>NC_090279.1:71989355-81989355 GCF_040414725.1 Anabrus simplex | reverse complement strand
CATAACTAAGTGGTTAGTTCAGGACCATGTGTCCTACACAAACGGAAGTAAGCCTCATCACTATTTAGCTCAGGACGATGTGTCTCTCCACAAATGGAAGGTAATCTCATCACTAATTGGTAATCTCAGAAATACGTGTATTTCCACAAGTCAGCAATTAGGAAATTTTATGAATCTTAAAATCTTTTCTTATGTAATTCAATACCCAACTGGCATGGCAAATAGTTTAGACATTTTAAAGGAAGTCATTTAAGTTGCGGCATGATATTTGTAGACTGCTGAAATGAGAGTGAGGAAACAATAGCGCCTGAGGTGAGATATAAAACAAAGTGGGAAGTAGCAGATAAGATCCGGTCGACTGAATCCTACAGAAGCATCTAAAATCTATGGTGTAAAATGGACTAAGCTACGTAGACAATGGACTGTCCTCTGACATATATGCCAAGAAAAAAAAAGACACATAAAATGCATGTCGCTTTGCTGGTCTCTGCACAAAATATGTTTAGAAAGTAGAAAGCTAATTTGGACTCCATCAAAAATAGAAATATGATTTTGTGTGTGAAAAGGATTCATAAGCAACATTTTTACTGGTGGTCATAATAAAAGATTGTTCTCTAACGTAGCCTATTGTGTCCTGTTACACATGAATTACAAAGAAACAGAGAGTGTGAGCTGGTACTTGGTAGTTCTGAGGACCGACATGAATATTTCTTGCCACTAGTTGTGAAAGTACAGTAGGAACAAGTCAGTGCATCACATAAGAGCCGAGAAGACTCTAACCACTCACAAAATCAAATAAGCCATTCAGAATTCATAGTTTCCATCACAAATCTGGTTTGAAGTCAAACCTTAGGCTATGACTAGCCATCGCATGACCTGCTGATACAAGGGCTTGGTTAAGAGCACCAATCCGAGACTATACAATCATTTCCCAGGGATTATCAAAGATCATTTCACACAGTAACCAACAAAGGTGTGACAGCAAAAAATTAATTAGCAATGTCACAATTACAGTTCAAAAACACTACTGCATTAAATGTTTTAAAACAGGACATACACTTGTGGTACTTTGTAAGGTCAGTGACAATAATTACAATTTTGAAAGAATATTATATCACTACGTTATTTACCTATTATTATTATTATTATTATTAGCTTAGGGTAACAAGTTAGATACATATATACAAATATATAGTATTTACAAATGTACACAGACAAGAAACATGTTTTATAGCAGAATGTCCAGTTGAGTGATCCTCTGTATGGCTTCCTCTGTTGGTTCCAAAAAGTCACTCGGGCTACCTGTGTAGGAACGTTGTGTACATTCACTTATAATATGGGGATCATCTGTCGAGATGCACCACTGTCGCACTCTGGTGATGAGATATATTTCCACTTATAAAGGGCATCCCTGCGTCGTCCATGATTTGTTCTCACCCAATTCAGAATGGTCCAAATCTTACGCGGTAGATGATGTTCACCAGGAAGATGTTGTGTAAGGAACTGTCTGTGGCAACTTTCCATCGACTTCTCCATTCTTCTAAAGGGTGAAAATTCCCATCAGCCAATGCGACAGCATCATGCAAAGATGGATGTCATGACTCCAACCTCGTTACCTTGAGAACAGGAATATCATCCAAAACAGGCAGTTGAGGCTTCATTTCTATCTCCTTGAACTCTCGGATGGGAGCATTTTATCTTTCTAAAACAGGTGGCATTATACCTGACAGAATTGGGAGCCAATAAAGGGATGTGTACTGGACAGTACCAGATATTAACCGCAAGCTAACATTCAGTTGAGTACCAATTAGTCTTGTATATGGGCTATCCAGCCAAACTGGTGCACAGTACTCACCACACGAGAATACCAGTCCCAAAGCAGATCATAAAGTCTTTGCTGATGAACCCCAACTTGAGACATACAATTTCTGAAGGATAATATTACGTGTTTTGAGCTTTTTTGACAGATTCATAAGATGTTGTTTGTAAGATAGTGTGCGATCAAGTGTAATCCACAAATATTTGGAATAGCTGCTATGCCGAAGTTCTTGGTGACAAAAACGTATGTGAAGTTTAATGCCAGCTTGGCGATTATTCAGGTGAAAACATGACACTTCTGTTTTGTTAGAGTTAGGACACAGTTGCCATTTCTTGAAGTACGTTTCAAGTGAAATCAGGTCTCTTTGTAGCACTTCTTCTGTCACACTAAGGTATCGATTTTGAGTGGCTAGTGTTATGATATCAGCATAACAAAATGTTTGCGATGATGTTTCTGGGAGATCGGAGATATACAAATTGAACAGTAGGGGAGACAGTACCGATCCTTGAGGTAATCCATTTTTGAGCTTCCTTTCTCTACTCATACTATTTCCCATACACACTCGAAATCTTCTGTCATTGAGCATATTGCTTATAACCTGCACGATGGTCCTACAGGGTGCAATTCGGAGAAGCTTGTAAATTAATCCTTCCCTCCAGACTGCGTCAAATGCTGCTGTAAGATCAATGAATACAGCTGAGGTCTAGAGTTGTTTCTGGAAACCTGCTTCCATGTGGAATGTCAGTGAAAGCACTTGATCGCAGCAGCTGCGATTTGGCCTGAATCCAGCTTGATCAACTGTAATACGCTGAAAAATAGTTGCGCTGATTCTGTTGTGGAATAGCCTCTCAAAAAGAAGGGCAACTGGTCTATAACTGCTTGGGTCATTGGCAGGCTTACCTGGTTTCAAGATGGAAATCACTTTCGTTCGTTTGAATTCTGCCGGGAGTTGTCTGTTCTGTAGAAGGTCGGTAAAAAAACCTTAAGAGCCAACTTCTTGCATTCTTCCCTAAATGAATGCGAAATTCTGGATGAATGTCGTCAAAATCTGGAGCTGTACTTGGTTTAACGTCTTTGAGAGCAGCATTGATGTCTTGCACCGTAAGCGTTTGTCAATACCTTGATGTGCGTGGTGTTCTTGATACCAGAGTTTGGAGCTGGCGCCGTATGTATTTGGTATGTTTCTTATCTGATGGAGTTTGGGAAGTTGTGACGATGTGAGATGCTACTTCATCCGGAGTAACTCCAGGCTGTTGCTTCACCAAAGGTATCCTTCCTCCAAGTTTTCTGCGGTGCCCCCAAGATCTTCTACTGGAATGAGTTAGGTCGATATTCTCCACTGTCTCAATCCACCGTTCTCTCCGGGTAGTATCCATGCTGGAAAGAAGTTCATCAGCTATGTCTTCATCACCAGTATGCCGATATTCGTTATAGAGTGCATCAGTCTCTACATTCCAACCAGGGATGTATTCTTTTCTATGGCATACTCTTCTTAGCCGCCATCATAACTGCATCTACGAAACGCTTGTAATTGTGCTTGGGAGCAATCCACCGAACACATTTATCCAGTTCAGTGGTGAATGTTGACGAATTTGCTTTTCTGAAGTTCCTCCGAGCATGTGGTATTGACCGTACAACAGGAATGTTGATGCCAATGTCCGCTATAATGGGGCGATGTTGACTGTGGGGAAAATGTCTTAACACCTTACGACTGGTATGTAAGGACTGTCCTCCCTCATTGCAGCTAACAAAACACAGGTCAAGATTGGAATCCCTATTCCATGCAGCTGATTGGAAACTACCAAGATCTTTTGGGTCAAAAATCAGATGGAGATTGTTCATTTCTGTCCATTCTACGAGTTTCGTTCCACATTCACTGTTATTCGAGTACTTCCATAGTTCGTCATGGCTGTTGAAGTCGCCTATATAAAGTGCAGGGTGTTGAGCAGTAGGTAGAACGGTACTTGGCCACTTTGCGTTTGGGGGTTTAGAAATGTTAAAAATAGTAACACCTGCCACTCGCACAGCAACACAATGGATGTCTTCGTCTTCGTTTTGAAAGAGCAGTGAGGCATCTTGGATATTATTACGAACATAAGTAGCTATACCATGTGCACTGTGATACGTTGCACCAGGAGCTGTGTAACCATTAATGCGGCCCCTTTTCCGAAACTCTTCTTCATTGGCTGTATGGGTTTCCTGTATAGACACAACATCTATATTATTATCCAGGATAACTTTGTATAGGTAGTCACATCTATTTTAAGCTGGAAGACACGGATAAAAGGTCCAATCCTTCTTGTCTGGTAGCTCTGAGAACAGCTATTTCCATGAAATACTTTAGTCATTGCTGGGAGATATTTAAAAGATAGGTCCAGCAGCCACAGTTATTGCTTTCTTAGCACCACCCGGGGGTCACGTGTAGGGCACTTGGAGGTTAAACCTACGGACGTGAAGCAATAATGTACCCCCTATTTATCTAATTTTACAAAATAATAAATTCACTTACTTAAAGAATTCTGAATTTTTTAAGCAACCTGCACAAATTTAAAACTCCACTTGTACCAGTCTATTTTATTAGATTATACTCATTGTGTAGGCATGTTTTCAATCAACACACTAGAACCACCTGACTGACAATGAACACTAAAATGAATCAGCAAGTGTGACCACATCACTGGAATGAACATGAATTCAATACCACAATTTTTTTTTACACTTGCAACAATGCATAAGTTTTATTTGCAAACTATGATATCAAATATGTAGCATTAATGATCTCAACGTTTCATTTCTACAACACATTATCTGCTTTGGCGTCCACAAATGGAGGAATCTGACTTAACACACAAGAGAACAGAAATTACCAGAAAAAAGGAATCTAACCAAATAATTTTAAAATGACATTCTCTGAGTTACCACATTGTTGAACTCAGCCATAATTATATTGATTAATGAAACTGATTATGTTAGTTTGAAGTAATTGTTGTTTAAAATGTACATAAAACTTAGCAATTTTGAATTTGTAGATGTAATTTATAATCTACAAACATCGCTTTTTCTGTGTGTCACTGTTGGTATGAACGTAAAAAAAACTTACACAGAATATCTGGAAGCAATAGTTTCAGAAGGCATTTCAGATGATAAGAATGAGATGAACAAATGATGCAGAGAAAGTGAAAAAAGAACACATTTTTTGTGGTTGTTTAAAGGTATTGTAAACAAATACACTTCAAAAATATCAAGCTTTACCAAGGATTTTATTGTAGATATACATTCAATAAATCTACATGACGGAACATTAATTACGATCTTAAATAACCTGAATATTTTAGATAATTTTAACAGGTGGAATTTGAAGATATTAGTGTTTAAATGTAATCTTGTAAAGAAAGGATTATACTGATGAAAACGGCCAGTTTTTGGAGATAAACCAACAACTACTGAACACAGCTGTGAATAAGTACAACATATTCCATATTGTATAGAATTTGTAGTGTACGTACTTTGTTTCTTCTTTGATGTATGGCAAGAGCTGATCATCAGTATGTTCTTCTATGAATATTTCCTCCTTAGTATATTCAGAAGGCTATAAGTAAGAAATAAGAAAAGTAGAATAAAGAAGGGAAAAATATATAGTCCTAAACAAGAAACAGCTGAGATAATAAATTTCATAGTGGCACAAAAAGAGTATAATTAACTTACATCCCATTTAAAAATTATATAATTGAAAGGAACAATCAAATCAAAATCAATTTAAATGCAAGTGAGGTGTCTACCTTGTTGGCAAATGGTACACAAAAATACATTATTATCAAGCACTAAATTTTAAAAGAACAGAGAAGAAAACAATTTTGTAAATACAATATTATACAATATATGCTATTTTTTTCTATTAAGCACACAGCTCGTCCTTAATAAATGTATATAATTTACAAAATTTTACTCATAATATCTTTTGTGTTACAAACATAATCAACACGTATACAACTTGTGCAGCTACTTCAAATAATAGTATACAATTTCTATTAGATTAAAATTTACATTGCATTTATTTATTTTATTTTTACTGTTTTGGGGACCTAACTTGCATAATGACCTGCTGCGTTTTAACCCGAGCCCTTTCGCCACTGCTTTTCAAACAACTGATAAGATAGATAAGAACATGAAAAGGAAAACACTGTTGGATAGCAGTAGACATGGTAGCACAAAACAGGAGGAACATTTGTAAATATGTAAATTAAAAATTTTCTACATATATGTGAATATTCAGCAGAGTATATGTACACATACAGTACATGTATGGGTGGAGGCACTTCTGTGTATGTGTACATGTACAATTTAAGGAAAATAAATAATAATAAACACTCTCCAAATCATAACCCAATACCATTCCTTGCTTATGTTTCTCTTTCTATTGATCCTAATACCACAATGACTAGCTATTATCTTCATTGTCTTATATTCACATTCCACTGTTCCCATTTTTCTATACATGACTTGACTTGTTACTTCTTCGTTCATTTCCATGTTCCTATATATATTCTTTCCGAAACACTTCACTGTAATATCAAATAATCCCACATTATTCCCACCACTTTTCCAACAAGAGGCCAATGTTTATATCACAAGCATAGAAATATCCATCGTCCCTCTGTGTACATTACATTAAGACCAGAATACAAAATCAGTCAATGTCCCAATCAATGCATACATCAATCAATGAAACAATCAAACAACAGCATTTAGGGATGTTGGTTGTTTATGTAGAAAAAGATTGTGGAAAATTATGAAAAAACTCTCACGGTAAATTATTTCAATCACTAAATCTTCTTCCTATAAGTGAACATTTGCCAAAATTAGTCCCCATGAATTCCAACTTATCTTCATGTTGTGACCTTTCCTATACTTCAACAAGATGACTTAAATGTATTCATCAACTAATGTCATTCCAAGCCATCTCTCCAATGACATCTCAGAATATACTGCTTAATTGAAGAGCTTGTCTCCTTTCTCCAAGTCTTCCCAGCTGAATCCTTTCAACATGTCTGTAACACAACTCTTATTTTAGAAATCAACCACAAGAAATGGAGCTATTCCTGTGGAGTATTTCCTATTCTCTAATCAAGTAATACTGGTGATGGTCTCATACTCTCATTGTGGTTTTGCTGCAGATTTATATGCCCTCTCCTTTACAACCCCTAAATAACCTCATAATCATATTAAGAGACCTGCAAATTTTATTTCTGATACGTTTATGTGATTACCACAATGAAAATATACCCTTAATAAGAATAACTAGGTACTTATAGAGATCCCCATGAACGACTTTCACCCTATCAACACAATAATTAAATTAGAGAGGACTCTTTCTATTTGTGAAGCACAGACCCTGACTTTTCACCCCATTTACCAATATAGCATTGCCCGATGTCCATCTTACAATATTGTCAAGGTCTTTTTGCAGTTACTCACAATCCTGAAACTTAGTTATAACATTTTTTTGCTAGTTGTTTTACGTCGCACCGACACAGATAGGTCTTACAGCGACGATGGGACAGGAAAGGGCTAGGAGTGGGAAGGAAGCGGCCGTGGCCTTAATCCTTAGTTATTACAAAGAGCTTCATCAGTTTTTCAGTTCATTATTCATACTGTTTATATATATATATATATATCAGAAAATAGAGGTCTCACAGTACTGCCCTGTGGGACCCAATCCCATAATTGTTACAGGATCAAATAAAGCTTCAACTACTCTAATACTCTGAGTTCTATTTTCAACAAATACACCAGACGTGGCCAAATTTTCATGGTAAATGGTATATTTCTATCTTTATGTAATTTATTGACCTTTATAGTTTAATCCTTGAACATTGTTTGGTGGTAAAGTTACCACTTGGGATATCCCTGCCCACATTATTGTATTTTTTCATATAGTGGCTACAGTGAGAACCACAATGTAATTTCATTATTCACATGGTTTTGTGTCATATTTTGTTAGTGAACATATTCTGTTGTTTATCGTCTATATCTGCATATTGTTGCTGTATGGAAGTAAATAATGCGACCTATTGTTAATACTGTGCATTCTGTAAATTACGTGCGTTATTGATGCTATTCACGAATTCAGTTGATATGTCTTAAGAGTGGTACTAGAGAACTGTCAAATTTTGAGGTTATGGGGAGACAAAATGACCTTTCGCCAAGAAAGGCATTGTCAGAGAGCTACTTGTTGAGAAACGTTATTCACAGCAAGAGGTAGATTCTAGATTGCAAATTTTACAGCAATCTGTAAGTAGAATTTTAAAATGTGAAGATAAGGGGAAGGCAAAATGTCAACAACGTGTTGGAAACTGTGGGCGAAAGAAGAAACTAACCCCAAGGGGGAAGCAAAACTGTTTAATTTGTCAGTAAACAACCGCAAGGTTACCAGTTTGGATTTACGTATGAAATTGTAAGAGTATGGGTCATTGGTAGCAGCCAGGACTTTGAGACGAGAGCTGTTTAATGCTAGATTGAGAGCAAGACGACCTCTAAGAAAAGCGAACATTACTCCTGCTATGGCTGAAAATATGTTCCAGTGGGCCACGACTCTCCAGAATTGGTTATCTGAAGATTGGAAACAGGCAAGTCCATGACAATTACTGTAATTCCTTAATTATCATTCATTATTCAATTTTAACCCAATCTAAGTAATGTAACTGTACAGTACAGTAACTGTGTGAAATTTTTCTTCCAAACCGTACAGCTTATTGCATTTAATGCTAGGCTTATTTGTTTCATTTATTTCAGGTTTGTTTTAGCGGCGAATCGGTATTTCCTGTACAATAAGAGACAAGTCCATGTGTCAGAAGAAAAGGTGAAGCATTCCATCCAGATTGAGTGAAGCAGAGAGTGAAACATCCAACTTCAGTGATGGTCTGGAGTGTGTATTCTTGGTACGGCTGTGGACGATTATATATTGAAGAAGGAACTATGGGACGTGAACTATATAGAATTAAGAACCTGTTTGGTACCTCAGATGCAAGAGTGGTTTGGCCAAAGTGAATTTATTTTTATGCAAGATGGGCCTCCTTGCTACAAAGTCTAGAAACAGTCCAGACATGAACCCCATAGAACATCCTTAGGCGATAGCAAAGAAAAGTACGAAAAGCAAATATAACGACAGAAATTGGCTTCATTGAGAAGCTCGTTCAGATCTGGTATCATGATGACGATTTGAAGAGTCAGTGTAAAATACTGTTTGAGGGTACGCCCAGTCTAATCAAGTCACTGATGAAAGCTAAGTGGGTGCTTACCAAGTACTAAAATCATCATCTTAAAAATTGGTAACATCTTATGTTTTCTATTCTCAATTGTTAATGTTTAATAATTTGGCCTCGACTTTATAGTCACCCATTTAGCCACAATTTTATCTATCCCAACCACACTAATTTTTGTCAGTAGTTTCCCAAGATCTACCCTATGAAAATCCTTATAGATATGTCAATCGTGATACATTCGACCACATGAATCTAATATATCTGCTATATCTTGCTGGAATCTACAAGATGAGCTTCAGTGGAATAATGTTTCTGAAATCTGAACTACCATCTATCGAACCAGCTGGTAATTTCGTAAATGTGTATAATATAATCAGAAAGAATGCATTCCAAGCGCTTGCATGCAACACCAGTCAAGTTGACTAGTGTGTAATTACTGGCTTTATGTTTAGCACATGTTCTTTATACACAGGGTGCTACTACACTAATTATTCATTCATCTTGTATAGCTGATTCACACATACACTAATCAATATCTCAAAGACCTGACTTTCGTCTATGCCCAGAAATTTTACCAATCCCAGCAGCATTTCTAGTTTTAAATTTTTGTATAATATTGTCAATGTCTTTTTATAGTAGGTCCATGTGGACATTGCAAAGTAATTTCAAAAGATTGGATGAAATTGCCAACTGCGTCAGGTACAGCAAAAGGACGCCGACCAAACCATAGGTGACATATCCTATGCTCATTTGCTGGTGAACGGTGTCTTTTTTTCTTACGTGATGCAGGACTGCAATGCCCATCGACTAATGGCGTACACACATTTCCATGTTGTGTAATTGCTACTCCATACCTTTCTCAGTACGTCGACATTCAACACCGTACACAGCAACAAGACTTACTGACATGCATTATATTCGGAACTTCAGACGTAGTGTTATACTTCAGTCACAGTGTGTGCCTGTGACTTCCTTTCATCTCATCCACGCTGCCTTTAACATAAACCGCACTTCAACATCTACCCCACTAACAGTCTCTAGGCAAGATCCTAGGTACCTGAATCAACTTGGATGGAGCCATTAGATGGTTCGGATGACTCCAGGTATTCACTCTTCCTTTTGTTCATTCTAAGCTTGTATTGTGAAAAACAGGTATTCAGTCTTCACCTTGATGCCGCAGTCCCATTCCGGGTCTATCAGCAAGTGCAACATCATCTGCATATAACAGAGTCCTACAAACACCCCTTTGCAAGTCCCATGTGGTGGTGTCCATGCTGAGGACAAAGAGCAATGGGGACAGAGTGGAAGATTGGTGTACACACAAACTTGCAATGAGAAGCTCTCCGAGACGTTGACAGCACAACATACACAACCTCTGGTATTCGTGTATAGCATCCTGATCTAAATTATAAACATTTCTGGTACACCATGGTCATGAGTGCAGACCAGATCACACGGTGTGGAACACGGGCTGTCATCAAACAACTCTCAATAACTATTGATCTGCATTTAGGGCAGTCGCGCAGATGGCGGATTCCGTATCTGTTTCTTCCTAGCCTTCTCTTATATGATTCCAAAGAAATTAGAAATTAATCGAACATCTCCCTTAGTAAGTTATTCCACTCCCTAAATCCAATTCATATAAACGAATATTTGCCCCAATCTGTCCTCTTGATTTCCAACTTTATCTTCATATTGTGATCTTTCCTACTCTTAAAGACACCATCCAAACTTATTCGTCTGCCGATGTCATTCCACGCCATCTCTACACTGACAGCTCGGAACATACCACTTAGTCGAGCAACTCGTCTCGTTTCTACCAAGTTTTCCCAGCCCAAACTTTGCAACATTTTTGTTACGCTACTCTTTTGTCGGAAATCACCCAGAACAAATCGAGCTACTTTTCTTTGGATTTTTTCCAGTTCTTGAATCAAGTAATATTGGTGAGGGTTCCATATACTGGAACCATATTCCAGTTGTGGTATTACCAGAGATGTATATGCCCTCTCCTTTACACCCTTACTACAACCCCTAAACGCCGTCATAACCATGTGCAGAGATCTGTATGCTTTATTTACAATACCATTTATGTGATTACCCCATTGAAGATCTTTCCTTATATTAACACCCAGATACTTACAATGATCCTCAAAAGGAACTTTCAGCCCATCAACGCAGTAATTAAAACTCAAAGGACTTTTCCTATTTGTGAAACTCACAACCTGACTTTTAACCCCGTTCATCATCATACCATTGCCTACTGTCCATCTCACAACATTATCGTAGTCATTTTGCAATTGCTCACAATCTTGTAACTTATTTATTACTCGGTACAGAATAACATCTGCAAAAATCCTTATTTTAGATTCCACTTCTTTACACATATCGTTGATATATATACAAACATAAAGGTCATATAATACTGCCTTGAGGAATTCCCCTCTTAATTATAACAGGGACAGATAAAGCTTCACCTACTCTAATTCTCTGAGTTCTATTTTCTAGAAACATAGCCACCCATTTAGTCACTCTTTTGTCAAGTTCAGGTGCACTCAATTTTGCCGGTAGTCTCCTGCGATACAGTCCATTTGACCTCCTGAATCTAGAATATCTGCTATATCTTACTGGAAACCTAGAAGTTGAGCTTCAGTGGAATAACCTTTCCTAAACCCAAACTACCTTCTATCAAACCAGTTATTAATTTCACAAACATGTCTAATGAAAACAGAATCAATGCTTTACCAAAGTTTACATGCAATGCATGTCAAACTGACTGGCCTGTAATTTTCAGCTTTATGTCTATCACCCTTTCCTTTATACACAGGGGCTACTATAGCAACTCTCCACTCATCTGATAGAGTTCCTTCTTGCAAAGAACAATCAAATAAGTACTTCAGATATGGTACTATATCCCAAACCATTGTCTTTAGTATATCCCCCGAAACCTTATCAATTCCTGCTGTTTTTCTAGTTTTCAACTTTTGTATCTTACTGTAAATGACATTGTTGCCATAGGTAAATTTTAATACTTCTTTAGTATTAGTCACCTCCTCTATCTGGACATCCTTGTAACCAACAATCTTTACATACTGTTGACTGTATACTTCTGCCTTTTGAAGATCCTCGCATACACACTCCCCTTGTTCATTAATGATTCCAGGAATGTCCTCTTTGGAACCTGCTTCTGCGTTAAAGTACCTATACATAGTCTTCCATTTTCACTAAAATTTGTACGACCGCCAATTATGCTTGCCATATTGTTATCCTTAGCTGCCTTCTTTGCTAGATTCAATTTCCTAGTAAGTTCCTTCAATTTCTTCTTACATCCACAGCCATTTCTAACTCTATTTCTTTTCAACCTTCACTGCCTTCTTAGTCTCTTTACTTCTCTGTTATAACATAGTGGATCTTTACCATTCCTTAAAACCTTTAAGGTACAAACCTATTCTCACATTCTTCAACAATTACTTTAAACCCATCCCAGAGTCTGTTTTCATTTTTATGTACCGTTTTCCACCTATCATACTTACTTTTTAAAAACTTCCTCATGCCTGTTTTATCAGCCATATGGTACTGCCTAATAGTCCTAATATTAATACCTTCCTTTCTCTCGCATTCATGGTTAACTAAAACAAAAACAGCTTCGTGATCACTAATACCATCTATTAGTTCGGTTTCTCTATAGAGATCATCTGGTTTTACCAGCACCACATCCAGAATATTCTTCCCTCTAGTTGGTTAAATCACTTTCTGAATCAGATGCCCCTCCCATATTAACTTATTTGCCATTTGCTGGTCACCCTTCCGGTCGTTCGCATTACCTACCCAATTGACATTTGGTAAATTGAGATCACCCACTACAATCACGCTCCTTTCCTTATCGTCTCCCACATAGCTGATTATCTTATCAAATAATTCTGAATCAGCATCTGCGCTACCTTCCTGGTCTGTACACTCCAAAGACATCAAGTTGCCTATTATCTTTAGAGATGAGCCTTACACCTAGAACTTAATGTTTCTCGTCTTTGACTTTTTCGTAGCTTACAAATTCTTCTTTCACCAGGATGAATACTCCCCCTCCTACCATTCTTATCCTATCTGTACGACACACACTCCAGTTCCGTGAGAAAATATCTGCATCCTTTATATCGTTTCTTAGCCATGATGCATCTCCTATTACAATATCTGGTGAGTATACACTGACTGAGGAAATTTCATGGGATAGCGGAGCACTGATGCGCAGGTGTGTTGTCTGCGCACCACAAGCCCCCTGTGCCAGCGGCAGTTGTATAGGAGACCTTGTGAGCAGTGGCTGTGCATGTGACAGGTGTAACATGGAACGTCGTCGTGAGATGACACCGTTCGAACGGGGTATGGTGGTCGGTGCCCGACGGATGGGAAATGCGATTTCGGAAGTGGAGCGGGAATTCGGCTTCACACGATCAACCGTGTCCAGGGTGTATCGTGAATGCGGGTGACACCGTCCACAACAGACGAACGACCGGCCGTCCAGCCACTTTCGATGACCGTGACCGGCAACATCTGAGACGGATTGTCAGTAGTGACAGACGGGCAACCGTGCAACATATCACGGCTCAATTCAACACAGGCCGTGCTAGACATGTCTCCCACTGGACAATCCGTAGGAACATGGGTTCTATGGGGTACGGGAGCCGGCGCCGCACACGGGTGCCACTGTCAACCCAACGTCATTGGGCACAACGACGCGCATTTGTCGCCAGTCACCAGGGATGGATACTGGAATAATGGCGTAACGTGATATTGTCGAACGAATCACGATTTCAACTGCACTATGCCGATGGAAGGCATCGTGTATGGCGCAGACCACATGAAGTGATGTATTCCGCCTGCCAAGAAGGTGTGGTCCAGGGCGCTGGTGTCTCTGTTATGGTGTGGGGTGCATTTTGCTGGTATGGAATGAGCCTCCTAGTTGTTATGGAAGAGACTTTGAATGGTACGCGGCATGTTGAGCTGCTCGGAGACCATCTCCAACCATTCTTGACCTTCCAGCGCCAAGACGGTTCTACGGTGTTTCAAGATGATAACGCGCCACCCCATCGCTCCCACGTCGCCCGGGAATGGTTCCAGGAACATGCAGCGGAGGTCCAACGACTGCCATGGCCACCCAGGAGGCCCGATATGAACCCTGTCGAGCATATCTGGGATGTCCTGGAATGCAGGCTCCGTGCCATGGATCCTGCACCCTCAAACAGACCAGCTTTGGCGGCCGCTCTGCAAACGACTTGGTGTCAGTTGCGTCCAGAGGACTACCAGGGACTTGTCCACTCACTTCCACGGCGTCTCATTGCAGTTCGCAGGGCCAGAGGAGGCCCCACACGCTATTAGGTGACTATCCCATGACATTTGCTAAGTCAGTATATATATATTAAATTACTTAATTCAATTCATTTCTTTACAATACTTCTACAGTTCAGCACTAACAATTTTATGTCATCCCTACTTGACTTCCAGTTCCCTGCTCCCTTATCACCGCTCCCCGTTACCCTGAATTTACCTCCCTATAACCCTCCTAAAAAAATTTCCTAACTTATATGTACCACTGCGGTGTAAGTGGAAGCCATCTGAGCGCAGATCCATATCTCCTACCCAACCATTAGGATCTAGAAATCTCACTCCCAGTTTCCCACATACCCACTCCATAGACTCAAAATCCCCAATCACCTTCCAGTCAGTGTCACTCCTACACAGTATTCCACTGATAACTATCTCCGCTTCCGTAACTTCATGCGTGCTGCATTTACCAGATCCCTAACTATGTTGGTACTTATACCTGCTTGTTCTACGTTGTTAGTACCAACGTGAAACACCAAGACCTTCTCCTTTCCCTCTTCCTTTTCTACTTTCCTCAACATCTGCCTTAACCTAATTCCTGGATAACACTCTACCCTGGTTCCCTTTCCTCCACACACATTCCCCACATGTCTAACGATGGAAGCGTCCAGGACCAGAGCCTCAACCCTACCCCACCTCATTTGATCCCGTCTCCTCATGGACAGGCCTATCATCCCTGACAGCTGCAGAAGCTACTTCCTCCGCCCTTTTCTCCATCCCATGACCCTGTTCCACCTGTCTTTTCCTATCCACTACTCCAGATTTCCCTTTCCTACCTTTTCCCTTCCTCCTACTTTCACACTTCTCAGCAACAGTTCCCTGTTCATCTTCCCTCGGTTATTCTACCTGCAGTGACTCATACCGATTTCTCACAGACACCTGTCCTGAATTCTGATCCTGAATGGAGCCCTTAGCCTGCAATCTCCTTCCACTTAAAACATTAAACCACCTGTTTTCTATAGTTCCACTTTTCTTTCCCTTCCATTCCCTCATTTACACCCACTGTATCCTGTACATTGTTTGAGGGAGGCCTACTTTCAGTCCTGTCCTCTGAGAGAATCCTAATTATCTCCCTCAAACTCTCCAATTCCTCCCTCACACTCCTTAATGCCCGGCCACATCCACAGTTCCTACACTTGCACTCCTTAGCCATTCTTTACTGAATAATGAAAAGAAAAGGAAAAATAAGATGACTTATTCTGTGCAAAATGAAAATGAAAGGAAGGAAATATTGTCTACGATAGTTCGCAAAGATCACACGACAATAAGGTAGTGAATATAGGCTACTACTACACTACAACACTACTTAGTTGTACGATTTTTTTTCCTACAACACCCTAACAGGATAAAAATTACTGTTAATTATTGAACACAGAAAATAATACACAAGAATTACACAATTCTAAACTGCAGTTAAGTCTTTTTTTTTGCTAGGGGCTTTACGTCGCACCGACACAGATAGGTCTTATGGCGACGATGGGATAGGATAGGGCTAGGAGTTGGAAGGAAGCGGTCGTGGCCTTAATTAAGGTACAGCCCCAGCATTTGCCTGGTGTGAAAATGGGAAACCACGGAAAACCATCTTCAGCGCTGCCGATAGTGGGATTCGAACCTACTATCTCCCGGATGCAAGCTCACAGCCGCGCGCCTCTACGCGCACGGCCAACTCGCCCGGTGCAGTTAAGTCTACCATAATGACTACAACAGAATTCTGGTAAGAGAGTTATCACAGATACTACAGACTCTATACAACACAAATACTCGTATTTCAAAATAATAAAATAAACACACTAATATCTAATAAGATACTATAATACACTACAATAATTTTAAACAAAGTTCAGACTACGTTCAGATAGTACAATACACTGCAATAATTTTAAACTATGTTCAGACGTATCCTAATGACAACAGGTTATTACTAAGCACAAACAGAAATGGAAGTTACAATTAAAGTTTGAAATTCGCAAGACTACTCAAAATAATAGAATAAGCAATCTAATTTCTAATAAGTTACTGCAATACACTACAATAATTTTAAAATACGTTCAGACGTATCCTAATTACAATAGGTTATTACTAAGCACAAACAGAAATGAAAATAGCAATTGGGCCTAAAGTTTAAAATTCGGAAGAACTACTCAATGATTACAAACAAAGTCAAACGCCTAGACAGATTATTATTAAATTAGTACTACCTTATCTTTCTATGCTCTAACAGAAATGAAACCTGCCATTTGTTAAATGCTAGAGTATCGAAAGGGTTACCGAACACAGAGATACACACGAATATAACAGGAACAATAGAATTCTAGTGATAACTAAATTTCTAAGGAGAAATCTCCCCTACAATGAAAAATTTAGTAATAGTAAAGGAAGAATGATATTTACTAATAAAATAAATATTGTACAATAATTCTAAGCCACATTTAGATGTATTCTAATTACAATAGTTTAATTGAAGCAACAAATATTCCTAAACTATGAATCTATGGAACTTATGAGAATGTAACTTTTCATTGACTACGTACATAACATTTAGCTTCCTTGGTTTATGAAAGAGACAAAAGGTGAAAAGTTTGAATGTAATTATCAGTCAAAGAACAGTGGCCAGTTATTATCATAAATTTAAGCCTTGTTAATGAAAGTTAATTGAACATAACCTACGGCATATTGTTATTTGATGGTTTCTACCATTTCCCTTTCACACCGACACAGATAGGTCGTAAGGGGATGATGACCTAAAATGGTTAGGAGTGGGAAGGAAGCAACTGTGGCCGTAATTGAAGTACACTCGCACCATTTCTTTGCTGTAAAATGTGAAACCATGGAAAACATGCACTTCGGGGCTGTCGACAGTGGGTTCGAACCCAGCATCTCCCAAATTCAGGCCGATAGCTAAATGACCAGTTGCTCAGTATCACAAAGACGCAATTGATTGAATTCCTTCTCTTCCAATACTTATTGTGAGAGTATCTTTATATGTAATTTCAAACAATATAATAAAAGTAAGTTTCTATTTTTTAAAATCGGTGTTTACAGTTCCCCATATTTACATGCACATTTGGACATAAGTTTTCATATACATGTCCAAAATTTTACGATACATGGGGTTACTTTGGAAAACTAAAGAGTAAAGTAGAACCCCAAGTGCACATCTTTCAAAATTCTATACAGAGCATGCTTTCCTCCCTTGAAGGCAAGATGGGCTGGCTACCTATGTTCTTCGTTTCTAGGATCGAGGTAGCCCTTACTTCGCAGCTTCTCTGTATGTCACTCACCAAGAATCCCTTTACGAGACTTGTCAAGCATATCGGCATCGTAATTACGATAGATCACGCTTCCAAGTATATGCTTATATTCTTGCAGCACAGTCCGAAGAAAACTGCACGAAAGAACTCTACTCAGAAAAACTGACAAGATATTATTCTTGAGGTGATCAAACCAATGCCAGTTGAACCTAACAGAAATTCAGTTAGAGTGAAACACTCAAAAACAATTCACTTCAACTAACATTGGTTGACAATGTGAACATTCAGTACCACACGATACAACAAACGAATTCTCCCTTTGATGTACAGAAAAAAAGGGACAACAATCAAGAAATAGGTTTATCACAATAGTTCTATGAACTTTGACTGTCCTATATCACCACAGATCTATCCATATTAAGAAACAATGTATGCACTTATTTGAAGATAAACCGTCGTCCAGAATTATTCCATGGAATATTTGGAAGCTAACACTCAGAGAAGTGTCAGAAAACACTAGTAAACTGCAGGGTACATGCTGTAAACGGGAATCATGGTTCAAAGGTATCTAGGCACAGAGAAACGGTCATGGGTCAATTTATCTCCAAAGGGAAGAGATTGGGTTGGATCAAAAACATTTCAACGACACTTGGGTGAATTATCAATTAACAAATAGTAAATGAAATGATTATCAACATGCTACTGTAAAACCAGCTACAGCATTACAATTAACAGCTAAAAGATCGCTGGGCATGTTAGAAAACTGTTGATAATGTAGAATGACACTGAGTAACCACTGTACAAATCTACAGATAGTTTCACTTTAAAGTTCTACACAACAATTTAATCCAAAAATGCAATTATCACACCACACATAGGATTTCTACAAAATATTCACGCATCAAAATATCAAAATAATACACTTTTTTTACTTCTGCATAACTTTTAGAGTAGTATATACTGTGGAAAAGAATTCTTCGTCTACAACATATTGTATCCGAATATGGCATAATTACAGTTAACATTGAGACTGCCGCAAACACCTTAGAGCAAGTCGCCTTTAAGCTCACAGCTGCATGACCGCGTGGCGATCCGTTCCTTTTCTCGTACTGGTCAGGAGCTTTGCATGCGACAGATATGAATAGCTAACATTTTCAAGGCTAGCACTGCCCAGCAAGTTTCCAGAACTCTTCACAAGACCAGTTTCGAACCATGATTTTTAAAGAAGACGTGAAGAAATTTAATGATTGGTTTCCAACTCATCACACGTTCTAGGCTGAGAACTGATAAAAGCAGTCTGTATTCGACGCTCAACTTACTCAGCTCTTACTCTACTGCTTTCATACTGCTCTACTTTAGAGCACAACTTCGCTTCGCTTTCCCACTACAATCCTACAAGTTATTCTACGCCAAGAGACGTTTATTAGCTGTTATGTCTTACAAAGAGAACACTTTATTGCGTCTTCTGCAAGACATAACCACTACAATATTAATTCCAGAACACGTGTGGTATGCATAAATCATCTGAACCCGCAAGTTAAGTGTCGACTGACATTTAAATAGGCGTGGTTGGAGCACATATTAATGTTCTGTTTTAGTTTCAGTGTGTGTGTGTGTGTTGTGTATGTGTGTGAGCAAGCCTACTGTTAAAGGAAGCCTGCAAGGCAAGGAACAAGGGGAATCATCATGCTGTTTGCAACAGAAATCTCTACAGCCATCACGGTGCATTTTGCAAGGGATATTCCTTCCAGAATGTGCTACTAAAAGAGGTGATCATACCACAACCTAAAGGGTGGTAAAGGGACCAATCATGAGACCTTGCCAGCAAGGACTGAGTCAACTTCCATCATAAAAATTTAAATACCTTTTTTAAATATTAATTTCCTTTTCAGAAGGACTTCATTCTCGTAATAATATTATCTATCATTTTGTGTTGTTACAGATCCTTACCGCTTCTCATCTACTTATTGGTGTTGGTAAATTTTGTGAGTGACTGAAATACACTCATGTCCTTAAAATACAGAACAGCTTGAAAGACTAAAGATAGGAAGTTCATATTCACAAGACATGTGGACTAGTATGTTCTGAAGAAATAATTAGCATTTGAACCATGTCGAACATCAGGTACAAGGTCCTCATCGATATATCTGTGCACCACCATTGGCTGGTAAACTGTACCTGCGGCTATCATTGTCGCTGTAAACCGAAGGTACTGGATCAGTGTGACTTGAGCAAATGTGCAGGATGCCTCGCAGACGTATGCAAGAAATGTACTGTCAGATGAGTGATTTTGAAGGAAGCACGAGAGAACGTGATATATCTATCTGGGAAATTGTAGCTCGTGTACGAAGAAGTGCGTCGGCTGTGCAAAGGGTGTGTACAGAACGTTCACAGAAGGCTATAGAACACGACCAGATGGGTCTCGTCGCACCGCCCACAACCCTCCCCCAACCCCAAGAAGATCGAAACCTAATCGGAATAGCATTGCAGCACAGATCACAGGTATTCATCCTCCTCGGCTCTGGCGCAACAGTGGAACAGTGTAACATATCGTACTTTCAGGAGTGACAGTCCGTCCCAGTTTATTACGATCTGGGTTAACGGCGCATCGTCCACTCCTCCCCCTACCTTTGACTAATGTGCATAAACATGCCAGACTGCAGTGGTGTATGGAGTGACGTCTCTGGGGACGGGGATGGCACCAGACAGTGTTTTCAGACGAATCCAGGTTCTGTCTGTTTGAAAACGTTGGCCGCAATTTCGTTCGCCGCAGACTGGTGGAGAGACATCACACTGACTGCATTCACAAAAGACATACACCGCCAACTCAAGGCATTATGGTGTGGAGTGCTATTGGGTACAACTACAAATCACAGTCGGTGCGTGTCCAGGTCACTGTTACCAGTTTGACCTACGTGAATGACATACACTTTCTGCACGACACCCCAGACACCTTATTTCTAGAGGACACATATCGCTGCACGAACACGTGCTTTCTTGTTGTGACAGAATGTCAGATTGTTGCCCTGGCCCACCTGATCATTGGACTTGTCGCCAATTGAAAATGTGTGGGATATGGTGAAAGGACGGGTGCTTCGCTGTGACACAATGCCAGCCACCAAAGATGAACTGTGGACCGAGGTGAATGCAGCATGGATGGCTATACCCCAGGACGCCATTCGCGCCTTATACATGTCGATGCCATCACACATGGGATAAATTATCAGTGCCCTTGGAGGACCCAGTGCCTACTAGGCAACGGGACACATGCCGACTCTGGGTGACTGAAACGCTAAACGTTTCAGCAGAACATACTAATGAACATGTCTTGTGAATAAGAACTTCCTGTTCTAGTCTTTCATGGTGTTCTGTTTTTTATGAACATGAATGTAGTTCTATCAAATAAAATGTGTTGATATTGTAAGTCTTCAATTATTTGAATTTCATTAACAGTGTAGTGCACTAGCAATCAAGTGTTAAAAATCATAGACCAATTTGTTAAACTTAGAACCTAAAAGACGAATTGGGATGGATATGATGTATTTATTTCTGAATGTTTAGAGAATATGACACTCCATCTTGCATAATTTCATCAATGAAGTATAAATTGTCACCTAAATGTTATTCATGTATATTAGGGACTAAACTTATGATATAAAAATAAGTTATGTTGAAAGTAATGAAAGTGGATGTAAATGATTCAGTGTTAATAATAGGCCTTAATGACATTGGATGCTCTAGTTATGAAGGCAGATAGTGCTCAATGGAAACAGCCCAGCCTTGTCAACTGATAGAATGGTACCATAGCACATATTTATGAACACTTAGGAAATAGCTTTTATAAAAAAATTTGCCAGTTGCTTTACGTCGCATCGACACAGACAGGTCTTATGGCGACGATGGGACAGGAAAGGGCTAGGAGTGGGAAGGAAGCGGCCGTGGCCTTAATTAAGGTACAGCCCCAGAATTTGCCTGGTGTGAAAATGGGAAACCAGGGAAAACCATTTTCAGGGCTGCCGACAGTGGGGTTCGAACCTACTATCTCCCGAATACTGGATACTGGCCGCACTTAAGCGACTGCAGCTATCGAGCTCTGTGAGGAAGTAGCAACGAATACTGCATTATGGAGAGTATATTGCAGAGCACATGAATCGACAACCGCAGTTTAAAATAATGATCACTCTCTGTGCTCACTCAACAACCCCGAGCTTGTCTAATTAAAAAACGTATCTAATTAATGCAATTTTAAACCATTATTAGTCTGTCTTCTATAATGTGTGAAGATAGATTAACAAATCTTCTCAATGCCCTAAGTGATCGTTCTTCTAGTTAATCGATCACGATTCTTATAGTGAAAGTGACATAAGTTCTCGAAGTTAAAGTTTTCAATAAATGATGAAGATACATAATGTAATAATTATGCCTAAATAAAATGATTAACCTCACATGACCATAAATTGGGGGGGGGATTTGAAAGTAGGACTTGGCCAAGAGTGCAAGCTTAACCTAACGAGCACGGGTTCGACTCGGGGCCTAACATCGCAGGCCCTGGATTCAACCCTAGGCTTAACCTTACAAGGTCATTAGCTTTACAGACTCAAGATTGATGTCCAAGATTACTGGCTGAATCTATCAGACATGGATTTGTTGCCCAGTTTAACCTTACAAGGGCGTTATAGACTCGAGTTTGAGATTCGATCCCAGGCTTAAACTAGCTAGACAAGATGAGATATGGTCCATGGGCTTCAAGAGCTGAGCTTGGAAATGGACGGCGGCCATACTCATTTAATAGGACAAGGGTGATGGTGTAAAGTTTAATACATGTGCTTTATTCAGAGGGGCATAACGCTGAAAGGTGACATCAGATCATGGAATTGAGTGACTGCAAAAAGCCAAAAGTGCAGAAATGATACAGATCAACATGGCAAAAGACAAATGTGCAAAAGTGTTAAATGGCTAAAGGACAAAATGGCAATAGGGCTAAAACTAAAGGGCGAAAGGGAATGAGCTATGGTCTAGGGCTCAAGAGCTGAACGTGGAACAAGATGGTGGTATGGGACTACGGAGATGGTGAAAGGTTTAATGCATGTTCATTATTCACAGGGACATACCTTTATATAGCTACCTCAAGGTCCTTAAGCTGAGCGACTGCAGAGTCAAAGATGCTAGCGTGTGAGCTGATGCGTAACGTGCTGTTGGTATTTAGTGCTTGGAACCCAAATTTTCTTACTGTAACAATTCGAGCTCAGAGATTTGAATTCTGGAGGCTTATAGTAACTTATAATACTGTTGATATCACTCAAGGGATTAAAATTTAAGTGTTCAGAACTGGAAAAATATGTTCGCACCACATGTGACCGGGAACTGAACACAGAGCTCATCCCTTTGGACTGCTGAGTATCCTGCTAAGTAAATGACTGCACACTGAAAGTGTGCATTTAATTCAAAACACCTAACGTTTGAGATGAGAGATATTAAAAATCCCCACACCGACTGGGAATATAACTCGGCAATCTTTCCCTTGGATTGCTGACTACCATAGTAACTAAATGACTGTCTGTTAAATCTAAAACACCGAACCTTTGAGCTACAAGGAAGGAACAATTCGCTGACCCGACTAGGATTCGAACCCGGGAATCATTTACTTGGGAAACAAACAAGCGTGGTAACTAAATGACTGTACAGCAACAGCTTATGTGTTTCACTAAAACACGTAGCTTTAGCCTTACAAGATTCAAAGGAAAGAATCACCAACAGAACTAGGATTTGAACATGGAGCTCGCTTGGACCCAAAGCTGAAGTGCTATTCAAATATCTAACACCAAAAATTAAAACTTTTAATTCTGAGCAAAGAAAACAATCGCTGAATTGGGTTCTCAAACCTGGAGCTAACTTCGAATCAGAACTAAAGATCTTAAGTTCACAAGAAGAAAAAACATTAAAAGTCCTCAACCCGACCCAGTATCGATGACGGGCTTTTCTTTCACTGACGACTAAGTGTGAACGATTAGCACAAACTATGTCAATTAAATGTGGAAAGAGAATGCAACAAATTCTGTACTAAGTGAGGTCGTGACATATGTGCGTCTTAGCAAAAAAAGATTGATTCCAAGAACATTCTGATTAGACTTGGAAATATTTGCTGTGACATGAAATACAAAGTTCATTGTTTTTGCAATTAGCCTAGTATGCACATCTCAGCAAAAGAACACTGGCGGTACGAGCAAGTTGACTAGGCTCCGAAGTAACTTATTTGATAAGACAGGGAGTACAGAGTTTATTGTTGAGCTCTAGGCTACAGATTTGAACCCTGGAGACGTGTAATTGCCTGCTGGTTTACATCACTTGGTAACTAACATTAGAGAAGCGAGCAAATAAAAATATCACCAAGCCGCCTAGGAATCAAACTAACATAACAGCTAAAGGAATCAAAACCCACAACCTTCAGGACTAACACAAGTAATTAAACGTTGTCAATAATATGTGTACGCAGACGACATACAGATATATACACATGCACATCATCGTGACTTACTGACTGCAATAAATAATATGAACGATGACCTAGGAAGAATATGTAGGTGGACCGATGACCATGCACTAAAAATCAATGCCCAAAAATCGCAGTGTATTCTTTTAGCTACTCAAAAAACCCATGCACAACTTACAGACATTCATACCCACTCAGTAACATTAAGAGGCACTCAGTTACAATTCAAAGACACAGTTAAAAACTTAGGGATGATAATGGATAAAAACCTTAGTTGGAACGATCATGTAACAGGTACCGGTATATGTCGGCGAGTGTTTTATTCCTTACATTCCCTTAAAAACCTCAGAGATTTACTCTCCAAAAATGTAAGAAAACTGCTTATCCAAAGTATGGTAATGCCAATATTCGATTACTGGGACGTAGTATACAGTAACCTGAATGCCTCACTTTCCATCAAGCTCCAAAAGGCACATAACGCATGCGTTCAATTTATTTCAGATATACCGAGGTTTAGCCATATTTCTCCCGCATTTGATAGGCTTTCATGGCTACGCTTGAGAGAGCGACGAAATTTACACACTCTTTCCCTGTTACATCGTATACTGAACCTTAACACACCTGAATACCTTGACACACAATTCCATTACCTAGCATCAGCTTCTAGTATTCGTACTAGATCATCATCCACCGCAGTACTAACCATTCCCATTCACCGCTCAACTGGCTACAGCAGATCATTTATAGTCGCCGCCAGCCGAATTTGGAATTCCCTACCTGCTGAAATTAGGAGCATGTCAAACCACCTCCACTGTAAGAAACTCTGTCAAACCCGGTAATGAATAATAATAATTTCTTATAACCTAGTAGGATTAGATCATAGCTAAATATTAGATTAATTAAAACATTTAATTGATACCTTAAGATATTAAACTGTAGATAAATTAGTGTATATTTAACTCTTCATGTAGGTGTATGTATGGTCGGACAGAATAGCAGGCTTCATAGCCTGAGTCCCACCATACAAAACAAGACAATAAATAAAAATAATAAATAAATAAACCTTCGAGCTAAAAGAAACTAAAAAATCACCGACCAGACTAGGAATCGCACCAGTGGCTTCTTTACATATGCATGAAACAAGCATTCTAGCTAAATGACTGTACATTAAAAGCTTGTGTGTTTAATTGAAACACATCAAGTTTCGACTTCCTTTCACGGGGTGGTGGGGGTCGTCGACAACAAAAAAATTTGCTTTACGTCTTAATAACTACACTCAAACTTTTGAAAAGTTTGAAATAATAATTTTGAAGATCCAAGCTGCTGCCGTACTGAATACTCAACATTCATGCACAATAAGAAATATAAGGCCAGCACTTTAACCACCTGAGCTACTGAGCTAGGCAATTAAACTATTAAGTGCCAAAACACATACACACTGATAATGATAATTGTACCGGGAGGTACACCTCAACCCCATGCATTTAAATGAAGCACACTAAAGAACTCTACCTATCACATAAAAATTGAAACAAGTAAAAAAGAAAAGGGGAAACACGCTGACTTAGTGACAAGACGACTACAAATGAGCACAATCATCAACAATACAGTTTGTTGCCATGGTCCCAGATGGTTGAATCAAGATCCCTGGACTAGCCCAAAATGAAAACGTAATGTTCAAATTAATCTCCCAATTCAGAAAATGCCACTAATGCTTCTTACAGTCATGCATGGTGATCTGTTCATAACAAAAGTTGCAAGATTAAACAAGGTATACAGAGTTTGCAAATTATCTCACATTAATTCAACATGGTACAAAAGTTCATTGAGATCCACCTATTCAGTACACATAGCGTTCTTATAATTAAGATTTACATCTTGTCATACTAATTTAACAGAACATGTTTCACCCATTGCATGGGCATCATCACCCCTTGATCTCATGCCTAAAGAATAAAAATCAGGATCCTGATTACTCTAGTCAAAGTGTTACATAGAGAAACATGTGTGTTATAAAAATGAGGAAACTTGTTGTAAGTTCACAAATGACAATTTACACAATTAATGCATGTCTAAGAAATGTGTCAGAATAATGGTTAATATTGGTGGAGTTTTACATTGATATTTTTAAGACAATTTAAAAAATAGCCAATCTGTCTACATTTACATGAACAATAAGAATGTCTATGGCTAAAATTATGGCCTCAGGTTGCAAGTTTAAAGTATGAATGCAACCTGGTTTAAGGCAACTCAATTTGAAGTCACAGAATGGTTACTATGGACCTTAAGTTGTTTTATTATTGAAAGATGACATTGAATATTCTTGTAAGAAGCTTGTAGTGTTATCAGAGAGTGTACAGCTGTGTGACTGATTGAGTTGTTACTGTTATTAAACAGAGTGTCCACCAAATCCAGATTTTGAAATTCCCTGACATTTCCCTGTTTTCCAGAGATAAAAACCAGTTTTTCCCTGACACACAATGACAAAATAATAAAATTATACAGGGAGTTTCCAGCTATGACAGCAATATTAAAATACATTTTGAAAGCTTAACATACAAAAAATAAATGAGCAATTAATGTGCAAATTAAATTTTACAACTTGGAAGTTGAATTTATTCTAATTAAATTCAATTTAAGATTTTAAAAGAATTGATTACCATTACTGCTGCAGTGAAGAAATTCTTTTGTCTATAGACACCAAAGACTGTTGAGCTTCTGTTCTTCTAATTCTTTCAGCAACAAAGTGGCCGTAATACCCTGGCTGCAAACACAAATTGTCCTCTGCCTACCACAGCTACCACAATGAACTCTATCACATATGACTCCACTGCTTCCTCCACTTCCATTACCGAAGGTTCACCAGAGGCAAGATGTCTACAGAATTACCTTTCAAGAGAGCAAGTAACCAAAGCTGAGATTATATGGTGCATGCATACTGTCATGCAACACTATTATTTACGAGCCAGTGAAGCTAGTGTACGTATGTTCCCTGTAATGTTTCCAGACTCTGAAATTGCTTCGAGGATTTATGCTTAGGAACAGCGAGCAATGTCGCATGTCCATCCCTGATGTATGACTTCAGTATGAAGCTTTACCCTCTTGCAAGAGGGTAAACAATCTCAGAGTGATCATTAACCAGCACTTCTCTTGGACGGATCTGTGAGTAGACGATTTTTTGCAATGCTGCACATATTAAACAGTTTCAAATTTACTTTCCCCGTTCAGTTTAAAGATGAAACTAGTTGAAACCCTCGTTCTTCCAATATTCAATTATTGTGATGTAGGTTACACAGACATGAAAACTGAGCTTCGAGATAAACTACAATGTGCACAGAATGCTTGTGTAAGATTTATATGTAATCTGAAATTTTCAGATCATGTTACCCAGTCTTACGCCGACCTCGGATGGCTAAGCCTTGAAAACAGATGCAAGCTGCATACCTGACTTCATTGCACCGAATCTTTACCTTACCATCCCCATCCTACCTGTATGAACGATTTCATAGTCTCCCTGAACACCATGTTAAAAACATCAGAGCGCTCTCTAAGTCATTCAGAAGGCGAGCTTTATGCGGCTTGTATACAGCACCTACTAAGCATTTCACAGTAGAGACCTGCATCACTATGAACATGTACTCAGGTTTTTGCACATACTGCTGAGGCGACTGGCAAATAATTTGAAGTTTCAAATGCGAAGAGACAAAAGCACAGACCCCATCTCCCCCTTTGCCAAGTCTGTCATTCCTCAGAAGGCAGTAGCCAGGTAATTCCAGATTCTTAGCCTGATATTTGACTTTCAACCAACTTTTACTGCATAAGATTATATCAAAAGACAGTGGTATGAAAATCGCTTTTAGTTCATTTATACGAGTTTGAGAAACTAAACTCTGGGCATTCAGGTGACATATGTCAAGTGCGCTTTTATGTCTATTTAGGGCTGACTGGAGAATATGTGTTGTAGCTTTAAGGGGTGGAGTTTGGGTCAATGAACTAACAGGTAGACAGTTAGAAGGGATGGGTGCAGAAGGGGAAGTGTGACAAGGTAAGTATTGCTATGGTCACAGGGATTACGGCTGTTTGTGGTATGCATTACCAACTGCTAAAATGAAACTAACTAGAACACAGCATGCAACTACATCCTAAGAATGGTCAGCAATTAATGTATTTTAGATAATTCAATTGTCAGTAATAATAATAACAATAATAATAATAATAATAATGATAACGTGAAACAGCAGATTAGACATACAGAATACTCAAGTAGCAGCTTATTCCACATAGTGTTGATGTTAGATTTATGTAGACGTTATACAGAGGCCTGACTTAAATTAGTTCCAGTTAGGAAACTTTTATTAAAGAGTAAGTAGATCGATAGGTGGTACGATAAGAAAACACATATGTGAATAGATATTTAGATGAACAGATAAATAAATTTGGTAAATGGATAGATACGTAGAAAGATTAAAGATACCTAGATAGATAGATAAGGTTACTTGAAAAAAATAAAAAAAGCTAGCTTCTCAGCTGCGACTTACGGTAAAGGATGGGAGTTGACTCACATTGTCAAGTGATAAGGCAGCAATGCAACAGAAGCTTATGCCATAAGAGGTTCCTTTAACTGCCACACTCTGTCCACCTTCTTGATTACGAAGTCTCCTGAGTCAGTCCAAGTGTTTGTAAGAACAAATCACTGGATTGCTGTCTTCAAGATGAACATTCTGATAGCCGTAAGATCTTCATGGATTGTTGTGGATAAGCTTTTCAGTTTTGTTTTCCTAGTGAAGACATCCTGCTGTGACCGATAACACACAAATTTCACTAGGATACGCCTTGTTTTCTCTGGTAATCAAGGTCCTGCTCTGTGACACCTACAGTATCAATGTCATTAAGTCTAACATCTGCACCTACTATTTTGCACACGTTGAGCACTAGTTCATAACAGTTTTCGATCGAACATTCAGGGATGCCGAAATTTCTTAACTTATTTCTCCTTCTGTACTGCTCCAATGAATTGCACTTGGCATCCATATCCTCCTTCAGTTTGCGGATTTCTGCCTCCTTCTTATCATGTTTTTCGGTTAACTCTGAAAATGCTTCGATATTAAAATTTAAACTCTTTTCAAGTTCTTTTATAACCACTTCTGTCATGCGGGTCAAAATGGCCTGCACAATTTATTCAAAGAAGCTGTCCGAGTTAATAAAGTCCTCCAGCACACACTTCACGAGGCGGTCTACGTTGGCAGCACTGGTAGTGGCTGGGCTTCCAACTCCATTATTTCCCCATTTTCTTTACATTGCAAATTCGGAAGAAAGAGATCAACACCGACAAAATATATGGGTATATCGATTCGTAAATACAAACGTAACACTTCCGCAAGTATCTATCACTTCCACTGAAGTACAACACCTTCAAATCATTTGCTTACTGTAGAGCCTCACTCACTGACGTCCGTCACCAACCATTTTATCATATAGCTTAGAAACTCAACATGGCGCGACTCGAACAATGTCACGGTGCATTACACATTTACAAAAGGTTTACCTACATTAGCACATTTAATAATAATAATAATAATAATAATAATAATAATAATAATAATAATAATAAGCACAAGAATGAGTATTAAGTTTAAGCGAATTTCACACTTTCCTGCAATGAGTCAGTGTCTTTTCTCTTTTTACATTTTATGAGGTAGTGACTATTGCACACGTCATTACATAGTAAACAAACAGTCATTTGTTGGGTAGTGGAATTTTGTCTATATGCAAATTCTGCAGTGGAAGCCATTCATTTAAGCGATTAGAAAACTGAGAACACAATATAGGCCTCACCATTCCCCAACAACACAGAATATACAATAGTAAGCAGATCAAAACATTGAAAATTTTATCAAACATAGTCGCTACTGCCTGCTATATGCTATTCATATAGCTACTGAAGATATCAGTTAGTTCATATTCGCGATCACGCTTGGTTTTGTTAATGTTTATTCAGGTTTCTTTACAATTTATTCCTGGCATAAAAGACATGCCCAAGATTAATCTTACAAAAATTGAAAAATGTGCTTCTATTAACGGACAAATAGGGTATATCCATTTTATCTGGCAGAAGAACGAATTTCCAGATTATTTTCTGCATTCCCTGACATTTCCTGGTTTGTCCACTATTTCTGGAATTCCCTGACATTCCCCGGTTACCAGTATTTCATACGGGTGGACACCCTGTTAATCCTGTATTTGTTTGGTGAGACCATAGTCTTCTTATTTTTGTTGAAGGTGTGAAAAAAGGTTCACAACTGTGTGTTAACATGTGTGTCTTTACTAGCTGATGTGATAGCCTCCTCTTGTCCTATTATTCAAATGGGGATGCTTGTGCTGGAAGTTGGCTACAGTATCAATGTTGAAATCGAATACTGAGGGATGCGTTGTGAAGAATCTGTAACGAGAGGAGGCTAGAAGGATTTTTAAGATTAGAGCACAAAGGGTAAAATTTGACGAAAAACGCTGTGTATAAAATTACTCACCCCGTCGACCTTTCTGCTGGGAACTAGTTGCCTTTGCAGCATCAGAACCAATGACAGTTGCACTTCTTGTATTGTATCTGTGTGATATTGATGGAAGGGTGTGTGGCGGAGGAGAGGAGATGGGCGGGACATTGAGCGTATGCGCTGCTGGCTGTAGGCTGAACATTCACAGTGATAATGGCACGAACTTCTTTGAAGCAGCCAAAGAAATCAAGGCTTTTCAGCAAAACAACCCTCAGAAAACCAACTCTTCACACAACTGCAGTCATGGGACTGACATGGCATTTCATCCCTCCTGCAGCACCACACTTTGGTGGAATCTGTGAAGCAGCTGTAAAGAGTCTGATATATCACCTGAGAAGAGTGATGCATTCTTATCGCTTCACCAACAAAGAAGGTACCACTCTTATAACACATACATCCTCTCACCAAATATTTTTTAAACGTGTCTTAATTGTGTAAATTGTCGTTTGTGAACTTACAAGCTTCCTCATTTTTATAATACACATTCCTCTATGTAACACCTTGACTAGAGTAATCAGGATCCTGATTATAGTCCCTTAGGCATGAGATCACGGCTGATGATGCCCAAACAATGGGCGAAACATGTCCACTTAAATTAGTATTACAATATATAAATCATAATTTTAAGAGCCCAATGCATATTGAATACGTGGATTTCAATAAACTTTTGTAACATTGTTGAATTAATGTACAATTCAATATGGACCAGTCATGAGATCTGTAACATATAATTATCTAAGATTGTCGTAAACAACCCACGGAGTGAAAATAAAGTCCACTGTTCGTATAGGACTTGAACGCTCTACACAAATGTTAGATTAATATTGTGTAAGAAACTATCAACTCATACAGTATAAAGACTATAAATCCAATTATAGATAAAGAGGGCCATCTTCTTGTTGACGGAAGACTCCAATAACTATGGAGTAAAAAATTTAGAAATTCTGTATCATCTCACAAATATAATTATGATGGTGGAACACCTTCGACTATTTCATCCTGACACTTAATTCTCTTAGGATCTCATCAGCAAGGGGGGCAGAAAGAAACCACACTGATACACGTCTCAAGTGTTCTATGATGAATGCAGATACCTCAGAACAATTAATGTGAAATACACAAATGGTGCCTGTAACCCAGAATTACCCTTTCCTTAAAACCGCTGGCCAAATTCTAATGAAAAATCGTGTGAAATCGAACAAGACCAGACTGCCTAGCTACCAAGGCTGTCTACATAGACATGATACCTGATATCACCACAACATTTCTCTCTGCACTTTATAGACTTAGTTCTCATAGAGGTCAACCCCTGAACACTTACAGCAATTACAGCACAAACTTCTTCGGAGCAGCTACAGAAATCGAGGCCTTTTTGCAAAACCACCCTCAGAAACCATCTTTTCACACAACTGCAGACATGGGACTGACGAGGCATTTCATCCCTTGTGTAGCATCACACTCTAGTGGAATCTAGGACGCAGCTGTCAAGATTCTGATATAACACCTCAGATGAGTGATGGATTCTTATCACTTCACCAACAAAGAATGGACCATTCTTACAACACATACTCACATCCTATCACCAAAGCTAAATGATGACCCTTTTGACACTTCTTACCTAACTGCATCCCATTTCCTTATAGGAGAGCCAATTACTACACTCCCTGATCATGATTATACTTCCCCTCTCATCACAACATTGCCCACATAGCTATATTTTCAGCAACTAATCCAGAACTCCTGGAAGAGATGGTGAAATGAATATCTCAATAAATGGGCAATGAAATACTCCATAGCAAAATGGTCATACTGAAAGAAGATGACACTCATGCTATGAAGTGGACAAAGACAGTGATCAAATGTGCATCCTGCTAATGACGAATTCATTCATGCAACAAATTTTCAGGTGAGTAATGGTGAAATTATAAGGCCTATCACAAACGCTATCTCTTATGAAGTATGAAACAGGAAAGCAAGATAACTCTCGAATGGCTTATTTATTCCATTGTATGTTTAAGTAAAATTATCAGTCACCATGGACAAGTAACATCACAGACCACATTAGGTCAATTGCCACGAGATGGCTACAATGTGTGTAGTATATTAAGCGAACGCTCACAGTAAACAAGCATATCACCAGCAACTTGTATCAACAAATTACTGTATTACCTAGAAATCAATAATTAATATAACCAATAAGATAACAAAGGAGTTTCATTTGGAAGCAACTAGTAAAATATCCTGTAACAGTAACAAAACAATGTACCTTATACATACATTGTGTTCAAAACTATTTACGAATTCAAAAATTTTAGTAGGATTGATACCAGCTCTCAAATGATAGAAAGTAGAGGTCTTTGGAAGAATCCTAACTGCTGTATAATTCATAATGCAAGATCATGAAACAACTCAAAGAAAAAGTGAAAATAGGTAAGTAAACAGTCAGTCTCATAAAAAAGTATATTTTCCGTAGGACTATCAATCATGTGCACTGAAATGAAGGGTCAAACACTGATATCTGTTGAGCCATTTTCTAACCATTTCAATTACCTGATGATGGTTTACCAAATTATGTATATTACCTCAAGAGAGTTTTCCTGGATTGAACCTGACTCAGTTAACTCTCATTTAACTACATCTTTCAGAGCTATCACTTCTGATACATGTTCAAAATTTTCCTGTGGAAAATAATATATATTAGGTATGCTCATAACACACATCTACAAATACAGTCACTAACAAATGAGCATGTTATTTCATTAATTTCCAGTATTACAGTTACTTTACAGCGATAATGGCACGAACTTCTTCGGAGTAGTTAAAGAAATCAAGGCCTTTCTCTAAAACAACCCTCAGAAAACCAACTCTTCACACAACCGCAGGCATGGGACTGACACGGCATTTCACCCCTCCTGAGAGCACCACACTTTGGTGGAATCTGGGAAGCAGCTGTCACGAGTCTGATATATCACCTCAGAAGAGTGATGGACACTTATCACTACACCAACATAGAATGGACCACTCTTATAACACATCCTCTCATCATAAGATTTTTTAGATGTGTCTTTATTGTGTAAATTGTCGTTTGTGAACTTACAAGTTTACTCCTTTTTATAACACACGGTCCTCTACGTAACACTTTGACTAGAGTAATCAGGACGGTGATTTTAATCCCTAAGGCATGAGTTCACGGCTGATGATGCCCAAAAAATGGGCGAAACATGTCCACTTAAATTAGTATTACAATATATAAATCTTAATTTTAAGACCCCAATGCATATTGAATATGTGGATTTCAATAAACTTTTGTAACATTGTTGAATTAATGTACATTTCAATATGGACCAGTCATGAGATTTGTAACTTATAATTATCTGAGATTGTTGTAAACAACCCACGGAGTGAAATTAAAGTCCACTGTTTGTATCAGAGTTGAACCCTGTACACAAATATTATATTAATATTGTGCAGGAAACTAACAACTCGTATAAAGACTATTAATCCAATCATAGATCAAGAAGGCCATCTTCTTGTCAGTGGATGATTGCACAATACTCCAATACTACAGCACTGGAAACATTAGAAATTCTGTATCACCTCACAAATATAATTATGATGGCAGAACACCTTGGACTACTTCATCCTGGCACTCAACACTCTGAGAGACATGTTTAGTATCTCTTCAGAAAGGGGAACGGAAAGAAGCCACACTCATACACGTCTCAGGTGTTACACCGTGTCATACTAATTTATGTTTCGCCCATTGCGTGGGCATCATCAGCCGTGATCTCATGCCTGGGGAATAAAAATCAGGATCCTGATTACTCTAGTCAAAGTGTTACATAGAGGGATAATTAATGAGAAATACATAAATGGTGCCTTAACCACAACATACACATTCCTTAAAACTAGAATAGACTGTGTTGGCCCAGTTCTAATAAAAAAATTGTATGAAATCGAACAAGACCAGACTGCCTAGCAACCAAGGCTGTCTACATAGACATGATACCTGATCTCACCACAACATTTCTCTCTGCACTTGATCAACTTAGTTCTCATACAGGTCAACCCCTGAACATTTACAGCAATAATGGAACAAACTTCTATGGAGCAGCTACAGAAATCAAGGCCTTCCTGAAAATCAACCCTCAGAAAACCAACTCTTCGCACAACTGCAGGCATGGGACTGACGTGGCATTTCATCCCTCCTGCAACACCGCACTTTGGTGGAATCTGAGAAGCAGCTGTCAAGAGTCTGATTTAACGCCCCAGACAAGTGATGGATTCTTATCGCTTCACCAACAAAGAATGTACCATTCTTGAAACACATACATCCTCTCACCAAAGCTATGGTAAGAAGTGTCAAAAGATTCATCATTTACAAGAAATATAACCTTCGTTTAAATTAATCTTTGATATCGTAGATAGACCCATTCAAGCTGACACCTTCCTACACCTCTCTGGGTTCCACAGATAATCTCAAAACGAAGGAGGCTGTGCTCCCAATTCCTTACAGCCTACTCAAGGAAACATTACACAAAACCTTACAATTTCTGGCATCTCTCGGTACAACCTACAATTTACAATTCCTTTACACAGGGGTATCTAGTACCCATACTACTGGGCCTTCATGGAAAAGAACAATAGGTTATATTACTGGCCCAGACTCAAAATGTATACAGTCGTAAACTTGCACTCCTTGAAAACCAAGTTTTGAAAACCTACTTGGGCTTGTGGCCTGATGATGCAGAGACAAATTCTACACAACTGAGGTGATGTGAAAGAGAAATTAACGAGTGATTTACAGGAGAAAACAGTTACAAAATCGTACTTACCTCAAGATAAACTGAAGGGGAATTTGAGAGGGAAACACACTCTCTATGAAATTTTACATTAGCAGAATGAATGTTCACATTTTTGAAAACAGCTGTGAGTTTGTGGAGACAGCTACAGATATAGAAAACTGGTGGGCAATACCTGGGCTGACGTTCTGCCTGCCAAAGAATTAGGCACCCCACCTCCTGTCTTAACACACACACTCAGAAATTTGACAAGAATAAGACAAGGTAACTAGAGAAGGCCGCGGCTTTTATACCCAAGGGGATGGTTCAAGAAGGCTCTGGGCTAAATCCGACCACACCCTCCCGTTTTATTTGATACTCAAAAAGTTACAAGAAGCTTATGATTGGCAGAAAAATAAATACAGAAAATTTGTGATTGGCCGGACTTCAAAGCTGGCAGGATGAGAAGGAAGTGTTGCAAAAACATTGTAGTATCAAAATAAATGAAAGTCAATTTAATTGAGAAAACTTATAAACCCAAAACTTCTTTAAATCATTAATTATTCCACCTTGCACCAGAGTGCAGGACCTCAGCTTTTTGCAGGGAGACATCTACGGAGAAAAATACAAACTTTTTGATGTAGGCCTACATCAAAACAAAACAAAGAAATCCAGTCAGTTTAGGAAACATTAAAATAACATATTACTAAGTTATTCAGTAGTGACGTCTTCCGATCAATGTCCCAACTTTATGCATTAGCAGTTTCAAGTTTTGTTCGATAGATAGTGTTCCCTAAGGCGCTTCTTTTAAATGTGCGGGGTTGAGGTGCACCTCTCGGTACAAATATTATAAATCACAATGGACTAGTACATCACAGACCACATTAGGCAGAAAAATTTTTCACTTGCCAACAGATGGCTCCAATGTGTGTATTATACAAGCAAACACACACAGTAAACAAGCATATCACCTGCAACTTCTATCAACAAATTACTGTATTGTTTAGAAAACAAAAATTAATATAATCAATAAGATAACAAAGGTGTTTCATTTGGAAACAACTAGTAAAATATCCTGTAACAGTAACAAAAGAATGTATCTTTCAGCTACTTTGTGTTCAAAACTAATTAACAAATTCAAAAATATTAGTAGGAATGATACCAGCTACCAAATGACATAGAGTAGAGGTCTTTCGAATAATCCTAACTGCTGCACAATTCATAACGCAAGATTGTGGAACAACTTGAAGGAAAAGTGAACACTAGGTATGTAAACAGCCATCTCATAAAAAGTATATTATCAGGACTATCAATCATGTGCACTAAAGAGATGGATCAAACCCCGGTATGTGTTGAGCCACTTTCTAACCTTTTCCATTATCAGACGATGGCTTATCAAATTATGTACATTACCTCAAGAGAGTTTTCCTGCGATGACTCTGGCTCGGTTAACTCTGATTTAACTTCTGTTTTCAGAGCTATCACTTCTGATACATGTTCGAAATTTTCCTGTGGAAAATAAGATATATTAGGTGTGCTCATAACACATATCTACAAATACAGTCACTAACAAATGAGCATGTTAATTCATTAATTTCCAGTATTACAGTTACTTTCATAATTTCACTAATGTTTAAGGAAGATTTCTTCAAGCAGAGGACTGTTATAACCAAAGGCTGTACTGAGAAAGGTGTTATTATTCTTGCTCACTCCTTATGTCAGAGAAAGGATGAGACTGAGAATAAAATATAAAATAAGAAACATTTTTCAGCCATATCAGAAGGTATAATACCAGGGATGGAATTGGGGCCATCTCACACAGAATTTGGAAGGAAGCAGCCATAGGCATAAACACTAAATTGTATGAACTGTTTTCATATGTTCGATCATATCAATCAAATCATAAAAGTTGTCTGAACCAATAAGAAGCATTACAACATTTCTAAATGATTTTTTGTTCTCAGCATAGAGTTTATTTATAGACAGATTAAAATTACTTGAAATAATGGAATCACATTAACTACTATGGTTTTGCTGAGATCACAGGGGCTAGATAAAACATTAATACAGTTCTGTTTCAAACAGATTTCAATGCTTCCAAGCGTAAAATAAAAAACAAACATGAAAGAAGCTGACATATCACAGACATATAATAGTGAAAGATGTGATGTAGCCCAAAGACAAAGCAGCTAGACGTGAAATATTTTACTACTATAAGCATGTTATGTAGTGTTCTGTGAGGAGCTGAGTGGATGAGCACACCGTCAGTGGAGAATCAGCAGTGCTGGAGTGTATATCTGCAGTTTCAGACGATCTTTTATGATCTACTAAGAGACATTTAAATTTCACTCTTGGATTCATAAAACCTTGTCAGCATTAAAGGGGGGAGGGACTGTGATTAAATGCTTATGTTCTAATGTAAGTTAAGTAACTAATAAAAGTGAATTAAAGTTACAAGTTCTAGAATATACCAACTTAACACATTCAATACAGAAGAGAAGAGTAGCTGAACTAAGGAATGGATGAAAAGGATGCACAAAAAAGACAGGGAAATAATGACAAAGAGGAAAGAAAAAATTCTGTTTAATGTGCCTTAAATCCTTAAAGTGTCAGAGCCCACTAAGAAGGGGCATATAAAAGAAATAATTTTAAGAAATAATACATTCTAGTGCCCTTGGACTTGGTTCTCTATATAACATAGAATCTGATCTGTATTTGAGGAATAAAATGAGCTAATCACTATTCTGTCTTTCTAGAAGAATTTAACATCTGAGCAAAATACTTATTTTGAGAGAACGTACATTCAGACTTTGAACTATTTCATCCCTCGTATGTCATAGGCAAATCTGCTCGTTCCTTAGAACACATAATATCTTCCAGCACATTGTGGATGTGAGGGTAACCCAGAATAATCACACCTGTGTTGATATTTTGTTTAGCAGACTGGTGCATCCAGGTTCAAAAACCCTAATGAAAGTTTTGTGATTTAACTTCTACACTAATTATGGTAGAAGTAGTAATTGTAGACATGTGGTGCTAATGCTGGTGCAGTAGTGTAGGAGGATATAAGTTTTTTTAAAGTACGATCGGCCAGCCATCCTCTATTATAATCAGAGGGGGAAAAAAAAGGTGCAACCCCTAAACCAAAGTAATTTTGATACTGACAGTAAAATGTACAGACTAATCCAACCCCAACCTTAAGTTCCGAAGAGTTGGCAGCTTTGTGTAGTGCATTGTGGTGTGTTCCCAGACAAATAAACAAACCAAGTTATACTATGCATAGATGCTCATTCAGCAATTGGTGACTGCTGGTGTTAATACTGAGGTAGCACATAGAAAATTATGCCCCTGCCAAACTCATTCAGCTATTAAGGGTTAATTTCTGACCTCTATAAAGTTATCTGGAATGAGACTTACAAGTGATGCAGTTGTTTTTCCTTCAAGCCAGGCCGGTTCCTCTTTGATCTTTGCTTCCAGGTCCATTTTGCACTGCAAACTGAAGTAGTTAGAAGGTACTGGGATGGTTGATTACTTCTACTGACCTTGCACTGGAACATAGGCCAGAAAAATATATTACCTTATTGATGTCATTAATACTTATGGTGTTTGTCAACAGACTGAGCAACAACCTTGTCATTTTATATGACCATCAATATTATGATCATACCAAAAAATCCAAAATTTTACATGACTGTTGATATTGTGATCATACCTATAGAACCTCAAAATTTTCTATGACTGATACTTCGATCTAAGCTAAGGACGTGCAGTTTTACATGATTTCTAAAACAGTGATCACTTCCATAGGAAATATAATTCAACTTATCTCTCGATATCAAAATCATATAAAATCAGCTTCATGGTCCGTATCGCACTTCAATAGATTCACAATTAAGTATGTATTTATTTTCCACCTAGTCGATACAATGATTGCTTAAGGCAATTTTAATGGTCAAAAGTGGTACATGTTTCGTATATTATCAACATCTTCAGCCACATAACACTGTTTAGATGAAAAATATATAAAATTGACAAAGTAATGCCTTAGAGGAAGTGTCCTTAAAATTAACATAAGATTGACAAGATTAAAACAAACAAATAACTCAAGAGAAAATATATAAATTATTTCTACAATAGAAAGCAGTCGTCAAGGAAACACTTGTACAATATTCCATAGAGAAATTGTCCTAATAAATATTCTTTTCTTAATAATTCATGAAAAAAGATCAATTTATAAATCAAAAATTATACAATTTATAAGTAATTATCGAAATGAAGAAATCCTGATATCACAGTGCGGCTCTTATTATTAATTTAGAGCCTCACTGTGATTATTATTATTAATTTAGAGCCGCACTGTGATATCAGGATTTCTTCATTTCGATAATTACTTATAAATTGTATAATTTTTGATTTATAAATTGATCTTTTTTCATGAATTATTAAGAAAAGAATATTTATTAGGACAATTTCTCTATGGAATATTGTACAAGTGTTTCCTTGACGACTGCTTTCTATTGTAGAAATAATTTATATATTTTCTCTTGAGTTATTTGTTTGTTTTAATCTTGTCAATCTTATGTTAATTTTAAGGACACTTCCTCTAAGGCATTACTTTGTCAATTTTATATATTTTTCATCTAAACAGTGTTATGTGGCTGAAGATGTTGATAATATACGAAACATGTACCACTTTTGACCATTAAAAATTGCCTTAAGCAATCATTGTATCGACTAGGTGGAAAATAAATACATACTTAATTGTGAATCAAAATCATAGTCAAAGAACCCCTAGTATTACATGACACCTTACATCATATTAATAGCTATCTAACATACAGTTTTATATGGAACTGAAACCGCAACAAGATGACCTTTCTTGAAAATTCAGTGACTGTACGCTTTGCATATCACTCCGATCACCGGGGTCCATATATTTGAAAATTCCTACCATTTTTATCCTTTGGAATCAGCTTCATAGCTAAGTGAACAAGTTCACACTTCTTTCAGGTATGTTCTGTCAAAATGTTCCTTCCCAGGATCAAATTCTCTTAAATCATTCTCCTCTCATTAAGCTTATTCACTATCACTTTATTTGAGACATGTTCTATCAGTCTGATCTTCAAGAACTTCTGATAACACGGCATTTAAAAGGCTTCAACTTTTTTTCTTGGCACCAGTTATTATCTGTGTTCCACTTCCATACGGTGTCATACTCTTTACTCAGTGTAAACATAATTTTAAAAGTTTTCAATCTGTTGAACCAAAGAATGTGATGGAGAACAGATGGGAATTTAGGCTGGATTCAGTGATGATATTTATCGATATTGAGAAGGCATATGTCAGTGTAGCATGGCAAGTGGTCTCGGATGCATTGATAAAAAAGAAGGCAGGGAGAGGTGAAGAACAAATTATAAAAGCCATGAACAAAAAGTGAGTAAGTAGTACGAATACTACGATAGGACAAACTAACTGGTTCAAAGTAGAAACAGGACTTCAAAAAGGATCTGTTTTATCCCCTCCAATCTTCATTACAATCATGGATGAAATCCACAAGAGTATACAACAAAAAATGGGAACCAAGGAGGCAAAGGCCTCACTCTTTGCAGATGAGGCAGTAAGGAATATGTGGAGAAAATGAAATGGAAGCACAAGAACAAGATAATGCAAGGAATCAGGAGATGGAGGAATATGGAATTAAAATAAGTGAGGAAAAAAGTACGATAGTAGTGGTGACGAGAGGTAATAGAGAAGGAAGTGGGAATATTGAAGTAAATGGAAGACCATTAGAAGTTGTGGAAAGCTTCAAGTATTCAGGGAAAATAATTGAAGAAGATGGGAAAATAAATTAAGAAATTGGACAGAGACTTGAACAAGCCAATGAGTTTTACCAATGTGTGAGATGTATAGTCTGTAACTGGGACGTCCAAGAGAATGCAAGAAAATTTTGCACCCAATGTATTACACACCAATTTTGACATATGCATCAGGCACATGGACAACAAAAAAACATGACGAACGCAGAATGCAAGAGACCAAGATGAAATTCCTTAGAGAAATAATAGGGAGGGCATAAAGGGATAAAGTCAGAAACATAGAAATGAGGGAGTGACTTGGATTCCCTGAACTGAAAGGAATGATAGAGACCCATAAGCTGAAATGGTATGGACACATGATGAGAATGGAAGAGGATAGAGTTCCACAGTAAGTATTTACAGAGAAAGTCATAGGAGAAAGACATCAGGGTATGCCCAGAAGGTGTGAATGGATACGGTAACAAGAATACAGAGAAGATTGGAGTAAAAGTAGAAAAAATATTCGAGGAAGGAAAGAAGTGGTGGGGAGAGAAAAACTGAGGAGGTTCTTGATTCACATTTCTACCCAGAAGACTGGAAATGGAAAATTAAGAAAATTCTGTTGAAATGAAGATAAAAATTTATACAATACTGCTGTCAGCTCATTTCATAAAACAATGCAACCAACCTTTACTTAAGTGCCTTTTCTTTATTTTTCTATGCCTGTCATGTCTAATGACACAACCGAGTGGTATTTACAAGAGTGCCCCTTGTAGGGAGTTCCATGTCAAACAAGTGGTTTAAATGTTTAGCAGTTTTTACTGTTCCCCACGTGGCACTAAAATTGTCTATGTTGAATACCTCGAGTAGTGCCTCAGAGAATTCATTTCACTCAATAGCAGTGTTCGCTAGTCACTTGGTAATATTTTACTGTAAATGTACACATACTGCACTAACAATGAATACTAAAATTTCTCCTACAGGTTATACAAGCTTCGTTCTTGTGGCTAATAGAGTTGATTCTTATGCATTGCCAGGGAACAGATTTCTATGTAAACACATATCTATTCAAGTAGCTATGATCAATTGTATTTTGTGTATTTCACTGGAGGGGACAATACTGAAGAGTGCCGTGTTTATTTGTTCTGGCCATCATAGGTTATTCTAATAATATATTACTGAATTTACTTTCAAGCAACTACCATTTACAGTTTCCACAGCCAGAATTTATTCCTGAAGATTGTTCTTCCATTCCTGCTAGCAGTTTAATGTTGCACTAACAACTCCAAGGGAAAGGGATAAGATTACGCTTGCAGCAGCATTAATTAAGCTTAATTAATGATAAAATGGGAAAACCACGGAAACGCTTTTCAGGACGGCAGATCCTAGGATTCGACCCCATGCAAACTCACCGTCCATCACCCCTTAAAATCTCTTACATACCAATAAATCAGAGAGGAAGCCAACTGTTACCTAAATCATCACGAATAAATACCGAATATAGCTGTTGTGGGGTAATGATGTGATACACAAGAATCTCCATAACAACACTGATATAACAAGATACAGATATCCCAAATGGAAACCTCTCAAGATCTTGAACCCTACTACCATATGTTGCGGCATACAGAGTAAAGAACAACTCAACATTCACAGTGTCACTATAAAATTGCACACAAAGGTAAATAACACAGCAAAACAATAATTAAAATTACACCCTACATATCGCAATTTCTTTCTGAAACTACCATCCGCATTTCATCTGGATTGCTCTTCAGAAAAAAAATCCTCATTCCACTAAATTTAGATACACGATATACCGCCACTACCAGGGTACGAAATCAGAAAGAAGCAGTGGGGGGGGGGAGAACGAACATAGGGGCTTAACTACTAATTTTTTTTTAGGCGGTACCTGGTGGGGGAGTTATAAAATTCCCCTGTATTTTTATTACCCTCTCCATCCAGAACAATGTGAATTTGAGATCTTTTTGTTTGAAGTTTGCTGTTATAACAGGAATGATAAAAATTAGAACGTTATTCCAATCAGCCGAGAAGTTTATGAGAGAGACTCGCTGTCTTAAGAAAGGCCAGATGAGGAGCGAGATTCCATGGTTTATTGCTTTTTTAATGGAACCTTCCTCTACTGGCGCTATGTGTTGTCTGAACAAATTTGTCAGTTTGTACCCTGCTCAAGTTAATATTGTCCTACTGATAGCTATAGGAAACACACCCACTCCAAGAAGTACAGAAGTGTTGTAAACTCGAGCTACTTATAGCAATGAAAAGGGAGGATGGACTTGCCAGCGTGAAACATCAACAGTAGGCTACAGGTGCGGACTTGCCACTGTTGCGTTGTTTTACTGCTCAAGGTCTGGCAGACATTTGAAAAATTCCTGATGTTTTTATGAATATATGCCTAGTAAAAATCATAAATTTCAGTAATAAATTATGGCTTCTACATTTTCCTGTTTATTTTATAATGAAAGGAACCCCCCTGTTAATTTTACTGGGGGGGATCCCCCCCCCCCCCGGCGATTTCGCACCCTGGCTACTACAAACAACTTCCAGGCACTTGCAACGCAAAGGCTGGGAGTTTTCTAAAAAGCAAGCTTGTTATGTGCGTATTCAATTTTTATGCTTAATTAAAAATAATATTTAAGGAAATGAATAACTTTAAATATTAAAAATATGTAGATTGCTGATACTGAGAAAGATTAGTATTAAATTCTAAAACCGGTATTCTCAATTGAAATCTATACATTTAGCAAAATTGAATTATTGAGTTTGAACATTACCGACAATATGTTATAGGTCGTGGACAGTGTAAAATTCCTCAATGAAGAAAATCCGCAACTCACTTAACGGAATAAGCTGTACAATTGGCTAATACGCGCCTTATAAAACAACATACCATCCACTTCGAAACAAAACCCGGTATTTGAATGTTGTTTAATCACTTAAAACGAACTCTTGAAGAAAAAATTTGATAAGTAACAGTCAGTAAAACAGGCTGAATTTAGGAAAGGATGTATTACTAGCGACAACTGCAGAGTATGCGACAATTCTTCTCTTGAAATAGAATGGGCTTGTTATATCACCCAGTTCCAATAATTGTAGTAAATCACACTGTAACACTCATGTATACCAAAATACACAACTGTGGGGAGAGTTGTAGTTTAACATATCCGTAATGTCTACAACTGTTGTATGGGACACTTACTGGAGAGAGCACTGGCAGCACTGGGTGCAATGTTACGCTATGTTTGGCTCAAAGAGAATTCTTCTTCTTCTTGGTTAGCTGTTGGACATCGTCGTAAGACGCTACGTCCAGTCACTGGTTTGCGGGATAATTAATGTCTAGGAGAGGTACCAACATTAGAATAAATTAGTACACTACAAGATAGTAGGGTTAGCTATGTAATGAAGCTAATGACAGCCGGTAATAATGAAACTGAGGAAAATACCAAGAATATAGAGGTTAGACTATCTAGGATAACACAAAAACACTGGGATACAGGGTTCTACTGCTTCACGTCTGTGTGGTCTGCCACGACGTCTTACTACAAACAAACGAGACCGGACCACAAATAAGGGTTGGGATGCGAAAGTTCGTACCTATAGGAAAGGAAAAGGTTACAATTGGATGGTACAGGTAACTAAAAAATTAAGTATTAAGTCTACAACGCGAAAAGTCGGGTGAAACACTAAACACGAAACATTTAACGGCAGTTGGTAACCCGCATGAAGAAACTTAGCTATGAATTCGCGACGGTGATGTTCATATGTCTGACACTGAAAAAAGATATGGTTGACAGTACCTACTGCCCGACCGCATGGACATACGTTACTTTCGATAAGATTAAGGCGATAGAGATGAGCAGGCGTACACACATGATTTAAGCGGAGCCGTATGATTGTAGGAATATGACGCCGAGTGTAGTTACCAAAGGCGAACCACAGTTTATGAGGAATATCAGGCATAAGCGTGAATAAGTGCTTACCTTTCAACTGGGAAGTTCGGCGCCATACTGCACATCACTGATCGTGGATGAAGTGACGACAGTGTTCCCATAAGTCTGTGTGTGGAACTGCGATATAGTAATCCAATCCAGTACCCTGGGTGGCCTCTTTAGCTAGGATATCCGCTGAGACGTTACCGTGTATTCCAGAATGGCCCGGAATCCATGCGAATAATACTTTAACATTACGGAGGAACAAGTCATAACTTAATGTACGTAAATGTTGAATGTACCAATTATTGGTATGTTCGGGAGTGGACAAATGAGAGCTTTTAATATTCCAGAATATCAAAGGAATTTATCAAACTCACTAATTCATGTTTCTTATTTAATATGCTCCGACAATTCCATTGCAGTATCCGCATGTTTTACATTGACAGTAGGGGAAGGTCCCACGCATCGAAACATCTCATCATATGCTTCTTGTAACCTTTGCTTCCATATGCCGGTTGTTTCAATTTCTGCGATTATATCGGCAAATGTGTTAAAGGCGTTTCGACGTCGTTCATTAGAATTAACGTTTGATTTACAATGTAAAGCCATGACAGAGGGAGATGCCGATATTGGCGCGTGGGGATCCGAAGGTTGCCCTTGAGGACTGGGCTTCCGTGATGTAGATGCAGGCTCGTTAGAAGGAGCAGGTATCAAACGCACGACTGGAGTTCCAGAATGTTCTGGAACCGTCTTCGGATTACTGATCAAATTAAGATATGATGCCCTGTCATAACCTGGTTTAACGGGTGGGCGTGAAGGGTTACTAACCACCATAGTAAATTTACGCTTTCGAGGGAGAGTTTCGTCCGATTGAGATGATCTAGTGGGTAAAGGAGGAAAATGTTGGGGCATCAGAAGGGGGTTAGATAGGGATTGTAATGGGGCAAAATTGTTTTTCACTTCAAAATATGATTTGTTTTCAACACTCATAATGCGTTTAATTTCTTTTTGTTGTTTATGGATTTCACAATGTTCTGCTCCCGCAGGATGATTTCCGCCACAGTTAGCACATTTAACGACTTGGTGAGTGCAATCTTCAGTAGAATGAGTAAGGGAACACTTTCCACATCTCGGCTCCCTGGAACGACAATTAGTAGCGGTGTGTCCATACCGCTGACATCATTTGCATAATAAAGGAGAGAATATAAAGGCCTGAACCTCTAACATGACTTTAAAAATGGACACACTTTTCGGAAGTTGTTGACTCTCGAATACAACCTTCACAGTACCTGTAGGGATATATTCAGTTTTTCCGTCTTAAGATGAACGTCTATTTAGACGTTGTACTTTCACTACAGGATATGGGGAGTCTAAAGAGGTGAGAATGTCGGATTCGGAAAGAGTAGTGTCTACTCCCCGTATGACCCCTACTCGCTGAATATTCGAAGACGGAATAAAAGCTGTCAATTTCTTTTCTGTAAGAATGGGATGAGAAAGAAAGGTGTTTGCAGCCTTACTAGACATGAAATTAACTTGAATTCTATTTCTTCCCTTCCTATGTATGGCCTTGACGTCACCAATTTGCCTCTCGTAGAAAATCCGTCCCAGAGCCGTAGGGTGAATATGTCCTATTTTATTTGTAGAATCAATCGATTCGACAAATACTATGTAAGGGCCAAGATGAGTGGTAGAATAGGTAGATACAGGAACGTGCGGGCGCTGATCCGAATCACGTATGGCATCTTGAGAACTGTCTCGTTGGGTAGCAGTATTACTAACGTCTATGTGTAAATCCTTACGCACGGCACCTTTACCAATATCAGGAGGTCGGCCTAAAGGGCCACCACCACTATCTACAGACATAATAGTCCAAAAGGAATTACCCTATACTAGCACCAGAACAAACACAAAAGAAAATAACTAGGATACAAACACAAACATAAAACACTCTACTTATCTACAGACAGGAAAAAGCCGCTGCACCAGTGACCGGAGCAAGACGTGTGCACCGCACAACAGCCGAACACCGAATGACCTATTTACAGTCATTGGACATTCTAAGCTCAAAGAGGATGTATAAGCAAATACAGTAGAGACAATACACGACACTGAGCGAGATATCGAGGGACAGCTATTGGAGCTCACTCTAGCGGATAGACCTGAACGGTACTGATTCTGTCATAAGAGCACGTGTATTTTTGTGTGAAGTTTTTGGTGTTATTTATGCGTTTTCAGTGAGTTGACATAATTAAATAGTAGCGTGTGTCATTCCTTGATATCTCCTCTCAACATGAGGGGAAAGGTATGTGCTGTGTTTGGCTGCAGTAATTACGAAGTAGAGTAAAATGCGCGCTCGTTCTTCAGGTTCCCTCGTGACAAGAACACGTAAGTAATATTGTGTTTGCATGTATATTCTTCCAGTGACAGAGATTTTTATAGTACTTCATAATCTTCTGACCTGCTCGACCCATGTTTTAACGGGCTTAAAATATAATACGCATATTTTATTGTATAGTGCAGCAGTTAACCTTCAATACCGATGTGTTGTTGTAGGTGTGATCTGTGGGTTTTGAAATGTCACAGAAGCGATTTGGATAAAGTGTACAAGAAAGAAGGGACGTTACGCTTGTATAAGAATTATAAGATCTGTTCAGATCATTTCCAGGCCAGCGACTTTAAAAATCCTCGACTATACAGCCAAGGGTATGTTACATTTTTACTCTAATTGTACGTAAATATTCCTCAAAGCATCACTATCGACAACATTTTCAAACTTTTCTTTCTTTTATCCCTCTTCTCAGATTAAAGCCGGGATTTTATAGATTCTTTTCTGTTAGTAGGCTTCATGTTAAGAGGAAAATTGTCCAGCTATTAAATGTTAATTCATTGCATCATATGTGTAAGGAATGTGCCGATATTTTTATTGACAAATGTATTAATGTGATGATACATTGTTTTTAAATGAGGATAAAAGACAAATCCAACCGTAAGATTTCAGGCACGTATGCTAAAGCTAAAAAAGTAATGCATAAATGAAAGATCAAGCCATTTCACAGCAGTCCATTTCACACCTTGTTTATATGTCTAATTTCAGTCTTTGAATGATGACCTTTTAAATAATTCTTCATTCATTTATCCAGAATTGCTTTAGCAACTTCGAAGTTAATATCTCAATACCACTTTCTTTCTAGACGTAATTTATTTATCCATTTCCGTATATACATTTCCATTGATATTTGAATTTAGCGCGATTTGTTCAGGTCAAGTCACTAGGAGCGCCACCGTCGAAATGTCTCCCATTTTATCAAGGCGAAATCCGTAAGTGTCGTGTATTGTCTCTACTGTATTTGGTATAAGAGAGGAATCTCTCCGGGTGAAAAGAAAAAAAAGAAAGAAAAAATGAACACGAAAGCAAGTCCATAGGACTTAACGTACTGTGGACAGCCATGGAAGGAGGGATCAACTGACTGAACTATACGATTCAATTCTTCGTACACTAACGGAAATAAAATCTTACGGTTTTTATACATATATACATGCATTATCTTTATAGTCCGCTATGCCTTTCAGCGTTCAATCTACAAGCCTCTGTGAGTTTACCAAAACGGCACGTCGCGACAATCCTCTATTTGCAACTAGTGCCGTGGTCACATTTAGTTCTATACCTCTTATCTTTAAATCGTTAGAAACTGAGTAAACCCATTGTCATCTTGGTCTCCCTCTACTCCTCTTACCCCCCATAATATAGACTACTATTCTCCTAGGTAACCTATCCTCCTCCATTCGTCGCACATATCCCCACCACCGAAGATGATTTACGCGTACAGCTTCATCCATCGAGTTCATTCCTAACTTAGCCTTCATCTGCTTGTTCCGAGTAGGCTACTCTCCTGCCATTGTTCCCACCTATTTGTAAAATCAATAGCTCTCGCTACTTTCAGGTCTGTTACTTCCGACTCACGAATAAGATATCCTGAGTCCACCCGGCTTCCGCTCTCGTGAAGCGAAGATGTTCTGGAAACACACCGATGTAAAGACAGTTTCGTCCGGGAGCTGACGTCCTTCTTACAGAACACTGCCAGCTCACTGCATTAGCTTTAATACACCAAATACAGTGGAGACGATTCGCGACACTCTGCGAGATATCGAGGGACAGCGATTTGAAATCTCTCTAGCGGGGTGACCTGAGAGTTACTGAATATGTCATAAGAGCACGTGTACTTGTTTGTGAAGTTTTTGGAGTTATGTATGCGTTTGCATTAAGTTGACATAAGTAAATAGTGGCGTGTGTCATTCCTTTATATCCCCTCCCAATATGAGTGGAAAGATATCTGCAGTGTTTTGCTGCAATAACTATGAAGTACAGAAGGATTCGCGGTCTTTCTTCCGTTTCCCTCGTGACAAGAAAATGTAAGTAAATATTGCGTTTGCATATATATTCTTCCAGTCACAAAGAGATTTGTATAGTACTTCCTAAACTTGTGACCAGCGCGACCCACATTTGAATTGGCTAAAAAAATATAATAAGCTCATTTTATCGTATAGCGCAGCAGATGACCTTCTATACCGATGTGTTGTAGTAGGTGTGATCTGTGGGTTTGATTTAATTCAGGAAAATACATATGCATATGTGTGTGGCTAGTTATGTTCCAAGTTACCCCATTTGGAATGCCGTAATGCGTTGTCAAGCACTGAAGAAAATATGGGTGATTAAGGAAATGTACACATTTTGTTGAAACAATATCATGATGCAAATTTGCTTTACACTAATGAACAGGCATTGTGGCAAGTATTGCTTATAGGGAAAATTTGAATGTTTTTCAGGCTAAATTTATAGATTTTCTTTCTGTTAGTAGGCTTCAAGTTCAAAGGAAAATTGTCCGGCTCTTAAATGTAAATTAATTCAATCATGTGTGTGAGTAATGTGCCGATATTTTTGTTGACAAGCGTTTTAATGTGATCATACTATGCCTTTAAATGAGAAAAAAGACAAATCTAGCCGTGAACGTTCAGGCAGGAATGCTAAAGCTAAAAAAGTAATGCACAAATGAAAGATCAAGCCCTTTGACAGCAGTCCACTTCTCATCTTGATTATATGTCGAATTTCAGTCTTAAATAATAACCTATTAAATAATTCTTCAATTGCTTTAGCACCTTTGAAGTTAATATCTTAGTAACACTTTCTTTCAGGACGTAATTTATTTGTCCATTTCCGTATATACATTTCCACTGATATTTTAATTTAGCTCGAATTTTCAGGTCACGCCACTAGGAGCGCCCACTTGCGACTTGTCTCCCATTTAAACAAGACTAAATCCGGAAGTGTCGCGTATTGCCTCTGCTGTATTTGACTACATCTTCATTCAATCTCACTTACTATATTACCATCCTGGGGGAATAATAATAAGAATAAGTTAATTTATTAATTTGACCACCTAATCAATACAATAAGTCTTGTCTTTGATTATATACATTGACATGTAATCCTGGGAGAACACATAACAAAAATACTTAAACTTATCTACCTTTTCCAGCTTTGTATCACTAATCTGACATTCAGTTCTGTTGACTTGCTTATCTACTGACATCAGTTTAATCTTGGAGGGGCTAATTGTTATTCCATACTCATTGCACCTATTTTCAAGTTCCAAGACATTAGACTGGAGGCTTTCGGCACAATCTGCCATTAAGACGAATTCGTCAGCTGAGGCCAGACTGCTTACTACATTTCCACCTAACTGAATCACTCCCTGCCACATTATACCTTTCATCAGATGATCCACGTAAACTACGAAGAGCAAAGGTGAAAGATTACAGCCTTGTCTAATTCCTGTAAGTATCCTGAACCAAGAACTCATTCTATCATCAATTCTCACTGCAGCCCAATTGTCATCATGAATGCCTTTGATTGATTTTAATAAAATACCCTTAATATCATAACCCCCCCCCACCCCCAGCATGGTGAACATCATTTCCCTCGGTACCCTGTCACATGCTTTCTCCTAGATCTACGTAAGATAAACACAACTATCTATTCATATCGTAACATTTTATATTTACCTGGTGCGTACTGACAGCCCCTCCGTGCTCTGTAACCACACTGGTTTTCATCCAACTTCCTCTCAACCACTGATCGCACTCTCCCTTCCAAGATGCCAGTGAATACTTTGCTGCTATGCTAATGAATGAGATACCTCGATAGTTGTTTCAATCCTTCCTTTCATCCCTGCATTCCCATTATACTTCACCATTTCGGGTCTAATTTAATCTATTCCTGCTGCTTTATTTCAATGGAGTTTATTCACCATCCTTTCAACTTCCTCATGCGTAATTTCACCAACATCACTTTCTTCCTACTTGGTTGTTCGCGACACCACCAGGGAAGATTTCCTTTTAAGACGAGAAGATTTTAAAAATATTCCCTTCACCTCTCCAGTGATTCCCTGGGATCTATTATGAGTTCACCTGAATTACCCAAAACACTGTTTGTTTCCTTTTTCCTTTACTTCCTAAGATTCTTTATTACAGCCCACAAAGGTTTCGCTGGTGCTTGACAAAGCCTTTTCAGGTTATTACCAAAATCTCCCCATGGTTTCTTTTTGGATTCAACAACTATTTGTTTCGCTCTGTTTCATTCATCTACGTGCAATTCCCTGTCTGCATCGGCCCTTGCTGGGAGCCATTTCTGATAAGCCTTCTTTTTACGTTGACAAGCCGCTGCCACTTCATCATTCAACCAAGATGCTCACTTTTCCCCACCTTTACACGTACCGTATTCATTCCTAGGCATTCCCTTGCTGTTTCTACTACAGCATCCCTGTATGCCACCTATTCTCTTTCTATATCCTTAACCTCCTTACTGCCCACTGTTCAAAACTTCTCTCTAATCACATCCATGTACTTCTGTCCAATTTCCACATCCTGGAGACTTTCTACTCTTATTCGTTTGCAGACAGATTTCACTTTCTCTATCCTATGCCTAGAGATTCTTAGTTCACTACAGATCAGATAGTGGTCTGTATCACCGAAAAATCCCCGAAAAACTCTTAATAGACTTCCTGAATTTAATGTCTGTTAAGATATAGTCTATTTTATGGACCTGGTACCTGTAGCCCCCATGTGAATAGCCTTATGCTTGAAGTATGTATTCGTAACCGCTAAACACAAACTAGCACAGAAGTCCCACAAACGCTTCCCATTCCCCTTAGCTTCCTTGTATACCCGACATTTACCAATCACCCTTTCGAATACTTCGGTTCTATTTGTAACTCTGCCATTGATATCGCTCATTAGCACCCTCCTCATCCTTGCTGTTGACCCTGACTACGGTGTCACTCGATCTTTCATAAGACTTGTCAACTTCATACTCATCTGCACCTGCACATGGTGAATACACTGAATTCTCGTCCTAATTCTTCCAACTGTCAAATATACCCACACCGTTCGCTTATTTACGTGCCTAAAAGAAACTATGCTGCGTACAATAGTTTTTCCACATAAACAGTCCTTCTACGTACTCTGCCCTTGCCTTTTTAACAGCCTTCAAGTACCCTTTATCATCTCCTGTCCCTTCCTCGTTATCTCTTCTTACCCGAATATCACTTAGGGTACACCATACATCGGGATGCGTCCTCTTTTCTGAATCAGCCAGTTTTACTTTCTTTCTTCCAGTAGCCCCATTAATACTGAGAGTTCCCCATCGAATTTCATTTCGTTCGACAAGTTGTTTCAAAGGAGTCCCTCACCTGTCAAATGAGACTGGGACTCCATTACTCCCATAGGTCTCAGGTTTGATATAACGTTTTGAACTCGGTAAATTCATCAAGCAGGATGCTACCCAACTTACACATAGTAAGAGTGAGGATCTCTTCTTTAACGGGCACAAGAAGGGCCATTGCACGGAATATGTCCGAAAACCCATTTCCTTTCCATAGCAACTGGTATCCTGACTCTCAGGACCACTTACTAGGCCACTCAGCCGTAGCCCATGGTTCACGAACTAGAACGTGACTACAGTAACCCCCACCGTGAACCATCAATTATTATTATTATTATTATTATTATTATTATTATTATTATTGTTATTATTATTATTATTCCGTAAATATCGTGGATCACAGAGGTATAAGAAGGTGCTGGGCTAAATGGATGGACAAACATTTTACAAGAGCATAATTTAATGCACTAAATTTTGAAATTTTGTTCCTCCCTCCTTGTTTCTCTTATTTAAAATTTGGTAAATAGAAGATCTGAGTAAACAATAAAATATAACAATGATCTCGTCAGCTCCAGCAACAACGTCTTAAAGTCCAAAGTCAGGTACAAGAGTAGAGAGAATCTTCAGCAAGATAATACACACGGGATGAGTATTATGGTTCTGAAACGGGATCCTATTTTATAAAAGCAGATTTGCTCCACTAACTGCCATAACCTAAAAGTCTGAGCTCCATACTCTAATACAGTCCGGCTTCTCAGAGGCATTAATTTCTTATAGCGCACGAGGTTATACAATGGCAATCTTCAAATGAGGTATTTAGAGCCACTTCTGTTCAATTAGTTTCATTTTCTTTACCGGGAATATAAAGAGCGACAATGAATGCCCATAATAAATGGTCATAATATAAAAAGGAACAGGTTGATAATGATCGGGGAAAAATGAAATGCAGGGAGGCGAAAAACCTGCACTTCTTCTAGAAAACTCTTAAAACCTTAAGTGGGCTCATGGCCCAAATATATATAGGCTAAACCTATTCTGCGCCAAGGCGACTAAATGATAAACATTAAATACCAAAAACTGTTAATAATTTTGGAGGATGAGAAACTTTAGTCATTCCATACCGAGTTGAACGGTAGTCAACAGAGGGTAATCACTCTTGTCCCCTTACGTTACATATTTCCCAGTAGGGAATAAAACAGAGTTCTCAGACTGGCGAAAACTTTAAATTTTCAACCACCGGGTTTAGAAATGTACATGAAATAAAAGAGCTTTGAAACCTTCCACTCTGGCGGAGCTATCACATGTTAAGAAAATTTTGCCATTACCTTGAGTTGCGGGGCCTCTCAAACGCCGATCTGCGACCTGTGCCACTTTAGTATACGCTGCACACAATGAACTGGAGCCATGAAAATTACAATACGCGCTTAAAGCGCCCAGGTTTGTAGTATCTCGAGGGGAAGTTCCAGAAACCTTTACACATAGGCTGGATGCTTGTACACGCCCCATACTTTACTTGGGTAGAGAAAATATTCACAAAATTTATAATTGGCTGATAGATTCAGGAGATTGAGAGGCGGGGTAGAGGCGTTGACAACCTTAACACAAGAACAAAACGATCTTCAAAACTAGGGTTAGCCATCTCTGAAAATTAGCTTTCTCTTAGGAATTAATTGCCCTTAATCCCGGCAGAAGGGACAATTAGGCCGATGGTAGAGACATCTAATTATTGAACATTCAAGTGTCTTGCATAACATTATTTAAAGTTCAATTATATAAATGGCCTTTATTTACGTTTCTTGTTTTTTGCTTTACGTCGCACCGAGGTGGCGATGATGGGAGAGGGATACCCTAGGAATTGGAAGGAAGCAGCCATGGCGTTAATTAAGGTACACCCCAGCATTTTCGTGGTGGGAAATTGGGAAACCACGAAAAGCCACCTTCAGGGCAGCAGACAGTTTACCACGGAACAGGCCGCCACCCCCAAAGGTTTTAACACGGTATTTACTGCTTTGAAATCTTGAATCTTGCCATACATATTTTTTGAGAAAACATGTAAGTTGGAGTATCACTAGATAGAGAGTCTTTTCTTGTTTAATTCTTGAAGTAAAGTAGTTTAGATAGTGTTTGCGAAGTAGTAAAAGTTCGGGCTGTTGCGCTCAGAGTCGATGGCAAGGGAGGCCGCCGCTGACGAGGTCAGGATGGGGTCGCCCGGACCCCCAAGGTATTCTGAGATATCATCCTCCCGTATATTGTGGGGAGCAAACAAGGCGATGGTCACAAAGTACCAAGTAGAATTGTTCGGACCAAGGATAGAGTGGGCGGTTGGAGTCCCGCATCCAAGCCACTCCCAAGAATGATAGTCCCAAAGGAGTCAGTTTAGACAGAGTCTCGGCCGTAACGAGGCGGGTCCATGCCCCACTCTGGCATCTCTCTCTGGTTGACACGACGTGGCCTCAGGGGAGAGTAGGCCACTGTAACAATGAGCATTGTGGCAACAGTAACTTACAGACTGTGTTACATGTGCTTTAGGTCAGGACTAGTGCACGGAGTTTCTAAGACAGGTTTGGAGGCAGGGTTCTTAATGGCAGAATGGTAACGAAATCATTGAAGGAAAGGTTTTCGGAAAAGGATTCAAACAAAAATGAATGAATACATTAATCTAGACTAGGAGCGGTATCTTACCGTCAAATAGCTCCTCAATTGGAACTACGTAGGTTGAGTGGACCTCGAACTAGCCAACAGATCGTATTAAAATCCCTAGGCCTAGCTGGGAATCGAACACGGAGGGGCAGAGATAGGCATGCTACCACCTACACTGCGGAGGGTGGCATTTTTAAACGACAACTGAATGTTAGATATTATGGAAACAGATCGAAAACAGGACACCGCGTCTACATTCACCAGAGATTGAAGTTAGTGATTACTACCACATTACTGGAAAAATGTCGTAAAACAGCGTAGCCACTTAGTTGATACAGCAGCAATGTATTCAATATTATTAATTTACAGATTTTGGTTTTAACACAGTGGTATACTGTAGTTTGTTCAGAGAGCAAGCAGACAGCAGCTTTCATGTAGGAAGCAGTATGCCGAAGTGGTTGTACTGGGTTGTACTGACGGCTGCACTTGCGTGTGAAACAGATGGGCCAGATATAATAATAATTTAGTTATTCCTTTCGTGTGTGTGCAGACCCTTAAGCCGAACCTCTGTGACTGTGAGTGGGCTGTGTGGATGTTGTAAAGTGCAGCTGTAAGCTTGCATCCAAGTTTTGAACCATACTGTTAGCAGCCTTCAGGATAGTTTTCCGTGGTTTCCTATTTTCACTACACATATATAATGTTAATTAAGAAGCGCGCAGCTGTAAGCCTGCATTCGGGGTTTGAACCATACTGTTGCTAGCCCTGAAGATAGTTTTCTGCGGTTTCCTATATTCACTACAGTCATATCATGATAATTAAGAAGTAATTGTACGTCGTAATGGAGATAACCTAGTAAATATTTTCTAGAAATGATGTTAGCAGGAACATCTAACAGTAAAACTGTACAGAAAATGATAATTAAGTGTAGTTAGGCCCAGGACTTTTGATTAACGCCCGTTATTCAGTTACCATGGTAGATTATAAAGCAGCAAGACTCACTATCTGTTAGCGACCTAGTACCACATCTCCTTCATAGTTCTTGTACAACTACAAAAATACGCCATGGAACGTTGTTTCCTTCTAGTATTCGATGTATTATATCTGGCCCATCGGGATGTAGGAATACAAATACTTTACTCAAACTCATTACCTTTATAAACGGCATGCGCTTCCAGAATATTTATGTTTTCGCCAAGTCACTCTATCAGCCGCTATATACAACTCTACAAATTGTAATGCACGATCGGGTTAAAGATGGATTGAAATACACTGACTGACAGAGCAAATGGAACACCAAGAAGGAGTGGTCAGAACTTTATGCCAATTGCAGGGTAGACTGACGTCACTGAGGTATGCTCATGATGTGAAATGCGCCGCTGTGCTACGCACGTAGCGAACGGTAAATGGAACACTGCGTTGGCGAATGGCCCACTTCGTACCGTGATTTCTCAGCCGACAGTCATTGTAGAACGTGTTGTCGTGTGCCACAGGACACGTGTATAGCTAAGAATGCCAGGCCGCCGTCAACGGAGGCATTTCCAGCAGACAGACGACTTTACGAGGGGTATGGTGATCGGGCTGAGAAGGGCAGGTTGGTCGCTTCGTCAAATCGCAGCCGATACCCATAGGGATGTGTTCACGGTGCAGCGCTTGTGGCGAAGATGGTTCGCGCAGGGACATATGGCACGTGCGAGGGGTCCAGGCGCAGCCCGAGTGATGTCAGCACGCGAGGATCGGCGCATCCGCCGCCAAGCGGTGGCAGCCCCGCACGCCACGTCAACCGCCATTCTTCAGCATGTGCAAGACACCCTGGCTGTTCCAATATCGACTAGAACAATTTCCCGTCGATTGGTTGAAGGAGGCCTGCACTTCCGGCGTCCGCTCAGAAGACTACCATTGACTCCACAGCATAGACGTGCACGCCTGGCATGGTGCCGGGCTAGAGCGACTTGGATGAGGGAATGGCGGAACGTCGTGTTCTCCGATGAGTCACGCTTCTGTTCTGTCAGTGATAGTCACCGCAGACGAGTGTGGCGTCGGCGTGGAGAAAGGTCAAATCCGGCAGTAACTGTGGAGCGCCCTACCGCTAGGCAACGCGGCATCATGGTTTGGGGCGCTATTGCGTATGATTCCACGTCACCTCTAGTGCGTATTCAAGGCACGTTAAATGCCCACCGCTACATGCAGCATGTGCTGCGGCCGGTGGCACTCCCGTACCTTCAGGGGCTGCCCAATGCTCTGTTTCGGCAGGACAATGCCCGCCCACACACTGCTCGCATCTCCCAACAGGCTCTACGAGGTGTACAGATGCTTCCGTGGCCAGCGTACTCTCCGGATCTCTCACCAATCGAACACGTGTGGGATCTCATTGGACGCCGTTTGCAAACTCTGCCCCAGCCTCGTACGGACGACCAACTGTGGCAAATGGTTGACAGAGAATGGAGAACCATCCCTCAGGACACCATCGGCACTCTTATTGACTCTGTACCTCGACGTGTTTCTGCGTGCATCGCCGCTCGCGGTGGTCCTACATCCTACTGAGTCGATGCCGTACGCATTGTGTAACCTGCATATCGGTTTGAAATAAACATCAATTATTCATCCGTGCCGTCTCTGTTTTTTTCCCAACTGTCATCCCTTTCGATCCACTCCCCCTTGGTGTTGCATTGTCACTGTCAGTCAGTGTATTTTGAATTTAATTCACACGAGCAAATATCATCACCGGATGATGAGCTTGCCAACTCTCTTATGATCTTTAGCGATGTCGTAACAGAGCAAAACGTTACTCGTGCATACTTTAGTATGGGGTGACATGAGTATGTAGATTGCATCTATTTATGTCAAACCTATTCTCGTGTGGCTAAGTAGTTGATACACGACAACGCAAATATTATTGCGTTTTTCGGCAAGATGAGCGCAACATGCGGCATGTGTACGATGATCATGTTAACACTGATATGACATTCAATGACTTTAAACTTATGTGTGCTACATGTTGGTCATCACAACGTTACGGCTTATTAGTTATTGGTAAAGAAAGTGATGTTCAGTATGGATGATATCGCATAGGTTTTGATCATCTTATATGCATTAACACAGAGTTACTATCACCACTTGATCAAAAAACCACCATCATATCAACATCCAGCAAAGGGAGTACAAAACATGTAATCCGTGCTCGAAACAATATTCGACCGAAATTTAAAGAGCTTGAACGTATTCAAGCAGACACTGGTTTATTTTTGAAAACGCAACTAGGTACACCATGGAAATCAATTTTTAATTCCACTTCATTGTCCCAGTCTACTACAATTTTTGTTTCTTTGCAAACATCATATGATAAAGAGAAGCATGAACAAGAAAAGAATAAAGAAGAGAAGCAGGATGAGGAAGACGAGAAGCAGGATAGGGATGAAGAAGAGAATGAGGAAGAAGAACTTAACGATATTTCATCATCTAAGCGTGTTAAGTTTATAACTACAGATGTTATTACTGAAACACCTATTACATCAACACATTCTTTGTCTGAGGTTATCATCATGCCAGAGTATAGTAATCACTTAAAGACTTTTATTCGAAATACCAATGGATCTCTCTTATATGGAAGAACTCTTTACAGGACAAACTGGCATTCGCTGTGAAGACTCACTGTAAAAGGTGTTACCTGTTGCAACCATACCACCCACACCATTGCCCCATGAACCTCATGACAGCATCATAGTTCCCGCCAAAAAGCACAATACGCTAAGGCGTTCGATGGTATGGGACCGTTTTAGTCTAGAGTCAAACGCCACCTCATCTAGAAAAGCGAAGAAAAATAATCTTCAAAGTGCTGGGTGAGAAAAGGCTCTTTCGACCGTGCAAGGATCAACTGCACTCCTCCGTTCCAAAGAATCAAACCAATGGCCTCCCAGGGCCATGGTGCGTTCGCGACAAAAAATCAAAATATAACACTTGACTAACTTAAGGGCATAAATGAACGGAGGGAAATTTAGGATGCTATGTTTTTCCGGCAAAATGACAGGCAAAGAAAAGTTTTTAAAAACCTATTTATTATTCCTTGATAAAATCACGATTAATTGAAATTAACCCTGAATAATTCTACTATAATGAAAATAAAATATACAATGTCCGATGGACTAAATACACATCTGGAGATTTCCCTCCATTCATTAAAAAAATTATAATTCATATTTATTTTGGAATAGTTCTAGAGATGCCATACGAGTAAGACTCGTGAGTTTAAACTCGTGGAATTTAAGTGTTTTGGCAGGTGTAAACAATTGCGACAGTGCTGTAATTTGCCACAGTGCATCTATTTGTATCGTGGAATCAAGTACTATTAACAGTTATATCGTTCTTTGTTAGACTGCCGTGCAATTAATGTAATAGTGAAATGGCGCCAGGAACGAAGAAGAATCAACAGCTGGCCGAGTGCAGGAGTGCCAACCCAACAGAATACACCGTGAGGAAAATAATAGAAGAGACACTTCAGTCTAAGGTATTCGTGGAATTAATTGAGAGTACCATAGTGGACAAAATTACGGAGTGTGTGTTAAAGAGACTAGAGGAATCTGTGCAGTTCAATATAAATGCATGTGAGGACCTAAAGAATGAGATTGCCAAGAGAGACAAAGAACTCGCAGAACTGAAAGTGGAAGTGAAATCAAATTATGATAATTTGGAACAATATCAGCGTAGAAATAACCTCCGCATATTTGGCATTCCGGAGGAGTCTAATGAGGACACGGACAATTTAGTATTAAATGTTGCACGTGACATTGGAGCCGACATAAAATTGACTGATATTGACAGGAGCCACAGAGTCGGGCTTAAAATTGGTAATAAACCCCGGCCTATTATCGTGAAGATGACATGTTATCGCACCAGGAAGGAGATATTCGCAAAGAAAAGGCATTTGAAAGGATCTCGTGTCACGATCCGGGAGGACCTTACGTCTGCCAGACTGGCGGTTCTGAAGGCGGCTATCTCCAAGTTCGGCGTCAGAAATGTCTGGACCAGTGATGGTGTTATCCTGTTTAAGATCCCTGACGGCAGCATGCACCGCGCTACGCAGATGAGTGACATTCCATAAGCTTACTCATATCTAACCTGTGTTTACTTAGTAACCCATAAGTTGGTAACACTTTGTACTGAGTTTTGTGTTCTCTTCTAGGACACATCTCCCTCTCGCCATCTCTCTATCTCTCTCTCTCTCTCACTCTTCCATTCACTGCTATTTCGTTCCACCCTGCTTGGCTGAACAGCTGTCGTGTACCTGCTTGACCTTCACTAGCTCGTTAATTACGGTACCCTACTGGACACTGACCTTGTCCCAACCCTCTGTACAAACTCCGTACTTACAGTAACTTCCTTCTTAGTAATAACTAACAGCTGACTATCACCTTTTCCTCTAAATAGTCAGAATAGGATTATAAGATGATTATGTAACATACCAACCTCTTTCAGAGACGAGAAGGGGCATCAAAGATTGCACGAGTAGATTGCAGAAGCATGCGGAAGGGAAAAGTATATTAGAAATTTTTCATACTAATATTAGAAGCATAAGGAAAAAGAAGAACATTTTAGACGTTGTTTTAAAAGCATATGATCATAGGTTTGATGTCATAATTTTAACAGAAAGTTGGTCACTGAGTAATGTGAAATCTTATTACAATGAGGGTTCAGTTAACAAATGTGATGGTGATGTATTAATTGTAAAAAATGGTCTGGAGCACGAAATGGAAATTATTGAGTATGATGACTTTAAATTTCTCAGAGTAGTAATTAACTATGACAACAAGAAATTAGCTATTACAGGAGTATATCGGTCACATGAATATCACAAGCAGCGGTTTCTCAGTGCGTTAGATCATTATATCCAAGATAGATGCCATGTTGAAACCGAACTGATAATAGGGGACACAAATATAGACCTTTTAAATGAACACGACTGAGACGAATATCTCAACATGTTACACGAAAGTAATTTTCAGTCCTTAATAAACAACCCTACTAGAGTATCTGGTACAAGTAAATCCTGTATTGATCATGCTTCGATTAAAAGTAGGTTGAGAAATGACGACATTCTGTCTATCATCTCTCAAAGTAAAATTTCAGATCATTATCCTATAATAATAAGTCTTAACATTCAAAATGCCTCGGTTCCTAATAATATACCAAATTTTCGACGTTGTTGTTTGAGTCATCAGTCCATAGACTGGTTTGATGCAGCTCTCCATGCCACCCTATCCTGTGCTAACCTTTTCATTTCTACGTAACTATTGCATCCTACATCTGCTCTAATCTGCTTGTCATATTCATATCTTGGTCTACCCCTACCGTTCTTACCCCCTACACTTCCTTCAAAAACCAACTGAACAAGTCCTGGGTGTCTTAAGATGTGTCCTATCATTCTATCTCTTCTTCTCGTAAAATTTAGCCAAATCGATCTCCTCTCACCAATTCGATTCAGTATCTCTTCATTCGTGATTCGATCTATCCATCTCACCTTCAGCATTCTTCTGTAACACCACATTTCAAAAGCTTCTATTCTCTTTCTTTCTGAACCAGTTATCGTCCATGTTTCACTTCCATACAATGCCACGCTCCACACGAAAGTCTTCAAAAACATCTTTCTAATTCCGATATCAATGTTTGAAGTGAGCAAATTTCTTTTCTTAAGAAAGCTCTTCCTTGCTTGTGTTAGTCTGCATTTTATGTCCTCCTTACTTCTACCATCGTTAGTTATTTTACTACCCAAGTAACAATATTCATCTACTACCTTTAAGACTTCATTTCCTAATCTAATATTTTCTGCATCACCTGCTTTCGTTCGACTGCACTTCATTACTTTTGTTTTGGACTTATTTATTTTCATCTTGTACTCCTTACCCAAGACTTCATCCATACCATTCAGCAACTTCTCGAGATCTTCTGCAGTCTCAGATAAAATAACAATATCATCGGCAAATCTCAAGGTTTTGATTTCCTCTCCTTGGACTGTGATTCCCTTTCCAAATTTCTCTTTGATTTCCTTTACTGCCTGTTCTATGTAAACATTGAAAAGGAGAGGGGACAAACTGCAGCCTTGCCTCACTCCTTTCTGGATTGCTGCTTCTTTTTCAAAGCCCTCGATTCTTATCACTGCAGACTGATTTTTATACAGATTGTAGATAATTCTTCGTTCTCGGTATCGGATCCCTATCATCTTCAGAATCATACACTGACTGACAGAGCAAATGCAACACCAAGAAGGAGTGGTTCGAAAGGGATGAAAGTTGGGGAAAAAACAGAGACGGCACGGACGAATAATTGATGTTTATTTCAAACCGATATGCAGGTTACACAATGCGCACGGCATCGACTCAGTAGGATGTAGGACCACCGCGAGCGGCGATGCACGCAGAAACACGTCGAGGTACAGAGTCAATAAGAGTGCGGATGGTGTCCTGAGGGATGGTTCTCCATTCTCTGTCATTCATTTGCCACAGTTGGTCGTCCGTACGAGGCTGGGGCAGAGTTTGCAAACGGCGTCCAATGAGATCCCACACGTGTTCGATTGGTGAGAGATCCGGAGAGTACGCTGGCCACGGAAGCATCTGTACACCTCGTAGAGCCTGTTGGGAGATGCGAGCAGTGTGTGGGCGGGCATTATCCTGCTGAAACAGAGCATTGGGCAGCCCCTGAAGGTACGGGAGTGCCACCGGCCGCAGCACATGCTGCACGTAGCGGTGGGCATTTAACGTGCCTTGAATACGCACTAGAGGTGACGTGGAATCATACGCAATAGCGCCCCAAACCATGATGCCGCGTTGTCTAGCGGTAGGGCGCTCCACAGTTACTGCCAGATTTGACCTTTATCCACGCCGACGCCACACTCGTCTGCGGTGACTATCACTGACAGAACAGAAGCGTGACTCATCGGAGAACACGACGTTCCGCCATTCCCTCATCCAAGTCGCTCTAGCCCGGCACCATGCCAGGCGTGCACGTCTATGCTGTGGAGTCAATGGTAGTCTTCTGAGCGGACGCCGGGAGTGCAGGCCTCCTTCAACCAATCGACGGGAAATTGTTCTGGTCGATATTGGAACAGCCAGGGTGTCTTGCACATGCTGAAGAATGGCGGTTGACGTGGCGTGCGGGGCTGCCACCGCTTGGCGGCGGATGCGCCGATCCTCGCGTGCTGACATCACTCGGGCTGCGCCTGAACCCCTCGCACGTGCCACATGTCCCTGCGCCAACCATCTTCGCCACAGGCGCTGCACCGTGGACACATCCCTATGGGTATCGGCTGCGATTTGACGAAGCGACCAACCTGCCCTTCTCAGACCGATCACCATACCCCTCGTAAAGTCGTCTGTCTGCTGGAAATGCCTCCGTTGACGGCGGCCTGGCATTCTTAGCTATACACGTGTCCTGTGGCACACGACAACACGTTCTACAATGACTGTCGGCTGAGAAATCACGGTACGAAGTGGGCCATTCGCCAGCGCCGTGCCCCATTTATCGTTCGCAACGTGCGCAGCACAGCGGCGCATTTCACATCATGAGCATACCTCAGTGAGGTCAGTCTACCCTGCAATTGGCATAAAGTTCTGACCACTCCTTCTTGGTGTTGCATTTGGTCTGTCAGTCAGTGTAAATAGCTTGGTCCAATCAACATTATCAAATGCCTTTTCTAGATCTACGAATGCCATGTACGTGGGCTTGTCCTTCTTGATTCGATCCTCTAAGGTCAGACGTAAAGTCAGGATAGCTTCACGTGTTCCTACATTTCTTCTGAAGCCAAATTGATCTTCTCCCAACTCAGCTTCTACTTGTTTTTCCATTCTTCTGTAAATAATACTTGTTAAAATTTTGCAGGCATGAGATACTAAACTAATGGTGCGGTAGTTTTCACACCTGTCAGCACCGGCTTTCTTGGGAATACGGTAGGTATAACAACATTCTGCTGAAAATCGGATGGGACTTCTCCTGTCTCATACATCTTGCAGACTAAATGAAATAACCTTGCCATGCTGGTTTCTTCTAAGGCAGTCAGTAATTCAGAGGGAATGTCATCAATTTCAGGTGCCTTGTTCCTATTGAGGTCACTCACAGCTCTGTCAAACTCTGACCTCAAAATTGGGTCTCCCTTTTCATCAGCATCAACAGCCTCTTCATGTTCCAGAACCAAATTATCTACATCTTTACCTTGATACAACTGTTGGATATGCTCCTGCCATCTTTCTGCTTTGTCTTCTTTCCCTAGAAGTGGTTTTCCATCTGAGCTCTTAATATTCATACACCTAGATTTCCTTTCTCCAAAGGTTTCCTTGCTTTCCTGTATGAAGCATCTACCTTTCCCAGGACCATACAGCCTTCGACATCCTTGCATTTCTCCTTCAGCCATTCTTCCTTAGCTGCTTGCACTTTCTATCCACTTCATTCTTTAATCGCCTGTATTCTTTTCTGCCCTCTTCATTTCTAGCATTCTTGTATTTTCGTCGTTCATCAATCAGGTCTAGTATCTCCTGAGTTATCCACTGATTCTTAGTTGATCTTTTCTTCCTTCCTAACATTTCTTCAGCAGCCCTACTGACTTCATTTTTCATGACTCTCCATTCTTCCTCTATAGTGTTTCCTTCAGCCTTTTCATTTAGTCCTTGTGCAACATGTTCCTTGAAACAATCCCTCACATTCTTTTCTTTCAACTTGTCTAGATCCCATCTTCTTGCATTCTTTCCTTTCTTCAATTTCTTCAACTTCAGATGGCATTTCATGACCAACAAGTTGTGGTCAGAGTCCACGTCTGTTCCTGGGAAAGTTTTGCAATCCAACACCTGGTTTCTGAATCTCTGCCTAATCATAATGAAGTCTATTTGATACCTTCCAGTGTCTCCAGGACTCGTCCACGTATACAGCCGTCGTTTGTGGTGTTTGAACCAATTATTGGCAAGGACTAAATTATGATCAGTGCAGAATTCAACCAGACGACTTCCTCTTTCGTTCCTTCGTTCCAATCCAAATTCTCCTACTGTACTACCTTCTCTTCCTTGGCCTACCACTGCATTCCAGTCTCCCATCACAATTAGATTCTCGTCACCTTTTACATATTGTATTAAATCTTCTATCTCCTCATATATTCTTTCGATTTCTTCATCATCCGCTGAACTAGTAGGCATATAGACCTGCACTATTGTGGTGGGCATTGGTTTGGTGTCTATCTTGACGACAATAATTCTTTCACTATGCTGGTCGTAGTAGCTTACCCGCTGCCCTATTTTCTTATTCATTATTAAACCAACTCCTGCATTTCCTCTGTTTGATTTTGTGTTGATGATTCGGTAGTCGCCTGACCAAAAATCTTGTTCTTCCTGCCAACGTACTTCACTTATGCCAACTACATCTAACTTTAGCCTATCCATCTCCCTTTTCAGATTCTCTAACCTACCACAACGATTCAAACTTCTAACATTCCACGCTCCGACTCGCAGAATGTCAGTATCCATCTTCCTGATGATCGCCCCCTCTCGTGTAGTCCCCACCCGGAGATCCGAATGGGGGACTAGTTTACCTCCGGAATATTTTACCCGGGAGGAAGCCATCATCAGTACATCATTCATACAGAGAGAGCTGCATGTCCTCGGGAGTTAGTTACGGCTGTAGTTTCCCGTTGCTTTCAGCCGTGTAGCAGTGTCAACACAGCTAAGCCATGTTGAGTATTATTACAAGGCCGTATCAGTCAATCATCCAGACTGCCGCCCTTGCAACTACCGAAAGGCTGCTACCGCCCTTTTGATGAACCATTCGTTAGTCTGGTCTCTCAACAGATACCCATCCGATATGGTTGCACCTGCGGCTCGGCTATCTGCATCATTGGGACACGCAAGACTCCCCACCGCGGCAAGGTCACATGGTTCGCAGAGGAGGATTTTTGACGTATCATTTTGAGCTTAAAAATCATTTAAGTAAAATAAATTGGGGAGACATCTTAAACAGCAGTGATTTAGATATCAAACTCGATAAATTCGTGAATACGATTAAAAGCTGCATGAGCCTGTCCACTGTTAAACTGAAATCAAAGGAAGTTAAAAGAACAGAATGGATTTCTTACGGTTTGGTGAAATCTATTCACACAAGAGACCGACTTTATCAACAATATTTATAAAATAAGGATAACTTGGTAATTAAAGAACAGTACAGGAAATATAGGAACAAACTAAATGATCTAATTATGAAAACGAAAACTGAGTACTATAGGAATCTGATCAATCGCAATTCAAATAACCGGGGTAAGGTCTGGGGTAGAGTCAGTGAAATAACACAAAGGTCAGTTAGAAAAGAAGAGATCAAGGGAATCAGATATAAAGGTGAAATCTGTAAAGATGACACAAATATTTCTAATAAATTTAACAATTATTTCATTAACGAAACCACTGAGAAAGCAAAGCATCACAGACAGATTTCTGACTCCACATTAAATATCGCTCGCAACCCTCATACTTGCTTCCTTGCACCGGTAACAGAATACATCTGAAGAGGTGTTTGAGTGAAGTACATGAAAACAAAGCTGTTGGAATAGATAATATTTCGGCTCGAATTATTAAAGAAAATATAGAGTCATTAAAGGAACCGTTGCTGAATATTATCAATGATTCCTTCACCTTAGGTTACTTTCCAAAGCTGCTTAAAACAACAATAGTAAAACTTCTTCACAAGTCTGGAAATATGACATTAGAAATTACAGACCCATTTCGATAACTACAACAACATCAGAAATATTCGAGAAATGCTGAAAGAACAATATTTACCAATTTTTAGAAAAACACCAAATACTTTCGCCCAGACAGTTTGGATTCATTAAAAATCTCGGAACGACTGATGCTATATCCACCTTAACAAAGAGAATATATGAAAATCTTAATTCTTCTCGGCTCTCCACAGGGATATTTCTCGACCTTGAAAAGGCATTCGATAGTGTGTCACACCGCTTGCTCCTCCATAAGTTGGAAAAATACGGCTTTAGGGGTAATGTGCTGGATTTGCTTGAGAGTTACTTGACAGATCGAGTACAGTATGTCAAAATTAATCAACATCTAAGCACACCGATGAAGATAATAAACGGTGTCCCACAAGGTACAGTATTAGGTCCACTATTGTTTATTCTATTTATTAATGGTCTAGAGAAAACAATAGAAAATGCCGAACATACGCACATCGTAACATATGCATATGATACACTCATTTATGTACAGGGTGATAGCTGGAATCTCGTCAGACAGAGAGCAACTCGAGCACTGCTTAAAGTTAAATAATAATGAATTATTTTTAAACATTAAAAAGACAAAATTTATGAATTTTTCAGTAATAGATACACGGAACGATTTTAATGAATTAACTGTACACAACATCAACTGTAAATTTAATTGTAAACGCTACAAAATTTATAAAGTGAGTAATGTTAAGCATTTGGGATTATTAATTGATTCGAACATGAAATGGAAAAGTCACATCACCGATTTAAGAAAGAAAATCAGAAGAACTGTTTATATATTTCACAGTTTAAAAGACATATACAGTATGAAATTGTTTAGAGAGGTTTATTACGCTTTAGTTCAGTCTATTCTTAGCTACGGAATATTAGCATGGGGAGGTGCCTACAAAAATGTAATCAATAACATACAGGTTGTTCAAAACCTTATATTACGAATAATGTACCAGAAAGGAAGATTATACCGAAGTAGTCAATTATATGCTGAAGCAAATATATTTAATGTAAAACAGCTCTGTGCCCTTGAAGTATACAAATATAATTAACAAAAACAAAAATATACTTGAGAACATTAAACATGAATATTCAACACGCAGTAAGATGTGCCACCATTGTACCTTATACAAACCCAAACTTAGCATAACAAAGCGCAATTTCTTGAACTTCATTCTAAAATTCTTTAATGTCCTGTCCGGTTCTTTACAAACTACTTCATTAAGTCAGAAAATAAGTCTGAAGTGTCTTAAATCCTTTATCGGAAAAATAAAACTGTCATTGAAGAAATAAGTAAATGAGAATATCACGTCACCAAATTCAATTTCTATTCGACGCTCCACCATGAGCTGTTGATCATATCCACCATATGCTCGTACTTCAGGCATCATTTAAAAATATATTTCTCTCTATGTAATTAATATTCTAAATTACCACACACAAGGTTTCACCTTACGTGGTATTTTACTGATTTTACTGATTTACTGAGGTTGGTGGGACTTCGCTAAAATAATACTACTACTACTACTAATAATAATAATAATAATAATAATAATAATAATAAAATTAATAATAATAATAATTTTACCGGACGGTACACATCTACGCCGCAATTTAAATCTTCAGCCAATAAATCCTCCTCTACAGGAGAAACTGTGAACCTTTAGAACTGTATTAATCCATGAGTTTTCTCAGAAGATGTCACCACTATAAATTTTGGGATTACAAAGTTGTCAATACTGTGTGGATTTCAACATGTTTGTTTCCTATGGCTCAAGAAGTGTGGACATTCCCTCATAGATGTCTCTACAAAAAATATCCTATGGTCATGCACCCTGGTGCGAAGTGAATGAACCTTTTGAAGAAATTCCGTTTCAAAAGTTTTTGTCTTTAATAAATTTTGTTCTTTTCATTTTTGGGTTGGCAATATTAAGCTTCCTTTCCGCCAGTTTTGAATTTAACCAATCCTAAATTTCTCTAATTAATTTTCCACCAATGATGTGTTTCTTCTCCGACTTGTGTGTAACTTTGATGTTAACCAATAAAATTCAGGGGATGTGACTTACTTATTCCTGAAAGGTCTCGAATCTTCTACGAGAGCTTGCGCTGATTTTCTTGGCTTTTCGTCACTCGAATAACATCTAGCTTAGTGTCTGGATATGTAGCAGGGGGCGGGAAGCGCCTCTTTCTTCAGGCAGCAGATCTTCAACAAGGTAATGGCCGTTCAACATCTTTATTTCTTGCTAGCTCAGCAGTTTAACTCGCGGGGAAGGTTCGAAACGTTTAATATGTAACCTATATTTTAAAGTATGTAGGCCTTTTTCATCCTTGTAAAAACTTCATTCATCTCTAACTGTAATTCGGGGATAGAGAGTGATTTACCCTCTCGAGCTCCCCTTCATTTTGAATTTGAGGTGACTACGTTTTCGTAACCGTTCTTCTATTCCTTCATAATGTGTTAAATTCTTTTTTATACGAGTCACCTCCATAATTTGGGAAGAGCCTCTTTATAATAGGCCTAGTGCCCCTATTTTTATAAGGTTTCATATAGGAGCGCGAACAACGCCTCCATTCATATTGGTATTTTGGGCCATTTGAGTAATATATTATTTTTCTTTAAGGCCCTCTAGGCTGGGTACGAGATACCCCTGTTTAATTGTGTAAGTTGCGCCTCAATGGCAAGTGATTGTAAAGCATTGTGTTGCCTTTAATAGGCTTGAAAGATTGAGCGTGGGTCAGCTCTTTCCGATGTGATAAAGGTGCCTCTAGGAGGCTTACTAGGTGGGGGCAAGTGCTCAATGTAATTAAGGGATTTCTGCCCTTTGGTAATTTGTGGTTGTGAGCTGAGGGTTCAGAAAGTTTAATCTTCGGGCTCGAAACCCAGAACTTGTAAATGTCCGGAAACTGTAAATTTACCTTTGTAATTGATCTGTTCATTGTTATTTCACCCAGTGAAAATTTCTTATATTGTATCTAAATCGTTGCTTCTCACGGTATTGTACCTGGCTTGTTGACTTGTTGTTATTGATTGAAATTGTATATGTAAATTGTTATGTTTGGCGTTTTAAAATATTTAACCTTTGTTAAAGTTTTAAATTAACTTTAATTTTGTAGTTGAGACCTATTCCAGGCCGCACCTTCTTTCACCTCTGCTGATCCACCAAACCACGGTAACAAGTGGTAGCAGAGCGCGGTTGAATGGGTCTCATTTAAGCCCCTTTTGACGGCTAAACTTTGCTTTTGTTTTGAACTCTGAATTTTCTCAGTCGCTGGAATTTTTCGATTTTTTCTAAAATTGTAAAATGTCTGTCATCATGTCCGGCCCTCGCAATGTCCACCATCCCGGCTATTTGCGCAATGAATTAACCATCAGAAATGTTCAATCTGGAGGCACGGTTGCGGTAGATACCAATAAGCTTAAGGATTCCCTTAATTTGCCTTGGGAGAAAAAGAGATTGGCGACGCTCTCTCCACGATCACTGACAATACAACTGAGCTAGCATCTGTAGTTAGTTTCTTGAAGTCGGTGATCCCTCTCCCAATCAACTTAAACGTGTACAAGCTAGGTTGTACCATTTTTCCAATAGAGCTTAAGTTGAGTGACATTCAGGGGAAGGAGGCTAGTGCTCTTGTTGAACATATTTCTAGAATGTCTAGTAAGGTTAATCAATTGTTAACTGGGGCAGCGGCTCCCAAAACTGACCCGCCCACTGTGGTAAACATCGTTAGCGAGGAAGAGTCTTCCAAAGGGGACGAAAGTAGGAAAACCGTAGGAGTCCAACAAACATCCGCCCCATTCGAAACCGAGTCAGGTCGTCGTACATCTCTTCCACCATTTGTATTGAATAATGCACCTTCTGAAACTGCTTCTCCGCCCCTTAGGCCGGTACCTACTATGTCACCTGAGTTCAGCAGTTTGCCTCATCCTTTACCAACGTTGCTCAGAGGTATTTGTAAGTTCTCCGTCAATTCCACCAGTGATGTTATTGCCTTTTTAAGATTTTTAGTGGAGTTGTTTACTCTCTTTCGCCGTGTCAAATCCATCAAAGTATTTACCCTTATTCCATTGGTGTCCTCTCAGACAAGATAGTTAGAGCAATTGCTGCACAATCATCCATAGAAGACTTTCATGCCGATCTGTTAGCTAACTTCATTCCGGTTCGAGCGAGGTCATCGCTAATTAAAAAGTATTATTACCGTGTACAGCGTCTGGATGAAAACCTTGCTGACTTCATCCAAGACATTAAGTTCTACACTGGGATATTTGCTCTTCACTTCCCGGAAGATCAAATTGTCCACGCCATCGTGGAAGGCATTTCCTCATCTTATAGGTCATATTTGTGTTTTGTGTCACGCCCGCAAACTTTTGTTGAATTAGAGGCCATGGCTGCCTCAGCCGAAGGAGTTCGATATGCTGACACATTACGCGTCGCAAAGGAGCCCCCTCCGTCCTCTAGTAATATTCGGCCTCCACCTCGCCAAACCGTCAGACCCCGCAAATGTTATGCTTGTGGGTCGGCAGATCATCTTCGGAATAAGTGCCCTTTGATCAAACCCATGGGACCCGGAACGGAGCAGGGTCATCCCAAGGCTGTTTTAAATGCGGCGCGTTTTACCATATTGCCAAGAATTGCCCTAATAATAATAGCACCCCCTCCTGCTCAACTTCTGGTGCACCTTCCAACATAACCAATAATCAAAAGTGACTAGTGGCATCGGCTGAGTCAGCAAATTCATCTTTTCGAGGCTCAGCCCCTGTTAAATCCGACCAAATCCCAGGGAAAACCCAGCCTTCTAACTTATCATTTCAAGGCCCCAAAGAGTGTCTTATGATTGCGGCGGATACCCCCACACCGGTACCATTTCTCAAAATTGAATTGAATAATGAGCCTGTAAGTGTCTCTTTTAGACTCCGGCAGTGTTTGTTCCATTATTTCGGCTGAATGGTATTCCAAATTAAAATCTGTGTGTAAACTTTCTGCTTTTTGTTCGTCTTCAGTTCAATATGTTTCGGCTAACTCATCTCCATTAGAAATTTTAGGTTCTCTGTTTGCCGAAATTCGCATTTTGAAATTCACTTGGAAAATAAAACTGTTGGTGGCTAAGCACTTGTCTTGCCCCATTATAATGGGAGCGGAGTTTATGTCTATACCGGTCTAGTGCTCGACATTCAGAGCAAGTCGAGTACTTTCAAATTTGCCTGTAATTATTCTATCCCTTTGTTAAAATGTAGTTCTGTATCATGTTCCTGTTTCGCCTACCCAGGATGAGATGTTGTTAGACCTTAGACATCTACCTGAGGAGCAGACTGAGAGTATTCGTAAGTTGTGTCAGTCGTTTCCGGATGTTTTCTCCGATACTCTTGGTGTTACTGACCTTATCGAATACAAGATCGAGGTGACGGATTCGATTCCAGTCCGATTCCCACCGTATAGGTTGTCTCCACCTAAAATGAAGGCTTTGAAAGAGATCATTGATCAAATGTTAAAAGATGGTATTATTCGACCCTCTAAGTCAGCGTATTCATCGCCTATTTTCCTAGTTCCGAAACCACAATGTGGCTTCAGGCCTGTGATTGACTATAGGGCTTTAAATCGGAAGGTGGTGTATCAATCTGTGCCCCTTCCCGACCTCCACTCTTGTTTTTCATGGTTTCGAAAAGCTGAGTTCTTCACCATCTTAGACCTCAATCAGGCGTATAACCAGATTCCTTTGGCTGAAGAATCGAAATATCTTACAGCTCTTGCCACGGATTAGAACTTGTATGAGTACAACCGCGTGCCTTTCGTGGTACCCACGGGAGCAGCTGTGCTTACAAGACTGCTATATAGGGTCTTCTCCGAAATCAAGTTTGAGTAATTATACCATTATCTTGATGATGTCGTCGTATTTTCGGAGACCTTTGAAGAACATCTAGTTCATCTAAAAGAGGTTCTTAATCGCCTTCGTAAGGCAGGGTTAACCGTGAAGTTGTCCAAGGTTGCTTTCGCTAAGCCTCCTATGTCATTTCTAGGGCATATCTTGTCGCCCGATGGTGTCGCTGTAGATCATTCTAGAACACAGGCCATCCGCGATTTCAAACCTCCTAAGGACATCAAAGGTATTGCCCGATTCATTGGGATGGTGAATTTCTTCAGGAAATTTATTCCTAACTTTGCTAATAGAGCGGCGCCCTTGCACTTACTCCGCAGGAAAGGCGTCAAATTCGAGTGGGGGCATTCTCAACAAGCCGCTTCCAAAGACCTCAAATTAGCTCTCTGTAACGCCCCTGTTCTTGCCATGCCTGATTTCTCGAAGAAATTTATTGTCCAAACCGACGCGTCGTCGGCGGCGGTGGCTGCAGTCCTTCTTCAAGAGACTGAACTAGGGAGGCGACCCATCGCCTATGCATCTAGGACTCTATCGGCTCAAGAAGCCAAGTATTCCATCTACGAACTTGAAGGTTTGGCAGTCTTATTTGCCCTCGAAAAGTTCCGCCTCTATCTGGAACACGTCAAGTTCGACTTGGAAACGGATAACCAAGCCATAAGCTGGGTCTTACAGTAGCTAGGCCACGTCGTACTGGTCGTATAGCCCGTTGGGCCATCAGAATTTCTGCCTTCCAAGTTTGATGATAGGCATATTAGAGGAACAGAAAATGTTGTGGCGGACGGACTAAGCCGAATGTTTGCCAATGATGTAGAGACCCCTGAACAGGTTGACAGTTCTTCACTTCCCGAGTCCATACTACCTGAGGTTAATGCCATTCTAACTGATGCTCCCATGCTGTTTAGGGATATTGAAAAATATCAACGTGAAGATCCGACGCTGGCCCCTATCATGGAAACCCTTTCTTCTGGGGAACATATCGTCCCTTATGTATTGAGGACTGGTGTTTTATGTTGCCCGTCGGGGCATGATAAGATGATGAAAGTGGTGGTTCCAGCTGTTCTTGTGCCTATGATCTTCAAGTACTATCATGAGACCCCATTAGGGGGGCATTTAGGCATCTTCAAAACCCGAGAAATGATCCGTGAAATGTTCATTTGGAAAGGTATGGACGTTGAAATTCGTGAGTTGGTAAAGTCTTGTAAATCTTGTTGGCTTAGTAAACCCACCACGACCACTAAGCTAGGCTTATTGTCTTCTCACCAGGCGCCCCATGGAACGTCTGTACATCGACTACGTAGGACCCTTCTCCCAATCAAAGGGGAACGCCAATAAATTCATTTTGGTGTGTGTATATGGTTTCACAAGATTTTCCTGGTTATTTCCGACTAAGCTAGCTACCGCTCAGTCTACTATTTCTTGTTTAAATTCAAATTTTGCTTCTTTTGGTCCGTGTCAATATATTGTGTTTGATAATGAAAAAGCTGTTTCGATCTGTCCATCTCACATGTAACAACTTCTGCATACTATACTCAACCATCTCTGGCTGAACGGGTCAATCGTAATCTGAGATCGCCTTTAATTGCCTATCATCATGTGACTATCACTCCAGGTGGGATACCTCCCTGCATTGGTTGGCCTTTGCTTTGAATTCGGCGGTTCATGAATCTCATAAATGCACTCCAGCTTCATTAATGTTCAAGTTTGTACCTAACAGGCCGCTCTCTAACCTTTGGTCTCTTAGTGATATTTAACCTGAGACCATAGACCCAGATAATTTTAGAGATCTTTGGAAAAAGGCTAAGGCCAATCTTAAAGTCTCTCATGAAAAGGTTAGGGAAAGATATGGTCGTCGATGGAGGCCCACCAATTTAAAAGTAGGAGACCAATTAATGGTCAAAATCTTTGTTCCCGCGGACAAGCTTGCCCCCAGATTTCAAGGGCCGTGCACGGTTTTGGATTTCCTAACTCCAGTAACATTACTAGTGAGCAATCCAGCCACCGAGAGGATCTTTAGGGTACATCTGTCTCAGGTGAAACCTGTGTAATATCATTGTTAACTTAGCCATCTATGTTTTGCAATGGTGTAAAGGTTATTTTTGGTCTTTTTCCTGAGGTCTTCTGCCCCAACTTAATTTTATGGTTATTGACTTAAACATTCCATGTACAACCTTCCCCATAGTTACTCTGCTGTCCTGTTCCTACGGCCATTACCACGCTCCCGTCTCCTGCCAAACCATACCAATGGCTTTATAAAAAGTTCCACGCTGCTGACCCCTCAGCCTCACCTACTGCACAGTACCCTTAAGCGCAAATCACCAACAAACATTCTGCCGTCGATATCTTACTGTTTCAGCGTCCCCGCAGCCGTGCGGCGCCGTACCGCCACCAAGGTGGGGTACGGGCCCACTCCACTTCAGTGATGTCAACCGGGGTACGGCGCGCCGGAGTCCTTCTCCCGGCAAAGCATGATGTGCGGCGCACCAACAGCCAGCTTATCCAGGGACTGTAAACAACTTCGCACCTGCGGCGTGCTTCACCACGACTACCCCTCTCATAGTGCGGGAGAGAGGTATCTCAGGGTGCTTGAGGGGTCCGAGCGACCTCGACTGGACATTGGCAGCGGCGGCAGGTCTTGCCGATAAAAGTAGTAACATGTACCTGATATTCCACGGCAAACAAGCTAAATCTGAAATCTAACTAGTGATCAACAAAAGACTTTGAAACTTTTTCTATTCAACGGGAAAGACTCTTTCATCTATTAATGTTCCGTCAATATTTTCTCACACATCTAATCACAAGGAAGCTGGAATCCAATTAATTTTCAAATTCACAATCACCAAATGTGGAATTTTTTTAATAACATTGTTAAAGAACTTCTTCTCTGTCACTCCTTGGAAGGACATTTGGGAGGGGAGGTCTGTACCGGGCGGTACACCTCTACGCCGCAATTTAAATCTTCCGCCAAGAAACTGTGAACCTTTCATGAGTTTTCTCAGAAGATGTACCACTATAAATTTTTGTATTACAAAGTTGTCAATACTGTGTGGATTTCAAAATGTTTGTTTTCTATGGCTCAAGAAGTGTGGACATTCCCTCACAGATGTCTCTACAAAAAACTCCTATGGTCATGCACCCTGGTGCAAAGTGAATGAACCATTTGAAGAAATTTTGTATTGAAAAGTTTTTGCCTTTACTAAATTTTGTTCTTTTCATTTTTGGGTTGGCAATATTAAGCTTCCTTTCCACCAGTTTTGAATTTAACCAATCCTAAATTTCTGTAATTAATTTTCCACCAATGATGTGTTTCTTCTCCCACTTGTGTGTAACTTTGATGTTAACCAATAAAATTCAGGGGGTGTGACTTACTTACTCCTGAAAGGTCTCGAATCTTCCACGAGAGCTTAAAAACCGCTGATTTTCTCGGCTTTTCGTCACTCGAATAACATCTAGCTTGGGTGTCTGGATATATAGCAGGAGGCGGGAAGCGCCTCTTTCTTCAGGCAGCAGATCTTCAACAAGATAATGGCCGTTTAACATCTTTATTTCTTGCTAGCTCAGCAGTTTAACTCGCGGGGAAGGTTCGAAACGTTTAATATGTAACCTATATTTTAAAGTATGTAGGCCTTTTTCATCCTTGTAAAAACTTCATTCATCTCTAACTGTAATTCGGGGATAGAGAGTGATTTACCCTCTCGAGCTCCCCTTCATTTTGAATTTGAGGTGACTACGGTTTCGTAACCGTTCTTCTATTCCTTCATAATGTGTTAAATTCTTTTGTATACGAGTCACCTCCATAATTTGGGAATAGCCCCTTTATAATAGGCCTAGTGTCCCTTAGTTTTTATAAGGTTTCATATAGGAGCGCGAGCAACGCCTCCATTCATATTGGTATTTTGGGCCATTTGAGTAACCTATTATTTTTCTTTAAGGCCCTCTAGGCTGGGTACGAGATACCCCTGTTTAATTTTGTAAGTTGCGCCTCAATGGCAAGTGATTGTAAAGCATTGTGTTGCCTTTAATAGGCTTGAAAGATTGAGAGTGGGTCAGCTCTTTCCGATGTGATAAAGGTGCCTCTAGGAGGTTCCCAAGGTGGTGGCAAGTGCTCCATGTAATTAAGGGATTTCTGCCCTTTGGTAATTTGTGGTTGTGAGCTGAGGGCTCAGAAAGTTTAATCTTCGGGCTCGAAACCCAGAACTTGTAAAGGTCCCGAAAATGTAAATTTACCTTTGTACCTGATTTGTTCATTGTTATTTCACCTAGTGAAAATTTCTTATATTGTATCTAAATCGTTGCTTCTCACGGTATTGTACCTGGCTTGTTGACTTGTTGTTATTGATTGAAATTTTATATGTAAATTCTTATGATTGGCATTTTGAAAAAACATAACCTTTGTTAAAGTTTTAAATTAACTTTAATTTTGTTGTTAAGACCTATTCCAGCCCGCACCTTCTTTCACCTCTGCTGATCCACCAAACCACGGTAATAATAATTGTACCGGGCGGTACACCTTCGCTCCGCTAATTCAAACTTTGCGCCAGTTGAAACTCCTCTACTGGAGGAAGCCTGAACTTTAACTTCCATATTAATTCTACGATTTATCAGAAGATGTCGCTATTGTAAATTTTGAAGAGTTCTGAACTGTGTCTTTTTCGATTTATTTTTGTTTTCTCTGTAGTAAGAAGTGTGATCATTCTCTTCTAGATGGCACTACTTAAGAACTAAAATTGTGCACCCTAGTGCGAAGTGAAGGAACTTTTTTTTTGAAGAAATTTAGTGTGTATAAGTTTGCTCTTTGTTAAATTTCTTTCAGTCATTGTTTGAGTTGGCAATGTTAATCCTTTCGTACCGCCAGTTTTGTATTTAGCCAATCCCGAATTTCTTTAATTAATTTTTGACCAATCAGGTGTATCTTCTTCAACTTGGATATGTTGCTTAACCCTAGCCAATAAAGTGAGGGGGGGTGTGGGTTCTCATTCATGAAACGTCTCGAATTTTCCGCGAGAGTATATAAACTGCTGTTTTTCTGGTCTGGGTGCCACTTCTGTAACATCTCTCAAAGTGTAATTATGTAGCAGGGGGCGGAAAGTGCCTCTTTCGTCGGGCAGCAGTTCATCAGTAAGGTAATGGCCTTTTAATAACTTCTTTTCTTGCTAGCTCAGCAGTTTAACTCTCGGGGCAGGTTCGAAACCTTTACCATATAACTTTCCTCTAAAATGTAAAAGACTCTTGGTATAAATTCTATCTGTTTAAACTACATATTGGGATAGAGAGTGCTTAACCCTCTCGAGCTCCCTCTCCTATTGCTTTGAGGTGACCTTGTTTTCTCAACCGTTTCTTCCCTTCCTAATGTAATGTAATTTTTTTAGATAAGTCACCTCTTTAGTATGGGATTAGCCCTTGCATAAGCGGCCTTTTGCCAAATAGGTTTTATAGAAATGTATTAGGAGTGCAGTTTCGCCTCCTCTCAAGTTGGTATTTTGGAGACCATGTAATTGTCCCGTTTCTTTATGGAATAGGCCTCAGTAGGTTGGGTATTTTTACCCCTGTTTTCTTGTGCTTGGAGGTCAGCTTGAATGTGGAGTTTGGTGTGGCCTTTGATAGGCTTGAACTTTGAGAGCGGGTTGCTCTTTCTTAAAGTTGGTTTCTGTGTGCCTCGAGCAGGCTTTACTGAGTAATGGGGAGCATGTGCTCCTGGGCATGATTGGGGTTTTCTGCCCCTTGTCAAACAGTGTATTTGGGTAAAGTTGGGCTAATTGCTCTAGAATTGTGTGTCTGGGTCTCGGAGCCCAAATCCTGTAACAACTGTAATTGTACATTCTCGATTTGTTGCTAGGCTACTGTGTACCTTGTTATACTTGTTATTTCTTGATCTCAAAAAGAAAATATAACCTTTGTTAAATTTTAAATTAACTTTAATTTCGTAATTTGAGGCCTGTTCATCCCAGCACCTTCTTTCACCTCTGCACATCCACAACACACCGTAACAAGTGGTAGCAGAGCGTGGTTGAATGGGTCTCAAATTAGCTCCTTTTGACGGCTAAACATTGCTTTGCTCTCTAACTCTAACAATTTTCTCTGTCGCTGGACTTTTCTTTTTCGTTTTTCAAAATTGTTAAATTTTTATCATCATGCCCGGCCCTCGCGATGTCCTCCATCTCAACTATTTGCGCAAGGAGGAGTTGATCTATGAATTATCAATTAGAAATGTGCAATCTGGAGGCACGGTTGCGGTAGACACAAATAAGCTTAGAGAGTCCCTTGATTTGCCGATTACCATCCCAACTTTGGGCGAGAAAGAAATTGATGACCCTTCTCCTAATCAAATTAAACGTGTGCAAGCCAAGTTATTTCATTTTTCTAATAGAGTTAACGATCTATTGTCTCTGAAGTTGAATGACATTCAGAGGAAGGAAGCTAGCGTTGTTCTTGAAAGTCTTTCTGAATTGTCCAGTAAGGTTACCCAATTGTTAACTGGGGATGTTCCTCCCAAAACCGACCAACCTGCTACGGTAAACGTAGTTCAAGGGGAAGAGTCTTCCAAAGGAGAAGGAAATAGGAAAACTGTTGGAGCTCAAAAAACCTCGTCTCCATTGGACAACGAGTCTGAACGCCGTACCTCGTTGAATAACGCACGTTCTGAATTAGCTTCTTTGACACTTAAACCTTTACCTACTATGTCACCGGGTTCAGCAGCTTGCCTCATCCTTTAGCAATGTTGCTCAGAGGTATCTCTAAGTTTTCGGTTAACTCTACCAGTGAAGTTATTTCATTCTGAAGGTTTTTAGTTGAATTTCAGGATCATGCCCTTGTTTTTTCTCTTTCTACGTGTCAAATTTTGCAGATCATTTACCCCTATGCAATTGGTGTTCTCTCAGACAAAATAGTCAGGGCAATTGCTGAACAGTCATCTATTGAAGACTTTCATGCACACCTTCTCGCAAACTTCATTCCGGCTCGAGCTAGGTCATCGCTTATTCAAAAGCACTACTATCGGGTACAGCGTCTGGACGAAAGTCTTGCCGACTTCATCCAGGATATCAAATTTTATACCAGGGTGTTTGCTCTTCATTTTCCTGAATATCAAATTGTTCAGGCTATTGTAGAAGGTATTTCGCCACCTTCCAGATCATACTTGTGTTTTGCGTCGCGTCCTCAAACATTCGCTGAATTAGAGGCTATGGCCGTCACAGCGGAAGGAGTTAGATACGCCGATACCTTGCGTGTCGCGAAAGAACCCCCTCCATCCTCTAGTAGTTTTCGGCCTCCACCTCGCCGACCCATCACACTCCGTAAATGTGACCATCTTCGCAATAAGTGTCCATTGATCAAGTCCAGTGGGACAAGGAATGGAGCAGGGTCATCGCGAGGCTGTTTTGAATGCGGCGCGTTTTCCCATATCGCCAAGAATTGCCCAAATTCGAATAGCACCCCCTCCTGCTCAACTTCTGGTGCAACTTCCACCAATGCCAATAATAATAAGTGACTAGTGGCTTCGGCTGAGTCGGCGAACCCTTCATCTCGAGGCTCAGCCCTATGTAAACATACCAAAATTTCAGGAAAATCTCACGCTTCAAATTTATCATTTGAAGGCCCTAAGGAATGTCTTAGGATTGCGGCGGATTCCCCCGCACCTGTACCTTTTCTTAAAATTGAGGTGAATAATGAACCTGTAACAGCTCTATTAACTCAGGCAGTGTTTGTTCTATTATTTCGGCTGAATGGTATTCGAAATTGAAATCTATTTGTAAACTTCCTGACTATCGCTCATCTTCTGTTCAATATGTTTCGGCTAATTCTCCTCCATTAGAAATTTTAGGTTCCTTAAAAGCCAAAATTCGTATTTCTAAATTTACTTGGAAAGTTAAATTGTTTGTGGCAAAGCACTTATATTGCCCCATTATTTTGGGAGCGGATTTCATGTCTTCTACTGGTTTAGTGCTCGACATCCAGAGCAGGTCGTGCACATTCAAATTTGCTTCTAATTGTAAATTCCCTTTGCTAAAGTGTAATTCTGTATCGTGTTCATCTATTTCGCCTACCAGGATGAGATGTTGTTAGACCTTAGACATCTACCTGAGGAGCAGGCTGACTGTATTCGTAAGTTGTGTCAGTCGTTTCCAGAGATGTTCTCTGATACTCTTGGTGTTACTGACCTTATTGAATACAAAATTGAGGTTACAGATTCGATTCCTGTCCGTTTTCCACCGTATAGGCTATCTCCACCTAAAATGAAGGCATTGAAAGAAATCATCGATCAAATGTTAAAGGATGGTATTATTCGGCCCTCTAAGTCGGCGTATTCTTCACCTATTTTTCTAGTCCCGAAACCCCAAGGTGGCTTCAGGATTGTCATATATATTAGGGCTCTCAATCGGAAGGTAGTGTTACAATCTGTGCCCCTTCCTGACTTTCATTCCTGTTTTTCATGGTTTCGTAAAGCTAAGTTCTTTACCATCTTGGATCTGAATCAGGCCTATAATCAAATTCCTCTGGCTGAAGAATCGAAACATCTTACAGCGTTTGCCACGGATTGGAATCTGTATGAATACAACCGCCTGCCTTTCGGGCTCCCCACGGGAGCAGCGGTGCTTACGAGGCTACTAGACAGGGTCTTCTCCGACATCAAATTTGAGTACTTGTACCACTATCTTGATGATGTGGTCGTATTTTCGGAGACATCGAAGAACATCTAGATCATCTAAAAGAAGTTCTCAATCGCCTTCGTAAGGCGGGGTTAACTGTGAAGTTGTCCAAGGTCGCCTTCGCAAAGCCCTCTATGTCATTTCTAGGGCATATTGTGTCGCCCGATGGTGTTGCAGTCGATCACTCCAGAACACAGGCCATCCGTGATTTCAAGCCTCCCAAGGACATCAAAGGTATTGCCAGATTCATTGGTATGGTGAATTTCTTCAGAAAATTTATTCCTAACTTCGCTAACAGAGCGGCGCCCTTGAACCTTCTTCGTAGGAAAGGCGTCAAATTTGAGTGGGGACCTTCTCAACAAGCCGCTTTTGAATATCTTAAATTAGCTCTGTGTAATGCCCCTGTTCTGGCTATGCCCAATTTCTCCAAAAAATTCATCGTCCAAACTGACGCGTCGTCGGCGGTAGCTGCGGTCCTTCTTCAAGAGACTGAACTTAGGGAGGCGACCCATCGCCTATGCCTCTAGGACTCTATCGGCTCAAGAAGCCAAGTATTCCATCTATGAGCTCGAAGGTTCGGCAGTCTTATTTGCCTTAGAAAAGTTCCCTCTCTATCTGGAACATGTCAAATTCGACCTGGAGACTGATAATCAGGCCTTAAGCTGGGTCTTAGGTAGGCCGCGTCGTACTGGTCGTATAGCCCGGTGGGCCATCAGAATTTCTGCCTTCCAATTTGACGTTAGGCATATCAGAGGTACTGAAAATGTTGTTGCAGACGGACTCAGCCGTATGTTTTCCAACGACGTCGAGATCCATGAACCGGTCGATAGTTCATCACCTCCCGAGTCCATACTATCGGAGGTTAATGCCATCTTAACAGATGCTCCCATGCTCTTTAGGGATATTGAGAAATATCAACGTGAAGATCCGACGCTGGCTCCGATCATGGAAAACCTTTCTTCTGGGGAACATGTTGTCCCTTATGTCTTGAGGAATGGTGCTCTATGTTGCCCGTCGAGGCATGATAAGAGGATGAAGGTAGTGGTTCCAGCCGTTCTTGTGCCAATGATCTTCAAGTACTATCATGAGACCCCATTAGGGGGGCATTTAGGCATCTTCAAAACCCGGGAAAAGATCCGGGAAATGTTCATCTGGAAGGGTATGGACGGTGAAATCCGTGAACTAGTTAAAGCTTGTAAATCTTGTTTGCTTAGTAAACCAACCATATCCACCAAGGTAGGCCTTTTGTCTTCTCATCAAGCGTTGCGCCCCATGGAACGTCTCTACGTCGATTACGTAGTACCCTTCCCCCAGTCGAAGGGAAATGCCAACAAGTTCATCCCTGTATGTGTAGATGGTTTTACAAGATTTTCTTGGTTATTTCCGACTAAACTGGCTACCGCCCAGTCCACCATCACTTGTTTAAATTCCATTTTCGCTTCTTTTGGTCCGTGTCAATATATTGTATCCGACAATGCTAAAGCATTCACCTCCAATCTCTTTGATCTGTCCATATCTCATGTGACAACTTCGGCTTATTATCCTCAACCATCTCTGGCTGAACGGGATAATTGTAATCTGAGGTCGGCGCTGATTGCCTATCATCATGAAGATCATTCTAGGTGGGACACGTCTCTGCATTGGTTAGCTTTTGCTTTGAATTCGGCGGTTCATGAATCTCATAAGTTTACTCCAGCTTCTTCAATGTTGAAGTTTGTTCCAAACACGCCTCTGTCTCTGAGTGACATTCTACCTGAGACAATAGATCCTGATAATATTAAAGATCTTTGGAAGAAGGCTAAACCAATCTTAAAGTGTCTCACGAAAAGGTTAGGGAAAGATATGATCGTGGACGGAGACCCACCAATTTGAAGGTAGGTGACCAGGTGATGGTCAAAAATTTTGTTCCCGCGGGCAAGCTTTCCCCCAGATTTCATGGGCCGTGCATAATCCTAGATTTTCTTACGGCGGTTACGTTGTTATTAAGCAATCCAGCCACCGAGAGGATATTTAGGGTTCACCTGTCGCAGGTGAAACCTGCGTAACTTCCGCGCTAATGTAGCTGATTGTATATTTGTTTTAACATTTTGGAAGTATTCATAAGGTTATCATTTTTGGGGGGGTTTCATTTTAAGGCCTTCTGCCCTTGGAATCTGGTTCTTTGTATTTAGGTATTTATTGTAAAACCTTCCCCGAACAGTTAAACTGCCATCCTGTCCTTGCCATGGCCATTACCATGCTCCCGTCACCTGCTCACACAAAACAGTGGCTAAGTGAAATGAAAAAACAAACCTCCACGCCGCTGGCCCCTCAACCTCACCACAAAGACTGTACCCTAAAATCATTCTGGTCCAACAAAATTATGTCGCCGAGATTTGAATGTTTCAGTGCCCCCGCAGCCGCGCGGCGCCGTACCGCCACTGAGGTGGGGTACGGGCCCGCCCATCTCCAGTGAGGCCAACCAGTGTACGGCGAGCCGGAGTCCTCCTCCCGGCCAAGGCTGATGTGCGGCGCACAACCTGCAACTTGCCCGCGACCTGTATGTTCGCCGCGGGCGCGGCGTGCTTCAACTCCACTACTCCTCTCATAGTGCGGGCGAGCGGTATCTCAGGGTACTTGAGGGGTCCGAGCGGTCTCCTCTGGACACAAGCAGCGGCGGCTGGTCTGGCCGTCAAACTTAATCAACATTGAATGTACTTAATCCGCTACATGGACATTTCTTATCAACAATTACTACATTTTTGGATTCAACTGCCATATTTGGTGGACTTAGAAAATTTTCCTTCCCTTTCAAGAATTAAAAGTTTTCCTTCTGAATTCAACTTCTACAAGCATAAAGCCATTACATCAAAAGTTACTACAAAGAATTTTGAAACTGGATCAAACCAATTTAAGAAAACTTCTTTGTAAATCCTTCTGCAATTAATTTCTATATCAACATCATAAATTGGACCTTATTTTAAAACAAAAGTTTATGTTTTCTGTGTTAACCCATGGAGGGTCTTTTGGGGGGGGGGAGGTCTGTACCGGGCGGTACACCTCCGCTCTGCTAATTCAAACCTTGCGCCAGTTGAAACTCCTCTACTGGAGGAAGCCTGAACTTTAACTTCTACATTAATTCTACGATTTATCAGAAGATGTCCCTATTGTAAATTCTGAAGAGTTCTGAACTGTGTCTTTTACGATTTACTTTTGTTTTCTCTGTAGTAAGAAGTGTGAACATTCTCTTCTAGATGGCACTACTTAACTACAATTGTGCACCCTAGTGCGAAGTGAAGGAACCTTTTTTGAAGAAATTTAGTATGTATAAGTTTGCTCTTTGTTAAATTTCTTTCAGTCATTGTTTGTGTTGGCAATGTTACGTTCCGCCAGTTTTGAATTTAGCCAATCCCGAAGTTTTTAAATTAATTTTTGACCAATCAGGTGTATCTTCTTCAACTTGGATATGTTGCTTAACCCTAGCCAATAAAGTGAGGGGGGTGTGGGTTCTCATTCATGAAACGTCTCGAATTTTCCGCGAGGGTATATAAACTGCTGTTTTTCTGGTCTCGGTGCCACTTCAGTAACATCTCTCAAAGTGTAATTATGTAGCAGGGGGCGGGAGTGCCTCTTTCTTCGGGCAGCGGTTCGTCAATAAGGTAATGGCCTTTTAATAACTTCTTTTCTTGCTAGCTCAGCAGTTCAACTCTCGCGGCAGGTTCGAAGCCTTTACCATGTAACTTTCCTCTAAAATGTAAAAGACTCTTGGTATAAATTCTGTCTCTTTAAACTACGAATTGGGATAGAGAGTGCCTAACCCTCTCGAGCTCCCATTCATTTTGTTTTGAGGTGACTACGTTTTCATAACTGTTTCCCTTCTACTCCTGTCACCTCCGTAGAATGGGATTAGCACTTGCATAAGCGGCCTAGGGCCAATTTTTTTTTTTTTGCTAGGGGCCTTTACGTCGCACCGACACAGATAGGTCTTATGGCGACGATGGGATAGGAAAGGCCTAGGAGTTGGAAGGAAGCGGCCGTGGCCTTAATTAAGGTACAGCCCCAGCATTTGCCTGGTGTGAAAATGGGAAACCACGGAAAACCATTTTCAGGGCTGCCGATAGTGGGATTCGAACCTACTATCTCCCGGATGCAAGCTCACAGCCGCGCGCTTCTACGCGCACGGCCAACTCGCCCGGTAGGGCCAAATTAGGTTTTAATAAAGTGTATTAGGAGTGCAAGTACGCCTCCACTGAAATTGGTATTTTGGGGTCATGTCATTGTCCGGTTTCTTCACTGAGTAGGCCTCAGTAGGTTGGGTAATTTTACCCCTGTGTTATTGTACTTGGAGGACAGCTTGAATGTGGAGTTTGGTGTGGCCTTTGATAGGCTTGAACTTTAAGAAGCGGGTTCCTCTTTCTTAAAATTTGGTTTCTGTGTGCCTCGAGGAGGCTTTACTGAGTAATAGGGAGCAAGTGCTCCGGGGCATGATTGGGGTTTTCTACCCCTTTGTCAAACCTGGTATTTGGGTAAAGTTGGGCTAATTGCTCAAGAATTGTGTGTCTGGGTCTCGGAGCCCAAATCCTGTAACAACTGTAATTGTACATTCTCGATTTGTTGCTAGGCTACTGAGTACCTGTTATAGTTGTTATTTCTTGATTTTGAAAAGAAAATATAACCTTGTTAAATTTTAAATTAACTTTAATTTCGCATATAGAGACCTATTCATCCCAGCACCTTCCTTCACCTCTGCTGATCCACCAAACCACGGTAATTATTATTATTATTATTATTATTATTATTATTATTATTATTATTATTATTATTATTATTATTATTATTATTATTATTATTATTATTATTATTATCCACAGATTGAAGATACAATTCAGGAATGGTGAATGGAGAAAGGGCATAGCCCCACATGCATTAATGTGCCTCCATTCCCACTATAGACATCATTCCTAATGCAGAGAGACGACTTTGACTTTAAGAATTGCGGGCGGCGGGGCCAATGTACACATGTACAAAGCTTACGAAAACCATTATGGAGACCACTGGTCAACAGGAACTTCCGTATTCTTAATCTTTGAAGTGTTCAGAAGTGAACATTGCCCTCATTTCTGATTTAAGACGTACTGTATTAAAATGTTTTCCATAGCCTTCGATCAATTTGCTGAATTGCTTTGTAGGACAATCACGAAACAAATGAACATTTCTTGCAATCATTGTGTGGTGCCCAGAAAATTCGTGTGAAGTATTTCAGCTTAGAATTCTGGCCTCTAAGGTTCAATTATACAAGGCTCAATATTGCACGAATTTCTATCAAAGAATTACCGTTCATAATTATATACGTGCTGAATGTCAGTACTTCGACAGCATTGTCACATAGCAATATTTTGAGGCGCAACGGCTATATAGCCTGGTAGTTGCACATATTTTCAAATTGATTTTATTTTTATTCGGCGTGATTTATGGAATGTGCCCCTTTTATCACATGAAACTGCATTCCTTATTTTTTTATTTTACAACTTACTTTACGTCGCACCGACGATGGGAGAGGAATTGGAAGGAATTGGCTGTGGTGTGTTATCTGCCTGGTGTGAAAATGGGAAACCACAGAAAACTATCTTCAGGGCTGCCGACAGTGCGGCTCGAACCCACTATCTCCCGGATGCAAGCTCACAGCTGCACGGCCAACTCACCCGGTTTAAATGTTTTTTTCCACCTTATAAGTCCAACTTTTCTAGTAGGTTGACATATAAGTTGTGTTCAGTCGAATGGAAAGACTTTCTTTGACAACATTAACACTTTTACGAGTACGGTGATATTAATACGTACATTTGGGTTGTTTCTGCAAGAAAGCCAATACTACTGTAAAGTGAATAGATCTGTTTGTCCAGTTTAAGTGTATGTTGGGTTGTCTTTACTCAACTTGGGGAGCTGCTAGATTCCGTGTTGCCAACTATCATGAAGTCACTAATTGAATTAAAATGTCACTACATGAAATTTTGTGAACTAGGTCTACATGAGGGGAATACTGAAACATTAAACGGATGGATAGCTACAACATACCTAATAAATGAAAAGACTCAGATTACTCCTCTGGTGTAGTTGCAATTGGAATATGAATATACAACTGAGGTTCCCGTCTTATGCAAGTTACTTTCAGAGAATTCATGATTATGTGTAACAGGTCTTCCTAACATTTCTAAGTTCGTCTTTTGGCGTGAAGCGTGAAGCAGTTCTGGCGTAGCGTCTGGTACGCAATTTTATTTTCACCAAGTTCAGCTGACTTAAAGGACCTTCTTCCTCTAAATTAGAACAAGGTAGAGAAATACTTGCAAATATTTGAATGGATTAACAGCAACAGATTACCTACACATTTAATAAAAATCCTCCACAAAACTTTCGGCTGGTTATCGTCGTAAGGCCAGTCTTGGAAAATGGAGCAGCCACATGGAATCCGTACCGAAGAGAGCACATCTCGGCAGGGGTAATCCGTGCTTGCCACTCGACCGTTATCTTCATCCCTTGGACGTTCCGACTTTCTCCGAAGCTGCTGACAGACGGCAGCGGGTAGCACGTAAATAGTGACAAAGTGTCATGTGCAGTGACATCATGCGGAAGGTTTCAGAACTATATCTACCACTGAGTGCAATTCAAAAATTGAATGCATTACGTCCTTAGCTCCTCCGTTTGCTGTTTCTTTCATTCTGCAGTCGATTAGATGGCGAGACTACACCAGCGCCACGCGTACTCAAGCAACGGAACTAGTGCAGTTGTGCGGAACTTTTGCACTTCTGAGAGATGAAATTAATAACATTAGCGTTGAAACAACCTAAAATCATACTTCAGACAGTCCTTAGGGCTATCATAACGCATGCAATGAAAATACGCCCCTGTTCACCAACCTTCTGAATGCGTTCCTGTCAGGAATTTCTTAGTCTGAAATACCAATCTGCCTGAGATCTTTTTCGCATTTCTGGAACAATCTCGGCCTTATTATTATTATTATTATTATTATTATTATTATTATTATTATTATTATTATTATTATTATTATTATTATTATTATTCCTGAAATATCGTGGATCACAGAGGTGTAAGAAGGTGCTGGGCTGAATGAATGGGCAAGGAATTGACAAGAGCATAATTTAATGATATAAATTGTGATTTTCTTTCCTTCTTTCTTGTTTCTCTTATTTAAAATTAGGTACACAGATGATCAGAATGAACAATAACAATATAATAATGAACTCTTTAGCTCCACCAAGAACGACTTATAGTCCAAAATCAGGTACAAAAGTAGAGAGAATCATCAGCATGATAACATACGAGGGATGAGTATTATAGCTCTGAAACTGGTACACTATTTTATAAGAGCAGGTTTTCTCCATTAACTTCCATTGCCTAAGAGTCTGAGCTCCAAACTCTAATACAGTTCAGATTCTCAGCATAAAGTTCTTATAGTGCACAAGGATATACAATGGCAATCTTGAAATGAGGTATTTACAGTCACTTCTGTTCAATTATTTTCAATTTCTTTTCCGGAAATATAAAGAGGGCAATGAGTGCCCATACCAAATGGACATAATGCAAAAAGGAAAAGGTTGATAAATTTTGGGGGAAAACAAAATGCAGGGAGGCGAAAATACAGCACTCCTTCTAGAAATCTCTTGAAACTTTAAGTGGGATTGTGGCAAAAAGATACAGAGGCTAGGTCTATTCCGCGTTGGGGCGACTAAATGATAAACATTAAATACCAAAAAACTGTTAACAATTTTAGGGGAATAGAAACATTACCCATCCTATACCGAGTTGAATGGTAGTCAACAGAGGTTAATCATTCTTGTCCCCTTACATTACGTATTTCCCAGTAGGAAACAGAGCCCCTAGACAGGCGAAAATTTTACATTTAAACCACCAGGTTTAGAAATGTACACGAAATAAAAGAGCTATGAAACGTTCCCCTCAAGCTATCTCCGGGAGCTATCACATGTTACCAAAATTCTACCATTACCTTGAGCTGATGGGCCTTCCGAACGCCCATCTGCGACCTCTGTCACTTTAGTATACGCCGCACACTATAAACTGGAGCCATTACAATGAGAATACGGCCGTAAAGTGCCCAGCGTTTATAGCATCTCGAGGGGAAATTCCAGAACTCTTTACAGGTAGGCTGGATGCTTGTACACACCCCAAATTATATTTGGCTGGAGAAATTAATATTCACATAATTTCTAGTTGATAGTACAGGATATTGAGATGGGGGGCAGAATTGTTGACAACTTTCAAACAAGTACAAAACAATCTTCAAAACTAAAGTTGGCCACCTCTGAAAGTTAGCTTTTTATGTAGCAATAATTTCCTTTAATCCCGCCAGAGGTGGCAATTAGGCCAATGGTAGAGATATCTCAGTCCAAGTGTCCTGCATAAAATTATTTCAAGTTCAATTACATAGGTGGCCTCATAGAAGGCACGCAGTTTATTTTTATTTTATGATGTTAGCATTACGTCGCACCGACACAGGTAGGGCTTATGGTGACGATGGGACCAGAAAGGCCTAGGAATGGTAACGAAGCAGCCGTGGCCTTAAGTAAGGTACAGCCCAAGCATTTGCGTAGTGTGTAAATGGGAAACAACGGAAAACAATCTTCAGGGCTGGCAACAGTGGAGTTCGAATCCACTATCTCCCGGATGTGAGCTCACAGCTGCGCACCCCTAACCGCATGGCGAACTCGCACGGTACACACAGTTTAACTGGACGGAGAAGATTAACCCCCGATACAGCCCGACACCCCCTAAGGTTTTAACACCGTATGAACAGCTTTGACATCTTCAATTTTGCCATACATAATTTTTGAGAAAACATTTATAAGTCGGAGTAACACTTTATAGAGAGTCCTTTCTTATTTATTTGTTCGACTAAGGTAGTTTAGATAGTGTTTGCGAAGTAGTAGAAGTTCGGGCTGTTGCGCCCAGACACGATGGCAAGAGCGGCCGCCGCTAACGATGTCAGTATGGGGACGCCCGCACCTAAAAGGTACCCTGACATACCATCCTCCCGTCCATTGTCGGGAGCCAACCAAGGCGATGGTCCCAAAGTACCAAGTAGCATTAATCGGGCCAAGGATACAGTGGGCGTCCAGCATCCAAGCCACTCCCAAGGATGATAGTCCCAAACGAGACAGTTTAGACCGATTCTCAGCCGTAACGAGGCGGGTCCCTACCCCGTCCCGGCATCTCTCGCTGGTTGACACGACGTGGCCTCAGGTGAATGTAGGGCACCGCAACATTGAACATTGGGGCAACAGTAACTTACTCACAGACAGTGTTACATGTGGTGCAGATAAGGTTGGCGACTTTGGAGGACAAGTGCACGGAGTTTCTTATACAGGTTTGGAGGCGGGGTCGTTAATGGCAGAATGGTAATGAAATCATTGAATGGAAGGTCTTCAAAAAAAGGATTTAAACGTAAAATGAAAGTTAACTTACGATATAACGCAATTACATAAAATATTTCACAACCCACAGGGGCAGATGGCCTCCTTATTCAAACTTGCTCATATAAAACTTAAACAAATAAGATGCTAAGGTAATAAATATAATTAAATCAGCCACATCATCACTTGGTGACATAAAATGAAAAATTAAAGGCCTTCACAAAGGTTTTACTTGACACAGGTGTACCCCTGAAATCCTTTCATATCCAGGGTTACTCACCAAAAGGGTGACAGGAGTAAGGAAATCAAGGATAATGCACGGTCTATGAAATCTGGGGGCAAGCTTGTCCGCGGGAACAAATTTTTATACCAATACCTGATCTCCAAAATTTTAAAGTGGTGGGTCTTTGTCCAAGGTCATACCTCATTTTTAATCTCTGATGAGAGGCCTTAAGATTATTTCTAGCTTTTATCCATAAATCACGGATATTCTCTGGATCTATTGTCTCTGGAAAAAGTTCTTTTGTCGACTACAAATTTGACAAAGGAGAATTTGGGAAAAACATAAACATAAGAGAAATTGGAGAAAACTTGTGGGACTCATGTGGGGCTAATGGTCACCAGTGTAAGGAAGTGTCCCAACGAGAGTGATCTTCATTATTATTATTATTATTATTATTATTATTATTATTATTATTATTATTATTATTATTATTGTTCCGAGGTATCTGTGGAACAGCAGAGGTGAAAGAAAGTGCGGGGGTGAACAGGTCTCAGGCTACGAAATTAAAGTTAATTTAAAATTTAACAAGGTTATATTTTCTTTGCAAAATCAAGAAATAACAAGCATGGCAGGTACAGAGTAGCAAGGCAACAAAGTACAATTACAGTATTTACCGGATTTGGGCTTCGAGCCCCGAACTCACAATTCTTGGGCAATTAGCCCAACTTTACTCCAAAATAAGTTTTAACAGAGGGGCAGAAAACCCCATTCATGCCCAGGAGCACTTGCTCCAAATTACACAGAAAAGCCTCCTCGAGGCATACAGCACTCAATTTTCAAGAAAGAGCCACTCGCTCTCAAACTTTAAGCCTATCAAAGGCCACACCAAACTCCACCTTCAAGTTGTCCTCTAAGGACATAAACACAGGGGTAAAATACCCAACCTACTGAGGCCTATTAAGTGAGAAAAGGTTAATTACATGGCCTCTAAAATACCAATTTGAGAGGAGGCGATCTGCACTCCTAATACATTTGTTTAAAACCTAAACTGGCTCTAGGCCGCTAATGCAAGGGCTAATCCCATACTAAAGAGGTGACTTTAGAAAGAAACAATTTACATTACGTTAAGGAAGAATCGGTTGTGAAAAATAAGTTCACCTCAAAACAATATGAGTGGGAGCTCGAGAGGGTTAAGCACTCTCTATCCTAATATGTAGCTTTAAAAGAGAATAGATGCTAAGAGTCTTTACATTTTAGGGAAAGTTACATGGTGGAAGCGCTTCGGACCTGTCCCGAGAGTTAAACTGCTGAGCTAGCAAGAAAAGAAGTTATTAAACGGCCATTACCTTGTTGTTGAACTGCCGCCCGAAGAAAGAGGCGCTTCCCTCCCCCTGCTACGTACTTTACACTTTGAAAGTTGGTACAGAAGTGGCGCAGAGACCCGAAAATCAGCAGTTTATATACTCTCGTGGAAAGTTCGAGGCGTTTCAGAAATGAGAACACCCGCCCACAAAAACTTTACTGGCTAGGGTTAAGCAAGATATTCAAGTTGGAGAAGATACACCTGATTGGTCTGAAATTAATTAAAGAAATTCGGGATTGGCTAAATTCAAAACCAGGGGAAAGAAAGGGTTATACAGCCAACTTAAACAATAACAGAAAGAAATTTAACACGGAACAAACTTTTGAAATAAAAATTTCTCCAAAAAAACAGTTCTTTCACTTCGCACTAGGGTGCACCATTGTAGTTCTTCAGTAGTGTCCTCTAGAAGAGAAATTTCACACTTCTTACTACAGGTAAAACAAAAATACATCGAAAAGGACCCAGTTCAGAAACTCCAAAATTTCCAAGTAGTGACATCTTCTGAGAAACTTGAAAATTAACACCTTAGATAAAGTTCAGACTTCCTCCAGTAGGGGAGTTTCAACTGGCGCAAAGTTTGAATTAGCGGCGTAGAGGTGTACCGCCCGGTACAGACCTCCCCCCCCCCAAAAGTCCCTCCAGGGGTTACACATGAAATTGTTTGAAAACATGGTCCAAGTTATGATGTTGCTATGGAGATTAATTGCAGAAGCATTTATAAAAGTTGTCTAAATTTGGTTTGATCCAGGTTCAAAATTCTTGTAGTAATTGTTGAAGTAATGTCTTTATGTTTGTAGAAGTTGAATTCAGGCGGAAAAACTTTAAATTCTTGAAAGAGAAGAAAATTTTCTAAGTCCACCAGATATTGCATTAAAATCCAAAGGGTAATAATTGTTGAACAGGAATGTCCATATAGCTGAATATGTACTTTAAACATTGATCAGTTTGACGGCCAGACCAGCCGCCGCTGCTTGAGTTCAGAGGAGGCCGCTCGGACCCCTCAAGTACCCTGAGATACCGCTCGCCCGCAGTATGAGAGGAGTAGTGGAGTTGAAGCACGCCGCGCCCGCGGTGAACATGCAAGTCGCGGGCCAGTTACAGGTTGTGCGCGCACATCAGCCTTGGCCGGGAGGAGGACTCCGGCTGGCCGTACACAGGTTGGCCTCACTGGGGAAGGGCGGGCCCGTACCCTGCCTCAGGAGCGGTACGGCGCCGCGCTGCTGCGGGGGCACTGAAACATTAAAGCTCGGCGGCAGAATTTTGTTGGACCATCATCTTTTTCGAGGGCACAGGCTTTGTGGAGAGGTTGAGGGGCCAGTGGCGTGCAGATATTCAGGGCATTTATAAGACACTGTGTGTTGTGGAGCAGGAGACGGGAGCGTGGTAATGGCCGTGGCAAGGACAGAGTTGCAGTTTAACAGTGCGGGGAAGGTTTACAATAAATAATTACACACAAAGGAAACAGATTCCAAGAGCAGAAGGCCTTAAAAGTGACACCCCTAAAAAAAATATAACCTTCCTATTTCTTTCAAAATTATATGAAGCAAGTTAACACAGAAATTACACCGGTTTCACCTGTGACAGGTGAACCCTAAATATCCTCTCGGTGGCTGGATTGCTTAACAATAAGGTAACGGGAGTAAGGAAATCGAGAATGTTACACGGCCCATGAAATCTGGGGGCAAGCTTGCCCGTGTGAACAAAATTCTTGACCATCACTTGGTCGCCTACCTTCAAATTGGTGGGTCTCCGTCCACGATGATATCTTTCCCTAACCTTTTCATGAGACACCTTAAGATTGGCTTTAGCCTTCTTCCAAAGATCTTTAATGTTATCCGGATCTATTGTCTCAGGTAGAATGTCACTCAGAGACCAGAGGTTAGAGAGCGGCGTGTTGGGAACGAACTTGAACATCAGCTAAGCTGGAGTAAACTTGTGAGATTCATGAACCGCCGAATTCAAAGCAAAAGCTAACCAATGCAGGGACGTGTCCCACCTAGAATGATCTTCATGATGATAGGCAATAAGCGCGGACCTGAGATTACGATTAACCCGTTCAGCCAGAGATGGTTGAGGGTAATAAGCAGAAGTAGTCACATGAGAGATGGACAGGTCAAAGCAGAATTTACGAAATAGATTAGAAGTAAAAGCCTTAGCATTATCAGATACAATATATTGACACGGACAAAAAGAAGCAAAGATAGAATTTAGACAAGTAATGGTGGACTGAGCGGTAGCCAGCTTAGTCGGAAATAACCAGGAAAATCTTGTAAAACCATCTATACATACAAAGATGAACTTGTTGGCATTTCCCTTTGACTGGGGGAAGGGTCCTACATAATCAATATGCAGGCGTTCCATGGGGCGCGACGCTTGATGAGAAGACAACAGGCCTACCTTGGTGGACATGGTTGGTTTACTAAGCAAACAGGTTTTACAAGCCTTAACTAGTTCACGAATTTTACCGTCCATACCCTTCCAGATGAACCTTTCACGAATCTTTTCACGAGTTTTAAAGATTCCAAGATGCCCCCCTAATGGGGTCTCATGATAGTACTTGAAGATCATAGGTACAAGAACAGCTGGAACGACAACTTTCATCATCTTATCATGCCTCGATGGGCAACATAAAACACCATTCCTCAGTACATAAGGGACGACATGTTCCCCAGAAGAAAGGGTTTCCATTATCGGAGCCAGCGTCGGATCTTCACGTTGGTATTTCTCGATGTCCCTAAAGAGCATGGGAGCATCTGTTAAGATGGCATTAACATCAGATAGCATGGACTCGGGAGGAGACGAAATGTCGACCGGTTCATGGGTCTCAACGTCGTTGGAAAACATACGGCTGAGTCCATCAGCAACAATATTTTCGGTACCTCTGATATGCCTGACATCGAATTGGAAGGCAGAAATACGGATGGCCCAACGGGCTATACGACCAGTACGACGCGGCCTACCTAAGACCCAGCTTAAGGCTTGATTATCTGTCTCCAGGTCGAATTTGACATGTTCCAGATAGAGACGGAACTTTTCTAAGGCAAGTAAGACTGCCAAACCTTCGAGCTCATAGATAGAATACTTGGCTTCTTGAGCCGACAGAGTCCTAGATGCATAGGCGATGGGTCGCCTCCCTAGTTCAGTCTCTTGAAGAAGGACTGCAGCTACTGCTGACGACGACGCGTCGGTTTGGACGATGAATTTCTTTGAGAAATCAGGCATAGCAAGGACAGGGGCATTACAGAGAGCTAATTTAAGATCTTCAAAAGCGGCTTGTTGAGAAGGTCCCCACTCAAATTTGATGCCTTTCCTACGAAGAAGGTTCAAGGGCGCCGCTCTATTAGCGAAGTTAGAAATAAACTTCCTGAAGAAATTCACCATTCCAATGAACCTGGCGATACCTTTGATGTCCTTAGGAGGTTTAAAATCACGGATGGCCTGTGTTCTAGAATGATCGACTGCAACACCATCAGGTGAGACAATATGCCCTAGGAATGACATAGAGGGCTTAGCAAAGGGAACCTTGGACAACTTAACAGTTAACCCAGCCTTACGAAGGCGATTGAGAACTTCTCGCAGATGATCTAGATGTTCTTCAAAGGTCTCTGAAACTACGACGACATCATCCAGGTAGTGATACAAGTACTCAAATTTGATGTCGGAGAAGACCCTATCTAGCAGTCTAGTGAGTACAGCTGCTCCCGTGGGGAGCCCGAAAGGCACGCGGTTGTATTAGTACAAATTCCAATCCGTGGCAAACGCTGTAAGGTGTTTAGACTCTTCCGCTAGGGGAATTTGATTATAGGCCTGATTCAGGTCCAAGATAGTAAAGAACTTGGCCTTACGAAACCATGAAAAACAAGAATGAAGGTCAGGAAGGGGCACAGATTGCAACACCACCTTCCGATTGAGAGCCCTATAATCAATGACAGGCCTGAAGCCACCTTGGGGTTTCGGGACTAGAAAATAGGCGAAGAATACGCCGACTTAGAGGGCCTAATAATACCATCCTTCAACATCTGATCGATGATTTCTTTCAGAGCCTTCATTTTAGGTGGAGATAGCCTATATGGTGGAAAACGGACAGGAATCGAATCCGTGACCTGAATTTTGTATTCAATAAGGTCAGTAACACCAAGAGTATCAGAGAACACCTCTGGAAACGACTGACACAGCTTACGAATACTATCAGCCTGCTCCTCAGGTAGATGTCTAAGGTCTAACAACATCTCATCCTGGGTAGGCGAAATAGATGAACATGATGCAGAATTACATTTCAATAATGGAATTTTACAATTAGACGCAAATTTGAATGTGCACGACCTACTCTGAAGATCGAGCACAAGACCAGTGTGAGAAATGAAGTCAGCTCCCAATATAATGGGGCAAGACAAGTGCTTGGCCACAAACAATTTAATTTTCCATGTAAATTTAAGAATGCAGATTTTGACATTTACAGAACCTAGAATTTCTAATGGAGATGAATTAGCCGAAACATATTGAACAGGAGATGAGCCATAGTCAGATAGTTTACAAACAGATTTCAATTTTGAATACCATTCAGCCGAAATAATAGAACAAACACTGCCTGAATCTAATAGAGCAGTTATAGGTTCATTATTTAGCTCAATTTTAAGAAAAGGAACAGGTGCGGGGGTATCCGCCGCAATCCTAAGACATTCTTTGGGGCATTCAACAGATGAGTTTGAGGACTGAATTTTCCCTGAATTTACGACCTGTTTACCAGGGGCTGAGCCTCGGGAAGAGGGACTAATCGACTCAGCCGAAGCCACTAGTCATTTTTTATTATTGGCATTGGTGGAATTTGCACCAGAAGTTGAGCAGGAGGGGGTGCTATTCGAATTTGGGCTATTCTTGGCGATATGTGAGAAAGCCCCACATTTAAAACAGCCTGGTGATGAGCCAGCTCCATTATTTGCCCTACTAGATTTGATCAATGCACACTTATTGCGAAGATGGTCAGGTGACCCGCAAGCATAGCATTTACGAGGTGTGACAGGTCGGCGAGTTGGAGGCCGAGGATTACCAAAAGAAGGAGGAGGTTCTTTCGCGACACGCAAGGAATCGGCGTATCTAACTCCTTCCGCTGAGACAGCCAATGTTTCAAGTTCAGAGAAAGTTTGCGGGCACGCCGCGAAACACAAATATGACCTATAGGATAGTGAGATACCTTCCACAATAGCTTGTACGATCTGATCCTCCGGGAAGTGAAGAGCAAACACCCTAGTATAGAACTTAATATCTTGGATGAAATCTGCCAAGTTTTCATCCAACCGTTGTACACGATAATAGTACTTCTGAATAAGGGAGGACCTTGCCCTAGCCGGGATGAAGTTAGCTAACAAGTGGGCGTGGAAGTCCTCAATAGATGATTGCTCGGCAATGGCTCTTACTATTTTGTCTGAGAGAATACCAATTGCATAGGGATAGATGATTTGCAAAATCTGACATGGAGAAAGAGAAAAAACAAGGGCATGATCCTGGAACTCAACTAAAAACCTTAAGAATGAAATAACTTCACTGGTAGTGTTAACAGAAAATTTAGAGATACCTCTAAGCAACATTGCTAATGGGTGAGGCAAGCTGCTGAACCCAGGTGACATAGTAGGTAAAGGTTTCAGTGGCAAGGATGTCAATTCAGAACGTACATTATTCAACGAGGTTCGGCGTTCAGACTCGTTGTCCAATGGGGCAGCGGTTGTTTGAGCTGCAACGGTTTTCCTATTGACGTCTCCCTTAGGAAGCTCTTCCTCGCTACCTACATTCACCGTGACGGGTTGATCAGTTTTGGGAGGAACTTCCCCAGTTAACAATTGGGTAACTTTACTGGACAATTCAGAAAGATTTTCGAGGACCATACTAGCATCCTTCCTCTGAACGTCATTCAACTTCAGAGACAACAGATCGTTAAATCTATTTGAAAAAAGAAATAGCCTGGCTTGCACACGCTTAATTTGATTAGGAGAAGGATCATTTTCTTCCAAAAAACTAACTACAGATGCTAGCTCAGTAGTATTGTCAGTAATCGTGGAAAGAGAGTCGTCAATTTCTTTCTCTCCCCAAGTGGGGATGGAAATGGGCAAATCAAGGGACTCTCTAAGCTTATTTGTGTCTACCGCAACCGTGCCTCCAGATTGCACATTTCTAATAGTTAACTCATAGATCAACTCCTCCTTGCGCAAATAGTTAAGATGGAGAACATCGCGAGGGCCGGGCATGATGACAGAACAATTTTGAAAAAGGAAAAAGTAAAAATTCCAGCAAGTGAGAAAATAGTTAGAGTTGTAATCAAAGCAATATTTAGCCGTCAAAAGGGGCTAAATTGAGACCCATTCAACCACGCTCTGCTACCACTTGTTCCGAGATATCTGTGGAACAGCAGAGGTGAAAGAAGGTACGGGGGTGAACAGGTCTCAGGCTACGAAATTAAATTTAAAATTTAACAAGGTTATATTTTCTTTGCAAAATCAAGAAATAACAAGCATGGCAGGTACAGAGTAGCAAGGCTACAAAGTACAATAACAGTATTTACCGGATTTGGGCTTCGAGCCCCGAACTCACAATTCTTGGGCAATTAGCCCAACTTTACTCCAAAATAAGTTTTAACAGAGGGGCAGAAAACCCCATTCATGCCCAGGAGCACTTGCTCCAAATTACACAGAAAAGCCTCCTCGAGGCATACAGCACTCAATTTTCAAGAAAGAGCCACTCGCTCTCAAACTTTAAGCCTATCAAAGGCCACACCAAACTCCACCTTCAAGTTGTCCTCTAAGGACATAAACACAGGGGTAAAATACCCAACCTACTGAGGCCTATTAAGTGAGAAAGGGTTAATTACATGGCCTCTAAAATACCAATTTGAGAGGAGGCGATCTGCACTCCTAATACATTTTGTTTAAAACCTAATCTGGCTCTAGGCCGCTAATGCAAGGGCTAATCCCATACTAAAGAGGTGACTTTAGAAAGAAACAATTTACATTACGTTAAGGAAGAATCGGTTGTGAAAAATAAGTTCACCTCAAAACAATATGAGTGGGAGCTCGAGAGGGTTAAGCACTCTCTATCCCAATATGTAGCTTTGAAAGAGAATAGATGCTAAGAGTCTTTACATTTTAGGGAAAGTTACATGGTGGAAACGCTTCGGACCCGCCCCGAGAGTTAAACTGCTGAGCTAGCAAGAAAAGAAGTTATTAAACGGCCATTACCTTGTTGTTGAACTGCTGCCCGAAGAAGGAGGCGCTTCCCGCCCCCTGCTACGTACTTTACACTTTGAAAGTTGGTACAGAAGTGGCGCAGAGACCCGAAAATCAGCAGTTTATATACTCTCGTGGAAAGTTCGAGGCGTTTCAGAAATGAGAACACCCGCCCACAAAAACTTTATTGGCTAGGGTTAAGCAAGATATTCAAGTTGGAGAAGATACACCTGATTGGTCAGAAATTAATTAAAGAAATTCGGGATTGGCTAAATTCAAAACCAGGGGAAAGAAAGGGTTATACAGCCAACTTAAACAATAACAGAAAGAAATTTAACAAGGAACAAACTTTTGAAATAAAAATTCACACTTCTTACTACAGGTAAAACAAAAATACATCGAAAAGGACCCAGTTCAGAAACTCCAAAATTTCCAAGTAGTGACATCTTCTGAGAAACTTGAAAATTAACACCTTAGATAAAGTTCAGACTTCCTCCAGTAGGGGAGTTTCAACTGGCGCAAAGTTTGAATTAGCGGCGTCGAGGTGTACCGCCCGGTACAATTATTATTTTATTATTATTATTATTATTATTATATATATATATATATATATATATATATATATATATATATATATATTGCGAATGAGCCCATTAGGACTACGCAAAGTACTTAGAGACAGGCATTTGCCTTTCTTTGTGCCCACACTTCCTTCATTCGTTTGCTGTGTGCTTCTTTTCTCTCTTGAGACCATGTTGTTCCGGTCTTCTTCTTTGGTTTTTCCTCTTGGTCAACTTGCCACTTATGAACTTTGGTTCTGAAGATAACCCGGCTTTGGATGTCTTCAGGTGTAATTCCTGCCAGTTTGAGATCTGTTTTAATTTCGCCAATCCATTTTATTGTGTCCGTTTTAGCTTTACTTCGGTTTTCATAAAATTCAACTATTTGCTTGGTAAGTCTATCTGGGTTCATCCTTTTTATATGTCCAAAGAATCTTAATCTGCGCTTTCTGATGTCGCTGTGAATGTTAGAAAATTGTTTGATTTCCTGTTTCCCTCTAAGGCGGTACTGTTCATCTACGAGTTTTGGGCCTAAAATTTTTCTAATGATCTTGCGTTCCTTTTTCTGAATATTTTCTAGATCAGTTTTCCTGTTCAAAATTAGTGTCTCTGATCCATAGAGGCATTCTGGTTTAATAACTGTATTATAGTGTCGTAGTTTAGCATGCTTGGAGAGACACTTTTTGTTATAGATGTTTTGGGTGAGTCTATACGCAGTTTCCATTTTTTGGCATCTAACTTCATTGGCTTTTGTTTCCATTCCATTCTCCTGAATTATTTCACCGAGATATTTGAATTGCCGGACCCGTTTTATTTTACCATATTTTGTCTCCATGAATTTAGGGGCTTCTTTGCTGCAGGTCATGTATTCAGTTTTTTCAAACGATATTTGGAGGCCGACTTTTTCCGCTGTTTCTTTCAGGAGTTCGATCTGGTTTATGGCTGTTGAAACGTCACGAGTTAAGATTGCCAGATCGTCCGCAAATGCCAGGCAGTCTACTGCTAATTTGCCCCTACCAAGAGTGATTGGTTGGTCAATCTTGAGGGCAGACTTCTGTTTGCGCCATTCCTGTATTACCTTTTCAAGGACGCAGTTGAAGAGTAGTGGAGAGAGCCCATCTCCCTGTCTTACTCCTGTTTTGATCGGAAAAGGGTCTGAGATTTCCCCCATGAATTTAACCTTAGATTTTGTGTCTGTCAATGTCTCTTTTACAATTGCGAGTGTTTTCCGGTCTAGACCCTGTTCTTTTAATATCTGAAACAGTGATTGACGATCAACTGAATCATAGGCCTTTTTGAAATCAACAAAAGTACAAACTACATTTTTGCTACAAATTCTCTGATGCCTTAGGATTAACTTTAGGTTCAAAATTTGCTCTGGACATGAACGGCCTGGTCTGAAACCTGCTTGATATTCTCCAATTTTTGGTTCTAGTTGCTGTTGGGCTCTATCGAGAAGGCACTGAGATAAAATTTTGTAGGCAACAGATACCAATGAGATTATTATTATTATTATTATTATTATTATTATTATTATTATTATTATTATTATTATTATTATTATTATTATTATTATTATTATTATTATTATGCCTTTGCTGGAAGGACGTAGTATTTACGGTGCACTATGTCTTCTGGTATGGCCTAGAGCAATTTTGTTACTTTCATTGATCTGTCTCAGCTTTATCCTTGGCTTTAACAAGATGAAAGTGACTGAGGTATGAGCGATGCTAGTAATGCCATTCCTTATGCAGCCAGTCCCTGCTATGAATGGTATGAAAATGTTACTCATAGGGTCAGTTGGTGCATACATTTCAGTGGGCTTGGCAGACTGATATGTAATAGCAAATTCTGGCTCGGTGAGGAAAGCAACGGGAAACTACCTCACTCCTCATTTCCCTAGTACTCCTCTTTAGTGATGCCTAGGCCATTTATGACAGCTGATGGCGGAGCTGTTGAGGATACAACCAGCTTTCGGGCTGAGGACTAAACATACATGCATACATACATACATTATTAATACTATTATGATTAACCCGCTCAGCTGTGGCAGTGGATGTGGGTGGTACGCAGACGTCGTGACATGTGAGATAGAGAGATAGAAACAGAACTTAGGAAACAAATTAGAGGGGAACGCCTTAGCGTTATAAGAAACAATATATTGAGAGGGTCCAAAAGATGACAGAAGAGCATTGAGAAAAGAAATAGTGGACTGAACACTGGCAAGCCTACTCGGGAAAAGCCATGAGAACAGTGTGAAACCATTCACACACGCACGAATGAATTTATTCCCATTCCTTTCATATTGAGGTAAGATTCGACGTAATCGATGTATACTCGCGCCATAGAGCGAGATGCTTGGTGTGAGGACAATAGCCCTAAATAGGTAGACAACGAGGGCTTGCTAATCAAACAAGACTTTCATGCTTTGACCAGTTCCCTGATCTCAACATCCATACTCTTCGAGATAAAACTTCCCCCTTATCTTCTACCTTGGTCTAGCTATAGATGCCTAGATGTCCCCCTAATTCGGTCTCTTGGTAATACTTGAAAATCATACGTACTAGCACTGCTGGAACGGAAATTTTCATCTCCTGATCGTGCATCGAAGGGCAACAGAGAACTCCATTCCTCAAAACAAAAGGGACCACATATTCCCCAGAAGAAAGGATTTCCATAATAGGAGCATGCACCGGATCTTCACGTTGATATTTGGCTCTATCGTGAAATTACAAAGAGGCATCAATCAAAATGACATTTATGCTAGGTGGTTTGAAAATAGAAGGTCAACAGAATTAGAATCGCTGGAAAACATTCGCCTTAAGGCACCTGCGACTACATTCTCGGACCCCCGAACGAGTCGCACGTCAAACTGAAAAGCTGAAATCCTACTTGCCCATCGGGCGATGCGCCCGGTACGACGGGGCCTATGCAAAACCCAATTCAGAGTCTGTTTGTTGATGTCGAAATCAAATTTAACGCCCTCAAGGTAAGGACGGATTCTTTCTAAGGCAAATAGTACGGCCAGTCGTTTTAACTCGTATATACAGTACTTGGCCTATTGAGGTGACAAGGTTCTAGACGCATAGGCAATTTGCCGCCTTCTGAGTTGATATTCCTGAAGAAGAACCGCCGCGACCGGAGATGAGGAGGCGTCTGTCTGTAAAATTAAATTCTTGGGGAAATTTGGCACTGCCAAGACCGGGGCGTTATACAGAGCTAATTTCAGATCCTCAAACGCAGCTTGCTGCGACGCCCGCAATTCAAACCTGACACCTTTACTGCGGGGAAGGTTTAGGGCTGCCGTCCAACTAGCGAAGGTTGGAAATTCACCTTACTGATGAATCTGGCAACCCCTTTAGCATCTTCGGAAGGCTTGAAGTTACGGATTGCGTGAGTTCTAGAATGATCGACCGAAACTCCATCCGGTGACACAGTATACGCCAAGAAGGACATAGATGGTTTAGCAAAATGTACCTTTGAAAACTTGACCGTCAATCCAGCTTTACAAAGGTGTTTGAGAGCTTTCTCTAGATGAGCGAAGTGTTCTTCAAAGGTCTCGGTAAATTTAATATCATCCAGATAATGGTACAGATATCCAAATTTAATATCTGAGAAGACACTAACAAGCAGCCTATTAAGGACCGCCGCGTCCGTAGGGAGCCAGAAAGGCACCTAATTGTATTCATACTGGTTCCATTCGGTAGCGAAGGAAGTCAGATATTTCGATTCTTCCGCCAGAGGTATCTGGTTAAGATCTAAGATGGTGAAGAACATAGCCTTACGAAACAAAGAAAAACATGAATGCAAGTCGAGAAGGGACACTCATTATAGAACTATCTTATGATTTAACGTCCTCTAATCAATTACTGGTCTGAAGCCGCCTTGAGGTTTCGGAACCAGAAAAATGGGTGAGGAATACGCTTACATGGAGGGTGGAATGATAACATCCCTCAGCATTTGGTCTATGATTTCCTTGAGGGCTTTCATTTTAGGTGCAGATAGCCTGTATTGAGGAAATCGTACAGAGACGGAATCCGGAAACTCGGTCTTGTATTCAGTTAAGGGGAGTACGTACCTCATTTTTTGCAAAAATTTGCGAATTTCATTTTAATGTATTTTAGTATTCTTTGGTATGTGTATAATAGAGCACCGTTTTTATTTCAGTGAAATCGCATTACAAGTGTCCATAATTTGGATATTCCAATGGCCCCTCCCATTTACAAATGCCACGCAATCTTCCGACTGTAGGCTGGGTTTTACTTTTTGATAACTTTCTAGTTCTAGGAAATAAAAGTCCATTAGTGAACCACATAGACTATGTAGGAGCTTCTCATCAGTCGAAATCGTATGAAGAAAAGTTGCCCAAAGCAACGAATATCCAAAATAGCACAAACGGCATCAGTACCGAAACTTGCCAAAGATTAGACAGGAAAAGAGAACAAACTAACATGAAGTTTTCCAAGACATAATTATACCGTATGATGTACAGATAATATCTAGGATCTGAATACGTTTAATCCACCTTCACAATTTTTTACAGGTAATCTCTTTAATCCAGCTTCAAGTTATAACAATATTAGGCTAGATTTTTCTTCAAGGTTTTTATGTTAGCTTATTATTTCGGGTTACTGAGTTGCTTGTCGTGGTTCTTGGTGCACGTATAGTAAAGACAAGGAAACCTACAAACTCCATGGACTTCCAGGAGGAGTGATGCTTCTGATTAAGCCCATTTATAAGGATCTTGTCCATCCCGATTTATTGAAGAAATGTTTGCATGGGAAAACTCAAAATGTAAACGAGTATTTTAACAGTGTTATTTGGAGCCGTGTACCGGTACCTAAAAATATTTCTGTTGGATATAAAACCTTAAAATTAGGAGTACATTATGCTGTTTTATCATTTAATATGGGAAATTCAGGCAGAATTAAAGTTCTAGAACAGCTGGGGATCCAACCAGGGTGGAATTCGCTCAGTGCGTTTCAAGCTTTTGATATTCGTTGGACCAAAATGGAGGATAAAAAGCTGTTTATAGTTGAAGCCAAGATAAGTAAGTCAATGAGAGCAATGAAAAGGAGTCTGGAGGACAAGTAGAATGAGGAATATTTAGCAGGGGGTTTCTAGACTACACCTCAAATAAGATTTATATAAGCTAAACTTTAAAGTTAATTTTCTCTCCTTTTCTTTTTTTCCTTATATAGGTACGCTCAGTCAAAAAACTATAAAAGGTAGAAATCTGAAATAATTATCAGTGATACTTCCATACCTTCTCTCTGTAAAGCTACCAGGTTATTTTTGATATGTTAATATATGAGACCAGAAAAAATTATTATTACTCAAATTTTTCATGAAAATTTTTTAAATTTGGAAAAAATTCCCCAAAATAACCATGCATCTAATCCTAAAACTAAAGACAGCACTGTAAAGAACAAAGTTCATACAATAACACTATAAAGTTTCAAATCTGTAGGACAAAGGACCTTTTACCTGAGCGTACCTAAATATGGAGAAATTAACATTGTCAGCATAGGCAGTACGTACTCTCCTAAAGTCAGTAACACCGAGATGTTCCGAAAAAGGTCAGAAAATGGCTGACATAATTTACGAATCCAATTAGCCCGATCCTCAGGTAGATGGCTGAGGTCTAATGGCTTCTCATTCTGGGTAGGCGAAATCACAGAAGTTGATAGAGAATTGCATTTTAAAAGAGGTGTATGGAAATTACTCCTAAATTTGAATGTGCAGGATTTACTTTGATGATCGAGCACACTACCGGAATGTGATATGAAATCTACCCCTAATATCACAGGAAATGACATTGTTTAGCAACAAATAACCTAAACTTCCGTGCCAATTTAGAAATATGAATTTTCGCCTGAATAAATCCTAAACTTTCTAGTGGAGAAGACTTAGCCGAAACATATCTTGCGGAGTAAGAAACATATTCAGGAAGTTTACAACAAAACTTTAAGTTTGAATACCATTCTTCTGAAATCATGGAGTTAACACTTCCGGAATTTAAGAGGGCAGTAACATGTTCAATGTTTGTTTCAATTTTATGGAATGGAATAAAATCTGAAGTATCAGAGGCAATATTGAGGCACACTTTGGGACCTTCAAAGATGGTCTTTTGTCGTCTTCCCTCCTTAGAACATATGATTCCAGACTTAAACTGGGCTGAGCTTTGAGATGCAGATAGTGTCGAGCAGCTTGCACCTTGTCATTTTCTATTGCTCCGGTTAGCAGAGGTGAAACCTGAAGTCGGACAAGGAGGAGTACTATTTGATTATTTAAAGTAATTAGCCAGGTGTGTGAATGGCCCGCATTTGATACATCCTTCAGAATAAGACGCTCCAATTTTAGGTCCGTTAGTTTTTAATTATTTCTTAGATGGTCGACCGACCCACACGCATAACATTTACGGGGAGAGAATTTCTAAGAGGTGGTGGCTGAGAGATATTAGAAGTGGGTGATGGATCTCGCGCGACTTACAGAGTATCTGCATATTTAACTCCTTCCGCCGACACTGACATGGCCTCAAGTTCCCTAAACGTTTGCGGACGGGAATCGAAACACAAGTATGATCTATAAGATGGTGACATCCCTTCGAAGATAGTTTGTATAATTTGGCCTTCAGAACAGTGAAATGCAAAATGTATAGTAAAACCTTCATATCCTGTATAAAGTCCGCTAGGTTTTCACTAGCCTCTGGACTCGGAAGAAGTATTTATGAATTAGGGAGGACAAGGCACTTGCAGGGAAAAAGTTTGCAAATAAGTGGGCATGGAGGGTTTCAATGGAACTCCTTTCCGACATCGCCTTAACAATATTATCTAATAGAACCCCAGCAGTGTAAGGGTAAATGATCTGTGAGATTTGTGAATGTGAGAGGGCAAACACCAAGGCTTGATCCTGAAATTCCACTACAAATCTTAAGAATGCTATTACGTCATTATTTGAGTTAACTGAAAATCTAGAAAATCGAGTAAATGCCTAAAGGATGGGGTAAGCCGCTAACAGCCGTAGATATAATCGCAGGGTAGCCGGATTTTGAGGAGGGTCAAATCTGTATTACTAATGAAAAATTGCGGATGATTTTGTGGATTGCCAACGAATTTGTTCGGGTGGGGCAGAAGGTTGTTGTTGCTCGACTGATTCCTTACTGTCTAAGGATTCGTTCGGATCTTCTGCCATATGGGGAAGCATAGTCACTCCTTCCACTCGCAGACCCAGACACCAATTGACTAACTTTATTAGACAGCTCAGATATACGTTGAGCTTAGTAGTTTGGTAAAATTGAGTGTTCATCACTGATTTTAAGAGACAATAGATGCCCTACTCTATTATAGAAATTAAAGAGTCTAGGCTGAAAACGTTTAAGTTTGTTACGAAAGCGCTCACGTCCTTAAAATAAACTCAAAACAGAATCGAGGTCTGTAATGTTAGTGGTGATCGTGGATAAAGTGTCACCAAATTCCTTTTCTCCGTACAGAAATACTAATAGGTAAATCCAAAAAATCTTTGCCTCTGTGACAACCGTGCCACTTGACTGAAACTTTCTGCCATTTAGTTCATAAACAAGTTCTTCCTTGCGCAAACACCAACGAGCCATAACCTCTCTAGGACGAGCCATGATGAAACAATTTTGCCAAAATTTAGAAAAATTGGAAAACCGAAAAGTTTCTAGTGTTCAGTTTTAAATTTTAAGTAATTCCGTCAGAAGGGGCTTTGTCCGGGCCCATCAAGCTACGCTCTGCTACCACTTGTTCCGGAAATATCGTGGATCACAGAGGTGAAGAAGGTGCTGGACTGAATGGGCGGACAAGGAATTGACCAGAGCATAATTTAATGCACTAAATTTTGAAATTGCATTCCTTCCTTTCCCTCTCATTCAAAATATGGTAAGTAGAAGATCTGAATAAACAATAACAATATAATAATGAGCTCGTTATCTCCAACAACAACGACTTAAAGTCCAAAATCAGGTACAAAAGTAGAGAAAGTTATCAGCATGATGAGGAACGGGGGGTGAGTATCATAGAAACAGGTACACTATTTTATAAGAGCAGGTTTGCTTCACTAAATTCCAGAGCCTAGAAATGTTAGCTCCAAAATGTAATACAGTCCATCCTCTCAGAGGCATGAATTTCTTATAGCGCACAAGGTTATACAACGGCAATCTTCAAATAAGGTATTTATAGTCACTTCTGCTCAACAGTTTTTCATTTTCCTTTCCGGAAACATAGAGGGACAATTAGTGCCCATACTAATGACCATAATATAAAATGAAAAAGATTGATAATGATCGACCAAAAACAAAATGCAGGGAGGCGATAAACCTCCGCTTCTTCTGGAAAACTCTTAAAATCCTAAATGGGCTTATGGCCCGACGATACAGAGGCAAAACCTATTCCACTCCAGGGCGACCAAATGATAATCTCTAAATACAAAAAACAGAGTTAATAATTTTAGAGGATACGTAACTTTAGTCACCCCATACTGATTTGAATGGTAGTCAACAGAGGGTAATCACTCTTGTCTCCTTACATTACATATTTCTCAGTAGGTAATAAGACAGATTCCTTAGACTGGCCGAAAATTTTACATTTAAACCACCGAGTTTAGAAATGTACACGAAATAAATGAGATTTGAAACATTCCTCTCAATCTATCTGCCGAAGCTATCACATTCTAAGGAAATTCTGCCATTACCTTCAGTTGCTGGGCCTTCCTATCGCCGATCTGCGACCCCTGCCACTTTAGTACACGCCGCACACAATAAACTGGAGCCATTACAACGGCAATACGGCCTTAAAGCGCCCAGCGTTTATAGTATCTCAAAGGGATGTTTCCAAAGCTCTTTACAGACAGGCAATTTTAATTGGTTAGAGAAAATTGGTTGATAGATACAGGTGATTGAGGGGGCAGAATTGGTGGCAATCTTGACACAAGAAAAAAACAATCTTCAAAACTAAGGTTATCCACATTACTTCAAGTTCAATTTCATAGATGGCGTTATAGAAGACACGCAGTTTAACAGGACGGTACAATTTTTATTGTTATTGTGTGTGTGTGTGATTACCTCAGTGGTTTAGCTGATGGCTTCCCACCTGGAAAAGCTGAGGATCGAATCCCCAGCGATAGTGGGTTGTGATTTTCATCTAAAAACTCAAGCGCCATAGAGCCCTGAACCCCCGGCCTTAATGGCTTCAGCGGCCTCAGCTATATCCGAATTAAGCTGAAGAAATTACATATTGTCAGTAATGTTTAAGTCTGAATCATTTACTCAAAAGGACACTCTCTTCTCCTTCACTTCTTCTTCCCCTTCTTGTTTGCTGGCCATCTTTGTGCCCGTAACGGACACTTCCGCGCTGGCACTTCTGATACTCAGAGAGCAGGTAGGTAGGCAAAATGGAAGGAAAGATACGCGGGCAAATGTCTTAAGGTCAAGGACAGCGATGGCTAAGTGTTATCCTTAGGGAATGGGCCCAGGAACTGTTGGTTTGAGTCATTGCAGAAAGATGAGCAGAGGGAAGATGGTGATCAGGGAAGTGTTGATATGATTGGGCATGGCAAGAGGAAAGGAAATCATAAAGTACTGGATAGGAGGAAGGAGAGGGAGGAAGAAGTGACCGGGAGAGGAGGGGATCTAAATATTGCGAGGTTGAGGCTCTAGTCAGGCACGTGGAAGAAAGGGAAGAACAGTGGAGTTTTAAGGCAGATGTTGAGGAAAATGGAATTGCGGGAGGGGATAAAAAGACGGTGGTAGTTTTTAACCTAAGGCAAACAGGAGGTTTGTGGGATCTGGTTGCTGCAGAGCGGAAAAATGTTGAGGAAGCGGAGACATTTATCATTGGGATATTGTGCAGGAGGGATAATGAATGGAGTATGATTGGGGATATATAAGAGACTGTGGAGAGGGTACGCGGGGAATGGGACGAGAAGTTTGGAGATCCTAATGGGTAGGTATGAGATGGGGGATTTTCGCTCAGATGGCCGTCACTTGAATAGGAATGGAAGACCTACGTATAAATTAGTAGGGTTTGTTCAGGAGAGATATAGGGGTGTGCATTTAGGGAAACCCGTGGACCAGGTAGCGGTGATCAGAGGCGGATCCAGGATTCCATGTAGGGGAGCGGAACATATCTTTGAAATATATACATCAGACAAATATGAGTTTACATTGTGCAGTAAAGCGCACTAACATATACAATTGCATACATGTTCATGAATATTAAAATATTTAAGCTTATGATTGTTGTAAGACGATCAACATTCCACTCAGGATTTACTGTTAAATATGTTCATAGATAAATAATACCAAGGAAAACGCTTCCAACAATTAGCGAGTTATTATTATATTATATAATTGGATTACTTAAACAAGGAGGGTGTACTAAGCATACAAAATCATGCAAGCCACCACTAGCAACCATGTATTGCCATGTTTGGGTCATGTGTGCATTTTATTCTGAATTAATTACAATAATAATGATGGTGACGATAATAACAATTCCAAGCTTTTCCGTGATCCGGAGAGGGAAGTAAACGTGAGGGCTAAATTGCTGAAAAAATCAGGAACCAAAGTTTAAATTTTGATAAAGTATGTTTACCATTTTTTCTTTTCTTTACTGATGAAAAATATGTCGAGAAAACAACAAGAAGAACAGTGATAGAGATTTAACAAGAGATAACAAACGGACAAGTTTAGAAGCTTAGTTAATTCGCATCCAAGGGAGAAAGGAATCCCATTTCACACAAGACTTTCATTCGACCTTCATTCTTTGGCATAAATTGTGAGATAATTGGCATTAAAAATAAAACCCCCAACAGAGGGAATATAGAAACTGACTTTGTTCAAAAAGGAAGACGCAGATGTTTCTAGAACAATGTTACCAACAGGGGAATCGAACACTCAGATTCAAAGTCATATATCAGATGAGTCCCGTACCCTGATCCACAATTCACAGTTAATATTTTACAGTGTCGTAGTGGACCCCGAATTCACATGAGGTTAATGATTTCACGTCAGAACACTTCTAGTTACATTTAGCAGATTTCTTCTCTTAAATGCTGGAGAACTAGAAAATCAGCAGCCACACGGCCAAAAAGAGCTGAGAACCAAAATGAAATGGAGGCACTCCTAGTACAAGGCCCGGTCACACTAAGAAAAGGAAATTACGAGTCCGAAAAGAAGGGAAGAACATTTAGGATTTGAAAACTCAGTCACCGGACAATGAACTGGATAAGGGAAACGAGGTCACGCACTCTTGCGTCCCTTGTAGGAGTTTTTCATTAAGTCCGTAGAAATCTTACATTTTAAGTTCCAACACGTAAGGGAGAAACCATACATTTAAATGTGAGAAAACGCAGATCGACCTGGCGTTTACATGCTGAAGGGGAACGCTGGAATCTCCCTTTTGCCATAAGTAGATATAGTTCACATAACTTAGTTAGGTGACTGTTCTACTTTACCTTACGCCAGTTTTACGCGTTCGGCTCCCGAGGAGATCTCCTCAGTTAACGTAGCACTCTGAAATTTCCGGATGAAGATTGACACTTTGAGATTCAAACTCACAGCTATATAAAGGGGCTAGAAAATGACGTAGTTAAACAGTCTGGTTGGTGAACATGACGTCATAAGGCAGATAGCAGATTAGTTGATAAACTCAACAACATCTTAGGGTGATCATGTTTATTACCGTTCAATCCACTAGGTGGCAATTAGAAACGAGAGTGGTGACATCTTGTGAAGATACACTAAACTTTGTTAACATGGCGAGGTTCAAACAAACTGCGTTAAACTTCCGACAGCTGATGAGCGGCAATTCAAACTCAGGAAAGTGTCGCACTACTGGCACAATAATAATAGTAAAACATTGGTATTCATGCATGACACCTGACCAACTTTATTAATTATTCTGCTCATCACTGACTAACCGCTTAGTGGTAATTGGAAAGTTATTTATTAGTGAACTTAGCCCCTATTTAATACTTGTTTCCCTGCGATAATCTCAACATTATTTGAGACGGTTGAAATGTAAGCTATTTCATCTCGAATGCTACGATGCCTTGTCGGTATTCCATCATCTGCAGATCCTTTGTCTTTTTCAACAGTAATCATGCCTGCGCCACTTGAAGAAGCCTTATCTTCAGAATTTTGACATATTTTATCTTCTGATTCATGTTTTGGCTTTTTAAAATACTATTAAATTGAAACACTAAAAAAATTACGTTTGCTGCTGATCGCAAATAAATTAGTAAACCTTCAGCTAATATTCCAAATATTACTTGTGAGATAAAGTTACTGTGAGTGTTGTAACTTGCTGTGGAGCACTGTCGCCTGTCGTTGACAACAGCTAGGACAGGTCCAGCAGTTAAAATTCAAAGGATGTTTGCTCATCCCTAGCGAACTTTGGTGTCAGTCGTATTTAACGTAGCATTGCGTCACATCAGTAGTAGGGTGTTGAGTCAGAATGTACCCACGACGTTTTTGGCTCCTACTAGTATGGGTAGGGGGTAATGACCCGAGGTCATTGACCCCTACTTGAGTACTAGGACTATGGTTTTTTCAAGGATTTCGCGTACGAGGGCAAGCCTAAACTCACAGTCGCCATCCTGGAGAGGACTAACCTCACAGGGCCATCTTTTACGGCCAGACGCCCTTCCGTCCTCACAGTCGCCTTCCTGGAGTGGTATAACTTCAGAGGGCCTAGTTTTACGGTCAGACGGCCTTCCCTCCTCCTTATCTGGCCTAGTTGTAGGGCTAGATTCCCTTCCCCCTTACAGATGCCATTTTGATCACAAGTCCCAGTTTTATGGATAGATGCCCTTCCCTCCTTCTAGAGAGAAAGCCTAACCTCACAGTCGCCATTCTGGAGGATCATGGCCCAGTTTTACACTCAGATGCCCTTCCCTCCTCATCTGCAATAGTTTTAGGGGTAGATTCCCTTCTCCTTACAAAGGTCATTTTGCTCACAGGGCCCAGTTTTACGGACAGATGCCTTTCCCTCCTCCTAGAGAGCAAGCCTAACCTCACAGTCTCGTTTTTGGGGACAGGGCCCAGTATTACAGCCAGATGCCCTTCCCTCCTCATCGGACATAGTTTTAGGGCAAGATGCCCTTCCTACCTCAGTATTTGCGTACGAGAGCAAGCCTAACGTTATTCTGGAGGGACAGGGTCCAGTATTAATGTCAGATGCACTTCCCCCTCACAGACGCGATTTTGAGGGGCCTATCCGGCCTCCTCATCTGTCGTAGTTTTACTGCTAGATGCCTTTCCCTCCTTACAGACGCCATTTTGCTTACAGGACCCAGTTATTAGGTCAGATGCCCTTCCCCCTCACAGACGGCACTTTGGAGGGCCTGAACTCACTACTCCTCCTGATCTGGCCAAGTTATACGGTTAGATACCCTTCTCTCCTCCCCTGACTTCAGGGAGCGTTGTCACCAAGCAAATCACTAAGCCTTTTGTCATTTTCGATGTTATATAAAAAGTTTCATGAAAGTCATCATTGTCTATAGAACGAATTAATGATCATTCTAGTGCTGCATTGAGCTTAAGTGCGGAATGCTTAGATAGCAAAGAAGATACTTTACCATTAAACACATCATAGCATGATATTGAAAACGAATTTGGATCTAAAATATTCATTGAATTTTTTGTATTACCACTTGTTGTACGTCATGAAGAACATGTAGTAATAGTTTCCCAATCAGAAGCCGTGGCCAAAAACCTTTGTTATACCATAAAATTTTAAAATATGTAATATTGTAATTAATAATCAAATCATGCTATGATGGGATGTAATTTGCGTGTTATATTAAACAATTACATATCGTTAAAACTAACAATGCTTGTATTGTTTTCTATACCACGTCATTGAAATTGTTCGTTGGTTCATATTTTAAAGATCTGAATCGAATAATGCATTAAATCTATTTCGTAAAATCACTTTAAAATCCTGATATGTACATAAAATTCTCTCTCCAATTCTTGTAGATATTCTTTGAATTTAAATAACACTTAAAGCTTGTTCAACAGGAAGTTCGGAAAGTCTGCACGTTGGTTTTCCTGCGAAACGACCGAGGTTGTTAATTGCCCCCATTCTGTAAGAACATTTACAATTTGTACCGCGAGGTACACCCGCCCCATTCATTCAAATGAAGCGCCTTGAAGAATGCCATCTTCAGTATAAACTTGCAACATCTGGCGCAAAATGTTCGGACTTTGTTCTACAGATGTCTCTACTAAGAAAAACTTATGAAATTCCCTCTAGTGTGAAGAGGAACGATTAAGACTACAAAGTAATTTGTTATTTTAAGGTTTCCTAAACTGAGTTGATTTGTCTTTTTTTATATCAGAGTTTTCAACACTTTGATCTCTTTCCGCCAACTTCAAAATTGACCAATATGAAATTTTTAATGTGTATTTTTCCACCAATAATGTCCATCTTCTACTTCATTATCCGATAAAAATGGGGTATGTGTCAAGCCGTAGCCCAGATCAATCTGAAACCTTCCTCTCGTGTATAAAAGCTGGTACTTTTCTAGCCACCTTGTCTTATTGATCGTCCGCCTTACTGACTGTGAGCTAATAGAGGAAGCGGGGACGTCTCGCCTTTCAGCGAGATTTACTGCAGATTAAGTTATTGGCAGCTAATTAATATCTATGTGATAGCCTCTTAAATCTAGCTCGAGTGGAACGTTACCTATCTTTATTAATGTAACCTTAAATTTCCTATCTCCTAAAATGTAAATTTCTACTGTAAATTTCAAACAGCCTGGAAGCACTTGGCTAAAATTCGGGAACAGAGAGTGTGACACCCTCTCGATTTCCCTATCAAGATGACTTCGAGGTGAATGATTTTGTAACCCTTTCCAGCCTGTAACTTGATTTTTCTCCATCTAGTCACCTCAGTAGAATAGGATTAGCCTCTGTAACGTCGGTCAATGAGCCCAACTAGGGTTTTAAATTTCTAAGTGTAAGTTTCAAGGAGTGGAAGAGTCCGCCTACGCATCATTCGGCCAGTTACGTGAACCTGTGTTTTTTCCACAAAGGCTCGGTAGAGTGAATATTCGATACTCCTGTAAAATTCTATCATTTTTGTTAAGTCGTTGTTGTTGATTGTTTAAGACAGTGAATACGGTTTGAATTGTAAAATTTACGTTGTGCCTCGAGAGGCCTGGAAAGTGTTAATTTTATTGAGCAAAGGTGCTCTGGTTGTAAATGTAAAAGTTGAAGTTTGCCTTGAGAAGACAGTAAGGGTATAAGGTTCGGAGCGCAGCCTCCTCGGTATATTCATAGAGCATACGTGCTCTTTCTATTCTTGTAGAGGTGTTAGTGTAAATATTGAATGGTGCCTTTTGGAAGGCGGTAACGTTGTCGAGCAAAAGGTGCTCTCGGAAGATTGTACGTTGTGAGTACTCTGTAAATGAAATTGGGAGACCTGTCATAGGAAATGTACATTTTTTCATCATTTATTTCTGTTACGGGGAGACCGTGGTGGATAGAGGGGAAGGAAGGTGCGCGCATGAATTGGTCTGTCTATGACAATCAAAAGGTTAATTAAAAGCTTTAAAATTAGAGTTATATTAATTTTTTGGCTGTTTTTACGCTAAGTTTTAACAAAACAAGTCGCTCAGCAACAGAACAAGATTTCAGGTACAGAAATAGCTCGTTAGCTTAGGTACAAGATAGGAGAAATCAGAAAATCAACCAAAATTGCTAATTAACAATACGAGCTTAAAGCTCCCAATTTTACAAATGTTACTTGAGCACTATTGCTCCATCCACTCAGTGGTCAAGGAGACAGGTCTCCCAATTTCACTCAAAACAATCTAAGGAAGTATGATTTAAATGGAGGAGGGAAAATATGTAGCTGGTCTCATACTGAAGAATTTTATAATAAATATTCAACCATTGTTCCCAGACTAGGCCCAGCATTAATAAAACAATGTATTTCACTTCCCCCTTTTAACCAATGAGAGGGTGTTTAGCTGTTCGGACTGTGAGTCATTCTGTTGCTAGTGGCATAAAGGTACATGTTCATGTTCAATTTAATTCACTACCATCCTCTGAAACTATTTGAGCTGATTTGATTGAAAAATGTGACATAATATTTGACATCTTGAATTCCTGAAAATGTAGTATGACAAACCCTAAGCAGTATAGAAAATACCTTTGCAGTAATTCTAATCATTTAGAAATATTGATAGAATTGAAAATATCTAAGGCAGATCATTGTGTTAAACAGAGGTGCTAATAGTAAACTCAACCAATGTGTATTCAATGTTTGGTAGATAATATCACTGCTCTTAAGATTTTGCGGTCAGAATTGATGGAGCAATGGATTTTCAATTTCTCTTCACTAGAAAACTGATACAAGATTGTCTGGAAAATTCATTGGCCTTTGTCAGAGTTAAAGAGGGCAATAACACAGCTCCAGATGCACCTAACATTCACAGTGCAATAAGAACTGTTAGACAAATAACTTACTATCCCTATCACAAGAGAGCAATTGTGAGGCTGATGCTGCAGTATTCCTAAACAAATAAAGTTATTTGAAAATGAGTTACGCTGTGAATGAAAGATTAAATATTAATGATAAGAGACCTAATTTTAATGAAAAAATGAGATCATCGACTCTAATGTGCAAACTACACAGGCAAATGCAGACAATTATGTTATTGGTTGGGCAATAACAAGACTGCCACACAATGAGTGTAAAAATGTTTCGATGTCCCTTGACCTTAATTCCCATGACCCTGAAAACTTCCTCTTACTAGTGAAGAAATATGAATCAAGAAACATGATTCTCCCCAATGATTGTTCTCACATATTGTGTTCTAAAATGTACAGTCTTTTTTTAGAATAATCTAAATTAATTCATATATGAAAGCACTCAAGATGTAAATAACAAGTTAGCGAAAACCTTAATGAATGAATATGTTAGTGTAGAAGGTGTGTGTGACAGTTGTTATTCCTCGTTGGCCCATAAATACTTTGCAGTCCTCAATAAAGCTTTTGTAAATAAAACAAATGGTTTCTACACATCTCAGCAGAAAAATAAAATGCCAAATTACAGAAAGTAACACATATGTAATTTCATGTTCAAGTGCACTCAGATGTACATAATATAGTATATATAATTGTGGTATGTGCATGGTTGTCAGTACATATAGTTGCCTGGCCTGTAGTTGTATGCAAATTGTTACAGAAATTAGTCATGACTAAACTTCAATTTGGGGAAAATAGCATGTGTACAGTAGGAAAATATACTTTTGAATGTATATGACATATGTGAAAATTGTGGACAGTTGGCTATCTCTTGAAAAATCCAGAATTTTTGGTCTAGTTGTAGCCCTAAAATTGATGTTACTTTTCATGCCTTATTTCGTGACTAGTAAAATGTTATAACCGCAGATCAAACATTTTGTACTTGAAAAGCTGTTCCATAATTCGTCTAAAACTTACAACCAATACATTTTCGTGTACAGGTGAAATTTCGAGACGTCTGCTTCAGGTATTATGTCATAGCAGCCACAAGGAGCAGTCCACAGCGAGCCGCTAGATAGTGGTAGTGGCTGCACTTTGGAGAGTGTTTCTGCTATTATCTTTATAACCTACTTGGTATGGCCATGTAATGCGTACAGAGCGCACTTCACATCGCACCATCTGAAAACAGGCCGCGTGGTCGGTCCTAGAAACACCTTCAAGAAGACATGTGGGATATTCTTCTTGTTTCAAATGATGCTCTTATAGAACCAAGTGAAGATTCGCTTGAAAAAAAACAGCAGACCCTGCTCCATTGCGGGACAAGCGCTAACAGGTATTACTTGCCTATGAAGTGTTCTGTAACAATCAGGATGTAACAACACAGTAAACTGTACTCTGGTCCGACATCAGTACCGTTAACACGTAGTAATACGAGCTTGTGTCATGAGCACGAATATCTTACTTATAGAGTAGGCAAGTAATTGAATTACTTGTAACGACTACTGTCTTAGTAACATTTACTCTAAGTTACTTCTGAAAATAAAATTGTAATCGATACATTGTAGTAATCGATCTACATCGCATCGGGAGCTTGGTAACTTTGGAGCCTCAACACTGGTTCATTAAGTCACAATTTGTTCAGATTTAGTTAATCGTGAGACGGTGGTGGTGATTATTGTTCTAAGACGAAGTACAACTGGATAACCATCCTCTATTAACACTAATCAGAGGGAAAATGGAGGATAAGTGAAGGTATCGGCAAGAGAGAGGGAGAACGCTCAAACCGTGGAGGAGCCTTATACCAGACTCACCTAGCGGAACCGTGGTCACCAAACGACACTCCCCAGTTGACAGTCCTTGGTCCCCCTTAAAGTCACCTCATACAGCCCCCACGTCGTGGAGAATGGAGCTGGAATAAACACGTGACAGTGAACGGGTTAAGGCACTTCCACTCCCCTATTTGAATAAGTTACCCTGAAAACTCGTAAGTGACACTCTAATTTCTCTCGGGAACTATCATTTTGAATTCTCTGTTTAGTCTAACGCAGTGCTGATAGCCACTGAATGTCCTTGTACTAAAAGGTACAAAATAGACAAATGAACTACCTTCTGGCATACCCATGTAAAAAACTCAGTGGTTCTCTGAAGACTCGCGTTCTACGATTATTGTAGCTTTACTGATTACATTCAGAAATTAATTTCTGCTCGGGTAACTAATTGAGCTCGATCACTTTTATTTTGCACTTTTCCCACCATAGCTTAGTTACAGCATAACTAATATGTTTCCACAGAGCTAGTGACCACATAACTGTCGGGAGAAAGTGGGATCAAACCCCACCTCAGCAAATCTGAATATTGATTTATGTGGTTTCCTAATTCCACACCAGGCAAACTAAGGCCAGTGTAACTTACTTCCCTGTCTCATTGTCACCGTAAGACCTGTGCACGTCGGTTTGAGAAAATGCTGGGGGAACATCTAATAGTGAACCTGCCATCTGGTGACTGCCCTAAATGCAGATCAGTGGCGACTGACTGAAGGTTGCATCCTCCTTTTCCAATACCACGGTTATTCATAAACGCATCAAGGAATCAAATGCGGCATTTCTTGAGGGAAGATTCGCAAAGGATTTGTTGGAAGTAAGAGCTAAAATGTTTAGATTGAAATGCATAATATTGCATAGTGCAACTAGTGACCCACTCAAGCTTCCTATGGGATCAATTGTTTCTTTGTAGCGACAGGCCTCTTATGTCATTGGGCGTTCTCCCCTGTGCATAGCTCAGTATGACAGCCGTCAGCTCCCTCCTTTCAACCTGTGTTATGTTCAAACCCATTCTGCCATTTCAATGAAACTACGGCAGCATAACATTTAGCTTGGGTTCGATTCCATTTAAGTGGTTAAAAAGTTATATTTGGCTCAATTGAGGGGTGCACCTCAAATTAGCTGCACTAATTTAGGGTGAGGACGCGAGTTTACTGAGCCAACAGCTTTTCAAACCAAATATTCAATGCAAAATATATTTTTATTGTCATAAGTTAATTGAGATCATTCATTATTATTTTGATAAATACTATGTAATTAATATCAAAATATGGTTTCTAATTTCAAGCCTGATTTTAAACCCTTGTAAAATCGTATTTCAAGCACTGGGATAAGTGGATCATTAGTCTGCCTTATTCACCGCTGACACAGTCACTTGCATCGATTCTCACTTTCACCCCTGTTTAAAAAGTAATTCAGATACTTCTGCAGGGATCAATGCAGGAACTACTGAAAGCGTAAATGTAGTGGTGAAGAAGGAAAACATGAACATTTTAAGATGACTGATGTGATTGTCATTTGTGTGATGGGAAAATTACGTACATTACTTCAAGTTTCCCATCTGTGCCACATCTGAAGGCCACCTACCTAAGTGAGATCAAGCTACATATTTCATTGCCAGCGTCTTCAACGCTAACGTTCCTCTAGGTCACTTACCTGGATGATCTATGGTGCTGACTATCCACACTGTCCTCAGCCTGTAGAACGGCTTCAACCACTTAATTCGACGATACTGTTTATTACTTACTCAACTCCCAATTAGAGAGCGGCATATGGTCTGCACCCCTCGGGAACAAAAGAGGCAGAGAGCTGCTAATTTAATCACAAGGAAGATGGGGCCAACACTAACTCATATTTAACAGTTTTATTACCTTGAAACAATTTATTTACATTGGTACAAGCCTTAGCATAGAATACCATTCGCTTCCAGGCAACGACACAACACAGAGTTCTTTGTTACCGGAATAATCCCTCACTGTTGTAGCACTGAACCTCCTGAGAGGAGGAAGGGCTCCTCCTCACCTCCAAGGCGCAGGTAAGGATCGTACTACGGATAGAGGGAGACACACTAGATTACTGTTGTGTGTCCAAGTAACTTACTTATTCAATGAGCACTGCTCTAGGAAGCGTACTACCTCATGGTGCCTTCCCCCTCCTTTTGGCAAGGGTCAGAGCTGTGCAACTATTAGTCTTTGCATTGAAACTAGTGGGGTCTTGTGTGGTGAGGAATCCCACTATATCTAGGTGACCCCACTGAGCAGCTTGTACAAGAGTAGTACCCAGCAACTCCCCAGTAACACCTCCCTCCTCCACCAGGTACATCACCACCTCCACGTGGCCCTGTATGGCTGACAAGGAAAGTGCAGGCACTCCTTGTCTGTGGGTACCAATGTTCACATCAATGACACTCCTTCCAAAGGAGAGACAGTCCTCTCGACCTCGATTTTCTCCTTTCCTACCAGTGCCTCCACAGCATGCAGCTGTCCTCTTCTTCAGCATGGTTCAAATCGGTACGTTTCCAGTCCATACATGGATTTCTTGCAAGAAGGAAGTTCACCACATTGATATATCCCTGATCAGCGGACCAATGTAGAATTTGCTGAAGGATTTCGTGACCTGGTTCGTACTTGACGAGCAGTTCCCGCCACCGTGGACCTTCCTCTCTTTTCCGCCAATCCTCTCTCTCTGGAGAGGAGGTTTGTCTCTCATCTCGCAAGTCAGCTCTCTCTTCTCAACAACCTTCTCTCTGTCCTTACATGCTCTTTTCTTTTCCTCCTCTCTCTTCTTACATGCTCTCCCCAACTCCTCTCTCCTTACGTGCTTTCTCCACATCCTTTGCTTTCTTCTCAAATGCCTCCTCCCTCTGTTCTATCACCATCTCCTTCTTTTTCAGCACATCTTCCCATGAACTCGTGCTGTTCTCTGTCTCCCTAGGGGTTCTCACCAATTCTTCCACCACTCTCGTGTCATCTTCCAGCTGCAATTCCCTAATCTCCACATGTTCCGCCAGTGACCCATGGAGTGCCGCACACAGTCGCACCGAGTCTGGAACACACAATAACACCACAAATTAACAGATAATCCTCCTTAGAGCCGGTTTACATGGGATCATGTTAATGAAACTGGCCACCATGAGAATTACCTGAAAGGAAATTGATTAAGTTACGAAGTGCGGCAGATATGGCAAACCTATTACAATGTTCTAGAAACCTACTTCGTCAGCTGAGTGGCACTGTAGTCAGGTTGCCAACAAAGAAAGGAAGAAAGAATAAATTGCACGCTAAAAGGTTGATTTAAGCACTGAATTTATTTGCAATGTAGAACCCTCACCTGTCATTTTGAATGCCACACGTTTTATATTAAACCACCTGTATTTCTCAATGTTCACGGTTGAATTTTTACTTCTAGGATTGTCACGGCCTGTAAATTATCTATGATGTGAATTTTTGGAGATTTCTTTGCTGTGAGAGAATTTTATATTCTTCACTTTCTAATTTTAGTTTTAAAGTTAATATACCGGTATATTTAATTAAAAATTATATTATTCTGTCTTAGGTTTCTTGGCAGCTCATGTTGTCTACGGAATAGTTAATTCTTTCAAAATAATAGCAACCCTCGATTACCTATTCAAAGAAATGTAAACAACTATAATTAATGCCAGACTCAGCTTGAGGTACTCTAGCCGCTAATACCACGGTCGGAAGCTAAGAGCTCATAACACCCCTTTTTTGTCGTTTCTTAAAGCAGTATTCCATCACCCTCCTGCCTATGTTACATCACTCCACCGAGAGTCGCAAGTTAGGAAGTGCATCCGGTTAGAAGGATAGAACCTCGAATTGGGGTAATACGTGAAAAAAGCCCTAGCACAGCCTCCGCCGGGTTAGTGTCATAAGAGTCCATGTATGCGCGTGCTTATACTTACTTGTGTTAGGCCACTCACTTTTATCTATCCTATCCGACCTTCCTCGGTTAACTCTTGTTCTTTTCCGGCCCCCACGCTATTACGTTTACGAGGGCTAAGGAGTCTTTAATTTCCACGCCTTTCGTAGCTCTTGTCTTTCTTTGGCTGATACCTTGCGCGGTCGTTCCACTCCCCAAGACCTTATGTCGCTTTTCAGCGTTAAGCTTCAATGAATAATGCACATTGTGTATTAAGACTTACACCATCTCCCTGCTACCGTGTCAAGTCCTAGGAGGTTAACGTGTGGTCAACGCGACGTTAGGCCTGCAGGAGCATCGAATGTGTAGTGTAGGTAGGGATTTCATTCCATATTCGGGAATTCTGATAATACGCGAAATCCTGCAGAGCTAAATTCCGGCACTACATTATTTTTACTTATTATAGTGGGTATTCAGTACAAAGATAGTTTAGGTCTTCCTGCGTGATTGTACCTGGGTAAGTTGCGAACTTGCAAAAAAAATGAACTTTGTATTCCATGTGTCAAAAAATACATCCAAACTAGTCAAATTGCACGAGCAGTTATTTTTTTGCTGATGTGTGCATCCTATGTTCACCGTTTCTAGAATTTCTAAGATGCTTCCCAATATTACGCCGCGTATGAATAAAACATTTGTATTACACCATATTCCAAGTCCTATGTGTAGCCATCAGCTTCCACAAATCTCAGCATCAAAGTCGAATCTCGAACTTGAAACTGTAACGCCCTTGTAAAGTTAAGCCTGGCGTCAAACGCATGGGTTAACCTAGCACTTTTGACCATAATCACGTCAGCAATTAGATCTTGAGATGTTAACGCGTGGGTGAGGCGGGCTGATGTACTGGTCATCCTCCTCAGTTGTATCCCCCGACCCCCAGAGTATGTAGCTCCAGGACACTGCCCTTGAGGCGTTAGAGGTAGGATCCCTCGGTAAGTCCAATGGAAAAACCGACCCTGGAGGGTAAACAGAATAAGAAGAAGAAGTAATTAAGGAATTGCCTCTATAAGGCTCTGTGTATGCCTATTTACCCCTGTGTCCTAGCAGAGCTCTCCCCTGAGTTAGCCCTCCCTATTAGTCACCCTTACGACTGGCAGTACACCACTGATGCAATTCTACCATTCCACCTCACCTCATAAAAATGAGGATCTGTGTGGAGTGACGTCATCATAGAAGCAAGAGCTGTAGTGACGTCACCGCGAACAAGCTTTGACCTGTAGCTGAAGACTCCAAGTTCTCTCAAGTCAGGTGTCTTGGGTCATAACACACTGTCGCATTCCTTTACAACGCCAGATAGGAAAAAATACAACTTAGCTCGCAAAGTCATTCTTTTTTTTTTTCTGCTGACATGTACACGTCTCCGCATTTACTGTAGTCAGTACATCTTCATCGTACACATATTTCAATCAGGGTGAGGATATTTGAAATGCACTTAAGCTCTTTCAGTTTTTGAGTTTATGTCAACTCCACGTTCGAATCCTTAGGAGTGGCATTTACTCTGCTCACCTAGGGCTTAAGTGCCCCCTACAAGAGTTAGCCAAGGAGGTTAGATAGACGACAGCTTAGCACACAACATGCCTAGACTCAGATAGAGACCCCCGGGATTTCGCTAATGCAGACACAACAACAGCACAGGTTGCTCGGCTCTTACCTAAGGCAAGGGTGCCCCTGGAGGAGCTTTACTCTTATAGAACCCCAACATATCAGAATAAAGTGTCCTACAAGAGTTGGCCCAGGAGGTTAGATAGACAACAGCTTAGCACACAACATGTCTAGACTCAAATAAATACTCCTAGTTCACCAATGCAGACACAACAACAGCACAGGTTGCTCGGTTCTTACTAAAGGCAAGGCTGCCCCTGGAGTAGCTTTACTCTTTTATAACCCCACCACATCAGAATAAAGTGTCCTACAAGCGTTGGCCAAGGGGGGTTAGATAGACAACAACTTAAAATACATCATGCCTAGACTCAGCTAAAGCCCCCAGTTTGCTAACCCATGCTCTCTCAAGTCAGGCACCTCTTTTAGTAGCCTCTTTCGACAGTATTCCATAAGATAACGGCATCGTATTGTCTGAAGGTGTCAGAGGACGTAACGCGTGTCTAGTATCATAATCTCCAGAAATCCCTTCTACAGCTGTAGTATTGTATCCAAGGGACGAGCTAAACCTTGGTATAAAAACTCCTACTTTCAGCTGGAAATATATCACAGGCAATGTGCTTCAATGTGGTAGCAAACACTTGTACTGAATTGTGGATTTGTGACAATTAGGCCTATATTCTACAGAGTGCTTGCGGTTACCCCGATAAGTCTTAAACTTATTACCATATTAAAAGTTCAACATTAATAGTTCATGGTGTAGGTTACTGTAGTCACGTACTTCAACAGATGAGTGGTCCTGAGTTCGGGATAGAAGTTGCTACAGAATAGGTGTGGCCACCTCAAGTACATTCCGAGTTGTAGCCCTCCCTGTTAAAAGCCACTGCAGTGAGCTCAGAGTTTGATCAACGGCATTCTGTGAGAAAGAATTCCCAGACCACACTATCTTTTCATCGGTCTGTTTTCACATCGACTTTGTTGTATGGGAGTGAAAGCTGGGTGGATCTGGGGGTACATTGTTTATGATATAAGTAACAGACCTGAAAGGAGTGAGAATGAGTGCTGGTACAATCAGGTGGAAACGATGGCAGGAGGATATTCGGAATGAGGGTAGTTCAATTCCAATTCGTACAGTACAGCTGCTGATTTAGTGTGGCTTTGGCGAGTGGCGAAGAAGGGAAGGGTAAGGTAAGTACAGGGAGGACCAATACGACGATCGTTAGACTCAGTTCTTAACGAGATAAAGATTAAAGCTATGAAACTAAATGAACCACAGAGGGTTGCAGACTGAACGCAGTAGACATGACATTTGTAAATTAAGAAGTACTTATAAGACACACTTTGACAGTAATTTGTGTTTGTATCAAGCCTGTCCTTATTCCTCCTTCCAAGATGCGCAGGGATCAAATGACGCCAGACGCCGCTAGCTGCAGGAGAAGATGGCCGATACACAGCTTGGTCACGTGTCACAGCTTATCGCTTCTCTCTGAATACCTGATGTATTCAAACATGTGGAAAAAACAACTTCAGGAGAAAAGAATTAACAAGTAGATTTTGGGATAAAATAAACAACACTGAAATTACAAAGAAGTTGTAGTCTAAACTTCAAAACTTGGCCAAAATACTCTCAAGATTGCACAAATTACCTTTACTTCGCCGCCTGCATTGCTGCTAACGTCACTTCGCTTGTTACTACACTACTGACGTTATACTGCCTCACCGTACAGCTGCTACCTTCGCTTATTCTCCTCACTTCTTCAACCTGGGAACCTCTATGTTACTACAACATCAGCCGTCTGGAATCATCTTATGATAAATGTGTTTTTGAACTTTCTACACTCGCCCTATAACAGATCAGCCCTCAGCTTCTACAAATCAGTTCAATGCTGACAGCGGTGTGGTTCTGCTTTCGGCGTATTTAATTTGACTTAACATCTTTGCTACCTGGACTCTTGTTCAGCACGGCATGGGTGAGAAAAGGCTTGACATTTATATTTTGTTGTGAGCATTAAGTCCTTCATTTCATCAGCTCCGTTAGCCAATCATCTACGAGTGTTTATTAAGCTATCTCGAAATTTATGAAGTTCCCTGAGTAGCACAGTGATTGCAGGTGGTTAACGATCCTTTGCATTAATTTGGTTACGTAACTGCGTGTGGCCATGTGAAATATTTTTCTTTACTTATGCCATTTTCAACTACGCGGGACGGTTGCTTCGATTCATGTACCTCCCCGAGTTCCCCTTTTCCTTTTTCCAATGATGGGGTTCTTCCTTTTTAATGTTCGCCACGTCTTGTTATTGTTTACCTGAGATTTGGTGTCAGGATTATTTTCTTAAAGTAACTTCCACTGTTGTTATCTTTGCGACCATTCAAGTAATATGCGGCTGGTACACTGCGTCTTGGTCAGTGATTCGTTTTATGAATGTTATTCCGTGTTGCTCTCTTAACTTGGTCCTCTGAATTGTGTATTTAATTCTTAGCATTAATACGTGTTATACGTTGAGTTGTTTGAAATAGATTTCTACTGTCTTTTGTCAATAATGTACTTTCCTGCGAAAATCTCTGGTTACCGAAATGCTTCCACGAACCTAGTTAATTCCTATTATCATTGCTCTTTGGTGGTTGGACATTAGTTTCTGTATTGATGTTCGTGACTATTATTATAGCCAACTCGCTTGAGTTAAAGTCAACTTACCACAGTCTATTAAATATTTGATACCTAACCTAACGCATAACAACCTGAAAACATATCTATGTGTCCTGGTACAGCACATGTTTACTTCACAACGGTCCTTTGGAGATTGTTCAGTTCCCCGGATCTCACACCTGTTGACGTCTACATATGGGATATGCTGAAAGCATGTGTTTTCCGCTATGTCTAGTAGTATACATGAAGACTGGGCTACATAGGAATGGGGTACAATTGGGAAGGGATGATATGGGGTTGTGTAAAAAGGTGGTCCAAAGTGTGAAAGACACTGAAGGACAAACGAACGAACAAAATGTACTAAATTATCTAAAGAGAATGAGTAAAATATGGCAATAAGGACTAAAATGTTAACAAAAAGGGAGATGAGAGGGATAAAGCTGTAAGACAAGAACATCCGGAAATTTGATGCATTAAATGCTATAAAGATATGGAAGCGGGTAATCTAATAGAAGACTGTAAGGAGAAGAAGAAAGATCAGAGTGAAACATGGATGAAAAGGAGATGGGGAAAATCGAAAAGGAAGTTGAACTTAACGCTCTCGGTAAGGTATTAAACAGAGAATGAAGACACCAGCAAAACTATGTACTATTATTTTTAGAATATGGGAAAATAAATTAATAGAAGATTAAAGCGGAGGAGATACATGCAGCTAGTAGTAAGGTTCTGCATGCGGATGTATCTTAGACGCTATGACGTAGATAAAGTCTGGGAAGTACCTCAAATACTAAGTTTATATAATGACAAGCAAATGTACCCGTACTTCGCTATAATATTCTACCCTGTATACGGATTTCTCCGTAAATTACTGTAAAGGCAGTTAGTAAGATTATACTAAATTGCATGTCTGTTAGCGAGTCCGAGAAAGAAAACAGGGAGGACACCATACGTTGTTTCCGATGTGAGGTAGGCATTGGGGAAATTTTCTTGATTATAGTAGGCCACCTTTCCTTCCGCCAATCACAATCGAGTTCGGTAATTTCTACTATAATGACAGGCTCATTTGGCAACTGCCATTCACAGTAGAGATGGAGAGTTTTCATTATAAAGGCAGGCCCCTTTTCCTTATGCCAGTCACAATCGAGTTGGAGAGATTTCATAATAATCGAGAAATGTAGCGCTGCGTATCAACAATCGAGACACGACAATAAATCATAGGAAAAAAGTTGTAGATCTCTCCAAATTGAACGGCGATTGTGCTATCTGTTTTAATTCGCCTTACCGTATAGCCACCATCTACCCAGAAACGAAGGTCTGCACCGTTCAGGAAAGAAATATCAAATATAGTCTGCGGTAAAATAAACAATACTGAAATTACAGACAAGCTATGAACATCAGGATTCGTCATTGTAACATGAAAGGTGACCACGGAGTCACATATCTATGCACCTTGGTCCTTTGGAGATTGTTCAGTTCCCCGGACGTCACACCTGTAGATGGCCACACATGGGGCATACTGAAAGAATTTGTTTCCCATTCAAGACGACTCTATTTGGAAATGTACATGAATTAAAAGAGAAAACTGTCTGCTGCAACCAGTATTCACAAATATGTTCGACGATCTACAGGAATCTTATGATCTATGCATGACGCATTAGGCCACACTTTTGACAGACTTGCACAGCAAAGTGCATACCAGTTCGTGCCAGTGCTTCAAAATTAACACATTGCGCACTGCCTACGCAAACATATGAGGAAACGGAATAAGCGAAGAAGACATCCAACGAACATTTACGGGCTTTTTTACAATTCTCTACATGTCTTTAGTGGGAAGCTCCCATAGCCAGGGTCTCAACTCCATTTTGCTAATTATTATGCTTTTCGGTGTTGCTGTTAATCTTCATACATCAACAGCGATTGCACTCAGACCGGCTACTTCATGCCAGGGAAAGGCTGAGCATTGTAAGCTTCAGTTTGTACCAATGAAATCATGTGATTCCTACGGGAGAATTTGAGGCATGTAGAGACAATTGCTCATGGATATCTGTGATCCAAAGTGCTCCCTCTGTTTTCCCGTGTAAGCTGTCTTGTATATGACAACTATTTCCAGGTATTGGGGAGACTCACTTCACTTCATAACAAGCCTAATTTCTTATTAAAATCTCTACAATTATCATTATGAAGGATGCACACTGGTACCAGACATGCTTAAGGGAGAGTGTTTGCATATAAACCTGAACTTAAGGGTACATGTCTGTGAAGGACCATAATTTTAACTACAAATCACACACAAGATATCGCCAGTAATTTGCTTCATATAACCCGAAATTCACTGTACAAGTGGAATTAACCTTTTAGAACCATAAAACAACAAAGAAAAATTAGTTAGTCAAGTATTTTAACAATTAACCTACTTTGTCCTTTGTATGTAATTTACTTTTTGGGAGTGTAGACAGTTTTTAGGTACCTTTATCTCAGTAAATTATCAATAAAATCCACCATTTTTAACTGTATACAGAGAATGTGTGTGTGCATAAAGTAGACCACTACGGAGAACATACAGAAAGAAATGAATTAGCAGCATTAATTAAAACTTGGCACATAAAAGTACAGCAATTTTTTGTTGGGTGTAGCTGAAGTCAAGTCCTAACTTTTTAAGATAGGTCCATGATTGTAGTCTACTTTTCTTCAATTATCGTACTGATTCAATGCACGAAGTTTCAGCCTTCTAGCTTGAGTACTTTTGGTCTATTAAATAAAATATGTCATAAAACTAAACTTTCGGGAAATTGGACTTAAAGTTAAACTTTGCTTTTAATGAAAGTTGTGGCGTAACCTGATGTGTTTAATGTATTCCAGTCCCATAATCATTTTGTTAAAGAAGTTCTTCATCCTCTTTCTTCCTCCTTATATTCCTTTTTCTGGTTCTTGCCTCCTTGGAAGTCACCCTGAACATTCTCTCTGCCTCAGCAACTATTCTGTCAATAGCAGTAAGGAGGTAGAGGAAGATCCATAATTGCACAGAAAGTTTGTATTGCTTAATACCCTTTGCCTATACACCGCATACCACAGGCTAGTCATGTGTTCATATTATAGAGCCTCTTGTTATTTACCCCTAGGTATATACAGATTCCACATGACCACAGACACTGCACATAATGATAAGTACTGAGACTGAACTCTTTCTGCTATTTACATCTTCAAGCAGTTCAATACTACTATCACTTTCACAACATTTACACTTTAAACACTTGTTCAGTAAATTACACACAACACTCAGTTCAATTATCACAGACCCAGGATTAATGTTTGGAATCTTTTCTTCACGAAAGTTACTGCTGTATGAATCGTACAAATATTTCAGTTAATTTTTTTGAAGCACTTGATTGCACCTTAACCTCACTCTCACCAGAACCATTGCTGGTATTGATTTGTGTTTCTTGCTCCTTAGATGTAAATCTATTTCCGTAGAACTTGCGCCTGCCTTCAACAAATTTCCTTGTCCTCGGCATATCTATGGAAATATTTGCTACTTATATTTTAAGAAAAACTGTTGTGATCAACACTGTAGTTTATTTATTACTGATGTGGAGAAAGATGAACATCGTGCAGAATAGCCAACTTTTGAAAGTTAAATTTACTACTTTTGCACAGAAATTACCTTTACTGCCCCAAAGTGACTTGTTCAGGAAATATTATGAAGTTTAAATACATTTGACATGTAAAGGAGCGTGGCAGAGTTCTGCAGATATTTAAGATTAGGGCTGTAAAAGGTCCTAAAATATTAATAACCTGCACTTATTGTATAAGGTTGGATTCAGGAAAGACTGGGGGATAGTAAAAGAGCAATTTTTTATATTTAAAAAATCGCGTACATATTCCCTTAAAATACTAACTATGATTACAAGTAAATAATACATAACAATAGTACGATATAGACAAGGAGAATATTTGAGTGATATATGTAACATAAATATTACATACTTTCGTGATTTGTCTTGGTTGTGGCAGTGAGTTTACAGACGAGGAGGTGACAGGAGTAAGTCAATAAACATAATGAATTTTTTTATATTTTATACGAGTTTATTGAGTTGAGTTCTAAAAACTGACCATGTATGTCACAAAAATTTACTGTAAATTTATTTATACCTATTTCCTTATTTTAATTATATTCTGATACCTCAGGGAAGGTGATATTTAATAGTTACAATAAAATAAGTGAAAACTATAATCAATTCATTACATGAATTAGAACAAAAGGTAAATCATACCTCCTGCAGTCCTGTACCTTAATCTCCCTCATTGAGGCAAATAACAACAGCCCCACATTAAACCTTTGACGCCGACATCCATATATCATATACGACTCCTTTTCTACACACGCTGCCGACCTCCATACGAGGTATAGATATCTGCAGGCCCAACATCATTTTGTTGTTGCTCTTAAAGTATTAAATGTTCTAGAGTAGGAAGTGGTATATCTTTGACGGTAAAGATCTCTACCTTCCTTGTATGTATGAATCATCCCAAATCAGAGTTTCTGTCTTTCTCTCTGAAGTATTTGAAATAGTCTGATCCCTATCCGCTTGAGAGCACGAAGTCGAATCTAGCAGATGTACGTTTCATCACGTAGATTGATAGTAGAAATCGCAATCTCTTCACTGATATGAATGTTGACATCACCTGGTGAATTCATATACCGTAATTCTTTCAGTGCCTTGAAATCTGCTATGACTCCTTATTAGTTGAGAAAAAGGATATAGAGATAAACTACCCAATCAATTACAAAGTCAGTACGGCCAATATGAGCTGATTATCATAATTAATTGACCCGCTGTCAATTTGAAATGACATTGCGTGCAGCAGAAGAATGGCACGGTGCAGTTTGAATGAAAGGAAGTAATACAGGTTTAATAAATCAGACAATGACAGCACTACACCAGACTAAACTGAGCGAAGCGAGAATGGGCGTATTAACAAAAGAAATGGGAGTGCATGGTACGCGCAGCAAAGTAACGGACGATGAAACACGCCAAAGTGAACTATTCGACCCATTAAGCTTGGATTGATGACAAATAAATCTTTCAACTATTGTTCTCGGTTCTTCCACTCAGTTACTGAGACAACGATTACCGTAGTTTTCACTCACTGTGAAACAACCCAGGCAAATACAAGAACGTACAAATGCGGAAGGTCCCTTCCCTATTACTAAACTATCAAGGTAAATACAAAATTAATGTAAACTGCATTATTTTCAGTCTCTTCTGTAAACGTCTGAAAATAATCTGGACTAAACTGTATAAACTTCATGATCTCTACTGTCAGTGCTGAACTGTGCAAAGTGTAAGTCTTTGTTTTTTCCTCCTATTCAATACCTTGTTCAACCTCCTGAGCGGAACATTCTTTATGGACATTTGAGGTACAGCTTTTATTGTACTGAGTTTGAAATAATCTAGATATACGGTACGGTAGTATAAAAATTCACAATTATGGTACACTACATATTAACATTCACAACTTGTGGACCTAAATTTTGTTGATAAAACAAAAATTGCGTTTGGTTAACAATGGTCTGATGTTGCTAAACTAATTCTAAACTGAGTCTGATTCACATGAACAGATTACACACAAACTTAGCCACATATTAATACTTTGCTTACAGGCGGAATCATTATCATTGACAGTGCTCTATTAACTTGGATGAAACCTTCTCCATTATTCGGACGCTTTTAACTTTCAGAACGAGCATAAGTAACTATCTACAAGCACTCAAAAATTTGTTTATCAATAAAATGGTTCATGTTTGTGGGTTACTGTAGTCACGTCCTAGTTCGTGAACCATGGGCAACGGCTGAGTGGCCTAGTAAGTGCTCCTGAGAGTCGGGATACCAGTTGCTATGGAATGGGAGTGGGCATCTCGGACATATTCTGAGTCATGGCCCTAATTCTGCTCTGGCGGCTAGGACTATACAATTAACCGGTGGTCCATAACCCGTTGGAGGAGAGATTCTCACTTGAACTATCTGCAAGTAGGGTAGCATCCTGCTTCATGAATTTACCGATCTCCGAACATTGTAAGCAAGCATATTCCAGCAACTCAAGGATTCCTATCTTTTTAATATGCACTGGACTTATTATAAATCTCTTTCAGAGAGTTATATTCTAACATAATGCTGCACAATATTTCACATGGTATGTACTTTTACGAGACCGTACGTGCCTTTACATAGTTTAATTTCTTCGGTATTTGTGTTTTAATTTTGCTGTAGGCTGACGATGACCTAGTATTAGGTCGAAACTAGTCCCTAATCTTTCATGTAATTTAAGCTATTTACATTTTGTATTGAAAAGGTGGACCCAAATCATACATTAATTTACTCTATTGTAATCACAGTTCAATACGGATCTTTGTGAAACTTATTTCATTTAATTAATGTACGAGTTTTTCGCGTGCGGCCAGTATCCAGTATTCGGGAGATAGTAGGATCGAACCCCACTGTCGGCGGCCCTGAAGATGGTTTTCCGTGGTTTCCCATTTTCACACCAGGCTGTACCTTAATTAAGGCCACGGCCGCTTACTTCCCACTCCTAGCCCTTCCCTGTCCCATCGTCGCCATAAGACCTATCTGTGTCGGTACGACGTAAAGCAACTAGCAAAAAAAAGTTTTCCGCGGATTTTTCGATGATACAGACCACTATCTGATCTGTAGTGAACTAAGTATCTCTAGGCCTAGGGTAGAGAAAGTGAAATCTGTCTGCAAACGAATAAGGGTAGAAAATCTCCAGGACGAGGAAATTAGACAGGAGTACATGGATATGATTAGTGAGAAGTTTCGAACAGTAGACAGTAAGCAGGTTCAGGATATAGAAAGTGAATGGGTGGCATATAGGGACGCTGTAGTAGAAACAGCAAGGGAATGCCTAGGAACAACTGTGTGTAAAGATGAGAAAAGGCGAACATCTTGGTGGAATGATGAAGTGAGAGCAGCTTGTAAACGTAAAAAGAAGGCTTATCAGAAATGGCTCCAAGCAAGGACCGAGGCAGACAGGGATTTGTACGTAGATGAAAGAAACAGAGCGAAACAAATAGTTGTTGAATCCAAAAAGAAGTCGTGGAAAGATTTTGGTAATAACTTGGAAATACTAGGTCAAGCAGCAGGGAAACCTTTCTGGACAGTAATAAAGAATCTTAGGAAGGGAGGAAAAAAGGAAATGAACAGTGTTTTGAGTAATTCAGGTGAACTCATAATAGATCCCCGGGAATCCTTGGAGAGGTGGAGGGAATATTTTGACCATCTTCTCAATGTATATGGAAACCATCCTGGTGGTGTTGCGAACAGCCAAGCTCATGGGGAGGAGGAAAATGATGTTGGTGAAATTACGCTTGAGGAAGTGGAAAGGATGGTAAATAAACTCCATTGTCATAAAGCAGCAGGAATAGATGAAATTAGATCTGAAATGGTGAAGTATAGTGGGAAGGCAGGGATGAAATGGCTTCATAGAATAGTAAAATTAGCACGGGGTGTTAGTAAGGTACCTTCAGATTGGACAAAAGCAGTAATTGCACCTATCTATAAGCAAGGGAACAGGAAGGATTGCAACAACTACCGAGGTATCTCACTGATTAGTATACCAGGCAAAGTATTCACTGGCATCTTGGAAGGGAGGGTGCGGTCAATCGTTGAGAGGAAGTTTGATGAAAACCAGTGTGGTTTCAGACCACAGAGAGGCTGTCAGGATCAGATTTTTAGTATGCGTCAGATAATTGTAAAATGCTACGAGAGAAATAGGCAGTTGTATTTATGTTTCGTATAACTAGAGAAATCGTATGACAGGGTACCGAGGGAAAAGTTGTTCGCCATACTGGGGGACTATGGAATTAAAGGTAGATCATTAAAATCAATCAAAGGCATTTTTTTTGCTAGTTGCTTTACGTCGCACCGACACAGATAGGTCTTATGGCGACGATGGGACAGCGAATGGCTAGGAGTGGGAAGGAAGCGGCCGTGGCCTTAATTAAGGTACAGCCCCAGCATTTGCCTGGTGTGAAAATGGGAAACCACGGAAAACCATTTTCAGGGCTGCCGATAGTGGGGTTCGAACCTACTATCTCCCGAATACTGGATACTGGCCGCACTTAAGCGACTGCAGCTATCGAGCTCGGTCAAAGGCATTTATGTTGACAATTGGGCTTCAGTGAGAATTGATGGGAGAATGAGTTCTTGGTTCAGGGTACTTTCAGGGGTTAGACAAGGCTGTAATCTTTCACCTTTGTTGTTCGTAGTTTAAATGGATCATCTGCTGAAAGGTATAAAATGGCAGGGTGGGATTCAATTAGGTGGAAATGTAGTAAGCAGTCTGGTCTGCGCTAACGACTTGGTCTTAATGGCAGATTGTGCCGAAAGCCTGCAGTCTAATATCTCGGAACTTGAAAATAGGTGCATTGAGTAATTAGCCTGTCAAAGACTATATTGATGTCAGTAGGTGAGAAATTCAACAGAATTGAGTGTCAAATTGGTGATACAAAGCTAGAACAGGTTGATAATTTCAAGTATTTAGGTTGTGTTTTCTCACAGGATGGTAATATAGTAAGTGAGATTGAATCAAGGTGTCGTAAAGCAAATGCAGTGAGCTCGCAGTTGCGATCGACAGTATTCTGTAAGAAGGAAGTCAGCTCCCGGACGAAACTATCTTTACATCGGTCTGTTTTCAGACCAACTTTGCTTTACGGGAGCGAAAGTTGGGTGGACTCAGGATATCTTATTCATAAGTTAGAAGTAACAGACATGAAAGTAGCAAGAATGATTGCTGGTACAAACAGGTGGGAACAATGGCAGAAGGGTACTCGGAATGAGGAGATAAAGGCTAATTTAGGAATGAATTCGATGGATGAAGCTGTACGCATAAACCGGCTTCGGTGATGGGGTCATGTGAGGCGAATGGAGGAGGATAGGTTACCTAGGAGAATAATGGACTCTGTTATGGAGGGTAAGAGAAGTAGAGGTAGACCAAGACGACGATGGTTAGACTCGGTTTCTAACGATTTAGAGATAAGAGGTATAGAATTAAATGAGGCCACAACACTAGTTGCAAATCGAGGATTGTGGCGACGTTTAGTAAATTCACAGAGGCTTGCAGACTGAACGCTGAAAGGCATAACAGTCTATAATGATAATGTATGTATGTATGTATGCATGTATGTATGTATGAGGAATAGGCAGTTGTGTTTATGTTTCGTAGATCTAGAGAAAGCATATGACAGGGTACCGAGAGAAAAGATGTTCGCCATACTGGGGGACTGTGCAATTAAAGGTAGATTATTAAAATCAATCAAAGCTATTTATGTTGACAATTGGGCTTCAGTGAGAATTGATGGTAGAATGAGTTCTTGGTTCAGGGTACTTACAGGGGTTAGACAAGGCTGTAATATTTCACCTTTGCTGTTCGTAGTTTACATGGGTCATCTGCTGAAAGGTATAAAATGGCAGGGAGGGATTCAGTTAGATGGAAATGTAATAAGCAGTCTGGCCTATGCTGACAACTTGGTCTTAATGGCAGATTGTGCCGAAAGCCTGCAGTCTAATATCTTGGAACTTGAAAATAGGTGCAATGAGTATGGTATGAAAATTAGCCTCTGGAAGGCTAAATTGATGTAAGTAGGTAAGAAATTCAACAGAATTGAATGTCAGATTGGTGATACAAAGCTAGAACAGGTCAATAATTTCAAGTATTTAGGTTGTGTGTTCTCCCAGGATGGTAATATAGTAAGTGAGACTGAATCAAGGTGTTGTAAAGCTAATGCAGTGAGCTCGCAGTTGCGATCAACAGCATTCTGTAAGAAGGAATTCGTCTCCCAGACGAAACAATCTTTACATCGGTCTGTTTTCTGACCAACTTTGCTTTACGGGAGTGAAAGCTGGGTGGACTCAGGATATCTTATTCATAAGTTAGAAGTAACAGACATGAAAGTAGCAAGAATGAGTGCTGGTACAAACACGTGGGAACAATGGCAGGATGGTACTCGGAATGAGGAGATAAAGGCTAATTTAGGAATGAACTCGATGGATGAAGCTGTAGGCATAAACCGGCTTTGGTGGTGGGGTCATATGAGGCGAATGGAGGAGGATAGATTACCTAGCAGAATAATGAACTCTGCTATGGAGGGTATGAGAAGTAGAGGTAAACCAAGACGACGATGGTTAGACTCGGTTTCTAACGATTTAAAGATGAGGTATAGAACTAAATGAGGCCACAACTCTGGTAGCAAATCGAGGATTTTGGCGACGTTTAGTAAATTCACAGAGGCTTGCAGACTGAACGCTCAAAGGCATAACAGTCGATAATGATAATGTATGTATGTCTATATATATAAAAGCAAGTCGGTCTGGAGCGATGTATATATAAATATTTAAAAATGAAATAAGTCGTGAATTAATGAGGCACTTCCAGAAATCTCAGAAATTTGAAACTTGGTACGGGAGAAGCTGATGACCCGAGGATCCCTAGAAAAATCGAAAATTCTAAAAATTTCCTGAAGGGGGCATGTGGGGCACTCAAATTTTTGGCTCAGCATAAGAACGCAGTTGTATAATCTATCCAAAGCGACAATCTATTGGTTTCGTGGGCTTAAAAATTTTCAGGATTTTCCTAATTTTTACCCCCGTCCTCCAAATCAAGATGGCGGCACAACCTGTCAGACGAGGTAGAAAATTGAAATTTGGTGAAATTATAGCTCTTGGTCCCCAACCGACGGAAAAATTCCAAGATGTTCAAATTTTTTACCTTTTACCCTTAAAGATATCGAAATATGGGGGCAATTTTAATGACTGTGCAGAGCTATTTTTTTGGCTTAATGGTAAGTCGTTTCATAGCACGGATGGCACAATCTCCCTTCAATTCGGAGTGATCCACAACTTTCGTCCTATGACATTTTGTCGTATCTCTCTCCCTATACGTTAGATTTGGCCGTATTTCTGAATTGTTCGTAAATTTGGTGATTTTTACAAGTATATTTCATTGTTTGACAGACTTATAGGAAAGATTGGATTATCAAATTCTTCACGTATATTGGCCCACCCAGTAGCCGTATTTGTGCCAAATTGTATGTTTTGAGCTGTCACGTATCTGAAAGGTAATTCTATATGTGAAAAGCTTACACCAATTTCACTCTATTCTTCTTTTCTAACACAACCTTACCTCCAAATAGATTAGATACTTGAACGTATCATAAGACCACCCATTTAGATCGCTAAATGTGGCCAGAAAATGCGCCTTATCGTACAATCCGTTTTTCGATTTGACGTACCGTTTAGCAACAGTAATTCTGTAACGGAAGTTAAACATCCATATACTTCCGTAAGACGACTATATTCTTTCATTGACGTCGATTTGTAGCGATGTAGAAAGTGTTTGTCTGCCATTGTTATTAAATACTTTGCAAATCCATAGTGACTGTCAGAAGGAGGGCGTCTGCAATTGTTGACAGGCAGTAAGAATGGGGTCATCCTCCATCTCCTGTGCACTATTTTAATGCATTATTCCCTTTTTAATTCGACTAGCAGAAGAGACGGGAGCGCGCAATTTTTTTCAAATATCTTTTACCCGATCCTGTTTGTCAGTAGGCAAGGGTGTCTTCCATTATAAACAAATTTACCCATCTAAAATGTGACTGACGTTAGGCATAGTGGCCTGCTATTATAATGGAAAGTAGGCTACCAGCAGGCTGAAAACTGTAACTATACTGACCAATGTAATCTACAGGTGGCATCCCTGTATTTCTTTTTTTTCTTGTGGAACACTTTTCCTCTAGATTTTTAGTTTTGCTTTGTGTTTCGTAATGTAGCTAACATAATCTAACATGAAATACATAGATCAATTTCGTACATTGTGTGGGCATTGGCAGTTTAAACTGGTGTGTGTGTGTGTGGTAACCATCGCAGACATACTTAGCAGATGAAGGTAAAGAAATCTCAGCCGTAATTAAGCCTTTTGGACTATTTCAATTCAACTACATGCCGTATGGTCTTAAAAGAAATCACATTTATTGTAATGTTTTAAGAACATTGAGAACGAATATGGTTGGGATGATGTAACAATAAGGGAGTGTTTTGGTTTAAAATATTACTTTAAAATATTTTTTTCTGGAATTCTTCTTTGAGACTGTAAAATATATTTATATTTTGTATAACACGATTGCGATGCAGAGTGCCAAAGCAGTTACAATATCCAATGCATTACAACGTTTTGAATCAGCTGTTTCTGAAATAAGAGAAAATAATGAAAGGTATGAGGTAGATGAAAATAAATGTTCTACTCCAGCAACAAAAAGCTCTAAACACAATTCTGGTTTAAATCTGATTGTAGATGCCAACTAGTGATCAACCAAGTGATAGACCGATTACCACAGTCTCATACATTAAGTAGTTTCGAAATTTTGTTCCGAAAAGTTTGCTACGTTCAGAGAAATTTTCCCAACGAATTTAGTCAATACTTTTTCATTAAGTTTCAGTCCATTTATCTACCGAGATAAATTGAGAAATGAACTTTCAGTGATTTATCGGAATTATATTTTAAGGATATTTCCTTCTGCCTGTGATTTGTTCACATTCTTCATGAAGCATTCCTCAGAAGAATCGTTCTCTGTGGAACACAAAACTCTACAAATTGCACTACCTACGCCAGTTTCAGCAGCGAAATCAGAGCGAAGTTTCAAAGCAGACTGAATTCACTCACTGATTGTTCAATTCATAAGGAGGACACCGGTGAAATGGCCAACTTCAACAACAGAGTCATAGAAATGTTTGCCAGTGCTCAACCACTGTATAAGTAATGTGCCATTTGGTGAGTTCACTTCTATGTCTTCATTATTAACTATTTAGTGTATATATTTTGGCCGATATATTTTGATATACGTACTCTCCTTTGGAGTTTTTGTGGTACCCGTGTTTCAAACCGTTAGTAATGTAACTTTTATTTTGTCAAATGTATATTTCAAACTTTAATTGTAAAATTCAAACAAGTCAAAAGAACTGTACCGTAATCAGAGAATAGAGAGTGAGTAACTCTCATGTATTCCCTCTCAAGTTGACATTGAGGTGACCATGATTTTGTAACCGTTAAAATCCACCTAGCATTTCTGTAACTTAATATTTTCTCCATGTAGTCACCTCTCTAACGTCGGGTCATAAGCCCAAATAGGGTTTTAAGAATTTCATGTAAATATCAAGTAGTGAATATGTTCGCCTCCTTACCATTTCGATCTTCGGCCAGTAACTTTACCTTTTGTTTTTATCAAAGGTCAGGTAGGATGGGTACTTGTTACCCCTGTTACAGTTAACATCATTCACTTCATTTTTAAGCAGTTAGACTGTTGAGCAGTTAGGGCAGTGAGTACTGTTTCATTCTGTTAAATGTAGGTTTCGCCTGGATAGGCCAGGAACTTGTAAATTTCGAGAATAGTCTACAAAAATGTGAATTTGTAGAACAAAAAGCTCTTCCCCTGATGTAGAAATTGGAAGATCCGTCTCCTTGACAGTTGATTGAAAGGATCAGTAGCGCTGATTTAAAAATTGTACTTAGGGAGCTTCATGCTCATATCGTTAAATTATTGTTATCTAATTTTTCCAACATTGTACCCAAGCTAATAAGCCAGATCTGTACCTGAATCGTTATTTGTTTAGCAAAGTGTAAAATTTAATATTTGAAAAGAAACAGTAGAAGAGAAAGAAATATAGCTCCAATTTTAAAGCAGCTGTCATCCCTCCTCGGGATCCATCGTGTTGTGAGGTGATTGCCGTAATATTTCTGTACTTATCTACGACGAAACACTGCGAGGTACAGTCACGCGCCCCATGTTCCGAGCTATAAGCGAGGTGGATACTTGCCAACACTCCTGCGTGACGGTACAACTCTGAATGTTCATAAGCGAAAAATGTGCACTTATATTTCAGAGAAGGTGCCTCTAATTGCCTTACATTTATACCGTAGGCCCAGTAGGCTTCGAAACACTGTGCCGGAGCAATCAACACATCAAGGCTTCACTTTTCGAAACATTGAGATCACTTCGTGCGTCATGTCGCGTGAACAGGAACCCACACACGTCAGCTAGATCGATGCTTCGGAACACCAGAGCTTTGAAACAGTGACGGTGCTTTGTTCACCTCCTCGCCACAATAGAAACACTCCGCGTGACATTGTCCTGAAGATAAACCGAGACTCTTTATATTCCGAATCGCGAGTCAAGTGATTAAAGTAACAATGCACTCCACAATGTAAGGTCTTTCACACGGAAACATTACATTATTGTCCTCAAAGCAGGGTCATATTATAGGAGAAAGTCGCTTCCAAGTGCAAATGTTTCTAAAATTATTTTTTAAAACTTCAATTTGAAGTACAATTTTAAACTGGAATAGACCAAGTCTGTTACTCTACACATAATACCGATCTTGGGCTCTTCTGAGATTTAATTACTCATTTTCTAATTATTCAAGTTGGTCCACTTACTTAGACTACTTTTGCAACTGGATTACGTGTACATAAAATAACTATTTTGAACTGTTTTTAAATTTCTTTAATCATTTTATAATTATTCACATTAGTTACTGTTTTAATGTGCATTTAACGGAAAAATTGATTGCTTTTAGTACCATTGTAAGCGCGTAATGAGGAAGGAAACGCTGTATATTACCGGTACTACTGTATATACTGGTACTACAATACTGTGCATCATATATTTATCATACTGTACGTTGTACATTTGCTCATTAAATACTTTATGATCCTCCTATTTTATCTGTATTAGAACGTCGAATATTTTAGTCCGTGAATTAGACTTAGCTATGAAGCGTGGTTCATGTTCCACCACGCCATCGCGAAGCACTGTTTCTCTTGGATTCCGAGACGGAAGTGCGCCGTGTGTCGCTGTGCCGTATGAAACATTCAGCAGTGAGAGTCTATTATTAAAACAGTATTTAAGCCACACGAGGCGGAATAATTCAGGCTTATTCCATTCTACGTTGTACAGATATATCTAGCAATGATTCATCGTCTTGTTCTTCTTCTACAATATCCTTATCATATGTCGGCTGTCATCGGGGCGATCTGACCCTTGTCCTCAGCAAGTTGGGGTACGGAGTCCATACCATTCTTGCACAGTACGTAGCCAAGATTTTCTCCTCCTCCTCCTACACCTCTTTCCTTAAAGTATATCTTTGAGATAAACTGAAGGATGTCATTTATTTATTTGTGTCAGTCGCATAATACAGTAAAAATTACAAGAGAGATTATACATATCACAGTGGTGCTGACTAGTGCCAGATATGAGCACTAGTATCAGGTGGATGTTATTATTTACGTTGTCGCAATTCGCACTCTCTTTGAAGACTTCCACGTCGTCCAGGGCTCTCCGTAGTTACGGAGCAACTTCTATTCACGTTTCGCAAGTTTCAGGCGAGCTGGATGAGTAGCCCTGCCTGATCATGTCAAAGCATCGTGAGAGAGGAGTTTTGCCTCGGAGTTGGCGCAGTGATACCTGCAAAGTGTGGCCACAAGTACATAGGTGTATCACTGTGTTCCAGTAACTCTCCCATCTACTTGACCTGCAAGTTTCAAGATGCTTCTTCATTCCTCACGTGAAAAGCATGGATCTGGGTTTTTGATGGATTTGGTTTTAACTTATAATTCTCTAAACGTATAAACCACTGCACTACCTCATAATTTCGAATGATATTGATTCTGATATTGTACGTGACATCCAGCTCGGAGTACTGTAGCCTCACATCTCAAAGGATAGTGTTCAGGCCTCAACAACATTAAGTAATACAGGAGATACACAACACCGAAGTAAACATGGACGGAGAAAATGAAGTCCCTGTTACAGAGGATTTAAATAAATCTCTTGAAGGCAGTCTTTGGGACCTAGTTTCAACAGGACTGCTCAAGCTGTGATCAAGTACGCAGGTGAGAGACCTAATGTACTGGACTCGCTTTACTGATGTGCCAACTACTCTCAAGTTTATAGGTTGAATGACACGTTTTCTTACGATCATTAAGTTAGTATTTTTCGTGTTTAAACGTACAACTCTGTTTGACGACACAATTCGCTACTATCTGTGGACCTTCAGCACTTATTGCAAACCGAAGGGTATCATCCGCATATGGCAGATTATTTTTCACGATTCCTTTAACAATACTGATATCAGAAAAGCACCCTTTCATAGAAGTTATTGAAGAGGAGTGGAGTTATAACAGAGCCTTGCCTCATCCCTTGCTTTATTTCAATAGCACAGGCGTTGGTGTTATCAACCTTAAGAGATGCGAACTGATGTTAATACAGGTTGGCAACGTTTCGTATATCTTTTCCATCCATACCAATATCATATAGTATAGTCAATTTACCATGTAACCAAAGAAGTCTCTGGACAACTGAGAATAAAGCAACACCAAGATGAATTAGTCTCTTCTGCAAGGAAACTTCCTGTCTTTCATGAACATATATACCTTGATCATGACCAAGGGTTTCTAGTGTAATGTGGAATCCGAACCAGAGGATGTTTTCATTTTACGGGGCACGCCCAGAAAGTAAGTTCCGTTTCAATTTATCTCCGCTGCAGCCCTGCGATCGCAGGTCCGCACATGCACGGTAGACGCTCTGTATCAAGGAGAAGAAGCTTGTGCCATTTTGAGATCGCTGTCAGCCACGTACGCTTTGTTGTGCTTCTTTACAATGTCGGTGCTGATTGAACATCCCGCCACTTGTGAAATCAGGTCTGTGATTCGTTTTCTGAATGCTAGAAAAGTGAAACCAATTGAAATTTATCGGCAAATTTGCGACGTTTACGGACAAAATGCGATGAGTGATAAAATGGTGAGAAGGTGGGTCCGACAGTTCAATGAAGGACGTAGTGACGTGCACGATGAAGAACGAAGTGGGCGTCCATCTTTGGTTACAGAAGAACTGCTTCACAAGATCCGGGAAAACCGCAGGTTTACAATTAGTGCTGAAAGAAAATGTTTCCATCTGGTTGAAGACACAGGCGGCAAACTTCTATGAAGAAGGTATACAAAAACGTGTGCCCCGCTATGACAAATGCCTGCAAAATTTCGGCAGTTATGGGGAAAAGTAGTTTAAGAGTTGTAGAGTTTTGTGCAATAAATAATTTTTCTGTATCTGTACTCAATTTAGTTTTATTACCAAACGGAACTTACTTTCTGTACGTACTTCGTATAACTCCCGAATTCCGTGGCCAGAACTCCAACCGCAGCCAGCTCAGCGACAATGATAATAGGCTATCAAACCCCCTGATCCTTATCGTCAAATTAAGTCACCAATACCCTTATGATAGGAACATCTGTCCTGGTAGAAATGGGCCTCTACTTTGTGTCAAAATTGGAAGTCTTCATTTAAGGCACCATTTCGATGGATTCCATTTCCGGACCACGCCTGGCTGAGGGTCGGTTGCTAAAACTGAACGCGACATTGCGTTCGAAGGGTGGATGCGTCGCGGTTCGTGCGGCCACGGCCGCCGCCGCGTCTCCTGAAAAGAGCTTCACCCTGGGGGAGCTGGATCGGTCGACACCACCACTGAGAGTGTGTGAGACGGGGGAGGGGGGTTGGTCCGCGCAGCGTCTTTGTGTCTACTGGCGCCGGTTCGCCGCCCTTGCCCCGCGACCAAGCTCGAAAGTGTGTGCTGTGTGTGCAGCGACCGAACATTTTGTGCGACACGCACAAACCAAACACGACCTCAGAGCAGGCGAGACTACCCGCTGAATTTAAGCATATTATTAAGCGGAGGAAAAGAAACTAACAAGGATTCCCTTAGTAGCGGAGAGCGAACAGGGAAGAGCCCAGCGCCGAATCTCGCAGGTTCACCCTGCCGGGAAATGTGGTGTTTGGGAGGGTCCACTTAACCGGGAACCTGCGGCGAGTTCAAGTCCTTCTTGAATGGGGCCACGCTCCGCAGAGGGTTCCAGGCCCGTAGAGACCGCTGCGGCTTCCGGGAGGATCTCTCCTCAGAGTGGGGTTGCTTGAGAAGGCAGCCCTAAGTGGGTGGTAAACTCCATCTAAGGCTAAATATGACCACGAGACCGATAGCGAACAAGTACCGTGAGGGAAAGCTGAAAAGAACATTGAAGAGAGAGTTCAAGAGTACGTGAAACGGTTCGGGGGTAAACGTGAGAAACCCGAAAATACCTCAACCGGGGAGATTCAAGCCTTATCCGCGCCTCTTCCCCTGCTTTGGCCAGATGGGTCTGTCCCCCTGCACGGATCAATCCGGCGTCAGGGTGGTAACGGGTTTCTACTCGGCCGGGTAGTGGTGGGGAGGTCGGTGGGCCGCACTTCTCCCCTCGTTGGACGTCGCGACCCGTTGGGTGTCGGTCTAAGGCCTGGGTGTGTAGCCTGTTTGTCCGCGTCGCAAGGCGTGTTCGTCGGACAGACCCCCGGTGTTCCGGCCGACGGTTCGACGGTATGTGTGCGCGGAGTTGATTCGCCGCCCTTCGGGGCAGGCGTCCGGCCCCTGACAAGCGAGGGTGCGTGGCATGGACGACGGACCTCCGGCCCGGCTCCGGCCCCGCTCAGCTGTTGGTTTGGGGATGCCTCGGACAGAAAAATCTTGTAGACTCCCGTCAGCGGCACAAAAGCTTCGGGTAATTTCACGACCCGTCTTGAAACACGGACCAAGGAGTCTAACATGTGCGCAAGTCATTGGGTTGACACTAAACCTAAAGGCGCAATGAAAGTGAAGGTCCCGCCTCGTGCGGACCGAGGGAAGATGGGCCGCGCTGCTGTGCGGTTCCGCATTCCCGGGGCGTCTCGTTCTCATTGCGAGTTGAGGTGCACCCAGAGCGTACACGTTGGGACCCGAAAGATGGTGAACTATGCCTGGTCAGGACACTAGCAAGGGAGATGTGGAGCTACAGGCAAGAAACCAAGATAATTTAGAGTTATGTGTAAATATGTTGGAAGGAAGATATTTTAAGATGTCCTTGATGAAGCGGGCAGTCACTTCACCACTGCCTGCTCCTTAGGCTCGAGAGCTTGCTGAACTCTCTGAGACTCTCGGTTTAGTTTTTCACGGCCGGTGTCTTCGCTGTATGCCGTGGTCGAATTGCGTTAGCAGTTGCCAATGTCCCACCGGAAACTGAGCGGGGCATTCCCAGGAATCCGCTCCGTATGAAGGTCAGTAGAGTACTGAAGGTGTGGCATCCAGTAAATGGAAGAGCAATCCGAAGCGGCAAGAAATTTATCTGAAAGGAAACATAAAACACCTTGTCGGTGTAGCTCTGAAGATGTAGCAAAATGAAACTGCCGTGAAAGTGGGAATCTGGCAACGCTTGTGGCCGTCGAGTGGAATGACGTGTTCCTACAAGCTGTGGCTCAGCTTACCTCGCCTTTCCGTTATGTATAATAGAGGAAGGACTGTTTACTACTCGGCCGTGTGTACATATTTCAATCTGTACTCAACATACAACGGCCGCACCCAGAACTCCTGAGCTGTATAGTGATTACCTTCCTCATGACGGAACTGCAACGTGAGTAACAATTAGCGAAGTATACTCCATATCTTCGTTATGTGATGATGATTATTGTTCAAAGAGGCCTAGCATCTAGCTCCTTGGCCCCTAATGATACGAAATGTAAAAACAATTTAAAAGTCCAAATATTCAACCTCTGACCGGAATTCATATCTTGATTGTGAATAATGAATGGACTAATACGAAAGCAAGATAATCAGCGGATCCAACTCGAATATTAAACATTAAGAAGAATTCCAATAATCAATCCTACGAATACAAATATAAACACGACGATGAACAATTATTATGAACTTAAAACAATCAGCGGATCCGCTCCGAAATGGCGCACCTATCCAGAAGCTAACTTATAACAATGGTATATACTGACCAAGGAGCTGCTTCCAAAGCACATCCTTGAATCGATTATGCTTTGTGTCTAAAGAGGTCGAAAATCTAGGTGAATGGCCCCTCATAAAGGTACCTATCGCTAGTAAAGAAGAACCACGGTGTAATGGATTTAAAATTAATCTTCGCGATGATACGAAGCATATTGATTATGTGTCCATTTTCTTGTCTGGCCGACCGTGTATTCAAACTTCAGGATTCCATGGACTTTCTCTAATTGGTGATGGTGTGCTATCTAGCGGTCGACTTGGAATTTAAGCAGCGAGGTAGCTAAGTTGCGCTGCTATCTGGGCGCTAGAAGTGAAGCTTTCTCAGTCGTAGTCAGTCGACAATGCAGATAGCAGTTGTTCTGATTTTTGCTTCTTAACCTGAAGACGCTGGAACCTATTCTCTGCTGATTGTACCTTAAGAAGCGTAGATGGTCGCGAAATTAGACCCTTGATGATGGATTGTCCATCTAGGCGATAGGCCTGAACATTTGGTTATCCTTTTAGAATATTTAATATATCCTGTTTCCTTCGACCTCGTAAGTAAGTTGCATCCATCTTCTGTACTGAACTAAGCTACCAAGGAATGGATTAGTTAATAGTGTTAATACGCGGAGATATTTAACCTCTAAATTGAAATTCTGCATGTGGTTTTAAAAGAAATTGACTTCCTAAAACAGGTCCTCATAATAATCTTGCAATATGGTAATATTTTCGGGCTTCAAATTGTAATGGTCATTATGGCATTTCTTTATCTTCTTGACTTTAGTTCATTAAGGTTTTGTGCACAAAACAAGTTATGTTTATTATTATAATATTTTCAATCAAATGTCGGCCTACTAATAGAGAAACATTGTGCCTTTAATGTAGGGCTTCTAATGACTTCCTCGGTACTTCAAGTGTTTGTTTTGATTTCGGTGCCCGTCATCTGTTACACTCTGTGTAACACAATGAAAACATACCGTGGCCATGCTGTGTTGAATTTGACATTTGAGTATCGAATTATTGTTGGTAACTTGATTTTCAGCTGATTTTTGGTGTGGATCTTCGTGCATATGGAAGGTTTTTCTGATGAGTTTGATTAACTCATTTGGTTTAAGCTACCGTACCTTGGAGAATATTAGGGTTATTTATCCTATTTATGGATTTATGTCCATGTTTCGAATGATTTCATGGTGTTAACTGAAGTTATGCTTTTTGGTGGATTTAATTTAATTTTAATGCAGCCCTGGAGTAACCGAGAAATTCATTAGGGAAATTTCAGCTTTCTTTCAGTAATAGTTGTCTTAAGATTTTAATCTTCTATTGATCTACGTTTGTTTATTGTTCAAAAAGATTTTCTGCCTCCTGGCAATTTGAGTTAGTGTTAAAATAATTTATTTTCAATTGATATCCTTGATTAATTATTCTGAAAGGTGTTCACGTTCCTTGTGCAGTGGTAATTGATTTAAAAAAATAGTTTTGATGTCGAAAATTCTTAAATTATTTACCTAATTAAATTTTGTTTGATCAATTTAATTTGAGTTATTATTTCAGCCAATTTGTTAATTAAGCTTATTTTAGTTGATTCGCTAGGCCTCTTGTGTCCAGAGTTTCCTCAATCAGCGACTCCCTTCTGTTGGGATAATTCGTAAGTCGTCCTTTTGCTTATTTTATCCCTGGTCGTGCTAACACTCTTGACATTTACCTTATGTTGTGAGAACGGTATTTCTAGAAAATAACGTAAACATTCGGTGTTCCACACAAAAGGGCGCAACCCATAGGCAACTCAAACCCATAGTGTTCCCACATAGTGGGTACTATTCACAGGGACCCGTTCTACCCCGCGGTATTCCTTGACATATTGAATAGTAATCACAGTGACCCGTACTATACCGTGGTGTTACCCACATAGTTGGTACTAATCACCGGGACCCGTATTATCCCGCGGTGTTCCTCACACTGTGGTATTAATGAGAGGTAAAGCCCACACACTTGGTGTTCCTCACATAATGGGCATTAATGAGAAGTAAAACCCAGACCCGTAGTGTTCCTCGGAGGCAAACCCAAAATGTACCTCACACAGTTGTACAAATCTCAGGGAACAGTACTATCCGTCGTGTTGTTCAAATAGTTGTACGAATGACAGGTAAACCCCAGACCCGTGGTGTTCCTCGGAACACAAACCCATTGTGTTCATCACATAGTGGTACTAATCACAGGACCCCGTACAATCCCGTGGTGTTCCTCATATAGTGGGTACTAATGACAGGTGACCCCCAGACCCATGGTGTTCCTGGGAACGCGAACCCACGGTGATCGTCACATAGTTGTACAAATCTCAGGGACTCGTACTATCGCGTAGTGTTCGTCACATAGTGGGTACTAATGCCAGGTATATCCCAGACCCGTGATTCTCCATGGTGTTCCTCACATTATGGTACTAATGACAGGAGAACACGAGACCCGTGGTTTTCCTAGGAACGCAAACCCATGGTATTCATCACATAGTTGTACAAATCTCAGTGACACGAACTATACAGGGGTGTTCCTCACAAAGTGGGTACTAATCACAGGGACCCGTTCTATCCCGGGGTTTTCCTCGGAATGAAAACCCATGGTGTTCCTCACATACTTGTACAAATCTCAGTGACACGAACTATACAGGGGTGTTCCTCACAAAGTGGGTACTAATCACAGGTAAATCCTAGACCAGTGGTGTTACATGCAACGCGGACCCATGATGTTCCTCACAAAACGTAACTAATCACAGGGACCCGTACTATACCGTCGTGCTCCTCGGAACGAAGCACATGGTGTCCCTCACATAGTGGGTATTAATTTCAGGTAAATCCTACACCAGTGGTGTTATATGCAACGCGGACCCATGGTGTTCCTCATATTGTGGTACTAATGGCAGGTAAACGGCAGACCTGTGGTTTTCCTCAAAACGCAAACCCCTGGAATTCATCACATAGTGGTACTAATCACATGGACCCGTATTATCCGGTGGTGTTCCTCACATAGTGGGTACTAATTTTAGACCAGTGGTGTTCCATGCAACGCGGACAAATGATGTTCATCACATAGCGTAACTAATCACAGGAACCCGTACTATACCGTGGTGCTCCTCGGAACGAAGCACATGGTCTTCCTCACATAGTTGTTCAAATCTCAGGGACCCGTACTATCCCTTGGTGTTCCTCTCATAGTGGTACTAATCACAGGGACCCGTACTATACCCTGGTGTTCCTCATATAGCGGTACTAATAATAAGGAGCCGTATTATACCGTGGTGCTCCTCACACATTTGTACTATTCACAGGGATCCGTAGTATCCCGTAATGTTCATCACAGAGTGCGAACTAATTACGGGGACCCGTACCATCCCATGGTATCCCTCACATTGTGTTACTAATCTGAGGGACCCGTACATTCCCGTTGTTTTCCTCACATAGTGGGTACTGATGAGAGATAAAACCTAGACTTCAGATGTTCCTTGGAACGCAACCCATGGTGTTCGTCATATAGTTGTACAAATCTCTGGGACTCGTACTATCCGGTGGAGTTCCTCTGAACGCACACCCATGTTTCCACAACCAGATGCTGAAACACCCGAGCGACGTTAGCTTCTTTTATCTCCCTGGGATCCTCTAACCGAATCTAGGCAAAGGGTTAGCCTCCGTCATAGTGATGGGCACTATAAATACACAGTGATCCTCTAACAGACCCATGGTATTCCTCAGTTTGTGGTACTAATCACAAGGATAGTGGAACTAAGCACAAGTAATTTGGTTCAAAATTCAGCATCCCTTGGTCTCGTCTTCCACGCACAGAGATCTGTGTGTTTGGTCCGCGAGAGCTATATGATTTCGCTCACGTCGACTGGAAAGCCAGGTAAGAACCCCCTACACGCCACCTGGGACGCAGCACGTGGGAGTAACACCTCTCCCCATGCTACGGCAGCGTAGTAGGTTCGTGGATAATCTGCTGTTACTTGATGTCGTGTGTCCCCACTCTCTTACCGCTCTTACAACTGCCAATGGCTGCCATACAGAAAAGCCACATAAGATGACTAGACTCTAATTCTTCTGACCGTAACATTTTGAAGTCTGTTGGTGAGGTTTACCATTTTCCACGAGCTGGTGGGCAATCTGTTTAGCTGTAACATTCGCATGACCCTCTGTAACTGGTTGGTTACAACTCAGACGTTTAAGAAACCTCCAGCCTTTCTGGCTATCCTTCCTTAGATCAGTGTCCCCCATCGCTCCTGTTATTAGATATCGCTTTTAAGAAATCTTCCCCAGCTTGGACGGTATCGGATCTCAAATGATCGTTGTCAAAGAGATCACGATATTTTCTCAATATTTCAATAGTTTTTGTATATAGTGTTCACCGTCAGCGAATTGAGATACGAGAAAAATTTCACGATATTTACATAATCATCACATTAAGGAAAATGCTCCATATTCAAAATGTTCTCGTGCAGTGAAATAATACATTTCCCCCAATCAGCCTTCTTAAAATGACATCATCTTCGAAAAGGCACTCAGATTCTAACGATTTAAAGGTAAGATGTATTGAACTAAGACTAGGCCACAGAACTAGTTGCAAACAGAATTTTGTGGTGGCGTTCTGTAAATTAACAGAGAGTCGCAGACTGAACGATGAAAGGCATAAAAGTCTGTAATGAAGATGTATGTATGAAAAGGAACTGTCTGCGGTCAGATTGCAGCATATATCTGGCATATAACAGGACGATGAGGGATTGTTTGCCCCACTGATTTCGCTGAAAACCGAGATATGTGTTTGCTTACGCAGATACTGTAATTTAATATCTGGATAATATCCATCCTCCATCTCGCACTGCTGAATGATACTGGAAGTTTGTTATCATGCTGTAGAAATAGATTGCACGAATCTGTCCATTCTACGCCAGCCTCTCCTCTTTCTTCGTTACCTGGGTAGCCCCATGTTGTATTATGACTCTTCATGTCACCAACCAAAAAATTCACATGTTGATGCTGGAAGGCTCCACAAATCTAAATACAGTAACTGGTGGCTTATTGATTGAGCTCTACTGTGAGAGTCTCAATGTCATCACGGGAGATGATCTGGATGTTGGATAGCACTGAGGGTGTTCAACCACTAAACACATGACCTTGATTTTTGGACGGCGAAGATTCTAGTCTCGGCGACTTTCCTGAATGCATATTATTAGAGTGTCGAGTAAATTGCAAGGCTATATATTTTGTGTTTTCTTTCAGATTCTTAAAATTAAGTGAATAATAGAAATAAAATAATCCAAGTGCAAAATATTATTATGAAAACTTGCGTAACATAAACCAGTAAACCTGTACATACAGAGGACGAAGTTGAGCAGAAAATGGGAGCTGATAGGAGTTAAATATAGTCTGTGTATTCCAGTAAATTCTACAGTCCGACTCGTTGGCTGAATGGTCAACGTACTGGCCTTCGGTTCAGAGGGCCCCGGGTTCGATTCCCAGCCGGGTCGGGGATTTTAACCTTCATTAGTTAATTCCAATGGCCCGGGGGCTGGGTGTCTGTGCTGTCCCCAATATCCCTGAATCTCACACACCACACATAACACAATAACACGCAGTTCCCTACACGTGGCAGATGCCGCCCACCCTCATCGGAGGGTCTGCCTTACAAGGGCTGCACTCGGCTAGAAATAGCCACACGAAATTATTTTTATAGTAACTTCTACAACGTAGCATGGTGTATTTTGCTATGTGTAGGTCTGATTTGACCTTGTAATATTTTAGTGGATGTTTATCACAGTTTCAGCTATTAATTTTTGTGCTGAAAAGACACAAGTTGAAATTTACGATGCTTGCGTATGGTAGAAGTGTCACTGTGTTATAACCGACATTTATTCATATTTTTTTTAAGGATGGGACGTTAGATTGAGTGCATTTCTCATAAAATTTGTTCAGACGTAATGAGGAACATGTTTGCAGTATAGCAGTGAAATTTAGAGGAATTTTAAGTATGTTAATTTGTGAGATTTTATGTCCACAGACGTAGGATCAGTTGAGTATGCAAATTGGAAAGTTCTGGTCAACTTCTAATTTGTACATGTCAGTAATTCCAATATTTATGTATTTATTTATTTATTTATTTATTTATTTGGCGTGTGGCTACATCACTAAAACAAATAATATTTACAAATATTATCTCATACTAATAACAATAATTGATTTCATAACGCTAATAAGTTGAAGACAGGGGAGAGTTCGATTTTAATGTATCTCAGCAGTATAACTAAGATATTTAGCATCTGAGGTTGCCTCAAGACACTTTCCGTGAAGCTAGTTAATCATAAAATTCATATCAAATGTTCGGCCTTCACAAAAGGTCTCATTATTTTATCCAACAATAGGCAGGAACGAATTCAGTCCCTGGATAACTTCGTGCAATTGCATCTAAAACTAATCTAAAACTCATATAAGAAAACCCAATACATGGGAGGAACTACTCGATAATTACACAAACAAAATCTGGTAACTCATTTTCGCAAAATTACTCAGGTAAATAATTTCAAATACTTGGGGAAATCATCCAACAATCTGCATTAAATCATGAGGAAAACAGAGAGAGATTTCTATATTACAAGTAGGCCATAGAACCACATGAAAAAGTACGACAAAATATCAGTATCAAGCAACGCTATATTAAAGCATTATAACACCGTAATTAAGCCTCAAACATTACACACGTCAGAAACCTTGATCAGTCGAGAAAGATCATTATCTAAAATGATCGAAAAACAAGATAGGGAAGTCCTCAGGGAAACCATGGCCCAGTATGCATAGGAGTGTGGATGAATAGGAGGTCTCCGGAATTGATTGAAGTGATTGAAGTTTGATTGCCATATTCAAAGAATAGATGATGAAAGACTCACTAAAAAATTTAATAATGCCTCCTCGCTTAAAGTCAGAATAACTGGATAATCGAAATTGAAAAGGACCTTCAAGAAATCAACATCCCAGATGAAATTATATGGGACACGCCTAGCTTTAGAACGTTGGTGAACAAACATCATTTTGCTGAGAACCCAAGATTAGTACACAGTTACACAGAAGGAAGAACTGATAATAAAGAACAAAGAGGGAAGAAACTCTGGCAAGAGAAGAATGCACAACCATCTGCAAAATAAGTACAATCGCGCTCCTTAGTGGGGCAAAACATTTTGAAATAATAATAATAATAATAATAATAATAATAATAATAATAATAATAATAATAATAATAATAATAATAATAATAATAAGTAATGGAATGAGTAATAGTTACCATCCATGTGGTATGCTTTTTTGTGAAGTGTCAGTCTGCGATACATTTTTCAGGAGGTGATAGCTCGGGGTTCGGTGTATTGAGGTTTGGGGTCTATGTTGAAGTCAGTGTCATATGCGTCTGGACTATTGTATTTCCAAGTGAAGTGAGGAACTTCGTAACTGTCCATAACTGTCGGTGGTAGATAAGTTCTAATTGTCCATGTAGTTATGAAACCATGCGACTCAGTTTGTGAGACATGCTCCTAGTAGATTCTCCAGAGGTAATGGTGTAGATAATGCCGAGGTTTCTTTGTAAAAATGCTCGAGGGAAAAATCAGGACAGAGTGTTTTGAAATATGGTAAGGTCCATGGTTTGAACACAGAACAAGTTCGTATATCCAGAGGGATTCTTTGTTCATCCAATTACTCCATTAGTACCAGTGAAATGCATATCAAATTCTACAGATCCCATTAGACTTGATATTATTCGTGATGGCAATAATGTTGACCGATATATTGTGATAATACAAGGATTTGGACGAAGATTTGTGCTGTAGTAAAAGGCCATCCATGGCGAGATATGTTTGCTCACTTGTAAGCCAGTGGAGAGTGGCAGGTATAAACCTGTTTGACGAGATAACAGGTGTTCACATTTATATGCGGCGGAACCTCTTAGGAATTAGAGGCCCGTGGTATAACATTATTTATGTTACAATAAATGGGGAGTAATTTGAATTTCAATTCTACTGAATAGGCAAATGACAAGAGTGGATTCTCAGTAACATTCCCGAACACTTGACTATGTATTCTAGTTTCGATGTTTCCATAACACAGTCATAGTTCGTATTGCCACTGAGCGTTTAAATAATTACTTTGGTGTCAGAAGGTTGTCCTTAGATATTAAGATTTCCATTTCTTGATATATTCATAGTGCAGCTAGGTGTTAAGGACTGCCGATGGCGTGTCCTTCAGTGGAAAGCAGGATGGTGGTTGAAGTGCATGGAAGGGATTCTTGGGATTGCTCTCCCATGCTAGGATCGTGAAATTACATAGCTAGCCAACTGCTCCTAGATGACAGGTTTGTTTGACACAATGAGTCAGTACCACATAGTATTCCATAGGGTGTAGTAGCACCCTGCCATTAGTCCATGGGATATCCATGATTTTTGCCATGTTGTTTATAAAGAAGTTGTAATATTTTGTGTGTTTATATTTTAGCAGGACTATAAGTGGATGCAGTTGAACTCCGTGACCTAAAATATGTAAGGGTTACACATGAGTCGAGTTTATTTTGGGGTTTGAATGAAGGTTATAACTAAATGTTAACAGAATTTCTTTTCACAGGTTTTCATGAATTTATTCCAATCGCTGACTTCAACCTGTTATTTCGGTTCATGAAACATCATTCAGTCAATACAAATAACACTATTTTATGTTGGATAATTTTACGCTATTATTCACTGGCACTTGAAGTCCACTTGTTTTGAGGTTCACTGTGGTCATCACGCACATTCCATTAACTTCAACGATAGGTCACTTTGGTCCTCAACCTTAAACATTAATATACTGGGTGACCATGATAGCTCAGCGATGTACATTTCGACGTTTCTCAGATTCCATTGAGGGTCCAGGTATCTCGTCCTATGCTGATGGACAGTCAATGGATGGCCTAAATTGAAAAGGTATCGAAAACACTTCCTCATATTTAGACGATCGAGAAATCGGATGCATAACGCACAGTTGTTTATGGAGATGAGCAGATTGAATCTCATGTTGTTTTCTAGTTAACCATAAACTGGTTTTCTGTGAATAGCCCTTCAGACTTTTTTGTGGTGGATATTAATTTCAACTCGAAATCGTCCAGCCGCAGCGTTATATTAATATCACTGACCGCAGAACACTGTTTATGGCCATATTTGTTAACAAACCCGCCATCATTTTTCATTGTATTTTATTGAATAAAATAGTTAGATTATGTAGGCCTTCCTTGATACCCCAATAGTCATGACTGGAAGTGACGAAGAGCCATTAACACCCCCTGAGATACAAGAGTTAACAATTCATGCTGAAGACCTGGAACAGGCAAACACCAGTTTGACATGACGAAGAGGGTTCATTACTCACTATGTCTCTTCAACACTTGCAACGTTGAGATATAAGAGATATTTAGTAAGTTCCTTGTAGCCCCGTTAGAGAAAAGAGAGAGGCCAATTAACTGCCCCCAGGTAAACTAAAATGGAGAAAAGTATACTGCAGCTGTCAACATACGAGTCCCTACTTAAAGACGCCCCTCGAGAATTACGTGACATTCATGAATAGCTATGGGCACTGAAGTTGAACTTTCAATTTGCATTCAGAACCGGCTAACAGACACAATATTATCGTACAAGTGCCGAGGGAGCATGTACAGTTTTGAGCTACTGGTCTACTCATAATTAAAAGAAAACACGACATGTAGAAAACGGGAGCACAGATATGCTCAGGTTTCAGCTACAATTTCTTAAATTGCGTCGTATTATGACTTGATTCGGCACTTGCTAATTCCCTTGAATTGTTTATTCATAAGTCTGAATACTTCTTTCATGCGCTTCTAGTCTTTTACCAGTTTTCATTGTCATAGGATCCTTCCGTGTTCATCCGAATTAATTCCTGGACGGCTCCCAAACGATTGTTGATGAGCACACTTCTACTTTGGTCCGAAAACATAAGAAGGGTCGTCCATGCTTGAGAACAAGCGGTTGAATATATATCTGTGGTTGATGAGGAGATAATTCATGAAATGACCTTTGCTCCTTTCGTACACGGACATAGCATTATGTTACCTGAAAATTCTCTCTCAGAGAAAATGGTACAAAAGGATGGACCGCTCCCCGATGTATGTTATGAGGTCACAGAAAAAGTGCTGTTCTAGCTGAAGAGCTTACTACTTCTCTGCTGTGTGCGATCGCATGCGCCTTGCTACATCTCCGGAATTGGAGGTCTTGTGGAACTCCGGACACTTGTGTAGTAGTTAGTGGCACGTTAAGCAAAATAACATTGTTATTAAATCACGTGCGGCTTAATCACGACTTGACGTGACGCTCGTGCGCCGTATCGCCCGTGTGAACCGACAGCGTGGTGCTGCGTGCGAACGATTTGCCAAGAAACACGGTGGAGTGCGGCATCTCACCAGTGTGGTTTACATGTGCGTGGTTAACTTAAATGATTCTCTTAACATTTTATCGCAAAACAGAGCACTCGTGTGTGTTCTGATCTGAAATGTTAAAGGGACCTTCTTTGCTGTATATTTGTCACAGACATAACACCAGTATAGCTTCTGGCCTGTGTGAGTCCGCATATGAACTGGTAGGTCGGTTTTGTGGATGAGGGATTTGCAACAGATATTGCGGCAGTGCGCCTTACACCCGTGTGAGTCTGCATACGACGTGCTAGGTAGGATCTCCTGCTGAATACCCTGATTAAAACATTGCATGAGATTGGCTTCTTGCCTGTGCCAGTCAGCATATGAACTACTAGGCTGACTTTGATGCTGAAGAATATGCCACAGATATTGCAGCAATATGGCTTCTCGCCTAAGTGTGTCCGCATGTGATCTCCTAACTCGCGTTTCTGGATGAATGATTTGCCGAACACATTGCAGCAGTGTGGTATATCGCCTGTGAGGGTACGCATGTGACCTGCATAGATAGACTTTCTGGCTGAAGAAATTCCCACAGACGTTGCAGGAGTATGGCCTCTCATACTTGTGACTTGCATGGACGGATTAACTGCTGAATTACTTGCCACAGACATTACAGAATTATTACTTCTCATTTATGTGTGTCCGCACGTGAATAGCATGGACGGATTTACTGCCGAATAACATGCCACAGATATCGCAGGAGAAAGGCTTTTCGTCCGTGTGAGAGCGCATGTGAATAGCATGGCTGTCTTCCCTGCTAAAGGATTCGCCACAGAAAGTTCGTCTGTATGGGTCCACATATGTACGGTGAGACTGCCTTTCTTTCTGAATGATTTGCCACAGACATTGCAACTGAAAGGCTTCTCGCCTGTATGGGTCGTATATGACACGTTAGAATGTCTTTCAGTATGAATGATTTGCTACAGACATTGCATCTGTATGGCTTCTCGCCCGTATGAGTCCGCATATGATCGGTTAGTTTGCCTCTCTTTATGAATGATTTGCCACAGACACTGCAACTGTATGCTTCTCGCCTGTATGGGTCCGCATATGAGCGTTTAGAATGCCTTTCGTTGCGAATGATTTGCCACAGACATTGCAGGTGTAAGGCTTCTCGCCTGTATGCGTTCGCATATGTTCGGTTAGTTTGCCTTTCCGTATGAAGGATTTGCCACAGACACCGCACCTGTATTGCCTCTCACCTGTATGGTCCGCAGATGTTCGGTTAGATTACCTTCCTTTGTGAATGATTTGCCACAGACATTGCACCTGAAAGGCATCTCGCCTGTATGGGTCCGTATATGAAACGTTAGAATGTCTTTCAGTATGAATGATTTGCTAGAGACATTGCATCTGTATGGCTTCACGCCCGTATGAGTCCGCATATGATCGGTTAGTATCCCTCTCTTTAAGAATGATTAGCCACAGACACGGCAGCTGTATGGCTTCTCACCTGTATGGGCCCGCATATGTTCGGTTAAACAGCCTTTCTTCATGAATGATTTGCCACAGACATTGCACCTGTATGGATCCGCATATGACCCGCCAGAATGGATTTCAGAATGAATGATCTGCTACAGACATTGCAGCTGTAACGCCTCTCGCCTGTATGAATCCGCATATGATCGGTTAGTCTGCCTCTCTTTATGAATGATTTGCCACAGACACTGCAACTGTATGACTTCTCGCCTGTGTGGGTCCGCATATGAGCTGTTAGAATGCCTTTCGTTGCGATAGATTTGCCACAGACATTGCAGTTGTAAGGCTTCTCGCCTGTATGGGTCTGCATATGATCGGTTAGATTGCCTTTCTTTATGAATAATTTGCCACAGACGCCGCACCTGTATGGGTCCGCAGATGTTCGGTTAGATTGCCTTTATGTTTGAATGATTTGCTACAGACATGGCAGCTGTATGGCTTCACACCTATATGGGTCCGCATATGTTCGATTAAACTGCCTTTCTTCATGAATGATTTGCCACAGACATTGCACCTGTATGGCTTCTCATCTGTATGGATCCGCATATGACCCGCCAGATTGCCTTTCAGAATGAATGATCTGTTACAGACATTGCAACTGTAAGGCCTCTCGCCTGTATGATACCGCATATGATCGGTTAGTCTGCCTCTCTTTATGAATGATTTGCCACAGACACTGCAACTGTATGGCTTCTCGCCTGTATGGGTCCGCGTTTGAGCGGTTAGAATGCCTTTCGTTGCGAATGATTTGCCACAGACATTGCAGCTGTAAGGCTTCTCGCCTGTATGGGTCCGCATGTGATCGGTTAGTTTGCCTTTCTGTATGTAGGATTTGCCACAGACACCGCACCTGTATGGCCTCTCACCTGTATGGGTCCGCAGATGTTCGGTTAGATTGCCTTTATGTTTGAATGATTTGCTACAGACATGGCAGCTGTACGGCTTCTCGCCTGTATGGGTCCGCATATGATCGGTCAGACTGCCTTTCTTTATGAATAATTTGCCACAGACACCGCAGCTGTATGGCATCTTACCTGTATGGGTCCGCATATGTTTGGTGAGATTGCCTTTCAGTATGAATGATTTGCTACAGACATTGCAGCGGTATGGCTTCTCGCCTGTGTGGGACCGCATAACGTCCGGACTTTTCCTGAAATTTTTATGAGATACTGAGCACTGGTTTATAATCGCACCTCTATGAAATCGCGTGTCCCCTGTCAGCATTTTCCTCTTTCTAAAGCATTTATCAGAAAATACGGACACTTGGAGCGGGTGGATCCTGAGGTGTTCCGACAAGCTGCTTCGGCTACCTTTCCGCAGTGATCGCACTTGAAGGGTTGATCTTCCTTGTGTCTCTTCAGATGTCGCAAGAGGTCCAACTTCCCAGCCAGGATGTCACTGCACACACTACACCTAAAACTAGGTGATCCGCCTTCCGAAGGTTGATGATCTCTATAGCTCACCTCGGGTCTCGATCTACAGTGACAAATTAAAACCATGTGACCAGTAGTTCAACAGCCAACTCCACTACAACTCTCACACAGGAGATTTGCTACTGAACATTCCAATCACTGATATCCAGTGCAGAGAGCTCGTTACTGATAAACATTACATTCCTGAGAGTAACCATTATCTGAGGTTAAAATTCAAAACCTCTCACTTGTAACGAGAATGTGTTGCGTCTTTTCTTAATCACGACATCACGCGCAAGAAACTTGTCACGGTTTAGAAATGTACGAGTTAATAGACCTCATTTGAAGAAAGCATGAGAAGTGGTCCAGCCTAAAAGTGTAAATACTCATACAAGCTCTTTAATCCAGCACATATTATTCTACCGAAATCCGTAGTCTGTTCTCCTACATAAAGAACGGCATATGCTTTGGAGTTTTGATCTTGTTGAACCACTCTGCGCTTTGTCGCAGGCAAGTAATAATTTTTTAAACGACCTTGTTCTTGAGGTTGTTTGAGAGAATGTCTGTGTTGTAGATATGAATAAAGTTGAGAACGTTTGCCGACATTCAGCAAGATCTGTTGAAACATGGCTAATCTTTTATGGATGTTATTTTGTCACACAAATATACATATTGTATTTGTACATTGTTATCATATCACTATAGCATTTTATTATGTCACTGTGTCGCTTTTCCGAAATATGTATCTTTGATGTGCAATCAAACATAGCCAACCTATATATAGCACGGTAGGTTTATACAAGGACGTTCATAATTACTACCATGTACTACATCACTCTACGTCTTAATTGCTGTATTTAACACGGAAACCACTAATACTGATGAAATCCTGGAAAAGCTGAAATATAAGAAGTATACGACGGGTCTCTCCCTAGCAATGATACTGTCTTTTCTCCTCAAGACACTGCTGTTATAGACATTATGAAGGCAACACAGAATATGGCTTTGGTGGTAGCGTTTTATTACAATGTTCTAATATCCTGATTTTGAATCCAAACGCAACCTATCATACTTTAACAATACGGATAGAAGTAGCATGAAAATCAAAGGCTTGAGCCAAAATTCGAGATGACATGACGTTGAATTGCACTGTAGTGGATATTGCTGCTATGTAAAGGAAGGAATGTTATTCTATTTATTTCAAAAGATCACGGGCAACGTGATTATTTTTAGTGGATTCATAACATAGTTGGATAGCATCCAATTCTGAGCCTGTCTCCCCACCACAGAGTAGTTCTACATATTCTACGGAAGAACGGTTATAGGTGAGATCCGCTTACAACTGCCACATGGGAAAATCGATCACGCAGGCTAAAATATATCGTAACATGAACAGGTACTTTCCAATTCATGCTGTATGAAATGAATTCACATGGCCCAGTCGAATGCATGACTGGCTCACAAGCATAGTAATGGGAGGCTCGACCATGTATTGTTACTGCACTCCTTGGAAGTGGACAAATGAAAGGGGGACATTGATTCCAGATATGACAGACTAAACCTCTTGAACATCAAACAAGATATTGATGTTGACACCACTAGACAACAGGGGGCAGAAAATACGACACTGGATTGTATGTCATGCGTTCTGTGGCATATCACGCCAAGCAAAGGTGCAAGCGTCTGTAACCCTTCTTCTTTACGTGAATACGTGATTCTTGTGACAAGTAATTTATCAGGTTCACAATTAGTTTTCAGTAAAATAATGTTTCATTTTGCATTGATAAATATTCTATACGAACCAGCTATATTGCTGTAACTCGTGGCGCGTCCCAGGTGACGGATACGGGTTCCCCGCTGGCCTGCCGATGAACTTGAGCAAAATATAAAAGCTCTCGCGTACCAAACATGTACAAAGTCTTTAATGGCAACTTTGGCGGAGATGGAGACGTTCAGTAGGGACCAGGTGGCGGAAGAGGTACACTAAATTTCTGGAAGTTAATGCAGAAAAGAGAGTAGCGTTTCTTCTCTAGAGGAGTGGCTGCAAAATGCATCTGTTCTCCATGTCCGGAGCTGCGTTACTCCCTTCTGTGATGAGTTCTAAAATGCTCAAGACAAGCCGGCCGTAAAATAATACCGTTATATCATTACAGAAATATTTCTCATGGTATCGGAGCCAAGGTTAGTGCAGTCCCTGGAAGGGACGCGCATTGGCAGGGCCCAGTCAGCATGAAAAGTATGCTAGGGTTACCGTCGCACGGGCTGTGACGGCTAACCATGCTAGTACACCCATTTTGTATCCCATCATTGAATTATGCCTGGATGAAGTAGCGAATAAGACTCTGCACTTGAGAGAAGGCTTGTAGGCATCTGAGAGGTGCGGAAGAAAAGATGGAATGGAGAAAAGTCATGAGAAAAGAGGTGTGGTTACTAACTGGTGTACAACAGAAACCGAAGGACAGTTCATGGTGTTGACATTGTCATATCAGCTAAATTTGACGGTTCAGTCTCCGAGGTGTAATAGTTTGACAATCGCTTGATGTAACTCGCCCGCACTGGGGAAAGAAGGAAATTCCAATTTTTCACAGCAACGCTCCACAAACTGACGTGCTCATGGGAACCAAAGATGCGTTCTGGGCACTGCCTGACAAGAAGACCGCTGACTATCTTATCGCTGCCGCTGATCTGAATGGACGTGTCGGACCGAGGAAAGAAGAACAAACAGTCCATGGCGTTCATGGACGTGGAGAAAAGAACGACGATGCCAAACGAATTCGCGATTATGCAGAAACTGATCATCGCAAACACACGGTTCAAAAAGAGCGATATTCATCTACTCAGTACTACAGTGGCTCCCATCCAATTCGCATTGACTACATCCTTGTGAGAGAGTGAAATCTCGAAGATGTTCTAGAGATAACAGTTGTCCCTTATTAAATCCTTGCGATGCAACAAAGACCAGTCATCTAAGCTGCGGATAAAGTCACCAAGAGCCCAATACTTCGCAGGATATAGACAAATTGTGATCAAATGGTTGCCCCTGAAGAAGAAGACTAACGTCGTTGCAAAAGTTACAGAGTCACAAATCACCATAGTTGAAGTGAGCCGGACTTAACTGAAAGACGCCTTTTGCTCTATTCCTGGAACAATTAAGTCAGGGCGACGACAACGAAGGATTAAACATGACATATGGCTAAGGAATGAAGATGTGAAATATGCAGTACGGTTGAAGAAGCAGCTGTACCACAAGTTTCTTGCTCGTTGGAATGCCTACGAGGCTGCCACTCGTAAAATGAAGGAGGTATTTGCCGTAACATAATCAAACCGGTAGGCAGGACTATATGTGAAACATGACATGCGCGAATTCGAGCGGAATTTTTAACGGCTAGTCCAATCGAGCCAACGCAAAACGTCAAAAGTCCAACGTTTTTACGGCATCAATGAGGAAACAGACGATTTGCTACTGGACAGGCGGGAAGCGCGAGTACACTGGCGGAACTATTTTGACAACATTTCAATCATGGAATTTCAGTATCTACCAATCCTAATCACCTCCGCTGGGAAGGTCCAACGTAGGAAAATGACGTCACTAAAGTCCAGACTATGCGGAAGGAAATGAAATCAGGGAAAGCCATCTGCCCCGATTATCTTCCAGCAGAGTTTTGTTTCTCTCAATGGGGGGATGCAGCAGTGTGGCTAAAGCAAGCTTTTCAGCCATATCATCAAAGAAGGTCAGAAACAAACAGACTGGCGACGGAGTATCAATTCAGAAAGAAGGGAAGCCCTGGCGATTTTTCTAATCACGGCCCGAACATACTTCTGAGCCTCGCAACGAGAGACTTAGAACAAATCTTCGACAAAAGGATTAGCGATTTAGCCAAATATACAACAAGCCAAGCTGGATTTGTGTAAAATTGTGGCGCAATAGGAGAAACCCATGTTGCCGGACTATTACTTGAGAAACACTGTGAAAAAAATAAGAGGCTTCATGACAAATTTCTGGACCCTTAGAAGCCCTTCCATTGGGTACTTCATGACCTAATCAGTCAGCCCTACAAGTACATGGCATTCCAGAGCACCTTGCTGAGAGGGTATAATTGCTCTACAAAGAACAAATGAGTTGTGTTCAAGCTGCCGCAGGAGCGTCTGATGACTTCCGCATAACTGTAGGAGTCCATCAAGGCCCCGGCTTATCACCACTGCAGCTTATTCTTGTGATGGACATAATTACCACAAACCTGCGCAGTCCAATACCATGGACACTTCTCTAAGCAAATGATATCATTTGGCTGAAGAGAATAAGCTAGACCTGCAGCGTCAAACAGAAGACTGGAACAATCGACTAGCGCAATAAGCCCCGCGCCTCAACAAGAACAAGACAGAATACGTTGCATTAAATCGTCGAGAAGTTGGAACCATGCATGTTGACGTTGAAGATATAGCACGAGTAGAGATATTTAAGTATATTGGCTCCACAATCCATGATTATGGCCAACTTACTGATGAAGTCAACTTAAGGATATACAAAGCCTGACTGAAGTGGAGAATGACAACAGGCGCCCTTCCGAACTTTGGACGAAGGGCCATCTCTAAACTAAGTTCTACCGAACTGATATCTGTCCTATCGATATCCATCTTGTCGTTTTCTACGGCAACGAATGCTGCCCAGCTCTAGAGGTAGAACGCCAAATAAGCATCATGGATACGAAGTTGCTTAGGTGGAAGGCTGGCATAACTAGACTAGATCACATTTCAAATGATGTTATTAGAAAACGTTTTGGCACTGCAGCGATCCAGAAGAAAATTGGGGAAAGGCGTGTGCGCTGGTTTGGGCAAGTGTTGCGTGTAGAGGACGATACATTGGGAAAGTCAGAGTATTACACAGAAAGTCGGTGAAAAGAGGCGCTAGGGACGAACCAGACAGCATAGACTGATAAAGGGCACAACGGCCTGAAAGTTGGAAGACTACATGCAGACATGGCCCGAGACCGAACTAACTGGAGTCAATGAACCACAACACCGGACCCTGCCACCAGATGCAGACTGATGAATACTCTGTTACAAAAATGGAGTGCAAAGGATATTTTACACATCCTAACATTCAAATTAGTTTATTGTATGTTCAAATTTTCTCCCCTAAAGCCTATGTCCCATATCTATAAAAACTTATTTTCACAAAATAGTGTTTGAATGGCTGAACGCTTCTCGATTTCGTGTTTAAGTGACTCCTATAAATGCATTGTGAAGAAAAATTTATAACTCATCAAAATAAAAAATGGGTATATCTGTGTTAAATGGGAAGGACAGTTTGAATATCCGGTGAAATTCTATGAGTACTGTGCCGTTACATTGCCAAACACCACAACAACAACCATAACGGCCAGCCCAAGGTATGAACTAGCAGTTACACAACTGCACCAGTTCGTAAGAAATAAGTGGAAGCTTAATCAGACACTGTACACTCTTTCCAACAACAAGAGAACAAGGAAAACGTACCTTAACAAGTGGAGAAGTGTCACAACAACCGTGGATAATTTAAATTAACCCCTGTACTGGACATCACAACACCAAAAATTGAAAGAAAGAACAACAACATACCTTTAGGAAGGTAAAATAATTTAATCTTGATACCCAAAGTAGAACAACCTTTTTTTGAATATAAAAATAAAATTAAATAAAACCGTCCATAGAAGAGAAAAACAAACAATAATATAAGGTAATTAACAACTGAGGAAAACTCCTGAAAAACTGAGGTCGGCCAACCAGAAATATGTGTAAAAGGTACATGACTACATGATAATTACTTTAAGTGAGTAGTGCCTTTGGGGTGCTTTACAAAGGGTGACCTTCAAAGTACAAGTTTTCTCTTCATTTACTCTTACTTTCATTTAACTTATTATATTCGTCCGGATAGTGTGATCATGGAGCTTTCGCAAGGGGATCAGGGTAATTACGTCTCGAGTGACATAAACACAAGTAGAATAAACAGACGTTAAGACAGCCGAACAAACACAAACCGGGAAAATATCAAGTCAAGAAAGTTTGGATAAAGTGTTAAAGTCACACAGACACCAAAATAAAATATTTACAAAAGCGACAGAATCCCAAAAACAACCACTACCATCACTACAGAGTAGCTATTGTAACCAACATTCGCCATCAAGAGTTGGCAATGACCAATCACAAAGCATAAGCATAACAATGGTCGAAACATAAGGAACCCGGAAATTCCAAAACTCATTCATTTACATTTTACAAGAAAAAATAAAAGGAAAAGCAGGAATAAAATTAAAAGAGACCCAAACTAAATTTCTGATACCCTGGAGAAAACTCACATGGTCCTAAAACCTTTCCAAGAGGTAGAGTTCCTTTGAAGTACATATAGAGAAGATACACCTTATCTCCCAAAACTCCACATTAATAATAATCATAACTTTTCATAATTTCCCAAACTAGATGAAATGTAATACACCTTCATACCACACATATCCAGATCATTAGGATATGTATACTATATATATATATATATATATATATATATAAATTTTTACAGAGGAAACCCGAAAAACTTGAACAGTTACTGCCTTTTAAATTTTTGAACCAACAACTAGCATTATGGCTTTTTCAAATGTCTTAAACACACGAAAGTTCTAGAAGAGGGCATGTTTTCCAAAACATCATTGCGGTCTCCGGCGACTAAGTTCAATTTAAATGAAGAAGAAACTTACAGTTGCAGAATCAGGCTTGTAGTAACATCAAAGCGTCAGTTGCTCCATACTCACGTAATGATATCACAAAATATTGCATTTACTGCAGAAAGGAGGACGGTCTCCAAAATTTAAAAATTAAACCTTTAGAATGGCTGAAAGCCATCGCACTAATATATTATGTCGGATCCATAATGTGCGCTAAGGCCAAAAGCCGGAGCGAGTGAGTAGCATGTCCTTCCTCCATCATGGTCAAGCTTCTTCTCATTTCATAATGGCCCATTACTCCCGCTGGAAGAGAGCAGTTCAACAAGATGGCGAGGAGCTCCCTGATTGGTTGGAGGCGAGGTCACGTTTCAACCACACCATAACAGATGGCAGCACACAGCAGAATGAGAGTTAAGTATCGAGAGCAAGTCCCAGAGAATAAATTAATTACTTAAGAAATATGATGATTTACAAGTAGGAGAAATCCAAGTTGAGAATATAAACGTGACACTGTTTTCTACGGCTAATTGGCCAAATCAAAACCGTTCCTTGGGAAAGCAGTTTTAAATCCGTAATAATGCCTCAGTACCTACAACAGGGGTGTCCGTCAGTGTATTCTAGCCTGAATAGAATTTTGCAATTCATATTTCTGCTTACATACGTCATAGACAGCAGACGATCATATTAATCAGTTTGTTATTTTCACTCCGATCACGCCTATAAATATGAAGACCATGGAGGTGTGGCACAAAGTGGTCAGCTCAGGGCCATGTGACACTCAACGCTCTAAAGCTGGAAGGAAGCCACACAACTAAGTGGTTCGTTCAGGACCATGTGTCTCTACACAAACGGAAGTAAGCCTCATCACTATTTAGCTCAGGACGATGTGTCTCTCCACAAATGGAAGGTAATCTCAACACTAATTGGTAACCTCAGAAATACGTGTATTTCCACAAGTAAGCAATTAGGAAATTTTATGAATCTTAAAATCTTTTCTTATGTAATTCAATACCCAACTGGCATGACAAATACTATAGGCATTTTAAAGGAAGTCATTTAAGTTGCGGCATGATATTTGTAGACTGCTGAAATGAGAGTGAGGAAACAATAGCGCCTGAGGTGAGATATAAAACAAAGTGGGAAGTAGCAGATAAGATCCGGTCGACTGAATCCTTCAGAAGCATCTAAAATCTATGATGTAAAATGGACTAAGCTACGTAGACAATGGACTGTCCTCTGACATATATGCCAAGGAAAAAGAAGACACATAAAATGCATGTCGCTTTGCTGGTCTCTGCACAAAATACGTTTATAAAGTAGAAAGCCAATTTAGACTCCATCAAAAATAGAAATATGATTTTGTGTGTGAAAAGGATTCATAAGCAACATTTTTACTGGTGGTCATAATACAAGATTGTTCTCTAACGTAGCCTATTGTGTCCTGTTACATATGAATTACAAAGAAACAGAGAGTGTGAGCTGGTACTGGGTAGTTCTGAGGACCGACATGAATATTTCTTGCCACTAGTTGTGAAAGTACAGTAGGAACAAGTCAGTGCATCACATAAGAGCCGAGAAGACCCTAACCACTCACAAAATCAAATAAACCATACAGAATTCGTAGTTTCCAACACAAATCTTGTTTGAAGTCAAACCTTAGGCCACGACTAGCCATCGCATGACCTGCTGATACAAGGGCATGGTTAAGAGCACCAATCCGAGACTATAGAATCATTTCCTACGGATTATCAAAGATCATTTCACACAGTAACCAACAAAGGTGTGACAGCCAAAAATTAATTAGCAATGTCACAACTACAGTTCAAAAACACTACTGCATTAAATGTTTAGAACAGGACATACACTTGTGGTACTTTGTAAGGTCAGTGACAATAATTACAATTTTGAAAGAATATTATATCACTACGTTATTTACCTATTATTATTATTATTATTATTATTATTATTATTATTATTATTATTATTATTATTATTATTATTATTATTATTATTAGCATGGGGCAAAAAGTTAGATACTTATATACAAATATATAGTATTTACAAATATACACAGACAAGAAACATGTTGAGCAGAATGTCCAGTTGAGTGATCCACTGTATGGCTTCCTCTGTTGGTGGAATCCAGTGGTTGTCCCTATGATAACGAACAATGCTAATGGGATGATTGAGCAGGACAATGCCCGGGTTCACACTGCACGCATCTCCAGAGAAGCTCTCCACGACATCACAACCTTAGAATGGCCCGCCAGATCCCCGGACCACAGTCCTATTGAGCATGTGTGGAACATGATGGGTCGACAACTGGACAACCGTCCGCATCCACCCACAACTCTGGAACGACTGACCCGTGCAGTGCAGCAAGCATGGTTCGCAATTCTTCAGGAAGCGATCCAGGGCCTTATTGACTCCATGCCTCGAGGAATTCGTCAATGTATTGCAGCTCGTGGTAGGCATATCCTGTATGATTGTTGTCCAAACTTGCGGTCAGAGGGACCTGAAAGTGTAATAATCGAATCACAGCCGAACACTCGTCCTGCATGTTCAATTGCAGCAATGTAGCACCACTCCTTCTGGATGTTGCAATTTCCATTTTCTTCAGTGTATTTCTGGAGCAGATGTCATAAAATCAGATGTCCGCTTCACACTCGCCCGAAGATACTCCCACTATCCCCCATTTATTGTAAATAATTCACTTTACAGATGTACACAGTGAGCAACATAAACATTGAATCATACAATAATGTTGACTGGACGAATCAGGCAACGTGATCTTGCTGCGACTACCAGAGTCAAGTTTTGTCTGTCATAAACGTGTTAGATTGTTAATAACGTAGTTCTGAATACAGGATGTAATGAAAGTAACATGAACATACACTTCTTTAACATGGCATTGCAGTTTATTTTCTGGGTTATCTCTGAAATATTCACGGGCCCATGATTTCCTCTTGGTAGCTATCAATATGCACTCTAAGAACTGCATCGCTTTAACGACAGTCAAATGATTAGGCTTAAATTAAATGACTGACTTTTACTCGTAGGTTAAGTGTGATGTTCCAAACCTACTTACAGCTTGTTCGTGTATCATTCCCCGTGAATAGAAGGCCAAACTTCCATTCACGACACAACCTGTTCCGTTGCGCCGTCAAAGCCTGTCGTTCTCAGTGTGCCACGTAACTGTGGTGTAAGGTGCGTGCTTATGTCCTGGAGAGCCTCATGAGGCATGCTTTTGTGAGAAAAAGCACTGAGAGGTTCTCGAGAAACTTGAGATGTCCTCTTGTTTCCTATCCCTAGTGCACAGTGACAAAGCATGGAACTAGAGCTATTCAATACTGGCTTAACGGAAACGTCTCCCATGAGACCTGGGTGAGCACTGACCTGCGTTCACCGTTCGACAACATTGGGCAATCTTCCCTTTTATTGGCTTGTGACGGTACACTCCCCTGTGCAGATTAGAAAGCTATTGGTCTTGGATGACAAGTGCCAAAAGAGCAGGTAAGTTATCGAGAAGTTTGCATTTCCCAGAAGTTTCACTTGGAGTTGCTGAGGTCTAGATAAGGAGGTACAGGCCTCACATGTGCTATTGGTGACTTGATCCGGCATGTGGAATGCGGTATCAAGAGTTTTAGTTCCAAGGTAGACATTTGTGGCTTCCCCAGAACACATTAGCAATATTGAGACACAACACATCTCAAGGGAAACATTCCTCTACACGATCATGATCGTGTTGATCACCAGTCATATCAGTGCAGAAGTATGGAAAATCACAGACGTTGATCTGAAAAAGCAAAGGGGGTTTGGCTAGGACTGAGAAAGGAGAATGCCTCGTACATTTTGTGATTTAGAGAATAACACTCTTTCAATTCATGTTTATTACTATTAATTTGCTACATATAAAAGAAACAGAAGACAAATTCTACTCATGGCATCTCTAAAATACAAAATGAACTAAGATTAGCACAAAATCACATAATCTCTGTGTTACAAAACAATCAAGATCTCGCAAGTTAACATAACACATCTCGTTCCATAAGCTGTAAAAATTCTTCTTTCTTGAGGAAACCACTTTTCATTGCTCAGAATTTAAATCCAGACCTCCTCGATAACCAACCAATGGCAATGTTATCCAGAAATCATGCCCCACTAAAATGATATTGTAAATGTTATTTAAACACCACTACTAAGTATGTTTTAGATTCACACAATATACTATTCCTCATTCAATTCTGAAGAGCTCGAAATAAATACCCTACACAGGGTGACGCAAAAATCACTGGACACTGATTTAAACAAAAGATTGAATTTCTGTTTCATTACAAATACAAATAATGCTAACTGTATTCTGTCTGCATGACTACATCTTCCAAGTCTTTGGAACATTTACATACTGTATGACATAGTGTTCTATCACTGTCGAAATCATGAAATGGGCCGTGTATATAGTCTTTTATTTCAGCAATGGTCTGAGGATTCTTAAAATAAACTGAGTCCTTGACGACATCACGTAGGAAAAAATCCATGCACGTGATATCTGGTGAACGTTGAGGCATGTCACCCTTCGACCAATCACTTTTCTATGGAAAGTTTCATTTAAATAATCGCGGACGGCAGTGGCATGATGTGGTGGTGCCCAACCATGTTGAAGGTAATTTTCTTGAAAGTTTTCAACACACGCTGTAAGTCCTGGTAACAGATAATTCTGAAGCATGTCCAAATACTTATCCACTGTAACTGTTCCGTCAAAAAATATGGTCCAAATACGCCAAATAGTGATATTGCCCCCAGACACTCACACCAGGTTGATTTACTTGTTCATCTAAGAAAAGATGCTTATTCTCAGTATACCAGTACGTGCATTTATGTCCGTTAACTTAAAATTGGCGTCATCAGACTACAGAATGCTATTGAATGGGTTAGGATCATCTTTTTGTTCGCCAAGCATCAATTCACAAAACTTAAGATGATAAGGATCGTCTTGAAGTATCCCATGTCGTAAACGTGGTATGTTAATTTTAAACTTCTGTTTGTGTAACATTCTTTGCACTGACCCTCGTGATAAATTCAGCTCACTTGCTAATCGTCTGGTTGATTTTCGCGGACTTCGGTTCACAGCTAAACTTAGACGCAATTCATTTTCCTCAATTGTGACTGTTCTTGGGCGGTCAGATCCCGGTGCATCCATAACAGATCCATGTTCTTCAAAGCTATTTCGTACGTCGTACGCTGTTTGTCTAGACGTTGGTTTTGATCTAAAGTGTTGTCCCCGTTCATTAACAACTGCAGTAGCACCACCTTTGAAAATCTAAAATTAAACCAAGATTCGTTGGTAAATCACATCAATGCACATCATATTACAAGAAAAAACACAAATTACATAGGACAATCAAATAACATTCCCAACAAATTTATAAGAAAATCAAAATTATTGATAAACAATTTGCTAACACTTTAATGCACATTTCAATCATCGTTTTCAAATTCATACTGCAATGACACTTATCAAGGTTACAAAAACTGCTCTCAATTAGCAGAAATCCTAACACTAGCACCGCCTCTCTTTGATTCTGTAACCTAGGAAATTCTGGTTTGTAACTGTAACCAATGAACACATAGTTTGCACAGTGGCGGCTGTAACCCATCCCCACTCCAAAAAATACAAATATTTAGAAACATACCGGTGTGTGGTTTTCTTTCTTTGCCATTTGCCTTACGTCGCACCGACACAGATAGGTCTTATGGCTACGATGGGACAGGAAGGATCTAGAAATGGGAAGGAAGCGGCCGTGGCGTAGATTAAGGTACAGCCCCAGCATTTGCCTGGTGTGAAAATGGGAAACCACGTAAAACCACCTTCAGAGCTGCCGACAGTGGGATACGAACCCACTACCTCCCGGATGAGAGCTCACAGCTGCGCGCTTCTAACCGCACGGCGAATTCGCTCGGTGGTATGTGGTTTTCAAGGGGCTCTCCACTGAGTTTTCCACAGTGAACAAACACGCAAACAACCCCAACACATATACACATTCCTCATAAAACACTATAAACCTATATAATTAAACACACAATAACACCTGCAATGGCAAAATATTCACCAACTCAAACACTTGGGGTGAGAGCGCAAAAACGTAACTTCTTAATGTTACCAACATCATTGAAATAAAACCAGCAACGTCGTAATGCAAAATTACATGTTATATTGACATTTATAAACTAGAGATTTCTTATTAAAGAAAATCACAATATCATGTCCTTATTCTGACAACATAAAAAGTACAATTCTTATAGTTCATCGATTTACAAATGTGGCTATGAAATAGGAAAGTTGGTGGTATTCTATCCTCTTTGGTATTAAAAGACCTGGCGTGAACAGCTCTACAGCATTTTGTGTTCCCGTTTGCTTTGAGCGATCCCCTCTTAAATACTATCGCTGAGTCAAGAGGGTGCCAGCTGCCACGTTCTCATATCGGTCGTAATGCAAGTGCTGCCTCTCTGTGGTCGAACGAAGAATTGCTGTGAAGTGATGTCTTGGCTGTTGTTTCCACAGCCTGTCGGAACACATTCTCTTTGTATCGAAAAAGTTGGGCACGCATGCGCAAAAGGCAGAGTTCCTGGTTTCTGGCTAAAAGCTTAGATCTCGCTGAGCTGTGACCACACAGCACTCAGCGTGCAGCGCACCAGTAGTTACCTGGTTGTGAGGGGATTTGAATAATTTCTTATTCTTTTGCTGACGCCTTTTCCAATGCACTGTATTTGATTGTAGATAACATTTTAAAACTAATTTATTTTTCCAATAGGCAATGTGCTGCAGCACTTCAGCACATAAGGTACGGCCGCCACACAGGACATGACCATCAATGATGGACACTTCAAACCACCTCTCTACACTACTTTGGAATACATCACCATTTCCCTGTCACTATCCACAAGCAATTTCTTTTCAGCCTGCAAGATTTTAATGCAGACATCACACTTTTTAAATGATATTTTAATCACTTGCAAACTGGTGTAGCTGGCAATGCAGACTAAAATCCATTGTGTTTCAAGGGGAACTCTGATATGAACTACTTCTTCTAATGCAAGCTCTAACCCATCTAAATTATCAATAACTGTATCATGGCTATTGATATAAACATTATGAGCAAAGTCTGTCAAAGAAAATTCACGAAGTTTTGCAGACCTCATCTTCAATACGCCTAACAGTTTGATCTTTCTTTCAAACTCAAGAATTCATTCCACAGAGGCATTAGAAGTGCAACCACTCAATCTCCTGTAGACACCAAATCTTCTCTCTGAACTGTCTGTCTACAATTTTGTAGTAAACACATAAAACCAGTGGTAACTATTGAAAACACATTGAGGTAAGTTTGTTAAATTTGTTTAATTATTATTGTGGGGAAAGTTATTACCCATAGAACCTCGAAGAACATTCCACATCATTCTAGGCTCTGTGTTGTGGTGAGGCATGCTGTGACGTCACCCGCTCTCTACGTCACACGCTCGCCGTCCAGTCAGTCTTTCGTAGCCGGCCCGGAGCGTAACGCGTAAGTTTTTTTAAAGATTTCTATTACGGAGACTTAGTTTTGTACCGCCGTTACCGGTACAATATAAAGAGATAAAATATTTAATACAATGTGTAAAGGTGACGAGAATCTAATTGTGATGGGAGACTGGAATATAGTGGTATGCAAAGGAGGATAAAGTAATATAGTAGGAGAATTCGGATTGGGACAAAGGAACGAAAGAGGAAGTTGGCTGGGTGAATTCTGCACTGATCATAATTTAGTCCTTGCTAATACTTGGTTCAAACACCACAAACGAAGGCAGTATACGTGGACGAGAGCTGGAGACACTGCAAGGTATCAAATAGACTTCATTATGATTAGGCAGTGATTCAGAAACCCGGTGTTGGGTTGCAACACTTTCCTAGGAGCAGAAGTGGACTCCGACCACAACTTGTCGGTCATTAAATGCCATCTGAAGTTGAAGAAACTGAAGAAAGGAAGGAATGCAAGGGGATGGGATCTAGACATGTTGAAAGAAAAGAATGTGAGGGATTCTTTCAAGGAACATTTTGCAAAAAGGATTAAATGAAAAGGCTGAAGGAAACACTATAGAGGAAGAGTGGATAGTCATGAAAAAAGAAGTCAGCAGGGCTGCTGAAGAAATGTTTGGAAGGAAGAAAAGATCAAGTAAGAATCAATGGATAACTCAGGAGATCCTAGACCTGATTGATGAACGACGAAAATACGAAAATGCTAGAAATGAAGAAGGCAGAAGAGAATACAAGCGATTAATGAATGAAGTGGATAGAAAGTGCAAGGTAGCTAAGGAAGAATGGCTGAAGGAGAAGTGCAAGGATGTCGAAGGTTGTATGGTCCTACGGAAGGTAGGTGCTGCATACAGGAAAATTAAGGAAACCTTTAAAGAAAGGAAATCTAGGTGTATGAATATTAAGAGCTCAGATGAAAAGCCACTTCTAAGAAAAGAAGACAAAGCAGAAAGATGGCAAGAGCATATCCAACAGTTGTATCAAGGTAAAGATGTAGATGATTTGGTTCGGGAACAGGAAGAGGCTGTTGATGCTGATGAAATGGGAGACCGAATTTTGAGGTCAGAGTTTGACAGAGCTGTGAGTAATAAATAGGAACAAGGCTCCTGGAATTGATGACATTCCCTCTGAATTACTGACTACCTTAGGAGAAACCAGCATGGCAAGGTTATTCCATTTAGTGTGTAAGATGTATGAGACAGGAGAGTATAATTAATTTATCTCCCATTTAAAAAAATATAAGAGCGGAAATGATCAATCAAATCAAAATCACTTCAAATGCAATGGAGGTGTCTACCTTGGTGGCAAATGGCACAGAAAAATACCTTACTATCAAGCATTAAATTGTCAATGAACAGACAGGAAGACAATTTCCTAAAATACAGCATAATACAAATTACACTAACTTTTTTCTTTTAAACACACAGCTCATCATTAATAAATTTACAATATTTACAAAATTTAACTAATGATGATGATGATGCTTGTTGTTTAATGGGGCCTAACATCGAGGTCATCGGCCCCTAATGGTACGAAATGGTATGACAAATTAAGTCCAAAATTCTCCACTGACCAGAACTCAATACGTGAGGACGAAGAATGAATGAATGGACATGAATTTAAAGCAATCAGTGGATGCGACCCGCAATGCCTTACATTCACAGAAACTTACGTAAAACAATAGGATTACTGACCAAGGGACTGTTGCTATAGCGTAACACTGAATGGATGATGCTTGCAGTCTAAAGGGGGTCGAAAATCCAAGTTATCGGCCCCGCATAACGCTACTTACCTCTAGGAAGGTAGAACATGGTATATGTCATGTTGGGGTACTAATCAAAAGTAGCAGAGACTCGCGGTATTCCACACATTATGGTACTACACACAGGTTATGAAATTCGACATGCAATACAGACCTATGGGTTTTCTCACCTTGCAGCGCCATTTACAGGCAACGCAAACCTATGGTGTTCATCACATAAGAGTACTAGCCACAGGGACCTGCACTATCCTGCGGTGTTCCTCATAGAGTGGGTACTAATAACAGACAAGGCAGGACCATGGTAGCTATCATCTCATGGTCCCGCTCATATGGTGGTACTAATCACAGGTACTGCAGAAGCCGATCGCACGGTGCTCCTATGATACTAATCACAAACCTATTTGGTACCTAATATAGTGGTACTACGCGCAAGTAAAAGCGAACCATGATGTTCTCCGCATGGTGGTACTAATCACAAGTAGTTTCGGAGTTCCTTGGTCGCCCCTTACGACAGGCAGGGAATAACGTGGGTGTATTCTTGGTCTGCGTCCCCCAACCCACAGGGGGGTTGTGTGTTTGGTCCGCGAGAGGTATTTTATTTCCCTCAAATCCGCCAGCAAGCCGCTTAGGACCCCCTATCCGCCACCTGGGACGCGCACCGTGGGAGTATCACTTCTCCCCCTGCTACGCCAGCGTAGTAGGTTCGTGGAAATTTTACTCATAATATCCTCTGTATTTAAAAACATTATCAAATATACAACATGTGGAGTTATTTCAAACAATAATATACAACTGCTATTAGATTAAAATTTACGTTGCATTTATATATTTTATTTTCTTATACTTTTTGGAACCTAACTTGCATAGCGACCTGCTGCGTCTTAACCCAAGTCCTTTCGCCACTGCTTTTTAGACAACTGATAAGAGATAGGAATGTGAAAAGCGACACACTGTAGGATAGCAGTAGACAACTTAGCGTAGAAAGAACGGAACATTTGTAAATATGTACATTTAAAATTACCTATATATTTGTGAATATTCAGCGGAGAATATGCACACATACATACGGGGATGGAGGCACTTCCGTGTATTTGTACATGTACAATTTTAGGAAAATAAATAAAAATAGTATTAATAATAAATACTATCTCCAAAATATTACCCAATACTATTCCTTGCTTCCTTTTTCCTTTCTGCTGATCCCTATTTCAACAATGACTAGCTATTTTATTTATCCTCTTATTACCGGAGTAATAATGTATATCCTCTCTGTGAATACTTCAGTGCTGGCGGCATGGCCATTGAAATTCGTGTCTTTAATGTGGTTTGCCGCTGCGTTATTCATCAAGTGATTCATGGTCACAGATACTATGGTTTTCAATATTTATAAACATTAACTTCCACCGGCTTTAAAGTTATTAATGAGCCCATCTGTGGTGTATGGCCAGACAGTGCCTTTTCCAGTATTCTTCTGCATTCTAGTGTCGTCGGTATGAACTATCTCGCCACTCTCCCCCTCCACCGAGCGAGTATGCGCACGTAAACATTGCGACTGTGGTCTGACTTCTGGCTTCCGGGTTGTCGCCAATAAGGTTCTGTGATGGAAGGACGGCGTGCTTCTCCGCTTGGCGGGGTGGATAGACCCAGGGTGAAGTTGGTTTGATAGGGCTTACGCCCTCGTCAACTTTGCAATTTAATTTCAAATTTTGTTATCATTTAATGCACCTCGCCTGGAATTTTTGAGTGCACTCTAAGAGTTATGCTGAAGCGTACTGACGACTACGGCAAGATACTACACTGTAAGTGGTTTTTTTTCAACTCATCGTTAACTTGTTCCAACTGGTGAACTGAATATTTCTAAATGCCTTGTTCCGCCATTGTGAGGGAATCCTGAAACGTGAAATTTCTGAAGCTATTTCGAAGAATATAAGGATTACGGAATTTCATGAGCTTGTACTATCAAAATTTATTCCTTCATTAGCACTGCAAAATTTGTTTCCTCAATATTGTTTTAGGACTCAACTATATCTTAGACTCGAGGTTTTATTGCAAGGTATTTCGAATTTCGGCGCAAGAAGAAGAAATGGTGGCACATATTCTGAAAAGTTTTCCTCCCTCCAAACGATCCTACCTCTTCCTCAGGAAGAGTCCGACTAATTTTGTGGAATTAGAGGCTGCTTGTACCTTTGCTGAATATGTCAAGCACGGGGACGCGGCCAGACCGATCTGCCACCCTCCTCCTTTTAACCCGGCCTCGCCTCGATCTAGGGATAGTGGAAATCTTAAAAATGGTATAATTGTGGATTACGTGACCACCTTCGGAATGCTCGCCCGTCAATAAAGCGTAGTACTGGTCCTTGTTCTTATTTGTGTGGGTCGAGGCAGCATATTAAGCATAATTGCCCAACCTCTTTAAAAAAACGCAATAAAAGTCTAAAGGTTAATAGTAATACTTGTGAATCTTGCCCCTGAATTTTCTGTGGATTCAGAGAGTGTTATTTGTCGGCAGGAATGTAATATAAATCTCCGATTTGGTTGAGTCTAAAAGTACCTTCGCGAAGGCAGAGCTGAATAATGAACCGATTGTTGCTTTAAATGACTCAGGTAACGTTGTCACTTTAATATATGATGATGCTTGTTGTTTTTTTCTATTTGCTTAACGTCGCACCGACAGAGATATGTCTTATGACGACGATGGGCTAGGAAAGGTCTAGGAAGTGGCCTTAATTATGGTACAGCTCCAGCATTTGCCTGGTGTGAAAATGGGAAACCACGGAAAACCATCTTCACGGCTGGCGACAGTGGGGCTCGAACCTACTATCTCCCGATTACTGGATACTGGCCGCACTTAAGCGACTGCAGCTATCGAGCTAGGTGCTTATCGTCTTTCACCTCCTCACATCGAAGGTCAACGGCCCACATTAATTGATGCCAGTTGGTATGATGAAATAAGGTCCTCTTGTAAACTGCCTCAGTTGCAGAAAGTCAAAATTGCATGTGTCACGGCTAATAAGGATAATATGGAAATTTTTGGATCTGTTGACGTGATATTGCGTATTGGTAATTTTACCTGGAAGGTTCATTGCTTGGTATCTCCGAAGCTAGCTTGTAGTATTATTTTAGGCACTGACTTCTTGTCAAGGACCGGATTCGTTTTAGACCTCCAGGCTAGACAATTCTACTTTAAATTTTCCTCAAATTGTAACGTCGATATCATTGATGCTCCTTTGGGTACCTTCAGAATTTCTTGTGTAGGTAGGCCGCTACCAGGGAAGAACAATGAAATCGATCAGTTGGATCTTGATCATTTGGATTATCAACAAGCTAATAAAGTCCGTAACTTGTGCCATGAATTTCCTGAGGTATTTACCAACAAGTTAGGACTGACGGATGTATTGGAGTACGATACTGAACTGTCTGACAACCAACTTGTTAGAACTCCTCCTTACCTCTTTCACCTCCTCGCATGCTAGAACTCTAAAGGATTATCGACCAAATGCTTGCCAATGTTGTCATCAGACCGTCCATTTCTCCTTATGCCTCTCTGGTTTACCTGGTACCTAAACCCTCTGGAGGATACCGTGCCGTTATCGATTACAGATCCCTTAATCGCACAATCATCCTGCAATCTATTCCTTTGCCAGATTTACATGTTTTGGGTGGTTCTCCGCCCATGTTCTTTACCGTGTTAGATCTAAATCAATCCTATTATCAGATTCCGCTCTCTAAAACTTATATTTCCCTGAACCGCCTTCATCACGGACTGGAATATTTATGAGTACCTCAGGTTGACGTTCGGACTATCTTGCGGAGCAGCTGTTTTAACTAGATTTCTGAATTCTACTCAAGGGGATATCAAGATTAAGTTTGTTTTCAATTACCTTGATGACATATGATCTTCTCGAATACCTTTGAAGAACACGTGGATCATGTCACGGAAGTCGTTGAGCGTTTGAAATAGGCTGGTCTTACTGTGAAACTATCCAAGGTAACCTTCGCCAAGCTATATATATCCTTTCTTGACCATGTCGTGTCGCCCGACGGAGTCTCCGTTGATCAATCTAGGACCCAGGCTATCAGGGAATTCCAACCACCTAAGGACGTAAAAGTTGTTGCACGCTTTTTGGGTACGGTAAATTTCTTCCGCAAGTTTATCCCGAATTTTGCTGTGGTACCTCACCCCTTAACTATCTGAGGCGTAAGGATGTCGAGTTCATCTGGTCCCTCCCAGCAAGAAGCCTTTGAAACTCTGAAACTTGCCTTATCGAATGCTCCTTGTTGGCCATACCCGACTTTAGTAAACGTTTCATTGCACAAACTGATGCCTCTGGAGAAGCTGTTGCTGGTGCACTCTTTCAGGAACATGAGGACGGTCGTAGACTCGTTGCCTATGTGTTTAGGATACTCAATAATCTGGAGAGTAAGTACTCAATCTATGAGTTGGAATGTTTGGGCGTACTGTTTGCACTTGAGAAATTCAGGCCCTTTATTGAACATGTAATTTCGACCTTGAACCGACCCAAAAGAACAGGCAGAATCACTAGATGGGCACTTAGGATTCCCGCTTTTAGTTTTCAGGTTAAGCGTATCAGAGGTTCGGAGAATGTCACCGCTAACAGCTTAAGTAGAATGTTTGACGGGAGCTTTGGCCTTGATGTAAAATCTGAAGTTGAAGAAATTGATGAAACTAATATTGTTAGTGTGGGCGCCATTCTTCCGGATCTACCTTTGTTATACCATGAGTTTGGCGATCAAAAAGCTGATCCTGAGTTGAATGAAATCACCGACAAGATTAGTGACGGAATGGTAGTAAAACCTTATTCTCTGGTGAAGGGTGTTCTATGTTGAAAAGGTCGAATTGATGCTAATTTCATTATTGTTCTTCCCAAGGTCCTAGTGCCAATCATCTTCAAATAATATCACTGTTGACGCATTTGTGGTCACTTAGGCACATTTAAAACTAGGCAGAAAATTAGAAAATTCTTCATTTGGAAAATGGTTAAGTCCTGTAAAACTTGTGCCATCAGTAAACCCAACCTGAAGAACCGTGTTGGTTTATTTTCATCTTCAGAAGCCTCTCGGCAGATGGAAAGGTCATTCATCGATTTTGTAGGTCCGCTCCCTCGCTCTACCTTGGGAAACATTCATATCTTTGTGTGTATTGATGCGTACTCGGTTTTCCGGGATTATTCCCACCAGATTTATGACTTCTCGTACGTCTATTAAGTTGCCTTAATTCTATCTTCGCATCCTTTGGCCCTCCCAAGTTTCTGGTTTATGACAATGCCAGTGCATTCACTAGCCACTTGTTTAAGAAGTACCTATTCCAGTTGAGCATTTCCCATGTTACTACAACTCCAAACTATCCAAACACATCTTACGCCGAGAGAATGAACAGGAACCTGAAATCTTCCCTGATTGCATATCATCACAATAACCAATCCAAGTGGGATTCTTGCCAACACTGGTTAGCCCATGCCTTCAATTCTGCCTCACACGAATCTCATAGTAAAACTCCCATGTTCCTTATGTTCTGTTACACCCCGTATTCTCCTATGTCCAACGAACTTGGTATTGATAATATTCCCGACCTGTCTAAACCCAACTATGTTCAGAAGAAGAAATTGTCGATATCCTGTAAGACAGGCAGAGATAAGTACAACGAATGTAGAAAGTCAACTAGGTTGAAAGTTGGTGATCAAGTTTTTGTCAGGTCCTATACCATTAGTACAGAAATTAACAAATTTTATGCTAAGCTTGCTCCTAGGTATCAAAGTCCCTGTACTATTTTACAGTTTTTGTCTCCAGTATCGGTACTGGGGAGTGACCCCATCACCAAGAGGATTAGGTGATCCCTCTTCTCTCTTAAGGGCTTCTTGATAATACGTATGGTATGTAGTTCGGACCTGCGGATGAGGGCTACATTTCAGTGAGAAAATTTGTTTAATTATCTTTAGATTATTTTGTAACTATTCTGGTTGCGTGTGAATTTTATTTAGTAACTTTTCCATGTATAGTATTTTTGTTTTGAGTATTGCTTCCTGGCCGTATGACCTTTTTCTCTCCAGAAATTGTTGTTTAGTAGTGTGCGAATTAATTACAACGTGTTATGATTTTCTGCACCAAATCTTCTGCATTCATGTCTCATGTGAATCTTAATATCACTGTGTAGTAGCTTAGTACCGTGTACTTGTTACCATTGTATTTTAAAATGTGATTGTGGTTCGTGGCGTGTGGATACTTTCACTGGCGCTATTGGCACCTATTTATTTAATCGTTAATATATCATTGCTCCTTTGGTTTGGGTGCATGCCTGCTCTGTCCATCATAAATTGATTCTATCCTGATCATTGAAGATTACTAAATTTTCATCATTAATTTAATTACTATTATGTAGTAGCCTTTGTCTTGTAGCATATTTTGGAAAATTGTATATAATATTAGGTCTGTGCATTGTTGTTCACTGGTATGAAAACTGTTAAGGTGTCCTAGCCTGTATTTATCTTTAACTGTTCTAGTATTCTATTGCCTATGTCTTGTTATCCGACTTTAATTTGGTGATATAACTGTCTATTCCGGTTGTGGTATTGTTAGGTGTGCATTAAACGAACCGAGTAATCTGTTAGTTTAGTTTCTTTATTTGGGGGTAGACTAGGAACTGGATAGTACCCGGTGTTAGATCCTATTTGTTGAGTTTTGGATTTGCCTGTGGATATTGGTTATTGCGGAACTCTGTCGATCGGACTTGGTGGTGGTTGGCTGTTTGCCTTTACGGCATGGACTTAACTGTCTTCACTGCTTTCGGTCTCCAACTTCTGGTGGTACGATTTCCTAATTTCCGATTGGTCTCATGCCCAACTTTTAATCATTTCTGTAATCAGTTGTGAATTACCCGTTAACTGAGTGATCTATTTCTAGTCATTCCTGTCCTTTTGATTTTCTGGTGAGTATAATTTTACCCTATGTACCTTCTCAAAATTAGGCATCTGGGTTTTCCTTTCTGGTAATGGTGGTTAACTACGTTGTTATTTGTTGTATTTTTGGGGTGCATGTGGTATCAATTCTGCATTCTTCTACAGAACTTACTTGCCTGGTTTCTGGCTCTAAATTGGTGTATTATTCATGAAGTGTGTTAATCTATTGAGTTGTAACGTCCATGTCGTCCTACCTCGTCTACTTGTTATGGTGGTGTTATTTTTCACAAATTGCACCAATGGATCCTCTCCTTTCGAACCTAGTAGGTAATGGTTTTGGTCCTGAGTTAGTTATGTTGTAACGGTACGTGATTTCGTTTTAAGGTTGCATTGTGAGGTGGCATGATGGCTTCACGGCATGTCGTTGAGGATAGTTAGTGCTCCCTTCCCCCCTTTCTTGCTAACGCATGTCCGTTGAGATTCATTAAGGTTGTATTGTTATTGTGCTGTATAATTAAATTGTTATAACACTTCGGTATGGTCGGTATTGCATTTAATTTACCCCCGTGTGCCCGTAGATTGGGAAATAAATCCCGGCATGGGTTTACCACTCTTCTTAGAAAAACCTGGTCTGCTTGCATGTAATTTGTGATTCCTGTATGACCTGGTCTATTCTTGTTTTGTTTTAATTCTCTGCATACCCAGGTAATCTGACGTCATCATGTATTTATCCTGTAATATAAAGTCCATTTTGGATTAACCTGCCAGTCTATTGGTCCTTTTCTCTCCGGAGTGTTAGTATCCGTTGCTATTAATTTTTGGTCATCTTGCCGTTCTGCGGGGCGCCAGTTGAGTATGGGATTAACTAGTGCTTCATAGGTGGTATTGAAGCCTCCCACTATTCGATGATCGGGTCTTTTCGTGGTGTTTTCTCCTTCTTCACAGTTCTATTGCGCGTTTTCCGTCGTCCTAGTTCATAATCTACCATTTAAATTTTATTTACCTTGTATCATATATATTTCGCACGGTATATGTGGCTGTGTGGCTACAGTGTGAGTCTACGGATGTCACTTGTTACTATTTCGGATTTGTCCGAGATCCCTTGTGGATAACCGGTAGGGAATCGTGTCAGGTCTCTGCTCTCATTTCCAAATTGGCCACTTAATTGAGGGGAATTTCTAAACCATTTATTTAAATGAGTATTCCATTGTTGATGTATATGTTTGAAAATTCGGTGAAGTTGTGAGGAATATAATTTAAGATTGGGTGCACTTCTGAATTTCTTTCTGTCATTTTCTGTCCTGCTCCACGATAGTGTTAATGATTGTGTTATTATGAGTTCCTATATCCTAATACTATTCTTGACTTGGTGTTGCTGATACGCGTATCCACCATCTGAAAGATCTTGAAGTCTCGAACTGCAGCTAACTATATTCATCTTGCCTTGAGTAATTATTTACCGTAACCCATGGATATTGATCTTTTTCTCATATCCAGTTTCTCAGTGTTTCTCTTATTTGTGAGTATAACTATATCTCATCTTATCTCTTCATCAGACGGGTTATGCATGGAGTGTATACGTAGCATTAAAATTGATTAATTGCAAAATATAATTACTAGATTTTGGTCTTGTATTTAACCCTCAAGCACACGCGCCAGATCTTAGGACGCAGACACACGCGTGGGGGTGCTTTCCACCCCACATACCATTGTATTATAAAATATGAATTACTGTATTAATTTGATATTTTAAGATAGATTATGTAAGAATGACTCTCTCTGCGGGGATCCAGCCAGAAAGGTACAAGAGCGGGGTGAGCACAGGAAAGTTATTTGTACATTTCACTAGGAAATAAAATGACCTGGGGTGGATTCCACCCCATACGCGTGTGTTTGAGGGTTAATGGGTTAAAAATTTATATATTGGCTCACTGATTAGTGATTCTACTCTACTGATTTAAAAAATTAATTGTAATTTTAATTAACTTGGATTACTGTGTAATGTGTTATTGCTTCGCAACATGTTCTCTCTTGGTCAACGTCTGGTTATTTTGAAATTATGTGTGGATTCCTGTTCTCTTAGTATTTCAATTCTGGAAATGATTTGACATCTCTGGGTAGGTCGTCTATATGAAGAGTACTGTCGGTGTGGCTGTGTTCGATAATTTGATGTGTTTCTTGCTGTGTTGTTATCATGCATTGCTGGATCAGCTGTTATGATCTGTAGCGTGTTCTTACTTGATTGATGCCTGGACTTATTGAACTTACCATGTTTGTGGTTTGTTGTAATCTGTCAGTATCTTCTTTCCTAAGCTTAACTTATTTCCGTGTATTGTGTATGTTTGAAGTTGTATGTCTATGCAACGGTAGCCTCTCGTTTTCATTGTTGCTGGTGGTGCCTTTATTATGTGGCATTCCGATAGGGTTGCTGACGTGCACAGAAAACTAATTTGAGGAGATGACTATCTTTAATTTTCAAGTTAATTTCTTCCTTATATGTTGTGCATAAAATTTCTGCCGATATATTTAATTTTAGCATGATATATTTATGGTTATATATTTCCTAGTACCTGGTCAAGGGCCGTTTAGGTAATGATTGTATTCTATTTGAATCCTGTTCTCCTTTTGCTTCTACTAGTAGTTTTTTTTGCTAGGGGCTTTACGTCGCGCCGACACAGATAGGTCTTATGGCGACGATGGATAGGAAAGGCCTAGGAGTTGGAAGAAAGCGGCCGTGGCCTTAATTAAGGTACAGCCCCAGCATTTGCCTGGTGTGAAAATGGGAAACCACTGAAAACCATTTTCAGGGCTGCCGATAGTGGGATTCGAACCTACTATCTCCCGGATGCAAGCTCACAGCCGCGCGCCTGTACGCGCAAGGCTAACTCGCCCGGTACTAGTAGTTTTATCCAATGCCATACTGTAGTCTTAAGTCAAGTTAATCCAGTTTAAGATTATGTAAAGGATTTACCTGTTGGATCTTGTGATCTTATTACATGCTCACCAATTTTGTTTTCCTATATTTGTTCAGTTTTTCTTGTCCTTCTGGGCGTTTTTAATTTGTTAAATTGGTTTATGCCACCCTGGCAATAATAATAAAATTGAAACCAAATGAAGGCGTTTCTTAACTTACGCAAGTCCGATAAACAATACTAAAATGAATGTCTAACATGTGATAATCTCAATTTGGGTTTATAATCGCGTACATTTAAATCTAAGAAGGTTTATTATTCTACCAGTTAACATTTAAGAAGTTGTTCAGTTGTGTGTGTGAACCACAAAGTAACGAAATCTTTGGACAGTTGATACATATGAACTTGCGAGACTTGTTCATTGGAATTAAAACTTAGCAAATGATCTGGAGCATGAGTGTCACCATTTATCTAGAACATTAACAGATTTACCTGCGACTTGCGTGTAGCACCACTTTAATGCATGGGACTTCTTAATGATTGAAAGTAACTGGACAGCTAGTGTCATTGAAATGCACTCAATTGTTTTTTACTCAATTCATATATGTTTTGGTTCTTAATTGACTATTGGATTCATCTTGCTGGTGGTGCATAAACTGGGACATGTGATCGGTGGTCATTTTCTTATTCGGACTATTCCATTAAAGACTCAGCATGTATCCAGACCACCACCTTATGAAAGTCATTATATGTTGTATATGTGGAGCTTCGGGGAGGGAGACTATTACCGGATTAAGAATTTATACCTCTCTGTGAATACATTAGTGCTGGCTGCATGGCCATTGAAATTCGTGTCTTTAATGTGGTTTGCCGCTGCGTTATTCATCAAGTGATACATGGTCACAGATACCATGGTTTTCAATATTTAGAAACATTAACTTCCGCCGGCTTTAAAGTTATTAATGTGCCCATCTGTGGTGTATGGCCAGACAGTATTCTCATGCATTCTAGTGTCGTCGGTATGAACCATCTCGCCACTCTCCCCTCCACCCAGCGAGTATGCGCACGTAAACATTGCGACTGTGGTCTGACATGTAGGCTTCTGGCCAGTCGCCATTAAGGTTTTGCTAGTGAGCTGTGATGGAAGGACGGCGTTCTTCTCCACTTGCCGGGATGGATAGAGCGATTATCATGGACCCATGGTGACGTTCGCTTGATACGGCTTATGCACTCTTGAGCTGTGAAAGTTAATTTTAAGTTTTATTACCATTTAATGTACCTCGCCTGGAATTTTGGAGTGCACTCTAAGGATTACCTTTACCATACTGTACCATTACGTTACATTTGAGGCTGTAACTATTATGGAAATACAGTGGACAAATATGGCGCAGAGCAGCTTCAGGTGGCGTAAATGCGAACGGAATATAATCTTACTGCAAATCGATATTGATCAGTAGGCGGAGGTCGATATTGACCAGCAAAAGAGTAAAGAGTTTCCAAGATTGAACAACTATGGACCATGAAATAATTGAATTGACTCGATTCTTGGATACCTTGAGAAGAAAAACTGCGTGAAGGAAGAACTGTACGTTTTACAACGAGATAGCGAAAGAAAATCAACGAACTATAAATACTAAAGTAATTTATATATAATAAATCGAAGGAATAAACCTCCAATATCTGCAGGATAATTAAGGAATCAAAGAAAAACGCCAAGATATTGAAGTAAAGTGTGACTGCAGCCGAGTCAGATATCGACGTAAAGAAAAAGGCCGGAATAGCATAATAGGTGGCCAATCTACACTAAAAAACGCAGAAAAAACTATTTCAAGTTATAAGCAGTACCTGTTTAGGCGACATAATTGACGAAAAGCAGACCAAAATTGAGGAAATATATAATTTAAGATAAATATTTCTATCAGTTATAAAATATATAAACTCAAGTACACGTATTGGAAAACCTGCAATTCATCAGGAGAAATATGTATTCTACAAAATATTTACTGTCTTTTCGTTGCATGATCCCTGGTGACGTAATGAATCTCGCCTAAACGGATGGAGGAAGATTGCGCAAGATGAACTCAGCTCAAGCCAAGATGCCCAGCCGAATCCAGCCGTGACGTGATCCTGGGACATGATTAACTACTCCGAGATGTCCTAGTCGATGAAGGAGCCAGCAACGGGAAAGTCGACACGAGATAAGTAATATGGTTTCGAACTATACATTATAAAATTTTAATTATTCGCTAGGATATACTTATTTGAGTGCAGAAGTGCCTACAGATATATATAAAGTGCCAATAAGTGAATACTATGGTCTGGATTTAAATAATTAACCGCTGACATGTGCTATTTTAAGTAATACAAACCCTGTGCTCGTGAGATATTTGTAGGTTGTTATAAACAAGATCAATATGAGCATATCCATGTTTTATATGCTAATCTACTTGAGAAGACCGATTAATATCGAACTATTTGTGGTTAAGAGGAATGTATGCGATGTACGTAACGTAACCTAGTTTTTATGAGCACTTGATCGGCAGACATGGCCAGTACGATTATTGTATTGAAAGGAAATGATGAAATATTAGGGAGTTGCAGTTTATGAATGGAAACTCAGGCTATTGGACTGTTTTCACCGTAACACAGAGGTTATTGAAATGAAGTTGAATTTGTATTGTTTTTATATGAAGGTATCGGGAAGAATTGAAATATGAGAATTGCATAATGTTGTTAGCCTGAGGAAATGTGAATTGTTCTCGGCGTAAGCAAAGCCTAGATGAGGTTATTGCGAGTTTCTGTGTCGGTTACGGTTTTTAATATAGAGGTTAACAATGCAAGAGATGGAATTAGGTCATGTTTATGTGAATGTATGTTACAGTCCAAGCGTTATATGATCGATAAATAGCATTGATGCCAGACATATCGCTAGGTTATTTGTATATTACATGCAATATAATCTGAATATACGTACAGATGAAGGAACATCGCATAACTAAATGTCTTATTATGTGAATGTATATCGGTAGAGTAGGTTTTTAACCTAATTTTGGCACAGCGGTGAATAACATGAGAGTTGGTTTTATATGCAATGGCACGTATTTATGAAAACATTTGGCACAACTTACGCGTTTACAACTGATTGATCATCGTAATGGTGGCACTCTATAGTAAGAATACTTGAATCAATCTTGCACATATGAATGTATATAATTATAATAAGCTTGATATCGGTATCGATAGGTACATTTATAGTTGCATTGATATATTTTTAAAACCATAATTAAGAAACATATTACTTATCTCATGTCGTGAAGAAGTTATAATGAAAATCCAGACCAAAAATTTCAAATGAGAATCCAGTGGATGTCCCAAAGCTAGCCCAAATAATACTAACAGGAAGATATACCACTCCCTCCATGATAAATAAAGAATTATCCCTCTCTTACCCAATGAAACATATTAAAATAATGAAAATGGTTATATGACCGGATGATATTCAGTTTAATGAATATAATATGATGAATTCAATTATGCTTACCATGAAGATTACGAGCCCAAGAATGATATTATAATATGAATCCAATTTCTTTTCACTATTGCTAATAATTTAATTCCTATTTTAATTATAAAACATCAGAATGCTAATAAATTAGATCTAGGCTTATTTATCTGTTTCTTTTCCCAAAGTAACTTATAATACGTAGAAATAGGATAGTATGAGAGCTATTTAAGGTTAGATATGCTGAGTAATGAACCTCATATCAGGTTTTCACCTACTCGCGTGGGAATTGAATGATTGATTAGAATCATGACTACTCTTCAACGGAACTTACGACTGTTTTGTATAATTTGAGAGTTTAATGAGATGTTTTACCCTGAGAACCGAATGTATACCTCCGACCATCGTACTTATACATGCGAGAGACCCCCGCGTACATGATGGTTATCTTAGTTTTGGGTCATTTGCAGCCGAGGCATGATATTATGATCGCCCAACGAGAGTTATGAGTAGATAGGTGCCGATGACAGGAGAGAAGTTGGTAGGAAAGGTGTAATACGTAAGTAAGGATATGACGCTGAAGCGAACTCACGACTATGGCAAGATACTACACTGTAAGTGTTTTTCCAACTCATCCTTAACTTGTTCCAACTGGTGAACTGAATATTTCAAAATGTGAAGTGCGTACCGCAACAGGATGTAACTTTGCATCAACTAAACTCTACATTTTAGCCCTGCGGTGTTTGAACACTTTACGAGTCAAAAACTTATATATAAACTACTTTTGTTTACCAGGGACTTGCACCTGCTGTGAATTAATATTAATTCTTATTCTTGGAAATTGCAAATTGCAAATTTAATACTCAATGATTGGTAGCGGCTTTCTAGCCCTAATAAGTAGGGGTTAATGCAATGTTTTGGCAGGGTTATTAACCAAGCGGGTTGCTGCAAGGATGTGGAACAAACGTTCGTTTTCCATCTTAATTTTCCTACTTCTGGGTTATATTATTAAAATAATTTGTTTAGTATTTTCGTGATTTTTCCACGTCCTGTTTTTCTTTTGTCTCTTAATATGTACATGCCTATTGTTGTTTGGTGGAGAATGATTGGCCATTTTCCTTAACTGCCTAGCGTATTTTCGTTGCCATGAGAATATTATGTTGATTGATGGAGATGTTGATTGTTGATGGATGTTGGTGGAAATGAATTGATTTCCCTGTTATGAATTTAGTATTGTGGGTGGTTTAACCTGTTTTCCTTTTAATTAATTTTGGCATTTTTCTCTCCCTGCTGGCATATTTTTCTACCATGTGTCGCGGACCTTATTATTATTATTTTGGGGTAAACTAATTCTTGGAAAATTGATCGTAATATTCCACCCTTCCTTGTGGGAGCTCCTTGGAATATACCCCAAATAACGTTTCAGTATCAAGAAAATCACTATTTAAGTACAACTATATAACCATTCTCTAAAAGAGGGGGTGTTTCACTGACATGGACATGACACATATGAAAAAGATTTCAAAGTCTTTTAAGACTTTCTGGAATCAAAACTGATAACCTCCCTAAAACCAGTAGCTAATTATAATGAAACTGGAGCGAATATTTATTTAAATCAAGATAATTGGTCAAACAGACAAAGGTCAGCCTTCCAAAAATTAAAATTACCAAGTTTCGACAGAGACATAATGTTGTGACTATACTTCAAGGGCAATTTTTAAAATAAGATCACTAGAAATTAAGGCCTAACTGGAATCAAAAGTTTCAAAATATCACCTTGTCCCTGAAAGTTTAGACAAAGAAAACCCTAGTAAAACATTGCCATGATTGAACCAAATATAACCATACTGTAGAACTTATTTCATAACCACTACCACTGCCCTAAGCTGATTGCATTGGAGTATGCGAAGCACATCCTTGAATGTACAAATAAGCTCTGCCCCACTTGTAGCATTATAATGAAGTGAGACATTATTATCAGCATCTCGACATGTTCATTAAGGCTCGTCTCTACCCCATTTAATCCTTCTAATCTGAATGCGTTGCATCGACACAGATTTAATATTCAATTGCTTGTAACTGACAAAATATGAACTGTATATGCCAAAAAACTTGTGTATCTCCTTTAGTAGGTATTGACACGATTTAAAAAAAAATTCTTCAGTTGCTGACTACTCTATCAGTTCAAAAAATTACATATATGATGAATGGATCAAAAGGACATATCCATTAATATCAATGCTGCCCTACCTGCTGGTCACTACACAAACAATGTTCGACTACCCCCACGACTAGGGAGTGCTGCAATGTTTCTGTGATCAAATATGGATGGTCATCAGCGGTTAATGAGAAATCTATATGAAATATTGTACCGGTTACGACCTGTACATAAGTATTTTTTGAGCATAAGTTACGTTTATTTACCACGCGTAATGTTCCGAGAGCGCCCGGTTTGTTTACCAGCAGCGAGGACCAGCTAGCGAATGTATGACGACTGTGAGCTGTGACGTAGCCACACGGGCTAGCTAGACCGCCCGCTCGTCTCAACACGTGTTACCAGCCTTGACTGGTATTTTCTGGATTCCACGTCACTTGTTCTAGAGAGTTCGATGGAGAAAATTTTGAAATTTATATAATAATGATGCTAGCGAATCGAGCGATATGTCATCTTGTTTGGGATCACCTAAACGTCCCAATGCTCGAGATTCAAGCAAATCCATCGAGGGATTCGGGAGATATTTAATCAAACCGTATTATGACGTAGACGTCCCGAATCGAATAAAAGGAGGACCTACTGTAGTCTATTCACACAGTCTCAGCTGAGTAGTCAGCGGGGACACTCTTCCTGCTACTATCATCGTGGAACTCTGTCGTTCTACAAGTGTGGGAAGACGATTCTTCCAAGTACTATAAAGTGGACTCATAAGACTTCGAGTGTTGTAGAAAATTTTCTAAGTCTTCGTAATTGAACTTAGAATATTTACAAGTGTTAATTAAATGGACCTGTATTATTTACGTGCCTTCGAGTCTAAAACCTTTCTAAGTGTTTGGACTTGTATTATTTACGTGTCTTCGAAGCTGGAATTTTTCTAAGTGTTCGTGAAATGGACTTGTATTATTTACATGGGTTCGAGACCAGAATTATTCTAAGTGTTAATTAAATGGACTTGTATTACTTACGTGCCTTCGAGACTGAAACTTTTCTAAGTGTTCACTGAATGGGCTTGTATTATTTTCATGTGTTCGAGACCAGAACATTTCTACGTGATCATTGAATGGACTTGTATTATTTACGAGTATTCGAGATTGGAATTTTTCTAAGTGTTCGTGAAATGGACTCGTATTATTTACGTGGAATATTTGCGACTGTTGAGGAACTCATCCTTCTAATAGACAGTGATTGTTTAACATTGCTAGTGATGAACTTTAAATTTCCAATGGCTTTAAACGAAGTTAGGATGTTTCTTACATTTACTCAAAGACTTGTACATTTGCCAGTGTTGGGTTAAAAGACTTATACATTTCGTCAGTGAATTTATTTATGTGGAAGGACTTGTGTTTTCGTCAGTGGTCGCTCAAAGACTTTATGAATTTCACCAGTGATTAACTTTAAATATATTCAAACTTCCAAGTGAATGGACTTGTGTTTTCATTCGAGTTTAGGCAAAGACTTGCACCTTCGCCAGTAATGAACTTTGAGTTTAACTATAATTTCACAAGAAGGGACTTGTATTTTTCGTCGCCAAAAGTTATTCAGGGACGAGGATTTTCCTAGTGATGAACTCTAAATTATTAATGCCACTCATATCGTATTAGGAGTGTTGGAAGTCTTGATGTACAATTATCAAGAACTCTGCTTATAAGTTGATCATCCAAGGTTTTCATGGACTCAGTGCCACTAGTGACCTTGGGAACATCAATCCTCTCAGTCTCATTGGGCTGAGGTTGTACATGACGATCTACGACATCGCCTGGATCACTGGGGTTCAACCCGCCCTCAGAGATCGAGACATCTATACTTGCCGTCAATCCAGACAGTCCAGCCGCCTCTGTCTGGAGTATCTGGAGTCCCTGGAATCCCTGGAGTCTTCTGGAACGTGCTTCAACCAGCTTGGCTTGGTGAGCTGGAGAACCCGAGCCATACTATTGGAATACGAGGAAGTCAATCCATTTCTGCTTAGAGGTGATGTGCAAATTCATGACTTATTTGAATAAACTCTTGTGCAATCAGAGTCAAAGTTTTTCTGTAGATAGGACCCTACCTCCTGTACCGAGCCCTAGCTACAATTAATCCAGTTTTTCGCCCTGAGAACTATATTCATGCTACTTTAAAATTTAATCTGAGAATCGGGCTCTTTTACTGGTACAGAGAGGGGGTAGTATACGTGGCAGCCTACACGTAGGGGCTCCATAGCTAGGTCAACAGTGCTATCAATTAAGAGACAATTATAACACCCTGGACGTGGTGTTCTTTCTTTCTTTATTTGCAAAGTGAAATTTATGCCCTGGACGTGGCAAATTATTTGTGTTTTATGTGTTCTGTGTCATATGGTTGATTTCTATGTGCTGATATGTGATGAACTGAGTGCTTTTGAACTTTAAAGCCATTGATATTTCAATTTATATTTGAAATTTTCTAAGTGTCACATATTGAAATATTTTCATTACTCTCAACATGGAAAATATATTAGCAGCAATTGAAGCCTTTAGGCTTAATATGAATGAAGTTAACGCCAATTTAGAGACTAGGCTTACTGCAACATGTGCTAGCTTAGAGCGACGCCTCACTGAAACTAGCTGACGCTAATGTGCAAACTAATGCTAATCTTGCCAATGTAGACCAGCGTTTAAGTAACTTAGCCCAGGCAAATGTGGAATCAAATACCAACTTAGATAGGCGAATAGCTGAAGCAAATGCCGAAACTAAAGCCACTCTTGCCAACCTAGATAAGCGAGTGACGGAATCTAACACCGAAACGAAAGCCATTCTTGCCAACCTAGACAGGCGGTTAGTTGAAGCTGACGCCAGGTTAGATAAGCGTTTACATGACGTGGTTCAATCCCAATTTACGGAAATGAACACAAAATTAGAATCTCGTTTTGAGCAAGCAAGTGTTCGAATAGAAGAAAGATTCACTGAGATCCACTCCCAATTTACTCGCAATATCGAAAAGATTAAAAATACTATTAAAGACCAAGTCTTAGAAGCTGTTAAGGAAGATTTAAAGAAGGTTGCTCCTTCCGTTCAACAACTTTCACAGGGCATTGAAGAATTCAAGGCCGAATTTCAGGAGTCTCATGGTCAGCTTTCGCAAATGCAGGCCAAGATTGTTTCCGCCCAGGATACCTTAAGGGAGACAGTTAAGAATGACATTTCCAGAGTTGGAAACGAAGTTGCTCTATTAAAATCTAAACAGGGCGAGTTTGACAAACGATTCACTCAGCAAGCAGATAATACGACCACACAAATTAGTCGTATTTGCAAAGATGTGGGTGAACTTAAAAGCGAATTGAAGAACGATGTCAAACAGGTCGAAGGAGTAGTCCAACTCCTATTAGGAGATGTCAAAACTAATCTCGAACAATTAGCCACTAAGGTCGTTAATCTTGAATCTCGAGATACTTCCAGACCTGTCTCTAGTTCGATAGAAGGAGTCGAAGGAACGTCGTACCAGACGACTATTGTTAAAATCCAAGAGGAAAAACCCCCTAAATTTTCCGGTAAAGAAGGCTATACTGCTAAGGAATTTCTCATAAATGTAGCGGAATATTTTCAAGAACATAAGATTGGCGAAGATAGAAAGCTAAGGACAGTTGCCCGATTACTAGAGGGCAAAGCTCTTTCTTGGTTTTCCGTATTCAAGTCCAATTTCAAGTCATATTCGGATTTTGAGAAGGCGTTAATTGACCGTTTTTGGAACGCAGAAACGCAACACCTTATCAAACTTCAACTGTACTCGTGAAGGTATAACACCTCCATCAATACTTCTCGATACGCAGACTTTCTACTATCCCAGTTGAAGAAAATGCAATACTTAGATCCTACGTTGCCTGAGAAGGAACTTATTGAGGTTATTACTTTGCAATACCCTTCTCACGTCCAAGAAATTTTAGTAGCTGCTAACATACAGAAATTGGATCAATTCGACGCTGTATTACGACGTCTGGATACTGCTCATGCACAGGGCACTTTAAAGCCGAGCAAGAATAAAGACATAGCTGCTCACCCAGTGCAGGTTAATGCTTCTGAGCAACCACGTCAAAGTCCAGAACGAATGGATAACAAGGAAGAGAGAGATACTCAATCATCACCTCCGCGGTATAGAGGGTATAGAAAACGCCCATACCGTAGCCATATGCCATACCCAACCAAACCTACTTGATTGAAACAAGAAAGAAAACAAGAGAGTAGAGACTCAAATAATCCGGACTTACACAAACAATGGAAGGAAACACAGGACTACCTCCATCAGTTGAAACAAGAGGGTCATCAACCTGGAGCGACTTCTCTTGAATATCAAGAATATGATAAGAGAAACAACACCTTTGGACAAAGTCCAGAATCCACGGGTGATGTTACCAAAAAAACTTAATTTTTTCCAAAACAAGATTGCCCGAAAATGAGGAGGTTGGGTCGTTTCACGTCGATATAATAAATTATTGGCACATCGATGATGACTTACTGTTTGAGGACGAGTCAACTATTCGACAACAGGTCCAACGAGGTTTACCTATAATTAATATTACCATTGGGGGAGTCCAAGTATCATCATTGGTGGACTCGGGAGCGCAAGTGTCCCTGATTGCGGACAAAATGGTAACATTGATTAAGGATAAATGTGATCTTCTGATTTTGCCTGTTGCACAAGTGAAGATCAAGGGCATTATTCCTGACCAGAATATTAAGTGCAAGCAGCAAGTATTCCTTGAGTTTACCATAAATGAGGAAATGTGTGAACATGTCTTTCTGATAGTTTCGCCTATGAAATTCAACCTTATTTTGGGTTCAGACTTTTTGTCTAAGTATAAGGCTACTATTGACTACTCTGCCAACACCATTCATCTATTTAGGATTGGGTCTGTAGAGTTGCAGCTGGTGGATGGTGAAGACTATAGGCTTCAAGAGGTTGATGTACCCTATACCCAAGGCGATGGTGTGATTGGCAACGCCGCCCCAGCCGACCAGGTATTGAGAGAAGAGGGTGATCCCGAGGAAGAAGAGGGACCCGTGTCAGAAGAAGAAGGAGATCCCGATGAAGAGGGACCCATTGAGGAAATTTACATGACAAAGGGCCCGATTTTCTCACTTATATCTCCAGTGTAACTGAAGCGCCAGATCACCACCCTGACATAGCAGCGGCAGAGGAAGAAATCTATCAGGCTTATTCGGACGTTTTAGATTAAAAGCCTGGAGAATTTGAGATTTTTAAGCACCACTTCAACGTCAAGGATACTTCGCCTTATAAGCGCAAATCATATCCAGTGCCCGAGAAGTACATGGAAGAAACCAGGACACTGATTCGCCAGATGGAGGCTGATGGAATTATTTCCAAGTGCGTCACGCCTTATATTAATCCGCTCACCATAGTAAGGAAACCCGATGGTAAGCTTCGTTTGTGTTTGGACGCTCGTGTCTTAAATGACCGACTGATCCTTGAATATGACCACCCTCCTCCGCTTAAAGATGTCATTAAGCGATTTTATGGAAAGAAGTATTTTTCAGGCATGGATATAACATCATCCTACTTCCATATTGTACTGGATGAACATAGCCGGCTCTTCACTGGTTTTATCTTCGACAATATTACCTATGTCTTCAACCGGCTACCCTTTTGCATTAAGAACTCGGGAGCCGTTCTAATAAGAGTATTGAAAAACCAGTTGTCTGATGAAGTGAAAGCCATCGCCACTATTTATGTCGACGATATCTTGATAGCATCTGATACATGGGAGCAGCATTTGGAAGATGTACACAAGCACTTAAGGAATTAAGGGAAAAGAACTTTAAAATTAATTTGAAGAAGGGTCAATTTTTCAAGACGGAAATTCTTTTTCTTGGGCACGTGATTAGCGGAGAGGGCATCCGCCCAAATCCTGCTAAAATTCAATGTATTACAGATTTTCCTAGACCTTGTAGGATTAAGCAAGTGCGGCAATTCCTGGGACTTCGCCGATTCTTTTCGCAACATTGCCCTCAGTACACTGAAACTGTAGCGCCTCTCCAGGAATTATTGATGAAAAACAATCGCTGGAAGTGGACTACTGAATGTGAGCAATCTTTCATTGCTACTAAAAGGATGCTCAAAAATTATGTGCAGCTCTGCTATCCTAACTACGACTGGCCCTTCCATATTGAATGTGACACCAGTAAGACAGGAATTGGAACCCTTCTCTATCAAGTCGACCCTAATAGGCCCGATGTCAAGTTGTTCATTTCGTTTGTGAGTCGTAAGCTTAGGGCTCATGAAAAGTCATACACCATTACGGAGCTAGAAGCCCTAGCGATTGTGTACTCACTTTTGTATTGGAAAAAAGTTATCTTTGGATTTCCAATTACGGTTTACACTGACCACAAGGCACTTACCTTCATTCTGTCTTCCGACCTCACGAGTGAACGAGTCACCAGATGGGCATTATTCATCCAACAATTCTATGTCTCTATTGTGCATCGATCTGAAAAGAACTACATATTAGCCGACGCTCTCAGTCGGAATCCTTCCGATGCAGCTGTAGCTTGTCCAATTTCAGTCACTAATAGTGACGAAGATGAATTTCTGAGAAAACTTCGATATCTAGCCCATGCCCAGCGGAGAGACCACAGGCTAAGAGAGATAATTCGTTTCTATGAAGGTTCAATTCCACAACATGATCCATACTATGCTCGGATCGAGCAAGGAGCCCAATCTTTTTCTTGGGACAATAACCTACTCTAGAAGTGCATTAATACAGCCAAGACTGCTAAAAGGATTTATGCCCCGTCTAAACTTCGGGAAGCCATCATCTGGCATTGCCAATTCATCACTGGACATGCTGGAGTAGACAAAGTGGCTAGTGTGATTAAGGAGAGGTTTATCTGGGAATACCTCCGTAATGACATCAGAATGACCATAAAAACCTGTGACTTGTGCCAACGGATTAATCCAAATAATTACCTCATGAGGGTGTATCCGAGGCCTATCATTCCGGAGAAGCCTCGGGAGGTGATGGCGCTCGATCTGTACGGCCCACTTCCAAAGGCGACCAGGGGTAACAAGCACGTCTTAGTTATTGTTGATGTATTTTCAAAATTCACCATGTTGTTACCTATCCAGAAAGCAAACACTGGAAATATTTTAAGGAGACTCCGCAGGAACGTCTTTCCTGAGATGGGGAAGCCTACATTTCTGCTAACTGACCATGGAAGCCAGTTCACGTCTGCAGAATTCCAGACGGCGATAGAAGAGTTGGAGATTCATCATATAATGAATTCTATTCGTCATCCCGAAGCCAACCCTGCTGAGCGATTGATGAGAGAAATTGCCAGATTCTGTCGAGTCTACTGCCAACAGGAACATTAGAGATGGATTGAAGTACTTCCAGTGATGCAGAAAATAGTCAATTCACTGTCCATGAATCCATTGGGGATATTCCGATGTTGGTGCATCATGGGCATATTCCTCATCGCCCTTGGGATGCTTTTCTTCCTGCTCCGCCTGATGCAGCCATCGGTCAAGAAGCAAGAATTGCTAAGGCACTGGAAAAATTGAGACACGCTGCAGATATCAGACAGCGGAGAAATAGGAACCGAAAATTCAGACCACCCTTGCAAGTGGGAGACAAGGTGTTGATTCGCAAACCTGCGAGGTCTCGTCCAGAATTGAGGATCTATGCTAAGTTTTGTCCCCTGTACTTTGGACCTTTCAAGATTTCTAGATCTTTGGACAACGGTGCTTATGAGATCGCAAGATTAGATGGCAACCTTGAAGGCATTTACAATGCTTCTAATCTCAAAAAATACTTCGAATAAGGTTCATTAAAGAAAATCCTCATCGTATTTCCTTTTCCCTCAGAGGGAGGCATATGTACCGGTTACGACCTGTACATAAGTATTTTTTGAGCATAAGTTACGTTTATTTACCACGCGTAATGTTCCGAGAGCGCCTGGTTTGTTTACCAGCAGCTAGGACCAGCTAGCGAGTGTATGACGACTGTGAGCTGTGACGTAGCCACACGGGCTAGCTAGACCGCCCGCTCGTCTCAACACGTGTTACCAGCCTTGACTGGTATTTTCTGGATTCCACGTCACTTGTTCTAGAGAGTTCGATGGAGAAAATTTTGTCTTTATATAATAATGATGCTAGCGAATCGAGCGATATGTCATCTTGTTTGGGATCACCTAAACGTCCCAATGCTCGAGTTTCAAGCAAATCCATTGAGGGATTCGGGAGATATTCAATCAAACCGTATTATGACGTAGACGTCCCGAATCGAATAAAAGGAGGACCTACTGTAGCCTATTCACACAGTCTCAGCTGAGTAGTCAGCGGGGACACTCTTCCTGCTACTATCATCGTGGAACTCTGTCGTTCTACAAGTGTGGGAAGACGATTCTTCCAAGTACTATAAAGTGGACTCATAAGACTTCGAGTGTTGTAGAAAATTTTCTAAGTCTTCGTAATTGAACTTAGAATATTTACACGTGTTAATTAAATGGACTTGTATTATTTACGTGCCTTCGAGACTAAAACTTTTCTAAGTGTTTGGACTTGTATTATTTACGTGTCTTCGAAGCTGGAATTTTTCTAAGTGTTCGTGAAATGGACTTGTATTATTTACATGGGTTCGAGACCAGAATTATTCTAAGTGTTAATTAAATGGACTTGTATTACTTACGTGCCTTCGAGACTGAAACTTTTCTAAGTGTTCACTAAATGGAGTTGTATTATTTACGCGTCTTTGAAGCTGGAATTTTTCTAAGTGTTCACTGAATGGACTTGTATTATTTTCATGTGTTCGAGACCAGAACTTTTCTACGTGATCATTGAATGGACTTGTATTATTTACGAGTATTCGAGATTGGAATTTTTCTAAGTGTTCGTGAAATGGACTCGTATTATTTACGTGGAATATTTGCGACTGTTGAGGAACTCATCCTTCTAATAGACAGTGATTGTTTAACATTGCTAGTGATGAACTTTAAATTTCCAACGGCTTTAAACGAAGTTAGGATGTTTCTTACATTTACTCAAAGACTTGTACATTTGCCAGTGTTGGGTTAAAAGACTTATACATTTCGTCAGTGAATTTATTTAAGTGGAAGGACTTGTGTTTTCGTCAGTGGTCACTCAAAGACTTTATGAATTTCACCAGTGATTAACTTTAAATATATTCAAACTTCCAAGTTAATGGACTTGTGTTTTCATTCGAGTTTAGGCAAAGACTTGCACCTTCGCCAGTAATGAACTTTGAGTTTAACTATAATTTTACAAGAAGGGACTTGTATTTTTCGTCGCCAAAAGTTATTCAGGGACGAAGATTTTCCTAGTGATGAACTCTAAATTATTAATACCACTCATATCGTTTTAGGAGTGTTGGAAGTCTTGATGTACAATTATCAAGAACTCTGCTTATAAGTTGATCAACCAAGGTTTTCATGGACTCAGTGCTACTAGTGACCTTGGGAACATCAATCCTCTCAGTCTCATTGGGCTGAGGTTGTACATGACTATCTACGACATCGCCTGGGTCACCGGGGTTCAACCCGGGCCTCAGAGTTCGAGACATCTCTACTTGCCGTCAATCCAGACAGTCCAGCCGCCTCTGTCTGGAGTATCTGGAGTCCCTGGAATCCCTGGAGTCTTCTGGAACGTGCTTCAACCAGCTTGGCTTGCTGAGCTGGAGAACCCGAGCCATACTATTGGAATACGAGGAAGTCAATCCATTTCTGCTTAGAGGTGATGTGCAAATTCATGACTTATTTGAATAAACTCTTGTGCAATCAGAGTCAAAGTTTTTCTGTAGATAGGACCCTACCTCCTGTACCGAGCCCTAGCTGCAATTAATCCAGTTTTTCGCCCTGAGAACTATATTCATGCTACTTTAAAATTTAATCTGAGAGTCGGACTCTTTTACTGGTACAATATATTATATAAAATTAGTGAGAGTAAACATGAAGAGGAAGCTGATGATGCATTGGCTGATCCTGAATTTGTTTATTCCAAAAAACTGATGACGATCACGTTTCTCTGGAGGGAGAAGAAAATGACGAGCTCTAAGTATCTGGTTATAAACTAGAAGATGAGATTGACTCTGTACAAAAAGAAGTGTACATATCTCGAAATGGGACGGAATGAAGAAAACAACCATATTGACAATCAGGTGTAAGGTACGTTCCACATTCAGCAGAACCCCTATTTAACGTTTTAGAGGGACCTGAATTTGTATTGTTAAATGGGGGTTAACATGAATTGTGCCATCATACGTTATTTACACAATGACAGCAAAAAAAAGAAGGAGATATCTACATTATACACTGTACTGTAGTTACAGTTTGTGCTTCATTTTGTCAATTTTCTGTTGGTGAATGCAAATCTCTTCAGTTTAAGGTTTTTCTTATAAGGTTATGCATGATTTTTCATAAAAGGCAGGAAAGATACCGAACTCACACAAACCCATTAAAATTACTACAGAACAGCAATCAGTTTGTTTAAACATTATTGCAGATGTTTTCCAAGCAGCAGCCGACTCATTAGAATGTATTTTCTAATTCCAATAGACTGAACACCCATATTACATTTCCATCTTAAGAAATGCAATAGCATCAGTCCAGAGGATTGTTGCAAACATTGCCAGTTTCCTATTTCAAGCGGCATCACCTAACCTAGGTATCAATTGCAAGAAATCAGCTTCATTTCCCGTATCAAATCCTATTTACAAAGAAACAGTAACAGTAAAAAATTTCACCTATTTGATACTTATATTTGCATTAAGCAAATCAATTAATCACACACAGTACATGTTTCATTTACACAATTTGGAAACAAGAGCAGTTTCTGTCTTTTGTTAACTGCTAATAGTCACAATCAGCAATAACATGCAGTTATCTATATTTGCAGGCTTGATTTTGCTGGAGTCTACAAATCAGTGGGCAAATCACTTCGAGAAGTATGGAATGAAGCAGACGGTCACCCTATCCTTCGAGCTACAACATCTCTTCAATGGTCCCAAATGATAACCGAGTTTTGAGCTTCGATAATACGGAAGAGAGACTAGCCCATAGATGTAATGGCAAGTTAACAGCAATAAGAGATGTTCATGACATGTTCGTTTCACAACTACCTAAAGTGTTTGTTCCATTTGAAAATAATACTGTGGATGAACATCTGGCTTCCTTTAGGGAAAATGCCTCTTTAAGCAGTATTTATCTACCAAACCAAGAGGAAAATATGGAACAAAATTATGGCTCCTCTCGGATTTGGACACGGTTTACGTCTGCGCCTCTGCAGTTGACAACGCTACACCAGTAAACAGAGAGAGAGAAGTGAACAATGGAAGGAATGTGGTATTGAGACTTGTCAAAGATATTGAGGGAACAGGGAGAAACGTCACTAAAGACAATTTCATCACCGACTTTACCCTGGCTAGTGAGCTTCTGAAAAAGAACCACAATTTCAACAATGCCAATTTCCTACCGGAACATTCCTAGAGACTTAACACTTGCTGATCCCATTTTGCATACTCCTCAAATGGACCTATTCCCAAGAACTCAAATTTTCATACACCATTTCATAATGTATCAGCAAACTCATAAAATCTAACCAGTTCTCCAAAACACAAAATTGAGATGAATCTCTGATGGACAGGTTAGTACAATTACTTACGAAAGATAAAATGTGAACATCAAAGAGACATATGCACGTGCTGGCCAAGAAAGGTTATACTATGGATTGTACACAGGGCTAAGATATAAATAATGCACAAGCAGTTAGGAAAATACAAGGACACTAGTGCATGAACAAGAACTGGCTACTTCGGATGTATTGAAAGACAAGGCACAACAACTTACAAACAGTACAACACAAAAAAAATCAAAAGGTAATTCACAACCAAACACAAAGGAAACATTACAAAGATCAGTGAGAGTTTCACTAACATTTACAATTAGTTTCATTAAACAGAACTGACATTTCCTAACCAACTGTACAATGAGAAATAAAGGAATATTATGTAACAAATAAAAAAAATAAGAACAGGTGACTGAGTAAAAGATCAGCATTTTCAATTACAAAATCTGGGCATACAGTAAGAATTGAAATGACTAGAAAATATAAGCGAAAGCAAGTTCAAGATAAGACTATTATGCAGTTCAGGAATGTCAACAAATTTTTAATTCCAGGATTTTTGAGAGAATTGACACACAGAAAGTTCATTTTCACATAAATTTCAAAAGCGTTCCAATTAAAGGAATTTGAGATGCAGCACCTTTATGGATACATAATCAAATTTTACCACTCAAGAGTCTTGATGATGATGATGATGATGACGATGCTTGTTGTTTAAAGGGGCCTAAATCTACGGACATCGGCTCACTCGAGAATCAAGCGCAGTTTACAATACCTTATGGTCAAGAATAAGTCCCATACCAGTGTGAAAATTTACACCAGCATAAGACAAAGATTTTGCCCTCTGTCCAACAGCCAAAGAGTGAATCAAGGTAACAGGTAAATACAAATACTTATAAAGACGACATGAAGAGGGGAGGTAGAGGAAAAGTCATGACACATGGCACTAGAAACGCCGAAAACATCCATGAAGAGTGTACAGTGTACAATCTAAAACCGATGATGCCATCCATATTTGATGCAGGTAATCGGCTGAATGCAGTCCCATAACTGCAGCAGTGTGCACATGTCAAATGCCAGGAAGAAAGCAGTGGTAAATGACGAATGCGGCAGAGGTGAGTTGACAAGATAAAATCTATGCCTCATCAATCTCTACTCGTATGCAACCTACAAAACAAAATTCACTATTTTGGATAACACAATAGAACAACACCAATGGAAAAACAGCATGAAGCATACTTCCAGCAACACATGATGACAGACACGTCAGTTAGATACACTGTATAACTCCCTGTGAAGAAATGCTTTAAAACTTAGTTGATCTGAACAAATGGCAATTAAGCATGTCCTGTCCCTGGAAAAAAACATCTGAAAAATAAGAAGTTTTGCCAGGAATATATTAAATTCATGTTAGAATTCAAATCACTTGATAACATGAGAGGAATGTGAAAACCTGCAGGAAGAAAATCACTATTAAATTCCACATTACCCTGTCATAAATCATTCAAGTAAAACAGCAAAAACACTTGTTAAAATCAACGCTTCAGTCAAGACTGACAATGGCATTTGTCCCAACTACATACACCATGAAGGGTCATCCACTCAAGAACATCTCTTCTCTATAATCATCTGACTGCGGGCTCAACAAATAGCATTTACGTGTGTATGTCAGATTGTTTAGCAATAAAATGTTGCTCTATGTAAAATGCAAGGCAGCAAAGCTTAAAAAAAATGGTTTTTCATAACTCTCCCTTCAAAATCTGAGATTTGCGGAGCCTTTCTTTTGAAAAAACTACTCAAAGAAAACATTAAAGGCTCCCAGTTTGAAGTTGCTAAAGATACAAATGAGTGGCACCATGTGCCTTCCAAAGAGAAACCCGCTGACTCAGTGTCCAGACGACCACAAATGAACACAATTGTCAACAATACAGTTTGTTGGCATAGTTCTGGATGGTTGAATCAAGATCCTTTGAGTAGGAATAAATGAAAACGTGATGTTCGAATTAATCTTCCAGTTCAAAAAATGCCACAAATGCTTCTTAGAGACTTGATGATGACTTATTCATAACAAAAGTTTCAAGATTAAAAAAGGTACAGAGAGTAGCTGCATATTGTTTTTGATTTATCTCAGACTGTTATAAACAAGAGTGAAATTCAAGTCCATTGTTCATATCGGAGTTGAACCCTCCACTCAAATGTTGCATTAATGTTCTGTAGAAAATATTAAATTATATTGATTATAACCATAATCATAGATCAAGAATCCATCTCCTTGTCGGCATAAGACTGCACAATACCATAATTCTAGTGGGGAGGAAATATTAGATCATTCTGTATATATATCATCATCTCACTAATCTAATTATCATTGCGGAACAACTTCGACTACTTCATCATGACACTCAACCCTTAATCATATCTCTGAGAGGCAAGTTTCGGATCCCATCAGCAAGGGGGGCGGTAAAGAAGCAACATTTATGCACGTCTCAAGGGTCGTAAGTTGAATGCAGATACTTCTGAACAATTAACGCGAAATAAACAAAGTGTGTGTGTACCCATTTCTTAACACTAGAATAAACTATGCTGGCTCAATTCTCATAAACATTGGCGTGAGATGGAACAAGACCAGACTGCCTAGCTACCAAGTCTCTCTACATAGACATGATACCTGATCTCACAACAACTACATTGCTTGCCTCTTTTTGTTCACTTATTTTCACAGAGGTCACCCCCTGAACATTTACAGTGATAATGGCACAAACTTCTTCAGAGCAGCTAAGGAAATCAAGGCCTTTCTGAAAAACAATCCTGAGAAAAACCAGCTCTTCCCTGCAACTGCAGGCATGGGACTGATACAGCATTCCATCCCTCCTGCAGCATTACACTTTGATAGAAAACGAGAAGCAGCTGTCAACAGTCTGATATATCACCTTAGAAGAGTGGTGAATTCTTACTTCTTGACCAACAAAGAATGGACCACTCTTACAACACATACTCACATCTGCTCACTAAAGTTAAATGACAACCCTTTTGACACTTCTTACCTAACTACATCCAATTTCCTTGCAGGAGAGAAAAATACTACAATCCCTGATCATGATTATACTTCCTCTCTCATTATCCAGATGGCTGTATATTGAGCAGCCAACCCAGAATTCCTGAAAGAGATTGTCAATTAAATATCCCAATAAATACCCCATAACAACATAGTCACACTGAAAGAAACACATGCTATGCAGTGGACTATGGCAGTGATCCTAATTCATGTAACAAATGTTCAGGTGAGTAATGGGGAACATACAAAGCCTATTCACAAACACTGTCCTTTACCACATATGAAACAGAAAGGCAAGATCACTCTTGAAGGGCTCATTTATTCATTGAAAGTTTAAGTAATATTATAAGTCACCATAGACTAGTATCATCACAGACCACATTAGGAAGGATAAGAATGTTTTCTACTTGCCACAAGATGGCTACAATGTGTGTAGTACGTAAGTGAATTCTGACAGTAAGCAAGCAATCACCTGCAACTTGTATCTACAAATAATTGTATTATCTAGAAGTCAATAATTAATATAATCAACAAGATTACAATGGTGTTTCATTTGGAACAACTAGTAAAATACCCAGGAACAGTAACAAAAAAGTGCTCCTTATAGCAAATCTGTGTTTGAAAATATTCACTAAGTCAATAATATTAGTAGCAATGATACCACCTCCCAAATGATATACAGTAGAGGTCTTTGGATCTATCCCAACTGCTGCGTGATACATAATGCAAGATCTTAAAGAACATGAAGGAAACGTGAAAATTAGGTAAGTAAACAGTCAATCTCATAAAAAAGTGTATCAATCATATGTACTGAAATGAAGGGTCAACCACTGATATCTGTTCAGCAATTTTCTATTTTCAATACCTAACAATGGCTTATCAAATTATCTACATTACCTCAAGTGAGTTTTCCTGCATTGGCCCTGGCTCTGTTAACTCTGATTTGGCTTCTTTTTTCACTGGTATCATTTCTGATACATTTTCAATATTTTCCTGTGGAAAATAAGATACATAAGTTATGCACGTAACACACATCTACAAATACTGTCACCAACAAATGAGCATGATAATTTATTACTTCCAGGTATTACAGTTACTTTCAAAATTTTACTACTGTTTAGGAGAGATTTCTACCAGCAGAGGATTTCAAAACCAAAGGCTGCACTGAGAATGGTGTTATCATCCTTGCTCAAACCTAATGTCAGAGAAAGCATGAGACTGAGAACCAAATATAAAGTGAGAAGCATTTTCTAGCCATATCAGAAGATATCCTACCAGAGATGGAATTGGGACCATCTCGCACAAAATTTTGGAAGGAATCTGCCACAGACATAAACACTAAATTATATTAATTGATTTTATGTATCCAATTACGTCTATCAAATCACTGAGGTTGTTTGAATCACATCCAAGTATTAAAACTGTTCTAAATCTTTTGCCATACAGTGAGAAATATTAATACTATGCTCTTAACATACATTTTGTTTAGACAGACAGATCAAAATCCCTTGAAACATTTTAATCACTTTCTATAATCTGGTTTTTGCCAAGCTCACAGGGGATAAACACTGCATTGTGACAGTTCTGTTCATCCAAGAGTAAAAATAAAAAACGAACATGAAAGAAGCAGGCTTATCACAGTCATAGACCAGGGAAAGATGTGATGCAGGTCAAACATAAAGCAACTACAAATGAGATGTTTTACTACTACAAGGATGTTATGCAGTGTTCTGTGAAGAACTGTGGGGATGAGAATACCATCAGTGTTGGAGTGTACATCTGCAGTTACAGAAGCTCTTTCATGATCTACGAAGGTCATCCAATAAATAATTTTCCTTATTTTCTCTCTGCAAACCACATGTTTTAGAATTAAGTTGGTACTGTAGGAACTTCCACTGGCGTATGGCTGGGGTAAGGTGATCTTCAACCGCATGTGCTTGCTCTGTGTTCACCAGTACGGCGCTACCTGCCATGGAGCTACCAATTGAAAGCGTTTCCACTTGTGAACTCTGTCCTGTTATTCACTTTTCCACGGCAAAAAATGAAATGGCTACCAATATTCACTGTCATTTGGTGCGAGTTTATAGTGAAAAACGAATGCTGGCATTCATGGTTCCTGGAATGGCAGCAAGATGTACATGATGACAGCGCAGCGCCAGGCCCATTACAGCCACTGTTGGTCAGAATGTGGTGGACAAAGATTAATGCGTCAGCACTGATGAGATAATGAATCTACTGCCTCCCGGCACGGAAACTAGGCAGTCCTTTATTGCAATGATATTGTTGAATGTCTTGCAGTATTGAAAAGTCTGTGCAAGATGGGTCCCAAGTTTTCTTACTGATGCTCACAAGCAATAACAGAACGAGGTAGTCTGAGCTTTCCTGCAAATGCTTCCAAGAGAGGGAGATCAAATGTTTTCCCGCATTGTTACTGGAGATGAAAGCAGGGTGCATTATTCAACTCTGAAAACAAAACCACAAAGCATGCTATGGAAGAAACTTGGCGAACATGCTCATAAAAAAGGGCCAAGACCTCAGACTCTTTTTTACAATTTACATCGCACCGACACAAATAGGTCTTATGTTGACAATTGGAGAGGAAGAGCCTAGGAGTGGGAAGGAAGCAGCTGTGGCGTTAATTAAGGTACATCCCCAATACTTACCTGGTATGAAAATGGGAAACCACTGAAAACCATCTTCAGGGCTGCCGACATTGGGGTTCGAACGCACTATCTCCCAGATGCAAGCTCACAGCTGCGCGGCCTTAACCGCATGGCCAACTTCCTCGGTTAGACCTCACCCTCTGTAGGCATAGTTTTGGCTACTGCCTTCTGGGACTGTAATGATGTTGTATTGGTTGACTGACTGCCCCAATGCACTGTGGTCACACATAAGAGGTCCTCACGAAGCTCAAAGTTGCCTTTCTTTGTGAATGATTTGCCACAGGGATTGCACCTGTAAAACTTCCCGCCTGTATGGGTCCGCATATGATCGGTCAGACTGCCTTTCCTTGTGAATGATTTGCACAGACATTGCACCTGTAAGGCTTATCGCCTGTATGGGTCAGCATATGTTCGGTTAGTTTGCCTCTCTTTATGACTCGCCTGTATGTCTCCGCATATGTTCGGTAAGTTTGCCTTTCTTTATGAATGATTTGCCACAGACATTGTAACTGTATGGCTTCTCGCCTGTATGGGTCCGCATATGATCGGTCAGACTGCCTTTCCTTGTGAATGATTTGCCACAGACATTGCACCTGTAAGACTTCTCGCATGTATGGGTCCGCATACGATCGGTCAGACTGCCTTTCCTTGTGAATGATTTGCCATAGACAATGCACCTGTAAGACTTCTCGCCTGTATGGGTCCGCATATGTTCGATTAGTTTGCCTCTCTTTATGACTCGCCTGTATGGCTCCGCATACGTTCGGTTAGTTTGCCTTCCTTTATGAATGATTCGCCATAGACATCGCATCTGTATGGCTTCGCGTCAGTATGGTTCCGCATATGTTCGGTTAGTTTGCCTCTCTTTATGAATGATTCGCCACAGGCATTGCAGCTGTATGGGTACGCATATGATCGGTCAGATTGCCTTTCTTTGTGAATGATTTGCCACAGACATTGCACCTATAAGGCTTCTCGCCTGTATGGGTCCGCATATGTTCGGTTAGTTTACCTCTCTGTATGAATGATTTTCTACAGACATTGCAGCTGTATGGCTTCTCGCCTGTATGGGTCCGCATGTGAACGGACAGACTGCCTTTGGATGTGAATGAGTTACCACAGACATTGCAGCTGTAAGGCTTCTCGCCTGTATGGGTCCGCATATGTTCAGTTACATTACCTCTCTGATTGAATGATTTGCTACAGACATTGCAGCTGTATGGCTTCTCGCCTGCATGGATCCGCATGTGAACGGACAGACTGCCTTTGGATGTGAATGAGTTGCCACAGATATTGCAACTGTGTGGCTTCTCGCCTGTATGGGTCCGCATATGTTCGGTTAGTTTACCTCTCCGTATGAATGATTTTCTACAGACATTGCAGCTGTTTGGCTTCTCGCCTGTATGGGTCCGCATATGACAGGTTAGGATGCCTTTCCGCATGAATGATTTGCTACAGACATTGCAACGGTATGGCTTCTCGCCTGTATGGGTCCGCATATGACCGGTTAGAACGTCTCTCCGCATGAATGATTTGCTACAGACATGGCAACGGTATGGCTTCTCGCCTGTATGGGTGCGCATATGAACGATTAGTTTGCCTCTCTTTATGAATGATTTGCTACACACATTGCAGCTGTAAGGCTTCTCGCCTGTATGGGTCCGCATATGTTCGGTTAGTTTACCTCCCTGTATGAATGATTTTCTACAGACATTGCAGCTGTTTGGCTTCTCGCCTGTATGGGTCCGCATGTGAACGGACAGACTGCCTTTGGATGTGAATGAGTTGCCACAGACATTGCACCTGTAAGGCTTCTCGCCTGTATGGGTCCGCATATGTTCAGTTACATTACCTCTCTGATTGAATGATTTGCTACAGACATAGCAACTGTATGGCTTCTCGCCTGCATGGATCCGCATGTGAACGGACAGACTGCCTTTGGATGTGAATGAGTTGCCACAGACATTGCATTTGTAAGGCTTCTCGCCTGTATGGGTCCGCATATGTTCAGTTACATTACCTCTCTGATTGAATGATTTGCTACAGACATTGCAACTGTATGGCTTCTCGCCTGCATGGAACGCATGTGAACGGACAGACTGCCTTTGGATGTGAATGAGTTGCCACAGACATTGCAGCTGTAAGGCTTCTCGCCTGTATGTGTCCGCATTTGTTCAGTTAGTTTACCTCTCTGTATGAATGATTTGCCACAGACATTGCACCTGTATCGCTTCTCGCCTGCATGGTTCCACATATGACCGGTTAGACTGCCTTTCTGTATGAATGACTTGCTACAGACAATGCAGCTGGATGGCTTCTCGCCTGTATGGGACCGCATATGATCGGTTAGTTTACCTCTCTGTATGAATGATTTGCCACAAAATCGCGTGTCACCAGTCAGCATTTTCCTCTTTGTAAAGCAATTATCAGAAAATCCGCACACTTGGAGCGGGTGGATCCAGAGGTGTTTCGACAAGCTGCTTCGGCTACATAACACCTTTCCGCAGTGATCGCACTTGAAGGGTCGATCTTCCTTGTGTCTCTTCAGATGTCGCAAGAGGTCAAACTTCCTAGCCAGAACTTCACTGCACACAGTACACCTAAAACTAGATGATCCGCCGTCCGGAGGTTGATGATCTCTATAGCTCACCTCGGGTCTCGATCTACAGTGACAAATTAAAACCATGTGACCAATAGTTCAACAGCCAAATCCACTACAACTCTCACACAGGGGATTTGCTACTGGACATTCCAATCACTGATATCCAGTGCAGAGAGCTCGTTACTCATAAACATTACATTCCTGAGAGTAAACATCATCTGAGGTTAAATTTCGAAAGCTCTCACTTGTTACGAGAATATGTTGCGTCTTTTCTTAATCACGATATCAGGCGCAAGAAACTTGTCACGGTTTAGAAATGTACGAGTTAATAGACAACCTCATTTCAAGAAAGCATGAGAAGTGGTCCAGCCTAAAAGGGTAAATACTCATACAAGCTCTTTAATCCAGCACATATTATTCTATCGAAATCCGTAGTCTGTTCTCCTATATAAAGAACGGCATATGCTTCGGAGTTTTGATCTTGTTGAAGCACTCTGCGCTTTGTTGCAGGGAAGTAATAATTTTTGTAAAGGACCTTGTTCTTGAGGTTCTTTGAGGGAATATCTGTGCTGTAGATATTAATAAAGTTGAGAACGGTTGCCGACATTCAGCAAGATCTGTTGAAACAGGGCTAATCTTTTATGAATATTATTTTGTCACACAAATATACATATTGTATTTGTACATTGTTATATCACTATAGCATTTTATTATGTCACTGTGTCGCTTTTCCGAAATATGTATCTTTGATGTGCAATCGAACATAGCCAACCTATATATAGGACGGTAGGTTTATACAAGGACGTTCATACTTACTACCAAGTACTACAATAGTCTACGTCTTAATTCCTGTATTTAACACGGTAGCCACTAATCCTGATGAAATCCTGGCAAAGCTGAAATATAACAAGTATACGACGGCTCTCTCGCTAGCATTGATACTGTCTTTTCTCCTGAAGACACTGCTGTTAAAGACATTATGAAGGCAACACAGAATATGGCATTGGTGGTAGCGTTTTATTACAATGTCCTAATATCCTAATTTTGAAACCAAACGTAACCTATCATGCCCTTGAATATTCTTACAAATATTACTTTAACAATACGGATAGAAGGAGCATGAAAATCAAGGCCTGAGCCAAAATTGGAGATGACAAGACGTTGAATTGCACCGTAGTGGATATTGCTGCTACGTAAAAGAAGGAATATTATTCTATTTATTTCAAAAGATCACCGGCAACGTGATTATTTTTAGTGGATTCATAACATAGTTGGATAGCATTCAATTCTGAGCCTGTCTCCCCACCACAGAGTAGTTCTACATATTCTACGGAAGAAGGGCGGAAAATGCAAATTTCTTGGTTAAAGGTGAGATCCGCTTACAACTGCGACATGGGAAAATCGATCACGCAGGCTAAAATATATCGTAACATGGACTGGTACTTTCCAATTCATGCTGTATGAACTGAATTCACATTGCCCATTCGAATGCATGACTGGCTCACAAGCAAAGTAATGGGAGGCTCGACCATGTATTGTTACTGCACTCTTTGGAGAAAATAAGTGGACAAATAAAAGGGGGACATTGATTCCAGATATGACAGACTACATCTCTTGATCATCAAACAAGATATTGATGTTGACACCACTAGACAACAGGGGCCGAAAATACGGCACTGGATGGTATGTCATGCGTTTTGTGGGATATCACACCAAGCAAAGGTGCAAAAGTCTGTAACCCTTCTTCTTTACGTGAATACTTGATTCCTGTGACAAGTAATTTATCAGGTTCACAATTAGTTTTCAGTAAAATAATGTTTCATTTAGCATTGATAAATATTCTACACCAAACAGCTATATTGCTGTAACACGTGGCGCTTCCCAGGTGACGGATACGGGTTCCCCACTGGCCTGCCGATGAACTTGAGCAAAATATAAAAGCTCTCGCGTACCAAACATGTACAAAGTCTTTAATGGCAACTTTGGCGGAGATGGAGACGTTTACTAGGGACCAGATGGCGGAAGAGGTACACTAAATTTCTGGAAGTTAATGCAGAAAAGAGGGTAGCGTTTCTTCTCTAGAGGAGTGGCTGCAAAAGGCACTTGTTCTCCATGTCCGCAGCTGCGTTACTACCTTCCGTCATGAGCACTTAAATGCTTCAAGACAAGCCGGCCGTAAAATAATGCCGTTACATCATTACAGAAATATGTCTCATGGTATCGGAGCCAAGCTTAGTGCAGCCCGTGGAAGGGACGCGCATTGGCAGTGCCCAGTCAGCATGAAAAGTATGCTAGGGTTACCGTCGCACGGGCTGTGACGGCTAACCATGCAAGTACCCCCATTTTGTATCCCATCATTGAATTATGCCTGGGTGAAGTAGCGAATACGCCACTGCACTTGAGAGAAGGCTTGTTGGCATCTGAGAGGTGCGGAAAAAAAGATGGAATGGAGAAAAGTCATGTGAAAAGAGGTGTGGTTACTAACTGGTGTACAACAGAAACCGAAGAACAGCTCATGGTGTTGACATTGTCATATCAGCTAAATTTGACAGTTCAGTTTCCGAGGTGCAAAAGTTTGACAATCGCTTGATGTAACTCGTCCGCATTGGAGAGAGAAGGAAATTCCAATTATTCAGCGCAACGCTCCACAACTGACGTGCGCACGGAGACCAAAGATGCGTTCTGGGCACCGCCTGACAAGAAGACCGCTGACTATCTTATCGCTGCCGCTGATCTGAATGGACGTGTCGGACAGAGGAAAGAAGAACAAACAGTCCATGGCGTTCATGGATATGGAGAATAGAACGACGATGCCCAACAAATTCGCGATGATGCAGAAACTGATCACCGCAAACACACGGTTCAAAAAGAGTGATATTCATCTACTCTGTACTACAGTGGCTTCCATCCAATTCGCATTGACTACATCCTTGTGAGAGGGTGAAATCTCGAAGATGTTCTAGAGATAACAGTTGTCCCTTATTAAATCCTTGCGATGCAACAACGACCAGTCATCTAAGCTGTGGATAAAGTCACCAAGAGCCCAATACTTCACAGGAAATAGACAAATTGGGATCAAATGGTTGCCCCTGAAGAAGGAGACTAACGTCGTTGCAAAAGTTACAGAGTCACAAATCACCATAGTTGAAGTGAGCCGGACTAAACTGAAAGACGCCTTTCGCTCTATTCCTGGAACAATTAAGTCAGGGCGACGACAACGAAGGATTAAACATGATATATGGCTAAGGAATGAAGATGTTAAATATGCAGTACGGTTGAAGAAGCAGCTGTACCACGAGTTTCTTGCTCGTTGGAATGCCTACAAAGCAGCCACTCGTAAAATGAAGGAGATATTTGCCGTAACAAAATCAAACCGGTAGGCAGGTCTATATGTGAAACATGACATGCGCGAATTCGAGCGGAATTTTTAACGGCTAGTCCAATCGAGCCATCGCAAAACGTCAGAAGTCCAACGTTTTTACGGCATCAATGAGGAAACAGACGATTTGCTACTGGACAGGCGGGAAGCGCGAGTACACTGGTGGAACTATTTTGACAACATTTCAAACATGGAATTTCCGTATCGACCAATCCTAATCACCTTCGCTGTTGAAGGTCCAACGTAGGAAAATGACGTCACTAAAGTCCAGACTATGCTGAAGGAAATGAAACCAGGGTAAGCCATCTGTCCCGATTATCTTCCAGCAGAGTTTTGTTTCTCTCAATGGGGGGATGCAGCAGTGTGGCTAAAGCAAGCTTTTCAACCATATCATCAAAGAAGGTCAAAAACAAACAGACTAGCGACGGATTATCAATTCAGAAATAGGGGAAGCCCTGCCAATTTTTCTAATCACGGCGCGAACATACTTCTGAGCCTCGCAATGAGAGACTTAGAACAAATCTTCGACAAAAGGATTAGCGATTTAGACAAACATACAACAAGCCAAGCTGGATTTGTGTAAAATTGTGGCGCAATAGGAGAAACCCATGCTGCCTGACTATTACTTGAGAAACACTGTGAAAAGAATAAGAGGCTTCATGACAAATGTCTGGACCCTTAGAAGCCCTTCCATCGGGTACTTCATGACCTAATCAGTCAGCCCTATAAGTACATGGCATTCCAGAGCACCTTGCTGAGAGGGTATAATTGCTCTACAAAGAACAAATGAGTTGTGTTCAAGCTGCCGCAGGAGCGTCTGATGACTTCCGCATAACTGTAGGAGTCCATCAAGGCCCGGGCTTATCACCACTGCAGCTTATTCTTGTGATGGACATAATTACCACAAACCTGCGCAGTCCAATACCATGGGCACTTCTCTAAGCAAATGATATCATTCGGCTGAAGAGAATAAGCTAGACCTGCAGCGTCAAACAGAAGACTGGAACAATCGACTAGCGCAATAAGCCCCGCGCCCCAACAAGAAAAAGACAGAATACGTTGCATTCCATCGTCGAGAAGTTGGAACCATGCATGTTGACGTTGAAGATATTGCACGAGTAGAGATATTTAAGTATATTGGCTCCACAATCTATGATTATGGCCGACTTACTGATGAAATCGACTTAAGGATATACAAAGCCTGACTGAAGTGGAGAATGACAACAGGCGCCCTTCCGAACTTTGGACGAAGGGCCATCTCTAAACTAAGTTCTACCGAACTGATATCTGTCCTATCGATATCCATCCTGTCGTTTTCTACGGCAACGACTGCTGACCAGTTCTAGAGGTAGAACGCCAACTAAGCATCATGGATAGAAAGTTGTTTAGGTGGAAGGCTGGCATAATTAGACTAGATCACATTTCAAATGATGTTATTAGAAAACGTTTTGGCATTGCAGCGATCCAGAAGAAAATTGGGGAAAGGCGTGTGCGCTGGTTTGGTCATGTGTTGCGTGTAGACGACGATACATTGGGAAAGTCAGAGTATTACACAGAAAGTCGGTGAAAAGAGGCGCTAGGGGCGAACCAGACAGCATAGACTGCTAAAGTGCACAACGGCCTGAAAGTTGGAAGACTACATGCAGACATGGCCCGAGACCGAACTAACTGGAGTCAATGAATCACAACACCGGACCCTGCCACCAGATGCAGACTGATGAATATTCTGTTACAAAAATGGAATGCAATGGATATTTTACACATCCTAACATTCAAATTAGTTTATTGTATGTTCAATTTTTCTCCCCTAATGCCTATGTCCGATATCTATAAAAACTTATTTTCACAAAATAGTGTTTGAATGGCTGAACGCTTCTGGATTTCGTGTTTAAGTGACTCTTATAAATGCATTGTGAAGAAAAAATTATAACTCAAAAAAATAAAAAATGGGTATATCTGTGTTAAATGTGAAGGACAGTTTGAATATCCGGTGAAATTCTACGAGTACCTACAAGAGGGGAGTCCGTCAGTGTATTCTAGCCTGAATAGAATTTTGCAATTCATATTTCTGCTTACATACGTCATAGACAGCAGACGATCATATTAATCAGTTTGTTATTTTCACTCCGATCACGCCTATAAATATGAAGACCATGGAGGAGTGGCACAAAGTGGTCAGCTCAGGGCCATGTGACACTCAACGCTCTAAAGCTGGAAGGAAGCCACATAACTAAGTGGTTAGTTCAGGACCATGTGTCTCTACACAAACGGAAGTAAGCCTCATCACTATTTAGCTCAGGACGATGTGTCTCTCCACAAATGGAAGGTAATCTCATCACTAATTGGTAACCTCAGAAATACGTGTATTTCCACAAGTCAGCAATTAGGAAATTTTATGAATCTTAAAATCTTTTCTTATGTAATTCAATACCCAACTGGCATGGCAAATAGTTTAGACATTTAAAAAAAGGAAGTCATTTTGCGGCATGATATTTGTAGACTGCTGAAATGAGAGTGAGGAAACAATAGCGCCTGAGGTGAGATATAAAACAAAGTGGGAAGTAGCAGATAAGATCCGGTCGACTGAATCCTTCAGAAGCATCTAAAATCTATGATGTAAAATGGACTAAGCTACGTAGACAATGGACTGACCTCTGACATATATGCCAAGAAAAAAGAAGACACATAAAATGCATGTCGCTTTGCTGGTCTCTGCACAAAATATGTTTAGAACGTAGAAAGCTTATTTAGACTCCATCAAAAATAGAAATATGATTTTGTGTGTGAAAAGGATTCATAAGCAACATTTTTACTGGTGGTCATAATACAAGATTGTTCTCTAACGTAGCCTATTGTGTCCTGTTACACATGAATTACAAAGAAACAGAAAGTGTGAGCTGGTACTTGGTAGTTCTGAGGACCGACATGAATATTTCTTGCCACTAGTTGTGAAAGTACAGTAGGAACAAGTCAGTGCATCACATAAGAGTCGAGAAGACTCTAACCACTCACAAAATCAAATAAACCATTCAGGATTCATAATTTCCATCACAAGTCTGGTTTGAAGTCAAACCTTAGGCTATGACTAGCCATCGCAGGACCTACTGATACAAGGGCTTGGTTAAGAGCACCAATCCGAGACTATACAATCATTTCCCACGCATTATCAAAGATCATTTCACACAGTAACCAACAAAGGTGTGACAGCAAAAAATTAATTAGCGATGTCACAATTACAGTTCAAAAACACTACTGCATTAAATGTTTTAAAACAGGACATACACTTGTGGTACTTTGTAAGGTCAGTGACAATAATAACACTTTTGAAAGAATATTATATCACTACGTTATTTACCTATTATTATTATTATTATTATTATTATTATTAGTATAGTGCAACAAGTTAGATACATATATACAAATATATAGTATTTACAAATGTACACAGACAAGAAACATGTTTTATAGCAGAATGTCCAGTTGAGTGATCCTCTGTATAGCTTCCTCTGTTGGTTCCAAAAAGTCACTCGGGCTACCTGTGTAGGAACGTCGTGTACATTCACTTACAATATGGGGATCATCTGTCGAGATGCACCACACTCGCACTCTGGTGATGAGATATATTTCCACTTATAAAGGGCATCCCTGCGTCGTCCATGATTTGTTCCCACCCAATTCAGAGTGGTCCAAATCTTACGCGGTAGATGACGTTCACTAAAAAAGATGTTGTGTAAGGAACTGTCTGTGGCAACTTTCCAGCGACTTCTCCATTCTTCTAAAGGGTGAAAATTCCCATCAGCCAATGCGACAGCATCATGCAAAGATGGATGTCGTGACTCCAACCTCGTTACCTTGAGAACAGGAATATCATCCAAAACAGGCAGTTGAGGCTTCATTTCTATCTTCTTGAACTCTCGGATGGGAGCATTTTATCTTTTTAAAACAGGTGGCATTATACCTGACAGAATTGGGAGCCAATAAAGGGATGTGGACTGGATAGTACCAGATATTAACCGCAAGCTAACTTTCAGTTGAGTACCAATTAGTCTTGTATATGGGCTATCCAGCCAAACTGGTGCACAGTACTCACCACATGAGAATACCAGTCCCAAAGCAGATCAAAGTCTTTGCTGGTGAACCCCAACTTGAGCCATACAATTTCTGAAGGATAATATTACGTGTTTTGAGCTTTAATGACAGATTCATAAGATGTTGTTTGTAAGATAGTGTGCGATCAAGTGTAATCCACAAATATTTGGGATAGCTGCTATGCCGAAGTTCCTGGTACAAAAACGTATGTGAAGTTTAATGCCAGCTTGGCGATTATTCAGGTGAAAACATGACACTTCTGTTTTGTTAGAGTTAGGACACAGTTGCCATTCCTTGAAGTACGTTTCAAGTGAAATCAGGTGTCTTTGTAGCACTTCTTCTGTCACACTAAGGTCTCGATGTTGAGTGGCTAGTGTTATGATATCAGCATAACAAAATGTTTGCGATGATGTTTCTGGGAGATCGGAGATATACAAATTGAACAGTAGGGGAGACAGTACCGATCCTTGAGGTAATCCATTTTTGAGCTTCCTTTCTCTACTCATACTATTTCCCATACACACTCCAAATCTTCTGTCATTGAGCATATTGCTTATAACCTGCACGATGGTCCTACGGGGTGCAATTCGGAGAAGCTTGTAAATTAATCCTTCCCTCCAGACTGCATCAAATGCTGCTGTAAGATCAATGAATACAGCTGAGGTCTTGAGTTGTTTCTGGAAACCTGCTTCCATGTGGAATGTCAGTGAAAGCACTTGTTCGCAGCAGCTGCGATTTGCCCTGAATCCAGCTTGATCAACTGTAATACGCTGAAAAATAGTTGCGCTGATTCTGTTGTGGAATAGCCTCTCAAAAAGAAGGGCAACTGGTCTATAACTGCTTGGGTCATTGGCAGGCTTACCTGGTTTCAAGATGGAAATCACTTTCGTTCGTTTGAATTCTGCCGGGAGTTGTCTGTTCTGTAGAAGGTCGGTAAAAAACCTTAACAGCCAACTTCTTGCATTCTTCCCTAAATGAATGCGAAATTCTGGATGAATGTCGTCAAAATCTGGAGCTGTACTTGGTTTAACGTCTTTGAGAGCAGCATTGATGTCATGCACCGTAAGCAGTTGTGAATACCTTGATGTGCATGGTGTTCTTGATTCCAGAGTTTGGAGCTGGCGCCGTATGTATTTGGTATGTTTCTTATCTGATGGAGTTTGGGAAGTTGTGATGATGTGAGATGCTACTTCATCCGGAGTAACTCAAGGCTGTTGCTTCACCAAAGGTGCCCTTCCTCCAAGTTTTCTGCGGTGCCCCCAAGATCTTCTACTGGAATGAGTTAGGTCGATATTCTCCACTGTCTCAACCCACCGTTCTCTCCGGGTAGTATCCATGCTGGAAAGAAGTTCATTAGCTATGTCTTCATCACCAGTATGCCGATATTCGTTATAGAGTGCATCAGTCTCTACATTCCAACCAGGGATGTATTATTTTCTATGGCATACTCTTCTTAGCCGCCATCATAACTGCATCTACGAAACGCTTGTAATTGTGCTTGGGAGCAATCCACCGAACACATTTATCCAGTTCAGTGGTGAATGTTGACGAATTTGCTTTTCCGAAGTTCCTCCGAGCATGTGGTATTGACCGTACAACAGGAATTTTGATGCCAATATCCACTACAATGGGGCCATGTTGACTGTGGGAAAAATGTCTTACCACTTTACGACTGGCATGTAAGGGCTGTCCTGCATCATTGCAGCTAACAAATCACAAGTCAGGATTGAAATCCCTATTTCATGCAGCTGACTGGAAAGTACCAAGATCTTTTGGGTCAAAAATCAGATGGAGATTGTTCATTTCTCTCTATTCTACGAGTTTCTTTCCACAATCACTGTCATCCGAGTACTTCCATAGTTCGTGATGGCTGTTGAAGTTGCCTATATAAACTGCAGGGTGTTGAGCAGTCGGGAGTATGGTACCTGACCACTGTGCGTTTGGGGGTTTATAAATGTTAAAAATAGTAACATGTGCCACTCGCACAGCAACACAATGGATGTCTTCGTCTTCGTTTTGAAAGAGCAGTGAGGCATCTTAGATATTATTATGAACATAAGTAGCTATACCATGTGCACTGTGATATGTTGCACCAAGAGCTGTGAAACCATTAATGCGGCCCCATCTCCGAAACTCTTCTTCATTGGCTGTATGGATTTCATGTATACCCACAACACCTATATTATTATTCAGGATAACTTTCGACAGGTAGTCACATTTTGCTCTGCTGATGCTTTCTACGTTAAGCTCGAAAACATGGATGAAAGGTCCGATGTTTCTTGTCTGGTAGCTCTGAGAAGAGCCATTTCCATGAAATACTTCTGCCATTGCTGGAGGATCTTTAAAAAGATAGGTCCAGCAGCCACAGTTATTGCTTTCTTAGCAGCACCTGGGGTCACGTGTAGGGCACTCTGAGGGTAAACCTACAGACGTGAAGCAATAATGTACCGCCTATTTATCTACTTTTATGAGATAATAAATTCACTTACTTGAAGAATTCTGATTTTTTTAGGCAACCTGCACAAATTTAAAACTCCACTTGTACCTGTCCATTTTATTAGTTAATACTAATTGTGTAAGTATGTTTGCAATCAACACACTAGAAGCACCTGACTGACAATGAACACTAAAATGAATCAGAAAGTGTGACCGCATCACTGGAATGAACATAAATTCAATAGCACAATTTTTTTATGCTTACAACAATGCACAAGTTTTATTTGAAAACTATGATACCGAAGATGTAGCATAACTGACCTCAAAGTTTCATTTCTACAACACATTATCTGCTTTGGCGTCCACAAATGGAGGAATCTGACTTAACACACAAGAGAACAGAAATGTTCAGAAAAAAGGAATCTAACCAAATAATTTCAAAATGACATTCTTTGAGTCATCACATTATTGAACTCAGCCATCATTATATTGATTAATGAAACTGATTATGTTAGTTTTAAATATGTATTGTTTACAATGTACATAAAACTTAACAATTTCGAATTTGTAGATTTAATTTTTAATCTACAAATATAGCTTTTTCTGTGTGTCACTGTTGGCATGAACGTATAAAAATATTACTCAGAATATCTGGAAGCAATAGTTTCAGATGATACGAATGTGATGAACAAATGATGCAGAGAAAGTGAAAGAAAAAACACGTTTTCATGGTTGCTTAAAGGTATTGTAAACAAATACACTTCAAAAATATCTAGCTTTACCAGAGATTCTTTTTGTAGATATATATTGAATAAAACTACGAGTACATGATGGAACATTAAAAATGATCTTAAAGTTCCTGAATATTTTAGATAATTTTAACCAATAGAATTTTCAGATATTAGTGTTTAAATGTAACCTTGTAGAGACAGGATTGAACTGATGAAAATGGCCACATTTGGAGAAAAACCAACCACTACTGAACACAACTGTGAATAGGTACAACATATTCCATATGTTATAGGACTTGTAGTAATACATACTTTGTTTCTTCTTTGATGTATGGCAACAGCTGATCATCAGTATGTTCCTCTATGAATATTTCCTCCTTAGTATCTTCGGAAGGCTGTCAGTAAGAAATAAGAAAGGTAGAATAAAGAAGTAAGGAAATAAAGATATATAGGCCTAAAAGAGAAACAGCTGAGAAAATAAAATTCATAGTGGCACAAGAAGAGTATAATTAATTTATCTCCCATTTAAAAAAATATATAATGGAAAGGAACAATCAAATGAAAATCCCATTAAATGCAAGAGAGGTGTCTACCTTGGTGGCAAATGGTACACAAAAATACATTATTATCAAGCACTAAATTTTAAAAGAACAGAGAAGAAGACAATTTCCTAAAAACAGTATTATACAATGTTTGCTATTTTTTTCTATTAAGCACACAGCTCATCCTTAATAAATGTATAGAATTTACAAACTCTTACTCATAATATTTTCTGTTTTACAAACATAATCAACACACATACCACTTGTGCAACTACTTCAAATAATACTATACAAATTCTATTAGGTTAAAATTTACATTGCATTTACTTATTTATTTGATTTTTGACCCTTTTTGGAACCTAACTTGCATAATGACCTGCTGTGTTTTAACCTGAGTCCCTTTTGCCACTGCTTTTCAAACAATTGATGAGATATAAGAACATCAAAAGGAACACACTGTTGGACAGCAGTAGACACACTAGCATAGAAAGGGAGGAACATTGCAAATTTGTAAATTTAAAATCACCTACATATTTGTGAATATTCAGCAGAGTACATGTACACATACGTGTATGTCAACATGCACAATTTTAGGAAAATAAATAATAGTAAGCAGTATCTCCAAATCATTGCCCAATACCATTCCTTGCTTCTGTTTCTCTTTCTGTTGATCCCTAATTCCACAATGACTAGCTATTTTCTTCATCCTCTTATATTCATATTCCCCTGTTCCCATCTTCCTACATATGACTTGACTTGTCACCTCTTTGTTCATTTCCATGTTTCTATTTACTTTCTTTCCAAAAAACACTTCACTGTAATATCAAATAATCCCACAGTACTCCCACCACTTTCCCAACAAGTGGACAATGCTTATATCATAAGCATAGAAATATCCATCATCCCCCTCTGTACATCACATTAAGACCAAAAGCATAATTCTGTTAATGTCCCAATCAATGAATGAATCAATCAATGAATCAATCAAACCACAGCAATTAGGGCTGTTGGTTGTTTAAATACAAAAAAGATTGTGGAAATATATGAAACAAATTATTTCAATCACTAAATCGTCTTTCTATAAGTGAACATTTGCCAAAATTTGTCCCCTTGAATTCAAACTTATCTTCATGTTGCGACCTTTCCTAGACTTAAAGAACATGATTTAAATGTATTCATCAACTAATGTAATTCCAAGCCATCTCTCGAATGACATCTCAGAATATACTGCTTAATCAAACAACTTGTCTCCTTTCTCCAAGTCTCCCCAGCTGAAACTTTGCAACATCTCTGTAACACAACTCTTTTGTTAGAAATCACCCGCAAGAAATGGAGCTATTTCTGTGGATCATTTCCTGTTCTCTACTCAAGTAATACTGGTGATGGTCTCACACTCTCATTGTGGCTTTGCTGGAAATTTATATGCCCTCTCCTTTACAACCCCTAAAAAACCTCATAATCATATTAAGAGACTTGTAAATTTTATTTTCAATATGTTTAAATGATTACCATAATGAAGCTATATCCTTATTAAGAATAGCTAGGTACTTACAGAGATCCCCATGAAGAAATTTCACCCATCAATACAATAATACAACCGGAGAGGACTATTTCTATTTGTGAAACAAAGAAACTGACTTTTCACCACGTTTACAAATATAGAATTGCCCGATGTCCATCTTACAATATTGTCAAGGTCTTTTTCAGTTACTCATAATCTTGAAACTTATTTATTACAAAGAGCCTCATCACTTATTTCAGTTCATTATTCATATTGTTTAATATATCAGAAAATAAAGGTCTCATAATACTGCCCTGTTGGACCCAATCCCATAATTGTTACAGGATCAAATAAAGTTTCACCTACTCTAATGCTCTGAGTTCTATTTTGTAGAAATACACCAGACGTGGCCAAATGTTAATGGTAAAAGGTATATTTCTACCTTTATGTAAACTATTGACCTTTATAGCCTAATCCTTGAATTTGTTTGGAAGCAAAGTTTCCACTTGGGATATCCTGGTCCACACTATTGTATTTTTTCATACAGTGGCTACAGTGAGAACCACAATGTAATTTCATTATTCACATGGTTTTGTGTCATTTTTGTTAGTGATCATGTTCTGTTGTTTATCTTTATTATCTGCATATTGTTGCTGTTTGGAAGTAAATAATGTGACCTATTGTTAAGACTGTGCATTCTGTAGATTACATGTATTATTGATACTATTCAGGAGTTCAGTTGTATTTCTTAAGAGTGGTTCTAGAGAACTGTCAAATTTTGAGGTTATGGGAAGACGAAGAGACCTTTCGCCAAGAAAGGCACCGTCAGAGAGCTACTTCTTGAGAAACGTCATTCACAACAAGAAATAGATTCTAGATTGCAAATACCACAGCAATCTGTAAGTAGAATTTTTAAATGTGAAGATAACGGGAAGACAAAATGTGATGATGATGATTGTTGTTTTAAGGGGCCTAACATCGAAGGTCATCGGCCCAAGACCAAATGTCAACAACGTGTTGGAAACTGTGGGCAAAAGAATAAACCAACCCCAAGGAGGAACCAAAACCGATTAATTTGTCAGTAAACAACCGCAAGGTTACTAGTTTGGATTTACGTAAGAAATTAGAAGAGTATGGGTCATTTGTATTAGCCAGGACTCTGAGGCGAGAGCTGTTTAATGCTGGAATGAAAGCAAGATGACCTCAAGGCAAAGCAAAGTTTACTCCTGCTATGGCTGCAAAGAGGTTCCAGTGTGCCATGACTCTCCAGAATTGGTCATCTGATGAATGGAAACAGGCAAGTCCATGACAATTACTGTAATTCCAAAATTATCATTCATTATTCCATTACAACCCAATCTAAGTGATGTAACCGTACAGCACAGTAAATGAATGAAATTCTTCTTTTAAACCTTACAGCTTATTGCATTTAATGCTAGGCTTATTTGTTTTATTTATTTCAGGTTTGCTTTAGTGACGAATTGGTATATCCTGTCGAAGAAGAGACAAGTCAATATGTCAGAAGATAAGGAGAAGCATTCCATCCAGATTGAGTGGGGCATCCAACTTCAGTGATGGTCTGGAGTGTGTTTTCTTGGTATGGCCGTGGACGATTATATATTGTAGAAGGAACTATCAGACGTGAACAGTATAGTATTAAGAACCCGTTTGGTAGCTCAAGTGCAAGAGTAGGTTGGCCAAAGTGAATTTATTTTTATGCAAGATGGGCCTCCTTGCCACAAAGCCTAGAAACAGTCAAGACATGAACCCCATAGAATATTCTTAGCAGATAGCAAAGAAAAGTCCAAAGAAAAATAACGACAAAAATTGGCTTGATTGAGAAGCTCGGTCAGATGTGGTGTCATGATGACGATTTAAAGAGTCAGTGTAAAATACTGTTTGAGGGCATGCCCAGTCTAATCAAGTCACTCATGAAAGCTAAGGGGTTGCATACCTAGTACTAATGACATGAACTTAAAAATTGGTAACATCTCATGTGTTCAATTCTCAAATTTTTAATGTTTAATAATTTGGCCATATTTTTATAGTCACCCATTTAGCCATTGTTTTATCTATCCCAAACGCACTAATTTTTTGTCAGTAGTTTCCCGAGATCTACCCTAAGAAAATCCTTAGATATGTCAATTGTGATACATTTCACTTCCTGAATCTAATATATCTGCTATATCCTGCTGGAATCCACAAGACGAGCTTCAGTGGAATAATATTTCCTAAACCTGAACTACCTTCTATCGAGCCAGTTGGTAATTTCTTAAATGTGTATAACATAATCAGAAAGAATGCATTCCAAGAGCTTGCATGCAACACAAGTCAAGACGACTATTGTGTAATTACTAGCTTTAAGCTTAGCACATTTTCTCTATACACAGAGTGCTACTACACTAAGTATTCATTCATCTGGTATAGCTGTTTCACACATACTCTAATCAATATCTCAAAGAACTGACTTTCGTATATGCCAAGAAATTTTACCCATCCCAGGAGCATTTCTAGTTTAAAAATTTTGTATATTACCTTCAATGTTCCTTATAGTGGATATTGTAAAGTAATTTCAAAGGATTAAGTGAAATTGTCAACTGCGTCATGTACTGCAAAAGGACATGATCATACCATTGGTGACATATCCTATGCATCACGAGGGATGGCTGCGATGACCATCGACTAATGAAGTGTACACATTCCCATGTTGTGTAATTGCTACTTCATACCTTTCTTAATCTGTCAACATTCAACACCGTACACAGCAACAAGCCGTAGTAACACGGCTGAAAGTAATTCCAGTATCAAGGAAAACAATGTACACTGCCGGCTGGTGCTCTCAGTGCTTTTCAATTAGCATTCTGGCAGTGAAAATTGCATGAGTTGTTCCAACACCCTTAATGAAGATGCATTGGATAGCAATAATGCCGGCGATTTCACCCAGTCAATAATGAAGGCTACTCTAAAAGAACTTCTCATGTACAATTGGGTGCAATTTGGATGGTAATTTGCACATTCTGCTGAATCGTCATTTTGCTCAAAAATAGGCACAAGGATGTTTACAGCCCAATGACTGGGAACAGAGCCAGAGTCAACTCTGGCACTGAATAAGCTTGTCAGCCAGTTGATAATGAGTTCTTTAAACTGCCTCATCTTCCAGAAGTTTGCTGGATGGTCATCCGGTCCTGGCGCTTTTTGGTCCTTCATACTCCTAATGGCACACTCCACTTCCTTTGATGTGATGCATAGGATGTGACTTACCATCAGGAATAGGGTGATGTGGTAATTCAATGCAGGAAATATCTACAAATGTTGTTGGCAATGATTGAGGATTTCTTGTTTGTCCTCTAATCACTGGTTATCTTTGTCTCTAATGCAGACAGTATGCTCAATACTTGTGTCAATTTTCGTCAGATGGAAAACAGTTCTCTTCTTCTTCCGTTGAGCTCAGTTGTGTACAGAGTTTATTAGGACAACGCCGATAAAAATTCAAGGATGCTCTTCGTATGATGTTAAGAATAATGGTTCAATCAGACTGGCGGGAAAAATTATATTTTTGAGAAAATGAGGTTAAATTGTTACTTCCTGGTGCGCGATTGAAATTGAAGAGCTGCTGCAGCCTTTCAGGGAAGACAGGGTTAGGGAGATGTTGTGGAGTGTATGGGCAGACAGAGATAATGCTTCCTCATACGACTTCGAAAGGATTGTCTCTAACAGGCAATATCCACAGTCCATTTATCTAATAGCCGTAACTGCACACACAGTTAAAGAACACACTGTATTTAAGACACACATGTAAGTCAAGGAAAGCACCAGATTGTTTCTCCTCTCGTATGTTTGCCGCAGTAATATTCTATATTAATTAACATGCTCGAAGATTGGGTATTCCTTCCCTCAAAATATTGTAAACTCAATGAAATACTGAATGAAGGAATCAACACGCCCAATGATTTGATTACAGTGTATGTTCAATAAGGTCCCCTCCTACTTTGGTGTATAGTTCACTATGGCGTAGTAGTGAGTGATCATGTCCGGGATGTGTAGTGTGTGGCTGCCTGTATTCTTGTTACAATATGTCTTCTCTTTCTATAGGGTTCACATAGTAGTCAATTCGTGTAGAACAAACTGTAAACTGCCTACCGGAGTGTGGAAGCGACTATGCGAGAAGAACGAGAAACTTGTTCATTCGCATCGAGAATTACCTATTTCTCCAAATTTCACTTCCCCTGCCTTCTCTTTTCTGACGCACAGCGGCTGACTCTCTGACATAGCAAATAGAGCAAGTTCATCAATCTGAACTGCATGACCGGAAGTAACAAGGTCACTTTAATTTCCTCAAAAGGAAACATTTCCCCGAGAATCTGACTGCACCATCATCCTCAACATTCCACGAAAAGCATCCCTGATTTCTCTGTCAGTATAGTTCTGATACACCTTGTTCACAGGTCATTACAGTGAGTGCGACTCGATTCAGCGGCAGATTTCTTAGCCACAGGTTCCTCAAAGACAATTCTTTCCCTGTGTTCTGGAGTCTTTTGTGAAAGCCAATTTATATACAGTATGCCTTCGTCTTATCCTACAACTCTTCTTGGACTGCAATCATCCATAGGAACGTTAGATATTCAATACAAGAAGAACTAGGTTATATCGTACCCAAGTTTACTGTGACGGTTGCAGTGAAAGATCTGTAGAATGTGTCTACATGTTGTCAAATGCATTAAGATCAACAAGAGGAAAATTTATGTTGTTGCTAGGGTCTCCTTCTAGTCTTTAAGCTTCCACCACTTGATGTTCTCAGGGGCATAGAGGTCCTTAAATCCGCTATGCCTACCTTATGCAGAGGTGGAATACAGTCAGATGATATGACATTCACATCCTTTCTTCGTCGTAGATCACGGTGCTGAACAACGATAAGGTCAATTTGCTTGCTGCAGTCACCACAAGTGAAACCTCAAATATGAGTTCCATCATCATATCAGATACCGAAGGTATTACCACCATGGCAGCTATAAAAATTCTTAGTGACCATCATGCGCATTAAGGTCATCACAGAGAAGTGAAAACTCATCTTCAGGGTACGCTGCAACATGACCTCGTAGCTCCTGCCAATGCTCTTCCTTATCCAGGTCATCACACCCAGATTGTGACATAGAAAACACAAGTTCGAGAGGATGCAACGTCGAATGTAATTCACATAAGGCTGTCGAAATAGCGCTGCAACTCAGCAACTCAATCTTGCATGCTTGCGCACACAATGAAATCAACACCATTCCTGCTGGATGTAACCTGGCAGATAAGTTCACAGACATCTTTGATGTCATGAGATTTCTGGCCTTTCCAAAGCGAGCAACTTAAAATCTAATTACATAGCTACACTTCAATTCTAAACCGGACTTACATTATCCAAATTGCAACAGGTTAACAGGAACAATAGAATGAAAAGATTAATAATAAAGCAATAATGATATTTACTAATAAAATAACTATTCTACAATAATTCTAAGCCACATTTAGATGTATCCTAACTACAATAGTTTAACTGAAGCAACAAATATTCCTAAAGTATGAATCTATGGAACTTATGAGAATGTAAATATTCATTGACTATGTACATAAAATTTAGTTTCCTTGATTTATCAAAGAGACAAAAAGGTGAATAGTTTGAATGTAGTTATCAGTCAAGGAACAGTGGCCAGTTATAATCATAAATTTAAGCCATATTAATGAAAGTTAATTGAACATAACCTACGGCATATTGTTTATTTGATGGTTTCTACCATTTCTCTTTCACACCGACACAGATAGGTCATATGCCGATGATTAATAGCTAAAAATGGCTAGGAATGAGAAGGAAGCAATTGTGGCCTTAATTAAGGTACATTCGCACCATTTGTTTGCTGTGAAAATGTGAAACATGCACTTCAGTGCTGTCGACAGTGGGTTCGAGCCCAGCATCTTATAAATGCAGACCTAGAGCTACATGGCCATTTATTCAGTATAAGAAGGAAGCAATTGCTTGAATTCCTTCTCTTCCAATACTTTTTTGAGAGTATCTTAATATGTAATTTCAAACAATACGTTAAAAAGTAAGTTTTTATTTTAAAAGTTCAGCTTTCACAGTTCCCCAGATGTACATGCACATTTGGACATAAGTTTTCATATACATGTCCAAAATAATACGATACATGGGGTTACTTTGGAAAAGTAAAGAGTAAAGTAGAATCCCAAAATTCTATGCAGAGCATGCTTTCCTCCCTTGAAGTCAAGATGGGCTGCCTACGTATGCACTTCGGATCTAGGATCGAGGTGGCCCTTACTTCTTCGCAGCTTCTATGTATGCCCTTCACCAAGAATCGCTTTAAGAGACTTATCAAGCCTATCGGCATTGTAATTACGATAGACAATGCTTCCAAATGTATGCTCGTATTCTTGCAACACATTCTGAAGTAACCCCATGAAAGATCCCCTGCTCAGAAGAACAGCCAAAGACATGATTCTTGAGGTGATCAAGCTAATGCAAGTTGAACCTAACAGAACTTCAGTTAGAGGAGAACAATTCACTTCAACTAACATTTCTTGACAATGAGAACATTCGGTACCACACGATACAAGCAAAGTCTCTCACTGAGGGACAAAGGAAAAGAGACAACAATCAAGAAAAAGGTTTATCACAATAGTTCTATGAACTTTGACTGTCCTACATCAACACAGATCTATCCATATTAAGAAACAAAGTACAAATTTATGTGAAGATAAACCGACGTCCAGAATTATCGAATGGAATATTTGGAAGCTAATACTCAGAGAAGTGTACGAAAATACTAGTAAATTGCAGGGTATATGCTGTAAACGGGAATCATGCATCAAAGGTATCTGGGCATAGAGAAATACTCACGGGTCAATTTATCTCCAAAATGAGGAGACAGGGTTGGATCAAACACATTTCAATGACACATGGGTGAAATATCAATTAAGAAATAGTAAATGTAATGATTATCATTATTTTACTGTAAAAACTTATAGTATTAACATTAACAGCTAAACGATAGCTGGGCATCTCAGAGAAGTTAACTGTTAATAATGTAGAATGACACTGCGTAAGCACTATACAAGTCTACAGATAATTTCACCTTAAAGTTCTACACAACAATCTATACTGAAAATGCGATTTTCACACCACACACAGGATTTCTGCAAACGAAATTTACTAATTTAACAAGGCATCAATAAATCAAAATAATGCACTTTTAATACTTCTGTATAATTAATACAGCAGTATATACTGTGGAAATAAATCTTTCATCTACAACACACTGCACCCGAAAATGGCATAATTGGAGTTAAAATTGAGATTGCCGCAAAAGCTTAATTTAATTCGGTCAATGGGTCATTTATAACAGCTCTGGTGAAAGCCAAGATCTGATAACCTTGGAGAAATTCGCCTTTAAGCTCATAGCTGCATGGTCGTGTGGCGACCCGTCCCTATTTTCTTATTGGTCAGGAGGTTAACATGTGACAGATATGAACAGTTAAAATTTTCAAGGCTAACACCGCCCCGCAAGTTTTCAGAATTCTTCACAAGACCAGTTTTGAACCATGATACTATAAGAAGACGTGAAGAAATGTATGATAGGTTTCCTACTAATCAAACCTTCTAGACTGAGGACTGATAAAATCAGTGTGAAACCGACGCTCAACTTACTCAGATTTTATTCTACTGTTTTCATACTGCTCTACTTTAAAGCACAACTTCACTTCGCTTTCCCACTATAATTCGACAAGATATTCAATGCCAAACGTCGTTTATTAGCCGTGATGTCTTACAAAGGGAACACATTATTTCGTCTTCTGCGCGACATAACCACTACAATATTAATTCCAGAACACGTGTGGTGTGCAAATCATCTGAACCCGCAAGTTACCTGTCGACTGACATTTAAATAGGCATGGTTGGAACACATATTAATGTGCCATTTTAGTTTCAGTATGTGTATATGTGTGTGTGAGGAAGCCTACTGTTACAAGAAGCCTGCAAGACAATGAACAAGGGGAATCATCATGCCGCTTGCAAGAGGAATCTCTACTTTCATCATGGTGCACCTTGCAAGGGATATTACTTCCGGAATGTGCCACTAAAAGGGGAGATCCCACAACATCCTAAAGGGTGCTAAAGGGACCAATCGTGAGACGTTGCCAGCCAGGACTTAATCAACTTCCATCATAAAAGGTAGAGAACCTATTTAAATATTAATTTCCTTTTCAGAAGGACTTCATTCTTGAAATAATATCTTCTATTATTTTGTGTTGTTACAGATTCTTACCGCTTCTCATCTACTTATTGGTGTTGGTAAATTTTGTGAATGGTTGAAATACACTCATGTCCATAAAGTCCAGAGCACCTTGAAAGACTAGGAATAGGAAGTTCATATTCACAGGACATATGCATTAGTATGTTCTGAAGAAACGATTAGCATTTGAAACATGCAGATCCTCAGGTTCAACGTCCACATCGATATACCTGCGCACAACCACGGACTCGTAAATTGTGCCTGCGGCTCTCGTTGTCACTATAAACCAAAGGTAATGGATCAGCGTGACTTGAGCAGACGTGCCTGATGTCTCGCAGACGTATGCAAGAAAAGTATTGTCAAGTTAGTGAGTTTGAAAGAAGGCGAATTATTGGCATGAGAGAACGTGATACATCTATCTGGTAAACTGCAGCTTGTGTGCGAAGTGTGTCGGCAGTGCAGCGGGTGTGTACAGAACGTTCATAGAAGGCCGTTGATCACAACGAGATGGGTCCGGTCACACCAACCAGAGAAGATCGACACCTCATCCGGATGGCATTGCAGCACAGATTTGCGTCTTCCTCGGCTCTGGCGCAACAGTGGAACAGTGGAACACATCGTTCACTACCAGGAGTGACAATCCGTCCCCGTTGATTACGATATGGGTTACCAGCGCGTCTTCCACTTCTCCGCCTAACTTTGACCAATGTGCATAAACATGCTAGACTGTAATGATGTATGAAACGACGTCACTGGGGACAGGAATGGCAGCAGATAGTGTTTTCGGACGAATCCAGGTCCTTTTTGTTTGAAAATGATGGCCGCATTTTGGGTCGCCGCAGACAGGGGGAGAGGCATCACACTGACTGCTTTCACACAAGACATACAGCGCCAACTAAAGGCGTTATGGTGTGGGGTGCTATTGGGTACAACCACAAATCAGAGTTGGTGTGTGTCCAGGTCAATGTTACCAGTTTGACCTACGTGAATGTCATCCTGCGAACAAAGCCACACCCTTTCTGCACAACACCCCAGACGCCTTATTTCAGCAGGTCAATGCGCGATCACATGTCGCTGCATGAACACGTGCTTTCTAGTTGTCACAGAATGTCAGACGGTTGCCGTCGCCCACCTGATCATCGGACTTGGCGCTAATTGAAAATGTGTGAGATATGGTGAAAGGACGGGTGTGGAGCTCTGACCCAATGCCAACCACCAAAGATGAACTGTGGAGCCAGGTGAATGCAGCATGGATGACTATAACCCAGGACCCCATCTGTGCCTTATACGTTTTGATGCCATCAAACATGGAATAAGTTATCAGTGCCCCTGGAGGACTCAGCGCCTACTAGGCAACGGGGCACATGCCGAACCTGGGGTACTGAAATGCTAATCGTTTCTGCAGAAAATACTAACGAACATGTCCTGTGAATATGAACTTCCTACCTCTAGTCTTTCTGTTGTTTATGAAGATGAGTGTACTTCTAAGAGTTGAAATGTGTTGATATTGTAATAGTTCTATTATTTGAATTTCATTAACAACGTAGTGCACTAACAATTAAGTGTTAAAAATCACAGACCAATTTGTTTAACTTAGAACCTAAAACACTAACAGGGATGGATACGGTGCATTCCTTTGTGAAATTTTTACATAATATTACACCTCATCTTGCATAATTTCATCAATGAAGTATAAATTGTCACCCAAATGTTACTTATGTACATTAGGAACTACACTTATGATATAAAGGTAAGTTATGTTAAAAGTAATGAACGTGGATGTATATGAAGGAGTGTTAATAATAGGCTTTAATAACATACGATGCTCTATTTAAGAAGGCGGTTAGTGCTCAATGGAAATAGCCTAGCCTTCTTAAGTGACAGAATGGAATGATAGCTCATATTTATGAACAGTGAGGAAGTAGCAACCAATATTGCATTATGGAGAGTATATTATTGAGCATATGAAGCGAACAGCACAGTTTAAGGTAATAAATCACTCTCTGTGCTCACTCAACAACACCAAGCTTGTCTAATTAAGGAAACGTATCTAATTAATGCAAATATTAAACCATTATTAGGCTATCTTCTATAATGTGGGAAGATAGATTGACAAATCATCTCAATGTGCTAAAGTGATCATTCTTCTAGTTATTCGATCATGATTCTTATAGCGAGAGAGACATAAGTTCTCGAATGTTCAATAAATGATGAAGAACACACGTAATGCAATAATCATGCCTAACTAAAATGATTAACCTCACATGACCTAACTTTTGGAGGGTGGGGGTATTTGAAAAGTAGGGCTTAGCCAAGAATGCAAACTTAACCTAACATGCATGGATTTGACACGAGGCCTAACATCACAGGCCATGGACTCAACCTTAGGCTTAACTTTTCAAGGTCATTAGCTTCACAGACTCAAGTTCGATGTCCAAGGGTGCTGGCTTAAGCTATCAATCACGGATTTGCTGCCCGGCTTAACCTTACAAGGGCGTTACAGACTCGAGTTTGACATTCAACCCCAGGCTTAACGTAACTAGACAAGATGAGACATGGTGCATGGGCTTTAGGAGCTGAGCTTCGTAGTGCATGGCGGCTATTCACATTATTTTAATAAGACAAGGCAGATGGTGTAAAGCTTAATACATGTGCTTTATTCACGGGGGCCTAACGCGGAAAGGTGACATCAGGTCATGGAGCTGAGTGACTGCAAAAGGCCAAAAGGGCTACAAACTAAAGGGCAAAAGGGAATGAGGTATGGTCTAGGGCACAGATCTGAATGTGGAACAAGATGATGGTATGGTTTTTTTAGTGTTTGGAACTCTAAATGTTTATTGTAACAATTCGAGCTCAGAAATTTGAATTTTAGAATTATTCTAGAATTCTTTTTTTGCTAGTTGTTTTACGTCGCACCGACACAGATAGGTCATATGGCGACGATGGGGCAGGAAAGAGCTAGGAGTGGGAAGGAAGCGGCCGTGGCCTTTATTAAGGTACAGCCCCAGCATTTGCCTGGTGTGAAAATGGGAAACCACGGAAAGCCATTTTCTAGAATTCTAGAAATATAATACTATTGATATCACTTAAGAGATTAAAACGTAAGCGTTCAGAACATAAAAAAATGTTCACTACATGTGACTGGGACTGCTGAGTATCATGCTAAGTAAATGAGTGCACGCTGAAAGTTTCTATTTAATTCTAAACACCTAACATTTGAGCTGCGTGAAATTAAATAATTCCCCACACCGACTGGAAATCTAACTCAGCAATCTTTCCGTTGGACTGCTGTCTACCATAGTAACTAAATTATTGTGTGTTAAGTTCAGAAACACCCAACGTTTGAGCGACAAGAAATGAAAATTTCGCCGACCCGACTAGGATTTGAACCCGGGACTCATTTAGTTGGGAAGCAAACAACCATGCTAACTGAATGACTGTACATTAACAGCTTATGTGTTTCACTGAAGCACCTAGTTTAGCGTTACAAGATTCAAAGGAAAAAGCACTAGCAATACTAGGATTTGAACATGGAGCACGCTTGGACCCAAAGCTGAAGTGATATTCAAATATCTAACTCCAAAAATTCAAACTTCTAATTCTGAGCAAAGAAAACAATCGCTGATTTGGGTTCTCGAACCTGGCGCTACCTTCGACTCTGAACTAAAGGTCTTAAGTTCATAAGAAGAAAAAAATGTTGAATGACCTCAACCTGACCCGGAGTCGATGACAAGCTTTTCTTTCACTGAAGACTAAGTGTGAACGATTGGCACAAACTAAGTTAACTGAATGTGGAAAGAGAATGCAACAAATTTTGTATTAAGTAAGGTCGTGACACATGTACGTCTCAGCAAAAATGAAATTGATTGTAGGAGTATTCTGATTAGACTTGGAAATATTTGCTGTGACATGAAATACAAAGTTCATTGCTTTTGCAATTAGCCTAGTATGCACATCTTAGAAAAAGAACATTGGCGGTACGAGCAAGTTGACCAGACTTGGAAGTAACTTAATTGCTAAGACAGGGAATACAAAGTTTATTGTTCGCGCGTCGAACTGTGGGCTGCAGATTTGAGACCTGCTGAAATGTTTACATCACATGGCACCTAACATTAGAGCAGGGAGCAATTAAAAAATCCCCAGGCCACCTGGTAATCAAATTCAGCACTTTCCCTTGGACTGTTGACTATCATAATAGCTAAAGGATTCAATACACACAACCATCGAGCTAAAAGAAATTAAAAATCACCGACCAGACTAGGAATCGAACCAGTGGCTTCTTTACATTGGCAAGAAACAAGAATGCTAACTAAAGGACTGTACATTAAAAGCTTGTTTGTTTAATTGAAACACATCAAATTCGAGTTCCTTTCACGGGGGTGGGGGGGGGGCGCAATAATAATATTCTCTTTACGTCTTACTAACTACACTCGAAAGTTTGAAAAGTTTGCAATAATAATTTTGAAGAACAAAACTGCTTTCATACTGAATAGTCAACGTTTACGCACAATAAGAAACATAAGGCCAGCACTTTAACCTCTTGAGCTACTCAGCTCCGCAATGAATTTGCTAAGTGCAGAAATTTCAATCCCCGCTTTAAACAATTTTTCAAGATGCCAATGTGCCAGAATTTAGTCCTGCAAGCTTTCCTTCATGTGCCAGTAAATCTAACGAAACAAGGCGGACGTATTTGAACACTTTCAAATACCATTGGGCTGAGCTAGAATAAAACCTGCCAAGTTGGGTTTAGAAGGCTAGCGCCTTAACCGTTTGAGCTACTCAGCTCGGCTATTCAATTATTAAGTACCATAGAAAACCCACACTAATAATGATAATAATAATAATAATAATAATAATAATAATAATAATAATAATAATAATTTGGAGAATCCAACCCACAAAGAAATGTTACAGTTTTCGTGTTTTTATTGTTGGCGAAAAACATTACAAAATGAGGATCGTGATAAGGTTAACTATGCAGGGAACCACAGCTGAGTACTCTCTAACACTACTGATGAATGATATAAGGAGAAGAAGAAGAGGAGGAGGAAAGGCCAGGATGAGGAGAAGAAGGTGAAGAAGAAATCTGTCGCTCTACAAGCTCGTTTCATAGAGATATTTTTAGCACATACTTTTAAATCTTCCTCGGTTTGATATCCCTCTGACCTCCTGCAGAAGGAATTTCCATTCACGGCTGGCCACAACAGTGAAGGAATTATTGTAGGAAAATGATTTTTGCTTAGGAATAGCGAGCAATGTCGAGCTCAGCGCTCTGGTGTTTTTATCATGGTGTTCAGAAAGGCTATGAAATTGTTCATACAAGTAAGATGGGGATTGTAAGGTAAGGATTTGATACAATGAAGTTAGGGCATGCAGCTTGCGTATGTCTTCAAGGCGTGGCCATCCGCGGTCGACATAAGACTGGGTAAAATGATCTGAAAATATCAGATTAAATATAAATCTTACACAGGCATTCTGTGCACATCGTAGTTTATCCCGAAGATCGGTTTTCATGCCTTTGTAAACTACGTCACAATAATCGAATATTGGAAGAACGAGGGTTTCAACTAGTTTCTTCCTTAAGCTGAATGGGGAAAATAAATTTGAAATTGTTCAATAGGTGCAGCATCGCGAAAAATCGTCTACTCACAGATATTGTCTGATCCGTCCACGAGAGGTGCTGTTCAATGACCACTCCGAGACTTTTTAGAGTAAAGCTTGCTTTTGAAGTCATACCTGAGGAGTGGGCATGCAGTAATTAGTGGAAATAAGTCTTGAGTGGGCAACTGCTATGGTTTGGGATGTTTTCGGTTTAAAATAACTCCATGCTGGGAAGATCATTAGCATATGGCTTCTAGTGTGCCGTATTCATGTGTGACATATGCTACAGCGCAAACAAAACCAACTAGCATGAGGTCCGGAAACATGGCGCCGGAGCAGTTTAGACGAGGACTGGTTTATAAATGTCGAATACGCAATGAAGTGATTGTGAAGAAAGGACTTTACTTTCATCTCTAAGCGGAGAAAACGTGTATATATGTGTAAATATTGTTAGAATTAAATCAAATGTAAAATGTAGAATGTATGAAAACAAGACGAAACCAAAGATTGAACACATAGGGTAATGTTACGGAGTATAAAATATCGATATTTGTTAATAAGAACGGTAGCGACATCTAGGTGTCAGTTGATGTAAGTAAACACCTAAGATAGAGTTGCACATCTAGTATCTAATTTTGTTATTCTATGACTTGTGTAAAACGTTAAAAGTATTCTTGTTCATTGTTAATGTCAATGTGATGGTAGTATGGAAATGATACGTAAAAATTAGAAATTGTATGCAAAAGGAAGTTATTAGGGGATATGTATATGCAGTTAAGCGAATGCACCTGGCCGAAAATAACGGTGATATGCTTATGATTGTATAAAGGCCAAGCCATTACAGAAGGAGCAATACGATATATAATAGAGATTGTCCGTATCGTAAATAACTTCATATAATCAGAAGTGTATGCGTAATTGATTTACTAGTGGCTCTGTGTGTTGTCAAAGAACTAATATTAACCTTTTTCAGGTGTAATCTGCATGAGTCTAAAATGATGTTGTCAGAAATGTATTCAAGAAGTACTAATTCACAGGAGAATATGGAGTGCTAAATCATGTACGAGTAGGTCCAGCTGAGATGATGGAGTGGTTACCGGGATGGATAACCTAAGCCAGTGATTCATATAACCCTGGCCATTCAAGTCAGTAACTGCTTTCCATTATAATGATGTCTTTTTACTGTGTGCACTTTATTTGATGCAACATGCATCTGTATTTTATTTTAGTTACTAGTTTCTTTAATGTAGGTAGTAATGTATATGTAGTACATGTTCTGAAGTAGTTCGCCAAAACGTAATAGTAATTGCACCTCGAGCGGCGTGATATTATGTTATTTGGTATATAGGAATTCTCATATGCGTTTGGCGACTCGGCATTCGAAATGATACGATACCGTGCGAGTGAATGAATGGTAATGTTAGTGGATGACTTCGACATCGCTTATAATATGTTGTAGTGCCGTGATTACTGGAAGACACGAGCCTATGTATACATATGTAACAACATTAACATAGAATCAGCATATTTATCGCGAAGCTAACCTTGGTAATGCAGGTAAGTGACACAAATGTAGTAATGTTGTGAGTAATGACACTAGTGTGAATCAACGTGAGATAATAATAATAATGACAATGATGATGGTGTGAGTGTCAAATATATTAAGTACCTGCGATGATGGTGGTCATTGTGTTGATGAATAATTCAAGTGTATTAAGTGCTTGTGGTGGTAATAGATATTATGATGATGAATAATAAAACATGGGGATGATATCGTGATATGCCACTGATGTGTGGGTTAGCTTACATAAAATTTAGTGGTTGAAATAATGAAAAGTGCTGTGCTGTGTGGATTATTTAATAAGATGGGAGGTGACAATGAAGATTTATCTTGATGTCGCTACATAGAACGTATTATTTAATTGCGTTATGCCAGTGTGAAGTTAGATAAAGCAAAAGGAGGTGTAACACTCGTATATAAGCTAATGCTGAAATTGTAATGCCCTGGTATAAGATGATGTTAAGGTTATAATACTCTTACATGATTGAATGCTGGGATCGTAATGTTGATATGTAAGTGTAGGCTAAGATGGTAAGACAGATAATTATTAATTGCGATGAGATGTCGGTCACAATTCTCCTATCGATTATCGTTACGTTTCGGATGTCATATTCAAAATTTATGTCAATCATTAGGGTTTTTAGTCAGTATGACGGCGACGTGTTTGAGGCGTGCATAAGGCTTACAACGCGTACGGCTTCGAGGATATATGACGTGATATTAATAAGTTAGATGTTTACTTCATGGACATGGTAGTTTAGTAGATGTAGTAGAGATGTCGTATGTGGTTTTATTAACATTTGAGAGTATATATTGTTGTCCTTATGTATATTATCTTTGATTATTTATTTTATGCATTAGCATTAAGGTAACATGATCCTCGAAGGTATGCGCGAGGATGGACGTGTAATTATTGTCGCGTTGAGGCGAACCTCATCAGGACGTACGAGTTAGTTAAGGTGGTGATGATTATTTATTTTAATTAGGTTAGGCATCACATATAAAAAGACATTATTATCAGCTGAATTTGACATGAACGAGATTCTCCTATTGAAAATCAGACATCAAATCAAAACTGAAGGAATAAGAATACCTAAAACTTGTGGAGTAAAAGAAAGAACACGGTCATAATGGTAATTTTCCAGGTTTAGGCATGTTATTGAATTAATATAGATTTAGGTTTGGAATTTCAAATAGCTATTATAAAATGAGGAATGATCAATTTGAAATCACTGCATTATGTTGAATCGGGTATAAATTAATTAAATTACGACAGCCGTTTTATGCCATTACCAATTTGTTTTTCGGTAATATTTGAAATCTGGGTTATACTTTGGTTTCGTCTTAACTAGTAGGATCATTTATATTAATAAATATAATCCGATCCAGAATATCTCCATCTTTTCATTATGAAATAGATATACATGGCCTTACTTATGAAATTAATTCAAATTCCAAGATCATATTTGGTATAATCAATTTTAATTCAAGACAAGGTCTCGATTGTTACAAGCATGTCATAAATTATGAAAATAGGTGATGCAAACATAACGGCGATTGGCTTAGAAACTTTAATATAGAAATTTGATAATAAGCCGCCCGATAGGATTCCGAATCCAATTTTCCACCGTTGATGCGATTTCTATTCACCGGAACATATTAGCTAGCTGAGGCACATACAAAGTCCTGTGATCCTATGAAACAGCCCCACAACAATAAAAGAACCCGTCAAGACCCTCGGTGTAGAGTGCTCCCAATGCTAACCTATGGGGCAATGCCACGAGGAGGGCGTACTAGATCCATGCTAATTTCCTCGATTGCTTCCGAAGCGTCTGTTGGTTTTGCATGGATATACAATTGTACGTTGCCAGCAAAAATGTGACATTTACAATGAGTCAGCTGTTTAGCTAAGTCATTGATATAGACAGAAAGTGGCAAGGGAGCTAGGGTTGACCCTTGTGTTACACCTGTTTTTACATATTGCCACGAAGAAAAGGTACCCTGATTGACGACACTTTGGTGACGTTCGCGTAAATAGGCTCCCATCCATTTCAGAGTACTGTAGGAGAACCCTAGGCGATAAAGTTTGGATAGAAGCAACTCATGGTCTACAGAGTCAAATGCTTTGCTGAAGTCCAACAATACTAGAATTGTCAGCTTTTGCTCATCAGTAGCCTCATCACTCACGCTTAATAAGGTAGTATATGTACTGTGATTTCGTCGGAAAGCTGACTAGTGTGGGTCTAGTATGTCGTGGTCGTTGAGATAGTTCGTGATTTGATTATGCACAATGTGTTCGAGTCCTTTGGCTGTTATAGACAGTATATTAATACGTCTGTAGTCACTGTTTAGTCTAGGAGATTTTGTTTTTTGTAAAGGATGTACCAGGGTCATTTTACAGACACTTGGAAATACACTGTTTTGAAGGAAGAAGTTGTATATGAATGTCAATACTGGAATAATGGTGTCGATAATTTTCCTTATCATTATAATGCATATGTTGTCCACCCCTGTGGATTTAGTTTTAATTTGCAAGAAAAGCGCTTTCATTTGCAGAGGTGAGACATGACTACAATAAAATTTGTCTCTGCCTATGCGTAGTGGGTGGTAATTTGCACTCAAAAGATTTTCTTTTGCTTCTTCGTTTAACTGAACATGGGAAGTCATTAAGTGATTATTGAATTCATCAACAGAAAACTCCAAATCGTCTACCTTGTTCGGTTTATTTAGTCCGAATTGTCGGATTGACTTCCATAAGGTCTTACGTGAGGTTTTATAATGTCATGGGCGTACGATAGTCGAGCGTTTCTTACTGTATCGGCCGTTTTAATACATAGCCATTTGTAATAAAGTTTTCCTCTGTCGGGTAATGTTTATATTTCCTATGAGCTGCATCCCGCTTGGCCATCATTACTTCTAATATTTTTTATCCACGGAGGAGTCTTTTAAAGATGCGTGCTCTTCATAGAGGGGCGTGTTTGTCAAAAATGTGAAATATCATGTTATTGAAAGGGTTGACCATGTTGTCAATGTTAGTTGTATGAGTTATCTCCTGCCACAGCATCGAAATAGCGTCTTTCAATAATTTTTCGATGTCAATATGGCTATAGTCTCTGTAAGTCACATATTTAGGTTTATGTTTGGGGTATTGCAGTGCGTAAGACATAAAGATAATGTCATGGGCTGACAGTCCGGGAGGAGATATCTGGCCATGATGTAATACTCTGTCAGGGTTGTTCGTTACCATTACGTTCAGTAGTGTGTGTGAAGTTTTAGTGTGGTGAGTGGGAGAAAGTAGGAGGATCGCATTACTGCATGCCAGAAATATGTTCAATAGATGGGTGGTTTTGGAAGGATCTGAATCTAGAAGATTTGTATTGAAGTCTCCCATCATTATAACATGTTTGTACATAGGTTCTGTTAAGATCTGTCTCTAAGTCATTCAAAAGGTGAGCTTTAGGTGGATTGTATACAGCACCTACTAAGCATTTCACAGTAGAGACCTGTATCTCTATGAACATGTACTCAGGTTTTCGCTCATACGGTTGAGGAGACTGACAGATAATTTGAGGTATCAAGCACGAGGAGACAAAGCACAGACCCCACCTCTCCCTTTGCCAAGTCTCTCATTTCTCAGAAGGCAGTAGCCAGGTAATTCCAGATTCTTAGCCTGCTGTTTGACTTTGAACCAACTTTCACTGCATAAGATTATATCAAAGGACAGTAGTATGAAAATCGCTTTTAGTTCATGTATACGAGCTTGAGAAACTAAACTCTTTGCATTAAGGTGACATGTGAAGTGCGCTTTTATGTCTATTTAGGGCTGACTGGAGAATGTGTGTTGCAGCTTCAAGGACTGGGGATTGGGTCAATGGACTAGCAGGTAGACAGGTGGAAGGGATGGATTGGGAAGGGGAAGTGTGACAAGGGAAAGTATTGCTATGGTCATAGGGAATACGGCTGTGGTATGCATTGCCAATTAGTAAAATAAAATTAACTAGAACACAGCATGCGACTATATCCTATGAATGGTCAGCAATTAGCATATTTTAGATAGTGAAATTGTCCGTAGTAGTAATAATATTAATAATAATAATAATAATGTGCAACAGCAGATTAGGCATACAGAATACACAAGTAGGAGCTTATTGTACGTAGTGTTGGTGTGAGATCTATGTGGACGTAATATGGAGGCCTAACTTAAATTAGAACCAGTTAGGAAAATTAATAAAAAGGGTAAGTAGATGGACAGGTGGTATGATCAGAAGGGAGATAAGCAAATAGATATTTAGATAAATAGATAAATAAATACAGTAAATGGATAGATAAGTAGAGAGCTAGGTACATAGATAAAGCTACTTGAAAAAACTAGGTTCTCCGCTGTGACTTATGTTGAAAGATGGGAGTGGACTCACATTGCCAAGTGATAAGGCAGCACTGCAAGAGAAGCTTATGCCATAGAAAGTTCCATTAACTGGCACACTCTTAATTTCATCCCGTCGGCATTTTTGATTACAATGTCTCCTGAGTAAGTCAAAGTGTTTGTACAACCAAAATGCTGAATTGCCATTTTCAAGATGGACATTCTGATAGCCATTAGATCTTCACGGATTTTCGTGGATGAGCCTTTCAGTTTCCTTTTCCTATTGAAGATATCCTGACATGAGCGATAGGACAAAAATTTCACTAGGATAGGTCTCATTTTCCCTGGTGATCGAGGTCCTGCTCCGTGACACCTATCAATGCCATTAAGTCTAACATCTACACCTACTGCTTTGCACACGTTCAGCACTGGTTCATCACAGCTTTCGTTCGAACATTCAGGGATGCCGAAAATTCTTACATTACTTCTGCTGTATTGCTCCAATGAATCACACTTGGCATCCCTATCCTTCTTCAGTTTGTGGATTTCTGTCTCCTTCTTATCAAGTTTTTTAGGTAACTCTGAAAGTGTTCTGATATTAAATTTTAAACTTTTTTCAAGTTCTTTTATGACCACTTCTGTTATGCAGGTCAAAATGGCCTGCACAATTTTTTCAAGGAAGCTGTCCGAATTAATGAAGTCGTCCACACACACATCATGAGGCAGCGTATGTTGGCAGCACTGGTAGTGGCTGGGCTTCCAACTCCATTGTTTCGGTGGGCCATTTTCTTTACAATGAAAATTTGGAACAAAAAGAAGATCAATACCGACAAAACATGTGGGTATATACAAATGTAACATTTCTGCAAGTTTTTATCACTTCCACTGCTGTATAACACCTTCAAATCACTTGATTACTGTGGAGCCTCATTCACTCACGTCCGTCACCAAACATTTCAACAGATAGGTTAGAAACTATACATGGTGCGGCCTGAACGGTGTCCTGATGCATTATACATTTACACAAGATTTACCTACATCAGTACGTTTAATAATTGTAATAATAATAATAATAATAATAATAATAATAATAATAATGAGCACTAGAATGAGTATTAAGTTTCAGCGAATTTCACACTTTCCTGCATTCTTGTTGTTGTTGATGCTTGTTGTTTTAAGCGGCCTAACATCGAAGGTCATCGGCCCATTTCCTGCATTCAGTCAGTGTTTTTTGTCAGTATATACATTTTACGAGGTAGTGACTATCGCACATGTCATTTCAAAGTAAACAAACAGTCATCTGTTGGGTTGTGGTATTTTGTCTGTATGCAAATTTTGTTGTGGAAGCAATGTATTTCAGCGATTAGAAAATTGAGAACGCAATGTAGGCCTTGCCATTCCCCAACAACACAGAATATACAATAGTAAGCAGATCAAAACATTGAAAATTCGATCGATCAGTCGATCAATCATAGTCGCTACTGCTTGCTATAGCCTATCCATATAGCTACTGATGCTATTGATTACTTCACATTCAAGATCACACTTGTTTTCTTTAATTTTTATTCAGATTTATTTACAATTTATTCCTGGCATAAAAGACATACCCAAGATTAATGTTATAAAAATTGAAACATGTGCTTCTATTAATGGATAAACATGGTATGACCATTTCAACTGGTAGAAGAACGAATTTCGAGACTTTTTTTCTGAATTCCCTGTTATTTCCTGGATTTCCTGCTATTTATTGAATTCCCTGACATTCCCCGGTTTCCCGTATGGGCGAAACTCTGTTAAACCTGTATTTGGATGGTGAGGCCAGTCTTCTTTTTTTTTTTTTTTTGTAGAAGTGAAAAGATGTTCATGAATGTGTGTTAATGTGTATGTTTTTACTAGCTGATGTGATAACCTCCTCCTGTCTTATTAGTCAAATGGGGACGCTCATGCTTGAAGTTGGCTACAGCTTCAATGTTGAAATCTACTATTGAGGCATGTGTGGTAAAGAATCTGTAACGAGAGGAGGGTAGGAAGATATTCAAGATTAGGAAATAAGGGTTAAATTTGACAAAAAGCACTGTGTATACATTTACTTACCCCCTCGACCTTTCTGGTGTTAATTAGTTGCCTTTGCAGCATCAGAACAAATGACACTTGCACATCTTGTATTGTATCTGTGTGGCATTTAAGGAACGGAGTGTGGCGGAGGAGAGGAGATGGGCGGAGCATTGAGCTTATGCAGTGTTGGCTGTAGGCTGAACATTTACACCGATAACGGCAAAACTTCTTCGGAGCAGCTAAAGAAATCAAGGCTTTCTCGCAAAACAACCCTCAGAAAACCAATTCTTCACACAACTGCAGGCATGAGACTGACATGGCATTTCATCCCTCCTGCAGCAACACACTTTGGTGGAATCTGGGAAGCAGCTGTCGAGAGTCTGATATATCACCTCAGAAGAGTGATGGATTCTTATCGCTTCACCAACAAAGAATGGACCACTCTCCTAACACATACATCCTTTCACCAAACATCCTTTAGACGTGCCTTAATTGTGTAAATTGGAATTTGTGAATTTAGATATGTCTTAATTGTGCAAATTGTCATTTGTGAAATTACAACAAGTCTCCTCATATTTATAACACACATTCCTCTATGTAACACTTTGACTAGAGTGATCAGGATCGTGATTTTTATCCCTTAGGAATGAGATCATGGCTGATGATGCCCATGCAATGGGCAAAACATGTCTCCTTAAATTAGTATGACAAGATCAAAATCTTAATATTAAGAACCCAACGTGTACTGAATACATGGATTTCAATAAACTTTTGTAACATTGTTGAATTAATGTACATTTTAATACGGACCAGTCATGAGATTTGTGACATATAATTATCTGAGATTGTTGTAAACAACCCACGGAGTGAAATTAAAGTCCACTGTTTGTATCGGAGATGAACCCTGTATACAAATGTTAGACTAATGTTGTGTAGGAAACTATCAACTCATATAAAGACTATACATCCAATCATACATAAGGAAGGCCATCTTCTTGTCGGTGGAAGACTGCACAATACTCCAATACTAGTGGACTGGTAGAAATAGAAATTCTGCTTCATCTCACAAATATAATTATGATGGCAGAACACATTCATGTACTTCATAATGGCACTCAACACACTGAGAGAAAAGTTTAGGATCTCATCAGCAAAGGGGACTGAAAGAAGCCACACTCATACACATCTCAAGTGTTCTAAGTTGAATGCAGATAACTCAGAACAATTAATGCAAAATACACAAAAGGTGCCTCTAACCCTGACATACCCATTTGTTATAACTAGCATAGAGTATGCCTGCCCAATTCTAGTAAAAAATCGTGTGAAATCGAACAAGACCAGACTGCCTATCTACCAAGGCTGTCTAAATAGACATGATACCCGATCTCACCACAACAACATTTCTCTCCGCACTTTATCGACTTAGTTCTCATAGAGGTCAACTCCTGAATATTTACAGCAATAATGGAACAAACTTCTTTGGAGCAGCTTTCTACAAAACAACCCTCAGAAAACCTACTTTTCACACAACTGCAGGCATGGGACTCAAGTGGCATTTCATCCCTTCTGTAGCACCACACTGGTGGAAACTGGGAAGCAGTTGTCAAGAGTCTGATATATCAGCTCAGATGAGTGATGGGTTCTTATCGCTCCACCAACAAAGAAGGGACCATTATTACAACACATACTCACATCCCCTCACCAAAGCTAAATGATGACCCTTTTGACACTTCCTACCTAACAATATCCCATTTCCTTATAGGAGAGCCAATTACTTCACTCTCTGATCATGATTATACAACCTTGCCCACAAGGCTATACTTTCAGCAGCTAACCCAGAACTCCCAGAAGAGATGTTGAAATGAATATCCCAATAAATGGGCAATGAAATATCCCATAGCAACATAGTCAAACTGAAAGAAGATGACACGAATGCTATGAAGTGGGCGATGACAGTGATCTAATGTGTATCCTGGTAAAACCAATATAAATGGTCCGTTATTGGACATTTGGACGGACCTTTTATATTGGTATTATAAATTTACTCATTCGGAACAAACGTTTGAGGTTCGCTATGGGAATCAACAATCAACATATCCTGGTAATGACGAATTCATTCATGTAACGAAAGTTCAGGTGAGTAACGGTGAACTTACTAGCCTTATTCACAAACACTATCCCTTACGAACTACGAAACATAAAGGCAAGATAACTCTTGAATCGCTTATCTATTCCTTGCATGTTGAAGTAATATTGTTCCGGGATTATCTGTGGAACGCAGAGAGGTGAAAAATGGTGTCGGCTTTGAATGGGTCTATCTACGATATCAAAGATTAATTTAAACATTAAAATAAAGGTTATATTTCTTCTCAGATCTCAAACTTAACAAAAAATTTCACTAGGTGAAGGAACAAAATGTCAGATACAAAATAGCAAACAAAAATAGAAACGCAAGGGTTGGAAATTACAAGTTTTGAGCTTCCAGCTCCAATTTACAAGTTTACAACTTCACAAATGTTGTGTTTGTTTAGATAACGAGAGATATCCCCCAAGACACAGTTCAAGAGCACCTTGCTCCAAAGGTTACACGTACAGCCTTCCGAAGGCCCCCTCAATATTACACCAATATCACGAAAGAGTTTACATGCTCTTTAAATTCAACCAAGGAGGCTATGCTCAAACCTTACAATTTCTTGCCTCTTAAGGCACAACGTACAAATTACAATTCCTTTACACAGGGATATCTATTACCCATACTACTGGGCCTTTGTGGAAAAGAAGAACAGGATAAAATACTGGCCCAAACTCAAAATGTATGGAGCCGTACACTTGCGCTCCTTTCAAACCAAGATTTAATACACTACTTGGCCTTGTGGCCCGATGATGCAGAGGCTAGGGAATCCCACACTACTGAGGTGAATAGAAAACGAAGTTAATGAGTGATTTACAGGAGGAAAAAAAGTTACAAAATCGTAGCCACCTCAAGATAAATTGAAAGAGAATTCGAGATGGTAAAGAATTCTCTATTAACCGATTTACAGTTTAAGTCTGTATGAAATTTTACATTAGCAGAAAGAAAGTTTACGTTATAGAAAACAGATGATTACATAGTTAAATATAAGAACCTACCCCTCGGGTGAGTTTGCGGAAATAGATACAGAGATAGAAAACTGGTGGCTTTTAACTGGGCTGATGTACTTCCTGCCGAACAATTAGGCACACCGCCTCCTCTATTAACACACACACTCAGAAATTTGACGAGTTTAGACGAGGTAACTAGAAAAAGCCGCGGCATTTATACCCGAGGGGAGGGTTCGAGAAGGCATCAGACTAAATCCGACCACACTCTCTCAATTTATTGGATACTCAAGTAGATACAAGAAGCTTATGATTGGCCAAAAAATAAATACAGAAAATTTGTGATGGGCCAGACTCCAAAGCTGGCAGGATGAGAAGGAAGTGTCGCAAACCATGAACTATCAAAATATATGACAGTCAATTTAGATGAGAAAACTTATAAACACAAGACTTCTTTAAATCATTAATCATTACACCTTGCACCAGAGTGCATGACTTCAGTTTTTTGTACGGACATCTATGGAGAAAAGTTCAAACTTCTAGATGTACACCAAAACAAAACAAAGAAATCCAGTCAGTTTAAGTAACTTTAAAATAAAATATTACTCAGTTATTCAGTAGTGACATCTTCTGATTACTACTTTATGCATTAGCAGTTTCAAGTTTTGTTCAATAGATAGTGTTTCTTAAGGCACATCTATTAAATGTGCGGGGTTGAGGTGTACTTCCTGGTACAAATATTATAAGTCAAAATGGACTAGTAACGCCACAGACCACATTAGGGAGAATAACAATATTTTTCACTTCCCAAGAGATGGCTGCAATGTGTGTGGTATACAAGTGAATGCTGACAGTAAACAAGCATATAACCTACAACTTGTATGAACAAATTATATAGAAATCAATAATTAATATAATCAATAAGATAACAAAGTTGTTTCATTTGGAATCAACTAGTAAAATATCCTGTAACAGTAACAAAACAATGTGTCTTTTAGCTACTTTGTGTTCAAAACTATTTACAAATTCAAAAGTATTAGTAGGAATGATACCAGATCCCAAATAACATGGAATAGAGGTCTTCGGAATAATACTAACTGATGCACAAATCATAACGCAAGATTGTGGAACAACTTGAAGGAAAAGTCAAAACTAGGTAAGTAAACAGTCAATCTCATAAAAAAGTAAATTTTCTGTAGGACTATCAATCAAGTGCCCTGAAATGAAGGATCAAACCCTGGTATCTGTTGAGCAATTTTCTACCCAATTCCATTTCCTGATGATGGCTTATCAAATTATGTACATTACCTCACGAGAGTTTTCCTGCGATGACCCTGGCTCTGTTAACTCTGATTTAACTTCTTCTTTCAGAGCTATCACTTCTGATACGTGTTCAAAATTTTCCTGTGGAAAATAAGATATATTAGGTATGCTCATAACACACATCTACAAATACTGTCACTAACAAATGAGTATGTTAATTCATTGATTTCCAGTATTACAGTTAATTTCAGAATTTCACTGATGTTTAAGGATGATTTCTACCAGCAGAGAACTGTTATAACCAAAGGCTGTACTGAGAATGGTGTTACTATTCTTGCCCACTCCTTATGTCAGAGAAAGGATGAGATGGAGAACAAAATATAAAATGCAAAATATTTTCTAGCCATATCAGAAGATATAATACCAGGGATGGAATTGGGGCCATCTCACACAGAATTTGGAAGGAAGCAGCGATAGGCATAAACACTAAATTGTATGAACTGTTTTCATATGTACAATCATATCAATCAAATCATAAAAGTTGTGTGAACTAATTAGAAGTGTTACAACTGTTCTAAATAATTTTTTGTTCTCAGCATACAGTTTGTTTATAGACAGATTAAAATACCTTGAAATAATGGAATCATATTCTCTACTCTGGTTTTGCTAAGATCACAGGGGCTACATAAACCATTAAGGCAGTTCTGTTTCAAACAGCATATATCAATGCTTCCAAGTTTAAAATGAAAAAAAATAAACATGAATGAAGCAGACTTATCACAGTCATATACCAGCAAAATATGTGATGTAGCCCAAAGGAAAAGCAACTAGAAATGAAATATTTTACTACTATAAGCATGTTATGTAGTGTTCTGTGAGGAGCTGAGGGGATGAGAACACCGTCAGTGGAGAATCAGCAGTGTTGGAGTGTATATCTGCAGTTTCAGAAGATCCCTTATGATCTACGACAAAACATTTAAATTTTTCACTTGGATTTATAAAACCTTGTCAACAGTAAAGGGGGGGAAGGGACTGTGAATGAAAGCCCATGTTTTAATATAAGTTAACCTACTACTAAAAGTGAATTAAAGTATCAAGTTCTACAATATACCAACTTAACGCATTCAATATAGAAGAGAACAGTAGCTGAACTAAGGAATGGATGAAAAGGATGAACAAAAAGGACAGGGAAATAATGAAAAAGAGGAAAGAAAACCTCTGTTTAATGTGCCTTAAGAGCCTTAAGAAATTCTTCTCAGAAATCCTGATTTCTAGAGCCCTTAGACATAGTTCTCTATATAACATAGGCTGACCTGCATTTGAGGAATAAAATGAGCTAATCACTACTCACCCTTTTTGAATGAATTCAACGCCTGAGCAAAATACTTATTTTGAGATAAGTATATTCAGATTTTGAGCTATTTTATCCCTCACATGTCATAGGCAAATCTGCTCTTTCTTCAACACACATAATATCTTCCAGCACATTGTGGATGTGAGGGTAACCCAGAATAATCACACCTGTGTTGACTTTTTGTTTAGCAGACTGGCGTATCGTCTCAAAAACACTAACGAATGATTTGTGATTTAACTTCTTCTACACTAATTATGGTAGGAGTAATCATTTTTAACATGTGGTGCTAATGGTGGTGCAGTACTGTTGGAGAATATTAGTTTTAAAATCAATGGGCCAACCATCCTCTATTATAATCGGAGGGGGAAAATAGAAGAGGTGCATTCCCTACAGGAAAGTTATTTAGATACTGACAGTAAAAAGTACAGACTAATCCAACCACAACCTTAAGTTCCTAAGAGTTGGCAGCTTTGTGTAGCATGTTGTGGTGTATTCCAAGACAAAGAAACAAAACAGATTCATACTACACTTAGATGTCCATGCAGCAAATGGTGACTGCTAGTGTTAATATTGGGGAAGCACATAGTAAATTATACCTCTGTCAAACTTATTGAACTGCTAAGAGTAAAATTCTATAACGTTGTCTGGAATGAGACTTACAAGTGATGCATTTGTTGTTCCTTCAAGCCCGGCTGGTTCCTCTTTGATCTTTATTTCCAGGTCCATTTCGTACTGCAACTGAAGTAGAAGGTACTGGGATCGTTGATTACTTCCAATGACCTTACACTGAAACATAAGCCAGAAAAATATATTACCTTGTTGATGTCATTGCTACTTATGTTGTTTGTCAACAGACTAAGCAACAAGCTTGTAATTTTACATGATCATCATATTATGATCATAATGAAGAACTCAAAATTTGATATGCCTGTTGATATTGTGATCATAGCTAAGGACCTCAAGTTTTCTATGACTGATACTTCGATCATAGCTAAAGGCGTGTAGTTTTATATGACTTCTAAAACAGTGATCACTTAAATAGGAAATATAAGTTAACATATCTGTCAATATCAAGATCATAGTCAAAGGACCCCTAGTATTATATGACACCATATATCATACAGTTTTATATGGAACTGAAACCGCAACAAGATGACCTTTCTTATTAAAAATCCAATGCGCATCGCTTGTGATCGAAATGCACAAAACTTCTTGAAAATTCAGTGACTATTCCATTTGCATATCACTCTGATCACCTGGGTCCATATCTTGAAATCTTCCTACAATTTATGGAAACCTATAACTTGTTTTCCGGTCATTGACCATGTCAGGGATGGAATGAATGAAGAAGATGAAGGCTATTAGTATGATAGGGTCGCCACTCCCAAAGTGATTTATTAATGACTGATAGTTGCTATGAAATGAGAATGGAGTGTGTTGCTGGAATGAAAGATGACAGGGAAAACCGGAGTACCCGGAGAAAAACCTATCCCGCCTCCGATTTGTCCGGCACAAATCTCATATGGAGTGACCGGGTTTTGAACCACGGTATCCAGCGGTGAGAGCCCGACGCGCTGCCGTCTGAGCCACGGAGACTCCCTTCATACAATTTATATCCTTTGCAATTAGCTTCAGAACTAACTGAACAAGATGACAACTCTTTGAGATTTGTTCTATCAAAATTTTCCTTCTCAGGATCAAATTCTCTCAAAACATTCTCCCCTCATCCAGCTGATTCACTATTTCTTTATTTGAGACATTTTCTATCAATCTGATAATCAAGAACTTCTGATATCATGGCCATTCAAAGGATTCAACTCTGTGTTTTCGGCATCCGTGTTTCACTTCCATATGGTGTCGTACTCCATATTCAGTGTAAACATAATTTTAAAATTTTTCAATCTGTGAACCTAACGAACGTGATGGAGAACAGATGGAAATTTAGGCTGGATTCAGTGATGATATTTATCAATATTTACAAGGCATGTGTTAGTGTACCATGGCACGTGATCTCGGATGCATTGATAAAAAAAGGGCAGGGATAGGAGAACCAATTATAAAAGCCATGAAAGAGAAGTGAGTAAGTAGTATGAATACTACGATGGGACAAACTATATGGTTCAAAGTAGAAACAGGACTTCAAAAAGGATGTGTTTTATCCCCTCCAATCTTCACTACAGTCATGGAAGAAATCCACAAAAGTATACAAAAAATGGGAATCAAGAAGGCATCTCTGCAGATGACACAGTAATATGCGGAGAAGATGAAATGGAAGCACAAGAACAAGACACTGTATGGAATTAGGAGATAGAGGAATATGGAAAGAAAATAAGTATGGAAAAGTGTATGGTAGTAGTGGTGTCGAGAGGTAATAGAGAAGGAAGTGGGAATATTGAAGTAAATGGAAGACCACTAGAAGTTGTGGAAAAAGCTTCACGTATTTGGGGAGAATAATTGCAGAAGATGGGAAAATAAATTAAGAAATTGGAAAGAGAATTGAACAAGCCAATGAGTTTTACTAATGTGTGAGATGTATAGTCTGTAACTGGGACATCGGAAAGGCATGTGAGAAAATTCTACACCCAATGTATTAAAAACAATTTTGACATATGCATCAGGCACATGGACAACAATAAAACATGATGAAAGCAGAATGCAAGAGGCCAAGATGAAATTCCTTAAGAGAAATAATAGGGAGGGCAAGAAGGGATAAAGTCAGAAACATAGACATCAGGGAGTGGATTGGATTCCCTGAACTGAAAGGCAAGATAGAGTCCCGTAAGCTAAAATGGTATGGACACATGATGAGAATGGAAGAGGATAGAGTACCAAAGTAAGTATTTACAGAGAAAGTCATAAGAGAAAGACATCGGGGAATGCCCAGAAAAGGGTGAATGGATATGGAAAGGAGAGTACAGACAAGAATGGAGTAAATGTAGAAAAAATATTCGAGGAAGGAAGGGAGTGATGGAGAAAAACTGAGGAGGTACTTGATTCACATTTCAATGCAAAAGACTGGAAATGGAAAATGAAGAAAATTCTACTGATATGAAGACAAAAATTCATACAATTGTCCTATCAGCTCATTGCATTGAGCAATGCCATCAACAATTACTTAAGTGTCCTTTCTTTATTTTTCTGTGCATGTCACGTCTAATGACATAACCGAGTGGTGTTTACCAGAGCGCCCCTTGTAGGGAGTTCCATGCCAAACAATTGGTTTAAATGTTTAGCAGTTTCAATCAATCAATACTGATCTGCATTTAGGGCAGTCACCCAGGTGGCAGATTCCCTATCTGTTGTTTTACTAATATTTTCTTAAATGATTTCAAAGAAACTGGAAATTTATTGAACATCTCCCTTGGTAAGTTTTTCCAATCCAAAACTCCCCTTCCTATAAATGAATATTTGCCCCAGTCTGTACTCTTGAATTCCAACTTTATCTTCATATTGTTATCTTTCCTACTTTTAAAGATGCCACTCAAACTTATTTGTCTACTAATGTCATTCCATGCCATCTCCCCGCTAGCAGCTCCGAACGTACCACTTGTTACAAACCATCACTCTCATTTTGGTTCCAAATTGAAAACAGCAAGCACACTTAGTTTACAAAAGGAGTATATTTATTATCCCGTATATTCAATAAAATTAATACCACGTCATGTGGTTAAATAAACATAGATGTTCAAAATTTTAAGGGGACAAGTTCCGCCCTTCCCTTATTTGGCATCATCAGCCTTATTTAATCTTAAAACAAACATTATTTAGAGGACAATAATATTTATGTTTTCCAAAATTTGAACTGTGATGTCTTAAGGTTAAAAACACTAAGAAATAGTAGGTACAATATATGACGTTGAGACATGACATATACAGCACATGTTAAAATCATTGTAAACAATTTTAAAATCTTTGTCCAAAAGCAAATTTGTGTCATATAAAATTCTAAAAATAACTCTTGTCTGGAACTGAAGTGGATCCTCTTCGTAAGAAAATTCGAGCATATGTTAGCTTGAGGCAATTGTCAATACAAGTCTTCAATTGAGTAGCTGGTTGAAACGTAGAGGCTGGATTTTGTTTATTTTTGCGAAGAGGAGCTAAAGAATATTGACCAGGAGAAGAGGCGAATGTTTCAAATTATCTTATTAAGTTGATTGATCCATAAATTATCGTAATATATAGTAATATAACCTATGCAAGGAAAGATGTTGTGCTGGTTGAAGCTGCTTTTGGAACAAGTATATCTGGTATTTGACAGGTATGTTTGAATTTCTCGTGAAAGTGTATTCCCTCTAGAAGATGTAGACCATCGTGGAAAAGGATGTGCATATACTGTAATGAAACAAAGAAGAAAGACGTGTAACACGGTGTGTGTTTTACCTTCCCCTCAACATTCCGATCCTCCTCTACCACATCGATACAACACGAGGAGTAGGAACTCCAGACAGAACAACGCTGCTAATACACAAAGATATACATAGTTACGGCGAATGAGTAAGTACCCGTTTTACATAATACAGAACTCTTGGATATTAGCATACAATTTAAACACACACCGTCATACACGCCTTTCTTTTTGTTTGTTTCATTACAGTATAACCACATCCTTTTCCACGATTCTCTACGTCTTCTAGAGGGACTACACTCTCACGAGAATTTCGAACATACCTGTCAAATACCAGATATACTCGTCCCAAAAGCAGCATCAACCAGCATATCAACATATTTTTGCATTGGTTATATTACGATAATTTATGGATCAACGAACTTAATAAGGTAATTTAAAACATTCGCCTTTCCTCCTGGTCAATATTCTTAGACTACTGTTCACAAAAGGATACAAAACCCAACCTCAACGTTTCAACCAATCTAGTCTATTGAAGACTTGTATTGACAATTGCCCCAAGAATTTAAATGAAACAGATTTTCTTTTGGGCAAAGATTTTAAAATTGTTTACGATAATTTTAACATGTGTTGTATATGCCATGTCTCAACATCATATTTTATAACTACTATTCCTTAGTTTGTTTAACCTTAAGAAAACACAGTTCAATTTTTATAAATCATAAATGTCAATGTCCTCTAAATAATGTTTGTTTTAAGATTAAATAAGGCTGAAGATGCCCAATAAAAGTAGGCGAAACATGTCACCTTAAAATTATGAATTTCTATGTTTATTTAACCACATAACATAGTGTAATGGTTGTAGAGTCGGCCACGCTAACTCGCTACGGCCGTGGCGTCACCCATCGCCCCACCCCTTTACGCTCGAGCGCGCCAATCCGCGAGCAACACTCAAGCGCTGGGCCAGCCCTTCTCACTTCTATCCGTGGTCGCGCCGCAGCGAACTACGGAGACGACTGGAAGATTAATCTGGAGTCTTCTATTTCGCGAGGTTGCTCGATCCATCGAACATCCGGACTATTCCAGAAGGGCTGGCGCAGGTATAAAAGAGCAGTTACTTGCCTACAGTCAGTCAGTGAGAGCTAGTCAGTGAGAATTGGAGAGTGACAGTTAGTTAGTTAGTGAGTGAGTGGGAGCGAGATTGAGTTGACTGGAGAGCAGTCAGTGATAGCCTGGGAGAGTGCAGCCTGATCGAGTATCTGTCTGTCGGAGCCGACGACTCATTTCTGTCTTCCTGATATCGTGTGTGTGTGTGTCCCTTGAGACTGGCTGCTGGAGGAGAACCTGGAGTGTTCTGGAGCGGCGAAGAAGGGAACACTAGGAGACGTCGTGTGAAGACTGCGGAGTTCAACGGGTTGAGTGAACAGCGGATACTATCCCGACCTACGAGGCTGACGTGTAAGCTGTGGACCGTGACAGCGCTAACGAGTGTGACTGAGTGGCTGAGAGAGTGTACTGTAAACAATCGATGACTCTGTGCATGTGTGTGTCATTGGAGATGGAACCTAAGAGAAACTAAGAGAGAGAGAGCGCGCGAGCCGTAAGTGTGTAAGTGTACTTATGTAACTTGTAAGCTCGGCTATCGTCTGTGTGTGTGTGTGTAAATCTGTAATTATAGTGCTTAGTTAATAAATCTTAGAAATAGGTTGCTACCAGGTGCTGTATGCATTTATTTACTTAGTTACCCCGCCAACACGTTACAATAGTATTAATTGTATTGCATATGTGGGGTAATAAATATACTCCTTTTGTAAACTAAGTGACATACCACTTAGCCGAGCAGCTCGTCTTCTTTCTCCCAATTCTTCCCAGCCCAAACTTTGCAACATTTTTGTAACGCTACTCTTTTGCCGTAAATCAACCAGAAAAAATCGATGAGCTGCTTTCCTGTGGATTTTCATTCCATGAATCAGATAATGCTGGTGAGGGTCCCATACACTGGAACCATACTCTAGTTCGGGTCTTACCAGAGAATTATATGCCCTCTTCTTTATATCCTTACTACAACCCCTAAACACCCTCATAACCATGTGCAGAGATCTGTACCCTTTATTAACAATCACATTTATGTGATTACCCAATGAAGATCTTTCCCTACATTAACACCTAGATACTTACAATGATCCCTAAAAGGAACTTTCACCCCATCAATGCAGTAATTAAAACTGAGAGGACTTTTCCTATTTGTGAAACTTACAACCTGACTTTTAACCCTGTTTATCAACATACCATTGTCTGCTGCCCATTTCACAACATTATCGACGTCACTTTGCAGTTGCTCACAATCTTGTAACTTATTTATTACCGGTACTCTATACAGAATAACAACATCCAAAAAAAGCCTTACCTCTGATTCCACTTGTTTACTCATATCATTTATATACAAGAAAACATTAAGGTCCAATAACACCGAATTGAGGAATTCTCCTCTTAATTATTACAGGGTCAGGTAAAGCTTTTCTGAGATCTATTTTCTAGAAATATAGCAACCAATTCAGCCATTCTGTTGTCTAGTCCAATTGCACTCATTTTTGCCAGTAGTCTCCCATGATCCTCCCTATCAAATGCTTTAGACAGGTCAATCACAATACAGTCCATATGACCTTCTGAATCCAAGATATCTGCTATATCTTGCTGGAACCCTACAAGTTGAGCTTCAGTAGAATAATCTTTCCTAAAACCGAACTGCCTTCTATTGAACCAGTTATTAATTTCACAAACATGTATAATATAATCAGAAAGAATGTCTTCCCATAGCATACATACAACGCATGTCAAACTTACTGGCCTGTAATTTTCAGCTTTATGTCTATCACCCTTTCCTTTATACACAGGGGCTACTATAGCAACTGTCCATTCATTTGGTATAGCTCCTTCAAGCAAACAATAATCAAATAAGTACTTCAGATATGGTACTCTATCCCATCCCATTGTCTTTAGTATATCCCCAGAAATCTTATCAATCCTAGCTGCTTTTCTAGTTTAAACTTTTGTATCTTATTGTAAATGTCATTGTTATCATATGCAAATTTGAATACTCTTTAGCATTAGTCTCCTCCTCTATCTGGACATTATCCTTGTATCCAACAACTGTTTATTGTTCCCCAGGTGGTACAAAAATTGTCTATGTTGAATACCTCGAGTAGTGCCTCAGGGAATTCATTTCACCCAATAGCAGTGTTTTTTAATCACTTTGTGATACTTCACTGTAAATGTAAACTTACTGCACTAACAATGAATACTACAATTTCTCCTACAGGTAATACATAAACATTGTTACTGTGGCTAATTGAGTCGATTCTTACACATTGCCGGGGAACAGATTTCTATCTAAACACATATCTATTCAGGAAACTATGCTCAATAGTATTTTGTATATTTCAATGTAGGGGACACTACTGAAATGTACTGTGTTTACTTGTTCTGGCCATCACAGGTTATTCTATTAATATGTTATTAGCTTTACTTTCAAGCAACTACTTTTACAGCTTCCACAGCCAGAATGTATTCCTGAGGATTGTTCTTCCATTTCTGCTAGCAGTTTAATGTTGCACCAACAACTCCAAGAGAAAGGGATTAGATTAGGTACGCAGCAGATTTAATTAGGGTTAATTAATGATAAAATGGGGAAAACACGGAAACGTTTTCCAGGGCTGCAGATCCTAGGATTCGACACCATGCAAACTCACCGCCACTCGCCCCTGATAATCTTCTACACACCAATAAATCAGAGAGGCAGCCAACTGTTACCTACATCATCATGAACAAAAACCAGATTTAGCTGCTGTGGGATAATGATGTCATACTGAAGAATCTCCGTAACAACACTGATATAACAAGATACAGATATCCTAAACGGAAACATTTCAAGATTTGGTACCCTACTGCCATATGTCGCAACCTGTAGTGTAAAGAACAACTCAACATTCACAGCGTCACTATAAAACTGCACACAGAGCTAAATAACACAGCAAAACAATAATTAAAATTACACACTACATACTGAATTTCTTTCTGAAACTACCATCCGCAATCCTCATCTGCGAAGCTCTTCAGAAAAAGATCGTCATTTCACTAAATTGAGATATATTGCTGCTACACACATCTTGCAGGTACTTGCAACGCACAGGCTAGGAGTTTTTTAAAAAGCAAGCTAGATATATGCGTATTCATTTTGAATGCTTAATTAAAATAAAATTTAAGAAAATTAATAAAATTAAATAGTAAAAATTAGGAGAATGCTGAAACTGAGAAAGATTAATATTAACTTCTAATATTCTCAATTGAGATCTATATATTTAGCAAAAGTATATGACATAACTTACCGACAATATGTTACTGGTTGTGGACACAGTGTAGAATGATACAAATCACAATTCCTCAAAGAAGAAAATCCGTAAATCACTTAACGGAATAAGCTGTAGAATTGGCTATTACGCGCCTTGTATAACAACATATCAGCCACTTCGAAACAGAACCGGATATTTGAATGTTGATAAATCACCTACAACAAACTCTTGAAGAACAAATTTGATTTGCAACAGTCAGTAGATCAGGCTGAATTTAGGAAAGGATGTATTACTAATGACCACTGCAAAGTATGCGATACTTCTTCTGCTTCTGCTTCTGCTTGAAATGTGAATGGGCTTGTTATATCACCCAGTTCCAATACTTGTATTAAATCACACTGTAACACTCATATACAGTATACCAAAATACACAACTGTGGGGAGAGTTGTAGTTTAACATATTCGTAATGTCTACAATTGCAGTATGCGACACTGGGTGCAATGTCCTGCTAAGTCTGGCTCAAGGAGGATATGTAAGAGAGAAGGAACCTCTCCGGGTGAAAAAGGGAATACCAAAGCAGGTCCATAAGTCTTAACGAGTGTTATGCCATGGAAGGAGGGATCAACTGACTGAATTTTACGATCCAATTCTTCGTACACTAGGGGAAATAAAATCGTCCGGCTTTTATACATATATACATGCATTTTCATTATAGTCCGTTATGCCTTCCATCGTTCAGTCTGCAAGCCTCTGTGAATTTACTATACGTCGCGAAAATCCTCTATTTGCAACTAGTGCCGTGACCTCATTTAATTCTATACCTCTTATCTTTAAATCGTTAGAAACTGAGTAAAACCACTATCATCTTGGTCTCCCTCTACTCCTCTTACCCTCCATAATAGCGACTATTATTCTCCTAGGTAACCTATCCTACTCCATTCGTCGCACATGTCCCCTCCACCAAAGACGATTTACGCGTACAATTTCATCCATCGAGTTCATTCCTAAATTAGCCGTTATCTGCTTGTTCCGTGTACTCTCCTGCCATTGTTCCCACCAGTTTGTAAAATCAATAATTCTCGCTACTTTCATGTCTTGTACTTCTAACTTATAAATAAGATATCCTGAGTCCACCCAACTTTCGCTCTCGTAAAGCAAAGATGGTCTGGAAACACACCGATGTAAAAACAGATTCGTCCAGGAGCTAACTTCCTTTTTACAGAACACTCTTAATCGCAACAGCCAGCTCACTGCAATAGCTTTACTACACCTTGATTCAATCTCACTTACTATATTACCATCCTGGGGGAACACACAAAAAAAAAAAAAAAAAAAAAAAAAGAACTTAAAATTATCTACCTCTTCCAGCTTTGTATCACCAATCTGACATTCAATTCTGTTGGCTTTCTTACCTACTGACATCAATTTAGACGTGGAGAGGCTAATTGCCATACCATACTCATTGCACAAGTTTTCAAGTTCCAATACTTTAGACTGCAGGCTTTCGGCACAATCTGCCATTAAGACGAAGACGTCAGTAGAGGCCAGGCTGCTTACTACATTTCCACCTGCCTGAATCTGTCCCTGCCAATTTATACCTTTCAGCAGATGATACACGTAAATTACGAAGAGCTAATGAGAAAGATTACAGCCTTGTCTAACCCCTGTAAGCATCCAGAACCAAGAACTCATTCTACCATCAATTCTCACTGCAGCCCAATTGTTATCATAAATGCCTTTGATTGATTCTAATAATCTACCCTTAATTCCATAGCCCCTCAGTATGGTGAACATCTTTTCCCACGTTACCCTCTCATATACTTTCGCTAGATCTACGAAACATAAGCACAACTGTCTATTCATCTCGTAACATTTTTCAATTACCAGGCGCATGCCGTACCGAAAGTCGGATCCTGACAGCTCCTCTGTGGTCTGTAACCACACTGGTTTTCATCCAACTTCCTCTCAACAATTGATCACACCCTCCCTTCCAAGATGCCAGTGAAAAACTTTGCCTGGTATAGTAATCAATGAGATACCTCGATAGTTGTTGCAATTCTTCCTGTTCCCTTGCTTATAGATAGGTGCAATTACTGCTATTCTCCAATCTGAAAGTACCTCACCAACACTCCATTATAATCTTACTATTCTATGAAGCAATTTCATCCCTGCCTTGCCACTATACTTCACTATATCAGTTCTAATTTCACCTATCCCTGCTGCTTTATGACAATGGAGTTTATTTACCATCCTTTCCACGTCCTCAAGCGTAATTTCACCACATTATGTTCTTCCTCCCCATGAGCTTGGTTGTTCGCGACACCACCAGGAAGATTTCCTTTTACGTTGAGACGATTTTCAAAATATTCCCTTCACCTGTCCTGTGGTTCCCTGGGATCTATTATGAGTTCACCTGAATTAACCAAAACACAGCTCATTTCCTTTTTCCTTCATTTCCCAAGATTATGTATTTCTGACTAGGAAGGTTTCTCTGATGCTTTAAATAGCCTTTCTAGGTGATTACCAAAATCTTCCCACGACTTCATTTTGGATTCAACGACTATTTATTTCGCTCTGTTTCGTTCTTCTGCGTACAATTCAATGTCTGCATTGGCCCTTGCTTGGAGCCATTTCTGATAAGCTTTCTTTTTACGTTTAGAAGCTGCTGTCACCTCATCATTCCACCTAGATGTTCGCCTTTGCCCATCTTTACACACAGTCGTTCCTAGTCATTCCCTTGTTGTTTCTGCTGCAGCATCCCTGTATACCACACATTCTCTTTCTATATCAGTAACCTGCTTACTGTCCACTGTTCGAAACTTGTCACTAATAATATCCATGTAGGGCTACTTCTGTCTAAATTCCTCGTCCTGGAGATTTTCTACACTTATCCCTTTGCAGACAGATTTCACTTTCTCTGTCCTAGGCCGTTGAGATACTCGTACTTAGTTCACTACAGATCAGACGTGCTCTGTATAACAGAAAAGTCACCGAAAGACTCATACATTCCTAACAAACGTCCTGAATTTGAAGTCGGTTAATATATAGTCTACTCTATGAAACTGCTACCCCTAGCCTTCCACGTGTAGCGGTGAGTAGCCTTACGCTTGAAGAATGTAGTCATAACTGCTAAACACATACCAGCACAGAACTCCAGCAAGCGCTTCCCTTTCCCATTAGCTTCCATGTTTTCCCCATATTTACCAATCGCCCCTTCGAATACTTCAGTTCTCTTTCCAACTCTCGCATTGGTATCGCCCATTAGCACTATCCTATCTTTGCTGTTGACTTTGACTGCGATGTCACTCAATGTTTCATAAAACTTGTCAACTTCATCCTCATCTCCACCCTCACATGGTGAATAAATTGAGACAATTCTCGTCCTAATTCCTCCAACTGCCTAATCTACCCACAACGTTCGCTCATTTACGTGCCTAACAGAAACTACGCTGCGTACAATAGTATTCCTGATAAACTGTCCTACCCCATACTCTGAGTTTCACCTTTTTAACACAAATCAAGTATACTTTATAATCTCCTGTCTCTTCCTCGTTATTTCTTCTTACCCTTAATTTCACTTACACCTAGTACATCCAGATGCATCCTATTTTCTGACTCAGCCTGTTCTACTTTCTTTTTTCCGTAGCTCCCCATCGAATTCCATTTCTTTACAAAGTTGTTTCCAAGGAGAACCTCGCCTGTCAAGTGAGAGTGGGTCACCATTACTCCCATAGGTCCGAGGCTTTCTTAAAACGTACTGAACTTGGCAAATCCATTAAGCAGGATGTCACCCTACTTACACATAGTCCTGGTGAGCATTTTTCCTCTAACGGGTTAGGGACCACCGGTGGATTGTGTAGTCCTAGCCGCATGAGCGAATGAAGGGCCATTATACAGAATATCTCTGAGGACCCACTCCTGTTCCGTAGCAACTGGTATCCCGACACTCAGGACCACTTACTAGGCCACTCAGCTGTTCCCCTTGGTTCACGAACTAGAACGTGACTACAGTAACGTACACCATGAACCATCTAATATTATTATTCCGGAAATACCGTGCATCACAGAGGTGTAAGAAGGTGTTGTGCTGAATGGATGGACAAGGAATTGACAAGAGCATAATTTAATGCCCAAAATTTTGAAATTGTATTCCTTCCGTCTTGTTCTCTTATTTAAAATTTGGTAAATAGAAGATCTAAAAAAAGCAATAACAATATAAAAATGAACTCGTTAGTTCCAACAACAACGACATAAAGTCCAAAATCAGGTACAGAAGTAGAGAGAATTATCAGGATGATAATATACGATGGATGAGTATTATTAGCTCTGAAACAATTGTACCATTTTATAAGAGAAGGTTTGCTCCATTAACTTCCATAGCCTAAGAGTCTGAGCTCCTAACTCAGAGGCATAACTTTCTTGGAGTGCACAAGGTTATACAATGGCAATCTTCAAATAAGGTATTTACAGTCACTTCTGCTTTTTTCTTTTTTTTTCGGAAACGTAAACAGGGGCGATGAGTGCCCATAATAAATTGCTATGATGTAAAAAGGTAAAGGTTGATAAAGATCGGGGGAAAACAAAATCCATGAGGGCGAAAAACCTGCGCTCCTTGTAGAAAACTCTTAAAACCTCAAGTGGGCTTATGGCCCCAACATACAGAGGCTAAGCGTATTGTGCGCCGGGGAGACTAAATGATAAACATTAAATACCAAAATCTGTTAATAATTTTAGAGGATAAGAAACTTTAGTCACCCCATACCGAGATGAACGGTAGTCAACAGAGGGTAATCACTCTTGTCCCCTTACATTATGTATTTCCCAGTAGGGAATAAAACAGATTACTTAGACTGGCGAATTTTTTTACATTTAAACAGCAGAGTTTAGTAATGTACGTGAAATAAAAGAGTTTTGAATCATTTATATATTAAGAAAATTCTGCCATTACCTTGAGTTGCTGAGCCTTTGAACGCCGACTGCGTCCTCTGCCACTTTAGTATACGCCGCACACAATAAACTGGAGCCATGACCATGACAATACAGCCTTAAAGCGCTCAGCTTTTATAGTATCTGGAGGGGAAGTTCCAGAACTCTTTACAGATAGGCTGGGTGCTTGTACACACCCCAAAACAAAATTTATTTGGCTAGAGAAAGTATACACAAATTATCTTTAATCCCGGCGGAGAGGACAATTAGGCCGATGGTAGAGACATCTATTAGATGAAAATCCAAGTGTATTGCATAACATTAATTCAAGTTCAATTACACAGATGGCCTTATAGAAGGCACGCAGTCTGACTGGACGGAGAAGGTGCACCCCCGGTACCCTAAGGTTTTGCCACGGTATGAACAGCTTTGAAATCTTGAATCTTGCCGTACATAATTTTTGATAAAACATATATAAGTTGGATTATCACTTGATAGATTGGCCTTTCATGTTTAGTTGTTGAAGTAAAGTAGTTTAGATAGTGTTTGCGAAGTAGTAGAAGGTCGGGGTGTTGCGTCTAGAGTCGATGGCAAGAACGGCCGCCGATGACGATGTCAGGATGGGGTCGCCCGGGCCCCCAAGGTACCCTCAGATATCATCCTCCCGTACATTTTGAGGAGCAACCAAGGCGATGGTCACAAAGTACCAAGTAGCATTGTTCGGGCCAAATATAGAGTGGGCGGTTGGATTCCAGCATCCAAGCCAGTCCACAGGATGATATTCCCAAAGGAGTCAGTTTGGACGGAGTCTCGGCCGGAACGAGGCGGGTCCATACCCCGCTCCGGCATCTCTCGCTCATTGACACGACGTGGCCTCAGGTGAAAATATGGCACTGTAGTATTGATTTTTGGGGCAATTGTAACTTACTCACAGACAGTGTTACATGTGGTCCAGGTACGGTTGTCAACTTTGGAGGAATAGTGCACGGAGTTTCGACACAGGTTTGGAGGCAGGGTCCTTAATGGCTGAAAAATAATGAGATCATTGAAGGGAAGGTTTAAAAAGGATTTAAACAAAAATGAAATTTTAGTTATGATTTTACTTATATACATACAATATTTCACAGCCAACAGGGGCAGCAAGACTCCTTATTCTAACTTGATTATATAAAACTTAAACTAATAAGATGCTAAGGAAGGAAATATAATTAAATCAACAACATCATCCCTTGGTGGCATATACTGAAGAAGCAAATGCCTTTACACAGGTTTTACGTGACACAGGTGTAGCTCAAAAATCTTTTCATTTCATTGACAGGAGTAAGGAAATCAAGCCTAATGCAGGGTTAATGAAATCTGAGGGCAAGCTTGCCCACGGAAACAAAGTTTTTAACCATTACCTGATCTCCAATTTTTTACTTGGTGGGTCTTTGTCCACGGTCATACCTCATTTTTACTCTCCGGTGAGAGGCCTTAAGATTATTTCTAGCTTTTCCCCATAAATCTCGGATATTCTCTGGATCTATTGTCTGTGGCAAAATCTCATTGGTCGACTACGAATTTGACAAATGAGTATTTGGGACAAACTTAAACATAAGAGAAATTGCAGAAACTTGTGCTACCTATGAATGGCCGAGTTAAATGCTAATGATAACCAGTGTAAGGAAGTGTCCGTTTGGGAGTGATCTTCGTGGTGAAAAGCAATAAGGGCAGGTCGAGGATTATGATTAGCCCGCTCAGCTAGGGATGGTTGTAGGTGGTGCGCAGACGTCGTGACATGCGAGATAGAGAGATCGAAACAGAACATACGAAATCAATTACAGGGGAACGGCTTAGCGTTATCAGGAACAACATATTGACAGGGTTCAAAAGACGACAAAACAGAACTGAGACAAGAAATAGTAAACTGAGTAGTGGCAAGCCCAGTCGGAAACAGCCATAAAAACCGAGTAAAACCACCCGCAACACACAAGAATGAATTTATTCCCATTCCCTTTATATTGGGGAAGGGTGTGATGTAATCCATGTACAATCGCACCATAGGGCGAGATGCTTGGTGTGAGGACAATAGTCTTTAATTAGCTGACAACATGGGCTTGCTAATCAAACAAGACTTACATGCCTTAACCAGTTCCCTAATCTCGCCATCCATACTCTTTCAGATAAACGTCCCTCTTATCTTCTCTCTGGTTTTATAGATGAATAGATTTCCCCTAATGCGATCTCATGGTAATACTTCAAAATCATAGGTACTAGCACTGCTGGAACGACAATTTTTGTCTTCTGATCGTACCTCGAAGGGCCACACAGATCTCCATTCCTCAAAACATAAGAGACGAAATGTTCCCCAGAAGAAAGGGTTTCCATAATAGGAGCATGCACTGTGTCTCCACGCTGGCATTTGGCTATATCGTCAAATAATAAAGGGGCATTAGTCAAAAGTGCACTTATGCAATTGGTTTGAAAATAGAAGGGGAACGTCTTTCCTCCGGATCAACAGAATTAGAATCGCCGGAAAACATTCGGCTTAAGCCACTGCGACTTCGTTCTCCGACACTCGAATGTGTAGCACGTCAAACTGAAAAGCTGAAACCCTAGTCGCCCAACGGGTGATGCGTCCGGTACAACGGGGCCTAGGAAAAATCCAGCTCAGAGCCTGATCGTCGGTCTCCAATTAAAATTTAACGTGCTCAAGGTGGAGGCGGAATATTTCGAAGGCAAATCAGACGGCCAGTCTTTTCAACTCATATATAGAGTACTTGGTCTCTTGAGTTGACAATGTTCCAGGCGCATTTTTAGTTGGGCGCTTTCCGATTTCATATTCCTGAAGAAGAACCGCCGCACCGCAGATAAAGCGGTGTCTGCCTGTAAAGTTAACGTTTTGGAGAAATCTGGCATTGCCGAGACCGGGGCGTTACACAGAGCTGATTTCAGATCCTCAAACGCAGCTTGCTGTGATGTCCCCAATTCAAACTGGGCACCTTGCCTGCGGAGAAAGTTTAGGGGTTCCTTCCTACTAGCAACGATTAGGAATTCACCATGCTGATGAATCTGGCAACACCTTTAGCATTTTTAGGAGGCTCGAATCTACGGATTACGTGAGTTCTGAAATGATCGACCGAAACTCCAGTAGGTGACACAGTATGGCCCAAGAAGGACATGGATGGTTTAGCAAAAGGTACCTTTGACAACTTGATCGTCAATCCAGCTTTACACAAGTGTTTAGAGCTTTCTCTAGACGAGCGAAGTGTTCTTCAAAGGTCTCGGAGAAAACAACATCATCCAGATAATGGTACAGATAATTAAATTTAATATTGGAGAAGATACTAACTAGCAGCCTATTAAAAACCGCCACGTCCCCAGGGAGCCTGAAAGGCATCCCGTTGTATTCATACAAGTTCCATTCACTAGCGAAACCAGTCAGATATTTCGATTCTTCCACCAGAGGTATCTGGTTATAGGTTTGGTTAAGATCTAATATGGTGAAGAACATGGCCTTACGTTTGAAAATATAAGAACAGTCACGTCCGTAGGGAGCCAGAAAGGCACCCGGTTGTATTCATGCAGGTTCAATTCACTAGCGATAGCAGTCAGATATTTCGATTCTTCCACCAGAGGTATCTGGTTTTAGGCTTGGTTAAGATCTAAGATGGTGAAGAACATAGCCTTACGAAACCAAGAAAGACACGAATGCAAGTCGGGAAGGGGTGCTGATTATAGAATTATCTTACGATTTAATGCCCTCTAATCAAGCCGCCTTGAGGTTTCTGAACCAGAAAAATGGGTGAAGAATACGCCTACTTGGAGGGTCGAATGATACCATACCTCAGCATTTGGTCAATGATTTCCTTGAGGGACTTTGTTTCAGGTGGAGATAGCCTGTACAGAGGAAATCTTAGACGGACCGAATCCGGAAACTCGATTTTGTATTCAAGTAAGTCAGTCACACCAAGATTTTCGGAAAAACGTCCGAAAATGACTGACATAATTTACGAATGCAATTAGCCTGTTCCTCAGGTAGATGGCTAACGTCTAACGACATCTCACTCCCGGTAGACGAAATAACAGATTATGATACAGAATTACATTTTAAATGAGGTATATGGAAATTAATCCTAAATTTGAATGTGCAGGAGTTACTTTGAAAATCGAGCACGATACCGGAATATGACATAGGCTATGACAGATTTTTACCGACAAATAACATAAAATTAGATGTAAATTTAGAAATACGAAGTTTCACCTGAGTAAATCTTAAAATTTCTAGTGGGCAAGAGTTAGCGAAAACACATCTTACAGAAGGAGAAACTTATTCAGGAAATTTACAACTAAGCTTTAATTTTGAATACCATTCTTCCGAAACAATAGAGTGAACACTTCCGGAATCTAAGAGGGCAGTAACATGTTCATTGCCTATTTAAATTTTAAGAAACGGAACAAAATGTGAAGTTTCGGAGGCAATCTTGAGGCACTCTTTTGGACCTTCAAAGATGGTCTTAGGCGTTCTTCCCTCTTTAGAAGATATGATTTCCGATTTAAACTGGGCTGGGCCTTGAGGTGCAGATAGTGGCGCGGACTCAGCCGAGCACCCTAGTCATTTTCTATTGCTGTGGTTAGCAAAGGTAAAACCAGAAGTAGGACAAGAAGATATACTATTTGACAAGTTACAGTTCTTAGCCTGGTGTGTGAATGGCCCACATTTGGAACAACCTTGAGAAGACGATCCTCTTCCGTACTGACTTTTAATGGGACAGCATAGTCCCCATTTCTACCCGCAGACCCTGACATTAATTTATTAACTTTATTAGACAGTTCATAAATATGTTGAGCCAAGGAGTTTGGCATATTTTAGTGCTCATCTCTGATTTTAAGAGGAAATAGATCCCCTACACTATTACAGAAATTAAAGAGTATAGCCTGAACACGTTTAAGCTGGTTTACTTTCCGGGTTGAACCGTGTTGTCGTTTTTTGTACATTACATACAGTTTGCTGACGTTTCGAATACATCGCAGTATTCTTTGTCAGGGCGACTGAAATACCCCTACTCGATCCGAGGTAACCAGTCTCCCAGGCAGCAATCCCACTACAAGGAGTGGTTCCTGACCTTGATCTATATATCCTAGCCTTTCTGGCTGACGTAAGCAGTGAAAAAAAAAGAGATCTACATCATTCGGAATTCTTTCATCCGCACGAAGAAAATGCTTTCGAGAGCGGATATGAACTCATCATCATCATCAACATCCTAAACCATCTCCAGTTTCCCGGGTGTGGTATATGCACAATGTGCCTTGCACCATTCCTCCTCCACCAACTTGTTGCAATCATGACCTCTCAGCAATACATCGTTCTTAACTGAATCTATCCATTTCCTTCGTGGCCTTCCCACTGGTCGTCTTCCTTACTTTTCTGTCAAATTCCTTCCTTGCAGTTCTGTTAACTGGCATCCTCTTCATGTGGTCAAACCACTTCAGTCTTGATATCTGAATCTTATTGAGGAGAAAATCATCTATTCCTACTTCTTCTCGGATTTTCTCATTCCTAACCTTGTCTTTCCTGGTTTAATGGATCACAGTGCGTAGAAGTTTCATTTCAGCTGCCTGGAGTTTGTAATTATCTCTATTGGTCAGTGTTGTGGTTTCGAGACTGCATGTAAGAATTGGTGTATAATAGGACTTGTACAACGTCATTTTTGTTTTCATAGGTATTTGCTCATCCCACAGCATGTGTCTTACCTGGTGGAAAAATTGCGTTGCCTTATTGATTCGATTGTTCACCTCATGTTTTGCTAGGTTGTCATTTGATAGAACGCTACCCAAAAAGAGCGGAACTGAACTAAGCTAACTAATTAAGGAATATTACAATGTAATTAACATGCAGATAGTTATGATAACCACACCTGATGATTTATTGTTTGTATAAAAGTTCTAGTCTTCTCTCTTTAGCTCTTGTGTACTGCTCTGTTTCTTTCTTATTAAACTCCGGGATGTTTCCCAAGGCTGAACAGAGCCATCTTCTCACAGTGTTTCTCAGAAAAATGTCAACCCCATTTTGAGTTGAAGAACGACGTTAACTTTCAACAGTTGGCATGTGTATGGTGACGGTTTTATTCACAGCATTGACGCATTACCAGAAAGTTATTCCGAATGAAGAAGCCTTAACAACGTTTTAGCACCGGCAGCCACTCGCAGACCTGGTCTTGAATATAGAACTTGCGATTCTGTTTTCAGTTTTTGTTCATTGAGAGAAGGGTAAGCTTGAAGAGTGACTAAAAAGTGATGTTCAGGGAATGTCACGCTATACTGCTCAATATTGCTAAAAAGAAATAGCTTTGGCGAACTCAGATGACTAGAAAATTGAACATTACTGCAATAATTTGCACAATAACATCACGAAATTCAATAGCAGGTGTACGATTATATGCCGATCCTACCTCGTTCCTACATCTTTGTTTGTTAAAGGGTTCGCTTGCAGTCTCGTCGTATTTATAATCTCTATGCATTGCTCTTTGTATCGAGATATCGATTATAGGAAATACCTTAGCATTGTTGATTTTACAGCGGTGTGAAAATTATTAGAAAAATTTGAAAATTTTGTATAAAATCACTTTTATTCATTGATATTTTTCTTCCAATTGAAATTAATCACATATTTAGTATTTGGTATGCATTCTCTTTGATTATATGGCAGATTCTGTGCGATATGGCATGCTTTCTACATTTTTTTTTGCAGGAATCTTTGATTTGCTTATCATAGTGCCATTTATTAATAAGTGTCTCTATGATATTTATCTTTGTTGTAATGCTGTTTTTCTTCAGTTTTCATTTCACAATGGCCCAGATATTCTCAATGGGGTTTACATCTGGACTACTGCAGGCCAAGAAAGTGCTTTTACTTTGTTTCCACTCAAAAGCTTCGTCACAGACTTCGCTTTATGGCAAGGAGCAACATCGTGTATGAATACAAAGTCACCATTGGGAATCCACTCTCTCGTTTGCGTCAATAATCTTCTCTCAAGTACTGTTTTGTATTGAGGCTGGTTCATCATACCCTCTACAATATACAGACGTCCTATACCATGAACTGACGTAACACTCCAGACCATAACCTGGATGGGATGCTTGGGGCAAGAACTCTTCATCAGTGCTTCTCCTCACGTACTCACTACTTTCGCCTGTTATTGCAAACAATGGTTCGTCGGAAAAACATGCCTGGAAAATTAAAAACATATCTAATACCATACACACATCAGTATATGAAAATTAAATGAATAAGTTTCTTGCAAGGGGAATTTCATTCATTTGTGTTAAATTTGGAATTTTCTTACTTCAGAATATCGTATCATAATTCAGGTTCATTGACTGGTATTATTATAAGTAATCAATTATAATTTTATAATACCTTGCTCCAGTCATCTCCGAATCGTTCACTCACGTCTTTTGCCCACGCTTCATCCAGGTGTCAGCGCAAGACACACACAAGCCAGTAACGGGAACATCTGATTCAGTTGTTTCCAAATCACTGTTTAGGTTCACAGCTTCCTGCACTGATGATGTCAGATTATCCTCACATTACTTCTTTTTGTATGAGTCTACCATGCAGCTGGGGGTGGCATGTTCATAATTCCACAAAACAAGCTGGTATCTTCCCTTCCAATACCTGAACATCTCATTCCATAGCACAATCTCAGGTTGCTTCATAAGTCCAGTTATTCACTTCAGACGTTCTAGAAGCAATATAAAACTGACAGCTGTCACAATACAAATATAACGTACAGACTACACCAACCCTCTCTTCGTCATCATATAACTTCAAATCTCGCGCACAACAGTTAGCACATGTACAAGCTGAACGAATAACTTCTAGGAGAATCCTCAAATCTATGAACCTAAACCCACTTGAGGATTTATCTTCCGTCTTGTATTCATCGAACGGAATGCCTCAATCAATATTCGTCTCAGCAGCACTGGATATCTTGAACGAAGTACTGCGGATACTGGTATCCTGTTCTGTGCCTTGCCCTGATACATTCGATTTCTTTTTCGTAAACCGAGAAGAACTGTCCTTTTTTTTTACTTTCTTCAAAACTCTACGTTCACCTCAAGGCATACTCTTACTTTGAATAACATACAACTAACAAAATTAGCAATTGGTAAATCGGATATGAAACCACAGCAACACATATAGATAAATACGCTGTCAACAAACGAACCTGAAGAATGCGGCGGCCATACTTTTCCACAGCTTTATTGATGACAGGTCTCCATGGAAGAAAGACAAACACGTGGAAATTCTCCGTAAGAGTAATGAAAAATCTCGTCCTACAGAGTTGGACGTGGCAGTATACAAGCAGTTACAGATACTCATTTTTCTCATATTTACAGATGGCATTGACCTGTAATATTTTTATTAAAATCCTGACATGTTAAGGTATATTATGAGCAAATAAAAATTGGCTATTTTTACTCATTTTTACGTATGTTCCCCCTTAAAAGGTGTTTTATGGGTATCATAGGTAGTTTCAGACAGTATAGTACATCATCTGTGTCAAGACACATACAAAATGTAGTTACTAAGGAGACACTCTAATATCAAAATAAAGCTACACTAGAGGGTTCGGTCAAAGCTTTAAGAGTATAATGTCAGCAGATTGGAAAAATGGAACAATACCCACTGGCTGGAAACGATCCATCATCTACGTTCCTATACCAAAAAAGGCGATCTGTTGGACTGCACAAACTACAGTACGCTTGTTCTAATATCACATGCTAGTAAGATGTTGTTAAAGATTATGCAACGAAGATTAGAACTTTAATTGTCTAAACCTCGAGCTCGTTTTAGGATAGATATCATTAATAATATGCGTTGGATGGTAGAGGGAGCACAGGAGTTGGTCATCAGAAGGCCTTTTATAGTGTAAATCACAGGACCATGAGGGATGTCCTTAGACGGATTAACATCTCTCTGTTTTGGATCCCAACTACCGATTTAAATTCACACTCTTGACTTAGTTATATGGTTCTCCTAGTACTGATATACATTTTACGTGGACTTTTTCTGACCGTAATTTGGCAGGTGCGATCCTAGCTCAGTCAGGTGGTATTTGAAGGTGTTCAAATACGTCATCCCCAAGCTGGTAGATTTACGAGCAGGTAAATGTGCTCTTGCGGGACTAACTTCCGGCACCTTGGCGTCTTCGAAAACTGTACAAGTAGAGTAGTTAGTGGTACGTAAAGCCAATAACAAAAATATTCAATACTATTGTTGAAATTGTACTTTTTCTGTTCTTCTGGGTTTATTTTATCTTACTGTATATTATTTACTTCTCATTGGCAGCGGTGAGGTTTGGACTCGTGGTTCCTTCTTATAGTTAACCCCAGGAATACTAACGGGGGGTACATTGTGCCCACCACCTAATATTGATTGCTCTGTTTCTTTTGACATTTGATATTAAAAGGCTGTAAAATGTATTCATTGTTACCAACTCCGAATGATGTATTTGGTTTGCTCATTTTTGCCGTCTGAAGGCGGCGCAGTCATTCAAACATGAGTGAGCAAGAAGTAACCCCTTCACTTAATTAGTATTGGCAGGATTTATAGCGTTGTTGGCCACTCACAGTAAAACTGAAATAGTTTCTTTCTTGACTGCTACTAGACATTACTAACTGGATAGTTCTGTGTGTACTCCAAGAGCATTGCACCTGATGGATGGATGCTGGAATACTCTCCGAGATAGCTAATTCGTCTGAAGATGACGACATTGATATTACTGTTAGTGAAAACGAAGAAGGAACTGAGAATATATATATGTATTAAAAAAAGCGAGCTGGATTACCATCATGCAAGAGATACACAGATAAACCCAGTTTCAAAACTGTTATCTGCCAGACGCGTAGAAATGATTCATCAGACTGAATGTAGAACATTGAAAATATTTGCACTTTAACAATAGCTCAGTCAGCTGTTTATTTATGGGGTTGAGAGCTGATAATGTTACCAAGTTGAAATATATTTCTTTAGTTGATTGTAAGGAATGTGAAATAAGTTGGTAAATATCTCCAATAATAAACATCAGAGATTCACAGGAACTTGACTTTAAGTGCTCGTCACAAAGTGCACTCCCGTTGGTATACAATGACATTAAAAATAGGGTTGATATTCCTAGGGTTAAAATTGAAAGTCACGCAGATAACAATAGAACAACAGTGGAAGCTATTGGATGAGGGTGACAGTGTGTTGAGTGAGAAGACGCATGCATAGAGCGGAACTTCCTTTCACACATCACAGGAAAACTAGAATCCAGCTTTGAATTGTTGATGCTAGTAAAATAAATTTTAATTTATCTTCTGGGAAAATAAATTGTTAGATGATGCAAATATCTGTGAGTTTTCCGCAAATGTGTAGTAAAGCTGGAAATATGGTCATAATAATTATAACACCAGCTGCGCGGCGGAAATACTTGATGCGAGTCCCTCGACCTCTTGACGCGAGTGTAACGTCCAGCCGTCAGAGCAAATGATTACTATGACTACCTCGAGGAAGAACATCTATACTATACACTCTTATGCCTTTCAGCGTTCCGTCTGCAAGACTTGTGAAGTTACTAAACGCCTCAAGAATAATCTATATTCAACAATCCCTCAGACCTCGTTTATTTCCATATTCTTATCCTTAAAACTGATTCTGACCATCGTCTTCTGTGTTTCCCTCTACGTCACTTACCTTCCACAACTACTTCATTATTCTCCTAGACAACCTACTGTCCCCTTCAAAAGTGGTAATAATTTATTAAAAAGAAAATGATTTATTTCATCAGCGTGTTGGGTCATTATTTTAATCGGCAAGAGGGTGAGATTCTGTATTTCGTGCTAGTGCGAGCCAGTCACTTCGCGAACCGGTTTTTCCCGACCTACACAGAGAACGAGGAAGCAGGGTGGAATTCCTGTTATGTGGCCTTCAGACACATGTGTGCGTACCACGTGACCCGGCGAGCAGCCTGATCTCAATCGATCAATAAATGGAAAGTCAAGTGACGTAAAACTGGAGCAGCCAATAAAAGTGACAATCTTCACAGGAATTCAACAAATCCACCAATTAGATGTAATTAAGAGACACACCTATGTCTTAAGATAGGAAATTAATGGTAATTCCAGAGGAAAATTTTGTAGAGGGTTTTATACTTCTGAACGCTGAATTTGAGCATTACTCTGACTGCAGCAACGGAAGAGACTGGACGTCGTTTGCTTCATCGGAAGACTTTACATTAGAGAAGGCATCGAGGACTGTATAAACAGCAATTCAGACACTCGAAAAATTCACTACGATTTATTTAGGGTTGTCCTAAGATAAGTGTCTTCATCCAAATTATAAAGCATCGTGAGTGAATCCTGGGCTATTTCTAAGACTTTTGTTAGTTTCAGCTTTCTACAAGAACTTGGAAGAAGAAAGGTCCTTAGTTCGAGTTTACTGCAAGATGGTTATCCAGTTCCGCGAAGAATACTGCAAGTTCCTGTATATCGTCAGCTCCTCCATGAGTCACTAAACATGTAAGGCATCGGACATGGGCGAGACTTCGTTCGATGGAAGGTGATGTGACCACGTGCTAGGTCATCAGCCAGAATCCAGTTCACACCAGTCACATGAGTATTCTTTAAGAATTCAATTTCTTTCTATCTTTGTAAAACGTTTGTAAGCGCAGCCTTGCCTTATTCATTTAGATTTCTATTAGTTTTGCAGTAGTTTGACTTTTCATTCTTTCTTTGGTGAGAGGTAGTTAGTGATTTGGAATGAGTGTGTATTTATTCTATTAGTTAGAAATGAGTGTGTGTCATCGAAAGAGACCTTAACTGTCCTAAGAATTTAGAAGGCAGGAGAGATAAAAATAAATGAACCCCGCGTTAATTTTGAGTAGTTTGAAATAATTTGGAAAATTAATTGAGACAAATTAGGACAGTGTTCTAGTGTTTTTCTTAATGTAGAATTTCATTTTACGATTGTACGACATGTTTGTGGGTTCGAGTTTGTTTAGGGTCATCCGAATAACTTCACACGACAACTTTGCGAATGAGATTATGCACGGTCAGGAATATAATAATAATAATAATGAGTAAAAATAATTAAAGCTAATTACGGGCTAAAATTATTTAATAAGGTCATGGGTTTAATGTTAGTTATTCTTGGAAAGTATTATCGTGTGCTCACTTTATGTAAAGTAAGCCTGGGACATGGCAAATTCTCCGGACGGAGTATCGACAAATTATATGTATGTTTTCTGCGCTATTAATTTGAGTATGACTTGCAGATGGGCATTATATTTTGAGTAATAATTTATGCACCCATTAGAGTCAAATTTGGGAAGAGATGTGTCACTGGACATGATTTCTTCGAGCTTCTGTGCAGAATAATTGAGAGCTACGACATTATGATGAATAAAAATAAATACCGCAACTCATGTACCGTAAGCGCGTATTGTAATATTTTGACCTGTGTTATAGTTATTCTACTCGCTTAATTGGGATGATTTCTGTTTAAAATATTCCTTGAACATCGTTGTATAGTTAATTTCTTTGTATAAGTGATAACCTTAATTCTATCACATTCTGAATTGATACCTGGGATGTGTGTGATAGTGTCTTCTAGAGAATGATTTCCCTAATTTGCAATAAATCCTAAATTTAATAATAATGGGTTAGTGTTCGTGTAAATAATATTATAATAATGCCGTGTACCCCTGTGTGAATGTGTGATGTGAGATTTGATCCTATTCTGTGTTTTTTTTGAATATTTCTTGTACGATTTTGTGATGATATCATCCATTATGTGCGTCAAATTTTTGACCGACTTGTATTATTTCGCGTGTCCGTAATTGGATCAATTTTGAATCTTTAGAAGATTTTATCGTAATTTAAGGTCGATTAGGGCCTAATTTACTAAGTTAAAGTGAATAAGAGAAGGCAACGTCCGTGGACTGATGTCACGAGATTTAATTATTAGTTATTGTACAGTCACTTTCTGCATAAAATTGAGCAAAAGTTAGGATGATATAAGTTCAAGTAAAACTTTATTACAAGAAGTTTAATCAATTAATAATTATGAAAATGAAGTAATTATAAAAGGGAAAGTCTAAGGAAGACGTGCTAACCATAAATTAATGAATTAAATAATTTTCAATAATTTAAATAAGGAAGAGGAAATAATCAATTTCTTGGAAAATAAGCACAGAATATTTTAATTTAAACGATTTGATTACCATTATAGGAGAACGATATGAGATATTATTTTTTTTTCTTCAATCAATTTTACAGTAAATTAATGATTCCTATATTTGTTATTACAGAAAGAACAATCATTGAAAATTTATTTGAGCGAGATCCCTCATGAATGATAGCACGAGGAGAAGATGTTTTCAAGAATCAAACCCAGATTTTGTGAATTTAATTGTTTCTTTAAAGGAGTGTCAGTTTTAATAAATGTGTAAACCTATTTTAGTCTCCTTTCATTTGTCGCTAGTCCTTCATCTATCCCTGCCTTTAAAATTTTCTGCACAGCCGATAGCGAACGGTCCACCACTGAGACCCTCGCTCTCCGGCGAGCTGAGCCCGGCATGAAGGGGGCAAATTTTTGACCGACTTGTATTATTTCGCGTGTCCGTAATTGGATCAATTTTGAATCTTTAGAAGATTTTATCGTAATTTAAGGTCGATTCCTCCGCTCGCTTCACATGACCTCTCCACAGAAGCCGGTTCACGTGTACCGCTTCATTTATCGTGTTCATTCGTAACTCAGTCTTAGTACCTTCCTGCCATTGTTCCCACGTGTTTGTAGCAGCTATTTCTAACAGCAAACAGACTGGTACACAGATAGACTTCTTTCTTACAGAACACTCTGGCTGCGCGGTTAGAGTCACACACCTGTCAACACCACTGTCGGCAGCCCTGAAGCTGGTTTTCCGTGGTTTCCCATTTTGATACCAGGCAAACGCAGGGGCGATTCCTTCCCTCTGCTGTCCCGTCGTCATAAGACTTATCTGTGTCGTAAAGCAAATTGTAAAATAAATAAAACACACACTGCGAGCTTCACACTTACTGTGCTACCATCCTGGGAGAATACACATCCTAAATAGCTGAAGTGATCTACCTGTTCCAGATTTGTATCACCAACTTCAGATTACATTCTCTTAGGTTTCTGGATACTCACTGCATTAGCTTTGCTGTACCAATCACACTTACTGTGCTACCATCCTGGGAGAATACACATCCTAAATAGCTGAAGTGATCTACCTGTTCCAGATTTGTATCACCAACTTCAGATTCAAAAATTCTCTAAGGTTTCTGGATACTCACTGCATCTATTTTCAAATTACTACTAGGCCACCATATCTCAGTGTTAGAGCAACCAACGCGAAGTTTCTAGATCCCGGGCTTCAGCAGAGTCTGCCAAACTGCTTACTGAATCCCTCCCTGTCACTTCTTACTTTCCAGTAGTTTATCCATTAAAAGTAGGAATAACAAACAGCTTTGTCTAATTCCTGAAACTCCTTGAACAAAGAACTCATTTCGCTCTCCGTACCCCAACTGTCATCATAAATGCCTTTGATTGCTCAATTATAGTATATATATTATTTGCTTTACGCCGCACATAAACTCAGATAAGTCTTATGGCTTCGCTGCGATAGGAGAGGCCTACGAGGAGGAAGGAATCTTCCGTGGCCTTCATTAAGGTACAGCCATCTTTAGGGCTGCCAACAGTGGGGTTCGAACCCACTATCTTCCGGATGCAAGCTCACAGCTGCGCGCCCCTAACCATACAGCCAACTCACCCGACAATTATAGCATATTATATTATGTTATATTATAAGAATAATTTAGTGTGGCTATTTCTAGCCTGGTGCAACCCTTGTAAGGCAGACCCTCTGATGAAGGTGGGCGGCATCTGCCATATGTAGACTACTGCATTATATTGTGGTAGAGGATAGTGTTAGGTGTAGTGTGTGAGTTGCAGGGATGTTGGGGAGAGCACAAACACCCAGCCCCGAGTCACTGGAATTAACCAATGAAGGTTAAAATCCCGACCCGGCCGGGAATCGAGCCCGTGACCCTCTGAACCGAAAACCAGTATGCTGACCATTCAGCCAACGAGTCGGATATTATATTATATTATATTATATTATATTATATTATATTATATTATATTATATTATATTATATTATATTAGTGGTTGCAGAGACCATAGGCCTTCGAGTAGGAGCAGATGCATAAAAACAGCGAATTTTTTTTCACTCGGTGACAAATTCTTTCTTTCTTAATCAGTTTACCCCACAGGGTTGGTTTATTCCTCGGACTCAGCGAAGGATCCCACATCTACCGCTTCAAGAGCAGTGTCCTGGATCGTGAGACTTTGGGTCAAGGATAAACTGGGAAAGAGGACAAGTACCTCGTCCAGGTTGCCTCACAAAAGTTCAAATAAAGCGTATAGGAATGTTTTGAGATATTAGAGAGCTATCGGCTGTCCTGAAAATACTTTACTGCAGTTTCCTATTTTACTTGCAGGCAAACAGCCGATTCCTTCCAACTCCTCACCCAGTTCCATTTCATCTTCATTTTTCTAGAAAAATGTTCAAATGTTGAGGATTTTTCCTTCATTAAAATAGTTTACACCTGTTCAAGCAATTTTGCTAATGGGCCTTATTTTTTCAAAATTTAACGATTAAAATCTCTCATACTTTTGTAGTCACATTCGCGCAGATACTTGTGGCTTGTAGTCGCTACGCATTCACGTTTGGAGCTGAAGGTTTCAGCACTGTTTTCTTTTACTAATGCATCTATTTAACTTTATTTTCTCAATAATTATTTTTTGGTTGTGTTCTCTTTTGTTTTAGAGCTATCTGCAATATTTTGAACCATTGTTACTCCTTGTTGCTTGACGTAAGTCTCGTCTTATTCGTTAGAATTTAAATGCAGCGCTGCGCTACGTTCATTCGCACTGCAACAACGCACTTTGCTCCACAATCAAGCTAAATTCTCTGATTCATCAGGAACTTTCATCTAATCCTATTGTAGGCATAATAATGTATTGTCCACAGCGTCTACGGAAAGACAGTAGTGTAAGAGAAAATGGAGGAAAACCGTTCGTTTTTTCCTATAAACACCCAGTCTATTCAAAGATTTTAAAAATGATATGCATATCAAAACCTTCCTCCGAATGTGTATATACTAAATATGAGGCTTGGTCGAGATCCATCCAGCCATTTCGCCGTGATGATGCAACAGACAAACAAACAGACAGATAAACGGACACGAAAAATAAAAATCACCGGATCGGTATTGAGTTGACCTAAAACGGATAAATATCTGAAAATTTGGCAAAACAAATGAAATTACAGACAGCGGACCGCCTACAACTTTATTTATATAGATAAGCATGGACACGTCCAGAAGTGCAGACCTTTATTTCGAGAGTCGCTGCTTTGAAACTGTACGACATATCTACAAACGGACCTCACCATCAGACGTCTCATTTAGTGTTTACATGGTTGGCCCTACGACATCTTCTCGTACCTCCTATATTTATGGGTTAGATTGAGTTAGAGTCATTGAATTGAGTAACATTTTGTACAGTTTTATCATTCATGTGACAGCTAGAATCACAAAATTTGGCTATCATATGGCAACTGGTCATGTCAACATGCGAGCTGAATGTCGTCACTATATTATGTTTCCTATAAGTGTGCGAAGCGAGAACATAATCGTGTAAGAAGTACAAAATTAACTTGAAATCGAGAAATACATCTCTAATTAACGTATAAGGGATAGAAATTAAACCAAAGTTGTAGATCTCTCCAGAATGCAAAAGATTGTGCTTTGTGTTTTGTGAGATGACTTACCGCTTAGCCACCAATTATCCCGAAACGAAGGTCTGCACCGTCGTTAAAAGTAGTATAAATGGATAGTTCTGCCGCCTCCTCCCGCGGGAAATTTGAATTCTGGTGGGAAATTTGAATTTTTGGCGGGAAAGTTGAATATTGGCGGGAGATTTGAATTTGTAAACAAAGCCACGTGCTTTTTGACAGCTGTCATCGACAACAACGCATCGCAAACCTCACTGCTGCCATCTTGACGGGCCTAAACCTCAGTAGTGCCAACTTAACCTAACTAGCGTGAGGTAAACGAAGCCACGTGTTTTTTTGACAGCCACGTGCTTTTTGACAGACAACAATGCATCGCTAACCTCACTGCTGCCATCTTGACGGGCCTAAACCTCAGTAGTGCCAACTTAACCTAACTAGCGCGAGGTAAACAAAGCCACGTGTTTTTGACAGCCACGTGCTTTTTGACAGACAACAACGCATCGCTAACCTCAGTACTGCCATCTTGACGGGCCTAAACCTTAGTGTTACCAACTTAACCTAACTAGCGCGTGGTAAACAAAGCCACGTGCTTTTTGACGGCCACGTGCTTTTTTGACAGCTGTCATCCGCCATCTTTAAACTACAGAGCACTGTGCTGCCCTCTTTATCGTAGTAGATGTAAATTCGTCACCTGTCATCGGCAGTGCTGCCATCTTGGCGGGCCTAAACCTTAGTGCTACCAACTTAACCTAACTAGCGCGTGGTAAACAAAGCCACGTGCTTTTTGACAGCCACGTGCTTTTTGACAGCTGTCATCCGCCATCTGTAAACCACAGAGCACTGTGCTGCCCTCTTTATCGTAGTAGATGTAAAATTCGTCACCTGTCATCGGCAGTGCTGCCATCTTGGCGGGCCTAAACCTTAGTGCTACCAACTTAACCTAACTAGCGCGTGGTAAACAAAGCCACGTGCTTTTTCACAGCCACGTGCTTTTTTGACAGCTGTCATCCGCCATCTTTAAACCACAGAGCACTGTGCTGCCCTCTTTATCGTAGTAGTTGTAAATTCGTCACCTGTCATCGGCAGTGCTGCCATCTTGGCGGGCCTAAACCTTAGTGCTACCAACTTAACCTCACTATCGTGAGATAAACAAATCCACATGCAGCTGTCATCCGCCATCTTTAATTTATAGAGCACAGTGCTGCCCTCTTTAGCTACTTACCTTTGAAATGTGGTGGCGGATAATTTGAAAAATGCTTTTTGACAGCAGCCATCTTTAATCTAGAGAGCACCGTGCTGCCCTCTTTAGCTAGATACCTGTGGTGGCAGGCAATTCCACATGACAGCAGCCATCTTTAATCAAGAAAGCACCGTGCTGCCCTCTATGTGGTGGCGGCAAATTCTACATGCTCTTGTTTGGAAACAAACTCACGCGCTTTTTTGACAGCAGTTATCCGCCATCTTTAATCAACAGACCACAGTGCTGCACTCTTTAGCTAGATACCTTTGAAATGTGGTGGCGGCAATTTGAAAAATTCTATGTGCTCTTGTTTGGAAACAAAGCCACGTGATTTTTTGACAGCTGTCATCCGCCATCTTTAATCAAGAGTGCACCGTGCTGCCATCTTTAGCTAGATACCTTTGAAATGTGGTGGCGGCAAATTGGAAAATTCCACGTGCTCCTGATTAGTAAACAAACTCACGCGCTTTTTTGTCAGCTGTCATCCGCCATCTTACATCGCAAACCTCAGTGCTACACTCTTTAGATACATACCTTTGAAATATGGTGGCGGATAATTTAAAAAAGAAAAAATCTACAGCAGCCATCTCTCGACGCTAATTGCACAAGATGGTGGCTACACATAACTCCTTAATGGTGCTTATGCAAGATGGCCGCTACACATAGGTTCTTATGAGACGCCCTTGGGATGCTTGCGCAAGATGGCGGTTATACATGGCTCCTTATGGGATGCCCAAGGGATGCTTGCGCAAGATGGCGGTTGCTCTTATGAGGCGGCTTAAGGATCCTTGCACAAGATGGCTAGAGACGCCCTAAGAATGCTTGCGCAAGATGGCGGACACAAGATGGCGGCTATACACGTCTCCTTATGAGACGCCTTAAGGGTGCTTGCGCAAGATGGCTGCTGCTCTTATGAAGAAAGCTAGCTTAGAGGCTAACGCATCGTGCTAGTTCGATTCATTAAATTTGGGGCTTAAATGCAAAATGTTAAATATCTCGAAAGCGGTGCATCGTAGAGCAAAACGGACAAAAAAAATTCCGCTCAGTACCTCGGTTCGCAGTACGAGGAACAAGAAAAACATAGTCTAATGATGAGATCAACGGTTCGGTTCCTACTTAGGCCCTTTGGCATTCGCTCTGTTTTAGCTTGTATTGAAGCAAGTCTTCGTAACATGATCAGGTTTAGCTATGGTAGAGAGTATAACGTGCCGTGCAGGTTCGATTCATTAAATTTGGGGCTTAAATGCAAAATTTTAAAGATCTCGAAAACGGTGCATCGTAGAGCAAAACCTGATACCTAGGTTTGCAGTATCAGGAACAAGAAAAAAAAACATAGTCTAATGATGAGATCGACGGTTCGATCCCTACTTAGGCCCTTTGGCATTGGCAGCTATCTAATTCTACAAGATGGGGGCTATACATAGCTTCTTATGAGGCAGCTTAAGAGCGCTTGCACAAGATGGCTGCTGCTCTTATGAGACGCCCTAGGGGTGCTTGCGCAAGGTAGCAGTGACAAGACGGTGACTATACACAGCTCCTTATGATACGGTCTAGAGGTGCTCACACAAGATGGTGGCTGCTCTGATGAAGAAAGCTAGGTTTGCATCGTGCAGGTATCTTTACAGCACTAAACCTCATACCTTTGAAATGTGGTGGCGGATAATTTGAAAAATGCTTCTTAACAGCAGCTATCTTTAAACAATAGCAGCTATACATAAGCTGTTAAGGCCTCCTGTTATGTCAAGGCTTAGCTCTATCGAACAAATTTAAACCTGCATCGGGATAGCTAGAGTAAGCACGTGCTGCAGTGATGACGTCATTATGCATGTTTAGACTTGCAAATCACTAAAGAAACATAACAAGACTAGAATCGAACACTGCACTCTATGCCGTCAACTTTATCATGTGATCGGAACATTGATTGAAGTGTTTAGAACACTAAATAAGTAGAACCGAACACTGTACTCGATACAACATGTGTTTAGAACATGTCAGGGGATACCTTTGTTCTAAGAAGATTAGATTACGGCACATTCTTTGTAGGGCTAATAGGCTAAAGGGCTAATGGGCTAATGGGCTAAAGGGCTAACGGGCTAAAGGGCTAATGGGCTAGAGGGCTAGGGTGCCTCTCCTCTCTTTATGCGGGCTTGAGACCGGCTCTACAACTAGAGGCGGAGTTAACACCCTAAGGAAGGGAGAATGTTGGGAAATAATCTATACGAATATAGCTACTCGATCGACTATATACTACAGATGGATGACTTAGGCGAGGGTAAGCGCTTACTTAATAATACCTACACGACGTAATTCATACTCTATTTCAAAAATATCTTCTTTGTACTGTGTGTAACCAGCATCATGATAGGCTCTTAGCAGTTGTAAACGTTTTACGAGTACGTTGGGGTCTTTACAGTAGCTTATATCTACATAGGGTAACAGAGGCTTGTTGTGAACTTTGAGTCTATATGCAGACAGTTGATGTGCAGGGACTTGTTTTGATGTAATACGTGCTTCAGCAGTAGCGTTTCTAGGTACAAACTTAACTTGTTTCGATAGCGATGAAGCGTTGAAATTTCCTTCTTCTTTACCTTGCATCTCTTCTTGAGATGTTTGCACTTCGACAGAACGTGTAGTAGGCTTAGGAAATGAAGTAAAATCATCAAGCTGTAATGGCAATGAAACATTAAGATATTCTTCTTCTTCTACTTTCTCTTTACTACTGTTTTGATCAAAATCATTATCCTTATTATCATAATCATGATCTTGCCTCTCTTTATCTTGAAGTTTGTGCTTAGTAACAGAACCTGCAGCAGGCCTAGGCAACAAGGGAGAATTAAAAATCTCTCGCAGAGGTGTACTTTTTAAACATAAATCAGTGTTCGCTGGAATATGGTTGAGCTCATTGTATTTTGTTCCCGATGAAGCTACATTACACGCGGCTTCATGACGTTGAGCGTTGTATGCGTTCTTGAACTCTCTTCTACAATGTTTGCATTGAAAAATTGTCCTACATGATATCTCATGACGTCTCCTGTGATAGCTTCGGGAAAATGCTTTTCCACACTCTTCGCAAATATACCTAGACATAGGTTTTCCCATGACGGACTTTTATCTTCTGCTAACAGATTCTTCTTTAAATCTACTCGACATTTGTTACTCTCTACTTCGATGATGCGAACAGCTTAGCGATTAACAGTAAACTAACACAAAAGCGTATAACCAAGGTAGCAACAGTAAGGTTTAAGCCCATCAAGATGGTAAGAGTGAGGTTAGCGACGTTCTGCTGTTGGATTTTAAATTCCGCGCTATAACATGCATAAGGTGGCAGCCTTGAGGTTTACCGCCGTAAAGATGGCAGCAGTGAGGTAAGCGACGCTCTATTGTCCTCCAATGTGAGGTTAGGGTTCGTCAAGAAGACGGCTGTCAAAAAAGCACGTGGCTAAGTTTACCAAACAAGAGGACGTGGCAGTGACGTCACGGTCGCGTAGTATGCTGCTTCATCATGCAAAGTTCAATGTCTACACCTACTTAGTTAACACTCTGCTATGTTCACAAGATTTTTACACATAACTATTCTTTATGCTTTAAGTTCGTGCACATAGGTTATGTTAAGATAGCATCAGATACAAGCGATGGTCACGTGCTCTAGTAGAAGATGCATGCATTATCAAAAGGTGGTGTGTACACGCTTTTAAACCTTGCTATTCTTACCGCTGCTATGTTCACAAGATTTTTAAACATCGCTATTCTTTGTACTTTAAGTTCATGCACATAAGCTATGCTAAGATAGCAGCATAAACATATCCGAACGTTATACATTCTAGCGGAATATGTTAATACGATAGTTGATGCATGCAAAATCGATAGGTGTTGTGTACACACTTTGAAACTTAACTATTCTTCGTGTTTTAAATCCGTGCACATAGGTTATGCTAAGATAGCAGCACACTCTTGCGGGAGAGGTTTTGTACTCTAGTTGATGCATGTATAATCGATAGGCAATGCGTACACGCTTTTAAAACATTGCTATTCTTACTGCTGCTGCTTTGTTCACAAGATTTTTATACATCAGTATATTTTATGCTTTAAGTTCATGTGTATAAGTTATACTAAGTTAGCAGCATACTTATAACGTCGTCGCACACTCTAGTGGAAGAAGTTTAATACGAAAGTCGATGCATGCAAAATCGATAGGTGATGTGTACACGCTTTGAACTTGGGTATTATTTGTGCTTCAACTTCGTGCACATAGGTTATGTTAAGATTGCAGCACACACAAGCGATGATCGCACGCTGTTGTGGAAGAAGTATAGTACGATAGTCGATGCATACATTATCGATAGGTGATGTGTACACGCTTTGGAGTATAGCTCTTCCTTGTGCTTTAAGTTCATGCACATGGGTTAGGGATACACAAAAGCGATTGCTACATGCTCTAGCGGAAGAAGCCTAGTACGATAGTCGACGCATGCATCATCGATATGTGATTTGTACACGCTATTCTTTATGCTTTAAATTCACGCACATAGGTAGCAGCACACAATTGCGATCGTTGTACACTCTAGCGGACGTCACTGCCACGTCCTCTTGTTTGGTAAACTTAGCCACGTGCTTTTTTGACAACTGTCTTCTTGAAGAACCCTAACCTCACATTGGAGAACAATAGAGCGTCGCTACCCTCACTGCTGCCATCTTTACGGCGGTAAACCTCAAGGCTGCCACCTTATGCATGTTATAGCGCGGAATTTAAAATCCAACAACAGAACGTCGCTAACCTCACTCTTACCATCTTGATGGGCTTAAACCTTACTGTTGATACCTTGGTTATACGCTTTTGTGTTAGTTTACTGTTAATCGCTAAGCTGTTCGCATCATCGAAGTAGAGAGTAACAAATGTCGAGTAGATTTAAAGAAGAATCTGTTAGCAGAAGATAAAAGTCCGTCATGGGAAAACCTATGTCTAGGTATATTTGCGAAGAGTGTGGAAAAGCATTTTCCCGAAGCTATCACAGGAGACGTCATGAGATATCATGTAGGACAATTTTTCAATGCAAACATTGTAGAAGAGAGTTCAAGAACGCATACAACGCTCAACGTCATGAAGCCGCGTGTAATGTAGCTTCATCGGGAACAAAATACAAAGAGCTCAACCATATTCCAGCGAACACTGATTTATGTTTAAAAAGTACACCTCTGCGAGAGATTTTTAATTCTCCCTTGTTGTCTAGGCCTGCTGCAAGTTCTGTTACTAAGCACAAAATTCAAGATAAAGAGAGGCAAGATCATGATTATGATAATAAGGATAATGATTTTGATCAAAACAGTAGTAAAGGGAAAGTAGAAGAAGAAGAATATCTTAATGTTTCATTGCCATTACAGCTTGATGATTTTACTTCATTTCCTAAGCCTACTACACGTTCTGTCGAAGTGCAAGCATCTCAAGAAGAGATGCAAGGTAAAGAAGAAGGAAATTTCAACGCTTCATCGCTATCGAAACAAGTTAAGTTTGTACCTAGAAACGCTACTGCTGAAGCACGTATTACATCAAAACAAGTCCCTGCACATCAACTGTCTGCATATAGACTCAAAGTTCACAAGAAGCCTCTGTTACCCTATGTAGATATAAGCTACTGTAAAGACCCCAACGTACTCGTAAAACGTTTACAACTGCTAAGAGCCTATCATGATGCTGGTTACACACAGTACAAAGAAGATATTTTTGAAATAGAGTATGAATTACGTCGTGTAGGTATTATTAAGTAAGCGCTTACCCTCGCCTAAGTCATCCATCTGTAGTATATAGTCGATCGAGTAGCTATATTCGTATAGATTATTTCCCAACATTCTCCCTTCCTTAGGGTGTTAACTCCGCCTCTAGTTGTAGAGCCGGTCTCAAGCCCGGATAAAGAGAGGAGAGGCACCCTAGCCCTCTAGCCCATTAGCCCTTTAGCCCATTAGCCCTTTAGCCCATTAGCCCATTAGCCCTTTAGCCTATTAGCCCTACAAGGAATGTGCCGTAATCTAATCTTCTTAGAACAAAGGTATCCCCTGACATGTTCTAAACACATGTTGTATCGAGTACAGTGTTCGGTTCTACTTATTTAGTGTTCTAAACACTTCAATCAATGTTCCGATCACATGATAAAGTTAACGGCATAGAGTGCAGTGTTCGATTCTAGTCTTGTTATGTTTCTTTAGTGATTTGCAAGTCTAAACATGCATAATGAAGTCATCGCTGCAGCACGTGCTTACTCTAGCTATCCCGATGCAGGTTTAAACTTGTTCGATAGAGCTAAGCCTTGACATAAGAGGAGGCCTTAACAGCTTATGTATAGCTGCTATTGTTTAAAGATAGCTGCTGTTAAGAAGCATTTTTCAAATTATCCGCCACCACATTTCAAAGGTATGAGGTTTAGTGCTGTAAAGTTACCTGCACGATGCAAACACAGTTTCTTCATCAGAGCAGCCACCATCTTGTGTGAGCACCTCTAGACCGTATCATAAGGAGCTGTGTATAGTCACCGTCTTGTCACTGCTACCTTGCGCAAGCATCCCTAAGGCGTCTCATAAGAGCAGCAGCCATCTTGTTCAAGCGCTCTTAAGCTGCCTCATAAGAAGCTATGTATAGCCCCCATCTTGTAGAATTAGATAGCTGCCAATGCCAAAGGGCCTAAGTAGGGATCGAACCGTCGATCTCATCATTAGACTATGTTTTTTTTTTCTTGTTCCTGATACTGCAAACCTAGGTATCAGGTTTTGCTCTACGATGCACCGTTTTCGAGATATTTAAAATTTTGCATTTAAGCCCAAAATTTAATGAATCGAACCTGCACGGCACGTTATACTCTCTACCATAGCTAAACCTGATCATTTTACGAAGACTTGCTTCAATACAAGCTAAAACAGAGCGAATGCCAAAGGGCCTAAGTAGGAACCGAACCGTTGATCTCATCATTAGACTATGTTTTTCTTGTTCCTCGTACTGCGAACGGAGGTACTGGGCAGAAAATTTTTTGTCCGTTTTGCTCTACGATGCACCGCTTTCGAGATATTTAACATTTTGCATTTAAGCCCCAAATTTAATGAATCGAACTAGCACGACGCGTTAGCCTCTAAGCTAGCTTTCTTCATAAGAGCAGCAGCCATCTTGCGCAAGCACCCTTAAGGCGCCTCATAAGGAGACGTGTATAGCCGCCATCTCGTGTCCGCCATCTTGCGCAAGCATCCTTAGGGCGTCTCTAGCCATCTTGTGCAAGGATCCTTAAGCCGCCTCATAAGAGCAACCGCCATCTTGCGCAAGCATCCCTTGGGCATCTCATAAGGAGCCGTGTATAACCGCCATCTTGCGCAAGCATCCCAAGGGCGTCTCATAAGAACCTATGTATAGCGGCCATCTTGCATAAGCACCTTTAAGGAGTTATGTATAGCAACCATCTTGTGCAATTAGCGTCGAGAGATGGCTGCTGTTGAATTTTTCTTTTTTAAATTATCCGCCACCATATTTCAAAGGTATGTACCTAAAGAGTGTAGCACTGAGGTTTGCGATGTAAGATGGCGGATGACAGCTGACAAAAAAGCGCGTGAGTTTGTTTACTAAACAGGAGCACGTGGAATTTTTCAATTTGCCGCCACCACATTTCAAAGGTATCTAGCTAAAGATGGCAGCACGGTGCACTCTTGATTAAAGATGGCGGATGACAGCTAACAGAACTTTTTAAATTGCCCGCTACTACATGTCATAAAGAGGGCAGCACGGTGTTCTGTGGATTAAAGGTGGCGGATGACAGCTGACGAAATTGTCCGCATGATAGCAGCACAGTGCTCTATTGATTAAAGATGGCGGATGACAGCTGTCAAAAAAGCACGTGGCTTTGTTTCCAAGCAAGAGCACATGGAATTTTTCAAATTGCTGCCACCACATTTCAAAGGTATCTAGCTAAAGAGGGCAGCACAGTGCTCTGTGGTTTAAAGATGGCGGTTGACAGCTAACAGAACTTTTCAAATTGCCCGCTACTGCATGTCATAAAGAGGGCAGTACGGTGTTCTGTGGATTAAAGATGGCGGATGACAGCTGACGAAATTGTCCGCATGATAGCAGCACAGTGCTCTATTGATTAAAAATGGCGGATGACAGCTGTCAAAAAAGCACGTGGCTTTGTTTCCAAGCAAGAGCACATAGAATTTTTCAAATTGCCGCCACCACATTTCAAAGGTATCTAGGTATAGAGTGTAGCACTGTGCTCTGTTGTTTAAAGATTGCGGATGACGGCTGTCAAAAAAGCGCGTGAGTTTGTTTCCAAACAAGAGCATGTAGAATTTGCCGCCACCACATAGAGGACAGCACGGTGCTCTCTTGATTAAAGATGGCTGCTGTCATGTGGAATTGCCTGCCACCACAGGTATCTAGCTAAAGAGAGGCAGCACGGTGCTCTCTAGATTAAAGATGGCTGCTGTCAAAAAGCATTTTTCAAATTATCCGCCACCACATTTCAAAGGTAAGTAGCTAAAGAGGGCAGCTCTATAGATTAAAGATGGCGGATGACAGCTGCACGTGGATTTGTTTATCTCACGCCAGTGAGGTTAAGTTTGTAGCACTAAGGTTTAGGCCCGCCAAGATGGCAGCACTGCCGATGACAGGTGACGAATTTACATCTACTACGATAAAGAGGGCAGCAGAGTGCTCTGTGGTTTAAAGATGGCGGATGACAGCAGCCAAAAAAGCACGTGGCTGTGAGAAAGCACGTGGCTTTGTTTACCACGCGCTAGTTAGGTTAAGTTGGTAGCACTAAGGTTTAGGCCCGCCAAGATGGCAGCACTGCCGATGACAGGTGACGAATTTTACACATACTACGATAAAGAGGGCAGCACAGTGCTCTGTGGTTTACAGATGGCGGATGACAGCTGTCAAAAAAGCACGTGGCTGTCAAAAAGCACGTGGCTTTGTTTACCACGCGCTAGTTAGGTTAAGTTGGTAGCACTAAGGTTTAGGCCCGCCAAGATGGCAGCACTGCCGATGACAGGTGACGAATTTTACATCTACTACGATAAAGAGGGCAGCACAGTGCTCTGTGGTTTACAGATGGCGGATGACAGCTGTCAAAAAAGCACGTGGCTGTCAAAAAGCACGTGGCTTTGTTTACCACGCGCTAGTTAGGTTAAGTTGGTAGCACTAAGGTTTAGGCCCGCCAAGATGGCAGCACTGCCGATGACAGGTGACGAATTTACATCTACTACGATAAAGAGGGCAGCACAGTGCTCTGTACTTTAAAGATGGCGGATGACAGCTGTCAAAAAAGCAGGTGGCCGTCAAAAAGCACGTGGCTTTGTTTACCACGCGCTAGTTAGGTTAAGTTGGTAACACTAAGGTTTGGGCCCGTTAAGATGGCAGTACTGAGGTTAGCGATGCGTTGTTGTCTTTCAAAAAGCACGTGGCTGTCAAAAGACACATGGCTTTGTTTACCTCGCGCTAGTTAGGTTAAGTTGGCACTACTGAGGTTTAGGCCCGTCAAGATGGCAGCAGTGAGGTTAGCGATGCGTTGTTGTCGGTCAAAAAGCATGTGGCTCTCAAGAAACACGTGGCTTTGTTTACCTCACGCTAGTTAGGTTACGTTGGCGCTACTGAGGTTTAGGCCCGTCAAGATGGCAGCAGTGAGGTTAGCGATGCGTTGTTGTCGATGACAGCTGTCAAAAAGCACGTGGCTTTGTTTACAAATTCAAATCTCCCGCCAAAATTCAAATTTCCCGTCAAAAAAATTTCCCGCCAGAATTCAAATTTCCCGCGGGAGGAGGCGGCAGAACCATCCAATTATACTACTGTTAAAATTTCATCCCTATTCCGATATTTTCCGGCGCCAAAATTTATACATTTGCATAGCTTAGAATATTTCCTCAAAGGAAGAGTGTCCAGGCTTCGCGATTAGCATTCGCATATGTATGGAGGAAGAAAATAATACAGTTAAGAAAGTTAAATTAATAGAAAATAGGTCAATAATTGAGGACAGTCGGATAGGACAATAATATGTAAACACCAAGTGAATTTATTGGAAAATCAGATGCTGCTCAATAAATTATGCTGATATGAGTTAAGGATATAAGAAAGCGGTAACAGATGGGAAATTAAGGCGCAGGGATTCTTAGGTAAACACATGAGAAGATGACTAATGGTGTTATTACTTAAGCTATTCGATGACGGTTATAACCTCCAACGATATTCTACCAATATCCCGCAGAATGGCCGATTGAAGTCTCTCTTGCTTTCTACCCAAGGAACAACCACGAATTTAGAGGAATGATGACGAAAATGGCAATACGCTACTTCCCTGCTGGCAAGCAGTCAGAGAAGTTGCCATGGTAACCTGTAGGTTCGTTGTCGGTCTGTCGGTCACTCAATGCAGAGCATGATACCCGCAGAAATTAGTAATTTTCTCCGTCATTTGAAGAGCAAGGTCAATTATGAACATACTATAAGTTGTTTATAATGAAGAGATGTTTCACATACAGACCACGACGTTTACAGAAAGACAGTAGTATAACAGAAAATGGGGGAAAACTGTTTGGGTTTTCCTATAAACACCCAGTCTATTCAAAGATTGTAAAATGATACGCATATCAAAACCTTCCGCGGGATGTGTATATACCAAATATGACGTTTGTTTAAGATCTATCCAGGCCTTTCACCGTGATAGTGGTACAAACAGACAGCAAACAGACAAACGTACAAATAGACACGAAAAATAAAAAACACCGATTCGGTATTGAGTTGACATAAAACGGATAAATATCTGAAAAATAGGCAAAACAAACGAAATTTCAGACAGCGGACCCCTACAATTTTATTTATATAAATAACAGATAACATTTATGAAGCTAAATGAGAATATTTGCATGGTAAAATTTGCTATTAATTTGAGGTAATAACGTTTAAATGAGGTACCTCGATTATTTAACTTAAATATACTAAGTTGTTACAACCAATAATTAATTATTTAATATATCTTGAAGGAAACTGATTACTGCCAAATGGGTTAGAGCTCAAATTCTGGAATCCCCAAATTACAACTGTTTGATCAATCAATCAATAAATCAATCAATCAATCAATCAATCAATCAATCAATCAATCAATCAATCAATCAATCAATCAATCAATCAATCAATCAATCAATCCTGATCTGCATTTAGGGCAGTCGCCCAGGTGGCAGATTCCCTACCTGTTGCTTTTCTAGCCTAATCCTAAATGATTTCAAAGAAATTGGAAATTTATTGAACGTCTCCCTTGGTAAGTTATTCCAATCCCTAACTCCCCTTCCTATAAATGAATATTTGCCCCAGTTTGTCCTCTTGAATTCCAATTTTATCTTCATATTGTCATCTTTCCTACTTTTATAAACGCCACTCAGACTTATTCGTCTACTAACGTCATTCCACGCCATCTCTCCGCTGACAGCTCGGAACATACCACTTAGTCGAACAGCTCCTCCTCTTTCTCTCAATTCTTCTCAACTCAAACTTTGCAGCATTTTTGTAACGCTACTCTTTTGTCGGAAATCACCCAGAACAAATCGAGCTGCTTTTCTTTGGATTATTTCCAGTTCTTGAATCAGGTAATCCTGGTGAGGGTCCCATACTCTGGAACCATACTCTAGCTGGGGTCTTACCAGAGACTTATATACCCTCTCCTTTACATCCTTACTACAACCCCTAAACACCCTCATAACCATGTGCAGAGATCTGTACCCTTTATTTACAATCCCATTTATGTGATTACCCCAATGCAGATCTTTCCTTATATTAACACCTAGATACTTACAATGATCCCCAAAAGGAACTTTCTCCCCATCAACGCAGTAATTGAAACTGAGGGGACTTTTCCTATTTGTGAAACTCACAACCTGACTTTTAACCCCGTTAATCAACTTACCATTGCCTGCTGTCCATCTCACAACATTTCCGAGGTCACGTTGCAGTTGCTCACAATCTTGTAACTTATTTTTCACTCTATAGAGAATAACATCATCCGCAAAAAGCCTTACCTCCGATTCCACTCCTTTACTCATATCATTTATATATATAAGAAAACATAGGTCCGATAATACTGCCTTGAGGAATTCCCCTCTTAATTATTACAGGGTCAGATAAAGCTTCACCTACTCTAATTCTCTGAGATCTATTTTCTAGAAATATAGCAACCTATTCAGTCACTCTTTTGTCTAGTCCATTTGCACTCATTTCTGCCATTAGTCTCCCATGATCTACCCTATCAAATGCTTTAGACAGGTCAATCGCGATACAGTCCATTTGACATCCTGAATCCAAGATATCTGCTATATCTTGCTGGAATCCTACAAGTTGAGCTTCAGTGGAATAACATTTCCTAAAACCGAACTGCCTTCTATCGAACCAGTTATTAATTTCACAAACATGTCTAATATAATCAGAAAGAATGCCTTCCCAAAGCTTACATACAATGCATGTCAAACTGACTGGCCTGTAATTTTCAGCTTTATGTCTATCACCCTTTCCTTTATACACAGGGGCTACAATAGCAACTCTCCATTAATCTGGTATAGCTCCTCCGGCCAAACAATAATCAAATAAGTACTTCAGATATGGTACTATATACCAACCCATTGTCTTTAGGAGATCCCCAGAAATCTGATCAATTCCAGCTGCTTTTCTAGTTTTCAACTTTCGTATCTTATTGTAAATATCATTGTTATCATATGTAAATTTTATTACTTCTTTGGCCTTAGTCTCCTCCTCTATCTCGACATTATCCTTGTAACCAACAATGTTTATATACTGCTGACTGAATACTTCTGCCTTTTGAAGATCCTCACATACACCCTCCCCATGTTCATTAATTATTCCTGGAATGTCCTTCTTGGAACCAGTTTCTGCCTTAAAGTACCCATACATACCCTTCCATTTTTCACTAAAATTTGTATGACTGCCAATTATGCTTGCCATCATGTTATCCTTAGCTGCCTTCTTTGCTAGATTCAATTTTCTAGTACGTTCCTTCAATTTCTCCTTACTTCCACAGCCATTTCTAACTCTATTTCTTTCCAGTCTGCACCTCCTTCTTATTCTTGTTATTTCTCTATTATAATAAGGTGGGTCTTTGCTATTCCTTACCACCCTAAAAGGTACAAACCTGTTTTCGCATTCCTCAACTATTTCTTTAAACCCATCCCAGAGTCTGTTTACGTTATTATTTACCGGTTGCCACCGATCATAGTTACTTTTTAGAAACTTCCTCATGCCTGCTTTATCAGCCATATGGTACTGCCTAATAGTCCTACATTTAAGACGTTCCTTTCTATCACATTTATTTTTAACTACCACAAAACAGCTTCATGTTCACTAATACCATCTATTACTTCAGTTTCCCTATAGAGCTCATCTAGTTTTATCAGCACCACATCCAAGATATTTTTCCCTCTGGTTGGTTCCATCACTTTCTGAGTCAGCTGTCCTTCCCATATTAACTTATTTGCCATTTGTTGGTCATGCTTCCTGTCGTTCGCATTTCCTTCCCAATTGACATCTGGCAAATTCACATCTCCCGCTACAATCACATTTCTTTCCATGTCATTTCCCACACAGCTAACTATCCTATCAAATAATTCCAAATCCGCGTCAGTGCTACCCTTTCCCGATCTGTACACTCCAAATATATCAAGTTGCTTGTTATCTTTAGAAATGAGCCTTAAACCTAGAATTTCATGTGTCTCATCTTTATCTTTTTCGTAGCTTACAAATTCTTGTTTCACCAGAATGAACACTCCCCCTCCCACCATTCCTATCCTATCTCTACAATACACACTCCAGTGTCGTGAGAAAATTTCTCCATCCATTATATCATTTCTCAGCCATGATTCAACTCCTATTACAATATCTGGTAAATATATATCTATTAAATTTCCTAATTCTATTCCTTTCTTTACAATACTTCTACAGTTCAACGCTAACAATTTTATGTCATCCCTACTTGATTTCCAGTTCTGTGTTCCCTTACCACCGCTCCCTAGGCCACCCTGTTTACCTGAATGTACCTCCCTATTACCCTTGCAAACAAATTTCCTAACTTATACGTACCACTGCGGTTTAAATGAAGGCCATCTGAGCGCAGATCCCTATCTCCTACCCACCCATTAGGATCTAGAAATTTCACTCCCAGTTTCCCACATACCCACTCCATAGTCTCATTTAAATCCCCAATCATCCTCCAGTCAGTGTCACTCCTACACAGTATTCCACTAATAACAATCTCTGCTTTCTTAAACTTCACCCGTGCTGCATTTACCAGATCCCACACATCTCCAACTATGTTGGTACTTATATCAGCTTGCCTTACGTTGTTGGTGCCAACATGAAACACTACCACTTTCTCCTTCCACTCCTCCCTCTCTTCTACTTTCTTCAACATCTGCCTCAACCTAATTCCTGGATAACATTCTACCCTGGTTCCCTTTTCTCCACACACTTTCCCCACGTGTCTAACGATGGAATCCCCCATGACCAGAGCCTCAACCCTACCCACCTCATTTGATCCACTCCCCTCCTGGTCAGCCCTATCTTTCCTGACAGCTGCAGAAGCTACTTTCTCCTCCCTTTTCTCCTTCCCATGACCCTGTTCCACCTGTCTTTTCATATCCTGTACTCTACATTTCCCTTTCCTACCTTTTCCCTTCCTCCTACTTCCACACATCTCACCAACAGTTCCCTGTCCGTCATCTTCCCTCTGTTGTTCTGCCTGGAGTGACTCGTACCGATTTCGCACAGACACCTGTCCTGAATTCTGATCCTGAATAGAGCCCTTAGCCTTCAATCTCCTTCCCCTTAGAACATTAGATCACCTGTCTTCTACAACTCCCCCTCTCCTTCCCCTCCTTCTTGTACACCTACTGTAACCTGTACATTGTTTGAGGGAGTCCTATATTCCTTCCTCTCTTCTGTGAGAATATTAATTATCTCCCTCAAACTTTAAAACTCCTCCCTCATACCCCTCAATGCCTCGCCACACCCACAGTTCGTATACTCGCGCTCCTTAGCCATTCTTTATGGAAAAATGAAATTAAAAATAAAATAATTTAAAAAAATAAATGAACGGAGGGATATATTGTCTGGGATAGTACTCAAAGATCACACAACAATAGGGTAATTAATCTACGACTACACTACAATACTACTCTATTTTTATCCTACAACCTGTAACAGGATAAAAACTGCTGTTAATTACTGAATATCGAAAGTAATACACAAGAACTACACAATTCCAAACTGCAATTAAGCCTATCCTAATTACAACAACATAGTTTTTAATAAAAGTTTCTACGGATACTTCTACAACACCAGTACTACACAAATACTTTACAATAATAAAATAAGCACACTAAATTCTAATAGGATATTACTCGTATACTACTGTACAGTACACTACAGTATTTTTATACTACTTTCAGACGTATCCTAATTTCGATACCGGTACCGTATGTCACTACTAAGTACAAACAGATATGAACTTTGCAAGAACTATTGTACTCAAAGATTACCAACAAAGCTAAATGCTTAGACAAATTATTATTAGTATTACGGTCTAATAGGTACACACGAAAGATAACACACGAATATAGCAGGCAAGATACGGCACTATCTAAATGTACTGTACCTATACTACAATGTATCTACACTACACCACACTACGTTTGGTTAAATTCTTAAGTATCGAAAGGATTGCCGTACACGAAGAAAAACACGAATATAACTGGCAAGATACTATCTAATATATTATACCTTATCTTCACTACAATTCTTCTGAAATGTGGTTACGTGATTATTACAGCTGGTGGATTACTATTATTTTCCCTACTCCACGTGACTGAGAGTAAAAGTGTCCTTAATTAGGCCTACTGAAAAATACGAGGTTGTCTACAATAATTTCTCAAATATTTCTATCAAAACTACTCCAACTACTCCAGGGACTCTAACTGCAATTAGGCCTACTGGGATATATGAACTTTATTATTATTATTAGCTAACCGCTCATAAATACTGAAAGATCGAGGGAGTGAAGTATAAATTACGGATACTTTAACCTACTCAGAAATACAAATGATTGGAATACATGGCCAGCTGATTTATATTAATATTTACTTGACTACACTACTCCCTTTGTTCACGACTGTAGCCAACAATGCAATATTTGAATATGAGGAGCGACAATAATCAATAACAGTACAACGACTGTTAACTACTACCGTGTAATCTCTTTAACTACTTTTTAAATGGAAGACAGGCGTATTGTCTTTTTTAAATGTAGTAAATTATTACCTTCGCGATAGTTCGGACGGATATCTATACGAAATACCGGAGGAATTTCGGCGGAAGTTACGGTACTATTCCTTATGATAAGCTGCCCTTGTAAGTATTATACCAACGAACCTACAGATATTCACAAATATTTTTAAAGGTAATATTATTACCTAAAAGTTAATATTATTACCTAAAGTATTTACTAAACCTAAATTCGAAACAAGGTACACCTAGCTAGCCTACTTAACCTAGAAAACGTAAAATACTGAAGACCAACTGAATTACTTGTTATAAAATTTAAATAAATATCACTACTCCCAATTTCTACCAACAAGCACTAAACACCACTATATAAATAGCACTAAATGAATCACAAATACAAAACATTAAGCTATTTCAATAATTTTAACTACTTTATCACTACAATAATGCAAGAGCTCTCTCAACAGCCAACCGTTCTCAAGCGCATCCAACAATGCAAGGCCAGATCAGGAAATAATTAAATCTCAACTTTTACGATTAACGTATTGAGGTGACAATTAATAAATAGATAAACTAGCATCAAATCAATTACTATTTAGGATACAACCACGAAGTGACAAGCGTGAAGAATGTATGTTATAGTCATGTGGTAATGATCAGCACATCAGTTGTCTTTCATTATTTTTTATAAACAAGAGAAAGGGCAAAAAAGTATTCATTATCAAAATAAATGCCATTATAAGGCAACAAACCTGAGCAATAGACAAGGCATAATATAACGTAGTGTAACCCAGTCTTAACCCTAGAACACTAACCCTTCGTAATTTTTACGACAATAGGTAGCAGAACGGTATAGTTTAATGCCTTCCGCGCGTGCGTGCGTGCCGCTATTTTGTGTAGCTGATTTTTTCGAGCAGTTATTGACTGTGGCATGTGCGATTGTTGATATCTTTGCTCATTCTTGTAATAATTGGGTGGGTGTCGTCATATTCACGAACGGTTAGTGATAGTGTGAACTTATAAGTATAATGTTTCGTCATGCCTTTTTTACATTTATACTTATTTAATTTATTTTCTTGGTAGTTTTGGTTTCTTTGCGATGTAAATAACCTACATTCATAATTTAAGGGTTTATTTTAATATGTTGTGTTATAAATTTTTTTTTATAAAACGTGTTCATTTAATACTTTTTGTGCGCCAAGTTTTCTACATTTAATAAATAATCACATAAAATTGTTTAATATCTACGTATTTTGATTCATGTTAAGTTCACGACACTATAGGAACTCTTAATAACCAAATTCTTGCCAAATATAAGCTGTTCCGTAGAAAATATAACAATTATAAATTGGGGTAGTCAAATTTACGAAGGTTTTGTAATAATGTGTGGCGAAATAATAATTTTGAGGCTTCGTTTACATCAGTAGAAAAGAATGTGACGATATATTATTAGGCCCATCCTCCCATATAAGAAACTTCGATAGACCTTGAATAAACTTTATGCAAGAATCAGATTAGAAATTATGTTAACAGAAGAAAAATTTGGTCCGAACGGTTATTAAGGATTCCCAATTTTATAATTATGAGATCGAACTATAGCTATTTTACCTGCTTATAAAATCGATACAGGAAACTTCTATAAATAAACTCTTTATTTAAAGCAAGCCAATAAAAAAATTAGATCATTAAGTTTAAGGTTCCGGAATCAGCACATACTTAGTTAAGCTGATTATACATAATGAAATCAAACTGTTACAAGGGCATAAGAAAATATAATTGCCCAAAGTTAAATCAAAATGGAATAAAACATTTTGACGCCTAGCGCCGATGAAAAGTGTTTTTCTAACTTGAAACCAACAGATGTATTTAGCCAGGAACATAATCCAATCCTCTGAACAGCGTCTTTCGCCAGGAACACGAATATCCGCCTGCTGTCGACTCCATCTTACTCCAGACTACATGGGTCATTAGTATTTTGTTTGTATCAGATCATTTGCCACATTGTCGCAATTATGAATAGCGGCCACCAGGTGCGCCACCAACTTGATGAAGCTTTAGTAAATAGTCACGCCAACAGGTAGCGTTCAAATGCACACTAGCTGCACAACTTTCCGAATAGTTCCTAAGGTTATCAAGTTCCGTATTAACGTTACAAACAATATTCCTACAATAATAGGACATTCATTCAGAAAATGTATTTGTGAAGCACGTTCGATATTTTCTGTTTATTTGTGATAACTTTTGATAGCTCTGTTCATAAGACATTCTTTCGAAATATGTGTTAATGAATCAAGTTCTTTTTCTGTTTATTTATGAAGATTATGAAAACTAACCAATCTCATTTTCAGTGTCTGTGTCGTTCGTCTGCCCTCTTTGACATCCTGCCAGTTTTTCCTGAGCCCGTCGAGCAGCGCTTTCTTCCACTCCTGTGGTAAAGGGCCTGTCTGTCTTCTGGGTGCTGTCTCCGCCATAAAACCCTGATAGCTTTTCGTCATACTTCTGAAACAACCCGTCAATGATTTCATCCTCACCGAGCTGAGTGGCTCAGACGGTTGAGGCGCTGGCCTTCTGACACCAACTTGGCTGGTTCGAACTTGGCTCAGTTCGGTGGTATTTCAACGTGCTCAAATACATGAGCACCTTGTCAGTAGATTTAATAGCACGTGAAAGAAATCCTGGGGACTAAATTCCCGGACCTCGGCAAATCCCAAATCCGTAAAAGTAGTTAGTGGGACGTAAAGCCAATAACATTATTATATCAATTTAGGAAGGCTCGGAACATAATGGGCTGACTGCAAGGGGTCACACTCTTCATTATGAAACTATAGGTACATATATTAACAAATATTTACAACAGAAATAATTACAATATATACATTTACTAGCGCTTTCCCCGCGACTTCGCTCGCGTCATAGTGGAGTTATGTCCCATTATATTATTTTATTTCCCATTTTCTTTTGAAGTCCACTTAACCAACCTTACGCGTTCATCGACTTTTGTACGAAATGTAAGACATGAACGTAAATGATGTGTTTTCCCGTCCCGGCTTCGGCCGGAACTGAAAAGTTTCACGCGTGTTCCGAGTTCGCTGTTAAATGAAATTCTCTTGTAATAACAGTAGCTTCTATTATTTTTTAACCCCGTCACACGTAATCTAGTGCCATTGCACAACTTAGGTGGTTTGAGGTTACGTAACAACATTACAGGTGCTCCTACTTTCAAACGAAGTTTGTGAGATGGGAATCCTGGAGGATTAAGGTAAGGTAAGGTTTGTTCTGCCCGAAGGCAGGTCCGAACCCCCGCAGAGGTGTCCTGAGCCGGAGTTTACGTGCGGTAGGGTGGCCGGTTCCTTTCCGCTCCTCCATTCCCTTACCCCCACCAACAGCGCGTGGCAACCCATCCACTTCTCGACCACGCCCAATGTTGCTTAACTTCGGAGATCTCACGGGATCCGGTATTTCAACACGGCTACGGCCGTTGGCGGAGGATTAAGAGTATTTAGGAATTCTACTGGATAACTGAGAGCATCGTCCGTTTGTAATACCGTGTCGACCGATTTAGACGCTATTTCTTCTGCATCAAAATATGTAAGCAATGCTTCATTTAATCCAGGGACTCTCAAGCGCCCAAAATCTCACGCGTGCAAATCGAGGCGCAAGAGCTCCGTGCACTGTGCATCGGTCCCGCTCGGCTCAGCTCGCACCAACGCCTCGTCTCTGGGCTACTCGGCTAAGCTCGGCTCAACTCGGCTCGGATTTGGAGCACTACGGAGCAAGTGAGGAAGAGGGAGACGGGGAGCGAGCGAGACAGGCGTGGGGAAAGAGGGAGACAGCGCTATTGCTCCAAATCGAGGAGTGGGGGTCTGCACTCTGGTCATCGAAGCGAAGTCGTCTTTTGCACCGTGCACAGTGCATACACCAGGCGCATGCACCCTGAGAGGCCCTGATTTAATTCATTAGCCATCTCATTAAAGTAAACCTGCAAAAATCCTGGATCTTGATGAGCATTTGGCAATAGACTGCCAATGGAATGCTAAACTTGACCTTGTACTTTGAAAGTAGGCATAAAGCCGGGTTGGATGACTTACTTAACACCAAAAGATGTCACTTGAAAACAGCTGCTATGTTTTCTAATTCGATCAAAAAAATTACCATGATCTGGATGGGCACCCATTAGTAACTGTACAATGGTTCAGGTGAAGATTAGAGTGGTGGCAGCAGAACCTTGCTAGAATCCCAACACATGCCCGGTGTTTCATCTTTCCACTTGAGAGCATTGCAGAATTGGCATTTATGGATGATTGTACCAATGGTTATCAAGCTGTTATCTTCGTAATTCCTTTCAGGATCGTAAGACATCCCGGAACGAAACTTAATTTTACATGGACGCAGTCGTCTTTCTTTTCAGATCCCTGGGTGATGTTGCTCATATCGCATTTGAATTGTCCTGTGATATTCGCGATTATTTTGCTGGCGTGTAGCTGCCGTTGCTCTATGAAACTCGGGATTATTTTTCTGGTATGTCAGTGCCGCTGCTCTGTGAACCTTGGGGTTATTCTTCTGGTACGTGACTGCCGCTGCTCTATGAACCTTGAGATTATTCTTCTGGTACGTGTCCGCTGCTGCTCTATGGACTTCGGGATTTTTATTTTGGTATTTACTTCCAGCAATGGTACCGTACGTGCGGAAGGATTATTTTGTAAAAATGTGGCTGCTTCTTCATTGTATTTTTCTCGTACCGTTTGAGTATCGAGTACGACGTTTTTCAGAAACATTTGTAACAACAAATGAAGCACTTGTTTCTTCGCACAGACATTCACATACAGTACGGTACTTCAAAATGTCCGTTAGAGAGATTACCAGTAAATCGCAATCTTTTTACGGGATTAGCTTCATCACTAAATATCCAGTATAACTTTATATCACGATAAACTTCAAAGCGGAATTGAAAAATTTTGCCTCCTGCCGTCAACTCACATGTTCCACCATAAGTTGAATCTTCTGACACGATAAGTCGGCACTATTATGAAGAGGAATAGTTATTACCAAGATGATTTTCGGACAAAATGTAGACAACTTACGAAACAATAGCTTCACGAGCTTCTTTATGCCGCAACTGAGTAGAATATAAAATGTAAGAAAGAGATCTAAATAGACATGCACCGTCACCTACAATAGAAACAATGTTATGTGGCAACACTTCACCATTAATGTTTAGATAAGTTACTGCCATTATGCTGTGTGCGTGAAAAAGACATTATCGCGCTGCAGTCTGTTATCTGTCTCCTTGAAATATCACACACCAGTACGTTGTATCTTCTGGTATGAAATGTTTGTACTCTTCTGAGGAGGAGTAGTTATTAGCAAGGATTGCCAAGGTTCAAACCCCTATTGCTCAAGAGTTCTGTGGCACTCACTTCATTACTGGTCGACAATATTATGCAAGTTGCCTCCGGTCTCTCCTTCGTCAATATGAGCGACATATCTTCGAACCATAGACAGCTTTGTTAATGACGCATGCTCGTGCCGAACTCGTACTGCTTTCGCCTAGCCTTTTCTACCAGTTGTATGGATGAAACAATTCATTTAAACTGTAAGCGGCTGCATAACTCACTAACAAAATATAAAACCGTAATAAATCTCATTGATAAAACAATATTCCTGAGTTTAAAAAAAGGCTGCCCACAGGCAGATTCGAACCTGCATTTTTGCAGTCTGCACTCCGTTGACTTAACCGTTGCGCTATCAGCACAACGTAGTACAACCTCTCACGAATTTACTCACAAACATTCGTATATGTAGGCCTATATACTGTTACTTTTATTTTCTTTTCTTTAAGGAATTGGTTCATTACCGTCTTAAAATGCACGGAAGCGGAGTGAATCGGCACGTACACGTATGTGTTGGAGAAAGTGCCGCTGCCATTTTTAATTGGCAAAAGCCAAAGATTCATGCGCGCAAGGCAAGCATTTCATCTGGAAAATCTTGAAAATACATATATTTCCGTTGACTTTTCAAGAAATGCAAGATTTTTGCTGTACTATTGAGACGATTTGGAAGACTGAATGAATATATATGTAGAATATTGTTAAAAACGGATATTTTGAACACAAATGTAAAACCACATATCACCCCTTTTCACCCCCTTTGAAATCGAAATTTTAAAAATTTCTTTTAAAATAGTATTTATGATATATGGAAATAAATATGTGAATGAATATAAGTACCTACAACATTTTTCACAGAAATGGAGAAAATCAACAAAAAAGTAAAATCACCTTTCAACACTTTTCACCCTTTAAAAGAGGAATTTTAAAAATCCTTTCTTAGTGCGCATCTAAGCTACGGTAGGAACATGTCCTCAAATCTTCATGCAATTATCTCCAGTAGGTTTTGCTGTGCGTTGATTATCAGTCAGTCCGGACATCTTGCTTTATATATATAGATGCAAGAAATATGCACAGATGATGTCGCTAAACAACTCCTTATCTCCCCTTTTGGGAATCTGTTCTTCAGTATTACTGGAACTGCGGCCTGGAACGTCATGCTGTTTGGCGTAAGTCAGAGGAAAAGTTGTTCCTAGAAACTTTCTCAGAATGTGGCAGGTGCTCAGGAGGGTATCTTTCTGTAGTTCGACGTATGTGTGATGATGCAGGTTTAATGCGGCCAGAGAGCTGTGCAACCCTTCTGGAATAACACCGGTACATGATATTACTGTTGGAACTGTCGTGGCTGATTCTAGTTTCCACAGGCATTGTATTTCTATTGCCAGTTCTGTGGATTTTAATATCCTTGTGGCTATTTTTTATTTATCGACTAGAACAATATCTGGCCTATTGTTGCAGAGCGTGACATCGGTTATGCCTTCTTGGTACCATAGTAGTTTGTATGAAGAGTTTTCGAGAACGGGTGGAGGTGTATATTTCCAATATGCAGTTGATGACTGAAGAAATCCACATTTTACAGAAAGTTTCAGGTGAATGATTTTAGCTACCTGATCATGTCGGTGCTTATAATCGGTGTTGGTTAAGGACGGGCAGCCAGAGATGACGTGCTTTATGGTCTCTGTAGTTCTGGAACAGCGGCGGCAGTTGTATGAGACGACTCTTGGATCATTCGTGATGAATCTACGGTGGTTCCGTGTAGCAATTACGTGAATTTGGATGGCCAGAACAAATCCTTCTGTTTCAGGGAAAAGACCAGAGTAGGTCAGCCAAGTGTGCGACGGTGGTTTGTCGACATGAGGCAGATCCAGTTCGTGGGGGCATTTCCCGTGAAGAGGTTTTTCCTTCCAAGTGTCCATATTCATCTCCTTTGTAGGTGGGGTAGAAACAGGCATTTCCGGCGACGATGGATTGAGAGGTGTATAGTTTATGTCAGCTCTGCAAACAGCTTGATGAAGACACGATGTATCAGCTCTCGAGTGGAAATATTCTCTTAGACTTGATATCAAATTGCTGTGTAAATTGACAATGGGTAAGAAGCCTTTACCACCTTCTGATCTCGGGAGTGTAAGACGATTGATTGCAGTTTTAGGATGGTGCATATGGTACTGGGTGAGTGAAAGTGCTGTTTTCGTCTGTAACTGCTGAAGTTCTGATTGGGTCCATTTTATGACGCCAAAGGAGTATGTGAGCAGTGGTACGGAGTACATTATTATTATTATTATTATTATTATTATTATTATTATTATTATTATTATTATTATTATTATTATTATTTCATCCTCCGTAATGCCCACATCTCTCAGATTTTCCGTACTAGCCTGTGTTCTCTGTTAAGTAGTTTTATTATTGCGCTGGTTTCATTAATTTTTGTGAATATTGATAAGATGTTTGCCCTCGCATATTGCCTCCTAAGTAATGGCCCTGGATTATACAATGAGGTGTATCACTACCTATTGTTACGTGCCAGCCCTGTCGTAGTCCCTTTCACTACTTGCTGAAAGGCCTAAGGAGTCAGATGACCGGGGATCTCCCAGCTGGCCAGGACTTTCTGTGAATTGTACTCATTGGTTGGTTTCCCATTGAGTTTCTGCGAGATACGGAAGTGTTTTGTCTCTAGCCATATCACGCGAGCTATAGAAAGGAGGCTAGCTGCGAACAGTCAGCGTTGGGTTACATATGGCAGAGGTGTTGGCTGTCCCTGTTGACCCACGGGGAGTTGTGGTCCCTGTGTTAAGTGAGCACCAGAAGTGAAGACGACTGTGGGCTGCCATCGTCGTTACACTGGAGTCACGACATTCTTGGGTATGGGACGGAGTACTGTGTGTGCTTTTCTGTGGACTGCGAACTGTCATAGAGTCAGCGCTGGAGCCCAGCTACCGTGAGTAATTCCTGCTGCTTAGCACTGTTGAATAGTTGCTGTGTAGTTGTTAATTGTATGCGATAGTAGAGGAGCTAAGGCGGTCACAAAGCCACGGACTGTCTGCCCTCGGGTTAGAACCATCATTGTTCCCAATAGGGGTCAATAACCCCTAGTATAGTAGAGGTACAATGGCGATTTTGCGGATTTAGCATAAGAGAGCGAGCCTAACATCACAGTCGCCATCTTGAGGGGCCTAACTACACTTTAACAGCTAGTTACACTTCCCGATGCCTAAGAGAGCAAGCCTAACCTCATGGAGGGGCCTAACCTTAGTTGTACGGCTAGATGCGCTTTCTGACGTGAACAGTCGTTATCTTGGAGGGGCTTAACCTTACAGGACGTAGTTTTACGGCGAGATGACTTTCCTGACGCTATCTTGAGTGGTAGGACAATGATGATTCTCGCGACGCTATCTTAAGTAGTAAGGCAATGGGGATTCGCATAAGAGAGCCAACGTAACCACATGGAGGAGTCTAACTACGCAGGGCTATAGTTTTACGGCCAGATGCGCTTCCCAACGTGACTTGCACAAGATGGCGGCCATAGACAGGTTCTTATAAGACTAAATACTAGAACCTGAGTTAGAGGTTACTGTGCAATATGGCGGCTATACTTACTCTCTTACGTGGCCACCCAGGGGTGCTTGCGCAAGATGGCGGCTGCACACAGTTTCCTATAGAGAAAGATGACGGCCATTGGCGTTTGCGCAAGATGGCGACTATACATAGGCTTTTATGGAGAATGACGACGGCCATGGGCGACTGCGCAAGATGGCGCCTATACATAGACTCTTATAGAGAAAGATGGCGGCCATGACAGATTGCGCAAAATGGCGGCTATACATAGACTCTTATAGAGAAAGATGACGCCATGGGCGATTGCGCAAGATGGCGACTATAATAGGCTCTTATGGAGAAAGATAACAGCCATGGGCGATTGCGTAAGATAGCGACTATGCATAGGCTCTTATAGAGAAAGATGACGACCATGGGCGATTGCACAAGGTGACGGCTATACATGGGCTCTTGTCGAGAAAGATAAAGGCCATGGGCGATTGCGCAAGATGGCGACTAAACTTAGGTTCTTATGGAGAAAGATAACGGCCATGGGCGATTGCCTAAGATGGGGACTATACTTGGCTCTTATAGAGAAAAATGACGCCCAAGCGAGGTTGCATGATATGGCAGCTATACATGGATCTATTATAAAGAACGCTGCCGGCCATCGGCGATTGTACAAAATGGCGGCCTTACATGGGCTCTTATAGAAAAAGATGATGCCCAAGGGCGGTTGCACAAGATGGTGGCTATACATGGGCTATTATAAAGAAAGATGACGGCCATGGGCTATTACACAAAATTGCGGCTATACATGGGCTCTTATAGAGCAAATGCCGGCCAAAGGTGATTGCATAAGATGGCGGCTATGAACGGGCTCTTATGGAGAAACATAACAGCTATCGGCGATTGCGTAAGATGGTGGCTATACAGGGCTCTTATGGAGAAAGGTGACGACTATGGGTGATGGCACAACATGGCGGCTATACACGGGCTCTTATGGAGAAAGGTGACGACTATGGGTGATGGCACAACATGGCGGCTATACACGGGCTCTTATGGAGAAAGGTGACGACTATGGGCGATTGCACAACATGGCGGCTATACACGGGCTCTTATGGAGAAAGGTGACGACTATGGGTGATGGCACAAGATGGCGGCTATGGGCGATTGTACAAGATGGCTGCTATACAAAGACTCTTATAGGGAGAGATGACGGCCATTCGCGATTGCGCAAGATGGTGGCTATACACAGGTTCATGTGGAGAAAGATGATGGTTATGGGCGATTGCAAAAGATAGCGGCTATACATAGGCTCTTATAGCCTCCTCCTACTCCGACAGGACACAGCCGCCCTCCTCCTCCTCCTCTTCCTCATCTGTATAGCAAACGGGCAAAAGGGCAGGGGACACAGCTGCTCTCGTCCTTCTCCTCCTCCTTATCCGTATAGCAAGAAGACAAAAGGGCACAGGACACAGCCGCCCTCCTCCTCGTTTTCCTCCTCCTCATCCGTAGAGCAAAATTGGAAAAGGGGAAATAGGCTCCTCTTCCTGGCAAAAGAGAAAATGGGAAGAAAGGACACCTCTTCTTTATCTGTGGGGCAAAAAGGCAAGAGGGCTCCCCTTCCCGGCAAAAAGGCCAAAGGGCAGCTCCTTATTCGTGGGGAAAAGGGCAAAAGGTTTTCTCTACATTATTCTGTTTGGCAAAAGTGTAAAAGGGCTTCCCCATCGTAGCAAAATAGCAAAAAGCCTCCTCTTTCTGGCAAAGGGGCAATAGGGCTCATCATCCCTACAAAAGGGCTCCTCTTCCTGGCAAAAGGGCAACTCCTCCTCCTTACAGCTACTGAGGTTTGCTCAATTGCTCTTCCTACGGACAGATGCCTACTTACGTTATTAAACTAATGTAGCGTTATCATCTTGTTCTCGTCGCAAAAGTTTTTACCCTTTTCGATTGACGAGGGAGCATTTGGAAGATGATGAGGTAAGGAGAACGTAATATTTTTTCGATTGCAATTGAAATGAAAACCTACAACCTGTTTTCCAGTCATTGACCGGGTCAGGGATGGAATGAAAGAGGCAGACATAGGCTATTAGTACGATGGGGTCGCCACTCCCAAAGTGATTTATTAATGACTGATGGATGCTATGAAATGAGACTGGAGAGTGTTGCTGGAATGAAAGAGGACAGGGAAAACCGGAGTACCCGGAGAAAAACCTGTCCCGCTTCCGCTTTGTCCAGCACAAATCTCACATGGAGTGACCGGGATTTGAACCACGGTATCCAACGGTGAGAGCCCGACGCGCTGCCATCTGAGCCATGTAGGCTCCTCGATTGCAATTATCATGAAAAAATATAGAACTGAATGTAGAATAAGCAAATGTTGTATGTTACTATCCGACAAGGCAAAAGAGGTTCAATGGAGTTACAGAATGCAATTAGCAAAAATATAGATCTGACAAGCTAATGCTGTATGTCTTCATCCAGCAAGAGAAAACATGTTGACTGTTAAAAATAAAACACTTATAACGCAAACACAATAGTTACTGTGTTGTGTGTGTCTATTCGACAAGACAAGTTTAATCCTGTTACAATTAGCACACACTAGAATTGATTGTAGAACAAGCTAATATTGTATGTCTTTATCGGACATAACAAAACCTGTTGACAATTAGCGTTGAGAACAGAAAACTTTTAACGCTACTGTGCTGTATGTTACTATTCGACAAGTTACAATTACCACACAATAGAATTGATTTTAGAACAAGACGAAACATGTTTAAAATTAGTGTTTAGAACAGAAAAATTTATAACGCAAAATACTGTGAGATTTAAAATCTGCGTTATAGGATTAATCTGTGTTGACAGAAGCGCACTTCTATGCAGTCAGCCTGCACACATAGAATTGCAAATGTTGTATATCTCTATCCGACGTACAGTTGTACATCATCTTAATTACTGCAGATGAAATGATTACTACATAGCAGGGTATACCTTCATTTTAGGGACGGCTTAGTATTTAGAACAGAAGCAATTATAACGCGAAACATTATGAGATTTGAACTCTGCATTATGAGATTAATCTCTGTACTGATACAAACGCACTTCTATGCAATCAGCACACACACACACACACACACACACACACACACACACACACATGGAATTGCAAATGTTGTATATCTCCATCCGACGTACTTCTTAATCATTGCAGATAAAAAGATTTTACTACTAAGCAGGGGATACTATGAAAAATCTTTTGCCTAAGGGTATGGATTTTTGTGGGATTCGAACACATGCAACAGAAAAAATCTGTATCGATTTCGAACTCTGATTTAGTGGATTTCAAAACCTCGCTCTACGTAGTTAAATTAGTGCACACAGGTAGGACGTTGGTAAGATAGCAGGTGTCATCTTAACGACGTAGGCGCACGAAATTTAAAATCTGCATTCTTTTTGGCAAGTTCTAACGACATTGGCGTCGATTTTGAACTTCGGGTGCCGACGCAGAATACCACGTGACCGTGACATCACGACCACGTGCTCTTGTTTGTAAACAAAGCCACGTGCTTGGCCACGTTCTTTTTTAACAGCTGTCATTTTGGCGGACCCTAACCTCATTTTAAGGACAATATATTATCGCTAACCTCACTGCTACCATATTCACGGTGCTAAACCTCATTGCTGCCACCTTATGCACGTGGTGGCCATATTTAAAATCCATGTGCTTTTTTAACAGCTGTCAAGATAACAGCTGCCATCTTTAACCAGGTTGGTGCAGTATTTTAAACAAAAGAACATCGCTAACCTCACTGCCTCCATCACGACGGGGCTAAACCTCACTGTTGCCACTTTATGCATGTGGTGGCAGGCAATTTAAAATCCACGTAATCCTAACTCGGTACAATATTCCTCTGTGAGCCACGACATGCAGTCGACGCACACTGCAATGTCATTAGTAATTTAACGGTTATTTCCGGTCGCGAGTCAGCCAGCTCGCTGCATGGAAATATTTACTTTGAATGTACTGTGTGTTAAATGCAGATCTGTTCTTTTCCATTTCAATATGTAAGTATTGTTAATCTCAGGTAAGTGTGTGTTTTTCTACTGTGCAGTGCTAATAATTTACACGTCAACGCCTTCGAAAACAGGATGCTTTTTGTGTATGCATGTGTAGTTTTACGATGCAGAGTAATAGTAGGTAGTGATTATTGTTTTACCGTTTATTCACACGCTACTGCATGGAGCGGGCAGGTTTGAAGATGCGTTTCCGTAGTTTCTAATTTTTGCACCAGGTAAATAATATAAGTTGTATCTTAGCTGTAATCAATTTTAGACTTTTGGGTTGACGATGTGTTAGCCTCCGATTCAAACTGTAATGTTAATCGTGGTAGTGGTGGTTGTTGTTTTAAGAGAAATGTAACGTTTAATTCTGTATTTTTGTAGATCGATTTTAAACATTGTGTGTTCTAAGCATGCGCTTTAAGTGTCGAGACCGTCCTACTGTGTGGCTGGGGGCTCGATTAGTGATTGTAGTGTTTCTTGTTTTATGAGGAAGTACATCTCTCCACTATTTATATCGTTCCGCTCACTTGAAGTTGCCCTTCTGTCAATGATTACAGCATTATCGTTGCACAAATAATTAATCAATCACGTTTTCGATTCCCGGGATTACAAGAAGATGGTAAGTATAGCCTGTTGTGATGTTTTTAAATTCTAATATGAATATCGACAGAAGATATAGTTGCAGAAAATAGCATTTTCTGCAACTATTTTATCTGCATAGTGGTAGTGATTATTGATTTATGAGGAAGTACATCAATTCCTCTCTCCCTGGGATCTAAGGTGGAATCCTATACTTAATTTTTCTTTCTCTATGTTATTTACGATAAGAGAATAGGATTTGAATCCATGTTTTTTTCTATTGTAATTAAATCAGACTTCGAAATCCATACATTTTATCTGTAGTGATTAAGAAGAAGTATGTCGGGTGGAGATATACAACATTTGCAATTCAATGTAGTGTGTGTGTGTGTGCGTGTACGCGTGCGTGCGCGCTGAATAAATGGAAGTGCCATTTTATCAATAGAGAGATTAATCTCATAATGCAGAGTTCAAATCTCATAATGTTTCGCGTTATAATTGTTTCTGTTCTAAACACTAAGCCGTCCCTAAAATGAAGGTAAGTTAACAATATACATTACCGATCCCTCTCACAGCTCATTTTATCTCCATAATAGAAGCGATTGTTTATTAAAAGGAAGTACACATCTATTCCTCTCCCTTCTAAACAAAGTTTCATTCCCAAAAATCTTTTATAGTGTTACAACAGGGTTTAAATCCTTAAATTATCTCCTTAACACAATATGATGTAGGACAAAGGTACCCTCTGGTAAGTAGTAAAATCATTTTATCTGCACAGTAGTATTATTTCATATTCTGTTACGGTAACTAAATCGCAATACAGATTTGTTTCTCTGTTGCATGTGTTCGAATCCCGCAAAATCGATTTCCTTAGAACAAAGGTATCCCCTGCTATGTGGGAATCATTTCATCTGCAGTAATTAAGAAGATGTACAACTGTACGTCGGATCGAGAGATACAATATTTACAATTCAAGTGTGCTCGCTGATTGGATAGAAGTGCGTTTGTATTAACAGAAAGATTAATCCTATAACGTAGATTTTAAATGTCATAATATTTGGCGTTATAAGTTTTTCTGTTCTAAACACTAATTTTAAACATGTTTCGTCTTGTTCTACAATCAATTCTAGCGTGTGCTAATTGTAACTTGCCTTGCCGAATACAAACATACAGCACAGTAGCGTTTAAAGTTTTTCTGTTCTCAACACTAATTGTCAACATGTTTTGTTATGTCGGATAAAGGCATTCAACATTTGTTTCTTCTACAATCAATTCTAGTGTGTGCTAATTGTAATAGGATTAAACTTGTCTTGTCGAATAGACACACACAGCACAGTAATTATTATGTTTGCGTTATAAGTTTTTCTGTTTAATAGTCAACATGTTTTCTCTCGTTGGATGAAGACATACAGCACTAGCTTGTCAATTCTCTATTTCTCCTAATTGCATTCTGTAGCTTTATTGAACCTCTTTTGCCTTTTCGGGCAGTAACATACAGCGTTTGCCTATCCTACATTCAATTCTATATTTTTGCATGCTAATTGCAATCGAAAAAATATTACCTTCTCCTTACCGCATCATCCTCCTACCGCTCCCTCCTCAATCGAAAAGGGTAAAAACTTATGCGACGAGAACAACAGGATAACGCTATATGAGTTTAATAACGTGAGTGTGTGGCGTTCAATTCTATTTGTGCAGGAAGGCATCTGTCCGTAGGAAGAGGGATTGAGCTAACCTCAGTAAATGTAAGGAGGAAGAGTTGGCCTTTTCCCAGGAACAGTGGCCATTTTGCTAGAAAGAGGAGCCCTTTTGTAAGGAGGAGGAGCACTTTTGCCCTTTTTGCCAGAAAAAGGTGCCTTTTTCCCCTTTTGTTAGGAGGAGGAAGCCCTTTTACCCTTTAGCCAAACAGATAATGAAGAGAAACACTTTTGCCCTTTTGCCAGGAAGAGGAACCATTTAACCCTTTTGCCCTACAGATAAAGAAGAGTTGTCCTTTTACCCATTTTCCCTTTTGCAAGGAAGAGGATCCCTGTTGCCCTTTTGCAATTTTGCTATACGGAAGAGGAGGAGGAAAAAGAGGAGAGTGGCTGTTTCCCGTGCCCTTTTGCTATACGGATAAGGGGGAGGAGGAGGGCGGCTGTTTCCCGTGCCCTTTTGCCCTTTTGCTATATGGATAAGGAGGAGGAGGGCGGCTGCGTCCCGTGCCCTTTTGCCCTTTTGCTATACGGATAAGGGGAGGAGGAGGGCGGCTGTTTCCCGTGCCCTTTTGCCCTTTTGCTATATGGATAAGGGGGAGGAGGGCGACTGCGTCCCGTGCCCTTTTGCTATACGGATAAGGGGGAAGAGGAGGGCGGCAGCGTCCCGTGCCCTTTTGCTATACGGATAAGGGGGAGGAGGAGGGCGGCTGTTTCCCGTGCCCTTTTGCCCTTTTGCTATATGGATAAGGGGGAGGAGGAGGGCGGCTGTTTCCCGTGCCCTTTTGCTATACGGAAAAGGGGGAGGAGGAGGGCGGCTGTTTCCCGTGCCCTTTTGCCCTTTTGCTATACGGATAAGGGGGAAGAGGAGGGCGGCTGTTTCCCGTGCCATTTTGCCCTTTTGCTATATGGATAAGGAGGAGGAGGGCGGCTATTTCCCGTGCCCTTTTGCTATACGGATAAGGGGGAGGAGGAGGGCGGCTGTTTCCCGTGCCCTTTTGCCCTTTTGCTATACGGATAAGGGGGAGGAGGAGGGCGGCTCTTTCCCGTGCCCTTTTGCCCTTTTGCTATATGGATAAGGAGGAGGAGGGCGGCTGCGTCCCGTGCCCTTTTGCCCTTTTGCTATACGGATAAGGGGGAAGAGGAGGGCGGCTGTTTCCCGTGCCCTTTTGCCCTTTTGCTATACGGATTAAGGGGGAGGAGGAGGGCGGCTGTTTCCCGTGCCCTTTTGCCCTTTTGCTATACGGATAAGGGGGAGGAGGAGGGCGGCAGTTTCCCGTGCCATTTTGCCCTTTTGCTATATGGATAAGGAGGAGGAGGGCGGCTATTTCCCGTGCCCTTTTGCTATACGGATAAGGGGGAGGAGGAGGGTGGCTGTGTCCCGTGCCATTTTGCCTTTTGCTATACAGATGAGGAGGAGGAGGGTGGCTGCGTCCCGTGCCTTTTGCCCTTTTGCTATACAGATGAGGAGGAGGGGGGCGGCTGTGTCCCGTCGGAGGAGGAGGATGCTATAAGAGCCCATGTATAGCCGCCATATTGTACAATCGCCTATGGCCGTCATCTTTCTCTATAAGAGCCCATGTATAGCCGCCATCTTGTGCAATCCCGCATGGCCGTCATCTCTCTCTATAAGAGCCCATGTATAGCCGCCATTTTGTGCAATCGCCTATGGCCGTCATCTTTCTCTATAAGAGCCCATGTAAGGCCGCCATCTTGTTCAATCGCCCATGGCCGTCACCTTTCTCTATAATGGCCAACGTATAGCCGCGATCTTTTACAATCGCCTATGACCGGCATATTTTTCTATAAGAGCATATGTATAGCCGCTATATTGTGCAATCGCCTATTGCCGTCATCTTTCTCTATAAGAGCCCATGTAAAGCCGCCACCTTGTGCAATCGCCATGGCCGTCACCTTTCTCTATAATGGCCCACGTATAGCCCCGATCTTTTACAATCGCCTATGACCGGCATCTTTCTCTATAAGAGCCCATGTATAACCGCCATCTTACGCAATCGTCCATAGCCGTCATCTTTCTCTGTAAGAGTCTATGTATAGCTGCCATCTTGCGCAAGCGCCCCTGGGAAGTCTTATAATGCCTATGTATAACCGGCATCTTCCACAGTAACCTCTAACCCAGGTTCTAGGATTTAGTCACATAAGAACCTGTGTATAGCCACCATTTTGTGCAATTCACGTCGGGAAGGGCACCTGGCCGTGAAACTATAGTCCTGTGTAGTTAGACTCCTCCATGTAGTTACTTGTGCTCTCTTATGCGATTCTACATTGCCCTACTACATAAGATAGCGTCGCGAGAATCATCATTGTCCTACTACTCAAGATAGCTTCGGGAAGGGTATCTTGCCGTAAAACTAACTCCTTTAATGTTAAGCCCCTCCAAGATAACGACTGTCTACGTCAGGAAGAGCACCTAGCCGTAAAACTAAGGTTAGGCCCCTCCATGAGGTCAGACTTGTTCTCTTAGGCGTCGGGAAGGGCAACTAGCTGTTAAAGTGTAGTTAGGCCCCCTCAAGATGACGACTGTGTTGTTAGGCTCGCTCTCTTATGCTAAATCCGCAAAATCGCAATTGTACCCCTAATATACCAGGGGTAATTGACCCCTAGTAGGGGAGCAATGCTGGTTCTAACCCAAGGGGAGACCCTTCGTGGTTGTGGGACCGGCTTAGCTCCTCTATTTGCGATTGTGGAATTTCTCTGGAGATGAACCAAGGACCGATCATCGTGTGTCGTTCCTTCATTCAAACCCAGCAAACGTCTGTGTGAGGTGAGAGCACCCTGTCCAACTGAGAGAGTGTGCTCATTCACGTTGAATGGTGTGCGTTATCCTGAAATAAATTAGAGTAATACAACAAACGGTGAGCGATTTGTGAAACTAACAATTGTTAAATTTATCTTTTGAACTTAACCTAATATGTGTCGTATTGGCGTTACAAGTGCTTTAGGCATCCCAGCCATTAGGTCAGAGGCACCCTGAGTTGGAGTATACTTGAGGTGGGCTTGCTCCTTCTCTACCCAACAGCATGTTGTGACCAGTTTCCGACTGTTTCCAGACAAACCGCACTGTACCAAATGCCATCACTTCGAGGCCTAATGATATATTTGATTAATTTTCATACCATAATATTTTAAATGTCATAACCATTTTATACGCACAGGATGAGATGGGTATCTCCCTATGGTAATGGAACAGACCATACTGCTAGCAACTCTACGCCGAGTGTCGGGTAGTGGAAAATAATCCGACTCCCTGACAGAGTGGTAGAACTATTCTGCGTGGAGGAATTTCCACTCAGTTTGATTACAAGGCATCTGAATTTCCGTTTCAGGAGAACCTTACAAACAATGTAATCCTACTCCTCACTATGTTTAAGGGTGAGAAAATACCTTCACAGAGAGATGAACTGGATATACACCTCGCCAGTCACGTAGGATTTAGCAGGCAAGGGAAAATCTTCTAAGTATTACCCCAGCAGTGTGTTTCGTGATGTAAATTTGGCTACCTGCCATGTATAGCACAAGTTGAAGCCAAGTGATTTAAGTACTAGAGTGACAGCTGGGCGAGCATGAGAGGGGATTCTGCGAACGCAACGTTACCGATGTAGTAAAGCGCAACGGTCATAGCCAGCTGTTAACACTATGAGAAAAATTTATTGTAAAAATACACTTCTAAAAGCAGTGATTCTAAGTCATCATATTAAACAATGAATACCCAGTTCAGATGTGATCTTACAATGCAATTAAGTTGCCAGCAGAGTAGAACTCTCTACCATTGTGCACTGAACTGTTATGTTCAGAGATTGAATCGCTATTCCTATCACTACCAACATGTATGATGAGTTCTCCGAGCTACACATTCCTCATCCAGTACTCAAATCTTAGCCTGTATGCAAGTTCATTCTCATTCCATTCCTCGCTTATAACGGCTGCAAAAGCACTGTGGTTATGCACTTTTTATCCCTGAGTACCTGGTACATATTTGTGTCAGCAATTAGTTGCTTCACAGTACTCAAATATGTCATTAGCTAGTTTTCTTAATTCGTATTTATTGCCAGATGTTGAAGGTACTTCATTAATCTGATGAGTGTAGTACAACACGTTGTCACACTTGATATGTTTGGTACCAACTTCAAGTCATGAAGTTATATACCTTCATTTCGTTTTCGATTTGAACATGCAGAGTGCGCAGGGTACAAACCGGTTCTCACTACCTGCATATCAGCTGCACTGTCCAAAGATAGAAAGTCTAGTGAATAATACTCCCAAAACTTCATTACAGTATAGGATGGACGGAAAAACGTTTCATCTAAAAAAGGACCGATCTCTTGTCTTTCTCTGCTGAAGTTCTCAGGTACACCAATGTCTTAAGCAGAATTTAGTTTCTTCCATGTTCTTCACACTTATTAAATTTAAAGCCTATTGAAGGCAAAACTTACCTCAGACGATTGCGACTCGCCTTGTAATACAGCAATCTTGAAACGAAATGATTCTGGATCCACCTTATTCAACACCAATGCGTATACTGTTGTCAATACAGGACAGCGAATATGAGATTTATAAACTGCAGATCGCCTAATTCCGTCTGATGATGCACTTACCTGTATCATCTAGTAAGTTTTCATTATTCACTGCTCCATTTTACCCAGAGTGGATAGCTTCATCCCATTATCACCTCCCTTCTGATTTTCTTAATAAATGTCTGATGTTTCCTTACCACTGAAGCTCGTTTACTTGCTTGAAAGAAACGCAAGCTAAAGGAAATTGCACTCTTTTCTAAACCACGAAAAGCAATTACACTCCCTATGAACAACCTTGTTTTAGGACTTGCCATCACCTAACATACGGAGACAATACACTTCCGAAGGAATACAATACATTAAATCGACGGCGTCAGCTAAAATATCGCTCAAGACAGTTCAACATTCGGCATGCAAAAGCCGACAGCACAGCTAATTAGGCCCCTTTCCCGCCAGTACATACCTCGTTCTTACCAAGCTGTGCACAGTACGGACGAGAAATTCTTTTCCTCGAGAGTCTAGAGGAAAATGGCTAAAATGTGGAGAATCTCAAAGCATCTCAAAATAAATGTAATAGTGCCACATTCCCTTGAGCACCTTTGCGAATTGCAACAAAATGTTGGTGTTAGAACTTCTAGTTCAAAGTGCGGCATTGGGGTTATTTTAAACAACGGCATTTTTTGTTGATCTGTCCTGGAACACTTGGATTATTTCTTTTGATCTTATATTTAAGTTTATATGAACACATAAAGGAATGACATAGAAAAGAACTTACTTTAGATGATCGTTAGAAATGAACAAAAAATAAAAATAAAACAGTCCATTCTTAACTTTCGCAATGGTTTCATGGGCTGTGAATTAGTGGAACATCCTTTTACATTATTTTAAAGACGTAATATTTATTATGAAATGTAAATTTCTCGAACATATGCAATGGTAATTATTTAGTATGTACTTTTAGAAAATGGAAATTGCAACACCATGAAGGCATAGAGTCGTTTGTGTTGATTTTCAAGATATGGAACGATGCCATGTAGGTATGTAACCGATTAAAGTTTCAGACCCATTGGATTGTTGCTACAAGTCTCCCCACGTGTTTGGTCGCGGAGGAATCAACTCCAGTATATGGACTCTGGTGTGGCGTAGTTGACTTGCAGTCTGTGCAGTGAAGTGTTCCCCGTAAAACATGCCTCGACGTCAGAGAAGAGCACGCTATCAACAACTGTCGCCGTTTGAGAGGGCTCGGATAATTGGGCTGTGTGAGGCTGGATTATCGCTAAGGACTGTCGCTGCACGTGTTGGCCGACAGGCATCTACGGTACAACGTGTATGGCAGCAGTGGTCAAATGAAGGTACCGGTACCTACACTCGTAGACCTGGCACAGGCCCAGTGCGACAGACTACTGTGAGAGAGGATCGCCGCATCATTCGGATGGCCCGGATGGAATCCCATGCAACAGCAGCGCAAATTCGAGCAGCTGTTGCACCCCACGTTACACAACAAACAGTTGGTAATCGCCTGCGTGCAGCTGGCTTACGAGCCCGTGTCCCTGCAGAAGGTGTTCCACTGACCCCACAACAGCGACGTGTAAGGCTGGCCTGGTGTCGAGAAAGATCGACGTGGGTCGACGAATGGCATAGGGTCGTCTTTAGTGATGAATCGCGCTTCTGTCTTGCCCGCAATGATCGCCGGAATCGTGTGCACCGACGTACCGGGGGGAGGGGCCGCCCAGATCTTATTGTCGAGAGGCACACAGGGCCAACACCAAGCATTATGGTCTGGGGAGCTATTGGCTTTAATGTGAAATCACAATTAGTGCTTGTTGAGGGCACTATGACTGCTCGACAGTACGTTGATAGGGTACTCAATCCAGTGGTTGTCCCTATGATAACGAACATTGCTAATGGGATGATTCAGCAGGACAATGCCCGGGTTCACACTGCACGCATCTCCAGAGAAGCTCTCCACGACATCACAACCTTAGAATGGCCCGCCAGATCCCCGGACCACAGTCCTATTGAGCATGTGTGGAACATGATGGGTCGAAAACTGGACAACCGTCCTCAGCCACCCACAACTCTGGAACGACTGACCCGTGCAGTGCAGCAAGCATGGTTCGCAATTCTTCAGGAAGCGATCCATGCCTCGAGGAATTCGTCAATGTATTGCAGGTCGTGGTAGGCACATCCTGTATTGATTGTTGTCCAAACTTGCGGTCAGAGGGACCTGAAAGTGTAATAATCGAATCACAGCCGAACACTCGTCCTGCATGTTCAATTGCAGCAATGTATCACCACTCCTTCTGGGTGTTGCAATTTCCATTTTCTTCAGTGTATTTCTGGAGCAGATGTCATAAAATCAGATGTCCGCTTCACACTCGCTCGAAGATACTCCCACTATCCCCCATTTATTGTAAATAATTCACTTTACAGATGTACAGTGAGCAACATAAACATTGAATCATACAATAATGTTGACTGGACGAATCAGGCAACGTGATCTTGCTGTCACTGAACTGCGACTACCAGAGTCAAGTTTTGTCTGTCATAAACGTGTTAGATTGTTAATAACGTAGTTCTGAATACATGATGTAATGAAAGTAACATGAACATACACTTCTTTTACATGGCATTGCAGTTTATTTTCTGGGTTATCCCTGAAATATTAACGGTCCCATGATTTCCTCTTGGTAGCTATCAATATGCACTCTAGGAACTGCATCGCAGTCAAATGATTAGGCTTAAATTAAATGACTGATTTTTACTCGTAGGTTAAGTGTGATATTGCAAACCTACTTACAGCTCGTTAGTGTATCATTCCCCGTGAATAGATGGCCAAACTTCCATTCACGACACGACCTGTTGTCCCGTTGCGCACGCTGTCAAAGCCAGTCGTTCTCAGTGTGCCACGTAACTGTGGTGTAAGGTGCGTGCTTATGTCCTCGAGAGCCTCATGAGGCATGCTTTTGTGAGAAAACGCATTGAGAGGTTCTCGAGAAACTTGAGAGATGTCCTCTTGTTTCCTATCCCTAGAGCATAGTGACAAAGCATGGAACTAGAGCTACTCAATACTGGCTTAACGGAAACGTCTCCCATGAGACCTGGGTGAGCACTGACCTGCGTTCACCGTTCGACAACATTGGGCAATCTTCCCTTTTATTGGCTTGTGACGGTACACTCCCCTGTGCAGATTAGAAAGCTATTGGTCTTGGATGACTAGGGCCAAAAGAGCAGGTAAGTTATCGAGAAGTTTGCATTTCCCAGAAGTTTCACTTGGAGTTGCTAAGGTCTAGATAAGGAGGTACATGCCTCACATGTGCTATTGGTGACTTGATCCGGCATGTGGAATGCGGTATGAAGAGTTTTATTTCCAAGGTAGACATTTGTGGCTTCCCCAGAACACATTAGCAATATTGAGACACAACACATCGCAAGGGAAACATTCCTCTACACGATCATGATCGTGTAGATCACCAGTCATATCAGTGCAGAAGTATGGAAAATCACAGACGTTGATCTGAAAAAGCAAAGAGGGTTTGGCTAGGACTGAGAAAGGAGAATGCCTCATACATTTTGTGATTTAGACAATAACACTCTTTCAATTCATGTTTATTACTATTAATTTGCAACATATAAAAGAAACAGAAGAAAAATTCTACTCATGGCATCTCTAAAATACAAAATGAACTAAGATTAGCACAAATTCACATAATCTCTGTGTCACAAAACAATCAAGATCTCGCCACATAATTGCAGAAAACATAACACATCTCGTTCCATAAGCTGTAAAAAAATTTCTTTCTTGAGGAAACCACTTTTCATTGCTCAGAATTTTAATCCAGACCTCCTCGTTAACCAACCAATGGCAATGTTATCCAGAAATCATGCCCCACTAAAATGATATTGTAAATGTTATTTAAACACCACTACTAAGTATGTTTTAGATTCACACAATATACTATTCCTCATTCAATTCTGAAGATCTCGAAATAAATACCCTACACAGGGTGGCGCAAAAGTCACTGTACACTGATTTAAACAAAAGATTGAATTTCTGTTCCATTACAAATACAAACAATGCTAACTGTATTCTGTCTGCATGAATACATCTTCCAAGTCTTTGGAACATTTACATACTGTATGGCATAGTGTTCTATCACTGTCGAAATCATGAAATGCGTCGTGTATATAGTCTCTTATTTCAGCAATGGTCCGAGGATTTTTAAGATAAACCGAGTCCTTGACGACATCACGTAGGAAAAAATCCATGCACGTGATATCTGGTGAACGTTGAGGCATGTCACCCTTCGACCAATCACTTTTCTATGGAAAGTTTCATTTAAATAATCGCGGACGGCAGTGGCATAATGTGGTGGTGCCCAACCATGTTGAAAGTAATTTTCTTGAAAGTTTTCAGCACACGCTGTAAGTCCTGGCAACAGATAATTCTGAAGCATGTCCAAATACTTATCCACTGTAACTGTTCCGTCAAAAAATATGGTCCAAATACGCCAAATAGTGATATTGCCCCCAGACACTCACACCAGGTTGATTTACTTGTTCTTCTAAGAAAAGATGCTTATTCTCAATATACCAGTACGTGCATTTATGTCCGTTAACTTAAAATTGGCGTCATCAGACTACAAAATGCTATTGAATGGGTTAGGATCACCTTTTTGTTCGCTAAGCATCAATTCACAAAACTTAAGACGATAAGGATCGTCTTGAAGTATCCCATGTCGTAAACGTGGTATGTTAATTTTAAACTTCTGTTTGTGTAACATTCTTTGCATTGACCCTCGTGATAAATTCAGCTCACTTGCTAATCGTCTGGTTGATTTTCGCGGACTTTGGTTCACAGCTAAACATACACGCAATTCATTTTCCTCAATTGTGACTGTTCTTGGGCGGTCAGATCTCGGTGCATCCATAACAGATCTATGTTCTTCAAAACTATTTCGTACTTCGTACGCTGTTTGTCTAGACGGTGGTTTTGATCTAAAGTGTTGTCCCCGTTCATTAACAACTGCAGTAGCACCACTTTTGAAAATGACAAAATTTAACCAAGATTCGTTGGTAAATCACATCAATGCACACCATATTACAAGAAAAACACAAATTACAGAGGACAATGAAATAACATTCCCAACAAATATACATTCACCAGCCTAGTGATACTTGAAATACACAATTAAATGTGCATTTATAAGAAAATGATAATTATTGATAAACAATTTGCTAACACCTTAATGCACATTTCAATCATCGTTTTCAAATTCATACTGCAATGACACTTATCAAGGTTACAAAAACTGCTCTCAATTAGCAGAAATCCTAACAATAGCACTGCCTCTCTTTGATTCTGTAACTTAGGAAATTCTGGTTTGTAACTGTAACCAATTAACACATAGAAAATTCTGAACAGTTTGCACAGTGGCGGCTGTAACCCATCCCCACTCCAAAAAATACAAATATTTAGAAACATACCGGTGTGTGGTTTTCTTTCTTTGCCATTTGCCTTACGTCGCACCGACACAGATAGGTCTTATGGCTACGATGGGAGAGAAATGGTCTAGGAATGGGAAGGAAGCGGCCGTGGCCTTAATTAAGGTACAGCCCCAGCATTTGCCTGGTGTGAAAATGGGAAACCACGTAAAACCACCTTCAGGGCTGCCGACAGTGGGATACGAACCCACTATCTCCCGGATGCGAGCTCACAGCTGCGCGCTTCTAACCGCACGGCGAATTCGCTCGGTGGTATGTGGTTTTCAAGGGGCTCTCCACTGAGTTTTCCACACTGAACGAACACGCAAACAACCCCAACACATATACACATTCCTCATAAAAAACTATAAACCATATAATTAAACACAATAACACCTGCAATGGCAAAATATTCACCAATTCAAACACTTGGTGTGAGCGCGCAAAAACGTAACTTCTTAATGCTACGAACAACATTGAAATAAAACCAGCAACGTCGTAATGCAAAATTACATGTTATGTTTTTATATTGACATTTATAAACTAGAGATTTTTAATTAAAGAAAATCACAATATCATGTCCTTATTTTGACAACATAAAAAGTACAATGTTTAAGGTTGATCGATTTACAAATGTGGCTATGGTGGTATTCTATCCTCTTTGGTATTAAAAGACCTGGCGGGAACAGCTCTACAGCATTTTGTGTTCCCGTTTGCTTTGAGCGATCCCCTCTTAAATACTTCCGCTGAGTCAAGAGGGTGCCAGCTGCCACGTTGTCATATCGTTCGTAATGCAAGTAATGCCTCTCTGTGGTCGAACGAAGAATCGCTGTGAAGTGATGTCTTGGCTGTTGTTTCCACAGCCTGTCGGAACACATTCTCTTTGTATCGAAAAAGTTTGGCACGCATGCGCAAAAGGCAGAGTTCCTGGTTTCTGGCTAAAAGCTTAGCTCTCGCTGAGCTGTGACCGCACAGCACCCGGCGTGCAGCGCACCAGTAGTTACCTGGTTGTGAGGGGAGTTGAATAATTTCTTATTCTTTTGCTGACGCCTTTTCCAATGCACTGTATTTGATTGTAGATAATATTTTTAAACTAATTTATTTTTCCAATAGGCAATGTGCTGCAGCACTTCAGCACATAAGGTACGGCCGCCACACAGGACATGACCATCAATGATGGACACTTCTAACCACCTCTCTACACTACTTTGGAATACATCACCATTTCCCTGTCACTATCCACAAGCAATTTCTTTTCAGCCTGCAACATTTTAATGCAGACATCACACTTTTTAAATGATATTTTAATCACTTGCAAACTGGTGTAGCTGGCAATGCAGACTAAAATCCATTGTGTTTCAAGGGGAACTCTGATATGAACTACTTCTTCTAATGCAAGCTCTATCCCATCTAAATTATCAATAACTGTATCATGGCTATTGATATAAACATTATGAGCAAAGTCTTTCAAAGTAAATTCACGAAGTTTTGCAGACCTCACCTTTAATACACCTAACAGTTTGATCTTTCTTTCAGACTCAAGAATTCATTCCACAGAGGCATTAGAAGTGCAACCACTCAATCTCCTGTAGAGACCAAATCTTCTCTCTGAACTGTCTGTCTACAATTTTGTAGTAAACACATAAGACCAGTGGTAATTATTGAAAACACATTGTGGTAAGTATGTTTATCAAAATAGTGTATGTTTCACTTGTCAATCTTCCTTCTGCTTATGACATGTGCCTAAGTGCATATATGTTTTAGACATTTAAGGAATGAAAGGTTCATGTTACCAGGACCAGTAATTGGACTAGCATCTTCATTCCTAGTATATGTATCTTTCATGGGATGCTGTATATTACAGACTGACCACCACGTTTGAATTAATTTTAGGAACTAGATTGTGCCATCAGAAACATCCACACCTTGAGTCTTAAGCAAATACAAATCAGCAATATTCTTACAATCAAAGACTTTACTGCTAATGATACATTTTGTCCCTATTGTTGTTGGATACAGAGCCATCCTAGATAAATTTGAAGCCATTTTAGTAACAATTTCTTCTCCGAACGAAACAGCTCTTTATGATCTGAAAATTTGGCCTGAGTAGTTATAATTTACAGACTGGCTCTGTACCAACACCAACACTGACCACATCACTTAAAACATCAACTGTCTTATCAAAGTTTGGTATAATAAGAGAATGTCACTGCCCATGTCATTAGTTCTGGAGAGTATCTTATTTGATTAATTACAGAGAGCTGTAACTGTTCTGGGACAAATTTTACTTCACTAATTCTCTTTGCATTAAACTCACAGGTCTAACTCAAGTGCATTTTTTCAAAAGGTTCATAGAAAGAATCATCAGAATAACTTGTGAAATGACTTAGCAAAGTGTAAAACTTCGTCCATCTGTCATATTTCCGGTCTTCACAAGCACTAAAATACTCTGTAGGCAAACACACATTTTTGTGAAACATTTGAACTGCAAATGAACTTGAAACTTTAAATCTCAATGTTGCAACCTTAATACATGACTCATCATCCACCTTCACAAACAATGGATAATCTTCCTTCACTATTCCATTGAATGGTTCAACGAATTTCTTCTGAAATTCACAGATGAAGGAGGTAAAATCTGTAAAATTGTCACATTCACACCACTTAACGAAATAACGTATAAATACTAAAAAACACCACAACACATAAAAATATCTAGATAACCGATAAAAGGACACTGCATCACTATTTAACACATGCAAATATTCGGTGGAAAACAAACCAAAACCAAACCCCATGGCACTACAGCCCATGAAGGGCCTTGGCCTAACAAGCGACTGCTGCTCAGCCCAAAGGCCTGCAGATTGCGAGATGTCGTGTGGTCAGCACGACGAATCCTCTCGGCCGTTATTCTGGGGCTTTCAAGACCGATTCGGTGGAAAATAAAAATCGCGAATTCCAGTAGCAAGATAACCTCAACCAACCACACACGTGAGCGGTATAAACCGAAATGAATGTAGGCATGGCCCCACACGCCGTCTACACGTGGCCAAATGTGACAGCCATTTTGTCACGTATCTATATATGCATTCCGGTCTGATAATATTGTAGTTGGTCCTGGTTCATACGTGAAGAGAAATTGACAATCCTTTCCAACATACGATAAGTCAAAGGCGCCAAAATTTGGTTGTTTGAGATGATAGACGACGTGAGGAGGCTGGGTGGTGCGCATACAGACGTAGAAGTACCGCACGATTGAATTTACTGAAAAGTGTTTCTTATTTCTACAACAAGGAGCAACATAATTAATGTAAGAGATCCGTCCGACTCCTTGGCTGAATGGTCAGCGTTCAGGCCTTCAATTCGGAGGGTCCCGGCTTCCAATACCGGCAGGGTCACGATTGTAACTGCTTCTGGCTCGAGGACTGTGTGTCCCAACACTCTCCTCTTCATATTTATGCAACACTACCAACACGCAATAGTGATTACATCCCATCACGTAGGCTTGGCGTCGGGATGAACATCAGATCGTAAAACAGAGTCAAATCCACATGTGAGACACATCTTGCACCCACTACCGCAATGCTGTGGGAAAAGCGGTAAAATATAACAGACCCATGTCATGGCTGCAATTGACTTATATTAAATTATCGACAAGAAGCAGAAACTTGTAAAGAGAATACACGATTATGTACCATAAGTCGCGCGCAGTTGGTACGATCTCAAAACTGACCCTCTTCCTTTCTCCTTACCAGGATGACGATGAAGTGTTGTAACTGCACGTACAGTATTTTATAATTATTCAAGTTAGTTCACTTACGTAGATTACCAAGTACTGTTCATTTGCTAGTTAACATTTCATGAAGTTCATATTTTCTCGTTGTCAGAACGTCGAACATTTTCCTTAGTAAATTGGACTTAGCTATGAAGCATGGTTCATTTACCACGACGCCATCAAGAAACACTGTTTCTCTTGCATTCCGAGACGGAAGTGCGCTGTGTGTCGTCACACGGCTTCGAAGAAATTCGCTGTGGCGCATCGAATGTTTCGAAACAGTCAGCGGTGACATTTAGCCCATATTTACTGTTAAAACTGTATTTAAATATACAAGAGGCTTATCGCATTCTATGTTGTACATATATAATCACGATATAAAACTAGCAATAATTCTTCTTCTTCTACAATTTCCTCATCGCATGTCTGCTGTCATCACGGCGATCGACTCTTGTTCCCAGCAAGTCGGAAAAGTGTGGTGGAACGAAGCCCACAACATTCTCGTAGATTATGTACGCAAGATTTTCTCCTTTTTGCTCTACTCCTCTTTCCTTAAATGTCATCTATAAGATAAACTGCAGGAGGTCACTTATTCATTTGAGCCAGTCCCATAATACAGTAAAAATTACAAGAAAGATGATACATATTAGAGTGGTGCTGCCTAGTACCAGATACTAGCACTAGTATCAGAGGGATGTTTTTCTTTACGTTGTCCTTGGACCTCCCAATTCACTTTAAAGACTTCCATGTCGTCCAGGACTCTTCGTAGTAACAGAGAAGCTTCTGTTCAAGTTTCTCAAGTTCCAAGCGATCTAGGAATGTGCGGTTCCTAGTTCAAACATGGTTTCATTTGGATCTGCAAGTAGACAAGTTGATGTCTATGGAGAGGGCGAACTGTACGTCTCCACATTCGCGGCTACTTCACGTCGAGTGTCAGGTGGAGCTATTAGTTTTAGTTGGTTGGTTTTAGATACCCTGCGATCAGTCAGTAAGCTTCTACGAGTGCAAAGTAGAACTTCTTGGCATGTACAGATTTATACCATACAGCTGTGGCACTGTTTCTGGATGAGCGGCCCAATCTGATCATGTCAAAGCATTGTGAGAGGACTTTTGCCTCGGTGTTGCCACAGTGATAAGTGCAAAGCTTGACCTCAGATACTTAGGCGTATCACTGTGTTCCAGTACATTTCCCAATCACTTCACCTGCAACTTTCAGTATTCCCCACGTGAAAAGCATATGTCTGGTTCTTTGATGGATTTGGTTTGAAATTATTATTCCCTAAACGTATAAACCACCACATCACCTCACAATTTCCAATGACATGACGAAAGTACTCTACTTTCTGATATTGTACGTGACCTCCAGCTCGGAGTACTGTAGCCCCACATCTCGAAGGATGGTGTGCAGGCGTCAGCAACATAAAGTAAACCGGGTGAGTTAGTAATGCGGTTATGGGCGCGCGGCTGTGAGCTTGCATCCGGGAGGTAGTGGGTTCGAACTCCACTGTCGGCAGCCCTGAATATGGTTTTCTGTAGATTCCCATTGTTACATGGGGCAAATGCTGGGGCTGTACCTTACGAAGGCCACTGCCGATTCCTTCCCACACACAGGCCTTTCCTATCCCATCGTCGCCATAACACCTATCTGTGTCGGTGCGACGTAAAGCAAATAGGAAAACCACCATAAAATAAGACAGGACATACACAACACTGAAGTAAACAGGAACAGAGAAAATGAAGTGACACGGGATTTAAATCATTATCTTGAATGCAGTCCTTGGGAACTAGTTTCAACAGGACTGCTCATGCAGTGATCAAGTACGCTGGTGAGAGACCTAAAGCACTGCACATGCTCCAGTGATGTGTCAGGTACTGTCAACTTTATGGGATGAATAGCATGTTTTCTTACGGTAACTAAGTTAGTATTTTTCGTGTTTAAACCCAGAACTTTTTTTGACCAATCAATTTGCGGATTTTCATCACTTACTGCAAACAGAAAAGTATCATATGCATATTGCGGATTATTAATTAATTAATTTATTTATTTATTTATTTATTTATTTATTCATTTATTTATTCATTTATTTATTTATTTATTTATTTATTTATTTATTTATTTATTTATTTATTTATTACGATTCAATGGGATGGGTTTAAAGCAATTGTTGAGGAATGTGAAAATAGGTTTGTACGTTTAAAGGTGGTAAGGAATGGTAAAGATCCCCTATATTATAACAGGGAAGTAAAGAGACTAAGGAGGAGGTGCAGGTTGGAAAGAAATAGAGTAAGAAATGGCTGTGGAAGTGAGGAGAAATTGAAGGAACATACTAGGAAATTGAATCTAGCAAAGAAGTCAGCTAAGGATAACATGATGGCAAGCATAATTGGAGGCCATACTAATTTTAGTGAAAAATGGAAGAATATGTATAGGTACTTTAAGGCAGAAACCGGTTCCAAGAAAAACATTCCAGGAATCATTAATGAACAAGGGGAGTGTGTATGCGAGGATCTTCAAAAGGCAGAAGTATTCAGTCAACAGTATGTAAGGACTGTTGGTTACAAGGATAATGTCCAGATAGAGGAGGTGACTAATACTAAAGAAGTATTAAAATTACCTATGACAGCAGTGACATTTACAGTAAGATACAAAAGTTGAAAACTAGAAAAGCAGCTGGAATTGATAAGGTTTCGGGGGATATACTAAAGACAATGGGTTGGGATATAGTACCATATCTGAAGTACTTATATGATTATTGTTTGCATGAAGGAACTTTACTAAATGAATGGAGAGTTGCTGTATTAGCCCCTGTATATAATGGAAAGGGTGATAGACATAAAGCAGAAAATTACAGGTCAGTCAGTTTGACATGCATTGTATGTAAGCTTTGGGAAAGCATTTTTTCTAATTATATTAGACATGTTTGCAAAATTAATAACTGGTTTGATTGAATTTTGGCATTTAATAGGGTAGATCATGGGAGACTATTGGCAAAAATGAGTGCAATTGGACTTGACAAAAGAGTGACTGAATGGGTAGCTCTGTTTCTAGAAAATAGAACTCACAGAATTAGAGTAGGTGAAATTTTATCTGTCCCTGTAAAAATTAAGAGGGGAATTCCTCAAGGCAGTATTATTGGACTTTTATGTTTTCTTGTATATATCAATGATATGTGTGAAGAAGTTGAATCAGAGATAAGGCTTTTCGAAGATGATGTTATTCTGTACAGAGTAATAAATAAGTTACAAGACTGTGAGCAACTGCAAAATGACCTCGATAATGTTGTGAGGTGGACAGTAGGGAGTGTATGATGATAAACGGGGATAAAAGTCAGGTTGTGAGTTTCACAAATAGGAAAAGTCCTCTCAGTTTTAATTACTGCTTTGATGGGGTGAAAGTTCCCTTTGGGGATCATTGTAAATACCTAGGTATTAATATAAGGAAAGATCATCATTTGGGTAATCACATAAATGGAGTTGTAAATAAAGGGTACAGGTCTCTGCACATGGTTATGAGAGTATTTAGGGGCTGTAGTAAAGATGTAGAGGAGAGAGCATATTTGTCTCTGGTGAGACCCCAACTAGAGTAGATTACTTGATTCAGGAACTGGGAAAAATCCAAAGAAAAGTACCTCGATTTGATCTGGGCTATTTCCGACAAAAGAGTAGCGTTACAAAAATGTTGCAAAGTTTGGGCTGGGAAGACTTGGGAGAAAGGAGACGAGCTGCTCGTCTAAGTGGTATGTTCCGAGCTGTCAGTGGAGAGATGGCGTGGGACGACGTCAGTGGACGAATAATTTTGGATGGTGTCTTTAAAGGTAGGAAAGATCACAATATTGTAACAGTAAATGTGGTACTTCGGTAGACATGAGACGCAGGGCGTGTACCATTCGTTGAAGTGCCTACAGAGGGAGAGGGTTTGTTTAGAAATAAATCTTAAACTTTTTCCTCTGAGTTTATTAATAAATTCAAAGTCATGTCACCTCTGTACAGCAGATAGAGTAGAAAATGTTCCTCGTCCTAGGGCTGGCGATGTCCTTGGATTCCGGCAGCTCCTCCTTTTCCCATACCAATGAATCACCATTCCTCCCCCGATGGAAGTTCTAGAAGATCCATCCGACGTCTTGAAGATCCATACGGTGCTGATGAAGGGCGTTGAGGTAGTCCTCGTAGCCGATGAACGTGAATGAATTTCGTTAAGCCTTCGGGCGAGTTAATGCAAAGACTGCTTCTGCACAGATGAGAGGAAAGTTTATCAATGGTTTTAACAAGGTTCAAACACGAAAAAGGTATCTTTGAGAGTTTATCACACGGTGAAATGTCACTAAATTTTGTCCCGTGTTAAATGAAAATAAGGCCAATAGACTCGAATGAGCATGTAAGTTTAATACTCATAAAAATAAAAGTCCACTCGAAACTTATCGTCGAATTTTAACAGAGTCACTTGAAGTTTGTGGCACTTGGCATAATGTAAAGTAATGCCGCACGACTTAGTTCTTAGTTGAAACATTGTTCAACGTAATTTAATTGGATTAGAAAATAAAGAAGTTTCACTCGTGAATTCGAACTCATTCACGTATTGATAATAACATGAAATTAAAAGACGAAATTAATCATGTATTGACAGTCCTCGGTTCGACTGTTCGTAAAATCGAAACGCACAACTGAATGTTCGTAGAATTGAAACGTGCTGTTTAGTATAATTGAAATGCACAGTTCACACATGCACAGTTTACAGTTCATGACCTAAAGTTCATGAAATGGTAAATTAGTGACGTAGTCATGCTTGCAATCGAGTAAATCTGGATTAAAACACAGTCTCATAAACTTGAAGTATTTAGTACTCTGTAAGGAGCAAACTGTTCTAAGTCCTGTCCAGAACATTAAACTTCAAATTACGAGCACTCGAAAACATTCGCAAGTCTTAGACACTCGTGTAGAATAAACAGTCACTTGATAATGTTCAGACGAAGCACAATTTATATCACGTCCCGTCGGAGTAAAAGTTTATCACTCACAGTATAAAGAAATCCGTACAAGTCCATATTCGACGCGATTGGGTCAAAGTCTACGGACTCGAAGATTGATAGCCGCTTCACGCTAGATCACGGTCCTCGCGAACCGACTGTATGAACTCCACTGCCTAGCGTGCACATACACCCTGTGGCCACACACTCAGGCCACACATTGCTCTGCTGAGCGAAGCAGTACTGTATTTATATTTGATCCGGGCCTCCACATCTCGTTCCATAACTTCATCGCCTCATGTCAGATTTACGTGAAACTCTGCAGGAACGTAGATAAGGGATCGGGCTACACGATGATATTGTTAAATTTGTCTAATTATTATTATGGGGAAAGTTATTACCCGTAGAATCTCGAAGAACATTCCACATCAGTCTAGGCTCTGTGTTGTGGTGAGGCATGCTGTGACGTCACCCGCTCTCTACGTCGCACGCACACAGCTGTTGCTCGCCATCCAGTCAGTATTTCGTAGCCGGCCCGGAGCGTAACGCGTAAGTTTTTAAAATTTCTATTGCGGGGACTTAGTTTTGTACCGCCGTTACCGGTACATCTCCCCCTCCTCCTGAGGAAAAGAAAATTCGATAGGATTTTCTTTTAATGATCTCTCCTGAAATATTTCTTTAGGTTGGCTGCATTGTAAATGCCCTCGATGCTTCCATCCAGCTTATTAATTTTGTATGCCCCGGTTTCGAGAACCTATGCAATTCTATATGGTCTTACATAAAGTGGGCAAAACCTTGCATAAATGCGAAGTTCGGGGTGCGAAACAGCTGGTTTTCTTATCAAAGGCCAGGGAGTTTAGATACGGAGTGACACATTTAGAAATGATACCATTATTCTCCATCTCTTTGATCACCGTCCTGGCTTCCTCTCGGTACTTCTCAGGAACTGGATAGGGCCGTTTTTTATAAGGAGAGTTGTCCTTAACATTCAATTGGTACTCACAATCTCTAATAACGCCGGGTTTGTCATCAAAAACCTCAGGAAATTTCTCAAATATTTGTCGAGTTGCCTCTGCCATGCGGGAATCAAACTCTGGGCTTTCAGCCGCAGTGGTGAGAAATATGAAGTGATCACGACCTTCGTCGAACACATCCTCAATAATGGGCACTTCCTGGCCCTCGACGGGTCCCTCTTGACCGGGTCTACCCTCTTCGCAATCTATTTCATCGGCAGGCAGAGCGTCGCTCATGTTGCCTCCGGTTTCTATGAATGGGGTACCCAGACCTTGGCACTTCAAATTATTACAGTCTACCAGCTGCAACTCTACAGAGTCGATGTTAAGAAATCGTATGACGTTGGCAGGATAATCAATGATTCCCCCATACTTGGCTAGGAAATCTAACCCTAGGATGACGTTGAATTTCATCGGCGAAATGGCTAGGAATATATGCTCGAACTGGACACCTTCAATGTCAAATGTAACGAAAGCTTGAAATTTACATTTGATATGCCTGTCCGGTCCTATACCTTTAATTTTGATCTGTGCGACTGGTATCAATAACATGTCTTCTCCCCCCTTCAACATTTCAATTAACCTCTCAGAAATTAATGAGGCCTGAGCTCCAGAATCGATTAAGGCGGTTACGTAAAGGGTATCCAAAGTAATATTAATAACTGGAAGTTTTCGTTGGACCTTTGGTGTTGTACGAGTGGGATCTTCATACAAGAGATCTGAGTCATCCAAGTACCAGTAATTAATATTAGTGACAGAAATTATTTCTCCTCTACTCCGGTTTTCAGGCAATCTTATTGTTGTCTTGTCGAAGTTTTTTTTAATTGCGCCTGTCGATTCGGGATTTGTCGCAGGCGTCGTGTTCTGTCTTTTGGCGTGCTCTTGGTATTCTAAAGAGGTAGCGCCAGGTAATCCTTCATCCCGGTTTCGATTCTGGATATATTCGCGAGTTTCTCCCCATCTTCTTTCGATCTCGGCTCTCGGCGAATCTCCATCTCGAGTAAGCGACTCAATAGGTTTCTTCCACGTTTGATTACGTCTGTAAGGCGTACTTTGCCCGTATGGACGTCTCCTAAATCGCCGGAAATGAGATAACGAATCTCTCCGTGGTTTCACTTCCTCACGGGGTTCGGGATTCTATCTCGGCGGGTTGTTAACTTCGGCATGGTTGGTTGCAACCTCTTTCGTCTTAGCAACCCTGGGCGGATTTTGTGTATGGGCAGTGTCAAGTTTCCTTAATAAATTATCAAGTTGTTCTAGGTCTTGAACATTGGCTGCCACAAGAATTTCTTGTACATGCGCCGGAAATTGTAAAGTTACTACCTGTATTAACTCCTGTTGTGGCAAAGGAGGATCAAAGAATTGCATCTTCTTTAATTGAGAAATGAGAAAGTCGGAATATCGTGAAGAATTAATCGCTGTGTTGTATCTCCTGGAGCACAACTGTAGCTTAATCAAATGTTGAATTTCTGAATTCCAAAACCTCTTCAAAAGGCCTCCTTGAACTCATCATAGGTTTTAATGTTAAATTTAAATGCTGTGTACCAATTTCATGCTTTCCCTTCCAATAATCTAGAAGCTATCCTCAATTGATGATCGGATCGTACTTTATTCTCTTGAAAGTACTCTTCAATGTTGAGGAGGAATTCTTTCGCTGTGTACTCTTCCTTTCCGGAAAATTTTGCAGGTTTATCGTCTAATAATTTTAAAACTGTGGAAATGCTAGAAGTATCTCCGCTAGACCCTTGACATTGGTGTGTAGACACCTCCTTCTCCACCTGAGATATCCTATTATCAATGGTCTCTATTTTTCCTTGCAATTCGACGTTGATAGTCTTAACTTGTCCACGGATGGAGTTTTCCACGCTCTGGACTTTCTTTTCGAGGTCCTGCTTCACTTCATTTACGTCGCGGCCTATGCGAATGATTTGAGTATGTGCGCTATCTAATTGGGTTTTTACATGCTTATCTGTTTCCTCTTGCTTTGTTTTAAGTAAATTAACCTCATTACTTATTTTCTGGAAGTTAGTCTTAAAAGATTCATGGATGTTATCCTGAATAGAGGCTATTTTTGCTTGTGCCTGTGATAACTGACCATGAGATTCTTTAAATTCTGCCTTTAAGCTTTCAACTTCCTTAATCAATTGATGTGAGGTGGGAATCGAAGCTTTTAAGTCTTCAACTATTTGTAGTTTAAGGTCTTGTTTTACTGTTTCTAAGTCACGGATGAGGCGTTCGTTTATTTCCGTAAACTTAGAATTAATCTTCGCATTAGTTTCTGAGAATCGTTTTTCAATTTCAGAACCAGCTTTAGTAAGCCTATTTTCCAAATTAGCATTAACTTCGGTAAACTTGGTATTAATTATTTTAGTTACTTGTGTGATACGACATTCTAAGTTGGCTGCAGTTGCGGCATTGGCCTCATTAATACGAGTGTTAATCTCATTAATACGAGATTCTAAAGTAGTACCTAATTGAGCAGTTGCAGCATTGGCCTCGTTAATACGAGCTTGTAAATCAGCACCTACTTGAGCATGCGATTCGGCAATACGTTCATTTATGCTAATCTTAAGAGCTTCAATAGCAGCTAAAATATTTTCCATTTTGATGGCAATGTATTTAAACCAAGCACCAAGAAAATCATAAATCACTTGAAAAGAATTCTGATATCACCATTATTGTCCAATGATTAAAAGTTCATGTTCAAAGTCATTCAAACATTCTCAAAAAGAAAATTCTCCAAGACATTTAAGACACACAAAAATTATCTCATATCATTGATAACACTTCTTATAAAAGAAAAGTTAAATCTTGTTAGAAAGTTCTTTGGAATGTTAATGGCTATTCCACACAAAGCACTGGAAATGTATCGGGATTAAGTTGCTAAGTCACACGATTTTAGTGCGATTTTGTCTATCACTGCACTTCTTAATTTATTACTAGTACTTCAAAATTGAGCATAGAATGGTCAAGTGTCAATTTAATTTCTACTGCACTCATAATTAAGTTCTTATATTGATGAAACGCTAATTTCTAGTTCTACTGCACTCCAAATCGGCCCCAACACGACTGGGGCGCCAATTTCTCCCCCTCTCATCTGTAACAGTAAATGTGGTACTTCCGTAGACATGAGACGCAGGGCGTGTACCATTCGCTGAAGTGCGTACAGAGGGAGAGGGTTTGTTTAGAAATAAATCTTAAAATTTTTCCTCTGAGTTCATTAATAAATTCAAAGTCATGTCACCTCTGTACAGCAGATACAGTAGAAAATGTTCCTCGTCCTAGGGCTGGCGATGTTCTTGGATTCCGGCAGCTCCTCCTTTTCCAATACCAGTGAACCACCATTCCTCCCCGATGGAAGTTCTAGAAGATCCATCCGACGTCTTGAAGATCCATACGGTGCTGATGAAGGGCATTGAGGTAGTCCTCGTAGACGATGAACGTGAATGAACATCGTTAAGCCTTCGGGCGACTTAATGCAAAGACTGCTTCTGCACAGATGAGAGGAAAGTTTATCAATGGTTTTAACAAGGTTCAAACACGGAAAAAGGTATCTTTGAGAGTCTATCACACGGTGAAATGTCACTAAATTTTGTCCCGTGTTAAATGAAAATAAGGCCACTAGACTCGAATGAGCATGTAAGTTTAATACTCATAAAAATAAAAGTCCACTCGAAACTTATCGTCGAATTTTAACAGAGTCACTTGAAGTTTGTGGCACATGGCATAATGTAAAGTAATGCCGCACGACTTAGTTCTTAGTTTGAAACACTGTTCAACAAAATTTTATTGGATACGAAAATAAAGATGTTTCACTCGTGAATTCGAACTCATTCACGTATTGATAATAACATGAAATTAAAAGACGAAATTAATCATGTATTGACAGTCCTCGGTTCGACTGTTCGTAAAATCGAAACGCACAACTGAATGTTCGTAGAATTGAAATGTGCTGTTTAATAGAATTGCAATGCACAGTTCACATATGCACAGTTTACAGTTCATGACCTAAAGTTCATGAAATGGTAACTTAGTGACGTGGTCATGCTTGCAATCGAGTAAATCTGGTTTAAAACACAGTCTCATATACTTGAAGTATTTAGTACTCTGTAAGGAGCAAACTGTTCTAAGTCCTGTCCAGAACATTAAACTTCAAATTACGAGCACTCGAAAACATTCGCAAGTCTTAGACACTCGTGTAGAATAAACAGTCACTTGATAATGTTCAGACGAAGCACAATTTATATCACGTCCCGTCGGAGTAAAAGTTTATCACTCACAGTATAAAGAAATCCGTACAAGTCCATATTCGACCCGATTGGGTTAAAGTCCACGGACTCGAAGATTGATAGCCGCTTCACGCTAGATCACGGTCCTCGCGAACCGACTGTATGAACTCCACTGCCTAGCGTGCACATACACACTCTGGCCACATACTCAGGCCACACTCTGCTCTGCTGAGCGAAGCAGTACTGTATTTATATCTGATCCGGGCCTTCACATCTCGTTCCATAACTTCATCGCCTCATGCCAGATGTACGTGAAACTCTGCAGGAACGTAGACAAGGGATCGGGTTACACGATGATATTGTTAAATTTGTTTAATTATTATTGTGGGGAAAGTTATTACCCATAGAAACTCGAAGAACATTCCACATCAGTCTAGGCTCTGTGTTGTGGTGAGGCATGCTGTGACGTCTTCCGCTCTCTACGTCACACGCACACAGCTGTTGCTCGCCATCCAGTCAGTATTTCGTAGCTGGCCCGGAGCGTAACGCGTAAGTTTTTTTAAAGATTTCTATTACGGGGACTTAGTTTTGTACCGCCGTTACCGGTACAATATAAATAGATAGAAGATTTAATACAATATGTAAAAGTGACGAGAATCTAATTGTGATGGGAGACTGGAATATAGTGGTATGCAAAGGAGGATAAAGTAATATAGTAGGAGAATTCGGATTGGGACAATGGAACGAAAGAGGAAGTCGGCTGGGTGAATTCTGCACTGATCATAATTTAGTCCTTGCTAATACTTGGTTCAAACACCACAAACGACGGCTGTATACGTGGACGAGACCTGGAGACACTGGAAGGTATCAAATAGACTTCATTATGATTAGGCAGTGATTCAGAAACCCGGTGTTGGGTTGGAACACTTTCCTAGGAGCAGAAGTGGACTCCGACCACAACTTGTTGGTCATTAAATGCCATCTGAAGTTGAAGAAATTGAAGAAAGGAAGGAATGCAAGGGGATGGGATCTAGACATGTTTAAAGAAAAGAATGTGAGGGATTGTTTCAAGGAACATTTTGCAAAAGGATTAAATGAAAAGGCTGAAGGAAACACAATAGAGGAAGTGTGGATATTCATGTAAAAAGAAGTCAGTATGGCTGCTGAAGAAATGTTTGGAAGGAAGAAAAGATCAAGTAAGAATCAATGGATAACTCAGGAGATCCTAGACCAGATTGATGAACGACGAAAATACGAAAATGCTAGAAATGAAGAAGGCAGAAGAGAATACAAGCGATTAAAGAATGAAGTGGATAGAAAGTGCAAGGTAGCTAAGGAAGAATGGCTCAAGGAGAAGTGCAAGGATGTCGAAGGTTGTATGGTCCTAGGGATGGTAGGTGCTGCATACAGGAAAATTAAGGAAACCTTTATAGAAAGGAAATCTAGGTGTATGATTATTAAGAGCTCAAATGGAAAGCCACTTCTAAGAAAAGAAGACAAAGCAGAAAGATGGCAAGAACATATCCAACAGTTGTATCAAGGTAAAGATGTAGATGATTTGGTTCGGGAACAGGAAGAGGCTGTTGATGCTGATGAAATGGGAGACCCAATTTTGAGGTCAGAGTTTGACAGAGCTGTGAGTATTAAATAGGAACAAGGCTCCTGGAATTGATGACATTCCCTCTGAATTACTGACTACCTTAGGAGAAACCAGCATGGCAAGGTTATTCCATTTAGTGTGTAAGATGTATGAGACAGGAGAGTATAATTAATTTATCTCCCATTAAAAAAAAATATAAGAGCGGATATGAACAATCAAATCAAAATGACTTCAAATGCAATGGAGGTGTCTACCTTGGTGGCAAATGGCACACAAAAACATCTTACTATCAAGCATTAAATTGTCAATGAACAGACAAGAAGACAATTTCCTAAAATACAGTATTATACAATTTACACTAACTTTTTCTTTTAAACACACAGCTCATCATTAATAAATTTACAATATTTACAAAATTTAACTAATGATGATGATGATGCTTGTTGTTTAATGGGGCCTAACATAGAGGTCATTGGCCCCTAATGTTACGAAATGGTATGACAAATTAAAAGTCCAAAATTCTCAACTGACCAGAACTCAATACGTGAGGACGAAGAATGAATGAATGAATGAATGAATGAATGAATGAATGAATGAATGAATGGGCATGAATTTAAAGCAATCAGTGGATGCGACCCGCAATGCCTTACATTCACAGACACTTACGTAAAACAATAGGATTACTGACCAAGGGACTGTTGCTATAGCGTAACACTGAATGGATGATGCTTGCAGTCTAGGAAGGTAGAATATGGTATTTGTCATGTTGCGGTACTAATCAAAAGTAGCAGAGACTTGCGGTATTCCAAATATTATGGTACTACACACAGGTCGTGGTTCCTTGGTCGCCCCTAACGACAGGCAGGGAATAGCGTGGGTGTATTCTTGGTCTGCGTCCCCCAACCCACAGGGGGGTTGTGTGCTTGGTCCGCGAGAGGTATTTTATTTCCCTCAAGTCCGCCAGCAAGCCGCTTAGGACCCCCTATCCGCCACCTGAAACGCGCCACGTGGGAGTATCACTTCTCCCCCTGCTACGCCAGCGTAGTAGGTTCGTGGAAATTTTACTCATAATATCATCTGTATTTAAAAACATTATCAACTCATATACAACATGTGGAGTTATTTCAAACAATAATATTTAACTGCTATTAGATTAAAATTTACGTTGCATTTATATATTTTATTTTCTTATACTTTTTGGAACCTAACTTACATAGCGACCTGCTGCGTCTTAACCCAAGTCCTTTCGCCACTGCTTTTTAGACAACTGATAAGAGATAGGAATGTGAAAAGGGACACACTGTAGGATAGCAGTAGACAACTTAGGCTTCGGCCACAGTGCAGGCGGCGAGCGGAGCGTTGAGTTGTGTGGCGGCAAAGATGAGACTCAAACCTGCGTTAGCAAATGCATGTGGCCATAGTGCCAGCGGCGCGTCATTTTGGAGGGGAAGTTGGCTCAAGGACAACGCTGCCTGCCGCCAGCCGCTCACTCCTGTTTGAGATTTCAGCGGCGCCGCTCGCAATGACTGTTCGTGAGTTAACAGGAGAGGAGATGAAAGTGTTAATTTCTGAAGTTCAAACCTGAACTTTCCTATGGAACGACAGAGAGAACAACTTCGAAAACCTAACAGCGACAAGGGAAGCCTGGAAAGAGATTGGAACGATCTTAAATGTACGAGATAAATTCAGTTAAAAATCAATCACGGTTATGGACATAAACAATATTGCCTTTAACGCATCATATAATAATAATAATAATAATAATAATAATAATAATAATAATAATAATAATAATAATAATAATAATAATAATAATAATAATAATAATAATCACTATTATTATTATTTTACGTCCTATTGTTATTGTTTAATTAATATTATTATCCTTTGTGATATATTGCCAATATGAAAACTTCTGTTCGTCATTACATCTGACTTTTATGGGTCTCTGAAAGTTGGTGAATTGCTTCTGCAGTCGCGCTTTACGTTTTAGAAAGAAGTCAAAAGTTTGAATGGACATAGAAGTATATTTGAAAAATCTTAGCAGGAAATCAATTCAGTTCTCTATATAAATGACAAAATTCCGCATGCATTTCACATTATTTTTTTACCTACTAGATGATTACGAAATTCTCTCCTAGTCCTGCGTCGAATTCTTCAGTGTAGATTTTTAAAATTCTAAAAGCAGAGACAAACGAGAAACCTGTGAAACTGCCATTATCTAATCACCTCGTGCAGGGGAGACACCGCGCCGCTTACTGACTCTCGCTAGATGTCCACACAGGCGCTCTCTCCTCCCCACTCTTCAACTTTTCGACAGCGGCAGGCTTCGGCCACAGTGCAGGCGGCGAGCGGAGCGTTGCCGCTGTCGAAAGTTGTGGAGTGGGGGAGGAGGGAGCGTTGGTGTGGACATCTTGCGAGAGTCAGTCAGCGGCGCGGCGTGTCCCCTGTACGTGGTGATTAGATAATGGCGGTATCAAAGTTTTCCCGTTTGTCTTTGCTTTTAGAAAATTCTTACCTAAAAAGAAGAGTTCGAAGTAGGGTCAGGAGAGAATTTTGTGTTCATCCAATTAATAAACAACGTGAAATGTATGGAGAATTTCATCATTTATATTGGGAACTAAGGAGATTTCCTGATAGATTTTTCGAATATACTCGTATGTCTATTCAAACGTTTGACTTCTTACTAAACAAACTTAAGGTGCGACTACAGAAGCAAGTCACCAACTTCCAGAGACCCATCAGTCCTGCAGAAAGACTAGTCATTACAATAAGGTAAGGCTACTTTTGAATTAAATGGTGCAATTGTATATATAAATTAAATTGATTAGTTCTATGTCTCCGTAAATTGTTGTGTAAGAAATTAAGTCGCGTTCGTTCAAAATACATCCAAGAGCTGTCCTACATAGCAAGGAAAAGTAAATAAGAACAAGTTAGCTTCTACTTAAAATTTACTTTTCAATATTAGAAAAAATATTAGAATATTAGAGAAATATTAGAAAAGAACGAATGTCCCAAGGGTTTCAGTCTGTTTCACTTGCTTCGTGTCTTTTTACTGCATTTAAAACTTCAAGCAAGAGTGTACTTTGCAATGTTAATTTTTCCACCGCGCTTAAATTCTTCATATGCGGCAGAAGAGTCATTAAGAAACAGTAATCGGGATCACTGAAATCCTGTCTCTGCCTTTGTTCTTCTAATAATATGTCCATCTTTTTTTCCTCGAGCTCCAGCATCTTCTCATCGAATGGATCGATTTTACGCTTCCGGGCTCTTGGTTTTGGCGTTGTGGTATCCGAGGACACATTTGTCTGTTGCGATATCTCCTCACCATCACTGCCAATAGTATGTTCACTTTCCTCCACATAAGAGGCGCTTGATGGCGATGGCATCTCTTGTAGGTAGAGGTTTCCCTCAGTTCTACCAGGAAGAACGACGTCCTTTACAAACATCATGGCGTCGAAAAACGCCCAAGATGATTTGACGGTTTTTGCTTCGGAACCGCTGTATGTCTTTGGAAGCTTCTGGAGTTCCTTCCGAAACTTGTCTTTCAAATTCTTCCACTTGTTTTTCGCCACGTTTCCTGAAGTAGAACACAGTAATAAATATTCAATAACTACTGTATGTGGTAATTAATATAATCTTATATTAGTCCTAATGGCTTAAAATTTGAAAAATACTTAAAGTAAATTTCTAACAATGTTCTTATTTTCTAGGTTTCTAGCGACAGGGGTATCGTTTCGGTCACTGGCATTTTCCTTCAGGGTAGGAAAATCTACGGTTTCTGTAATAGTGAAAGAAACCTGTGAGGTCATCTGGAGTGAACTGGTTGAAGAATTCATGCCACAACCAACTGAAGAAAAACTAAACAAAGTGGCCACTGACTACTATGAACGCTGGGGGTTCCCTAATTGCTTCGGTACAATCGACGGAAAGCACTGTCAGATAAAGTGCCCTCCTAATTCCGGCTCCAGTTATTTCAATTATCTCAAATATTTCTCCATAGTACTACAAGGTGTTGCTGACGCAGACAAAAGATTTTTAACTATTGAGGTGGGGTCGAGAGGAAAACAGAGTGATGGAGGCATTTTCACAACTTCCACTCTTTTCAATTTATTGGAAACCAATAATTTTAATGTGCCTAGTGATAAAGGACTACCGAACTCAGATGTAAAAGTGCCACTGGTACTTCTTGGAGATGAAGCCTATCCTCTAAAACCTTACCTCATGAGGCCATATCCGGGGAGAGGACTAACGCCTAGAAGGGAAAGGTTTAATAAACACTTATCTAGTGCTCGAAAATGTGTGGAATGTGCTTTCGGAATATTACGCGCTAAGTGGCGATTTCTGGATACAAATATTGACACAAACGTGGAAAAGGCCATCACTTTTATCAAATGTGCTTGTGTCCTCCATAATCTAATAAGGGAAAAGGATGGTGACAGTGATCTACACTATCGTGAAGTGACTCTACAATTTCCAGAAAATGAAACTGTCCAAACTTGTGGGAACTTAGATCGCAGGAACAACAGTTGCAGTGAATATGCGAGGCAAATAAGAGAGTATTTCACTGATTATTTCAATGACTTGTAAACTGTCTGTTGGTATCACCTCATCATCATCATCACAAACAGAATTAAAACTGCAGACTTAGAAATAAACTACATTAATTAATTACTGTAACTAAATAGAAGGGCATATTTAACTAACAGTAAAGGGAAACGGATAGAAATAAGTACAGCTAAAACAATACACCAAAGGTTTCTTCCGAGTTATAGGCTGAGCAAATCTGTCAATAACCTCACAGAACATTGTTCTCAGTGTTAGTAGTACATAAACACTGGAACATTCATTTTTCTGTCCCCCAAGGACTCCTTTTTAGTATTTTTAGTATTAGTAGGCCTATTCAAATGCAAATTTCATATCTCATTTAAGTATTTTTATAAAAGTCAGATACTATGCCGAAAACAAGTTTTCAACACAATAATATATTACAAAATATAATAATATTAATTAAACAATTATAACAGGACGTACAATAATAATAATAATAATAATAGTAATGTGTAAGTTATTAAAGGCAATATTGTTCATAACCGTGTTTGATTTGTAGTTCAATTTACCTGGTATATTCAATATCGTTCCAATCTCTTCCCATGCTTTCCTTGTCATTGGTAGGTTTTTGAAATTCTTCTCTCTGTCATTCCATAGGAAAGTGCGAGTTTGAACTTCAGAAATCAACACTTCCTTATCTGCTCTTAATTCACGAACAGTCATTGCGAGCGGCGCAGCTGAAATCTCAAACAGGAATGAGCGGCTGGCGGCAGGCAGCGTTGTCCTTGAGCCAACTTCCCCTCCAAAGTGACGCGCCGCTGGCACTATCGCCACATGCATTTGCTAACGCAGGTTTGAGTTTCATCCGCGCCGCCACACAGAGGAACGCTCCGCTCGCCGCCTGCACTGTGGCCGAAGCCTTAGCGTAGAAAAAGCGGAACATTTGTAAATATGTAAATTTAAAATTACCTATATATTTGTGAATATTCAGCAGAGAATATGCACACATACATACGGGGATGGAGGCACTTCCCTGTATTTGTACATGTACAATTTTAGGAAAATACATAAATAATAGTATTAATAATAAATACTATCTCCAAAATATTACCCAATACTATTCCTTGCTTCCTTTTTCCTTTCTGCTGATCCCTATTTCAACAATGACTAGCTACTTTATTTATCCTCCTATTACCGGAGTAATAATGTATATCCTCTCTGTGAATACTTCCGTCAGTGCTGGCGGCATGGCCATTGAAATTCGTGTCTTTAATGTGGTTTGCCGCTGCGTTATTCATCAAGTGATTCATGGTCATAGATACTATGGTTTTCAATATTTAAAAACATTAACTTCCACCGGATTTAAAGTTATTAATGAGCCCATCTGTGGTGTATGGCCAGACAGTGTCTTTTCCAGTATTCTTCTGCATTCTAGTGTCGTCGGTATGAAGCATCCCGCCACTCTCCCCCTCCACCGAGCGAGTATGCGCACGTAAACATTGCGACTGTGATCTGATTTCTGGCTTCTGGGTTGTCGCCAATAAGGTTCTGTGATGGAAGGACGGCGTGCTTCTCCGCTTGGCGGGGTGGATAGACCCAGGGTGAAGTTGGTTTGATAGGGCTTACGCCCTCGTCAACTTTGCAATTTAATTACAAATTTTGTTATCATTTAATGCACCTCGCCTGGAATTTTTCAGTGCACTCTAAGGGTTACCTTTACCATACGTAAGTAAGGATATTATGCTGAAGCGTACTGACGACTATGGCAAGATACTACACCGTAAGTGGTTTTTTAACTCATCTTTAACTTGTTCCAACTGGTGAACTGAATATTTCTAAATGCCTTGTTCCGCCATTGTGAGGGTATCCTGAAACGTGAAATTTCTGAAGCTATTTCGAAGAATATAAAGATTACGGAATTTCATGAGCTTGTACTATCAAAATTTATTCCTTCTTTAGCACTGAAAATTTGTTTCCTCAATATTGTTTTAGGACTCAATTATATCTTAGACTCGAGGTTTTATTGCATGGTATTTCGAATTTCGGCGCCAGAAGAAGAAATGGTGGCACATATTCTGAAAGGTTTTCCTCCCTACAACCGATCCTACCTCTTCCTCAGGAAGAGCCCGACTAATTTTGTGGAATTAGAGGCTGCTTGTACCTTTGCTGAATATGTCAAGCATGGGGAAGTGGCCAGACCCATCTGCCACCCTCCTCCTTTTAACCCGGCCTCGCCTCAATCTAGGGATAGTGGAAATCTTAAAAATGGTATAATTGTGGATTACGTGACCACCTTCGGAATGCTCGCCCGTCAATAAAGCGTAGTACTGGTCCTTGTTCTTATTTGTGTGGGTCGAGGCAGCGCATTAAGAATAATTGCCCAACCTCTTTCTAAAAACGCAATCAATGACTAAAGGTTAATAGTAATACTTGTGAATCTTGCCCCTGAATTTTCTGTGGATTCAGAGAGAGTTATTTGTCGGCGAGAATGTAATAAAATCTCCGATTTGGTTGAGTCTAAAAGTGCCTTCGCGAAGACAGAGCTGAATAATGAACCGATTGTTACTTTAAATGACTCGGGTAACGTTGTCACTTTAATATATGATGATGCTTGTTTGTTTTTTCTATTTGCTTAACGTCGCACCGACAGAGATATGTCTTATTGCGACGATGGGATAGGAAAGGTCTAGGAAGTGGAAGTGGCCTTAATTATGGTACAGCTCCAGCATTTGCCTTGTGTGAAAATGGGAAACCACGAAAACCATCTTCAGGGCTGGCGACAGTGGAGCTCGAACCCACTATTTCCCGATTACTGGATACTGGCCGCACTTAAGCGACTGCAGCTATCGAGCTCGGTGCTTACCGTCATTCACCTCCTCACATCGAAGGTCAACGGCCCACATTAATTGATGATAGTATGATGAAATAAGGTCCTCTTGTAAACTGCCTCAGTTGCAGAAAGTCAAAATTGCATGTGTCACGGCTAATAAGGATAATATGGAAATTTTTGGATCTGTTGACGTGATATTGCGTATTGGTTATTTTACTTGGAACGTTCATTGCTTGGTATCTCCGAATTTATCTTGTAGTATTATTTTAGGCACTGACTTCTTGTCAAGGACCGGATTCGTTTTAGACCTCCAGGCTAGACAATTCTACTTTAAATTTTCCTCAAATTGTAACTTCGATATTATTGATGCTCCTTTGGGTATCTTCAGAATTTCTTGTGTAGGTAGGCCGCTACCAGGGAAGAACAATGAAATCGATCAGTTGGATCTTGATCATTTGGATTATCAACAAGCTAATAAAGTCCGTAACTTGTGCCATGAATTTCCTGAGGTATTTACCAACAAGTTAGGACTGACGGATGTATTGGAGTACGATACTGAACTGTCTGATAACCAACTTGTTAGAACTCCTCCTTACCTCTTTCACCTCCTCGCATGCTAGAACTCAAAAGGATTATCGACCAAATGCTTGCCAATGGTGTCATCAGACCGTCCATTTCTCCTTATGCCTCTCTGGTTTACCTGGTACCTAAACCCTCTGGAGGATACCATGCCGTTATCGATTACAGATCCTTTAATCGCACAATCATCCTGCAATCTATTCCTATGCCAGATTTACATGTTTTGGGTGGTTCTCCGCCCATGTTCTTTACCGTGTTAGATCTAAATCAATCCTATTATTAGATTCCGCTCTCTAAAACTGCCTTCATCACGGACTGGAATATTTATGAGTACCTCAGGTTGACGTTCGGACTATCTTGCGGAGCAGCTGTTTTAACTAGATTTCTGAATTCTGTTCAAGGGGATATCAAGTTTAAGTTTGTTTTTAATTACCTTGATGACTTGTGATCTTCTCGAATACCTCTGAAGAACACGTGGATCATGTCACGGAAGTCGTTGAGCGTTTGAAATAGGCTGGTCTTACTGTGAAACTATCCAAGGTAACCTTCGCCAAGCTATATATATATATATATATATCCTTTCTTGGCCATGTCGTGTCGCCCGACGGAGTCTCCGTTGATCAATCTAGGACCCAGGCTATCAGGGAATTCCAACCACCTAAGGACGTAAAATGTGTTGCACGCTTTGTGGGTACGGTAAATTTCTTCCGCAAGTTTATCCCGAATTTTGCTGTGGTACCTCACCCCTTAACTATCAGAGGCGTAAGGATGTCAAGTTCACCTGGGTCCCTCCCAGCAAGTAGCCTTTGAAATTCTGAAACTTGCCTTATCGAATGCTCCTTGTTGGCCATACCCGACTTTAGTAAACGTTTCATTGCACAAACTGATGCCTCTGGAGAAGCTGTTACTGGTGCACTCTTTCAGGACCATGAGGACGGTCGTAGACTCGTTGCCTATGTGTTTAGGATACTCAATAATCTGGAGAGTAAGTACTCAATCTATGAGTTGGAATGTTTGGACGTGCTGTTTGCACTTGAGAAATTCAGACCCTTTATTGAACATGTAAATTTCGACCTTGAACCGACGCAAAAGAACGGGCAGAATCACTAGATGGGCACTTAGGATACCCGCTTTTAGTTTTCAGGTTAAGCGTATCAGAGGTTCGGAGAATGTCACCGCTATCAGCTTAAGTAGATGTAATATTGTTAGTGTGGGCGCCATTTTCCCGGATCTACCTTTGTCATACCATGAGTTTGGCGATCAAAAAGCAGATCCTGAGTTGAAAGAAATCACCGACAAGATTAGTGACGGAATGGTAGTAAAACCTTATTCTCTGGTGAAGGGTGTTCTATGTTGAAAAGCTCGAATTGATGCTAATTTCATTATTGTTCTTCCCAAGGTCCTAGTGCCAATCATCTTCAAATATTATCACTTTTGACGCATTGGTGGTCACTTAGGCACATTTAAAACTAGGCAGAAAATTAGAAAATATAAAATTCTTCATTTGGAAAATGGTTAAGTCCTGTAAAACTTGTGCTATCAGTAAACCCAACCTGAAGAACCGTGTTGGTTTATTTTCATCTTCAGAAGACTCTCGGCAGATGGAAAGGTCATTCATCGATTTTGTAGGTCCGCTCCCTCGCTCTACCTTGGGAAACATTCATATCTTTGTGTGTATTGATGCGTACTCGGTTTTCCGGGATTATTCCCAATAGATCTATGACTTCTCGTACGTCTATTAAGTTGCCTTAATTCTATCGTCGCATCCTTTGGTCCTCCCAAGTTTCTGGTTTATGACAATGCCAGTGCATTCACTAGCCACTTGTTTAAGAAGTACCTATTCCAGTTGAGCATTTCCAATGCTACTACAACTCCAAACGATCCAAACCCATCTTACGCCGAGAGAATGAACAGGAACCTGAAATCTTCCCAGATTGCATATCATCACAATAACCAATCCAAGTGGGATTCTTGCCAACACTGGTTAGCCCATGCCTTCAATACTGCCACACACGAATCTCATAGTAAAACTCCCATGTTCCTTATGTTCTGTTACACCCCGTATTCTCCTATGTCCAACGAACATGGTATTGATAATATTCCCGACCTGTCTAAACCCAACTATGTTCAGAAGAAAAAATTGTCGGTATCCTGTAAGACAGGCAGAGATAAGTACAACGAATTTAGAAAGTCAACTAGGTTGAAAGTTGGTGATCAAGTTTTTGTCAGGTTCTATACCATTAGTAAAGAAATTAACAAATTTTATGCTAAGCTTGCTCCTAGGTATCAAAGTCCCTGTACTATTTTACAGTTTTTGTCTCCGTTATCGGTACTCGGGAGTGACCCCATCACCAAGAGGATTAGGCGAGTTCAATTTTCCCAGTTAAAATCAGGTTATGTGTGATCCCTCTTCTCTCTTAAGGGCTTCTTGATAATACGTATGGTATGTAGTACGGACCTGCGGATGAAGGTTACATTTCAGTGAGAAAATTTGTTTAATTACCTTTAGATTATTTTGTAACTATTCTGGTTGCGTGTGAATTTTATTTAGTAACTTTTCCATGTATAGTATTTTTGTTTTGAGAATTGCTTCCTGACCGTATGACCTTTTTCTCTCCAGAAATTGTAGTTTAGTAGTGTGCGAATTAATTACAACGTGTTATGATTTTCTGCACCAAATCTTCTGCATTCATGTCTCATGTGAATCTTAATATCACTGTGTAGTAGCTTACTACAGTGTACTTGTTACCATTGTATTTTAAAATGTGATTGTGGTTCGTGGCGTGTGGATCCTTTCACTTGTGTTATTGGCACCTATTTATTTAATCGTTAATATCTCATTGCTCCTTTGGTTTGGGTGCATGCCTGCTCTGTCCATCATAAATTGATTCTATCCTGATCATTGAAGATTACTAAATTTTCATCATTAATTTAATTATGTATTATGTAGTAGCCTTTGTCTTGTAGCAAATTTTGGAAAATTGTATATAATATTAGGTCTGTGCATTGTTGTTCACTGGTATGAAAACTGTTAAGGTGTCCTAACCTGTATTTATCTTTAACTGTTCTAGTATTCTATTGCCTATGTCTTGTTATCCGACTTTAATTTGGTGATATAACTGTCTATTCCGGTTGTGGTATTGTTAGGTGTGCATTAAACGAACCGAGTAATCTGTTAGGTTAGTTTCTTTACTTGGGGGGTTGACTAGGAACTGGATAGTACCCGGTGTTAGATCCTATTTGTTGAGTTTTGGATTTGCCTGTGGATATTGATTATTGCGGAACTCTGTCGATCGGACTTGGTGGTGGTTGGCTGTTTGCCTTTACGGCATGGACTTAACTGTCTTCACTGCTTTCGGTCTCCAACTTATGGCGGTACGATTTCCTAATTTCCGATTGGTCTCATGCCCAACTTTTAATCATTTCTGTAATCAGTTGTGAATTACCCGTTAACTGAGTGATCTATTTCTAGTCATTTCTGTCCTTTTGATTTTCTGGTGAGTAAAATTTTACCCTATCTACCTTCTCAAAATTAGGCATCTGGGTTTTCCTTTCTGGTAATGGTGGTTAACTACGTTGTTATTTGTTGTATTTTTGGGGTGCATGTGGTATTAATTCTGCATTCTTCTACAGACCTTACTTGCCTGGTTTCTGTCTCTGAATTGGTGTATTATTCATGAAGTGTGTTAATCTATTGAGTTGTAACGTCCATGTCGTCCTACCTCGTCCACTTGTTATGGTGGTGTTATTTTTCACAAATTGCACCAATGGATCCTCTCCTTTCGAACCTAGTAGGTAATGGTTTTGGTCCTGAGTGAGTTATGTGGTAACGGTACGTGATTTTGTTTTAAGTTTGCATTGTGAGGTGGCATGATTGCTCCACGGCATGTCGTTGAGGATGGTTAGTGTTCCCTTCCCCCCTTTTTTGCTAACGCATGTCCGTTGAGATTCATTAAGGTTGTATTGTTATTGTGTTGTATAATTAAATTGTTATAACACTTCGGTATGGTCGGTATTGCATTTAATTTACCCCTGTGTGCCCGTAGATTGGGAAATAAATCCCGGCATGGGTTTACCACTCTTCTTAGAAAAACCTGGTCTGCTTGCATGTAATTTGTGATTCCTGTATGACCTGGTCTATTCTTGTTTTGTTTTAATTCTCTGCATACCCAGGTAATCTGACGTCATCATGTATTTATCCTGTACTATAAAGTTCATTTTGGATTAACCTGCCAGTCTATTGGTCCTTTTCTCTCCGGAGTGTTACTATCCGTTGCTATTAATTTTTGGTCATCTTGCGGTTCTGCGGGGCGCCAGTTGAGTATGGGATTAACTAGTGCTTCATAGGTGGTATTGAAGCCTCCCACTATTCGATGATCGGGTCTTTTCGTTGTGTTTTCTCCTTCTTCACCGTTCTATTGAGCGTTTTCCCTCGTCCTAGTTCATGATCTACCATTTAAATTTTATTTACCTTTTTCATATATATTTCGCACGGTACCTGCGGCTGTGTGGCTACAGTGTGAGTCTACGGATGTCACTTGTTACTAGCCCGGATTTTGTCCGAGATCCCTTGTGGATAACCGGTAGGGAATCGTGTCACGTCTCTGCTCTCATTTCCAAATTGGCCACTTAATTGAAGGGTATTTCTAAACCATTTATTTAAATGAGTATTCCATTGTTGATGTATATGTTTGAAAATTCGGTGAAGTTGTGAGGAATATAATTTAAGATCGGGTGACACTTCTGAATTTCTTTCTGCCATTTTCTGTCTTGCTCCACCATGGTGTTAATGACTATGTTATTATGAGTTCCTATATCCTAATACTATTCTTGACTTGGTGTTGCTGATACGCGTATCCACCATCTGAAAGATCTCGAAGTCTCGAACTGCAGCTAACTATATTCATCTTGCCTTGAGTAATTATTTACCGTAAGCCATGGATATTGATCTTTTTCTTATATCCAGTTTCTCGGTGTTTCTCTTATTTGTGAGTATAACTATATCTGATCTTATCTCTTCTTTAGACGGGTTATGCATGGAGTGTATACGTAGCATTACAATTGATTAATTGCAAAATATAATTTCTAGATTTTGGTCGTGTATTTAACCCTCAAGCACACGCACCAGATCTTAGGACGCAGACACACGCGTGGTGGGTGCTTTCCACCCCACATATCATAGTATTGTAAAATATGAATTACTGTATTAATTTGATATTTTAAGATAGATTATGTAAGAATGACTCTCTCTGCGGGGATCCAGCCAGAAAGGTACAAGAGCGGGGTGGGCACAGGAAAGTTATTTGTACATTTCACTAGGAAATAAAATGACCTGGGGTGGATTCCACCCCATACGCGTGTGTTTGAGGGTTAATGGGTTTAAAAATTTATTTATTGGCTCACTGATTAGTGATTCTACTCTACTGATTTAAAAAATTAATTGTAAATTTAATTAACTTGGATTACTGTGTAATGTGTTATTGCTTCGCAACATGTTCTCCCTTGGTCAACGTCTGGTTATTTTGAAATTATGTGTGGATTGCTGTTCTCTTAGTATTTCAATTCTGGAAATGATTTGACATCTCTGGGTAGGTCATCTATATGAAGAGTACTGTCGGTGTGGCTGTGTTCGATAATTTGATGTGTTCCTTGCTGTGTTGTTATCATGCATTGCTGGATCAGCTGTTATGATCTGTAGCGTGTTCTTACTTGATTGATGCCTGGACTTATTGAACTTACCATGTTTGTGGTTTGTTGTATTCTGTCAGTATCTTCTTTCCTAAGCTTAACTTATTTCTGTGTATTGTGTATGTTTGAAGTTGTATGTCTATGCAACGGTAGCTTCTGGTTTTCATTGTTGCTAGTGGTGCCTTTATTATGTGGCATTCCGATAGGGTTGCTGACGTGCACAGAAAACGAATTTGAGGAGATGACTATCTTTAATTTTCAAGTTAATTCTTTTCCTTATATGTTGTGCATCAAATTTCTGCCGATATATTTAATTTTAGCATGATATATTTATGGTTATATATTTCCTAGTACCTGGTCAAGTGCCGTTTAGGTAATTATTGTATTCTATTGTAATCCTGTTCTCCTTTTGCTTTTACTAGTAGCTTTATCCAATGACATACTGTAGTCTTAAGTCAAGTTAATCCAGTTTAAGATTATGTAAAGCATTTACCTGTTGGATCTTGTGATCTTATTACATGCTCACCAATTTTGTTTTCCTATATTTGCTCATTTCTTTTCCTTGCCCTTCTGGGCGTTTTTCATTTGTTAAATTGGTTTATGCCACCCTGGCAATAATAATAAAAATGGAAACCAAATGAAGGCGTTTCTTAACTTACGCAAGTCCGATAAACAATACTAAAATGAATGTCTAACATGTGATAATCTCAATTTGGGTTTATAATCGCGTGCATTTAAATCTAAGAAGGTTTATTATTATACCAGTGAACATTTAGGAAGTTGTTCAGTTGTGTGTGTATACCACAAAGTAACGAAATCTTTGAACAGTTGATACATATGAACTTGCGAGACTTGTTTATTGGAATTAAAACTTAGCAAATGATCTGGAGCATGAGTGTCACCATTTATCTAGAACATTAACAGAATTGCGTGTACCACCACTTTAATGCATGGGACTTCTTAATGATTGAAAGTAACTGGACAGCTAGTGTCATTTAAATGCACTCAATTGTTTTTTACTCAATTCATATATGTTTTGGTTCTTAATTGACTATTGGATTCATCTTGCTGGTGGTGCATAAACTGGGAAATGTGATCGGTGGTCATTTTCTTATTCGGACTATTCCATTAAAGACTCAGTTTGTATCCAGACCACCACCTTATGAAAGTCATTATATGTTGTATATGTGGAGCTTCGGGGAGGGAGACTATTACCGGATTAAGAATTTATACCTCTCTGTGAATACATTAGTGCTGGCTGCATGGCCATTGAAATTCGTGTCTTTAATGTGGTTTGCCGCTGCGTTATTCATCAAGTGATACATGGTCACAGATACCATGGTTTTCAATATTTAGAAACATTAACTTCCGCCGGCTTTAAAGTTATTAATGTGCCCATCTGTGGTGTATGGCCAGACAGTATTCTCATGCATTCTAGTGTCGTCGGTATGAACCATCTCGCCACTCTCCCCTCCACCGAGCGAGTATGCGCACGTAAACATTGCGACTGTGGTCTGACATGTAGGCTTCTGGCCAGTCGCCATTAAGGTTTTGCTAGTGAGCTGTGATGGAAGGACGGCGTGCTTCTCCACTTGCCGGGATGGATAGAGCGATTATCATGGACCCATGGTGACGTTCGCTTGATACGGCTTATGCACTCTTGAGCTGTGAAAGTTAATTTTAAGTTTTATTACCATTTAATGTACCTCGCCTGGAATTTTGGAGTGCACTCTAAGGATTACCTTTACCATACTGTACCATTACGTTACATTTGAGGCAGTAACTATTATGGAAATACAGTGGACAAATATGGCGCACAGCAGCTTCAGGTGGCGTAAATGCGAACGGAATATAATCTTACTGCAAATCGATATCGATCAGTAGGCGGAGGTCAATATTGACCAGCAAAAGAGTAAAGAGTTTCCAAGATTGAACAACTATGGACCATGAAATAATTGAATTGACTCGATTCTTGGATACCTTGAGAAGAAAAACTGCGTGAAGGAAGAACTGTACGTTTTACAACGAGATAGCGAAAGAAAATCAACGAATTATAAAAACTAAAGTAATTTATATATAATAAATCGAAGGAATAAACCTCCAATATCTGCAGGATACTTAAGGAATCAAAGAAAAACGCCAAGATATTGAAGTAAAGTGTGACTGCAGCCGAGTCAGATATCGACGTAAAGAAAAAGGCCGGAATAGCATAATAAGTGGCCAATCTACACTAAAAAACGCAGAAAAAACTATTTCAAGTTATAAGCAGTACCTGTTTAGGCGACATAATTGACGAAAAGCAGACCAAAATTAAGGAAATATATAATTTAAGAGAAATATTTCTATCAGTTATAAAATATATAAACTCAAGTACACGTATTGGAAAACCTGCAATTCATCAGGAGAAATATGTATTCTACAAAATATTTACTGTCTTTTCGTTGCATGATCCCTGGTGACGTAATTAATCTCGCCTAAACGGATGGAGGAAGATTGCGCAAGATGAACTCAGCTCAAGCCAAGATGCCCAGCCGAATCCAGCCGTGACGTGATCCTGGGACATGATTAACTACTCCGAGATGTCCTAGTCGATGAAGGAGCCAGCAACGGGAAAGTCGACACGAGATAAGTAATATGGTTTCGAACTATACATTATAAAAGTTTAATTATTCGCTAGGATATACTTATTTGAGTGCAGAAGTGCCTACAGATATATATTAAGTGCCAATAAGTGAATACTATGGTCTGGATTTAAATAATTAACCGCTGACATGTGCTATTTTAAGTAATACAAACCCTGTGCTCGTGAGATATTTGTAGGTTGTTATAAACAAGATCAATATGAGCATATCCATGTTTTATATGCTAATCTACTTGAGAAGACCAATTAATATCGAACTATTTGTGGTTAAGAGGAATGTATGCGATGTACGTAACGTAACCTAGTTTTTATGAGCACTTGATCGGCAGACATGGCCAGTACGATTATTGTATTGAAAGGAAATGATGAAATATTAGGGAGTTGCAGTTTATGAATGGAAACTCAGGCTATTGGACTGTTTTCACCGTAACACAGAGGTTATTGAAATGAAGTTGAATTTGTATTGTTTTTATATGAAGGTATCGGGAAGAATTGAAATATGAGAATTGCATAATGTTGTTAGCCTGAGGAAATGTGAATTGTTCTCGGCGTAAGCAAAGCCTAGATGAGGTTATTGCGAGTTTCTGTGTCGGTTACGGTTTTTAATATAGAGGTTAACAATGCAAGAGATGGAATTAGGTCGTGTTTATGTGAATGTATGTTACAGTCCAAGCGTTATATGATCGATAAATAGCATTGATGCCAGACATATCGCTAGGTTATTTGTGTATTACATGCAATATAATCTGAATATACGTACAGATGAAAGAACATCGCATAACTAAAAATATGTCTTATTATGTGAATGTATATCGGTAGAGTAGGTTTTTAACCTAATTTTGGCACAGCGGTGAATAACTTGAGAGTTGGTTTTATATGCAATGGCACGTATTTATGAAAACATTTGGCACAACTTACGCGTTTACAACTGATTGATCATCGTAATGGTGGCACTCTATAGTAAGAATACTTGAATTAATCTTGCACATATGAATGTATATAATTATAATAAGCTTGATATCGGTATCGACAGGTACATTTATAGTTGCATTGATATATTTTTAAAACCGTAATTAAGAAACATATTACTTATCTTATGTCGTGAAGAAGTTATAATGAAAATAGAAACCAAAAATTTAAAATGAGAATTCAGTGGATGTCCCAAAGCTAGCCCAAATAATACTAACAGGAAGATATACCACTCCCTCCATGATAAATAAAGAATTATCCCGCTCTTACCCAATGAAACCTTTTAAAATAATGAAAATGGTTATATGACCGGATGATATTCAGTTTAATGAATATAATATGATGATAGGTTTACCATGAAGATTACGAGCTCAAGAATTATATTATAATATGAATCCAATTTCTTTTCACTCTTGCTAATAATTTAATTCCTATTTTAATTATAAAACATTAGCATGCTAATAAATTAGATCTAGGCTTATTTATCTGTTCCTTTTCCCAAAGTAACTTATAATACGTAGACATAGGATAGTATTAGAGCTATTTAAGGTTAGATATGCTGAGTAATGAACATCATATCAGGTTTTCACCTACTTGCGGGGGAACTGAATGATTGATTAGAATCATGACTACTCTTCAACGGAACCTACGACTGTTTTGTACAATTTGAGAGTTTAATGAGATGTTTTACCCTGAGAACCAAATGTATACCTCCGACCATCGTACTTATACATGCGAGAGACACCCGCGTACATGATGGTTATCTTAGTTTTGGGTCATTTGCAGCCGAGGCATGATATTATGATCGCCCAACGAGAGTTATATGAGTAGATAGGTGCCGATGACAGGAGAGAAGATGGTAGGAAAGGTGTAATACGTAAGTAAAGATATGACGCTGAAGCGAACTCACGACTATGGTAAGATACTACACTGTAAGTGTTTTTCCAACTCATCCTTAACTTGTTCCAACTGGTGAACTGAATATTTCAAAATGTGAAGTGCGTACCGCAACAGGATGTAACTTTGCATCAACTAAAGTCTACATTTTAGCCCTGCGGTGTTTGAACAATTTTCGAGTCAAAAACTTATATATAAACTACTTTTGTTTACCAGGGACTTGCACCTGCTGTGAATTAATATTAATTCTTATTCTTGGAAATTGTAAATTTAATACTCAATGATTGGTAGCGGTTTTCTAGCCCTAATAAGTAGGGGTTAATGCAATGTTTTGGCAGGGTTATTAACCAAGTGGGTTGCTGCAAGGATGTGGAACAAACGTTCGTTTTCCATCTTAATTTTCCTACTTCCCGGGATATATTATTAAATTAATTTTTTGGTATTTTCGTGATTTTTCGACGTCCTGTTTTTCTTTTGTCTCTTAATATGTACATGCCTATTGTTGTTTGGTGGCCTATGATTGGCCATTTTCCTTAACTGCCTAGCGTATTTTCGTTGCCATGAGAATATTATGTTGATTGATGGTGATGTTGATTGTTGATGGATGTTGGTGGAAATGAATTGATTTCCCTGTTATGAATTTAGTATTGTGGGTTGCTTAACGTGTTTTTCTTTTAATTAATTTTGGCATTTTTCTCTCCCTGCTGGCATATTTTCCTACCATGTGTCGGAGACCTTATTATTATTATTTTGGGGTAAACTAATTCTTGGAAAATTGATCGTAATATTCCACCCTTCCTTGTGGGAGCTCCTTGGAATATACCCCAAATAACGTTTCAGTATCAAGAAAATCGCTATTTAAGTACAACTATATAACCATTCTCTAAGAGAGGGAGTGTTTCACTGACATGGGCATGACACATATGAAAAAGTTTTCAAAGTCTTTTAAGACTTACTGGAATCAAAATGATAACCTCCCCAAAACCAGTAGCTAATTATAATGAAACTGAAGCAAATATTTATTTAAATCAGGAGAATTGGTCAGACAGACAAAGGTAAGCCTTCCAAAAATTAAAATTACCAAGTTTCGACAGAGACATAGTGTTGTGACTATACTTCAAGGGCAATTTTTAAAATGAGATCACTAGAAATTAAGGCCTAACTGGAATCAAAAGTTTCAAAATATCAACTTGTCCCTGAAAGTTTAGACAAAGAAAACACTAGTAAAACATTGTCATGATTGAACCAAATATAACCATACTGTAGAACTTAATTCATAACCACTACCACTGCACTAAGCTGATTGCATTGGAGTATGCGAAGCACATCCTTGAATGTACAAATAAGCTCTGCCCCACTTGTAGTATTATAATGAAGTTAGACATTATTATCAGCATCTCGACATGTTCATTAAGGCTTGTCTCTACCCCATTTAATCCTTCTAACCTGAATGGATTGCATCGACCCAGATTTAATATTCAATTGCTTGTAACTGACAAAATATGAACTGTATATGCCAAAAAACTTGTGTATTTGTTCATCTCCTTTAGTAGGTATTGACACGATTTAAAAATATTTTTCAGTTGCTGACTACTCTACCAGTTCAAAAAATTACATATATGATGAATGGATCAAATGGACATATCCATTAATATCAATGCTGCCCTACCTGCTGGTCACTACACAAACAATGTTCGACTACCCCCAGGACTAGGGAGTGCTGCATTGTTTCTGTGATCAAATATGGATGGTCATCAGCGGTTAATGAGAAATCTATATGAAATATATTATATGAAATTAGTGAGAGTAAACATGAAGAGGAAGCTGATGATGCATTGGCTGATCCTGAATTTGTTTTTTCCAAAAAACCTGATGACGATCACGTTTCTCTGGAGGGAGAAGAAAATGACGAGCTCCAAGTATCTGGTTATAAACTACAAGATGAGACTGACTCTGTACAAAAAGAAGTGTACATATCTCGAAAGGGGACGGAATGGAGAAAACAACCATATTGACAATCAGGTGTAAGGTACGTTCCACATTCAGCAGAACCCCTATTTAACGTTTTTACAGGGACCTGAATTTTTATTGTTAAATGGGAGTTAACATATATTGTGCCATCATACGTTATTTACACAATGACAGCAATAAAAGAAGGAGATATATACATTATACACTGTACTGTAGTTACAGTTTGTGCTTCATTTTGGCAATTTTTTGTTGATGAATGCAAATTTCTTCCGTTTAAGGTTTTTCTTATAAGGTTATGCATGATTTTTCATAAAAGGCAGGAAAGATACCGAACTCACACAAACCCATTAAAATTACTACAGAACAGCAATCAGTTTGTTTAAACATTATTGCGGATATTTTCCAAGCAGCAGCTGACTCATTAGCATGTATTTTCTAATTCCAATAGACTGAACACCCATATTACATTTCCTTCTTAAGAACTGCAATAGCATCAGTCCAGAGGATTGTTGCAAACATCGCCAGTTTCCTATTTCAAGCGGCATCACCTAACCTAGGTATCAATTGCAAGAAATCAGCTTCATTTCCCGTATCAAATCCTATTTACAAAGAAACAGTAACAGTAAAAATGTCCACCTATTTGATACTTATATTTGCATTAAGCAAATCAATTAATCACACACAGTACATGTTTCATTCCATTTTGAAACATCTTCAGCTGTATTACATTGCTTAGGTGAACTCATTAAGTATTTATCTTTTTAAGAACATCTCAAACAGGTGTTTGTTTTTCTTAAAATCTACATAAATTTAAAAATTGAAATAAATTAAAATCAATGTGGATGGTTGAATGGGGTGGTGAAATGAGAGGGAAATGGATCTGTTTATGTTTAGCCTATTTAAAAAAAATCTATTCACTTGAACAGATGTTGTAAAAATGTTTCTAGCACTTTTATCACCAAAATATTCTGCTTGTCTCCTAATAAAAAGTTTTTTGAAAATATAACTTTCCTTTGTCACTGTTCTGAATATTACAAGGTGTTCTCTTCGTTTGCTCCTTCAAAGGTGATTGCTATTTGTTTTAAATTTACAAAAGTATCTCTTGAATTTGGTTCGTTCAGGATCCCTGAAGCTGATCGCTGTTTTACTTACCCATAATCTTGTTGCTAAAATCTACTATGTCCTTGGAGGAGCACAGCTAATGCAGCCTTCGACCCCATTCAACCATCCACATTCATTTTAATTTAATGCAAATTTTAAATTTACGTAGATTTTAAGAAAAACAAAGTACCTATTTGAGATATTCTTAAAAAGATAAATACATAGTGTTTTCACCTAAGCAATGGAATACAGCTGAAGATATTCCAAAATGGAATAAAACATGTACTGTGTATGATTATTTGATTTGCTTAACGCAAATATAAGTATGAAATAGGTGGAAATTTTTACTGTTATTGTTTCTTTGTAACATAGGTTTACCGCTCACATTTTATAAAAATAAATTTCAAGCTCCCTGTAGAATAATAACAATTTTACTATAAATATACATGGGAACAGCCATTCTGAAATTTAACAAGATGCAAAAGTACATAACCTAACCTCTGAAATTAGTTATGCACACCACTGTATCTTGAGAAGCATCACATTCTTATTTTATTTCAGAACATAGTAAATTAAGCAATCTTTTACTTCAACTTTTATTTCTAAGAGTTAACAAGTGCTGTCATTGCACTTATTGCAAAAATATGTTATCCCTATGTTTAATACACCAGTCTGTGTGTGAGAAGACCTCAGACTCACTCAAGATCAATTCACTCATGCGTAGCAATGAATCAACACAGAAGACGATTGATCACATTCAATATAAACCCTGGAGTAGAGTGTATGAATATTGGTAATGGATGAAAACTAACATGCCTGAATTTGCCTGTGATAATGGATGAAACGGTAAAAGGATTCTCATTGTATTGTAACTAAAGGATATTGCACAGATTAATACAGGAATTTTCATAGATTATAATAACATTGTCATTAAAACGAGGGTTCTGTTCTACTACATCGGCCGCGAACAGATGTCAATCAGAGTCAGACATCTCACTTTAGCTCTAAGTGCTCAGGCTCCAAATTCCTCTTCTGCCTTGAATCATCCTTAGCAAGCTTATGACATCTTTTGCAGTGGTTCTCAAGGTCCCATAACCAAAATGAATAGAAATATAGGAAAATTTTAACATTTCCTTAACGCTAAATGTGAGTTTTTCCCTACAGTATTTTGAATTATGTAAAATTGAATATAAAATTGCATTGCTCTTATGGAAAAATTTTCAGGACCTGAAATTTCTTCCATTAAATGCGGGTTTATTCTAAACCGGGGTCACACAAAACTGGGGTTGCACTGTAATATGAACAATGCTATTGCTTCATTTACATCATGGACCTATATCTATAGGCCTATATGCTCTTCAATATTTTAGTTGTTTATATTAATAATACTTCAGAGAAACGTAAATTTCAATTATGCGTATTCCACATTAGGTAACATAATGAGAATTGCACCTGGACCCACGAGATATGCTCTTCAGAGGACAGGTGATCCCAGATGTTGGCAATGAAGTTATTCATCATTTATAAAATGCTGGAAACCACTTTATGAGAAACAAATTTTGAAATGAAGAGGGTTTTTGCAGATAAAGGGTAAGCTACAAGCCCATTTCTTTCATAGAGTTTGAAGCATTTCTAGATATGTACGATTTACACAATTTGGAAACAATAGCAGTTTCTGCTTTTTGTTAGCTGCTAATAATCACAATCAACAATAACATGCAGTTATCTATATTTGCAGGCTTGATTTTGCTGGAGTCTACAAATCAGTGGGCAAATCACTTCGAGAAGTATGGAATGAAGCAGACGGTCACCCTATCCTTCGAGCTACAATATCTCTTCAACGGTCCTAAATGATAACCCAGTTTTGAGCTTCGATAATAAGGAAGAGAGACCAGCCCATAGATGTAATGGCAAGTTATCAGCAAAAAGAAAAGTTCATGACATGTTCGTTTCACAAATACCTAAAGTGTTTGTTCCATATGAAAATAATACTGTGGATGAACAGCTGGCTTCCTTTAGGGAAAATGCCTCTTTAAGCAGTATTTATCTACCGAACCAAGAGAAAAATATGGAACAAAATTATGGCTCCTCTCGGATTTGGGCACGGTTTATGTGTGCGCCTCTACAGTTGACAACGCTACACCAGTAAACAGAGAGAGAGAAGTGAACAATGGAAGGAATGTGGTATTGAGACTTGTCAAAGATATTGAGGGAACAGGGAGAAACGTCACTACAGACAATTTCATCACTGACTTTACCCTGGCTAGTGAGCTTCTGAAAAGGAACCACAATTTCAACAATGATAATTTCCTACCGGAACATTCCTAGAGACTTAACACTTGCTGATCCCATTTTGCATACTCCTCAAATGGACCTATTCCCAAGAACTCAAATTTCCATACATCATTTAATAATGTATCAGCAAACTCATAAAAACTAACCAGTTCTCCAAAACACAAAATTGATATGAATCTCTGATGGACAGGTTATTACAATTACTTACGAAAGATAAAAGGTGAACATCAAAGAGACATGTGCACGTGCCTGCCAAGAAAGGTTATACTATGGATTGTACAACAGGGGTAAGATATAAATAATGCACAAGCAGTCAGGAAAATACAAGGACACTAGTGCATGAACAAGAACTGTCTACTTCGGATGTATTGAAAGACAAGGCACAACAACTTACAAACAGTACAACACAAAAAAATCAAAAGGTAATTCAAAACCAAACACAAAGGAAACATTACAAAGATCAGTGAGAGTGTCACTAACTTTTACAATTAGTTTCATTAAACAGAACACACATTTCCTAACCAACAGCCTCTCTCTTGACAAGACTATTCAAAGAAAACATTAAAGGCTCCCAGTTTGAAGTTGCTAAAGATACAAATGAGTGGCACCATGTGCCGTCCAAAGAGAAACCCGCTGACTTAGTGTCCAGACGACCACAAATGAACACAATTGTCAACAATACAGTTTGTTGGCATAGTTCTGGATGGTTGAATCAAGATCCTTTGAGTAGGAATAAATGAAAACGTGATGTTCGAATTAATCTCCCAGTTCAAAAAATGCCACAAATGCTTTTAGAGACTTGATGATGACTTATAACAAAAGTTTCAAGATTAAAAAAGGTACAGAGAGTAGCTGCATATTGTTTTTGATTTATCTCAGATTGTTATAAACAAGAGTGAAATTCAAGTCCACTGTTCATATCGGAGTTGAACCCTCCACTCAAATGTTGCATAAATGTTCTGTAGAAAATATTAAATCATATTGATTATAACAATAATCATAGATCAAGAAGCCATCTCCTTGTCGAAAGAAGACTGCACAATATCTTAATTCTAGTGGGGAGGAAATATTAGATCATTCTGTATATATATAATCTCACTAATCTAATTATCATTGCGGAACAACTTCGACTACTTCATCATGGCACTCAACCCTTAATCACATCTCTGAGGGGCAAGATTCGGATCCCATCAGCAAGGGGGGCAGTAAAGAAGCAACATTTGTGCACGTCTCAAGGATCGTAAGTTGAATGCAGATACTTCTGAACAATTAATGCGAAATACACAAAGTGTGCGTGTACCCATTTCTTAACACTAGAATACACTATGCTGGCTCAATTCACATAAACATTGGCGTGAGATGGAACAAGACCAGACTGCCTAGCTACCAAGTCTCTCCACATAGACATGATACCTGATCTCACAACAACTACATTGCTCGCCTCTCTTTGTTCACTTATTTTCACAGAGGTCACCCCATGAACATTTACAGTGATAATGGCACAAACTTCTTCAGAGCAGCTAAGGAAATCAAGGCCTTTCTGAAAAACAATCCTGAGAAAAACCAGCTCTTCCCTGCAACTGCAGGCATGGGACTGATACAGCATTCCATCCCTCCTGCAGCACTACGGTTTGATAGAAAACGAGAAGCAGCTGTCAACAGTCTGATATATCACCTTAGAAGAGTGATGAATTCTTATTTCTTGACCAACCAAGAATGGACCACTCTTACAACACATACTCACATCTCCTCACTAAAGTTAAATGACGACCCTTTTGACACTTCTTACCTAACTACATCCAATTTCCTTGTAGGAGAGAAAAATACTACACTCCCTGATCATGATTATACTTCCTCTCTCATTATCCAGATGGCTGTATATTGAGCAGGCAACCCAGAATTCCTGAAAGAGATTGTCAATTAAATATCCCAATAAATACCCCATAACAACATAGTCACATGCTATGCAGTGGACGATGGCAGTGATCAAATGTGTATCCTAATTCATGTAACAAATGTACAGGTGAGTAATGGGGAACATACAAAGCCTATTCACAAACACTGTCCTTTACCACATATGAAACAGAAAGGCAAGATAACTCTTGAAGGGCTCATTTATTCATTGAAAGTTTAAGTCACCATAGACTAGTATCATCACAGACCACATTAGGAAGGATAAGAATGTTTTCTACTTGCCACAAGATGGCTACAATGTGTGTAGTACGTAAGTGAATTCTGACAGTAAGCAAGCAATCACCTGCAACTTTTATCTACAAATAATTGTATTATCTAGAAGTCAATAATTAATATAATCAACAAGATTACAATGGTGTTTCATTTGGAACAACTAGTAAAATACCCAGGAACAGTAACAAAAATGCGCTCCTTATAGCAACTCCGTGTTTGAAAATATTCACTAAGTCAAAAATATTAGTAGCATTGATACCACCTCCCAAATGATATACAGTAGAGGTCTTTGGATCTATCCCAACTGCTGCGTGATACATAATGCAAGATCTTAAAGAACATGAAGGAAACGTGAAAATTAGGTTAGTAAACAGTCAATCTCATAAAAAAGTGTATCAATCATATGTATTGAAATGAAGGGTCAACCACTGATATCTGTTCAGCAATTTTATATTTTCAGTACCTAACAATGGCTTATCAAATTATGTACATTACCTCAAGTGAGTTTTCCTGCATTGGCCCTGGCTCTGTTAACTCTGATATGGCTTCTTTTTTCAGTGGTATCATTTCTGATACATTTTCAATATTTTCCTGTGGAAAAAAAGATACATAAGTTATGCACGTAACACACATTTACAAATACTGTCACCAACAAATGAGCGTGATAATTTACTACTTCCAAGGATTACAGTTACTGTCAAAATTTTACTACTGTTTAAGAGAGATTTCTACCAGCAGAGGATTTCAAAACCAAAGGCTGCACTGAGAATGGTGTTATCATCCTTGTTCAAACCTAATGTCAGAGAAAGCATGAGACTGAGAACCAAATATAAAGTGAGAAGCATTTTCTAGCCATACCAGAAGACATCCTACCAGAGATGGAACTGGGACCATCTCGCACAACATTTTGGAAGGAATCTGCCACAGACATAAACACTAAATTATATTAATTGATTTTATGTATCCAATTACGTCTATCAAATCATTGAGGTTGTTTGAGTCACATCCAAGTATTAAAACTGTCCTAAATCTTTTGCCATACAGTGAGAAATATTAATACTATGCTCTTAACATACATTTTGTTTAGACAGACAGATCAAAATCCCTTGAAACATTTTAATCACTTTCTATAATCTGGTTTTTGCCAAGCTCACAGGGGATAAACACTGCATTGAGACAGTTCTGTTCATCCAAGTGTAAAAATAAAAAACGAACATGAAAGAAGCAAGCTTATCACAGTCATAGACCAGGGAAGGATGTGATGCAGGTCAAACATAAAGCAAGTACAAATGAAATGTTTTACTACAACAAGGATGTTATGCAGTGTTCTGTGAAGAACTGTGGGGATGAGAACACCATCAGTGTTGGAGTGTACATCTGCAGTTACAGAAGCTCTTTCATGATCTACGAAGGTCATCCAATAAATAAGTTTCCTTATTTTTTCTCTGCATACCACATGTTTTAGAAAAAAAGTTGGTACTGTAGGAACTTTCACTGGCGTATGGCTGGGGTAAGGTGATCTTCAACCGCACGTGCTTGCTCTGTGTTCACCAGTACGGCGCTACCTGCCATGGAGCTACCACTTGAAAGCGTTTCCACTTGTGAACTCTGTCCTGTTATTCGCTTTTCCACCGCAAAAAATGAAATGGCTACCAATATTCATTGCCATTTGGTGTGAGTTTATAGTGAAAGATGCATGCTGGCATTCATGGTTCCTGGAATGGCAGCAAGATGTACATGATGACAGCGCAGCGCCAGCCCCAATATAGCCACTGTTGCAGGTCGGAATGTGGTGGACGAAGATTAATGCGTCAGCACTGATGAGATAATGAATCTACTGCCTCCCGGCACGGAAACTGGCAGTCCTTTATTGCAATGATATTGTTGAATGTCTTGCAGTATTGAAAAGTCTGTGCAAGATGGGTCCCAAGTTTTCTTACTGATGCTCACAAGCAATAACAGAACGAGGTAGCCTGAGCTTTCCTGCAAATGCTTCAAAGAGAGGGAGATCAAATGTTTTCCCGCATTGTTACTGGAGATGAAAGCAGGGTGCATTATTCAACTCTGAAAACAAAACCACAAAGCATGCTAAGGAAGAAACTTGGCGAACATGCTCATAAAAAAGGGCCAAGACCTCAGACACTTTTCTACAATTTACTTTACATCGCACCGACACAAATAGGTCTTATGTTGACAATTGGAGAGGAAGAGCCTAGGAGTGGGAAGGAAGCAGATGTGGCGTTAATTAAGGTACATCCCCAATACTTACCTGGTATGAAAATGGGAAACCACGGAAAACCATCTTCAGGGCTGCCGACAGTGGGGTTCGAACGCACTATCTCCCAGATGCAAGCTCACAGCTGCGCGGCCTTAATCGCATGGCCAACTTGCCCGGTTAGACCTCAGCCTCTGTAGGCATAGTTTTGGCTACTGCCTTTTGGGACTGTAATGATGTTGTATTGGTTGACTGACTGCCCCAATGCACTGTGGTCACACATGAGAGGTCCTCCACGGTCCTCACGGAGCTCAGAGTTGAAATCCAACGAAAACGTTCTTGTCTTGTCTCAGAAAATATTGCCCATTCAGCTCAAAGGACGCAGGATTTGCTGCAGAACTTCAAAAGGGACCTTTTTCCCCATCCATCTTATTCTGCGGAACTTGCCCCGAGTGATTTCCATCTCTATCCACAACTCAAGTTGCACCTTGGAGGTAAGCGGTTTGCAACTGATGAAGAGGTGGAAGAGGAAGTTCACCGCTGTCTACAGAGATGGGACCCGACCCGGTATGATGAAGGTATCAAGAAACGACTGCCAAGATAACAAAATGTTTGGACTGAAATAGTGACTATGTGGAAAAGTAGTGTACGAGTTGTAGAATGAAAATTAAATATTTCTCAAAGGTAAATAAAACCAAGCACCATGGGGCAACAGTCCCCGTAGGGCCATGGGTTACCAAGTGACCACTGCTCAGCCCAAAGGCCTACAGATTACGAGGTGTCATGTGGTGAGCACGAACAATCCTCTCCGTCGTTATTCTAGACTTCCTAGACCAGGGCCACCATCTCACTGTCAGATAGCTCCTCAATTTTAATCATATAGGCTGAGTAGACCTCCAACAAGCCCTCAGATGCAGGTAAAAATCCCTGACCTGGCCAGGAATTGAACCCGGGTCCTCTGGGTAAGAGGCAGGCATGCTACCCCCACACTGCAGGGCCAGCACAAGTGTAAATAGCCTGCTTGTATTTTTTGTAAAATAGGGAACCTATTTATCGGATGGCCCTCGTACTACGAGACCTTTAAATTTTTCACTTGGATTCATGAAACATTTTGAAACTACAGGGGTGCAGGAGGGACTGTAATCAAAAGCTTACATTCTATTACAAGTTAGTTTACTAGTAAAAGCGAATTAAAGTATAAAATTCCAGAATATACTCACTTATCCCATTTAATACAGAAGAAATCGAACAGTAGCTGAACTAAGGAAAGGAAGATAAAACGACGCACAAAATGGAGAGTTTGTTAAAGATGAAGCCATACTTTCCATTGTAGACTTAGTTAAATGTAACAAAAAAACTTTCTAGTTTGTCAAACATACAATTTTAACATAAATTATTACACTATAAACATACCCGTAAAAATAAACACTCTATTATACAAAGAATGACATGTTTCATTCTACAAGAACATCCTCAGACTCTATGAAATCACACAAAATATGCATATATGTACAGCATTGTTTACGTTGCATAAACTTGTCAATGATAGAGAGTTCAGTGATAATATGAGCCAGTACTGACAAATAAGAAATTTACAAGTATTTATATATCTAGAAAACTCCTGAACTTATCTAGACTGCCAATGCCAACTTTGTTGTCACCAAATACTATTTCAGGACTGTGGTCATGCAGAGGTAAATGGAAAGTTTTGAGTATAGCACAAACCTTACGGAGAGGGGAAGGGAAGCATGAGAGGGGAGTGCCGAACATTGTGGATCCCTCCTACTGGATGTTAAAATCTAGTACACTGTACCATGGAGAGGAGAGGGGGAAGTAGGATGGAATGAGTGGAGCACTGTGGAATACTCTTTCCACACTGGAGAGGGGAGAGAAGGTTATTAACCTACTTCATGTTATAATGTACTTTTATGTAAGACGGATGAATGCAACAGAATGATTTTAGATGAATAATGTATGGAATTGAAATAGAGAATATCTATAGGATATTATTGTGATAAATGCCAATTTAATGAGTAAGTATGGTCCAGATCGAGTAGAGCGATGTGCGGGGAATTTTTTAAGTGTGTATGGTCATTTAAGTTGGTTACGTTAGCACTTTTTGCGATGTAGATCTCGATTGCTTCCCTCATATTCGAAGATTTGATTTGATTTTCAATGTGTAAAATTTTTAGATCTGTGTTGATGTCTGTGAAATAGTGTGAACTGTCGTATATGTGCTCCCCAAAGGCTGAATGCTGATTATATCTGATCGTTTATTGTGTTCTTTGAATCTTGTGTGGAAATTTTGTTTTGTCTGACCTATATAGGTGGCTTTGCAGTTAAGTTCTTGGCACTTGAGTTCATAGACTCGTGACTTTGAGAAAGGGTCTTTTTTGTTTAGGTGCACTTGTTGATATGTCTCTGCAGTGTGTTGTTCATCCTAAAGGTTAATTAAAATCCTGTTTCCTAAAGATATAACCTACTTTTTATGTGTTATTATTAATGTAGTTGAGAACCAAGTGTGGTGGTTTTCCAGGGACTTTTCTTTTGTTTGTTTAATATTTTATCTACTGTGCCTGGAGGGTGGTTGTCTTCTTTTATGATTTGTTTAACAATTTGTGCCTCTTCATTGAACTCAAATGTGCTCATTGGTATGGAAACAGCTCTGTGTATCATTGTATTCAATCCTGCTATTTTTAGTGTGTATGCATGGTTAGACTCGTCAATAGCATGCAACACCTGAGTGGGCTTTCTGTATACTTTGTAAGACAGGTTTCCATTATTCCTGCCGATTGTGGTTTTATTTTTTATCAGATGCTTGCTCCATTGTGAAGCTGGTGGAATTTTGTAAACAATTTAGTGTGTTTAATAACTGGTGTCCATTAGTGAAGTCATTATCATATGCACATGATGTCGCCTACATACCTGCTCCAGTATAATATTCCTTTTGAATGCTGATACGTTCAGAAGATGTTTTCAAAGTTATTCAAAAAATGTTTGCTAATATACCTTATAATGGTGAGCCCATGGCTAACCCTTCTTTGTGGCAATAGATCTTGTCAGTGAATGCAAAGCAATTTTGGTGTAGCATTGTTCTAACGAGGCTAATTATTTCTTTGGTTTCCTGCAGTGAAGTATTTTCTTTATGAAGATTTTCGATAATTTTAATGGATTCATCTATTGTTACGTTGGTGTACATGTTAGTGATGTCAAAGGGTATCTTTAACCCTTTACCACCCACATTTTTGCTCCGCTTATCCCCAGGTTTCAACCTATTAATTAGGAAACATTCAAGCAGAGCACACCGTTTCATTTTCAATAATATTAGAAAACATGCCATCATTTACAACATTTAACATACCATCATGTCCATTTCTCTATTCGTTGAGTCATAAGTTTGTCGGTTCAAACCCCCACCCGTGCTGGAGATACTCAACACTGAGGTAGGCTGTATATGTCATATTCTCATGTTGTCTAAATCTCCCTAAGCCAATAGAGATGAGATTCTGGAAGTGTAATGGTGACCTTGTATATCAACTTTCATTTCCTCTAGAAAGTGTCTTCCCATTCTGTTTCTATTTTACTGAAATGCGCCTGTTTGATTGCTGCATTGATATATACGCAATCGGTAATGTCACTGAATAGATTGTCTCCGCCTAACATATGTAAAAATATAACCTATTTCTCATAATACTCTTTTGAAATTATTGATAGGTTCAACATAATCCATATAATCATTGAGTAATGAAACAAAATGTTTGTGTTACCTGAATTGCAGCCGCATCATCATCAGGTCCGATATCTAGATATCCGTTTTCACTTATATCACAGTTATCAGTAAAATTATCTTTGTTGATATGTTATTTACTCACTAAAAATTTACCTCTATCCCTGCTCAACAATTTTGTGTCATTTCTTATGCCGTTATTCAGCTCAGTCTCAATATCCGCAGTATTCAATCCCTTCATGTTTACGAGCTAAACAGCTGACCAGCACTCGCGGAAGTTCAAGTCCGTCGCCTAGACAACTTCAAGACAAATTCTCACTCTTCTTTTATTTCCTAAGCCTTGTATATTGTACTGCATGTTCATCAAAGCCTAATAAACAATTCACTACCAAAAAATACAAAACCTATTGCATAGATTGCACACGTATGCAGATAATGCAGCTGGGTGTTTTCGGGCAATATGGATCGTAAGGCAAAGTGAACAGTCGGGTGCTTTCGGGCGGGAAGGGGTTGATTAGTTCTACGCTGGTTTTAATTTATCTGTCTTCTTTAAGTGAGATTTTCTCTTTTAGGATTTTTTCAGTTGTTAGCTTAAATTGTAAATTGGCACATCATAATTTACTATTGGTCTAATGGGACATGAGCTTTTGTGTATTTTGGGGATGGCTCTTACTGTGGGGAGTTGAGGATTTTTTGATAGTGAGGCTTTCCTTTTCTTGTTCTGTGAGAATAAATTCTGTTTGCTGGATAGCTTGTTTTATTTTGTTTTGAAATATATTTGTAGGGTCACATTGTAGTTCTTGAATTCCGTTGTTGTTGATGACAGCTATTGTTTTTTCTATATACCCAGGAATAGAACATAACAAGAAGTGTCAAGAGTTTAGATCTTGAATAGCAGTGCACTCGCATCTCAGATATGTTCAGACACCGTTCTCTCCTGTACTGTCTATAATTTAGAACTCAACCAGCACACATTTATTCAGAGAACAGTGTGCATAAGCAGCAGAATTTCACCTTTAAGCAACTCCTGGACAATATCACATTTATAAATTAGCAGTTCACAGTGTTGGGAGTAGATTTTTGCTGCCGAGTCACAATTATTCATTGAATATCCTTCTTCCAACTCTCAAGGTTTTCAAAGACTCTGAGGTGCAAGAATGATGTGCAGGAATTCACTTTTATGCCAGTATAACTACAGACGTGTGCTGGGATATTCAGCTTCATCAAATACCTCTAGAATGGACCCAAATTACACTCCCCAACATGAAAGTAGAATGTTATCACATCACCATGTAAGCTATCAGATGAAGAGAGACTGAACTGTAAGCCACACATTCAGAAGATTACAATGGACTGTGTTTACAGTAGCAACAGACAGAGCAAGGAAAGATGATGACAATAAGTCGTTTCTTCTCCAAAATTATTTCACAGCTTCTCCGCCAAGGCAGAGTTTTACTATGAGATCACCCAACATTAGTAACATTGTAAAGAAGTTTAAATGATGCAAATCTTATCTGGAATTTCTTTTGGTGGAAAAATATATTCCTATGAGATTCAAAGTCGTACTGGCCATAACCGAATTAAATCCAGCACCCACAATTGTCCTTCAGTTCAGCAGCTACTAGCACTAAAATTGGATAATGTATGATAGGAGATGATGTCAATTCCACAACGATACCATTATAAAACCATGGAGAATAAAAACATAACCATACAACCTACAGAAATCCATTTCAATAAACGGCAGAGGTAATCAATAAACAATAAACAGTCATTTGATGGGTACTTAGCTCATGAATTGTCCTGATGCCTCGATCTTGAAACGCTGCCTGTCACAACTTCATTGGTAGCCGGACCTAACCAAGGTTCCTTCACTATCAAGTCCACAACTTTAATTCAGCTTTTTGCCACTATCAAACATAGCATGCACTGCCATCTCCCTAGTAAATGCTAGAGGCCAATTGTCCACTTGGCGACCATAATCTCTATAAAGTACTGGGGTTCTTGATTACTTCCAATGATTTTACACTAAAACATAGGCCAGAGAAATATATTACCTTATTGCTGTCATTGCTACTTAGGTTATCTGTCAACAGACTAAGCATTATGCTTGAAATTTTACATGCCGTCAATATTATGAACATACCAAAAAGACTCAAAATTTTACATGACTGTTAATATTGTGATCATACCTGTTACTGGGGGAAGGGTCCTACATAATCAATATACAGGCGTTCCATGGGACGCGACGCTTGATGGGAAGACAAAAGGCCTACCTTGGTGGACATGGTGGGTTTACTGAGCAAACAAGATTTACAAGCTTTTACTAGTTCACGGATTTCACCGTCCATGCCTTTCCAGATGAACATTTCACGAATCTTCTCACGAGTTTTAAAGATTCCCAGATGCCCTCCTAATGGGGTCTCATGATAATACTTGAAGATCATAGGTACAAGGACAGCTGGAACGACAACTTTCATCATCTTATCATGCCTCGAGGGGCAACATAGAACACCATTCCTCAGAACATAAGGGACAACATGTTCCCCAGAAGAAAGGGTTTCCATTATCGGAGCCAGCGTCGGATCTTCACGTTGGTATTTCTCGATATCCCTAAAGAGCATGGGAGCATCTGTTAGGATGACATTAACCTCAGATAGTATGGACGCGGAAGGTGATGAACTGTCGACCGGTTCGTGGGTCTCGACGTCGTTAGAAAACATACGGCTGAGTCCATCAGCAACAACATATTCGGTACCTCTGATATGTCTAACATCAAACTGGAAGGCGGAAATACGAATGGCCCAGCGGGCTATACGACCAGTACGACGCGGCCTACCTAAGACCCAGCTTAAGGCTTGATTATCTGTCTCCAGGTCGAATTTGACATGTTCCAGATAGAGACGGAACTTCTCTGAGGCGAATAAGACTGCCAAACCTTCGAGCTCATATATGGAGTACTTGGCTTCTTGAGCCGACAAGGTCCTAGATGCATAGGCGATGGGTCGCCTCCCTAGTTCAGTCTCTTGAAGAAGGACTGCAGCTACCGCCGACGACGACGCGTCGGTTTGTACGATGAATTTCTTCGAGAAATCAGGCATAGCAAGAACAGGGGCATTACAGAGAGCTAATTTAAGGTCTTCAAAAGCGGCTAGTTGAGAAGGTCCCCACTCGAATTTGATGCCTTTCCTACGAAGAAGGTTTAAGGGCGCCGCTCTATTAGCGAAGTTAGGAATAAACTTCCTGAAGAAATTCACCATACCAATGAACCTGGCGATACCTTTAATGTCCTTGGGAGGTTTAAAATCACGGATGGCCTGTGTTCTAGAATGATCGACTGCTACACCATCAGGTGACACAATATGCCCTAGGAAAGACATAGAGGGCTTAGCAAAGGCAACCTTGGACAACTTAACAGTTAACCCAGCCTTACGAAGGCGATCGAGAACTTCTCGCAGATGATCTAGATGTTCTTCAAAAGTCTCTGAAAATACGACGACATCATCCAAGTAGTGATATAAGTACTCAAATTTGATGTCGGAGAAGACCCTATCTAGTAGCCTAGTGAGTACAGCTGCTCCCGTGGGGAGCCCGAAAGGCACGCGGTTGTATTCGTATAAATTCCAGTCCGTGGCAAACGCTGTAAGATGTTTAGACTCTTCGGCAAGGGGAATTTGATTATAGGCCTGATTCAAGTCCAAGATAGTAAAGAACTTGGCCTTACGAAACCATGAAAAACAAGAATGAAGGTCAGGAAGGGGCACAGATTGTGACACCACCTTCCAATTGAGAGCCCTATAATCAATGACAGGCCTAAAGCCTCCTTGGGGTTTCGGGACTAAAAAAATAGGCGAAGAATACGCTGACTTAGAGGGCCTAATAATACCGAGAATTTAACCGAGAATTTCTAATGGAGAGGAATTAGCCGAAACGTATTGGATCGCCGACAAACAATAGTTAGGAAGCTTACAAACAGATTTCAATTTTGAATACCAATCAGCCGAAATACTAGAACAAACACTACCTGAATCTAAGAGAGCTGTTATAGGCTCGTTATTTAACTCAATTTTGAGAAAGGGGACCGGTGCGGGGGAATCCGCCGCAATCCTAAGACACTCTTTGGGACCTTCAAAAGATGAATTTGAAAATTGCTCGTTCCCTGAATTTATAGCCTGTTTACCAGGGGCTGAGTCTCGGGAAAATGGATTAGTCGACTCATCCGAAGCCACTAGTCACTTTTTGTTATTGGCATAGGTGGAACTTGCACCAGAAGTTGAGCAGGAGGGGGTGCTATTCGAATTGGGACAATTCTTGGCAATATGTGAGAAAGCCCCACATTTAAAACAGCCTTGTGATGACCCGGCTCCATTCCTTGTCCCACTTGACTTAATCAGTGGACACTTGTTGCGCAGATGGTCAGGCGACCCGCAAGCATAACATTTACGGGGATTGACCGGTCGGCGAGGTGGAGGCCGAGTATTACTAAAGGAAGGCGGGGGTTCTTTCGCGACACGCAAAGAATCGGCGTATCTAACTCCTTCCGCTGAGACGGCCAATGCTTCAAGTTCAGAGAAAGTTTGCGGGCACGCCGCGAAACACAAATGTGACCTATAGGGAGGTGAAATTCCCTCTACAATAGCCTGTACAATCTGATCTTCAGGAAAATGAAGGGCAAACACCCTAGTGTAAAACTTAATGTCCTGTATGAAATCAGCCAAGTTTTCATCCAAGCGCTGTACCCGATAATAGTACTTCTGAATCAGAGATGACCTCGCGCGGGCGGGAATAAAATTTGCAAGCAGGTGTGCATGAAAATCTTCAATAGATGACTGTTTGGCTATGGCTCTTACAATTTTATCAGAGAGAATACCAATTGCATAAGGATAGATAATTTGCAAAATTTGACATGGAGAAAGAGAAAACACAAGGGCATGATCCTGAAATTCAACTAGAAATCTTAAAAAAGAAATTACGTCACTGGTGGTATTAACGGAAAACGTAGAGATACCTCTGAGCATCATTGCCAATGGATAAGGCAAGCTGCTAAACCCTGGTGACATAGTCGGTAAAGGTTTCAATGGCAAGGAAGTTAATTCAGAACGGATGTTACTCAACGATGCACGGCGTTCAGACTCGTTGTCCAATGGGGCAGAGATAGTTTGAGCAGCGATGGTTTTCCTATTGACTTCTCCCTTAGGAGGCTCTTCCTCGCTCCCAGCATTCATCGTGGCGGGTTGATCAGTTTTGGGAGGAACTTCCCCAGTTAACAATTGAGTGACCTTGCTAGATAATTCAGACATATTTTCCAGGAGCGTACTAGCTTCCTTCTTCTGAACGTCATTCAACTTTAGAGACAACAGATCGTTAACTCTATTTGAAAAATGAAACAGCCTAGCTTGCACACGCTTAATTTGATTCGGAGAAGGATCATTTTCATCAAAAAAACTAACTACCGAAGCTAACCCAGTAATATTCTCCGTGATCGTGGAAAGAGAGTCGTCAATTTCTTTCTCTCCCAAATTGGGGATGGAAATGGGCAAATCTAGGGATTCTCTAAGCTTGTTTGTGTCTACTGCAACCGTACCTCCAGATTGTACATTTCTAATAGTTAATTCATAGATTAACTCCTCTTTGCGCAAATAGTTAAGATGGAGAACATCGCGAGGTCCAGGCATGGTGACAGAACAATTAAAAAAAAAAACCCAAAAAAATTCCAGCAACTGAGAAAATTTTTAGAGTTCGGAACAAAACAATGTTTAGCCGTCAAAAGGGGCTAAATTGAAACCCATTCAACCACGCTCTGCTACCACTTGTTGCGGAGTTTTCCGTGGTATGTAGAGGTGAAAGAAGGTGCGGGCGTGAATAGGTCTCCAGCTACGAAAGCAAAATTAATTTAAAATTTAACAAGGTTATATTTTCTTTTCAAAAACAAAGAAATAACAAGCATGGCAGGTACAAAGTAGCAAATCAAAAAGGGTAGTTACAATATTTACAGGAATTGGGCTTCGCGCCCTGATTTTACACTGCTTGGGCAATCAGCTCAGTTTTACCCCAAACACGAGTTTTAACAGAGGGGCAGAAAACCCCATTCATACCTAGGAGCCCTTGCTCCAAATTACACAGAAAAGCCTCCACGAGGCATACAACACTCAATTTTCAAAAGAGCCACTCGCTCTCAAAATTTAAGCCTCTCCCAGGCCACACCAAACTCCACCTTCAAGTTGTCCTCACTGGACATAGACACAGGGGTAAAATACCCAACCTACTGAGGTCTATTAAATGAAAAGGGGCAATTACATGACATCTAAAATAACAATTTGAGAGGAGGCGATCTTGCACTCCTAATACACTTGTTTTTAAAACCTAATCTGGCTCTAGGCCACTAATGCAAGGGCTAATCCCATACTACAGAGGTGACTTTAGAAAAGAACAATTGGTTTTACATTAACGAAGAATAGGTTGAGAAAATAAGTTCACCTCAAAACAATGTGAGTGGGAGCTCGAGAGGGTTAGCACTCTCTATCCCAGAATGTAGCTTTAAAAGAGAATATATGAAAAGAGTGGTTACATTTAGGAAAAGGTTACATGGTGGAACGCTTCGAACCCGCCCCGAAAGTTAAACTGCTGAGCTAGCAAAGAAAGAATTTATTAATCGGCCATTACCTTGTTGTTGACCGCCGCCGAGGATAAAGGCGCTTCCCGCCTCCTGCTATGTACTTTATACACTGAAAGATGGAACAGAAGTGGCCCGGAGACCCTAAAATCAGCAGTTTATATCCTCTCGCAGAAGGTTCGAGGCGTTAGGGGAATGAAAACACCCTCCCGCAAATACTTTATTGGCTAGGGTACAGAAACATATCCAAGTTGGGGGAAGATACATCGGATTGGTCGGAAATAACTCAAAGAAATTCGGGATAGGCTAGATTTAAAACAAGGGGAAAGAAGGGGTTAATATTGCCAACTTAAACAATGACTGAAAGAAATTTAGCAAAGAATAAACATTTGAAATAAAAATTTCTCCAACAAAATAGTTCTTTGACTCCGCACTAGGCTGCACTATTGTTGATCTTCAGTAGTGTCCTCTAGAAGGGAAAGTTCACACTTCTTACTTCAAGCGAAACAAAAACACATCAAAAATGACACAGTTCAAAAACTCAAAGTTTTCCACGTGGTGTCATCTTCTGAGAAAGTAGAAAATTAATACCGTCAATAAAGTTCAGACTTCCTCCAGCAGAGGAGTTTCAATTGGCGCACATTTTAAATTAGCGGCGTGGAGGTGTACCGCCCGGTACAATACCTATTGGACCTCAAGTTTTCTATGACTGATACTATGCAGAAGAATCTCTATAACAACACTGATAACCATAACAAGAATTCTACATATCATATCCTAAACGGAAATTTCTCAAAATTTCGAACCCTACTACCATATGTCGCAGCCTACAGTGTAAAGAACAACTCAACATTCACAGCGTCACTATTAAATTGCAAACATAGGTAAATAACACTGCAAAACAATGAAAATTATGCACTACATATTGTAATTTCTTTCTGAAACTAATATCCGCGATTATTCACCTGCGTAGCCCTTCAGAAATATTCTTTACTCCAAAAAATTTTGATAGGTAAGGTAAGTTACGTTATATTCCTACAACACACGAGGAACAGATTTGCTGGCACTTGTGACACAAAGGCCAGGAGTTTTCAAAAAGAATGCCAGTTATATGTGTATACAGTTTTAATGCTTAAGTAGAAATAAAATTTAAGAAAATTAAAAATATTAAATGTTAAAAATATGTAGAATGTTGAAACTGAGAAAGATTAGTATTAACTTCTTACTGTTCCCAATTGAGATCTATAATTCTCGCAAAAGTAAATTATAGAACTTGAACCTTACCGACAATAGAGATTGTGGACACACTGTAAATGATAGAAATCACAATTTCTCAATGAAGAAAATCTGTAGCACAATAAATTAACGGAATAGGCTGTACAAATGGCTAGTACGCGTCTTATGTAACACATACCTCACACCTAGAGACAAAACCTGATATTTTAATTCAGTGTAATCACTTAAAACAAACATTTAAGGAACGGATTTGATTTGTATCAGTCAGTAGAACGGGCTGAACTTAGGAAAGGATGAATTACCAGTGACAACTCCAGAGAACACGACACTTCTTGAAAACAGCATTGGGTGCAATGTCCCGTTATATTTCTAACTATCAATTATCAATACAGTCCTGTTCTAGTGGGCTTTACACGTAGTCAAAGAGAATGAGTAAGAGATGACTCTCAACGTTATTTTTCACTTCTGAACGCAACGGCTGCGCAAAGATCGCCAGGAATTGCACACCAGCGCCTCTAGTGTAAACAGGGCTGAACTAAAATTACCGGGCGGGTGATGTAAATCGTTTAGCGCGCGGAGGGTCCCCAGGTTCTCGTCCCCCCTCCACTCTTAAATATTATATTAAATATATTTTTTATTTTTTTATTTCTCTTCTATTTTTCTTTCATTTCCTTTTCTTTCTTTCCTTCTTTCTGTTACCTTTTTCTGAAATACTGCATTCTGAACAACAATACACCTGGAGGTTGGGCTGTGCTTTATTATTATTATTAATACATTTTTTGCTGGAGAAAAGAAGCTTACCAGCTTATGCTGCTTATTATAATTATTTCAATTATGAAGCTATATTTTATTTTTACTAATTCACAAAGCCTTGAATGATCGGAGTGACTGGCCTTGCCTGTGCTGCTTTTGTTTGTTTCTGCTGAGGAAAAAGGAAGCTAACTCACAAAGGGAGGAAGGACGTGACCTGAAGGTGAGTGGGATTGGCAATCCTTATCTCAGATTAAGACCTATGACAGAAATAGACACTAACATCCCCTCGTACATCAATCCTCTTTAACACTACTTAAGCCAATTGTAACAGTCAATAGTATCAAGATATGCCACTTATGCAGGAAATAAAATGTAAATACAATGTAAGAAAGAAAACCATATACAGGAACCAAAATGATGAAAGGAAACTCATATGCTAAGGAGGGAGTTTGTAGGATTCAAAGGTAAATTGAAATGAAACATGATCTTCTGATTTATGGAGCTATATTCTACCTACTATCCACAGTGTTACAGGTATCAAATTGTGTAGAAATTATATTCAGCAGTGTTAATCATCAATTAATATTCATCAGCCAGAAAACTATTCAATACAACACAAATACAAGATCATCCATTTATGAAAGAAAGACTGGAACTGACAAGGTACAACATAATACTTTTCTCTCTTATTGCAGTTTAACGTTGCACTGACATTGCAAAAGTTTTCAGCAACACCATTTGTATTTTCCCAAGGAACTTACTATATGATACATCTTTCAGTCTGTCAAAAGGTGCACCTTGGGCCACACACTGGAAAATATTGAGATTTGTACTTCTTTTGCATCTACTAGAGGAAAGCAAATCTCTGGCAGAGTAGTGTTTGAAGAAACCAAGACATGATAGCACATACTCTGTTCCTACATACTGCACCAAAACACAACATATCATTCAATCAGTCATCTGCATTTAGATGATAAACAATGTCAAGCTACAAAATTGTATGCATCCCTTGTATTCATTGATCTACACTATTTACAATAAAAATGTTCTATTTTATGTGACAGTAGGATATATATCAAAAATTTTCTGCTACATGGAAAAGGATGGAATCATGAATATATCTGAGGGTTTAAAAGACAAGAGAGAGCTTACAGATTCTGTGATTGCTTGCTCTTACAACATGCAGGAGGTACAAATAATGCTTCCTTTCAGTCCATCCGCAGGAGAGAAGTTCAAATAAATTTACAGAAATATGTAGCATCAGGATCTACAATGGCAACTGATCCAGCACAAAACATTCCCATGCCTGGTCACAACATAGCTCCACCTACTAAGAGCTATGTCCAAGGAATTGCTTGCTAATTTAGTACAGTATTATGAACTATATGCTGCTACTTTCACAACATTACGGCGTGCAAGGGACTTTGCTGTGACGTAGATGAAATGCCAATTGAAGACCGTGGAAACTCACTTCAGACAGTGCCATTTGTACCTACTGTATATCGAAGGCAGAAATCTATGTTGGTGGTTGCAGAGTAGGCTGATCTGTGGTCTGACAGCATGCACTCCAACCGGCCAACCAAGCAGAGGAGGGGTGGCTATGGTTCCACCGTGTTTCTACACCTCTGCATTTGGGACACAGAAACGGGCTGTTCCCCTACCACTGGCTGTCCTGAGATTGGGTTTTCCTTTCACCTGCAGTAAGGCGAATGATGGGACAGTTCATGTATATGTCATGGCCACCAAATATCCTGCCCTCGCCACAAATCTCCTTGCTTAAGGTGATGATGCCTGTTGATTAAAAGGGCCTAAAATCTAGTTCATTGTTTTAAGAGAAAGTGGAACTAGGCAACCATCCCCTATATATATATATTAGTAATCGGAGAGAAGAAATGGAAGGGGCTGACACTAGGAAAAATGATGGTATCAGCTAAGAAGGACCATTCCCTTTGAGGAAAATAAGACTCCCTAGGCCTCCATACATAATACAATCGGGGGCAGAAAATAACAGGTCGTGATCGACGTAGATCAGAAAGGATAGATGAAAGTGGGGAGCCTGGCACAAGTAAGTGGAAGCAGTGCCAAAATTCAATTAAGGGCTCCGTGGTCGCCTACCCAAGCTCCCAAGTACAGAGCCCACATGGGACCCATTTTAGTCGTCTCTTACAGCAGGCAGAGGACGCTGTGGCTGTTATTCTACTGCCCCTACCCACAGGGGGACAACTATGATAAGGCTAGTTGCTTTACGTTGCACCGACACAGATAGGTCTTATGACGATGATGGGAGAGGAGAGGCCTAGGAATGGGAAGGAAGCAGCCGTGGCCTTAATTAAGGTACAGCCCCAGCATTTGCCTGGTGTGAAAATGGGAAACGACAGAAAACCATTTTCCGGGCTGCCGATAGTGGGGTTCGAACCTATCTCCCGAATACTGGATACTGGCCGCACTTATGTTTCAAATTATCCGAAATTCATTTGCCTTGGTGTGGTATATTTTCATGCTCTGGCCTCAGGAGATTAGTAAAACAAGAACTGTAAGGATGCTTACCTCAAATACCTTGTACTTTTTCTTCAAACACGCAAACGAAGATAACAGATATACGCATACAAATCAAAGTAAAGCAAAATGTCACAAACGTCAAAAACGTGGTCGTCCCACGTGGTCCAAGTTGTCAAACTCAAATCGACCAACAGCAATCGGGAGATGTTTCTACCAATAGGAGCTGCCGTATTCATCACGTGGGCTTAGGGTGAGTGACGTGATGTACAACAGCGCGCCCACGCGAGTGGATGGCAAAAGTATTCAGTCTGAGCCGGGCCCTTGGAAGGGTAGGACCTATGCCGCTGTCAAATCCTTTCACGTGGTAGTGGTGGGGGTAAGGTTCGGCAGTACGGTTCACTGCCGTCTCAATCCTACTTATATAGATTGAGACGGCGGTGGTTCGGTTATTGATGTTGGGGAGGAAGGGGCGTTATCGTTGAAGGAGGGATTGGATATGGGTGGGGTATAGTAGCCATAACTGAATGAAAACAGCTCATTTGCGAGCATTAATCTGAAAATGATACAACCCGACAACATCATCCGAGATCACTTTGCAGTTGCTTACAATCTTGTAACTTATTTATTACTCTGTACAGAATAACTTCATCTGCGAAAAGCCTTATCTCTGATTCCACTTCTTTACACGTATCATTGATATATATAAGAACACATAAAGGTCCAATAATACTGCGTTGAGGAATTACCCTCTTAATTTTTACAGGGCCAGATAAAGCTTCACCTACTATAATTCTCTGAGTTCTATTTTCTAAAAACAGAGCCACCCATTCAGTCACTCTTTTATCTAGTCCAATTGCACTCATTTTTGCCAGTAGTCTCCCATGATCTACCCTATCAAATGCCTTAGACAGGTCAGTCGCGATGCAGTCCAATTGACCTCCTCAATCCAGGATATCTGCTATATCTTGCTGGAATCCTACAAGTTGTGCTTCAGTGGAATAAACTTTGTAAAAGTATGGCTTCTCTTCTGTGTGTGTCCGCATATGAACAGTTAGGTCAGACTGCCTTTCTTTGTGAATGATTTTCCACAGACATTGTAACTGTTTGGCTTCTCGCCTGTATGCGTCCGCATATGATCGGTCAGACTGCCTTTCCTTGTGAATGATTTGCCACAGACATTGCAGCTGTAATGCTTCTCGCCTGTAAGGGTCCGCATATGTTCGGTAAGTTTGCCTCTCTTTATGAATGATTTGCCACAGACATTGTAGCTGTATGGCTTCCCGCCTGTCTCGGTCCCCATATAACCGGTTAGAAAGCCTTTCTGTATGAATGATTTGCCACAGTTATTGCAACTGTTTGGCTTCACGCCTGTATGGGTACGCATATGATCGGTCAGACTGCCCTTCCTGGTGAATCATTTGCCACAGACATTGCAGCTGCTTGGCTTCTCGTCTGTATGGGTCCGCATATGATCGGTCAGACTGCCTTTCTTTGTGAATGATTTGCCACAGACTTTGCCACTGTAAGACTTCTCGCCTGTATGGGTCCGCATACGTTCGATTAGTTTGCCTCTCTTTATGGCCCGCCTGTATGGCTCCGCATACGTTCAGTTAGTTTTCCTCTCTTTATGAATGATTCGCCATAGACATCGCACATGTATGGCTTCTCGCCAGCATGGGTCCGCATATGACCGGTTAGAATGCCTTTCTGTATGAATGATTTGCCACAGACATTGCAGCGGTAAAGCTTTTCGCCTGTATAGGTCCGCATATGATCGCTCAGATTGCCTTTATTAGTGAATGATTTCTCACAGACATTGCACCTGTTTGGCTTGACGCGTGTATGGGTAAGCATATGATCGGTCAGACTGCATTTCGTTGTAAATGATTTGCCTAAGACATTGCAGCTATAAGGCTTCTAGCCTGTAAGGGGCCGCATTTGTTTGGTTTGTTTACCTCTCCTTATGAATGATTTGCCACAGACATTGCAACTGTATGACTTCTCGCCTGTATGGGTACGCATATGATCGGTCAGACTGCCTTCCTTTGTGAATGATTTGCTACATACATTGCAGCTGTAAGGCTTCCCGCCTGTATGGGTCCCCAAATGACCGGTTAGAAAGCCTTTCTGTATGACTGATTTGCCACAGACATTGCACTTCATTGGCTTTACGCCTGTATGGGTACGCATATGATCGGTCGGACTGCCTTTCGTTGTGAACGATTTGCTACAGACATTGCAGGTGTAAGGCTTCAGCCTGTATGGGTCCCAATGTGATCGGTCAGACTGCCTTTCCATGTGAATGATTTGCCACAGACATTGCAACTGTATGGCTGCTTTCCAGTATGGGTCAGCATATGACCGGTTAAATTGCATTTCTGTATGAATGATTTGCCACAGACATTGCAGCTGTAAGGCTTCTCGCCTGTATGAATCCGCATATGTTCCGTTAGTTTACATCTGTTCATGAATGATTTGCCACAGAAATCACAAATAAATACCTTCTCCCCTGTATGGGAACGCATATGAACGGTCCGACTGCCTTTCCTTGTAAATGATTTGCCACAAACATTGCAGCTGTAAGGCTTCTCGCCTGTATGGGTCCGCATATGTTCGGTTAATTTACCTCTCTGTATGAATGATTTACCACAGACAATGCAACTGTATGGCTTCTCGCCTGTATGGATACGGATATGACCAGTTAGATTGCACTTCTTTGTGAACGATTTGCTACAGACATTGCACCTGTATGGCTTCTCGCCTGTATGGGTCCGCATATGTTCGGTTAGTTTACTTCTCCGTTTGAATGATTTGCCACAGACATTGCAGCTGTAAGGCTTCTCGCCTATAAGGGACCGCATATGTTCGATTAATTTAACTCCCAGTATGAATGATTTGCCACAGACAATGCATCTGAAAGGCTTCTCGCCTGTATGGATACGTATATGACGAGTTAGATTGCCTTTCTTTGTGAACGATTTGCTACAGACATTGCACTTGTATGGCTTCTCGCCTGCATGGGTCCGCATAAGACCGGTTAGACTGTTATTCTGTATGAATGGCTTGCTATAGACATTGCACCTGTTTAGTTTCTCTCCTGCTTGAGTCAGCTGGTGATAAGATAAGCTGCTTTTCTTGACAAATGATTTGCAACATACATTGCTAGAGTGAGGCTTGATGCCTGTGTGAACACCCAAGTGACATGCTAGATTTTTCCACCTGAAGGATTTTCCACAGACGTTGCAGCAGTGATCGCACTTGAAGGGTCGATCTTCCTTGTGTCTCTTCAGATGTCGCAAGATGTCCAACTTCCTAGCCAGGACTTCACTGCACACACTACACCTAAAACTAGATGATCCGCCGTCCGGAGGTTGATGATCTCTATAGCTCACCTCGGGCCTCGATCTACAGTGACAAATTAAAACCATGTGACCAATAGTTCAACAGCCAAATCCACTACAACTCTCACACAGGGGATTTGCTACTGGACGTTCCAATCACTGATATGCAGTGCAGAGAGCTCGTTACTCATAAACATTACATTCCTGAGAGTAAACATCATCCGAGGTTAAATTTCAAAAGCTCTCACTTCTTACGAGAATATGTTGCGTTTTTTCTTAATCACGATATCAGGCGCAAGAAACTTGTCACGGTTTAGAAATGTACGAGTTAATAGACAACCGCATTTGAAGAAAGCATGAGAAGTGGTCCAGCCTAAAAGGGTAAATACTCATACAAGCTCTTTAATCCAGCACATATTATTCTATCGAAATCCGTAGTCTGTTCTACATAAAGAACGGCATATGCTCTGGAGTTTTGATCTTGTTGAAGCACTCTGCGCTTTGTTGCAGGGAAGTAATAATTTTTGTAAAGGACCTTGTTCTTGAGGTTGTTTGAGAGAATGTATGTGCTGTCTGTCTGTTAGGTCATCAGCCCAGAGGCTGGTTGGATCCTCAAATAGCACCACCAAAGGTTATGCAGTTATGAGGAAACCCCAAAAACCAATGGCAGCACTAAAATTAACCGTACTAGGCAACATGAGGAGTGAGGTAGTTTGCCATTGCTTTCCTCACTGCGTCAGAAAGTACTATTACAGCACAACTGACCCTATGAGCAGCCCCTTTCTGTGCTGTAGATATTAATAAAGTTGAGAACGTTTGCCGACATTCAGCAAGATCTGTTGAAACACGGCTAATCTTTTATGAATATTATTTTGTCACACAAATATACATATTGTATTTGTACATTGTTATATCACTATAGCATTTTATTATATCACTGTGTCGCTTTTCCGAAATATGTATCTTTGATGTGCAATCAAACATAGCCAACCTATATATAGGACGGTGGGTTTATACAAGGACGTCCATACTTACTACCATGTCTACGTCTTAATTCCTGTATTTAACACGGTAACTACTAATCCTGATGAAATCCTGGCAAAGCTGAAATATAACAAGTATACGACGGCTCTCTCGCTAGCATTGATACTGTCTTTTCTCCTCAAGACACTGCTGTTAAAGAAATTATGAAGGCAACACAGAATATGGCATTGGTGGTAGCGTTTTATTACAATGTCCTAATATCCTAATTTTGAAACCAAACGCAACCTATCATGCCCTTGAATATTCTTACAAGTATTATTTTAACAATACGCAGAGAAGGAGCATGAAAATCAAGGATTGAGCCAAAATTCGAGATGACAAGACGTTGAATTGCACTGTAGTGGATATTGCTGCTATGTAAAAGAAGGAATATTATTCTATTTATTTCAAAAGATCACGGGCAACGTGATTATTTTTAGTGGATTCATAACATAGTTGGATAGCATCCAATTCTGTGCTTGTCTCCCCACCACAGAGTAGTTCTACATATTCTACGAAAGAAGGGCGGGAAATGCAAATTTCTTGGTTAAAGGTGAGATCCGCTAACAACTGCGACATGGGAAAATCGATCACGCAGGCTAAAATATAACGTAACATGGACTGGTACTTTCCAATTCATGCTGTATGAAATGAATTCACATGGCCCAGTCGAATGCATGACTGGCTCACAAGCAAAGTAATGGGAGGCTCGACCATGTATTGTTACTGCAATCTTTGGAGAAAATAAGTGGACAAATGAAAGGTGGACATTGATTCCAGATATGACAGACTAAATCTCTTGATCATCAAACAAGATATTGATGTTGACACCACTAGACAACAGGAGGCAGAAAATACGACACTGGATGGTATGTCATGCGTTCTGTGGCATATCACACCAAGCAAAGGTGCAAAAGTCTGTAACCCTTCTTCTTTACGTGAATACTTGATTCCTGTGACAAGTAATTTATCAGGTTCACAATTAGTTTTCAGTAAAATAATGTTTCATTTTGCATTGACAAATATTCTACACCAACCAGCTACATTGCTGTAACACGTGGCGCTTCCCAGGTGACGGATACGGGTTCCCCGCTGGCCTGACGATGAACTTGAGCAAAATATAAAAGCTCTCGCGTACCAAACATGTACAAAGCCTTTAATGGCAACTTTGGCGGAGATGGAGACGTTCACTAGGGACCAGATGGCGGAAGAGGTACACTGAATTTCTGGAAGTTAATGCAGAAAAGAGGGTAGCGTTTCTTCTCTAGAGGAGTGGCTGCAAAAGGCATCTGTTCTCCATGTCCGCAGCTGCGTTACTACCTTCCGTCATGAGCACTTAAATGCTTCAAGACAAGCCGGCCGTAAAATAATGCCGTTACATCATTACAGAAATATGTCTCATGGTATCGGAGCCAAGGTTAGTGCAGCCCCTGGAAGGGACGCGCATTGGCAGGGCCCAGTCAGCATGAAAAGTATGCTAGGGTTACCGTCGCACGGGCTGTGACGGCTAACCATGCTAGTACCACCCTTTTGTATCCCATCATTGAATTATGCCTGGGTGAAGTAGCGAATACGCCACTGCACTTGAGAGAAGGCTTGTAGGCATCTGAGAGGTGCGGAAAAAATGGAATGGAGAAAAGTCACGTGAAAAGAGGTGTGGTTACTAACTGGTGTACAACAGAAACCGAAGAACAGCTCATGGTGTTGACATTGTCATATCAGCTAAATTTGACGGTTCAGTCTCCGAGGTGCAAAAGTTTGACAATCGCTTGATGTAACTCGTCCGCATTGGGGAGAGAAGGAAATTCCAATTATTCAGCGCAACGCTCCACAAACTGACGTGCGCATGGAAACCAAAGATGCGTTCTGGGCACTGCCTGACAAGAAGACCGCTGACTATCTTATCGCTGCCACTGATCTGAATGGACGTGTCGGACCGAAGAAAGAAGAACAAACAGTCCATGGCGTTCATGGACATGGAGAAAAGAACGACGATGCCCAGCAAATTCGCGATTATGCAGAAACTGATCACCGCAAACACACGGTTCAAAAAGAGTAATGTTCATCTACTCTGTACTACAGTGGCTCCCATCCAATTCGCATTGACTACATCCTTGTGAGAGGGTGAAATCTCGAAGATGTTCTAGAGATAACAGTTGTCCCTTATTAAATCCTTGCGATGCAACAACGACCAGTCATCTAAGCTGTGGATAAAGTCACCAAGAGCCCAATACTTCACAGGAAATAGACAAATTGGGATCAAATGGTTGCCCCTGAAGAAGGAGACTAACGTCGTTGCAAAAGTTACAGAGTCACAAATCACCATAGTTGAAGTGAGCCGGACTAAACTGAAAGACGCCTTTCGCTCTATTCCTGGAAGAATTAAGTCAGGGCGACGACAACGAAGGATTAAACATGACATATGGCCAAGGAATGAAGATGTTAAATATGCAGTACGGTTGAAGAAGCAGCTGTACCACGAGTTTCTTGCTCGTTGGAATGCCTACAAAGCAGCCACTCGTAAAATGAAGGAGGTATTTGCCGTAACAAAATCAAACCGGTAGGCAGGTCTATATGTGAAACATAACATGCGCAAATTCGAGCGGAATTTTTAACGGCTAGTCCAATCGAGCCATCGCAAAACGTCAGAAGTCCAACGTTTTTACGGCATCAATGAGGAAACAGACGATTTGCTACTGGACAGGCGGGAAGCGCGAGTACACTGGTGGAACTATTTTGACAACATCTCAATCATGGAATTTCCGTATCTACCAATCCTAACCACCTCCGCTGTTGAAGGTCCAACGTAGGAAAATGACGTCACTAAAGTCCAGACTATGCTGAAGAAAATGAAACCAGGGAAAGCCATCTGTCCGGATTATCTTCCAGCAGAGTTTTGTTTCTCTCAATGGGGGGATGCAGCAGTGTGGCTAAAGCAAGCTTTTCAAACATATCATCAAAGAAGGTCAAAAACAAACAGACTAGCGACGGAGTATCAATTCAGAAATAAGGGAAGCCCTGCCAATTTTTCTAATCACGGCCCGAACATAATTCTGAGCCTCGCAATGAGAGACTTAGAACAAATCTTCGACAAAAGGATTAGCGATTTAGACAAACATACAACAAGCCAAGCTGGATTTGTGTAAAATTGTGGCGCAATAGGAGAAACCCATGCTGCCGGACTATTACTTGAGAAACACTGTGAAAAGAATAAGAGGCTTCATCACAAATTTCTGGACCCTTAGAAGCCCTTCCATCGGGCACTTCATGACCTAATCAGACAGCCCTACAAGTACATGGCATTCCAGAGCACCTTGCTGAGCGGGTATAATTGCTCTACAAAGAACAAATGAGTTGTGTTCAAGCTGCCGCAGGAGCGTCTGACGACTTCCGCATAACTGTAGGAGTCCATCAAGGCCCCGGCTTATCACCACTGCAGCTCATTCTTGTGATGGACATAATTGCCACAAACCTGCGCAGTCCAATACCATGGACACTTCTCTAAGCAAATGATATCATTTGGCTGAAGAGAATAAGCTAGACCTGCAGCGTCAAACAGAAGACTGGAACTATCTACTAGCGCAATAAGGCCCGCGCCTCATCAAGAACAAGACAGAATACATTGCATTACATCGTCGAGAAGTTCGAACCATGCATGTTGACGTTGAAGATATAGCACGAGTACAGATATTTAAGTATATTGGCTCCACAATCTACGATTATGGCCGACTTACTGATGAAGTCAACTTAAGGATATACAAAGCCTGACTGAAGTGGAGAATGACAACAGGCGCCCTTCCGAACTTTGGACGAAGGGCCATCTCTAAACTAAGTTCTATCGAACTGATATCTGTCCTATCGATATCCATCCTGTCGTTTTCTACGGCAACGTATGCCTGCAAGCTCTAGAGGTAGAACGCCAACTAATCATCATGGATACGAAGTTGCTTAGGTGGAAGGCTGGCATAATTAGACTAGATCACATTTCAAAAAATGTTATTAGAAAACGTTTTGGCATTGCAGCGATCCAGAAGAAAATTGGGGAAAGGCGTGTGCGCTGGTTTGGGCATGTGTTGCGTGTAGAGGACGATACATTGGGAAAGTCAGAGTATTACACAGAAAGACGGTGAAAAGAGGCGCTAGGGACGAACTAGACAGCATAGACTGATAAAGTGCACAACGGCCTGAAAGTTGGAAGACTACATGCAGACATGGCCCGAGACCGAACTAACTGGAGTCAATGAACCACAACACCGGACCCTGCCACCAGATGCAGACTGATGAATATTCTGTTACAAAAATGGAATGCAATGGATATCTTACACATCCTAACGTTCAAATTATTGAATTTTCAAATTTTCTCCCCTAATGCCTATGTCCGATATCTATAAAAACTTATTTTCTCAAAATAGTGTTTGAATGGCTGAACGCTTCTGGATTTCGTGTTTTAGTGACTCCTATAAATGCATTGTGAAGAAAAACTTACAACTCAAAAAAATAAAAAAATGGGTATATCTGTGTTAAATGGGAAGGACAGTTTGAATATCCGGTGAAATTCTGAGTACCTACAAGAGGGGAGTCCGTCAGTGTATTCTAGCCTGAATAGAATTTTGCAATTCATATTTCTGCTTACATACGTCATAGACAGCAGACGATCATATTAATCAGTTTGTTATTTTCACTCCGATCACGCCTATAAATATGAAGACCATGGAGGAGTGGCACAAAGTGGTCAGCTCAGGGCCATGGGACACTCAACGCTCTAAAGCTGGAAAGAAGCCACATAATTAAGTGGTTAGTTCAGGACCATGTGTCTCTACACAAACGGAAGTAAGCCTCATCACTATTTAGCTCAGGACGATGTGTGTCTCCAGAAATGGAAGGTAATCTCATCAATAATTGGTAATCTCAGAAATACGTGTATTTCCACAAGTCAGCAATTAATAAATTTTATGAATCTTAAAATATTTTCTTATGTAATTCAATACCAAACCACCATGGCAAATATTTTAGGCATTTTAAAGGAAGTCATTAAAGTTGTGGCATGATATTTGTAGACTGCTGAAATGAGAGTGAGGAAACAATAGCGCCTGAGGTGAGATATAAAACAAAGTGGGAAGTAGCATATAAGATCCGGTCGACTAAATCCTTCAGAAGCATCTAAAATCTATGATGTAAAATGGACTAAGCTACGTAGACAACGGAATGTCCTCTGCCATATATGCCAAGGAAAAAGAAGACACATAAAATGTATGTCGCTTTGCTGGTCTCTGGACTAAATATGTTTAGAAAGTAGAAAGTTAATTTAGACTCCATCAAAAATAGAAATATGATTTTGTGTGTGAAAAGGATTCATAAGCAACATTTTTACTGGTGGTCTTAATAAAAGGTTGTTCTCTAACGTAGCCTATTGTGTCCTCTTACACATGAATTACAAAGAAACAGAGAGTATGAGCTGGTACTTGGTAGTTCTGAGCACCGACATGAATATTTCTTGCCACTAGTTGTGAGAGTACAGTAGGAACAAGTCAGTGCATCACATAAGAGCCGAGAAGACTCTAACCACTCACAAAATCAAATAAACCATTCAGAATTCATAGTTTCCATCACAAATCTGGTTTGAAGTCAAACCTTAGGCTATGACTAGCCATCGCATGACCTTGGTTAAGCCCACCATTCCGAGATTATACAATCATTTCCCACGGATTATCAAAGATCATTTCACACAGTAACCAACAAAGGTGTGACAGCAAAAAATTAATTAGCAATGTCACAACTACAGTTCAAAAACACTACTGCATTAAATGTTTTAAAACAGGACATACACTTATGGTACTTTGTAAGGTCAGTGACAATAATTACAATTTTGAAAGAATATTATATCACTATGTTATTTACCTATTATTATTATTACTATTATTATTATTATTAGCATAGGGCAACAAGTTAGATACATATATACAAATACATAGTATTTACAAATATACACAGACAAGAAACATGTTTTATAGCAGAATGTCCAGTTGAGTGATCCTCTGTATGGCTTCCTCTGTTGGTTCCAAAAAGTCACTCGGGCTACCTGTGTAGGAACGTCGTGTACATTCACTTACAATATGGGGATCATCTGTCGAGATGCACCACAGTCGCACTCTGGTGATGAGATATATTTCCACTTATAAAGGGCATCCCTGCGTCGTCCATGATTTGTTCTCACCCATTTCAGAGTGGTCCAAATCTTACGTGGAAGATGATGTTCACCAGAAAAGATGTTGTGTAAGGAACTGTCTGTGGCAACTTCCCAGCGACTTCTCCATTCTTCTAAAGGGTGAAAATTCCCATCAGCCAATGCGACAGCATCATGCAAAGATGGATGTCGTGACTCCAACCTCGTTACCTTGAGAACAGGAATATCATCCAAAGCAGTCAGTTGAGGATTCATTTCTATCTTCTTGAACTCTCGGATGGGAGCATTTTATCTTTATAAAACAGGTGGCATTATACCTGACAGAATTGGGAGCCAATAAAGGGATGGGGACTGGATAGTAACAGATATTAACCGCAAGCTAACATTCAGTTGAGTATCAATTAGTCTTGTATATGGGCTATCCAGTCAAACTGGTGCACAGTACTCACCACACGAGAATACCAGTCCCAAAGCAGATCATGAAGTCTTTGCTGATAAACCCCAACTTGAGCCATACAATTTCTGAAGGATAATATTACATGTTTTGAGTTTTTTTGACAGATTCATGAGATGTTGTTTGTAACATAGTGTGCAATCAAGTGTAATCCACAAATATTTGGGATAGCCGCTATGCCGAAGTTCTTGGTGACAATAACGTATGTGAAGTTTAATGCCAGCTTGGCGATTATTCAGGTGAAAACATGACACTTCTGTTTTGTTAGAAATAGGACACAGTTGCCATTTCTTGAAGTACGTTTCAAGTGAAATCAGGTCTCTTTGTAGCACTTCTACTGTCACACTAAGGTATCGATTTTGAGTGGCTAGTGTTATGATATCAGCATAACAAAATGTTTGCGATGATGTTTCTGGGAGATCGGAGATATACAAATTGAACAGTAGGGGAGGCAGTACCGATCCTTGAGGTTATCCATTTTTTAGCTTCCTTTCTCTACTCATAATATTTACCATACACACCCGAAATCTTCTGTCATTGAGCATATTGCTTATAACCTGCACGATGGTCCTACGGGGTGCACTTCGGAGAAGCTTGTAAATTAATCCTTCCCTCCAGACTGCGTCAAATGCTGCTGTAAGATCAATGAATACAGCTGAGGTCTTGAGTTGTTTCTGGAAACTTGCTTCCATGTGGAATGTCAGTGAAAGCACTTGATCGCAGCAGCTGCGATTTGGCCTGAATCCAGCTTGATCAAATGTAATACGCTGAAAAATAGTTGCGCTGCTTCTGTTATGGAATAGCCTCTCAAAAAGAAGGGCAACTGGTCTATAACTGCTTGGGTCCTTGGCAGGCTTACCTGGTTTCAAGATGGAAATCACTTTCGTTCGTTTGAATTCTGCCGGGAGTTGTCTTTTCTGTAGAAGGTCGGTAAAAAACCTCAACAGCCAACTTCTTGCATTCTTCCCTAAATGAATGCGAAATTCTGGATGAATGTCGTCAAAATCTGGAGCTGTACTTGGTTTAACGTCTTTGAGAGCAGCATTGATGTATTGCACCGTAGGCGGTTGTGAATACCTTGATGTGCGTGGTGTTCTTGATTCCAGAGTTTGGAGCTGGCGCCGTATGCATTTGGTATGTTTCTTATCTCATGGAGTTTGGGAAGTTGTGACGATGTGAGATGCTACTTCATCCGGAGTAATTCCAAGCTGTTGCTTCACCATAGGTGTCCTTCCTCCAAGTTTCTGCGGTGCCCCCAAGATCTTCTACTGGAATGAGTTAGGTCTATATTCTCCACTGTCTCTATCCGCCGTTCTCTCCGGGTAGTATCCATGCTGGAAGGAAGTTAATCAGCTATGTCTTCATCACCAGTATGCAGATATTCGTTATAGAGTGCATCAGTCTCTACATTCCAACCAGGGATGTATTCTTTTCTATGGCATACTGTTCTTATCCGCAATCATAACTGCATCTACGAAACGCTTGTAATTGTGCTTGGGATCAATCCACCGAACACATTTATCCAGTTCAGTGGTGAATGTTGACCAATTTGCTTTTCTGAAGTTCCTCCGAGCATGTGGTATTGACCGTACAACAGGAATTTTGATGCCAATGTCCACTACAATGGGGTCATGTTGACTGTGGGGAAAATGTCTTAACACTTTACGACTGGTATGTAAGGGCTGTCCTGCATCATTGCAGCTAAGAAATCACAAGTCAGGATTGAAATCCCTATTTCATACAGCTGACTGGAAAATACCAAGATCTTTTGGGTAAAAAATCAGATGGACATTGTTCATTTCTGTCTATTCTACGAGTTTCTTTCCACATTCATTGTCATTCGAGTACTTCCATAGTTCGTGATGGCTGTTGAAGTCCTCTATATAAACTGCAGGGTGTTGAACAGTCGGGAGTACGGTACCAGACCAGTGCATTTGGGGGCTTATAAATGTTAAAAATAGTAACATGTGCCACACGCACAGCAACACAATGGATGTCTTCGTCTTCGTTTTGAAAGAGCAGTGAGGCATCTTGGATATTATTACGAACATAAGTAGCTATACCATGTGCACTGTGATCTGTTGCACCAAGAGCTGTGTAACCATTAATGAGGCCCCTTTTCCGAAACTCTCCTTCATTGGCTGTATGGATTTCATGTATACCCACAACATCTACATTATTATTCAGGATAACTTTGGATAGGTAGTCACATTTTTCTCTGCTGATGCTTTCTACGTTAAGCTCAAAAACAAGGATGAAAGGTTCCATGAAATACTTCTGCCATTGCTAGAGGATCTTTAAAAAGATAGGTCCAGCAGCCACAGTTATTGCTTTCTTAGCCACACCCGGGGGTCACGTGTAGGGCACTTTCAGGGTAAACCTACAGACGTGAAGCAATAATGTACCGATTATTTATCTACTTTTATGAGATAATAAATTCACTTACTTGAAGAATTCTGAATTTTTTAGGCAACCTGCACAAATTTAAAACTCCACTTGTACCTGTCCATTTTATTAGTTAATACTAATTGTGTAAGTATGTTTGCAATCAACACACTAGAAGCACCTGACTGACAATGAACACTAAAATGAATCAGAAAGTGTGACCACATCAATGGAATGAACATAAATTCAATAGCACAATTTTTTAATGCTTACAACAATGCACAAGTTTTATTTGAAAACTATGATACCGAAGATGTAGCATAACTGACCTCAAAGTTTCATTTCTACAACACATTATCTGCTTTGGCGTCCGCAAATGGGGGAATCTGACTTAACACACTAGAGAACAGAAATGATCAGATAAAAGTAATCTAACCAAATAATTTCAAAATGATATTCTTCGAGTCATCACAACTCAGCCATCATTATATTGATTAATGAAACTGATTATGTTAGTTTTAAATATTTATTGTTTACAATGTACATAAAACATAACAATTTCAAATTTGTAGATTTAATTTTTAATCTACAAATATCGCTTTTTCTGTGTGTCACTGTTGGAATGAACGTATAAAAATATTACTCAGAATATCTGGAAGCAATAGTTTCAGATAGCATTTCAGATGATACGAATGTGATGAACAAATGATGTAGAGAAAGTGAAAGAAAGAACACTTTTTCATGGTTGCTTAAAGGTATTGTAAACAAATACACTTGAAAAATATCTAGCTTTACCAGAGATTCTTTTTGTAGATATATATTGAATAAAACTACGAGTACATGATGGAACATTAAATATGACCTTAAAGTTCCTGAATATTTTAGATAATTTTAACCAATAGAATTTTCAGATATTAGTGTTTAAATGTAACCTTGTAAGACAGGATTGAACTGATGAAAATGGCCACTTTTGGCAATAAACCAACCACTACTGAACACAACTGTGAATAGGTACAACATATTCCATATTGTATAGGACTTGTAGTATACGTACTTTGTTTCTTCTTTGATGTATGGCAACAGCTGATCATCAGTATGTTCCTCTATGAATATTTCCTCCTTAGTATCTTCGGAAGGCTGTCAGTAAGAAATAAGAAAAGTAGAATAAAGAAGTAAGGAAATAACAATATATAGGCCTAAAATAGAAACAGCTGAGAAAATAAATTTCATAGTGGCACAAGAAGAGTATAATTAATTTATCTCCCATTTAAAAAATATATAATGGAAAGGAACAATCAAATGAAAATCCCATTAAATGCAAGAGAGGTGTCTACCTTGGTGGAAAATGTTACACAAAAATACATTATTATCAAGCACTAAATTTTAAAGGAACAGAGAAGAAGACAATTTCCTAAAAACAGTATTATACAATTTTTGCTATTTTTTTCTATTAAGCACACAGCTCATCCTTAATAAATGTATAGAATTTACAAACTCTTACTCATAATATTTTCTGTTTTACAAACATTATCAACATACATACCACTTGTGCAACTACTTCAGATAATACTATACAAATTCTATGAGGTTAAGATTTACATTGCATTTACTTATTTGTTTTATTTTTGACACTTTTTGGAACCTAACTTGCACAATGACCTGCTGTGTTTTAACCTGAGTCCCTTTTGCCACTGCTTTCCAAACAATTGATGAGATATAAGAACATGAAAAGGAACACACTGTTGGACAGCAGTAGACACAGTAGCATAGAAAAGGAGGAACATTGCAAATTTGTAAATTTAAAATCACCTACATATTTGTGAATATTCAGCAGAGCATATGTACACATATGTGTATGCGAACATGTACAATTTTAGGAAAATAAATAATAGTAAGCAGTATCTCCAAATCATTGCCCAATACCATTCCTTGCTTCTGTTTATCTTTCTGTTGATCCCTAATTCCACAATGACTAGCCATTTTCTTCATCCTCTTGTATTCATATTCCCCTGTTCCCATCTTCCTACATATGACTTGACTTGTCACCTCTTTCTTCATTTCCATGTTCCTATATACTTTCTTTCCAAAAACACTTCACTGTAATATCAAATAATCCCACAGTACTCCCACCACTTTCCCAACAAGTGAACAATGCTTATATCATAAGCATAGAAATATCCATCATCCCCCTCTGTACATCACATTAAGACCAAAAGCATAAATCAGTTAATGTCCCAATCAATGATTGAATCAATCAATGAATCAATCAAACCACAGCAATTAGGGTTGTTGGTTGTTTAAATAGAAAAAAGATTGTGGAAATATATGAAACAAATTATTTCAATCACTAAATCGTCTTCCTATAAGTGAACATTTGCCAAAATATGTCCACTTGAATTCAAACTTATCTTCATGTTGCGATCTTTCCTAGACTTAAAGAACATGATTTAAATGTATTCATCAACTAATGTCATTCCAAGCCATCTCTCCAATGACATCTCAGAATAGAGTGCTTAATCAAACAACTTGTCTAATTTCTCCAAGTCTCCCCAGCTGAAACATTGCAACATCTCTGTAACACAACTCTTTTGTTAGAAATCACCCGCAAGAAATGGAGCTATTTCTGTGGATCATTTCCTGTTCTCTACTCAAGTAATACTGGTGATGGTCTCACACTCTCACCGTGGCTTCACTGGATATTTATATGCCCTCTCCTTTACTACCCCTAAAAAACCTCATAATCATATTAAGAGACCTGTAAATTTTATTTTCAATATGTTTAAATGATTACCATAATGAAGCTATATCCTTATTATGAATAGATAGGTACTTACAGAGATCCCCATGAAGAAATTTCACCCATCAATACAATAATAAAACTGAAGAGGACTCTTTCTATTTGTGAAACAAAGAAACTGACTTTTCACCACGTTTACAAATATAGCATTGCCCAATGTCCATCTTACAATAATGTCAAGGTCTTTTCCAGTTACTCATAATCCTGAAACTTATTTATTACAAAGAGCCTCATCACGTATTTCAGTTCCTTATTCATATTGTTTAATATATCAGAAAATAAAGGTCTCATAATACTGCCCTGTGGGACCCAATCCCATAATTGTTAAAGGGGCAAATAAAGCTTCACCTACTCTTATGCTTTGAGTTCTATTTTGTAGAAATACACCAGACGTGGCCAAATTTTAATGGTAAAAGGTATATTTCTACCTTTATGTAAACTATTGACCTTTATAGCCTAATCCTTGAAGTTGTTTGGAGGCAAAGTTTCCACTTGGGATATCCTGGTCCACACTATTGTATTTTTTCATACAGTGGCTACAGTGAGAACCACAATGTAATTTCATTATTCACATGGTTTTGTGTCATTTTTGTTAGTGAGCATGTTCTGTTGTTTATCTTAATTATCTGCATATTGTTGCTGTTTGGAAGTAAATAATGTGACATATTGTTAAGACTGTGCATTCTGTAAATTACATGTGTTATTGATACTATTCAGGAGTTCAGTTGTATTTCTTAAGAGTGGTTCTAGAGAACTGTCAAATTTTGAGGTTATGGGGAGACGAAGAGACCTTTCGCCAAGAAAGGCACTGTCAGAGAACTACTTCTTGAGAAACGTCATTCACAACAAGAAATACATTCTAGATTGCAAATACCACAGCAATCTGTAAGTAGAATTTTAAAATGTTAAGATAACGGGAAGACAAAATGTGATGAAGATGATGATGATTGTTGTTTTAAGGGGCCTAATATCGAAGGTCATCGGCCCAAGACAAAATGTCAACAACGTGTTGGAAACTGTGGGCAAAAGATGAAACTAACCCCAAGGAGGAAGCAAAACTGATTAATTTGTCAGTAAACAACAGCAAGGTTACTAGTTTGGATTTACGTAAGAAATTAGAAGAGTATGGGTCATTTGTATTAGCCAGGACTCTGAGGCGAGAGCTGTTTAATGCTGGAATGAAAGCAAGATGACCTCAAGGCAAAGCGAAGTTTACACCTGCTATGGCTGCAAAGAGGTTCCAGTGTGCCAAGACTCTCCAGAATTGGTCATCTGATGAATGGAAACAGGCAAGTCCATGACAATTACTGTAATTCCTAAATTATCATTCATTATTCCGTTATAACCCAATCTAAGTGATGTAACCGTACAGCACAGTAAATGTATGAAATTCTTCTTTTAAACCTTACAGCTTATTGCTCTTAATGCTAGGCTTATTTGTTTTATTTATTTCAGGTTTGCTTTAGTGACGGATTGGTATTTCCTGTCGAAGAAGAGACAAGTCAATATGTCAGAAGATAAGGAGAAGCATTCCATCCAGATTGAGTGAGGCATCCAACTTCAGTGATGGTCTGGAGTGTGTTTTCTTGGTATGGCCGTGGACGATTATATATTGTAGAAGGAACTATCAGACGTGAACAGTATAGTACTAAGAACCCGTTCGGTAGCTCAGGTGCAAGAGTAGTTTGGCCAAAGTGAATTTATTTTTATGCAAGATGGGCCTCCTTGCCACAAAGCCTAGAAACAGTCCAGACATGAACCCCGTAGAATATCCTTAGCTGATAGCAAAGAAAATTCCAAAGAAAAATAACGACAAAAATTGGCTTGATTGAGAAGCTCGGTCAGATGGGGTGTCATGATGACGATTTAAAGAGTCAGTGTAAAATACTGTTTGAGGGTATGCTCAGTCTAATCAAGTCGCTCATGAAAGCTAAGGGGGTGCATACCAAGTACTAATGTCATGAACTTAAAAATTGGTAACATCTCATGTGCTCAATTCTCAAATATTTAATGTTTAATAATTTGGCCATATCTATATAGTCATCCATTTAGCCATTGTTTTATCTATCCAAACGCACTAATTTTTGTCAGTAGTTTCCCGAGATCTACGCTAAGAAAATCCTTAGATATGTCAATCGTGATACATCTGACTTCCTGAATCTAATATATCTGCTATATCCTGATGGAATCCACAAGATGAGCTTCAGTGGAATAATATTTCCTAAACCTGAACTACCTTCTATCGAGCCAGTTGGTAATTTCTTAAATGTGTATAACATAATCAGAAAGAATGCATTCCAAGAGCTTGCATGCAACACAAGTCAAGACGACTATTGTGTAATTACTAGCTTTAAGTTTAGCACATTTTCACTATACACAGAGTGCTACTACACTAAGTATTCACTCATCTGGTATAGCTGTTTCATACATACCCTAATCAATATCTCAAAGAACTGACTTTCGCATATGCCAAGAAATTTTACCCATCCCAGCAGCATTTCTAGTTTAAAATTTTTGTATATTAACTTCAATGTTCCTTATAGTGGATATTGTAAAGTAATTTCAAAGGATTAGGTGAAATTGTCAACTGCGTCAGGTACTGCAAAAGGACATGATCATACCATTGGTGACATATCCTATGCATCACGAGTGACGGCTGCGATGCCCATTGACTAATGAAGTATACACATTCCCATGTTGTGTAATTGCTACTTCATACCTTTCTAAATCTGTCAACATTCAACACCGTACACAGCAACAAGCCGTAGTAACACGGCTGAAAGTAATTCCAGTATCAAGGAAGACAATGTACACTACCGGCTGGTGCTCTCAGTGCTTTTCAATTAGCATTCTGGCAGTGAAAATTGCATGAGTTGTTCCAACACCCTTAATGAAGATGCATTGGATAGCAATAATGCCGGCGATTTCACCCAGTCAATAATGAAGGCTACTCTAAAAGATCTTCTCATGTACAATTGGGTGCAATTTGGATGGTAATCTGCACATTCTGCTGAATCGTCATTTTGCTCAAAAATAGGCACAAGGATGTTTACAGTCCAATGACTGGGAACAGAGCCAGAGTCAACTCTGGCACTGAATAAGCTTGTCAGCCAGTTGATAATGAGTTCTTTAAACTGCCTCATCTTCCAGAAGTTTGCTGGATGGTCATCCGGTCCTGGCGCTTTTTGGTCCTTCATACTCCTAATGGCACTCTCCACTTCCTTTGATGTGATGCATAAGATGGGACTTACAATCAGGAATAGGGTGATGTGGTAATTCAATGCAGGAAATATCTACAAATGTTGTTGCCAATGATTGAGGATTTCTTGTTTGTCCTCTAATCACTGGTCATCTTTGTCTCTAATGCAGACAGTGTGCTCAATACTTGTGTCAATTTTCGTCAGATGGAAAACAGTTCTCTTCTTCTTCCCTTGAGCTCAGTGGTGTACAGAGTTTATCAGGACTACACCGACAAAAATTCAAGGATGCTCTTCGTATTATGTTAAGAATAATGGTTCAATCAGACTGGCGGGAAAAATTATATTTTTGAGAAAATGAGGTTAAATTTTTACTTCCTGGTGCGCGACTGAAATTGAAGAGCTGCTGCCGCCTTTCAGGGAAGACAGGGTTAGGGAGGTGTTGTGGAGTGTATGAGCAGACAGAGATAATGCTTCCTCATACAACTTCGAAAGGATTGTCTGTAACAGGCAATATCCACAGTCCATTTATCTAATAGCCGTAACTGCACACACAGTTAAAGAACACACTGTATTTAAGACACACGTGTTAGTCAAGGAAATCACCTGACTGTTTCTCCTCTCGTCTGTTTGTCGCAGTAATATTCTATATTAATTAACATGCTCGATGATTGTGTATTCCTTCCCTCATAATATTGTAAACTCAATGAAATACTGAATGAAGGATTCAACACGCCCAATGGTTTGATTACAGTGTATGTTCAATAAGGCCCCCTCCTACTTTGGTGTATAGTTCACTATGGCGTAATACTGAGTGACTATGTACTGTGTCCAGGATGTGTAGTGTGTGGCGAACGGTTTGGAAAGCTGCCTGTATTCTTGTTACAAGATGTCTTCTCTTTCTATAGGGTTCACATAGTAGTCAATTCGTGTAGAACAAACTGTACAGTGCCTACCGGAGTGTGGAAGCGACTATGCGAAAAGAACGAGAAACTTGTGCATTCGCATCGATAATTACCTATTTTTCCAAATTTCACTTCCCATCCCTTCTCTTTTCTGACGCACAGCGGCTGACTCTCTGACATAGCAAATAGAGCAAGTTCATCAATCTGAACTGAATGACCGGAAGTAACAAGGTCACTTTAATTTCCTCAAAAGGAAACATTTCCCCGAGAATCTGACTGCACCATCATTCTCAACATTCTACGAAGAGCATCCCCAATTTCTCTGTCAGTATAGTTCTGATACACCTTGTACACAGGTCATTACAGTGTGTGCATCTCGACTGAGCGACAGATTTCTTAACCACAGGTTCCTCAAAGACAATTTTTTCCCTGTGTTCTGTGGAGTCTTTTGTGAAAGCCAATTTATATACAGGGAAAGAATTGTCTTTGAGGAACCTGTGGCTAAGAAATCTCAATCTGAACTGCATGACCGGAAGTAACAAGGTCACTTTAATTTCCTCAAAAGGAAACATTTCCCCGAGAATCTGACTGCACCATCATTCTCAACATTCCACGAAGAGCATCCCTGATTTCTCTGTCAGTATAGTTCTGATACACCTTGTACACAGGTCATTACAGTGAGTGCGTCTCGATTGAGATTTATATACAGTATGCCTTCGTCTTATACTACAACTCTTCTTGGACTGCAATCATCCATAGGAACGTTAGATATTCAATACAAGAGGAACTAGGTTATATCATACCCAAGTTTACTGTGACGGTTGCAGTGAAAGATCTGTAGAATGTGTCTACATGTTGCCAAATGCATTAAGATCAACAAGAGGAAAATTTATGTTGTTGCTAGGGTCTCCTTCTAGTCTTTAAGCTTCCACCACTTGATGTTCTCAGGGGCATAGAGGTCCTTAAATCCTACCTTATGCAGAGGTGGAATACAGTCAGATGATATGACATTCACATCCTTTCTTCGTCGTAGATCACGGTGCTGAACAACGATAAGGTCAATTTGCTTGCTTCAGTCACCACAAGTGAAACCTCAAATATGAGCTCCATCATCATATCAGGTACCGAAAGTATTACCACCATGGCAGCTATAAAAATTCTTAGTGACCATCATGCGCATTAAGGTCATCACAAAGAAGTGGAAACTCATCTTCAGGATACGTTGCAACATGACCTCGTAGTTCCTGCCAATGCACTTCCTTATCCAGGTCATCACAGCCAGATTGTGACATAGAAAACACAAGTTCGAGAGGATGCAACGTCAAATGTAATTCACATAAGGCTGTCGGAATAGCACTGAACCTCAGCAACTGAATCTTGCATGCTTGTGTACACAATGAAATCAACACCATTCCTGCTGGATGTAACCTGGCAGATAAGTTCACAGACATCTTTGATGTCATGAGATTTCTGGCCTTTCCAAAGTGAGCAACTTAAAATCTAATTACATAGCTATACTTCAATTCTAAACCGGACTTATATTATCCAAATTGCAACAGGTTAACAGGAACAATAGAATGAAAAGATTAAGTAATAATAAAGCAAGAATGATATTTACTAATAAGATAACTATTCTACAATAATTCTAAGCCACATTTAGATGTATCCTAACTACAATAGTTTAACTGAAGCAACAAATATTCCTAAAGTATGAATCTATGGAACTTATGAGAATGTAAATATCATTGACTATGTACATAAAATTTAGTTTCCTTGATTTATCAAAGAGACAAAAAGGTGAATAGTTTGAATGTAATTATCAGTCAAAGAACAGTGGCCAGTTATAATCATAAATTTAAGCCACATTAATGAAAGTTAATTGAACATAACCTACGGCATATTGTTTATTTGATGGTTTCTACCATTTCTCTTTCACACCGACACAGATAGGTCATATGGCGATGATGAGCTAAAAATGGCTAGGAATGAGAAGGAAGCAATTGTGGCCTTAATTAAGGTACATTCGCACCATTTGTTGCTGTGAAAATGTGAAACATGCACTTCAGGGCTGTCGACAGTGGCTTCGAGCCCAGCATCTTATAAATGCAGACCTAGAGCTACATGGCCAGTTATTCAGTGCAACAAGGAAGCAATTGCTTGAATTCCTTCTCTTCCAATACTTTTTGTGAGAGTATCTTAATATGTAATTTCAAACAATACGTTAAAAGGTAAGTTTTTATTTTAAAAATTCAGTTTTCACAGTTCCCCAGATGTACATGCACATTTGGACATAAGTTTTCATATACATGTCCAAAATAATACGATACATGGGGTTACTTTGGAAAAGTAAAGAGTAAAGTAGATTCCCAAAATTCTATGCAGAGCATGCCTTCCTCCCTTGAAGTCAGGTTGGGCTGCCTAGGTATGCTCTTCGGATCTAGGATCGAGGTGGCCCTTACTTCTTCGCAGCTTCTCTGTATGCCCTTCAGCAAGAATCCCTTTAAGAGACTTATCAAGCTTATCGGCATTGTAATTATGTTAGACAATGCTTCCAAATTTATGCTTATATTCTTGCAACACATTCCAAAGTAACCCCATGAAAGAACCTTACTCAGAAGAACAGCCAAAGACATGATTCTTGAGGTGATCAAGCTAATGCAAGTTGAACCTAACAGCACTTCAGTTAGAGTAAAACAATTCACTTCAACTAACATTTCTTGACAATGTGAACATTTGATACCACACGATACAACAAGCAACGTCTCTCACTGAGGTTAAAAATTAAATAACTGGAAAGGAGGTTCAACCTATTCAATACTCAAAAGAAAGAAACGTAGCAATCACATTTCTATTTAAATGGGACCGGTTTCGACCTTAGTCTAGGTCATCATCAGCCATAAAAAACATGTAAAATGTTTATGAATGTTGGAGGTCAGTTTCACAATCTGTTAGGCACAAAGACACGACACCACATTATGTCCTGCACAAAGTCACAACACTAACAATCAACATACGAAGATCAAAAAGGCTTGAATTCGCAAACGAACAGATCAGTAGTAGAAAGCCGCCAGCTCCCGGTGACAAGCGCGGCACACTCAAGGTCACGCGTTGCGGCCAAACACAAAAGTAGAGTGGAGAACGTTTCGAAGGTTCAAAACCTGTCACGGCTGCGGGAAGCCAAGTACGTATATAAAAATATACGACGCCAATTAGTACAACTGAATGAGCATCCGTATTCCAGCTAAGTTCTTGGTAAACAGTTGACTTGAAAACACAATTGTAGAGAGAAGAAAAAAATGTAGTAAAAAGCGCAATATCGGAAAACAAATGAAAACTTATATGCACAGTGCGCTATTTTTTAAAAAGAAAAAAATTTTAGATTATGATTGAAGTAGTCGAAGTTGGCGCAAGACAAAAATTTGAAGGAGGAGAATAAATTAAACGAGGAAGAGTGATAGTGAATTATCGCATGGAATATTTGGAAGAGAAGTGTACGAAAATACTAATAAATTGTAGGGTATATGCTGTAAACGGGAATCATGGATCAAAGGTATCTGGGCATAGAGAAATACTCACAGGTCAATTTATCTCCAAAAGTGAGGAGACAGGGTTGGATCAAACACATTTCAATGACACTTGGGTGAAATATCAATTAAGAAATAGTAAATGTTATGATTATCATTATTTTACTGTAAAACCAATTATAGTATTAACATTAACAGCTAAAAGATAGCTGGGCATCTCAGAGAAGTTAACTGTTAACAATGTAGAATGACACTACATAAGCACTGTACAAGTCTACAGATAGTTTCACCTTAAAGTTCTACACAACACTTTACAGTGCAAATGCAGTTTTCACACATCACACAGGATTTCTACAAACCAATTTTACTAATTCCGCATCAATATATTGACATAATACACTTTTAATACTTCTGCATCATTTATACAGCAGTGTATACTGCGGAAAGAAATCTTTCACCTACAACATATTGTAACCGAAAATGGCATAACTGGAGATAAAATTGAGATTGCCGCAAAAGCCTAATTTAATTCGGTCAGTGGGTCATTTACAACAGCTGTGGTGATGGCCAGGATCTGATAACATTGGAGAAATTCGCCTTTAGGCTCATTGCTGCATGGCCGTGTGGCGATCCACTCCTTTTATCTTATTGGTCAGGAGGTTACCATGCAACAGATATGAACAGTTAACATTTTCAAGGCTAACACCGCCCGGCAAGTTTTCAGAACTCTTCACAAGAACAGTTTTGAACCATGATACTTTAAGAAGACGTGAATAAAATTATGATTGGTTTCCAACTAATCACACTTTCTAGGCCGAGAACTGATAAAAGCAGTGTGTAATCGACGCTCAACTTACTCAGCTCCTACACTGCTGATTTCATACCGCTCTACTTTAGAGCACAACTTCACTTCGCTTTCCCACTACAATTCTACAAGATATTCTTCTCCAAGAGACGTTTATTAGTCGTGATGTCTCATAAAGGGAACACTTTATTTCGTCTTCTACAAGACATAACCACGACTATATTAATTCCAGAACACGTGTGGTATGCATAAATCATCTGAACCCGCAAGTTAAGTGTCGACTGACATTTAAATAGGCATGGTTGGAACACATATCAATGTGCAGCTTCAGTTACAGAGAGAGAGAGACAGAGAGAGAAAGCCTACGCTTACGAGAAGCCTGCAAGACAAGGAACAAGGGGAATCATCATGCTGCTTGCAAGAGGAATCTTTACTTTCATCATGGTGCACCTTGCAAGGGATATTCCTTCCGGAATGTCTAACTTAAAGGGGAGATCCCACCAAACCCTAAAGGGAGGTAAAGGGACCAAACGTGAGACGTTGCCAGCCAGGAATTAATCAACTTCAATCATAAAATTTTAAGTAACTTTTTTAAATATTAGTTTCATTTCCAGAGGGTCTTCATTCTTGAAATAATATTTTCTATTACTTTCTGCTGTTTATCGCTTCTGATCTACTTATTGATGTTGGTAAATTTTGTGAATGATTGAAATATACTGATGTCCATAAAATCCAGAACACCTTGAAAGACTAGAGATAGGAAGTCTATATTCATAGGATATGTGCATTAGTATGTTCTGAAGAAAGGTCCACATCAATATCTCTGCGCAACACCGACTGGTAAATTGTGCCTGCTGTGTTTTTAGACTTAAGGTCTATAAAATGTGCTTAAATGTAGCTGCATATGCTTTTATAATATACTTTATATTAGGCTTATACCTTGTCAAATTAAGCAATATAGACCTTAAGACTAAAAACAACGCAACATGACGAAGTCATTCTAGGAACTTGTTTTACTCGTAAAACTTGAACGTTAATGATATAATTCAAGGTCATATGTACATAGCAAAGTTTTATCATACGTTGTGATCCTTTTAATGTGTTCAAAAAGTGGTATCTTTTTAATATATAATAGTTTTCTAAACTTAGACATAAAAAACAGTATTATTCACTCTGAAACATATTACCTAATGTCAGTCAAATATGAAATGTTTATGGGCAAGGTACAACTATTAAAAAAATGTATTCTAATGTGAATGTACATGACAGCTGAGGATGACGTGTGAAGAGTCGAAACATGTCCTGTTATTAAGAAGAAAATTTTAATAAATTAGTATTGATTAGGTGGATCTCTTTCTCTCTATGACATACTTAGTTCATCTATATGAGTTGAGAAACTAAACTCTTGACACTAAGGTGACATAAGTGAAGTGTGCTTTTATGTCTATTTAGGGCTGACTGGACAATGTGACTTGTAACTTCAAGGAGGGGGAGATCAGGGTGAATGGACTAGCAGGTAGACAGGTTGATGGGAAAGGTGGGGAATGGGAAGTGTTGCAAGGGAAAATATTGGTATGGTCAGAGGGATTATGGCTGTTTGTGGTATGCATTGCCAATTGCTAAAATGAAACTAAAACACAGCATGTGACTACACCCTATTAACGGTCAGCAATTAACATATTTTAGGTAATTAAATTGTCAGTAATAATAATAGTGATAATGTGCAACAGCAGATTAGGCATACAGAATAATCAAGTAGGAGCTTTTTCTACGTAGTGTAGACGTTAGAACTATGTACACGTAATATGGAGGCCTGACTTAAAAGAGAACGAGTTAGGAAAATTTTATTAAAGAGTATGTAGATCGACAGGGGGTAGGATAAGAAGACAGATTAAGTGAATAGATATTTAGACAGATAGATAAATACAGTACATGGATAGATAGATAGACAAATTTACTTGAAAAAATAAAAAAAGCTAGCTCCTCAGCTGTGACTTACGGTAAACGATGGGTTTGGACTCACATAGTCAAGTGATCAAATAGCACTGCAAGAGAAGCTTATGCCATAGGAAGTTCCTTTAACTGACTCACTTTTAATTTCATCCCGTCAGCCTTCTTGATTATGATGTCTCCTGAGTCAGTCCAAGTGTTTTCAAAACCAAAACACTGGATTGCTGTCATCATGATGGACATTCTGGTAGCTGTAAGATCTTCACAGATTGTTGTGGATGAGCCTTTCAGTTTCCTTTTCCTTGTGAAGACATTCTGCCATGAGTGATAAGACACAAATTTAAATAGGATAGGTCTTGTTTTCCATGGTGATCAAGGAGCCAGTCTGTGACACCTCTCAATATCATTAAGTGTAACATATGTACCTACTGCTTTGCACACGCTGAGCACTAGTTGATCTCAGTTTTCGTTCAAACATTTGGGGATGCCGAAAATCTTACATTATTCCTCCTGTGGTATTGCTCCAATGAATAACATTTGGAGTCCATATCCTCCTTCATTTTGTGGATTTCCACCTCCTTTTTATCAAGATTTTCAGTTTACTCTGAAAATGCTTCGACATTAAATATTAAACTTTTTTCAAGTTCTCTTATAACCATTTCTGTTATGCAGGTCAAAATGGCCTGCACAATTTTTTTAAGGAAGCTGTCCGAATTAATAAAGTCGTCCAGCGTGCACTTCATGAGGTGGTCTACGTTGGCATCGATGGTAGTGGCTGGGCCTTTAAGTCTGTTGTTTTGGCGGCCCATTTTGTTTAGAATGCAAATTTGGAAGAAAGAGAACAATACCGAAAAAATGTGTTGGTATGATTCATAAATACAAACGTAACACTGCCACAAGTTTTTATCACTTCCACTGCTGTATAACACCTTCAAATCACTTGATTACTGAGGAGCCTCACTCACCCACGTCCGAGACGAACCATTTCATCAGATAGGTTAGAAACTCAACATGGTGCGGCCCGAATGGTGTCACGATGCATTACGCATTTACACAAGGTTTACCTACATCAGCACATTTAAAAATTGTAATAATAATAATAATAATAATAATAATCATAATAATAATAATAATAATCGCAATAGCAATGAGCACTTGAATGAGTATTAAGTTCAAGTGATTTTCACACTTACCTGCATTCAGTCAGTGTTTTTTGTCTCTTTTTACATTTTACGAGGTAGTGACTATCGCAAACGTCATTACATAGTAAACAAACAGAGTCATCTGTTGTCCATGTGCATATTTCGCTGTGGAAGCCATATATTTAAGCTATTAGAAAGCTGAAAACGCAATATAGGCCTCTCCATTCAGCAACAACACAGAATATACAATAGTAAGCAAATCAAAACATTGAAAATTGGATCAACCGATCAGAGCGCTATAGGCTACCCATATAGCTACTGAAGCTATTGGTTACTTAACATTCAATATCACACTTGGTTTTGTTTGAATGTTTATTCAGTTTCCTTTACAATTTGTTCCTGGCATAAAAGACATAAGCCTACCCAAGATTAGTGTTATAAAAATTAAAAAATGTGCTTCTATTAAGGGATAAATAAGGTATGTCCATTTTATCTGGCCGAAGAACGAATTTCCAGATATTTTCTGAATTCCCTGACATTTCCTGGTTTTCCCGCTATTAATCGAATTCTCTGACATTCCCTGATTTGCGGTTATCCATGCAGGTGGACACCCTGTTAAACCCTTATTTGTGCCGATGACCTTCGACGTTAGGCCCCTTAAAACAACAAGCAGCATCAAACCCATATTTGTATGGGGAGGCCACTCACTTTTTATTTTCGTTAAAGTGAAAAAAGGTTCATGACCGTGTGTTGCTGTGTATGTTTTTATTAGTTGATGTGGTAACCTCCTTTTGTCGAATTAGTCAAGTGGAGACACTCATGCTTGAAGTTGGCTACAGCTTTAATGTTGAAACCGACTACAGAGGGATGTGTAATGAAGAATCAGTAATGAGAGGAGGGTAGAACGATATTTAAGATCACAGAAAAAAGGGTAACATTTTGTGAAAAACACTGTGTATACATTTACCTACACCGTCAACCTTTCTGGTATGAACTAGTTGCCTTTGTAGCGTCAGAACAAATGACACTTGCACTTCTTGTATTGTATCTCTATGGTATTGAGGCGGGGGAGAGAAGATGGGCAGAACATTGAGCTTATGCGCTGTTGGCTGTAGGCTGAACATTTACAGCGATAATGGCACAAACTTCTTCAGAGTAGCTAAATAAATCAAGACTTATCTGTAAAACAACCTTCAGAAAACCAACTCTTCACACAACTGCAGGCATGGGACTAAGTTTCCTCCTTTTTATAACACAAGGTCCTCTATGTAACACTTTGACTAGAGTAATCAGGATTATGACTTTAATCCCTTACGCATGAGATCACGGCTGATGATGCACATGCAATGGGCGAAACATGTCCCCTTAAATTAGTATGACAAGATGAAATTATTAATTTTAAGAACCCAATGTGTATTGAATACGAGGATTTCAATAAACTTTTGTAACCTCGTTGATTTAATGTACATTTCAATATGGACCAGTCATGAGATTTGTAACATATAATTATCTGAGATTGTTGTAAACAACCAACGGAGTGAAATTAAAGTCCACTGTTTGTATCGGAGTTGAACCCTTCACACAAATATTATATTAATGTTGTGCAGGAAACTAACAACTCATATAAAGACTATTCATCCATAGATCAAGAAGGCAATCTTCTTGTCAGTGGATGACTGCACAATACTCCAATACTAGTGGACTGGAAATATTAGAAATTCTGTATCACCTCACAAATATAATTATGATGGCAGAACACCTTGGACTACTTCATCCTGGCACTCAACACTCTGAGAGATAAGTTTACGATCTCTTCAGAAAGGGGAACAAAAAGAAGCCACACTCATACACATCTCAGATGTTACATCGTGTCATACTAATTTATGTTTCGCCCATTGCATACGCATCATCAGCCGTGATCTCACGCCTGGGGGAATAAAAATCAGGATCCTGATTACTCTATGCAAAGTGTTACATAGAGGAATAATTAATGAGAAATACCAAAATGGTGCCTTTAACCCCAACATACCCCTTCCTCAAAACTAGAACAGACTATGCAGGCCCAAATCTAATAAAAAAAATTGTGTGAAATCAAACAAGACCAGACTGCCAGCTAATAAGGCTCTCTACTTAGACATGATACCCGATCTCACCACAACAACATTTCTCTCCGCACTTTATCAACTTAGTTCTCACAGAGGTCAACCCCTAAACATTTACAGCAATAATGGCACAAACTTCAATGGAGCAGCTACAGAAATCAAGGCCTTCCTGCAAAATAACCCTCAGAAAACCAACTCTTCGCACAACTGCAGGCATGGGACTGATGTGGCATTTCATCCCTCCTGCAACACCACACTTTGGTGGAATCTAGGAAGCAGCTGTCATGAGTCTGATTTAACGCCCCAGACAAGTGATGGATTCTTATCGCTTCACCAATAAAGAATGTACCATTCTTGAAACACATACATCCACTCACCAAAGCTAAATGATGAACCTTTTGACACTTCTTACCTAACTACATCCCCTTTCCTTATAGGAGAGCCAATTACTACACTCTCTGGTCATGATTATACTTCCTCTCTCATCACAACCTTGCCCACATGGCTATATTTTCAGCAGCTAACCCAGATCTCCTGGATGAGATGGTGAAATGAATATCTCAATAAATGGGCAATGAAATACCCCATAGCAACATAGTGATAGTAAAAGAAGATGACACGCCTGCTATGAAGTCGACGATGACAGTGATCAAATGTGCATCCTGGTAATGATGAATTATTCATGTAACGAATGTTCAGGTGAGTAATGGTGAACTTACAAGGTCTATTCACAAACACTATATCTTACGAAGTATGAAAAACAAAGGCAAGATAACTCTTCAATGGCTTATTTATTCATTGCATGTTTAAGTAATATTGTTCCGAGATTATCTGTGGAACGCCGAGAGGTGAAAGAAGGTGTCAGCATTAATGGGTCTATCTACGATATCAAAGATTAATTTAAACTTTAAAACAAAGTTTACAACGTCACAAATGTTGCGTTTGGTTAGATAATGAGAGATATCTCCCAAGACACAGTTCCAGAGCACCGTGCACCAAACGTTACACATACGGCCTTCCAAAGGCCCGACTGAAAATTGCACCAATATCAGACAAGAGTTTACATGCTCTTTAAATTCAACCAAGGATGCTGTGCTCCCAATTCCTTACAGCCTACTGAAGGAAACATTACACAAAACTATACAATTTCTGGCATCTCTAGGCACAACCTACAATTCCTTTACACAGTGGCATCTAGTACCAATACTACTGGGCCTTCATGGAAGAGAACAACAGGTTATATTACTGGTCCAAACTCAAAATGTATGCAGTCGTAAACTTGCACTCCTTGAAAACCAACTTTTGAAACCCTACTTGGGCTTGTGGCCCAATGATGCAGAGGCTAATTCTACACAACTGAGGTGACTCGAAAGAGAAGTTAATGAGTGATTTACAGAAGAAAAAGGTTACAAAATCGTAGCCAGCTCAAGATAAACTGAAGGGGAATTCGAGAGGGTAACACACTCTCTATCCCCAATTTACAGTTTAAGTCTGTATGAAATTTTACATTAGCAGAATGAAAGCTTACATTTTTGAAAACAGATGATTACATAGTTAAACATTAGAAGCTTCCCCTCCTATGAGTTTAAGGAGACAGCTACAGATATAGAAAAATGGTGGCCATTACCTGGGCTGACGTTCTGCCTGCCAAAGAATTAGGCCTCCTGTCTTAACACACAGTCAGAAATTTGACGAGAATAAGACAAGGTAACTAGAAAAAGCCGCGTCTTTCATACTCTAGGGGAGGGTTCGAGAAGGCTCTGGGCAAAATCTGACCACACCCTCTCATTTTATTTGATACTCAAAAAGTTACAAGAAGCTTATGATTGGCTGAAAAATAAATACAGAAAATTTGTGATTGGCCAGACTTCAAAGCTGGCGGGATGAGAAGGAAGTGTTGCAAAACATTGAAGTATCAAAATAAATGAAAGTAAATTTAGTTGAAAAAACTTATAAACCCAAAACTGCTTTAAATCAGTAATTATTCCACCTTGCACCAGAGTGCATGACCATAGCTTTGTGTGGGGACATCTATGGAGAAAAATACAAACTTTTTGATGTACACCAAAACAAAACAAAGAAATCCAGTCAGTTTAGGAAACATTGAAATAACATACTCAGTTATTCAGTAGTGACATCTTCTGATCAATGTCCCAACTTTATGCATTAGTGGTTTCAAGTTTTGTTCGATAGATAGTGTTCCCTAAGGCGTTTCTTTTCAATGTGCGGGGTTGAGGTGCACCTCCCGGTACAAATATTATAAGTCACATTGGACTAGTACCATCGCAGACCACATTAGGGAGAAAAAGAATATTTTTCACTTGCCAAGAGATGGCTACAATGTGTGTAGTATACAAGCAAACAATCACAGTAAACAAGCATATCACCTGCAACTTGTATCAATAAATTACTGTATTATTTAGAAAACAATAATTAATATAATCAATAAGATAATAAAGGTGTTTCATTTGGAAACTACTAGTAAAATATTCTGTAACAGTAACAAAAGAATGTACCTTTCAGCTACTTTGTGTTCAAAACTAATTAACAAATTCAAAAGTATTAGTAGGAATGATACCAGCTACCAAATGACATAAAGTAGAGTTCTTTGGAATAATCCTAACTGCTACACAATTCATAACGCAAGATCGTGGAACAACTTGAAGGAAAAGTGAAAACTAGATATGTAAACAGTCAATCTCATAAAAAAGTATTTTATCGGTAGGACTATCAACCATGTGCACTAAAAAGATGGAAGTATATTATCGGTAGGACTATCAACCATGTGCACTAAAAAGATGGATCAAACCCTGCTATCTGTTGAGCTATTTTCTATCCATTTCCATTATCTGCCGATGGATTATCAAATTATATACATTACCTCAAGAGAGTCTTCCTGCGATGACTCTGGCTCGGTTAACTCTGATTTAACTTCTTCTTTCAGAGCTATCACTTCTGATACATGTTCAAAATTTTCCTGTGGAAAATAAGAAATATTAGGTATGCTCATAACACACATCTACAAATACAGTCACCTACAAATGATCATCTAAATTCATTAATTTTCAGTATTACAGTCACTTTCAAAATTTCACTAATGTTTAAGGAAGATTTCTACCAGAAGAGGATTGTTATAACCAAAGGCTGTACTGAGAATGGTGTTACTATTCTTGCTCACTCCTTATGTCAGAGAAAGGATGAGACTGAGAACAAAATATAAAATGCAAAATGTTTTCTAGCCATACCAGAAGATATAATACCAGAGATGGAATGGGGGCTATCTCACACAGAATTTGGAAGGACGCAGCCATACGCACAAACACTAAATTGTATGAACTGTTTTCATATGATCAATCATATCAATCAAATGATAAAAGTTGTCTGAACCAATTACAAGCGTTACATTTCTAAATGATTTTTTGTTCTCGGCATACAGTTTGTTTATAGAGAGATTAAAATTACTAGAAATAATGGAATCACATTCTCTACTATGGTTTTGAAGAGATCACAGGGGCTACATAAAACATTAATACAGTTCTTTTTGAAACAGCAAATTTCAATGCTTCCAAGTGTATAATAAAAAACATAAACATGAAAGAAGCAGACTTATCACAGTCATATAACAGTGAAAGATGTGATGTAACCCAAAGTCAAAGCAGCTAGGAATGAAATATTGCACTACTATAAGCATGTTATCTAGTGTTCTGTGAGGAGCTGAGGGGATGAGGACACCGTCAGTGGAGAATCAGCAGTGTTGGAGTTAATATCTGCAGTTTCAGAAGATCTGTTATGATCTACTATGGGACATTTAAATTTCACTCTTAGATTCATAAAACCTTGTCAGCATTACAGGAGGGACTGTGATTAAAAGCTTACGTTCTCATGTAAATTAAGTAACTAATAAAAGTGAATTAAAGTAACAAGTTCTAGAATATGCCAACTTAACACATTCAATACAGAAGAGAAGAGTAGCTGAACTAAGGAATGGATGAAAAGGATGCACAAAAAGGACAGGGAAATAATGACAAAGAGTAAAGAAAAAAATCTGTTTAATGTGCCTTAAGTCCTTAAAGTGTCAGAGCCCATTAAGAAGGGGCAGATAAAAGAAATCATTCTCAGAAATCATACATTCTAGAGCCCTTAGACATGGTTCTCTATATAACATAGAATCTGACCTGTATTTGAGGAATAAAATGAACATTTTTTTTGTTAGGGGATTTATGCTGCACCGACACAGATAGGTCTTATGGCGATGATAGGATAGGAAAGGCCTAAGAGTTGGAAGGAAGCAGCCATGGCCTTAATTAAGGTACAGCCCCAGCATTTGCCTGGTGTGAAAATGGGAAACCACGATAAAATTAACTAATCACTATTCTGTCTTTCTAGAAGAATTCAACATCTGAGCAAAATACTTATTTTGAGAGAACGTACATTCAGATTTTGAGCTATTTCATCCCTCGTATGTCATAGGCAAATCTGCTCGTTCCTTAAAACACATAATAATATCTTCCAGCACATTGTGGATGTGAGGGTAACCCAGAATAATCACACCTGTGTTGACATTTTGTTTAGGAGACTGGTGTATCCAGGCTCAAAAACACTAATGAAAGATTTGTGATTTAACTTCTTCTACACTAATTATGGTAGGAGTAATAATTTTTAACATGTGGTGCTAATACTGGTGCAGTAGTTTAGGAGGATATTAGTTTTTTAAAGTACAATTGGCCAACCATCCTCTATTTTAATCAGAGGGGAAAAATAAAAAAGTGCAACCCCTAAACCAAAGTAATTTCGATACTGACAGTAAAAAGTACAGACTAATCCAAGCCCAACCTTAAGTTCCTAAAAGTTGGCAGCTTTGTGTAGTGCGTTGTGGTGTATTCCCAGACAAATAAGCAAAACAGAGTTGTACTACGCATAGATGCTCATTCAGCAATTGGTGACTGCTGGTGTTAATACTGAGGAAGCACATAGAAAATTATGCCCCTGCCAAACTTATTCAGCTATTAAGGGTTAATTTCTGACCTCTGTAAAGTTATCTGGAATGAGACTTACAAGTGATGCAGTTGTTTTTCCTTCAAGCCAGGCTGGTTCCTCTTTGATTTTTGCTTCCAGGTCCATTTTGCACTGCAAACTGAAGTAGTTAGAAGGTACTGGTATGGTTGATTACTTCCACTGACCATACACTGAAACATAAGCCAGAAAAATATATTACCTTATTGATGTCATTGATACTTATGGTGTTTGTCAACAAACTAAGCAACAATTGTCTCATTTTATAAGAACATCAATATTATGATCATACCAAAAAACCCGAAATTTTACATGACAGTTGATATTATGATCATACCTATAGGACCTCAAGTTTTCTATGACTGATACTTCAATCAAAGCTAAGGACCTGCAGTTTTATATGATTTCTAAAACAGTGATCACTTCCATAGGAAATATAATTTAACTTATCTGTCGATATCAAGATCATAGTCAAAGGACCCCTGGTATTACATGACCGAGCTTGATAGCTGCACGATAAAGATAATTTGAAAATCACCACCTTATCAATACAAGATTTATTTACTTCAAAATTGGTAAATTAGGTCAAGACTGGTTTCGACCCCTAAGGGATCATCTTCAGTTGACACATATATAAAAAAGATATTTACAAAAACATTGCATGTAAAATATTAATCTTTCAGTTAATTCAATGTTGGTGGGTACATCTTAGTTTTGAAAGTATATGTGTGAGATTTATAGGCTCACTATGTCTAAATTATTGCTTACATAGGTCCTATACTTCTTTACATATAGTGTCAAAATTATTACATTCAATATAATTTATCTATTTCATGAAAACAATAGCAAATTGCTTTCTAAAATGGTAAAGTGTGTACATTTTTAGTTTAAAAGTACATGTTGTTTTTTACATGTTGTCATGTTACAATTTATATTACAAAGTATAAAATAAAATTATTCTTGCATTTGTGCACATTGATAATAGTGAGACTATTGTAGGGTCTTCAAAAATAGACCGTTGTTTGAGGTATGTCACTGTATATCTGCTTTTTGAAATGTCAAAAGCCTGATTACATTCTTATATATAAGTTATGAAATTTCACTTTTTATAGTTCGGTCTAATGGAAGAAACATAGAATAACCTTGTTAATGTAGATTCATCATGACTAAAATGGTATATAGTACCTTATTAAAATAGATCCTTAATACTAAAGTACAAGTATGTGGTACCTTCTGTGCTTGTTTTATATATTAAAATAGGGTTTACATTTATTCACATTAGTTCTATGGTTTGTTACCATTTGTAAATTTATGGTCTAATATGAAGGCCAGTTGGAAATATTTGAAGTTAGTCTGATGGGAATGGTTCAATCCCTTGTTTATATTGTTTATTTTTGCCGCTTGTTAGGTACAAGCATGGGATAATCTTGTTAAAATGAACTCTTCATAACTAAAATATTGCTATATGGTAGCTTATTAAAATAAATTTTTGCATTAAAAGTGCAAATTTGTAGTGCTATATGTGCACATTTTTCAAATGTAAGATAGGGTTAACATAGGTTAACAACAGTACTATGGGTTGTTACCGTTTGTGAGATTGTAATCTGATATAACTGGTCAGTTAGAATGTATGAAATGTTTATATAAATAGGACCAGATACATACTTATACTATCCAGCTTTGCCTCTTTTTACAAGTGAATTACGTAGTGTAGTATAGTATTTGTTGCAATTTTGTAAGCTGCTGCTGTTGTTGGAGTTATCTTCAGATTCTGTATGTCGTTAAGAAAACATTTTCCTTCTTTTCGCGTGTCGTTACCAGTTAAATGGGTGACTATCGTGAAATGGAGTACGTTTGAAATGTCGCACGTTTGTTGTGCAACTCTATCAAGACGCACGACATTTCAAACGTACTCCATTTCATGATCGTCACCCATTTAACTGGTAACGACACGCGAAAAGAAGAAAAATGTTTTCTTAACGACATACAGAATCTCAAGATACCTCCAACAACAGCAGCAGCTTACAAAATTGCAACATATACTATACTACACTACGTAATTCACTTGTAAAACGAGGCAAAGCAGTATAGTATAAATATGTATCCAGTCCTATGTATGTAAACATTTCATACATTCTAACTGACCAGTTATATCAGATTACAATCTCACAAACGGTAACAACCCATAGTACTGTTGTTAACCTATGTTAAACCTTTCTTACATTTGAAAAATGTGCACATATAGCACTAAAAATTAGCACTTTTAATGCAAAAATTTATTTTAATAAGCTACCATATACCTATATTTTACTTAGGAAGAGTTCATTTTAACAAGATTATCCCATGCTTGTACCTAACAAGCGGCAAAAATAAACAATCTAAACAAGGGATTGAACTATTCCCATCAGACTAACTTCAAATATTTCCAACTGGCCTTCATATTAGACCATAAATTTACAAATGGTAACAAACCATAGAACTAATGTGAATAAATGTAAACCCTATTTTAATATATAAAACAAGCACAGAAGGTACCACATACTTGTATTTTAGTATTAAGGATCTATTTTAATAAGGTACTATATACCATTTTAGTCATGAAGAATCTACATTAACAAGGTTATTCTATGTTTCTTCCATTAGACCGAACTATAAAAAGTGAAACTTCATAACTTATATATAAGAATGTAATCAGGCTATTGACATTTCAAAAAGCAGATATACAGTGACATACCTCAAACAACAGTATATTTTTGAAGACCCTACTATAGTCTCACTATTATCAATGTGCACAAATGCAAGAATAATTTTATTTTATACTTTGTAATATAAATTGTAACATGACAACATGTAAAAAACAACATGTACTTTTAAACTAAAAATGTACACACTTTACCATTTTAGAAAGCAATTTGCTATTGTTTTCATCAAATAGATAAATTATATTGAATGTAATAATTTTGACACTGTATATAAAGAAGTATAGGACCTATATATGCAATAATTTAGACATAGTGAGCCTATAAATCTCACACACGTACTTTCAAAACTAAGATGTACCCACCAACATTGAATTAACTGAAAGATTAATATTTTACATGTGATGTTTTTGTAAATATCTTTTTTATATATGTGTCAACTGAAGATGATCCCTTAGGGGTCGAAACCGGTCTTGACCTAATTTACTAATTTTGAAGTAAATAAATCTTGTATTGATAAGGTGGCGACTTTTTAATTATTTTTATAGTGTGATACCAATCAATACAGAAATGAAGCTTATAGATAATAACTTGATAGCTGCAGTCGCTTAAGTGCGGACAGTATCAAGTATTCGGGAGATAGTGGGTTCGAACCCCACTGTCGGCAGTCCTGAAGATGGTTTGCCGTGGGTTCCCATTTTCACACCAGGCAAATGCTGGGACTGTACCTTTATTAAGGCCACGGCCGCTTCCTTCCTACTCCCAGCCCTTTTCTGTGCCATCGTCGCCATAATACATATCTGTGTCGGTGCAACGTAAAGCCAATAGTGAAAATAAAAAGGATTACATGACACCTTATATCGTATTAATAGCTATCTAACATACAGTTTTATATGCAACTGAAAACGCAACAAGATGACCTTTCTTGAAAATTCAGTGACTGTACGGTCTGCAGATCACTCTGATCACCGGGGTCCATATACTGGAATCTTCCTACCATTTTTATCCTTTGCAATCGGCTTCAAAACTAACTGAACAAGTTCAGTTCTTTGAGATGTGTCCTATCAAAATTTTCCTTCCCAGGATCAAATTCTCTCAAACAATTCTCCTCTCATTAAACTTATTCACTATCTCTTTATTTGAGACATGTTCTATCAAAATGATCTTCAAGAACTTCTGATAACACGGCATTTAAAAGCCTTCAAACTCTGTTTTTCTTGGCACCAGTTATTATCTGTGTTTCACTTACATATGGTGTCATACTCCATATTTAGTGTAAACATAATTTTAAAAGTTTTTAATCTGTTCAATCTAAAGAACGTGACGGAGAACAGATGGGAATTTAGGCTGGATTCAGTGATGATATTTATCGATATTGAGAAGGCATATGTCAGTGTACCATGGCAAGTGGTCTCGGATGCATTGATAAGAAAGAAGGCAGGGAGAGGTGAAGAACATAATATAAAAGCCATGAACGAATAGTGAGTAAGTAGTATGAATACTAAGATAGGACAAACAAACTGGTTCAAAGTAGAAACAGAACTTCAAAATGGATGTGTTTTATCCCCTCCAATCTTAATTACAATCATTTATGAAATCCATAAGAGTATACAACAAATAAATGGGAACCAAGGAGGCAAAGGCCTCACTCTTTACAGATAAGACAGTAATATGTGGAGAAGATGAAATGGAAGGACAAGAACAAGATAATGTAAGGAATCAGGAGATGGAGGAATATGGAACGAAAATCAGTGTGGAAAAGAGTACGATAGTAGTGGTGACGAGAGGTAATAGAGAAGGAATTGGGAATATTGAAGTAGATGGAAGACCATTAGAAGTTGTGGAAAGCTTCAATTATTCAGGGAGAATAATTGAAGAAGATGGGAAAATTTTTTTTTTTTGCTAGGGGCTTTACGTCGCACCGACACAGATAGGTCTTATGGCGACGATGGGATAGGAAATGCCTAGGAGTTGGAGGGAAGCGGCCGTGGCCTTAATTAAGGTACAGCCCCAGCATTTGCCTGGTGTGAAAATGGGAAACCACGGAAAACCATCTTCAGGGCTGCCGATAGTGGGATTCGAACCTACTATCTCCCGGATGCAAGCTCACAGCCGCGCGCCTCTACGCGCACGGCCAACCCGCCCGGTGATGGGAAAATAAATTAAGAAACTGGATAGAGACTTGAACAAGCCAATGAGTTTTACCAATGTGTGAGATGTATAGTCTGTAACTGGGACATCCAACGGAATGCAAGAAAATTTTGCACCCAATGTATTACACACCATGGACAAAAAAAATACATGATGAATGCAGAATGCAAGAGGCCAAGATGAAATTCTTTAGAGAAATAATAGGGAGGGCATAAAGGGATAAAGTCAGAAACATAGAAATGAGGGAGTGAATTGGATTCCCTGAACTGAAAGGCAAGATAGAGACACATAAGCTGAAATGGTATGGACACATGATGAGAATGGAAGAGGATAGAGTTCCACAGTAACTATTTACAGAGAAAGTCATAGGAGAATGACATTGGAGAATGCCCAGAAAGGGGTGAATGGATACGGTAAGGAGAGTACAGAGAAGAGTGGAGTAAAATTAGAAAAAATATTCGAGGAAGGAAAGGAGTGGTGGAGAGAGAAAAACTGAGGAGGTTCTTGATTCACATTTCTACACAGAAGACTGGAAATGGAAAATGAAGAAAATTCTGTTGAAATGAAGACAAAAGTTTATACAATACTGCTATCAGCTCATTTCAACGAACAATGCCAGCAAACTTTACTTAAGTGCCTTTTCTTTATTTTTCTATGCATGTCATGTCTAATGACACAACCAAGTGGTGTTTAACAGAGAGCCCCTTGTAGGGAGTTCCATGTCAAACGAGTGGTTTAAATGTTAAGCAGTTTTTATTGTTTCGCAGGTGGTACGAAAATTGTCTATGTTGAATACACACAATATTAAACAGAAGGAAGGATCCACCTTTCAATACTCCGTTTTAACTTGAACCAAATAGAGGTTACAACTTGTTCGTTTGAGACCGGTTTCAACACATTTGAAGTGTCATCATCAGCCAATTGGCAAAGCAGTGCAAAAATTAAGTCATAAATGTCTAAAAACAATTAACAAAGTGATCACAACTTAACAACGGAGTATTGAAAAGTGGATCCTTCCTTCTGTTTAATATTGTGTGTTTCTCTATTCGATACGGGAAAATCATGAAATTTTTAACTTTATATGTTGAATACCTCGAGTAGTGCCCCAGAGAATTCATTTCACCCAATTGCAGTGTTCATTAGTCACTTTGTGATATTTTACTGTAAATGTAAACATACTGCACAAACAATGAAAACTACAATTTCTCCTACAGGTAATACAAGCTTCGTTCCTGTGGCTAATTTTGTCGATTCTTACAAATTGCCAGGGAACAGATTTCTATGTAGGCTATACAGGAAACTATGCTGAATTGTATTTTGTATATTTTACTACAGGGGACAATACTGAAATGTGCCGTGTTTACTTGTTCTGAATACCGTTTATAGTTTCCACAGCCAGAATTTATTCCTGAAGATTGTTCTTCCATTCCTGCCAGCAGTTTATTGTTGCACTAACAACTCCAAGGTAAAGGGTTAAGATTAGGTATGCAGTGGCATTAATTAAGGTTAATTAATGATAAAATGGGGAAAGCACGGAAACGTTTTTCAGGGCTGCAGATATTAGTATTCGACCCCATGCAATCTCACCACCACTCACTCCTGAAAATCATTTACACAGCAATAAATCAGAGAGACAGCCTACTGTAACCTAAATCATCACAAAAACATACCAGAAATAGCTGCTGCGGGGTATTGATGTGATACAGAAGAATCTCCATAACAACACTGATAAAAGAACATACAGATATCCTAAATGGAAACCTCGCAAGAATATGAACCCTACTACCATATGTCGCATCATACAGAGTAATGAACAACTCAACATTCACAGCCTAACTATAAAATTGCACACAGAGGTAAAAAACACAGCAAAACAATACCGGTAATTAAAATTACACACTAAATATTGCAATTTTTTGTCTAACTACCATCCGCATTTCTTCATCTGCGTTGCTCTTCAGAAAAAAAATCCTCATTCCACCAAATTTAGATACATGATAGATTGCTACTACACACAACTTGCAGGCACTTGCAACGCAAAGGCTGGGAGTTTTCTAAAGCAAGCTAGTTATATGCGTATTCATTTTTAATGCTTAATTAAAAATAAAATTTAAGAAAATTAATAACTTTAAATATTAAAAATATGTAGAAAGCTGAAACTGAGAAGGATTAATATTAACTTCTAATATTCTCACTTAAGATCTATGCATTTAGCGAATGTACATTATTGAACTTGAACATTACCGACAATATGTTAGAGGTTGTGGACGCAGTGTAAAAAGACATAAATCACAATTCCGCAATGAAGAAAATCCGTAGCTTCCTTAGCGGAATAAGCTGTAGAATTGGCCTTATACAACAACATACCAGCCACTTCGAAACAAAACCCGATATTTGAATGTTGTTTAATCACTAAAAACAAACTCTTGAAGAACAAATTTGATTTGTAACAGTCAGTAGAACAGGCTGAATTTAGGAAAGGATGTATTACTTGTGACAACTACAGAGTGTGAGACACTTCTTCCGCTACTTGAAATGTGAATGGGCTTGTTATATCACACAGTTCCAATACTTGTAATAAATCACACTGTAACACTCATATATACTAAAATACACAACTGTGGGGAGAGTTGTAGTTGAACACATTCGTAATGTCTACAATCGTAGTATGAGACACTTACTGAAAAGGGCACTGGCGGCACTGAGTGCAATATCCCGCTCACGGGTGGCCCAGATTGGTTGTGCAGTAGATGTTAGTTTTCCCTCGTCCTGCTCGTGACGTCATCACAGGAGCACCGTGACTGTGTAGCATACAACCGCATGTGTATCTCATTTCATTGTTTATGTATGTCTGTCTTATAAAGAAAGGATTTCCACGTAATAACTATACGTAATTTCTTTCCGTATATTGCTGTTGGTTTATATAGTGGCCTACTGTATTTTGCGTAGTGTGTGTGTGTCTTAGTTCGTTTCTGTGAGATCTCGTTAAGTTGCTGTGTTTCGTGCAGTGAGGTACACATATTTTCTTTTCGTTAGTTGCGTGAACAGTGTAATAGTAGCTGGAGTGAAATTTATGTGTTCATTGTACAGTATCATTGCGATAGAAAACTGTGCCGTTAAAGATTCACCGACCGAGCTCGATAGGTGCAGTCGCTTAAGTGCGGCCAGTATCCAGTGATTTGGAGATAGTGGGTTCGAACCCCACTGTCGGCAGCCCTGAAGACGGTTTGTCGTGGTTTCCCATTTTCACACCGGGCAAATGCTGGGACTGTACCTTCATTAAGGCCACGGACGCTTCCTTCCCATTCCTAGGCCTTTCCTGTCTCATCGTCGCCATAGGACCTATCTGTGTCGGTGCGACGTAAAGCAAATAGCAAAAAAAGAAAAGAAGATTCACCGCTATCTACAGCGACACCTGATTGTTCAGCAAAGGGATTTCGGTACCTCGCCGGCTACATCACCAACCGTGAAAGAAAATATGACAGGTCAATGTGAAGTCCCATTGGGGAAATGCTTTCCATTTCTTCTGGTACAGCCCCTGTGGGATGGATACAAATGTTATCTCGGGGAGGTCTACTCGTTCCATCGTTAGAATGGTAAACCAAATAAAGGAATTTGAGTTAATTTTCAGGGACACTCACGGACGTGCTGAACTATGACACATACCTAATACTGTATTATACGCAAAGTGTGTCAAATAATTTCTCAGTAAATTCCCCGCTGTACCACCTGAAATATCTATTAAAAATGTATGTTAGAACGAGAATATTTATACGCATACGACAAATGAACATTCGGACAAGAACTGAAAAATCCATAGCAGTTCACCGGCGAAAGGCACGACAGTGGATTTCATCTTCAAAAGCAACCACTTCATGACATCTAATCTCACAGGTAGGACTGTGTTCTAATGAAGTGCTATCTATGCGGAGCCTCCGTGGCTCAGACGGCAGCGCGTCGGCTTCTCACCACTGGATACCGTGGTTCAAATCCCTGTCACTCCATGTGAGATTTGTGCTGGTCAAAGTGGAGGCGGGACAGGTTTTTCTCCGGGTACTCCGGTTTTCCCTGTCATCCTTCATTCCAGCAACACTTTCCATTATCATTTCATAGCATTGATCAGTCATTAATAAATCACTTCGGGAGTGGCGACCCCATTGTAATAACAGCCTATATGTGGTTCATTCATTACATCCCTGACCCGGTCAAAGACTGGAAAATAGGCTGTAGGTTTTCCAGGACTATCTATGCATGGTTTCGAATATAAACTTACTTCTCCTGCTGTTACAGTATGTGTTAAGCTTTAAACTCCATACCTGCGGAAGTGAGTCAGTATATCGTATGTTAACATACGGTAGTTCATCACGGAATTTCTGCTGTAAAGACTTAATATGACAAAGATTTCATATCTCTAAATATTTATGTTTACAGACTTGAAAGCGCGTAACCTTCCTCAAACTAAATAGAGGAACTTTGAAATGTTAATAAATTTCAAGCGTTGGTTAGAGTGCCGTCATGTTTACGCCTTATTCGTAATGGAAATCATGAAAAGTTACTATGCTGTACTCGTTTTCTATCTTATAACTGCAGTAATCTTTATGTCTGGTCTGCAATTAGTTCTGAGAAACTGTAATATTAGCTGATATTATGAGATTCTTACTGATTTGCGCGCTCCGGGCTCGGCTGCTTTGCTCCTACTGTGACGTCATTTCGTTAACCAATAGCAGCTCGGTTCGCGTTGGGCCCAACCTTTAGCAGTGTTTAAGAACCTTGTGTCCCGCTATGTCTGGCTCAAAGAGGATATATAATTGAGAAGGAACCTCTCCGGGTGAAAGAAAGAGAATACGAAAGCAGGTCCGTAAGTCTAAACGAATGTGGACAGCCATGGAAGGAGGAATCAACTGCCTGAACTTTACGATCCAATTCTTCGTACACTAACGGAAATAAAATCGTACGGCTTGTAATACATATATACATGCATTATCATTATAGTCCGTTATGCCATTCAGCGTTCAGTCTGCAAGCCTCTGTGAATTTACAAAAACGGCACGTCGCGACAATCCTCTATTTGCAATCAGTGCCGTGGCCTCATTTAATTCTATACCTCTTATCATTAAATCGTTAGAAACTGAATCAAACCATTGTCATCTTGGTCTCCCTCTACTCCTCTTACCCACCATAATAGAGACTACTATTTTTCTAGGTAACCTATCCTCCTCCATTCGTCGCACATGTCCCAACCACCGAAGACGGTTTACGCGTGCAGCTTCATCCATCAAGTTCATTCCTAACTTAGACTTTATCTGCAAGTTCCGAGTAGGCCTACTCTCCTGCTATTGTTCCCACCTGTTTTAAAAGCAACAATTTTCGCTACTTTCATGTCTGTTACTTCAAACTTATGAATAATATATCCTGAGCCCACCCAGCTTTCGTTCTCGTAAAGCAAAGATGGTCTGGAAACACACCGATGAAAATACAGTTTCGTCCGGGAGATGACTTCCTTCTTACAGAACAATGTTGATCGCAACTGCCAACTCACTACATTGGTTTTACTAGACCATGATTTAATCTCACTTACTCAATTACTATCCTGGGGGAACAACCAACAATGTACTTAAAATTATCTACCTGTTCCATGTTTGTATCACCAATCTGACATTCACTTCCGTTGACTTTCTTACCTACTGACATCAATTTAGTCTTGGAGAGGCTAATTGTTATTCCATACTCACTGCACCTATTTTCAAGTTCCTGAACATTAGACTGCAGGCTTTCGGCACAATCTGCCATTAAGACTGCCAGACTGCATACTAAATTTCCACCCGCCTGAATCATTCCTTGCCAATTTGTACCTTTCAGCAGATGATCCTCGTAAATTACGAAGAGCAAATGAGAAAGATTACAGCCTTGTCTAACCCCTGTAAGTATCCTGAACCAAGAACCCATTCTACCATCAATTCTTACTGGAGCCCAATTGTTATCACGAATGCCTTTGATTGATTTTAATAATCTACCCTTAATGTCATTCCCCCCGCAGTATTGTGAACATCATTTCCCTCGGTACCCTGTCATATGCTTTCTCTAGATATACTAAACCAATACACAGCTGTCTATTCATTTCCTAACATTTTGCATTCACCTGGTGCGTACTGAAAATTGGATCTTGACAGACCCTCCGTGCTCTGTAACCACACTGGATTTCATGCAACTTCCTCTCTGATCGCACCCTCTCTTCCGAGATGCCGGTGAATACTTTGCTTGGTATAGTAATCATACAGGGAACGGATTTATATGTACTAATATTTTTTGAAATATGTACATATATATTTAGTTATTTTTATTCAAATATGGAATTATATATGGACTTACAATTGCACATATAACATTCATTTCTATTTTTATCAAAGTTCAAAGAAGCTAAACAAAGTAGATCTACATGCAACATAATGTTGCACTTCACATTTTAATATATTTGAAGAACACACAATATTTTATTCTCTGTTACCAAAAGAATGGATTACAAAATGTTCTTTTAAGTGCTGCAAAGTGAATCTCCATCTATTATCTGTAAGGACAGTTTTATATTGACTGAAACTGTGTTCAACATCGGAAGACGTAATGGGGGCATAATTCAACTTCACAATATCTGCTGGCGTTCAATCCAGTGTTAATTTTACAGTTAAATCTCCACACAGCATTGCAGCAACCTTTGTCCGGGGTTATTTGAAAGCACAGTTTGCTTCATTTGCAGGATTTAGTTGTTCCACAGTTTTATTCACAATTTCACAACTTTCAGAAAGTGGGTGGTGCGAGTTTTGCATCCTTTTCAGTGTTATTTTGATGCATAAAAAAAATTATGCTGAATGTAACATAAGTCATTTTTCACATATATGTCGCAAACAACTGTTTTCGCGGCTTCAATTGAGGCTGCATCTTCAGAGTCCATGGTATGCAGAACGTTCTTAATACAGCCTATATATATTCAACATAATATTCAATCGCTTGCAGCCACGTACCCCACCTAGTTAGAATCGGCTTAGGCGGCACTGGAATCTCTGGGTACATTTCTTTCAAAAGATGAACTCTTCTGTGGGCTTTGAGAAAAACTGTTTTTACTGAGGAAATCAATAAATTTACCTTGGGGTAACTGCCTTTTACCACTTCAGCCACACGATGAAAGACATGTGCTACACATGTTAAATGAGTCATCCTTGGATATACAGCACATAATACTTCTCCGGCGTTCATCATATAAGGTGCAGAATCGCTAATAAAAAGTAACACTTTATTATACTTAACGCCTCACTGAACAGTTTTGCTATAGTTTTGTTATCGCACTTTTCTAGAACATCACAGTGTAAGAGAATCCGTTTACAATAATCTTCGCTTAAAGAGCCAATGATTACGTTGCCAATTAGCCTGCCTTCTTTGTCTGTTGTCTCATCCACGGAAACCGAAATTGGACCGTCATTAATCTCTTGCCTTATCTTCCAAACAGTTTCATCGTATATGGCTGAACAGTACGTTTTTCTGAACGTTGATTCATCCGGGATGGATCGTTTGGTATATTTCTTGAGGAATTCCCTGAAGCGCTGATTATAAGAGAGGTATGTCAGCAGAGATGAGAGCACGGCAGAGATCGGTGTTGAACTCGAACGTTACACTGGAAGTTGGTTGTGTCAGAAACAACTGTCTCTGCTTGGAATATCCTTGTTTGTTAGCCTGGTGTTTACTGGTTGAAACATGCTGTTGCACTAGGAATATTTGAGTAGATGTCACTGCACAATGACACAAATTACAAAATAATATCTTACTGTCAGTTGATAAACCATCTTCTTTAAATTCTGACACGTAACTTTTTAATTTTAAACTGGTTGACTGAGCTACTTTAGGCATATTGTAACAATGTTAATGTCTTCAATGAATATCAATATACAACTGCACACACTGAACGTACTAGAACACTATGATCCGTCTCACTGCTAATTCAAACTGTGAAGACTGGTAGTGAACTAGATGGAGTTATGAAGCAATCAAAGGGAATGCCCGAATTACGAACTAATCCGGAAACAACTAGCACATCGTCGATGAATGAGATTTCCCTAGTTACGATTATTTTTTGCTAGGTGCTTTACGTCGCACCGACACAGATATGTCTTATGGCGACGATGGGAGAGGAAAGGCCTAGGAGTTGGAAGGAAGCGGCCTTAATTAAGGTACAGCCCCAGCATTTGCCTGGTGTGAAAATGGGAAACAACGGAAAACCATCTTCAGGGCTGCCGATAGTGGGATTCGAACCTACTATCTCCCGGGTGCAGGTTCACAGCCGCGCGCCTCTACGCGCACGGCCAACTCGCCCGGTCCTAGTTACGAAATGATGGCACAGACACAGTCGATGTTATGTAATGCAGCTTATCAGTGCTGTAAGTGTGATCCAGACCTCTCTCTTTCTTCGCACCGCTTATCAGCTTATTTTATCAGCCCAGACCTGGGCAGGCGTGATAATGACCTGCACACCACTTAAAATATTAATTTTTCGAATATTGATTTTTAATTTATTTCTTCATTATTGAGATGACTGTTAATTTAATATGATTTAATACTTTTTAACCGAAATATGGACTATATTGATTTTAATGACGAAGAATATAGAACATATGTACTAAACTCAAAAATATGGAAAAATATGGAAAATAAATACTCCATTTTTCAACTCCACGCGTCATGATTCGTAAAGATATCTGCCTAAAGAGATATACAATTACATATAAATCCGTTCCCTACGTAATCAATGAGATACCTCGATAGTTGTTGGAATCCTTCCTGTTCCATTGCTTATAGATAGGTGCAATTACTGCCTTGTCCAATCTTAAGGTACCTTACCAACACTCCATTCTAATCCTACTACTCTACAAAGCCATTTCATTCCTGCCTTCCCAGTATACTTCACCATTTTGGGTCTAATTTCATTTATTCCTGCTGCTTTATGACAACGGAGTTTATTTACCATCCTTTCCACTTCATCAAGCGTAATTTCACCAACATAACTTTCTTCCTGCCCAGTAGCTAGGTTGTTCGCGATACCACCAGGAAGATTTCCTTTTACATTGAGAAGATGTTCAAAATATTCCCTCCAACTCTCCAGTAATTCCCTGGGATCTATTATGAGTTCACCTGAATTACCCAAAACACTGCTCATTTCCTTTTTCCTTTACTTCCTAAGATTCTTTATTACTGTCCAGAAAGGTTTCGCTGCTGCTTGACATAGTCTTTCCAGGTTATTACCAAAATCTTCCCACGACTACTTTTCGGATTCAACAACTACTTATTTCGCTCTGTTTCATTCAACTACGTGCAATTCCCTGTCTGCATCAGCCCTTGTGTGGAGCCATTTCTGATAAGCCTTCTTTTTACGTTTACAAGCTACCGTCACTTCATCAATCCACCAAGATGTTCGCTTTTCCCTACCTTTACACATACGCGTTCCTAGGTATTCCCTTACTGTTCCTGCCACAGCATCCCTGTATGCCACCTATTCACTTTCTATATCCTGAACCTGCTTACTGTCCACTGTTCGAAGCTTCTCACTAATCATATCCATGTACTTCTGTCTAATCTCCTCGTCCTGGAGATTTTCTACTCTTGTTCGTTTGCAGATAGATTTCATTTTCTGTATCCTAGGCTTAGAGATACTCTGTTCACTACAGATCGGATAGTGGTCTGTATCACCGAAAAATCCACGTAAAACTCATACATTCCTGCCAGACTTCCAGAATTTAAAATCGGTTAAGATATAGTATATTTTGTGGATCTGTTACCCTCAGATCCCCACCTGAATAGCCTTATGCTTGAAGAATATATTCGTAACAGCTAAACACAAACTAGCATAGAAGTCCAACAAACGTTTCCCGTTCCCATTACCTTCCATGTATTCCCCACATTTACCAATTACCCTTTCGAATACTTCAGTTCTGTTTCCAACTCTCGCATTGATATCGCCCGTCCTTCATCGGCTAAAGTATGCGGCTGTTGGCCGCAAAATGTGAAACCAACTCGCCGTTTCGTCTCGGCGCATCACAGTGTAATCGAAGGAGCCAGTATTCCTAAGTTACACCCTTCCCCATTAGGCGGCACGGTTTCCAAGGAGGCGCCCTGTGTGTCTTCTAAGTTCATAGGTGTCAGATCGGCGGCTTTCTGCTCAGCTCTTGGTCACAATGTAAGTGTATGTTATTATTATTTTGTTTTGTGGATTGCTTTGTAAATAGGTGTTTTCAACGACATTAACCATAAAATTGTTACTGTCTAATACAAATAAGTACATATTATAAAACTTTTGTCATAATATAAAATATACGCATCCTTACTTAGAAACTTGGCCAGCTATTACTACTTCTGTAACTAACCGCTCGCGGAGCATCTTCTGAAGAATAGCATTACATTCCTTGGGATTCTGCGTGAAGTCTTTGCAGTGTGATTTTCGAAAGTTCCAGAAATTACTTAGTGCCTTTACTTTCTTTTGTACGAGCGTCAATCAATCAATCAATCAATCAATCAGTCAGTCAATCAATCATCAATCAATCATTCAATCAATCATTAAACCAATCAGTCAATCAATCAATACTGATCTGCATTTACAACAGTCGGCCACGTGGCAAATTCCCTATATGTTTTTCTCCTAGCTTTTTCTCAAGTGATTATTAAGAAATTTAAAATTTATTGAACGTTTTCCTTAGTAAGTTATTCCAATCCCTAACTCCACATCCTATGAACGAACATTTCCCCCAATTTTTCCTCTTGAATTCCAGCCTTATCTTCGTATTTTAATCTCCTTCTAAAGACACCACTCAAACTTATTCGTATACTGATGCCATTCCACGCTATCTCTCCACTGATAGCTCGGAACATACCACTTAGCCGAGCAGCTCGTCTCCTTTATTCCAATTCTTCCCAGCCCAAACTTTGCAACATTTTTGTAACGCTATTCTTTTGTCACATATCACCCAGAACAAATCAAGCTGCTTTCTTTTCGATTTTCTCAGTTTCTTTCTCTCATCAATAACCTGTAAGAGAGATTATTCGGCATATTTTCAGTTTACAGGCTGGTTATGTCTTCAAGCTTATCCAGGAAACATAGAGGAGAACTAATGTGCTAAGCTATGTGAACGGAAATTAGGTCAGCTTTCAAGCTCATTTCTGAATTGAGAATAATAATGTTAATATTTCTTCTAACTAAATCTATGGTTTTTATAAAGGACGAGGAGCCAGAATTTCGTGCCACAAGAATTCTTTTACGTACCGGTATGTCTGCAGCCATGAGACTGGCGTATTTGAACACCCTCAAATACTGCCAGACTCGAACCCGCCAACCCGAGCTAGTCATACGTTCCCTTCTTCATCAGCTTAAATTAAATGTAAATATTTCCTGCCTTTATTTTGATTTAGGCATTAGTATAACCGTATTGTCAACGGGAGGGGGGAGCGAGAGAGATCTAGATTGTATATTTTATTGCAATTTCCATAAGTTGAAGGACTTACCACGTAGGACCTATACATCCTTCCTTTGGCTTGGATATTGTTTTATTCTTCGTCTGTCTTTAATAAGCAGTAGGGGAAAGGAGGGTCATTTTAAACATGTTTTGAACTTACAATTTGGTGTATCTCAAGCTTACCACATTAGGGAAGCCCAGGAATTCTCCAGGGGCACTAATGAGTCAAACAAAATTACCAGATTTTTTAAATATATTGGCCTAAGTCACACTGATATAGGACAGGTTGTAAGGCAAGAATGGGATAGGAAAGAGGGCTAATACTAAAATGAAAGGAAGCGGTCTTTGCCTTAATAAAGGTACAGCCACAGAATTAGCCTAAAGTGGAAACGAGGGAACCAAGGAAAAAACAAATATAACTTCAGATCTACCGATTGAGGGGTTGGAATCCACCACCTCCTGAAAGCAAGCTCACAGCAGTGTAATCGAACTGCACAGCCAATTCACTCAGTTTCTTGTGACGCGCAATACCACATGGGCTTACTCTCTCCCATGTTACACAGTTTCGATTTATACCAGTTATAACCGTATATGGATCTTCAGATCTTTAATTATACAAATGAGTAAGAACGTTATGTACTGCAATAAAAGGCATTTCCCTAGTCTGTAGTCTAATTGGTGCGGGTATAATTAACCGAGTGATGATGGTGGTGCTTTTTTGCTTGAAGGGGCCTAGCATCTAGGTCATCAGTCCCGAATAGTATGAAATGAGACGAAATAGAATGACAATTTAAAATTCAAAATCGTCCACAGAGCAGAATAAAAACGTGATGATGAAGAATAAATGGGTGGATATGAATTTAAAACAATCGGTGGATCTGACCCAGAAACTATCATATACGATAGTATTACTGACCAAGGGACTACTTCTAAAGCATAATCCTGAATCGAGGATGCTTGTTTTCAAAAGGGGTCCAAAATGCTGGTCAATGGCCCGTCATAATGACACGTATAGCTAGTAAAGTAAAATCATAGTATTTGTCATGTTGCTGTACTAATAAAAAATAGTGTAGACTCATAGTGTTCCATACATTATGGTATGACTCAAAAGTATTTTACTTCGCACATGTAACGGAGACCTATGGTGTTTCTCACATTATGACGCTACTTATAGGCAACGCAAACCCATAGCGTTCCTCACCTAGGTGTACTAATCACAGGTTCCAGTATTCCCTTGGTGTTCTTTATATAGTGGGTACTAATTACAGGCAACGCAGACCCACGGTGTCGCTGATATAGTGGTGCTAATCGCAGACAACGCCCAGACCCGTGGTGTTTCGCACAATGGTACCAATCACGGGTACTGGAAAACCCATACAGACTCACCTTATGTTGCTACTAATCACAAACCTACTGTGTACCTAACATAGTGGTACCACTCGCAAGTAAAGGTGACCCATGGAGTTCCCCGCATGATGGTACTAATCACAATTATTTTCATGGCTCTAACACTATCATCCCTGTGTCGCCCCTTATAGTCGCCTCCTATAACAGACAGAGTACATCGTGGGTATATTCTTCATTTTAGTCCTTCACCCACACGGGGTGTATAACAAATCTATTTGGGAAGAAATACTTTTATACTGTGTCTACATCGTAAAGAAGTCATGTTGCCATAGCGATAACAATATGCAATAAAATAAATGAATCCAAAGAGATAAGCATAATTTACTTTATTAAATATTAGTTTATTTACATTTTAAGAGATACCGTATGTAATATTATTATTAATAATAATAATAACAACAAAAGTATGCAATACAAAATAAATGAATGGTAATTTACAACATCAAGAGCCATTCCATGGACACTGAATTACCTACAGAGCAGGGAGTGTGAATAAACAAACATCATAAACATGAGTATTTGTATTTAAAAATGAAAAAACAAAATCATCTCCGTACAAGCAATGGGGGCCATTGGAATGGTGAAAGGTAAAGGCTTCCACTACTCATAACTTTGGCACTTGGTGGGGTAGAGTGGTTAGCTCTACATTCAGCATGAACATGGGAACTTGCTTACTGACTTGAAGCTCGCTGACCTCAAGTTCTTCCCGCCAAGTGACATTGATTTGTTAATGGGTACAGAACATTCCTTTTCATTATTGAAACTTGGTCACAGAACTCGATCACCAGATTATCCTATTCCTCAAGACACAGAACTAGGATGGATTATTGCGGGACACTACCATCAGGGGAAGAGAATAATGTCTTACATTAATCACATGTTTCTCGAAGTCAGAGGACAGGTTAGACACGCAGCTACAGCAGTCCTGGGAAATAGAAGAGATTACGTCCCCTGTCATGGCAAGAGAAGAGAGAGCAACAGAAAGGCACTTTACAGTACCACTAGGGAAGCTACAGGTAGATTTATAGTTTAGTTACCCCTCAAGCACACACCTGAGATTCTGGAAAACTCCTTCAGTCATGCCATGTCAAGACTAGCACAACTAGAACTGCATTTAAGTAGGCAGCCTTCACTTAAGCACGAGTTCTGTAACCTTCTTCACTAGTATGAGGCCATGTGGTATATGGCTAAGGTCAGGGAATGAAGGTGGAAACTATTATCTACCCCATCATCCAGTTTTTAAGCTTAGTAGCTCAACTACAAAAACGAGGGTTGTATTTGATTAACCTGCTAAAACTTCAAACAATATTTCATTCAATGATATATTAATGGCTGGAACGACAATACAAGATGATCATTAATCCATTATTCTAAGATTTAGAATTCATATCTTTGCCTTCACTGCAGATATTGCTGAAATGTATCGGGAAGTCATGGTTCATGCAGATGATAGGAATGCTCAGCGTATTATCTGGAGTGAATCTCCTAGGGACCCACACTGTCATTATGGACTGACAACTGTAGCATATGGTACAGCAGCAGCAGCCTTCCTAGCTACCAGACCACAGAAGCAACTTGCTGAAGATGAAGAATCAAGGTTTTCCCAGAGACGCACAAGTTGTTCGCAGAGATTTTTATGCTGATGACTGTGAAAATATAGTGGATGCTCTTCAGTTGCAGTCGGAAACTATTAATTTACTAGTGAGAGGAGTATTTCACCTCTAGAAATGGTGTGCAAACCACCCAGCATTACTGGAAGCATTTAGGACAGTCGCCCAGGCGGCAGATGTTACCCAATAAACAGAATAGAAATCTAAATTAAACCACGCTGTAATAATACACATGAGCTAGTATATTGCATACACATATGCCGTAAGGCAATAAGAATACACAAAAACTAGGTCTGCAAACCGCATTAAAATTCGAGACAAGGGATGTTTAGGTTAGGTTTGGTTAGGATAGGTTCATAACGAAGAATTTTTGCAGTTCAAATGATTCTCATTGTCAGAAACTTATCACAGGAATAAAGTTAAAATTAACACTTGCCCTAATTAATTGTGAAACTCTTGCCATAAAGTCATATCACTAAGAGTGACAACTCATCGCCTTCCTTTTTCAATACCCCGTAGCACGGTCTGAAGTGTTCTGTGAACGAGGTAACGTTGCTTTCATTTCGTGGGAGTCCTTGATGACATTTTGGTGCTCCTTAGACATCCTAACTGATTTCTGTACGTAAGTATTGGACGAAATAAAACCAAATTAATAAAATGCTGCGTTCACACAAGCTACGTTATCAAATGCCACCTGGCATTTGCCAAACAGATTTACAATTATACCCGCAAATGTAAGACTAGCGACTGCAGTGGCAATACGTAATTCAGGCAATTCACGAGATAAATCCTGACTGTATAGTGCCAACGTGGCAGACGTCGTATCGGAAAGTGGGGTCCCTAAACTGTATGGTGAGCGACACTGAATAGAAACCCAACAGTTAGAAAAGTAACTATAAATCACTATCATTACATTACAGGGGAGAAAGAGTAAGGTTGCACCCTTAGTGTACGGGCTTACGTGCTCAGGAGTACAACAATGGTCATTTGAGTGTTGCAGCCAATGGCCAGAAATGAAAGTGAAGAAGTGAATGACAACAGGGAAACGATCCAGATTCTCTGCCTGTGTAAGTTGAAAGCTCAAGTGGAGAAGATGTTAATGTTTTCCATCAGGTTTCTCGCGAGAAGAATGCTGTTCGCAGGTTGAAAACAGCGGAAAGGGAAAATCTTATACCACTTTAGACCCAGAGTAATGGAACCACTTAGCGACTATCGATCAAAGTGTAAAGAGAGACTTCGTGAAGACGTACGAGAAAGATTATTGAAAGAATATTGGTTTCTTGGCAGCAGAGGTAAGAGAACACCACATGTTGATACTGATAAGGAGACATTTACAATTGTGTCATGTGTCTCATATCTTAAGACTGATGTAGTATGAGTAAAAGTGCGTAGGAGAGAACACCACATATTGATACAGAACAGGAGATCCTGATGAGGGGACATTTAGAATTGTGTCATATGTTTCATATCTTAAGACAGATGGGGTATGAGTAAAAGTGTGCGGAGGATGTTTTATAAACACATCGGCAGTAATGAACAAAAATGCATCCACATATGGCATAACGCAAGAAGAAAAGGGAGGAAAATCCACAGTTCTAGGCCTGTGGCAAGCAACTCAATGCTGAAAATATCCTAGCGATATGAGCTTCGACTGTTAAGTAAATAAAATATAATAAACTATGAGAATATATTCTATATTGATTCCTAAAAACTGCAACCATTTGTTTAATCATCGTTACCCGGTCGATTAGTTTAGCAGTTTGCTTTTGTCTACCACTACGAGCGCTAGTGTGAGCCAATGCATTGTGTCTCTTAAGCACCACTACGAGCGCTAATGTGAATCTATGCAGAGTTTCACTTAAGTCTTCGTCCATATGGCCCCACATGGATCCCGATCTCCCGCGACACCCGACACCCCTACGGTATACTCTACCGCGGGGTTCGGTATCGCTGGACCCGCCTGCCGATGGGACATAGCCTGGCCGCATCCGTCATGCAACGCTGGGCTGTTGCAGTCCCTTGAGTTCGGTGTTCAGATGATCCCTTATCTTGACGACTGGCTCATCCATAGCCCCGATCTCACGGACGCTCTCATGCGCGAGATCGATGTCTATCTTACCCAGATTCTGGGCTTCACCCTCAACTATTGCAAGTCGGTGCTGCACCCGACTCCCATACTGACGTATCCTGGCGTCACCATCGACATCCCCAGCCAAGAGGTGACCATGCATCATGTCACCCAACAGCGCGCCCTCCCCCTTGTGCGCGAGCTGCCCGACCTGTCCCCACATCTACTCCAACAGGCTGCCGGCTATTCTTGGCTCTGCTGGGTCATGGGGTGGCCGGTATTCCCTGCTAAACACATCCTTTCAGGCAAGTTCTTCTGGGTACGAGGACTCTTCACCCCTCAGTTCTTGTCGACGCCCCGCCAGATGTCCGGTGGCTCTCTACAGTGACGCCACCCCACAAAGCGTTGCAGCAGTCTGCCCTGCAGTGAACCAGGCCTGAGCACAGGCATTCCACCAGCCTCATCGGATCAATGTGGCCGCGGTCGTGGCAGTGCATCACTTCGTACAGGACTTTGCCCACTTGTTCTTGTGTATACGGACAGTTCCGTGGCCCGATACACTTTGTAGTCGGGCCGCGGACCTGCCCTCCATTCTAATGTATTTCTTCTTGATTTGTATGTACAAGTTCTCAATAAAGCAGCACAGAGAGGCCGATAATCCTGCTGACGCTCGCTCTCGGGAAGTGCTGTCCTCAGTACACGCGAGCCTCAATTCTATATAAGGAGGCTCTCCCCGAGAGGGACGTCAGTCGGCTGTCGGTTCGGGGCGATGGGGCGTCACATTCCCACCGCCGGGCAACATTCGGTGCAGCCACGCGCGTCCGGGCGACGGTGGCGAGGGGCTCCGCTGGAGACCTACAATCGGGCGTCCGACCAGAGGGTACTCCCCAAACTCGCTTAGTCGGCACGTCGATTGTGGCGTCAAGCTGGAACCCTCAAGTGCTTTATTAACATGAAAGAATACAGGAGGGCGGTCCGAAGACCTAGTACAAACAAATTATGCATGAGAATACCATTAACAAAAGAATAAGATCAAGGCTGCATAGGCTGTAATGAACAGAGTCACTCCACAAATCCATGACATAACTGGTGATGGCTGATGTACGGCGTGCTGGGCGGCAGGCAAGTCCCAGACGTCGTCACTAGGTTGTCCCTCCGGATGGCGCCCCACGGGCCCCGCGAGCGCCGCAAGCCCTGCCGCGACTGACCGCGGGTAGCGTGGTGGGGTTCTGAAACTGGAAACCGGGCGGCAAGTTGACCAGGTCATCAGCTGTGGCGTTGTCCTCCTGGACAGCCATGCTCCACCCCTTGGTTAGTGCGTAGTACAGGATCGATGCCCCGGTATACAAAAACCTGCGTTGGGCGTGATCCATTTTTCAAAAAATCAAAGATCCCTGAGAGTGCTGAACCGAGGAACGCATTACAGAAAGAATATTTCGGCTAGGATTTGAATAAGATAGAAAACGAGTAATGACCAAGCGATTTTTGGCTCAAAGTGATTTTCGAAATTTGCTTTTTTAGTTTGATAGAGTTCTCCAGTTCTCACAACATAACACGTTAGCCCCTCAACTCCCGGCACAATTGAGGAAATTCCCTACTTTTATGGTTTTCGCAGTATGGGGACCCTACATTGTCAGCTGAGAAATGTTTTCTATATTAAAGTCACCTGGTGATGCGATGTGTGGCTGAGGTTCGTTCGTTTGAATCTCACTATATACTCCGTGTCGGTCGCACTCTATATTCAAACATGTCACAAGTGTGGAACTCTACAAATGAAATTGAAGCTAGCCAAGGATTAAGGAGAACAAGAGATCAAAAATGAAATTTCTCTTCATCAGGTGAATCCTTCAGTTCGACTGAAATCAGAATACACACTGAATGATGACACAAACCTGCTTGTATCGAATAAACTACAGCCAAATATGTTTACAACACCGCACTTGCGATTTCCAAGGAAAAGTACAAGGATCTGTTAGTCCTTTACCGCTGATTGACACAGTCTTCGAAGTTGAAGTCCACTGCGGAAGCTGAAAATACACTTCCTGATAGAGATGAATTCACTGAATGTAAGTGTGCCCTGTCAGAAGATGTAATTGTGCAAAATACACTTGCATTCTTATGAAAAGTACGACATACTTGGTGTTGTCAAAACAGTTGTCAAGTTTGAAACTTAATTTCCTTATAATACTTCAATTATTTTACGTTATTCTCCGTTCGTTCTCTTAGTATACGGTATACTAAGTCCCATTAATATTAAGAAGCTTAACGACATGAGGAAACTTATAGTGTATATTGGTGGTAAGATGCCAGTTTCTACCATGACACTGTCAACAACTGTCCAATTACTGAGCAGGAAGCTCTGCATGAAGAAGAATTCTGATCCTCTTAAAGAGAAGCTACTTGCAGTTATTGTTTTATATTCTTAACCTACGGTCAGGGACTACAATATGTTCATTACAATGGTTACAAGGTCAGTTCTCGATGAGAGAACATGAACCGTATTGAAGAATGTAATGTCCTATAAGACGGAATGAATATGTTCGCTGATTTTTTTGTTAAAACTATAATATGTCCGTTGTTTAGGATCACTTCATAATTCTCTGATTTCTAAATGTTATAGGTTGATTGAAAAGCGACATTGTAACGGAAACTCAAATTAAAATCAAAACTAAAGGACAGGGATGAAAATTTCGTTTATATTTTCTAAGAAAACTCTGTTCATTTAGAAAACTGTATGCTTCCAGAAAACAAAATTTGATTTTTCTTACTTTCAGGGATGGGATCTGGAATCCGTATTATAGGAATAAAGGGCCTTTTACTAGTTATATGCAAATTCAAAAATTTCGTTTGTTAATTCCTTTTTGTATCTCTCCTGTTAAATGCAATATTTTGGACGTGTCCCCTTTTCCAGATGATCGACTCAGTCAGTGCCAATCGCTCAGCTTGACTTACGTCAGGAGAAAGTTGCTGTTCACCACAGGAACTGACTCCAGAAATGAGAGAACTCAGTTCTTTCTGATAACTACTAACAGTAAAACTTTGTTGTGCACCACAGGAACTGACTCCAGAAATGAGAGAACTCAGTTCTTTCTGATAACTACTAGCAGTAGAACTTTGTTGTGCACCACAGAAAAAGGCTCCAGAGATGAGAGAACTCAGTTCGTTCTGATAACTACTAGCAGTAGAACTTTGTTGTGCACGACAGAAACTGACTCCAGAGGTCAGAGAACTCAGTTCTTTCTGATAACTACTAGCAGTAGAACTTTGTTGTGCACCACAGGAACAGGCTCCAGAGGTCAGAGAACTTAGTTCTTTCTGATAACTACTAGCAGTAGAACTTTGTTGTGCACCACAGGTACTGACTCCAGAGATGAGAGAACTCAGTTCTTTCTGATAACTACTAGCAGTAGAAGCTCGAGCGGTCGAGGAGAGAGGTCGTGTAGAGTAGTGCGTGCGGTGAATATGGTTGGCATCGAGCAATACCGGGCCGCTATTGGCAAATGGCAGGCGAAACGGAAGAAGGAGAACAAGAATGAATTGGTGATAAGTAAGGACGGATTAAAAATGAGTGAAACGCTGCTGGTAGTGGCAGTGGTAACGGTGCTACTGGTTATTGGGGGGGTGGAATTAAACCCAGGCCCAAATACCAGTGGAAAATATAACACAGAGGATTTGGCCGCACTCAGGGTGGTTGTGAGTGAAGTCATGCAGGAGAAATGCCAGTGGGAGAAAGTGCAGGAAATAAAGGACATGATGGAGGAGCAGAGAAAGGAGATAGGCAACATGAAGAAATGGCTGGAAACGAGGACGGAGGAATCAAGCAGAAGACTTGACAATAATGAGAAAGAAATCGAGTTATTGAGAGGGGAAGTGAAATATTTGAAAGAGGAGATGATGAGGATGAAGAAAGAAGGGGAGGAGTACAAGCAGGAGAGATGGAAGAAAGCCATATTTATATATGGAGTTGAGGAAGATGTGAGGGAGGACAAGTTGGAACTGATAGGCAAGGTGATCGAAGTTATACGTCATACAATGAAGATAAATTTCAGTAGTGTTGACATAGACGATGTAGAGAGAATTGGTAAGACTAAAGGTCGGAGGCCAATTAGGGTAAAAATTTTATCTACCCTAATGGCAGAAATTGTGGTAGGTAACAGTAAGAATTTACAGGGACAGAAAATAAGGGTGAAAAGAGACATGGGAAGAGAAGGAAGTGAAAATATGAAGATCTTGAATAGGCACCTATGGAGAGCGAGGAACCAGGGGCTAAAGGCCCGAATAAGAGGTCTGAGGTTGGAGGTGACAAACGGGCGATGGGTTAGAGTACATTCAGTGACGAAGGTAAAGTTGCTGGACGAAAACGAGAGGGTTGAGGGGGGTGAGATGACAAGGCAAGATGGGAAGAAGAAAGAAGAAAAAAGAGGAGGAGAGACGTGGCAGGAGAGGAGAGCATCTCAGAAGAGAATGGGCAGTGCAGCCGGGAGACAGAAGATCAAGATAGTGAAGTGGACGGTGAGAGTGAGCAGCAAGAAAATGGGAGAGTAGAGTGTAGTGTTGCAGTGAGCAAGAAAGGACAAGGGAAGGTGGATTCAGAAGTCCAAAATAGTGAGGGGGTGAGTGGGGGTGAGCAGCAAGAATCGGTGAGAGCAGGGTGCAGTGGTGTATTGAACAAGAAAGGACAAGAGGAGACAGATCGACAGGAAGGTAAAAAATTGTGAGTAAAGTCAGAAGTAGGAGCTTAAAAGACATATGGGGAAAAGTACGTAAAGGGATGGAGGATACAGAGGACACGGAACGGTATAGGTTGGTTAAAGAAGGAGGAATGGAGATGAGGGATGAGAGGTCGATAACTACTAGAAGTAAGAATAGAGGGGGAGACCTAGAAGGGAGGGAGGGAAAGTTATAACTATATTGGAAAATAGGATGTGTGAATATTGAGGGACTAAGGAACAAATTAGGAAACAAGAAAGTTCGGGAAGTAATTGAAAGTTTTGATGTTGTGGCACTCTTGGAGACGTGGCTGGAAACTGGGAGGGAGGTTTCATGGAAGGGGTTTGTGAAAAATATAAATATAGAAGAAAAGAGAGGAATAAAGGACGAGCACCAGGAGGGATGATAGTTCTAATTAGGGAAGAAATTAGTGAAAGAGTAGAGGATATAGTGACCGATATGGTAGAAACCATATGGTTGAGATTGAATATGGGAGGGGGTGAGGGAAGGAGGAAGAAAATAAATCTAGCTTTTGTTTACTGCCACCCTAGTAATTCAGCATATGCAAATAAATATTTTTTGAAGAGTTATTGGTAGATATTGGTAGAATAAGGGGAATGTTTCCAGGTGAGGAGGATATGTTGTTATTCCGGGATTGGAACGCTAGAATAGGGGAACAGAGCCCAGTTTATAGTAGGGAGGATGGAATGTGTTTGTTGGAAAGTAGAAGGAGTGAGGACAAAATTACAAATAGTTATGGAGAGAAGCTCCTAGAGATGTGTGCTATGGGAAATTTGTATATTCTGATTGGGTGGATAGAGTGTGACAGGACGGGGAAATTGACATATGTTACTGAGAAGGGTGGTAGTGTGATAGATATGGTTTTAAGTTCGGAAGGGATGATTGAGGAAGTTGTAAGAATGGAAATAAGAGACTGGATTGAATCACACCATTTCCCGGTGAGGGTTATGCTGAAAAGGGGGGAAGAGAAGTGTAAAATGAAGGAAGATGAGACAAATGATAAACGAGGGAGTGGTTATAATAAGTATAAATGGACAGAGAAGGTGGGCCGGGATTGGAATAGGGTAGTAAAAGAGGAGTTACAACTTCTGAAATATGGGTGGGAAGGGGCGTTAGAAGTGAATAATACTGATAAAGCCTGGGAATTGTTGCTACATCCAATAAAGATAATAGCGCAGAAGGCGAAAGCTAGAAAGGGAAATAAGAAAGATGGAGAAGAATGGTTTAATAGGGAGTGTGAAGGAATGCGGAGGAAGGTGATGGACGCGTTAGGAGAATATAGAAGGAAAGGTGGGAGCCAAGAAAGGGAGTTTTTCTGTAGATTGAGGAACGAGTATAAAAAGAAAATTTGTGAGACAAAAAAGACGTGGTTAGAGGAACAAATGGAAGCCATAAATAATGACTGCAAGACAAATAATTTTGAGAGAGTTTGGGATAAGATTAATAAAATTATTAAGGGTGGAAGGAATATAGAGAAAACGAGTATTGAGGAAGTGCAATGGGGCAGGCACTTTGATGAATTACTAGGGAAAAAGGGGGATGAAAGATGGAGAGGTTCGGGAGAAGAAGTAATTTGGAGGAATAGGAGAGTGGCAATTTATGACCTGGATAAAGAAATCACAAGGGAGGAAATCCTGAGAGTGATAAGCAGTGCCAGAGCGAAGTCGGCCGGGGGGTGTAATGGTATAAATAACAAGTTTTGGAAGGAAATTAGCAAAAATGAGATAATGATAGAGGGCATGGTTAAACTATTCAATAGGATATTTGAGGGAGGTAATTACCCTAAGGAATGGGAAACAGGAATTATATGCCCTATATACAAGGGGAAGGGTAGTGGGAACAATGTGAACAGTTATAGAGGTATATCTCTGGTGGATTCTTTGAGTAAAATATATACTGGTGTGTTAGCGAACAGAATAAGCGGGTGGGCGGAAGAAAATGAAATTTTGACAGATTACCAAGGTGGATTTAGGAAAAAGAAAAGAACAGTGGATAATATAATGATAGTAAAGACTATTCTAGAAAAGTATAAGAATATGGCTAGAAGTACGGTTTATGTAGCAGCAATAAATTTTGAGAAAGCTTTTGACAAGGTGAATAGAGAGGCCCTATTAGAGAAATTAGGCAGGCTAGGGATTTCGGAGAAGATGTTGAGGGCAATGGAAAGAATATATAGGGTTGTCAGGTTTTGTGTAAAATTGGGAGAAGGGAGACTGAGTGGACCATTAGAGTCCAAGGTGGGTTTAAAACAAGGATGCAAGTTATCGCCAATACTGTATATTTTATTTATCAACGATATTTTAGAGGGGTTTGGGGCAGAAAATTGGGCTGTGCCAGTAATTAATGGTTTAGAAGTACCAGGACTGATATTTGCGGATGATGTGTTATTGATGACGATAACCTCAGGGGCGATTAATAGGGCCTTAAAGTCAGTGGCGCTATTTGCGAGGAAATGGGGATTGAGAATTAATGGAAATAAGTCTAAAATATTAGTAGTACATGTGGACAAAAGAAGAAAGATAGAAGGTAATTGGGTAATTCAGGGAGAAAAATTGGAACAGGTAAGGAAGTTGGAATATCTAGGAGTTATTTTTAATGATAAAGGAACTTGGAGTGACCAGATCAAAAGGGTGAAATATAGAGGATTGGCAGCCTTAGCCTCAGTCAGAAATTTGCTAGTCAAATACCCGGGGATCAGTTATAAAACACTGAGACTAGTGTTCACGTCGGTAATCGTTGGGAGGGTATTATACGGCTCAGAAGTGTGGGGGCTGGATGAGAAAAGAGAGGAACTAAGAAGGATTGTTAGTAGTTTTGCTAAGTTAGTAATGGGCTTACCGAGGTGTACAGCAAATGTAGGGGCGGAATTAATGTGTGGGGAGGATTTGGAATCAGAGGGTGTGAAAAGAATAGTTAGATACTGGATGAATTTAAAAAGACAGGAAGGTGGGAGGGTATTACAGGCAGCGTATGCACAACAATGTAAGAGCATGTATAAGGGTGGATGGTTAGAAAAAATAAAGGGATATTTGGAGAGGATGGGATTAGGACACGTGTGGGGGAGGTTTGGTCGAAGACAGAAGTGAGAGGGATGAATATACTGGAAAGGAGAATTAGAGATATCCATAGGCAGAAATTATTGGAGGAAAGCAGACTAAGAAATTCGCTGACGGTTTTGACGAAAATAGAGGAGATAGCAGGGTTGAATATTAGATACGTCGATAGGTAAAACGGTATGGGATGATGTGGTGGCTTTTGGGTTTGCAAAGGAATACAGGGTGGATACAGGGGAGGGATAAGACAAGGTGTTTACTTTGCGGAGATGTGAATGATGATTTTCACTTGCTAAGAAACTGTGAGGTAACGTGGGGGTTAAGACATGGATTATTGAGTGCCGAGCATCGGGAAATATTGGGGAGAGGGAATGAGAACGCAATCCTGAGATGGATTATTAAACAATGGGAAAAAGGGGGTGAATTGAACAGGTATTTATGTGCGACAAAAAAGGCCTGCGAGAGTAAAATGAAGGAGAGTGAGTTAGTGGGTGGGCAGGGGAATAGGGGGGTGGAATAGTTATGTATATAAGGGAAGGGGATAGTATGATAAAATTCTAATGGATTAGGGAATATAGGGACCGAGTACTTAGTTATGTGGAGTTGGGTAATGATACAGGATTGCATGGTCTGTTTGTTTTAAAGTTAGCTGGAATGCAAGTGCTAAAATGCTGAGTGTTGTTGTTTGATTTATTGATTAGGTGTAGGTCAGGAACAATAATGAGACGCAAGTACAGAGCACAATAAGGACACTGGATGAATATGTTTGAACATTGAGTGAGGGACTGCTACAGCTAATAACTGCTAGATACTATTCTTATTATTATTATCCTTATTATTTTTATTATTATTATTCTTTATTATTTATTTTACTCTGCATGTGAACATGTATAGGGGTGAAGTCGCCTGTTATGTTCAATAAATGTATGTATGTATGTATGTACTAGCAGTAGAACTTTGCTGTACACAACAGAAACAGACTCCAGAGGTGAGAGAACTCAGTTCGTTCTGATAACTACTAGCAGTAGAACTTTGCTGTGTACCACAAGAACTGACTCCAGACATGAGAGAACTCAGTTCGTTCTGATAACTACTAGCAGTAGAACTTTGCTGTACACAACAGAAACAGACTCCAGAGGTGAGAGAACTCAGTTCGTTCTGATAACTACTAGCAGTAGAACTTTGCTGTACACAACAGAAACAGGCTCCAGAAATGAGAGAACTCAGTTCTTTCTGATGACTACTAGCCGTAGAACTTTGTTGTGCACCACAGAAACAGACTCCAGAGGTGAGAGAACTCAGTTCTTTCTGATAACTACTAGCCGTAGAACTTTGCTGTACACAACAGAAACAGGCTCCAGAAATGAGAGAACTCAGTTCTTTCTGATAACTACTAGCAGTAGAACTTTGTTGTGCACCACAGAAACAGGCTCCAGAAATGAGAGAACTCAGTTCTTTCTGATAACTACTAGCCGTAGAACGAGGAACTGTCAGTAACGTTGTCAAGTCTAGCCGTTACTAGGAACGTACAACTTACCGGAAGTTCCATGGAAAGGTAAACATCGTCGCGCTAAGAAATGAACAATGCCAATTACAACGCCTCAGTTCTCTTTGAATGAGAATCCAATTGCTTTTAGATGATTCCTGTTCGTTGAGATACGAGTATAAATGTCCTCCATCACCAGTGAGAGAAATTTGGCTACAAGTGAACAAAACGCATGGTGCATTCCCTAGTACAGCTACGAGGAAGAACGAAATCACTTTGGGCCCACGAATTAACCTGCTACTCATTATTGGAGCAGGCTGAGTGAACCTCTGGGTCATGTGCTGCTCCAGAAAGTGAAATATATTTTCTCACGTTTCTCGAACTCACACCCTTCCAGGAGAATCAAGGACGTGTTGGCAACCTCGACTATGCAGCCCATGTTAAATAGAGGTCTTACTGTAAGGGTGAGTCCCAGTTCTGTGAAGACAGGTGACTGGTGTAAATTCAGGATATTTCTCCCTCTCTCGGACGACCAATGAGTTACATCCAAGTGTTAGGCGATTTAATATGCGTGCCTAACGTGCAACACAAGAGTTCATAGACAATAAAACTGCATTTTATTCGTCGTAATTTGACATTGAAAGAATGTTTAACTTTACTCTGCGCGTTTAGCAGTTACAAGAGCAAACAGGTGTTTTAGAAAATATCCTCAGCGTTGTCATAAGAAAGGCGTTGGTAATGAACAGTTGTACACCGCGGGTGTGATTGTACTTCTTAAAGTAGCTGACATTACGGTATCTGTAATGAGAAAATGTGTAGATCTGTTTTTATCGTGAGAGGAATGAGAACTACCAAGTATATCCAGATATATTCATGTAACAAACGTTGAAGAAACTGCAACTCAGGTACATTTTACCGCACGAGCTACTCATCTCATCATACATCACAATGAAAACAATAACAAGATATTCATAGCACAGCGGACATTGAGCAGGTACGGCAATTGCTTGTTTTAACCACTTAGAATATAATTAACTACTTCTAAATCCCGTAATGGTCCACATTGTTTATTTTCGTGTTATATTAGTTATACTACTCGATTGTAAGCACTTCTGATACGAATAATAGAAACACTCACTCGGATCATGAACTTAATAGTGGGCACTAGGAAAGTTTTGCAATACGCAGAACCAGTTGACTGGACACCTTATTTATGGTGAGGGATGAAAAGAGGGGTGAAAACCGGTCTAGAAGACAGCAAGGCGCGACCTTCACACCATTTGTTACCAAGCAGTGGGATTGATAGCATGTTAAGGTGTCAGTGTGGTCTAAGGGTGAATATCGCGCAAATATCCGCTACAGTTTTGCTCGTGTATAATTTGTTAACCAGTGCCTGGAGGAAATGACTCCGGTGCTGGGGAAAGATTGTCCACATCGGACACCAATTTTCCGCTGGTATAAGCAGTTCCAGAGGGGAAATTTTGGGGTTCAAGACGATCCTCATTCTGGGCGACCCTTTGAATCAGTGACTGAGGAAAACATTGAAGCTCTGAGGAAAATGTTGCAGCAAGAGGGGCGTATGACATATCGGCAGGTAGAAGAGACGTTCCACATCCCTGCACCAGCTATTCATTCAATTCTACATGACCATCTCCACGTTAGAAAGGTTTGTTCCCCTAGGATGCCCCATTCACTTTCAGAGCAAAGGGCACATCGAGTGAAATGGTACTGAAAAATGCTAAAACAGTTTGAAAATGAGACTTCGCGTAACGCCAATAGCATCGTTACAGGTGACGAAACTTGACTCTATTATTACGATGTCCTAACAAAATCCCAGAACAAGGTGTGCCTGTTTGAAGATGAGGGTACTCCTGTGACTGAACAAAAGTCAAGGTCAGTGAAGAAAAGGATGATTGCAGTATTCTTCACTAAAGGGGTCATCCTGACTCGGGTTGTGCTAGAAACACAACGGGCAATAACTGCGAAGTGGTACAGTGAGACTTGTCTGCCTCAGGTCACCCAGGCTCTGAAGCAGCTCCGTCCAAGGTCACGGCTCAACACTTGGCTCTTGCATCACGACAATGCTCCAGCACATACAATTTTCCGCTGGTAAAAGGAGTTCCAGAGGGGAAATTTTGGGGTTGAAGATGATTCTCATTCTGGACGACCGTCTGAATCAGTGACTGGGGAAAACATTGAAGCTGTGAGGAAAATGTTGCAGCAAGAGGGACATCGTGCTAATGCAACAATGGATTTTCTTGCCAGATCAGGGTTGACTGTGCTTGATCGCCCTCCATAGAGTCCTGATCTTGCCCTTGTGACTTCGCACTCTTCCCAGAAGTGAAGATGAAGCTGAAAGGGCGGCGTTTTACATCCGACGAGGAGCTTCTGGCAGCATGGGATCAAGAGTGTGAAAATGAAATCGAATAAAAGTGGCAGAGTTGGTTCAGTGACTGGTTTCGACGTATGTAGAAGTAAATTGAGTCGGGTGGAAATTATTTTGAAAAAGTCTAAAGCGTCCACTCACATTGCAAAACTTTCCTAGTGCCCTTTGTATTGGGCATTTGGAAAGAGATCCTCTAGCGAACACCAATCCATGAGCAAGGGAGATGGAGGGAAGATATTTCGTTGATCAGTCACAGGCAGTGTGTGGGCTGAGAGCACAAGATTGTCAGTATCAGTCAAGTAATTGAACGATAGGAAGAGATAGTTATGCTCATGGCAGAGCACCAGGAGATCGGGAACAGATTGTTACAGAACTGATGACAACCTTCCTCTCTTAACACCAATCGGAGGACAATGAAGCTATCGATAAAAGGAAGGGAAGACACAAAACTAATAGCGTCATAGTCGGAAAAGATTAGGAGTTGACTAAGGAAGATCGGACAGTGAATACCAAAGTTAGGAGGCTCACAAAAATAACTAGATAGTGTGTTAGGCTCAGCTACGAGTTGCGTGGTCACCAAGCGTAGAGTCAAGGAGAGGTTACCTCTTCTTTCTCCTACTTAGGATTATGTGATTCAGAGACGGACGATCATTTCTACAGCTGTCCCCTATCAGTTCAACATGTCGCATCACAAATCAGATAACTTGGTGGTTACATAGAGTTAGGCACCCCTGTAAGTCCTTTCTTACGAGCGCGCTCAGGGTGGTTCTGTTCAGTCTGGTTGTTTGTATACTACATTTAAAATGATGAGCTTCGTATTGTAGCCAGAGAAGGGGTGTTAGGTCAGAGTGGCGACCGTGGGATCACGAGCTGGGTAAGACAATGTTTCCCCTCTCCCTGTCCGATATCTCTTGGTAAAGTCCTGGTCTCTTCTGACGCACAGTGAATCCCACATTTTCTGTGGACATGTCTTCATTGCATTCTATTTTCTCTTTTGTTTTACCTGCGCGCTGTACCGTCCTGGTCACAATCCATACTTTGTAAGGAGCACGAACACTACATTTATGAAGAGCTCGCTTCCAAAATTGGCAAGTTATTGAATTACATGTAAAAATTACTTTATTTGTAATTTTTACTCGTAATTCACTTCTGAAATTAAAATTGTAATCGTTACATTGTAGTAATCGAGATACATCGCAACAAGAGCTTGGTAACTTTGGAGCCCCAGCACTCGCAGCTTGTACTACATTGTTCAGACGGTGGTGGTGATTATTGTTTTAAGAGGAAGTACAACTGGACATCCATCCTCTATTAACACTAAGCAGAGGGAAAATGGTGGAGATATGACATTTAAAGTTATCGGCAAAAGAAAAAGTGGACTCCATAGGACTCGAGCACCTCAAAAAACCGTGGAAGAGACTCACACAAGACTCAGCTAGCGGAACCGTGGAGGGGCTCACACAAGACTGAGGTAGCGGAACCGTGGAGGAGCCTCATACAAGAGCCAGCTAGCGGAATCGTGGCGGAGCCTCACACAAGACTCAGCTAGCGGAACAGTGGAGGAGCCTCACACAAGAGCCAGCTAGCGGAACCTGGGAGGAGCCTCACACAAGACTGAGCTAGCGGAATCGTGGAGGAACCTCACACAAGACTCAGATAGCGGAACAGTTGAAGAGCCTCACACAAGACTGAGCTAGCGGAACCGTGGAGGATCCTCACACAAGACCGAGCTAGCGGATGCATGGAAGAACCTCACACAAGACTGAGCTAGCGGAACCGTGGAGGTGTCTCACACCGTTACCGAGGTAACTTTTTTAGCCTTCCCTATTTATGTTTTGGACTGGCTATCGCTGTAGAAATTAATGTCACATCATGCTCATCTTTCAAACTGGTTTTCTACGACTACTTCTAAGTTACTGGGGGCCATACTCCTAACTCATTATTTCCACTTGCCTAAAACACTCTGTTCTATTTTAATTCAAGAACTGTCTGTTTGTGTTTCGCGTTATTCTGTGCCAGGTATGGACCATTGATGGGCTAATTAATATAATAATAGGATCAAATAAGTATAAAGTGTGCACTATGGAACAGTTAAATGAACTAATGTGATATGCGGGAGAAATGGTCACAACATTTTGTAACTTTCTATTGTAGTTTAATTTTAGAGTTATCCTTGTAGTATATCGTCATTTTTAACTTTAACGTAATTAGTAATATAGTTTACTTTTGCTTGCCGTAGTGGTAGATTGGTGTTAGTAGCAGCAGACTTGGTTCAGTGCCTTATTTTTGTCGTGTTTATTTCCACTTACATTATTGACACATTGCCATTATCGTATTGATCGCTGTAAATTGTTATTTCCATTCCCATTATTGTCATAATCATCTCCAACGTAACTGAGAACAACGTAAGTTATAGTCCCCCTGATGAACTTGAGACAAACGAACAGGCTCCCCTATTCCTTGCAACCAGTCCTCAAAACCTTTCATTTACTCCACTCTCCCCCACTGTCGCTGGAACCAGCTGTGCAGGCAACACACATCTATTGTCATGTGAGCTTTCTTGCCATTCCTAGTCGACAAGGGACATCATTAACCACCAGCTTTCTGCGTGCAGTAATGCTTTAAATATTTTCAATATAAACGCTCAAAACTTCCTTGCGGAGGCGCGAATGGATGAAATAAAAGCCCTATTTATGCCTCCCAGTTTCCACGCAATATTAATCACTGAATATTGGTTAAAACCACACCACGCAATAGAAAGACTGCAGCTGGCGGGTTATACATTTCTCAGATCCGACAGATTAAGTAATCCCTCCGGGGGTTCTGCCGCATATGTTACGACCAGCTTACGCCCTAAAATAATCTGTAGATCTCCATGTCCGTACGAGCGAAAACCTGAGTTCATGTTCCTGGAAATAACTGTGAGTGAAGTAAAATGTCTTCTGGGTGTAGCATATAAACCACCGAAAGCGGGTTTTTTATGCGATCTAGAGACTCAAATACAAGACTGAGTCCCTGATTACTCAAAAATAATTATAACGGTTGACTCCAACATAAACCTTCTTGAACCTAACTCTCCTCAGACTTCTTTTAAAGCTTGCGATTTAACGTTTCTCCCTCTCAACGCTACACATCACACAGACACATCACACACTTTAATGGATCTCATTACCACTAACCAACCTGAATTAGTTCTTCATCGCGGTCAAATTAGTGCCCCAGGGATATCGCGACATGATGCTATATTTATGGCCAATTCTATTAACCCTGACAGTAACAACATACGTTTTTCTGACGTGTTGTGCGAATGAATGCCATCTATTCCTCTTAAGGAGGGGAGAGTTATCCCCTCCACCACCTCTATTCCTTGTTCATTCCATCTGGTAACTTTAATGCAACTTCAGCTTTGAGTGACACGTCTTCGAAACGTGTGGTGTAACTAAAGCGATATTAATTGACGTGTTACTGTCAGGGTTAAAAGTCCCAAGTTTAAACCCAAAATAATTTCATATAGAGATCTACGAAGAATTGATAAGAATAAACTTTTACAAGACACAGTTGCAGTGCCATGGCATGACATATTTAAACTTAAAAACATAAATGACAAGGTGACCCTCTTCAATCAACATATGACTGAACTGTACGGTAGATATGCCCATGAAAAAAAAGGCTCGAGTTACGCGAAAACCAGCTCCCTGGCTCTCAGATGAGATTAGAGCACCAATGGCTGAACGCGATGCTGCTTATAAACGAGTTAAGAAACATTGCACTCCTGACAATCTACTGAACTATAAGAGACTAAGAAACGCTACGACCCAACAGATTAGAAACACGAAACTACGACACGCCCACAGTTTAATTCAAACAAATGCTTTAACAGCTGTATTGTGGAAATCCATTAAGAGCTTTGGAATTACCAAAGGACGAGACGACGACGAAAAAAAATACCCTTGGAAAAACTGAACGATTATTTTTCATCTAACTGCACATTAAATGCAGCCCAGAAACAGGAAGCTCTAGACGCGAATTATGCAAAGACGCGAACAGATAGAGAAAGTTTCTACTTCCGTCCAACAACCCACTCACAAGTCAGGTTTGCTATAAATCGGATAACATCAGCGGCAAAAGGAAATGACAGTATAGGAATAGAGACGATAAAAATTATTCTGGGTGTGATATTACCTGCACTAATTAACAAATTTAACTCTTCCCTTGTAGAGAGCACATTTCCCGAAATATGGAAAGTGGGCATTATACGTCCTCTAAAAAAAAGTAGCATCCCCTTCTGAACCATCTGACTACAGAGCCATCTGCATACTTTCTGCTGTATCCAAAGCGCTAGAGTTCATCGCTCATAGACAAATAACAGACTACATGACGACTTACAACATACTTGACCCACTACAATCTGGTTTTCGTCAAGCACACAGTACTACAACGGCACTACTGAAGGTCACAGAAGACATCCGAGAAGCTATGGACAACAAGGAAGTGACAGTTTTAATACTCCTAGACTTGAGCAAAGCTTTTGACTCTGTTGACATTGACATTTTGCTCACGAAATTGTATTCCCTCCATTTCTCGGACAGCGCCCTTCTTTGGTTGCATTCCTACTTATAAGGCCGTCGGCAGTGTGTTACAGATAGAATAAACAAATCAATTTGGCGGTCTGTGCAGTGTTGTGTACCCCAAGGGTCGGTGTTAGGACCCCTTCCTTTTTCTATTTACATTAATGACGTCTTCCAAATCCTAATACACTGCAAATACCATATTTATGCTGATGGTGTTCAAATGTACCTCCATACATCTCCAAATCTAATATTTTTGGCCCTAGACTAAATCAATCAGGATTTAACATCGTTTTCTTCTTAGTCTTTGAGATGTGGTCTTAGGTTAAACCCAGCAAAAACGCAAGCCATCATTTTTGGATACCCGAAAATACTCGCGAAGGTCAATCCACCAGAGATTCCATCTATAAGGTTGTGTAATACTAACATACCATTCATGTCATCAGTAAAAGTCCTAGGTGTTACTTTCGATGATGACATGTCACGGAAAACGCATATTACAAACATCACCCAGAAAACATTCTCTGCATTGCACATGCTGCGCGGGTATGAATAATTATTTTCCTGAAAAACTCAAAAAATACTGGTAGAAGCTCTGGTTTTCCCTCATTTCGATTATTGTGACGCGATTTATAGAGTCACTCGGAACATGTTATTGAGCAGATTACAACGTGGTCAAAATGCATGTGTGAGATACGTCTGTAACCTACGGTACTATGACCACGTAACTCCTTCATATAACCACCTATCTTGGCCCCGACTAGAAATCCGTCGCACTGTGCATACCCTATGCCATCTCCATAAAATCCTTAATTCTTCAAAGCCATTTTACCTTATTTCATATTTCAAATACCTATCCTCTTAACACCAGATCTGCTAATAATTCCATCCTTACTTTACCTACCCATAGAACTGCCATCTACGATAAATCATTCACAGTAATTGCCTGCCGTGAGTGGAACCTCCTTCCCGAAGTATCAGGGGGTTAAGCGCTATTCGCACTTTCAAGGAAGCACTTTGGAGACATTTTATGCACTAGTAAGGATCATCTGTAAACTTGATGCTGCTACTTACAACCATTCTCTTGTTATGAATGTCCTGGTAGAGAGTCCAAAATTCTTATCCGATTTGTTTTTAAAATCAAGTTTTATGTACTGCCTCTTTCTTTTACATGTAGAATATTAGTTTGAAGAATTTATCCTTTCATTATATCTGATTTATTTAATCTTAATTTAATCTTAATTTATTTCATCTTAATGTAATCTCACCATCCTTGTATTTTTATTAATTTAATTTGTATGAGATCTACTTATTGTGAGTAACACAATGTAATATATGTATATGTCACATCATCGCCATAAGACCTATCTGTGTCGGTGCAACGTAAAGCCACTAGCAAAAAAATTTATATTTCACTTCCTGGTTAGATGTACCCCTTCTGAATGTTCATTCTTGTTTTCATGGTTTCGCAAGGCTAAGTTCTTTACCATATTAGATCTTAACCAGGCATATAATAAAATACTCTGGCAGAAGAATCCAAACACCTGACAGCTTTCGCCACGGATTGGAATCTGTATCAATACTACCGCGCCCCTTCGGGATCCACACGTATGCAGCTGTCCTTACTAGACAGCTGGAGAGGGTCTTCTCCGATATCAAAATCGAATATCTGACACATTACCTCGATGATGTCGTCGTGTTTTCAGTGACCTCCGAAGAGCACTTAGATCATCTGACGGAAGTCCTCAATCACCTTCGGAAGCCTGGGTTGACCGTTAAATTATCTAAGGTAGCCTTTTCTAATCCTTCTATGTTGTTCTTAGGGCATACTGTGTCGCCCGATGGTGTTTATATTGACCATTCCAGAACACAGGCTATTCGTGACTTCAAGCCTCCGAAGGACATAACGGGGATGGCTAGATTCATAGGCATGGGGATTTTTTCAGGAAATGTGTTCCTAACTTTGCTATTAGGGCGGCGCCCTTTGAACTTACTTCGCAAGAAAGGTGTAAAATTTGAATGGGGGCCGTCGCAGCCAGCCGCTTTTGAAGACCTTAATTTAGCTCTTTGTAACGTCCCTGTACAAGTCATGCCCGATTTCTCCAAGAAATTCACTGTCCAAAGTGATGCCAGTTCATCTGCTGTGGCTGCTGTCCTTTTTCAGGAAACGGAACTCGGAAGGCGGCATACCTTCTATGACTCTAGGACCTTATTGGTTCGAGAAGTAAAGTATTCTAGCTATGAATTGGAGGCTTTGGCAGTCTTGTTTGCCCCGGAGAAGTTCCGCCTTTATCTGGAACGTGTCAAATTTGAATTGGAAAGACACAAGCAGCCTTAAGGTGGCCTCGTAGTAACGGACGTAACGCCCGTCGGGATATCAGGATCCCAGCTTTCCTATGTGATGTACGACACATCAGAGGATCAGAAAATGTAGTTGCTGGTGGACTAAGCCACATGTTTTCTAGTGATATTGAGACCAGTGAACAGGAAGTTAGTTCTTCTCTTTCTATGCCCACACCTCCTAGTATTAATGCTATTTTGACTCTGTTTCGTGACACTGAGAATTATCAACCAGAAGATCCCGTGCTGGCTCCGATAATGGAAACCATTTCTTCTGGGGAACATGTTGTCCCTTATGTATTGAACCCATGACCTTTGTGCCCTAAGAACATTATGCATAAATTAACAATGAAATTAAAAGTTGGATTCTTGATAGCATGGATTTGACACGTGACGAGGGGGTGATTACCTTCGGTCCCACGCTCTGGGGTACGTGACGTCAGCCACACGTGTCGATGGCGGAAGAATCTCAAGTCATTTTTGTGAACTATTTCAAAGCGCGTGTACATGGCGTGACCCAAGCCAAGTCAAAAAATATAGTGCCTATCAAAGGGGGTCAATCATCTCACAAATCGAACCCGTCAAAATTTTAAATGTCCATGAACCCTACCGCCAGAAATGTAGCAAGTATGTAGTCACTTTCAAAACTCTTGAAATTACAGTTTAGTTAAGTCAGAAAATTTATAGAAATTTTCTTGGCGGCAAAGGGAAATATCCGAAGAGAGGGGGTAACTGCTATAAATATGAAGGGACGCCATTACGAAGTCTCCTTCTCCGGCATTTGTGATACAAAGCGGACGAAAAATTGTTGAGCTGCTCTGCGAAATCAAACCAACGAAAGTAGACTGAGTTCAGCTGCAGATTTTAGCCATTGTGGCTAGGTCTTGTCTCCATGAGGAGATAGTTTTCTTGAGTGAAATAATTGTACGAGATAGGACGGTCAAAGTACTGGATAAATTCTAATGTGATTAAGTAATTCGTGTGCGGAAATAATTATAGTCCATCGTGTGCACTCAGCAAACAAGTGAAGGGTATTTTCTTTTTTTAATGCTTTATTCCAGGAAACCTGAAGAAATATAAAAATGGTTTGTAAAGCCATGAATGTAAAAACGGCTAAATAAAATGCCAGGGTCGCAGGTGAGCCCTATGACGAACAATGGTGTGACTACATGAGGTAGGTGACTTTCCATCTTACTACCTCTTATATCTTGTCTCATGATCTCTAAAAGTGTATTTGAATGGGGATATACGACGCAGTGGTCACCCCTACTAAGTTTTGTAAATGTGAGAATACGACTAAAAGAGTCATTTGTTTTATTTTCCAATTGGATAAATTTTTGAAGTCTTGCGAGTGCCGTATAATGTTGTAAAAAGTTATTGAATAGGGTTCCGAAGTGATATCACGTCCAATGTAGATCGTCATCCGTGTGAGTGTACTGCCTATATTTTGTGATGTCAAATTAAGATGTTCATTCGACGTAAAATTTTTCTGTCTGCAATTTGACGTTAATAATAATAATCCATGGTTACTCATTTTCAATCGAGTGGAAGCGCGCTGTCGGGTGAGAATCTAGGGTGATGAACTTGGTCACGGAGAGATACGTTTTTCTAGGCCCATTTTGAACTGTGTCTGACTGACAATGAAAGATCTAGTAGAATGTTTCAGTCATTTTGTTCGTAAAAATCAAGTTATTAAATACGATATCCTTTATGCGAAGTTATTCATGATTAATGCATTGTGCGATATTAGACGTCGAGATTTCTAGTGAGGATTTTATTCCAGTTCTTTGTCGATGATAAGTGTGGAGCTGGGAAACAGGGGTTAGTTTTGTTGATATGAGATTTGTGAATCAGGTTGGACCTGTCATTGAAGCCGGGACACGGAAGCCCGAGGAATGTTTTATATGAGTTGAGATGAGATGTGCGAATCAGGTTAGAGTCCTGTCATTGAAGCCGCGACGTGATAGCCCGAGGAATATTTTATAATGTTGGGAATGGAAAGAAATTCATAGAAATCCATAGCGGTATTAACTGGCGACGCGTATAATTAGTGTGGGCATCTTGAAGCTTAATCTGTGCATTTTGTTGGTTAGAATATCGTATTTGTTTAATTATGTCGGCAGAGTTTAAAAGGTGAGCATTTTGAGAAGCCAGTCAACTGGAATAAACCAGGTGTTTCATGTTACTGGCAAGCGAACTTGGGGACGAGAGGCCTCAGCTGTGATAACGGGACAGGCGTGGAATTGAGATTGTACTGTATTCTCGCGTGGGGAAAACGTTAAAATGCTGGATTTAGTTGAAATTCATAGCCGGTAATGATCTGAGTATTGTGAAATACTGTAAAATTTGTTTAATTGGGGACGTAATGAACATTTGAAATCACGAACTTTGAGTATAAGGAACAGAGTAACCAAATTCAGGGTTGTCCAAAATATAGAGCGATGGTTGTGATGATCGGTTTGTCTGTGAGGGGTGTGTAAAATTCATAAATGGTATGACGAGATATGACATCGTAATTATATGGCGAGTTGTTTGGTTTGTACGTAGATTATTAGGATATCCAAGTGTTAATAACGGTTAGGACTAGATTAGATTTTAAAAGTGTGAGATCAGGAGACAAGATATATAACTGGACATGAATTATGTAACAATTCTTTTCCAGCCAGATAAATATCACTAGATTGAATTCACATCACAGCTGCGTAGGAATTTGTGAAGAAACCAGAGTCGGCGGAGATAAAATTTACTGTTCTTTAACATTTCGATAGATCATTTAAATTTATTTAATTATTAAATTCAGTGAAACCGCATTTTGAAATAACTTTAATCAAGCGAATAACTTGGAGATGCATTCTGGAAATTTTAATTTGTTTTCTGGGGAATATTAAAATGTAAAGTAACGATTAAGGGGACATATCCGAAGGAAATGGATTTTACTGCCACAAAGTTTGTGAGCATTGCTATTGTTGTAATTATTGAACTTTGATTGATTGAGCAGTGAATGTGCTGGGGATAGTAAAGTGGAAACTTTGGTCATCAACCGATGTAACTTAATTGTGTTTAGCCTTCAGCCTAGAAACTTGGATGGTCAGGGGGTCATCAACCTCAGTGACTTAGATTAGGGCCATATGCCACTGTAGCATCATTTTCCTTGCGGTCATCATCCACAATGACTTTAAAGTAACTTAGAAGTTTAGATGTCGGTCTATGATATAGACGCAGGTCACATCGATTCAATTAAGGGTCCATGCCGTAGAACCACTGTGTGGCACACACCGATTGGACTGCCTTAATTATGCCCAGAGTCCAGAGTTCGTGTTACGAGGGCTGGACCATAACGAATCACTATGATGGTACATGTGGTCTCACATGGAAGCCGAATTTAAGGATTTCCAGACTTTCCTTTCTTAAATAATTAATAATTGAGACAATGGTTTCTAGTAAGAATGCCCATCAGGCAGTTACGTTAAAGTCTCACACCAGTGTTCTGACCTTTATGTTAAAATGATTGTGGTGTCCAGTGGACACAGTTGACTTCTATGATACCGTTGACATATCAGATTGCTTCAGAATTTTCCTGAATAAATAGGAATCTTTTAAATAGACCTTTCATTCCAGTAGATAGATTAGAATTACTGAACCCTACCTTTACCTCAGCAAGTGACGAAGAACCCGATACGACCCAAGAGACAGATCTCATGAACTTAGCTGATAGGTAAGAAAGGTGGGTATCCCTCAAAATGGACCAAAGGGTTCAGTATTGAGGAACGGGGTTTTGTGTTGCCCTTCGGGACATGATCAGAAAATGAAGGTTGTGGTTCCAACCTTTCTTGTGCTAATCATCTTCAAATACTATCATGGGACCCCATTAGGGATCAAAGGGGAACGGGAATAAATTTATTATTATTGTATGTGTAGACGGCTTCACTAGATTTTCGTGGTTGTTTCCCACTAAGCTGACTACCGCTCAGTCTACTATTTCTTGTCTTAATACTATCTGCTTCTTTTGGCCCCTGTCAATATATAGTTTCTGATAATGCAAAGCCTTTCATATCTAACTCATTCCGGAAATTCTGTTTCAATCTGTCCATATCCCATGTAACAACTTCCGCTTATTACACTGAATCATCTCCGGCTGAGGGGATCAATCGTAATCTTCGATCCGTGTTGACCGCTTTTCATCATGGAGATCATTCCAAGTGGGATACTTCTCTGCATTGGTTATGTTTTACTTTAAATTCGGCTGTTCATGGGTCCCACAAGTTCACTCCCGCCTCTCTCATGTTTAAATTTATTCCCAACACGCCGCTGTCTAATCTTTGGTCACTCAGTGACAGATTACAAGAGACAATAGGTCCTGATAATATCAGAGACCTATGGAAGAAGGCTGAAAGTAATCTGAAGGCTTCTCATGAAAAGGTTAGAGAGAGATATGATCGTGGACGTAGGCCTACCAATTTAAAGGTTGGAGATCAAGTTATGGTTAAGAATTTCGTACCTGCAGGAAATCTTGCCCCCAGATTTCATGGGCCATATGTAGTTTTTGGACTTCTTTACTCCTGTTATTCTTTTGGTCAGTTACCCAGCCACTGAGAGGATATTTAGAGAACACTTTCGCAGATTAAACCGGCATAATATTTTGTTTTGCAGTATAGGCCAATAAGTCATGGCAGTAAGAAATCAGCTATATTTATTCGGCGTCAGTTCTGTGTAAGGTATATGGGGAGGCATTCTGCCCCTCACATATCCACCTGACGGCAGTATCTTTTGCATATACTTAATCCTGTACATACTTCCCCTCTAGTTAGGTTTATTTTATCCCGTTGCCCGCCTCTAAGCCCAAGCTTGCTAGTCACACATGCAGGCCGCCTGATCTGAAACTGCAACTTAGAAAAATACACAACTCTCGCTCCCCACAAAAACAATTCCTTTCGCCAAATAAATGACAGTTTCAGTGCCCTCTCTTTCATCTGCGGCCGTGTCTCAACATCTGGCGAGGGATGCCGGCGTGTGGTAACGGCCCTCTCTGCTCTGGCCCAGTCTCCTGCATAACGGCGTACTGGAACACCATCCTTTCCGGCGAGGGCTCTGGTGCCTGCCTATCTTGGAGCAGTATCACCATATTTGGTCTGTGGCGACCATCACCATGGCTACCCCTCTCAAGGTAGCGGGAGAGATGTATCTGAGAGTACTTGGGGATCCGGGCGACCCCACCAGGCAACAGGTTGCGGCGGCTGCTCTTGCCGTCAAAACTTGAACTGTATATCTTGTACTGGTACGGTTGAAAGAAGACTTCAAGACTTGTTTTTAACGTAATTTCTTAAAAATGAAGTTTTTCAAGAAAATTTCTGTCTGTAAAATACAACTTGGTATATTTTCTTCTAACAAGTAAAATGTCAAACTTTAACTGTGAGGAGAGACTTTAAGGGAGGGAAGGTCTATACTGCAAGGTTCACCCGCCTCGTTTATTTAGATGAAGCGCCTTGAAGAATGCCATCTGGTATATGAATGTCGCAACTACTAGCGCAAGAAGTTTGGACTTTTATCTACAGATGTCTCTAGCCAAAATCTTATGTAATGCCCTCTAGTGTGAAAAGGAACTATTGAAATCTTAAAGTAACTTTTTATTTTGAGGTTTCCTAAACTGAGTTGATTATGCTTTGTTTTTGGTGTATTCCAGTTTTCAACACTTCTATCTCTGTCCACTAACTTCAAATATCGACCAATAAAATTTTTTTATATTTTCTTTTTAGGGAATAGGATCCGTCTTGTACCTTTTTGATTATCTAATAAAATTTGGAGGTGTATTGGGCTTTACCCCAGAGCTCTTTAGAACCTTCCTCTCGGGTATAAAATCTAGTACATTTTCGAGCTACCATGCCTTATTGATCGTCCAGTCTACTGAGTGCGTGTTGATAGAGGAGGCGTGGGCGTCTCGCCCTCATCGAGAATTCCAGCAGATTAATGTAATGACAGCCCTTTAATAACTATGTGATAGCCTCTGGAAGCTAACTCGAGGGGAGGGTTTCCGATCTTTAACAATGTAACATTAAATTTCCAGTCTTCTAAAATGTAAATTTCTACTTCAAATGTAAATTTTAAACGAGCCGAAAAGCACTTAGTTATAATTCGGGACTAGAGAGAGTGACACCTCTTGAGTTCCCTATCAACATGACTTAGAGGTGACTATGACTTTGTAACCGTTTTCTGTCTGTAGCTTTCGTAACTTTAATTTTCTCCACCTAGTTGCCTCAGTAGTGTAGGCTTAGCCTCTGTAACTTCGGGCCAAAGCCCAAATAGGGTTTTAATGTTTTGAGTGCAAATTTCAAGGAGTGCAAGTGTCCGCCTCCGCATCATTTTGATTTTTGGGCCAGTAACTTTGATCTGTGTGTCTTCTTCCACCAAGTTCCGGTAGAATGGGTATTCCATACTTCTGTAAAATTGATTATTTATGTTAAGATGTTAGACTGTTGAGTGTTTAAGACAGTGAATACGGTTTGAATTGTAAAACGTATGTTGTCTCTCGAGAGACCTGGAAAGTGTTAATTTTATTGGGCAAAGATGCACTGGTTGTAAATGTAAAAGTTGAAGTTTGCCTTGAGAAGGCAGTAAGAGTATAAGGTTCGGAGCGCAGCCTCCTAGATATATTCATAGAGCATAGATGCTCTTTATATTCTTGTAGAGGTGTTAGTGTAAATATTGAATGGTGCCTTTTGGAAGGCGGTAACGTTGTGGAGCAAAAGGCGCTCTCGGAAGATTGTACGTTGTGAGTACTCTGTAAATGAATTTGGAAGACCTGTCTCCTTGACCACTGAGTGGAGGGAGCAATAGTGCTCAAGTAACATTTGTAAAATTGGGAGACCTTTCTCCTTGACCACTGAGTGGATGGAGCAACAGTGCTCACGTAACATTTGTAAAATTGGGAGCTTTAAGCTCGTATTGTTAATTAGCAATTTTGGTTGATATTTCTGATTTCTCCTATCTAGTATCTAAGCTAACGAGCTAGTTCTGTACCTGAAATCTTATTCTGTTGCTGAGCGACATGTTTTGTTAAAACTTAGCATAAAAACAGCCAAAAATTAATATAGCTCTAATTTTTAAGCTTTTAATTAATTTTTGATTATCATAGATAGACCCATTCATGCCCGCACTTTCTCTGTCCTCCACGGTCTCCCCGTAACAGAAATAAATGATGAAAAAATTTACATTTTCTTGATTAAATCACTCAAATACAATCTAAAGAAGTATGATTTAAATGTAGGAGGTAAAATTTGTAGCTAGTCTCATACTGAAGAATTTTATAATAAATATTCAACCATTGTTCCCAGACTAGCCCCAAAATTAATAAAACAATGTATTTCACTTCCCTCCTTTCAACAATGAGAGTGTATTTAGCTGTTCGGACTGTGAGTCATTCTGTTGCTTGTGGCATAAAGGTGCATGTTCAATTTAATTCACTACCACCCTCTGCAGCTATTAGAGCTGATTTGATTGATATATGTGACATACTATTTGACATCTTTAATTCCTCAAAATGTAGTATCACAGGCCCTAAGCAGTATAGACAACACCTTTGCAGCAATTCTAATCATTTAGAAAAAAGTGGTCGAAATTAAAAATATCTGAGGCAGATCATTGTGTTAAACAGAGGTGCTAATAGTAAACTCAACCCAATATGTATTCAATGTTGGGTAGATCATATCACTGCTCTTACGATTTTGTGGTCAGAATTGATGGAGCAATGGATTTTCAATTTCTCTTCACTAGAAGACTGACACAAGATTGTCTGGAAAATTCATTTGCCATTGTCAGAAGTAAAGAGAGCAATAATACAGCTCCAGGTGCACCTAATATTGACAGTGCATTAAGAACTGTTAGATAAATAACTTACTATCCCCATCACAAGATGGCAATTGTGAGGCTGATGCTGCAGTATTCCTAAACAAATACAATTATTTGAAAATGAGTTACGTTGTGAACGAAAGATTAAATATTAGTGATAAGAGATCTGATTGTAATGGAAAAGTGAGATCATCGACTGTAAACTACACAGGCAAATGTTATTGTTTGGGCAATCACAAGACTGCCACACAATGAGTGTGAAAATGTTTTGATGTCCCTTGACCTTAATTCCAATGACCCGGAAAATTTCCTCTTACTAGTGAAGAAATATGAATCAAGTAACATGATTTTCCCCAATGATTGTTCTCACATGTTGTGTTCTAAAATATACCGTGTTTTTCAGAATAATCTAAATTAATTCATATGTGAAATCACTCAGGATGTCAAGAACAAGTTAGCGAAGACCTTAATGAATGAATATGTTAGTGTAGAAGGTATGTGTGAAAGTTGTTATTCCTTGCTGGCACATAAATAATTTGCAGTCCACAATACAGCTTTTGTAAATAAAAAAATGCTTTATACACATATCAGCAGAGTCCGTCTCCATGGTTAAATGGTTAGCGTGCTGGCCTTTGGTCACAGGGGCCCTGGGTTCGATTCACGGCAGCGTCGGGAATTTTAACCATCATTCGTTAATTTCTCGGACACGGGAGCTGGGTGTATGTGTCGTCTTCATCACCATTTCATCCTCATCACGACGCGCAGGTCGCCTACGGGTGTCAAATGAAAAGACCTGCACCTGGCGAGCCGAACTTGTCCTTGGACACTCCCGGCACTAAATGCCATACTCCATTTCTTTATCTCAGCAGAAAAAAATGCCAAATTACAGAATGTAACACATATGTAATTTCATGTTCAAGTGCACTGATATGTACATAATATAGTATATATATATATATAATTATGGTATGTGCATGGTTTTCAGTACATATGGTTGCCTATCCTGTAGTTATATGCAAATTGTTACAGAAATTTGTCATGACTTAACTTCAATTTGTGGATAATAGCATGTGTACCGTAGGATTATATACTTTTGAATATATATGACACATGTGAAAAAGTGGACGGTAGGCTATCACATGAATGATCCAGTAGTTTTGGTCTAGGTGTAGCCCTAAAATTGATGTTACTTTCCATGCCTTAGGGTATTTCGTGACGAATGAAATGTTATAACCGCAGATCAAACATTTTGTATTTGAAAACTACTCCAAAATTCGTTTAAAAATTAAAACTTAAAATCAATACAATACAATAAAATTTCGAGACCCCTGGTTCAGGTATTATGTCATAGCAGCCACAAGGAGCAGTCGACAGCTGTACGTTTTTACACTGCGAGCCGCTAGATAGTGGTAGTGGCGCTGCCTCGTCGGAAAGCTATGCACTTTCGAGAGTGTTTCTGCTATTATCTTTATAACCTACTTGGTATGGCCATGCACTGCGTATAGAAGGTTCGTCTGTTGTACAGAGGGCACTTCGCATCACACCGTCTGAAAACAGGCCACGTGGTCGGTCCTAGAAACACCTTCAAGGAAACACGAGGGATGTTCATCTTGATTCAAATGATGTTCTTATAGAACCAATTGTTATAGAACTACGTAAAGATTGGCTTGCAAAAAACAGCAGACCTTGCTCCATTGCGGGAAGAAAGCTAAGATGATGATGATGGAATCCTTAGAACCAGTATTACTTGCCTGTGAAGTGCTCTGTAACAATCAGGATATAACAACACAGTAAACTGTACTCTGGTCCGACATCAGTACCGTTAACACGCAGTAATACGAGCTTGTGTCATGAGCACGAATATCTTGCTTATAGCGTTGGCAAGTAATTGAATTACTTGTAACGACTACTTTCTTAGTAACTTTTAGTCGTAATTTACTTCTGCAAATAAAATTGTAATCGATACATTGTAGTAAACGATATACATCGCATCTACAGCTTGGTGACTTTGTAACCCCAGCACTCGTTCATTTACTCACAGCTTGTTGATATTTAGGTAATTGTGAGACGGTGGTGGTGATTATTGTTCTAAGAGGAAGTACAACTGGAGGAGAAGTGAAGGTATCGGCAAAATAGAAGGAGGACTCCCTAGGACTCGAGCACCTCAAACCGTGGAGGAGCCTAATACCAGACTCAGCTAGCGGAACCGTGGTCACAAAACGACACTCCCAAGTTGACTGTCCTTGGTCTCCCTTAAAGTCGCCTCATACTGCAGGCAGGGAATACAACCCCCACGTCGTGGAGAATAGAGCCGGAATAAACACGTGATAGTGAACGGGTTAAGGCACTTCCACTCTCATATTTGAATAAGTTACCCTGAAAACTCGAAAGTGATATTCTGTTTTCGCTCGGGAGCTATCATTTTGAAGGTCTGTTTAGTCTAACGCAGCAATGATAGCCACTTCACGTCCTTTTACTAAAAGGTACAAAACAGACTAATGCATTTCCCCCTGGCATACCCACTGGAAATAAGTCAGTGATTCTCTGAAGACTCGCGTTCTGCGATGATTGTAACTTTACTGATTACATTCAGAAATTAATTTCTGCTCGGGTAACTAATTGAGCCCAATCACTTTTTTCCCACTTTTCCCGTCACAGCTTAGTTACAGCATAACGAAAATGTTTCCACAGAGCTAGTGACCACATAACCGTCGGGAGAAAATGGGATCAAACCCCACCTCAGCAAACTTGAATATTGATTTCTGTGGTTACCAAATTCCACACCAGGCAAACTAAGGCCAGAGTAACTTCCCTCGCTATCTCATTGTCACCGTAAGACCTGTCCACATCAAATAGTGAACCTGCCACCTGGTGACTGCCCTAAATGCAGATCAGTCGCGACTGACTGAAGGTTGCACCCTCCTGTTCCAATACCACGGTTATTCCTAAATGCATCAAGGAATCATTTGAGGCACTTCTTGTGGGAAGATTCGCAAATTATTTGTTGGAAGTAAGAGTTTAAATGTTTACATTGAATTGCATAATATCGCATAGTGCAACTAGTGACCTACTGAAGTTTCTTATGGGATCAATAGTTGCTTTGTAGCGACAGGTCTCTTATGTCATTGGCCGTTCTCCCCCTGTACATGGCTGAGTATGACAGCTGTCAGCTCCCTCCTTTCAACCTTGTTATGTTCAAACCCATTCTGCCATTTCAATGAAACCACGGCATCATAGCATTCAGCTAGGGTTCGATTCCAGGTACGTGGTTAAAAAGGTATATGCATCTCCAATGGGGTGCACCTGAAATTAGCTGCACTACTTCAGGGCGACGACGCGAGTTTATTGAGCCAACGGCTTTTCAAACCAAATATTTACTGCAGAAGATATATTTATCGTCATAAGTTAATTGAGATCATTAATGATTATTTTGATAAATACCATACAATTAAACTCAGAATGTACATTTTAATTTCAAGCCTGATTTCATACTCTGGTAAAATCGCATTTCAAGCACTGGGATAAGTGAATCAGTAGTCTGCCTTATTTTTCGCTGACACAGCCACTTGCATCGACTCTCACCTTCACCCTTGTTTAAAAGGTAATTCAAATACTTCTGCAGGGCTCAATGCAGGAACTACTGAAAGCATAAATGTAATGGTGAGGAGGGAAAACATGAAAATTATAAGATGACTGAAGTGCTTGTCACCTGTGTGATGGGAAATTTACGTACAATAATTCAAGTTTCCCATCTCTGCCACATCTGAGGGCCACCTACCTATCTGAGATCATGCAACATATTTCATTGCCGGTGTCTTCAACGGAAACGTTTCTCGAGGTCACTTACCTGGATGATCTATGGTGCTGACTATCCACACTGTCAACAGCCTGTAGAGCGGGTTCAACCACTTAATTGGACGATACTGTGCAAGTATATTACTCTACTCAACTCCCAATTAGACAGCGGCATATGGTCTGCGGAGAGCTCCTAATTTAATCACAAGGAAGATGGTTCTGGGGCCAACACTAACTCACATTTAACAGTTTTATTACCTTGGAACAATTTATTTGCATTGGTACAAACCTTAGCACAGAATACCATTCGCTTCTAGGCAACGACACAACACAGAGTTCTTTGTTACGGGTAGGATCCCTCACTGTTGTAGCACTGAACCTCCTGAGAGGAGGAAGGGCTCCTCCTCACCTCCACGGCGCAGGTAAGGATCATAGTGTCGATAGAGGGAGACACACTACTTTACTGTTGTGTGTCCAAGTAACTTACTTGCTCAGTGAGTACTGCTCTAGGAAGCGTACCACCTCATGGTGGCTTCCCCCCTGCGTTTGGCAAGGGACAGAGATGTGCAACTATTAGCCTTAGCATTGAGACTAGTGGGGTCTAGTGTGGTGAGGTTCATCACTATATCGAGGTGACCCCACTGAGCAACTCCCCAGTAATACCTCCCTCCTCCACCAGGTGCATCACCACCTCCGGGTGGCCCTCTATGGCTGACAAGGTCAGTGCAGGCACTTCTTGTCTGTGGGTACCAATGTTCACATCAATGCCACTTCCAAAGGAGAGATAGTCCACTCGACCTCGATTTTCTCCTTTCCTACCAGAGCATCCAAAACATGCAGCTGTCCCCTATCTGCAGCATGGTTCAAATCGGTGAGCATCCTGTCCACACAGGGATTTCTTGCAAGAAGGAAATTCATGGAATTGATATATCCCTGATCAGAGGCCCAATATAGAAGTTGCTGAAGGATTTCGTGACCTGCTTCGTACTCGATGAGCAGTTCGCTCCACCGTGGACCTTCTTCTTTGTTCCGCCACTTTCTCTGTCCCTCTGGAGAGGAAGTTTCTCTCTCATCCCGCACGCCAGCTCTCTCTTCTCAACAAACTTCTCTCCGTCTTTACAAGCTTTTTCCATTTCCTCCTCTCTCTTCTTTCATGCTCTCTCCACCTCCTCTTCTCTGTCCTTACGTGCTTTCTCCACATCCATTGCTTTCTTCTCAAATGCCTCCTCCCTCATTTCTATCACCATCTCACTGTATTTCAGCACTTCTTCCCATAAACTCGGGCTGTTCTCTGTCTCCTCATTAGTTCTCTCCAATTCTTCCACCACTCTGGTATCTTCTTTCAGCTGCAATTACCTTATCTTCACATGTTACGCCAGTGATCCGCAGAGTGCCGCACAGAGTTCGCACCGAGGCTGGAACACACAATAACACCACAAATTAACAGAGAGTCCTCCTTAGAGCTGGTTTACATGGGATAAATGTTAGTGAAACAGGCCACCATTAGAATTACCTGAAGGGAAATTGATTCAGTTACGAAGTGCTGCAGACATGGCAACCCTATTATAATGTTCTGGAGACTTACTTCGTTAGCTGAGTGGCACTGTAGCAAGGTTGCCAACAAAGAAAGAAAGAAAGAATAAATTGTACGCGAAAAGGATGCTTGAAACATTGAATTTTTTTGTTATATAGAGCCTCACTTGCCACACGTTTTGTATTAAAAACTACCTGTATTTCTCAATGTTGAATGTTTACTTCTAGGATTGTTATGACCTGTCAATTATCTGTTATGTGATTTCCTTACTGTGAGAGTAATTTATATTCTTCACTTTTTAATTTTAGTTTCAAACTTATTCTATTTTTAAATTAAATATTCTCTTATTCCGTCCTAGTTCTTTTTGGTAGAGCAGTTTTTCTAGGGAATAGTTCATCCCTTCAAATTAATAGCAACCCTCGATTCCCTATTCAAAGCAACTTAAACAAATACAATTAATGCCAGACTCAGCTTGAGGTCCTCTTGCAGCTATTACCACGCTCGGAAGCTAAGAACCCATAACACCCCTTCTTAGTCGTTTCTTACAGCAGTATTCCATCACCCTCCAACCTATGCTACATCACTCCACCGAGAGTCGCAAGTTAGGAAGGGCATCCGGTTGGGAGGATAGAACCTCGAATTAGGGTAATACGTGAAAAAAGCCCTAGCACAGCCTCCGCCGGGTTAGTGCAATAAGAGCCCATGTACACGCGTGCTTCTACTTACTTGTGTTAGGCCACTCACTTTAATCTATCCTATCCGACCTTCCTCGGTTAACTCTTGTCCTTTTCCGAGCTCCCACGCTATTAGATTTACGAGGGCTAAGGAGTGTTTAATTTTCACGCCTTCGTAGCCTTTGTCTTTCTTTGGCTGATACTTTGCGCGGTCGCTCTACTCTCCAAGACCTAAAGTCGCTTTTCAGCGTTACGCCTCAATGAATAAAGAATATGTATTAAGTCTTACACCATCTCCCTGGTACCATGTCAAGTCCCGGGAGGTTACCGCGTGGTCAACGCAACGTTAGGTCTGCAGGGGCATCGAACGTGAAGTGTAGGTAGGGATCTTATTCTGTATTCGGGAATTCTGATAATACGCGAACTCCTGCAGGGCTAAATTCCAGCAGCACATTATTTTTTACGTATTATAATGGGTATTTAGTCTGAAGATAGGTCTTCCTGTGTGATTGTACTGTACCTAAGTTGCGAACTTGTGGAAAAAATGAACTTTGCATTCCATGTGTCAGCAAATACATCCAAAGTTAGTCAACTTGCACGTGCAGTTATTTCTTGCTGATATGTGCATGCTAGGCTCTCCGTTTCTAGAACTTCGAAGATGCTTCCCAATATACGCCCCCTATGAATAAAGCATTTGTATTACACCTTACATCATATTCATAGTCCTATGTGTAGCCATCAGCTTCCATCAATCTCAGCATCAAAATCCCTGGATCATGTCCCATCTCGTCTATTTAGGTTGAGCGTAGGATCGAATCTCAAACTTGAGACTGTAACGCCCTTGTAAAGTTAAGTCTGGTGTCAAATGCATCGGTCAACCTAACACTTTTGACCATAATCACGTCAGCAGTTAGGTTTTGAGAGGTTAACGCGCGGGCGAGGCGGGGTGAGGTACTGGCCATCCTCCTCAGTTGTATCCTCTGACCCCCACTCTGTAGTTCCAGGATACTGCCCTTGAGGCGGTAGAGGTAGGATCCCTTGCTAAGACCGATGGAAAAACCGACCCTGGAGCGTAAACAGATAAAGAAGAAGAAGAGGAAGAAAAAAAATTAGGGAATGCATCTATAAGGCTCTGTCTATGCCTATTTACCACTGTGTCCTAACACAGCTCTCGCCAGAGTTAGCCCTCCCTTTTAGTCACCCTTACGACTGGCAGTATACCATTGACGCAATTCTACCCCTCCACCTCACCTCATAAAAATTAGGATCTGGGTGGAGTGACGTCATCATAGTAGCAAGAGTTGTAGTAACGACACCACGAACAAGCCGTGTCGTCTCAAAACTCACGAGTTTCAAAACTGACGAGTCTCAAAACTCACGAATTCCAGGAAGAGGATTAGTAAGAACAAGTTTCTCTACCTGCGCCAGTCTCAAAACTCACGAGTCTCAAAACTCACGAATTCCAGGAAGAGGATTGGTAAGAACAAGTTTCTCTACCTGAGCCAGTCTCAAAACTATCGAATTCCAGGAAGAGGATTTGTAAGAACAAGTTTCTCTACCTGAGCCAGTCTCAAAACTCACGAGTTTCAAAACTCACGAATTCCTGGAAGAGGATTAGTAAGAACAGGTTGCTCTACCTGCACCAGTCTCAAAACTCACGATTCCTGGAAGAGGATTAGTAAGAACAGGTTTCTTTACCTGAGCCAGTCTCAAAACTCACGAATTCCTGGAAGAGGATTAGAAAGAGTAAGTTTCTCTACCTGCGCCAGTCTCAAAACTATTGAATTCCAGGAAGAGGATTAGAAAGAGTAAGTTTCTCTACCTGCGCCAGTCTCAAAACTCACGAGTTTCAAAACTCACGAATTCCTGGAAGAGGATTAGAAAGAGTAAGTTTCTCTACCTGCGCCAGTCTCAAAACTCACGAGTTTCAAAACTCACGAATTCCTGGAAGAGGATTAGAAAGAGTAAGTTTCTCTACCTGCGCCAGTCTCAAAACTCACGAATTCCTGGAAGAGGATTAGAGAGAGTTTCTCTACCTGCGCCAGTCTCAAAACTCATGAATTCTGGAAGAGGATTAGAAAGAGTAAGTGTCTCTACATGCGCCAGTCTCAAAACTCACGAATTCCTGGAAGAGGATTAGAAAGAGTAAGTTCCTCTACCTCGGCCAGTCTCAAAACTCACGAATTCCTGGAAGAGGATTACAAAGAGTAAGTTTCTCTACCTGCGCCAGTCTCAAAACTCACGAATTCCTGGAGAGGATTATAAAGAGTAAGTATATCTACCTGCGCTAGTCTCAAAACTCACGAGCAAGGCCAGTCCTTCTTTGAATGGTTAAATGTCCACCCTATTAGTGATGGGTTAATCGAATACTTTTAATAATCAAATAACTTCCATCCGATTATTTAAGTAATCGAATGAGTTTCAAATATCATTCATTTATATCGCGCGGAATAATGGGATGCGACACGGATATTTTTTCGGTTTAAATGTATCTGGTAGATAACCGATTGAAGTAAGCAAATAGATGAACGCTTACGAAAATTAGAAATACGCCTTTTTCCAAATGAATCTCCAAATGTTGAAACTAAATGAGTGAATTAACTGGCTTGACATCTAATATCTCTAAATATAATTCCTTATTTAAACAAATGCCGCCTTCTGGCGCATAATGGAGCTAAGCCCCAGTACTAACAACTGACAATTCCTTTTAACTAGCAGTGGGAAATATACCTACTTTAATTTTATGTCGTCCAGCTGCATGCATAAATGGTTAGCATGCTGGCCTTTGGTCCAAGGGGTCCAGAGGGTCCCGAGTTCGGTTTCCGGTCGGGTGGGAGATTTTAACTTTCATTAGTTAATTCCTATGGCTCGGGGACTGGTGTTCGTGCCGTCTTCAGCATTAGACTTCATCTTAGGTAGGACTTCATCCTCACAGACGTGCAGGTCACCTATACGGCGTCAACTCTAAAGACCTGCACCTGACCTCCCCGGAGGCCTCATGCCAGTATTATAAATTTATGTGAAAGGTAAGAAACGTATTATATTAACTTTAAGACAACAGCAAAATATTTTTATAATAATGATATTAATACACCTCGGTCTCTTTCATTCACTAACCATTATTTTTCCTCCTGGGTTGGGGTGGCAGAATAACATTCACAGTATCCCCTGCCTGACGTAAGAAGCGACTAAAAAGGGCCCCCAGGGGCTCTTAAATTATTTAAGAAAAGACTAGATAAACAACTGATAGGCAATCTGCTACCAGGGTGACTGCCTTAAGTCGATGGAAAAACATGGGTTGAAGGGAAGCGTGAGTCACCGCGCACCTCATCCCTCCTGCAGTCATCGCAAGCACCTGCTGTCAGGATTCGTGAATTTTGAGACTCATTAGAATGTTTACTTTAGCTACCAGTTTGTAGTCGTCAGTTTTGATACTATTTGTTACTAATTATAGCCCGTGTGTTCTGAGACTCGTGAGTTTTGAGACGTAACCGAACAAGCTTTGACCTGTAGCTGAAGACTCCGGGTTCTCTCAAGTCAGATGTCTTGCGTCATAACACGTTGTCGCATTCCTTTACAACACCAGATTGGAAAAGTACAGTTTAGCTCGCAAAGTCACTTTTTTCTGCTGACATGTACACTGTAGTCATTTACTGTAGTTAGTATACCTCCATCGTAAACATATTTCAATAAGGGTGAGGATATTTGAAATGCAATTAACCTCTTTAGTTTTTGAGTTTATGTCAACTCCACGTTCGAATCCTTAGGAGTGGCATTTACTCTGCTCACCTAGGGCTGAAGTGCCCCCTACAAGAGTTAGCCAAGGAGGTTAGATAGACGACAGCTTAGCACACAACATGCCTAGACTCAGCTAGAGACCCCCGCGATTCCGCCAATGCAGACAAAACAACAGCACAGGTTATTCGACTCCTACCTAAGGCAAGGGTGCCCCTGGAGGAGCTTTACTATTCTAGAACCCCACCACATCGGAATGAAGTGTCCTACAAGAGTTGGCCCAGGTGGTTGGATAGACAACATCTTAGCACACAACATGTCTAGACTCAGCTAAAGACCCCGTGTTCGCTAACACATGCTCTCTCAAGTCAAGCGCCCTTTTCAGTAGCCTCTTTCGACAGTATTCCATAAGATAACGGTATCCTATTGTCTGGAGGTTTCAGAGGACGTAACGCGTGGCTAGAGGTGGATTGCGCGTCGCGGCCATCTTGCGCAGTAGCCCCTGGGCCAGCTCCCAGGAGTTAGTCCCATAAGAGCCCATGTATGTCCGCCAGCTTGCGCATTAGCCCCTGTGCCAGCTCCGCCTATTTTCCCTACTCAGGGCATTTGGTATTTTATGAGCCCCAGCAGAAAAGTTTTTCATATTTGTTTTCTCGCGTTTTTCACACCTTTGAATAATACTTTCCTCTCATCTTTAGATATGGTATAGTTTACACTGTACCCGCGGCTACACAACGTAAAGTGCCCTCATGTCGGGAAAAGTCGTATTTATTGTTTCTGTATCCTTGTTGGATAGTTTTTATTCGTATATAGAGAAGTAGGTTTCCTTGCTTAGCACGTTCTTTTTTGTTGTCCCCTGTAGGAACGTCTTAACGAGGTTTTGCTGTTATAAATGTCATAAAAGAATATTTAAACTACCCTATTCATAGGTCATAAAATGAACACACCCGTAATTTTATAGTAAATTTTAGAAATAATCCAACCTACATGATGGCAAATTTTATCCAGTTTTTTAAGAAATATTTTAAGTTCACTTTGACAGCTGTACTGAACAACAAAAATGAATTTTTCAATAGAAACGAGGGTTCTGAATTAGAGGAAAGTAACACAAAGTAGCATACAAGTAACATAAAAGACATATATGCCAAATTATCAATTTCTAAAGCAATAGATATTGTAAGTGATGGGAATCCTTATGATGATGAGTTGCAAGAGGAAGATGTGCCTCAAAGTGTTCAATAGAATTTGACTCTTGTGCAGGCAGCAAACATGGCACGTAGTCTTCAGGATTTTCTTCTGGCATGAAGTGATTTGCCAGAATCTCTGTTAAATTCACGTGCAGTGGTTGCTGACTGCCTTGAATATTCGTTTGTGTCTGGGAGTGTTCAGAAGAAATTCGCAGACTTTTCCATAATATAAAGTCGAGAAGATAATGTAAAGATACAGGGTAAAATTTGGGATGCTGAAAATTTCTAATTATAACATTAACACATAATTATAACACAGTTTATATAATGATAAGAAAATGTACCCATGCTTCGCTGTGATATTCAACATTGTATACGGATTTCTCCGTACATTACTCTAAAGGCAGTTAGTAAGATTATATTAAATTGCATGTCTCTTAGCGAGTCCGAGAAAGAAAACAGGGAGGACACCATACGTTGTTTCCGATGTGAGGTAGGCATTGTGGAAATTTCCTTGATAATGGCAGGCCACATATCTTACCGCCAATCACAATCGAGTTCGGTAATTTCTACTATAATGACAGGCTCATTTGGCAGCTACCATTCACAGTAGAGATGGAGAGTTTTCATTATAAAGGCAGGCCCCTTTTCCTCATGCCAGTCACAATCGAGTTGGAGGGATTTCATAAAAATCGAGAAATGAAGCGCTAACGTATCAATTGGGACACGAAAATAAACCGTAGGACCAAAGTTCTAGATCTCTCCAAATTGAACGGCGATTGTGCTATCCGTTTTTAATACGCCTTACCGTATAGCCACCATCTACCCAGAAACGAAGGCCTGCACCGTTCGGGAAGAAATATCAAATAAAGTCTGGGGTAAAATAAACAATATTGAAATTACAGACAAGCTATGAACATCAGGATTCGTTATTATAACCTGAAAGGTGACCACGGAGTCACATATCTATGCACCTTAGTCCTTTGGAGATTGTTCTGTTCCCCGGAAGTCACACCTGTAGATGGCCACATATGGAGCATACTGAAAGAATTTGTTTTCCAGTAAAGACGACTCTATCTATAAATGTACATGAATTAAAAGATAAAACTGTCTGCTGCAACCAGTATTCACAAATATGTTCGACGATCTACAGGAATCTTATGATCTATGCATGACGCATTAGGCCACACTTTTCACAGACTTGCACAGCAAAGTGCATACCAGTTCATGCCAGTGCTTCAAAAAGAACACATTACACACTGCCCACGCAAAACATATGAGGAAACGGAATAAGCGAAGGAGACATCGGCCATTTATCCAACGAACAATTCCGGGCGTTTTTACAATTCTCTACATGTCTTTAGTGGGAAGCTCCCATAGCCAGGGTCTCAGCTCCATTTTGCTAATTATTATGCTTCTCAGTGTTGCTGTTAATCTTCATACAGCAACAGCGATTGCACTCAGACCGGCTACTCCATGCCAGGGAAAGGCTGAGCATTGTAGGCTTCAATTTGTACCAATGAAATCATGTGATTCCTATGGGAGAATTTGAGGAATGTAGAGACAAGTGCTCATGGATATCTGTGATCCAAAGTGCTCCCTCTGTTATCCCATTAAGCTGTCTTGTATATGGCAACTATTTCCAGGTATTGGGGAGACTCACTTCACTTCACAACAAGCCTAATTTCTTATTAAAACCTCTACAATTATCATTATGAAGGATGCACACTGGTACCAGTCATGCTTAAGGGTACATCTCTGTGAAGGACCATCATTTTAACTACAAATCACACACAAGATATCACCAGTAGTTTGCTCATATACACCCTAAATTCACTGTACAATTGGAATTAACCTTTAGAACCATAAAACAAGAAAGAAAAATTAGTTATTCAAGTATTTTAATAATTAGCCTACTTCATCCTTTGTATGTAATTTACTTTTTGAGAGTGTAGACAGTTTTTAGAAACCTTTATCTCTGAAACTTATCAATAAAATCCACCATTTTTAACTGTATACAGAGAATGTGTGTGTGTGTGCATAAAGTAGACTACTACGGAGAACATACAGAAAGAAATGAATGAACAGAATTAATTAAAATTTGGTACATAAAAGTACAGCAATTTTTTGTTGGGTGTAGCTGAAGTCAAGTCCTAACATTTTTAGATAGGTCCATGATTGTAGTCTACTTTTCTTCAATCATCGTACTAATTCTATGCACGAAGTTTCAGCCTTCTAGCTTGAGCAGTTTTTGGTCTATTAAACTAAATATGTAAGAAAACTAAACTTTCGGGAAAAGTTTAACTTCGCTTTTCATGAAAGTTGTGGCGTAACCTGATGTGTTTAATGCATTACAGCCCCATACTCATCTTGGTTCAGAAGTTCTTCATCCTCTTTCTTCCTCCTTATATTCCTTTTTCTGGTTCTTGCATCCTTGGAAGTCACTTTGAACATTCTCTCTGCCTCGGCAACTATTCTGTCAATAGCAGTGAGGAGGTAGATGAAGATCCATAATTGCGCAGAAAGTTTGTGTTGATTTATACCCTTTGCCTATACAGCGCATACCATAGGCTAGTCTTGTGTTCATATTATAATGCCTCTTGTTATTTACCCCTGAGACCATGACCACAGACACTGCACATGACGGTAAGTTTTGAGACTAAACTCTTCCTACTATTTACATCTTCAAGCAGTTCAATATTACTTTCACTTTCACAACATTTACACTGTAACCATTTGTTCAGTAAACTGCACACAGTACTGAGTTCAATTATCACAGACCCAGGATGTATGTTTGGAATCTTTTCTTCACTAAAGTTACTGCTGTATGAATCGTCCAAATATTTCAGTTTATTTTTGAAGCACTTCATTGCACCTTAACCTCACTCTCACCAGAACCATTACTGGTATTGATTTGTGTTTCTTGCTCCTTTGATGTAAATCTATTTCCGTAGAACTTGCGCCTGCTGGCACCAAATTTCCTTGTCCTCGGCATATCTATGGAAATATTTGCTACTTATATTTTAAGAAAAACTGTTGTGATCAACACTGTAGTTTATTTATTACTGATGTGGAGAAAGATGAACATCGTGCAGGTTAGCCAACTTTTGAAAGTTAAATTTACTATTTTTGCACAGATATTACATTTACTGCCCCAAAGTGACTTGTTCAGGAAATATTATGAAGTTTAAATACATTTGAAATGTAAAGGGGCGTGGCAGAGTTCTGCAGATATTTAAGATTAGGGCTGTAAAAGGTCGTAAAACATTAATAATATGTACTTATCTTATATGGTTGGATTAAGGAAAGACTGGGAGATAGTATGAGAGTAATGTTTTAGATTTTTTTTTAAATTCGCGTACATGTTCCCTTAAAATACTAACTATGATTACAAGTAAATAATACATAACATTAGTACGATATGGACAAGGAGAATATTTGTGATTTGTCTTAGTTCTGGCAGTGAATTTACAGACGAGAGGGTGACAAGAGTAAGTTAATAAACATAATGAATTATTTTAATTTTGTACGAGTTTATTGAGTTGAATTCTAAAAACTGACCATGTACGTCACAAAAATTTACTGTAAATTTATGTATACATATTTCCTTATTTTAATTACATTTGTGATACTTCAGGAAAGATGATATTTAATAGTTACAGTAAATTAAGTGAAAACTGTAATCAATTCATTACATGAATTAGAACAAAGGGTAAGTCATACTTCCTGCAGACTTTTAACTTAATTACTGTATCTTAATCTCCTTCATTGAGGCAACTGACAACAGCCCCACATTAACCCTTTGACGCCGACATCCTTATATCATATACGACTCCTTTTCTACACACGCTGCCGACCTCCATACGTGGTATAGACACCTGCAGGACCAATATCATTTTGTTGTTGCTCTTAAAGTAATAAATGTTGTAGAGATGGAAGTGGCATATCTTTGAGGGTAAAGATCTCTACCTTGCTTGTATGTATGAATCATCCCTAATCAGTGTCTCTGTCTTTCTCTCTGAAGTGTTTGAAATAGTCTGATCCCTATCCGCTTCAGAGCACGAAGTCGAATCTAGCAGATGTACGTTTCATTACGGGATGTTTCCTCATGTAGATTGATAGTAGAAATCGCAATCTCTTCAGTGATATGAGTGTTGACATCATCTGGTGAATTCATATACCGTAATTCTTTCAGTGCCTTGAAATCTCTTATGACACCTTATTAGTTGAGAAAAATCAATTACAAAGTCAATACGGCCAATATGAACTGATTATCATAATTAATTGATCCGCTGTCAATTTGAAATGACATTGCGTGGAGCAGAAGGATGGCATGGTGCAGTTTGAATGAAAGGGAAGTAATACAGGTTTAATAAATCAGACGATATCAGCACTACACCAGACTAAACTGAGCGAAGCGAGAATGGGCGTATTAACAAAAGAAATGGGAGTGCATGGTGCGCAGCAAAGTAATGGACGACGAAACACGCCAAAGTATACGTCCTCTTTCTCATGAACTATTCGACCCATTAACCTGGGATTGGTGCCAAATAAATCTTCGAAATATTTTTCTCAGTTCTTCCACTCAGTTACTGAGACAACGATTACCGTAGTTTTCACTGCATTGAGAAACATCCCAGGCAAATACAAGAACGTCACTTTCATTCTGTACAAATGCGGAAGGTCCCTTCTCTATTACTAAACTATCAAGGTAAATACCAAGTTAATGTAAACTACATTATTTTCAGTCTCTTCTGTAATCGTCTGAAAATAATCTGGACTAAACTGTATAAACTTCATGATCTGTATTGTCAGTGCTGAACTGTGCAAAGTATAAGTCTTTGGTTTTTCCTCCTATTCAAAACCTTATTCAACCTCCGGAGGGGGTTACAAATTCATGTCAAGTTTACTTAAAAGAACAAGCAGGTTTCGGTCATTCTTTATGGACATTTGAGGTACAGATTGTATTGTACTAAATTTGAAATAATCTAGATATACGGTACGGTAGTATAAAAATTCACAATTATGGTACACTACACATTAACATTCACAAATTTTGGACCTAATTTTTTTGATAAAACAAAAATTGCGTTTGGATAACAATCGTCTGATGTTGCTAAACTAACGCTAAATTGAGTCCGATACCCATGAACAGATTACACACAACCTTAGCCATACATTAATAGTTTGCTTACAGACGGAGTCATTATCATTGACAGTGCTCTATTAACTTGGATGAAACCTCCTCCACTATTCTGACGTTTTTGACAACAGGCAGCCATGAAATAGGTTCACAGCTTCTACGGTCATTAGACAAGAACAGGAGAGAAAAGTGGGAAGCAACAGTGAAAGATACGGAGTTTGCAAGATACAGCAGAGTATCAAATCGACTTACTGGAAAACATTATTCTAAAGAGCAGTGCACTAACTTGAGTCCAGATGCCATTGCAAATAGAATGGTTGAAGTCACCTGAGACAAGAGAGATAAATGCCATACGAGAACTGTGAAACGTAAGCTCACCGAGCTCAAACATGGAACAGAGAAGAATGAGGAACTGTCTAGACCATTGTCTATTCAGGAAGTTGAAACTGCTATAAAATTGTGAAAACTGGTAAGGCTGCTGGCCCAGATAATATCTTCAAGGAATTCCTTCGAAATATGGGTCCACATAGCATAAAATGGATCACTTCTCTTTTTACTTACATCCTTCAGACTAATAACCTGCCGAAGCAGTTCAAACGGTCAAAGGTGATCGCCCTTCTTAAACATGGAAAGTCGGAGCAGAGACCTGAAGACTACCGCCCAATAGCACTTCTCAGTTGCACTTATAAACTCTTGGAGCGAGTCCTCCTCACTAGGATACCACCACTCATTGACGCTGTAATTCCCCCAGAGCAAGCTGGTTTCAGAAGAAATCGTAGCTGCACTGATCAAGTTTTGTCTTTACCAGTCACATCGAGGCAGGCTTCCAAAAGAAGTTAAAATCAACAGCTGTCTTTATTGATCTGACAAGTGCATATGATAATGTCAGGCGACATGGACCAATTCTTAAAGTGCTGGGAGTAATTTCCTGCTTGGAAATTGCAAACCTAATTTCCAACATGCTCTGTGAGAGAGAGTTTGTAGTATTCCTATGTGATTCTAAAAGTCGCAAAAGAAAATTAAATAACGGTCTGCCATAGGGATCAGTATTGGCCCCAGTTCTCTTCTACCTATACATCCATGACTTACCACCAACCACAGCTACTAAGTTCATCTATGCAGACGATATTGCATTGGTAGCTCAAAGCAGAAATTTCGAGGATGGAGAAGGCATTCTTTCAGCAGACTTGGTCAAAATGGCAACTTTGTTCAAGTCTTGGCGTTTGATCCCAAGTACTTCTAAGACCGAGGTTTCATGTTTTCATCTCAGCAACCAACTGGCAAACTATGAGCCATCTGTCTTATTCCTTGGTGAAAACCTAAAGTACAACCCGTTCCCGAAATATCTAGGAGTCACACTGCACAGAACTCTGAGCTACAAAGAACATCTCACCAAGCTCTCTCACAAATTCGCTACAAGGAATAACATCCTACACAAGCTTTGTGGCAGTTCCTGGGGAGCCTCGGCTGACTCCTTACGATTAACGGGTATCAGTCTCGTCTACTCTGCAGCGGAATACTGTGCCCCAGTATGGCTGGAAAGTGCACATGTGCATAAAGTGGATACTAAGTTGACTGATACCATGCTCTGCATAACTGGTAGTGTAAAGTCAACACCTCGCCACTGGTTACCCGTACTTAGTCATATCCCACCACCTCACCTGAGGAGAAAGGAAGCTCTGCTGAGAGAAGCAAAGAAGATCTGGTCATCTCCCTCATTACCAGTTCACCAGAAATTTTGTTACCCATCGCCACGACGACTTCGATCTAGGAGACCAGCAATTATACTCGCTGGCCAACTCTTGAGGGATAATTTTAATCTAAACGAGAGCTGGCGGGATGAGTGGTCAATTTCTACATCTGGGACAATTACTCATGACCTAAATCCAACCCTGAAAATGAAGCGATTCGACCTCCCAAGAAAACTATGGTGTCGCCCCAACAGACTGAGGACTGGGCATGGACGCTGCAATTTATTACACCATAAGTGGGGTTGGATGGTTTCTCCAATTAGTGAATGCAATGAAGAGGAGAAGACCATGGACCATGTCATCCCGCGCTGCCCTCTTCATGCCTACTCCGGAAGCCCCAGCGACCTGTTTCATCTTTCAGAAAGTGCTGTAAGTGGCTGAAGCACTTAGACCTGGACTTATAAATTTGTAGTTATAATCACCATACGATTAAATAAATAATAAACCTTTAGAACGAGCATCGAAAATTCTCTACAGGCACTAAAAAATTTGTTTATCAATAAAATGAAGTATACACGCAAGAGAAGAGAATATTTCTCCTCAAACAACCTTTTGAACAAACTGAATTTACTCTGAGAATACACAAAAATTTAATATAAATATTGGCATGATGATCATACGATTTTAATATTTTTAATGGGAACGGATACTCAGTATGTTAACAACCACTTTTACTGAATTGTGGGCTTGTGAAAATAGGCCTACTTTCTACAGAGTCCTTGCAGTTATCCTACTAAGTCTTAAACCTGTTATCATGGATTAAAATTTATATTAATATTGATAGTTCGTGGTGTAGCTTACTGTAGTCAGTTTGTGAATCAGGAACAACAGCTGAATGACCTGGTAAATGGAACTGAGACTCTGGATACCAGTTGCTACAGAATAGGAGTGGACATCTCGAGAAAACTGTGAGTCACGGCCCTGCTTGTGAAAAGTTACTGCAAGTAGCTCGCAGTTGTGAGACAGTATCTCTACATCGGTCTGTTTTCAGAGGAACTTTGCTGCAAGGGAGTAAAATTATTGGAAGTGGGATATCTTATTCATGAGTTTTAAGTAACAGACATGAAATGAGTGAGAATGATTGCTGGTTCAAACAGGTGGAGACAATGGAAGGAGATTATTCAGAATGAAGGGAGATAAAGGCCAAGTTATGAATGAACTCATTCGATAAATGTGAAAACCTGACTATTTTTGGGATCATGTAAGGCGAATGGAGGATGATGTGTTATCGAGGAGAATATTGGACTCAGCCACAGAGGATAAGTGAAGTAGCAGACTAAGACGACGATGGTTAGACTCAGTTTCTAAGGAGGTAAACATTAAAGGTATGAAATTTAATGAGGCCACGAAGCCTTACAGACTTACCTTATCACTCCTTCCAAGTTATACGGAGAAGAGATGGTGTGACAAGCTGCAGGAAGTGATGGCCGATACACAGCTAGGTCACGTGTCACAGAGCTTCTCTCGCAATAACTGTTACATTCACAAGTACGCAGACTTGTGTAAAAAAAAACCTATAAGATGAACGTGTGGATCAGTCTCAATCACACCGAGCTCGATAGCTGCAGTCGCTTAAGTGCGGCCAGTATCCAGTAATCGGGAGATAGTGGGTTCGAGCCCCACTGTCGGCAGCCCTGAAGATGGTTTTCCGTGATTTCCCATTTTCACACCAGGCAAATGCCGGGGCTGTACCTTAATTAAGGCCACGGCCGCTTCCTTCCACTTCCTAGGCCTTTCCTATCCCATCGTCGCCATAAGACATATCTGTGTCGGTGCGACGTAAAGCAAATAGCAAAAAAAAAATTCTCAATCACTTGGTAGACAACTTCAGACATAAAAGAACTAACAAATACATTTTGAGTAGAAAGAAACAAACAATGCTGAAATTACAAACAAGCTATGAAGATCAGGTTTGTCTTTGTAACATGAAAGGTGGTAAAACCAGGAAAGAACAAGGAGTAATTCCCAGTTTTACGGGAATGAAAGATAAAGGATCAGCAGTCAACAACAACATTTATTATAATCTTTCAGAAAAAAACAACAATAAATTATTTGAATAATTTGATCCATGATTAAATACGAAATTCAAGTGACGTACACCTAGCCTTGAGCCGAACTGACCACCGGCCGTGCACATGATAGTGATTATAAATGGAAACTGAGAAAATTCAGAATTATCTGAATATTGCATTAAATGTGAAAGGCTGGCGCAACCATACCAGTATTGAAACTTTACATAGTAGTAAATGAATATTCAAAACATCAAATGACGAAGCTAAATAGAAAAAGCATGGGTTGCTTTAACAATAGATTGAAAAGGACACGAAATTTAATAACGAACTTGAGGTAGACTTGCAACATTAAATTCTCCACCGGGGAGATAAAATTAAAAATAATGAAAACATTGAGCTGTCAGATTAATAGTCCAAACACTGCAGTGTAAAAGACAAATCCTTTCAGGCAAACCAGTTCAGTAGAAAATGTCATCTTGAAGATCAAACATGCTGACAAATGTAATTTAAAATGTTCGTAAAAGTAAAGCAGAATGCGAACTCCAGGCTGGCATTAATAAAATTTAATAGAATAGAATTGCTGAACAGGCCAGCTGGTGCGGAGTAGAAAGTACTCGGCTTGACATTCTTCGTCTATACAAGAGGGCAAGCCCATGTCAACAGCCGCAAGCAGGGCAAAGTGAATACATGTTATGAGAAATGCCGCTTCTAAACACGCAGCGAGGCTAACAGGCTGGATGCATAGTCCGCATGGACATTGCAGAGAATTGGCAATTCCAGTGAGCTGCCCGAAGCAAAGTGAGGAACCAAGTCCTCGCGCCGAGTCTTCAAGTCGAGTTCTGGAGCAGAGTCCAGGTGCGGAGTCCAGTGTGGAGTCCAGGTGAACATGTTGAGTGACAGTCCTTAAGAAGCACTGCAGAAGATTCCAGATTCAACAAAAAGTAGTGCTGCAAGACTAACAATAATAATTACTAAAAAGTACATGAGAAACCTTACCAAAAATACAAAATAATGAAAAAAGAGAAGTCCAGAAAGAATATTCATAATTTCCACACAATTAATAATATAATAAAGGCAAGGGAGAAAACAGAAATAACCAATGAAAATATAGAAAGACGCGGAAGAATACATTCTCGGTACTAGTGGGAGACAAGTTACCAATGACGCAAGCAGTCATGTGAAGGTAATGTGACCAATCAACAGGCGACGAAGAAATGACGTAAGTTAGCGAAGCGAGAGGAAGAAGATAAGCAAACAGTGTTCGTAAGACCTGTAACATGATTGCACGCCATGGGGAACTTGTTATAAATCAACGAAAAATAACTGAACGTAACATAATTAAAGGTTAGCGCAACATCAAACTGAAATTCAATTAAGTAGAATAGTACCGAAAATAGTGAGAATTGCCAATAAATCATACGTTCATGGGCGCATGAACCATACTGGAGGGAGGGCGAAAAGAAAAAAGAAGAAAAGAGATATTCTTTCGGGACTTACAATAACAAAGGTTACAACTTCATTCATATACATCAAGAGGGAGAGGGCACAATGACGTGATGGGTCTAACAAAGATTCCATTACTAGTGCGGATTTTTACCACTCTGATCCTTTTATCCTGACCAGAAAAAAATTGAACAATTCTGCCCAACGGCCATACTAAAGGAGGACTTGGATCCCGGAAGAGAACCAAATCGCCTTCCTTAATGTTGGGTTGCTCAAATGTCCATTTGCTTCTTACCTGAAGCTGCCCCAGGTATTCCAGGCGCCAGCGCTGCCAGAATTTTTCACGTGCAGCCTCAACTTTTCTCCACAAAATCGGCAAAGATAAATCTAGTCTTCGGAGCAGTGCCGGAGGAGAGGAGACCGTAGATTGCCCTATCAAAAAATGTGATGGGGTAAGGGGAAGAAGATCTTGAGGGTCCTGAGATAAAGGGGTGAGTGGCCTAGAATTTATCACAGCTTCAATCAAAATAAGCAGCGAATTAAATTCTTCATAGGAAAGAAAAGATGAATTCAAAGTTCTCCTTAAATGCCGTTTTAGAAGTTTAACACAAGATTCCCATCTGCCTCCATGGTGGGGCCCATATGGAGGAAAAAAATTCCACTTAAATCCCTTTAAATAGGAAATTTTTTGAATTTCCTGCTGAGCTGAAGAAGAAGCAATAGCTCGCCTTAATTCTTCGGAAGCTCCACAAAATGTTTTAGCATTGTCAGAAAAAACTTCTGAGGGGAATCCTCTACGAGAGAAGAATCTAGAGAAAGCAGCTAAAAAATAGGAAGTAGAAGCATTAGTAACAAGCTCAAGATGTATAGCCCCAGTGACCATACAAACAAACAGAACAACATAAGCCTTACCTAAAGTCTTAGAGGCAGGCCTTAGAGGATTGGTTTTATAGGAAAATGGACCAGCATAATCAACACCGGTGTACTCAAAAGGGCGACAGGGTTGGGATCTAAATTAGGGCAGATCACTCATGAGCTGAGATGAAGGTATGGGATTGGCACGAAAACATTTTACACATTTACGTATCACAGAATTAACCTCATGAATCCCGTTAATAATCCAATAATGTTCACGAATGAGGTATAGCAAAGTGCGAGCACAGGCATACAAATGCTGATAATGAAATTGTCTTATAATCAATTCAGTAACGTGATGTTTAGAAGGTAAGATGATGGGATGCTTCTTATCTTCTGATAGAACAGAAGAAGACAACCGACCACCTACTCGTAAGAGATTATCTTGATCAAGATAGGGGGACAACGACAAAAGTTTACTGCCCTTTTTTAAGGGAGTGCCCTTACTAAGTGATCGAAACTCCTCCAAAAATACTTCTTGCTGCACTAAAAACAATATTTTATTAGAAGCTGTTCTTAATTCTAAAGCAGTTAAGAAGTCACGAGGCCTTAAAGGCTGATCTAATACAAAAAATTTCCATCTGAGAACATAAGCCATAACTCTTACGAGGTTGTGAAAAGTGGAAAATTTGTGAAGCAATGGATAAATTGCAATAGCAACATGCGCAGAAATTAAAGTCGTGCGAACTTCAAATTGCTCAACAGACTCTAAATTAGGATGGCTAGGCCATAGAGAGGTAGGTTGAACAAGCCAAATAGGACCGTGCCAATATAAAGCACGGTTAGCTAAACGCCTAGGACTACAACCTCTCGAAATCACGTCAGCAGGGTTCTCGCGAGAAGGAACATACCGCCAGGAGTCTACTGAAGTTTGTTCCTGAATTTTAGCAACTCTGTGAGAGACAAAGGGTTGCCAATGATATGAAGGTTTAGCAAGCCAAGACAGAACGATAGTCGAATCAGTCCAGAAAAAAGTTTGACACCTTTAAATTTTGAAGTAGTTTATTAGACAATTCCACAGCAAGTAGGGCTGCACAAAGTTCTAACCGGGGCAATGAAACGACCTTCAAAGGAGCTACCTTGGATTTCGAAGATACAAGATTGGAAAAAAAAAATGGTTCGTTTCTCGAGACAAGGTAAGCGCAACACCCGTATGCCTTTTCAGAACTATCAGAAAACAAATGTAGTTCCAGAATATCAGCAGGGGGATGCTTAATGAGAACTCTAGGTATAAAAATAGTAGAAACCTCAAGAAGGCTGTCTCTATATTTAATCCATTTTTGAAGATAACTAGGGGGGACAACTTCATCCCAAGTTGTTTTCAATGTCCACAACTCCTGCATGAAAAGTTTAGCCAGGACAACGATAGGAGCTAAATATTGCAAAGGATCATAGATTTTTGCAATTTCAGAATGGATTTGACGTTTAGTGGTAGGCGGCTCTGAAGACAATGCCCATTTATAAGTGAATATATCCTGCTTAGGACTCCAATATATCCCAAGAGCCTTAATGGTAGTTTCTTCCTTAAACAATTCAACACAATCATTAATCAGATCTCTATCCTTAAAGGCGTTTTAAAATAGGCCGTGATTGGAACACCACTTGTGTAAGACGAATCCACCACCTTCAAGCAATTGAATCAAACCCTTAGCAACCTGGGCAGCTTCTTCGATTGAATAAAAAGAGGACAAGAAATCGTCCACATAAAAGAATGTAGTTAGAGCCTGACTTACCTCAGGAGGAAAAAGATGACCATCTAATTCAGCAAGATGATGAAGAGTTCTGATCGCCAAAAGAGAGGAAGGTTTCAATCCATAAGTTAGTGTTTTTAACCTGAAGACCTTTAGCGGTTTCTTAGGATCATCGCGCCAGAGGATCCTTTGCAGGTCTCGTTGAGCGGGATCAATCAGAATTTTCCGATACATTTGTTGAATGTCAGCCATCACGGCAACCGGGAATAATCTAAAATTTAACAAAATAATAGATAAATCAACTTGAATAGAAGGACCAGCCAAAAGAATGTCATTTAAAGAAGTTCCTTGATCATCCAGGGCTGAACCATTAAATACTACTCGTATTTTCTTAGATTTTTCATTCCCACTCTTCCAAACCGGATGATGATTAAGATAAACAGAATCAGTAATAGTAGTGTCTTCAAATTTCCTTACAACTTCCATGTGATTTAAAGCTTCATACTCTTCCATGAATTGAGCATATTGAAATTTAAGACAGGGATCATTCCTAAATTTCGATTCAATAGCTATCAGGGCCTTAAGAGCACGAGGGTTAGTGTTACTTAAAGGAGGGGGATTGGAGACACGAGGAAGTTGAACCACGAATCTACCATCACAATTACGAAAAGTAGTTTGTTTATAAAGTTGTTCACAAATATGCTCCTGCTCAGAGAGCTGAAGTGAATTTAAAGAACATTCTTCCAATTTCCAAAATCTTTCCAAATTATGTTGATCCTGAGCGGAGATGAAATGACATCGAGGTTTAATAGCTATAGGATTCTTAGGGAGGCGCCCGGTGAGAATCCAACCCAGCTTAGTTTTACGGGCAAATACATTAGGCATGATTTTCACTTTTCAGGCAATAATACTTGCCAAAAGATATCAGCACTTAATAAAAGATCTATGGGTGCACTCTCAAAGAAACTAGGGTCTGCTAATTCAACCTGCACGCCATGGGGAACTTGTTATAAATCAACGAAAAATAACCGAACGTGACATAATTAAAGGTAAGCACAACATCAAACTTAAATTCAAACAAGCAGAATAGTACCGAAAATAGTGAGAATTGCCAATGAATCATACGTTCATGGGGGCATGAACCAAAAGGTGTCCAGGGAGTCACATGTCTCTGTTCTTTTGTACAGCACGTGTTACCTCACAATGGTCCTTTGTTCGGCACTGCAGATCTCACACCTGTAGACGCCTACATATGGGACGTGCTGAAAGAATTTGTTTACCAGTCAGACGACTCAGTCTAGGAATGCATATGAATTACGAGAGAAGACTGTCCGCAGCAACCAGTGTTCATACACATGTTCCACAATCCACAGCAATCTTATGAACAAGGCGTGTTGCACATTTTGACGGAGTTGCACAGCGAAGTGTGTATCAGTCCGTGCCAGTGTTCCAAAATGAAGTAACAGCTGTTCAGTGCCTATCCAAACATATTAGGAGGTGGAATAAGCAAAGGAGACTTTTTCGGATACATCAGCGAGTTGTCCAACGAAGAGTTAAGGGTGCTTTTACACTTCTCTACATGCCTTTATTGGAAAGCTGCCATAACCAGGGTCTCATCTCTACTTTGCAAATTAACATGTCTCTCAGCATTGCTGTCCATTTTGATACAGCAACAGCAACTGCGCTCAGACCAGCTACACCATGCCATGGAAACTCCGAGCTTTGTATGTTTCAATTTGTACCAATGAAATCATGTGATCGCTATCAGACGAGCAGAGACACAAAGAGACAAAAGCCCGTGGATATCTCTGATCCACCATGATCCTTCTGTTTATCAGTGTAAGCTGTCATGTATAGGGGAACTATTTCCAGCGGATATAGGTTTCATTAAATAACGAGCTTCACCTCTTCTCAAAATCTCTATGAAGCATATACACTGGCACGAGTTTGCCGAAGGGAGAGTTTTTACTTATAAAATTGTTAAGTATTGTTACGGGTAAATAACACATAATATTGGTATGATATGGAAAAGGAAGATATATGAGTGATACATGTTATATATTACATACCTTCATGATTTGTCTTGTTTGTTGCACTGAATCCGTAGAAGAGGGTATGGAAATGTAAGTTAAGACAATTAACTTCATGATTGATTGTATTTTACCATAGGAGATTATTGAGTAGACTTCTAAAAACTCACAATGCATGTCATATTAATTTAATTTGTTTATACAGATTTCTTTGTTCCAAACACATTTTTGATACTGCGGGAAAGGTTAATTCAGTAATTAAACTAAGTTAACGTAGAAATTATAATCAATTCATTATGAAAATTACAACAAAAGTTGAATCACACCTAAAGAACCCACTTCATGCCGTCTTGTTTTCTAAAACAGGATAATTCACAGTTAACTTTCAGGATTCCAAGAGAATAATATGGGGGAAATACAAAGAGTAAGGAGCCAAGCTCAGGAAGCCTATGAACAAATGAGCCCTTAAAGCAGCGTTATTCAGTATAACAAACGTAAATTATAAGCTGTGGTTCAGCTTCTTACTGTGTCGCAAACTTACTAAAAAACAACACTCGTTCCGCGCCAACTACATACCATTCATACAAGAACTGAGATGATATGCCATCTGGAGAAATACAATTTATGAAGTAACTTGTGCAAAATTCAATACAGCCAATATTTACTGGTAGGCTGAATGGCATCCTCGATCAATGTTGTGTGAAGAACATTTTAGGAGATCCCGTTCATCTTCCTTCCGACGAAAGGCACAGGATAATTTACAGGCAACAAGATGAATGGGTTTATTTTATACAGCCCAATGAATATATTAAGATGGTTATGTGTAAACACATCTCCATTTCCACAATTCACGGACAGGTACAATATGGCGTGGCTCGAACAGTGGCAAAACAAGGCTGCCAACTTAGGAATCTGTACAAGACCATTTGGCTGGATGGGTTAGGTCCGGCTGGTGAGAAAAGCTTAGGGATGACTGCTTACCAAGGCGGCTTGGGGACGGGAAGCTGCCCCCAGGATTCTAGGACCTTACGTTACATCACCACTGGTATGGCTAGTGAAAAGACCACCGGTCTGGATAGTGACAAGACCACTGGTCTGCCTAGTGACAAGACCACTGGTCTGGATAGTGACAAGACCACTGGTCTGCCTAGTGACGAAACCACTAGTCTGGCTAATGACAAGACCACTGGTCTGGATGGGTAGCGTCCGGGCAGTCACCAAACCATTGGGATGGAGTCCTCCATAATTTCTGAAAATTGTCACCTCCACTTTTCAACACATGTGCCGACAAGCCTGCTATGTCGTTCTACATTTGTTGTTGTTGTTGTTGTTGTTGTTTGAGTCGTCATCCCACAGACTGGTTTGATGCAGAGCTCCATGCCATCCTATTCTGCACCAACCTTTTAATTGTACATATCTGCTTCACCCTACTTCTGCTCTAATCTGCTTGTCATATTCACACCTTGGCTTTCCCCTACCGTTCTTACTGGCTACACATGCTGAACAAGTGCTGGGTGTCTATCATTTGATCTCTCCCTCTCATCAAATTAAGTCAAATCGATCTCCTCTCACCAATTCGATTTAGGATGATGATGTTAGTCTCTTACGTACCTTATTGCTTTTGGTGAAGGGAGTGATAACCTTGAGAGCTACAGATTTATGTCGGTTTCAAACAACACGTACACGATTTTTCATATAATAATTTTTACCATGCACCACAGAGATTCATAGCTCGGAAATTTTGGCTAAGAACCCAGTGATTGTATCAAGCTTTAAACCCCATCCCGCTGACCTAGAAAGGTAACAGACTGGATTGAAGAGGAGAAGCAACTGCGCGTTGTTATTGCATGGAAAGCGTGTGATAAAGGTAATTATATTTTGCAGTTTATGCGTGTAAATCGCTTAAAGGATCAGAAATTAATGTGATGCATTCTTAAGCATAATATTATAAATTAAACATGTGTTATTGTCATGAAAGGCATGATGTTACCTATATGCGTCATTGGTCACATAAAGTAGGCCCTTTAGTCCAGTTTCAGTTATGAATAGTATCTGATATTCATTTCATGTTTTCTCTCACTTTTCAGTCTGACATTGAATAAGATACTAGAAATGTTGGATGATCTATAGATCTATAGATGATATTACTATGTTTCTACAAAATGACAGGTATATTACAGATGAGAGAAGTGGCGATGAGGCAACTAATTCTGTCGAACTCTATCCCCCTCCAGGTAGAATGTTGAGGTTGACAATTGAAATAAATATATCAGCAGATGATGGTACGCCGGTACCTTCTAATGAAATGAAGTAGGCGCCTGGTTTTTCTGGGGCAAATAAACGAGCACCTTCTAAGGAAAAATACAACAAGTTTTGGGCAGCTACGGAGGATAATTTTATTTTCCGATTGGGTGAGGGACGGGCATGAGGAACCTACAGAATATGACGGACCGCAACTGTCTCCAGTTCAGAGTTTTGAGTTACTGTTCATTACAGAAGAAGAATCTCATTGTGAAGATGTCAAAATTATACGCTGTGCACAGGAACCATATGTTAGACATAAATTCAGATGACATAAGAGTTTATATCACTGTACTATTTTTGACTGGCAAAAACGCATCTGGAAAACATATGAATGTTTTTGGAAATAAAATCAGATGTTACAATAACTTACTTTCCAGAGCATGAGAAGAAATACACTTCCAAAAATTAATCAGTATTTGTACCCTTCAGAAAATATGAATCTTCCCCTCAAAAACGAACTTAGCAAGGTACAAAGATACTTTAAATTTCTTAATCAAAACTTTGGGCAGCAATTTGAGGGAATCGGTTCAAGTGATCTTGCAGTGGATGAAGCTATGGTTTCCTATTACAGCCGTCACAGCAACAAGCAAGGGGAAACCTCTAAGGTTCGGACTCAAACTGTGATCAATTCCTACGCGATTTGCTTACCTCGAAGCCTTTGAGCCTTACCAAGGATCTCAACCAACAGACCAATATGCGTTAGGAGCAGCAGCTGTCTTCGCAATTGAAAGTAGGCTACCAGCAGGCTGCAAACTGTAACTATACTGACCAATGTAATCTACAGGTGGCATCCCAATATTTCTTCTTTTTTTGTATGGAACACTTTTCCTCTAGATTTTTAATTTTGCTTTGTTTTTCGTAATGTAGCTAACATAATCTAAAATGAAATACATAGATCAATTTCGTACATTGTGTGGGCATTGGCAGTTTAAACTGGTGAGTGTGTGTGTGTGTGGTAACCATCGCAGACATGCTTAGCAGATGAAGGTAAAGAAATCTCAGCCGTAATCAAGCCTTTTGGACTATTTCATTCAACTACATGCCGTATGGTCTTAAAAGAAATCACATTTATTGTAATGTTTTGAGAAGATTGAGAACGAATATGGTTGGGATGATGTAACAATAAGGGAGTGTTTTGGTTTAAAATATTACTTTAACAATTCAGAATATTTTTTTTCTGGAATTCATCTTTGAGACTATAAAATATATTTATATTTTGTATAACACGATTGCGATGCAGAGTGCCAAAGCAGTTACCATATCCAATGCATTACAACGTTTTGAATCAGCTGTTTCTGAAATAAGAGAAAATAATGAAAGGTATGAGGTAGATGAAAAATGTTCTACTCCAGCAACAAAAAGCTCTAAACACAATTCTGGTTTAAATCTGATTGTAGATGCCAACTAGTGATCAACCAAGTGAAAGACCGATTACCACAGTCTCATACATTAAGTAGTTTCGAAATTTTGTTCCGAAAGGTTTGCTACGTTCAGAGAAATTTTCCCAACGAATTTAGTCAATACTTTTTCATTAAGTTTCAGTCCATTTATCTACCAAGATAAAACGAGAAATGAACTTTCAGTGATTTATCGCAATTATAATTTAAGGATATTTCCTTCTGCCTGTGATTTGTTCACATTCTTCATGAAGCATTCCTCCGAAGAATCGTTCTCTGTGGAACACAAAACTCTACAAATTGCACTACCTACGCCAGTTTCAGCAGCGAAATCAGAGCGAAGTTTCAAAGCAGACTGAATTCACTCACTGTTTGTTCAATTCATAAGGAGGACACCGGTGAAATGGCCAACTTCAACAACAGAGTCATTGAAATGTTTGCCAGTGCTCAACCACTGTATAAGTAATGTGCCATTTGGTGAGTTCACTTCTATGTCTTCATTATTAACTATTTAGTGTATATATTTAGGCCGATATATTTTGCTGTACGTACTCTCCTTTGGAGTTTTTGTGGTACGGTATAGATACCCGTGTTTCAGAAATACCTGCCGCAATCCCATTTCCCTGGCCGAAAACTCTATATCGGGCCCCACTGGCGGAATTCAGGTCTTATAATATTGTAATTGGTCTTGGTTCACGCTCGGTGACTGGGTGTTTGTGTTTGTCGCAGAATTTTCCTCTTCACATTTACGCAACACTACCAACACACAATAGGGTTTACCGTACATTCCATCACGTAGCCTTGGCCTCGGGAAGAGCATCAGATCGCAAACAAGAGTCAAATCCACATGTACGACACATCTCGCACCCACTGCTGTGGTAGAACATAACAGATCCATGCCATGGTTACTGTACCAGAGGTATGCCCGATTCGTGAATTTAAAACTAGTGACTTGTAGAAGTCCATGAAGATCATGAAATCTGAAACCCATTTTGGAAATAGTGTGAACGTTTCTCGACATATGTCACTACTATCGACTTATGTCGTGCCCTCTGGGGTGAAGATGAACAATTAACATTCAGGTTAAATTTTGTGCGTTAAGGTTTCCTAAACTGGAATATTTAGTGTTTGTTTTAGATGTTCAAAGGTTATCAACACTGCTATCTCTTCCCATACGCTTAAAGCGTTGGCCGCTGAAAAATGTTGTATATTTATTTATCGACCAATCAAAAATTTTCTGGTATTTATTAAATTAACCAATAAGAATTCGGGGTGTGTCAGGGCCTTGGGCCAGAATTTTCTGGATTTTCCTCTCCGCTATAAAAGCCGAGGGCTGATGAGCCATGATGTCCTTTGTGACCGCTCCATTCTAGAGCGTGTACGTAACGGAGGCTCCCTCGTCCATCTTCTGGAGGTCCACAAGCTCGAGATAATGGCAGTTTCGTCTTAACTATGTGATAGTTTTGAGAGCTAGCTTGAGAGGAATGTTTCAAACCGTTAGCAATGTAACTTTTATTTTGTCAAATGTATATTTCAAACTTCAAATGTAAAATTCAAACAAGTCAAAAGAACTTAACCATAACCAGGGAATAGAGAGTGAGTAACTCTCATGTATTCCCTCTCAAGTTGACATTGAGATGACCATGATTTTGTAACCGTTAAAATCCACCTAGCATTTCTGTAACTTAAATATTTTCTCCATGTAGTCACCTCTCTAACGTCGGACCATAAGCCCAAATAGTGTTTTAAGAATTTCATGTAAGTATCAAGTAGTGAAAGTGTTCGCCTCCTTACCATTTTGATTTTCGGCCAGAACTTTACCTTTTGCTTTAATTAAAGGCCAGGTAGAATGGGCGTTTTTTACCCCTGTTACAGTTAACATCATTCACTTCATTTTTAGGCAGTTAGACTGTTGAGCAGTTAGGACAGTGAGTACTGTTTCATTTTGTTAAATGTAGGTTGTGCCTGGATAGGCCAGGAACTTGTAAATTTCGAGAATAGTCTACAAAAATATGAATTTGTAGAACAAAGAGCTCTTCCCCTGATGTAGAAACTGGAAGATCCGTCTCCTTGGCAATTGATTGAAAGGATCAGTAGCGCTGATTTAAAAATTGTAATCAGGGAGCTTCATGCTCATATTGTTAATTTATTGTTATCTAATTTTTCCAACATTGTACCCAAGCTAACAAGCCAGATCTGTACCTGAATCGTTATCTGTTTAGCAAAGTGTAAAATTTAATATTTGAAAAGAAACAATAGAAAGAAATATCCCACCAATTTTAAAGCAGCTGTCATCCCTCCTCGGGACCCATCGTGTTGTGAGGTGATTGCCGTATTATTTCTGTACTTATCTACGACGAAACATTTCGAGGTACAGTCATGCGCCTCGTGTTCCGAGCTATTAACGACGTGGATATCTGCCAACACTCCTGCGTGACGGTACAAGCTACAGGGATGTATGAACATCTGCCATCCACTCTGAATGTTCATAAGCGAAAAATTTCCATTTATACACTGACTGACAGAGGAAATGCAACACCAAGAAGGAGTGGTCAGAACTTTATGCCAATTGCAGCGTAGACTGACGTCACTGAGGTATGCTCATGATGTGAAATGCGCCGCTGTGCTGCACACGTAGCGAACGATAAATGGGACACGGCGTTGGCGAATGGCCCACTTCGTACCGTAATTTCTCAGCCGACAGTCATTGTAGAACGTGTTGTCGTGTGCCACAGGACACCTGTATAGCTAAGAATGCCAGGCCGCCGTCAACGGAGGCATTTCCAGCAGACAGACGACTATACGAGGGGTATGGTGATCGGGCTGAGAAGGGCAGGTTGGTCGCTTCGTCAAATCGCAGCCGATACCCATAGGGATGTGTCCACGGTGCAGCGCCTGTGGCGAAGATGGTTGGCGCAGGGACATGTGGCACGTGCGAGGGGTCCAGGCGCAGTCCGAGTGACGTCAGCAGGCGAGGATCGGCGCATCCGCCGCCAAGCGGTGGCAGCCCCGCACGCCACGTCAACCGCCAATCTTCAGCATGTGCAAGACACCCTGGCTGTTCCAATATCGACCAGAACAATTTCCCGTCGATTGCTTGAAGGAGGCCTGCACTCCCGGCGCCCGCTTAGAAGACTACCATTGACTCCACAGCATAGACGTGCACGCCTGGCATGGTGCCGGGCTAGAGCGACTTGGATGAGGGAATGGCGGAACGTCGTGTTCTCCGATGAGTCACGCTTCTGTTCTGCCAGTGATAGTCACCGCAGACGAGTGTGGCGTCGGTGCGGAGAAAGGTCAAATCCGGCAGTAACTGTGGAGCGCCCTACTGCTAGACAACGCGGCATCATGGTTTGGGGCGCTATTGCGTATGATTCCACGTCACATCTAGTGCGTATTCAAGGCACGTTAAATGCCCACCGCTACGTGCAGCATGTGCTGCGGCCGGTGGCACTCCCGTACCTTCAGGGGCTGCCCAATGCTCTGTTTCAGCAGGATAATGCCCGCCCACACACTGCTCGCATCTCCCAACAGGCTCTACGAGGTGTACAGATGCTTCCGTGGCCAGCGTACTCTCCGGATCTCTCACCAATCGAACACGTGTGGGATCTCATTGGACGCCGTTTGCAAACTCTGCCCCAGCCTCGTACGGACGACTAACTGTGGCAAATGGTTGACAGAGAATGGAGAACCATCCTTCAGGACACCATCCGCACTCTTATTGACTCTCTACCTCGACGTGTTTCTGCGTGCATCGCCGCTCGCGGTGGTCCTACATCCTACTGAGTCGATGCCGTGTGCATTGTGTAACCTGCATATCGGTTTGAAATAAACATCAATTATTCATCCGTGCCGTCTCTGTTCTTCCCCAACTTTCATCCCTTTCGAACCACTCCTCCTTGGTGTTGCATTGTCACTGTCAGTCAGTGTATTTCAGAGAAGGTGCCTCTAGATTACCTTGCATTTATACCGTAGGCCCAGTAGGCTTCGAAACACTGTGCCGGCGCAATCAACACATCAAGGCTTCACTGTTTCGAAGCATTGAGATCACTTCGTGTGTCGTGTCGAGTGAACAGGAACCCACACACGTCAGTTACATCGATGGTTCGGAACAGCAGAGCTTTGAAACAGTGGCGGTGCTTTGTTCATCTCCTCGCCACAATAGAAACACTCCGCGTGGCATTGTCCTGAAGATAAGCCGAGACTCTTTATATTCCGAATCGCGAGTCAAGTGCACTCCACAATGTAAGGTCTTTCACACGGAAACATTACATTATTGTTCTCATAGCAGGGTCATATTATAAGAGAAAGTCGCTTCCAAGTGCAAATGTTTCTAAAATTATTCTTAAAACTTCAATTTGAAGTAAAATTTTAAACTGGAATAAACTAAGTCTGTTACTATACTCATAATACCGATCTTGGGCTCTTCTGAGATTAGTTACTCATTTTATAATTATTTAAGTTGGTCCACTTACTTCGACTACTTTTGCAACTGGATTACGTATACATAGAATAACTATTTTGAACTGTTTTTAAATTTCGTTAATCATTTTATAATTATTCACATTAGTTGCTGTTTAATGTGCATTTAACGGAAAAATTGATTGCTTTTAGTACCATTGTAAGCGCGTAATGAGGAAGGAAACGCTGTATATTACCGGTACTCTATACTGGTACTACAATACTGTGCATCATATATTTATCATACTGTACGTTGTACATTTGCTCATTAAATACTTTATGATCGTCATATTTTATCTGTATTAGAACGCCGAACATTTTAGTCCGTGAATTAGACTTAGCTATGAAACGTGGTCCATGTTCCACCACGCCATCGCGAAGCAGTTTCTCTTGGATTCCGAGACGGAAGTGCGCCGTGTGTCGCTGTGCCGTATGAAACATTCAGCAGTGACAGTTAGGCCATGTCTATTATTAAAACAGTATTTAAGCCACACGAGGCGGAATAATTCAGGCTTATTCCATTCTACGTTGTACAGATATATTCTCAATATAAATCTAGCAATGATTCATCATCTTGTTCTTGTTCTACAATATCCTTATCATATGTCAGCTGTCATCGGGGCGATCTGACCCTTGTCCTCAGCAAGTTGGGGGTACCGAGTCCATACCATTCTCGTACAGTCCGTAGCCAAGATTTTCTCCTTCTTCTCCTACACCTCTTTCCTTAAAGTATATCTTTGAGATAAACTGAAGGAGGTCATTTATTTATTTGTCTCAGTCGCATAATACAGTAAAAATTACAAGAGAGATTATACATATTACAGTGGTGCTGCATATTGCCAGATATGAGCACTAGTATCTGGTGGATGTTATTCTTTACGTTGTCGCAATTCGCACTCTCTTTGAAGACTTCCACGTCGTCCAGGGCTCTCCGTAGTTACGGAGCAACTTCTATTCAAGTTTCGCAAGTTTCAGGCGAGCTGGATGAGCAGCCCTGCCTGATCATGTCAAAGCATCGTGAGAGAGGAGTTTTGCATCGGAGTTGGCGCAGTGATACCTGCAAAGTGTGGCCACAGGTACATAGGTGTATCACTGTGTTCCAGTAGCTCTCCCATCTACTTGACCTGCAAGTTTCAAGATGCTTCTTCATTCCTCACGTGAAAAGCATGGATCTGGGTTTTTGATGGATTTGGTTTTAACTTATAATTCTCTAAACGTATAAACAACTGCACTACTTCATAATTTCGAATGATATTGTACGTGACCTCCAGCTGGGAGTACTGTAGCCTCACATCTCAAAGGATGGTGTTCAGGCCTCAACAAAATTAAGTAAGACAGGAGATACACAACACCGAAGTAAACATGGACGGAGAAAATGAAGTCCCTGTTACAGAGGATTTAAATAAATCTCTTGAAGGCAGTCCTTTGGACCCAGTTTCAACAGGACTGCTCAAGCTGTGATCAAGTACGCAGGTGAGAGACCTAAAGTACTGGACTTGCTTTAGTGATGTGCCAGCTACTCTCAAGTTTATAGGTTGAATGACGATCATTAAGTTAGTATTTTTCGTGTTTAAACGCACAACTCTGTTTGACCACACAGTTCGCTAATATCTCTGGACCTTCAGCACTTATTGCAAACCGAAGGGTATCATCCGCATATGGCAGATTATTTATTACGATTCCTTTAACAATACTGATATCAGAAAAGCACCCTTTCATAGAAGTTATTGAAGAGGAGTGGAGTTATAACAGAGCCTTGCCTCATCCCTTGCTTTATTTCAATAGCACAGACGTTGGTGTTATCAACCTTAAGAGATGCGAACTGATGCTAATACAGGTTGGCAACGTTTCGTATATCTTTTCCATCCAGACCAACATCATATAGTATAGTCAATTTACCATGTAACCAAAGAAGTCTCTGGACAACTGGGAATAAAGCAACACCAAGATGAATTAGTCTCTTCTGCGAGGAAACTTCCTGTCTTTCATGGACATATATACCTTGATCATGACCAAGGGTTTCTAGTGTAATGTGGAATCCGAACCGGAGGATGTCTTCATTTTACGAGGCACGTCCAGAAAGTAAGTTCCGTTTTAATTTATCTCCGCTGCAGCGCTGCGATCGCAGGTCCGCGCATGCACGATAGACGCTCTGTATCAAGGAGAAGAAGCGTGTGCCATTTTGAGATCGCTGGGAGCTACGTACGCTTTGTTGTGCTTGTTTACAATGTCGGTGTTGATTGAACATCCCGGCACTTGTGAAATCAGATCTGTGATTCGTTTTCTGAATGCTAGGAAAGTGAAACCAATTGAAATTTATCGGCAAATTTGCGACGTTTACGGACAAAATGCGATGAGTGATTCAATGGTGAGAAGGTGGGTCCGACAGTTCAATGAAGGACATAGTGACGTGCACGATGAAGAACGAAGTGGGCGTCCATCTTTGGTTACAGAAGAACTGGTTCACGCGATTGATGACAAGATCCGGGAAAACCGCAGGTTTACAATTAGTGCTGAAAGAAAATGTTTCCAACTGGTTGAAGACACAGGCGGCAAACTTCTATGAATAAGGTATACAAAAACGTGTGCCCCGCTATGGCAAATGCCTGCAAAATTTCGGCACTTAAGTGGAAAAGTAGTTTAAGAGTTGTGGAATTATGTGCAATAAATAATTTTTCTGTATCTGTACACAATTTAGTTTTATTACCAAACGGAACTTTCTTTCTGGACGTACTTCGTATAACTCCCGAATTCCGTGGCCAGAACTCCAACCGCAGCCAGCTCAGCGACAATGATAATAGGCTATCAACCCCCTGATCTTTATCGTCAAATTAAGTCAGCAATGCCGTTATGAGAGGAACATCGGTCCTGGTTGAAATGGGCCTCTACTTTGTGTCAAAATTGAAAGTCTTCATTTAAGGCACCATTTCGATGGATTCCGTTCCCGGACCACGCCTGGCTGAGAGTCGGTTGCTAAAACTGATCGCGACATTGCGTTCGAAGGGTGGGAGTGTCGCGGTTGGTGCGGACACGGCCGCCGCCGCGTCTCCTGAAAAGTGCTTCACCCCGGTGGAGCTGGACCGGTCGACACCACCACTGAGAGTGTGTGAGACGGGAGGGTTGGTCCGCGCAGCGTCTTTGTGTCTACTGGCACCGGTTCGCCGCCCTTGCCCCGCGACCAAGCTCGAAAGTGTGTGCTGTGTGTGCAGCGACCGAACATATTGTGCGACACGCACAAACCAAACACGACCTCAGAGCAGGCGAGACTACCCGCTGAATTTAAGGATATTATTAAGCGGAGGAAAAGAAACTAACAAGGATCCCCTTAGTAGCGGAGAGCGAACAGGGAAGAGCCCAGCGCCGAATCTCGCAGGTTCACCCTGCCGGGAAATGTGGTGTTTGGGAGGGTCCACTTAACCGGGAACCTGCGGCGAGTTCAAGTCCTTCTTGAATGGGGCCACGCTCCGCAGAGGGTTCCAGGCCCGTAGAGACCGCTGCGGCTTCCGGGAGGATCTCTCCTTAGAGTGGAGTTGCTTGAGAATGCAGCCCTAAGTGGGTGGTAAACTCCATCTAAGGCTAAATATGACCACGAGACCGATAGCGAACAAGTACCGTGAGGGAAAGCTGAAAAGAACATTGAAGAGAGAGTTCAAGAGTACGTGAAACCGTTCGGGGGTAAACGTGAGAAACCCGAAAATACCTCAACCGGGGAGATTCAAGCCTTATCCGCGCCTCTTCTCCTGCTTTGGCCAGATGGGTCCGTTCCCCTGCACGGAGCAATCCGGCGTCAAGGTGGTAACAGGTTTCTACTCGGCCGGGTAGTGGTGGGGAGGTCGGTGGGCCGCACTTCTCCTCTCGTTGGACGTCGCGACCCGTTGGGTGTCGATCTAAGGCCTGGGTGTGTAGCCTGTTCGTCCGCGTCGCAAGGCGTGTTCGTCGGACAGATCCCCGGTGTTCCGGCCGACGGCTCGACGGTATGTGTGCGCGGAGTTGATTCGCCGCCCTTCGGGGCAGGCGTCCGGCCCCTGACAAGCGAGGGCGCGTGGCATGGACGACGGACCTCCGGCCCGGCTCCGGCCCCGCTCAGCTGTTGGTTTGGGGATGCCTCGGACAGAAGAATCTTGTAGACTACCGTCAGCGGCGCAAAAGCTTCGAGTAATTTCACGACCCGTCTTGAAACACGGACCAAGGAGTCTAACATGTGCGCGAGTCATTGGGTTGACACTAAACCTAAAGGCGCAATGAAAGTGAAGGTCCCGCCTCGTGCGGACCGAGGGAAGATGGGCCGCGCTGCTGTGCGGCTCCGCATTCCCGGGGCGTCTCGTTCTCATTGCGAGTTGAGGCGCAACCAGAGCGTACACGTTGGGACCCGAAAGATGGCGAACCATGCCTGGCCAGGACACTAGCAAGGGAGATGTGGAGCTACAGGCAAGAAACCAAGAGAATTTAGAGTTATGTGTAAATATGTTGGAAGGAAGATATTTTAAGATGTCCTTGATGTAGCGGGCAGTCACTTCACCACTGCCTGCTCCTTAGGCTCGAGAGCTTCCTGAACTCTCTGAGACTCTCGGTTTAGTTTTTCACGGCCGGTGTCTTCGCTGTATGCCGTGGTCGAATTGCGTTAGTAGTTGCCAATGTCCCACCGGAAACTGAGCGGGGCATTCCCAGGAATCCGGTCCGTGTGAAGGTCAGTAGAGTACTGAAGGTGTGGCATCCAGTAAACGGAAGAGCAATCCGAAGCGGCAAGAAATTTCTCTGAAAGGAAACATAAAACACTTTGTTGGTGTAACTCTGAAGATGTAGCAAAATGAAACTGCCGTGAAAGTGGGAATCTGGCAACGCTTGTGGCCGTCGAGTGGAATGACGTGTTCTTACAAGCTGTGGCTCAGCTTACCTCGCCTTTCCGTTATGTATAACAGAGGGAGGACTGTTTACTAGTCGGCCATGAGTACATACTTCAATCTGCACTGAACATACAACGGCCACACCCAGAAATCTCCTGAGCTGTATAGTGATTACCTTCTTCATGACGGAACTGCAACGTGTGTAACAATTAGCCAAGTATACTCCATATCTTAGTGATGTGATGATGATTATTGTTTAAAGTGGCCTAGCATCTAGCTCCTTGGCCCCTAATGATACGAAATGTAAAAACAATTTAAAAGTCCAAAAATTCAACCTCTGACCGGAATTCATATCTTGATTGTGAATAATGAATGGACTAATACGAAAGCAAGATAATCAGCGGATCCAACTCGAATATTAAACATTAAGAAGAATTCCAATAATCAATCCTACGAATACAAATATAAACACGACGATGAACAATTATTATGAACTTAAAACAATCAGCGGATCCGCTCCGAAATGGCGCACCTATCCAGAAGCTAACTTATAACAATGGTATATACTGACCAAGGAGCTGCTTCCAAAGCACATCCTTGAATCGATTATGCTTTGTGTCTAAAGAGGTCGAAAATCTAGATGAATGGCCCCTCATAAAGGTACCTATCACTAGTAAAGAAGAACCACGGTGTAATGGATTTAAAATTAATCTTCGCGATGATACGATGCATATTGATTATGTGTCCATTTTCTTGTCTGGCCCACCGTGTATTCAAACTTCAGGATTCCATGGACTTTCTCTAATTGGTGATGGTGTGCTATCTAGCGGTCAACTTGGAATTTAAGCAGCGAGGTAGCTAAGTTGTGCTGCTATCTGAGCGCTAGAAGTGAAGCTTTCTCAGTCGTAGTCAGTCGACAATGCAGATAGCAGTTGTTCTGATTTTTGCTTCTTAACCTGAAGACGCTGGAACCTACTCTCTGCTGATTGTGCCTTAAGAAGAGTAGAAAATCATGATGCAAGAAGAGGAGATGGTCGCGAAATTAGACCCTGGATGATGGATTGTCCATCTAGGCGATAGGTCTGAACATTTGGTTATCCTTTTAGAATATTTAATATATCTTGTTTCCTTCGACCTCGTAAGTAAGTTGCATCCATCTTCTGTACTGAACTAAGCTACCAAGGAATGGATTAGTTAATAGTGTTAATACGCGGAGATATTTAACCTCAAAACTGAAATTCTGCATGTGGTTTTAAAAGAAATTGACTTCCTAAAACAGGTCCTCATAATAATCTTGTAATATGGTAATATTTTCGGGCTTCAAGTTGTAATGGTCATTATGGCATTTGTTTATCTTCTTGACTTTAGTTAATTAAGGTTTTGTGCACAAAACAAGTTATGTTTATTATTATAATATCTTCAATCAAATGTCGGGCTACTAATAGAGAAACATTGTGCCTTTAATGTAGGGCTTCTAATGACTTCCTCGGCACTTCAAGTGCTCGTTTTGATTTCGATGCTCGTCATCTGTTACACTCTGTTTAACAGAATGAAAACATACCGTGGCCATGCTGTGTTAAATTTGACATTTGAGTATCGAATTATTGTTGGTAACTTGATTTTCAGCTGATTTTTGGTGTGGATCTTCGTGCATATGGAAGGTTTTTCTGGTGAGTTTGATTAACTCATTTGGTTTAAGCTACCGTACCTTGGAGAATATTAGGGTTATTTATCCTATTTATGGATTTATGTCCATGTTTCGAATGATTTCATGGTGTTAACTGAAGTTATGCTTTTTGGTGGATTTAATTTAAGTTTAATGCAGCCCTGGAGTAACCGAGAAATTCATTAGGGAAATTTCAGCTTTCTTTCAGTAATAGTTGTCTTAAGATTTTAATCTTCTATTGATCTACGTTTGTTTATTGTTCAAAAGATTTTCTGCCTCCTGGCAATTTGAGTTAGTGTTAAAATAATTTATTTTCAATTGATATCCTTGATTAATTATTCTGAAAGGTGTTCACGTTCATTGTGCAGTGGTAATTGATTTTTAAAAAATAGTTTTGAGGTCGAAAAATCTTAAATTATTTACCTAATTAAATTTTGTTTGATCAATTTCATTTGAGTTATTATTTCAACCAATTAGTTAATTAAGCTTATTTTAGTTGATTCGCTAGGCCTCTTGTGTCCAGAGCTTCCTCAATCAGCGACGGCCTTCTGTTGGGATAATTCGTAAGTCGTCCTTTTGCTTATTTTATCCCTGGTCGTGCTAACACTCTTGACATTTACCTTATGTTGTGAGAACGGTATTTCTAGAAAATAACGTAAACATTCGGCGTTCCACACAAAAGGGCGCAACCCACAGGCAACTCAAACCCATAGTGTTCCCCACATAGTGGGTACTATTCACAGGGACCCGTTCTACCCCGCGGTATTCCTTGACATATTGAATAGTAATCACAGTGACCCGTATTGTACCGTGGTGTTACCCACATAGTTGGTACTAATCACCGGGACCCGTATTATCCCGCGGTATTCCTCACACTGTGGTACTAATGAGAGGTAAAACCCACACACGTGGTGTTCCTCACATAATGGGCATTAATGAGAAGTAAAACCCAGACCCGTAGTGTTCCTCGGAGGCAAACCCAAAATGTACCTCACACAGTTGTACAAATCTCAGGGAACAGTACTATCCGTCGTGTTATTCACATAGTTGTACGAATGACAGGTAAACCCCAGACCCGTGGTGTTCCTCGAAACACAAACCCATTATGTTCATCACATAGGGGTACTAGTCACAGGAGCCCGTACAATCCCGTGGTGTTCCTCATATAGTGGGTACTAATGACAGGTGACCCCCAGACCCATGGTGTTCCTCGAAACACAAACCCATTGTGATCATCACATAGTGGTACTAATCACAGGGACCCGTACTATACCGTGGTGTTCCTCACATTGTGGTACTATTCATAGGGACCCGCACTATCCCGCGGTGTTCCTTACATAGTGGGCACTAATGACAGGTGACCCCCAGACCCATGGTGTTCCTGGGAACGCGAACCCACGGTTATCGTCACATAGTTGTACAAATCTCAGGGACTCGTACTATCGCGTAGTGTTCGTCACATAGTGGGTACTAATGCCAGGTAAATCCCAGACCCGTGATTTTCCATGGTGTTCCTCACATTGTGGTACTAATGACAGGTGAACACGAGACCCGTGGTTTTCCTAGGAACGCAAACCCATGGTATTCATCACATAGTTGTACAAATCTCAGTGAGACGAACTATACAGGGGTGTTCCTCACAAAGTGGATACTAATCACAGGGAACCGTTCTATCCCGGGGTTTTCCTCGGAATGAAAACACATGGTGTTCCTCACATAGTTGTACAAATCTCAGTGACACGAACTATACAGGGGTGTTCCTCACAAAGTGGGTACTAATCACAGGTAAATCCTAGACCAGTGGTGTTACATGCAACGCGGACCCATGGTGTTCCTCATATAGTGGGTACTAATGACAGGTGACCTCCAGACCCATGGTGTTCCTGGGAACGCGAACCCACGGTTATCGTCACATAGTTGTACAAATCTCAGGGACTCGTACTATCGCGTAGTGTTCGTCACATAGTGGGTACTAATGCCAGGTAAATCCCAGACCCGTGATTTTCCATGGTGTTCCTCACATTGTGGTACTAATGACAGGTGAACACGAGACCCGTGGTTTTCCTAGGAACGCAAACCCATGGTATTCATCACATAGTTGTACAAATCTCAGTGAGACGAACTATACAGGGGTGTTCCTCACAAAGTGGATACTAATCACAGGGAACCGTTCTATCCCGGGGTTTTCCTCGGAATGAAAACACATGGTGTTCCTCACATAGTTGTACAAATCTCAGTGACACGAACTATACAGGGGTGTTCCTCACAAAGTGGGTACTAATCACAGGTAAATCCTAGACCAGTGGTGTTACATGCAACGCGGACCCATGGTGTTCCTCATATAGTGGGTACTAATGACAGGTGACCTCCAGACCCATGGTGTTCCTGGGAACGCGAACCCACGGTTATCGTCACATAGTTGTACAAATCTCAGGGACTCGTACTATCGCGTAGTGTTCGTCACATAGTGGGTACTAATGCCATGTAAATCCCAGACCCGTGATTTTCCATGGTGTTCCTCACATTGTGGTACTAATGACAGGTGAACACGAGACCCGTGGTTTTCCTAGGAACGCAAACCCATGGTATTCATCACATAGTTGTACAAATCTCAGTGAGACGAACTATACAGGGGTGTTCCTCACAAAGTGGATACTAATCACAGGGAACCGTTCTATCCCGGGGTTTTCCTCGGAATGAAAACCCATGGTGTTCCTCACATAGTTGTACAAATCTCAGTGACACGAACTATACAGGGGTGTTCCTCACAAAGTGGGTACTAATCACAGGTAAATCCTAGACCAGTGGTGTTACATGCAACGCGGACCCATGATGTTCCTCACAAAACGTAACTAATCACAGGGACCCGTACTATACCGTCGTGCTCCTCGGAACGAAGCACATGGTGTCCCTCACATAGTGGGTACTAATTTCAGGTAAATCCTAGACCAGTGGTGTTATATGCAACGCGGACCCATGGTGTTCCTCATATTGTGGTACTAATGACAGGTAAACGGCAGACCTGTGGTTTTCCTCAAAACGCAAACCCCTGGAATTCATCACATAGTGGTACTAATCACATGGACCCGTATTATCCGGTGGTGTTCCTCACATAGTGGGTACTAATTTCAGGTGAATCCTAGACCAGTGGTGTTCCATGCAACGCGGACCCATGATGTTCATCACATAGCGTAACTAATCACAGGAACCCGTACTATACCGTGGTGCTCCTCGGAACGAAGCACATGGTCTTCCTCACATAGTTGTTCAAATCTCAGGGACCCGTACTATCCCGTGGTGTTCCTCTCATAGTGGTACTAATCACAGGGACCCGTACTATACCCTGGTGTTCCTCATATAGCGGTACTAATAATAGGGAGCCTATTATACCGTGGTGCTCCTCACACATTTGTACTATTCACAGGGATCCGTAGTATCCCGTAATGTTCATCACAGAGTGCGAACTAATTACGGGGACCCGTACCATCCCATGGTATTCCTCACATTGTGTTGCTAATCAGAGGGACCCGTACTATCCCATGGTGTTCATCACTTATTGGTACTAATCACAGGGACCTGTACTGGTGTTCCTCATATAGTGCGAACTAATGACAAGTAAAACACAGCCCAGTGGTGATCCTGAGAACGCGAGCCCATGGTGTTCGTCACATAGTTGTACAAGTGTCAGGGACCCGTACTATCCCGTGGTGTTCCTCACAGAGTGGGAACTAATCACAGGGACCCGTCCTATCCCATGGTGTTCCTCACAGAGTGAGAACTAATCACAGGGAGCCGTACTATACTGTGGTGTTCCTGACAGTGCGTACTTATCACAGGTACATCCCAGACCCATGCTGTTCGTCACATAGTTTCAGAAGTCTCAGGGACCCGTTCTATCCCGTGGTCTTCCCCACATAGTGGGTAAGAATGTCAGGAAAATCCCAGACCCGTGCTGTTCCTCGGAACGCACACCCATGTTTCCACAACCAGATGCTGAAACACCCGAGCGACGTTAGCTTCTTTTATCTCCCTGGGATCCTCTAACCGAATCTAGGCAAAGGGTTATCCTCCGTCATAGTGATGGGTACTGTAAATACACAGTGATCCTCTAACAGACCCATGGTATTCCTCAGTTTGTGGTACTAATCACAAGGATAGTGGAAATAAGCACAAGTAATTTGGTTCAAAATTCAGCATCCCTTGGTCTCGTCTTCCACGCACAGAGATCTGTGTGTTTGGTCCGCGAGAGCTATATTATTTCGCTCACGTCGACTGGAAAGCCAGGTAAGAACCCCCTAAACGCCACCTGGGACGCAGCACGTGGGAGTAACACCTCTCCCCATGCTACGGCAGCGTAGTAGGTTCGTGGATAATCTGCTGTTACTTGATGTCGTGTGTCCCCACTCTCTTACCGCTCTTACAACTGCCAATGGCTGCCACACAGAAAAGCCACATAAGATGACTAGACTCTAATTCTTCTGACCGTAACATATTGAAGTCTGTTGGTGAGGTTTACCATTTTCCACGAGCTGGTGGGCAATCTGTTTAGCTGTAACATTCGCATGACCCTCTGTAACTGGTTGGTTACAACTCAGACGTTTAAGAAACCTCCAGCCTTTCTGGCTATCCTTCCTTAGATCAGTGTCCCCATCGCTCCTGTTATTAGATATCGCTTTTAAGAAATCTTCCCCAGCTTGGACGGTATCGGATCTCAAATGATCGTTGTCAAAGAGATCACGATAGTTTCTCAATATTTCAATAGTTTTTGTATATAGTGTTCACCGTCAGCGAATTGAGATACGAGAAAAATTTCACGATATTTACATAATCATCACATTAAGGAAAATGTTCCATATTCAAAATGTTCTCGTGCAGTGAAATAATACATTTCCCCCAATGAGCCTTCTTAAATGACATCATCTTCGAAATGACACTCAGATTCTAATGATTTAAAGGTAAGATGTATTGAACTAAGACGAGGCCACAGAACTAGTTGCAAACAGAATTTTGTGGTGGCGTTTTGTAAATTCACAGAGAGTCGCAGACTGAACGATGAAAGGCATACAAGTCTGTAATGAAGATGTATGTATGAAAAGGAACTGTCTTCGGTCTGATTGCAGCATATATCTGGCATATAACTGGACGATGAGGGATTGTTTGCCCCACTGATTTCGCTGAAAACTGAGATATGTGTTTGCTTACGCAGATACTGTAATTTAATATCTGGATAATATCCATCCTCCATCTCGCACTGTTCAATGATACTGGAAGTTTGTTATCATGCTGTAGAAATAGATTGCACGAATCTGTCCATTCTACGCCAGCTTCTCCTCTTTCTTCGGTACCTGGGTAGCCCCATGTTGTATTATGACTCTTGATGTCACCAACCAAAAAATTCACATGTTGATGCTGGAAGGCTCCACAAATCTAAATACAGTAACTGGTGGCTTATTGATTGAGCTCTACTGTGAGAGTCTCAATGTCATCACGGGAGATGATCTGGATGTTGGATAGCACTGAGGGTGTTCAACCACTAAACACATGACCTTGATTTTTGGACGGCGAAGATTCTAGTCTCGGCGACTTTCCTGAATGCATATTATTAGAGTGTCCAGTAAATTGCAAGGCTATATATTTTGTGTTGTCTTTCAGATTCTTAAAATTAAGTGAATAATAGAAAAAAAATAATCAAAGTGCAAAATATTATTATGAAAACTTGCGTAACATAAACCAGTAAACCTGTACATACAGAGGAAGAAGTTGAGCAGAAAATGGGAGCTGATAAGAGTTAAATATAGTCTGTGTATTCCAGTAAATTCTACAGTCCGACTCGTTGGCTGAATGGTCAGCGTACTGGCCTTCGGTTCAGAGGGCCCCGGGTTCGATTCCAGGCCGGGTCGGGGATTTAAACCTTCATTAGTTAATTCCAATGGCCCGGGGCTGGGTGTCTGTGCTGTCCCCAATATCCCTGCATCTCACACACCACACATAACACAATAACACGCAGTTCCCTACACGTGGCAGATGCCGCCCACCCTCATCGGAGGGTCTGCCTTACAAGGGCTGCACTCGGGTAGAAATAGCCACACGAAATTATTTTTATAGTAACTTCTACAACGTAGCATGGTGTATTTTGCTATGTGTAGGTCTGATTTGACCTTGTAATATTTTAGTGGATGTTCATCACAGTTTCAGCTATTAATTTTTGTGCTGAAAAGACACAAGTAGAAATTTACGATGCTTGCGTATGGTAGAAGTGTCACTGTGTTATAACCGACATTTGAGGCGTCTAGTATCAAAACCGGCCAAGTCACTCAAGGCATATTTTTCAATATGGACGAAAAACCTGTAGAGACAAAGCAATGATGGTCAGAAAAGATTCTTTTTCACAGTTATATCCTTAATGGTTTAATATTTAAGTTCCGCTGTTTTGAGAAATCTAACTCATAATTAGAGCTGGGATTTCTATGTAATTACATATTTTGTTCCTTGCTATTTAGGTGCTGGGAAAAGTCATATGTTCACAAAACACTATATTAGGGTTATTATTACCGAGTTTCATTTTACATATTTTTTTATATTTGTGGGTATTCTACATATTCTTAGTGATATTACATAAAATTACATATTTTAGCATTTTCCTGTTTTCGTATATAATAAATTGCTGAATTGAAGTTTCACACTTAATGTGGGACTGTTGTCTGTTCTCTCAACTGGGGGATTAAGGTAATTATGAGTGACAGGTATTTGAGAGGATGATAGGTGCAGGTAGAGACCCTTGCGAAATAGGTCATTCTAAATGTTCCAATTAGCTGCAGGAAAACTATTACTTTACATGTGCCAGTCTTAAATCTTTCACCCCTTTTAGAGTTAATTGCTTTACAACTAGCCACTTTCATGTTGGAGTTTCCAGGAATATTTTTCTAAGCGCATTTCTGTGACCTCTCTGTATGTACTTAGGAATTTCCAAATCTGTTGTTAGAGCTGTCTTCCTTTGAAATGTCTGAATTAGGTTTTAGTTTCTTTTGAACAGCTGAAGAACATAGTTCATGAACATCAGTTTCCTCTAGAGTCAATATGGCACCAGTAGTGTCCTCGATGGCTTCAAAGTTAAAATCATGGATTGCAGTTGATGAGTCCTTTGCAACTGATGGCAAAGTAGTGATTTGCCAAGCATGCAACAAACATATCGCATGTTCCATGACATCCCAGCTCGAGCAACATGCACGAAGTGCTCTGCGTAGAGAAAAACAACAGTTAGGTCTACAAAAGAAACAAATCCTTTTAACACGGATGCAGCCTTCACCTTCAAGTAACCCTTTTTATAAATACTTATGCAGTGCAATGATTGCAGCCAATATTCCATGGTATAAACTTGAAGTGCCTGAATTCACATCTTTTCTGGAAAAATACTGCAAGCAGCATGTTCCTAACCAATCAACACTATGCAAGAATTATCTTCAAGTCTGCTACGACGAGGTAATGCACAACATAGGACAGCATGTAGGAAATTATTTCATATGGGTTGCTGTTTATGAAACAACAGATGCTAAGGGTAGATTTATTGCAAATCTTGTGGTGGGGAAGCTATAACCTGACAGCGCCTCAAAACCATGTTTGATCTACTGTAAAGAGCTAGACTATACAAATCACTCAACTATTGCGAGATTTGTGAATGATGGATTAAGAGCTCTGTGGCTGACTGAGATGAAAGAGGAAAAGGTATTAGTGATGTATTCTGATGCTGCAGCATGTATGCTTAAGGCTGCAACTGCTTTGAAGGTGTTTTATCCCAATATGCTCCATTTTACATGCTTGGCGCATGGACTGCAACGTGTTGCCGAAGATATTAGAGCTAAGTTTCCACAAGTGAATAGATTAATTTCAGCAACAAAAAAAGGTTTTCCTAAAAGCTCCATAACGAGTGCTATCTTACAAACGGAAATTTCCAGAGATACCACTGCCGCCAGAACCAGTGTTAACGAGGTGGGGGACATGGATAGAAGCAGTTAAATTCTATAGTGAGCATCTAGATGCTATAAAGACTGTGGTAGATTCTTTTGATCCTGAAAATGCTATGTCCATTAGTGAATCACAAACTGCCTTTAGTAACTCCAAAGTGGTCTCCTCAATCACCTACATCAGGGGCAACTTCTGCTGGCTTCCAGAAACCATCAAACATCAGGACTGGCACTGCAAGATTCTATTGCCATCATAGAGGATGCTATTGAAAAACTAAGTGATGTGCTTGGGGAAACTGGTGCAAGTGTATTGAGTAAATTGCAAAAAGTGTAGAAGAGAAATCCTGGTTATTCAACATTTCACAGTGTGTGCCGAATTCTAAATGGAGATGACGTTGATCCTCCCGAGAACATTTCTCCAGCGAAAATTCCTCTCCTAAAATTTGCCCCAGTCACATCATGTGATGTTGACAGCTCTTTCTCTGCATATACTAACATCTTAAGTGACAAACGCCTTTCCATGACCCGAGAGAACATCGAAAAATACTTAATAGTTCACTGTGCTACAAAATTTAAGGAATAAACGTGCTTTGAGTGTTGAAAATAATAAGTTTCTATTGAATATGTGTGTGATATATTCATATAATATGACTCCAAAGAACATTGAAAAATACTTAATTGTTCACTGTGCTAAACAATGCAATATAAAGAGTGTTTAGTGTGTTGTAACTGACAAAATTGTAAGTTTATATTAATTATGTGATATTACATATTTTGCCCATTCTACATATTTTGCTACATATTTTGGTGCTTTTTGTTACATATTTATGTACATATTATGCCACTTGATACTACATAAAAATCCCAGCTCTACTCATAATTAACCCATCTTTTTTGTTAATTTAAATTTTGACTTGGCCGTTTTTGTTGCAGTTTTGTACAATTTCACAAGGTATGAAAGTAAATCTTTCAGTTCTCCACTCGGAACAATATCCACATTACAGCACACAATAATGACAAAATACGAGCACACCGGAAATAGGATTGCTTTGGCGCCAATGACGGCAAGAAGCCCGCGAATACGTAAATCAGTGTTGCAAACGAACAAAAAACAAAATATAATGACTTCAAAGAATATACATTACAAGGAACGATTTTTCTACTGGTATTATCACATTGTTGCTTAATGTAACAACACAAGATTCCAGACAATAATGCTGCATCATAAAGATTGTCGCTCGTTCCTTGACTTGGCCGGTTTTGAATTCACTGGCTGCATGACTTGGCCGATTCTGTTGCACGACCGAGAATTCAGTGGTCTATAACATGAAGACATGGACGATTTTAAAGCATATTATTGTTTCACCTGATAGTGCTATACTTCTACTTCGAATTGATAACCTTAACTCATTTTCGTAAATTTTGTGACTTGGCCGGTTTTGATACTATACGCCTCATTTATTCATATTTTTTTAAGGATGGGACGTTAGATTGAGTGCATTTCTCATAAAATTTGTTCAGACGTAATGAGGAACATGTTTGCAGTATAGCAGTGAAATTTAGAGGAATTTTAAGTATGTTAATTTGTGAGATTTTATGTCCACAGACGTAGGATCAGTTGAGTATGCAAATTGGAAAGTTCTGGTCAACTTCTAATTTGTACATGTCAGTAATTCCAATATTTATTTATTTATTTATTTATTTATTTGGCGTGTGGCTACATCACTAAAACAAATAATATTTACAAATATTATCTCATACTAATAACAATAATTGATTTCACAATGCTAATAAGTTGAAGACAGGGGAGAGTTCGATTTTAATGTATCTCACCAGTATAACTAAGATATTTAGCATCTGAGGTTGCCTCAAGACACTTTCCGTGAAGCTAGTTAATCATAAAATTCATATCAAATGTTCGGCCTTCACAAAAGGTCTCATTATTTTATCCAACAATAGGCAGGAACGAATTCAGTCCCTGGAAAACTTCGTGCAATTGCATCTAAAACGAATCTAAAACTCATATAAGAAAACCCAATACATGGGAGGATCTACTCGATAATTACACAAACAAAATCTGGTAACTCATTTTCGCAAAATTACTCAGGTAAATAATTTCAAATACTTGGGGAAATCATCCAACAATCTGCATTAAATCATGAGGAAAACAGAGAGAGATTTCTATATTACAAGTAGGCCATAGAACCACATGGAAAAGTACGACAAAATATCAGTATCAAGCAACGCTATATTAAAGCATTATAACACCGTAATTAAGCCTCAAACATTACACACGTCAGAAACCTTAATCAGCCGAGAAAGATCATTATCTAAAATGATCGAAAAACAAGATAGGGAAGTCCTCAGGGAAACCATGGCCCAGTATGCATAGGAGTGTGGATGAATAGGAGGTCTCCGGAATTATATCAACATATTGAGGAAATATCAGATACCATCTTTGGAAAAGGTGATTGAAGTTTGATTGCCATATTCAAAGAATAGATGATGAAAGACTCACTAAAAATTTAATAATGCCTCCTCGCTTAAAGTCAGAATAACTGGATAATCGAAATTGAAAAGGACCTTCAAGAAATCAACATCCCAGATGAAATTATATGGGACACGCCTAGCTTTAGAACGTTGGTGAACAAACATCATTTTGCTGGAACCCAAGGTGAGTACACAGTTACACAGAAGGAAGAACAGATGATAAACACAACGAGGAAAGAAACTCTGGCAAGAGAAGAAAGCACAACCATCTGCAAAATAAGTACAATCGCGCTCCTTAGTGGGGCAAAACATTTTGAAATAATAATGATAATAATAATAATAATAATAATAATAATAATAATAATAAGTAATGGAATGAGTAATAGTTATCATCCATGTGGTATGCTTTTTTGTGAAGTGTCAGTCTGCGATACATTTGTCAGGAGGTGATAGCTTGGGGTTCGGTGTATTGAGGTTTGAGGTCTATGTTGAAGTGAGTGTCATATGCGTCTGGACTATTGTATTTCCAAGTGAAGTGAGAAACTTCGTAACTGTCCATAACTGTCGGTGGTAGATAAGTTCTATTTGTCCATGTAGTTATGAAACCATGCGACTCAGTTTGTGAGACATGCTCCTAGTAGATTCTCCAGAGGTAATGGTGTAGATAATGCCGAGGTTTCTTTGTAAAAATGCTCGAGGGAAAAATCAGGACAGAGTGTTTTGAAATATGGTAAGGTCCATGGTTTGAACACAGAACAGGTTCGTATATCCAGAGGGATTCTTTGTTCATCCAATTACTCCATTAGTACCAGTGAAATGCATATCAAATTCTACAGATCCCATTAGACTTGAAATTATTCGTGATGGCAATAATGTTGACCGATATATTGTGATAATACAAGGATTTGGACGAAGATTTGTGCTGTAGTAAAAGGCCATCCGTGGCGAGATCGGTTTGCTCACTTGTGTAAGCCAGTGGAGAACGGCAGGTATAAACCTGTTTGACGAGATAACAGGTGTTCACATTTATATGCGGCGGAACCTCTTAGGAAATAGAGGCCCGTGTTACAACATTATTGATGTTACAATAAATGGGGAGTAATTTGAATTTCAATTCTACTGCATAGGCAAATGACAAGAGTGGATTCTCAGTAACATTCCCGAACACTTGACTATGTATTCTAGTTTCGATGTTTCCATAACACAGGCATAGTTCGTATTGCCACTGAGCGTTTAAATAATTACTTTGGTGTCAGAAGGTTGTCCTTAGATATTAAGATTTCCATTTCTTGATATATTCATAGTGCAGCTAGGTATTATGACTGCCGATGGCGTGTCCTTCAGTGGAAAGCAGGATGGTGGTTGAAGTGCATGGAAGGGATTCTTGGGATTGCTCGCCCATGCTAGGATCGGGAAATTAAGTAGCTAGCTAACTGCTCCTAGATGACAGGTTTGTTTGACACAATGAGTCAGTACCACATAGTATTCCATAGGGTGTAGTAGCACCCTGCCATTAGTCCATGGGATACCCATGATTTTTGCCATGTTGTTTATAAAGGAGTTGTAATATTTTGTGTGTTTATATTTTAGCAGGACTATAAGTGGATGCAGTTGAACTCCGTGACCTAAAATATGTAAGGGTTACACATGAGTCGAGTTTATTTTGGGGTTTGACTGAAGGTTATAACTAAATGTTAACAGAATTTCTTTTCACAGGTTTTCATGAATTTATTCCAATCGCTGACTTCAACCTGTTATTTCGGTTCACGAAACATCATTCAGTCAATACAAAGAACACTATTTTATGTTGTATAATTTTACGCTATTATTCACTGGCACTTGAAGTCCACTTGTTTTGTAGGGTCACTGTGGTCATCACGCACATTCAATTAACTTCAACGATAGGTCACTTTGGTCCTCAACCTTAAACATTAATATAGTGGGTGACCATGATAGCTCAGTGCTGTACATTTCGACGTTTCTCAGATTCCATTGAGGGTCCAGGTATCTCGTCCTATGCTGATGGACAGTCAGTGGATGGCCTAAATTAAAAAGGTATCGAAAACACTTCCTCATATTTAGACGATCGAGAAATCGGATGCATAACGCACAGTTGTTTATGGAGCTGAGCAGATTGAATCTCATGTTGTTTTCTAGTTAACCATAAACTGGTTTTCTGTGAATAGCCCTTCAGACTTTTTTGTGGTGGATATTAATTTCAACTCGAAATCGTCCAGCCGCAGCGTTATATTAATATCACTGACCGCAGAACACTGTTTATGGCCATATTTGTAAACAAACCCGCCATCATTTTTCATTGTATTTTATTGAATAAAATAGTTAGATTATGTAGGCTTTTAATTTATGTAGGCCTTCCTTGATACCCCAGTAGTCATGTCTGGAAGTGACGAAGAGCCATTAACACCCCCTGAGATACAAGAGTTAACAATTCATGCTGAAGACCTGGAACAGGCAAACACCAGTTTGACATGACGAAAAGGGTTCATTACTCACTATGTCTCTTCAACACTTGCAACGTTGAGATATAAGAGATATTTAGTAACTTCCTTGTGGCCCCGTTAGAGAAAAGAGAGAGGCCAATTAACTGCCCCCAGGTAAACTAAAATGGAGAAAAGTATAGTGCAGCTGTCAACATACGAGTCCCTGCTTAAAGACGCCCCTCGAGAATTACGTGACATTCATGAATAGCTATGGGCACTGAAGTAGAACTTTCAATTTGCATTCAGAACCGGCTAACAGACGCAATATTATCGTACAAGTGCCGAGGGAGCATGCACAGTTTTGAGCTACTGGTCTACTCATAATTAAAAGAAAACACGGCATGTAGGAAACGGGAGCACAGATATGCTCAGGTTTCAGCAACAATTTCTTAAATTGCGTCGTATTATGACTTGATTCGGCACATGCTAATTCCCTTGAATTGTTTATTCATATGTCTGAATACTTCTTTCATGCGCTTCTAGTCTTTTACCAGATTTCTTTGTCATAGGATCCTTCCGTGTTCATCCGAATTAATTCCTGGTCGGCTCCCAAACGATTGTTGATGAGCATACTTCTACTTTGGTCCGAAAACATAAAAAGGGTCGTCCATGGTTGAGAACAAGCGGTTGTATATATCCGTGGTTGATGAGGAGATAATTCAAAAAATGACCTTTGCTCTTTTCGTACACGGACCTAGCATTATGTTACCTGAAGATTTTCTCTCAGACAAAATGGTACAAAAGGATGGACCCCTCCCCGATGTATGTTATGAGGTCGCAGAAAAGGTGCTGTTCTAGCTGAAGAGCTTACTACTTCTCTGCTGTGTGCGATCGCATGCGCCTTGCTACATCTCCGGAATTGGAGGTCTTGTGGAACTCCGGACACTTGTGTAGTAGTTAGTGGGACGTTAAGCAAAATAACATTGTTATTAAATCACGTGCGGTTTAATCACGACGTGACGTGACACTCGTGCGCCGTATCGCCCGTGTGAACCGACAGCGTGGTGCTGCGTGCGAACGATTTGCCAAGAAACACGGTGGAGTGCGGCATCTCACCAGTGTGGTTTACATGTGCGTGGTTAACTTAAATGATTCTCTTAACATTTTATCGCAAAACAGAGCACTCGTGTGTGTTCTGATCTGAAATGTTAAAGGGACCTTCTTGGCTGTATATTTGTCACAGACATAACACCAGTATAGCTTCTGGCCTGTGTGAGTCCGCATGTGAACTGGTAGGTCGGTTTTCTGGATGAGGGATTTGCAACAGATATTGCGGCAGTGCGCCTTACACCCGTGTGAGTCCGCATACGACGTGCTAGGTGGGATCTCCTGCTGAATACCCTGATTCAAACATTGCATGAGATTGGCTTCTTGCCTGTGCCAGTCAGCATATGAACTACTAGGCTGACTTTGATGCTGAAGAATATGCCACAGATATTGCAGCAATATGGCTTCTCGCCTAAGTGTGTCCGCATGTGATCTCCTAACTCGCGTTTCTGGATGAATGATTTGCCGAACACATTGCAGCAGTGTGGTATATCGCCTGTGAGGGTACGCATGTGACCTGCATAGATGGAGTTTCTGGCTGAAGAAATTCCCACAGACATTGCACGAGTATGGCCTCTCAACTGTGTGTGTCCGTCTGTGACTTGCTTGGACGGATTTACTGCTGAATTACGTGCCACAGACATTGCAGCATTATTGCTTCTCATCTATGTGTGTCCGCACCTGAATAGCATGAACGGATTTACTGCCGAATAACTTGCCACAGACATTGCAAGAGTAAAGCTTTTCGTCCGTGTCAGAACGCATGTGAATAGCATGGTTGTCTTCCCTGCTAAAGGATTCGCCACAGAAAGTCTCGTCTGTATGGGTCCAGATATGATGACATAGAGTGTCTTTCCGGCTGAATGATTTGCCACAGACTTTGCACCAGTATGACTTCCTTTCTGTGTGTGTCCGCATATGAACAGCGAGTGTGCTGTTCAGGATGAATGATTTGCCACAAACATTGCACCTGTTTAGCATCACGCCTGTATGAGTCCGCATATGATCGGTCAGACTGCCTTTCTTTATGTATGATTTGCCACACATATTGCAGCTCTAAGGCTTTTCGCCTGTATGGGTACGCATATGATCGGTCAGACTGCCTTTCTTCATGAATGATTTACCACAGACATTGCAAATGTTTGGCTTAACACCTGCATGGGTCCGCATATGACCGGTTAGATGGCCTTTCTGAATGAATGATTTGCCACAGATATTGCAGCTGTATGGCTTCTCCCCTGTATGAGTCCGCATATGATCGGTGAGACTGCCTTTTTTTTTCTGAACGATTTGCCACAGACACGGCAGTTGTATGGCTTCCCGCCTGTATGGGTCCGCATATGACCGGTTACATGGCCTTTCTGAATGAATGATTTGCCACAGACATTGCAGCTGTAAGGCTTCTGGCCCGTATGGGTACGCATATGACCGGTTAGATGGCCTTTCAGAATGTATGATTTGCCACAGACATTGCAGCTGTCAGGCTACTCGCCTGTATGGGTCCGCATATGACCCGTTAGATTGACTTTCACAATGAATGATTTGCCACAGACATTGCAACTGAATGGCTTCTCGCCTGTATGGGTCCGCACATGACCGATTAGAATGCCTTTCTTAATGAATGATTTGCCACAGACATTGCAACTGTAAGGCTTCTCGCCTGTATGGGTCCGCATATGACCCGTTAGATTGACTTTCACAATGAATGATTTGCCACAGACATTGCAACTGAATGGCTTCTCGCCTGTATGGGTCCGCACATGACCGATTAGAATGCCTTTCTTAATGAATGATATGCCACAGACATTGCAACTGTAAGGCTTCTCGCCCGTATGGGTCCACATATGTTCGGTTAGTTTGCCTTTTAGTATGAAGGATTTGCCACAGACACCGCAACTGTATGGCCTCTCACATGTATGGGTCCGCATATGACCGGAAAGACTGCCTTTCTGTATGAATGATTTGCTACAGACATTGCAACTATAAGGCTTCTCGCCTGTATGGGTCCGCAAATGATCCGTTAGTTTGCCTTCCTTTATGAAGGATTTGCCACAGACACCGCAACTGTATGACCTCTCACCTGTATGGGTCCGCATATGTTTAGTTAGATTGCCTTTCTGTGTGAATGATTTGCTACAGACATTGCAGCGGTTTGGCTTCTCGCCTGTGTGAGACCGCAATACGAACGGACTTTTCCTTAAATTTTTATGAGATACTGAGCATTCGTTTATAATCGCACCTGTATGCAATCGCGTGTCCTCTGTCAGCATTTTCCTCTTTGTAAAGCATTTATCAGAAAATACGCACACTTGGAGCGGGTGGATCCTGAAGTTTTCCGACAAGCTGCTTCGGCTACATAACACCTTTCCGCAGTGATCGCACTTGAAGGGTCGATCTTCCTTGTGTCTCTTCAGATGTCGCAAGAGGTCCCACTTCCCAGCCAGGATGTCCCTGCACACACTACACCTAAAACTAGCTGATCCGCCTTCCGGAGATTGATGATCTCTATAGCTCACCTCGGGTCTCGATCTACAGTGACAAATTAAAACCATGTGACCAATAGTTCAACAGCCAACTCCACTACAACTCTCATACAGGGGATTTGCTACTGGACATTCCAATCACTGATATCCAGTGCAGAGAGCTCGTTACTCATAAACATTACATTCCTGAAAGTAAACATTATCTGAGGTTAAAATTCAAAACATCTCACTTGTAACGAGAATGTGTTGCGTCCTTTCTTAATCACGATATCACGCGCAAGAAACTTGTCACGGTTTAGAAATGTACAAGTTAATAGACCTCATATGAAGAAAGCATGAGAAGTGGTCCCGCCTAAAAGTGTAAATACTCATACAAGCTCTTTAATCCAGCACATATTATTCTACCGAAATCCGTAGTCTGTTCTCCTACATAAAGAACGGCATATGCTTTGGAGTTTTGATCTTGTTGAACCACTCTGCGCTTTGTCGCAGACAAGTAATAATTTTTGTAAAGGACCTTGTTCTTGAGGTTGTTTGAGAGAATGTCTGTGTTGTAGATATTAATAAAGTTGAGAACGCTTGCCGACATTCAGCAAGATCTGTTGAAACATGGCTAATCTTTTATGAATGTTATTTTGTCACAAAAATATACATATTGTATTTGTACATTGTTATCAAATCACTATAGCATTTTATTATGTCACTGTGTCGTTTTTCCGAAATATGTATCTTTGATGTGCAATCAAACATAGCCAACCTATATATAGGACGGTAGGTTTATACAAGGACGTTCATAATTACTACCATGTACTACATCACTCTACGTCTTAATTGCTGTATTTAACACGGAAACCACTAATACTGATGAAATCCTGGAAAAGCTGAAATATAACAAGTATACGACGGCTCTCTCCCTAGCATTGACACTGCTGTTATAGACATTATGAAGGCAACACAGAATATGGCTTTGGTGGTAGCGTTTTATTCCAATGTTCTCTAATATCCTGATTTTGAATCCAAACGCAACCTATCATGCCCTTGAATATTCTTACAAGTATTACTTTAACAATACGGATAGAAGGAGCATGAAAATCAAGGCTTGAGCCAAAATTCGAGACGACAAGACGTTGAATTGCACTGTAGTGGATATTGCTGCTATGTAAAGGAAGGAATGTTATTCTATTTATTTCAAAAGATCACGGGCAACGTGATTATTTTTAGTGGATTGATAACATAGTTGGATAGCATCCAATTCTGTGCCTGTCTCCCCACCACAGAGTAGTTCTACATATTCTACGGAAGAACGGTTATAGGTGAGATCCGCTTACAACTGCCACATGGGAAAATCGATCACGCAGGCTAAAATATATCGTAACATGAACAGGTACTTTCCAATTCATGCTGTATGAAATGAATTCACATGGCCCAGTCGAATGCATGACTGGCTCACAAGCAAAGTAATGGGAGGCTCGACCATGTATTGTTACTGCACTCTTTGGAAAAAATAAGTGGACAAATCAAAGGGGGACATTGATTCCAGATATGACAGACTAAACCTCTTGATCATCAAATAAGATATTGATGTTGACACCGCTAGACAACAGGGGGCAGAAAATACGACACTGGATTGTATGTCATGCGTTCTGTGGCATATCACGCCAAGCAAAGGTGCAAACGTCTGTAACTCTTCTTCTTTACGCGAATACGTGATTCTTGTGACAAGTAATTTATCAGGTTCACAATTAGTTTTCTGTAAAATCATGTTTCATTTTGCATTGATAAATATTCTATACGAACCAGCTATATGGCTGTAACTCGTGGCGCGTCCCAGGTGACGGATACGGGTTCCCCGCTGGCCTGCCGATGAACTTGAGCAAAATATAAAAGCTCTCGCGTACCAAACATGTACAAAGTCTTTAATGGCAACTTTGGCGGAGATGGAGACGTTCAGTAGGGACCAGGTGGCGGAAGAGGTACACTAAATTTCTGGAAGTTAATGCAGAAAAGAGGGTAGCGTTTCTTCTCTAGAGGAGTGGCTGCAAAAGGCATCTGTTCTCCATGTCCAGAGCTGCGTTACTCCCTTCTATCATGAGCTCTAAAATGCTCAAGACAAGCCAGCCGTAAAATAATACCGTTATATCATTACAGAAATATTTCTCATGGTATCGGAGCCAAGGTTAGTGCCGCCCCTGGAAGGGACGCGCATTGGCAGGGCCCAGTCAGCATGAAAAGTATGCTAGAGTTACCGTCGCACGGGCTGTGACGGCTAACCACGCTAGTACACCCATTTTGTATCACATCATTGAATTATGCCTGGATGAAGTAGCGAATAAGCCTCTGCACTTGAGAGAAGGCTTGTAGGCATCTGAGAGGTGCGGAAAAAAGATGGAATGGAGAAAACTCATGGGAAAAGAGGTGTGATTACTAACTGGTGTACAACAGAAACCGAAGGACAGTTCATGGTGTTGACATTGTCATATCAGCTAAATTTGACGGTTCAGTCTCCGAGGTACAAAAGTTTGACAATCGCTTGATGTAACTCGTCCGCACTGGGGAAAGAAGGAAATTCCAATTTATCACAGCAACGCTCCACAAACTAACGTGCTCATGGAAACCAAAGATGCGTTCTGCGCACTGCCTGACAAGAAGACCGCTGACTATCTTATCGCTGCCGCTGATCTGAATGGACGTGTCGGACAGAGGAAAGAAGAACGTACAGTCCATGCCGTTCATGGACTAGTGAAAAGAACGACGATGCCCAACAAATTCGCGATTATGCAGAAACTGATCATCGCAAACACACGGTTCAAAAAGAGTGATATTCATCTACTCAGTACTACAGTGGCTCCCATCCAATTCGCATTGACTACATCCTTGTGAGAGAGTGAAATCTCGAAGATGTTCTAGAGATAACAGTTTTCCCTTATTAAATCCTTGCGATGCAACAAAGACCAGTCATCTAAGCTGCGGATAAAGTCACCAAGAGCCCAATATTTCGCAGGAAATAGACAAATTGGGATCAAATGGTTGCCCCTGAAGAAGGAGACTAACGTCGTTGCAAAAGTTACAGAGTCACAAATCACCATAGTTGAAGTGAGCCGGACTTAACTGAAAGACGCCGTTCGCTCTATTCTGGAACAATTAAGTCAGGGCGACGACAACGAAGGATTAAACATGACATATGGCTAAGGAATGAAGATGTTAAATATGCAGTACGGTTGAAGAAGCAGCTGTACCACAAGTTTCTTGCTCGTTGGAATGCCTACGAGGCTGCCACTCGTAAAATGAAGGAGGTATTTGCCGTAACATAATCAAACCGGTAGGCAGGACTATATGTGAAACATGACATGCGCGAATTCGAGCGGAATTTTTAACGGCTAGTCCAATCGAGCCATCGCAAAACGTCAGAAGTCCAACGTTTTTACGGCATCAATGAGGAAACAGACGATTTGCTACTGGACAGGCGGAAAGCGCGAGTACACTGGCGGAACTATTTTGACAACATTTCAATCATGGAATTTCCGTATCTACCAATCCTAATCACCTCCGCTGTTGAAGGTCCAACGTAGGAAAATGACGTCACTAAAGTCCAGGCTATGCTGAAGGAAATGAAATCAGGGAAAGCCATCTGCCCCGATTATCTTCCAGCAGAGTTTTGCTTCTCTCAATGGGGGGATGCACCAGTGTGACTAAAGCAAGCTTTTCAGCCATATCATCAAAGGTCATAAACAAACAGACTGGCGACGGAGTATCAATTCAGAAATAAGGGAAGCCCTGGCGATTTTTCTAATCACGGCCCGAACATACTTCTGAGCCTCGCAACGAGAGACTTAGAACAAATCTTCGACAAAAGGATTAGCGATTTAGCCAAACATACAACAAGCCAAGCTGGATTTGTGCAAAATTTTGGCGCAATAGGAGAAACCCATGCTGCCGGACTATTACTTGAGAAACACTGTGAAAAGAATAAGAGGCTTCATCACAAATTTCTGGACCCTTAGAAGGCCTTCCATCGGGTACTTCATGACCTAATCAGTCAGCCCTACAAGTACATGGCATTCCAGAGCACCTTGCTGAGAGGGTATAATTGCTCTACAAAGAACAAATGAGTTGTGTTCAAGCTGCCGCAGGAGCGTCTGATGACTTCCGCATAACTGTAGGAGTCCATCAAGGCCCCGGCTTATCACCACTGCAGCTTATTCTTGTGATGGACATAATTACCACAAACCTGCGCAGTCCAATACCATGGACACTTCTCTAAGCAAATGATATCATTTGGCTGAAGAGAATAAGCTAGACCTGCAGCGTCAAACAGAAGACTGGAACAATCGACTAGCGCAATAAGCCCCGCGCCTCAACAAGAACAAGACAGAATACATTGCATTAAATCGTCGAGAAGTTGGAACCATGCATGTTGACGTTGAAGATATAGCACGAGTAGAGATATTTAAGTATATTGGCTCCACAATCTATGATTATGGCCAACTTACTGATGAAGTCAACTTAAGGATATACAAAGCCTGACTGAAGTGGAGAATGACAACAGGCGCCCTTCCGAACTTTGGACGAAGGGCCATCTCTAAACTAAGTTCTACCGAACTGATATCTGTCCTATCGATATCCATCCTGTCGTTTTCTGCGCCAACGAATGCTGCCCAGCTCTAGAGGTAGAACGCCAAATAAGCATCATGGATACGAAGTTGCTTAGGTGGAAGGCTGGCATAACTAGACTAGATCACATTTCAAATGATGTTATTAGAAAACGTTTTGGCATTGCAGCGATCCAGAAGAAAATTGAGGAAAGGCGTGTGTGCTGGTTTGGGCAAGTGTTGCGTGTAGAGGACGATACATTGGGAAAGTCAGAGTATTACACAGAAAGTCGGTGAAAAGAGGCGCTAGGGACGAACCAAACAGCATAGACTGATAAAGTGCACAACGGCCTGAAAGTTGGAAGACTACATGCAGACATGGCCCGAGACCGAACTAACTGGAGTCAATGAACCACAACACCGGACCCTGCCACCAGATGCAGACTGATGAATATTCTGTTACAAAAATGGAGTGCAAAGGATATTTTACACATCCTAACATTCAAATTAGTTTATTGTATGTTCAAATTTTCTCCCCTAAAGCCTATGTCCGATATCTATAAAAACTTATTTTCACAAAATAGTGTTTGAATGGCTGAAAGCTTCTGGATTTCGTGTTTAAGTGACTCCTATAAATTCATTGTGAAGAAAAATGTATAACTCAACAAAATAAAAAAATGGGTATATCTGTGTTAAATGGGAAGGACAGTTTGAATATCCGGTGAAATTCTATGAGTACTGTGCCGTTACATTGCCAAACACCACAACAACAACCATAACGGCCAGCCCAAGGTATGCACTAGCAGTTACACAACTGCACCAGTTCGTAAGAAATAAGTGGAAGCTTAATCAGACACTATACACTCCTTCCAACAACAAGAGAACAAGAAAAACTTACCTTAACAAGTGGAGAAGTGTCACAACAAACCGTGGATAATTTAATTTAACCCCTGTACTGGACATCACAACACCAAAAAGTGAAAGAAAGAACCACAACATACATTTAAGAAGGTAAAATAATTTAATATTGATACCCAAAGTAGAACAACCTTTTTTTTAAATATAAAAATAAAATTAAATAAAACCGTCCATAGAAGAGAAAAACAAACAAAAATATAAGGTAATTAACAACTGAGGAAAACTCCTGAAAAACTGAGGTCGGCCAACCAGAAATAAGTGTAAAAGGTACATGACTACATGATAATTACTTTAAGTGAGTAGTGCCTTTGGGGTGCTTTACAAAGGGTGACCTTCAAAGTACAAGTTTTCTCTTCATTTACTCTTACTTTCATTTAACTTATTATATTCGTCCGGATAGTGTGATCATGGAGCTTTCGCAAGGGGATCAGGGTAATTACGTCTCGAGTGACATAAACACAAGTAGAATAAACAGACGTTCAGACAGCCGAACAAACACAAACCGGGAAAATACCAAGTCAAGAAAGTTTGGATAAAGTGTTAAAGTCACACAGACACCAAAATAAAATATTTACAAAAGCGACAGAATCCCAAAAACAACCACTACCATCACTACAGAGTAGCTATAGTAACCAACATTCGCCATCAAGAGTTGGCAATGACCAATCACAAAGCATAAGCATAACAATGGTCGAAACATAAGGAACCCGGAAATTCCAAAACTCATTCATTTACATTTTACAAGAAAAAAATAAAAGTAAAAGCAGGAATAAAATTAAAAGAGACCCAAACTAAATTTCTGATACCCTGGAGAAAACTCACATGGTCCTAAAAACTTTCCAAGAGGTAGAGTTCCTTTGAAGTACATATAGAGGAGATGCACCTTATCTCCCAAAACTCCACATTAATAATAATCATAACTTTTCATAATTTCCCAAACTAGATGAAACGTAATACACCTTCATACCACACATATCCAGATCATTAGGATATGTATATATATATATATATATATATATATATATAGAGAGAGAGAGAGAGAGAGAGAGAGAGAGAGAGAGAGAGGAAACCCGAAAAACTTGAACAGTTACTGCCTTTAAAATTTTTGAACCGACAACTAGCATTATGGCTTTTTCAAAGGTCTTAAACGCACGAAAGTTCTAGAAGAGGGCATGTTTTCCAAAACATCATTCCGGTCTCCGGCGACTAAGTTCAATTTAAATGAAGAAGAAACTTACAGTTGCAGAATCAGGCTTGTAGTGACATCAAAGCGTCAGTTGCTTTATACTCAAGTAATGATATCACAAAATATTGTATTTACTGCAGAAAGGAGGACGGTCTTCAAAATTTAAAAATTAAACCTTTAGAATGGCTGAAAGCCATCGCACTAATATAGTATGTCGGATCCATAATGTGCGCTAAGGCCAAAAGCCGGAGCGAGTGAGTAGCATGTCCTTCCTCCATCATGGTCAAGCTTCTTCTCATTTCATAATGGCCGATTACTCCCGCTGGAAGAGAGCAGTTCAAAAAGATGGCGAGGAGCTCCCTGATTGGTCGGAGGCGAGGTCACGTTTCGACCACACCATAACAGATGGCAGCACACAGCAGAATGAGAGTTAAGTATCGAGAGCAAGTCCCAGAGAATAAATTAATTACTTAAGAAATATGATGGTTTACAAGTAGGAGAAATCCAAGTTGAGAATATAAACGTGACACTGTTTTCTACGGCTAATTGGCCAAATCAATACCGTTCCTTGGGAAAGCAGTTTTAAATCCGTAATACTGTCTCATTACCTACAAGAGGGGAGTCTGTCAGTGTATTCTAGCCTGAATAGAATTTTGCAATTCATATTTCTGCTTACATACGTCATAGACAGCAGACGATTATATTAATCAGTTTGTTATTTTCACTCCGATCACGCCTATAAATATGAAGACCATGGAGGTGTGCCACAAAGTGGTCAGCTCAGGGCCATGTGACACTCAACGCTCTAAAGCTGGAAGGAAGCCACATAACTAAGTGGTTAGTTCAGGACCATGTGTCTCTACACAAACGGAAGTAAGCCTCATCACTAGTTAGCTCAGGACGATGTGTCTCTCCACAAATGGAAGGTAATCTCAACACTAATTGGTAACCTCAGAAATACGTGTATTTCCACAAGTAAGCAATTAGGAAATTTTATGAATCTTAAAATCTTTTCTTATGTAATTCAATACCCAACTGGCATGGCAAATATTTTAGACATTTTAAAGGAAGTCATTTAAGTTGCGGCATGATATTTGTAGACTGCTGAAATGAGAGTGAGGAAACAATAGCGCGTGAGGGTAAACCTACGGACGTGATGTAATAACGTACCGCCTATTTATCTACTTTTATGAGATAATAAATTCACTTACTTGAAGAATTCTGAATTTTTTTAGGCAACCTGAACAAATTTAAAATTCCACTTGTACCTGTCCATTTTATTACTTAATACTAATTGTGTAAGTATGTTTTCATTCAAAACACTAGAAGCACCTGACTGACAATGAACACTAAAATGAATCAGAAAGTGTGACCACATCACTGGAATGAACATAAATCAATAGCACAATTTTTTATGCTTATAACAATGCACAAGATTTATTTGAGAACTATGATACCGAAGATGTAGCATAACTGACCTCAAAGTTTCATTTCTACAACACATTATCTGCTTTGGCGTCCACAAATGGAGGAATCTGACTTAACACACAAGAGAACAGAAATGATCAGAAAAAAGTAATCTAACCAAATAATTTCAAAATGACATTCTTCGAGTTATCACATTATTGAACTGAGCCATCATTATATTGATTAATGAAACTGATTATGGTAGTTTGAAATATTTATTTACAATGTACATAAAACTTAACAATTTCGAATTAGAATATTTAATTTCTAATCTACAAGTATAGCTTTTTCTGTGTGTCACTGTTGGCATGAACGTATAAAAATATTACTCAGATTATCTGGAAGCAATAGTTTCAGATAGCATTTCAGATGATAAGAATGTGATGAACAAATGATGCAGAGGAAGTGAAAGAAAGAACATTTTTTCATGGTTGCTTAAAGGTATTGTAAACAAATACACTTCAAAAATATCTAGCTTAACCAGAGATTCTTTTTGTAGATATATATTGAATAAAACTACGAGTACATGATGGAACATAAAATATGACCTTAAAGTTCCTGAATATTTTAGATAATTTTAACCAATAGAATTTTCAGATATTAGTGTTGAAATATAACCTTGTAAAGACAGGATTGAACTGATGAACATGGCCACTTTTGGAGATAAACCAACCACTACTGAACACAACTGTGAATAGGTACAACATATTCCATATTGTATAAAACTTGTAGTGTACGTACTTTGTTTCCTCTTTGATGTATGGCAACAGCTTTTCATCAGTTTGTTCCTCTATGAATATTTCCTCCTTAGTATCTTCGGAAGGCTGTCAGTAAGAAATAAGACAAGTAGAATAAAAAAGTAAGGAATAAAAATATATAGGCCTAAAATAGAAACAGCAGAGAAAATAAATCTTATAGTGGCACAAGAAGAGTATAATTAATTTATCCCCCATTTAAAAATATATAATGGAAAGGAACAATCAAATGAAAATCCCATTCAGTGCAAGAGAGGTGTCTACCTTGTTGGTAAATGGTACACAAAAATACATTATTATCAAGCACTAAATTTTAAAAGTACAGAGAAGAAGACAATTTCCTAAAAACAGTATTCTATAATTTTTGCTATTTTTTATATTAAGCACACAGCTCATCCTTAATAAATGTATAGAATTTACAAACTCTTACTCATAATATTTTCTGTTTTACAAACATAATCAACACACATACCACTTGTGCAACTACTTCAAACAATACTATACAAATTCTATTAGGTTAAAATTTACATTGCATTTACTTATTTAATTTTTTACCCTTTTTGGAACCTAACTTGCACAATGACCTGCTGTGTTTTAACCTGAGTCCCTTTGGCACTGCTTTTCAAACAATTGATGAGATATAAGAACATGAAAAGGAACACACTGTTGGACAGCAGTAAACACAGTAGCATAGAAAGGGAGGAACATTGCAAATTTGTAAATTTAAAATCACCTACATATTTGTGAATATTCAGCAGAGTATATGTACACATACATGTATGGGTGGAGGTACTTCCACGTATGTGAACATGTACAATTTTAGGAAAATAAATAATAGTAAGCAGTATCTCCGAATCATTACCCAATACCATTCCTTGCTTCTGTTTCTCTTTCTGTTGATCCCTAATTCCACAATGACTAGCAATTTTCTTCATCCTCTTATATTCATACTGCCCTGTTCCCATCTTCCTACATATGAGTTGACTTGTCACCTCTTTGTTCATTTCCATGTTCCTATTGAACCCGACAGGGGCATGATCCAAGGACCTTTGGTTGATATCGATCTCCGTAATTACGCACGCAATGCTATTAAAGGGAAAGAATGCTGAAAATGATTAATATTCTTATCATTAATAGAGGTCATACCGAAACTAATTAATATTCATACCATTGAGATAGATAAATTGTGTCTTTTAAAATTATTCTACGAGATTTCTTTGTCTGCGTCTTATTGCGCAGTATTATCCTTTGTGTAGCGGGGGCCCCGCAGATGAAGCCAAGCCAACTTAGACCCGGGAGGGGTTATGAATGGGGATTCCCTATGACATCACTCGAGAGAAGACATCCCTCCTCAAGACTCACAGAATGAGGGGAAACTAACTTTTTCGAAACGAAATATAGGAGCCATCTTGGACTCGGACTGGCCAACTTAATTACCTACGATCTAGAAAATTAATGAAACTCGAATTAGGGGCTCATCTCCCGATTTAAAAGGGATAAATGTCACCGGGACATTTATTTAGAGTGTTTAATGTCCTCTTCCGTGATAACTTTCAGAAGAAGAAAGAATACTGTGTGGTTTCTGCGTGGAAAAGTACTGTGCCATCTGTTTATTCTCACGACACCTCCTCGAGAAAGGGAGTTTACCACGTATGGAGGGGGAAGCAGAACATATTTTAATTAATTTAAAGAGATTCACCGAAGGATAATTGAGTGGTTATGTCTCAATCGCATCAACTAAATATTGGTCACCGACTAACCGTACTATTATACCTCGAGTACGCCGGGAATAGGCGCTACGCAAATTAGTGGAAGGGGTATTGCTCCCTTGTAAAAACTACTGCAGTAAGGGACAAGCGTCAGTCGGGGTTAGAGGCTTATCAGTAGTATAATAAGCGGGTTCTGCGGCACCTCCTCCTCCTCCCGCGGGAAATTTGAATTTTGGCGGGAAATTTGAATTTTGGCGGGAGATTTGAATTTGTAAACAAAGCCACGTGCTTTTTGACAGCTGTCATCGACAACAACGCATCGCTAACCTCACTGCTGCCATCTTGACGGGCCTAAACCTCACTAGTGCCAACTTAACCTAACTAGCATGAGGTAAACAAAGCCACGTGTTTTTTGACAGCCACGTGCTTTTTGACAGACAACAACGCATCGCAAACCTCAGTACTGTCATCTTGACGGGCCTAAACCTCAGTAGTGCCAACTTAACCTAACTAGCATGAGGTAAACAAAGCCACGTGCTTTTTGACAGCCACGTGCTTTTTGACAGATTTGTAAACAAAGCCACGTGCTTTTTGACAGACAACAACGCATCGCTAATCTCAGTACTGCCATCTTGACGGGCCTAAACCTTAGTGGTACCAACTTAACCTCACTAGCGCGAGGTAAACAAAGCCACGTGCTTTTTGACAGCCACATGCTTTTTGACGGCTGTCATCCACCATCTTTAAACCACAAAGCACTGTGCTGCCCTCTTTATCGCAGTAGCTGCAAAATTCGTCAGCTGTCATCCGCAGTGCTGCCATCTTGACGGGTCTAAACCTTAATGCTACCAACTTAACCTAACTAGCGTGAGGTAAACAAAGCCACGTGTTTTGTGACAGCTGTCATCCGCCATCTTTAATCAATAGAGCACAGTGCTGCCCTCTTTAGCTACTTACCTTTGAAATGTGGTGGCGGATAATTTGAAAAATGCTTTTTGACAGCAGCCATCTTTGTACACCGTGCTGCCCTCTTTAGCTAGATACCTGTGGTGGCAGACAATTTCACGTGACAGCAGCCATCTTTAATCAAGAGAGCACCGTGCTGCCCTCTATGTGGTGGCGGCAATTTGAAAAATTCTACATTCTCTTGTTTGGAAACAAACCCATGCGCTTTTTTTGACAGCTGTCATCCGTAATCTTTAATCCAGAGAGCACCGTGCTGCCCTCTTTAGCTACTTACCTTTGAAATGTGGTGGCGGCAAAATCCACGTGCTCTTGTTTGGAAACAAAGCCATGTGCTTTCTTGACAGCTGACATCCGCCATCTTTAATCTATAGAGCACAGTGCTGCCCTCTTTATCGTAGTAGATGTAAATTCGTCACAGCTGTCATCCGCAGTGCTGCCATCTTAACGGGCCTAAACCTTAGTGCTACCAACTTAACCTCACTAGCGTGAGATAAACAAATCCACGTGCTTTTTTGACAGCTGTCATCCACCATCTTTAATCTATAGAGCACAGTGCTGCCCTCTTTAGCTACTTACCTTTGAAATGTGGTGGCGGATAATTTGAAAAATGCTTTTTGATAGCAGCCATCTTTGAGCACCGAGCTGCCCTCTTTAGCTAGATACCTGTGGTGGCAGGCAATTCCACGTGACAGCAGTCATCTTTAATCATGCGAGCACCGTGCTGCCCTCTACGTGGTGGCAGCAATTTGAAAAATACTACATGCTCTTGTTTGGAAACAAACTCACGTGCTTTTTTCTGACAGCTGTCATCCGCCATCTTGCATCACAAACCTCTGTGCTGCGCTCTTTAGCTAGATACCTTTGAAATGTGGTGGCGGCAATTTGAAAAAAATCTATGTGCTCTTGTTTAGCAAACAAAGCCACATGCTTTTTTTGACAGCTGTCATCCACCATCTTTAATCAATAGAGCACTGTGCTGCTATCATGCGGGTAATTTCATCACCTGTCATCCGTCATCTTTAATCCACAGAGCACCGTGCTGCTCTCTGTAGTAGCGGGCAATTTGAAAAGTTCTGTTAGCTGTCATCCGCCATCTTTAATCAAGAGAGCACCGTGCTGCCATCTATGTGGTGGCGGCAAATTCCACATGCTCTTGTTTAGTAAACAAACTCACGCGCTTTTTTGTCAGCTGTCATCCGCCATCTTACATCGCAAACCTCAGTGCTACACTCTTTAGTTGAAATATGGTGGCGGATAATTTAAAAAGAAAAATTCTACAGCAGCCATCTCTCGGCGCTAATTGCACAAGATGGTGGCTATACATGACTCCTTAAAGGTGCTTATGCAAGATGGCCGCTATGCATAGACTCCCTTGGGATGCTTGCGCAAGATGGCGGTTATACATGGCTCATTTTGAAATATGGTGGCGGATAATTTAAAAAGAAAAATTCTACATCAGCTATCTCTCGACGCTAATTGCACAAGATGGTGGCTATACATGACTCCTTAAAGGTGCTTATGCAAGATAACCGCTATACATAGACTCCCTTGGGATGCTTGCGCAAGATGGCGGTTATACATGGCTCCTTATGAGACGCCCTAGAGATGCTTGCGCAAGATGGCGGTTGCTCTTATGAGGTGGCTTAAGGGTCCTTGCACAAGATGACTGGAGACGCCCTAAGGATGCTTGCGCAAGATGGCGGACACAAGATGGCGGCTATACACAACTCCTTATGAGACGCTTTAAGGGTGCTTGCGCAAGATGGCTGTTGCTCTTAGCTTAGAGGCTAACGTGTCGTGCTAGTTCGATTCATTAAATTTGGGGCTTAAATGCAAAATGTTAAATATCTCGAAAGCAGTGCATCGTAGAGCAAAACGGACAAAATTTTTCTGACCAATGATTTTACAGCTGCTGTTATGCATGCGGTGGAGGGCAATTTGAAATTCTATGTGCTTAATCAACAGAGCACCCTGCTGCCCTCTTTAGCTGAAATGTGGTGGTGGATAATTTGAAAAATTCTTTTGACAGCTATCATCCTTAAACAATGGCGACTATACATAGGCTGTTAAGGCCTTATCATGCTCCTCCTCCTCCTCCTCCTCCTCTACCTCCTCCTCCGCCGCTTATGTCAAGGCATAGCTTTATATCGAACAAGTTTAAACCTGCATCGCGAAGGCAAGCGTGTGCAGCGATAACATTATTGTGCATGTTTAGACTTTCGAAACATAAGAAGAGTAGAATCAAACGCTGTACTCGATACATGTGATCAGAACATTGATTGATGCGTTCAGAAAACAAAATAAGTGATCAAGACTAGAATCGAACACTGTACTCGATACAACATGTGATCAGAACATTGATCGATGTGTTCAGAACACAAAATAAGTGATCAAGACTAGAATCGAACACTGTACTCAATACAACATGTGATCAGAACATTGATCGATGTGTTCAGAACACAAAATAAGTGATCATGACTAGAATCGAACACTGTACTCGATACAACATGTGATCAGAACATTGATCGATGTGTTCAGAACACAAAATAAGTGATCAAGACTAGAATCGAACACTGTACTCAATACAACATGTGTTTAGAACATGTTAGGGGGTACCACAACCTCATCGATCGCTATCAGCAAGAACGCTTGTACTTTGTTAAGTGTAGAAAATTAATCTTTATTGGTAAATGGTTTTATGTTCAGAACAAGGAATGGAACCTAGGGGTTACGTCTTACCTAATAAAATCCCTGAGGTGCGATGAGTTACGTTTTTCGAACTAGTGTTTGGAACACTGAACTTTTCAAGATGGCAAGAGTGAGGTTAGCAATGTTCTGTTGTTGGATTTTAAATTCTACGCTATAACATGCATAAGGTGGCAGCCTTGAGGTTTACCGCCGTAAAGATGGTAAGAGTGAGGTTAGCAATGTTCCGTTGTTGGATTTTAAATTCCTCCGCTCTAACATGCATAAGGGCGCAGCCTTGAGGTTTACCGCCGTAAAGATGGCAGCAGTGAGGTTAGCGACGCTCTATTGTCCTCCAAAGTGAGGTTAGGGTTCGTCAAGAAGACAGCTGTCAGAAAAAAGCACGTGGCTATGTTCACCAAAGAAGAGCACGTGGCCGTGACGTCACGGTCACGTAATCAATCCTTAGCTCGACGTCGTTAAGAGCAGCAAAAGGATGAGCTATGCTTAAAAGTCTTGGGAACAGAGCAGCAGTATGAATTGCCATGTTTCAAAGCGTGTACACATCACCTATCGATTTTACATGCATCGACCATCGAACTAAACTTCATCCGCTAGATCGTGCTGCTATCTTAGCATAACCTAAAAGTACAATGAATAGCCATGTTTCAAAGCGTGTACACATTACCTATCGTTTTTGCATGCATCGACTCTCGTACTAAACTTCTTCCGCTAGATTGTGCTGCTATCTTAGCATAACCTATACGCATGACCTTAAGGTACAAAGAATAGCCATGTTTCAAAGCGTGTACACATTACCTATCGACTTTGCATGCATCGACTCTCGTACTAAACTTCTTCCGCTAGATTGTGCTGCTACCTTAGCATAACCTATACGCATGACCTTAAGGTACAAGGAATAGTCATGTTTCAAAGCGTGTACACATTAACTATCGACTTTGCATGCAACAAATATCGTACTAAACTTCTTCCGCTAGGAAGTGCTGCTATCTTAGCATAACTTATACACATGAACTTAAAGTACAAAGAATAGCTATGTTTCAAAGCGTGTACACATTACTTATTGATTCTGCATTCATCGAATCTCGTACTAAATTTATGCCGCTAGATTGTGCTGCTATCTTAGCATAACCTATACCAATGAACTTAAAGTACAATGAATAGTCATGTTTCAAAGCGTGTACACATCAACTATCGAATTTGCATGTATCGACTCTCGTACTAAACTTCTGCAGGTAGATTGTGCTGCTATCTTAGCATAACTAAGACGCATGAACTTAAAGTACAAAGAATAGCTATGTCTCAAAGCGTGTACACATTACCTATCGATTTTGCAAGCATTGACTCTCGTACTAAACTTCTTCCACTAGATTGTGCTGCTATCTTAGCATAACCTATACGCATGACCTTAAGGTACAAAGAATAGCCATGTTTCAAAGCGTGTACACATTACCTATCGTTTTTGCATGCATCGACTCTCGTACTAAACTTCTTCCGCTAGATTGTGCTGCTATCTTAGCATAACCTATACGCATGACCTTAAGGTACAAGGAATAGCCATGTTTCAAAGCGTGTACACATTAACTATCGACTTTGCATGCAACAAATATCGTACTGAACTTCTTCGCTAGGTTGTGCTGCTATCTTAGCATAACTTATACACATGAACTTAAAGTACAAAGAATAGCTATGTTTCAAAGCGTGTACACATTACTTATTGATTCTGCATTCATCGAATCTCGTACAAAATTTATGCCGCTAGATTGTGCTGCTATCTTAGCATAACCTATACCAATGAACTTAAAGTAGAATGAATAGTCATGTTTCAAAGCGTGTACACATCAACTATCGAATTTGCATGTATCGACTCTCGTACTAAACTTCTGCAGGTAGATTGTGCTGCTATCTTAGCATAACTAAGACGCATGAACTTAAAGTACAAAGAATAGCTATGTCTCAAAGCGTGTACACATTACCTATCGATTTTGCAAGCATTGACTCTCGTACTAAACTTCTTCCACTAGATTGTGCTGCTATCTTAGCATAACCTATACGCATGACCTTAAGGTACAAAGAATAGCCATGTTTCAAAGCGTGTACACGTTACCTATCGTTTTTGCATGCATCGACTCTCGTACTAAACTTCTTCCGCTAGATTGTGCTGCTATCTTAGCATAACCTATACGCATGACCTTAAGGTACAAAGAATAGCCATGTTTCAAAGCGTGTACACATTAACTATCGACTTTGCATGCAACAAATATCGTACTAAACTTCTTCCGCTAGGTTGTGCTGCTATCTTAGCATAACTTATACACATGAACTTAAAGTACAAAGAATAGCTATGTTTCAAAGCGTGTACACATTACTTATTGATTCTGCATTCATCGAATCTCGTACTAAATTTATGCCGCTAGATTGTGCTGCTATCTTAGCATAACCTATACCAATGAACTTAAAGTACAATGAATAGTCATGTTTCAAAGCGTGTACACATCAACTATCGAATTTGCATGTATCGACTCTCGTACTAAACTTCTGCAGGTAGATTGTGCTGCTATCTTAGCATAACTAAGACGCATGAACTTAAAGTACAAAGAATAGCTATGTCTCAAAGCGTGTACACATTACCTATCGATTTTGCAAGCATTGACTCTCGTACTAAACTTCTTCCACTAGATTGTGCTGCTATCTTAGCATAACCTATACGCATGACCTTAAGGTACAAAGAATAGCCATGTTTCAAAGCGTGTACACATTACCTATCGATTTTGCAAGCATTGACTCTCGTACTAAACTTCTTCCGCTAGGTCGTGCTGCTATCTTAGCATAACTTATACACATGAACTTAAAGTACAAGGAATAGCCATGTTTCAAAGCGTGTACACATTACCTATCGACTTTGCATGCAACAAATATCGTACTGAACTTCTTCGCTAGATTGTGCTGGCATCTTAGCATAACTTATACACATGAACTTAAAAGTACAAAGAATAGCCATGTTTCAAAGCATGTACACATTACCTATCGATTTTGCATGCATTGACTCTCGTACTAAACTCCTTCCACTAGATTGTGCTGCTATCTTAGCATAACCTATACGCATGACCTTAAAGTAAAAAGAATAGCCATGTTTCAAAGTGTGTACACATCACCTATCGATTTTGCATGCAACAAATATCGTACTAAACTTCTTCCGCTAGATTGTGCTGCTATCTTAGCATAACTTATACACATGAACTTAAAAGTACAAAGAATAGCCATGTTTCAAAGCATGTACACATTACCTATCGATTTTGCATGCATTGACTCTCGTACTAAATTTCTTCCGCTAGATTGTGGTGCTATCTTAGCATAACCTATACCCATGAACTTAAAGTACAATGAATAGTCATGTTTCAAAGCGTGTACGCATCAACTATCGATTTGCATGTATCGACTCTCGTACAAAACTTCTTCAGGTAAATTGTGCTGCTATCTTAGCATAACTAAGACGCATTAACTTAAAGTACAAAGAATAGCCTTGTTTCAAAGCGTGTACACATTACCTAATGATTTTGCATGAAACGACTATCATACTAAACTTTTTCCACTAGATTGTGCTAAAATCGTGTTAGTGTGCTGCTATCATAGCATAACCTATCGATTTTACATGCATCGACTATCGTACTAGACTTCTTCCGCTAGAGCATGTAGCAATCGCTTTTGTGTACCCCTAACCCATGTGCACGAACTTAATGCACAAAGAAGAGCTAAGTTCTAAAGCGTGTACACATCACCTATCGATAATGTATACATCGACTATCGTACTAAACTTCTCCTGCCAGAGCGAACGACTATCGCTTGTGTGTGCATGAACTTAAAGCATAAAGAATAGCAATGTATAAAAATCTTGTAAACAAAGCAGCAGCATTACGTATAATCAAGTTTAAATGCGTGCACACATCATGTATCCATGGTGCTCACAGTACTAAACTTATTCCATTAGAATGTACAAAGTTCGCATGTGTTTGTGCTGCTATCTTAGCATAGCCTATGTGCATGAACTTAAAGAATAAAGAATAGTTATGTGTAAAAAATCTTGTGAACATAGCAGAATGTTTACTACGTAGGTGTAGACATTGAACTTTGCATGCTGAGGCAACATACTACGTGACCGTGACGTCACGGCCACGTGCTCTTGTTTGGTAAACATAGCCACGTGCTTTTTTCTGACAGCTGTCTTCTTGACGAACCCTAACCTCACTTTGGAGGACAATAGAGCGTCGCTAACCTCACTGCTGCCATCTTTACGGCGGTAAACCTCAAGGCTGCCACCTTATGCATGTTAGAGCGGAGGAATTTAAAATCCAACAACGGAACATTGCTAACCTCACTCTTACCATCTTTACGGCGGTAAACCTCAAGGCTGCCACCTTATGCATGTTATAGCGTAGAATTTAAAATCCAACAACAGAACATTGCTAACCTCACTCTTGCCATCTTGAAAAGTTCAGTGTTCCAAACACTAGTTCGAAAAACGTAACTCATCGCACCTCAGGGATTTTATTAGGTAAGACGTAACCCCTAGGTTCCATTCCTTGTTCTGAACATAAAACCATTTACCAATAAAGATTAATTTTCTACACTTAACAAAGTACAAGCGTTCTTGCTGATAGCGATCGATGAGGTTGTGGTACCCCCTAACATGTTCTAAACACATGTTGTATTGAGTACAGTGTTCGATTCTAGTCTTGATCACTTATTTTGTGTTCTGAACACATCGATCAATGTTCTGATCACATGTTGTATCGAGTACAGTGTTCGATTCTAGTCATGATCACTTATTTTGTGTTCTGAACACATCAATCAATGTTCTGATCACATGTTGAAGTTAACAACATCGATTACAGTGTTCTATTCTAGTCTTGTTATGTTTCAATCTGATCTTCTTAGAACAAGGGTATCCCATGACATATTCTAAACACATGATGTATTGAGTACAGTGTTCGATTCTAGTCTTGATCACTTATTTTGTTTTCTGAACGCATCAATCAATGTTCTGATCACATGTATCGAGTACAGCGTTTGATTCTACTCTTCTTATGTTTCGAAAGTCTAAACATGCACAATAATGTTATCGCTGCACACGCTTGCCTTCGCGATGCAGGTTTAAACTTGTTCGATATAAAGCTATGCCTTGACATAAGCGGCGGAGGAGGAGGTAGAGGAGGAGGAGGAGGAGGAGGAGGAGCATGATAAGGCCTTAACAGCCTATGTATAGTCGCCATTGTTTAAGGATGATAGCTGTCAAAAGAATTTTTCAAATTATCCACCACCACATTTCAGCTAAAGAGGGCAGCAGGGTGCTCTGTTGATTAAGCACATAGGATTCCAAATTGCCCTCCACCGCATGCATAACAGCAGCTGTAAAATCATTGGTCAGAAAAATTTTGTCCGTTTTGCTCTACGATGCACTGCTTTCGAGATATTTAACATTTTGCATTTAAGCCCCAAATTTAATGAATCGAACTAGCACGACACGTTAGCCTCTAAGCTAAGAGCAACAGCCATCTTGCGCAAGCACCCTTAAAGCGTCTCATAAGGAGTTGTGTATAGCCGCCATCTTGTGTCCGCCATCTTGCGCAAGCATCCTTAGGGCGTCTCCAGTCATCTTGTGCAAGGACCCTTAAGCCACCTCATAAGAGCAACCGCCATCTTGCGCAAGCATCTCTAGGGCGTCTCATAAGGAGCCATGTATAACCGCCATCTTGCGCAAGCATCCCAAGGGAGTCTATGTATAGCGGTTATCTTGCATAAGCACCTTTAAGGAGTCATGTATAGCCACCATCTTGTGCAATTAGCGTCGAGAGATAGCTGATGTAGAATTTTTCTTTTTAAATTATCCGCCACCATATTTCAAAAGGAGCCATGTATAACCGCCATCTTGCGCAAGCATCCCAAGGGAGTCTATGCATAGCGACCATCTTGCATAAGCACCTTTAAGGAGTCATGTATAGCCACCATCTTGTGCAATTAGCGCCGAGAGATGGCTGCTGTAGAATTTTTCTTTTTAAATTATCCGCCACCATATTTCAACTAAAGAGTGTAGCACTGAGGTTTGCGATGTAAGATGGCGGATGACAGCTGACAAAAAAGCGCGTGAGTTTGTTTACTAAACAAGAGCATGTGGAATTTGCCGCCACCACATAGATGGCAGCACGGTGCTCTCTTGATTAAAGATGGCGGATGACAGCTAACAGAACTTTTCAAATTGCCCGCTACTACAGAGAGCAGCACGGTGCTCTGTGGATTAAAGATGACGGATGACAGGTGATGAAATTACCCGCATGATAGCAGCACAGTGCTCTATTGATTAAAGATGGTGGATGACAGCTGTCAAAAAAAGCATGTGGCTTTGTTTACTAAACAAGAGCACATAGATTTTTTCAAATTGCCGCCACCACATTTCAAAGGTATCTAGCTAAAGAGCGCAGCACAGAGTTTTGTGATGCAAGATGGCGGATGACAGCTGTCAGAAAAAAGCACGTGAGTTTGTTTCCAAACAAGAGCATGTAGAATTTTTCAAATTGCTGCCACCACGTAGAGGGCAGCACGGTGCTCGCATGATTAAAGATGACTGCTGTCACGTGGAATTGCCTGCCACCACAGGTATCTAGCTAAAGAGGGCAGCACGGTGCTCAAAGATGGCTGCTATCAAAAAGCATTTTTCAAATTATCCGCCACCACATTTCAAAGGTAAGTAGCTAAAGAGGGCAGCACTGTGCTCTATAGATTAAAGATGGTGGATGACAGCTGTCAAAAAAGCACGTGGATTTGTTTATCTCACGCTAGTGAGGTTAAATTGGTAGCACTAAGGTTTAGGCCCGTTAAGATGGCAGCACTGCGGATGACAGCTGTGACGAATTTACATCTACTACGATAAAGAGGGCAGCACTGTGCTCTATAGATTAAAGATGGCGGATGTCAGCTGTCAAGAAAGCACATGGCTTTGTTTCCAAACAAGAGCACGTGGATTTTGCCGCCACCACATTTCAAAGGTAAGTAGCTAAAGAGGGCAGCACGGTGCTCTCTGGATTAAAGATGGCGGATGACAGCTGTCAAAAAAAGCGCATGGGTTTGTTTCCAAACAAGAGAATGTAGAATTTTTCAAATTGCCGCCACCACATAGAGGGCAGCACGGTGCTCTCTTGATTAAAGATGGCTGCTGTCACGTGAAATTGTCTGCCACCACAGGTATCTAGCTAAAGAGGGCAGCACGGTGTACAAAGATGGCTGCTGTCAAAAAGCATTTTTCAAATTATCCGCCACCACATTTCAAAGGTAAGTAGCTAAAGAGGGCAGCACTGTGCTCTATAGATTAAAGATGGCGGATGACAGCTGTCACAAAACACGTGGCTTTGTTTACCTCACGCTAGTTAGGTTAAATTGGTAGCATTAAGGTTTAGACCCGTCAAGATGGCAGCACTGCGGATGACAAGTGACGAATTTTGCAGCTACTGCGATAAAGAGGGCAGCACAGTGCTTTGTGGTTTAAAGATGGTGGATGACAGCTGTCAAAAAGCATGTGGCTGTCAAAAAGCACGTGGCTTTGTTTACCTCGCGCTAGTGACGTTAAGTTGGTACCACTAAGGTTTAGGCCTGTCAAGATGGCAGTACTGAGATTAGCGATGCGTTGTTGTCTGTCAAAAAGCACGTGGCTTTGTTTACAAATCTGTCAAAAAGCACGTGGCTGTCAAAAAGCACGTGGCTTTGTTTACCTCATGCTAGTTAGGTTAAGTTGGCACTACTGAGGTTTAGGCCCGTCAAGATGACAGTACTGAGGTTTGCGATGCGTTGTTGTCTGTCAAAAAGCACGTGGCTGTCAAAAAACACGTGGCTTTGTTTACCTCATGCTAGTTAGGTTAAGTTGGCACTAGTGAGGTTTAGGCCCGTCAAGATGGCAGCAGTGAGGTTAGCGATGCGTTGTTGTCGATGACAGCTGTCAAAAAGCACGTGGCTTTGTTTACAAATTCAAATCTCCCGCCAAAATTCAAATTTCCCGCCAAAATTCAAATTTCCCGCGGGAGGAGGAGGAGGAGGCGGGAGGAGGAGGAGGTGCCGCAGAACCCGCTTATTATACTACTCTTATCGGCGGCGAAGCTACGCTCGGTTAAGCCCTCGTTAGTTCTTTGTTCAAGTGAAGTTAACTCCTATTTTTAGTGAAATAATACAGTTCGCATAAACAGTGTATAGTTTGATCTCTGTGACGGCTGTGTTAACTTTTTGGAAAACCGTGATGTGTAAAGTAATATTATTATCATTACGATAGTATAATAATCTGACGTAGCAGCAGACTGAATAGGAAAACCGAGAGATAGACGAGATTCGGTACTGAACCGCGGGCTACGTAATAGCTTACGAGATCGTGATCGGACGTTCACAGTGAACGCCGTTACCCGAAGTGTGAATTAAACAGTGACGTTGTGTGTATACAGGATTAGCTGCCAAGGACTCCACCAGCATCGAACAATGGAACTTCAACTCCAAGATGGCATGGAAAATGATGTGATCACCGTGGTGCCCATGGAGGAGGAGTAAGCTCAGGGTGGACCTCCTGAGTTGGCGAAGGTGTCATCATCATGTGATAGAGATGAGTACAAAATTCTAATATCTGGCATGCATAGAAGGGATGGGAATATTTGTTGTAAACTGACGCTATAAGAGATTAAAGATGTAGTCCTGTTGAAATAGAGCGCCGGAATGGGCGCGTAGTTATTAATCCTTAGTTTAGGAAACCGACAACAGGTCTGAGTAATTGCGTGTAAATAATTTAGGGATATAATACTCTAGCTTTGCATGGGATAGAGATTCATTCGATTATTTCTTTCTTGGGAAATTCTGTTTGTTTATTTGCGTCAGAAGACCAGGAATAATTAGTTTATGGGAGTGCAGTGAGAGTAGTTATTAGAGTATTCATTAATTTGATAAGTGTATGGTATGTAAAACGGTAAGTACTATAGTACGTAAGGCCCGCAGCCACGAGATCCGACGGCCGAACTGACAAGCCACAACAAGAACTCCACCCTTTGAAATACTTAGATAGGGAGTGATAAGATTAAATTGATTATGGGATTAAATTTACCAGCAAGTGATCATAATAAGTGTGTCAAACATCGATTCGTGTGAATATTAATTAATGCATGTATTGCCGTGTGACGATAAAGTAGCCATGTGCCGACCATCGATTAATTAGCAGTCAGTAATCAGATGTTAATTGCCGCGCGAGTGCTTAATTGTGTTGTAATTGCTGTACAGATTCCGCGCGATGACCATGTATAAGTAAGGTAGCGGGTAAGCTATGTAGGACGGCAATAATAATAATAATAATAATAACAAGAATAATAATAACAAGAATAATAACAATAATAATAATAATAATAACAACAATCGGGCAAAGATTACCATTATGATACGGGAGTCGCGTTGTAAAAATGATATGATACTGCTGGGTAGACATGTGTTTAATTCAAAGTGATTTGCGCGAGTCTGTTAAGGCCGAAGAATATTGGAGATGTAGTTCCGAGTGAAATGTTACGGTTCCCTTTGGAAAGGGAATGTTGTGTGGGTGTTGACCCCTTGAGGGTGGTCAACCGCCGTCTGGCCTTGGCCCAGTGTGTTTCTTTTTTTTTTAATGTCCCGTAAGCGGAGGAAGGAGGGACTTGGCTGTGAAAAGGAAGTTGGTTTCTTTCAACGGCAAAAATAATGTGATTTACCTACACAGCAGAGCAGTGTAATGATTAACAAGCGACCCGCCGAAAATGGTAATGTTTGCCAATGAATCGTTGTTAATTGTGCGAGTATAATTAGACAGGGATTACAGGACCCTGCCTTCATCGCAAGAGGTTGTAAGTTCGATGCTCAACGTAGGCATTGGAGGCCTACAGCGTCAGAAGAAAGATCAAGTGCCTTTTGTGTATTTTTCTTGCATACCATGTACCCTTTATGTGTTTTTCTTTATGTCATGTGTGGTTGTACATAAGGTCAGTGGTGGTTCTGTCCATCAGCTTGGCAATGTCCAGGATAGCGAGGGTCGGGTTCGAACCCAGGTGTTGTATCATATGTGTGTATTTTATTTTACGTCATTTCATTGGGAAATCTAGGACTTTATTAGAATAGGAATTGCTCAGATGTGTTGTCGGACGCATGTTAGTTTTATGTGTTAGCGATAATATAGCCTCAGTGTTATGATAAAATTACCATTCGCTATATGTCACGATACATCGCTTCGCGATAAACGTACTCGTTTCTATCACGTATAACGGACAGACGTCCACCAAACAAACTATAACAAACATTTGTAAATTTTAATGCAATTCATTAGGGTTATTTCATGCGTCATTTCCCATTATCATTAAGGTTCAATAAACCGGTTTGTGAGTTAAATATTTTAATTCGAATGTGTTCTCATTTTAGATATATGCCGCGCTTCTCCTGCCTTGTACGCCTTTAAGTTGACTTTAGTTCAGCCCCTATTTATTTCATACTTCTTGACCCGTCTGCGACCCTGTAGATTCCGTGCCGGTGCCAGTTAGGTAGGGGGGCGGGTGCACAATATACCTTCTTTCCAAAAACACTTGAAACATCCTGCTCCAGCATGGTTTCCATAATTTATTACCAATGTTTCACTGAATTGGTTTCGACCTGTTACTATATGTGTTTCCGGTTTTAATCGATAGAGGACAGCCCCCTCTGTCGAGAACATTAATGATCTTTTCTCGACTAGGTCTTTAACTATCTTCTCCTTGGTTTATATTCTGTTCTGAGGATGGTGGCTTATAATAATATGGGACCCTCACACACAGGAGCTATGTTAGTGCTTTTCAAATGGATGTATCGTAAGTTTAAAACCGTGCTAGATCGCTGCACGATTAACGTGTTCTGATGCTTGATATTGTGGGTAATGTACCATTTAGAATTTGTATTTCTCCCTTTTTTGGCCGACCGTAACCCGTCTTGATACTCGGAGAGAGGAAGGCGTGTGTGAGAGTGTGTTGTTGATATAATAGTGGTGCATTCATAATCTGAGTCTCTGTGCATTATAATGAACTTCTCAATGAGACGTCTTTGCTCTCGTTTGGAATTATGATCTGTGTGTCGACCGTCGAATTATTATGGCCGTACACAGCGATGTTTGTGGCAGATCTACGCGTGGCCCTGAAGCCACGACATGTGCTGTTGTCATTCAACCACTATTGACGTTTGGCCTCATTGATGTTAGGTAATATTGCACTCTACGAGTTGGCTTGATTGATCTATTCGCACCAGTTGTCACTGTTATCTGCCCTCGAGGCGATTTGTTCGTATGGCTGAATGAATGAATTAATGAATGAGTCGAGTATTTAGATGAAGAAGTGTCGGCCTATCTAATTTATGTTTAACTTTTCGTTATTTGCCCCTTTTATCCCGGGTTCTATTTTTCTCCTTATTTGGTGCGCGCCCTGATCTTTTTCGACCTGGGCGTCGCCATGTTGATTTATTTTGTTCCTTGGCCGCACGATGGCCCGTGTTTATCTGATTGATTCATCCTATGTATCTTTTTCTCTTTGCCCGCTGGGGTTATTCTTTACCTGGTCTACCCTTTTTTGGGTGTGTGCGCTCCTTGGTGTGTGGGGGATCCTAATGAAAGGAGATCATAGTATTGTTTAAAAAAAAATATAACGGATAAGAAGTAGGGGGGAATGAATAAGGTACTCCCGATTTGTAATCATGTGTTGACCCTCAATAGTTATTCTTTTCGCAATTGTTATATGCGAAATCTTCATGAGTAAAAATGCTAAGATCCCTTACGTAATTCTGCAACTGTGCATGTACGTATTGATGAGATATGGATATCATGATTAATTGTCATTGGTGCTAACCCATATACGTATGTATTACCCTATTATATCTTATGTTTTCCTTTTCAATTAATTCTTTAATTAACGTTGCTTTTCAATAAACACTCATTTATCACTTATTCGGGTTTCGACTCTTAGTAGTGTTAGTTTATGCTGGTACTAATTAGGTGAATAACATTTCCAGTTCAGGGCAGATTTATACGCCCTTTCTTGATCGCGATTCACGTGCAGTTTCCTCTTTTATCCTCGTTGTTGTCTACGTATTTATTTTTGATTGAGGGAGGGTGTGGCTCAGTTAATGGTAGCAGAGACGTGCTCGATCAAGATATCTCATCTGGAAAAAGCACGGGTGAGATAGAACTGGGAATGGTATTCTGTTTCGGATACGTTAAGGAAAACCATTATTTCTTTTCGATTTAACCTTTTGAAACTTGTTATATTAATTCTGATCTTGTGTGTCGTTTATCAATTAACTCTTTCGATGACCATTGTGTATGTGTGGGTTTTTCATTGCGGATAAAACCTCGGTTGAGACATGGAAAGTGATAAAGTTGTTGACATGAGTGGTGAGAGTGATGTATTTGCTGGAGAGGTCACCGATGTCGAAAGAGAAAGGCGTGAACGTATTAATCGGGATAGTGCTTCTGCCCTGTCAGGTAGTGAGAGTAATGTGTGCTTAGGAAATAACAATGCTGTTGTTGACAGAAATTGTGGCCTCGATGAGAATCGTGTCGGTTTGGTTTTCCCCTGTTATGGACCCAGTAGTGAACGTAGTCCTCATATTAACCCCGTTTTCGATATAGTTAGGAAATGGAAGCTCAATTTCCCCGGGGAAGGGGAAAATTCTAATGTGGTTGAATTTCTTGAGAGAGTCGAGGACATCGCTGAATGCAGCTCGATACCCCTTAACCTTTTTGTTCCTGTAATTCCGGGGATGCTCGAAGGGCCGGCATTAAGGTGGTTTAGGTTGGTTAAAGCAAATGTCCGGTCGTGGGAGGATTTCGTTGATCGCATTAAAAAACGTTTCGGGTTGTCCGATATGGATTATCGTCTGAAACAAGAGATCTTTAGAAGAACCCAAGGTGTTGGGGAAGGTGTTGACGACTATGCAACTGGTATTTTGACCCTGTATAACCGATTAAGTGTGAAGGTTCCTGAGTGTGAAATTTTCGACCAGTTTTACCGAAACCTGTCCCCTCAATACAAATTATTCAGTAAGAGATCCGAGGTTCAGACCGTCGATGATGTTATTAACTTGGGTCGCGAGTTTGAATCAATCGTATGTCAAAATAAACAGTATCGTCCCCCTCCGACTCCGTCTGAATGCTCTTTCCCCGACGTCGCCTGCCACACGTCCTTCAAGTCAGTATCCTTTGATGCCCCCCCTTCGGCGTCGCGCCCCTCGAGTAGTCCCGAGCGAAGGACCAGCGTTGTGTCTCCGGCCCGACGCTATATTAACGCCATCCAACCCTCCGAGTCGCCTGTTGAACGTGGTTCCGCTACAAGAAAGTGCTGGAATTGCGGTAAGGCGGGACATATTTCTAATAATTGTTGGTCTAAATCGCGACTGAAGTGTTTTAAATGTGGCCTCGTTGGTGTCACTGCGCGTGTATGTCCTAGATGTAGTTCCGGGCAGGGAAACTGAACGCGCGCCGGCGAAATGGCCCTTCGTTGGCGCAAAATGTCGGTGTTAACAAAAGGATCTGGGGCCTTCCTTCGTCGACACCCTGGGCCAAAGTTTGTATAGGGTCCCGCACGCTATACGCCCTGCTGGATACCGGTTCCAGCGTTTCCTTCTTGAATCTGAGCCTTGTGTCTTCCGTACATTTAGAGTATCTCTCGGACAGCGGGAAGATAGATAAGTTTATGTCTGCTGAAGGCCGTCAAGTGTGTCCGGTGGGCCGCGTCGTATGCCACATCAAAATTCATAATCTTTCGTGGAATTGGAAATTTTATGTTGTTGCAGATCTGTCTGTCCCGATCATTTTAGGGACTGACTTTATGCAAGCGACGGGTCTATCCATTGATTTCATTACTCGAAGTTTCGCCTTCCGCTTCCGGTCTGACGTAAATTATCCTTTCGAAACCCCCTTTCTGCGTAATATTGTGTGCCCTCTTTCTACTTTTGTGACTCCAAGTGCGTCGTGTGACCTAACCGACGGACAGAATTTGATGCTAAACAGTTTAATAGAGGAATTTTTTGATGTTTTGACGCCTGAGTTAGGTTGTGCGAAAAACTTTTCTTATTCAATTGAGCTCAAAGATAAAACTCCTGTTAGGTCCCCTCCTTTCGGATGTTCGCCTCCGAAGTTGTCCGCCATGAGAGAATGTGTAGATGAACTTTTAGAAAAGAAGGTCATCAGTCCATCCAAGTCACCTTATGGTAGCCCCGCCTTCCTAATCCCTAAAAAAGACGGGAGTTTTCGTTTCATTGTGGATTACCGCAAGGTAAATAGGAACATTGTGTTTGACAGCTTCCCATTGCCCACCATCGAAAGCGCCTTTCAGCATTTTCATGGTGCTAGGTTTTTCACTGTCTTCGACTTTAACTCGGCGTATTACCAGATTCCTTTGGACCCAAAAAGTCGCCCTTGTACAGCCTTTGTCACCCCCTTTGGCCTCTTTCATTTCAATAAAGTACCCATGGGCATCTCGATAGGGGGACAAGCGCTTAGCCGGGTCATGGATTCGATCTTTGGCGATCTAAAGTTCTCCTATGTATTTAATTTTCTGGATGATCTCCTCATATACTCTGCAAGCTTTGACGAACACCTGGCTCACCTACGTGAGGTACTTAGTCGTCTGCGCAAACACGGGTTCACTATCAACCCCAAAAAAAGTCTCTCTCTGTTCCAAACGATTGAATTTCTTGGGGCATGTCATCTCGGATTCCGGTATAGCTGTAAACCCTGAGAGGGTTAAATGTATTAAAGAGTTTCCTCAGCCCAAGAACGTCCGCGGCGTAAGAAGGTTCTTGGGTATGGTGGGTTTTTACAGTCGGTTCATCGAGAATTTTTCTCAAATTTCGGCCCCTTTGAATCTTCTAAAAAGGATGAATTGTCGTTTCGTCTGGGGTGAAGCCCAAATCCTTGCCTTCGGTCAGCTGAAAGATGCCCTTTGTCGAGCCCCTGTTCTCCACAGCCCCGATTTCTCCCGCGATTTCGTGCTCCAATGCGATTCCAGTGAAATTGCGATTTCCGCCGTGCTAAACCAAGCCGATGAGGACGGAAAACTAGTCCCGATCGCTTATTTTAGCAAGCAACTACACGGGGCCGAGTTACGTTACTCCATTTACGAAAAGGAATGTTTGGCCGTTGTGTTGGGTGTAGAAAAATTTAGAACTTACCTCGAACACCGTCACTTCTTTGTCCACACTGATAATCAGGCCCTGTCGTGGATGAGTGCCAACGTCAAACGACTTGGAAGAACAGCCAGGTGGATTCTTCGACTGTCTGCGTATAAGTTCACCATTGTACATGTTCGCGGAAAGGAAAATGTCGTGGCTGTCTGTCTGCCACGTATGTTTGACGGAATAAACATGAGTGAAGCCGATGACGCGGAGAAATACCATAGATCTGATGGTGCTGGATGTGTTAATATTATGCAGAAATATCCTTGGTCATTTTCTGATATTTCAGAGCACCAGAATACTGATGACGAGTGTCAAAAACTGATGAAAGGTGTCACCGATGGGTCACTTCATGATAAATCATTTTGTATTAAGCGTGGATTGTTAGTTCGTCGTTGTGGTAATAAGGGAAAGGACAAGATTTGCATTCCAGATAGCAAAAGGCGCATGGTATTACATTATTACCATGACTCTTATTTAGGGGCGCATTTGGGTCAGTACAAGACATTACATCGCGTTTCTCGCGACTTCTACTGGCCAAATATGAAAAAAGAAGTGCTTGACTACGTGAAAAGCTGCGACGTGTGTCAACGGTCTAAACCTGCCAAATCCTCTCAAGTTGGGTTGCATTCCGCTGATGTGGCAACGTACCCCGGAGAAAGGTTATTCGTAGATTATTTTGGCCCTCTCGTCAAGTCCCGTAAAGGCAACGTTGGTATCCTATCTGTCATTGATGGTTTCTCAAAATTCGTCTGGTTGTTCCCAGTGCGCAAAATCAATTCTAATAACGCCGTTCACATCTTGTCTCGTCACATCTTTGCAATTTATGCCCCCCCCAAAAAGTTGGTAACTGACAATGCATCCACTTTCAGCGGTAGTAATTTTCGTCAATTGTGTTTTGAGTGGGGAGTGAACCAGATATTTCTCAACCCTCACTACCCTAAACCGTCTCATGTTGAGAGGTTTCATCGTAATCTTAAGGCCTGCCTAACCGCGTTCCACAGCGCTGACCAGCGCAGTTGGGACGAAAACTTACATTTCTTTGTTCTAGCTTTCAACAGTGCTCAACATGAATCGCATCGGCACACACCGGCAGAGTTGTTCTTGGGCAGGAATGTTACTGACCCATTACAATTAAAATGGAATTTTGGATATTTGTCCGAACCGTTAAGGACCAAGAACGTCGAAGAAAAATGGAAGGAAGCAGTCGAGCAACTGATCAAAGCCAGAGATCGTGTAGCCAAAAGGTTCAACAAGGGAAGGAGAGAAGTCACCCTAAAGGTTGGAGACTTAGTTATGATTAAAAGGTTCCCGACAAGCTCGGGAGCAGACCAAATTGGAGCGAAACTCTGCCTAAAATGGTCTGGTCCCAACCGTATTGTGAAATTCTTGGGACCTGTTACCGTGTTGTTGGAGGATGAAATAAATAAAAGGGTATCCAGAGCTCACGTGAGTCTGTTGAAGCCCTACCATTCACGGGGCCAAAAATAATTGATCTAGTAGCTATTAGTACCTGGTGGTAACATGATTTGATCAATTTATCACTCTTAGACTCGTTGTTCTAAAGTCTTTTTCTTTTCAGGGAAAAATGAAAAAGGAAAGGGAAAGAAAAGAAGAGTCAAAGGTATTTCAGTACCGAATGACAAGGATAATATAAAATAAACAACAGACCTATTGATAGGACACGAAAATTGTATGACTACTTTTATCCAACCTGCCTGCAACCGATTCGTGAAAGTGTCGTATTAATGATAGGAAAAAGACTGATTAAATTCAGCGCCTTTCCTTCTTTTAATGTACTGAACTTTAAAGCAATGTGTAATCCACCAATCTATGCTCCCTTGTGGCTGTTGGTGATTTTCAGTGTTATTTGTTGTTACTCTAATTAATTAGGTTTGTAATTAGGTTAGTTAATTTTAGTTATATAGTGCGCACTATATATATATATATATATATATATATATATATATATATATATATAATTTCTTCATGTATGTATTCTTATTATAAACTTTACACCTCACTTTAAAATGTGTCCCTTTGACCCTTCGTCAAAATCGGACACATTTTAAAGACGCATGGGTGTGATGATGAAACATGCTGCTCCAGCATGGTTTCCATAATTTATTACCAATGTTTCACTGAATTGGTTTCGACCTGTTACTATATGTGTTTCCGGTTTTAATCGATAGAGGACAGCCCCCTCTGTCGAGAACATTAATGATCTTTTCTCGACTAGGTCTTTAACTATCTTCTCCTTGGTTTATATTCTGTTCTGAGGATGGTGGCTTATAATAATATGGGACCCTCACACACAGGAGCTATGTTAGTGCTTTTCAAATGGATGTATCGTAAGTTTAAAACCGTGCTAGATCGCTGCACGATTAACGTGTTCTGATGCTTGATATTGTGGGTAATGTACCATTTAGAATTTGTATTTCTCCCTTTTTTGGCCGACCGTAACCCGTCTTGATACTCGGAGAGAGGAAGGCGTGTGTGAGAGTGTGTTGTTGATATAATAGTGGTGCATTCATAATCTGAGTCTCTGTGCATTATAATGAACTTCTCAATGAGACGTCTTTGCTCTCGTTTGGAATTATGATCTGTGTGTCGACCGTCGAATTATTATGGCCGTACACAGCGATGTTTGTGGCAGATCTACGCGTGGCCTTGAAGCCACGACATGTGCTGTTGTCATTCAACCACTATTGACGTTTGGCCTCATTGATGTTAGGTAATATTGCACTCTACGAGTTGGCTTGATTGATCTATTCGCACCAGTTGTCACTGTTATCTGCCCTCGAGGCGATTTGTTCGTATGGCTGATGAATGAATTAATGAATGAGTCGAGTATTTAGATGAAGAAGTGTCGGCCTATCTAATTTATGTTTAACTTTTCGTTATTTGCCCCTTTTATCCCGGGTTCTATTTTTCTCCTTATTTGGTGCGCGCCCTGATCTTTTTCGACCTGGGCGTCGCCATGTTGATTTATTTTGTTCCTTGGCCGCACGATGGCCCGTGTTTATCTGATTGATTCATCCTATGTATCTTTTTCTCTTTGCCCGCTGGGGTTATTCTTTACCTGGTCTACCCTTTTTTGGGTGTGTGCGCTCCTTGGTGTGTGGGGGATCCTAATGAAAGGAGATCATAGTATTGTTTAAAAAAAATATAACGGATAAGAAGTAGGGGGGAATGAATAAGGTACTCCCGATTTGTAATCATGTGTTGACCCTCAATAGTTATTCTTTTCGCAATTGTTATATGCGAAATCTTCATGAGTAAAAATGCTAAGATCCCTTACGTAATTCTGCAACTGTGCATGTACGTATTGATGAGATATGGATATCATGATTAATTGTCATTGGTGCTAACCCATATACGTATGTATTACCCTATTATATCTTATGTTTTCCTTTTCAATTAATTCTTTAATTAACGTTGCTTTTCAATAAACACTCATTTATCACTTATTCGGGTTTCGACTCTTAGTAGTGTTAGTTTATGCTGGTACTAATTAGGTGAATAACATTTCCAGTTCAGGGCAGATTTATACGCCCTTTCTTGATCGCGATTCACGTGTAGTTTCCTCTTTTATCCTCGTTGTTGTCTACGTATTTATTTTTGATTGAGGGAGGGTGTGGCTCACACTTCACTGTCATATCAAATAATCCCACAGTACTCCTACCACTTTCCCAACAAGTGGACAATGCTTAAATCATAAGCATAGAAATATCCATCATCCCCCATCTGTACATCACATTAAGACCAAAAGCATAAATCAGTTAATGTCCCAATCAATGAATGAATCAATCAATGAATCAATCAAACAACAGCAATTAGGGCTGTTGGTTGTTTATATAGAAAAAAGATTGTGGAAATATATGAAACATATTATTTCAATCACTAATTCATTTTCCTATAAGTGAACATTTGCCAAAATTTGTCCCCTTGAATTCAAACTTATCTTCATGTTGTGACCTTTCCTACAGTTAAAGAACATGACTTAAATGTATTCATCAACTAATGTCATTCCAAGCCATCTCTCCAATGACATCTCAGAATATACTGCTTAATCAAACAACTTGTCTCCTTTCTCCAAGTCTGCCCAGCTGAAACTTTGCAACATCTCTGTAACACAACTCTTTTGTTAGAAATCACCTGCAAGAAATGGAGATATTTCTGTGGATCATTTCCTGTTCTCTACTCAAGTAATCCTGGTGATGGTCTCACACTGTCATTGTGGCTTTGCTGGAGATTTATATGCCCTCTCCTTTACAACCCCTAAATAACCTCATAATCATGTTAAGAGATCTGTAAATTTTATTTTCAATATATTTAAATGATTTCCATAATGAAGCTATATCCTTATTATGAATAGCTAGGTACTTACAGAGATCCCCATGAAGAAATTTCACCCATCAATACAATAATAAAACCGGAGAGGACTCTTTCTATATGTGAAACAAAGAAACTGACTTTTCACCATGTTTACAAATATAGCCCGATGTCCATCTTACAATATTGTCAAGGTCTTTTTTAGTTACTCATAATCCTGAAACTTATTTATTACACAGAGCCTCATCACTTTTTCAGTTCATTATTCATATTGTTTAATATATCTGAAAATAAAGGTCTCATAATACTGCCCTGTGGGACCCAATCTCATAATTGTTACAGGATCAAATAAAGCTTCACCTACTCTAATGCTCTGAGTCCTATTTTGTAGAAATACACCAGACGAGGCCAAATTTTAATGGTAAAAGTTATATTTCTACCTTTATGTAAACTATCGACGTTTATAGCCTAATCCTTGAACTTGTTTGGAGGCAAAGTTTCCACTTGGGATGTCCTGGTCCACACTATTGTATTTTTTTCATACAGTGGCTACAGTGAGAACCACAATGTAATTTCATTATTCACATGGTTTTGTGTCATTTTTGTTAGTTAGCATGTTCTGTTGTTTATCTGTATTACCTGCATATTGTTGCTGTTTGGAAGTAAATAATGTGACCTATTGTTAAGACTGTGCATTCTGTAAATTACATGTATTATTGATACTATTCAGGAGTTCAGTTGATATTTCTTAAGAGTGGTTCTAGAGAACTGTCAAATTTTGAGGTTATGGGGAGACGAAGAGACCTTTCGCCAAGAAAGGCATTGTCACAGGGCTACTTCTTGAGAAACGTCAATCACAACAAGAAATAGATTCTAGATTGCAAATACCACAGCAATCTGTAAGTAGAATTTTAAAATGTGAAGATAACGGGAAGACAAAATGTGATGATGATGATGCTTGTTGTTTTAAGGGGCCTAACATCGAAGGTCATCGGCCCAAGACAAAATGTCAACAACGTGTTGGAAACTGTGTGCAGAAGAAGAAACCAACCCCAAGGAGGAAGCAAAACTGATTAATTTGTCAGTAAACAACCGCAAGGTTACTAGTTTGGATTTACGTAAGAAATTAGAAGAGTATGGGTCATTTGTATTAGCCAGGACTCTGGGGCAAGAGCTGTTTAATGCTGGAATGAAAGCAAGATGACCTCAAGGCAAAGCGAAGTTTACTCCTGCTATGGCTGTAAAGAGGTTCCAGTGTGCCACGACCTTCCAGAATTGGTCATCTGATGAATGGAAACAGGCAAGTCCATGACAATTACTGTAATTCCTAAACTACCATTCATTATTCCATTATAACCCAATCTAAGTGATGTAACCCTAAGGCACAGTAATTGTATGAAATTCTTCTTTTAAACCATACAGCTTATTGCATTTAATGCTAGGCTTATTTGTTTTATTTATTTCAGGTTTGCTTTAGTGACGAATCGGTATTTCCTGTCATAGAAGAGACAAGTCAATATGTCAGAAGATAAGGAGAAGCATTCCATCCAGATTGAGTGAAGCATCCAACTTTAGTGATGGTCTGCAGTGTGTTTTCTTGGTATGGCTGTGGACGATCATATATTGTAGAAGGAACTATGAGACGTGAACAGTATAGTATTAAGAACCCGTTTGGTAGCTCAGGTGCAAGAGTAATTCGGCCAAAGTGAATTTATTTTTATGCAAGATAAGATTTTTATGCAAGAACAAAGCCTAGAAACAGTCCAGACATGAACCCCATAGAATATTCTTAGAAAATAGCAAAGAAAAGTCCAAAAAAGTATAACGACAGAAATTGGCTTGATTGAGAAGCTCGGTCAGATCTGGTGTCATGATGACGATTTAAAGAGTCAGTGTAAAATACTGTTTGAGGCTATGCCCAGTCTAATCAAGTCGCTCATGACAGCTAAGGGGGTGCATAAAAAGTACTAATGTCATCAACTTTAAAATTGGTAACATCTTATCTGTTCAATTCTCGAATTTTTAATGTTTAATAATTTGGCCATATCTTTATCTATCCCGAACGCACTAATTTTTTGTCAGTAGTTTCCCGAGATCTACCCTAAGAAAATCCTTGGTATGTCAATCGTGATACATTTGACTTCCTGAATCTAATATATCTGCTATATCATGCTGGAATCCACAAGATGAGCTTCAGTGGAATAATGTTTCCTAAATCTGAACTACCTTCTATCGAGCCAGTTGGTAATTTCTTAAATGTGTATAACATAATCAGAAAGAATGCATTCCAAGAGCTTGCATGCAACACAAGTCAAGACGACTATTGTGCAATTACTAGCCTAAGTTTAGCACATTTTCTCTATACACAGAGTGCTACTATACTAAGTATTCATTCATCTGGTATAGCTGTTTCATACATACTCTAATCAAAGAACTGACTTTCGTATATGCCCAGAAATTTTACCCATCCCAGCAGCATTTCTAGTTTAAAATTTTTGTGTATTACATTCAATGTTCCGTATAGTGGATATTGTAAAGTAATTTCAAAGGATTAAGTGAAATTGTCAACTGCGTCAGGTACTGCAAAAGGACATGACCAAACCATTGGTGACATATCCTATGCGTCACGAATGACGACTGCGATTCCCACCGACTAATGAAGTATACACATTCTCATGCTGTGTAATTGCTACTTCATACCTTTCTAAATCTGTCAACATTCAACATCGTACACAGCAACAAGCCGTAGTAACACGGCTGAAAGTAATTCCAGTATCAAGGAAGACAATGTACACTGCCGGCTGGTGCTCTCAGTGCTTTTCAATTAGCATTCTGGCAGTGAAAATTGCATGAGTTGTTCCAGCACCCTTAATGAAGATGCACTGGATAGCAATAATGCCGGCGATTTCACCCAGTCAATAATGAAGGCTACTCTAAAAGATCTTCTCATGTACAATTGGGTGCAATTTGGATGGTAATTTGCACATTCTGCTGAATCGTCATTTTGCACAAGGATGTTTACAGCCCAATGACCGGGAACAGAGCCAGAGTCAACTCTGGCACTGAATAAGCTTGTCAGCCAGTTGATAATGAGTTCTTTAAACTGCCTCATCTTCCAACGATACAACAAGCAAAGTCTCTCACTGAGGGACAAAGGAAAAGAGACAACAATCAAGAAAAAGGTTTATCACAATAGTTCTATGAACTTTGACTGTCCTACATCAACACAGATCTATCCATATTAAGAAACAAGGTACAAATTTATGTGAAGATAAACCGACGTCCAGAATTATCGCATGGAATATTTGGAAGCTAATACTCAGAGAAGTGTACGAAAATACTAGTAATTGCAGGGTATATGCTGTAAACGGGAATCATGCATGAAAGGTATCTGGGCATAGAGAAATACTCACGGGTCAATTTATCTCCAAAATGAGGAGACTGGGTTTGATCAAACACATTTCAATGACACATGGGTGAAATATCAATTAAGAAATAGTAAATGTAATGATTATCATTATTTTACTGTAAAACCAATTATAGTATTAACATTAACAGCTAAACGATAGCTGGCCATCTCAGAGAAGTTAACTGTTAATAATGTAGAATGACACTGCATAAGCACTGTACAAGTCTACAGATAATTTCACCTTAAAGTTCTACACAACAATCTATACTGAAAATGCGATTTTCACACCACACACAGGATTTCTGCAAACCAATTTTACTAATTCAACAAAGTATCAATAAATCAAAATAATGCACTTTTAATACTTCTGTATAATTAATACAGCAGTATATACTGTGGAAATAAATCTTTCATCTACAACACACTGCACCCGAAAATGGCATAATTGGAGTTAAAATAGAGATTGCCGCAAAAGCTTAATTTAATTCGGTCAATGGGTCATTTATAACAGCTCTGGTGAAGGCCAAGATCTGATAACCTTGGAGAAATTCGCCTTTAAGCTCATAGCTGCATGGTCGTGTGGCGACCCGTCCCTATTTTATTATTGGTCAGGAGGTTAACATGCGACAGATATGAACAGTTAAAATTTTCAAGGCTAACACCGCCCGGCAAGTTTTCAGAATTCTTCACAAGAACAGTTTTGAACCATGATACTATAAGAAGACGTGAAGAAATGTATGATTGGTTTCCTACTAATCAAACCTTCTAGACTGAGGACTGATAAAATCAGTGTGAAACCGACGCTCAACTTACTCAGATTTTACTCTACTGTTTTCATACTGCTCTACTTTAAAGCACAACTTCACTTCGCTTTCCCACTATAATTCGACAAGATATTCAATGCCAAACGTCGTTTATTAGCCGTGATGTCTTACAAAGGGAACACATTATTTCGCCTTCTGCGCGACATAACCACTACAAAATTAATTCCAGAACACATGTGGTGTGCAAATCATCTGAACCCGCAAGTTACCTGTCGACTGACATTTAAATAGGCATGGTTGGAACACATATTAATGTGCCATTTTAGTTTCAGTATGTGTCAGTATGTGTGTATGTGTGTGAGTGGAAGCCTACTGTTACAAGAAGCCTGCAAGACAATGAACAAGGGGAATCATCATGCCGCTTGCAAGAGGAATCTCTACTTTCATCATGGTGCACTTTGCAAGGGATATTACTTCCGGAATGTGCCACTAAAAGGGGAGATCCCACAACACACTAAAGGGTGCTAAAGGGACCATTCGTGAGACGTTGCCAGCCAGGACTTAATCAACTTCCATCATAAAAGGTAGAGAACCTTTTTAATATTAATTTCCTTTTCAGAAGGACTTCATTCTTGAAATAATATCTTCTATTATTTTGTGTTGTTACAGATTCTTACCGCTTCTCATCTACTTATTGGTGTTGGTAAATTTTGTGAATGATTGAAATACACTCATGTCCATAAAATCCAGAGCACCTTGAAAGACTAGGAATAGGAAGTTCATACTCACAGGACATATGCATTAGTATGTTCTGAAGAAACGATTAGCATTTGAACATGCCGATCCTCAGGTTCAAGGTCCACATCGATATCCGTGCGCACAACCACGGACTCGTAAATTGTGCCTGCGGCTCTCGTTGTCACTATAAACCAAAGGTAATGGATCAGCGTGACTTGAGCAGACGTGCCTGATGCCTCGCAAGAAAAGTATTGTCAAGTTAGTGAGTTTGAAAGAAGGCGAATTATTGGCATGAGAGAACGTGATACATCTATCTGGTAAACTGCAGCTTGTGTGCGAAGTGTGTCGGCAGTGCAGTGGTTGTGTACAGAACGTTCATAGAAGGCCGTAGATCACAACGAGATGGGTCCGGTCACACCAACCAGAGAAGATCGACACCTCATCCGGATGGCATTGCAGAACAGATTTGCGTCTTCCTCGGCTCTGGCGCAACAGTGGAACACATCGTTCACTACCAGGAGTGACAATCCGTCCCCGTTGATTACGATACGGGTTACCAGCGCGTCTTCCACTTCTCCGCCTAACTTTGACCAATGTGCATAAACATGCTAGACTGCAATGGTGTATGAAACGACGTCACTGGGGACAGGAATGGCAGCAGATAGTGTTTTCGGACGAATCCAGGTCCTTTTTGTTTGAAAATGATGGCCGCATTTTGGGTCGCCGCAGACAGGGGGAGAGGCATCACACTGACTGCTTTCACACAAGACATACAGCGCCAACTAAAGGCGTTATGGTGTGGGGTGCTATTGGGTACAACCACAAATCAGAGTTGGTGTGTGTCCAGGTCAATGTTACCAGTTTGACCTACGTGAATGGCATCCTGCGAACTTAGCCACACCCTTTCTGCACAACACCCCAGACGCCTTATTTCAGCAGGTCAATGCGCGACCACATGTCGCTGCATGAACACGTGCTTTCTTGTTGTCACAGAATGTCAGACGGTTGCCCTGGCCCACCTGATCATCGGACTTGGCGCTAATTGAAAATGTGTGAGATATGGTGAAACGACGGGTATGGAGCTCTGACCCAATGCCAACCACCAAAGATGAACTGTGGAGCCAGGTGAATGCAGCATGGATGACTATAACCCAGGACCCCATCTGTGCCTTATACGTGTTGATGCCATCACACATGGAATAAGTTATCAGTGCCCCTGGAGGACTCAGCGCCTACTAGGCAACGGGGCACATGCCGAACCTGGGGTACTGAAATGCTAATCGTATCTGCAGAAAATACTAACGAACATGTCCTGTGAATATGAACTCCCTACCTCTAGTCTTTCAAGGTATTCTGTTGTTTATGAAGATGAGTGTACTTCTAAGAGTTGAAATGTGTTGACATTGTAATAGTTCTATTATTTGAATTTCATTAACAACGTAGTGCATTAACAATTAAGTGTTAAAAATCACAGACCAATTTGTTTAACTTAGAACCTAAAACACTAACAGGGATGGATACGGTGCATTCTTTTGTGAATTTTTACATAATATTACACCTCATCTTGCATAATTTCATCAATGAAGTATAAATTGTCACTCAAATGTCACTTATGTACATTAGCAACTAAACTTATGATATAAAGGTAAGTTATGTTAAAAGTAATGAACGTGGATGTAAATGAAGGAGTGTTAATAATAGGCTTTAATAACATACAATGCTCTATTTAAGAAGGCGGTTAGTGCTCAATGGAAATAGCCTAGCCTTCTTAAGTGACAGAATGGAATGATAGCTCATATTTATGAACAGTGAGGAAGTAGCAACCAATATTGCATTATGGAGAGTATATTATTGAACATATGAAGCGAACAGCACAGTTTAAGGTAATAAATCACTCTCTGTGCTCACTCAACAACACCAAGCTTGTCTAATTAAGGAAACGTATCTAATTAATGCAAATATTAAACCATTATTAGGCTATCTTCTATAATGTGGGAAGATAGATTGACAAATCATCTTAATGTGCTAAAGTGATCATTCTTCTAGTTATTCGATCATAATTCTTATAGCGAGAGAGACATAAGTTCTCGAATGTTCCATAAATGATGAAGAACACACGTAATGTAATAATCATGCCTAACTAAAATGATTAACCTCACATGACCTAACTTTTGGAGGGTTGGGGTATTTGAAAAGTAGGGCTTAGCCAAGAATGCAAACATAACCTAACATGCATGGATTCGACTCGAGGCCTAACATCACAGGCCATGGACTCAACCCTAGGCTTAACCTTACAAGGTCATTAGCTTTACAGACTCAAGTTTGATGTCCAAGAGTGCTGGCTTAAGCTATCAAGCACGGATTTTCTGCCCGGCTTAACCTTACAAGGGCGTTACAGACTCGAGTTTGACATTCAACCCCAGGCTTAACGTAACTAGACAAGATGAGACATGGTGCATGGGCTTTAGGAGCTGAGCTTCGTAGTGCATGGCGGCCATTCACATTATTTTAATAAGACAAGAGAGATGGTGTAAAGCTTAATACATGTGCTTTATTCATGGGGGCATAACGCGGAAAGTTGACATCAGGTCATGGAGCTGAGTGACTGCAAAAGGCCAAAAGGGCAACAAACTAAAGGGCAAAAGGGAATGAGGTATGGTCTAGGGCTCAGATCTGAATGTGGAACAAGATGATGGTATGGGACTGTGGAGATGGTGAAAGGTTTAACACATGTGCACTATTCATAGGGACATACCTCTATAAAGCTATTTCAAGGTCCTCAAGCTGAGCGGCTGCAGAGTCACAGATGTTGTTGCGTAATGTACTGCTGGTTTTTAGTGTTTGGAACTCTAAATGTTTATTGTAACAATTCGAGCTCAGATATTTGAATTTTAGAATTATTCTAGAATTCCTTTTTTTTTTGCTAGTTGTTTTACGTCGCACCGATACAGATAGGTCTTATGGCGACAATGGGACAGGAAAGAGCTAGGAGTGGGAAGGAAGCGGCCGTGGCCTTCATTAAGGTACACCCCCAGCATTTGCCTGGTGTGAAACTGGGAAACCACGGAAAACCATTTTCTAGAATTCTAGAAATATAATACTGTTGATATCACTTAAGAGATTAAAACTTAAGCGTTCAGAACATCATAAAAATGTTCACTACATGTGACTGGGACTGCTGAGTATCATGCTAAGTAAATGACTGCACGCTGAAAGTTTCTATTTAATTCTAAACACCTAACATTTGAGCTGCGTCAAATTAAAAAATTCCCCACACCGACTGGAAATCTAACTCAGCAATCTTTCCGTTGGACTGCTGTCTACCATAGTAACTAAATTATTGTGCGTTAAGTACAGAAACACCCAACTTTTGAGCTACAAGAAATGAAAATTTTGCCGACCCGACTACGATCTGAACCGGGACTCATTTACTTGGGAAATAAACAACCATGCTAACTAAATGACTGTACATTAACAGCTTATGTGTCTCACTGAAACACCTAGTTTAGCGTTACAAGATTCAAAGGAAAAATCACTAGCAATACTAGGATTTGAACATGGAGCACGCTTGGACCCAAAGCTGAAGTGCTATTCAAATATCTAACTCCAAAAATTAAAACTTCTAATTATGAGCAAAGAAAACAATCGCTGATTTGGGTTCTCAAACCTGGAGCTAACTTCGACTCAGAACTAAAGGTCTTAAGTTCATAAGAAGAAAAAATGTTGAAAGACCTCAACCTGACCCGGAGTGGATGACAAGCTTTTCTTTCACTGAAGACTAAGTGTGAACGATTGGCACAAACTATGTTAACTGAATGTGGAAAGAGAATGCAACAAATTTTTTATCAAGTAAGGTCGTGACACATGTACGTCTCAGCAAAAATGAAATTGATTGTAGGAATATACTGATTAGACTTGGAAATATTTGCTGTGACATGAAATACAAAGTTCATTGTTTTTGCAATTAGCCTAGTATGCACATCTTAGAAAAAGAACATTGGCGGTACGAGCAAGTTGACCAGACTTGGAGGTAACTTAATTGCTAAGACAGGGAACACAAAGTTTATTGTTCGCGCATCGAACTGTGGGCTGCAGATTTGAAACCTGGAGATGTGTAATTTCCTGCTGAAATGTTTACATCACATGGCACCTTACATTAGAGCAGGGAGCAATTAAAAAATCCCCAGGCCACCTGGTAATCAAATTCAGCACACTTTCCCTTGGACTGTTGACTATCATAATAGCTAAAGGATTCAATACACACAACCATCGAGCTAAAATAAATTAAAAATCACCGACCAAACTAGGAATCGAACCAGTGGCTTCTTTACATTGGCAAGAAACAAGAATGCTAACTAAAGGACTGTACATTAAAAGCTTGTTTGTTTAATTGAAACACATCAAATTCGAGTTCCTTTCACGGGGGGGGGGACAATAATAATATTCTCTTTACGTCTTACTAACTACACTCGAAAGTTTGAAAAGTTTGCAATAATACTTTTGAAGCTCAAAACTGCTTTCATGCTGAATAGTCAACGTTCACGCACAATAAGAAACTTTAAACTCTTGAGCTACTCAGCTCCGCAATGAATTTGCTAAGTGCAGAAATTTCAATCCCCGCTTTAAACAATTTTTCAAGATGCCAATGTGCCAGAATTTAGTCCTGCAAGCTTTCCTTCATGTGCCAGTAAATCTAACGAAACAAGGCGGACGTATTTGAACACTTTCAAATACCACTGGGCTGAGCTAGAATAAAACCTGCCAAGTTGGGGTTAGAAGGCTAGCGCCTTAACCGTTTGAGCTACTCAGCTCGGCTATTCAATTATTAAGTACCATAAAAACCACACACTAATAATGATGATGATGATAATAATAATAATAATAATAATAATAATAATAATAATAATAATAATAATAATAATAATAATAATAATTTGGAGAATCCAACCCACAAACAAACGTTACAGTTTTCGTGTTTTTATTGTTGGCGAAAAACATTACAAGATGGGGATCGGGATAAGGTTAACTATGCAGGGAGCCACAGCTGAGTATTCTCTAACACTACTGATGAATGATATAAGGAGAAGAAGAAGAAGAGGAGGAGGAAAGGCCAGGATAGGAGAAGAAGGTGATTAAGAAGAAATATGTCGCTCTACAAGCTCGTTTCATAGAGATATTTTTAGCACATACTTTTAAATCTTCCTCGGTTTGATATCCCTCTGACCTCCTGCAGAAGGAATTTCCATTCACGGCTGGCCACAACAGTGAAGGAATTATTGTAGGTAAATGATTTTTGCTTAGGAATAGCGAGCAATGTCGAGCTCAGCGCTCTGGTATCTTTATCATGGTGTTCAGAAAGGTTTTGAAATTGTTCATGCAAGTAAGATGGGGATTGTAACCTAAGGATTTGATGCAGTGAAGTTAGGGTATGCAGCTTGCGTATGTCTTCAAGGCGTAGCCATCCGAGGTCGACATAAGACTGGGTAAAATGATCTGAAAATTTCAGATTAAATATAAATCTTACACAGGCATTCTGTGCACATCGTAGTTTATCCCGAAGCTCGGTTTTCATGCCTTTGTAAACTACGTCACAATAATCGAATATTGGAAGAACGAGGGTTTCAACTAGTTTCTTCCTTAAACTGAATGGGGAAAGTAAATTTGAAATTGTTCAATAGGCGCAGCATCGCGAAAAATCGTCTACTCACAGATATTCTCTGATCCGTCCACGAGAAGTCCTGTTCAATGACCACTCCAAGACTTTTTAGAGTAAAGCTTGCTTTTGAAGTCATACCTGAGGAGTGGGCATGCAGTAATTAGTGGAAATAAGTCTTGAGTGGGCAACTGCTATGGTTTGGGATGTTTTGGGTTTAAAATAAGTCCATGCTGGGAAGATCATTAGCTTATGGCTTATAGTGTGCCGTATTCATGTGTGACATGCTACAGCGCAAACAAAAACCAACTAGCACGAGGTCCGGAAACATGGCGCCGGAGCAGTTTAGACGAGGACTGGTTTATAAATGTCAAATACGCAATGAAATGATTGTGAAGAAAGGACTTTACTTTCATCTCTAAGCGGAGAAAACGTGTATATATGTGTAAAAAAAATATTGTTAGAATTAAATCAAATGTAAAATGTAGAATGTATGAAAACAAGACGACACCAAAGATTGAACACATAGGGTAATGTTACGGAGTATAAAATATCGATATTTGTTAATAAGAACGGTAGCGACATCTAGGTGTCACTTGATGTAAGTAAACACCTAAGATAGAGTTCCACATCTAGTATCTAATTTTGTTATTCTATGACTTGTGTAAAACGTTAAAAGTATTCTTGTTCATTGTTAATGTCAATGTGACGGTAGTATGGAAATGATACGTAAAAATTAGAAATTGTATGCAAAAGGAAGTTAATAGGGGATATGTATATGCAGTTAAGCGAATGCACCTGGCCTAAAATAACGGTGATATGCTTATGATTGTATAAAGGCCAAGCCATTACAGAAGGAGCAATACGATATATAATAGAGATTGTCCGCATCGTAAATAACTTCATATAGTCAGAAGTGTATGCGTAATTGATTTACTAGTGGCTGTGTGTTGTCATAGAACTAATATTAACCTTTTTCAGGTGTAATCTGCATGAGTCTAAAATGATGTCAGAAATGTATTCAAGAAGTACTAATTCACAGGAGAATATGGAGTGCTAAATCATGTACGAGTAGGTCCAGCTGAGATGATGGAGTGGTTACCGGGATGGATAACCTAAGCCAGTGATTCATATAACCCTGGCCATTCAAGTCAGTAACTGCTTTCCATTATAATGATGTCTTTTTACTGTGTGCACTTTATTTGATGCAACATGCATCTGTATTTTATTTTAGTTACTAGTTTCTTTAATGTAGGTAGTAATGTATATGTAGTACATGTTCTGAAGTAGTTCGCCAAAACGTAATAGTAATTACACCTCGAGCGGCGTGATATTATGTTATTTGGTATATAGGAATTGTCATATGCGTTTGGCGACTCGGCATTCGAAATGATACGATACCATGCGAGTGAATGAACGGTTATGTTAGTGGATGACTTCGACATCGCTTATATTATGTTGCAGTGCCGTGATTACTGGAAGACACGAGCCTATGTATACATATGTAACAACATTAACATAGAATCAGCATATTTATCGCGAAGCTAACCTTGGTAATGCAGGTAAGTGACACAAATGTAGTAATGTTGTGAGTAATTACACTAGTGTGAATCAACGTGAGATAATAATAATAATGACAATGATGATGGTGTGAGTGTCAAATATATTAAGTACCTGCGATGATGGTGGTCATTGTGTTGATGAATAATTCAAGTGTATTAAGTGCTTGTGGTGGTAATAGTTATTATGATGATGAATAATAAAACAAGGGGATGATATCGCGATATGCCACTGATGTGTGGGTTAGCTTACATAAAATTTAGTGGTTGAAATAATGAAAAGTGCTGTGCTGTGTGGATTATTTAATAAGATGGGAGGTGACAATGAAGATTTATCTTGATGTCGCTACATAGAACGTATTGTTTAATTGCGTTATGCCAGTGTGAAGTTAGATAAAGCAAAAGGAGGTGTGACACTCGTATATAAGCTAATGCTGAAATTGTAATGCCTTGGTATAAGATGATGTTAAGGTTATACTCTTATATGATTGAATGCTGGGATCGTAATGTTGATATGTAAGTGTAGGGTAAGTTGGTAAGGCAGATAATTATTAATTGCGATGAGATGTCGGTCACAATTGTCCTATCGATTATCGTTACGTTTCGGATGTCATATTCAAAATTTATGTCAATCATTAGGGTTTTTAGTAGGTATGACGGCGACGTGTTTGAGGCGTGCATAAGGCTTACCACGCGTACAGCTTCGAGGATATATGACGTGATATTAATAAGTTAGATGTTTACTTCATGGACATGGTAGTTTAGCAGATGTAGTAGAGATGTCGTATGAGGTTTTATGAACATTTGAGTGTATACATTCTTGTCCTTACGTATATTATCTTTGATTATTTATTTTATGCATTAGCATTAAGGTAACATGATCCTCGAAGGTATGCGCGAGGATGGACGTGTAATTATTGTCGCGTTGAGGCGAACCTCATCAGGACGTACGAGTTAGTTAAGGTGGTGATGATTTTTTATTTTAATTAGGTTAGGCATCACATATAAAAAGACATTATCAGCTGAATTTGACATGAACGAGATTCTTCTATTGAAAATCAGACAACAAATCAAAACTGAAGGAATAAGAATACCTAAAACTTGTGGAGTAAAAGAAAGAACACGGTCATAATGGTAATTTTCCAGGTTTAGGCATGTTATTGAATAAATATAGATTTAGGTTTGGAATTTCAAATAGCTATTATAAAATGAGGAATGATCAATTTGAAATCACTGCATTATGTTGAATCGGGTATAAATTAATTAAATTACGACAGCCGTTTTATGTGATTACCAATTTGTTTTTCGGTAATATTTGAAATCTGGGTTATACTTTGGTTTCGTCTTAACTAGTGGGATCATTTATATTAATAAATATAATCCGATCCAGAATATCTCCATTTTTTCATTATAAAAAAGATATACATGTCCTTACTTATGAAATTAATTCAAATTCCAAGATCATATTTGGTATAATCTATTTTAATTCAAGACAAGGTCTCGATTGTTACAAGCATGTCATAAATTATGAAAATAGGTGATGCAAACATAACGGCGATTGGCTTAGAAACTTTAATATAGAAATTTGATAATAAGCCGCCTGATAGGATTCCGAATCCAATTTTCCACCGTTGATGCGATTTCTATTCACCGGAACATATTAGCTAGCTGAGGCACATACAAAGTCCTGTGATCCTATGAAACAGCCCCACAACAATAAAAGAACCCGTCAAGACCCTGGGTGTAGAGTGCTCCCAATGCTAACCTATGGGGCAATGCCACGAGGAGGGCGTACTAGATCCATGCTAATTTCGTCGATTGCTTCCGAAACGTCCGTTGGTTTTGCATGGATATACAATTGTACGTTGCCAGCAAAAATGTGACAATTACAATGAGTCAGCTGTTTACCTAAGTCACTGATATAGACAGAAAGTAGCAAGGGAGCTAGGGTTGACCCTTGTGTTACACCTGTTTTTACATATTGCCACGAAGAAAAGGTACCCTGATTGACGATACTTTGGTGACGTTCGCGTAAATAGGCTCCCATCCATTTCAGAGTACTGTAGGAGAACCCTAGGCGATAAAGTTTGGATAGGAGCAACTCATGGTCTACAGAGTCAAATGCTTTGCTGAAGTCCAACAATACTAGAATTGTCAGCTTTTGCTCATCAGTAGCCTCATCACTCACGCTTAGTAAGGTAGTACATGTACTGCGATTTCGTCGGAAAGCTGACTAGTGTGGGTCTAGTATGTCGTGGTCGTTGAGATAGTTCGTGATTTGATTATGCACAATGTGTTCGAGTCCTTTGGCTGTTATAGACAGTATATTATTAGGTCTGTAGTCACTGTTTAGTCTAGGAGATTTTTTTTTGTAAAGGATGTACCAGGGTCATTTTACAGACAGTTGGAAATACACTGTTTTGAAGGAAGAAATTGTATATGAATGTCAATACTGGAATAATGGTGTCGATAATTTTCTTTATCATTAAAATGCATATGTTGTCCACCCCTGTGGATTTAGTTTTAATTTGCAAGAAAAGCGCTTTCACTTGCAGAGGTGAGACATAACTACAATAAAATTTGTCTCTGCCTATGCGTAGTGGGTTGTAATTTGCACTCAAAAGATTTTCGTTTGCTTCTTCGTTTAACTGAACATAGGAAGACATTAAGTGATTATTGAATTCATCAACAGAAAACTCCAAATCGTCTACCATGTTCGGTTTATTTAGTCCGAATTGTCGGATTGACTTCCATAAGGTGAGGTTTTATAAGGTCATGGGCGTACGATAGTCGAGCGTTTCTTACTGTATCAGCCGTTTTAATACATAGTCATTTGTAGTAAAGTTTTCCTCTGTCGGGTAATGTTTATATTTCCTATGAGCTGCATCCCGCTTGGCCATCATTACTTCTAACATTTTTTATCCACGGAGGAGTCTTTTAAAGATGCGTGCTGTTCATAGAGGGGCGTGTTTGTCAAAAATGTGAAACATCATGTTATTGAAAGGGTTGACCATGTTGTCAATGTTAGTTGTATGAGTTATCTCCTGCCACAGCAACGAAATAGCGTCTTTCAATAATTTTTCGATGTCAATATGGCTATAGTCTCTGTAAGTCACATATTTAGGTTTATGTTTGGGGTATTGCAGTGCGTAAGACATAAAGATAATGTCATGGGCTGTCAGTCCGGGAGGAGATATCTGGCCATGATGTAATACTCTGTCAGGGCTGTTCATTACTATTACGTTCAGTAGTGTGTGTGAAGTTTTAGTGTGGTGAGTGGGAGAAAGTAGGAGGATCGCCATACCGCATGCCAGAAACATGTTCAATAGATGGGTGGTTTTGGAAGGATCTGAATCTAGAAGGTTTGTATTGAAGTCTCCCATCATTATAACATGTTTGTACATAGGTTCTGTTAAGATCTGTCTCTAAGTCATTCAGACGGTGAGCTTTAGGTGGCTTGTATACAGCACCTACTAAGCATTTCACAGTAGAGACCTGTATCTCTATGAACATGTGCTCAGGTTTTCGCTCATACGGTTGAGGAGACTGACTGATAATTTGAGGTATCAAAGGTTAATTAAAACCCTGTTTCCTAAAGATATAACCTACTTTTTATGTGTTATTATTAATGTAGTTGAGAACCAAGTGTGGTGGTTTTCCAGGGACTTTTCTTTTGTTTGTTTAATATTTTATCTACTGTGCCTGGAGGGTGGTTGTCTTCTTTCATGATTTGTTCAACAATTCGTGCCTCTTCATTGAAATTCATTGTGCTCATTGGTACGGAAACAGCTCTGTGTAACATTGTATTCAATCCTGCTATTTTTAGTGTGTATGGATGGTTTGACTCGTCAATAGCATGCAACACCTGAGTGGGCTTGCTGTACACTTTGTAAGACAGGTGGCCATTATTCCTGCTGATTGTGGTGTTATTTTCTTTATTAGATTCTTGCTCCATTGTGAAGCTGGTGGAATTTTGTAAATAATTTAGTGTGTTTAATAACTGGTGTACATTAGTGAAGTCATTATCATATGCACATGATGTCACCTACATACCTGCTCCAGTATAATATTCCTTTTGAATGCTAATACGTTCAGAAGATGTTTTCAAAGTTATTCAAAAGAATGTTTGCTATTATACCTTATAATGGTGAGCCCATGGCTAACCCTTCTTTGTGGCAATACATCTTGTCAGTGAATGCAAAGCTATTTTGGTGTAGCATTGTTCTCATAAGGCTAATTATTTCTTTGGTTTCCTGCAGTGAAGTATTTTCTTTATGAAGATTTTCGATAATTTTAATGGATTCATCTATTGATACGTTGGTGTACATGTTAGTGATGTCAAAGGGTATCTTTAAGCCTTTACCACCCACATTTTTTCTCCGCTTATCCCCAGGTTTCAACCTATTAATTAGGAAACATTCAAACAGAGCACACCGTTTCAGAAAAGGTTAAATATCATTAAAAAATATTGATCACAATGTATTCACATTTTCAATAATATTAGAAAATATGCCATCCTTTACAACATTTAACATACCATCATGTCCATTTCTCTATTCATTGAGTCATAAGTTTGTCGGTTCAAACCCCCACCCGTGCTGGAGATACTCAACACTGAGGTAGGCTGTATTTGTCAAATTCTCATGTTGTGTAAATGCCCCTAAGCCAATAAAGATGAGATTCTGGAAGTGTAATGGTGACCTTGTATATCAACTTTCATTTCCTCTAGCAAGTGTCTTCCCATTCTGTTTCTATTTTACTGAAATGCCTGTTTGATTGCTGCATTAATATATACGCAATTGGTAATATCAATGAATAGATTCTCTCCGCCTAACATATGTAAAAATATAACCTATTTCTCATAATACTCTTTTGAAATTATTGATAGGTTCAACATCATCCGTATAATCATTGAATAATGAAACAAAATGTTTGTGTTATCTGAATTGCAGCCGCATCATCATCAGGTCCGATTTCTAGATATCCGTTTTCACTTATATCGCAGTAATCAGTAAAATTATTTTTGTTGATATGTTATTTACTCACTAAATAATTTTCCTCCAACCTGCTCAACAATTCTGTGTCATTTCTTATGCCGTTATTCAGCTCAGTCTCAATATCCGCAGTATTCAATCCCGTCATGTTTAAGAACGAAACAGCTGACCAGCACTCGCGGAAGTTCAAGACCGTTGCCTAGACAACTTCAAGACAAATTCTCACTCTTCTTTTATTTCCTAAGGCTAGTATATTGTACTGCATGTTCATCAATGCCTAATAAATAATTCACCACCAAAAAATACAAAACTATTGCATAGATTGAACACGTATGCAGATAATGCAGCTGGGTGTTTTCGGGCAATAAGGACCGTAAGGCAAAGTGAACAGTCGGGCGCTTTCAGGCTTGATTAGTTCTAGGCTGGTTTTAATTTATCTGTCTTCCTTATGTGCGACTTTCTCTTTTAGGATTTTTTCAGTTGTTAGCTTAAATTGTAACTTAGCACATCATAATTTACTATTGGTCTAATGGGACATGAGCTTTTGTGTATTTTGGGGATGGCTCTTACTGTGGGGAGTTTGGGATTTTTTGATGGTGAGGCTTTCTTTTTCTTGTTCTGTGAGAATGAAGTCTGTTTGCTGGATAGCTTGTTTTATTTTGTTTTGAAATTTATTTGCAGGATCACATTGTAGTTTTTGAATTCCGTTGTTGTTGATGACAGCTATTGTTTTTTTTCTATATACCCAAGAACAGAACATAACAAGAAGTGTCAAGAGTATAGAATGATGTGCAGGAATTGACTTTTATGCCAGTATAATTACAGACGTGTGCTCGGATATTCAGCTTCAACAAATACCTCTAGAATGGACCCAAATTACACTCGCCAACATGAAAGTAGAACGGTATCACATCACCATGTAAACTATCAGATGAAGAGAGACTGAACTGTAAGCCACACATTCAGAAGATTACAATTTACTGTGTTTACAGTAGCAACAGACAGAGCAAGGAAAGATGATGACAATAAGTCGCTTCTTCTCCAAAATTATTTCACAGCTTCTCCGCCAAGGCAGAGTTTTACTATGAGATCACCCAACATTAGTAACATTGTAAAGAAGTTTAAATGATGCAAATCTTACCTGGAATTTCTCTTGGAGGCAAAATATGTTCACTATGAGATTCAAAGACCTACTGGTCATAACCGAATTAAATCCAGCACCCACTATTGTCCTTCAGTTCAGCAGCTACTAGCACTAAAATTGGATAATGTATGATAGGAGATGATGTCAATGCCACAATGATACCATTACCAAACCATGGAGAATAAAAACATAACCATACAACCTACAGAAATCCATTTCAATAAATGCCAGAGGTAATCAATAAACAATAAACAGTCATTTGATGGGTACTTAGCTCATGAAATGTCCTGATGCCTCGATCTTGAAACGCTGCCTGTCAGAACTTCATTGGTAGCTGGACCTAACCAAGGTTCCTTCACTATCAAGTCCACAACTTTAATTCAGCTTTTTGCCACTATCAAACATAGCATGCACTGCCATCTCCCTAGTAAATGCTAGAGGCCAATTGTCCACTTGGCGACCATAATCTGGGGGCATGTGCCACCAGAACCCCTTTCCTTGCCCCATGAACAAAGTTTCTGTCACTAGTTGGACCTATAGATGTATATAAATACTGTTGTTTGTACTTCCTAAGAGTTGGCTGCCTTGCGTACCACATTATCACATACTCCCAGACAAAGAAACAAAAGAGAGACATACTTTTCCTAGATGCCCATGTAGCAAATGGCGACTGCTGGGGTTAATATTGGGGAAGCACATAGTAAATAATGCCCCTGCCAAACTTATTCAGCTACTAAGCGTTAAATTCTGATCTCTATAAAGTTATTTGCCATGAAACTCACAAGTGATGCATTTGTTGTTCTTTCAAGCCAGGCTGGTTCCTCTTTGATTTTTACTTGCAGATCCATTTCACACTGCAACTGAAGTAGTTAGAAGCTACTGGGGTTCTTGATTACTTCCAATGATTTTACACTGAAACATAGCCCAGAGAAATATATTACCTTATTGCAGTCATTGCTACTTAGGTTATATGTCAACAGACTAAGCATTATGCTTGAAATTTTACATGACCGTCAATATTATGAACATACCAAAAATTTTACATGACTGTTAATATTGTGATCATACCTATTGGACCTCAAGTTTTCTATGACTGATACTATGCAGAACAATCTCCATAACAACACTGATAACCATAACAAGAATTCTACATATGATATCCTAAACGGAAACTTCTCAAAATTTCGAACCCTACTACCATATGTCGCAGCCTACAATGTAAAGAACAACTCAACATTCACAGCGTCACTATTAAATTGCAAACATAGGTAAATAACACAGCAACACAATAATTAAAATTATGCACTACATATTGTAATTTCTTTCTGAAACTAATATCCGCAATTCTTCACCTGCGTAGCCCTTCAGAAAAATTCTTCACTCCAAAAAAATTTTGATAGGTAAGGTAAGTTACGTTATATTGCTACAACACACGAGGAACAGATTTGCGGCACTAGTGACACAAAGGCCAGGAGTTTTCAAAAAGAATGCCAGTTATATGTGTATACAGTTTTAATGCTTAAGTAGAAACAAAATTTAAGAAAATGAAAAATATTAAATGTTAAAAATATGTAGAATGCTGAAACTGAGAAAGATTAGTATTAAATTCTTACTGTTCCCAATTGAGATCTATAATTTTCGCAAAAGTAAATTATAGAACTTGAACCTTACCGACAATAGTGATTGTGGACACAGTGTAAATGATAAAAGTCACAATTTCTCAATGAAGAAAATCTGTAGCACAATAAATTAACGGAATAGGCTGTACAAATGCCTAATACGCGTCTTATGTAACACATACCTCACACCTCGAGACAAAACCTGATATTTTAATTCGGTGTAATCACTTAAAACAAACACTTAAAGAACGGATTTGATTTGTATCAGTCAGTAGAACGGGCTGAATTTAGGAAAGGATGAATTACCAGTGAGAACTCCAGTGTACACGACACTTCTTGAAAACAGCACTGGGTGCAATGTCCCGTTATATTTCTAACTATCAACTATCAATACAGTCCTGCTCTAGTGGGCTTTACACGTGGTTAAAGAGAATGAGTAAGAGATAACTCTCAACGTTATTTTTCACTTCTGAACGCAACGGCAGCGAAAAGATCGCCAGGAATTGCACACCAGCGCCTCTAGTGTAAACAGGGCTGAAATAAAATTACCGGGCGGGTGATTTAAATCGTTTAGCGCGCGGAGGGTCCCCAGGTTCTCGTCCCCCTCCACTCTTAAATATTATATTAAGTATATTTTTTCTTTTTTTTTCTCTTCTATTTTTCTTTCATTTACTTTTCTTTCTTTCCTTCTTTCTGTTACCTTTTTCTGAAATACTGCATTCTGAACAACAATACACCTGGAGGTTGGGCTGTGCTTTATTATTATTATTAATAATTTTTTTGCTGGAGAAAAGAAGCTTACAAGCTTGTGCTGCTTATTATAATTATTTCTATTATGGAGCTATATTTTATTTTTACTAATTCACAAAGCCTTCAAGGATCGGAGTGACTGGCCTTGCCTGTGCTCCTTTTGCTTGTTTCTGCTGAGGAAAAAGGAAGCTAACTCACAAAGGGAGGAAGGAAGTGACCTGAAGGTGAGTGGGATTGGCAATCCTTATCTCAGATTAAGACCTATGACAGAAATAGACACTAATATCCCCTCGTACATCAGTCCTCTTTAACACTACTTAAGCCAACTGTAACATTCAATAGTATCAAGATATGCCACTTATGCAGGAAATAAAATATAAATACAATGTAAGAAAGAAAACCATATACAGGAACCAAAATGATGAAAGGAAACTCATATGCTAAGGAGGGAGTTTGTAGGATTCAAAGGTAAATTGAAGTGAAACATGATCTTTTGATTTATGGAGCTATATTCTACCTACTATCCACAGTGTTACAGGTACAAAATTGTGTAGAAATTATATTCAGCAGTGTTAATCATCAATTAATATTCATCAGCCAGAAAACTATTCAATACAACATAAATACAAGATCATTCATTTATGAAAGAAAGACTGGAACTGATAAGGTACAACATAATACTTTTCTCTCTTATTGCAGTTTAACGTTGCAACGACACAGCAAAAGTTTTCAGCAACACCATTTGTATTTTCCCAAGGAACTTACTATATGATACATCTTTCAGTCTGTCAAAAGAGGCACCTTGGGACACACACTGAAAAATATTGAGATGTGTACTTCTTTTGCATCTACTAGAGGATGACAAATCTCTTGCAGAGTAGTGTTTGAAGAAACCAAGACATGATAGCACATACTCTGTTCCTACATACTGCACCAAAACACAACATATCATTCAATCAGTCATCTGCATTTAGATGATAAAAGAATGTCAAGCTACAAAATTGTATGCATCCCTTGTATTCATTGATCTACACTATTTACAATAAAAATGTTCTATTTTATGTGACAGTTGGATATATCAAAAATTTTCTGCTACATGGAAAAGGATGGAATCATGAATATATTTGAGGGTTTAAAAGACAAGAGAGAGCTTACAGATTCTGTGATTGCTCGCTCTTACAACATGCAGGAGGTACAAATAATGCTTCCTTTCAGTCCATCTGCAGGAGAGGAGTTCTAATAAATTTACAGAAATATGTAGCATCAGGATCTACATACAATAATATGGCAGCTGATCCAGCACAAAACATTCCCATGCCAAGTCACAACATAGCTCCACCTATTAAGAGCTATGTCCAAGGAATTGCTTGCTAATTTAGTACAGTATTATGAACAATATGCTGCTACTTCCACAACATTACGGTGTGCAAGGGACTTTGCTGTGACCTAGACGAAATGCCAGTTGAAGACAGTGGAAACTCACTTCAGACAGTGCCATTTGTGCCTGCTGTATATCGAAGGCAGAAATCTATGTTGATGGTTGCAGAGTAGGCTGATCTGTGGTCTGACAGCATGCACTCCAACCGGCCAACCAAGCAGAGGAGGGGTGGCTATGGTTGCACCGTGTTTCTACACCTCTGCATTTGGAACACAGAAACGGGCTGTTCCCCTACCACTGGCTGTCCTGAGATTGGTTTTACCTTTCGCCTGCAGTAAGGCGAATGATGGGACAGTTCCTAGTATATGTCATGGCCACCAAATATCTTGCCCTCACCACAAATCTCCTTGCTTAAGATGATGATGCCTGTTGATTAAAAGGGCCTAAAATCTAGTTCATTGTTTTAAGGGAAAGTACAACTAGGCAACTATCCCCTATATATATTAGTAATCGGAGAGAAGAAATGGAAGGGGGCTGACACTAGGAAAAATGATGGTATCAGCTAAGAAGGCCCATGCCGTTTGAGGAAAATAAGACTCCCTAGGCCTCCATACATAATACAATCGGGGGCAGAAAAGAACAGGTCGTGATCGAGGTAGATCAGATAGGATAGATGAAAGTGGGGAGCCTTGCACAAATAAGCGGAAGCAGTGCCAAAATTCAATTAAGGGCTCCGTGGTCGCCTACCCAAGCTCCCAAGTACAGAGCCCACATGGGACCCCTTTTAGTCGTCTCTTACAGCAGGCAGAGGATGCTGTGGCTGTTATTCTACTGCCCCTACCCACAGGGGGACAACTATGATAAGGCTAGTTGCTTTACGTTGCACCGACACAGATAGGTCTTATGACGATGATGGGACAGGAAAGGCCTAGGAATGGGAAGGAAGCAGCCGTGGCCTTAATTAAGGTACAGTCCCAGCATTTGCCTGGTGTGAAAATGGGAAACCACAGAAAACCATTTTCCGGGCTGCCGATAGTGGGGTTCGAGCTTACTACCTCCCGAATACTGGATACTGGCCGCACTTATGTTTCAAATTATCCGAAATTCATTTGCCTTGCTGTGGTATGTTTTCATGTTCTGGCCTCAGGAGATTAGTAAAACAAGAACAGTAAGGATGCTTACATCAAATATCTTGTACTTTTTATTCAAACACGCAAACGAAGATAACAGATATACGCATACAAATCAAAGTAAAGCAAAATGTCACAAACGTCAAAAACGTGGTCGTCCCACGTGGTCCAAGTTGTCAAACTCAAATCGACCAATAGCAATCGGGAGATGTTTCTACCAATAGGAGCTGCCGTATTCGTCACGTGGGCTTAGGGTGAGTGACGTGATGTACAACAGCGTGCCCACGCGAGTGGAGGGCAAAAGTATTCAGTCTGAGCCGGGCCCTCGGAAGGGTAGGACCTATGCCGCTGTCAAACCCTTTCACGTGGTAGTGGTGGGGGTAAGGTTCGGCAGTACGGTTCACTGCCGTCCCAATCCTACATACATAGATTGAGACGGCGGTGGTTCGGTTATTGATGTTGGGGAGGAAAGGACGTTATCGTTGAAGGAGGGATTGGATATGGGTGGGGTATAGTAGCCATTGCTGAATGAAAACAGCTCATTTGCGAGCTTTAATCTGAAAATGCAACAACCCGACAACATTATCGAGATCATTTTGCAGTTGCTCACAGTCTTGTAACTTATTTATTACTCTGTACAGAATAACATCATCTGCGAAAAGCCTTATCTTTGATTCCACTTCTTTACACATATCATTGATATATATAAGAAAATATAAAGGTCCAATAATACTGCGATGAAGAATTCGCCTCTTAATTTTTACAGGGCCAGATAAAGCTTCACCTACTATAATTCTCTGAGTACTATTTTCTAAAAACAGAGCCACCCATTCAGTCACTCTTTTATCTAGTCCAATTGCACTCATTTTTGCCAGTAGTCTCCCATGATCTACCCTATCAAATGCCTTAGACAGGTCAGTCGCGATACAGTTCAATTGACCTCCTGAATCCAGGATATCTGCTATATCTTGCTGGAATACTACAAGTTGTGCTTCAGTGGAATAAACTTTGTAACAGTATGGCTTCTCTTATGTGTGTGTCCGCATATGAACAGTTAGGTCAGACTGCCTTTCTTTGTGAATGATTTGCCACAGACATTGCACCTGTTTGGCTTCTCGCCTGTAAGGGTCAGCATATGATCGGTCAGACTGCCTTTCCTTGTGAATGATTTGCCACAGACATTGCACCTGTAAGGCTTCTCGCCTGTATGGGTCCGCATATCTTCGGTTAGTTTGCCTCTCTTTATGAATGATTTGCCACAGACATTGTAGCTGTATGGCTTCCCGCCTGTATGGGTCCCCATGTGACCGGTTAGAAAGATTTTCTGTATGAATGATTTGCCACAGACATTGCAGCTGTTTGGCTTCTCGCCTGTATGGGTCCGCATATGATCGGTCAGACTGCCTTTCCTAGTGAATGATTTGCCACAGACATTGCACCAGTAAGGCTTCTCGCTTGTATGGGTCCGTATATGATCGGTTAGTTTGCTTCTCTTTATGACTCGCCTGTATGGGTAAGCACATCTTCGGTTAGTTAGCTTCTCTTTATGAATGATTCGCCACAGACATTGCATCTGTACGGCTTCACGCCAGTATGGGACCCCATATGCTCGGTTAGTTTGCCTCCCTTTATGACTCGCCTGTATGTCTCCGCATATGTTCGGTAAGTTTACCTCTCTGTATGAATGATTTGCCACAGACATTGCAACTGTAATGCTCATCGCCTGTATGGGTTCGCATATGTTCGGTCAGATGGCCTTTCTTTCTGAATGATTTGCCACAGATATTGCAGCTGTTAGGCTTCTCGCCTGTATGAGTAAGCATATGATCGGTCAGACTGCCTTTCCTTGTGAATGATTTGGCACAGACATTGCATTTGTAAGGCTTCTGTCCTGTATGGGTCCGCATATGTTCGGTTAGTTTACACCTCTGCATGAATAATTTTCTACAGACATTGCAGCTGTATGGCTTCTCGCCTGTATGGGAAAGCATATGACCATTTAAACTTCCTTTCGTTGTGAATGATTTGCCACAGACATTACAACTGTACGGCTTCTCGCCTGTATGGTTCCGCATATGTTCGGTTAGTTTACCTCTCTGCACGAATGACTTGCCACAGACATTACATCTGTATGGCTTCTCGCCTGTATGGGTAAGCATATGATCATTTATACTTCCTTTCGTTGAGAATGATTTGCCACAGACATTGCACCTGTATGGCTTCTCGCCTGTATGGGTTCGCATATGTAAGCTTAGTTTACCTCCCTGTATGAATGATTTGCCACATACATTGCACCTGTTAGGCTTCTCGCCTGTATGGGTCCGCATATGTTCGGTTAGATGAACACTCTGTATGAATGATTTGCCACAGACATTGCACCTGTAAGGCTTCTCACCTGTATGGGTACGCATATGTTCCGTTAGTTTACCTCTCCGTATGAATGACTTGCCACAGACATTGCAACTGAATGGCTTCTCGCCTGTATGGGTCCGCATATGTTCGGTTAGATGAACTCTCTGTATGAATGATTTGCCACAGACATTGCACCTGAAAGGCTTCTCGCCTGTATGGGTACGCATATGTTCCGTTAGTTTACCTCTCCGTATGAATGACTTGCCACAGACATTGCAGTTGTATGGCTTCTCGCGTGTATGGGTCCGCATATGACCGGTTATACTGCCTTTCTGAATGAATGACTTGCTACAGACATTGCACCTGTTTGGCTTATCTCCTGTTTGAGTCAGCTTGTGATAAGATAAACTGCTTTTCTTGACATATGATTTGCAACATACAGTGCAAAAGTGAGGCTTGTTGCCTGTGTGAATACCCATGTGACCTGCTAGTTTTTTCCAGCTGAAGGATCTACCACAGACGTTGCAGCAGCATCGGTTCTCGCCCGAGTGAGACCGCATATTGTCCGGCATTTTCCTACAATTTTTATGAGGTACTGAGCATTCGTTTATAATCCCACCTTTATGCAATCGCGTGTCACCAGTCAGCATTTTCCTCTTTGTAAAGCTATTATCAGAAAATCCGCACACTTGGAGCGGGTGGATCCTGAGGTGCTTCGACAAGCTGCTTCGGCTACATAACACTTTTCCGCAGTGATCGCACTTGAAGGGTCGATCTTCCTTGTGTCTCTTCAGATGTCGCAAGAGGTCCAACTTCCTAGCCAGGACTTCACTGCACACACTACACCTAAAACTAGATGATCCGCCGTCCGGAGGTTGATGATCTCTATAGCTCACCTCGGGTCTCGATCTACAGTGACAAATTAAAACCATGTGACCAATAGTTCAACAGCCAAATCCACTACAACTCTCACATAGGGGATTTGCTACTGGACATTCCAATCACTGATATCCAGTGCAGAGAGCTCGATACTCATAAACATTACATTCCTGAGAGTAAACATCATCCGAGGTTAAATTTGAAAAGCTCTCACTTCTTACGAGAATATGTTGCGTTTTTTCTTAATCACGATATCAGGCGCAAGAAACTTGTCACGGTTTAGAAATGTACGAGTTAATAGACAACCGCATTTGAAGAAAGCATGAGAAGTTGTCCAGCCTAAAAGGGTAAATACTCATACAAGCTCTTTAATCCAGCACATATTATTCTATCGAAATCCGTAGTCTGTTCTACATAAAGAACGGCATATGCTTTGGAGTTTTGATCTTGTTGAAGCACTCTGCGCTTTGTTGCAGGGAAGTAATAATTTTTGTAAAGGACCTTGTTCTTGAGGTTGTTTGAGATAATGTCTGTGCTGTAGATATTAATAAAGTTGAGAACGTTTGCCGACATTCAGCAAGATCTGTTGAAACACGGCTAATATTTTATGAATGTTATTTTGTCCCACAAATGTACATTGTTATATCCCTATAGCATTTTATTATGTCACTGTGTCGTTTTTCCGAAATATGTATCTTTGATGTGCAATCAAACATAGCCAACCTATATATAGGACGGTAGGTTTATACAAGGACGTTCATACTTACTACCATGTACTCCATCAGTCTGCATCTTAATTCCTGTATTTAACACGGTAGCCACTAATCCTGATGAAATCCTGGCAAAGCTGAAATATAACAAGTATACGACGGCTCTCTCGCTAGCATTGATACTCTCTTTTCTCCTCAAGACACTGCTGTTAAAGACATTATGAAGGCATCACAGAATATGGCATTGGTGGTAGCGTCTTATTACAATGTCCTAATATCCTAATTTTGAAACCAAACGCAACCTATCATGCTCTTGAATATTCTTACAAGTATAACTTTAACAATACGGATAGAAGGAGCAAAAAATCAAGGCTTGAGCCAAAATTCGAGATGACAAGATGTTGAATTGCACCGTAGTGGATATTGCTGCTATGTAAAAGAAGGAATATTATTCTATTTATTTCAAAAGATCACTGGCAACGTGATTATTTTTAGTGGATTCATAACATAGTTGGATAGCATCCAATTCTGAGCCTGTCTCCCCACCACAGAGTAGTTCTACATATTCTACGGAAGAAGGGCGGGAAATGCAAATTTCTTGGTTAAAGGTGAGATCCGCTTACAACTGCCACATGGGAAAATCGATCACGCAGGCTAAAACATATCGTAACATGGACTGGTACATTCCAATTCATGCTGTATGAACTGAATTCACATAGCCCAGTCGAATGCATGACTGGCTCACAAGCAAAGTAATGGGAGGCTGGACCATGTATTGTTACTGCCCTCTTTGGAGAAAATAAGTGGACAAATGAAAGGGGGACATTGATTCCAGATATGACAGACTAAATCTCTTGATCATCAAACAAGATATTGATGTTGACACCACTAGACAACAGGGGGCAGGAAATACGACACTGGATGGTATGTCATGCATTCTGTGGCATATCACACCAAGCAAAGGTGCAAAAGTCAGTAACCCTTCTTCTTTACGTGAATACGTGATTCTTGTGACAAGTAATTTATCAGGTTCACAATTAGTTTTCAGTAAAATAATGTTTAATTAAGCATTGATAAATATTCTACACCAACCAACTATATTGCTGTAACATGTGGCGCTTCCCAGGTGACGGATACGGGTTTCCCGCTGGCCTGCCGATGAACTTGAGTAAAATATAAAAGCTCTCGCGTACCAAACATGTACAAAGTCTTTAATGGCAACTTTGGCGGAGATGGAGACATTCACTAGGGACCAGATGGCGGAAGAGGTACACTAAATTTCTGGAAGTTAATGCAGAAAAGAGGGTAGCGTTTCTTCTCTAGAGGAGTGGCTGCAAAAGGCATCTGTTCTCCATGTCCGCAGCTGCGTTACTACCTTCCGTCATGAGCACCTAAATGCTTCAAGACAAGCCGGCCGTAAAATAATGCCGTTACATCATTACAGAAATATGTCTCATGGTATCGGAGCCAAGGTTAGTGCAGCCCCTGGAAGGGACGCGCATTGGCAGTGCCCAGTCAGCATGAAAAGTATGCTAGGGTTACCGTCGCACGGGCTGTGACGGCTAACCATGCTAGTACCCCCATTTTGTATCACATCATTGAATTATGCTTGGGTGAAGTAGCGAATACGCCACTGCACTTTAAAGAAGGCTTGTATACATCTGAGAGGTGCGGAAAAAAGATGGAATGTAGAAAAGTCATGTGAAAAGAGGTGTGGTTACTAACTGGTGTACAAGAGAAACCGAAGGACAGTTCATGGTGTTGACATTGTCATATCAGCTAAATTTGACGGTTCAGTCTCCGAGGTGCAAATGCTTGACAATCGCTTGATGTAACTCGTCCGCATTGGGGAGAGAAGGAAATTCCAATTATTCAGCGCAACGCTCCACAAACTGACGTGCGCATGGAAACCAAAGATGCGTTCTGGGCACCGCCTGACAAGAAGACCGCTGCCGCTGATCTGAATGGACGTGTCGGACCGAGGAAAAAAGAACAAACAGTCCATGGCGTTCATGGACATGGAGAAAAGAACGACGATGCCCAACAAATTCGCGATTATGTAGAAACTGATCATCGCAAACACACGGTTCAAACAAAGTGATATTCATCTATTCAGTACTACAGTGGCTCCCATCCAATTCGCATTGACTACATCCTTGTGAGAGGGTGAAATCTCGAAGATGTTCTAGAGATAACAGTTGTCCCTTATTAAATCCTTGCGATGCAACAACGACCAGTCTTCTAAGCTGTGGATAAAGTAACAAAGAGCCCAATACTTCACAGGATATAGACAAATTGGGATCAAATGGTTGCTCCTGAAGAAGGAGACTAACGTCGTTGCAAAAGTTACAGAGTCACAAATCACCATAGTTGAAGTGAGCCGGACTTAACTGAAAGACGCCTTTCGCTCTATTCCTGGAACAATTAAGTCAGGGCGACGACAACGAAGGATTAAACATGATATATGGCCAAGGAATGAAGATGTTAAATATGCAGTACGGTTGAAAAAGCAGCTGTACCACAAGTTTCTTGCTCGTTGGAATGCCTACAAGGCAGCCACTCGTAAAATGAAGGAGGTATTTGCCGTAACAAAATCAAACCGGTAGGCAGGACTATATGTGAAACATGACATGCGCGAATTCTAGCGGAATTTTTTTAACGGGTAGTCCAATCGAGCCATCGCAAAACGTCAGAAGTCCAACGTTTTTACGGCATCAATGAGGAAACAGACGATTTGCTACTGGACAGGCGGGAAGCGCGAGTACACTGGCGGAACTATTTTAACATCATTTCAATCATGGAATTTCCGCATCTACCAATCCTAATCACCTCCGCTGTTGAAGGTACAACGTAGGAAAATGACGTCACTAAAGTCCAGGCTATGCTGAAGGAAATGAAATGAGGGAAAGCCCTCTGTCCCGATTATCTTCCAGCAGAGTTTTGTTTCTCTCAATGGGGGGATGCAGCAGTGTGGCTAAAGCAAGCTTTTCAACCATATCATCAATGAAGGTCAAAAACAAATAGACTAGCGACGGAGTATCAATTCAGAAATAAGGGAAGCCCTGGCGATTTTTCTAATTACGGCCCGAACATACTTCTGAGCCTCGCAATGAGAGACTTAGAACAAATCTTCGACAAACGGATTAGCGATTTAGACAAACATACAACAAGCCAAGCTGGATTTGTGTAAAATTGTGGCGCAATAGGAGAAACCCATGCTGCCGGACTGTTACTTGAGAAACACTGTGAAAAGAATAAGAGGCTTCATCACAAATTTCTGGACCCTTAGAAGCCCTTCCATCGGGTACTTCATGACCTAGTCAGTCAGCCCTACGAGTAGATGGCATTCCAGAGCACCTTGCTGAGAGGGTATAATTGCTCTACAAAGAAAAAAATAGCTGTGTTCAAGCTGCCGCAGGAGCGTCTGATGACTTCCGCATAACTGTAGGAGTCCATCAAGGCCCCGGCTTATCACCACTGCAGCTCATTCATGTGATGGACACAATTACCACAAACCTGCGCAGTCCAATACCATGAACACTTCTCTAAGCAAATGATATCATTTGGCTGAAGGGAATAAGCTAGACCTGCAGCGTCAAACAGAAGACTGGAACAATCGACTAGCGCAATAAGCCCCGCGCCTCAACAATAACAAGACAGAATACATTGCATTACATTGTCGAGAAGTTGGAACCATGCATGTTGACGTTGAAGATATTGCACGAGTAGAGATATTTAAGTATATTGGCTCCACAATCTATGATTATGGCCGACTTACTGATGAAGTCAACTTAAGGATATACAAAGCCTGATTGAAGTGGAGAATGACAACAGGCACCCTTTCGAACTTCGGACAAAGGGCCATCTCTAAACTAAGTTCTACCGAACTGATATCTGTCCTATCGATATCCATCCTGTCGTTTTCTACGGCAACGAATGCTGCCCAGCTCTAGAGGTAGAACGCAAAATAGGCATCATGGATACGAAGTTGCATAGGTGGAAGGCTGGCATAACTAGACTAGATCACATTTCAAATGATGTTATTAGAAAATGTTTTGGCATTGCACCGATCCAGAAGAAAATTGGGGAAAGGCGTGTGCGCTGGTTTGGGCAAGTGTTGCGTGTAGAGGACGATACATTGGGAAAGTCAGAGTATTACACAGAAAGTCGGTGAAAAGAGGCACTAGGGACGAACCAGACAGAAGAGACTGATAAAGTGCACAACGGCCTGAAAGTTGGAAGACTACATGCAGACATGGCCCGAGACCGAACTAACTGGAGTCAATGAACCACAACACCGGACTCTGCCACCAGATGCAGACTGATGAATATTCTGTTACAAAAATGGAATGCAAAGGATATTTTACACATCCTAACATTCAAATTAGTTTATTGTATGTTCAAATTTTCTCCCCTAAAGCCTATGTCCGATATCTATAAATATTTATTTTCAAAAAATAGTGTTTGAATGGCTGAACGCTTCTGGATTTCGTGTTTAAGTGACTCCTATAAATGCATTGTGAAGAAAAACTTATAACTCAAAAAAAAAATGGGTATATATGTGTTAAATGGGAAGGACAGTTTGAATATCCGGTGAAATTCTATGAGTACCTAAAAGAGGGGAGTCCGTCAGTGTATTCTAGCCTGAATAGAATTTTACAATTCATATTTCAGCTTACATACGTCATAGACAGCAGACGATCATATTAATCAGTTTGTTATTTTCACTCCGATCACGCCAATAAATATGAAGACCATGGAGGAGTGGCACAAAGTGGTCAGCTCAGGGCCATGTGACACTCGACGCTCTAAAGCTGGAAGGAAGCCACATAACTAAGTGGTTAGTTCAGGACCATGTGTCCTACACAAACGGAAGTAAGCCTCATCACTATTTAGCTCAGGACGATGTGTCTCTCCACAAATGGAAGGTAATCTCATCACTAATTGGTAATCTCAGAAATATGTGTATTTCCACAAGTCAGCAATTAGGAAATTTTATGAATCTTAAAATCAATACCAAACTGGCATGGCAAATATTTTAGACATTTTAAAGGAAGTCATTTAAGTTGCGGCATGATATCTGTAGACTGCTGGAATGAGAGTGAGGAAACAATAGCGCCTGAGGTGAGATATAAAACAAAGTGGGAAGTAGCAGATCAGGTCCGGTCGACTAAATCCTTCAGAAGCATCTAAAATCTATGATGTAAAATGGACTAAGCTACGTAGACAATGGACTGTCCTCTGCCATATATGCCAAGAAAAAAGAAGACACATAAAATGCATGTCGCTTTGCTGGTCTCTGCACAAAATATGTTTAGAAAGTAGAAAGCAAATTTAGACTCCATCAAAAATAGAAATATGATTTTGTGTGTGAAAAGGATTCATAAGCAACATTTTTACTGGTGGTCATAATACAAGATTGTTCTCTAACGTAGCCTATTGTGTCCTGTTACACATGAATTACAAAGAAACAGAGAGTGTGAGCTGGTACTGGGTAGTTCTGAGGACCGACATGAATATTTCTTGCCACTAGTTGTGAATGTACAGTACGAACAATTCAATGCATCACATAAGAGCCGAGAAGACTCTAACCACTCACAAAATCAAATAAACCATTCAGAATTCGTAGTTTCCATCACAAATCTGGTTTGAAGTCAAACCTTAGGCTATGACTAGCCATCGCATAACGTGCTGATACAAGGGCTTAGTTAAGAGCACCAATCCGAGACTTTACAACCATTTCCCAGGGATTATCAAAGATCACTTCACACAGTAACCAACAAAGGTGTGACAGCAAAAAATTAATTAGCAATGTCACAACTACAGTTCAAAAACACTACTGCATTAAATGTTTTAAAAAAGGACATACACTTGTGATACTGTGTAAGGTCAGTGACAATAATTACAATTTTGAAAGTATTATATCACTACGTTATTTACCTATTATTATTATTATTATTATTATTATTAGCATAGGGCAACAAGTTAGATACATATATACAAATATATAGTATTTATAAATATACACAGACAAGAAACATGTTCTATAGCAGAATGTCCAGTTGAGTGATCCACTGTATGGCTTCCTGTGTTGGTTCCAAAAAGTCACTTGGGCTACCTGTGTAGGAATATCGTGTACATTCACTTACAATATGGGGTTCATCTGCCGAGATGCACCACAGTCGCACTCTGGTGATGAGATATATTTCCACTTATAGAGAGCATCCCTGCATCATCCATGATTTGTTCTCACCCGATTCAGACTGGTCCCAATCTTACGCGGTAGATGATATTCACCAGAAAAGATGTGTAAGGAACTGTCTGTGGCAACTTTCCAGCGACTTCTCCATTCTTCTAAAGGGTGAAAATTCCCATAAAGCCAATGCGACAGCATCATGCAAAGATGGATGTCGTGACCAGAACCTCGTTACCTTGAGAACAGGAAAATCATCCAAAACATACAGTTGAGGGTTCATTTCTATCTTCTTGAACTCTCGGATAGGAGCATTTGATCTTTTTAAAACAGATGGCATTATACCTGACAGAATTGGGAGCCAATAAAGGGATGTGGATTGGACAGTACCAGATATTAACCGCAAGCTAGCATTCAGTTGAGTATCAATTAGTCTTGTATATGGGCTATCCAGCCAAACTGGTGCACAGTACTCAGGACACGAGAAAACCAGTCCCAAAGCAGAAGATCATGAAGTCTTTGCTGATGAACACCAACTTGAGCCATACAATTCCTGAAGGATAATATTACGTGTTTTGAGCTTTCTGGACAGATTCTTAAGATGTTGTTTGCAAGATAGAGTGCGATCAAGTGTAATCCCCAAATATTTGGGATAGCTGCTATGCCGAAGTTCTTGGTGACAAAAACGTATGTGAAGTTTAATGCCAGCTTGGCGATTATTCAGGTGAAAACATGACACTTCTGTTTTGTTAGGGTTAGGACACAGTTGCCATTTCTTGAAGTATGTTTCAAGTGAAATCATGTCTCTTTGTAGCACTTCTTCTGTCACACTAAGGTCTCGATGTTGAGTGGCTAGTGTTATGATATCAGCATTACAAAATGTTTGTGATGATGTGTCTGGGAGATCGGAGATGTACAAATTGAACAGATGGGGAGACAGTACCGATCCTTGGGGTAACCCATTTCTGGGCTTCCTTTCTCTACTTATACTATTTCCCATACACACTCGAAATCTTCTGTCATTGAGCATATTGCTTATAACCTGCACGATGGTCCTACAGGGTACAATTCGGAGAAGCTTGTAAATTAATCCTTCCCTGCAGACTGCGTCAAATGCTGCTGTAAGATCAATGAATACAGCTGAGGTCTTGAGTTGTTTCTGGAAACCTGCTTCCATGTGGAATGTCAGTGAAAGCACTTGATCGCAGCAGCTGCGATTTGGCCTGAATCCAGCTTGATCAACTGTAATATGCTGAAAAATAGTTGCGCTGATTCTGTTGTGGAATAGCCTCTCAAAAAGAAGGGCAACTGGTCTATAACTGCTTGGGTCATTGGCAGGCTTACCTGGTTTCAAGATGGAAATCACTTTCGTTCCTTTGAATTCTGCCGGGAGTTGTCTGTTCTGTAGAAGGTCGGTAAAAAACCTTAACAGCCAACTTCTTGCATTCTTTCCTAAATGAATGCCAAATTCTGGATGAATGTCGTCAAAATCTGGAGCTGTACTTGGTTTAACATCTTTGAGAGCAGCACTGATGTCTTGCACCTTAAGCGGTTGTGAATACCTTGAGGTGCGTGGTGTTCTTGATTCCAGAGTTTGGAGCTGGCGTAGTATGTATTTGGTATGTTTCTTATCTGATGGACTTTGGGAAGTTGTGACGATGTGAGATGCTACTTGATCCGGAGTAACTCCAGGCTGTTGCTTCACCAAAGGTGTCCTTCCTCCAAGTTTTCTGCAGTGCCCCCAAGATCTTCTACTGGAATGAGTTAGGTCGATATTCTCCACTGTTTCAATCCACCGTTCTCTCCGTGTAGTATCCATGCTGGAAAGAAGTTCATCAGCTATGTCTTCATCACCAGTATGCAGATATTCGTTATAGAGTACATCAGTCTCTGCATTCCAACAGGGATGTATTCTTTTCTATGGCATACTCTTCTTAGCCTCCATCATAACTGCATCTACGAAACGCTTGTAATTGTGCTTGGGAGCAATCCACCAAACACATTTATCCAGTTCAGTGGTGAGTGTTGACGAATTTGTTTTCTGAAGTTCCTCCGAGCATGTGGTATTGACCGTACAACAGGAATTTTGATGCCAATGTCCACTACAATGGGGCCATGTTGACTGTGGGGAATATGTCTTAACAGTTTACGACTGGTATGTAAGGGCTATCCTGCCTCATTGCAGCTAACAAATCACAAGTCAGGATTGAAATCCCTATTTCATGCAGCTCATTGGACAGTACCAAGATCTTTTGGGTAAAAAATCAGATGGAGATTGTTCATTTCTGTCCATTCTACGAGTTTCTTTCCACATTCATTGTTATTCGAGTACATCCATAGTTCCTGATGGCTGTTGAAGTCGCCTATATAAACTGCAGGGTGTTGAGCAGTCGGGAGTACGGTACCTGACCACTGTGCGTTTGGGGGTTTATAAATGTTAAACATAGTAAAATGTGTCACTCGCACAGCAACACAATGGATGTCTTCGTCTTTGTCTTCGTTTTGAAAGAGCAGTGAGGCATCTTGGATATTATTACGAACATAAGTAGCTATACCATGTGCACTGTGATATGTTGCACGAAGAGCTGTGAAACCATCAATGAGGCCCCTTTTCCAAAACTCTTCTTCATTGGCTGTATGGATTTCATGTATAACCACAACATCTATATTATTATTCAGGATAACTTTGGATAGGTAGTCACATTTTGCTCTGCTGATGCTTTCTATGTTAAGCTCGAAAACATGGATGAAAGGTCCGATGTTTCTTGTCTGGTAGCTCTGAGAAGAGCCATTTCCATGAAATACTTCTGCTATTGCTGGAGGATCTTTAAAAAGATAGGTCCAGCAGCCACAGTTATTGCTTTCTTAGCACCACCCGAGGGTCACGTGTAGGGCACTTTGAGGGTAAACCTACGGACGTGAAGCAATAATGTACCGCCTATTTATCTACTTTTATGGGAAAATAAATTCATTTACTTGAAGAATTCAGAGTTTATTTAGGCAACCTGCACAAATTTAAAACTCCACTTGTACCTGTCCATTTTATTAGTTAATACTAATTGTGTAAGTATGTTTGCAATCAACACACTAGAAGCACCTGACTGACAATGAACACTAAAATGAATCAGAAAGTGTGACCACATCACTGGAATGAACATAAATTCAATAGCACAATTTTTTGTGCTTACAACAATGCACAAGTTTTATTTGAAAACTATGATACCGAAGACGTAGCATACCTGACCTCAAAGTTTCATTTCTACAACACATTATCTGCTTTGGCATCCACACATGGAGGAATCTGACTTAACACACAAGAGAAAAGAAATGATCAGAAAAAAGGAATCTAACCAAATAATTTCAATATGATATTCTTCGAGTTACCACATTATTGAACTCAGCCATCATTATGTTGATTAATGAAACTGATTATGTTAGTTTGAAATATTTATTATTTACAATGTACATAAAACTTAACAATTTCGAATTAGTAGATTTAATTTTTAATCTACAAATATCGCTTTTTCTGTGTGTCGCTGTTGGCATGAACGTACAAAAATATTACTCAGAATATCTGGAAGCAAGAGTTTCAGATAGCATTTCAAATGATAAGAATGTGATGAACAAATGATGCAGAGAAAGTGAAAGAAAGAACATTTTTTCATGGTTGCTTAAAGGTATTGTAAACAAATACACTTCAAAAATATCTAGCTTTACCAGAGATTCTTTTTGTAGATATATATTGAATAAAACTACGAGTACATGATGGAAAATTAAATATGACCTTAAAGTTCCTGAATATTTTAGATAATTTTAACCAATAGAATTTTCAGATATTAGTTTTAAAAGTAACCTTGTAAAGACAGGATTGAACTGATGAAAATTGCCACTTTTGGATATAAACCAACCACTACTGAACACAACTATGAATAGGTACAACATATTCCATATTGTATAGGACTTGTAGTGTACGTACTTTGTTTCTTCTTTGATGTATGGCAACAGCTGATCATCAGTTTGTTCCTCTATGAATACTTCCTCCTTAGTATCTTTGGAAGGCTGTCAGTAAGAAATAAGAAAAGTAGAATAAAGAAGTAAGGAATAAAAATATATAGGCCTAAAATAGAAACAGCTGAGCAAATAAATTTCATAGTGGCACAAGAAGAGTATAATTAATTAATCTCCCATTTAAAAAATATATAATGGAAAGGAACAATCAAATGATAATCCCATTAAATGCAAGAGAGGTGTCTACCTTGGTGGCTAATGGTACACAAAAATATATTATTATCAAGCACTAAATTTTAAAAGAACAGAGAAGAAGACAATTTCCTAAAAACAGTATTCTACAATTTTTGCTATTTTTTTCTATTAAGCACACAGCTCATCCTTAATAAATGTATAGAATTTACAAACTCTTACTCATAATATTTTCTGTCTTACAAACATAAACAACACACATACCACTTGTGCAACTAGTTCAAATAATACTATACAAATTCTATTAGGTTAAAAATTACATTGCATTTACTTATTTTATTTTTTACCCTTTTTGGAACCTAACTTGCACAATGACCTGCTGTGTTTTAATCTGAGTCTCTTTTGCCAATGCTTCTCAAACAATTGATGAGATATAAGAACATGAAAAGGAACACACTGTTGGAGAGCAGTAGACACAGTAGCTCAGAAAGGGAGGAACATTGCAAATTTGTAAATTTAAAATCACCTACATATTTGTGAATATTCAGCAGAGTATATGTACACATACATGTACTTCCATGTATGTGAACATGTACAATTTTAGGGAAATAAATAATAGTAAGCAGTATCTCCAAATCATTACCCAATACCATTCCTTGCTTCTGTTTCTCTTTCTGTTGATCCCTAATTCCACAATGATTAGCCATATTCTTCATCCACTTATATTCATATTCCCCTGTTCCCATCTTCCTACATATGACTTAACTTGTCACCTCTTTTTTCATTTCCATGTTCCTATATACTTTCTTTCCAAAAACACTTCACTATAATATCAAATAATCCCACAGTACTCCCACCACTTTCCCAACAAGTGGACAATGCTTAAATCATAAGCATAGAAATATCCATTATCCCCCCTCTGTACATCACATTAAGACCAAAAGCATAAATCAGTTAATGTCCCAATCAATGAATGAATGAATGAATCAATGAATCAATCAAACCACAGCAATTAGGGCTGTTGGTTGTTTATATAGAAAAAAGATTGTGGAAATATATGAAACATATTATTTCAATCACTAAATCATCTTCCTATAAGTGAACATTTGCCAAAATTTGTCCCCTTGAATTCAAACTTATCTTCATGTTGTGACCTTTCCTACACTTAAAGAACATGACTTAAATGTATTCATCAACTAATGTCATTCCAAGCCATCTCTCCAATGACATCTCAGAATATACTGCTTAATCAAACAACTTGTTTCCTTTCTCCAAGTCTCCCCAGCTGAAACTTTGCAACATCTCTCTAACACAACTCTTTTGTTAGAAATCACCTGCAAGAAATGGAGCTATTTCTGTAGATTATTTCCTGTTCTCTAATCAAGTAATACTGGTGATGGTCTCACACTCTCATTGTGGCTTTGCTGGAGATTTATATGCCCTCTCCTTTCCAACCAATAAATAACCTCATAATCATATTAAGGGATCTGTAAATTTTATTTTCAATATGTTTAAATGATTACAATAATGAAGCTATATCCTTATTATGAATAGCTAGGCACTTACAGAGATCCCCATGAAGAAATTTCACCCATCAATACAATAATGAAACCGGAGAGGACTCTTTCTATTTGTGAAACAAAGAAACTGACTTTTCACCACGTTTACAAATATAGCATTGCACGATGTCCAACTTACAATATTGTCAAGGTCTTTTTCAGTTACTCAAAATCCTGAAACTTATTTATTACAAAGAGCCTCATCACTTATTTCAGTTCATTATTCATATTGTTTACATATATCAGAAAATAAAGGTCTCATAATACTGCCCTGTGGGACCCAATCCCATAATTGTTACAGGATCAAATAAAGCTTCACCTACTCTTATGCTCTGAGTTCTATTTTCTAGAAATACACCAGACGAGGCCAAATTTTAATGGTAAAAGGTATATTTCTACCTTTATGTAAACTATCGACCTTTATAGCCTAATCCTTGAACTTGTTTGGAGGCAAAGTTTCCACTTGGGATATCCTGGTCCACACTATTGTATTTTTTCATACAGTGGCTAAAGTGAGAACCACAATGTAATTTCATTATCACATGGTTTTGTGTCATTTTTGTTAGTGAGCATATTCTGTTGTTTATCTTTATTAGCTGAATATTGTTGCTGTTTGGAAGTAAATAATGTGACCTATTGTTAAGACTGTGCATTCTGTAAATTACATGTATTATTGATACTCTTCAGGAGTTCAACTGATATTTCCTAAGAGAGGTTCTAGAGAACTCTCAAATTTTGAGGTTATGGGGAGACGAAGAGACCTTTCGCCAAGAAAGGCACTGACAGAGAGCTACTTCTTGAGAAACGTCATTCACAACAAGAAGTAGATTCTAGATTGCAAATACCACAGCAATCTGTAAGTAGAATTTTAAAATGTGAAGATAACGGGAAGACAAAATGTGATGATGATGATGCTTGTTGTTTTAAGGGGCTAACATCGAAGGTCATCGGCCCAAGACAAAATGTCAACAACGTGTTGGAAACTGTGGCCAGAAGAAGAAACCAACCCCAAGGAGAAAGCAAAACTGATTAATTTGTCAGTAAACAACTGCAAGGTTACTAGTTTGGATTTACGTAAGAAATTAGAAGAGTATGGGTCATTTGTATTAGCCAGGACTCTGAAGCGAGAGCTGTTTAATGCTGGAATGAAAGCAAGATGACCTCAAGGCAAAGCGAAGTTTACTCCTGCTATGGCTGTAAAGAGGTTCCAGTGTGCTAAGACTCTCCAGAATTGGTCATCTGATGAATGGAAACAGGCAAGTCCATGACAATTACTGTAATTCCTAAATTATCATTCATTATTCCATTATAACCCAATCTAAGTGATGTAACCGTACAGCACAGTAAATGTATGAAATTCTTCTTTTAAACCATACAGCTTATTGCATTTAATGCTACGCTGATTTGTTTTATTTATTTCAGGTTTGCTTTAGTGACGAATCGGTATTTCCTGTCGAAGAAGAGACAAGTCAATATGTCAGAAGATAAGGAGAAGCATTCCATCCAGATTGAGTGAAGCATCCAACTTCAGTGATGGTCTGGAGTGTGTTTTCTTGGTATGGCTGTGGACGATTATATATTGTAGAAGGAACTATGAGACGTGACCAGAATAGTATTAAGAACCCGTTTGGTAGCTCAGGTGCAAGAGTAGTTTGGCCAAAGTGAATTTATTTTTATGCAAGATAAGATTTTTATGCAAGAACAAAGCCTAGAAACAGTCCAGACATGAACCCCATAGAAAATCCTTTGAAAATAGCAAAGAAAACTCCAAAAAATTATAACGACAAAAATTGGCTTTATTGAGAAGATCGTTCAGATCTGGTGTCATGATGACGATTTAAGGGGTCAGTGTAAAATACTGTTTGAGGGTATGCCTAGTCTAAGCAAGTCGCTCATGAAAGCTAAGGGGGTGCATACCAAGTACTAATGTCATCAACTTAAAAATTGGTAACATCTTATCTGTTCAATTCTCGAATTTTTAATGTTTAATAATTTGGCCATATCTTTATAGTCACCCATTTAGCCACTGTTTTATCTGTCCCAAACGCACTAATTTTTTGTCAGTAGTTTCCCGAGATCTACCCTAAGAAAATCCTTGGATATGTCAATCGTGATACATTTGACTTCCAGAATCTAATATATCTGCTATATCCTGCTGGAATCCATAAGATGAGCTTCAGTGGAATAATGTTTCCTAAATCTGAACTACCTTCTATCGAGCCAGTTGGTAATTTCTTAAATGTGTATAACATAATCAGAAAGAACGCATTCCAAGAGCTTGCATGCAACACAAGTCAAGATGACTATTGTGTAATTACTAGCCTTAAGTTTAGCACATTTTCTCTATACACAGAGTGCTACTACACTAAGTATTCATTCATCTGGTATAGCTGTTTCATACATACTCTAATCAAAGAACTGACTTTCGTATATGCCCAGAAATTTCACCCATCCCAGAAGCATTTCTAGTTTTAAATTTTTGTATATTACATTCAATGTTCCTTATAGTGGATATTGTAAAGTAATTTCAAAGGATTAGGTGAAATTGTCAACTGTGTCAGGTACTGCAAAAGGACATGACCAAACCATTGGTAACATATCGTATGCGTCACGAATGACGGCTGCGATGCCCATCGACTAATGAAGTATGCACATTCACATGTTGTGTAATTGCTACTTCATACCTCTCTAAATCTGTCAACATTCAACACCGTGCACAGCAACAAGCCGTAGTAACACAGCTGACAGTAATTCCAGTATCAAGGAAGACAATGTACACTGCCTGCTGGTGCTCTCAGTGGTTTTCAATTAGCATTCTGGCAGTGAAAATTGCATGAGTTGTTCCAACACCCTTAATGAAGATGCATTGTATAGCAATAATGTCAGCGATTTCACCCAGTCAATAATGAAGGCTACTCTAAAAGATCTTCTCATGTACAATTGGGTGCAATTTGGATGGTAATTTGCACATTCTGCTGAATCATCATTTTGGTCAAAAATAGGCACAAGGATGTTTACAGCCCAATGACTGGGAACAGAGCCAGAGTCAACTCTGGCACTGAATAAGCTTCTCAGCCAGTTGATAATGAGCTCTTTGAACTGCCTCATCTTCCAGAAGTGTGCTGGATGGTCATCCGGTCCTGGCGCTTTTTGGTCCTTCATACTCCTAATGGCACTCTCCACTTCCTTTGATGTGATGCATAAGATGGGACTTACCATCAGGAATAGGGTGATGTGGTAATTCTATGCAGAAAATATCTACAAAGGTTGTTGCCAATGATTGAGGATTCATTGTTTGTCCTCTAATCACTGGTCATCTTTGTCTCTAATGCAGACAGTGTGCTCAGTACTAGTGTCAATTTTCGTCAGATGGAAAACAGTTCTCTTCTTCATCCCTTGAGCTCAGTGGTGTACAGTGCTTATCAGAATTACACCGACAAAAATTCAAGAATGCTCTTCTTATTATGTTAAGAATAATGGTTCAATCAGACTGGCGGGAAAAATTATATTTTTGAGAAAATGAGGTTAAATTGTTACTTCCTGGTGCGCTATTGAAATTGAAGAGCTGCTGCCGCCTTTCAGGGAAGATAAGGGTAGGGGAGGCGTTGTGGAATGTATGCGCAAACAGAGATAATGCTTCCTCATAGGACTTCAATATTATTGTCTCTAACAGGCAATATCCACAGTCCATTTATCTAATAGCCGTAACTGCACTCACAGTTAAAGAACACACTGTATTTAAGACACACATGTTAGTCAAGGAAAGCACAGATTGTCTCTCCTCTCGTCTGTTTGTCACAGTAATATTCTATATTAATTAACATGCTCGAAGATTGTGTATTCCTTCCCTCATAATATTGTAAACTCAATGAAATACTGAATGAAGGAATCAACACGCCGAATGATTTGATTACAGTGTATGTTCAATAAGGCCCCCTCCTACTTTGGTGTATAGTTCACTATGGCATAGTAGTGAGTGACTATGGACTATGTCCAGGATGTGTAGTGTGTGGCGAACAGTTTGGAAAGCTGCCTGTATTCTTGTTACAAGATGTCTTCTCTTTCTATAGGGATCACATAGTAGTCAATTCGTGTAGAACAAACTGTACAGTGCCTACCGGAGTGTGGAAGTGACTATGCGAGAAGAACGAGAAACTTGTGCATTCGCATCGAGAATTACCTATTTCTCCAAATTTCACTTCCCCTCCCTTCTCTTTTCTGATGCACAGCGGCTGACTCTCTGACACAGCAAATAGAGCAAGTTCATCAATCTGAACTGCATGACCGGAACTAACAGGGTCACTTTCATTTCCTCAAAAGGAAACATTTCCCCGAGAATCTGACTGCACCATCATTCTCAACATTCCATGAAGAGCATCCCTGATTTCTTTGTCAGTATAGTTCTGATACACCTTGTACACAGGTCATTACAGTGAGTGCGTCTCGATTGAGATTTATATACAGTTTGCCTTCGTCTTATCCTACAACTCTTCTTGGACTGCAATCATCCATAGGAACGTTAGATATTCAATACAAGAGGAACTAGGTTATATCATACCCAAGTTTACTGTGACGGTTGCAGTGAAAGATCTGTAGAATGTGTCTACATGTTGTCAAATGCATTAAGATCAACAAGAGGAAAATTTATGTTGTTGCTAGGGTGTCCTTCTAGTTTTAAGCTTCCACCACTTGATGTTTCAGGGGCATAGAGGTCCTTAAATCCGCTATGCCTACCTTATGCAGAGGTGTAATACAGTCAGATGATATGACATTCACATCCTTTCTTCGTCGTAGATCACGGTGCTGAACAACGATAAGGTCAATTTGCTTGCTGCAGTCACCACAAGTGAAACCTCAAATATGAGCTCCATCATCATATCAGGTACCGAAAGTATTACCACCATGGCAGCTATAAAAATTCTTAGTGACCATCATGCGTATTAAGGTCATCACAGAGAAGTGGAAACTCATCTCCAGGATACGCTGCAACATGACCTCGTAGTTCCTGCCAATGCTCTTCCTTATCCAGGTCATCACAGCCAGATTGTGACATAGAAAACACAAGTTCGAGAGGATGCAACGTCGAATGTAATTCACATAAGGCTGTCGGAATAGCACTGAACCTCAGCAACTTAATCTTGCATGCTTGCGCACACAATGAAATCAACACCATTCCTGCTGGATGTAACCTGGCAGATAAGTTCACAGACATCTTTGATGTCATGAGATTTCTGGCCTTTCCAAAGCGAGCAACTTAAAATCTAATTACATAGCTACACTTCAATTCTAAACCGGACTTACATTATCCAAATTGCAACAGGTTAACAGAAACAATAGAATGAAGAGATTAAGCAATAATAAAGCAAGAATGATATTTACTAATAAAATAATTATTCTACAATAATTCTAAGCCACATTTAGATGCATCCTAACTACAATAGTTTAACTGAAGCAACAAATAATCCTAAAGTATGAATTTATGGAACTTATGAGAACGTAAATATTCCTTGACTATGTACATAAAATTTAGTTTCCTTGATACATCAAAGAGACAAAAAGGTGAATAGTTTGAATGTAATTATCAGTCAAAGAACAGTGGCCAGTTATAATCATAAATTTAAGCCGTATTAATGAAAGTTAACTGAACATAACCTATGGCATATTGTTTATTTGATGGTTTCTACCATTTCTCTTTCACACCGACACAGATAGGTCATATGGCGATGATGAGCTAAAAATGGCTATGAATGAGAAGGAAGCATTGTGGCCTTAATTAAGGTACATTCGCACCATTTGTTTGCTGTGAAAATGTGAAACATGCACTTCAGGGCGGTCGACAGTGTGTTCGAGCCCAGCATCTTATAAATGCAGGCCAAGAGCTACATGGCCAGTTATTCATTACAACAAGGAAGCAATTGCTTGAATTCCTTCTCTTCCAATACTTACTGTGAGAGTATATTAATATGTAATTTCAAATAATACGTTAAAAAGTAAGTTTTTATTTTAGAAATTCAGCTTTCACAGTTCCCCAGATGTACATGCACATTTGGACATAAGTTTTCATATACATGTCCAAAATTTTACGATACATGGGGTTACTTTGGAAAAGTAAAGAGTAAAGTAGATTCCCAAAATTCTATGCAGAGCATGCCTTCCTCCCTTGAAGTCAAGATGGGCTGCCTACGTATGCTCTTCGGATCTAGGATCGAGGTGGCCCTTACTTCTTCGCAGCTTCTCTGTATGCCCTTCACCAAGAATCCCTTTAAGAGACTTATCAAGCTTATCGGCATTGTAATTATGTTAGACAATGCTGCCAAATTTATGCTTATATTCTTGCAACACATTCCGAAGTAACCCCATGAAAGAACCTTACTCAGAAGAACAGCCAAAGACATGATTCTTGAGGTGATCAAGCTAATGCAAGTTGAACCTAACAGCACTTCAGTTAGAGTAAAACAATTCACTTCAACTAACATTTCTTGACAATGTGAACATTTGGTACCACACGATACAACAAGCAACGTCTCTCACTGAGGGACAAAGAAAAAGAGACAACAATCAAGAAAAAGGTTTATCACAATAGTTCTATGAACTTTGACTGTCCTACATCAACACAGATCTATCCATATTAAGAAACAAAGTACACATACACGTGAAGATAAACCGACGTCCAGAATTATCGCATGGAATATTTGGAAGAGAAGTGTACGAAAATACTAATCAATTGCAGGGTATATGCTGTAAACGGGAATCATGGATCAAAGGTATCTGGGCATAGAGAAATACTCACAGGTCAATTTATCGCAAAAAGTGAGGAGACAGGGTTGGATCAAACACATTTCAATGACACTTGGGTGAAATATCAATTAAGAAATAGTAAATGTAATGATTATCATTATTTTACTGTAAAACCAATTATAGTATTAACATTAACAGCTAAAAGATAGCTGGGCATGTCAGAGAAGTTAACTGTTAACAATGTAGAATGACACTACATAAGCACTGTACAAGTCTACAGATAGTTTCACCTTAAAGTTCTACACAACACTTTATAGTGCAAATGCAGTTTCCATACCACACACAGGATTTCAACAAACCAATTTTACTAATTCTGCATCAATATATCGAAATAATACACTTTTAATAATTCTGCATCATTTATACAGCAGTGTATACTGTGGAAAGAAATCTTTTTTTTTTGCTAGCGCTTTTACGTCGCACCGACACAGATAGGTCTTATGGCGACGATGGGATAGGAAAGGCCTAGGAGTTGGAAGGAAGCGGCCGTGGCCTTAATTAAGGTACAGCCGCAGCATTTGCCTAGTGTGAAAATGGGAAACCACGGAAACCATCTTCAGGGCTGCCGATAGTGGGATTCGAACCTACTATCTCCCGGATGCAAGCTCACAGCCGCGCACCTCTACGCGCACGGCCAACTCGCCCGGTAAGAAATCTTTCACCTACAACATATTGTAACCAAAAATGGCATAACTGGAGTTAAAATTGAGATTGCTGCAAAAGCCTAATTTAATTCGGTCAGTGGGTCATTTACAACAGCTCTGGTGAAGGACAGGATCTGATAACATTGGAGAAATTCGCCTTTAGGCTCATTGCTGCATGGCCGTGTGGCGATTTACTCCTTTTCTCTTATTGGTCAGGAGGTTAGCATGCGACAGATATGAACAGTTAACATTTTCAAGGCTAACACCGCCCGGCAAGTTTTCAGAACTCTTCAGAAGAACAGTTTCGAACAATGATACTTTAAGAAGACGTGAAAAAAATTATGATTGGTTTCCAGCTAATCACACTTTCTAGGCCAAGAACTGATAAAAGCAGTGTGTAATCGACGCTCTACTTACTCAGCTCCTACACTACTGATTTCATACTGCTCTACGTTAGAGCACAACTTCACTTCGCTTTCCCACTACAATCCTACAAGATATTCTTCGCCAAGAGACGTTCATTAGTCGTGATGTCTCATAAAGGGAACACTTTATTTTGTCTTCTACAAGACATAACCACGACTATATTAATTCCAGAACACGTGTGGTATCCATAAATCATCTGAACCCGCAAGTTAAGTGTCGATTGACATTCAAATAGGCATGGTTGAAACACATATCAATGTGCCACTTCAGTTAGAGAGAGAGAGAGTGAGAGTGTGTGTGTGTTTGTGTGTGTGTGTGTGAGAGAGAGAGAGAGAGAGGAAGCCTACTGTTACGAGAAGCCTGCAAGACAAGGAAGAAGGGGAATCATCATGCTGCTTGCAAGAGGTATCTTTACTTTCATCATGGTGCACCTTGCAAGGGATATTCCTTCCGGAATGTCTAACTTAAAGGAGAGATCCCACCAAACCCTAAAGGGTGGTAAAGGGACCAATCATGAGACGTTGCCAGCCATGAATAAATCAACTTCCATCATAAAATTTTAAGTAACTCTTTTAAATGTTAATTTCATTTCCAGAGGGACTTCATTCTTGAAATTATATTTTCTATTACTTTCTGCTGTTGCAGATTCTTATCGCTTCTGATCTACTTATTGATGTTGGTAAATTTTGTGAATGATTGAAATACACTCATGTCCATAAAATCCAGAACACCTTGAAAGACTAGAGATAGGAAATCTATACTCATACGACTTGTGCATTAGTATGTTCTGAAGACAGGACAACATCGATATCTCTGTGCAACACCGACTGGTAAATTGTGCCTGCTGTGTTTTTAGTCTTAAGGTCTATAAAATGTGCTTAAATGTAGTTGCGTATGCTTTTATCATATACTTTATATTAGGCTTATACCTTGTCAAATTAAGTAATATAGACCTTAAGACTAAAAACAAAGTAATATGACAAAGTCATTCTAGGAACTTGTTTTACTCGTAAAACTTGAACGTTAATGATATACACCGACTGACAGAGCAAATGCAACACCAAGAAGGAGTGGTTCGATAGGGATGAAAGTTGGGGAAAAAACAGACGGCACGGACGAATAATTGATGTTTATTTCAAACCGATATGCAGGTTACACAATGCGCACGGCATCGACTCAGTAGGATGTAGGACCACCGCGAGCGGCGATGCACGCAGAAACACGTCGAGGTACAGAGTCAATAAGAGTGCGGATGGTGTCCTGAGGGATGGTTCTCCATTCTCTGTCAACCATTTGCCACAGTTGGTCGTCCGTACGAGGCTGGGGCAGAGTTTGCAAACGGCGTCCAACGAGATCCCACACGTGTTCGATTGGTGAGAGATCCGGAGAGTACGCTGGCCACGGAAGCATCTGTACACCTCGTAGAGCCTGTTGGGAGATGCGAGCAGAGTGTAGGCGGGTATTATCCTGCTGAAACAGAGCATTGGGCAGCCCCTGAAGGTACGGGAGTGCCACCGGCCGCAACACATGCTGCACGTAGCGGTGGGCATTTAACGTGCCTTGAATACGCACTAGAGGTGACGTGGAATCATACGCAATAGCGCCCCAAACCATGATGCCGCGTTGTCTAGCGGTAGGGCGCTCCACAGTTACTGCCGGATTTGACCTTTCTCCACGCCGACGCCACACTCGTCTGTGGTGACTATCACTGACAGAACAGAAGCGCGACTCATCGGAGAATACGACGTTCCGCCATTCCCTCATCCAAGTCGCTCTAGCCCGGCACCACGCCAGGCGTGCACGTCTATGCTGTGGAGTCAATGGTAGTCTTCTGAGCGGACGCCGGGAGTGCAGGCTGCCTTCAACCAATCGACGGGAAATTGTTCTGGTCGATATTGGAACAGCCAGGGTGTCTTGCACATGCTGAAGAATGGCGGTTGACGTGGCATGCGGGGCTGCCACCGCTTGGCGGCGGATGCGCCGATCCTCGCGTGCTGACGTCACTCGGGCTGCGCCTGGACCCCTCGCACGTGCCACATGTCCCTGCGCCAACCATCTTCGCCACAGGCGCTGCACCGTGGACACATCCCTATGGGTATCGGCTGCGATTTGACGAAGCGACCAACCTGCCCTTCTCAGCCCGATCACCATACCCCTCGTAAAGTCGTCTGTCTGCTGGAAATGCCTCCGTTGACGGCGGCCTGGCATTCTTAGCTATACACGTGTCCTGTGGCACACGACAACAAGTTCTACAATGACTGTCGTCTGAGAAATCACGGTACGAAGTGGGCCATTCGCCAACGCCGTGTGCCATTTATCGTTCGCTACGTGCGCAGCACAGCGGCGCATTTCACATCATGAGCATACCTCAGTGACGTCAGTCTACCCTGCAATTGGCATAAAGTTCTGACCACTCCTTCTTGGTGTTGCATTTGCTCTGTCAGTCAGTGTAATTCAAGGTCATATGTACATAGCAAAGTTTTATCATACGTTGTAATCCATTTAATGTGTTCAAAAAGTGGTATCTCTTTAATATATAATAGTTTTCTAAACTTAGACATAAAACACAGTATTATTCACTCTCAAACATATTACCTAATGTCAGTCAAATATGAAATGTTTATGGGCAAGGTACAACTATTAAAAAAATGTATTCTAATGTGAATGTACATGACAGCTGAGGATGACTTGTGAAGAGTAGAAACAGATCCTGTTATTAAGAAGAAAAATTTTAATAAATTAGTATTGATTAGGTGGCTCTCTTTCTTTCTATGACATATTTTGTTCATCTATATGAGTTGAGAAACTAAACTCTTGGCACTAAGGTGACATAAGTGAAGTGTGCTTTTATGTCTATTTAGAGCTGACTGGACAATGTGAGTTGTAACTTCAAGGAGGGGGAGATTAGGGTGAATGGACTAGCAGGTAGACAGGTTGATGGGATAGGTGAGGAAGGGGAAGTGTGGCAAGGGAAAATATTGCTATGGTCAGAGGGATTATGGCTGTTTGTGGTATGCATTGCCAATTGCTAAAATGAAACTAAAACACAGCATGTGACTACACCCTATTAATGGTCAGCAATTAACATATTTTAGGTAATTAAATTGTCAGTAATAATAAGAGGGAAAATGTGCAACAGCAGATTAGGCATAGAGAATACCCAGGTAGGAGCTTTTTCTACGTAGTGTTGACGTTAGAGCTATGTACACGTAATATGGAGGCCTGACTTAAAAGAGAACAAGTTAGGAAAATTTTATTAAAGAGTATGTAGATCGACAGGTGGTAGGATAAGAAGACAGATTAAGTGAATAGATATTTGGACAGATAGATAAATACAGTAAATGGATAGATAGATAGATAGACAAATTTACTTGAAAAAATAAAAAAGCTAGCTCCTCAGCTGTGACTTATGGTAAACGATGGGTTTGGACTCACGTAGTCAAGTAATCAAATAGCACTGCAAGAGAAGCTTATGCCATAGGAAGTTCCTTTAACTGGCACACTTTTAATTTCAATCCGTCAGCCTTCTTGATTATGATGTCTCCTGAGTCAGTCCAAGTGTTTCTAAGACCAAAACACTGGATTGCTGTCGTCATGATCGACATTCTGGTAGCTGTAAAATCTTCACAGATTGTTGTGGATGAGCCTTTCAGTTTCCTTTTCCTAGTGAAGACATTCTGCCATGAGTGATAAGATACAAATTTGAATAGGATAGGTCTTGTTTTCCATGGTGATCAAGGACCTAGTCTGTGACACCTATCAATATCATTAAGTGTAACATATGCACCTACTGCTTTGCACATGCTGAGCACTAGTTCATCTCATTTTTCGTTCAAACATTCGGGGATGAAGAAAATCTTACATTATTCCTCCTGCTGTATTGCTCCAATGAATAACATTTGGAGTCCATATCCTCCTTCATTTTGTGGATTTCCACCTCCTTTTCATTAAGATTTTCTCTGATTAACTCTGAAAATGCTTCGACATTAAATATTAAACTTTTTTCAAGTTCTCTTATAACCATTTCTGTTATGCAGGTCAAAATGGCCTGCACAATTTTTTTAAGGAAGCTGTCCGAGTTAATAAAGTCGTCCAGCGTGCACTTCATGAGGTGGTCTACGTTGGCATCATTGGTAGTGGCTGGGCTTCTAAGTCTGTTGTTTTGGCGGCCCATTTTGTTTACAATGCAAATTTGGAAGAAGAAGAAGAAGAACAATACCAACAAAAATGTGTTGGTACGATTCATAAATACAAACGTAACACTGCCGCAAGTTTTTTCACTTCCACTGCTGTATAACACCTTCAAATCACTTGATTACTGAGGAGACTCACTCACCCACGTCCGTGACGAACCATTTTATCAGATAGGTTAGAAACTCAACATGGACAGCTTCCTTGAAAAAATTAGTCATAATAAAGCTAATAAACTTAAAGATGACGAATTCCAGGAATCGGGTATTTATAAGCTGACTTGTGCTCAATGTAAAAAAACTTACGTGGGACAATCTGGAAGGAACTTCTCAATTAGATATCAAGAACACGTCAATGCTGAAAGATACAAAAGATTCTCTGCCATGGGATCCCATGTGAAAGAGTCCAACCACAAATTCACCAATATAAAACAGGACCTTCAAATTATCTGTATGATTAATAAAGGTAATCTTATGAACAACCTGGAAAACATCCACATCGTTCTCGATAAATAGGGAAAATGGTGAAGAGAATCTCAACGAAAACAACGAGCATAAAAACATATTATATGAGAATATTAGCAAATACTTTGAATGGGTAGACATGAAACAGACTAGACGAACAAGAGATATAATCAAACACAACATCGCAGAAGCACAGCCCAATCTCCTCCCTCACATGTTATTTTAGATGACGATAAAACCCTACTTCCCTTCTCTCCAGAGCTTTCCATGAACTGTCAAACTGTATCACATCGTTATTTCACCAGGTCACGCTCAAAGACAGACCCTCTAGACAGCGCAGAATAAACATCTTTTCCAAACAAGAACGAGAGGCAAGATGACCTATTCTGATGACCTCCATTTTTATCAAAGGAGTCTCCAAAGAACTTTTATTTGTGCTTATCGTCAATGTTTTTCTTTTCAGTTCTTTATTTATACAGCTGAAGAGGACCACTAAGTGGTCGAAACATGTCCTGTAAGTTTTAATTTTATTCAATTTTCCCTGAGGCATTCATAAAGTATCGATTAGGTGGTTATTTATACTTACTTCTTGGAAGGGGGTGTGGCGGAGGAGAGGAGATGGGCAGAGCATTGAGCTTATGCGCTGTTGGCTGTAGGCTGAACATTTACAGCGATAATGGTACAAACTTCTTCAGAGTAGCTAAAGAAATCAAGACCTTTCTGTAAAACAACCTTCAGAAAACCAACTCTTCACACAACTGCAGGCATGGGACTAAGTTTCCTCCGTAACACTTTGACTAGAGTAATCAGGATCGTGATTTTAATCCCTTAGGCATGAGATCACAGCTGATGATGCACATGCAATGGGCGAAACATGTCCCATTAAATTAGTATAATAAGATGAAATTCTTAATTTTAAGAAGCCAATGTGTTTTGAATACGAGGATTTCAATAAACTTTTGTAACCTCGTTGAATTAATGTACATTTCAATATGGACCAGTCATGAGATTTGCAACATATAATTATCTGAGATTGTTGTAAACAACCCACGGAGTGAAATTAAAGTCCATTGTTTGTATCGGAGTTGAACCCTTTACACAAATATTATATTAATGTTGTGCAGGAAACTAACAACTCATATAAAGACTATTAATCCAATCATAGATCAAGAAGGCCATCTTCTTGTCAGTGGATGACTGCACAATACTCCAATACTAGCGGACTGGAAACATTAGAAATTCTGTATCACCTCACAAATATAATTATGATGGCAGAACACCTTGGACTACTTCATCCTGGCACTCAACACTCTGAGAGACAAGTTTAGGATCTCTTCAGAAAGGGGAACAGAAAGAAGCCACACTCATACACATCTCACATGTTACATCGTGTCATACTAATTTATGTTTCGCCCATTGCATACGCATCATCAGCCGTGATCTCACGCCTGGGGGAATAAAAATCAGGATCCTGATTACTCTATGCAAAGTGTTACATAGAGGAATAATTAATGAGAAATACACAAATGGTGCCTTTAACCCCGACATACCCATTCCTTAAAACTAGAACAGACTATGCTGGCCCAAATCTAATAAAAAAATTGTGTGAAATCGAACAAGACCAGACTGCTAGCTAATAAGGCTCTCTACTTAGACATGATACCCGATCTCACCACAACAACATTTCCCTCCGCACTTTATCAACTTAGTTCTCATAGAGGTCAACCCCTAAACATTTACAGCAATAATGGCACAAACTTCAATGGAGCAGCTACAGAAATCAAGGCCTTCCTGCAAAATAACCCTCAGAAAACCAACTCTTCGCACAACTGCAGGCATGGGACTGATGTGGCATTTCATCCCTCCTGCAACACCACACTTTGGTGGAATCTAGGAAGCAGCTGTCATGAGTCTGATTTAACACCCCAGACAAGTGATGGATTCTTATCGCTTCACCAACAAAGAATGTACCATTCTTGAAACACATACATCCTCTCACCAAAACTAAATGATGAACATTTTGACACTTCTTACCTAACTACAACCAATTTTCTTATAGGAGAGCCAATTACTACACTCTCTGGTCATGATTATACCTCCTCTCTCATCACAACCTTGCCCACATGGCTATATTTTCAGCAGCTAACCCAGAACTCCTGGATGAGATGGTGAAATGAATATCCCAATAAATGGGCAATGAAATACCCCTTAGCAACATAGTCATAGTAAAAGAAGATGACACGCATGCTATGAAGTGGACGATGACAGTGATCAAATGTGCATCCTGGTAGTGATGAATTATTCATGTAACGAATGTTCAGGTGAGTAATGGTGAACTAACAAGGTCTATTCACAAACACTATCCCTTATGAAGTATAAAACAGAAAGGCAAGATAACACTTCAATGGCTTATTTATTCAGTGCATGTTTAAGTAATATTGTTCCGAGATTATCTGTGGAAAGCAGAGAGGTGAAAGAAGGTGTCAGCATTAATGGGTCTATCTACGATATCAACGATTAATTTAAACTTTAAAACAAAGGTTATATTTCTTTTCAGATATCAAATTTAACAAAATTCTTCACTAGGTCAAGGAACAAAATAGCAAACAAGAATAGAAATCCAAGGGTTGGAAATTACAAGTTTTGAGCTTCCAGCTCCAATTTACAAGTTTACAATGTCACAAATGTTGTGTTTGGTTAGATAACGAGAGATATCTCCCAAGACACAGTTCCAGAGCACCTTGCTCCATGCGTTACACATACGGCCTTCCAAAGGCCCGACTGAAAATTGCACCAATATAAGACAAGAGTTTACATGCTCTTTAAATTCAACCAAGGATGCTGTGCTCCCAATTCCTTACAGCCTACTCAAGGAAACATTACACAAAACTATACAATTTCTGGCATCTCTAGGCACAACCTACAATTCCTTTACACAGCGGTATCTATTACCCATACTACTGGGCCTTCATGGAAGAGAACAACAGGTTATATTACTGGTCCAAACTCAAAATGTATGCAGTCGTAAACTTGCACTCCTTGAAAACGAACTTTTGAAACCCTACTTGGGCTTGTGGCCCGATGATGCAGAGGCTAATTCTACACAACTGAGGTGAATCGAAAGAGAAGTTAATGAGTGATTTACAGAAGAAAAAGGTTACAAAATCGTAGTCACCTCAAGATAAACTGAAGGGGAATTTGAGAGGGTAACACACTCTCTATCCCCAATTTACAGTTTAAGTCTGTATGAAATTTTACATTAGCAGAATGAAAGCTTACATTTTTGAAAACAGATGGTTACATAGTTAAACATTAGAAGCTTCCCCTCCTGTGAGTTTAAGGAGACAGCTACAGATATAGAAAACTGGTGGCCATTACCTGGGCTGACGTTCTGCCTGCCAAAGAATTAGGCCTCCTGTCTTAACACACACTCAGAAATTTGACGAGAATAAGACAAGATAACTAGAAAAAGTCGTGGTTTTTATACCCGACAGGAGGGTTCGAGAAGGCTCTGGGCAAAATCTGACCTCACCCTCTCATTTTATTTGATACTCAAAAAGTTTCAAGAAGCTTATGATTGGCTGAAAAATAAATACAGAAACTTTGTGATTGGCCAGACTTCAAAGCTGGCGAGATGAGAAGGAAGTGTTGCAAAACAATGAAGTATCAAAATAAATGAATGTAAATTCAGTTGAAAAAACTCATAAACCCAAAACTTCTTTAAATCAGTAATTATTCCACCTTGCACCAGAGTGCATGACCGTAGCTTTTTGTGGGGACATCTATGGAGAAAAATCCAAACTTTTTGATGTACACCAAAACAAAACAAAGAAATCCAGTCAGTTTAGGAAATGTTAAAATAACATACTCAGTTATTCAGTAGTGACATCTTCTGATCAATGTCCCTACTTAATGCATTAGTGGTTTCAAGTTTTGTTCGATAGATAGTGTTCCCTAAGGCGCTTCTTTTCAATGTGCAGGGTTGAGGTGCACCTCCCGGTACAAATATTATAAGTCACAATGGACTAGTACCATCACAGACCACATTAGGGAGAAAAAGAATATTTTTCACTTGCCAAGAGATGGCTGCAATGTGTGTAGTATACAAGCGAACAATCACAGTAAACAAGCATATCACCTGCAACTTGTATCAATAAATTATTATTTTGAAAACAATAATTAATATAATCAATAAGATAACAAAGGTGTTTAATTTGGAAACGACTAGTAAAATATTCTGTAACAGTAACAAAAGAATGTACCTTTCAGCTACTTTGTGTTCAAAACTAATTAACGAATTCAAAAGTATTAGTAGGAATGATACCAGCTACCAAATGACATACAGTAGAGTTCTTTGGAATAATCCTAACTGCTGCACAATTCATAACGCAAGATCGTGGAACAACTTGAAGGAAAAGTGAAAACTAGATATGTAAACAGTCAATCTCATAAAAAAATATATTATCGGTAGGACTATCAATCATGTGCACTAAAAAGATGGATCAAACCCTGGTATCTGTTGAGCTATTTTCTACCCATTTCCATTATCTGACGATGGATTATCAAATTATATACATTACCTCAACAGAGTCTTCCTGCGATGACTCTGGCTCGGTTAACTCTGATTTAACTTCTTCTTTCAGAGCTATCACTTCTGATACATGTTCAAAATTTTCCTGTGGAAAATAAGATATATCAGGTATGCTCATAACACACATCTACAAATACAGTCACCAACAAATGAGCATGTTAATTCATTCATTTCCAGTATTACAGTTTCTTTCACAATTTCACTAATGTTTAAGGAAGATTTCTACCAGCAGAGGATTGTTATAACCAAAGGCTGTACTGAGAATGGTTTTACTATTCTTGCTCACTCCTTATATCAGAGAAAGGATGAGACTGAGAACAAAATATAAAATGCCAAACGTTTTCTAGCCATACCAGAAGATATAATACCAGAGATGGAATGGGGGCTATCTCACACATAATTTGGAAGGACGCAGCCATAGGCATAAACACTAAATTGTATGAAATGTTTTCATATGTTCAATCATATCAATCAAATGATAAAAGTTGTCTGAACCAATTAGAAGCGTTACATTTCTATATGATTTTTTGTTCTCAGCAAAGAGTTTGTTTATAGACAGATTAAGATTACTTGAAATAATGGAATCACATTCTCTACTATGGTTTTGCTGAGATCACAGGGGCTACATAAAACATTAATACAGTTCTGTTTGAAACAGCATATTTCAATGCTTCCAAGTGTAAAATAAAAAACATAAACATGAAAGAAGCAGACTTATCACAGTCATGTAACAGTGAAAGATGTGATGTAACCCAAAGTCAAAGCAGCTGGAAATGAAATATTGCACTACCATAAGCATGTTATCTAATGTTCTGTGAGGAGCTGAGGAGATGAGGACACCGTCAGTGGAGAATCAGCAGTGTTGGAGTTAATATCTGCAGTTTCAGAAGATCTTTTATGATCTACTACGAGACATTTAAATTTCACTCTTAGATTCATAAAAACCTTGTCAGCACTACAGGGGGAAGGGACTGTAATTAAAAGCTTATGTTCTCATGTAAATTAAGTAACTAATAAAATTGAATTAAAGTAACAAGTTCTAGAAAATGCCAACTTAACACATTCAATACAGAAGAGAAGAGTAGCCGAACTAAGGAATGGATGAAAAGGATGCACAAAAAGGACAGGGAAATAATGACAAAGAGGAAAGAAAAAAATCTGTTTAATGTGCCTTAAGTCCTTAAAGTGTCAGAGCCCACTAAGAAGGGGCATATAAAAGAAATCATTCTCAGATATTGGTTCTCTATATAACATAGAATCTGACCTGTATTTGAGGAATAAAATGAACTAATCACTATTCTGTCTTTCTAGAAGAATTCAACATCTGAGCAAAATACTTATTTTGAGAGAACGTACATTCAGATTTTGAGCTATTTCATTCCTTGTATGTCATAGGCAAATCTGCTCAATCCTTAAAACACATATCATCTTCCAGCACATTGTGGATGTGAGGGTAACCCAGAATAATCACACCTGTGTTGACATTTCGTTTAGCAGACTGGTGTATCCAGGCTCAAAAACACTAATGAAAGATTTGTGATTTAACTTCTTCTACACTAATTATGGCAGGAGTAATAATTTTTAACATGTGGTGCTAATACTGGTGCAGTAGTGTAGGAGGATATTAGTTTTTTAAAGTACAATTGGCCAACCATCCTCTAATTTAATCAGAGGGGAAAAATAAAAAAGTGCAACCCCTAAACCAAAGTAATTTCGATACTGACAGTAAAAAGTACAGACTAATCCAAGCCCAACCTTAAGTTCCTACGAGTTGGCAGCTTTGTGTAATGCGTTGTGGTGTATTCCCAGACAAATAAGCAAAACAGAGTTGTACTACACGTAGATGCTCATTCAGCAATTGGTGACTGCTGGTGTTAATACTGAGGAAGCACATTGAAAATTATGCCCCTGCCAAACTTATTCAGCTATTAAGGGTTAATTTCTGACCTCTATAAAGTTATCTGGAATGAGACTTACAAGTGATGCAGTTGTTTTTCCTTCAAGCCAGGCTGGTTCCTCTTTGATCTTTGCTTCCAGGTCCATTTTGCACTTCAAACTGAAGTAGTTAGAAGGTACTGGTATGGTTGATTACTTCCACTGACCTTAGACTGAAACATAAGCCAGAAAAATATATTACCTTATTGATGTCATTGATACTTATGGTGTTTGTCAACAAACTAAGCAACAATCGTGTCATTTTATATGACCATCAATATTATGATCATACCAAAAAACCCGAAATTTTACATTACAGTTGATATTATGATCGTACCTATAGGACCTCAAGTTTTCTATGACTGATACTTCAATCAAAGCTAAGGACCTGCAGTTTTATAAGATTTCTAAAACAGTGATCACTTCCATAGGAAATATAATTTAACTTATCTGTCGATATCAAGATCATAGTCAAAGGACCCCTGGTATTACATGACCATGCTTGATAGCTGCAGTCGCTTAAGTGCGGACAGTATCCAGTATTCAGGAGATAGTGGGTTCGAACCCCACTGCTGGCAGTCCTGAAGATGGTTTTCCGTGGTTTCCCATTTTCACACCAGGCAAATGTTGGGGCTGTACCTTTATTAAGGCCACGGCTGCTTCCTTCCCAATCCCAGCCCTTTTCTGTCCCATCGTCGCCATAAGACATATCTGTGTTGGTGCAACGTAAAGCCAATAGCAAAAAAATAAAAGTATTACATGACACCTTATATCGTATTAATAATAATAATAATAATAATAATAATAATAATAATAATACATATCTTTATTGCCCACCCTAGTGTACACCATCGGCTTACAGGCAATAAAGACAGGCAGAGCGAAACAAAGGAAAACAAGCAATAATAGCAACTACATCTCTCTTAAAACTACTTAACTACATTTACTACCTCTACATCTACTCAGTATCATCCCACACGTACGCGGATAGCCAGCACACATGCAGGACGATACCGCACTACTTACTACCCGAAGCCCGACCCCTGACTACCACCTAAAAAAATAATTTAAAAAATTAATTGGACTGGTCGCTGCAACAGCCCTGGCATGGAACACACGCCCACCAACCCATCTACAGCAGCCACCAGCCTTGCCACGTGAGAACTGGTATCGTATCTCACCGACCCTCGCTGACAAACACTGTGTTCCTTTCCTTATCATGTGTTACAAGCCACCCTGGCTGAAACCAGACCCAACAGGTGGCCTGCAACACACTTCCGCTATGTACGTCACACATACTCTTGTCCATTTTCAGCACACTACCTTCGCTATCCTTTTCCTTTCCGTGCAGAAATGCTCAAGTCTAACTTCTTTGGAGTGGGTCAAGTCCCCACCCCTCCCTCTTCCCTTGATACGTCACCCTCACCTCTCACGCACTACTCCCGCTCTCTACATCTCACCTTATAAAACTGAAGACTTAAACATCAGCTAACAACCATTTAACATCCCTCATCAACGCACCTAAAAACAATTAATACTTTTTTTTACACAGACAATTTTTTTTTCATTCGAAGTCCATTTGTTCACTCAGTCTTCTCCACCTACCGCACCACACTTCACATATCAAACCGTCTCACCTTATTAAGCTTCAGACTTAAACATCAACTAACAATCATTTTACATCGCACTTAAAACAATTTGACTTTTTTTTTAACATTTCACTTACACACAAACAGTTTCCATTCCAAACCATTAGTTCACTCCGTCTTCTCAGTCTACAACACCTCAATTACATCAAACTGTTAGATCCCATTTCTTCCATCCTATTAAACTTAATACATAAACATCAAGAATCCCTCAATTTTACACCCCTCATCAAGGCATCTACACCATTTAAATTTTTTTTAATGACCTACTTTCAAAATTTCCATACTGCCAACATTTTCTCCTTAACTACATTCACACTTAATCTATCTCAATTCTATCACATATACCTTCTTTATACTCCCTCCTCACACAAATACACTTAAACAATCCATTTTTTTCACTCCTCATTTACACACCAACAGACAGCACTCCATTCCAAGTCCATTAGTTCACTCAGTCAACTCGCTTTTTTTGTTTTATTTATTTATTATTTTTTTCTTTTTTTTACTTCCACCTAAGCTTTACACTACCCTCAAACCTACTCAACCTCCCCTTTTCTCAATGCTTACCTAATTTTCTCAGGCTTTCCCTTTGCCCCAGGCAGATCACCTTTCCACAGGGCAAGGTGCTCTCCCCTTTTCCCCTAACACTACAGCCCCCTCTTCTGATATCATGATTACCATGATACCCTTCCTGCATCTGCTCAGGGCGGATATCCATTCCTCTGAGCAGAATGCCTTCCACCTTTCTCCCTCAGCACGAACCACATTATCTGCACAACCCCTGTTACTCCCTCAATTTCTTTATAAATATAGCTCTGGCCACATTTAAGAATTTCGCTATATTCGTTCCTTTCTCCCACTCTCTACATAACCAAGATGTTATCTTATAGCTTTCCCCTACCATATTCAGCTCCTTCTTACTTGGTAGTTTGATCTTTATCTCCGCCAAAGGTCGGCATTGATTAAAAATATGCATGTCCTCCCACTTCTCTCCACATAACACACATCTATCCCTATTCTCACTACCTACCCATCCCCTATTCCTCGGAACACCCAATAGCCACCAATACAAACCTCTCTTATCCCTTCTACCCTCAAACTCCGTTTTCGGGTTTATTACTTCCACCAATTTATTTAATACTGATAAAGAGACTCTCTCTCTACATTCCCCTATTAAGCTCTGTCTTTCAATATCTAGTAGTCTTCCCTTTATCCTTCCCCATACCCATTTATTCCTACCATCCCCCAGACCTCTCCATATACCCCCAATCCAATCTTTTGTAACCATTTTTTGCACTTATTCACCCAGTAACCTTCATTCGTCATACCTTTCTGAAAATTAAACGTTTCCTGTACTAATGCCCCACCATTCCCTTCCTCCAATCTAATCCAGTACTTGAACACCCTCTTAGCTATTTCAACCTCTATCGATTCTTTACAGACTAATCTGGCCCCGGCACTGGCTGTACAATTCGGTAGGTCCATCATGATCTTGCTAAATTTCGCCACCACCTGGTTTAGTTCACTCCTGTCTTCCTCCATTCCCCATACTTCAACCCCAAATAGCATTTTGCCCATTACCAGTGATTTAAACACCGTTTTCTGAATTTTGTATTTAACGTCTGGAAATTTCTTTTCTAATACCCCTACTACCGCAAGCGCTCCTCTTCCTTTAAGTTTTGCCTTCTTACACTGATTTTTCCAAGAAGCATTCTTACTAATTATTACACCTAGGTACTCAATTTTTCCCCCTAGTTTAATTTCTTCCTGCTCTAGCCTCCAGACTTCCTTATTCTTTCTCCCACCCCTTTTCCTACACACCATTATCTGAGTCTTTCTTACATTTGCTCTGAGAGACCATTTCCTAGTATATTCAACTACCTTGTCCAACCCTTTTTGCAACCCATTTGCCGTCAAAGCCAAAATCAATAGGTCATCCGCGAATAGCAACCCCGGAACCTCCATTTTCCCTACCCAAGGGCACTGCCATGCGTCACCACCATGACCCTCTAAAATATTATTTATAAATAATATAAATAATATCGGGGATAGCTCACATCCCTGTCTCACCCCGCTTTTCGATTCAAAACACTTACTCAACCTTCCATCCTGCAATTTAATCATCACAAACACTTCTTCATAAATAGTTTCAATTGCCACCCTCATTTTTTTCGACATTCCAACCTCTCCTAATCTCAAAAATAGCTTCTCCCTACTGACCGTATCAAAGGCTTTTTCTAAGTCAATCGCTGCTATAAATAATTTACGCCCTGCTATCCTCACATACTTTGTAATCAAAGTGTCCAGAATCCAAACATTATCAACTGTATTACATCCTTTCCTAAATCCATTTTGGAACTCAGATATCCTACCGTACTGTTCCGCCCAATTTGTTATCCTATTCGCCAAAACCCCTGTGTACACCTTTGACAGCGAGTCTAGGAGTGTAATTCCTCTATAGTTGTTTGGATCACTACTAGCTCCTTTATTCTTATAAATAGGGCATAATACCCCCTTCCTCCATTCTCTAGGAAATTTCCCCGTTTCCAGCAACCTATTAAAGAATTTCACAATCCCTCTCAACATCGGTTCATTTGCCCCTACCTCTTTCCATACACTATTGGAAATACCATTCACACCTCCTGCAGCCTTGGGTCTAGCATTTTTTATACTGTAATTACCTCCTGCCTTGTTATCTCCCCATCCAATATTGTAATGCCTACTCCCAGTTCCCTTCCAATTTGTGACTTGTCTATTTCTCTATCCAATTTCCTCTCCCCTTCTAAAAGCCTTTTAAAATGCCTAACCCACTCGTTTTCTCCTATTTTATCCCCCTTCCCCTCCGGTTTCGTTCTTCTGATCTTGTTTATTGACTCCCAAATCCTCTCAAATTTCTTCTCTCTACAATATATATTTATTTTTTCAGCTTCCGCCTCCTTCCATCCTCTTTTCTTCTCATTCAATACCTCCTTATATTCCCTTCTCAATTTACAATATTCCTTCCTTTTTTCTTGCACACCCTCCTTCCTAAACTCCGCTAGGGCTCTCATTACAACCTCACGTTTTCTCCTACAGTCTTCATCAAACCATCCATTCATTTTATTCTTTCTTCCCTCTACCCTTCTCCTCACTTTCTTCCCCACCCTCCATACAGGGAGTGCAATTAATTTTAGCACGTTATCCATATCATTCCCTTCTACCGCCCTTTCAATTCCTACCGTTATTATATCTCCCTCCTCTTTCAAATGCCGTCTTAATTTCTCTTTAGTATTATCATCCCATACATACTTCCATCCTCCATTCCTATACCTCTCCTTACTTTCCTCCATCTTTCCCTTATCATCAGCAACCAAAGTTCTCAATTTTATTTTGATAGGCATATGTTCTGTCAACCCATATTCTGAAACCTCAAAACTTATTATTCTCCTTAACGCTATCTCTGAGCTTATTCCTATGTCCACCACACTCACTCCATTTGTTGTAATATACGTCAAATCTCCCACACTATCCCCCTTCATCCACCCATTTAAAATAAATAAATGTTCTGGAGCACATAACTGTAATAACCTTTCTCCATAACTATTTACAACATTATCCTTACTCTTCCTTTGCAGTACCCCATCTACTTTTACTTCTTTGCCGTATACCGGTACTCTATTGCTCACTCTCGCATTCCAATCCCCCAATAAAATCATCCCATCTACATTCATTCCTTTAATTGTGTTTATTTCTTCAATCAATTTGTCAAAAAAATGTTTATTTGCATACACTGAATCGCTCGGATGGTTATAAAGCAGTGCCAGACAAATTGCTTCCACTGCCCCCTTCCCCATTTTTACTCTCAACCACACCACCCCTTCTACCCTAGTCTGTAACATCTCCACCCATTCAGCTATCTCATTTCTTATTAAAACTACTATGCCCCCTGGGTTTCGGCCCCTCTTCCCTATTTTTTCCTGAACACGTTAACTACTCTATAACCGTCCCATGTAATTTCAACCCCCTTCCCTAACCACGTCTCTACTAGAGCAATAATCTCAAAATCTTTCACTAAATACACAATTTCCTTATTCCCTAACTTCCCCATCAACCCCTCAATATTCAGCATCCCTATCACCATATCTAGTTATTTATTTCCTCCCCCTCCCTCCCTATACTTCTGCATTTCACCACTTCCCCCCTTACTTCTCGTGATTCTTCCTTTTGGCTCCAACCCATCCCTCTCTTTCCTCTCACCCCCCATCCTTCCCATTTTCCGTGCCAGAGCCTTTTTTCCCACACCATAGATCTTTTAAACTTAAGGATCTCGCCTTATTTAACGCCTGCTTTCTCTCCAGGTTTATTTCTGCATTACTCCTATTCGGGGAGGTTGAGTCACTACCCTGACTCCTTTCCCTTCCCATCACCTCTTCACTACCTGTATCTACTTCACTACGGTCTAGTGTCCTACTTGTTGATTCACTCCTTCTTGGGCTGTTCTGACTCACCAAGGACTCTGCTGTCTTCACTACCTGCCCGCTGACACCGCAGTCCCCTCTTCTTTCTTCCTTCTCCGTATTGATGTCGCCCTGCTCTCGATTTCTGCAACTCATTTCCTCCTCACATTTTTCCATCCTCAGCAGTTCCTCCTGTGTCCATGATCGCGACCAATTTCTGCCTGAAGTTACCAGACACTGGGGTCCATATACTGGAATCTTCCTACCATTTTTATCCTTTGCAATCGGCTTCAAAACTAACTGAACAAGATCACAGTTCTATGAGAAGTGTTCTATCAAAATTTTCCTTCCCAGGATCAAATTCTCTCAAACCATTCTCCTCTCATTAAGCTTATTCACTATCTCTTTATTTGAGACATGTTCTATCAAAATGATCTTCAAGAACTTCTGATAACACGGCATTTAAAAGGCTTCAAACTCTGTTTTTCTTGGCACCAGTTATTATCTGTGTTTCACTTACATATGGTGTAATACTCCTTACTCAGTGTAAACATAATTTTAAAATTTTTTAATCTGTTCAACCTAAAGAACGTGACGGAGAACAGATGGGAATTTAGGCTGGATTCAGTGATGATATTTATCGATATTGAGAAGGCATATGTCAGGGTACCATGGCAAGTGGTCTCAGATGCATTGATAAAAAAGAAGGCAGGGAGAGGTGAAGAACATATTATAAAAGCCATGAACGAAAAGTGAGTAAGTAGTATGAATACTAAGATAGGACAAACAAACTGGTTCAAAGTAGAAACAGAACTTCAAAATGGATGTGTTTTATCCCCTCCAATCTTAATTACAATCATTGATGAAATCCATAAGAGTATACGACAAAAAAATGGGAACCAAGGAGGCAAAGGCCTCACTCTTTGCAGATAAGACAGTAATAAGTGGAGAAGATGAAATGGAAGGACAAGAACAAGATAATGTAAGGAATCAGGAGATGGAGGAATATGGAACAAAAATCAGTGTGGATAAGAGTACGATAGTAGTGGTGATGAGAGGTAATAGAGAAGGAATTGGGAATATTGAAGTAAATGGAAGACCATTAGAAGTTGTGAAAAAGCTTCAAGTATTCAGGGAGAATAATTGAAGAAGATGGGAAAATAAATTAAGAAACTGGATAGAGACTTGAACAAGCCAATGAGTTTTACCAATGTGTGAGATGTATAGTCTGTAACTGGGACATCCAACAGAATGCAAGAAAATTTTGCATCCAATGTATTACACACCATGGACAACAAAAATACATGATGAACGCAGAATGCTAGAGGCCAAGATGAAATTATTTAGAAAAATAATAGGGAGGGCATAAAGGGATAAAGTCAGAAACATAGAAATGAGGGAGTGAATTGGATTCCCTGAACTGAGAGTCAAGATAGAGACACATAAGCTGAAATGGTATGGACACATGATGAGAATGTAAGAGGATAGAGTTCCACAGTAAGTATTTACAGAGAAAGTCATAGGAGAATGACATCGGAGAATGCCCAGAAAGGGGTGAATGGATACGGTAAGGAGAGTACAGAGAAGAGTGGAGTAAAATTAGAAAAAATATTTGAGGAAGGAAAGGAGTGGTGGAGAGAGAAAAACTGAGGAGGTTTTTGATTCACATTTCTACCCAGAAGACTGGAAATGGAAAATGAAGAAAATTCTGTTGAAACGAAGACAAAAGTTTATACAATACTGCTATCAGCTCATTTCATCGAACAATGCCAGCAAATTTTACTTAAGTGCCTTTTCTTTATTTTTCTATGCATGTCATGTCTAATGACACAACCAAGTGGTGTTTAACAGAGAGCCCCTTGTAGGGAGTTCCATGTTGAATGAGTGGTTTAAATGTTAAGCAGTTTTTATTGCTTCGCAGGTGGTACGAAAATTGTCTATGTTGAATACACACAATATTAAACAGAAGGAAGGATCCACCTTTCAATACTCCGTTTTAAGTTGAACCAAATAGAGGTTACAACTTGTTCGTTTGGGACCGGTTTCAACACATTTGAAGTGTCATCATCAGCCAATTGGCAAAGCAGTGCAAAAATTAAGTCATAAATGTCTAAAAACAACTAACACAGTGATCACAACTTAACAACGGAGTATTGAAAGGTGGATCCTTCCTTCTGTTTAATATTGTGTGTTTCTCTATTCAATACAGAAAAATCATGAAATTTTTAACTTTATATGTTGAATACCTCGAGTAGTGCCCCAGAGAATTCATTTCACCCAATTGCAGTGTTCATTAGTCACTTAGTGATATTTTACTGTAAATGTAAACATACTGCACAAACAATGAATACTACAATTTCTCCTACAGGTAATACAAGCTTCGTTCCTGTGGCTAATTTTGTAGATTCTTACACATTGCCAGGGAATATATTTCTATGTAAACACATATCTATTCAGGAAACTATGCTCATTTGTATTTTATACATTTTAATGTAGGGGACAATACTGAAATGTGCCGTGTTTACTTGTTCTGATTACCATTTACAGTTTCTATAGCCAGAACTTTTCCTGAAGATTGTTCTTCCATTCCTGAAAGCAGTTTAATGTTGCACTAACAACTCCAAGGTAAAGGGTTAAGATTAGGTATGCAGTGGCATTAATTAAGGTTAATTAATGTTAAAATGGGGAAACCACGGAAACGTTTTTCAGGGCTGCAGATACTAGTATTCGACCCCATGCAATCTCACCACCACTCACTCCTGAAAATCTTTTACACAGCAATAAATCAGAAAGACAGCCGGCAGTAACCTAAATCATCACAAAAAAATACCAGAAATAGCTGCTGCGGGGTATTGATGTGATACAGAAGAATCTCCATAACAACACTGATATAACAAGATACAGATATCGTAAATGGAAACCTCTCAAGAATTTGAACCCTACTTCCATATCTTGCATCATACAGAGTAGGTACCGTAATGAACAACTCAACATTCACAGCCTCACTATAAAATTGCACACAGAGGTAAATAACACAGCAAAACAATACCAGTAATTAAAATTACACAGTAAATATTGCAATTTTTTGTCTAACTACCATCCGCATTTCTTCATCTGCGATGCTCTGAAGAAAAAAAAAAAAATCCTCATTCCACAAAATTTAGGGTAGATGATATATTGCTACTACACACAACTTGCAGGCACTTGCAACGCAAAGGCTGGGAGTTTTCTAAAATGCGAGCTAGTTATATGCGTATTCATTTTTAATGCTTAATTAAAGGTAAAATTTAAGAAAACTAATAACTTTAAATATTAAAAATATGTAGAATGCTGAAACTGAGAAGGATTAATATTAACTTCTAATATTCTCACTGGAGATCTATACATTTAGCAAATGTACATTATTGAACTAGAACATTACCGACAATAATGTTAGAGCTTGTGGAAGCAGTGTACAAAGACATAAACCACAATTCCTCAATGAAGAAAATCCGTAGCTTCCTTAACGGAATAAGCTGTAGAACTGGCCTTATACAACAACATACCAGCCACTTAGAAACAAAACCGGATATTTGAATGTCGTTTAATCACTTAAAACAAACTCTTGAAGAACAAATTTGATTTGTAACTGTCAGTAGAACAGGCTGAATTTAGGAAAGGACGTATTATAGTATGCGCACTTTTTAGTGATAGATTTTTGTACTCGTTGGAGAAGTAAGAAGGGTTCCGTTAATACTGCCAACTGAATGGAAATGAAATCTGAACTGAATCGATAATATGATCGATCGATATGAATTTTATAAACCTTAATTATTTTAAGCAAACAACTGTGTCACACACACAATATATAATACTATATAAAATTTCCCGTTGCGAAGCGTGTTCCTAGCATGAATTCTATAGTTTGGCTTTGCTGTGTAAACAACAACAGTACGAGTACTTAAAGTGTACGCCAGATGTCGCAGAGCGATGATAAGCGTTTCTTAGTTTGTGTTTCAAAGGTTGCCAATACGAATCTCGAAGATAACCGAAGTCGACCACTTCAGCACTAGGGTGTAAATCTATCACTAAAAAGTGCGCAGATAGTACTTGTGACAACTACAGAGTATGAGACACTTCTTCCACTACTTGATATGTGAATAGGCTTGTTATATTACCCAGTTCCAATACTTGTAATAAATCAAACTGTAACACTCATGTATACTAAAATACACAACTGTGGGGAGAGTTGTAGTTGAACACATCCGTAATGTCTACAATTGTAGTATGAGACACATATTGAAAAGTAGCGCTGTGAAGAGGAGGCGGACCTCCTGTTGATTGAATCGGATAATACGATTACAGCGCTCCTCCGGTTATCTCCGGTACTACCGACGGAGGCAAAGCAGTTACGGAGCTCCGGAGGTTAATCGGAGGGCCGCCTCCTATTCGCAACAGTAGCTCCGAGTGTAAGGACGTAGTAGGCTGTAATTTCAAACTTACGTCCATGAATGTAGGCGCCCTATAAAAATCGTTACCTACATACACATAAATCTATATCACCGATATTTCATACAATACCCCTTAACAAAGAACGTATAATCTGTTTATTGTCCAGGGTTGGCTTTTCCCTCGGACTTAGCGAGGGATCCCACCTCTACCGCCTCAAGGGCAGTGTCCTGGAGCTTCAGACATCGGATCGGGGGATACAACTGGGGAGAATGATCAGTACATCGCCCAGGCGGCCTCACCTGCTATACTGAACAGGGGCCTTGGTGGGGGATGGGAAGATTGGAAGGGATAGACAAGGAAGAGGGAAGGAAGCGGCCGTGGCCTTAAGTTAGGTGCCATCCCGGCATTTGCCTGGAGGAGAAGTGGGAAACCACGGAAAACCACATCCTGGATGGCTGAGGTGGGAATCGAACCCACCTCTACTCTACTCAGTTGACCTCAGTGGACCCCGTTCCAGCCCTCGTACCACTTTTCAAATTTCGTGGCAGAGCCGGGAATCGAACCCGGGCCTCCGGGGGTGGAAGCTAATCACACTAACCACTACACCACAGAGGCGGGCATAGGACGTATAGTCATTCAGAATAATTAATGCATCCTCTCATTTGTTATCAAGAAAATGCAATTATATCGACATATAATACATACCCCATATACCTGTAGGTATAAACCCTGTAGATACAACAAACAATATATCTAAATAGGTTCAGTTGTTTCTCAGAAAAGTGCAGGCCCTACCTGTGCAGAGCTTACACAGTACACTTCGTTCATTATTATTATCATTATTATGGAAATATTCCCATTATATCGACGCTAGCATACAGTAGTTTCAAGTTTGAATTCGCTTTTTAATTTCTGGACATAAAAACGCGAAAGACGTGCAGAAGTGATGGATGATTATTTACGAGCGGAGGGAGGAGTTCAAGCGGTTCAAGTCTGTAAGTGCTGCGCTGTAAAACATGACACAAATGACTCGTAAACACCGGCCTCGCGGTGTCGGTGGCAACGCGTCCGCCTGTAACCCGGCGGCCCCTGGTTCGATTTCCAGCAGGGTCAGGGATTTTTTAATTTAATTTATTAATATCCCTCGCCTGGGGAATGGGTGTTTGTGTCATCCTTAACGTTCCGTTCCTCATATTCAATACTGTACACTACCGCCATTTACATAATACACGCAGGTTTCCTCACATATGGTGCAAGTAGACGCAAAAGATCTTCAAAGGTCGACGCCCCGAACATATAGCATTAAAAAGTTAAATAAGGAGTGCAGTTTCGCGCAATAATAGCGACAAGTTATACATTTCTGTGAAAATGCTCGTTAATTCCTGCCGTATGAAGTTCACACAACGCGCTTGTCATTCAAGGGTGGTTTTTTTTTTTTTTTTTTTTTGCTAGATGTTTTACGTCGCACCGACACAGATAGGTCTTATGGCGACGACGGGACAGGGAAGGGCTAGGAGTGGGAAGGAAGCGGCCGTGGCCTTAATTTAGGTACAGCCTCAGCATTTCCCTGGTGTGAAAATAGGAAACCACGGAAAACCATTTTCAGGGCTGCCGACAGTGGGGTTCGAACCTACTATCTCCCGAATACTGGACACTGGCAGCACTTAAGCGACTGCAGCTGTCGAGTTCGGTCATTCAATGTTTGTATGTAAGAATGCTATCTGTAATATCGTCCAATAATAAGGGTACCGGTATAAACTGAGGGGCCTATTTTCTCACGATAATAGTGACAAGTTATAAATTCCTGTGAAAATGCTCGTTCATTTCTCCCGTACCAAGTTCACACTACGCGCTTGTAATTCAATCGGAGGTTCTGTTACATAATTATTATGTTTGTACGTAAGAATGCTATCTGTAATAACGCCAAATAACTTAAGCATTAACGGAGGGGCGTAGTTTCTCACATTAACAGCGACAAGTTATAAATCCCTGTACAAATGCTCGTTCATTTATCCCGTACCAAGTTTAAACAACGCGCTTGTAATTCAATCGGAGGTTCTCCGGAGGCACCGATTGAAAGCGCCTGGAGCCTCCGCTCCGTAAACAACCGCTCCGTTAACAGCGCTACTGAAAAGGGCACCGGCGGTACTAAGTGCAATGTGTTTAAGAACCTTGTGTCCCGCTATGTCTGGCTCAAAGAGGATATATAAGTGAGAAGGAACCTCTCCGGGTGAAAGAAAGAGAATACGAAAGCAGGTCCGTAAGTCTAAACGTATGTGGACAGCCATGGAAGGAGGATCAACTGCCTGAACTTTACGATCCAATTCTTCGTACACTAACGGAAATAAAATCGTACGGTTTTAATACATATATACATGCATTATCATTATAGTCCGTTATGCCATTCAGCGTTCAGTCTGCAAGCCTCTGTGAACTTACCAAAACGGCACGTCGGAACAATCCTCTATTTGCAACCAGTGCCGTGGCCTCATTTAGTTCTATACCTCTTATCATTAAATCGTTAGAAACTGAATCAAACCATTGTCATCTTGGTCTCCCTCTACTCCTCTTACCCACCATAATAGAGACTATTATTTTTCTAGGTAACCTATCCTCCTCCATTCGTCGCACATGTCCCCACCACCGAAGACGGTTTACGCGTGTAGCTTCATCCTTCGAGTTCATTCCTAACTTAGCCTTTATCTGCTAGCTCCGTGTAGGCCTACTCTCCTGCTATTGTTCCCACCTGTTTTAAAGCAACAATTCTCGCTACTTTCATGTCTGTTACTTCAAACGTATGAATAATATATCCCGAGTCCACCCAGCTTTCTTTCTCGTAAAGCAAAGATGGTCTGGAAACACACCGATGTAAATATAGTTTCGTCCGGGAGATGACTTCCTTCTTACAGAACAATGTTGATCGCAACTGCCAACTCACTACATTGGCTTTACTAGACCTTGATTTAATCTCACTTACTATATTACCATCCTGGGGGAACAACCAACAAAAATACTTAAAATTATCTACCTGTTCCATGTTTGTATCACCAATCTGACATTCACTTCTGTTGACTTTCTTACCTACTGACATCAATTTATCTTGGAGAGGCTAATTGTTATCCCATACTCACTGCACCTATTTTCAAGTTCCTGGACATTAGACTGCAGGCTTTCGGCACAATCTGCCATTAAGACGAAGTCGTCAGCAGAGGCCAGACTGCATACTAAATTTCCACCCGCCTGAATCACTCCTTGCCAATTTATACCTTTCATCAGATGATCCACGTAAACTACGAAGAGCAAATGAGAAAGATTACAGCCCTGCCTAACCCCTGTAAGTATCCTGAACCAAGAACCCGTTCTACCATCAATTCTTACTGGAGCCCAATTGTCATCACGAATGCCTTTCATTGATTTTAATAATCTACCCTTAATTTCATCCCCAGTATTGTGTCCATCATTTCATTCGGTACCCTGTCATGTGCTTTCTCTAGATCTACTAACCCAAAACACAGCTGTCTATTCATTTCCTAACATTTTACATTCACCTGGTGCGTACTGAACATCGGGTCTTGACAGACCCTCCGTGCTCTGTAACCGCACTGGATCTCATGCAACTTCCTCTCTGATCGCACCTTCTCTTCCGAGATGCCGGTGAATACTTTGCTTGGTATAGTAATCATACAGGGAACGGATTTATATGTACTAATATTTATTGAAATATGTACATACAGTATATATTTAGTTATTTTTATTCAAATATTGAATTATATAAGGACTTAAAATTGCACGTATAACATTCATTTCTATTTTATCAAAGTCAAAGGAGCTAAACAAAGTAGATCTATATGCAACATTATGTTGCACTTCTCATTTTAATATATTTGAAGAACACACAATATTTTATTCTCTGTTACCAAAAGAATGGATTACAAAATGTTCTTTTAAGTGCTGCAAAGTGAATCTCCATCTATTATCTGTAAGGACAGTTTTATATTGACTGAAACTGCGTTCAACATCGGAAGACGTAATGGGGGCATAATTCAACTTCACAATACCTACTGGCGTTAAATCCAGTGTTAATTTTACAGTTAAATCTCCACACAGCATTGCAGCAACCTTTGTCCGGGGTTATTTGAAAGCACAGTTTGCTTCATTTGCAGGATTTAGTTGTTCCACAGTTTTATTCACAATTTCACAACTTTCAGAAAGTGGGAGATGCGAGTTTTGGAGCCTTTTCAGTGTTTGTTTGATGCATATAAAATTATGCTGAATGTAACATAAGTCATTTTTCACATATATGTCGCAAACAACTGTTTTCGCGGCTTCAATTGAGGCTGCATCTTCAGAGTCCATGGTATGCAGAACGTTCTTAATACAGCCTATATATATTCAACATAATATTCAATCGCTTGCAGCCACGTACCCCACCTAGTTAGAATCGGCTTAGGCGGCACTGGAATCTCTGGGTACATTTCTTTCAAAAGATGAACTCTTCTGTGGGCTTCGAGAAAAACTGTTTTCACTGAGGAAATCAATAAATTTACCTTGGGGTAATTGCCTTTTACCACTTCAGCCACACGATGAAAGGCATGTGCTACACATTTAAATGAGTCATCTTAGGATATACAGCACATAATGCTTCTCCGGCGTTCATCATACAAGGTGCAGACTCGCTAATAAAAAGTAAAACTTTATTTTACTTAACGCCCTGTGGCCAGAGGTTACTCATAGCCTCACTGAACAGTTTTGCTATAGTTTTGTTATCGCACTTTTCTAGAACATCACAGTGTAAGAGAATCCGTTTACAATAATCTTCGCTTAACAAGCCAATGATTACGTTGCCAATTAGCCTGCCTTCTTTGTCTGTTGTTTCATCATTGGAAACCGAAATTGGACCGTCTTTAATCTCTTGCCTTATCTTCCGAACAGTTTCATCGTATATGGCTGAACAGTACGTTTTCCTGAACGTTGACTCATCCGGGATGGATCGTTTGGTTTATTTCTTGAGGAATTCCCTGAAGCGCTGATTATAAGAGAGGTATGTCAGCAGAGATGAGAGCACGGCAGAGATCGGTGTTGAACTCGAACGTTACACTGGAAGTTGCTGGTTGTGTCAGAAACAACTGTCTCTGCTTGGAATATCCTTGTTTATTAGCCTGGTGTTTACTGGTTGAAACGTGCTGTTGCACTAGGAACATTTGAGTAGATGTCACTGCACAATGACACAAATTACAAAATATTATCTTACTGTCAGTTGATAAACCATCTTCTCTAAATTCTGATACGTAACATTTCTATTTTAAACTGGTTGACTGAGCTACTTTAGACATATTGTAACAATGTTATGTCTTCAATGAATATCAATATACAACTACACACACTGAACGTACTAGAACACTATGATCCGTCTCACTGCTAATTCAAACTGTGAAGACTGGTAGTGAACTAGATGGAGTTATGAAGCAATCAAAGGGAATGCCCGAATTACGAACTAATCCGGAAACAACTAGCACATCGTCGATGAATGAGATTTCCCTAGTTACGACTTTTTTTGCTAGGTGCTTTACGTCGCACCGACACAGATAGGTCTTATGGCGACGATGGGACAGGAAAGGCCTAGGAATTGGAAGGAAGCGGCCGTGGCCTTAATTAAGGTACAGCCCCAGCATTTGCCTGGTTTGAAAATGGGAAACAACGGAAAACCATTTTCAGGGCTGCCGATAGTGGGATTCGAACCTACTATCTCCCGGGTGCAAGTTCACAGCCACGCGCCTCTACACGCACGGTCAACTCGCCCGGTCCTAGTTACGAAATGATGGCACAGACACAGTCGATGTTATGTAATGCAGCTTATCAGTGCTGTACGTGTGATCCAGACCTCTCTCTTTCTTCGCACCGCTTATCAGCTTATTTTATCAGCCCAGACCTGGGCAGGCGTGATAATGACTTGCACACCACTTAAAATAATGATTTTTCGAATATTGATTTTTAATTTATTTCTTCATTTTTGAGATGACTGCTAATTTAATATGATTTAATACTTTTTAACCGAAATATGGACTATATTGATTTTAATGAAGAAGAATATAGAACATATGTACTAAACTCAAAAATATGGAAAAATATGGAAAATAAATACTCCATTTTTCAACTCCACGCGTCATGATTCGTAAAGATAATGAAAAATATAATTAAATTTATCTGCCTAAAGAGATATGCAATTACATATAAATCCGTTCCCTGCGTAATCAATGAGATACCTCGATAGTTGTTGGAATCCTTCCTGTTCCATTGCTTATAGATAGGTGCAATTACTGCTTTTGTCCAATCTTAAGGTACCTTACCAACACTCCATTCTAATCCTACTACTCTACAAAGCCATTTCATTCCTGCCTTCCCAGTATACTTCACCATTTTGGGTCTAATTTCATTTATTCCTGCTGCGTTATGACAACGGAGTTTATTTACCATCCTTTCCACTTCATCAAGCGTAATTTCACCAACATAACTTTCTTCCTGCCCATTAGCTAGGTTGTTCGCCACACCACCAGGAAGATTTCCTTTTACATTGAGAAGATGTTCAAAATATTCCCTCCACCTCTCCAGTAATTCCCTGGGATCTATTATGAGTTCACCTGAATTACCCAAAACACTGCTCATTTCCTTTTTCCTTTACTTCCTAAGATTCTTTATTACTGTCCAGAAAGGTTTCGCTGCTGCTTGACATAGTCTTTCCAGGTTATTACCAAAATCTTCCCACGACTTCTTTTCGGATTCAACAACTACTTGTTTCGCTCTGTTTCATTCATTTGCGTACAATTCCTTGTCTGCATCAGCGCTTGTATGGAGCCATTTCTGATAAGCCTTCTTTTTACGTTTACAAGCTACCGTCACTTCATCAATCCACCAAGATGTTCGCTTTTCCCCGCCTTTACACATACGCGTTCCTAGGCATTCCCTTACTCTTCCTGCTACAGCATCCCTGTATGCCACCTATTCTCTTTCTATATCCTGAACCTGCTTACTGTCCACTGTTCGAAGCTTCTCACTAATCATATCCATGTACTTCTGTCTAATCTCCTCGTCCTGGAGATTTTCTACTCTTGTTCGTTTGCAGATAGATTTCATTTTCTGTATCCTAGGCTTAGAGATACTCAGTTCACTACAGATCGGATAGTGGTCTGTATCACCGAAAAATCCACGTAAAACTCATACATTCCTACCAGACTTCCAGAATTTAAAATCGGTTAAGATATAGTATATTTTGTGGATCTGTTACCCTTAGCTCCCCACCTGAATAGCCTTATGCTTGAAGAATATATTCGTAACTGCTAAACACAAACTAGCATAGAAGTCCAACAAACGTTTCCCGTTCCCATTAGCTTCCATGCATTCCCCACATTTACCAATTACCCTTTCGAATACTTCAGTTCTGTTTCCAACTCTCGCATTGATATCGCCCAATCGGCTAACGTATGCGGCTGTTGGCCGCAAAATGTGAAACCAACTCGCCGTTTCGTCTCGGCGCATCACAGTGTAATCGAAGGAGCCAGTATTCCTAATTTACACCCTTCCCCATTAGGCGGCACGGTTTCCAGAAGTCTCCACGACAAGGAGGCGCCCTGTGTGTCTTCTAAGTTCATAGGTGTCAGATCGGCGGCTGTCTGCTCAGCACTTGGTGACAATGTAAGTGTATGTTATTATTATTTTGTTTTGTGGATTGCTTTGTAAATAGGTGTTTTCAACGACATTAACCATAAAATTATTACTGTCTAATACAAATAAGTACATATTATAAAACTTTTGTCATAATATAAAATATACGCATCCTTACTTAGAAACTTGACCAGCTACTACTACTTCTGTAGCTAACCGCTCGCTGAGCATCTTCTGAAGAATAGCATTACATTCCTTGGGATTCTGCGTGAAGTCTTTGCAGTGTGATTTTCGAAAGTTCCAGAAATTACTTAGTGCCTTTACTTTCTTTTGTACGAGCGTCAATCAATCAATCAATCAATGAATCAATCAATCAATCAATCAATCAATCAATCATTTAATCAATCAATCAATCATTAAACCAATCAGTCAATCAATCAATACTGATCTGCATTTACAACAGTCGGCCACGTGGCAAATTCCCTATCTGTTTTTCTCCTAGCTTTTTCTCAAATGATTATTAAGAAATTGGAAATTTATTGAACGTTTTCCTTAGTAAGCTATTCCAATCCCTAACTCCACATCCTATGAACGAACATTTGCCCCAATTTTTCCTCTCGAATTCCAGCCTTATCTTCGTATTTTAATATCCTTATAAAGACACCACTCAAACTTATTCGTATACTGATGTCATTCCACGCTATCTCTCCACATACCACTTAGTCGAGCAGCTCGTCTCTTTTATTCCAATTTTCCCAGCACAAACTTTGCAACATTTTTGTAACGCTATTCTTTTTTCACATATCACCCAGAACAAATCAAGCTGCTTTCCTTTCGATTTTCTCAGTTTCTTTCTCTCATCAATAACCTGTAAGAGAGATTATTCGGCATATTTTCAGTTTACAGGCTGGTTATGTCTTCAAGCTTATCCAGGAAACATAGAGGACAACTAATGTGCTAAGCTATGTGAACGGAAATTAGGTCAGCTTTCAAGCTCATTTCTGAATTGAGAATAATAATGTTAATATTTCTACTAACTAAATCTATGGTTTTCATAAAGGACGAGGAGCCAGAATTTCGTCCCACAAGAATTCTTTTACGTACCGGTATGTCTGCAGACATGAGACTGGCGTATTTGAACACCCTCAAATACTGCCAGTCTCGAACCCGCCAACCCGAGCTAGTCATACGTTACCTCCTTCATCAGCTTAAACTAAATGTAAATATTTCCTGCCTTTATTTTGATTTAGGCATTAGTATAACCGTATTGTCAACGGGAGGGGGGAGCGAGAGAGATCTAGATTGTATATTTTATTGCAATTTCCATAAGTTCAAGGACTTACCACGTAGGACCTATTCATCCTTCCTTTGGCTTGGGTGTTGTTTTATTCTTCGTCTTTCTTCAATAAGCAGTAGGGGAAAGGAGGGTCATTTTAAACATGTTTTGAACTTACACTTTGGTGTATCTCAAGCTTACCACATAAGGGAGCCCAGGAATTCTCCAGGGGCACTAATGAGTCAAACAAAATTACAAGATTTTTTAATATATTGGCCTAAGTCACACTGATAGAGGACATGTTGTAAGGCAAGAATGGGATAGGAAAGAGGGCTAATACTAAAATGAAAGGAAGCGGTCTTTGCCTTAATAAAGGTACAGCCACAGAATTAGCCTAAAGTGGAAACGAGGGAACCAAGGAAAAAACAAATATAACGTCAGATCTACCGACTGAGGGGTTGGAATCCACCACCTCCTGAAAGCAAGCTCACAGCAGTGTAATCGAACTGCACAGCCAATTCACTCAGTTTCTTGTGACGCGCAATACCACATGGGCTTACTCTCTCCCAAATTACACAGTTTCGATTTATACCAGTTATAACCGTATATGGATCTTCAGATCTTTAATTATACAAATAAGTAAGAACGTTATATACTGCAATAAAAGGCATTTCCCTAGTCTGTAGTCTAATTGGTGCGCGTATAATTAACCTAGTGATGATGATGGTGCTTTTTTGCTTGAAGGGGCCTAACATCTAGGTCATCAGTCCCGAATAGTATGAAATGAGACGAAATAGAATTACAATTGAAAATTCAAAATCGTCCACAGAGCAGAAAAAAAACGTGATGATGAAGAATAAACGGGTGGATATGAATTTAAAACAATCGGTGGATCCGACCCAGAAACTATCATATACGATAGTATTACTGACCAAGGGACTACTTCTAAAGCATAATCCTGAATCGAGGATGCTTGTTTTCTAAATGGGTCCAAAATGCTGGTCAATGGCCCGTCATAATGACACGTATCGCTAGTAAAGTAAAATCATAGTATTTGTCATGTTGCTGTACTAATAAACAATAGTGTAGACTCATAGTGTTCCATACATTATGGTATGACTCAAAAGTATTTTACTTCGCACATGTAACGGAGACCAATGGTGTTTCTCACATTATGACGCTACTTATAGGCAACGCAAACCCATAGTGTTCCTCACCTAGGTGTACTAATCACAAGTTCCAATATTCCCTTGGTGTTCTTCATATAGTGGGTACTAATTACAGGCAACGCACACCCACGGTGTCGCTGATATAGTGGTGCTAATCGCAGACAACGCCCAGACCCGTGGTGTTTCGCACAATGGTACCAATCACGGGTACTGGAAAACCCATACAGACTCACCTTACGTCGCTACTAATCACAAACCTACTGTGTACCTAACATAGTGGTACCACTCGCAAGTAAAGGTGACCCATGGAGTTCTCCGCATGATGGTACTAATCACAATTATTTTCATGGCTCTGACACTATCATCCCTGTGTCGCCCCTTATAGTCGCCTCCTATAACAGACAGAGTACATCGTGGGTGTATTCTTCATCTTCGTCCTCCACCCACACGGGGTGTATAACAAATATATTTGGGAAGAAATACTTTTATACTGTGTCTACATCATAAAGAAGTCATGTTGCCATAGCGATAACAATATGCAATAAAATAAATGAATCCAAAGAGTTAAGCATAATTTACTTTATTAAATATTAGTTTATTTACATTTTAACAGATATCGTATGTAATATTAATAATAATAATAATAATAATAATAATAATAATAATAATAATAATAATAACAAAAGTATGCAATACAAAATAAATGAACGGTAATTTACAACATCAAGAGCCATTCCATGGACACTGAATTACCTACAGAGCAGGGAGTGTGAATAAACAAACATAATAAATATGAGTATTTGTATTTAAAAAGGAAAAAAACAAAGTCATCTCCGTACAAGCAATGGGGGCCATTGGAATGGTGAAAGGTAAAGTCTTCCACTGTTCATAACTTTGGTACTTGGTGGGGTAGAGTGTTAGCTCTACATTCAGCATGAACATTGGAACTTGCTCACTGACCGCATTTCTTCCCGCCAATTGACATTGATTTGTTAATGGGTACAGAACATTTCTTTTCATTATTGAAACTTGGTCACAGAACTCGATCACCAGATTATCCTATTCCTCAAGACACTGAACTAGGATGGTTTATTGCGGGACACTACCATCAGGGAAAGAGAATAATATCTTACATTAATCACATGTTTCTCGAAGTCAGAGGACAGTTTAGACACGCAGCTACAGCAGTCCTGGGAATTAGAAGAGATTACGTCCCCCGTCATGACAAGAGAAGAGAGAGCAACAGAAAGGCACTTTACAGTACCACTAGGGAAGCTACAGGTAGATTTATAGTTTAGTTACCCCTCAAGCACAAACCTGAGATTCTGGGAAACTCCTTCAGTCATGCCATGTCAAGACTAGCACAACTAGAACTGCATTTCAGTAGGCAGCCTTCACTTAAGCACGAGTTCTGTAACCTTCTTCACTAGTATGAGGCCATGTGGTATATGGCTAAGGTCAGGGAATGAAGGTGGAAACTATTATCTACCCCATCATCCAGTTTTTAAGCTTAGTAGCTCAACTACAAAAACGAGGGTTGTGTTTGATTTACCTGCTAAGACTTCTAACAATATTTCATTTAATGATATATTAATGGCTGGAACGACAATACAGGATGATCATTACTCCATTCTTCTAAGATTTAGAATTCATATCTTTGCCTTCACTGCAGATATTGCTGAAATGTATCGGCAAGTCATGGTTCATGCAGATGATAGGAACGCTCAGCGTATTATTTGGAGTGAATCTCCTAGGAACCCACCCGGTCATTATGGACTGACAACTGTAGCATATGGTACAGCAGCAGCAGCCTTCCTAGCTACCAGATCAAAGAAGCAACTTGATGAAGATGAAGAATCAAGGTTTTCCCAGAGACGCACAAGTTGTTCGCAGAGATTTTTATGCTGATGACCAAGTAAGCGGCTGTGAAAATATAGAGGATGCTAGTAGTATAATAGGGTGGTTCTGCGGCCTCCTCCCGCGGGAAATTTGAATTCTGGCGGGAAATTTGAATTTTGGCGTGAGATTTGAATTTGTAAACAAAGCCACGTGCTTTTTGACAGCTGTCATCGACAACAACGCATCGCTAACCTCACTGCTGCCATCTTGACGGGCCTAAACCTCAGTAGTGCCAACTTAACCTAACTAGCATGAGGTAAACAAAGCCACATGTTTTTTGACAGCCACGTGCTTTTTGACAGCTGTCATCAACAACAACGCATCGCTAACCTCAGTACTGCCATCTTGACGGGCCTAAACCTCAGTGGTACCAACTTAACCTAAATAGCATGAGGTAAACAAAGCCACGTGTTTTTTTGACAGCCACGTGCTTTTTGACAGACAACAACGCATCGCTAACCTCAGTACTGCCATCTTGATGGGCCTAAACCTTAGTGGTACCAACTTAACCTCACTAGCGCGTGGTAAACAAAGCCACGTGCTTTTTTGACAGATGTCATCCGCCATCTTTAAACCACAGAGCACTGTGCTGCCCTCATTATCGTAGTAGATGTAAAATTCGTCACCTGTCATCGGCAGTGCTGCCATCCTGACGGGCCTAAACCTTAGTGCTACCAACTTAACCTCACTAGCGTGAGATAAACAAAGCCACGTGCTTTTTTGACAGCTGCCATCCGCCACAGAGCACTGTGCTGCCCTCTTTATCGCAGTAGCTGCAAATTCGTCACCTGTCATCCGCAGTGCTGCCATCTTAACGGGCCTAAACCTTAGTGCTACCAACTTAACCTAACTAGCGCGAGGTAAACATAGCCACGTGCTTTTTTGACAGCTGTCATCCGCCATCTTTAATCTATAGAGCACAGTGCTGCCCTCTTTAGCTACTTACCTTTGAAATGTGGTGGCGGAAAATTTGAAAAATGCTTTTTGACAGCAGCCATCTTTGAGTACAGTGCTGCCCTCTTTAGCTAGATACCTGTGGTGGCAGGCAATTCCACATGACAGCAGCCATCTTTGAGCACCATGTTGCCCTATGTGTGGTGGCGGCAAATTCTACATTCTCTTGTTTGGAAACAAAGTCACGCGCTTTTTTGACAGCCGTCATCCGCCATCTTTAATCAACAGAGCACAGTGCTGCCCTCTTTAGTTTGAAATGTGGTGGCGGCAAATTCCACGTGCTCTTGTTTGGAAATAAAGCCATGTGCTTTTTTGACAGCTGTCATCCGCCATCTTTAATCAACAGAGCACCGTGCTGCTATCATGCGGGCAATTTCGTCAGCTGTCATCCGCCATCTTTAATCCACAGAACACCGTGCTGCCCTCTGTAGTAGCGGGCAATTTGAAAAGTTCTGTTAGCTATCATCCGCCATCTTTAATCAAGAGAACACCGTGCTGCCATCTTTAGCTAGATACCTTTGAAATGTGGTGGCGGCAAATTGAAAAAATTCACGTGCTCTTCTTTGGAAACAAACTCACGTGCTTTTTTGACAGCTACCATCCGCCATCTTTAATCAAGAGAGCATCGTACTGCACTCTCTAGTTGAAATGTGGTGGCGGCAATTTGAAAAATTCCACGTGCTCTTGTTTGGAAACAATGCTACATGCTTATTTGACAGCTACCATTCGCAATGTTTAATCAAGAGAGCACTGTGCTGCACTCTCTAATTGAAATGTGGTGGCGGCAATTTGAAAAATTCCACGTGCTCTCGTTTGGAAACAATGCCACATGCTTATTTGACAGCTGTCATCCGCCATCTTTAATCTATAGAGCAGAATGCTGCCCTCTTTAGCTGAAATGTGGTGGCGGATAATTTGAAAAATGCTTTTTGACAGCAGCCATCTTTGAGCACCGTGCTGCCCTCTTTAGCTAGATACCTTTGAATTTCACGTGACAGCAACCATCTTTAATCAAGAGAGCACCGTGCTGCCCTCTTTGTGGCGGTGGCAAATTCCACGTGCTCTTGTTTGGAAACAAACTCACGTGCTTTTTTCTGACAGCTGTCATCCACCATCTTGCATCACAAACCTCAGTGCTGCACTCTTTATTAGATACCTTTGAAATGTGGTGGCGGCAATTTGAAAAATTCTGTGTGCTCTTGCTTAGTAAACAAAGCCACGTGCTTTTTTGACAGCTGTCATCCACCATCTTTAATCAATAGAGCACTGTGCTGCGGGCAATTTCGTCAGCTGTCATCCGCCATCTTTAATCTACAGGGCACCGTGCTGCTCTCTGTAGTAGCGGGCAATTTGAAAAGTTCTGTTAGCTGTCATCCGCTATCTTTAATCAAGAGAGCACCGTGCTGCCATCTTTAGCTAGATACCTTTGAAATGTGGTGGCGGCAAATTGAAAAATTCCACGTGCTCTTGTTTAGTAAACAAACTCACGCGCTTTCTGTCAGCTGTCATCCGCCATCTTTAATCTATAGAGCTCAGTGCTACACTCTTTAGGTACATACCTTTGAAATATGGTGGCGGATAATTTAAAAAGAAAAATTCTACATCAGCCATCTCTCGGCGCTAATTGCACAAGATGGTGGCTATACATGACTCCTTAAAGGTGCTTATGCAGGATGGCCGCTATACACAGGTTCTTATGAGATGCCCTTGGGATGCTTGCGCAAGATGGCGGTTACACAAGGCTCCTTATGAGACGCCCTAGAGATGCTTGCGCAAGATGGCGGTTGCTCTTATGAGGCGGCTTAAGGGTCCTTGCACAAGATGGCTAGAGATGCCCTAAGGATGCTTGCGCAAGATGGCGTACGCAAGATGGCAGCTATACACGACTCCTTATGAGACGCCTTAAGGGTGCTTGCGCAAGATGGCTGCTGCTCTTATGAAGAAAGCTAGCTTAGAGGCTAACGTCTCATGCTAGTTCGATTCATTAAATTTGGGGCTTAAATGTTAAATATCTCGAAAACGGTGCATCGTAGAGCAAAACGGACAAAATTTTTCTGCCCAATACCTCGGTTCGCAGTATAGGGAACATGATATCATAAGAAAAACATAGTCTAATGATGAGATCAACAGTTCGGTTCTAACTTAGGCCCTTTGGCATTAGCTCTGTTTCAGCTTGTAATGAAGCAAGTCTTCGTAACATGATCAGGTCTAGCTATGGTAGAGAGTATAACGTACCGTGCAGGTTCGATTCATTACATTTTGGGGTTAAATGCTAAATGTTAAATATCTCGAAAACGGACAAAATTTTTCTACCTGATACCTAGGTTTGCAGTATCAGGAACATGATAGCATAAGAAAAACATAGTCTAATGATGAGATCGACGGTTCGATTCCTACTTAGGCCCTTTGGCATTGGCAGCTATCTATTTCTACAAGATGGCGGCTATACATAGCTTCTTATGAGACAGCTTAAGAGCGCTTGCACAAGATGACTGCTGCTCTTATGAGACGCCCTATGGGTGCTTGCGGGAGGTAGCAGCGACAAGACGATGACTATACACAGCTGCTTATGATACGGCCTAGAGGTGCTTACACAAGATGGTGGCTGCTCTGATGAGGAAAGCTAGCTTTGCATCGTGCAGGTATTTTTACAGCACTAAACCTCATACCTTTGAAATGTGGTGGCGAGTAATTTGAAAAATTCGACGTGTTTTTCATAAGCTGTTAAAGGCCTCCTCTTATGTCAAGGCATAGCTCTATCGGAATAGCTAGAGTAAGCACGTGCTGCAGTGATGACGTCATTATGCATGTTTAGACTTGCAAATGACAGAAGAAACGTAACAAGGCTGGAATCGAAAACTGCACTCTATGCCGTTAACTTTATCATGTGATCGGAACATTGATTGAAGTGTTTAGAACATGTCAGGGGATACCTTTGTTCTAAGAAGATTAGTTTACCGCACATTCCTTGTAGGGCTAATGGGCAAAAGGGCAAATGGGCAAAAGGGCTAAAGGGCTAATGGGCTAAAGGGCTAAAGGAGCAACAACCTCATCGATCGCTATCAGCAAGAACGCTTGTACTTTGTTAAGTGTAGAAAATTAATCTTTATTTGTAAATGGTTTCATGTTCAGAACAAGGAATGGAACCTTGGGGTTACGTCTTACCTAATAAAATCCCCGAGGTGCGATGAGTTACGTTTCTCGAACTAGTGTTTGGAACACTGAACTTTTCAAGATGATAGCAGAGAGTTTAGCAATGTTCTGTCGTTGGATTATGAATTCCGCGCTACAACATGCATAAGGTGGCAGCCTTGAGGTTTACTGCCGTAAAGATGACAAGAGTGAGGTTAACAATGTTCCGTTGTTGGATTTTAAATTCCGCGCTATAACATGTATAAGGTGGCAGCCTTGAGGTTAACCGCCGTAAAGATGGCAGCAGTGAGGTTAGCGATGCGTTGTTGTCGATGACAGCTGTCAAAAAAGCACGTGGCTATGTTTACCAAACAAGAGCACATGGTCCTGACGTCACGGTCACGTAGTATGATGCTTGAGCGTGCAAAGTTCAATGTCTACACCTACGTAGTTAACACTCTGCTATGCTCACAAGATTTTTACACATAACTATTCTTTATGCTTTAAGTTCGTGCACATAGGTTATGTTAAGATAGCAGCATAAGTACAAGCGATGGTCGCACGCTCGCGTAGAGGTTGTTTAGTACGATACTTGATGTATGCATTATCAAAAGGTGATATGTACACGCTTTTAAACCTTGCTATTCTTACTGCTACTATGTTCGCAAGATTTTCAAACATCGCTATTCTTTGTGCTTTAAGTTCGTTCGCTTAGGTCATGCTAAAGTAGCAGCGCAAACACATGTGAACGTTGTAAATTCTAGCGGGATGTGTTTAGTACGATAGTTGATGCATGCAAAATCGATAGGTGTTGTGTACACACTTTGAAACTTAACTATTCTTCGTGCTTTAAATCCGTGCACATAGGTTATGCTAAGATAGCAGCACACTCTAGCGGGAGAAGTTTTGTACTCTTGTTGATGCATGTACAATCGATAGGCAATGCGTACACGCTTTTAAAACATTGTTATTCTTACTGCTGCTGCTATGTTCGCAAGATTTTTATACATCACTATTCTTTATGCTTAAAGTTCAAGTGTATAAGTTATACTAAGTTAGCAGCATACTTATAAGGTTGTCGCACACTCTAGTGGAAGAAGTTTAGTAAGAAAGACGATGCATTCAAAATCGATAGGTGATGTGTACACACTTTGAACTTGGGTATTATTTGTGCTTTAACTTCGTGCACATAGGTTATGTTAAGATTGCAGCACACGCAAGCGATGATCGCACGCTGTTGTGGCAGAAGTTTAGTACAAGAGTTAGTGCGTGCAAAATTGACTGGTGTTGTGTACACGCTATTCTTTGTGCTTTAAATTCACGCACATAGGTAGCAGCACACAATTGCGAACGTTGTACACTCTAGCGGTAGAAGTTTAGTACGATAGTCGATGCATGCAAAATCGATAGGTGATGTGTACACGCTTTGGAGCATAGCTATTCTTTGTGCTTTAACTTTATACACATACGTTAGCAATACACATATGCGATCGTTGTACACTCTGGCGGTAAAAAAATAGTCGATGCATGCAAAATCAATAGGTGATGTGTACACGCTGTTAAACATCGTTATTTTTTGTGCTTTAAGTTCGTGCGTATAGGCTATGCTAAGATAGGAGTACAATCTAGCGGAAGAAGTTCAGGGTGATCTGTACACGCTTTGAAACATGATTATTCTTTGTACTTTAAGTTCATGAACATAGGTTATGCTGAGATAGCAGCACAATCTAGAGTAAGAAGTTTAGTACGAGAGTCGATGCTTGCAAAATCGATAAGTAATATGTACACGCTTTGAAAGATGGCTATTCTTTGTACTTTAAGTTCATGGGTATAGGTTATGCTAAGATAGCAGCGCAATCTAGCGCAAGAAGTTTAGTACGAGACTCGATGAATGCAAAATCGATAGGTGATGTGTACACGCTTTGAAACATGGCTATTCTTTGTACTTTAAGTTCATGTGTATAAGTTATGCTAGGATACCAGCACAATCTACCTGAAGAAGTTCAGTACGAGATTCGATACATGCAAAATCGATAGTTGATGCGTACACGCTTTGAAACATGACTATTCATTGTACTTTAAGGTCATGCGTATAGGTTATGCTAAGATAGCAGCACGATCTAGCGGAAGAAGTTTAGTACGAGAGTCGATGCATGTAAAATCGATAGGTGATGTCTACACGCTTTAAAACATGGCTATTCATACTGCTGCTCTGTCCTAAGATTTTTAAACATAGCTAATCCTAATGCTGCTCTTAACGACGTAGAGCTAAGGATTGATTACGTGACCGTGACGTCACGACCACGTGCTCTTGTTTGGTAAACATAGCCACGTGCTTTTTTTTGACAGCTGTCTTCTTGACGAACCCTAACCTCACTTTGAAGGACAATAGAGCGTCGCTAACCTCACTGCTGCCATCTTTACGGCAGTAAACTTCAAGGCTGCCACCTTATGCATGTTATAGCGCGGAATTTAAAATCCAACAGCAGAACGTCGCTAACCTCACTCTTGCCATCTTGATGGGCTTAAACCTTACTGTTGCTACCTTGGTTATACGCTTTTGTGTTAGTTTACTGTTAATCGCTAAGCTGTTCGCATCATCGAAGTAGAGAGTAATAAATGTCGAGTAGATTTAAAGAAGAATCTGTTAGCAGAAGATGAAAGTCCGTCATGGAAAAACCTATTTCTAGGTATATTTGCGAAGAGTGTGGAAAAGCATTTTCCCGAAGCTATCACAGGAGACGTCATGAGATATCATGTAGGACGATTTTTCAATGCAAACATTGTAGAAGAGAGTTCAAGAACGCATACAACGCTCAACGTCATGAAGCCGCGTGTAATGTAGCTTCATCGGGAACAAAATACAAAGAGCTCAACCATATTCCAGCGAACACTGATTTATGTTTAAAAAGTACACCTCTGCGAGAGATTTTTAATTCTCCCTTGTTGTCTAGGCCTGCTGCAAGTTCTGTTACTGAGCACAAACTTCAAGATAAAGAGAGGCAAGATCATGATTATGATAATAAGGATAATTATGTTGATCAAAACAGTAGTAAAGGGAAAGTAGAAGAAGAAGAAAATTCATTGCCATTACAGCTTGATGATTTTACTTCATTTCCTAAGCCTACTACACGTTCTGTCGAAGTGCAAACATCTCAAGAAGAGATGCAAGGTAAAGAAGAAGGAAATTTCAACGCTTCATCGCTATCGAAACAAGTTATGTTTGTACCTAGAAACGCTACTGCTGAAGCAGGTATTACATCAAAACAAGTCCCTGCACATCAACTGTCTGCATATAGACTCAAAGTTCACAACAAGCCTCTGTTACCCTATGTAGATATAAGCTACTGTAAAGACCCCAACGTACTCGTAAAACGTTTACAACTGCTAAGAGCCTATCATGATGCTGGTTACACACAGTACAAAGAAGATATTTTTGAAATAGAGTATGAATTACGTCGTGTAGGTATTATTAAGTAAGCGCTTACCCTCACCTAAGTCATCCATCTGTAGTATATAGCCGATCGAGTAGCTATATTCGTATAGATTATTTCCCAACATTCTCCTTTCCTTAGGGTGTTAACTCCGCCTCTACTTGTAGAGCCGGTCTCATGCCCGGATAAAGAGAGGAGAGGCGCCCTAGCCCTTTAGCCCATTAGCCCATTAGCCCTTTAGCCCTTTAGCCCATTAGCCCTTTAGCCCATTAGCCCTTTAGCCTATTAGCCCTACAAGTAATGTGCGGTAATCTAATCTTCTTAGAACAAAGGTACCCCCCTGACATGTTCTAAACACATGTTGTATCGAGTACAGTGTTCTATTATAGTCTTGATCACTTATTTAGTGTTCTAAACACTTCAATCAATGTTCCGATCACACGATAAAGTTAACGGCATAGAGTGCGGTGTTCGATTCTAGTCTTGTTATGTTTCTTTAGTGATTTGCAAGTCTAAACATGCATAATGGCGTCATCACTACAGCACATGCTTACTCCAGCTATCCCGATGCATGTTTAAACTTGTTCGATAGAGCTATGCCTTGACATAAGAGGAGGCCTTAACAGCTTATGTATAGCCGCTATTGTTTAAAGATAGCTGCTGTGAAGGAAAAGCACGTCGAATTTTTCAAATTGCCCGCCACCACATTTCAAAGGTATGAGGTTTAGTGCTGTAAAGATACCTGCAAGATGCAAAGCTAGCTTTCTTCATCAGAGCAGCTACCATCTTGTGTAAGCACCCCTAGACCGTATCATAAGCAGCTGTGTATAGTCATCGTCTTGTCGCTGCTACCTCCCGCAAGCACCCCTAGGGCGTCTCATAAGAGCAGCAGCCATCTTGTGCAAGCGCTCTTAAGCTGTCTCATAAGAAGCTATGTATAGCCACCATCTTGTAGAAATAGATAGCTGCCAATGCCAAAGGGCCTAAGTAGGAATCGAACCGTCGATCTCATCATTAGACTATGTTTTTCTTATGCTATCATGTTCCTGATACTGCAAACCTAGGTATCAGGTAGAAAAATTTTGTCCGTTTTCGAGATATTTAACATTTTGCACTTAAGCCCCAAATTTAATGAATCGAACCTGCACGGCACGTTATACTCTCTACCATAGCTAAACCTGATCATGTTACGAAGACTTGCTTCAATACAAGCTAAAACAGAGCGAATGCTAAAGGGCCTAAGTAGGAACCGAACCGTTGATCTCATCATTAGACTATGTTTTTCTTGTTCCTCGTACTGCGAACCGAGGTACTGGGCAGAACATTTTTTGTCCGTTTTGCTCTACGATGCATCGCTTTCGAGATATTTAACATTTTGCATTTAAGCCCCAAATTTAATGAATCGAACTAGCACGACGCGTTAGCCTCTAAGCTAAGAGCAGCAACCATCTTGCGCAAGCACCCTTAAGGCGTCTCATAAGGAGACGTGTATAGCCGCCATCTTGTGTCCGCCATCTTGCGCAAGCATCCTTAGGGCGTCTCTATCCATCTTGTGCAAGGACCCTTAAGCCGCCTCATAAGAGCAACCGCCATCTTGCGCAAGCATCACTAGGGCGTCTCATAAGGAGCCTTGTATAACCGCCATCTTGCGCAAGCATCCCGAGGGAGTCTCATAAGAACCTGTGTATAGCAGCCATCTTGCGTAAGCACCCTTAAGGAGTCATGTATAGCCGCCATCTTATGCAATTAGCGTCGAGAGAGGACTGCTGTAGAATTTTTCTTTTTAAATTATCCACCACCACATTTCAAAGGTATCTAGCTAAAGATAGCAGCACTGCGTATGACAGGTGACGAATTTACATCTACTGCGATAAAGAGGGCAGCACGGTGCTCTCTGGATTAAAGATGGCGGATGACAGCTGTCAAAATGCACGTAGCTATGTTTACCAAACAAGAGCACGGGGAATTTGCCGCCACCACATTTCAAACTAAAGAGGGCAGCACTATGCTCTGTTGATTAAAGATGGCGGATGGTAGCTGTCAAAAAAGCACGTGAGTATGTTTCCAAACAAGAGCACGTGGAATTTTTCAATTTGCCGCCAAAACATTTCAAAGGTATCTAGCTAAAGATGGCAGCACCGTGCTCTCTTGATTAAAGATGGTGGATGATAGCTAACAGAACTTTTCAAATTGCCCGCTACTACGTGCTTAAGGTGGTATCCATAAAGAGGGCAGCACGGTGTTCTGTGGATTAAAGATGGCGGATGACAGGTGATGAAATTGCCCGCATAATAGCAGCACGGTGCTCTGTTGATTAAAGATGGCGGATGACAGCTGTCAAAAAAGCACATGGCTTTGTTTCCAAACAAGAGCACGTGGAATTTGCCGCCACCACATAGAGGGCAGCACTGTGCTCTATAGATTAAAGATGGCAGATGACAGCTGTCAAAAAAGCACGTGGGTTTGTTTCTAAACAAGGGCACGTGAAATTTGCCGCCACCACATAGAGGGCAGCACTGTTCTCTCTGGATTAAAGATGGCTGCTTGTCGAAAAGCATTTTTCAAATTATCCGCCAGCACATTTCAAAGGTAAGTAGCTAAAGAGGGCAGCACTGTGCTCTATGGATTAAAGATGGCGGATGACAGCTATAAAAGAAGCACGTGGCTGTCAAAAAGCACGTGGATTTGTTTATCTCGAGCTAGTGAGGTTAAGTTGGTAGCACTAAGGTTTAGGCCCGCCAAGATGGCAGCACTGCCGATGACAGGTGACGAATTTTACATCTAAAGAGGGCAGCACAGCGCTCTGTGGTTTAAAGATGGCGGATGACAGCTGTCAAAAAAGCACGTGGCTGTCAAAAAGCACGTGGCTTTGTTTACCACGCGTCAATTAGGTTAAGTTGGTACCACTGAGGTTTAGGCCCGTCAAGATGGCAGTACTGAGGTTAGCGATGCGTTGTTGTCTGTCAAAAAGCACGTGGCTGTCAAAAAACACGTGGCTTTGTTTACCTCACGCCAGTTAGGTTAAGTTGGTACCACTGAGGTTTAGGCCCGTCAAGATGGCAGTACTGAGGTTAGCGATGCGTTGTTGTCGATGACAGCTGGCAAAAAGCACGTGGCTTTGTTTACAAATCTGTCAAAAAGCACGTGGCTGTCAAAAAGCACGTGGATTTGTTTATCTCGCGCTAGTTAGGTTAAGTTGGTACCACTGAGGTTTAGGCCCGTCAAGATGGCAGCAGTGAGGTTAGCGATGCGTTGTTGTCGATGACAGCTGTCAAAAAGCACGTGGCTTTGTTTACAAATTCAAATCTCGCGCTAAAATTCAAATCTCCCGCCAAAAATTCAAATTTCCCGCCAGAATTCAAATTTCCCGCCAAAATTCAAATTTCCCGCGGGAGGAGGAGGAGGCGGCAGAACCCCCCTATTATACTACTGATGCTCTTCAGTTGCAGTCGGAAACTATTAATTTACTAGTCAGTGGAGGATTTACCTCTAGAAATGGTGTGCAAACCACCCAGCATTACTGGAAGCATTTAGGACAGTCGCCCAGGCGGCAGATGTTACCCAGTAAACAGAATAGAAATATATATGAAACCACGCTGTAATATACACATGAGCAGATATATTGCATACACATATCCCGTAAATCAATAAGAATACACAAAGGCTAGGTCTGCAAACCGCATTAAAATTCGAGACAAGAGATGTTTAGCTTAGGTTTGGTTAGGATAGGTTCATAACGAAGAATTTTTCCAGTTCAACTGATTCTCATTGTCAGAAACTTATCACAGGAATAAAGATAAAATTAACACTTGCCCTAATTAATTGTAAAACTCTTGCCATAAGGTCCATATCACTAAGAGTGACAACTCATCGCCTTCCTTTTTCAATACCCCGTAGCACGGTCTGAAGTGTTCTGTGAACGAGGTAACGTTGCTTTCATTTCGTGGGAGTCCTTGATGACATTTCGTGCTCGTTAGACATCCTAACTGATTTCTGTACGTAAGTATTGGACGAAATAAAACCAAATTAATAAAATGCTGCGTTCACACAAGCTACGTTATCAAATGCCACCTGGCATTAGCCAAACAGATTTACAATTATACCCGCAAATGTAAGACTAGTGACTGCAGTGGCAATACGTAATTCAGGCAATTCACGAGATAAATCCTGACTGTATAGTGCCAACGTGGCAGACGTCGTATCGGAAAGTGGGGTCCCTAAACTGTATGGTGAGCGACACTGAATAGAAACCCAACAGTTAGAAAAGTAACTATAAATCACTATCTTTACATTACAGGGGAGAAAGAGTAAGGTTGCACCCTTGGTGTACGGGCTTACGTGCTCAGGAGTACAACAATGGTCATTTGAGTGTTGCAGCCAATGGCCAGAGATGAAAGTGAAGAAGTGAATGACAACAGGGAAACGATCCGTATTCTCTGCCCTTGAAAGCTCAAGTGGAGAAAATGTTAATATTTTCCATCAGGTTTTTCGCGAGAAGAATGCTGTTCGCAGGTTGAAAACAGCGGAAAGGGAAAATCTTATACCACTTTAGAGCCAGAGTAATGGAACCACTTAGCGACTATCGATCAAAGTGTAGAGAGACTTCGTGAAGACGTACGAGAAAGATTATTGAAAGAATATTGGTCTCTTGGCAGCAGAGGTAAGAGAACACCACATGTTGATACTGATACGGAGATATTTAGAATTGTGTCATGTGTTTCATATCTTAAGACAGATGTAGTATAAGTAAAAGTGCGCAGGGGAGAACACCACATATTGATACAGAACAGGTGATCCTGATGAGGGGACATTTACAATTGTGTCATGTATTTCATACCTTAAAACAGATGTAGTATGAGTAAATGTGCGCAGGGGAGAACACCACATATTGATACAGAACAGGAGATCCTGATGAGGGGACATTTAGAATTGTGTCATATGTTTCATATCTTAAGACAGATGTAGTATGAGTAAAAGTGCGCAGGGGAGAACACCACATGTTGATACTGAACAGGAGATCCTGATGAGGGGACATTTAGAGTTGTGTCATATGTTTCATATCTTAAGACAGATGTAGTATAAGTAAAAGTGCGCAGGGGAGAACACCACATATTGATACAGAACAGGTGATCCTGATGAGGGGACATTTACAATTGTGTCATGTATTTCATACCTTAAGACAGATGTAGTATGAGTAAATGTGCGCAGGGGAGAACACCACATATTGATACAGAACAGGAGATCCTGATGAGGGGACATTTAGAATTGTGTCATATGTTTCATATCTTAAGACAGATGTAGTATGAGTAAAAGTGCGCAGGGGAGAACACCACATGTTGATACTGAACAGGAGATCCTGATGAGGGGACATTTAGAGTTGTGTCATATGTTTCATATCTTAAGACAGATGTAGTATAAGTAAAAGTGCGCAGGGGAGAACACCACATATTGATACAGAACAGGAGATCCTGATGAGGGGACATTTAGAATTGTGTCATATGTTTCATATCTTAAGACAGATGTAGTATGAGTAAAAGTGCGCAGGGGAGAACACCACATGTTGATACTGAACAGGAGATCCTGATGAGGGGACATTTAGAGTTGTGTCATATGTTTCATATCTTAACACAGATGTAGTATGAGTAAAAGTGCGCAGGAGAGAACACCACATGTTGATACAGAACAGGAGATCCTGATGAGGGGACATTCAGAATTGTGTCATATGTTTCATATCTTAAGACAGATGTAGTATGAGTAAAAGTGCGCATGGGAGAACACCACATGTTGATACAGAACAGGTGATCCTGATGAGGGGACATTTAGAATTGTGTCATATGTTTCATATCTTAAGACAGATGTAGTATGAGTAAAAGTGTGCGGAGGATGTTTTATAAACACATCGGCAGTAATGAACAAAGATGCTTCCACATCTGGCATAACGCAAGAAGAAAAGGGGGGAAAATCCACAGTTCTAGACCTCTGATAAGCAACTCAATGCTGAAAATATCCTAGGGATATGAGCTACGAATCTTAAGTAAATAAAATATAATAAACTATGAGAATATATTCTATATTGATTCCCAAAACTGCAACCATTTGTTTAATCATCGCTACCCGGTCGATTAGTTTAGCAGTTTGCCTTTGTCAACCACTACGAGCGCTAGTGTGAGCCAATGCATTGTGTCACTTACGCACCACTACGAGCGCTAATATGAGTCTATGCAGAGTTTCACTTAAGCCTTCGTCCATATGGCCCCACATGGATGCCGATCTCCCACGACACCCGACACCGCTACGGTATAGTCTACCGCGGGGTTCGGTATCGCTGGACCCGCCAGCCGATGGGACATAGCCTGGCCCCATCCGTCATGCAACGCTGGGCCGTTGCAGTGCAGCAACTTCTGTCCCTTGAGTTCGGTGTTCAGATGATCCCTTTTCTCGACGACTGGCTCATCCATAGCCCCGATCTCACGGACGCTCTCATGCGCGGGATCGATGTCTATTTTACCCAGATTCTGGGCATCACCCTCAACTATTCCAAGTCGGTGCTGCACCGGACTCCCATACTGACGTATCCTGGCGTCACCATTGACATCCCCAGCCAAGAGGTGACCATGCATCATGTCACCCAGCTGCGCACCCTCTCCCTTGTGCGCGAGCTGCCCGACCTGTCCCCACATCTACTCCAACAGGCTGCCGACTACTTTTCTTGGCTCTGCTGGGTCATGGGGTGGCCGGTATTCCCTGCTAAACACATCCTTTCAGGCGAGTTCTTCTGGGTACGAGGACTCTTCACCCCTCAGTTCCTGTCGACGTCCCGCCAGATGTCCGGTGGCTCTCTACAGCGACGCCACCCCACAAAGCGTTGCAGCAGTCTGCCCTGCAGTGAACCAGGCCTGAGCACAGGCATTCCACCAGCCTCATCGGATCAATGTGGCCGCGGTCGTGGCAGTGCATCACTTCGTACAGGACTTTGCCCACTTGTTCTTGTGTATACGGACAGTTCCGTGGCCCGATACACTTTGTAGTCGGGCCGCGGACCTGCCCTCCATTCTAATGTATTTCTTCTTGATTTGTATGTACAAGTTCTCAATAAAGCAGCACAGAGAGGCGTTCGCCTCTCGTGGCGACCCATCGCGTCGGCCGATAATCCTGCTGACGCTCCCTCCCGGGAAGTGCTGTCCTCAGTACACGCGAGCCTCAATTCTATATAAGGAGGTTCTCCCCGGGAGGGACGTCAGTCGGCTGTCGGTTCGGGGCGATGGGGCGTCACATTCCCACGGCCGGGCAGCATTCGGTGCAGCCGCGCGCGTCCGGGCGACGGTGGCGAGAGGCTCCGCTGGAGACCTACAATCGGGCGTCCGACCAGAGGGTACTCCCCAAACTCGCTTAGTCGGCACGTCGATTGTGGCGTCAAGCTGGAACCCTCAAGTGCTTTATTAACATGAAAGAATACAGGAGGGCGGTCCGAAGACCTAGTACAAACAAATTATGCATGAGAATACCATTAACAAAATAATAAGATCAAGGCTGCATAGGCTGTAATGAAAAAAACAATACACAGAATCACTCCACAAGTCCATGACAGAACTGGTGATGGCTGATGTACGGCGTGCTGGGCGGCAGGCAATTCCCAGACGTCGTCACTAGTTTGTCCCACCGGATGGCGCCCCACGGGCCCCGCGAGCGCCGCGACTGACCGCGGGTAGCCTGGTGGGGTTCTGAAACTGGAAACCGGGCAGCAAGTTGACCAGGTCATCAGCGGTGGCGTTGTCCACCTGAACAGCCAACCTCCACCCGTTGGTTAGTGCGTAGTACAGGATCGGTGTCCCGGTATAGAAAAACCTGCGTTGGGCGTGATCCATTTTTAAAAAAATCTAAGATCCCTGAGAGTGCTTAGCCAAGGAACGCATTACAGAAAGAATATTTCAGCCAGGATTTGAATAAGAAAACGAGTAATGACCAAGTGGTTTTAGGCTCGAAGTGATTTTCGAAATTTGCTTTTTTAGTTTGATAGAGCTCTCCAGTGCTCACAACATAACACGTTAGCCCCTCAACTCTCGGCACAATTGAGGAAATTCCCCACTTTTATGGTTTTCGCAGTATGGGGACCCTACATTGTCAGCTGAGAAATGTTTTCTATGTTAAAGTCACCTGGTGATGCGATGTGTGGCTGAGGTTCGTTCGTATGAATCTCACTATGTACTCCGTGTCGGTCGCACTCTATATTCTAGGGAATATCTTTCAAACATGTCACAAGTGTGGAACTCTACAAATGAAATTGAAGCTAGCCAAGGATTAAGAAGAACAAGAGATCAAAAATGAAATTTCTTTTCATCAGGTGAATCCTTCAGTTCGACTGAAATCAGAATGCACACTGAATGATGACACAAACCTGTTTGTATCGAATAAGCTACAGCCGAATATTTTTTCATCACTGCACTTCCGATTTCCAAGCAAAAGTACAAGGATCTGTTAGTTCTTTACCGCTGATTGACACAGTCTTCGAAGTTGAAGTCCACTGCGGAAGCTGAAAATACACTTCCTGATATAGGGCCTAGATGGATTCACTGAATGTAAGTGTGCCCTGTCAGAAGATGTAGTTGTGCAAAATACACTTGCATTCTTATGAAAAGTACGACATACTTTGTGTTGTCAAAACAGTTGTCAAGTGTGAAACTTAATTTTCTTATAATACTTCAATTATTTTACGTTCTTCTCCATTCGTTCTCTCAGTATACGGTGTACTAAGTCTACCATGACACTGTCAACAACTGGCCAATGCCTGAGCAGGAAGCTCTGCATGAAGAAGAATTCTGATCCCCTTAAAGAGAAGCTACTTGCAGTTCTTGTTTCATATTCTTAACCTACGGTCAGGGACTACAATATGTTCATTACAATGGTTACAAGGTCAGTTCTCGATGAGAGAACATGAACCGTATTGAAAAATGTAATGTCCTATAAGACGGAATGAATATGTTTGCTGATTTTTTTGTTAAAACTATAATACTGTATGTCCGTTGTTTAGGATCACTTCATAATTCTCTGATTTTTAAATGTTATAGGTTGATTGAAAAGCGACATTGTGACGGAAACTCAAATTAAAATCAAAACTAAAGGACAGGGATGGAAATTTCGTTTATATTTTCTAAGAAGAGTCAGTTCACTTGGAAAACTGTACGCATCCAGAAAACAAAATTTGATTTTTCTTACCTTCAAGGATGGGATCTGAAATCCGGATTATAGGAATAAATGGCCTTTTACTAGTTATATGCAAATTAAAAAATTTCGTTGGTTAATTCCATTTTGTATCTCTCCTGTTAAATGCAATATTTTGGATGTGTCCCCTTTTCCAGATGACCAACTCAGTCAGTGCCAATCGCTCAGCTTGACTTACGCCAGGAGAAAGTTGCTGTTCACCACAGGAACTGACTCCAGAGATGAGAGAACTCAGTTCTTTCTGATAACTACTAGCAGTAGAACTTTGTTGTGTACCACAGGAACTGACTCCAGAGATGAGAGAACTCAGTTCGTTCTGATAACTACTAGCAGTAGAACTTTGCTGTACACAACAGAAACAGGCTCCAGAGATTAGAGAACTCAGTTCGTTCTGATAACTACTAGCAGTAGAACTTTGCTGTGTACCACAGGAACTGACTCCAGAGATGAGAGAACTCAGTTCGTTCTGATAACTACTTGCAGTAGAACTTTGCTGTGTACCACAGGAACTGACTCCAGAGATGAGAGAACTCAATTCGTTCTGATAACTACTAGCAGTACAACTTTGCTGTGTACCACAAGAACTGACTCCAGAGTTGAGAGAACTCAGTTCGTTCTGATAACTACTAGCAGTAGAACTTTGCTGTGTACCACAAGAACTGACTCCAGACATGAGAGAACTCAGTTCGTACTGCTAACTACTAGCAGTAGAACATTGCTGTGTACCACAGAAAAGATTCCAGAGGTGAGAGAACTCAGTTCGTTAGCAGTAGAACGTGGAACTCTCAGTATCGTTATCAAGTCTAGCCGTTACTAGGAACGTACAACTTACCGGAAGTTCCATGGAAAGGTAAACATCGTCGCGCTATGAAATGAACAATGCCAATTACAACGCCTCAGTTCTCTTTGAATGAGAATCCAATTGCTTTTAGATGTTTCCTGTTCGCTGAGATACGAGTATAAATGTCCTCCATCACCAGTGAGAGAAATTTGGCTACAAGTGAACAAAACGCATGGTGCATTCCCTAGTACAGCTACGAGGAAGAACGAAATCACTTTGGGCCCATCAATTAACCTGATACTCATTTCTGTAGCAGGCTGAGTGAACCTCTGGGTCATGTGCTGCTCCAGAAAATGAAATTTATTTCATCACGTTTCTCGAACTCACACCCTCCCAGGAGAATCAAGGACGTGTTGGCAACCTCGGCTATGCAGCCCTTGTTAAATAGAGTTCTTACTGTAAGGGTGAGTCTCAATTCTGTGAAGACAGGTGACTTGTGTAAATTCAGGATATTTCTCCCTCTCTCGGACGACCAATGAGTTACATCCAAGTGTTAGGCGATTTAATACGCGTGCCTAACGGGCAACACAAGTGTTCATAGACAATAAAACTGCATTTTATTCGTCGTAATTTGACATTGAAAGAATGTTTACTCTACGCGTTTAGCAGTTACAAGAACAAACAGGTGTTTTAGAAAATAACCTCAGATTGGTCGTAAGAAAGGCGTTGGTAATAAACAGTTGTACACCGCGGGTGTGATTGTACTTCTTAAAGTAGCTCACATTACTGTATCTGTAATGAGAAAATGTGTAGATCTGTTTTTATCGTGAGAGGAATGAGAACTACCAAGTATATCCAGATATATTCATGTAACAAACGTTGAAGAAACTGCAACTCAGGTACATTTTACCGCACGAGCTACTCATATCATCATACATCACAATGAAAACAATAACAAGATATTCATAGCACAGCGGACATTGAGCAGGTACGACAATTGCTTGTTTTAACCACTTAGAATATAATTAACTACTTCTAAATCCCGTAATGGTCCACATTGTTTATTTTCGTGTTATATTAGTTATACTAGCAAATGTACCCGTGCTTCGCTACGGTATTCTACATTGTATATGGATCTCGACGTAAAGACTGTGCGTGCAGTAAATGAGATTGTTGTAAAATTGCAGGTCCTTTAGCCTTATCCCAGAAATAGCATGGGGAGGTCCCCATACGTTGTTTCCAATGTAAAGTGAGGGTTGCGGAGTAGTGATGATAACGGCAAGCTCACTTGCCTACTGACATTCACAATCGAGTTGGCAAGTTTACATTATAATTGCAGGCCCCATTGCTTACTGCGCGGCCACAATCGATTTGGGGAGTTTTAGTTACAATGGCAGACCCATTTCCTACTTTCAGACAGATTACAGTTGAGGAGGTTTTATTATAATAGCAGGCAACTTCCCTACCACCAGTCAAAATTGAGTTGTGCAGTTATCATTATAATGACAGGCCCTTTTTACTGCTGCCAGCCAGCTTACTGCCAGTCACACAGAATTAGTGAGTTTCCATGAAAATAGCGGGCACTATGCCTAATGCTAGTCAAATTTTAGATTGGAACATTTGTTTATAATGGCGGGCACCCTGGCCTAGAGTCAAACACAATAGGGTAGGGGACTTTCGAACAAAACTGCATGATCCCTTGCCTTCTGCAAGACAAATCGAGAAGCGAATTATTCATTAAAATGGTAGGCCCTCCTTACTAATGCCAGATACACAGGAGTTGGAGAAGGACCCCATTCCTACTGCCAGCAGTCAAAGTCGGTGTAGGGAGTACTGATTACAATAGCAGACACACCTTTTCTCGATCGCTACAAATCGACATCAATGGATATATATAGATGGACATACGAAAGTATATGCATGTTTACAATATTGCAGACCTTGATTTACAGATTAACTGCTGCTAAACGGTACGTCATATTGACAAAGGATTGTACCGTAAGGCGCAGTATTGAGTGATCTAAATGGCTGGTCCCATGATATTTTCTCGCATCTCATCTATTCATGGGTCAGATTGAGTCAGAAACGTTGAATAGGTTGAAATTTGTGTACGGCAAGATTGCATTACTTTTCGATAATTATGTGACATAGCATTTGGCTCGCATATGGGTACTGGGTGGACCAATGTTCGTGTAGAGATTGATCATACTATCTTTCCTGTAAGTGATTGAAAGTATGAATTATATAGGTAAAGAATCCAAATTTACTTAAAATCGAGAAATAGAGACGGATCTAACGTATAAGCGATACAGATACGATAAAAGTCATAAGACTAAGGTTGAAGATCACTCCTAATTCAACGAAGATTGTGCCATCCGTTATGTGATAGGACTTCCCCTTTATCCCACGAAATACCTCGAAACGGTCTGCACCATCATTAAAATTGCTTCCATATTTCGATATTCTTCGGGGATAAAAAATGAAAAAATAAAGATCTGTGAAGTTTTTCGTTCGTTCCAGACTGAAACGTATAATTTTGCCAAATTTCAATTTTCTTCCTTGTCTGGCAGATTATGCTGCAATCTGGATTTTGGGTAAGGGGGTAAAAATTATGACTTTCAGGAAATTAAACCAAAGAATATGCAGACGATCATTATAACCCCTCAAATGGGTATCTGTACGAAAATTTCACCAAAATAGTCAATGTACAGGCACACACAGTCGCTACGATTTTATTTATATAGATAGATAAGGAATCTGCTCCACGTACAACACATTTTGGCTACGTCCGCTGGACTTAACCTGCAAATTCAACCGTTCATGATATCTCACTTATTAATCTTGTCGAAAAATTCACACGAGAACAAAAGTTTTAGAAATGGATTTCCATTAAGGATTGTAGATTTCGATTAATTTCGGATGTGAGTATTTTGAGGAAGTGCAAAATCATGGTTCCGGTTTCGGATAAACCCCCAGTAAATTTATGTATTCAGAAATAATATTGGCCCTAAAACCTATACAAGGACAGGTGGATTCTAAATATAAAGTTTGGTAGAAATATATTCAGTAGTTTTCAAGTTATAAAAACTCATAAATCAAACCGACAAACAGACACCAAAGTTAAGAAATATGCAGATGGTCATTACTACAACTGAAACGGATAAGAGTACGGAAATTCCGCCGAAATAGCCAATGTATAGACAGACGGTCGTTGCGATTATATTTATATAGATGACAGCATGGGCACGTTTGAAAGTGCAAAACTTCATTTCGATATTTACTGCTCCTAAACGGTACATCATACCAACAAACGGTTTGCACCCTCGGACGTCGCTTTTATCGCTCTACATGTTTGGTGTTAAAACATTTTCTCGTATCTCACATATTTATGGGTTCGATTGAGCTGCGATATTTGAATGGGGTGAAATTTGGGAACATTTTCATCATTTTACATTATTTTTCACATACTTATGTGGAAGCTAGAATCATGAAATTGGGTTCGCATATAGCCATTGGTCGTGTCAATGTGCATGCCAAATTCGATGACTCTACCTTTCCTATAAGTGTGTCAAACTAACCAATACACGTGTAAAAAGCACAAAATTTACGAACCATCGAAATATACAGCCAAATCTACCCTATAAGGGAGAGAGAGAGAGAGAGACGACAAAATATCACAGGACCAAAGTTGTAGATGACTCGAAATTGAACGGAGATCGTGCCATCCGTTTTGTGATAGGACTTACCGTTTAGTCGCGAAATACCTCGAAACGAAGGTCTGCACCGTCATTAAATTGCCTATATTTCGTTATTATTCGGCATAAAAAGTGAAATATTTAAAGATCGTGGATGTTTTTCCGTAGGTTACTGGCTAAAACGTATAAATTTGCTTAATTTCAATTTTTCAGCTCGTGTGGCAGATTGTGAGGCAATCTTGATTTTGGGCGGGGGGGGGGGGGCGGGGTAAAATTTAGGACTTCCAGGAAACTATAGCTAAAAAATATGCAGGTGGTCATTATTACCCCTTAAACGGAGAGCTGTACGCAAATTTCGCCAAAATAGTAAATGCACAGACACACGGTCGTTACGATATGATTTATCTAGATAGATAAGGAATCTGCTCCACGTATAACACCTTTTGGGCTATGTCCGCTAGACTTAGCCTGAAAACCGACCTTTCATGTTATCTCCCTTATTAATCCTCCCGTTGAAAAATGCACATGGCAAAAAGAAATTAGAATTGGATTTCCAAACAGTTTGATCGATTTCCAGTCACGTTGGTCTTGTACTTTATATATTGTGGGAGAGTAAAAATCACCATTTCGGTCCCCTATAAAATCCCAGTCCATTCCGGGAATTTGAAATGGTATAAACCTTAAAACCTACCCTTGGAGGGGTGGATGCTAAATATAAAGTTTGGTTCAAATATCTCAGCAGTTTTCAAGTTGTAAGAAATACGCTTTACGCGCGCCCGCTCTTGCGTCAAGTCCGGTGGGACTTGTACCGAAAAACGGTCCGTTAATGATATCTCCGTTATTATTCCTGGTATCGAAATGATGCACATGAGAAGAAAAAAGGTTTAGAAATTAATTTCCATTAAGGCAGGTAGATTTCCATTAAGTTTGGTTGTGTATATTTTGAGGGAATGCAAAATCACGGTTCCGGTTTCGTATAAATCCCCAATTAGTTCAGGGATTTAGAAACAATATTTGCCTTAAAACCTACCCAAGGACAAGTGGATTCTAAATATGAAGTTTGGTGGAAAAATATCCAGTAGTTTACAAGTTATAGAAAGACAAACAGACAAACAGACTAACTAACTAACTAACTAACTAACTAACTAACTAACTAACTAACTAACTAACTAACTAACTAACTAACTAACTAACTAACTAACTAACAGACATCAAGGAAACCTACCCTTGGATAGATGGATGCTATATATAAAGTTTGGTTCAAATATCTTCAGTAGTTTTCAAGTTGTAAGAAATACGCTTTACACGCACCCGCTCTTGCGTTAAGTCCGCTGGGATTTGTACAGAAAAACCGTCCGTTAATGATATCTCCCTTATTAAATCCTGTTATCGAAATGATGCACATGAGAAAAAAAGGTTTAGACATTAATTTTCATTAAGGCAGGTAGATTTCCATTAAGTTCATTTGTGTATACTTTGAGGGAGGGCAAAATCACGGTTTCGGTTTCGTAAAACTCCCCACTCAATTCAGAGATTTAGAAACGATATTTGCGCTAAAACCTACCCAAGGACAGGTGGAAACTAAATATGAAGTTTGGTGGAAATACATCCAGTAGTTTTCAAGTTATAGAAGGACAGACAAACAGACAAACAGACAAACAAACAGACAAACAGACACCAAAGCTAAAAATTATGCAGATGGTCATTATTACACCTGAAACGGATAACTGTACGGAAATTTCGCCAAAATAATCAATGTACAGACACACGGTCGTTACGATTTTATTTATATAGATTACTCGATTGTAAGCACTTCTGATACGAATAATAGAAACACTCACTCGGATCATGAACTTAATAGTGGGCACTAGGAAAGTTTTGCAATACGCAGAACCAGTTGGCTGGACACCGCATTTATGGTGTGGGATGAAAGGAGGCGTGAAAACCGGTCTAGAAGACAGCAAGGCGCGACCTTCACACCATTTGTTACCAAGCAGTGGGATTGATAGCATGTTAAGATGTCAGTGTGGTCTAAGGGTGAATATCGCGCAAATATCCGCTACAATTTTGCTCGTGGATTAACTGTTGACCAGTGCCTAGAGGAAATGACTCCGTGCTGGGGAATTGTTGTCCACATCGGACAACAATTTTCCGCTGGTATAAGGAATTCCAGAGGGGAAATTTTAGGGTTCAAGACGATCCTCATTCTGGGCGACCCTTTGAATCAGTGACTGAGGAAAACATTGAAGCTCTGAGGAAAATGTTGCAGCAAGAGGGGCGGATGACATATCGGCAGGTAGAAGAGACCTTCCACATCCCTGCACCAGCTATTCATTCAATTCTACACGACCATCTCCATGTTAGAAAGGTTTGTTCCCTAAGGATGCCCCATTCACTTTCAGAGCAAAGGGCACATCGAGTGAAATGGTACCGAAAAATGCTAAAACAGTCTGAAAATGAGACTTCGCGTAACGCCAATAGCATCGTTACAGGTGACGAAACTTGACTCTATTATTACGATGTCCCAACAAAATCCCAGAACAAGGTGTGCCTGTTTGAAGATGAGGGTACTCCTGTGACTGAGCGAAAGTCAACGTCAGTGAAGAAAAGGATGATTGCAGTATTCTTCACTAAAGGGGTCATCCTGACTCGGGTTTTGCTAGAAACACAAAGGGCAGTAACTGCGAAGTGGTACAGTGAGACTTGTCTGCCTCAGGTCACCCAGGCTCTGAAGCAGCTCTGTCCAAGGTCACGGCTCAACACTTGGGTCTTGCATCACGACAATGCTCCAGCACATACAATTTTCCGCTGGTATAAGGAGTTCCAGAGGGAAAATTTTGGGGTTGAAGACGATCCTCATTCTGGACGACCGTCTGAATCAGTGACTGGGGAAAACATTGAAGCTGTGAGGAAAATGTTGCAGCAAGAGGGATTTTCTTGCCAGATCAGGGTTGACTGTGCTTGATCGCCCTCCATACAGTCCTGATCTTGCCCTTGTGACTTCGCACTCTTCCCAGAAGTGAAGATGAAGCTGAAAGGGCGGCGTTTTGCATCCGACGAGGAGCTTCTGGCAGCATGGGATCAAGAGTGTGAAAATGTAATCAAAGAAAAGTGGCCGAGTTGGTTCAGTGACTGGTTTCGACGTATGTTGAAGTAAATTGAGTGGGGTGGAAATTATTTTGAAAAAGTCTAAACCGTTCACTCACATTGCAAAACTTTCCTAGTGCACTTTGTATTGGGCATTTGGAAAGAGATCCTCTAGCGAACACCAATCCATGAGCAAGGAAGATGGAGGGAAGATATTTCGTTGATCAATCACAGGCAGTGTGTGGGCTGAGAGCACAAGATTGCCAGTATCAGTCAAGTAATTGAACGATAGGAAGAGAGAGTTATGCTCATGGCAGAGCACCAGGAGATCGGGAACAGATTGTTACAGAACTGATGACAACCTTCCTCTGTTAACACCAATCAGAGGACAATGAAGCTATCGATAAAAGGAAGGGAAGACACAAACCTAATAGCGTCAGAGTCGGAAAAGATTAGGAGTTGACCAAGGAAGATCGAACAGTGAATACGAAAGTTAGGAGGCTCACAAAAATAACTAGATAGTGTGTTAGACTCAGCTACGAGTTTCGTGGTCACCAAGCGTAGAGTCAAGGAGAGGTTACCTCTTCTTTCTCCTACTTAGGATTATGTGATTCAGAGACGGACGATCTTTTCTACAGCTGTCCCCTATCAGTTCAACATGTCGCATCACTAATCAGATAACTTGGTGGTTACATAGAGTTAGGCACCCCTTTAAGCCCTTTCTTACGACCGCGCTCAGGGTGATTCTGTTCAGTCTGGTTGTTTGTATACTACATTTAAAAATGATGAGCTTCGTTTTGTAGCCAGAGAAGGGGTGTTAGGTCAGAGTGGCGACCGTGGAATCACGAGCTGGGTAAGACAATGTTTCCCCTCTCCCTGTCCGATATCTCTTGGTAAAGTCCTGGTCTCTTCTGACGCACAGTGAATCCCTCATTTTCTGTGGACATGTCTTCATTGCATTCTATTTTCTCTTTTGTTTTACCTGCGCGCTGTACCGTCCTGGTCACAATCCATACTTTGTAAGGAGCACGAACACTACATTTATGAAGAGCTCGCTTCCAAAATTGGCAAGTTATTGAATTACATGTAAAAATTACTTTATTTGTAATTTTTACTCGTAATTCACTTCTGAAATTAAAATTGCAATCGTTACATTGTAGTAATCGAGATACATCGCAACAAAAGCTTGGTAACCTTGGAGCCCCAGCACTCGTTCATTTACTCGCAGCTTGTTGAGATTTAGGTAATCGTGAGACGGTGGTGGTGATTATTGATCTACGAGGAAGTACAACTGGACAACCATCCTCTATTAACACTAAGCAGAGGGAAAATGGAGGAGATATGACAATTAAAGGTATCGGCAAAAGAAAGAGTGGACTCCATAGGACTCGATCACCTCAAAAAACCGTGGAAGAGACTCACACAAGACTCAGCTAGCGGAACCGTGGAGGAGCCTTACACAAGAGCAAGCTAGCGGAACAGTGGAGGGGCCTCACACAAGACTCAGCTAGCGGAACAGTGGAGGAGCCTCACACAAGAGTCAGCTAGCGGAACAGTGGAGGAGCCTCACACAAGACTCAGCTAGCGGAATAGTGGAGGAGCCTCACACAAGAGCCAGCTAGAGGAATCGTGGAGGAGCCTCACACAAGAGCCAGCTAGCGGAACAGTGGAGGGGCCTCACAAAGGACTCAGCTAGCGGAACAGTGGAGGAGCCTCACACAAGAGCCAGCTAGCGGAACCTGGGAGGAGCCTCACACAAGACTGAGGTAGCGGAACAGTGGAGGAGCCTCACACAAGAGCCAGCTAGAGGAATCGTGGAGGAGCCTCACACAAGACTGAGGTAGCGGAACCTGGGAGGAGCCTCACACAAGAGCCAGCCAGCGGAACCGTGGAGGAGCCTCACACAAGACTGAGTTAGCGGAATCGTGGAGGAACCTCACACAAGACTCAGATAGCGGAACAGTGGAAGAGCCTCACACAAGACTGAGCTAGCGGAACCGTGGAGGATCCTCACACAAGACTGAGCTAGCGGATTCGTGGAAGAGTCTCACACAAGACTGAGCTAGCAGAACCGTGGAGGTGTCTCACACCGTTACCGAGGTAACTTTTTTAGCCTTCCCCTTTTATGTTTTGGACTGGCTATCGCTGTAGAAATTAGTGTCACATCATGCTCATCTTTCAAACTGGTTTTCTACGACTACTTCTAAGTTACTGGGGGCCATACTCCTAACTTGTTATTTCTACTTGCCTAAAACACTCTGTTCTATTTTAATTCAAGAACTGTCTGTTTGTGTTTCGCGTTATTCTGTGCCAGGTATGGACCATTGATGGACTAATTAATATAAAAATAGGATCAAATAAGTATAAAGTGTGCACTATGGAACAGTTAAATTAACCAAAATGATATGCGGGAGAAATGGTAACAACATTTTGTAACTTTCTATTGTAGTTTAATTTTAGAGTTATCCTTGTAGTATATCGTAATTTTTAACTTTAACTCTCTATTAGAACGTAATTAGTAATATAGTTTACTTTTGCTTGCCGTAGTGGTAGATTGGTGTTAGTAGCAGCAGACTTCGTTCAGTGCCTTATTTTTGTCGTGTTTATATCCACTTCCATTATTGACACATTGCCATTATCGTATTGATCGCTGTAAATTGTTATTTCCATTCCCATTATTGTCATAATCTTCTCCAACGTAACTGAGAACAACGTAAGTTACAGTCCCCCTGATGAACTTGAGACAAACGAGCAGGCTCCCCTATTCCTTGCAAACAGTCCTCAAAACCTTTCATTTACTCCACCCTCCCCCACTGTCGCTGGAACCAGCTTTGCAGGCAACACACATCTATTGTCATCTGAGCTTTCTTGCCAATCCCAGTCGACAAGGGACATCATTAACCACCAGCTTTCTCCGTACAGTAATGCTCTAAATTTCTGCAATATAAACGCTCAAAGCTTCCTTGCGGAGGCGCGAATGGATGAAATAAAAGCCCTATTTACGCCTCCCAGTTTCCACGCAATATTAATCACTGAATCTTGGTTAAAACCACACCACGCAATAGAAAGACTGCAGCTGGCGGGTTATATATTTCTCAGATCCGACAGATTAAGTAATCCCTCCGGGGGAACTGCCGCATATGTTACGACCAGCTTACGCCCTAAAATAATCTGTAGGTCTCCAGGTCCGTACGAGCGAAAACTTGAGTTCATGTTCCCGGAAATAACTGTGAGTGAAGTAAAATGTCTTCTGGGTGTAGTACATATAAACCACCGAAAGCGGGTTTTTTATGCGATCTAGAGACTCAAATACAAGATTAAGTCCCTGATTACTCAAATATAATTATAACCGTTGACTTCAACATAAACCTTCTTGAACTTTACTATCCTCAGATAACTACTAACTTCTTTAAAAGCTTGCGATTTAACGTTTCTCCCTCTCAACGCTACACATCACACAGACACATCACACACTTTAATAGATCTCATTACCACTAACCAACCTGAATTAGTTCCTCATCGTGGTCAAATTAGTGCCCCAGGCATATCGCGACATGATGCTATATTTATGGCCTATTCTATTAAATGTCCCAAGTTCAAACCGAAAATAATTTCATATAGAGATCTACGAAGAATTGATAAGAATAAACTTTTACAAGACACAATTGCAGTGCCATGGCATGACATATTTAAACTTAAATACATAAATGACAAAGTGACTCTCTTCAATCAACATATGACTGAACTGTACGATAGACATGCCCCTGAAAAAAAGGCTCGATTTACGCGAAAGCCAGCTCCCTGGCTCTCAGATGAGATTAGAGCACTAATGGCTGAACGCGATGCTGCTTATAAACGAGTTAAGAAACATTGCACTCCTGACAATCTACTGAACTATAAGAGACTAAAAACGCTACGACCCAACAGATTAGAAACGCTAAACTACGACACGCCCACAGTTTAATTCAAACAAATGCTTCAACAGCTGTATTGTGGAAATCCATAAAGAGCTTTGGAATTACCAAAGGACGAGACGACGACGAAAAAATATACCCTTGGAAGAACTGAACGATTATTTTTCATCTAACTGCACATTAAATGCAGCCCTGAAACAGGAAGTTCTAGACGGGAATTATGCAAAGACGCGAACAGATAGAGAAAACTTCTACTTCCGTCCAACAACCCACTCACAAGTCAGGTTTGCTACAAATCGGATAACATCAGCGGCAAAAGGAAATGACAGTATAGGAATAGAGATGATAAAAATTATTCTGGATGTGATATTACCTGCACTAATTAACAAATTTAACTCTTCCCTTGTAGAGAGCACATTTCCCGAAATATGGAAAGTGGGCATTATACGTCCTATAAAAAGTAGCATCCCCTTCTGAACCATCTGACTACAGAGCCATCTGCATACTTTCTGCTTTATCCAACGCGCTAGAGTTCATCGCTCATAGACAAATAACAGACTACATGACGACTTACAACATACTTCATCCACTACAATCTGGTTTTCGTCAAGCACACAGTACTACAACGGCACTACTGAAGGTCACAGAGGACATCCGAGAAGCTATGGACAACAAGGAAGTGACAGTTTTAATACTCCTAGACTTGAGCAAAGGTTTTGACTCTGTTGACATTGACATTTTGCTCTCGAAAATGTATTCCCTCCATTTCTCGGACAGCGCCCTTCTTTGGTTGCATTCCTACTTATAAGGCCGTCGGCAGTGTGTTACAGATAGAAAAAAATCAATTTGGCGGTCTGTGCAGTGTTGTGTACCCCAAGGGTCGGTGTTAGGACCCCTTCCTTTTTCTATTTACATTAATGACGTCTCCCAAATCCTAATACACTGCAAATACCATATTTATGCTGATGGTGTACAAATGTACCTCCATACATCTCCAAATCTAATATTTTTGGCCCTAGAAAAATCAATCAGGATTTAATATCGTTTTCTTCTTGGTCTTTGAGATGTGTTCTTAGGTTAAACTCTGCAAAAACGCAGGCCAACATTTTTGGATACCCGAAAATACTCGCGAAAGTCAATCCACCAGAGATTCCATCTATAAGGTTGTGTAATACTGACATACCATTCATGTCATCAGTAAAAGTCCTAGGTGTTACTTTCGATGATGACATGTCACGGAAAACGCATATTACAAACATCACCCAGAAAACATTCTCTGCATTGCACATGCCGCGCGGGTATAAATACTTATTTTCCTAAAAAAACTCAAAAAATACTGGTAGAAGCTCTGGTTTTCCCTCATTTCGACTATTGTGACGCGATTTATAGAGACACTCGGAACATGTTATTGAGCAGATTACAACGTGGTAAAAATGCATGTGTGAGATACGTCTGTAACCTACGGTACTATGACCACGTAACTCCTTCATCTAACCACCTATCTTGACCCCGACTAGAAATCCGTCGCACTGTGCATACCTTATGCCATCTCCATAAAATCCTTAATTCTTCAAAGCCATTTTACCTTACTTCATATTTCAAATACCTATCCTCTTATCATACTCTTAACACCAGATCTGCTAATAATTCCATCCTTGCTTTACCTACCCATAGAACTGCCATCTACGATAAATCAATCACAGTAATTGCCTGCCGTGAGTGGAACCTCCTTCCCGAAAGTATCAGGGGGTTAAGCGCTATTCGCACTTTCAAGGAAGCACTTTGGAGACATTTTACGCACTACAGTAGTAAGGATCATCTGTAAACTTGATGCTGCTACTTACAACCATTCTCTTTTTATGGATGTCCTGGTAGAGAGTCCAAAATTCTTATCCAATTTGTTTTTAAAATCAAGTTTTATGTACTGCCTCTTTCTTTTACATGTAGAATATTAGTTTGAAGAACTTATCCTTTCATTATATCTGATTTATTTCATCTTAATTTAATCTTCATTTATTTGATCTTAATGTAATCCCACCATCCTTGAATTTTTATTAATTTAATTTATATGGGATCTACTTATTGTGAGTAACACAATGTAATATATGTATATTTCACATCGTCGCCATAAGACCTATCTGTGTCGGTGCGACGTAAAGCCCCTAGCAAAAAAAATGTTTATTTCACTTCCTGGATAGATGGAAGAGGAGGCCTGAGGGCCTTATATATCGGTTTTGTTACAATCTGTACCCCTTCTGAATGTTCATTCTTGTTTTCATGGTTTCGCAAGGCTAAGTTCTTTACCATATTAGATCTTAACCAGGCATATAATAAAATACCTCTGGCAGAAGAATCCAAACACCTGACAGCTTTCGCCACGGATTGGAATCTGTATCAATACTACCGCGCCCCTTCGGGATCCACACGTATGCAGCTGCCCTTACTAGACAGCTGGAGAGGGTCTTCTCCGATATCAAATTCGAATATCTGACACATTACCTCGATGATGTCGTCGTGTTTCAGTGACCTCCGAAGAGCACTTAGATCATCTGACGGAAGTCCTCAATCACCTTCGGAAGCCTGGGTTGACCATTAAATTATCTAAGGTAGCCTTTTCTAATCCTTCTATGTTGTTCTTAGGGCATACTGTGTCGCCCGATGGTGTTTATATTGACCATTCCAGAACACAGGCTATTCGTGACTTCAAGCCTCCGAAGGACATAACGGGAATGGCTAGATTCATAGGCATGGTGATTTTTTCAGGAAATGTATTCCTAACTTTGCTATTAGGGCGGCGCCCTTTGAACTTACTTCGCAAGAAAGGTGTAAAATTTGAATGGGGGCCGTCGCAGCCAGCCGCTTTTGAAAACCTTAATTTAGCTCTTTGTAACGTCCCTGTACAAGTCATGCCCGATTTCTCTAAGAAATTCACTGTCCAAAGTGATGCCAGTTCATCTGCTGTGGCTGCTGTCCTTTTTAAGGAACCGGAACTCGGAAGGCGGCATACCTTCTATGCGTCTAGGACCTTATCGGTTCGAGAAGTAAAGTATTCTAGCTATGAATTAGAGGCTTTGACAGTCTTGTTTGCCCCGGAGAAGTTCCGCCTTTATCTGGAACATGTCAAATTTGAATTGGAAAGACACAAGCAGCCTTAAGGTGGCCTCGTAGTAACGGACGTAACGCCCGTCGGGCTATCAGGATCTCAGCTTTCCTATGTGATGTACGATACATTAGGGGATCAGAAAATGTAGTTGCTGGTGGACTAAGCCACATGTTTTCTAGTGATATTGAGACCAGTGAACAGGAAGTTAGTTCTTCTCTTTCTATGCCCACACCTCCTAGTATTAATGCTATTTTGACTCTGTTTCGTGACACTGAGAATTATCAACCAGAAGATCCCGTGCTGGATCCGATAACGGAAACTATTTCTTCTGGGGAACATGTTGTCCCTTATGTATTGAGGAACGGGGTTTTGTGTTGCCCTTCGAGACATGATCAGAAAATGAAGTTTGTGGTTCCAACATTTGTTGTGTCAATGATCTTCAAATATTATCATGAGACCCCATTAGGGATCAAACAGGAACGGGAATAAATTTATTATTATTGTATGTGTAGACGGCTTCACTAGATTTTCATGGTTGTTTCCCACTAAGCTGACTACCGCTCAGTCTACCATTTCTTGTCTTAATACTATCTTTGCTTCTTTTGGCCCCTGTCAATATATAGTTTCTGATAATGCAAAGTCTTTCATATCTAACTCATTCCGGAAATTCTGTTTCAATCTGTCCATATCCCATGTAACAACTTCCGCTTATTACACTGAATCATCTCCGGCTGAGGGGATCAATCGTAATCTTCGATCCGTGTCGATCACTTTTCATCATGGAGATCATTCCAAGTGGGATACTTCTCTGCATTGTTTAGGTTTTACTTTAAATTCGGCTGTTCATTAGTCCCACAAGTTCACTCCCGCCTCTCTCGTGTTTAAATTTATTCCCAACACGCCGCTGTCTAATCTTTGGTCACTCAATGACAGATTACCAGAGGCAATAGGTCCTGATAATATCAGAGACCTATGGAAGAAGGCTGAAAGTAATCTGAAGGCTTCTCATGAAAAGGTTAGAGAGAGATATGATCGTGGACGTAGGCCCACCAATTTAAAGGTTGGAGATCAAGTTATGGTTAAGAATTTCGTACCTGCAGGAAATCTTTCCCCCCAGATTTCATGGGCCATATATAGTTTTTGGACTTCTTTACTCCTGTTATTCTTTTGGTCAGTTACCTAGCCACTGAGAGGATATTTAGAGAACACTTTCGCAGATTAAACCGGCATAATATTTTGTTTTGCAGTATAGGCCACTAAGTCATGGCAGTAAGGAATCAGCTATATTTATTCGGCGTCAGTTCTGTAAATGCTTAAAAAATATCAGCGTGTAAGGTATATGGGGAGGCCTTCTGCCCCTCACATATCCACCTGACGGCAGTATCTTTTGCATATACTTAATCCTGTACAACCTTCCCCTCTAGTTAGGTTTATTTTATCCAGTTGCGCGCCTCTAAGCCCAAGCCTGCTAGTCACACATGCAGCCGGCCTGATCAGAAACTGCAACTTAGAAAAATACACAACTCTCGCTCCCCACAAAAACAATTTTTGTCGCCAAATAAATGACTGTTTCAGTGCCCTGTCTTTCATCTGCGGCCGTGTCTCGACATCTGGCGATTGATGCCGGCGTGTGGTAACGGCCCACTCTGATCTGGCCCGGTCTCCTGCATAACGGCGTACTGGAACATCATCCTTTCCGGCGAGCGCTGTGGTGCCTGCCCATCTTGCAGCATTATCACTATATTTGGTCTGTGGCGACCATCACCATGGCTACCCCTCTCAAGGTAGCGGGAGAGATGTATCTGAGAGTACTTGGGGGATCCGGGTGACCCAACTTTGGCACCGGCTACGGCGGCTGCTTTTGCCGTCAAAACTTGAACTGTATATCTTACACTGGTACGGCTGGAAGAAGACTTCAAGACTTGTTTTTAACGTAATTTCTTAAAAATGAACTTTTTCAAGAAAATATCTCTCTCTGTAAAATACAACTTGCGAACAGCGAAACAACCAGCGAAATGTCAAACTTTAACTTTGAGGAGAGACTTTAATGGAATGAAGCATCTTGAAGAATGCCATCTGATATATGAATGTCGCAGCTACTAGCGCAAGAAGTTTGGACATTTCTCTACAGATATCTCTGCCCAAAAACTTATGTTATGCACTCTAGTGTGAAGAGGAACTATTCAAATCCTAAAGAAATGTTTATTTTGAGGTTTCTTAAACTGGGTTGATTATGCTTTGTTTTGGGTGTATTACAGCTTGCAACACTTCTATCTCTGTCCACTAACTTCAAATATCGACCAATATAAAATTTTGTATTTTTTCTATTTAGCAAATAGGATCCGTCTTGTACCTTTTTGATTATCCAATAAACTTTGGAGGTGTGTTGAGCCTTAGCCCAGAGCTCTCTAGAACCTTTCTCTCGGATATAAAATCTGGTACCTTTTCGAGCTACCTTGCCTTATTGATCGTCCAGTCTACTGACTGTGTGTGATTAGATGAGGAGGGAAGTCTCGCCCTTCATCGAGTATTCCAGCAGATTATGGTAATGGCAGCCCTTTAATAACTATGTGATAGCTCTGAAAGCTCACTCGAGGGGAGAGTTTCCTATCTTTAATAATGTAACATTAAATTTTCAGTCTTCTAAAATGTAAATATCTACGTATAATGTAAATTTTAAACGAGCCGAAAAGCACTTAGTTAAAATTCGGGACTAGAGAGAGTGACACCTCTTGAGTTCCCTATCGACTTGACTTCGAGGTGACTATGACTTTGTAACCGTTTTCTGTCTGTAGCTTTCGTAACTTACATTTTCTCCATTTAGTTGCCTCAGTAGTATAGGCTTAGCCTCTGTAACTTCGGGCCGAAGTCCAAATAGGGTTTTGATGTTTTGGGTGCAAATTTCAAGGAGTGCAAGTGTCCGCCTTCGCATCATTTTGATTATTGGGCCAGTAATTTTAATCTGTGTGTCTTCTCCCACCAAGTTCCGGTGGAATGGGTATTCTATACTTCTGTAAAATAGATTATTTATGTTAAGATGTTAGACTGTTGAGTGTTTAAGACAGTGAATACGGTTTGAATTGTAAAATGTCGGTTGTGCCTCGAGAGGCCTGGAAAGTGTTAATTTTATTGGGCAAAGATGCTCTGGTTGTAAATGTAAAAGTTGAAGGTTGCCTTGAGGAGGCAGTAAGGGTATAAGGTTCGGAGCGCAGCCTCCTAGATATATTCATAGAGCATAGATGCTCTTTCTATTCTTGTAGAGGTGTTAGTGTAAATATTGAATGGTGCCTTTTGGAAGGCGGTAACGTTGTAGAGCAAAAGGTGCTCTCGGAAGATTGCACATATCTAAGCTACCAAGCTACTTCTGTACCTGAAACCTTGCTCCGTTGCTGAGCGACCTTGTTTCCCCTCTGTCTACCACGGTATCCCAGTAACAGGAATAAATGGTGAAAAAATATACTTTATCCATGATGCCCCTCACTTGATTAAATCACTCAAAAACAATCTAAAGAAGTATGATTTAAATGTAGGAGTGGAACTTTTTACCTAGTCTCATACTGAAGAAATTTATAACAAAGATTCAACCATTGTTCAGAGACTAGCCCCAAACTTAACAAAACAATGTATTTCTCTTCCCTCCTTTTCACCAATGAGAGTGTGTTTAGCTGTTCAGACTGTGAGTCAATCTGTTGCTTGTGGTATAAAGGTGCGTGTTCAGTTTAATTCACTACCAGCTTCTGCAGCTATTAGAGCTGATTTAATTGAAATATGTGACATACTATTTGACATCTTCAATTCCTCAAAATGTAGTACCACAGGCTCTAAGCAGTATTGAAAACACCTTTGCAGTAATTATAATAATTTAAGAAAATTGGTAGAAATTGAAAAGATCTAAGGCAGATCATTGTGTTAAATAGAGGTGGTATCAATGTTGGGTAGATAATGTCACTGCCCTTAAGATTTTGTGGTCAGAATTATTGGAGCAATAGATTTTCAATTTCTATTCACTAGAAGACAGGCACAGGATTGTCTGGAAAATTAATTTCCCATTGTCAGGGATAAAGAGGGCAATAATATCGCTCCAGATGCATCTAATTTTCACAGTGCATTAAGAACTGTTAGATAAATAACTTACTATCCCCTTCACACGATAGCAATTGTGAGGCTGATGTCGCAGTATCCCTAACCAAACACAATAATTTAAACTAAGTTACACTGTGAATGTAAGATTAAATATTAGTGATAAGAGACCTAATTGTAATGAAGAAAATGAGATCGTCGACTGTAATGTGCAAACCACACAGGCAAATGCAGACAATTATGTCATTGGTTGGACACTCAAGATATCAAAGACAAATAATGAAGACCTTCATGAATGAGTATGTTAGTGTAGAAGGTGTTTGTGACAACTGTTATTCCTTGTTGGCCCATAAATAATTTACAGTCCTCATAAAGCTTTTGTAAATAATACAAATGGTTTCTACACATTTCAATAGATAAAGAAAAATGCCAAATTACAGAAAGTAACGCATATGTAATTTCATATCCAAGTGCATTGGGATGTACATAAGATAGTATATATATATATATGTGCATGGTTGTCAGTATATATGGTTGCCTGGCCTGTAGTTGTATGCAAATTGTTACAGAAATTTGTCATGACTAATCTTCAATTTGTAGAAAATAGCATGTGAACGGAAGAATAATTTATTTTTGAATGAATATGACATGGTATGTAAAAATTGTAGACAGTAGACTATCACATGAAAAATCCAGTAGTTTTGGTCTAGGTGTAGGCCAAAAACGGATGTTACTTTTCATGCCTCAGGGTATTTCGTGACTACTAAAATGTTATAACCGCAGATCAAATATTTTGTACTTAGAGAGCTATTCCATAATTCGTCTAAAGCTTAAAACCAATATATTTTCGTGTGCAGGTGAAATTTCGAGACCTCTGCTTCAGGTATTTTGTCATAGCAGCCACAAGGAGCAGTCGACAGCGAGCCGCTAGATTGTGGTAGTGGCTGCACTTTGGAGAGTGTTTCTGCTATTATCTTTATAACCTATTTGGTGTGGCCATGTAATGCGTACAGAGGGCACTTCACATCACACCGTCTGTAAACAGGCCACGTGGTCGGTCCTAGAAACACCTTCAAGAAGGCATGAGGGACGTTCATGTTGTTTCAAATGATGCTCTTATAGAACCAAGTGATGATTCGCTTGAAAAAAACAGCAGACCCTGCTCCATTGCGAGACAAGCACTAACAGGTATTACTTGCCTATGAAGTGCTCTGTAACAATCAGGATGTAACAATACAGTAAACTGTACTCTGGTCCGACATCAGTACCGTTAACACGTAGTAATACGAGCTTGTGTCATGAGCACGAATATCTTACTTACAGCGTTGGCAAGTAATTGAATTACTGGTAACGACTACTTTCTTAGTAACTTTTACTCGTAATTTACTTCTGAAAATAAATTGTAATCGATACATTGTAGTAATCGATATACATCTCATCGAGAGCTTGCTAACTTTGGAGGCCCAGCACTCGTTCACTTAATCACACCTTGTTGATATTTAGGCAATAGTGAGACGGTGGTGGTGATTATTGTTCTAAAAGGAAGTACAACAGAGCAACCATCTTCTATTAACACTAATCAGAGGTAAAATGGAGGAGAAGTGAAGGTATCGGCAAAATAGAGGGAGGACTCACAAACCGTGGAGGAGCCTCATACCAGACTCAGCTAGCGGAACCGTGGTCACCAAACGACACAACCCAGTTGACAGTCCTTGGTCTCCCTTAAAGTCACCTCATACAGCCCCCACGTCGTGGAGAATGGAGCCGGAATAAACACGTGACAGTGAACGGGTTAAGGCATATTCGCTCCCCTATTTGAATAAGTTACCCTGAAAACTCGAAAGTGACATTCTATTATCGCTCGGGAGCTATCATTTTGAATGTCTGTTTAGTCTCATGCAGCGATGATAGCCACTTAATGCCATTGTACTAAAAGGTACAAAACAGACAAATGAATTTCCTTCTGCAATACCCATGTAAAAAACTCAGTGGTTCTCTGAAGACTCGCGTCCTACGATTATTGTAGCTTTACTGATTACATTCAGAAATTAATTTTTGCTCGGGTAATTAATTGAACCCAATCACTTTTATTTTGCACTTTTCCCATCACAGCTTAGTTACAGCATAACTAAAAAATGTTTCCACAGAGCTAGTGACCACATAACTGTCGGGAGAAAGTGGGATCGAACCTCACCTCAGAAAACTTCAATATTGATTTCTGTGGTTTCCAAATTGCACACCAGGCAAACTAAGGCAAGTGTAACTAACTTCCCTGTCTCATTGTCACCGTAAGACCTGTGCACGTCGGTTTGAGAAAATACTGGGTGAACATCTAGTAGTGAACCTGCCACCTGGTGACTGCCCTAAATGCAGATCAGTGGTGGCTGACTGAAAGTAGCACCCTCCTTTTTTCAATACCACGGTTATTCATAAACGCATCAAGGAATCAAATGCGGCATTTTTTGAGGGAAGATTCGCAAAGGATTTGTTGGAAGTAAGAGTTAAAATGTTTAGATTGAAATGCATAATATCGCATAGTGCAACTAGTGACCCACTCAAGCCCTCTATGGGATCAGTAGTTTCTTTGTAGCGACAGGACTCTTATGTCATTGGGCGTTCTCCCCTGTGCATAGCTCAGTATGACAGCCGTCAGCTCCCTCCTTTCAACCTGTGTTATGTTCAAACCCATTCTGCCATTTCAATGAAACTACGGCAGCATAACATTTAGCTTGGGTTCGACTCCAGTTAAGTGGTTAAAAAGTTATATGCGGCTCCATTGTGGGGTGCACCTGAAATTAGCTGCACTAATTCAGGGTGAGGACGCGAGTTTATTGAGCCAACAGCTTTTCAAACCAAATATTCAATGCAAAATATATTTTTATCGTCATAAGTTAATTGAGATCATTCATTATTATTTTGATAAATACTATGTAATTAATATCAAAATATGGTTTCTAATTTCAAGCCTGATTTATACCCTAGTAAAATCACATTTCAAGCACTGGGGTAAGTGGATCATTAGTCTGCCTTATTTTCCGCTGACACAGCCTCTTGCATCGATTCTCACTTTCACCCCTGTTTAAAAAGTAATTCAGATACTTCTGCAGGGATCAATGCAGGAAGTACTGAAAGCGTAAATGTAGTGGTGAAGAGGGAAAACATGAACATTTTAAGATGACTGATGTGCTTGTCATTTGTGTGATGGGAAAATTACGTACATTACTTCAAGTTTCCCATCCGTGCCATATCTGAAGGCTACGTATCTAAGTGAGATCAAGCTACATATTTCATTGCCAGCGTCTTCAACGGTAACGTTCCTCGAGGTCACATACCTGGATGATCTATGGTGCTGACTACCCACACTGTCCTCAGCCTGTAGAGCGGCTTCAACCACTTAATTCGACGATACTGTTTATTACTTACTCAACTCCCAATTAGAGAGCGGCATATGGTCTGCACCCCTCGGGAACAAAGGAGGCAGAGAGCTGCTAATTTAATCACAAGGAAGATGGTTCTGGGGCCAGCACTAACTCATATTTAACAGTTTTATTACCTTGAAACAATTTATTTACATTGGTACAAGCCTTAGCATAGAATACCATTCGCTTCTAGGCAACGACACAACACAGAGTTCTTTGTTACCGGCAGAATCCCTCACTGTTGTAGCACTGAACCTCCTGAGAGGAGGAAGGGCTCTTCCCCACCTCCAAGGCGCAAGTAAGGATCGTACTACGGATAGAGGGAGACACACTAGATTACTGTTGTGTGTACAAGTAACTTACTTATTCAATGAGCACTGCTCGAGGAAGCGTACCACGTCATGGTGCCTTCCCCCCTCCGTTTGGCAAGGGTCAGAGCTGTGCAACTATTAGTCTTAGCATTGAGACTAGTGGGGTCTAGTGTGGTGAGGTACTTCACTACATCGAGGTGACCCCACTGAGCAGCTTGTACACGAGTAGTACCCAGCAACTCCCCAGTAATACCTGCCTCCTCCAGCAGGTACATTACCACATCCACGTGGCCCTCTATGGCTGACAAGGAAAGTGCAGGCACTCCTTGTCTGTGGGTAACAATGTTCACATCAATGTTACTCCTTCCAAAGAAGAGACAGTCCTCTAGACCTCGATTTTCTCCTTTCCTACCAGTGCCTCCACAACATGCAGCTGTCCCCTTCTTCAGCATGGTTCAAATCGGTACGCTTCCAGTCCACACAGGGATTTCTTGCAAGAAGGAAATTCACCACATTGATATATGCCTGATCAGCGGCCCAATATAGAATTTGCTGAAGGATTTCGTCACCTGGTTCGTACTGGAAGACCAGTTCCCGCCACTGTGGACCTTCCTCTCTTTCCCGCCAATCATCTCTCTCTGGAGAGGAAGTTTCTCTTTCATCTCGCACGCCAGCTCACTCTTCTCAACAACCTTCTCTCCGTCCTTACATGCTCTTTCCTTTTCCTCCTCTCTCTTCCTACATGCTCTCTCCAACTCCTCTTCTCTCTCCTTACGCGCTTTCTCCACATCCTTTGCTTTCTTCTCAAATGCCTCTTCCATCTGTTCTATCACCATCTCATTTTCAGCACATCTTCCCATGAACTAGCGCTGTTCTCTGTCTCCTTAGGGCTTCTCCCAATTCTTCCACCACTCTGGTGTCATCTTCCAGCTGCAATTCCCTAATCTCCACATGTTCCGCCAGTGACCCATAGAGTGCCGCACACAGTCGCACCGAGTGTGGAACACACAATAACACCACAAATTAACAGATAGTCCTCCTTAGAGCCGGTTTACGTGGGATCATGTTAATGAAACTGGCCACCATGAGAATTACCGGAAAGGAAATTTACACTGACTGACAGAGCAAATACAACACCAAGAAGGATTGGTCAGAACTTTATGCCAATTGCCGGGTAGACTGACGTCACTGAGGTATGCTCATGATGTGAAATGCGCCGCTGTGCTGCGCACGTAGCGAACGATAAATGGGACACGGCGTTGGCGAATGGCCCACTTCGTACCGTGATTTCTCAGCCGACAGTCATTGTAGAACGTGTTGTCGTGTGCCACAGGACACGTGTATAGCTAAGAATGCCAGGCCGCCGTCAACGGAGGCATTTCCAGCAGACAGACGACTTTACGAGGGGTATGGTGATCGGGCTGAGAAGGGCAGGTTGGTCGCTTCGTCAAATCGCAGCCGATACCATAGGGATGTGTCCACGGTGCAGCACCTGTGGCGAAGATGGTTGGCGCAGGAACATGTGGCACGTGCGAGGGGTCCAGGCGCAGCCCGAGTGACGTCAGCACGCGAGGATCGGCGCATCCGCCGCCAAGCGGTGGCAGCCCCGCACGCCACGTCAACCGCCATTCTTCAGCATGTGCAAGACACCCTGGCTGTTCCAATATCGACCAGAACAATTTCCCGTCGATTGGTTGAAGGAGGCCTGCACTCCCGGCGTCCGCTCAGAAGACTACCATTGACTCCACAGCATAGACGTGCACGCCTGGCATGGTGCCGTGCTAGAGCGACTTGGATGAGGGAATGGCGGAACGTCGTGTTCTCCGATGAGTCACGCTTCTGTTCTGTCAGTGATAGTCACCGCAGACGAGTGTGGCGTCGGCGTGGAGAAAGGTCAAATCCGGCAGTAACTGTGGAGCGCCCTACCGCTAGACAACGCGGCATCATGGTTTGGGGCGCTATTGCGTATGATTCCACGTCACCTCTAGTGCGTATTCAAGGCACGTTAAATGCCCACCGCTACGTGCAGCACGTGCTGCGGCCGGTGGCACTCCCGTACCTTAGGGGCTGCCCAATGCTCTGTTTCAGCAGGATAATGCCCGCCCACACACTGCTCGCATCTCCCAACAGGCCTTACGAGGTGTACAGATGCTTCCGTGGCCAGCGTACTCTCCGGATCTCTCACCAATCGAACACGTGTGGGATCTCATTGGACGCCGTTTGCAAACTCTGCCCCAGCCTCGTACGGACGACCAACTGTGGCAAATGGTTGACAGAGAATGGAGAACCATCCCTCAGGACACCATCCGCACTCTGATTGACTCTGTACCTCGACGTGTTTCTGCGTGCATCGCCGCTCGCGGTGGTCCTACATCCTACTGAGTCGATGCCGTGCGCATTGTGTAACCTGCATATCAGTTTGAAATAAACATCAATTATTCATCCGTGCCGTCTCTGTTTTTTCCCCAACTTTCATCCCTTTCGAACCACTCCTCCTTGGTGTTGCATTGTCACTGTCAGTCAGTGTATGTTCGACGATCTACAGAACCTTATGGTCAATGCATGACGCATTAGGCCACACTTTTGACAGACTTGCACAGCAAAGTGCATACGAGTTCGTGCCAGTGCTTCAAAATTAACACATTGCGCACTGCCTACGCAAACATATGAGGAAACGGAATAAGCGAAGGAGACATCGGCAATTTATCTAACGAACATTTACGGGCGTTTTTACAATTCTCTACATGTCTTGAGTGGGAAGCTCCCATAGCCCGGATCTCAACTCCATTTTGCTAATTATTATGCTTCTCAGTGTTGCTGTTAATCTTCATACAGCAACAGCGATTGCACTCAGACCGGCTACTTCATGCCAGGGATAGGCTGAGCATTGTAAGCTTCAATTTGTACCAATGAAATCATGTTATTTCTACGGGAGAATTTGAGGCATGTAGAGACAATTGCTCATGGATATCTGTGATCCAATGTGCTCCCTCTGTTTTCCCATGTAAGCTGTCTTGTATATGGCAACAATTTCCAGGTATTGGGGAGACTCAATTCACTTCACAACAAGCCTAATTTCTTACTAAAATCTCTACAATTATCATTATGAAGGATGCACACTGGTACCAGTCATGTTTGCACATAAAACTGAACTTAAGGGTACATGTCTGTGAAGGACCGTAATTTTAACTACAAATCACACACAAGATATCACCAGTAGTTTGCTTCATATACACCCGAAATTCGCCGTACAAGTGGAATTAACCTTTTAGAACCATAAAACAACAAAGAAAAATTACTTAGTCAAGTATTTTAATAAATAGCCTACTTTATCCTTTGTATGTAATTTACTTTTTGGGAGTGTAGACAGTTTTTAGGTACCTTTATCTTCGAAACGTATCAATAAAATCCACCATTTTAACTGTATACAGAGAATGTGTGTGTGCATAAAGTAGACTACTACGGAGAACATACAGAAAGAAATGAATTAGCAGCATTAATTAAAACTTGGTACATAAAAATACAGCAATTTTTTGTTGGGTTTAGCTGAAGTCAATTCCTAACTTTTTATGATAGGTCCATGATTGTAGTCTACTTTCCTTCAATTATCGTATTGATTCTATGTACGAAGTTTCAGCCTTCTAGCTTGAGTAGTTTTTGGTCTATTAAACTAAATATGTCAGAAAACTAAACTTTCGGGAAATTGGACTTAAAGTTTAACTTTGCTTTTAATGAAAGTTGTGGCGTAACTTGATGTGTTTAATGCATTCCAGCCCCATACTCATCTTGGTTCAGAAGTTCTTCATCCTCTTTCTTAATCCTTATATTCCTTTTTCTGGTTCTTGCCTCCTTGGAAGTCACCTTGAACATTCTCTCTGCCTCGGCAACTATTCTGTCAATAGCAGTGAGGAGGTAGAGGAAGATCCATAATGGCACAGAAAGTTTGTGTTGCTTTATACCCTTTGCCCATACACCACATGCCACAGTCTAGTCTTGTGTTCATATTATAAAGCCTCTTGTTATTTACCCCTGAGACCATGACCACAGACACTGCACATAATGATAAGTTTTGAGACTAAACTCTTTCTACTATTTACATATTCAAGCAGTTCAATACTACTTTCACATTCACAATATTTACACTTTAAACATTTGTTCAGTAAACTGCACACAACACTCAGTTCAATTGTCACAGACCCAGGATTTATATTTGGAATCTTTTCTTCACTAAAGTTACTGCTGTATGAATCGTCCAAATATTTCACTTTATTTTTTGAAGCATTTGATTGCACCATAACCTCACTCTCACCAGAACCATTACTGGTATTGATTTGTGTTTCTTGCTCCTTAGATGTAGGTCTATTTCCGTAGAACTTGCGCCTGCCAGCACCAAATTTCCTCGTCCTCGGCATATCTATGGAAATATTTCCTACTTATATCTTAAGAAAAACTGTTGTGATCAACACTATAGTTTATTTATTACTGATGTGGAGAAAGATGCACATCGTGCAGGAGAGCCAAATTTTGAAAGTTAAATTTACTATTTTTACATAGAAATTACCTTTAATGCCCCAAAATGACTTGTTCAGGAAATATTATGAAGTTTAAATACATTTGACATGTAAAGGGGCGTGGCAGAGTTCTGCAGATATTTAAGATTAGGGCTGTAAAAGTTCCTAAAATATTAATAACCTGTACTTATTGTATAAGGTTGGATTCAGGAAAGACTGGGAGATAGTAGAAGAGTAATGTTTTAGATTTTTTTTTTAATACGCGTACATGTACCCTTCAAATACTAACTATGATTACAAGTAAATAATACATAACATTAGTACGATATGGACAAGGAGAATATTTGAATGATATATGTAACATAAGCATTACATAATTTCGTAATTTGTCTTGGTTGTGGCAGTGAATTTACAGACGAGAGGGTGACAAGAGTAAGTTAATTAACATAATGAATTATTTTATATTTTATACGAGTTTATTGAGTTGAGTTCTAAAAACTGACCATGTACGTCACAAAGATTTACTGTAAATTTATTTATACCTATTTCCTTACTTTAATTACATTTGTGATACTTCAAGAAAGGTGATATTTAATAGTTACTGTAAATTAAGTGAAAACTGTAATCAGTTCATTACATGAATTAGAACAAAGGGTAAGTCATACTTCCTGCAGACTTTTGCCTTAATTACTGTATCTTAATCTCCTTCATTGAGACAACTGACAACAGTCCCACAACGCCGGCATCCATATATCATATACGACTCCGCTGCCGACCTCCGTACGTGGTATAGACACCTGCACGACCAACATCATTTTGTTGTTGCTCTTAAAGTAATAAATGTTGTAGAGATGGAAGTGGTATACCTTTGACGGTAAAGATCTCTACCTTCCTTGTATGTACGAAACATCCCCAATCAGTGTTTCCGCCTTTCTCTCTGAAGTGTTTGAAATAGTCTGATCGCTATCCGCTTGAGAGCACGAAGGCTTAAATTTCTGCTGCATTCTAGCAGATGTCGTCTTCATTACGGGGTGTTTCCTCATGTAGATTGATAGTAGAAATCGCAATCTCTTCACTGATATGAATGTTGACATCATCTGGTGAATTCATATACCGTAATTCTTTCAGTGCCTTGAAATCTGCTATGAATCCTTATTAGTTGAGAAAAAGGATACTGAGATAAACCACCCAATCAATTACAAAGTCAATACGGCCAATATGAGCAGATTATCATAATTAATTGACCCGCTGTCAATTTGAAATAACATGGCGCGGAGCAGAAGGATGGCACGGTGCAGTTTCAATGAAAGGGAAGTAATACAGGTTTAATAAATCAGACGATAAAAGCACTACACCAGACTAAACTGAGCGAAGCGAGAATGGGCGTATTAACCAAAGAAATGGGAGTGCATGGTGCGCAGCAAAGTAACGGACGACGAAACACGCCAAAGTATACGCCCTGTTTCTCATGAACTATTCGACCCATTAACCTGGGATTGGTGCCAAATAAATCTTCGAACTATTGTTCTCAGTTCTTCCACTCAGTTACTGAGACAACGATTACCGTAGTTTCACTGCATTGCGAAACATCCCAGGCAAATACAAGAACGTCACTTTCATTGTGTACAAATGCGGAAGGTCCCTTCTCTATTACTAAACTATCAAGGTAAATACAAAGTTGATGTAAACTACATTATTTCAGTCTCTTCTGTAAACGTCTGAAAATAATCTGGACTAAAGTGTATAAACTTCATGATCTGTATTGTCAGTGCTGAACTGTGCAAAGTATAAGTCTTTGTTTTTTCCTCCTATTCAAAACCTTATTCAACCTCTGGAGGGGGTTATACATTCATGTCAAGGTTACTTAGAAGAACGGGCATGTTGTATTGTACTGAATTTGGAATAATCTAGATATACGGTACGGTAGTATAAAAATTCACAATCATGGTACACTACACATAAACATTCACATGTTGTGGACCTAATTTTTTTTGATAAAACAAAAATCGCGTTTGGATAACAATCGTCTGATGTTGCTAAACTAATTCTAAATTGAGTCTGATACCCATGAACAGATTACACACAACCTTAGCCATACATTAATACTTTGCTTACAGGCGGAATCATTATCATTGACAGTGCTCTATTAACTTTGATGAAACATTCTCCATTATTCTGACGCTTTTAACAACAGGCAGCCATGAAATAGGTTCACAGCTTCTACGGTCATTAGACAAGGACAGGAGAGAATAGTGGGAAGCAACAGTGAAGGATATGGACTTTGCAAAATCGAGCAGAAAAGCTTGGAGTGTCTTAAATCGACTTACTGGAAAACATTATTCTAAAAAGCAGCGCACTAACTTGAGCCCAGATGCCATTGCAAATAGAATAGTTGAAGTCACCCGAGCCAAGAGAGATAAATGCCATACGAAAACTGTGAGACGTAAGCTCACCGAGCTCAAACATGGAACAAAGAAGAATGAGGAACTGTCTAGACCATTCTCTATTCAGGAAGTCGAAGCTGCTATAAAAATGCTGAAAACCGGTAAGGCTGCTGGCCCTGATAATATCTTCAACGAATTCCTTCGAAATACGGATCCACTTAGCATAAAATGGATCACTTCTCCTTTTACTTACATCCTTCAGACTAATAACCTGCCCAAGCAGTTCAAACGGTCAAAGGTGATCGCCCTTCTTAAACCTGGAAAGCCGGAGCAGAGACCTGAAAACTACCGCCCCATATTACTTCTCAGTTACACTTATAAGCTCTTGGAGCGAGTCCTCCTCACTAGGATAGCACCACTCATTGACGCTGTAATTCCTCCAGAGCAAAACTGGTTTCAGAGGAAATCGTAGCTGCACTGATCAAGTTTTGTCTCTTACCACTCACATTGAGGCACGCTTCCAAAATAAGTTAAAATCAACAGCTGTCTTTATTGATCGGACAAGTGCATATGATACTGTCTGGCGACATGGACTAATTCTTAAAGTGCTGGGAGTGATTTCCTGCTTCGAAATTGCAAACCTAATTTCCAACATGCTCTGTGAGAGAGAGTTTGTAGTATTCCCAGGTGATTCTAAAAGCCGGAAAAGAAAATTAAATAACGGTCTGCCACAGGGATCAGTATTGGCCACAGTTCTCTTCAACCTATACATCCTTGACTTACTACCAACCACATCTACTAAGTTCATCTATGCAGACGACATTGCATTGGCAGCTCAAAGCAGGAATTTTGAGGATGGAGAAGGCATTCCTTCAACAGACTTGGTCAAAACGGCAACTTTCTTCAAGTCTTGGCGTTTGATCCCAAGTGCTTCTGAGACCGAGGTTTCATGTTTTCATCTCAGCAACCGACTCGCAAACTATGAGCCATCTGTCTTATTCCTTGGTGAGAAACTAAAGTACAACCCGTTCCCGAAATATCTAGGAGTCACACTGGACAGAACTCTGAGCTACAAAGAACGTCTCACCAAGCTCTCTCACAAAATCGCTACAAGGAATAACATCCTACACAAGCTTTGTGGCAGTTCCTGGGGAGCCTGAGCTGACTGCTTACGATTAACGGGTATCAGTCTTGTCTACTCTTCAGCGGAATACTGTGCCTCAGTATGGCTGGAAAGTGCACATGCGCATAAAGTGGATACTAAGCTGAATGATACCATGCTCTGCATAACTGGTAGTAAAGTAAACTCGTGTCCTCATCCCGAGGTGGTGCAGCTCTTTTCAGGCACACCCCCATTGGAGGTGAGCTGCATGTACTATTTCAACAACATACCAGCCCTCCTGCCATTCTTAAATTTCTGGCAGTACCGGGAATCGAACCCGGGCCCCCGAGGACGGCAGCTAATAACACTAACCGTTACGCTACGGAGGCGGACATAACTGGTAGTGTAAAGTCAACACCTCGCCACTGGTTACCCGTACTTAGTCATATCCCCCACTTCACCTGAGGAGAAAGGAAGCTCTGCTGAGTGAAGGAAAGAAGATCTGGTCATCTCCCTCATTACCAGTTCACCAGGAATTTTGTTACCCATCGCCAAGACGACTTCGATCTAGGAGACCAGAAAGTATACTCGCTGTCCGACTCTTGAGGGATAATTTTAATCTAAACAAGAGCTGGCGGGATGAGTGGTCAATTTCAACATCTGGAACAAATGCTCATTACCTAAATCTAACCCTGAAAATGAAGGGATTCGACCTCCCAAGAAAACTATGGTGTCGCCTCAACAGACTGAGGACTGGGCATGGACGCTGCAATTTCTTACGCCATAAGTGGGGTTGGATGGTTTCTCCAATATGTGAATGCAATGAAGAGGACCAGACCATGGACGATGTCATCCCGTACTGCCCTCTTCATGCCTACTCCGGAAGCCCCAGCGACCTGTTTCATCTTTCAGAAAGTGCTGTAGAGTGGCTGAAACACTTGGACCTGGACTTATAAATTTGTAGTTATAATCACCATACGATTAAATAAATAAATAAATAAACCTTTAGAACGAGCATCGACAATTATCTACAGGCACTCAAGAATTTGTTTATCAATAAAATAAAGTATACATGCAAGAGAAGAGAATATTTCTCCTCAAACAACCTTTTGACCAAACTGAATTTACACTGAGAATACACAAAAATTTAATATAAATATTGGCATGATGATCATACGATTTTAATATTTTTAATGGGAACGGATACTCAGTATGTTAACAACCACTTTTACTGAATTGTGGGCTTGTGAAAAATAGGCCTACTTTCTACAGAGTCCTTGCAGTTATCCTACTAAGTCTTAAACCTGTTATCATGGTATAAAATTTATATTAATAGTTCGTGGTGTAGGTTACTGTAGTCAGTTTGTGAATCAGGAACAACAGCTGAATGACCTGGTAAAGGGAACTGAGACTCTGGATACCAGTTGCTACAGAATAGGAGTGGACATCTCGAGAAAACTGTGAGTCACGGCCCTGCTTGTGAAAAGTTACTGCAAGTAGCTCGCAGTTGTGAGACAGTATCTCTACATCGGTCTGTTTTCAGAGGAACATTGCTGCAAGGGAGTAAAATTATTGGAAGTGGGATATCTTATTCATGAGTTTTAAGTAACAGACATGAAATAAGCGAGAATGATTGCTGGTTCAAACAGGTGGAGACAATGGCAGGAGATTATTCAGAATGAAGGGAGATAAAGGCCAAGTTATGAATGAACTCAGTCGATAAATGTGTAAACCTGACTATTTTTGGGATCCTGTAAGGCGAATGGAGGATGATGTGTTATCGAGGGGAATAATGGACTCAGCCATAGAGGGTATGTGAAGTAGCAGACTAAGACGACGATGGTTAGACTCAGTTTCTAAGGAGGTAAACATTAAAGGTATGAAATTTAATGAGGCCACGAAGCCTTACAGACTTACCTTATCACTCCTTCCAAGTATACGGAGAAGAGAGAGTGTGACAAGCTGCAGGAAGTGATGGCCGATACACAGCTAGGTCACGTGTTACAGAGATAATTGCTTCTCTCGCAATAACTGTTACATTCACAAGTACGCAGACTTGTGTAAAAAACCCTATAAGATGAACGTGTGGATCAGTCTCAATCACTTGGTAGACAACTTCAGACGTAAAAGAACTAACAAATACATTTTGAGTAGAAAGAAACAAACAATGCTGGAATTACACACAAGCTATGAACATCAAATTTCTCATTGTAACATGAAAGGTGTCCAGGGAGTCACGTGTCAATGTGCCTTGGTACAGCATGTGTTACCTCACAATGGTCCTTTGTTCGGTACTCCGGATCTCACAACTGTAGATACATACATATCGGACGTGCCGAAATAATTTGTTTACCGGTCAGACGACTCTATCTAGGAATGCACATGAATTACGAGAGAAGACTGTCTGCAGCAACCAGTGTTCAAACAGATGTTCCACAATCTACAGGAATCTTAGGAACAAGGCGTGTTGCATTGCGCCGCACATTTTGACGGACTTGAACAGCGAAGTGTATATCAGCCCGTGCCAGTGCTTTAAAATGAAGTAACAGCTGTTCAGTGCCTATCCAAACATATGAGGAGGTGGAATTAGCGAAGGAGACATTTCGGATACATCAGCGAGTTGTCCAACGAACTGTTAAGGGTGTTTTTACACTTCTCTACATGCCTTTATTGGAAAGCTGCCATAACCAGGGTCTCATCTCTACTTTGCTAATTAACATGTCTCTCAGCATTGCTGTCCATTTTGATACAGCAACAGCAACTGCGCTCAGACCAGCTACACCATGCCATAGAAACTCCGAGCTTTGTATGTTTCAATTTGTACCAATGAAATCATGTGATCGCTATCAGACGAGCAGAGACACAAAGAGACAAAAGCCCGTGGATAGCTCTGATCCACCATGATCCTTCTGTTTTATCAGTGTAAGCTGTCATGTATAGGGGAACTATTGCCAGCGGAGATCGGTTTCATTAAATAACGAGCTTCACCTCTTCTCAAAATCTCTATGAAGCATGTACACTGGCACGAGTTTGCCGAAGGGAGAGTTTTTACATATAAAAATGTTAAGTATTGTTACATGTAAATAACATATAATATTGGTATGATATGGAAAACGAGGACATTTGAGTGATACATATTACATGTATATTAGAAACCTTCATGATTTTTCTTGTTTGTGGCACTGAGTCCGTAGACGAGGATATGGAAAAGTAAGTTAAGACATAAACTTCATGATTGATTGTATTTTACCATACGAGATTATTGAGTAGACTTCTAAAATCTCGCAACGCATGTCATATTAATTTAGGTTAATTTGTTTATACCCATTTCTTTATTCCAAACACATTTATGATACTGCGGGAAAGGTTAATTCATTAATTAAACAAAGTTAACGTAAAAATTATAATCAATTCATTATGAAAATTACAACAAAAGTTGAAACACACCTAAAGTACCCACTTCTTGCCGTCTTGTTTTCTAAAACAGGATAATTCACAGTTAACTTTCAGGATTCCAAGAGAATAATATGGGGGAAATGCAATGAGTAAGGAGCCAAGCTCAGACAGCCTATGAACAAATGAGCCCTTAATGCAGCGCTACTCAGTATAACAAAAGTAAATTATAAGCCGTGGTTTAGCTTCTTACCTTGTTGCAAACTTACTAAAGGACAACACTCATTCTGCTCCAACTACATACCATTCATACAAGAACTGAGATGATATGCCATCTGGAGAAACACAATTTATGAAGCAACTTGTGCAAAATTCAAAAGCCAATATTTACTGGTAGGTTGAATGGCATCCTTGATCAATGTTGTGTGAAGAACACTTAAGGAGATCCCGAACATCTTCCTTCCGACGAAAGGCACAGGATAATTTACAACAACAAGATGAATGGGTTTATTTTATACAGCCCAATGAATATATTAAGATGGTTATGTGTAAACACATCTACATTTCCACCATTCACGAACAGGTATAATATGGCGTGGCTCGAACAGTGGCAAAACAAGGCTGCCAACTTAGGAATCTTTACAAGACCATTTGGCTGGATGGGTTAGGTCCGGCTGGTGAGAAAATCTTAGGGATGACTGCTCACCAAGGCGGCTTGGGGACGGGGGTGGGGGCATACCACAAGTTTAAAGCCGCGAAGCTGCCCTCAGGATTCTAGTACCTTACGTTACATCACCACTGGTATGGCTAGTGAAAAGACCACTGGTCTGGATAGTGACAAGACCACTGGTCTTCCTAGTGACAAGACCACTGGTCTGAATAGTGACAAGACCAGGGGTATGCCTAGTGACGAAACCACTAGTCTGGCTAATGACAAGACCACTGGTCTGGATGGGTAGGGTCCGGGCACTCACCAAACCCTTGGGATGGAGTCCTCCATAATTTCTCAAAATTGTCACCTGTACATTTCAACACATGTGCCAACAAGCCTGCTATGTCCTTCTACATTTGTTGTTGTTTTTGTTTGAGTCATCAGTCCATAGACTGGTTTGATGCCATCCTATTCTGTACCAACCTTTTAACTGTACATAACTGCTTCACCCTACTTCTGCTCTAATCTGCCTTTTATATTCACACCTTGGCCTACTGGCTACACATGCTGAACAAGTGCTGGGTGTATAACATTTTATCTCTCCCTCTCATCAAATTTAGCCAAATCGATCTCCCCTCACCAATTCGATTTAGGGTGATGATGTTAGTCTCTTACGTATCTTATTGCTTTTGGTGAAGGGAGTGATAACCTTGAGAGCTACAGATTTATGTCGGTTTCAAACAACAGGTACACGATTTTTCATTTCATAATTCTTACCATGCTCCACAGAGATTCATAGCTCGGAAATTTTGGTTAAGAACCCAGTGACTGTATCAACCTTTAAAGCCCATCCCGCTGACCTAGAAAGTGTGCATCGTCGAATTCCCTTCAAAAGTGAAGGAAAAAGCTACACTGCGAATCAAGATTGAGGCGGTCTATTAGTCTACATTACATTTGGAGTAACAAATTGTGAAGCAAGTTCTCAACGAGTTATCAAAAAGGAATCATTCAGAAAAATGCATTTCTCTTTGTGGAATGACGAAGCTGAAATCCTTTCTTAATCTGTCAAAGCCCAATGTCACCTACAGGTGAGACCTAATATTAATCAAATTTCCTGTTTGAACTTCTCTGCCTTTTGGAAGTACTCAAAGAAAGGTCTTCGAATTTGAAATGGAACATTTTAAATTCGCAACCTGCACTGGTCAGCCAGCTCACGCTCAAGTACAAGAGGTAACAGACTGGATTGAAGAGGAGAAGCAACTGCAACTGCGCGTTATTATGGCATGGAAAGCGTGTGATAAAATGTAATTATATTTTGCAGTTTATGCTTGTATATTGCTTAAAGGGTCAGAAATGAAAGTGATACATTCTTAAGCATAATATTATAATTTAAACATGTGTTTTTGACATGAAAGGCATGATGTTACCTATATGTGTCATTGGTCACATAAAGTAGGCACTTTTGTCCAGTTTCAGTTGTGAATAATATCTGATATTCACTTCATGTTTTCTCTCCCTTTTCAGTCTGACATTGGATGAGGTACTAGAAATGTTGGATGATCTATAGATCTATAGATGATATTACTATGTTTCTACAAAATGACAGGTATATTACAGATGAGAGAAGTGGCGGTGAGGCAATTAATTCTGTCGATCTCAATCCCCTTCCCGGTAGAATGTTCAGATTGACAGTGGAAATAAATATATCAGCAGATGATGGTACGCCGGTACCTTCTAATGAAATGAAGCAGGCGCCTGGTTTTTCTGGGGCAAATAAACGAGCACCTTCTAAGGAAAAATACAACAAGTTGTGGGCAGCTACGGAGGAGAATTTTATTTTCCGATTGGGTGAGGGACGGGCATGAGGAACCTTCAGAATATGACGGACCGCGACTGTCTCCAGTTCAGTGTTTTGAGTTACAGTTCATTGCAGAAGAAGAATCTCATTGTGAAAATGTCAAAAATATACGTTGTGCACAGGAACCATATGTTAGACATAAATTCAGATGGCATAAGGTTTTATATCACTGTACTATTTTTGACTGGCAAAACGCATCTGGAAAACATACGAACTTAGCAAGGTACAAAGATACTTCAAATTTCTTAATCAAAACTTAGGGCAGCAATTTGAGGGAATCGGTTCAAGTGATCTTGCAGTGGATGAAGCTGTGGTTTCCTATTACAGCCGTCACAGCACCAAGCAAGGGGACACCTCTAAGGTTCGGACTTAAACTGTGATCAATTCCTACGCGATTTGCTTACCTCGTAGCCTTTGACCCTTACCAAGGATCTAAACCGGCCCAGCAGCCGCGACAGTCCAATATGAGTTAGGAGCAGCAGCTGTCTTCGCAATTGAAAGTAGGCTACCAGCAGGCTGCAAACTGTAACTATACTGACCAATGTAATCTACAGGTGGCATCCCTGTATTTCTTTTTTTTTTTGTGGAACACTTTTCCTCTAGATTTTTAGTTTTGCTTTGTTTTTAGTAATGTAGCTAACATAATCTAAAATGAAATACATAGATCAATTTCGTACATTGTGTGGGCATTGGCAGTTTAAACTGGTGTGTGTGTGTGGTAACCATCGCAGACATGCTTAGCAGATGAAGATAAAGAAATCTCGGCCGTAATCAACCCTTTTGGACTATTTCAATTCAACTACATGCCGTATGGTCTTAAAAGAAATCACATTTATTGTAATGTTTTGAGAGGATTGAGAACGAATATGGTTGGGATGATGTAACAATAAGGGAGAGTTTTGGTTTAAAATATTACTTTAACAATTCAGAATATTTTTTTCTGGAATCCTTCTTTGAGACTATAAAATATATTTATTTTGCATAACACGATTGCGATGCAGAGTGCCAAAGCAGTTACCATACCCAATGCACTACAACATTCTGAATCAGCTGTTTCAGAAATAAGAGAATAATGAAAGGTATCGGATAGATGATGATGAATGTTCTACTCCAGCAACAAAAATCTCTAAACACAGTTCTGGTTTAAATCTTTGTAGATGCCCACGAAGTGTGGGATATAGGGATCAACCAAGTGATAGACCGATTGCCACAGTCTTATACATTAAGTAGTTTCGAAAATTTGTTCCCAAAAGTTTGCTACGTTCGGAGAAATTTTCCCAACGAATTTAGTCAATACTTTTTCATTAAGTTTCATTTCATTTATCTACCAAGATAAATTGAGAAATGAACTTTCAGTGATTTATGGCAATTATAATTTAAGGATATTTCCTTCTGCCTGTGATTCGTTCACAATCTTCATGAAGCATTCCTCCGAAGAATCGTTCTCTGAGGAACACAAAACTCTACAAATTGCACTAACTACGCCAGTTTCAGCAGCGAAATCAGAGCGAAGTTTCAAAGCAGACTGAATTCACTCACTGTTTGTTCAATTCATTAGGAGAACACCGGTAAAATGCCCAACTTCAACAACAGAGTCATTGAAATTTAAGCCAGTGCTCAACCACTGTATAAGTAATGTGCCATTTGGTGAGTTCACTTCCATTTCTTCATTATTAACTATTTAGTGTATATTTTTAGGCCGATATATTTCGCTATACGTACTCTCCTTTGGAGTTTTTGTGGTACGGTATAGATACCCGTGCTTCAGAAATACCTGCCGCAATCCCATTTCCATGGCCGAAAACTCTATATCGGGCCCCACTGGCGGAACTGATCCCGAGCCGCTACTGTATGCATTCAGGTCTTATAATATTGTAATTGGTCTTGGTTCACGCTCGGGGACTGGGTGTTTGTGTTTGTCGCAGAATTTTCCTCTTCATATTTACGCAACACTACCAACACGCAATAGGGATTACCGGTACATTCTATCACGTAGGCTTGGCCTCGGGAAGAGCATCAGATCGCAAACAAGAGTCAAATCCACATGTACGACACATCTCGCACCCACTGGTGTGGTAGAACATAACAGATCCATGCCATGGTTACTGTACCAGAGGTATGCCCGACTCGTGCATTTAAAACTAGTGACTTGTAGAAGTCCATGAAGATCATGAAATCTGAAACCCATTTTGGAAATAGTGTGAACGTTTCTCGACATATGTCACTACTATCGACTTATGTTGTGCCCTGTGGGGTGAAGATGAACTATTCAAATTCAGGATAATTTTTGTGCGTTAAGGTTTCCTAAACTGGAATATTTAGTGTTTGGTTTAGATGTTCAAAGGTTATCAACACTGCTATCTCTTCCCACACGCTTAAAGTGTTGGCCGCTGAAAAATGTTGTATGTTTATTTATCGACCAATCAAAAATTTTCTGATATTTATTAAATTAACCAATACGAATTCGGGGTTTGTCAGGGCCTTGGTCCATAATTTTCTGGATTTTCCTCTCCGCTATAAAAGCCGAGGGCTGATGAGCCATGATGTCCTTTGTGACCGCTCCAGTCTAGAGCGTGTACGTCCATCTTCTGGAGGTCCACAAGCTCGAGATAATGGCAGTTTCGTCTTAACTATGTGATATTTTTGAGAGCTAGCTTGAGAGGAAAGTTTCAAACCGTTAGCAATGTAACTTTTATTTTGTCAAACGTATATTTCAAACTTCAAATGTAAAATTCAAACAAGTCAAAAGAACTTAACCATAATCAGGGAATAGAGAGTGAGTAACTCTCATGTATTCCCTCTCAAGTTGACATTGAGGTGACCATGATTTTGTAACCGTTAAAATCCACCTAGCATTTCTGTAATTAAATATTTTCTCCATATAGTCACTTCTCTAACGTCGGGCCAAAAGCCCAAATAGAGTCTTACGAATTTCATGTAAGTATCAAGTAGTGAATGTGTTCGCCTCCTTACCATTTTGATTTTCGGCCAGTAACTTTACCTTTTGCTTTTATTAAAAGCCAGGTAGAATGGGCACTTGTTACCCCTGTTACAGTTAACATCATTCACTTCATTTTCAGGCAATTAGATTGTTGAGCAGTTAGGGCAGTGAGTACTGTTTCATTTTGTTAAATGTAGGTTGTGCCAGGATAGGCCAGGAACTTGTAAATTTCGAGAATAGTCTACAAAAAAGTGAATTTGTAGAACAAACAGCTCTTCCCCTGATGTAGAAACTAGTAGATCCGTCTCCTTGACAATTGATTGAAAGGATCAGTAGCGCTGATTTAAAAATTGTAATTAGGGAGCCGAGACTCTTTATATTCCGAATCGCGAGTCAAGTGATTAAATTAACAATGCACTCCACAATGTAAGGTCTTTCACACGGAAACATTACATTATTGTTCTCAAAGCAGGGTCACATTATAAGAGAAAGTCGCAAATGTTTCTAAAATAATTTTTTAAAACTTAAATTTGAAGTAAAATTTTAAACTGGAATAGACCAAGTCTGTTACTATACACATAATACCGATCTTGGGCTCTTCTGAGATTTTATTACTCATTTTATAATTATTCAAGTTGGTCCACTTACTTAGACTACTTTTGCAACTGGATTACGTATACATAGAATAACTATTTTGAACTGTTTTTAAATTTCATTAATCATTTTATAAATATTCACATTAGTTACTGTTTTAATGTGCATTTAACGGAAAATTGATTGCTTTTAGGACCATTGTAAGCGCGTAATGATGAAGGAAACGCTGTATATTACCGGTACTATATACTGGTACTACAATACTGTGCATCATATATTTATCATACTGAACTTTGTACATTTGCTCATTAAATACTTCTTGATCCTCATATTTTATCTATATTAGAACGTCGAACAATTTAGTCCGTGAATTAGACTTAGCTATGAAACGTGGTTCATGTTCCACCTCGCCATCGCGAAGCACTGTTTCTCTTAGATTCCGAGACGGAGGTGCGCCGTGTGTCGCTGTGCCGTATGAAACATTCAGCAGTGACATGTCTATTATTAAAACAGTATTTAAGCCACACGAGGCGGAATAATTCAGGCTTATTGCATTCTACGTTGTACAGATATATTCACAATATAAATCTAGCAATGATTCATCTTCTAGTTCTTCTTCTACAATATCCTTATCATATGTCGGCTGTCATCGGGGCGATCTGACCCTTGTCCTCAGCAAGTTGGGGTACCGAGTCCATACCATTCTCGTACAGTCCGTAGCCAAGATTTTCTCCTTCTTCTCCTACACCTCTTTCCTTAAAGTATATCTTTGAGATAAACTGAAGGAGGTCATTTATTTATTTGTGTCAGTCGCATAATACAGTAAAATTACAAGAGAGATAATACATATTACAGTGGTGCTGCATAGTGCCAGATATGAGCACTAGTATCAGGTGGATGTTATTCTTTACGTTGTCGCAATTCGCACTCTCTTTGAAGGTTTCCACGTCGTCCAGGGCTCTCCGTAGTTACGGAGCAACTTCTACTCAAGTTTCGCAAGTTTCAGGCGAGCTGGGTGAGCAGCCCTGCCTGATCATGTCAAAGCATCGTGAGAGAGGAGTTTTGCCTCGGAGTTGGCGCAGTGATACCTGCAAAGTGTGGTCACAGGTACATAGGTGTATCACTGTGTTCCAGTAGCTCTCCCATCTACTTGACCTGCAAGTTTCAAGATGCTTCTTCATTCCTCACGTGAAAAGGATGGATCTGGGTTTTTGATGGATTTGGTTTTAACTTATAATTCTCTAAACGTATAAACCACTGCACTACCTCAAAATTTCGAATGATATTGTACGTGAACTCCAGCTCGGAGTACTGTAGCCCCACATCTCAAAGGATGGTGTTCAGGCCTCAAAAACATTAAGTAAGGCAGGAGATACACAACACCGAAGTAAACATGGACGGAGAAAATGAAGTCCCTGTTACAGAGGATTTAAATAATTCTCTTGAAGGCAGTCTTTGGGACCCAGTTTCAACAGGACTGCTCAAGCTGTGATCAAGTACGCAGGTGAGAGACCTAAAGTACTGGACTTGCTTTAGGGATGTGCCAGCTACTGTGTGGAGATGAGAAGAATGCACGAATGTGGAATGTGGTCTGCAAGCACGAACTTCCTGTTCTTCCTAGACAGATCGGCTCTTATCTGCTCTTATCTGCTACACGAAAACATTGACTCACACTTTGCAGTTTGCTGGATTACAACTAACAAGAGCGAAGAGCTACTAGTAGAAGATAATGTAAAGTCGCCTGGGTAGTAGCGGAGTTACTATGGTAACCATTGCGTCACGGGCTCTTCTGGTGAAAACCCCTTCGCCCCGTACCTCACCGGGCATGTGCATTCTTCTGATCTCCCAACAATACTCTCAACTTTATAGGTTGAATGACATGTTTTCTTACGATCATTAAGTTAGTATTTTTCGTGTTTAAACGCACAACTCTGTTTGATCACACAGTTCGCTAATATCTGTGGACCTTCAGCACTTATTGCAAACCGAAGGGTATCATCCGCATATGGCAGATTATTTTTCACGATTCCTTTAACAATACTGATATCAGAAAAGCACCCTTTCATAGAAGTTATTGAAGAGGAGTGGAGTTATAACAGAGCCTTGCCTCATCCCTTGCTTTATTTCAATAGCACAGGCGTTGGTGTTATCAACCTTAAGAGATGCGAACTGATGTTAATACAGGTTGGCAACGGTTCGTATATCTTTTCCATCCAGACCAATATCATATAGTATAGTCAATTTACCATGTAACCGAAGAAGTCTCTGGACAACTGGGAATAAAGCAACACCAAGATGAATTAGTCTCTTCTGCAAGGAAACTTCCTGTCTTTCATGAACATATATACCTTGATCACGACCAAGGGTTTCTAGTGTAATGTGGAATCCGAACCAGAGGATGTCTTCATTTTACGAGGCACGTCCAGAAAGTAAGTTCCGTTTCAATTTATCTCCGGTGCTGCGCTGCGATCGCAGGTCCGCACATGCACGGTAGACGCTCTGTATCAAGGAGAAGAAGCGTGTGCCATTTTGAGATCGCTGTCAGCCACGTACGCTTTGTTGTGCTAGTTTACAATGTCGGTGTTGATTGAAAATCCCGCCGCTTGTGAAATTAGGTCTGTGATTCGTTTTCTGAATGCTAGGAAAGTGAAACCAATTGAAATTTATCGGCAAATTTGCGACGTTTACGGACAAAATGCGATGAGTTATTCAATGGTGAGAAGGTGGGTCCGACAGTTCAATGAAGGACGTAGTGACGTGCACGATGAAGAACGAAGTGGGCGTCCATCTTTGGTTACAGAAGAACTGGTTCACGCAATTGATGACAAGATCCGGGAAAACCGCAGGTTTACAATTAGTGCTGTTTCCAACTGGTTGAAGACACCGGCGCCAAACTTCTATGAAGAAGGTATACAAAAACGTGTGCCCCGCTATGACAAATGCCTGTAAAATTTCGGCAGTTACGGGGAAAAGTAGTTTAAGAGTTGTAGAATTTTGTGCAATTCATATTTTTTCTGTATCTGTACACAATTTAGTTTTATTACCAAACGGAACTTACTTTCTGGACGTACTTCGTATAACTCCCGAATTCCGTGGCCAGAACTCCAACCGCAGCCAGCTCAGTGACAATGATAATAGGTTATCAAGCCCCCTGATCTTTATCGTCAAATTAAGTCAGCAATACCCTTATGATAGGAACATCGGTCCTGGTTGAAATGGGCCTCTACTTTGTGTCAAAATTGTATGTCTTCATTTAAGGCACCATTTCGATGGATTCCGTTCCCCGACCACGCCTGGCTGAGGGTCGGTTGCTAAAACTGAACGCGACATTGTGTTCGAAGGGTGGGAGCGTCGCGGTTCGTGCGGCCACGGCCGCCGCCGCGTCTCCTGAAAAGAGCTTCACCCCGGTGGAGCTGGACCGGTCGACACCACCACTGAGTGTGTGTGAGACGGGAGGGTTGGTCCGCGCAGCGTCTTTGTGTCTGCTGGCGCCGGTTCGCCGCCCTTGCCCCGCGACCAAGCTCGAAAGTGTGTGTTGTGTGTGCAGCGACCGAACATTTTGTGCGACACGCACAAGCCAAACACGACCTCAGAGCAGGTGAGACTACCCGCTGAATTTAAGCATATTATTAAGCGGAGGAAAAGAAACTAACAAGGATTCCCTTAGTAGCGGCGAGCGAACAGGGAAGAGCCCAGCACCGAATCTCGCAGGTTCACCCTGCCGGGAAATGTGATGTTTGGGAGGGTCCACTTAACAGGGAACCTGCGGCGAGTTCAAGTCCTTCTTGAATGGGGCCACGCTCCGCAGAGGGTTCCAGGCCCGTAGAGACCGCTGCGGCTTCCGGGAGGATATCTCCTTAGAGTGGGGTTGCTTGAGAATGTAGCCGTAAGTGGGTGGTAAACTCCATCTATGGCTAAATAAGACCACGAGACCGATAGCGAACAAGTACCGCGAGGGAAAGTTGAAAAGAACTTTGAAGACAGAGTTCAAGAGTACGTGAAACCGTTCGGGGGTAAACGTGAGAAGCCCGAAAATACCTCAACCGGGGAGATTCAAGCCTTATCCGCGCCTCTTCCCCTGCTTTGGCCAGATGGGTCTGTCCCCCTGCACGGAGCAATCCGGCGTCAGGGTGGTAACGGGTTTCTACTCGGCCGGGTAGTGGTGGGGAGGTCGGTGGGCCGCACTTCTCCCCTCGTTGGACGTCGCGACCCGTTGGGTGTCGGTCTAAGGCCTGGGTGTGTAGCCTGTTCGTCCGCGTCGCAAGGCGTGTTCGTCGGACAGACCCCCAGTGTTCCGGCCGACGGCTCGACGGTGTGTGTGTGCGCGCGCGGAGTTGATTCGCCGCCCTTCGGGGCAGGCGTCCGGCCCCTAAGAAGCGAGGGCGCGTGGCATGGACGACGGACTTCCGGCCCGGCTCCGGCCCCGCTCAGCTGTTGGTTTGGGGATGCCTCGGACAAAAGAATCTTTTAGACTCGCGTCAGCGGCGCAAAAGCTTCGGGTAATTTCACGACCCGTCTTGAAACACGGACCAAGGAGTCTAACATGTGCGCGAGTCATTGGGTTGACACTAAACCTAAAGACGCAATGAAAGTGAAGGTCCCGCCTCGTGCGGACCGAGGGAAGTATGGACCGCGCTGCTGTGTGGCTCCGCATTCCCGGGGCGTCTCGTTCTCATTGCGAGTTGAGGCGCATCCAGAGCGTACACGTTGGGACCCGAAAGATGGTGAACTATGCCTGGCCAGGACACTAGCAAGGGAGATGTGGAGCTACAGGCAAGAAACCAAGAGAATGTAGAGTTTTGTGTCAATATGTTGGAAGGAAGATATTTTAAGATGTCCTTGGTGATGCGGGCAGTCACTTCACCACTGCCTGCTCCTTAGGCTCCAGAGCTTCCTGATCTCTTTGAGACTCTCGGTTCAGCTTTTCACGGCCGGTGTCCTGGCTGTATGCCGTGGTCGAATATCGTTAGTAGTTGCCTATGGCCCACCGGAAACTGAGCGGGGCATTCCCAGGAATCCGGTCCGTATGAAGGTCGGTAGAGTACTGAAGGTGTGGCATCCAGTAAATGGAAGAGCAATCCGAAGCGGCAAGAAATTTACCTGAAAGGAAACATAAAACACTTTGTTGGTGTAGTTCTGAAGATGTAGCAAAATGAAACTGCCGTGAAAGTGGGAATATGGTAACGCTTGTGTCCGTCGAGTGGAATGACGTGTTCCTACAAGCTGTGGCTCAGCTTACCTCGCCTTTCCGTTATGTATAACAGAGGGAGGACTGTTTACTACTCGGCCATCTATACATACTTCAATCTGCACTCAACATACAACAGTCACACCCAGAAATCTCCTGAGCTGTATAGTGATTACCTTCCTCATGACGGAACTGCAACGTGAGTAACAATTAGCCAAGTATACTCCATATCTTCGTGATGTGATGATGATTATTATTTAAAGAGGCTTAGCATCTAGCTCCTTGGCCCCTAATGATACGAAATGTAAAAACAATTTAAATGTCCAAATATTCAACCTCTGACCGGAATTCATATCTTGATTGTGAATAATGAACGGACTAATACGAAACCAAGATAATCAGCGGATCCAACTCGAATATTAAACATTAAGAAGAATTCCAATAATCAATCCTACGAATACAAATAAAAACACGACGATGAACAATTATTATGAACTTAAAACAATCAGCGGATCCGCTCCGAAATGGCGCACCTATCCAGAAGCTAACTTATAACAATGGTATATACTGACTTAGGAGCTGCTTCCAAAGCACATCCTTGAATCGATTATGCTTTGTGTCTAAAGAGGTCGAAAATCTAGGTGAATGGCCCCTCATAAAGGTACCTATCGCTAGTAAAGAAGAACCACGGTGTAATGGATTTAAAATTAATCTTCGCGATGATACGATGCATATTGATTATGTGTCCATTTTCTTGTCTGGCCCACCGTGTATTCAAACTTCAGGATTCCATGGACTTTCTCTAATTGGTGATGGTGTGCTATCTAGCGGTCGACTTGGAATTTAAGCAGCGAGGTAGCTAAGTTGTGCTGCTATCTGGGCGCTAGAAGTGAAGCTTTCTCAGTCGTAGTCAGTCGACAATGCAGATAGCAGTTGTTCTGATTTTTGCTTCTTAACCTGAAGACGCTGGAACCTATTCTCTGCTGATTTTGCCTTAAGAAGAGTAGAAAATCATGATGCAAGAAGAGGAGAGGGTTGAGAAATTAGACCCTGGATGATGGATTGTCCATCTAGGCGATAGGCCTGAACATTTGGTTATCCTTTTAGAATATTTAATATATCTTGTTTCCTTCGACCTCGTAAGTAAGTTGCATCCATCTTCTGTACTGAACTAAGCTACCAAGGAATGGATTAGTTAATAGTGTTAATACGCGGAGATATTTAACCTCAAAATTGAAATTCTGCATGTGGTTTTAAAAGAAATTGACTTCCTAAAACAGGTCCTCATAATAATCTTGTAATATGGTAATATTTTCGGGCTTCAAGTTGTAATGGTCATTATGGCATTTGTTTATCTTCTTTACTTTAGTTAATTAAGGTTTTGTGCACAAAACAAGTTATGTTTATTATTATAATATTTTCAATCAAATGTCGGGCTACTAATAGAGAAACATTGTGCCTTTAATGTAGGGCTTCTAATGACTTCCTCGGTACTTCAAGTGCTTGTTTTGATTTCGGTGCTCGTCATCTGTTACACTCTGTGTAACAGAATGAAAACATACCGTGGCCATGCTGTGTTGAATTTGACATTTGAGTATCGAATTATTGTTGGTAACTTGATTTTCAGCTGATTTTTGGTGTGGATCTTCGTGCATATGGAAGGTTTTTCTGATGAGTTTGATTAACTCATTTGGTTTAAGCTACCGTACCTTGGAGAATATTAGGGTTATTTATCCTATTTATGGATTTATGTCCATGTTTCGGATGATTTCATGGTGTTAACTGAAGTTATGCTTTTTGGTGGATTTAATTTAATTTTAATGCAGCCCTGGAGTAACCGAGAAATTCATTAAGGAAATTTCAGCTTTCATTCAGTAATAGTTGTCTTAAGATTTTAATCTTCTATTGATCTACGTTTGTTTATTGTTCAAAAAGATTTTCTGCCTCCTGGCAATTTGAGTTAGTGTTAAAATAATTTATTTTCAATTGATATCCTTGATTAATTATTCTGAAAGGTGTTCACGTTCATTGTGCAGTGGTAATTGATTTTTAAAAAAATTAGTTTTGAGGTCGAAGATTCTTAAATTATTTACCTAATTAAATTTTGTTTGATCAATTTAATTTGAGTTATTATTTCAGCCAATTAGTTAATTAAGCTTATTTTAGTTGATTCGCTAGGCCTCTTGTGTCCAGAGCTTCCTCAATCAGCGACGGCCTTCTGTTGGGATAATTCGTAAGTCGTCCTTTTGCTTATTTTATCCCTGGTCGTGCTAACACTCTTGACATTTACCTTATGTTGTGAGAACGGTATTTCTAGAAAATAACGTAAACATTCGGTGTTCCACACAAAAGGGCGCAACCCATAGGCAACTCAAACCCATAGTGTTCCCCACATAGTGGGTACTATTCCCAGGGACCCGTTCTACCCGCGGTATTCCTTGACATATTGAATAGTAATCACAGTGACCCGTACTATACCGTGGTGTTACCCACATAGTTGGTACTAATCACCGGGACCCGTATTATTCCGCGGTGTTCCTCACACTGTGGTACTAATGAGAGGTAAAACCCACACACGTGGTGTTCCTCACATAATGGGCATTAATGAGAAGTAAAACCCAGACCCGTAGTGTTCCTCGGAGGCAAACCCAAAATGTACCTCACACAGTTGTACAAATCTCAGGGAACAGTACTATCCGTCGTGTTGTTCACATAGTTGTACGAATGACAGGTAAACCCCAGACCCGTGGTGTTCCTCGAAACACAAACCCATTGTGTTCATCACATAGTGGTACTAATCACAGGAGCCCGTACAATCCCGTGGTGTTCCTCATATAGTGGGTACTAATGACAGGTGACCCCCAGACCCATGGTGTTCCTGGGAACGCGAACCCACGGTGATCGTCACATAGTTGTACAAATCTCAGGGACTCGTACTATCGCGTAGTGTTCGTCACATAGTGGGTACTAATGCCAGGTAAATCCCAGACCCGTGATTCTCCATGGTGTTCCTCACATTGTGGTACTAATGACAGGAGAACACGAGACCCTTGGTTTTCCTAGGAACACAAACCCATGGTATTCATCACATAGTTGTACAAATCTCAGTGACACGAACTATACAGGGGTGTTCCTCACAAAGTGGGTACTAATCACAGGGACCCGTTCTATCCCGGGGTTTTCCTCGGAATGAAAACCCATGGTGTTCCTCACATAGTTGTACAAATCTCAGTGACACGAACTATACAGGGGTGTTCCTCACAAAGTGGGTACTAATCACAGGTAAATCCTAGACCAGTGGTGTTACATGCAACGCGGACCCATGATGTTCCTCACAAAACGTAACTAATCACAGGGACCCGTACTATACCGTCGTGCTCCTCGGAACGAAGCATATGGTGTCCCTCACATAGTGGGTACTAATTTCAGGTAAATCCTAGACCAGTGGTGTTATATGCAACGCGGACCCATGGTGTTCCTCATATTGTGGTACTAATGACAGGTAAACGGCAGACCTGTGGTTTTCCTCAAAACGCAAACCCCTGGAATTCATCACATAGTGGTACTAATCACACGGACCCGTATTATCCGGTGGTGTTCCTCACATAGTGGGTACTAATTTCAGGTGAATCCTAGACCAGTGGTGTTCCATGCAACGCGGACCCATGATGTTCATCACATAGCGTAACTAATCACAGGAACCCGTACTATACCGTGGTGCTCCTCGGAACGAAGCACATGGTCTTCCTCACATAGTTGTTCAAATCTCAGGGACCCGTACTATCCCGTGGTGTTCCTCTCATAGTGGTACTAATCACAGGGACCCATACTATACCCTGGTGTTCCTCATATAGCGGTACTAATAATAGGGAGCCGTATTATACCGTGGTGCTCCTCACACATTTGTACTATTCACAGGGATCCGTAGTATCCCGTAATGTTCATCACAGAGTGCGAACTAATTACGGGGACCCGTACCATCCCATGGTATTCCTCACATTGTGTTGCTAATCAGAGGGACCCGTACTATCCCATGGTGTTCATCACATATTGGTACTAATCACAGGGACCTGTACTGGTGTTCCTCATATAGTGCGTACTAATGACAAGTAAAACACAGACCAGTGGTGATCCTGAGAACGCGAGCCCATGGTGTTCGTCACATAGTTGTACAAGTGTCAGGGACCCGTACTATCCCGTGGTGTTCCTCACAGAGTGGGAACTAATCACAGGGACCCGTCCTATCCCATGGTGTTCCTCACAGAGTGAGAACTAATCACAGGGACCCGTACTATACTGTGGTGTTCCTGACAGTGCGTACTTATCACAGGTACATCCCAGACCCATGCTGTTCGTCACATAGTTTCAGAAGTCTCAGGGACCCGTTCTATCCCGTGGTCTTCCCCACATAGTGGGTAAGAATGTCAGGAAAATCCCAGACCCGTGCTGTTCCTCGGAACGCAATCCCATGGTGTTCGTCACATAGTTGTGCAAATCTGAGGGACCCGTACCATCCCGTTGTTTTCCTCACATAGTGGGTACTAATGACAGATAAATCCTAGACTTCAGATGTTCCTTGGAACGCAACCCATTGTGTTCGTCATATAGTTGTACAAATCTATGGGACTCGTACTATCCGGTGGAGTTCCTCGGAACGCACACCCATGTTTCCACAACCAGATGCTGAAACACCCGAGCGACGTTAGCTTCTTTTATCTCCCTGGGATCCTGTAACCGAATCTAGGCAAAGGGTTAGCCTCCGTCATAGTGATGGGTGATCCTCTAACAGACCCATGGTATTCCTCAGTTTGTGGTACTAATCACAAGGATAGTGGAACTAAGCACAAGTAATTTGGTTCAAAATTCAGCATCCCTTGGTCTCGTCTTCCACGCACAGAGATCTGTGTGTTTGGTCCGCGAGAGCTATATTATTTCGCTCACGTCGACTGGAAAGCCAGGTAAGAACCCCCTACACGCCACCTGGGACGCAGCACGTGGGAGTAACACCTCTCCCCATGCTACGACAGCGTAGTAGGTTCGTGGATAATCTGCTGTTACTTGATGTCGTGTGTCCCCTCTCTCTTACAACTGCCAATGGCTGCCATACAGAAAAGCCGCATAAGATGACTAGACTCTAATTCTTCTGACCGTAACATTTTGAAGTCTGTTGGTGAGGTTTACCATTTTCCACGAGCTGGTGGGCAATCTGTTTAGCTGTAACATTCGCACGACCCTCTGTAACTGGTTGGTTACAACTCAGACGTTTAAGAAACCTCCAGCCTTTCTGGCTATCCTTCCTTAGAGCAGTGTCCCCAATCGCTCCTGTTATTAGGTATCACTTTTAAGAAATATTCCCCAGCTTGGACGGTATCGGATCTCAAATGATCGTTGTCAAAGAGATCACGATATTTTCTCAATATTTCAATAGTTTTTGTATATAGTGTTCACCGTCAGCGAATTGAGATACGAGAAAAATTTCACGATATTTATATAATCATCACATTAAGGAAAATGCTCCATATTCAGAATGTTCTCGTGCAGTGAAATAATACATTTCCCCCAATCATCCTTCTTAAAATGATATCATCTTCGAAAAGGCACTCAGATTCTAACGATTTAAAGGTAAGATGTATTGAACTAAGACGAGGCCAAAGAACTAGTTGCAAACATAATTTTGTGGTGGCGTTTTGTAAATTCACAGAGAGTCGCAGACTGAACGATGAAAGGCATAAAAGTCTGTAATGAAGATGTATGTATGAAAAGGAACTGTCTGCGATCAGATTGCAGCATATATCTGGCATATAACAGGACGATGAGGGATTGTTTGCCCCACTAATTTCGCTGAAAACCGAGATATGTGTTTGCTTACGCAGATACTGTAATTTAATATCTGGATAATATCCATCCTCCATCTTGCACTGTTGAATGATACTGGAAGTTTGTTATCATGTTGTAGAAATAGATTGCACGAATCTGTCAATTCTACGCCAGCTTCTCCTCTTTCTTCGGTACCTGGGTAGCCCCATGTTGTATTATGACTCTTGATGTCACCAACCACAAAATTCACATGTTGATGCTGGAAGGCTCCACAAATCTAAATACAGTACCTGGTGGCTTATTGATTGAGCTCTACTGTGAGAGTCTCAATGTCATCACGGGAGATGATCTGGATGTTGGATAGCACTGAGGGTGTTCAATCACTAAACACATGACCTTGATTTTTGGACGGCGAAGATTCTAGTCTATGCGACTTTCCTGAATGCATATTATTAGAGTGTCCAGTAAATTGCAAGGCTATATATTTTGTGTTGTCTTTCAGATTCTTAAAATTAAGTGAATAATAGAAATAAAATAATCAAAGTGCAAAATATTATTATGAAAACTTGCGTAACATAAACCAGTAAACCTGTACATCCAGAGGACGAAGTTGAGCAGAAAATGGGAGCTGATAAGAGCTAAATATAGTCTGTGTATTTCAGTAAATTCTACAGTCCTACTCGTTGGCTGAATGGTCAGCGTACTGTCCTTCGGTTGAGAGGGCCCCGGGTTCGATTCCCGGCCGGGTCGGGGATTTTAACCTTCATTGATTAATTCCAATGGCCCGGGGGCTGGGTGTCTGTGCTGTCCCAAATATCCCTGCATCTCACACACCACACATAACACAATAACACACAGTTCCCTACACGTGGCAGATGCCGCCCACACTCATCGGAGGGTCTGCCTTACAAGGGCTGCACTCGGCTAGAAATAGCCACACGAAATTATTTTTATAGTAACTTCTACAACGTAGCATGGTGTATTTTGCTATGTGTAGGTCTGATTTGACCTTGTAATATTTTAGTGGAAGTTTATCACAGTTTCAGCTATTAATTTTTGTGCTGAAAAGACACAAGTAGAAATTTACGATGCTTGCGTATGGTAGAAGTGTCACTGTGTTATAACCGACATTTATTCATATTTTTTTAAGGGTGGGACGTTAGATTGAGTGCATTTCTCATAAAATTTGTTCAGACGTAATGAGGAACATGTTTGCAGTATAGCAGTGAAATTGAGAGGAATTTTAAGTATGTTAATTTGTGAGATTTTATGTCCACAGACGTAGAATCAGTTGTGTATGCAAATTGGAAAGTTCTGGTCAACTTCTAATTTGTACATGTCAGTAATTACAATATTTATTTATTTATTTGGCGTGTGGCTACATCACTAAAACAAATAATATTTACGAATATTATCTCATACTAATAACATTAATTGATTTCATAACGCTAATAAGTTGAAGACAGGGGAGAGTTCGATTTTAATCTATCTCAGCAGTATAACTAAGATATTTAGCATCTGACGTTGCCTCAAGACACTTTCCGTGAAGCTAGTTAATCATAAAATTCATATCAAATGTTCGGCCTTCACAAAAGGTCTCATTATTTTATCCAACAATAGGCAGGAACGAATTCAGTCCCTGGAAAACTTCGTGCCATTGCATCTAAAACGAATCTAAAACTCATATAAGAAACCCCAATACATGGGAGGATCTACTCGATAATTACACAAACAAAATCTGGTAACTCAGTTTCGCAAAATTACTCAGGTAAATAATTTCAAATACTTGGGGAAATCATCCAACAATCTGCATTAAATCATGAGGAAAACAGAGAAAGATTTATATATTACAAGTAGGCCATAGAATCACATGGAAAAGTACGACAAAATATCAGTATCAAGCAACGCTATATTAAAGCATTATAACACCGTAATTAAGCCTCAAACATTACACACGTCATAAACCTTAATCAGTCGAGAAAGATCAGTATCTAAAATGATCGAAAAACAAGATTGGGAAGTCCTCAGGGAAACCATGGCCCAGTATGCATAGGAGTGTGGATGAATAGGAGGTCTCCGTAATTATATCAACACATTGAGAAAATATCAGATACAATCTTTGGAAAAGGTGATTGAAGTTTGATTGCCATATTCAAAGAATACATGATGAAAGACTCACTAAAAAATTTAATAATGCCTCCTCGCTAAAAGTCAGAATAACTGGATAATCGAAATTGAAAAGGACCTTCAAGAAATCAACATTCCAGATGAAATTATATGGGACACGCCTAGCTTTAGAACGTTGGTGAACAAACATCATTTTGCTGAGAACCCAAGATGAGTACACAGTTACACAGAAGGAAGAACAGATGATAAAGAACAAAGAGGGAAGAAACTCTGGCAAGAGAAGAAAGCACAACCATCTGCAAAATAAGTACAATCGCGCTCCTTAGTGGGGCAAAATATTTTGAAATAATAATAATAATAATAATAATAATAATAATAATAATAATAATAATAATATTAATAAGTAATGGATTGAGTAATAGTTACCATCCATGTGGTATGCTTTTTTGTGAAGTGTCAGTCTGCGATACATTTGTCAGGAGGTGATAGCTCGGGGTTCGGTGTATTGAGGTTTGGGGTCTATGTTGAAGTCAGTGTCATATGCGTCTGGACCATTGTATTTCCAAGTGAAGTGAGAAACTTCGTAACTGTCAATAACTGTCCGTGGTAGATAAGTTCTATTTGTCCATGTTGTTATGAAACCATGCGACTCAGTTTGTGAGACATGCTCCTAGTAGATACTCCAGAGGTAATGGTGTAGATAATGCCGAGGTTTCTTTGTAAAAATGCTCGAGGGAAAAATCAGGACAGAGTGTTTTGAAATATGGTAATGTCCATGGTTTGAACACAGAACAGGTTCGTATATCCAGAGGGATTCTTTGTTCATCCAATTACTCCATTAGTACCAGTGAAATGCATATCAAATTCTACAGATCCCATTAGACTTGAAATTATTCGTGATGGCAATATTGTTGACCGATATATTGTGATAATACAAGGATTTGGACGAAGATTTGTGCTGTAGTAAAAGGCCATCCGTGGCGAGAGCTGTTTGCTCACTTGTGTAAGCCAGTGGAGAGCGGCAGGTATAAACCTGTTTGACGAGATAACAGGTGTTCACATTTATATGCGGCGGAACCTCTTAGGAAATAGAGGCCCGTGTTACAACATTATTGATGTTACAATAAATGGGGAGTAATTTGAATTTCAATTCTACTGCATAGGCAAATGACAAGAGTGGATTCTCAGTAACATTCCCGAACACTTGACTATGTATTCTAGTTTCGATGTTTCCATAACACAGTCATAGTTCGTATTGCCACTGAGCGTTTAAATAATTACTTTGGTTTCAGAAGGTTGTCCTTAGATATTAAGATTTCCATTTCTTGATATATTCATAGTGCAGCTAGGTGTTAAGAACTGCCGATGGCGTGTCCTTCAGTGGAAAGCAGGATGGTGGTTGAAGTGCATGGAAGGGATTCTTGGGATTGCTCGCCCATGCTAGGATCGTGAAATTACGTAGCTAGCCAACTGCTCCTAGATGACAGGTGAGTATTCTTGTTTGACACAATGAGTCAGTACCACATAGTATTCCATAGGGTGTAGTAGCACCCTGCCATTAGTCCATGGGATACCCATGATTTTTTTGCCATGTTGTTCATAAAGGAGTTGTAATATTTTGTGTGTTTATATTTTAGCAGGACTATAAGTGGATGCAGTTGAACTCCGTGACCTAAAATATGTAAGGGTTACACATGAGTTGAGTTTATTTTGGGTTCTGACTGAAGGTTATAACTAAATGTTAACAGAATTTCTTTTCACAGGTTTTCATGAATTTATTCCAATCACTGACTTCAACCTGTTATTTCGGTTCATGAAACATCATTCAGTCAAATAACACTATTTTATGTTGTATAATTTTACGCTATTATTCACTGGCACTTGAAGTCCACTTGTTTTGGAGGGTCACTGTGGTCATCACGCACATTCAATTAACTTCAACGATAGGTCACTTTGGTCCTCAACCTTAAACATTAATATAGTGGGTGACCATGATAGCTCAGTGATGTACATTTCGACATTTCTCAGATTCCATTGAGGGTCCAGGTATCTCGTCCTATGCTGATGGACAGTCAGTGGATGGCCTAAATTAAAAAGGTATCGAAAACACTTCCTCATATTTAGACGATCGAGAAATCGGATGCATAACGCACAGTTGTTTATGGAGCTGAGCAGATTGAATCTCATGTTGTTTTCTAGTTAACCATAAACTGGTTTTCTGTGAATACCCTTCAGAGTTTTTTGTTGTGGATATTAATTTCAACTCGAAATCGTCCAGCCGCAGCGTTATATTAATATCACTGACCGCAGAACACTGTTTATGGCCATATTTGTTAACAAACCCGCCATCATTTTTCATTGTCTTTTATTGAATAAAATAGATTATGTAGGCTTTTAATTTATATAGGCCTTCCTTGATACCCCAATAGTCATGTCTGGAAGTGACGAAGAGCCATTAACACCCCCTGAGATACAAGAGTTAACAATTCATGCTGAAGACCTGGAACAGGTAAACACCAGTTTGACATGACGAAAAGGGTTCATTACTCACTATGTCTCTTCAACACTTGCAACGTTGAGATATAAGAGATATTTAGTAACTTCCTTGTGGCCCCGTTAGAGAAAAGAGAGAGGCCAATTAACTGCCCCCAGGTAAACTAAAATGGAGAAAAATATACTGCAGCTGTCAACATACGAGTCCCTACTTAAAGACGCCCCTCGAGAATTACGTGACATTCATGAATAGCTATGGGCACTGAAGTAGAACTTTCAATTTGCATTCAGAACCGGCTAACAGAAACAATACTATCGTACAAGTGCCGAGGGAGCATGTACAGTTTTGAGCTACTGGTCTACTCATAATGAAAAGAAAACACGACATATAGGAAACGGGAGCAGAGATATGCTCAGGTTTCAGCAACAATTTCTTAAATTGCGTCGTATTATGACTTGATTCGGCACTTGCTAATTCCCTTGAATTGTTTATTCATAAGTCTGAATACTTCTTTCATGCGCTTCTAGTCTTTTACCAGTTTTCTTTGTCATAGGATCCTTCTGTGTTCATCCGAATTAATTCTTATCCTCGTCCTGGACGGCTCCCAAACGTTTGTTGATGAGCACACTTCTACTTTGGTCCGAAAACATAAAAAGGGTCGTCCATGGTAGAGAACAAGCGGTTGTATATATCTGTGGTTGATGAGGAGATAATTCATGAAATTACCTTTGCTCTTTTCGTACACGGACCTAGCATTAAGTTACCTGAAGATTTTCTCTCAGTGAAAATGGTACAAAAGGATGGACCGCTCCCCGATGTATGTTATGAGGTCGCAGAAAAGGTGCTGTTCTAGCTGAAGAGCTTACTACTTCTCTGCTGTGTGCGATCGCATACGCCTTGCTACATCTCCGGAATTGGAGGTCTTGTGGAACTCCGGACACTTGTGTAGTAGTTAGTGGGACGTTAAGCAAAATAACATTGTTATTAAATCACGTGCGGCTTAATCACGACGTGACGTGACACTCGTGCGCCATATCGCCCGTGTGAACCGACAGCGTGGTGCTGCGTGCGAACGATTTGCCAAGAAACACGGTGGAGTGCGGCATTTCACCAGTGTGGTTTACATGTGCGTGGTTAACTTAAATGATTCTCTTAACATTTTATCGCAAAACAGAGCACTCGTGTGTGTTCTGATCTGAAATGTTAAAGGGACCTTCTTGGCTGTATATTTGTCACAGACATAACACCAGTATAGCTTCTGGCCTGTGTGAGTCCGCATGTGAACTGGTAGGTCGGTTTTCTGGATGAGGGATTTGCAACAGATATTGCGGCAGTGCGCCTTACACCCGTGTGAGTCCGCATACGACGTGCTAGGTGGGATCACCTGCTGAATACCCTGATTCAAACATTGGATGAGATTGGCTTCTTGCCTGTGCCAGTCAGCATATGAACTACTAGGCTGACTTTGATGCTGAAGAATATGCCACAGATATTGCAGCAATATGGCTTCTCGCCTAAGTGTGTCCGCATGTGATCTCCTAACTCGCGTTTCTGGATTAATGATTTGCCGAACACATTGCAACAGTGTGATATATCGCCTGTGAGGGTACGCATGTGACCTGCATAGATGGACTTTCTGGCTGAAGGAATTCCCACAGACGTTGCAGGAGTATGGCCTCTCAACTGTGTGTGTCCGTCTGTGACTTGCTTGGACGGATTTACTGCTGAATTACTTGCCACAGACATTGCAGCATTATTGCTTCTCATCTATGTGTGTCCGCACGTGAATAGCATGGACGGATTAACTGCCGAATAACTTGTCACAGACATTGCAAGAGTAAGGCTTTTTTCGCCCGTGTGAGAACGCATGTGAATAGCATGGTTGTCTTCCCTGCTAAAGGATTCGCCACAGAAAGTCTCGTCTGTATGGATCCACATAAGATGAAATAGAGTGTCTTTCCGGCTGAATGATTTGCCACAGACTTTGCATCAGTATGACTTCCTGTCTGTGTGTGTCCGCATATTAACAGTTAGTGTGCTGTTCAGGATGAATGATTTGCCACAAACATTGCAACTGTTTGGCTTCACGCCTGTATGGGTACGCATACGATCGGTCAGACTGCCTTTCTTCATGAATGATTTGCCACAGACATTGCAACTGTATGGCTTAACACGTCTATTGGTCCGCAGATGATCGGTTAGTTTGCTTCTCATTATGAATGATTTGGCACAGACATTGCAGCTCTATGGCTTCTCGCCTGTATGGGTCTGCATATGACCGATTAGAATGCTTTTCTACAGACATTGCAGCTGTATGGCCTCTCGCCTGTATAGGTCCGTATATGACCCGTTAGAATACCTTTCAGTATAAATGATTTGCTACAGACATTGCAACTGTATGGCTTCTCGCAGTATGTGTCCGCATATGATCGGTTAGATTGCCTTTCTTCCTGAATAATTTGCCACAGACATTGCACCTGTATGGCTTCTCACCTGTATGGGTCCGCATATGTTCGGTCAGACTGCCTTTCTTCCTGAATGATTTGCCGCAGATATTGCAACTGTATGGCCTCTCACCTGTATGGATCCGCATATGAGCGCTTAGACTGCCTTTCAGACTGAATGATCTGCTACAGACATTGCAGCTGTAAGGCTTCTCGCCTGTATGGGTCCGCGTATGATCGGTTAGTTTGCTTTTCTGTATGAATGATTTGCTACAGACATGGCAGCTGTAAGGCTTCTCGCCTGTATGGGTCCGCAAATGTTCGGTTAGTGTGCCTTTCTGTATGAAGGATTTGCTACAGACATGGCAGCTGTATGGTTTCTCTCCTGTATGGGTCCGCATATGATCGGTTAGTTTGCCTTTCTTTATGAATGATTTGCCACAGACACCGCATCTGTATGGCTTCTCACCTGTATGGGTCCGCATATGTTTGGTTAGACTGGCTTTCACTATGAATGATTTGCTACAGACATGGCAGCTGTATGGCTTCTCGCCTGTATGGGTCCGCATATGATCAGATAGTTTGCCTTTATTTATCAAGGATTTGCCACAGACACCGCAGCTGATTGGCTTCTCACCTGCATGGGTCCGAATATGTTTGGTTAGACTGCCTTTCTGTATGAAGGATTTGCCACAGACACCACATCTGTATGGCCTCTCACCTGTATGGGTCCGCACATGATCGGATAGATTGCCTTTTTGTATGAATGATTTGCTACAGACATGGCAGTTGTATAGCTTCTCTCCTGTATGGGTCCGCATATGATCCGATAGTTTGCCTTTATTTATGAAGGATTTGCCACACACACCGCAACTGTATGGCCTCTCTCCTGTATGGGTCCGCACATGATCGGATAGATTGCCTTTCTGTATGAATGATTTGCTACAGACATTGCAGCGGTATGGCTTCTCGCCTGTGTGAGACCACATAACGTCCGGCCTTTTCCTGAAATTTTTATGAGATACTGAGCATTCGTTTGTAATCGCACCTGTATGCAATCGCGTGTCCCCTGTCAGCATTTTCCTCTTTGTAAAGCATTTATCAGAATATACGCACACTTGGAGCGGGTGGATTCTGAGGTGTTCCGACAAGCTGCTTCGGCTACATAACACCTTTCCGCAGTGATCGCACTTGAAGGGTCGATCTTCCTTGTGTCTCTTCAGATGTCGCAAGAGGTCCAACTTCCCAGCCAGGATGTCACTGCACACACTACACCTAAAACTAGCTGATCCGCCGTCCGGAGGTTGATGATCTCTATAGCTCACCTCGGGTCTCGATCTACAGTGACAAATTAAAACCATGTGACCAATAGTTCAACAGCCAACTCCACTACAACTCTCACACAGGGGATTTGCTACTGGACATTCCAATCACTGATATCCAGTGCAGAGAGCTCGTTACTCATAAACATTACATTCCTGAGAGTAAATATCATCTGAGGTTAAAATTCAAAACCTCTCACTTGTAACGAGAATGTGTTGCGTCTTTTCTTAATCACGATATCACGCGGAAGAAACTTGTCACGGTTTAGAAATGTACGAGTTAATAGACAACCTCATTTGAAGAAAGCATGAGAAGTGGTCCAGCCTAAAAGGGTAAATACTCGTACAAACTCTTTAATCCAGCACATATTATTCTACCGAAATCCGTAGTCTGTTCTCCTACATAAAGAACGCCATATGCTTTGGAGTTTTGATCTTGTTGAACCACTCTGCGCTTTGTCGCAGGCAAGTAATAATTTTTGTAAAGGACCTTGTTCTTGAGGTTGTTTGAGAGAATGTCTGTGTTGTAGATATTAATAAAGTTGAGAACGTTTGCCGACATTCAGCAAGATCTGTTGAAACATGGCTAATCTCTTATGAATGTTATTTTGTCACACAAATATACATATTGTATTTGTACATTGTTATCATATCACTATAGCCTTTTATTATGTCACTGTGTCGCTTTTCTGAAATATGTATCTTTGATGTGCAATCAAACATAGCCAACCTATATATATAGGACGGTAGGTTTATACAAGGACGTTCATAATTACTACCATGTACTACATCAGTCTACGTCTTAATTGCTGTATTTAACACGGAAACCACTAATACTGATGAAATCCTGGAAAAGCTGAAATGTAACAAGTATACGAGGCTCTCTCCCTAGCATTGATACTGTCTTTTCTCCTCAAGACACTGCTGTTATAGACATTATGAAGGCAACACAGAATATGGCTTTGGTGGTAGCGTTTTATTACAATGTTCTAATATCCTGATTTTGAAACAAAACGCAACCTATCATGCCCTTGAATATTCTTACAAGTATTACTTTAACAATACGGATAGAAGGAGCATGAAAATCAAGGCTTGAGCCAAAATTCGAGATGACAAGACGATGAATTGCACTGTAGTGGATATTGCTGCTATGTAAAGGAAGGAATGTTATTCTATTTATTTCACAAGATCACGGGCAACGTGATTATTTTTAGTGGATTGATAACATAGTTGGACAGCATCCAATTCTGTGCATGTCTCCCCACCACAGAGTAGTTCTACATATTCTACGGAAGAAGGGTTAAAGGTGAGATCCACTTACAACTGCCACATGGGAAAATCGATCACGCAGGCTAAAATATATCGTAACATGAACAGGTACTTTCCAATTCATGCTATATGAAATGAATTCACATGGCCCAGTCGAATGCATGACTGGCTCACAAGCAAAGTAATGGGAGGCTCGACCATGTATTGTTACTGCACTCTTTGGAGAAAATAAGTGGACAAATGAAAGGGGGACATTGATTCCAGATATGACAGACTAAACCTCTTCGTCATCAAACAAGATATTGATGTTGACACCACTAGACAACAGGGGGCAGAAAATACGACACTGGATTGTATGTCATGCGTTCTGTGGCATATCACGCCAAGCATAGGTGCAAACGTCTGCAACCCTTCTTCTTTACCTGAATACGTGATTCTTGTGACAAGTAATTTATGAGGTTCACAATTAGTTTTCAGTAAAATAATGTTTCATTTTGCATTGATAAATATTCTATACGAACCAGCTACATTGCTGTAACTCGTGGCGCGTCCCAGGTGACGGATACGGGTTCCCCGCTGGCCTGCCGATGAACTTGAGCAAAATATAAAAGCTCTCGCGTACCAAACATGTACAAAGTCTTTAATGGCAACTTTGACGGAGATGGAGACGTTCAGTAGGGACCAGGTGGCGGAAGAGGTACACTAAATTTCTGGAAGTTAATGCAGAAAAGAGGGTAGTGTTTCTTCTCTAGAGGAGTGGCTGGAAAAGGCATCTGTTCTCCATGTCCGGAGCTGCGTTATTCCCTTCTGTCATGAGCTCTAAAATGCTCAAGACAAGCCGGCCGTAAAATAATAGCGTTATATCATTACGGAAATATTTCTCATGGTATCGGAGCCAAGATTAGTGCAGCCCCTGGAAGGGACGCGCATTGGCAGGGCCCAGTCAGCATGAAAAGTATGCTGGGGTTACCGTCGCACGGGTTGTGACGGCTAACCATGCTAGTACCCCCATTTTGTATCCCATCATTGAATTATGCCTGGATGAAGTAGCGAATAAGCTTCTGCACTTGAGAGAAGGCTTGTAGGCATCTGAGAGGTGCGGAAAAAAGATGGAATGGAGAAAAGTCATGGGCAAAGAGGTGTGGTTACTAACTGGTGTACAACAGAAACCGAAGGACAGTTCATGGTGTTGACATTGTCATATCAGCTAAATTTGACGGTTCAGTCTCCGAGGTGCAAAAGTTTGATAATCGCTTGATGTAACTCGTCCGCACTGGGGAAAGAAGGAAATTCCAATTTTTCACAGCAACGCTCCACAAACTGACGTGCTCATGGAAACCAAAGATGCGTTCTGGGCACTGCCTGACAAGAAGACCGCTGACTATCTTATCGCTGCCGCTGATCTGAATGGACGTGTAGGACCGAGGAAAGAAGAACAAACAGTCCATGGCGTTCATGGATATGGAGAAAAGAACGACGATGCCCAACAAATTCGCGATTATGCAGAAACTGATCATCGCAAACACACGGTTCAAAAAGAGTGATATTCATCTACTCAGTACTACAGTGGCTCCCATCCAATTCGCACTGACTACATCCTTGTGAGAGGGTGAAATCTCGAAGATGTTCTAGAGATAACAGTTGTCCCTTATTAAATCCTTGCGATGCAACAAAGACCAGTCATCTAAGCTGCGGATAAAGTCACCAAGAGCCCAATACTTCGCAGGAAATAGACAAATTGGGATCAAATGGTTGCCCCTGAAGAAGGAGACTAACGTCGTTGCAAAAGTTACAGAGTCACAAATCACCATAGTTGAAGTGAGCCGGACTAAACTGAAAGACGCCTTTCGCTCTATTCCTGGAACAATTAAGTCAGGGCGACGACAATGAAGGATTAAACATGACATATGGCCAAGGAATGAAGATGTTAAATATGCAGTACGGTTGAAGAAGCTGCTGTACCACGAGTTTCTTGCTCGTTGGAATGCCTACAAGGCAGCCACTCGTAAAATGAAGAAGGTATTTGCCGTAACAAAATCAAACCGGTAGGCAGGTCTATAAGTGAAACATGACATGCGCGAATTCGAGCGGAATTTTTAACGGCTAGTCCAATCGAGCCATCGCAAAACGTCAGAAGTCCAACGTTTTTACGGCATCAGTGAGGAAACAGACGATTTGCTACTGGACAGGCGGGAAGCGCGAGTACACTGGTGGAACTATTTTGACAATATTTCAATCATGGAATTTCCGTATCTACCAATCGTAATCACCTCCCCTGTTGAAGGTCCAACGAAGGAAAATGACGTCACTAAAGTCCAGACTATGCTGAAGGAAATGAAACCAGGGAAAGCCATCTGTCCCGATTATCTTCCGGCAGAGTTTTGTTTCTCTCAATGGGAGGATGCAGCAGTGTGGCTAAAGCAAGCTTTTCAACCATATCATCAAAGAAGGTCAAAAACAAACAGACTGGCAACGGATTATCAATTCAGAAATAAGGGAAGCCCTGCCAATTTTTCTAATCACGGCCCGAACATACTTCTGAGCCTCGCAATGAGAAACTTAGAACAAATCTTCGACAAAAGGATTAGCGATTTATACAAACATACAACAAGCCAAGCTGGATTTGTGTAAAATTGTGGCGCAATAGGAGAAACCCATGCTGCCGGACTATTACTTGAGAGACACTGTGAAAAGAATAAGAGGCTTCATCACAAATTTCTGGACCCTTAGAAGCCCTTCCATCGGGTACTTCATGACCTAATCAGTCAGCCCTATAAGTACATGGCATTCCAGAGCACCTTGCTGAGAGGGTATAATTGCTCTAAAAAGAACAAATGAGTTGTGTTCAAGCTGCCGCAGGACCGTCTGATGACTTCCGCATAACTGTAGGAGTCCATCAAGGCCCCGGCTTATCACCACTGCAGCTCATTCCTGTGATGGACATAATTACCACAAACCTGCGCAGTCCAATACCATGGACACTTGTCTAAGCAAATGATATCATTTGGCTGAAGAGAATAAGCTAGACCTGCAGCGTCAAACAGAAGACTGGAACAATCGACTAGCGCAATAAGCCCCGCGCCCCAACAAGAAAAAGACAGAATACATTGCATTACATCGTCGAGAAGTTTGAACCATGCATGTTGACGTTGAAGATATTGCACGAGTAGAGATATTTAAGTATATTGGCTCCACAGTCTATGATTATGGCCGACTTACTGATTAAGTCAACTTAAGGATATACAAAGCCTGACTGAAGTGGAAATGACAACAGGCGCCCTTCCGAACTTTGGACGAAGGGCCATTTCTAAACTAAGTTCTACCGAACTGATATCTGTCCTATCGATATCCATCCTGTCGTTTTCTACGGCAACGCATGCTGCCCACCTCTAGAGGTAGAACGCCAACTAAGCATCATGGATACAAAGTTGCTTAGGTGGAAGGCTGGCATAACTAGACTAGATCACATTTCAAATGATATTATTAGAAAACGTTTTGGCATTGCAGCGATCCAGAAGAAAATTGGTAAAAGGCGTGTGCGCTGGTTTGGTCATGTGTTGCGTGTAGAGGACGATACATTGGGAAAGTCAGAGTATTACACAGAAAGTCGGTGAAAAGAGGCGCTAGGGACGAACCAGACAGCAAAGACTGATAAAGTGCACAACGGCCTGAAAGTTGGAAGACTACATGCAGACATGGCCCGAGACCGAACTAACTGGAGTCAATGAACCACAACACCGAACCCTGCCACCAGATGCAGACTGATTAATATTCTATTACAAAAATTGAATGCAATGGATATTTTACACATTCTAACATTCAAATTAGTTTATTGTATGTTCAAATTTTCTCCCCTAATGCCTATGTCCGATATCTATAAAAACTTATTTTCACAAAATAATGTTTGAATGTCTGAACGCTTCTGGATTTCGTGTTTAAGTGACTCCTATAAATGCATTGTGAAGAAAAACTTATAAATAAAAAAATAAAAAATGGATATATCTGTGTTAAATGGGAAGGACAGTTTGAATATCCGGTGGAATTCTACAAGTACCTACAAGAGGGGAGTTCGTCAGTGTATTCTAGCCAGAATAGAATTTTGCAATTCATATTTCTGCTTACATACGTCATAGACAGCAGACGATCATATTAATCGGTTTGTGATTTTCACTCCGATCACGCCTATAAATATGAAGACCATGGAGGAGTGGCACAAAGTGGCCAGCTCAGGGCCATGTGACACTCGACGCTCTAAAGCTGGAAGGAAGCCACATAACTAAGTGGTTAGTTCAGGACCATGTGTCTCTACACAAACAGAAGTAAGCCTCATCACTATTTAGCTCAGGACGATGTGTCTCTCCACAAATGGAAGGTAATCTCATCACTAATTGGTAATCTCAGAAATACGTGTATTTCCACAAGTCAGCAATTAGGAAATTTTATGAATCTTAAAATCTTTTCTTATGTAATTCAATACCAAACTGGCATGGCAAATAGTTTAGACATTTTAAAGGAAGTCATTTAAGTTGCGGCATGATATTTGTAGACTGCTGAAATGAGAGTGAGGAAACAATAGCGCCTGAGGTGAGATATAAAACAAAGTGGGAAGTAGCAGATAAGATCCGGTCGACTGAATCGTTCAGAAGCATCTAAAATCTATGATGTAAAATGGACTAAGCTACGTAGACAACGGACTGTCCTCTGACATATATGCCAAGAAAAATGAAGACATATAAAATGCATGTCGCTTTGCTGGTCTCTGCACAAAATATGTTTAGAAAGTAAAAAGGTAATTTAGACTCCATCAAAAATAGAAATATGATTTTGTGTGTGAAAAGGATTCATAAGCAACATTTTTACTGGTGGTCATAATACAAGATTGTTCTCTAACGTAGCCTATTGTGTCCTGTTACACATGAATTACAAAGAAACAGAGAGTGTGAGCTGGTACTTGGTAGTTCTGAGGACCGACATGAATATTTCTTGCCACTAGTTGTGAAAGTACAGTAGGAACAAGTCAGTGCATCACATAAGAAACGAGAAGACTCTAACCACTCACAAAATCAAATAAACCATTCAGAATTCATATTTTCCATCACAAATCTGGTTTGAAGTCAAACCTTAGGCTATGACTAGCCATCGCATGACCTGCTGATACAAGGGCTTGGTTAAGAGCACCAATCCGAGACTATACAATCATTTCCCATGAATTATCAAAGATCATTTCACACAGTAACCCACAAAGGTGTGACAGCAAAAAATTAATTAGCAATGTCACAACTACAGTTCAAAAACACTACTGCATTAAATGTTTTAAAACAGGACATACACTTGTGGTACTTTGTAAGGTCAGTGACAATAATTACAATTTTGAAAGAATATTATATCACTACGTTATTTACCTATTATTATTATTATTATTATTATTATTATTATTATTATTATTATTATTATTAGCATAGGGCAACAAGTTAGATACATATATACAAATATATAGTATTTACAAATGTGCACAGACAAGAAACATGTTTTATAACAGAATGTCCAGTTGAGTGATCCACTGTATGGCTTCCTTGGTTGGTTCCAAAAAGTCACTCGGGCTACCTGTGTAGGAACGTCGTGCACATTCACTTACAATATGGGGATTTCTGCCGAGATGCACCACAGTCGCACTCTGGTGATGAGATATATTTCCACTTATAAAGGGCATCCCAGCGTCGTCCATGATTTGTTCTCACCCAATTCAGAGTGGTCCAAATCTTACGTGGTAGATGATGTTCACCAGGAAGATGTTGTGTAAGGAACTGTCTGTGGCAACTTTCCAGCGACTTCTCCATTCTTCTAAAGGGTGAAAATTTCCATCAGCCAATGCGACAGCATCATGCAAAGATGGATGTCGTGACTCCAACCTCGTTACCTTGAGAACAGGAATATCATCCAAAACAGGCAGTTGAGGCTTCATTTCTATCTTCTTGAACTCTCGGATGGGAGCATTTTATCTTTCTAAAACAGGTGGCATTATACCTGACAGAATTAGGAGCCAATAAAGCGATGTGGACTGGACAGTACCAGATATTAACCGCAAGCTAACATTCAGTTGAGTACCAATTAGTCTTGTATATGGGCTATCCAGCCAAACAGGTGCACAGTACTCACCACACGAGAATACCAGTCCCAAAGCAGATCATAAAGTCTTTGCTGATGAACCCCAACTTGAGCCATACAATTTCTGAAGGATAATATTACGTGTTTTGAGCTTTTTTGACAGATTCATAAGATGTTGTTTGTAAGATAGTGTGCGATCAAGTGTAATCCACAAATATTTGGGATAGCTGCTATGCCGAAGTTCTTGGTGACAAAAACGTATGTGAAGTTTAATGCCAACTTGGCGATTATTCAGGTGAAAACATGACACTTCTGTTTTGTTAGAGTTAGGACACAGTTGCCATTTCTTGAAGTACGTTTCAAGTGAAATCAGGTCTCTTCGTAGCACTTCTTCTGTCACACTCAGGTATCGATTTTGAGTGGCTAGTGTTATGATATCAGCATAACAAAATGTTTGCGATGATGTTTCTGGGAGATCGGAGATATACAAATTGAACAGTAGGGGAGACAGTACCGATCCTTGAGGTAATCCATTTTTGAGCTTCCTTTCTCTACTCATACTATTTCCCATACACACTCGAAATCTTCTGTCATTGAGCATATTGCTTATAACCTGCACGATGGTCCTACGGGGTGCAATTCGGTGAAGCTTGTAAATTAATCCTTCCCTCCAGACTGCATCAAATGCTGCTGTAACATCAATGAATACAGCTGAGGTCTTGAGTTGTTTCTGGAAACCTGCTTCCATGTGGAATGTCAGTGAAAGCACTTGATTGCAGCAGCTGCGATTTGGCCTGAATCCAGCTTGATCAACTGTAATACGCTGAAAAATAATTGCGCTGATTCTGTTGTGGAATAGCACCTCAAAAAGAAGGGCAACTGGTCTATAACTGCTTGGGTCATTGGCAGGCTTACCTGGTTTCAAGATGGAAATCACTTTCGTTCGTTTGAATTCTGCCGGGAGTTGTCTGTTCGGTAGAAGGTCGGTAAAAAACCTTAACAGCCAACTTCTTGCATTCTTCCCTAAGCGAATGCGAAATTCTGGATGAATGTCGTCAAAATCTGGAGCTGTACTTGGTTTAACGTCTTTGAGAGCAGCATTGATGTCTTGCACCGTAAGCGGTTGTGAATACCTTGATGTGCGTGGTGTTCTTGATTCCAGAGTTTGGAGCTGGCGCCGTATGTATTTGGTATGTTTCTTATCTGATGGAGTTTGGAAAGTTGTGACGATGTGAGATGCTACTTCATCCGGAGTAACTCCAGGCTGTTGCTTCACCAAATGTGTCCTTCCTCCAAGTTTTCTGCGGTGTCCCCAAGATCTTCTACTGGAATGAGTTAGGTCGATATTCTCCACTGTTTCAATCCACCGTTCTCTCCGGGTAGTATCCATGCTGGAAAGAAGTTCATCAGCTATGTCTTCATCACCAGTATGCCGATATTCGTTATAGAGTGCATCAGTCTCTACATTCCAACCAGGGATGTATTCTTTTCTATGGCATACTCTTCTTAGCCGCCATCATAACTGCATCTACGAAACGCTTGTAATTGTGTTTGGGAGCAATCCACCGAACACATTTATCCAGTTCAGTGGTGAATGTTGACGAATTTGCTTTTCTGAAGTTCCTCCGAGCATGTGGTATTGACCGTACAACAGGAATTTTCATGCCAATGTCCACTACAATGGGGCCATGTTGACTGTGGGGAAAATGTATTAACACTTTACGACTGGTATGTAAGGACTGTCCTCCCTCATTGCAGCTAACAAAACACAGGTCAAGATTGGAATCCCTATTCCATGCAGCTGATTGGAAACTACCAAGATCTTTTGGGTCAAAAATCAGATGGAGATTGTTCAGTTCTGTCTATTCTACGAGTTTCGTTCCACATTCACTGTTATTCGAGTACTTCCATAGTTCGTGATGGCTGTTGAAGTCGCCTATATAAAGTGCAGGGTGTTGAGCAGTAGGTAGAACGGTACTTGGCCACTTTGCGTTTGGGGGTTTATAAATGTTAAAAATAGTAACATCTGCCACTCGCACAGCAACACAATAGATGTCTTCGTCTTCGTTTTGAAAGAGCAGTCAGGCATTTTGGATATTATTACGAACATAAGTAGCTATACCGTGTGCACTGTGATATGTTCCACCAAGAGCAGCATAACCATTAATGCGGCCCCTTTTCCGAAACTCTTCTTCATTGGCTGTATGGGTTCCCTGTATAGACACTACATCTATATTATTATCCAGGATAACTTTTTATAGGTAGTCACATCTATGTTAAGCTGGAAGACACGGATGAAAGGTCCAATCCTTCTTGTCTGGTAGCTCTGAGAACAGCTATTTCCATGAAATACTTTAGTCATTGCTGGGAGATATTTAAAAGGTAAGTCCAGCAGCCACAGTTATTGCTTTCTTAGTACCACCCGGGGGTCACGTGTAGGGCACTTGGAGGTTAAACCTACGGACGTGAAGCAATAATGTACCCCCTATTTATCTACTTTTACGAAATAATAACTTCACTTACTTAAAGAATTCTGAATTTTTTAAGCAACCTGCACAAATTTAAAACTCCACTTGTACCAGTCTATTTTATTAGATTATACTCATTGTGTAGGCATGTTTTCAATCAACACACTAGAACCACCTGACTGACAATGAACACTAAAATGAATAGAGCAAGTGTGACCACATCACTGGAATGAACATGAATTCAATACCACCATTTTTTTACACTTGCAACAATGCATAAGTTTTATTTGCAAACTATGATATCAAAGATGTAGCATTAATGATCTCAACGTTTCATTTCTACAACACAATATCTGCTTTGGCGTCCACAAATGGAGAAATCTGACTTAACACACAAGAGAACAGAAATTACCAGAAAAAAAGGAATCTAACCAAATAATCTTAAAATGACATTCTCTGAGATACCACATTATTGAACTCAGCCATAATTATATTGATTAATGAAACTGATTATGTTAGTTTGAAGTAATTGTTGTTTAAAATGTACATAAAACTTAACAATTTTAAATTTGTAGATGTAATTTATAATCTACAAACATCGCTTTTTCTGTGTGTCACTGTTGGTATGAACGTAAAAAGAACTTACACAGAATATCTGGAAGCAATAGTTTCAGAAGGCATTTCAGATGTTAAGAATGTGATGAACAAATGATGCAGAGAAAGTGAAAAAAAGAACACATTTTTCGTGGTTGTTTAAGAGTATTGTAAACAAATACACTTCAAAAATATCAAGCTTTACCAAGGATTTTTGTAGATATACATTCAATAAATCTACATGACGGAACATTAATTATGATCTTAAATAACCTGAATATTTTAGATAATTTTAACAGGTGGAATTTGAAGATATTAGTGTTTAAATGTAATCTTGTAAAGAAAGGATTAAACTGATGAAAACGGCCAGTTTTTGGAGATAAACCAACCACTACTGAACACAGCTGTGAATAGGTACAACATATTCCATATTGTATAGAATTTGTAGTGTACGTACTTTGTTTCTTCTTTGATGTACGGCAAGAGCTGATCATCAGTATGTTCTTCTATGAATATTTCCTCCTTAGTATATTCAGAAGGCTATAAGTAAGAAATAAGAAAAGTAGAATAAAGAAGGGAAAAATATATAGTCCTAAACAAGAAACAGCACAGATAATAAATTCCATAGTGGCACAATAAGAGTATAATTAATTTACATCCCATTTAAAAATTATATAATTGAAAGGAACAATCAAATCAAAATCACTTTAAATGCAAGTGAGGTGTCTACCTTGTTGGCAAATGGTACACAAAAATACATTATTATCAAGCACTAAATTTTAAAAGAACAGAGAAGAAAACAATTTTGTAAATGCAATATTATAAAATATATATGCTATTTTTTTCTATTAAGCACACAGCTCGTCCTTAATAAATGTATATAATTTACAAAATTTTACTCATAATATCTTCTGTTTTACAAACATAATCAACACGTATACAACTTGTGCAGCTACTTCAAATAATAGTATACAATTTCTATTAGATTAAAATTTACATTGCATTTATTTATTTTATATTTACTGTTTTGGGGACCTAACTAGCATAATGACCTGCTGCGTTTTAACCTGAGTCCTTTCGCCACTGCTTTTCAAACAACTGATAAGATAGATAAGAACATGAAAAGGAAAACACTGTTGAATAGCAGTAGACATGGTAGCACAAAACAGGAGGAACATTTGTAAATATGTAAATTTAAAATTATCTACATATTTGTGAATATTCAGCAGAGTATATGTACACATACATGTATGGGTGGAGGCACTTCTGTGTATGTGTACATGTACAATTTAAGGAAAATAAATAATAATAAACACTCTCCAAATCATAACCCAATACCATTCCTTGCTTATGTTTCTCTTTCTATTGATCCTAATACCACAATGACTAGGTATTACCTTCATTGTCTAATATTCACATTCCACTGTTCCCATTTTTCTATACATGACTTGACTTGTTACTTCTTCGTTCATTTCCATGTTCCTATATATATTCTTTCCGAAACACTTCACTGTAATATCAAATAATCCCACATTACTCCCACCACTTTTCCAACAATAGGACAATGTTTATATCACAAGCATAGAAATATCCATCGTCCCTCTCTGTACATCATATTAAGACCAGAATACATACATCAGTCAATGTCCCAATCAATGAATAAATCAATCAATGAAACAATCAAACAGCAGCATTTAGGGATGTTGGTTGTTTATGTAGAAAAAGATTGCGGAAATTTATGAAAAAACTCTCACGGTAAATTATTTCAATCACTAAATCATCTTCCTATAAGTGAACATTTGCCAAAATTAGTCCCCATGAATTCCAACTTATCTTCATGTTGTGACCTTTCCTATAATTCAACAACATGACTTAAATGTATTCATCAACTAATGTCATTCCAAGCCATCTCTCCAATGACATCTCAGAATATACTGCTTAACTGAAGAGCTTGTGTCCTTTCTCAAGTCTTCCCAGCTGAATCCTTGCAACATCTCTGTAACACAACTCTTTTGTTAGAAATCAACCACAAGAAATGGAGCTATTCCTGTGGAGTATTTCCTATTCTCTAATCAAGTAATACTGGTGATGGTCTCATACTCTCATCGTGGTTTTGCTGCAGATTTATATGCCCTCTCCCTTACAACCCCTAAATAACCTCATAATCATATTAAGAGACCTGCAAATTTTATTTCTGATACGTTTATGTGATTACCACAATGAAAATATACCCTTAATAAGAATAACTAGGTACTTATAGAGATCCCCATGAACAACTTTCACCCCATCAACACAATAATTAAATTAGAGAGGACTCTTTCTATTTGTAAAGCACAGAACCTGACTTTTCACCCCCATTTACCAATATAGCATTGCCCGACGTCCATCTTACAATATTGTCAAGGTCTTTTTGCAGTTACTCACAATCCTGAAACTTAGTTATTACATTTTTTTGCTAGTTGTTTTACGTCGCACCGACACAGATAGGTCTTACGGCGACGATGGGACAGGAAAGGCCTAGGAGTGGGAAGGAAGCGGCCGTGGCCTTAATCCTTAGTTATTACAAAGAGCTTCATCAGTTTTTCAGTTCATTATTCATATTGTTTATATATACATATCAGAAAATAGAGGTCTCACAGTACTGCCCTGTGGGACCCAATCCCATAATTGTTACAGGATCAAATAAAGCTTCAACTACTCTAATACTCTGAGTTCTATTTTCTACAAATACACCAGACGTGGAAAAATTTTCATGGTAAATGGTATATTTCTATCTTTATGTAATTTATTGACCTTTATAGTTTAATCCTTGAACATTGTTTGGTGGTAAAGTTACCACTTGGGATATCCCTGCCCACATTATTGTATTTTTTCATATAGTGGCTACAGTGAGAACCACAATGTAATTTCATTATTCACATGGTTTTGTGTCATATTTTGTTAGTGAACATATTCTGTTGTTTATCGTCTATATCTGCATATTGTTGCTGTATGGAAGTAAATAATGCGACCTATTGTTAATAGTGTGCATTCTGTAAATTACGTGCGTTATTGATACTATTCACGAGTTCAGTTGATATATCTTAAGAGTGGTACTAGAGAACTGTCAAATTTTGAGGTTATGGGGAGACAAAATGACCTTTCGCCAAGAAAGGCATTGTCAGAGAGCTACTTGTTGAGAAACGTTATTCACAGCAAGAGGTAGATTCTAGATTGCAAATATTACAGCAATCTGTAAGTAGAATTTTAAAACGTGAAGATAAGGGGAAGGCAAAATGTCAACAACATGTTGGAAACTGTGGGCGAAAGAAGAAACTAACCCCAAGGAGGAAGCAAAACTTTTTAATTTGTCAGTAAACAACCGCAAGGTTACTAGTTTGGATTTACATATGAAATTATAAGAGTACGGGTCATTGGTACCAGCCAGGACTTTGAGACGAGAGCTGTTTAATGCTAGATTGAGAGCAAGACGACCTCTAAGAAAAGCGAAGATTACTCCTGCTATGGCTGAAAATATGTTCCAGTGGGCCACGACTCTCCAGAATTGGTTATGTGAAGATTGGAAACAGGCAAGTCTATGACAATTACTGTAATTCCTTAATTATCATTCATTATTCAATTTTAACCCAATCTAAGTGATGTAACTGTACAGTACAGTAACTCTGTGAAATTTTTCTTCCAAACCGTACAGCTTATTGCATTTAATGCTAGGCTTATTTGTTTCATTTATTTCAGGTTTGTTTTAGCGGCGAATCGGTATTTCCTGTAGAATAAGAGACAAGTCCATGTGTCAGAAGAAAAGGTGAAGCATTCCACCCAGATTGAGTGAAGCAGAGAGTGAAACATCCAACTTCAGTGATGGTCTGGAGTGTGTATTCTTGGTACGGCTGTGGACAATTATATATTGTAGAAGGAACTATGGGACGTGAACAATATAGAATTAAGAACCTGTTTGGTACCTCGGATGCAAGAGTGGTTTGGCCAAAGTGAATTTATTTTTATGCAAGATGGGCCTCCTTGCCACAAAGTCTAGAAACAGTCCAGACATGAACCCCATAGAACATCCTTAGGCGATAGCAAAGAAAGGTACGAAAAGCGAATATAACGACAGAAATTGGCTTCATTGAGAAGCTCGTTCAGATCTGGTGTCATGATGACGATTTAAAGAGTCAGTGTAAAATACTGTTTGAGGGTATGCCCAGTCTAATCAAGTCACACACGAAAGCTAAGTGGGTGCTTACCAAGTACTAAAGTCATCATCTTAAAAATTGGTAACATCTTATGTCTTCAATTCTCAATTTTTAATGTTTAATAATTTGGCCTCGTCTTTATAGTCACCCATTTAGCCACAATTTTATCTATCCCAACCACACTAATTTTTGTCAGTAATTTCCCAAGATCTACCCTATGAAAATCCTTATAGATATGTCAATCGTGATACATTAGATCACATGAATCTAATATATCTGCTATATCTTGCTGAAATCTACAAGATGAGCTTCAGTGGAATAATATTTCTGAAACCTGAACTACCATCCATCGAACCAGTTTGTAATTTCGTAAATGTGTATAATATGATCAGAAAGAATGCATTCCAAGCGCTTGCATGCAACACCAGTCAAGTTGACTAGTGTGTAATTACTGGCTTTATGTTTAGCACATGTTCTTTATACACAGGGTGCTACTACACTAATTATTAATTCATCTTGTATAGCTGATTCACACATACACTAATCAATATCTCAAAGAACTGACTTTCGTATATGCCCAGAAATTTTACCAATCCCAGCAGCAGTTCTAGTTTTAAATTTTTGTATAATATTGTCAATGTCTTTTTATAGTAGGTCCATGTGGACATTGCAAAGTAAATTCAAAAGATTGGATGAAATTGCCAACTGCGTCAGGTACAGCAAAAGGACGCCGACCAAACCATTGGTGACATATTCTATGCTCATTTGCTGGTGAACGGTGTCTTTCTTTTCTTACGTGATGCAGGACTGCAATGCCCATCTACTAATGGCGTATACACATTTCCATGTTGTGTAATTGCTACTCTATACCTTTCTCAGTACGTCGACATTCAACACCGTACACAGCAACAAGACTTACTGACATGCATTATATTCTGAACTTCAGACGTAGTGTTATACTTCAGTCACAGTGTGTGCCTGTGAATTCCCTTCATCTCATCCACGCTGCCTGTATCATAAACCGCACTTCAAAATCTACCCCACTAACAGTCTGTAGGCAAGATCCTAGGTACCTGAATCAATTTGGATGGAGCCATTAGATGGTTCGGATGACTCCAGGTATTCACTCGTCCTTTTGTTCATTCTAAGTTTGTATTGTGAAAAACAGGTATTCAATCTTCACCTTGATGCCGCAGTCCCATTCCGGGTCTATCAGCAAGTGCAACATCATCTGCATATAACAGAGTCCTACAAACACCCCTTTGCAAGTCCCATGTGGTGGTGTCCATGCTGAGGACAAAGAGCAATGGGGACAGAGTGGAAGATTGGTGTACACACAAACTTTCAATGAGAAGCTCTCCGAGACGTTGACAGCGCAACATACACAACCTCTGGTATTCGTGTATAGCATCCTGATCTAAATTATAAACATTTCTGGTACACCATGGTCATGAGTGCAGACCAGATCGCACGGTGTGGAACACGGGCTGTCATCAAACAACTCTCAATAACTACTGATCTGCATTTAGGGCTGTCGCGCAGGTGGCGGATTCCGTATCTGTTTTTTTCCTAGCCTTCTCTTATATGATTCCAAAGAAATTAGAAATTAATCGAACATCTCCCTTGATAAGTTATTCCACTCCCTAAATCCAATTCCTATAAACGAATATTTGCCCCAATCTGTCCTCTTGATTTCCAACTTTATCTTCATATTGTGATCTTTCCTACTCTTAAAGACACCATCCAAACTTATTCGTCTGCCGATGTCATTCCACGCCATATCTACACTGACAGCTCGGCACATACCACTTAGTCGAGCAACTCGTCTCGTTTCTACCAAGTTTTCCCAGCCCAAACTTTGCAATACTTTTGTTACGCTACTCTTTTGTCGGAAATCACCCAGAACAAATCGAGCTGCTTTTCTTTGGATTTTTTCCAGTTCTTGAATCAAGTAATATTGGTGAGGGTTCTATATACTGGAACCATATTCCAGTTGTGGTATTACCAGAGATGTATATGCCCTCTCCTTTAGACCCTTACTACAACCCGTAAACACCGTCATGACCATGTGCAGAGATCTGTATCCTTTATTTACAATCCCATTTATGTGATTACCCCAATGAAGATCTTTACTTATATTAACACCCAGATACTTACAATGATCCTCAAAAGGAACTTTCAGCCCATCAACGCAGTAATTAAAACTGAAAGGACTTTTCCTATTTGTGAAACTCACAACCTGACTTTTAACCCCGTTCATCATCATACCATTGCCTACTGCCCATCTCACAACATTATCGTAGTCATTTTGCAATTGCTCACAATCCTGTAACTTGTTTATCACTCTATAGAGAAAAACATCATCCGCAAAAAGCCTTACCTCCCATTCCACTCCTTTACTCATATCATTTATATATAAGAAAACATTAAGGTCCGATAATACTGCCTTGAGGAATTACCCTCTTAATTATAACAGGGACAGATAAAGCTTCACCTACTCTAATCCTCTGAGTTCTATTTTCTAGAAACATAGCCACCCATTTAGTCACTCTTTTGTCAAGTTCAGGTGCACTCATTTTTGCCTGTAGTCTCCCGCGATACAGTCCATTTGACCTCCTGAATCCAGAATATCAGCTACATCTTACTGGAAACCTACAAGTTGAGATTCAGTGGAATAAACTTTCCTAAACCCAAACTGCCTTCTATCAAACCAGTTATTAATTTCACAAACATGTCTAATAAAAACAGAAACAATGCTTTACCAAAGTTTACATGCAATGCATGTCAAACTGACTGGCCTGTAATTTTCAGCTTTATGTCTATCACCCTTTCCTTTATACACAGGGGCTACTATAGCAACTCTCCATTCATCTGGTAGAGCTCCTTCATGCAAACAACAATCAAATAAGTACTTCAGATATGGCACTATATCCCAACCCATTGTCTTTAGTATATCCCCCGAAACCTTATCAATTCCTGCTGCTTTTCTAGTTTTCAACTTTTGTATCTTACTGTAAATGACATTGTTGTCATAGGTAAATTTTAATACTTCTTTAGTATTAGTCACCTCCTCTATCTGGACATCCTTGTAACCAACAATCTTTACATACTGTTGACTGAATATTTCTGCCTTTTGAAGATCCTCGCATACACACTCCCCTTTTCATTAATGATTCCAGGAATGTCCTCTTTGGAAACTGCTTCTGCCTTAAAGTACCTATACATAGTTTTCCATTTTTCACTAAAATTTGTACGACCACCAATTATGCTTGCCATATTGTTATCCCTAGCTGCCTTCTTTGCTAGATTCAATTTCCTAGTAAGTTCCTTCAATTTCTTCTTACTTCCACAGCCATTTCTAACTCTATTTCTTTTCAACCTGTACTGCCTTCTTAGTCTCTTTCCTTCTCTGTTATAATATAGTGGATCTTTACCATTCCTTAAAACTTTTAAGGTACAAACCTATAATCACATTCCTCAACAATCACTTTAAACCCATCCCACAGTCTGTTTTCATTTTTATTTACCGTTTTCCACCTATCATAGTTACTTTTCAAAAACTCCCTCATGCCTGTTTTATCAGCCATATGGTACTGCCTAATATTCCTAATTTTAGTACCTTCCTTTCTTTCGCATTCATGTTTAACTACCACAAAAACAGCTTCGTGATCACTAATACCATCTATTACTTCGGTTTCTCTATAGAGCTCATCTGGTGTTACCAGCACCACATCCAGAATATTCTTCCCTCTAGTTGGTTAAATCACTTTCTGAATCAGATGCCCTTCCCATGTTAACTTATTTGCCATTTGCTGGTCACGCTTCTGGTCGTTCGCATTACCTTCCCAATTGACATTTGGTAAATTGAGATCACCCACTACAATCACGCTCCTTTCCTTATCGTCTCCCACATAGCTGATTATCTTATCAAATTATTCTGAATCAACATCTCCGCTATATTCCTGGTCTGTACACTCCAAAGACATCAAGTTGCCTATTATCTTTAGAGATGAGCCTTACACCTAGAATTTCATGTTTCTCGTCTTTGACTTTTTTGTAGCTTACAAATTCTTCTTTCACCAGGATGAATACTCCCCCCTCCTACCATTCCTATCCTGTCTCCACGATTCACACTCCAGTTCCGTGGGAAAATATCTGCATCATTCATTTCGTTTCTCAGCCATGATTCAACTCCTATTACAATATCTGGTGAGTATACACTGACTGAGCAAATTTCATGGGATAGCGGAGCACTGATGCGCAGGTGTGTTGTATGCGCACCACAAGCTCCCTGTACCAGCGGCAGTTGTATAGGAGACCTTGCGAGCAGTGGCTGTGCATGTGAAAGGTGTAACATGGAACGTCGTCGTGAGATGCCACCGTTCGAAGGGGGTATGGTGGTCGGTGCACGACGGATGGGAAGTGCGATTTCGGAAGTGGTGCGGGAATTCGGCTTCACACGAAAAACCGTGTCCAGGGTGTACCGTGAATGGTTGAATGCGGGTGACACCGTCCACAACAGACGAACGACCGGCCGCCCAGCCACTTTCGATGACCGTGACCGGCAGCATCTGAGACGGATTGTCAGTTGTGACAGAAGGGCAAACGTGAAACTTATCACGGCTCAATTCTACACAGGCCATGCTAGACATGTCTCCCACTGGACAATCCGTAGGAACATGGGTTCTATGGGGTATGGGAGCCGGCGCCGCACACGGGTGCCACTGTCAATCCAACGTCATTGGGCACAACGACGCGCATTTGTCGCCAGTCACCAGGGATGGATACTGGAATAATGGCGTAACGTGATATTGTCGAACGAATCACGATTTCAACTGCACTATGCCGATGGAAGGCATCGTGTATGGCGCAGAACACATGAAGCGATGGATTGCGCCTGCCAATAAGGTGTGGTCCAGGGCGCTGGTGTTTCTGTTATGGTGTGGGGTGCATCTTGCTGGTATGGAATGGGCCTCCTAGTTGTCCTGGAAGAGACTTTGAATGGTACGCGACATGTTGAGCTGCTCGGAGACCATCTCCAACCATTCTTGACCTTTCAGCGCCAAGACGGTTCTACGGTGTTTCAAGATGATAACGCGCCACCCCATCGCTCCCACGTCGCCCGGGAATGGTTCCAGGAACATGCAGCGGAGGTCCAACGACTACCATGGCCACCCAGGAGGCCCGATATGAACCCTGTCGAGCATATCTGGGATGTCATGGAACGCAGGCTCCGTGCCATGGATCCTGCACCCACGAACAGACCAGTTTTGGCGGCCGCTCTGCAAACGATTTGGTGTCAGTTGCGACGAGAGGACTACCAGGGACTTGTCCACTCACTTCCACGGCGTCTCATTGCAGTTCGCAGGGGCACAGGAGGCTCCATACACTATTACGTGACTATCCCATGACATTTGCTAAGTCAGTATATATATTAAATTACTTAATTCAATTCATTTCTTTACAATACTTCTACAGTTCAGCACTAACAATTTTATGTCACCCCTACTTGACTTCCAGTACCCTGTTCCCTTATCACCGCTCCCCATTTCCCTGAATTTACCTCCCTATAACCCTCCTAAAAAATTTCCTAACATATATGTACCACTGCGGTGTAAGTGGAAGCCATCTGAGCGCACATCCATATCTCCTACCCAACCATTAAGATCTAGAAATCTCACTCCCAGTTTCCCACATACCCACTCCATAGTCTCATTTAAATCCCCAATCACCTTCTAGTCAGTGTCCCTCCTACACAGTATTCCACTGATAACTTTCTCCGCTCCTCATGGTCAGGCCTACCAACCCTAACAGCTGCAGAAGCTACTTTCTCCGCCCTTTTATCCATCCCATGACCCTGTTCCACCTGTCTTTTCCTATCCACTACTCCACATTTCCCTTTCTTACATTTTCCCTTCCTCCTACTTCCACACTTCTCAGCAACAGTTCCCTGTTCATCTTCCCTCGGTTATTCTACCTGCAGTGACTCATACCGATTTCTCACAGACACCTGTCCTGAATTCTGATCCTGAATGGAGTCCTTAGCCTGCAATCTCCTTCCACTTAAAACATTAAACCACCTGTCTTCTATAGTTCCCCCTTTTCTTTCCCTTCCATTCCCTCATTTACACCTACTGTATCCTGCACATTGTTTGAAGGAGGCCTACTTTCATTCCTGTCCTCTGAGAGAATCGTAATTATCTCCCTCAAACTCTCCAACTCCTCTCTCATACTCCTTAATGCCTGGCCACATCTTCAGTTCCTACACTTGCACTCCTTAGCCATTCTTTACTGAATAATGAAAAGAAAAGGAAAAGTAAGATGACTTATTCTGAGCAAGATAAAAATGAAAGGAAGGAAATATTGTCTAGGATAGTTCACAAAGATCACACGACTATAAGGTAGTGAATATAGGCTACTACTACACTACAACACTATTTAGTTGTACGGTTTTGTTTTCCTACAACACCCTAACAGGATGAAAATCGCTGTTAATTATTGAAAACAGAAAATAATACACAAGAATTACACAATTCTAAACTGCAGTTAAGTCTACCATAATGACTACAACAGAATTCTGGTAAGAGAGTTATCACAGATACTGCAGACACTATACTACACAAATACTCGTATTTCACAGTAATAAAATAAACACACTAATATCTAATAAGATACTATAATACACTACAATAATTTTAAACAAAGTTCAGACTACGTTCAGACACTACAATACACTGCAATAATTTTAAAATATGTTCAGACGTATCCTAATGACAACAGGTTATTACTAAGCACAAACAGAAATGGAAGTTACAATTAAAGTTTGAAATTCGCAAAATAATAGAATAAGCAATCTAATTTCTAATAAGTTACTGCAATGCACTACAATCATTTTAAAATACGTTCAGACGTATCCTAATTACAATAGGTTATTACTAAGCACAAACAGAAATGAAAATTGCAATTGGGCCTAAAGTTTAAAATTCGCAAGAACTACTCAAGGATTACAAACAAAGTCAAACGCCTAGACAGATTATTATTAAATTAGTACTACCTTACCTCTCTGTGCTCTAACAGAAGTGAAACCTGCCATTTGTTAAATGCTAGAGTATCGAAAGGGTTACCGAACACAGAGATACACACGAATATAACAGGAACAATAGAATTCTAGTGATAACTAAATTTCTAAGGAGAAATCTCCCCTACAATGAAAAATTTAGTAATAGTACAGGAATAATGATATTTATTAATAAAATAAATATTGTACAATAATTCTAAGCCACATTTAGATGTATCCTAATTACAATAGTTTAACTGAAGCAACAAATATTCCTAAACTCTGAATCTATGGAACTTATGAGAATGTAACTTTTCATTGACTACGTACATAACATTTAGCTTCCTTGGTTTATGAAAGAGACAAAAGGTGAAAAGTTTGAATGTAATTATCAGTCAAAGAACAGTGGCCAGTTATTATCATAAATTTAAGCCTTATTAATGAAAGTTAATTGAACATAACCTACGGCATATTGTTATTTGATGGTTTCTACCATTTCCCTTTCACACCGACACAGATAGGTCGTATGGCGATGATGAGCTAAAAATGGTTAGGAGTGGGAAGGAAGCAACTGTGGCCGTAATTGAAGTACAGTCGCACCATTTCTTTGCTGTAAAATGTGAAACCATGGAAAACATGCACTTCAGGGCTGTCGACAGTGGGTTCGAACCCAGCATCTCCCAAATTCAGGCCGATAGCTAAATGGCCATTTGCTCAGTGCTTGAATTCCTTCTCTTCCAATACTTATTGTGAGAGTATCTTTATATGTAATTTCAAACAATATGTTAAAAGTAAGTCTCTATTTTTAAAAAAATCGGTGTTTGCAGTTCCCCGTATTTACATGCACATTTGGACATAAGTTTTCATATACATGTCCAAAATTTTACGATACATGGGGTTACATTGGAAAACTAAAGAGTAAAGTAGAACACCAAATGCACATCTTTCAAAATTCTATACAGAGCATGCTTTCCTCCCTTGAAGTCAAGATGGGCTGGCTACCTATGTTCTTCGTTTCTAGGATCGAGGTAGCCCTTACTTCTTACTTCGCAGCTTCTCTGTATGCCATTCACCAAGAACCCCTTTACGAGACTTATCAAGCATATCGGCATCGTAATTACGATAGACCATGCTTCCAAGTTTATGCTTATATTCTTGCAGCACAGTCCGAAGAAAACTGCACGAAAGAACTCTACTCAGAAAAACTGCGAAGACAATATTCTTGAGGTGATCAAACTAACGCAAGTTGAACCTAACAGAACTTCAGTTAGAGTGAAACACTCAAAAACAATTCACTTCAACTAACATTGGTTGACAATGTGAACATTCAGTACCACACGATACAACAAACAAATTCCCCCTCTGATGAACAGAAAAAAGTGACAACAATCAAGAAATAGGTTTATCACAATAGTTCTATGAACTTTGACTGCCCTATATCACCACAGATCTATCCATATTAAGAAACAATGTATGCACTTGTTTGAAGATAAACCGTCGTAATTATTCCATGGAATATTTGGAAGCTAACACTCAGAGAAGTGTAAGAAAACACTAGTAAACTGCAGGGTATATGCTGTAAACGGGAATCATGGTTCAAAGGTATCTGGGCACAGAGAAACGGTCATGGGTCAATTTATCTCCAAAGGGAAGAGATTGGATTGGATCAAAAACATTTCAACGACACTTGGGTAAATTATCAATTAACAAATAGTAAATGAAATGATTATCACTATCTTACTGTAAAACCAGTTACAGTATTAAAATTAACAGCTAAAAGATCGCTGGGCATGTTAGAAAACTGTTAATAATGTAGAATGACACTGAGTAAGCACTGTACAAATCTACAGATAGTTTCACTTTAAAGTTCTACACAACAATTGAAACCAAAAATGCAATTATCACATCACACATAGGATTTCAACAAAATATCAACGCATCAAAATATCAAAATAATACACTTTTAATACTTCTGTATAATTTATACAGTAGTATATACTGTGGAAAGGAATTCTTCGTCTACAACATATTGTATCCGAATATGGCATAATTACAGTTAACATTGAGACTGGCGCAAAAACCTTAGAGCAAGTTGCCTTTAAGCTCATAGCTGCAAGACCGCGTGGCGATCCGTTCCTTTTCTCGTACTGGTCAGTAGCTTTGCATGCGACAGATATGAATAGCTAACATTTTCAAGGCTAGCACTGCCCAGCAAGTTTTCAGAACTCTTCAGAAGACCAGTTTCGAACCATGATTTTTAAAGAAGACGTGAAGAAATTTAATGATTGGTTTCCAACTCATCACACATTCTAGGCTGAGAACTGATAAAGGCAGTGTGTAATCGACGCTCAACTTACTCAGCTCTTACTCTACTGCTTTCATACAGGTCTACTTTAGAGCACAACTTCGCTTCGCTTTCCCACTACAATCCTACGAGTTATTCTACGCCAAGAGACGTTTATTACCTGTTATGTCTTGCAAAGAGAACACTTTATTGCGTCTTCTGCAAGACATAACCACTACAATATTAATTCCAGAACACGCGTGGTATGCTTAAATCATCTGAACCCGCAAGTTAAGTGTCGACTGACATTTAAATAGGCAGGGTTGGAGCACATATTAATGTGCTGTTTTAGTTTCTGTGTGTGTGTGTGTGTGTGTGTGAGCAAGCCTAGTGTTAAAGGAAGCCTCCAAGGCAAGGAACAAGGGGAATCATCATGTTGTTTGCAACAGAAATCTCTACATCCATCATGGTGCACCTTGCAAAGGATATTCCTTCCAGAATGTGCTACTAAAAGGGGTGATGCCACCACAACCTAAAGGGTGGTAAAGGGACCAATCATGAGACGTTGCCAGCAAGGACTGAATCAACATACATACATACATACATACATACATACATACATACATTACATACATTATCATTATAGACTGTTATGCCTTTCAGCGTTCAGTCTGCAAGCCTCTGAGAATTTACTAAACGTCGCCACAATCCTCGATTTGCAAATAGTGCTGTGGCCTCATTTAGTTCTATACCTCATATGTTTAAATCATTAGAAACAGAGTCTAACCATCGTCGTCTTGTTCTCCCTCTACTTCTCTTACCCTCCATAACAGAGTCCATTATTCCCCTAGGTAACCTATCCTCCTCCCTTCGCCTCACATGACCCCACCACTGAAGCCGGTTTATGCGTACAGCTTCATCCATCGAGTTCATTCCTAAATTAGCCTTTATCTCCTCATTCCGAGTTACCTCCTGCCATTGTTCCCACCTGTTTGTACCAGCAATCACTCTTGCTACTTTCATGTCTGTTAGTTCTAACTTATGAATAAAATATCCTGATTCCACCCAGCTTTCACTCCCGTAAAGCAAAGTTCGTCTGAAAACAGACCGATGTAAAGATAGTTTCGTCTAGGAGCTGACTTCCTTCTTACAGAATACTGCTGATCGCAACTGCGAGCTCACTGCATTAGCTTTACTACACCTTGATTCAATCTCACGTACTATATTACCATCCTGGGAAAACACACAACCTAAATACTTGCAGCTTTGTATCACCAATCTGACATTCAATTCTGTTGAATTTCTTACCTACTGTTATCAATTTAGTTTTCGAGAGGCTAATCTTCATACCATATTCACTGCACCTATTTTCAAGTTCCAAGATGTTACACTGCAGGATTTCGGCACAGTCTGCCATTAAGACCAAGTCGTCAGCAAAGGCCAAACTGCTTACTACATTTCCACCTAACTGAATCCCTCCCTGCCATTTTATACTTTTCCGCATATGATCCATGTAAACTACAAACAGCAAAGGTGAAAGATTACAGCCTTGTCTAACTCCTGTAAGTACCCTGAACCAAGAACTCATTCAACCATCAATTCTCACTGAAGCCCAATATTGTCAACATAAATGCCTTTGATTGATTTTAATAATCTACCTTTAATTCCATAGTCCCCCAGTATAGCGAACATCTTTTCCCTCGGTACCCTGTCATATGCTTTCACTAGATCTACGAAACATAAACACAACTGCCTATTCCTCTCGTAGCATTTTTCAATTACCTGGCGCATACTGAAAATCTGATCCTGACAGCCTCTCTGTGGTATGAAACCACACTGGTTTTCATCCAACTTCCTCTCAACGACTGATAGCACCCTCCCTTCCAAGATGCCAGTGAATACTTTGCCTGGTATACTAATCAATGAGATACCTCGATAGTTATTGCAATCCTTCCTGTTCCGTTGCTTATAGATAGGTGCAATTACTGCTTTTGTCCAATCTGAAGGTACCTTACTAACACTCTACGCTAATTTTACTACTCTATGAAGCCATTTCATCCCTGCCTTCCCACTATACTTCACTATTTCAGGTCTAATTTCATCTATTCCTGCTGCCTTATGACAATGGAGTTTATTTACTATCCTTTCCACTTAGTCAAGCATAATTTCACCAACATCACTTTCCTCCTTCCCATGAGCTCGGCTGTTTGCAACACCACCACGATGATTTCCTTTTACATTGAGAAGATGTTCAAAATATTCCCTCCACCTCTCCAGTGATTCCCTGGGATCTATTATGAGTTCACCTGAATTACCCAAAACACCGTTCATTTCCTTTTTCCCTCCCTTCCTAAGATTCTTTATTACTGTCCAGAAACGTTTCCCTGCTGCTTGACCTAGCCTTTCCAGGTTATTACCAAAATCTTCCCATGACTTCTTTTTGGATTCAACAACTATTTGTTTTGCTCTGTTTCTTTCATCTACGTACCCATCCCTCTCTGCCTCGGCCCTTGTTTGGAGCCATTTCTGATAAGTCTTCTTTTTACGTTTACAGGCTGCTCTCACTTCATCATTCCACCAAGATGTTCGCCTTTTCCCATCCTTACACACAGTTGTTCCTAGGCATTCCCTTGCTGTTTCTACTACAGCATCCCTATATGCCACCCATTCACTTTCAATATCCTGAACTTGCTTACTGTCTACTGTTCAAAACTTCTCACTAATCATATCCATGTACTTCTGTCTAATTTCCTCGTCCTGGAGATTTTCTACCCTTATTCGTTCGCAGACAGATTTCACTTTCTCTACCCTAGGCCTAGAGATACTTAGTTCACTACAGATGAGATAGTGGTCTGTATCATCGAAAAATCCCCGAAAAACTCGTACATTTCTAAAAGATTTCCTGAATTTGAAGTCTGTTAAGATATAGTCCATTATAGATCTGGTACCCCTAGCCTCCCATGTGTAGCGGTGAATAGCCTTATGCTTGAAGAATGTATTCGTAACAGCTAAACCCATACTAGCACAGAAGTCCAGCAAACGCTTCCCATTCCCATTAACTTCCATATGTTCCCCACATTTACCAATCACCCTTTCGTATCCTTCAGTTCTATTCCAAACTCTCGCATTGAAAGCGCCCATTAACAATATTCTATCCTTGCTGTTGACCCTGACCACGATGTCACTCAATGCTTCATAAAACTTGTCAACTTCATCCTCATCTGCACCCTCACATGGTGAATACACGGACACAATTCTTGTCCTAATTCCTCCCACTGACAAATCTACCCACATCATTCGCTCATTTACGTGCCTAACCGAAACTATGTTGCGTGCAAAGGTATTCCTGATAAAGAGCCCTACCCCAGACTCTGCCCTTCCCTTTCTAACACCCTTCAAGTACACTTTATAATCTCCTATCTCTTCCTCCTTATCTCCCCTTACCCGAATATCACTTACTCCTAGCACATACAGATGCATCCTCTTTGCTAACTCAGCCATTTCTACCTTCTTTCTTCCATAAGCCCCATTAATATTGATAGCTCCCCATCGAATTCCATTTCGTTCGCCAAGTTGTTTCCAAGGAGTCCCTCGCCTGTCAAATGGGAGTGGGACTCCATTACTCCCAAAGGACCGAGGCTTGCTTAAAGTGTTCTGAGCTCGGTAAATTCATGAAGCAGGATGCTGCCCTACTTGCAAATAGTCCAAGTGAGGATCTCTCCTCTAACGGGTTATGGACCACCGGTGAATTGTATAGTCCTAGCCGCCTGAGCACAAGGAGGGTCACGACTCAGAATATGTCCGAGATCCCCACTCCCATTCCATAGAAACTGGTATCCCGACTCTCAGGACCACTTACTAGGCCACTCAGCCGTTGCCCATGGTTCACGAACTAGGACGTGACTACAGTAACCCACAAACAAGAACCAACTGAATCAACTTCCATCATAAAAATTTAAATACATTTTTTTAATATTAATTTCGTTTTCAGAAGGACTTCTTTCTTGTAATAATATTATGGATCATTTTGTGTTGTTACAGATCCTTACCGCTTCTCATCTACTTATTGGTGTTGGTAAATTTTGTGTTTGACTGAAATACACTCATGTCCTTAAAATACATAACAGCTTGAAAGACTAGAGATAGGAAGTTCATATTCACAAGACATGTGGACTAGTATGTTCTGAAGAAATGATTAGCATTTGAACCATGTCGAATATCAGGTACAAGGTCCTCATCGATACATCTGTGCACCACCATTGGCTGGTAAACTGTACCTGCGGCTCTCATTGTCGCTGTAAACCGAAGGTACTGGATCAGTGTGACTTGAGCAAATGTGCAGGATGCCTCGCAGACGTATGCAAGAAAAGTACTGTCAGATGAGTGATTTTGAAAGAAGCATGAGAGAACGTGATATACATATATCTGGGAAATTGTAGCTCGCGTACGAAGAAGTGCGTCGGCTGTGCAAAGCGTGTGTACAGAACGTTCACAGGAGGCTATAGAACACGACCAGATGTGTCTGGTCGCACCGCCCACAACCCTCCCCCAACCCCAAGAAGATCGAAACCTAATCGGAATAGCATTGCAGCACAGATCACAGATATTCATCCTCCTCGGTTCTGGCGCAACAGTGGAACAGTGTAACATATCGTACTTTCAGGAGTGAGAGTCCGTCCAAGTTTATTACGATCTGGGTTAACGGCGCATCGTCCACTCCTCCCCCTACCTTTGACTAATGTGCATAAACATGCCAGACTGCAATGGTGTATGGAGTGACGTCTCTGGGGACGGGAATGGCAGCAGACAGTATTTTCAGACGAATCCAGGTTCTGTCTGTTTGAAAACGTTGGCCGCAATTTCGTTCGCCGCAGACTGATGGAGAGACATCACAATGACTGCATTCACAAAAGACATGCACCGCCAACTCAAGGCATTATGGTGTGGAGTGCTATTGGGTACAACTACAAATCACAGTTGGTGCGTGTCCAGGTCACTGTTACCAGTTTGACCTACGTGAATGACATACCCTTTCTGCACGACGCCCCAGACACCTTATTTCTGGAGGACACATATCGCTGCACGAACACGTGCTTTCTTCTTGTCACAGAAGGTCAGACTGTTGCCCTGGCCCACCTGATCATTGGACTTGTCGCCAATTGAAAATGTGTGGGATATGGTGAAAGGACGGGTGCTTCGCTGTGACACAATGCCAGCCACCACAGATGAACTGTGGAACGAGGTGAATAAAGCATGGATGGCTATAACCCAGGACGCCATTCGTGCCTTATACATGTAGATGCCATCACACATGGAATAAATTGTCAGTGCCTTTGGAGGACCCAGTGCCTACTAGGCAACGGGACATATGCCGATTCTGGGTGACTGAAACGCTACTCGTTTCAGCAGAACATACTAATGAACACGTCTTGTGAATAAGAACTTCCTGTTCTAGTCTTTCATGGTGTTCTGCTTTTTATGAACATGAATGTAGTTCTATCAGATAAAATGCGTTGATATTGTAAGTCTTCAATTATTTGAATTTCATTAACAGTGTAGTGTACTAGCAATCAAGTGTTAAAAATTATAGACCAATTTGTTAAACTTAGAACCTAAAAGACGAATTGGGATGGATATGATGTATTTATTTCCCAATGTTTATAGAATATGACACCTCATCTTACATAATTTCATCAATGAAGTATAAATTGTCACCTAAATGTTATTCATGTATTGTATATTAAGGACTAAACGTATGATATAAAAATAAGTTATGTTGAAAGTAATGAAAGTGGATGTAAATGATTGAGTGTTAATAATAGGCCTTAATGACATTGGGTGCTCTATTTATGAAGGCAGATAGTGCTAAATGCAAATAGCCTAGCCTTGTCAAGTGACAGAATGGTACCATAGCACATATTTATGATCACTGAGGAAATAGCTTTTATTATTTTTAGTTACCTTACGTCGCACCGACACAGATAGGTCTTATGGCGACGATGGGACAGGAAAGGGCTAGGAGTGGGAAGGAAGCGGCCGTGGCCTTAATTGAGGTACAGCCCCAGAATTTGCCGGGTGTGAAAATGGGAAACGAGGGAAAACGATTTTCAGGGCTGCCGACAGTGGGGTTCGAACTTACTATCTCCCGAATACTGGATATTGGTCGCACTTAAGCGACTGCAGCTATCGAGCTCTGTGAGGAAGTAGCAACGAATACTGCATTATGGAGAGTATATTGCAGAGCACATGAATCGACAACCGCAGTTTAAAATAATAATCACTCTCTGTGCTCACTCAACAACCCCAAGCTTGTCTAATTAAAAAACGTATCTAATTAATGCAAATTTTAAACCATTATTAGTCTGTCTTCTATAATGAGTGAAGATAGATTAACAAATCTTCGCACTGCCCTAAAGTGATCGTTCTTCTAGTTAATCGATCATGATTCTTATAGTGAGAGTGACATAAGTTCTGGAATGTTCATGAAGTTAAAGTTTTCAAAAATGATGAAGATACGTAATGTCAAAATTATGCCCAAATAAAATGATTAACCTCACATGACCATAAATTGGGGGGGGATTTGAAAGTAGGACTTGGCCAAGAGTGCAAGCTTAACCTAACGAGCACGGGTTCGACTCGGGGCCTAACATCGCAGGCCCTGGATTCAACCCTAGGCTTAACCTTACAAGGTCATTAGCTTTACAGACAAGTTTGATGTCCAAGAGTGCTGGCTGAATCTATCAGGCATGGATTTGTTGCCCGGTTTAACCTTGCAAGGGCGTTATAGACTCGAGTTTGAGATTCGATCCCAGGCTTAACCTAGCTAGACAAGATGAGATATGGTCCATGGATGTTAGGAGCTGAGGTTGGAAATGGATGGCGGCCATTCACATTATTTTAATAGGACAAGGGAGATGGTGTAAAGCTTAATAGGTGTGCTATATTCATAGGGGCATAACGCTCAAAGGTGACATCAGATCATGGAACTGAGTGACTGCAAAAGGCCAAAAGAGCAAAAATGATACAGATCAACATGGCAAAGGACAAATGTGCAAAAGTGTTAAATGGCTAAAGGACAAAATGGCAATAGGGCTAAAACTAAAGGGCGAAAGGGAATGAGCTACGGTCTAGGACTCAAGAGCTGAACGTGGAACAAGATGGTGGTATGGGACTACGGAGATGGTAAAAGGTTTAATGCATGTGCATTATTCTTAGGGACATACCTTTATATAGCTACCTCAAGCTCCTTAAACTGAGCGACTGCAGAGTCAAAGATGCTAGCATGTAGGCTGATGCGTAATGTGCTGTTGGTATTTAGTGCTTGGAACCCCAATTTTCTTATTGTAACAATTCGAGCTCAGAGATTTGAATTCTGGAGGCTTATAGTAGCTTATAATACTGTTGATATCACTCAAGGGATTAAAATGTAAGTGTTCAGAACTGGAAAAATATGTTCGCACTATATGTGACCGGGAACTGAACGCAGAGCTCATCCCTTTGGACTGCTGAGTATCCTGCTAAGTAAATGACTGCACACTGAAAGTGTCCATTTAATTCAAAACACCTAACGTTTGAGCTGAGAGAAATTAAAAATCCCCACACCGACTGGGAATATAACTCGGCAATCTTTCCCTTGGATTGCTGACTACCATAGTAACTAAATGATTGTGTGTTGAATCTAAAACACCGAACCTTTCAGCTACAAGGAATGAAAAATTCGCTGACCCGACTAGGATTCGAACCCGGGAATCATTTACTTGGGAAAGAAACAAGCGTGCTAACTAAATGACTGTACATTAACAGCTTATGTGTTTCACTAAAACACCTAGCTTTAGCCTTACAAGATTCAGAGGAAAAAATCACCTACAGAACTAGGATTTGAACATGGAGCTCGCTTGGACCCAAAGCTGAAGTGCTATTCAAACATCTAACACCAAAAATTAAAACTCTTAATTCTGAACAAAGAAAACAATCGCTGAATTGGGTTCTCAAACCTGGAGCTAACTTCGAATCAGAACTTAAAGTCTTGAGTTCACAAGAAGAAAAAATATTAAAAGTCCTCAACCCGACCCAGAATCGATGACGGGCTTTTCTTTCGCTAAAGACTAGGTGTGAACGATTAGCACAAACTATGTCAATTGAATGTGGAAAGAGAATGCAACAAATTCTGTACTAAGTGAGGTCGTGACATATGTGCGTCTTAGCAAAAAAAAAAGACTGATTCCAAGAACATTCTGATTAGACTTGGAAATATTTGCTGTGATATGAAATACAAAGTTCATTGTTTTTGCAATTAGCCTAGTATGCACATCTCAGCAAAAGAACATTGGCGGTACGAGCAAGTTGACTAGACTCCGAAGTAACTTATTTAGTAAGACAGGGAGTACAAAGTTTATTGTTCGCGCATTGAGCTCTAGGCTACAGATTTGAACCCTGGAGACGTGTAATTACCTCATGGTTTACATCACTTGGTAAGTAACATTAGAGAAGCGAGCAAATAAAAAAATCACCAGGCCGCCTGGGAAAGAAACTAACATAACAGCTAAAGGAATCAAAACCCACAACCTTCAGGAATAACACAAGTAATTAAACATTGTCAATAATATGTGTACTGTACCATTACGTTACAATTGACGTCAATTGACATGAAGATAGATCGGATGAAAAATGGCGCAGGTCAGCTTCAAGCGTCAAGAATGCACGCAGTAACTTTTTATGACAAGTTGATCGCAATTAAGAGGCATTGCCCGGCGAGAAGGAAAGGAAACTATGAAAAATGAACAATTGTACGTAAAAAAATTTAAAACGTCCTATTCTTATCTACTTTGGCAAAAAAGAAAGATTACACCAGAAACGTGCTATAAAATTCTGATTACCTAACCAGAAGGACAACTATTATAATCGAGAAAACCGTACTAGAATCCGTACGCGGGAAGAATCCAATAACACACTATTGAAAACTACTTTTTAAAAAACGGCAGGGAAGCACGTATAATACACTCCAAGTACTGTGCTGAAGAAGAGGTGTCGGATTAAGGTATTCATAAATAAGGCCAATAGTAACTTAATAAGCGGCCAGATTTTCTCAAACGATACGAATAATCCATCTACAAGATTCAAATAACATTGTTTTGGCAATTTATTTCACCAAGAAAGAACCAATTTATAAAGATATAATTAACTCTGAGCATTATCCTTAAAGAATAAGAAGCATGAATACAATTAGTCAATGTACTTGGTAGAGCTTTGTATACGAAAAACTAAGATGTATTCTGTGAAATTAACAATGTCTTTTCGTTACATGGAATTTGGACTCGAAATGGAGGAAGGCTGACCAGATCATCGTAAGCTCAGGCCCGGCGACTTAGAGAGATCCAGTATGGCGTAATCCAGCACGAGGCTAGATGTTCTGAGATGCCATGAGAAGGAAGAAGAAACCAACATCGGACATAAAAATGGCTTGAGATAAGTAACATTTTCAAGAAATTTAACTATCAAATTACTTCATTTAGTGTAGTATAATTGTAGAAGTGCTGAAGTGCCAAAATATAACTTGTTTGTGCCAATATGTGAATTCTAAGGCATATGCCGGGGAAAATAACCACAGATATGTGTTATGTATGTATAGTAATATACTGCCGTGCTCATAAGTTGATCTTAGGTTAATGTGAGCAGTATCGGGAAGTGAATGATGATGTTTTTGAACCTATATGCTTAAGAGAACGTCGTATATCAAACTAGGCGAGGCTAAGATAAGAAAGTGAAGTGTATAGTAAGAAGCCTAGGTTACCCAACGACCTGATCGACTAACAAGGCCAATATCGTTCATATTTCCGAAGAATTGGAATAAAGTAGCAGCTTGCAATGTTATGAATAGATACTGAGGTAAAAGAAGTGTTTTACTGCGACGTAGTATTAAATATGGGGAAGTTGAGTAAAGATATTGATTGTATGCGGAGGAATCGCAGTAATTAGATGCGTGAATAATAATATGTTGTTGGTGTTTTTGAAATGTTGAATAGTTATTGTGTAAAGAATGATTGAATGACATAGGCGCGAATTTGTGGCCTAGCTACGGTTATGTTATGATTGAAAATGAGGCAAGCAATGGGATTAAGGCCTAGATACGTGAATATTAAGTATAGCATAGAGGTTAGATGGTCGATTGGTTGAACTTAAATCAAATATTGAGATAGGTTGATCGTAATTTACATGTGTTTTGAAGCACATATGGGAAAGAGATATAGTCGCCTAGCAATATATTTGTCTCACATAGTGAATATATAATATTGGAGTACGTTTTAACCTAAACATGACACATCGGTAGGCAGTAAAAGGATTCACTTTAATTGAATATGCACATAGTATTTAATTGATCTGTACAACTCTAGCAGGTTATGACGATTGATGAACATGGATATGGCACTCGTAAATGAAATTTTTTTATTTTATTTTGGCACATATTTTTTAAAATATAAGGATGTTGGAGTTGATATTAATATGGTTAGGATTAATTTCTTTTAATTACTTAAGATGGCATTTTGAAGCCATAGTTGGAAAAGAGTTACTTATCTCATGCCACAAGCAAGTCAATACGTATTTCCAAACCAATCCTAAATAGACCTAAAGGAAAGAAAGACCACTCCCTCCTTTAATAAAGAATAAACCTTATTTATCCCTGTTACCGTGTTTTTGTGGTAGTTATGCATGCATGAAAGAAGGTGCTGGGTGGTGAATAGGTCTCAAGCTACAAAAGTGAAATTAATTTTAAGATTTAACAAGGTTATATTTTCTTTTCAAAATTAGGTAACAACAAATAGAACAGGTACTTAGTAGCCGAAACACGATTGAAAAATGCATTTACATAGGTACCCCATTTGGGGATTCAAAAGTCAGAAACATAATTCTTGGGCAATCAGCTCAGTTTTACCCCAAACACAATTTTAACAGAGGGGCAGAAAACCCCATTCATACCTAGGAGCCCTTGCTCCAAATTACACTGAAAAGCCTCCTCGAGGCATACAACATACAATTTTCAAAAGAGCCACTCGCTCTCAAATTTAAGCCTCTCCCAGGCCACACCAAACTCCACCTTTAAGCTGTCCTCAAAGGACATATACACAGGGGTAAAATACCCAACCTACTGAGGTCTATTAAATGACAAGAAGGTTAATACATGACCTCTAAAATACAATTTGAGGGGAGGCGAACTTGCACTCCTAATACACTTTGTTTAAGACCTACTTGGCCTTAGGCCGTTAGTGCAAGGGCTAATCCCGTACTACAGAGGTGACTTAAGAAAATAACAATTTACATTACATTACGGAAGAATTGGTTGAGAAAATAAGTTCACCTCAAGACAATGTGAGTGGGAGCTCGAGAGGGTTAGCACTCTCTATCCCAGTATGTAGCTTTACAAGAGAATAGATGAAAAGAGAAGTTACATTTTAGGAAAAGGTTACATAGTGGAACGCTTAGAACCCGCCCCGAAAGTTAAACTGCTGAGCTAGCAAAGAAAGAATTTATTAATCGGCCATTACCTTGTTGTTGACCGCTGCCGAGGAAAGAGGCGCTTCCCGCCTCCTGCTATGTACTTAATACACTGAAAGATGGAACAGAAGTGGCCCGGAGACCCAAAAATCAGCAGTTTATATCCTCTCGCGGAAGGTTCTAGGCGTTAGGGGAATGAAAACACCCTCCCACAACGTTTTTATTGGCTAGGGTACAGAAACATATTCAAGTTGGGAGAAGATACCCATGATTGGTCAGAAATTAATAACAGAAATTCGGGATTGGTCAAATGCAAAACAAGGGGAAAGAGAGGGGTATACAGCCAACTTAAACAATAACAGAAAGAAATTTAGCAAAGGACAAACATTTGAAATAAAAATTTCTCCAACAAAATAGTTCTTTGACTCCGCACTAGGTTGCACTATTGTTGATCTTCAGTAGTGTCCTCTAGAAGAGAAAGTTCACACTTCTTACTTCAAGCTAAACAAAAACACATCAAAAATGACAGTTCAAAAACTCAAAGTTTTCCACGTGGTGACATCTTCTGAGAAAGTAGAGAATTAATAGCGTAGATAAAGTTCAGACTTCCTCCAGCAGAGGAGTTTCAACTGGCGCACATTTTAAATTAGCGGCGTGGAGGTGTACCGCCCGGTACAATCCCCATGATGAAATAAAATCATGAAATGTGGTCACACAACAAAATAATAATTAATGCCCAAATGAATTAATGAAACCCACCCAATTATAATTGTATTAATTCAAGAATTTGATTTGTCAAGAATGATAATGTGTTACATTTGAGTTTATTTTCCTCTATTACCAGAGATTGATATTATTTTATTATTTGTAGTATTAGCATGCTAATAAATTAGTTTTAAGATTATTTAAGCGTTTATGTTCCAAGGTAGGAAGATTAGTTATAAGATAATATATAGACTGGTATTTCGGAGTTATGATATATTTAGAGGCTCATATTGATTTTACGATAGGATTTTGGGGGAAAATGAGTAACTTATTGAACAAATTCACCCTCTTCAACGGAACTTACGAAGGTAGATAGTATTATCGGATATATATGGACGTTTTACCCTGAGATGCTGATAAAACATTGACATGCAACCACCGCGCTTGATCTGTATATTCGTCCCCGATTTCATATAGTTAATTAGTAGCATTTAAGAGGAAAGATAGCACGGACAACAACATATTAAATTAGTATTACAACATGAAGCAAATTGAGAGGAAGTACAGCGCGATGGTTATACATATATTGTTGTCGGTCCAACGTGAAACTTGATAAGAATTAGGGCTACGATGCCAGCACAGGTTACAGTACGCAGACGACATACAGATATATACACATGCACATCATCGTGACTGCAATACACGACCTAGGAAGAATATGTAGGTGGACCGATGACCATGCACTAAAAATCAACGCCCAAAAATCGCAGTGTATTCTTTTAGCTACCCAAAAAATCCACGCACGACTTACAGACATCCATACCCACTCAGGAACATTAAGAGGCACTCAGATACAATTCAAAGACACAGTTAAAAACTTAGGGATGATAATGGATAAAAACCTTAGTTGGAACGATCATATAACAGGTATATGTCAGCGAGTGTTTTATTCCTCACATTCCCTTAAAAACCTCAGAGATTTACTCCCCCAAAATGTAAGAAAACTGCTTATCCAAAGTAATGCCAATATTCGACTACTGTGACGTAGTATACAGTAACCTGAACGCCTCACTTTCCATCAAGTTCCAAAAGGTACATAACGCATGCGTTCGATTTATTTCAGATATACCAAGGTTTAGCCATATTTCTCCCGCATTTGATAGGCTTGGCACACAATTCCATTACCTAGCATCACCTTCTAGTATTCCTACCAGATCATCATCCACAGCAGTACTAAGCACTCCCATTCACCGCTCAACTGGCTACAGCAGATCATTTATAGTCGCCGCCGGCCGAATTTGGAATTCCCCACCTGCTGAAATTAGGAGCATGTCAAACCACCTCCACTTTAAGAAACTCTGTCAAACCTGGTAATGAATAATAATAATTTCTTATAACATAGTAGGATTAGATCATAGCTAAGTATTAGATTAATTAAAACATGTAATTGATACCTTAAGATATTAAACTGTAGATAATTTAGTGGATATTTAACTCTTCATGTAGGTGTATGTATGGTCGGACAGGATAGCAGGCTTCATAGCCTGAGTCCCGCCATATAAAACAAGACAATAAATAAAAATAATAAACAAATAAACCTTCGAGCCAGAAGAGATTAAAAAATCACCGACCAGACTAGGAATCGCACCAGTGGCTTCTTCACACGTGCATGAAACGAGCATGCTAACTAAATGACTGTACATTAAAAGCTTGTGTGTTTAATTGAAACACATCAAGTTCGACTTCCTTTCACGGGGTGGTCGACAACAACAAAATTCGCTTTACGTCTTAATAACTACACTCGAACGTTTGAAAAGTTTGAAATAATAAGTTTCAAGAACCAAGCTGCTGACGTACTGAATACTCAACATTCATGCACAATAAGAAATATAAGGCCAGCACTTTAACCGCCTGAACTACTCAGCTAGGCAATTAAACTATTAAGTGCCAAAACACATACACACTGATAATGATAATTGTACCGGGAGGTACACCTCAACCCCGTGCATTTAAATGAAGTGCACTGAAGAACGCTACCTATCACATAAAAATTGAAACAAGTAAAAAAGGATAGGGGAAACACGCTGACTTAGTGACAAGACAACTACAAATGAACATAACATCAACAATACAGTTTGTTGCCATGGTCCTAGATGGTTGAATGAAGATCCCTGGACTATCCCAAAATGAAAACGTAATGTTCAAATTAATCACCCAATTCAAAAATGCCACTAATGCTTCTTACAGTCATGCATGGTGATCTGTTCATAATAAAAGTTGCAAGATTAAACAAGGTATAGAGAGTAGCTGCATATTGTTTGCGAATTATCTCACATTAATTCAACAATGGTACAAAAGTTTATTGGAGATCCACCTATTCAGTACACATAGCGTTATTATGATTAAGATTTACATCTTGTCTTACTAATTGCATGGGCATCATCACCCGTGATCTCATGCCTAAAGAATAAAAATCAGATTTTGAAATTCCCTGACATTTCCCTGTTTTCCAGACATAAAAACCAGTTTTTCCCTGACACACAAAAACAAAACATAAAATTATAAAGGGAGTTTCCAGCTATGACAGCAATATTAAAATACATTTTTAAAGCTTAACATCCAAAAAATAAATGAGCAATTAATGTGCAAATTAAATTTAGAAACTTGAAAGTTGAATTTATTCTAATTAAATTCAATTTAAGATTTTAAAAGAACTGATTACCATTACTGCTGCAGCGACGAAATTCCTTTGTCTATAGACACCAAAGACTGTTGAGCTTCTGTTCTTCTAATTCTTTCAGCAACAAAGTGGCCATAATACCCTGGCGGCAAACACAAATTGTCCTCTGCCTACTACAGCTACCAAAATGAACTCTATCACTTATGACTCCAGTTCTTCTTCTTCTACTTCAATTACAGAGGTTCACCAGAGGAGAGATGTCTACAGAACTACCTTTCAAGAGAGCAAGTAACCAAAGCTAACATTATATGGGGCATGCAAACTGTCATGCAACACCATTATTTACGAGCCAGTGAAGCTAGTGTACGTATGTTCCCTGTAATGTTTCCAGACTATGAAATTGCTTCGAAAGTTCAACTGCACAGAACGAAAGTTGCATATACAATTACTCATGGTTTGGCTCCCTATTTTCATAAACAAGTACTTGAGATGTGTAGTAAGTGCATACGTTTCACCATTGGTTTTGACGAGTCACTGAATAAAGTTTCTCAGATGGGCCAAATGATTCTTGTAGTTTGCTGTTTCAATTCTGATACTAATGAGGTATGCACTTCTTATTTTGATTCCATGTTTCTTGGTCACTCTACCTCCTAGAATTTGTTAAATGTTTTTTTGCAAGCACTGCAAGGACTCAATTTAAAGAACTCTAACAAATTTCAATGGGTGGTCCAAATGTTAATAAAAAGTTCCTTCAGGATATCGGTAATTTATTAAATGATGATCCAGATGCTCCTATTTTAGTGAACATTGGACCTTGTGGCTTGCATACTGTGCACAATTCATATAAAATGCCAGTAAAAGGAATCCAGTAGAATATTGCTGAGTTTCTTAGTGCACTTCACTTCTTGTTTTCATACGTTGCTGCAAGACATTATTCAGGTTCAAACGTACTTCCTTTGAAATACTGTGCTATAAGATGGCTTGAAAATTTGAAAGTCACTGAACGTGATATAGATAACCTACCTAATGTTGACAAATATGTGGAATGGAAAAACAGAGGCAAAAAAATCCCAAACTGTAACAGCTTCAAAAGAGTATCTACTTCACTATCACTAACATAGTATGCACTTCCTAAGAATATCCCACACTAAAATAAGAATACATACATTATTATTACAAATAAAAGAAATAAATTATTTGCAGCTAATGACTGGCATAGGAAGGATGTTTTGGCTGATTGAGACCATGGTGTCAATTTTTGCGGAGTCACATTCTTCTCACTTGTCTTTGATGAACTATACTCAGGTACAGTACACAGACAAACAATATACTAACCAACACACGGACGTAAATAAAATTATATCTACACTGAACACTATTAAACCTATACCGTAAATGCCGAGCCAGGTAGCTTAACCACATGGCGATGTATTGTAGAAAATATAGTCGGCAGCCAGGTTTCAAGATTGCACTTAAACTATATAAATCGATATGAATGGCAGCTTGGGATTGGTTGGATCAAGACTGAATACACAGAATCATGCTTCAAAAACTCCAAACCAGAAAACAACTTTCATCTTACAATGTGATGTCACTTTATTTTAAATCTTGTTCTGTATTCAGGAAATTACAAGCCACTAGTCATGCCTCAAGCTTCCGAACACCTTGCATAATAGATAGATAGATAGATAGATAGATAGATAGATAGATAGATAGATAGGTATATTGATTGATTGATTGATTGATTGATTGATTGATTGATTGATTGATAGATTGATTGATTGATTGATATGGTTTATTTTAACTGGCAAAGTTAGGGACATGTGTCCCTGTCTTACTATTAACCAGTGAAATACATAAATAATATAAAATAAAAATTTCTGAATACTGAATTAAAAAGAGACAAACAAATTACTATGCTACTGTGCTACCATACTGTACATAAAATATCTATTATAAAACACAATATAAATTTACATTTCCTAAGTATAATAATATAATAACTGCTAAAAAAACATACAACGAATTGCAACAGTAATAATAATAATAACAATAATAACAATACAGACAAACTTAATACTTGCAATTAATTTGTCCAATTCCAGACATATATTACACTGACAAATGTTATAATTTTCGGGTTTTTATTGTTGGCCAAAAACATTAAGAAATGGGGATCGGGATAAGGTTAACTATGCAGGGAACCACAGCTGAGTACTCTCTAATAGTATTGATGAATGATATTATAATAATAATAATAATAATAATAAAATGAAGAAGAAAGGACAGGATGAGAAGGAGAACAAGAAGATGAAGAAAAAGGAATCTGTCGCACTACAAGCTTGTTTCATAGATATTTTCAGAACATACTTTTAAATCTTCCCAGGTTTGATATCCCTCTGACCTCCTGCAGAAGGAAATTTCATTCACAGATGGCCACAACAGTGAAGGAATTGTAGGTTGAGGATCTATGCTTAGGAATAACGAGCAATGTCGAGCTCAGTGCTCTGATGTTTTTAACATGGTGTTCAGGGAAGCTACGAAATCGTTCATAAAGGTAGGATGGGGATTGTAAGGTCAAGATTTGGTGCAATGAAGTCAGGGTATGCAGCTTCCATCTATTTTCAAGGCGTAGCCATCCGAGGTCGACGTAAAACTGGGTAAGATGATCTCATTATTTCAGATTACATATTCTGTGCACATTGTAGTTTATCTCGAAGCTCAGTTTTCATGTCTGTGTAAACTACGTCACAATCATTGAATATTGGAAATACGAGGGCTTAAAATAGTTTCATCTTTAAACTGAACGGGAAAGTAAATTTGAAATTGTTTAATATGTGCAACATTGCAAAAAATCTTCTATTCACAGATATTGCCTGATCCATCCAAGAGAAGTGCTGGTTAATGATCACTCTGATTTGTTTACCCTCTTGCAAGAGGGTAAAGCTTCATACTGAAGTCATACATCAGGGACGGACATGTGGTAATTACTGGAAATAAGTCTTGGATGAGCAAATGCAATGATTTGGGATTTTTTTGGGTTTATAATAAGTCCGTGCTGGAAAGACCATTTGCTTCTGGCCTCTAGATCCATGTTAATTTGCTCAATTGCTTTCAAAACATCTGTTGGTTTTGCATGGATGTACAATTGTACGTTGTCAGCATAAATGTGACATTTACAATGTGTCAGCTCTTTAGCTAAGTCATTTACATAGACAGAACAACATGTTGACGTTCATGTAAATAGGCTCCCATCCATTTCAGAGTACTGTAGGAGAACTCTAGGCGATAAAGTTTGGATAGGGGCAACTCATGGTCTACAGAGTTGAATGCTTTGCTGAAGTCCAATAAGACTAGAATTGTCAGTTTTTGCTCATCAGTAGCCTGCCTTTCAGTCATGCTTAGTAAGGTAGTACATGAACTGTGATTTCGGCGGAAGCCTCACTGGTGTGGGTCCAGTATGTCATGGTCGTTGAGATAGTTCGTGATTTGATTATGCACCATGTGTTCGAGTCTCTTGGCTGTTATAGACAGTATATTAATAGGTCTGAAGTTACAGTTTAGTATAGGAGATATTATTTTCAGTAAAGGATGTACCAGGGCCATTTTCCAGACATTTGGGAGAAGTTGAATATGAATGTCAATACTGTAATAATGGTGTCGACATAGATTGTCCACCCCTGTGGATTTAGTTTTAATTCGCAAGATAGCCGCTTTCACTTGCAGGGGTGAGACAGAACTACAATAAAATTTATCTCTGCCTAGGGGTGGTGTGTTGTTATTTGCCCTCAAAATATTTTCTTTTGCTTCTTCGATTAATTGAACATGGGAGGATACAAAGTGATCATTCAATTCATCAAGAGAAATCTCCAAATTGTCTACCTTGTCCAGTTTATTTAAGCCAAATAGTCGCATTGACTTCCATAAGGTAGCGAGTCTTAGTAGGGTTTTATAAGGTCATGGGCGTAATATAGTTGAGCGTTTCTTACTGTCTGAGTCGTTTTATTATGTAGTCATTTGTAATAGATAAAGATTCCTCCTTCGGGTAATGTTTATGTTTCGTAAGAGCTGCATCTCGCTTAGGCATCATTGCACTATCATCATTTAGCCACCGGGAGAGTCTTTTACAGATGCGTGCTGTTCATAGAGGGGCGTGCTTGTCAAAAGTATGTAGTATCATGGTATTGAAAGTCGTGACCATGTCGTCAATGATAGTTTTATGAGTTATATACTGCCACGGCATTGAAAAATAGTCTTCTAATAAGTTTGCATTGTCAATACGGCTAGAGTCTCTGTAAGTCACGTACTTAGGTTTATGTCTGGGGCACTGCAGTGCATAAGACATAAAGATAATGTCATGGGCTGACAGTCTGGGAGCAGACGTCTGGCCATGATATAATACTCTGTCAGGGTGGTTCGTTACTATCAGGTACAGTAATGTGTGTGGTTCTAGTGTGCTGAGTGGGGGAAAGTGGCAGGATCGCCATACTGCATGCCTGAAACGTATTCAATAGATGGGTGGTTTCAGATGAATCAGGATATAGAAGGTTTGTACTGAAGTCGCCCTTCATTATAACATGTTTGCATATAGGTAACAGTCTGTTAAGATCAGTCTCTAAGTCCTTCAGATGGCGAGCATTATGCGGCTTGTATAGAGCACCTACTAAGCATTTTACAGTAGAGACCTGCATCACTATGAACATGTCCTCAGGTTTTCGCTCATACTGTTGAGGCGACTGACAGATAATTTGAAGTTTAAAGCACTAAGAGACAAAAGCACAGACCCCACCTCCCCCTTTGCCAAGTCTGTCATTCCTCAGACGGCAGTAGGCGGGTAATTCCAGATTCTTAGCCGGATATTTGACTTTCAAACAACATTCACTGCATAAGATTATATCAAAGGACAGTGGTATGAAAATCGCTTTTATTTCATCTATACGAGTTTGAGAAACTAAACTCTCGGCATTAAGGTGACATGTCAAGTGCGTTTTTATGTCTATTTAGGGCTGACTAGAGAATGTGTGTTGTAGGTTCAAGGGGTGGAGTTTGGGTCAATGGACTAGCAGGTAGACAGTTTGAAGGGATGGGTGGGGAAGGGGAAGTGTGACAAGGCAGGTACTGCTATGGTCACAGGGATTACGGCTGTTTGTGGTATGCATTACCAACTGGTAAAATGAAACTAACTAGAAAACAGCATGCGACTACATCCTAAGAACGGTCAGAAATTTATGTATTTTAGATAATTAAATTGTGAGTAATAATAATAATATAAATAACAATAATAATAATAATATTAATAATATTAATAACGTGCAACAGCAGATTAGGCGTACAGAATACTCAAGTAGGAGCTTACTCTATGTAGTGTTGATGTTAGATCTATGTAGACGTAATACAGAGGCCCGACTTAAATTAGATCCAGATGGGAAAATTTTATTAAAGAGTAAGTGGATGGACAGGTGGTAGGATAAGAAAACAGATAAGCGAACAGATATATAGATAAATAGATAAATCAATTTGGTAAATGGATAGATACATAGATAGATGAAAGATACCTAGATGGATAGATAAGCTGCGACTTACGGTAAAGGATGGGAGTTGACTCACATTGTCAAGTGATAAGACAGCACTGCAACAGAAGCTTATGCCATAGGAAGTTCCTTTAACTGGCACACTGTTAATTCCATCCTGTCCGCCTTCTTGATTACGATGTCTCCTGAGTCAGTCCAAGTGTTTGTAAGAACAAAACACTGGATTGCTGTCTTCAAGATGGACATTCTGATAGCCGTAAAATGTTCATGGATTGTTGTGGATAAGCCTTTCAGTTTCGTTTTCCTAGTGAAGACATCCTGCTGTGACCGATAAGACACAAATATCACTAGGATACGCCTTGTTTTCTCTGGTAATCAACGTCCTACTCTGTGACACCTATCAGTGTCATTAAGTCTAACATCTGCACCTCTACTTCGCACACATTGAGCACTAGTTCATCACAGTTTCCGTTCGAACATTCAGGGATGCCGAAATTTCTTACATTACTTCTCCTTCTGTACTGCTCCAATGAATTGCACTTGGCATCCATATCTTCCTTCAGTTCGCAGATTTCTGCCTCCTTGTTACCATGTTCTTCAGTTAACCCTGAAACTGCTTCGATATTAAAATTTAAACACTTTTCAAATTCTTTTACAACCAGTTGTGTCATGCGGGTCAAAATGGCCTGCACAATTTTTTCAAAGAAGCTGTCCGAGTTATTGAAATCATCCAGCACACACTTCACGAGGCAGTCTACGCTGGCAGCACTGGTAGTGGCTGGGCTTCCAACTCCATTGTTTCCCCATTTTCTTTACATTGCAAATTTGGGAGAAAAAGATCAACACCGACAAAAAATATGGGTATATCGATTCGTAAATACAAACGTAACACTTCCGCAAGTTTCTATCACTTCCACTGATGAACAACACCTTCAAATCACTTGATTACTGTCGAGCCTCACTCACTGACGTCCGACACCAACCATATCATCAGATAGGTTAGAAACTCAACATGGCGCGACTCGAACAGTGTCACATTGCTGGTCACATTTACACAAGGTTTACCTACATCAGCACATTTAATAATTGTAATAATAATAATAATCATAATAATAATGAGCACTCGAAGGAGTATTAAGTTTAAGCGAATTTCACACTTTCCTGCATTGAGTCAATGTCTTTTCTCTTTTTACATTTTATGAGGTAGTGACTATCGCACACGTCATTACATAGTAAACAAACAGTAATTTGTTGGGTAGTGGAATTTTGTCTATATGCATATTTTGCTGTGGAAGCCATACATTTAAGCGATTAGAAAACTGAGAACGCAATATAGGCCTCACCATTCCCCAAGAACACAGAATATACAATAGTAAGCAGATCAAAACATTGAAAATTCGATCGAACATAGTCGCTACTGCTTGCTATATGCTATTCATATAGCTATTGAAGATATCAGTTACTTCATATTCGCAATCACACTTGGTTTTGTCAATTTTTACTCAGGTTTCTTTACAATTTATTCCTGGCATAAAAGACATGCCCAAGATTAATCTTACAAAAATTGAAAAATATGCTTCTATTAACGGACAAATAGGGTCTGTCCATTTTATCTGGCAGAAGAACGAATTTCCAGATTGTTTTCTGAATTTACTGACATTTCCTGGTTTTCCCACTATTTCTGGAATTCTCTGACATTCCCCAGTTACCAGTATTCCATATGGGTGGACACTCTGTTAATCCCGTATTTGTTTGGTGAGGCCACAGTCTTCTTATTTTTGTTGAAAACGTGAAAAAAGGTTCACGACTGTGTGTTGCCGTGTGTGTCTTTATTAGCTGATGTGATAGCCTCCTCTTGTCCTATTATTCAAATGGGGATGCTTGTGCTAGAAGTTGGCTACAGCTTCATTGTTGAAAAGAATCTGTAACGAGAGGAGGCTAGAAGGATTTTTAAGATTATAGCAAAAAGGGAAAAATTTGACGAAAAATGCTGTGTACAAAATTACTCACCCCGTCGACCTTTCTGGTGGGAAGTAGTTGCCTTTGCAGCATCAGAATCAATGACAGTTGCACTTCTTGTATTGTATCTGTGTGTAATTGATGGAAGGGGGTGTGGTGGAGGAGAGGAGATGGGCGGAACTTTGAGCTTATGCGCTGCAGGCTGTAGGCTGAACATTTACAGTGATAATGGCACAAACTTCTTTGAAGCAGCAAAAGAAATCAAGGCCTTCCTGCAAAACAACCCTCAGAAAACCATCTCTTCACACAACTGCAGGCATGGGACTGACATGGCATTTCATCCCTCCTGCAGCACCACACTTTGGTGGAATCTGGGAAGCAGCTGTCAAGAGTCTGATATATCACCTGAGAAGAGTGATGGATTCTTATTGCTTCACCAACAAAAAAGGTACAACTCTTATAACACATACATCCTCTCACCAAATATTTTTTTAACGTGTCTTAATTGTGTAAATTGTTGTTTGTGAACTTACAAGTTTCCTCATTCTTATAAACACACATTCCTCTATGTAACACCTTGACTAGAGTAATCAGGATCCTGATTATAATCCATTAGGCATGAGATCATGGCTGATGATGCCCAAACAATGGGCGGAACATGTCCCCTTAAATTAGTATTACAATATATAAATCTTAATTTTAAGACCCCAATGCATATTGAATACGTGGATTTCAATAAACTTTTTTTAACATTGTTGAATTATTTACATTTCAATACGGACCAGTCATGAGATTTGTAACATATAGTTATCTGAGATTGTTGTAAACAACCCACGGAGTGAAATTAAAGTCCACTATTTGTATCGGAGTTGAACGCTGTACACAAATATTATATTAATATTGTGCAGGAAACTAGAAGGCCATCTTCTTGTTGGCGGGAGACTCCAATATTAGTCGAGTAAAAAATTTAGAAATTCTGTATCATGTCACAAATATAATTATGATGGCGGAACACCTTTGACTATTTCATCCTGACACTCAACTCTCTTAGGATCTCATCAGCAAGGGGGACAGAAAGAAGCCTCACTGATGCATGTCTCAAGTGTTCTATGATGAATGCAGATACCTCAGAACAATATTAACGTGTAATACACAAATGGTGCCTGTAACCCAGAATTACCCATTCCTTAGAACCGCTGGCCAAATTCTAATGAAAAATTGTGTGAAATAGAACAAGACCAGACTGCCTAGCTACCAAGGCTGTCTACATAGACATGATATCTGATCTCACCACAACATTTCTCTCTGCACTTTATAGACTTAGTTCTCATAGAGGTCAACCCCTGAACATTTAGAGTAATTACAGCACAAACTTCTTCGGAGCAGCTACAGAAAACAAGGCCTTTCTGCAAAACCACCCTCAGAAACCATCTTTTCACACAACTGCAGACATGGGACTGATGTGGCATTTCATCCCTTGTGCAGCATCACACTTTGGTGGAATCTAGGAAGCAGCTGTCAAGATTCTGATATAACACCTCAGATGAGTGATGGATTCTTATCACTTCACCAAAAAAGAATGGACCATTCTTACAATACATACTCTCACATCCTATCACCAAAGCTAAATGATGACCCTTTTGACACTTCTTACCTAACTACATCCCATTTCCTTATAGAAGAGCCAATTACTACACTCCCTTATATTGATTATACTTCCCCTCTCACATAGCTATATTTTCAGCAGCTAACCCAGAACTCCTGGAAGAGATGGTGAAATGAATATCTCAATAAATGGGCAATGAAATACCCCATAGCAACATAGTCATACTGAAAAAAGATGACACTCATGCTATGAGGTGGACAAAGACAGTGATCAAATGTGCATCCTGGTAATGACGAATTCATTCATGCAACGAAATTTCAGGTGAGTAATGGTGAAATTATAAGGCTTATCACAAACACTATCTCTTATGAAGTATGAAACAGGAAAGCAAGATACCTCTTGAATGGCTTATTTATTCCATTGTATGTTTAACCACTTGATGTACTTTGAAGGATCTCTCCGTCCTGGCTCTCGACTGCACTCCGGTACAAAGACGGATCGCTCCGTCTGCGCGTACTGTTTATTTCCGGACCCACTCCAAGCAGGTTTCCTTTGTGAAGGATTTGATATTAGTTAGGTAACCTCTTGACAGATGGAATCACTGTTTTATTCCATTGATGTATTCGATAAACACGTCTGTGTATTTATTCCGTGGAAAGAATAACCAGTATCTTAGCAACCCCATCGTAAGCGAAATCATGGCTGCCTCCATGTTGAGTGGCGAAGCGATTATATGGGAATTTTTAGAAGAGAATGACATTGATATAGAAATAAGTGACGAAGAATTTAGTGGATATGGAAAGTAGTGAAAGTAGTTCATGTGATAGAACCTTCAGCGCTCTTAGGGGTGAACAAAGTGGTGTTTTGCCGTCAGATATGTCACTTTTAGGCCTACAACTGATGCCGCACCAGCGGCTTCTAATCATGTTTTACAAGATAGGGAATCGAACTGGGAGCACGTAAGTAATACTCCAGAGTATCATTCATGCATCGCAAGTGGTGAAATAGTGTTTTCCACAGGCACCTAGGACAATGCCCGAACGAACTACAAGTTGTGAATGAATTTCTAACAGCAGACTTTTCGGAAACATCTAACCAATGAGGTAAATGCTTATGCAACTAAATGTCTTGTATCGGCTGCCGAGGAAATAAATGGGGTAATGTCATTTGGAAAGGAACTCTGGTTTCCTGTATCTGTGGATGTAAAGAAGGCCAGATTACCTTGAAGTGGTAAAGTATGATGGCAAGAAGAAGTACAGACCCAATCTTGTTGTTGACTACAACTGTGGAAAGGGTGGTGTTGATTCCCATGACCAGAGACTCGCATCATTCCCCGTGATGAGGAAGTATGTAAAAGAATACAAAAAATATACTTCTACATGCTAGACATGACACTTCTGAATTCCAACATCACTCATCCCCTCCTCAACCCTGAAAAGAAGCGAGTAGGCTTTACCACCTTCCGGATCAATTTGGCCGAACAGCTGTTGGCAAGTGAGACCGGCCTGACTATCCAAAATAAGGCACACAAGCCCTGGGGATACACCACTGAGGCTTCAATAGAGTCACTGGGGACACTTTCCGACCAAAATACCCCCAACAACGAAGAAGGTTATCCATTCACAGAGATGCAAAGTCTGTGTGACACGGGGTCTGAGGAAGGAATCTTCATTTGAATGCCACCGGTGCAAGGTGGCGATGCACGAATGTGACTGTTTTATGATCTACCATATTCATAAAAACTTCACAAAGTACATCTGACAGTAGTTTGGATATTTCAAATAATAATAATGTTATTTGCTTTACGTCCCACTAACTACTTTTTAAGGTCTTCGGAGATGCCGAGGTGCCAGAATTTAGTCCCTCAGGAGTTCTTTTATGTGCCAGTAAATCTACCGACACGGGGCTGTCGTATTTGATCACCTTCAAATACCACCGGACTGAGCCAGGATCGAAGCTGCAAAGTTGGGGTTAGAAGGCCAGCGCCTTAACCGTCTGAGCCACTCAGCCCGGCAGTTTGGATATTTCCTCTCATTATTTTTCAGTAAAGCATGCTTTTTCAGTGTCAGTGATAATATCATGTAAGGTAATGAAAATAAATGGTACACCAAGGCATAAATAAGTTCAGTTAAATGGTATGTGAAAGGGTTAAGTAAAATTATCAGTCACAATGGACAAGTAACACCACAGACCGCATTAGGTCAATTGCCACGAGATGGCTACAATGTGTGTAGTATATTAAGCGAACACCCACAGTAAACAAGCGTATCACCAGCAACTTGTATCAACAAATTACTGTATTATCTAGAAATCAATAATTAATATAATCAATAAGATAACAAAGGTGTTTCATTTGGAAGCAACTAGTAAAATATCCTGTAACAGTAACAAAACAATGTACCTTATAAATAGTTTGTGTTCAAAACTATTTACGAATTCAAAAATATTAGTAGGATTGATACCAGCTCTCAAATGATAGAGAGTAGAGGTCATTGGAATAATCCTAACTGCTGTACGATTCATAACGCAAGATCATGGAACAACTCAAGGGAAAAGTGAAAATAGGTAAGTAAACAGTCAATCTCATAAAAAAGTATATTTTCTGTCGGACTATCAATCATGTGCAATGAAATGAAGGGTCAAACACTGATATCTGTTGAGCCATTTTCTAACCATTTCAATTACCTGATTATGGCTTATCAATTATGTACATTACCTCAAGAGAGTTTTCCTGGATCGAACCTGACTCGGTTAACTCTGATTTAACTTCTTCTTTCAGAGCTATCACTTCTGATATATGTTCAAAATTTTCCTGTGGAAAATAACATATATTAGCTATGCTCATAACACACATCTACAAATACAGTCACTAACAAATGAGCATATTATTACATTAATTTTCAGTATTACAGTTAGTTTACAGCTATAATGGCATAAACTTCTTCAGAGTAGCTAAAGAAATCAAGGACTTTCTGTAAAACAACCCTCAGAAAACCAACTCTTCACACAACCGCAGGCATGGGACTGACACGGCATTTCACCCCCCCTGAGAGCACCACACTTTGGTGGAATCAGGGAAGCAGCTGTCAAGAATCTGATATATCACCTCAGAGGAGTGATGGATCCTTATCACTTCACCAACAAAGAATGGACCACTCTTATAACACATACATCCTCTCACCAAAGATATTTTTAACGTGTCTTAATTGTGTAAATTGTCGTTTGTGAACTTACAAGTTTCCTCCTTTATATAACACATGGTTCTCTACGTAACACTTTGACTACAGTAATCAGGATTGTATTTTAATCCGTTAGGCATGAGATCACGGCTGATGATGCCCTAACACTGGGCGAAACATGTCCCCTTAAATTAGTATTACAATATATAAATCTTAATTTTAAGACCCCAATGCATATTGAATAAGTGGATTTCAATAAACGTTTGTAACATTGTTGAATTAATGTACATTTCAATATGGACCAGTCATGAGATTTGTAACATATAATTATCTGAGATTGTTGTAAACAATCCACTGAGTGAAATTAAAGTCCACTGTTTGTATCGGAGTTGAACCCTGTACACAAATATTACATTAATATTGTGCAGGAAACTAACAACTCGTATAAACACTATTTATCCAATCATAGATTAAGAAGGCCATCTTCTTGTCAGTGGATGACCGCACAATAGTCCAATACTGGTGGACTGGAAACATTAGAAATTCTGTATCACCTCACAAATATAATTATGATGGCAGAACACCTTGGACTATTTCATCCTGGCACTCAACACTCAGAGAGACAAGTTTAGAATCTCTTCAGAAAGGGGAACGGAAAGAAGCCACACTCATACATGTCTCAGGTGTTACATCGTGTCGTAATAATTTATAATTTGCCCATTGCATGGGCATCATCAGCCGTGATCTCATGCTTGGGGGATAAAAATCAGGATCCTGATTACTGTAGTCAAAGTGTTACATAGAGGAATAATTAATGAGAAATACACAAATGGTGCCTTTAACCTCGACATACCCATTCCTTAAAACTAGAATAGACTGTGCTGGCCCAGTTCTAATAAAAAAATTGTGTGAAATCGAACAAGACCAGACTGCCTAGCTACCAAGACTGTCTACACCGACACGATACCTGATCTCATCACAACAACATTTCTCTCCGCACTTTACCAACTTAGTTCCCATAGAGGTTAACCCTGAACATTTACAGCAATAATGGCACAAACTTCTTTGGAGCAGCTACAGAAATCAAGGCCTTCCTGCAAAACAACCCTCAGAAAACCAACTCTTCGCACACCTGCAGGCATGGGACTGACGTGGCATTTAATCCCTCCTTCAACACCACACATTGGTAGAATCTGGGAAGCAGCTGTCAAGAGTCTGATTTAACGCCCCAGACAAGTGATGGATTCTTTTCACTTCAACAACAAAGAATGGACCATTCTTGAAACACATACATCCTCTCACCAAAGCTAAATGATCAACCTTTTGATGCTTCTTACATAACTACAACCCATTTCCATATAGGAGAGCCAATTACTACACTCTTTGATCATGATTATACTTCCTCTCTGATCACAACATTGCCCACATGGCTATATTTTCAGCAGTTAATCCAGAACTCCTGGAAGAGATGGTGAAATGAATATCTCAATAAATGGGCAATGAAATACCCCACAGCAACATAGTTATAGTGAAAGACGATGACACACATGCTATGAAGTGGACGATGACAGTGATCAAATGTGCATCCTGGTAATGATGAATTCATATATGCAATGAATGTTCAGGTGAGTAATGGTGAACTTACAAGGCCTATTCACAAACACTATCCCTTACGAAGTATGAAACAGAAAGGCAAGGTAACTCTTGTATGGCTTATTTATTTATTGTGTGTTTAAGTAATATTGTTGTGAGATTACCTGTGGAACGCAGAGAGGTGAAAGAAGGTGTCAGCTTGAATGGGTCTATCTACAATATCGAAGATTAATTTAAACTTTAAAACGAAGGTTATATTTCTTTTCAGATCTCAAATTTAACAAAATTCCTCACTAAGTCAAGGAACAAAATGTCAGGTACAAAATAGCAAACAAGAATAGAAATCCAAGGGTTGGAAATTACAAGTTTTGAGCTTCCAGCTCCAATTTACAAGTTTACAACTTCATAAATGTTGCGTTTGGTTAGATAACGAGAGATATCTCCCAAGACACAGTTCAAGAGCACCTTGCTCCAAAGGTTACACATACGGCCTTCCAAAGGCCCCACTCAAAATTGTACCAATATCAGACAAGAGTTTACATGCTCTTTAAATTCAACCAAGGAGGCTGTGCTCCCAATTCCTTACAGCCTACTCAAGGAAACATTACACAAAACCTTACAATTTCCGGCATCTCTAAGCACAACCTACAATTTACAATTCCTTTACACAGGGGTATCTAGTACCCATAATACTGGGCCTTCATGGAAAAGAACAACAGGTTGTATTACTGGCCCAAACTCAAAATGCATTCAGTCGTAAATTTGCGCTCCTTGAAAACCAAGTTTTGAAACCCTACTTGGGCTTGTGGCCCGATGATGCAGAGACAAATTCTACACAACTGAGGTGATGCAAAAGAGAAGTTAATGAGTGATTTACAGGAGAAAACAGTTACTAAATCGTACTTACCTCAAGATAAACTGAAGGGGAATTTGAGAGGGAAACACACCCTCTATCCCCAATTTACAGTTTAAGTCTGTATGAAATTTTACATTAGCAGAATGAAAGTTTACATTTTTAAAAACAGCTGTGAGTTTGCGGAGACAGCTACAGATATAGAAAGCTGGTGGCCATTACCTGGGCTGACGTTCTGCCTGCCAAAGAATTAGGCCTCCTGTCTTAACACACACACTCAGAAATTTGACAAGAATAAGACAAGGTAATTAGAAAAGGCCGTGGCTTTTATACCCAAGGGGTGGGTTCGAAAAGGCTCTGGGCTAAATCCGACCACATCCCCCCCATTTTATTTGATACTCAAAAGGATACAAGAAGCTTATGATTGGCTGAAAAAAAAATACAGAAAATTTGTGATTGGCCAGACTTCAAAGCTGGCAGGATGAGAAGGAAGTGTTGTAAATCATTGAAGTATCAAAATAAATGAAAGTCAATTTAGTTGAGGAAATTTATAAACCCAAAAAACTTCTTTAAATCATTAATCATTCCACCTTGCACCAGAGTGCATGACCTCCACTTTTTGTAGGGATATCTATGGATAAAAATACAAACTTTTTGATGTACACCAAAACAAACCAAAGATATACAGTCAGTTTAGGAAACTTTAAAATAACATATTACTCAGTTATTCAGTAGTGAGGTCTTCTGATCAATGTCCTTACTTTATGCATTAGCGGTTTCAAGTTTTGTTCGATAGATAGTGTTCCTTAAGGCGCATCTTTTACATGTGCGGGGTTGAGGTGCACCTCCTGGTACAAATATTATAAGTCACAATGGACAAGTAACACCACAGACCACAATAGGTCACTTGCCACGAGATGGCTACAATGTGTGTAGTATATTAAGCGAACTCCCACAGTAAACAAGCGTATCACCAGCAACTTGTATCCACAAATTACTGTATTACCTAGAAATCAATAATTAATATAATCAATAAGATAACAAAAGTGTTTCATTTGGAATCAACTAGTAAAATATCCTGTAACAGTAAAAAATGAATGTATCTTTCAGCTACTTGGTGTTCGAAACTAATTTACGAAATCAAAAGTATTAGTAGGAATGATACCAGCTACCAAATGACATAGAGTAGAGGTCTTTGGAATAATCCTAACTGCTGCACAATTCATAATGCAAGATCGCGGAACAACTTGAAGGAAAAGTGAAAACTAGGTATGTAAACAGTCAATCTCATAAAAAAATATATTATCAGTAGGACTATGAATCATGTGTACTAAAAAGATGGATCAAACCCCAGTATCTGTTGAGCCATTTTCTACCCATTTCGATTATCTGACGATGGCTTATCAAATTATGTACATTACCTCAAGAGAGTTTTCCTGCGTCGACCCTGGCTCTGTTAACTCTGATTTAACTTCTTCTTTCAGAGCTATCACTTCTGATACATGTTCGAAATTTTCCTGTGGAAAATAAGATATATTAGGTTTGCTCATTACACACATCTACAAATACAGTCATTAACAAATGAGCATGTTAATTCATTAATTTCCAGTATTACAGGTACTTTCGGAATTTCACTAATGTTTAAGGAAGATTTCTTCCAGCAGAGGATTGTTATAACCAAAGGCTGTACTGAGAAAGGTGTTATTATTCTTGCTCACTCCTTATGTCAGAGAAAGGATGAGACTGAGAACAAAATACAAAATGCGAAATATTTTCTAGCCATATCAGAAGAAATAATACCACGGATGGAATTAGGGCTATCTCACACAGAATTAGGAAGGAAGCAGCCATATGCATAAACACTAAATTGTATGAACTGTTTTCATATGTTCAATCATATCAGTCAAATCATAAAAGTTGTTTGAACCAATTAGAAGCATTACAACACTTCTAAATGATTTTTTGTTCTCAGCACAGAGTCTGTTTAAAGACAGATTAAAATTACTTGAAATAATGGAATCACATTCTCTATTATGGTTTTGCTGCGATCATAGGAGCTACATAAAACATTAATACAGTTCTGTTTCAATGATTCCAAGTGTAAAATAAAAAACATAAACATGAAAGAAGCAGACTTATCACAGTCATATAACAGTGAAAGATGTGATGAAGCCCAAAGTTAAAGCAGCTAGAAATGAAATATTTTACTACTATAAGCATGTTATGTAGTGTTCTGTGAGGAGCTGAGGGAATGAGGACACCGACAGTGGAGAATCAGCAGTGTTGGAGTGTATATCTGCAGTTTCGGAAGATCTTTTATGATCTACTACGAGACATTTAAATTTCACTCTTGGATTCATAAAACCTTGTCAGCATTAAAGGGGGGAGGGACTGTGATGAAAAGCTTATATTCTAATGTAAGTTAAGTAACTAATAAAAGTTAATTAAAGTAACAAGTTCTAGAATATACCAACTTAACACATTCAATACAGAAGAGAACAGTGGCTGAACTAAGGAATGGATGAAAAGGATGCACAAAAAGGACAAGGAAATAATGACAACGAGGAAAGAAAAAATTCTGTTTAATGTGCCTGAAGTCCTTAAATTGTCAGAGCCCACTAAGAAGGGGCATATAAAAGAAATTATTCTCAGAAATCATACATTCTAGAGCCGTTAGACATGGTTCTCTTCTGTATATATCATAGAACCTGGCCTGTATTTGAGGAATAAAATGAGCTAATCACTATTCCGTCTTTCTAGAAGAATTCAACATATGAGCAAAATATTTATTTTGAGAGAACGTACATTCAGATTTTGAGGTATTTCATCCCTCGTATGTCATAGGCAAATCTATCCATTCCTTGAAACACGTAATATCTTAAAGCACATTGTGGGTGTGAGGGTAACCCAGAATTATCACACCAGTGTTGACATTTTGTTTAGCAGACTGGTGTATCCAGGCTCAGAAACACTAATGAAAGATTTGTGATTTAACTTCTTCTACACTAATTATGGTAGGAGTAATAATTCTTAACATGTGGTGCTAATGGTGGTGCAGTACTGTAGGAGGACGTTAGTTTTTTAAAAAGTACGATCGGTCAACCATCATCTATTATAATCAAAGGGGAAAAATAAAAATTAAAAATGTGCAACCCCTAAACCAAAGTAATTTCAATACTGACAGTAAAAAGTACAGACTAATCCAAGTCTAACCTTAAGTTCCTAAGAGTTGGCAGCTTTGTGTAGCACATTGTGGTGTATTCCCAGACATATAAAAAAAAAAAAAAAAAAAAAAAAAAACAGAGTTTACTAGTTTACTACACATAGATGCTCATTCAGCAATTGGTGACTGCTGGTGTTAATACTGAGGAAGCACATAGAAAATTGTGCCCCTGCCAAACTCATTCAGATATTAAGGGTTAATTTCTGACCCCTATAAAGTTATCTGGTATGAGACTTACAAGTGATGCTGTTGTTTCTCCTTCAATCCAGCCTGGTTCCTCTTTGATCTTTGCTTCCAGGTCCATTTTGCACTGCAAACTGAAGTAGTTAGAAGGTACTGGAATGGTTGATTACCTCTACTGACCTTACACTGAAACATAAGCCAGAAAAATATATTACCTTATTAATGTCATTGATACTTATGGTCTTTGTTAACAAACTAAGCAACAACCTTGTCATTTTAAATGACCATCAATATTATGATCATACCAAAAAACCCAAAATTTTACATGACTGTTGATATTGTTATCATACCTATAGGACCTCAAGTTTTCTATGACTAATACTTCAATCAACGCTAAGGACCTGCAGTTTTACATGATTTCTAAAACAGTGATCACATCCGTAATATAATTTAACTTATCTGTCGATATCAAGACCATAGTCATAGGACCCCTAGTATTACATGACACCTTATATCATATTAATAGCTATTTAACATACAGTTTTATAAGGTACTGAAACCGCAACAAAATGACCTTTCTTGAAAATTCAGTGACTGTACGGTTTGCATATCACTCTGATCACCCGGGTCCATATACTGGAATCTTCCTATCACTTTTATCTTTTGTAATCAACTTCAAAACTAACTGAAAAAGTTCACAGTTCTTTGAGATATGTTCTATCAAAATTTACCTGCCCAGGATCAAATTCTCTCAAACCATTCTCCTCTCATTAAGCTTATTCACTATCTCTTTATTTGAGACATGTTCTATCAATCTCATCTTCAAGAACTTCTGATAACACGGCATCTAAAAGGCTTCAACTCTGTTTTTTCTTGGCACCAGTTATTATCTGTGTTTCTCTTCCATACAGTGTCATACTCCTTGCTCAGTGTAAACATAATTTTAAAAATTTCAATCTGTTGAACCTAAAGAACGTGATAGAGAACAGATGGGAATTTAAGCTGGATTCAGTGATGATATTTATCGATATTGTTAAGGCATATGTCAGTGTACCATGGCAAATGGTCTTGGATGCATTGATAAAAAAGAAGGTAGAGAGAGGTGAAGAGCCAATTATAAAAGCCATGAACGAAGAGTGAGTATGTAGTATGAATACTGCGATAGGAAAAACAAACTTTTTCAAAGTAGAATCAGGACTTCAAAAAGGATGTGTTTTATCCCCGCCAATCTTCATTACAATCATGGATGAAATCCATAAGAGTATACAACAAAAAATGGGAACCAAGGAGGCAAAGGCCTCGCACTTTGCAGGTGAGACAGTAATATGGGCAGAAGATGAAATGGAAGCACAAGAACAAGATAATGCAAGGAATCAGGAGATGGAGGAATATGGAATGAAAATAAGTGTGGAAAAGAGTATGATAGTAGTGGTGACGAGAGGTAATAAAGAAGGAAGTGGGAATACTGAAGTAAATGGAAGACAATTAGAAGTTGTGGAAAGCTTCAAGTATTCGGAGAGAATAATTGAAGAAGATGGGTAAATAAAATAAGAAATTGGATAGGGACTTGAACAAGCCAATGAGTTTTAGCAATGTGTGAGATGTATAGTCTTTAACTGGGACATCCAATGGATTGCAAGAAAATTTTGCACCCAATGTATTACACACCAATTTTGACATATGCACCAAGCACATGGACAACAACAAAAACATGATAACACAGAATGCAACAGGCCAAGATGAAATTCCTTAGAGAAATATAGGGAGGGCATAAAGGGATAAAGTCAGAAACATAGAAATGAGGGAGTGAATTGGATACCCTGAACTGAAAGGCAAGATAGAGACCCGTAAGCTGAAATGGTATGGACAAATGATGAGAATGGAAGAGGATAGAGTTCCACAGTAAGTATTTACAGAGTTAGTCATAGGAGAAAGACATCGAAGATTGCCCAGAAAGGGGTGAATGGCTACGGTAAGGAGAGTACTGAGAAGAGTAGAGTAAAAGTAGAAAAAAAAACTCGAGGTAGGAAAGGAGTGGTGCAGAGAGAAAAACTGAGGAGGTTCTTGAATCACATTTCTACCCAGAAGACTGGAAATGGAAAATGAAGAATATTCTGTTGAAATAAAGACAAAAATTTATATAATACTGCTATCAGCTCATTTCAGTGAACAATGCCACCAACCTTTACTTAAGTGCCTTTTCTTTATTTTTCTATGCATGTCTTGTCTAATTACACAATTGAGTGGTGTTTACCAGAGTGCCCCTTGTAGGGAGTTCCATGTCAAATGAGTGGTTTAAATGTTTAGCAGCATTTATTGTTCCCCAGGTGGCAAAAAAATTGTCTATGTTGAATACCTCGAGTAGTGCCTCAGAATTCATTTCACCCAATAGCAGTGTTCGTTAGTCACTTAGTGATATATTACTGTAAATGTAAACATACTGCACTAACAATGAATACTAAAATTTCTCCTACAGGTTATACAAGCTTCGTTCCTGTGGCTAATCGAGTTGATTCTTATGCATTGCCAGGGAACAGATTTCTATGTAAACACATATCTATTCAGGTAACTATGATCAATTGTATTTTGTATATTTCACTGGAGGGGACAATACTGAAGAGTGCCATGTTTACTTGTTCTGGCCATCACAGGTTATTGTAATAATATGTTACTGAATTTACTTTCAAGCAACTACCTTTTATTGTTTCCACAGCCAGAATTTATTCCTGAAGATTGTTCTTCCATTCCTGCTAGCAATTTTATGTTACACTAACAACTCCAAGGGAAAGGGATAAGATTAGGTATGCAGCAGCATTAATTAAGGTTAATGAATGATAAAATGGGGAAACCACAGAAAAGTGTTTCAGAACTGCAGATCATAGGATTCGACCCCATGCAAACTCACCGTCACTCACCCCTAAAAATCTTTTACACACCAATAAATCAGAGAGGCAGCCTACTGTTACCTAAATCATTACGAATAAATACCGGATATAGCTGCTGTGGGGTAATGATGAGATACAGGAGAATCTCCATAACAACACTGATGTAACAAGATACAGATATCCTAAATAGAGACCTCTCAAGATTTTGAATCCTGCTACCATATGTCGCAGCATACAGAGTAAAGAACAACTCAACGTTCACATCATCACTATAAAATTGCACAAAAAGGTAAGTAACACAGCAAAATAATAATTAAAATTACATACTACATATCACAATTTCTTTCTGAAACTACCATCTGCATTTCTTCACCGGCGTTGCTCTTCAGAAAAAAATCCTCATTCCACTAAATTTAGATATAAGATATATTGCCACTACCAGAGTGTGAAATCAGAAAGAAGTGGTGGGAGGGGGGAAGAAGGAACATAGGGCTTAACTACTAATTTTTTTCAGGCAGTACCTGGTGGGGGGGGTTAAAATTCCCCTGTATTTTAATTACCCTCTCCACCCAAAAAAATGTAAATTTGAGATATTTTTGTTCGAATTTTGCTGTTATAACAGGAATGATAAACATTAGAACGTTATTCCAATCAGCTGAGAAGTTTATGAGAGACTCGCTATCTTAAGAAAGGCCAGACGAGGCGCGAGTTCAAATCAATCAATACTGATCTGCATTTAGAGCAGTCGCCCAGGTGGCAGATTCCCCATCTGTTGCTTTCCTAGCCTTTTCCGAAATGATTTCAAAGAAATTGGAAATTTATTGAACATCTCCCTTGGTAAGTTATTCCAATCCCTAACTCCTCATCCTATAAATGAATATTTGCCCCAGTTTTTCCTCTTGAATTCCAACTTTATCTTCATATTGTCCATGGTTTATTGCTTTTTTAATGGAACTTTCCTCTACCAGGGCTATGTGTTGACTGAACAAATTTGTCAGTTTGTACCCTGCTCAAGTGAATATTGTCCTATTGATACCTATAGGAAACACACCCACTCCAAGAAGTACAGGAGTGGTGTAAACTCGAGCTACTTATAGCAATGACAAGGGAGGATGGACTTGGCAGGGTGAAACATCAACAATAGGCTGCAGGTGCGAGGTTGTCACTGCTGCGTTGTTTAATTGCTCAAGGTCTGGCAGTCACTTGAATTATTTCTGTTGTTTTTATGAAAATATGCCCAGTTAAAGTCATTAATTTCAGTAATAAACTATCGGTTCTCCATTTTCCTGTTTATTTTATAATGAAATGTACCCCCGGGCAATTTTAGTGGGGGGGGGGAGGGGAACCTCTGAGATAAAATCATCGGTGGGGGGAGACATCCTTCCATTCCCACCCCCCGCGATTTCGCACCCTGGCTACTGCACACAACTTGCAGGCACTTGTAACGCAAAGGCTGGGAGTTTTACAAAAAGCAAGCTAGTTATATGCGTATTCATTTTTCATGCTTAATTTAAAATAAAATTTAAGAAAATTAATGACATTTAATATTAAAAATATGTAAATGCTGAAACTGAGAAAGATTAGTATTAACTTCTAACATTCTCAATTGAGATCTATATATTTAGCAAAATTTAATTATTGAATTTGAACATTACCGAGAGTATGTTAGAGGTTGTGGACACAGAGTAAAATGATAGAAATCACAATTCCTCAATGAAGAAAATCCATAACTCACTTAACGGAATAAGCTGTAGAATAGGCTAATACGCGCCTTATATAACAACATACCAGCCACTTAGAAACAAAACCATGTATTTGGATGTTGCTTAATCACTTAAAACAAACTCTTGAAGAACAAATTTCATTTGTAACAGTCAGTAAAACAGGCTGAATTTAGGAAAGCATGTATTACTAGTTACACTGCAGAGTATGCGACACTTCTTCTTCTCTTGAAATATGAATGGGTTTGTTATATCACCCAGTTCCAATAATTGTAATAAATCACACTGTAACACTCATATATACCAAAATACAAAACTGTGGGGAGAGTTGTAGCACTGGCAGCACTGGGTGCAATGTTACGCTACGTCCGGCTAAAAGAGGATGTATAAGAGAGATGTCTCTCCGGGTGTAAAAAAAAAAACACCTCGAAAGCAAGTCCATAGCTCTTAACGTACCGTGGACAAACATGGGTGGAGCGATCAACTGACTGAACTATACGATCCAATTCTTCGTACACTAACGGAAATAAAATCTTACGGTTTTTCTACATACATACATGCATTATCATTACAGTCCGCTATGCCTTTCAGCGTTCAATCTGCAAGCCTCTGTGAGTTTACCAAAACGGCCCGTCGCGGCAATCCTCTATTTGCAACTAGTGCCGTGGCCTCATTTAGTTCTATACCTCTTATCTTTAAATCGTTAGAAACTGAGTCAACCCATTGTCATCTTGGTCTCCTTCTACTCCTCTTACCCTCCAAAATATAGACTATTATTCCCCTAGGTAATCTATCCTCCTCCATTCGTCGTATATTTCCCCACCACCGAAGATGGTTTACGCGTACAGCTTCATCCATCGAGTTCATTCCTAACTTAGCCTTTATCTGCTTCTTCCGAGTACTCACCTGCCATTGTTCCCACCTATTTGTAAAAGCAATAATTCTCGCTATTTTCACGTCTGTTACTTCTAACTCATGAATAAGATATCCTGAGTCCACCCTGCTTCCGCTCTCGTGAAGAAAGGATGGTCTGGAAACACACTGATGTAAAGGTAGTTTCGTCCGGGAACTGACTTCCTTCTTACAGAACACCCTTTATCGCAACTGCCAGCTCACTGCATTAGCTTTACTACACCAAATACAGTGGAGACGATACGCGACACTCTGCGAGATATCGAGGGACAGCGATTTGAGTTCCCTCTAGCGGGGTGACCTGAGATTTACTGATTCTGCCATAAGAGCACGTGTATATGTTTGTGAAGTTTTTGGCGTTATTTATGCCTTTGCATTCAGTTGACATAAGTAAATAGTAGCGTGTGTCATTCCTTTATATCTCCTCTCAATATGAGTGGAAAGATATCTGCAGTGTTTTGCTGCAATAACTATGAAGTGCAGAAGAATTCGCGGTCTTTCTTCCGTTTCCCTCGTGACAAGAAAATGTAAGTAGATTTTGTGTTTGCATATATATTCTTCCAGTTACAAACAGATTTTTATAGTACTTCCTAAACTTCTGACCTGCGCGACCGACATTTGAATTGGCTTAAAAGGATAATAAGCTTATTTTATTGTACAGTGTAGCAGTTAACCTTCAACACCGATGTGTTGTTGTAGGTGTAATCTGTGGGTTTGATTTAATTAAGGAAAATACATACGCATATATGTGTGGTTAGTTGTGTTCCAAGTTACCCCATTTGGAATGCCGTAATGCGTTGTCAAGAACTGAAGATAATATGGGTGATTTAAGAAATGTATATATTTTGTTGAAACAATACGATGATGCAAATTTGCTTTACCATACTGAAATGGCATTGTGCCAAGTATTGCTTATAGGGAAAATTTGAATGTTTTTGAGGCTAAATTTATAGATTTTCTTTCTGTTAGTAGGCTTCAAGTTAAAAGGAAAATTGTCCAGCTCATAAATGTAAATTAATTGAATCATGTGTGTAAGGTATGTGCCGATATTTTTGTTGACAAGCATTTTAATGTGATCATACTATGCTTTTAAATGAGAAAAAAGACAAATCTAGCCTTGAACGTTCAGACAGGAATGCTAAAGCTAAAAAAGTTATGCTTAAATGAAACATCAAGGCCGTTCACAACAGTCAACTTCACATGACTAATTTCAGTTTTTAAATAATAATGCATTAAATAATTCTTCATTCATTTATCCAGAATTGCTTTAGCAACTTTGAAGTTAATATCTTAGTAGCACTTTCTTTAAGGACGTAATTTATTTGTCCATGTCCGTATATACATTTCCATTGATATTTGAATTTAGCGCGAATTTTCAGGTCACGCCACTAGGAGCGCCACTTGCAACTTGTCTCCCATTTAAAAAAGGCTAAATCCGGAAGTGTCGCGTATTGCCTCTGCTGTATTTGATCAAATACAGTAGAGACAATACGCGGCACTGCGCAAGATATCGAGGGACAGCTATTGGAGCTCACTCTAGCGGATAGACCTGAACGGTACTGATTCTCTCATAAGAGCACGTGTATTTTTGTGTGAAGTTTTTGGTGTTATTTATGCGTTTTCAGTGAGTTGACATAGTGAAATAGTAGCGTGTGTCATTCCTTGATATCTCCCCTCAACATGAGGGGAAAGGTATGTGCTGTGTTTGGCTGCAGTAATTACGAAGTAGAGAAAATTGCGCGGTCGTTCTTCAGGTTCCCTCGTGACAAGAAGATGTAAGTAATATTGTGTTTGCATATATATTCTTCCAGTGACAGAGATTTTTATAGTACTTTATAATCTTCTGACCTGCTCGACCCATGTTATAACGGGCTTAAAATATAATACGCATATTTTATTGTATAGTGCAGCAGTTAACCTTCAGTACCGATGTGTTGTAGGTGTGATCTGTGGGTTTTGAAATCTCACAGATGTGATTTGGATAAAGTGTACAAGAAAGAAGGGACGTTACGCTTGTATAAGAATTATAAGATCTGTTCAGATCATTTCCAGGCCAGCGACTTTAAAAGTCCTTGACTATACAGCCAAGGGTATGTTACATTTTTACTCTAATTGTACATAAATATTCCTCAAAGCATCACTATCGACAACATTTTCAAACTTTTCTTTCTTTTATCCCTCTTCTCAGATTAAAGCCGGGATTTTATAGATTTTCTTTCTGTTAGTAGGCTTCATGTTAAGAGGAAAATTGTCCAGCTTTTAAATTTTAATTCATTGCATCATATGTGTAAGGAATGTGCCAATATTTTATTGACAAATGTCGTAATGTGATGATACAATGTTTTTAAATGAGGGAAAAAAGACAAATCCAACCGTAAGATTTCAGGCAGGTATGCTAAAGCTAAAAAAGTAATGCTTAAATGAAAGATCAAGCCATTTCACAGCAGTCCATTTCACACCTTGTTTATATGTCTAATTTCAGTCTTTGAATAATAACCTTTTAAATAATTCTTCATTCATTTATCCAGATTTGCTTTAGCAACTTCGAAGTTAATATCTCAATACCACTTTCTTTCTAGACGTAATTTTTTTATCCATTTCCGTATATACAATTCCATTGATATTTGAATTTAGCGCGATTTGTTCAGGTCAAGTCACTAGGAGCGCCACCGTCGAATTGTCTCCCATTTTAGCACGGCGGAATGCGTAAGTGTCGTGTATTGTCTCTACTGTATTTGATTTGATTACATCTTGATTCAATCTCACTTACTATATTACCATCCTGGGGGAATAATAATAACAATTTAATTTATTAATTTGACCACATCATCAATACAATAAGTCTTGTCTTTGTTGATATACATTGATATGAAATCCTGGGAGAACACATAACAAAAATACTTAAACTTATCTACCTGTTCCAGCTTTGTATCACCAATCTGACATTCAATTCTGTTGACTTTCTTACCTACTGACATCATTTTAATCTTGGAGAGGCTAATTGGTATTCCACACTCATTGCACCTATTTTCAAGTTCCAAGACATTAGACTACAGGCTTTCGGCACAATCTGCCCATTAAGACGAAGTCGTCAGCAGAGGCCATACTGCTTACTACATATCCACATAACTGAATCACTCCCTGCCAAATTATACCTTTCAGCAGATGATCCACGTAAACTACGAAGAGAAAAGGTGAAAGATTACAGTCTTGTCTAATCCCTGTAAGTATCCGGAACCAAGAACTCATTCTACCATCAATTCTCACTGCAAGCCAATTGTCATTATGAATGCCTTTGATTGATTTAAATAATCTACCCTTAATATCACCACCCCTCCCCAGTACGGTGAACATCATTTCCCTCGGTACCCTGTCATATGCTTTCTCTAGATCTACGAAACATAAACACAACTATCTATTCATATCGTAACATTTTACATTTACCTGGTGCGTACTGAACATCGCACCTTGACAGCCCCTCCGGGCTCTGTAACCACACTGGTTTCCATCCAACGGCCTCTCAACCACTGATCGCACCCTCCCTTCCAAGATGCCAGTGAATACTTTGCTTGCTATGCTAATGAATGAGATTCCTCGATATTTGTTGCAATCCTTCCTGTTCTCTTGCTTATAGGTAGGTGCAATTACTACTTTTGTTCAATCTGAATGTACCTTACCAACTCGCCATTTTAATCTTACTCTATGAAGCCATTTCGTCCCTGCCTTCCCACTATACTTCACCACTTCGGGTCTAATTTCATCTATTCCTGCTGCTTTATTTCAATAGACTTTATTTACCATCCTTTCAACTTCCTCAAGCGTAATTTCACCATCACTTTCTGCCTGTCCACGTGCTTGGTTGTGCGCGACACCACCAGGAAGATTTCCTTTTACGGTGAGAAGATTTTCAAAATATTCCCTCCACATCTCCAGTGATACCCTGGGGTCTATTATGAGTTCACCTGAATTACCCTAAACACTGCTCATTTCCTTTTTCCTTTACTTCCTAAGATTCCTTTTTACTGTCCATAAAGGTTTCGCTGCTGTTCGACATAGCCTAAAGGTTATTACCAAAATCTTCCCATGGTTTTTTTTTTGGATTCAACAACTATTTGTTTCGCTGTTTTATTCATCTACGTACAATTCCCTGTCGGCATCGGCCCTTGTTTAGAGCCTTTTCTGATAAGCCTCCTTTTTACGTTTACATGCTGTTGCCACTTCATCATTCCACCAAGATGTTCGCTTTTCCCCACCTTTACACATACCGTAGCTGTTCCTAGGCATTCTCTTGCTGTTTCTACTACAGCATCCCTGTTTGCCACCTATTCTCTTTCTATATCCTGAACCTGCTTACTGTCCACTGTTCAAAACTTCTCACTGATCATATCCATGTACTTCTGTCTAATTTCCTCGTCCTGGAGATTTTCTACTCTTATTCGTTTTCAGACATATTTCACTTTCCTTATCCTAGTCCTAGAGATACTTAGTTCACTACAGATCAGATAGTGGTCTGGATCACCGAAAAATTCCCGAAAAAAAAATACATTCTTAACAGACTTCCTGAATATAAAGTCGGTTAAGTCATAGTCTATTTTATGGATCTGGTAACCCTGGCCCCCCATGTAGGGATGGGTCCAGTCAGTTCATTTGCTTAAACTAGTTTATTCGATACCGTTCATCGCCTTGAGTCGTTCAAATGAACTAGTTCAAATGAACGAGGTAGTTCATAAGCAGGTGAGAAATTTGCTGTCACGTGACCATTAACATGGCACGCCATTGGCCATTTTTGAGTGAGCTTAGTTTGTCGTTCAAATGAACGAGGTTGTTCATTTGTGCTCTCGCGGCATTTCGCTCAAACGACCGATGTCGTTCAAATGAACGAGGTAGTTCATTTGTGCTGTCTTCATGGAAACGCTCTCGTGGCTCGTCGTTCAAATGAACGAGGTAGTTTATTATGAGCTCTCTTGGCAACAGCACTAGCGGCGTGAGGAGAGGTAGTTTGCCGTACCGCACGCGAGCTAGTACGTAAATTTTACAACAGATGGTACTTGCGTACGTCTTCGTCTTCCTTTAATTGAATAGCAAACCATACAGCCTTGACCCCACCCAACCTACATTGTTTAAAGCTCGGTGGTTTTAAGAGGCGTATGAATCAGCTGTTTGAGAGAGAAGAAGCTACTGTATTTACCGCCTTTATACACGGGAAAACATTGCTCTAAGATGATAATTGTCCTTTTTATCTGTTAAAGAGCTGGGAGGACGAACCGTATGAAGCGTCCTGTTAATAAGGGATGTTCCTGAATACCTGACTAATAATGTCAGATGTAAGTCCTTCAAGGCGTTTGCTGTATAAAACTAGAGTTTCGTCTTAGGCCTGACATTACACTCATCAGAGTGGAATGTGTCAGGCCCTATCCACTGACGATGATAGGTGTATGCACATAAATTTATCAGAAGCCCTTTAACTTATGATATGCTCTATAGGTATAAAATATCTAATTCCCTCATCGATAAACATTCCCCATTTATATTACAACATATTACAGTGAGTTGTGACTGACATTATGAACTTGAAACGCGGTCAGCTGATTCTTAACCCAGACGTAATTAATAGTTTCGTTGTCAGGGAAGAAATGTAGGAGATACACAATTTCAATTTATCTTCATCACACCATTGTAAAAGCGTAGTTCTTTGCTCTATTCACTTGATCATAAGAATGTTTGGTAATTTCGAAGGAATATGATAGAAAAATATTTTGTATACGACAAAGTGACAATAAATACGTACATAGGTTAATGGGAATGAAAAACTCCCTCTGTAGATCAGTAGTCTGCTTCCGATCCGCAAGACTGGGGGTTCAAATCCGGCAGAAGTACTCGGATGTTTGAAGGGCGGAAAAAAATCCGTTCGAAACTATATCGTGCTTTATCGGCATATAAAAGATCGCTGGTAACACATATGGTGTTTACCTTAAGTCAGTCAGATCACCCTCCTGGTGAAATAAAACAGAACGTCAAATCAAAATGCCTGTACATGGTAGCTGAAGCGTACTTAAAATAATATTATGAATAATAATAATAAATTTGGGAGCCTCCGTGGCTCAGACGGCAAGGCGTCGGCCTCTCACCGCTGGATACCGTGGTTCAAATCCCGGTGACTCCATGTTAGATTTCTGTTGGACAAAGCGGAGGCGAGACAGGTTTTTCTCCGGGTACTATGGTTTTCCCTGTCATCTTTCATTCCAGCAACACTCTCCATTATCATTTCATAGCATTTATCACTCATTAATATAAATCACCTTGGGAGTGGCGACCCCATTGTAATAACAGCCTATATATGTTTCATTCATTACATCCCTGACCCGGTCAATGACTGGAAAACAGGTTGTAGGTTTTCATTTTCAATAATAAATTTATTTATCTGTTTACCCTCCAGGGTTGGTTTTCCCCTTGGACTCAGCGAAGGATCCCACATCTACCGCCTCAGGGCAGAGTTCCGGAGCTTGAGACTTTTGGTCGGGGGATACAACTGGGGAAGAGGACTAGACCTCGCCTAGGCGGCTTCACCTGCTATGCTGAACAGGGGCCTTGTGGCGGGGGGGGATGGAAGATCAAAAGGGATAGACAAGGAGGAGGGAAGGAAGCGGCCGTGGCCTTAAGTTATATACCATCCCGGCATTTGCCTGGAGCAGAAGTGGGGAAACCACGGAAAACCACTTCGAGGATAGCTGAGGTGGGAATCGAACTCACCTCTACTCAGCTGACCTCCCGAGGCTGAGTGGACCCCATTCCAGCCCTCGTACCACTCTTCAAATTTCGTGGCAGAGCAGGGAATCGAATCCGGGCCTCCAGGGATGGCAGCTAATCACGTAAAGCATCACACCACAGAGGTGGACATTATTATTATTATTATTATTATTATTATTATTATTATTATTATTATTATTATTATTATTATATTTTTGCTAGTTGCTTTACGTCGCACCGACACAGGTAGGTCTTATGGCGACGGTAGGACAGGAAAGGACTAGGAGTAGGAAGGAAGCGGTCGTTGCCTTAATTAAGCCCGGTGTGAAAATGAGAAACCATGGAAAACAATCTTCAGGGCTGCCTACAGTGGGGTTCGAACCTACTATCTCCCGAATACTGGATACTGGCCACACTTAAGCGACTGCAGCTATCGAGCTCGGTATTATTATTATAATATAGCAATTGAATGAGTGCACTTTTTACACACATGACCACTACCTTTTAAAATTTAAAATTTGGTCTTTGAGCTGTAAAAACGGTGGTAGGGTGATAGTAATTACATTTTTATACAGGAAAAACTGAACAGTTTTTAAAGCCCGAAACTGAAATATTGATAGGCCTATTTGAACGGAAATAGCCAAATTTTCACTCCTGTTTCACCTTAGCGTAGTTTACGGTAATATTTGCTTAAGATGTATTTGTTTAAAGAAAATATTCTTAAGGCTTATTTTTTAATGTGGTTTATGATGCTGGAAATGATGAAAACTTTCGCGTATTCTGTGTCAATCGCATCTTAAGATAACTTATGTGTACTGATTATAATACTGATGTCTTGTATCTGTTACCATGTGCTAGCATGGTTTTGCTACTCCGCTCCAAGTGCGTGTGATTTCGTTGTTGACATTGTTTATTTTGTGTGTAGACAGAGTATTTATTTACCGGTGCCCGTGTATTATTCCCCACAACTGTCGCGTATGGTAGATCGCTTACGTAAGTGCCAGACAGTGAACACGTTTTTTATTTTTTCGTAATGGAATTCTGAGGGACCTCGAATACGGTATTGTTCGATAATATTATGTGGGATATCGTTGTTATAAGAGGTACACGAACGACATTATCACCCCATCGTGTGTTTCGAGGACCGTATCTTGCATAGGACCGGACTCGAACCAACATGCGCTCAGTTACAAAGCTAGGCGGCTAGTACGACATTCTATGAACTTGGTACTTCATCGTCTTGCGGAACGCCTAGCATGAGCAGAAAACAGCTGCCCAGTGCCCAGCGGCATCGCCAGCCTGCCTAGGTGGAGAAATGGCATCTACGAGAGACAGAGAAACAGGTAAACTTTCTAATTTTTTATAACTCTTCTCCCTGCTCCATCACCAGTTGAGAAATGTGCTGTCATGTGATCATTAACACGGCACGCCATTGGCCATTTGCGTGCGTGCTTATTTTGTCGTTCAAATGAACGAGGTAGTTCATTTGTGCTCTCGCGGCATTTCGTTCAAATGAACGACGTAGTTCATTTGTGCTGTCTTCATGGAAGCAGCCCTCGCGGCATTTCGTTCAAATGAACTAGGTAAAGCTATCTTAGCAACAGCACCAGCGGCGCAAAAGAGATAGTATTCCGTGCTGGACGTGAGCTAGTACGTAAGTTTTACAATAGATGGTGCTTGCTTACGTCTTCGTCCTTTAATATGCTGTATGCTCGCGTGAACGACTCGTTCAAAATATTTGAACGAACTCGTACTAGTTCAAATAAACGAGTCGTTCAAATGAACTAGTTAGTTCATGAACGACCCAACTCTACCCCCGCATGAGAATAGCCTTAAGCTTGAAGAATGTATTTGTAACTGCGAAACACAAACTAGAACAGAAGTCCAACAAACGCTTCCATTCCCCTTAGCTTAAGTGTATACCCTACATTTACCAATCACCCTTTCGAATACTTCAGTTCTATTTCCAACTCTCGCATTGAAATCGCCAATTAGCACCCTCCTCATCCTTGTTGTTGACCATGACTACGATGTCACTCGACGTTTCATAAAACTTGTCAACTTCATCCTCATCTGCACCCTCACACGGTGAATATATTGAGACAATTCTCGTCGTAATTCCTCCAACTGCCATATATACCCACAGCGTTCGCCCATTCACGCGCCTAAAAGAAACTATGCTGCGTACAGTAGTTTTCCAAATAAACAGTCCTTCCACATACTCTGCCCTTCCCTTTTTAACACCCATCAAGTAACTTTTATCACCTCCTGTCTCTTCCCCGTTATCTCTTCTTACCTGAATATCACTCACGGTACACCTAGTATAGCCGGATTCGTCCCGTTTGCTGAAGCAGCCAGTTTTACGTTCTTTCTTCCACTAGCCCCATTAATATTGATAGTTCCCCATCGAATTCAATTTCGTTCGGCAAGTTGTTTCAAAGGAGTCCTTCGCCTGTCAAATGAGAGTGGGAATCCATTACTCCCATAGCTCCGAGGTTTGCTTCAAACGTTCTGAACTCGGTAAATTCATGAAGCAGGATGGTATCCTACTTACACATAGTCACAGTGACGATCTCTTCTTTAACGGGTTAGGGACAACCAGTGGAATTTTAGTCCTAGCCTCCTGAGCACAAGAAGGGTCATTGCAGAGGTTATGTCCGAGAACCCAATCCCGTTCCATAGCAATTGGTATCCCGACCGTCAGGACCACTTACTAGGGCACTCAGCCCTTGCCCATGGTTCACGAACTAGAACGTGACCAGAGTAACCGACACCATTAACCATCAATTATTATTATTATTATTATTATTATTATTATTATTATTATTATTATTATTATTATTATTATTATTACTCACCAAAAGGTGACAGGAGAAAGGAAATCGAGTATAATGCAAGTTCCATGAAATCTGGGAGTAAGCTTGCCCGCGGTAACAAAATGTTTAACCATAACCTGATCTCCAATTTCTAAATTGGTGGTTCTTTGTCCACGGTCATACCCAAGTTTTACTTTCTTATGAGAGGCCTTAAGGTTATTTCTAGCTTTTCTCCATAAATCCCAGATATTGTCTGAGTCTGTTGCATCTGGCAATAGTTCATTGATCGACTACAAATTTGACAAAGGAATATTTGGGACAAACTTAAAAGAATGAGGAAGTAGAGGATACTTGTGGGACACATGAACAGCCCAGTTAAAGGCTAATGATAAGCAGTGTAAGGAAGTGTCCGAACGAGAATGATCTTCGTGGTGGAAAGCACTAAGGGCAGTTCGGGGTTTATGATTAACCCGCTGGGCTAGAGATGGCTGTGAGTGGTACGCAGACGTCATGACATATGAATAGACAGATCGAAACAAAACTCATGAAATAAATTAGAGGGGAACGCATTAGCGATATCAGAAACAATATATTGTCAGGGACCAAAAGATGGAAAAATAGTGTTGAAACAAGAAACAGTGGACTGATCAGGGTCATTCCTAGTCGGAAACAGCAATGAGAACCGTGTGAAACGATCCACACACACAAGAATGAATGTATTCCCATTCCCTTTAGCTTGAGGCTAGGGTCCGGCGTAATCGATGTACAATCGCTAATTAAACACGACTTACATGCTTTAACCAGTTCCCTAATATCGCCGTCAATACTCTCCCAGACAAACACTTCCCTTATGTTTTCTCTTGTTTTGAAAATGCGTAGATGTCCATCTAATGGGGCCTCATGTCAATACTCGAAAATCATAGGCGCTAGAACACCTGGAACAACCATTTGCATCTTGTGATCACGCCTCGAAGGGCAACACCGAACCCCATTCATCAAAACACAATAGACAACATGTTCCTCAGAAGCAAGTATTTCTGTAATAGGATATTCACGTTGGTATTTCGCTATATCATGAAATAACAAAGGGGCATCAGTTAGTATCGCACTTATAATAATAGGAGGTGTGGGAATAGAAGACAAAGGGCTTTTCTTCGAGTCAACAACATCAGAATCGCCGGGAAACATTCGGCTTAATCCAGCTGCGACCATACTTTCAGATCACCGAATATCTCGCACGTAAAAGTGAAACGATCATATCCGGTTCGCCCGGTACGACGGTGCCTAGACAGAACCCACCTCAGTGAATGATTGTCAGTCTCTCATTGAAATTTAACATGCTCAAGGTAAAGACGAAAAATTTCTAAGCGGAATGGGAACACCAGTCCTTCTAACGCGTACGTAGCGTACTTGGCGTCTTGAGGTGGCAAGGTTGTAGACGCATTTGCCATTGGCCGCCATCCTAGTTCAGATTCCTGAAGAAGAACCGCAGTGACCGCGGATTGAGAGGCGTCTGTGTGTACAATTAACTTCTTGGAGAAATCTGGCATAGCCAAGACCGGGGCGTTACACAGAGCAATTTCAGATCCTCTAACGCTGCTTGCTGCAACGGCCTCCATTCAAACTGGACAGCTTTCTTGCGGAGACGGCTTAGGGCTGCCGCCCTATTGCCGAAGTTGGAGATGAATTTCTTAAAGAAATCTAACAACCCCATTAGCATCATTACAAGGCCTGAAGTTACGGACTGCATGCGTTCTGGAATGATCGACTGAAACTCCATCAGGTGACACAATATGGCCCAAGTAGAACAGAGATGATTAATCAAAGGATACATTTTACAACTTCACCGTCAGTCCAGCATTACGAAGGCGTTTTAGAGCTTCATCTAGATGAGTTAAGGGTTCTTCAAAGGTCTCAATAAAACAACATATTGTAGATAATGGTACAGATATACTAATTTAATATCCCAGAAGGCCATATCTAGCAGCCTAATAAGAACCACCGTGCCCATGGTGAGGATAAAGGCACGCGGTTGTATTCATACAGATTCCAGTCGGTAGCGAAGGCAGTCAGATGATGTTTTGGTTCTTCCACCAGACGTATCTCATTATAGGCTTGCTGGAGATCTAAGGTGGTGAAGAACGTAGCCTTCCGAAACAAAGAGAAACATGAATGCAAGTCGGGAAGGGGGTACTGCTTGTAGAACAATCTTACTATTTAACGCCCTGTAATCAATTACTGGCCTGAAGCCACCTGGAGGTTTCGACACCAGAAAAATGGTTACAGAATACGCCGACTTGGAGAGTCAAATGACACCATCCCTCAGCATTTGGTCAATGATTTAATTGAGGACCTATATTTTCGGCGGAGAAAACCTGTAGGGAGGAAATCTTACGGGGATCGAATCCGTAGCCTCAATCTTATATTCACTTAAGTCAGTCACACCTAGATTTTCCGAAAATACGTCGGAAAATGACCGACATATTTTAAGAATGCAACTTGCCTGATCCTCAGGTAGATGCCTAAGGTCAAACGACATCTCACTCTGGGGAGGCGAAATAATAGAAGATGCTACAGAATTACATTTCAAAAGAGGTACCGAATATGAAAATTACTCCTAGATTGGAATGTGCAGAATTTAGTTTGAACATCGTGCATAGAGGAATGTGACAGGAAATCTGCTTTTAATATCATAGGGCATGGCAAACTTTTAGCAACAAATAACATAGATTTCCACGTAAATTTTGAAATACGAATTTTGGCATAGATAAATCCAAAAATTTCTAGGGGGGAAGAGTTAGCCGAAACACATTATAAAGATGAAACATATTCAGAAAATTTACAACAGTACCACAGATTCGAATGTCATTCTATCAAAATAATGGGCATAATATTTCCTGAATCTAAAATGACCGTGACCAGTGCGTTATCTCAATTTTGTGGAAGGGCACGAAGTCTGGAGTATCGGAGGCAATTTTGAGGCATTCTTTAGGACCTTCGAAGATTGTCTTCCTTCTTCATTATGTGCTCATAGTACCCTCAGGTACTGAGCCTTCAGATGCAGATATGGGTGAGGACGCAACCAAGCACCCTAGTTATAGTAATGGCCACTTAAGGCCCTACATTAAAAAGTAAATATCACCGCCCGAATCTCTTTCTTAAGGCTCATCACTCCCGCCAACATGACAAACTAACCTCACTGTATGCATCCATCATGAACGTTCTCTTACAGCATTAAATGATATAATTTAAGATGAAATAAATCAAGATATTCATAATTAAGCCAGTTCCCGCGCTCAGTGAGGAAATCATACGGGGATCGAATCCGTAGCCTCAATCTTGTATTCACCCATATCTGCATCTGACCGCCAGCCTCATACGCGGTGTCCATGTCCTATACCGCCAAGGCCTAATGAGCACTTTTTACCTTGCAGTAAATTATTCGTAATAAATTCTGTTCAATTTATGTAAATTGGATGGGCATTTTCTTTCTCGGGCATTTTATTGACGTAAATTAATGCACCTTTATTTTATAAATGCTTATTTTATGAAGTGATAATTCAAATAAATATTTCCTTTCTTTGAAAAATAAATTATTTCGTGATCAAAAACCGGTCAGAAAAAATATTTTCACTATCAAATCTGCATCATTTTAGAGAGGTGGTGTTCCCTATGCTACTTTTAAAAATATAGGGCCTTATGTACAATATTACAGTTACAATATTTTTTAAAATTATTATTATTATTAAATTACCGTGAAATTTTCTAATCCTACATTATATGCAAATGCTGCAGTTCCTGGTTCGTTTTAAGTAAAAATGATTACTAATGTCTATTTCACACAGATTTAACGCTCAAAAATTCATTTTTGCCGTAAAATTATGACACAAAAATTATTTAATAATATTTACACATATTCATTACGTGTTCTAGCAAATGTGCTTAGGGAGGAACAAAGGGTTGTACACCCTCCTTACATTGTTCACAAATGTATCTGGACTTTGTCCATTTACCACCTTCACTAGTACTAATCTTTCTGAATACGGAACAGTTGCGTTCCTTTTTTTTCGGTAAAATAGTAAGGGGTTCGTTACCCACCCGCGGGAGCTGAATTGCCGCTCGGCCACCAAGCTACTCGGCAGCCAAGTTCCTCAACCAAACTTGTTGTATGTAGTCTTTCTTAATCCAATACTAGTCCAAAACATGTATTGTACATTATTAAAACGAATAAATAACTTGGAAAGTATTATTTTCCGGAACGTCCGATCAATCGGATGTTGGCGATTTTAGACTCAACATCGAACGCCTGATCAATCGGACGTTGGCGATGAAAGGGTTAAGGAAATAAACACACATTCTCACTCCTGCTCAAATTAATTTTACATATCAATCAATCAATCAATCAATCAATCAATCAATCAATCAATCAATCAATCAATCAATCGTTCAATGAATCGCTCAATTAATCAATAAATAAATAAGTAAATCAATCAATCAATCAATCAATCAATCAATCAATCAATCAATCAATCAATCAATCAATCAATCAATCAATCGTTCAATCAATCGTTCAATGAATCGATCAATTAATCAATCAATCAATCAATCAATCACTACTGATCAGCATTTAGGGCAGTTGCCCAGGTAGCAAATTCCCTAACTGTTTTTCTCCTAGCCTTTTCTTAAATGATTATTAATAAATTGGAAATTTAATGAACATCTCCCGTGGTAAGTTATTCCAATCCCTCACTCCCCATCCTATAAACGAACATTTGCCCCAATTTTACCTCTTGAATTCCAGCTTAATCTCCATGTTGTAATCTTTCCTACTTTTGAAGCCACCACTGAAACTTATTCGTCTACCGATGTCATTCCGCCCCAACTCTCCGCTGACAGCTCGGAACATACCACTTAGACGAGCAGCTCGTCTCCATTATCTCAAGTCTTCCCAGCCCAAACTTTGCAACATTTTTGTAACGTTATTCTTTTGTCGGATATCATCTAGAACAAAACAAGCTGCTTCTCTTTCAATTTTCTCAGTTCCTTTCTCCCTTAAATAACCAGTAAGAGAGATTCGGCATATTCTCAGTTTTCTGGCTGGTTGTATCTTCAACCTTATCCAGGAAACATAGAGGAGAACTAATGTGCTCAGCTATGTGGATGGAAATTAGGTCAGCTTTCAGACTCATTGCTGAATTGAGATTGATAATTTTAATAGTTCTACTAACTACTTCTATGGTTTCCATAAACGCCGAGGAGCCAAAATTGCGTCCCGCAAGAATTATTTTACGTACCTGTAGTTCTGCAGACATGAGACTGTCGTATTTGAGCACACTCAAATACCGCCAGACTCTAACCCACCAACCCGAGCTAGTCAAACATTCTCTCCTTCGCCAGCTTAAATTAAATTTCAATATTTCCTGACTTTATTTTGATGTACGCATTACTATAACCGTATTCTCAAAGGGAGGGGCAGGGAGAGAAACCGAGATTGTATATTTTATTGCAATTTCCATAAATTCAAGGACTTACCATGTAGGTCCTTTTGATTGGATGTTGTCTTATTCTTTCTTTAATAAGCATTAGGGGACGGGGGATACATTTTAAACGTATGTGTGGCTTGCAAGTTGGTGTATCTCGAGCTTCCCACATTAGAGAAACCCAGAAATTCTACAGGGGCAATAATGAGTGAAACACAATTACCAGATTTTTATATATATTGGCTTAAATCACTCTGATTAAAGACAAGTTGTAAGGCAAGAATGGGATAGGAAAGAGGGCTAGGACTTAAATGAAAGGAAGCTATCTTCGCCTTAATAAAGGTACAGCCACAGAATTAGCCAAAAGTGAGAGTGAGAGTACCACGAAAGGAAAAGAACTTCAGATCTACTGACTGAGGATTTCGCAACCACCACCTCCCGAATCAACCTCTCAGCAATGTGATCGAACTGCACAGACAATTCACTCAGTTTCTTGTGACGCGCAATACCACATGGGCTTAGTCTCTCCCAAATTACACAGTTTGTATTTGTACCATTTACACCTGTATATGGATCTTCAGTTCTTCAGTTATACCAGGTGGCTCTCGAACGCCGTACTTTCTACTTATAAATGCCCCGCATGCACAAATGAAGAATGGGATGCCTACGAGCTGATTTTCACAGGGGAACTCCTGACAGCGGGCAGGTTACGTCAGAATATCAAGAGATATGAAACGGAGTGTCGCTCGCAACATGTTACTCAGCGTTTGCCGTCTAATTCACCCCTTGCATTAGTAAACATCGTTTTTGACCGCATAGTTCTAGGGTGGTGTATGGTACAGCCGCACCATATTTATTTTCTGCATATCAGCAATGGATACTGTGAATAGCAATGGTGAATACACATACATTATTTTAACTGAACAACCTAGTCGGAGTGCAACAGAAGCTCCAAACGGACGTACGCCTTCTACATTCATATTTCGCCGAGCAGTATTAGTTTTTGTTCCATACAATCAACTCTTATTTCGAGTTGAATGTCTACATGTGTATAAATTAATAAGTTATTAGATTCCATTTACTGCATCTTTGGCGTGTCTACAAACAGTAGCGGCGGGACAGTCGCTCCCACCCCAAATTTGTAGAGTAAATATTACATTTTATTCCACTTTAGTCAGCTGGAACTAGGAATCATTTTAGAAAAGCTATTTGTACAAACCTTGTTGTCTTATATGCTAAATCTTTGCTTTATTGTATAGCGCTACGGCAAGTGGCCCCGTTGTGTAGGGTAGCGTGCGTGCCTCTCACCCGGAGGCCCCGGGTTCGATTGCCGGTCAGGTCAGGGATTTTTACCTCGACCTGAGGGCTGGTTCGAGGTCCACTCAGCCTACGTGATTAGAATTGAGGAGCTATCTGACGGTGAGGTAGCGGCCCCGGTCTCGAAAACCAAGAATAACAGCCGACAGGATTCGTCGTGCTGACCACACGACACCTCGTAATCTGCAGAACTTCGGGCTAAGCAGTGGTCGCTTGGTAGGCCAAGGCGCTTCAAGGGCTGTAGTGTCATGGGGTTTAGGGGAGGGGGCTACGGCAAGTAGTGGAGACACGGCATGTGCTGTAGGGGTACATATTTTTGCCGAGGCCGAGGCCAATGAGTTATAATTCACCCGCTTGCCACGCGCATTCGTCAATCTGGTAGTTTCTTTATTGTCTGTTAGTATCTTAGTGTGTATTCAAATACTAAATGATTTTTAATTGCATAGTCATGCCGTACATCTATGTAATTGTACCGGGAGAGCTGGCCGTGGGATTACGGGCGCGCAGCTGTGAGCTTGCACTCGGGAGATATTTGTTTCGAATCCCACTGTCGACAGCCCTGAAGATAGTTTTCCGTGGTTTCCCATTTTCATACCAGGCAAATGGTGAGGCTGTACCTTAATTAAGGCCACGGCCCCTTCTTTCCCATAAGTTCTATCTGCGTCGGTGCGACGTAAAGTCAATTGTAAAAAAAAAGGTATATTTAATTGTAATTTTAACTTCAACGCGAGAGAATACCAACTGTACTTTCACCGGACTAAATTATTTCCTTTGTATTATGTTATTTTATATGCAAATGTAATTAATCTACCCCTTGGCTTAATCGTAATAATAGTTTTTTTTTTTTTTTTGAAATTTTGATTCAATACTGTATAATAAAATTTTCACCAGCTCTCACAAACATACTGCGGGGAATTTACTTAATAAATAATACAACACAAAGTAATAATTTAGGAACGTTGGTAATAGCTCCCGTTGAAATGCGATTATAACTCAACACTTTTTTACTATTGGCTTTACGTCGCACCGACATTTATAGGATTTATGGCGACGATGAGACAGGAAAGGGCTACGCGTGGAAAGGAAGCGACCGTGGCCTTAAATAAGGTACAGCCCCAGCACTTGCCTGGTGTTAACATGCGAAACCACGGAAAACCATCTTCAGGGCTGCTGACAGTGCTACCTCCCGCGTGCAAGCTCAGAGCTGCGCGCCCGTAACCCCACGGCCACCTCGCTCGGTATTATTAAATGGAATTACGGCATGATTATGCAATTAAAATCATTTAGTATTTGAATACTCACTAAGAAACTAACAGACACTAAAGAGACTGCCAGACTGATGAATGCGCGCAGCAAGTGGGTGAATTATAACTCAGTGGCCACGACCTCGGCAAAAAAATATGTACCCATACTACCCTTCATCACAGCACATGCAAAGTCTCCACTACTTGCCGTTGTTGTTGTTGTTGTTGTTGTTGTTAGTCGTTTAGTCGCTTTCGACTCTCCGTGACCCCATAGACCAAAGTGCGCCATTTCTTCCTGTCGTATACTATTTTCCGAAGTCTTTCTAAATTGAGAGCCGTGGCTTCCTTGATGTCATCAATCCACCTCATCCGTTGTCGCCCTCTTCTCCTGTTACCATCAGTCTTCGTCAGCATTAAGGTCTTTTCCAGTGAAACATCTTTTCTCATGATATGACCGAAGTACTTTAGTTTTTGCCTGAGTATTTGACCTTCCAGTGAACAGCCTGGGTTGATTTCCTGTAATATGGACTTATTAGATCTCTTCGCAGTCCACGGAACTCTAAGGAGTTTTCTCCAACACCATAGTTCAAATGCATCTATTCTTCGGCGCTCAGCCTTTCTTACTGTCCAGGTTTCGCTTCCGTACACTGCTACTGGGAAGACCACAGCCTTCACTATACGAATCTTCGTTCTTAAAGTTACGTCTCTACTCTTGAAAACGTTATCAAGGTTGGCCATTGCCTTCCTCCCAAGGAGCAAGCGTCTCTTAATTTCATGGCTGCAATCGCCATCAGCAGTTATTTTGGAGCCCAAGTAGATGAAACTAGGAACAACCTCCATTGTTTCACCATTTATATGCCAGGAGGTGATAGGTTTAGTTGCCATGATCTTTGTTTTCTTGACATTCAATCATAGTCCAGCTTTTGCACTTTCTTCTTTCACCTTCATTAGTAGATACTTAAGTTGTTCTTCACTTTCTGCCAACAGGGTGGTGTCATCAGCATATCTAAGGTTATTTATATGTATCCCACCAATTTTAGCTCCAGTTTCTGTTTCATCTAATTTGGCATTCCTCATCACATACTCTGCATATAAGTTGAATAAGTAAGGTGACAATATGCAGCCTTGACGTACACCTTTCTCTATCTTGACCCATTCAATTGTTCCATATAGGGTTCTCACCGTAGCTTCCTGATCAGAGTAGAGATTTCTCATAAGGCAAATAAGATGATCTGGTACTCCCATAGTCTTGAGTACTTGCCACAATTTATTGTCGACACAGTCAAAGGCTTGAGCATAGTCAATAAAGCATAAGTATAGGTCTTTCTGGAATTCTCTTGCTTTCTCCATAATCCAGCGAATATTAGCAATTTGATCTCTGGTTCCTCTGCCTTTGCGGAAACCGGCTTGTCCTTCAGGTAGTTCTCGATCTACATACTGCCGAAGCCTATTTTGCAGGATCTTGAGCATAACCTTACTAGCATGCGATATAAGTGCGATTGTTTTAAATCAATCAATCTTTCGATTTTTTTATGTCCACCCATTCATACCCGCACCTTCTTTCAGCTCTGTAAACCACGATGTCCCCGTAACAGTTACTAAAACTCTCATCACCAAACGGTTCAATCAACACACTTTCAATGTATTCATGAATAAGTGCCTGACGGTACGGTTAGGATGTACTCGTCGTAGTAGAACTTGTTTCCGCCATCTCGCACGTTATAGATGTTATTGTAGCTTTCGGATGATACTAGCCCAAGACTATGTAGCCGATGATTGAGTTCAATCGGTGGTTTAAAATAGTCAGTTGTTTAAATTCCTTCTCCACGTACAGTAAATGATCTTGCAACGATTATCATCATGTGCACACTAATGCCTTTCGTCTGCAGTCGGTGTTTGATACGAGAACATTGGACTTTATCGCACACACATGCGTGTATTGAATTTTTGCACACGCCTTTATTGTAAACAATGTCTGTCCTGCTTCCGAAATATTGTATGAGCTCAGATGGAGCGGGTAAGTCTCCATTACTATCGAAATACCACAATTTAGAGTTATGTTTCACGAAGGCAACCTAATGAGTTCCGGGCCCACGACTGTCGTCTAAGTTGATTACAGCAATCTCAAGGTTCCGTTAGGGCATGCTGGTAGCTGATCTCGCATATACACACAGCGAAAATCGTGAATTCCTTGTTGATTAGCATACGTAGCACCTACTTCTTGGGACTGAGCTCGATGTGGCAGTGCATTCAGTAGGCGTTATATGGCGATATGTATATACCAACACCTATCCTGTACGGCGCTAGCGTATGTGCAAACCTTTACCTCGCAATGCAATGGCTTCTATCGTCTTATTATGACGGTCACATTCTTTCAATTTCTGCCTCACGTCTTTCACAGCCTTAACAGATCTTGCTATAGCACTGGCACCACCTAGCAGGGATCCTAAAGCCACCAGTCCAGAAAACAGCCCTGGAAGGAATTCGCCTCGTTTCGGTACAGGAATAATTCGTGCGCGATTGCTAAACATTGCTTTACTCTTACGAGAATTTCTCGCCCTAGCTGCACGTAGTGCTTTAGTAATACGAACTCGTGGATTGTATTCTCCTCGAGTAGATGTTCCCGCAGCCTTTACAACTTATTTCCATCCAACATTCTCAGTTTTATTTTTCATAACATCAGGATACCTTTGTTTCACCATTCTCGGCACGACTTCTCTTGCCAACAGCGATTTATGAGCTGATAGTTACTTCTTGTTACGTCATTCGTGATGTATTCTTGTGATATGCCACTTCTTTATTCAGTCAGCATGAAAATTATAAAGCAGCAAGACACATTACCGTACCTGTCAGTGACATAGTGTCACATCTCCTACCGAGTTCGGCTACAACTACGCAAAGTCGTCATGGAGCATTATTTCCTTCTACAGTTCGATGTTCATAACTGCACCATCAGGATTCTGCAAGACAAATGCTTTACTTAAACTTATTACCTCTTTAAACAATATTTAATTTACATTAACATTTTCGCAAAATCACTCTATCAACCATTGTTTACTGCTCTACAACTTATTATGCAAGATCTCGTAAAAGCTAGTTTGAGATTTTATCAATTAAATGCGCGTGAGCAAGTATTGATACCACATGATGTGCTACCAAATTCCCTTATGATCTTTGACGATGTCACTAGAGAACGGCAGGTTGGTGTATACATTAGTACACGATGTCATAAATATGTAGATTGTTTTTATTTATGTCAAACCTATTCTCGTGTACCTAAACAGTTGATACGTGACAACGCTCATATTATTGTGCTTTTATCGACAAGATGAACTCACCATGCGACATCATGTGTATGACGATCATGTTAACACTGATATTACATTCAATGACTTTAAACGACTGTGCGCTACATGTTGGTCATCGCAACGTTACGGCTTCTTAGTTATTGATAAAGAGAGTAATAATCATCGCGGACGGTATCGCATGGACTTTTATCATTTTATAAACATCAAGACAGCGGCTACACACTGCACTTGATCTAAAACCGACATCATGTCCATACCAAGTTAAGAGATTACTCAGCCTATTATCCATGCGCCAAACAATATTCGACGTAAATTTAAAGAGCTTAAACGTATTCAAGCAGACACTGATTTCATTTTAAAAACGAAATTCCGTGCAACACTAAAAGTAATTTTAAATTCTGCGCCATCGTCTCAGTCTGAATCAAGTTGTGGTACTATGCAAATATCTGAAAACGACGAGAAGCCTGAAGACTAAGAAGAAAAAGAAGAAAGAAGAGAAGCAAGATGAGGATGAAGAGAAGCAGGGTAAGAATGAGGAAGAGGAGAACGAAGATGATGGTCTTGACGTCTCTTTACCACGCAAGCGAGTTAAGTTTTAACTACAGACGTTGTTGCTGAAACACCTAATACATCAAAACACGATTTACCTTCCTTGTCTGAGGTGCTAATCACACCGGAGTATCATAATCAGTTGGTGACTTTTATTCGAAACACCTACGGCTCACCTTTTGCACCTAATACAAAAATAATTCCTTACAAGGCAAACCGACACAACCTACGGTATTTGCTATGAAAACGACTGTTTTCGGAAAGGTAATGCAAATGTAAAAATTAATGCTGACACTTTCATTGTAAATTGTGTAACTTATAAAACTACTAGAGGTCTTTTAGAACTCCTTTTTTCCTCGGATACCTGACAAAAATATAATTTTGCAAGATTATCTGAATGCTTTTTGCTACCAACACTACTCGACGTAATTAAATGGGGACATAAGCTGTAAATGCAAATAAGAGTCGCAAGTTTCGCGATTTTATATCTAAGCCGTTTCTTTCGAATCAACTGTGTGCACGTGGTCCTAATGTTGACTACAAGCCTCTGTTACCCAATGTAGACCTAATTTACTGGAACACCCTAACTTACTCGTACAACCTATGCAACTTCTCAAGATGCCGGTCACACAGGTCATGAATTAGAGATTCAAGAAGTAGAAGAGGAATTACGTCATGCTGGTATTATCGAGTAATGGCTCCTCAAAGCAAGACCTCGCCTGTAAAACTAAGTATCGCACACGAGTTACATAAACCAGCTCGTCGCGCCTACCGTCGCAGACGTGTCTTCACATGTGGAAAGGATGACTTAGTAGAAATGATTCCGTAAGCCTCTAGCAATAAAAAGTATAAGTATCTACCTACTGGCATCGATGTTTACTCTGAACTCGCTTTCATACAACCGGTGCGTTCTAAGACAGCAGCTCAAGTCAAAGACGCCTTTCAACGTATGGTTCAACAATCAAAATGCTGCCCACGGCTTCACCAAGCTGACCATGGTAAAGAGTTTTACAGCAACGTTTCTTCTACTTATCTCAAGTCAATCGGCATTCATCACAATTATACGTACAACAATCTCAAAGCTAGCCTTGTGGAGCGCTTTAACCGGACGCTGAAGACTGTGATGTGGCGAGAATTTACACCTCAAGGCTCTTATCGATGGATTGATCTCCTACCTAGACATGTATCTACTTTCAACGATACGCCTCATCGCACAATCAGCACTGTTACCGGGTTTTGGTGGCAGGTAGAGGTGAAAGAAGGTGCGGGTGTGAATGGGTCTCGAACTACGAAATTAAAGTTAATGTAAAATTTAACAAGGTTATATTCTCTTTTCAAAATTCAGAAATAACAAAATGGCAGGTACGGAGTAGCAAGGCAACAAAAGTACAATTACAGTGTTTACAGGATTTGGGCTTCGAGCCCTGAATTCACAATTCTTGGGCAACTAGCCCAAGTTTACCCAAACACAAGATTTAACAGAGGGGCAGAAAACCCCATTCATGCCCAGGAGCACTTGCTCCAAAATTACACAGTAAAGCCTCTACGAGGCATACAACCATCAATTTTCAAGAAAAGAGCCACTCGCTCTCAACTTTAAGCCTATCAAATGCCACACCAAACTCCACCTTCAAGTTGTCCTCTAAGGACGTAAACACAGGGGTAACATACCCAACCTTCTGAGGTCTATTAAGTGAGAAAAGGTTAATTACATGACCTCTAAAATAACAATTTGAGAGGAGGCGATTTGCACTCCTAATACATTTTGTTTAAAACCTAATTTGGCTCTAGGCCGCTAATGCAAGGGCTAATCCCATACTAAAGAGGTGACTTAAGAAAGCAACAATTTACATTACGTTAAGGAAGAAACGGTAGAGAAAAATAAGTTCACCTCGAAACAATATGAGTGGGAAATCGAGAGGGTTAAGCACTCTCTATCCCAATTTTGAGTTTAAAACGATAGAATAGAACAAGGTGTCTTTACATTTTATAGGAAGGTTACATGGCAAAAGGCTTCAGACCCGCCCCGAGAGTTAAACTGCTGAGCTAGCAAGAAGAGAAGTTATTAAACGGCCATTACCTTATTGTTGAGCTGCGGCCCGAAGAAAGAGGCGCTTCCCGCCCCCTGCTATGTACTTTACACACTGAAAGATGGAACAAAAGTGGCGCAGAGACCCAAAAATCAGCAGTTTATATACTCTCGCGGAAGGTTCGATGCGTTTCAAGAAGGAGAACACCCGCCCGCAATCTTTTATTGGTTAGAGATAAGCAGCATATCCAAGTTGGGGGAAGATACATCAGATTGGTTAGAAATTAATTTTAAAAATTCGGGATTGGCTAAATACAAAACAAGGGGAAAGAAAGGGGTATACAGCCAACTTAAACAATAACAGAAAGAAATTTAACAAGAAACAAACTTTTGAAATAAAAATTTCTCCACAAAAAACAGTTCTTTCACTTCGCACTAGGGTGCACTATAGTTGATCTTCAGTAGTGTCCTCTAGAAGAGAAAGTTCACACTTCTTACAATAGGGAAACAAAAATGCGTCGAAAACGACCCAGTTCAGAAACTACAAAATTTCCAAGTAGTGACATCTTTTGAAAAACTTGAAAATTAACACATACGACAAAGTTCAGACTTCTTCCAGCAGAGGAGTTTCAACTGGCGCAAAATTTAAATAAGCGGCGTGGAGGTGTACCGCCCGGTACAGACCTCCCCCCCCAAAAGTTCCTCCAAGGGGTGACACAGAGATTTGTTTGAAAACAAGGTCCAATTTATGATGTTGATATGAAGATTAATTGCAGAAGCATTTATAAAATTTTCTAAATTTGGTTTGATTCAGTTTCAAAATTCTCGTAGTAACTGCTGAAGTAATGTCTTTATGCTTGTAGAAGTTGAATTCAGAAGGAAAACTTTGGTTTTTAAAGTTGATGAAAAATTTTTCTAAGTCCACCGGGTATTGCAGAAAAATCCAAGAAAAGGTAGTAATTTTGAACTGGAATGTCCATATAGCTGGATATGTACTTTAAACGATGATGATTTTGGCGGCCAGACCAGCCACCGCAGCTTGAGTTCAGAGGAGGCCGCTCGGACCCCTCAAGTACCCTGAGATACCGCTCGCCCGCACTATGAGAGGAGCAGTGGTGTTGAAGCACGCCGCGCCCGCGGTGAACATGCAGGCCGCGGGCCAGTTACAGGTTGTGCGCCGCACATCAGCCTTGGCCGGGAGGAGGGCTCCGGCTCGCCGTACACAGGTTGGCCTCTCTGGGGAAGGGCGGGCCCATACCCTGCCTCAGGAACGGTACGGCGCCGCGCTGCTGCGGGGGCACTGAAACATTAAAGCTCGGCGGCAGAATGTTGTTGGACCATCATCATTTTTTGAGGGCACAGGCTTTGTGGAGAGGTTGAGGGGCCAGCGGCGTGCAGAAATTCATTTCAGATGCAAGCCACTGTGTGTAGTGGAGCAGGAGACGGGAGCGTGGTAATGGCCGTGGCAACGACAGGATGGCAGTTTAACGGTTCGGGGAGGGTTTTACAAAAATGCTTACATATAAAACAAAATATTATAGAAGGGACAGAATGCCTTAAAAGTGAAAACTCAAAAAAATATAACCTTCATCTTCCTTTCAAGATAATATGAAGCAAGTTAACACAGAAATTACATCGGTTTCACCTGAGACAGGTGAACCCTAAATATCCTCTCGGTGGCTGGATTACTTAACAACAAGGTAACGGGAGTAAGGAAATCAAGAATGATGCACGGCCCATGAAATCTGGGGGCAAGCTTGCCCGCGGGAACAAAATTCTTGACCATCACCTGGTCACCTACCTTCAAATGGGTGGGTCTCCGTCCACGATCATATCTTTCCCTAACCTTTTCATGAGACACTTTAAGATTGGCTTTAGCCTTCTTCCAAAGATCTTTAATGTTATCCGGATCTATTGTCTCAGGTAGAATGTCACTCAGAGACCAGAGATTAGAGAGCGGCGTGTTGGGAACGAACTTGAACATCAAAGAAGCTGGAGTAAACTTATGAGATTCATGAACCGCCGAATTCAAAGCAAAAGCTAACCAATGCAGGGACGTGTCCCACCTAGAATGATCTTCATGATGATAGGCAATAAGCGCGGACCTGAGATTACGATTAACCCGTTCAGCCAGAGATGGTTGAGGGTAATAAGCAGAAGTTGTCACATGAGAGATGGACAGGTCAAAGCAGAATTTACGAAATAAATTTGATGTGAAAGCCTTAGCATTATCAGACACAATATATTGACACGGACCAAAAGAAGCAAAAATAGAATTTAGGCAAGTAATGGTGGACTGAGCGGTAGCCAGCTTAGTCGGAAATAACCAGGAAAATCTTGTAAAACCATCTACACACACAAAAATGAACTTGTTGGCATTACCCTTCGACTGGGGGAAGGGTCCTACATAATCAATATACAGACGTTCCATGGGGCGCGATGCCTGATGCGAAGACAAAAGGCCTACCTTGGTGGACATGGTGGGTTTACTAAGCAAACAAGTATTACAAGCTTTTACTAGTTCACGGATTTCACCGTCCATACCTTTCCAGATGAACCTTTCACGAATCTTTTCACGAGTTTTAAAGATTCCAAGATGCCCCCCTAATGGGGTCTCATGATAGTACTTGAAGATCAGAGGCACAAGAACAGCTGGAACGACAACCTACATCATCTTATCATGCCTCGAAGGGCAACATAGAACACCATTCCTCAGTACATAAGGGACGACATGTTCCCCAGAAGAAAGGGTTTCCATTATTGGAGCCAGCGTCGGATCTTCCTGTTGGTATTTCTCGATATTTCTAAAGAGCATGGGAGCATCTGTTAAGATGGCATTAACATCAGATAGCATGGACTCGGGAGGAGATGAACTATCGACCGGTTCATGGGTCTCAACGTCGTTGGAAAACATACGGCTGAGTCCATCAGCAACAACATTTTCGGTACCTCGGATATGCCTGACATCGAATTGGAAGGCAGAAATACGGATGGCCCAACGGGCTATACGACCAGTACGACGCGGCCTACCTAAGACCCAGCTTAAGGCTTGATTATCTGTCTCCAGGTCGAATTTGACATGTTCCAGATAGAGACGGAACTTTTCTAAGGCAAATAAGACTGCCAAACCTTCGAGCTCATATATGGAATACTTTGCTTCTTGAGCCGACAAGGTCCTAGATGCATAGGCGATGGGTCGCCTCCCTAATTCAGTCTCTTGAAGAAGGACTGCAGCAACTGCTTACGACGACGCGTCAGTTTGGACGATGAATTTCTTTGAAAAATCAGGCATAGCAAGGACAGGGGCATTACAGAGAGCTAATTTAAGATCTTCAAACGCGGCTTGTTGAGAAGGTCCCCACTCAAATTTGATGCCTTTCCTACGAAGAAAGTTTAAGGGTGCCGCTCTATTAGCGAAGTTAGGAATAAACTTCCTGAAGAAATTCACCATACCAATGAACCTGGCGATCCCTTTGATGTCCTTGGAAGGTTTAAAATCACGGATGGCCTGTGTTCTAGAATGATCGACGGCAACACCATCAGGTGACACAATATGCCCTAGGAATGACATAGAGGGCTTAGCAAAGGCAACCTTGGACAACTTGACAGTTAACCCAGCCTTACGAAGGCGATTGAGAACTTCTCGCAGATGATCTAGATGTTCTTCAAAGGTCTCCGAAAACACGACGACATCATCCAAGTAGTGATACAAGTACTCAAATTTGATGTCAGAGAAGACGCTATCTAGCAGCCTAGTGAGTACAGCTGCTCCCGTGGGGAGCCCGAAAGGCACGCGGTTGTATTCGTATAAATTCCAGTCCGTGGCAAACGCTGTAAGATGTTTAGACTCTTCGGCTAGAGGAATTTGATTGTAGGCCTGATTCAAATCCAAGATGGTGAAGAACGTGGCCTTACGGAACCATGAAAAACAAGAATGAAGTTCGGGAAGGGGCACAGATTGTAACACCACCTTCCGATTGAGAGCCCTATAATCAATGACAGGCCTGAAGCCCCCTTGGGGTTTCGGGACTAGAAAAACAGGCGATGAATACGCCGACTTAGAGGGCCTAATAATACCATCCTTCAACATCTGATCGATAATTTCTTTCAGAGCCTTCATTTTTGGTGGAGATAGCCTATAAGGTGGAAAACGGACAGGAATCGAATCCGTGACCTCAATTTTGTATTCAATAAGGTCAGTAACACCAAGAGTATCAGAGAACACCTCTGGAAACGACTGACACAACTTACGAATACTATCAGCCTGCTCCTCAGGTAGATGTCTAAGGTCTAACAACATCTCATCCTGGGTAGGCGAAATAGATGAACATGATACAGAATTACATTTCAATAATGGGATTTTACAATTAAACGCAAATTTGAAAGAGCACGACCTACTCTGAAGATCGAGCACAAGACCAGTGTGATAAATGAAGTCAGCTCCCAATATGATGGGGCAAGACAGGTGCTTAGCCACAAACAATTTGATTTTCCATGTAAATTTAAAAATACGAATTTTGACCTGTAAAGAATCTAGAATTTCTAATGGAGATGAATTAGCCGAAACATATTGAACAGGAGATGAGCCATAGTCAGGTAGTTTACAAACAGATTTCAATTTTGAATACCACTGATCCGAAATAACAGAACAAACACTGCCTGAATCCAATAGAGCAGTTATAGGCTCATAATTTAACTCAATTTTAAGAAAAGGAACAGGTGCGGGGGTATCCGCCGCAATCCTAAGACACTCTTTGGGGCATTCAAAAATTAACTCTGAAGATTGAGTTGTCCCTGAATTTTCGACCTGTTTACCAGGGGCTGAGTCTCGGGAAGATGGATTAATCGACTCACCCGAAGCCACTAGTCACTTTATATTGTTGTTAGAAGTTGCACCAGAAGTTGAGCAGGAGGGGATGCTATTCGAATTGGGACAATTCTTGGCGATATGTGAGAAAGCCCCACATTTCAAACAGCCTTGGGATGAACCAGCTCCATTCCTTGTCCCACTAGACTTGAGCAATAGGCACTTGTTCCGAAGATGGTCGGGCGACCCGCAAGCATAGCATTTACGAGGTGTGACTGGTCGGCGAGGTGGAGGCCGAGGATTACCAAAAGAGGGAGGGGGTTCTTTCGCGACACGCAAGGAATCGGCGTATCTAACTCCTTCCGCTGAGACGGCCAATGCTTCAAGTCCAGAGAAGGTTTGCGGACACGCCGCGAAACACAGATATGACCTATAGGATGGCGAAATGCCTTCCACAATAGCTTGTACAATCTAATCCTCCGGAAAGTGAAGAGCAAACACCCTAGTATAGAATTTAATATCTTGGATGAAGTCTGCCAAGTTTTCATCCAAACGCTGTACACGATAATAGTACTTCTGAATAAGGGAGGACCTGGCCCTAGCCGGGATGAAGTTAGCTAGCAAGTGGGCGTGGAAATCCTCAATAGATGATTGCTCGGCAATGGCTCTTACGATTTTGTCTGAGAGAATACCAATTGCATAGGGATAGATGATTTGCAAAATCTGACATGGGGAAAGAGAAAACACAAGGGCATGATCCTGAAATTCAACTAAAAATCTTTAAAATGAAATTACTTCACTGGTGGTATTAACTGAAAACTTAGAGATACCCCTGAGCAACATTGCCAATGGATGGGGCAAACTACTGAACCCAGGTGACATAGTCGGTAAAGGTTTAAGTGGCAAAGAAGTTAATTCAGAACGTACATTATTCAATGAGTTACGGCGTTCAGACTCGTTGTCTAATGGGGCAGAGATAGTTTGAGCAGCCACTGTTATCCTATTGACTTCTCCCTTAGGAGGCTCTTCCTCGCTCCCAGTATTCATCGTGGCGGGTTGATCAGTTTTGGGAGGAACTTCCCCAGTTAACAATTGAGTGACCTTGCTAGATAATTCAGAAATATTTTCAAGCAGCGTACTAGCTTCCTTCCTCTGAACGTCATTCAACTTTAGAGACAACAGATCGTTAACTCTATTTGAAAAATGAAACAGCCTGGCTTGCACACGCTTAATTTGATTAGGAGAAGGATCATTTTCATCAAAAAAACTAACTACAGATGCTAGCCCCGTAATATTCTCGACGATCGTGGAAAGAGAGTCGTCAATTTCTTTCTCTCCCAAAGCGGGGATGGAAATGGGCAAATCAAGGGACTCTCTAAGCTTGTTTGTGTCTACTGCAATCGTGCCTCCAGATTGCACATTCCTGATAGTTAACTCATAGATCAACTCCTCCTTGCGCAAATACCCAAGATGGAGAACGTCGCGAGGGCCGGGCATGATGACAGAACAATTTTGAAACAGGAAAAATAAAAAATTCCAGCAACTGAGAAAATCGTTAGAGTTCGGAACAAAACAAGGTTTAGCCGTCAAAAGGGGCTAGATTGAGACCCATTCAACCACGCTCTGCTACCACTTGTTACCGGGTTTTGGTGGCAGGTAGAGGTGAAAGAAGGTGCGGGTGTGAATGGGTCTCGAACTACGAAATTAAAGTTAATGTAAAATTTAACAAGGTTATATTCTCTTTTCAAAATTCAGAAATAACAAAATGGCAGGTATGGAGTAGCAAGGCAACAAAAGTACAATTACAGTGTTTACAGGATTTGGGCTTCGAGCCCTGAATTCACAATTCTTGGGCAACTAGCCCAAGTTTACCCAAACACAAGATTTAACAGAGGGGCAGAAAACCCCATTCATGCCCAGGAGCACTTGCTCCAAAATTACACAGTAAAGCCTCTACGAGGCATACAACCATCAATTTTCAAGAAAAGAGCCACTCGCTCTCAACTTTAAGCCTATCAAAGGCCACACCAAACTCCACCTTCAAGTTGTCCTCTAAGGACGTAAACACAGGGGTAACATACCCAACCTACTGAGGTCTATTAAGTGAGAAAAGGTTAATTACATGACCTCTAAAATAACAATTTGAGAGGAGGCGATTTGCACTCCTAATACATTTTGTTTAAAACCTAATTTGGCTCTAGGCCGCTAATGCAAGGGCTAATCCCATACTAAAGAGGTGACTTAAGAAAGCAACAATTTACATTACGTTAAGGAAGAAACGGTAGAGAAAAATAAGTTCACCTCGAAACAATATGAGTGGGAAATCGAGAGCGTTAAGCACTCTCTATCCCAATTTTTAGTTTAAAACGATAGAATAGAACAAGGTGTCTTTACATTTTATAGGAAGGTTACATGGCGAAAGGCTTCAGACCCGCCCCGAGAGTTAAACTGCTGAGCTAGCAAGAAGAGAAGTTATTAAACGGCCATTACCTTATTGTTGAGCTGCGGCCCGAAGAAAGAGGCGCTTCCCGCCCCCTGCTATGTACTTTACACACTGAAAGATGGAACAAAATTGGCGCAGAGACCCAAAAATCAGTAGTTTATATACTCTCGCGGAAGGTTCGATGCGTTTCAAGAAGGTGAACACCCGCCCGCAATCTTTTATTGGTTAGGGATAAGCAGCATATCCAAGTTGGGGGAAGATACATCAGATTGGTTAGAAATTAATTTTAAAAATTCGGGATTGGCTAAATACAAAACAAGGGGAAAGAAAGGGGTATACAGCCAACTTAAACAATAACAGAAAGAAATTTAACAAGAAACAAACTTTTGAAATAAAAATTTCTCCACAAAAAACAGTTCTTTCACTTCGCACTAGGGTGCACTATAGTTGATCTTCAGTAGTGTCATCTAGAAGAGAAAGTTCACACTTCTTACAATAGGGAAACAAAAATGCGTCGAAAACGACCCAGTTCAGAAACTACAAAATTTCCAAGTAGTGACATCTTTTGAAAAACTTGAAAATTAACACATACGACAAAGTTCAGACTTCTTCTAGCAGAGGAGTTTCAACAGGCGCAAAATTTAAATAAGCGGCGTGGAGGTGTACCGCCCGGTACAAGCACAAAGCCACGTCTTGTTACCAACAATACACAACGGTTAAACTTTGTTCATCTCATAATCAAAACAGCTGATCCACATCGCCATCGCTATCAAAAAAGGTGATTATGTTCCCATCGGCAAACATAAGTCAGTTTTCGCAAAAGCATACGCCCATAACTGGAGCACAGAAAATGTTCAAATATGCAAAGTTAAGCTTACTAATCCAGTGACCAACTTACTACACGATCTTTCACGACAGCCTACCGAAGGAGGATTCTACATAGATGAGCTTCAGGAAACGAAACATCCTAATTATTATTTAATAGAACGTGTTATTCGTTGTCGCGGTAATAAACTGTATGTCTAATGGCTTGGTTTCAATAACACACTCAATTCGTGGATTAATAAAGAGGATGGATTTTAAAACGTTAGTTTAATATTCTTTTTTTCTCTAGAACCTCTCCCTCTCCTCCCTACTATTTCATAAACTTATTAGTTAACATTACTACTCCTAGTTAAGTTAGGATTTGGAATAGTGCTGGACAAGAGAGAAGTTAAAAGAGTAATCAAGCAACACGTGCACTATGTTTTACAAATGTTACTTATTTCAGCGTGTATGTACAATTACTTCATTCACCGAAGTAAACCTGTTTATTCCTTAGATATTTCTCTGCCGTTTTTGTCTTTTAAGACCTCCACCCTGCAACAGTTTCCCTTTCATTGCCCCGGCAACGACAAGTGCTGCTATCTTCTCAGAAACTGTAGCATTAGGTGACGTCACACGCTCCATAATTTTACGAAGCAGATTTTCAGCAGTTACATGTCTTATTTCATGTTGATTTGGACGATAAGAAATGCCATTCTCTTTGCAGGTAACATCTAACATATTAGTACCAGGATCACCGCTTGGTAAGCAGACGTCAAGTCGAGTTCGAGGGCCACAGTATGGTAACTAGGAAAATGAAGCTCAAAAGTGAGGAGATCAATCACCTTATTGATGAGTCCATGCCCAGCATGCTTCCTCACATTTCTCCCAGCACGTTTCTTCACCTTTGCTTGCAATTATGAGAAGTGTTTACAAGCGAAGTCAAGTCGTTTGTTTTAACATGTACGGCACTGTCTCACTGAAAGTCTCGCATATTCGTGATGTAAACTACACTTTTGAATCTCTAACAAAACAGGATCTTGAGTTCACTCACGAGGCACCTTATCCCAGAACTTCTTTACAGTATTCGCAGCTACATTGACCAAAAATGCATTTGGTAATGCATTCAACACTTCATCTGTAAAAGTGTTTAGTTTCCTTCTGCTAGCACGAAGCTTTACGGTTCCCTTTCCAACTCCGTTACACTTTGTATCAGAGAGAAATGACAGAATGTCTTTACTCCTCAAATGTTTATTTCACACTGTTGTCATTTCGACACTGCTGTTTACAGATGTTGTTCACCTCCGCGAATGCACTGCGACACAACCAATCGAAAGCATGCACACGTGTCGTGAAGACTGTTTAAATGTTTCTCCACTATGCTCCTTGACAAGAGTTTAAAATGGTGGACATCCTAATTCATACATGAAGATCAATTCACTCAGGCAACCATTCCTTCTTTTCACAACCAGTAGAAAAAAGAAATCGGCTCTTTTGACAAATAACCGTTCATTATCATAGGTAGAAAGCGCTATGGAATTACTTCTTCTTCCCACCGAAGTCCTAAATGTTTTTTCACCCATAGGGTTTGCCTTTTATCTTCATCCATCTGCAAGCAGTAAGAAGATGTTGGGCTAAATACTAAACTCACGACTTTTGGTGCCCACAACACAGTGCAGACCAACACAGCCATCCATCTCTCTGAACACGAATTTGTTTCCGTTCACTTTAAAGCCTTGGACATCAACTGCCAATATCCTTGTCATGATGAACTTCAAAGCGATCACCTCTATGTTACAGTATCTTGTCGACTTAATAAAACAATGTCTACTGATAGCACATACAAAGGCATGAATTTGCAAGAGAGAGGGCCTAATAGCGAACAAGTCTATGACCACGTGATCACTGCGGGTCAACAACCGTATGGCCTTATTATGTTACATGCTCAGCCCAGTTAGGTTAAGCTTGCACTCAGGAGGAAGACGAGGAGATAGTCATACGCTATTCTGTGGTGATGATGAGCAGGAGGAGTAGGAAGTCTAAGTCTATGAGGAGGATGAGGAGGATGTCTATGTCTATGAGGAGGAGGTGGTTATATCTATGAGAAGGAGGGGAGATAGTCATACGCTATTAAATCTATGATGAGAAGGAGGAGGTTGAGGATGTCTAAAACTATGAGGAGGAAGTCTAAGTAAATGAGGAGGAGGAATAATTATACAGTTGCTCAGCTTCGAGCCCCAAAGGTGTTTCCCGTTGTTACACCCACTATCAATAAAGTACATGTATTAAATATTACACAATCCCCCTAGTCCATGTGCAGCTGCCGTCTTGTTCTTAGTTCAGATCTGAGCCCCAAAGTAACCTACCGATATTACGCCCCTATGAATTATACAAATTTATTGAGCCTTAGAGCCACCAAAATTTTCGAAGTTCAGATCGAAGCAACACTGAATCACTTTCCAGTGTTACGCCTCCTATGTATAAAGCACATACATTAAGTCTTATAGCCGCCATCCAGTTCCAAATTCAGCTCAAAGCTCCACTAAATCACTTTCCAATGTTACGCCCCCTATGTATAAAACACATGCATTAAGTCTTATAGCCGCCATCTAGTTCCACGTTCAGTTCCAAGTTCTGGGATGTTAAGTTAGTTTAACGCGTGGTCAGCGTAACCTTAAGCCTGCAGTTAGCCCGGGTTTCGAACTTGAAGTCTGTTAGGTTAATCTTATTCTCTTATGCGGATAGCGCGTGTGTTGAGCTTTGAGTCCCTTATTTTAAAGCTTGTACTCTTAGGCATCGAACTAGGCTCTGTACGGTTAACGCCCTTAGGTCTGGAGTCGAACCAGGGATCTGCGAGTTTAAGTCTAGACACGTCATGCCTGTTAGGTTAAGCTCCCCTCTTAACCATAATCACAGTGGCTGTTAGGTTAAGCTTGCACCTTTTTGCATCGAACTTGGGTCTTAGGCCATTAAGCCCAGGGTCGAGAAAGAGGTTTGTAAGGTCAAGCCCCTCTAGTGAGGTCATCTGAGGTTAAGTCAGCACAGTCAATGAGATGGAGGCCTCGTACAGTGGGCCGGAGGTGGTGGTGGCGTCAGAACTCCCAAATTTACACTACTGCAGACATCTACACAAGCTCTGGAAGCTGAAATGTAAAGCTCAGGTAGTATAGGTGGCATGACATAGAGTCTGCTCAAGAGAATGAACAGAAAGTATGAACGTATTGAGGGAAAGGATCAGTCTACGTCCCCATGCATAGGGAAAGACAGGAAAATAAAGTTCAAGAAGTGAGTCAATTTGTCATCATCTACGAGTTGCGATGATTTTGATATCGAACATTTCATAAAGAATTCAATTTGTAGCGTCTTCATACCAGGAAAACAACATCGAGGGACTTATTACCAAATAAACAACATCAGAATTACCGTATTCTCAACAAATAAAATATTTCTGTAACAAAACAATGTGTCAGATACAACAACGAGCGATCGTTGCTGAGAAACGGAAGAGTGTAAATGGAAGAAAAATGAAGCGAAAACTTGATGGTGAAGGAGTTGGTGAGTACATGTTACAAGTTATCTTGTGTTCTAGAGCTGATCCCTCTGTAGGTGGGGCTAGGTATCCCTTACCAGCGCCATTGCTACTCTTAGACCCACATGGTGCACCCCCCCTTCTTATGGACTACGGGTCAGGATATAAAAATGACGTATTCATATGGACTTTAGAAATAATTTGTTATGGTTTATTATTACTACTATATTTATCATTTACAGAATAAAATTGCTAATCTACACCGCTAAATATCATGCATACGTTTCTACAAATACAGTGTCACACTGCGTCTGCAATTTAGTCTCTCACACTTTTCACTCCTACGGACATCAGATAACAGTAAATATCAGTGAGAACAAGGTAAAGAGTGAAACGATTTCAGAATTGTTACTGTGAAAAGAAAAATGGCGTATGGCTTTTAGTGCCGGGAGTGTCCGAGGACAAGTTCGGCTCGCCAGATGCAGGTCTTTTCATTCGACTCCCGTGGGCGACCTGCGCGTCGTGATGAGGGTGAAATGATGATGAAGACGACACATACACCCAGCCCCCGTGCCAGCGAAATTAACCAATTAAGGTTAACATTCCCGACCCTGCCTGGAATCGAACCCGGGACCCCTGTGGACAAAGGCCAGCACGCTAAACATTTAGCCATGGAGCCGGACATTGTTACTGCAGGCGCTCTCTACAAATGACTTTGCAGACATGTGAACTTCTTGCATTTAACATATGAGAGCTGAGACTTACTGTCCGTACACCAATAGCAAGTGCTTACCACTTTCTCCTTTTCGCGTTCTTCCAGCTCCCTTCCTTGTTGTTGTGTTTGTTGTCAGCTCTCTTCTGCAAATGGTTCCTCAAAAGTTCCTTTTCGAGAGACTTTAGAATGTTTATGTCTTTCTGGTTGTTAGATTTACATATCATCAGGCTACTGATGGTGGCAAGAACAAGTGTCCTCGCTACTGCGACATATTAAGTCCAACTTGACGTTGTCCTGGTCCTACACATATTAATTAACCTTGATGTAAACACTAAAGAAAATGCACATCTTGAATGTCGCGCACTGTAACATAAGTAATGTTTAAGGCAAATTACAAAAATAATATTTAAAACCCTACATTTCACATCAGAAAACTGGCATAATAATGCCTGGAATTGTTTTTTCATATTCGTGGACACTACACACAAAACACTACGTAACTCACCACATTTATGTAGTTCACATAATTGGGTGAGCAGTCTATTTCAGCCTCACTGTCATAACCACGGCCTTATATGACCTCACTACCCCGGTATTTACCTTGAAAGACTGGGAGAATCCATGGGAATACCCCAGCCAGGGCACTTGGTCATCTCTATCGGACACTTGGAGATGTGCTACACATAAATGTCGCGCGTGAAGCTAATTGTGCCGACACACACAGTTTCTTGAATAAGTTAAGGTATTTCTTGCTACAGTTGGAAGGTAGCACTTTGTCATTAGCTGGGTCCCAAGATCCCAATGACCCAAATAAGATGGTATTTACCTCCTCCGATATAAAACGTGTACGAAGAGCCGTCGCCAAGATCGCGTATTCCTCTCTTTTGGCCTGTCTGGCATATTCGAAAGCAGATTTCCTGTTCTCAAATGGAATTGAAATGTCCAGTAATATCCTTGACAATAACCAAGTCTGGGCGTAGGTTGTCATGCACGACCTGGTTATCGCTGTAGATACTGTATCTTGTAGCAGCTGTCCTTCTGACCCTGGAGACTACAACACTGTGTCTCCGCAGATAAAATGCAGAGTATCTCGTGCAATGATTAGCTACATGAGGCAGACTCTCATTCCCGTAGCCGCATCTCCTACACTTCGTGTTGCCATCAGATGCAGAACGGCGACTCGCATTGAGCGGTAGTAAATTCAGTCTAGCTCGGTGGATAAATCTCCAGTCTCCACATCTGGCAAACAGACCGGTTCTCGAGAAGTGGGAATTAGCTGTGTCTGCGACTACGCATTCCATTACTTTACCTTGATTGGGCAGGCTGATCAATCTATTAAGGTGCTTAGACTGAAGGTTTATTCTGAGTGCCTTTAGCGCCTTATGGCGATCATTGCTCAACATGGTCTTTTCATAGATGGTAACCGATTGTACGAAGTCCTCCATTTTCCATATAATCTGGTTTCTTCTCGAGACCTTGCGAGCTTGAGTCCAGACAGATTGTACAGATGAAAGTTGAAGTCAGGACCTTGAAGGCATTATCGATCAGGTGATGATCTGAATCGTTCTCTGCAACAGGTAATCCAAGATAACCTGCCTTTGTAGGACCATATAAATAGTCGTTAGAGGCCTCATGGGATAGGTATAGGGTCTTCTTAACCTCGGCCTTTATATTATAACTGTAACTTGGAATGTAAGATCTTCTGTGCCATGAAGATGAGGTCAGCTAGTTTTTTCGTGTCGGATGAGATGCGGAATCCAACAGTCTTCCCAAGGAACTTCTCAAACACTCCATCTTTCAAAGACTTTATCTTCATTGTCAATTTAAAAAATGGAGTTTCTCGTCCCTACAGGGGTCTCAACAGACAGATGTAGGCTGAAGAACTTTGGAGCTGTAAGACTTATGTTGATCTTCTTTGACATAGTATTGATGACAATCTTGTTTTGTAGCTTTATCGAGTCGTCGGATAATAGTACGATGTCATCAGCATAGGCGAGAATCTGATGGTCTGTATTCCAGCTCTGAATAGCTCTAACTGCGGGGTCAATAACAAGGTTAAAGAGACAACCTTGCCTTACTCCTCATTCGATGTAAATACCGTCTGTGACCCGATTTCCAGTCTGTATATTGGTGGAAGAACCCGTATACATATTTTTACTTATCTTCTTTAGTTTAGTGCCAGCTCCACTTCTTTCAAGGGCCGCAAAGATAGCGTCATGCGACACGTAGCCGAAGGCATTAAAAAAATTCAGCCAAGCTGCTAGGAATTGGCCTTTCTCACATCTTGCCTTGTCAGATTTCATTTTGAGTGTGAAGTTATGCCCAAAAACTCCGTAATGTGGCAGAAAACTTTTCTGCGCTGGTGCTAAAATATTGTTGTCTATCATCCAGGTGGTTATTCTCTTGGCTTACACACCTGAGTGTAGCTTATAAATGGTCCGCATGATGGCAATGGGTCGCCAGTTAGTGATGCCATGTGGATCACCTTTCTTGAATAATAAGATTGTGACTGGCTGCTTCCAATCCCTGGGTATCTTCTCGTACTTCAGACAGATGTAAAATATTCTGGCCAGCAGTATACAGGCAGGATCGACCACCTTCCAGTGTTTGTAAGCAAGGCAGTCGTCCCCTGGAGCTGTGTTTTCACATCTTTGTCAGCGACTTTGTACTTCATTTGGCGTGATTCTGGTGGTATTAACGCATGGGGTACTCTCTGGTGGTCGAGAATTGAAATCAGGTAAGTTGCTTGTTTTTCCCTCAGCAGTCTCTTTAAAGTGCTGAGTCACAGTCTCAATATCTATGTTACACCTCGATCCTTCGTCTCCCAGGAAAAGCCGCATGGCTTTCCTTCTGTTGTTCCTATATAAAGATAGTAGTATAAGTCACGGGTTCGGCCGTCTCAACCTCCACCAGCCCTCCGCAGAGGCCTCCTCCACCACCACCTCCACACGTTCTCGGGAGAGGCCTCCTCCTCACGCTGGCTAAGAGCACGATCCTAACCTCACATCCGCCATCTTGGAGGAGCTTAACCTAACTTTTTATGCGTAAGAGAGCTAGCCTAACCTCATGGCAGGGCCTAACCTGAGTTTTACAACCGGATGCCCTTCCTGATGCCTAAGAGCGCGACCCTAACGTCACATTAGCTAACTTGGAGGGGCTTAACCTATCCTTTTATGCGTAAGAGAGCTAGGCTAACCTCACGGAAGGATTTAACCTCAGTTTTACGTCCGGATGCCCTTCCCGACGTCAACTGCACAAGATGGCGGCTATACATGACTCCTTATGAGACGCCTTAAGGGTGCTTGCGCAAGAACTTTTGACATGCAAGACAGCAAGCCTAACCTCATAGAAGGATCTAACCTCAGTTTTATGGACGGATGCCCTTCTCGACGCCAATTGCACAAGATGGCGACTATACATGACTCTTTATGAGACGCCTCAAGGGTGCTTGCGCAAGATGGCTGCTATACATAGACTCTTATGAGACTCCCTTGGGATGCTTGCGCAAGATTGCGGCTACAAGATGGCGGCTATACATGGCTCCTTATGAGACGCCTTAAGGGTGCTTGCGCAAGATGGCGGCTGCTCTTATGAGATGCCTTAAGGGTGCTTGCGCAAGATGGCTGCTGCTCTTATCAAGAAAACTAGCTTAGAGGCTAACGTGCCGTGCTAGTTCGATTCATTGAATCTGGGGCTTAAATGTGAAATGTTAAATATCTCGAAAACGGTGCGTCGTAGAGCAAAACGAACAACATTTTTCAGCCAAATACCCAGGTTCGCAGTATCAGGAACATGATGGCATAAGAGAAAATAGTCTAATGATGAGATCAACGGTTCTGTTCCTACTTGGGCCCTTTGGCATTTGGTCCGTTTTAGCTTGTATTGAAGCACGTTTTCGTAACTTGGTCAGGTCTTGCTATGGTAGAGAGTAAAACGTACCGTGCTGGTTAGATTTATTAAATTTGGGGCTTAAATGCAAAATGTTCAATATCTCGAAAACGGTGCGTCGTAGAGCGAAACGAACAAAATTTTTCTGCCTAATATCAAGGTTCGCAGTACCGGGAACACGGGAGCATAAGAAAAAGTAGTCTAATGATGAGATCAACGGTTCGGTTCCTACTTAGGCCCTTGGGCATTGACAGCTATGTAATTCTACAAGATGGCGGCTGCTCTTATGATACTACTGAAGGGTTCTTGCACAAGATGGCTGCTGCTTTTATGAGACTCCCTAGGGATGCTTGCGCAAGATGGCGACTAATAGATGGCGACTGTCATTAAAATTGAAGTTAGGGTCCGTCAAGTTGACAGCTGTCAGAAACGCACGTGCCTTTGTTTACAAACAAGAGCACGTGGTCGTGTGCCACGGTCACGTGGTATGCTGCGTCAGCATGCGACGTTTAAAATCCACGCCTACGTGGTTAAAACTCTGCTATGTTCACAAGATTTTTACACATAGCTATTCTTTATGCTTTAAGTTCCTGCACATAGGTTATGCTAAGATAGCAGTACACACATGCGAACGTTGTACATTCTAGTGGAATAAGTTTAGTACGATAGTCGATGCATGCATTATTGATAGGTGATATGTACACTCTTTTACACATTGGTATTCTTTGTGCTTTAAGTTCGTGCGCATAGGTTATGCTAAGATAACAGCACCCACACACACACACATGCGATCGTTGTACATTCTAGTGGAATAAGTTAAGTATGAGAGTCGATGCATGCATCATCGATATGTGATGCGTACACGCTTTTAAACATAGCTACTCCTTGTGCTTTAAGTTCGTGCACATAGGTTATGCTAAGAGCAGTACACACATGCGAACGTTGTACACTCTAGCGGAAGAAGTTTAATATGATGGTCGATGCATGCAAAATCGATAGGTGATGTGTACACGCTCTAGCACTTGAAAATAAAAACTTGCCACTGCTATGTTCACAAGATTTTTAAACATAACTTTTTTAATGCTGCTCTTCACGACATAGAGCGTAGAATTGGAAATCGTTATGCTTTTGACGAGTTCTAAATACGTGGGCGTGGATTTTGAACGTCGCACGCTGACGCAGCATACCACGTGACCGTGACGTCACGACCACGTGCTCTTGTTTGTAAACAAAGCGATGTGCGTTTCTGACAGCTGTCATCTTGACGGACCCTAACCTCACTTTTAAGGACAATACAGCATCGCTAACCTCACTGCTGCCATCTTCACGGCACTAAACCTCGAGGCTGGTAACTTATGCCTGTCGTAGCGCGGAATTTAAAATCCAACAATAGCACATCGCTAACCTCACTGCTGCTATCTTGTCGGTGTTAAACCTCACTGTTGCTACCTTGGTTATACGCTTTTGTGTTAGTTTAGTGATAATTGCTAAGCTGTTCGCATCATAGAAGTAGCGCGTAACAAGTGTCTAGCAGATTTAAAGAAGAATCTGTTAGCAGAAGATAAAAGTCCGTCATGGAATAACCTATTTCTAGGTATATTTGCAAAGAGTGTGGAAAAGCATTTTCCCTAAGCTATCACAAGAGACGTCATGAAACATCATGTAGGACAATTCTTCAATGAAAACATTGCAGAAGAGAGTTCAAGAACGCATACAACGCTCAACGTCATGAAGCCGCGTGTAATGTAGCTTCATCGAGAATCAAATACAAAGAGCTCAACCGTAGTCAAGCGAACACTAATTTATTTTTAAAAATTATACCTCTGCGAGAGATTTTTAATTCTCCCTTGTTGTCTAGGCCTGCTACAAGTTCTATTACTAAGCACAAATTTCAAGATAAAGAGAGGCAAAATCATGATTATGATAATAAAGATAATGATGTTGATCAAAACAGTAGTAAAGTGAAAGTGGAAGAAGAAGAAAACGAAGATCTCAATGTTTCATTGCCATTACAGCTTGATTATTTTGCTTCATTTTCTAAGCCTACTACACGTTCTGTCGCAGTGCAAACATCTCAAGAAGAGATGCAAGAAGAAGAAGAAGGAAATGTCAACGCTTCATTGCTATCGCACAAGTTAAGTTTGTACCTAGAAACGCTACTGCTGAAGCACGTATTACATCAAAACAAGTCCCTACACATCAACTATCTGCATATAGGCTCAAAGTTCACAACAAGCCTCTGTTACCCTATGTAGACATAAGATACTGTAAAGACCCCAACGTACTCGTAAAACGTTTGCAACTTCTAAGAGCCTATCATGATGCTGGTTACACAGTGTACAAAGCAGATACTTTTGAAATAGAGCAAGAATTACGTCGTGTAAGTATTATTAAGTAATAACTCTCTCTCGACAGTACAACAGCTTAAACACCTTCCTACAATCCCAGCGCTTACTCTCACCTAAGTCATCCTTCTGTAGTATATAGTCGATCGAGTAGCTATATTTGTATATATTATTTTCCAACATTCTCCCTTCCTTAGGATGTTAACTCCGCCTCTAGATGTAGAGCCGGTGTCAAGACCGGATAAAGAGAAGAGAGGCACCCTAGCCCATTAGGCCTGTAGCTCATTAGCCATTTAGCTTGTGGCGGCCTCGAGTATTAATATATGTGTATAAACTCATATGTTCATAAACTCCTTGAACTTTGTTTATGTTTTGAAGACTTCTATATATTGATGTTCTGTGCTTCTAATGTTATCTATATTCTCTCTGATAATTATTCATGTTTGACGTTCGTCCCCATGATACTTGGAGTGTTAATTAAACATTTAAATACACCATCGCTTTTCTATTATTCATTTAAGTACATAAACATCATTCAACAGCTACATTGGTGACTCCCGACGTGACATTAAAATACGCGCGGAACAGATTTTGTGGTTAGTCAAGTGTGAAAATGGCCGACGCCAGCAACGAAGCAAATCGACCGCCAACAACAGTATGGAACGAAGCGGGTATTGCTCGCATTTCAGTGAGGAATCCGCCCATCTGGAAGAAAAACATAAAGGTATGGTTTCTTCAAGTTGAAACACAGTTTACTATGTTTGGTATCACTAATGAAACCACGAAATTTAATCATATTGTTGCGTCATTAGAAGCGAATATTGTGAAATTAATTTCCGACTTTTTATCTCGACCATTATCTACCACTCCGTTCACAGAGCTTAAAGCAAGACTAATTCAGGAATTTGAAGAGTCAGAGAATAGGAAGGTGACGAAATTATTAACAGAATTAGAATTAGGTGATAAGAAGCCAACTCAAATCTTGCGTGCGATGCGAACTTTAGCCGGTATGCAAGTCAAGGACGATTTCTTGAAAACCATATTTGTGCAGCGGCTTCATGTTACCGCACGTTCTATATTAGCTACGAGTAAAGATGATCTGGACACCATAGCTACTATGGCTGACAAAATAGTTGAAATTTCACAACCGATGTTAAATGTTTGTGCTCAAACCGCCCAGGCACCACCCACCATTGCAGTCAATAAAATAAATGATGTCAGTAACGATCGTATCTCAAGACTAGAAATCCATATCGCTGAATTAACACTGAAAATCAATGAACTGAAAACGTTGTCACGTTCTTCAAGAAGTAGCTCACGATCATCTCGTTCTTCACCAAGAAGATCACGAGACAGGTCCCGATCAGCCCATTCTTTTAATCTTAATAGAGCACTATGTTGGTATCACTTTAAATATCGCAGCAGGGCAAAGAAATGTCAGAGCCCATGCTCATATCAACCACCTTCCGCTCAGAATCCTAACATGCAGTCAAACTAAAACGCTCCACACTAGCGGCGGCAGGTGATCGGAGTCATTTTTCACGCCGCCTATTTCTCACAGACAGAAGTAGCGGAAGTCGTTTCCTGGTCGATACCGGAGCTGATATTTCTGTGATTCCGCCTTCGGATAGTGATCGCCCAAAAAAGTCAGATCGTAAACTTTATGCAGCAAACGGCACTGGTATTAACATTTACGGAGAGCGTCTACTAGTACTCAGTTTGGGTTTACGGCGCAATTTCACATGGAAATTCGTAATTGCAGATGTGCAATCACCGATTATTGGAGCCGACTTCATTCCCAATTACAACCTTATCGTAGATCTAAAGAACAGGCGACTCATTGACCCATTAACATCAGAAGAGACACCTGGCACATTGATTAAAGTCTCGGGCATAGAAACAGTTTATGTAATGCCACCAGATCAAAAACATGCTGACATTCTAAAGAAATTTCCCAACTTGCTCCATGAAAACGTCCATTTCAACATCCCAGATACCTCTGTTTTTCATACCATTGTCACAGAAGGACATCCTGTAGCAGCAAAGGCACGACGACTACCACTAGATAAACTCAAAGCAGCTAAAGCAGAGTTCCAACAAATGATCGATATGAAAATCTGCCAGCCATCAAAGAGCGCCTGAGCAAGTCCCCTCCACTTAGTTCCCAAGAAAGACGGGTCCTGGAGACCTTGCGGAGTCTACCGTGCTCTAAACAACATCACCAAGCCTGACAGGTATCCTATTCCTAACCTTCAAGATTTTAACAGCCAACTACATGGAAAACGAATATTTTCAAAAATAGATCTGATCAGAGTTTATCATCACATCCCTGTACATCCGGACGATGTACCTAAGACAGCAGTGATAACTCCATTTGGTTTGTTCGAATTTTTGCGCACCCCGTTTGGACTCCGTAATGCGGCTAAAACTTTTCAAAGATATATCGACAGTATACTCAGAGACCTCGATTTCGTGTACTGTTATATAGATGACATCCTAGTGGCATCACAAGATGAAGAAGAGCACAAGAAGCACCTTCAAATGCTTTTCGAACGACTCGGTACGTTCAACATCAGAATCAATCTGAACAAGTGCATTTTCATTTCAACAGAAGTACCTTTCCTGGGATATGTGATATCTGCAGAAGGAATCAGACCCCTACCAGAGCGAGTGCAAACCACTGTTGACTATCCGCTACCCACAACAGTAAAAGAACTGCGCCGGTTTCTTGGCCTCATTAACTTTTACCGAAGAGCACTGCCAAATTCAGCCAGTAAACAAGCAGAGCTTTTGAACCTTCTCCACGGGACTAAGAAAAATGTCAACAGAAAAATTAGTTGGACAGAAAACCTTCGACAAGCCTTTAAAGACCTAAAAAATAGCTTGGCCGATTCAGCACTTCTAGCTCACCCATTTTCAAATTTACCACTAATTTTAATGGTAGATGCCTCAGATTATGCTATTGGTGCATCATTGCAATAAATCAAAGACAATAATCTGCAACCACTAGCATTCTTCTCCAAGAAACTGACAAATGCAGAGAGGAATTACTCAACCTACGACAGAGAACTCCTCGCTGCCTACTCAGCTGTGAAGCACTTTCAGTACATGCTTGAAGGACGTGATTTTCCGATTTACACCGACCACAAGCCACTCACCTTCATGTTCAAGCAACGTTCAGACAAAGTTTCTCCACGTCAGATACGACACATTGGTTTCATCGGACAGTTCACCACAGACATACGTTACACTACTGGAAAGGAGAACATCGCAGCTGATGTTTGTTCACGAATTGCTTCAATCACTATACCTCCAGCTGTTACCATGGAAGAAATAGCAGAAAGCCAACAATGTGACGAAGAACTTCCACAAATTAAGAATACGTCACTTGCACTTCGAACAATAATGTTGCCCAATGGTGAAGAACTCGTTTGCGACATGACTGAAGATATGATTCGCCCATATGTACCTCGACAACTACGACAGGCAATTTTCAACTCGCTACACAATCTAGCTCACCATGGTGTTCAAGCAACCATTAATTTAGTAAAAAAGCACTTCATTTGGCCATCACTAAAAAAGGACGTAAAGACCTTGACATCAGCATGTATTCCTTGCCAACGAAGTAAAGTCTGGAGACACACCAACTGTGCAGTGGGACAGTATCCTCCAACGGCAGCAAGATTCAGTCACATTAACGTGGACATAGTTGGACCCTTACCTCCATCACAAGGATATCGCTATTTACTAACAATTATTGATCGTTTCTCGCGATGGCCAGAAGCAGTTCCATTAGCTGACATCACAGCAGAAGCAGTTTCATTCGCCATAGTCTCAACATGGATATCTCGTTTTGGCGTGCCTCATATCATAACTACTGACCGCGGAAGGCAGTTTGATTGTCAACTTTTCAAATGCCTTACAAGCACACTGGGCATCGTCCACATTAAAACGACAGCATATCATCCGGCAGCAAATGGAAAAATTGAACGCTGGCACCGTCAATTAAAATCTGCTTTGAAGGCACAGATGTCTGATGATTGGGTTTCGAAGCTTGCTTTGGTCTTGTTTGGACTTCGTTCCTACATAATTCCGCAAGTCAACACCTCGCCAGTGGAAATGACTTACGGCTCAACAATTAGGCTACCAGGAGTATTTCTCAACGAACAGAAACTAGTAACTGACATCCCAACCTTCGTTTTCAAATTGAAGGAACGGTTGAGGAACCTAAGACCAGTCCCAACAGAACATCACGAGCGCAAAAAGATCTTTATTCATCCACGGCTGATGACGAGCAAGTTCGTTTACGTTCGACATGATGCGGTCAGAACACCTCTTCAATCACCGTAAGACGGGCCGTATCCAGTCCTGTCTCGCAGTGACAAACACTTCGAGGTGGAGATGCCAACAGGGAAACAAACTATTAGCATTGACAGATTGAAACCTGCCTTCCTTCTGGCAGACCAATCATCGGACAACAAGGAAGACATATCTGGAGAAACTACTCTGGACATTCCGTCGAGTTCCATTCCAAAGACTGTCAACCTTCAGAAGAAGACAGGCAGCACTCAATCCAATACACCCGCGCCACGGATCACCAGATCAGGTCAAAGGGTCACCTTCCCTCGAAAATACATGGACGCTGTCACTGCGGAGGGAGTGTGTGGCGGCCTCTAGAATTAATATATGTGTATAAACTCATATATGTTTTATAAACTCCTTGAACTTTGTTTATATTTCGAAGACTTCTATATATTGATGTTCTGTTCTTCTAATGTTATCTTTATTCTCTCTGATTATTATTCATGTTTTTACTTTCGTCCCCACGATAATTGGAGTGTTAATTAAACACATTAATACACCATCCCTGTTCTATTATACAAGTACATAATCATCATCAATAACTACAGAGTAATTAAGGAAGAAAATAATACAGTTAAGAAAGATGACATTAATAGAAAATGAATTATAATTGAGGATGGCCGGATGACGACAAATATGTAAATACCAAGTGAATGTATTGGAAAATCAAATGCCCCTCAATAAATTATGCTGGTGTGTGTTATGAATATATGAAAGCTGTAACAGAGGAGAAATTTAGATGGAGGGATTCTTAGGTAAACAGATAAGATGACTAATGGTGTTATTACTTAAGCTGTTCGAGGACGGTTATAACCTCCAACGATATTCCGCCAATATTCTGCAGAATGGCCGATTGACGCCTCTCTTGCCTTCTACACAAGGAACAACTACGAATTTAAAGGCATGATGTGGAAAATGACAATACGTTACTTCTCTGCTGGCATACAGTCAGAGGCGTTGCCATGGTAACCTGTAGGTTCGTTGTCGGTCTGTCGGTCACTCTATGCACAGCATGGTACCCGCAGAAAATAGTAAAACATCTCCGTTATTTGAAGAGTAAGGTAAATTATGAACATAACGAAAGTTGTTTATAATGAAGATGCGTTTCACATACGGTCCACGGAGTTCACAGAAAAAAATAGCATGACAGAAAATGGAGGAAAACCGTAAAAGTTTTCCCATAAACCCCCTCTATTCAAAGATTTTAAAATGATATGCATATCGAAACCTTCCTCGGGATGAGTATAATCTAAATTTGAAGTTTGGTTGAGATCTATCCAGCCGTTTCACCGTGATGGTGGAACAAACAGACAAACAGGCACGAAAAATAAAACCCACCGATTCGGTCTTGAGTTGACCTAAAACGGATAAAAATCTGAAAAATTGGCCAAACAAACGAAATTACAGACAGCGGACCCACTACAACTTTATTTATATAGATTGCTTTCCACATCTTAGCTTCGGCTTTTTACACTCATTCATTCACCTTTCCATTACAGATCACACCTGGGCTTTATAAAACCAACATATTGACGATTGCCTTTAATTGAGTTACACAACACTGTACCAGGCCTTTTGTCTCGCATTCTAGTTCCACTAGCTTTTGTTGCTCTCTGGATCATATGCATACGTGATGTATTGACGATGGACAGTTCCAACTTTATGAATTAGATTTTACCCTCGTTTTAGTGTAATATGAACGTTCTTAGATAGAGGTTTCCAACTTTGCCATACCCTGCTTGTTTTAGATATATTATTCATGTTCTGCTCGGATATTACCTGCCCCTTCGCATTGTTTTGTGTCACTTATTCAACATTAATACATGCAACTTTTTAATATGTTTCACTGAAGATGGCTTAAGGATGGAGCTGAAATATCCAAATATGGATGTATGTATTGAATAGGAGGAAATAATAGAAGCCTTTCTATGGTAAAATGACAAATAAATAAATCAACAGGTAAAAACCACAGCATCCAACGTCGTACCTATGCTGAGTTCTACAATTTCACCACGACCCTGTTCCTACTTTATGTGTTCAGCAGGTGAAAAACAAGAGAAATGAACTAAGGATATTTAATCAATCTATATTTTACATAAAAATTCAAGGGGTATTCTTTGTTATAGTCGACGTTGGATGCTGTTTTTTTTACCTCTTGATTTATTTATTTATTTGGCATTTTACCATAGAATGTTAATTTGTGAGAAGCCCCTTTCATATCCACCTGTCCAATTTGGGATGCTGCGCATAGTGGTAATTTGTCTTTTATGGAGTTTAAAACATTTACACAAGTTTCTTATTTCTGCTTCTCCAAAGTTACATCAGGATTTTCCAGCTAAGTGGTAGTGTCCAAAACTCTAGCCAGTTCAGTGATTTGAACGTCTTTAGATGTTAAAGTGCGGTTCTACATACGCCTGCCCCAGGACCCATAGAACTTCACAGCAACAATATAATTCCCTTTATTTCTTGCTCCTTTTTAGAGATAACGTCTTTAAACTTTAACAGTGCTTCTGCTTCCAAAGCTCACTGTATTATGGGCCATGTTTTGTCTTTTTTCCGAAAACACCTTAATTTGCTGGCATATCTTCTTATGGGCTGAATAAATTTTTATGTCACGAGCTTGCAAGTGAACACTAAGTTCTGCCATCTCCTGAAGAGCATCGCACAACAATGCAAGGTATAATATAAATTTGACATGGGTTATGCGTTTAAGGAGTCCTCCATAGACGACTTGCTCAGTTTTGTCTGTATGGAATCATCTTTGGTAATTTTGAAATGTGCCACGAAAAATTCGAACGTTTTCCACACAGGTGAGACCGCTCTAAAGTTAGAAGCAACACATCTTGTATCTAGAACCTTTCCAGTTTTTAGAAGTACAGTTTCAAGTTCCTCTGAACGAGCTTACAATTCCATGGAATTTTTAGGTGACTGGTGGTAAACTGTAAACAGTCCATCAAGTAAAGATTAGAAGTGGTTTACGTGTGAGAGGAAATAATGTCTCACAACACCACCTACGAAAAGCTCTAGCCTGTGATTGGCACAATGCCAGAACAAACCATTGGGATATTGTGGCTTTATTAAAGTAATTACATCCGTCTCCGTTCCCACTATTACTGCAGCCCCATCAGTTGCGACTGCAACAAGATTCTGTTTCAGAAACTCATCATTGAACCCCTGTGCTCCTAAATAGATCGTCAATGCACTAAATAAATTACATCTCGCAATTCGATAATTCCCAACAAAATGCTGTTTGGCTGATCCATATCTGGAAGTGTTGTCAACAGGTACACTCTCAGTGATGACAGCTGACTGAGTGTGGTACTTTCATCTATAAGGAGGGCAATTTTACTATTCCCTTGCACTATCATGTTTGCTACGTTATTTCTCATTTCTGTTGCGATATGAAAAACAATATTTTTGCATGCATTCGGTGAATGAAGAATGCGGCCCATATTAATGCCATTTAACTCCTGCACGTCAATTTCAATTTCGAAGTCATGGAAGGATTGATTTTTCTTGACTACATTGTGTGCTGTTTGAAATGAATTGGCTGTTATTTCTTTTTTTCGAAACCCTTACTGCACGCAGTTTTCAAAGTTTCATTTTTTACGTTCTTAGTACTTTAACTGGTGCCTGATGAGCTGAGCACTTGCTGATATCTATTTACAGTTCCACCAGTTGTACAAACAGGAACTGAAACCCGTTGCTGTGAAATGTTCATCCCTCGTAATGTGCTTTCTGTTCGCAAGTCGTCAACATCTTTACAATTTGCCGGGCTGAGGCGCTTGACTCAGTCCGGTGCTCAAATATGTCAGCCTCGTATTGGTAGATTTACTGGCACGTAAAATAACTCATGTGGGGCAAAATTTCGGCACCGTTAAAAGTAGTTAGTGGAACGAAAAACAATATCATTATTATCTTTACAAAATTTTCAGCCAAATCTCTTATTTCTTACCACCAACCATTCTACTTACTACAGAATGTCTTCCGGCCCACTGTTACACCTTCTTGTGATCACCACACGACAATGTTGGTGTTTCCCCGCCATCGTTTACGTTCGAATAAACTTTCAGCCCCAGGTTCGATTCCCGTCAGTGTCTAGAATTTTAACAAAGGCACACAGCATAAAAACACATTTTAATCGTAGATTAAATTGAAGAAAATATACATACACTTAACTTTGGAGAAAATAATAACCAATACCACCATTAATAATGGATAGATGCAAGCTCGAACGTAAACACGTATCCCTGTACTTACTTTAAAAACGTAATTGAATGTCATATTGTAAGAATAAAGAAACGGAAAAACAATTATCACTACTATTTCTAATGATAATAGAAGATGGATATATAGTTGTACTTCCGGTAACCTGGCTAGGAATCTAACCCAGCCTCACGAACTATCCCATAGTAAATACCAAGCAAATGCTAGGACCGTATGTTTCAGCACCCGACAATATTTTACCGTCTTAACAATAGTAATAATAATAATAACAATAATAATAATAATAATAATAATAATAATAATAATAATAATAATAATAATAATGCTTTTGGCTTTTCAACTTCCTAACAATTTTTACGGATTTCGGCTGATGCCGAGGTGCCAAGCCTCTGACTAAGAGAAAAGGATTGTATACTGTTATTCATAACTGATTAATAACGTTGACTTTCCGTGGTTTGACATTTTGAGACCAGTCAAATGCTAGCAACCGAAAAATCTCCATTACAGAACAGAAAGCATGTGTACTTCATAGTTTGCCTCCGGAGTAGAAAAAACAGAATTACATTGCATATAACTAAGAGAGAAGAATTGTATACTGTTATTCATAACTGATTAATAATTTTGACTTTCCGTAGTTTTACATTTTCACACCAGGCGGATCGAACCCCGTGACCTGCGTGTAAGGGAAAGGAATTGTAATTACGTAGGCTGAGTAGACCTCAAACCGGTACGAATAATAAACATGGATATATTACGCGCACACACACGCACACATAGCACACGTATTCGACTGCCGTGTACGTAGATTTGTTTCTATTAATGATGAAACACAACATATTGCACCCACGCATTACGTAACTCTATCTTCTAATGTAGTGCAGATATAGGTGTACACTTGATCGCATTTTTATACTTACATGTAGAGAAAGTATTCATGTTTTAAAATGATAAACGTAATCTCTAAAGCGTAAGTGCAGGGCTGCAGGCAGTAAAGGAATGGAACAAGTCTGCTACTGCGGGCAGAAACAGGAAGTCGAGTCAGCATTTATCTGCATGCACATTGTCCTTGAATTATCTCTGCTAATTGTGTTAGTGAATGTGAATGTTATAATGTCTTTTAAATGTAAATTGTGTTTTATAGATTTTCATACTGGCTTAAGATGAAGTTTGTAAACTATGAGTAGCAGAGCTGAGAAATGAACCTGAGCCGAGTATTTTGCCTGTTAGTCATAAATGAGATACAGTCTTTGTAATTGGCTGATGTAAATATAGGAGCTGATAACATGAGGCTTCAAAGTGCAGCTCTACACTATTTTGTCTGACGTAAAACAATCTTTTAGGGCTAATGACATAGCGTTTATGTCATGTCTAGGAGTGGCTGTTTCAATTCGCATTGTTCTGTGTTGACTACACTATAAAACGTAATTAAATGAACGGAGCAGGGGTCCAGAAACTCTGAACTTTGGAACACATTCATAATTATAATAAGGATAAAAATTCTTTTACTTTTCTAAAACAAGAATAGTAATGTTAACACCTATAGCCTACTAATCAACCGTCTCGGCTGTGCTATGAGGCTTTCACGGCTTTCCGTGGTATAGCATGTTCACTCCAGGCAAATGCTAGGGGTTACACAATCACATGTTCGTCTACAAAATAAAATGTAATTAAATAAATGAAGCAGGGGTCTACAAACCCTGAACATTGGAACACATTAATAATAATAATAATAATAATAATAATTGTAATGGACTTTGAATTACTCCTCGCCATGGTACGATGTATTTAGCATGCCATTCATGCGTTCATTTGATTGTCAGCCTCAGCGTGAGTTCAAACTTCGAGATTCTATGGACTTTCCTCTGATTTGGTGATGGTGAGCCATCTAGCGGTCGACTTCGTACTAGAGTTACGAGGTGGCTAAGTGGTGCTGCTACCTGGCCGCGAGAAGATAAGCTCGCTTTGCCGTGGACCGTGGCTCGACAATGGAACTAAGATAGCAGTTGTTTTGATTCTTTTCTCTTAATTTGAAGAAGACGCTTTGGAAGCTACGCTCCTTGTTGTGCTTTAAGGATAAATTTATCACTCAAGAAGGGAAAATGGTTATGGGACTTGATCCCGGTTGATGGTTTCTCCATCTGGGCGTCAGGCCCGAAGATTTGGTTTGTTTTTTAAAAATGATTTGATCGTTTCTATCCTCCGACCTCGTAAGTAAGCTTCAAGCATTTCAGTACTGGTTTATCCTAGCCAACGAAAACTACTATTTCATGGTGTTAAGAGAGATGGACACTCTTAAGGGCTACGATATGTGAGAAATTCTACATCTGATTTTTCGGACATTTCGAGGTTAAAAAAATTAAATATTTAAAAAGAACTGGTCTTCATCATGTAATAGAATGCAAACGTAAGAGGAGCGTTGCTCTGTTGAATCTGAGATATGAGTATCAGCTAATTATTGATGTCTTGACAGTCATCTGATTTTGGGAAGGATTGTTCGTCCGTGTTGATGACTTTTCTGGAGTGTTGAAGTTACTGTTCATAGTGGGATATTTAATTATTTGTGCTACATGTGGATTTATTTGCATATCATCGGATTTTTTTGCCTGATTACTGAAGTAAAGTGTGTTGTGGGTTATGACTGTTTCATGCACCACTTGGGTAACCGAGATAGACCATTAGAGAAGTTTTCAGCGTTCATATTGTAATATCTGATTCAAGATTTTAATTTTGATTTGGTCTCCCTTTTATTAATTGGTCAGAATTTGAATTTCAGATTGGGAGGTGGAAGTTCTTTTAAATGAGTTTGCCTTGATTTCAAGTATTTAACTTTGAATTGATCTTCATTTATTAATTGTTCCGAAATTGAATTACTGTATTTTTGGAGGTCGGAAGTTCTTTTAAATAATTTTGGATGATTCAAGTTTTCTTTCGAATTTAATTGAGTTGTTATTATTTCAGCCAATTAGTTAATTAAAGTTAGTTATGATTCATTCACCTGGCATCTTGTGCCCTAGCTTCTGCAGATTGCGACGGCCTTTTTTTGGGATATTTGGTATGTATACTGGTTATTTATTTTTCTTATTTTGCTTGCTATTATCCAAGGTCGTGCTAACACTCTTGCCTTTTATTTTACTGTGTTGTGAGAATAATAATAATAATAATAATAATAATAATAATAATAATAATAATAATAATAATTTTACTTTTCCAAAACAAGAATAATATTAATACCTATAGCCTATTAATCAACCATCTCGGCTGTGCATAGGCAAATGCTGCAGGCAGTAAAGGAATGGAACAGGTCTGCTACTGCGGGCAGAAACAGGAAGTTACACAATTATTTGTATGTCTTTTCTGTGTTGACTACACTATAAAACGTAATTACATGAATGAAGCAGGGTTCTAGAGGCTCTGAACTCGGCTGTGCTGGCCGCGTACTTCCCACTCCTAAATCTTTCCTGCCCCACCGTCGTTATAAATCCCATCTAGTTGAGGAAAGTCGAAAGAAATAAGTCGTGCTTTACTCTAGGGCTAGTAGATAGCAGAGTAAACCGAATCTCTCTTGGAGTGCCTATGGCTTTGGCTTTGTCTGATAAACACGAGATGTGTTATCAGAGACCTTTTTACATGCCGACATCGTACGACATGGTGTGTCGAATGGAATTTTTCCGTTCTTCAAAAATCTGACTGCCTCTGCCGAGTTTGAACCCGCTATCTTGGGATCCGGAGGCTGGCACTCTACTACTACTAATCCCCAGAGGCAGGTATAATAATAATAATAATATACTTATAATAAAAATACTTAGGGTCCTTAGAATTGAACACGATAACCCGTTTCTTCGAACACACTAACTCTCTCTCGGATGCAAGCTTACAGCCGCACGCCCTCTAACCGCATGGAATACAACCTCGCTCCCTAGGTAGTTCTCACCCGCTATGCAGAACGGAGGAATATGTAGGAGGGTAGGAAAACGTAAACAACATTAATAAACAATGTTATAGATTGGCCTACAGTAAATCCGTTTTAAACCCACTATCTCTCACTGTAGGAATTTAATCTGTAGAAGAGTAGTCACTGTTCTTGTTCTGTTAAGAGCCGCAATTTAAAACGCGCGCCTCTGCTGTGTGAGTATTATACAAAAAATCACTAATTATGTTCATGAAGTATATTTTATCATAAAACTAAACAAGAGAAGGAGGAGGAGGCTAGGGGCATCTATCTGTAAAACTGGCTCTAATAAGGAGGAAGAGGCGGGAAGTGGTATCTGACTATACAACTAGATAAGGAGGAGGACGAGGAGGAAAGGGGATCTATTCGTAAAACTGGGCCAGACGATGAGAAAGAGGTGGACATCTATCCGTATAACTAGATCAGATGATGAGAAGGAGGAGTAGATTGAATTTTATCAACGAGATACCGCGCGTCCCTCGTTCTAACATAAAATCAAGGTAATTTTTCTGTTCAGAACACGATAGGGAATTTATGATGACTATTCAAATCTTTACTGTAAGACAACAACAGACTATATATGTTCTAATCACAAAAAGTATTGCCGTTGGTAGAGGCGCACAGCGCAATGAATTCTTTCCGGTCCTCTGTAACAGGATTAACAACATGCTTTATCTTTATCATTGGCAACTGCCTGCGATGCCAATCCTAAAGCTTGGACGACATCTTATCTTTCTCGACAGCAGTTAGCTGCTCTCGATTCAGAAATGGCTGTGCAGAATAGAATGATCCTTTTCATCGACTGCGGTCCTGCACATCCTGTGGATGTTCATTTGGAGAATGTGCAGTTAGAATTTCTGCCCGCTAACTGCACATGCAAGCTGCAGCCTATGGATGTAGTTACTATACACCCTTTCAAGTCATTCTATAGGGAGAAGCTGGTACAGCTTATTTTATTCCTTATGGATGCTGGAAATGTTCTGTCATCATTTAATGTTTCAATCTTGGGTGCAATTCACTTCATTACAATGTCTTGTAAAGCTGTGAAGCCAACTACCATATCATCTTGTTTCTTGAAAGCAGGATTTTTCAAGAATCGTCCCGACTCTTGCCTGCCAGTGGAAGAAGCAGAAGAACAAGAGCACAGTGAATTGGTGCCTTAAGATGCGATCGCATGATAGGCTATGGCTATTAATATTATTATTCTTGTTTAGGAAAGGTAGAAAAAATATCATTTTTATTATTATTGATTAACCATGAATAACAGGAACATGGAACACGCTTAATGGCGTACAATCGTTGATTACATTTAAGAAATTGTATACATGTAGAATCAGCCCTAAGCATTTGCCTCAAGTGAAAATGAGATACCGGTACCATGGAAAGCCATCTTCATTGACCAGTTGTGAATAACGGCTGAGATGGTCGTTTGTAGACTATGGCTATTAATATTATTAATCTTGTTTCAGAAAAGCAAGAAAAATTATTATTATAATTGATTATCCATGAATAATACGAACGTGGAACATGTTTCATGCCGTATAATCGTTGATTACACTTAGAAATTATATAAACTTACCTGAGATAACGTAATATAATCTTTGAAGGAAAGATCTCTGTTGTGTAGCGAAGAATGCAGTTAGCTAGGACACAGCTAAGTGCACTGTGGTCGTCAAGCAGCGTTCGACTGTGTCTGCTGTTTGCCAAGAGGAAAGCGGATGTACTCAATTTCAATGTGTCAGCATACTGCATGCACTGGACATTGCTGTGTTTCAATTTTACACATACAATACTAGCTAATTACGTTAACCACTACACAACAGAGACGAAATAATAAAAACAGTATTCGTATTGTCTCATTTATTATGTGCAGTTGCAACCGGGTTGATGGTAGGTTCGACCCCTCCAACCCTACTGTCGTTAGCTCCCATGATGTTAGTTTTCCGTGATTTAACATTTTTACACCAGGCAAAATGCCTCGTCGGGTTCGATTCCCAGCTAGGTTAGGGATTTTTACCTGCATTTGAGGGGGTAGTTTATGGGCAGGTTCGATTCCCGGTCAGGTTAGGGATTTTCTTTCTACCTGCATCTAAGGCTAGTTCGTAGTCTACACAGCCTACATCGGATAGTTCGTGGCCGGTTCGATTTCCGGTCAGATCAGGGATTTTTCTGAGTAGAGGTGCGTTCGATTCACACATCAGCTAAACGCGAAGTAGACTTCCAGGCTTTACCGCTTCCCTTCTATGCAAATGCTGGATTGTACCTAACTTAACGCTGCAGCCTGCTATCTCTAGAGGCCTGGACCACAGTGGTAGTCCAAATAGACTTAACTCCTTAACGAACATGGCTACCATGCCGATATAGATAGTCGGAATCTTACAGGACGGGGGTAGGGGGAAAAGATCATGGAGAACTCCATGATGACGATGATGACATGTAATAGACCATCGATAAAACCTTCAGTATTTCCCCGACAACATTAATAAACTCTGTTATAGATCGCACTTCAGAAAATCCGTTTTCATCCGAACCGACCATATCTCTCGGATGCAAGCTCACAGCCGCACGCCCCTAACCGCACGGAATACAACTAGAGAGAATGTCAGTACCTCGCTATGTAGGGGGATGGGAAACGGAAAACCACGTACCTACCCCTACTTATTTGACTATCCATAGCTGAGTAGTCGACGTCATGTGCAGTCTCTAGCATGGCAGACGCTCTGGGCTTCTCCGGAGGTCACCTGGCATTAATATTATCATTATTTAGGAATTGTTCTACGTCGCACCAACAAAGTAAGGTCTTATAGCGACGAAGGGATAGGAAATGTCTAGGAGTGGGAAGGAAAAAGGTACATCCCCAACATATGCCTTGTGTGAAAATGGGAAACCATGGAAAACCATCTTCAGGGCTGCCGTCAGTGGCGTTCGAACTCACCATCTCCCGGATTCAAGCTTACAGCTGCGCACCCCTATCCGCATGGCCAACTCGCCCGGTCAAGGGCCTAACTATACAATCGCCACCTTGGGCCTTTTTACGGTCAGATATCCCTCCTGTCGCTATTTTGGTGGGATCAATCTAAACAGGACATAGTTTTATAGTCAGATGCCCCTCCCATCGCCATTTTGGAAGAGCCTAACTACACACACGCCATCTTTGGTCCAGTTTTACGGTCAGATGCCCCACTCGCCACCATTTTAGAGGGGCCTAATTACACAGTTGCAATCTTGGACCTAGTTTTACGGACAGATGCCCCTCCAGTCAACATTTTGGAGCGGCCTAACTACACAGGGCTTAGTTTTACGAACGGATGCCCCTCATGTCGAGATTTCGAGGGGCCTACCTACACAGATCCTAGTTTTACGGACAGATACCCCTCCCGTCGTATTTTGAAGGGCCTAACGACACAGGGCCTAATATTACGTAATGATTTCCCTCGCGTTGCCACTTTGGTGGGGCTTAACTACACAGGACCTAGTTTTAGAGACAGATGCGCCTCCCGTCACCGTTTCCACCACAACGCTGTTCAGTATTCCCCTCATAGACTTTGTAGTTCTCTAACAAAAGGAAATGTGTTATTACTTACATTCACATGACAATCAGTTCTGCTTATGGGAGATGGACAGTTGTTGTTATTGTCGGTTGCAGTGTAAAACGATACATCGTACCTACCTAAGTGTGCACGATAATATTAAAACATTTATTATTTTAAGTATGATTTTTGTAGTGTGACTTTTTCAAGACGAGAAAATTTTCAACGACATAAAACTGTAAAGCGTAAGTTCGGAATATTTCCATGCAAACAATGTACTGCTACGTACAACAGGCGTGATAATCTCACATGACATGTGAATTCTAAAGACATTTGTTTAAGTAATCTACCAGTAGAACGCTTAGAAACTTTGACTAAATGTCGAAATCGCAATATAAAGAAGCGTGATCCAAACGATACGACATCGTCTCAGCCTACTACAAGTTCTGTTACTAACCTCACATCACCAGATAAAGAGAAGCAAGGAGAGGAGATGCATAAGGAGGAAGAGGAAGAAGAACTCAACATTTCTGTACCATAGAACTTTTTCATTCTACTTTATTTTCTGGGCCGACTACACGTTGTGTCGCTGTGCAAATATCTCAAGAAGAGAAGCAAGATGTGGTAATAGAAGATAAAGAAAAGGAAGAAGATTTTACCGCTTCCTCACGATCAAACCGTGTTAAGTTTTTATCAACAGATGACATTGCAGAACCACATACTACATCAAAACAATTCTTGCGTTCTCTATGCATCAACTGACTGCAGGTATTCTTAATGTTAACAGCAAAACCTCTGTTCCCCTATGCAGATGTAAGATACTGTAAAGACCTTAACTTACTCGTTGAACGATTACAACTCCTAAAAGGTTATCAAGGTGCTGGTTACACAGTGTATGGACGAGAGGTTCAAGAAACAGACGAAGAAGTATGCCGTAGGGGTATTATTGTGTAATTGCTCTTTAAAAATAAGACGCACATGAGTTACAACAACGAACTCATTGCACCTACCGTTGTAGACGGCGACATCACATGTACAAATGCGATAAAACCGGTAGTAGCTTGTTTAATTTCGTAAAAAATTACAAAATAACTATTTTGTTAATTTAAATAGTTCTACTTATTGCATTCCCTTTGCCTCCGTACACCTATCGCAAAGGCTTGAGATTACTAGAGAGTAACCTTTTCAACGAACAAGTCAAATCATGCATAATCATGTCGACGTGATCACTACATGTTAAGAAACAGAAAGACTTTAGTATTACACATGCTCTGTCCCGTCGGACGTAATACTGCGCAAGAGCATGAGGAGGAGAAGGGCATCTATCTCTCGGATGGAGTCGCAAAGCCATAAGCTGACCTCTCGAGAGCGTAGGTGCACAGCAAAGTAGTCCATCGGGTAGAGACGTAAATCCTTGACATTTGCCATACTGTGATGTCACAGCTCTAAAGGCCTGCGCCAGTCCGCATTAAGATCATGTCGCTGTGGTTATGCATGTTTGGACTTGTTCGTTACTGTCGAATGGAGACGTAAAGCCTTGAGCTGACCTCCCAGCAGCTGGGTTCCAAGTTGGCAACTGCGTTGTTAGGCCCCTCCAGAATGGCGCCTATGAGGAGAGAAGGTTATCTGACCGTAAAACTGGGCCCAAGGTGAAGACTGTGTAGTTATGCCCATCCAAAATGGTGCCTGTGATAAGGGAAGGACATCTAACAGTAAAACTGCGCCCAAGATTGCGACTGTGTTGATAGGCCCTCCAGAACGGCGTCCGTGATGAGGTAAGTGTATCTAGCCGGAGAAACCTATGTCCAAAATAGCCACTGTGTAGTTAGACCCCATCCCAAATGGTGGCGGGATGGACATCTGACCGTAACACTAGGTCCTGTGATGTTAGGCCCCTCCAAGATGGATGGCGCCGGGATGGGCATCAGGCTGTAAAACTAGGCCTTGCGAATTTAGGCCCCTCCAAAATGGCGTCGGGAAGGGCATTGGCAATATGGCGACGGGAAGAGCATCTCACTGTTAAAGCGAGGTTAGTCCTGTGTAACATGTCGTCTGTGAGAATAGGCTTTTTATATTAGGCAAAATCCGGCGGGGACAGTATGTATGTATGCTAGTGGAGAATGACCTTTCAGGGGGTCAATGACCTCAGGTGCTGACTCAGCACAGAATATGCTGACGGTTGTTTGTTTTAGTACATACAGTACATAGCCGTACTACTACCAACACGCAATAATGATTACATCCCATCACTTAGGTTTGGCGCCGTGATGAGCATCAGATCGTAAAACAGAGTCAAATCCACATGTGAGACACATCTTGCACCCACGATCCCACTGATGTGGGAAAAGCGATAGAATATAAGAGATCCATGCCATGGCTACACCTGACTGATTTTAAATTAGCGACAAGAAACACCACCAGCCTCAGAAAATTGTAAAAAGAATATACGATTATATAACATACGTTGCGCGCAGTTGGTGCGATCTCAAAACTGACCCTCTTCCTCTCTCCTTATCAGGATGGCGACGAAGTCTTGTGACTGTACATATTTTATAATTATTCTAGTTAGTTCACTTACGAAGATTACTAGGTACTGTTCATTGTACATTTGCTAGGTAAATATTTCATGAACTTTATATTTTATCGTTTTATTCAGTGAATTGGACTTAGCTACGAAGCGTGGTTATGTTCCACCACGAAATCATGAAACACTGTTCTCTCGCATTCCGAGACGGAAGTGCGCTGAGTGTCGACACAGTGCTTCGAAGAATTTCGCTGTGCCGCATCGAATATTTCGAAACAGTCTATAAGATTAACTTAAGGAGGCCACTTATTTATTAGAGCCAGTCCTATAATACAGCAAAAATTACAAGCATGATGATTCATACTACAGTGGTGCTGCCTAATGCCAGACACTAGCAATAGTATCAGGTGGATATTCTTCTTTACTTTGTCCTCTGATCTCCCAATTCTGTTTAAAGACTTCATGTCATCCAGGAATTCAAAACTTGACTATGAATAATGAAAGAATGAAAATGAATTTAAAATTATCAGCAGATCCATATCACAGTATTAAAATTTACTAATTATTCCAAATCAATCCTCCGACTAGAATTTAGAATCACGACGGTGAACAATGATTAGGAACATAAAACAATCAGTGGATGCGATACGCAATGGCCCACCTTCCCAGAAGCTATCTAAAACAATGGTACGTACTGACCGAGGGACTGCTTCCAAAGCACATCTCTGAATCGATGATGCTTTTTGTCCAAAGGGGTCCAAAATCCAGGTCAACGGCCCCTCATAAAGGTACACGTCGTTAGTAAAGCAGAAACATGATATTTATCACGTAGCGGTACTAATCACAAGTAATGTAGACTCACGGTGTTCCTCGCATTGCGGTACTACTCATAGGTAATGTACTATGCACAGGTAACGCAGACCTATGGTGTTCCTCACATAAGGGCGCCACTCATAGGCAACGCAAAACCTTGGTGTTCCTAACATAGTGGTCACTAATCACAGGAACCCGTACTAGCCCGTGGTGTAGCCCACATAGTGGGTACTAATCAGAGGTAAGCACCAGACCCGTGGTGTTCCTCGGAACGCAAACCCATGGTATTCGTCACCTATTTGTACAAATCTAAGGGAACCGTTCTATCCCGTGGTGTTCCTCACATAGTGGGTACTAATCACAGGTAAAAACCAGACCCGTGGTGTTCCTCGGAATGCAAACCCATGGTGTTCGTCACACAGTTGTACAAATCTCATGGACCCGTGCATTCCCGTTGTGTTCCTCACATAGTATGTTCTCATCATCATTCCGTGACCGGTCAGCATTTCCAAAATGTAGCGACTCCGATGGCCTTGTTGTTCGCCTCGATCAGGTCCTGTGTAGTGCAGGGATGTTCTAGTAGGGGACAGATGAGCAGGTGGTTCGGATCTTGTGTTACACCACACTCGCAGGATGCGTCTCCATCAGCTGGAAATATGGCCCATTTTTGCATGTTGGTCTTGCAAAGAGGTACGCCCACCCTAAGACGATTAAGTGATCTCCAAATAGGGTAGGGCAGGTCATTTCCTGGAGCTAGCTCTTCCTTTGCAGGAGTATCAGGCGGCAGCACGCTCTTCCACCTGGTGATGCGGTTAGACTCAGGTGTTCCTACCAGTGGTTGAGTCCTGATGATGAAGCTCTTTCTCGACTTCAGTCGACAGACTACAGCCTGGTGATCATGCAGTGGGTGGCGGGGGAGCTATTCCAACAATCGGGTAGAGTTTGTCAACTGGGGTAATTACAGGTAAAGCTCAGATCCGTGGTGTTTCTCGGAACGCAAACCCCTGGTGTTCCTCACGTAGTGGTACAAATCTCGGGGACCCGTACTATCCCGTGGAGTTCATCACATAGTGGTACCAATGACAGGTATACCCAGACCCGTGGCGTTCCTCGGAACGCAAACCCATGGTGTTCTCACAAATTTGTATAAATCTCGGGGGCCCGTACTATCCCGTGGTGTTCATCACATAGTGCGTACTAATAACAGGTAAACTCCATACCCATGGTGTTCCTCACAGTGTGGGTACTAATCACAGGTAGACCACAGACCCTTGTTGTTCCTCACATAGTGGATACTAACGACAGGTAAACCCCAGACCCGTGGTGTTCCTCGGAATGCAAATCCATGGTGTTCGTCACGTAGTTATACAAATCCCTGAGACCCGTACTATCCCGCTGTGTTCCTCGCATACCGATACTAATCTCAGGAACTTATACTATCCCCTGGTGTTCCTCGGAACTCAGACCCGTGATATCCACTACCAGATGCTGAAACACCCGAGCGAGGTTAGCCTTCTTTTATCGCCCCGGGATTTTCCAATCGAATCTGGGCAAAGAGTTTGTCTCCGTCATAGTGGTGGATACTATACACGCGTAATGCAAACCTACGGTGATCCTCCAACATTCCCACGGTATTCCTCAGTTTGTGGTACTAATCACAAGGATGAAGGATCTGAAGACGGGTAATTAGGTTCAATATTCAGCATCCCTTGGACTCGTCCCCCACCCACAGAGGTTTGTGTGTTTGGTCCGCGAGAGATATTTTATTTCACTCTAGTCGGCCGGCAAACCGGGTAGGACCACACTAACTGCCTCCTGGGACGCGCCATGTGGGAGTTATCACGAAAGCGTAGAAGTTTCATGGTTAATAGGCAGTAATTTGACGTCGTCTAACCCTCCTGGCTTATTGCTCTTACAACTGTCAATGGCTGCCGTGCAGAAAAGCTACATAAGATGACTAGACTCTAATTCTTCCGACCGTAAAATTCTGAAGTCTGATGGTGACGTTTACCGTTTTCCAGGAGATGGCGGGCAATCTGTTTAGCTGTTACATTCGCATGACCCTCTCTATTTGTTGGGCAACTATTCAGACGCTTAAGAAACCTCCAGGCTATCTGGCTACTATTCCTTAGATCAGCCTCCTCCATCGCTCCTGTTACTAGATACCGCTTTTAAAAGATCTTCCCTAGCATGGACGGTATCGGAGCTCAAAGGATCGTTGTCAAAGAGATCGCGATAGTTTCTCAATATTTCCCTAGATTCTGTACATAGTGTATAGCCTCAGAGAACTGAGATAAGGGAACAATGCTTCACGATATTTACAAAATCATCGCATGATTCAGGAAAAGCCTCTATATTCGGAATGTTCTCGTCCAGTGAAATAGTACATTTCTCCCAATCAGCCTTCTTAAGATGATATCTTATTCGAAAATGATCTCAGATTCTAACGATTTAACGATAAGACGTATAGAACTAAGACGATGCCACAGAACTAGTTGCAAACAGATTGTGGTGGCGTTTAGTAAATTCACAGAGGGTCGCAGACTGAACGCTGAAAGGCATGACTGTCTGTAATGAAGATGTATGTATGAAGAGGAACTGTCTGTGGTGAGATTGCAGCATATATCTGGCATATAACAAGAAGATCAGGGATTGCTTGCCCCACTGATTTCACTGATAACTGAGATGTGTCTCAGATATTGTAAGTTAATATCTACATTATATCCATGCCTCCATCTCGCATTGTTGAATGATGCTGGAAGTTTGTTATCATGCAGTAAACACACGAATCTGCCCGTTCTACCCCAGCCTGTCCGCCTTTGTCGGCTGGGTAGCCAAATGTTTTATTCTGACTTTCGAAATCATCAACCACAAACTTCACATATTGATGCTGGAAGTCTCCACAAATCTAAATGCAGTACCTGGTGACTTATTGAGATCTACTGTGAGAGGTTCAATGTCATCACGGGAGGGGATATGGATGTTGGATAGCACTGAGGGTGTTGAACCACTAAAAGCATGCCCTTGATTTTTGTTCGGCGAAGATTCTAGTCTCGGTGAGTTTCCTGAATGCATATTGTTAGCGTGAGGAGGAAAATTCACGGGTATATATATTGTGTTCTCTTTCAGATTCTTAGAATTACGTCAATAATAAAAATAAAATAATCAAAATGCAAAATATTACTTTGCAAACATACATACAGAGGACGACGATGAGCAGAAAATGAGAGCTGATAAGAGATAAATGAGGTCTCCGGTGTATTTTGCTATGTGTGTGGCTGATTTGAACTTGTATTACTACAGTGGAAATTTATCACATTTCAACTATTAATTTTTGTGCTGAGAAGACACGAGGCGAAATTTACGGTGCTTGCGTGTGTTAAACGTGTCACTGTTATAACAGAAGTTTCGTTGTATTTTTCTTCAGGATAGGACATTAAATTTAGTGCATATCTCATCGAATATGTTGAGACGTAATGAGGAATATGTTTGCAGTAGAACAGTGAAATTTAGAGGAATTTTCAGTACGTTAATTAGGAAGTTTTCATGACCACAGACGCAAAATCAGTTATGCATTATAATTGGAAAGTTTTGGTCATCTTGTAATTTGTAAATGTCAATAATTATAATAATAATTATTTATTCATTTATTTTTTTGCACATGGCTACACCACTAAAACAATTAATTTTTACAATAATTATCTCATACAAATAACAATATTAACAATAATAATTGATTCCGTCTCGCTAGAAAGTTGAATACAGGGGATAGTTCGACTATAAACTATCTCAGCGGTGTAACTAAGGTATTTAGCATTAGAGGTTGCCTCAAGACTTTTTCTGGCAAGCTAGTTACTGATAAAATTCATATCAAATGTTTGGCCTCCACATATGCTCTAGTTATTGTACTCAACAACAGGCAAGAATGAATTCATTCCCTTAAAAACTTCATGCAATTTCACATAAAACGAATCCGAATCACATACTACAAAACTCGATACATGGAAGGATGTACTCGAGAGTTACGCAAACAAAATCTGGTAACTCAGTCTGGCAAAATTCCTCAGCTAAATAATTTCCAATACTTGGAGTTTTCATACAACAATCTGCATTAAATCGTAAAGAAAACAGAGAAAGATTTCTATATTAAAAGAGGGCCATAGAATTACATGGAAAAGTTACAACAAAAATAAATATCCTGGAATGCTAAATTAAAATATTATAACACTGTAATTAAGCCTTAAACATTACACACGTCAGAAAGCTTGATCATTGGAGAAATATCACAATCTAAAATTATCGAAAAATAAGAAAGAGAAGTCCTCAGGGAAATCTTTGGCCCACTATGCATAGAAGGAGTGAGGATGAATAGGTCTCAGGAGTTATACCAACATACTGAGAAAATGTCAGATAAAATTGTGAAAAGGCGATTGAAATTTGATGGCCATATTCAAAAAGTGGATAATGAAAGACTCACAAAAAAGATAATTGGATAATCACGCTCCTTAGTTGGCCACAACATTTGGAAATAATAAGAGAGTAATAGATTCTATCCGTGTGGTATGCTTTGTATGCGGTCAGTCAGCAATATATTTGTCAGGAGGTGATACCACTAGGTTCGGTCTAATGAGGTTTGGGGTCGATGTTGAAGTCAGTGTCAAATGCGTCTGGAGTATTGTATTTCCAAGTGAAGTGAGAAACATCGTAACTGTCCAGAACTGTCGGTGGTAGATATCTTCTAATTGTCCATGTAGTTATGAAGGGATGTGCCTCAATTAGCGAGATATGTTCCTAGTAGATACTCCTGAGGTAATAGTGTAGATAATGCCGAGGATTTTTCGTAAAAAGGCCCGAGGAAAAATCGTCAGGACAGAATGTTTTGAAGTATGGTAAGGTCTATCAGCATTTACCCTTCCCTCATTCACCACTTTTATTTTTTCCGGCAAGCTTTTTACAATTGTCAATAATTTCGATAGTTTCCATGGCCTTCTCCATTCCCTGTTCATTAATTTGACAAGAGTATAATATTCACATTCTGTTTCCATCTTATTTATCTTGGTTTGAACATTGAACAGGATCCTATATCCAAAGGGACCCTTTGTTCATCCAATAGGTACATTAATACCAGTGAAAAGCATACCATATTCCACAGATCACATTAGACATGAGTCATTCGTGATGGCAATAATGTTGACCGATAAATTGTCTGATAATGCATGGATTTGGACGTAGATTTTTACTGTAGTAAAAGGCCATCCGTGGCGAGATTTGTTTGCTCACTGGTAAACCAGTGGAGAGTTTGACGAAATAACGCGTGTTCACAAGTGTATGAGGCAGACCCTGTTCGGAAATAGAGGGCCGTGTTACAGCATTATTGATGTTAAAATAAATGGGGAGTTATTTGAATTTCAATTCTATTGCATAGGCAAATGATAGAGTGGATTCTAAATAACATTTCCGAACATTTGACTATGTATTCTAGTTTCGATGTTTCCTTATCACAGTCATAGTTCGTGTTGCCACTGAGCATTTAAATTATTATTCTGGTGTGAGAAGGGTGTCCTTAGATTTTTAGGATTTCCATTTCTTGATAGGTGTTAAGCATTGCCAATGGCGTGTCCTCCAGTGGAAAGTAGGATGACGGTTGAAGTGCCGGAAGGGATTCTTGGGATTACTAGGCCATGCTAGGACCGTGAAATTATGTAGCTAGCCAAATGCTCCATAAGATTCCATGAGCTACCCATGATTTATGACCATGTTGTTCATAAAGGAGTTGTAATATTTTGTGTGTTTATATTTTAGTGGATGTAGTTGAACTCCGTGACCAATAATATTTAAGGGTTACCCATGAGTCGAATTTATTTTGGGGTTTGATTGAACGTTATAACTAAATGTTAGCAGGATTTCTTTTCACAGGTTTTCATCAATTTATTCCAATAACTGACTTCAACCTCTTGTTTTGGTTCATTTAATATAAATGACAATATCGTATGTTGTGTAATTTTACGCGATTAATTCACTGGCACTTGATGTCCTCTTGTTTAGGAGGGTCACTTTGGTCATCAGGCACGTTCAATTGACTACAATGAGAGGTCACCTTGGTCATCAGGCACGTTTCGTGCACCTGAAACATTAATATAGTGGGTGACCACGATAGATCAGTGATGTGAATTCGAGGTTAGTCAGATTCAATTGAGGGTCAAGGTAACTCGTCCTATGCTGATGGTCAGTTAGTCGACGGCATAAATTGAAAAAAGTCTGGAGAACACTTCCTGATATTTAGACGATCAAGAAATCGTAAGCTTAATGCACAGTTGTTTATGGAGCCGAAAAGATTGAACCTGGTGTTGTTGTTTTCTAGTTAACCACAACATGGATTTCTGTAAATAGCCCTTCAGGCTTCCTTTTGTGGTGATATTAATTTCAACCTGAAATCGTCCAGCCGCAGCGTTTAATGTCACTGACCACAGACAAATGTTTATGGACATAGTTGTAAACATACCCGCCCTCATATTTCATGGTTTTTTAGCGAATAACCATAGAATATGTAACCTTTTAATTTATGTAGGCCTTCCTTGATACCCGATAGTCATGTCTGGAGGTGACGAAGAGCCATTAATACCATCTCAGACACAAGAGTTAACAATTCATGGTGAAGAACTGGAACTGGCAAACATCAGTTTGACATGACGAAAAGGGTTCAGTACTCAGTATGTCTCTTCAACACTTGCAACGTTGAGATATAAGAGATCTTTGGTGACTTTCTTGTGGCTTCATTAGAGAAAAGCGACTGGCCAATTCTCTGCCACCAGGTAAACAAAAATGGACAATTTTAAGCGCGAGTATATTGCAGCTGTCGTCATACGAGTCCTTAGTTACAGACGCCCCCTCGAGAACTACGTGATCTTCATGAATAGCAACGGGCACTGAAGTTGAACTTTCAATTTGCACTCAGAACAGGTTGACAGACACAATATTATGGTACAAGTGCCGAGGGAGCATGTACAGTTTTGAGCTACTGGTCTATTCATAATTAAAGGAACACAAGACATGTATGAAGTGGGAGCACACGTGTTCTCAGTTTTCAGCAACAATTTCTTCAATTGCATATACTATTATTACTTGATTAGGCACTTATGTATTCCTTGAATTGTTTATCCAAAAGTTTGAATATTACTTTCCTGCGCTTCTAGTCCTTTACCGCTTGTCTTTGCTGTAAGATTAATCTGTGTTCATCCAGATTACTTCTTGTCCTCACATCTGGACGGTTCCCCAATGATTGTTAATGAGCACACTTCTACTTTAAACCAGAAACAGAAAATGGGTCATCCATGGTTGAGAACATGCGGTTTTCATATATCTGTGATTGGTGGGGTGATAACTCATGAAATGTCCTTTGCTCTTTTTGCATACGGATCTGGCATCATGTTACCTGAAGATTTTCTCTCAGACAAAATGACGCAAAGGGATGGATTGCTGTCCGTTGTACATCATGAGGTGTGCCGGAAAGGTGCCGTTCTGGCAGAAGAAGTTGATTACTTCTCTGCTGTGTGGGAACGCATGCGCCTGGCTATATATCCAGAATTGGAGGTCTTGTGGAACTCCGAACTCTCGTGCAGTAGTTAGTGGGACGTAAAACAAAATTACATTACTATTAAATCACGTGCGTCTTCATCACGGCGTCACGTAACGCTCGTGCGCCGTCTCACCCGTGTGCATCGAAAGGGTGGTGCTGCATGCGATTGATTTCCCACAAAACGCGGAGCAGTGCGTCATCTGTACAGTGTGATTCACATGTGCATAGTTTAGTTACGTGATTCTCTGAACATTTTATCGAACTACTGAGCACTCGTGTGTGTTCGGATCTGATCTGTTAGAATGACTTTCTGGCTGAATATTTGCCACAGACAATATAGCACTATTGCTCCTCACCTGTATGAGTCCGCAAGTGAACTGCTGAGCTGGTTTTGATGCTGAAGAATTTTCCACAGTCTTTGCACCAGTGCGCCTTTCGCGCGTGTGAGTCCGCATTTGACGTGCTAGGTGGGATCTCCTTCTGAATAACATGCCACAAACATTGTAGGAGGAATGCTTCTAGCCTGTGTGAGTCAACATGTGATTTACTAGGCTACTTTTAATGTTGCAGAATTCGCCACAGAAATTACAGCAGTGGGACTTGTCACCCGAGTGTGTCGTTATGTGAACTGGTAAGGCGCGTTTCTGATTGAATGATTTGCGACAGATATTGCATCAGAGTGGCTTAACACGTGTGTGAGTACGCACGTGATCTGTTACATGGTCTTTCTGGCTAAAGGACTTCCCGCAGACATTGCAGCAGTACAGCTTCTCGCCTGTGTGAGTCCAAATGTGAACAGCTTGGCAGCTTTTCGAGCTGAAGGATTTGCCCCAGGCATCGCATGACTGACATTGCCCCAGTGTTGTTCATTGCTTGTGTGAGTACACATGTGATCTATTCTCCGGACCACCTTTTGAGCAGACTAAAGCGGAAGTGACGCCATTGTCTCGTCACACTCGCCGTGGTTGCCAAATGACCCGGCGCGCGATTCAAAGTTGTACTCCACCACTATAATACAGCACAGCTCACGGATTGAACCTCGAATGAATTTAAAATAATTAATACATTAACGTATGCGTGTAAGAATCCCATACAGTTTTTTAACGGCTTACAACTTTAAACAATTAATTTACTGAATTAGATTTTAAATGTAAAAACCTACAATCTGTTTTCCAGTCAATGGCCGGGTCAGGGATGGAATAAATGAAGCCCCATCTTGCGGCGAGGACAGGAATTGAGCCGGCTGCCGAAGCCTGTTTCACTCCTCTGGGGCAATGATTAATGACTGACAGATGAAATTAAATGATACTGGAGAGTGATGCTGGAATGAAAGATGACAGGGAGAACCGGAGTACCCGGAGAAAAACCTGTCTCGCCTCCGTTTTGTGCAGCACAAATCTCACATGGAGTGACCGGGATTTGAACCACGGAACCCAGCATTGAGAGGCCGACGCGCTGCCACCTGAGCCACGGAGGCTTTCACAATTTTAATGTACTAAGTACAATTTCACAGTACAATTTCAATAAATTAGCTATTACAAATATATTTTTATAAAAATATTATTTTTCTTCTTAATCTGTTTACCCTCCAGGGTTGGCTTTTCCCTCGGACTCAGCGAGGGATCTCACCTCTACCGCCTCAAGGACAGTGTTCTGGAGTTTCAGACTTTGGGTCGGGGATACAACTGGGCAGAATGACCAGTACCTCTCCTGCTATGCTGAACAGGGGCCTTGTGGAGAGATGAGAAGATTGGATGGGACAGACAAGGAAGAGGGAAGGAAGCGGCCGTGGTCTTAAGTGAGGTACCATCTCGGCATTTGCCTGGAGGAGAAGTGGGAAACCACGGAAAACCACTTCGAGGATGGCTGAGGTGGGAATCGAACCCACCTCTACTCAGTTGACCTCCCGAGGCTGGGTGGACCCCGTTACAGCCCTCATACCATTTTTGAATTTCGTGGCAGAGCCGGGAATCGAACCCGGACCTCCGGGGGTGGCAGCTAATCACGCTAACCACTACAGCACAGAGGCGGACTATAAAAGTATTATGTCATATTATTATTATTATTATTATTATTATTATTATTATTATCATCATCATCATCAATATACAGTATATATATATATATATATATAATATTTTATTATTTATTATTCACTATTATTATCTAAATATATGGCCTGATTACTGATTGAAATGAGTTGCTACTCACGAGCGATTTATGAAAAAGGGAGAGAAGTGAGGATTATATATGGGCCTACTCGTACTGGAATTAACTTGGAACTGACTGATGACGTTGGGGATCCAGGCAAAAACCTGTCCCACCTCCGCTTTGTCCAGTACAATTTCAATAAATTAGTTATTACAAATATATTTTTATCAAAATATTACATATTATTATTATTATTATTTTTTTTTTTTGCTAGGGGCTTTACGTCGCACCGACACAGATAGGTCTTATGGCGACGATGGGATAGGAAAGGCCTAGGAGTTGGAAGGAAGCGGCCGTGGCCTTAATTAAGGTACAGCCCCGGCATTTGCCTTGTGTGAAAATGGGAAACCACGGAAAACCATCTTCAGGGCTGCCGATAGTGGGATTCGAACCTACTATCTCCCGGATGCAAGCTCACAGCCGCGCGCCTCTACGCGCACAGCCAACTCGCCCGGTATTATTATTATTATTATTATTATTATTATTATTATTATTATTATTATCATGCAGGAGGTTTCAGCGTTAGCTTACCTTGTGCCGCAGTAATTAATCTGTGTCACTATCGAGTGGCTGCACACCCAAGTCAGAATCAGAACCGGGGTCAGCACACGAGGTAAACTAATCCCGTCGTCAATACTATTCGCTCGGAAATGCTTATAAACAGACGAAATCATATTTCTCTCGCCGGAAGTAAAAATCTTGCGTTTCTTCTTCAACTGGTGAATTTTTGTTCGGATCCATCGCACAATAATATCCAATAACGAGTAAGAAGAAACCTACAAAAGTACAAGAGACTACAAGAATTATGAATTAGCACACAATACGCACATGCACTGTTTTTGTAAAAGCGAAGCACACGTGTTCAGGACATCCACTGAGTGAGTAAGTATGGCAGCTCCGCATTGACTGCAACATTGCCAAAACTCGCTCTGAGTAGCGCACCCCTCTTGCCCCCTCACCTGCCGTGTGACAACACCGTAAGCGCTGCCCCTGTTGCCCGCGCCATCCCCTGGTCTATACACTCACTTCCGCTTTAGTCTGCTCAAAAGGTGGTCCGGAGAATAGTAGATTGACAATGTGGCTGAAGCATTTTCCACAGTCATTGCATCAGTGCGCCGTTCGTCCCTGTGAGTCGACATGTGACGCACTACGTCGAATCTCCTACTAAATGAATCTCCACAGACATTGCAAGAGAACGTCTTCTCACTAATATGTGTCCGCATGTGATCTTCTAATTCGCCTTTCTCAATGAATGATCTGCGACATATTTTACACCAGTATCGCTTATAGTTTGCATGAGAATGCATGTGTTCTTTTAGATAACATTTCCGGGTGAAGGATCTCTTACAGACATTGCAACAATGTGGCTTGTCGCCTGTATGAATACGCGAGTGACGTATTAGATCGGGTTTCCGGATGAAGGATTTTCCACAAACATTGCAACAATGTTGCTTGTCGCGTGTGTGAGTACGCAAGTGATCAGTTACATGGCCTGGCTGGGCGAAGGATTTCCCGCAGACATTGCAAGAGTGTGGCTTCTCGCCTGTGTGAGTCCGCATGTGATAAATTAGGCCGCCTTTCTGTGTGAATAATTTGCCACAGATATTACAACAGTATGGTGTCCCGCCTGTAGGAGCCCGAATATGATAAGTTAGAATGCCTTTGTGGCTGAATGATTCGCCATCGATATTGCAACAATGTTCCGACACGCTGTTTCCCCTATCGTAGAGCTTTCCACAGTGATCGCACTTGATAGAATGATCACCTTTGTGTATTTTCAGATGTCGCAAGAGGCCCAACTTCCCAGGCAGGACTTTACCGCACACATTACACCTAAAACAAGGTGATCCGCCATCCGGAGGTTGATGATCTCGATAGCTCACCTCAGGTCTCGACCTACAGTAACAAATTAAAACCATGTGACCTATAGTTCAACAGTCAACTTCACAGCATCTCCCACACAAAGGAATTGCTACTGGACATTCCAATCAGTGATAACCAGTGCAGAGAGCTCACTACACATAAACATCACATTCACGAGAGTAAGCATCTTCTGAGAAAAAAATCTGAGCATAGACTTAAATTTCAAAACCTCTCACTTGTTACAAGGATGTGTTCCGTCTTCTCTCTCGAATCACGATATCAAGCGGAAGAAACTCGTCACGATTTAGGAATGTACGAGTTAATACACAAACTCATTTAAAGAATGCATGAGAAGAGGTCCAGTCTAAAAGAAGAAATACAAGTTCTTTAATCCGGCACACATTTATCTACTGAAATCCGTATAAGTCTGTTCTCCTACATAAAGGACGTCATATGCTTTGTAGTTTTTATTTTGTTGAACCACTTTGCGCTCTGTGGAAGGCAAGTAACAATTTTAGTAAAAGCCCTTGTTGTTGAGGTTGTTTGAGAGAATCTCACTGCTGTAGATATTAACAAAATTGAGAACATTGTTTGGAGACGGTCAGCAAGATATGCTGAACCACGGCTAATCTTTTATGAATGTTATTCTGTCACACAAATATACATATTGTATTTGTATATTGTTATCCTATCAGTGCAGCATTCTATTACGTCACTATGTGGATATTCCTAAATATGCAGCAACCAATTCTGTGCCTGTCTACCCACCGCAGAGTGGATCTACATATTCTAGGAAAGAAGGACGAGAAATACAAATTTCTCGGTTAAACGTGAGATCCGCTAACAACTGGCAAATGGGAAAAGTAGATCACGCAGGCCAAAGTATACCGTAACATGAACTGGTACTCCCAATTCATGCTGTCTGCACTGAATTCACATGGCAAAGTCGAATGCATGACTTCCTCACAAGCAAAGTAATGGGAGGCTCGAACACGTGTTATTAGCGCTCCCTTAGGAGAAAAATAAGTGGACAAATAAAAGGGGGGCATTGATTCCAGATATGACAGACTCGACCTCTTGATCAACTCACAAGTTATTGATTTTGACACCACTAGACAACAGGGGGCAGAAAACACGACACTGGATTGTATGTCATACGTTTTGTGGCATATCACGCCAGCAAAAGGTGCAAAAGTCTGTAACCGTTCTTCTTTACCTGATTACGTGATTCTTGTGACAAGTGATTTATCAGGTTCACATTAAGTTTTTCAGTAAAATGGTATTTTATTTTGCATTGATAAATATTCTCCACGAACCAGCTATATTGCTGTAACAAGTGGCGCGTCCCCGGTGATGGATACGGGTTCCCCACTGGCCTGCTTGCAGACTTGAGCAAAATACAAAAGCTGTCGCGTACCAAACACGTACAAAACCTTTCATGGCAATTTTGGCGGAGATGGAGACGTTCGGTACGGAGCTGTTGGCAGAAGACGTACTCCACCTTTCTGGAAGTTAATGCAGAAAGGAGCGTAGCGTTTCTTCCCTAGAGGAGCGGCTGCAAAAGGCGTCTGTTTCCCATGTCCGGACAGGCGTAACTACCTGCTGTCATGAGCTCTAAAATGCTTCAAGACAAGCCAGCCGTACATTAATACCGTCACATGATTACAGAAATATGTCTCATGAAATCGGAACCAAGGTTAGGGCATCCTCTGGAAGGGACGCGCGTTGGCAGGGCCCAGTCAGCAAGCAAGAGTTACCGTCGCACAGGCTGTGACGGATAAGCAAGTGAGTACCCACATTCTGTATCGCATCATAGAAATATGCCTGGATGAAGTAGCAAATGAGCCACAGCACTTGAGAGATCGCATACAGCCATCTGTGAGGTGCAGGAAAAAAGATGGAGTGGAGAAAAGTCATGGGAAAAGGGGTATGGTTACTAACTGATGTACAATGGAAGCCGAATTACAGCTCATGGTGTTGACATTGTCATATCAGCAAAATTTGACGGTTCAGTCTCCGAGGTGCAAAAGTATGACAATCGCTTGATGTAACTCGTCCGCACTGGGGAGAGAAGGAACTTCTAATTTTTCAGTGCAACACCTCACAAACTGGCGTGCGCACGGAAACCAAAGATGCGTTCTGGGCACTGCCTAACAAGAAGACCGCTGACAATCTCATCGTTGCCGATGATCTGAATGGACGTGACAGACGGAGGAAAGAAGAACACACAGTCCATGGCATTCATGCATATGGACAAAAGAACGACGATGGCCAACAAATTCCCGATTATGCAGAAAAAACGAACACACGGTTCAAAAAGGGTGATATTCATCTAGTCACGCACTACAGTGGCTCCCATCCAATTCACACTGACTACATCCTTATGAGAGGAAGGAATCTCAAAGATGTTCTAGAGACAACAGTTGTCCCTTATTAAATCGTTGCGATGCATCATCGACCAGTCATCTGTAAGCTGCTGATAAAGTCAACAAGAGCCCAATACTTCGCAGGAAATGGACCAATCGGAATCAAATGGTGGCGCCTGAAGAAGGAGACTAACGTTGCTGCAAAAGTTACAGAGCCACAAATCACCATATTTGAAGCGAGTCGGACTAAACTGAAAGACGCCGTACGCTCTATTCTTGGAACAATTAATCCGGGCAACGACAACGAAGGATTAACCATGACATATGGCTAAGGAATGAAAATATTAAGTATGCAGTACGGTTCAAGAAACAGCTGTACCACGAGTTTCTTGCTCGTTAGAATGCCTACAAAACAGCCAACAGGAAAGTGAAGGAGGTCATTTCTGTAACAAAAGCAAACCGGTAGGCAGGTCTGTATGTTAAACATGACACGCGCGAAAACGGGTGGAATATTTAACGGCTAGCCAAATCGAGGCATCGCAAAACGAAAGTCCAACGTTTTTACGGCATCAATGAGGAAACAGATGATTTCCTACTCGACTGGCGGGAAGCGCGAGTACACTGGTGGAACTATTTTAACAAAATTTCAATCATGGAATTTCCGTATCTACCAATCTTAATCACCTCTGCTGTTGAAGGTCCAATATAGAAAAATGACGTCAACAAAGTCCAGGCTATGCTGAAGGAAATGATTATCTTCCGGCAGAGTTTTGTTTCTCTAAATGGGCGGATGCAGCAGTGTGGCTAAAGCAAGCTTTTCAACCAGATCATCAAAGAAGGTCAAGAACAAACAGACTGGCGACGGATTATCCATTCAAAAATAAGGGAAGCCGTTCCGATTTCTGTTATTACTGCCCTATCGTACTTCTGAGCCACGCAATGACAGACTTAGAACAAATCTTCGACAAAAGGATTAGCGATTTAGCCAAACATATAACAAGCCAGGCTGGATTTGTGTAAAATTGTGGCGCAATGGGAGAAACCCACGGTGTAGGGCTGTTATTTGAGAGACACTCTGAAAAGAATAAGAGGTTTAATCACGAAATTCTGGACTCTGAGAAGGACTTCCATCGGGTGCCTCATAACCTAATCCGTCAGCGCTACAAGTTCAAGGCATTCCAGAGCACATTGTTGATAGGGTATAATTGCTCTACAAGGAACGAAGAAGTTACGTTCAGGCTACCGCAGGAGCGAGTGATGACTTCCGTATAACTGTAGGAGTCAACAAGGCCCTGCCTTATCACCACTGCTGTTCATTCTTGTGATGGACACTATTACCTCAAACTTGCAATCCAATATCATGGACCCTTTTATAAGCAAATTACAGTATATCATTTTGGCTGAAGAGAATAAGCTTGATCTCTAGAGTCAAACAGATGACTGGAACAATCGACTAGCACAACATGTCCTGCGACTCAACAAAAACAAGACAGAATACATTGCACTACATCGTCGAGAAGTTGGAAAGATGCATGTTGACGTTGAAGATATAGCACGAGTAGGGAAATTTAAGTATATTGGCTCCACAATCTCTGATGATGGCCGACTTACTGATGAAGTCAACTTAAGGATATACAAAGCCTGACTGAAGTTGAGAATAAAAACAGGCGCCCTAACGACCGTCGGATGAAGGATCATCTGAAACCTAAGATCACCGAACTGATATTTGTCCTGCCGTTTTATACGGCAAAGAATGCTGGCCTGCTACAGAGGAGGTAGTAAGCCAACTAAGCATCATAGATATGAAGATGCTTAAGTGGAAGGCTGGTATAACTAGACTAGATCACATTTCAAATGATGATATTAAAAACATTTTGGCATTGCATCGATCCAGAAGAAAATTGAGGAAAAGAATTTGCGCTGGTTTGAGCATGTGTTGCGTGCAGAGGACGATATTTTGGGAAAGTCAGCGTACACACAGAAAGTTGGTGAGAAGAGGCGCAAGAGACGAACAAGTCATCATAGGACAGATAAAGTGCACAACGCCCTGAAAGCTGTGTGACTACATACAGAGACCGAACTAACTGGAGACCATGAATCACAACACCTGACCCTGCCACCAGGCAGGACTAACACTAAATCAGCAGAATAACAAGAAGCAGATTGATGAATATACTCTTATAAAAATGGAATGCAATGGATACTTTACGCATCCTATCATTCAACTTAGTATTTTGTATGTTCAAATTCTCTCCCCTAAAGCCTATGTCCGATATCTATAAAGACTTATTTTCACAAAATAGTGTTTGAATGGCAGAACGCTTCTGGATTTCGTGTTAGAGTGACTCCTATAAATGTATTATAAAGAAAAATATATAAACCAGCAAAATAAAAATCTTAGAATTATCTGTGTTAAAGGAGAGGGACAGTTTGAATATCCGCTGAAATTCTATGAGTAGCAGCAAGAGGGGAGTCCGTCAGTGCATTCAAGCCTGAGTACAATTTTGCAATTCATATTTCTGCATGCATACGTCATATATAGCAGACGATCATAATAATTAGTTTATTTTCACCCCAATCACGTCCATAAATACACTGACTGACAGAGCAAATGCAACACCAAGAAGGAGTGGTTCGAAAGGGATGAAAGTTGGGGAAAAAACAGAGACGGCACGGACGAATTATTGATGTTTATTTCAAACCGATATGCAGGTTACACAATGCGCACGGCATCGACTCATTAGGATGTAGGACCACCGCGAGCGGCGATGCACGCAGAAACACGTCGAGGTACAGAGTCAATAAGAGTGCGGATGGTTCTCCATTCTCTGTCAACCATTTGCCACAGTTGGTCGTCCGTACGAGGCTGGGGCAGAGTTTGCAAACGGCGTCCAATGAGATCCCACACGTGTTCGATTGGTGAGAGATCCGGAGAGTACGCTGGCCACGGAAGCACCTGTACACCTCGTAGAGCCTGTTGGGAGATGCGAGCAGTGTGTGGGCGGGCATTATCCTGCTGAAACAGAGCATTGGGCAGCCCCTGAAGTTACGGGAGTGCCACCGGCCGCAGCACATGCTGCACGTAGCGGTGGGCATTTAACGTGCCTTGAATACGCACTAGAGGTGACGTGGAATCATACACAATAGCACCCCAAACCATGATGCCGCGTTGTCTAGCGGTAGGGCGCTCCACAGTTACTGCCGGATTTGACCTTTCTCCACGCCGACGCCACACTCGTCTGCGGTGACTATCACTGACAGAACAGAAGCGTGACTCATCGGAGAACACGACGTTCCGCCATTCCCTCATCCAAGTCGCTCTAGCCCCGCACCATGCCAGGCGTGCACGTCTATGCTGTGGAGTCAATGGTAGTCTTCTGAGCGGACGTCGGGAGTGCAGGCCTCCTTCAAACAATCGACGGGAAATTGTTCTGGTCGATATTGGAACAGCCAGGGTGTCTTGCACATGGTGAAGAATGGCGGTTGACGTGGCGTGCGGGCCTGCCACCGCTTGGCGGCGGATGCGCCGATCCTCGCGTGCTGACGTCACTCAGGCTGCGCCTGGACCCCTCGCACGTGCCACATGTCCCTGCGCCAACAATCTTCGCCACAGGCGCTGCACCGTGGACACATCCCTATGGGTATCGGCTGCGATTTGACGAAGCGACCAACCTGCCCTTCTCAGCCCGATCACCATACCCCTCGTAAAGTCGTCTGTCTGCTGGAAATGCCTCCGTTGACGGCGGCCTGGCATTCTTAGCTATACACGTATCCTGTGGCACACGACAACACGTTCTACAATGACTGTCGGCTGAGAAATCACGGTACTAAGTGGGCCATTCACCAACGCCGTGTCCCATTTATTGTTCGCTACGTGCGCAGCACAGCAGCGTATTTCACATCATGAGCATACCTCAGTGACGTCAGTCTACCCTGCAATTGGCATAAAGTTCTGACCACTCCTTCTTGGTGTTGCATTTGCTCTGTCGGTCAGTGTATGAAGATCATGGAGTAGTGGCGCAAAGTGGTCAGCTCAGGGCCACGTGACACTCGACACTCTACTAGTGGAAGGAAACCATATCACTAAGTGGTTATTTCAGGACCATGTCTCTACACAAACGGAAGTTGGCCTCATCAATAATTATTTAGCTCAGGACGATGTGCCTCTCCACAAATGGGAGGTACTCATCACTAATTGGTATGCTCAGAAATACGTGTATTTCCACAAGTCAGCAATTAGGAGATTTTATGAATCCTAAAACCTGTTCTTATGTAATTCAGTAGCAAATTGGCATGGCAAATATTGTATACATTTTAAAAGAAGTCATTTAAATTGCGGCATGATATTTGTAGACTGCTGAAATAAGAGTCAGGATAAAATAGCGCCTGATGTGAGATTTAAAACTTTTTTTTTCTAGTTGCTTTACGTCGCACCGACACAGATAGGTCTTATGGCGACGATGGGACGGGAAAGGGCTAGGAGTGGGAAGGAAGCGGCCGTGGCCTTAATTAAGGTATAGCCCCAGCATTTGCCTGGTGTGAAAATGGGAAACCACGGAAAACCATTTTCAGGGCTGCCGACAGTGGGGTTCGATCCTACTATCTGCCGAATACTGGCCGCACTTAAGCGACTTCAGCTATCGAGTTCGGTAGAGATTTAAAACAAAGTGGGAAGCAGCAGATAAGATCCGGTTGACTGAATCCTTCAGAAGCATTTAAAATCTATAATATACAATGGACTAAGCTACATAGACTATGGGCTGTCCTCTGCCCTATATACCAAGGAAAAAGAAGTCCATAAAATACATGTCGCTTTGCTGGTCCGAGAGTGCCTCTGCACAAAATATGCTTAGGAAGTAGAAAGCTAATTTAGACTCCATCAAAAAATAGAAATTGGCATTTTGTGTGTGAAAAGCATTCATAAGCAACATTTTTACTGGTGGTCATTAAAAAAGATTGTTCTCTAACGTAGCCCATTGTGTCCTGTTACACATGAATTACAAAGAAACAGCAGGATTTGAACCTCGAAGAGTTGACGTATTTGGGCGATCTTCAGTTGTGTGCATGGTTCTACTTTGACTAGTGAGAAAGTGTCAGCTGGTATTGAATGGTTCTGAGGACTGACATGAATATTTCTTTCCACTAGTTGTAAATGTACAGTAGGAACAAGTCAATGCATCACATAAGTGTCGAGAAGACTCTAATCACCCACAAAATCAAATAAACCATTCAGAACTTGTAGTTTCCATCACTAATACGGTTCGAAGTCAAACCTTAGGCCGTGACTAGCCATTGCATGACCTGCCGATAAAAGGGCTCGGTTAAGAGCACCAATCCGAGAATATACAATCATTTTTAAGGGATTATGAAAGATCATTTCACACAGTAACCAAGAAAGGTGTGATAGCAAAAAATTAATTAGCATTGGCACAACTACAGTTCAAAAAACACTACTGCACAAATTTAAAACTCCACTTGTAGCTGTCGATTTAATTAGTTTATACTAACTGTGTAAGAATGTTTGCAATCAACACACTACAAGCACTTGACTGACAATGAACATTAAACTGGTTCAGCAAGTGTGACCACAACACTGGAACGAACATAAATTCAATACCACATTCTTTTACGCTCACAACAATGCAGAAGTTTTACTTGAAAACTATAATATTGAGGATGTAGAACTACTGATCTGAACGTTTCATTTCTACAACACATTATCTGCTTTGGCATCCCCAAATGGAGGAGTCTGACTTCATACACAAGAGAAAAGAAATGATCATAAAAAAAGGAATCTAACCAAATAATTTTAAAATGACATTCTTTGAGTTATTTCATTATTGGACTCAGCCATCGCCATATTGATTAATGAAACTGATTATGTTAGTAGAAATAATTATATTGTTTACAATGTACATAAAACTTAACAATTATGTACTTGTAGATTTAATTTTTAATCTACAAACATTGCTTTCTCTGTGTGTCACTGTTGGCATCAACATACAAAAACTTACTCAGAATATCTGGAGGCAATAGATTCAGATGGCATTTCAGATGATAAGAATGTGATGAACAAATGATGCAGAGACAGTGAAACAAAAAACACTTTTTTCATATTTGCTTAAAGGTATTGTAAACAAATACACCTCAAAAATATCTAGCCTTACCAGAGATTTTCTGTAGATATATATTCAGTAAAACTACATGATGGAACATAAAATATGATCATAAAGTTCCTGAAAATTTAGGTAATTTTAACCAATAGAATTTTAAGATATTTGCATTTAAATGTGAAGAAAGGATTAAACTGACGAAAATGGCCAGTTTCTGGAGATAAACCAACCACTACTGAACACAGCTGCGAATAGGTACAACATATTCCATATTATATAGGATTTGTAGTGTACGTACTTTGTTTCTTCTTTGATGTTCGGCAACAGCTGAACATCAGTATGTTCTTCTATGAATATTTCCTCCTTAATATCTTCGGAAGGCTATAAGTAAGAAACAAAACAGTAGAATAAAGAAGTAAGGGAATAAAAATATATAGGCCTAAACAAGAAACACCTGAGAAGATAAATTTCATAGTGGCACAAGAAGAGTATAATTAATTTATCTCCCATTTAAGAAAAACATAATGGAAAGGAACTGATTGTTCAAAATCAGTTTAAATGCAAGATAGGTGTCTACCTTGGTGGCAAATGGTACACAAAAATACATTATTATCAAGCACTAAATTTTAAATGAACAGAGAAGAAGACAATATCCTAAAATACAGTATTATACAATTTACGCAATTTTTTTCTATTAAACACACAGCTCATCCTTAATTAATGTATATAATTTACAAAATTTTACTCATAATATCTTCTGTATTACAAACATAATCAACACATATACAACTTGTGCAACTACTTCAAATTATAGTATACAACTTCTATTAGATTAAAAAATATTGCATTTATTTATTTATTTATTTTCTTCTTTTTTTAACCCTTTTTGGAATCTAAGTTGCATAACGTGTGACGGAATTAAAGTGAAAAAACCTCTCTTGTATTATCCCTTTCGACTTCGTACTTCTAACCTAGAAATTTGTAAAATTGAACCTTCGCCAAGGCATTGACTAAATTTATATTTTTAATCACGTTTGGAAGGGCTAATTGCCGCTGCATGGTATCGGAGCAGGCATGAACTTGCCGTCAAGTCTCTTATTCTAAGCGCGGTATGCGCGCGCATCTTCCCTGACTGTACCAGGTGATTTAAGCGTGCCTTGGTAAGGAGGAGGGTTGTTGATCTCCGACTAGAGAAGATGGAGGTTGGTTTTACTTTGTACTCACGCTTTCACATGAACTCAAGAACCACGACGTACAAAGAATAGAAGGAACTATCCTCCCGGGGCATTTCCTGGAGTGTTTGTTTTTATTTCTAGAATATTTTGGTAACTGATACATCCTCCGAAATTTATTTTTTTATACGTTTGAACGTGTGATTATCTTATAGCCTACCGAGCTCGATAGCTGCAATCGCTTAAGTGCGGCCAGTATCCAATATTCGGGAGATAGTAGGTTCGAACCCCACTGTTGGCAGCCCTGAAAATAGTTTTCCGTGGTTTCCTATTTTCACACCAGGCAAATGCTGTACCTTAATTAAGGCCATGGCTGCTTCCTTCCCACTCCTAGCCCTTTCCTGTCCCATCGCCGCCATAAGACCTATCTGTGTCGGTGCGACGTAAAACAACTAGCAAAAATAATTTCATAGCCTCGTGGTCTCCTGTATTGGGTATCTCATCGGAAACCTCAAGACTGTAAGTTATGCATAATTTGTTACTCTGGGAGTTGCTTTGAGCTGGGAACCTCGCCTCTTCAACTGCAATTGATCTCGTTTTAAAAGAATTGATTTATGTTTGGATTTCAAGAAGTTCCAAAACAGTGCTTTGATTCTGGGAGAAATGACTTTCGTTTAATCACTAATGTTTACGGGGTTCTGGTGTAGAAGCTACGTCTAACATGTTGACAACCTGTTAAAGGTTTTTTTAAAGTTAATAAATTTTATGTTATTCTTCGGATATATCTTAACTACATTATGATTTTTTCTGGGTATTTGAAATTCAAATAATAATAATAATAATGATAATTTCGCTGAGAGGTAAAATAGCGAGGAAGTTTTCACAAGGACTTTAGTAATTGCACTTTTTCTTGTTCCTTTCGGTGTTTAATGGTTTTATTTCCTTATTTTTGCCCCTTTTGGGGTTTCTTACTCTTCCGTTTTTCTTTTGCTTTTCCTTATTTGCATTGTCGTGCTTGTGTCTTGTGATTGGGTTATCTTTGTAGGCCTAGGAGTTCTTTCATTTTTCTGTTTGATTCCTTGGGGGCGTTATTACCTACCTGTGCCTTTTGGCTATTTCTGTGGTTATTTGGGATGAGTTTCCTTGTGAAAACTCCTCGAGAAATAAGTCTCTAATCTAGTACATTTTCATTTATTGTAAAATGTTAAACTGGTATACCAATAATAAGAGACCTTCAAAAGGTATTAAAAATGCAAGACCGAGGTATGTGAATTTGAACAAATTGTTTAAAAGGGTTGTAAGATTTAAAATTTTCTTCTTAAATCTTGTAGGGGTATCGGCCAATTCCTGCGCACGCCTGTAAACTATTTTTTTTTAATTTGATGTTTTCAGGATGTTCAGTTTTAAATTTAACTCTATTATTTTCCTAAATAAAATCTTGTTATTTATTTAAATGGTATTATTTTGTTCTTTGAGTAGTTAATCAAATTTTATACAGTAACCACGTTCCACGGTTAGTTATCACCTGCACTGTTCATGGTAAGTTGCTTTTAATTTATATTTTTCCTTCTTGTTGTGCTGTTATGGTGATATGTGCTTCTACCTTTGTTTTATTTATTGGCTCACCGGTCTGGGCGATTTGGGGAGGTCGTAGGACTGGGGCCAATGACCTGCTGCGTTTTAACCCGATTCCCTTTTGCCACAGCTTTTCAGACAACTGATAAGAGAGATAAGAGCATGAAAAGGAACACACCATTGGATAGCAGTAGACAAGGTAGCATAGAAAAGGAGGTACATTTGTAAATATGTACATTTAAAATTACCTACATATTTGTGAATATTCAGCAGAGTATATTACGCATACATGTGTAGGTATACTTCCGAGTATATGTACAATTTAAGGAAAATAAATAATAATAAACACTATTTTCCAAATTGTTACCCAATACCATTCCTTGCTTCTGTTTCTCTTTCTGCTGGTCCCTATTTCCGCAAAGACTAGCTATTTTGTTCATTCTCTTATATTCACATTCCCCTGTTCCCATCTTTCTATACATGAATTGACTTGTCACCTCTGTCATTTCCATGTTCCTATATCCTTTCTTTCCGAAAACACTTCACTGTAATATCAAATAATTCCACATTATACCCACCACTTTTGTAACAAGTGGACAATGCTTAAATCATAAGCATACAAATATCCATCATCCCTCCCTGTACATCACATTGAGACCAAAAAACAAAAAAAGTCAATGTCCCAATCAGTGAATGAATCAATCATACAACAGCAGTTAGGGCTGTTGGTTGTTTATGTAGAAAAAGATTGTAGAAATATATGAAACAACTCCCTTGGTAAATTATTTCCTATAAGTGAACATTTGCCAAAATTTGTCCCCATGAATTCCAACTTATCATCATGTTTTGAACTTTCCTACACTTACAGAAAATGACTTAAATGTATTCATCAACTAATGCCATTCCAAGCCATCTCCCCAATGACATCTCAGAATACACTGCTTAATCTAACAGCTTATCTCCTTTCTCCAAGTCTTCCCAGCTGAAAATTTGCAACATCTCTGTAACACAACTCTTTTGTTATAAATCACCCACAAGAAATAGAGCTATTTCTGTGGATTATTTCCTGTTCTTCACTCAAGTAATACTGGTGGCCGACTCATACTCTCATTATGGCTTTGCTGGAGATTTATATGCCCTCTCATTTACGACCCCTAAATAACCTCATAATCATATTAAGAGATCTATGAATTTTATTTTCAGTATGTTTATATGATTACCACAATGAAGATCTATTCTTATTATGAATACCTAGGAACTTACAGAGATCCCCATGAAGAACGTTCACCCCATCAACACAATAATTAAATCAGAGAGGACCCTTTCTATTTTTCGAAACAGAGAACCTGACTTTTCATCCCGTTTACCAAGATAGCGTTGCCAAATGTCCATCTTACAATATTGTCAAGGTCTTTTTGCAGTTACAATCCTGAAACATACTTATTACAAAGAACCTCATCACTTATTTCAGTTCATTATTCATATTGTTTATATATATATCAGAAAATAAAGGTCTCATAATACTGCCTTGTGGGAGTCAATCCAATAAGTGTTACAGGATCAAATAAAGCTTCACCTACTCTAATGCTCTGAGTTATATACTTTAATACACCAGATATATAAAATTAATCGAAAATAGTGTTGAATACATAGTTCTCGGGGTCACCGAGGTGAATTGTACACTTTGGATTTTTAGTATCAGGAGTCAAACCACGTGGGGGTAGGACGCCGCAGGAATGCTTGGGGGGGGGGGAGATATAAATATCATCGAAAGTAGTGTCGAATCAATACTTTTCGGGCTCGCTGAAATGAATAGCAACACTCCGGAATTTTTTAATGTTTAAGTTCAGGCCCCTGCGTTGGGGGGGATGGGGGAGATATATATAGAAATAATAGAAAATACCGTTGAATACGTAATATTCGGGGTTGCTGAGATGAAAAGGGGCGGGAGGCGAGGGGGCTGAGATATACACACCATCAAATGTAGTGTCGAATCCATACTTTTGGGGGTCGCTGAGATGAATAGTGACACTCCAGAATATTATTAAGTGCAATTTCAGTCCAAGTTCATCCCCCTTTCTGGTGGGGGTGAGGGGATTCAGATTTTAAAATAATAGAAAATAGTGTCGAAGCCATAGTTTTCGGTGTCGCTGAGATGAATAGTGACACTCTCGATTTTTAAAAACTCAAAGTTTAACCCCCTTTAGGGAGAGGGGGGCGTGAGATATAATAATAATAATAGAATATACTGCCTAATCCATCGTTTTCCGGGTCGCTGAGATGAATAGTAACATTCCTGATTTTAAAGTCCAACTTCAGCCCCCTTTGGCATAGAGGGTGAGGAAGGATGAAAAAATAAATTGTCAAAAATGCTCAAGGTGATAGACGTGGGTATGTTCCAGTATGACTTACTACCTGGAAAACATACTGTGGGAGTAAGACGCCCCTAGAACCACTACGGAAGTGGGTGAAATATAATCCATATTAATAAATAGAAGTCAGTTTGGCGTGATCTATATATACTAATGAGCCCATTCTAGGCATCCTAGAAACTTAAAACTTGGTATGAGGCAACCTGATGTCTTCAGGATCTCTAGAAAAATCTAAAATTCTCTTAATTGTCTGAGAGGGACACGCTGGGAGTTTCAAATCTGCATAAGAACACAGTTGGTGGTATTTATCCAGAACGATAACCTATAGGTTTCATGGGCTTAAAAGTTTCCTGAAAGTCCTAATTTTTAACCCCCTCCCTCATATCAAGATGGCAGCACTATCTCCCAGACGAGTTAGAAAATTGAAATTTGGCAAAATTGTACCTTTTAGCTCGTAACCGACAGAAAATTTATGAGATGTTTAAATATTTTATTTTTTACTCCCAGAAAATATTGAAATATGGAGGCAATTTTAATGACGGTGCAGACTTCCTTTCGAGGTATTTGGTGGCTAAACGGTAAGTCGTATCACAAAACAGATGGCACAATCTCGGATCAATTTGGAGCGAAGTACAACTTTGGTCCTATGACTTTTTGTCGTATATCTATCCCTTATGTTAAATTTGGCTCTATTTCTGGATTTACTTCAATTTTCCACTTTGTACTCGTATAATTGATGGTTTGATTCACTTATAGGAAAGATGGGATCATCAAATTCTACACGAATATTGGCCCACCCAGCCAAATTCTATGTTTGAAGCTGTCCCATAAGTATCTGAAAAGTAATTCACTGTGTGAAAACCTTACACAAATTTCACCCTATTCAACGTTTCTAAAATAATCTTGCCTTTAAACAGATGAGATTCGAGGATATATCATAGGCCAGCCATTTGGATCGCTAAATGAGGCCAGAGGCGTCTTTTCATACCATCCGTTTTTCAATATGAATGCACCGTTCAGCAGCAGTTATTCTGTAAATGAAGGTGAACATGCATATACTTCCCTATATCGACCTACATTTATTAATTTAAGTCGATTTGTAGCGATCTAGAAGGGGGTGTGTCTTACATTGTAATTAATACTTTACAAATCAATAGTGACTGTCAGCAGGAGGGCGTCTGCTGTTGTAATCAGTACTCCTCACATCGACTTTAAATAGCAATAGGAATGGTGTCCCGCTCCAATGCCTGTGTACCATAGTAATGCATAATTCCCTTCTTGATTTGACTAGCAGAAGGCAAGGGAGCGTGCATTTTTTAAACTCTTTTACCTGATTCTCTTTATCATTAGGTATAGGTGTCCCTGATTATAAACAAATTTACCCATGAAAATGTGACTGACGTTACGCATAGTGAATTGCGGCCGACAAGTGGACCAGTCATTGTCATCACAACTCTGCAACTCGCACTTTACATTGGAAACAACATCTGCGGACCTCCCTACGCTTTTTCTCGGATAACGCCAAGAGACATGCAATTAAAAAATTCTTATTCACTTCATGTACAGCGAATTACTTCGATATCCGTACACATTGTAGAATACCGTAGCGAAGCACGGGTACATTTGCTAGTGAAGTATAAATTGTCACCTAAATGTTATTCATGTGCATTAGGGACTAAACTTATGATATAAAAATAAGTTATGTTAAAAGTAATGTATGTGGATGTAAATGATCGAGTGTTAATAATAGGCCTTAATGACCTAGGATGCTCTATTTATGAAGGCAGATAGTGCTCAATGGAAATAGCCTAGCAATGTCAAGTGACAGAATGGTACCATAGCTCATATTTTTGTTCACTGAGGAAGTAGCAACGAATACTGCATTATGGAGTGTATATTATTGAGCACATGAAGCGACAAGCGCAGTTTAAGATAATAATCACTCTCTGTGCTCACTCAACAACCCCAAGCCTGTCTAATAAAAAAAGTATCTAATTAATGAAAATTTTAAACCATTATTAGTCTCTCTTGTACAATGTGTGAAGATAGATTGACAAATCTTCTTAATGTCCTAAAGTAATCGTTCACCTAGTTGTTCGATCATGATTCTTATAGTGAGGTTGGCATAAATAGTAGAATGTTCATGAAGTTAAAGTTTTCAGTAAATGATGAAGATAAATAATGTAATAAGTATGCCTAAATAAAATGATTAACCTCACATGACCTTATAATGGTGGGGGGGGGGAGAATTTGAAAGTAGGGCTTGGCCAAGAGTGTAAGCTTAACCTGACGGGCACGGATTTGACTTGGGGCCTGACGTCACAGGTCCTGGATTCAACCCTAGGCTTAACCTCACAAGGTCATTAGCTTTACAGACTCAAGTTTGATGTCCAATAGTACTGGCTGAAGCTAACAGGCATGGCTTTGTTGCCCGGTTTAATCTTTACGAGGGCGTTGTAGACTCGAGGTTGAGATTCCATCTTAGGCTTAACCTAGATAGACAAGATGAGATATGGTCCATGGGCTTTAGGAGATGAGCTTGGAACTGGATGACGGCCATTCGCATTACTTTAATAGGACAAAGGAGATGGTGTAAAGATTAATACATGTGCTTTATTCTTAGGGGCATAATGCTGAAAGGTGACATCAGGTCATAGAGCTGAGTGACTGCAAAAGGCCAAAAGTACGAAAAGGATACAAATCAATATGCCAAAAGGACAAATGTGCAAAAGTGTTAAATAGTTAAAGGACAAGATTGCAAAAGGGCTAAAACTAAAGGGCAAAAGGGAATGAGCTGTGGTCTAGGGCTCAGAGCTGAACGTGGTACAAGGTGGTGGTATGGGACTACGGAGATGGTGAAAGTTTAATGCATGTGCATTATTCACAGGAACATACCTTTATAAAGCTACCTCAAGGTCCTCAAGCTGAGCTACTGCAGGTTCAAGGATGCTAGCATGTAGGCTGATGCGCAATGTGCTGTTGGTATTTCGTGCTTGGAACCCCAATTTTCTTATTGTAACAATTCAAGCTCAGAGATTTGAATTCTGGATATTTATAGTAGCTTATAATACTGGTGATATCACTCAGCAGATTAAAACTTAAATGTTCAGAACTGAGGAAATGTTTAAAGTTAAAAATTTCATTGTTCTGTATTGAAGAATATCACAATTAAAATTGAAATAATTGATAAGGAGATACCATCTATTCAATACCAAAGAATAAGAAATGTAGTGAATTACATTCTCATTTAATAATAATTAGGAATGGTACCGGTTTCGACCCTAGTCCAGGTCATCATCAGCCGATTATGAAATGGAAAACAATGCATAGGATCAGTATAAGAGGCAATGTGAAAAGGAAATGAATGGGGGTAGACACTGTAAAACTTAGAAGAAGTAAAATACAAGTACTGATACAATGCATTGTTTTCCATTTCTTAATCGGCTGATGATGACCTGGACTAGGGTCAAAACCGGTACCATTCCTAATTATTATTAAATGAGAATGTAATTCACTACATTTCTTATTCTTTGGTATTGAATAGGTGGAATCTCCTTATCAATTATTTCAATTTTAATTGTGAGGAAATGTTCGCACAACACGTGACTGAGAATGGACCCCAGGGCTCATTCCTTTGGATGGCTGATTATAAAGCTAAGTAAATTACTGCACGTTGAAAGTGTGCATTTAATTCAAAACACCTAACGTTTGAGCTGCGAGAAATTAAAAGATCCCCACACCAACTGGGAATAGAACTCGGCACTCTTTCCCTTGGAATGATGGCTACTATAGCAACTAAATGATTGCGCGATAAACTCAAAATCACCTCAAATTTGAAGTACAAGAAATGAACATTTTGCCTACCCGACTAGGATTCAAACCCGGGACTCATTTACTTGGGAAGCAAACAAGCATGCTAAACTAAATGACTGTATATTAACAGCTTATGTGTTTCTTTGAAACACCTAGCTCAGTGTTACAAGATTCAAAGTTAAAAATCACTGACAGAACTAGGACTTGAACCTGGAGCCTGCTTGGACCGAAAGCTAAACTGCTATTCAGATATCTAATACCAAAAATTCAAACTTCTAATTCTGAGCAAAGAAAACAATCGCTGATTTTGGGTCTCAAAACTGGAGCTCACTTCTAGTCAGATCTAAAGATATTAATCCTTAACCCGACACGGAATCAATGACAAACTCTCCTTCCACTGAAGAGTAAGTGTGAACGATTAGCACAAACTATGTTAACTGAATGTGGAGAGAGAATGAGGTCGTGACATATGTGTAGCAAAAAAAAAAATACAGCAGGAACATATTGATTAGACTTGGAAATATTTGCTATGACATGAAATATAAAGTTCATTGTTTTTGCAATTAGCCTAGTATGCACATTTCAGCAAAAGAATATTGGTGGTACGAACAAATTTACTAGACTTGGAAGTAACTTATTTGCTAAGACAGGGAATACAAAGTTTATTGTTACTGCATTGAGCTCTGGGCTGCTGATTTGAACCCTGGAGACATGTAATTGCCTGCTGTAGTGTTTACATCACTTGGTACCTAAAATTAGAGCTGCGAACAATTAAAAAATCCCCAGGCTGCCTGGGAATCAAACTCGGCAAACTTTCCCTTGGACTGCTGGCTATTATAATAACTAAAGGATTGTACATTCAATTCAAAACACACAACCTTCGAGCTAAAAGGAATTCAAAAATCACTGACCAGACTAAGAATCGAACTGGTGGATTCTTAACATGGGAAAGAAACATGCATACTCACTAAACGACTGTACATTAAAAGCTTGTGTGTTTAATTGAAACACATCAAGTTTGACTTTCTTTCGAAGTGGGGACAATAATAATACTCACTCTACGTCTTACTAACTACAATTGAACATTTTAAAAGTTCGCAATAATAATTTTGAAGATCCAGGCTGCTTTCATGCTGAGTACTCAACATTCATTGCTATTAATTTGTAAATTTGCTAGGTGCGGAAATGTCAATCCCCTTCCCAAACAGTCTTTTAAGATGCCGACGTGTCAGAATTTAGTCCTGCAAGTTTTATGTTCCAGTAAATCTAATGACACAAGGCTGACGTATCTGAACACCTTCAAATACCATTGGGCTGAGCCTTAACCGTCTGAGTTACTCAGCCCGACAATTCAACTATTAAGTTCAAAAAAACACAGACACACTAGTAATGATGATAACAATAGTAACCTGGAGGATCCAACCCACCTCCGTACTGAATACTCAACATGCATACCAAATAAGTTAGTCCCGCAGGAGCTTACATCTTATCGGAATCGCCTACCTGGTAATAAATAATATACTCCCTGGCCCAGCTGGGAATTACACAATCAAAATATATTTAAAACAGCATGGATTACACACACACACATGCAACAATAATAATATGGAAGAACCAAACCATGTTTGTACGGAATACTCTACATGCTTACCTAATAAGAAAAATAAACCTCGTGCCGGGATTTAGTCCAGCAGGAGTTCGCGTCTTATCAGACTTAAACAATAAAGAAAAACCCAACCTAACTGGGAACTACAAAATCTAGAATATTTAAATCAGCATGGATTGCACCTACATGCACATTATTTCTGTAGTATTCAATCGTTACCAAGCAAAGTGCTAGTCCTGAACCATAGACGTGTTCTACACTAACTTGTCAGAGACCAAAGGGGTTACTCTATTGTAGTTTCTAACAACTAGGCTCACAATAATAATGCTGAAAGGTAAACAGGAAGTTTCGTGTTATTGCATTCTTTGGACCCCGCAAGCCAGGTGTGCACAAAAATCATCAGAACTCTTAGAGCTTGTCAGCATTATTATTGTGACACTAGCAGTTAGAAATCCCTTTGGTCTCTGACAACTGAGTGTGGAACACGTGTTTGCTTTTTAACAATTGAATATTACGGAAATAATGTGCATGTAGGTGTAATCCAGGCTGATTAAAATATTCTAGATTTTGTAATTCCCGGCAGAGTCGGTGATTTTACACTTTACTGAGTAATTCTGATAAGATGCAAACTGAAGCGGGACTACATTCTAGCACCAGATTACTTTTCCTTATTGGGTAAGCATATGGAATATTCGGTACGAAGGTGGGTTGGATCCCCAAATTATGATTATTATTGAGTGTGTGTGTGTGCATGTGTAATCCTGGCTGATTTTCCTGGCTGTGATGGGGATGTTATTCTTTATCAGATGATTATGATAAGACGATAACTCCTGCTAGACTAATATTCAGCACCAGATAACATTTTGTTTTGGGGTAAACATGTATAGTATTCAGTAAGAAGGTTGGTTGGATCGTCAAAATGATTATCATTATTAGCTTGTCACCTTCCGCAGCATAATGGTTAGTGTTATTAGCTGCCGTTCTCGAACACCCAGGTTCGATTCCGGTACTGCCAGAAATTTCAGAATAGCAGGAGGGCTGGCATGTGGTTAAAATGGTGCATGCAGCTCACCTGCATTGGGGGTGTGCCTGAAAAGAGCTGCACCAACTGAGGATAAGGACATGAGTTTACTTATTATTAGTGTTTGTTTTCGGCACTTGATAGTTGGACTGTCGGGCTGAGTAGTTTAGACGGTTAAGGCACTAGCCTTCTAACCACAACTTGGCAGGTTCAATTCTGGTTCAGCCCAATGGTATTTGTAGCTGTTCAAATACGTCAGCCTAGTGTTGGTAAATTTACTGGCATGTAAAAGGAATTTTGCAAGACAAAATTCTAGCACGTCAGCATCTTCGAAAACTGTCTGAAGCGGGGATTGCAATATCAGCACTTAGCAAATTAATTGCCAAGCTGAGTAGGACAGACAGTCAAAGTGCTGCTCTTTTCTTTCTTAGTGTGCATATATGTTAAGTATTCGGCATGAAAGAAGCCTCGATCTTCAAAATTACAATTATTATTGTACCGGGCGGTACACCTCCACACCGCTAATTCAAATATTGCGCCTGTTGAAACTCATCTACAGGAGAAAGCCTGAATTTTAACAAACTGAATTAATCCAATGGTTTCTCGGAAGATGTCACCCCTGTAAATTTGGTAATTTTGGAGTGTTCTGAACTGTGTCTATTTCGAACTGTGTTTGTTTTGCCCTATATCAAGAAGTGTGGACATTCTCTTCCAGATGTCTCTTCAGAGAAAAGACTACGATTGTGCACTCTGGTGCGAAGTGATGGAACTGTTATTTGAAGAAACCATGCATCCATAAGTTTGTTCTTTGTTAAATTTATTTCTTTCAGTTTTTGGGTTGGCAATATTGATCTCTGTTTCCGCCAGTTTTGAATTCAGCCAATCCCAAATTTTCTAAATTAATTTTTCTCCAATCCTAGGTTTCTTGTTCATGTTGTGTGTAACTTTTGATGTTAGCCAATAAAGGGAAGGGGTGTGGCGCTTTTATTTCATGAAAGGTCTCGAAGCTTCGTTGTGGGTATAAAACTGCTGAGGTTCATGGCTCGTGGGCACTCCATCGACATCTTGCTTACTGTGTGAATATGTAGCAGGGGGCGGGTAGTGCTCTTTCTTCGAGCAGCAGTTCATCAACAAGGTAATGGCCGTTAAATAACTTTATTTCTTGCTAGCTCAGCAGTTTAACCCACGGGGCAGGTTCAAAACTTTTCTCATGTAACCTACCTTTAAAATGTAAAAGACAGTTGCTAAAATTCCGTCTCTTTAACTACAAAGTGGGATATAGAGTGCCTAACCCTCTTGAGCTCCCACTCATATTGTTTTGAGGTGACTACATTTTCATTACCGATTTTCTTCTTTTCTTAATGTAATAAAGTTTTCTTATATGAGTCACCTCATTAGTATGGGATTAGCCCTTGTGTAAAAGGCCACTTAGAATTTTATGAAGTGTCATTCAGTAGTGAAGTATTCGCCTCCATCCATTTGGTATTGTGGGCCATGTAATTAACCGGTTCTTTTCTGATTAGGCCCGGTAAATTGGGTACTAGTTACCCCTGCTTCTTGTGTGTAAGTTGTGCCGTGAGGGCAAAATTCAGCGTCGAGTTGGGTATGCCTTGTATAGGCGTGAAAACAGGAGAGCATTGTAGCTCTTTCTTATATCATTAGGGTAAGGTATGCCTCGAGAAGGCTTGACTATGCCATTGTGAGAGCCTGTGCTCTTTGATCAGGGGATTTCTGCCCCACCAATAAGTGTATGTGGGTAAAGTTGAGCTTGGAGCTCATGATATATTAACCTAGGGCATGAAGCCCAGCGATTGTTATTCCACTAGATTGTAAATTCTTTACCTGTTCATGCTACTTGTACCTGTTAAACTGTTACTTGTTGTTTTCGAGAAAGAAAATATAACCTTTTATTAGTTTTTAATTAATTTTGATTTTGGTAGTTAGACCCATTCACCAGCCCGCACCTTCTTTCATCTCTGCTGATCCACCAAACCACGGTAACAAGTGGTAGCAGAGCGTGGTTGAATGGGTCTCAATTTAGCCCCTTTTCACGGCTAAATATTGCTTTTGGTTCGAACTCTAACAATTTTCTCCGTCGCTGGAATTTTTCAATTTTTCTAAATTTGTAAGGTTCTGTCATGTCTGGCCCTTGCGATGTCCTACATACCGGCCACTTGCGCAAGGAGGAATTTTTCTATAAACTCCCCATTACGAAGGTCGAATCTGGTTGCATGGTTGTTCAAGGGATTGTGATACTTAAGGTTCCGTCTGGTTGCCCCTTTCATGTGCTTTCTTTTGAGTGATGATCATTGTTTGGTCGTGTGACATCAACCTTGTCATTCGTTTCGAGTGCTTCGTAACTCTACTTTTCCTATCGGTTGCCCTTTTAAGATGTATTTTTTGGGCGAGGTTGTTGGGCATGTTCATGGACTAAATTCTTTGCGGAGGACCTACTCTCATTGTATAGGCACTATACCCTCAGGGCGCCTTGCTGGATGTCACGTCTAATGGTTGTCTGCTATGGTAAAATGTGTATATTTTATTTGCACATCTTATTTTTCTTCCTGAGTCGAGCATTTCTCTGCCCAATTCTGCCCATATATCTAATAAGCTTTGTGGGGTTCAGGTGTCGCTTACGTCCTAGTTCTTTCTCTGTAATGGAAGCCCACTATGTTGTGTGGAATCTAAGTACCTCGGGACCTGTAGACTTCTCAAGGCAGAATCTGTATGTCGTCTATTCCCTAGGCTTGATCGTAGGGTACTCTAATTTTGCAGCACGTATTGGTTGGTAAGGTTGCGTGATTGCGAGGTATGCAAACGAAGTATGTGTTCCTTTCGGCCAACATTCTGTTGTATCTTCACTTTATATATATATATCCCTCCCATCGGTGATGTGTCAGATGGGGTAAAGCTTCCAACATACTTAAAGTGGTCTCCGTCATGTTTATTGATCTTCCCTGTTTTCGTCCTCACGACATACACATTTCCGGTCTCACTTCTGTATTTTTGACAGTGCCTACCCATTTGAGGAATTTTGCTTTCATTTGAGATGTGTTTCTACTCTTTCGACCCGCTATCCGGTCCTCCTGCACAAGTTCACCCATGATGTCTTTTGTATTTTGATGCTTTGTAGGGTCATATTATTGTGTAATAGGGGATCTTGTATGGGAGTTATAGGCTCCTTTAGATATATATTTTTCTCTTTTGTGAATTAGGGTATTTATGATGTAAGAGAATGGGAGGATATATTTTGAGTATGTTGCTCCTTTTGGGTATTGATGCATCTTCCCATGGTATTTCTTGTCTGTATTGTGAGGTCATGGTGTTACCTCTTTTCATGTGTAATTTGTATAGGGTAATTTGTCTTTTAACATCGGTGTAACGAAGTCACCCCAGAGTGATTATCCCCGGTAGGACATTTATATTGGTATGAGGCGTATTTCGGCCTTTGGATTTATCGATGAGGTTCTACACATTAATTGCTCCTGGGAGTTGGTTTTTTCTGTAGGGCAGGCTCTTATACGGTAGTAAACCATCTGCGTTGTTAATTTGAGGTTCATCCCTACGAAGTTCTCAAATTTTTTTATATATTTTTTATTTCTACCATATCAGGAATTCCTCCCGGGAAGTAGGTGCCATTCTCTTCTGTTAAATTCTTTCGGGTGTGTATCATAACAGTCTTCCCTGATAGAATGTTACTGAATTTCCGTGCCCCCCTATTTTTGGATTCGGTGTTTTTATATCGTAAAGTGAGTTACTCTTTCTTCTTTTTGGTATCCTGGTAATGAAGTAGATATGAGCATGGACGGAGGTCCACCCATTTAAATGTCGGAAATATTTTATGTTTAAAAGGTTGTTTTCGCGGGCAAGCTTGCCCACAGATTTCATGGGCCGTGTGTCATTTTAGCTTTTGACACTTGTTACATTCTTAGTAAGTAACTCAGCCACCGAGAGGATCTTTAGGGTTCACCTGTCTCAGGTGAAATCCGTGTAAATTACTTGCTCATTGGATCTTTAATTCCTTGTAAGAACTGTACAGGTTATATTTTTGGGTTTTATTTTTCAGGCCTTCTGCCCTGTGTTTGTCCATCTATCTACCTTCTGCAACTATGTAAAACCTTCCCCATGGTTACTCTGCTGTCCTTACCCAATGGCCATTACCAAGCTCCCGCCTCCTGCTAAACTGCAGCAATGGCAAATTAAATTTCCACGCCACTGGCCCCTCAGCCTCACCAATATGATAGTACCCTAAAGCAAAATTTCCAACAAAAAGTCTGTCGCGGAGATCTTACTGTTTCAGTGCCCCCTCAGCCATCAACCGCCGCGCATCAACTTGAATGGAAACTGGGCCCCCTTTCGTTCCTGTGAAGACTCTCTAAGAACGGCGTGCCGGAGTTCAGCTCCCGGCAAAGGCTGATGTGCGGCGCACCAGCCGCGAGCTACTGGAGGACTGCTACCAAACTTCGCATCTGCAGCGTGCTTCACCACAACCACCCCTCTCATAATGCGGGAGAGTGGTATCTCTGGGTACGGGAGGAGTCCGGGCGACTCGCATGAACATCGGCTGCCGCGGCGGGTCTGGCCGTCAAGAATTAGCAGCGTGTAGTGGTTTCACCTATCTCTAAATTGTAATTTAAATTAATAACCACAGAAAGACATTGAATTTTTTTTCTTTCATCAAGATTCGTCGCCTATTCAGCAAAAAGTACTTTTTCATCTATTAATGTTCCGTCAATATTTTCTCACCCATCAATATCTAACAAATTAAGAGACCTTTGACTACTGAAAAGTTATATTTGCCTCATCGAATTTTTTTTTAACTAATCAGCAACAAACTTGGACTTTGCCAAAAAAAAAAGAAGATTTTTCTTCTGTGTCACCCCTTGGAAGGACTTTCGGGGGGGAGGTCTGTACCGGGCGGTACACCTCCACGCCGCTAATTCAAATATTGCGCCTGTTGAAACTCCTCTACAGGAGAAAGCCTGAATTTTAACAAACTGAATTAACCCAATGGTTTCTCGGAAGATGTCACCCCTGTAAATTTGGTAATTTTGGAGTGTTCTGAACTGTGTCTATTTCGAATTGTGTTCGTTTTGCCCTGTATCAAGAAGTGTGGACATTCTCTTCTAGATGTCTCTTCAGAGAAAAGACTATGATTGTGCACTCTGGTGCGAAGTGTTGGAACAGTTTTTTGAAGAAACCTTGTATCCATAAGTTTGTTCTTTGTTAAATTTCTTTCTTTCAGTTTTTGGGTTGGCAATATTGATCTCTGTTTCTGCCAGTTTTGAATTCAGCCAATCCCAAATTTTCTAAATTAATTTTTCTCCAATCCTAGGTTTCTTGTTCATGTTGTGTGTAACTTTTGATGTTAGCCAATAAAGGGAAGGGGTGTGGCGCTTTTCTTTCATAAAAGGTCTTGAAGCTTCTTTGTGGGTATAAAACTGCTGAGGTTAATGGCTCATGGGCACTCCATCGACATCTTGCTTAGTGTGTGAATATGTAGCAGGGGGTGGGTAGTTTTCTTTCTTCGAGCAGCCGTTCATCAACAAGGTAATGGCCATTAAATAACTTTATTTCTTGCTAGCTCAGTAGTTTAACCCACGGGGCAGGTTCGAAACTTTTCTCATGTAACCTACCTTTAAAATGTAAAAGACATTTGGTAAAATTCCGTCTCTTTAACTACAAATTGGGATAGAGAGTGCCTAACCCTCTCGAGCTCCCACTCATATTGTTTTGAGGTGACTACGTTTTCATTACCGATTTTCTTCATTTCTTAATGTAATAAAGTTTTCTTATATGAGTCACCTCATTAGTATGGGATTTTTTTTTTGCTAGGGGCTTTACGTCGCACCGACACAGATAGGTCTTATGGCGACGATGGGATAGGAAAGGCCTAGGAGTTGGAAGGAAGCGGCAGTGGCCTTAATTAAGGTACAGCCCCAGCATTTGCCTGGTGTGAAAATGGGAAACCACGGAAAACCATTTTCAGGGCTGCCGATAGCGGGATTCGAACCTACTATCTCCCGGATGCAAGCTCACAGCCGCGCGCCTCTACGCGCACGGCCAACTCGCCCGGTAGTATGGGATTAGCCCTTGTGTAAAAGACTTAGTGCCACTTAGAATTTTATGAAGTGACATTCAGGAGTGCAAGTATTCGCCTCCATCCATTTGGTATTGTGGGCCATGTAATTAACCGGTTCTTTTCTGATTAGGCCCGGTAGATTGGGTACTAGTTACCCCTGCTTCTTGTGTGTAAGTTGTGCCGTGAGGGCAAAATTCAGCGTCGAGTTGGTTATGCCTTGTATAGGCGTGAAAACGGGAGAGCATTGTAGCTCTTTCTTGTATCATTAGGGAAAGGTGTGCCTCGAGAAGGCTTGACTATGCCATTGTGAGAGCATGTGCTCTTTGATCAGGGGATTTCTGCCCCACCAGTAAGTGTATGTGGGTAAAGTTGAGCTTGGAGCTCATGATATATTAACCTAGGGCATGAAGCCCAGTGATTGTTATTCCACTAGATTGTAAATTCTTTACCTGTTCATGCTACTTGTACCTGTTAAACTGTTACTTTTGTTTTCGAGACAGAAAATATAACACTTTATTAGTTTTTAATTAATTTTAATTTTGGTAGTTGACCCATTCACCAGCCCGCACCTTCTTTCACCTCTGCTGATCCACCAAACCACGGTAACAATTATTATTTGCGAACTTTTCAGATGTTGGAGTGTAGTTAGTAAGACGTAAAGTGAACATTGTTATTATCCCCACTTCGAAAGAAAGTCGAGCTAGAGGTGATGCGATTGAGCACAAGGTCTTTAATGTACAGTCATTTAGTTAGCATGCATGCTTGTTTCCCATATAAAGGACCCATGGTTCGATTCCTAGTTGGGTCGGCAATGTATTTAATTTCTTGTATCTCGAAGGATGAGTGTCTTTGAATTTAATGCACCAACATTTATTTACTATGGTAGCCAGCAGTCCAAGAGGAAAAGTGTCGAATTCAATTCCCAGTTGGGGTGGGATTATTTAATTTACCGCAGCTCAAACATCATGTGTTTTGAATTAAATGGATACTTTCAATGCACAGTTATTTCCTTAGCATGATACTCAGCAGTGAAAAAGTGAAGAGCCCTGGGTTCCATTCCAGTCATGTGGAGAGTGAATCCTATTTTGATTCTGAACACAATGTTTTATTCCCTAAATGATGTCAACAATATTGTAAGCTATATAAGTCATGTAAAATTCAAATCTATAAGCTCGAAATGTTACAATAAAAAGTTCAGAGTTCCAAACACTAAAAACCAACAGCGAGTTACGCTGCAGCTAACATGCGTGCATCTCTGACTCTGCAGCCGCTCCGCTTCAAGAACTTGTAGTAGATTGTTATAGGCATGTCCCTACGAATAATGCACATATATTTTATCCTTCACCTTCTCCCTAGTCCCATACAGCCATCCTGTCGCAACTTGGCTCTGAGCCCTACACCATATTTCATTCCATTTAGCCCTTCTGCCCTTCAGCCATTTAGCCCTTTTGCGGTTTCTCAGCTCCATGATCTAAGGCCATATTTCAATGTTATGGCCCTATGAATAAATAATATGTATTAAGCCTTATGCCATTTCCCTAGCCTAATAAAGCAATTGTGTAACCGCCATCTTGTTCGGAGAACAGATCCAAAAGCCACTGGACCTTGTCTCTACTTGTATGGATAAGTTAAGCCTGGGATCAAAACTGAAAGTCGAGTCTGTAATGTCCTTGTAAGGTTAAGATGGGCATTAAATTCATGCATGTTACCTTAAACTAGCACTCATGACCCTATTCACATTGGCAGTTGTGTTTAGCCAGGACTCTTGGGCATCAAACTTGAGTCTGTAAAGCTGACACCATTGTAAGGTTAAGCCTAGGGTTGAATCCATGGCATGTGAAGTTAGGCATAATGACGAATCTGTCCCTGTTAGGTGAAGCATGCACTCTTAAGACAGCACATTCTGTGTGGCGGAGGCATGTCACAGGGGCGTATGGTGGCAGTGGCCGGCAAACTTGTCAATAGTATCTACTAATATCTTCTTCCTTCAGTGTTACTTAAACCATGTTCCATACCTTCCAAGGACAGTGAAGAATATCTTCAAAGTATTATATACTTATATTGTAAAACATTTCTGTGTGTTGATTTTCAATTCAAAAAGACTTTAATATTTAACAACATCAAGAAGACTTAATTTCTGTAATTCTCATGATTTATGAGCAGTTACGTTTTAAAATAAATGTAGTCTCCTGTTGTACTTTGTTTCACTAACCAGTCGTGTTCCCATTTCCCCCAAACTACTCTGCACCCAATTGGTGAACACAGCGAATCCAGAGGTGGACCGTTTGTATAAGCATATCATTGAAACACCAGGTTACAGTTAAAAGTCAGTATTTTTAAGAACTTGCAGGATTACTGTCTTCAGTGATAATCCTAACAGTTTAAATTGCATTTGGTCTGGTCTAACCCAAGCAGTTCCTTGTCAGATGACCACATGGATGGGGATGTCATCGTATGTACCGATTAGTACAAGCTGCGAGGCCTTGGTCGGCATTGTGGCGTCGCAGTCTCCTCACAGAGGTTGCAGCCGTGGGTGCGAGGATTCTCTTTGGCTGCCATTCAACAGTCGGCTCAGAACTGGCACGGACCAGGGGAATCGGACTGTCTAATTAAAATAAAGCATTGCGATGGCCCAAGCGGGTGTTAATGCAATGTGATTTCTGCCCAGTGCTCTGAATGTCAATGTAAAGAAATTCAAGCAAGCGCAGGTAAACGGCGGGAATAACTATGACTCTCTTGAGGTGTCGGGCATGTAATTCCTAGTATCCGAGACGAAGCATACGTTATTTGCTCATCGTTTGAAATGTCAGGCATATAAGACCTAATATCCAAGACAAAGCCTCTGGGGCAGCTCGAGTATCTCCCAGTTACCTGCGACGGGTGTGTCTTCAGCACCTATTGGCCGAAGTGGTCAATGGTCAGGGCAGGCACAATGTGCCTTGTCATCTGCACAAGCCTGCTGCTGGAAAGTCACCCCAACTCCCTACCTGTGGGTCCGGTCCATGAGCAAGACCACCCGGGCGTGGATAAAATCCCATTCATTGCTCGGGATGAACTAAACAGGAGGGTAAACACCCAGTCATGGGGAACGGCTCTTTGGGGCTAATCCCTCCTTAGAGTGGAGAGAATGATTGCGTGCAATCAAATGAGTCCTCAAAGGGCCTCGGATTCGGTCGCGTCAGGTCCTACGCACAGTCTAAGTAGGCAGGGGACCATCGATGACAACCAGGGCGATACGCCAGTCTACGTCGATGTTCCCCTCAAGATAACCGATTGTCCCGTTAGTCTCCATGAGATGAAGGGAACATATATGTTGCACGTCTTGCCTGAAGATGTATGTTGGTAACCATGCCGCTCAGACCCATATTCCCAAGTGCTCGGGCCCGCCCAAACCCTTGACACTATCATACGCATGTTCAGCGTGTACGATGGAATTTGCTATGCAAATAGGTCTGTCCCAACACGAGCGCCATACTCATCCGGCCCTCAGAAACTTGAGGCGTAAGGATCCCGTTCCCAGCACAAAGCCCTGCCTTGCCGCAGGTAGTGGGAAAGAGAGCAAGTTCACTGCTAAGGAACTTGTGAATATGTACACACTCTAGCAGGATCAAAGAGGGAACCCGGATTCAAATAGACTCGTATTTGAGTCGTTGGGGACTAAGACCAAAAAGCAAATAAGTGATAAGTGATGTCAGCCCGCCTATCAAAGGGCTAGGGATTATTTCCTTCTTAGAAATCAGGCCATCCCTCCAGTCGCTTGGGGGAGAACGCACAAGCGCAGCCAGTCGCCATGCACAACACCCGGACGGGCGTTCAACCTATCACTTCGCCAGGAGGGAGGAATGTACAGACTCCCACTGGTGTCCCCACTGGGGATGATCAAGGCGAAGGACCATCTCAGCACATTCCAGTAATAGCTACCATCTGGGGTGGAAGAGAATCAGGGTTGTCACGATTTTGTTGTCATAGGGGAGCCTTTTACACCCCCTATGGATTTGACGAGTGTCCATGTTGAAGATGAGCCCAAGATCTCCGTTGAGGATCCTCGCCCCTGGTTAGAGGCACCTTGGTAGAAGATGCTTCTAGGTCAGATTAAGGAAGGGGACCTTAAATCTGGTCCGTGACTGCTGGGAGCACGGGAACCAACATATCTGCTGAGAGAGGTGGCCAGCGGTGTGAATATCACACAGGAAGTTGTAGAAACTGTATACACCGCAGTCATCGAATTCCTCTCAAATGAAACTAAGCAGAATGGTCCCATCCAGGATGGAGCTTCTTCCTGTAATAGGAAGAAAAAGAAATCCACCACGAAAAAGGTGCGAGTTAAAAGATAATCATGATACCTGATCTCTACCACAACAACATTTCTCTCTGCACTTTATCGACTTGGTTCTCATAGGGGTCGACCCCTGAACATTTACAGCAATAACGGCACAAACTTCTTTGGAACAGCTACAGAAATCAAGGCCTTGCTGCAAAACAACCCTCAGAAAATCAACTTTTCACAGAACTGCAGGCATGGGACTGACATAGCATTTCATCCCTTCTGCAGCATCACACTTGGTGGAATCAGGGAAGCAGCTGTCAAGAGTCTGATATATCACCCCAAACAAGTGATAGATTCTTATCGCTTCACCAACAAAGAATGGACCATTATTACAACACATCCTTTCACCAAAGCTAAATGATGACCCTATTGAAACTTCTTACCTAACTACATCCCATTTCCTTATAGGAGAGCCAATTACTACACTCTCTGATGATGAGTATATATCCTCTCTCATCACAACCTTGCCCACGTGGATATATTTTCAGCAGCTAACATAGAAATCCCGGAACAGATGGTGAAATGAATACCTCAATAAATGGGCAATGAAATACCCCATAGCAATAGTCACACTGAACGATGATGACGCGCATGCTATGAAGTGGACGATTAGTGTGATCAAATTTATATCCTGGTAATGACGAATTCATTCATGTAATGAATGTTCAGGTCAGTAACATTGAATTTACAAGGCCTATTCCCAAACACTATCCCTTACGAAGTATGAAACAGAAAGGCCAGATAACTCTTGAATGGCTTATTTATTCACTGCATGTTTAAGTAATATTATAAGTCACAATGGACTAGTAACACCGCAGACCATAAAGGAAGAATAAAAATTAACTTTCACTTGCCATGAGATGGCTACAATGTGTGCAGTATATAAGCGAACGCACACAGTACACAAGCATATCACCTGCAACTTATATCAACAAATTACTGTATTATCTAGAAATCAATAATTAATATAATAAATAAGATAACAAAGTGTTACATTTGGAAGCAACTAGTAAAATATCCTATAACAGTAACAAAGTAATCTATCTTATAGCTACTTTTTGTTCGAAACTATTTATGAATTCAAAAGTATTAGCAGGAATGATACCAGCTCCCAAAACGATATGGAGTAAAGGTCTTTGGAATAGTACTAGCTGCAGCACAATTGATAACGTAAGATCGTGGAACAACTTGAAGGAAAAGTGAAAATTAGGTAAGTAAACAGACAATCTCATAAAAAAAGTATATTTTCTGTAGGAATTTTAATCATGTGCACTGAAATGAAGGATCATGCCTTGATATCTGTTGGGCCATTTTCTAACCGTTTCCATCAACTGACAATGGCTTATCAAATTATGTACATTACCTCAACATAGTTTTCATGTGATGACCCTGGCTCGGTTAACTCTGATTTAACTTCATCTTTCAGAGCTATCACTTCTGATACATGTTCAAAATTTTCCTGTGGAAAATAAGATATATTAGGTATGCTCATAACACACATCTACAAATATAGCAACCAACATGTGATCATGTACATTCATTAATTTCCGGTATTACATTACTCTCAGAATTTTAGTAATGTTTGAGGAAGATTTCTACTAGCAGAGGATTTTTATAACCAAAAGGCTGTACTGAGAATGGTGTTACTATTCTTCCTCACTCCTGATATCACAGAAAGTATGAGAACAAAACGTAAAATGCAAAACATATTCTGGCCATATCAGAAGATATAATACAAAGGAATGGAATTGGGGTCATCTCACACAGAATTTGGAAGGAAGCAACCATAGGCATAAAAACTAAATTGTATGAACTGTTTTCATATGTACAATCACATCAATCAAATCTTAAAAGTTGTTTGAACCAATTAGAAGAGTTAAAACTATTCTAAATATTTTTTTGTTCTCAGCATAGTGTTTGTTTACAGACAGATAAAAATAACTTGAAATAATGGAAACACATTCTCTACTCTGGTTTTGCTGAGATCACAGGGGCTACATAAAGCATTAAGACAGTTAAGTGTAAAATAAAAAAAGATGAAAGAAGCAGACTTATCACAGTCATATTCCAGCAAAAGATGTGATGTAGCCCAAAGTCAAAGCAACCACAAATGAAATACTTTACTCCTACAAGCATTTTATGTAGTGTTTTTTGAAGAACTGTGGGGATGAGAACACTGTCAGTGAAGAGTCAGAAAAGATCTTTTATGATATACTACGAGACATTTACATTTCTCACATGGATTTATAAAACCCCATCAGCACTAAAGTTGGGGGGGGGGGGGGAATGTGACTATTAAATGTGAATTACAATATCAAGTTCTAGAATATACTGACTTAACCCATTCAATATAGAAGGGAACAGTAACTGAACTAAGGAATGGATGAAAAGGATGCACAAAAAGGACAGGGAAATAATGAGAAAGAGGAAAGAAAATATTCTGTTTAATGTGCCTTAAGACCTTAAAATGTCAGAGCCCACTAAGAAGGAGCATTTTAAAGAAATTATTCTCAGATATCATGCATTCTAGAGCGCATAGACATGGTTCTCTATATAACATAGAATCTAACCTGTATTTGAGGAATAAAATGAACTAAGCACTATTCCAACTTTCTAAATTAATTCAACTTCTGAGCAAAGTACTTACTTTGAGAGAATGTACATTCAGATTTTGAGCTATTTTATCCCTCGTATGCCATAGGCAAATCTGCTGCTTTCCTTAACACACATAATATCTAACAGCACATTGTGGATGTGAGGATAACCCAGAATAATCACACCTGTGTTGATGTTTTGTTTAGCAAACCGGTGTATCCAGTCTCAAAAACACCAACGAAAGATTTGTGATTTAACTTCTTCTACACGAATTATGGTACGAGTAATAATTTTTAACATGTGGTGCTAATGGTGTTGCAGTAGTGTTGGAGGATTTTAGTTTTGTTTATGTACAATGGGCCAACCATCCTCTATTATAACAAGAGAGGAAAAATAGAAGAAGTGTAACCCCTAAACCAAAGTAATATTGATAGTGACAGTAAAAAGTACAGACTAATCCAACCCCAACCTTAAGATCCTAAGAGTTGGCAGCTTTTTTAGAGCGTTGTGGTGCATTCTCAGACAAAGAAGTAGAACAGGGTCATACTACACCTATATGCTCATTCAGCAATTGGTGACTGCTGGTGTTAATACTCAGGAAGCACCGAGAAAATTATGCCCCTTCCAAACTTATTCAGCTATTAAGGTTTAATTTCTGAGCTCTATCAAGTTATCTGGAATGAGACTTACAAGTGATGCAGTTGTTGTTCCTTCAAGCCAGGCTGGTTCCTCTTTGATCTTTATTTCCAGGTCCATTTTGCACTGCAACTTAAGTATTTAGAAGGTACTAGGGTCGTTGATCACTTCCAATGACCTTACACTGAAATATAAGCCAGAAAAGTATATAACATTATTGATGTAATTGCTACTTATGTTGTTTGTCAACAGACTAAGCAACAAGCATTCAATTTTACATGACTGTCAATATTAATCATACCGAAAAACTCAAAATTGTACATGACTCTTGATATCGTGATCATACCCAGAGAACCTCCGTTTTCTATGACTGATACTTCGATCAACGCTAAGGACCTCCAGTTTTACATGACTTCTAAAACAGTGATCACTTCCATAGGAAATATAAGTTAACATATCTGTCGATATCAAGATCTTAGTCAAAGGACCTCCAATACCACATGACTCCTTATATCATATAAATAACTGTATAACATACAGTTCTATACAGAACTGAAACCACAACAAGATGACCTTTCTTGTTCAAAATCCAACGTACATCGCTTGTGATTGAAATGCACAAAACTACTTGAAAATTCAGTGACTATTCCGTTGGTATATCACTCTGATCACCTGGGTCTATATCTTGGATTCTTCCTATCATTTTTATCCTTTGCAATAAGCTTCAAAACTAACTGAACAAGTTCACAGTTTTGTCAGATTTGTTCTATAATTTTCCTTCCCGGGATCAAATTCTCTCAAATAATTCTGCTCTCATCAAGCTGATTCACTACCTCTTTATTTGAGACATATATTATCAATCTGATTTTCAAGAACTTCTGATAACACGGCCTTTCAAAGGCTTTCACACTGTTTTTCTTGGCACCAGTTATTGTCTATGTTTCACTTCCATATGGTGTCGTACCCCATACTCAGTGTAAACATAATTTTTAAATTTTTCAATCCGTTGAACCTAAAGAACGTGATTGAGAATAGATGGGAATTTAGGCTGGATTCAGTGATGATATTTATCGATATTGAAAAGGCATATGTCAGTGTACCATGGCAAGTGATCTCGAATGCATTGATAAAAAAGAAGGCCGATAGAGCAGAAGAAACAAGTATAAAAGCCATGAAAGAAAAGAGGGTAGGTATTATGAATACTATGATAGGATGAACAAACTGGTTCAAAGTAGAAACAGGACTTCAAAAAGGATGTGTTTATCCCCTCTAATCTTCATTACTGTCATGGATGTAATCCACAAAAGTATACAATAAAAAAATGGCAACCAAGGACCCATCTTTGCAGATGAGACAGTAATATGTGGAGAAGATGAAATGGAAGCACAAGAACAAGATACTGTATGGAATCAGGAGATAGAGGAATATGGAATGAAAATAAGTGTGGTAAAGTGTATGATGGTAGTGGTGACGAGATGTAATAGAGAAGTTTTTTTTTTGCTACTTGCTTTACGTCGCATTGACGCAGATAGGTCTTATGGCGACGATGGGACAGGAAAGGGCTGGGAGTGAGAAGGAAGCGGCTCTGGCTTTAATTAATTGCCTGGTGTGAAAATTGGAAACCACGGAAAACCATTTTCAGGGCTGCCGACAGTGCGGTTCGAACCTACTATCTCCTGAATACTGGATACTGGCCGCACTTGAGTGACTGCAGCTATCGAGCTCGGTAATAATAGGAAGGAAGTGGGAATATTGAAGTAAAGGAAGACAATTATAAGTTGAGGAATGCTTCAAGTATTCGCGGAGAATAATTGCAGAAGATGGGAAAATACATTACAAAATTTGAAAGAGAATTGAACAAGCCAATGAGTTTTACCAATGTGTGAGATGAATAGTCTGTAACTGGGATGTCCCAACGAAACATATACATACATACATTATCATTATAGACTGTTATGGCTTTCAGCGTTCAGTTTGCAAGCTTCTGAGAATTTACTAAACGACGCTACAATCCTCGATTTGCAACTAGTGTTGTGGCCTCATTTATTTCTGCAAGGAAATGCAAGAAAATTTTGCACCCAATGTATTACACACCAATTTTGACGTATGCATCAGGCACATGGACAAGAACACATGATGAAAGCAGAATGCAAGAGGCCAAGGTGAAATTCCTTACAGAAATAACAGGGAGGGCACGAAGCGATAAAATAAGAAACATAGAAATCAGGGAGAGAATTGGATCCCCTGAACTGAAAGGCAAGATAGAGACCTGTAAGCTGAAATGGTATAGACACATGATGAGAATGGTTGGGGATAGAGTTCCAAAGTAAGTATATACAGGGAAAGTCATAGGAGAAAGACATTGGGAAATGCCCAGAAAGGGGTGAATGGATATGGTAAGGAGAGTACGGAGAAGAGAGGAGTAAAAGTAGAAAAAATATTCAGGAAGATAGGGAGTGGTTGAAAGAGAAAAACTGAGGAGTTTCTTGATTCACATTTCAACCCAGTAGACTGGAAATGGAAAATGAAGAAAATTCTGTTCAAATGAATACAAAAAATTATCCAATACTGCTATAACTCATTTCATCGAACAATGCCACCAACCTTTACTTAAGTGTCCTTTCTTTTTTTTCGGTTCATGTCATATCTAATGACACAAACAAGTGGTGCTTACCAGAGCATCCCTAGAAGCGAGTTCCATGCCAAACAATTGGTTTAAATGTTTAGCAGTTTCTATTGTTCCCCAGGTGGTACAAAAATTGTCTATATTGAATACCTCGAGTAATGCTTCAGAGAATTCATTTCAACCAATAGCAGTGTTCATTAGCCACTTTGTGATATTTTACTGTAAATGTTAACATACTGCACTAACAATTAATACTATAATTTCTCCTACAGGTAATACAAGCTTCGTACCCGTGGCTAATTGAGTCAATCCTTACGCATTGCCAATACTGTAATGTACCATGTTTACTTGTTCTGACCATCACATGTTATTCTATTAATATGTTACTGGCTTTACTTTCAAGCAACTACCTTTTACAGTTTCCACAGCCAGAATTTCTTCCTGAAGATTGTTCTTCCATTCCTGCTAGCAGTTTAATGTTGCACTAAAAACTCCAAAGGAAAGGGATAAGATTAGGTACACATCAGCATTAATTAAGGTTAATTAATGATAAAATGGGGAAACCACGGAAACTTTTTCAGTGTTGCAGATCCTAGGATTCGAACCCATGCAAACTAACCGCCACTCGCCCCTGAAAATCTTTTACAAACCAATAAATCAGAGAGGCAGGCAACTGTTACCTAAATCATCACGAATAAATACCGGATATAGCTGCTGTGGGGTAATGATGTGATACAGAAGAATCTCCATAACAACACTGATATAACAACAGATATCCTAAATGGAAACCTCTGAAGATTTTGAACCCTACTACCATATGTTGCAGGATACAGTGTAAAGAACAACTTAACATTCACAGCGTCACTATAAAATTGCACAGAAAGGTAAATAACACAGCAAAACAATAATTAAAATTCATCTGCATTGCTATTCAGAAAAATATCCTCATTCCACTTATTTAGGATATACGATATATTGCTACTTGACACAACTTGCAGGCACATTCAACGCAAAGGCTGGGAGTTTTCTAAAAAGCAAGCTAGTTATATGCAAATTAATTTTTAATGCTTAATTTAAAATAAAAATTTAAGAAAATTAATAACATTAAGTATTATAAATATGCAGAATGCTGAAACTGAGAAAGATTACTATTAACGTATTCTCAGTTGCGATCTATACATTTAGCAAATGAAAATTATTGAACTTGAATATTACCGACAATATGTTAGAGGTGTAAAATGATAGAAATCAATCTTCAATGAAGCAAATCCGTAACTCACTTAACGGAAGAAGCTGTACGATTGGCTAATACGCTCCTTACATAACAACATGCAAGCCACTTCGAAACGAAACCGGATATTTGAATGTTGTTTAATCACTTAAAACAACCCTTAACAAACTCTAGAAGAATAAATTTGATTCGTAACAGTCAGTTGAACAGGCTGAAGGTGGAAAGGGTGTATTACTAGTGACAACTACAGAGTAGGAGACACTTACTGAAAAGAGCAGTTTCTATTTATGTTTGTGCTTAGTAGTGACATACAGTACCGGTTTTGTAATTAGGAAACGTATTAATGTGGCTTAAAATTATTGTAGTGTACTGTACAGTACTATACGAGTAATATCTTATTAGAAATAGGTGTCCTTACTTTATTATTGTAGAATTTTTGTGTAGTATAGTAGAGATATCTGTAGAAACCCTCTTACCAAAATGCTGTTGTTGCAATTAGGAGAGGCATAACTGCAGTATAGAATTGTGTAATTTTTGTGTATTCCTTTCGGTATTCAGTAATTAACAGTAGTTTTTATCTGTTAGGGTGTTGTAGGATACACATAGAATACGACTAAGTAGTATTTTAGTGTAGTAGTATATTAAGTACCTAATTGTTGTGTGATCATTGAGTACTATCCTAGACAATATTTTTTTCTTTTTCTTTTTTGCACAAAACAAGTTATTTATATTTCCGTTCCTTTTCATTTTTTCTGTAATGAATGGCTAAAGAATGCAAATGTATGTACTGGGGGTGTGGCAAGGCATTGAGGGGTATGAGAGAGGAGTTGGAGAGTTTGAGGGAGATAATTAGGATTCTCACAGAAGACAGGAAGGAAGATAGGACTCCCTCAAACAACGTACAGGTTACAGTAAGTGTACAAGAGGGAGAGGAAGGAAAGGACAGGTGTTCTAATGTTTTAAGGGGAAGGAGATTGCAGGCTAAGGACTCTATTCAGGATAAGAACTCAGGACAGGTGTCTATGAGAAATCAGTACAAGCCACTGCAGGTAGAGCAACGGAGGGAAGATGAGGAACAGGGGACTGTTGCTGAGATGTGTGGAAGTAGGAGGAAGGTGAAAGGTAGGAAAGGAAAATGTAGAGTAGAAAATAGGAAAAGACAGGTGGAGCAGGGCCATAGGAGGGAGAAAAGGGAGGGGGAAGTAGCTTCTGCAGCTATCAGGAAAGATAGGGCTGACCAGGAGGGGAGGGGATCAAAGGAGGTGGGGAGGGTTGAGGCTCTGGTCATGGGGGATTCCATTTTTAGCCACATGGGGAAAGTGTGTGGAGAAAAGGGAACCAGGATAGAATGTTATCCAGAAATTAGGTTGAGGCAGATGCTGAGAAAAGTAGAAGAGAAGAAAGAAGGGAAAGTAGAAGGTGGTAATTTTTCACTTGGTACCAACAACGTAAGGCAAGCTAATATAAGTACCAACATATTTGGAGATGTGTGGGACCTGGTAAATGCTGCGTGGGTGAATTTTAAGAAAGCAGAGATTGTTATCTGTGGAATACTGTGTAGGAGGGATACTGATTGGAGAGTGATTGGGGTTTTAAATGAGACTATGGAGTGGGTATGTGGGGAAACTGGGAATTAATTTTCTAGATCTTAATGGGTGGATAGGAGGTAGGGATCTGCACTCAGATGGCCTTCAATTAAATCGCAGTGGTACGTATAAGTTAGGAAATTTGTTTAGAAGGGTAATAGGGAGGTACATTCAGGAAAATGGTGTTGTCTACGGAGCGGTGATGTGGGTACAGAGATTCAGAAATCAAGTAGGGATGAAATAAAATTGTTAGTGTTGAACTGTAGAAGCATTGTAAAGAAAGGAAAAGAATTAAGTAACTTAATAGATATATATTTACCAGATGTTGTAATATGAGTTGAATCATGGCTGAGAAATTATGTAATGGATGCAGAAATTTTCTCACAGAACAGGAGTGTGTGATAAATATCATTGTTAATCCATATTGAAGATACTGAATAGAGGATGCTACAGGCTTTATTTTGTCACCTATTCAATACATATACATTTTTAAACATTAAGGAATTTATTATTAATTCCATTTGACTGATGATGCCCTCAATGAAGGGCAAAACATGTCTCAAATGGAATTAATAATAAATTCCTAAATGTTTAAAAATGTATATGTATTGAATAGGTGACACAATAAACCCTTTAGCATCCTACATACAGGAGTGTGTATTTTAGAGATAGGATAGGATTTATTCTGATGATAGAAGAATTTGTAAGCTACAAAAAAAGTTGAACATGAGAAACATGAAATTCTAGGCATAAGGCTCATTTCAAAAGATAATAGGCAACCTGATGTCTTTGGAGTGTACATACTGGGAAAGGATAGTGCTGACCCAAATTCAGAATTATTTGATAAAATAATCAGCTATGTGGGAAACGACATGGAAAGGAATGTGATTGCAGTGGGAGATCTTAATTTACCAAATGTCAATTGGAAGGAAGTGGGAATAACAGGAAGCATGACCAACAAATTGCAAATAAGCTAATATAGGAAGGACAGCTAATACAGAAAGTGATGGAATCAACTAGAGGGAAAAATATCCTGGAGGTGGTGCTGATAAAACCAGACAAGCTCTATAGAGAAACCGAAGTAATAGATGGTATTAGTGATCACGGAGCTGTTTTTGTCATAGTTAAAAATAAATGTGATAGAAAGGATGGTTTTAAAAGTAGGACTATTAGGCAGGATTATATGGCTGATAAAGCAGGCATGAGGCAATTTTTAAAAAGTAATTATGATTGGTGGGAAATGGTAAATAAGAATGTAAACAGAATCTGGGATGGGTTTAAGGAAATTGTTGAGGAATGTGAAAACAGGTTTGTTCCTTTAAAGCTGGTAGGAATGGTAAAGGCCCACATTATTATAATAGAGAAATAAAGAGACTAAGAAGGAAGGAAATAGAGTTAGAAATGGCCATGGAAGTAAGGAGAAGTTGAAGGAACTTACTAGGAAATTAAATCTAGCAAAGAAAGCAGCTAAGGATAACATGAGTCAAGCATAATTGGCAGTCATACAAATTTTATTGGAAAATAGAATGGTATGTGTAGGTATTTTAAGGAAGAAATAGGTTCCAAGAAGGACATTCCAGGAATAGTTAATGAACAAGGGGAGTGTGTATGTGATGATCTTCAAAAGGCAGAAGTATTCAGCCAGCAGTATGTAAAGATTATTGTTTATAAGAAAAATGTCCAGATAGAGCAGGTGACTGACACTAAAGAAGTATTAAAATTTACATATGATAAAAATTATATTTACAATAAGATACAAAAGTTGAAAAGTGGGTGGAATTGATAAGATTTCTGGGGATATAATATGACCTTTCAATGACCTGTAGCAATATGTCGGCCGGTCATTGTAAGTCATAAGTGAAATGAAATGTGTCAATGACTTGGAAAAAGGTGTAACGTGTCAATGTGCGGCTTACGCGCATATTTATAAAAAGAACCGATACAACTCGTAAGTGTAGAATGGACATAATGGATGAGAGCCGGTGGATCGAACTCAAGACCCCGTGGTATATGTCGAATTACGTCAAGATCAGCTTTATCTACAAGCAAGAGCTCAGTACAATGTCAGCATCAGCTGAGAAGAATGTGGCTAGACATGATATCTAGTTTGAAGTTGTAAAGGGGGCCATGGATTAGCATGAAACTTCATATGGCAAATCATCTAATGGGCCCGTGCTGACGTGTTTCATAGTAAGAAGAAGAACAATAGTGTGTGTTTTCCTTTAGCAACTTCTATGATGAAGATTAGAGTTGTTATTCAGTTCCTCAAATGTCAAAAACACATGTATAGCTAGCATAGGATTTCTCTGCTTATGGAAAGCAACTGATTATTATTGTAAATAATAATGGAAGGAGTTCGTGTTTTACTTACTGATTACTGTATGAAGGAAGATAATTGAAGCAAGCTTAAAGATCTGGTTCTGTAATTGATAAACATAAAGAATAAGCCCAGATATAAGTTATATAATAGCCAAAATCATTTGCAAACCTCGAATTATATGTTTCCTCAGGCCAGTATCAAACTGGAATAGTGAAGATACAATTAGTGTGAAATTGTATTCCTAATTATATTGTACAAGTTTCAGGTGGCGGCCGGAGATGTTAAATCACTATCTGACCAGGGAATGTAAATGAACAACATGAGGTGCTAAACCAATATAGTGCCCTGGCGGACTCAGGCCTCGGCCGGAATGGACGGAATTACAAAAATGATGATTAAACCGCTGCGTAATTACCATGAAGAAGCCAGATAAGTTATTGTACTTGTCTATCTTTTGCTTTCCTAGAATGCTTTAGTAGCATTAGTCCTTTTGTCAATGTCATGTAGGTGACAAGGGGGTGTTAACTTGAACGATCTAACAGATTTTCGGTTGTATTTGTTGGGTTGCGATTGATCATACGTGGGTAAATATTGTATGCCGTCAATTACCGTGGATGAGACGTTTTACTGCGTTGTGTCCGTATTATTTATCGCTGTGAAACAAAAATAATATCATTTACTACAGGTAAGTTGCAGTGTGACAATGTGTGTGAAATATTGGTGCGTGATCTTGGTATAATTCCATGATGTGATATGGAAGTTCATTAAGGTGTATTAGGTAATGTTCATGTACAATGTTAATAAGACTCTTCCTTAATTTTGCTTGTGCAGTTAGGATGTGATGATTTTGTGCGGTATACAATGAGATGACGAGCGTAGGGTCGTCATAAGCGTGGCGGACACGAGATAATTTAGGTTGATTTTTATAGTTTGCGTGTCGAATTATATTGAGTTTCGAGACGTGTTAAGTTGTTAATGGTGTTGTTAATAGAATTTCCGCCGCATATTTTGTGAGATGATTGACAAGCTGGTCCAGCGTTAGGCATTGGTATTGAAGAGAGTCATCAAGTACATGAATTAATAAATTAAGATTTGTAGTTGCAAGTAATGAAATGTTGGAATATGCGCACGGTTAGGGTCTTATAATGCAATTCAGTGATAGTTATGTTTAAGATCAGAGTCACCTATTGCGATCGATGTACATGTAGTAGATGCTTAAAGTAGATTCATGCTGTAGTAGCATTTCAGCTGACGGTGAAGGCAGACCTTGACGCAGTTCAGACGGCACCAACTTATATTTTCATGCCAGTAGATAAAGATTTATTTCAGGTGCAGCCCAGCAGCTCGATGGGTGGAAACGACGTGCATTTTACTCACTTATGTGTATTGTGTTGCCATGTGTGATCATTTATAAATGCTGAAGTCTGTTGGGGGGTTCAAGTTAACCGATAATTAGTTAGTCAGATAGGAACAATGATAACTATGAAAGGCAAGGCGGAGTGGACAGGTACAATTAACATTTGCGACGGCGAGTGAATGATATAATATGACCCGATAGACTTTGGTATATCCATAAGATTCTACATTTCTGTGAATTTGCGTTAAATAATTATTTCCGGTTTATGATGGACAATGCAAGATGGACTCGGTCCTTATTTAATGTTAATGAATGCATATGATTTATTTTACGTTGTTCATTTCGGTTGTTCATATTCAATCAATTGATTTTTTTTTAATTAAAATGTGATCCTTCCAATTTCTGTTGCAATTTATTTAAAAACTTTGCCTTAGTGTAGAATTTACATTTTATGATTGGCAGTATCTATAGCTCAGTCGTCGTTATCTGAATGTGACCGAATACTCTTCGAAGGGCCATGCCCTGAGTGGAGTATCATGCGAACCTTCTGAACACTAGTCGGCAAATAATTTGATAGTTCATGGTTATCTACAAACCACGGAGTCCATGAACGGTCACATAGTGAATTAGTGTTTTTGGTCGCCCACCGTTGGGCTGAGTATTGACGAGTGAGCAGGTTAATATATTATATTTTGATTGTCAATCGCGAGGCATTGGACGAAAATAATGATGTATTTTGTCCGCTCGATGATGATGCGTATAGTAGGCAACGGAGCGATGATGGTAAAGACTTAGTTTGGCAATGGGAAGTTGGAAGGATAAATTAATCAGGGTCAGATTATTCGTTCATTCATGTGAGTATGGTAATTATTCGGTCATTTCGGTATGAGCTTGGGTTCGTCAGGGCTTAATCAGTGAATTTTGTGGCTGCTAAAGCAATAGTGATAGGTTAGGTGACATTTGAGGAACGTAGGATAAAGACATTTACTGCTTGAATATCAGTGTTATTAGTAATGGCGTCATTAGCGCAAGTAAAGTTACTGCTAGAAGAATTAGCGGGTAGATTGACGAAAGTGCAGGAATCCCAGGAAACGACCGTTAATGAAATGCGGAAAGAAATTAGAGAGTCGCAGGGAGTCGCATTAAAAGAAATTAGAGAATCGCAGGAAATGTCGGCGAGCGAAATGCGAAAAGAAATTAGAGAGTCACAGGAAATTGCAGCTATTGAAATGCGAAAGGAGGTTAGAGAGTCACAGGAAGCAGTGGCGAATGAGATGCGAAGAGAAATACGAGAAAGGCAGGAGGAGACCAGTAGAGAGATTAAAGAGAATCAGCGTGTTGTTTCAGAATTAGTCATGCAGAACTCAAGGGTGATGCAGGAAGAAATATCAGCACTAGGGTCGCGAATAGCCGAAATACAGGCGGACATACAGGAGGACATGAAAAGCTTGAGAAGTGAGGTGACAGTAGCAATAAATGAGAATAGAAAAGAGATTAACGAGAGGTTCACCGAACTTCAAGCTGAATTGAAGGTCAACGTGAACGATATTCAAACACAAGTTGACCGTGATATTAATGAATTAAAAGAAGAAGTAATTATTATGCAAGGGAAAATTATCGAATCGGATACTAGTTGGGACGATAAGTTTAGGAAAGTGACTGAAAATATTGAAGAAATCAATAGAGGAGTTCATGAGGAGATGGATACGGCGAAAGAACACATTAATAGTAAATTTCAGTCCATTATTGATGAGACAGATAGAAACAGGACCCAAACGGATCAGCAGATAAAGAAATTAAGTGACGAGTTGGAAAATGTACAGAAGAACATCCAGAATATGAGGATTGATTCTGAAACAACCAAGAAACTTGTGTTGACGACTTTGGAGAAACAGTCATCGGTCGATAATGAAAGGAAAACTGAGCTAGACTATCAGTTTGAAATACCGGTATACAACACTGACAGTAGTGAGAATAGTGTGGCGCATACGGCGAATGGAACCCAAATAATAAATGTAATACGCACAAACGAAGATAGACCAAAAAAGTTCACCGGAAATATAAAGTCGGGGATGACTCCTCGAGGGTTCATTCGAGAAATCGAAGAGTATTTCCGCGAGGCAAAAATAATGCCGGAGAGGCAATTAAAGGCAGTGGAACGACATTTGGACGGAGCACCACTGATATGGTACAAAGCGTTCAGGTACATTTTTGAAGACTACGCCGGATTTAAGAGCGCGTTCTTAGAACGTTTTTGGGGAATTGACGTTCAACAAAATGTCAGATTGGAGCTGTATTCAAAAAAATATTCTCTCAGCGGACCGAGTTGTTTCTCGGACTATTTTACCATGCAGTTTCACCGTTTGAAAGAGCTTGACTCACCCCCAACGGAACTCGAAATGGTGCGAGCCATAATTAAACAATTTCCATCTGATGTTCAACGGTTGATGACAACAGCGAACGTACAGTCCGCGGTGCAAGCAGAGGCAATTTTGAGGCAGCTTGACAGCACAAACACGCAAGTCGGAAATAGAATAATAAGGCATGTAGATCCAGTGGTAAACGTCGCAACAACAGTGGAACAGGAAAATGAATGTCGGGGGAATAATCAATGCTACTGCATGAGGAGAGAGAAGCAGGAGAGACATGATAATTCAGAAGACAACCAACGCGACCGGAGATGGACATCATGTCAGAATGGTAATGGAAGATATCCACGGTTTAGAAGAGGAACACGTTGGGGTTACCAACGAGATAGATGGCCGTACCGGAGGAATAGAAGTCAAGGAAGGATAGGATATAGAAGTGAAAATCGAGAAGGAGACGTTGACCAAGAAAAGAAGAGATATGTAGAAGAATTAAAACGCCAACAAGAGACTAAACGTTGGGAAAAAGCGATAAGGAGTCAAGAGATGAACGCAGATTGCATTGGTGCGTCGAGTCTCGAGTATCAGCGGCAACAAAGAAAGGATGCTGCAGACCGGATGCTCAATCCTAATGCAACCTCATTTGATGATAACTCCCACGAGAGGAATGGGGTGAAAAAAAACGCCAAATTAGAATTTAAGGAGAATAAGATAGATTTCAAGCAGCAACTGAATGAGCAACGTAAAGGGGTGATTGGAAACGTAGAATCTTGGGAATTTGAACCCGAAGAGTTGTTGGAAGACCGCCAATTGGGCGAATCTGAAATTAAAAGAGGACTTCCGGTCATATGGGTCACAATATTAGGTATTAAAATTTACTCGTTGTTGGATACAGGCGCCAGTATTAGTATTATTTCAAAGGTATTATTAATAGAACTCCAACGCAGAGCACGAGTCCCCATAATGCCAGTAGCCAACATAAAGATAAGAGGGATCATTCCAGATAAGGTTGCCAATTGTAAGATGCAGACGTTCCTTCCAGTTGAGATTGGCAAAGTTACATTCGAACATCCATTTTTGGTAATGGATAGGATTCAATATAATGTAATAATTGGATCAGATTTCATTAGGGAAAATAATATTATTATTGATCTAAATAGAGAAGAAATCCGTATCAGATCTAACGATGGAGAACAAGTACATGTTTCTGCTAGAATCGAGAATAAGAGTGTAGGTGAACTGCACAAAACTATGAACGTCTCGGTAGAGGAAGCCATGCGGATAGCAGATGAAATTATGGAGAAGTACGACCCGGAGGATCTGCAAGAATCGACCTTAGATGATGGAATTGGAGGCACAGCTGAACGAAGAAAATGAGATACAGAAACTTCCGGAAACCGCTAGAAGTTGGGACTTATGTGTTGATTAAGAAACCTGTTTCTTCTGACCCTAAAGCAAGGTTCTTTTCAAAGTTCGCCCCATTGTATATTGGTCCGTTTAAGGTTATAGAGGATCTGGGCAATAATGCTTATAAGATTCAGAGCTTGAAATCTAGAAATATATCAATATTCAATTCAGCAAATTTAAGACAATATTATTTCCCTGTTACTGATGATGATGAAGAAGCCAATCTCGTTTTTGAGGACGATATAACAGGCGATACCTTGAGTGGAAACGATCTCACGAGCGAGGAAGTAGATGTTCATAAAGCTGATACCAATGCATACTTCTGAAGATGAATGATGAGACGTAGCAAATAAATACACGGGTTTTGATCTGAGTGATAAGCACGAGTTGTTCGGAAATGAGGCTTGGAAGTATTGATATTTTAAGAAAGGAAGGATTTAGCCAGTCAAAGACTGATATAATAAGAAATTTCTCCCCATGTTCGAAATTTCTTCTCCAAGTAGAGGGGGAATATGACCTTTCAATGACCTGTAGCAATATGTCGGCCGGTCATTGTAAGTCATAAGTGAAATGAAATGTGTCAATGACTTGGAAAAAGGTGTAACGTGTCAATGTGCGGCTTACGCGCATATTTATAAAAAGAACCGATACAACTCGTAAGTGTAGAATGGACATAATGGATGAGAGCCGGTGGATCGAACTCAAGACCCCGTGGTATATGTCGAATTACGTCAAGATCAGCTTTATCTACAAGCAAGAGCTCAGTACAATGTCAGCATCAGCTGAGAAGAATGTGGCTAGACATGATATCTAGTTTGAAGTTGTAAAGGGGGCCATGGATTAGCATGAAACTTCATATGGCAAATCATCTAATGGGCCCGTGCTGACGTGTTTCATAGTAAGAAGAAGAACAATAGTGTGTGTTTTCCTTTAGCAACTTCTATGATGAAGATTAGAGTTGTTATTCAGTTCCTCAAATGTCAAAAACACATGTATAGCTAGCATAGGATTTCTCTGCTTATGGAAAGCAACTGATTATTATTGTAAATAATAATGGAAGGAGTTCGTGTTTTACTTACTGATTACTGTATGAAGGAAGATAATTGAAGCAAGCTTAAAGATCTGGTTCTGTAATTGATAAACATAAAGAATAAGCCCAGATATAAGTTATATAATAGCCAAAATCATTTGCAAACCTCGAATTATATGTTTCCTCAGGCCAGTATCAAACTGGAATAGTGAAGATACAATTAGTGTGAAATTGTATTCCTAATTATATTGTACAAGTTTCAGGTGGCGGCCGGAGATGTTAAATCACTATCTGACCAGGGAATGTAAATGAACAACATGAGGTGCTAAACCAATATAGTGCCCTGGCGGACTCAGGCCTCGGCCGGAATGGACGGAATTACAAAAATGATGATTAAACCGCTGCGGAATTACCATGAAGAAGCCAGATAAGTTATTGTACTTGTCTATCTTTTGCTTTCCTAGAATGCTTTAGTAGCATTAGTCCTTTTGTCAATGTCATGTAGGTGACAAGGGGGTGTTAACTTGAACGATCTAACAGATTTTCGGTTGTATTTGTTGGGTTGCGATTGATCATACGTGGGTAAATATTGTATGCCGTCAATTACCGTGGATGAGACGTTTTACTGCGTTGTGTCCGTATTATTTATCGCTGTGAAACAAAAATAATATCATTTACTACAGGTAAGTTGCAGTGTGACAATGTGTGTGAAATATTGGTGCGTGATCTTGGTATAATTCCATGATGTGATATGGAAGTTCATTAAGGTGTATTAGGTAATGTTCATGTACAATGTTAATAAGACTCTTCCTTAATTTTGCTTGTGCAGTTAGGATGTGATGATTTTGTGCGGTATACAATGAGATGACGAGCGTAGGGTCGTCATAAGCGTGGCGGACACGAGATAATTTAGGTTGATTTTTATAGTTTGCGTGTCGAATTATATTGAGTTTCGAGACGTGTTAAGTTGTTAATGGTGTTGTTAATAGAATTTCCGCCGCATATTTTGTGAGATGATTGACAAGCTGGTCCAGCGTTAGGCATTGGTATTGAAGAGAGTCATCAAGTACATGAATTAATAAATTAAGATTTGTAGTTGCAAGTAATGAAATGTTGGAATATGCGCACGGTTAGGGTCTTATAATGCAATTCAGTGATAGTTATGTTTAAGATCAGAGTCACCTATTGCGATCGATGTACATGTAGTAGATGCTTATAGTAGATTCATGCTGTAGTAGCATTTCAGCTGACGGTGAAGGCAGACCTTGACGCAGTTCAGACGGCACCAACTTATATTTTCATGCCAGTAGATAAAGATTTATTTCAGGTGCAGCCCAGCAGCTCGATGGGTGGAAACGACGTGCATTTTACTCACTTATGTGTATTGTGTTGCCATGTGTGATCATTTATAAATGCTGAAGTCTGTTGGGGGGTTCAAGTTAACCGATAATTAGTTAGTCAGATAGGAACAATGATAACTATGAAAGGCAAGGCGGAGTGGACAGGTACAATTAACATTTGCGACGGCGAGTGAATGATATAATATGACCCGATAGACTTTGGTATATCCATAAGATTCTACATTTCTGTGAATTTGCGTTAAATAATTATTTCCGGTTTATGATGGACAATGCAAGATGGACTCGGTCCTTATTTAATGTTAATGAATGCATATGATTTATTTTACGTTGTTCATTTCGGTTGTTCATATTCAATCAATTGATTTTTTTTTTTTTTATTAAAATGTGATCCTTCCAATTTCTGTTGCAATTTATTTAAAAACTTTGCCTTAGTGTAGAATTTACATTTTATGATTGGCAGTATCTATAGCTCAGTCGTCGTTATCTGAATGTGACCGAATACTCTTCGAAGGGCCATGCCCTGAGTGGAGTATCATGCGAACCTTCTGAACACTAGTCGGCAAATAATTTGATAGTTCATGGTTATCTACAAACCACGGAGTCCATGAACGGTCACAATAATAAAGACAATGGGTTGGGATATAGTACCATATCTGAAGTACTTATTTGATTAATGTTTGTTTGAAGGAGCTATACCAAATGAATGGAGAGTTGCAATAGTAGCCCCTGAATATAAAGGAAACGGTGATAGACATAAACCTGAAAATTACAGGCCCGTAAGTTAGACATGCAGTGCATGTAAGCTTTGGGAAGGCATTCCTTCTGATTACAGTAAAATGTGTGAAAAATTAATAACTGGTTCGATAGAAGGCAATTTGGTGTTAGGAAAAGTTATTCCACTGTAGCTCAACTTGTAGGATTTCAGCAATATATAGCAGATTTTTTGGATTCTGGAGGTCAAATGGACTGTATCGTGATTGACCTGTCTAAAGCATTTATAGGATGGATCACGGGAGATTACTGTCCAAACTGAGTGCAATTGGACTAGACAAAAGAATAACTGAAAGGGTTGCTACATTTCTAGAAAATAGATCTCAGAAAATTAGAGAAGGCGAAGCATTATCTAACCGGTAATAATTAAGAGGGGAATTCCTCAAGGCAGTATTATTGGACCTTTATATTTTCCTGGAACAGCTTACCACGGGAGATGTTCAATAAATTTCCAATGTCATTGAAATCATTTACGAAAAGGCCAGGAAAGCAACAGATAGGGAATCTGCCACCTGGGCGACTGCCCTAATTGCAGATCAGAATTAATTGATTGATTGATTGATTGATTGATTGATTGATTGATTGATTGATTGATTGATTGATTGATTGATTGATTGATTGATTGATTGATTGATTGATTGATTGATTGATTGATTGATTGATTGATTGATTGATTGATTGATTGATTGATTGATTGATTGATTGATTGATTGATTGATTGATTGATTGATTGATTGATTGATTGATTGATTGATTGATTGATTGATTGATTGATTGATTGATTGATTGATTGATTGATTGATTGATTGATTGATTGATTGATTGATTGATTGATTGATTGATTGATTGATTGATTGATTGATTGATTGATTGATTGATTGATTGATTGATTGATTGATTGATTGATTGATTGATTGATTGATTGATTGATTGATTGATTGATTGATTGATTGATTGATTGATTGATTGATTGATTGATTGATTGATTGATTGATTGATTGATTGATTGATTGATTGATTGATTGATTGATTGATTGATTGATTGATTGATTGATTGATTGATTGATTGATTGATTGATTGATTGATTGATTGATTGATTGATTGATTGATTGATTGATTGATTGATTGATTGATTGATTGATTGATTGATTGATTGATTGATTGATTGATTGATTGATTGATTGATTGATTGATTGATTGATTGATTGATTGATTGATTGATTGATTGATTGATTGATTGATTGATTGATTGATTGATTGATTGATTGATTGATTGATTGATTGATTGATTGATTGATTGATTGATTGATTGATTGATTGATTGATTGATTGATTGATTGATTGATTGATTGATTGATTGATTGATTGATTGATTGATTGATTGATTGATTGATTGATTGATTGATTGATTGATTGATTGATTGATTGATTGATTGATTGATTGATTGATTGATTGATTGATTGATTGATTGATTGATTGATTGATTGATTGATTGATTGATTGATTGATTGATTGATTGATTGTGGCACTGGGTGCAATGTCCCGCTATGTCTGGCTCAAAGAGGATGTATAAGAGAGAAAGAACTTCTACCGGTGAAAGAAAGAATACGAAAGCAGGTCCATAAAGGGGGATCAACTGACTGAACTTTACGATCCAATTCTTCGCACACTAACAGAAATACATTCGTGCTTCTTTTTTTTATATACATAGGGCCTGCGTGCATTATCATTATAGTCCATTATGCCTTTCAGCGTTCAGTCTGCAAGCCTCTGTGAATTTAACGAAACGGCACGTCGCGACATTCCTCGATTTGCAACTAGTGCCGTGGCTTCATTTAGTTCTGTACCTCTTCTTTAAATCGTTAGAAACTGAGTCAAACCATTGTCCCCGCCACCGAAGACGTTTTACGCGTACAGCTTCATCCATCGAGTTCATTCCTAAATTAGCCTTCATCTGCTTGTTCCGAGTACTCTCCTGCCATTGTTCCCACCTGTTTGCAGAAGCAATAATTCACGCTACTTTCGTGTCTGTTACTTCTAATTTATGAATGAGATATCCTGAGTCCACAAAGCTTTCGCTCTCGTAAAGCAAAGATGGTCTGGAGACACACCGATGTCAAAACAGTTTCGTCCGGGAGCTGACTTCCTTCTTACAAAACACTGTTGATCGCAACTCTCAGCTCACTACATTAGCTTTACTACACCTTGATTCAGTCTCACTTCCTGTATTACCATCCTGGTGGAACACACAACAAATATACTTAAAATTTTCTACCTGTTCAAGCTTTGTATCACCAATCTGACATTCAATTCTGTTGACTTTCTTACCTACTGACATAAATTTAGTCTTGGAGAGGCTAATTGTTATTCCGTACTCATTACGCCTATTTTCAAGTTCGAAGACATTAGACTGCAGGCTTTCGGCACAATCTACCATTAAGATGAAGTCGTCAGCAGAGGCCAGACTCCTTACTAAATTTCCAACTGCCTGAATCACTCCCTGCCAATTTATACCTTCCATCAGATGATCCACGTAAACTACGAAGGGCAAAGGTGAAAGATTACAGCCTTGTCTAACCCCTGTAAATATCCTGAACCAAGAACTCATTCTACCATCAATTCTCACTGCAGCCTAATTGTCACCATGAATGCCTTTGATTGATTTTAATAATGTACCCTTAATTTCATCCCCCCGCTAGAGTGAACATCATTTCCTTCATATGCTTTCTGTAGGTCTACGAAATATAAGCACAACTGTTCATTCAAATCGTAACATTTTACATTTACCTGGCGCGTACTGAAAATCGGACCTTGACAGCCCCTCCGTGCTCAGTAATCACACTGGTTCCCGTCCAACGTCCTCTCAACCACTGATCGCACCCTCCCTTCCAAGATGCCAGCGAATACCTTGCTTGGTATAGTATACAATTAGATACCTCGATAGTTGTTGCAATCCTTCCTGTTCCCTTGCTTATAGATAGGTGCAGTTACTGCTCCTCTCCGATCTGAAGGTACCTTACCAACACTCCATTCTAATCTTACTACTTTATGAAGCCATTTCATCCCTGCCTTCCCACTATACTTCACCATCTCAGGTCTAATTTCATCTATTCCTGCTGCTTTATGATAATGGAGTTTATTTACCATCCTTTCAACTTCCTCAAGCGTAATTTCACCAGCATCACTTTCTTCCTGCACATGAGCTTGGTTGTTCGCGACACTACCAGGGTGATTTCCTTTTACAATGGGAAGATTTTCAAAATATTCCCTCCACCTGTCCAGTGGTTCGCTGGGATCTATTATGAGTTCACCTGTATTACCCAAAGCACAGCTTATTTCCTTTTCCTTTCATTCCCATGATTCTTTATTACTATCCAGAAAGGTTTCGCTGCTGCTTGACATAGCCTTTACAGGTTATTACCAAAATCTTCCCATGGTTTCTTTTTGGATTCAGCAACTATTTGTATCGCTCTGTTTAATTCATCTACGTACAATTCCCTGTCTGCATCGGCCTTGTTTGGAGCCATTTCTGGTAAGCCTTCTTTTTGCGTTTACAAGCTGCTGCCACCTCATCATTCCACCGAGGTGTTAGCTTTTCTCCACCTTTACACATACCGTAGTCATTCCTAGGCATTCCCTTGGTGTTTCTATTACAGCATCCCTGTATGCCACCTATTCTCTTTCTATATCCTGAACCTGCTTACTGTCCACTGTTCAAAACTTCTCAATAATCATATCCATGTACTTCTGTCTAATTTCCTCGTCCTGGAGATTTTCTACTCTTATTCGTTTGCTGACAGATTTCACTTTCTCTGTCCTAGGCCTAGAGATACTTAGTTCACTACACATCAGATAGTGGTCTGTATCACCGAAAGTTCCCCGAAAAATCATACATTGCTAACAGACTTCCCGAATATAATGTCGGTTGAGATATGGTCTATTTTATGGATCTGGTATCCGTAGCCCCCATGTGAAAAGCCTCATGCTTAAGGAATGTATTCGTAACTGCTAAACACAAACTAGCACAGAAGTCCAACAAACGCTTCCCATTCCCGTTAGCTTCCACTTATTCCCCACATTTACCAATCACCCTTTCGAATACATCAGTTCTGTTCGCAACTCTCGCATTGGTATCGCCCATCAGCACCTTCCTCATCCTTGCTGTTGACCCTGACTACGATATCATTCGATGTTTCATAAAACTTGTGAACTTCGTCCTCATCTGAACCGTCACACGGTGCATACACTCAGACAATTCTCGTCCTAATTCCTCCAACTGCCAAATATATCCACATCGTTCGCTCATTTACGTGCCTAAAAGAAACCATGCTGCGTATAATAGTATTCCTCATTAACATTCCTGCCACATACTGTGCCCTTCCCTCTTTAACACCAGTCAAGTACCCTTTACAATCTCCTGTCTCTTCCTCGTTATCTCTTCTTGCCCGAATATCAATTACCCCTGGTACATCCGGATGCGTCCTCTTTGCTGAAGTACCCAGTTCTACTTTCTTTATTCGAATAGCCCCATTAATAGTGATAGTTCACCATCGATTTCGATTTCGTTCGCCAAGTCGTTTCCAAGGAGTCCATCGCCTGTTAATGGGAGTGGGACTCCATTACTCCCATAGGTCCGAGGCTTGCTTTAAACGTTCTGAACTCGGTAAATACATGAAGCAGGATGCTACCCTACTTATACATAGTCCAAGTGAGGATCTCTCCTCTAACGGGTTAGGGACCACCGGTGGATTTTGTAGTCTCAGCCACCAGAGCACAAGAAGGGCCATTGCACAGAATATGTCCAAGAACCCATTCCCGTGCCATAGCAAGTGGTATCCCGACCCTCAGTACCGCTTACTAGCCCACTCAGCCGTTGCCCATGGTTCCCGAAAAAGAACGTGACTACCGAGCTCGATAGCTGCAGTCGCTTAAGTGCGGCCAGTATCCAGTAATCGGGGGATCGTGGGTTCGAGCCCCACTGTCGGCAGCCCTGAAGATGGTTTTCCGTGGTTTCCCATTTTCACACCAGACAAATGCCGGGGCTGTACCTTAATTAAGGCCACGGCCGCTTCCTTCCACTTCCTAGGCCTTTCCTATCCCATCGTCGCTATAAGACGTATCTGTGTCGGCGCGACGTAAAACAAATAGCAAAAAAAGAAGTAAAACAAATAGCAAAAAAAGAACGTGACTACAGTAACCCACACCATGAACCGACAATTATTATTATTATTATTATTATTATTATTATTATTATTATTATTATTATTATTATTATTATTATTATTTCGGGGATATCCATGGAGCAGAAAGAGGCTAAAGACGGTGCCGGGGTGAATGGTTCTGTCTACAATATCAAAATTAATTTAAAACTTGAACTGAAGGTTATATTTCTTTAGAATTTCAAAAATCAACAAATAACTATAATAACAGGTACAATTAGCAATCTTGAAACAGGACTAGGAAAATCCAATATTAGAGATTTTTTGGGATTCTGGGCTTCAAGCCCCTAATGTTACAATTTTAGATATACCGGATCCAGTTTACAATTTTAATTCAAACAAGGAATCATTTACTCAAGGGCAGAAATCCCCTAATTCAAGAGCGCTTGCTCCCAAAATACAATATCTTGCCTTCCATAAGTACACCTTACTCTTAATAAATTTTGGAACAAGAGGCAACACGCTCTCAGTTTCTTCTAGCCTGCTCAAGGCAACAGGCTCTCAGTTCTCTCAGTTCCTTCTAGCCTGCTCGAGGCAACAGGATCTCAGTTCTCTCAGTTCCTTCTAGCCTGCTCGAGGCAACAGGCTCTCAGTTCTCTCAGTTCCTTCTAGCCTGCTCGAGGCAACAGGCTCTCAGTTCTCTCAGTTCCTTCTAGCCTGCTCGAGGCAACAGGCTCTCAGTTCTCTCAGTTCCTTCTAGCCTGCTCGAGGCAACAGGCTCTCAGTTCTCTCAGTTCCTTCTAGCCTGCTCAAGGCAACAGGCTCTCAGTTCCTTCTAGCCTGCTCGAGGCAACAGGCTCTCAGTTCTCTCAGTTCCTTCCAGCCTGCTCAAGGCAACAGGCTCTCAGTTCTCTCAGTTCCTTCTAGCCTGCTCAAGGCAACACGCTCTCAGTTCCTTCTAGCCTGCTCAAGGCAACACGCTCTCAGTTCCTTCTAGCCTGCTCGAGGAAACACGCTCTCAGTTCCTTCTAGCCTGCTCTAGGCAACACGCTCTCAGTTCCTTCTAGCCTGCTCAAGGCAACACGCTCTCAGTTCCTTCTAGCCTGCTCAAGGCAACACGCTCTCAGTTCCTTCTAGCCTGCTCAAGGCAACACGCTCTCAGTTCCTTCTAGCCTGCTCAAGGCAACACGCTCTCAGTTCCTTCTAGCCTGCTCAAGGCAACACGCTCTCAGTTCCTTCTAGCCTGCTCAAGGCAACACGCTCTCAGTTCCTTCTAGCCTGCTCAAGGCAACACGCTCTCAGTTCCTTCTAGCCTGCTCAAGGCAACACGCTCACAGCTCCTTCTAGCCTGCTCAAGGCAACACGCTCTCAGTTCCTTCTAGCCTGCTCAAGGCAACAGGCTCTCAGTTCTCTCAGTTCCTTCTAGCCTGCTCAAGGCAACACGCTCTCAGTTCCTTCTAGCCTGCTCAAGGCAACACGCTCTCAGCTCCTTCCAGCCTGCTCAAGGCAACACGCTCTCAGTTCCTTCTAGCCTGCTCGAGGCAACAGGCTCTCAGTTCTCTCAGTTCCTTCTAGCCTGCTCAAGGCAACAGGCTCTCAGTTCTCTCAGTTCCTTCTAGCCTGCTCAAGGCAACACGCTCTCAGTTCCTTCCAGCCTGCTCAAGGCAACACGCTCTCAGCTCCTTCCAGCCTGCTCAAGGCAACAGGCTCTCAGTTCTCTCAGTTCCTTCTAGCCTGCTCAAGGCAACACGCTCTCAGTTCCTTCTAGCCTGCTCAAGGCAACACGCTCTCAGTTCCTTCTAGCCTGCTCAAGGCAACACGCTCACAGTTCCTTCTAGCCTGCTCAAGGCAACACGCTCACAGTTCCTTCTAGCCTGCTCAAGGCAACACGCTCTCAGTTCCTTCTTGCCTGCTCAAGGCAACACGCTCTCAGTTCCTTCTAGCCTGCTCAAGGCAACACGCTCTCAGCTCCTTCTAGCCTGCTCAAGGCAACACGCTCTCAGTTCCTTCTAGCCTGCTCAAGGCAACACGCTCACAGTTCCTTCTAGCCTGCTCAAGGCAACACGCTCTCAGTTCCTTCTAGCCTGCTCAAGGCAACACGCTCTCAGTTCCTTCCAGCCTGCTCAAGGCAACACGCTCTCAGTTCCTTCTAGCCTGCTCAAGGCAACACGCTCTCAGTTCCTTCTAGCCTGCTCAAGGCAACACGCTCTCAGTTCCTTCTAGCCTGCTCAAGGCAACACGCTCTCAGTTCCTTCTAGCCTGCTCAAGGCAACACGCTCTCAGTTCCTTCTAGCCTGCTCAAGGCAACACGCTCTCAGCTCCTTCTAGCCTGCTCAAGGCAACACGCTCTCAGCTCCTTCTAGCCTGCTCAAGGCAACAGGCTCTCAGTTCCTTCTAGCCTGCTCAAGGCAACACGCTCTCAGTTCTCTCAGTTCCTTCTAGCCTGCTCAAGGCAACACGCTCTCAGTTCCTTCTAGCCTGCTCAAGGCAACACGCTCTCAGCTCCTTCTAGCCTGCTCAAGGCAACACGCTCTCAGTTCCTTCTAGCCTGCTCAAGGCAACACGCTCTCAGTTCCTTCTAGCCTGCTCAAGGCAACACGCTCACAGCTCCTTCTAGCCTGCTCAAGGCAACACGCTCTCAGTTCCTTCTAGCCTGCTCAAGGCAACAATCTCTGGCCTCTCAAGGCACAACTTACAAATTGAAAATAATTTTATACAGGGGTGTCCAGTACCCAACCTAAAGGGCCTTTGCGAAAAAGAACAGGTTAAATAAACGGCCCGAACACAAACTGAATAGAGGCGTACAGTGCACTCCTAGATAATGAAAAATTAAAACCTACAGGGCTCTCTGCCGATGAAACAGGGGCTAATCCCAAGCTACATGAGGTGGTGCGTATAGAAATAACGGCAATACATTACAGAAGAAAGGTTGCTAAATCGCAGACACCTCAAACCAAGAAGAACGGGAGCTCGAGAGGGTAACTCACTCTCTATCCCCCAATTATAATTAAAGATTTTATGAAGTTTTTACATTAGCCGAAAGAAAAGTTACATTTTAGAAATGTATTGTTACATAATTAGAGACTCGGACCTTCCCCTCGAATAAAGCTGCGGAGGTAGCAATAAAGATAATGTTTACGTGGCCATTACGTTATAGATGTTCAGCTGACCGAAGAAAGGGGCGGCCTCCTGCCTTAACACACACACAGAAAGAGGATGATCAATTGACAAGGAAACATGTAAAGCCGCAGTTTATGTACCCTCAGGGGAGGTTCGAGAGAATTCAAGACTAATCAGGACACACCCTCTTAATTTTTATTGGTGGATTCAAAATGAACTAGAAATGCAGGATTGGTTGAAAATTAATTACCAAAATTTATGATTGGTCCGATTCAAGACTGGTGGAAAAAAACGGAAATATTGCCAATCGCAAAATAAATGAACATAGATTCAGTTATAAAAACCTAGAAATACGAAACTTCTTTAAGTTATAAGTTCTTACACCTTGCACCAGAGTGCATGATCAGAGTTGTTTTGGTAATGTCAGCTGTGCAAAAATGTCCAAACTTCTTGATGTATGGCGAACAAAACCAGGAGAAATTCAATCAGATTACGAAACTTTACAATAACACAGTTACTTAATATTTCAGTGGTGACAGCTTCTGATTAAAGTTCCAACTTGTTGTGTTATTAGTTTCACTTTTTGATCGATAGGAGAGATTATTAAGGCGCTGATTTTGAATGAGCGGAGTTGACGTGAACATCCCGGTATTATTATTATTATTATTATTATTATTATTATTATTATTATTATTATTATTATTATTATTATTATTATTATTATTATTATTCCGCAAATATCGTGGATCACAGAGGTGTAAGAAGGTGCTGGGCTCAATGCGTGGACAGGGATTTGACAATATAATGCACTAAATTTTGAAATGTTATTCCTTCCTTCTTATTTCTCTTATTTAAAATTAGGTAAACAGAAGACGCGAATAAACAATAGCAATAAAATAATGACCTTGTTAGCTCCAACAACAACGACATAAACTTCAAAAGTAGAGGGACTTATCAGCACGATGAAACATTCACACTATTGTATAAGAGCAGGTTTGCTTCATAGCCTAGCTCCAAACTCTAATACAGTCCAGTTTCTCATTTCTCATAGCGCACAAGGATATACAACAGCAATCCTCAAATGAGGTATTTACACTCAATTCTGCTCAATCATTTTCATATTACCTTTCGGACACAAAATGAGGCAAAATGAGTGCCCATATTAAATGGCTACAATGTAAACAGGAAAAAGTTGATAATCATTGGCCAAAAACAAATCTCAGGGACGCGAAAATCCTGCACTCCTTCTAGAAAACTGTTAAAACCTTAAGTGAGCTCATGGCCCCAAGGTACAGAGGCTAAGGCTATTCTACGCCAGGGCGACTAAACAATAAGCATTAAATACCAAAAACTGTTAATGATTATGGAGGATAAGAAACTTAAGTCACCCCATACCAGTTGAATGGTAGTCAACACAGGGTAATCACTCTTGTCCCCTTACATTACATATTTCCCAGTAGGGAATAAAACAGAGCCCTTAGATTGGCGAAAATGATACTTTTAAACCAACAGGTTTAGAAAAGTACACGAAATATAAGAGCTTTGAAACATTCCCCTCATGCTATCTCCGGAAGCTATCATATGTTAAAAAATTTCTGTCATTACCTTGTGTGGCTGGCCTTCCGAACGCCGATCCGCGACTTCTGCCACTTTAGTATACGCCGCACACAATAAACTGTAGCCATGCCAATGACAATACGGCCTTAATGCGCCCAGCTTTTATAGTATCTCGAGGAAAAGTTAGTGAACACTTTACGGATAGGCTGGATTCTTGTACACACCCCAAATATTATTCGGCTACAGACAATATTCACAAAATTTCTAATTGTTAGATAGACGCTGGAGATTGAGGGGGGGGGGGTGAGGTAGATGTTTTGGCAACCTTGACATAAGAACAAAATAATTTTCAAAACTAAGATAATGTACCTTTCAAAATTAGCTTTCCCGTAAGAATTAATTGTCCTTAATCCCGCCAGAGGGGGCACTTAGGCCGATGGTAGAGGCATCCAATAGTTGAAAATCAAAGTGTCTTGCATAACATTATTTCATCTTCCATTACATAGATGGCCGTATAGAAGGCACACAGTTCGACCGGACGGAGAAGGTGCACCCTCGGTACAGACCGCCACCCTCTAAGCTCTTACAGCGGTATGAGCAGCTTTGAAATCTTGAATCTTGCCATGCATATTTTTGAGAGAATATACACTGACTGACAGTGACAATGCAACACCAAGGAGGAGTGGTTCGAAAGGGATGAAAGTTGGGGAAAAACAGAGACGGCACGGACGAATAATTGATGTTTATTTCAAACCGATATGCAGGTTACACAATGCGCACGGCATCGACTCAGTAGGATGTAGGACCACCGCGAGCGGCGATGCACGCAGAAACACGTCGAGGTACAGAGTCAATAAGGGTGCGGATGGTGTCCTGAGGGATGGTTCTCCATTCTCTGTCAACCATTTGCCACAGTTGGTCGTCCGTACGAGGCTGGGGCAGAGTTTGCAAACGGCGTCCAATGAGATCCCACACGTGTTCGATTGGTGAGAGATCCGGAGAGTACGCTGACCACGGAAGCATCTGTACACCTCGTTGAGCCTGTTGGGAGATGCGAGCAGTGTGTGGGCGGGCATTATCCTGCTGAAACAGAGCATTGGGCAGCCCCTGAAGGTACGGGAGTGCCACCGGCCGCAGCACATGCTGCACGTAGCGGTGGGCATTTAACGTGCCTTGAATACGCACGAGAGGTGACGTGGAATCATACGCAATAGCGCCCCAAACCATGATGCCGCGTTGTCTAGCGGTAGGGCGCTCCACAGTTACTGCCGGATTTGACCTTTCTCCACGCCGACGCCACACTCGTCTGCGGTGACTATCACTGACAGAACAGAAGCGTGACTCATCGGAGAACACGACGTTCCGCCATTCCCTCATCCAAGTCGCTCTAGCCCGGCACCATGCCAGGCGTGCACGTCTATGCTGTGGAGTCAATGGTAGTCTTCTGAGTGGACGCCGGGAGTGCAGGCCTCCTTCAACCAATCGACGGGAAATTGTTCTGGTCGATATTGGAACAGCCAGGGTGTCTTGCACATGCTGAAGAATGGCGGTTGACGTGGCGTGCGGGGCTGCCACCGCTTGGCGGCGGATGCGCCGATCCTCGCGTGCTGACGTCACTCGGGCTGCGCCTGGACCCCTCGCACGTGCCACATGTCCCTGCGCCAACCATCTTCGCCACAGGCGCTGCACCGTGGACACATCCCTATGGGTATCGGCTGCGATTTGACGAAGCGACCAACCTGCCCTTCTCAGCCCGATCACCATACCCCTCGTAAAGTCGTCTGTCTGCTGGAAATGCCTCCGTTGACGGCGGCCTGGCATTCTTAGCTATACACGTGTCCTGTGGCACACGACAACACGTTCTACAATGACTGTCGGCTGAGAAATCACGGTACGAAGTGGGCCATTCGCCAACGCCGTGTCCCATTTATCGTTCGCTACGTGCGCAGCACAGCGGCGCATTTCACATCATGAGCATACCTCAGTGACGTCAGTCTACCCTGCAATTGGCATAAAGTTCTGACCACTCCTTCTTGGTGTTGCATTTGCTCTGTCAGTCAGTGTATATACAGGATGTTAGGTGTATACGTGCAGTTATTTATTGTAGCAATAGACAACGATGTGACGAACCACTATATATCAAACTTTTAGTAATCCTCGGAAGTTATTTTCGAGAGCAAAGGGGTACGATGTTTTTAGAATAGGTAGTATGCCTTGTTCTTGTGAATGAATAGCTTTCCTTTGATAACAGGCAAGTCACGCGCCATCCCTGCCAAACTGGTTTCTGTTCTGTTTATGTTTAAGAGCAAATGTACTACTGTGACAACTGAGCGCTCCCTATTCAATGCCACGAGATGTTACGTAATATACTTGCCAAACTGGTTTTATGTTTACGAGCAACTGACCTACGGTAACAGCTGAAGGCTACCAGTCTACAACATGTTACGTTACATTATCGCCAGACTGGTTTGTTGTTGTTAGTATTTAGTTTCCGTCTTAGGGGTTTCAGACAACACTAGTTATCGGTTTCGGACCCTGGAGATGTATTGAATTCTCAGCGTTAATACTGGTTCATTTGCTGTTACGTCCTTGAGGGGATAGGGATATCTGTGGTCGTCAGCCCTGTGGTCTAGTGAGTATGGAAATGACCTGAAAACCTGTGTCGGTGCGCGACCTGTACGAGCGTGTGATATAATTATTGGTTGGGATACGCACGCCGGGACGTGAAATGCGGTACGATCCCCGTTGTGCATTGCGTAAAGGTAGAAGAAGGAAGACAGTTCCTTGCGCCAACGAACAAATGCATGGCATAGGATATCCATATGAGTAGAATCAGAATTGAATTATCGAAGCACATCGAACGTTTTGTTTCAAACGAAAAATGGACATATTATACAACTAAGTAAATTAAACGTACCCACATTTCGTGCTTCCTGCATGGTTGAGTGGCTAAAACGGTTGAGGTGCCAGCCTTTTGACTCCAACTTCGCATGTTCGAACCTGGCCCCGTGCAGTGGTATTTGAAGGTGCTCAAATACGTCAGCCTCGTGTCGGTATATTTACTGGTACACCGAGCTCGATAGCTGCAGTCGCTTAAGTGCTACCAGTATCCAGTATTCGGGAGATAGTGGGTTCGTACCACACTGTCGGTAGCCCTGAAGATGGTTTTCCGTGGTTTCCCATTTTCACACGAGGCAAATGCTGGGGCTGTACCTTAATTAAGGCCATGGGTGCTTCCTTCCCACTCCTAACCCTTACCTGCCCCGTCATCGCTATAATACCTATCTGTGTCGGTGCGACGTAAAGCAACTTGTCATTCGAGCCAAGACACCACTGTGGTTCAGAATATCCTCTGGTGCTTAAACATACGTTCACGGAGGTCATCCGAAGTGGTTACCTCAGTTCGGTATACTTTGTTTCTCATGTCCCCCCAGGCATAACAATCCACTGGAATAAGGGCTGGCCAATTGATAGTTCCACATCGTCCTGTCTACCGTTGAGGAAATGTCTGCACCATCGTGTAAAATCCACGTGGTTCGGCGTAGTCGAAGCGACACGTCCTCTGAAAGCTCCAGTAACGTACTGTATCTACTGTACAGGAGCAAGATAACATTAATAAAAAGATGTAACCGACCTCCAACTACACCCATCCTGATATTAATTAGAACCGGTGCTGGAAACTGCCTTGTCCTATTGAATGGGGATATTCCACAGCTCATGAGTGGGACATAGTGGGTTCCAACCCCTCTGTCGGCAGCCCTTAAGGTGGTTTACCGTGGTTTTCCATGTTCACACCAGGCAAATGCTGGGGCTGTAACGTCATGAATGCCACGATCGCTTCCTTTCCGATACTAGCCCTTTCCCGTCCCATCGTCACCATAAGGAAAGCTACACCGATCAAATGTATGCAAGTAAGGTGATTGGTACCGGTCTGAGTGTCTGAGACCGTTGAGGTCCTTATCTTCCGACCTCCAACTTCGCAGGTTCAATCTTGGCTCAGTCTGATGATATTTGATGGGGCACACATACGTCAGTCTCGTGTCGTAGAAATACTGGCACGTAAATGAACTCCTGCAATATGAAATTTCGTCACCTCAGCGTCTCAGAAAATGGTATAAATAGTATGTGGGACGTAAATCAAAATAACGCTAATGAAAAGACGATTGGTCAAAGAGACAGACTTCCCACTGCATCCATCCAGATATTAATTTAGAGCCGGTGCTAGAGGTTGCCTTGGTACACTAAATATTAAACACTCCTTCTATAAAAATTGCCTCATGTGTCACTAATACACTTGACAGAAATTCTGGATTGAGTGCTTGATCAATTAACCAGCGGCAGAAATCCACTCTTAAATCATCACCGAGCTTGATAGTAGCATTCGCTAAAGTTCGAACAGTATCCAATATTCGGGATGTACTGGCTTCGAATCCCTCGGTCGGCAGCTTTAAAGATGATTTTCCGTGGTTTTTCATGTTCACACCAGGCAAATGCTAGGGCTGTACCTTAATTAAGACCACGGTTGCTTCCTTCCCGATCCTAGTCCTTAGTTATATCTGTCGCCATAAAACCTATCTGTATCGGTGCGACGCACCGATACAGATAGGTCTTATAGGACGATGGGATAGCAAAGGCCTAGGAGTTGGAAGGAGGCGGCCGTGGCCTTAATTAAGGTACAGCCCTAGCATTTGCCTGGTGTGAAAATGGGAAACCACGGAAAACCACCTTCTGGGCTGCCGACAGTGGGATTCGAACCCATTATCTCCGGGATGCAAGCTCTCAGCCATGCGTCTCTAACCGCACGGCCAACTCGCCCGGTAATAATAATAATAATTGTACCGGGCGGTACACCTCTACTCCGTTTATTTAAAAGTTGCGCCAGTTAAAACTCCTCTTCTGGAGGAAGTCTGAACTTTATCTACTCTATTAATTCTCTACATTCTCAGAAGATGTCACCACGTGGAAAACTTTGAGTTTTTGAACTGTGTCATTTTTTATGTGTTTTTGTTTCGCTTGAAGTAAGAAGTGTGAACTTTCTCTTCTAGAGGACACTACTGAAGATCAACAATAGTGCAACCTAGTGCGGAGTCAACGAACTATTTTGTTGGAGAAATTTTTATTTGAAATGTTTGTTCTCTGCTAAATTTCTTTCAGTTATTGTTTAAGTTGGCTGTATACCCCTCTTTTTCCCCTTGTTTTAGATTTATCCAATCCCGAATTTCTTTGAGTAATTTCCGACCTATCCGGTGTATCTTCCCCCAACTTGGATTTGTTTTTGTACCCTAGCCAATAAAATCTTTGTAGGAGGGTGTTTTCTTTCCCCTAACGCCTAGAACTTTCTGCGAGAGTATTTAAACTGCTGATTTTGGGGTCTCCGGGCCACTTCTGTTCCATCTTTCAGTGTATTAAGTACATAGCAGGAGGCGGGAAGCGCCTCTTTCTCCGGCAGCGGTCAACACCAAGGTAATGGCCGATTAATAAATTCTTTCTTTGCTAGCTCAGCAGTTTAACTTTCGGGGCGGGTTCGAAGCGTTCCACTATGTAACCTTTTCCTAAGATGTAACTACTCCTTTCATCTATTCTCTTGTAAAGCTACATTCTGGGATAGAGAGTGCTAACCCTCTCGAGCTCCCACTCATATTGTTTCGAGGTGAACTTATTTTTCTCAACCTATTCTTCGTTAATGTAAAACAAATTGTTCTCTTCTTAAGTCACCTCTTTAGTATGGGATTAGCCCTTGTATTAACGGCCTAGCGCCAAGTAGGTCTTAATCAAGTGCATTAGGAGAGCAAGTTCGCCTCCTCGCAAATTGTTATTTTAGAGGTCATGTAATCAACCTTCTTTTCATTTAACAGACCTCAGTAGGTTGGGTATTTTACCCCTGTATATATATATATATATTCCTAGAGGACGGTTTGAAGGTAGAGTTTGGTGTAGCCTTTGAGAGGCTTAAATTTTGAGAGCGTGTGGCTCTTTTGAAAATCGAGTGTCATATGCCTCGTGGAGGCTTTTCAGTGTAATTTGGAGCTAGGGGCTCCTAGGTATGAATGGGGTTTTCTGCCCCTCTGTTAAAATTTGTGTTTGGGGTAAAACTGAGCTGATTGCTGAAGTCAGGGCGCGAAGCCCAAAACCTATAAATATTGTAACTACCCTTTTTGCTACTTTGTACCTTGCCATGTTTGTTATTATTTGTTTTGAAAAGAAAATATAACCTTGTTAAATTTTAAATTAATTTTACATTGCACTATAATTTCGTAGCTTGAAACCCATTCACACCCGCACCTTCTTTTACGCATAACTACCGCTAAAACACGGTAACAAGTGGTAGCAGAGCGTGGTTGAATGGGTCTCAATTTAGCCCCTTTTGACGGCTAGACATTGTTTGATCCGAACTCTAACCATTTTCTCAGTTGCTGGTATTTTTTGTCTTTTTCAAAATTGTTCTGTCATCATGCCTGGCCCTCGCGATGTTCTCCTTCTTAACTATTTGCGCAAGGAGGAGTTGATCTATGAATTAACTATCAGAAATGTGCAATCTGGAGGCACGGTTGCAATAGACACTAACAAGCTTAGAGAGTCCCTTGAATTACCCATTTCCATCCCCAATTTGGGAGAGAAAGATATTGATGACTCTCTTTCCACGATCGTCGAGAATATTACTGGGCTAGCTTCTGTAGTTAGTTTTTTTGATGAAAATGATCCGTCTCCTAATCAAATTAAGCGCGTGCAAGGCAGACTATATCACTTTTCAAATAGAGTTAATGATCTGTTGTCTCTAAAGGTGAATGACGTTCAGAGGAAGGAAGCCAGTACGCTCCTCGAAACTATTTCTGAATTGTCTAGTAAGGTCACTCAATTGCTAACTGGCGAAGTTCCTCCCAAAACTGATCAACCCGCCACGGTGAACGTAAGTAGTGATGAAGAGCCTCCTAAGGGAGAAGGCAATAGGAAAACCATCGCTGCTCAAACTATCTCTGCCCCATTGGACAGCGAGTCTGAACGCCGTGCATCATTGAGTAACATCCGCTCTGAATTAACTTCTTTGCCATTGAAACCTTTACCTACTATGTCATCCGGGTTTAGCAGCTTGCCTCATCCATTGGCAATGTTGCTAAGAGATATCTCTAAGTTTTCCGTCAACACCACCAGTGAAGTTATTTCTTTTTTAAGGTTTTTAGTTGAATTTCAGGATCATGCCCTTGTTTTTTCTCTTTCGCCATGTCAAATTTTGCAAATTATCTACCCTTACGCAATTGGTATTCTTTCTGATAAAATAGTAAGAGCCATAGCTGAACAGTCATCTATCGAAGATTTCCATGCACATTTGCTTGCAAATTTTATTCCTGCCCGCGCGAGGTCATCTCTGATTCAGAAGTACTATTATCGGGTACAGCGCTTGGATGAAAACCTGGCAGACTTCATCCAAGATATTAAATTTTATACTAGGGTGTTTGCTCTCCACTTCCCGGAGGATCAGATCGTGCAGGCTATTGTAGAGGGAATTTCACCTCCCTATAGGTCATATTTGTGTTTCGCGGCGTGCCCGCAAACTTTCTCTGAACTTGAAGCATTGGCCGTCTCAGCGGAAGGAGTTAGATACGCCGATTCTTTGCGTGTCGCGAAAGAACCCCCGCCTTCCTTTAGTAATACTCGGCCTCCACCTCGCCGATCAGTCACCCCTCGTAAATGTTATGCTTGTGGGTCGCCTGACCATCTGCGCAATAAGTGTCCTCTGATCAAGTCTATTAGGGCAAATAATGGAGCTGGTTCTTCTCAAGGCTGTTTTAAGTGTGGGGCCTTCTCACATATCGCCAAGAATTGCCCAAACTCAAATAGCGCCCCCTCCTGCTCAACTTCTGGTGCAAATTCCACCTATGCCAATAATAAAAAGTGACTAGTGGCTTCGGCTGAGTCGACTAATCCATCTTCCCGAGGCTCAGCCCCTAGTAAACAGGCTGCGAATGCAGAGAACGATCAGCCTTCAAATTCATCTTTTGAATGCCCTAAAGAATGTCTCAGGATTGCAGCGGATACTCCCGCACCGGTTCCTTTTCTTAAGATTGAGTTAAATAATGAGCCTATAACAGCTCTCTTAGATTCAGGCAGTGTTTGTTCCATTATTTCGGCTGAATGGTACTCGAAATTGAAATCTGTTTGCAAACTACCTGTCTATGACTCTTCTCCTGTTAAATATGTTTCGGCTAATGCATCTCCATTAGAAATTCTAGGTTCCTTACTGGTCAAAATTCGTATTTTTAAATTTACATGGAAAATTAAACTGTTTGTGGCTAAGCACTTGTCTTGCCCCATCATATTGGGAGCGGACTTTATCTCTCACACTGGTCTTGTGCTCGATCTTCAGAGTAGGTCTTGCACTTTCAAATTTGCCTCTAATTGTAAAATCCCTCTATTAAAGTGTAATTCTGTATTATGTTCTTCTATTTCGCCTACCCTGGATGAGATGTTGTTAGACCTTAGACATCTACCTGAGGAGCAGGCTGATAGTATTCGCAAACTTTGTCAGTCGTTTCCCGAGGTGTTCTCTGATACTCTTGGTGTTACTGGCCTTATTGAATACAAAATTGAGGTCACGGATTCGATTCCTGTCCGTTTTCCGCCATATAGGCTATCTCCACCTAAAATGAAGGCTCTAAAAGAAATCATCGATCAGATGTTGAAGGACGGTATTATTAGGCCCTCTAAGTCAGCGTATTCTTCGCCTATTTTTCTAGTCCCGAAACCCCAGGGGGGCTTCAGGCCAGTCATTGATTACAGGGCTCTCAATCGGAAGGTGGTGTTACAATCGGTGCCCCTTCCTGACCTTCATTCTTGTTTTTCATGGTTTCGTAAGGCCAAGTTCTTTACCATCTTGGACTTGAATCAGGCTTATAATCAAATTCCCCTTGCCGAAGAGTCTAAACATCTTACAGCGTTTGCCACGGACTGGAATTTATACGAATACAACCGCGTGCCTTTCGGGCTTCCCACGGGAGCAGCTGTACTCACTAGGCTACTAGATAGGGTCTTCTCCGACATCAAATTTGAGTACTTATATCACTACTTGGATGATGTCGTCGTATTTTCCGAGACCTTTGAAGAACATCTAGATCATCTGCGAGAAGTTCTCAATCGCCTTCATAAGGCTGGGTTAACTGTTAAGTTGTCCAAGGTTGCCTTTGCTAAGCCCTCTATGTCATTCCTAGGGCATATTGTGTCACCTGATGGTGTAGCAGTCGATCATTCTAGAACACAGGCCATCCGTGATTTTAAACCTCCCAACGACATTAAAGGTATCGCCAGGTTCATTGGTATGGTGAATTTCTTCAGAAAGTTCATTCCTAACTTTGCTAATAGAGCGGCGCCCTTAAACCTTCTACGTAGGAAAGGCATCAAATTCGAGTGGGGACCTTCTCAACAAGCCGCTTTTGAAGATCTTAAATTAGCTCTCTGTAATGCCCCTGTACTTGCTATGCCTGATTTCTCGAAGAAATTCATCGTCCAAACCGACGCGTCGTCGTCGGCGGTAGCTGCAGTCCTTCTTCAAGAGACTGAACTAGGGAGGCGACCCATCGCCTATGCATCTAGGACTCTATCGGCTCAAGAAGCAAAATACTCCATATATGAGCTCGAAGGCTTGGCAGTCTTATTTGCCTTAGAAAAGTTCCGTCTCTATCTGGAACATGTCAAATTCGACCTGGAGACAGATAATCAAGCCTTAAGCTGGGTCTTAGGTAGGCCTCGTCGCACTGGTCGTATAGCCCGTTGGGCCATCCGTATCTCCGCCTTCCAATTCGATGTCCGGCATATCCGAGGCACCGAAAATGTTGTTGCTGATGGACTCAGCCGTATGTTTTCAAACGAGGTCGAGACCCATGAACCGGTCAACAGTTCATCACCTCCCGAGTCCATGCTATCTGATGTTAATGCCATCTTAACAGATGCTCCCATGCTCTTTAGGGATATTGAGAAATACCAACGTGAAGATCCGACGCTGGCCCCGATATTGGAAACCCTTTCTTCTGGGGAACATGTCGTCCCTTATGTTCTGAGGAATGGTGTTTTATGTTGCCCTTCGAGGCATGATAAGATGATGAGAGTTGTCGTTCCAGCTGTTCTGGTACCTATGATCTTCAAGTATTATCATGAGACCCCATTAGGAGGGCATCTGGGTATCTTTAAAACTCGTGAAAAGATTCGTGAAATGTTCATCTGGAAAGGTATGGACGGTGAAATCCGTGAACTTGTAAAAGCTTGTAAATCTTGTTTGCTTAGTAAACCCACCATGTCCACTAAGGTAGGCCGTTTGTCTTCTCATCAAGCGTCGCGCCCCATGGAACGCCTGTATATTGATTATGTAGGACCCTTCCCCCAGTCAAAGGGTAATGCTAACAAGTTCATCTTTGTGTGTGTAGATGGTTTTACCAGATTTTCTTGGTTATTTCCGACTAAGCTGGCTACCGCTCAGTCCACCATTACTTGCCTAAATTCTATTTTTGCTTCTTTTGGTCCGTGTCAATATATTGTGTCTGATAATGCTAAGGCGTTTACATCAAATCTTTTTCGTAAATTCTGTTTTGATTTGTCCATCTCTCATGTAACTACTTCTGCTTACTACCCTCAACCATCTCTGGCTGAACGGGTTAACCGGAATCTCAGGTCCGCACTCATTGCCTATCATCATGAAGATCATTCCAGGTGGGACACGTCCCTGCATTGGTTAGCGTTTGCTTTGAATTCGGCGGTTCATGAATCACACAAGTTTACTCCAGCTTCTTTGATGTTCAAGTTTGTTCCCAACACGCCGCTCTCTAACCTCTGGTCTCTGAGTGACATTCTGCCCGAGACAATAGATCCGGACAACATTAAAGATCTTTGGAAGAAGGCTAAAGCCAATCTTAAGGTGTCTCATGAAAAGGTTAGGGAAAGGTATGATCATGGACGGAGACCCACCCCTTTGAAGGTAGGTGACCAGGTTATGGTCAAGAATTTTGTTCCCGCGGGCAAGCTTGCCCCCAGATTTCATGGGCCTTGTGTTATTCTCGATTTCCTTACGCCGGTTACGTTGTTAGTAAGCAATCCAGCCACCGAGAGGATATTTAGGGTTCACCTGTCCCAGGTGAAACCGGTGTAATTTCTGTGTTAACTTGTTTCATATTATTTTGAAAGGAATATAAAGGTTATATTTTTTTATTGAGTTTCACTTTTAAGGCATTCTGCCCCTTCTATAATATTTTGTTTCATATGTAAGTTTTTTGTAAACCTCCCCCGCACCGTTAAACTGCCATTCTGTCCTTGCCACGGCCATTACCACGCTCCCGTCTCCTGCTCAACTCTACACAGTGGCTGGCTTAGATGAAATGCCATGGATATCTGCACGCCGCTGGCCCCTCAATCTCTCTACATGCCTGTGCCCTCAAAAGAAACATGATGATCCAACACAATTCTGCCGCCTAGCTTAAATGTTTCAGTGCCCCCGCAGCCGCGCAGCGCCGTGCAGCAACTGGGGAGGGGGATGGGCCCCCTCCTCTCCAGCGAGGACGACATGTGCCCGGCGAGCCGGAGCTCTCCCCCCGGCCAAGGCTGATGTGCGGCGCACGACCTGCTACTTGCCCGAAGCCTGTATATGTTCACCGCGGGCGCGGCGTGTTTCAACACCTCTGCTCCCCTCATAGTGCGGGCGAGCGGTATCTCAGGGTACTTGAGGGGTCCGAGCGGCCTCCTTTGGACGCAAGCTGCCACGGCCGGTCTGGCCATCCAATTTAATCTACATCAACTACATGGACAGTCACTATGAGCAATAACTACACTTGGGAATTCAACAGCAAAATTTGGTGGACATTGCAAAATTTTTCATCATCTTTTAAAAGTTTATCTTCAGGAATTCAACTTCTTCAAACATAAAGACTTTTCTTCACCTGCAACAACAAAATTTTGAAACTGAATCAAACCACAGTCAGAAAGTCTTGTAAATGCTTCTGCAATCTATTTTCATATTCACATTATAACCTGGAACTTGTTTCAAACTGATTTCATGTGTCACCCCTGGAGGAACTTTTTGGGGGGGGGGGAGGTCTGTACCGGGCGGTACACCTCTACTCCGTTTATTTAAAAGTTGCGCCAGGTAAAACTCCTCTTCTGGAGGAAGTCTGAACTTTATCTACTCTATTAATTCTCTACATTCTCAGAAGATGTCACCACGTGGAAAACTTTGAGTTTTTGAACTGTGTCATTTTTTATGTGTTTTTGTTTCGCTTGAAGTAAGAAGTGTGAACTTTCTCTTCTAGAGGACACTACTGAAGATCAACAATAGTGCAACCTAGTGCGGAGTCAACGAACTATTTTGTTGGAGAAATTTTTATTTGAAATGTTTGTTCTCTGCTAAATTTCTTTCAGTTATTGTTTAAGTTGGCTGTATACCCCTCTTTTTCCCCTTGTTTTAGATTTATCCAATCCCGAATTTCTTTGAGTAATTTCCGACCTATCCGGTGTATCTTCCCCCAACTTGGATTTGTTTTTGTACCCTAGCCAATAAAATCTTTGTAGGAGGGTGTTTTCTTTCCCCTAACGCCTAGAACTTTCTGCGAGAGTATTTAAACTGCTGATTTTGGGGTCTCCGGGCCACTTCTGTTCCATCTTTCAGTGTATTAAGTACATAGCAGGAGGCGGGAAGCGCCTCTTTCTCCGGCAGCGGTCAACACCAAGGTAATGGCCGATTAGTAAATTCTTTCTTTGCTAGCTCAGCAGTTTAACTTTCGGGGCGGGTTCGAAGCGTTCCACTATGTAACCTTTTCCTAAGATGTAACTACTCCTTTCATCTATTCTCTTGTAAAGCTACATTCTGGGATAGAGAGTGCTAACCCTCTCGAGCTCCCACTCATATTGTTTCGAGGTGAATTTATTTTTCTCAACCTATTCTTCGTTAATGTAAAACAAATTGTTCTCTTCTTAAGTCACCTCTTTAGTATGGGATTAGCCCTTGTATTAACGGCCTAGCGCCAAGTAGGTCTTAATCAAGTGCATTAGGAGAGCAAGTTCGCCTCCTCGCAAATTGTTATTTTAGAGGTCATGTAATCCACCTTCTTTTCATTTAACAGACCTCAGTAGGTTGGGTATTTTACCCCTGTATATATATATATATATTCCTAGAGGACGGTTTGAAGGTAGAGTTTGGTGTAGCCTTTGAGAGGCTTAAATTTTGAGAGCGTGTGGCTCTTTTGAAAATCGAGTGTCATATGCCTCGTGGAGGCTTTTCAGTGTAATTTGGAGCTAGGGGCTCCTAGGTATGAATGGGGTTTTCTGCCCCTCTGTTAAAATTTGTGTTTGGGGTAAAACTGAGCTGATTGCTGAAGTCAGGGCGCGAAGCCCAAAACCTATAAATATTGTAACTACCCTTTTTGCTACTTTGTACCTTGCCATGTTTGTTATTATTTGTTTTGAAAAGAAAATATAACCTTGTTAAATTTTAAATTAATTTTACATTGCACTATAATTTCGTAGCTTGAAACCCATTCACACCCGCACCTTCTTTTACGCATAACTACCGCTAAAACACGGTAACAATAATAATAATAATAATAATAATGTTTTTTGCTGCCGGGCAGAGTGGCTCAGACGGTTGAGGCGCTGGCCTTCTGACCCCAGCTTGGCAGGCTCGATCTTGGCTCAGTCCGATGGTATTCGAAGATGCTCAAATAAGTCAGCCTCGTGTCGGTAGATTTACTGGCGCGTATAAAGAACTCCTGCGGGACTAAATTACAGCACCTCAGCGCCTCCAGAAACAGTAAGAGTAGTTAGTGGGACGTAAAGCAAATAACATTACCGGTATTATTATTAACAAGTCATTAGGAGCTGAAAGGCAGGGAAGAAAATAGTAAAATATGCGTGGTGTAGGAGGAAACAAGATGAAATGTACTTCACCCGTGCCTACATCGCTCGCAGTAGTTTACTACAGGATAGTATGCGTAAGACCAGAACCAGGTCTCTTTGCGATGAGTCAGGTGTATCTTCGTATTGTGGTTAGCACTAGAGGACAAAGTGTGAAAAACAGGTTTTGTGTATAAACATCAAACATGCACATCAACAGACACACACACGCAATGTACCCAAACCAGTACAGTGTAGAATGAAGAACTGCCATGCTGTGTTCAAGGTCAATATCTAGCGTTTTAACAAGCACGTCTTCCGTGTGTTGTGTTCAGCTTGTGCCACGTACAAGGCAATCGCGAACTGAAACTCTAGATTTATAATTTTTGTTATCGGTACTTCAATTTTTCTGCTCGGATTTATGAGAATATCGAACTATCGAGACTCAAAATACTACATCGATTGAGAACTGAACTCCCAACTCAATACGCTGCAGAAATGGTGTAACATCTGACATACCAATGTGAAACACGTAGCAATTGTTCAAGTGACCTCCCTGGACTACTCTGCAGGCTACACTTCTCCGTACCCGGCGAGTTGGCCATGCGGTTAGGAGCGCACAGCTGTGAGCTCGCATCCGGGAGATTGGGGCTTCGAACCCCAATGTCGGCAGCCCTGAAGATGGTTTTCCGTGGTTTCCCAAGTTCACACCAGGCATTGCGGGGGTTGAACCTTAATTAAGGCCACGACCACTTTCTTACCATTCCTAGGCCTTTCTTGTCCGATTGTCGCCATAAGACCTCTCTGTGTTGGTGCGACGTAAAGCAACTAACAAAAGAAAATCACTTCTCCGAATCCAGTCTTCCGTAATATCCATTGGAGATCTGGCGGGCCAATTGATGGGTCCATGTCGTCCTATTCGCCATAGACCAAAGGACTGATCCAAATGATCACGCAGTAAACGGCTTATATCAAGTGGTGGACCATCGTGTAAAAACCACATGTTTCGGCGTAGTCGAAACGGAGCGTCCTCTGAAAGCTCTAATAACGTACCTATGAGGAACTCCAGGTAAGATACCCCTATGAACTGTTTAGGTAAGATGATGATAATAATGTCATTGGCTTTACGTCCCACTAACTACTTTTCACGGTTTTCGGAGACGCGGATTTGCAGGAATTTAGTACCATAGGAGTTCTTCACGTACCAGTAAATCTACTGACACAAGGCTGACGTATTTGAGCACCTTGTCAAGACTGGACTCAGAAGGCCAGTGCCTCAACCGTCTGAGCCACTCAGCCCGGCAAGATGATTGGTGCAGCACTGCGTAAAGTGCTGGCCTTCTGAACCCAACTTGGGAGGCTTGGTCTTGGCTCAGTCCGGTGGTATTTGAAGGTGCTCAAATACGTCAGTCTCGTGTCTGTAGATTTATTTGCATTAAAAATACTGCGATAAAATTATTTTGGCATTTCAGCGTCTCCGAAAACCGTGAAAATTAGTTAGTGGAACGTAAAGATATTATTATTATTATTATTATTATTATTATTATTATTATTATTATTATTATTAGTAATAGTAGTAGTAATATTATTTATACGGAAGTTCTAATTAAACGGGTCCATTACAGTCATCATTTTACCTATAGGTACTTACTATTCAGTATTAAGCCTTCCGTCCGCCTCTGTGGTGCAGTGGTTAGTGTGATAAGCTGCCACCCCCGAAGCTCGGGTTCGATTTCCAGCTCTGACAAGAAATTTGAAAAGTGGTACGAGGGCTGGAACGGGGTCCACTTAGCCTCGGGAGGTCAAATGAGTAGAGGTGGTCCGATTCCCATCTCAGCCATCCTGAAAGTTGTTTCCCGTAGTTCCCCCCTTCTCCAGGCAAATGCCGGGATGGTACCTAACTTAAGGCCACGGCCGCTTCCTTCCCTCTTCCTTGTCTATCCTTTCCAATCTTCCCATACCCCCGCAAGGCCCCCGTTCAGCATAGCAGGTGAGGCCGCCTGGGTGAGGTACTGGTCATTCTCCCCAGTTGTATCCCCTATCCAATGTCTCACGCTCCAGGACACTACCCTTGAGGCGGTAGAGGTGGGATCCCTTGCTGAGTCCCATGAAAAACCAACCCTGGAGGGTAAACAGATTAGGAAAAAGAAGAATAAGCCTTCTATTAGAAATGCCCGGCGGCAATTCCACAGTAGGTCTTTTTCCTTCGAGCAATGTTCACGATGGATGCAACTACGGTTTTTAAAATTTGTCTCATTAATAACAATTTCACTGAATACTTATAGCCTTTTCTGTCAGTGTCCACCGTCCTTTCAATGACCTAAAAAGTTTATGAATAAGCATAGACAACCCGCATTGTCTGTTCTCAGAAATTCATCGTAGACTGTCGCAATAACAGCACAGAAATGTTGCGCCCATATTTCATTTACTTATTAACCATTTCCTTTCATTTTGTCAGCTTGGATCATTGAGTAATGCCATTGACGTCTTAAAAATCGCACACAAATACACAACACTTGATTCGCACGTATGTGCTTGTACGGATCTTCGACGTCACTGTAAGGATTCTGTGTACTTTTCACACAGAGTACCCTACACCGGTTTTCGAGTACAGCAAGTGACCTGGCACGTGAGTCATCCTCTTCTACTTGCCAAGCCTTTAGGGGAAGTGCACAACAACATGTGTTGGCCTGCGATAAGAAACAGGTTCAACAAGCCCTATACTCGGCTACTGTACTTCCGCTACGCGTGGACAGAATGACATCACCGGTGTATCCTGCTACGGCCGTTCAAAACACATTAGGTCCTGAAATATTTGGCTCAGTTATGGGCAAACTAATAGGACAAGGTAAAAAGTATATAGCATATATTATGAGATGTATTTTTCTTAGCCGACTAGCTTAATATATGCACGTATACACCTAACACCCTGTATAAGTTGGAGTATCATTTGATAGAGAGTCATTTCTTGTTTATTTGTTGAATTGAAGTAGTTCAGATAGTGTTTGCGAAGTAGTAGAAGTTCGGGCTGTTGCGCCCAGAGTCGATGGCAAGAGCGGCTGCCGCTGACGATGACTGGATGGGGTCGCCCCGACTTCCAAGGTACCTTGAGATACCATCGTTCCGTATAATGTGGGGAGCAACCAAGGAATGGTCACAATGTACCAAATAGCATTGTTCGGGCCAAGGATAGTGTGGGCGTTTGGAATCCAGCTTCCAAGCCTATCCCAAGGATGATAGTCCCAAAGGAGGCAGTTTAGACGGAGTCTCGGCCGGAAAGAGGTGGGCCCATACCCCGCGCCGGCATCTCTCGCAGGTTGACACGACGTGGCCTCAAGTAGAAAGTAGGGCACTGAAACATTGAACTTTGGGGCAACAGTAACTGACTCACAGATAGTGTCACATGTGTTGCAGGTAAAGTTGGCGACTTTGTAGGACGAATGCACGAATTTTCTGACACACGTTTGGAGGCAATGTCCTTAATGGTGGAATGGTAAGAAATAATTGAAGTCAAGGCTTTCAAAAAAGTATTTAAGCAAAAAATGGAAGTTAACTTACGATTAACTTAAATACATAGATTATTTCACAACCCGCAGGGGCAGAAGGCCTCCTTAGTCTAACTTGCTTGTATAAAAGTTAAACTAATAAGGTACTAAGGAAAAAATATAATTAAATCAGCAATATTATCACTTGGTGGCAAATAATGAAAAGCAAAGGCCTTCACATAGGTTTTACTTGAGACAGGTCGACCCCTAAAATCCTTTCGTTTCTCGGGTTACTTACCAAAAGGGTGACAGGAGTAAGGAAATGGAGTATAATGCAAGTTCCATGAAATCTGGGGGCAAGCTTGCCCGAGGGAACAAAATTTTTAACGATGAATATTGAATTTTCAGGACCACATTGTAATCGAAAGCGACTTTCAAACTATTAGGTCGTGTTACGTACATTTAGTACGTGATGAAGAGATGTTAAGTACAGAACAAAAATGGCCAACCAAACACCAGTGAGATCCGAACCCACAACCTCCCGATTTCGCGTCGGTTGCTCCACCAATTGAGCTATGGTGGCCTAGGCCATCTTTGTTCTGTTGGAAAGGATCTAAGCTACAGGTCTGGTACTACTACCATCACACTGTAGAGTGCGTTCAAGTTGCCCGTTGAGGTCTCAGAGGAAATATCAACATCATCTAGATAATGGTACTGATATTCAAATTTAATATCGCAGAAGACCCTACCTAGCAGCCTAGTAAGAACCGCCGTGCCGGTGCGGGGAGGCCGAAAGGCACGTGGTTGTCTTCGTACAGATTCCAGTCGGTGGCGAAGGCAGTCAGATGTTTTGATTCTTCCACCAGACGTATATCATTATAGGCTTTGTTGACATCTAAGATCGTGAAGAACTTAGCCTCCCGAAACCAACAGAAACATGAATGCAAGTCGGGAAGTGGTACTGATTGTAGAAAAATCTTACGATTTAACGCCCTGTAATCAATGACTGGCCTGAAGCCACCTTGAGGTTCCGACAACAGAAAAAAAGGGTGAAGAATATGGCGACTTGGAGGGTCGAATGATACCCTCCCTCAGCATTTGGTCTATGATGGCATTGAGGACATTCATTTTCGGCGGAGATAACCTGTAGGGAGGAAATATTACGGGGATCGAATCCATAACCTCAATCTTGTATTCAGTTAAGTCAGTCACACCTAGATTTTTCGGATCGTCTCCATAAGACCTGTCTGTGTCAGTGCGACGTTCAGCCAATACGAAAAAAAAACACGTCGGGAAATGACTGACATAATTTAAGCATGCAACTAGCCTGATCCTCAGGCAGACGCATAAGGTCAAACGACATCTCACTCTGAGGAGGCGAAATAATAGAAGATGCTAGAGAATAGCAATTCAAGAGAAGTACCGTATATGAAAATTACTCCTAAATTTGAATGCGCAGGATCGAGCACGATAGTGGAACGTGACAGGAAATCTGCTATTAATATCACAGGGCATGGCAAATATTTAGCAAAAATTATCTCAGATATCCACATAAATTTTGAATTATAAATTTTGGCATGGATAAGTCCTAAAATTTATAGGGGAGAAAAGTTAGCCGAAACACATTTTACAGAAGAATGAACATATTCAGGATATTCACAACACTACTTCAGCTTGGAATACCATTCTACCGAAATGATGGACACAGTACTTCCTGAATGTAAAGGGGCCGTAACCAGTGCGTTACCTCAATTTTGAGGAAGGGCACGAGGCCTGAAGTATTGGACGCAACCAAGCACCCTAATTATAGTAATCGCCAATTAAGGCCCTACACTAAAAGTTAAATATCACCGCCCTATTCTCTTTTCTCAAGGCGCATCACTCCTGCCAGCATGACTAGTTACACATTAAAAATCACCAGACATAATGATAACAAACTAACCTCAACGTGCGCATCCATACTGAACGTTCTCTTGCACAGTAAATGATAAAATTTAAGATGAAATAATACAAGATATTCATAATTAAGCCCTTTCCCTTGCTGAGAGAGGATTTAAGGAAATAAACGCACTTTCTCACACATACTCAAATTGATGTTACATATTTCTGCCTTTGATTATGCATTTCTAAAACGATATCCATGAAAAGAATGGTGTCTTAAACGATGCATTTTATTTAGTCTTTGCAGTGTGATTTTCGAAAGTTTCACAAATTACTTAGTGCCTTTCTTTTGTGCGAGCGTCAATCTATCAATCAATCAATACTGATCTGCATGTAGGGCAGTCGCCCAGGTGGCAAATTGTATATCTGTTATTCTCCTAGTCTTTTCTTAAATGATTATTAAGAAATTGTAAGTTTATTGAACATCTCCCTTGGTAAGTTTTTCCTATCCCTAACTCCTCATCCTATAAACGAACATTTGTCCCAATCTGTCGTCTTGAATTCCAGCTTTATCTCCATATTGTAATCCTTCCTACTTTTAAAGACACCACTCAAACTTATTCGTCTATTGATATCATTTCACGCCATCTCTCCACTGACAGCTCGTAACAGTCGAGCAGCCCAAACTTAGCAACATTTTTGTAACTCTACATATTCTCTTCTCGGATATCACCCAGAAAAATTCAAGCTGCTTTTCTTTCGAATTTTCATTTTTTTCTCTTATCAGTAACCTGTAATTATTCGGCATATTTTCAATTGTCATGCTGGTAATATATTCAAGCTTATCCAGGGAACATAGAGGAGAACTAACGTGCACGGAAATTAGGTCAGCTTTCAAACTCATTGTTGAATTGAGAATAATAATGTTAACAGTTCTACTAACTACTTCTAGGGTTTCCATAAACGACGAGCAGCCAGAATTTCGTCCCGCAAGAATTCTTTCACTTACCGGTAGGTCTGCAGACATTAGAATGGTGCATTTGAGCACCCTCAAATACCGCCGGACTCGAATCCGCGAACCCGAGCTAGTCATACATTCTCTTCTTCACTAGCTTAAATTTAATTTAATTTAATTAGTTCCTGCCTTTATTTTGATGTACGCATTAGAATAACGGTATTCTCAACGGGAGGTTGAGGGAGAGAGAAAGAGAGACAAAGATCTAGATTGTGTATTTTATTGCAAATTCCGTTTCAAGGACTTACCACGTAGGACCTACAGTATATGTCTTCCTATTGCCTGGATGTTGTTTTATTCTTCTTCATCCTTCAATAAGCAGTAGGGGATGGGAGGGTCATTTTAAACAATTTTTAGCTTGCAAGTTGGTTTTTCTCAAGCTTACCACATTGGGGAAACCCAGGAAATATGCAGGGGCACTAATGAGTCAAACAGAATTACCAGATTTCTATATATTGGCTTAAATCACACTGATTGAAGACAGTTTTTAAGGCAAGAATGGGATAGGAAGGAGGGCTATGAATAATAAAGGGGTACATCTAAAAGTAATAGTGAGGGAACCACGGAAAAAACAAAAAGAACTTCAGATCTACCGACTGAGTGGTTCGAATCCACCACCACAGCAGTGTGATCGAACTGCACAGCCAGTTCACTCAGTTTCTTGTGATGCGCAATTCCACATGGGCTTACTCTCTCCCAAATTACACAGTTGGGACTTATACCAGTTATACCTGTATATGGATCTTCAGTTCTTCAATTATACATATAAGTAAGAGCATTATGTACTATAATAAAAGATACTTCCTTAGACTGTAGTCTGACTGGTGCAGGTATAATAAACCTGATGATGATGATGATGATACTTGTTGTTTGAAGGGGCCTAACATCTAGGTCATAAGTCCCTAATGGTATGAAATGAGACGAAATGCATTGACAATTTAAAAGTTCAAAATCGTCCATTGACCAGAATGAAAACGTGATGTAGAATAATTTGGTGGATATGAATTTTAAAGAATCGGTGGATCCGACCCAGAAACTATCATAAACGATAGTATTACTGATCAAGGGATTGCTTCTAAAGCATAATTCTGAATCGAGGATGCTTGCTGTCTAAAGGGGTCCAAAATGCTGGTCAACGGCCCGTCATAATGACATTTATCGCTAGCAAAGTACAATCATAGTATTTGTCATGTTGCTGTACTAATCAAAAATAGCGTAGACTCACGGTGTTTCACACATTATGGTATTATTCAGAAGTATTTTAGTTCGCAGAGGTAACGCAGACCTATGGTGTTTCTTACATTATGACGCTACTTATACGCAACGCAAATGCATGATATTCATCACCTAGGTGTACTAATCACGGGCGTCGGTATTCCCTTGGTGTTCTTCATATAGTGGGTACTAATCACAGACAACGCCCAGACCCGTGGTGTTTCGCACAATGGCACCAATCACGAGTACTAGAAAACCCATACAGACTCACCTTATATTGCTACTAATCACAAAACTCATGTGTACCTAACATAGTGGTACTACTCGCAAGTAACGGCGACCCATGGAGTTCCCCGCATTATGGTACTAATCACAATTGGTTCCATGGTTCAAACACTATCATCCCTTAGTCGCCCCTTATAGTCGCCTCTTACAACAGGTAGGACATACCATGGGTGTATTCTTCGTCTGGGTCCCTCACCAACAGGGATGTATAACACATCTATTTGGGAAGAAATGCTTTTATACTGTATCTACATCAAAAAGAAGTCATGTTGCCATAGTGTTAACGGTATGAAATGAAATAAACGAATCCAAAGAAATAAGCATAATTTACTATATTAAATATTAGTTTATTTACATTTTAAGAGATGTTTAATAATAATAATAATAATAATAATAATAATAATAATAATAATAATAATAATAATAATACCTACAACAATAGTATGCGATAAAAAGTAAATATACGGTAATTTACAACATCAAGAGCCATTCCATGGTCACTGAATTACAAAGCAAGGAGTATGATTAATCAGACCTAATAAACAGGAATACTAGTATTTAAAAAGCAAAGTCATCTCCATTCAAGCCTTGAAGTCCATTAGAATGGTGAAAGGTAAAGGCTTCCACTATCCATAACTTTGGCACTTGGTGGGGTAGAGTGTTAGCTCTACATTCAGCATGAACATTGGAACTTGCTCACTGACTTGAAGCTCACTGACCTCAAGTTCTTCCCGCCAGGTGACATTGACTTGTTAATAGGCGCAGAACATTTCTTTTATTATTTTATGAACTCGGCCACCAGATTATCCTATTCTTCAAGACACTGGACTAGGTACGATTATTGCTGGACACTACCATCAGAGGGGTTCTTGAAGTCAGTGGACAGATTAGACACCCAGCTACAACAGTTCTGGGAAATAGAAGAGCTTACGTTCCCAGTCATGAGAAGAGAAGAGAAGAGAAGAGAAGAGAAGAGAAGAGAAGAGAAGAGAAGAGAAGAGAAGAGAAGAGAAGAGAAGGGAAGAGAAAGCAACAGAAAGGCACTTTACAGAGAATACCACTAGGGATACTACATGTAGATACCCCTCAAGCAGAAACCTGAGGTTTTGGGAAACTAGAGCGGCGTTTCAGTAGGCAGCCGTCACTTAAGCACGAGTACTGTAACCGTCATCACGAGCATGAGGCCATGGGGCATATGGTCAAGTTCAGGGAATGAAGGTGGAAGCTATTATCTACCCCATCATTCAGGTTCTAAGCTTAGTAGCTCTACCACAAAAACGAGGCTTTTATTTGATGCACCTGCTAAAACTTCCAACAATATTTCATTTAATGATATACACTGACTGACAGACAGAGCAAATGCAACACCAAGAAGGAGTGGTCAGAACTTTATGCCAATTGCAGGGTAGACTGACGTCACTGAGGTATGCTCATGATGTGAAATGCGCCGCTGTGCTGCGCACGTAGCGAACGATAAATGGGACACGGCGTTGGCGAATGGCCCACTTCGTAACGTGATTTCTCAGCCGACAGTCATTGTAGAACGTGTTGTCGTGTGCCACAGGACACGTGTATAGCTAAGAATGCCAGGCCACCGTCAACGGAGGCATTTCCAGCAGACAGACGACTTTACGAGGGGTATTGTGATCGGGCTGAGAAGGGCAGGTTGGTCGCTTCGTCAAATCGCAGCCGATACCCATAGGGATGTGTCCACGGTGCAGCGCCTGTGGCGAAGATGGTTGCGCAGGGACATGTGGCACGTGCGAGGGGTCCAGGCGCAGCCCGAGTGACGTCAGCACGCGAGGATCGGCGCATCCGCCGCCAAGCGGTGGCAGCCCCGCACGCCACGTCAACCGCCATTCTTCAGCATGTGCAAGACACCCTGGCTGTTCCAATATCGACCAGAACAATTTCCCGTCGATTGGTTGAAGGAGGCCTGTACTCCCGGCGTCCGCTCAGAAGACTACCATTGACTCCACAGCATAGACGTGCACGCCTGGCATGGTGCCGGGCTAGAGCGACTTGGATGAGGGAATGGCGGAACGTCGTGTTCTCCGATGAGTCACGCTTCTGTTCTGTCAGTGATAGTCACCGCAGACGAGTGTGGCGTCGGCGTGGAGAAAGGTCATATCCGGCAGTAACTGTGGAGCGCCCTACCGCTAGACAACGCGGCATCATGGTTTGGGGCGCTATTGCGTATGATTCCACGTCACCTCTAGTGCGTATTCAAGGCACGTTAAATGCCCACCGCTACGTGCAGCATGTGCTGCGGCCGGTGGCATTCCCGTACCTTCAGGGGCTGCCCAATGCTCTGTTTCAGCAGGATAATGCCCGCCCACACACTGCTCGCATCTCCCAACAGGCTCTACGAGGTGTACAGATGCTTCCGTGGCCAGCGTACTCTCCGGATCTCTCACCAATCGAACACGTGTGGGATCTAATTGGACGCCGTTTGCAAACTCTGCCCCAGCCTCGTACGGACGACCAACTGTGGCAAATGGTTGACAGAGAATGGAGAACCATCCCTCAGGACACCATCCGCACTCTTATTGACTCTGTACCTCGACGTGTTTCTGCGTGCATCGCCGCTCGCGGTGGTCCTACATCCTACTGAGTCGATGCCGTGCGCATTGTGTAACCTGCATATCGGTTTGAAATAAACATCAATTATTCATCCGTGCCGTCTCTGTTTTTTCCCCAACGTTCATCCCTTTCGAACCACTCCTCCTTGGTGTTGCATTGTCACTGTCAGTCAGTGTATTAATGGTTGGAGCAAAAATACAAGAGGATCTTTATACTATTATTCTAAGATTTCAATGCATACCTTTGCGTTCACTGCAGTTATTGCTGAAATGTATCGGCAAGTCATGGTTCATGCAGATGATAGGAACGATCAGCGGATTATCTTGAGGGAATCACCTAGGGACCCACCCTGTCACTATGAACTGGCAACTGTAACATATGGTACAGCAGCAGCAGCCTTCCTAGCTGCCAGATCGCAGAAGCAACTTGCTGAAGATGAAGAATCGAGGTTCCCCAGAGACGCATAAGTTTTTCGCAGAGATCTTTATGCTGATGACGTAGTAAGCGGCTGTGACAATATACAGGATGCTCTTCAGTTGCAGTCTGAAACTATTAATTTAGTAGAGAGTGGAGGTTTTCACCTCTGGAAATGGTGTGCAAACCACCCAGCATTACTGGAAGCTTTTAGGACAGTCGTCCAGGTTGCAGATGTTACCTAGTAAGGAGAATAGAAATCTAAATGAAACTTCGCTGTAATAATACACATGAGCAAATATATTACATACACATATGCCGTAAGTCAATAAAAATGCACAAAGGCCAGGTCTGCAACCGTATCGAAGTCGAGACAAGACATGTTTAGGTTAGGTTAGGTTCATAACGAAATATTTTTCCACTTCAACTGATTCTCATTGTCAGAAACTTTTCGCAGAAACAAAATTAAAAATAACACTTAAACCAATTAATAATGAAACTCTTGTCATAAGGTCCACATCACTACTAGTGACAACTCATCGCCTTTCTTTTTCAATACCTCGTAGCAATGTCTGAATTTATTTAGTAAACCAGGTAACGTTGGTTTCATTTTCGTAGGAGTTCTTGATTATTTTTCGTGCTCCTTAGACATCCTAATTGAATTGTGTACCTAAATATTGGACGAAATAAAACCAAAACTAATATAATGCTGCGTTCACACAAACTACGTAATAAAATGCCACCTGGTATTAGCCAAACAGATTTACAATTAAACCCGCAAATGTAAGACTAGTGACTGCAATGGCAATACGTAATTCTGGCAATTCACAAAATAAATTCTGAATGTACAGTGCCAACGTGCCGGACGTCGTATCGGCAAGTAGGGTCCCTAAACTGTATGGTTAGCGACGTCGAATACAAACCCAACAGTTAGAAAAATAACTGTAATCACTATCTATACATTACAGGGGAGAAAGTGTAAGGTTGCACCCTTAGTGTATGGGCATACGTGCTCAAGAGTATAACAATGGTCATATGAGTTTGACAGTGTTGCAGCCAATGGCCAGAGATGAAAATGAAGAAGTGAATGACAACAGGGAAACGATCCAGATTTTATGCCTGTGTAAGTGGAAAGCTCAAGTGAAGAAGGTATTAATGTTTTCCATCTGTTTTCTCGCCAGAGAAATGCTGTTCTCAGGTTAAAAACAACGGACAGAGAAAATCTTATACCACTTTAGAGCCAGAGTAATGGAACCACTTAGAGACTGTCGAGCAGAGTGTAAAGAGAGACTTCGTGAAGACGTACGAGAAAGATTATTGCAAGAGTATTGGTCTCTTGGCAGCAGAGATAAGAGAACACCACGTGTTGATACTGAACAGGTGATCCTGATAAGGGGACATTTAGAATTGTGTCATATGTTTTATATCTTAAGACAGATATAGTATGAGTAAAAGTGTGCAGGGGATGTTTTATGAACGCAAGTGCTTCCACATGTGGGATAACACAAGAAGAAAACAGAGAAAAAAATCCACAGTTATAGGCCTGCAGGCAGGCAACTCACTGCTGAAATCATCCTAGGGATATGAGCCACGAATTTTAAGTAAACAAGGTATAATGAACTATGAGGATGTATTCTATGTTTATTCCCAAAATTTGCTATCCTTTGTTTGATTATCGTTATCCGGTCGATTATATTAGTAGTTTGCCTTTTTCTACCAATACGAACGCTAATAAGAGTCTATACAGAGTTTTACTTAAGACTCCGGTGAGATTATCTTTCAAAAAATCAAAAATCCCCGAGCGTATTGAACCAAGGAACGCATTACAGAAAGACTAATTTGGCTAGGATTTGAATAAGAAAGAAAACGCGTAATGAACCAAGAGATTTTAGGCATTTTGACTGGAAGTGATTTTCAAAATTTGCCTTTTTAGTTTGACAGAGCTCTCCAATGCTCACAATATAACACGTTAGCTCCTCAACTCTCGGCACAATTGAGGAAATTGCCTACTTTTATGGTTTTTGCTGTATTGGGACCCTGCGTTTTCAGCTAAGAAATGTCTTCAACATTAAAGTTACCTGGTGATACGATGTGTGGCTGAGGTTCGCTCGTTTGAACCTCATGAAGCAACAAGAACAACAAGAAGTATATTGATTTGAACACTATGAATTCCCTGTGGGTCGCACTCTACATCCTAGGGAATATCCTTCAATCATGTCGCAAGTGTGGAACTCTACAAGTGAAATTATTATTTTATTTATTTATTTAGCGTATGATGCTACATTTGACAATCGTTTGAAATGTATTTCACATATAAGTGTTATTTGAAAAATATAAACATATTTATATACATGGATATAGAGAATTTACAGACTAACTAGGAGGTAAACACACACACATACACACACAACTGCAGGTTCTGAGATTTCAACACAAGCTGATGTCAAGTCTTTCCAGCCAAGTGAGTGCCGAGGGGGTTACTTGATGTAGCCCCTCCATAGGCCCAGTGAATGCTCGGAGAGGACATTCTTTCACGATATGGCTGATAGTTTGCACTTCAGCACCACATTTGCAGGAAGGAGACTCCAACCACCCCCATTGGTGTAGTGCAGAAGCAATTCTTCCAACACCGCAGCGTATCCTGTTTAATCTAGTCCAGATGGTGCGTGGGAGGTTGAACCCAGGAGGTTTTGCTGTTGGGTCATCAATGTTGATTAGACCATTTGGGTGTAATTTGGCCCATTCTTGCTTCCATGCTTCGTCAGGTCTAACATCAATGTCAGTTAGTTCCCTGGCCGTCTTCCAGGCAGGTTTCCGGGATTTCAGTCTCGCAACGGCGTTTCCTTCTGCATCCTGGTGGATGGGAAGTGAGCTGTTCATCATCACCTTAGTCCATAATCTGACAAGAGCATTTTGTCGTCTGATGTGAGGAGGTTGAATGTGGATCAGTACGGGTAACCACTGTACAGGAGTGGAGTGCAAGGTGCAGATATGATTCTCATTGTGTGGCGCAGCTGGACATCGACCAGGCGAGTATGGGAACTATTCAGCCATACAGCAGAACAGTATTCAGCTGAAGAATATACTAGTGCTAAAGCAGTTGTTCGCAGTGAATTCGTATCTGCATCCCACGATGTTCCAGCTAATCTACCCAGAAGGATGTTACGACTTTTCAGTTTAACTGCCAGTTTCTGAAGGTAATGGCGGTTGCTTAGGGATCTATCTAAAGTTACACCGAGGCTTTTGGGGGTAGCATTACACCGCAGTGTGTGATTTCTGAACCTGATTGTCGGTTGGTAGTTTGCATTCCTGTTACTGAGGTGAAACGTAGCTACTTCTGTCTTTAGAGGGCTAGGTGTCAATCGCCACTTCGAGAAATAACCGTTCATCTTCTCAAGGTCCTGGGATAGGATTTCTTCAGCTTCACTGAAGTCTGCTCTTTGTATGGTGACGTTGATGTCATCTGCATAGATGAACTTGCGAGATGTGGTTCCTGGAAGGTCGTTTATGTATAAGTTGAACAAAATTGGAGACAGCACTGAACCCTGTGGCAAACCATTGTTGAGTTTGTGGGAACGACTGAGGACATGTTCTGTACGAACTTGGAAAATCTAATTCCCAGCATATTTTTTTTAGAGTGAAGATCTTGAGACATGGTATTGCTCTGCTAAGTTTCAGAAGGAGGCCTTCTTTCCAGACTGTGTCATAGGCGGCGGTAAGATGGAGGAACACAGAGACACTTTTCTTCTTCCTCTCAAATCCATTTTCTATAAAGGAAGTCAGAGCAAGCAAATGATCGCTGCAGTCACGGCCTTGTCGAAAACCAGCTTGCTCAATCGGAATGAGGCATTAAATCGTAGGAGCTATCCTGCAAAGTACCAATCTTTCCAGAAGCTTGTAAGTTACGCTTAGTAGGGCTATCAGTCTATAGCTTTGGGGCAATTTGGGATCCTTGTCTGGTTTCAAGATAGCGATAACTTTAGTTTTCTTCAACAGCGGAGGCAGTCAGCCAGACTGCATAACATTACTAAGGAAAGAGGCAAGCAAGCGCTTGGTTGCAGGACCACAGTTCTTTAAATGTTCTGGGAATATGCCATCAAGTCCGGCAGCTTTACCACTACGAAGGGAGTCGAGACCATTTTGTAGCTCTTCTGAGGAAAACGGACTTGAATATTGGTCATTTGGTTGGATTTCTTGTTTTCTCTGCCTTAGTTCCGACTTAACTTGCTTTGTGAATTTCTTATTCCCCGGAGCCCGTGATACAGAGACCAGGTGGTTTGCTATGGTTTCCACATTTATGGAGGTCTGCATCTTCAGTGGTGTGGAAGTTGAATCTAGTTTACGGATGAGTGACCACGCTTTTCTACTAGAGTGTGTGAAGTTGAGATCTTGTATTGCTGTTATCCACTTCTCTCTTCTAGCATTATCTAGAGATTTCAGAAGTTCATTTGCTTTCTCCTGACTGTTTTCTTCTAAGTATTCAGCAAACAAGCGACTTGTTTCCTCGTTTCAACCAGGTATGTAATTCTTCCGATAGCCACGCGGAATGGTTCTTTCTGCAGCTGATTTTATTAGCCCAACAAACCTCCAGTAATGTTCTGGCGTTGGAGCTATCCACCTAATGTTGCCATCTGTGTGCAAAGCATATGACTTCCAGTCAGCTTTATGGAAGTTCCATCTAGGTATGGGTACAGACCTAATAACAGGGATCTGCAGACCAACTCTAAAGATTATGGGTCTGTGTTGGCTACGAGGGAAATTGTTCAGTACCTGTCTGTGTATTGAGCTAGTTATCATAAGGTTATGGGAGGCAAAACAGAGATCTGGCGAATATTCTTTTTCCAACGACCAGAGTGGAAAGTTCCTTTATCCTTGGCATCGAACACTAACTTAAGATCGCTTGCATCCATCCATTTAAAGCACTCATTGTATCCCCACAGCATGTGGTGGCTGTTGAAATCTCCAAGAGTGATGCTGTTTTCTGGAGGTACCAATATTCTGTGCTCTGGCCAGCTGACGCTAGGTGGCTTATATACGTTAGTAATCACGACATTATCTGTCTTTATAAATGAGGTGAAGAATGCTTCGTTTGCAACGTGTTCCATTGCTTCACAGTTTGCTATATCGTTCTTGACAAAGGTGGCTATGCCATACTTAGGATCATTCACTGCTACCGTTAGTTGGTATCCTAGAATTTTACCCCTATGTTTCAACTGCTGGTCATCTTCAGTGTGAGTTTCCTGGAGTACTACCACATCCACGGAGAGTTCATGAAGGACCTTGGATAAATATTCACTTTTGCCTTACTAATGCCTTCTATGTTAAGTTGGCAGATGGTTAATACAGAGCCGAAAGTTCGGGTGTGTGAATGTGAATGTGAGTCCTCAGAAGGACTATTATTTAAGTTCGTTGCACGATTGTGATACCTGTAAGGCCCTGTAGAGCAGTACGGCGGCATCTTGCTGTTGTTGCTCGATTAGTACCACCCGGAGGACACGTTGAGCAACGCTGTCCCCCGTACACACCAATTATGACGTGTGATGTGAAAACAGTGTTTTCGGAAAGTTATCTTAAGCAAAAATAGCCGCAAGTTTGTGTTTCGACACGTATTTCATCACGCAATCATTAAGTATAATCAACACGTTTGAATCTCATTGACAAACTGCAGCTTTGTATTTTGGTAAGATAAGTAATAATTTTTAATTTGGCGATGGTTAAAGCGTTTCTTACAATATAAACCGCTAATTGATAACTAGATAGTCTATATGTTCGTTTCAATGCATATTTTAACACTTTCTACTACACATTTGTATGCATATTTTGGCATTTTAAGTGTAAAATTTTCCGAAGCCTGACTATTACCATTGGAAAGCAGCCTGGAAGCACGGATCAACGGACAGAGATCGAATCCAGGATCTTCAACTCAGTGGCCAGCGCAGCCGTTATGGAGCTCTGAATAACTTCCTGGACCTCCCGAAGGCTCGAATGATTTAATACACACCAACATGTTTATTAAGTAGCTAGTGAATGCGGAGTTACTCTCTTTTTGAAAAATATACATAATGTAATGTAGATTTAACGTTGGCCAGATCCTGGCTTACACAAGTTGCGTTATACATTGTTTTATTTAGTAGAGATATTTTCTTGGGAGCTTTAAATAGTGTACTTTTATTAAGCCTTAAAATGTTTATTTTGGGAATAAATGGTGTGTTTCAAGGAGGGGATAATTTAGCTAGATGCATCCTAAAGCTTCAGATGGGAGGAAACGAGCCAGCCCTGTTAACATTGTCTCACTAGAGAGCTTTAAGGGTGATTTATTTCACTATGTAATGCATGCGGATAGTGTATTCGATAACGCACGCATCCGGACGTGTAGAATTGATGGAAAACGAGGGCACTGTAGCATAGTTTAATTGGTTGTACAAGTGCTGTCTGACGTGCCATGGACTCGACCCCAGACCTCCTACTAGCTAGAGTTCTCGATGAGTGTACGATATGTCTTGCGCTGAAGGGATCGGGTATGCTTATAACAGAATCGCTAACAGCAACGAGAAAGGACATACTAAACGCCGCGCGTGACCACTTCGGTCAGAAATCTGTATGGACTAAGGATGGACGTATCATTATTCTAAGCACTGATGGGAAGAAAATTCAAGTGACCACACGAGCTGACCTTAACAATGTTATTCAAATAGCTAGGGGGTGAAAGAGTGTGAAGTGACGACAATGTGGATTAGTTTAAGTTTGTAATATAGTGTTTTATTATTGAGTGTGAATGTGATTGAGTGCATGAAAAGCCGGCGCGATATCAGAGGAAATACGCAGGTAAGAAGCATGTATTCTTCTTGGTATTCTGCTTTGTTATAACCACTGCCAGCTGTGGACCTGACTGTCCCCCTACCCCTAACCTCTCCTATCCGAGAACGGAAGTACCCCACTGCCAGAGCTCACTAGTAAAAGTATTTCAGCTCAACGAACGTTCATTGAACTGCATTCATTTAAATTCTCAATCCCTACCTGCTCACCATGAGGAGCTAACAGCTCTCCTTGAAAACGGTCATGTACACGTAGCTTGTATCAGTGAGAGCTGGTTACGCGCAACTATCCCTAGTAGTATGGTACACAACACGTGCTATAATATTTACAGGCATGACCGAATAGATAAAAGAGGTGGAGGAGTAGCCTTGTACTGTAGAGATGATATTAAATGTTAAATCGTATGCACATCTGCCCACTGTGCTGACCCGAGACCTGAGTTCATTTTTTCCGAGATCACTGTGACAACAGATAAAGCCCAAATAGGAGTTTTTTATCGGCCACCACGGGTAGGTCACATCTCAGACATTGAAGACATCTTGCAGAGAATATCACCTGCTTGTGAACATATTTTAATATTTGGAGACTTCACTACTAATTTACTGGAACAGGCTGGAGATACAAAGCAACTCTTAAGTACTTTCCAGACGTGTGACATGACAATACTTCCACTAAAACCGACAAATCATACCTCATCTTCACATACACTAATTGACTTGATGGTCACTAACAACCCACAGAAAATAGTATCACATGGACAAATTCCTACCCCTAGCATATCGACACATGACTTAATATACTTGTCTTACTCGCTCAAAGTACCGAAGTATAAGTCCAGACACATCACATTCAGGGACATTAAACATATAAACTTAGATCATCTGAGAGTTGACGCCTTGAATAATCCTTGGGATGACGTAAAAAATATAAACGGTATCGATAAGAAAGTTGAAACTTTAAGTTCACTTATACTTCTCCTTGATAAACATGCACCTAAGCGTACGGCCAGAGTCTCCCGACCTCCTTCCCCATGGCTGACCGATGACATTACACAAATTATGTCTCACCGTGACGCGTTACACTGGCTCTACAGACGCACACACTCTTCCAGTGCGCTTGAACAGTATCGGACACTTCGGAATAGAATTAAATTAATAATTCGAAATAAGAAATTTTTTATTTTTACAATCACCTGGCTGGAAATTTAAATGTGTCAAACACTTGGAAACAACTTCGTTCCATTGGAATTGGGAAAGCTTTGCCCCAGCCATGTAATCCAGGCATCTCTCTAGAGAGATTGAATGCTCATTTTTCTGAAATAAAAATTAAACCGGAAATACACACCATATCACAGGCTATAAAATCTCTTCTGAACCAGCCACCACCAAATAGGCCATTCTTTGAATTTCGCGAAGTCACAGAGATTGACGTGAAACGCGAAGTATTATCTATCACATCATCCGCTGTAGGACCTGATGACATACCCATACTCATAATACAACACATCATTTGCATTATTCTTCCCGCCATTACTCATATATATATATAACACGTGCCTCACAAGTGGCCTCATTCCAAAAATGTGGAAAAATGCTGTTATAAATCCTGTTCCCAAAACTTCCTCACCTGTTCTTATAAGAGATTATCGACCTGTTTGCATACCTTCATCTCTCTCCAAGCCTCTTGAACGCATAGTACACGTGCAATTAACCGAATATTTAAATAAATACGAACTACTTGACCCTTTACAATCGGGTTTCAAAAAGGGACACAGTACGGCCACTGCCCTGCTGAAAGTTACAGACGACATGAGACGTGCTATGGACGAAAGGCAGGTGACGTTACTTACACTTCTTGATTTTAGCAGCGCTTTTGACACAGTAAATAGAGACGTACTGGTTGCTAAATTGAAATCGCTTCACCTTGGGCAGACAGCTCTAGAATTCTTTCTCTCATATCTTACAGAACGAAAACAATGCGTAATTCATCATAATAGGTCATCCGAATGGGTAATGAAATATTCAGGAGTACCACAAGGCTCTGTACTTGGACCACTTCTTTTTGTTATCTATATTAACGATATATCGACACGGCTAAGACACTGTAAATACCACTTGTATGCTGATGATCTACAGATCTATTATCATTCCATAATTTCAGACATCAATCAAGCAATAGGTTATATGAACTCTGACTTAAATAATATCTGTGCATACGCTCATGAAAACTGTATTTTGATTACTCCATCAAAATCTAAAGTTAATATTGTTGGGCAGACGAAACAAATCAGTGCGGCAAAAAAAAACATTCCTCCACTAACTTTATCTGGTAAAATTATTCAGTACGAAAACTCGGTAAGAAATCTTGGAGTAATTATAAACGAGAATCTTAACTGGGGAGAGCACATTACAAATATCTGTAGAAAAATGTATGTGTCCCTTCACACACTAAAATATCATCAAAATATGCTGCCACTAAACATGAGAATTAGGCTTATAAATACTCTTATCCTCCCCATATTTTCCTACTGTGACGTAGTACTAATTGATGCCACGAGAGAACAACTAAACCCATTACAACGTGCTATTAACTCATGTATTAGGTTTATCTTTTCCTTACGGTATGATGTTGATGTTACCCCTTATTATCGACAACTTTCCCTCAAAAATTTGAACAATATAGCAACCTCCACATGGCGGTATTAATCTTTCGAGTATTAAAAGAGATTATCCCATACTACTTATCTTCACAACTCAATTTCCTATCCTCTTTCCACCAGCATAACACACGCTCCGGCAGTACACTTGCTATCCCTCTCAGCAGGTCAGCAGCATTTAGCCGTTCCTTTGTTGCAAATGGAGCTAGAATATGGAATTCTCTCCCCCACAACATTAGAGCCATAAAATCCTTAAATTCCGTCAAGTTGTCTTGCCGTGAGCATCTCCTCGATGTGTGCCGCCAGGCTGAATGACTGGTTGAGTGAATGTGTGTATGAATATACGTTTACTGTGCTTATGGTATTTTGTGTCATTCAACTTTTATTTTGTTTCATAGTTTATAATGGTAGTTTTAAGATAAGAATATGAATATTGCTCTCAGATGTACAATGTTAATGAAGTGTGGTTAAGTGTAAGAGAGGACCATGAGTCCTAACTTTGCCACTACATATAAAGGCAAATATAATATAATAATATAAATATAGTATCCTCAGTAAGAAATCCATCAATAATAATTGTACCGGGCGGTACACCTCCACGCCGCTAATTTAAAATTTGCGCCAGTTGAAACTCCTCTGCTGGAGGAAGTCTAAACTTTATCTACTGTATTAATTTTTAAGTTTCCCAGAAGATGTCACTACTTGGAAGTTTTGAAGTTTCTGAACTGGGTCGTTTTCGACGTATTTTTGTTTTGCTTGTAGTAAGAAGTGTGAACTTTCTCTTCTAGAGGACACTACTGAAAAACTACAATGGTGCACCCTAGTGCGAAGTGAAAGAACTGGTTTTTTGGAGAAATTTTTATTTCAAAAGTTTGTTTCTTGTTAAATTTATTTCTGGTATGGTTTAAGTTGGCTGTATACCCCTTTCCTTCCCCTTGTTTTGTATTTAGCCAATCCCGAATTTCTTTAATTAATTTCTGACCAATCTGATGTATCTTCCCCAACTTGAATATCTTGCTTAACCCTAGCCAATAAAGTTTTGTGGGCGGGTGTTCTCATTCCAAAAACGCCTCGAACTTTCCGCGAGAGTATATAAACTGCTGATTTTCGGGTCTCCGGGCCACTTCTGTACCATCTTTCAGTGTGTAAAGTACATAGCAGGAGGCGGGAAGCGCCTCTTTCTTCTGGGAGCAGTTCTTCTTCTTTTCTTTTCTTACTAGCTCAGCAGTTTAACTCTCGGGGCGGGTCCGAAGCCTTTCGCCATGTAACTTTCCTGTAAATGTAAAGACTCTTAGTTCTATTCTATCGTTTTAAACTCAAAATTGGGATAGAGAGTGCTTAACCCCTTCGAGCTCCCACTCATATTGTTTTAAGGTGAACTTATTTCTCACAACCGATTCTTCCTAATGTAATGTAAATTGTTCTTTTCTAAAGTCACCTCCGTAGTATGGGATTAGCCCTTGCATTAGCGGCCTAGAGCCAGATTAGGTTTTAAACAAAATGTATTAGGAGTGCAGTTCGCCTCCTCTCAAATTGTGATTTTAGAGGTCATGTACTTAACCTTTTTCTCACTTAATTGACCTCAGTAGGTTGGGTATGTTACCCCTGTGTATATGTCCTTAGAGGACAACTTGAAGGTGGAGTTTGGTGTGGCCTTTGATAGGCTTAATCTTTGAGAGCAGATCGCTCTTTTGAAATTTGTTTTTGCGCGCCTCGAGGAGGCTTTATGATGTAATTGGGAGCAAGTGCTCCTGGGCTTGATTGGGGTCTTCTGCCCCTTTGTTGAATTCTGTATATCGTTATGTTGGGCTAATTGCTCAAGAATTGTGTGTCTGGCTCTCGGAGCCCAAATCCTGTAATTGTACATTCTCGATTAGTGGTTTTGCTACTCTGTACCTGTCATTATTGTTATTTCTTGTTTTTTGCTAAGAAAATATAACCTTGTTAAATTTTAAATTCACTTTAATTTCGTAGCCTGAGACCTGTTCACCCCCCGCACCTTCCTTCACCTCTAACTACCACGGAAAACTCCGTAATAATAATAATAATAATAATAATAATAATAATAATAATAATAATAATAATAATAATAATAATAATAATAATAATAATAATAATAATAACAGGTTAAGGTGTTTTAGAGGTTCAAGGGAAGTTTTTCTGCGCGCGTTCTTCAGATCTGAATCCAGAGCTTGGGATGGAACAAGTGGTTATAAGAAAAAATGACTTGATAAAGAAGAATCGTGCTAGAAACTAAGAGAGAATGTTCCGAAGTATTAATGAGAGGCTACAATAAGCCGTCTTTGTACCGAGTTTGGAATTATGAGGTTACCAGAGTTCGTAAACCGCCCTGAAAGAAGATAGACAATGATATATCTGCTGACAGACTACCGTTGGATTGAACGAGGAAGAAGTAACCCACCTTCGCTTGAAAGGTCAAGCAATGTAAAAGAGGCTAAACCCTCCTCACTCACGAATTGAAAGACTTTTGAGTGCAAGTAATTAAATCCTTCTTTTACTACAATTACATATGCATGGATCAGTAATGGAAATTAGCCAATAAATCATCGCTGGAATGATAAGGAGTCTTTCTGTAAAATAGATTAAGTAGGGATTTTTAGAGGGCCGTTTATGACAATCAGAAGGTTGTCAGTTCGAGACAAAGACAATCCAGAACATTACCACACACAGGTTTTCCTGCGAAAGAGGCATGTTTCTTCAGCCAAGGATTTGATTATGTGTTTACGATGTGCGTGTTTGTTCATTTCGTCATGTTTCAATGTGGATACTGTCCTGAAAAAGTCTTTGTTGTCTTGTTCAAATTGGGTTCAAATCCCAAACCAATTTGATGTCTTGTTTTGATCGATGTGTATTTACAGTGGTTGATCATATTATTAGGGCCACTAGGTGAAAGTTGTATTTTTCAAACTTGATAAGACATACACAATTCAACTTCACGTATATACATTTAATTAATCTAAAATTGACTTTTGCCAAATATATTACACAATTTTACATTTGAAATATTTATGAAAATCATGAAAAACTAAGGAAACTATTAAAATCTAATATTTTGTAACACCTCCCTTCGCAGCAATTACCGCTTCGACTCTATCTGGCATACTACAAATGCATCTGAGGCAGCGTTTTTTAATTTCATCATCATAAAGCCACACATTGATTAGTCTTTCGATCAGCTGGATCTTATTCGTGACATTATGAACACAAATTTTCATCTTCATTAGCCCCCAAAGGTTCTCGATCGGGTTGAGGTCAGGAGAATTGCCAGGCCAGTCCAGAACCTTCACTTTGTTGTCCAGAAGGAATTTTGTCACAGTTTTAGCCTTGTGACAAGGTGCAGAGTCATGCATAAACACAAATTTGCCATCTGGGAACCATTCACGAACTTGTGGAAGTAGCCGTTTCTCCAGAACCTTAATGTACTGGTGTTGGTCCATGGTTCCTTCGACAATATACAGGCGGCCGGTTCCATTACTACTGATGACGGACCACACCATGACACTTAACGGTCTTGAAAATGCAGTCACTATTGTATTTCTGACCCTTGCGCCTCCTCACAAATACAGATCTGTCATCAAGGATATGTATTGATGACTCATCCGAGAAGCAAACCTGGAAAAAAATGTAGTTTTGTATTAAAACCTGTTTACGCCAAGTGCGGTTGGGCATAACAGGGAGGAAGTAAACAAATTACAATTTTTGTAAACAGCTTACCCTTTTCCATTCATCAGTAGTCCAATTTCGATGTTGTTTTGCCCATAATAGTCGCTTCTTCATCATGGTTGGTGTCAGTGATGGTTTCTTTGCTGGACGATGACAAGCGAAACCCAGCTCTTTGAACCTCCGACGAGCTGTCATTGAAGATACGTTGATCCCCGCTTGTCGAATCTTTGCTGTAATGACTTTCATTGAAGCTTTTCTATGTTTAATGACGATATTTCGTAACAGGCGCTCTGCTCGTGGAGTAGTGATTCTTTTGCGGCCTCATTTACCCACTGTTCAGGTGACAAATTCGTGCCTTGGTCAATTTTTTTCTTAATTCTTTCCACTATTGACTTTGAAACAGAAGTGTTAGACGCTATTTTTCTATGAGAATAATCCGTATTCTTTAAAAGTGTTTTTATTTCTGAAATTTTACTGGGAGAAAGGTCTTTAGCTTTCCCCATGTTTGTTTTCTAAATACCCGTATTTTTAAGTATATACTGAACTATAATTAACTGTATTCTAATCTTGTCACTTCACTGTATCACCTAGAGAGCAATATTCGCACAAGAGATGCAAGGAAACAAATCTATAATAAATCACGTGTGTTACTCCAACAACAGTCAGCAAGGAACTGTAACATAATTGGCGCCTTTCTCAATTCTTGACCAGAGTTTTCATGATTAGGCTTCTTAATGTAGGGCTGATTGTTGAATTTAAGTATGGAAATGTGTAATTAAGAATATCCAACCATAAAAATAAGCAATAAGTAAACACTTACAAGGGAATAATGATCCAAACATAAATTCTTCAATTCTTACCTAGTGGCCCTAATAATATGATCAACCACTGTACGTTTATTTCTGTTTATTGTATTAAAATTTAGGTAACCACTCAACGTTGGCTTCACTGTTTTTTCTTGTTGTTCTCCGAGTATCGGAGGGAGATTTTAAATATAACTCGTCGCACTCATTTTAACTACATTTGTCAGGGCATATTCATGAGTAAATAAATTATAAATCATCCCTATGTAAATTCATAATAGACTTCAGCGAAGATTCGCCTCGAATTTAGGTCCATTTGACCAAATTTACAGTGTAGTATTATGTTCATGAATTTTCATGTATGATTTGTTCTCCTTTACTAACGTAAATTAAATTTATTTTAGCATTTATGGCAATTTTCATTTGCCGTAGAATAGGCATTCATTGTTTCCTCCACTCTTGTAAGCTTGTAAGCTACATGCACAGTAGTTTATTCTAGACACGAACGTACCACCCCCCGGAAATCGGAAGTCAAGACCACGGAACGGAGGGGTGCATGGTTGGTCCTCGGTCGGTTTTTGGAGCATTTTCTTACCGATCATAGGTTTCTTGGACTTTCCAGATGAGGTGACATTTGACTCGTGACCGAAAATGTACCAATACAAACATACCCCAAATAATTAGAGAAGGCTGCTGCCATACACAATGGGAAACTCTGTAATTTAATGTGGCACAGGAGACTGGAGATTCCTAGCCAGAAAATTCCGATGGTAGACTTTAATTTCACGTTTCTATTTCTCTCAGCGTATAATATCACGTTAATTTCTGTAGCTTTTTAGCTACAAAAGGGTGGATAGGGACTAGACTACAACTGAGAAGGGAGTAGCTTTTGTCTTGACTGTGCTTCAGCTCTGGTCCTTTATATCACAGTGACTACATGAGGCAAATTTTATTTTAAAACACGTATTATTTGTTCCCAAGAGAATCAAAACTCCTATTTTCAACTGGAAATAAAGTTCGGAACGTCGCACAGTGTGTCGAATCCCAATTCTAGGTGGAAAAAATTAAGAACGTTGTTAATAGTGTTGGGATCCTATCAAAAGTTGGCAATATGCCGTTTTCGAGGTCGCTGAATTCATGTCTGGCGTCGTCTAAAATGTACGATCTTCGAGGGTAAATATATAGGGGTGAGGGGAAAGGGGAGGTTTAAAAATGACCGATAGCAACAAAAGAATCGTCCATTTACGGGAGTAAAAATCACGATTTGGATGTGCATATTATAGTTTATGACAGTAGTAAACATACTGTTTAAAACTGGATAAAATATGAATAACAATGAGAATTTCAGTCCATTATTTTCGTTACATCTTATTTGAGGGAATAGACAAAGGCACTGTATGTAAATTCTCCAGATTGAAAACGTATTTTAAATTGGTATTAAACATAGAACAACGAAATATGCACAAAAAATAACAATATTTTTTTAAAATAAAAATATATTCGTCAAAATCAAAACAACAATATTTCTTTATAACAAAATTTCATTTTCCAGTCCGGTTAATGACATAGTTTTAGTAAACACACCTAACACACGAAAACAATATTATTATATATTATAATATATATTATATTGTATTTTCACATTAAAAATGCAAGGTTACACTCAAAAACATTTCATAAAAAACGTGAAAGGATCATATTATTTACAAGTATTTGTCTCATCAACCTCATCCCGTTAATAATAACAATATGTCCAATGTTCATCTGTCACCTGATTCGTCTGTAGAGTCCAGAGCATCGTAGTCATTGCTATACTGATCTTCTTCATTTGATGTGAAAGGATCTTGGGAGTCATTACGTAACTTAATAGCTTCCATAGGTAGATTACCAGGAGTTTTACGTGGCATTGTTCGGTACTTGTTTATTAAGGGATGTGATCAACAACATGTTAAGCAAGTCTCTGTTCGTTGAATCCCTGCTACATTTTTTAGTATGATGTTCACGAAACCTCCGACAATCTTTATTTCTAGCTTCTTGAGCTTCTTCAGATAATGTTCCTATATGTACAAGAAAATGTTCAATTACTTGAGTACTGCGTACAAAAATGTTATGCACAGTTACGGGCATATAATACCACGCATAGAGTTTAACATACAAAGCCGCAACGAATTTTTCCCGGAATCGTTGTTCTCTTCTACCTGCACTCTCCCATTTTTGTTAATATTATGGGATATCAACTTAATTTGGTTTCTTAGCTCCTGAACCTGAGTATCAGTAAGAGTTGTAGGCTCAAATTTATTCATAACATATTGAAATATGACTTCTGAATGCCCCTCTTTACGACACGACCGCCACGCGTTGAAAAATTCTTCTCTTTGTAACGCCCTCATAGTCACTGAAAATAAGAAAATAAACCATCATGCACATTCGTGCGCAACCAAACCACTACAGATCCTGAATCTACATTAAATTTCCCATCGAATGACGTTGAAAGTAAAGTGGCACTATGGGGCACTCATAAAGTTTTTTTCGAGAAAAATCTAAAAACAATTTAATTTTCTACAACCACTTCCTTTTACAACGAATTGTGATTAATTTTTTTAGTGCAAAACGCTTGTATTACGCATAAAAGTTAGAACGCATACTTCTTTTCACTATTCCATGAGCCACAGAAGACAACAACTCGTTGAACTCACTAGAAACACAACGTTCGGTTCACTCCGACTCCTCCTATCAACTGAGCCTGATAACTGCCAGGAAGAGTTTCAGCACCTGTCCCCTCCGTCCTACGCACCAGAAAGCGGAAAGGAAGACCGAAGGTCACCATCTGGTTTGTTCACTATCGAATGAGCCAGGTTTCACTTTGATTTGCGCCAGTGATTTTTTTCCACCTAGATATGGGATTCGACACACTGTGCGTCGGCATCCACTTGTACTGAAATGTGCGTTCATGAAAGCTAGGCCTACTTTCTACAGAGTCCTTGTGGTTATGCAACTAGGTTTTACAATTGCTACCGTATTTGAACGTTTACCTTAATAATAGTAGTTCCTAGAGCAGGTCACTGTAGTCACGTCCTTTAACAGCTGAGTGACCTAGTAAGTATTCCTCAGACGCTACAGAACATGAGTAGGCATCTCGGCAATAGTCCTCCTTGTGAAAAGCTACTGCAGTGAGCTCGCAGTATTCTGCGAGAGAGAATTCCTGCACCAAGCTACCTGTTTGTTTCGAGGCCAAATTTGCTGCACAGGAGATAAAGATGGGTGGACGTGGGATATCTTATTCATGAGTTAGGTGTAACAGACATAAAGGTAGTGAGAGTGATTACTGGTAGTCTACAGACAGGTGGAAGCAATGACAGGAGGGTACTCGGAATGAGAGGAGATAAAGGCCAAGTTAGGAATGAACTCTATGAATGAAACTGCATGTGTAAACCGACCTTGGTGGTGGGGACATGTGAAGCGAATGGAGGATGGTGGGTTACTAAGGAGAATAATGGATTCTGCCATAGAGTGTAAAAGAAGTAGAGAAAGACCAAGAAGGCGATGTTTAGACTCAGTTTATAATGAGTTAGAGATTAAAGGTGTGGAAACAAAATGACACAGGAGCTTACAGTCTGAAAGCAGAAGGACGTCGGGAATTAGGAAGTCCGTATAAAGATAAAAACAAGCCACACTTCATCACAGATTTTGTGTTTGTATAACGTCGCCCCATTCAGACCACAACAAATACACTTACCGTATTCATTGTCACGAGATGCAGATAGCTCCGGGATGTTTTGGCCGATACACAGCTTCGTCACGCGTCTTCTCTCTCAGTGCATTTTGCATTCAGAAGTACGGACACCTGAGTTTAAAACCCTGCAAAGAATGGACGTGTGGAACAGCCTGAATCCATTGGTAAATACCACGCGAGCAGAAATGAACAATCTGATTCAATTTGGGATAAAGCACACCGTTCGAGTCGTTGTTTATAATACTTCTCTAGAGCATCCACAGTTAAGAAAAGACTACAGGCCTTACGGGCAGGTTGCCTTCCACTGTTGCCATACTCGCTCACTCACTGCGGCCTCGGACACTGCTTGTGAAATACAGTGATGGCAGCTTAGTACAGCTGTTACAAGACTAATAATAATATAAATGCCGGATTATCTCCAGTCATTAATCAAATTACAGTCATGAAATTTCGTTTTACCAAAAGGTTTCTAAGGATAAAAGCCCACTGACTGCATCATCCGAAATAGAGTAGGAGTTTCAACATGTAGCATGCGAACTAAATAATAATAATAATAATAATAATAATAATAATAATAATAATAATAATAATAATAATAATAATAATAATAACATGCGTGTCCAGAAACCGAAATGTTTATGTCTTGTTTCTTATATATGGGAAAGTTTCATTATCGTTGTTGCTGTAAGGGAGCGCAGTGCTGAGTCTATTAGCCCCCAGAAACATTTCACTATTAACTCAAATACTGTGTAGTTACAATACAGGAAGGTGACGGCGAGACATCTCTATCTTGGTGATGTATCCTTCAGCTCACTTCAGATAAATTTACTCGTGATAACAGATGCAAGGGCTTCATGTTTATCACAAAATACGATAACTTAAATATTCTTCCGCAACATAAAATGCAGAATGCTGAATGACTTATTTGTATGATTTCTCAAAATCAAGTAGTTCGGGGTTGGCGGTTCATCACTAAAGTAGAATTCATGAACAGCTTATTCCGCTTCTGACAAAACCATCGTATTTAAAGAGTCTGGAATTATTGCGAATTACTTTTTCCTTTTCCGCTTATTGCTGGGAATCTGGAGTGGCTCTTCGCTGGCTTCCTTCCTTACAGTATTTTGAAGACGGAAGACCTCGAAATTCCTAAAAACTTTGCGGCTCCATCTACTATACAGCTTACAATTTGCCCTGTATGTTTTGTTTTCAAATATCAAAATTTATTAAGCACCATTTGCCGTTCCATTCTCCGGACAACTTCACCACTTCTCCTTTTCACATGTTCAGCCATACTTTACTATATAAAATACTAAACAGACATAAACAATATACGATACTCCCAACCAAAAGCAATGCTATACACGAAAAACGAAACACATTGTATTTATTAAAAAAACCATGCTCCCCGGAAAGACGATCTCTTCAATCTGCCGAATATCTCCCTTACATAAGCAATCACTGTAATGCGTGACACACGCAAAACAGGAAACATGCCGCGCTGACCTCACCAATGATGATTCGCAGTAGTTAAGCTGAGTCATTACACGTGTTGACTGCTGTACACACTTCCGCACTACACGCTGAAGTGTGGCGCGCGATGCAACAAGCATGGCCGGCTGTTCCGTGTACTGAACCGCATAAACGATATTTAAAAGGATGATATCAAAATGAGTTTACGTCTTCTTCAGAATTGTATGACACAACCAATGCTTGTTTCATAAGAAAAATTATACATTGTGATAGGAATTCATTATAATCCTTATATACACGTAGAAGTAAAGTGGGTAACACCAATAGAAGTAAAAGCACATAAGGCCAATAGTTTTTTCTTAACGCTGGATGCTCGAGTTAACTTACAGACACTTCCAGCAATAGGGAAACCAGGTAATGACTAGCTGCGAAAGGCTTCCGAAGAATTCTTACTACCGAAGACCTAAAATCGCACAATGCCTGGCCCCATTTGTCGCCCTTGGATGGGACTTTCTTGTTTCGCTAGAAGGCGAACGGGCGGTTGGGAGACAATTTCATCATATGACCATAGAAAGCCAGTCTCCGTTTCTCGTGGCACAGTGTGAGAGCAGCTCTATTGTGGAGTAGAGTTCCAGTATTTCCCACCTTCCAATACTGAACCTGGGATCTTTCCAAGAATTCTCCCTTCTGTGACTTCCAGTATTTCAGTCAAGTCTTTTCTATTTAGTGAGAGAGACACAGTTTCCTGGCGGATGACTGTTGTGTAGTTTGTTATGGATGTCAATAAACCAGTTCCAGCTTGTCAACTCTCGCTACTTTCTCTATCAATGTAGCCGCAGAGGTACCTGCAACTGACATCTCCTGCATCCCGCGAAATGTATCCAAACTATAGCCAGATGACATTATTATTATTATTATTATTGTTGTTGTTCCGGGGTTACCCGTGGAGCAGAAAGAGGTGAAAGAAGGTGCCGGGATGAATGGGTCTAACTACAATGTTAAAAAAGAATTTAAAAATTAAACTGAAGGTTATTTTTTCTTAAATTCAACCTTAGCAAATTTTCATAACAATGTAACAATGTAACATGGATCATCTGCTGAAAGGTATAAAATGGCAGGGAGGGATTCAGTTAGGTGGAAATGTAGTAAGCAGCCTGGCCTATGCTGACGACTTGGTCTTAATGGCAGACTGTGCCGAAAGCCTGCAGTCTAACATCTTGGAACTTGAAAATAAGTGCAATGAGTATGGTATGAAAATTAGCCTCTCGAAGACTAAATTGATGTCAGTAGGTAAGAAATCCAACAGAATTGAATGTCAGATTGGTGATACAAAGCTAGAACAGGTCGATAATTTCAAGTATTTAGGTTGTGTGTTTTCCCAGGATGGTAATATAGTAAGTGAGATTGAATCAAGGTGTAGTAAAGCTAATGCAGTGAGCTCGCAGTTGCGATCAGCAGTATTCTGTAAGAAGGAAGTCAGCTCCCAGACGAAACTATCTTTACATCGGTCTGTTTTCAGACCAACTTTGCTTTATGGGAGCGAAAGCTGGGTGGACTCAGGATATCTAATTCATAAGTTAGAAGTAACAGACATGAAAGTAGCAAGAATGATTGCTGGTACAAACAGGTGGGAACAATGGCAGGAGGGAACTCGGAATGAGGAGATAAAGGCTAATTTAGGAATGAACTCGATGGATGAAGCTCTACGCATAAACCGGCTTCGGTGGTGGGGTCATGTGAGGCGAATGGAGGAGGATAGGTTACCTAGGAGAATAATGGACTCTGTTATGGAGGGTAAGAGAAGTAGAGGGAGACCAAGACGACGATGGTTAGACTCTGTTTCTAACGATTTAAAGATAAGAGGTATAGAACTAAATGAGGCCACAACACTAGTTGGAAATCGAGGATTGTGGCGACGTTTAGTAAATTCTCAGAGGCTTGCAGACTGAACGCTGAAAGGCATAACAGTCTATAATGATAATGTATGTATGTATGTATGTATGTATGTATGTATGTAGCGTCAGGTACAATGACAAATTTTAGACAAGACAAGAAAATTCAAAATTTAGTGACAGTTTAAAAATCTGGGATTCAAGCCCCTCGCTTTACAATTCTTGAGCTCCTAGCTCAAATTTACAAAAGAGCACAAATTTACTCAAGGGCAGAAATCCCTCAATACATGGAGCACTTGCTCCCAACTTACAATATCAAGCCTCCCAGAGGTGCTTTTACAACACATGAAAAGAGCTGACGTGCTCTCAGATTTCCAAGCCTATTTCAGACAATATCAGAAAATTACAATCACTCGCCATCAAGCCACAAAATTTGAAACAGCGGTATCTATTACCCAACCTATTGGGCCTTTGCGGAAAAGAACAGGTTAAGAAAAATGGCCCGAAACACAAATGAGTAGTATAATTGGAGAGTTCGGGCGCCTCCTCCCGCGGGAAATTTGAATTCTGGCCGGAAATTTGAATTCTGGCGGGAAATTTGAATTTTGGCGGGAGATTTGAATTTTGGCGCGAGATTTGAATTTGTAAACAAAGCCACGTGCTTTTTGACAGCTGTCATCGACAACAACGCATCGCTAACCTCACTGCTGCCATCTTGACGGGCCTAAACCTCAGTAGTGCCAACTTAACCTAACTAGCATGAGGTAAACAAAGCCACGTATTTTTTGACAGCCACTTGCTTTTTGACAGACAACAACGCATCGCTAACCTCAGTAGTGTCATCTTGACGGGCCTAAACCTTAGTGGTACCAACTTAACCTAACTAGCGCGAGGTAAACAAAGCCACGTGTTTTTTGACAGCCACGTGCCTTTTGACAGACAACAACGCATCGCTAACTTCAGTACTGCCATCTTGACGGGCCTAAACCTTAGTGGTACCAACTTAACCTAACTAGGGCGAGGTAAAAAAAGCCACGTGCTTTCTGAGAGCCACGTGCTTTTTTGACAGCTGTCATCCGCTATCTTTAAACTACAGAGCACTGTGCTGCCCTCTTTATCATAGTAGATGTAAAATTCGTCACCTGTCATCCGCAGTGCTGCCATCTTGACGGGCCTAAACCTTAGTGCTACCAACTTAACCTCACTAGCGTGAGATAAACAAATCCACGTGCAGCTGTCATCCGCCATCTTTAATCTATAGAGCACAGTGCTGCCCTCTTTGTGGTGGCGGATAATTTGAAAAATGCTTTTAGATAGCAGCCATCTATGAGCACCGTGCTGCCCTCTATGTGGTGGCGGTAAATTCCACGTGCTTTACAAACCTATATGCTTTTCTGACAGCTGCCATCCGTCATCTTTAATCCAGAGAGAACAGTGCTGCCCTCTATGTGGTGGCGGCAAATTCCACGTGCTCTTGTTTGGAAACAAATCAACATGCTTTTTTGACAGCTGTCAACCGCCATCTTTAATCACCGTGCTGCCCTCTTTAGCTACTTACCTTTGACAGCTGTCATCCGCCATCTTTAATCCAGAGAGAACAGTACTGCCCTCTATGTGGTGGCGGCAAATTCCACGTGCTCTTGTTTGGAAACAAATCAACATGCTTTTTTTTGACAGCTGTCAACCGCCATCTTTAATCACCGTGCTACCCTCTTTAGCTACTTACCTTTGACAGCTGTCATCCGCCATCTTTAATCCAGAGAGAACAGTGCTGCCCTCTATGTGGTGGCGGTAAATTCCACGTGCTCTTATTTGGCACTGCATTGCAATCAAACACTGTTTAGAAAAAAATTCTCTTCTCAACATGAGCTGGACAATAACATACTTACGAATCTGCTCAACACCTTCTTTCTTGCTTTTCTTCTTTGAGTAATAAACAAAAACTCTATCTTGCAAATAAGGAGCGGGAGGAAGGTAATACCTAACCTAAAATAAAAGAATATGCCAATTCTACATTATTTATTTACATCTTGTATGTACAAGTTTTATCTCGAATCATTTTACCCTAGTGATGTTTGCGTACTTCTCGACGCAATTCTTGAATGTACAAGTTTAAACTTGCCGTATTACGCTCTCAGCGTACCTCTCCCTACAATATGTACAGTGAATTGTGATGTAGGACAGCGTAACGTAAGTACACACCTCTAACATAATGTTTACACACACATCTGCTTTATGTAAAGTAGTACCTATCAATACTACTATGCCCCCAGGCTAGCGTGTTGGTAGAATTTGGAATGACAAACCGTTTGCAATCAACATTATTAAGGGCTACCTTACTAATTAAATGAGTGAACAACTGGTGCTTCTTGCTTCTAATGACAGACATTTGCTTATGCAAAACAGGTGGATTACTTTTAATGCAATTTTTATAGTTTTCAAAACTTAGCTGATTCTAAACGACATTCTTTTTAACCCCCTTCAATCTCTTTATTTGTAATTCATTTAAGAGTTTTATGCAATATGACTTGGATTTAGTACCTACAAATGAATCGATAATATTCCCAGCACATTCATCTTTCATTTTACCTAGAACCTTTTTGTTCACTAGCGGTAGATGATATTGATTATTTGCAGGATAGTTACTTGTATCAAACCTACCCAAGTCTGGCTTTATATCATTGTAATAGTCATCAGTTTTGATTTGATAAATAAACGAATCGGTATCTGTGTAGAGCAATTGGGCATTATGCGCGTACTTCTTCATCATATAATCGTAATGGAATTCATACATGAGTGTTTTAGCCAATTCAAGTACTACAAAGCCGACGTAGGTAGGTTTGTCATACTTAACCTTAGCACGATTCATCTGTATAATAACTAAATTCTCATGTATGATGGTGCAGCTGTGGAAATTTGGTTTACTTATTAAATAGTTAGCACCATACCTTTTCTTAATATTATCCCAGTTTGTAATCAATTTTACATCAACGCGTTTGTCAACATTTTCCATAGTCTTACCAAACACACTGTTATTCATGAGCTTGTAGATATCTTTTTCAAACTCGTTAACCGCATTCGTTTTTAAATTATTGTTCAGATCGATATATGGCTTTAGCCACGGTGACTGATTAAATTCTAGTACGCGATGAATTTTGGATAACTTCAAACCATGCTGCAAACACTGTTTTAAATTTCGGTAATGAACGATATACTTAGATTTATCGCACAAATTAGCAATGAGCATTTTCGTCGTTGATGCGATGTACGGGGGCTTCATATTTTCAGGGCAGAACGGTAGGTCATTATGAGAAGTGTGTAACTCTTTAGGATACTGTAAGTCAACTTCGAGGAAATAGCCTTTATCGGCTTCATCGCCTAGGGCGTGTAGCTGTAAAGCATCAATTTCGCACTGCGTTAGCCAGCGGAAACCACTCACCGGTAGATGCTGACTCATCGCCCACCCTTACTGATTATTAGCATCGAGGTAAACGATATACTGAGATTCCTGACTAGAATCGAAACTCGGCATGTACTTATTATTTGCCTTGGAATACCGCCCGCTGCACTGACTTAGACCGCCTCGAATAGATTATTTTAAAAAGTGCACCATAACAAAAGTACATCCGTCTTTAAATATAAATCGGAGTATTCACCCAGCGTTTGAATGTGGAACTGCTCCCAGATATGTTGTGCATGTAAATAGTCATCATCACTAATATCTGCTGAATTCAGCGAGCTGTAAAAGGATTGTTTTGATGGTAAGGCACGTTCTTCGAAGCGTTCTAAGCAGTCAAGATATTCATAACAAAAACACCCTTACTCCGAAGTAAATTAAACTGCGCTTCTTCGGGAAAAACGTGTCGAATTTCCGTAAATTGTTCAGGCTGTAAATGACTAGAAAGTTTATCGAGGCTACTCGCCATAAAGCGAAACGAGTCAAGGAATCTCAGTTTTATAGAATGCTCAGCATCTACTTTTACAGACTTTGCAAACGCAATGTACCGCTCTTTATTCTGAGGGATTATATCTACTTTTTCATCTGAAGCTCCAAATTGTGAAATGATGAAATGAGAGTCGTAACCAGATAAGTTATGAAAAATTACAGGGATAAATTTAGGAACTCTATACTTAAGATTACAGCTATAATGAGCGGCACATCTGTAGAAACCAGTTAAATGATCATGATCAAAAACTTTAGGGTCATTTTCGGAAAATTCCCCATCACAAATGCTACACTTTGTAGCACGTTCATGATCATTTAACTGAATTTCGGTGAGTGGCTTCATAGGAATATTACTATTTAGAATACGGCCAAGACGAACTGCATCACTTTCAAGTCTTTCTAAAAATACTTTAGCAGCATCATGTCCTCGATACAGCTCTAACTTGTTAAGCGTACTATCGTAACTACACTTGATGTAATACGCGAAGCTATACGGGACATGCATGTGCGTAGTATTAGTGAAAGAGTTGTCAGGATTAGGTGAGCATGTGTTGCATGGCGTGAGGATGGCTTCAAAGTCTGCATAAATCACGAACAGTGCTTGTGAAAATTTGTAAATTTTAAAACATTATTACCTGTAGTAGGTATCTCTGTACGTACATGATTGCAGTCATTCTTGGAATGCTTCGTTAACTGATCTTCAGTTCTAAAATACTGCAAGCATCCATCACATAGCCACTTTTTACCATTACGTTTTGACAACTGACTACTAACAAGTCTACTCAGATTTTTAATCCAGCAAAAGTGGCTATTTTCACTGTTTTCAATATAGAGTAAGTTAACATGAGTACTCTTCTTATGACATGTATAATACAGAGGACCTACTACAGACTTTTTCTCTACACCATACACATTAATGCTAATGTTATTTAGTTCCTCAAAGCGTTTAATATCCTTTATCTGCACAGGAAATTCTATACTATCGAAAATTAGTTGCGTTGAATAGTGTGGATACGATGATGTTCTATTCGCTACATTCCGTTTCACAGGATTTAAAGCCGACATCACCGCCCATGCAAAACATGCTTCGTCATTGTTTTGGATGTTTACAACAGTTTCTTTTCGCTGAATCCATGTCGGCAGCTCGATGTACGATGAACCTCGCATAGGATTGTACTTATTGATGTTAACTTCTAGATACATTATTTCAACTAAAGCCCACCCTGATTCCTATCCCTGAAATTCCTCGCTCTTAGTTGAAATAATGTTAGAGACATCCCTAAGTACATCACCAAAATTAGTCGACTCACTTATGACAAAATTCTTCGTATTAAATGATTTAATGTCCGTTATTTCGGATTCATCCATGCTTTTAATGTACAAGGCGAAAAGTTCAAAATTATCTTTAAATAAATTATGATTGGACAAAGATTTAGCAAGAAGCTGTTGTACATCCGGTTGAACGCAATTTAAAAAGTTTGAAGTGCTCTGAAACTTTTGACTGGTGCGAATTCTGTAACTAGCAATCCTACTTTTAAATGCTGTATTAATTTCCTCGATGTTTGCGTTACTACCACTTCTACATGCATTATTTTTATGCGCATTACTCCGTAAGTGTCCCTGAAAATGCGAAGATGGTACATCAGTGTTACAGTGCTCGCAGTGAATAGTTTGAAGTTCATGATTTTTTCTAGGTTTTTTACTACTAGTACTTTCTACAGCTACATCAGTAGCCGCACGCTTTTTCCCTACTACTACCTGAGGGAAAGTAGATATTTGATGTACCTCTACTAAGTGAGCCTCGTATCGCTCTACGTTAGCGAAATACACACTACAAACTTTACATAAAGCAGATGTTATGCTAGGGTGTTTTGATTTCATATGGCGCATGAAGTTATCACGCCTTGTAAACGTTACATTACATTCCTCGCAGCAGGGGAACATCTGAAAAAGAGAACGACCGATAGAGATTAGGCGAAAGTTACGGAAGAAACCAAGTTTCAACGCATAGAGGTTGGACATGGCTGTGAGTTTGATATTATAAGATTAACCTCTTCTATAGCATGAGGATTGAAGAGAACGACTATTTATGAATAGACTAAAGTTACGATGTTTCAGAAGAAAACAAGTTTCAGCCTGTTGAGGTCAGACATAGCTATGTGTGTTTGAAATTATAAAATTAACTAGGCCTATAGCATGAGGATTGAAGAGAACGACTATTTATCAATAGACTAAAGTTACGATGTTCGGAAGAAACCAAGTTTCAATGTATAGAGGTCGGACATTTCTGTGAGTTTGAAATTATAAGATTAACCTCGTCTATAGCATGAGGATTGAAGAGAACAACTATTTATGATTAGCTTAAAGTTAAGATGTTCGGAAGAAACCAAGTTTCAACGTATAGAGGTCGGACATTGCTGTGAGTTTGAAATTGTAAGATTAACCTCTTCTATGATATGCAGATTAAGGAAAATAACTATTTATCAATAGACTAAAGTTACGATGTTTTAGAAGAAACCAAGTTTCAGCCTGTTTAGGTCAGACATAGCTATGTGTGTGTTTGAAATTATAAAATTAACCTCGTCTATAGGATGAGGATTGAAGAGAACAACTATTTATGATTAGTTTAAAGTTACGATGTTCGGAAGAAACCAAGTTTCAGTCTGTTGAGGACAGACATAGCTATGTGCGTGTTTGAAATTATAAAATTAACCTCGTCTATAGTATGAGGATTGAAGAGAACGACTATTTATTAATAGTCTAAAGTTACAATGTTTTAGAAGAAACCAAGTTTCAGCCTGTTGAGGACAGACATAGCTATGTGTGCGTGTTTGAAATTATAAGATTAACCCCGTCTATAGCATGAGGATTGAAGAGAACAACTATTTATCAATAGACTAAAGTTACGATGTTTTAGAAGAAACCAAGTTTCAGCCTGTTGAGGTCAGACATAGCTATGTGTGCGTGTTTGAAATTATAAAATTAACCTCGTCTATAGCATGAGGATTGAAGAGAACAACTATTTATGATTAGCTTAAAGTTAAGATGTTCGGAAGAAACCAAGTTTCAACGTATAAAGGTCGGACATTGCTGTGAGTTTGAAATTATAAGATTAACCTCTTCTATGACATGCAGATTAAAGAAAATTACTATTTATCAATAGACTAAAGTTACGATGTTTTAGAAGAAACCAAGTTTCAGCCTGTTGAGGTCAGACATAGCTATGTGTGTGTTTGAAATTATAAAAATAACCTCGTCTATAGCATGAGGATTGAAGAGAACAACTATTTATGATTAGCTTAAAGTTACGATGTTCGGAAGAAACCAAGTTTCAGCCTGTTGAGGACAGACATAGCTATGTGCGTGTTTGAAATTATAAAATTAACCTCGTCTGTAGTATGAGGATTGAAGAGAACGACTATTTATCAATAGTCTAAAGTTACGATGTTTTAGAAGAAACCAAGTTTCAGCCTGTTGAGGACAGACATAGCTATGTGTGCGTGTTTGAAATTATAAGATTAACCTCGTCTATAGCATGAGGATTGAAGAGAACAACTATTTATCAATAGACTAAAGTTACGATGTTTTAGAAGAAACCAAGTTTCAGCCTGTTGAGGTCAGACATAGCTATGTGTGCGTGTTTGAAATTATAAAATTAACCTCGTCTATAGCATGAGGATTGAAGAGAACAACTATTTATCATTAGCTTAAAGTTACGATGTTTTAGAAGAAACCAAGTTTCAGCCTGTTGAGGACAGACATAGCTATGTGTGTGTTTGAAATTATAAAATTAACCTCGTCTATAGTATGAGGATTGATGAGAACGACTATTTATGATTAGCGTAAAGTTACGATGTTTTAGAAGAAACCAAGTTTCAGCCTGTTTAGGTCAGACATAGCTATGTGTGTGTTTGAAATTATAAAATTAACCTCGACTATAGCATGAGGATTGAAGAGAACAACTATTTATGATTAGCTTAAAGTTACGATGTTCGGAAGAAACCAAGTTTCAGCTTGTTGAGGACAGACATACCTATGTGCGTGTTTGAAATTATAAAATTAACCTCGTCTATAGTATGAGGATTGAAGAGAACGACTATTTATCAATAGTCTAAAGTTACGATGTTTTAGAAGAAACCAAGTTTCAGCCTGTTGAGGTCAGACATAGCTATGTGTGCGTGGTTGAAATTATAAAAATAACCTCGTCTATAGCATGAGGATTGAAGAGAACAACTATTTATGATTAGCTTATAGTTACGATGTTTTAGAAGAAACCAAGTTTCAGCCTGTTGAGGACAGACATAGCTATGTGTGTGTTTGAAATTATAAAATTAACCTCGTCTATAGTATGAGGATTGAAGAGAACGACTATTTATGATTAGCTTAAAGTTACGATGTTTTAGAAGAAACCAAGTTTCAGCCAGTTGAGGACAGACATAGCTATGCGTACGTGTTTGAAATTATAAAATTAACCTCGTCTATAACATGAGGATTGAAGAGAACAACTATTTATGATTAGCTTAAAGTTACGATGTTCGGAAGAAACCAAGTTTCAGCCTGTTGAGGACAGGCATAGCTATCTGCGTGTTTGAAATTATAAAATTAACCTCGTCTATAGTATGAGGATTGAAGAGAACGACTATTTATCAATAGTCTAAAGTTACGATGTTTTAGAAGAAACCAAGTTTCAGCCTGTTGAGGCCAGATATAGCTATGTGTGCGTGTTTGAAATTATAAAATTAACCTCGTCTATAGCATGAGGATTGAAGAGAACAACTATTTATGATTAGCTTAAAATTACGATGTTTTAGAAGAAACCAAGTTTCAGCCTGTTGAGGACAGACATAGCTATGTGTGTGTTTGAAATTATAAAATTAACCTCGTCTATAGTATGAGGATTGAAGAGAACGACTATTTATGATTAGCTTAAAGTTACGATGTTTTAGAAGAAACCAAGTTTCAGCCTGTTGAGGACAGACATAGCTATGCGTACGTGTTTGAAATTATAAAATTAACCTCGTCTATAGCATGAGGATTGAAGAGAACAACTATTTATGATTAGCTTAAAGTTACGATGTTCGGAAGAAACCAAGTTTCAGCCTGTTGAGGACAGACATAGGTATGTGTGCGTGTTTGAAATTATAAGATTAACCTCGTCTATAGTATGAGGATTGAAGAGAACGACTATTTATCAATAGTCTAAAGTTACGATGTTTTAGAAGAAACCAAATTTCAGCCTGTTGAGGTCAGACATAGCTATGTGTGCGTGTTTGAAATTATAAAATTAACCTCGTCTATAGCATGGGGATTGAAGAGAACGACTATTTATTAATAGACTAAAGTTACGATGTTTTAGAAGAAACCAAGTTTCAGCCTGTTGAGGACAGACATAGCTATGTGTGCGTGTTTGAAATTATAAGATTAACCTCGTCTATAGCATGAGGATTGAAGAGAACGACTATTTATCAATAGACCAAAGTTACGATGTTTTAGAAGAAACCAAGTTTCAGCCTGTTGAGGACAGACATAGCTATGTGTGCGTGTTTGAAATTATAAGATTAACCTCGTCTATAGCATGAGGATTGAAGAGAACAACTATTTATTATTAGCTTAAAGTTACGATATTCGGAAGAAACCAAGTTTCAACGAATAGAGGTCGGACTTAGCTATGTGTGCGTGTTTAAAATTATAAGATTAACCTCGTCTATAGCATGAGGATTGAAGAGAACAACTATTTATGATTAGCTTAAAGTTACGATGTTCGGAAGAAACCAAGTTTCAACGAATAGAGGTCAGACATACCTTAAAATCTTCGCACTGGAGACTGTTACTCGGATGAATAAAATGCGTACTTTCAAGCCTCTAACTCGAATGATAATATTCTGGTCGTACCTAAAAGAAAAGAACAAACATATATGAATGTAGTGTAGGGTACATCAGTTAACCTAGCTATCTCTACAACTCAAAGTTCGAAAACATACCTTAAAAATGCATGTGCTGCAGACTGTTACTCGGATGAATAAAATGCGTACTTTCAAGCCTGTAACTCGAACGGTACCTAAAATAGAAAAGAACAAACATATATGAATGTAGATGTCTATTACCTAGCGTAGAAGTTGCTTTGCAGACAGTAACTAACAGTTCTAGCTTACCTTAAGATAAAGGCTGAAGAATAATATTCACAGCAGGCAGTACTTAGACGGGAGATGTGTACGTGATACACGCATACAGAGAACTGTGAGCGCTTCACGCAGACTGCAGCGAGTAAATATGCTGCTTGTTACCAAGCGGATGTGAAAATCGCTGACAACTGCAGTACAGTCGGAACGAAGTGTTTATGCAACAAGAGCTCTCCTGAAGTCCCGCAGGCTGGCGTATTTAAGCCGGAATCGAACCTCCTGTTGATGCCGAAGTGTCATAATTTAAGAGTTCTGCAGCGGATCGAGCCTTGGAAAGTTAGCGCGCGATCCTCGACTTCTGGACTTAAACGGGAGGGTACTAAGCTACATCCGCGGTATTCCTTTCCTGTAGGCACTTAAAGGTATTGAGCTAAAACTACATTTAGCTAGATCATGTAATTACACGTTATGACGATCGCGCAGGCCCCTCGCCTATCATTTGCTATTTTTTTACGGCTTCCAACAGTAGGAGTTCGAACCCGCTATCTTCCGAAGTAGCGAGAATGATTGAAGAGTGTTGAGGGTGATTCATTTGTCGGATGGAGGCGTTAAGCTATGTGCAGGCTTCTTCGGTAGGAGTAGGCTATGTGCCGGTACCGGGACATCTAGTTATCGATTTAAAATCCTAGTCAGGAAGGGTAACCGGTCGTAAAACTATGGTGTATGATCTAAGAGGCGGGGTGTGCAAAAAAGCCAGCATTAAGTAAGGGCTGTTGATGGGGACGTTAAACCTTGTGCAGACTCCTTCGAAAATGATTTTGAGTACAAGACGTTGATGGTGATTCATCTGTCGGATGGAGGCAATAAGCCTTGTGCAGGCTTCTTCGGTAGGAGTAGGCTATGTGCCGGTACCGGGATATCTAGTTATAAAACCCGCTATAAGAAATTGATCGCGTATACTGCGATTTAAAATCCTAGTCAGGAAGGGCAACCGGTCGTAAAACTATGGTGTATGATCTAAGAGGCGGGGTGTGCAAAAAAAGCCAGCAATAAGTAAGGGCTGTTGATAGGGGGGGCGTTAAACCTTGTGCAGACTCCTTCGAAAATGATTGTGAGTACAAGACGTTGAGGGTGATTCATCTGTCGGATGGAGGCATTAAGCCTTGTGCAGGCTTCTTCGGTAGGAGTAGGCTATGTGCCGGTACCGGGATATCTAGTTATAAAACCCGCTATAACAAATTTATCGCGTATACTGCGATTTAAAATCCCGGTGTGTGAAAAAAAGCCAGCATTAAGTAAGGGCTGTTGATAGGGGGCGTTAAACCTTGTGCAGACTCCTTCGAAAATGATTGTGAGTACAAGACGTTGAGGGTGGTTCATCTGTCGGATGGAGGCATTAAGCCTTGTGCAGGCTTCTTCGGTAGGAGTAGGCTATGTGCCGGTACCGGGATATCTAGTTATAAAACCCGCTATAACAAATTTATCGTGTATACTGCGATTTAAAATCCTAGTCAGGAAGGGCAACCGGTCGTAAAACTATGGTGTATGATCTAAGAGGCGGGGTGTGCAAAAAAGCCAGCATTATGTAAGGGCTGTTGATAGGGGGCGTTAAACCTTGTGCAAACTCCTTCGAAAATGATTTTGAGTACAAGAGTGTTGAGGGTGATTCATTTGTCGGATGGAGGCGTTAAGCTGTGTGCAGGCTTCTTCGGTAGGAGTAGACTATGTGCCGGTACCGGGATATCTAGTTATAAAACCCGCTATATCAAAATTATCGCGTATACTGCGATTTAAAATCCCGGTGTGTGCAAAAAAGCCAGCAATAAGTAAGGGCTGTTGATGAGGACGTTAAACCTTGTGCAGACTCCTTCGAAAATGATTGTGAGTACAAGAGTGTTGATGGTGATTCATCTGTCGGATGGAGGCAATAAGCTTTGTGCAGGCTTCTTCGGTAGGAGTAGGCTATGTGCCGGCACTGGGACATCTAGTTATAAAACCCGCTACAACAAATTTATCGCGTATACTGCGATTTAAAATCCTAGTCAGGAAGGGCAACCGGTCGTAAAACTATAGTGTATGATCTAAGAGGCGGGTGTGCAAAAAAACCACAGAGGAGGACTATTTCAGTTTTACAGAACAGAATATTTTACAACCTTAATACAGTTATAATCTAGCAATAAGACGTTGTATGAGTTACAAGTCGCTCAACAGCACACCGTGTCTTCGTTCGAGGTTACACAAGCCGGAAGATACGTGTACAATTTCAGCTAACACATGCATTCCGCGCTCGCTCTGAATGACTTCGTCGATACAACTTCAAAGACTGTAGAACAAAAAAAAAATGAAACCCATAGCCTACAGTTTAGTTTAGTGTGCATGCCTCTCACCCGGCAGTCTCGGGTTCGATTCTCTTGGGATTAAAAATATGTTTTACAGATTTTAAATCGCAAGAATTTGTTGAGGTACCCTTCCTGACGCAAAACTGGCAGTATCTAGCCTCTTACATCAACACTATGGTTTTCGACCGGTTGCCCTTCCTGACGTCAAAGACCTAGGATTAAGAATCTGTTTTTTTAAGACTAGTTGCCCTTCCTGACGCAAAACTGGCAGTATCTAAGCTCTTACATCATACACTATTGTTTTCGAACGGTTGCCCTTCCTGACGTCAAAGAACTCGGATTAAGAATCTGTTTTACAACTTCTAACACGAGAATTGGGGATTTACAGCTTAAAGATGGCGGATGACAGCTGTCAGAAAAGCATATAGGTTTGTAAGGCACGTAGAATTTACCGCCACCACATTTCAAAGGTGAGTAGCTAACGAGGGGGCAGCACGGTGATTAAAGATGGCGGTTGACAGCTGTCAAAAAAGCATGTTGATTTGTTTCCAAACAAGAGCACGTGGAATTTGCCACCACCACATAGAGGGCAGCACTGTTCTCTCTGGATTAAAGATGGCGGATGACAGCTGTCAAAGGTAAGTAGTTAAACAGGGCAGCACGGTGATTAAAGATGGCGGTTGACAGCTGTCAAAAAAATGTTGACTTGTTTCCAAACAAGAGCACGTGGAATTTGCCGCCACCACAAGGAGGGCAGCACTGTTCTCTCTGGATTAAAGTTGGCGGATGACAGCTGTCAAACGTAAGTAGCTAAAGAGGGCAGCACGGTAATTAAAGATGGCGGTTGACAGCTGTCAAAAAAAGCATGTTGATTTGTTTCCAAACAAGAGCACGTGGAATTTGCCGCCACCACATAGAGGGCAGCACTGTTCTCTCTGGATTAAAGATGGCGGATGACAGCTGTCAGAAAAGCATATAGGTTTGTAAAGCACGTGGAACTTACCGCCACCACATAGAGGGCAGCACGGTGCTCAAAGATGGCTGCTATCAAAAAGCATTTTTCAAATTATCCGCCACCACAAAGAGGGCAGCACTGTGCTCTATAGATTAAAGATGGCGGATGACAGCTGCACGTGGATTTGTTTACCTCACGCTAGTGAGGTTAAGTTGGTAGCACTAAGGTTTAGGCCCGCCAAGATGGCAGCACTGCCGATGACAGGTGACGAATTTTACATCTACTATGATAAAGAGGGCAGCACAGTGCTCTGTAGTTTAAAGATGGCAGATGACAGCTGTCAAAAAAGCACGTGGCTTTGTTTACCTCGCGCTAGTTAGGTTAAGTTGGTACCACTAAGTTTTAGGCCCGTCAAGATGGCAGTACTGAGGTTAGCGATGCGTTGTTGTCTGTCAAAAAGCACGTGGCTGTCAAAAAACACGTGGCTTTGTTTACCTCGCGCTAGTTAGGTTAAGTTGGTACCACTAAGGTTTAGGCCCGTCAAGATGGCACTACTGAGGTTAGCGATGCGTTGTTGTCTGTCAAAAAGCAAGTGGCTGTCAAAAAACACGTGGCTTTGTTTACCTCATGCTAGTTAGGTTAAGTTGGGACTACTGAGGTTTAGGCCCGTCAAGATGGCAGCAGTGAGGTTAGCGATGCGTTGTTGTCGATGACAGCTGTCAAAAAGCACGTGGCTTTGTTTACAAATTCAAATCTCGCACCAAAATTCAAAACTCCCGCCAAAATTCAAATTTCCCGCCAGAATTCAAATTTCCCGCCAGAATTCAAATTTCCCGCGGGAAGAGACGCCCGAACTCTCCAATTATACTAGTCAAATGGAATGGAGGCGTGTACTTGCACTCCTAGATGTGAACTCTTAAAACCTAAGGGACACTAGGCCGATGAAACGGGGCTATTCCCAAACTACAGAGGTGACTCGTATAAGAATAAATTAAGACATTACGGAAAGGAAGAAAGCCAGTTACAAAACGTAGTCACCTCAAACCATTATGAAGGGGATCTGAGAGGGTACATCACTCTCTATCCCCGATTTACAGTTAAAGATTTAATGAAGTTTTTACATTAGCCGCTAGAAAGTTACATTTTAGGTAAACTAGGTTGCATAGTTAATGATTCGGACCTTTCCCTCTGGTTAAACTGCGGAGCTAGCAAGAAATAAAAATGTTATGTGGCCATTACCTTGTCGGTGTACTGCTGCCTGATGAAAGAGGCGCCGCCCGCCTCCTGCTTTAACACACCCGCTAGGTCAGATGACGATCAATTGGCCAAGAAACGTGAAAATCCGCAGTTTATAAACCCTCGGGGAAAGTTCGAGATAATTCATGAATAATCAAGACACAACTACAGAATTTTATTTGTAGATTTAAAAGGTAAAACTCAGGATCGACGAAGAAGACTGTGACTGGTAGGAAATTAATTACAAATATTAGGGATTGGTTAGATTCAAAACTGGCGGAAGCAGAAGATAAATATTGGCAACCCAAAAATAAATGAACATCAATTAGTAAAAAAAAAACTTATGAATACAAAACTTCTTTAAATCAAAGGTTCTTTCACATCGCACCACGGTGCATGATCATCGTTCTTTGGTAGTGTCATCTATGAGAGAATGTTCAAACTTCTTGATGAATGGAAAACAAAACAAGTAGAATTTCGCACAGTTCAGGAAACTTCACAATAAAAAAATTATATCAGATTTTAGTGGTGACACCTTCAGAGTAAAGTTCTAACTTGTTGTATTATTGTTTTCACATTTGATAGATAGAGGAGTTCTTTTAAGCGCTCATTTGAACGCTCGGCTTAGAGGTGTACCTCTCGGTACAATTATTATCACTATTACTATTATTATTACTATTTTTATTGAAGCCGCCGTAGCTCAGGCGGCAGCACGCCGGCTTCTGACCGCTGGGATCCGTAGTTCAAATCCCGGTCACTCCATGTGAGACTTGTGCTGGACAAAGCGGAGGCGGGAAAGGTTATTCTCCCGGTACTTCGGTTGTTCCTGTCATCTTTCATTCCAGCATCACTCTCCAGTATCATTTCATTTCATTTGTCAGTCATTAATCACTGCCCCAGTGGAGTGCGACAGGCTTCGGCAGCCGGCACAATTCCTATCCTCGTCGCTAGACGGGGCTTCATTCATTCATTCCATTCCTGACCCTGTCAAATTACTGGAAACAGGGTGTGGATTCATTTCATTATTATTATTATTATTATTATTATTATTATTATTATTATTATTATTAATATTATTTCTACATTTTATGCTTTCGTGAAAAGCGTCTGCAAATTAACTAATTGCCTCCACAACCTCCTTTTGTTAAGTTTTCAGCCCACAGGCTGATTGGATCATTAAATAGCACCACAAATTATTAGAGGAAACTCGCAAAAACAAATAACGCTGCCATAATGAGGCCATTGTATTTAATTCTACCTTAAATCGTACGTTTTTGAACACAGGAATAAAATAGGCAAATCGGCAAAACAGCATACCTAATTACGGATGACCCCACTTTCTTTTCCCCTTCTCCAGCCTTCTCACAGTGGCCTTGATTTGCTGCGCAACGTGTTGTTTGGTTCTTCTGACCTTGCACCCCAATCCCCCTCTCAAGGCACTCGCAGCTGCGATTAAGTGCACGCCCATCGCTCCTGGAGATAAAGACATCAAACGATATGTACATACAGTCGAACATCGATATCTCGAACCTCGCATACTCGAAATTTCAATATCTCGAAGTGACTTCAATTTCCCGGCCGTTTGTCCTATTCCTCAAATGCATTCATTTCCCTATTACTCGAAATTCGGTTGCACGAATATCTCGATTTCTCGAACCAAACGATTCCTGGCTTGAAGCGAAAAATACTGTGTTACTCGGATTTTGTACAACACTGACTGTGCAATACAGCATTTGTAGTTTGCGAGGAACAGTTCACAATAAATAAGCCAATATGACGGGAATCGAAAAACAAACTTCTAGTGATCGGAAAATCGACGAAGCTTCGTTGTTATTCGGGTGTGAATTCATTACCGGTCACGATAGAAAGCAGCCCCGGAAGTCGTGGATGACAAGCTCCTTTGGCAGGTTTCGAACCTACATTCAGAGTCAGTGACAGTGTTTCTCAGAGCAATAAATGTTGTTGAAATGTACGTGGAAGAAAAGAAGAGACTAACGAAAGGTGTTTCTTGTTTCACTGCTGTATTCTCTCTATAATTAGGGTGACGCCTTACAATAAGAGTTTGTTAGTGTAGCAGCGGTGTTCTCTATATCTCGAAATTTCGATAACTCGAAACAAAATTTAGCTCCCGAGGTGGGTCGAGATATCGAGGTTATGTGACCTCGCACGCTGTCGTCCAGGTGGCAGATTCAAACAACTTAGAAATTTACCGAACATTTCCCAATCGCTTACTCCTCTTCCTATAAATGAACATTTCCCCAATTTGAATTTCAACTTTATCTTGATGTTGTGAACTTTCCAGCTTTTAACAGCTCCACTCAAGCATATCCGCCTACTAATGTCATTCCACGCCAATTCTCCATTGAAAGCTCAAAATATGCCACATAGTCGAGCATCTCGTCTCCTTACTCCCTGGTCTTCCCAGACCTACGTTTGCAAAATATTTGTAACACTACTCCTTTGTCGGAAATCACTGCCAACAAATCGTGCTGCTTCCCTTTGGATCCTTTCCAGTTCTCGTGTGGAGTAGTCGTGGTGGGCACTGGAACCATACTGTAACTGCGGTCTTACCAGAGGCGTATGTACCCTCTCCTTTACATACTTTTTTTTTTTTGCTACTTGCTTTACGTCGCACCAACACAGATAGGTCTTATGGCGACGAAGGGATGGCAAAGGCCTAGGAGTTGGAAGGAAGCGGCCGTGGCCTTAATTAAGGTACAACCCCAGCATTTGCCTGGTGTGAAAATGGGAAACCACGGAAAACCATTTTCAGGGCTGCCGACAGTGGGGCTCGAACCCACGATCTCCCGGATGCAAGCTCACAGCCGCGCGCCTCTACGCGCACGGCCAACTCGCCCGGTCTTTACATACTTACTACAGTCCCTAAATACTACCATAAATATGCGAAGAGATCTGTAACCTTTGCTAACAACCTCGTTAATATGATTATTCAAATGAAGATCATTCCTTTTATTAATAACTACTTATTTAGAGTGTTCCCCATAAGGTTCTACCAACAGATGAACGCAATAATTACAACTGAGAGGACTCTTCCTCTTCGTCAAACATGGAGCTTGATTTTTCGTCCCATTTACCACCATACAATTAACCTCTGTCCCTCTCACGTTGAAGTTCCCTGTAACACATTTACTACTCTATAAAGTACAAATAGCCCTATTTGTTTTTGCGGTACTTCACTGATATATTTTATATTTATAATAAAAATAAATGTCGTATAATACTTCTCTGCGGGATCTCCCTCGTAATCATTACAGGATCAGATAACACTTCACCTACTCCAATTCTCTGAGTTCTATTTTCTAGACGTTTAGCGACCAATTCAACCACATTTGGTCTAGTCCAATAGCCCTCATTTTCGTCAGTTATCTCCCATTATCTACCCTTTCAAAAGCCTTCGATTTGTCGATGGCGATACAGTCGATTTGACCTTCGGTATCTAAAATATGTGCTATGCCTTCCTACAAGTTGAACTTCACTGGAATAACCTTTCCTAAACCCGAACTGTCCACGCCCACATGTCTGACATATTCAGAAAGAAAGAGCTCACAAACAACACATGTCAAGCTTTCCCTTGTACCATGGAGCTACTATTGCAACTCTCCATTCATTCGGTATCGCTCCTTCACGCAAACAGTAATCAAATAAGTATATCAGATCTTTTTCTTCTTATGGCGCCGTCTCCCTCCGAAGGTTGGCGATCCAATTGATTATGATTACACGCGAAACGGCAGCACGGAAGATTTCTATCGACGTATACCACCGCCGCAAGTCTTTCAGCAAGGAATTTCTCCGTCTTCCTGCAGATCTTTTCGCATAAATCTTCCCTTGAATGATCAGTCGGAGAAGTTCATATCGTTCACATCTCATGATGTGCCCGAGGTAGCTGAGCTCACGCTCCTTGATGGTTATGCAAGCTCTTTCTTCTTGTTCAAGATGTTGAGGACATTTTCATTTGAATTCTTTTCTACCCAAGATATTCCGAGAATTCTTCTGTATAAGTACAGTTCAAAAGATTGAGTCCGCTTTCGCAATAAAGGGCTGAGCGTCCACCCTTCGAACTCTGAGCTGGAGGTTGAGTTCTCGGCTGGTGAATAAGGTCCTCATCATATTGAACATTTTTTGTGCTTGTCCAATCCTGGATAAGATTTCACCTTTTGAATCACAATGCTGGTTCACTAGAGTTCCAAGATATTTGATGGAAGATACTTGTTCGACGATGTTGTTGTTGATTTACAGGGAGGCCTGTTTTGGTGTTTTCGAGAATACAATCAGCTTGGTCTTGTTAATATTCAAGGATGAACCGTAGGTTTCACTGGTCCTCACGATGTTGTTTATAATGATTTGAAGAGCACTAGGGTTGCTGGCTAACACAATCGTGTCATCGGCAAATCGGATGTTATTAATACCATAGCCATTGATTTTGATATTTAGTTTAACATCTTCCATAGCCTCTCTGAACACAGCTTCAGAGTAGATGTTGAAAAGGAGTGGGGACAAGACACATCCCTGGGGGACGCCTCTTCGTATAGCTATGTCCTCAATAGTAGTTCCTTCTATTAAGACCTCTGCCGTTTGATTCGAGTACAAATGGGTAACGATACGAAGATCACCAACATCTACACCAGTAGATTTTAAAATCTTAACAAGTTTTGCATGAGATACACAATCGAAAGCTTTTCGGTAGTCGATGGAGCAAGCATGCACATCTACATTCATATCTAGGCATCTCTGGGTCAAAACATTCAAGGAAAAAAGAGCCTCGCGCGTACCCGTTCCCTTCCTAAAGCCAAACTGAGTATGTCCAACTTGGCGTTCGCATTTGAGGTAGACTGGCGTGCGTATGATACGCAGAAGTACCTTTAGCACATGGGACATTAGGCTGATCATATGATAATCATCACAATGTTATGCACTAGCCTTTTTAGGTATGGTGAAAAAAGATCTTAGCCAGTCAGATGGAATTCTGCCAGATTTATATATTGCGTTGAATAATGTAGTTAGCAGCTCTAACCCTCTGCCATTGCCTTGAGCTACGAGTTTGAGAGTTTCTGCACGAATCTTGTCCGGACCTACAGCTTCTCCATTCTCCTGGAGTTTGATTGCATACACTACTTCCTCGTGGGTTGTATTTGGACTTGTTTCGCTGCCTTCGCCAATAAAAGGTGGTTTGTCTGGCCTTGCATCGCTATATTCCAACATTTAATATGTCCCCCTCAAAATTATATATCTCAGCATCGTTTCTAGTTTTCTACTTTCTACTTTTGTAACTTTTTGTAAATGTCATTATTATCGTAGGAAAATTTAGGTAGTTCGCCAGTATGAGTCGCCCTTCTATCTGGACATTATCTTTAAAATCTATAAATCCTCGCATATTCACCCCTGTGTCCCTTAATGATCCCCGGAATGTCCTTCCAGGTACCTGTTTCTGCCTTAGAGTATATTTACATATCCTGTTTGAACTTTGTGGTAACAATTTATAAAGTGAATCCCTAAAAGAACTGTAAATCCTCCCGAGGACATCAACACTCTTCCAATCATTAGTACGAGTAGGTCTGCCGCTACTGAAAGAAGTAACAGCGAGCAGGACTGGTGCTGGTGGATATTTCTCTCTGGAATTCATTTGGCTGCCTAACCTAACCTAACCTAACCTAGCCTAACCTAACCTAACCTAACGTAACCTAACGTAATCTAACCTAACCTAACCTGACCTGACCTAACCTAACCTAACCTAACCTGACCTGACCTGACCTGACCTGACCTAACCTAACCTAACCTAACCTACCCTAACATAACCTAACCTAACCTAACCTAATAGCTGTTTTTTGCTAAATTCAATTTCCTAGTGAGCTCCTTCAATCTCTCCTTACTCCCGAAGCAATTCCTAACTTCATTTCTTCTAATGTGCACCTCCTACCTAATCTCTTTACTTCCCTGTTAAAATGTAGTGGGCCCTGACCACTTTTAAAAGACATAGTTAGTTACCTTGATAGGCAGTTTTATCCAAAGGTTAGTCTCGGGTAGAGAATTCTGAGAAGCTCAACATATTGCGTGACCAATTTGGAGTAAGATTTCTGAAAAAACCGAGTACAGTGTTACAAGAGATTTGAATGCATTTCTAATTTACATGCAGGCTCTAAAATTTTATCAGGCTAAACCAAACCCCATGGCGCAAGTGCCCCGTTGGGACTTGGCCTACTAAGCGACCGCTGCTCAGTCCGAAGGCCTGCAGATTACGAGTTGCGTGTGGTCAGCGCGATGAGTACTCTCGGCCGTTATTCTTCGTTTCTATATCGGTTATCAGGCTATAAGTTCATTGCACCATCCAGGACATCTGCAAAAATATCATCATCTAGTATATCTGTGTTTCAAGAAGGATGGTTTACTCATACTGCGTCACTAAAAGGGCCCCTAGGTCGCTCTGATCAGCTCGTGGTTGGGTCCGTTTTGGCGGTTTGACACATGAACCAGCAAACCCGACCGGTCCACCAACCCGGCATTGTGTGTTTGTCCCGCCGTGCTTTTGTCTGTAGCCTCATCTAGTTTACAAGTATTTCTGAGCGAGTCAAGAGGCGGCCGGAGCTGGAACGGCCGGCCACCAGCTCAGTAGTTGTTGTAACATGGGTCATAAGTTTGTAAAAGTTTTTTTTGAATAAGGAAACGTAACAAGGTAAAATTATTTTGTTTTTATAGTGCCGTATTATAAGAATAAATACGAACTGGACGATGTAGAAGTGAGGGGTCTCATGATCGGTGCGAGAGGGACAGTCCCTAAGAAGACGATAGAGCTGATGAAGGTCTTCAACATCAGTACCAAGGAGTTCATCGACTGGGTGCTGAAAGCACTCAGGGGTTCTCTTTTGATACTCAGACACCACTTGTATTCGCTAGACTGAGACATAAAGTACTTATTTTTTATATTTTTTGAATGAAATTGTATGCGTATTCTTTGTCTTAGGCAGCCTCGGAGTGGAGGAAGATTTTGAAAATAAAAAAATTATACACTTTCCATTGGTGTAAAAGCATTTCGAAAAGAAATGCAAATATAGTTATAAAGTGGTAGTTTAAATAACGAATCTCCACATAAAATTGAGCTCTGAACCATTTTCGTAAACTTATTTTAAGTCAAGATCGTGTTCAAATTAGAAGCAAACTATACCGTAGGGAAGTTTATATTTTTTTCTAATTGGCTACTTTAACATACTTTAAAATTAGGGATTCTTTATATATTTAATTGTGATTTTAATAAAGCACTGCTTATTGACTTACGAGTGTCGGCCGAATTCTAGTGCTGGTAGTTCAGCCAGTTTCCGTCAGATGCCGCAGCGTCACAAATTCTTGTCCTTGAAGAGGGATGATGACAGATTAGCTCTTACCCATGCAGGGATGTGGTGAGTGAGACCTTCAGCTGCTATCGGTCGCTTCCTCACCCTTGCTTCATAACAAGCGGCAGTTGACACGCTGACAATACTTTGTTACTCGCTAGTTGTGGTTTGACCTTTCAATTGCACGTTATATTTTGTCGTGTTTTATTATACCGTGGTACTATGATTAGTGGATGTGTTAATCCACTGGCGGCAGCCCTGAAGATGGTTTTCCGTGGTTTCTCATTTTCACACTAGGCAAACGCTGGGGCTGTACCTTAATTAAGGCCGCGGCCGCTTCCTTCCAACTCCTAGGCCTTTCTTATCCCATCGTCTCCATAAGATCTATCTGTGTCGGTGCGACGTAAAACCACTAGCAAAAAAAAAAATAACATTCATCGACATTATTCTCTAAAACACGCCGAAGAATATGACAAATATGTTGGTGAAGAACACCATGAAATTACGAATGAACTTAAAAGAGCTGCCTTATCTGAGGTAGGTGTTATCCGACATTATTGAATTTTCTTTCTTATGTTAGTGACGCAAGGATGCTTACTATTCAGACTAAGAAAATTAACTTATTTTTACTGGTAATTGTAGGTCGGAGGTGAATCGTCAGTTCGAATAAGCTACAACATATCTCAGTAAAAGAATGGCTAAATGACGTAGAGTTACAAAAAGAGATGCAGTAATGGTTGAGAATCCGCATACTGAATAGTAGTTGCTACTAATGATTCTCTGTTATCTCTGGTGTGTACATTTACAAAAGTATTTTAAGGTTTAGTAGAATAAGAATAAAAATGGAATTAATTGCTATAAATATATGTTGTTCCTCTTTCAGTTGTAGCCCATTACAATACGGGCAGTGGCGGTTTTAGATACTTAAAACGGAGGGGTGTTTGGAATTGAAAGTCTTGGTAACAGAATTCAAAAGAAAAGTAACCATGGTTTTGAAAATACAATGGGCAACATTAGCACAACCATTAACATGTTTATTTCAAATACATTATATCTGTAAATTAGAATTTCTTTATTAATCAAGGAATTTTAAAACAATTATTTCACTAAAACTGAGCCCCACCCTGCCAGGGCTAGAATCACCTCTGGACATGGGTTTAAATATACGTTTGTTACTAGTGTGCACGGTAACTCACCGCTGCACTGCTTCCCTTGCTCGCGATACAAGGTTTGCAGGCGGAACTGCCCTGTTTCTGCATTACAATCCTCTTTGAGGCTCCGTGCATGTGTCACTGTTTGTAATACCCATTAGGCCGGGCGCACATTGAGAAGCAGACGGCCGCAGAGCAGGGCAGATCAGGTCAGGACAGCGTAGCTCTGACGAAACTGCGAAGTGTATGTGAGCGCACATTGCCACGCAGTCTCGCGTCAGTTCTCAGAAGGAAGGAGCAATGGCTAGCAACAATGATCTAAGTTCCAAATGAACAAAATTTGAAAATCCCGCTTCCAGCATTTTTGAATAATTTTATAGAACCGTTGCCGTTCGTTTTTGTTGGTAATGAGGCCTTTCCAATGTCTGAAAAATTGAGGCCGTATCCCAAACAAAGTGTAACCGGAAACTATGAAAATAAGATTTTCAATGACTGGCTGTCACGAGCAAGGCAAACTGTTGAATGTTCTTCTGGCATACTGGCGTCTAGGTTCCGTGTTTTTCGAAAACCATTCGAGATCAAATTTGACAGTGTTGATAAAGTCATAAAGGCGGCTTGTGTGTTGCATAATTTTCTGAGATATAACACTTAGCCTGAAAATAATGTAGATGAAGACATTGTCAAAATGCCTGAGAACCAGTTGCTTCCATAGGTACGCAAGAGAAGTGCATCCAGTGCTTTTATAGTGAGACAGAAGTTTACCAATTATTTCAACACGGTAGGAAGTGTGCCGTGGCAAGCGGATAAAGTTTCAAGAGAGAACTACTGACTTACTACGATGACAAGAAATTCCAAGTAACTGGCATTGTTCCCCTTTTTCAGTCTTCTATGCAACGTCAAAAATATACCTGGGGAAGCCGAACTATTGCCTGGTGTGCTGGCATATTCTTCAGATTGTTTAATTTCTTTTTAATGTTCGTATTTATGATTTACTTATTTACTTAATGTTTACTTATTTACTTATTATTTTAACGTATTACGACTATTCGTTTTCTACATATTTATTATTTTCCTAAAGAGTATTTGTGAATAAATTGTTTTGATAGTAGCCTTCTTACCATCGTTAACATTCACGTCCTTGGCAATTTCGCTCCAGATATCTAGTTTTAATGTATTATTCAATAGTCCACATGATTCCCATCGTATAAAACAGGGTACGACCGCACGGCTTCGAAATGTTTTTCCTCCATGTCTCACCTACTCGACTAACTACGCGACACGTGCGAAGGAAACTGTGTTTCGAAGACTGCGCGTGGTAGGCGGAAGTAGGTGCAGAACCGGCCTGCTCTGCTCTGTCCTGCCCTGTCTGTCAACTTGCGGTGGTGCAATGATTTGTGTGGATTACAAAAATCTGCTCTGCGCTGCGCTGCTTTAGCTGCTTCGCCTGCGTCCCAATGTGCGCCCGGCCTTACAGCTGGGGCAGATAGAACGCAACCGTTTCGGGAACACAACTGTTGTTGAATGAAACAGTTACAAGAATATAACCGTTTTTCAGTTGCTGTGTGGTGGTGGTGATGATTATTGTTTTAAGAGGAAGTACAACTAGGCAACCTTCCTCTATATAACTCTAATCAGAGAGAAAAAATGGAAGGGATCCGACACTTCGAAAATGAAGGTATCGGCCAAGGAAAGACAAAGGCCACGAAGGGTGTGAAAATGAAAGACACCATAGGCCTCCTTACGTAGAGTAATACCGTCGGGGTCGGAAAAGAACAAGAGTTGACCAAATGTGGTCGGATAGGATAGATGAGAGAAGAGAATATCGTCTACTGCAGCTGGTTATTCAAGGAAAGGTACAAGGAAAAAGAAGACCAGGAAGAAAGCGCATTGATAATTTGTAAACATGGTTCAACTGTTCCACTACTGAGCAACATGCAAAGCAAGAATCTCTATTATGGTAGCCGATCTTCTGAAAGGAGATGCACCGAGCTCGATAGCTTCAGTCACTTAAGTGCGGCCAGTATCCAGTATTTGGGAGATAGTAGGTTCGAACCCCACTGTCGGCAGCCCTGAAAATGGTTTTCCGTGGTTTCCCATTTTCACACCAGGCAAATGCTGGGGCCGTACATTCATTAAGGCAATGACCGCTTCCTTCCCACTCCTAGCCTTTTCCTGTCCCATCGTCGCCATAAGACCTATCTATGTCGGTGCGACGTAAAGCAACTAGCAAAAAAAGGAGATAACACTTGAAGAAGAATAGATGAAAGTGAGGAGCCCGGCACAAGTAAGTGGAAATAAAGCTAGGACTCAGCTAAGGACTCCGTGGTCGCCAACCCAGACTCCCAATTTCAGAACTCATGGGGCCCAATTTAGTCGCCTCTTACGACAGGCAGGGAATACTGTGGGTGTTATTCTAATACCCTCACCTACAGAGGGAAGTTGCAGTGCCCCTCAGCACCGTTTCAGAGTTTCATAACGGGTAGGTAAGCTATACAAAACCGTCGTTTAAAATCCTTGTATTTCTTGGAAACGGGGTTTTCCAACGTAACTACAATATCTCACAGGTCAGATAGAGCAGCGCTGCTATTGGCTAAAGCGCCTGACGTCACCGAGAGCGAGAATGAAGTGGTATTTTTTTTTTACCTTAGTAGTTACTCTAATTACGTTCCACTCAAGTCATGAAATACAGAACTAATGGACCTTTAGATGCTGTAACATTTATTATTTAAAACTTATACGAAAACATACGACTTCAAATCCGTCTTTGTAAAGACAAAGAGACTCTCACAACGGCTCGAAGGATGGAACGCAGGCCTTCTTCCCCTTGGCAGGTTCGAACATGGCTCAGTGCGGTGGTATTGAAAGGTGCTCAAATATGTCAGCCTCGTGTCGACACGTTAAAGAACTCTTGCGGGACAACATTCCGGCACCTCTGCGTCTCCGAAAACACGTTACTTGATCGAATCCAAATTTTAGCACAATATCCAATGGGATGTTTTTTATACATTGTTTATATATTTCAGAACTGTTCGTTTCCAAGGAAGAAACTGTTATAAATTTGTAAGTTAAGGCTTTTTTTTTACTCGAGGTTGTTGGAAAATTCCTTTCTTGGTCGCGTTACAATCTTTATATTATGTCCAATGTATCACTGTGTGACTAATAAATGCGTAAATTAATTCACTTATTTTGTATCAGTTTGTATTTTTTTTTTTTTTTTGCAATTTGCTTTACGTCGCACCGACACAGATAGGTCTTATGGCGACGATGGGATAGGAAAGGCCTAGGAATTGGAAGGAAGCGGCCGTGGCCTTAACTAAGGTACAGCCCCGGCATTTGCCTGGTGTGAAATGGGAAACGACGGAAAACCATCTTCAGGGCTGTCGACAGTGGGGCTCGAACCCACTATCTCCCGATTACTGGATACTGTCCGCACTTAAGCCACTGCAGCTATCGAGCTCGGTGTTTGTATTTTCATTGGATAGAATAATTATAATATGTAACACTGACTGGCCGGTACGTGAGGCGGGGACGGGGTTGATGCACTACTTCATTTCAACATCGGAAACAGTGTCCGGTGTGCTGGCCATAATTGGTTAATTTCTCTTGCATGGGGGCTGGGTGTATGTGTCGTCTCCATCATCATTTCATCTTGATCACGACGCGCAGGTCGCCTACGGACATCAAATCAGAGGACCTGCATTTGGCAAGCCGAACTTGTCTTCCGACACTCCCAGCACTAAAAGCCATACGCCATTATATTTATTTTTGTCGGAAACAGTACGTTATTTTAACTGCTGACGGTTCACTGTTTTGCTCAGCACTAACCCATGCTCAATAATATCCTGGAATGTTTCGCATTCCGTACAAATGTCAACATCATCAGCTCCGTGCAAGTACTGTATCACAACTTCCCGGTGACACACTATGTAACGCTGGAGGGTGAGAAGGGAATCGCCCGCTCGGCCTTGGCCTTTCTCACTGCCATCTATGCACCCGCAATGTAACTATCAGTGGAGTTAGCTGTCGACAAGAACGAGACTAGTGGCGATATTTTTAAATAAAAGGTGGATCTAGACTTGACTCCACCCGCCTCTTAAGGTCACAATTACTTCCTTCTCAGGCCCATTCCATCGTTGCCATAAATCGGTGCAATATAAAACTCATAGCCAAAAAATGAGACATTATGAAGCACATAATATCATTATAATTGTTCATAAAGGTAGAAAACAAGTGTGTTCAGTTCATGTTCAGTATTGTAATTCAAAATATGTCAAACATATGCATGTTCCAGACTCCATTTGTCTTAATTGCATATCTGCTGAATGGGAAGTGAAAATTGAAAAGTGGAGTTATTTTCCAGAAGAACCTTTCAAACATGTGGTTTGGTGCCCTCATAGTCTGTTCCTTTATATGAGCTCATCATTTCTGTAGAATTGTGTGATAAAATTTAAATACTGAAGTGGAAGTGTCATGTGATATTGTGTGGATGAATTTTGTTAAGAAGTCATAGTTTTGGTTAATCATCCATTTCTACCAAAGTGGTTTCACTGAAAATTGTGTATTTTGGAAACAATTTCTCATCAGAACACAGGAAATATGTTAAGCTCTCTCCTCTCTTATTTGCAATTTGTATGCACATCCTCTTCTACAGAAGTATGTACTGGCATGTATTCAATGTCCAAGTAACTAAATTAATATTTGTTAATTTTGTGTTGTTGGTAACTGATACATTTGATGTGATGGTAACAGTTGTACAAACTTTCCTGATAATAGTTGTCCCCCTGTGGGTGGGGGCAGTAGAATAACACCCAAGACATACCCTGCCTGATGTAAGAGGCGACTAAAAAGGGTCCCATGGGCTCTGAACTTAGGAGCTTGGGTGAATCCTGGCATTGCTTCCGCTTACTTGTGCCAGGCTCCTCAATCAATCAATACTGATCTGCATTTAGGGCAGTCGCCCAGGTGGCAGATTCCCTATCTGTTGTTTTCCTAGCCTTTTCCTAAATGATTTCAAAGTAATTGGAAATTTATTGAACATAGACGACAGTGCAAGAGATGCCTAGAAGTCTGTTCGTCTCCACATTTGCACAATGAGTCCCCATCATGCACGATGCCCCATTTCATATACACCATCTCTCTTCGTGACCATGTGGCAACTTTTTTTCAATTTCAACACAATCAATCAATCAATACTGATCTGCATTTAGATTTCATCTATCCTATCCGATCTACCTCGGTCACCACCTGTTCTTTTCTAACCCTGACTGTATTACATATGGAGGCTTAGGGAGTCTTATTTCCACGCCATAATACTGTATATAAATTAGTGACCAATTCCTTGGACGCAGCTATCTTGTGGCGTGCCATGGGAACTTTTTTTGTGCTGGATCAGCTGCCATATAGTAGTACGTAGATCCTGATGCTACGTATTTCTTTAAATTTATTGGGACTCCTCTCCTGTGGATGGACTGAAAGGAAGCATTATTTGTACCTCCTGCATGTCGTAACAGGGAACAATCACAGAATCTGTAATCGTTCTCTTGTCTTTTAAGCCCATAAACATATTCATAATGCTATCCTTATCCGCTTAGCAGAGAAATTTAGATATATCCAACTGATACATGAAATAAAACATTTTAAAGTACTGTAAATAGTGCAGAACAATAAATACAAGGGATGCATACAATTTGTAGCTTGATATTATTTATCATCTAAATGCAGATGATTGATTGAATGATATGTTGTGTTTTGGTGCAATATGTAGGAACAGGGATTCGTGCTACCATGCCTTGGTTTCTTTAAACACTACTCTGCCAGAGACTTGCCATCCTCTGGCAGATACAAAAGAAGTACAAATCTCCATATTTCTCAGTGTGTGACCCTACGTGCCTCATTTGACAGACTGAAAGATGTACCATATAGTAAGTTCCTTGAGAAAATACAAATGGTGTTGCTGAAAACTTTTGACGTGTCAGTGCAACGTTAGACTGCAAAAATGTAATGGAGTTTGAATAACTACTCGTCATGGTACTATGTTGTCTCTATTACATTCATGCTTTCTCATCATTTGTCTGCATCTCCGCGTGTTGAATATCGTAACTGTATGGGCTTTTCATTAAATTGCTGATGGTGAGCCATCTAGTGGTGGATTTAGTACTAACAATTTGAAGGTGATTTGTTGGTGCTGCTATCTGGCCGCCAAGAAGATAAGCTTGCTTGGCCGTGAACCGTGCTCTAACAATCAACGTGAAAAGTTGTTCTGCTTCTTGGCTTTTTAACTGGAAGACGCGTTGAGCTAATCTCTGCTGGTTGTGCCTTAAAGATACAAATTATCTTACAAGAAGGAAAGATGGTGTGGATATTTGATCCCGGCTGATGGATTCTCCATCTGGCATATGTGCCGAAGATGTGGTTTTTTTTTTTTTTTGAAAGGATTTTATTTCTTGTAAACACCGACCTCGTAAGTAGCTTCATTGGATGTCATGACTGTTTTAACTGAAGAACTAATCCTGTTATTTAATGGTGTTAAAACGCTGAGTACTTAAGTCTACGATATGTGAGAATTTCTAAAGGTGATGTTCGGATCATTTGTGGGTTAAAAAAAATTTTAGAGTCGAAAACAGGTCATTGTCGTTAACTTGTAATGTGAAACTTTTTGAGGTTCCAATTTAATTTAAGAAGATAATTATATGTTAATTTTTGTTTCTGCATTCAATTATATTAGGTTTCGTGCACGAAAGGAATAATTATGTTCAAGGAGCTCCGACAAGATGGTGTACGAATTAATTGTATAACCTTAAAGGGCTGGTTTTATTTCATTTCTTGTTTTAAAACATAATCAAATATTTTTAATTTTAAAAAAATTTCCAAGCCATTTCGGGCTGTAAAAAAGAAAACTAGTTCTTAAAATGAAAGCTGATCTAATGACTTACTCGGTACATCGTGTTCTCATTTGATCATGGCGGTTGTCCTGTGTAAGACAGCAAGTCGGCTGTGAACACAGCTGTGTAATAGAATGCAAACGCAATGGGGGGCGTTGCTGTGTTGAATCTGACATGTGAGTGTCGGCTTATTATTGTGGTCTTGACGTTTATCTGTATTGTGAATAGTTGCGTGCATTGGATCATTTCTGCTGTATTTGACTTTCTCCTTCGATTTTGTTATCGTCTCTGGGGAATATTGAATTATTTATCCTACTTCTGTATTTGATTGCATATTCGTGAATTATTTCTTCGATTTCTGATATTGTGTGTTTGGTTGGTTCTTAGTATTTTCACCCAACCTCCGAAAACCGAGATAGTCTATTAGATAGGTTTTCATTCTCCATTCTATAATGGTGGATTTAATTATTTAATTTTCAATTGAACCTCGTTCATTTATTATTCTAAAGATCTTATGTTTTCATTCAATAATTATTGATGTAAGGATTTTATTTTCTACTGGGTTGTTCTTTGATTGATCTAAATAGAATTCAGTATTTATCGTCATTTTTAAATCCATTTAAAGAAATATATTAATTTTGAGGTTGGTAAATTATAGTGTTTTGGTATTATTAAAGTTTTCTTAAATGGATGAAGGAATTATTATTTCAGCCAATTAGTTAAGCTTATTTTAAGTTGATTCGCTTGACCTCTTGTGTCCTGTTCTTCCACAATCAGCGACGGCCTTTTGGTTGGGATAATTGTAAGTATTTCCTTTAATTTGGATTATTTATCCCTGGTCGTGCTAACACTCTTGACCTTAACTTATGTGGTGAGAGTGTGTTTGGTAACAGAGCGTGGTTGCCATTGCAGCTACGTTCTGTTATTCTCATTATTTGTGTTTGGTATCAGATTGCGTGGTTTTCTGTACAGCTACGTTCTGATATCTTGTGGAAGCATATTTTTCTTTCTTGTTTTTTGTAACTGTTGGCTATGTTGTCAGGCCATTGATATCACCTTGGCTGAAATAATAAACCAATTGAGACTAGTTAATTAAACTTGTGAAGGGAAAGACAGGCTTGGGTTGAGTGCTAAACTAGGCGTTTTCTGTTTCATATCAAAATGAGTGCACGTGCCGTGTTGTTGCCAAGAATGCTGAGGAAGGGTGAGCTGTTGTACGAGCTCGATATTCGGGGTTTGGTGTCCACTGGTTCTATGGAAGGCGATGTTACCTTGCTTCTGGCCTCCCTTGATTCCCCTGTAGATCCAGGTAACATGAGCATCGACTTGGGTAAGTCAGTGCAGGCAATGTCCAGTTCTATTAACGAATTATTATTGTTTATAAAACAGTTAAAAGAGTGTAGTCCATCAGATTACCAATTGAAAAGATTAAAAGCTCGTACCAATCACTTTATTAACAGGGTGCAAGATTTGATTTCTCTTGGACCTGAAGGTGAATTGATGTCTCAATGCACTTCGTTGTTGACTTCAGTAATTAATGTTTCGGTTGAACTCGATTTTATGATTAATATGAAGAAGGTTGGTCAGTTGTCATTAAGTGATGAGATTGAAACTAATGAAGGTAACAACCTTGGTGCCACTAATGAGTTAATTACTCCTCAGACCGTCAATAATCCATCCTCGTCTCATTGCTGCGGACTTAGTCCTGCGGTTGAGAATTTGTTGATTAGGTCATGTTCGGCTCCCAATTCTATTAAGGATCTTTTCAAAAATGTAATGACCTTTTCTGTAGATTCCATTGACGAAACCATTAGATTCCTGAGGTTTCTAGTAGAATTATCTGAGTCGGCTAATGTGTATTGCATGGATGCTCTGGGAATTTTTAGAGTGTTATTTCCCAACTGTCAAGGTGTACTTAAAAGAGAAATTTCTAAGGCTATTAGCAGTAATTTAAGTGTAAATGAATTTCACGAGTCAATCTTGGCAAGGTTTATTCCGTCCCTTGCGTTACAAAGTCTGGTTCCAAAACATTGTTATAGAACGCAGTTCTTGCATGAAAATCTATTGGCCTATGTCTTGGATTTGAAATTTTATTGCGAGGTTTTTAAAATCATGGTACCGGAAGAAGAGATGGTCGCTTGTGTAATCAAAGGCATTACTCCTCAATATCGGTCCCTTTTATCTTTGACTAAGTGCCCTAGTAATTTTGGAGAACTTGAGGAAGCCTGTACATTTGCAGAGGATGTAAAACATGGAGATGAGTCTAGGCACTCCAGGTATCCTCCTCCCTCTGTTTCGTGTAGGGCTAATAATTTTACTACTCATCGTGTCATCTCTTCTTCATCCAATAAGGGGTATGCTTATGGATCTAAGGAGCACACGAGAAAATATTCAACCTAACCTCTGAGCATGGCCTTCTATCTCTATTTACTTGTGTAAAACGTTAGGTGTGAAATGGTGTGCTGTGATGGGTTGCGCTCTTTCATTATTATTAGCTGAGGTCTGTTACCTTGACATTGATGATGGTATATAGTTATTTGCCCTTATTACCTTTTACTAACCTCTGTTATTTTCATGTCAGTAACTGTACCTTGATTGTTGATATTTGATGATAGGATGCGCACATCACGATTTCTTGAAAATTTATTTAATCAGTGATATGGCTGTGCGCCTTGCTGTGTTCTAATTTTGAAATTAATTAACCTTATCTGATTTATAAGTGTTATTTTTTAAATTTGTTAATTTACTTACTTCAATTGTGTAGTGAGCTTGATGTGTGCCGTTATATGCATCCACTCTTGGGTGATTAGGTCTGGGTTATGTCACAATCAATTAGTGATATGTTTTCGCCCTTGTGTGGAATTCGATATGAATACCATCTACCTTGTATGACTATCGTTACTGACCTGGTTAACGTTTTGGTTTTCTCTATATGTCAACTGTTTATTGGGCAGTTACCATCATGGTTGAGCCATGTGGATTAGTATCTGATTGGGATGACTTGTTGGTCTCGTGCCTAAACTTTGGAGTTTTTACTGGTTTTCCCTGTCTTAATTATTGCTTGCATGTGTTCTGCTATTCTGATGTGTCGAAGCCCTCTTACTTTGGTTGTGAGGTATTCACCAGGTGTCTGGGCCACTTCAAGTTTCTCTAATCGTGATCTCCTTGGTTGAGTATTGATTAATCTACCTGGCCTTTCTTAATTTCTGTTTGTTTTCATCCTGGGGTAAACCTTATTTGGTGTTTGATGTTTCTCATGCCTGACTGATCCTTGCGTTGTTGTTATTGTGCACCCTCGTGGTAATTATGTATCTGATTCATGTGATCTGGTTCCTTCCTTCCTTTCTTCATGCATTGCCTGTTGATCCGATGTCCTCTAGTGTTTAACCTTTTTCTGTAAAGCCCATTTAATGTTTACCTGCCACTCAAAGGCATTTTCTCTCAGTGGTTCTTATAATGTCTCTTGACATGGTTATTGTCATCTTGCCGTGTTATTGAATTTGATACTTAGGTATGGGACTAAATAGCAAATCCTCTAGCCGGTACTGGAATCCTACTAATGATGGTTTATGGGGGCCATTTGAGGTGTAACTGTCTTCTTCAAGGACTCTTGGGCATTTCCATCGACTCGACTTCTATTCCACTACTTATATTTTATTTACCTCGTCCCCTGGGGAAATATTGGGGGAGGTACCTGTTTTGCTGGGGAGCGACAGTGTGATCTTGACATCACATATTTATAGACCGGGTAATGCCGAGGTTCTGCAAAGGACAACTGTGGTATATGTAGTATGGGTTCTTGCTCGTTATTTCCCTGTTGGTTCTTCTAATCGAAGGATTTAATTTGCCTTTTTTTAAATTGGTTGGATGTTCCATGGTGGGATGAATTGTATCTGTGATTCTGTGAAGTAGGCTAGTTACCTGATTCCAGATTGTGTTACCTCCTGAGTTTCTTCTATCCCTAATTTTATCCTGTTTCATCTGATGTTTGATAGCTTGGCGTTAATTGTTGATCTGTTGTGATGACAAACCTATTGAGCTCTTTTCATCTAATAGTACTAGTGGTCTCAAACTGATCGTGCCTATTTTGCCTCGCTATCAATTGTTTACCACTTCTGTCTTGGATTTTACTTGTTTGATATCCTGTTCTAGGTTACTTGAAACATAATTATTAATTATGGATTGATTGCTTGTCCTTCTTCTTATTCGACTAGGTGATGTAGTTGTGGAGGAAAGTTGAACCTGTGGTAGTTGAAAAATTATTTTATGTTCTGGTCTGTCAATTATGTTCTAGTGTTTTAAAGTTGTTTTCTGCTCATGGGAATCTGGTTAGGTTTACGGGTGGTATTGACCTTGATTTGGTGTTTATGCCATCTTGAAAAGGGGAAGTAGCCTATAAGGAAAGTTGTGTTAAGTGATTTCATACTGTGGAAATATTCAATATTCGTGTGGACTTCACGTGGTAAGGTGATCTGGTACTCTGCCTATTCATCGCTGTTATCATCATTTTCTAAGGTGTTTCGGGGGAAATTGCGACTTGTTTTATTGTATATTGTTTAATTAGAGTTGTAGATTCATGTAATGTACTTAGAGTTTTACTTCTTCCGTCCGTTATGGTGAAGTGATGTTGAGATAGTTAAAGGATTCATGACCTAAGGAGTGTACCTCCTTTTGACCTTATGGTATGGTTTCTGATCCTTGTGAATCGGTGAAGTTTTGAATTATGGGTTTGATTTTGGGAATTATGTTGGGGTGGCATTATGGTTTCGTTGAGAGGTGACTGTGTTCCTCCGAAGTCATGATGGTGGTTATTGCGGTTGTTGTGATGATATTGGGTGGGCACTCTGTGATTTGTGAGATGCTGTCGAGGATTTGTATGTCCTTTACCTTCGTGGCTGACACATCGGCACTGGTGGTCATTTGAGTGGTGATGTATTGTTGTTATTTGAGTTACTTATTATGTGGGTTGTTGTAGTATGGACACCTTGAGGAGGTTGTACATTGCCTTTTTATTTTTCTCTTTGGTGTCAAGGTGGATTTGGTGAAAACTCATTTTATGTATCTACAACTCATTTGGGAGAAATTCTTAACTATGTGTTTATTTCGGGTCTGTCACCTGATTTGTGGTTCAACTTCTTATATTCTCTGCCATAACTGGTTCATCTGTGGTCATCTTGCTTAAGCTTGTGGATTTAAACGTTCATTTTAATTAACCTGCCTGGCTAAGGCATTTAATAATGGGAGTTTCATCTGAATGATGTCGTTGGTATGGTAAGTTATCGTTCTGTCATGAAGAAGAATGAGTATGGGATTATTCGCTTCGTGCAGTCGGTACTGCAGTCATCGATCCTCTACCTGCATATGGGGGCTTGTAGAAGGAGTATATGATTTCTGAATAGTGTTGTCTCCCGTGTTTCTCCCGGTCATTTTCTGTCCCGGTGTAGGTGTTGATATTGTGTGTTGATTGCCTGGTAATTGCTGATAGTTCGGTTGTTGATGACCCACCTTACGCGTACCCTACATCTGAATTATACATATGTCTCCAACTGTAATTAACCTTTTACCATTGCTCTAAACATTCATATCTTCTACTCTTGCTTAGCTGCAAGTTCTAAACGGTTATTCAGTATCCTTCTATTTATTATTGTTTCTTGTTTTCACCTTCTGCTTGGAACGAGTATATGTGTAGTAAGCCTATGGAAGTTGAAGCTGTGTGAATGGAATATTAATTTAAGCCAAGAAATGATTTGAAAATAAAAACAAAGGTTATCATCTATTGATTGGGGGGTTTTGATTTCACAGGTATGTCTGTTAAAATTTTTACTTAATTGATATATTGATTTATTCGCTACACTTAAACTTGATGTGATAATTATCGTGAATGATCTGATATTCAGGTTTCGGCTCTTGCTGTGGTATTCTGATCGGATTGGAGGAAACTGATGATAAAGTGATTAGTGTGATAAGTTACTTAAAGAATTATCTAATGTTTGTTGCACTGACTTACTTCTTGTAGAGGCTTATGTTTTCCTATTTATCTTGGTCCTTTTCTTCTTCTTCTTCTTCTTCTTCTTCTTGTGTTTTCTTTTGGGGGTATTTATGTGGTAATATGGTTATCACTCATGAAGTCTTGTCATTCCCTATAATTGAAGCCCTGAATTATGTTCGAATGAGAATTATGCTATGTTTTAAACATTGTAAGACCTGTTTTCTTGTGTAGGTTATGTGTCTGAAAATTTATTGTGATTAAGCAAACTCCGATTACCTTAGTAATCTTAGTATTATCTGAACATTTCAAGGAAAATTGGCGTGCTAACGATATTGCGCGTGAAAACATGGACTTAATTGAACACTAAACAACTGCGAGTGGTCTGTATTGTACCGGTAAGGGCGGTACAGACTAAGTCCCCGTCATGAAAATCTTAAACTTACGTGTTATGCTCCGGACCGCTTACGAAGAACTGACTAGGCAGTGAGCAACAGCTGCGCGCGTGTGACGTAGTGAGCGGGTGACGTCACAGCATGCCTCGCTGCTCTACAAAGCCTGGATTGATGTAGAATGTTCTACGAGTTTCGGATCAAATATAAATACGTGCTGCTTCGCTCAGCAGATCAGTGTGTGTTACAGCTTGTTATAATGAGCAGCAGTGCGCTGCAGAATGTGATACCAGTTTGTGGTCGGGATTTCTATAAGCACACTAGACTGTAGTATTTGCGCAGTCAGTTCGCGGGTGCGGTAATCGAGCGTGAAGCCGCTGCTAAGTTTCAAGTTCGTGGACTTTAATATAGTCACGTTGAATGTGGACTTATTCAGATTTCCTTATATTGTGACAACCTTTTACTCCGATAGGACGTGAGGTGAATTGTGTATCGTCTGGACATTATTCTATACGAGTGTCCAAGACCCGCAAACATTTTCGAGTGTTCGAAATTGAAATTTTATGGACTTGAAACTGATTGCTCCTTGCCGAGGACTCGATACTTTAAGTTATAAACTGTGTTTAATCCAAATTTAATTTACCAATCCGTAAACTGTGTCGACATTTTAGGTCATGAACTGTGAACTGTGCAGGTGTGAACAGCGCATCTCTATGAACAGTGCATTTCTATTCTAATGAACAGTGTACATTTAGTTTACGAACAGTCAAACCAAGGACTGTCAGTACTCAGTTAGTTTCATCTTTTGGTTTCAACACGTGAACGAGTTTGATTCACGAGCGGAACATCTTTATTTCATTTAAATTGAACAGTGTTTCAATGAACTAAGTAATGTGACATTATTTCACGTTGTAATAGGTGCAACAAGCTTTCAGTAACTTTAAACTTGACAATCAGTTCCGAATAGACTTTATTTTGTGAATATTTCTTTCACTTGACACGTGGCAAAGTTAAGTGACATTTCACCGAAACATTTGTGTTTGGACTTTGTTGAAAGCATTTATAAACACCCTATCATCTGTGCAGAAGCAGCCTTTGCACTAACTCGCCCCGGAGCTGAACGATGTTCATTCATGTTCACCATTTACAAGGACTACCTCGACGCCATGGATCTTCAAAGCACCGAATAGATCTTCTAGAACTTCCATCGGGGGACGAATGGTGGTTCGCTGCTATGGAAAATGGAGTTGCCGGGATCCAAGGACATCGCCAGCCATAGGATAAGGAACGTTTTCGACTGTATACGCTGTACAGAGGTGATATTAATTTCAATTTTTTAATAAACTCTGAAACAAAAGTTTTTAAGATTTCTTTTAAACGAACCCTCTCCCTCTGTATGCACTTCAGCGACTGGTACACGCCCTGCGTCTCATCTCTACCGAAGTACCAAATTTACTGTTACAGTATCACTCTTATATATCACCCAAATATATCTCTGTTCACATTGAGAAGTGTTTATGTTAAATTATTGAAGATGGAACCTTTCTTACACATATTCTTGAGACGACAGATGCTTTTCAACTATGACTGCTTGTTATACGCCACCCCAGGTTGATGGTTTCGGGGGGGAGGCTGTAATGGAGTTTGAATAACTACTCGTCATGGTACTATGTTGTCTCTATTACATTCATGCTTTCTCATCATTTGTCTGCATCTCCGCGTGTTGAATATCGTAACTGTATGGGCTTTTCATTAAATTGCTGATGGTGAGCCATCTAGTGGTGGATTTAGTACTAACAATTTGAAGGTGAGTTGTTGGTGCTGCTATCTGGCCGCCAAGAAGATAAGCTTGCTTGGCCGTGAACCGTGCTCTAACAATCAACGTGAAAAGTTGTTCTGCTTCTTGGCTTTTTAACTGGAAGACGCGTTGAGCTAATCTCTGCTGGTTGTGCCTTAAAGATACAAATTATCTTACAAGAAGGAAAGATGGTGTGGATATTTGATCCCGGCTGATGGATTCTCCATCTGGCATATGTGCCGAAGATGTGTTTTTTTTTTTTTTGAAAGGATTTTATTTCTTGTAAACACCGACCTCGTAAGTAGCTTCATTGGATGTCATGACTGTTTTAACTGAAGAACTAATCCTGTTATTTAATGGTGTTAAAACGCTGAGTACTTAAGTCTACGATATGTGAGAATTTCTAAAGGTGATGTTCGGATCATTTGTGGGTTAAAAAAAAATTTAGAGTCGAAAACAGGTCATTGTCGTTAACTTGTAATGTGAAAATTTTTGAGGTTTCAATTTAATTTAAGAAGATAATTATATGTTGATTTTTGTTTCTGCATTCAATTATATTAGGTTTCGTGCACGAAAGGAATAATTGTGTTCAAGGAGCTCCGACAAGATGGTGTACGAATTAATTGTATAACCTTAAAGGGCTGGTTTTATTTCATTTCTTGTTTTAAAACATAATCAAATATTTTTAATTTTTAAAAAAATTTCAAGCCATTTCGGGCTGTAAAAAAGAAAACTAGTTCTTAAAATGAAAGCTGATCTAATGACTTACTCGGTACATCGTGTTCTCATTTGATCATGGCGGTTGTCCTGTGTAAGACAGCAAGTCGGCTGTGAACACAGCTGTGTAATAGAATGCAAACGCAATGGGGGGCGTTGCTGTGTTGAATCTGACATGTGAGTGTCGGCTTATTATTGTGGTCTTGACGTTTATCTGTATTGTGAACAGTTGCGTGCATTGGATCATTTCTGCTGTATTTGACTTTCTCCTTCGATTTTGTTATCGTCTCTGGGGAATATTGGATTATTTATCCTACTTCTGTATTTGATTGCATATTCGTGAATTATTTCTTCGATTTCTGATATTGTGTGTTTGGTTGGTTCTTAGTATTTTCACCCAACCTCCGAAAACCGAGATAGTCTATTAGATAGGTTTTCATTCTCCATTCTATAATGGTGGATTTAATTATTTAATTTTCAATAGAACCTCGTTCATTTATTATTCTAAAGATCTTATGTTTTCATTCAATAATTATTGATGTAAGGATTTTATTTTCTACTGGGTTGTTCTTTGATTGATCTAAATAGAATTCAGTATTTATCGTCATTTTTAAATCCATTTAAAGAAATATATTAATTTTGAGGTCGGTAAATTATAGTGTTTTGGTATTATTAAAGTTTTCTTAAATGGATGAAGGAATTATTATTTCAGCCAATTAGTTAAGCTTATTTTAAGTTGATTCGCTTGACCTCTTGTGTCCTGTTCTTCCACAATCAGCGACGGCCTTTTGGTTGGGATAATTGTAAGTATTTCCTTTAATTTGGATTATTTATCCCTGGTCGTGCTAACACTCTTGACCTTAACTTATGTGGTGAGAGTGTGTTTGGTAATAGAGCGTGGTTGCCATTGCAGCTACGTTCTGTTATTCTCATTATTTGTGTTTGGTATCAGATTGCGTGGTTTTCTGTACAGCTACGTTCTGATATCTTGTGGAAGCATATTTTTCTTTCTTGTTTTTTGTAACTGTTGGCTATGTTGTCAGGCCATTGATATCACCTTGGCTGAAATAATAAATCAATTGAGACTAGTTAATTAAACTTGTGAAGGGAAAGACAGGCTTGGGTTGAGTGCTAAACTAGGCGTTTTCTGTTTCATATCAAAATGAGTGCACGTGCCGTGTTGTTGCCAAGAATGCTGAGGAAGGGTGAGCTGTTGTACGAGCTCGATATTCGGGGTTTGGTGTCCACTGGTTCTATGGAAGGCGATGTTACCTTGCTTCTGGCCTCCCTTGATTCCCCTGTAGATCCAGGTAACATGAGCATCGACTTGGGTAAGTCAGTGCAGGCAATGTCCAGTTCTATTAACGAATTATTAGTGTTTATAAAACAGTTAAAAGAGTGTAGTCCATCAGATTACCAATTGAAAAGATTAAAAGCTCGTACCAATCACTTTATTAACAGGGTGCAAGATTTGATTTCTCTTGGACCTGAAGGTGAATTGATGTCTCAATGCACTTCGTTGTTGACTTCAGTAATTAATGTTTCGGTTGAACTCGATTTTATGATTAATATGAAGAAGGTTGGTCAGTTGTCATTAAGTGATGAGATTGAAACTAATGAAGGTAACAACCTTGGTGCCACTAATGAGTTAATTACTCCTCAGACCGTCAATAATCCATCCTCATCTCATTGCTGCGGACTTAGTCCTGCGGTTGAGAATTTGTTGATTAGGTCATGTTCGGCTCCCAATTCTATTAAGGATCTTTTCAAAAATGTAATGACCTTTTCTGTAGATTCCATTGACGAAACCATTAGATTCCTGAGGTTTCTAGTAGAATTATCTGAGTCGGCTAATGTGTATTGCATGGATGCTCTGGGAATTTTTAGAGTGTTATTTCCCAACTGTCAAGGTGTACTTAAAAGAGAAATTTCTAAGGCTATTAGCAGTAATTTAAGTGTAAATGAATTTCACGAGTCAATCTTGGCAAGGTTTATTCCGTCCCTTGCGTTACAAAGTCTGGTTCCAAAACATTGTTATAGAACGCAGTTCTTGCATGAAAATCTATTGGCCTATGTCTTGGATTTGAAATTTTATTGCGAGGTTGTTAAAATCATGGTACCGGAAGAAGAGATGGTAGCTTGTGTAATCAAAGGCATTACTCCTCAATATCGGTCCCTTTTATCTTTGACTAAGTGCCCTAGTAATTTTGGAGAACTTGAGGAAGCCTGTACATTTGCAGAGGATGTAAAACATGGAGATGAGTCTAGGCACTCCAGGTATCCTCCTCCCTCTGTTTCGTGTAGGGCTAATAATTTTACTACTCATCGTGTCATCTCTTCTTCATCCAATAAGGGGTATGCTTATGGATCTAAGGAGCACACGAGAAAATATTCAACCTAACCTCTGAGCATGGCCTTCTATCTCTATTTACTTGTGTAAAACGTTAGGTGTGAAATGGTGTGCTGTGATGGGTTGCGCTCTTTCATTATTATTAGCTGAGGTCTGTTACCTTGACATTGATGATGGTATATAGTTATTTGCCCTTATTACCTTTTACTAACCTCTGTTATTTTCATGTCAGTAACTGTACCTTGATTGTTGATATTTGATGATAGGATGCGCACATCACGATTTCTTGAAAATTTATTTAATCAGTGATATGGCTGTGCGCCTTGCTGTGTTCTAATTTTGAAATTAATTAACCTTATCTGATTTATAAGTGTTATTTTTTAAATTTGTTAATTTACTTACTTCAATTGTGTAGTGAGCTTGATGTGTGCCGTTATATGCATCCACTCTTGGGTGATTAGGTCTGGGTTATGTCACAATCAATTAGTGATATGTTTTCGCCCTTGTGTGGAATTCGATATGAATACCATCTACCTTGTATGACTATCGTTACTGACCTGGTTAACGTTTTGGTTTTCTCTATATGTCAACTGTTTATTGGGCAGTTACCATCATGGTTGAGCCATGTGGATTAGTATCTGATTGGGATGACTTGTTGGTCTCGTGCCTAAACTTTGGAGTTTTTACTGGTTTTCCCTGTCTTAATTATTGCTTGCATGTGTTCTGCTATTCTGATGTGTCGAAGCCCTCTTACTTTGGTTGTGAGGTATTCACCAGGTGTCTGGGCCACTTCAAGTTTCTCTAATCGTGATCTCCTTGGTTGAGTATTGATTAATCTACCTGGCCTTTCTTAATTTCTGTTTGTTTTCATCCTGGGGTAAACCTTATTTGGTGTTTGATGTTTCTCATGCCTGACTGATCCTTGCGTTGTTGTTATTGTGCACCCTCGTGGTAATTATGTATCTGATTCATGTGATCTGGTTCCTTCCTTCCTTTCTTCATGCATTGCCTGTTGATCCGATGTCCTCTAGTGTTTAACCTTTTTCTGTAAAGCCCATTTAATGTTTACCTGCCACTCAAAGGCATTTTCTCTCAGTGGTTCTTATAATGTCTCTTGACATGGTTATTGTCATCTTGCCGTGTTATTGAATTTGATACTTAGGTATGGGACTAAATAGCAAATCCTCTAGCCGGTACTGGAATCCTACTAATGATGGTTTATGGGGGCCATTTGAGGTGTAACTGTCTTCTTCAAGGACTCTTGGGCATTTCCATCGACTCGACTTCTATTCCACTACTTATATTTTATTTACCTCGTCCCCTGGGGAAATATTGGGGGAGGTACCTGTTTTGCTGGGGAGCGACAGTGTGATCTTGACATCACATATTTATAGACCGGGTAATGCCGAGGTTCTGCAAAGGACAACTGTGGTATATGTAGTATGGGTTCTTGCTCGTTATTTCCCTGTTGGTTCTTCTAATCGAAGGATTTAATTTGCCTTTTTTTAAATTGGTTGGATGTTCCATGGTGGGATGAATTGTATCTGTGATTCTGTGAAGTAGGCTAGTTACCTGATTCCAGATTGTGTTACCTCCTGAGTTTCTTCTATCCCTAATTTTATCCTGTTTCATCTGATGTTTGATAGCTTGGCGTTAATTGTTGATCTGTTGTGATGACAAACCTATTGAGCCCTTTTCATCTAATTGTACTAGTGGTCTCAAACTGATCGTGCCTATTTTGCCTCGCTATCAATTGTTTACCACTTCTGTCTTGGATTTTACTTGTTTGATATCCTGTTCTAGGTTACTTGAAACATAATTATTAATTATGGATTGATTGCTTGTCCTTCTTCTTATTCGACTAGGTGATGTAGTTGTGGAGGAAAGTTGAACCTGTGGTAGTTGAAAAATTATTTTATGTTCTGGTCTGTCAATTATGTTCTAGTGTTTTAAAGTTGTTTTCTGCTCATGGGAATCTGGTTAGGTTTACGGGTGGTATTGACCTTGATTTGGTGTTTATGCCATCTTGAAAAGGGGAAGTAGCCTATAAGGAAAGTTGTGTTAAGTGATTTCATACTGTGGAAATATTCAATATTCGTGTGGACTTCACGTGGTAAGGTGATCTGGTACTCTGCCTATTCATCGCTGTTATCATCATTTTCTAAGGTGTTTCGGGGGAAATTGCGACTTGTTTTATTGTATATTGTTTAATTAGAGTTGTAGATTCATGTAATGTACTTAGAGTTTTACTTCTTCCGTCCGTTATGGTGAAGTGATGTTGAGATAGTTAAAGGATTCATGACCTAAGGAGTGTACCTCCTTTTGACCTTATGGTATGGTTTCTGATCCTTGTGAATCGGTGAAGTTTTGAATTATGGGTTTGATTTTGGGAATTATGTTGGGGTGGCATTATGGTTTCGTTGAGAGGTGACTGTGTTCCTCTGAAGTCATGATGGTGGTTATTGCGGTTGTTGTGATGATATTGGGTGGGCACTCTGTGATTTGTGAGATGCTGTCGAGGATTTGTATGTCCTTTACCTTCGTGGCTGACACATCGGCACTGGTGGTCATTTGAGTGGTGATGTATTGTTGTTATTTGAGTTACTTATTATGTGGGTTGTTGTAGTATGGACACCTTGAGGAGGTTGTACATTGCCTTTTTATTTTTCTCTTTGGTGTCAAGGTGGATTTGGTGAAAACTCATTTTATGTATCTACAACTCATTTGGGAGAAATTCTTAACTATGTGTTTATTTCGGGTCTGTCACCTGATTTGTGGTTCAACTTCTTATATTCTCTGCCATAACTGGTTCATCTGTGGTCATCTTGCTTAAGCTTGTGGATTTAAACGTTCATTTTAATTAACCTGCCTGGCTAAGGCATTTAATAATGGGAGTTTCATCTGAATGATGTCGTTGGTATGGTAAGTTATCGTTCTGTCATGAAGAAGAATGAGTATGGGATTATTCGCTTCGTGCAGTCGGTACTGCAGTCATCGATCCTCTACCTGCATATGGGGGCTTGTAGAAGGAGTATATGATTTCTGAATAGTGTTGTCTCCCGTGTTTCTCCCGGTCATTTTCTGTCCCGGTGTAGGTGTTGATATTGTGTGTTGATTGCCTGGTAATTGCTGATAGTTCGGTTGTTGATGACCCACCTTACGCGTACCCTACATCTGAATTATACATATGTCTCCAACTGTAATTAACCTTTTACCATTGCTCTAAACATTCATATCTTCTACTCTTGCTTAGCTGCAAGTTCTAAACGGTTATTCAGTATCCTTCTATTTATTATTGTTTCTTGTTTTCACCTTCTGCTTGGAACGAGTATATGTGTAGTAAGCCTATGGAAGTTGAAGCTGTGTGAATGGAATATTAATTTAAGCCAAGAAATGATTTGAAAATAAAAACAAAGGTTATCATCTATTGATTGGGGGGTTTTGATTTCACAGGTATGTCTGTTAAAATTTTTACTTAATTGATATATTGATTTATTCGCTACACTTAAACTTGATGTGATAATTATCGTGAATGATCTGATATTCAGGTTTCGGCTCTTGCTGTGGTATTCTGATCGGATTGGAGGAAACTGATGATAAAGTGATTAGTGTGATAAGTTACTTAAAGAATTATCTAATGTTTGTTGCACTGACTTACTTCTTGTAGAGGCTTATGTTTTCCTATTTATCTTGGTCCTTTTCTTCTTCTTCTTCTTCTTCTTCTTCTTCTTGTGTTTTCTTTTGGGGGTATTTATGTGGTAATATGGTTATCACTCATGAAGTCTTGTCATTCCCTATAATTGAAGCCCTGAATTATGTTCGAATGAGAATTATGCTATGTTTTAAACATTGTAAGACCTGTTTTCTTGTGTAGGTTATGTGTCTGAAAATTTATTGTGATTAAGCAAACTCCGATTACCTTAGTAATCTTAGTATTATCTGAACATTTCAAGGAAAATTGGCGTGCTAACGATATTGCGCGTGAAAACATGGACTTAATTGAACACTAAACAACTGCGAGTGGTCTGTATCACTCTTATATATCACCCAAGTATATCTCTGTTCACATTGAGAAGTGTTTATGTTAAATTATTGAAGATGGAACCTTTCTTACACATATTCTTGAGACGACAGATGCTTTTCAACTATGACTGCTTGTTATACGCCACCCCAGGTTGATGGTTTCGGGGGGGAGGCTGTAATGGAGTTTGAATAACTACTCGTCATGGTACTATGTTGTCTCTATTACATTCATGCTTTCTCATCATTTGTCTGCATCTCCGCGTGTTGAATATCGTAACTGTATGGGCTTTTCATTAAATTGCTGATGGTGAGCCATCTAGTGGTGGATTTAGTACTAACAATTTGAAGGTGAGTTGTTGGTGCTGCTATCTGGCCGCCAAGAAGATAAGCTTGCTTGGCCGTGAACCGTGCTCTAACAATCAACGTGAAAAGTTGTTCTGCTTCTTGGCTTTTTAACTGGAAGACGCGTTGAGCTAATCTCTGCTGGTTGTGCCTTAAAGATACAAATTATCTTACAAGAAGGAAAGATGGTGTGGATATTTGATCCCGGCTGATGGATTCTCCATCTGGCATATGTGCCGAAGATGTGTTTTTTTTTTTTTTGAAAGGATTTTATTTCTTGTAAACACCGACCTCGTAAGTAGCTTCATTGGATGTCATGACTGTTTTAACTGAAGAACTAATCCTGTTATTTAATGGTGTTAAAACGCTGAGTACTTAAGTCTACGATATGTGAGAATTTCTAAAGGTGATGTTCGGATCATTTGTGGGTTAAAAAAAAATTTAGAGTCGAAAACAGGTCATTGTCGTTAACTTGTAATGTGAAAATTTTTGAGGTTTCAATTTAATTTAAGAAGATAATTATATGTTGATTTTTGTTTCTGCATTCAATTATATTAGGTTTCGTGCACGAAAGGAATAATTGTGTTCAAGGAGCTCCGACAAGATGGTGTACGAATTAATTGTATAACCTTAAAGGGCTGGTTTTATTTCATTTCTTGTTTTAAAACATAATCAAATATTTTTAATTTTAAAAAAATTTTCAAGCCATTTCGGGCTGTTAAAAAGAAAACTAGTTCTTAAAATGAAAGCTGATCTAATGACTTACTCGGTACATCGTGTTCTCATTTGATCATGGCGGTTGTCCTGTGTAAGACAGCAAGTCGGCTGTGAACACAGCTGTGTAATAGAATGCAAACGCAATGGGGGGCGTTGCTGTGTTGAATCTGACATGTGAGTGTCGGCTTATTATTGTGGTCTTGACGTTTATCTGTATTGTGAATAGTTGCGTGCATTGGATCATTTCTGCTGTATTTGACTTTCTCCTTCGATTTTGTTATCGTCTCTGGGGAATATTGGATTATTTATCCTACTTCTGTATTTGATTGCATATTCGTGAATTATTTCTTCGATTTCTGATATTGTGTGTTTGGTTGGTTCTTAGTATTTTCACCCAACCTCCGAAAACCGAGATAGTCTATTAGATAGGTTTTCATTCTCCATTCTATAATGGTGGATTTAATTATTTAATTTTCAATTGAACCTCGTTCATTTATTATTCTAAAGATCTTATGTTTTCATTCAATAATTATTGATGTAAGGATTTTATTTTCTACTGGGTTGTTCTTTGATTGATCTAAATAGAATTCAGTATTTATCGTCATTTTTAAATCCATTTAAAGAAATATATTAATTTTGAGGTCGGTAAATTATAGTGTTTTGATATTATTAAAGTTTTCTTAAATGGATGAAGGAATTATTATTTCAGCCAATTAGTTAAGCTTATTTTAAGTTGATTCGCTTGACCTCTTGTGTCCTGTTCTTCCACAATCAGCGACGGCCTTTTGGTTGGGATAATTGTAAGTATTTCCTTTAATTTGGATTATTTATCCCTGGTCGTGCTAACACTCTTGACCTTAACTTATGTGGTGAGAAAAAAGACAGGAAAGTATTATGTTGCAACTTGTCAGTTCCACTCTTTCTTTCATAAATGAATGATTTTGTATTTGTATTGTATTGTTTTCTGACTGATGATTATTAATTGGTGATTAATACTACTGAATCTAATGTCATGAAATTATGATATACCATGATCACTAAAACTTTTGTGGAAATTTCTACACAATTTTTATACCTGTAATACTGTGGATAGTAGGTAGAATATAGCTCCATTAATCACACGATCATGTACCATTTCTGCTTACGTTTGAATCCTACAAACTTCCTCCTTAGCATATGAGTTTCCTTTAATCATTTTGGTTCCTGTGTGTGGCATTCTTTCTTACATTGTATTTCAATTTTATTTCCTGCATAAGTGGCATATCTTGATACTATTGACTGTTGAGGTTGGCTTGGATAGTGTTAAGAGGACTGACGTACGAGGTGATGTTAGCGTCTATTTCTGTCGTAGTTCTTAATTCAAGATAAGGATTGTCAATCCCACTCACCTTCTGGTCACTTCTTTCCTTCCTTCCTCCCTTTGTCAGTTGGCTTCTTTTTCCCTCAGCACAAAAAAAAAAAAAAAGAGCTGCAGAGGCCAGACCGGTCACTCCCTTCCTTCATGGCTTTGTAAATTAATAAAAGTAATATTATAATAAGCAGCACAGGCTGGTAAACTTCTTTTCTCCAGCAAAATAATAATGAAGCACAGGCAAACTTCCAGGTGTTTTCAATGTTCAGAATGATGTATTTCAGAAAAAGGTAACAGAAAGAAAGAGAAGAAAAAAGATATGAAAGAAATGAATATATTGAAGAGTGGGGGGAGAATGAGAACCTGGGGACCTGACGCGCTAAACGATTTAAATCGCCCGCCCGATAATTTTAGTTACGGCCTACGACGGTCAGAGGCGCTAGCGTGGAAATCCCAGCAATCTTTGTGGCAGCCGATGAATACAGAAGTGAAAAATAACGTTCAGAATGGACTCTTACTCATTCTCTATGGCGCACAGTGAACTTTTCAATAACTGTCATATATTCGGGAGTTGTCACTGGTAATACATCCTTTCCTAAATTCAGCCTCTTCTACTGACTGATACAAATTAAATCCGTTCTTCAAAAGTTTGTTTTAAGTGATTAGCAATGGCAAACTACCTCACTCCTCATCCTGCCTATTCTCCGGACCACCTTTTGAGCAGACTAAAGCGGAAGTGAGTGTATAGACCAGGGGATGGCGCGGGCAACAGGGGCAGCGCTTACGGTGTTGTCACACGGCAGGTGAGGGGGCAAGAGGGGTGCGCTACTCAGAGCGAGTTTTGGCAATGTTGCAGTCAATGCGGAGCTGCCATACTTACTCACTCAGTGGATGTCCTGAACACGTGTGCTTCGCTTTTACAAAAACAGTGCATGTGCGTATTGTGTGCTAATTCATAATTCTTGTAGTCTCTTGTACTTTTGTAGGTTTCTTCTTACTCGTTATTGGATATTATTGTGCGATGGATCCGAACAAAAATTCACCAGTTGAAGAAGAAACGCAAGATTTTTACTTCCGGCGAGAGAAATATGATTTCGTCTGTTTATAAGCATTTCCGAGCGAATAGTATTGACGACGGGATTAGTTTACCTCGTGTGCTGACCCCGGTTCTGATTCTGACTTGGGTGTGCAGCCACTCGATAGTGACACAGATTAATTACTGCGGCACAAGGTAAGCTAACGCTGAAACCTCCTGCATGATAATAATAATAATAATAATAATAATAATAATAATACCGGGCGAGTTGGCTGTGCGCGTAGAGGCGCGCGGCTGTGAGCTTGCATCCGGGAGATAGTAGGTTCGAATCCCACTATCGGCAGCCCTGAAGATGGTTTTCCGTGGTTTCCCATTTTCACACAAGGCAAATGCCGGGGCTGTACCTTAATTAAGGCCACGGCCGCTTCCTTCCAACTCCTAGGCCTTTCCTATCCCATCGTCGCCATAAGACCTATCTGTGTCGGTGCGACGTAAAGCCCCTAGCAAAAAAAAAAAAAATAATAATAATAATAATATGTAATATTTTGATAAAAATATATTTGTAATAACTAATTTATTGAAATTGTACTGGACAAAGCGGAGGTGGGACAGGTTTTTGCCTGGATCCCCAACGTCATCAGTCAGTTCCAAGTTAATTCCAGTACGAGTAGGCCCATATATAATCCTCACTTCTCTCCCTTTTTCATAAATCGCTCGTGAGTAGCAACTCATTTCAATCAGTAATCAGGCCATATATTTAGATAATAATAGTGAATAATAAATAATAAAATATTATATATATATATATATATATATATATATATATATACTGTATATTGATGATGATGATAATAATAATAATAATAATAATAATAATAATAATAATAATAATAATAATAATAATAATAATAATAATAATATGACATAATACTTTTATAGTCCGCCTCTGTGCTGTAGTGGTTAGCGTGATTAGCTGCCACCCCCGGAGGTCCGGGTTCGATTCCCGGCTCTGCCACGAAATTCAAAAATGGTATGAGGGCTGTAACGGGGTCCACCCAGCCTCGGGAGGTCAACTGAGTAGAGGTGGGTTCGATTCCCACCTCAGCCATCCTCGAAGTGGTTTTCCGTGGTTTCCCACTTCTCCTCCAGGCAAATGCCGAGATGGTACCTCACTTAAGACCACGGCCGCTTCCTTCCCTCTTCCTTGTCTGTCCCATCCAATCTTCTCATCTCTCCACAAGGCCCCTGTTCAGCATAGCAGGAGAGGTACTGGTCATTCTGCCCAGTTGTATCCCCGACCCAAAGTCTGAAACTCCAGAACACTGTCCTTGAGGCGGTAGAGGTGAGATCCCTCGCTGAGTCCGAGGGAAAAGCCAACCCTGGAGGGTAAACAGATTAAGAAGAAAAATAATATTTTTATAAAAATATATTTGTAATAGCTAATTTATTGAAATTGTACTGTGAAATTGTACTTAGTACATTAAAATTGTGAAAGCCTCCGTGGCTCAGGTGGCAGCGCGTCGGCCTCTCAATGCTGGGTTCCGTGGTTCAAATCCCGGTCACTCCATGTGAGATTTGTGCTGCACAAAACGGAGGCGAGACAGGTTTTTCTCCGGGTACTCCGGTTCTCCCTGTCATCTTTCATTCCAGCATCACTCTCCAGTATCATTTAATTTCATCTGTCAGTCATTAATCATTGCCCCAGAGGAGTGAAACAGGCTTCGGCAGCCGGCTCAATTCCTGTCCTCGCCGCAAGATGGGGCTTCATTTATTCCATCCCTGACCCGGCCATTGACTGGAAAACAGATTGTAGGTTTTTACATTTAAAATCTAATTCAGTAAATTAATTGTTTAAAGTTGTAAGCCGTTAAAAAACTGTATGGGATTCTTACACGCATACGTTAATGTATTAATTATTTTAAATTCATTCGAGGTTCAATCCGTGAGCTGTGCTGTATTATAGTGGTGGAGTACAACTTTGAATCGCGCGCCGGGTCATTTGGCAACCACGGCGAGTGTGACGAGACAATGGCGTCACTTCCGCTTTAGTCTGCTCAAAAGGTGGTCCGGAGAATAGTACGCCTAATTTAGGCTCTGCCATTGGTTTTTGCGGTTTCCCTATAACTGCAAAGCCTTTGGTAGTGCTATTTGAGGGTCTAACCAGCCTCTTGGCTGATGACCTAACAAACTGTAGAATACATTAAAATGGTATTACCGTTAATAAAGTATTATTATTATTATCATCAGTTTTGTCTCCAAGTGTGAGGTATGTTGTTGTATCAGGCGCGTGTTAACCAGTTGTACAGCTTATGCCGTTAATTGTGTTTCAGATTTTCTTCTTTGAGGAATTTCTATCACTTTACACTTATAGTCGGTAATGTTCAAGTTTCAGTCATTTACTTTTGCCAAACTTATAGATCTCAATTGAGAACCGTTAAACGTTAATGCTAAAGTTTCTCAGTTTCAGCATTATACATATTTTTAATTTTCTTAATTTTATTTTTACTTAAGCATTAAAAATGTATAAGCATATAAATAGCTTTCTTTTTGAAACCTCCTGGCCTTTGCGTTACAAGTACCGGCAAATCGTGTGTTGTAGCAATATATCGGATATCTAAATTTATTGGAATGAGGTGAAGAATTGCGGATATTAGTTTCAGAAAGAAGTTACAAGATAGTGTATCGGTATAATTTTAATTATTGTGTTGATGTGTTATTTGCCTCTGTTTGCGATTTGAAAGTGGCGCTATGAATGTTTGGTTGTTCTTTACACTGTAGGCTGCGAAAGATTTTAGTACCGGTAGTGTTCGAAATCTTGAGAGTTGTTCCGTGTAGGATATCTGTGAAAATATCTCCATATGTACATTTCTTGGTATATCAGTGTTGTTATGGAGATTCTTCTGTATCACATCCTTATCCCACAACAGCTATGTCCGGTATTTACTCCTGATGTTTTAGTTAACAGTAGACTGCCTCTCTTTCGTAAGATACTTCCTGATTTATTGGTGTGTAAGAGATCTTCTTCATAGGCGTGTGGCGGTGAGTTTGCATGGGTTCGAATCCCAGGATAGACAGCCCTGAAAATCGTTTCCGTGGTTTCCCCATTTTCTCGTTAATTAACCTTACCGTATTTAACGCCGCTACCTTCTTAATCCTAGCACTTTCGCTTCGACTTGTTAGGGCAATATTAAACCAGTAGCAGGAATGGAAGAAAAATCTTCAAGAACATATTGTGGCTCTGGAAACTGTAAAAGGTAGTTACTTGAAAGTGAAATCAGGAATATATTAATAGAATAACCAGTGAAGGCCAGAACAAGTAGGCCTAGTGTCCCCTACGTTGCAATATACAAAATACAATTAATCATAGTTTCCTGAATAGATATGTGTTTCCATAGAAATCTGTTACCTGGCAATGAGTAAGAATCAACGCAATTGGCCACAGGAACGAGCTCATGTTACATGTGTACATTATGTTTACTTTTACAGTAAAATATCACAAAGTGAATAACAAGCACTGTTATTGGCTGAAATGAATTCAGTTAGGCACCACTCGATGTATTCAACACAGACTAGTTTCATACCATGTGGGGAACAAACTGCTAAACATTTAAACCAGTTGTATGACACAGAACTCCCTTCAAGGGGTGCTGTGTTAACCAACCCTCGGTTGTGTCATAAGACATGACATGCACAGACAAATAAAGAAAGTGCACTTAAGTAAAGGTTCAATGAAATGAGCTGGTAGAAGTGTTGAATAAATTTTTGTCTTCATTTCAACAGATTCTTCTTCATTTTCCATTTCCAGTCCTTTGGGTAGAGTTGTGAATTAAGGACCTCCTCATTTTTCTGTTTCTCCACAACTCCCTTCTTTTTTCCAATATTTTTTTCTACTTTTACTCCTCTCTTGTCTGTACTCTCTTTCCCCGTATCCATCCACCTATTTCTGGGCATTCCCTGATGTCTTTCTCCTATTATTTTCTCTGTAATCACTCTGTGGAACTCTACCCTGTCCTATTCTCATCATGTGTCCATACCATTTCAGCTTATTGGTCTCTATCATGTCTTGCAGTTTGTAATGTGCTCCCGATATATATGTTTTCTTACCTTGTGCATATTCATCCCTTCTTCTAGTGACATTGGACCGGTACACTTTCCATCCATCTGTTGCCTTGTCTGCCTCATGACTGTGTGTGTGCTTGCTATCCATTCCCCGCCACCCCCTGACGTCATCATTGTTCCCGCACATTCCACGCCTGGCTCTCCGGCCTATATAAACTTGCCGTTTCGCCTTGATCGGCAATCAAGTGTGTGCATTATGCTATTGTAAGTAGTGGGAGTTTTATATCGTCCGCGGCTGGTCTGTGCTGACTTATTTAACATGTGTGCAAACCTTCTATGTCTCGCTGGGTGAGCAGACTCATGTTTTATTTTACATATTCATGTTGATATTCTTTCTAGCTCCTCACAGACTTTGTTACAAATATCAAGCTTGTAAAATTTTGGCCCTTTTTTGGACTTTACTTCACTATGGAGCACTTCCTTCATTTCTGTGAACATTGACAACTGTGATTGGGGAGTTTTCCTTGGCGGACCAATAAGCGAGCTGGAACCTTACATCGTGTGTTGAAATGAACTTAACCTTCAACGGGTTTTTGCAGCCTGATCCCTGCCTGTTCCCTTAATGCCCTCACCTGTGTTTTTTTTTTTCTTTATCCATTTTCCCTACATCTCCTTCTACCGGTGTATGCCCTTGTTACTTCCTATTCTTCTTCTTGTATGAGAAATTAAAAATGCACTAGAAAGATTAGTAATGGTCTGCAAATTTTCATAGGTGTTCTTTCTCTTTAATGGTTTTAAAATTAATGTCAACTTATTCTTCTAGTTAAATGAAATTCGTATTCGGGGGATTAAATATTGTGAAATATTAATGTGGTGGTTTCTATGCATTGCTATCCCAATGTTTACTGAATGTATCATTCCACTAGTAATATTTTTTTGATGTATATTCGGGGTACGCCCTTGCTACGATATTGGTACCATTGTAACTATTTGAATGTAGTCATCTGTCCATATTCTCACAAAGTACTTGTACATACACCTTATTTTCTTAACTTAATCTTCTAACATGTCTACTATTCCAGTACCTGACCAATACCAAAGATTATGAGTTTCATTGCCATGTATCATGTTTATAAGCTTTCTTTTGATGTTGCTACAATATATGTCATGATTCTTAAAACCTGATCCCTTGGGCTTTTTATTTGTTTGGTGTCCCCTTTTTATTCCTTTGCTCCTACTACGGAATACCTCTCGGGAAGGGCCTTGATTTGTGTTCTGCGCGACTAACTGCGCATTGCCTCGTGCACGCTTCCACTCTGTTTGGCCTGACACGTAAACATTGTGCTCTGTCATATGATTGAGGGAGACTCTCCTCTCCTTTTTTTGAGAAATCGTGTTTTAGAACTGATCTATGCTAAAAACATAAAAGGTAACAAGTTTAGGGAATCCAATTCTCTCCCTGATTTCTATGTTTCTGACTTTATTCCTTCATATCCTCCCTATTATTCCTCTAAGGAATTTCATCTTGGCCTCTTGGATTCTGCTTTCATCATAGTTTGCTGTTGTCCATGTGCCTGATGCATATGTCAAAATTGGTGTGTAATACATAGGGTGCAACATTTTCTTTCATTCCTTAGGGACGTCCGAGTTCCAGACTATAGACCTCGCACATCGATAGAACTCAATGGCTTGTTCAATTCTCTTTCCAATTTCTTAATTTATTTTCCCATCTTCTGCAATTACTCTCCCCAAATACTTGAAGCTTTCCACAACTTCTAATGGTCTTCCATTTACTTCAATATTCCCACTTCCTTCTCTATTACCTCTCATCACCACTGCTATCATATACCTCTCCACACTTATGTGCATTCCATATACCTCTAGCTCCTACTTCTATACAATATCTTGTTCTTGTACTTCCATTTCATCTTCTCTCCATACTACTATGTCATCTGCAAAGAGTAAGGCCTTTGTCTCTTTGCTTTCCATTTTTTGTTTCATCCATCGTTGTAATGTAGAGTAGAGGGGATGATACACATCCTTGTTTAAGTCCTGTTTCTACTTCGAACCAGTTTGTTTGTCCTGTCATAGTCGTCTTACTACTTACTCACTTTTCGTTTATGGCTTTTATAATTGGTTCTCCTCCTCTCCCTCCCTTCTTCTTTATCAATCTATCGAAGACCGCTTGCCCTGGTACACTTTCGTATGCCTTCTCAATATCTAAAAATGTCATCACTAAATCCTACCTAAACTCGTATCTTTCCTCCATCGTGTTCTTTAGATTCAATGCATTGAAGAACTTAAAATTGATGTTAGACTGAGTGTGGAGTACGGCACTGCATGGAAGTGAAACATGGATAATAACTGGTGCTGAGAAAAACAGAGTTGAAGCCTTTCAAATGCCGTGTTATCAGAAGTTGTTGAAGATCAGATGGATAGAACATGTTAGAAATAAAGAGATAGTGAATCAGCTTGATGAGAGGAGAACAGTTTGAGAGAATTTGATGCGAAGAAGGAAAATTTTGATAGAACAGATCTCAAGGCACTCTGATCTTGTTCAGTTAGTTGTGAATCAAAGTGCAGAAGATAACAATGGTACGAAGATTCTAAGATATGGACCCGGGTGATCAGAATGATATGCTAATGGAATAGTCACTGAATTTTCAAGAAGTTTTGTGCATTTTGATCACAATCAATGTATGTTTGATTTTTAACAAGAAAACCCATCTTGCTGTGGTTTCACTTCCATGTAAAACTGTATGTTATATAGCTATGAATACGATATAAGGTGTCATGTAAAACTAGGGATCCTTTGACTATGAAGTCGATATTGACAGACATGTTAACTTATATTTTGTATGGAAGTGATAACTGTATTTGAAGTCATGTAAAACTGGAGGTCCTTAGCTCTGATCATAGTATCAGTCATAGAAAACTTGTGGTCCTATAGGTATATTCACGAAATCCACAGGCATGTTAAATTTTTGGGCTTTTTTGTGTGATCATGATATTGAGAGTCATGTAAAATTACAAGCTTGTTGTTTAGTCTGTTGAAAAATTACCTAAGTAACAACAAGGTAATACATTTTTCTGGTCTGTGTTCCAGTGTAACATCATTGGAAGAAATCATAAACCCCAGAACCTTCTAACTGCTTCAGTTGCAGTGTGAAATGGACTTGCAAATAAAGATCAAGGAGGAACCAGCCTGGCTTGAAGGAACAACAAATGCATCACTTGTAAGTCTCATTCCACATAACTTTATGGAGGTCAGAATTTAACCCTTACCGGCTGAATAAGGTTGGCAGGGGCATAATTTACTATGTGCTTCCCCAATATTAACATCAGCAGTCATCTTTTGCTGCTTGGGCATGTAAGCGTGGTATGTCTCTGTTTTGTTTCTTTGTCTGAGAGTATGCCACAGTGTGCTACACAAAGCTGCCAACTCTTACGAACTAGAAACAACAGTATTGATGTACATCTATGGGTCCAGCTAGTGACAAAATTATTGTTCGTGGGACAAGGAAAGGGCTTCTAGTGGCATAAGCTCCCAGATAATTGCTGCCGAGTGGACAATTGGCCTCTAGCATTTAAGAGGGAGGTGGCAGTGCATTCTATATTTGATAGTGGCAAAAAGCTGAATTAATGTTGTGGGCTTGATAGTGAAGGAACCATGGTTAGGTCCATCTAGTGATGAAGTTGTGATAGGCTGTGTCTCAAGATTGAGGCTTCAGGGCATTTCATGTGTTAAGTACCCTTTGACTGACTGTCTATTGTCTGTTGGTTATTTAAATTGATTTATGGAGGGTGTGTGGTAATGTCCTTATTCTGCTTGGTTTGGTAATGGAATCTTTGTTGGATTGACATCATTTCCTATCATATGTCAGCCAATTGCAGTGCTAGTAGTTGCTGAAGTGATGGAAAATGGTGGGTGCTAGATTGAATTAGGTTATGGCCAGTAGGTCCATGGCTCTCATGGTGAACATATTTTTCCTTCAAAAGAAATTCCAGGTAAGATTTACATCATTTAAACTTTTTTATATTGTCACTAATGTTGGGTGAGCACGTATTAAAATTCTGCCTTGGCAGTTTACTGTGAGTGTAGCTTGTCTAAAGCAAACACCCTGATGAAGGTGGAGATGCAGTGAAAATTATTTAGAAGAAGCATGATTTTCATCATCTTTCCTTGCTCTATCTGTTCAAATCAAATCAAATGAAAATCTCTTTATTTGCAAATGAGGTGTCTACCTCGGTGGCAAATGGTACACAAAAATACATTATTGTCAAGCACTAAATTTTAAATTAACAGGAGACGAAGAAAATTTTCCTAGAATACAATTTACGCTAATAATTTTTTCTATTAAACACACACATCATCCTTAATAAATTTATATTGTTTACAAAATTCTACTTATAATATCTTACAAACATAGTCAACTCATATTCAGTACGGTATGTGAAATTACTTCTAATAATACCTTACAACTGATATAAGATTAAAATTAACATTGAATTTATTTACATATTTATATTTTACCCATTTTGGAACCTAAGGAGCATAACGACCTTGTGCGTCTTAACCAGAGCCCCTTTTGCCACCACTCTTCAGAGTTCCTGAAGGGCCTTCACAGCTACCGTAGCGGTCCCAGGGCCCTCGAAGTCCCCACTGTACTTCACCCCTACAGGCAGTCCCCTACTTATGCTGTCCAAACACCTTAGACCAGGGGATGGAATTAATTTAATCACACACATTTATTATTTACAATATCCTGCACTGGTAGAATGCCCTCTAACATTTAATTTATTATCTCTGTTGTTGTTTATTCTCTTCTTGAATATCTGTACAGATTTTGGAAAAGGATCAAACACTACCCCTGGTAAACTGTTCCACTCCTTCACGCCCTTCCCAATGAAAGAAAATTTACCCCAATCGCTTCTGCTAAAATTCCTTCTAATTTTGTACTTGTGGTCAGTTCTACCAATATAATTATTTTCCAACCGTAGCCTCTCACGGATATCTCCCCATGCTTCTTCTCCTGTATAGGCTCTATATAATCCTATAAGTCTACTTTTCTCCCTTCTCTTACTTAAAGTTTCCCACCCAAGTTCCTTTAACATTTCTGATGCACTACTCTTTCTCCTGAAATCCCCTGTTACAAACCTTGCTGCTTTCCTCTGCACACCATCTAGTTCTTTTATTAGGTATTCTTGGTGAGGATCCCAAACACTGTTTGCATATTCCAATAATGGACGAACCATACTTAAGTAACTTTTTTCTTTTAATTCTTTGTTGCATCCTTTAAGTAGCCTCATTATGACATGTAACGATCTGTATGCTTTCCCAACAACGTCATCAACATGACCCTTCCAGTGCAAATTACTTTCAAATCTCACACCTAAGTATTTGCACTTGCCATCTTTTGGGATAACTACCTCATCCAAAGTATATTCAAATTCAGTTTTAAAGCTCCTGTTTGTAAATGTTGTAACAGTTGATTTGCCTCCATTAATCTTCATATTATTTTCTTCAACCCATTCCTGGATACTGACAAGGTCCCTTAGTAATTCTGAACAATCCTCAATGTTATTTATTTCCCTATAAACAATTATGTCATCTGCATACAATCTTATTTTCGATGTTATATTGTTCCCTAAGTCATTTGCGTATATTAAGAAAAGTAACGGACCGATTATACTACCCTGTGCAATTCCCTTCCAGACTTTCTCTTCCTGTGATATATTATTTCCTACTTTGACTTTCTGAACCCTTGAATTTAGAAATGTTCTTATCCAACGTATAACCCTTACGTCCAATCCTATTCCCTCCAATTTCGTTAATAATATTCCATATGTTGCTACTCAAGTCACAGTCCATTGCAATCTTCTGAGTGTGTAACTTTCAGTTCTGTGGCTCTTCATCTGATAGCTCAGAGGGTAAACTGATGACATTCTAATTTCGTGTTAGTGAGTGTGATTCACGTTCGGTCTAGAGGTATTTGAAGAAGCTGAGTTATCCCAGCACATGTATGTAGTTATACTGGCAAGAAAGTGAATTCCTACACATCATTGTGGCACCTCAGAGTCTTTGAAAACCTTGAATGTTGGAAGAGAGATATTCAATGAATAACTGTGACTTGACAGTAATAATCTATTGCAAACAGTGTGAACTGCTAATTTATAGACTGTATATTGCCCAAGAGTTGCTTAAAGCTAAAATTCTGCAACTAATGCACGCTGCTCTCAGAATAATTGTGTGCTTGTTGAGGTTTTCTTTTCTCTCTCTACCCCCTGTGGGTTGGGATGCAGACGAAGAATAGATCCACAGTATCCCCTGCCTGTCGTAAGAGGTGACTAAAAGGGGCAACCAAGGGATGATTGAATTAGAACCATGAAACTACTTGTGATTAGTACCATCACCTGGGTAAGCCAAAGGTCGCCTTTACTTGCAAGTAGTACCACTATGTAAGGTACACAATAGGTTTGTGATTAGTAGCAGCAGAGCGCGGCTCACTGTGGGTTTCCAGTGCCTGTGATTAGTACCACTATATGCGGAACATAACGGGCTTATGTTGCCTGTGATTTGTACCATTATGTGAGAAACACCATGGATCTGGGCATCGCCTATGATTAGTATCATTTTATGAGCGTCACTTTTGGTCAACATTGCTTGTGATTTGTACCCATTATTTGAGGAACACCACGGGATAGTACTAGTCCTTGTGATTAGTACACCTACGTGAGGTGCACCATGGGTTTGCTTTGCCTATGAGTGTCACCATTATGTGAGAAACCCCGTAGGTCTATTTTACCTGTACGATGTACATTACTTGTAAGTAGTACCATAAGTTGTTGGAACACCGTGAGTTTACGCTACCTTTGATTAGTACCGCAACTTGAGAAATGACATGGTTCTACTTTACTAGCATTAAATGCCATTATGAGGGACCGTTGACCTGGATATAGAAACCCTTTATACAACAAGCATCATTGATTCAGGATCGTGCTTTGGTAGGAGTCCCTTGGTCGGTAATATAGTTTCTGGGAAGGTGAGGCATTGCAGGTCGGATCCACTAATTGTTTTAAATTCATATTCATCCATTCGTTCTTCATCACGTTTTGAATTCTGGTCATTGGGTGATTATTGTACTTTTAAATTGTAATTTCATTTCGTCTCATTTCGTACCATTAGGGGCCGATGACCTAGATGTTATGCCCTTTAAACAACAAGCATCATCATCATCATCATCAAACCAGTCTACTAAACAGAGTTTTGGGCCGATGACCTTCGATGTTAGGCCCCTTAAAGCAAGAAGCATCATCAAACAGGATGTCAACACAGGTGTGATTACTCTGGGTTACTCTCACATCCACAATCTGCTGGAAGATATATGTGTTAAGGAAAGAGCAGATTTGTGTATGGCATATGAGAGATAAAATAGCTTAAAATCTGAATGTAATTTCTCTCATAATAAGTATTTTGCTCAGACTTTGAATTCATTTAGGAAGGCAGAATAGTGATTAGCTTATTTTATTTCTCACATACAGGTCTGTGTCTATGTTACTTATAGAACCCTGCATAACTCTAGAATACATGATTTTTTGAGAAAATTTTCTTTAATATGCCTCTTCTTAGAGGGCTCCAACACTCTCAGGATGTAAGGAACATAAAAAATTAACTTTTCTTTCCCTTTGTCATTATTTCATTTTGTCATTTTGTGCATCATTTTTGTTTCTTTTCTTAGTTCAGCCACTGTTCTCTTTCTTCTATATTGAATGGGTTAAGTCGGTATATTCTAGAATTGTGTAACTTACTATAATTTGTTTTTATTAGTAAATGAACTTATATTAGAACGTCCCTCGCCCACATCTTTATTGCCAACATGGTTTTATGAATCCAAGTGAGAAATTTCAATATCTTATTGTTGATCATGAAAGAGCTCCTGAAACTGCAGATGTACACTCCAACATTGTTGACTCTCTACTGATGGTGTTCTCATCCCCACATTTCTTCATGGAACACTACATAACATCCCCTTAGTAGTACAACATTTTGTGTGTAATGTCATTGAATTTGGGCTACATCTTTCCCTGGTATATGACTGTGATAAGCCTCCTTCTTTCATGTTTGTTTTCTTCTTTTTACACTTGGAAGCATTGTAATATGCTGTTTGAAACAAAACTATCTCAATGATTTATGTAGCCCCTGTGAGCTCAGCAAAACCAGAGTAGAGAATGTGATTCAAATATTTCAATTTTTTTAAAATCTTTCTGTAAACAGACTCTATGCTGAGAAGAAAAATGATTTAGAACAGTTTTAACACCTGGAAGTGGTTCAAACAATCTCTAAGATTTGATTGATATGATTGGACTTACGACAACAGTTCATGCAATTTACTTTTTATGTCTGTGGCAGCTTACTCCCAAATTCTGTGCGAGACGGCCTCAATTCCATGGCCAGTAAGATATCTTCTGTAATGGCTAGGAAGCGTTTCTCATTTTATATTTGGTTCTCAGTCTGATCCTTTTTTCTAACATAAGGAGTGATCAAGGATATCAACACCATTCTCAGTACAACCTTTGGTTTTAACAATCCTCTGCTGGTAAAAACCTTCCTTAAACATTAGTGAAATTTTGAAAGTAACTGTCAGGTAATGCTTTATCATACTCATTTGTTGGTGACTAGATTTGTAGATGTCTGTTATGTGCATACCTAATATATCTAACTTTCCACAGGAAAATATTGAACATGTATCAGGAGTGATAGCTCTGAAGAAAGAAGCCAAATCAGAGTTAACAGAGCCAGGGCCAACACAGGAAAGCTCACTTGAGGTAATGTGCATAATTTGATAACCCGTAGTCAAGTAACAAAAATACCGTATTACGCGAATAATCCCTGCCACCGAATAATCCCCGCACCTTCATTTTAGGAAGGATCATTTTGAAAAAATGAAATGAACTAAAATTACTTGCATTGAAGGAGTAACATAGGCACAAACAAAATTGTATGTGACTCCTCGAGTTCCGCCTGGTCTTTTTTTTTTTTTTTTTGCTACTAGCTTAACGTCGCACCGACACAGATAGGTCTTATGGCGATGATGACACGTTGTCTTTGTGCAAATATGAACATGACGGATGTAGCTACTTTGCCTGAACATATTAGAGTGGATAAAAATGCATAATCACTGCTATAAAATATATGTCATGAAAATTAGCATGTAGTCCTTCTTACGTGACAAGTATTTAATTAATCTGAACTTGCAATGGGGTTGATTTGCTGTAGATTGGAAGATTCCTTGTCTCTTTCATTACTAGAATCCTTTCCTAAATTACTTAAAAATTCATCACACTCCACGTCTAAAACACTGTATGAAAACTACGTGACCCCGTAGTGTGTTGAAAATCTTGACGTAAGTAAAACCTGCACCCAAATTTTGTGCCTAAAATTTAAAAAATAAAAATATCCTGGAATTATTCGCGTAAATACGGTAGATAGAAAATGGCTCAACAGATATCATTGTTTGACTCTTCATTTCAATGCATACAATTGATAGGCCTACGGAAAATATACTTTTTTCATGAGATTGACTGTTTACTTACCTAATTTTTACTTTTCCTTCAAGTTGTTCCACGATCTTGCGTTATGTATTGTGTAGCAGTTAGGATTGCTCCAAAGACCTCTACTGTATATCATTTGGGAGCTGGTATGATTCCTACTGATACTTTTCACTACTTAAATATTTCAAAGACAGATTTTCTATAAGATACATTCTTTTGTTACTGGATATTTTATTAGTTGTTTCCAATTGAAACACCTTCGTAATCTTATTGATTATATTAATTATTAATTTCTAGATAATACAATTATTTGTAGATAAAAGTTGAAGGTGATGCTTGCTTATTGTGAGCATTCACTTATATGCTACACACATTGTAGCCATCATGTGGCAAGTGAAAAACATTGTTATTTTTCTAAATGTTGTCAGCTTACCAGGTGAGTTGGCAGTGCAGTTAGGGTCGCGCAGGTGTGAGCTTGCAGTGGGTTCGAACCCCACTGTTGGCGGCCCTGAGGATGGTTTTCCGTGGTTTCCCATTTTTACACCAGGCAAATGCTGGGTCTTTACCTTACTGACCGCCACGGCCGCTTCCTTCCCACGCCTAGCCCCTTCCTTTCCCATCGTCGCCATAAGACCGATCTGTGTTGGTGCGACGTTAAGCCAGTTGTAAAAAAAAAAATGTGGTCTGTGGTGTTACTCGTCCATTGTGACTTATAATATTACTTAAACTTGCAGTGAATAAATAAGCTCTTCAAGAGTGATCTTGCCTTTCTCTTTCATACGTCGTAAGGGATAGTGTTTGTGAATAGGCATTGTATGTTCACCATTACTCACCTGAACATTCGTTTCATGAATTAATCCATCACTACCAGGATACACATTTGATCACTGCCATAATCCATTGCAAAGCATGCGTGTCGGCTTCTTTCAGTGTGAGCATGTTGCTATGGGGTATTTCATTGCTCATTTATTGAGATATTCCTTTGACAAGCTCTTCCAGGAGTTCTGGGTTAGCCCATCTGGGCTAGTTACTGATGAGAGAGGAAGTATAATCATGATCAGGGGAGTAGTAATTGGCTCTCCTATAAGGAAATGGGATGTAGTTAGGTAAGAAGTGTCAAAAGGGTCTTCATTTAACCCGTAGAGTGGGGCTCGCTTCAGGTGACGCGGCTTGAGCGAGCCCGATGGTGGGCGCGCGTCATGTGAAGCGCAGAAAGTTTTTATTTTTTATCTCCGTTACGAAACAAGCGGTAGGTTTGAAACTTTCTCTGTATGTTCCGAGAGGTGCTGCCATCTGACAGATTTTTTTTCACCTTCGTGTATCTAAGCAGTTCTCGTCTTGGAATCCCCTTATTATCTGCTACATAGCTGCGTAGTGCAAGAACAACCTATGTGGCGCTTGGCGAGAAGCTCAGTCAGTGTGCCGCGACGAGCGTAGTATTTCGTGTCCCGGTGTGAATGTTTTCAGCTCTCATAAGTTGTTTTGTTGGTATATAAATTTATCTTGTGATTCATTGTTTTAATTCTACATGTAGCGTTTCCTATTTGTAGTCAACATGTCCAAAAGAATTGTAGATCTTCCGAGTGATGATATACGGGATATTCTCGAGCTCAGTGAGGAAGATAGTTGCAGTGATTCTAGTTTAGGTAGTAATGGTGAAACTATCCCGCTATTAGATGCTCCAAGCACGAGTGCTTCCGTCGGAGTAGGCCTGTTGCCTAGATGCCGTGGACAGGTGTCGAGTTCGAGCTCCGATGAGAGTAGCGTGTCAGAAAGTGAGAGTGATTTGCCTCCTACTCCGCCTAATGACTGGGATGTAAGGGGATGTAGGAGAGCCCGATTTCCAGCTACATACCAAAGTGGAATTCAGGGCGAACATTTAAATAAAAAAGAACCGGACGAAATATTTGAGCATTTCATTGACGATGAACTGTGCGAACTTATTGCAGAGCAAACTAATCTGTACGCTCAGCAGTCAATACAAGCTAGTATATGAACTGCTAAAATGAAAAGGAGAAGCAGGGAGAGGGATTGGGTTCCTACTAACAAGGAAGAAATAAAACTTTTATTTGGGATCTTTCTTCTTCAGGGTATAATTCAAAAGCCGAAGCTGTCTCATTATTTTTCACGTAATAGATTGTTTGCTACGCCCGTGTTTTACGAGACCATGTCCGAGAAACGTTTTTTCCTTCTACTGAAATTTTTACATTTCTCAGATAATGAGGCAAGTATCCCCAAAACTCTACTAAGTGAAGCCAGTTCTAGACATTCTTGTATCAAAATTTAAAATGTCCTATTTACCAGATGATCGTCTATCAATTGACGAAAGTTTACTCCTTTGGAAAGGTCGCTTGGGGTGGAAAATATACATTCCGAAGAAGAAAGCTCGTTTCGGGATGGAATCTTTTAAATTATGTGAGGCTAAAACAGGATATGTGTGGAATATCCTGTGGTACACAGGCAAGGAAACTGAGCTAGTAAATGAGGTTTGTGGGGTAAATATTTCTCAGTATACCAAGCCCTCGAAAGTACTGTTTGCTCTAGCCGAACCTCTTCTAAATAAGGGATATCTCATAGCTCTTGACAATTATTACAGTAGCCCGGAACTCTTCGATCAGCTCAATGAGTTTCAGACAGACGCTGTCGGCACTGTAAAATCTAACAGAAAAAATCTTCCGAAGGACGTCATGGGGAAAAGGCTGAAAAAAGGGGAGGTGGCTTTTGCCTATAAAAACAAACTCATGGCCATGAAGTGGAAAGACAAGAGAGACGTCTGCATGCTGAGTAGTATTCATGACGCGGAAATGCGCACTGTTGTAAACAAGAAAGGAGAAACCAAAGAGAAGCCGGTCGTATGTATTGAGTACAATGACTCAATGGGAGGGGTGGACTTATCGGACCAATGTATCGTGCCATACAGTATGGCGAGAAAAAGAATGAAGAAATATTACCACAAGATTTTTAGACACCTACTGGATATAACAGTGTTCAATGCTTTTGTGATATACAAGAAACACGGCAGTAAATTCACTCAGCTGGAGTTTCGTATTCAAATTGTGCAGAAACTATTTCAGAAGTATGCGAACGCTACCCCTAACGCAGCCTTGCCAATTCGATCAGTGAGACCCGCACCCGTTGAATTGTCAACTCGATTCTCGGGAAGGCATTTTCCAGATTTCAATCCAGCCTCGAAATCAAGACTGCACACAAATAAGAGATGCGTTGTTTGCGTGGCGAAAGGCCAGCGGCGGGACACTCGGTATTGTTGTGTAGTATGCAATGTCGCTTTGTGCCCCTCTCCTTGCTTCAGGCTATACCATACAGTTGAAGTATGAGCATTGAAAATATGCCAGCGAGTCTCAGGTTCCATACTCGGGGAATGTGAGAAGATCGTAGTCTACACTCGGTGACCGCTGTACATTCTGTGTGCCGGCAACTATCAGTGACCATCCTGAAATTGTTCTTTTCAATTTTTCTCCAGTCATTTGTTATAGCTATTGTGTGTAAATAATTAGTGTAAATAGTGTTGAACAGTGTAGTGTAATTTTGTGTAATTTGGTGACAAAATTGTGATGAATGAACTCATGGATTACTCGCTGCCCTCTTCAATGGCAAGTTATAGGCCTACGTGGTGAGTAAATTTTTCTATTTTATTTCAGGAAAATGTGATATTTGAGTGAATGTGTCTGTATTATTTGGAGTATATGATACTTTTTTATTTGTGCGTTACGCATTTCAACTTTGAATTAATATAAGCAACACAAATAATACTCCGAATCGGAGTAAATATGAAATGGCACATAAGCAATTTTTGCACTGACACTGGATGAATTGAAAAATCCTTTTAATTGTAAATAATAACACAATTTACACCGCAACGTATAATTTTATGCTAATTTTAACATAATATAATATTTAAGCGGGTGTAGGTTGGCAAAAACTATTTCTTTTCTAAAGAAAAAATTTACTGAAAATGATTCCCCACTATGCAGGAATTCCTCTTTTATGACCTCCCCACTTGACGGGTTAACTATAGCGAGGGGATGTATGTTTCGTAAGAGTGGTCTGTTCTTTATTGATGAAGCAATAAGAATCCATCACCCTTCTGGGGCGATGTATAAGACTCTTAACAGCTGCTTCACAGATTCCACCAAAGTGTGGTGCTGTAGGAGGGATGATATGCCATTTCAGTCCCATGCCTGCAGTTGCGCTGAAGAGTTTTCTTTTTTCCGGGGTTTCAATCACTCACTACTGATCTGGATTTAGGGCAGTCGGCCAGGTGGCAGATATCATATCTGTTGTTCTCCTAACCTTTCCTTAAATGATCACAAAGGAATTGGAAATTTATTGAACATTTCCCTTGGTTAGTTATTCCTTTCCCCAACTACCCTTCGTATAAACGAATATTTGCACGAATTCGTCCTCTTGAATTCCAGCTTTGTCTTCATATTGTGATCATTCCTAATTTAAAGACATCACTCAGACATATTCGTCTACTGATGTCAATCCACACCATCCCTCCACTGACAGCTCAGAACTTACCACTTATGATATAGATGTTGATTCCATAGGGAACCTGAAATGTTTGTCCAAATGAGTAAATTTATAAAACCAACATTAATGTTCCTTTATTGGACATTACAACTGACTCATTCCTGGTTGTCAGCATTTTACCGCATGTGCTCTGTTGGGCTCATTTACTCATTCAGACAAATATTTCAGGTTCCTTATGGGAATCAACATCTATATCAACTGATGGCCAAGCAGGCATCAATTTTTTGGTAATGAGACAGTCTCTCATAGTGCATTGGCACTGCCGGTGGCTCTAAGTAGCCTACGCAGTAGCCTCCATGGTATGCACAAGCCATGCGTCTTGGTGGGTGTGCTATGTACCAACTCATCAGCCCAACATAGCACACGGGCATATGAGTAAACAACACAGTAAAGGTTTCCACCTATTCAATACAAAATATATTCACAATATTTTAAAGTTACATGGAACTAGTTTCGACCCATCTAGGGGTCATTATCAGCCACATCAAATCAAAAATCTGAATAGGTTGAAACCTTTACTGTGTTGTTTACTCATATGTTATTCTCAGTTCAATACAGACCAACAACATGAAATTTATAACCCTTAATAGCACACGGGGCCGAAACGCTTGCAACCAGGAATGAGTTAGCACTAAAATTAGTAATGTCCAATAACGGACAATTTATGTTGGTATTGTGTATCACTTAGTCGAGCAGCTCGTCTCCTTTCTCCCAAATCTTCTCAGCCCGAACTTTACAAAATTTTTGTAATGCTACTCTTTTGTCAGAAATCACCCAGAAAAAATTGAGCTGCTTTTCTTTGGATTTCTTCCAGTTTTTGAATCAAGTAATCCTGTTGAGGGTCCCATTCACTGGAACCATACTCTAGTTGGGGTCTTACCAGAGACGTATCTGCCCTCTCCTTTACATCCTTACTACAACCCCTATATATCCTCATAACCATGTGCAGAGGTCTGTACCCATTATAAACTATCATATTTATGTGATCACCCCAATGAAGATCTTTCCTTATATTAACACCTGGCTACTTACAATGATCCCCAAAAGGAACATTCACACCATCAATGCAGTAATTAGAACAGAGAGGACTTTCCCTGTTTGTGAAATTCACAACCTGACTTTTAACCCTGTTTATCATCATACCATTGCCTACTGTCTATCTCACAACATTATCAAAGTCATTTTGCAGTTGCTCACAGTCTTATTACTTATTTATTATTCTGTATAGAATAACATCATCTGCAAACAGCCTTATCTCTGATTCCACTCCTTTACACATATTGTTGATATATATATCAGAAAACATAAAGGTCCAATGATACTGCCTTGAGGAATTCCCCTCTTAATTATTACAGGGTCAGGTGGAGCTTCACCTACTCTAATTCTCTGAGTTCTATTTTCTAGAAATATAGCCATCCTTTCAGTCAATCTTTTTTCTAGTCCAATTGCACTCATTTTTGCCAGTAGTGCCCCATGATCTACCCTATCAAATGCCTTTGATAGGTCAATCACAATACAGTTCATTTGACCTCTTGAATCTATGATATGTGCTATATCTTGCTGGAATCCTACAAGTTGAGCTTCAGTGGAATAACCTTTCCTAAACCCAAACTGTCTTCCGTCAAACCAGTTATCAATTTTGCAAACATGTCTAATATAATCAGAAAGAATGCTTTCCCAAAGCTTACATGCAATGCATGTAAAACTGACTGGCCTGTAATTTTCAGCTTTATGTCTATCTCCCTTCCCTTTATACACAGGAGCTACTATAGCAACTCTCCATTCATTTGGTAGAGCTCCTTCATGCAGACAATAATCAAATAAGTACTTCAGATATGGTACTATATCCCAACCCATTGCCTTCAGTATATCCCCAGAAATCTTATCAATTCCAGCCGCTTATCTAGTTTTCAACTTTTGTATCTTACTGTAAATGTCATTTCCATCATAGGTAAATTTTAATACTTCTTTAATATTAGTCACCTCCTCTATCTGGACATTATCCTTTTAAACAACAATCTTTACATACTTCTGACTGAATACTTCTGCCTGTTGAAGACCTTCAAATACACACTCCCCCTCTTCATTAATTATTCCTGGAATGTCCTTCTTGGAACCAGTTTCTGCCTTAAAGTACCTATTCATACTCATCCATTTTTCATTAAAATTTGTTTGACCGCCAATTATGCTTGCCATCATGTTATCTTTAGCTGACTTCTTTGCTAGATTCAATTTCCTAGTAAGTTCCTTCAATTTCTCCCTAATTCCACAGCCATTTCTAACTATTTCTTTCTAACCTGCACCTCCTTCTTAGTGTCTTTACTTCTCTGTTATAATACAGTGGATCTTTTCCATTCCTTACCACCATTACAGGTACAAACCTACTTTCACATTCCTCAACAATTGCTTTAAACCCATCTCAGAGTCTGGTCACATTTTTAATTACCGTTTTCCACCGATCATAGTTACTTTAAAAAAAACTCCCTCCTGCCTGTTTTGTCAGCCATATGGTACTGCCTTATAGTCCTAATTTTAATAGCTTCCTTTCTTTCACATTTATTTTTATCTACAACAAAAACAGCTTCATGATCACTATTACCAACTATTACTTCGATTTCTCTATAGAGCTCATCTGGTTTTACCAGCACCACATCTAGGATATTTTTCCCTCTAGTTGGTTCCATCTCTTTCTGAATCAGCTTCTCTTCCCATATTAACTTACTTAGCATTTGTTGTTCATGCTTCCTGTCATTCGGCTTACCTTCCCAATTGACATTTGGTAAATTGAGATCACCTGCTACTATCATATTCCTTTCCTTATCGTTTCCAACATAGGTGATTATTTTATCAAATAATTCTGTATCAGTGTCAGCACTACCCTTTCCCAGTCTGTACACTCCAAAGACATCAAGTTGCCTTTTATCTTTAGAGATGGGCCTTACACAAAGAATTTCATGTTTGTCGTCTTTAACTTCTGCATAGCTTACAAATTCATCTTTCACCAGAATGAATACTCCCCCTCCTACCATTCCTATCTTGTCTCTACAATACACACTTCAGTTCCATGAGAATATATATGCATCCATTATATCATTTCTCAGCCGTGATTCAACTCCTATTACAAAATCTGTTATGTATATGCTGTATCTATTAAATTACTTAATTCGATTCCTTTCTTTACAATACTTCTACAATTAAATTGAAAACTAGAAATGAAGTGGTTCAACCTATTCAGTAGTAGTAAGTAAGAAATGTGGTGTTACATTCTTATTTGTTTAAAAGCGGTAGCAGTTTCGAGCACCAATCTGGGTCATCATCAGCTGATTAAAAATACAAAAGCAATGCATAAAAAAACAAAAAATTAAAGGATAAATCATTCACAAAAGCAATTCCACAAGCAATATAAGACAATAGGGATTAGCACTGCGTGATTTAAAATCATAAAAACCAGATGAATTCGAAGATCAGTCACTTTTATGTAGCAAGGCACATGTCCTTGAGGAGTAGCACAACACCCGCAATGTCTGGCACTGTGCTCTAAAATGTTTACGAAAAGAGGTGAACAGGCATGCAAACACTGCCAGGCACAAAGTCACAACACAATTTAATAAATTTAAAGTCCCAAAATTGTGTAGACGTCGAAGACAAGTCATTTAAATAAAGGAAGATGCTAACTCCTGAAGATCAGCACAACATGCACAACGTCCGGCACTGTGCTTATAAATACCGATGAAACTCGGTGAATAGCTTAAAGAACAAGCCTGTAAAAGGTTCAGTCGCAAAAATATATAATACAAGTTAATATAATTGAAGTGTATATCAATGCTAGTAGGATCTTGTAGATCCTTTAGAGATGCAGAACAGTTGACGTAAAAAGCAATTGTCATAAATTTGTCAAAATGAAGAACAAACTGTAACTACAGTAGAGTGTGTGGGGTAGATATCTCCTTCTGTTATTGCTGTCATTGTGTAAGTAATTTATGTTAATACAGGCAAGGATCTCTGGAATGTGTGTGCTTCCTACTGAAACCTCGATTTCGAGTAAACCCTCATTTAAGGTTAAAAAATCAGGTCCCTCTAAAAACGTTACATAGGGGTTCCACTGTTTATGTTGAACATACCTTATACGTTATTGTCAGTAGGGTTGTTTTTTCCATTTGGAGATATGTACACTTCTTCTTGTACAGAGTAAATCTCATCGTGTAGTTCATTATCGGATACTTGGAGCCTGTCGTTTTCCTCTATCAAGAGAAACATGATCCTCATCATCAGATTTTTTGGGAAACACAAAATAAGGATCAGTCATGTGTCATCAGCTTCCTCTTATGTTCACTCTCACTAATTTCATACAATATATTTCGTTTAGATTTCTCACATAACCGCTGATGACCAGCCATATTTGAACATGGAAACAATGAACAAATTATTACATTCCTTACTGCAGCACTCCCTAGTCGTGGAGGTAGTCGAATATTGTTTCTGTAGTGACTGCCACGTAGGGCAACATTGAAATTAAAGGATAGGTCCATTCGACACATCATATATGTAATTTATTGAGCAGCTAGAGTAGTGAGCAAGTAAAAAATATTTTTAAATCATGTCAGTAACTACTTAACGAGATGAACAAATACACAAGGTTTTGGGCATATACAGTCCATATTTTATCACTTAAAGCAATTGAAAATTAAATCTGGCCCGATTAGCCCATTCAGTGTAGAAGGGGTAAACGAGGTAGAGACGAATCCTAGTGAACTTGTCCAGATGAAGATAATATTTCCTGACTTCATTATAATGCAAAGGGTGGAGCACAGCTCATTTGTGGATTCAAGGATATGCTTCACATACTCTGATGCAATCAGTTTAGGGCAGTGGTAGCGGTTATGAATTAAGTTGTATAGTATGGTGACACTGGGTTTGATTGTGGCAATGTGTATTTATGGTATTCTTTGTCTAAACTTTCAGGGACAAAGTGATACATTGAAATTTTTTATTCCATTTAGACCTTAAATTTTAGTGATCATATTTGTAAAAGTGCTCTTGAAATATAGTCACAACATTATGTCTCCATCAAAACTTGGTAATTTCATTTTTGGAGGCCAGATCTTTGTCATATTCACTTATGCTGTTGATTTTAATAATTCTTTGCTTTGGTTCATGTTTGTGGGTTACTGTAGTCACGTCCTAGTTCGTGAACTATGGGCAACGGCTGAGTGGCCTAGTAAGTGGTCCTGAGAGTCGGGATACCAGTTGCTATGGAATGGGAGTGGGCCTCTCGGACACATTCTGAGTCATGGCCCTCCTTGTGCTCAGGCGGCTAGGACTATACAATTCACCGTTGGTCCATAACCCGTTAGAGGATAGATCCTCACTTGGACTAAGTGCAAGTAGGGTAGCATCCTGCTTCATGAATTTACCGAGCTCGGAACATTTTAAGCAAGCCTCGGATCTATGGGAGTAACGGAGTCCCACTCCCATTTGACAGGCGAGGGACTCCTTGGATACAACTTGGCGAACAAAATGGAATTCGATGGGGAGCTATTAATATTAATGGGGCTTATGGAAGAAAGAAGGTAGAACTGGCTGAGTCAGCAAAGAGGATGCATCTGGATGTGCTAGGAGTAAGTGATATTCGGGTAAGGGGTGATAATGAGGAAGAGATAGGAGATTATAAAGTGTACTTGACGGGTGCTAGAAAGGGAAGGGCAGAGTCTGGGGTAGGGCTCTTTATCAGGAATACCATTGCACGCAACATAGTTTCTGTTAGGCATGAAAATGAGTGAATGATGTGGGTAGACTTGTCAGTTGGAGGAATTAGGACAAGAATTGTGTCCGTGTATTCACCATGTGAGGGTGCAGATGAGGATGAAGTTAACAAGTTTTATGAAGCATTGAGTGACATCGTGGTCAGGGTCAACAGCAAGGATAGAATAGTGCTAATGGGCGATTTCAATGCGAGATTTGGGAATAGAACTGAAGGATACGAAGGGGTGATTGGTAAATGTGGGGATGATATGGAAGCTAATGGGAATGGGAAGCGTTTGCTGGACTTCTGTGCTAGTATGGGTTTAGCTGTTACGAATACATTCTTCAAGCATAAGGCTATTCACCACTACACATGGGAGGCTAGCGGTACCAGATCCATAATAGACTATATCTTAACAGACTTTGAATTCAGGAAATCTGTTAGGAATGTACGATTTTTCGCGGATTTTTCGATGATACAGACAACTATCTGATCTGTAGTGAACTAAGTACCCTATCTCTAGGCCTAGGGTAGAGAAAGTGAAATCTGTCTGCAAACGAATAAGGGTAGAAAATCTCCAGGACGAGGAAATTAGACGGAAGTACATGGATGTGATTAGTGAGAAGTTTCGAACAGTAGACAGTAAGCAGGTTCAGGATATAGAAAGTGAATGGGTGGCATACAGGGATGCTGTTGTAGAAACAGCAAGGGAATGCCTAGGAACAATTGTGTGTAAAGATGGGAAAAGGCGAACATCTTGGTGGAATGATGAAGTGAGAGCAGCCTGTAAACGTAAAAGGAAGGCTTATCAGAAATGGCTCCAAACAAGGGCCGAGGCTGACAGGGATTTGTACATAGATGAGAGAAATAGAGCGAAACAAATAGTTGTTGAATCCAAAAAGAAGTCGTGGGAAGATTTTGGTAATAACCTGGAAAGGCTAGGTCAAGTGGCAGGGAAACCTTTCTGGACAGTAATAAAGAATCTTAGGAAGGGAGGGAAAAAGGAAATGAACAGTGTTTTGAGTAATTCAGGTGAACTCATAATAGATCCCAGGGAATCACTGGAGAGGTGGAGGGAATATTTTGAACATCTTCTCAATGTAAAAGGAAATCATCCTGGCGGTGTTACAAACAGCCAAGCTCATGGGGAGGAGGAAAATGATGTTGGTGAAATTATGCTTGAGGAAGTGGAAAAGATGGTAAAAAACTCCATTGTCATAAGGCAGCAGGAATAGATGAAATTAGACCTGAATTGGTGAAGTATAGTGGGAAGGTCAGGATGAAATGGCTTCATAGAGTAGTAAAATTAGCGTGGAGTGTTGGTAAGGTACCTTCAGATTGGACAAAAGCAGTAATTGCACCTATATACAAGCAGGGGAACAGGAAGGATTGCAACAATTATCGAGGTATCTCATTGATTAGTATACCGGGCAAAGTATTCACTGGCATCTTGGAAGGGAGGGTGCGATCAGTTGTTGAGAGGAAGTTGGATGAAAACCAGTGTGGTTTCAGACCACAGAGAGGCTGTCAGGATCAGATTTTCAGTATGCGCCAGGTAATTGAAAAATGCTACGAGATTAATAGGCAGTTGTGTTTATGTTTCGTAGATCTAGAGAAAGCATATGACAGGGTACCGAGGGAAAAGATGTTCACTATACTGACTATACTAAAGGACTATGGAATTAAGGGTAGATTATTAACATTAATCAAAGGCATTTATTTTGACAATTGGGCTTCAGTGAGAATTGATGGTAGAATTAGTTCTTGATTCAGGGTACTTACAGGGGTTAGACAAGGCTGTAATCTTTCACATTAGCTGTTCGTAGTTTACATGGATCATCTGCTGAAAGGTATAACATGGCAGGGAGCGATTCACTTAGGTAGAAATGTAGTAAGCAGTTTGGCCTATGCTGACGACTTGGTCTTAATGGTAGACTGTGCCGAAAGCCTGCAGTCTAATATCTGGGAACATGGAAATAGGTGCAATGAGTGTGATATGAAAATTAGCCTCTCGAAGACTAAATTGATGTCAGTAGGTAAGAAATTCAATAGGATTTATTGTCAGATTGGTGATACAAAGCTAGAACAGGTCAATAATTTCACGTATTTGGGTTGTGTGTTCTCTCAGGATGGTAATATAGTAAGTGAGATTGAATCAAGGTGTAGTAAAGCTAATGCAGTGAGCTCGCAGTTGCGATCAGCAGTATTCTGTAAGAAGGAAGTCAGCTCCCAGATGAAACTATCTTTACATCGGTCTGTTTTCAGACCAACTTTGCTTCACGGGAGCGAAAGCTGGGTGGACTTGGGATATATTATTCATAAGTTAGAAGTAACAGACATGAAAGTAGCAAGAATGATTGCTGGTACAAACATGTGGGAACATTGGCAGGAGGGTACTCGGAGTGAGGAGATAAAGGCTAATTTAGGAATGAACTCGATGGATGAAGCTGTACGCATAAACCGCCTTCGGTGATGGGGTCATGTGATGTGAATGGTGGATGATAGGTTACCTAGGAGAATAATGGATTCTGTTATGGAGGGTAATAGAAGTAGAGGGAGACCAAGACGACGATGGTTAGACTCGGTTTCTAACGATTTAAAGATAAGAGGTATAGAACTGAATGAGGCCACTGCACTAGTTGCAAATCGAGGATTGTGGCGACGTTTAGTAAATTCTCAGATGCTTGCAGATTGAACGCTGAAAGGCATAACAGTCTATAATGATTGTACCGGGCGGTACACCTCCACGCCGCTAATTCAAACTTTACGCCAGGTGAAAACCCTCTGCTGGAGGAAGTCCGAACTCTATCTAATGTATTAATTTTCAAGTTACCCAGAAGATGTCACTACTTGGAAATTTTGAAGTTTCTGAACTGGGTCGTTTTCGATGTATTTTTGTTTTACCTGTAGTAAGAAGTGTGAACTTTCTCTTCTAGAGGACACCACTGAAGAACTACAATAGTGCACCCTAGTGCAAGGTGAAAGAACTGTTTTTTGGAGAAATTTTTATTTCAAAAGTTTGTTTCTTGTTAAATTTATTTCTGGTATTGTTTAAGTTGACTGTATTCCCCTTTCTTTCCCCTTGTTTTGAATTTAGCCAATCCCGAATTTCTTTAATTAATTTACGACCAATAAGGGGTTTCTTCTTCAAATTGGATATGCTGCTTAACCCTAACCAATAAATGATTGTGGGCGGGTGTTTTCTTTCCTGAAACGCCTCGAACTTTCCGCGAGAGTATATAAACTGCTGATTTTAGGGTCTCTGCGCCACTTCAGTACCATCGTTCAGTGTGTAAAGTACATAGCAGGGGGCGGGAAGCGCCTCTTTCTTCGGACAGCAGTTCAACAACCAGGTAATGGCCGTATAATAACTTCTTTTCTTGCTAGCTCAGCAGTTTAACTCTCGGGGCGGGTCCGAAGCTTTTCCTCCATGTAACTTTTCCCTAAAATGTAAAGACTCTTTGTATCTATTCTCTTTTAAGCTACATATTGGGATAGAGACTGCTTAACCCTCTCGAGCTCCCACTCATATTGTTTTGAGGTGAACTTACTTCTCACAACCGATTCTTCCTTAATGTAATGTAAATTGTTCTTTTCTAAAGTCACCTCTGTAGTATGGGATTAGCCCTTGCATTAGCGGCCTAGAGCCAGATTAGTTTTTAAACAAAATGTATTAGGAGTGCAGATCGCCTCCTCTCAAATTGTTATTTTAGAGGTCATGTAATTAACCTTTTTCTCACTTAATAGGCCTCAGTAGGTTGGGTATTTTACCCCTGTGTCTATGTCCTTAGAGGACAACTTGAAGGTGGAGTTTGGTGTGGCCTTTGATAGGCTTAAAGTTGAGAGCGAGTGGCTCTTTCTCAAAAATTGAGTGTTGTATGCCTCGAGGAGGCTTTTCTGTGTAATTTAGAGCAAGTGCTCCTGGGCATGAATGGGGTTTTCTGCCCCTCTGTTAAATCTTGTTTTGAGGTAAAGTTGGGCTAGTTGCCCAAGAATTGCGAGTTCGGGGCTCGAAGCCCAAATCCTGTAAATACTGTAATTGTACTTTTGCTGCCTTGCTACTCTGTACCTGCCATTCGTGTTATTTCTGAATTTTGGAAAGAAAATATAACCTTGTTAAATTTTACATTAACTTTAATTTCGTAGGTTGAGACCCGTTCACCCCCGCACCTTCTTTCACCTCTACCTACCACAAAAACTTGGTAACAAGTGGTAGCAGAGCGTGGTTGAATGGGTCTCAATTTAGCCCCTTTTGACGGCTAAACATTGCCTTGATCCGAACTCTAACAATTTTCTCAGTTGCTGGAATTTTTGATTTGTCCTGTTTCAAAATTGTTCTGTCATCATGCCCGGCCCTCGCGATGTTCTCCATCTTAACTATTTGCGCAAGGAGGAGTTGATCTATGAGTTAACTATCAGAAATGTGCAATCTGGAGGCACGGTTGCAGTAGACACAAACAAGCTTAGAGAGTCCCTTGATTTGCCCATTTCCATCCCCACTTTGGGAGAGAAAGAAATTGACGACTCTCTTTCCACGATCATCGAGAATATTACTGGGCTAGCATCTGTAGTTAGTTTTTTTGACGAAAATGATCCTTCTCCTAATCAAATTAAGCGTGTGCAAGCCAGGCTATTTCATTTTTCAAATAGAGTTAACGATCTGTTGTCCCTAAAGTTGAATGACGTTCAGAGGAACGAAGCTAGTACGGTGCTTGAAAATATTTCTGAATTTATCTAGTAAGGTCACTCAATTGTTAACTGGGGAAGTTCCTCCCAAAACTGATCAACCCGCTACGGTGAATGTAGGTAGCGAGGAAGAGCCTCCTAAGGGAGAAGTCAATAGGAAAACCGTTGGAGCTCAAACTATCTCGGCCCCATTGGACAACGAGTCTGAACGCCGTACGTCGTTGAATAATGTACGTTCTGAACTAACTTCTTTGCCACTGAAACCGTTACCTACTATGTCACCTGGGTTCAGCAGCTTGCCTCATCCATTAGCAATGTTGCTCAGAGGTATCTCTAAGTTTTCTGTTAATACCACCAGTGAAGTTATTTCATTCTTAAGGTTTTTAGTTGAATTTCAGGATCATGCCCTTGTTTTTTCTCTTTCTCCGTGTCAAATTTTACAGATAATTTATCCTTATGCAGTTGGTATTCTCTCAGATAAAATAGTAAGAGCCATTGCCGAACAGTCATCTATTGAAGATTTTCATGCACATCTACTTGCAAATTTTATTCCTGCTCGCGCGAGGTCATCTCTGATTCAGAAGTACTATTATCGAGTACAGAGATTGGATGAAAATCTGGCTGATTTCATACAAGACATTAAGTTCTATACTAGGGTGTTTGCGCTTCACTTCCCTGAGGATCAGATTGTACAAGCTATTGTGGAAGGCATTTCACCATCTTATAGGTCATATTTGTGTTTCGCGGCGTGCCCGCAAACCTTCTCTGAACTTGAAGCATTGGCCGTCTCAGCGGAAGGAGTTAGATACGCCGATTCCTTGCGTGTCGCGAAAGAACCCCCTCCTTCGTTTAGTAATACTCGGCCTCCACCTCGCCGACCAGTCACACCCCGTAAATGTTATGCTTGTGGGTCGCCTGACCATCTTCGCAATAAATGTCCATTGGTCAAAACTAGTAGGGCAAATAATGGAGCTGGTTCATCACAAGGCTGTTTTAAATGTGGGGCTTTCTCACATATCGCCAAGAATTGCCCAAATTCAAATAGCACCCCCTCCTGCTCAACCTCTGGTGCAAATTTCACCAATGCCAATAATAAAAAGTGACTAGTGGCTTCGGCTGAGTCGACTAATCCATCTTTCCGAGGCTCAACCCCTGGTAAACAGATCGAAAATTCAGGGAACGTTCAATCTGCAAATCCATCTTTTGAATGCCCCAAAGAGTGTCTTAGGATTGTGGCGGATACCCCCGCACCGGTCCCCTTTCTCAAAATTGAGTTAAATAATGAGCCTATAACAGCTCTATGAGATTCAGGCAGTGTTTGTTCTATTATTTCGGCTGAATGGTATGCAAAATTGAAATCTGTTTGTAAACTTCCTGACTATTGTTCCTCTTCGATCCAATATGTTTCGGCTAATTCATCTCCATTAGAAATTCTAGGTTCTTTACAGGTCAAAATTCGTATTTTTAAATTTACATGGAAAATCAAACAGTTTTTGGCTAAGCACTTGTCTTGCCCCATCATATTGGGAGCTGACTTCATTTCTCACACTGGTCTTGTGCTCGATCTTCAGAGTAAGTCGTGCACATTCAAATTTGCTTCCAATTGTAAAATCCCCTTGTTAAAATATAATTCTGCATCATGTTCATCTATTTCGCCTACCCAGGATGAGATGTTGTTAGACCTTAGACATCTACCTGAGGAGCAGGCTGATAGTATTCGTAAGTTGTGTCAGTCGTTTCCAGAGGTGTTTTCTGATACTCTTGGTGTTACTGACCTTATTGAATACAAAATTGAGGTCACGGATTCGATTCCTGTCCGTTTTCCGCCATATAGGCTATCTCCACCTAAAATGAAGGCTCTGAAAAAAATCATCGATCAGATGTTGAAGGATGGTATTATTAGGCCCTCTAAGTTGGCGTATTCTTCACCTATTTTTCTAGTCCCGAAACCCCAAGGGGGCTTCAGGCCTGTCATTGATTATAGGGCTCTCAATCGGAAGGTGGTGTTACAATCTGTGCCCCTTCCGGACCTTCATTCTTGCTTTTCATGGTTTCGTAGGGCCAAGTTCTTTACTATCTTGGACCTGAATCGGGCCTATAATCAAATTCCCCTAGCGGAAGAGTCTAAACATCTTACAGCGTTTGCCACGGATTGGAATTTGTATGAATACAACCGCGTGCCTTTCGGGCTCCCCACGGGAGCAGCTGTACTCACTAGGCTGCTAGATAGGGTCTTCTCCGACATCAAATTTGAGTACTTGTATCACTACTTGGATGATGTCGTCGTATTTTCGGAGACCTTTGAAGAACATCTAGATCATCTGCGAGAAGTTCTCAATCGCCTTCGTAAGGCTGGGTTAACTGTCAAGTTGTCCAAGGTTGCCTTTGCTAAGCCCTCTATGTCATTCCTAGGGCATATTGTGTCACCCAATGGTGTTGCAGTCGATCATTCTAGAACACAGGCCATCCGTGATTTTAAACCTCCCAAGGACATTAAAGGTATCGCCAGGTTCATTGGTATGGTGAATTTCTTCAGGAAGTTTATTCCTAACTTCGCTAATAGAGCGGCGCCCTTAAACCTTCTTCGTAGGAAAGGCATCAAATTCGAGTGGGGACCTTCTCAACAAGCCGCTTTTGAAGATCTTAAATTAGCTCTCTGTAATGCCCCTGTCCTTGCTATGCCTGATTTCTCAAAAAAATTCATCGTCCAAACTGACGCGTCGTCGTCAGCAGTAGCAGCAGTCCTTCTTCAAGAGACTGAATTAGGGAGGCGACCCATCGCCTATGCATCTAGGACTCTATCGGCTCAAGAAGCCAAGTATTCCATCTATGAGCTCGAAGGTTTGGCAGTCTTATTTGCCTTAGAAAAGTTCCGTCTCTATCTGGAACATGTCAAATTCGACCTGGAGACAGATAATCAAGCCTTAAGCTGGGTCTTAGGTAGGCCGCGTCGTACTGGCCGTATAGCCCGTTGGGCCATCCGAATTTCTGCCTTCCAATTCGATGTCAGGCATATCAGAGGGACCGAAAATGTTGTTGCCGATGGACTCAGCCGTATGTTTTCCAACGACGTCGAGACCCATGAACCGGTCGGGAGTTCATCACCTCCCGAGTCCATACTGTCTGATGTTAATGCCATCTTAACAGATGCTCCCATGCTCTTTAGGGATATCGAGAAATACCAACGTGAAGATTCGACGCTGGCTCCGATAATGGAAACCCTTTCTTCTGGGGAACATGTTGTCCCTTATGTACTGAGGAATGGTGTTCTATGTTGCCCTTCGAGGCATGATAAGATGATGAAGGTTGTCGTTCCAGCTGTTCTTGTGCCTATGATCTTCAAGTACTATCATGAGACCCCATTAGGGGGGCATCTTGGACTCTTTAAAACTCGTGAAAAGGTTCGTGAAAGGTTCATCTGGAAGGGTATGGACGGTGAAATCCGTGAACTAGTAAAAGCTTGTAAATCTTGTTTGCTTAGTAAACCCACCATGTCCACCAAGATAGGCCTTTTGTCTTCGCATCAGGCTTCGCGCCCCATGGAACGCCTGTATATTGATTATGTAGGACCCTTCCCTCAGTCAAAGGGAAATGCCAACAAGTTCATCTTTGTATGTGTAGATGGTTTTACAAGATTTTCCTGGTTATTTTCGACTAAGCTGGCTACCGCTCAGTCCACCATTACTTGCCTAAATTCTATTTTTGTTTCTTTTGGTCCGTGCCAATATATTGTGTCTGATAATGCTAAGGCGTTCACATCAAATCTTTTTCGTAAATTCTGTTTTGACTTGTCCATCTCTCATGTGACGACTTCTGCTTATTACCCTCAACCATCTCTGGCTGAACGGGTTAATCGTAATCTCAGGTCCGCGCTTATTGCCTATCATCATGAAGATCATTCCAGGTGGGACACGTCCCTGCATTGGTTAGCTTTTGCTTTGAATTCGGCGGTTCATGAATCACATAAATTTACTCCAGCGTCTTTGATGTTCAAGTTTGTTCCCAACACGCCGCTCTCTAACCTCTGGTCTCTGAGTGACATTCTACCGGAGACAGTAGACTCGGACAATATTAAAGATCTTTGGAAGAAGGCCAAAGCCAATCTTAAAGTGTCTCATGAAAAGGTTAGGGAAAGATATGATCGTGGACGGAGACCCACCAATTTGAAGGTAGGCGACCAAGTGATGGTCAAGAATTTTGTTCCCGCGGGCAAGCTTGCCCCCAGATTTCATGTGCCGTGTGTCATTCTCGATTTCCTTACGCCGGTTACGTTGTTATTAAGTAATCCAGCCACCGAGAGGATATTTAGGGTTCACCTGTCGCAGGTGAAACCTGTATAATTTCTGTGCTAACTTGCTTCATATAATCTTGAAAGGAATATGAAGGTTATATTTTTTTTTGAGGTTTTCACTTTGAAGGCCTTCTGCCCCTTCTATAATATTTTGTTTTATATGTAAGCATTTTTGTAAAACCTTCCCCGAACCGTTAAACTGCCATCCTGTCGTTGCCACGGCCATTACCACGCTCCCGTCTCCTGCTCCACTACACACAGTGGCTTGTACATGAAATGAATTTCTCCACGCCGCTGGCCCCTCAACCGCACTACAATGAATGTACCCTACTATCATTCTGGTCCAACAAAAATTCTGCCGTCGAGCTTTAATGTTTCAGTGCCCCCGCAGCCGCGCGGCGCCGTGCCGCGACTGGGATAGAGGAAGGGCCCCCTCTACTCCAGCGAGGTCGACATGTGCATGGCGAGCCGGAGCCCTCCTCCCGGCCAAGGCTGATGTGCGGCGCACAACCTGCTACTTGCCCGCAGCCTGTATATGTTCACCGCGGGCGCGGCGTGCTTCAACACCACTACTCCTCCCATAGTGCGGGTGAGCGGTATCTCAGGGTACTTGAGGGGTCCGAGCGGCCTCCTCTGGACACAAGCTGCAGCGGCCGGTCTGGCCATCCAACTTAATCAACCTTGAAAATATTTAATCAGCTACATGGACATTCCAGTTCAACATTACTACCTTTTTTTGGAATTCCTGCAATATCTGGTGGACTTAGTAAATTTTTCATCAACCTTAAAAAACTAAAATTTTCCTTCTGAAATCAACTTCTACAAACATAAAGACATTACTTCAACAGTTACTACAAGAATTTTGAAACTGGATCAAACCTAATTTAGTAAATTGTATAAATGCTTCCGCAATTAATGTCTATATCAAGATCATAACTTGGAACTTATTTTGAAACAAAGTTTATGTTCCTGTGTGTTACCCCTTGGAGGAACTTTTGGGGGGGGGAGGTCTGTACCGGGCGGTACACCTCCACGCCGCTAATTCAAACTTTGCGCCAGTTGAAAACCCTCTGCTGGAGGAAGTCCGAACTCTATCTAATGTATTAATTTTCAAGTTACCCAGAAGATGTCACTACTTGGAAATTTTGAAGTTTCTGAACTGGGTCGTTTTCGATGTATTTTTGTTTTACCTGTAGTAAGAAGTGTGAACTTTCTCTTCTAGAGGACACTACTGAAGAACTACAATAGTGCACCCTAGTGCAAGGTGAAAGAATTGTTTTTTGGAGAATTTTTTATTTCAAAAGTTTGTTTCTTGTTAAATTTATTTCTGGTATTGTTTAAGTTGACTGTATTCCCCTTTCTTTCCCCTTGTTTTGAATTTAGCCAATCCCGAATTTCTTTAATTAATTTACGACCAATAAGGGGTTTCTTCTTCAAATTGGATATGCTGCTTAACCCTAACCAATAAATGATTGTGGGCGGGTGTTTTCTTTCCTGAAACGCCTCGAACTTTCCGCGAGAGTATATAAACTGCTGATTTTAGGGTCTCTGCGCCACTTCAGTACCATCGTTCAGTGTGTAAAGTACATAGCAGGGGGCAGGAAGCGCCTCTTTCTTCGGACAGCAGTTCAACAACCAGGTAATGGCCGTATAATAACTTCTTTTCTTGCTAGCTCAGCAGTTTAACTCTCGGGGCGGGTCCGAAGCTTTTCCTCCATGTAACTTTTCCCTAAAATGTAAAGACTCTTTGTATCTATTCTCTTTTAAGCTACATATTGGGATAGAGACTGCTTAACCCTCTCGAGCTCCCACTCATATTGTTTTGAGGTGAACTTACTTCTCACAACCGATTCTTCCTTAATGTAATGTAAATTGTTCTTTTCTAAAGTCACCTCTGTAGTATGGGATTAGCCCTTGCATTAGCGGCCTAGAGCCAGATTAGTTTTTAAACAAAATGTATTAGGAGTGCAGATCGCCTCCTCTCAAATTGTTATTTTAGAGGTCATGTAATTAACCTTTTTCTCACTTAATAGGCCTCAGTAGGTTGGGTATTTTACCCCTGTGTCTATGTCCTTAGAGGACAACTTGAAGGTGGAGTTTGGTGTGGCCTTTGATAGGCTTAAAGTTGAGAGCGAGTGGCTCTTTCTCAAAAATTGAGTGTTGTATGCCTCGAGGAGGCTTTTCTGTGTAATTTAGAGCAAGTGCTCCTGGGCATGAATGGGGTTTTCTGCCCCTCTGTTAAATCTTGTTTTGAGGTAAAGTTGGGCTAGTTGCCCAAGAATTGCGAGTTCGGGGCTCGAAGCCCAAATCCTGTAAATACTGTAATTGTACTTTTGCTGCCTTGCTACTCTGTACCTGCCATTCGTGTTATTTTTGAATTTTGGAAAGAAAATATAACCTTGTTAAATTTTACATTAACTTTAATTTCGTAGGTTGAGACCCGTTCACCCCCGCACCTTCTTTCACCTCTACCTACCACAAAAACTTGGTAACAATGATAATGTATGTTCAGTTCCATTATTATTAGGTACTGGATTTATGGAGTTTACCATTTTTTCCTCCAGTGAATCTTTAAGGTCTTCAGATCATTTTTAATATAGTCATGTCAATGTCAGTGACACACCCCTTTTTTAGATGCTGGTTTTGTAGTTGTACTTCCTCTTAAAAATCATTCACTACTACTAACACCACACCCCTTATTTTAAAGCATTAAATCTGAAGTTCCTTAGAAACATTGTAGTTTTTATACGAATATTCTCATTTTCTTCAAGTGGTTGCTATGTCTTCCACAGAGTACTGTAATGCACTGCAATGCACTGCTAGGTGTTGTGTTACATCTGGCTTTGTTCCAATGCCTTACAACAGCTGATACTGTTCCAAGATTGCAATATACATAATGTGTGGCAGTTGGTATCATTGCTACTTGCAGTATGTTGCAGGAATTATTCATTTCAAGCAGTGGCTTATAGCTAGGACAGTAGTGTGAATTTTGTATAAGTTGTTCTTTGTGGCTTTGCTGTTATGAATTGAGGGAGTTATTTTCACTATATAAAATTCCTTGTACTAATCGGTACATACGCGGACGTCCCTATCTATGTGGTCATCTGGAAAGGAACTGCTTGGGTTGGACGAGACCGAATGCAATGGAAACTGCTAGGATTATCACTCAAGAGAGTAATCTTGGAGGTGCCTAAAATTAGTGACTTTTAGCTGTAACCTGGAGTATCAAAGATATTGATTGTATTAAAACTTGGTAAGATACTCAATGGAGACATCAAGATATCACCTAACTCCTGTAATTGTTGCACAGTCGTTCACAGCACACAAAATGAAAGATTTTGAACACTACTTGTGTTATTTGTACTAATAAAATATTATCTTAATAGCTTGCATATTTATATATTGCCCCCAAACTACTCTGCACCCAATTGCTGAACACAGGGAATCCAGAGGTGGACCATTGTGTTGGCAATGCTTAAATATTTCAGGCATGTTTAGATGTGGTGGGACTTGGAACATGTCTGGCAAAAGAAATGAAGTACAACAGGAGACATTTATTTTAAAACATAACTGCTCAAAAATCACAAGAATTACACAAATTAAGTCTTCTTGATGTTGTTCAATATTAAAGTCTTTTTGAATTGAAAATCAACACTCACAAATTTCTACAGTATAAGTATATGATAACTTTGAAGATATTCTTCACTGTCCTTGGAAGGTATGGAACGTGGTTTAAGTAACACTGAAAAAAGAAGATAGTAGTAGATGCTAGTCACATGTTTGCCGGCCACTGTTACCACATGTCCCTGGGAAAGGCCTCCGCCACACGGAATGTGCTGTATAAGAGTGCATACTTAAACTCACAACCTTACTTGGCTGGAGATTTGAAACATAGGACTTGGCAAAGAGTTCAAACTTAACCTAACATGCACAGATTCAACTTTAGGCCTAACCTTACAGCCACTGGATTCATCCGTAGGCATAACCTTACGAGGGTGTTACCTTTACAGACTCAAGTTTGATGCCCAAGAGTGCTAGCTAAACCCAACTGCCAATGTGATCAGGGACATGGGTGCTAGCTTAAGCTAACAAGCAAGAATTTGATGTCCGGCTTAACCTTACAAAGGCATTACAGACTCGAGTTTCAGATTCGATCTCAGGCATAAGCTAACTAGACAAGCTGAGACATGGTCCAGGGGCTTTTGGATCTGTTCTTGGAACAAGATAGCAGCTACACACATTGTTTTAATAGGACTTGGGAAATGATAGAAGGCTTAATATATACGCTTTATTCATATGGCTATAACTTTGAAAGGTGGCCTTAGGTCATGGAGCTGAGAAACTGCAAAAAAGTCTAAAGGATTAAATGGCTGTAGGACAAAAGGGCTAAATGGTTTAAGGGCAGGAGGGCTAAATGGAATGAGCTATGGTGTAGGGCTCAGAGCTAAACTTGACGTAAGATGGTATTATGGGACTAGGGAGATGGTGAAGGGTTTAAAATATCTGTATTATTCATAGGGGCATACCTGTATAAAGCTACTTAAGGTCTTGAGAAGCCGATCGGCTGCAGAGTCACAGACACTAGCACATGAGCTGAAGCGAAACATGCTGTTGATTTTTAATGTTTGCTACTCTAAATTTTACATTGTAAAAATTAGAGTTTATAGATTAGAATTCTAGAGATTTATAGTACCTTATAATATTGCTGACATCACGTAGAAATCTAGAAAGATTTAAAAACTTGCTACATCATTTTAAAAGTTGATTAAGAAAGAATATCACATATAATTTCAATGGCCAATATTCCACTCAGTGCTTTGAAAAAGGTTTTGGATTAATGCTCTTAACAGTTTTATCCCACATTTCAAGACTCGGTGAACTTCCAACAAGAGGAATTTCACTTTGTATAAGGAAATGGTGCTATATTTTCTGCAAAGAAAACTTTCAAGCTAGTGTTATAAGACATTGTTTCAGGATTATGTTTTAATCACGTCAATTTCTACCAATTATCCATAAGGTTAGTGTACTCTCATATTTATTATGCATTGTTTTGTAACTTTAAGTAGGATATTGTCTGTTTTCAAGTTTATGGCTGAAGATTATGCATACATGCATCGAAGCTGGTCTCATTAATAATATTAAAATGTTATAGTTAAGCTTATAACATTGTGTTGCATTGAATAGGTGGACCCTACTATTTTGTTCCCATTTTATTATCGGTTCAATACGGATTTAAAATGAAGTTCTTAAACTTGATTTTCTAGTTAGGTTAAGCCTAGGATCGAATCTCAAACTCGAGTGTGAAAAGCCCGTATAAGGTTGAGCTGGGCAACAAATCTGTGCCTGTTGGCTTAAGCCAGCACTCTTGGACGTCAAACATGAGTCTGTAAAGCTAATGACCTTGTAAGGTTACGCCTAGGGTTGAATCCAGGGCCTGTGATGATAGGTCTCAAGTCGAATCCGTGCCTGTTAGGTTAAGCTTGCACTCATGACCAAGCCCTACTTTTCAAATCCCCCCAATAAGAATCATGATCACTTTAGGACATAAAGAAGATTTGTCATTCTATCTTCGCACATTATAGAAGACAGACTAATAATGGTTTAAAATTTCCGTCAATTAGGTACGTTTTATTAATTAGACAAGCTTGGTGTTGTTGAGTGAGCACAGAGAGTGATTATTATCTTAAACTGAGCTGGTCGCCTCATGTGCTCGGTACTATACTCTCCATAATGCAGTGTTCGTTGCTACTTCCTCAGTGTTCATAAATATGAACTATCATCCCATTCTGTCACTTTACAAGGCTGGGCTGTTCCCATTGAGCCCGATCTGCCTTCTTAAATAGAGCATCGTAGGTCATTAAATCCTATTATTAACAGTCAGTCATTTACATCGACGTTCATTACTTTTAATATAACGTATTTTTTATCATAAGTTTAGTTCCTAACGTACATGAATGACATTTAGGTGACAATTTATACTTCATTGATGAAATTAAGCAAGATGGCGTGTCATATTCTATAAAAATTTACAAAAGAATGCTCCGTATCCATCCGTATTATATTCTTTTAGGTTCTAAGTTAAACAAATTGGTTTATGGTTTTAAACACTTGATTGTTAGTACACTACGCTGTTAACGAATTTCAAATAATTGAAGACTTACAATATCAACACATTTCAACTGATAGAACTACACTCATATTCATAAAAAGAAAACGCCTTGAAAGACTAGAGATAGGAAGTTCATATTCACAAGAGATGTTCATTAGTAGGCTATGTTCTGCAGAAACGATTAGAATTTCAGTCACCCAGGTTCGGCATGTGCCCTATTGCCTAGAAGGCACTGGGTCCTCCAGGGGCACTGATAACTTATTCCATGTGTGATGGCATCGACAAGTATAAGGCGCGAGTGGTGTCCTGGGGTATAGCCATCCATGCTGCATTCACCCGGTTCCAGTTCATCTTTGGTAGTTGGCATTGGGTCACAGCGCCGCACCCGTCCTTTCACCATAACCCACACATTTTCGATTGGCGACATGTCGGGTGATCAGGTGGGGCAGGGCAACAGTCTGACATCATGTGACAACAAGAAGGCATGTGTTCGGGCAGCAACATGTGGTCGCGCATTGTTCTGATGAAGTATGGCGTCTGGGATTTCGTGCAGAAAGGGTATGGTTACTGGTCGCAGGATGTCATTTACATGCATCAAACTGGAAACAGTGACCTGGATATTCACCAGCTGTGATATGTCCTTGTACCCAATAGTACCCCACACCATATCGCCTTGAATTGGCGTCGTATGTCTTGTGCGAATGCAGTCAATGTGATGCCTCTCCCCCTGTCTGCGGCAAACCAAAATGCGGCCATCATTTTCAAACAAACGGAACCTGGATTCGTCCGTAAACATTATCTGCTGCCATTCCTGTCCCCAGTAATGTCGTTGCGTACACCATTGCAGTCTAGCATGTTCATGCACATTAGTCACGCGCCGGTAACGCAGATCGTAATATCCACTTAACTTGCGTGTTCAGATGATTTATGCATACCACACGTGTTCAATTAATATTGTAGTGGTTTTGTCTTGCAGAAGACAAAATAAAGTGTTCCCTTTGTAACACATTACGGCGAATAAATGTCGCTTGGCGTAGAATATCTTGTAGAACTGTAGTGGGAAAGCGAAGTGAAGTTGTGCTCTGAAGTAGAGCGGTATGAAAGCAGTAGTGTAAGAGCTGAGTAAGTGGAGCGTCAATTACACACTGCCTTTATCAGTTCTCAACCTAGAATGTGTGATTATTTGGAAACCAATCATAAATTTTCTTCACGTCTTCTTAAAATATCATGGTTCGAAACTGGTCTTGTGAAGAGTTCTGAAAACTTGCCAGGCGGTGCTAGCCTTGAAAATATTAACTATTCATATCTGTCGCATGCTAGGCTCCTGACGAATAAGAGAAAAGGTACAGATTCCCACATGCCCATGCAGCTATGAGCTTAAAGGCGACTTGCTCCAAGGTTATCTGATCCTGGATTTCATCACAGCTGCTATAAATGACCCACTGCCCGAATTAAATTAAATCTCAATTTTAACTCCAATTATGCCAAAATGTACAGGTACAATGTTTTGTAGATGAAATATCTTTGAACAGTATATATTACTGTATAAATGTTACATCATCATCATCATCTAAAGGCTTCGCCTTGTCGCTGCAACCATTGATCTCTTCTCTCTGCGATCCTTTTCATCTCTCCATAACCTTGGCATCCCATCATCTCAACTACCTCTTCAATGATCGTCTTCCGTGGTTTCCCTCTGCCTTTCTTTCCCATCACCTTGCCTTCGAACAAGTTCTTTATGAAGTTATTATGCCGGAGAATGTGACCGAAAACTGATGCTTTTCTCCTTTTTATCGCTGTTATTAAATGCCTCTGGGTGTTTATTTCTCTAAGCACTGCTTCATTAGTTTTCTTCTCAATCCAGCTAGTTCTAGTCATCTTCCTCCATAGCCACATTTCCACTGCCTCTAGTCGTTTCACGTCCTCCTTCAAGAGAGTCCATCCTTCACAGCCGTATAGCAGCACACTCCAAATGAACGTTTTGATAAATAATTTCTTTTGTTCAGTATTTAAGGATTTATTAGTTAAGAGCTGCTTCTTCTCCTCAAAGGCTTTCTTACACAGGGAAATCCTTTTTTTTATTTCCACAGTGCATCTGTTGTCATCGGTAATAACTGATCCTAAATAGCAGAACTTCTGCACCTGTTTTATTAAAATATTTCCAATTCTGAGCTGTGCCTCTGGCTTCATTTTAGATTTGCTTACAACCATAACAATAGTTTTATTTACATTAATGTTAAGTTGGAAATCTTTTAAGATGGATGTTAATTTGTTGAGCATGATCTGCATGTTCTTCTCATTGTCAGCCAGAAGTGCAATATCGTCGGCAAATCTAATACAGTGTACAGCTGTTCCATTTATTTTAATGCCAGGTGTTTTGGATTTAAAAATTTTCATGGCCTCTTCAATGTACAGATTAAATAGAAATGGTGATAAGGAACACCCCTGTCTTACTCCTTTCCTGATTCTCACCTTGCATACTTTATCATTACTTTCGATGTTTATTCTTTGATTGATGTAGAGGTTGAGTATTGCTTTTCTGTCTTTCCAGTCCAAATGAATGTCCTTCATAATTTTGAACAGCCTTTTCCAATGAACATTGTCAAAAGCTTTTTCCAGGTCTACAAAAGCTATATATGTATTTCTGTTAAGCTCCAGTCTTCTCTCCAAGATGGTTTTAAGTGCTATAATAGCTTCTCTTGTTCCTACTCCTTTCCTGAACCCAAACTGATCATCATCTAGATTCTGCTCAATTTTCATTTTGATTCTGTTTTTTAATATGCATGTGAATATTTTTGCTGCATGTGAAACAAGACTTAGTATTCTGTAATTGGAGCATTCTGTTGAATCTCCTTTTTTGTGCAGAAGTACTGCTTTGCTTTCAACAAAATCCTCTGGCATATCTCCGTTTTCATAGCAGTACTGGATGATTTTGAAGAGTTCATCCTTCAGCTTTTTTCCAGAGTTTTTCCACAGTTCAGCAGGCAGTTTGTCTGGTCCAGGAGCCTTGTTCTTTTTCAGCTGTTGCAGTGCTGTTTCGAATTCACTTCTCACTATGGGAGGACCTAGTTCATCTTGTGAAGCCTGGTCTTGTTTTATGATGTACTCATCTACATTGTCAATTTCTTCTCCATTATATAGATCCTCCAAATACTCTTTCCATCTCTTCATTACCTCCTCATCTTCTATTAACAGACTTCCTTCCGTATCTTTTATTACACTGGATTTCATTTTAGCCTTGAATTGTGTTCTTTTTACTTGATTGTATGCTCTGTCAACATTTCCGATTTTCATATCATGTTCTATGCTTTTACAAATGTCATTCATCCATCTTTCTTTCGCCTCTCGGCACTTCTGTGTAACTAAGTTTTTTAGTTTCTTATAGTTTATCATTCCTTCTGGGGTATTTTTCCGATGCTCTTTGTTTCTTTCCTGAATGAGATTTAGTATTTCTTCGGTCATCCAGTTCTTCCTGGGTTCAAGCGTCTTTTTTCCTAGCACTTCATCTGCTGCCGTTGTAAGTGAAGCTTTGACAGCGTCCCAATCTGTTTCGTTGCAGTTGTTGTACATGATCGTATCTGTCTTTTCTTTGAATGCTACTTGTGTTAATGGATCATTTAACTTCTCTAGATTCCATTTCTTGCTTCTTGGTTTCCTAAACTTCTTCAGCCTAATTCGACATTTTGCTAATACTGGGACATGGTCGCTGTCGATGTCTAAGCCAGGATAGCTATGGCATGAAGTTACCTGATTTCTATACCTTCTCTTAACTAGAATGTAGTCAATTTGGTATCTGTTATTATCTCCGAAATCCTTCCATGTGTAACGTCTTCTATTAGGCATGTCAAATACAGTGTTCATTATGATCATATCCTGTTCTTCACAGAAGTCCATCATACGTTCTCCTCTATCATTTGTTCGTCCTAGACCGAATCTGCCAGCAACTTTTCTAGTAATATTGCTGCCAACCACAGCATTGAAGTCTCCCATTATGATTATGTTATCTTTGTCTTTGTTTAGTTTAATTATATCTTCTATTTTATGATACATTTCCTCAACTTCATCGTCGTCATGTCCAGTAGTAGGGAAGTATACCCGTATTATTACCATATCTGTTGGTTTGGCAGCTATTTTCGCCATCATTATTCTATCATCAACATGATATGTGTTTAGCACGTTGTTTGCCCACTTCTTTCCTAATATTACAGCTACTCCATATTGTCCACCATTTTCATTTCCACTGTACACAATTCTGAATGGGTCACTGTGGAAATCACCTTTGCCAGGCCATCTAGTTTCACATAATCCCATGATATCTATTTTGTTTTCATCCATAATTCGTTTGAGTTCTTCTAGTCTTCCTGTTTTTAGCATTGTTCTTGTATTCCATGTCCCTATTTTAATCCCTTCTCCAAACTTCTGAGATTTTCGCTTGCTGACGACCTGGGATACCTCAGTTACTCCCCTGCCGGATCTTGGTGTCCGAGTTCCATGATCAGTAGTATCTAAGTTACAATTCGTACTATCCATGGTTGCTATACTAGGAAAAATAATGTGGTGGTTTCCCGTTGCCTTCCACATCGCAGTTTTACTGCCATTCAAGTCTTCTTGACCATGCCAGTAAATTTTCAGCGACAGTCCAGTAGACACCTTAGTCCTGCACTGTGCTGATACTGATAGCGCTGCTTCCACTACCAGGAAGAGAGACTCCTCCGCCTTTCCAGCTGTTGGGACATATCCTCATCCACCCTTCAAGCCGTTGGTCCTCTTCACCTGTAACCCTAGGTAGGGGCCCTATAACAGGGTGCTACCATCCGGAGCCAGATGGACCCTGGTTTTTTAACGAGGTTTATACTCCTCCTGCTCCTCCCTTCCTCATCACTTGCGAGATGAGGCCCCGGGCTTGCAACCGGCATGGCGGAGTTATAAATGTTACAGAAGTATTAAAAATGTAATGTTTTGATGTATTGATGTTGAAGTGAATTACCATGTAATCACCTTTTGTAAGGTTTTATTAAACTTAAGATGACCAGCTGGTGCATAAACAAATTCAGTGGCAACAGTAACATCTGAGAAGAAAGTGTCAGGGAAAATATACAAATAAGGCAACTTTAAAACTGGATTAAGGAATGTCAAAGAGATCACACAAATAAGTTTTATCATTCACCTCCACCTAGATAATAGTCTTTAACGTGGGCAGGACGGCGACGGATTCTTGTTCTCCATCGGTAGCTGGTGTGGAGTGGGAGGGGCGGTTGGAACCTTCTCCTCTGACCTAGATGATTCAGGAGATTCCGTCTCGCATGGAACTGGATCTGAAGATCTGGGCGATGAGGCAGTGGTGTGGCTTCCATGGGAATGTTGTCCATCTATTACTCCTCAGGCATCTTCTTCCCCCTTTTCTTCAGAAATCCCTATTTCAGAAGGAGAAGGCAATGGTGCCCGGTTTCTAGTCGAAACAGTAGTTTCCCTTTCATCTTTGTGTTGAATATGAGTATACTCGGGATTTGCTTCAAGAAGAGTAACTACTTCCACGAGTGGCCCCTACTTAGATTGCCTGACATACTTCCTTAGGAGTTTCATTTGTAGTAGTTACATAGCAGTGATCTGACGGCATGGAAGGCATCATGTACAACTTCCTCCCATTGGATATCCATTCCCCCTGTTTTCTACGCGAGTTGTATATTTTTCAACACAACTCCAACATATTTTTCTGCTTGGCCATTGCCTCTTGTATTGTATCGAGTCGTCCTGCTTGTCGCCACACCAACAGCCGTGGAGAATATCTTCAGTTCTTGGGACATGAAAGCCTCAGTCGGAGTGAACATTTGAAGGTAATCCAAATATGGGGAAAAGTTGCTTAAGTTTAGAAATACAGTGGACGAGGTGGCATCTGTACAAGGAAGGGCGAAGGGAAATCTGGAATATTCATTAACTAATATGAGGAGATACCGGTTTCTAGATTTTGATGGTAGACGTCCCTTGAAGTCCATGCTGATGCGCTCAAAGATTCGGATAGCTTTGACGAGATTATCCTCATGCCTTATGAATCTAGGTTTCAATTCGGCACAAATTTTACAAGCTGATATGACCTTCTTTACATATCTTCTAGTGAATAAGGCACGTTCTTCTACTTAATAAAGTGATTAAGCCGTGTTATACTGGGGTGACATAAAGCTTCATGGAGGATCTTCAGTTTAGGACCGCAACACTGAATAGCCAGATGCTGGAAAAGGCATCTGCAGCTTCATTATGTTGTCCTGGTCTGTAAACTATTTCATAATCAAAACACGAGAGTTCAAGTCTCCAGCGCAGTATCTTCTCATTCTTCACCTTATCAAGATGTCTAGTATCAAACATAAAGGCTACTGACTTCTGGTCAGTGATGAGTCTAAAATATCTTCCTAGCAGATAATGTCTCCACCTTTTCACGGATTCAATGATAGCCTGCGCTTCTTTCTCCACAGATGAATGTCGATTGAGTGTGCGAGAGAAGGAAGCAACGGGGCGTCCATTTTGTGATAGTGTTGCTCCAGTGGTGTGTTCTGAAGCATCAGTCTCTACAGTGAACATAGCGTTATCATCTATAGCTGAAACTAGTGCATTTTTCACATCATCGTTCAGTGCTTTGAATGCTTCAATAGCTTTGTCATTTAATAGAAAACTACCATTTGAAGGGTTATGTATTTTCTGGGAGAATCTTGGGATGAAGTTGGCAAAATGAGCGAACTTGCCCATCGCTCTTCGAAGACAAGCAGTGTCAGTTGGTAATGGGAGCTCTTGTAAAAGTGTCAGTCGGTCGAGATCTGGGCGAATTTCATGTTTGGAGATGACATAACCCAGTAGCTCAATTTTTTGACCGGATAAACACTCTTCTTCTCGTTTATCGTGAATTCATACTTTACCATGGCTTTCAGGATCTTCTTCAAATTGAAATCATGTTCTTCCTGGTTCTTGCCACCCACAGTGATATCGTCTAGGTAAGCAGTAACCCCATTAAGTCTTTCATTTTTGATAATCGTATCTATTCTTTGGAAACGAGGTACTCCATTTGTGGGGCTAAATGGAATCCGTTTGTACTGGCACGGTTTACCGCATGCTTCGAATGCTGTATAAGGGCGATCCTCCTCACAGATTGGGATCTGGTGGTAGGCGTTTTTCAAATCAACTGAAGTGAACACTTCATAATTTGCTACCTTGTTGACTATATCCTCGATACGTGGGAGTGGGTAAGCATCTAGCTCGGTATACTGATTTATTGTTCGTGAATAGTCAACTACCATACGGCGCTTGTGGCTTTCTGATTGGGTAACAAGAACCTGAGCATGCCATGGAGATAAGCTCTCTTCTATAACATCCTCATTCAAAAGTCGCTGAACTTCTTGATCAATGAATTTCGTATCAGTTGTTGTGTGGCATCGGGACTTTATGCCGATTGGCTTGCAACCTGGAGGTATATTTCGGAAAAGTCGAACAGGTTCGACCTTCGCGACTGTTAATCCGCAGATACTCATAGGTTCTCTAAAACCCCAAACTCAATCTCTACAGATGAATGACGGCCAAGGATATCATGTCCTAAAATGGCGTCAGAGCAAAGGTCTGTCAAGATGTTTAGTTCAACATCTTTGTAAATATGGTTTTCAGTTTTTATATCTACAGAACAGGCTCCTTTCACTACAGAGCTAAGCGACATTGAAGCCATAGTGACAGGTGACAGTGAGGCCACTAGCAGCAATAGGTTCTTTGAGCTTTCGGACCAGCTTCTCGGAAATAAAACGTGTTGAACTGCCCGTATCAGCAAGAGCGTTTGTCTTCATTCCATTCAAACGGATGGGTGTCATAGCTTTCGATAAACAAACCTTTGGAGGAATAGAAGCTAAAAATATGACAATGGCAAGATTGGGCAGAGCTTGAAGATTTTGAGCTCTTACACACCTTTGTGTAGTGACCGAATTTTGAGCAGGCACGGCAAGTGGCCTCCCTTGCTGGACAAGAGTTTCTGTTGTGATAATTAAGTCCACAGAAGTAGCATTTCTTTGTTGTTGCAGCGAAGCCTCACCTGATATTTCACTACCCGCCGAGCTACATTAATGTCTTTCGCCGATTGAGTGAGATGAACTAGAAAAACGTTGCTCCAGGACGGTATTGGCTAAAGCAGGCCCTTGGTATTGAATAGATTGTTCCAGTGTCGACTCTAAAGCCTTTGCTTTAATCGAAGCCTCCTCGAGAGTAAGATCAGGCCGGCAATAGAAGCATCGCGAATACAATCGTCCCTCTTCACTTCTGCCATCACAGCCTTAAAATTACAATCCTTGCTCAGAAGCTTTAAATGTTGTACATATATCGATACAGTTTCGCCAGATAGCTGCTTCCCAGTTGCCAATTTGTGTCGGGCAGGTTTAGAAAAAACACTAGCCAAGATACTAATGGCGTCATTATAAGTTTTGGCTTCCTTCATGTATTCGTAAACGGTAGGTGAAACATGGTTGATGATGAACCCAACCCGCGTCCAGGTGAGACACAGCTATCACTCCGGCTAGTCAGATGTAGTCTCAGGGTATCTACAAGCAAGAAAAATGTTTAATTTTTCTATAAGTTAGGTTTTACGTGAATTCCAAGAAAGACGCAACGACCGTACGCGATACTTTGCGATGAACGTCTCCATCTTACCGCATAAATTCGCAAATTCATCTTCGACCTTAATTTCATAACAACTCACATAAAAATTACCTAACATACTAAGTCAGTCTACTATCTACTACTATAAATGATCACTCCTTGAATTATGAAAGTAATGAAGAAACATATTTATTAAACTAATAAATTGTTGAACGAAGTGATAATAATTATCATCATGAACTCCATAATTGTTGATTGAAATAAATATTATTCCGTGAAAATTAAAGTTTAAGTCAGCGCTGGGTTATTTTTAAATTATCGTGATATTATGAATCCAATATTTCTGAAATGAAGTCAAAATATCCCTAATTATCCTTGAAAAATTAAATTAATCATTCATGTGCATTAATATAACATAATTGCATTATCATTATGAAAATTCGGAATTCCTCCTCATAATTTATATATTTAAAATATTATATCTGAATTCGTTAGCGTCGATGAACAGCATTATGGCGACTGACGGTCTATGGTTTTCGACCCTACTGCCACTTAAATTACGGCGCCTAGTCTAATATCTTCTCATTCAAATTTCTAACTTAAAATATAAAACAATACTCAACATATAAAATAATCTATATTCCTATTCTACCTGTATAATTCTTAATTCATTGCATCTCGGCTCAGTATGCGTTCAGCCGTTAAGCCTAACCCAAATATATCATGTGTGCAAGAAATTCAACAAGTATCTGCGGTGTGACATCTCGGTATTATGCTTGTACGTCAGCTAAATATATCATCTTGCCTACCTCACATTTCATATTTTCTGAGAATACGTCTCGAAACTCACATATATATCTATCTATTAACAGCTGTAATTACCACCATATCATCTTCAATTCTCAACTGTATACGAATTTTATCCATCCATACCTTATTTCATGTTACTCCCGCGGCGTATTTCTTTTCAGTATTTGCATCGTCTATCTGCATCAATTCCAGTCATATTTAACGTCTATTCTTCACATATATGTCTCATAATATTCACGACGCATAATATTATACTTAAATCATCTCATAAAACTCCATATTACCATTTATAACCTTCAATTAATACAATCATTAACTTACTCAATATTTATACTCACCTTCTTTATATCATTTTCTACTATTGAGACATAATGTTTTTCTCCGCGTAAATATTCCTTTTTATTGACCAATTCTCTTTAAAAATACGATGCATAACCTTAAATACCGTATATGTACTTTTAACAATATTATTCGACAAGGAATAACTTAAACTCTAAATATTACTTCTCCATACGCGATCCACCTGTGACGTAGTCTATGACTGGATGGCTTACGAAACTCATAGATATTATTCATCATTTGACACTCTTTGAAATCAGCTGTTATATTACTTTCCTTCTTAACCGTATTCTCATTTACCTCGTTGAATCACTTGTTAATACGTAACCATACTCCACGAGATATCCGTCTAATTCTACACTGACTTAATATATCTTTAGTATAATAAATATAATTCACATCACTTCAGTGTTTCACTTGCACACTTAATTACCTCATACTTAGGCTATTCTATCGCATGTGGCAAAAATATATGAATTAAGAATTATGTTACTTATTATAAACACTTCGCTCGTCTTCCGTCATCTCGGGCGTCGGTTGCTCTCCTTCCGCTCGTCACATGGCTAGTTGATTGGCCATGGCTGGGCGACATCCTCCACTCATCTCGGGTAGTTTTAACTGCTCGGATGATATCTCCCTCCAGGTCGGTCCATCTGGATGTTTAGCAGACCATCATCTTGTTGGAAAAACTGCCGATAAGATCAAATATTTCTGAGAAGTACGTATTCATTTTAGATTTTTGTTAAAGTAATATTTATTTTAAGCTATTTTTTCTCAACCTTCTTCTGTGATATAATCGTCCAATTCTCTAAGTTCGCGTAAGATATTTGCGCCTCGTCTTGCACAAATCTTCAAATTCAGATTATTGAATTTCTAAATATTATTTCTTCCACGACTTCTCTTTTATTGCAGTAATTCTCTGCTATCATTTCCTTTTCCTGCGGCTTCCAGTTTCTGTTTTCGTAGTATAACTGATCTTGTACTTCGGGACAATCAGTACACGTATTTGGATGAATATTCGTATTTCTCGGTGTATTTCATATCCTCTACCGTATTTTTATATGTTGATTCGCCGTTTCGAGTAAGTCATGGCCACCTATTTTGTTCAAATGCTAAGACTTTGTTATGTTATGTTCTCTTTTTAGCTTGAGTGGTCTATACCTTCCGTAGGCGCCATTTTGGAATACGGTCGGAAATGCAACGGGCACAATGAATATGCGTAATTTGTCAGTGTCACTTACTTGATACCTCAAAATGAAGTTCATGAACGTGCTGAACCAATGTTTCCATTCTTGTTGAGCGTTACTGGATTCTTGATCAATGCTTAAACGTTCCAGATGAAGTAATTCTTCATTATCTTACTGTCTTCTTTACTTAAATAAATTGAAGTAAATGAACATATAATGACCTTGTATAAGGTTTTATTAAACTTAAGACGACCAACTGGTGCATAAACAAATTCAGTTGCAACAGTAACTTCTAACTAGAAAGTGTCAGGGAAGGTATACAAATACGGCAACTTTAAAACTGGATTAAGAAATGTAAAATAGATCACACAATTAAGTTATATCAGATGTGTTGTTGTATTAGTAAAATGGGTTTGTAGAATTCCTATGTGAAGAGTTAAAGTATCATTTTCAATATGAATTGTTGTGTAGAACTTTAAAGTGAAACTATCTGTAGACTTTACCGTGCTTATGCAGTGTAATTCTACATTATTAACAGTTAACTTTTCTGATATAACCAGCTGTCTTTTAGCTGTTAATTTTAATACTATAATTGGTTTTATGGTAAAAAATGGTAATCACTGAATTAACTATTTGTTAATTGAAAATTCACTCAAGTGTCATTGAATTGTGTTTGATCCAACCCAGTCTCTTCCCTTTGGAGATAAACAGACCCATGAGCGCTTCTCTATGCCCAGATACATTTGATACATGATTCCCTTTTACAGCGAATACCGTGCAATTTACTAGTGTTTTTTCTTTACATTTCTCTGAGTATTAGCTTCCCAATATTCTATGGGATAATTCTGGACGTCGGTTTATCATCAAGCAAGTGTACAGTTTGTTTCTTAATATGGATATATATGTGTTGATATAGGACGGTCTAAGTTCATAGAACTATTTGATAAACCTATTTGTTGATTGCTGTCTCTTTTTCCCTGTCCCTCAGTCGGACAATTTGTTTGTTGAATCGTGTGATACTGAATGTTCACTTTGTCAACAAATGTTAGTTAAAGTGAATTATTTTTTAGTGTTTTACACCAACTGAAGTTCTGTTAGGATCAACTTGCGTTAGCTTGATCACCTCAAGAGTCATGTGTTGGCAGTTTTTCTGAGTAGGTTACCTTCATGCCGTTACTTCAGTCTGTGCTGCAAGAATATAAGCATGAACTTTGAAGCATGGTCTATCGTAATTACAATGTCGATATGCTTGATAAATCCCTAACTGAGCTCGAACCGGGCTGAGTGGCTCAGACGGTTAAGGCGTTGGCCTTCTAACCCCAACTTGGCAGGTTCGATCCTGGCTTAGTCCGGTGGTATTTGAAGGTGCTCAAATACGACAGCCCCGTGGTGGTAGATTTACTGGCACGTAAAAGAACTCCTGCGGGACTAAATTCCGGCACCTCGGCGTCTCCGAAGACCTTAAAAAGTAGTTAGTGGGACGTAAAACAAATAACATTATTATTAACTGAGCTCGAGAGCTGCAGTCGCTTAAGTGCGGCCAGTATCCAGCATTCGGGAGATAGTGGGTTCGAACTCCACTGTCGGCAGCCCTGAAGATGGTTTTCCGTGGTTTCCCTTTTACAGACCAAGCAAACACTGGGGCTGTACCGTAATTAAGGCCACGGACGCTTCCTTCCCATCGTCGCAATAAGACCTATCTGTGTCGGTGCGACGTAAAGCAAATTGCAAAAAAAGATAAATCTCTTAAAATGATTCTTGATGAAAGACATACGGAAAAACTGCGAAGAAGTAAAGGCTACCTCAAACCTAGAACCGAAGAGGATAGGTAGGCAGCCCATGTTCACTTCAAGGGAGGAAAGCATGCTCTGCATGGAATTTTGAAAGATGTGCATTTGGAGTTCTATTTTACTCTTTATTTTTCGAAAGTAAAATTTTGAACATGTGTATGAAAACTTATGTCCGAAGGTGCATGTAAGTCTGGGTAACTGTGAACACTGAATTTGTAAAATAAAAACTTACTTCTTAACATATTCTTTGAAATTACGTATTAAGATACTCTCACAGTAAGTATTGGAAGAGGAGGAATTCGAGCAATTGCTTTTTTGTGGTACTGAAGGACTGGCCGTTTAGCTATCTACCTGCATTTGGGGGATGCTGTGTTCGAACCCATCGTCGACAGCCCTGAAGTGCATGTTTTCCATGGCTTCACATTTTCACACGAAGCAAATGGTGGGGCTGTCCATTAATTAAGGCCACAGTTGCTTCCTTCCCACTCCTAGCCATTTTCTTGCTCATCATCGCCATACGACATATCTATGTCGGTGTGATGTAAAACAATAGTGAAAAACAGTTCTTTGGTGAAAGAGAAATAGCAGAAATCACAAAAATGCAATATGCCATAGATTGTGTTTAATTAACTTTCGTTAGTAAAGCTTAAAATTAAGAATTCAACTGGCCGCTGTTCTTTGACTGATAATTGCATTCAAGCTTTTCACCTTTTGTCTCTTTCATAGACGAAGGAAACTAAATGTTATGTACAAAGTCAATGAAAATTTACAGGCCCATAAGTTCCATAGATTCACAGTTTAAGAATATTTGTTGGTACAGTTAAACTATTGTAATTTGGATACATCTAAATGTGGCTTAGAATTATTGTTGTGTAATTATTTTATTAGTAAATGTTATGCTTGATTTATTATTACATAATCTTTTAATTGTAGGGGAGATATCTCCCTAGAGATTTAGTTCTCACTAAAATTGTATTGTTTCAGTTAACCTGTTGTAATGAGGATAATGTAAGTCCGGTTTGGAAATGGAGTGTAACTATGTAAATTAGATAGTAAGTTGCTTGCTTTGGAAAGGCCAGAATACTCATGATATCAGATATGTCTACGAACTTATCTACCAGGGTACATCCAGCAGAATGGTGTTGACTTGATTGTTTGCACAAGTCTGCAAGAATGATTTGCTGAGGTTCGGCGCTATTCAGACAGCCTTATGTCAATTACAGTCGACATTGCATACTCTCGAACGTGTGTTTTCTCCGTAACAGTCTGGCTGTGATGACGTAGATAAGGAACAGCATTGGCAGGACCTAGGAGATCGTGTTTCAGCGTGTCCCAGAGATGAGTTCTCACTTCTCTGTGGTGATATTAATGCGCATGTTGGTCACACTAAGGATTGTTATAGCTGCCATGGCGGTAATGCCTATCGTATATGATATGATGGAGGAACTCACATTTTAGATTTCACTGAGGCAAATGACTTGGTTTCTGGTAATACGTTCTTCAAAAGTGCATCAGTCACCTCATCACCTGCACTTGTGATTGCAAAAACCAAATTGACCTTATCGTTCGGCACCGTGATCTCCGACTAAGAAAGGATATGAATGTCATGCCATATGTGTACGACCTTAGCATAAGGTAGTCATAGCTGATTTAATGCATCGTAGAGGTGAAGGGATAAATGCCCCCGAGAAGATCAAGTGGTGGAAGCTTAAAGACTAGAAGGAGACCCTAGCAGAGAGCATAAATTTTCCTCTCGTTGCCCTGAATGCAATTGACAACATGTGGACACATTCTACAGATCTCTCACTGCAACCTTCACAATAAACTTGGGTACAACATAACCTAGTTCGTACTGTATTGAAAATCAAACGTTTTTATGGATGATTCCAGTCCAAGAAAAGGTGTAGGAAAAGACAAAGACATACTGTATGTAAACTGGGTTTCAGAAAAGACTCCAGAACACAGGGAAATAATTGTCTTTGCCGAACGTGTGGCTAAGAAATCTGTCGTTGAATCGAGGTGCGCTCACTCTAATGACCTGCGTACAAGATGTATCAGAACTATACTGACAAAGGAAGCAGACATGCTCTTCATGTGATGTTGAGAATGATGGCGCAGTCAGATTGCCGGGCAAATGTTTCATTTTGAGGAAATGAAGTGACCTTGTTACTTCAGGGCGTGCAGATCAAATTGACGAACTTGCTGTATTTGCTATGCCAGAGAGCCAGCCGCTGTGCGTCAGAAGAGGGAAGGGATGGGAAATGAAAATTGGGAGGCAGAAGTAATGCTCGATGCAAATGCACAAGTTCATTTCGCATAGTCGCTTCTGGGCGCCGGTAGGAGTGTACAGTTTGTTCTACACAAATTGACTACTATATGAACCCCTTAGGAAGAGAAGGCATACTTGTACCAAGAACACAGGCAGCTTTCCAAGCCGCTCGCCACACATTACACATCCTGGACAGAGTCCAATGTCACTCACTACTACACCACTCTGAACTATGCACCAAAGTAGGAGGGGGCCATATTGAACATCTACTGTAATCAAACCACTGGGTGTATTGATTCCTTCGTTCAGTATTTCATTGAAATTGCAATGTTGTGAGTGAAGACCGGCACCGCGGTGTAGGATGCAAAGCGCCCGCCTGTCACCCGGCGGCCCCGGGTTCGATTCCCAGCCGGGTCAGGAATTTTTAATTGTAAATGATTAACAGCCCAGGCCTGGGGACTGGGTGTTTGTGTCGTCCTGAACGTTTCTTTCCTCACATTCAACACTCTACACTTCCGCAATTCCAGTTACACGCAGGTTCATATCATATGGTGCCAGTAGTGGCAAATGAACTCTAGAGGTCGGCGCCACAAAAAATATCGTTATTTAAAGAAAATGTTGTGAGTGAAGGAATACACAATCGCGACGCGTCAACGTTGCTCCTTCGAGCATGTTAATTAATATAGAATATTACTGCGACAAACAGACGAGAGGAGAAACAATCTGGTGCTTTCCTTGACTGACAAGTGTGTCTTAAATACAGCGTGTTCTTTGACTATGTGTGCGGTTACGGCTATTAAATAAATGAACTGTGAATATTGCCTGTTAGAGACAATCCTATCGAAGTCGTATGAAGAAATTACATCATACACTCCACAGCCCCTTCCTACCCTTGTCTTCCGTGAAATACCGCAGTAGCTCAACAGTTTGAATCGTGCACCCGGAAGTAACACTTTAACATCATTTTCTCAAAAAGAATCATTTTCCCCGCCAGCCTGATTGAACCGTTATTCCTAACATAACACGAAGGGCATACTTGTTTTTGTCTGTATAGTTCCGATAAACACTGTACACCACTGAACTGAAAGGAAGGAGAAAAGAACTATTTTCTAGCTGACCTAAATTGACTTAAGTATTGAGCACTCTGTGTGCATTAGAGGCAATGATGACCAGTGATTACAGGACAAACAAGAAATCCTCTAACATTGGCAAAACATTTGTAGAGATTTCCTGCATTGAATTCCCACATCACCGTATTCTAGAAGGTAAGTCCCATCTTATGCATCATGTTAAAAGAAGACGACAGTGCCATTAGGAGTATGAAACCAAAGAGCGCCAGGACCAGATGACCATCCAGCATACTTCTGGAAGTTGTAGCAATTTAAAGAACTCGTTATCAACTGGCTGACAAGCTTGTTCAGTGCCAGAGTTGACTCTGGCTCTGTTCCTCGTCATTGTGCTACAAACACCCTTGTACCTATTTTAAGCAAAATGATGATCCAGGAGAATGGGCAAATTACCGTCCAATTTGCCCCCAATTGTACATGAGAAGATCTTTGAAAGTATCCTTCAATATTTACTGGGTGAAATCGTCAGCATTATTGCTAACCAGTGCATCTTCATTAAGCCAGAATGCTAATCTTAGAGCACTGAGAGCATCAGCAAGCAGTCTACATTGCCTTCCTTGATATTAAAATGACTTTCGACCGTGTTCCACACCGTGTGATCTGGTCTGCACTCGTGACCATGGTGTACCAGAAATGCTTATAATTTGGTTCAAGATGTTATACACGAACTCCAGAGGTTGTGTATGTTACGTTGTCAACGTCTCGGAGAGCTTCTCATTGGAAGTTGGTGTGTACACCAATGTTCCACTCTGTCCCCATTGCCCTTTGTCCTCAGCATGGACACCACCACATGGGACCTGCAAAGGAGTGTTTGTAGGACTCTCTTATATGCAGATGATGTTGCACTTACTGATAGACCCAGAATGGGACTGCGGCATCAAGATGAAGATTGGTATACCTGTTTCTCACAATACAACCTTAGCATGAACAAAGAGAAGAGTGAATACCTGGCTAATGGCTCCATCCAAGTTGATTCAGGAATCTAGGATCTTGCCTACGGACTGATACTGGGGTATTTGTTGAAGTGCGAATTATGGTAATAGCAGCAAGGATGAGATAAAAGGAATTCACAGGTACATTCTATGACTGAAGAATACCACTACATCTGAAGTCCAGAATATACGGCATGGTACTATGTCTTGTTGCTGTCACTGTGTGCGTTGTTCAATATTGACAAACTGGGAAAGGTATGGAGTAGCAATTATACAACATGGGAATGTGTATACTCCCTTAGTCGATGGGCATCGCAGTCCTGCATCATATAAAGAAGACACTGTTCACAAGCAAATGAGCATCGCACCCGTCACCCATGAGGCGTAATATATGTCACAAATAGTATGGTCATGTCCTTCTGTAGTACCTGAAGCAGTTGACATTTTCACCCAATCTTTTGAAATTACGAGTACTATAATAAAAATTAGACATTGAAAATAAGATACAAAAATTTAAAACTAGAAATGCTGCTGGGATTGGTAGCATTTATGGGTGTATACGAAAGTCAGTTCGCTGAGATATAGAACTAGATCAGTAGTGCTTAATTGATTAGTGTATGTATGAAGCAGCTATACCAGATGAATTAAGCATTAGTGTACTAGCACGCTGTGTATAAAGAAAACGTGATAAACATAAAGCCAACAATTACACACTAGACATCTTGAATGGTGTTGCATGCCAACTCTTGGAATGCATTCTTTCTGATCATATTACACATATTTACGAAATTACCAACTGGTTTGATAGAAGGTAGTTCAGGTTTAGGAAGCATTACTCCACTGAAGCTCATCTTGTAGATTCCAGCAAGATATAGCAGATATATTAGATTCAGGAGGTCAAATGTATCACGATTGACATATTTAAAGCTTTTGATAGGGTAGATCTTGGGAGACTACTGACAAGAATTAGTGCAGTTTGGATAAAGAAAATAGTGACTAAACGAGTGGCTATAAAGTTGCGGCCAAATTATTAGAGTAAACGCTAAGAAATTGAGAATGGAACACATAATATGTTACCAATTTTTAAGTTTATTACTTTAGTACTTGATATGCATCGCCTTAGCTTTCATTAGTGTCTTGATTCGACTGGGCATACCCTCAATCCGTATTCTACACTGACTTAAAATCGTTATCATGAAACCAGATCTGAACGAGCTTCTCAATCAAGCCAAATGTTGTCGTTATATTTGTTTTTTATTTGCTGTCGTCCAAGTATTTTATATGGGGTTCATGACTGGACTGTTTCTAGGCCAATCAAGAACGTTTACATAGTTTTCCTTTATACATTCCATTACTTTTTTTGCTTTGTGGCAAAATAAATTCACTTTGGCCAACCCACTCTTGCACCTTAGGTAGCAGTCGGGTTCTTAATACTATACCGTTCACGTCTCATAGTTCCTTCGACAATATATTGTTGTCCACAGCTGTACCAACAAAACACACTCCAGACCGTCACTGAAGTTGGATGCTTCACACAATCTGGATAGAATGCTTCTCCTTGTTTTCTTCTGACATATTGACTTGTCTCTTCTTCGACAGTAAATACCGATTCGTCACCAACACAAACTTGCAATAAATAAAAGAAATAAGCCTAGCATTATATGCAATAAGCTGTACAGTTTCAAAGAAATAAAATTATACTTGTATCATACTGCGTTGTTTCATCAGTTAGATAGGGTTAAAATTGAATTAATGAATGACAATTTATGAATTAACATTCTTGTCATGCACTTGCCGTTTTCCAGTCATCAGATGACCGATTCTGGAGACTCTTGGCCCACTGAAACCTCTTTGTAGCCATAGCAGGTGTAATCTCTGCTTTTATTCAAGGTCTGCTTGCTTTCATTCCAGCATTAAACAGCTCTCGTCTCATAGTCCTGGCTGATACGAATGACCCATACTCTTCTAATTTCTACGTACGTCCAAATTAGTAGCCTTGCGATTGTTTACTGACAAATTAATCAGTTTTTGCTTACTACTTCGGGTTAGTTTCTTCTTTCTCCCACAGTTTCCAACATGTTGTTGACAGTTTGTCTTCCTCTTGTCTTCACATTTTATAATTCTACTAACAGATTGCAGTGATATTTGCAATCTAGAAGTTATCTCTTGCTGTGAATAACATTACTCAACAAGTAGTTCTCTTTCTCGGCGAAAAGGCCTTTCGTCTCCCCATAACATCAAAATTTGACAGTTCTCTAGAACCACTCTTAAAAAATATCAGCTGAACTTCTAAATAGCATCAATAATGCATGTAAGTTACAGAATGCACAGTCTTAACAATACGTCACATGATTTACTTCCATACAGCAACAATATGCAGATATTGACACTAAACAACAGAACATGAGCACTAACAAGAATGACACAAAACCATCTGAATAATGAAATGATATTGTGAGAAATACATTAGTGAGGACAGGGATATCCCAAGGGGTAACCTTACAACCAAACATGTTCAAGGATTAGGCTATAAAAGCCAATAATTTACATAAAGAGGGAAATATACTTTTTACCCTAACAATTTTTCCACATCCGGTATATTTCTAGAAAATAGAACTCAGAGCATTACAGGAGGTGAAGCTTTATTTGATCCCGTAACAATTATGAATTGGGTCCCACAGGGCAGTATTATTTGACCTTTATTTTCTGATATACAATATGTAATCAAAAGTATCCGCACATCCCCAAAAAGATATGTTTTTCATCTTAGGTGCATTTTGCTGCCACCTACGGCCAGGTACTCCATAGCAGCGACCTCAGTAGTCATTATACATCGTGAGAGAGCAGAATGGGGCGTTCTGCGGAACCTACGGACTTCGAACGTGGTTAAGTGATTGGGTGTCACTTGTGTCAGAAGTCTGTACGCGAGACTTCCACACTCCTAAACAACCCTAGGTCCACTGTTGCTGATGTGATAGTGAAGTGGAAACGTTAAGGGACACGTACAGCACGAAAGCGTACAGGCCGACCTCGTCTGTTGACTGACAGAGACCGCCGACAGTTGAAGAGGGTCGTAAAGTGTAATAGGCAGGCATCTATCCAGACCCTTACACAGGAATTCCAAACTGCATCAGGATCCACTCCAAGTACTATGACGGTTCGCGGGAGATGCGAAAATTTGGATCAAGGTCGATCGTCTGCCCATAAGCCACACATTACGCAGGTCAATGCCAAACGACGCCTCGCTTGGTGTAAGGAGGGTAAACATTGGACAATTGAACAGTGGAAAAACGTTGTGTGGAGTGGCGAATCACGGTACACAATGTGGCGACCCGATGGCAGGGTGTGGGTATGGCGAATGCCCGGTGAACGTCATCTGCAAGCGTGTGTAGTGCCAACAGTAAAACTCGGAGGCGGTGGTGTTATGGCGTGGTCGTGCTTTTCATGGAGGGGGCTTGCGCCCCTTGTTTTGCGTGGCACTATCACAGCACAGCCCTACATTGATGTTTTAAGCACCTTCTTGCTTCCCACTTTTGAAGAGCACTTCAGGGATGGCGATTGCATCTTTCAACACGTTCGAGCACCTGTTCATAATGCACGGCCTGCGGCGGAGTGGTTACACGACAATAACATCCCGACAATATCAGTCCCGATCTGAATCCTATAGAGCACCTTTGGGATGGTTTGGAACGCCGACTTTGTGCCAGGCCTCACCGACCGACACCGCTACCTCTCCTCAGTGAACACGCTGCGTAAAGAATGGCCTGCCGTTCCCCAAGCAACCTTCCAGCACCTGATTGAACGTATGCCTACGAGAGTGGAAGCTGTCATCAAGCCTAAGGGTGGGCCAACACCATATTGAATTCCAGCATTACCGATGGACGGCGCCGCGAACTTGTACGTTATGTTCAACCAGGTGTCCGGATACTTTTGATCACATAGTGTATATGGATAATATGAATAATGAACTGCAATCAGAGATAAGGCTCTTTGTAAAAAATGAGTTTGAGGATTGTGAGTGACTGCAAAAATACCTTGACAATATTATAAGATGGGAATGTTTTGATGGTAAACGGGGTGAAAAGTAAGGTTGTCTGTTTCACAAATAGGAAGAGTCCTCTCTGGTTTAATTATTGTGGTGATGGGGTGAAAGTTCCTCATGCGGATCTCTGTAAGTATCTAGGTACTCATAATAAGGATAAGGTTGTGGTAGTCACATAAACAGGATTGAAAATAAAATTTACAGTTCTCTTAATATGATTATGAGGTTATTTACGGGTTGTAAAGGAGAGGGCATATAAATATCCAGCAAGGCCACAATGAGAATATGAGACCATCACCAGTATTACTTGATTAGAGAACAGGAAAGATGAAATGTTGCGGTATAGAGATGTTGCAAAGTTTCGGCTGGGATGACTTGGAGAAAGGAGAAAAGCTGTTCGATTAAACAGTATATTCTGAGATGTCATTGGAGAGATGGCATAGAATGACATTAGTTGATGAATAAATTTACGTTATGTTCTGTATTAGATGTTGGAAAGTTCACAACATGAAGATAAGTTGGAATTCAAGGACACAAATTTAGGTAAATATTCACTTATATGAAGATGATTTAGTGAATGAAATAATTTGCCAAGGGAGTTGTTTGATACATTTCCACAATCCTTTTCAACATAAACAACCGACAGACATAAATGCTGTTGATTGATTGATTGATTGATTGATTGATTGATTGATTGATTGATTGATTGATTGATTGATTGATTGATTGATTGATTGATTCATTCATTCATTCATTCATTCATTCATTCATTCATTCATTTATTCATTGATTGCAACGTTGATTATTTTTTGTTTTTTGGTCTTAATGTGATGTACAGAGGGGGATGATGGGTATTTCAATGGTTATGATATAAGCATTTATACTTTTTGGGAAGGTGCTAGGAATAATGTGGGATTATTTGACATTACTTTGAAGTGTTTTGGGAAAGAAAGCATAAAGGAACATGGAAATGAGCAAAGAGGTGACAAGTCAAGTCATGTATAGAAAGATGGGAACAGGGGAATGTAAATATAAGAGAATGAAGAAAATAGCTAGTCTTTATGGAAATAGGGATCGCAGAAAGAGAAACAGAAGCAAGGAATAGTATTGGGTAATATTTGGAGATAGTGTTTATTATTATTATTTATTTTCCTTAAACTGTACATGTACACAGACACAGTTGTGCCTCTATCCTCACATGCATGTGTACATTTATACTCTGCTGAATATTCACAAATCTGTAGGCACTTTTTAGTTTTCATATTTACAAAGGTTCCTCCTTTTCTATTGCTACATATCTACTGTTATCCTACAGTGTGTTCCTTTTCACATTCTTATCCCTGTTATCAGTTGTCTGAAAAGCGTTGGGGAAAAGGACTCGTGTTAAGATGCAGCAGGTCGTTATACAAGTTGGGTTCCAATCAGGGTAAAAAATATAATTAAAAAATGCAGTGCAAATTTTATTCTAATAGTAATTATATAGTATTATTTGAAGTAATTCCACATGTTGTATATGAGTTGATTATGTTCGTAAATACAGAAGGTATTATGCGTAGAATTGTGTAAATAACATAAATTCATAAGGAATGAGCTGGGTGTTTTGTAGAAAAAACTTAATGTTTATTGTTTAATACTCTATTTTTGGAAATTGTCATCTTCTCTGTTCATTTAATATTTAGTGCTTGATAATAAAGTATTTTTGTGTGCCATTTGCCACCAAGGTATACACCTCCTTTGCATTTAAAGTAATTTTGATTTGATTGTTTCTTTCCATTCTTATATTTTCAAAATGGGAGATTAATTAATTATACTCTTCTTGTGCCACTATGAAATTTATTTTCTCAGCTGTTTCATGTTTAGGCCTATATATTTTTATTCCCTTCTTTATTCTTACTTATAGCCTTCTGAAGATATTAAGGAGGAAATATTCATAGAAGAACATACTGATGATCAGCTGTTGCCATACATCAAAGAAGAAACAAAGTATGTACACTACAAATCCTATACAGTATGGAATAAGTTGTACCTACTCATAGTAGTGTTCAGTAGTGGTTGGTTTATCTCCAAAACGTGGCCATATTCATCAGTTTAATCCTCATTTACAAGGAACACTAATATCCTTAAATTCTACTGGTTAAAATTATCTAATTTGAAGTTCATATTTAGTGTTTCATCATGTAGTTTTATTGAATATATATCTGCAAAAAGAATCTTTGGTAATGCTATATATTTTTGAAGTGTATTTGTTTACAATACCTTTAAGCAACCATGAAAATGTGTTCCTTCTTTCACTGTCACTGCATCATTTGTTCATCACATTCTTATCATCTGAAATGCTCTCTGCATCTATTAACTCCAGATATTCTCAGTAATTTTATACGTTCATACGAACAGTGACACACAGAAAAAGCCATGTATGTAGATTATAAACTAAATCTACAAATACAAAAATGTTAGGTATTATGTACATTGTAAACAATATAATAATTTCAAACTAACATAATTAGGTTCACTGATCAGTATAATGATGGCTGAGTTTAATAGTGTGATAACTCCAAAAAATGTCATATTTAAATTATTTATTTGGTTAGATTTTTTAAAACATCTTTTCTCTTCTCTTGTGTGTTAAGTCAGATTCCTCCATTTGTGTTGTAGAAATGAAATGTTCAGATCAGTAGTGCTACATCTTACATATCATAGTTTTCAAATAAAAGTTCCACATTTTTGTAAGCATTAAAAAATATCATGGTATTGAATTTTTGTTTGTTCCATTGTTGTGGTCACACTTGCTGATTGTTGCTAATTCCCACTATTCATTTTGGTGCTCATTGTCAGTCAAGTGCTTGTAGTGTGTTGATTGCAAACACATTTACACAATTAGTATAAACTAATAAAATGGACAGCTAAAAATGTTTTAAATTTGTGCAGGTTGCCTCAAAAAATTTCAGATTTTGTCAAGTAAGTGAATTTATTATCTTGTAAGAGTAAGTAAATAAGAATGTAATGAAATGAAATGTCGTATGGCTTTTAGTGCCGGGATATCCCACGACGGGTTCGGGTCGCCTGGTGCAGGTCTTTCTGTTTGACGCCCGCTGGCGATCTGCGCGTCGTGATGAGGATGAAATGATGATAATGATAACACATACACCCAGCCCCCATGCTACTGGAATTAACCAATTAAGATTAAAATCCCCGACCCGACCGGGAATCGAACCCGGGACCCTCTGGACCGAAGGCCAGTACGTTGACCGTTCAGGCAAGGAGTCGGACATAATGTAATGATATAATATTATTTCAAAATTGTAATTTATATCACTGACATTAGAAAGGAGCACAGGTGTATGTCCTGTTTTCAAACATGTAATGTAGTAATGGTTTTTGAACTGTAGGGTGCCATTGGACTACTTGGTAATTAATTTTTTGCTCTCACACGTTTGTTGGTCACTCAGTCTAGCTCGAGCGGTCGAGGAGAGAGGTCGTGTAGATTAGTGCGTGCGGTGAATATGGTTGGCATCGAGCAATACCGGGCCGCTATTGGCAAATGGCAGGCGAAACGGAAGAAGGAGAACAAGAACGGATTGGTGATAAGTAAAGATGGATTAAAAATGAGTGAAACTCTGCTGGTAGTGGCAGTGGTAGCGGTGCTACTGGTTATTGGGGGGGGGGGGGGGGTGGAATTAAACCCAGGCCCAAATACCAGTGGAAAGTATAACACAGAAGATTTGGCCGCACTCAGGGTGGTTGTGAGTGAAGTCATGCAGGAGAAATGCCAGTGGGAGAAAGTGCAGGAAATAAAGGACATGATGGAGGAGCAGAGAAAGGAGATAGGCAACATGAAGAAATGGCTGGAAACGAGGACGGAGGAATCAAGCAGAAGAGTAGATAATAATGAGAAAGAAATCGAGTTATTGAGAGGGGAAGTGAAATTTTTGAAAGAGGAGATGATGAGGATGAAGAAAGAAGGGGAGGAGTACAAGCAGGAGAGATGGAAGAAAGCCATATTTATATATGGAGTTGAGGAAGATGTAAGAGAGGACAAGGTGGAACTGATAGGTAAGGTGATCGAAGTTATACGTGATACAATGAAGATAAATTTCAGTAGTGTTGACATAGACGATGTAGAGAGAATTGATAAAACTAAAGGTCGGAGGCCAATTAGGGTAAAATTTTTATCTACCCTAATGGCAGTAATTGTGGTAGGTAACAGTAAGAATTTACAGGGTCAGAAAATAAGGGTGAAAAGAGACATGGGAAGAGAAGGAAGTGAAAATATGAGGATCTTGAATAGGCACCTATGGAGAGCGAGGAACCAGGGGCTAAAGGCCCGAATAAGAGGTCTGAAGTTGGAGGTGACAAACGGGCGATGGGTTAGAGTACATTCAGTGACGAAGCTAAAGGAGAAGGAGGAAAACGAGAGGGTTGAGGGTGTTGAGGTGACAAGGCAAGATGGGAAGAAGAAAGAATAAAAGAAGAGGAGGAGAGACGTGGCAGGAGAGGACAGCATCTCAGAAGAGAATGGGCAGAGCAGACGGGAGACAGAAGATCAAGATAGTGAAGTGGACGGTGAGAGTGAGCAGCAAGAAACTGGGAGAGTAGAGTGTAGTGTTGCAGTGAGCAAGAAAGGACAAGGGAAGATGGATTCAGAAGTCCAGAATAGTGAGGGGGTGAGTGGGGTTGAGCAGCAAGAATCAGTGAGAGCAGGGTGCAGTGGTGTAGTGAACAGGAAAGGACAAGAGGAGACAGATCGACAGGAAGGTAAAAAATTATGAGTAAAGTCAGAAGTAGGAGCTTAAAAGACATATGGGGAAAAGTACGTAAAGGGATGGAAGATACAGAAGACATGGAACGGTATAGGTTGGTTAAAGAAGGAGGAATGGAGATGAGGGATGAGAGGTCGATAACTACTAGAAGCAATCATAGAGGGGGAGACCTAGAAGGGAGGGAGGGAAAGTTATAACTATATTGGAAAATAGGATGTGTGAATATTGAGGGACTAAGGAACAAATTAGGAAACAAGAAAGTTCGGGAAGTAATTGACAGTTTTGATGTTGTGGCACTCTTGGAGACGTGGCTGGAAACAGGGAGGGAGATTTCATGGAAGGGGTTTGTGATAAAATGTAAATATAGAAGAAAAGAGAGGAATAAGGGACGAGCACCAGGAGGGATGATAGTTCTAATTAGGGAAAAAATTAGTGAAAGAGTAGAAGAGATAGAGACCGATATGATGGAAACCATATGGTTGAGATTGAATATGGGAGGGGGTGAGGGAAGGAGGAAGAAAATAAATCTAGGTTTTGTTTACTGCCACCCTAGTAATTCAGCATGTGCAAATAAATATTTTTTTGAAGAGTTACTGGTAGATATTGGTAGGATAAGGGGAATGTTTCGAGGTGAAGAGGATATGTTGTTATTCGGGGATTGGAACGCGAGAATAGGGGAACAGAGCCCAGTTTATAGTAGGGAGGATGGAATGTGTTTGTTGGAAAGTAGAAGGAGTGAGGACAAAATTACAAATAGTTATGGAGAGAAACTCCTAGAGATGTGTGCTGTGGGAAATTTGTATATTCTGAATGGGTGGATAGAGGGTGACAGGTCGGGGAAATTGACATATGTTACTGAGACGGGTGGTAGAGTGATAGATATGGTTTTAAGTTCGGAAGGGATGATTGAGGAAGTTGTAAGAATGGAAATAAGAGACTGGATTGAATCACACCATTTCTCGGTGAGGGTTATGCTGAAAAGGGGGGAAGAGAAGTGTACAATGAAGGAAGTTGAGACAAATGATAAACGAGGGAGTGGTTATAATAAGTATAAATGGACAGAGAAGGTGGGCCGGGACTGGAATAGGGTAGTAAAAGAAGAGTTACAACTTCTGAAATATGGGTGGGAAGGGGCGTTAGAAGAGAATAATACTGATAAAGCCTTGGAATTGCTGCTACATCCAATAAAGATAATAGCGCAGAAGGCGAAAGCTAGAAAGGGAAATAAGAAAGAGGGAGAAGAATGGTTTAATAGGGAGTGTGAAGGAATGCGGAGGAAGGTGATGGACGCGTTAGGAGAATATAGAAGAAAAGGTGGGAGCCAAGAAAGGGAGTTTTTCTGTAGATTGAGGAAGGAGTATAGAAAGAAAATCTGTGAGACAAAAAAGACATGGTTAGAGGAACAAATGGAAGCCATAAATAATGACTGCAAGACAAACAATTTTGAGAGAGTTTGGGATAAGATTAATAAAATTATTAAGGGTTGAAGGAATAAAGAGAAAACGAGTATTGAGGAAGTGCAATGGGTCAGACACTTTGATGAATTACTAGGGAAAAAGGGGGATGAAAGATGGAGAGGTTCGGGAGAAGAAGTAATTTGGAGGAATAGGAGAGTGGCAATTTATGACCTGGATAAAGAAATCACAAGGGAGGAAATCTTGAGAGTGATAAGCAGAGCCAGAGCGAAGTCGGCCGGGGGGTGTAATGGTATAAATAACAAGTTTTGGAAGGAAATTTGCAAAAATGAGATAATGATAGAGGGCATGGTTAAACTATTCAATAGGATATTTGAGGGAGGTAATTACCCTAAGGAATGGGAAACAGGAATTATATGCCCTATATACAAGGGGAAGGGTAGTAGGAACAACGTGAACAGTTATAGAGGTATAGCTCTGTTGGATTCTTTGAGTAAAATATATACTGGGGTGTTAGCGAACAGAATAAGCGGGTGGGTGGAATAAAATGAAATTTTGACAGATTACCAAGGGGGATTTAGGAAAATGAAAAGAACAGTGGATAATATAATGATAGTAAAGACTATTCTAGAAAAGTATAAGAATATGGCTAGAAGTACGGTTTATGTAGCAGCAATAGATTTTGAGAAAGCTTTTGACAAGGTGAATAGAGAGGCCCTATTAGAGAAATTAGGCAGGCTAGGGATTTCGGAGAAGTGGAAGGAATATATAGGGTTGTCAGGTTTTGTGTAAAATTGGGAGAAGGGAGACTGAGTGGACCATTAGAGTGCAAGCTGGGTTTAAAACAAGGATGCAAGTTATCGCCAATACTGTTTATTTTATTTATCAACGATATTTTAGAGGGGTTTGGGGCAGAAAATTGGGCTGTGCCAGTAATTAATGGTTTAGAAGTACCAGGACTGATATTTGCGGATGATGTGTTATTGATGACGCTAACCTCAGGGGCGATGAATAGGGCCTTAAAGTCAGTGACGCTATTTGCGAGGAAATGGGGATTGAGAATTAATGGAAATAAGTCTAAAATATTAGTAGTCCAGGTGGACAAAAGAAGAAAGATAGAAGGTAATTGGGTAATTCAGGGAGATAGATTGGAACAGGTAAGGAAGTTGGAATATCTAGGAGTTATTTTTAATGATAAAGGAACTTGGAGTGACCAGATAAAAAGGGTGAAATATAGAGGATTGGCAGCCTTAGCGTCAGTCAGAAATTTGCTAGTCAAATACCCGGGAATCAGTTATAAAACACTGAGGCTAGTGTTCAGGTCGGTAATCGTTGGGAGGGTATTATACGGCTCAGAAGTCTGGGGGCTGGATGAGAAAAGAGAGGAACTAAGAAGGATTGTTAGTAGTTTTGCTAAGTTAGTAATGGGCTTGCCGAGATGTACAGCAAATGTACGGGAGGAATTAATGTGTGGGGAGGATTTGGAATCAGGGGGTGTGAAAAGAATAGTTAGATACTGGATGAATTTAAAAAGACAGGAAGGGGGGAGGGTATTACAGGCAGCGTATGCACAGCAATGTAAGAGCATGTATAAGGGTGGATGGTTAGAAAAAATAAAGGGATATTTGGAGAGGATAGGATTAGGACACCTGTGGGGGGAGGTTTGGTCGCAGACAGAAGTGAGAGGGATGAATATACTGGAAAGGAGAATTAGAGATATCCATAGGCAGAAATTATTGGGGGAAAGCAGACTAAGAAACTCGCTGACTGTTTTGACGAAAATAGAGGAGATAGCAGGGTTGAATATTAGATCCGTCGATAGGTCAAAACGGTATGGGATGATGTGGTGGCTTTTAGGTTTGCAAAGGAATACAGGGTGGATACAGGAGAGGGATAAGACAAGGTGTGTACTTTGCGGAGATGTAAATGGTGATTTTCACTTGCTAAGAGACTGTGAGGTAACGAGGGGGTTAAGACATGGATTATTGAGTGCCGAGCATCGGGAAATATTGGGGAGAGGGGATGAGAACGCAATCCTGAGATGGATTATTAAACAATGGTAAAAAGGGGGTGAATTGAACAGGTATTTATGTGCGACAAAAAAGGCCTGTGAGAGTAAAATGAAGGAGAGTGAGTTAGAGGGTGGGCAGGGGAATAGGGGGTGGAATAGTTATGTATATAAGGGAAGGGGATAGTATGATAATATTCTAATGGATTAGGGAATATAGGGACCGAGTTCTTAGTTATGTGGAGTTGGGTAATGATACAGGATTGCATGGTCTGTTTGTTTTAAAGTTAGCTGGAATGCAAGTGCTGAAATGCTGAGTGTTGTTGTTTGATTTATTGATTAGGTGTAGGTCAGGAACAATAATGTGACGCAAGTACAGAGCACAATAAGGACACTGGATGAATATGTTTGAACATTGAATGAGTGACTGTTACAGCTAAGGACTGCTAGACTATATTATTCTTATTATTATTATCCTTATTATTATTATTATTATTATTATTATTATTATTATTATTATTATTATTATTCTTTATTATTTATTTTACTCTGCATGTGAACATGTATAGGGGCGAAGTCGCCTGTTATGTTCAATAAATGTATGTATGTATGTATGTATGAATGTTTGTTGGTCACTGTGTGAAACGATCAGTGATAATCCCTGGGAAATGATTGTATAATCTCGGATTGGTGCTCTCAACCGAGCCCTTGTGTTGGCAGGTCCTGCAATGACTAGTCATAGCCTAAGGTTTGACTGCAAACCAGATTAGTGATGGAAACTATGAATTCTGAAAGGTTTATCTGATTTTGTGGGTGGTTAGAGTCTTCTCGACTGTTATCTGACGCATTGACTTGTTCCTACTGTACATTCACAACTAGTGGCAAGAAATATTCATTTCAGTCCACAGAACTGCCCAGTACCAGCTTACACTCTGTAATTAGTCAGAATAGAACCATGCACACATCTAAACATCGCCCATATACTTCAACTTTTAGAGGTTCAAATTGTGCTGTTGCTTTGTAATTCTTGTGTAGCAGGACAAAATAGGCTATGTTAGAGAACAATCTTGTGTTATGACCACCAATAAAAATGTTGCTTATGACTACTTTTCACACACAAAATGCACATTTTTTAAAACATATCTTGCACTGAGGCACTCTCGAACCAGCAAAGCAACAGGATTTCTGTGTGTTTTCTTTTTCTTTGTTATACAAGGCAGAGGACTTTCCATTGTCTTTATAGCATAGTCCATTGTATATCATAGATTTTAGATGCTTCTGAAGGATTCAGTGGACCGGATCTTATCTACTGCTTCCCACTTTGTTTTATATCTTACCTCATGTGCTATGTTATCCGGACTCTCATTTCGACAGTCTACAAATATCATTCAGCAATTTAAATGACCTCTTATAAAATGTCAAAAAGATTTGCCATGTTAATTTGGTACTGAGTTATAGAAGAACAGGTTTTAAGATTCAGAAAACTTCCTAATCGCTGACTTGTGGAAAGACACATACTTCTGAGCTTACCAATTAGTGATGAGATTAACTTACATTACTGGAGAGGCACATCGCCCTGAGCTATATAATTAGTGATGAGGCTAACTTCTGTTTGGGTAGGGACACATGGTCTTGAGCTAACCACTTAGTGATGCCGTTTCCTTCCACTTGTAGAGTGTCGAGTGTCACATGGCCCTGAGCTGACCACTTTGTGCCACTCCTCCATGGTCTTCATATTTATAGACTTGATTGGGGTGAAAATAACGAACTGATTATTCTGATCGTCTGCTCTCTACGACGGATGTATGCAGAAATATGAATGAAAAAATTCCATTCAGGCTAGAATTAACTGATGGACTCCCCTCTTGTTGGTACTCATAGAATTTCTCTTTATATTCAAACTGTCACTCCTGATTAATACAGCTAATCCTGAAATTTTGATTTTGTTGAGTTATATATATTTTTCCTTATAATGCATTTATAGGAGTCACTTATGCACAAAATGGAGAAGCGTTCGGTCATTCGAACACTACTGTATTTTGTGATAATAAGTCTTTTTAGATATTGGACATAGGCTTTAGGGGAGAGAATTAGAACATACTCAGTTGAATGATAGGATGTGTAAAATATCCATTGTATCCCATGTTTATAACAGAATATTCATCAATCTGCTTCTTGTTATTCTGCTTCTTTAGTGTTAGTCCTGCCTGGTGGCAGGGTCCGGTGTTGTGATTCATTCTCTCCAGTTCGGTTTCGGGCCATGTATATATGTAGTTTCACAGCTTCCAGGTCGTTGTGCACTTTATCTGTCCTATGCTGTCTTGTTCGTCGCTTGCACCTCTTTTCACCGAATTTCTGTGTATACGCTGACTTTCCCAATATATCGTCCTCTGCACGCAACACATGCCCAAACCTGCGCACATGCCATTCCTCAAATGCCAAAACGTTCTCTAATACTGCAGAACCTGGATAATTCGAAATCGGTTAATTCATAGTCCCGCCTAATTCAAAGCATCTCCCTTTCCCAGAAACATGAGGTGTTTTGCATGTTATTTAAACCCTTAATTCGAAATACGAAAAATTCGTAATTCGAAGAACAGTGTCGTTTTCCATTACCGAAATTCAGACTTTTAATTCAAAACTGCCTCAACATTTAAGAACGTTAGTATTTTTCAGATTATTTTAAATTCAAAATTTATCCCGGTTATGATAGAATGCGTCTTCCTGTATCTGCTGGAGTAGCTTTCCATACTTTCACTCACTTCGGTGTGTTCACAGTGTGCTTCATATTTGCTAAGTTTGAGTACAATCGTAATTCTTTTGTATTCAGCGTTTTAACGAACGGTACAATATCACGTAGCAGGCAGTGTGCGGAAAAGTAGAATCCGCGAACACTGGCGGTGCTAACAGTTGGCGAAAAAGCGTGCGTATAAGCAGTTCATACGCACCGAACAATATTGTAAATGCCAATGAAACTGCATTTTTTAATGCCGAGCTCAAATGTACTTGGTTTTAAAGGAGAGGGTGCAAGCCGGGAAATCGTACAAGGGTGGGGGTCATTGTACTGTGTTGCAACGCGCTTGTAGCGACAGACTTTCTTTCCTGGTCGTAGCAAAGTTCGATAAGCTACGATGTTTTGAGGGCGTCGGGCACTTCCCGTGCTAGTAAAAGGCATCTAAAAATGCAAACAGTACAGTAAACCTAAAAATGAAACATTTGCACAATGGAGCCAGCATAAAAAGTCCTCTTCTTTGAATCGTATGTGTTTTTCCTTTGTTTTGTAAGGTTATGTTTGCCAGTGATTTATCCAAGTGCATTATTTGAATAACCTAAATGCACCTTTTTGGATACTTTTTGGAGATAGCTTCTTCCATGGCATATGTAAGTTGTAAACTGTGAATCAAAATGATTGCATGCATTAATGGGTCTGAGAATACTTTGTGACGCGGCAATTACTGGAAGAATTTCAAGAGAGATGCCATAGCGGGAAATCGTAAAAGGATAGCGTCACTGTACTGTGTTGTAAATTTGTAATGCAGACTAAAGCGAGAAAATTTCTCCCGTCGTCATAGAAAAGTTCGATAAGCCACGGTGTTTTGAGGACATCGGGTACGTACTTTCCTTGCAAGTACAGGACATCTAAAATGCATACAGCACAGTAATTCAATGAATAGAGGACAGGGGAGCTAGCATAGATTTCTTCCCGTCTTTGAATCATACTATTTTTCCTTTCATTGCATGAGGTTATGTTTGTCAGTGAGTTGTCCAAGAGCATTATTTGAATACTGTAGGGTACATTTCAGAAATAATTATTTCAATGGGATTTGAAACGTTCAAACTGTGTATCAAAGTTAATTGCATGCAGTAACAGGTCTTAAGAATACTTGGTGTCGTGGCAAGGGTTGGCATATCTAATTCGAAATCGCATAATTTGAAGTCCGATTTTTGCATCCCAATGGCTTCGAACTAACGAGGTTTTACTGTAACATCATTTGAAATGTGATCCACTCTTGTTATGTCAGCCTTCCTCTTAAGGATCTTCGTTTCCATGATGCTTAGTTGGCGTTGTACCTATTTACCTGGCCACACATTGTTTGCCGTAGAAGAGGACAGGACGATAAGTTCGGTAGATCTTAGATTTTAGATGGTCCTTCATTCGCCGGTCGCAAGGGCACCCGTTGTCATTCTTCACTTCAGTCAGGCTTTGTATATCCTTAAGTTGACTTCATCAGTAAGTCGGCCATCATCAGAGATTGTGGAGCCAAGATACTTAAATGTCTCTGCTCGTGCTATATCTTCACCGTCAACATGCATGGTTCCAACTTCTCGACGATGTAATGACATGTATTCTGTCTTCTTTTTATTGAGGCGCAGGACATATTGCGCTAGTCGATTGTTCCAGTCTTCTGCTTGACGCTGGAGATCAAGCTTGTTCCTTGCAGCCAAAATGGCATTATTTGCATAGAGAAATATCCATGGTATCAGACTGCGCAGGTCTGATATAATGGAGTCAATCACAAGAATGAACAGCAAAGGTGGTAAGGCAGCGCCTTGGTGGAATCTTACAGTTATGCAGAATTCATTAGATGCTTCTGCGGCAGCGGGAAATAACTCCTTGTTTCTTCGTAGAGCATTTATACCCTCTCAACAAGGTGCTCTGGAATGCCCATGTTCTTGTAGCGCTGACTGATTAGGTTATGAGGTACCCGATGGAAGGCCATTTCAGGGTCCAGAAAGTCGTGATGAAGCCTCTTATTCTTTTCACAGCGTCTCTCGAGTAACAGCCCAGCAGCGTGGGTTGCTCCTGTTACGCCACAATTTTACACAAATCCAGGTTGGCTTGTTGTATGTTTGGCTAAATTGCTAATCCTTTTGTCGAAGATTTGTTCGAAATTTGCCATTATGTGGCTCAGAAGTATGATAGGGTGGTAATTAGAAAAATCGGCAGGGCTTTCCTTACTTTGAATGGCTACTCCGTCGCCAGTCTGTTGGTTTTTCTACCTTATTTGATGATCTGGTTGGAAAGCTTGCTTTAACCACACTGCTGCTTCCCCCATTTAGAGAAACAAAACTCTGCCGTAGATAATCGGGACAGATGTCTTTCCTTGAATTCATTTCTTTCAGCGGTGACGTCATATTCCTACATTGGCCCTTCAACAGCGGAGGTGATGGGGATTGGTAAATATGGAAATTCCAGGATTGAAATTTTGTCAAAATAATTCCGCCAGTGTACTCGCGCTTACCGCCAGTCGAATAGCAAATCGTCTGTTTCCTCATTGATGCCATAAAAACGTTGGACTTCTTCCATTTTTGCGATGCCTCGGTTTGACTAGCTGTTAAATTTTCCGCTCGATTTCGTGCATGTCAAGTTTCTCATATAGTCCTGCTTACCGGTTTGCTTTTGTTACAGCAACAATCTCGTTCATTTTACTAGTGGCTGCTTTGTAGGCATTCCAACAAGCAAGAGACTCTTCAACTGTACTGCACACTTAACATCGTCATTCCGAAGCCACGTGTCATAGTTAATCCTCCGTTGTCGTCGCCCTAACTTAGTTTTACCAGGAATAGAGAGTGCGGCGTCTTTCAGTTTAGTCAGGCTCATTTCATCTGCGGTGATTCCTGACATTGTAACTTTTGCAACAACGATGGCCTCCTTCTTTAGGAACCACCATTTGATCCCATTTGGTCCATTTCCAGCGAAGTATAGGGCTGTTGGTAAGGTTATCCACTGCTTGCAGGTGACAGGTAGAGGTTGCATCACATTGGTTTCGTAAGGAACAACTGTTGTCTGTAGAACATCCTTGAGATTCCTTCCTCTGACGAGGATGTAGTCCATGTGAGTTGGATGGGAGCCACTGTAGTACGCGACTAGATGAATATACGATTTTTGAACCGTGTGTTTGCGATTATCATGTTCTGCATAACCGGGAATTTTTTGCCATCGTCGTTCCTCTGTCCATATCTATTTGCGCCATGGACGGTGCGTTCTTCTTTCCTCGGTCCGACATGTCCATTCATTTCACCAGCAACGATAAGATAAGTCAGCGGTCTTCTTTTTAGGCAGTGCTCAGAAGGCATCTTTGGTTTCCGCGCTCTGGCCAGGTTTGGAGCGTTCCACTGAAAAATTAGCATTTCCTTCTCTCCCCAATGTAGACGAGTTACATCAAGCGATTGTCATACTTTTGCACCTCGGAGTCTGAAACGTCATAATTTGCTGATATAACAATGCCAACACCATTATTTGTTCTTTGGCTTCCGTTGCACATCCGTTAGTAATCGCACCCCATTTCGCATGACTTTTCACCACTCCATCTTTTTCCTGCACCTCACAGATGCCTATATGCCTTTTGTCAAGTGCTGTGGCTAATTTGGTACTTCATCCAGGTATAGTTCAGTGATGCGATACAGAATGGGGGTACTCGCTTGCTTAGCCATCACAGCCCGTGTGACGGTAACACTTGCATACTCTTCATGCTGACTGGGCACTGCCAGCGTGCATCCCTTCAAGAGGACGCCCTAACCATGGTTCTGATTCTATGAAACATATTTCTGTAATCATGTGTCAATATTATTTTACGACCGGCTTGCCTTGAAGCATTTTAGAGCTCTTGACAGCAGGTAGTTACACCACTCCGGACATGGGTTACAGACGCTTTTGTAGCCGCACCTCTAGAGAAGAAACACTACGCTCCTTTCTGCATTAACTTCCAAAAAGGCAGAGTACCTTTTTTTCTGCCAACAGCTTCGTATCGAACGTCTCGATATCCGCCAAAGTTACCATTGAGGACTTTGTGCGTGTTTGGTCCGCGAGAGCTATTATATTTCGCTGAAGTCTGCCAGCAAGCCAGTGGGGAATCCGTATCCGTCACCTGGGACGCGCCACGTGTTTCAGCAATGTAGCTGGTTAGTGCAGAATGATTATCAGGGCAAAGTTAAATACCATTTTATTGAATAACTAACTGTGAACCTGATAAATCACTTGTAACAAAAATCACATAGTCACGTAAAGAAAAATGGCCACAGACATTTGCACCTTTTACTTGGCGTGATATGCCAGTACAATCCAGTGTCATCTTTTCTGCCCCCCTGTTGTCTAGTGATGTAAACATCAATATCTTGTTAGGTGATCAAGAGGCCTAGCCTGTCGTATCTGGAATCATTGTCCTACTTTTATTTGTCCACTTATTTTCTCCTAAGAGTGCAGTAACAACACATGGTGAAGCCTCCCACTACTTTGCTTGTGAGGAAGCCATGCATTTGACTGGGCCATGCGAACTCAGTTCATACAGCATAAATTGGGAAGTGCCACTTCATGTTACAAAGCATTTTGCCCTGTTTGATCGACTTTTCCCATGTTCCTGATCTCACCTTTAACCAAGAAATTGGTATTTCTTGCTCTTCTTTCCTAAAGTATATAGAACCAATCTGTGGTGGGGAGACAGCCACAGGGTTAGATGCTATCCTATGATGTTATCATTCCACTCAAAATAATCACTTTGCCCATGAACTTTTCAAATAAAAGGAATCTCTTTCCTTCTTTCACATAGCCCCAATATTCACTACGGTGAAATTCAACGTCCTGTCCTCTCGAATTTTAACTCTAGCCTTGATTTTCATGCTCCTTCTAGCTGTAGTGTTAAAGAAACACTACTAGAATATTCGGAGACATGATAGTTTGCGTTTGGGTTCCAATTCGGGATATCAGAACATTGTAATAAAACACTACTAACAAAGCCATCCTAGTTGTAGGTCCGCTCAGTTGATTGCACATCAAAGCTATGTAATTAGAAATAACCACACTGTGATGTAATAGAATGCTACACTGATATGATAAAAATGTGCAAATAAAAATGTATGTTTCCGTGACTGTAAATAACATTCATAAAAGTTAGCCTTAGTTCAGCAGATCTTGCTGACTCTCGGCTAACAATGATCTCAATTTTATTAATATCTACAATACTGATTCTCTAAAACTACCTCAGCAACAAGGGTATTTACAAAAATTATTACTTGCTTGCCACAAAGCGCAGAGTGGTTGAAGAAGATCAAAACTCCAAACCAAATGCAGTACATATGCAGGATAACAGATGTATTCAGATTTCAAGAGATAAATGTGTGCCAGACAAAGAGCTTGCATTTCTCCTTTTTAGGCTGGACCACTTCTCATGCATTCTTTAATTAAGGTAGTCTATGAGCTCGCACGTTCCAAAATCGTCAGAAGTTTCTTGCGCAGGATATCGTGATTCGAGAGAAAAGACTCCACACATTCCCGTAACAAGTAAGAGCTTTCAAAATTTAAGATTATACTCTGAATTTGACCTCAGATGAGGTTTACTTTCACGAATGTGATGTTCATGAGTAAGGAACTCTCTGATGGGTTATCAGTGAGAGGAATGTTCAGTAGCAATTCCTTTGTGTGAGAATTGTAGTGGAGTTGATTGTTGAACTTTTGGTCACATGGTTTTTATTTTGTCGCTGTAGATCGAGACCCGATGTGAGCAACGCAGATCATAATCCTTCTGATGGCGGAGCACGTTGTTTTAGGTGCAATGTCTGTAGCAAATCCTTTGAGCGGAAAAAACACTTAGCAGTTCACACACGGACTCACACAGGAGAGAAACCGTTCTGTTGCAATGTCTGTGGCAAATCCTTTGGGCGGAGAAACATCTTAGCAGTTCACACTCGGACTCACACAGCAGAGAAACCGTTCTGGTGCAATGTCTGTGGCAAATCCTTTTGGCGGAAAGACCACTTAGCAGTTCACACGCGGACTCACACAGGGGAGAAAACGTTCTTGTGCAATATATGTGGAAAGCTCTTCAACGATAAACGCGTACTCCCGAAACATGTGAGGACACACACACAAGAAAAGCCATACTGTTGCAGTGTCTGTGACAAGTCTTTCATCGAGAAAGGCACTCTTGTGCGTCACATGCTTACTCACACAGGTGAGAAGCCGTACTGGTGCAATGTCTGTGAAAAGTCATTCAACACGCAATCCAACTTAACACGCCACCTGCGGACTCACACGGGCGACAAGACGTCTGTTGCAAAATCTGTGGCAAGTCCTTCATCCAGAAAGACCCCCTAATATGTCACATGGGCAAGTAGCCAGACAGCTACAGTATTTGTATTAAGCACTTTTCCGGGAGAATTGCTCTCTCGAAACACAAGCAGACGCATACAGACGAGTAGCCTACTGTTAGAATGTATTGCGATATCTTCAGCCAGATCGTGTATCCATCATTGCAGACGAGTGCCAATGCACACAGTTGCTCATTAATGCGATAAAATGTTCAAGGAATGATCTAACTTACCGATGCACAAGTGAACCTCACGGGGGAGTTGGCGCACTGCTCCGTGTTTTGTGGTAAATCGTTCGCAGCACCAAGCTGTCGGTACACACGGGCGAGACAGCGCACTAGCGTTACGTGACGCCGGGATGAAGGTGCACGGGTTTAAGTAATAATGTAATTTTGCTTTATGTCCCATTAACTACTGCACGAGTGTTCGGAGTTCTACGAGACCTTCATATTCTGGAGATGTAGCCAGACACATGTGATCGCAAACAATAGAGAAGTAGAAAGTTCTTCAGCGAGAACGGAACGTTTTCGGCACAACTCGTGATGTACACCGGAGAGTGGCCCTTCCCTCTTTGCCATTTTCTCTGAGAGAATCTTCAGGTAACATAATGGCAGGTCCGTGTGCGAAAGGAGCAGAGGATATTTCAGGAGTTATCTCCTCATCAATCACAGATATGTGACACCCGCTTGTTCTAAGCCATGGATGGCATTCTGTTTTCGGACGTCATTAGAAGTGTGCTCAGTAACACACATTAAGGAGCCGTCCACATGCGCGGTTAAGAAGTATTCCGGGTGAACACAGAAGAATCATATGATAAAGGCGAGTGGTAAAAGACCAGAAGTGCAGGATAAAAATTAAAATGTTTGAATAAGCAATTGAAGGCAATAAATAAGTACCGAACCATTTCAAAAATTGTATGCAGTTGAAGAAATTGTCGCTGAAGACTGAGCACACCTGTGCTCCCCTTCCCACATGTCACTGGTGTGTTACTTTAATTATGAGTAGACCAGTAGCTCAAAACTGTACCTGCTCCTTTGGCTCTTGTTACGATAATATTGTGTCTGTCAACCTGTTCTGAATGCAAATTGAACGTTCAACTTCAGTGTCGGTAGCTATTCATGAAGATCACGTAGTTTTCGAGGAGGCGTCTGTAAGTAAGGACTCGTATGTCGACAGCTGTGGTATACTCTTGCAAAAGTTTCTCCATTTTCGTTTACTGAGTGGCCGAGATATGGCCACTCAATTTTCTCTAATCAAACCTCACATAAGTCACTAAAAATCTCTTACAACTAAACGTTGCAAGTTTTGAAGAGACATAGCGAGTCATGTCAAACTGTTATTTGCCTGTTCCAGATCTTCAGCATGAATCATTAACTCTTGTGTTTCAGGGGATGTTAATGAAACTTGGTCACTTCCAGACATGACTATCCGGTATCAAGGAAGGCTTACTTACGTAGATTAAAAGTTTACGTAATTTGACTGTGTTTATTCAGTCAAAAATAACGAAATATGATGGCGGGTGTGTTTATAAATATGGCCATAAACAGTTGTCTGCAGACCATGACATTAATAATACACTGCAGCTTGATGATTTCAGGATGAAATTAATATCCACCACAAACAAAGCCTGAAGGGCTATTTACAGAAAACCACTTTGTGGAGAAATAGAAAACAACAGCATGAGATTCAATTTACTCAGCTCTATAAACAACTGTGCAATATGCTTCCGATTTCTCGATCGCCTAAATATCAGGAAGTGATCTCCAGATCATTTTTAATGTAGGCTGTCCACTAACTGACCATCAGCATATGATGAGTTACCTGGACCCTCAATTAAATCTGAGTAACCTCCAATTCACATCAGTGAGCAATCGTGGTCATCCAATAAAGTAAATGTTTAAGGTTAAGGAAATGTGCCTGATGGCCAAAGTGACCCCACATTGAAGTTAATTGAATGTGGCTGATGACCAAATTGACCCTTCACTGAAGTTAATTGAATGTGCCTGATGACCAAAGTGTCCCTCCAAAATTGGAGGACTTCAAGTGCCACTGAATTAATGGTGTAATATTACACAGCTTAAAATAGTATTATTTATATTAAATGTATGAATTTATATCACAAACCAAAACTACAGGTTGAAGTCGGTGATTGGAATAAATTATGAAAACCTGTGAAAAGTAATCCTATACTACTAAAATTTTACCCATGCTATCATTTTGTTATAACATTCAATCAAATTTCTAAATAAACTCGACTCATGGGTGACCCTTAAACAATATTGGTCACGGAGTTCAACTACGTCCACTTATATAGTCCTACTAAAATATAAACATGCGAAATTTTACAAATTCTCTATGAACAACATGGCCATAAATCATGAATATCCCATGGACTAATGAGAGAGTGCAACTACATCTTATGGAACACCATGTGGTACTGACTCTCGAACTAGAATACTCACCTCTCATTTAGGGGCAGTTGGCTAGCTACATCATTTCGCTGCCCTAGCATGGCCGAGCAATTCCAAGAATCCCTTCCATGCACTTCACCCACCATCCTACGTTTCCACTGGAGGACACGCCATCGACAATCCTTAACACATAGCTCCACTACGAACATATCATGAAGTGGAAATCGTAAATATTTAAGGACATCCTTCTGACACCAAAATAATTATTTAAATGCTCAGTGGGAATAAGAACTATGTGTTATGGAAACATCGAAACTGGAATAAAAAAGTCAAATGTTCAGAACTCTTACTGAGAATCCACTCTATAATTTTCCTATGCAATAGAATTGAAATTCAAATAACTCCCCGTTTACTTTAACCCCCGTTTTTTCGAACAGGTTCCGCCTCATATAAATGTGGACACCTGTTATCTCATGAAACAGGTTTATACCTGCTGCACTCTACTGGCTTAGAATTGAGGAAACAAATCTCGCCACTGACGGCCTTTTATTACAGCACAAATCCACATCCAAATCCTTGTATTATCAGACAATATATCGCTCATCATCATTGCCATCACGAATGAACTCGAGTCTAATTCGATCTGTAGAATATGATATGAGTGTCACTGGTATTAATGGAGTCATTAGGTGAACAAATGATCCCTCTGGATATAGGACCCTATTCAGTGTTCAAACCATGGACCTTACCATATTTCAAAACATTCTGTCCTGACGGTTTTCCCTCGAGCATTCTTCACTATTAACTCTGGAATATATACTAGGAACATGTCTCACTAACTGGATCACATGGTTTCATAACGTCATGGAAAAATAGACCTTATCTACCTCCGACAGTTATGGACAGTTACGAAGTTTCTCACTTCACTTGGAAATACAGTACTCCAGACGCATATGACACCGACTTCAACATCGACCTCAAACCTCATTAGACCAAACAACGTGCTATCACCTTCTGCCAAATGTATTGCAGACTGACCTTTCACAAAAACAAAGCATACCACATGGATAGTAACTATTACTCATTCCATTGCTTATTATTATTTCATAATGTTGTGCCCAACTAAGGAGCGCAACTGTACTTATTTTGCAGATGAGTGTGCTTTCTTCTCTACCCAGATTCTCTTCTTCCCTTGCTGTGTTTTTCATCCGTTCTTCCATCCATGCAGTGGTGTTCTCATCTTGGGCTTTTAGCAAAAATGTATATGTTCACTAACGTTCTCAAGCTAGGCGTGTCCCATATAATTTTATCTGGTTTGCTGATTACTTGAAAGGTCTTTTTTCTGTTTTGAATACCAAGTTATTCTTGACTTTTAGTGAGGAGGCATTATTAAATATCTTTCTAGTGAGTCTTTCATTATCCATTCTATGAATATGGCCATCAAATTTCAATCGCCCTTTTCCAGTTGTGTCTGATATTATCTCAGTATGTTTGTATAATTCCGGAGACCTCCTATTCATCCACACTACTTCTATGCTTACTGGGCCAAATATTTCCCTGAGGACTTCTCTGTCTTCTTTTCGAATTATTTTAGATAGTGATCTTTCTCCAATGATGCAGGTTTCTGATGTGTGTAATGCTTCAGGATTAATTACGGTGTTATAAATTTTTAATCTTGCGTTCCAGGATATTGATTTTTTGTTGTACATTTTCCACGTGATTCTATGGCTTACATGTATTATAGACATCTCTCTCTGTTAATGCAGATGGTTGGATGATTACCCCAAGTATTTGAAATTATTTACCTGAGTAATTTTACCAAACTCAGTTACAAGATTTTGTTTACGTAAGTGTCGAGGAGATCTTCCCATGTATCAGGTTTCCTTATATGAGATTTGGATTCATTTTAGATGCAATTGCTTGAAGTTTTTCCAGGGACTGAATTCATTCTTTCCTATTGTTTGATGAAATAAGTAGACTGTCTTTCAAGGCCAAACATTTGATATGAATTTTATGATTAACTGGCTTGCCAGATAATGTCTTGAGGCAACCTCTAATGCTAAATACCTTACTTATACTGCTGCGGTAGATTAAAATCGAACTCTCTCCTGTCTTCAACTTACTAGCTGGATGGAATCAATTATTCTTGTTATTAGTATGAGATAATTTTTGTAAATATTAATTGTTTTAGTGATGTAGCCATACGCCAAATAAATAAATAATTATTTTAATTATTGACATTTACATATTACAATTTGACCATAACTTTCCAATTTGCATACACAACTGATTCTACATAAGTAGACATGAAATCTCCGAAATTAACGTGCATGAAAATCCTCTAAATTTCGCTGCTCTACTGCTAACGTGTCCCTCATTACGTCTGAAAAAAATTGATGAAAAATTTAATAAATTTAACGTCCCATCTTGAGGAAAAGTATGACAAAATTTCTGTTATTACAAATTGACACTTCTAACATACGCAAGCATCGTATATTTCGCCTCATATCTTCTCAGCACTACAATTAATATTTGGAACTGTGGTAAACTTCCCCTAAAATAATACAAGGTCAAATCAGCCCTACACATAGCAAAATACACCGGAATACGTTGTAGATGTTACTGGAATACGCAGACTTTATTTAACACTTATCAGCTCTCATTTTCTGCTCGTTGTCATCCTCTGTATTGAAACGGGAATGCTCTGGGAGCATTCGCGTTCATGTATTTCTTACGAAGAACGCACTAACACCCGACTGTATGGATTCAAAACGAGCGCCGAGTGCGCGGGCATCATGGGTGACAGCATGCAAGCAAGCGCTGCTACAGAGTGCCTGCCAAGGCCAAGCGACATCACACCGAAAGTTCTGTTCGATTCTATGGCATTTCATCACGAACGGAAGGTTAAATCGTAATTTCGAGAACGTCACCTTGCGGGCCTGGTCAGCAAATGCTATACCCAAAATTTCATTAAAATCGGCGGAAGGATGCCCGGGATATGAATTTTTTTGAAGCTTATATTTCCAGTCTCGCCCTCCGACCTTGAGTAGTATTAGGGGGTCGCTAGCCTCGAAGAGATCAGAGAGTGTCAGTGTGTCACAATGTGTCGCACAGTACTTCGTCATGAACCAGTCGTCTCGCTGATGTGATACAGCTCGTTACTCTGTCCGGTTAAGGACAGGGGTTTGAAAGTACGCAATACGAGTGTTTCTAACTTCGCGTGTAAGCGAAAGATTATTCACTGATAATATCGGTCTGTCGAGCCGAGAGACTACAGTAATCACTTGATATTTTGAAACTGTTCTTAAAGGACTTAGGGCATAAAGACTGTGCTTTAGTTGTTGCCTCTACAAGAGACTGTGTTAGGTTATTTCGCAAAATTGTTCCCTAATAAAAGAACGATACTTTTTACGGACAGTGTCACTTTGTTTCGTAAAGGAGAGTGCCTACATTTCTTTCAAAGACTGTGTCAATTACTCCGTGAGAAAACAGTGTCGACATATTCCTTTCCTAAAACTGTGCCAACCTTCTTTTTCAAAAGACTGTGTCAATCCATTTCACAGAACTGTGCGAACATTTACTTTCATAAGACTGTGCCGATATTTCCTTTCAAGGATAGAGCTGATTCGTGGAATACGGTACCTTTATTTCTTGTCAAGGGACTATGTTAATTCCCCTCATAAAGACTGTGTCTATATTTACGTGTGATATTGTGCCTCAGTAGAAAAGTTATCTCTGAGAAATTACGTGATTTTTGTTAAGACTGCGTCGTAATAGAACTTGGTTCTCTTTCGCAAGACTGTGTCATAAATTGTTTTATTTCTGTCTTCGCAGAAACTTTAACTTATTTCTACGTGTGCGTGTGCTAGAACATTGGATGTGCTCATTACAAACAGTACAAAGACTGTGTCCGTGAGGACTTAATTTATTTCCTTTTGCACTGAGATTACGTGAAGCGGTAAACGGTTGTATCTCAGAAAATTCCAGTTTATTTTCATTATCTATCTATTTACGTTCGACAGTGACTATTGCACGAACAATATTAATCATTTTCATTGAACTGTGGTTTTTTCAAATGTGCGTCCAACACCATTCCCGGTGGAACAGTAAACAGTGTCTCGCCATAATTTGCAGTGCAGTGCGGTAGAGAAGTGTCGTGTCAGATTCCAATAACATTCTGTGCGAAAGTTTTACATTTCTCTGCTCCTTTAATAGGACTTAGTAGAATACAAAACTCAACAAATATTCCACGCTGCACTATCATCAGACGACCGCCCCAGGTTCGAGTCTCCAACATCAAGGGCTAACAACCGCCGAGGGACGACGCCGACGCCGCAGAACGACGCCTTCTCGACTCCTTCCAAGACATTCAAACTATTCGTCTGTAAAAGGTGATATAATTTCTATGCATTTTTTAATAAACTGCAAGTTCCACTTGAAATATGAACTCATTTCACTACCCTTCTCTCGTACTCTCTAAAGCATGAACCGTACACGCCTTGGCGTTATCCATGCTCTCCACAAAACTGAAGTACGGGCGTTCCTGTTTCAGTATGTATGGGTTTAGTGGTTTATTTTACGCAAGTTTGCATAATAATATTTTGCATTTGATTATTTTATTTCTATTATTGACTTAAAAAACCAAACCAAAACCCATGGCACTATAGCCCTTGAAGGACCTTGGCCTACCAAGCGACCGCTGCTCAGCCTGAAGGCCTGCAGATTACGAGGTGTCGTGTGGTCAGCACGACGAATCCTTTCGGCCGTTATTCTTGGCTTTCTAGACCGTATTATTGACTTAATTCTAAGAATATGAGAGACAACAAGAAATATATACACTCACAATTTTCTCCATACGCTAACAAAATGCATTCAGGAAACTCACCGAAACTAGAATCTTCGCCGTCCAAAAATCAAGTGCATGCGTTTAGTGGTTGAACACCCTCAGTGCTTTCCAATATCCAGATCCTCTCCCGTGATGACATTGAAACTCTCACAGTAGAGCGCAATTAATTAGCCACCAGGTACTGTATTTAGACTGGTGAAGCCTTCCACCATCATTATGTGAAGTTTGTGGTGGTGATTTCAACAGTCATAATACAACACCCGGCTACTCAGTACCGACAAGAGCGGAGAGGCTGAGGTAGAATGTGCAGATTCGTGTGATCTATTTCTACAGCATGATAACAAACGTCCAGCGTCATTCAACAGTGCGATACGGAGGCATGGATATAATCCAGATATTAACTTACAGTATCTGCGTAAGCAAACACATATCTCAGTTATCATCGAAATCAGTGCGACAAGCAATCCAGCATCGTCCTGGTTTATGCCAGATATATGCTGCAATCTGACGGGAGACAGTTCCTTTTCATACATACGTCTTCATTACAGACTGTTATGCCTTTCAGCGTTCAGTCTGCGACCCACTGGGAATTTACTAAACACCGCCACAATCTTCTATCTGCAAGTAGTTTTGTGGCCTCGTCTTGGTATTATACGTCTTATCGTTAAATCGTTAAAATCTGAGTTCCTCTTCGAATAATATATCATTTTAAGAAGGCAGACTGTGACTTCACTTGACGAGAACATTCTGAATATAGAGCCTTTTCCTGAATCATATTATGATTATGTAAATATCGTGAAGCATTGTTCTCGTATCACAAATCCCTGAGGCTGCACACAATATACAGAATGTAGGGAAATATTGAGAAACACTCGCGATCTATTTGACAACGATTCTTTGAGCTCCAACACCGTCAAAGCTGGGGAAGATTTCTTAAAATCGACATGTAATAACAGGAGCGATTGCGCAGGCAGATCTAATGTAACAGCTAAACAGATTTCTCGCCAGCTCGTGGAAAATGGTAAATCTCGCCATCAGTCTTCAAAATTTTACTGTCAGAAGAATTAGAGTCTATTCATCTTATGCGGCTCTTCTGCATGGCAGCCATTGACTGTTGTAAGAGCGGTAAGCTAGGAGGGATAGACGCATCACATTACAGCAGATTAACCACGAACCTATTTCGCTGTCGTAGCGGAGGGAGAGATGTTACTCCCACGTGCTGCGTCCCAGGAGGCGGGTAGGTGGGTCCTACCTGATTTGCCGGCCGACATGAGTGAAATAAAATAGCTCTCGCGGACCAATCACGCAAACCTCTGTGGGTGGGGGACAAGGCCGATGAATGCTGAATTTTGAACCAAATTACATGTGTTTAGTTCCATTATCCTTGTAATTAGTACCATAAACTGAGAATACCATTTGTCTGTTGGAGGATCACTATGTGTTTAAAGTACCCATGTATAGTACCCACCACTATTACAGAGGCCAACCCTTTGCCCCGATTCGGTTGGAGAATCCCAGGGAGAAACAATGAGGCTAACCTCGCTCGGGTGTTTCAGCATCTCGTTGTGGACATCATAGGTCTGCGTTCCGAGGAACACCACGGGATAGAACCGGGTGCTGTGATTTGTACAACTATGTGAGGAACACAACGAGATAGTACGGGTCCCTGTGATTAGTACCACTATATGAGGAACACCATGGCTTTGCGTTCCGAGGAACAGCACGGGTCTGGGTTTTACCTGTGATTAGTACTCACTATGTGTGGAACACCACGGTATAGTATGGGTCCCTGAGACTTGTACAACTACTTGAAGAACACCATGTGTTTGCTCTGCGAGTAACACCATGGGATAGTAGAGGTCCCTGTGTTTAGTACCACTATGTGAGGAAACTACGGGTCTGGGTTTACCTGTCATTAGTACCATTATGTGAGGTACACCTGTACGGGTTCCTCAGACTTGTACAACTACGTGACGAACACCGTGGGCTTTCGCTGAAAGGAACAGAACGGGTCTGGGGTTTACCTGACATTAGTACCCACTATGTGGGGAACATCACGGGATAGTATGGATCCCAGTGATATGTGCCCTTATATGAGGAACACCGCGGTAGATTACGGGTCCCTCTGATTAGTACCACTATGTGAGGAACATCATGGGTCCGCGTTCCATGGAATACCATGGGCCTGGGTTTTACCTGTGATTGGGACCAACTATGTGAGGAACTCCACGGTATAGTATGGGTCCCCGAGATTTTTACAACGATGTGAAGAACACCATGGGTTTGCATTTCGAGGAACACCGCGGGATTGTATGGGTCCCTCTGATTAGTACCACTATGTGTTGAACACAATGGGCTTGCATCCGAGGAGCCCCATGGGTTTTACCTGCCATTAGTACCGCTATGTGAGGAACACCACGACAGTACTGGTCTCTGTGATTAGTACCACTGTGTGAGGAACACCATTGGTTTGCGTTCCAAGGAACAGCATGGATCTGGGGTTTAACTGTCGTTATTGTTCCGGGGATTGTGTGGATCACGGAGCTGAAGGAAGGTGCGGGCGTGAATGGGTGGATATACGGAAATCGAAAGCATGATTTTAAACTTTAAAATTGTCAGTTTTATTTATTTTCTTAAGCCTTCTATCACAAGCTTAATACTTTGCCAAGTAATTAACAATAGATGAGGTACAATTCTAGCTCGAGAGCTTGCGTAAAATAATTAGAGAGAAAATCAATTTACATCATGAGCCAGAAGTCCCTTTTTTTTCACATCAGTACAGCTGCTCCCTTTAACAAACGCTCAAGGGGACAGATCTCCCCGTTTTTACATCAGAAGGAAAGGCATCTTTTCTCTACAAATTTACCGTAAAGGCTGGTCTCCACTGATTAACATTTAACAACATGTTAAATGTTAACAGGTGACACCATCAACATATTAAATGGTAAGTGTTAAATACTGTTTCATTTAACATTGTGTCCACACTTAATAAACATGTTAAACTTGAGTTCCTTTGTCTATGTACAGGTAGTTCATTATACATATTTGTGGTAATACCATTTTCACACCAGGCAAATGCTGGGGCTGTACCGTAATTAAAGCCACGGTCGCTTCCTTCCACATCGTAGGCCTTCCCATTCCCATCGTTTCCATAAGTGTTAGGGACCTATACCTACCCGGTATAGGTATAACCAATTGATCACATAATAAACACTCACAACTGCTATAAAATAAACACTATATTACGAAAATAAAATTTCATACATTACAGTCCGTCCGCCATACTTGTTTTCTTTCCAAAGATCACCATAACAACAGCCAAACACTCATAGTGTAAACATGACATACTCCCACTTTTTGATACCAATCAAAACACAATGTTTACAGACAGAGGCGAGAAGGTATTTTAACTCTTCTTCCACTCCTGGTGAAGTTTAGGCTGCCGAGACTTAATGTCTCAGGAACCGTACCACTGGGTATGGCCATCTCCTCACTCCCACCTTCAACTTCAAATGGATAAAGGTGCCTCGTAGGACGGATGAGTTCTCCTGAGGATATCTTCATCCGAACTACCCTGATCACTTTTTCTTTACCTGGAAATATAGCTGTCACTCTCCCCAGGGGCCAGTCGATTCTTCTCTTGTCATCACTACCAATGATGACCACATCTCCTACCTTCCAATGCCGATCAGACTCCTTGCCCGATGGACAGCACAGAAGGCTACCCAGATATTCCAGGCGGAATCTTCTCCTCAGTTCATTCCTCAGCTGTTGAAGGTACTGAAATCTTCTTGAGAGACTGACCTGATCTATTTTGTCTAAATCTGGAGTACCAACCGTGGGAATGTCCTGAAGAAACATTGACGGAGTTAGAGGTACCAATTCATCACGACTTTCTGAAATGTAGGTGAGGGGTCTAGAGTTAATTACGGATTCACAATCAGCAATAACAGTCAACAGTTCCTCATATGTCAAGATAGCCTTGCCTAAAACACGCCTTAATAGTTTCTTGACCATTTGCACAATGCGCTCCCAGAATCCACCCCACCATGGAGCTGAAGAAGGACTAAACTTCCACTCGATTCTAGTAACCGATGTTTCCGCACCTATTTTTTTCCAATCAGTGTTGCCGAACAATTTGTTAGCCCCAGCAAAGTTTGTCCCATTGTCACTATAAATCACACGAGGCCTGCCTCGTCGGGCTATGAAGCGCCTAAGGGCTAGTAAAAACCCTGTAGTCGACAAAGTCATTACTAGTTCAAAATGGACTGCTCTAACAACTGCACGTGTAAAAATCACAATCCAAGCCTTGTCTTTGGATTTTAGAAATAGTGCTCCAGCAAGATCGACTCCTACCACTTCAAATACACCTGCATCTCTCACACGATCTTCTGGAAGGGCTGGCATTTCAGGAACTGATATTTTCATTTCGAATCTTCTACATTGTATACATTTCCTGATGACTTTGCGAATTGTTCTTCTTCCCTTTGGTATCCAGTAGTGCTCCCGCAGTATGGCGAATAAAATCTGAACACCAGCATGGGAAGCTCTCAAATGGTGGTCTCTGATTATCACCTCAGTCAGAGGATGATTTGATGGCAATAAAACAGGTGTACGGAAATCGTATTCATCCTTCCTGTTGGTGATTTTTGTCTTAACCCTGACGAGGCCCAGCTGGTCTTTGAAAAGGCACAATGTTTGTTGGTTGTCCCTTTCAGTAAAGTTCTCTTCTTGAACAATTTTCAACAGTCGTCTCTCCGCCATTGAAATTTCCAAACAATCCAATTCAGAAGCAACATTCTGCTCTACGTCCTTTTTTGCATTGTTGATGAACCACAGCATCCAGGCCACCATTGACGATTCTTGAATACTGAGAAAACAAATTTAAATACCACTGCTTTCCCTGGGAGACAAGCATAGTAGTCGTAACAAGGTCTTCTTTTTCTTTCTGCACTGACCTCCTCTTCATTAATTTCTACAACGCGCGATGGCCAACTGTTCTCTTCCAACTTTAACCAAGCGGGTCCCTCCCACCAACGAGAAGAAATCATCTGCGAAGTAGAGCAACCTCTCGAAGGTAGGTCTGCTGGGTTGTCTGTGGCTGGTAGATGAAACCAACGCTTAGGATTAGATAATAATCTAATTTCTTTCACTCTGTTAGTGACGAACACTCCCCAAGCTCCCTCTCTCCTTATCCAACATAGCACAGAAGAAGAGTCACTCCAATAGTACTCCGGGATGTCCGTCAAATTCAAACTTTCTTTCACAGAAAAAGCGAGACGTGAGCCTATAGTGCAGGCTAATAACTCCAGTCTCGGTATCGTTATTTTCTTTAAGGGGGCTACCCTTGATTTTGCTGCGACCAGTCGCACATCAAACTCTTTTCCATTGAAAGATCTTAAAAAAATAACGGCTGCATAAGCCACTTGACTGGCATCACAAAATACATGCATACTCCATGACGATTTGTCCTCACAACTAGAAAATCTTCTAGGCATTTTAATTTCAGTAACAAAGGGCAACTCCTTCAACCACTTATTGAATTTGATTTGGGTGTCTTCACTTAACGGACTATCCCAACTTACTTTCTCTCTCCAACTTTCCTGTAGTAAAACCTTAGGTACAATGGAAACCGGACACGTAAAACCAATTGGGTCAAAAATACTTTGAGTCATTGACAAAACTGTCCTCCTTGTGAGAACATCAGAGTCATTCAACTTCACCACTTTACATGACAAACATCAGCTACGGGGTCCCACAACAAACCCTAAACAGGTGTCACTTTAGGTACTTCATCATCCAGAGTCAACCTGGTGTACTCCCACCCTCTTAGGTCAAATTTTCCTTGCAACAATAGCTCCTTCGACTCATCCACAAATTGTTTAAGTTCTTCTTCTGTGTTCACGGAAGTGACGCAGTTGTCCACATACAGCGATGTTGTCAGTTTATCTGCGGTTTCACGGAAGCATGAACTGTTTTTAAATGAAGATCCAATACCGCTACAAGTAGCAACGGGCTGCAGTTAACTCCAAAAACAACCCGTTTGTGGTGGTATATTTTGAGAGTTCCCTCAGCAAAATTCTCCCACCACAGGAATTTCAAAAGTTTCGATCCCTTTCAGCGACTGCGATTTGAAGAAATGCCTTCTTTATTTCTGAGATCACGCCAATCATGTTTAAACGGAACCGGTTCAAAATAGATGGAATTACTTCTAATAGATTAGGTCCCTTCTCCAGACAGTCGTTGAGTGAAAGTCCTCCTTTCGATTTACATGAAGCATCAAACACCGGCCTCACTGCTGTAGTCGATTCTTCCTTAAAAACTCCTCGGTGCGGTAAAAAGTACCCAGCATCATGAGAGCTTTCTTGGCCAACTTCTTCAATTATCCCTTCATCTTGCCAGTCATGGAGCACCTGCTGGTACTTCTCAAAATTTTCTTCCTTGATTAAGCGGTGTGTTGCAGAAACCAGTCTTTTTAATGCAACATCCTTGTTGTCTGACAATAGCTGCTGATCTTCTTTCCATGGAAGCGCGACTTTATATCGTCCTTCCTCATCTATCTTAACATTTTCTTGGAAATGTTTCAATGTTGCCATTTCAATCTCCTACGACAACGTCTCGGACGGATCACAAATTCCTATGCTTTCCAAGTTCCATAGTTCACCCAAAGAAGCCGTTCTCACAAACAGAGAGTTCACCATAGACACTGCGTTAGAGTTCTCAGTTGTCTTCCAGAGCTGTCCCATCACTGTCCAACCAAATGTGGTCCTAACAGCAACCAAACCAGACCTCAAATTGATTGTTTCCCCGGTCAATAAACTTCCCACGATGTCTGCACCAATGAGTAACTCAATCTCCGATGGCTCTGGACCATAATCAGAGAGCCAAATTTTCATTCCTCTGATCTCATCCATCCAAGGACCCCCTTTTAAACGTGGGATTGTACCACAAATTACTTTTTGTCCCAGCACCTTAATGTTTTGAGAAATTGAATGACGTAGGTTGACAATAGCTCTCCTATACAGGTTATGATCGTTTGCACCGATTGAAGCATCCCCAAAAAGCTTGTGTTCAATTTTTTCAGTCTTTGATGGAATGTATCCCATTTCCGCGGCAGTTTTCTGCAATAGATAGGATCTCTGCGAGCCTGTATCCAGCAATGCCCGTACAGTTATTTCTTTCCCTTGATGATTTAACCTAACTACAAGAGTTTGTAACAGTACTTCCGAAACATCACTGGTTTGGGTGTTAAGGGTTAGAGTTGGGCCACCTGACAACTTTGAACCCCATTCTTGGTTCTTCTCATCACCCTTATAACCCCTTTTATTTACATCTAATTTGGGACACATAATAGCCTCATGTTTATCACTGTACACGAGACATTTTAGTTTCGTAATGCAATTAGCAGCCGTATGTCCCACCTTCAGACATGAAGAACAAGCTTTATTCTCTGACAACCTTTTATGTTTATCCCTTAAGTTCAATTCTTGAGCCAGATGACACCATTTGCTGTCATGCGATTTATTACAGAAGACACACTCCTAATTGTTTCCTTTTCCAGCGAAAAGTACACTAGCAGTAGCTAAACCTTGCTCCCCCCGCTCCCGTTCTTTAATCTTAGCACTCCTCGATTTATTCGATAGTCCAAAACCAGCTTGAGCGAATGTAATTCTCTCTTCACTCTCTACTTCACCCTTCAGAAAACCAAGTAACGCGGTCAGTTTGTCAGCATGTCCATTATCCTGATCCGTTTTAGTCGTTGATGAACTCATCCAGACACGTAATACTTCCTCAGGCAAGCAAGATTCTACTAACGGAAAGAGCATTGAGCCATACTTATCTCGAGTAACGCCTATTGATTCTAAAGCTCTCAGCTGTGTTTCTAACTTGTCGTATAAGCTAGCAAGCATAGGCTTCTCCCTTGTCTGAGAAACATTTTTACTACAAGACTTTTGAGCTCCCTGACATAGAATTCTGTCAATAAATCTTCTCTTCCAAACCTACCCTTAAGGGATTCTACAGCCTTAGAGTAATTTTCAGCAGTGGGGGGGGGGGAACTGGTAACTAAATCTCTAGCTCGGCTATCAACCTTCGTGGACTGGATTGGGTATTGAAATTTATCTTCATCCTCAATTTCAGAGTCCTCATGGATGCGCCGAAATTGTCCCCAAAATTCCAACCAATTCCTAAACTCCCCATCGAATTTCACGAGTTCTATCTTGGCTAATTTCAGTTGCCTTTTGTTTTTACTCTCAGCTGATACAGTAGATGTACCTGATACTACTTCCAACACATTGGCATTGTTAGCTTGTAACCACAGGGCATATTTTTGTCTTGCATCATCTAATTTGTCTCTAAAACTGTCTATAGATTCGTACTCACGGTCATACTCGTCGTCTCCTTCTCTGCCAGCAACAAATCTAACACTTTTTCGTCCAACGGTGCCACTTCCTTTCCTAACCTTTCCAATTTATTTATCAAGGATTGCAACGTGTCTTCATGAATGCCGTCTTGTATTTCTTGACTTAAATTTTGCAAGAGCAAATTGTACGTTTTCGTAAAAGTCGCTCTAACCGGCCTCCGAGCTTTCGTTAACTTCTCCATTTCAACACAATCTACAAGTTGTGTAAAAATTACGTATCCTGGCAGGGTCGCCACAATTCGTTAGGGACCTATGCCTACCCGGTATAGGTATAACCAGTTGATCACATAGTAAACACTCACAACTGCTATAAAATAAACACTCTATTACGAAAATATAATTTCACACATTACAGTCCGTCCGCCATACTTTTTTTCAAAGATCACCATAACAACAGCCAAACACTCATAGTGTAAACATGATAATAAGACCCACCTGTGTCAGTGCGACGTAGAGCCACTAGCAGAAAAAAGATGAAGAGGATTTGGCCTTTGTTATTGCCACTGTTGCTTCTTGTTACGATTTTTAAATGTAGTTTTATTAGGTATATTTCCTTCCCTCGTCCTGCTCATTGCTTCAAAAACAAACCACTTTGAAGTATAAATTTTGCCCGTTACCGCCCCCATCTTCCGACTTTTCTCAACTTTTTGCAATCCTCGACTTACTGGGAGCGGATGGATGCTAGTTTTCACGCGGTAACATTTATTGAGAATTTCGAGTTCGTGGAAACTGTCGGCTTTCTTCGCTTTATCTCTGTATTCCTTTGATGAGACATCCCACGAACAAGGACTTTCTAATTATATCATTAGTTAAGTCCATTTGGAATCTGACTATGTTCGTCTTCGTATATGTGCATTATATCACTGAACAACTCAAATAAGCTGTTGGACTAAATGCTCGGCGCAATTACTATTTCAGTGTTGGCAACGTGTGTATTCAACAGACTGGAAAGTGTACCCTAACGCCATCTACAAGTGCGCAGTGGAAATTGTAATGTGTTTGAACGATAATAGACAGAGGGCGCACGGCTCGCTAGACTGACTTCTGCTGCGCTGGGCGTTCGCAAACGGCTGTCTGCCATTTCAACTTACTGGTGAAAGACGCTCTGTAATGTCTCCGACATCATCTTGCTGTTGGCTTTACGTCGCACCGACACATATAGGTCTTATGGCGACGATAGGAGAGGAAAGGGCTAGGACTGGGAAGGAAGCGGCCGTGGCCTTAATTGAGGTACAGCCCCAGCATTTGTCTGGTGTGAAAATAGGAAACCTAGGAAAACCATCTTCAGGATTGCCGACAGTGGGGTTCGAAACACTATCTACCGAATACTGGATACAGGCCGCACTTAAGCGACTGCAGCTATCGAGCTCGGTATATCATCTTCGAAGATGAAACTTGTTATAACGGGTATTGGGTAAAATAATAGGATGCACCCCTTTCAGGGATCGGGGATAGTAAATAAGTACCGCAGAGTTGTTTAAAAGGAAACGGTGTAGTGTTCATCTCAATATTGTATTAGTTTAAATTTAGTGTTAATTTTAGGTGTGTGACATGTTTGTCCGGGTTTCTAGTATGACGTACCAACAACTAAACTTAGTTCCTCCACGTACCAACTTGGGCGAGTTCACAATCTCTTTCCGACAGCTGGTGATCTCAATTAAGGTACGTTCAGTGTCGGTATAAATGTTCCTTTTTTCCATATCCTTCTTTATGTCCGTGTATGAAATAATTTTCCAGCATTTATTTCCCCTGGACCAGTATGTACCGCTACCTCTGAACCATTTAAATATATCATTATTCAAAGCGATTGGTCTCTGAACAAGCAAAGGTTAGAAGCCGCGAAGCGGCTTCACTCTTCTATTTTTTATTAATATTCAACCATAAGTCGCGCGGTTTCAGGCCTCTATTTCTTATTAATATTAAAACATAAGTGGGGGAATATATGCCTTACAGTGTTCAGATCTGTAATTACTACACGGATAGTGACAAAGCGATTGGTCTGGGTACGTTAGGTCCGGCTAGTGATAAAACCATTGGTATGTGAACAAGCAAAAATTAGAAGCCGCGAATTCTAATCTCTATTTACAAAGCGATTGGTCTGCCAAGAAGCAAACGTTAGAAGCCGCGAATCGGCTTTGGCCTTCTAATTTTTATTAATATTCAACCACAAGTCGCGCGGCTTTAGGCCTGTATTTCCTATTCGTATTAAAGCAAAAGTGGCGCATTCTGTGCTACGTCCGAGCTATTTCAACATGTTCTTATTTCTCTTTGGTGTTCATATATAATCGTGGCTGGCGGTGGCAAAAATGGACTCTACTATTGCCCGAAGATTTGCCCTATGAAACGTCACTCCCATAATTCAAGACAACGAGATATTGTTATTCTTATTTACTTCATTTGCTTATTCTTTTACATTGCCTCATTCTCTTAGGTCTCTTTATCCCGCGTAAGTTGGTCATAACTTCTCGCTGTCTTGAATTATGGGAACGATATTTCATTGGCGTAATCTTCAACCAATGGCAGAGTCCATTCGCCCACCGTCAGCCATGATTAGGCTACTATGTTACTTATCCTGGCGAGCCATCTCGGGAGTTATACAACACAGCGAAATTGTGCCGGTTGGCACACGATTTTAGCCTTTCCTTACTACATTTTAGGCCTAGGTGCCTCACCTTTGAAATTTGTTTCACTTTAGAATTTTATGTCTACTCTTTTAATTTTATGTTCTGTACGACTTACTTCGCTAAGTTTAATTGCATCTACTACGTCTGCGGAATTGTGCTCTATCGTCCATATACGATGTATTCTACTCCTATTCTTGTTATCTGGTCCGGTGTTGGACTGGTTCTGAAGCGAGTCTGTCTCCCGGGGCTCGTTTGCTGTCCTGCCGGGATCTGCTTCGCGTTGCTTATTGGCGTGAGGCGAGTTGATTGTCGCCCGCCATGAGTGTTGGAAGCTTGATGTGGTGGCTTCTCAGAAGAACGTGTATTTATCTCAACATGCCAGGATAGTGTGTGAAGGATCAGGGCTAACGCCCTGAAGAGCTTATTATTTTATATTATTATCTGGAGTGGACGTCCGCTGCTTGTTCTACCTAATTTTATCTCTATGGATTTGTAAGTAATCAACATCTCATCTGACGCCATGAGTTAGATTCTTCTACTCAAGGGCAAAATGTAAGTTATCTACTTCAAGATATTATTATTTTCTTTTTCCTGGAATTGGATTACCTCGTTTCAAAATCTTAATTATGTTTGGGAATATTATTCTGTTCTACGAAAAACTTTTCTGTTTGTTTTTCGACCGTATGGACTCGGAGATTTGGTAAAGTGAAAAGTGTTTGGCGTATTTACAGCACCTTTTCAGACTCCGTACTGAGGGAAGAACTCTATCAAAACCTATTTATCTCTGCGTTATTCTGCGAGAAACAACTTCCTTGTAAATTTTAATTTTTGCATCATGTAAAGAATTTCTTAATTTGAAGTGAAGGTAAATTTACTAACTGATAGTCATTTGCTGTAAAATTGAGACCACGCGATTTTCTCAGAAAAACCCGAATCTTTTTATTTTTTAATTTGCATTCTCCTATTCCCCTTTTCTGATAGCTATATTTATTCTATTTATTAAAATGGTCGGGTTTGATTCTTGCTCTTGTTTGTTTCTATGGCAACCGTTGCCCTTAGTGATGTGTTGTTGGTATGATGTTGATGATTATTATAAAAAAGAGAAAGAGGTGATTGAAGTAATAATTTGGCAGTTGCCTCATGTTTGAGCTGATGCCTTTTCCCCTTGTTTTTAAAAAGAACTTGGAGCGCTTTCCCTTTGTATTAATGATATTTGTGCTTGTGTAGATTTAACCCGTGTTTCTGGTGTTTATGTGTTTTACCCCTATTTCTTCGGGGTTTGTTGATTAATTTGCGAAGGTTGTCCCCCAAAATTGGTGGTACCTGGCATTTTTGGTGAAGTGCGGTGAAGTTTGGGTCCTGTTAGTGACCTGTTTGACTTAACTTTGGTGTTCCTTTCGGGTTTTGAACTAGTACCTTTTCCCTATCTTTATCTTTCCCGGAACCCCCTTGTGTTCTGGTTTCTTCGGGAGAATCCGTGGCTTCTCATTATTTAGTCTGATAATTAATTAAAGGAGAAGAAAACCTGTAATACTTGGAAAATTAACCTGTTGAAAAATTGTTCATTTTAGGGGCTTTCTGCCTGGAAATAATTTTTCTCTATAATTGTTTTATCCTTTATGTTAATGTTATCTTTAATTTTGAGGGCGTCCCTCTTCTTAGTGGACAACATTTTGATTTAATCCATTCTTATTTAATTTAATTTCTAACTTTTAAACTTAAATTTGGTTTAGACGGTGCACCGTGCCTTTAAGGAAGATTGAAAAAGGTATTCTTTCAAATTATTGTAAGGTTCTTACAAAAGAATTATTAATTAAACTTTCTATTGGTTCAAAAATATTCTTGGTTTTTTTTTCTTTCACGTTCTCTGACATTTACCACTGCGAAAACCGCGAGTAACGATCTGTGTTGCCTCTGTTAAATGGTCCAGTCCGTGTTCTTGAGTGTAAGTATTTTGCTTCCACTTTAAATTTTCTCTTTAATGGTTTAATTATTTTTGCTTGTTAACTTGTGCTGGTTATTGCCGGTATAGCTGGTACAGTTATTGGTAGCATATCGCGGTTATTGCAACTTTTGGTATCGGTAGTACATTTTCAATATCTTTCCCTCGCACTGTGGTAAATGCTTGGAATAGTGAAGGAAAGACCTGTAGAACAAAAGAGAATGATGTAGGGTACCGGTATTATTGTAAAAGGAATGCAATCATCTTGTTTAAACTGATTGAATTTTCTTTCATGTTATCACCCTCTTGGCGTTTCTGTGTTGTTCGCCTTCGTGCTGTTGGTGACTGTTTCGGGGTCATGCGAATGAGGTTGGTAATCTCCTATCAGCTGATATGTACCGTTGTGCGCTGCTGTCCTGCTTCGGTGTTTAGATGTGCCTGTATTTTTCCTTTCTTTCCTCCATAGATTGGTGAGTCACTCATGTTTTCTATTATTTGAGCTCTTAAGTATTTACATGAAATGGTAATGCTACTGTATCTAATGTTTACTGGGTAAATATCGATGGGCTTGGGACCATGAGTGTATCACGTTTGCTGTGTGCTCTGTGTACTACACTTGGTGTACGTTATCTGGCTTGAAAATTTTAATCAGCTACTTGTAGGGATGGGCTGCGAACGGAGTCGCGAAGAGTCGAGACTGCTACCTCTGGAACCGACACTCTCGACCCCAGTGTCGACTCCACTGATGCAGTAACACCATCTATCAACTCTTGTCGGAACTGTTTGGAATTATAGTTCCACGTTCCTTCCTTGGTAACTCGTGATACGATGAATCCACGATGATTATTAGCCAGCAAACATTAAATATTGTTTCGGGATTTTATCATCGTTAGTGTTAATGTTGTAGGTCTATTTTGGCGACGATGATGATACTGATGACGGTAATTGTAGTGGTAATAATAATCTGACAGTATATGTTTACATAATCGCCAATATTGACTTCAACGAGTTCAGCTCCGCGGTGTAGAGGGCAACGCGTGCGCCTGTTACCCGGCGGTCCCAGGTTCGATTCTCGGCTGGGTTAGGTTTTTCATTGTTAATGATTAATACCCCTGGCCTGGGGCATAAAACAGAAAAAAAAGAAGCGAGTGCTTAGAGTATGATTTTACAACAAATATTTTACCAAACATTGTGCGTCTTAATAGCCGCCTGCGCAGTCTAGGGAGGCCCCGGGATCGATTTCGGCTAGGTCGGGGATTTTTACCTGTATCTCAGGTTTCGTGATCACGTTGAAGTAGAGACCGGGTCTACAAAGCCAAGAATAACGGTCGAGAGGATTCGTCGTGCTGAACACACGTCACCTTGTAATCTACTGGCTTTCGAGCTGGGCAGAGGTCACTTGGTAGGCCAAGGCCTACAAGGGCTATCGCGAAAAGGGGCTTTTGTGTATACTACTACGGGTACTACTACTACTACTACTACTACTACTACTACTACTACTACTACTACGGGTACTACTACTACTACTACTACTACTACTACTACGGGTACTACTACTACTACTACTACTAATAATAATAATAATAATAATAATAATAATAATAATAATAATAATAATGCAACAAGACTTAATGTGGTCTTTGAATTATAATGTTTTCCAGTCACTGACCGCGTCAGGAATTGAATGAATGAGGCCCCCATCCTGCGGCGAGGATAGGAATTGTACTTGTTGCCGAGGCCTGTTGCACTCCTCTGGGGCAACGATGAATGACTGAAAGATAAAATGAAATGATGTTGGAGAGTGTTGCTAGAATGGAAGATGACAGGGAAAACCGGAGTACCCGGAGAAGAAAAAATCTCACGTGGAGTGACCGGGATTTGAAGTTCGGAATCTAGCGGTGAGTGACCAATGTGCTGCCGCCTGAGCCACGGAGGCTTTTACTGATGTAATCTATGTTCGAATTATGTTAGAGGGTTTACCCACATTAGATTTGTTTTCATCGTTCATGTGCAATTCATAGGGATTTACCATCGATATCTGTTTATCAGTTTCCTGATCACGACAAACAAAGACGTGAAATTAAATGTCCGTGGTCTGCTATGCCGATACTTTCTGAAATGGCACGTTTAATTTTATTTCACCTACACCATTACGCTCGTCATCTTCGTTAACGATATCGTACTTCACTCTACAATACTCTTAAAAAACCCAATGGGCAAATGAGCAGCAGTATGTATGATATTTCATGTAATTTTCTGCGCCTTGACACGCAAGCGGCCCCGCAATGAGAGTCTTCGCTTGAAGTCGCGAGGCTTCATGCGAAGCGACCATGCGGCCCCGCAATGCGCATCACGTTAACTTGGAGTCGAGAGGCTTCATGCGAACCGAGACCGGTGTTCGGAGTCGATGGAGTCGACGCTCTCGATTCCAGGCTTCAGTCGCGTCCATCCCTAGCTACTTGTGTAAACGGTCAAGTATCTCGCAGTGAACTGGTTATCTCAACTCGGTGTGCTTAACTAATTATCCATTTTCGTGTGAAATTCGAGTGCTTTTTCGTGTACTATGTAAACGTGTGAGATAGTTTGTACTCTGAGAACATGCTGTTGTGTTATTTGTTCTGGCCTAAGGTTTTAGTTCTCAGACTTCATGTAATAATTATTATTATCATCACTCCTATCACGTGTACTTTGGTGGCGTATGTTCTGGCATATTATTGGTGAACGTACTGTTTCTAATATTGTGCTTCTGCGTTGTACCTGGCGTGTGATTTTACCTACATTTAACCTAACCTTAGTGTTGACCATGGTGTGTGTGTGTGTTCATATGTGAACAGTATAGTGCCGACATGTATGGTGAATTATTCCCTCCTGACCTTGTTATTACCTGTGAGTAGTATAATTGGGTGGTTCGGGTGCCGCCTCCGCCTCAGGGCTCCCAGGGGCCCCTCCGCCTCACGGGAGGCCCTCCCAGAGGGCCCCTCCGCCTCCGCCTCACAGGGTGGCCCTCCCAGAGGCCTCCTCCGCCTCCCGAGGGGCCTTCCTAGAGGCCTCCTCCGCCTCCCGCGGGAAATTTGAATGTGGAAACAAAGCCACGTGCTTTTTGACACCTGCCATCGACAACAACGCATCGCTAACCTCAGTGGTACCAACTTAACCTAACTAGCGCGAGATTAGAATTGGTAAACAAATCCACGTGTTTTTGACAGCCACGTGCTTTTTGACAGACAACAACGCATCGCCAACCTCAGTACTGCCATCTTGACGGGCCTAAACCTCAGTAGTACCAACTTAACCTAACTAGCGCGAGATTTGAATAGGTAAACAAATCCACGTGCTTTTTTGACAGCTGTCATCCGCCATCTTTAAACCACAGAGCACTGTGCTGCCCTCTTTATCGCAGTAACTGCAAATTCGTCACCTGTCATCTGCAGTTCTGCCATCTTAACGGGCCTAAACCTTAGTGCTACCAACTTAACATCACTAGCGCGAGATTTGAATCGGTAAACAAATCCACGTGCTTTTTTGACAGCTGTCATCCGCCATCTTTAATCTATAGAGCACAGTGCTGCCCTCTTTAGCTAGATACCTTTGAAATGTGGTGGCAGGCAAATTCCACATCCGCCATCTGAGAGCACCGTGCTGCGCTCTTGATCGTAGTAGCGGACAATTTAAAAAGAACATGTCAAGGAATACCTTTGTTCTAGGAGAAGAAAAGACTACAGTTCTGAACGGCTTGCGTAAGATAGCGATTGTGTTAACCTCCTTTTCCCTGCTCTGTTAATGCATAGCTTTATCGAATACTTGAAGATTATATTACAAAAGAAGTGATTAAGAATATAATCGGTACAACATATGATCAGAACATTGAATGATGTGTTTGGAGTGCACCTTTGTTCTAAGAGAGTCGAACCCGAGACTGCCGGGTGAGAGGCAGGCACACTAAACCAAACCGTAGGAGCCGGCAATTCTCTTTCTATATAATAATTTCGTGTGGCTATTTCTAGCCAGGTGCAGTCTAAAAATAAATCCTAGTCTTGTTACATCAGGAAGGGTAACTGGCTAAATCCTGGTCTTGCAGCGTCAGGAAGGGCAATCGGCTGTAAAACAGATTCTTGTGATTTAAACTCTTGCGTCAGGAGGGGGCACTCGGCTGTAAAACATATTTTTAATCCCAAGAGAATCGAACCCGAGACTGCCGGGTGAGAGGCAAGCGCACTAAACCAAACCGTAGGAGCCGGCAATTCTCTTTCTATATAATAATTTCGTGTAGCTATTTCTAGCCAAGTGCAGTCTAAAAATAAATCCTAGTCTTGTTACATCAGGAAGGGTAACTGGCTAAATCCTGGTCTTACAGCGTCAGGAAGGGCAACCGGCCGCACCGTAAAACAATAGTGTATGATGTAAGAGGCTAGATACTGCTTTTTAAAATCTAAGAAGAGCATCTAGCTGTACAACCCCGATTCTCGTGTTAAAAAGGGCAACTAGTTGTAAAACAGATTCTTAATCCCAGTTCTTTGACGTTAGGAAGGGCAACCGGTCGAAAACAATAGTGTATGATGTAAGAGGCTGGAATCTGCTAGTTTTGTGTCAGGAAGGGCAACCAGTTGTAAAACAGATTCTTGTGTCAGGAAGGGCAACCGGCCGTACCGTAAAACAATAGTGTATGATGTAAGAGGCTAGATACTGCTTTTAAAAATCCTAGAAGGGCATCCAGTTGTAAAACAGATTCTTGTGATTTAAAATTTCGCGTCAGGAAGGGCAACCGGCCGTAAAACAGATTCTTGCTATTTAAACTCTTGCGTCAGGGGGAGGCACTCGGGTGTAAAATATATTTTTAATCCCGGCCCTGCTACGTTAGGAACCACATCTAGCTGTAAAAACAGGAGCTCCAAACATTTACAGTGTAAAGCTTTAGGAATAGGCTATGGGTTACATTTTTTGTTCTACCGCATAGAACACTATCTTTGAAGTTGTATCGGCGCAGTCAGTCAGAGCGAAGTGCGGAATGCATGTGTTGACTGAAATTGTACACTCGGCTTCCAGCTGTACTAACCTATAACGAAGACACTGCGTGCTGATAAGCCACTTGTAACTCACGGAACGTTTTCTTAGCTGTGTAGCATTTAGCTGGTGTAAGTACCTAACATAAAATATTATGATTGTACGGAGAGGTTAAAACACAGCGCCAGAACATAGCCTACCCCTATCGAAAGAGCCTGCACGGTGCCGGTATATAGGCTACTCCTGTTGAAGGAGCCTCTACGAGGTTTAACACCCCCCATCAACAGCCCTTACTTAATGCTGGCTTTTTGCACACCCTCGAAACTACCTAAGAATGTAATATACTACCGTAGGGAGAGGGTAAAACCCAGCGCCGGCACATAGCCTACTCCTACCGAAGAAGCCTGTACAAGGCTTAACGCCTCCATCCGACAGATGAATCACCCTCAACATCTTATACTCACAATCATTTTCGAAGGAGTCTGCACAAGGCTTAACGTCCCCATCAACAGCCCTTACTTAATGCTGGCTTTTTTTTCCACGTCCTCGAAACTACCTAAGAATGTAATATACTACAGTAGGGAGAGGGTAAAACTCATTGCCGTTACATAGCCTACTCCTACCGACGAAGCCTGCACACAGCTTATCGCCTCCATCCGACAGATGAATCACCATCAACATCTCATACTCACAATCATTTTCGAAGGAGTCTGCACAAGGTTTAACGTCCCCATCAACAACCCTTACTTTATGCTAGCTTTTTGCATGCCCTCGAAACTACCTAAGAATGTAATATACTACAGTAGGGAGAGGGTAAAACCCAGTGCCGGCACATAGCCTACTCCTACCGATGAAGCCTGCACACAGCTTATCGCCTCCATCCGACAGATGAATCACCATTAACATCTTGTACTCACAATCAGTTTCGGGGGAGTCTGCACAAGGTTTAACGTCCCCATCAACAGCCCTTACTTAATGCTGGCTTTTGCACACCCTCGAAACTACCTAGGAATGTAATATACTACAGTAGGGAGAGGGTAAAACCCGGTGCCGGTACATAGCCTACTCCTGCCGAAAGAGCCTGCATACAGCTTATCACCTCCATCCGACAGATGAATCACCATCAACATCTTATAGTCACAATCATTTTCGAAGGAGCCTGTACAAGGTTTAACGTCCCCATCAACAGCCCTTACTTAATGCTGGCTTTTTGCACACCCTCGAAACTACCTAAGAATGTAATATACAATAGTAGGGAGAGGGTAAAACTCGGTGCCGGCACATAGCCTACTCCTACCGAAGAAGCCTGCACACAGCTTATCGCCTCCATCCGACAGATGAATCACCATCAACATCTTGTACTCACAATAATTTTCGAAGGAGCTTGCACAAGGTTTAACGTCCCCATCAACAGCCCTTACTTAATGCTGGCTTTTTGCACGCCCTCGAAACTACCTGAGAATGTAATATTCAACAGTAGGATCGCCTCCATCCGACGAATGAATCACCCTCAACACTCTTGTACCCGCAATCATTCTCGCTACTTCGGGAGATATCGGGTTCGAACTCCTACTGTCGGAAGCCGTAAAAAATAGCAAATGCTAGGCGAGGGAGCTGCGCGATCGTCATAACGTGTAATTACATGATCTAGCTAAATGTAGTTTTAGCTCAATACCTTTAAGTGCCTACAGGTAAGGAATACCGCGGATGTAGCTTAGTACCCTCCCGTTTAAGTCCAGAGGTCGAGGATCGCGCGCTAACTTTCCAAGGCTCGATCCGCTGCAGAAATCTTAAATTCTGACACCTCGGCATCAACAGCAGGTTCGATCCCGGCTTAAATACGTCAGCCTGCAGAACTCAACGTAAGACCCTCAGGAGAGCTCTTGTTGCATAAACATTTCGTTCTAACTGTACTGCAAACGTCTGCAATTCTTGATATCCGCTTGGTAACAAGGAGCATATTTACTCGCTGCAGTCTGCGTGAAACACTCACAGTTCTTTGTATGTGTTTATTACGTGCACATCTCCCGTCTAAGTACTGTCCGCTGTGAATATTATTCTTCAGTCTTCAGCTTAAGGTAAGCCTGAACTGTTAGTTACTGTTTGCAAAGCAACTTCTATGCTAGGTAATAAATATCTACATTCATATATGTTTGTTCTTTTCTTTTTAGGTACAACTAGAATATTATCATTCGAGTTACAGGCTTGAGAGTACGCATTTTATTCATCCGAGTAACAGTCTGCAGCACGTGCATTTTTAAGGTATGTTTTCGAACTTTGAGTTGTAAAGATAGCTAGGCTACCTGATGTACCCTACACTACATTCATATATGTTTGTTCTTTTCTTTTTAGGTACAACTAGAATATTATCATTCGAGTTACAGGCTTGAAAGTACGCATTTTATTCATCCGAGTAACAGTCTGCAACACGTGCCTTTTTAAGGTATGTTTTCGAACTTTGAGTTGTAAAGATAGATAGGCTAGCTGATGTACCCTACACTACATTCATATATGTTTGTTCTTTTCTTTTTAGGTATAACTAGAATATTATCATTCGAGTTACAGGCTTGAAAGTACGCATTTTATTCATCCGAGTAACAGTCTGCAGCACGTGCATTTTTAAGGTATGTTTTCGAACTTTGAGTTGTAAAGGTAGCTAGGCTAGCTGATGTACCCTACACTACATTCATATATGTTTCTTCTTTCTAGGTACGACCAGAATATTATCATTCGAGTTTCAGTCTTGAACGCACGCATTTTATTCATCCGAGTAACAGTTTGCAGCGCGAAGATTTTAAGGTATGTCTGACCTCTATACGTTGAAACTTGGTTTCTTCCGAACATCGTAACTTTAAGCTGATCATAAATAGTTGTTCTCTTCAATCCTCATGCTATAGACGAGGTTAATCTTATAATTTCAAACTCACAGCAATGTCCGACCTCTGTACGTTGAAACTTGGTTTCTTCCGAACATCGTAACTTTAGTCTATTGATAAATAGTCGTTCTCTTCAATCCTCATGCTATAGACGAGGTTAATTTTATAATTTCAAACACACATAGCTCTGCCTGACCTCAACAGGCTGAAACTTGTTTTCTTCTAAAACATCGTAACTTTAGTCTGTTGATAAATAGTTATTTTCTTTAATCTGCATGTCATAGAAGAGGTTAATCTTATAATTTCAAACTCACAGCAATGTCCGACCTCTATACGTTGAAACTCGGTTTCTTCCGAACATCGTAACTTTAAGCTAATCATAAATAGTTGTTCTCTTCAATCCTCATGCTATAGACGAGGTTAATCTTATAATTTCAAACTCACAACCATGTCCGAACTCTATACGTTGAAACATGGTTTCTTCCGAACATCGTAAATTTAGTCTATTGATTAATAGTTACTTTCTTTAATCTGCATGTCATAGAAGAGGTTAATCTTATAATTTCAAACTCACAGCAATGTCCGACCTCTATAGGTCGAAACTTGGTTTCTTCCGAACATCGTAACTTTAGTCCATTGATGAATAGTTTTCTCTTCAATCCTCATGCTGTAGAAGAGGTTAATCTTATAATTTCAAACTTACAGCAATGTCTGACCTCTATAGGTTGAAACTTGGTTTCTTCCGAACATCGTAACTTTAGTCTATTGATAAATAGTCGTTCTCTTCAACGTTTTATGCTGTAGAAGAGGTTAATCTTATAATTTCAAACTCACAGCAATGTCCAACCTCTATAGGTTGAAACTTGGTTTCTTCCGAACATCGCAACTTTAGTCTATTGATAAATAGTTGTTCTCTTCAATCTTTCATGCTGTAGAAGAGGTTAATCTTATAATTTCAAACTCGCAACCATGTCTGACCTCTATAGATCGAAACTTGGTTTCTTCCGAACATCGCAACTTTAGACTATTGATAAATAGTTGTTCTCTTCAATCTTTCATGCTGTAGAAGAGGTTAATCTTACAATTTCAAACTTACAGCCATGTCCGACATCTATACGTTGAACATCGCAACCTTAGGCTAATCTCTATTGGTTGTTCTCTTTTCAGATGTTTCCCTGCTTGCAGTGTAATGAAACGTTCAGAAGACGTGACATCCTCACACGTCATGTAAAATCGAAACATCGTGATGCATCTGATACGTTTTCCTGCGGGCAGTGCAACGTTACGTTCGCAAGGCGAGATAACTTTATGCGCCATATAAAATCAAAACACCCTAGCATAACATCTGCTTTATGTGAAGTTTGAGGTGTGTATTTCGCTAACGTAGAGCGATACGATTCTCACTTAGTAGAAGCACATCAGGTATCTACTTGCTCTCAGGTAATAGGAGAAAAACGTAAAAAAACGGATGTAGCTGTAGAAAGTACTAGTAGTAAAAAACCTAGAAAAATTCATGAACTTCAAACTATTCACTGCGAGCACTGTAACACTGATTTACCATCTTCACATTTGCAGGGACACTTACGGAGTAATGAACATAAAAATAATGCGTGTAGAAGTGGTAGTAACGCAAACATCGAGGAAATTAATACAGCATTTAAAAGTAGGATTTCTAGTTACAGAATTCGCACCAGTCAAAAGTTTCAGAGCACTTCAAACTTTTTAAATTGTGTTCAACCGGATGTACAACAGCTTCTTGCTAAATCTTAGTCCAATCATAATTTATTTAAAGTTAATTTTGAACTTTTCGCCTTGTACATTAAAAGCACGGATGAATCCGAAATAACGGACATTAAATCATTTAATACGAAGAATTTTGTCATAAGTGAGTCGACTAATTTTGGTGATGTACTTAGGGATGTCTCTAACATTATTTCAACTAAGAGCGAGGAATTTCAGGAAAAGGAATCAGGGTGGCTTTAGTTGAAATAATGTATCTAGAAGTTAACATCAATAAGTACAATCCCATGCGAGGTTCATCGTACATCGAGCTGCCGACATGGATTCAGCGAAAAGAAGCTGTTGTAAACATCCGAAACAATGACGAGGCATGTTTTGCATGGGCAGTGATGTCGGCTTTAAATCCTGTGAAACGGAATGTAGCGAATAGAACATCATCGTATCCACACTATTCAACGCAGCTAAATTTCGATAGTATAGAATTTCCCGTGCAGTTAAAGGATATTAAGCGCTTTGAGGAACTAAATAACATTAGCATTCATGTGTATGGTGTAGAGGAAAAGTCTGTAGTAGGTCCTCTGTATTATACATGTCATAGGAAGAGTGCTCATGTTAACTTTCTCTATATTGAAAACAGTGAAAATAGCCACTTTTGCTGGATTAAAAATCTGAGTAGACTTGTTGGTAGTCAGTTGTCAAACAGGTGTAACAAAAAGTGGCTATGTGATGGATGCTTGCAGTATTTTAGAACTGAAGATCAGTTAACGAAGCATTCTAAGAATGACTGCAATCATGTACGTACAGAGATACCTACTACAGGCAATAATGTTTTAAAATTTACAAATTTTCACAAGCAGATGTGGGTACCTTCCGTGATTTATGCAGACTTTGAAGCCATCCTCACGCCATGCACCACATGCTTACCTAATCCTGACAACTCTTTAACTAATACTACGCACATGCATGTCCCGTATAGCTTCGCGTATTACATCAAGTGTAGTTATGATAGTACGCTTAACAAGTTAGAGCTGTATCGAGGACCTCATGCTGCTAAAGTATTTTTAGAAAGACTTGAAAGTGATGCAGTTCGTCTTGGTCGTATTCTAAATAGTAATATTCCTATGAAGCCACTCACCGAAATTCAGTTAAATGATCATGAACGTGCTACAAAGTGTAGCATTTGTGATGGGGAATTTTCCGAAAATGACCCTAAAGTTTTTGATCATGATCATTTAACTGGTTTCTACAGATGTGCCGCTCATTATAGCTGTAATCTTAAGTACAGAGTTCCTAAATTTATCCCTGTAATTTTTCATAACTTACCTGGTTACGACTCACATTTCATCATTTAACAATTTGGAGCTTCAGATGAAAAAGTAGATTTAATCCCTCAGAATAAAGAGCGGTACATTGCGTTTGCAAAGTCTGTAAAAGTAGATGCTGAGAATTCTATAAAACTGAGATTCCTTGACTCGTTTCGCTTTATGGCGAGTAGCCTCGATAAACTTTCTAGTCATTTACAGCCTGAACAATTTACGGAAATTCGACGCGTTTTTCCTGAAGAAGCGCAGTTTAATTTACTTCGGCGTAAGGGTGTTTTTTGTTATGAATATCTCGACTGCTTAGAACGCCTCGAAGAACGTGCCTTACCATCGAAACAATCCTTTTAATGCTCGCTGAATTCAGCAGATATTAGTGATGATGACTATTTACATGCACAACATATCTGGGAGCAGTTCCACATTCAAACGCTGGGTGAATACTCCGATTTATATTTAAAGACGGATGTACTTTTGTTAGCTGATGTTTTTGAAAATTTTCGCTGTGTTTGCAAGAAAACCTACAGCCTTGACCCATGTCAGTATTTTACTGCGCCTGGGTTAAGTTGGGATGCGATGCGATGTTAAAATACACGCAGGTGAATTTGGAACTGCTAACCGATATTGATATGGTGCACTTTATAAAATCATCTATTCGAGGCGGTCTAAGTCAGTGCAGCGGGCGGCATTCTAAACCAAAAAATAAGTACATGCCGAGTTTCGATTCTCGTCAGGAATCTCAGTATATCGTTCATCTCGATGCTAATAATCAGTATGGGTGGGTGATGAGTCAGCATCTACCGGTGAGTGGTTTCCGCTGGCTAACGCAGTGCGAAATTGATGCTTTACAGCTGCACGCCCTAGGCGATGAAGCTGATAAAGGCTATTTCCTAGAAGTTGACTTACAGTATCCTAAAGAGTTACACACTTCTCATAATGACTTACCTTTCTGCCCTGAAAATGTGAAGTCCCCGTACATCGCATCGACGAAAATGCTAATTGCTAATTTGTGTGATAAATCTAAGTATATCATTCATTACCGAAATTTAAAACAGTGTTTGCAGCATGGTTTGAAGTTATCCAAAATTCATCGCGTACTAGAATTTAATCAGTCACCGTGGCTAAAGCCATATATCGATCTGAACAATAATTTAAGAACGAATGCGGTTAACGAGTTTGAAAAAGATTTCTACAAGCTCATGAATAACAGTGTGTTTGGTAAGACTATGGAAAATGTTGACAAACGCGTTGATGTAAAATTGATTATAAACTGGGAAAATATTAAGAAAATGTATGGTGCTAACTATTTAATAAGTAAACAAAATTTCCACAGCTGCACCATCATACATGAGAATTTAGTTATTATACAGATGAATCGTGTTAAGGTTAAGTACGACAAACCTACCTACGTCGGCTTTGCAGTACTTGAATTGGTTAACACACTCATGTATGAATTCCATTACGATTATATGATGAGGAAGTACGCGCGTAATGCGCATTTGCTCTACACAGATACTGATTCGTTTATTTATCAAATCAAAACTGATGACTATTACAATGATATAAAGCCAGACTTGGGTAGGTTTGATACAAGTAACTATCCTGCAAATAATCAATATCATCTACCGCTAGTGAACAAAAAGGTTCTAGGTAAAATGAAAGATGAATGTGCTGGGAATATTATCGATTCATTTGTAGGTACTAAATCCAAGTCATATTGCATAAAACTCTTAAATGAACTACAAATAAAGAGATTGAAGGGGGTTAAAAAGAATGTCGTTCAGAATCAGCTAAGTTTTGAAAACTATAACAATTGCATTAAAAGTAATCCTCCTGTTTTGCATAAGCAAATGTCTGTCATTAGAAGCAAGAAGCACCAGTTGTACACTCATTTAATTAGTAAGGTAGCCCTTAATAGTGATGATTGCAAACGGTTTGTCATTCTAAATTCTACCAACACTCTAGCCTGGGGGCATAGTAGTATTGATAGGTACTACTTTACATAAAGCAGATGTGTGTAAACATTATGCTAAGAGGTGTGTACTTACGTTACGCTGTCTTACATCACAATTCACTGTACATATTGTATAAAGATAGGGAGAGGTACGCTGAGAGCGTAGTACGGCAAGTTTAAACTTGTACATACAAGAATTGCATCGAGAATGGGAGAAGTACGCAAACATCACTAGGGTAAAATGATTCGAGATAAAACTTGTACATACAAGATGTAAATAAATAATGTAGAATTGGCATATTCTTTTATTTTAGGTTGGGTATTACCTTCCTCCCGCTCCTTATTTGCAAGATAGAGTTTCGTTTATTACTCAAAGAAGAAAAGCAAGAAAGAAGGTGATGAGCAGATTCGTAAGTATGTTATTGTCTAGCTCATGTTGAGAAGAGAATTTTTTCTCTTTCTAAACAGTGTTTGATTGCAATGCAGTGTTCAACAACATCGAACTATAAATGGTAGTATGTGTTCAAGTCTAAACTTGCAATACTCTTGCTTTTGCAATGCATGTTCGATAGAGATGTAGCTTGATAGAGGAAAAAGAACAGCTTAGTATGTATGCTGAGAAGATAATTTTTTTTCTTTCTAAACAGTGTTTGATTCTAGTCATACAATGCAGTGTTCAGCAACGTCGAACTATAAACAGTATTATGTGTTCAAGTCTAAACTTGCATGTACGCGATATGCATGCTGTCTTATGTGTAAGATCGCGTTGTACGTTCGATAAAGCTATACCTTAACAGAGCAGGGAAAAGGAGGTTATAACAATCGCTATCTTACGCAAGCCGTTCAGAACTGTAGTCTTTTCTTCTCCTAGAACAAAGGTATTCCTTGACATGTTCTTTTTAAATTGTCCGCTACTACGATCAAGAGCGCAGCACGGTGCTCTCAGATGGCGGATGTGGAATTTGCCGCCACCACATGTCAAAGAATAAAGATACCAACACGATGCTCTCTTGGCAGCTTTTCAAATTATCCGCCACCACAGAGTGCAGTGCGACGCTCTGTAGATTAAAGATGGCGAATGTGGAATTTGTCACCACCACATAGAGTGCGGCACTGCGCTCTCTTGATTAAAGATGGTGGATGACAGCTGACGGAATTGCCCGCAAGAGTGCGGTACGATGCTCTGTAGTTTAATGATGGTGGATGACAGCTGACGAAATTGCTCGCAAGAATGCGGCACGGTGCTCTGTAGTTTAAAGATGGCGGATGTCAGCTGACGCAAGAGGGCAGCACGGTGTTCTGTGGTTTAAAGATGGCGGATGACAGCTGACGAAATTGCCCGCATGATAGCATCACGGTACTCTGTCGATTAAAGATGGCGGATGACAGCTGTCAAAAAAAGCACGTGGCTTTGTTTCCAAACAAGAGCACGTGGAATTTTCCGCCACCACATTTCAAAGGTATCTAGCTAAAGAGGGCAGCACTGTGCTCTGTTGATTAAAGATGGCGGATGTCGGCTGTCAGAAAAGCGCGTGAGTTTGTTTCCAAACAAGAGCATGTAGAATTTTTCAAATTGCCGCCACCACATAGAGGGCAGCACGGTGCTCTCTTGATTAAGGATGGCTGCTGTCATGTGGAATTGCCTGCCACCACATTTCAAAGGTATCTAGCTAAAGAGGGCAGCACGGTGCTCTCTAGATTAAAGATGGCTGCTGTCAAAAAGCATTTTTCAAATTATCCGCCACCACATTTCAAAGGTAAGTATCTAAAGAGGGCAGCATTGTGCTCTATAGATTAAAGATGGCGGATGACAGCTGTCAAAAAAGCACGTGGATTTGTTTACCGACTCAAATCTCGCGCTAGTGAGGTTAGGTTGGTAGCACTAAGGTTTAGGCCCATTAGGATGGCAGCACTGCGGATGACAGGTGACGAATTTGCAGCTACTGCGATAAAGAGGGCAGCACAGTGCTCTGTTGTTTAAAGATGGTGGATGACAGCTGTCAAAAAGAACGTGGATTTGTTTACCTATTCAAATCTCGCGCTAGTTAGGTTAAGTTGGTACTACTGAGGTTTAGGCCCGTCAAGATGGCAGTACTGAGGTTGGCGATGCGTTGTTGTCTGTCGAAAAGCACGTGGCTCTCAAAAACACGTGGATTTGTTTACCAATTCAAATCTCGCGCTAGTTAGGTTAAGTTGGTACCACTGAGGTTTAGGCCCGTCAAGATGGCAGCAGTGAGGTTAGCGATGCGTTGTTGTCGATGACAGTTGTCAAAAAGCACGTGGCTTTGTTTACAAATTCAAATTTCCCGCGGGAGGCGGAGGAGGCCTCTGGGATGGCCCCCTCGGGAGGCGGAGGCGGAGGGGCCCCTGGGAGCCCTGAGGCGGATGCGGCGCCCGAACCATCCAATTATACTACTCCTGTGAGCACCTATTTTAAATCTTTCTGGTTTAATGTGGTTACCTTGTGCTCGTGTTGTCCGTGTCGTTCGCGAATATCTATGAGAAATTCTGGCCTTTAGCTTGGTGGTACGGTTTTCATGCTAGGTCTGGCTTTCCTGAATTAATTGTAACCTAACGCTAGTGAATTATTTAACGTGGTTTTGAATTTAAAATGCACTGTGGTATTTTAGTAATCTTGGCATTGCAACGTTTCTAACTGTTAAAAATTTTATTTTCTTCTACGGTGACTTGCGAGCTGGTCACATTAATAATTGATTTCATATTTTAACATGCTTGTTGAGCTTAAAATTAACTTGTGGGTGAATTATTTTGGTTATCTATGATCTGTAGTTGGTAATGGCTCTTGCTTTGCTTGTGCGTTTGCTGGTCTGTGCTAGCTGTGGGATAGGTGTTTGCGGAACTGCATGAATGGGTTATCCCATTTTTATCCTATCCCGCAGATGGTAGAGATTGGTGAATAGCTGGGCAGAGGCTTGAGTCATTTCACCCACCTCATCGTTTATATTATTGGGTTATGGGGAAAGCATTGGTTATGGTTGAATTATGGGAGCTGGAGTTGGTGCGGATTTCCTGTTAGTCTTGTACTTGGCCTTATGTGCCTTTCCTGGTTCTCCGTGTAACTTATCAGTTTTCGGTTTTCTTCATTTCTGGTGTACCTTGTACCTCATTATGGATTATATTTTTTTCCCCTGGTGATAGTGTATCTATCTGGAGTGTGGCCTGCTTCAGGTTTTCAATTCATGGAACTTTTATCTGAAATTATTAACGTAACCTGTCTATTTTGCTTGATTTCTATTGTAGGTGTCTAAGGTTGGTTAATTAATTAATTATTTCTTGTAGGGTCCGCCTGTTTCTCTGCATTGCTAGTTTGTGCGCTGCCTAAGTCATCGTGTATGTAGATGTCTTTGTTTGAAACATTTTACTACCCTATTGTTATTTAATTGTATTCCATTTTGATTTGTGGATTCCATCGGCCTCCCTACCATTTCTACTGTGTTGGATTGCTGTTGAGCAAATGTGGTCTGTAACCTGAGGATGGAAAAGCCTCTTAACCTAATAGGATTGGGTGCAGATCGGTGTTGGGTGATGATATTGGTATCAAGTATTTGTTGTTTGGGGTTTATATTTCGGGGTGGGCATGATAGTTTCGCAGCATGTCGTTGAGGGTTGTAAGTGCCCTTTTTCCCTATTGGGGCTGGCGCATGCGTGTTGGAGCTAGTCATGGTTATTTTATGGTTTCTGTGTTGTGTTGTTCGCTCATGATGACATGTCAGGTAAGGACTGGTTGTTGGTCTTATTGTTGTACCTTGTGTCTTCGTAGATTTGGAAATACCCTTCGATGTGGGTCTATTGCTCTGATGGAATGATTTTAACTTGTGTTATGTAACTTGTTGGCTTTGTGTGTCCTGGTTTCTTCGCTTTTGGTCTCGCTGCATTACCTATTGATCTGACGTTATCTTGTGTTCTGTTGCTACCTCTTGTAATGCTCAGTTAATGTTCACCTGTCACTCTTTGACATTTTTTCTCTTCAGTGGATCTAATTTGTCTTTCGACAAGGTTGTTTGGTCATCTTACCGTTCTGTGGAGTCATTAACTTGGTATGGGACTCGTTAATGGTCTTTAGGCGGTACCGAAGTCGCCCAACTGATGGATTATGGGGTCTGTTGGTTGCGAACTTTTCTTCTTCATTGCCTGTGAGCGTTTCTAACGTCCTACCATATTTTCTACCTTTTATATTTTATTTAACTTGTCTCCTGGGTGTATGGGGAAGGTATCTGTTAAGCTGGTTGGCGACAGAGTGACGTGGAGGTCACGTATTTTTAGACCGCATTATTTGTCGAGGCCCTGACAGGCAACCGGTAGATTATGTTGTGTAGGTCACTGCTTTGAATTTCCTGTGAGTCGTCTGGTTTGAGGTGGATTTTATCGCCTTTTCTTATTTGAATCAGGTGTACTGTGAGGACACATATTGTTGTTAATATTTGAAGTTGGAGGTTGTGTGGCTTCGGATTGGTTTTCCCTGCTGAGTTTCTTACATCCATTTTCTATTTCGTTATTCCTATGGTGTTATCGAAGGAACCATTATGTGGTTATTATTTTCCATTCTACTATTATTTTGGGCTTGGTATTGTTGTCGCTAGTTCGGTTGTTGATGACAAACATTTAGCGCACCTCACCATCTCATTGTATAAGAAGTCTCCTTCCGTGCTGCCAACGTTATCTTGTCTCGAATATCTGTACCTCTAACCCAAGGATTTCTTCGCTTAATTTAAAACTTGTAATCGGTGGATGTCATCGTTTCATAGAAGTAACAGTTTATCATTCTTCTCGTTCAACTAGGTGATGTATTGTGATTCGGGGTATTGATACAGTAGACGTTGTAAATTTATTCAATGACCTTGATTAAGTATTTTAAAGGTAAACATTTAAAAATTAATTATTGCTCATCGAGTTGTAGTTCTGAAACTACTGCATACTATGAATTTGATGTTGACTCTGTTTTGGGGTGTATGCCGGTGTGATGTGTTCCTGGCTTAGAAAGATTCTTTATTGATCAACGTATTATTATGCTATCCTAAATTATGATGGTCGTTCTGGATTACGTGTCTGATGTAAATGTAACGTAGGCCTGGCCTCTATGTGTTTACCAAGGTGAGTGTTCTGCTGGCACTGTTATTTAACTCCGTGTTTGTGGTATGTGGGAGTTGTGTTTCATGCTTACTGGGTATGAATTTATGTTGCGGAATTATTGAATTCCTAATTGAAAATGATGTTAAAATTACTGTTGGCTTATGACCGTTGTACTTCCGCGCTTATGCTTATTGTTCACCATTCCGTGTGGTGGTATATTAATGCGTTACCTTGTTTGTACTCCCTGCTCTGGTAATTGCTCCTCCCATATGGCTTGTTATGTGGTATGCTCTGGTCCTAGGTCAGTCGATTGCTCCATAAAAATTTAAATTTGAACCAAATATTTGGATCTTTGTTAACCTAGTATATGCGATTCACCAATTTAGTCTTTCTTTCCTTGTCTCCCTATCCATTATCTTTGCGTTCTGTTCTCGCTGTGTTGCCAATTTGATTTGGTAGAGAAACAAGAGGCTGCAATTCTTACTACCTAAAACCTGATGAAAATATATCTGTGGGGAAAATGTAATTTTAATGTTTGGTCAAAGGTATTTAAAAATTGTAAAACACATTTAGGATACCTTTTTGTGAAGAATCTCATGGTTATGTAAAACTAATTACTAAAGCTGGTGATGCCGAAAACGGGTAGGTGATAAATTGAAAGGTATGTCTCTGGACATGAATGAACTTTGGTAATTATGAAGGGTGAATAATATAGATGAACTTTAATTTGCTTTGAAACATATTGAAATTAGTAACCTCTAATAAAAAAAGGGTGTAGAAATGAAAAGGAATTTTACTCTGTTCATGCTAGGTGGGTCTGTGTGTAAAAGTTATATTTAACGATTTTGCTGATGAACTTTTGCTGCGTACGTGAGGTTCTCCGAACTTTGATCTATTCTGGTGTGTAATGACATATTGTTTCAATATGGATCTAATCTGGATATTCTAGTGGTGTAATAAGATAGTTTTGGTGCAGTGATCATTATCTTAAAAGGAATAATTATTTGAAATTTAGATTGTTTCTGCATCACTGCCCGTGGAGGAAGTTTATCTTGGGTTTTCCAGGGGGAGGCTGTGCCGGTTGGCACACGATTTTAGCCTTTCCCTATTACATTTTAGGCCTAGGTGCCTCACCTTTGAAATTTGTTTCACTTTAGAATTTTATGTCTACCCTTTTAATTTCATGTTCTGTACGACTTACTTCGCTCAGTTTAATTGCATCTACTACGTCTGCGGAATTGTGCTCTATCGTCCATATACGATGTATTCTACTCCTATTCTTGTTATCTGGTCCGGTGTTGGACTGGTTCTGAAGCGAGTCTGTCTCCCGGGGCTCGTTTGCTGTCCTTCCGGGATCTGCCTCGCGTTGCTTATTGGCGTGAGGCGAGTTGATTGTCGCCCGCCATGAGTGTTGGAAGCTTGATGTGGTGGCTTCTCAGAAGAACGTGTATTTATCTCAACATGCCAGGATAGTGTGTGAAGGATCAGGGCTAACGCCCTGAAGAGATTATTAATTTTATATTCTTATCTGGAGTGGACGTCCGCTGCTTGTTCTACCTAGTTTTATCTCTATGGATTTGTAAGTAATCAACATCTCATCTGACGCCATGAGTTAGATTCTTCTACTCAAGGGCAAAATGTAAGTTATCTACTTTAAGATATTATTCTTTTCTTTTTCCTGGAATTGGATTACCTCGTTTCAAAATCTTAATTATGTTTGGGAATATTATTCTGTTCTACGAAAAACTTTTCTGTTTGTTTTTCGACCGTATGGACTCGGAGATTTGGTAAAGTAAAAAGTGTTTGGCGTATTTACAGCACCTTTTCAGATTCCGTACTGAGGGAAGAACTCTATCAAAACCTATTTATCTCTGCGTTATTCTGCGAGAAACAACTTCCTTGTAAATTTTAATTTTTGCATCATGTAAAGAATTTGTTACTTTGAAGTGAAGGTAAATTTACTAACTGATAGTCATTTGCTGTAAAATTGAGACCACGCGATTTTCTCAGGAAACCCGAATCTTGTTATTCTTTAATTTGCATTCTCCTATTCCCCTTTTCTGATAGCTATATTTATTCTATTTATTAAAATGGTCGGGTTTGACTCTTGCTCTTGTTTGTTTCTATGGCAACCGTTGCCCTTAGTGATGTGTTGTTGGTATGATGTTGATGATTATTATAAAAAAGAGAAAGAGGTGATTGAAGTAATAATTTGGCAGTTGCCTCATGTTTGAGCTGATGCCTTTTCCCTTTGTTTTTAAGAAGAACTTGGAGTGCTTTCCCTTTGTATTAATGATATTTGTGCTTGTGTAGATTTAACCCGTGTTTCTGGTGTTTATGTGTTTTACCCCTATTTCTTCGGGGTTTGTTAATTAATTTGCGAAGGTTGTCCCCCAAAATTGGTGGTACCTGGCATTTTTGGTGAAGTGCGGTGAAGTTTGGGTCCTGTTAGTGACCTGTTTGACTTAACTTTGGTGTTTCTTTCGGGTTTTGAACTAGTACCTTTTCCCTGTCTTTATCTTTTCCGGAACCCCCTTGTGTTCTGGTTTCTTCGGGAGAATCCGTGGCTTCTCATTATTTAGTCTGATAATTAATTAAAGGAGAAGAAAACCTGTAATACCGGTACTTGGAAAATTAACCTGTTGGAAAACTGTTCATTTTAGGGGCTTTCTGCCTGGAAATAAATTTTCTCTTTAATTGTTTTATCCTTTATGTTAATGTTATCTTTAATTTTGAGGGCGTCCCTCTTCTCAGTGGAAAACATTTTGATTTAATCCATTCTTATTTAATTTAATTTCTAACTTTTAAACTTAAATTTGATTTAGACGGTGCACCGTACCTTTAAGGAAGATTGAAAAAGGTATTCTTTCAAATTATTGTAAGGTTCTTACAAAAGAATTATTAATTAAACTTTTTATTGGTTCAAAAAGATTCTTGGTTTTTTTTTCCTTTCAAGTTCTCTGACATTTACCACTGCGAAAACCGCGAGTAACGATCTGTGTTGCCTCTGTTAAATGGTCCAGTCCGTGTTCTTGAGGGTAAGTATTTTGCTTCCACTTTAAATTTTCTCTTTAATGGTTTAATTATTTTTGCTTGTTAACTTGTGCTGGTTATTGCCGGTATGGCTGGTACAGAAACAATAATTAAAATTATTATATATTGTAATTTCTTTCTGAAATAACCATCCGCATTTCTTCAACTGCGTAGTCTTCAGAAAAAAACCTCATTCCACTAAATTCAGATACGGTACCGGTATACGTTATATTGTTACTATTTACACACGACTTGCCGGCATTTGCAACGCAAAGGCTGGGAGTTTTCAAAAAAATCAAGCTAGTTATATGCGTATACATTATTTATGCTTCATTAAAAAATTAAAAACATTAAATATTAAAAATATGTAGAATGCTGAAACTGTGAAGGGTTAGTATTAAGTTCTTGCCGTTGTCAACTGAGATTACAAATTTCGCAAAAGTAATTTATTGAACTTGAACATTACCGACAATATGGTAGAGGTTGTGGACACAGTGTAAAATGATAGAAATAACACATCCTCAATGAAGACAATCCGTAACGCACTTAACGGAGTGAGCTGTACAACTGGCTAATACGCGCTTTATATAACAACATACCATCCACTTCGAAACAAAACCGTATATTTGATTTGTAACAGTCAGTAGAACATGCTGAATTTAGGAAAGGATGTATTACTAGTGACAACTACAGAGTATACGACACTTACTGAAAAGAGCACTGGCGGCACTGGGTGTAACGTGTCGCTATGCCTTGCTCAAATGATTTATAAGCGAGAAGGAATATCTCCGAGTGAGAAAAAAAAAAGGATACGAAAGCAGGTCCATAAGTCTTAACGTATGTGGACAGCCATGGAAGGAGGGATCAACTCACTGAACTTGACGATCCAATTCTTCGTATACTAACGGAAATAAAATCTTAGGTAATCTTAGGTACGGTTTTTAATACATATATAGGCTACATGCATTATCATTGTAGTCCGTTATGCCTTCCAGCGTTCAGTCTACAAGCCTCTATACCGGCACGTCGCCACAATCCCCTCTCTTTGCAATAGTGCTGTGGCCTCATTTTGTTCTATATCTCTTATCCTTATATCGTTAGAAACTGAGTCTAACCATCGTCGTCTTGGTCTCTCTCAACTCCTCTTACCCTCCATAACAGAGTCCATTATTCTCTTAGGTAACTTGTCCTCCTCCATCCATCTCACATGATCCCAACACCGTAGCCGGATTATGCGTACAGCTTCATACAATGAGTTTATTCCTAATTTAGCCTTTATCTCCTCATTCCGAGTACCCTCCTGCCATTGTTCCCACATGTGTGTACCAGCAATCATTCTCGCTACTTTCATGTCCGCCACTTCTAACTTACGAATAAAATATCCTGATTCACCGCAGCTTTCCCTCTCGTAAAGCAAAGTTGTTCTGAAAACAGACCGATGTAAAGATAGTTTCATCTCGGAGCCGACTTCCTTCGTACAGAACACTGTCGATTGCAACTGCGAATTCAATTCATTCGCTTTACTACTCCTTGATTCAATCTCACTTACTATATTACCATCCTAGGGGAACACATAACCTAAATACTTAAAATTATCTACCGTACCTCGTCCATCTTTGTATCACCAATCTTACATTCGGTTCTGTTGAATTTCTTACCTACTGACATCAATTTAGTCTTCGAGAGGCTAATTTTCATACCATACACATTGCACCTATTTTCAAGTTCCAAAATGTTACAGTAGACTGCAGGTTTTCGGCACAATCTGCCATTAAGACCAAGTCGTCAGCATGGGCCAGACTGCGTACCTATATTTCTACTTAACTGAAACCCTCCCTGCCACTTTATACCATTCATCACATGATCCATGTAAACTACGAACAGCAAAGGTGAAAGATTACAGCCTTGTCTAACTCCTGTACGCTAAGTACCCCGAACCAAGAACTCATTCGACCATCAATTCTCACCGCAGCACAATTGTCGACATAAATGCCTTTGGTTGATTTCAATAATCTACCCTGAATACCATAGTTCCCCAGTATGGCGAACACCTTGTCCCTCGGTACCCTGTTATATGCTTTCTCTAGATCTACGAAACGTGAATACAACTGTCTATTCATCTCGTAATATTTTTCATTTACTGGTGCATACTGAAATTAGGGTCCTGACAGCCCCTCTGTTGTCTGTAACCACACTGGTTTTCATCCAACTTCCTCTCCACGACTGATCTAACCCTCCTTCCAAGATGCCAGTGAATACTTTGCCTGGTATACTAATCAATAAGATACCTCGATAGTTGTTGCAATCCTTCCTGTTCCCTTGCTGATAGATAGGTGCGATTACTGCTTTTGTCCACTCTAAAGGTACCTTACAAACACTCCATTCTAATCTTATTATTCTATGAAGCCATTTCATCCCTGCCTTCCAAATATACTTCACCGTTTCAGGTCTAATTTCATCTGTTCCTGCTGCCTTATGGCAATGACGTTTATTTACCATCCTTTCCGCTTCCTGGAGCGTAATTTCACCAACATCACTTTCTTCCTGCCCATGAGCTTGATGTTCGCGACACCACCAGGAAGATTCCCTTTTACATTGAGAAGATTTTCAAAATATTCCCTTCACCTGCCCAGTGATTCCATGGGATCTATTATGAGTTCACCTGAATTACCCAAAAAACAGTTCATTACCTTTTTCCTTTACTTTCTAAGAATCTTTGTTACTGCCAGAAAGGTTTCGCTGCTGCTTGACATAGTCTGTCCAAGTTATCACCAAAATCTTCCCACGACTTCTTTTTGGATTCAACAACTATTTGTTTCGCTCTGTTTCATTCATTTACGTACAATTCCCTGTCTGCATCAGCCCTTGTTTGGAGCCATTTCTCATAAGCATTCTTTTTACGTTCACAAGCTGCTGTTACTTCATCATTCCACCAAGATATTCGCTTCTCCCCACCTTTACACACAGTCGCTCCTAGGCATTCCCTTGCTGTTTCTCGTACAGCATCCCTGTATGCCACTTATTCTCTTTATATATCCTAAACCTGCTTTACTCTCCACTGTTCGATGATGATGATGATGATGATGATGATGCTTGTTGTTTTAAGGGGCCTAACATCGAAGGTCATCGGCCCCTCCACTGTTCGAAACATCTCACTAATCATATCCGTGTACTTCTGTCTGATTTCCTTTTCCTGGAGATTTTCTACTCTTATTCGTCTGCAGAAAAATTTCACTTTGTCAGATAGTTGTCTTTATCACCGGAAAATTCCTGAGAAACTCAGTCATTCCTAACAGACTTCCTGACTTCCAGACTTCCTCTTAAGATATAGTCTATTTTATGGATCTGGTACCCCTAGCCCCAAATGTGAATAGCCTTATGCTTGAAGAATGTATGCGTAACTGCTAAACACAAACTAGCACAGAAGTCCAGCAAACGCTTCCCATTCCCTTTAGCTTCCATGTCTTCCCCACACTCACCAATCACCCTTTCGAATACTTCAGTTCTATTTGCAAGTCTCGTATTGATGTCACCCATTAGCACTATCCTATCCTTGCTGTTGACCCTGACTACGATGTCACTCAATGTTTCATAAAAATTTTCAACTTCATCCTCATCTGCACCCTCACATGGTGAATATAATGAGACAATTCTCGTCCTAAATCCTTCAACACTCAAATCTACCCACATCATTCGCTCACTTACGTTCCTAACAGAAAACATGCTGCGTACAATAGTATTCCTGATAAATAGTCCTACCTCATACTCTGCCCTTCCCTTTTCAACACCCGTCAAGTACCCTCTATTATCTTCTGTCTCTTCCTCGTTATCTCTTCTTATCACTTACCCCTAGTACATCCAGATGCATCCTCTTTGGTGAACCATCCAGTCCTACTTTCTTTCTTCCAGAAGCCCAATTAATATTGATAGCACCCCATCGAATACCATTTCGTTCGCCAAGTTGTTTTCAGGAGTTCCTCGCCTGTCAAATGAGAGTGGGACTCCATTATTCCCATAGGTCCGAGGCTTGCTTAAAACGTTCTGAACTCGGTAAATACCTGAAGCAGGATGCTACCCTACTTACACATATTCCAAGTGAGGATCTCTCCTCTAACGGGTCAGGGACTAACGGTGGATTGTGTAGTCCTAGCCGTCTGAGCACAAGAAGGGTCATTAAACAGAATATGTCGGAGAACCCATTCCCATTGCATAGCAACTGGTATCCCGACCCTCAGGACCACTTACTAGGCCACTCAGCCGTTGCCCATGGTTCACGAACTAGGACGTGACTGCAGTAACCCACACCATGAACCATCAGTTATTATTATTATTATTATTATTATTATTATTATTATTATTATTATTATTATTATTATTATTATTCCTGTAATATCGTGGATCATAGAAGTGTAAGAAGGTGCTGGGCTGAATGGATGGACAAGGACTGGACAAGAGCAAAATTGAATGCACTAATTTTTTTAATTGTTTCCTTCCTTCTTGTTTCCCTTCTTTAAAACTTGGTAAACAGAAGATCTGTATAAACAATAACAATATAATAATGAACACGTTAGCTCCAACAACAACGACATAAAATCCAAGATTAGGGACAATTGTAGAGAGAATTATCAGCATGATATTGTACGAGGGATGAGTATTTTTAGCTCTGAAACAGGTACAGAATTTTATAAGGGCAGGTTTGCTCCATTAACTTCCATAACCTAAGTGTCTGAGCTCCAAACTCCAATACAGTCCAGTTTCTCAGAGGCATACTTTACTTATAGCGCACAAGGTTATACAATGACAATCTTCAAATGAGGTATTTACAGTCACTTCTGCTCAATTATTTTCATATTCGAAACAGACTTTCAACGTATTAGGTCGTGTTACGTACATGTAGTACGTGTTGAAGAGCTGTTAAGTACAGAACAAAAATGGCCAGCCCACTGGTGTCCGGCTGGCCATTTTTGTTTTGTACTTAACATCTCTTCAACACGTACTACATGTACGTAACACGACCTAATACGTTGAAAGTCTGTTTCGATTACAATGCGGTCGTGAAAATTCAATATTTATTTTCATATTCTTTTCCGAAAACATAAAGAGGGGCAATGAGTGCCCATACTAAATGGCCATAATACAAGAAGGAAAAGGTTGATAATGATCGGCCAAAAACAAAACGCAGGGAGGTGACAATCCTGCACTCCTTCTAGAAAACTTTTAAAACCTTAAGTGGGCTCATGGCCTCAAGATACATAGGGTAAGGCTATTCTGCGCCAGGGCGACTAAATGATTAACATTAAATAACAAAACCTGTTAATTTTGGAGGATAAGAAACTTTAGTCACCCCATACCGAGTTGAATGGTAGTCAACAGAGGGTAATCGCTCTTGTCCCCTTACATTACATATTTCCCAGTATGGAATAAAACAGGGTCCTTAGACTGGCGAAAATTTTATATTTAAACCAACAGGTTTACAAATTTCCATGAAATAAAAGAGCTTTGAAGCATTCCCCTCAAGCTATCTCCGGGAGCTATCACATGTTACGAAAATTCTGCCATTACCTTGTGTTGCTGGGCCTTCCGAACGCCGATCTGCGACACCTGCCACTTTAATATACGCCGCACAAACTAACTGAAGCCACGACAATGACGATACGGCCTTAACGCGCCCAGCGTTTATAGTATCCCGATGGTAAGTTACTGGGCCCTTTACAAATAGGCTGGATGCTTGTACGCACCCCAAATGTTACTTGGGTGGAGAAAATATTCACATTTCTAATTGGTTGATAGATACAGGAGATCGAGAGTGGGGGGGGGGGCAGAAATCTTGACAACCTTGACACAAGAACTAAACAATCTTCAAAATTAAGGTTAGCTACCTCTGAAAATTAGATTTACCTTAAGAATTAATTGTCCTAAATCCCGGCAGAGGGGCACCTAGCCCGATGGAAGAGACAACTAATAGTTGAAAATCCAAGTGTCTTGCATAACACTATTTCAAGTTCAATTACATAGATGGCCTTATAGAAGGAGCGCAGTTTATTAATTTATTCTGAAGGAACGCAGTTTATTTATTTATTTATTTATTTATTTATTTATTTACGATAGGTATTATGGCGACGATGAGACAGGGATGGTGTAGGAACGGGATGGAAGCGGTCGTGGCTTTAATTAATTACCTGGTGTGAAAATGGGAAACCACGGAAAACCATCTTCAGGACTGCCGACAGAGGGGTTCGAACCCACTATCTCCCGGGTGCAAGCTCACAGCTGCACACCCTAACCACATGGCCATCTTGCCCGGTACACGCAGTTTAACTGGACGGAGAAGGTTTACCCCCGGTACTGACCGCCACCCCCTAAGGTTTGAAAACGGTATGAACGGCTTTGAAATCTTGAATCTCGCCATACATTATTTTTGAGAAAACATACATAAATTGGAGTATCACTTGAGAGTCCTTTCTTGTTTATTTGTTGAAGTAAAGTAGTTTACATAGTGTTTGCGAAGAAGTAGAAGTTCGTGCTGTTGCGCCCGGAGACGATGACAAGAGCGGCGACCGCTGGCGATGTGAGGATGGGGTCGCCCCGACCCCAAGGTACCCTGAGAAACCATCCTCTGGTATATTGTGATGGGCAACCAAGGCGATGGTTAAAAAGTACCAGGTAGAATAGTTCGAACCAAGGATAGATTAGGTGGTTGAAGTCCAGCATCCAAACCCCTCCCAAGGAAGATAGTCCCAAAGGAGGCAGTTTAGGCGGTGTCTCGGCCGGAACGAGGTGGATCCATACTCCGCGCTGGCATCTCTCGCTAGTTGACACGACGTGGCCTCAGATGAAAGTAGGGCACTGTAACATTGAACTTTGGGGCAACAGTAACTGACTCACAGACAGTGTTATATGTGGTGCAGATGAGGAGGACGAGTGCATTGAGTTTCTGACACAGATTTGGAGTCAGGGTCCTGAATGCCAGAATGGTAATGAAATCATTGAAGGGAAGGTTTGCAAAGGGGATTTAAACAAAAAGTGAAAGTTAACTTAGGATATAACTTACATACATACAATATTTCTCAACCCACAGGGGCAGAATGCCATTTTATTTTAACTTGTTTATATAAAAGTTTAACTAATAAGATGCTAAGGAAAGAAATTTAAATAAGTCAGCTACATCATCACTTGGTGGCTTATAATGAAAAACAAAATCCTTCACACAGGTTTTGCTTGACACAGGTGGACCCCTAAAATCCTTTCTTTTCTCGGGTTACTCACCAAAAGGGAGACAGGAATAAGGAAATCAAGTATAATGCAAGGTCTATGAAATCTGGGGCAAGATTCCCCGCGGGAACAAAATATATTACCATAACCTGATCTCCAATTAATTTTTAAATTGGTGGGTCTTTGTCCACGGTCATACCTCATTTTTACTCTCTGATGAGAGGCCTTTAGGTTATTTCTAGCTTTTTCCACAAATACCGGACACTCTCTGGATCTATTGTCTCTCGCAAAAGCTCGTTGATCGACTGAATATTTGACAAAGGCTTATTTAGGACAAACTTAAAAATAAGAGAAATTGGTGAAAAATTTTGGGACTCATGAACGGCCGAGTTAAAGGCCAATGATATCCAATTTAAGGAAGTGTCCCAACGGGAATGATCTTCTTGGTGGAAATCAATAAAGGAAGTTCGAAGATTACGATTAACCCGCTCAGCTAGAGATGGCTGTGGGTGGTACGCAGACGTGGTGACGTGTGAGACAGAGAGATCAAAACAGAACTTACGAAATAAATTAGAGAGGAACGCCTTAGCGGTAACAGAAACAATATATTGACGGGGTCCAAGAGATGGAATAATAGTATTAAGACAATAAATAGTGGACTGAGCAGTGGCAATCCTACTCGGATACAGCAGAGAGCCGTGTAAAACCATCCACACACACAAGAATACATTTATTCCCATTCCCTTTACATTGAGAGAAGTGTCCGGCGTAATCGATGCACAATGGCTAATCAAGCAAGTCTTCCAGTTCCCTAATCTCACTGTCCATACCCTTCCATATATATATTTCCCTTCTCTTCTCTCTAGTTTTGAAGATGCCTGGATGTGCCCCTAGTGGCGTCTCATGGTAATACTTGAAAATCATAGGAACTAGAACATCTGGAACCACAATTTCCATCTTCTGATCATGCCCCGAAGGGCAACACAGAATCCCATTCATCGAAACAAGGGACAACATGTTCCCCATAAGATAGGGTTTCCATAATAGGAACCAACGCAGGATTTTCACGTTGGTATTTCGCCATATCATGAAATAAATAAGGGGCTTTAGTTAGAATAGCACTTATAGTAGGAGGTGTGTAAATAGCCGGCAAACGGCTTTCCTGCGAGTTAACAACATCAGAATCGCCGGAAGAGATTCGGCTTAATCCATTTGTGACTACATTTTCAGATCAATGGATGTCGCTCGTCAAACTGAAACGCTCAAATCCGAATCGCCCGATGGGCAATTCGCCCGGTACGACGGGGACTAGCCAAAACCGAGCTCAGATCCTGACTGTCGGTCTCTAATTGAAATTTAACATGCTCAAGGTAAAAACGGAATATTTCTAAGGGGAATAAAACGGCCAGTCCTTCTAAGTCGTATGTAGAGTACTTGGCCTCTTGAGGTGACAAGGTTCTAGACGTTTAGGCGATTGGCCGCCTTCCTAGTTCAGATTGCTGAATTAGAACCGCAACGACCACTGATGAAGAGGCGTCTGTGTGTACAATTAACATCTTGGAGAAATCTGGCGTAGCCGAGACCGGGGTGTTACACAGAACCAACCTCTAACGCTGCTTGCTGCGACGGCCCCCTTTCAAACTTGAAAGATTTTCTGCGGAGACGGTTTAGGGGTGCCGCCCTATTGCCGAAGTTGGGGACGAATTTCCCAAAGAAATCTAGCAACCCACTTAACATCCTTACAAGGGGTGAAGTTACGGATTGCATGCGTTCTTGAATGATCGACTGAAACTCCATCAGGTGACACAACATGCCCCAAGTAGGACATAGATGGTTACTAGGCTGCTAGGTAGGGTCTTCTGAGATACTAAATTTGAATATCTGTACCATTATCTAGATGATGTTGTTATTTTTATTGAGACCCTTGAACAACCCTTAACTCATCTAGATGAAGCAGTAAAACGCCTTCGGAAAGCTGGATTGACGGTCAAGTTTTAAAAGGTATCTTTTGATTAAGAACCGCCGTGCCCTTGGGGTGGACGAAAGGCACGCGGTTGTATTCATACAGATTCCAGTTGGTACCGAAGGCAGTCATATGTTCTGATTCTTCCACCAGACGTATCTTATTATAGGCTTGGTTGAGATCTAAGATGGTGAAGAACTTAGCCTCCCGGAACCAAGAGAAGCAAGAGTGCAAGTCGGGAAGGGGTACTGATTGTAGAACAATCTTACGATTTAACGCCCTGTATTAAATTACTTTCCTGAAGCCACCTTGAGGTTTCGACATCAGAAAAATGGATGAAGAATACGCCGACTTGGAGTGTCCAATGATACCATCCCTCAGCATTTGGTTGATGATTTCCTTGAGGGCCTCCATTTTCGGCGGAGATAACCAGTAGGGAGGTAATCTTATGGGGATCGAATCCGTAACCTCAATCTTGTATTCAGTTATGTCAGTCACATCTAGATTTTCCGAAAACACGTCGCGAAATGGCTGACATAATTTACGAATGCAACTAGCCTGATCCTCACGTAGATGCCAAAGATCAAACGACATCTCACCCTGGAGAGGCGAAATAATAGATGATGCTACAGAATTACATTTCAAAAGAGGTACCGTACATGAAAAGTACTGCCAAATTTGAATGTGCAGGATTTTCTTCTAAGATCGAGCACGATAGAGGAATGTGACAAGAAATCTGCTGTTAATATCACAGGGCATGGCAAATTTTTAGCAACATATTACTTAGATTTCCACGTAAATTTTGAAATACGAATTTTGGCATAGATAAATCCAAAAATTTCTAGGGGAGAAGAGTTAGCCGAAACACATTATACAGAAGAAACATATTCGGGAAATTTACAACAGTACTCAGCTTCGAATGCCATTCTATCGAAATAATGAATACACTACATCCAGAATCTAAAAGGGCCGTAAACAGTTCGTTATATGAATTTTGAAAAAGAGCACGAAGCCTGGAGTATCGGAGGCAATTTTGAGGCATTCATTAGGACCTTGGAGGATGGTCTTCCTTCTTGATTATGTGACATAGTACCCTTAGATTATACTGGACTGAGCCTTCAGATGCAAATAAGGGCGAGGACTCAGCCAGGCGTCCTAGTTAGAGTAATCGCCAAGTAAGGCCATACTCTAAAAGGTAAATACCGCCACCAGATTCTCTTTTTTTAAGGCTGATCACTGCTTGCAACATGACTAGTTACATATTAAAATCACCAGACATAACCACAACAAACTAACCTGAATGTAAGCATCGATAATGAATGTTCTCTTACCGCAGTAAAATATAAAAGTTAGGATAAAATAAATCAATATATTCATTAATAAAGCCGGTTCCCACGCTCAATGAGGAATTAACGAAATAATCACACTTTCTCGCTCTCACTCAAATTAATGTTACACATTTCTGCTCTTATTTTGATATGCGCATTACTATAACCATATTCTTGACAATAGGGGTGCATTAAACGATGCAATTCATTTAATAAATCTTTGCAGTTTGATTTACGAAAGTTCCAGAGATTACGTAGTGCCTTTCCTTTCTTTTGCGCGAACATCAATCAATCAATCAATCAATCAATCAATCAATCAATCAATCAATCAATCAATCAATCAATCACTGCTGATCTGCATTTAGGGCAGTCGCCCAGGTGGCAAATTCCTTATCTGTTGTTTTGCTAGCCATTTTTGAAACGATTACAAAGAAATTGGTAAGTTATTCCAATCCCTAACTCCCCATCCTATAAACGAAAATTTCCTCCAATTTGTACTCTTGAATTCCAGCTTTTCCTACTTTGAAAGACACCGCTTAAACTTATTCGTCTACTGATGTCATTCCGCAGCATCTCTCCATCGACAGCTCGGAACATACCACTTAGTCCAGCAGCTCGTCTCCTTTCTCCCGAGTCTTTCCAGCCCAAACTTTGCAACATTTTTGTAACGCTATTCCTTTGTCGGATATCACCCAGAACAAATCAAGCTGCTTTTCTTTCGACTTTTTCTTTCTGTCTTCAATAACCAGTAAAAAATTTATTGTGCATATTTCCAGTTTGGAGGCTGATTATACCTTGAAGCTTATCCAGGAAACATATAGGAAAACTAATGTGCTAAGCTATGTGAACGGAAATTAGGTCAGCTTTCAAGCTCACTGCTGAATTCATAATAATAATGTTATTAGTGCTACTAACTGCATCTATGGTATCCGCAAACGCTGAGGTGCCAGAATTTCGTCCTGCAGGAATCCTTTTACGTACCAATAGGTCCACAGACATGTGACTGGCGTATTTGAGTACCATCAAATACCACCGGATTCGAACCCATAAACCTGAGCATGTCATACATTCTCTCCTTCACTCGCTTAAATTAAATTAAATTTAAACATTTCCTGCCTTTATTTTGATGTACGCATTACTATAACCGTGTTTCTCAAGGGACGGGGGAGGGAGCGAGAAAGAGAGAGATCTAGATTGTACATTTTATTGCAATTTCCAAAAGTTCAAAGACTTACCACGTCCTTCCCTTTGCTTGGATATTGTTTTATTCTTTTTCCTTCCCCAATAAGCAGTAGGTAATGGGGGCCATTTTAAACATATTTTTAGTTTGCAAGTTGGTGTGTCTCAAGCTTAGCACATTAGAGAAACCCAGGTAATCTACACGGGCACTAAAGAGTCAAAAAACATTAGCAGATTTTTATATACAGGCTGAAGAAAAATGCCGCACTTGGAGGTCGGCACGCGATTCCTCATCCCATTGCAAGACAAAAGTTTCTATAGCCAAATCGGATCTGGTACTGTTGGAAAACAAGTCGAAAACGAGAAGCTGGCAACACTGTCACATCCTGCAACGCATCGGAATGTAATAGAGAAACGTGCATCATCCTGCTCTACAGAACCCGCTGTAGCAGCTGACTGAATAGACTGCTGGGTTATCAATCCCACATGCATAGAGCTACGGCTCGAATCTGAGTCAGGTTCTTTTTCCTTTTGTGTGTGTGACGTCAGGTCCCTAGTTCCCGTCGTGTAACTGCGTTTGTGGGCACGACATCCTGTTGTCAAATGACAGTAGTCGAACACATGACAGTGTGATCCATTCAACTGAATGCATGAGTCGACTAATCACGCAGTACACAACCATAACTCGTCCTGCAAGTGCATGTTGGACGACTTCCTGATGGAGTACACAAACGGCAAATACGTCGATATGCTTTTACGTAGTGTTGGGTGCATCCGATAACCAAGCTTCTGCTTCTGCTCGTGATTATGGAGCACGGTACCCTCAAAGACGCATCTCGATAAGAATGATTTTCGTCGCCTTGATCAACGCCTGCGGGAAACCAGTAATCTTCGTCCAGAAGTAGTGGACAGAGGTCGTCCAACGACTAGACGTACTCCACAAAAATAGGACGAAATTCTTGAAGCCGTTCACCAATCACCTCGGCAAAGTACTCGTGATATTGCAGGCAGTTCCAGGTATCTTAAACACTAGTTGTTGACGTGTTTCATGACGAAAAACTGCATCCATATCATTACACGTTAACTCAACGCCACCCGTTAACGTGGCTTTCAGGCACGCTTTGGCATAAACCTGTGCGCTGGAATCGTGCGAAAAGTGCTTTTAGACCCTTACCTATTGCCGGACGAGTTGAATGCGCCCCGTATATCGTACGTTTCTGGTCGATACTTTGCCTGACGATTTAGAAAACTTACCACTTGGTGTTCGGCGGCATCTATGGTTTCAGCATGATGGTGCACCGCCACACCTTGGAATAACTGTGTATAACTGGTTAAATGAAGCGTTTCCAGGAAAATGGATTGGTCGTGGTGGTCCAATGTTCTAACCTCCACGTTCCCCGGACCTTAATCCACTAGATCTTTATTTGTAGGGCACTTAAAGGAACATGTTTATAGTACTCCATCCATGGATGTATAAGGCCTAAGAGCTCGCGTGCATGCTACACCGCTAATGGTGGATACAGGAGTGTTGCGTAGGGTCCGGCAAAGTATGCTCCAGCGAGTGGCGAAGTGTTTGCAAATGTAAGGTCGTCGCTTTGAACATCTGCTGTGAAGTGAACGTTGCTTGTAAATGTACGTACCGGCTCTGTGAAGATAAGACTGCACGTCACACGAACACTATGGAATTATTGTGCGTAGCATAATGGACAATCCAGTGTAGCCTACCTACTGTACTGTACCTTGTACCGCATTGGATAGAGACGATGTTGATATATACACCATTATGTTCTACGTATTGGCTTTATTTGTGCCATAGACGATACAAAGTGGTCGTTTACGTCTCTAAGAAGTTCATGTTATGTTTGAATGTTTAAATAAAGGTAACTGTAACAGTTTGTGTATTGCATAGTGGAGGTGTACATTGGATGTAATTTGATACATTAACTGAAAACATCGGCGGGTCCGCACAACCGGCATTTATGGCAATACCTCGTCTCAATGAGCTAATGAGGAAGCTCCGGCAGAGCGCCGAGTTCGTGCGACCTGTGCTTGGCCACGCTGCACGTCGTTACAGCGTTGCCAGAACCTCGTCCTTGACTCGTATTACTATTAAACCTATTGGTGGGTCTAGGTTTTGCAAGATAAACTTTTGTCGTGAATTTCGTCTAGGAACCTCATCCGACCTCCATGTGCGGCATTTTTTGTTCACCCTGTATTTTGGCTTAAATCACACTGATTGAAGACAGTTTGTAAGGCAAGAATGAGATAGGAAAGAGGGCTAGAACCTACATGAAAGGAAGCGATATTTGCCTTAACACAGGTACAGCCATACAATTAGCCTGAAGTGAAAATGAGGGAACCACGCAAAAAAAAAAACTTCAGATCTGCCAACTGTGGGTTTCGAATCCACCACCTACCGAAAGCAAGCTCACAGCAATGTGATCGAACTGCACAGTTCCTTTTGACGCGCAATACCACACGGGCTGACTCTCTCCAAAATTACACAGTTTGGATTTCTACCATATACTTAGCTGTATATGGAACTTCAGTTCTTCAATTATGTAAGAACATTATGTACCGTAATAAAAGAGACTTCCCTAGTCTGTAGTCTGATTGGTGCAGGTATAACAAACCAGATGATGATAATGATGCTTATTGTATAAAGGGGCCTAACATCTAGGTCATCAGTCCCTAATGGTATGAAATGAGACGAAATGTAATGACAATTTAAAAGTTCAAAATTATCCACTGACCAGAATAAAAAACGTGATGATGAAGAATAAATGGGTGGATGTGAATTTAAAAACAATCGGTGGATCCGGCACAGAAACTATCATAAACGATAGTATTACTGACCAAGGGACTGCTTCTAAAGCATAATCCTGAATTGAGGATGCTTGTCGTCTAAAGGGGTCCAAAATCCCGGTCAACGGCCCCTCATAATGATACTTATCGCTACTAAAGTAAAATAATAGTATTTGTCATGTTGCGGTACTAATCAAAATTAGTGTAAACGCACCATGTTCCACACATTATGGTACTACTCACAAGTATTGTACTTCGCACAGGTAACGCAGACCTGTGGTGTTTCTCACATTATGGCGCTACTCATAATAAACGCAAACCCATGGTTTTCCTCACCTCACTGTACTAATCACAGGCAACGCCCAGACCCGTGCTGTTTCTCACAATAGTACTGATCAGTCCCTAATGGGACCCTTACAGACTCATAGACTCACCTTATGTTGCTACTAATCCTAAACCTAACATAGTGGTACTACTCGCAAGTAAAGGCGACCCATGTTGTTCCCCGCATGGTGGTACTAATCACAAATAGTTTCATGGTTCTAACACTATCAACGATTTGTCGCCCCTTTTATTTGCCTCTTACAACAGGTATGGTATGCCGTGCGTGTATTCTTCGCCTGCGTCCCTCACTTACAGGGGTTGTATAACAAATCTACTTGGGAAGAGATACTTTTATACTGTATATACATCATAAAGAAGTCGTGTTGTCACAGCAATAACAATATGCAAAGAAATAAATGAATCCAAAGAGATGAGCACAATTTACTATACTGAATATTAGTTTACTTACAGTTTAGCGGATATGTAGTCATAATATAACACAAACAAAAGTACGGTATGCAAAAAGAAATACATATTCGGCAAAAACACACGTAGACACTGTCACTGAAAACGTCCGCAGCAATCCCAAGCGCTACTGGAGTCTCATCAACACATGGAGAAGGACGGAGCGGATTCCTGTCAGCGTGAACCACAACGATACAACAGCAGATGGCGCTGATCGCAATGAACTGTTCAACAGGTATTTCTTCTCAAACTTCTCCCCTCCCTTACAAAACCAACCGCTCCCTCCCGTTGGTACAGCTTCAAACAGAACCCTATCAAGCATAACTACCACACCAAGTGAAGTTCATAACCTTCTTCAAACTCTTCGTACCAACAAAGCGACCGGTGCCGACACTATAGGTCCTATTTTCCTAAAAAATACTGCCAGCACTCTTTGCGTCCCTCTCTCTAAATTATTTAACAGATGTTTTGCCGCGGGCTATTTTCCTATTACCTGGAAACAGGCAAATATTGTTCCACTTCTCAAATCAGGCAACAAATTTAATGTTTCATCTTACCGACCAATCTCTATCCTCCCCACACTATACTTTATCTTTGAAAAAATTATACACCAGCGTCTCCTCGCATTCACTTTGCCGTATATCTCAACCAAGCAGCATGGTTTCCTACCAGGTGGCTCTTGTCTAACAAACCTGGCCACTCTGCATAGCTTTGCATCACACGCCATTGCAGCTAAGTCACAGCTGGATATCTGCTACGTAGACATTTCGAAAGCTTTCGATTCGGTTGACCATACTCTGTTGCTCCATAAACTCTCCGAACGATTTAATATACATGGCAGTCTTCTGACCCTTCTTGCTGGCTTCCTACATAACCGTTGGCAGAGAGTGGTAATATCAGGCACTTCATCCTCATGGTTACCAGTCACCTCCGGTGTCCCACAAGGCAGTACTCTTGGCCCCTTGCTGTTTTCTTTGTTTATGGACGATCTGCCGTCCGAACTCAACGAAACAGCGAATACCCTACTCTTTGCTGACGACTGCAAGATATTTAGGGAGATCAGGAATCCAGCAGATGCACCTCTGCTACAGTCCTCACTTAATGCCCTCTCGAACTGGTGCCGTACTTGGAAACTTATCCCCAATCCACAAAAATGCAGCCACATGACCTTAACACTACGTAAATCTCCTCTACCGACATCATATTACCTACTCGACAAGCCCATCACCGTGGTTAGGCAACAGCGTGACCTAGGTGTAATATTCGATACAAAATTACAATTTAAGACCCATATAGAAACATATACAGCCAAGGCCATGAAATTACTAGGCATTCTCTATCGCTTCACAGAAATTTCTGACCCCATTGCTCTTCGTTACTTCTTCCTCACGATCGTTCAACCTCTCTTAAACTACTGCTCTCCGATTTGGACAACAGCCGCCCCCTCCAATACTAAGCAGTTAGAGAGAGCAGTGTCCTTCTTTGCTGCAATTGTAAGGAGCAGAAACCCCAAGCTCAGAAATCTGTCTACGCAGCAGGTATTAATGGCAATTAACGTGTCACCGCTGCACATCAGGCGACAGGTAGCTGACCTGAGTTTCCTCCACGAGATCTTAAATGGACATTACCGCTCGGAACATCTTGTTTCTCTCTTCTCTCTCCGTGTTCCTTCCCGCTCCACCAGAACCAAAGAACTTCTCCACATTCCCCACACTCAGCACTCAATACTCCAACGATCTTTCTTAATCCGCCTCCCAACACTCTTTAACAATATTAACAGGAGACAAGAGCTTGTTATTGCATCAAATAAAAGTGTATTCGAGAGGTGTGTAAATAGTATCTTAAAGATAAGTTGATGTGAAGGGATTATACCGCCATCTTGACCCACGACGACTTGGCTATGAACATGGACATTCTCATGGTTTTCGATTTGGACAGTTATTAGTAGGATGAGTACCTGATCTTGTTATATTTTGTTATGTTTGTTATACTGTATTTTATTATGAAATTTTACGTTTGTTGAATAGTCTGTTGACAGTGCAAGTGAAATTTGCTCAGTGTAGCTGTATCTTGTGCTTCGTGAATAAATAAATAAATAAATAAATAAATACATAAATAAATCAAGAGTCATTCAATAGCCACTTAATTACAAAGCAGGGAGCACGAATAAATGAACATAATAAACATGAGTACTTGTATTTACAAAGCAAAAAAGCAAAGTCATGTCCTTCCAAGCCATGAGGGCCATTGGAATGATGAAAGGTAAAGGCTTCCACTATCCATAACTTTGGCACTTGGTGGGGTAGAGTGGTTAGCTCTACATTCAGCATGAACATGGGAACTTGCTCACTGTCTTGAAGCCCGCTGACCACAAGTTCTTCCCGCCAGGTGACATTGAGTTGTTAATAGGCTCAGAACATTTCTTTTCATTATTGATACTTGGTCACAGAACCCGATCACCGGATTATCCTATTCTTCAAAGCCCCGAAGTAGGATGGATTACTACTGGACACTGCCATCAGAGGGAAGAGAATAATGTCTTACTCTAATTATATGTTCCATGAAGTCAGCGGACAGGTCAGACACCCAGCTACAGCAGTTCTGGCAAATAGAAGAGCTTATGTCGCCAGTCATGACAAGGTGACAGAGAGCCACAGAAAGTCACTTTACAGAGAATGCCACTAGGGAAGCTACAGGTAGATTTATAGTTCGCTTATCCTTCAAGCAGAAACCTGAAGTTCAGGGAAACTCCTTCAGTCACCCCATGTCAAGACTAACTCAACTAGAACGGCGTTTCAGTAGGCAGCCCCCACTAAGCACGAGTACTGTAACCTTCATCAAGAGTATGAGGCCATGGGGCATATGGTTAATGTCAGGGAATGAAGGTGGAAGCTATTGTCTATGTCATCATCTAGTTTTTATGCTTAGTAGCTCAACTACAAAAACCAGGGTTGCATATGATGCACCTGGTGAAATTTCCAACAGTATTTCATTGAATGATATATTAATGGTTGTAACGGCAATACAAAAGGATATTATTCTAAGATTTAGAATGCATACGTTTGCCTTCACTGCAGATATTGCTGAAATGTAGCGGTAAGTCATGGTTCATGTAGATGACAGGTACGTTCAGCGGATCATCTTGAGAGAATCACCTAGGGAACCATCCTATCCCTATTAACTAACAACTGTAGCATATGGTACAACAGCAGCAGCCTTCCTAGCCACCAGATCTCAGAAGCAACTTGCTGAAGATGAAGAATCGAGGTTCCCCAGAGACGCACAATTTGTTCGCAGAGATTTTTATGCTGACGCCCTATAAGCGGCTGTGACAATATACAGGATGCTCTTCAGTTGCAGTCCAAAACTATTAATTTACTAGAGGATTTCACCTCTGGAAATGGTGTGCAAACCACCCGGCATTACTGGAAGCATTTAGGACAGTCGCCCAGGTTGCAGATGTTACCCAGTAAATCTAAATGAAACCTCGCTGTAATAATACACATGAGCAAGTATATTGCATACACATACGCCGTAAGTCAATAAGAATACAAAAAGGCTAGGACTGCAAACCGTATCGAAGTCGAGTCAAGACATGTTTAGGTCAGGTTAGGTTTATAACGAAATATTTTTCCATTTCAACTGATTCTCATTGTCAGAAACCTGTCACAGAAATAAAGTTTAAAATGCCAGTTGCCCTAATTAATTGTGAAACTCTTGCCATAAGGTCCATATCACTAAGAGTGACAACCCATCGCCTTCCTATTTCAATACCCCGTAGCAATTGTGAACGAGGAAACGTTGCTTTCATTCCGCAGGAGTTCTTGATGACATTTCGTGCTCCTTAGATATCCTAATTGAATTCTGTACGTAAGTAGTGGACGAAATAAAACCAAAATTAATAAAATGCTGTATTCATCATTTGTCATAAACTATGTTATCAAATGCCACCTGGTATTAGCCAAACAGATTTACAATTACACCCGCAAATATAAGACTAGTGACTGCAGTGGCAATACGTAATTGTGGCAATTCACGAAATAAATCCCGACTGTATAGTACCAACGTGCCGGACGTCGTATCGGAGAGGAGGGTCCCTTAACTGTATGGTTAGCGACACTGAATAGAAACCCAACAGTTAGAAAAGTAACTTTAACCTTCATCGGCTAACGTATGCGGCTGTTGGCCGCAAAATTTGAAAACAACTCGCCGTTCCGTCTCGGCGTACAACAGTGTAATGGAGGAGCCAGTATTCCTAAGTTACACCCTTCCCCGTTAGGCGGCACGGTTTACAGAAGTCTCCACGACAAGGAGGCACCCAGTGTGACTTCTAAGTTCATAGGTGTCAGATCGGCGGCTGTCTGCCGCACGTTAGCCAGAGTGTCTCAGCTTTTGGTCACAATATAAGTGTATGTTATTATTATTATTTTGTTTTGTGGATTGCTTTGTAAATAGGTGTTTTCAACGACATTAACTATAAAATTATTGATGTCTAATATAAATAAGTACATATTAAAAAACTTGTGTCATAATATAAAATATTCGCATCGTTACATAGGTGAATGATAAATTTTCGTTGGAAGTCTGAACTTGCTGACGGTGACCTTTGCACTATTTAGGCCTATTACTCTATCAAATAGTAGTATATTACTATATCGCTCTGAAATAATATATATCTTTACCGAATAATAGAACCAATGCTTCTGTAGAGCGTAATTTTGGTTTCTTGTTTCTAGGGCCAGATATAGCACTCCAGAGGACATCCAAAGAATTCTAAGGGAATTAGAAGCTGAAGAGGCTGCTGGAGAAGAACAAGAGTGCGATTTAGATGACGACGAAGATCCTGACTTTGAACTTCAACGAACTCTCGACGATGATCATAATTCTGACTCAGAGACTGATATGGATAATGGTGACTTCGCAATTGAAGTGGATGATGAAGAGGAAATGCGGTTCTACATTGGAAAAGATGGGGAGACTCTTTGGTCAAGTAAAATATTGTGGTCTCAGACAAAGGTGAAGTCAAAGAACATTGTGAAGGTTATTCCTGGGCCTAGGTCACAATCTAGACAATGCCAAAGACCACTTGAGTGTTTCCTGAAAATTATAAGTCCCGACATAATTTCTGATATAGTTAGATTCACCAACATTTATATTGCAACCAAGAAACATCAGAACGAAAGAAATGAAGCAGACGATAAAGTTCGATAGAGCAGATTCAAGTCAACGACGAACGCCGAAATTATGGCTGTCATCGGTGCTCTGTTTCTAATCGGTGTGAAAAGGAGAAATCGTGCTGATTTTTCAGAATATTTTTGCGACAAACGGTTCTGGATTGACAATTTTGCGAGCGAATTTCAGCAAAGAGCGGTTCAAATGTCTCCTGAGGTGGATTCATAGCCAATAGTCAACAAGCGTACAACATTGGGGAATTTGTGATCATCGGCGAGATGCTCGTCGCATTTCGAGGACGATATGGGTTTATTCAATATATGGCTAAGAAACCAGCTAAGTACGGCCTAAAAATGTATGACCTTTGTGAGTCCCAAACATTTTATACATTAGCATTAGCATTAGCATTAGCATTTATTTATGAATAACACAGGCGATTGGCCCCAATACATGTTCACAATAGAGCATAATACTAACTAACTACTACTACTACTGTCCGGCCATGTCATCACCCTTGGTGAGAGAAAGGCCACCCTCCCGTCGATGACATGGCCGGCCCTCTCCCTGGGGTCTAACTATGGACCCCCATAATCATCACAGATGACAATGTGATTCCCTCTCACCAATCCAATGCGGCCCATCCACTTAACTGGCGCCGCTCCCTTCTCCTATTCCTCTATTCCCATCTTATCTTCTTAACTCTAATCTGCGTGGGCCCCTCCCACCCTTCTTCATTTGGAATGGGCCCACCCCCACTCCGTCTTTATACATGACTAGGGAGAGAAAACTACATGCCATCCTGCACTCCTTTGGGCGCGCCATGGAGTCCATCGGATGCTCCGGAAACGTGCCTTCAAATATAGGTCACCACGGCAACCGTCCTTTTTTCCCCATGGCACGTCCATGCTTCCCTCCTAAAAAAATACTCAATTCCTAAGCCACCCTACACTATCACGTCATATAAATAATTATTTGAATAAATAAATAACTAAATATAAAATACCCCCTACCCACATATAAAATAATAATAGTGATGTCAATAATAATAATAATAATAATAATAATAATAATAATAATAATAAAATAATGGTAATAATCATAATAATAAAGTAATAATAATAATATTAATAATCAACTGGCCAACGGTAGATTCCCTCTATGAACCGTTTGCCTTACTTACAGTAAAAATAATAAACTTAAAATATCACATATGCGATCCCGGAGCAAGACTACACCTTCCACCAACTGTCCTTGTTAACTCAGCACATTCCCACACCGCCATTGTTTTTCTTCTTGACCTACTCTGCTGTGGTATGCTCAGGCCAACCATGCCTATGATTACCTTGCACCTCACCTGTCGCAACTAATTCTTGCTTAACCATGCTTGATCCACTTCAGGACCGCAAAACCACAATTTGCTTACTCTCACCCATACACATAGACCGCTATGCACTACTTCTCTAATTACAATCTAATTAACAGACATACTTCTACTCTCTCCACATTTTAACAATGAATACCCCATAATACCTATTCCACTCTCACATATACTTATAGGTCCCTATGCACTACTTCTCTGAAATACACTATAATTAAAAGACATACCTCTACTATCATTTCTCCCTCTCCACATTTTAGCAATAAATACCTCCTACACCCCTCCGTCTCCACAATTTCGCCACAAATAGATTTATATATTACAATACATATTCAGCACTTACGACTCCTACAATGTAATCTAAACCAAAACAGACAAAATATCACTACTTCTCAGCATTGAATAATCCTCATACCCTACACAAATGCTACATCAATAATAACTGAATTTAACTACTCTATATTCCAATGTCCAAACCCTACGAACCATTCTCGCTTCTCATCTCTACTTTCAGTAACCAAACCACCTACTACTGTTTTTTACTTCTAGTAACTACCCCCCTCTCATATCCACTTGTACCCCACATTTCTGTCAGATCTCTGTTCCTGTATCTGGCCCTACTCTGGTCGAGGCTCCCCAAGTTTAACCTTGCCGTTACATTTTTACCTTGCACTTCCCTTACTTCACTGCATGCACTTCCCTTACTTCCCTCTTCACTGCAAATAGCCATATTCTCACTTCGCCTCTCTACCAGCACTTCTTCACTCCGAACACTGTTATTGGTCACTTTAGCACTTGGCACTTCTCCCTGCCTCTCTTCACACGGTACACCGTTACTTCTGGTATTTTGCCTATCATCTCCACTAATCGCTGCACTACTCTCTTTTTCTTCGGCCTGCTTTGACGTCATCCCTACGTCCATCCTCAGCACACTGTTATTTGTATTTCGCCTCACTTGCCTACAGTTTATTGCACTACTCTCCTTTTCCTCATCTTGTTTTAACTTCAATTCTAAATCCATCAATCTATCCACAGACCAGATCCTCTTCCAGCTTCTGTCTGACACCACTAGATTTTGACCTCTAATAGTTGCCCTCAGCCCCTGTTTTACAGCCAGTATCTTGTGTTTTCTGAGTAGCCTCTCATTTCTGATCGCGTCACTTCCCACGTCTCTCTTTATCCATATTTTCTCCCTCTGGACGTTTCCCGCATTTGTTAACACAACATCCGCCATCAACATTGAAAACAATTGTAGCTTTATAGGCCTGTTGCCTCTAGTTCTCCCCACTCTCTGCACATCGTCAATATCTACTTCACTAAAATTTATTTTCATTTTCCCCTGTATTAGGTCCACTACTTTATAAGTTGTAAGTACTTTGCCTTCTCTCGACTCCTCAGGCACTCCATAAATAAACAAGCACTTCTTCCTTCTGTATAAAGTATTTGCTTCCACTTCTGCTTTCAGCTTGCAATTCTCCTCTTCAAGTCGTCCTACTTTTTCCCTTAATGCTACCACTTCCTCGGTGTTATTTCTCGCCTGTGCAGCTATACCAATATAAATGGTCCGTTATTGGACATTATAAATTTTGCAGCTAACTCATTCTTGGTTGCCAGCGTTTCGCCCTTGTGTGCTAGGGTGGGTTCATCAGTAGGTACCTAGCACACCTACCAATACGCTGGCTAGTGCATACCGTGGAGGCCACTGCGTAGGCTAACTGGAGCCACCGGCAGTGCCAATGCACAGTACTCCGAGCTAGAGGTCACGTACAATATCAGAATCAATATCATTCGATTTTTTTTTTTGCTAGGGGCTTTACGTCGCTCATTCGAAATTATGAGGTATTGCAGTGGTTTACACGTTTAGAGAATAATAAGTTAAAACCAGATCCATCCTTTTCACGTGAGGAATGAAGAAGCATCTTGAAACTTGCACGTCAGGTGGATGGCAGAGGTACTGGAACACAGTGATACACCTATGTACCTGTGGCCACACTTTACAAGTATCACTGCGCCAACTCCGAAGCAAAACTTCTCTCTCACGATGCTTTGACATGATCAGGCTGGGCTCCTCATCCAGATCGCCTGAAACTTGCGAAACTTGAATAGAAGTTGCTCCGTAATTACGGAGAGCCCTGGACGACGTGGAAGTCTTCAAAGAGAGTGCGAATTGCGACAACGTAAAGAATAACATCCATCAGATACTAGTGCTCGTATCTGGCACTAGGCAGCACCACTGTAATATGTATAATCTCTCTTGTAATTTTTACTCTATTATGCGACTGACACAAATAAATAAATGACCTCCTTTAGTTTATCTCAAAGATACACTTTAAAGAAAGAGGTGTAGTAGAAGAAGGAGAAAATCTTGGCTACGGACTGTACGAGAATGGTATGGACTCGGTACCCCAACTTGCTGAGGACAAGGGTCAGATCGCCCCGATGACAGCCGACATATGATAAGGATATTGTAGAAGAAGAACAAGAAGATGAATCATTGCTAGATTTATATTGTGAATATATCTGTACAACGTAAGTAGTATAATACAGGGATTCGGCCGCCACCGCCACCTCCGGCTCCCAGTGGCCACCTCCACCTCAGCCAGTGGCCTCTTCCAGTACTGCCAACTTAACCTAACTAGCGCGACAGTACTGCCAACTTAACCTAACTAGCGCGAAATTTGAATTTGTAAACAAAGCCACGTGCTTTTTGACAGCTGTCATCGACAACAACGCATCGCTAACCTCAGTACTGCCATCTTGACGGGCCTAAACCTCACTAGTGCCAACTTAACCTAACTAGCGTGAGGTAAACAAACCCACGTGTTTTTTGACAGCCACGTGCTTTTTGACAGCTGTCATCGACAACAACGCATCGCAAACCTCAGTACTGCCATCATGACGGGCCTAAACCTTAATAGTACCAACTTAACCTAACTAGCATGATGTAAACAAAGCCACGTGCTTTTTGACAGCCACGTGCTTTTCAACAGATTTGTAAACAAAGCCACGTGCTTTTTGACAGACAACAACGCATCGCTAACCTCAGTACTGCCATCTTGACGGACCTAAACCTTAGTGGTACCAACTTAACCTAACTAGCGCGAGGTAAACAAAGCCACGTGCTTTTTGACAACCACGTGTTTTTTGACAGCCACGTGCATTTTTGACAGCTGTCATCCGCCATCTTTGAGCACCGTGCTGCCCTCTTTATAGTAGTAGATGTAAATTCATCACCTGTCATCTGCACTGCTGCCATCTTGACGGGTCTAAACCTTAGTGCTACCAACTTAACCTAACTAGCGCGAGGTAAACAAAGCCACGTGTTTTTTGACAGCCGTCATCCGCCATCTTTAATCTATAGAGCACAGTGCTGCCCTCTTTAGCTACTTACCTTTGAAATGTGGTACGTCACAGCTGTCATCCGCCATCTTGCATCCGAAACCTCAGTGCTGCACTCTATGTAGTGACGGTAAATTCCACGTGCTCTTGTTTGGAAACAAAGCCACGTGCAGCTGTCATCCGCCATCTTTGAGCACCGTGCTGCCCTCTTTAGCTACTTACCTTTGAAATGTGGTACGTCATCCACCATCTTGCATCGCAAACCTCAGTGCTGCACTCTATGTAGTGACGACAAATTCCACGTGCTCTTGTTTGGAAACAAACCTATGCGCTTTTTTGTCAGCTATCATCCGCCATCTTTAATCTAGAGAGCACCGTGCTGCCCTCTATGTGGTGGTGGTAAATTCTACACGCTTTACAAACCCATGTGCTTTTCTGACAGCTGTCATCCGCCATCTTTAATCCAGAGAGAACAGTGCTACCCGGTGGCGGCAAATTCCACGTGCTCTTGTTTGGAAACAAAGCCACGTGCTTTTTTGACAGCAGCCATCTTTAATCACCGTGCTGCCCTCTTTGTGGTGGCGGTAAATTCCACGTGCTTTACAAACCCATGTGATTTTCTGACAGCTATCATCCGCCATCTTTAATCCAGAAAGAACAGTGCTGCCCTCTTTATGGCTACTACCTTAAGCACGTAGTAGCGGGCAATTTGAAAAGTTCTGTTAGCTATCATCCGTCATCTTTGAGTGCCGTGCTGCCATCTTTAGTTGAAATGTGGTGGCGGATAATTTGAAAAATGCTTTTTTGACAGCAGCTATCTTTGAGCCCCGTGCTACCCTCTATGTGGTGGCGGCAAATTCTACATGCTTTACAAACCCACGCGCTTTTTTGACAGCTATCTTTAAGCAACAGAGTACAGTGCTGCCCTCTTTGTTGTGATGGCAAATTCCACGTGCTCTACAAAGCTACATGCTCTTTTGACAGCTGTCAACCGCCATCTTTGAGCACTATGCTGCGGGCAATTTCGTTAGCTGTCATCCGCCATCTTTAATCAACAGAGCATCGTGCTGCGGGCAATTTCGTTAGCTGTCATCCGCCATCTTTAATCCACAGAACACCGTGCTGCCCCCTCTGTAGTAGCGGGCAATTTGAAAAGTTCTGTTAGCTATCATCCGCCATCTTTGAGCACCGTGCTGCCCTCTTTAGCTAGATACCTTCGAACTGTGGTGGCGGCAAATTCCACGTGCTCTTGTTAAGTAAACAAAGCCACGTGCTTTTTTTTGACAGCTGTCAACTACCATCTTTAATCAATAGAGCACTGCGCTGCGGACAATTTCGTCAGCTGTCATCCGCCATCTTTAATCTACAGTGCACCGTGCTGCCCTCTGTAGTAGCGGGCAATTTGAAAAGTTCTGTTAGCTGTCATCCACCGTCTTTGAGCACCGTGCTGCCCTCTTTAGCTAGATACCTTTGAAAATGTGGTGGTGGCAAATTGAAAAATTCCACGCGCTCTTGTTTAGTAAACAAACTCACGCGCTTTTTTGTCAGCTGTCATCCGCCATCTTACATCGCAAACCTCAGTGCTACACTCTATGTGGTAGCGGATAATTTTAAAAAGAAAAATTCTACAGCAGTCATCTCTCGACGCTAATTGCACAAGATGGTGGCTATACATGACTCCTTAAAGGTGCTCATGCAAGATGATCGCTATACATAGACGCCCTTAGGATGCTTGCGCAAGATGGCGGTTATACAAGGCTCCTTACGAGGGATGCTTGCGCGAGATGGTGGTTGCTCTTATGAGGCAGCTTAAGGATCCATGGCTAGAGACGCCCTAAGGATGCTTGCGCAAGATGGCAGATGCAAGATGGCGGCTATACATAGCTCCTTATGAGACAGCCAGTACAACATGTGATCAGAACATTGATTGATGTGACCAGAACACAAAATAAGTAGAATCGAACACTGTACTCGATACAACATGTGATTAAAACATTGTCTGGTGTGCTCAGAACACTACATAAGTAGAATCGAACGCTGTATTAGGGGGTACCTTTGTTTAGATTGAAACATAACAAGACTAGAATTGAACACTGCACATTGATTGATGTGTTCAGAACACAAAATAAGTAGAATCGAACACTGTACTCGATGTCGTTAACTTCAACATGTGATTAAAACATTGGCTGGTGTGTTCAGAACACTACATAAGTAGAATCGAACGCTGTATTAGGGGATACCTTTGTTTAGATTGAAACATAACAAGACTAGAATTGAACACTGCACTCGATGTCGGAAGATCAGATTGAAACATAACAAGACTAGAATTGAACACTGCACATTGATTGATGTGTTCAGAACACAAAATAAGTAGAATCGAACACTGTACTCGATGTCGTTAACTTCAACATGTGATTAAAACATTGTCTGGTGTGTTCAGAACACTACATAAGTAGAATCGAACGCTGTACAACATGTTAGGGGGATACCTTTGTTTAGATTGAAACATAACAAGACTAGAATTGAACACTGCACTCGATGTCGTTACATGTGATCCGATACAACATGTTAGGGGATACCTTTATCCTAAGAACCGAACACTGTACAACATGTTAGGGGATACCTTTGTTTAGATTGAAACTAACAAGACTAGAATCGAACACTGCACTCGATGTCGTTACATGTGATCCGATACAACATGTTAGGGGATACCTTTGTTTAGATTGAAACATAGCAAGCCTAGAATCGAACATTGTTTGATGTGTTCAGTACAACTTCAATGATTAACACACACACACTGTGCACATATCGCATAGCTAACACTTCAAATGATTTACTTAGTACGAAAAAAAATCTATACCGCGTAGCTAACTCGTTCATCACACTGCTAAGACGCTTAGTAATTGTGAATACACTCATACGAAAATCAAGAAAGCACACTGCGTAGCCAACTCGCTCGACTCACTCGCTTAGTAATTGCAACACACACGGATAAGAATGTTGTGAGATACTTACATGTTTTTTAAGGGGAGGGTGAAAGATCATAAATTATATGTACACATGTTGTCTCCTCCAAGTTGTAAGATGAAATAGACGCAGTACTGCGAGTTTCCGCTCTAGCTGGCGAACGGAAGTAGCATGATATCTCAGCAAAAAATAAAAATACGCGTGAGCTTGCAAGTCAGACACAATGATGGATACCGCGATTCAAATCCTGGCAACTTATGCCGTCGGGAAGGGCATCTAGCTAGATCATGTAATGACGATCGCGCAGGCCCCTCGCCTAGCATTTACGGCTTCTAGTTCGAACCCGCTATCTTCCGAAGTGGCGAGAATGATTGAAGAGTGTTGAGAGTGATTCATTTGTCGGATGGAGGCGTTAAGTTATGTGCAGGCTTCTTCTAGTCGGGGTACGCGATTCAAATCCTGGTAACTTATGCCGTCGGGAAGGGCATCTAGCTAGATCATGTTATGACGATCGCACAGGTCCCTCGCCTAACATTTACGGCTTCCAGTTCGAACCCGCTATCTTCCGAAGTAGCGAGAATGATTGAAGAGTGTTTGAGGGTGATTCATTTGTCGGATGGAGGTGTTAAGTGTGCAGCGATATGCATGTTTAGACTTGCAGATTACGAAAGAAACATAACAAGACTTGACTCTTAAAACAAATTCTTGCGATTTAAAATCTTAGTCGGGAAGGGCATCCGGCAGTAAAACAATAGTTCGTGATTTAAAATCAAAGAAGAGCATCTAGCTGTAAAACCCCCCGATTCTCGACAGATTCTTAATCCGAGTTCTTTGACGTCAGGAAGGGCAGCCGGTTAACAACAATTATCGAACACGCATCGCGAAGGCAGGAGTGTGCAGCGATATGCATGTTTAGACTTGCAGATTACGAAAGAAACATAACAAGACTTGAGTCTTAAAACAAATTCTTGCGATTTAAAATCTTAGTCGGGAAGGGCATCCGACAGTAAAACAATAGTTCGTGATTTAAAATCTAAGAGGAGCATCTAGCTGAAAAACCCTCCGATTCTCGACAGATTCTTAATCCGAGTTCTTTGACGCCAGGAAGGGCAGCCGGTTAACAACAATTATCGAACACGCATCGCGAAGGCAGGAGTGTGCAGCGATATGCATGTTTAGACTTGCAGATTACGAAAGAAACATAACAAGACTTGAGTCGTAAAACAAATTCTTGCGATTTAAAATCTTAGTCGGGAAGGGCATCCGGCAGTAAAACAATAGTTCGTGATTTAAAATCTAAGAAGAGCATCTAGCTGAAAAACCCCCCGATTCTCGACAGATTCTTAATCCGAGTTCTTTGACGTCAGGAAGGGCAGCCGGTTAACAACAATTATCGAACACGCATCGCGAAGGCAGGAGTGTGCAGCGATATGCATGTTTAGACTTGCAGATTACGAAAGAAACATAACAAGACTTGAGTCTTAAAACAAATTCTTGCGATTTAAAATCTTAGTCGGGAAGGGCATCCGACAGTGAAACAATAGTTCGTGATTTAAAATCTAAGAAGAGCATCTAGCTGAAAAACCCCCCGATTCTCGACAGATTCTTAATCCGAGTTCTTTGACGTCAGGAAGGGCAGCCGGTTAACAACAATTATCGAACACGCATCGCGAAGGCAGGAGTGTGCAGCGATATGCATGTTTAGACTTGCAGATTACGAAAGAAACATAACAAGACTTGAGTCGTAAAACAAATTCTTGCGATTTAAAATCTTAGTCGGGAAGGGCATCCGGCAGTAAAACAATAGTTCGTGATTTAAAATCTAAGAAGAGCATCTAGCTGAAAAACCCCCCGATTCTCGACAGATTCTTAATCCGAGTTCTTTGACGTCAGGAAGGGCAGCCGGTTAACAACAATTATCGAACACGCATCGCGAAGGCAGGAGTGTGCAGCGATATGCATGTTTAGACTTGCAGATTACGAAAGAAACATAACAAGACTTGAGTCTTAAAACAAATTCTTGCGATTTAAAATCTTAGTCGGGAAGGGCATCCGGCAGTAAAACAATAGTTCGTGATTTAAAATCTAAGAAGAGCATCTAGCTGAAAAACCCCCCGATTCTCGACAGATTCTTAATCCGAGTTCTTTGACGTCAGGAAGGGCAGCCGGTTAACAACAATTATCGAACACGCATCGCGAAGGCAGGAGTGTGCAGCGATATGCATGTTTAGACTTGCAGATTACGAAAGAAACATAACAAGACTTGAGCCTTAAAACAAATTCTTGCGATTTAAAATCTTAGTCGGGAAGGGCATCCGACAGTAAAACAATAGTTCCTGATTTAAAATCTAAGAAGAGCATCTAGCTGAAAAACCCCCCCGATTCTCGACAGATTCTTAATCCGAGTTCTTTGACGTCAGGAAGGGCAGCCGGTTAACAACAATTATCGAACACGCATCGCGAAGGCAGGAGTGTGCAGCGATATGCATGTTTAGACTTGCAGATTACGAAAGAAACATAACAAGACTTGAGTCGTAAAACAAATTCTTGCGATTTAAAATCTTAGTCGGGAAGGGCATCCGGCAGTAAAACAATAGTTCGTGATTTAAAATCTAAGAAGAGCATCTAGCTGAAAAACCCCCCGATTCTCGACAGATTCTTAATCCGAGTTCTTTGACGTCAGGAAGGGTAGCCGGTTAACAACAATAGCGTATGATGTAAGAGCTTAGATACTACCAGTTTTGCGTCAGGAAGGACAACTAGTCTTAAAACAAAACAGATTCTTAATCCGAGTTGTCAGGAAGGGCAACCGGTCGTAAAACTATAGTGTATGAGGTTAGATACTGCTAGTTTTGCATCAGGAAGGACAACTCAACACATTCATATGATTTAAACACATTTTTATCCCCAAGAGAATCGAACCCGAGACTACCGGGTGAGAGGCATGCATACTGTAGGCTATAGATTTGTTCTACAGTCCTCGAAGTATCGGCACAGTCATTCTGAGCGACTTGTGTAGAATGCATGTGTTAGCTGAAATTGTACACGTATCTTCCGGCTCGACCTTGAGCGAGGACACTGATAAGCGGCTTGTAACTCGCGAAGGTCTTCTTAGCTGAGTACCATTCAAGCTCTTAAAACACAGTACTAATTAAGGTTGTAAAATATTCTGAAATAGTCCTCCTCTGTAGTGCAGTAGTTAGCTGCTACCCTCGGAGGTCCGAGTTCGATTCCTGGCTCTGCCACGGAATGTGTAGCATTTAGCCTATGTAAGTTCCTAACGTAAACTATCATGATTGTACGGAGAGGTTAAAACACACACAGTGCCTACTCCTATCGAAAGAACCTGCACGGTACCGGCATGTAGGCTTCTCCTGGTGAAGGAGCTTGCACATGGTTAAACGCCTCCTATCAACAGCCCTTACTTAATGCTGGCTTTTTTGCACACCCCGCCTCACACGATAGTTTTATACGACCGGCTGCCCTTCCTGACTAGGATTTTAAATCGCAGTATAAATGATAAATTTGTTGTAGCGGGTTTTATATCTAGATATCCCAGTACCGATACATAGCCTACTCCACTGAAGAAGCCTGCACAAGGCTTATTGCCTCCATCCGACAAATGAATCAGCATCAACACTCTTGTACTCAAAAAAATCATTTTCGAAGGAGTCTGCACAAGGTTTAACGTCCCCATCAACAGCCCTTACTTATTGCTAGCTTTTTTGCACACCCCGCCTCACACCATAGTTTTATACGACCGGCTGCCCCTCCTGACTAGGATTTTAAATCGATATCCCGACATAATACATAGCCTACTCCACTGAAGAAGCCTGCACAAGGCTTATTGCCTCCATCCGACAAATGAATCAGCATCAACACTCTTGTACTCAAAAAAATCATTTTCGAAGGAGTCTGCACAAGGTTTAACGTCCCCATCAACAGCCCTTACTTATTGCTAGCTTTTTTTTTTTTGCACACCCCGCCTCACACCATAGTTTTATACGACCGGCTGCCCTTCCTGACTAGGATTTTAAATCGATATCCCGACATAGCCTACTCCTACCGAAGAAGGCAGCTTAACGCCTCCATCCAACAAATGAATCACCCTCAAACACTCTTCAATCATTCTCGCTACTTCGGAAGATAGCGGGTTCGAACTGGAAGCCGTAAATGTTAGGCGAGGGACCTGTGCGATCGTCATAACATGATCTAGCGAGATGCCCTTCCCGACGGCATAAGTTACCAGGATTTGAATCGCGTACCCCGACTAGAAGAAGCCTGCACATAACTTAACGCCTCCATCCGACAAATGAATCACCCTCAAACACTCTTCAATCATTCTCGCTACTTCGGAAGATAGCGGGTTCGAACTGGAAGCCGTAAATGTTAGGCGAGGGACCTGTGCGATCGTCATAACATGATCTAGCTAGATGCCCTTCCCGACGGCATAAGTTACCAGGATTTGAATCGCGTACCCCGACTAGAAGAAGCCTGCACATAACTTAACGCCTCCATCCGGCAAATGAATCACCCTCAACACTCTTCAATCATTCTCGCCACTTCGGAAGATAGCGGGTTCGAACTAGAAGCCGTAAATGCTAGGCGAGGGGCCTGCGCGAACGTCATTACATGATCTAGCTAGATGCCCTTCCCGACGGCATAAGTTGCCAGGATTTGAATCGCGGTATCCATCATTGTGTCTGACTTGCAAGCTCACGCGTATTTTTATTTTTTGCTGAGATATCATGCTACTTCCGTTCGCCAGCTAGAGCGGAAACTCGCAGTACTGCGTCTATTTCATCTTACAACTTGGAGGAGACAACATGTGTACATATAATTTATGATCTTTCACCCTCCCCTTAAAAAACATGTAAGTATCTCACAACATTCTTATCCGTGTGTGTTGCAATTACTAAGCGAGTGAGTCGAGCGAGTTGGCTACGCAGTGTGCTTTCTTGATTTTCGTATGAGTGTATTCACAATTACTAAGCGTCTTAGCAGTGTGATGAACGAGTTAGCTACGCGGTATAGATTTTTTTTTCGTACTAAGTAAATCATTTGAAGTGTTAGCTATGCGATATGTGCACAGTGTGTGTGTGTTAATCATTGAAGTTGTACTGAACACATCAAACAATGTTCGATTCTAGGCTTGCTATGTTTCAATCTAAACAAAGGTATCCCCTAACATGTTGTATCGGATCACATGTAACGACATCGAGTGCAGTGTTCGATTCTAGTCTTGTTAGTTTCAATCTAAACAAAGGTATCCCCTAACATGTTGTACAGTGTTCGGTTCTTAGGATAAAGGTATCCCCTAACATGTTGTATCGGATCACATGTAACGACATCGAGTGCAGTGTTCAATTCTAGTCTTGTTATGTTTCAATCTAAACAAAGGTATCCCCCTAACATGTTGTACAGCGTTCGATTCTACTTATGTAGTGTTCTGAACACACCAGACAATGTTTTAATCACATGTTGAAGTTAACGACATCGAGTACAGTGTTCGATTCTACTTATTTTGTGTTCTGAACACATCAATCAATGTGCAGTGTTCAATTCTAGTCTTGTTATGTTTCAATCTGATCTTCCGACATCGAGTGCAGTGTTCAATTCTAGTCTTGTTATGTTTCAATCTAAACAAAGGTATCCCCTAATACAGCGTTCGATTCTACTTATGTAGTGTTCTGAACACACCAGCCAATGTTTTAATCACATGTTGAAGTTAACGACATCGAGTACAGTGTTCGATTCTATTTATTTTGTGTTCTGAACACATCAATCAATGTGCAGTGTTCAATTCTAGTCTTGTTATGTTTCAATCTAAACAAAGGTACCCCCTAATACAGCGTTCGATTCTACTTATGTAGTGTTCTGAGCACACCAGACAATGTTTTAATCACATGTTGTATCGAGTACAGTGTTCGATTCTACTTATTTTGTGTTCTGGTCACATCAATCAATGTTCTGATCACATGTTGTACTGGCTGTCTCATAAGGAGCTATGTATAGCCGCCATCTTGCATCTGCCATCTTGCGCAAGCATCCTTAGGGCGTCTCTAGCCATGGATCCTTAAGCTGCCTCATAAGAGCAACCACCATCTCGCGCAAGCATCCCTCATAAGGAGCCTTGTATAACCGCCATCTTGCGCAAGCATCCTAAGGGCGTCTATGTATAGCGATCATCTTGCATGAGCACCTTTAAGGAGTCATGTATAGCCACCATCTTGTGCAATTAGCGTCGAGAGATGACTGCTGTAGAATTTTTCTTTTTAAAATTATCCGCTACCACATAGAGTGTAGCACTGAGGTTTGCGATGTAAGATGGCGGATGACAGCTGACAAAAAAGCGCGTGAGTTTGTTTACTAAACAAGAGCGCGTGGAATTTTTCAATTTGCCACCACCACATTTTCAAAGGTATCTAGCTAAAGAGGGCAGCACGGTGCTCAAAGACGGTGGATGACAGCTAACAGAACTTTTCAAATTGCCCGCTACTACAGAGGGCAGCACGGTGCACTGTAGATTAAAGATGGCGGATGACAGCTGACGAAATTGTCCGCAGCGCAGTGCTCTATTGATTAAAGATGGTAGTTGACAGCTGTCAAAAAAAAGCACGTGGCTTTGTTTACTTAACAAGAGCACGTGGAATTTGCCGCCACCACAGTTCGAAGGTATCTAGCTAAAGAGGGCAGCACGGTGCTCAAAGATGGCGGATGATAGCTAACAGAACTTTTCAAATTGCCCGCTACTACAGAGGGGGCAGCACGGTGTTCTGTGGATTAAAGATGGCGGATGACAGCTAACGAAATTGCCCGCAGCACGATGCTCTGTTGATTAAAGATGGCGGATGACAGCTAACGAAATTGCCCGCAGCATAGTGCTCAAAGATGGCGGGTGACAGCTGTCAAAAGAGCATGTAGCTTTGTAGAGCACGTGGAATTTGCCATCACAACAAAGAGGGCAGCACTGTACTCTGTTGCTTAAAGATAGCTGTCAAAAAAGCGCGTGGGTTTGTAAAGCATGTAGAATTTGCCGCCACCACATAGAGGGTAGCACGGGGCTCAAAGATAGCTGCTGTCAAAAAAGCATTTTTCAAATTATCCGCCACCACATTTCAACTAAAGATGGCAGCACGGCGCTCAAAGATGACGGATGATAGCTAACAGAACTTTTCAAATTGCCCGCTACTACGTGCTTAAGGTAGTAGCCATAAAGAGGGCAGCACTGTTCTCTCTGGATTAAAGATGGCGGATGATAGCTGTCAGAAAATCACATGGGTTTGTAAAGCACGTGGAATTTACCGCCACCACAAAGAGGGCAGCACGGTGATTAAAGATGGCTGCTGTCAAAAAAGCACGTGGCTTTGTTTCCAAACAAGAGCACGTGGAATTTGCCGCCACCGGGTAGCACTGTTCTCTCTGGATTAAAGATGGCGGATGACAGCTGTCAGAAAAGCACATGGGTTTGTAAAGCGTGTAGAATTTACCACCACCACATAGAGGGCAGCACGGTGCTCTCTAGATTAAAGATGGCGGATGATAGCTGAAAAAAAAGCGCATAGGTTTGTTTCCAAACAAGAGCACGTGGAATTTGTCGTCACTACATAGAGTGCAGCACTGAGGTTTGCGATGCAAGATGGTGGATGACGTACCACATTTCAAAGGTAAGTAGCTAAAGAGGGCAGCACGGTGCTCAAAGATGGCGGATGACAGCTGCACGTGGCTTTGTTTCCAAACAAGAGCACGTGGAATTTACCGTCACTACATAGAGTGCAGCACTGAGGTTTCGGATGCAAGATGGCGGATGACTGCTGTGACGTACCACATTTCAAAGGTAAGTAGCTAAAGAGGGCAGCACTGTGCTCTATAGATTAAAGATGGCGGATGACGGCTGTCAAAAAACACGTGGCTTTGTTTACCTCGCGCTAGTTAGGTTAAGTTGGTAGCACTAAGGTTTAGACCCGTCAAGATGGCAGCACTGCAGATGACAGGTGATGAATTTACATCTACTACTATAAAGAGGGCAGCACGGTGCTCAAAGATGGCGGATGACAGCTGTCAAAAATGCACGTGGCTGTCAAAAAACACGTGGCTGTCAAAAAGCACGTGGCTTTGTTTACCTCGCGCTAGTTAGGTTAAGTTGGTACCACTAAGGTTTAGGTCCGTCAAGATGGCAGTACTGAGGTTAGCGATGCGTTGTTGTCTGTCAAAAAGCACGTGGCTTTGTTTACAAATCTGTTGAAAAGCACGTGGCTGTCAAAAAGCACGTGGCTTTGTTTACATCATGCTAGTTAGGTTAAGTTGGTACTATTAAGGTTTAGGCCCGTCATGATGGCAGTACTGAGGTTTGCGATGCGTTGTTGTCGATGACAGCTGTCAAAAAGCACGTGGCTGTCAAAAAACACGTGGGTTTGTTTACCTCACGCTAGTTAGGTTAAGTTGGCACTAGTGAGGTTTAGGCCCGTCAAGATGGCAGTACTGAGGTTAGCGATGCGTTGTTGTCGATGACAGCTGTCAAAAAGCACGTGGCTTTGTTTACAAATTCAAATTTCGCGCTAGTTAGGTTAAGTTGGCAGTACTGTCGCGCTAGTTAGGTTAAGTTGGCAGTACTGGAAGAGGCCACTGGCTGAGGTGGAGGTGGCGGTGGCGGCCGAATCCCTGTATTATACTACTAACGTAGAATGGAATAAGCCTGAACTATTCCGCCTCGTGTGGCTTAAATACTGTTTTAATAATAGACATGGCCTAACTGTCACTGCCGAATGTTTCATACGGCACAGCGACACACGGCGCACTTCCGTCTCGGAATCCAAGAGAAACAGTACTTCGCGATGGCGTGGTGGAACATGAACCACGTTTCGTAGCTACGTCTAATTCACGGACTAAATTGTTCGACGTTCTAATACAGATAAAATATGAGGATCATGAAGTATTTAATGAGCAAATGTACAACGTACAGTATGATAAATATATGATGCACAGTATTGTAGTACCAGTATATAGTACCTGCGTAACAATTTTTCCCCCTTGGGAAATATTTTTGAACTAGCCTAATGGCTGTGGAAAAACTGTGTTCTTAGAAGGGGTTCGCCTCTTCGTTATTTCTTCTTTTCAAGGCTTATAACTGACTGTATTCACGTCCTATCGGTGCCTGACTGTATTCTCCTGCACTCTAGTGGCGTAGGTATGTACTACCTCGCGAGCTACGTTACCACTCTGGCGCTTGCCCTCTGCGCACATGTGATCGTTGGAGCCGGCACTGCGGAATCTTGGGAAGTCGCCATTGCTGTTTGGTGAGAAGGAAGAGATGGACGTGTGTGGCTTCTCTCTCCCTAAGGAGATAATTTCACCGAAAATGTTCGAGCCTGGCTAAGGTTACATACGCGGGGCTTTTGCCCTGGGCATTTCTGCAAGTTTTTCTGGTTTATTTTTCCTCGTCTGGAATTTGCATGTTATGTTTTTTTTAGTAAGTAAGTAGCTTATGCTACCGAAGCTGTCCTCGCAACTTTCATCTGGAAGAAACTGTAAGTGTTGTTACAACTAAACCTTTACTGATTTTTTTGGTGAAAGACCTGAAAATTTTCCTATGTGCAGAAAGTGCGCGCGGCACCATGTAACTGGCGTCATCTAAAAAAAACTAAGTCTTGCCTTGTGGAATTTTAAATTTTCGGCTTGTTAATTTTAAATTATAGCATGTGTAATTATGTCTGTTAAATTGGGGCTTGCGTACTGTGTGAAAGTAAGTTTTGGATTCTTCAAAAATGTAATTGGGTAACCTAGCGTTTATTAATGACTTTTCTAGGCCTAAAAGTTTTGTGCTAAAAGCTATTATTTAACCTGAATAATTTAACAAGCGAGTCGCTTCAGGGATGTGGGTGTTACGTGTACAGTATGTCCCGGTTTTCTTTTCTTTTTTCTCGCTTCTCTGGTTAATTTTATTTTGATTTAACTTGGTTTTATTCTTCCCTTTTGGGTTTTGGGTTATTTTCTGCGTCAGTTTTCTTGGTCCTTTGTTAGTTTTCGCCTATTGTTGTTTGCGGGCGGTGATTGGCCCCTTCCCTTGACCGATTGTTGGTCGTTGCCATGGGAATGCTAATGTTGTTGATGTTGTTGTGATGGGTTTGATGATTTGTATTTGATGTGCCGATGATGTATTCTACCTTCTCCGCGGATTTCCTTGGTCCATTTAATTTTTCTTGGTGATTTTAAATTTACCTTCTGCTCTTTTTTCCTCCCGGTGTTTCGGTGCTTATTATTATTAATATTTTGATTTCTTGAAAAGTGCACGTAATACCTACCCATCCTTGCAGGGGGTCGTTTGACACATCCTAAAAAGGAGTTTTCAGTATCTATATCAAAATCTGTTTCTGTCAAGGTTGTTTCTCACGGTTGTAAGGATGTTTAAAAAGAAAAAACTTTTGTACTGTACAAAGAAAACCTTTGGTTGTAAGAAAAATTGAGAGTTGAGGAGCGGTTTCATAAATCTACTTTATCTTGCTAAGTCTTTCAAGAACTAAATAATTATTTTCTTTATAAACGGTCGACCGTAGGGTTTTGATTTTGAGTTTAAATATTTTTAAATTTTTTAATTTTATTATTTTCCAGCGAGGTTATTCCTTCCTATTTGTTTATCACTTAATTATCCTGATTAAATATCTTGTTCCCCAAGGTGTTGGTGTTTTTCTTTAAAAGGGGTGATAATTTGATATGACCAGGTGTATTTTATCCGCTCCTTTGGGGGCCCCGTTTTATTTTCTCATGGTAAGTGCCTTTTTTTCTTTAATTTGTCTTTGTCTAGCACGTTTCCACGTATCTGAACCGTGCCTCTGATACACGGTCAGACCCTTGGTGCTGTCACTTGGGGTAATTATGCCTTTTATTGCTCTAAGTGAAACAGTTCGTGGCAGCAGAGCTTTAGTTAATTGATTTGTGTGCCTCTTACTTGGATCTACCTGTAGGTCTGTTGCATCCTCATTAAATTTATTTTGGCACTGTGTACTATACGCTTTATCTCCCTTTCATTAAGCTTTTCTATTTTGTTTGTGCCAACCATCTGAGTTTTTTTGCATTGTCCCTTAAAAAAACCTGGTCATTGGGGAACTTTAAATTATTTGAGGTTTCAAAGAGTGTAAAAAACTGAAACTTGTAAAGTATCTTACTGTGAAAGGAACGCTTTTATTTGGATTAATTATTTTTGATTTATTGTTTAATGTACATCAACTATGGCGAGGGCTGTGCTGTTCCCATTCCAACTCAGGAAATCAGAGCTAGTTTATGAGCTCACTATCAGGGGTATCAATCCTGCTAATACTGTTGCCGAGTGCGCTGCTTTGCTGACATCGCATGTCCAGGTTCCTATTAATCTTGATTCTGTAAAGATGTGCTGCAACTTTGGTGAGTCCTTAAATTTAATTACTGACTGCCTCACTGAGATAGAGGTTGTCAGACAAGAATTCATTGAAACTTCCCCCACTAAGGGGCAGATTAACAGACTTAAGGCTAGGGTGTGGCATTATTTAGGCCGCATCCAAGATTTGATTACTATGTGTCCTCAACCTAGTCTTGTTTCTGAAAGCACTAAGCTGTTAACAATTGCTTCTAGCATTTCTGCTGAACTAGATATTATGCTAGCAAGTAAGGATATGGAGAATTTATCAGTTGTTGAGAGGGAAACCTCATTGCCTTCTAGTCATGCTGATGCCTCAATTAATTATCAAGCTTCATGTTGTGCTGCCTCCCCAGTTCTTGAAAATTTGTTAGCCCGTTTAAATTGTGCTCCATCTCACTCTTCTCTGAAGGATCTTTTCAACGGAGTCAAAAATTTCTCCGTCAATTCTATTGAAGAAAGTACCAGGTTTCTGAGGTTCCTGGTAGAAATGACAGAGTCAGGTAGCGTGTATTCTGTTGATGACTTGGGAATTTTCCGAGCCCTATTCTCTCATTGTGAGGGAATTTTGAAACGTGAAATTTCTGAAGCAATTTCAAATAATTTAACCATTATGGAATTTCATGAACTTGTATTGTCTAAATTTATTCCTTCATTGGCATTGCAGAGTTTGATTCCTCAGTATTACTTCCGGACTCAATTGCTCCATGAAAACCTTTTGAACTATGTACTAGACTTGCAGTTTTATTGCAAGGTATTTAGAATTTCGGTGCCAGAAGAGGAAATGGTGGCTCGTATTCTGAAAGGTATTTCCCCTGCCTATCGTTCATACCTCTCCCTCACAAAGAGTCCGACTAATTTTCTTGAATTGGAAGCTGCGTGTACCTTTGCTGAAGATGTAAAGCACGGGGATGCTGCAAGACCTATCTGCCACCCTCCTCCTACTCTGAACCCTGTTTTGCCTCAAACTAGGGATAGTGGGTCTTCTAAAAAATGTTATAATTGCGGGTCACGTGATCACCTTAGGAACGCTTGCCCCTCAGTCAAGCGTGGCTCTGGTCCTTGTTGTTATTTGTGTGGCTCGAGGAGGCACCTTAAAAATAATTGCCCTACTTCGTTCCGAAAACGCAGTCAATGACTAAGGCCTGAAGGTAATTCTGGTGAATCGCCTGCGCCAGAATTTTTTGTGGATTCTGAAAAGGTTATTTGCCCGCGGGCATGCAATAAGATTTCTGCTTTGGTTGAGTCTAAAAGTACCTTCGCGAAAGTGGAACTGAATAATGAACCCATTGTTGCTCTTATGGACTCGGGTAGCGTCGTCACCTTAATTGATGCTAATTGGTATGATGAAATGAGGTCCCCTTGTAAACTGCCTGAGTTGAAAAAGGTCAATGTTGCATGTGTCACGGCTAATAAGCATAATATGAAAATTTTAGGGTCCGTTGATGTGAAATTGCGTATTGGTAATTTTACTTGGAATGTTCTTTGCTTGGTAACTCCAAAGCTAGCGTGTAGCATGATTTTAGGTACGGACTTCTTGTCAAGAACTGGTTTAATTTTGGACCTCCAGGCTAGGAAATTTCACTTTAAATTTTCTCCAAATTGTAAATTCGATATTATTGATGCTCCTTTGGGTACCTTCAGTGTTTCTTGTGTAGGTAGGCCGCTACCTAGGGAGAACAACGAAATAGATCAGTTGGATCTTAGTCATTTGGATTATCAGCAGGCTAATAGTGTGCGTGACTTGTGCCATCAATTTCCCGATGTCTTCACTAGCAAGTTAGGAGTTACTGATGTTCTTGAGTATCAGATTGAGCTATCTGATAACACCCCTGTTAGATCTCCTCCTTACCGTCTTTCACCACCTAAGATGTTAGAACTCAAAAAGATTATTGATCAGATGCTTGCCGATGGGGTCATCAGACCGTCCACTTCTCCCTATGCATCTCCGGTTTTCCTAGTACCTAAACCCTCTGGGGGCTATCGTGCTGTAATTGACTACAGGGCTTTGAACCGCAAGATCATCTTGCAATCTATCCCTTTACCGGATTTGCACACTTGTTTTGGGTGGTTCTCAGGAGCCAAGTTTTTCACTGTGTTAGATCTCAATCAAGCGTATTACCAAGTCCCGTTGTCTAAGTCATCTATTCCACTGACTGCTTTCATTACTGATTGGAACCTTTACGAATTTCTGAGACTTCCGTTCGGGATCTCTTGTGGTGCGGCCGTTCTTACGAGGCTGTTAGATTCGATACTTTCGGGTATTAAATTCAAGTTCGTTTTTCATTACCTGGACGACCTGGTAATTTTCTCAAATTCCTTTGAAGAACATGTCGAACACGTTAGAGAAGTCCTGCATCGCTTGAGAAAAGCTGGACTAACTGTTAAGTTGTCTAAGGTAGCGTTTGCTAAGCCGAGTATGTCTTTCCTTGGACATGTGGTTTCCTCTGATGGTGTCTCCATCGACCACTCTAGGACTCAGGCTATTAGGGACTTTCAACCCCCTAAAGATGTCAAAGGCATCGCACGTTTCGTGGGCATGGTGAACTTCTTCAGGAAGTTCATTCCAAATTTTGCAGAGATAGCAGCTCCTCTAAATCATCTCAGACGTAAGGATGTCAAGTTCATCTGGGGCCCCTCTCAGCAAGAAGCCTTTGAGACCCTGAAGCTTGCCTTGTCAAATGCTCCTGTGTTGGCTATACCCGACTTTAGTAAACGCTTTATCGTACAAACCGATGCTTCTGGAAAAGCAGTTGCTGGTGTACTCTTACAGGAATATGAGGATGGTCGTAGACCGGTTGCCTATGTGTCTAGGATCCTCAATGATCTGGAGAGTAAGTACTCCATCTATGAATTAGAATGTTTGGCCGTGCTGTTTGCTCTTGAAAAATTCAGACCTTTCATTGAACATGTAAATTTTGATCTGGAAACAGATAATCAGGCTCTGTCGTGGGTCTTGAACCGTCCCAAAAGAACGGGCAGAATCACTAGATGGGCGCTTAGGATCTCAGCCTTCAGTTTTCAAGTAAAGCATATTAGGGGGTCGGAAAATGTCATCGCTGACAGCCTTAGTAGAATGTTTGACGGGAGTTTTGGTCTTGATGAAAAATCTAAGGCTGAAGAATATGATGAAACTAATATTGCTAGTGTGGGTGCCATTCTTTCGGACCTACCTCTGTTGTACCATGAGTATGCAGATCATCAAAAGGCTGATCCTGATTTGAGAGAAATCATCGACAAAATTAGTGATGGTATTGTGGTTAAACCTTATTCTTTGGTGAAGGGTGTCTTATGCTGTAAAGGTCGAAGGGACACTAATTTCAAAATTGTTGTACCCAAGGTTTTAGTGCCAATCATCTTCAAGTACTATCACTCTTGTCCCATTGGTGGCCATTTAGGCACCTTTAAAACTAGGCAGAAAATTAGACAGTTCTTCGTTTGGAAAAGAATGGATGGTGATATCCGAAACATGATTAGGCCCTGTAATATTTGTTCTATCAGCAAACCTAGTTTGAACAACCGTGTAGGTCTATTATCTTCTTCACAAGCTTCTCGCCCTATGGAACGGTTATTCATCGATTTCGTTGGTCCGCTCCCTCGCTCTACCTTGGGAAACACTCATATCTTCGTTGCTATTGATGCGTTTTCTAGATTCTCTTGGATTTTCCCCACTAGATCTACGACTGCTCGTGCGACTATAAGTTGCCTTAATTCTATCTTCGCATCCTTCGCCCCCCCCCCAAGTTTCTGGTTTCTGATAATGCCAGTGCTTTCACTGGACACTTGTTTAAGAAGTACCTTTTTGAGTTAAGCATTTCACATGTCACCACTACCCCATACTATCCTAACCCTTCTTACGCCGAGAGGATGAACAGAAATCTCAAATCTGCTCTAATTGCATATCATCACAATAACCAATCCAAGTGGGACTCTTGCCTGCACTGGTTGGCTCATGCTTTCAATTCTGCCACACACGAAACTCATGGTAAAACCCCCATGTCACTTATGTTCTGCTACACCCCGTACTCTCCTATTTCCAATGTTCTGGGCATTGATGATCTTCTTCCAGACTTGTCTAAACCAAATGACGTTCAGAAAATCTGGGATGAAGCAAAGAAGAAGTTGTCTGTATCCTATGAGAAAGGCAGGGTTAAGTATAACAAGGGTAGAAAGTCACCTAGGTTGAAGGTTGGAGATCAAGTTTTTGTCAAGACCTATCCCATTAGCAAGGCTATTAACAAGTTTTCAGCCAAACTTGCTCCTCGGTATCATGGTCCCTGTACTATTTTACAGTTTTTATCTCCGGTGTCGGTACTGGTGAGTGGCCCCATCGCCAAGAGGATTAGACGGGTTCATTTGTCCCAGTTAAAAACAGGTTAACGCATGTTTGGACTTGCGGATGAGAGCTACCTTTCAGTGAGCAAATTTGACTGGTCTCCGTGGGTTATTATGTAATTATTCTGGTCTAGTATGAATTTAATCATGTGATATTTTTCTCCCTTTTCTCGTGTGCTGTATTTATTTTGAGGAGTTTTGGTGTTGCTTGTCGTACTTAAACTTCTTTCCCTGTCAACCATGGTTGCTTAGTTGGGTGAGAATTTTTACCACGTGTTTAAGCTTTGGTACTCATTTGGAAAAATTCTGGGCAATTTCTGCTCTGTGCGTTGTTGTTAATCCGGTAGGAAATTTGTTAGTCTCCCAATCCCTATTTATCTTGCCCTGTCTTTGTCTTTGGTCCTAGTTCTTGTTATCTGTTTCCTTGCGGGTAATACTTCGGTTATCTATTCCTATTGTGGTTTGTTAGGTGTGCTTTGTTGAAACGAATTAGCTTTTGGTTTCCTTGTTGGTGTAAGTTGACTAGGATCTGGATATACCCGGTATTATGGTCCTGTTGGTTATGTTTTGGATTGGATGTGGGTAATGGCAATGGCGGAACTCTGTCAATTGGAATTGGTGATGGTTGGTTGTTTGTCTCTATGGCATGGACTTCACAGTCTTCACTGCCTTCTATCTCCAATTTCTGGTGACACAATTCCCTAGGTTGCGAGTGCTCTGATGTCCTTCTCTGGGGCATTTCTGTTATCTGTTGTGAATTCCCGGTTTACTGAGTTATCCGTTCCTAATCATTCTTGTACCGATGGTTTTCTGGTAAAAGTAAAAAAAAAAAAAAATAACCTGCCCCGGCTAACCTATTTTGGGTAATTTTTTGGGGGGGTTTTCCTTCCTGGTTGTGGCAGTTAACTAGGTGGTTTCTTAATGTATTTATGCTCGCAAGTGGTATTAATTCTAACCTCTTCTGAAGTCTTTACTTCCCTGGTTTTAGTCTCTAATGTGGTGTATTATTCTTGTAGTATGTTATTTAAACGAGTTGTAGCTCCATGTCGTCCTGCCCAGTCTATTTATTATTGTGGTGTTTTGCATGTGTTGCACCTATGGATCCTGAACCTGAGGAGTGCGGTCTCCTTTCGTGCCTTGTAGGTTTTGGTTTCGGTCCTGTCTTAGTAATGTTGTAAACGGTACCGTGGTTTGGTTTTAGGTTTGCCTTGTGAGGTAGAATGACGGCTTCACGACATGTTGTTGAGGGTAGTTGCTGTTTTACTCCCTTTTAGCTAACGCATGTCCGTTGTGGTCCATTTTTGTTGTATTGTTGTCGTGTAGTATTGGTTACTTATTATGGCGCTTCGGTATGGGCGGTGTTGCCTTTAATTTACCCTGTGTCCCGGTAGATTGGGAAATAAACCCTGGCATGGATTTACTACTCTCTGTAGGTGTGTCTGATCTGCTTGCATATAATGTGTGATTTCTGTATGACCTGGTCTATTCTTTGATTTTAATTCTCTGCATACCCTAGTAATCTGACGTCATCATGCAATTATCCTATACTATAATGTTCTTCTCGAGATAACCTGCCAGCCTATTGGTCCTTTTCCATTTAGAGTGTTTTCTAGTTACCTGGTTCGTGACCTACCTTTCATGTCTTATTTCCCTCGTACTATTGTTGGCGAGCTACCTGTGACTGAGTGGCCACAGCGTGAGTCTCGGATATCACCTTGTTCTAGTCTGGATTTGTCCGAGGTTTCTGGTGGATAGCCGGTAGGGAATCTTGTCAGATCTGTGCTCCCATATTCAAAGGCGTTGGCTTGATTGAGGTGCTTTATTGAACCTTTTAATTGATTGAGTCGCCCTTGGTTAAGGTATATTTTTGTATGTGCAGTAAAATTGTGAGAAATGTGTTTTTAGATTGGGTAACACTCCTATTTCCTTTCGGCCAATTTCTGTCCCGTTTCATCATGGTGTTAAAGATTGTGTTTCATAACCTCTGCTACCCTCCTATTACTCTTTGCTTGGTGTTGTTTTGGCTCGTTGCTGATCACCAACTATACGCGTACCCTCCATCTGAAAGATCTTGAAGTCTCCAACCGCAGCCTGTACATTCATCTTGTCTTGAGTAATTATTTACTGTAACCCATGTATTTTTATTCTTATCTAGTATCCTATTTCTGGGAGTTTCTCTTAATGGTAATAAAGAAAATAAAGGGTAAACTATATCCAATCCTGTTTCTTGTTTATTTGGGTTTTGCATGGAATGTATACGTGGTATTAAAATTGATTTATTGCTAAATTTATTTCTTGTCCTTGGGCATGTACTTAAAGGGTTTAGTCTTGTTAATTGGCTCACTGATTGGTGGTTCTATTCCGTTTTAAATTTAATTTAAGGGAGGTTGTAAGCTTAATTAACTTGTAGTTCAGTGTAACGTTTTTCAACATCCTTTTCCTTGGTCTGGGTCTTGGTTTCGTTATATTATGTATGGACGGGAGTTTCTCTTAGCTTTTCTGTTATTGCAATTACTCAGCACCCTTGAGTTGGTGCTTGTCTGTAAGTTTTTCTTTCTATGTAATGTTGCCTCCTGGTTTCTGTTTGTCAATGGTGACGTTATTGTGTAGCCATCCTGGTAGGATTGGTTGTATGCATTGAATGGTGTTTTGTGGAGATAACTATCTTGGTTTCCTAGGTTATTGTTTTCCTTGTGTATTGAAAATTGTATCCTTGCCTATATTTTTGTTGGCATGATACCTTTAATGTAATGTAATTTCGTTTTTGGGTATGGATTGTTTAAATAATTATCGTATTCTGTTCCTGTGCCATACCGTAATCTTAAGTCATGTTAATCTAGTTTAAGGTTAGGTTAAGTATTTTCCGGTTGGACCTTGTGATTGTGTTTTACGCTCACCAATGTTGTTTTCTCTCTCTTCCCTTCCCTTTCTGGGCGTTTTTCCTTTTTGGGGTTGTCGTTACCATCCAAACCAAAGGGTGGAAACCAAATGAAGGCGTTTCTTATCTAACGCAAGTCCTATAATATTACAAAGTTAACAAACATGTAGTAATTTAAGTCTAGGTATGTGATCTGGTGCAGTTAAGACCTAGAAGGTCTAATGTTCTGAAAGCAAATAGTTATGAACTTTACCTAAAGGTGTGTATGTACCACAAGGTAGCGTAACCTCCGATCAGATGACGCATACGAACTTGCGGAAGATAATAGTTCGCATTAAAATTTAGCAAGAAATCTAGAGAAGAAGTGTTCCCTGTGATCTGGACCATTAATAATTTGCCTGCGACTTGGGTGTTGCACAGTTTGGTGCATGGAACTTCATTATTATTGAAAGTGGCTAGACATTTGGTGTCGTCTAAGTGAACTGTACTGTTTCTTTAATTAAAATCACATGTGTTTGGGTTCTTAGTGACTGTTGGACTCGTTCTGCTGGTGGTGCATAAACTGAGGCTGGCGATTGGTGGTCATTTTCATATTCGGACTATTCTACCAAAAACTTTGTTTGCTTCAAGACCACCGCCTTATGATGGTAAACATGTGCTGGACATGTCAAGTTTCGGGGAGGGAGACTGTTACCTGCGTAACAATTTTTCCCCCTTGGGAAATATTTTTGAACTAGCCTAATTGCTGTGGAAAAACTGTGTTCTTAGAAGGGGTTCGCCTCTTCGTTATTTCTTCTTTTCAAGGCTTATAACTGACTGTATGCACGTCCTATCGGTGCCTGACTGTATTCTCCTGCACTCTAGTGGCGTAGGTATGTACTACCTCGCGAGCTACGTTACCACTCTGGCGCTTGCCCTCTGCGCACATGTGATCGTTGGAGCCGGCACTGCGGAATCTTGGGAAGTCGCCATTGCTGTTTGGTGAGAAGGAAGAGATGGACGTGTGTGGCTTCTCTCTCCCTAAGGAGATAATTTCACCGAAAATGTTCGAGCCTGGCTAAGGTTACATACGCGGGGCTTTTGCCCTGGGCATTTCTGCAAGTTTTTCTGGTTTATTTTTCCTCGTCTGGAATTTGCATGTTATGTTTTTTTTAGTAAGTAAGTAGCTTATGCTACCGAAGCTGTCCTCGCAACTTTCATCTGGAAGAAACTGTAAGTGTTGTTACAACTAAACCTTTACTGATTTTTTTGGTGAAAGACCTGAAAATTTTCCTATGTGCAGAAAGTGCGCGCGGCACCATGTAACTGGCGTCATCTAAAAAAACTAAGTCTTGCCTTGTGGAATTTTAAATTTTCGGCTTGTTAATTTTAAATTATAGCATGTGTAATTATGTCTGTTAAATTGGGGCTTGCGTACTGTGTGAAAGTAAGTTTTGGATTCTTCAAAAATGTAATTGGGTAACCTAGCGTTTATTAATGACTTTTCTAGGCCTAAAAGTTTTGTGCTAAAAGCTATTATTTAACCTGAATAATTTAACAAGCGAGTCGCTTCAGGGATGTGGGTGTTACGTGTACAGTATGTCCCGGTTTTCTTTTCTTTTTTCTCGCTTCTCTGGTTAATTTTATTTTGATTTAACTTGGTTTTATTCTTCCCTTTTGGGTTTTGGGTTATTTTCTGCGTCAGTTTTCTTGGTCCTTTGTTAGTTTTCGCCTATTGTTGTTTGCGGGCGGTGATTGGCCCCTTCCCTTGACCGATTGTTGGTCGTTGCCATGGGAATGCTAATGTTGTTGATGTTGTTGTGATGGGTTTGATGATTTGTATTTGATGTGCCGATGATGTATTCTACCTTCTCCGCGGATTTCCTTGGTCCATTTAATTTTTCTTGGTGATTTTAAATTTACCTTCTGCTCTTTTTTCCTCCCGGTGTTTTGGTGCTTATTATTATTATTAGTATTTTGATTTCTTGAAAAGTGCACGTAATACCTACCCATCCTTGCAGGGGGTCGTTTGACACATCCTAAAAAGGAGTTTTCAGTATCTATATCAAAATCTGTTTCTGTCAAGGTTGTTTCTCACGGTTGTAAGGATGTTTAAAAAGAAAAACTTTTGTACTGTACAAAGAAAACCTTTGGTTGTAAGAAAAATTGAGAGTTGAGGAGCGGTTTCATAAATCTACTTTATCTTGCTAAGTCTTTCAAGAACTAAATAATTATTTTCTTTATAAACGGTCGACCGTAGGGTTTTGATTTTGAGTTTAAATATTTTTAAATTTTTTAATTTTATTATTTTCCAGCGAGGTTATTCCTTCCTATTTGTTTATCACTTAATTATCCTGATTAAATATCTTGTTCCCCAAGGTGTTGGTGTTTTTCTTTAAAAGGGGTGATAATTTGATATGACCAGGTGTATTTTATCCGCTCCTTTGGGGGCCCCGTTTTATTTTCTCATGGTAAGTGCCTTTTTTTCCTTTAATTTGTCTTTGTCTAGCACGTTTCCACGTATCTGAACCGTGCCTCTGATACACGGTCAGACCCTTGGTGCTGTCACTTGGGGTAATTATGCCTTTTATTGCTCTAAGTGTTACACTACAAGTCACTAGTTTTAAATGCTCGAGTCGGGCATACCTCTGGTACAGTAACCATGGCATGGATCTGTTATGTTCTACCACAGCAGTGGGTGCGAGATGTGTCGTACATGTGGATTTGACTCTTGTTTGCGATCTGATGCTCTTCCCGAGGCCAAGACTACGTGATAGAATGTACCGGTAATCCCTATTGCGTGTTGGTAGTGTTGCGTAAATATGAAGAGGAAAATTCTGCGACAAACACAAACACCCAGTCACCGAGCGTGAACCAAGACCAATTACAATATTATAAGACCTGAATGCATACAGTAGCGGCTCGCGATCTGTTCCGCCAGTGGGGCCCGATATAGAGTTTTCGGCCATGGAAATGGGATTGCGGCAGGTATTTCTGAAACACGGGTATCTATACCGTACCACAAAAACTCCAAAGGAGGGTACGTACAGCAAAGTATATCGGCCTAAATATATACACTAAATAGTTAATACTGAAGACATAGAAGTGAACTCACCAAATGGCACATTACTTATACAGTGGTTGAGCACTGGCAAACATTTCAATGACTCTGTTGTTGAAGTTGGGCATTTCACCGGTGCCCTTATGAATTGAACAAACAGTGAGTGAATTCAGTCTGCTTTGAAACTTCGCTCTGATTTCGCTGCTGAATCTGGCGTAGTTAGTGCAATTTGTAGAGTTTTGTGTTCCTCAGAGAACGATTCTTCGGAGGAATGCTTCATGAAGAATGTGAAAAAATCACAGGCAGAAGGAAATATCCTTCAATTATAATTGCGATAAATCACTGAAAGTTCATTTCTCAATTTATCTTGGTAGACAAATGGACTGAAACTTAATGAAAAAGTATTGACTAAATTCGTTGGGAAAATTTCTCTGAACGTAGCAAACTTTTCGGAACAAAATTTCGAAACTCCTTAATGTATAAGACTGTGGTAATCGGTCTTTCACTTGGTTGATCACTAGTTGGCATCTACAATCAGATTTAAACCAGAGCTGTGTTTAGAGCTTTTTGCTGCTGGAGTAGAACATTCATCATCTTCTATCCGATACCTTTCATTATTTTCTCTTATTTCTGAAACAGCTGATTCAGAATGTTGTAGTGCATTGGGTATGGTAACTGCTCTGGCACTCTGCATCGCAATCGTGTTATACCAAATAAATATATTTTATAGTCTCAAAGAAGAATTCCAGAAAAAAATATTCTGAATTGTTAAAGTAATATTTTAAACCAAAACACTCCCTTATTGTTACATCATCCCAACCATATTCGTTCTCAATCTTCTAAAACATTACAATAAATGTGAATTCTTTTAAGACCATACGGCATGTAGTTGAATTGAAATAGTCCAAAAGGGTTGATTACTGCTGAGATTTCTTTATCTTCATCTGCTAAGCATGTCTGCGATGGTTTCCACACACACACACACACACACACACACACACACACACACACACACACACACACACACACACACACACAAGTTTAAACTGCCAATGCCCACACAATGTACGAAATTGATCTATGTATTTCATTTTAGATTATGTTAGCTACATTACGAAAAACAAAGCAAAACTAAAAATCTAGAGGAAAAGTGTTCCACAAAAAAAAAAAAAAATACAGGGATGCCACCTGTAGATTACATTGGTCAGTATAGTTACAATTTGTAGCCTGCTGGTAGCCTACTTTCAATTGCGAACACAGCTGCTGCTCCTAACACATATTGGACTGTCGCGGCTGCTGGGCTGGTTTAGATCCTTGGTAAGGTTCAAAGGCTACGAGGTAAGCATATCGCGTAGGAATTGATCACAGTTTAAGTCCGAACCTTAGAGGTTACCCCTTGCTTGGTGCTGTGACTGCTGGAATAGGAAACCATAGCTTCATCCACTGCAAGATCACTTGAACCGATTCCCTCAAATTGCTGCCCAAAGTTTTGATTAAGAAATTTGAAGTATCTTTGTACCTTGCTAAGTTCGTATGTTTTCCAGATGCGTTTTGCCAGTCAAAAATAGTACAGTGATATAAAACCTTAAGCCATCTGAATTTATGTCTAACATATGGTTCCTGTGCACAACGTATAGTTTTGACATTTTCACAATGAGATTCTTTTTCTGCAATGAACAGTAACTCAAAACATTGAACTGGAGACAGTTGCGGTCCGTCATATTCTGAAGGTTCCTCATGCCCGTTCCTCACCCAATCGGACAATAAAATTTTCCTCCGTAGCTGCCCACAACTTATTGTATTTTTCCTTAGAAGGTGCTCGTTTATTTTTCCCAGAAAAACCAGGCGCCTGCTTCATTTCATTACAAGGTACCGGCGTACCATCATCTGCTGATATATTTATTTCCATTGTCAATCTCAACATTCTACCGGGAAGGGGATTGAGATTACAGAATTAGTTGCCTCATCGCGACTTCTCTCATCTGTAATATACCTGTCATTTTGTAGAAACATAGTAATATCATCTATAGATCTATAGATCTTCCAACATTTCTAGTACCTCATTCAATGTCAGACTGAAAAGGGAGAGAAAACATGAACTGAATATCAGATACTATTCATAACTGAAACTGAACAAAAGTGCCTACTTGATGTGACCAATGACACATATAGGTAACATCATGCCTTTCATGTCAATAACACATCTTTAAATTATAATATTATGCTTAAGAATGTATCACTTTCATTTCTGACCCTTTAAGCAATATACAAGCATAAACTGCAAAATATAATTACATTTTATCACACGCTTTCCATGCCATAATAACGCGCAGTTGATTCTCCTCTTCAATCCAGTCTGTTACCTCTTGTACTTGAGCGTGAGCTGACTGACCAGTGCAGTTTGCGAATTTAAAATGTTCCATTTCAAATCCCAAGACCTTTCTTTGAGTACTTCCAACAGGCAGAGAAGTTCAAACAGGAAATTTGATTAATATTAGGTCTCACCTGTAGGTGACATTGGGCTTTGACAGATTAAGAAAGGATTTCAGCTTCGTCATTCCACAAAGAGAAATGCATTTTACTGAATGATTCCTTTTTGATAACTCGTTGAGAACTTGCTTCACAATTTGTTACTCCAAATGTAATGTAGACTAATAGACCGTCTCAATCTTGATTCGCAGTGTAGCTTTTTCCTTCACTTTTGAAGGGAATTCGACGATGCACACTTTCTAGGTCAGTGGGATGGGTTTTTAAGGTTGATACAGTCACTGGGTTCTTAACCAAAATTTCCGAGCTATGAATCTCTGTGGAGCATGGTAAGAATTATGAAATGAAAAATCGTGTACCTGTTGTTTGAAACCGACATAAATCTCTAGGTCTCAAGGTTATCACTCCCTTCACCAAAAGCAATAAGATACGTAAGAGACTAACATCATCACCCTAAATCGAATTGGTGAGAGGAGATCGATTTGGCTAAATTTGATGAGAGGGAGAGATAAAATGATATACACCCAGCACTTGTTCAGCATGTGTAGCAAGTAGGCCAAGGTGTGAATATGACAGGCAGATTAGAGCAGAAGTAGGGTGAAGCAGTTATGTACAATTAAAAGTTTGGTACAGAATAAGATGGCATCAAACCATTCTATGGGCTGATGACTCAAACAAAAACAACAACAAATGTAGAACGACAAAGCGGGCTTTTCGGCACATGTGTTGAAAAGTAGAGGTGACAATGTTCAGAAATTATGGAGGACTCCATCGCAATGGTTTGGTGACTGCCCGGACCCTACCCATCCAGACCAGTGGTCTCGTCACTAGCCAGACTAGTGGTCTTGTCACTATCCAGACTAGTGGTCTTGTCACTATCCAGACCAGTGGTCTTGTCACTAGGCCGACCAGTGGTCTTTTCACTATCCATACCAGTGGTGATGTAACGTAGTGTACTAAAATCCTGGGGGCAGCTTCGCGGCTTTAAACTAGTACTATGCCCCCCACCCCCTCCCCAGCCCGCCTTGGTGAGCAGTCATCCCTAAGCTTTTCTCACCAGCCGGACCTAACCCATCCAGCCAAATGGTCTTGTAAAGATTCCTAAGTTGGCAGCCTTGTGTTGCCACTGTTCGAGCCGCGCCATATTGTACCTGTTCGTGAATGGTGGAGATGGAGATGTGTTTACACATAACCATCTTAATATATTCATTGGGCTGTATAAAATGAACCCACTCATCTTGTTGCCTGTAAATTATCCTGTGCCTTTCGTCGGAAGGAAGATGATCGGGATCTCCTTAAGTGTTCTTCACACAACATTGATCGAGGATGCCATTCAGCCTACCAGTAAATATTGGCTGCATTGAATTTTGCACAAGTTGCTTCATAAATTGTGCTGCTTTAAGGGCTCATTTGTTCATAGGCTGTCTTAGCTTGGCTCCTTACCCATTGCATTTCCTCCATATTATTCTCTTGGAATCCTGAAAGTTAACTGTGAATTATCCGGTTTTAGAAAACAAGACGGCAGGAAGTGGGTACTTTAGGTGTGATTCAACTTTTGTTGTAAGTTTCATAATGAATTGATTATAATTTCTACGTTAACTTAGTTTAATTAATGAATTAACATTTCCCGCAGTATCATAAATGTGTTTGGAATAAAGAAATCTGTATAAACAAATTAACTTAAATTAATATGACATGCATTGTGAGATTTTAGAATTCTACTCAATAATCTCGTATGGTAGAATACAATCAATCATGAAGTTTATTGTCTTAACTTACATTTCCATACCCTCGTCTACGGATTCAGTGCCACAAACAAGACAAATCATGAAGGTATGTAATATATACACTGACTGACAGAGCAAATGCAACACCAAGAAGGAGTGGTTCGAAAGGGATGTAAGTTGGGAAAAAAACAGAGACGGCACGGACGAATAATTGATGTTTATTTCAAACCGATATGCAGGTTACACAATGCGCACGGCATCGACTCAGTAGGATGTAGGACCACCGCGAGCGGCGATGCACGCAGAAACATGTCGAGGTACAGACTCAATAAGAGTGCGGATGGTGTCCTGAGGGATGGTTCTCCATTCTCTGTCAACCATTTGCCACAGTTGGTCGTCCGTACGAGGCTGGGGCAGAGTTTGCAAACGGCGTCCAATCAGATCCCACACGTGTACGATTGGTGAGAGATCCGGAGAGTACGCTGGCCACGGAAGCATCTGTACACCTCGTAGAGCCTGTTGGGAGATGCGAGCAGTGTGTGGGCGGGCATTATCCTGCTGAAACAGAGCATTGGGCAGCCCCTGAAGGTACGGGAGTGCCACCGGCCGCAGCACATGCTGCACGTAGCGGTGGGCATTTAACGTGCCTTGAATACGCACTAGAGGTGACGTGGAATCATACGCAATAGCGCCCCAAACCGTGATGCCGCGTTGTATAGCGGTAGGGCGCTCCACAGTTACTGCCGGATTTGACCTTTCTCCACGCCGACGCCACAACTCGTCTGCGGTGACTATCGCTGACAGAACAGAAGCGTGACTCATCGGAGAACACGACGTTCCGCCATTCCCTCATCCAAGTCGCTCTAGCCCGGTACCATGCCAGGCGTGCACGTCTATGCTGTGGAGTCAATGGTAGTCTTCTGAGCGGACGCCGGGAGTGCAGGCCTCCTTCAAGCAATCGACGGGAAATTGTTCTGGTCGATATTGGAACAGCCTGGGTGTCTTGCACATGCTGAAGAATGGCGGTTGACGTGGCGTGCGGGGCTGCCACCGCTTGGCGCCGGATGCGCCGATCCTCGCGTGCTGACGTCACTCGGGCTGCGCCTGGACTTCTTGCACGTGCCACATGTCCCTACGCCAACCATCTTCGCCACAGGCGCTGCACCGTGGACACATCCCTATGGCTATCGGCTGCGATTTGACGAAGCGACCAACCTGCCCTTCTCAGCCCGATCACCATACCCCTCGTAAAGTCGTCTGTCTGCTGGAAATGCCTCCGTTGACGGCGGCCTGGCATTCTTAGCTATACACGTGTCCTGTGGCACACGACAACACGTTCTACAATGACTGTCGGCTGAGAAATCACGGTACGAAGTGGGCCATTCGCCAACGCCGTGTCCCATTTATCGTTCGCTACGTGCGCAGCACAGCGGCGCATTTCACATCATGAGCATACCTCAGTGACGTCAGTCTACCCTGCAATTGGCATAAAGTTCTGACCACTCCTTCTTGGTGTTGCATTTGCTCTGTCAGTCAGTGTATGTAACATGTATCACTCATATATCTTCCTTTTCCATATCATACCAATATTATGTGTTATTTACCCGTAACAATACTTAACATTTTTATTAGTAAAAACTCTCCCTTCGGCAAACTCGTGCCAGTGTACATGCTTCATAGAGATTTTGAGAAGAGGTGAAGCTCGTTATTTAATGAAACCGATCTCCGCTGGAAATAGCTCCCCTACACATGACAGCTTACACTGATAAAACAGAAGGATCATGGTGGATCAGAGCTATCCACGGGCTTTTGTCTCTTTGTGTCTCTGCTCGTCTGATAGCGATCACATGATTTCATTGGTACAAATTGAAACATACAAAGCTCGGAGTTTCCATGGCATGATGTAGCTGGTCTGAGCGCAGTTGCTGTTGCTGTATCAAAATGGACAGCAATGCTGAGAGACATGTTAATTTGCAAAGTAGAAATGAGACCCTGGCTATGGGAGCTTTCCAATAAAGGCATGTAGAGAAGTGTAAAAGCACCCTTAACTCTTCGTTGGACAACTCGCTGATGTATCCGAAATGTCTCCTTCGCTTATTCCACCTCCTCATGTGTTTGGATAGGCACTGAACAGCTGTTACTTCATTTTGGAACACTGGCACGGACTGATACACACTTCGCTGTGCAACTCCGTCAAAATGTGCGGCGCAATGCAACACGCCTTGTTCATAAGATTGCTGTGGATTGTGGAACATGTGTATGAACACTGGTTGCTGCAGACGGTCTTCTCTCGTAATTCATATGCATTCCTAGACAGAGTCGTCTGACTGGTAAACAAATTCTTTCAGCACGTCCTATATGTAGGTGTCTACAGGTGTGAGATCTGGAGTGCCGAACAAAGGACCATTGTGAGGTAACACGTGCTGTACCAAAGAACATAGACATGTGACCCAGTGGACACCTTTCATGTTACAATGACAAACCTGATCTTCATAGCTTGTTTGTAATTCCAGCATTGTTTGTTTCTTTCATCTCAAAATGTATTTGTTAGTTCTTTTATGCCTAAAGTTGTCTACCAAGTGATTGAGACTGATCCACACGTTCATCTTATAGAGTTTTTTTACACAACTCTACGTACTTGTGAATGTAACAGTTATTGCGAGAGAAGCAATTAGCTCTGTAACACGTGACCTAACTGTGTATCGGCCATCACTTCCTGCAGCTTGTCACACTCTCTCTTCTCCGTATAACTTGGAAGGAGTGATAAGGTAAGTCTGTAAGGCTTCGTGACCTCATTAAATTTCATACCTTTAATGTTTACCTCCTTAGAAACTGAGTCTAACCATCGTCGTCTTAGTCTGCTACTTCACTTACCCTCTATGGCTGAGTCCATTATTCCCCTCGATAACACATCATCCTCCATTCGCCTTACATGATCCCAAAAATACGCAGGTTTACACATTTATCGAATGAGTTCATTCATAACTTGGCCTTTATCTCCCTTCATTCTGAATAATCTCCTGCCATTGTCTCCACCTGTTTGAACCAGCAATCATTCTCACTCATTTCATGTCTGTCACTTAAAACTCATGAATAAGATACCCCACTTCCACCAACTTTACTCCCTTGCAGCAATGTTCCTCTGAAAACAGACCGATGTAGAGATACTGTCTCACAACTGCAGGCTACTTGCAGTAACTTTTCACAAGCAGGGCCGTGACTCTCAATTTTCTCGAGATGTCCACTCCTATTCTGTAGCAACTGGTATCCAGAGTCTCAGTTCCATTTACCAGGTCATTCAGCTATTGTTCCTGATTCACATACTGACTACAATAACCTACACCACGAACTATTAATATTAATATAAATTTTATACCATGGTAACAGGTTTAAGAGTAGGATAACTGCAAGGACTCTGTAGAAAGTAGGCCTAATTTTCACAAGCCCACAATTCAGTAAAAGTGGTTGTTAACATACTGAGTATCCGTTCCCATTAAAAATATAAAAATCGTATGATCATCATGCCAATATTTATATTAAATTTTTGTGTATTCTCAGTGTAAATTCAGTTGTTAAAAAGGTTGTTTGAGGAGAAATATTCTCTTCTCTTGCGTGTATACTTTATTTTATTGATAAACAAATTTTTGAGTGCCTGTAGATAATTGTCGATGCTCGTTCTAAAGGTTTATTTATTTATTTAATCGTATGGTGATTATAACTACAAATTTAAAAGTCCAGGTCCAAGTGTTTCAGCCACTCTACAGCACTTTCTGAAAGATGAAACAGGTCGCTGGGGCTTCCGGAGTAGGCATGAAGAGGGCAGCGCGGGATGACATGGTCCATGGTCTGCTCCTCTTCATTGCATTCACATATTGGAGAAACCATCCAATCCCACTTATGGCGTAAGAAATTGCAGCGTCCATGCCCAGTCCTCAGTCTGTTGAGGCGACACCGTAGTTTTCTTGGGAGGTCGAATCCCTTCATTTTCAGGGTTGGATTTAGGTCATGAGCAATTGTTCCAGATGTTGAAATTGACCGCCAATCCCGCCAGCTCTCGTTTAGGTTAAAATTATCCCTCAAGAGTCGGCCAGCGAGAATAATTGCTGGTCTCCTAGATCGAAGTCGTCGTGGCGATGGGTAAAAAAATTTCTGGTGAACTGGTAATGAGGGAGATGACCAGATCTTCTTTCCTTCTCTCAGCAGAGCTTCCTTTCTCCTCAGGTGAGGTGGGGGGATATGACTAAGTACGGGTACCCAGTGGTGAGGTGTTGACTTTACAGTACCAGTTATGCAGAGCATGGTATCATTCAACTTAGTATCCACTTTATGCACATGTGCACTTTCCAGCCATACTGGGGCACAGTATTCGGCTGCAGAGTAGACAAGACTGATACCCGTTAATCGTAAGCAGTCAGCCGAGGCACAAAGCTTGTGTAGGATGTTATTCCTTGTAGCGATTTTGTGAGAGAGCTTGGTGAGATGTTCTTTGTAGCTCAGAGTTCTGTCCAGTGTGACTCCTAGATATTTTGGGAACGGGTTGTACTTTAGGTTTTCACCAAGGAATAAGACAGATGGCTCATAGTTTGCGAGTCGGTTGCTGCGATGAAAACATGAAACCTCGGTCTCAGAAGTACTTGGGATCAAATGTCAAGACTTGAACAAAGTTGCCATTTTGACCAAGTCTGCTGAAAGAATGCCTTCTCCATTCTCGAAATTTCTGCTTTGAGCTACCAATGCAATATCGTCTGCATAGATGAACTTAGTAGCTGTGGTTGGTGGTAAGTCATGGATGCATAGGTTGAAGAGAACTGCAGCCAATACTGATCCCTGTGGCAGACCGTTATTTAATTTATTTTTGCGACTTTTAGAATCACCTAGGGATACAACAAACTCTCTCACACAGAGCATGTTGGAAATTAGGTTTGCAATTTCGAAGCAGGGAATTACTCCCAGCACTTTAAGAATTAGTCCATGTCGCCAGACAGTATCATATGCACTTGTCTGATCAATAAAGACAGCTGTTGATTTTAACTTCTTTTGGAAGCCTGCCTCGATGTGAGTGGTAAGAGACAAAACTTGACCAGTGAAGCTACGATTTCCTCTGAAACCAGCTTGCTCTGGGGGAATTACAGCGTCAATGAGTGGTGCTATCCTAGATCTGGGCCAGCAGCCTTACCGGTTTTCAGCAGTTTGATAGCAGCTTCAACTTCCTGAATAGAGAATGGTCTACACAGTTCCTCATTCGTCTTTGTTCCATGTTTGAGCTCGGTGAGCGTACGTTTCACAGTTTTCGTATGGCATTTATCTCTCTTGTCTCAGGTGACTTCAACCATTCTATTTGCAATGGCATCTGGACTCAAGTTAGTGCACTGCTCTTTAGAATAATGTTTCCCAGCAAGTCGATTTAAGACTCTCCAAGCTTTTCTGCTCGATTTTGCAAAGTCCATATCTTTCACTGTTGCTTCCCACTTTTCCCTCCTGTTCTTGTCTAATGACCGAAGAAGCGGTGAACCTATTTCATGGCTGCCTGTTGTTAAAAGCCTCAGAATAATGGAGAAGGTTTCATCAAAGTTAATAGAGCTCTGTCAATGATAATGATTCCGCCTGTAAGCAAACTATTAATGTATGGCTAAGGTTGTGTGTAATCTGTTCATGTGTATCAGACTCAATATATAATTAGTTTAGCAACATCAGACGATTGTTATCCAAACGCAATTTTTGTTTTATCAATTAAAATATAGGTCTACAATTTGTGAATGTTTATGTATAGTGTACCATAATTGTGAATTTTTATACTACCGTACCGTATATCTAGATTAATTCAAACTTAGTACAATACAATCTGTACCTCAAATGTCCATAAAGAATGACCGAAACATGCTTGTTCTTTTAAGTAAACTTGAAATGAATTTGTAACCCCCCTCCGGAGGTTGAATAAGGTTTTGAATAGGAGTAAAAAAACAAAGACAAACGTTGCACAGTTCAGCACTGACTATACAGGTAATGAAGTTTATACAGTTTAGTCCAGAATAATTTCAGACGTTTACAGAAGAGACTGAAAATAATGTAGTTTACATTAACTTTGTATTTACCTTGACAGTTTAGTAATGGAGAAGGGACCTTCCGCATTTGTACACAATGAAAGTGACGTTCTTGTATTTGCCTGGGATGTTTCTCAATGCAGTGAAAACTTCGGTAATCGTTGTCTCAGTAACTGAGTGGAAGATCTGTGAACAATAGTTCGAAGATTTATTTGGCACCAATCCTAGATTAATGGGTCGAATAGTTCATGAGAAAGAGGGCGTATACTTTGGCGTGTTTCGTCGTCCGTTACTTTGCTGCGCACCATGCACTCCCATTTCTTTTGTTAATACGCCCATTCTCGCTTCGCTCAGTTTAGTCTGGTGTAGTGCTGATATCGTCTGATTTATTAAACCTGTATTACTTCCCTTTCATTCAAACTGCACCGTGCCATCCTTCTGCTCCACGCAATGTCCTTTCAAATTGATAGCGGGTCAATTAATTATGATAATCAGCTCAAATTGGCCGTATTGACTTTGTAATTGATTGGGTGGTTTATCTCTATATCCTTTCCCCCAACGAATAAGGAGTGATAGCAGATTTCAAGGCACTGAAAGGATTACGGTATATGATTTCACCAGATGATGTCAACATTCATATCAGTGAAGAGATTGCGATTTCTACTATGAATCTACGTGAGGAAACATCCCGTAATGAAACGTACATCGGCTAAATTCGACTTCGTGCTCTCAGGCGGATAGCGATCAGACTATTTCAAACACTTCAGAGAGAAAGACAGAAACACTGATTTGGGATGATTCATACATACAAGTAACGTAGAGATCTTTACTGTCTAAGATATACCACTTCCATCTCTACAACATTTATTACTTAAAGAGCAACAGCAAAATGATGTTGGGCCTACAGGTATCTATACGACGTATGGAGGTCGGCAGCGTGTGTAGAAAAGGAGTCGTATATGATATATGAATGTCGGCGTCAAAGGGTTAATGTGGGGCTGTTGTCAGTTGCCTCAATAAGGGATATTAAGATACAGTAATTAAGGTAAAAGCCTGCAGGAATTATGACTTACCTTTTGTTCTAATTCATGTAATGAATTGATTACAGTTTTCACTTAATTTACTGTAACTACTAAATATCACCTTTCCTGAAGTATCACAAATATAATTAAAATAAGGAAATAGGTATAAATATATTTACAGTCAATTTCTGTGACGTACGTGGTCAGTTTTTAGAACTCAACTCAATAAACTTGTATGAACTATAAAATAATTCATTATGTTTATTAGCTTACTGTTGTCACCTCCTCGTCTGTAAACTCACTGTCACAACCAAGACAAATCACGAAAGTATGTAATATTTCGGTTACATATATCACTCAAATATTCTTCTTGTCCATATCGTACTAATGTTATGTATTATTTACTTGTAATCATAGTTAGTATTTTAAGGGAACATGTACGCGAATTTTTTTAGAAAATAAAAGAATTGCTGTTATACTATCCCCCAGTCTTTCCTGAATCCAACCATATACAATAAGTACACATTATTAATGTTTTAGGACCTTTTACAGCGCTAATCTTAAATATCTGCAGAACTCTGCCACGCCCCTTTACATTTCAAATGTATTTAAACTTCATAATATTTCCTGAACAAGTCACTTTGGGGCAGTAAATGTAATGTCTGTGCAAAAATAGTAAATTTCACTTTCAAAAGTTGGCTAACCTGCACGATGTTCATCTTTCTCCACATCAGTAATAAATAAACTATAGTGTTGATCACAACAGTTTTTCTTAAAATATAAGTAGCAAATATTTCCATAGATATGCCGAGGACAAGGAAATTTGGTGCTGCCAGGCGCAAGTTCTACGGAAATAGATTTACATATAAGGAGCAAGAAACACAAATCAATACCAGTAATGGTTCTGGTGAGAGTGAGGTTAAGGTGCAATCAAGTGCTTCAAAAAATAAACTGAAATATTTGGACGATTCATACAGCAGTAACTTTAGTGAAGAAAAGATTCCAGACATTAATCCTGGGTCTGTGATAATTTAACTGAGTATTGAGTGCAATTTACTGAACAAATGTTTAAAGTGTAAATATTGTGAAAGTGAAAGTAGTATTGAACTGCTTGAAGATGTAAATAGTAGAAAGAGTTTAGTCTAAAAACTTATCATTAAGTGCAGTGTCTGTGGTCATGAGGAATCTGTATATACCTCAGGGGTAAATAACAAGAGGCTTTATAATATGAACACAAGACTAGCCTATGGTGTGCGCTGTATAGGCAAAGGGTATAAAGCAACACAAACTTTCTGTGCAATTATGGATTTTCCTCTACCTCCTCACTGCTATTGACAGAATAGTTGCCGAGGCAGAGAGAATGTACAAGGTGACTTCCAAGGAGGCAAGAACCAGAAAAAGGAATATAAGGAGGAAGAAAGAGGATGAAGAACTTCTGAACCAAGATGATTATGGGGCTGTAATGCATTAAACACATCAGGTTACGCCACAACTTTCATTAAAAGCAAAGTTAAATTTTAAGTCCAATTTCACAGAAGTTTAGTTTTCTGACATATTTCATTTATTAGACCAAAAACTACTCAAGCTAGAAGGCTGAAACATTGTACATAGAATCAGTACGATATTTGAAGAAAAGTAGACTACAATCATGGACCTCTCTTAAAAAATTAGGACTTGACTTCAACTATCACCAACAAAAAGTGCTGTATTTTTATGTACCAAGTTTTAATTAATGCTGTTAATTCATTTCTTTCTGTATGTTCTCCGTAGTAGTCTACTTTATGCACAAACACATTCTCTGTATACAGTTAAAAATGGTGGATTTTATTGATAAGTTTCAGAGACAAGGGTACCTAAAAAAATCTACACTCCCAAAAAGTAAATTACATACAAAGGATGAAGTAGGCTAATTATTAAAATACTTGACTAACTAATTTTTCTTTCTTGTTTTATGGTTCTAAAGGTTAATTCCACTTGTACAGTGAATTTCGGGTGTATATGAAGCATACTACTGGTGATATCTTGTGTGTGATTTGTAGTTAAAATTATGGTCCTTCACGGAGATGTACCCTTAAGCATGACTGGTACCAGTGTGCATCCTTCATAGTGATGATTGTAGAGGTTTTAATAAGAAATTAGGCTTGTTGTGAAGTGAAGTGAGTCTCCCCAATACCTGGAAATATTTGCCATATGCTAGACAGCTTACATGGTAAAACAGAGGGAGCACAGATATCCATGAGCAATTGTCTCTACATACTTCAAATTCTCCCGTAGGAATCACATGATTTCATTGGTACAAATTGAAGCTTACAATGCTCAGCCTTTCCCTGGCATGGAGTAGCCGGTCTGAGTGCAATCGCTGTTGCTGTATGAAGATTAACAGCAACACTGAGAAGCATGATAATTAGCAAAATGTAGCTGCCTCTGTGGATCCGTGGTAGAGTGTCGGCCTCCGGATCCCAAAATAGTGGGTTCAAACCCGGCAGGGGTAGTCGGATTTTTGAAGGGCGGAAAAAAGTCCATTCGACACCCCATGTCGTACGATGTCGGCATGTAAAAGATCTCTGGTGATACATTTGGTATTTACCCGACAAAATTAATTCAATATCAGCCATAGACGCCCAAGAGAGATTCGGTTTAGTCTAGGTCCGCTAGATGGCAGACAGAGTAAACCGGAACGTCGAAATTGACGAGCAGACAGCCAGATGGCGTCAAATCGAAATGTCTGCAAACGGTAGCTGAGGCCATACTATTATTATTATTATTATTATTATTAATTAGCAAAATGGAGCTGAGACCCTGGCTATGGGAGCTTCCCACTAAAGACATGTAGAGAATTGTAAAAACGCCCGTAAATGTTCGTTGGTTGAATGGCCGATGTCTCCTTCGCTTATTCCGTTTCCTCATATGTTTGCGTGGGCAGTGTGTAATGTGTTCTTTTTGAAGCACTGGCACGAACTGGTATGCACTTAGCTGTGCAAGTCTGTGAAAAGTGTGGCGTAATGCGTCATGCATAGATCATAAGATTCCTGTAGATCGTCGAAAATATTTGTGAATAATGGTTGCAACAGACAGTTTTCTCTTGTAATTCACGTACATTTATAGATAGAGTCGTCTTTACTGGAAAACAAATTCTTTCAGTATGCCCCATATTTGGCCATCTACAGGTGTGACGTCCGGGGAACTGAACAATCTCCAAAGGACTAAGGTGCATAGATATGTGACTCCGTGGTCACCTTTCAGGTTATTATGACGAATCCTGATGTTCATAGCTTGTCTGTAATTTCCGTATTGTTTATTTTACCGCAGACTTTATTTGATATTTCTTTCCCGAACGGTGCAGGCCTTCGTTTCTGGGTAGATGGTGGCTATACGGTAAGGCGTATTAAAACAGATAGCACAATCGCCGTTCATGTTGGAGAGATCTAGAACTTTGGTCCTATGGTTTATTTTCGTGTCCCAATTGATACATTAGCGCTGCATTTCTCGATTATTATGAAATCCCTCTAACTCGATTGTGACTGGCATGAGGAAAAGGGGCCTGCCTTTATAATGAAAACTCTCCATCTCTACTGTGAATAGTAGTTTCCAAATGAGCCTGTCAGTATAGTAGAAATTACCGAACTCGATTGTGATTGGCGGTAGGATATGTGGCCTGCCATTATCAAGGACATTTCCACAATGCCTACCTCACATCGGAAACAACGTATGGTGTCCTCCCTGTTTTCTTTCTCGGACTCGCTAAGAGACATGCAATTTAATATAATCTTACTAACTGCCTTTAGAGTAATTTACGGAGAAATCCGTATACAATGTTGAATATCATAGCGAAGCACGGGTACATTTGCCTGTCATTATATAAACTGTGTTATAATTATGTGTTAATGTTATAATTAGAAATTTTCAGCATCTCAAATTTTACCCTGTATCGGTACATTATCTTCTCGACTTTATATTATGGAACAGTCTGCGAATTTCTTCTGAACACTCCCAGACACAAACGAATATTCAAGGCAGTCAGCAACCACTGCACGTGAATTTAACAGAGATTCTGGCACATCACTTCATGCCAGAAGAAAATCCTGAAGACTACGTGCCATGTTTGCTGCCTGCACAAGAGTCAAAGTCTATTGAACACTTTGAGGCACATCATCCTCTTTCAACTCATCATCATACGGATTCCCATCACTTACAATATCTATTGCTTTAGAAATTGATAAGTTGGCATATATGTCTTTTATGTTACTTGTATGCTACTTTGTGTTACTTTCCTCTAATTCAGAACCCTCGGTTCTATTGCAAAATTCATTTTTGTTGTTCAGTACAGCTGTCAAAGTGAACTTAAAATATGTCTTAAAAAACTGGTAAAAATTTGCCATCATGTAGGTTGGACTATTTCTAAAATTTACTAGAAACTTACGGGTGTGTTCATTTTATGACCTATGAATAGGGTAGTTTAAATATTCTTTTATGACATTTATGACAGCAAAACCTCGTTAAGACGTTCCTACAGGGGACAACAAAAAAGAACGTGCTAAGCAAGGAAACCTACTTCTCTATATACGAATAAAAACTATCCAACAAGGATACAGAAACAACAAATACGACTTTTCCCGACATGAGGTCACTTTACGTTGTGTAGCCGCGGGTACAGTGTGAACTATACCATATCTAAAGATGAGAGGAAAGTATTATTAAAAGGTGTGAAAAACGCGAGAAAACAAATATGAAAACCTTTTCTGCTGGAGCTCATAAAATACCAAATGCCCTGAGTAGGGAAAATAGGCGGAGCTGGCACAGGGGCTAATGCGCAAGCTGGCGGATATACATGGGCTCTTATGGGACTAACTCCTGGGAGCTGGCCCAGGGGCTACTGCGCAAGATGGCCGCGACGCGCAATCCACCTCTAGCCACGCGTTACGTCCTCTGAAACCTCCAGACAATAGGATGCCGTTATCTTATGGAATACTGTCGAAAGAGGCTACTGAAAAGGGCGCCTGACTTGAGAGAGCATGTGTTAGTGAACACGGGGTCTTTAGCTGAGTCTAGACATGTTGTGTGCTAAGATGTTGTCTGTCCAACCACCTGGGCCAACTCTTGTAGGACACTTCATTCCGATGTGGTGGGGTTCTAGAATAGTAAAGCTCCTCCAGGGGCACCCTTGCTTTAGGTAGGAGTCGAGTAACCCTTGCTGTTGTTTTGCCTGCATTGGCGGAATCGCGGGGGTCTCTAGCTGAGTCTAGGCATGTTGTGTGCTAAGCTGTCGTCTATCTAACCTCCTTGGCTAACTCTTGTAGTGGGCACTTCAGCCCTAGGTGAGCAGAGTAAATGCCACTCCTAAGGATTCGAACGTGGAGTTGACATAAACTGAAAATCTAAAGAGCTTAATTGCATTTCAAGTATCCTCACCCTTATTGAAATATGTTTACGATGGAGGTATACTGACTACAGTAAATGACTACAGTGTACATGTCAGCGGAAAAATGACTTTGCGTGCTAAACTGTACTTTTCCGATCTGGTGTTGTAAAGGAATGCGACAACGTGTTATGACGCAAGACATCTGACTTGAGAGAACCCGGAGTCTTCAGCTACAGGTCAAAGCTTGTTCTGTTACGTCTCAAAACTCACGAGTGTCAGAACTCACGGGCTATAATTAGTAACAAATAGTATCAAAACTGACGACTACAAACTGGTAGCTAAAGTAAACATTCTAATGAGTCTCAAAATTCACGAATCCTGACAGCAGGTGCTTGAGATGACTGCACGAGGGATGAGGTGCGCGGTGACTCACGCCTCCCTTCAACCCATGTTTTTCCATCGACTTAGGGCAGTCACCCTGGTAGCAGATTGCCTATCAGTTGTTTATCTAGTCTTTTCTTAAATAATTTAAGAGCCCCTGGGGGCCCTTTTTAGTCGCTTCTTATGACAGGCAGGGGATACTGTGAATGTTATTCTGCCACCCCAACCCAGGGGGAAAATAATGTTAGTGAATGAAAGAGACCGAGGTGTATTAATATCATTATTTTAAAAATATTTTGCTGTTGTCTTAAAGTTAATATAATACATTTCTTACCTTTCACATAAATTTATAATACTGGCATAGGGCCTTCGGGGAGGTCTCGTGCAGGTCTTTAGAGTTGACCTGCACGTCTGTGAGGATGAAGCCCTACCTAAGATGAAGTCTAATGCTGAAGACAGCACGAACACCAGTCCCTGAGCCATAGGAATCTCCCACCCGACCGGAAACTGAACTCGGGACCCCCTGGACCCCTTGGACCAAAGGCCAGCATGCTAACCATTTATGCATGCAGCTGGACGAGATAAAATTAAAGTAGGTATATTTCCCACTGCTAGTTAAAAGAAACTGTCAGTTGTTAGTACTGGGTCTTAGCTCCATAATGCGGCCAGAAGGCGGCATTTATTTGAATAAGGAGTTTTATTTAGAGATATTAGATGTCAAGCCAGTTAATTCACTCATTTAGTTTCAACATTTGGAGATTCATTTGGAAAAAGGCGTATTTCTAATTTTCGTAAGCGTTCATCTATTTGCTTACTTCAATCGGTTATCTACCAGGTACATTTAAACCGAAAAAGAAAATATCCGTGTCGCATCCCATTATTCCGCGCGATATAAATGAATGATATTTGAAACTCATTCGATTATTTTATTTGATTATTTATTCGATTATTTAAATAATCGGATGGAAGTTATTTGATTATTAAAAGTATTCGATTAACCCATCACTAATAGGGTGGACATTTAACCATTCAAAGAAAGACTGGCCTTGCTCGTGAGTTTGAGACTGGCGCAGGCAGAGAAACTTGTCCTTACTAATCATCTTCTAGGAATTCGTGAGTTTTGAGACTGGCCCAGGTAGAGAAACTTACTCTTTCTAATCCTCTTCCTAGAATTCGTGAGTTTTGAGACTGGCGCAGGTAGAGAAATTTGTTCTTACTAATCCTCTTCCAGGAATTCATGAGTTTTGAGACTGGCCCAGGTAGAGAAACTTGTTCTTACTAATCCTCTTCTTGGAATTCGTGAGTTTTGAGACTCGTGAGTTTTGAAACTCGTGAGTTTTGAGACGACACGGCTTGTTCGTGGTGTCGTTACTACAACTCTTGCTACTATGATGACGTCACTCCACCCAGATCCTCATATTTTTATGAGGTGAGGTGGAGGGGTAGAATTGCGTTAATGGTATACTGTCAGTCGTAAGGGTGACTAAAAGGGAGGGCTAACTCTGGCGAGAACTGTGCTAGGACACAGTGGTAAATAGACATAGACAGAGCCTTATAGATACATTCCCTAATTTCTTCTTCTTCTTCTTCTTCTTCTTCCTCTTCTTCTTCTTTATCTGTTTACGCTCCAGGGTCGGTTTTTCCATCGGACTTAGCGAGGGATCCTACCTCTACCGCCTCAAGGGCAGTGTCCTGGAACTACAGACTGGGGGTCGGAGGATACAACTGAGGAGGATGGCCAGTACCTCACCGCGCCTCGCCCGCGCGTTACCTCTCAAAACCTAACTGCTGACGTGTTTATGGTTAAATGTGTTAGGTTAACCGATGCATTTGACACCAGACTTAACTTTACAAGGGCGTTACAGTCTCAAGTTTGAGATTCGATCCTACGCTCAACCTAAATAGACGAGATGGGACATGATCCAGGGATTTTGATGCTGAGATTGATGGAAGCTGATGGCTACACATAGGACTAGGAATATGATGTAAGGTGTAATACAAATGCTCTATTCATAGGGGGCGTATATTGGGAAGCATCTTCGAAGTTCTAGATACGGAGAGCCTGGCATGCACATATCAGCACGTGCAAGTTGACTAGCTCTGGATGTATTTGCTGACACATGGAATGCAAAGTTCATTTTTTTCTACAAGTTCGCAACTTAGGTACAGTACAATCACACAGGAAGACCTAACCTATCTTCAGACTAAATACCCAATATAATACGTAAAAAATAATGTGCTGCTGGAATTTAGCCCTGCAGGAGTTCGCGTATTATCAGAATTCCCGAATACAGAATAAGATCCCTACCTACACTTCACGTTCGATGCCCCTGCAGGCCTAACGTTGCGTTGACCACGCGGTAACCTCCCGGGACTTGACATGGTACCAGGGAGATGGTGTAAGACTTAATACATATTCTTTATTCATTGAGGCGTAACGCTGAAAAGCGACTTTAGGTCTTGGAGAGTTGAGCGACCGCGCAAGGTATAAGCCAAAGAAAGACGAAGGCTACGAAAGGCGTGAAAATTAAACACTCCTTAGCCCTCGTAAACCTAATAGCGTGGGGGTCGGAAAAGAACAAGAGTTAACCGTGGAAGGTCGGATAGGATAGATAAAATTGAGTGGCCTAACACAAGTAAGTAGAAGCACGCGTGTACATGGGCTCTTATTGCACTAACCCGGCGGAGGCTGTGCTAGGGCTTTTTTCACGTATTACCCTAATTCGAGGTTCTATCATCCCAACCGGATGCCCTTCCTAACTTGCGACTCTCGGTGGAGTGATGTAACATAGGTTGGAGGGTGATGGAATACTGCTGTAAGAAACGACTAAGAAGGGGTGTTATGGGTTCTTAGCTTCCGAGCGTGGTAATAGCGGCTAGAGGACCACAAGCTGAGTCTGGCATGAATTGTATTTGTTTAAGTTGCTTTGAATAGGGAATCGAGGGTTGCTATTAATTTGAAAGGATGAATTATTCCCTAGAAAAACTGCTCTACCAAAAAGAACTAAGACGGAATAATCGAATTTTTAATTTAAAAATATAATAAGTTTGAAACTAAAATTTAAAAACTGGAGAATATAAATTACTCTCACAGTAAAGAAATCTGCAAAAGTTCACATCATACATAATTGTTAGCTCGTAATAATACTACGCCCTACCAGTTAGGTTACCCGGCGCCAACTAAACTGATTGACAGTAAAAACACAACACAGGACAAAGATCCAGTTGAAAGGAACAAAACGGAAGCGTGATAAACACCACACACCCAGAAAACACCAAAAGGAACATAGTAAAAGGCAAACTTACCTCCAGGTGGTAGAAAAAAACAGGTGGATCAAGCTACCAACCGACAGTGTGTCAAATAAATGTTGCGTGGAAATAAAGACAAAACTTTCTTTTTTTTAAGAATATATATAATTCATGAAACTCAGATTAACAAATTAAATGACATCCTCGTAGTTAGTAATATTAGAAAAAAAACTAGGTACCAGAAACTAAATAAAATCAGATGACATAGCATTAAAATAAGGACCCTTTAAAATTCAAAGAGATTAATTTAAATTAGGTAAAATAAGGGAAGCAGACCTCACTAAAACCACAGGAAATACACAATTAAACTCAAGAAACACCCAAAGATAAATTAATGAAAAATCATTTGAAACTGCCGGTCGGTAAGAAAATAATGAAGGTAAATTAAATGGTACCTTGAGTTTGAAACAGACCAAAATTAAGAAATTAAAACACAAAACGCCAGTCGGCAAGAAAGATATAGGCTGCAGGAAGGATTACAATCACCTCAAGCTGTTTACTTAGCAACAACCACCAAATCATTTATCAGAGGATTCCATTTGGAAAGGATACTTTGTTAAAAATTAGAAAATACAACCTTCTTGGTTCACCGTTATTCTTTGAGAGGTTCCTACTCTCTATCCGTTTCACATCAGCAAACGGGGAACCGTTAATACAGTGGGAGTTCCAGTCATGGGATGCTAAGTGCTTTTCATAATAAGTTACCAAGGGAAAGAAACCCACCACTAGAAACATAGAAGGAAAAGGGAAAAGGAGCAACTGGGGTGCCCAAGAAACAGTAAATACACAACTGGGTGTAAAAAAACTGAACCAACATCAGACAGGGTAGTCTCCCAACATAACTATCATCACCAACATCATTCCATTTCAAAAACAACATCCATTACCCCGGAAACAAAAGCCATTGTTAAACCATGGGAGAACCAATCCCGATGGAAGGACCAACAATGGCACCAAAACAATGGAGGCCAGAAGGGCAAAAATCATACGCAAAACACGTTTAAAGCCCAAAAAAGTAAAGGATATAAAATTAAAATAAACCAGCATAGCACAAGTAATCCCTACTGGATCTCTCATGTATTACCCTACCTTTTAAAAAACAAAATAAATTTCAGAGCAGCAGTAACATCATTACGGTGTGATAATAATAATAATAATAATAATAATAATAATAATAATAATAATAATAATAATAATAATAATAATAATAATAATAAAAATTTTACACCACTGCTTTTCTTTGGAAATTACCCCAAGTAACACTTAAATTCCATTACGAGAAATGTTATACACTAGGTACTCTGAATTGACAAGGTCTTTTCTACCCGATACTTTGTTTTGAAAGGGCACTATAATTTTACCCAACAATGAAAAGGTCCACATCATTATAATCGAACGCACAACTTTGATAATTAATAAGTTTCCTCCGAAGAAATCACACGAACAGTTCACCGCCGATGAAAATACCAAAATAACAAAGGTTGACTTACAGGTTGGTTGCTTGCTCAATCAGTAGTATGATTTATACATGGCTCGGCCATGTGCACTTTACCAGCTGGAGACCTTCCTTCGCAGCATATTAAAAACAATCACTCACTACGAGGTTACAAATTGAGAATATAAAGAAAATATGATGAGGGTGTGGAGCACATCTCCACATCCTTATGATTTACTATCCACCGTCCATGATGCTATCCCAAAGCATTGCTTTGAGCTCAGAACACCAACGACTTTCAGCCATGATTGCAAAGCAGCAACTGCCCGCTTCGCTTCCCTCTCTCTCGCGCCAGAGAGAGTGTCTTCATCAAGATGGCTGACACCAAGCGCTGATTGGCCGGAGCAGCTTCAAGGAGAAAGGGGATAAATAGTTCCCATTATAGCCGTAGATAGCGGTAACAATCACATGCGCTCGCAGAGTTAAACATGAAAAATTGTGAGAACACCTTTCAAAGCAGAAGAAAATTACAATACAGTTTTCTACACCGTAATAGGCAATCCCAAAACGTTGGTGGAAAGGAGACCAAAACGAAACCTCGGTTTCAGCCTCCCCCCCTTTAAGGGTTACATATCTTCTTACATCACTCCATGACGTATTCCAGTGTATGAAATTAGCTAGATTTTAAGTGTTTCAGTCCACAACAAATAAAAGTCACTGGTACCAAGTCCATCTTCAGATTGTCATAGCATGCAGAAGTGAAAGAATTCCAAAACGGGCGATGTACATAGCTCACCACCAATCAACCATTAAGTTCATTGAACACAGTTCAAGGTCCGGAAGTTATAGGTTACGATAAACTTACACAGCGCCACAACACAGTTTTTCTTTTGAAATTCACAATCTCCAAACAGTTTAAGGATTCAATTTTCAATGTTTTACACCAAGTTCGCTTTAGATTACCTTTCACATACAGTTTCGTAGCAAACGCTTTACCATAACCATTCCTGAGTTCATGTGGAATCTGGAAGTTTTAAAGTTTTTCACATAACCAGAACCAATGTTCTTCGCTTGCAGACTTCAATCACCAAACACACCTTGGTTTACAAGTTCAATGGACCATTAGAAAACAGTATTTTAAGTGCACTACAGTTCAGGATAGATCACCTAACACCTCTTACAATACCCTTCCAACCTTTAAACCAATTTTCTTTATTAAATCAGGTTGCTAATAAAGAAACGCACCATCAAGATTGTTTCAATTACAGCGAAACGGCCCGCAAAAGAAAAAAACAAGGACCAAAGGGAGGGAAGGAAAATGCAACGTTGGTGAGTAATCATAAATAAGGTGATAAAATCCAAAATATACAGGTCACGTGATTAATTAGGTTGGCACTAGTGTATATCTTTGGCTTGAGAAGGTACCAAGAGCAAGGAAAAGGAAAAAATAAGTAAAGAAAAGGAAAGGAACCTTACTAAACAGAATATTTTCCTAAAAAAAACAGCAAGGTGCAAAATTACAATAATAGAAAAGTCACATGCATACAATCGGAGCACAATCAAGGTTTCCGATATCAGAAAAGAAACACCTTAAATAAGTTCAATTAATAATTACACCAAATAATTAAGGAGAATTAATGCCCTCAACGAGGGAGCACACTTACACATTAAATACAACACGGTAGCTAGGCTACGCACAGACACAGCTTAACCTTAGGAAAGGGAAACTAAACGAACCCCAATTACTTACTTTAGGGAGTTTCAACAAGATGACGAGACGGTAGGTACATGATTGCAATAAAAGAAAGTACCACGTACCTCGAAAAATACAGTATAGGATATAGGCAACATGACCATGCAATTCCACAGAACTGCCACAGAAACGCCGCAGAACCACCCATAGTGGAGCCAACTAAAGGCTAGCTTACCAAATATACTACAGAAATCTTCCCAAAAATTAGTAATACTCAGGTTTACAGTGCCACACAAGAAATCACATACATAACCCAGTAGAAAGAAAATATGAAACAGTATAGCGATCAGAATAAGTACACCAGAATGACAAGTTTAGCAATAATCAAATCCATGGCTACAGGGTAAAAGTTTACTCAGGAAGAGCAAATTGATAGAACGGACGGAGAATTCTAGAGCTCAAATAGATGGAGGGCACGCGTTCAAGTTGGTCATCAACGACCAAACTATCAACAGCATCAAGCAACGAGTAACCGGGATGGACAGAATTAAATTTCACAAGACCATAGCAGTACCATGGGAAAAACAGAACAGGAGAGATTTTGAGAAAATAAATTTCATGAGGTTAAACGCAAGCACAACCCAAAGACCAACCAACGTCCGCAAACACCAGTTATTTCCCACCCGGACAGCTAATCAAATTAAAAGGAACGTGAAATATGCCTCAGATCAGTTGCGCAGCAGGGAAAAGGGTAACCATGTCCTACACAACATAACCTACCAGTAGCCCGTCAGGACCTCGACACAAATCGGACTAAAAATAAGTGACATCACAATCACCCTGTTGCTCAACAGCAGACAGGTACCTATTTCCATTTCCCAAGGAGATGAGGTAAATAAAGGAATAAATGGCAGAGACGAGGCAGGACGATAGAAAAATTTTCCATAAGACTAGGAAGAAGGAAGGAAGGCTACCCACATACCTCATGATCATTTAGCGGAAAGACGCTAGCATACATCCAGAGTTTCCTCAAATAATCCCATACCTATTCCAAGAAACACAGAACGGTAGATGTTAAAACGACCATATCGACAAGCATCGAAATCCACGAAGCAACACCTAGAGCGGTAGGTCGACATTAAATGAACTTATAGCAATAATAAAGGAATACATGATGACGTCAGAGAAACAGGTTATGCATGAAAACAAGGGAATGGCAGAAACAAAATACAACAGGAAACCAGTTACCTAAATCCACCTTCATACAATACTACAAGAGTTGCGTGCAACCAAAAACCAACAATTCCCAAATCTACCAGGAAACAGGAGATATCACAAGGCCATACAATCTTCTATCAAGTGTCATAACTACCAAAAACTACTACACAACATCAAAACCACAATACTTCCAGAAACATGTGCCAGCCCATCAGGGTTTAAAAGATTACACAATCTTCAACACCATGCTAAGAAGCCATCATGCGACCATCAAAAATTTACATGTCAAACAACACTTCGGTACCGAAATAACACCACCAGATACAGGCCCAACACCAAACCTATCGCGGCTAAAGAAGTAGAATTCTCAGGTTAAGGACCTTACTTGACAACCAAACACTACAACAACAGGTAGATAAGGTAGGATACTCTACATACTACAAGAGCACACAACTCGCATAGAACAGCACAGAACAGGAAACAGAACAAATAATTTGAAACAAGGAACCTAGCGAATTAAGCTTCCAGAGGAGCACAGAACTAAAAGATTATCGTGGGCCTCCAGAAAACAATAATGAAAAGGAAATTTCCAACAGTTATCAAATTGAGTACGAAGATCTTTTAGGTACAACGAACTAGCGACGAGCCAATCTCAAAAGGAACTCAAAACTCCCAAAGACATGGGAATAGTAAGGAACAGGACATTGGATGAATTAGCAAGGGAGGAGCACCTATTACCAACCGTCAGACAGTGGAGAACCAGGAAGACTCAAGTCCATGCACAAGGCAAACAGGTTACCACTCCCAACCCCAGTCAACAGAGCTCCTTCACAACTAATCACTTCCGCCCGAAATTTAACATAAAGAAGGCTTCATGACATTAGAAGAGTTTCTCAACCTACACCCATTAACAAATGATATTACAAGGGAAGCCAAATCCTGCGATGACACCTTACTATCAGCACGAGAGAGCAATCATACAGTAAAAATTAAACAAACAGCCCAGAGACAGAAGAACCAGGGAAATCAGAGATAATGATAATGTACAACATCTCAAAAGGGAGCCCTGACCCCACAGTGCATACGCAAATCACGATGAAAATCAATAGCTACAGATTATGCAGACCTAATTTTTTATGGAAGAACAATCCAGGGTAGTAGACAAACCCAAGCTACCCTAGGATGGGAACAAGAAATAGAACCTAGCAGGGCACGGAAAGATAGCACAGGCAGGACGATTTTAACCAACAAGTTTTAAATCAACACAGGTAGATTGACTAGTAATTTACCATATAGCGGAGCTACAAGGTCTACATAAGATAATTAAGCTTCACATGCCAAGTCCGTTTCATTACGAAATATCAACAAGAGACCTTACAGGATAATTTTTCCAGACCTATCAAAGGAAAAGCTCGCACAGGAAACCATCATAAGCCAGGGAATCAATACAGAGATTAAAAATCAGAAAATATTACACGGTTTTACACACTACCCATGAATTAACCCTAATTAGCCCACTAAAAGGTAGTTCTTAGGAGCATCTTTAAACCGTACACCACATCCTACCTAAGGTTGTACCAAACACCAAAATTAAAGGGAAAGTAAAGGGAAACTACACCTTAACCAGATTTGATTTGAGAAAGATGAACTCGCCTAATTCTCTTAGCGATGGGATCACTAACTAACACTGATACAGGGGACAAGAACTGCAAAATGGTACAAGGTCCTTGGTACCTGGGAGCCAGTTTAGCAGTAAACTTTTGATAGCTTTACTAATTGGGTAGCATTTAATGAAGACTTGGTCTCCAAACTTCAACCTTGTTGATTTTCTACCCTTGTTGTACCGTTTCTTAGCCTTGTCGTACGATACAGACAGATTTTTCCTCGCTTCATCCCAAATTTTCTGAAGATCATTGGGCTTGGACAGGTCAGGAAGAAGGTCATCGATTCCAAGTAGGTTGGACATGGGCGAATACGGAGGGTAACCAAACATCAGAGACATAGGCGTCTTACCATGAGTTTCGTGTAAGGCTGAGTTGAACGCATGGGCCAACCAGTGCAGGCAAGAATCCCACTTGGACTGATTGTTATGATGAAACGCAATCAAGGCGGACTTTAGATTCCTGTTCATTCTCTCAGCGTAAGATGGGTTAGGATAGTATGGAGTGGTAGTTACATGTGAGATGCATAACTCGAACAAACATTTCCTGAATGAATGGCTGGTGAAAGTACTGGCGTTGTCGGAGACTAAAAACTTGGGAGGACCAAAGGACGCAAAGATAGAGTTCAAACAACTGATAGTCGTTCGAGTGTCAGTAGACCTCGTAGGGATAATCCAGCTGAATTGAGAAAAGGCATCAATGCACACGAAAATGTAGGTGTTTCCTAAGGTAGAACGGGGGAGCGGACCCAGGAAATCGATGAAGAGCCGTTCCATTGGGCGAGAGGCTTGAGAAGAAGATAAAAATCCCACACGGTTGCTCGAACTTGGTTTGCTAATAGAACAGGCCTGACAAGATTTCGCCATGTTTCTAATGTCATTATCCATCTTTTTCCAAATGAAGATCTGTCTAATATTTTCCCTAGTCTTGAACGTACCCAAATGTCCGCCAATGGGAGAGCAGTGATAATATTTGAAAATTTCCGGGACAAGGACCCTAGGGACAACAATTTTGAAATTCCGACTCTTTCGACATTTACAACAAAGAACACCCTTAACAAGAGAGTATGGCTTTAGTACAGATCCTCTGTTAAGCTTATCAATGATCTCCTTCAAATCTGGATCAGTTTTCTGATGATCTGCAATTTCATGATATAGTAGAGGAAGATCCGAAAGAATGGCATTAACTCCAAAGACGTTAGTTACAATTTTTTTATCATCAGGATTTACATCGGTGCCAAAATTATCTTCAAACATCCTACTTAGGCCGTCGGCGATGACGTTCTCAGAACCCTTGATATGCCTGACATTGAAATTGAAAGATGAAATCCTCAAAGCCCATCTAGTGATACGACCAGTTCTCTTGGGTCGGTTCAATACCCAAGAAAGAGCTTGGTTGTCTGTCTCGAGATCAAAATTAACATGCTCGATGAAGGGTCTGAATTTTTCCAGGGCAAACAACACGGCCAGAGATTCCAACTCATAAATGGAGTACTTGTTTTCTAGGTTGGTAAGAGTCCTAGACACGTAAGCTACGGGCCTACGCCCATCCTCGTACTCTTGTAGAAGAACACCAGCAATCGCTTTGCCAGAGGCGTCAGTTTGCACAATGAACCTTTTATTAAAATTTGGAATAGCCAAAACGGGAGCATTCATCAGAGCGGATTTCAAAGCTTCAAAGGCTTCTTGCTGAGGACGACCCCAGAAGAACTTCACGTCTTTACGTCTAAGGTGATTTAGCGGAGCAGCTATCTCTGCAAAATTAGGATAGAACTTCCAGAAAAAATTGACCATGCCCACGAACCTTGCGATGCCTTTGACATCTTTAGGGGGTCGAAAGTCCCTAATAGCCTGAGTCCTAGAGTGGTCGATGGAGATACCATCGGAGGAAACCACATGTCCTAGGAAAGACATACTCGGCTTAGCAAACGCTACCTTTGACAACTTGACAGTCAGTCCAGCTTTCCTCAAGCGATCCAGGACTTCTCTAACATGTTCGACATGTTCTTCGAGGGTTTTTGAGAATATAATCAGGTCATCAAGGTAATTAAAGACGAACCTAAACTTAATATCAGAGAGAATAGTGTCTAACAGCCTCGAAGGAACAGCCGCGCCACTAGAGATGCCAAACGGAAGCCTCAAAAATTCATACAGGTTCCAATCAGTGATGGAAGCGGTCAGTGGAATGGAAGACTTAGACAAAGGGACTTGGTAATATGCCTGATTGAGATCTAACACGGTGAAAAACTTGGCACCCGAGAACCACCCAAAACAAGTGTGCAGATCGGGTAAAGGGATGGATTGCAAGATGACCTTGCGGTTTAAAGCCCTGTAGTCGATAACAGCCCTGAACCCTCCAGAGGGTTTAGGTACCAGGAAGACCGGGGAAGCATAGGGAGAGGTAGATGGACGGATCACTCCGTCAGCTAACATTTGGACAATAATCTTTTTAAGCTCGAGCATACGAGGAGGTGAGAGGCGGTAAGGAGGGGATCTGACAGGAGTGTTATCTGATAACTCAATCTAATACTCGAGAACATCAGTAACTCCTAACTAGCTTGTAAACACATCAGGGAAATCATTACATAGAACACGAATACGTTCAGCTTCCTCCTTACTTAAATAGCTGAGATCCAATTTATCAATTTCACCAACTCCTTCCGGTAGTGACTCATCTACACAGGAAACCTTGACTGCACACGAGGAAAGATCCCATAAATTAAATTTAGAATCAGGAGAAAATTTAAAGAAAAACATCCTAGCTTGAAGATCCATAACTAGTCCCGTTTTCAACAAGAACCCTGTCCCTAAAATCATGTTGCAAGACAGGTTAGGTGCCACAAGGCACGTGATTTTCCAGGTGAAATTCCCAATTCTTACTTTTACCTTTACAGCCCCCAGCATTTCCAACTTGTTCCCATTAGCAGCCACACACTTCACACCAACAGGTAATAGTTCATCCAGTTTACAAGCACTCTTCAGCTTGGAATACCATCCAAAATTAATCACGTTGACAATACTACCAGAATCAATCAATTCTAACAGGGGTTCGTTATTTACTTCGACTTCAGCAAAGGTACCCTGGGAAACACCACAGGTAGAAATCTTATAACACCTTTGGGGACAGATAACCTTAGCAGAGCCCGGAGACTTTCCAAAATTAGAATTTTTACACTTTATTTGGGAAACTTCTAGTCATTGACCAGATTTAGGAGCTGACAAGGGGCAATTATTCTTAAGATGCTGGGCAGATCCGCAAGTATAGCAACAACCCCTAGAGTTGCGCTTAACTACGGTACAAGCATTCCTGAGGAGATTCCTAGAACCGCAGTTAAAACACTTCTTGGCATTGGCATTCTTATACATAGAAGAGTGGACAGGAGGAACAGGTTTGGCAGGAGGAGGTAAACTTACAGGTGTGGAGGCATCTCCATGCTTGACGTCTTCAGCGAAGGAGCATGCAACCTCCAGTTCATCAAAAGTAGTTGGGCACTTACTCAGGGAAAGGTAGGACCTGTATGAAGGAGAGATCCCTTTTAGAATTCTTGCCACCATTTCTTCCTCGGGAACAGTAATTTTGAAAACTTTACAGAAAAATCTGAGGTCAAGGATATAAGAAAGTAAATTTTCATGAAGGAACTGCGTCCGAAAACAATGTTGAGGAATTAAGCTCTGTAACGCCAAGGAGGGAATACATTTTTTCAACACCGATTCATGAAATTCATCAACCTTAAGTTTTAATGAAATGGCCTCTGAGATTTCCCGTTTCAGAATACCTTCACAATGGGAGAAAAGAGCACGAAGGATACCCAAATCATCGATAGAATAAACTTTACCGGAATCCTTCATTTCTACTAGAAACCGCAGAAAACGAATGCTTTCCTCAATCGAATCTACTGAGAAATTTTTCACCCCATGGAAAAGCTCCTTTAAAGGGTTGTAGGTGGGAGTAAGGCTCATTTTAGACAACAAACTTTCCAGGGCGGGAGAGGCAGCACAACATAAACCTTGGTTATTAGGAGGGGTAACTACATGGTTTGAGGAACACTGAGGAATAGGGTCAGAAGGATTACATTTTTGACTGATTTTTAGGTTATCCATATCTCTGCTGCCAATCATCAGGTCCAGCTCAGCGGAAATGCTAGAGGCAATAGCCAACAATTTGGCGCACTGAGAGATAAACTCGGGTTCAGGTTTAAGCGACAACAAATCATGGATCCTTCCCAAGTAGTGATATACTCTGGCCTTTAAACGGTCAATTTGTGCTTTAGTAGGAGACAATTACAAGAACTCTTCCCTTATTACTTCTATCTCGGTCAAAGCCTCAGTGATAAAATGAAGTGACTCACCAACATTGCTGGGGCGAACACGAGAAGGATTAATGGGCACCTGAATAAGCTGGGAAAGAAGATTAGCACAATCAGCAACAGAACCCGCTGGACTAGCTCCACGTATCGCTAGCTCACAGGTTAACTCTGCCTTACGGAGCTTGTGGGGAAACAGGACCGCTCGAGACATCGTGGAGGTATATGCAACAAAATTCCAACAAATTAATCAAGATAAATGCGCTCCTTTTCACAAAAGTAAGTAACCTTTAAGACCATTTGCCTTTTTTTTCCACCACTCAACCATTTGTCACACTGTACAGTTTTCAAGAAAGGGGGATACGACCGACCTATAGGTAATTAACAGTAGCACGAGCGTAGTCAACTTAGGAACCACGCTCTGCTACCACTTACTGCCCCACCAGTTAGGTTACCCGGTTCCAACTAAACTGATTGGCAGTAAAAACACAACACAGGACAAAGATCCTGTTGAAAGGAACAAAACGGAAGCGTGATAAACACTACACACCCAGAAAACACCAAAAGGAAAATAGTAAAAGGAAAACTTACCTCCAGGTGGTAGAAAAAAAACCAGGTGGATCAAACTACCAACCGACAGTGTGTCAAATAAATGTTGCGTGGAAATAAAGACCAAACTTTCTTTTAAAAAAAGAATATATATATAATTCATCAAATTCAGATTAACAAATTAAATAAAATGACATCCTCGTAGTTAGTATTATTAGAAAAAAAAATTAGGTACCAGAAACTAAATAAAATCAGATGACATAGGGTAAAAATAAGGAGGCCTTTAAAATTCAAAGAGATGAATTTAAATTAGATAAAATAAGGGAAGCAGACCTCACTAAAACCACAGGAAATCCACAATTAAATTCAAGAAACACCCAAAGATAAATTAATGAAAAATCCTTTCAAACCGCCGGTCGGTAAGAAAATAATGATAATAAATTAAATAGTACCTTGAGTTTGAAACAGACCAAAATTAAGAAATTAAAACACAAAACGCCAGTCGGCAAGAAAGGTATAGACTGCAGGAAGGATTACAATCACCTCAACCTGTTTACTTAGCAACAACCACCAAATCATTTATCAGAGGATTCCATTTGGAAAGAATACTTTGTTAAAAATTAGAAAATACAACCTTCTTGGTTCACCGTTATTCCTTGAGAGTTCCTACTCTCTATCCGTTTCACATCAGCAAACGGGGAACCATAAATACAGTGGGAGTTCCAGTCATGGGATGCTAAGTGCTTTTCATAACAAATTACCAAAGGAAAGAAACCCACCACCACAAACACAGAAGAAAAAGGGAAAGAGAGCAACTGAGGTGCCCAACAAACAGTAAATACACAACGGGGTGTCAAAAATACTGAACCAACATCAGACGGGGTAGTCTCCCAACATTAAAATCATCACCAACATCACTCCATTTCCAAATTAACCACCATCACCCAGGCAAAAAAAGCAATTGTTAAACCATGGAAGAACCAATCCCGATGGAAGGACCAACAATGGCACCAAAACAATGGAGGCCAGAAGGGCAAAAAAACATACGCAAAACACGTTTAAAGCCCCAAAAAATAAAGGATATTAAATTAAAATAAACCAGCATAGCACAAGTAATCCCTACTGGATCTCCCATGTATTACCCTACTTTAAAAAAAACAAAAATAATTTCAGAGCAGCAGTAACATCATTACTGTGTGATGATAATAATAATAATAATAATTTTACACCACAGCTTTTCTTTGGAAATTACCCCAAGTAACACTTAAATTCCATTACGAGAAAGGTTATACACTAGGTACTCTGAATTAACAAGGTCTTATCAACCCGATACTTTGTTTTGAAAGGGCACTATAATTTTACCCAACAATGAAAAGGTCCACATCATTATAATCGAACTCACAACTTTGATAATTAATAAGTTTCCTCCGAAGAAATCACACGAACAGTTCACCGCCGATGAAAATACCAAAATAACAAAGGTTGACTTACAGGTTGGTTGCTTGCTCAATCAGTAGTATGATTTATACATGGCTCGGCCATATGCACCTTACCAGTTGGAGATCTTCCTTCGCAGCATATTAAAAACAATCACTCACTACGAGGTTACAAATTGAGAATATAAAGAAAATATGATGAGGGTGTGGAGCACATCCCCACATCCTTATGATTTACTATCCACCGTCCATGATGCTATCCCAAAGCTTTGCTTTGAGCTCAGAACGCCAACGACTTTTAGCCATGATTGCAAAGCAGCAACTGCTCGCTTCGCTTCCCTCTCTCTCGCGCCAGCGAGAGAGTCTTCATCAAGATGGCTGACACCAAGCGCTGATTGGCCGGAGCAGCTTCAAGGAGAAAGGGGGTAAATAGTTCCCATTATAGCCGTAGATAGCAGTAACAATCAGAGCTCACATGCGCTCGCAGAGTTAAACATGAGAAATTGTGAGAACACCGTTTAAAACAGAAGAAAATTACAATACAGTTTTCTACACCGTAATAGGCAATCCCAAAACGTTGGTGGAAAGGAGACAAAACGAAACCTCGGTTTCACAATTAACATTTAAATAAATGAACAGAATTCATTAAAACTTACAGTAAGAGATTCCTACTTTCAAAACTTTAATAATACAAGAAGCAATAAGGTAAATAAATGAATATTATATTACTAAATTGTACTAACTCAGACCAGTAGCAGAATTATAATACAGAAGAGGATTACAATCTTATTAACAAATCCCTTTTGTAAAAATATTATTTTTAACTTTAATATTAGACTTTAAACTTTAAGGTATACCTTTGTAAATTAATTACTGGCCATAGATAATTAACTTGTTGCAACAAGGATTCAATCTTCCTTTTGTCAATCACTAGGCAATACACACCATACACACGAACCCGAAATATGTGGCAAGTAGAACCAAAATTACAAAATAAATTTAAAAAACGAACCAAAAGTTAATAACTAGGAACCAGAAAAATATTCCCCAAATTCATACAATATTACAAGGGGAGGAAAAAAGAATTATTATGTTCCACAATGTAAACAGAACAACAACACACGCTAAAGGTCCACTAGCAACTCACGACCCAAGCTATTAATTTTTTTAAATAATAGGCAAAGCCTGCCAAAGTCTTTAGCGTTCACCAGATAATAAATATTTAGGCTAGTGACGTAACAAAGCAAGAAGAAAACAAAACTACGTAAGAAGAAGGAATGTGAGCGTTAATCACCTCGAAGTTCATAAACCGGGCAACGAAATTTCAGATTTCTAAAACCGAGGAGTATTGACATGACTAATAATAATAATAATAATAATAAAATTATAATTACATGTATCATGAGATTAAATCCATAGAAAGTGGCATTTCCTATAAGGAATAATTTTACAAAAGACCAAGGTGGTCGTTATTAAATTAACTACGAGGTGGCCTTGGAACCACGACAATGAGCACATGAGATAAGACCGAACACGGGAGACATCGGCAAAAATGGGATTACATAACAACAAGACACAATTTGGAAAGTCACACGAAATCAGATACAATCAGAGCACGCATTTCAAAATCAGAAAGAAACAGGCAGTAAGAGAAACACACCGTGCAATAATAATAATAATAATAATAATAATAATAATAATAATAATAATAATAATAATAATAATAATAATAACAATAGTAATAATAGTAATAATAACAATACGAACAACCAAAACCATACGCTCACCGTATATGGAGCAGAAAACCAAAAACGTACAACAATCTCAATAATAGCAAGGTAGGAATGGCATAATGCATATATGCTCACCGCGGGTTTCCAATTCGCCTCGTAATTAATTTTACATATCACTTTTACATGAGAATTTTATCAATAGTGATTTAAATTTTTCAGTCGGCTATTAAATTTCCAAATACCGGGTATAGAGTTCAGATTCAATTCCCACAACATTGACGATAACTCGAGGTAGGCCTAAAATTAAATATCAGTGACAACGTTGGTTCGTAAACGGACAAGATAATGTTTTTGAAAATTCCAAGACGACGGTTGTAAACAATGTCACCTCCAAGTAATCCACTGAAGTTGGCGTTGCTCCAAAATAATTTTTGAATAAATATTACTTACATGCTGGTGGTTTTGTATCCAAATTAGTGTAATCCTTTACCACAAACTTACACCAGAAACATGTTTTCAGAGGTAATCTGCCTGCCTTGGCACGCAGGCCCACAGTCAACACTCACATAGTAGAATTAAAAGAATCAGTAAAATACAAAATCACTATCACTAGAGGAACATAAGACTGAAAACGTATTTAGGCATATTGCCTACTGTATCTCCCGCCTAACCGGGAGTATCCAGCTCCATTTCGTTGCTTTTCAATAGTGATGGGAAGTGCTTTGCAAACCTGCTACTAAATCACTGCTAGTGTGAAATCACAGTTCAACCTGCTAGCGGGTTGGCCAGACTAGCAGGTCTTAACTGCGATTGTGATGTTTCGCAGGCGACAGCGCTGCGCTGCGAGAAATCGATAAACTAACTTGATCAACCAGCGTAAAACGCACAGCAAGGCCAATAGTAGCAGCCAGTAGCAGTTAAGAAAGCAATAGCAGATAACCTAATCAAATACCGGCAGCGCTGCGCTGCGAGAAATCGATAAACTAACTTGATCAACCAGCGTAAAACGCACAGCAAGGCCAATAGTAGCAGCCAGTAGCATTTAGCTGACTAGCAGTTAAGAAAGCAGTAGCAACTAATCTAAATCAGTAATCACAGCATCACACTCACAAGTCCAAGTCTGTGACCCACACCTGATCAATCAGCGTGAAACGCGCAGCAAGGCCAATAGTAGCAGCCAGTAGCATTTAGCAGACTAGCAGTTAAGAAAGCAGTAGCAACTAATCTAATCAGTAATCACAGCATCACACTCACCAGTCCAAGTCTAGCTGTGACCCACACCACAGTCGCAGTTGCGGCTGCGCTGTGATTGTAAACACCTATTGTCGACATTTTCATACGATCACAGGAAGGGAAAGTTAACAGAATCTGCGGCCATTAAAGCCATCTTGCCCATTTTTGAAAGGAGCTATTGTCGTGTTGTAGGATTTATAACCACCCAACCTGTGATTTATTTTAGTCTTCTCATTATCTCATTCTGTTTATTGGGTTGTGGCTTGTGGTTGTAGGTCTAAAAGTGAAAAATTGTGATGGTAGCAGTTGAGTTGAGTAAGTATTTTAATCAGTGATTTGTGACGTTGTAGGCATATTTTGCCTACTGTTTTGGTTTTTACACTATTATACAGCAGTATAAGCACGGTATTCGGTACTAAAATTAGTGGTATTGCTAACAAGAGAAGTGGCAGCAGGCGAACTCTGAGTGAGTTTAGGGCATTTTATCAGAATAGTCTTTTCCTCCTCCTGCCCCACTCCTTGGCTGAGTGGTCAGCATTGAGGCCTTCGGTTTATAGGGGTCCCGGGTTCGATTCCCGGCCAGTCGAGGATTGTAATGTCATATTAATTTTTCTTGTATTCGGCAGATAGTGGGTTCGAACCCCACTGTCGGCAGCCCTGAAGGAGGTTTTCCGTGGTTTCCCATTTTCACACCAGGCAAATGATGGGACTGTACCTCAATTAAGGCCACGGCCGCTTCCTACCCACTCCTAGGCCTTTCCTGTCCCATCGTCGCCATAAGACCTATCTGTGTCGGTGCGACGTAAAGCAAATAGCAAAAAAATTTCTTCTGGCTCGGGCACTGGGTTTTTGTGTTTGTCCCAACACTTTCCACTTCACATTCACACAACACGCTACACTACCATCCACCACAGAAACACGCAAATTACACCCCTCCATATTCCTCCTCTGTGAACCATGTGAACTTGCCGCGGTGGGGAGGCTTGCGTGTCCCAATGATGCAGATAGCCGAGCCGCAGGTGCAACCATATCGGATGGGTATCTGTTGAGAGACCAGACTAACGAATGGTTCATCGAAAGGGGGGTAGCAGCCTTTCGATAGTTGCAAGGGCGGCAGTCTAGATGATTGACTGATACGGCCTTGTAATAATACTCAACATGGCTTAGCTGTGTTGATACTGCTACACGGCTGAAAGCAACGGGAAACTACAGCCGTAACTACCTCCCGAGGACATGCAGCTCTCTCTGTATGAATGATGTACTGATGATGGCTTCCTCCCGAGTAAAATATTCCGGAGGTAAACTAGTCCCCCATTCGGATCTCCGGGTGGGGACTACATGAGAGGGGGCGATCATCAGGAAGATGGATACTGACATTCTGCGAGTCGGAGCGTGGATTGTTAGAAGTTTGAATCGTTGTGGTAGGTTAGAGAACCAGAAAAGGGAGATGGATAGGATAAAGTTAGATGTAGTTGGAATAAGTGAAGTACGTTGGCAGGAAGAACAAGATTTTTGGTCAGGCGACTACCAAATTATCAACACAAAATCAAACAGGGGAAATGCAGGAGTTGGTTTTGTACCGGGCGGTACACCTCCGCGCCGCTAATTCAAACATTGCGCCTGTTGAAACTCCTCCACTGGAGGAAGCCTGAACTTTAACCACCATGTATATTCTAAAGTTTCTCAGAAGATGTCACTATTGTAAATTTTGAAGAGTTCTGAACTGTGTCTTTTTCGATTTGTATCTGTTTTCTCTGTAGTGAGAAGTGTGAACATTCTCTTCTAGATGGCACTACTGAAGAACTAAAATTGTGCACCCTGGTGCGAAGTGAAAGTACTGTTTTTTGAGAAATTTTGTGTTCATAAGTTTGTTCTTTGTTAAATTTCTTTCAGTCATTTTTGGGTTGGCAGTATAACCCTTCTCTTTCCGCTTGTTTTGAATTTAGCCAATCCCCAATTTCTTTAATTAATTTCTAACCAATAATGTGTGTCTTCTCCGATATGGATATGTTGCCTGATCCTAGCCAATAAAGTTGAGGGGAGTGTGGGTTCTCATTCATGAAACGTCTCGAATTTTCCGCGAGGATATATAAACTGCTGATTTTCTTGTCTCCTGGCCACTTCAGTAACATCTTTCCTAGTGTGATTATGTAGCAGGGGGCGGGAAACGCCTCTTTCTTCGGGCAGCAGTTCATCCATCAGGTAATGGCCTTTTAATAACTTCTTTGCTTGCTAGCTCAGCAGTTTAACCCTCGGGGCAGGTTCGAAACTTTTATCATGTAATCTTCCTTTAAAATGTAAAAGACACTTGGTATAAAATTCCGTCTCTTTAACTACAAATCGGGATAGAGAGTGCCTAACCCTCTCGAGTTCCCTCTCATATTGTTTTTGAGGTGACTACGTTTTCACAACCTTTTTCCTTCGTTTCATAATGTAATAAAATTTTCCTATCGTGTCACCTCCGTAGTATGGGATTAGCCCTTGCACAAGCGGCCTAGAACCAAATAGGTTTTTGAAAAGATGTATCAGTAGTGCAAGTTACGCCTCCACTCTAGTTGGTATTTTGGGGCCATGTAATTGTCCTGTTTCTTTATTGAATAAGCCTCAGTAGGTTGGGTATCATTACCCCTGTTCTTGGGTGCCCGTAGGGCAGCTTGAACGTGGAGTTTGGTGTGGCCTTTGCATTGGCTTGAGCTTTGAGAGCGGGTTGCTCTTTCTCAAATTTGGTTTCTGTGTGCCTCGAGCAGGCTTAACTGGGTAATTGGGAGCTAGTGCTCCTTGGTATCATTGGGGTTTTTGCCCCTTTGTTGAACCTTATACGTTGGTAAAGCTGGGCTCATTGTTCAAGGATTGTGTGCCTGGAGGACTCGAAGCCCAAGTCCATTAACAAATTGTAATTGTACGTTCTTAACATGTTGATATATAACTGAGTTCCTATCATACTTGTCATTTCTTGATCTTGAAAAGAAAATATAACCTTTGTTAAAGTTTTAAATTAACTATAATTTCGTAAGTTGAGACCTATTCATCCCAGCACCTTCTTTCACCTCTAACTACCACGGATAACTCCGTAACAAGTGGTAGCAGAGCGTGGTTGAATGAGTCTCAATTTAGCCCCTTTTGACGGATAAAATTGCTTTGATTCGAACTCTAACAATTTTCACAGTTGCTGGAATTTTTTAAAATTATTCTTTCTAAAATTTTTCTGTCATCATGTCCGGCCCTCGCGAGGTTCTCCATCCTTTCTATTTGCGTAAAGAAGAATGAATTTATGAACTATCTCTCAGAAACTTTCAATCTGGAGGCACGGTTGCAGTCGACTCCAATAAGCTAAAAGATTCCCTTGATTTGCCTATTACCATCCCGACCTTAGGAGAGAAAGAGATTGACGACGCTCTCTCCACGATCAATGATAATACTACTGAGCTAGCATCTGTAGTTAGTTTTTTTGAAGTAAGTGATCCATCTCCTAATCAACTCAAAAGAGTACAGGCTAGGTTGTACCACTTTTATAATAGGGTGTGTGATCTATTTTCTCTGAAGTTAAATGAACTTCAGGGTAAGGAAGCTAGTGCCCTTGCCGAAAACCTGTCCCAAATGTCTAGTAAAGTTAGTCAGTTGTTATCTGGACCAGCTATCCGTAAAGTCGACCAACCTATGGTAGTAAATATTGTAAGTGTGGAGGATTCCTCTAAAGAGGAAGGAAGTTGTATTGAGGCGACTACACAACGAATATCTGCCCCATTAGGAACCGAGTCCGATCGTCGCACGTCCATTCCACCCTTTTTGTTAAATAGGACACCTTCGGAATCTGCTTCTCCGCCACTTAGGCCCCTTTCTACTATGTCACCTGGTTTCAGCAGTTTACCCCATCCATTAGCTATGTTACTTAGGGGTATTTCTATGTTTTCTGTTAACTCCACAACCGATGACATTGCTTTCTTAAGGTTTTTAGTTGAATTCCAGGATCATGCCCTTGGTTTTTCTCTTTCTGCTTGTCAGATTTTGCAAATCATCTATCCCTATGCAATTGGTGTTCTCTCCGACAAGATAGTTAGGGCAATCGCTGAACAGTCATCCATAGAAGACTTCCACGCCCATCTGTTAGCTAATTTTATTCCAGCTCGAGCTAGGTCATCTCTAATTCAGAAGTATTATTATAGAGTGCAGCGACGTGATGAAAACCTGGCAGACTTCATAAAAGACATCAAGTTCTATACTAGGGTATTTGCCCTTCATTTCCCTGAAGATCAAATTATTCAGGCTATTGTAGAAGGTATTTCACCTCCTTACAGATCATACTTGTGTTTTGCGTCGCGTCCACAAACTTTCGCTGAGTTAGAGGCTATGGTTGCCTCAGCCGAAGGAGTCAGATAAGCCGATACGTTGCGTGTCGCGAAAGAACCCCCTCCATCCTCTAGTAGTTTTCGGCCTCCTCCTCGCCGACCCATCACACCCAGTAAATGTTATGCTTGCGGGTCGCCTGACCATCTTCGCAGTACATGTCCATTGATCAAGTCTAGTGGGACAAGGAATGGAGCACGGTCATCTCAAGGTTGCTTTAAATGCGGCGCGTTTTCACATATTGCCAAGAACTGCCCTAATGCTAACAGCACTCCCTCCTGCTCAACTTCTGGTGCAACTTCTACCAAGGCCAATAATAATAACATATCGCAATTTCAGGGAAATCTCAGGCTTCAAATTTATCTTTCGAAGGTCCCAAAGGATGTCTTAGGATAGCGGCGGAAACCCCCGCAACTGTGCCTTTTCTCAAAATTGAATTAAATAATGAACCTGTAACAGATCTATTAGATTCTGGCAGTGTTTGTTCTATTATTTCGGCTGAAGGGTACTCCAAATTGAAAACTGTTTGTAGTCTTCCTGATTTTTGTTCGACTTCGGTTCAATATATTTCCGCAAATTCCTCTCCATTAGAAAGTTTAGGTTTTCTGTATGCCAAAATTCATATATCTAAATTTACTTGGAAAGTTAAATTGTTTGTGGTAAAGCACTTATCTTGCCCCATTATATTGGGAGCCGACTTCATGTCCCATACTGGCCTAGTGCTCGATCTTCAAAGTACGCCATGCACATTCAAATTTGCTTCTAATTGTAAAATCACCTTATTGAAATGTAATTCTGTATCATGTCCATCTGTTTCGCCTACCCAGGATGAGATGTTGTTACATCTTAGACATCTACCTGAGGAGCAGGCTGATAGTATTCGTAAGTTGTGTCAGTCGTTTCCAGAGGTGTTCTCGGATACTCTTGGTGTTAAGACCTCATTGAATATAAGATTGATGTTACGGATTCGATTCCTGTCCGTTTCCCACCTTATAGGCTATCTCCACATAAAATGAAGGCGCTGAAAGAAATCATTGATCAGATGCTGAAGGACGGTATTATTCGGCCCTCTAAGTCGGCGTATTCTTCGCCTATTTTTCTAGTCCCGAAACCCCAAGGTGGCTTCAGGCCCGTGATTGATTATAGGGCTCTCAATCGGAAGGTGGTGTTACAATCTGTGCCCCTTCCAGACCTTCACTCTTGTTTTCCACGGTTTCGGAAGGCTAAGTTCTTTACCATATTGGATCTGAATCAGGCCTATAATCAAATTCCTCTGGCTGAAGAATCTAAACATCTTACAGCGTTTGCCACGGATTGGAATTTGTATGAATACAACCGCGTACCTTTCGGACTCCCCACGGGAGCAGCTGTACTCACTAGACTGCTAGATAGGGTCTTATCCGACATCAAATTCGAGTACTTGTACCACTATCTTGATGATGTCGTCGTATTTTCGGAGATCTTCGAAGAACATCTAGATCATCTGAAAGAAGTTCTCAATCGCCTTCGTAAGGCTGGGTTAACTGTGAAGTTGTCCAAGGTTGCCTTCGCTAAGCCCTCCATGTCATTCCTAGGGCATATTGTGTCGCCCGATGGTGTCGCAGTCGATCACTCTAGAACATAGGCCATCCATGATTTCAAGCCTCCCAAGGACAACAAAGGACAACAAAGGTATTGCTAGGTTCATTGGTATGGTGAATTTCATCAGGAAATTTATTCCAAATTTCGCCAATAGAGCGGCGCCCTTGAACTTTCTTCGTAGGAAAGGCGTCAAATTTGAGTGGGGACCTTCTCAACAAGCCGCTGTTGAAGATCTCAAATTAGCTCTGTGTAACGCCCCTGTTCTGGCCATGCCCGATTTCTCCAAGAAATTCATCGTCCAAACCGACGCGGCGTCGCGGGCGGTAGCTGCAGTCCTTCTTCAAGAGACTGAACTAGGGAGGCGACCCATCGCCTATGCATCTAGGACTCTATCGGCTCAAGAAGCCAAATATTCCATCTATGAGCTCGAAGGTTTGGCAGTCTTATTTGCTTTAGAAAAGTTCCGTCTCTATCTGGAACATGTCAAATTTGACTTGGAAACCGATAACCAAGCCTTAAGTTAGGTCTTAGGTAGACCGCGTCGTACTGGTCGTATAGCCCGGTGGGCCATCCGAATTTCTGCCTTCCAATTTTATGTTAGGCATATCAGAGGTACTGAAAACGTGGTGGCTTACGGACCAAGCCGTATGTTTTCTAATGATGTAGAGACCCCGGATCTGGATTATGGTTCTTCACCTCCCGAGTCCATACTATCTGAGGTTAATGCCATTCTGACTGATGCTCCCATGTTGTGTAGGTATACTGAAAAATATCAACGTGAAGATCCGATGCTGGCTCCGATCATGGAAACCCTTTCTTCGGGGGAACATGTCGCCCCTTATGTATTGAGGAATGGTGTTTTATGTTGCCCGTCGAGGCATGATCAAAGAATGAAAGTTGTAGTTCCAGCTGTTCTTGTACCAATGATCTTCAAGTACTACCATGAGACCCCATTCGGGGGCATTTAGGCATCTTCAAAACCCGAGAAAAGATTCGTGAAAAGTTCATCTGGAAGGGTATGGACGGAGAAATCCTTGAATTGGTAAAATCTTGTAAATCATGTTGGCTTAGTAAACCCACCATGTCCACCAAGGTAGGTCTATTGTCTTCTCAGCAAGCATCACGCCCAATGGAACGTCTCTACATCGATTACGTAGGACCATTCCCCCAGTCAAAGGAGAACGCCAACAAGTTCATCCTTGTATGTGCAGATGGTTTTACGAGATTTTCTTGGTTATTTCCAACCAATCTGGCTACCGCTCAGTCCACCATTATTTGTTTAAATTCCATTTTTGCTTCCTTCGGTCCGTGTCAATGTATTGTATCTGATAATGCTAAAGCTTTCACATCCAATCTCTTTCGTAAATTCTGTTTTGATCTGTCCATATCTCATGTGACTACTTCGGCTTATTATCCTCAACCATCTCTAGCTGAACGGGTCAATCGTAATCTGAGGTCGGCCCTTATTGCCTATCATCACGAGGATCATTGTAGGTGGGACACGTCCTTGCATTGGTTAGCTTTTGCTTTGAATTCGGCGGTTCATGAATCTCATAAGTTTACTCCAGCTTCCTTGATGTTCAAGTTTGTACACAACACGCCGATCTCTATCATTTGGTCTCTTAGTGATATCCTACCTGAGACAATAGATCCAGATAATATTAAAGATCTTTGGAAGAAGGCTAAAGCCAATCTTAAGGTGTCTCATGAAAAGGTTAGGGAAAGATATGATCGTGGACGGAGACCCACCCATTTGAAGGTAGGTGACCAGGTGATGGTCAAGAACTTTGTTCCCGCGGGCAGGCTTGCCCCCAGATTTCATGGGCCGTGCATAATTGTAGATTTTCTCACGCCGGTCACGTTGTTGCTAAGCAATCCAGCCACCGAGAGGATATTTAGGGTTCACCTGTCCCAGGTGAAACCTGTGTAATTTCCGCACTAACTTAGCTCGTTTTATTTCTTGTTACATTTTGAAAGAAATCTGAAGGTTATATTTTTGGTTTTCCTTTTGAGGCCTTCTGCCCTTGGAATTATGTTCTTTGTTTCCTAATGTTCATTGTACAACCTCCCCCGAACAGTAAAACTGCTATCCTGTAGTTGCCATGGCCATTACCACGCTCCCGTCTCCTGCTCGACCACACACAGTGGCTAATTAAAATGAGATAAATATTAGCACGCCGCTGGCCCCTCAGCTCCACCACAAGTACTGTACTCGAAAATTATTTTGGTCCAACAAATCCTGCCGCCGAGATCTTAAAGTTTTATTGCCCCCGCAGCCGCGCGGCGCCGTGCCGCTACTGGAGTAGAGCACGGGCCCGATATACTTCAGTGAGGTCAACCAGTGTACGGCGAGCCGGAGCCCTCCTCCCGGCCAAGGCTGATGTGCGGCGCACCTCCTGCAACTTGCCCGCGGTCTGTAAACATTCGCCGCTTGTGCGGCGTGCTTCACCACCACTACCCCTCTCATAGTGCGGGAGAGCGGTATCTCAGGGTACTTGAGGGGTCCGAGCGGCCTCCTCTGCACACAAGCTGCTGCGGCTGGTCTCGCCATCAAGTAATATACTTAATCAGCTACATGGACATTTCATAACAACAATTACTACATTTTTGGATTCAACTGCAACATTTGGTGGACTTAGAATTTTTTTCCTTTCAAGAATTAAAAGGTTTTCCTTCTGTATTCAACTACTACAAGCATAAAGACATTACATCAAAAGCTACTACAAAGAATTTTGAAACTGGATCCAACCAATTTAAGAAAACTAGTTTGTAAATCCTTCTGCAATTAATTTCTACATCAACATCATAACTTGAACGTTGTTTTAAAACAAAATCTGGTGTTCTTCTGTGTTACCCCTTGGAGGGACTTTTGGGGGGGGAGGTCTGTACCGGCCGGTACACCTCCGCGCCGCTAATTCAAACATTGCGCCTGTTGAAACTCCTCTACTGGAGGAAGCCTGAACTTTAACCACCATGTTAATTCTAAAGTTTCTCAGAAGATGTCACTATTGTAAATTTTGATGAGTTCTGAACTGTGTCTTTTTCGGTTTATATTTGTTTTCTCTGTAGTGAGAAGTGTGAACATTCTCTTCTAGATGACACTACTGAAGAACTACAATTGTGCACTCTGGTGCGAAGTGAAAGCACTGTTTTTTGAGAAATTTTGTGTTCATAAGTTTGTTCTTTGTTAAATTTCATTCAGTCATTTTAGGGTTGGCAGTGTAACCCTTCTCTTTCCGCTTGTTTTGAATTTAGCCAATCCCCAATTTATTTAATTAATTTCTAACCAATAATGTGTGTCTTCTCCGATATGGATATGTTGCTTGATCCTAGCCAATAAAGTTGAGGGGAGTGTGGGTTCTCATTCATGAAACGTCTCGAATTTTCCGCGAGGATATATAAACTGCTGATTTTCTTGTCTCCTGGCCACTTCAGTACCATATTTCCTAGTGTGATTATGTAGCAGGGGGCGGGAAGCGCCTCTTTCTTCGTCAGCAGTTCATCCATCAGCTAATGGCCTTTTAGTAACTTCTTTGCTTGCTAGCTCAGCAGTTTAACCCTCGGGGCAGGTTCGAAACTTTTATCATGTAACCTTCCTTTAAAATGTAAAAGACACTTGGTACAAAATTCCGTCTCTTTAACTACAAATCGGGATAGAGAGTGCCTAACCCTCTCGAGCTCCCCCTCATATTGTTTTTGAGGTGACTACGTTTTCACAACCGTTTTTCTTCGTTTCATAATGTAATAAAATTTTCCTATCGTGTCACCTCCGTAGTATGGGATTAGCCCTTGCATAAGCGGCCTAGAGCCAAATAGGTTTTTAAAAAGGTGTATCAGGAGTGCAAGTTACGCCTCCACTCTAGTTGGTATTTTGGGGCTATGTAATTGTCCTGTTTCTTTATTGAATAAGCCTCAGTAGGTTGCGTATCATTACCCCTGTTGTTGTGTGCCCGTAGGGCAGCTTGAACGTGGAGTTTGGTGTGGCCTTTGCATTGGCTTGAACTTTGAGAGCGGGTTGCTCTTTCTCAAATTTGGTTTCTGTGTGCCTCGAGCAGGCTTAACTGGGTAATTGGGAGCTAGTGCTCCTTGGTATGATTGGGGTTTTTGCCCCTTTGTTGAACCTTATACATTGGTAAAGCTGGGCACATTGCTCAAGGATTGTGTGTCTGGAGGACTCGAAGCCCAAGTCCATTAACAAATTGTAATTGTACGTTCTTAACTTGTTGATATATAACTGAGTTCCTGTCATACTTGTCATTTCTTGATATTGAAAAGAAAATATAACCTTTGTTAAAGTTTTAAATTAACTTTAATTTCGTAAGTTGAGACCTATTCATCCCAGCTCCTTCTTTCACCTCTAACTACCACGGATAACTCCGTAACAGGTTTAATAATGAATAAGAAAATAGGACAGCTACTACGACCAGCATAGTGAAATAATTATTTTCGTCAAGATAGACACCAAACCAATGCCCACCACAATAGTGCAGGTCTATATGCCTACTAGTTCAGCGGATGATGAAGAAATTGAAAGAATATATGAGGAGATAGAAGATTTAATACAATATGTAAAAGGTGACGAGAATCTAATTGTGATGGGAGACTGGAATGCAGTGGTAGGGCAAGGAAGAGAAGGTAATACAGTGGGGGAATTTGGATTGGGACAAAGTAACGAAAGAGGAAGTCGGCTGGTTGAATTCTGCACTGATCATAATTTAGTCCTTGCCAATAATTGGTTCAAACACCACAAACGACGGCTGTATACGTGGATGAGACCTGGAGACACTGGAAGGTATCAAATAGACTTCATTATGATTAGGCAGAGATTCAGAAACCAGGTGTTGGATTGCAAAACTTTCCCAGGAGCAGACGTGGACTGTGACCATAACTTGTTGGTCATGAAATGCCATCTGAAGTTGAAGAAATTGAAGAAAGGAACGAATGCAAAAAGATGGTATCTAGACAAGTTGAAAGAAAAGAGTGTAAGGGATTGTTTCAAGGAACATGTTGCACAAGGACTAAATGAAAAGGCTGAAGGAAACACTATAGAGGAAGAGTGGAGAGTCATGAAAAATGAAGTCAGTAGGGCTGCTGAAGAAATGTTAGGAAGGAAGAAAAGATCAACTAAGAATCAGTGGATAACTCAGGAGATACTGAACATGATTGATGAACGACGAAAATACAAGAATGCTAGAAATGAAGAGGGCAGAAAGGAATACAGACGATTAAAAAATCAAGTGGATAGAAAGTGCAAGGTAGCTAAGGAAGAATGGCTGAAGGAGAAGTGCAAGGATGTCGAAGGCTGTATGGTCCTGCGTAAGTTAGATGCTGCATACAGGAAAATCAAGGAAACCTTTGGAAAAAGGGAATCTAGGTGTATGAATATTAAGATCTCAGATGGAAAGCCACTTCTAGGGAAAGAAGACAAAGCAGAAAGATGGCAGGAGCATATCCAACAGTTGTATCAAGGTAAAGATATAAATAATTTGGTTCTGGAACATGAAGAGACTGTTGATGCTGATGAAATGGGAGACCCAATTTTGAGGTCAGAGTTTGACAGAGCTGTGAGTGACCTCAACAGGAACAAGACACCTGGAATTGATGACATTCCCTCTGAATTACTGACTGCCTTAGGAGAAACCAGCATGGAAAGGTTATTTCATTTAGTGTGCAAGATGTATGAGACAGGAGAAGTCCCATCCGATTTTCGGAAGAATATTGTTATACCTATTCCCAAGAAAGCCGGTGCTGACAGGTGTGAAAACTACCGCACCATTAGTTTAGTATCACATGCCTGCAAAATTTTAACACGTATTATTTACAGAAGAATGGAAAAACAAGTTGAAGCTGAGTTGGGAGAAGATCAGTTTGGCTTCAGAAGAAATGTAGGCACACGTGAAGCAATACTGACTTTACGTCTGATCTTAGAGGATCGAATCAAGAAGGACAAGTCCACGTACATGGCATTCGTAGATCTAGAAAAGGCATTCGATAATGTTGATTGGACCAAGCTATTCATGATTCTGAAGATGATAGGGATCTTTTTTCTGCTAATTGCTTTACGTCGCACCGACACAAGTAAGTCTTACGGCGTCGATGGGACAGGAAATGGCTAGGAGTGGGAAGGAAGCGGCCGTGGCCTTAATTAAGGTACAGCCCCAGCATTTGCCTGGTGTGAACATGGGAAACCACGGAAAACCATTTTCAGGGCTGCCGATAGTGGGTTTCGAACCTACTATCTCCCGAATACTGGCCGCATGATAGGGATCAGATAACGAGAACGAAGAATTATCTACAATCTGTATAAAAATCAGTCTGCAGTGATAAGAATCGGGGGCTTTGAAAAAGAAGCAGCAATCCAGAAAGGATTGAGGCAAGGCTGGAGTTTGTCCCCTCTCCTTTTCAGTGTTTACATAGAACAGGCAGTAAAGGTATTCAAAGAGAAATTTGGAAAGGGAATCACAGTCCAAGGAGAGGAAATCAAATCCTTGAGATTTGCCGATGATATTGTTATTTTATCTGAGACTGCAGAAGATCTCGAGAAGTTGCTGAATGGTATGGATGAAGTCTTGGGTAAGGAGTACAAGATGAAAATAAATAAGTCCAAAACAAAAGTAATGGAGTGCAGTCGAACGAAGGCAGGTGATGTAGGAAATATTAGATTAGGAAATGAAGTCTTAAAGGAAGTAGATGAATATTGTTACTTGGGTAGTAAAATAACTAACGATGGTAGAAGTAAGGAGGACATAAAATGCAGACTAGCACGAGCAAGGAAGAGCTTTCTTAAGAAAAGAAATTTGCTCACTTCAAACATTGATATCGGAATTAGAAAGATGTTTTTGAAGACTTTCGTGTGGAGCGTGGCATTGTATGGAAGTGAAACATGGACGATAACTAGCTCAGAAAGAAAGAGAATAGAAGCTTTTGAAATGTGGTGTTACAGAAGAATGCTGACGGTGAGATGGACAGATCGAATCACGAATGAAGAGATACTGATTAGAATTGGTGAGAGGAGATCGATTTGGCTAAATTTGACGAAAAGAAAAGATATAATGATAGGACACATCTTAAGACACCCAGGACTTGTTCAGTTGGTTTTTGAAGGCAGTGTAGGTGGTAAGAAAGGTAGGGGTAGACCAAGGTATAAATATGACAAGCAGATTAGAGCAGATGTAGGATACAATAGTTACGTAGGAATGAAAAGGTTAGCACAGGATGGAGTGACATGGAGAGCTGCATCAAACCAGTCTATGGACTGATGACTCAAACAACAACAACATATAGGGTTGGCGTCAAGAAAGGCATCCGGTCGTAAAACAGGGCCAAATCCACATGTGCGACGCAGTTCGCACCCACGACCTCACAGGTGTGGGAAAAATGTCAGAAGAAGTAATTTCTTCCTCACTCCCTGATTTTCTTCCTTAACGAGCAGCTCTGTAATTCCAATATAATTATACCAATGATTTTGATAAAAGACAACTGGTTAACCCTCAAATCTATAAGAGTTCTTTTCTGTACATTGCTCTGAACTTAAAAGGGATGGTATTTCTTTATCAGTCATGTCCACAGTAACAAGGAAATGCACTTTTAATTTTCCGTAATGTCTGTCTGTATCACAGCATCACACTCAAATGTCTGTGACTCACACCAAAGTCGCAGTTGCATGTATATACACACATAACGAGAAAACCGCTGAAGAGAGTTTAATGAAAATCGGCATGCAAAGTCGGGGAATAAGTAGCTACAATCTAGGCCATAAATAATTTTAAACACGCTGAATGAAAAGGTAGTTTGAGGGAAGGCCTAACATTTAATTCTCAAATATTTATTGTTATTACTGGTCGTATCTTAATGGAAATCGGTAAGAAAAGTCGGGGAATAAGTCGCTACAATCTAGGCTATAAATAATTGTATTCATGCTGAGAATAATGGTAGTTTAGGGGAAGGCCTAAAATTCAATTCTCAAATATTTATTAGAGGTCCTATCTCCCTGAAAAGCGGTATGCAAAATCGGGAAATAAGTCCCTATAATCTAGGCCATAAATAATTTTACTCACGCTGAGTGAAATGGTAGTTTAGGGGAAGGCCTACAATTTAATTCTCAAATATGTATGTTAATAGTGGTCGTATCGATAAATACTGCATAACTAAAGTTATATATAGTGTTAAATTTCCGATCATTTATGTCTTATATATTGTTACCGTACCGGCTATGATCACAGATATATTCATGAATTTGGATTTTTGTTACTAAGAATGTAATGAAAATAGGTATGTAAATTCGGAGAATAAGGAACTACAGTCTACGCTATAAATAATTTTGTAAGATTCCCTAATATAGCAGAGTCGAAAAAAACTAAATGTGAAGGGCTACAATATAGAAAGCTCATACAATTGATCAACAATAACATTACATTGACCATTGTTTGTTGTGACGTGCTTTGTGTCTTCTGTTGCCACCCATCTCCGATAGATAGGATTGCTGCTGCGTACCGAGTATTTCTTAAAATTTCTTTTACGTCGCAACGAAACAGATAGGTCTTATGGCGACGATGGGATATGAAAGAGCTAGGAGTGTGAAGGAAGCGCTCTTGGCCTTAATTAAGGTACAGCCCCAGCATTTGTCTGGTGTGAAAATGGGAAACCACGGAATACCATCTTCAGGGCTGCCGATAGTAGGGTTCGAATCCACTATCTCCCAGATGCAAACTCACAGCTGCGCACCCCTAACCACACGGCCAACTCGCCCGGTCGTATCGAGTGTAACAGCCTAGCTGAATATTGGCGGGAAGTAGCTGGGAAGTTATATAACTTTCTTCTTTAGCATGTTATTCCTCTGGTTTATAAATTTTCTGATACTACTGGTACATAACGCACTGGTTCATCATAGCATTCGAGCTGTTCAATCCCTACTCTGAGGCACTGACTCGAATGAGCAGTGTGCATATTTAACGGAATATAATGGCAGAGGAGTCTTCACAAATGTCTACGGCCTGGTTATTCCAGCTCTGGAACTTGGGACTGTTAGATCGGCACCGTAGTACTGTTCGTTAAAAGTGAGAAAATCTGCAGTTTTTCATTTGATCGAGTATTTTATATGATAACGTTGGTTTTAATCGCTACATTCCTACCGACTTTTTTGTAATGACCTATGTTGACTTCTTTTAGGAAAACCACAAATTCAGTCTTTCTGAAAATCCCGCAGGTAAGCACGGGTACATCAACTAGCAATTATAAATAAATAGCCCTTGTTAATTCGTACCGTGGCGTACTTTTTGAAAAAAGGTCATGTATATAACTTTTTAAAATATGATTCTGAAAATGAATATTTGTTTTCAGCGTTAGCGCGAGTTCGCCCGTGTACTGAATGCTGCACGACATCGTTCTCTGTAGGCCGCACAGTGGCCTTGTATCCTAGGTGTGTTGGCTGAATCACAGTTAAAAATCACTGCTACTTCAAAATAGCAATCACAGTTTGACCTGTGAGTGTAAAATCAATGCTATTCACACCACTACTTTTCAAAGTCTTCTAAGGAACAAGGCTAATGGCGTCCATCTCACAGCTTGCTCAGAACAAGACTCCTCGCTCGCTAGTTGACGAGACAGAAAAACAACTGCAGAGCGCTCCGTTCAAGAGAGACACTACGCATGCTCAAGTCAAGGATTAGCTTATTGGGCCAATAAGGAAAATCAAAATTATTGACGTAATAATGGATTTTAAATACATTTTAAATAGCCACAGTACCGGCACATAAATTAACGGCAATGCAACAATGGCCGAGAATTGCAGATAAGGTCCCCACACACAAATACATATGTTCAACAAATGAGGGTATCGTAAATTATTGTCACAAAAATATTAAATCATATTGATTATAACCATAATCATAGATCAAGAAGCCATGTCCTTGTCGGCAGAAGACTGCACAATATCTTAATTCTAGTGGGGAGGAAATATTAGATCATTCTGTATATATATCATCATCTCACTAATCTAATTATCATTGCGGAACAACTTCGACTACTTCATCATGGCACTCAACCCTTAATCACATCTCTGAGAGGCAAGTTTCAGATCCCATCAGCAAGGGGGGCGGTAAAGAAGCAACATTTGTGCACGTCTCAAGGGTCGTAAGTTGAATGCAGATACTTCTGAACAATTAACGTGAAATACACAAAGTGTGCGTGTACCCATTTCTTAACACTAGAATAGACTATGCTGGCTCAATTCTCATAAACATTGGCGTGAGATGGAATAAGACCAGACTGCCTAGCTACCAAGTCTCTCTACATAGACATAGGCCTTTCTGAAAAACAATCCTGAGAAAAAGCAGCTCTTCCCTGCAACTGCAGGCATGGGACTGATACAGCATTCCATCCCTCCTGCAGCATTACACTTTGATAGAAAACGAGAAGCAGCTGTCAACAGTCTGATATATCACCTTAGAAGAGTGATGAATTCTTATTTTTTGACCAACAAAGAATGGACCACTCTTACAACACATACTCACATCTCCTCACTAAAGTTAAATGACGACCCTTTTGACACTTCTTACCTAACTACATCCAATTTCCTTGTAGGAGAGAAAAATACTACACTCCCTGATCATGATTATACTTCCTCTCTCATTATCCAGATGGCTGTATATTGAGCAGCCAACCCAGAATTCCTGAAGGAGATTGTCAATTAAATATCCCAATAAATAGCCCATAACAACATAGTCACATGCTATGCAGTGGACGATGGCAGTGATCCTAATTCATGTAACAAATGTTCAGGTGAGTAATGGGGAACATACAAAGCCTATTCACAAACACTGTCCTTTACCACATATGAAACAGAAAGGCAAGACCACTCTTGAAGGGCTCATTTATTCACTGAAAGTTTAAGTAATATTATAAGTCACCATAGACTAGTATCATCACAGACCACATTAGGAAGGATAAGAATGTTTTCTACTTGCCACAAGATGGCTACAATGTGTGTAGTACGTAAGTGAATGCTGACAGTAAGCAAGCAATCACCTGCAACTTGTATCTACAAATAATTGTATTATCTAGAAGTCAACATTTTAATATAATCAACAAGATTACAATGGTGGTTCATTTGGAACAACTAGTAAAATACCCAGGAACAGTAACAAAAAAGTGCTCCTTATAGCAACTCCGTGTTTGAAAATATTCACTAAGTCAAAAATATTAGTAGCAACGATACCACCTCCCAAATGATATACAGTAGAGATCTTTGGATCTACCCCAACTGCTGCGTGATACATAATGCAAGATCTTAAAGAACATGAAGGAAATGTGAAAATTAGGTAAGTAAACAGTCAGTCTCATAAAAAAGTGTATCAATCATATGTATTGAAATGAAGGGTCAACCATTGATATCTGTTCAGCAATTTTCTATTTTCAGTACGTAACAATGGCTTATCAAATTATGTACATTACCTCAAGTGAGTTTTCCTGCATTGGCCCTGGATCTGTTAACTCTGATTTGGCTTCTTTTTCCAGTGGTATCATTTCTGATACATTTTCAATATTTTCCTGTGGAAAATAAGATACATAAGTTATGCACGTAACACACATCTACAAATACTGTCACCAACAAATGAGCATGATAATTTACTACTTCCAAGTATTACAGTTACTTTCAAAATTTTACTACTGTTTAAGAGAGATTTCTACCAGCAGAGGATTTCAAAACCAAAGGCTGCACTGAGAATGGTGTTATCATCCTTGTTCAAACCTAACGTCAGAGAAAACATGAGACTGAGAACCAAATATAAAGTGAGAAGCATTTTCTAGCCATATCAAAAGATATCCTACCAGAGATGGAATTGGGACCATCTCGCACAAAATTTTGGAAGGAATCTGCCACAGACATAAACACTAAATTATATTAATTAACTTTATGTATCCAATTACGTCTATCAAATCATTGAGGTTGTTTGAATCACATCCAAGTATTAAAACTGTCCTAAATCTTTTGCCATACGGTGAGAAATATTAATACTATGCTCTTAACATACATTTTGTTTAGACAGACAGATCAAAATCCCTTGAAACTTTTTAATCACTTTCTATAATCTGGTTTTGCCAAGCTCACAGGGGATAAACACTGCATTGAGACAGTTCTGTTCATCCAAGTGTAAAAATAAAAAACGAACATGAAAGAAGCAGGCTTATCACAGTCATAGACCAGGGAAAGATGTGATGCAGGTCAAACATAAAGCAACTACAAATGAAATGTTTTACTACTACAAGGATGTTATGCAGTGTTCTGTGAAGAACTGTGGGGATGAGAACATCATCAGTGTCGGAGTGTACATCTGCAGTTACAGAAGCTCTTTCATGATCTACGAAGGTCATCCAATAAATAAGTTTCCTTATTTTTTCTCTGCAAACCACATGTTTTAGAATTAAGTTGGTACTGTAGGAACTTCCACTGGCATATGGCTGGGGTAAGGTGATCTTCAACAGCACGTGCTTGCTCTGTGTTCACCAGTACGGGGCTATCTGCCATGGAGCTACTACTTGAAAGCGTTTCCACTTGTGAACTCTGTTCTGTTATTCACTTTTCCACGGCAAAAAATGAAATGGCTACCAATATTCATTGCCATTTGGTGTGAGTTTATAGTGAAAGATGCATTCTGGCATTCATGGTTCCTGGAACGGCAGCACGATGTACATGATGACAAGCGCAGCGCCAGGCCCATTACAGCCACTGTTGGTCAGAATGTGGTGGACAAAGATTAATGCGTCAGCACTGATGAGATAATGAATCTACTGCCTCCCGGCACGAAAACTGGCAGTCCTTTATTGCAATGATATTGTTGAATGTCTTGCAGTATTGAAAAGTCTGTGCAAGATGGGTCCCAAGTTTTCTTACTGATGCTCACAAGCAATAACAGAACGAGGTAGCCTGAGCTTTCCTGCAAATGCTTCAAAGAGAGGGAAATCAAAAGTTTTCCCGCATTGTTACTGGAGATGAAAGCAGGGTGCATTATTCAACTCTAAAAACAAAACCACAAAGCATGCTATGGAAGAAACTTGGCGAACATACTCATAAAAAAGGGCCAAGACCTCAGACTCTTTTTTACAATTTACTTTACATCGCACCGACACAAATAGGTCTTATGTTGACAATTGGAGAGGAAGTGTCTAGGAGTGGGAAGGAAGAAGCTGTGGCGTTAATTAAGGTACATTCCCAATACTTACCTGGTATGAAAATGGGAAACCACGGAAAACCATCTTCAGGGCTGCCGACAGTGGGGTTCGAACGCACTATCTCCCAGATGCAAGCTCACAGCTGCGTGGCCTTAACCGCATGGCCAACTTGCTCGGTTAGACCTCAGCCTCTGTAGGCATAGTTTTGGCTACTGCCTTTTGGGACTGTAATTATGTTGTATAGGTTGACTGACTGCCCCAATGCACTGTGGTCACACATGAGAGGTCCTGCACGGTCCTCACGAAGCTCAGAGTTGAAATCCAACGAAAACGTTCTGGTCTTGTCTCAGAAAATATTGCCCATTCAGCTCAAAGGACGCAGGATTTGCTGCAGAACTTCAAAAGGGACCTTTTTCCCCATCCACCTTATTCTGCGGAACTTGCTCCGAGTGATTTCCATCTCTATCCACAACTCAAGTTGCACCTTGGAGGTAAGCGGTTTGCAACTGATGAAGAGGTGGAAGAGGAAGTGCACCACTGTCTACAGAGATGGTACCCGACCCGGTATGATGAAGGTATCAAGAAACTGCTGCCAACATAACAAAATGTTCGGACTGAAATAGTGACTATGTGGAAAAGTAGTGTACGAGTTGTAGAATGAAAATTAAATATTTCTCAAAGGTAAATAAAACCAAGCACCATGGGGCAACAGCCCCCGTAGGGCCATGGCTTACCAAGTGACCACTGCTCAGCCCAAAGGCCTACAGATTACGAGGTGTCATGTGGTGAGCACGAACAATCCTCTCCGTCGTTATTCTAGACTTCCTAGACCAGGGCCACCATCTCACTGTCAGATAGCTCCTCAATTTTAATCACATAGGCTGAGTAGACCTCCAACCAGCCCTCAGATGCAGGTAAAAATCCCTGACCTGGCCAGGAATTGAACCCGGGGCCTCTGGGTAAGAGGCAGGCATGCTACCCCCACACTGCAGGGCCAGCACAAGTGTAAATAGCCTGCTTGTATTTTTTGTCAAATAGGGAAACCTATTTATCGGATGGCCCTCGTACTACGAGACCTTTAAATTTTTCACTTGGATTCATGAAACATTTTGACACTACAGGGGTGCAGGAGGGACTGTGATCAAAAGCTTACATTCTATTACAAGTTAGTTTACTAATAAAAGCGAATTAAATTATAAAATTCCAGAATATACTCACTTATCCCATTTAATACAGAAGAAATCGAACAGTAGCTGAACTAAGGAAAGGAAGATAAAATGACGCACAAAATGGAGAGTTTGTTAAAGATGAAGCCATACTTTCCATTGTAGACTTAGTTAAATGTAACAAAAAACTTTCTAGTTTGTCAAACATACAATTTTAACATAAATTATTACATTATAAACATACCTGTAAAAAATAAACACTCTATTTTACAAAGAATGACATGTTTCATTCTACAAGAACATCCTCCGATTCTATGAAATCATACAAAATATGCATATATGTACAGCATTGTTTACGTTGCATAAACTTGTCAACGATAGAGAGTTCAGTGATAATATGAGCCAGTACTGACAAATAAGAAATTTACAAGTATTAATATATCGAGAAAACTCCTGAACTTATCTAGACTGCCAATATCAACTTTGTTGTCACCAAATACTATTTCAGGACTGTGGTCATGGAGAGGTAAATGGAAAGTTTTGAGTATAGCACAAACCTTACGGAGAGGGGAAGTGAAGCATGAGAGGGGAGTGCCGAACATTGTGGATCCCTCCTACTGGATGTTAAAATCTAGTACAATGTACCATAGAGAGGAGAGGGGGAAGTAGGATGGAACGAGTGGAGCACTGTGGAATACTCTTTCCACACTGGAGAGGGGAGAGAAGGTTATTAACCTACTTCATGTTATAATATACTTTTATGTAAGATGGATGAATGCAACTGAATGATTTTAGATGAATAACGTATGGAATTGAAATAGAGAATATCTATAGGATATTATTGTGATAAATGCCAATTTAATGAGTAAGTATGGTACAGATATCATGTGAGTAGAGCGATGTGCGGGGAATTTTTTAAGTGTGTATGGTCATTTAAGTTGGTTACGTTAGCACTTTTTGCGATGTAGATCTCGATTGCTTCCCTCATATTCAAAGATTTTATTTTATTTTCAATGTGTAAAATTTTTAGATCTGTGTTGATGTCTGTGAAATAGTGTGAACTGTCGTATATGTGCTCCCCAAAGGCTGAATGCTGATTATATCTGATCGTTTATTGTGTTCTTTGAATCTTGTGTGGAAATTTTGTTTTGTCTGACCTATATAGGTGGCATTGCAGTTAAGTTCTTGGCACTTGAGTTCATAGAATCGTGACTTTGAGAAAGGGTCTTTTTTGTTTAGGTGCACTTGTTGATGTGTCTCTGCAGTGTGTTGTTCATCCTAAAGGTTAACTAAAACCCTGTTTCCTAAATATATAACCTACTTTTTATGTGTTGTTATTAATGTAGTTGAGAACCAAGTGTGGTGGTTTTCCAGGGACTTTTCTTTTGTTTGTTTAATATTTTGTCTACTGTGCCTGGTGGGTGGTTATCTTCTTTCATGATTTGTTTAACAATTCGTGCCTCTTCATTGAAATCCATTGTGTTCATTGGTATGGAAACAGCTCTGTGTATCATTGTATTCAATCCTGCTATTTTTAGTGTGTATGCATGGTTAGACTCGTCAATAGCATGCAAAACCTGAGTGGGCTTGCTGTACACTTTGTAAGACAGGTTGCCATTATTCCTGCTGATTGTGGCGTTATTTTCTTATTAGATTCTTGCTCCATTGTGAAGCTGGTGGAATTTTGTAAATAATTTAGTGTGTTTAATAACTGGTGTGCATTAGTGAAGTCATTATCATATGCACATGATGTCGCCTACATACCTGCTCCAGTATAATATTCCTTTTGAATGCTGATACGTTCAGAAGATGTTTTCAAAGTTATTCAAAATAATGTTTGCTATTATACCTCATAATGGTGAGCCCATGGCTAACCCTTCTTTGTGGCAATACATCTTATCAGTGAATGCAACGCTATTTTGGTGTAGCATTGTTCTAATAAGGCTAATTATTTCTTTGGTTTCCTGCAGTGAAGTATTTTATTTATGAAGATTTTCGATAATTTTAATGGATTCATCTATTGTTACGTTGGTGTACATGTTAATGATGTCAAAGGGTATCTTTAACCCTTTACCACCCACATTTTTTCTCCGCTTATCGCCAGGTTTCAACCTATTAATTAGGAAACATTCAAACAGAGCACACCGTTCCAGAAAAGGTTAAATATTATAAAAAAATTTGATCACAATATATTCACATTTTCAATAATATTAGAAAATATGCCATCATTTACAACATTTAACATACCATCATGTCCATTTCTCTATTCATTGAGTCATAAGTTTGTCGGTTCAAACCCCCACCCGTGCTGTAGGATACTCAACACTGAGGTAGGCTGTATTTGTCACATTCTCATGTTGTCTAAATCCCCTAAGCCAATAAAGATGAGATTCTGGAAGTGTAATGGTGACCTTGTATATCAACTTTCATTTCTTCTAGCAAGTGTCTTCCCATTCTGTTTCTATTTTACTGAAATGCGCCTGTTTGATTGCTGCATTAATATATACGCAATCGGTAATGTCAATGAATAGATTGTCTCCGCCTAACATATGTAAAAATATAACCTATTTCTCATAATACTCTTTGGAAATTATTGATAGGTGCAACATCATCCGTATAATCATTGAATAATGAAACAAAATGTTTGTGTTATCTGAATTGCAGCCGCATCATCATCAGGTCCGATTTCTAGATATCCGTTTTCACTTATATCACAGTTATCAGTAAAATTATCTTTGTTGATATGTTATTTACTCACTAAAAATTTACCTCCACCCCTGCTCAACAATTCTGTGTTATTTCTTATGCCGTTATTCAGCTCAGTCTCAATATCCGCAGTATTCAATCTCGTTATGTTTACGAACTAAACAGCTGACCAGCACTCGCGGAAGTTCAAGACCGTTGCCTAGACAACTTCAAGACAAATTCTCACTCTTCTTTTATTTCCTAAGGCTAGTATATTGTACTGCATGTTCATCAATGCCTAATAAACAATTCACCACCAAAAAATACAAAACTATTGCATAGATTGCACACGTATGCAGATAATGCAGCTGGGTGTTTTCGGGCAATAAGGACCGTAAGGCAAAGTGAACAGTTGGGCGCTTTCGGGCGGGAAGGGGTTGATTAGTTCTAGGCTGGTATTAATTTATCTGTCTTCTTTATGCGAGACTTTCTCTTTTAGGATTTTTTCAGTTGTTAGCTTAAATTGTAATTTGGCACATCATAATTTACTATTGGTCTAATGGGACATGAGCTTTTGTGTATTTTGGGGATGGTTCTTACTGTGGGGAGTTTGGGATTTTTTGATGGTGAGGCTTTCTTTTTCTTGTTCTGTGAGAATGAAGACTGTTTGCTGGATAGCTTGTTTTATTTTGTTTTGAAATTTATTTGTAGGGTCACATTGTAGTTCTTGAATTCCGTGGTTGTTGATGACAGCTATTGTTTCTTTCCATATACCCAAGAATAGAACATAACAAGAAGTGTCAAGAGTATAGATCTTGAATAGCAGTGCACTCGCATCTCAGATATGTTCAGACACCGTTCTCTTCTGTAGTGTCTGTAATTTAGAACTCAACCAGCACACATTTATTCAGAGAACAGTGTGCATAAGCTGCAGAATTTCACCTTTAAGCAACTCCTGGACAATATCACATCTATAAATTAGCAGTTCACAGTGTTGGGAGTAGATTTTTGCTGTCGAGTCACAATTATTCATTGAATATCCCTCTTCCAACTCTCAAGGTTTTCAAAGACTCTGAGGTGCAAGAATGATGTGCAGGAATTCACTTTTTTGCCAGTATAACTACAGACGTGTGCTGGGATATTCAGCTTCATCAAATACCTCCAGAATGGACCCAAATTACACTCGCCAACATTAAAGTAGAATGTTATCACATCACCATGTAAGCTATCAGATGAAGAGAGACTGAACTGTAAGCCACACATTCAGAAGATTACAATTTACTGTGTTTACAGTAGCAACAGACAGAGCAAGGAAAAATGATGACAATAAGTCGCTTCTTCTCCAAAATTATTTCACAGCTTCTCCGCCAAGGCAGAGTTTTACTATGAGATCACCCAACATTAGTAACATTGTAAAAAAGTTTAAATGATGCAAATCTTACCTGGAACTTCTTTTGGAGGAAAAATATGTTCACTATGAGATTCAAAGCCCTACTGGCCGTAACCGAATTAAATCCAGCACCCACAATTGTCCTTCAGTTCAGCAGCTACTAGCACTAAAATTGGATAATGTATGATAGGAGATGATGTCAATCCCACAACAATGCCATTACCAAACCATGGAGAATAAAAACATAACCAAACAACCTACAGAAATCCATTTCAATAAATGCCAGATGTAATCAATAAACAGTCATTTGATGGGTACTTAGCTCATGAAATGTCCTGATGCCTCAATCTTGAAACGCTGCCTGTCACAACTTCATTGGTAGCTGGACCTAACCAAGATTCCTTCACTATCAAGTCCACAACTTTAATTCAGCTTTTTGCCACTATCAAACATAGCATGCACTGCCATCTCCCTAGTAAATGCTAGAGGCAAATTGTCCACTTGGCGACCATAATCTGGGGGCAGGTGCCACCATAACCCCTTTCCTTGCCCCATGAACAAAGTTTCAGTCACTAGTTGGACCTATAGATGTATATAAATACTGTTGTTTGTACTTCCTAAGAGTTGGCTGCCTTGCGTAGCACATTATCACATACTCCCAGACAAAGAAACAAAAGAGAGACATACTTTTCCTAGATGCCCATGTAGCAAATGGCGACTGCTGGGGTTAATATTGGGGAAGCACATAGTAAATTATGCCCCTGCCAAACTTATTCAGCTACTAAGGGTTAAATTCTGATCTCTATAAAGTTATTTGCCATGAGACTCACAAGTGATGCATTTGTTGTTCTTTCAAGCCAGGCTGGTTCCTCTTTAATTTTTACTTGCAGGTCCATTTCACACTGCAACTGAAGTAGTTAGAAGGTACTGGGGTTCTTGATTACTTCCAATGATTTTACACTGAAACATAGCCCAGAGAAATATATTACCTTATTGCAGTCATTGCTACTTAGGTTATCTGTCAACAGACTAAGCATTATGCTTGAAATTTTATATGACCGTCAATATTATGAACATACCAAAAAGACTCAAAATTTTACATGACTGTTAATATTGTGATCATACCTATTGGACCTCAAGTTTTCTATGACTGATACTATGCAGAACAATCTCCATAACAACACTGATAACCATAACAAGAATTCTACATATGATATCCGAAACGGAAACTTCTCAAAATTTCGAACCCTACTACCATATGTCGCAGCCTACAATGTAAAGAACAACTCAACATTCACAGCGTCACTATTAAATTGCAAACATAGGTAAATAACACAGCAACACAATAATTAAAATTATGCACTACATATTGTCATTTCTTTCTGAAACTAATATCCGCAATTCTTCACCTGCGTAGCATTTCAGAAAAATTCTTCACACCAAAAAATTATGAGAGGTAAGATAAGTTACGTTATATTGCTACAACACACGAGGAACAGGTTTGCCGGCACTTGTGACACAAAGGCCAGGAGTTTTCAAAAAGAATGCCAGTTATATGTGTATACAGTTTTAATGCTTAAGTAGAAAAAAAATTAAGAAAATTTAAAATATTAAATGTTAAAAATCTGTAGAATGCTGAAACTGAGAAAGATTAGTATTAACTTCTTACTCTTCCCAACTGAGATCTATAATTTTCGCAAAAGTAAATTATAGAACTTGAACCTTACCGACAATAGAGATTGTAGACACATTGTAAATGATAGAAATCACAATCTCTCAATGAAGAAAATCTGTAGCACAATAAATTAACGGAATAGGCTGTAGAAATGGCTAATACGCGTCCTTTGTAACACATACCTCACACCTAGAGACAAAACCTGATATTTTAATTCAGTGTAATCACTTAAAACAAACACTTAAAGAACTTATTTGATTTGTATCAGTCAGTAGAAGGGGCAGAATTTAGGAAAGGATGAATTACCAGTGAGAACTCCAGAGTACACGACACTTCTTGAAAACAACACTGGGTGCAATGTCCCGTTATATTTCTATCAACTATCAATACAGTCCTGCTCTAGTGGGCTTTACACGTGGTCAAAGAGAATGAGTAAGAGATGACTCTCAACGTTATTTTTCACTTCTGAACGCAACGGCTGCGCAAAGATCGCCAGGAATTGCACACCAGCGCCTCTAGTGTAAACAGGGCTGAACTAAAATTACCGGGCGTGTGATTTAAATCGTTTAGCGCGCGGAGGGTCCCCAGGTTCTCGTCCCCCCTCCACTCTTAAATATTATATTAAATATATTGTTTCTTTTTTTCTTTCTCTTCTATTTTTCATTCATTTCCTTTTCTCTCTTTCCTTCTTTCTGTTACCTTTTTCTGAAATACTGCATTCTGAAAAACAATACACCTGGAGGTTGGGCTGTGCTTTATTATTATTATTAAATTTTTTGCTGGTGAAAAGAAGCTTACCAGCTTGTGCTGCTTATTATAATTATTTCAATTATGGAGCTATATTTTATTTTTATCAATTCACAAAGCCTTGAAGGATCGGAGTGACTGGCCTTGCCTGTGCTGCTTTTGTTTGTTTCTGCTGAGGAAAAAGGAAGCTAACTCACAAAGGGAGGAAGGAAGTGACCTGAAGGTGAGTGGGATTGGCAATCCTTATCTCAGATTAAGACCTATGACAGAAATAGACACTACCCCTCGTACATCAGTCCTCTTTAACACTACTTAAGCCAACTGTAACAGTCAATAGTATCAAGATAGGCCACTTATGCAGGAAATAAAATATAAATACAATGTAAGAAAGAAAACCATATACAGGAACCAAAATGATGAAAGGAAACTCATATGCTAAGGAGGGAGTTTGTAGGATTCAAAGGTAAATTGTAATGAAACATGATCTTCTGATTTATGGAGCTATATTCTACTTACTATCCACAGTGTTACAGGTATAAAATTGTGTAGAAATTATATTCAGCAGTGTTAATCATCAATTAATATTCATCAGCCAGAAAACTATTCAATACAACACAAATACAAGATCATTCATTTATGAAAGAAAGAATGGAACTGACAAGGTACAACATAATACTTTTCTCTCTTATTGAAGTTTAACGTTGCACTGACATTGCAAAAGTTTTCAGCAACACCATTTGTATTTTCCCAAGGAACTTACTATATGATACATCTTTCAGTCTGTCAAAAGAGGCACCTTGGGCCACACACTGAAAAATATTGAGATTTGTACTTCTTTTGCATCTACTAGAGGATGGCAAATCTCTGGCAGAGTAGTGTTTGAAGAAACCAAGACATGATAGCACATATTCTGTTCCTACATACTGCACCAAAACACAACATATCATTCAATCAGTCATCTGCATTTAGATGATAAACAATGTCAAGCTACAAAATTGTATGCATCCCTTGTATTCAATGATCTACACTATTTACAATAAAAATGTTCTATTTTATGTGGCAGTAGGATTTATAAAAAAAATTCTGCTACATGGAAAAGGATTGAATCATGAATATATTTGAGGGTTTAAAAGACAAGAGAGAGATTACAGATTCTGTGATTGCTCGCTCTTACATAATGCAGGAAGTACAAATAATGCTTCCTTTCAGTCCATCCGCAGGAGAGGAGTTCTAATAAATTTGCAGAAATATGTAGCATCAGGATCTACATACAATAATATGGCAGCTGATCCAGCACAAAACATTCCCATTCCAAGTCGCAACATAGCTCCACCTATTAAGAGCTATGTCCAAGGAATTGCTTGCTAATTTAGTACAGTATTATGAACAATATGCTGCTACTTCCACAACATTACGGTGTGCAAGGGACTTTGCTGGGACCTAGACGAAATGCTAGTTGTAGACAGTGGAAACTCACTTCAGACAGTGCCATTTGTACCTACTGTATATCGAAGGCAGAAATCTATGTTGGTGGTTGCAGAGTAGGCTGATCTGTGGTCTGACAGCATGCACTCCAACTGGCCAACCAAGCAGAGGAGGGGTGGCTATGGTTCCACCGTGTTTCTACACCTCTGCATTTGGGACACAGAAACGGGCTGTTCCCCTACCACCAGCTGTCCTGAGATTGGTTTTTCCTTTCGCCTGTAGTAAGGCGAATGATGGGACAGTTCCTAGTATATGTCATGGCCACCAAATATCTTGCCCTCACCACAAATCTCCTTGCTTAAGATGATGATACCTGTTGATTAAAAGGGCCTAAAATCTAGTTCATTGTTTTAAGAGAAAGTACAACTAGGCAACCATCCCCTATATATATTAGTAATCGGAGAGAAGAAATGGAAGGGGGATGACACTAGGAGAAAATGATGGTATAAGCTAAGAAGGACCATGCCCTTTGAGAAAAATAAGACTCCCTAGGCCTCCATACATAATACAATCGGGAGCAGAAAAGAACAGGTCGTGATCGAGGTAGATCAGATAGGATAGGTGAAAGTGGGGAGCCTGGCACAAGTAAGCAGAAGCAGTGCCAAAATTCAATTAAAGGCTCCGTGGTCGCCTACCCAAGCTCCCAAGTACAGAGCCCACATGGGACCCATGGGACAGCAGGCTGAGGATGCTGTGGCTGTTATTCTACTGCCCCTACCCACAGGGGGACAACTATGATAAGGCTAGTTGCTTTACGTTGCACCGACACAGATAGGTCTTATCACGATGATGGGACAGGAAAGGCCTAGGAATGGGAAGGAAGCAGCCGTGGCCTTAATTAAGGTACAGCCCCAGCATTTGCCTGGTGTGAAAATGGGAAACCACAGAAAACCATTTTCCGGGCTGCCGATAGCGGGGTTCGAACCTATCTACCGAATACTGGATACTTGCCGCATTTATGTTTCAAATTATCCGAAATTCATTTGTCTTGGTGTGGTATGTTTTCATGTTCTGGCCTCAGGAGATTAGTAAAACAAGAACAGTAAGGATGCTTACCTCAAATATCTTGTACTTTTTCTTCAAACACGCAAACGAATATAACAGATATACGCATACAAATCAAAGTAAAGAAAAATATCACAAACGTGAAAAACGTGGTCGTCCCACGTGGTCCAAGTTGTCAAACTGAAATCGACCAATAGCAATCGGGAAATGTTTCTACCAATAGGAGCTGCCGTATTCGTCACGTGGGCTTAGGTGAGTGACGTGATGTACAACAGCGCGCCCACGCGAGTGGAGGGCAAAAGTATTAAGCCTGAGCCGGACCCTCGGAAGGGTAGGACCTATGCCGCTGTCAAACCCTTTCATGTGGTAGTGGTGGGGGTAAGGTTCGGCAGTACGGTTCGCTGCCGTCTCAATCCTACATATATAGATTGAGACGGCGGTGGTTCGGTTATTGATGTTGGGGAGGAAGGGGCGTTATCGTTGAAGGAGGGATTGGATATGGGTGGGGTATAGTAGCCATTACTGAATTAAAACAGCTCATTTGCGAGCTTTAATCTGAAAATGCAACAACCCGACAACATTATCGAGATCATTTTGCAGTTGCTCACAATCTTGTAACTTATTTATCACTCTGTACAGAATAACATCATCTGCGAGAAGCCTTATCTCTGATTCCACTTCTTTACACATATCATTGATATATATAAGAAAACATAAAGGTCCAATAATACTGCCTTGAGGAATTCCCCTCTTAATTTTTACAGGCCCAAATAAAGCTTCACCTACTATAATTCTCTGAGTTCTATATTCTAAAAACAGAGCCACCCATTCAGTCACTCTTTTATCTAGTCCAATTGCACCCATTTTTGCCAGTAGTCTCCCACGATCTACCCTATCAAACGCCTTAGACAGGTCAGTCGCGATACAGTCCAATTGACCTCCTGAATCCAGGATATCCGCTATATCTTGCTGGAATACTACAGGTTGTGCTTCAGTGGAATAAACTATGTAACAGTATGGCTTCTCTTCTCTGTGTGTCCGCATATGAACAGTTAAGTCGGACTGCCTTTCTTTGTGAATGATTTGCCACAGACATTGCAGCTGTTTGGCTTGTCGCCAGTATGGGTCCGCATATGATCGGTCAGAATGCCTTTCCTAGTGAATGATTTGCCACAGACATTGCAGTTGTAAGGCTTCACGCCTGTATCGGTCAGCATATGATCGGTTAGTTTGCCTCTCTTTATGACTCGTCTGTATGTCTCCGCATATGTTCGGTAAGATTGCCTCTTTTTATGAATCATTTGCCACAGACATTGCAGATGTTAGGCTTCTCGCCTGTATGGGTCCGCATATGATCGGTCAGACTGCCTTTCCTTCTGAATAATTTGCCACAAACATTGCACCTGTATGACTTCTCGCATGTGTGGGTCCGCATATGATCGGTCAGACTGCCTTTCCTTGTGAATGATTTGCCACAGACATTGCACCTGTAAGACTTCTCGCCTGTATGGGTCCGCGTATGTTCGATTAGTTTGCCTGTCTTTATGACTCGCCTGTATGGGTACACATATGATCGGTCACAGTGCGTTTCGTTGTGAATGATTTGTCACAGATATTACAGTTGAAGGCTTCTCGCCTGTATGGGTCCACATATGTTCGGTTAGTTTACCTCTCTGTATGAATGATTTGCCACAGACATTGCAGCTGTATGGCTTCTCGCCTGTATGGGTACACATACGATCGGTCACAGTGCGTTTCGTTGTGAATGATTTGTCACAGATATTACAGCTGTAAGGCTTCTCGTCCATATGGGTCCGCATATGAAAAATCAGACTGCCTTTCGTTGCGAACGATTTCTCACAGACATTGCACCTGTATTGCTTCTCGCCTGTATGGGTACGCAAATGATCGGTCAGACTGCGTTTCGTTGCGAATGATTTATCACAGACATTGCAGCTGTAAGGCTTCTCACCTGTATGGGTACGCATATGATAGGTCAGATAGACTTTCTTTGTTAATGATTTGTCACAGACATTGCAGCTGTAAGGCCTTTCGCCTGTATGGGTTCGCATATGTTCGGTTAGTTTAGCTCTCTGTATGAATGATTTGCCACAGACATTGCAACTGTATTCCTTCTCGCCTGTATGGATACACATATGAACGGTCAGACTGCTTTTGATTGTGAATGATTTGCCACAGATATTGCAGCTGTAAGGCTTTTCGCCTGTATGGGTCCGCATATGATAGGTCAAATTGCCTCTCTGTATGAATGACTTGCTACAGACATTGCAAGTGTATGGCTTCTCGCCTGTATGGATTCGCATATGTTCGGTTAGTTTAGCTCTCTGTATGAATGATTTGCCACAGACATTGCAACTGTATTCCTTCTCGCCTGTATGGATACACATATGAACGGTCAGACTGCTTTTGATTGTGAATGATTTGCCACAGATATTGCAGCTGAAAGGCTTCTCGCCTTTATGGGTCCGCATATGACAGGTCAGATTACCTCTCTGTATAAATGACTTGCTACAGACATTGCACCTATATGGCTTCTCGCCTGTATGGGTCCGCATATGTTCAGTTAGTTTATATCTTTGTATGAATGACTTGCTACAGACATTGCAACCGTTTCGCTTCTCTCCTGTTTGAGTCAGCTTGTGATAAGATAAATTGCTTTTCTTGACAAATGATTTGCAACATACAGTGCAGGAGTTAGGCTTGTTGACTGTGTGAATACCCATGTGACCTGCTAGTTTTTTCGAGCTGAAGGATTTTCCACAGACGTTGCAACAGTATCGGTTCTCGCCCGTGTGAGACCGCATAACGTCCGGCCTTTTCCTGAAATTTTTACGAGATACTGAGCATTCGTTTATAATCCCACCTTTTAGCAATCGCGTGTCCCCAGTCAGCATTTTCCTCTTTGTAAAACAATTATCAGAAAATCTGGACACTTGGAGTGGGTGGATCCTGAGGTGTTTCGACAAGCTGCTTCGGCTACATAACACCTTTCCGCAGTTATCGCACTTGAAGGGTCGATCTTCCTTGTGTCTCTTCAGATGTTGCAAGAGGTCCAACTTCCTACCCAGGACTTCACTGCACACACTACACCTAAAACTAGATGATCCGCCGTCCGGAGGTTGATGATCTCTATAGCTCACCTCGGGTCTCGATCTACAGTGACAAATTAAAACCATGTGACCAATAGTTCAACAGCCAAATCCACTACAACTCTCACACAGGGAATTTGCTACTGGACATTCCCATCACTGATATCCAGTGCAGAGAGCTCGTTACTCATATACATTACATTCCTGAGAGTAAACATCATCTGAGGTTAAATTTCAAAAGCTCTCACTTGTTACGAGAATATGTTGCGTCTTTTCTTAATCACGATATCAGGCGCAAGAAACTTGTCACGGTTTGGAAATGTACGAGTTAATAGACAACCTCATTTGAAGAAAGCATGAGAAGTGGTCCAGCCTAAAAGGGTAAATACTCATAATAGCTCCTTAATCCAGCACATATTATTCTATCGAAATCCGTAGTCTGTTCTCCTACATAAAGAACGGCATATGCTTTGGAGTTTTGATCTTGTTGAAGCACTCTGCGCTTTGTTGCAGGGAAGTAATAGTTTTTGTAAAGGACCTTGTTCTTGAGGTTGTTTGAGTGAAACTCTGTGCTGTAGATAGTAATAAAGTTGAGAACATTTGCCGACATTCAACAAGATCTGTTGAAACACGGCTAATCTTTTATGAATGTTATTTTGTCACACAAATATACATATTGTATTTGTACATTGTTATATCACTATAGCATTTTATTATGTCACTGTGTCGCTTTTCCGAAGTATGCATCTTTGATGTGCAATCAAACATAGCCAACCTATATATAGGACGGTAGGTTTATACAAGGACATTCATACTTACTACCATCTACTACATCAGTCTACGTCTTAATTCCTGTATTTAACACGGTAGCCACTAATCCCGATGGAATCCTGGCAAAGCTGAAATATAACAAGTATACGACGGCTCTCTCGCTAGCATTGATACTGTCTTTTCTCCTCAAGACACTGCTGTTAAAGACATTATGAAGGCAACACAGAATATGGCATTGGTGGTAGCGTTTTATTACAATGTCCTAATATCCTAATTTTGAAACCAAACGCAACCTATCATGCCCTTGAATATTCTTACAAGTATTACTTTAACAATACGGATAGAAGGAGCATGAATATCAAGGCTTGAGCCAAAATTCGACATGACAAGACGTTGAATTGCACCGTAGCGGATATTGCTGCTATGCAAAAGAAGGAATATTATTCTATTTATTTCAAAAGATCACGGGCAACGTGATTATTTTTAATGGATTCATAACATAGTTAGATAGCATCCAATTCTGAGCCTGTCTCCCCACCACAGAGTAGTTCTACATATTCTACGGAAGAAGGGCGGGAAATGCAAATTTCTTGGTTAAAGGTGAGATCCGCTTACAACTGCCACATGGGAAAATCGATCACGCAGGCTAAAATATATCATAACATGGACTGGTACTTTCCAATTCATGCTGTATGAACTGAATTCACATGGCCCAGTCGAATGCACGACTGGCTCACAAGCAAAGTAATGGGAGGCTCGACCATGTATTGTTACTGCACTCTTTGGAGAAAATAAGTGGACAAATGAAAGGGGGACATTGATTCCAGATATGACAGACTAAATCTCTGGATCATCAAACAAGATATTGATGTTGATACCACTAGACAACCGGGGACAGAAAATACGACACTGGATGGTATGTCATGTGTTCTGTGGCATATCACACCAAGCAAAGGTGCAAAAGTCTGTAACCCTTCTTCTTTACGTGAATACTTGATTCCTGTGACAAGTAATTTATCAGGTTCACAATTAGTTTTCAGTAAAATAATGTTTCATTTTGCACTGATAAATATACTACACCAACCAGCTATATTACTGTAACACGTGGCGCTTGCCAGGTGACGGATACGGGTTCCCCGCTGGCCTGCCGATGAACTTGAGCAATATATAAAAGCTCTCGCGTACCAAACATGTACAAAGTCTTTAATGGCAACTTTGGCGGAGATGCAGACGTTCACTAGGGACCAGATGGCGGAAGAGGTACACTAAATTTCTGGAAGTTAATGCAGAAAAGAGGGTACCGTTTCTTCTCTAGAGGAGTGGCTGCAAAAGGCATCTGTTCTCCGTGTCCGCAGCTGCGTTACTACCTTCCGTCATGAGCACCTAAATGCTTCAAGACAAGCCGGCCGTAAAATAATGCCGTTACATCATTACAGAAATATGTCTCATGGTATCGGAGCCAAGGTTAGTGCAGCCCCTGGAAGGGACACGCATTGGCAGTGCCCAGTCAGCATGAAAACTATGCTAGGGTTACCGTCGCACGGGCTGTGACGGCTAACCATGCTAGTACCCCCATTTTGTATCCCATCATTGAATTATGCCTGGGTGAAGTAGCGAATACGCCACTGCACTTGAGAGAAGGCTTGTAGGCATCTGAGAGGTGCGGAAATAAAGATGGAATGGAGAAAAGTCATGTGAAAAGAGGTGTGGTTACTAACTGGTGTACAACAGAAACCGAAGAACAGCTCATGGTGTTGACATTGTCATATCAGCTAAATTTGACTGTTCAGTTTCCGAGGTGCCAAAGTTTGACAATCGCTTGATGTAACTCGTCCGCATTGGGGAGAAAAGGAAATTCCAATTATTCAGCGCAACGCTCCACAAACTGACGTGCGCATGGAAACCAAAGATGCGTTCTGGGCACTGCCTGACAAGAAGACCGCTGACTATCTTATCGCTGCCGCTGATCTGAATGGACGTGTCGGACCGAGGAAAGAAGAACAAACAGTCCATGGCGTTCATGGACGTGGAGAAAAGAACGACGATGCCCAACAAATTCGCGATTATGCAGAAACTGATCACCGCAAACACACGGTTCAAAAAGAGTGATATTCATCTACTCTGTACTACAGTGGCTCCCATCCAATTCGCACTGACTACAACCTTGTGAGAGGGTGAAATCTCGAAGTTGTTCTAGAGATAACAGTTGTCCCTTATTAAATCCTTGCGATGCACCAACGACCAGTCCTCTAAGCTGTGGATAAAGTCACCAAGAGCCAATACTTCACAGGAAATAGACAAATTGGGATCAAATGGTTGCCCCTGAAGAAGGAGACTAACGTCGTTGCTAAAGTTACAGAGTCACAAATCACCATAGTTGAAGTGAGCCGGACTTAACTGAAAGACGCCTTTCGCTCTATTCCTAGAACAATTAAGTCAGGGCGACGACAACGAAGGATTAAACATGATATATGGCCAAGGAATGAAGATGTTAAATATGCAGTACGGTTGAAGAAGCAGCTGTACCACGAGTTTCTTGCTCGTTGGAATGCCTACAAGGTAGCCACTCGTAAAATGAAGGAGGCATTTGCCGTAATAAAATCAAACCGGTAGGCAGGTCTATATGTTAAACATGACATGCGCGAATTCGAGCGGAATTTTTAATGCCTAGTCCAATCGAGCCATCGCAAAACGTCAGAAGTCCAACGTTTTTACGGCATCAATGAGGAAACAGACGATTTGCTACTGGAGAGGCGGGAAGCGCGAGTACACTGGTGTAACTATTTTGACAACATTTCAATCATGGAATTTCCGTATCTACCAATAGTATTCACCTCCGCTGGTGAAGGTCCAACGTAGGAAAATGACGTCACTAAAGTCCAGACTATGCTGAAGGAAATGAAACCAGGGAAAGCCATCTGTCCCGATTATCTTCCAGCAGAGTTTTGTTTCTCTCAACGGGGGGATGCAGCAATGTGGCTAGAGCAAGCTTTTCAACCATATGATCAAAGAAGGTCAAAAACAAACAGACTAGCGACGGATTATCAATTCAGAAATAAGGGAAGCCCTGCCAATTTTTCTAATCACGGCCCGAACATACTTCTGAGCCTCGCAATGAGAGACTTAGAACAAATCTTCGACAAAAGGATTAGCGATTTAGACAAACATACAACAAGCTAAGCTGGATTTGTGTAAAATTGTGGCGCAATAGGAGAAACCCATGCTGCCGGACTATTACTTGAGAAACACTGTGAAAAGAATAAGAGGCTTCATCACAAATTTCTGGACCCTTAGAAGCCCTTCCATCGGGTACTTCATGACCTAATCAGTCAGCCCTACAAGTACATGGCATTCCAGAGCACCTTGCTGAGAGGGTATAATTGCTCTACAAAGAACAAATTAGTTGTGTTGAAGCTGCCGCAGGAGCGTCTGATGACTTCCGCATAACTGTAGGAGTCCATCAAGGCCCCGGCTTATCACCACTGCAGCTTATTCTTGTGATGGACATAATTACCACAAATCTGCGCAGTCCAATACCATGGACAGTTCTCTAAGCAAATGATATCGTTTGGCTGAAGAGAATAAGCTAGACCTGCAGTGTCAAACAGAAGACTGGAACAATCGACTAGCGCAATAAGCTCCGCGCCCCAACAAGAAAAAGACGGAATACATTGCATTACATCGTCGAGAAGTTGGAACCATGCATGTTGACATTGAATATATAGGGATATTTAAGTATATTGGCTCCACAATCTATGATTATGGCCGACTTACTGATGAAGTCAACTTAAGGATATACAAAGCCTGACTGAAGTGGAGAATGACAACAGGCGCCCTTCCGAACTTTGGACGAAGGGCCATCTCTAAACTAAGTTCTACCGAACTGATATCTGTCCTATCGATATCCATCCTGTCGTTTTCTACGGCAACGAATGCTGCTCAGCTCTAGAGGTAGAACGCCAACTAAGCATCATGGATACGAAGTTTCTTATGTGGAAGGCTGGCATAATTAGGCTAGATCACATTTCAAATGATATTAGAAAACGTTTTGGCATTGCAGCGATCCAGAAGAAAATTGGGGAAAGGCGTGTGCGCTGGTTTGGCCATGTGTTGCGTGTAGAGGACGATACATTGGGAAAGTCAGAGTATTACACAGAAAGTCGGTGAAAAGATGCGCTAGGGACGAACCAGACAGCATAGACTGATAAAGTGCACAGCAGCCTCAAAGTTGGAAGACTACATGCAGACATGGCCCGAGACCGAACTAACTGGTGTCAATGAACCACAACACCGGACCCTGCCACCAGATGCAGACTGATGAATATTCTGTTACAAAAATGGAATGCAATGGATATTTTACACATCCTAATATTGAAATTAGTTTATTGTATGTTCAAATTTTCTCCCCTAATGCCTATGTCCGATATCTATAAAAACGTATTTTCACAAAATAGTGTTTGAATGTCTGAACGCTTCTGGATTTCGTGTTTAAGTGACTCCTATAAATGCATTGTGAAGAAAAACTTATAACTCAAAAAAATAAAAAATGGGTATATCTGTGTTAAATGGGAAGGACAGTTTGAATATCCGGTGAAATTCTACGAGTACCTACAAGAGGGGAGTCCGTCAGTGTATTCTAGCCTGAATAGAATTTTGCAATTCATATTTCTGCTTACATACGTCATAGACAGCAGACGATCATATTAATCAGTTTGTTATTTTCACTCTGATCACGCCTATAAATATGAAGACCATGGAGGAGTGGCACAAAGTGGTCAGCTCAGGGCCATGTGACACTCAACGCTCTAAAGCTGGAAGGAAGCCACATAACTAAGTGGTTAGTTCAGGACCATGTGTCTCTACACAAACGGAAGTAAGCCTCATCACTATTTAGCTCAGGACAATGTGTCTCTCCACAAATGGAAGGTAATCTCATCACTAATTGGTAATCTCAGAAATACGTGTATTTCCACAAGTCAGCACTTAGGAAATTTTATGAATCTTAAAATCTTTTCTTATGTAATTCAATACCCAACTGGCATGGCAAATAGTTTAGACATTTTAAAGGAAGTCATTTAAGTTGCGGCATGATATTTGTAGACTGCTGAAATGAGAGTGAGGAAACAATAGCGCCTGAGGTGAGATCTAAAACAAAGTGGGAAGTAGCAGATAAGATCCTGTCGACTGAATCCTTCAGAAGCATCTAAAATCTATGATGTAAAATGGACTAAGCTACGTAGACAATGGACTGACCTCTGACATATATGCCAAGAAAAAAGAAGACACATAAAATGCATGTCGCTTTGCTGGTCTCTGCACAAAATATGTGAAGAAAGTAGAAAGCTAATTTAGACTCCATCAAAAATAGAAATATCATTTTGTGTATGAAAAGGATTCATAAGCAACATTTTTACTGGTGGTCATAATACAAGATTGTTCTCTAACGTGGCCTATTGTGTCCTGTTACACATGAATTACAAAGAAACAGAGAGTGTGAGCTGGTACTGGGTAGTTCTGAGGACCGACATGAATATTTCTTGCCACTAGTTGTGAAAGTACAGTAGGAACAAGTCAGTGCATCACATAAGAGCCGAGAAGACCCTAACCACTCACAAAATCAAATAAACCATTCAGAATTCATAGTTTCCATCACAAATCTGGTTTGAAGTCAAACCTTAGGCTATGACTAGCCATCGCATGACCTGCTGATACAAGGGCTTGGTTAAGAGCACCAATCCGAGACTATACAATCATTTCCCACGGATTATCAAAGATCATTTCACACAGTAACCAACAAAGGTGTGACAGCAAAAAATTAATTAGCAATGTCACAATTACAGTTCAAAAACACTACTGCATTAAATGTTTTAAAACAGGACATACACTTGTGGTACTTTGTAAGGTCAGTGACAATAATTACAATTTTGAAAGAATATTATATCACTACGTTATTTATCTATTATTATTATTATTAGCATGGGGCAACAAGTTAGATACATACATACAAATATAGAGTATTTACAAATGTACACAGACAAGAAACATGTTTTATAGAATAATGTCCAGTTGAGTGATCCTCTGTATGGCTTCCTCTGTTGGTTCCAAAACGTCACTCGGGCTACCTGTGTAGGAACGTCGTGTACATTCACTTACAATATGGGGATCATCTGTCGAGATGCACCACAGTCGCACTCTGGTGATGAGATATATTTCCACTTATAAAGGGCATCCCTGCGTCGTTCATGATTTGTTCTCACCCAATTCAGATTGGTCCAAATCTTACGCGGTAGATGATGTTCACCAGGAAGATGTTGTGTAAGGAACTGTCTGTGGCAACTTTCCAGCGACTTCTCCATTCTTCTAAAGGGTGAAAATTCCCATCAGCCAATGCGACAGCATCATGCAAAGATGGATGTCGTGATTCCAACCTCGTTACCTTGAGAACAGGAATATCATCCAAAACAGGCAGTTGACGCTTCATTTCTATCTTCTTGAACTCTCGGATGGGAGCATTTCATCTTTCTAAAACAGGTGACATTATACCTGACAGAATTGGGAGCCAATAAAGGGATGTGGACTGGACAGTACCAGATATTAACCGCAAACTAACATTCAGTTGAGTACCAATTAGTCTTGTATATGGGCTATCCTGCCAAACTGGTGCACAGTACTCACCACACGAGAATACCAGTCCCAAAGCAGATCATAAAGTCTTTGCTGATGAACCCCAACTTGAGCCATACAATTTCTGAAGGATAATATTACGTGTTTTGAGCTTTTTTGACAGATTCATAAGATGTTGTTTGTAAGATAGTGTGGGATCAAGTGTAATCCACAAATATTTGGGATGGCTGCTATGCCGAAGTTCTTGGTGACAAAAACGTATGTGAAGTTTAATGCCAGCTTGGCGATTATTCAGGTGAAAACATGACACTTCTGTTTTGTTAGAGTTAGGACACAGTTGCCATTTCTTGAAGTACGTTTCAAGTGAAATCAGGTCTCTTTGTAGCACTTCTTCTGTCACACTAAGGTATCGATTTTGAGTGGCTAGTGTTATGATATCAGCATAACAAAATGTTTGCGATGATGTTTCTGGGAGATCGGAGATATACAAATTGAACAGTAGGGGAGACAGTACCGATCCTTGAGGTAATCCATTTTTGAGCTTCCTTTCTCTACTCATACTACTTCCCATACACACTCGAAATCTTCTGTCATTGAGCATATTGCTTATAACCTGCACGATGGTCATACGGGGTGCAATTCGGAGAAGCTTGTAAATTAATCCTTCCCTCCAGACTGCATCAAATGCTGCTGTAAGATCAATGAATACAGCTGAGGTCTTGAGTTGTTTCTGGAAACCTGCTTCCATGTGGAATGTCAGTGAAAGCACTTGATCGCAGCAGCTGCGATTTGGCCTGAATCCAGCTTGATCAACTGTAATACGCTGAAAAATAGTTGCGCTGATTCTGTTGTGGAATAGCATCTCAAAAAGAAGGGCAACTGGTCTATAACTGCTTGGGTCATTGGCAGGCTTACCTGGTTTCAAGATGGAAATCACTTTCGTTCGTTTGAATTCTGCCGGGAGTTGTCTGTTCTGTAGAAGGTCGGTAAAAGACCTTAACAGCCAACTTCTTGCATTCTTCCCTAAATGAATGCGAAATTCTGGATGAATGTCGTCAAAATCTGGAGCTGTACTTGGTTTAACGTCTTTGAGAGCAGCATTGATGTCTTGCACCGTAAGCGGTTGTGAATACCTTGATGTGCGTGGTGTTCTTGATTCCAGAGTTTGGAGCTGGCGCCGTATGTATTTGGTATGTTTCTTATCTGATGGAGTTTGGGAAGTTGTGACGATGTGAGATGCTACTTCATCCGGAGTAAGTCCAGGCTGTTGCTTCACCAAAGGTGTCCTTCCTCCAAGTTTTCTGCGGTGCCCCCAAGATCATCTACTGGAATGAGTTAGGTCGATATTCTCCACTGTCTCAATCCACCGTTCTCTCCGGGTAGTATCCATGCTGGAAAGAAGTTCATCAGCTATGTCTTCATCACCAGTATGCCGATATTCGTTATAGAGTGCATCAGTCTCTACATTCCAACCAGGGATGTATTCTTTTCTATGGCATACTCTTCTTAGCCGCCATCATAACTGCATCTACGAAACGCTTGTAATTGTGCTTGGGAGCAATCCACCGAACACATTTATCCAGTTCAGTTGTGAATGTTGACGAATTTGCTTTTCTGAATTTCCTCCGAGCATGTGGTATTGACCGTACAACAGGAATTTTCATGCCAATGTCCACTACAATGGGGCCATGTTAACTGTGGAGAAAAAGTATTAACACTTTACGACTGGTATGTAAGGACTGTCCTCCCTCATTGCAGCTAACAAAACACAGGTCAAGATTGGAATCCCTATTCCATGCAGCTGATTGGAAACTACCAAGATCTTTTGGGTCAAACATCAGATGGAGATTGTTCATTTCTGTCCATTCTAAGAGTTTCGTTCCACATTCACTGTTATTCTAGTACTTAAATAGTTCGTGATGGCTGTTGAAGTCGCCTATATAAAGTGCAGGGTGTTGAGCAGTAGGTAGAACGGTACTTGGCCACTTTGCGTTTGGGGGTTTATAAATGTTAAAAATAGTAACATCTGCCACTCGCACAGCAACACAATGGATGTCTTCGTCTTCGTTATGAAAGAGCAGTGAGGCATCTTGGATATTATTACGAACATAAGTAGCTATACCATGTGCACTGTGATATGTTGCACCAAGAGCTGTGTAACCATTAATGCGGCCCCTTTTCCGAAACTCGTCTTCATTGGCTGTATGGATTTCATGTATACCCACAACATCTATCTTATTATCCAGGATAACTTTGGATAGGTAGTCACATCTATGTTAAGCTGGAAGACACGGATGAAAGGTCCAATCGTCCTTGTCTGGTAGCTCTGAGAACAGCTATTTCCATGAAATACTTTAGTCATTGCTGGGAGATATTTAAAAGATAGGTCCAGCAGAAACAGTTATTGCTTTCTTAGCACCACCCGGGGGGTCACGTGTAGGGCACTTGGAGGTTAAACCTACGGACGTGAAGCAACAATGTACCGCCTATTATCTACTTTTACGAAATAATAAATTCACTTATTTAAAGAATTCTGAATTTTTTAAGCAACCTGCACAAATTTAAAACTCCACTTGTACCAGTCTATTTTATTAGATTATACTCATTATGTAGGCATGTTTTCAATCAATACACTAGAACCACCTGACTGACAATGAACACTAAAATGAAATAGAGTGTGTGACCACATCACTGGAATGAACATAAATTCAATAGCACAGTATTTTTATGGTTACAACAATGCACAAGATTTATTTGAAAACCACGACACCAAAGATGTAGCATAACTGACCTCAAAGTTTCGTTTCTACAACACATTATCTGCTTTGGCGTCCACAAATGGAGGAATCTGACTTAACACACAAGAGAACAGAAATTACCAGAAAAAAGGAATCTAACCAAATAATTTTAAAATGACATTCTCTGAGTGACCACATTATTGAACTCAGCCATAATTATATTGATTAATGAAACTGATTATGTTAGTTTGAAGTAATTGTTGTTTAAAATGTACATAAAACTTAACAATTTTGAATTTGTAGATGTAATTTATAATCTACAAACATTGCTTTTTCTGTGTGTCACTGTTGGTATGAACGTAAAAAAAACTTACACAGAATATCTGGAAGCAATAGTTTCAGAAGGCATTTCAGATGATAAGAATGTGATGAACAAATGATGCAGAGAAAGTGAAAAAAAGAACACATTTTTCGTGGTTGGTTAAAGGTATTGTAAACAAATACACTTCAAAAATATCAAGCTTTACCAAGGATTTTTTTGTAGATATACATTCAATAAATCTACATGACGGAACATTAATTATGATCTTAAATAACCTGAATATTTTAGATAATTTTAACAGGTGGAATTTGAAGATATTAGTGTTTAAATGTAATCTTGTAAAGAAAGGATTAAACTGATGAAAACGGCCAGTTTTTGGAGATAAACCAACCACTACTGAACACAGCTGTGAATAGGTACAACATATTCCATATTGTATAGAATTTGTAGTGTACGTACTTCGTTTCTTCTTTGCTGTACGGCAAGAGCTGATCATCAGTATGTTCTTCTATGAATATTTCCTCCTTAGTATATTCAGAAGGCTATAAGTAAGAAATAAGAAAAGTAGAATAAAGAAGGGAAAAATATATAGTCCTAAACAAGAAACAGCTGAGATAATAAATTTCATAGTGGCACAATAAGAGTATAATTAATTTACATCCCATTTAAAAATTATATAATTCAAAGGAACAATCAAATCAAAATCACTTTAAATGCAAGTGAGGTGTCTACCTTGTTGGCAAATGGTACACAAAAATACATTATTATCAAGCACTAAATTTTAAAAGAATAGAGAAGAAAACAATTTTGTAAATACAATATTATACAATATATGCTATTTTTTCTATTAAGCACACAGCTCGTCCTTAATAAATGTATATAATTTACAAAATTTTACTCATAATATCTTCTGTGTTACAAACATAATCAACACGTATACAACTTGTGCAGCTACTTCAAATAAAGTATACAATTTCTATTAGATTAAAATTTACATTGCATTTATTTATTTTATTTTACTGTTTTGGGGACCTAACTTGCATAATGACCTGCTGCGTTCTAACCCGAGCCCTTTCGCCACTGCTTTTCAAACAAATGATAAGATAGATAAGAACATGAAAAGGAAAACACTGTTGGATAGCAGTAGACATGGTAGCACAGAACAGGAGGAACATTTGTAAATATGTAAATTTAAAATTATCTACATATTTGTGAATATTCAGCAGAGTATATGTACACATACATGTATGAGTGGAGGCACTTCTGTGTATGTGTACATGTACAATTTAAGGAAAATAAATAATAATAAACATTCTCCAAACCATAACCCAATACCACACCTTGCTTATGTTTCTCTTTCTATTGATCCTAATACCACAATGACTAGCTATTATCTTCATTGTCTTATATTCACATTTCACTGTTCCAATTTTTCTATACATGACTTGACTTGTTACTTCTTCGTTCATTTCCATGTTCCTATATATATTCTTTCCAAAACACTTCACTGTAATATCAAATAATCCCACATTATTCCCACCACTTTTCAACAAGAGGACAATGTTTATATCACAAGCATAGAAATATCCATCGTCCCTCTCTGTACATCACATTAAGACCAGAATACATAAATCAGTCAATGTCCCAATCAATGAATAAATCAATCAATGAAACAATCAAACAACAGCATTTAGGGATGTTGGTTGTTTATGTAGAAAAAGATTGTGGAAATTTATGAAAATACTCTCACGGTAAATTATTTCAATCACTAAATCATCTTCCTATAAGTGAACATTTGCCAAAATTAGTCCCCATGAATTCCAACTTATCTTCATGTTGTGACCTTTCCTATACTTCAACAACATGACTTAAATGTATTCATCAACTAATGTCATTCCAAGCCATCTCTCCAATGACATCTCAGAATATACTGCTTAATTGAAGACCTTGTCTCCTTTCTCCAAGTCTTCCCAGCTGAATCCTTGCAACATCTCTGTAACACAACTCTTTTGTTAGAAATCAACCACAAGAAATGGAGCTATTCCTGTGGAGTATTTCCTATTCTCTAATCAAGTAATACTGGTGATGGTCTCATACTCCCATTGTGGTTTTGCTGCAGATTTATATGCCCTCTCCTTTACAACCCCTAAATAACCTCATAATCATATTAAGAGACCTGCAAATTTTATTTCTGATACGTTTATGTGATTACCACAATGAAAATATACCCTTAATAAGAATAACTAGGTACTTATAGAGATCCCCATGAAGAACTTTCACCCCATCAACACAATAATTAAATTAGAGAGGACTCTTTCTATTTGTGAAGCACAGAACCTGACTTTTCACCTCATTTACCAATATAGCATTGCCCGATGTCCATCTTACAATATTGTCAAGGTCTTTTTGCAGTTACGCACAATCCTGAAACTTAGTTATAAAATTGTTTTTGCTAGTTGTTTTACGTCGCACCGACACAGATAGGTCTTACGGCGACGATGGGACAGGAAAGGGCTAGGAGTGGGAAGGAAGCGGCCGTGGCCTTAATCCTTAGTTATTACAAAGAGCTTAATCAGTTTTCAGTTCATTATTCATATTGTTTATATATATATATATATCAGAAAACAGAGGTCTCAGAGTACTGCCCTGTGGGACCCAATCCCATAATTGTTACAGGATCAAATGAAGCTTCAACTACTCTAATACTTTGAGTTCTATTTTCTACAAATACTCCAGACGTGGCAAATTTTCATGGTAAATGGTATATTTCTATCTTTATGTAATTTATCGACCTTTATAGTTTAATCCTTGAACATTGTTTGGTGGTAAAGTTACCACTTGGGATATCCCTGCGCACATTATTGTATTTTATCATATAGTGGCTACAGTGAGAACCACAATGTAATTTCATTATTCACATGGTTTTGTGTCATATTTTGTTAGTGAACATATTCTGTTGTTTATCGTCTATATATGCATATTGTTGCTGTATGGAAGTAAATAATGCGACCTATTGTTAATACTGTGCATTCTGTAAATTGCGTGCGTTATTGCTACTATTCACGAGTTCAGTTGATATGTCTTAAGAGTGGTACTAGAGAACTGTCAAATTTTGAGGTTATGGGGAGACAAAACGAACTTTCGCCAAGAAAGGCATTGTCAGAGAGCTACTTGTTGAGAAACGTTATTCACAGCAAGAGGTAGATTCTAGATTGCAAATATTACAGCAATCTGTAAGTAGAATTTTAAAATGTGAAGATAAGGGGAAGGCAAAATGTCAACGTGTTGGAAACTGTGGGCGAAAGAAGAAACTAACAGCAAGGAGGAAGCAAAACTGTTTAAAAATGTCAGTAAACAACCGCAAGGTTACTAGTTTGGATTTACGTATGAAATTATAAGAGTACGGGTCATTGGTACCAGCCAGGACTTTGAGACGAGAGCTATTTAATGCTAGATTGAGAGCAAGACGACCTCTAAGAAAAGCGAAGATTACTCCTGCTATGGCTGAAAATATGTTCCAGTGGGCCACGACCCTCCAGAATTGGTTATGTGAAGATTGGGAACAGGCAAGTCCATGACAAATACTGTAATTCCTTAATTATCATTCATTATTCAATTTTAACCCAATCTAAGTGATGTAACTGTACAGTACAGTAACTGTGTGAAATTTTTCTTCCAAACCGTACAGCTTATTGCATTTAATGCTAGGCTTATTTGTTTCATTTATTTCAGGTTTGTTTTAGCGGCGAATCGGTATTTCCTGTAGAATAAGAGTCAAGTCCATGTGTCAGAAGAAAAGGTGAAGCATTCCATCCAGATTGAGTGAAGCAGAGAGTGAAACATCCAACTTCAGTGATGGTCTGGAGTGTGTATTCTTGGTACGGCTGTGGACAATTATATATTGTAGAAGGAACTATGGGGCGTGAACTATATAGAATTAAGAACCCGTTTGGTACCTCAGATGCAAGAGTGGTTTGGCCAAAGTGAATTTATTTTTATGCAAGATGGGCCTCCTTGCCACAAAGTCTAGAAACAGTCCAGACATGAACCCCATAGAACATCCTTAGGCGATAGCAAAGAAAAGTACGAAAAGCGAATATAACGACAGAAATTGGCTTCATTCAGATCTGGTGTCATGATGACGATTTAAAGAGTCAGTGTAAAATACTGTTTGAGGGTATGCCCAGTCTAATCAAGTCACACATGAAAGCTAAGTGGGTGCTTACCAAGTACTAAAGTCATCATCTTAAAAATTGGTAACATCTTATGTTTTCAATCCTCAATTTTTAATGTTTAATAATTTGGCCTCGTCTTTATAGTCACCCATTTAGCCACAATTTTATCTATCCCAACCACACTAATTTTTGTCAGTAGTTTCCCAAGATCTACCCTATGAAAATCCTTATAGATATGTCAATCGTGATACATTAGACCACATGAATCTAATATATCTGCTATATCTTGCTGGAATCTACAAGATGAGCTTCAGTGGAATAATGTTTCTGAAACCTGAACTACCATCCATCGAACCAGTTTGTAATTTCGTAAATGTGTATAATATAATCAGAAAGAATGCATTCCGAGCGCTTGCATGCAACATCAGTCAAGTTGACTAGTGTGTAATTACTGGCTTTATGTTTAGCACATGTTCTTTATACACAGGGTGCTACTACACTAATTATTAATTCATCTTGGATAGCTGATTCACACATACACTAATCAATATCTTAAAGAACTGACTTTCGTATATGCCCAGAAATTTTACCAATCCCAGCAGCATTTCTAGTTTTAAATTTTTGTATAATATTGTCAATGTCTTTTTATAGTAGGTCCATGTGGACATTGCAAAGTAATTTCAAAAGATTGGATGAAATTGCCAACTGCGTCAGGTACAGCAAAAGGACGCCGACCAAACCATTGGTGACATATTCTATGCTCATTTGCTTGTGAACGGTGTCTTTCTTTTCTTACGTGATACAGGACTGCAATGCCCATCTACTAATGGCGTATACACATTTCCATGTTGTGTAATTGCTACTCCATACCTTTCTCAGTACGTCGACATTCAACACCGTACACAGCAACAAGACGTACTAACATGCATTATATTCTGAACTTCAGACGTAGTGTTATACTTCAGTCACAGTGTGTACCTGTGAATTCCCTTCATCTCATCCACGCTGCCTGTATCATAAACCACACTTCAACATCTACCCCACTAACAGTCTGTAGGCAAGATCCTAGGTACCTGAATCAACTTGGATGGAGCCATTAGATGGTTCGGATGACTCCAGGTATTCACTCTTCCTTTTGTTCATTCTAAGCTTGTATTGTGAAAAACAGGTATTCAATCTTCACCTTGATGCCGCAGTCCCATTCCGGGTCTATCAGCAAGTGCAACATCATCTGCATATAACAGAGTCCTACAAACACCCCTTTGCAAGTCCCATGTGGTGGTGTCCATGCTGAGGACAAAGAGCAATGGGGACAGAGTGGAAGATTGGTGTACACACAACCTTTCAATGAGAAGCTCTCCGAGACGTTGACAGCGCAACATACACAACCTCTGGTGTTCGTGTATAGCATCCTGATCTAAATTATAAACATTTCTGGTACACCATGGTCATGAGTGCAGACTAGATCACACGGTGTGGAACACGGGCTGTCATCAAACAACTCTCAATAACTATTGATCTGCATTTAGGGCTGCCGCGCAGGTGGCGGATTCCGTATCTGTTTTTTCCTAGCCTTCTCTTATATGATTCCAAAGAAATTAGAAATTAATCGAACATCTCCCTTGGTAAGTTATTCCACTCCCTAAATCCAGTTCCTATAAACGAATATTTGCCCCAATCTGTCCTCTGGAATTCCAACTTTATCTTCATATTGTGATCTTTCCTACTCTTAAAGACACCATCCAAACTTATTCGTCTGCCAATGTCATTCCACGCCATCTCTACACTGACAGCTCGGAACATACCACTGAGTCGAGCAACTCGTCTCGTTTCTACCAAGTTTTCCCAGCCCAAACTTCGCAACATTTTTGTTACGCTACTCTTTTGTCGGAAATCACCAGGGAACAAATCGAGCTGCTTTTCTTTGGATTTTTTCCAGTTCTGGAATCAAGTAATATTGGTGAGGGTTCCATATACTGGAACCACATTCCAGTTGTGGTATTACCAGAGATGTATATGCCCTCTCCTTTAGACCCTTACTACAACCCCTAAACACCGTCATAACCATGTGCAGAGATCTGTATCCTTTATTTCCAATCCCATTTATGTGATTACCCCAATGAAGATCTTTCCTTATATTAACACCCAGATACTTACAATGATCCTCAAAAGGAACTTTCAGCCCATCAACGCAGTAATTTAAAACTGAAAGGACTTTTCCTATTTGTGAAACTCACAACCTGACTTTTAACCCCGTTCATCATCATACCATTGCCTACTGTCCATCTCACAAAATTATCGTATAACATCATCTGCAAAAAGCCTTATCTCAGATTCCACTTCTTTACACATATCATTCATATATACACAAACATAAAGGTCATATAATACTGCCTTGAGGAATTCCCCTCTTAATTATAACAGGGACAGATAAAGCTTCACCTACTCTAATCCTCTGAGTTCTATTTTCTAGAAACATAGCCACCCATTTAGTCACTCTTTTGTCAAGTTCAGGTGCACTCATTTTTGCCTGTACTCTCCCGCGATACAGTCCATTTGACCTCCTGAATCCAGAATATCTGCTATATGTTACTGGAAACCTACAAGTTGAGCTTCAGTGGAATAACCTTTCCTAAACCCAAACTGTCTTCTATGAAACCAGTTATTAATTTCACAAACATGTCTAATAAAAACAGAAACAACGCTTTACCAAAGTTTACATGCAATGCATGTCAAACTGACTGGCCTGTAATTTTCAGCTTTATGTCTATCAGCCTTTCCTTTATACACAGGGGCTACTATAGCAACTCTCCATTCATCTGGTAGAGCTCCTTCATGCAAACAACAATCAAATAAGTACTTCAGATATGGTACTATATCCCAACCCATTGTCTTTAGTATATCCCCCGAAACCTTATCAATTCCTGCTGCTTTTCTAGTTTTCAACTTTTGTATCTTACTGTAAATGACATTGTTGTCATTGGTAAATTTTAATACTTCTTTAGTATTAGTCACCTTCTCTATCTGGACATCCTTGTAACAAACAATCTTTACATACTGTTGACTGAATACTTCTGCCTTTTGAAGATCCTCACATACACACTCCCCTTGTTCATTAATGATTCCAGGAATGTCCTCTTTGGAACCTGCTTCTGCCTTAAAGTACCTATATATAGTTTTCCATTTTTCACTAAAATATTGTTATCCCTAGCTGCCTTCTTTGCTAGATTCAATTTCCTAGTAAGTTCCTTCAATTTCTTCTTACTTCAACAGCCATTTCTAACTCTATTTCTTTTCAACCTGCACTGCCTCCTTAGTCTCTTTACTTCTCTGTTATAATATGGTGGATCTTTACCATTCCTTGAAACCTTTAAGGTACAAACCTATTCTCACATTCCTCAACAATTACTTTAAAACCATCCCAGAGTCTGTTTACATTTTTATTTACCGTTTTCCACCTATCATAGTTACTTTTTAAAAACTCCCTCATGCCTGTTTCATCAGCCATATGGTACTGCCTAATAGTCCTAATTTTAATACCTTCCTTTCTTTCGCATTCATGTTTAACTACCACAAAAACAGCTTCGTGATCACTAATACCATCTATTACTTCGGTTTCTCTATAGAGCTCATCTGGTTTTACCAGCACCACATCCAGATTATTCTTCCCTCTAGTTGGTTAAATCACTTTCTGAATCAGATGCCCTTCCCATGTTAACTTATTTGCCATTTGCTGGTCACGCTTCCGGTCGTTCGCATTACCTTCCCAATTGACATTTGGTAAATTGAGATCACTCACTACAATCACGCTCCTTTCCTTATCGTCTCCCACATAGCTGATTATCTTATCAAATAATTCTGAATCAGCATATGCGCTACATTCCTGGTCTGTACACTCCAAAGACATCAAGTTGCCTATTATCTTTAGAAATGAGCCTTACACCTAGAATTTCATGTTTCTCGTCTTTGACTTTTTCGTAGCTTACAAATTCTTCTTTCACCAGGATGAATACTCCCCCCTCCTACCATTCCTATCCTATCTCTACGATACACACTCCAGTTCCGTGAGAAAATATCTGCATCATTTATATCGTTTCTCAGCCATAATTCAACTCCTATTACAATATCTGGTTAGTATACACTGACTGAGCAAATTTCATGGGATAGCGGAGCACTGATGCGCAGGTGTGTTGTATGCGCACCACAAGCCCCCTGTGCCAGCGGCAGTTGTATAGGAGACCTTGTGAGCAGTGGCTGTGCATGTGACAGGTGTAACATGAAACGTCGTCGTGAGATGACACCGTTCGAACGGGGTATGGTGGTCGGTGCACGACGGATGGGAAGTGCGATTTCGGAAGTGGTGCGGGAATTCGGCTTCACACGATCAACCGTGTCCAGGGTGTATCGTGAATGGTTGAGTGCGCGTGACACCGTCCACAACAGACGAACGACCGGCCGTCCAGCCACTTTCGATGACCGTGACCGGCAACATCTGAGACGGATTGTCAGTTGTGACAGGCGGGCAACCGTGCAACATATCACGGCTCAATTCAACACAGGTCGTGCTAGACATGTCTCCCACTGGACAATCCGTAGGAACATGGGTTCTATGGGGTATGGGAGCCGGCGCCGCACACGGGTGCCACTGTCAACCCAAAGTCATTGGGCACAACGACGCGCATTTGTCGCCAGTCACCAGGGATGGATACTGGAATAATGGCGTAACGTGATATTGTCGAACAAGTCACGATTTCAACTGCACTATGCCGATGGAATGCATCGTGTATGGCGCAGACCACATGAGGCGATGAATTCCGCCTGCCAAGAAGGTGTGGTCCAGGGCGCTGGTGTCTCTGTTATGGTGTGGGGTGCATTTTGCTGGTATGGAATGCGCCTCCTAGTTGTTCTGGAAGAGACTTTGAATGGTACGCGGCATGTTGAGCTGCTCGGAGACCATCTCCAACCATTCTTGACCTTCCAGCGCCAAGACGGTTCTACGGTGTTTCAAGATGATAACGCGCCACCCCATCGCTCCCAGGTCGCCCGGGAATGGTTCCAGGAACATGCAGCGGAGGTCCAACGACTGCCATGGCCACCCAGGAGGCCCGATATTAACCCTGTCGAGCATATCTGGGATGTCGTGGAACGCAGGCTCCGTGCTATGGATCCTGCACCCACGAACAGACCAGCTTTGGCGGCCGCTCTGCAAACGATTTGGTGACAGTTGCGTCCAGAGGACTACCAAGGACTTGTCCACTCACTTCCACGGCGTCTCATTGCAGTTCGCAGGTCCAGAGGAGGCCCCACACGCTATTACGTGACTATCCCATGACATTTGCTAAGTCAGTATATATATATTAAATTATTTAATTCAATTCATTTCTTTACAATACTTCTACAGTTCAGCACTAACAATTTTATGTCATCCCTACTTGACTTCCAGTTCCCTGTTCCCTTATCACCGCTCCCCGTTTCCCTGAATTTACCTCCCTATAACCCTCCTAAAAAAATTTCCTAACTTATATGTATCACTGCGGTGTAAGTGGAAGCCATCTGAGCGCAGATCTATATCTCCTACCCAACCATTAGGATCTAGAAATCTCACTCCCAGTTTCCCACATACCCACTCCATAGTCTCATTTAAATCCCCAATCACCTTCCAGTCAGTGTCACTCCTACACTGTATTCCACTGATAACAATCTCCGCTTCCGTAACTTCATGCGTACTGCATTTACCAGATCCCTAACTATATTGGTACTTATACCTGCTTGTTCTACGTTGTTAGTACCAACGTACAACACCAAGACCTTCTCCTTTCCCTCTTCCTTTTCTACTTTCATCAATATCTGCCTTAACCTAATTCCTGGATAACACTCCACCCTGGTTCCCTTTCCTCCACACACATTCCCCACATGTCTAACGATGGAAGCCCCCAGGACCAGAGGCTCAACCCTACCCCACCTCATTTGATCCCGTCTCCTCATGGTCAGGCCTTACATCCCTGACAACTGCAGAAGCTACTTCCTCCGCCCTTTTCTCCATCCCATGACCCTGTTCCACCTGTCTTTTCCTATCCACTATTCCACATTTCCCTTTCCTACCTTTTCCCTTCCTCCTACTTCCACACTCCTCAGCAACAGTTCCCTGTTCATCTTCCCTCGGTTATTCTACCTGCAGTGACTCATACCAATTTCTCACAGACACCTGTCCTGAATTCTGATCCTGAATGGAGCCCTTAGCCTGCAATCTCCTTCCACTTAAAACATTAAACCACCTGTGTTCTATAGTTCCCCATTTCTTTCCCTTCCATTCCCTCATTTACACCTACTGTATCCTGTACATTGTTTGAGGGAGGCCTACTTTCATTCCTGTCCTCTGAGAGAATCCTAATTATCTCCCTCAAACTCTCCAACTCCTCCCCCATACTCCTTAATGCCTGGCCACATCCACAGTTCCTACACTTGCACTCCTTAGCAATTCTTTACTGAATAATGAAAAGAAAACGAAAAATAAGATGACGTATTCTGTACAAAATAAAAATGAAAGGAAGGAAATATTGTCTAGGATAGTTCACAAAGATCACACGACAATAAGGTAGTGAATATAGGCTACTACTACACTACAACACTACTTAGTTGTACGATTTTTTTCCTACAACACCCTAACAGGATGAAAATTGCTGTTAATTATTGAAAACAGAAAATAATACACAAGAATTACACAATTCTAAACTGCAGTTAAGTCTACCATAATGACTACAACAGAATTCTGGTAAGAGAGTTATCACAGATACTACAGACACTATAGTACACAAATACTCATATTTCACAGTAATAAAATAAACACACTAATATCTAATAAGATACAACAATACACTGCAATAATTTTAAACTACGTTCAGACGTATCCTAATGACAACAGGTTATTACTAAGCACAAACAGAAAAGGAAGTTACAATTAATGTTTGAAATTCGCAAGACTACTCAAAATAATAGAATAAGCAATCTAATTTCTAATAAGTTACTGCAATACACTACAAACATTTTAAACTACGTTCAGATGTATCCTAATTACAATAGGTTATTACTAAGCACAAACAGGAATGAAAATTGCAATTGGGCCTAAAGTTTAAAATTTGCAAAAACTACTCAAGGATTACAAACAAAGTCAAACGCCTAGACAGATTATTGTTAAATTAGTACTACCTTATCTTTCTATGCTCTAACAGAAGTGAAACCTGCCATTTGTTAAATGCTAGAGTATCGAAAGGGTTACCGAACACAGAAATACACACGAATATAACAGGAACAATAGAATTCTAGTGATAACTAAATTTCTAAGGAGAAATCTCCCCTACAATGAAAAATTTAGTAATAGTAAAGGAAGAATGATATTTACTAATAAAATAAATATTGTACAATAATTCTAAGCCACATTTAGGTGTATCCTAATTACAATAGTTCAACTGAAGCAACAAATATTCCTATACTCTGAATCTATGGAACTTATGAGAATGTAAATTTTCATTGACTACGTTCATAACATTTAGCTTCCTTGGTTTATGAAAGAGACAAAAGGTGAAAAGTTTGAATGTAATTAACATTCAAAGAACAGTGGCCAGTTATTATCATAAATTTAAGCCTTATTAATGAAAGTTAATTGAACATAACCTACGGCATATTGTTATTTGATGGTTTCTACCATTTCCCTTTCACACCGACACAGATATGTCGTAAGGGGATGATGAGCTAAAATGGTTAGGAGTGGGAAGGAAGCAACTGTGGCCTTAATTAAAGTACAGTCGCACCATTGCTTTGCTGTAAAATGTGAAACCATGAAAAACATGCACTTCAGGGCTGTCGACAGTGAGTTCGAACCCAGCATCTCCCAAATTCAGGCCGATAGCTAAATGGCCAGTTGCTCAGTATCACAAAGAAGCAATTGCTTGAATTCTTTCTCTTCCAATACTTATTGTGAGAGTATCTTTATATGTAATTTCAAACACTAAGTTAAAAGTAAATTTCTATTTTAAAAAATCGGTGTTTACAGTTCCCCATATTTATATGCACATTTGGACATAAGTTTTCATATACATGCCAAAATTTTACGATACATGGGGTTACTTTGGAAAACTAAAGATTAAAGTAGAACCCCAAGTGCACATCTTTCAAAATTCTATAGAGAGCATGCTTTCCTCCCTTGAAGTCAAGATGGGCTGGCTACCTATGCTCTTCGTTTCTAGGATCGAGGTAGCCCTTACTTCTTACTTCGCAGCTTCTCTGTATGCCATTCACCAAGAATCCCTTTACGAGACTTGTCAAGCATATCGGCATCGTAATTACGATAGACCACGCTTCCAAGTTTATACTTATATTCTTGCAGCACAGTCCGAAGAAAACTGCACGAAAGAACTCTACTCATAAAAATTGCCAAGATATTATTCTTGAGGTGATCAAACTAACGCAAGTTGAACCTAACAGAACTTCAGTTAGAGTGAAACACTCAAAAACAATTCACTTCAACTAACATTGGTTGACAATGTTAACATTCAGTACCACACGATACAACAAACAAATTCTCCCTCTGATGTACAGAAAAAAAGGGACAACAATCAAGAAATAGGTTTATCACAATAGTTCTATGAACTTTGACTGTCCTATATCACCACAGATCTATCCATATTAAGAAACAATGTATGCACTTATTTGAAGATAAACCGTCGTCCAGAATTATTCCATGGAATATTTGGAAGCTAACACTCAGAGAAGTGTAAGAAAACACTAGTAAACTGCAGGGTACATGCTGTAAACGGGAATCATGGTTCAAAGGTATCTAGGCACAGAGAAACGGTCATGGGTCAATTTATCTCCAAAGGGAAGAGATTGGGTTGGATCAAAAACATTTCAACGACACTTGGGTGAATTATCAATTAACAAATAGTAAATGAAATGATTATCAACATTCTACTGTAAAACCAGCTACAGCATTACAATTAACAGCTAAAAGATCGCTGGGCATGTTAGAAAACTGTTAATAATGTAGAATGACACTGAGTAAGCACTGTACAAATGTACAGGTAGTTTCACTTTAAAGTTCTACACAACAATTTAATCCAAAAATGCAATTATCACATCACACATAGGATTTCTACAAAATATCAACGCATCAAAATAATACACTTTTAATACTTCTGTATAATTTATAAAATAGTATATACTGTGGAAAGGAATTCTTCGTCTACAACATATTGTATCCGAATATGGCATAATTACAGTTAACACTGAGACTGCCGCAAAAACCTTAGAGCAAGTTGCCTTTAAGCTCATAAATGCATGAACGCGTGGCGATCCGTTCCTTTTCTCGTACTGGCATGCGACAGATATGAATAGCTAACACTTTCAAGGCTAGCACTGCCCAGCAAATTTCCAGAACTCTTCACAAGACCAGTTTCGAACCATGATTTTTAAAGAAGATGTGAAGAAATTTAATGATTGGTTTCCACCTCATCACACGTTCTAGGCTGAGAACTGATAAAGGCAGTGTGTAATCGACGCTCAACTTACTCAGCCCTTACTATAATGCTTTCAAACAGGTCTACTTTAGAGCACAACTTCGCTTCGCTTTCCCACTACAATCCTACAAGTTATTCTATGCCAAGAGACGTTTATTAGCTGTTATGTCTTGCAAAGAGAACACTTTATTGCGTCTTCTGCAAGACATAACCACTATAATATTAATTCCAGAACACGTGTGGTATGCATAAATCATCTGAACCCGCAAAGTGTCGACTGACATTTAAATAGGCAGGGTTGGAGCACATATTAATGTGTGTGTGTGTGTGTGTGTGTGTGTGTGTGTGTGTGTGTGTGTGTGTGTGTGTGTAAGCAAGCCTAGTGTTAAAGGAAGCCTGCAAGGCAAGGAACAAGGGGAATCATCATGTTGTTTGCAACAGAAATCTCTACATCAATCACGGTGCACCTTGCAAAGGATATTCCTTCCAGAATGTGCTACTAAAAGGGGTGATGCCACCACAACCTAAAGGGTGGTAAAGGGACCAAACATGAGACGTTGCCAGCAAGGACTGAATCAACTTCCATCATAAAAATTTAAATACCTTTTTAAATATTAATTTCCTTTTCAGAAGGACTTCATTCTTGTAATAATAATATCTATCATTTTGTGTTGTTACAGATCCTTACCGCTTCTCATCTACTTATTGGTGTTGGTAAATTTTGTGAGTGACTGAAATACACTCATGTCCTTAAAATACAGAACAGCTTGAAAGACTAGAGATAGGAAGTTCATATTCACAAGACATGTGGACTAGTATGTTCTGAAGAAATGATTAGCATTTGAACCATGTCGAATATCAGGTACAAGGTCCTCATCGATACATCTGTGCACCACCATTGGCTGGTAAACTGTACCTGCGGCTCTCATTGTCGCTGTAAACCGAAGGTACTGGATCAGTGTGACTTTAGCAAATGTGCAGGATGCCTCGCAGACGTATGCAAGAAAAGTACTGTCAGATGAGTGATTTTGAAAGAAGCATGAGAGAACGTGATACATCTATCTGGGAAATTGTAGCTCGTGTACGAAGAAGTGCGTCGGCTGTGCAAAGGGTGTGTACAGAACGTTCACAGAAGGCTATAGAACACGACCAGATGGGTCTGGTCGCACCGCCCACAACCCTCCCCCAACCCCAAGAAGATCGAAACCTAATCGGAATAGCATTGCAGCACAGATCACAGATATTCATCCTCCTCGGCTCTGGCGCAACAGTGGAACAGTGTAACATATCGTACTTTCATGAGTGACAGTCCGTCCCAGTTTATTACGATCTGGGTTAACGGCGCATCGTCCACTCTTCTCCCTACCTTTGATTAATGTGCATAAATATGCCAGACTGCAACGGTGTATGGAGTGACGTCTCTGGGGACGGGAATGGCAGCAGACAGTGTTTTCAGACGAATCAAGGTCCTGTCTGTTTGAAAACGTTGGCCGCAATTTCGTTCGCCGCAGACTGGTGGAGAGACATCACACTGACTGCATTCACAAAAGACATACACCGCCAACTCAAGGCATTATGGTGTGGAGTGCTATTGGGTACAACTGCAAATCACAGTTGGTGCGTGTCCAGGTCACTGTTACTAGTTTGACCTACGTGAATGACATACCCTTTCTGCACGACACCCCAGACACCTTATTTCTGGAGGGCACATATCGCTGCACGAACACGTGCAGTCTTGTTGTGACAGAATGTCAGATTGTTGCCCTGGCCCACCTGATCATTGGACTTGTCGCCAATTGAAAATGTGTGGGATATGGTGAAAGGACGGGTGCTTCGCTGTGACACAATGCCAGCCACCAAAGATGAACTGTGGAACGAGGTGAATGCAGCATGGACGGCTATACCCCAGGACGCCATTCGCGCCTTATACATGTCGATCTCATCACACATGGAATAAATTACCAGTGCCCTTGGAGGACCCAGTGCCTACTAGGCAACGGGACACATGCCCACTCTGGGTGACTGAAACGCTAATTGTTTCAGCAGAACATACTAATGAACATGTCTTGTGAATAAGAACTTCCTGTTCTAGTCTTTCATGGTGTTCTGTTTTTTATGAACATGAATGTAGTTCTATCAGATAAAATGTTTTGATATTGTAAGTCCTCAATTATTTGAATTTCATTAACAGTATAGTGCACTAGCAATCAAGTGTTAAAAATCATAGACCAATTTGTTAAACTTAGAACCTAAAAGACGAATGGGATGGATATGATGTATTTATTTCCGAATGTTTATAGAATATGACACCTCATCTTGCATAATTTCATCAATGAAGTATAAATTGTCACCTAAATGTTATTCATGTATATTAAGGACTAAACTTATGATATAAAAATAAGTTATGTTGAAAGTAATGAAAGTGGATGTAAATGATTGAGTGTTAATAATAGGCCTTAATGACATTGGATGCTCTATTTATGAAGGCAGATAGTGCTCAATGCAAATAGCCGAGCCTTGTCAAGTGACAGAATGGTACCATAGCACATATTTATGATCACTGAGGAAATAGCTTTTTTTTTTTTTTTTTGCTAGTTACTTTACGTCGCACCGACACAGCTAGGTCTTATGGCGACGATGGGACAGGAAAGGACTAGGAGTGGGAAGGAAGCGGCCGTGGCCTTAATTAAGGTACAGCCCCAGAATTTGCCTGGTGTGAAAATGGGAAACCAGGGAAAACCATTTTCAGGGCTGCCGACAGTGGGGTTCGAACCTACTATCTCCCGAATACTGGATACCGGCCGCACTTAAGCGACTGCAGCCATCGAGATCTGTGAGGAAGTAGCAACGAATACTCATTATGGAGAGCACATGAGGCGACAAACACAGTTTAAAATAATAATCACTCTCTGTGCTCACTCAACAACCCCGAGCTTGTCTAATTAAAAAACGTATCTATTTAATGCAAATTTTAAACCATTATTAGTCTGTCTTCTATAATGTGTAAAGATAAATTAACAAATCTTCTCAATGTCCTAAAGTGATCGTTCTTCTAGTTAATCGATCATGATTCTTATAGTGAGAGTGACATAAGTTCTCGAATGTTCATGAAGTTAAAGTTTTCAATAAATGATGAAGATACATAATGTAATAATCATGCCTAAATAAAAATATTAACCTCAAATGACCATAAATTCGGGGGGGGGATCTGAAAGTAGGACTTGGCCAAGAGTGCAAGCTTAACCTAACGAGCACGGGTTCGACTTGGGGCCTAACATCGCAGGCCCTGGATTCAACCCTAGGCTTAATCTTACAAGGTCATGAGCTTTACAGACAAGTTAATGTCCAAGAGTACTGGCTGAATCTATCAGGTATGGATTTGTTGCCCGGTTTAACCTTACAAGGGCGTTATAGACTCGAGTTTGAGATTCGATCCCAGGCTTAACCTAGCTAGACAAGATTAGATAAGGTCCATGGGCTTCAAGAGCTGAACGTGGAACAAGATGGTGGTATGGGATTACGGAGATGGTAAAAGGTTTAATGCATGTGCATTATTCACAGGGACATACCTTTATATAGCTACCTCAAGGTCCTTAAGCTGAGCGACTGCAGAGTCAAAGATGCTAGCATGTAGGCTGATGCGTAATGTGCTGTTGGTATTTAGTGCTTGGAACCCCAATTTTCTTATTGTAACAATTCGAGCTCAGAGATGTGAATTCTGGAGGCTTATAGTAGCTTATAATACTGTTGATATCACTCAAGGGATTAAAATTTAAGTGTTCAGAACTGGAAAAATATGTTCGCACTACATGTGACCGGGAACTGAATACAGAGCTCATCCCTTTGGGCTGCTGAGTATCCTGCTAAGTAAATGACTGCACACTGAAAGCGTCCATTTAATTCAAAACACCTAACGTTTGAGCTGAGAGAAATTAAAAATCCCAACACCGACTGGGAATATAACTCGGCAATCTTTCCCTTGGATTGCTGACTACCATAGTAACTAAATGATTGTGTATTAAATCTCAAACACCGAACCTTTGAGCTACAAGGAATGAAAAATTCGCTGACCCGACTAGGATTCGAACCCGGGAATCATTTACTTGGGAAACAAACAAGCGTGCTAACTAAATGACTGTACATTAACAGCTTATGTGTTTCACTAAAACACCTAGCATTAGCCTTACAAGATTCAAAGGAAAAAATCACCAACAGAACTAGGATTTGAACATGGAGCTCGCTTGGACCCTAAGATGAAGTGCTATTTAAATATCTAACACCAAAAATTAAAACTTTTAATTCTGAGCAAAGAAAACAATCGCTGAATTGGGTTCTCAAACCTGGAGCTAACTTCAAATCAGAACTTACGGTCTTAAGTTCACAAGAAGAAAAAATATTAAAAGTCCTCAACCCGACCCAGAATCGATGACGGGCTTTTCTTTCACTGAAGACTAAGTGTGAACGATTAGCACAAACTATGTCAATTGAATGTGGAAAGAGAATGCAACAAATTCTGTACTAAGTGAGGTCGTGACATATGTGCGTCTTAGCAAAACAAAGATTGATTCCAAGAACATTCTGATTAGACTTGGAAATATTTGCTGTGACATGAAATACAAAGTTCATTGTTTTTGCAATTAGCCTAGTATGCACATCTCAGCAAAAGAACATTGGCGGTACGAGCAAGTTGACTAGACTCCGAAGTAACTTATTTAGTAAGACAGGGAGTACAAAGTTTATTGTTCGCGCATTGAGCTCTAGGCTACAGGTTTGAACCCTGGAGACGTGTAATTGCCTGCTGGTTTACATCACTTGGTAACTAACATTAGAGAAGCGAGCAAATAAAAAATCACCAGGCTGCCTGGGAAACAAACTAACATAACAGCTAAAGGAATCAAAACCCACAACCTTCAGGACTAACACAAGTAATTAAACATTGTCAATATCATGTGTACGCAGACGACATACAGATATATACACATGCACATCATCGTGACTGCAATACACGACCTAGGAAGAATATGTAGGTGGACCGATGACCATGCACTAAAAATCAATGCGCAAAAATCGCAGTGTATTCTTTTAGCTACCCAAAAAATCCACGCACGACTTACAGACATCCATACCCACTCAGTAACATTAAGAGGCACTCAGTTACAATTCAAAGACACAGTTAAAAACTTAGGGATGATAATGGATAAAAACCTTAGTTGGAACGATCATATAACAGGTATATGTCAGCGAGTGTTTTATTCCTTACATTCCCTTAAAAAGCTCAGAGATTTACTCCCCCAAAATGTAAGAAAACTGCTTATCCAAAGTAATGCCAATATTCGACTACTGTGACGTAGTATACAGTAACCTGAACGCCTCACTTTCCATCAAGTTGCAAAAGGCACATAACGCATGTGTTCGATTTATTTCAGATATACCAAGGTTTAGCCATATTTCACCCGCATTTGATAGGCTTTCATGGCTACGCTTAAGAGAGCGACGAAATTTACACACTCTTTCCCTGTTACAACGTATACTGAACCTTAACACACCTGAATACCTTTGCACACAATTCCATTACCTAGCATCACCTTCTAGTATTCCTACAAAATCATCATCTACAGCAGTATTAAGCACTCCCATTCACCGCTCAACTGGCTACAGCAGATCATTTATAGTCGCCGACAGCCGAATTTGGAATTCCCTACCTGCTGAAATTAGGAGCGTGTCAAACCACCTCCACTTTAAGAAACTCTGTCAAACCTGGTAATGAATAAAAATAATTTCTTATAACATAGTAGGATTAGATCATAGCTAAGTATTAGATTAATTAAAACATTTAATTGATACCTTAGGATATTAAACTGTAGATAATTTGGAGTATATTTAACTCTTCATGTAGGTGTATGTATGGTCGGACAGAATAGCAGGCTTCATAGCCTGAGTCCCGCCATATACAACAAGACAATAAATAAAAATAATAAATAAATAAACCTTCGAGCTAAAAGAAATTAAAAAATCACCGACCACACTAGGAATCGCACCAGTGGCTTCTTCACACATGCATGAAACGAGCATGCTAACTAAATGACTGTACATTAAAAGCTTGTGTGTTTAATTGAAACACATCAAGTTCGACTTCCTTTCACGGGGTGGTGGGGGTCGTCGACAACAAAAAAATTCGCTTTACGTCTTAATAACTACACTCGAACGTTTGAAAAGTTTGAAATAATAATTTTGAAGATCCAAGTTGCTGCCGTACTCAATACTCAACATTCATGCACAATATGAAATATAAGGCCAGCACTTTAACCGCCTGAGCTACTCAGCTAGGCAATTAAACTATTAAGTGCCAAAACACATGCATCCTGATAATGATAATTGTACCGGGAGATACACCTCAACCCCGTGCATTTAAATAAAGCGCACTGAAGAACGCTACCTATCACATAAAAATTGAAACAAGTAAAAAAGGATAGGGGAAACACGCTGACTTAGTGACAAGACAACTACAAATGAACATAATCATCAACAATACACTTTGTTGCCATGGTCCTAGATGGTTGAATCAAGATCCCTGGACTATCCAAAAATGAAAACGTAATGTTCAAATTATTCTCCCAATTCAAAAAATGCCACTAATGCTTCTTACAGTCATGCATGGTGATCTGTTCATAATAAAAGTTGCAAGATTAAACAAGGTATAGAGAGTAGCTGTATATTGTTTGCGAATTATCTCACATTAATTCAACAATGGTACACAAGTTTATTGGAGATCCACCTATTCAGTACACATAGCGTTCTTATAATTAAGATTTACATCTTGTCTTACTAATTTAACGGGACATGTTTCGCCCATTGCATGGGCATCACCACCCGTGATCTCATGCCTAAAGAATAAAAATCAGATTTTGAAATTCCCAGACATTTCCCTGTTTTCCAGATATAAAAACCAGTTTTTCTCTGACACACAATGACAAAAAATAAAATTATAAAAGGAGTTTCCAGCTATGACAGCAATATTAAAATACAGTTTTAAAGCTTAACATCCAAAAAATTAATTTAGAAACTTGGAAGTTGAATTTATTCTAATTAAATTCAATTTAAGATTTTAAAAGAACTGATTACCATTACTGCTGCAGCGAACAAATTCCTTTGTCTATAGACACCAAAGACTGTTGAGCTTCTGTTCTTCTAATTCTTTCAGCAACAAAGTGGCCACAATACCCTGGCTGCAAACACAAATTGTCCTCTGCCTACCATAGCTACCACAATGAACTCTATCACTTATGACTCTACTTCTTCTTCTTCTACTTCCATTACAGAAGGTTCACGAGAGGATAGATGTCTACAGAATTACCTTTCAAGAGAGCAAGTAACCAAAGCTGACATTATATGGTGCATGCAAACTGTCATGCAACACCATTATTTACGAGCCAGTGAAGCTAGTGTACGTATGTTCCCTGTAATGTTTCCAGACTCTGAAATTGCTTCGATAGTTCAACTGCACAGAACGAAAGTTGCATATACAATCACTCATGGTTTGGCTCCGTATTTTCATAAACAAGTTCTTGAGATGTGTAGTAAGTGCATACATTTCACTATTGGTTTTGACGAGTAACTGAATAAAGTTTCTCAGATGGGCCAAATGGATCTTGTAGTTTGCTGTTTCAATCCTGATACTAATGAGGCATGCACTTCTTATTTTGATTCCGTGTTTCTTGGTCACTCTACCGCCTAGAATTTGTTACATGTTTTTTTGCAAGCACTGCAAGGACTCAATTTAAAGAACTCTAACAAATTTCAATGGGTGGTCCAAATGTTAATAAAAAGTTCCTTCAGGATATCAGTAATTTATTAAACGATGATCCAGATGCTAATATTTTAGTGAACATTGGACCTTGTGGCTTGCATACTGTGCACAATTCATATAAAATGCCAGTAAAAGAAACCCAGTAGAATATTGCAGAGTTTCTTCGTGCACTTCACTTCTTGTTTTCATACGTTCCTGCAAGACATTATTCAGGTTCAAACGTACTTCCTTTGAAATACTGTGCTATAAGATGGCTTGAAAATTCGAAAGTCACTGAACGTGCTATAGATAACCTACCTAATGTTGACAAATATGTGGAATGGAAAAACAGAGGCAAAAAAATCCCAAACTGTAACAGCTTCAAAAGAGTATCTACTTCACTATCACTAACATAGTGTATGCACTTCCTAACAATATCCGACACTAAAATAAGAATACGTACATTATTATTACAAATAAAAGAAATAAATTATTTGCAGCTAATGACTGGCATAGGAAGGATGTTTTGGCTGATTGAGACCATGGTGCCAATTTTTGCGGAGTCACATTCTTCTCACTTGTCTTTGATGAACTATACTGAGGTATGGTACACAGACGAACAATATACTAACCAACACACGGACATAAATAAAATTACATCTACACTGAAGACTATTAAACCTATACCTTAAAAGCCGAGCCAGGTAGCTTAACCTCATGGCGATGTATTGTAGACAATGTAGTCGGCAGCCAGGTTTCAAGATTGCACTTAAACTATATAAGTCAATATGAATGGCAGCTTGGGACTGGTTGGATCAAGACTGAATACACAGAATCATGCTTCAAAAACTCCAAAACAAAAAACAACTTTCATCTTACAATGTGATGTCACTTTATTTTTAATCTTGTTCTGTATTCACGAAATTACACGTGATATTACAAGCCACTAGTCATGCCTCAAGTTTCCGAACACCTTGCATAATAGATAGATAGATAGATAGATAGATAGACAGACAGATATATAGATAGATTGATTGATTGATTGATTGATTGATATGGTTTATTTTAACTGGCAAAGTTAGGGACACGTGTCCCTGTCTTACTCTTAACCAGTGAAATACATAAATAATATAAAATAAAAATTTCTGAATACTGAATTAAAAAGAGACAAACAAATTACTATGCTACTGTGCTGCCCTACTGTACATAAAATATCTATTATAAAACACAATATAAATTTACATTTCCTAAGTATAATAATATTATAACTGCTAAAAAACATACAATGAATTGCAACAGTAATAATAATAATAACAATAATAATAATACAGACAAACCTAATACTTGCAATTAATTTGTCCAATTCCAGACATATATTACACTGACAAATATATAATTTTCAGATTTTTATTGTTGGCCAAAAACATTACAAAATAGGGATCGGGATAAGGTTAACTATGCAGGGAACCACAGCTGAGTACTCTCTAACACTACTGATGAATCATATAATAATAATAATAAGAAGGCAAAGAAGAAAGGCCAGGATGAGAAGGAGAAGAAGAAGAAAAAAGGAATCTGTTGCACTACAAGCTTGTTTCATAGAGATATTTTGAGCACATACTTTTAAATCTTCCCAGGTTTGATATCCCTCTGACCTCCTGCAGAAGGAAGTTTCATTCACAGATGGCCACAACAGTGAAGGAATTGTAGGTTGAGGATCTATGCTTAGGAATAGCGAGCAATGTCGAGCTCAGCGCTATGATGTTTTTAACATGGTGTTCAGGGAGACTATGAAATCGTTCATACAGGTAGGATGGGGATTGTACGGTAAAGATTTGGTGCAATGAAGTCAGGGTACGCAGCTTTCATCTATTTTCAAGGCGTAGCCATCCAAGGTCGACGCAAAACTGGGTAAGATGATCTGAATATTTCAGATTACATATAAATCTTACACAGGCATTCTGTGCACATTGTAGTTTATCTCGAAGCTCAGTTTTCATGTCTGTGTAAACTACGTCACAATAATTGAATATTGGAAATATCAGGGCTTCAAATAGTTTCATCTTTAAACTGAACGGGAAAGTAAATTTGAAACTGTTTAATATGTGCAACATTGCAAAAAATCATCTACTCACAGATATTGCCTGATCTGTCCAAGAGAAGTGCTGGTTAATGATCACTCTGAGATTGTTTACCTCTTGCAAGAGGGTAAAGCTTCATACTGAAGTCATACATCAGGGATGGACATGCGGTAATTACTGGAAATAAGTCTTGGATGGGCAAATGCAATGATTTGGGATTTTTTGGGTTTATAATAAGTCCGTGCTGGAAAGACCATTTGCTTATGGCCTCTAGATCCATGTTAATTTGCTCAATTGCTTTCAAAACATCTGTTGGTTTTGCATGGATGTACAATTGAATGTTGTCAGCATAAATGTGACATTTACAATGTGTCAGCTCTTTAGCTAAGTCATTTACATAGACAGAACGACACGTTGACGTTCATGTAAATAGGCTCCCATTCATTTCAGAGTAATGTAGGAGAACTCTTGGCGATAAAGTTTGGATAGGGGCAACTCATGGTCTACAGAGTCGAATGCTTTGCTGAAGTCCAATAAGACTAGAATTGTCAGTTTTTGCTCATCAGTAGCCTGCCTTTCAGTCATGCTTAGCAAGGTAGTACATTAGCTGTGATTTTGGCGGAAGCCTCACTGGTGTGGGTCCAGTATGTCATGGTCGTTGAGATAGTTCGTGATTTGATTATGCACCATGTGTTCGAGTCTCTTGGCTGTTATAGACAGTATATTAATAGGTCTGAAGTTACAGTTTAGTGGAGGAGATATTATTTTCAGTAAAGGATGTACCAGGGCCATTTTCCAGACATTTGGAAATACACTGTTTTGAAGGGAGAAGTTGAATATGAATGTCAATACTGTAATAATGGCATCGAATTTCCTTTAGCTTTATAATACATAGATTGTCCACCCCTGTGGAATTAGTTTTAATTCGCAAGATAGCCGCTTTCCCTTGCAGGGGTGAGACAGAACTACAATAAAATTTATCTATGCCTATGGGTGGTATGTTGTTATTTGCCCTCAAAAGATTTTCTTTTGCTTCTTCGATTAATTGAACATGGGAGGATACAAAGTGATCATTCAATTCATCAAGAGAAATCTCCAAATTGTCTATCTTGTCCGGTTTATTTAAGCCAAATAGTTGCAATGACTTCCATAAGGTAGCGGGTCACAGTAGGGTTTTATAAGGTCATGGGAGTAATGTAGTCGAGCGTTTCTTACTGTCTGAGTCGTTTTATTATGTAGTTGTTTGTAATAGATAAGGATTCCTCCTTCGGGTAATGTTTATATTTCCTAAGAGCTGCATCCCGCTTAGGCATCATTGCTCTAATATCATCATTTAGCCACGGGGAGAGTCTTTTACAGATGCGTGCTGTTCATAGAGGGGCGTGCTTGTCAAAAGTATGTAGTATCATGGTATTGAAAGTCGTGACCATGTCGTCAATGTTAGTTTTATGAGTTATATCCTGCCACAGCATCGAAAAAGAGTCTTCCACAATAAGTTTGCATTGTCAATACGGCTAGAGTCTCTGTAAGTAACGTACTTAGGTTTATGTCTGGGGCACTGCAGTGCGTAAGACATAAAGATAATGTCATGGGCTGACAGTCTGGGAGCAGACGTCTGGCCATGATATAATACTCTGTCAGGGTGGTTCGTTACTATCAGGTCCAGTAATGTGTGTGGTTTTAGTGTGCTGAGTGGGGGAAAGTAGCAGGATCGCCATAATGCATGCCTGAAATGTATTCAATAGATGGGTGGTTTCAGATGAATCAGGATATAGAAGGTTTGTATTGAAGTCGCCCATCATTATAAGATGTTCCCATATAGGTAACAGTCTGTTAAGATCAGTCTCTAAGTCATTCAGATGGCGAGCTTTATGCGGCTTGTATACAGCACCTACTAAGCATTTCACAGTAGAGACCTGCATCACTATGAACATGTCCTCAGGTTTTCGTTCATACTGTTGAGGCGACTGACAGATAATTTGAAGTTTCATGCGCGAAGAGACAAAAGCACAGACCCCACCTCCCCCTTTGCCAAGTCTGTCATTCCTCAGACGACAGTAGGCAGGTAATTCCAGATTCTTAGCCTGATATTTGACTTTCAACCAACATTCACTGCATTAGATTATATCAAAGGACAGTGGTATGAAAATCGCTTTTATTTCATCTATACGAGTTTGGGAAACTAAACTCTCGGCATTAAGGTGACATGTCAAGTGCGATTTTATGTCTATTTAGGGCTGACTGGAGAATGTGTGTTGTAGCTTCAAGGGGTGAAGTTTGTGTCAATGGACTAGCAGGTAGACAGTTTGAAGGGATGGGTGGTGAAGAGGAAGTGTGACAAGGTAAGTATTGTTATGGTCACAGGGATTACGGCTGTTTGTGGTATGCATAACCAACTGCTAAAATGAAACTAACTAGAAAACAACATGCGACTACATCCTAAGAACGGTCAGCAATTTATGTATTTTAGATAATTAAATTGTGAGTAATAATAATAATAATAATAATAATAATAATAATAATAATAAAAATATTAATAACAATAATAATAATAATAATAGTGATAACATGCAACAGCAGATTAGGTGTACAGAATACTCAAGTAGGAGCTTACTCTATGTAGTGTTGATGTTAGATCTATGTAGACGTAATACAGAGGCCCGACTTAAATTAGATCCAGATAGGAAAATTTTATTAAAGAGTAAGTGGATGGACAGGTGGTAGAATAAGAAAACAGATAAGTGAATAGATATTTAGATAAATAAATTTGGTAAATGGATAGATACGTAGATAGATGAAAGATACCTAGATAGATAGATAAGGTTAGTTGAAAAAAATAAAAAAGCTAGCTTCTCAGCTGCGACTTAGGTAAAGCATGGGAGTTGACTCACATTGTCAAGTGATAAGGCAGCACTGCAACAGAAGCTTATGCCATAGGAAGTTCCTTTAACTGGCACACTCTTAATTCCATCCTGCCCGCTTTCTTGATTACGATGTCTCCTGAGTCAGTCCAAGTGTTTGTAAGAACAAAACACTGGATTGCTGTCTCCAAGATGGACATTCTGATAGCCGAATGATCTTCATGGATTGCTGTGGATAAGCATTTCAATTTCGTTTTCCTAGTGAAGACATCCTGCTGTGACCGATAAGACACAAATTTCACTAGGATACGCCTTGTTCTCTGGTAATCAAGGTCTTACTCTGTGACACCTATCAATGTCATTAAGTCTAACATCTGCACCTACTACTTTGCACACGTTGAGCACTAGTTCATCACAGTTTCCGTTCGAACATTCAGGGATGCCGAAATTTCTTACATTACTTCTCCTTCTTTACTGCTCCAATGAATTGCACTTGGCATCCATATCCTCCTTCAGTTTGCGGATTTCTGCCTCCTTCTTACCATGTTCTTCAGTTAACTCTGAAAATGCTTTGATATTAAAATTTAAACTCTTTTCAAATTCTTTTATAACCAGTTGTGTCATGCGGGTCGAAATGGCCTGCACAATTAATTCAAAGAAGCTGTCCGAGTTAATGAAGTCCTCCAGCACACACTTCACGAGGCAGTCTACGCTGGCAGCACTGGTAGTGGCTGGGCTTCCAACTCCATTGTTTCCCCATTTTCTTAACATTGCAAATTTGGAAGAAAACGATCAACACCGACAAAAAATATGGGTATATCGATTCGTAAATACAAATGTAACACTTCCGCAAGTTTCTATCACTTCCACTGAAGTACAACACCTTCAAATCACTTGATTACTGTGGAGCCTCACTCACTGACGTCCATCACCAACCATTTCATCAAATAGGTTAAAACTCAACATGGCACGACTCGAACAGTGTCACATTGCATTACACATTTACACAAGGTTTACCTACATCAGCACATTTAATAATTGTAATAATAATAATAATAATAATAATAATAATAATAATAATAATAATGAGCACTCGAAGGAGTATTAAGTTAAAGCGAATTTCACACTTTCCTGCATTGAGTCAGTGTCTTTTCTCTTTTTACATTTTATGAGGTAGTGACTATCGCACACATCATTACATAGTAAACAAACACAGTCATTTGTTGGGTAGTGGAATTTTGTCTATATGCATATTTTGCTGTGGAAGCCATACATTTAAGCGATTAGAAAACTGAGAACACAATATAGGCCTCACCATTCCCCAACAACACAGAATATACAATAGTTAGCAGATCAAAACATTGAAAATTCAATCGAACATAGTCGCTACTGCATGCCATATGCTATTCATATAGCTACTGAAGATATCGATTCGCGATCACCGGGCGAGTTGGCCGTGCGCGTAGAGGCGCGCGGCTGTGAGCTTGCATCCGGGAGATAGTAGGTTCGAATCCCACTATCGGCAGCCCTGAAGATGGTTTTCCGTGGTTTCCCATTTTCACACCAGACAAATGCTGGGGCTGTACCTTAATTAAGGCCAAGGCCGCTTCCTTCCAACTCCTAGGCCTTTCCTATCCCATCGTCGCCATAAGACCTATCTGTGTTGGTGCGACATTAAACCCCTAGCAAAAAAAAAAAATATTTGCGATCACACTTTGTTTTGTTAATGTTTATTCAGGTTTCTTCACAATTTATTCCTGGCATAAAAGACATGCCCAAGATTAATCTTACAAAAATTGAAGAATGTGTTTCTATTAATGGACAAATAGGGTATGTCCATTTTATCTGGCAGAAGAACGAATTTCCAGATTATTTTCTGAATTCCAGGACCTTTCCTGGTTTTCCCATTATTTCTGGAATTCCCTGACATTCCCCAGTTACCAGTATTCCATACTGCTGGACACACTGATAATCCCGTATTTGTTTGGTGAGGCCACAGTTTTCTTATTTTTGTTGAAAATGTGTAAAAAGGATCATGTCTGTGTGTTGCTGTGTGTGTCTTTACTAGCTGATGTGATAGCCTCCTCTTGTCCTATTAGTCGAATGGGAATGCTTGTGCTAGATGTTGGCTACAGCTTCAATGCTGAAATCGAATATTGAGGGATGTGTGGTGAAGAATCTGTAATGAGAGGAGGCTAGAAAGATTTTTAAGATTAGAGCAAAAAGGGTAAAATTTGACGAAAAATGCTGTGTATAAAATTACTCACACCGTCGACCTTTCTGGTGGGAACTAGTTGCCTCTGCAGCATCAGAACCAATGACAGTAGCACTTCTAGTATTGTATCTGTGTGATATTGATGGGAGGGGGTGTGGAGGAGGGGAGGAGATGGGCGGAACATTGAGCTTATGTACGGCTGGCTGTAGGGAATAATTACAGTGATAATGGCACAAACATCTTTGAAGCAACAAAAGAAATCAAGGCCTTTCTGCAAAACAACCCTCAGAAAACCAACTTTTCACACAACTGCAGGCATGGGACTGACATGGCATTTCATCCCTCCTGCAGCACCACACTTTGGTGGAATCTGGGAAGCAGCTGTCAAGAGTCTGATACATCAACTGAGAAAAGTGATGGATTCTTATCGCTTCACCAACAAAGAAGGTACCACTTTTATAAAACATATATAGTCTCACCAAATGTTTTTTTAACGTGTCTTAATTGTGTAAATTGTCGTTTGTGAACTTACAAGTTTCCTCATTTTTATAACACACATTCCTATACGTAACACCTTGACTAGAGTAATCAGGATCCTGATTTTTATCCCTTAGGCATGAGATTATGGCTGAAGATGCCCAAACAATGGGCGAAACATGTCCCCTTAAATTGGTATTACAATATATAAATCCTAATTGTAAGACCCCAATGCGTATTGAATACGAGGATTACAATAAACTTTTGTAACATTGTTGAAATAATGTATATTTCAATACGGACCAGTCATGAGATTGTCGTAAACAACCCATGGAGTAAAAATAAGGTCCACTGTTCGTATAGGAGTTGAACCCTCTACACAAATGTTAGATTAATGTTGTGTAGGAAACTATCAACTCATACAGTATAAAAACTATAAATCCAATCATAGATCAAGAAGGCCATCTTCTTGTTGGTGGAAGACTCCAATACTAGTGGAGTAAAAAATTTAGAAATTCTGTATCATCTCACAAATATAATTATGATGGCGGAACATTTTCAACTATTTCATCCTGACACTCAACTCTCTGAGAGACAAGTTTACGATCTCATCAGCAAGGGGGACAGAAAGAAGCCACACTCATACACATCTCAAGTGTTCTATGATGAATGAAGATACCTCAGAACAATTAATGTGAAATACACAAATTGTGCCTGTAACCCAGAATTACCCATTCCTTAAAACTGCTGGCCAAATTCTAATGAAAAATCGTGAGAAATCAAACAAGACCAGACTGCCTAGCTACCAAGGCTGTCTACATAGACATGATACCTGATCTCACTACAACATTTCTCTCTGCACTTTATAGACTTAGTTCTCATAGAGGTCAACCGCTGAACATTTACAGCAATTACAGCACAAACTGCTTTGGAGCAGCTACAGAAATCAAGGCTTTTCTGCAAAACCACCCTCAGAAACCATCTTTTCACACAACTGCAGACATGGGACTGACGTGGCATTTCATCCCTTGTGCATCATCACACTTTGGTGGAATCTAGGAAGCAGCTGTCAAGAGTCTGATATAACACCTCAGAAGAGTGATGGATTCTTATCACTTCACCAACAAAGAATGGACCATTCTTACAACACATACTCACATCCTATCACCAAAGCTAAATGATGACCCTTTTGACACTTTTTACCTAACTACATCCCATTTCCTTATAGGACAGCCAATTACTACACTCCCTGATCATGATTATACTTCCCATCTCATCACAACCTTGCCCACATAGAAATATTTTCAGCAACTAACCCAGAACTCCTGGAAGAGATGGTGAAATGAATATCGAGATAAATGGGCAATGAAATACCCCATAGCAACATAGTCATACTGAAAGAAGATGACACTCATGCTATGAAGTGGACAAAGGCAGTGATCAAATGTGCATCCTGGTAATGACGAATTCATTCATGCAACGAATTTTCAGGTGAGTAATGGTGAAATTATAAGGCCTATCACAAACGCTATCCCTTATGAAGTATGAAACAGAAAAGCAAGATAACTCTTGAATGGCTTATTTATTCCATTGTATGTTTAAGTAAAATTATCAATCACAATAGACAAGTAACACCACAGACCACATTAGGTCACTTGCCAAGAGATGGCTACAATGTGAGTAGTATATTAAGCGAACGCTCATGGTAAACAAGCATATCACCAGCAACTTGTATCAACAAATTACTGTATTATCTAGAAATCAATAATGAATATAATCAATAAGATAACAAAGGTGTTTCATTTGGAAGCAACTAGTAAAATATCATGTAACAGTAACAAAACAATATACCTTATAAACACTTTGTGTTCAAAAGTATTTACGAATTCAAAAATATTAGTAGGAATGATACCAGCTCTCAAATGCTAAAGAGTAGGGGTCTTTGGAAAAATCCTAAGTGCTGTGCAATTCATAACACAAGATCATGGAACAACTCAAAGGAAAAGTGAAAATAGGTAAGTAAAAGGTCAATCTCATAAAAAAAGTGTATTTTCTGTAGGACTATCAATCATATGCACTGAAATGAAGGGTCAAACACTGATATCTGTGGAGCCATTTTCTAACCATTTCAATTACCTGACGATGGCTTATCAAATTATGTACATTACCTCAAAGGAGTTTTCCTGCATCGAACCTGGCTCGGTTAACTCTGATTTAACTTCTCCTTTCAGAGCTATCACTTCTGATACATATTCAAAATTTTCCTGTGAAAAAGAAGATATATTAGGTATGCTCATAACACACATCTACAAATACAGTCACTAACAAATGAGCATGTTATTTCATTAATATCCAGTATTACAGTTACTTTACAGCGATAATGGCACAAACTTCTTTGGAGTAGCTAAAGAAATCAAGGCCTTTCTGAAAAACAACCCTCAGAAAACCAACTCTTCACACAACCGCAGGCATGGGACTGACACGGCATTTCTCCCCTCCTGAGAGCACCACACTTTGGTGGAATCTGGGAAGCAACTGTCAAGAGTCTGATATATTACCTCAGAAGAGTGATGGATACTTATCACTTCACCAACAAAGAATGGACCACACTTATAACACATACTCACATCCTCTTATCAAATGTTTTTTAGATGTATCTTTATTGTGTAAATTGTCGTTTGTGAACTTACAAGTTTCCTCCTTTTTATAACACACGGTCCTCTATGTAACAATTTGACTAGAGTAATCAGGATCGTGATTTTAATCCCTTAGGCATGAGATCACGGCTGATGATGCCCAAGCAATGGGCGAAACATGTCTCCTTAAATTAGTATTACAATATATAAATCTTCATTCTAAGATCCCTATGCGTATTGAATACGTGGATTTCAATAAACTTTTGTAACATTGTTGAATTAATGTACATTTCAATATGGACCAGTCATGAGATTTGTAACATATAATTGTCTGAGATTGTTGTAAACAACCCACGGAGTGAAATTAAAGTCCACTGTTTGTATCGGAGTTGAACCCTGCACACAAATATTATATTGATATTGTGCAGGAAACTAACAACTCGTATAAAGACTATTAATCCAATCATAGATCAAGAAGGCCATCATCTTGTCATTGGATGACTGCACAATACTCCAATACAAGTGCACTGGAAACATTAGAAATTCTGTATCACCTCACAAATATAATTATGATGGCAGAACACCTTGGACTACGTCATCCTGGCACTCAACACTCTGAGAGACAAGCTTACGATCTCTTCAGAAAGGGGAACCGAAAGAAGCCACACTCATACACGTCTCAGGTGTCTCATCGTGCCATACTAATTTATGTTTCGCCCATTCCATGGGCATCATCAGCCATGATCTCATGCCTGGGGGATAAAAATCAGGATCCTGATTACTCTAGTCAAAGTGTTACATGGAGGAATAATTAATGAAAAATACACAAATGGTGCCTTTAACCCCAACATACCCATTCCTTAAAACTAGAATAATCTGTGATGGCCCAGTTAATATAAATCAATTGCGTGAAACTGAACAAGACCAGACTGCCTAGCTACCAAGGCTGTCTACATAGACATGATACCTTATCTCACCACAACATTTCTCTCCGCACTTGATCAACTTAGTTCTCATAGAGGTCAACCCCTGAACATTTACAGCATTAATGGCACAAACTTCTTTGGAGCAGCTACAGAAATCAAGGCCTTCCTGCAAAACAACCCTCAGAAAACCAACTCTTCGCACAACTGCAGGCATGGGACTGACGTGGCATTTCATCCCTCCTGCAACACCACACTTTGGTGGAATCGGGGAAGCAGCTGTCAAGAGTCTGATTTAACGCCCCAGACAAGTGATGGATTCTTATCGCTTCACCAACAAAGAATGGACCATTCTTGAAACACATACATCCTCTCACCAAAGCTAAATGATGAACCTTTTGACACTTCTTACCTAACTACAACCCATTTCCTTATAGGACAGCCAATTACTACACTCTCTGGTCATGATTATACTTCCTCTCTCATCACAACCTTCCCCACGTGGCTATACTTACAGTAGCTAACCCAGAACTCCTGCAAGAGATGGTGAAATGAATATCTCAATAAATGGGTAATGAAATACCCCATAGCAACATAGTCATACTGAAAGAATATGACACGCATGCTATGAAGTGGATGATGACAGTGATCAAATGTGCATCCTGGTAATGATGAATTAATTCATGTAACGAATGTTCAGGTGAGTAATGGTGAACATACAAGGCCTATGCACAAACACTATCCCTTACAAAGTATGAAACAGAAAGGCAAGATACTTTTGAATGGCTTATTTATTCATCGCATGTTTAAGTAATATTGTTGCGAGATTACCTGTGGAACTCAGAGAGTTGAAAGAAGATGTCAGCTTGAATGGGTCTATCTACGATATCGAAGATTAATTTAAAATTTAAAAACAAAGGTTATATTTCTTTTCAGATCTCAAATTTAACAAAATTCTTCACTAGGTCAAGGAACAAAATGTCAGGTACAAAATAACAAACTAGAATAGAAATCCAAGGGTTGGAAATTACAAGTTTTGAGCTTCCAGCTCCAATTTACAAGTTTACAACGTCACAAATGTTGCGTTTGGTTAGATAACGAGAGATATCTCCCAAGGCACAGTTCAAGAGCACCTTGCTCCAAAGGTTACACATACAGCCTCCCAAAGGCCCCACTCAAAATTGCACCAATATCAGACAAGAGTTCACATATTCTTTAAATTGAACAAAGGAGGCTGTGCTCCCAATTCCTTACAGCCTACTCAAGGAAACATTAAACAAAACCTTACAATTTCTGGCATCTCTAACACAGTGGTATCTAGTACCCATACTACTGGGCCTTCATGGAAAAGAACAACAGGTTATATTACTGTCCCAAACTCAAAATGTATGCAGTCGTAAACTTGTGCTCCTTGAAAACCAAGTTTTGAAACCCTACTTGGGCTTGTGGCCCGATGATGCAGAGACAAATTCTACACAACTGAGGTGACACAAAAGAGAAGTTAATGAGTGATTTACAGGAGAAAAAAGTTACAAAATCGTAGTCACCTCAAGATAAACTGAAGGGGATTTTGAGAGGGAAACACACTCTCTATCCCCAATTTACAGTTTAAGTCTGTATGAAATTTTACATTAGCAGAATGAAAGTTTACATTTGTGAAAACAGCTGTGAGTTTGAGGAGACAGCTACAGATATAGAAAACTGGTGGCCATTACCTGGGTTGACGTTCTGCCTGCCAAAGAATTAGGCACCCCTCCTCCTGTCTTAACACACACACTCAGAAATTTGACGAGAAAAAGACAAGGTAATTAGGAGAGGCCGCAGCTTTTATACCCAAGGGGTGGGTTCGAGAAGGCTCTGGGCTAAATCCAACCACACCCTCCCATTTTATTTGATACTCAAAAAGTTACAAGAAGCTTATGATTGGCTGAAAAATAAATACAGAAAATTTGTGATTGGCCAGACTTCAAAGCTGGCGAGATGAGAAGAAAGTGTTGCAAAACATTGAAGTATCAAAATAAATGAAAGTCAATTTAGTTGAGGAAATTTACAAACCCAAAACTTCTTTAAATCATTAATTATTCCACCTTACACCAGAGTGCATTACCTCAGTTTCTTGTAGGGATATCTATGGAGAAAAATTCAAACATTTTGATGTACACCAAAACAAAACAAAGATATCCAGTCAGTTTAGGAAACGTTAAAATAACATATTACTCAGTTAGTCAGTAGTGAGGTCTTCTGATCAATGTCCCAACTTTATGCACTAGCGGTTTCAAGTTTTGTTCGATAGATAGTGTTCCTTAAGGCGCTTCTTTTACATGTGCAGGGTTGAGGTGCACCTCCCAGTACAAATATTATAAGTCACAATGGACTAGTACCATCACAGACCACATTACGGAGAAAAAGAATACTTTTCACTTGCCAAGGGATGGCTACAATGTGTGTAGTATACAAGCGAACAATCACAGTAAACAAGCATATCACCTGCAACTTGTATCAACAAATTACTGTATTATTTAGAAAACAATAATTAATATAATCAATAAGATAACAAAGGTGTTTCATTTGGAATCAACTAGTAAAATATCCTGTAACAGTAAAAAAAGAATGTATCTTTCAGCTACTTGGTGTTCAAAACTAATTTACGAATTCAAAATTATTAGTACGAATGATACCAGCTACCAAATGACATAGAGTAGAGGTCTTTGGAATAATCCTAACTGCTACACAATTCATAACGCATGATCGCGGAACAACTTGAAGGAAAAGTGAAAACTAGGTATGTAAACAGTCAATCTCATAAAAAAGTATATTATCAGTAGGACTATCAATCACGTGCACTAAAAAGTGGATCAAATCCCGGTATCTGTTGAGCCATTTTCTACCCGTTTCCATTATCTGATGATGGCTTATCAAATTATGTACATTACCTCAAGAGAGTTTTCCTGCGATGACTCTGGCTCGGTTAACTCTGATTTAACTTCTTCTTTCAGAGCTATCACTTCTGATACATTTTCGAAATTTTCCTGTGGAAAATAAGATATATTAGGTATGCTCATAACACACATCTACAAATACAGTCATTAATAAATGAGCATGTTTATTCATTAATTTCGGAATTTCACTAATGTTTAAGGAAGATTTCTTCCAGCAGAGGATTGTTATAACCAAAGTCTGTACTGAGAAAGGTGTTATTATTCTTGCTCACTCCTTATGTCAGAGAAAGGATGAGACTGAGAATAAAATATAAAATGCGAAATATTTTCTAGCCATATCAGAAGATATAATACCAGGGATGGAATTGGGGCTATTTCTCACATAATTTGGAAAGAAGCAGCCATAGGCATAAACACTAAATTGTATGAACTGTTTTCATATGTTCAATCATATCAGTCAAATCATAAAAGTTGTTTGAACCAATTAGAAGCATTACAATATTTCTAAATGATTTTTTGTTCTCAGCATAGAGTTTGTTTAAAGACAGATTCAAATTACTTGAAATAATGGAATCACATTCACTACTATGGTTTTGCTGAGATCACAGGAGCTACATTAAACATTAATACAGTTCTGTTTCAATGATTCCAAGTGTAAAATAAAAAACTCAAACATGAAAGAAGCAGACTTATCACAGTCATATAACAGTGAAAGATGTGATGAAGCCCAAAGTCAAAGCAGCTAGAAATGAAATATTTTACTACTATAAGCATGTTATGTAATGTTCTGTGACGAGCTGAGGGGATGAGGACACCGTCAGTGGAGAATCAGCAGTGTTGGAGTGTATATCTGCAGTTTCGGAAGATCTTTTATGATCTACTATGAGACATTTAAATTTCACTCTTGGATTCATAAAACCTTGTCAGCATTAAAGGGGGGAGGGACTGTGATTAAAAGCATATATTCTAATGTAAGTTAAGTAACTAATAAAAGTGAATTAATGCATCAAGTTCTCTAGAATATACCAACTTAACACATTCAATACGAAGAGAACAGTGGCTGAACTAAGGAATGGATGAAAAGGATGCACAAAAAGACAAGGAAATAATGACAATGAGGAAAGAAAAAATTCTGTTTAATGTGCCTCAAGTTATATGAAGGGGCATATAAAATAAATTATTCTCAGAAATCATACATGCTAGAGCCCTTAGACATGGTTCTCTACTGTATATATCATAGAATCTGACCTGTATTTGAGGAATAAAATTAGCTAATCACTATTCTGTCTTTCTAGAAGAATTCAACATCTGAGCAAAATATTTATTTTGAGAGAACGTACATTCAGATTTTGAGGTATTTCATCCCTCGTATGTCATAGGCAAATCTGATCGTTCCTTAAAACACATAATATCTTCCAGCACATTGTGGATGTCAGGGTAACCCAGAATTATCGCACCAGTGTTGACATTTTGTTTAGCAGACTGGTGTATCCAGGCTATAAAAAAAAACACTAATGAAAGATTTGTGATTTAACTTCTTCTACACTAATTATGGTAGGAGTAATAATTCTTAACATGTGGTGCTAATGGTGGTGCAGTACTGTAGGAGGATATTAGTTTTTTTTAAAGTACGATCGGCCAACCATCATCTATTATAATCAAAGGGGAAAAATACAAAAAGGTGCAACCCCTAAACCAAAGTAATTTCAATAATGACAGTAAAAAGTACAGACTAATCCAAGCCTAACCTTAAGTTCCTAAGAGTTGGCAGCTTTGTGTAGCACATTGTGGTGTATTCCCAGACAAATAAAACAAACAGAGTTGTACTACGCATAGATGCTCATTCAGCAATTGGTGACTGCTGGTGTTAATACTGAGGAAGCACATAGAAAATTATGCCCCTGCCAAACTTATTCAGCTATTAAGGTTTAATTTCTGACCCCTATAAAGTTATCTGGTATGAGACTTACAAGCGATGCCGTTGTTTCTCCTTCAATCCAGCCTGGTTCCTCTTTGATCTTTGCTTCCAGGTCCATTTTACACTGCAAACTGAAGTAGCTAGAAGGTACTGGAATGGTTGATTACTTCTACTGAAACATAAGCCAGAAAAATATATTACCTTATTAATGTCATTGATACTTATGGTGTTTGTGAACAGACTAAGCAACAACCTTGTCATTTTAAATGCTATTGGCTTCACGTCGCACCGACACAGATATGTCTTATGGCAATGATGGGACAGGAAAAGGCTAGGAGTAGGAAGGAAGCGGCCGTGGCCTTAATTAAGATACAGCCCCAGCATTTGCCTGGTGTGAAAATGGGAAACCACGGAAAACCATCTTCAGGGCTGCCGACAGTGGGGTTCGAACCTACTATCTCCCGAATACTGGATACTGACCGCACTTAAGCGACTGCAGCTATCGAGCTCGGTCATTTTAAATGACCATCAATATTATGATCATACCAAAAAACACAAAATTTTACATGACTGTTGATATTGTGATCATACCTATAGGACCTCAACTTTTCTATGACTAATACTTCGATCAAAGCTAAGGACCTGCAGTTTTACATGATTTCTAAAACAGTGATCACATCCATAATATAATTTAACTTATCTGTCGATATCAAGACCATAGTCATAGGACTCCTATTATTACATGACACCTTATATCATATTAATAGCTATCTAACATACAGTTTTATATGAAACTGAAACCGCAACAAGATGAACTTTCTTGAAAATTAAGTGACTGTACGGTTTGCATATCACTCTGATCACCCGGGTCCATATACTGGAAACTTCCTACCACTTTTATCTCTTGTAATCAGCTTCAAAACTAACTGAACAAGTTCAAAGTTCTTTGAGATATGTTCTATCAAAATTTTCCTGCCCAGGATCAAATTAGCTCAAACCATTCTCCTCTCATTAAGCTTATTCACTATCTCTGTATTTGAGACATGCTCTATCAATCTGATCTTCAAGAACTTCTGATAACATGGCATCTAAAAGGCTTCAACTATGTTTTTTCTTGGCACCAGTTATTATCTGTGTTTCACTTCCATACGGTGTCATACTCCTTGATCAGTGTAAACATAATTTTAAAATTTTTCACTCTGTTGAGCCTAAAGAACGTGATAGGGAACAGATGGGAATTTAAGCTGGATTCAGTGATGATATTTATCGATATTGAGAAGGTCAGAGATGGTCAGTGTACCATGGCAAGTGGTCTCGGATGCATTGATAAAAAAGAAGACAGGGAGAGGTGAAGAGCCTATTATAAAAGCCATGAACGAAGAGTGAGTAAGTAATATGAATACTGTGATAGGACAAACAAACTTTTTCAAAGTAGAATCAGGACTTCAAAAACGATGTTTTTTATCCCCGCCAATCTTCATTACAATCATGGATGAAATCCACAAGAGTATACAACAAAAAATGGGAACCAAGGAGGCAAAGGCCTCATACTTTGCAGATGAGACAGTAATATGTGGAGAAGATGAAATGGAAGCACAAGAACAAGATAATGCAAGGAATCAGGAGATGGAGGAATATGGAATGAAAATAAGTGTGGAAAAGAATATGATAGTAGTGGTGACAAGAGGTAATAGAGAAGGAAGTGGGAATATTGAAGTAAATGGAAGACCATTAGAAGTTGTGGAAAGCTTCAAGTATTCGGAGAGAATAATTGAAGATGGGTAAATAAAATAAGAAATTGGATAGGGACTTGAATAAGCCAATGAGTTTTACCAATGAGTGAGATGTATAGTCTGTAACTGGGACATCCAATGGAATGCAAGAAAATTTTGCACCCAATGTATTACACACCAATTTTAACATATGCACCAGGCACATGGACAACAACAAAAAACATGATAACGCAGAATGCAAGAGGCCAAGATGAAATTCCTTAGAGAAATATAGGGAGGGCATAAAGGGATAAAGTCAGAAACATAGAAATGAGGGAGCGAATTGGATACCCTGAACTGAAAGGCAAGATAGAGACCCGTAAGCTGAAATGGTATGAACAAGTGATGAGAATGGAAGAGGATAGAGTTCCACAGTAAGTATTTAAAGAGAAACTCATAGGCGAAAGACATCGGGGAATGCCCAGAAAGGGGTGACTGTCTACCGTAAGGAGAGTACAGAGAAGAGTGGAGTAAAAGTAGAAAAAAAATTCGAGGAAGGAATGGAGTGGTGGAGAGAGAAAAACTGAGGAGGTTCTTGATTCACATTTCTACCCAGAAGACTGGAAATGGAAAATGAAGAAAATTCTGTTGAAATAAAGACAAAAATTTATACAATAATGCTACCAGCTCATTTCATTGAACAATGCCACTAACCTTAAGTGCCTTTTCTTTATTTTTCTATGCATGTCTTGTCTAATGACACAATCGAGTGGTGTTTACCAGAGTGCCTCTTGTAGGGAAATGAGTGGTTTAAATGTTCAGCAGTTTTTTTTGTTCCCCAGGTGGCAAAAATTGTCTATGTTGAATACCTCGAGTAGTGCCTCAGAGAATTCATTTCACCCAATAGCAGTGTTCGTTAGACACTTTGTGATATTTTACTGTAAATGTAAACATACAGCACTAACAATGAATACGAAAATTTCTCCTACAGGTAATACAAGCTTCATTCCTGTGGCTAAGTGAGTTGATTCTTATGCATTGCCAGGGAACAGATTTCTATGTAAACACATATCTATTCAGGTAAGTGTGATCAATTGTATTTTATATATTTCACCGGAGGGGACAATACTGAAGAGTGCCGTGTTTAATTGTTCTGGCCATCACAGGTTATTCTAATAATATGTTATTGGCTTTACATTCCAGCAACTACCTTTTACAGTTTCCACAGCCAGAATTTATTCCTGAAGATTGTTCTTCCATTCCTGCTAGCAGTTTAATGTTGCACTAACAACTCCAATGGTAAGGGATAAGATTAGGTATGCAGCAGCATTAATTAAGGTTAATTAATGATAAAATGGGGAAACCACAGAAAAGTATTTCAGGCCTGCAGATCATAGGATTCGACCCCATGCAAACTCACCGTCACTCACCCCTGAAAATCTTTTACACACCAATAAATCAGAGAGGCAGCCTACTGTTACCTAAATCATCACGAATAAGTACCGGATATAGCTGCTGTGGGGTAATGATGAGATACAGGATAATCTCCATAACAACACTGATGTAACAAGATACAGATATCCTAAATAGAAACCTCTCAAGATTTTGAATCCTACTACCATATGTCACGGCATACAGAGTAAAGAACAACTCAACGTTCACAGTAGTATCACTATTAAATTGCACAAAAAGGTAAGTAACACAGCAAAATAATAATTAAAATTACATACTACATATCGCAATTTCTATCTGAGACTACCATCTGCATTTTTTCATCTGCGTTGCTCTTCAGAAAAAATTCTCATTCCACTAAATTTAGATATACGATATATTGCCACTACCAGAGTGTGAAATCAGAAAGAAGTGGTGGTGGGGGAGGAGAAGAAACATAGGGCTTAACTACTAATTTTTTTCAGGCAGTACCTGGTTGGGGGGGTTAAAATTCCCCTGTATTTTAATTACCCTCTCCACCCAGAAAAATGTAAATTTGAGATATTTTTGTTCAAATTTTGCTGTTATAACGGGAATGATAAACATTAGAAAGTTTTTCCAATCAGCTGAGAAGTTTATGAGAGACTCGCTATCTTAAGAAAGGCCACACGAGGATCGAGTTTCCATGTTTTATTGCTCTTTTTTAATGGAACTTTCCTCTACCAGGGCTATGTGTTGACTGAACCAATTGTCAGTTTGTATCCTGCTCAAGTGAATATTGTCCTAGTGATACCTATAGGAAACACACCCACTACAAGAAGTACAGGAGTGGTGTAAACTCGAGCTACTTATAGCAATGACAAGGGAGGATGGACTTGCCAGCGTGAAACAACAACAATAAGCTGTAGGTGCGGGGTTGCCACTGCTGCGTTGTTTAATTGCTCAAGGTCTGGCAGTCACTTGAATTATTTCTGATGATTTTATGAAAATATGCCCAGTTAAAGTCATTAATTTCAGTAATAAATTATCGGTTCTACATTTTCCTGTTTATTTTATAATGAAAGGTAACCCCCCCCCGGGCAATTTTAGTGGGAGGGGGGGGGAACCTCTGAGATAAAATCATCGATGGGGGAGACATCCTTCCCTTCCCACCCCGCCGCGATTTCGCACCCTGGCTACTACACACAACTTCCAGGCACTTGCAATGCAATGGCTGGGTGTTTTATAAAAAGCAAGCTAGTTATATGCGTATTCATTTTTCATGCTTAATTAAAAATAAAATTTAAGAAAATTAATAACATTCAATATTACAAATATGTAAATGCTGAAACTGAGAAAGATTAGTATTAACTTCTAATATTCTCAATTGAGGTCTATACATTTAGCAAAATTTAATTATTGAATTTGAACATTACCGACAGTATGTTAGAGGTTGTGGACACAGAGTAAAATGATAGAAATCACAATTCCTCAACGAAGAAAATCCGTAACTCACTTAACGGAATAAGCTGTAGAATAGGCTAATACGCGCCTTAGATAACAACATACCAGCCACTTCGAAATAAAACGACGTATTTGGATATCGCTTAATCACTTAAAAGAAACTCTTGAAGAACAAATTTGATTTGTAACAGTCAGTAAAACAGGCTGAATTTAGGAAAGCATGTATTACTAGTTACAACTGCAGAGTATGCGACACTTCTTCTTCTCTTGAAATGTGAATGGGCTTGTTATATCACCCAGTTCCAATAATTGTAATAAATCACACTGTAACACTCATATATACCAAAATACACAACTGTGTGGAGAGTTGTAGTTTAACATATCCGTAATGTCTACAATTGTAGTATGGGACACTTACTGGAGAGAGCACTGGCAGCACTGGGTGCAATGTTACGCTACGTCCGGGATAAAAGAGGATGTATAAATAAGAGAGGAGTCTCTCCGGGTGTAAAAAGAATAAAAAAAAAATTAAAAAAAAGATCTCGAAAGGAAGTCCATAGGACTTAACGTACCGTGGACAGCCATGGAAGGAGGGAACAACTGACTGAACTTTACGATCCAATTCTTCGTACACTAACGGAAATAAAATCTAACGGTTTTTAAACATATATACATGCATTATCATTATAGTCCGCTATGCCTTTCAGCGTTCAATCAGCAAGCCTCTGTGCGTTTACCAAAACGGCCCGTCGCAAAAATCCTCTATTTGCAACTAGTGCCGTGGCCTCATTTAGTTCTATACCTCTTATCTTTAAATCGTTAGAAACTGAGTCAAACCATTGTCATCTTGGTCTCCTTCTACTCCTCTTACCCTCCATAATATAGCCTATTATTCCCCTGGGTAACCTATCCTCCTCCATTCGTCGCATATGCCCCCACCACCGAAGATGGTTTACGCGAACAGCTACATCCATCGAGTTCATTCCTAACTTAGCCTTTATCTGCTTGTTCCGAGTACTCAACTGCCATTGTTCCCACCTATTTGTAAAAGGAATAATTCTCGCTATTTTCACGTCTGTTACTTCTAACTCTTGAATAAGATATCCTGAGTCCACCCTGCCTCCGCTCTCGTCAAGAAAAGATGGTCCTGAAACACACCGATGTAAAGGCAGTTTCGTCCGGGAGCTGACTTCCATCTTACAGAACACCCTTTATCGCAACTGCCAGCTCACTGCATTAGCTGTACTACACCAAATACAGTGGAGACAATACGCGACACTCTGCGAGATATCGAAGGACAGCGATTTGAGCTCCCTCTAGCGGGGTGACCTGAGAGTTACTGAATCTGTCATAAGAGCACGTGTATTTGTTTGTGAAGTTTTTGGCGTTATTTATGCCTTTGCATTAAGTTGACATAAGTAAATAGTAGCGTGTGTCATTCCTTTATATCTCCTCTCAATATGAGTGGAAAGATATCTGTAGTGTTTTGCTGCAATAACTATGAAGTGCAGAAGGATTCGCGGTCTTTCTTCCGTTTCCCTCGTGACAAGAAAATGTGAGTAGATATTGTGTTTGCATATATATTCCTCCAGTTACAAAGAGATTTTTATAGTACTTCCTAAACTTCTGACCTGCGCGACCCATTTGAATTGGCCAAAAAGTATAATAAGCTTATTTGATTGTATAGTGTAGCAGTTAACCTTCAACACCGATGTGTTGTTGTTGGTGTAATCTGTGGGTTTGATTTAATTCAGGAAAATACATACACATATATGTCTGGTTAGTTGTGTTCCAAGTTACCCCCTTTGGAATGCCGTAATGCGTTGTCAAGAACTGAAGAAAATATGGGTGATTTAAGAAATGTACATATTTTATTGAAACAATATGATGATGCAAATTTGCTTTACCATAATGAAATGGCACTGTGCCAAGTATTGCTTATAGTGAAAATTTGAATGTTTTTGAGGCTAAATTTATAGATTTTCTTTCTGTTAGTAGGCTTCAAGTTAAAAGGAAAATTGTCTAGCTCTTAAATGTAAATTCATTGAATCATGTGTGTAAGGAGTGTGCCGATATGTTTGTTGACAAGCGTTTTAATGTGATCATACTATGCTTTTAAATGAGAAAAATAGACAAATCTAGCCGTGAAAGTTCAGGCAGGAATGCTAAAGCTAAAAAAGTAATGCATAAATGAAAGATCGAGCCCTTTCATAGCAGTCCACTTCACATCTTGATTATATGTCTAATTTCAGTATTTAAATAAGAACCTATTAAATAATTCTTCATTCATTTATCCAGAAATGCTTTAGCAACTTTGAAGTTAATATCTTAGTAACACTTTCTTTCAGGACATATTTTATTTGTCCATTTCCGTATATACATTTACAATGATATTTGAATTTAGCGCGAATTTTCAGGTCACGCCACTAGGAGCGCCACTTGCGAATTGTCTTCGATTTAAACTACGAAGAGCAAAGGTGAAAGATTACAGCCTTGGCTAAATCCGGAAGTGTCTGGTATTGCCTCGGCTGTATTTGACTACATCTTGATTCAGTCCCACTTACTATATTACCATCCTGGGGGAATAATAATAACAATAATTTATTAATTTGACCACCTAATCAATACAATAAGTCTTGTCTTTGTTGATATACATTGACATGTAATCCTGGGAGAACACATAACAAAAATACTTAAACTTATCTACGTGCTCTAGCTTTGTATCACCAATCTGACATTCAATTCTGTTGACTTTCTTACCTACTGACATCTATTTGAACTTGGATATGCTAATTGTTATTCCATACTCATTGCACCTATTGAAGTTCCAAGACATTAGACTGCAGGCTTTCGGCACAATCTGCCATTAAGACGAAGTCGTCAGCAAAGGCCAGACTGCTTACTACATTTCCACTTAACTGAATCACTCCCTGCCAAATTATACCTTTCATCAGATGATCCACGTAAACTACGAAGAGCAAAGGTGAAAGATTACAGCCTTGTCTAATCCCTGTAAGTATCCTGAACCAAGAACTCATTCTACCATCAATTCTCACTGCAGCCCAATTGTCATCATGAATGCCTTTTATTGATTTTAATAATCTACCCCAGTATGGTGAACATCATTTCCCTCGGTAACCTGTCATATGCTTTTTCTAGATCTACGAAATATAAACACAACTATCTATTCATATCGTAACATTTTAAATTTACCTGGTGCGTACTGAACATCGGATCTTGACAGCCCCTCCGGGCTCTGTAACCGCACTGTTTTTCATCCAACTTCCTCTCAACCACTGATCGCACCCTCCCTTCCAAGATGCCAGTGAATACATTGCTTGCTATGCTAATGAATGAGATACCTCAATAGTTGTTGGAATCCTTCCTGTTCCCTTGCTTATAGATAGGTGCAATTACTGTTTTTGTTCAATCTGAAGGTACCTTACCAACACGCCATTGTAATCTTACTATACTATATGAAGCCATTTGATCCCTGCCTTACCACTATACTTCACCACTTCGGGTCTAATTTCATCTATTCCTGCTGCTTTATTTCAATGGACTTTATTTACCATACTTTCAACTTCCTCCAGCGTAATTTCACCAACATCACTTTCTGCCTGCCCATTAGCTTGGTTGTGCGCGACACCACCAGGAAGATTTCCTTTAACGGTGCGAAGATTTTCAAAATATTCCCTCCACCTCTCCAGTGATACTCTGGGATCTATTATGAGTTCACCTGAATTACCCTAAACACCGCTCATTTCCTTTTTCCCTTACTTAGTAAGATTCCTTTTTACTGTCCATAAAGGTTTTGGTGCTGTTTAACATAGCCTTTCCAGGTTATTACCAAAATCTTCCCGTGGTTTCTTTTTGGATTCAACAACTATTTGCTTCGCTGTTTCATTCATCTACGTAAAATTCCCTGTCCGCCTAGGCCCTTGTTTGGATCCATTTCGGATAAGCCCCCTTTTGAAGTTTATAAGCTGCTGCCACTTCATCATTCCACCAAGATGTTCGCTTTTCCCCATCTTTACACATACCGTAGCCGTTCCTAGGCATTCCCTTGCTGTTTCTACTACAGCATCCCTGTATGCCACCTATTCTCTTTCTATATCCTGAACCTGCTTTCTGTCCACTTTTCAAAACTTCTCACTAATCATATCCATGTACCTCTGTCTAATTTCCTCGTCCTGAAGATTCTCTACTCTTATTCGTTTTCAGACATATTTCAATTTCCCTCTCCTAGTCGTAGAGATACTTAGTTCACTACAGATCACATAGTGGTCTGGATCACCGAAAAATCCCCAAAGAACTCATATACTCCTAACAGACTTCCTGAATATAAAGTCGGTTAAGCTATAGTTTATTTTATGGACCTGGTACCTCTAGCCCCCCATGTGAATAGCCTTAAGCTTGAAGAATGTATTCGTAACTCCGAAACACAAACTATCACAGAAGTCCAACAAACGCTTCCCATTCCCCTTAGCGTACATGTGTACCCCACATTTACCAATCATCCTTTCGAATACTTCACTTCTATTTCCAACTCTCGCAATGATATCGCCCATTAGCACCCTCCTCATCCTTGCTGTTGACCCTGACTACGGTGTCACTCGATGCTTCATAAAACTTGTCGACTTCATCCTCATCTGCACTCTCACATGGTGAATATATTGAGACAATTGTCGTCGTAATTCCTCCAACTGCCATATATACCCACAGCGTTCGCTCATTTACGTGCCTAAAAGAAACTATGCTGCGTACAGTAGTTTTCCACATAAACAGTCCTTCCACTTACTCTGCCCTTCCCTTTTTAATACCCATCAAGTACCTTTTATCATCTCCTGTCTCTTCCCCGTTATCTCTTCTTACCCGAATATCACTTACGGTACCCCCCAGTACATCCGGAATCGTCCCGTTTGCTGAACCAGCCAGTTTTACTTTCTTTCTTCCAGTAGCCCCAATAATACTGGTAGTTCCGCATCGAATTCCATTTCGTTCGACAAGTTGTTTCAAACGAGTCCTTCGCCAGTCAAATGAGAGTGGGACTCCATTACTCCCATAGGTCCGAGGTTTGCTTAAAACGTTCTGAAATCGGTAAATTCATGAAACAGGATGCTATCTGTTGTATGGGTCCTCCGCATCGTATGTTTTGCGCCTACAATCTCCGCAACCCGCCGCAGCACCGAAGTTTCTAGCAGCTACGAGGTGTCTTCACTGCGCCTGGCACGCTCACCGATGACGTCAGCCAGCGATATATAAGTAGCTTCGTTCCGAGCCTCTCCAGGACTACACAATGTTCGACGACCAGTACACACCGCAAGTCAGGCACGGAGGCATTCCTCTTTAAAACGTGTTTTGAACAGGTGGACAAATTGCTGGCCGTGAGGTTTCACCTCTAAACATTGCCTCATTATTCTGATCCCCGTAGCCACGTCGAGCCCCGACTTCAGCATTCTGCTACTCCCCCTAGTCCTCACCAGTACTCCGACGTCCATCTTAGCATTCTACAATTCGAGAAAATTTATGCAAGTTCCTTGCAAGTATAAACCTAGTACCAGCATTCTGCCTCTCTCTACAAGTTACACTTGTAATTTCATGGAAGATAGTTTTCGACTATCAGGACATTTCTTAGTGCAAACGGACTATCTCCTGAAGATAGAACTGAGTGTATATAGAACTCTCTCATTGTATAATTGTACATATACAACAGACATTCAATCGAAGATTTAATTTCAACATTAACTGCGTGCATTCAAACAACTTTCAAGAAGAATTTAGTTATGTTTCTTGTATGTATTATATCAAATCATTGAAACAATAAACTTTACGTTGTGTCATTGTATACCAAGTTCCTTGTATACAACACAATCCTACTTACACATAGTCACAGTGATGATCTCTTCTTTAACGGGTTAGGGAAAACCGGTGGAATTTTAGTCCTAGCCTCCTGATCAAACCGGTGGAATTTTAGTCCTAGCCTCCTGAGCACAAGTGGGCCATTGCACAGATTATGTCCGAGAACCCAATCCCGTTCCATAGAAATTTGTTTCCCGACCCTCTGGACCACTTACTAGGCCCCTCAATCGTTGCCCATGGTTCACGAACTAGAACGTGACTACAGTAACCCACACCATGAACCATCAATTATTATTATTATTATTATTATTATTATTATTATTATTATTCCGGAAATATCGTGGATCACAGAGGTGTAAGAAGGTGCTGGGCTGAACCGATGGACAAGGATTTGACAAGAGCATAATTTATTGTACTAAATTTTAAAATTTTATTCCTTCCTCCTTGTTTCTCTTATTTAAAATTTGGTAAACAGAAGATCTGAATAAACAATAACAATATAATCATTAACTCTTTAGCTCCAACAACAACGACATAAAGTCCGAAATCAGGTACAAAAGTAGAGAGAATTTTCAGCATGATATTATATGAGGGATGAGTATTATTAGCTCTGAAACAGGTACACTATTGTATAAGAGCAGGTTTGCTCCATTAACTTCCATAGCCTAAGAGTCTGAGCTCCAAACTCTAATGCAGTCCAGTTCCTCAGAGCCATAAATTTCTTATAGCGCACAAGGTTATACAATGGCAATCTTCAAATGAGGTATTTACAGTCACTTCTTGTCAATTACTTTCATATTACTTTCCGGAAACATAAAGAGGGGAAATGAGTGCCCGTAAAATTCCCATAATGTAAAAAGGAAAAGTTTGCTAATCATCGGCTAAAAACAAATGCAGGTAGGAGAAAATCCTGCCCTCCTTCTAGAAAACTCTTAAAACATTAAGTGGGCTCATGGCTCCAAGGTACAGAGGCTAAGGCTACTCCGCGCTAGATCGACTAAATGATAAACATTAAATACCAAAAACGGTTGATAATTTTAGAGACTAAGAAACTTTACTCATCCCGTACCGAGGGGAATGGTAGTCAACAGAGGGTAATCACACTTGTACCCTTACATTACATATTTCCCATTAGGGAATAAAACAGAGCCCTTGGACTGGAGAAAATTTTACATTTAAACCACCAGGTTTAGGAATGTACACGAAATAAAAGAGCTTTGAAGCATTCCCCTCAAGCTATCTCCGGGAGCTATCACATGTTAAGAAAATTCTGCCATTACCTTGAGTTGCTGGGCCTTCCGAACGCCGATCTGCGACCTCTGCCACTTTAGTAAACGTCGCACACAATAAACTGGAGCCATAACAATGGAAATACGGCCTTAACGCTCCCAGCTCTTATAGTATCACGAGGGGAAGTTCCATAACTCTTTACAGATAGGTTGGATGCTTGTACACACCACAAATGTTATTTGGATAGAGAAGATATTCAAAAAATTTCAAATTTTTTGATAGATACAGGCTATTGAGGGGGAGGCAGATGTGTTGATAACCTTGACAAAGAACAAAATAATTCTCAAAACAAAGATAAGCCACCTCTAAAGATTAGCTTTCTCTTAAGAATTAATTGTCCTTAATCCCACCAGAGGGGGTACTTAGGCCGATTGCAGAGACATCTAACAGTTAAAAATCCAAGTGTCTTCCATATCATCATTTCTAGTTCAATTTCATAGATGGCCTTATAGAAGACTCGCATTTCCACCGAAAGGAGAATGTGCACCCTGTGTTCAGACCGCCAGCCCCTAAGCTCTTACCACGGCATGAGCAGCCTTGATATCTTGAATCTTGCTATGTATCATTTTTTGAGAAAACGTATACAAGTTGGAGTATCACTTGATCGAGTTTCCTTTCTTGTCTATTTGTTGAATGAAAGTAGATCAGATAGTGTTTGCAAAGTAGTAGAAGTTCGGGCTGTTGCGCCCAGAGTCGATGGCAAGAGCGGCTGCCACTGACGATGACTGGATGGGGTCGTCCGGACTCCCAAGGTACCTTGAGATACCATCGTCCCGTATACTGAGGGGAACAAACATGGCGATGGTCACAAAGTAACAAATAGCATTGTTCGGGCCAAGGATAGAGTGGTCGTTCGGAATCCAACTTCCAAGCCTATCCCAAGCATTATAGTTCCATATGAGGCAGTTTAGAGGTTGTCTCGGCCGGAACGAGGCGGGCCCATACCCCACGCCGGCATCTTTCGCAGGTTGACACGATGTGGCCTCAGGTGAAAGTTGGGCACTGTAACCATGAACTTTGTGGCAACAGTAACTGACTCACAGACAGTGTTACATGTGGTGCAGGTAAATGGCGACTTTGGAGGAGGAGTACACGAAGTTTCTGACACACGTTTGGAGGCAGGATCCTTCAGGCAGAATGGTAATAAAATAAATGAAGGGGAGGTTTTCAAAAAGTATCTTAAAAAAATAAAGTTAACCTAGGATATAACTTAAATACATAAAATATATCACAACCCACAGGGACAGAAGGCCTCTTTATTCTAACTAGCTTATATAAAAAACTAAGAAGATCCTAAGGAAAGAAATATAATTAAATCAGCAACATCATCAATTGGCGGCATATAATGAAAAGCAAAGTCTTTCACACAAGTTTTACTTGACAGATGGACCCCTAAAATCCTTTCGATACTCGGGTTACTCACCAAAGGGTGACAGGAGTAAGGAAATCAAGTATTATTCCATAAAATCTGTAGGCAGGCTTGCCCGCGGAAACAAAATATATAACTATAACCTGATCTCCAATTTCTAAATTGGTGGTTCCTTTTTCCACGGGCATACCTAATTTTTACTTTCTTATGAGAGGCCTTACGGTTATTTCTAGCTTTTCTCCATAAATCCCGGATATTCTCTGGGTCTGTGTTATCTGGCAATAGCTCATTGATCGACTACAAATTTGACAAAGGAATATTTGGGACAAACTGAAACGAATGAGGAAGTGGAGGAAACATGTGAGACACATGAAGGGCCCAGTTAAAGGCTAATGATATCCAGTGTAAGGAAGTGTCTGAACGAGAATAATCTTCGTGGTGGAAAGCAATACGGGCAGTTCGGGGCTAGAGATGGCTGTGCGTGGTACGCAGACGTCGTGACGTGTGAATAGACAGATCGAAACAGAACTTACGAAATAAATTAGAGAGGAACGCATTAGCGACATCGGAAACAATATATTGACAGGGTCCAAAAGATGGAAAAATAGTGTTGAAACAAGAAACAGTGGACCGATCAGTGTCATTCCTAGTCGGGAACAGCTATGAAAACCGTGTGAAACGATCCACGCACACAAGAATGAATTTATTCCCATTCCCTTTAGATTGAGGCAAGGATCCGTCGTAATCGATGTACAATCGCTAAGTAAACACGACTTACATGCTTTCACCAGTTCCCTAATCTCGCCGTCCATATTCTTCCAGATAAACATTTCCCTTATGCTTTCTCTAGTTTTGAAGACGCGTAAATGTCCATCTAATGGGGCCTCATGGTAATATTTGAAAATCATAGGCGCTAGAACAGCTGGAAACACAATTTGCATCTTGTGATCACGCCTCGAAGGGCAACACCGAACCCCATTCATTAAAACATAATAGACAACATGTTCCCCAGAAGAAAGGGTTTCTATAATAGGAGCCAGCACTGATATTCACGTTGGTATTTCTCTATATCATGAAATAACAAAGGGGCATCAGTTAGTATCGCACTTATAATAATAGGTGTGGGAATAGAAGGCAAAGGGCTTTTCTTCGAGACAACAACATCAGAATCGCCGGGAAACATTCGGCTTAATCCATCTGCCACCATAATTTCAGATCCCCGAATGTCTCACACGTCAAACTGAAACGCTCATATCCGATTTGCCCGGTACGACGGTGCCTAGACAGAACCCACCTCAGTGAATGATTGTCAGACTCTAATTGAAATTTAACATGCTCAAGGTAAGGACGAAAAATTTCTAAGCGGAATGGGAAGACCAGTCTTTCTAACGCGTACGTAGCCTACTTTGCGTCTTGAGGTGGCAGGTTCTAGACGCATGGGTCATTGGCCGCCATCCTTGTTCAGATTCCTGAAGAAGAACCGCAGTGACCGCGGATGGAGAGGCGTCTGTGTGTAAAATTACTTCTTTGAGAAATCTGGCATAGCCAAGACCGGGGCGTTATACAGAGCCGATTTCAGATCCTCTAACGCTGCTTACTGCAACGGCCCCCAATCAAACTTGACAGCTTTCCTGCGGAGACGGTTTAGGGGTGCCGCCATATTGCGAATTTGGGGATGAATTTCCTGAAGAAACCTAGCAACCCCCTTAACATCTTTTCAAGGCTTGAAGTTACGAATTGCATGCGTTCTGGATTGATCGACTGAAACTCCTCAGGTGACACAAATTGCTCCAAGTAGGACATAGATGTTTAATCAAAAGATACCTTTTACAACTTGACCATCAATCCAGCATTTCGAAGGCATTTTAGAGCTTCATCTAGATGAGCTAAGGGTACTTCTAAGGTTTAAAAAAATAACAACATCATCTAGATAATGGCAGAGATATTCAAATTTAATATCGCAGAAGACCCTATCTAGCAGCCTAGTAAGAACCGCCGTGCCCGTGGTGAGGCCGAAAAGCACGCGGTTGTACTCATACAGATTCCAGTCGATAGCGAAGGTAGCCAGATATTTTGATTATTCCACCAGACGTATCACATTATAGGCTTGGTTGAGATCTAAAATGGCGAAGAACTGAGCCTCCTGAAACCAATAGAAACATGAATGCAAGTCGGGAAAGTTTACTGATTGTAGAACAATCTTACGATTTAACGCCCTGTAATCAATTACTGGCCTGAAGCCACCTTGAGGTTTCGTCCCCAGAAAAATGGGTGAAGGCTATGCCAACTTGGAGGGTCGAATGATACCATCCCTCAGCATTTGGTCGATGATTTCATTTAGGACATATATTTATGGCAGAGATAACCTGTAGGGAGGAAATCTCACGGGGATCGAATCCGTAACCTCAATTTTGTATTCAGTTAAGTCAGTCACACCTAGATTTTTCGAAAACTAGCAACTGCAACTAGCCTGATCCTAGTCCACGGTCAAATGATATGTCACTCTGGGGAGGCGAACAAATAGAAGGTGCTACAGAATTACATTTCAAAAGAGGTACCGTATATGAAAATTACTCCTAAATTTGAATGTGCAGGATTTACTTTGAAGATCGAGCACGACAGAGGAATGAGACAGGAAATCTGCTATTAATATCACAGAGCATGGCAAATATTTAACAAAAAATAACTTAGATTTCCACACAAATTTTAAAATACGATTTTTGTCATGGGTATGTCCTAAAATTTCCAGGGGAGAAGAGTTAGCCTAAACACGTTTTACAGAAGAAGAAACATATTCGGGATGTTTACAACAGTACTTCAGCTTGGAATAACATTCCACCGAAACAATGGACACAATACTTCCTGAATCTAAAAGGCCCGTGACCAGTGCGTTATCTCAATTTTGAGGAAGGGCACGAAGTCATGAGTATCGAAGACAATTTTGGAGGCATTCTTTAGGACCTTTGAAGATGGTCTTCCTTCTTTATTTTGTGACATAATGCCTTCAGGTACTAAGCCTTCTGATGCAGATAGGGGTGAGAACGCAGCCATGTACCCTAGTTATAGTAATCGCCATTTGAGGCCCAACAGAGAAAGGTAAATATCAACACCCGATTCTCTTCTCTTAAGGAGCATCACTCCTGCCAACATGACTAGTTATATATTAAAATCACCAGACATAATTATAACTTTTTTTACGTCAATGTATGCATCCATAATGAATGTTCTCTTACAGCAGTAAATGATAAAATTTAAGATGAAAAAATCAAGATATTCATAATTAAAGCCGTCCCCACGCTCCTATTTAAATTAATGTTACATATTTCTGCCTTTATTTTTGATATATGCATTACTATAACCATATACTTGAAAAGAGGGATGTCTTAAACAATGCAATTTATTTTAATCTTTCAAGTGTGATTTTCGAAAGTTCCAGAAATTACTTAGTACCATTCCTTTCTTTGCGCGAGCGTCAATCAATAAATCAATCAATCAATCAATTAATCAATCAATCAAACAATCAATCAATCAATCAATCAATCAATCAATCAATCAATCCATCAATCAATCAAACAAACAAACAATCAATCAATCAATCAATCAATCAATCAATCAATCAATCAATCAATCAATACTGATCTGCATTATAGCTGTCGCCCAGGTGGCAAATTCCCTATCTGTTGTTCTCCTAGTCTTTTCTTAAACGATTATTAAGAAATTGGAAACTTATTGAAAATCTCCCTTGGTAAGTTATTCCAATCCCTAACTCCCCATCCTAAAAGGAATATTTGTCCCAATTTGTCCTCTTGAATTCCATCTTTACCTCCACATTGTAATCTTTCCTCCTTTTAAAGACATCACTTAAAACTTATTCGTCTACTGATGTCATACCACGCCAGCTCGGAACATACCAGTTAGTCGAGCATCTCGTCTCCTTTATCCCAAGTCTTCCAGCCCAAACTTTGCATCATTTCTGTAAAGTTATTTTTTGTCACATATCACCCAGGATAAATCAAGCTGTTTTTCCTTCGATTTTTCAGTTCCTTTCTCTCTTCAATAACCTGTAAGAGAGATTATTCGGTACATTTTCAGTTTTCACGCCGGTTATATCTTCAAGCTAATCAAGGAAACATATAGGAGAACTGATGTGCTATGCTGTGTGAACGGAAATTAGGTCAGCTTTCAAGCTCACTGCTGAATTGAGAATAAAAATATTATTAGTGTTGCTAACTATTACTATATTTTCCATAGACGCCAAGTAGCCAGAATTTCGTACTGGTAGCTCTGCAGACGTGAGACTGGCGTATTTGGGCACCCTCAAATAACGCCGGAATCGAACCCGCCAACCCGAGCTAATCATACATTCCCTCCTTCACAAGCATAAATTAAATTTAAATATTCCCTGCCTTTATGTACGCATTATTATAACCATATTCTAAAACGGAGGAGGGAGGGATAGAGAAAGGGAGAGACATCTAGATTGTATCTTTTATTGCAAAAGTTCATGGACTTACCACGTAGGACCTATCTGTCCTTCCTTTTGCTTGGATGTTGTTTTATTTTTCTTCTTTCTTCAACAAGCAGTAGGGAACGTGGTGGGGTGTCATTTTAAACATATTTTTAGCTTTCAAGTTGGTGTATCTCAAGCTTACCACATTAGAGAAGCCCAGGAAATCTACAGGGGCACTAATCAGACAAAGAACATAAACAGATTTTATATATATTGGCTTAAATCACACTGTTTGAAGAAAGGTTGTAAGGCAAGACTGGGATAGGAAAGAGGGCTAGGATATAAATGACAAGAAAAGGTCTTTGCCTTAATAAAGGTACAGCTACGGAATTAGTCAAAAGTAAAATTGAGGGAACCACGGAAAAAACAAAAAGAACTTCAGATCTACCGACTGAGGGGATCGAATCCACCACCTCCCAAAAGCAAGCTCACAGAAATGTGATCGAACTGCACAGCCAATTCACTCAGTTCCTTGTGACGTGCAATACCACATGGGCTTACTCTCTCCCAAATTACACAGTTTGGATTTATACCATTTATACCTCTATATGAATCTTCAGTTCTTCAATTATACATATAAGTTAGAACATTACGTACTGTAATAAATGATACTTCCCTAGTCTGTAGTCTGATTGGTGCAGGTATAACAAACCTGATGATGATGATGCTTGTTGTTTAAAGGGGCCTAACATCTAGGTCATCAGTTTCAAATAGTATGAAATGGGACGAAATGTAATGACAATTTAAAAGTTCAAAATCGTCCACTGACCAGAATAAAAACGTGATGATGAATTAACGGGTGGATATGATTTTAAAACAATCGGTGGATCGGACCCAGAAACTATCATAAACGATAGTATAACTGACCAATGGACTGCTTCTAAAGTACAATTCTGAATCGAGGATACTGGTTGTAAAAGGGGTCCAAAATTCTTGTCAACGGCCTCTCATAATGACACTTATCGGTAGTAAAGTAAAATCATAGTATTTGTCACGTTGCTGTACTAATCAAAACTAGCGTAGACTCACGCTGTTCCACACATTATGGTACTACTCACAAGTATTTTACTTCGTACAGGTAACGCAGACCTATGGAGTTTCTCACATTATGGCGCTACTCGTAGGCAACGCAAATCCATGGTGTTCCTCACCTAGGTGTAATAATCACGGGCGCCGGTAATCCCGTGGTGCTCTTCATATAGTGGGTACTAATTACAGGCAATGCAGATCCACGGTGTCGCTCATATATAGTGGCACTAATCACAGACAACGCCCAGATCCGTGGTATTTCTCACAATGGTACTAATCACGGGTACTGGAAAACCATACACAGACTCACTTTATGTTGCTACTAATCAAAAACCTATTGTGTGCCTAACATAGTGGTACTACTCGCAAGTAAAGGCGACCCATGGAGTTCCCCGCATGATGGTACTAATCACAATTAGTTTCATGGCTCTAACACTATCATCCCTTGGTCGCCCCTTATAGTCACCTCTTACAACAAGCAGGGTATACCGTGGTTGTATTCTTCATTTGCGGCCCTCTCCCACAGGGGGTGTATAGAATCTATACGGTATCTACATCATAAAGATGTCATGTTGCCACAGCGATAACAATATGCAATAAAATTAATGAATCCAAAGGGATAAGCACAATTTACTATATAAAATACTAGATGTTACCCACGGCTTCGCTCGCGAGGATTTCGTTACTTGATAATTGTTCCTCGGTACTGCATTAAGATATCTGAAATTGCCTAAAGTATAAAAACTCACCGAAAAATTGCATTTCATTTACCCCAGAAACTTCTTGCAAACCACGTTTGTGGCATTGAGATGACCAGGCTACGGGAACATGCGACATGGAACTCTACATGTGAGAAACAGTCCTCTTTTAAGTCGAAAAAAAAGAGGGTTTCTTTATTTCTAAAGGAGATTCCAAATACCGATGTTCACGTCTGTAAGATCTTAGTATTTGTGATATAAGTACCCTAATAGAGAGAATTCAACTCCTCCACTTATTATCGATCTCCAGCTTATGTTGATTTTCCGAAAACAGAAAAGGACGTGTTCCTTTGTTTCTAAAGGGTAGACCAATTTTTCACGTCTGTAACTGTTAAGTTATGAGATATACTGTATATATACTCATTTTAAAAATTTCCCCACTCCTTGGCGGAGTGGAGAGCGTTGAGGCATTTGATTCACAGGGTTCCGGGTTCGATTCCGGGCTGGGTCAGGGATTTTAATCTCATGTGATTGATCCATCTGTCTCGGAGATCATATTCAATCAACACAGCACATTACCATCCCCAACAGGAACACGCAATAATAATTACATCCCTATACACGGGCTTGGCGTCAGGAAGGGCATCCAGCCGTAAAACAGTGTCAAATATACACATGTGCAACACATTTCGCAAACGCAACCGCACAGGTGTGGGAAAAGCGGTAGAAGAAGAAGATAATCATTTTAAAAATTTGCCCACTTCCTTATTATTTCATCCCCTTAAGTGGATTTTCCAAAAAATAGTGTGTTCATTTATTTTTAAAAGAGATTGCTAGTACCAGTTTTAACGTTTGTAATATCTTCATTTTCTGAGGTATATGTATCCTCATATAAAGAATTCAACTCCTTCCTCACTTCTTTTGACCCTGCTCCCTCAGCCCTTAAGTGGATGTTATGGAAAAAAATCGTGTTCTTTTATATTTAAAGGAGATCCCAAATACTAATCTCCATGTCTGTAACATGTTACGTTTTGGTGATATATTGTATGTAATCTCGCTGCTGTAGGAATATTGAAGCTGACGTTGCCATGGTTACGACAGTTCATTTCTTCATCCGATTCCTAGAGCGGGGTTAGTGTAGTGCCAATATCTCCGTATCGGTTGGATTTAGTGCCTCAAAATGTGGTTTACGAGCCCATAGGGCTTACCGAGTTTCGTTCTTTGCGTTAACGGGCTTAAATTGAGCTTTGTCTCGTCCTTGTACGACAAATTCGATTTCGTCTATATTAGCCTATTATTTTCATATTTTTATATCTCCCCCGTCGCCCCCCTCCAATTGCTTTGAAAATATAATACAACCCATTGTCCCCTTCAAAAGTGGTAAACCAAACGACCGCAGACTTGAAAACCGGAAGAGGAACTAGAGGCAAGAAGAGCGTGAAAAATATCTCCGCGAACTCCAGCAGTCCAGCCAAGAACGACGGAAATGGCACCGTGCTATCCACGACCAAGACGTCAATCCTGACATGGTCGGCGCCGAGAGCCTAGAATACCAGAGAGCCAAACAAAAGGAAGAAAGGGAGCGTCCTGAAAGGGAAGAGCAGAGTCAAGGTGCTATAAAAAAGAGACAACACCTGAACTAACAGGAGATAGCCTGAATTCTAGCCCTTGTACTGACAAGACAACGGAGAGTAAGGGATAAAAAGTTTCAGCGACCCCTAAGACTGAATGAATATGTTCTCTTAAAGAAACCAGCCATTTCGGAACCTAACAGCAAATTCTACGCGAAATTTGCACCTCTTTTCGTCGGTCCTTACAAAATTATCCGAGTATATGGGAACAATGCCTATAAAATTCAAAGTCTTGATAAGAGCTATGAGGGAATTCATAATGCCTCAAACTTACGAAGCTACAACTGCCCTAAACCAGTAAACGATGCCCAAGTCAACACTATAATGGAAGAGGAAACGTCATGGGATGCAAGTGAGGATGCAATGTACCACCATGCATCGACCCAGGTCAACCTGCAAGAAGAAACCTGTGAGGAATGTCAAGTAATGCAGAACAGGATAATGGATCAACTTCGACTACTGGGCGCAGCACTAGAAGCGGACAACAGGAGGCTACGTGCCGGAACAAGAGCTGAAAATGTGGCTTAAAAGTGTGACACATGTTTACCACTAAACGTTTTCAGGGAACATGTTAAGGGTCTATTTCCAGCATTAATGATTTCATCTTCCGACTAAATCATTAACCAGCCAAGGGAGAAAATGTCCCCTTCAAAAGTGGTAAAAATCATTTACGGGAGAATATTTTATTTCTACTGTGTATTGGAACACTATTTCGTGAACCAGGAAGGGAGTTTTAGCACGTCGTGTCGACTAGATCCAGACACCAGGTGTACGGAAATCCCAGCCAAGGGCGAGCAAGAGGGAGAGAGCAGATACTGCTAGTCAAGTAACCTTCAAATCAGCCGTGAACGCCACGTGACCAGGTGAAATGTGTGTCAAGTGCTCGATCGATATTAGTAAAGGTAGATGACGTCTGACTATGGCAGCCAATCAAGTGATTAATTTGGTGCGAAGTTAATGAATTAACCAATCGCTTATAATGAAAAGACGCACCCCTGTCTTAAGACGGTGAATTATGGATTTTCCTAAGGAAACTTTACTCTGAAATTTCCACCTCTGAACGCGACGAGGGGAGAATTACTCTGACTTCAACTACGGACTTGAGAAGACGCACTTTGCTTACTGGGGAACTTCGTCTTATTTAGAGCCTACAATTTGTTGCAGACAGCAGTTCAGATATTTACGGATTCTACTTACAATTCACCAGATATTAAAAGATAAGTTACTTTTCCATCTCATCAAACAGCGGTGTGTGTTTCGGACTTGTCTCAGACTTAATTTTCAGTTTCAGCTTTCACAAGAACTTCAACAGAGAAGATCATTGGTTCGAGTGCAAGTCAGGATGCCTGTCTTCTTACGAGATGAATGGTGTGATTTCCAGCGCGCCAGCATGTCCTCAATGTACGAGTAAAATGTCAAGCAGTTTCAGACGGGCGAGACCAGGATCGATGGTGCGTAACGTGGTAATGCACTAGGTCATCAGCCCGAGTCCTACAATCGACAGTCACCACCAAGTAATATTTAAACATTGTTATTCTTTCTTCCTATCTGTAAATGTAATTGTAATGATATAGCCTCTACTTATTTGCTTAGAAGAATTTCTATTAGTTAGAATTTTTCCACCTCTTCTTTCGTGGTGAAGGTAGTTTGGGAATGTGTGAGTATTTTGAACCTATTAGCTTGTTTTGAGTGAATGTCATCGAGAAATGTTTCAACTGTCCCGAGTTCATTGTGGCAGGAGAGATAAAAGTAATATGACCTCGACGTTAAACTAGGACTATTTGAATATTTTTAATACTTGAATTGAGATCAAATGGGACAGTAATTTCGTGGATTCCATTATATCAGAGTTCATTCCTCGATTATACGACGTATGGTTGGATTCCGAGTGCGATAGAGTCATCTGAGATATTGTTGTGCAGTAGCTTCCGCATGTATGATCTTGCGCGGCCAGGGATAATAATATTAATAATATTAAAAATAAATTAACCTAATTATCGCGTAATAGAACACCTAAGGTCATGAGCATAATATTAATTATTATTGAATAAGGTTGATGTGCGCACATTTATATTAATTTAGGCCTGGGAAATGGCAGTATCTGACCGATACATTTATATATTTTTGCTGTGCTGTTATAATTATTTGACTGGTAGATGGATATTATCGAATTTAGCAGATAAGTTGTGCATCCATTATTGAGTCAATTTAAAAAGAAAATATGTTACCTGACGTAATTTCTTCGTTGTGAGCGCAGATTAATTGTGAGCCACAACATTGGTGAAAAGGTAAAAATAAATATCGCAGCTCATGAACCGCGTGCGCGGAATGTTAATTCTGACCTGTGTTTAGGCAATTTTGTCGATGATTTTTGGATGATTTTTATTCGTAAATTTTCCCTGAACATCGTCGTATAACTGAATTCTTTAATAAAGTGATAATCCTTGCTCTATCACATCTCAAGTTGATGAGAGGAAGTCCCCACGATATTGTCATCATGAGAATATTTTCCCTGACTTTGACTAAACATGAAAATAATAATCAAGGGCTAGAATTCGTGTAAATATGTATATAATATTTCCGTGTATCTTTGTGTGAGTGTAGTGTGTGTGATTTGTCTGTATTTTGCTTATTGTAATTTTTCAATCCATATTTGTGATGATGCTCTTCGCTGTTTCGTGGATTTTTTGGCCTATTTTATGCCAACTTTAGTGGTTCATTATTTGACAGAATTTAAACCTTTGGTGAATTTTATTCGTTTTTAAGGAAGAATAGGGTCTTAACTAACGAATACATATAAATAAGTATAGGCCATGTCAGTGTATTGAACTCACAAAATCAAAGTTGTAAGAGTAATATAACTAATTATTTTCAATCAATGGGTAAATGTGGGTTGACATGATGTCAAATTCCGAGTTATTATGTGAAAATCAATTACTGAATAATTATGAAAGAGAATTTATTAACTAATTTAAAGGTGAAGGAAGACGATTTAACCATAATTTCAAAGGAGAAATTTTTTTATTTAATTTTCAGAAAGGAATGAAAATGATCATTTTCAAACTCGATTTAAGTTAAATACATGGAGGAAGGAAGTTTATTTTCAAGTCATTTATTTATTAATGGGAGAGATAATCTCAAATTAATTATTATTAATCATTTAGCTAATTTTCAACTAAAGATATAAATATTATATTTACAGATTCAAGCATTTGCTGTTCCATTTATCGATGGAGTGTCCATGTTGATAACGACATAAAAGAAGACAAGTCATATAAAAATTCCTAGATTTTGTAAATTATTGTAGATTTTGAGAAGAGCAGTAGTTGTAATAAATGTGTGAAACCTATTTAGCTTTCTCTCATTTGCCACTAGTTCATCATCTATCCCTGCACTTTAAAATTTCGCACAGCCGATAAGCGAACGATCTACCCCCTGGAGATCCTCGCTCACCGGCCGAGCTGAGCCCGGCATGACGAGTGCACCATGTTACTCACTGGCAATATAGATTTCTATAGGTGAAGTAATTTTTAAATCGATTCAGTAGTTTTTGAGTCCATCCGTTACAAACAAATATACAAATTTTTCCTCTTTATAATACTAGTATAGATTTGTTCATTTACATTTTAGGGGATATGTAATATTAATAATAATAACAACAACAAAATTATGCAATACAAATAAATATACGGTAATTTACAGCATCAAGAGCAATTCTATGATCACTAAATTACCTACAAAGCAGGGAGTGTGAATAAACAAATAAAATAAACATGAGTACTCGTATTTAAAAAGAAAAAACAAAATCATCTCCGTACAAGCCATGAGGGCCATTGGAATGGTGAAAGGTAAAGGCTTCCACTATTCATAACTTAAGCACTTGGTGGGGTAGAGTGTTAGCTCTACATTCAGCACGAACATTGGAACTTGCTCACTGACTTGAAGCTCACTGACCCCAAGTTCTTCCCGCCAGGTGTTATTGATTTGTTGATAGGCGCAGAACATTTCTTTTCATTATTGATACTTGGTCACAGAACTCGATCACCAGATTATCCTATTCTTCAAGACACTGAACTAGGATGGATTAATATTAGACACTACCATCAGAGGGCAGAGAATGTCTTACTCTAATCGCATTTTTTTGAAGTCAGAGGACAGGTTAGACACCCAGCTACAGCAGTGCTGGGAAATAAAAGAGCAGTCATGACAAGAGAAGACAGAGCCACAGAAGGGCACTTTACAGAGAATACCACTAGGTGCGCCGTTCCCGCGTCCAGGTAAGGACGCACAAGGTCCAGGCTAGCTTAAACTATAATAATATTTACCACTATTCGTCATTTACGGGCTATGAGTTCCGGTTGAAAAGAAAGAATACCGAATCATGCTTGAGGAAATCTCTAACTCCCGTAGAAGGACATCTACTACTCGCTTACTAGCTAGAATTGCCTATGGTTTACTAGATTGCCATGAATATAGGTGCTTATGACTAACAAGGGAACATCCACAATGGTGAAGTCGCCGATCGCGATGAAACTTAGCAAACACATTGAGGTACATGTAAAAACAATGCCAGCATCAATTTTTGGCGCCAACATTCATTAGCGCGTTAACTAAGGGGCCTAAAAATTGCGACATTTCAAGTTCCGTGCGATCAATGATGAATACTTGCTGGCCAATGCTAAGCCGGCACACACACTTCCCGTCTGGAGACACACCCTCTGCACCGCCTTTTACCCCCAAGTGTTTCTCCCCGGCACGTTCCCCTCCCTTCTCCTCGCGCTTGCCGGCCGCTTGGCTGTGGAACGAGACCGGCGCTATATTTTGCTTCTTTACGTACTATGTATGTATGTATGTATGTATGTTGGGTATTCAGCCCGAAGGCAGGTTTGATCCTCTGCAGCTCCGCCAAAAGCTGTCATAACTAGCCTAGGCGTCACTGAAGAGGAGTACTAGGGGAATGAGGAGTGAGGTAGTCTCCCATTGCTTTCCTCACCGAGCCAGCTGTTGCTTACGTACTATAATTATCGAAATCCTTTAAATCACGTTCCGTTTCACACATAATGATAATAAATAACCTAAACGTATTTAGTCATATTTTATGGAAATGTTTTATTTTCATTCCTGCTAATTCCGGTAGGTTGTCAATTCGTGGGTACAACCCCGAGTTAAGCACCATCGGGCGTGGACAAACGTGGTATAAGGTACCGCGTCCGACCTAGGCTTAAATTATTATTTACGTCTGAAACACCTTGAAGCTGTCGGTAGTGTCATTTAGAGTGGACATATATATGAAATTTATTAAAATAAATCACCCACCTTGAAACAACGTTAAATATCCTTTTATTTAAAGAAATTACGTGCCCGGGTAGAGGATCTCAATGAATGTAATGAGATGATGTACCTCGGGATATCAAAATATGTTTACAGGTCCAGATCTTCTTTCCATGTCCACTCCCCTACCCCCATTTTGTGTATGCTATCAGTTGTGTCATAACGAAACGAAATCGCGAACAACAGCAATTATAAACTCCGAGTTAGAAACTGCTGGTATTTCCCGTATTACGTACTCTGGTATAAGGAATCTAGATAGAATGTTTTTATTTTTGCTTGTATTGAACGATGTATTTATGTTTTGCAGTGAAAGGCACAACACATTTGAATTGCAGCCATGGTTGTCGAATATAAATCAATTAAATGCATAGACAACTTTGATATGAGTATGACATAGAATGATTGACGCAATAAGCAAAGTCTTTAAAAAGAAATAAAGATGTGCATTTATATATGCAGTAGATATACCGTAATCACAGGCAGAGCTGTAGTCCTACTTACTCGTACTTTTGCGCTATAGCTGACAGAGGTCTATGTATTCAACAAGTAGCCATATTAAAGTATCACGCTACAGTCTTCTGGGTACAATGGCAGTTACATACGTAAAAGTGTACATGGCTATTGTACGAACTGGTACAACAACAAAAAATTACAAGGCACCACAATAAATGACTCCATATATATTACATCGGGCAAACTCCCCGTCAATAATACTAAGCAAAAACAATTGATGGTCTATTCGACACATTACAAAATAGTGAAAAGACGACTGAAACAAAACACAATTAACAACAGGCACCATACTTTTCTCAAGGGACGTATGCTTTACAATAGTGGTGTTCCTCGTAGAAGTGTGTGACGCGCAAGTCCTTTGTACACCACGCACATTTGACAAAACCAGTATTCGGGCACAAAGAACATACCAAGCCAACACTGTCAAAGGAATACACTACCGGGTGTTCGAATTGTCCAGGATGATCTTCAAGGTACCCACTGCGGTACCACGAGTACTTCCACATGTTTGTGAATCGAGGAGATGTCAGCTGGAAATGTAACAGTGATTGCAACTTTAAGATGGTGTTACGGTGATGAAGCACGATGCCGGTATTCATAATTCGCAGCCCGGAATACATTCGTCTGGTAATGTTTTCCAAATCCGAAACCTATACACGTCAAATGGCTGACAAATAGCTGTAGCGCCGGCTGGAATCTTCATAACTTCAACTTCCGTGCCATGAAGAAGCGCATTGTGGCCAGAGAAAGAATCTAATAATAAATTATTTTGTCCATCGGGTAAACTTGGTTTCAAGATGTCATTATACCAGCTCTGAACTTCTGCTTTGCCCATCTTTCCAGACGTGGTGCACACGACATGAATATTTTCGTGTGAAAATATTCGTTTCTTAACAAGGGAACCAAAAACGCCATTTCTTTCCTTTAAAACGATTAGCAACGGGGAGAGTAGCTCACCTTCTGCTGACATGGTAGGCATAATCGTGTAGCTATGCGTAGTAGAGGTAATTGATTGGACCACCGTGCTAATCGACTTTTCTCCTCGGCGCGCTAATGTTCTGCCGGTGTACATTTCCAAATTAAAGCCGCTTTGGTCGCTGTTAAAAACATGTGATGGGTTGTGTAACTGTATTTTTCTTTTACGTTTTCCCCAAACATTTGGGCTTCCACCATAGCGTCACTTTCCCTATCAAGTTTTCTCGTTGTTGTCACGACAGTAATTTTTCGGGATGTGATCCCAAATTACTTTTTGAAGTCGTACACCCAGCGTGCGGACGCTTTAAAGTCGTGGATCCCGCGAGAGCGGGCACTTTGCATTGCCCAATGTTTGATTGTGGCGTCATGGATGGTGGAAGTACGGTACTCCGCGTCAAAGTTTTTCTTGTAATCCATCGCAATAAGACCAAATTTGTCTCGGAGAGAGCCTCCTTCATCCACAAGTTTTTCCTGGCGGAGAGCGGTGACACACTATGCAAACGACGGAAGTGCTTTTGTACAGTTGTAAATTTAAGATTTTTCCGTTTTCCACTCCTCCAGAAGTTGACTGCTCTTGTTTTATAATGTAAGTCTACGGTGTCCGCCGAACTGGCACTGTCTTGGCTTTGTCCCGGTTCTGGCTCGCTATATTCAATATCCTTTTCGGTTTCCTCCGACTGATCAGACTTGTACGTCAAACTTGTAACGTCCTCCAAATAGAGATTGTCACCTTCAAGACAGTAACTTATAAGCTCTGAAAAAAAAACAAATAACTAAAATACACGTTGTTATGTGTATATATATTGACAGGAACAACGGAGAACACAACTGTTCGTTTAAAAACAACGAGAGTGTTATCGGTAATGAAATGAAATGTCGTATGGCTTTTAGTGCCGGGATATCCCAGGACGGGTTCGGCTCGCCAAGTGCAGGTCTTTCTATTTGACACCCGTAGGCGACCTGCGCGTCGTGATGAGGATGAACTGATGATGAAGACAACACATACACCCAGCCCCCGTGCCGTAGGAATCAACCAATTAAGGTTACAATCCCCGACCCGGCCGGGAATCGAACCCGGGACACTCTGAACCGAAGGCCAGTACGCTGACCGTTCAGCCAGCGAGTCGGACGGAGTTATCGGTATCAACATATCATAAACCTACAATTTCACATGCAGCGCAAAAGACCACGCTTCAATCTACGTTATTACGGCCTATGTCCGCAGTGTGACATCTCCCCGTGAGCGTCAAAACCTATTTGACAATAGTTGACTGCTTAATACTCACCCTGAATCGCGTCATAAAGCTGCAGCTCCCGAAAGTTCAGCGGACCTTCTTAACCGTGACTTCCGTGCTTTGCTTGAAGATGGAAAATAATTTTTGACACGCTCAGTGACATTGCCCTTAGGGACTCGTCGCAAACGTTTTCATAAATATTTCATAAAATGTAAACTGCCTATACAATGTGAAAATTCCAAGGGAGAGCTATGAGGAAGGCTGATAGCGTACGCAGAGTAGCACAGGTTCTTTTCGACAGCTAAGCAGACGGCAGCGCTGGGAGAGGGAAACGAGTGGCGCTGAACCAGGCGGGGCGGAGGGGAGGAGGAGCAGAGGTGTGGCACAATGCAGTGTTCCGGCTAAGCATTGGTCAGGAGGAATTCATCGCTGTTCGCGCGGAACTTGAAATGTCGCAACTTTTAGGCCCCTTAGTTAACGCGCTAATGAATGTTGGCGCCTAAAATTGATGCTGGCATTGTTTTTACATGTACCCCAATGTGTTTGCTAAGTTTCATCGCGATCGGTGACTTCACCATTGTGGATGTTCCCTTGTAAGTCATTACTCTACAAAGTTATTAAAAGAAAGGTTGATGTTTCAAGATACTACATTTTATTACAAACTCAGTTCATTCCATAGAAAGGATATCATGATTTTATCTTTGGGAATAATAGTAAAGACTAGTGGGCTATACCCTTATCTAAAGGCTCATTTTTGATAAAATCAAATTGAAGTTCTCGAAAGAAATAAAGTGTCCAGTTAAGATGCTTGAAAAATTACTTAATTAAAATCTTAAAAGATCTCAATCACAAACAACTTGTCTGGAATGTCTCTTTTTGGAAAAGAAAGAAACTAAAATGAATGACGGTATCGGACAAAGAAATATTGGGTAATGATAACCTCAAGTAATTAACATGTCCGATTCTCGAAGTACTAAATGATAAAAATGTTGAATAAGTAAAACATTAAATAATTAAAATATTCGCTGATCGCAATATTGATTAAGTAAAATATTACATTAAGTAAAACATTATTAGATTAAGTAAAATACTATTAGATGCATCTAATGAGGAAAGATAATATTTACAGTACAACATAATACATACAGTGTCGTAGATTGAGGGTGGTTTTAAAAAATATACAGGACGCTGGTTTGTATCTGGCATTAAACCCCTTTACGAAATTGGAATCACATCTTTTCTACATGAAATCTCACAAAATCGAAATTAACTGTTCTTTTTTTTCTGATCATATTTACGTCGATCTACAGAAATGAAATAATTTTCCTTCCCCCTAATTCTTTGTGTCTAAATACACAATCAGATTAATTTGGAAAATATTCTCATAGTATTTATAACATCTGATAGGTGTTGTATTGCACGTAATGTTCATATTTCTTGACACATTCTGTTGCATAAACATCGATAAGTCCCTTTTAAATTAATGTATGCTCTCAAAAAGAATGACCAAACTTCACATTTAGAATATTAGGTAAATTATCTTTTTAACTTGAGCTTATTCATAAATTCAAGTGCGTATCCATGCTATTATAGTATATTACGAAGTGTATATTATCATAATTCCATCAAAATATACGTTGCTTACATGGTCTACCTTGTGCGAAGACTCTACCTCAAGAATAGTAACTGTTATTGCTGCAGTCAGTCATCAGTGATACTAGATAACGCCTTAGAAATAACTTCAAAGTTCACCTAACACATGAGAAGAATCTTATAATTAGAAGATATATATGAGGGTGTTAGCTAGTTCAAATTCATCCTCCTTATTAGAAATCATTTGGTGACTTTACGCATAAATGTCAATATACGGATGTCATTTCGATCGCATTCTAACCTGCTCTGTGCTTACTCATGGGTAAATAATCAAATGAAAACAGTATAAGTTCAGTAATCACTTCATGATGCTCATCTTGGAATATTATGTCCACCACAACATGACCATGATTATATTCGCGAGGAATAACAACTACTACCAACATTAATTACCAATCTCACTTCATCACTTTCATTAAATAATCATTATTTCATACCTTAAATAAATATCACACTTCAAATTACCATGTATGTCTCATCATATTCTAATTCGACGTATCTCTTACCTTCATCATGGTTCGTGAACTTACTTATTCAGTTATAGCTTTGATTCCTTCATAATTCAAAAAAATATACTACCACATAGCAAGCACTTCATATATACGATCTCTATCTTACAATTCTTAAGTCACATAACTTCTCACACATGCCTAACTTCCATTCTGACGTCGTATAAAACTCACCAATACATTAAAAAACTAACCTTCTCTCACACTATATATTGACAGCGTTACGAACGAAGGCTTTTTAATCACTGAATGACTGTTTCCTACATATGGATTTGACGTTTCAGGTTTGAAGATTACCTAACATCTTTCAACCTAACTTGTAATCCACTGCCCGTATTTCATCATCGCACTCATGTTAGTTAGTTTAGCACTTTAATAAAAGGAAAAATAGATAATTTCTTACTTTTCAACTTCTGTAGTCAACTCATGTCCGGGTGACTGGACATGCAGACATATCTCCTTTCGTTTCCCTAAGTATTTGGGAATGATCGGGAACGTCTCATCTGGTTCCTGGTCATCCTGGGGCTGGCAACGTCATCCTACGGTGCGTTCATCTGGGTAATCTCGCCTTCCGTCTTCTTAGAACATCTTGATCATGGCTTGAGCAATTGGAACAGAATAATATGTGATTTTAGTCAACATCGTCATCTTAGGGCTATGTTCTGTTATTGCTTGCTTATGTTGAAAGAACGTCTTTCTTGGGAGAGTTGACGGTCTGGGATAGGTGAAATTGATTATTATACTCAAAATGAGTAAATTTTGTTTTATATATTATCCCTTCTCAATATTCCGGTCGAAATTCTAATCCTTTAGTTGTCTAGAATTGGAAGTATCGGCTAATACGTCGTCTAAGGAATGTCGTGACGTTACACCGTTGCAACTTCTGAATTTATTTTTGGAGTATTTTAATTTCGCGGAGCGAAATAATATTTCTTGTTAAAATTGTGGAGTGTAGCCGTCAATGAAGCTTTCCTCTTGTCTTTAGTATGAACTACTGATACGCTGATATCTTCCTTTGACGATCAACTATGTTGCTTCTCTTGTACGCAAGTTAAGTGAATGTAGTCTTCTTTCCAATTTTTTTCTCAATAATATCTCGTAACAATCTTCTTACTTCGTTCCTTTTTCCACTGCCTTCTATGTTTCGATCCTTTTGCGAGCGCTTGACAAAAATATTACCATCTTGGCTTGCGGTAGTGTCTGACGTTTAAATATCCGTCATTTTTGACATTTCAGACTCCATTTGTTGTTCCGATCGTATCTTTAGGTAACAGTGAAATGACACATAGGGAAGCTACAGGTAGATTTATAGTTTTCTTATCCCTCAAGTAGAAACCTGAGGTTCTGGGAAACTCCTTCAATCACACCACATCAAGACTTACTCAACTAGAACGGCGATTCAGTAGGCAGCACTCACTTATGCACGAGTACTGTAACCTTCTGCACGACTATGAGGCATTGGGGCATATGTTTAAAGTCAGGGAAGCTATTATCTACCCCCATCATCCAGTTTTTAAGCTTAGTAGATCAACTACAAAAATGAGGGCTGTATTTGATGCTCCTGCTAAAACTTCTAACAATATTTCATTTAATGATTATATTAATGGTTGGATCGACAATGCAAGAGGATCATTACTCCATTATTCTAAGATTTAGAATGCACATTGTACCAGGATAAATTAATTTCAAGAGCATGAGGTCTTTCTGAGGGGTGCCTAGTCGTTAGGAGATGCTACAGAGAGGGAGGATCGCAAGGCGAAGTAATAGATATTATATCTTTCTTTCCTTTACTCAATCTCTGGGAGGTCACCCTATTATATCGCGAAATCATAGAAAATAAATCCTTATTTCAACATCAGAATATCGAAAAATCAAGTTGATCAAGTAAAATTCAACTGAATAATGTCTTTCTCAACCAGTTATGTCCATCATAACTTTCATGGCATAAATTATTAATAAAGCATGTTGTAAATAATTAAGAAATCCTAAACTCTTTTTATTGGCACTAGCGATTTCAGATTACGCTTTCTACATAAATTAAATAAAGTAAATTTGGTAATTCCTTCTTGTGAACACATCAAACTCAAATATGAAACACTTGAAATTAAATCTGATCTTCTAGTATAAAGTTCTAAATATTGTCCTTCCACCATGAAGGAAGACGTACGAGAAAGATTATTGAAAGAGTATTGGTCTCTTGGCAGCAGAGATAAGGGAACACCAAGTGTTGATACTGAACAGGTGATTCTGATAAGGAGACTTTTAGAATTGTGTCATATGTTTTATAACTTAAGACAGACAGTGTATGTGTAAAAGTATGCAGGGGGTGTTTTATGAATACATTGGCAGTAATGAAGACAAGTGCTTCTACATCTGGCATAACCCAAGAAGAAAACGGAGGAATATCCGCAGTTCTAGCCCTTCAGGCAAGCAACTCGATGTTGAAAACATCCTAGGAATATGAGGTACGAATTTTAAGTAAATAAAATATAATAAACTGTGAGAATATATTCTACATTTATTCCTAAAGACTGCAACCTTTTGTTCAATCATTGTTATCCGGTCGATTAAATTAACAGTTTGCCTTTGTCTACCACTACGAGCGCTAATGTGAGTATATACAGAGTTTCACTTAAGCACCACTACGAGCGCTAATGTGAGCCTCTGCAGAGATTCACTTAAGCCTTTGGTGCGGATATTTTTCAAACAATCAAAAATCCCTGAGGGTATTGAACCAAGGAACGCATTACAGAAATAATATTTCGGCTAGGATTTCAATAAGAAGGAAAACGCGTAATGAACCAAGCGATTTTAGGTTGGAAGTGATTTTTCGAAATTAGCCTTTTTAGTTTGATAGAGCTCTCCAGTGCTCAGAATATAACACCGTTCCGGGCACGTTAGCCTCTCAACTCTCAGCACAATTCAGGAAATTGCATACTTTTGCGGGGACCACCACATGGTCAGATAAGAAATGTCTTCAACATTCAAGTCACCTGGTGATGCGATGTGTGGCTGAGGTTCGTTCGTTTGCATCTCATTACACAAGAAGCACAACAAGAAGAACACTATGTACTCCCTGTGAGTCGCACTCTATACACTAGGGAATATCCTTCAAACATATCGCAAGTGTGGAACTCTACAAATGAAACTGTATCTAGCCAAGGATGAAGAAGAACAAGAGATCAAAATTGAAATTTCTCTTCATCAGGTGAATCATTCAGTTCAGCTGAAATAAGAATACACACTGAATGATGGCATATACCTGTTTGTATCGAATAAACTACAGCGAATATCTTTACAACACTGCACTTCCGATTTCCAAGGAAAAGAACAAGGATGTCTTAGATCTTTACCGCTGATTCACACATTTTTTGAAGTTGAAGACCACTGCGGAAGCTGAAAGTACACTTTCTGATATAGACGAATTCAACGAATGTAAGTGCGCCCTGACAGGAGGTGTAATTGTGATATCTACACTTCCATTCTTATAAAAATATGACATACTTGGTGTTGTCAAAACAGTTGTCAAGTGTGGAGAATAATTTTCTTGTAATATTTGAATTATCTTACGTTATGCTCCATTAGTTCTCTCAGTATAGACTAAGTCCCATTAATATTGAGAAGGTCAACGACATAAGTAAACTTATACGGATAATTGGTGATAAGATGCCAGTTTCTACCATGGCAATGTCAACAACTGTCCAATAACTCGGCAGGAAGCTCTGCATGAAGAAGAATCCTGATCCTCTTACAGAGAAGCTACTTGCAGTTCTTGTTTTCTACTCTTAGAATACGGTCACGGACTACAATATATACATTACAGTGGTTACAAGGTCAGTTCTCGATGAGAGAACAATACAGCCTGATATCCTATAAGACGGAATGAACATGATTACAGATTTTTTTGTCAAAACTACAATATATGCGTTGTTTAGGATCACTTCATATTTCTCTGATTTCTGAATGTTATAGGTTGATTGAAAATGGACATTGTAATGATAAAATCGAATTAAAACAAAATAAAAGAAGAGGTATGAATATTCAGTTTTTTTCTAAGAAAATTCAGTCCAGTTGGAATGCTGTACGCATCATAAAAATAAAATTTGACTTTTCTTACCTTCAGGGACAGAATCTGAAATTCGAATTATAGGAATAAATGGCCTTTTGCCAGTTATATGCAACTTCGATAATTTCATTCGTTCATTCAATTTTGTGTCACTCCTGTTAATTGTAATTTTTTGGATGTGTCGCCTTTTCCAGACGACCAACTCAGTTAGTGCCAACTGTCAGCTTGACTTTTGTCAGGAGAACTTTGCTGTCCATTACAGGAACTGACTCCTGTGATGAGAGAACTCAGCCCGTTCTGATAGCTGCTAGCAGTAGAACTTTGCTGTGCACCACAGGAACTGACCCCAAAGATGAGCGAACTCAGTTCGTTCTGATAACTACTAGCAGTAGAACTTTGCTATACACCATAGGAACTGACTCCAGAGAAGAGAGAACTCAGCTCGTTCTGTTAACTACTAGCAGTAGAACTTTGCTGTGCACTACAGGAACTGACTCCAAAGATGAGAGAACTCAGTTCGTTCTGATAACTACTAGGAGTAGAACTTTGCTATACACCACAGAAGCAGACTCCAGAGATGAGAATACTCAGTTCATTCTGATAACTACTAGCAGGAGAACGAGGAGTCTCAGTAACGTTACCAGGTTTAGCCGTTACTAGGAACGTACAACTTACAAGAAGTTAACATCGTCACGCTATGAAATGAACGATACCAATTACACTTCACCAGTGTTGGGTTTCTGCATTTGAGTAATGTGTTAAATCAATTGTATATTAATTTCAGTTGAGACAACACCTCATTTCTCTTTGAATGAGAATCCAAGTGGTTTTAGATGTTTCCTGTTCGTTGAGATACGAGTATGAATGTCCTCCATCACCAGTGACAGAAATTTGGCTCCAGGTAAATAAAACGCAAGGTGCATTCCTTTAGCACAGCCACGAGGAAGAACGAAATCACTTTGGGCCCACGAATTGACCTGGTACTCATTTCTGGAGCAGGCTGAGTGAACCTCTTGGTCATGTGCCGCTCCAGAAAATGAAATCTATTTTCTGACGTTTCTCGAACCCACACCCATCCAGGAGAATCAAGGACGTGTTGGCAACCTCGGCTGTGGTACCCCCGTTTAATAGATGTCTTACAGTAAGTGTGAGACTCAATTCTGCGATGACAGATGACTGGTGTATTTTTAGGATATTTCTTCCTCTCTCGGACGACCCATGAGTTATATCCAAGTGTTAGGTGCTTTAATACGCGTGCCTAACGGGCAAAACAGGTGTTCATAGACACTATAACTGCATTTTATTCGTCGTAATTTGACAATGAACGAAGTTTTAACTTTACACGTTTAGCTGTTACAGAAAGAAATAAGTATTTTAGAAAATATCCTCAGGGTGGTCATAAGAAAGGCGTTGGTAATAAGCAGTTCCACACCACGGGTGTGATTGTACTTCTTAAAGTAGCTCACATTACGGTACCGGTATCTGTAATGAGAAAGTACAGTACATAAGAATAGTGTGTGGATCTGTTTTCTTCGTGAGAGGAATGGGAACTATCAGGTATCTCCAGATAGATTCATGTATGCCTTTGCTGATAAGATGTAGTGTTTACAGTGCACTATGTCTTCTGGTATGGGCTATATCAAATTTGTTACTTTCATTGACCTGTCTCAGTCTCTTCCTTGGCTTTGACAACATGACAGTGACTGAGGTATGAGTGATGCTAGTAATAACAATCCTTATGCGGCCAGTCCCTGTTATTAATGGTATGAAAATATCGCTCATAGAGTCGGTTGGTGCATACATTTCAGTGGGATTGGCATGCTGTTATGTAATAGCAACTGCTGGCTCGGTGACGAAAACAACGGGAAACTATCTCACTCCTCATTTCCCTAGTACGCCTCTTCAGTGATGCCTAGGCTGTTTATGACAGCTGTTGGCGGAGCTTCGGGCTGAATACCCAGTATACATACATATTCATGTAACAAAAGTTGGAGAAACTGTAACTCTGATAGATTTCTACCATACGAGCTACACATCTCTTCAAAGTAGCAGCCATACATCACAATGAAAACAATAACAAGATATTCATAGCACAACGGACATTGAGCAGGTACGACAATTGCTTGTTTTAACCACTTAGATAATGAACGACTTCTAAATCACGTAATGGTCCACATAGTTTATTTTCGTGTTATATTACTCGATTGTAAGCACTTCTGACACGAATAATGGAAATACTCGCTGGGATCATGAACTTAAAAATGGGCAATTTGAAAAGAGGTCCTCTAGCGAACACCAATCCATGAGCAAAGGAGATGGAGGGACGATATTTCATTGATCAGTCACAGGGAGTGAGTGGGCTGAGAGCACAAGATTTTCAGTATCAGTCAAGTAATTGACCGAGAGGAAGAGATAGTTATGCTCATGGCAGAGCGCCAGGGGATCGGGGACAGATTATTACAGAACTGATGACACCCTTCCTCTCTTAACACCAATCAGAGGAGAGTGAACCTATCGAGAAAAGGAAGGGAAGACACAAACCTAATAGCGTCAGAGTCGGAAAAGATTATGAGTTGACCAAGGAAGGTCGAACGGTGAAGACACAAATAACTGGATAGTGTGTCAGACTCAGCTACGAGATCCGTGGTCACCGAGCAGAGAGTCAAGCAGAGGTTACCTCTTCCTTCTGCTACTTAATATTATGTGATTCAGAGATGGACGATTTGTTGCACAACTGTCCCCTATGAGTTCAACATGTCGCATCACTAATCCGATAACTTGGTGGACACATAGAGTTAGGCGCCCTTTAAGTCCCTTCTTACGAACGCTTACAAAGTGATACTCTTCGGTCTTGTTGTTTTTACTACTTTTAAAAAGGATGAGATTCGTATTACAGCCATGCCAAGGGGTTGTAGAGCAGAATGGCACCCGTGGAGTCACGAGCTGCGTCATATAATGTTTCCACTCTCCCTGTCCGATATCACTTTCGTCTCTTCTGACGCACAGCGAATTCCGTATTTTCTCTAGACATAACTTCACTGCTCCAAGACGCGGCCTGTGAACATTCAATATCGTTTGTTTACTTATAACTTATAACAGCGTTGGTGTCTTTTAAGATACCCCGACACTAGTTCCATAAGATATCACGCAACTTCTAAACACTTGCAAGGGTTACAAGGGATCATTTCATCCTGTGAGGAGTATTGCATTCTATTTTCTCTTTTGTTTTACATGCGCTCTGTCGTCCATTCTTTGTAAGGAGCACGAACACTACATTTATGAAGAGCTCACTTCCAAGAATGGCAAGTTATTTAATTACATGTAAAGATTTTTACTCGTAATTCAGTTCTGAAATTAAAATTGTAATCGTTACATTGTAGTAATCGATATATATCGCATCGAGAGCTCGGTAACTTTGGAGCCCCAGCACTCGTTCATTTACCTTCTTTTTTGTAATTATTTTATATCTCCCAAATATAAAGGTACAGTATAAACATACAAAAGGAATACAACAAGCAAAGCACTAAGCACTCAATCTCTTATTATACGATAATGTTCACTTGTCACAAGTCCTTCCGTACTTGAAAAAAATATTACATTTTCTCTCGTATCTTATTTTTCTAGAGAATAGTCAACTGAGAAAAAAGAAAAAGAAGAAAAAACCATTGGCACAAAACACATTGCATGAAAAACACTGCACGACCATTTCACTGTTATAATGAAACACACTCGAGTTCCTTAACGTGATGTTTCTCTCTCGGTGGCACACGTTTCTGTAATTGTTGTTCGGCATCTTTTAGAAGTCGGATGAACGTGTTCAGGAAGCACTGTTCGTTTTTCTGGACATAATAAAGATACCCCATGACAAGCCAGGTTAGCGCAAATTTCAAGTGCTGCGTACAGAAATCGAGCTCTAAAGCTGCTCTGTAAGCTGCATTATGATTAGCTGATCCTCTCATCTGTCGTAGCACAGAACAAAACCATTTCCAGACAAGTTTGACACTTCTACAGGTAGTAAGTTCATGCCACTGTGTGTCCACCTCCAGACATTTTTTACAGAGTGGGGATTGGGTGATGTTGTGATGGAATTTTTTATCTTCTGTTGGAATAACTTCGTTTGTGGCGTTATATGTGGCTTCTTTCCAGTCAGTTGATCTCATAAGAAGCTGTGTATGGCCCCATCTTGTAGAATTAGATAGCCGCCATCTTGCGCAAGCGTCCCTAGGGAGTCTCATAAGAGCCTATGTATAGCAGCCATCTTGTGCAATTAGATAGCCATCATCTTGCGCAAGCGCCCTTAAGCCGTCTCATAAGGGCTATGTACAGCCTCATCTTGTTCAATTGGCGCCGGGAGGGGCATCCGGCCCTAAAACTGAGGTTAGGACCCTCCATGAGGTTAGGCTTGCTGTCTTGCGCGTAAAAAGTGAGGATAAGCCCTGCAAGATGGCGAATGTGAGGTTAAGCTCGCTCTCTTAGGCGTCAGGAAGGGGATCCGGCCGAAAACTGAGGTTAGGCCCCTCCATGAGGTTAGGCTTGCGGTCTTGCTCGTAAAAAGTAAGGTTAAGCCCCACCAAGATCGCGGATATGAGGTTAAGCTCGCTCTCCTAGGCGTCGGGGAGGACTTCCGGCCCTAAAACTGAGATTAGTCCCATCATGAGGTTAGGCTTGCGGTCTTGCTCGTAAAAAGTAAGGTTAAGCCCCACCAAGATCGCGGATATGAGGTTAAGCTCGCTCTCTTAGGCGTCAGGAAGGACTATCGTCGTAAAGATGTGGATAGGCCCCTCCATGAGGTTAGGCTTGCTCTCTTACGCGTCAAGAGTAAGGTTAAGCCCATTCAATATGGCGGATGTGAGGTTAAGCATGCAGTCTTAGCCAGCGCAGTCAATGCGGAGGAGGCCTCTCCCGAGAGCGTGAGGAGGTGGAGGCGGCGGAAACGCAGTCAATGAGGTGCAGAACTCCCCCGAGAGCGTGTGGAGGCGAAGGCGGCCGAAGAGCCTGTGGTAGCGGCCGCTTTAGAACTGTCCACTTATACTACTGACCTATTTACTTAACGTTATTTCACAACAGCCTATAAAAAGAGGATTCTACATAAAAGAGCTTGAGAAAGTTAAACATCCTAATCACTTTTTAATAGATCGTGTTATTCGTTGGCGCGGTAACAAACTGTACGTCGAATAGCTTGGTTTTAATAACACACTCAATTCATGGATTAATAAAGAGGATGTATTTTAAAACGTTTGTTTAATTTTCTTTTTTATTCTAGAACCTGAAACCGAGGTTTCGTATTTGTCTCCTCTCCATTTACGTTTTCGCATTGGCTGTTACGCCGTAGAAATTTGTGTCAATATAATACAATTCTCACGATTATCTCTTATGCTTCGTCAAGTTATGTTTTATTCTTCGAGCTTATGTAAACTCTGGTTGCTACTGCTACCCTACAGCAGTAGTGCTAACTATCGGCGGCTTCCCCCTCCGTTTTGCCCTGGCCAATCAACGCATGAGTCGGCCTTCTTGGAACTCTCGACCCCGGGGAGGAAGCGAAGCGTAGTGTTGCACTCGCATAGGTCCCATGATGGAGAGCAGACGCTTGTGTATTTATCGCCGCGCCATGGACTGGAGTAGTGGCATGGATTACGGATAGTAGCACTAAAAAGGAGGGTTGTGCTCCAAAACCCTCAGAAGATTTTTTTTTCGTTCATCCTCGTATGTGAGATTAGTTGTGTTGCTTAAAATATTGTTATCTTCGTCTGGTAAGGCAACATGGCTAGGCCATGTTTGAACTTCTCTACTACTGCGGCAACCTAACTGTAAGTGTACATCTCTATTTAAATTTGTATATTCGTCGTCAGGAATGAACTACTTCTGGAATCCGTCCAAGGAAACCCTTTCTATAATAAAAAATGGTGTGCGTCAAAAATTTATCAGTATTCTTGTGAAAAATTTACCAACATACTGTACTACTAAGATCGGGTTGAAAATGTATTAGTTTAGCTTTATTTAACCACGAAGTGGTTAACGATCACCATAAGAAATTTTATACGTTTTTGGGGCAAAATTGAAAAAAGAAAATTTTATTATTATTATTATTATTATTATTATTATTATTATTATTATTATTATTATTATTGCCAGTTTGCGGCTGTTCTTCTGTTTCAAATTAAATCTTTGTTTAAAACTCGGTTAATACATGGGAGTTCCAGTAAGGATTGCCATGGTTCGATGCCTTTGGTACTAAATTTGTTCCTTTTTCTTTCAATTTAATCTCGTTTTATTTCTCATTTTGGTTTTCACGTGTGTTTGGGTAATAGCCTGTTGTTTATTTGCCTCCATTTTTCCTACCATTATTGGTCCACTAACGGGATTGGTTCTCGCTAATTATAACAATTTATGATGGCTGCCTTGGTGATGAGGATTGTTTCTAAAGATGTTTATAATTTTTAGAAGGTGGACAGCCCAGTCGTAATATTGTTCTGTGGTTTTTATGTAACCCGTGTTGGATGTGATTTTAGCCCCCATCTACGTCCATTTCCTTTCATTTCCCGGTTTAGTGTTGTGGAGTTTTTCCTTTCCATTTGGGTATCTTACTAAAAGGATTTTATATCCTATGCTGGAGCTCCCAGTGTATCTTGTTACCCTATCAATAATGTAATTCGAGAAAGAGAGAAAACATCCCTCAAAGTGTGTTGAAGAAGTTGAGAACGTTCGTAAATTCAATTCCTACTAGGTGTCATTTACAAATTTTAAAAGAATAATTCCTTCTGTTAAGAAAAAAGTTTGTGTTTTGTTGCGAAGGTGACCAAAAGGTATGATTGCACCGTTTTATTTCTTTCAATTTATTTCTTGCCGGCCGGCGGTTTTAAAATTAATTTCGTTGAATTTAATTTAATTCAGTTCAAATTTGAGTTTATTGGGGTTTTACAGTGGATTTAATCTGGTTAATTTAATTTATTTTAATTTTATTTGGTGTTATTTTAATGTTAATTTGAATTTAATTGAATATCAACTTGGTTTTATATTAATTCAATTAACCTATATTTTACACCATTATGCAAATCTTCGAGGATGATCTGTAATTTATTTTCTCATTTAATTTCCCCTTTGAGATCATGAATTAAATTTCTCTTGCTTTAAACGAAAGATTTGTCTTGTTTCTGCTCAAAACTATTTGACACACTGACGGGTTGGTAACTTGATCCACCGGTCTTGTTCCTTTCTACCACCTGGAGGTGAGTTTTAAACTGTTTCTATGTTCATCTTTGTTCTGGGTGTGTAGTGGTGTGTGACGCTTCCTGATTTGTTTCACTCTCACGGGGCCATTAGGTATGGGTGGTGCTGTGGTACTGCCGATCAGCTGAGTTTGTACGGGTTACCTAGCTGAGTGGGGCAAACCTCTACCTCTCCTGTCTACTATTGCATAAGCTTGTCAGTTAACTTTGCTACTATTAGTTAAGTTAGGATTTTGACTGGTAGTGGACAAGAGAGAAGTTAAAATATTAATCGAGCAACACATGCACTATGTTTTACAAATGTTACTTATTTCAGCGTATAGGCCTACGTACAATTTCTTCTTTCACCAAAGTAAACTTCTTTAGTCCTTAGATATTTCTCAGCCTTTTTTTTCTTTTAAGACTTTCACCCAGCAATAGTTTCCCTTTCATTGCCCCGGCAACGACAAGTGCTGCAAAATTCTCAGCAACTGTAGCATTAGGTGAAGTCACACGCTCCATAGCTTTACGAAGCAGATTTTCATCAGTTGCACGTCTTATTTCTGGTTTACTTTGACGATAAGCAATGTCGTGCACTTTGCACGCAGCATCTATCATACTAGTGCCAGTATCACCGCGTGGTAAGCAGACGTCAATTCGAGTTCGAGGGCCAGAATATGGTAACGAGGAAGATGAAGCTTAAATGTAAGGAGATCAATCACCTTAGTGATGAGCTCATGGCCAGCATGCTTCCTCACATTCCTCCCAGCACGTTTCTTCAACTTTTCTTGCAGCTATGAGAAGTGTTTACAAGCGAAGTCAAGTCGTTTGTTTTGACATGTGCGGCACTGTCTCACTGAAAATCTCACATATTCGTGATGTTAACTACACTCTGACAAAACAGGATCTTGAGGCACTTTATCCCAGATCTTCTTTACAGTATTCGCAGCTACATTGACCAAAAATGCCTTTGGTAATGCATTCAACACTTCTTCAGTAAGAGTGTTTAGTTTCCTTTTGCTAGCACAAAGCTTTACGATTGCCTTTTCAACTTCGTTACACTTAGTATCAGATAGAAATGGCAGGATGTCTTTACTCTTCAAATGCCTCTTTCACACTGTCGTCATTTCGACACTGCAATTTACAAATGTTGTTCACCTCCGGGCATGCACTGCGACACAAGCACACATGTCGTGAAGACTGTTTAATTGTTTCTCCAAAATGCTCCTTGAGAAGAGTTTTAAATGGTGGACATCCTAATTCACGCATGTCGATAATTTCACATTTTGATGGTAGATACTCGGGCAACCATTCCTTCTTTTCAACACCAATAGAAAAACAAAATCGGCTCTTTTGACAAATAAGCGTTCATTATCATAGGTAGAAACCGATATGGAATTACTTCTTCTTCCCACCGAAGTCCTAAATGTCTTTTTCTCCCATTGTGTTTGCATTTTATCTTCATCCGTTTACAAGCAGTAAGAAGAAGCTGGGCTAAATACTAAACTCACGACTTTTTGTGCCCACAACACAGCGCAGTCCAACACAGCCACCTCTCTGAACACGAATTTGTTTATGTTCACTTTATAGCCTTTAACATCAACTGTCAATGTCCTTGTCATGATGAACTTCAAAGCGGTCAACTCTATGTTACAGTATCTTATCGACTAAATAAACAATGTCTACTCATGGCATATATAAAGACATGAATTTGCAAGAGGGAGGGCCTAATAGCGGACAAGTCCAAATATGCATATCCATGACCACGTGATCACTGCGTGTCAAAAACCGTGTGGCCTTATTATGTTACATGCTCAGCCCAGTTAGGTTAAGCTTGCACTCAGGAGGAGGAGGTAGACGAGGAGATAGTCATACGCTATTAAGTCTGTGATGATGATGAGGAGGAAGAGTAGGAAGACTAAATCTATGAGGAGAAGGAGCATGAGGAGGTATAATGATACAGTTGCTCAGCTTCGAGCCCGAAAAATATTTCCCGTTGTTACACCCACTATCAGTAAAGTACATTTATTAAATATTACACCAGCCCCCTAGTCCATGTGCAGCTGCCGTCTATTCCTTAGTTCAGATCTGAGGCCCCAAAGTAACCTTCCGATATTACGCCCCTGAGAATTATACATATTTATTGAGCCTCATAGGAGCCAAAATTTTCAAAGTTCAGGTCCAAGCTTCACTGAATCACTTTCCAGTGTTACGCCCCCTATGTATAAAGCGCTTGCATTAAGTCTTGTAGCCGCAATCAAGTTCGAAATTCAGCTCCAAGCTCCACTAAGTCACTTTCCAGTGTTACGCCCCCTATGTCTAAAACACATTAATTAAGTCTTATAGCCGCCATCATGTTCGAAGTTCAGCTACAAGCCCCCTTGAGTCGCTTTTTAATGTTACGCCCCTAAGAATAAAGTATACGTATTAAGCCTGATAGCCGCCACCTTGTTCCACGTTCGGTTCCAAGTTCTGGGACGTCAAGATAGTTTAACGCGTGGTCAGCCTAACCTTAAGCCTGCAGTTAGCCCGGGTATCGATCTTTAAGTCTAAAAACATACCTTTTAAGCTTCATAGCAGCCATACTCTTCCAAGTTCAGCTCCGAGCTCCCTTATCGCTCTCAAATGTTTCGGCACCTATGAATGAAGCATATGAATTAAGTCTTATAACTGCCATCTTCTTCTCAGTTCAGCTCCAAGCTTCCTTAAGTCGTTTTCTAATGTTACGCTCCAATGAATAAAGCATACGTACTAAGCCTGATAGCCGCCATTTTGTTGCACGTTAATCTCCAAGTTCTGGGAGGTCAGCGTGACGTTAAGCCTCCAGTTAGCCTGGGTATATAACTTGATATCTAAAATCATACATTTGAAGCCTTATAGCAGCCATCTTGTTCCACGTTCAACTCCCTGTCCTAGGAGGTTAAGTTACGTTATCGCGTGGTCAGCGTGACGTAAAGCCTGCAGATAGCCTGGGTATACATTTTGATGTCAAAAATCATACACATGAAGCCTTATAGCAGCCATTTTGATCCACGTTCAGCTCCATGTCCTAGAAGGTTAAGTTAGGTTAACGTATGGTCAGCGTAACGTTAAGTCTGCAGTTAGCCTGGGTATATAACTTGATGTCTAAAATCATACATTTGAAGCCTTATAGCAGCCATCTTGTTCCACGTTCAACTCCCTGTCCTAGGAGGTTAAGTTAGGTTAACGCGTGGTCAGCGTGACGTAAAGCCTGCAGATAGCCTGGGTATAAAACTTGATGTCAAAAATCATACACATGAAGTCTTATAGCAGCCATCTTGATCTACGTTCAGCTCCATGTCCTAGGAGGTTAAGTTAGGTTTACGCGTGGTCAGCGTGACGTTAAGCCTGCAGTTAGCCTGGGTATAGAACTTGATGTCTAAAATCATACATATGAAGCCTTATAGCAGCCATCTTGTTCCACGTTCAACTCCATGTCCTAGAAGGTTAAGTTTGGTTAACGCGTGGTCAGCGTGACGTTGAGTCTCCAGATAGCCTGGGTATAGAACATGAGGTCTAAAATCATACATATGAAGCCTTATAGCAGCCATCTTGTTCCACGTTCAACTCTATGTCCTAGGAGGTTAAATTAGGTTAACGCGTGGTCAGCGTGACGTTAAGCCTGCAGTTGGCCTGGGTATAGAACTTGATGTCTAAAATCATACGTATGATGCTTTAGAGCACCCATCTTATTACACGTTCAACTCCATGTCCTAGGGGGTTAAGTTAGGTTAACTCGTGGTCAGCGTGCCGTTAAGCCTGCAGTTAGCCCGGGTATCGAACTTGAAGTCTGTTAGGTTAAGCTCCTTCTCTTATGCGGATAGCGCGTGTGTTGAGCTTTGAGTCTCTTATTTTAAAGCTTGTACCTTTAGGCATCGAACTAGGCTCTGTACGGTTAACGCCCTTAGATCTGGAGTCAAACCAGGGATCTGCGAGTTTAAGTCCAGACACGTCATGCCTGTTAGGTTAAGCTCACCTCTTAACCATAATCACGGTGGCTGTTAGGTTAAGCTTGCACTTTTTGGCATCGAACTGGGGTCTTAGGCCATTAAGGCCAGGGTCGAGAACGAGGTCTGTAAGGTCAAGCCTGGACACGTAGCCGGCCCCTCTAGTGAGGTCATGTGAGGTGTAAGGCAGCACAGGCAATGAGGTGGAGGTGGCGTCAGAACTCCTACATTTACACTACTACAGACATCTACACAAGCTCTGGAAGGTGAAATGAAGGCTCAAGTAGTATAGCTGGCATGACATAGAGTCCGCTCAAGAGAATGAACAGAAAGAATGAACATACTGAGGGAAAGGATCAGTCTACGTCCCCATGCATCGGGAAAGACACGAAAATAAAGTTCAAGAAGTAAGTCAATTTGTCATCATTTACGAGTTGCGATGATCTTGATATCGAACTATTCATAAAGAATTCATTTTGTAGCGTCTTCATACCTGGAAAACAACATCGAGGGACTTATTAGCAAATAAACAACATCAGAATTACCGTATTCTCAAAATATTTCTGTAACAAAACAATGTGTTAGATTCAAGAAAGAGCGATCGTTGCTGGGAAACGGAAGAGTACAATTGGAAGAAAAATGAAGCGAAAATTTGATGGTGAAGGGGCTGGTGAGTACTTGTTACAAGTTACCTTGTGTTCTAGAGATGATCCCTCTGTAGATGTGGACTAGGTAGCCCCTGCCAGCGCCATTGCTACTCTGAGAACCTCATGGTGCACCCCCTTCTTGTGTTCTAGAGCTTATCCCTCTGTAGATGGGGGCTAGGTATCCCCTGTCGGCGCCATTACTACTCTCAGACACTCGAGGTTCACCCCCCCCCCCACTCTTTCTTGTGGACTACGGGTCAGGATATAAAAAAGAAGTATTTATATGGACTTTAGAAATATTTCGTTATGGTTTATTATTACTTCTATATTTATAATTTACAGAATAAAATTGCTAATCTACACTGCTAAACATAACGTATACGTTTCTACAAATTTATTGTCACACTGCATCTGCAATTTAGTCTCCTCACTCCTAAGGACATCAGAAAACAGTAAATATCAGTGAGAACAAGGTAAAGAGTGAAACGATGTCAGAAGTGTTACTGTAGGCGCTCTCTACAAATGACTTTGCAGACATATGAACTTCTTGCACTTTACGCATGAGAGCTGAGACTTAGGGCCAATTGCAGAAACCGTATTTAGACGATGTTTACGGTTAAACAATGCCTAAGTATGGCTGCCGCATTGCAGAGACGTTATTTATCACTTAGACACTGTCTAAAACCGATGTTCAACCGGTCATGTTTAAACACTGCCGAGAGCACTCTTTAACCTCAAATGAGAGGAGTGAATCACAATAAGAGGTTATGTATCATGAAATATGTGATTTGTATTATCATGTTAAGACGATTCCGGGAAGAAAGGTTAGTGTGGGTCGCCCGCTGCTAAATCGCAGCAATTCGTTTGACATGCACGCGGAGATAGATCTTAAAATACGGTTTCGCTTTTCGAGATTTGTTTCTTGAGACTGACAAAGTGACAGTCCGCTAACTGTCAACTTGAATACAGTTCTTGGCAACCGATATATTTTATTATATACATGGGGCAATTTCCACGGAATTATAAGTCATTTCGACTACTCACGGTACATATCAGAATTACGTGTCCCGATCGTCAGAGGGCTGTCACATACATCAACCGGGAGGGATTCACTTATATTTACTGCTAATTAAACACATATAATAGTGAAAACTAACAAGTAGGTTGTGTGGGGTTTAGATATATATATAATCGTATAAGTTTTCGGCAACTAGCAGTTAGGAAATGGCAGGTGGTGGTGAATATTGTTTAATGAGTACTGGGTAAGAAGAGCCGTGGCCATAACAACAGCCCTAGTATTTGGCTGGTGTAAAAATAGGGAAACTACGGAAAACAATTTTCACGGCTGCCGATAATGCGTTTCGAACCTACGATCTCCAGAATACAAGCTACATCTATATGGCCTGTACAATACACTCGGTTACACATTACTGTTGCTTCATCTTCCCTTCGTCGAAGCTACCGTATTTGCGAGTAGATTACACTCACTGTTACAGCGTTATATCAAAGCTACACTTCCCCGTACAGTGGAGTGTCGCTTTAGTGTCGATAATATTGTGAGATTTAATTTCCACCGAAAGCGATACTCTTATCTGTGGGCAAGTCATGCTCAGCCATATTTGAGTAATGTGTAGGAAGACAAACAGCTGACTGGCATTCGGCGCGCACCGACAAATTTCATTGGTTGCAACAAGCAAAGAGTTGCATGAAAGATACTTCTGTCTCCATTTTCAAACCAAAATTGAAACTTTAAGCGATGTCTAGTTAAAAATCGACTGAACAATGTTTATGCAATGGAAGATGATGCTTGATTTAGACGTTGTTTTGGTAGACGATGTCTAAGGCTTAAAACTAGTCATCGTTTCTGCAACCGGCCCTTACTGTCCGTACAAAGGTAGCAAGTGCTTACCACTTTCTCCTTTTCGCGTTCTTCTTCTAGCTCGCTTCCTAGTTGTTGAAGCAATGTGTTTGTTGTCAGCTCTCTTCTGCAAATGGTTTCTCAATAGTTCCTTTTCGAGAGAATGTTTATTATCTTGCTGATTGTTAGATTTACATATCATCAGGCTACTGACGGCGGCAAGAACAAGTGTCCTCGCTACTGCGACATATTAAGTCCATCTTGACGTTGTCCTAGTCCCTCACATATTAATTCACCGTGATGTAACACACACTAAAGAAAATACACATCTTGGATGTCGCGCACTGTAACAGAAGTAATGTTTAAGGCAAATAAAAAAAGTAATATAAAAAACCCTACACTTCACATCAGAAAACTGGCATAAAACGCCCCGAATTGTCTTTTGATATTCGTGGACACTACACTACACACAAAAACACCACGTAACTCACTACATTTCTGTAGTCCGTATAATCGGGTAAGCAGTCTATTTCTACTTCACTGTCATAGCCACGGCCTTATATGACCTCTCTACCCCGGTATTTACCTTGAGAGACTGGAAAAACCCCAGCCAGGGCACTTGATCATCTCCGTCGGACACCAGTGATGTGCTACACATAAATGTCGCGCATGAAGCTAATTGTGTCCAACACACAAGTTAAGTATTTCTTGCTACAGATGGAACGTAGCACTTTGTCATTAGCTGGGTCCCAAGATCCCAATGACCCAGCTAAAACGGCATTTACCTCCACCGATATAAAACGTGTGCGAAGAGCCGTCGCCAAGTTCGCGTACTTCTCTCTTTTGGCCTGTCTGGCATCTTCGGAAGCGGATTTCCTGTTCTCAAATGGAACTGAAATGTCCAGCACTAAGGCTTTACCATCCTTGACAATAACCAGGTCTGGGCGTAGTTCGTCATGCACGACCTGGTTGTCGCTGAAGATACTGTTTTTTGCAGCAGCTGACCTTCTGACCCTGGAGACCACAACACTGTGTCTCCGCAGATAAAATGCAGAGTATCTCATGCAATGATTAGCTACATGAGGCAGAGTCTCATTCTCGCAGCCTATACTTCTTGTTGCCATCAGATGCAGAACGGCGACTCCCATTGAGCGGTAGTAAATTCAGCCTAGCTCGGTGGATACATCTCCAGTCTGCAAATATGGTAAACAGACCGGTTCGCGGGAAGTGGTAGCTAGCTGTGTCTGCAGCTACGCATTCCATTACTTTACCTTGATTGGGCAGGCTGATGAATCTCATAAGGTGCTTAGACAGAAGGTTTATTCTGAGTGTCTTTAGCGCCTTATGACGATCATTGCTGCACATGATATTTTCATAGATGTTAACCCATTGTACAAAGTCCTCCATTTTCCATATAATCTGGTTTCTTCTCGAGGCCTTGCAAGCTTGAGCCCAGACAGATTGAAATGGATTAGAGTTCCATCTGAACTCGCCCTCGTTATGGCCATTCAGGAAGGCTTATAGGTCTTCATGAAGGACAGGTCTTCCAAGTCTCTTCTGGACTAAGGTCTTCAGGTCCTCAAGAGCAAGCAATGCAGTACAGATGTAAGTTGAATTCAGGATCTTGAAGGCATTATCGATCAGGTGATGGTCTGTATCATTCTCTGCAACAGGTAACCCAAGACAACTTGCCTTTGTAGGACCATATAGATAGTCGTCAGAGGCCTCCTGGGATAGTTCTAGGGTCTTCTTAACCTCAGCCTTTATATTATAACTCTAACTTGGAACGTAAGATCTTCTGTGCCATGAAGATGAGGTCAGCCAGTTTTTTCGCGTCGGATGAGATGCGGAATCCAGCAGGCTTCCCAAGAAACTTCTCAAACTCTCCAACTTTCAAAGCCTTTAGATCTTCATTGTCAATTTTAAATATGGAGTTTCTCGTTGATACAGGGGTCTCACCAGACAGATGTAGGCTGAAGAATTTCGAAGCTGTAAGACTGATGTTGATCTTCTTAGACGTAGTATTCATGACATTAATGTTGTTTTGTAGCTTAATCGAGTCGTCGGATAATAGTACGATGTCATCAGCATAGGCGAGAATCTGATGGTTTGTATTCCCGCTCTGAATAGCTCTAACTACGGGGTGAATAACAGGGTAAAAGAGAAGTCCATTCATAGGACAGCCTTGCCTTACTCCACATTCGATGTAAATGTTGTCTTGACCCGATTTTCAGTCTGTATATGGGTGGAAAAACCCATATACATATCTTTACTAACCTTCTTTAGTTTAGTGCCAGCTCCAATTCTTTCAAGGGCCGCAAAGATCGCGTCATGCGGCACGTAGCCGAAGGCATTAGAAAAATTCAGCCAAGCTGCTAGGAGCTGGCCTTTTTCACAACTTGCCTTATCAAATTTTGTTTTGAGTGTGAAGTTATGCTCAAAAACTCTGTAATGTGTCAGAACCCTTTCTGCGCTGGCGCTAAAACATTGTTGTCTATCATCCAGGTGATTATTATCTTGGCTAACCCACCTGAGTATAGCTTATAAATGGTCCGCATGATGGCAGTGTATCGCCAGTTGGTGATGCCATGTGGATCACCTTTCCTGAATAATAATAAGATTGTGACTGGCTGCTTCCAACCACTGGTCGGAAACGTCTGGTCACACTGTGTGCAGACACAGCCGAAGATGGTGGAGCTCTCACGAGTGCGCCATATTGCCTGTGGAGTGGTGGTGGTGGTGGCGATTATTGTTTTAAGCGGAAACACAACTGGGCAACATTACTCTGTATAACACTAATCAGAGAGAAAAATGGAAGGGGTCCGACACTTCGAAAAATGAAGGTATCGGCCAAAGGAAGACAAGGGCCACGAAGGGTATGAAAATGAAAGACTCCCTAGCCCTCCATAAGTAATACCGTCGGGGTCTGAAAAGAACAAGAGTTGACCAAGGGAGGTCGGATAGGATAGATGAAAGTGAGGAGCCTGGCACAAGTAAGTGGAAGCAATACCAGGACTCAGGTAAGGGCCCCGTGGTCGCGAACCCACGCTCCAAAGTTCAGAGCCTCTTGGGCTTCTAGACCAAGCAAGCATAAATTACAGTTAATAAGATCATTTATACGAGCGAGAAACTGTAATTCCAATCTTGAAATTAACAGCAAGCAGTTCAGATTAGTATTAAATTCCATAACTCCGACCGTACGACAGAATACGGGTCGCGTCTGTCGTGAATATCGGCGATGATCCTTAGGAGATAATAGTATTAATAAATGCTCAGCTTATACGATTGCTTCCTTCCACGTCCAAGGCAAGAGAGTGAGTGATGGGCCGCGTCTGTCGTGTCCCACTTTCTCGTTATTACCTTATAAATCATGTTACAATATTGCTCCATTTTCTTAAGTTTTATAATTAATTCTTTCATTTAAATAAATTACCATATTGAAATGTCCTTTTCCCGTCGTATTCCAAAGATAATTACAGATGCATATTCCGTTCTCCGTGAAGCAAAGACGGTTATTATCAACATCGATCTGAGGAAAATGTCACACTACGTCACATAAAGTACGCATTTGGTCTGTCTGTGCTCTCGTCAGATTTAGCCTCGTGGTGCATGGTTCTCTCCTTCGGCATATAACTGATTATTGTGCAGTCTTTTAGGAATCAAGAAGTTCTACTAAAATGTTGTCGCCGTGTATTGTTGCTGAATTCGGGTGTGATTTATTTCTTGTCCCTTCTTACAGTCAGTATGTAGCCGGTCAACAACGTGTTTCCTAACTTGAAGCTCGTAAACCAAATGTCCATTGTAACGTAACGTTTCTTGAAGTTCCATGTTGCCTAGACTTCAGCTATTTTGTATTTATTTATGACTTTTTATGACTTTTCAGTCACAAGGACATCAGAAAACATGATATCACTGGTGGGAATCTAAAGAATGAATCGCTGTCAGAATTTTTACTACAGGCGTTCTCTACAAATGAACTTGGCATGTTTCCTGAGACATACGAGGAATTCACTGTTTTAAAATTCCTTTTACGCCAGCAATATGCGAGACAATATTATGTGATCTAGTACTAACTCAACGCCTGGGCATCTCTTTCTTTCTCTCCATTACCCTGTCCTTCACAAGAAATAATATAGCACTACTTTCTGCTGCAATATCTCCTCTCTGTGTTTAAAAAATATCGGGATCAGCTTCAGAATCTTCATCTGATTTCATAAGGTAGGAACAAGAATACGTGGACGTGTTCTGTTTCATGCACGCTTCCTGTATAGACCGAGGTTGTGTTCGTACTGCGGTGGAGATACACAAAACGTCAGTATTCCTACCCTGGGACTAGCAAACCCGTGTTTTACTTACCTGAGCCCTAAACGATTAAAACAAAGCTGGAGTGTAAAGTCACTAGCAAACTGTTACTAACAATAATGTTAGATGAGCCATGTCCACCGTTGCCAACATCTTCAAAGCAAGAATTAATAACGTCATGGGTCTGTAAGACTCAACAGTGGCAACGGAGAAATAAACAAATGGTAGAGGAGGTGGTGGTTGTGATTATTGTTTTAAGAGGCAGTACAAATAGGCAACCATTCTCTATACAACACTAATCAGAGGGAAAGTGGAAGGAATCCGAAACTTCGAGAAATGATTGTGTCGGCCAAAGACCGACAAGGAGCACAAACTGCGTAAAATGAAAGAATCCCTAGCCCTTGGAAAACCTAATAGAGTCGGGAACGGAAAAGAACAAGAGTTGACCAAGGGATGTCAGATAGGGTAGATGAAAGTGAGGAGCCTCGCACAAGTAAGTGGAAGCAACGCCAGAACTCAGCTAAGGGTCCCGTGGTCGCCAACCCGTGCTGCAAAGTTCAGAGATTTTGGGCCCCTTTTAGTCGCCTCTTACGTCAGGCAGGGGATACCGTGGGTGTTATTCTACCGCTCCACCTGCAGTGGGACTCCAATTCCCAGGACGCAAAGACGTCTCGACGTAGTTGAGAGCAAATATCCCTACCTAGTACATTCACAGAGCAATTAAGATTAGCTGGACAAAAAAAAATAACGAATGCTGAAGTATTTAAGAGGGCGAAGGACAATTATACCTTAGGGAAAACTATAAAGAACAGGAGGGCTAGAGTGATAGGATATATTTCTTGAAAACGGTATTGGAGGGAATGGTTCAAGGCAAGAGGTGTCGAGGAACACCACGCCTACAATATGTACAGCCTGATGTAGGATGCAAAAGCTATGAAGAGGTGAAGAGGAAAGCTATGAATATAGCCGACTGGAGAACTGCCGCAAACCAATCCATGGATTGAGTACTTAAGAAGAAGACGTGGTAAATGTTGCACTGCTTTGGCAGCTTCATCCCTCAATCCCAACGTCTTTCTGGTACCAGCATCACACACAACGGCTAGAAGGTGATGACTCTGCGGCATCAGTGGGTGTTGGGGAACTGCAGAGAACCAGACGATACACACGAGAATGTGGTCACCTCTGTCACCCAAGCTTCTAAGACGGTAGAGAGCTCTACAGTATGCACGCTACTTACACTAGGAAGCGAGATCTTCATGCTAATATTATCGAAGGTAAAAGAGCAACTCACATTTTCTTTGATCTTAAAACCATCCCTGAAGAATATCGCATGCCCCGATACCGGTGAAGGAAGGCCTGAAAATACCTCCAATGACCAGAGGCATCCGTGCTCACATTGCGTCCACGGAGTAGGTCTAGCCGTATATCCGGTCGCGAAACTAACCACAGAGTACCTCGCCAGGGGTCCATTCAAGACAACCACCGACAGCCACATCTAACTCACGACCCAAGGTAACAGCTCGAATCGCAACCGGTGTGTGGCCATTGGGCGGTTTTGGTACCTCTTGTGGTATTGGGTCCTAAAGATGCATTGATAGCTTGATTACTGCGGCATTTAAGGATTGTTGGTACCGTACGTATGAGGTATCTTATTCGTAACGGTGGAACTCCCGATTCGGCGATCAGGCTGGGAAATCTCCTGTAGCAGAGTTAAACGATAGCAGCATCGCACGGTAAAGCACAGGGTGAGCTCTGATTCAGGATGCACGTCGACAGAAATGTACAACTGAGGTTTCCGCCGCTGAAAATCGAATAGCATGTTGCAGGGCTCATCTATGGGCTCTGTTAATGGCTTCCTGTAGCTGACTCACAGCAGAAACCATCTTTCTGGAACTGAAAATACTGCGGGCCCAGCAGCGGCAACTATGCCGATTGACATCAGTGTGCCACTCAGTACAGATCCTTGGTAATAAAACATTTCCTACTCGGACTAGAAAGGCTACTGGTCTCAGTTTAACCCCATATCGCCAGGTCATGTGGTAAGCTCCTTCCAGGTCAAAAACATCTTAGGAACCGCTTGCATAAAAATATATACATGCAATACTACTTGTCTGACGGTAATGACACTCTCATATGTTATAGCCACTTCTATTCTTAATGTAATAATGAAGTTACATTTTCTTCAGCACCCTCAAAGAATGTTCCTATCAATTTTCTACAGCAACGTTTTCTCAGCCCAGGATGTACGTACAGCAGGAAACTTGGGCTCGTTTTGAAGCACTTAGTCGTGGTTACCAGAAACTGTAACCTCTGTAATGAAGAGTAATATTGATGGGAAATCGTGCGAGCGCTGGACGGGCTGGTGAAATCGCGTATGGTGCTGCGGCGCTCAGTAGCAAACACAGCGCGCAACGACCACAGAAGTTTGTTTACTTTCAATCTTTGATTCTATTTCCTCGTACGAATTTCACTTCCCATCACCTTTTCTCATTCGGACTTTGGGAGTTCAAATGCAGGTTTAGAAATGGTTCTCTTCCTAATTTAGAAATGCCACAGTGTTAGAAGAAGATATTTATTTATTATTTAACTCTGTCTGAAAAATCACTATGTTCCGATGTATCAGAACTGCTGTCATTCATGTTGATTACGACCCGTTGGAAACGAGGGACATTTTTACACAGTCCATCTTTCTCCCAGTGGTGGTCTTCGATTTTATTAGCGTGTTTTTACACTGTTTCCAGAGTTTCAAAAGCGTAGAAATTGACATATAAATAAAATACCCCGTATATTCCAATAGTTCAGTCGGAGGCTTTTGATTGTAGGGTATGCCTTAAGCGAATCTCCTTCTCCCACCGCTTTTGCCACATCCGTGGGGTCGCGGGTAAATATAACAATCGCGTATATTTCTCCGTATAGTGGCCAAAGTAACTCCCAGGCTTCATTCCTAACCTGCATAATACCTTTCTACCATTCTCCTTTGAATCGGCTCCAGCTCTCTTCACTGACGATAATCAAAGACAATCTGAACTTGTGTCCCCTAATTTTCCCCCTCACTTTGAAGAAAACAAGTACCGCTCAGAACCATTCCAAATTCGCCCTCTGATAACGCTGACCTCGGAGGCATCTTCAAGTGATGTACCTAACATTATGAACACAGACATATCATGCGGACAAATCCAACTCCCCGGCATTCCATTGGGCGAGTGTACGCGACAACCCTTCACCCACCGGCTGTAAATCGAAGCATCCAGCGCACAGAAAACTTCTTCATAAATGCAGTTTCACACTGTACGGTTACACTGGGCTTAGGAAAACTTCGTTTAGGGAAATTATAATAACTGTTTTTGGTGGTGGTTGAAAAATATTGAAACTTGAGTACTACACCACGAACACATGTGGCCATAACATATAAAAATTTCATTACCACCTGATAAGTAGTTTCCATGCATATATTTTTCAATGAGCGGTTCCTAGAGGAGAAGCCAAAAACTCGCCCAGTATTTATTACAAGAAATAAAATAATCAATGAAATTCAAAAACAATTTGTCTTATACGCTCTAACGCAGAGGTAAAGCGAAGCAAAGTCGCCTCCGTACAGGCCATGAAGGTCCTTGGAGGAGTGGAAGGTAAAGGCCATTGTTAACCTCGGCACATGATGGGTAGAGTGGTTAGCTCCACGCCCGGCCGCCTTTGCCCACAGGAATTAACCTGGTACTCATTTTTGGTGTAGGCTGAGTGAACCGCAGGGCCATATGCACCTCCGGAAGTGGAAATCTCGTTTCTTAAAGTTTACGACTGCCTGGCGGGGATTCGAACCCACGTCCTTCCGGGCGAACCGAGCACGCCTTTACCGCCTCGGTCAGGTAGCCTCCAATGCAGAGGTAAACAAGGAAAATATCGGTATAACCACTTTTGAAGTAAGGCTGTCGGTTCATTTGTAATTAACGCCTAAACACGAGTATCCATAATAAAAGGAATCCGGCAGTATGTGTTCCTTCCTCCAGTCTGACGAAATGACCGGTGGCAGACCGAGAAGACCGAAAACGTCTCTCTTCCATGATTCACACAAGTCGCCGGTTCATCATCCTTTAAAACAGCTTCCAGAGGCCATTTGTGAATCATATTTGCCTATAATTATCCAGAAGTTTTGGATCTTTACCTGGCTTGGGAACTGGTATAACAGTGACAGGGAAACACTCCTTCACTCCATATTCTGTTCAATAATGTGAGGATATCCTTGAGACATTAGTCACTCAAATGTTTAAGCATTTAATTGTGAATTTTGTCCGGCTAGGAGCTGTGTCCCTGCACAGCACGAGTGAACTCTATAATTTCCATTGTGGGAAAACCAAGCACTAGAGGGGAAGGACAGTGGTGGTGGTGATTATTGTTTTAAGAGGAAGTACAGGTAGGCAACCATGTTCTATATAACATTAATCAGCGAGAAAATACTGGAAGGGACCCGACAATTCGAAAATGAAGGTATCGGGTAAAGGAAGAAATGGGCCACGAAGGGCGTGAAAATAACAGACTGCCTAGCCCTCGAGTGCTTTAACACCGTCGGGGTCGGAAAGGAACAAGAGTTGACCAAGAGAGGTCGGATGAAAATGAGGAGCCTTACACAAGTCGGTTGCAGCAATGCCAGGACTCACGCTCTCATGCCGAGGTAGTGCTGGATACTGCAGAGGGCGTGCGCTCTACGGAGGCCGGCCGGGTGCGACTACTCTCCCAGCAGCCGCGCGTCATCTCGTCATGTGTTTGAGGGAGGAGGGTGCCTCCGTATAACCTTACAACAGACAGCGAACTGAAATTTAAGAAGGTCATACAAGCAAATGAAGAGAAAGAGTACAGAATGTCTCAGGGAACTCGAGTCTGAGGCCAATCCATCATGGGTAAGTCATGGTCTTGGTGTTCCTAAGAAAGTGGGTGGAGTGATGGGATGGTGGCACGAGTAGACGAATAACGGCGCGAAGAACCATAATACAAAGACAATTTATTATTGGAATTCAGGAGCACAAATATGGGCAAGTATGCGTTCTTAAGAAAGCTGAGAACATTAAAGGAAAACTAAAGTAAACAAATGCCACACGGCAAGATTAATGGTAAATGAAATGAAATATTCCAGATTACTACTTTTCTTCACATAAATCTAAATGTGTCCGATAATGGTTAAAAAGGTTATAGAATCTCTAGTAGCCAGTCTACGAGCTCCAGTAAAGTGGTCCATCAACGGCGAACACCGCTAATCGTTAGGGCAGCAATGGTACATCTATATGTTAAACATATGAAAAAAAAATTTATGTGCTAAAATTCTTTAAATATTTTTAAAACGTATAAAACATTCTGGTTTTATATCACATAACCACTGATAAAAAAAGAAGTACTATAAAGTGTTAAATTGTGGTGCTACCAAACGTGCTCCTGTGTATAATGTGGGATTTACATCAATGTGCCAAAAGTAACCCAGTATCTTTAAAAATATTTCTACCTGCTCATACTCACCAATTACACTCAAGTTGCTAGAAGTAGTCTGAGAATTGCAGTGATCATCTCCAGATTGATAATCACAAATGCTTGTCAATTATCTCTAAAGAACGTATTATCCTGCTAAAATTATCGCTCTAGACTACAGGACAGCAGGCGCGCCGATTTAGGGTAATTATTGGGAGGGGGTGGGGCAAGATTAACATGAAGACAGGCATGTGGAATGATGAATGGCTATTAATACAATCATTCCTATATGTTAACAATATTTACAGTAATGGAACTCGTTTCTCAAATGTATTTTCCGATCTAAACTTACGGCCACAGTTTTCAATAATAATTTCAAACAAACAGAAAAATAGGACTTCATTCATAAATACATACTTCGAAGGAATTTCTTATGTACGGAGTTAACAGAAGCGATGGGAAGTAAACAGGAAAAGTAGAACGTGCTTCATAACTGTATTTTCTGAATCAGTGTCCTATGGCTGTGTATTTTTCATTTCATGATATGAAATACTGTCTACGATGGGACAGCAAAGGGATAGGAGTGTGAAGGAACCGGCCGTGGCCTCAACCACACCTTACTACTCATTATACTACTTCCCTTCTTTGACGTGCAGCTCACCTCTATGTAGACAGATGGCGACTCTCGTTCTCAGATTCGTCTTTATTTATGCCTAGTCTTATGCTTTTTATCTTCCCTCTCGTTTATTCTTGTTCAGTTTTGAAACAGAAAATGGCGACTAAGTTTTCTCACATGGCTTTTCTATCCTATAAAAGGGACTTTAACCGTTTTAAACATGGTACTTCGAAACTCTGGGTTCCTTCGAGAGACTTTCTGTTCTTAATACTCATTAAGTAATTTTTTCCCTTTTATTATTTTCCTATTTTTGGTCTTCCTAAGACTTGTCATGGTTGCTTTTGAGTGTTTTCTGGGATTAAGTATTTCTTATACTTTAATTATATTGCAGACTTGTTTCTCATTGACCTTATAAGTAGTATAATTGGACAGTTCTGCCGCCGCCACCGCCACTGCGTTCCCAGAGGCCACCTCCACCACCACCACAGCCAGAGGCCTCCCAGATGCCTCCTCCACCACCACCACAGCCAGAGGTCTCCCAGAGGCCTCCTCCACCACCCGCGGGAAATTTGAATTTGTAAACAAAGCTACGTGCTTTTTGACAGCTGTCATCGACAACAACGCATCGCTAACTTCAGTACTGCCATCTTGACGGGCCTAAACCTCAGTAGTGCCAACTTAACCTAACTAGCGCGAGATAAACAAAGCCACGTGCTTTTTGACAGCCACGTGCTTTTTGACAGACAACAACGCATCGCTAACCTCAGTACTGCCATCTTGACGGGCCTAAACCTCAGTAGTACCAACTTAACCTAACTAGCGCGTGGTAAACAAAGCCACGTGCTTTTTGACAGCCACGTGCTTTTTTGACAGCTGTCATCCGCCATCTTTAAACCACAGAGCACTGTGCTGTCCTCTTTATCGTAGTAGATGTAAAATTCGTCACCTGTCATCGGTAGTGCTGTCATCTTGGCGGGCCTAAACCTTAGTGCTACCAACTTAACCTCACTAGCGTGAGATAAACAAATCCACGTGCAGCTGACATCCGCAATCTTTAATCTATAGAGCAAAGTGCTGCCCTCTTTAGCTACTTACCTTCCACGTGCAGCTGTCATCCGCCATCTTTAATCTATAGAGCACAGTGCTGCCCTGTTTAGTTGAAATGTGGTAGCGGCAAATTCCACGTGCTCTTGTTTGGAAACAAATCAACATGCTTTTTTGATAGCTGTCATCCGCCATCTTTAATCACCGTGCTGCCCCCTCTTTAGCTACTCACCTTTGAAATGTGGTGGCGGTAAATTCCACGTGCTTTACAAACCTATATGCTTTTCTGACAGCTGTCATCCGCCATCTTTAATCCAGAGAGAACAGTGCTGCAATCTTTAGTTGAAATGTGGTGGCGGCAAATTCCACGTGCTCTTGTTTGGAAACAAATCAACATGCTTTTTTGACAGCTGTCAACCGCTATCTTTAAACTACGGAGCACCGTACCGCACTCTTACGTTAGCTGACATCCGCCCAGCAATTCTCTTTCCATATAATAATTTCGTGTGGCTATTTCTAGCTAAGTGCAGTCTAAAAAAATAAATCCTAGTCTTGTTGTATCAGGAAGGGTAACTGGCTAAAGCCTGGTCTTTCAGCGTCAGGAAGGGCAACCGGCCATACCGTGAAACAATAGTGCATGATGTAAGAGGCTAGATACTGCTTTTTAAAATCTAAGAAGAGCATCTAGCTGTAAAACCCCGATTCTCGTGTTAAAAAGAGCATCTAGTTGTAAAACAGATTCTTAATACCAGTTCTTTGACGTCAGGAAGGGCAACCGTTCGAAAACAATAGTGTATGATGTAAGAGGCTAGATACTGCTAGTTTTGTGTCAGGAAGGGCAACTAGTCTTAAAACAAATTCTTGCGATTTAAAATCTTAGTTTTGCGTCAGGAAGGGCATCCGGCTGTAAAACAATAGTTCGTGATACAGCGATTTAAGATCTAAGAAGTGCATCTATCTGTAAAACCCCGATTCTCGTGTTAAAAAGAGCATCTAATTGTAAAACAGATTCTTAATCCTAGTTCTTTGACGTCAGGAAGGGCAACCGGGCGAAAACAATAGTGTATGATGTAAGAGGCTAGATACTGCCATTTTTGCGTCAGGAAGGGCAACTAGTCTTAAAACAAATTCTTGTGATTTAAAATCTGTAAAACATATTTTTAATCCCAAGAGAATCGAACCCGAGACTGCCGGGTGAGAGGCATGCACACTAAACCAAACTGTAGGCTATAGGTTACATTTTTTTGTTCCACAGTATTTGAAGCTGTATCGGCGCAGTCATTCAGAGCGAGTGCGGAATGAATGTGTTGGCTGAAATTGTACACGCGTCTTCCGGCTGTAGTAACCTTGAACGAAGACACTGCGTGGTGATAAGCTACTTGTAACTCGCGGAACGTCTTCTTAGCTGAGTAGCATTCAGCCCGTGTAAGCTCCTAACATAAAATATCATGATTGTACTGAGAGGTTAAAACACAGTGCCAGCATATAGCCCACTCCTATCGAAAGAGCCTGCACGGCGCCGGCATGTAGGCTACTCCTGTTGAAGGAGCCTGTACAAGGTTTAACACCCCTCTATCAACAGCCCTTACTTAATGCGGGCTTTTTCTTGCACGCCCTCGAAACTACCTAAAAATGTAATATACAATAGTAGGGAGAGAGTAAAACCCGGTGCCGGCACATAGCCTACTCCTACCGAAGAAGCCTGCACACAGCTTAACGCCTCCATCCGAGAAATGAATCACCCTCAACACTCTTGTACTCACAATCATTTTCGAAAGAGTCTGCATAAGGTTTAACGTCCCCATCAACAGCCCTTACTTAATGCTAGCTTAATGCTAGTTTTACGACCGGTTACCCTTCCTGACTAGGATTTTAAATCGCAGTATACGCGATAAATTTGTTATAGCGGGTTTTATAACTAGATATCCCGGTACCGGCACATAGCCTACTCCTACCGAAGAAGCTTGCACAAGGCTTATTGCCTCCATCCGACAGATGAATCACCATCAACGTCTTGTACTCAAAATCATTTTCGAAGGAGTCTGCACAAGGTTTAACGCCCCCCTATCAACAGCCCTTACTTAATGCTGGCTTTTTTGCACACCCCGCCTCTTAGATCATACACCATAGTTTTACGACTGGTTACCCTTCCTGACTAGGATTTTAAATCGCAGTATACGCGATAAATTTGTTGTAGCGGGTTTTATAACTAGATGTCCCGGTACCGGCACATAGCCTACTCCTACCGAAGAAGCCTGCACACAGCTTAACGCCTCCATCCAACAAATGAATCACCCTCAAACACTCCAGTACTCGCAATCATTCTCGCTACTTCGGAAGATAGCGGGTTCGAACTCCTACTCTTGGAAGCCGTAAAAAATAGCAAATCCTAGGCGAGGGACCTGCGCGATTGTCATAACGTGTAATTACATTATCTAGCTAAATGTAGTTTTAGCTCAATACCTATAAGTGCCTACAGGTAAGGAATACCGCGGATGTAGCTTAGTACCCTCCGTTTAAGTCCAGAGGTCGAGGATCGCGCGCTAACTTTCCAAGGCTCGATCCGCGGCAGAACTCTTAAATTCTGTCACCTCGGCATCAACAGCAGGTTCGATCCCGGCTTAAATATGTCAAACCTGCGGGACTCAGTGTAAGACCTTCAGGAGAGCTCTTGTTGCATAAACATTTAGTTCCGACTGTACTGCAGTTGTCAGCGATTTTCACATCCGCTTGGTAACAAGCAGCGTATTGACTCGCTGCAGTCTGCGTGAAGCGCTCACAGTTCTCTGTATGCGTTTATTACGTACACATCACCCGTCTAAGTACTGTCAGCTGTGAATATTATTCTTCAGCCTTTATCTTAAGGTAAGCCAGAACTGTTAGTTACTGCTTGCAAAGCAACTTCTACGCTAGGTAATAGACATCTACATTCATATATGTTTGTTCTTTTCTTTTTTTAGGTACCGTTCGAGTTACAGGCTTGAAAGTACGCATTTTATTCATCCGAGTAACAGTCTGCAGCACGCGCATTTTTAAGGTATGTTTTCGAACTTTGAGTTGTAAAGATAGCTAGGCTAGCTGATGCACCCTACACAATATTCATATATGTTTGTTTTCTTTTTAGATTCGACCAGAATATTATCATTCGAGTTTCAGGCTTGAATGTACGCATTTTATTTATCCGAGTAACAGTCTGCAGCACATGCATTTTTAAGGTATGTTTTCGAACTTTGAGTTGTAAAGATAGCTAGGCTAACTGATGTACCCTACACTACATTCATATATGTTTGTTCTTTTCTTTTAGGTACGACCAGAATATTATCATTCGAGTTTCAGGCTTGAACGCACGCATTTTATTCATCCGAGTAACAGTTTGCAGCGCGAAGATTTTAAGGTATGTCTGACCTCTATTCGTTGAAACTTGGTTTCTTCCGAACATCGTAACTTTAAGCTAATCATAAATAGTTGTTCTCTTCAATCCTCATGCTATAGACGAGGTTAAATTTATAATTTCAAACACGCACATAGCTATGTCTGTCCTCAACAGGCTAAAACTTGGTTTCTTCTAAAACATCGTAACTTTAGTCTATTGATAAATAGTCGTTCTCTTCAATCCTCATGCTATAGACGAGGTTAATTTTATAATTTCAAACACACACATAGCTATGTCTGACCTCAACAGGCTGAAACTTGGTTTCTTCTAAAACATCGTAACATTAGTCTATTGATAAATAGTCGTTCTCTTCAATCCTCATGCTATAAACGAGGTTAATCTTATAATTTCAAACTCAGAGCAATGTCCGACCTCTATACATTGAAACTTGGTTTCTTCCGAACATCGTAACTTTAGTCTGTTGATAAATAGTTGTTCTCTTCAATCCTCATGCTATAGACGAGGTTAATTTTATAATTTCAAACAAACACATAGCTATGTCTGACATCAACAAGCTGAAACTTGGTTTCTTCTAAAACATCGTAACTTTAGTCTATTGATAAATAGTCGTTCTCTTCAATCCTCATGCTGTAGAAGAGGTTAATTTTATAATTTCAAACACACACATAGCTATGTCTGACCTCAACAAGCTGAAACTTGGTTTCTTCTAAAACATCGTAACTTTAGTCTATTGATAAATAGTTATTTTCTTTAATCCGCATGCCATAGAAGAGGTTAATCGTATAATTTCAAACTCACAATCATGTCCGACCTCTATAGGTTGAACATCGCAACTTTAGGCTAATCTCTATTGGTTGTTCTCTTTTCAGATGTTCCCCTGCTCGCAGTGCGATGTAACTTTTACAAGACGAGATACCCTCACGCGTCATGTAAAATCGAAGCATCGTGAGGTGTCTGATACGTTCACCTGCGAGCAGTGTGAGGCATCGTTTACGAGGGTAGATGCCCTTACGCGACATAAAAAAGTAAAACACCCTAGCATAACATCCGCTTTATGTGAAGTTTGTGGGGTGTATTTCGCTAATGTAGAGCAATACCAGGCTCACTTAGCAGAGGTACATCAAATATCTACTTGCCCTCAGGTAGTAGTAGGGAAAAAGCGTGCAGCTACCGATGTAGCTGTAGAAAGTACTAGTAGTAAAAAACCTAGGAAAAATGAACTTCAAACTATTCACTGCGAGCACTGTAACACCGATGTACCATCTTCGCATTTTCAGGGACACTTACGGAGTAATGCGCATAAAAATAATGCGTGTAGAAATGGTAGTAACGCAAACATCGACGAAATTAAACAGCATTTAAAAGTAGGATTGCTAGTTACCGAATTCGCACCAGTCAAAAGTTTCAGAGCACTTCAAACTTTTTAAATTGTGTTCAACCGGATGTACAACAGCTTCTTGCTAAATCTTTGTCCAATCATAATTTATTTAAAGTTAATTTTGAACTTTTCGCCTTGTACATTAAAAGCACGGATGAATCCGAAATAACGGACATTAAATCATTTAATACCAAGAATTTTGTCATAAGTGAGTCGACTAATTTTGTTGATGTACTCAGGGATGTCTCTAACATTATTTCAACTAAGAGCGAGGAATTTCAGGAAAAGGAATCAGGGTGGCTTTAGTTGAAATAATGTATCTAGAAGTTAACATCAATAAGTACAATCCTATGCGTGGATCTTCGCACATCGAGCTGCCGACATGGATTCAGCAAAGAAAAGCTGTTGTAAACATCCAAACCAATGACGAAGCATGTTTTGCATGGGCGGTGATGTCGGCTTTAAATCCTGCTAAATCAGACGTAGCTAAGAGAACATCATCGTATCCACACTATTCAACGCAACTAAATTTTGATAGTATAGAATTTCCTGTGCAGATAAAGGATATTAAGCGCTTTGAGGAACTAAATAACATTAGCATTAATGTGTATGGTGTATAGAAAAAGTCTGTAGTAGGTCCTCTGTATTATACGTGTCATAAGAAGAGTACTCATGTTAACTTACTCTATATTGAAAACAGTGAGAATAGCCACTTTTGCTGGATTAACAATCTGAGTAGACTTGTTGGCAGTCAGTTGTCAAACAGGTGTAACAAAAAGTGGCTATGTGATGGAGGCTTGCAGTATTTTAGAACTGAAGATCAGTTAACGAAGCATTCCAAGAATGACTGCAATCATGTACGTACAGAGATACCTACTACAGGCAATAATGTTTTAAAATTTACAAATTTTCACAAGCAGATGTGGGTACCGTTCGTGATTTATGCAGACTTTGAAGCCATCCTCATGCCATGCAACACATGCTTACCTAATCCTGACAACTCTTTCACTAATACTACGCACATGCATGTCCCGTATAGCTTCGCGTATTACATCAAGTGTAGTTACGATAGTACGCTTAACAAGTTAGAGCTGTATCGAGGACATGATGCTGCTAAAGTATTTTTAGAAAGACTTGAAAGTGATGCAGTTCGTCTTGGTCGTATTCTAAATAGTAATATTCCTATGAAGCCACTCACCGAAATTCAGTTAAATGATCATGAACGTGCTACAAAGTGTAGCATTTGTGATGGGGAATTTTCCGAAAATGACCCTAAAGTTTTTGATCATGATCATTTAACTGGTTTCTACAGATGTGCCGCTCATTATAGCTGTAATCTTAAGTATAGAGTTCCTAAATTTATCCCTGTAATTTTTCATAACTTATCTGGTTACGACTCTCATTTCATCATTTCACAATTTGGAGCTTCAGATGAAAAAGTAGGTATAATCCCTCACAATAAAGAGCGGTACATTCCGTTTGCAAAGTCTGTAAAAGTAGATGCTGAGCATTCTATAAAACTGAGATTCCTTGACTCGTTTCGCTTTATGGCGAGTAGCCTCGATAAACTTTCTAGTCATTTACAGCCTGAACAATTTACGGAAATTCGACGCGTTTTCCCCGAAGAAGCGCAGTTTAATTTACTTCGGCGTAAGGGTGTTTTTGTTATGAATATCTTGACTGCTTAGAACGCCTCGAAGAACGTGCCTTACCATCGAAACAATCCTTTTACAGCTCGCTGAATTCAGCAGATATTAGTGATGATGACTATTTACATGCACAACATATCTGGGAGCAGTTCCACATTCAAACGCTGGGTGAATACTCCGATTTATATTTAAAGACGGATGTACTTTTGTTAGCTGATGTTTTTGAAAATTTTCGCTGTCTTTGCAAGAAAACCTACAGCCTTGACCCATGTCAGTATTTTACTGCGCCTGGGTTAAGTTGGGACGCGATGTTAAAATACACGCAGGTGAATTTGGAACTGCTAACTGATATTGATATGGTGCACTTTATAAAATCATCTATTCGAGGCGGTCTAAGTCAGTGCAGCGGGTGGTATTCCAAGGCAAATAATAAGTACATGCCGAGTTTCGATTCTAGTCAGGAATCTCAGTATATCGTTTATCTCGATGCTAATAATAAGTATGGGTGGGCGATGAGTCAGCATCTACCGGTGAGTGGTTTCCGCTGGCTAACGCAGTGCGAAATTGATGCTTTACAGCTGCACGCCCTAGGCGATGGAGCTGATAAAGGCTATTTCCTCGAAGTTGACTTACAGTATCCTAAAGAGTTACACACTTCTCATAATGACCTACCGTTCTGCCCTGAAAATATGAAGCCCCCGTACATCGCATCGACGACGAAAATGCTCATTGCTAATTTGTGCGATAAATCTAAGTATATCATTCATTACCGAAATTTAAAACATTGTTTGCAGCATGGTTTGAAGTTATTCAAAATTCATCGCGTACTAGAATTTAATCAGTCACCGTGGCTAAAGCCATATATCGATCTGAACAATAATTTAAGAACGAATGCGGTTAACGCGTTTGAAAAAGATTTCTACAAGCTCATGAATAACAGTGTGTTTGGTAAGACTATGGAAAATGTTGACAAACGCGTTGATGTAAAATTTATTACAAACTGGGAAAATATTAAGAAAAGGTATGGTGCTAACTATTTAATAAGTAAACCAAATTTCCACAGCTGCACCATCATACATGAGAATTTAGTTATTATACAGATGAATCGTGTTAAGTTTAAGTATGACAAACCTACCTACGTCGGCTTTGCAGTACTTGAATTGGCTAAAACACTCATGTATGAATTCCATTACGATTATATGATGAAGAAGTACGCGCATAATGCGCAATTGCTCTACACAGATACCGATTCGTTTATTTATCAAATCAAAACTGATGACTATTACAATGATATAAAGCCAGACTTGGGTAGGTTTGATACAAGTAACTATCCTGCAAATAATCAATATCATCTACCGCTGGTGAACAAAAACGTTCTAGGTAAAATGAAAGATGAATGTGCTGGGAATATTATCGATTCATTTGTAGGTACTAAATCCAAGTCATATTGCATAAAAAGTCTGAAATGAATTACAAATAAAGAGATTGAAGGGGGGTTAAAAAGAATGTCGTTCAGAATCAGCTAAGTTTTGAAAACTATAACAATTGCATTAAAAGTAATCCACCTGTTTTGCATAAGCAAATGTCTGTCATTAGAAGCAAGAAGCACCAGTTGTACACTCATTTAATTAGTAAGGTAGCCCTTAATAGCGATGATTGCAAACGGTTTGTCATTCCAAATTCTACCAACACTCTGGCCTGGGGGCATAGTAGTATTGATCAGTACTACTTTACATAAAGCAGATGTGTGTGTGTGAACATTATGCTAGAGGTGTGTACTTACGTTACGCTGTCTTACATCACAATTCACTGTACATATTGTAGGGAGAGGTACGCTGAGAGCGTAGTACGGCAAGTTTAAACTTGTACATACAAGAATTGCGTCGAGAAGTACGCAAACATCACTAGGGTAAAATGATTCGAGATAAAACTTGTACATGCAAGATGTAAATAAATAATGAAGAATTGGCATATTCTTTTATTTTAGGTTAGGTATTACCTTCCTCCCGCTCCTTATTTGCAAGATAGAGTTTTTGTTTATTACTCATAGAAGGAAAGCAAGAAAGAAGGTGTTGAGCAGATTCGTAAGTATGTTATTGTCTAGCTCATGTTGAGAATAGAATTCTTTTTCTAAACTGTGTTTGATTGAAATGCAGTGTTCAACAACATCGAACTATAAACGGTAGTATGTGTTCAAGTCTAAACTTGCAATACTCTTGCTTTTGCAATGCACGTTCTATAGAGATGTAGCTTGATAGAGGAAGAAGAGCAGTTAGTAAGTATGTTGAGAAGATATTTTGTTTTTCTTTCTAAACAGTGCTCGATTCTAGTTATGCAATGCAGTGTTCAACAACATCGAACACTAGTATGCAGTTCAAGTTGTAATAAGTTTTGAACAGTAGTATGTATGTGTTCAAGTCTAAACATGCATCACTGCGGGTATGCGAGCGGATGACAGCTAACGAAATTGCCCCGCATGAGGGCAGCACGATGCTCTGTTCATTAAAGATATCGGATGACAGCTAACGAAATTGCCTGTTTGTTTCCAAACAAGAGCGCGTACAATTTACCACCACCACATTTCAAAGGTAAGTAGCTAAAGAGGGCAGCACGGTGCTCAAAGATGGCTGCTGTCAAAAAGCATTTTTCAAATTATCCGCCACCACATTTCAACTAAAGATTGCAGCACTGTTCTCTCTGGATTAAAGATGGCGGATGACAGCTGTCAGAAAAGCATATAGGTTTGTAAAGCACGTGGAATTTACCGCCACCACATTTCAAAGGTGAGTAGCTAAAGAGGGGGCAGCACGGTGATTAAAGATGGCGGATGACAGCTGTCAAAAAAGCATGTTGATTTGTTTCCAAACAAGAGCACGTGGAATTTGCCGCCACCACATTTCAACTAAAGATTGCAGCACTGTTCTCTCTGGATTAAAGATGGCGGATGACAGCTGTCAGAAAAGCATACAGGTTTGTAAAGCACGTGGAATTTACCGCCACCACATTTCAAAGGTAAGTAGCTAAAGAGGGGGCAGCACGGTGATTAAAGATGGCGGATGACAGCTGTCAAAAACGCATGTTGATTTGTTTCCAAACAAGAGCACGTGGAATTTGCCGCTACCACATTTCAACTAAAGAGTGCGGCACTGTTCTCTCTGGATTAAAGATGGCAGATGACAGCTGCACGTGGCTTTGTTTCCAAACAAGAGCACGTAGAATTTGCCGCCACCACATTTCAACTAAAGATTGCAGCACTGTTCTCTCTGGATTAAAGATGGCGGATGACAGCTGTCAGAAAAGCATATAGGTTTGTAAAGCACGTGGATTTTACCGCCACCACATTTCAAAGGTAAGTAGCTAAAGAGGGTAGCACGGTGCTCAAAGATGGCTGCTGTCAAAAAGCATTTTTCAAATTAGCCGCCACCACATTTCAACTAAAGATTGCAGCACTATGCTCTATAGATTAAAGATGGTGGATGTCAGCTACACGTGGATTTGTTTATCTCGCGGTAGTGAGGTTAAGTTGGTAGCACTAAGGTTTAGGTCCGCCAAGATGGCAGCACTGCCGATGACAGGTGACGAATTTGCAGCTACTGCGATAAAGAGGGCAGCACAGTGCTCTGTAGTTTAAAGATGGTGGATGACAGCTGTCAAAAAAGCATGTGGCTTTGTTTACCACGCGCTAGTTAGGTTAAGTTGGCACTACTGAGGTTTAGGCCCGTCAAGATGGCAGTACTGAGGTTAGCTATGCGTTGTTGTCTGTCAAAAGCACGTGGCTGTCAAAAAACACGTGGCTTTGTTTACCTCGCGCTAGTTAGGTTAAGTTGGTACCACTGAGGTTTAGGCCAGTCAAGATGGCAGTACTGAGGTTAGCGATGCGTTGTTGTCGATGACAGCTGTCAAAAAGCACGTGGCTTTGTTTACAAATTCAAATTTCCCGCGGGTGGTGGAGGAGACCTCTGGGAGGCCTCTGATTGTGGTGGTGGTGGAGGAGGCATCTGGGAGGCCTCTGGCTGTGGTGGTGGTGGAGGTGGCCTCTGGGAGCCCGGTGGCGGTGGCGGCCGCAGAACCATCCAATTATACTACTCTTATATTCTCGTATGTCCGCGAATTTTTATGATCTGTTCGGAAACCAAGGGTAGTGTAGATCCCGTTATGTTTTCTGCTGAGTTTGATTGGTTGGTGGGTATGTATACATGTGTGGAGACCTGTATATTCTGCTCGATTCCGACACCCTTTGGTGTTTTCTCGCTCGCCCACTCTTGGTATGTGTTATGGATGTGTACTGATAACGAGGGTTTTACCTGCGAGATTCGTTGTTGCAGGTGTGGTGCACGTTTTCCCTATTGGTCTGGTTCTGTGTTTGTTTTACCAGACCGTATTCACGAGCATATTGATTGTTTTAATTATACTTGTTTTGTACTATTACGACATGTTTTACCGGCTTGTTCCTCCGTCCTACATTTCTGTGTTTTGGTCTCTACGTGTGTTCGTGTGAATGATTTTGATATCTGGATCTACATTGCTTTTTTTGATGTCCAATTCCCAGTATCTTTTTTTATTTCACTCTTGTTTCTGGCTTCCCCAGCCATTCTCTCGTTTTATTTTTGGCTCTGCCATCTTTTAACTTAATTTATGTATTTTGAAGGTAACCATGGAAATTTCGCATTTTTTATTATTTCCATGTATGTATTCTATGCACACTTCCTTGCCTCGCCCACCTACCCTCACCTTACTTCTTATTTGATAATATGTTTTCTTTGTGCCTGAAGGATGAGAGATTTTCTCTTTGGGAATTTTTGTCGCACATAAACGGAGAGGTAATGTGGTAAAAATGAGGAAGCCACTTTTTTATTCGAGGTTAATTCATTGACTCGAACATAAAAGGAGAATACTTTAATATCGCGTTGTAAATGCCTTTTTCTGGATGAGAGAGGCGACTTCCTAATTCGGTGGCATTCACATTTCATTCCGATCATGTTGTAAAACAAGAATGGTGGTGGGGGGGGATAGAGAGAGAGAGAAAGCGTGACGTGGCTCAATCGTACATATTCTGACGTACCTGTATGTATGTATCCCTTTGTATTCCTTTATTCACTATTATGAGGTTAAGGAAATTTTTACTTTGTGTTTCCTTTTCATTTGAATAAACTTCCTTTTGTTCAAGATTATCCCTGTTTCAATGTTTGTGTATCGATTTTAGTGTTGTTTCCTGTACTTGGTCTGTTGGTATCGGAAGCCAAGTTCGGCTGCTGACTGCTTCCTCTCAGTTTCGAATACTATCTACTTTTATCACCCTTTATGCGTCACTTTGCTTCCTTTAGTTGTGTGGGGGGGATTGATTTCAAATAGTGGCAGAGCGTGGTTTGATCGAAATGTTTCATCAAAACATCATTTTGGTGGAACAGAGCTGAACTTGTTTAAACACCATATTTTGACTTCACTTTGTTATTGTATGCATTATTTGACATTCTAATCCTTTTACGGTCAATATCGACTTCCCTATTATGTTTAATAATTTCATTTCGGGCGAAATCTTGGTGATTTCATTCTTGATTTTGATGATTGCTCTCAAATATTCTCCTTTACGTTATCTACTCCATCATTATACCATGGATCATGAAACTAATAGAAATGCATGCGGTGATAACGGAATAACGTCAGATAACCCTCCCAGTTATGAATCAAACAAGGGTAACGACGTAACACATGATAACGACTCCTTCGTATCTCACGATCTGGGTGATGATGTGGTTGTCAACAGGCTTCTTAGGATCTCAAGCACAAGTAGGCGACCTGGCGAAGGAAACGGTTTTCGGCACAGTATGGCAAACAGTATCAGGGAAAGAAGATTTAGGAGAAGAAGGGGGAACTTGATACAGGTTGTTAAGGTGCAGTGTTCATTCATATTCACAATCAAGATTAATGATTAGAAATTGTGGTAATGAACTTGTACCCAATCTCAATGTGAATGTAAAGGGCCAGATTCCACATTTTGTTACGGTGGGTCACCCCATGTTAGTCTTGCTCTGGACATCGCCCGTTAATGGAACTTGAACTCTTCTGGATGAAAGGAAAGGGCCTTCAGTCATATAATTTTTAGGGATAGATTAAGATATATCAGGATGTACCTCAGTGTATTTAGACCTATTTGTTCCGTCATTCCTGGAATGTTAGAAGGTTGTCCCCGCAAATGGTTCAATCTATGGAAATATACAATTCGACGTTGCACTGATTTTGCAAATGGACTCAAGACTAGGTTTGGTTTGTCGAATATGGATTTCATTCTCAAACAATACATACTCAGAAGGCCGCAAGATCAGGAAGAGCCCATTGATGAATATGCTACGGGTATTTTAACCCCGTTCAATCGGCTCGACGTTAATGTCCACGAATATGAAATATTTTACATTTTATATTGAAATCTAGAACCTCGATGCAAATTATTTATAAAGAATTCCGATGTGAACTGCGTCTATGATATCATTTATCTTGGTTGTGGATTTCAATCAACACTGCACCTTAACAACCTGCATCAAGTTCCCCCTTCTGCTGCTAAATCCCTGATACTGCTTGCCATACTGTGCCGAAAACCGTTTCCTTCGCCAAGTCGCCTGCCCGTGTTTGAGATCCTAATAAGCCTTTTGGCCTTTATTTTAGAATCACATCATCACCCAGATCGTCATACAAATGCCCTTTTGAGTCCAGACTGGTCTCACCGTAGGGTGTCGATTACTACTAAATGTAGGAATTGTGGGAATGACCGGCATGTTTCTCGTAATTGCAGGCCAAAATCGTTTGGGAAGTGTAGTCAATGTGGCTTGATAGACGTTTACCGCCACATATGCCCGCGGCGCAATACCAACCAGGGAAACTAACCTCGCACCAACGTAATGGCTCACCGTTGGTGCCTAGTAATTTTTCGCATCGTGAAATTTGCGTACTTCCTTCAACTTCACCCTGCGCCAAGGTTCTTCGTGGTTCACGCGTGATGGACACCGGATCTTGCAGTTCTTTCGTCAGTCAACCTTTTGTAAAAGTCATGATGTTAAAATACCTTCGCAGTAATGGTTCTTCCGTCGTCGTGTGTTTCCTGTGGAGCGTATCAGAACTCACGTGAAAATTCACAATTTCTCTCCGCGTATATTATCACCTTAATGTCAATAGATTTTCAGCGATAAAGTGGTTGATAGGGACTAGGCTATAACTGAGGATGCAGTATTTTTTGTATTGACTGCTCTTCAGCTCTTGTCCTTCATACAGTCACTACATAAGGTAGAGTTTATTTGGGAAAACACGTACTTTATAATATTTTACTTCCCAAGACTATCAAAACTCCTACTTTGACCTGGAAGTAAGGTTCTGAACGTTGACAGCCACTTGTACCGAATTGTGCGTTCATGAAAACTAGGCCTACTTTCTACAGAGTCCTTGCGGTTACGCAACTAAGTTTAAAATTTGTTACCATATTTTAACTTTTATATTAATAATAATATATCATGGATCAGGTCAATGTACTCACGTCCTTCAACAGAAGAGTGACCTAGTAAGCGGTCCTGAGAATATGAGTGGGCACCTCGACAATATTCTGAGTCGTAGTTCTCCTTGTGAAAAGTTACTGCAGTGAACTCGCAGTAGTGATCAACGGCATTCTGTGAGAGGTAATTCTCGGACCAAACTACTGGATCTTTAGATCTGTCTGTTTTGAGACCAACTTTGCTGCACATGAGAGAAAGATAGTTGGACTTGGGACATCTTGCTCATGAGTTAGAAGTAACAGACAGAAAAGTAGTGAAATTTATTACTGGTGGGAACAATGGTAGTTGGGTAATGTGAATTCTGAATGAGGGGAGATGAAGGCGAAGTTAGAAATGAACTTCTTGGGTGAAGCTTCACGTGCAAACCGGCTTTGGTGTTGGGGTCATGTGAGGCGAGTGGAGGATGTTGGGTTACTGCAGAGAATAATGGACTCTGCCATAGAGGGTAAGAGAAGGAGAGAGAGACCAAGACGGTGATGTTTAGACTCAATTCCTAATGAGTTAAAGATTGAACGTGAGAAACTAAATGAGACCACAGAAGCTTGCAGACTCAGTGCAGAAGGGCGTCGGAAATTGGGAAGTCCGTATAACAAGTCACGCTTCATCACAGTCTTTGTCTTTGTATAAAGCTTCCCTATTCAGAGCAAAAATACACTTACCGTAGTCATTCTCACGAGGTGCAGGAAGTGTTGGCCGATACATGGCTTCGTCACGCATCTTCTCTCGCAGGGTCTGTCTCAATCCAAAGTACGAACACCTGAGTTTAAAACGCTATAGAGAATGGACGTGTGGAACAGTCTCAATTCCCTTCAGTAGAAATGAACTATCAGATTCAGTCTAGGACAAAATAAACCGATTGAGTGGTTGTTCATAATATTAGTAGAGATGAGATAACTAACAGACAGATGGAGAAGAGGCAGTACTTCCGAAGACTTCCGACTACCTAATACACCTAAAGTTCAACGTTGGGAGACTCTTGGTTTTGGATGAGACAAGACAAGACAAGACAACAAATCTCCACAACTGTTGTGAAGAGCATTGGGGCGATAAGATACAGACTGCCCGAGTGCAACAGAGTGCTCACGCCCACCACTCTTCTTCTTCTTCTTCTTCTTCTTCTTCTTCTTCTTCTTCTTCGTCTTCTTCTTCTTCTTCTTCTTTTACCAGGGTCCAGGCTTGCACAACTGTTTGGCTTTTTTCTTTGCCCAGTGTTGTCACATCTCCTCCAACCAGAGTTCACCATTTTTCTTCACGTTCTATCTCACAGCCATGTGGTGCGATTTTTCTTGTTTCGCTGGAAGATGAACAGGTGGTTGAGGAACAGCCTTGCCACATCACCATAGAAGGCCAGTCTCCTTTTCCTGGCACAGTATTAGAGCCACTCCATTGAGGAGTAGAGTTCCAGTATTCCGCAATTTCCAATGCCGAACCTAGGATGTTTCTGAGAATTCTTACTTCTGTGAATTCCACTATTTCAGTCAAGTCATTTCTATTTAGTGAGAGATACAGGCACCCTCCTTGTGACATCTATTGGATCACATGAAATGTATCCAAACTATAACCAGATGACATTATTATTATTATTATTATTAGTAGTAGTAGTAGTAGTAGTATTTGTACATTTTAGCATTCTATGCAAATCTCTATAAATGAACTAATCGCCTCCATAACCTCCGCATGTTAAGTTTAAGTCCACGTGCTGGTTGGATCCTCAAATAACCCCACCAAAGATTAGAGGAAGCACGCAAAAAAATAACGCCGCCATAATGATGCTATTGCATTTATTTATACCTTAACATATTACGTTTTTTATTACAGAAATAAAATACGCAAATCGGAAAAATTGCATCCCAAATTATCACCCCAATTTATCTTTCCCTTCTCCTTCTCCAGCCTTCCCACTGTGGCCTTGACTTTGTTGTTTGGTTCTTGTTGCATCCTCTGACCATGTCCCTTAATCCTCCTCTCAAGGCACTCAGAGCTGTGATTAAGTGCAGGCCCATAGCACAGCTTACCGCTCCCTGGCACTTCGCTGGAGTAAAGCCATAAGACATAAACACCTTCAGCAGAAAAGAATTAGCACATACCTGGCACGTGTAACAGAATCAATCCATCACCATCAATGATCTGCATTTAACGTTGTCGCCCAGATTCCTTATGAATTGCTTCTTCTTGAATCCCTTGCTCCTCGTCTTATAATGTCCTCTTGAATTCCAACTTTATCTTCATATTAGCTTCCCTCCGTCCAAGCTTATTCGTCTGCTAATGTCTCACCAGTCACAGCCCGGATCATACCACACAGTCGAACATCTCTTCTCCTTACTCCCAAGTCTTCCCAGCCCAAAGTTTGCAACACTACTACTCCTATTCTCTACTTTCATTCCCCTGGCAAAACAATCAACTTCTACAAAATGCAACGAATGTCGTCTTGTAAGCTCAATGAGCCATTTGTAGAAATCCTTCCTGAGAATTATACTCGCCCGAATAAAGTAGAAATGTGAAGACCAGATAGAATATACCCTGTTTGGATTTATAAATTGTTATGGAACTCGTGGTGCTTTATTTGGATTAATAACAATTCTCCAAGAATGTTCGGACCATCAGAAATATGTATTTGCATTTGATAGAGTAAAACAGGATGAGCTAATCAGAATACTCTTACAAACTGGAATTGACAGTAAAGATATAAGAGTAATGGAAAACCTGTACTGGAATCAAAGAGGTGTGGTGAAGATTGATGGTGATACATCAGACTATATGGAAATTAGGCGAGGGGTTCGACAAGGCTCTGTTTTGTCCCTGTTATTATTCAATATCTACTCGAGAGCTGCATTTAAGGCTGTAACAGATACAGAATTGGGAATTAAGGCCAACTGAGAACTGATATGCACACTCAGATATCCAGATGGCACAATTTCTTGCCAGTAGTATTGAAAGCGTACAACTGCACTTAGACAAGCTTAACACAGTTGGAGAAGAATTGGGCTTCAATATCAACACTAAGAAAACTAAATTAATGGTTTTCAGTCGAGGAAGAGCTCGAAGCTGAAAGCTCAACAAGTTGACAAATTTAAATACCGGTACCTCAGTTGTTGGATATCAGATGATTTAGACCCAGATCTCGAAATTACAACCCGTACAGAAATGACAAGATCAGCATTCAAGAAAATGAAGGCTTTACTGTGTGATGACGCCTTAAACTTAAACCTGAGACAGCGCATGGTTAAATGTTATGTTTGGTCAATTTTGGTTTATGGAGTTGAAGCTTGGACTTTAAAAATAACCACCATAAAAAGGCTGGGAGCTCCAGAAATGTCGTTTCATAGACGAATGCTACGAGTCTCCTAGATAGATAACGTCTCTAAGGAACAAATATTACAGAGAGCAAACTCTAAAGAGAACTACTGATTAACATCAAATGAAGGAAAGTTGCGTACTTGTGGCATGTGTTACGTGGTGGAACATAGGCTGTGCAGTATTACACCTCATTTTAAAAGGGCAAAATCGAGGGAAAGTGAAGAGTAGGCAGAAAATGAACGTCATGTCTCAAGAACATTCAAGACTGGGCTGGAATACGAACCGTCGCACAACTCCACCGCGTTGCTGAAGATGAAAGAACACTGTCCCCATACCGATCGCCAACGTCCGAGAGACTGGGCAAGGCATACAGAAGAAGAAGAAGAAGAAGAAGACTCATTTGTCGCCAACCACCCAGAACAAATCGTGCTGCTTCCTCTCGGGTGTTTTCCAGTTCTCGCATCAAGTAGTCCCGGTGTGGAGCCATACTCTAACTGCCCTCTCCTTTACATCCTTACTACGACCACTAAGTACTCTTATAATCATGCGAAGAGATCTGTAACCTTTCCTAACAACCTCTTTAATATGATCACCCCAGTGAAGGTCATTCACACCTAGATAGTTACAGTGTTCTCCGTGAGGTACCATCATCTCATCAACACACTAATTACAACTGACAGGACTTTCTCTTGTCTTTCCATCCTATTTACCACCATCTCACAACATTAGACTTAGATTTATTTATCATCAACAGGTTATTTTCCCAATTAAATATTATTCAATAAGACATTAAATACAACAAATACACCTTAAATAAATAAATACACTGACTGACAGAGCAAATGCAACACCAAGAAGGAGTGGTCAGAACTTTATGCCAATTGCAGGGTAGACTGACGTCACTGAGGTATGCTCATGATGTGAAATGCGCCGCTGTGCTGCGCACGTAGCGAACGATAAATAGGACACGGCGTTGGCGAATGGCCCACTTCGTACCGTGATTTCTCAGCCGACAGTCATTGTAGAACGTGTTGTCGTGTGCCACAGGACACGTGTATAGCTAAGGATGCCAGGCCGCCGTCAACGGAGGCATTTCCAGCAGACAGACGACTTTAAGAGGGGTATGGTGATCGGGCTGAGAAGGGCAGGTTGGTCGCTTCGTCAAATCGCAGCCGATACCCATAGGGATGTGTCCACGGTACAGCGCCTGTGGCGAAGATGGTTGGCGCAGGGACATGTGGCACGTGCGAGGGGTCCAGGCGCAGCCCGAGTGACGTCAGCACGCGAGGATCGGCGCATCCGCCGCCAAGCGGTGGCAGCCCCGCACGCCACGTCAACCGCCATTCTTCAGCATGTGCAAGACACCCTGGCTGTTCCAATATCGACCAGAACAATTTCCCGTCGATTGGTTGAAGGAGGCCTGCACTCCCGGCGTCCGCTCAGAAGACTACCATTGACTCCACAGCATAGACGTGCACGCCTGGCATGGTGCCGGGCTAGAGCGACTTGGATGAGGGAATGGCGGAACGTCGTGTTCTCCGATGAGTCACGCTTCTGTTCTGTCAGTGATAGTCACCGCAGACGAGTGTGGCGTCGGCGTGGAGAAAGGTCAAATCCGGCAGTAACTGTGGAGCGCCCTACCGCTAGACAACGCGGCATCATGGTTTGGGGCGCTATTGCGTATGATTCCACGTCACCTCTAGTGCGTATTCATTTTTTTTTGCTAGGGGCTTTACGTCGCACCGACACAGATAGGTCTTATGGCGACGATGGGATAGGAAAGGCCTAGGAGTTGGAAGGAAGCGGCCGTGGCCTTAATTAAGGTACAGCCCCAGCATTTGCCTGGAGTGAAAATGGGAAACCACGGAAAACCATCTTCAGGGCTGCCGATAGTGGGATTCGAACCTACTATCTCCCGGATGCAAGCTCACAGCCGCGCGCCTCTACGCGCACGGCCAACTCGCCCGGTGTTGCGTGCGTATTCAGGGCACGTTAAATGCCCACCGCTACGTGCAGCATGTGCTGCGGCCGGTGGCACTCCCGTACCTTCAGGGGCTGCCCAATGCTCTGTTTCAGGGCATGGATAATGCCCGCCCACACACTGCTCGCATCTCCCAACAGGCTCTACGAGGTGTACAGATGCTTCCGTGGCCAGCGTACTCTCCGGATCTCTCACCAATCGAACACGTGTGGGATCTCATTGGACGCCGTTTGCAAACTCTGCCCCAGCCTCGTACGGACGACCAACTGTGGCAAATGGTTGACAGAGAATGGAGAACCATCCCTCAGGACACCATCCGCACTCTTATTGACTCTGTACCTCGACGTGTTTCTGCGTGCATCACCGCTCGCGGTGGTCCTACATCCTACTGAGTCGATGCCGTGCGCATTGTGTAACCTGCATATCGGTTTGAAATAAACATCAATTATTCGTCCGTGCCGTCTCTGTTTTTTCCCCAACTTTCATCCCTTTCGAACCACTCCTCCTTGGTGTTGCATTGTCACTGTCAGTCAGTGTAAATAAATAAATAAATAAATAAATAAATAAATAAATAAATAAATAAATAAATAAATAAATAAATAAATAAATAAATTGTTGAAAAGGCACGATGAATCGGAAAGTAATAATTTCAGCACGGTTTTTATTAAAATGACACTATTTATTACATACGTAAATCACAGGATGCATGCAGTGAAACAATAGACATGGAGATTACAATCATGACGTGTCAGAATTTACAAAGAAACCGTAGTGTGTAGGTGGCGCTACTTCATGGTGGCTCAGCCAGAGTCATATGAATATATACAAATATTCTCAACACCCCCTCTCGAAGGCTAAACCAGCTTCAACGTTTCGGTCCTCTGACACCCAGACACTCTAAACACTTCCAGTGCTTATCGTTCAGTAGTCGCTTGGTTTCAGCTATGATCTCGGATGTTGCATTACTTTCCTGTATGATGAATTTGAGTATTTCTCTGGTGTACTTTGGTACTTCCATAAAGATTTCCTCTTCAACAATTCCATTTAAGTATGCAGTTGCTACGTCGAATTGTTGGACATACATTCTGTGATGAGCAGCGAGTGCGTATTGAGCTGGGTCGTGCTACTGGAGCGAATGTTTCAGTATAATCTATACCTGGCCTCTGGGAAAGCCCCCTGGCCACGACTCTAGCCTTCCTTCTTGTGATCTCACCATTTGCTCCGTACTTATTCCTAAGGACTACACGACTTCCAATCGTCGTCCTATTTTCTGGGCGGTCTACAAGATCCCAGGTCTTGTTTCTTAGAATAGAGACAAATTCATCTGCCATGGCCAGCATCCACTCATTTTTCTCTGGACCTGAAAATGCCATCTGAATTGGAACCTCAGCCAGACATACCAAATCAAGTTGTCCTCCATCGTGGTCCTGGTAAAGCTTACGAGGTCTGCCTCGTGTTCCCGAACGGATAATTTTTGGCCTTCCTGGAGCACGTCGAGATTGTCGTATTTCTCGTTCTGGTTCATTTTCAAAACCAATAAATTCTTCTTCAGAACCATCCGGATCTTTGGTGCTTTCTGTACGTTCTGTGTCTCTAGGAGTGATGTTTACATTGATGAAAGGATCAATCTGCTCTGGCTCTATCCTGGGATGATCTTCATCAAAGTGCTCTACATTTGGGCGCTGACTTGGGAAAATATCCAGATCGTATTTTTGCTCTTTTCTGTCTCCTTTCAGAAACTTGACATCACGTGAGATTTCCACTTTTCGTTCCTGTGGTATCGAAATTCTGAAACCTTTGGATTGCTCTGCACAACCGAGGAATATGCCCTTTCTTCCTTGAGGGTCGAATTTTCCTATGTTCGGCGATCGATTTAGGCAGTAGGTTTCACATCCAAATTTTTCGAATTTACTAACATTTGGAACCTTTCCAGTCCAGGCTTCGTAAGGAGTTCGTCCACCCAGTTTACTTGTAGAACATCTGTTCCTAATGTAATTCGCTGTTGAAACAGCCTCGGCCCAGATCGAAGGAGGAAGTCCGGACTGCATTAATAAACATCTGGCCATCTCGAGGAGTGTACGGTTTTTCCTTTCCGCTACTCCATTTTGTTCCGGGTTACGCGGAATCGTCAAGCGTCGTAGGATCCTGCAGCTTTTCAACAATGCGTCGAATTGGGAATTTACGTATTCCGTACCATTATCAGACTGCAAAATCTTTATCTTCGCGTTTTTCTGTGTTTCCAGACGTGTTCTGAAGTCCTGTAACTCATTAACGACTTCATTTTTCTGACGAAGAAACTTCACTTCGCACCATCCAGTCGCATCGTCGACGAATGTGACGAAGTATCGCGCATTTCCATTCGAGGAAACCCTCATAGGGCCGCAAATATCGGAATGAATCAATTCCCCTGGTTCCATTCTCCTATCAGACTTCTTCGGAAAAGGGGTACGTGTCATCTTTCCTTGGAGACAGATCTCACATTCAAAATCCTCTTCAGTGTCGATGACTTCGATTCCATCTATCCTTTTATTCTTCACTGCCTGACGTAGATCCGTTATGTTTAGATGTCCCAATCGAATGTGCCAGTCCATAATAGACGCTTTGCGGGTATCTTCTCGGGCAATTTTTCCCTGTTCTTCGGTGTACGACCCTTTAACGTAATAAAGTCCGTCTTTTCTATGTGCAATGAATAAGGAACTATCGTTCGCATCTGTAACTCGAGCGGATGTTTTGTCCAACACTACGCGGTGACCCCTGTCTACGATCTTCCCGACTGAGAGTAGATTAGTACGCAGATCGGGTACGTACAATGTATCGCATAGGTCGAAACTTTTATCTCAACCATCAAGGTTCATTGACATTTTCACAACACCTTTTGCACTTATTTTCGTTGTAGAACTGTTCGCTAACTTTAAATCGTCAGATACATTTGATTCTACTTGTGAAAAATAGTCCAGATTTTTACACATGTGCGATGTACAGCCGCTGTCGAGGCGTCGCGTCCGTCACGAAGTTGCAAGAGTTCAGTTATGATGTAATACATAGCGAGGTACTTCCTTCGGCCTTGTGAGCATTGTCATGATCGTTTTTACTCGATTTGCACTCCTTCGCCTTATGACCTGTCTTTTTACAACGATAACAACGAAGAGATATGGATCCTCCTTTTTCGCCTTTATCGACTTTGCTTGTGGGCTTTCTATAATTCTTGTTCTTGTATTTTCGTTCAGCAGTCATACAGTTTTGTATCATGTTGTTCCGATCACTGCTCCTCGCGTCACTTTCTTCGACAATTTTTATGCGTAATACTTCGGGCTTTGGAAGTTCGTGGCGAGATTCGATCGCGCACCGAAAGTATTCGAAACTGGCTGGCAAGCTATACAGAAGTAATATGGATAACAAATCATCGTTGATTGCTACGTCCATACCATTGAGCTTGCCCACGGCGTCGAAAATTCTCCGCAAATGATCGCGTACATCCCCATCTTCACTCATTCTTTGAAGCATGAACTGCTTTAATAATGTTGCTTTCCGCGCTGGCGCCTTCGATTGGTAAATCGACTCTAGTTTTAGCCACAGTTCGCGCGAAGTGACACAATCTTTTACCTGCTTCCATTCCGAGGGTTGAATCGCCAAGATGATATCTGACATTGCTTCACTGTCACGTTCTTCCCATTCTGTAATAGCGGCCGCATTCTCGCTGACCGGTTCAGGTTTAACCTTTATCCCAGCTACGTACACCCACGTACGATTTTTTACTAACACAGCCTTCATGTGAATTTTCCACGTGTCAAAGTTGTCCTTTGATAACGTCTCGATGCGCACCATACTTGAAGTGTTCGTCTTCACACACTATTTCTTGGCAGAAGACACTTGGCTAAATGTTTAACTCAACCTCGCCAACCGTGCGCGACACGATGTTTCACGCGTCTATTTTCCAGTGTATTTTATCACTACACATTTAATCACTTTCCAAACGCGCATCCTGGGCCCGTAACCTGTTGAAAAGGCACAATGAATCGGAAAGTAATAAGACCAGCACGGTTTATATTAAAATGACACTATTTATTACATACGTAAATCACAGGATGCATGCAGTGAAACAATAGACATGGAGATTACAATCATGACGTGTCAGAATGGACAAAGAAACCGTAGTGTGTAGGTGGCGCTACTTGATAGTGGCTCAGCCAGAGTCATATGAATATATATAACTATTCTCAACATAAATAAATAAATAAATAAATAAATAAATAAATAAATAAATAAATAAATAAATAAATAAATAAATAAATAAATAAATAAATAAATAAATAAATAAATAAATAAATAAATAAATAAATAAATAAATAAATAAATAAATAAATAAATAAATAAATAAATAAATAAATAAATAAATAAATAAATAAATAAATAAATAAATAAATAAATAAATAAATAAAACTAAATCTCCTTAAATAATTGAAATTATTAAACTACATATATTAACATTTACGTATTTACATTACATTCATGAGGTCAATAGGGCATGTCTGGTGACTGAAAACGGTCCACTGATTCACCCACCTCATTCATTGATGTTAGTGCCCCCACAAGCCATGAGTTAGCCCGAGCCACAGTTCTCACTTTAGGCAGATGAAAAATACACCTTTGCCTAGTATTGCGACGAGGAACATGTAATGGAATCAGCTCCAGTAATGTTGAGCAATCCACTCTATTCGTCAGAGACTTGTAAAGAAAGAGGGAATTGGCCCATCTGCGGCGTGAGTGCAATGTCCTCATGCTCATAATCTCACAAAAAGACTCGTAATCGGACGAAGAGAGAGAAATACCCAAACCCTTGTAGCTGATCCACTTCATGAACCGATCTATTTCCCCTACAGTCGCCCACAATCCTGCGACTCTGTTACTGCTCTATACCGTGTAGCGTCATCTGTGATTGCAGTTCTTTACTTGTACCATTTATATGTAAAAGAAAAATAAACGGCCTGCGGGATCGCCGTCCTAATCATTACAAGATCAGATAACACTTCCCCTACTCTAATTCTCTGAGTCCTATTAGATATAAATTTAGCCATCAATTCAAAAACTTTTTGCCTAGACCAACAGCCCTTATTTTCAACATTAATCTCCCATAATCAACCCTTTCAAAAGCCTTCGATAGGTCGGTAGTGATACAGTCTATTTGACCCCAAGTGTCCAAAATATCTGCTATCCCTTGCTGGAATCCTACAAGTTTAACTTCACAGCAATAACCTTTCGTAAACCCGAACTGTCTTCAATCAAGCCAGTTAGTAACTTCGCCCACGTGTCTAATATATTCAGCAAGAAGGAGCTTACAAACAGCACATGTCAGGCTGACTGGCCTGCAATTATCGGCTTTCGCTTGAACAATGGGGCTACTCTTACAATTCTCAATTCATTTGGTATCGCTCCTTCACCCAAACAGTAATCAAGTAAGTATATCAGATATGGCACTATATCACAACCTTTAATATATCCCCAGAAATCTTACCAGTCCCAGATGCCTTTCGAGCTTTCTACTTTTCTACTTTCCACTTGTGCACTTGTAAATGTCATTATTATCATGTATAAATATAGGTAATTCGCCAATGTTAGTCGCCTCCTCCACAAGGACAGTATCTTCACATTCAACTAGCCTTACATATTGCTGACTGAATAACTGTCTTGTGTAAATCTTCGCATATTGGTTCCCGTTGTTCATTAACGATCACTGGAATGTCCTTCCTGGTACCTGCTTTTGCATTAGACTACGGTATCTTTACATATCCTTCCATTGCTTCCTGAAATTCCTTTGGCTGTCAATTATATTTGCCATCATGTTAACTTTGCTGATGTTTTCGCTAAATTCAATTTCCTAGTGAGCTCCTTCAATTTCTCCTTAATCCCGCAACTATTCCTAACTCTATTTCTTTCGAATGTGCACATCCTTCTTAATCTCTTTATTTCCCTGTTATGATATATAGGGCCCTTGCCACTTTCAAAGGTACATATTCGTTTTCACACTCCTCAGCTATTGCTTAAAACCCATCCCATAGGCGGTTTACATTTTTATTTACCATTTTCCATTGGCCATAATTGCTTTTTTAAATTTCCCCAATGCCACTGTTGTAAAAAATGGTATTTCCTAATAATGCTAGCTTTATTAAATGCTACATCTCTTGTTTTGTACCACCCTAGCCAGTAGTATTGCTCCAGACAGATTTCAGAGAAGGAATGATGGTGTTTAACAAATTGCAACAGAAGGTAGGAACTTGTCACTGTGTACTACCTTCTTCCACACTTGCTCTTCACATACTGGCCGCCATCTTGGCCAATCACCCGACTCTCCCGCTCCCCTGACGTTAGGTATACTTCTAGTAACTTCCGAAGTGAATCCACATTCATATAAATATGTGTCACTGGCCTAACCCGGCAGATTGATCGGGAGCCCTGCTGGATGTGCAAGCACGTTATATTGGACAGAGCTGGTTCTCTGCTCCTCTGACTGCAACTAGTTCCCAATGAAGCAGATAGCAGAGCCTGGGGTGTAACCTTATCGAATTAGTATCTGTTGAGAGACCTGACTAGTGAATGGTTCAACGAAAGGGGGGGGGGGCAGCCTTTCGGAAGGGGCAAGGGCGGCAGTCTAGATGATTGACTGATATGGCCTTGTAATAATACTCAACATGGATTAGCTGTGTTGATACTGCTACACGGCTGAAAGCAACGGGAAACTACAGCCATAACTAACTCCCGAGAACATGCAGCTCTCTATGTATGAATGATGCACTGATGATGGCTTCCTCCATGGTAAAATATTTCGGAGGTTAACTAGTCCCCCATTCGGATCTCCGGGTGGGGACTACACTGGAGGGGGAGATCATCAGGAAGATGGATACTGACATTCTGAGAGTCGGAGCGTGGAATGTTAGAAGTTTGAATCGTTGTGGTAGGTTAGAGAATCTGAGAGGGAGAAGGATGGACTAAAGTTAGATGTAGTTGATACTAGCAAATGTACCCGTGCTTCGCTACGGTATTCTGCATTGTATACGAATATTGAAGTAAATACTGTACATGCAGTAAATAAGATTGTTTTAAAATAGCATGTCTCTTAGCGTTATCCGAGAAACAGCATGGAGAGGTCCCCATACGTTGTTTCCAGTGTAAAGTGCTTGTTACGGATTTGTGATGATAACGACAGGCTCACTTGCCTACTGCCATTCACCATCGAGTTGGGAAGTTTACATTATAATTGCAGCCCCCATTGCCTACTGCGCGGTCACAATCGATTTAGGGAGTTTCCATTAAAATGGCAGCCCCCTTTCCTACTTCCAGACATATTACAAATTGAGGTTTTTTTATTATAATGGCAGGAAACTTCCCTACAACCAGTCAAAATTGAGTTGTGCAGTTATCATTATTGTGCCGTAATTCAACCGGCAGGACGACCCAAAGGAGAGCGGGCCAGGGATCTGGATATAAATGTAAGGTCCAACCCAGAGGTTTAATGTCAAGACCCAAGAGATTTGAAAGTAATTTGCACTGGAAGGGTCATGTTGATGACATTGTTGGGAAAGCATACAGATCGTTACATGTCATAATGAGACTACTTAAAGGACGCAACAAAGAATTAAAAGAAAAAAGTTACTTAAGTATGGTTCGTCCATTATTGGAATATGCAAACAGTGTTTGGGATCATCACCAAGAATACCTAATAAAAGAACTAGATGGTGTGCAGAGGAAAGCAGCAAGGTTTGTAACAGGGGATTTCAGGAGAAAGAGTAGTGTATCAGAAATGTTAAAGGAACTTGGGTGGGAAACTTTAAGTAAGAGAAGGGAGAAAACTAGACTTATAGGATTATATAGAGCCTATACAGGAGAAGAAGCATGGGGAGATATCCGTGAGAGGCTTCGGTTGGAAAATAATTATATTGGTAGAACTGACCACAAGTACAAAATTACAAGGAATTTTAGCAGAAGCGATTGGGGTAAATTTTCTTTCATTGGGAAGGGCGTGAAGGAGTGGAACAGTTTACCAGGGGTAGTGTTTGATCCTTTTCCAAAATCTGTACAGATATTCAAGAAGAGAATAAACAACAACAGAGATAATAAATTAAATGTTAGAGGGCATTCGACCAGTGCAGGATATTGTAAATAATAAATGTGTGTGATTAAATTAATTCCATCCCCTGGTCTAAGGAGTTTGGACAGCCCAAGTAGGGGACTGCCTGTAGGGGTGAAGTACAGTGGGGACTTCGAGGGCCCTGGGACCGCTACGGTAGCTGTGATGGCCCTTCAGGAACTCTGAAAAGTGGTGGCAAAAGGGGCTCTGGTTAAGACGCAGCAGGTCGTTATGCTACTTAGGTTCCAAAATGGGTAAAATATAAATATGTAAATAAATTCAGTGTTAATTTTAATCTTATACCAGTTGTATAGTATTATTATAAGTAATTTCACATACCGTACTGTATATGAGTTGACTATGTTTGTAAGATATTATAAGTAGAATTTTGTAAACAATATAAATTTATTAAGGATGATGTGTGTGTTTAATAGAAAAAATTATTAGCGTAAATTGTATAATATTGTATTCTAGGAAAATTTTCTTCGTCTCCTGTTAATTTAAAATTTAGTGCTTGACAATAATGTATTTTAGTGTACCATTTGCCACCGAGGTAGACACCTCATTTGCAAATAAAGAGATTTTGATTTGATTTGATTTGAATTCCAACAGCTTGACAACATTTATTCACAGACAATGGAAAACAATCAAATTCGGAAGCGCTTGGAAATCAACATAACTAAAGGAGGGTTTTGACCCGTTTCCATTTCTCATCCTCGTAAAACATAGAGGAATTCCTCTCCTCTTATAAATGGTCTAACTTAACATAACCTACGCGCCTTGGTACAAAAATGTCTGACTAATCACTACAGCACTGCAACGTATATACAGCTCACCAGTTACAACGTAAGGAAAAATCTTCTAACAGTGAAAACACAATGAACAGCTCATTCGGGCACGATGACACGCATACTTCCTAAACTACACGTCCAGAACATTCTGGCACCTTTCTTTCATTTTCGTGAGCTTTTTCCCCATGATACAAGAAACATACAACACTTTAAGTTACTTTCACAAAATATCTCGACACCAAGCCGTCCCTTATCAAATTACAACCAGATGCATGGCGTTACATATCCGTACAAATTCCTCCCATCATCCTACCAACACATAGCCAGCCAGTAGATCTTACCTCCCATGCCCCCCTCACGGTCCTTGGTTCAACGAAAGAGTAGTGCTCTACACCAAGAGCAGCAGGTAAGTGAGACGGTCCACCGCCCGGCGAGCCACACCGGTTCGCCGGTAGGGGAAGGACCCACGACCAACGTCAGCACGCCCCCTCTCTCGGAGAAGCCGGGAGGGGGTAAGTACACGCGAGGGAGCATGGCAGACGATCGACATACGAAAAGAAATGCAAATACGAGGGACGCCCCAGGACGGAATGAATTCCTTGTCCATGGAGCCATAAGTGAGGAACAGGGAGAGACACATTTATTACAAAATATCAAATGCCTAGGAGATTCAGAAATACGCACAATTAATAGTAGTAAATTTCAATGAGCTTACTAGGAGCACTGCACAGGTATCAAGTCCTTTAAGGCGGGAGGAGACCAAACACACGGTTCAATTATAATGATAGGCCCCTTTTCCAAATGCCAGCCAGCTTACTGTCAGTCACACAAAGTTGGTGAGTTTCCATCAAAATAGCAGGCCAGTATGCCTAATGCCAGTCACATTTTGGATGGGTACATCTGTTTATAACTGCGGGAACGCTTGCCTACACCCAAACACAATCGGGTAAGGGGAGTTTTGAACAAAACTGCACGCTCCCTTGCCTTCTGCAAATCAAATCGAGAAGTGAATTATTCATTACAATGGTAGGCCTGCCTTATTAATGCCAGTTACACTGGAATTGGAGAAGGCCCCCATTCCTACTGCCAGTCAAAGTCGGTGTAGGGAGTACTGATTACAATAGCAGACACACCCTTTCTCGATCGCTACAAAGTCGATATCAGTGAATATATATATTTCGACATACGAAAGTATGTGCTTGTTTACAATATTGCAGACCTTCATTTACAGATTAACTGCTGCTAAACGGTACATCATATCGAGAAAGGATTGTACCATAAGGCGCCGGATTTAGCGGCCTTAATTGCTGGTCTTATGATATCTCATTTATTAATGGGTCGGATTGAGTTAGAAACGTGGAATAAGGTAAGATTTGTGTAAGATTATCTCACATTGCATTGCTTTTCGGATAATTGAGTGACAGCTACAAACATAGAATTTGGCTCACATATGGCTACTGGCTGGACAAATTTTCGTGTAGAGTCTGATGATTCTATCTTTTCTCTAAGTGATGGAAGGTATGAATTATGTATGTGAAAAGTACAAATTTACTTAACATCGAGAAATAGAGAAAAATCAAACGTAAAATGGATATAAATACGACAAAAATTCGTATGACCAAGGTTGTAGATCACTCCAAATTGAACGTGGATTGTGCCATCCGTTATGTGATAATACTTCCCGAATGTCTGCACCATCATTAAAATTGCCTCCATATTTCGATAATCTTCGGGATAGAAAGGGAAAAATTTAAATATCTTGGAAGTTTTCCGTCCGTTACAGGCTAAAATGTATAATTTTGCCAAATTTCAATATCCTTCTTCGACTGTCAGATTATGCCGCAATCTGGGTTTTCGGTGAGGAGTGTAAAAATTAGGACTTTCAAGAAACTAAACCAAAAAATATGCAGATGGTCATTATTACCCCTTAAACGTGTAGCTGTACGAAAATTTCGCCAAATAGTCAATGTACAGGCACACAGTCGTTACGATTTTATTTACATAGATAGATAAGGAACCTGCTCCACGTACAACACCTTTTGGGCTATATCCGCTGGACTTAACCGGAAAAACGGACCGTTTATGATATCTCCCTTATTAATCCTCCTGTCGAAAAAATGCACATGAAAAAAGTTTTAGAGATGGAATTCCATCACGTTTCGTCCATTTCCAGTCAGGTTGGTCTTGTACTGTATATATTGTGTAAGAGTAAAACGACCATTTCGGTTCCCTATAAACCGCCAGTCCATTCCGGGAACATGAAATGTTATTGACGATTAACACCTAGCGTTTGACAGGTGGATGTTAAAGTAAAGTTTGACTCAAATATCTTCAGTAGTTTTCAAGTTGTAAAAAATACGCTTTACACGCACCCGCTCTTGAGTTAAGTGCGGTGGGACTTGTACCGGAAAACGGTCCGTTAATGATACATCCCTTATTAATCCTCGTATTGAAATGATGCACATGAGGAAAAAGCTTAGAAATGAATTTCCATTAAGGCAGGTAAATTTACATTAAGTTTCGTTGTCTATATTTTGTGGGAATGCAAAATGACGGTTTCGGTTTCGTATAATCCCCCAGTCAATTCAGGGACTTAGAAACAATATCTGCCCTAAAACCTACCAAAAGACAGGTGGATTCTAAAAATCAAGTTTGGTGGAAATATATCCGGTAGTTTCCAAGTTATAGACAAACAGACAAACAAACAAACATACAGACAGACACCAGAACTGAATGTATGCAGATGGTCATTATTACACCTGAAACGGATAACTGTACGGAAAATTCGCCAAAATTGTCAATGTACAGACACACTCTGGAAGTGCAGACCTTTATTTCGATAATTACTGCTTTATAACTGTACGACGTATCTACAAACGGACTTCACCATCAGACGCCTCTTTCAGTGATCTACATGGTTGGTCCTATGACATCTTCTCGTATCTCCTATATTCATGGGTTAGATTGAGTTAGAGTCATTGAATGGGGTGAAATTTTGTACAGTTTTTGGATGCTACTTTATATTTTTGATTCTCATATGACAGCTAGAATCATAAAATTTGGCTATAACATTGCCAATGGTCATATCAATGTGCGTGCCGAATGTCATGATTCTACCTTTCCTATAAGTGTGTCAAATGATAACATATACGTGTAAAAGTACAAAATCAACTTGAAATCGAGAAATACAGCTGTATTTAACGTATTAGGGATAGAAATACGACGAAAAGTCATAGGACAAAAGTTGTAGATCTCTACAAAATGAAACGCCATTTTCCTTATGACTTCTGATACGACTTACTGATTAGCCACCAGTTACCCCGAAACGAAGGTCTGCACCGCCGTTAAAATTGCATCCATATTTCGGAATTTTCCTGGGCCCAAAGTTATACATTTGCATAGCTTAGAATATTTCCTCAAAGGAAAGAGTGTCCAGCATTCGGGATTAGCACTCGCATACATACGCGGTAATTAGGGCAGAAAATAATACAGTTTAGTAAGTTGAAATTAATAGAAAATGGATTATAACTGAGGACATCCGGATGACAACAAATATGTAAATACCAAGTGAATATACTGGAAAATCAAATGCTCGTCAATAAATTATGCCGGTGTGAGTTATGGATGTCAGAGAGCGGTAATCGGAGAGAAATTTAGGCGCAGGGATTCTTAAGTAATCAGATAAGAAGATGAATATTTGTGTTATTACTTAAGCTATTCGAGGACGGTTATAACCTCCAATGATATTCGGCCAATATCCCGCAGAATGGCCGATTGACGACTCTCTTGCTTTCTACCCAAGGAACAACCACGAATTTAAAGGAATGATGAGGAAAATGGCAATACGTTACTTCCCTGCTGGCAAGCAGTCAGAGACGTTGCCATGGTAACCCATATATTCGTTACCGGTCTGTCGGTCACTCAATGCAGAGCATGGTATCGGCAGAAAATAGTAAATTTCTCCGTCATTTGAAGAGTAAGGTAAATTATGAACATAACGAAAGTTGTTTATAATGAAGAGACCTTTCATATACGGTCCACAGAGTTTACAGAAAATCAATAGTATAAGAGAAAATGGAGGAAAACCGTTGTGGTTTTCCTATAAACCCCCGTCTTTTCAAAGATTTAAAAATGATATGCATATCGGAACCTTCCCGGGGGTGATTATACTCAAAATATGAAGTTTGGTTGAGATCTATCCAGCCGTTTCGACGTGATGGTGGAACAAACAAACAAACAGACAAACAGACACGAACAACTTTATTTATAAGATAAGTGAAGTACGTTGGCAGAAAGAACAGGATTTTAGGTCAGGCAGCTACCGAATTATCAACACAAAATCAAACAGGGGAAATGCAGGAGTTGGTTTAATAATGAATAAGAAAATGGTGTAGCGGGTAAGCTACTACGACCAGCATAGCGAAAGAATTATTATCGTCAAAATAGACACCAAACCAATGCACACCACGTCAGTGCAGGCCTACATACCTACTAGTTCAGCTGATGATGAGGAAATCGAAAGAATATATAAAGAGATAGAAGATTTAATACAATATGTAAAGGTGACGAGAATCTAATTGTGATGGGAGACTGGAATATAGTGGTATGCAAAGGAGGATAAAGTAATATAGTAGGAGAATTCGGATTGGGACAAAGGAACGAAAGAGGACGTCGGCTGGGTGAATTCTGCACTGATCATAATTTAGTCCTTGCTAATACTTGGTTCAAACACCACAAACGACGACTGTATACGTGGACGAGACCTGGAGACACTGGACTTCATTATGATTAGGCAGTGATTCAGAAACCAGGTGTTGGGTTGCAACACTTTCCTAGGAGCAGAAGTGGACTCCGACCACAACTTGTCGGTCATTAAATGCCATCTGAAGTTGAAGAAATTGAAGAAAGGAAGGAATGCAAGGGGATGGGATCTAGACATGTTGAAAGAAAAGAATGTGAGGGATTGTTTCAAGGAACATTTAGCAAAAGGATTAAATGAAAAGGCTGAAGGAAACACAATAGAGGAAGAGTGGATAGTCATGAAAAAAGAAGTCAGTAGGGCTGCTGAAGAAATGTTTGGAAGGAAGAAAAGATCAAGTAAGAATCAATGGATAACTCAGGAGATCCTAGACCTGATTGATGAACGATGAAAATACGAAAATGCTGGAAATGAAGAAGACAGAAATGAATACAAGCGATTAAAGAATGAAGTGGATAGAAAGTGCAAGGTAGCTAAGGAAGAATGGCTGAAGGAGAAGTGCAAGGATGTCGAAGGTTGTATGGTCCTAGGAAAGGTAGGTGCTGCATACAGGAAAATTAAGGAAACCTTTATAGAAAGGAAATCTAGGTGTATGAATATTAAGAGCTCAGATGGAAAGCCACTTCTAAGAAAAGAAGACAAAGCAGAAATATGGCAAGAACATATCCAACAGTTGTATCAAGGTAAAGATGTAGATGATTTGGTTCGGGAACAGGAAGAGGCTGTTGATGCTGATGGAAAGGGAGACCCAATTTTGAGGTCAGAGTTTAACAGAGCTGTGAGTAATAAATAGGAACAAGGCTCCTGGAATTGATGACATTCCCTCTGAATTACTGACTACCTTAGGAGAAACCAGCATGGCAAGGTTATTCCATTTAGTGTGTAAGATGTATGAGACAGGAGAACCGCCATCCGATTTTCGGTAGAATGTCGTTATACCTATTCCCAAGAAAGGCAGTGCTGACAAGTGTGAAAACTACCGCACCATTAGTTAAGTATCTCATGCCTGCAAAATTTTAACACGTATTATTCACAGAAGAACGGAAAGACAAGTTGAAGCTGAGTTAGGAGAAGATCAATTTGGCTTCAGAAGAAATGTAGGAACACGTGAAGCAATCCTGACTTTACGGCTGATCCTAGAGGATCGAATTAAGAAGGAGAAGTCCACATACATAGCGTTCGTAGATCTAGAAAAGGCATTTAATAATGTTGATTGGACCAAGCTATTTAACATTCTGAAAGTGATTGGGATCAGATACCGAGAACGAAGAATTATCTAAAATCAGTCTCCAGTCATAAGAGTGAGGCAAAGCTGCAGGTTGTCCCCCCTCCTTTTCATTGTTTACAGTTTACAAAGAATAGGTAGTAAAGAAAATCAACGAGGGATTTGGAGAGGAAATCACAATCCAATAGAGGAAATCAAGACCTTGAGATTTGCCGATGATATTGTTATTTTATCAGAGACTGCAGGAGATCTCGAGAAGCTGCTGAATGGTACGGACGAAGTCCTGGGTAAGGAGTACACGATGAAAATAATTAAGTCCTAAACCAAAGTAATGGAGTGCAATCGAATGAAGGCAGGTGGTGCAGGAAATATTATATTAGAAAATGAAGTCTTAAAGGAAGTAGATGAATATTGTTACTTGGGTTTAAAATAACTAACGATGGCAGAAGGAGGAAATAAAATGCAGACTAGCACAATCAAGGAGGAGCTTTCTTAAGAAAAGGAATTTGCTCACTTCAAACATTGATACAAGAAATAGAAAGACGTTTCTGAAGACTTTCATCTGGAGCGTGGCATTGTATGGAAGTGAAACATGGACTATAACCAGCTCAGAAAGAAAGAGAATAGAAGCTTTTGAAGTGTGGTGTTACAGAAGAATGCTGAAGGTGCGATGGATAGATCCAATCACGGATGAAGAGATACTGAATCGAATTGGTAAGCGGAGATCGATTTGGCTAAATTTGACGAGAAGAAATGATACAATAGTAGGACACATCTTAAGACACGGAGGACTTGTTCAGTTGGTTTTGGAAACAAGTGTAAGAACGGTAGGGGTCGATCAAGGTATGAATATGGCAATCAGATTAGTGCAGAAGTATATGATGCAGTAGTTACGTAGAAGTGAAAAGGTTAGCAAATTATAGGGTGGAATGGAGAGCTGCATCAAGCCACTCTATGGACTAATGACTCAAACAACAGCAACTTGTGAGATGACTTACCGAAGTGCCAAACTTCGTCCATCTGTCATATTTCAGGTCTTCACAAGCATAAGATTCCAATATAAAACTCAAGTGCTCTATAGGCAAATACACATTTTTGTGAAACATTTGAACAGCAAATTAATTTGAAACTTTAAACCTCACTGTTGAAACGTTAGTTATTGACTCTCCTCTTCATGAATACGCTATATTACCATCGAATTGTTTTGAAAATAAAATACAGTCCGTGGTTACTCACTGGTAAGGTGAAGTAATTTTTAAAATCGGTCAGTAGTTTTTGACTCTATCCGTTAGAAACAACATTCTTTATAATATTAGTATACATTTAATACATGGATCTTCAAACATGACACCTGACTAACTTTATTAATTCTGCTCATCACTAACTAACCGCTTAGTACTAACTGAAAATTTTAAATATGATTTCAGATGGTGGGCACGTTAGCTATTTCAACTCAAATTCTAGAAGGATTTGTCCGTAATTCATCACCTGCAGATCATTTCTCGTTTTCAGCAGTATTCATGTCAGCGTCACTCGAAGAAGCCTCCACTTCAGAATGTTTTAGTTTTTTAAGTTATTAAATTGTGACACTAGAACAATTTACGTTTGCTGCTAACCACATAGAAATTGGTAAATTTTCTGTTAATATTTTATGTATTACTTGTGAAATAAACCTACTTTCGAAACCCATAAACTGTGAGTGTTAATGCGAGCTCCTCGTAACTTGTTGTGGAGCACTGTATCCGTGCGGTCGCTGAAGTAAACATGCAGCCTGTTTTTGCCTATTGTTGTCAACAGCCAGGAAGAGTCCAGAAGTTCAAATTCACGGGATGTATGCTTTGGTGACATACGTATTTATGGCAGCAATAAAGCTGTTAGCACAGCGTATACCAGACAAAGTGTTTCACAACACCTGTTTGAGTAGACTATAGTATTGCGCTATGCAATATAAGGTACTAAGGAAAAGAGGATTTATTTCTGTCATTCTTATGTAGCACTCTAGATAATTTCCTTACCAATGTAATACACACACAAGTTGTTATGTTCAGGTCTAGACATATAGTCTTACTAATAAACATCCTTATACACTTGTTTAACACTTGAATACACGTTCACGGCCACTTTTTCTGGTTAGGCCGATCTGTATATGAATCTGGATGTTATCGGGTGACATAGGTAAATATCCAGTTATGTACAGTATTTCAAGCCGCATCTAATGCCGTTAACAAAAATAATGTTAAAAAAGGAATCGAGTGTGAAAATATTAATATAATGGAAAGTTACTTCAGATAAAAAATCTTCATAGCATGGAACCTACTATGTCATAACTCCCATTTCATCTTCATTAAGTTTTCAGTTATTTCACAGGTGGTAAAGAAACATTTCGGATTTTAAATTTGAATGATAAAATATCAGTACGTGTCATTCCTTACAGTCATGTACAGAAATTAGTGTGCGCAAGCACGGAAACGTCAGTCGCTGGCCAATGTCTTTACTATTAACTCTACATTGAGGGGAGGGGGAAAGCAAGGCAAATGGTCTCCGGATACGGAAGTTATTTTTAAAACAAACCTCAAGTTTTTATCTCGCTTAGTTATTAATTTGTGACAGGAAGAACGTCTCGTTTGTTTAGGTTTCACGCGTGATGTGCCAGTAGGGATCTCACATTCCGTCTGCATTGAAATCTCCAGACAGTCGTATGCACTCCAGTGTTCATTTTATTATCAGTACAATACTGATGAAATAAAAATCAGTGATAAATGAACTCTTCAGGACAAGTGGATTGTAGTTGTGAAGTTTTGTGTAATTTGAGAGTGCGTGCTTTTGCGTCGGGCTTTTTAGTTCATAGAAAAAAGGCAGAAGCCTGCACAATGGATCTTCAAAATAAGAAGAAACATTCCATAGCAATAATTGTCACTGATAGTAATTACTAACCTCTTTCCTCGCTCATGTCCGTAGTGCTGTGAGAACTTGAATTTCGCAAGACATGAAGCCGCCTCTAGGATCTTTCATTAAGTCATTTCTGGCTGTGTTAAGGAGAATTCGAGCATGCGCCTTCGTAATGTACATTCAATTTTAAAACTTCCGTCATCTTGTTTCACTCCACCTCCTACAGTGTTTTATTTTACGAACGCCTCTATAATCACAAAATGTTCTGTCTTCTACTACATCTTCACAATATCTTGGAGATCATCAACGTTATTTTCCATTCTTTCAATGTTTGCTCAATGGATAAGTCGGATGTTTCACCACGATTATATTACTGCAGATAAACTGATCACTCGTTTCTTTTTCGTCACTCGGTCCTGGTCTGTACAAGTAATTCAGCGAATAACTATACAGACGGATACACGGGAAGCTTATACACGGTTTATTAGTAACAAATTGCATATCAACGGTGTATAAACCTTGTATAAAAGTTATACACCGTTTATTAGTAAGACTGATAAATATTAAAACATTAAGACCACTGTCGCTTCCTTTCGCTCCTAGTCACTTCCTATGCCATTATCCCGATGAAACCTGTTCATGGCAGTTCTGACACCAGCTGCTCTGAAGACTGGAGTTGGGATCATGGCTGAATCTTGATGTACGCCAATTTCAGCAGGAAAAACGAACTAGATTCCTCTTTCGTAGAGGGACGGACATATCTTCCTTAGTTTGGAGGTAGCACATGTTCCATATTCTTAGTCATTAAAAGCAATACAGTACACATTTTGGCTGGAGAGTGTTAAGTACTATTACATTAACAGTCCTCTCAATAGTCCAGAAACAAATTAAATAGGTAATATGTTAACTGGTGAGCAGCTCAACAATAGGGGCAGGGTGTGGTCGGATCACACGGAAGAACGTCGGTTCGATTCCTCGTCAGGAAGTCGACAAATTTCAGAAAATAGATTTCCTTCTCCGGAAGTGCTCATTGCCCTGGGGGTCGCCCAGTCTATACCCGGTTAATTCATTGGGGGTAAAGGCGGCCGGGCGTAGAGCTAACCACTCTGCCCCACCAAGTGCCGAGGTTACGGATAGTAGACTGTACGTCCGAGCTGATAAGTGGTGTGGAGGGAGAGAGGAGGAGAGGACAGCCGGTCAGTACATAACACTAGAGTAGTTCAGTCGACCAGTTGGATGACATGCATATTGCCTATCCCGGTCTTCGGCGAGGGGAACTTCTGCGACTTCTGTATTTGGAGTCGTCCTCCGACCAGACTACTAAGCAGTATCGAACGGTAGAGAAGAGAGGCACGATGAAGTATTTATGAAGCAATTGTGATCAGTGGAAAAAGGTAAATGAACATGTAAACGGCCTATGAGATAGATTTAAAGCGATTCTCGAGATGTTTAAAAACAGGTATGTGCCTTTCATGGTGAAAAGGAAGAGTTGCTATGGCTCACTATAATATAACAGATAATAAAGCAGTTTAGGAAAGAGGTGCAGGTCAGAAAATCTATTTATCAAATAGAGTGAAGATAGGACAGACTGCTGCATTTTTCTACGAAAATTAAATTACGAAAAAATGTCATCTAAGGAAAGCATAATGGGTTGGTTACTTGCAAGTCATGAGAATGTTAGTGAAAGTGTTGAAGTATTTACTGACACATTAGGGGAGAAATAAGTTCCTGGAAGTATATTCCAGGGATCAGGAATGATCAAGGGTAGTGTCCTGGTACAGATGGTGACTAATACTAGAGAAGGACGGAAATTAGCGTATAATAATAAAGATCCTTACATGAGAGATACTAAAAACTAAAGCTGAAATTGATGAAGAACCAGGGAATACACAAAGAAGGTAAAGGTTCGGGATATAGTTGGGTATCTGAAGTACTGATCTGATTACAGTTTGCAAAAGGGAACAATACCAAATGCATTGAGACTTGTAATGTGCAAAGTATGGGTTGGTTAACATAATGTGGGTAATTAGATGTCAGTGACATGTAAGGTGTGGGAAATAATTATTTCCCAATTATACTTAACACAGCAGTTGTCAGGATAAATGGCAAGATATCTGAAATCTTCAAGACAAAAAGGGGCGTTCGCCACGGCTGTATATTTTCCTATTGGCAAAAAGGTATCGAATCTCCGATATGCAGATGACACTGTATTGATTGCCATGGATGAGGCAGAAATGACAGAGCTTTCAGACCGGGTCAGAACTGAGAGCATCAGTTTGAGTTTGCATATCAACACGCAAAAGACAAAAAAATTTGGTAGTTTGTAGGCCTGGCAAGCTGAACAAACTCAGTGACTTCAGCGAAATGGAAATGGTTTATGAAATGTTTTACCTGGGTGTCATTATAACTAGCAATAACAGCTGTGAAATAGAGATCAGGAGAAGGATTGCCAGTTACCTCAGTTATCTCATATTTGGAACGATCGCTACATTTCTGTAAAGCTGAAGATGAGACTCGTACAGACACTGGTACTCTCTGTCTTCCCCTATTGTGCTGAAACGTGGACCTTACGAGCTTCACATTTGAATAAGATCAAGTCTTTCGAGAAGTGGTGCTGGAGAAGAATGCTTCGCATTCCTTGGACAGCATTTCCAATCTACGACTACATCCTCAAGGAGCCGAACATCAATACCAGGTTATCGGCAAAATGTCAACAGAGGATTCTCCAAATCTTTGGTCATATTATGCGTCGTGGAGAAGGAAGCCTTGAAAAGCACATAATCTTGGGAAACGTGCCTGGAAAGAGGGAGCGTGGGCGAGCACCTATACGCTGGACATGCAACAAAGACATCGTTCATACAATCTACCGATATAGCAGAAGACCGTGGAGGATGGAGACGGATACAAAGAAATATCTTCAGAGAACACGATCCTCAGGATTGAGGGACCGATATAGACAGACATATTTAAGATGACATGAGGATGAGGACTCCCTTGATGTTAGTTGACAGTTCTGTTATTTTCTAAAACACCATTTAGCGGGGAACCATTAAAATCAGTTCCCTTACGATTACCTCTTGTTTTGCTATTAAGCCTGTTGATAGGCTACGTGCTGTGCAGTGAGGGCTCGTGAGGGATCACACAGACGACAGCAGAACTAAACTAAACGAATATAAATTAATTCGTAGGTCAAGACCCTTCACTGAACATTCACGGTCTTCGAAGACGCTGAACCGCCGAAATTTTGTCCCGAAGGTGTTCGTTTACGTGGCAGTAAATGTTCCGAGACGAGGCTGACCGGACTGAACCGGGTTTGAACCCAGCAAATTGAGTTCTCTACAGTAAATAATAATCTCAGAATACAGTACGTTGTATAGTATATAAACCAAGAATATTGTATAGTAAATAATGAACAGAGATTACATTACGTTGTATAGTAAATGCACAGTGTATTGTATAGTAAATAGTGATCTCACAAAACAGTACGTTGTATAGTATATAAAACAAGTATATTGTATAGCAAATAATGAATACCGAATACAGTACGTTGTATAATAAATGAACTAAGTGTAATGTATAGTAAATAGTGATCTGATAATACAGTACGTTGTATAGTAAATACACCAAGTGTATTGTATAGTAAATAATGATCTCAGAATACAGTACGTTGTATAGTAAATAAACCAAGCATATTATATAGTAAATAATGAACATAGAATGCAGTAAGTTGTATAGTAAATGCACCAAGTGTATTGTATAGTAAATAGTGATCTCAGAATACAGTACGTTGTATAGTATATAAAACAAGTATATTCGATAGTAAATAATGAATACTGAATAGAGTACATTGTATGGTAAATGCACTAAGTGTATTGTATAGTAAATAGTGATCGCAGAATACAGTACGTTGTATAGTAAATGCACTAAATGTATTGTATAGATAACAGTGATATCAGAATACAGTACGTTGTATAGCATATAAACCAAGTATATTGTATAGTAAATAATGAACATAGACTACAGTACGTTGTATAGGAAATGCACCAAGTGTGTAGTAAATAGTGAGCTCAGAATACAATACGTTGTATAGTAAATACACCAAGTGTATTGTATAGTAAATAATGAATACCGAATACAGTACGTTGTATAGAAAATACACCAATTGTAAGTTATCCTAATCAGTAATCTCTGAATACATTACGTTGTATAGTATATAAACCAAGTATATTCTATAGTAAATAATGGATACCGAATAGAATACGTTGTACAGTAAATGCACAAAGTGTAATTTGTAGTAAATAATGATCTCAGAATACAGTAGGTTGCATATTAATACACCAAATGTATTGTATAGTAATTAATCAATTTAGAATACAGTACGTTGTATTGCAATGGTTACGGTAAGAATATCAGAGAGAGAGCAGAGTTCGTATCTATATCCATAATGCAGAATTTTCTGTTGCATGTGATAGAGATTTTCATTTTCTTAATCTGGCATTCAAGAGAGAGATCAGTGTAGGAATACATCAGGGTAATAGAGACTTTTTATAGTGGTTATATGTTTGTGTCATAAAATTAATGTTATATTGATTCATATGTAGACAGCACATGAAATAAGGAGTGTGGTAGTTTTTATTCTTGCAGTATTCAGAGAGATCAGGGTTCGAAATCCATGTGATGCATGTATTAGAGATTTTTATTCTAATCCTGAACAGAGAGAGATCATTGTTGGAATCCGTGATTATTCATTCTGTCACGGTGACTGTTGTGTTTGCGTCATAAATTTGATGTTATAAAGAGGCAGAGAGGGGTAGTCAACATCATCTGCCTGCATGACAATTTCTGTTGTTTTTGTAACCCCATTAAGAAGAAGAGGCCTAACAATGAAAATACATACATAGCAAAATGAAAACAAATCACAATTACTCACCATGAGGGCAGTAGCACAAAATAAAACGCGTGAAGGGCCAAAAAAAAAAGGATAAAAGGACTGGGTCTTAAAATTAACGCTTGAAAGTTTGCCAGGTCAATATTGATGATGATGATGATGCTTGTTGTTTTAAGGGGCCTAATATCAAAGGTCATCGGCCCCTAATGGTACGAAATGAAAGAACAAAAATTGCAAAGGCATCCACTGACCAAAATAAAAATAAAATTAAAATAAAATATGGCATGAAGAATGAATGGATGGACAGGAACTCAACTAAACACAAAACAAACAAACAAAAACCAGTGGATCGGACTCAATACAGATCGAAAATAACATTATTACCGACCAAGGAACCACTTATAAAGCACAATGATGCTTTGTGTCTAAAGGGGGTGCAAAATCCACGTCTAAGGCCCCACAGAATGGTACATGTCGCGAGTAAAATAGAACCATGGTATGTGTCATGTTGGGGTATTAATCAGAAGTAGTGAAGACTCACGGTGTTCCACAAAAGATGGTACTACTCACAAGTATTGCAATCGTACAAGTAACGCAGACCTATGGTGTGTCTCACACAATGGCCCAACTCAGAGTCAACGCAAACCGAGAAGGTTCCCCACCTAGGTGTACTAAACACGGGCGCCGGTATTCCCGTGGTGTTCCTCACATAGTGGGTACTAATCACAGGCAACGCAGACCCACGGTGCTGCTCATATAGTGGTACAACTCACAGGCTACGTCCAGACCCGCGGTGGTGCACACATGGGTACGACGCACGGGTACTGGAATCCACCAGGCCAGGCTTTTACTGCTACTAATCACAAACCCATTTCGTACCGAATTTAGTGGTACTACTCGCAAGTACAGGCAACCTATGGTGTTCCCCGCGTGATGGTACGATTCAAAATTAGTTTCATGGTTCTAATTCAGTCAGCCCTTGGTCGCCCCTTTTAGTCGCCTCTTACGACAGGCAGGGGATACCGCGGGTGTATTCTACATGTGCGTCCCCCACCCGCAGGGGGTAGTGTGTTTGGTCCGCGAGAGGTATTTTATTTCCCTCAAGTCCGCCGGCAAGCCGGTTAGGACCCCCCTATCCCCCACCTGGGACGCGCCACGTGGGAGTATCACCTCTCCCCCTGCTACGCCTTCGTAGCAGGTTCGTGGCAGGTCAATATTACTAACTACTAAATAAGAAGCGAGATTAAAGTTAAATTAAGCATTAAATTTCATTATATAGTATATATATGTACAATTAAATATATTTTTGAAAAACAATAACGCAAAGAAAATTAAATTGTTAAATAATACTTCATAATCAATTTTAAGTAGACATAAATGAAGCTGATACCAGCATTGGCTTCTTTAAGGAATTAAATATTTGGAGGGCTTAAAATCTTTTATCCTTAAATAATCTGGTAAACAATGTTTAATTAAAATATTGAAGAGCTAGAATATTTAACAAAATAGGTTGCAACCAATATCATGTATAAATACTTGAACCATAAATACTTGATAATTAGTATACGGGCCCGCAACTACTAACACTGTTTAGAATTGATATTTGCTACACTTCCCAGATTAACACACAAGGACACACATACTACAATCGACTGTGGCTCCAACCGCGAATAAATATTACACAATTAAATGACAATAAATATATAGCAGAAAGCTTTCCCAACCAAGTCAAGCATTACAAGGGAGTAGATATAAAAGAAGAATTCTAGACCAGCGCCGCGAGAGAAGAATTCTGGACCAGCGGCAGCCACTGCGCATGCCCGTGCGCTTCCTCTCCCCCTGAAGGGGCCTCTCACTTGCCAAGGCGTGTGTGGAATGTTAACTACACATACTGCAAGGTCTTTACGTGAGAGGTAATTAATTCTTGAAAGGTGTGGGGCGCAAGGTGCTGTGACTGGATTTGCTGGAGTAGCTTTCACTGGCTAAGGGGGTCAACCACATGTAGAATGAGGACAACACACTCAGAGGTCTTTATGTAAGAGGTAATTAATTTTCTTGAAAGGTTACTCTTGTGACCAAGGTACAGTAACTATGTGGCAACTGGATTTGCTTTAATAGGTCACTTGCTGGTGAAAGCTGAACAGGATGTTAGTTTATGTAAAAAAATGATCGCTCACTCCTCTCTTACTGTGGGTGAGGGGGGAAACACTAAGGAGTGCTACAGTGCAGCTGTTACTAGGCAAGATCCGCTTTCTAACTTGTTGAAGGTTATCTCTGTCATGAACAGGATGTTTATTGTAGGTTGTAATTTTGAGTATAGGTGAACTAGTGACAAGTCCAGCCTACTGGTGAGGAGTGAAGGTGGTGGCAAGGAGTATTTAAGGAGCAGAGCGCAACATGAAAACTATCATCTAGTTGGAAGAGTTCTCTACTACTACTACTACTTTTCTTTCCTCTTCAGTAAGTGTAAGTTTATTTAGTTTGTTAATTTTAAAAAGATATAGCAGCTTCAACAGAATGGATATGTTAATGAAATTAAACAAAATTGCAAAGGCACCACAATTTCATAATAGAAAGTTAAGTGAGTTGCAACTTAACCATCCATTTAAGGTTAAAGCGCTGGGAGCGGTAGAAACAAGATTTGGGAGGAAAATAATCGTTGATATAGAAGGGGAAGATGAGGAGACTGTGAGTGTTTTCCTGCCGGCGCAATTCTCAAAACTTACAGCAGAAGAAATAGAAGAAATAAATTCTTTAAAAAACAACTTGAAAATGATGTACAGAGGCATGGAGAGGGGCTACCATCAAGTGTGCTTCCTACAGTAGAATGTCATCAGTTACGACATCTATTTTAACTAAGTAAGTATGCAGAGAGTATTTTCGTTCTTAATGTAACTTTTTTTTTGTTTTGCCGTATTTGCATAATTGTTTTGTTAATTGAAAATAGTATGTGGTGTTTCTTTTCAGGTCCGAGGTGGTAATATGATGAAGTGGAAGAAAGTTGAGATTAAACCAGGAACTGAACATCAAGCATATCCAAGCATACAGAGTCGTCGTCTGCAAGTACATCGAGAGGAGGATGTGGTCGCTACTTCACAGCCTGTTGAAGATGAAGCGGGACAACTGAGCGCACAACAAGAACAAGAAGTGAGTGCTAATTGTATTGAACTATGGAACAGAGGGGGTCCTCTTTTTAATTATACAGTATATGTGACGAACCTGAGTAAAGCTTACTAAAGCCAGCAGGAAGTGACAGCTGCTGTAGTGCGATTTCTTTTGAGTGAACTTTCAAGTAATGAACATTTTTTACTATTTCTTGGGTATAATACATTCGAAGAAATTTATAAAATTGAATTTTCCTTTTCTTCACAAGATTGCAATAAAATTTCCTATTACCGTAATACATTGTTAGGGAAGCTTCAGGACGAGTTTCCAAGCGAAGCTGTACACTGTTCACGTGATGCAGAAGGTAGTGACCTAGCTCGATGGTTATACTGTGTAATGACGGATTGTACATTCTTGATAAGTCGTTGCTACAGCAACTGCTGGACTTGTCTTGAGATTGCTGAAAAATTTAGCACCAAATCGTAATTTTTTTTGTAGTCATGGAGTTTCCTTCGAGCAAACGTAGGAAACTAGACATTAATTTACAGACAGATGAAGATGCGGGAAGAATGCAAACTCATTTTGATAGAGCGTTTGAACGCATTCGCGCGTTTATGAGGGAGGTAAATGGATCAATACTAATTTCATATCGGTTCGAACCTAGCGACGAGCGAGAAGAAGCTCAGTTCAAGCTGATTGAAAATCTTAACGAGCTAGAGGAAATGCGTAATCAGATGTTAGAAATTTATTTTCACGCTCGAGCTGTTAATGGACTAACTTTTCAGATAGAAGATTTGTCTGCTTTCCAGTGTAAACAAATCGAGGGAGCTTTTCGGCGCAGAGTGTACACACTAGCGGTGGTAAATGTTAACAATGATTTCTTACTCCCCGAAGAGTTCCTAGATAAATCTTACGTGTGGTTTAATAAATACGTGAAGGAAGCACTCAAGACACAAGCATTAAAAGTAAATACCGTTCTCTGCACACAACATGTCCTTCACGATAAAATCGATAACAATTATTTTCATTCAAGGAACGCTGAAATTACTGAAGGTACTAATTTAAGAGAATGGTACAACGAACATGTAACGAAACCGATTCTGAAAAAATTATCAGAGTTCGAGGCTCGTGATTCGGGATGGTCTCTGCTACGAATTCGCGAATTGCGGATAAAAATTAATAAAATGTAGGTTTTCAGGTGGGCAAGTCGCCAACTAGTCTAACGTTGCCTACAGCAATTCGAAACAAGAAAGCAGTTATTAATCTGAGGAACACACGAGATGCTTGCTTTGCGTGGAGTGTAGTTGCTGGCTTAGTTCCAGCTAAACATCATGTAGATCGCATTTCTTCTTATCCACATTATAATGCAATTTTAAATTTAAAAGACATACCAATCCCGATGGAAATGAGATACATGAGAAAATTTGAAGATCAAAACGAAATCTCCGTGAATGTATTCGGAGCGCAGTATGACGAGAATAACTGGGTGTGCATAGGACAGAATGATGTCAAAAAAGAGTTTACCCTTGTACCTTTGTACATTTCACATAAAACGTGTTAAAAGATCGTAGATCTTCTAATGCTTCAGATTGGCGACAGTGAGAAGTATCACTTTTGTTTGATTAAGAATCTTCCACGTCTTGTGCGCTCATCTCTTACGAAGAACCATAATAGAATTTATATTTGCAGACGGTGTTTGTCTTACTTTTCTAATAAGGAAAAATTAGCTTTGCATACTAATAACTGTATACAATTTCCGGTGGGCAAAAGTATAATGCCTTCGGATAGCGAACGGCTAGTGTACATTACCGAGTATAAGGTTAAAGAGTCAGTGTCTTTTATTGTGTATGCTGACACAGAATGCATACTGAAACCTGTGTCTACTTGTTTTCCAAGTGATGACACCTCACATTCAACTCCAATTCACGAACATGTGCCATACAGCGTAGCATATTATTTACACTGTAGTTTTGACAGAGATTTTTGCTCTTTCAAACTCTATCGAGGTAGTGATTGTGTAAAATGGTTCGTAGATGAGATGTATAACTTGGTGGACACGCTTGCGCCCTATTATTTTGATACGAAACCAATGTTAGCATTAACTGTTGAGCAAGAAAATGAATTTCTTTCGTCTACATTATGTCACATATGTGAGAAGGAAATTGCAGATAATGAAATTAAAGTTCGCGATCATTGTCATTTAACGGGTGTTTACAGGGGATCAGCACATCAATTGTGTAACTTACAGTATCGTAAAATTTCTATCTTGCCGGAAGCATTCCATAATTTGACAGCCTATGATGGTCATTTCATAATTAGAGAACTGCATAGGAAGGGAGGGGATGTTGTGACAAATCTCAGAACGAACATTAAACTATTAGCAGTGAACATGGAACGATACAAAGGATTTTCAAACTTTATACGTTATAACCAAAGACAGTGTGTTGAACTAAGATTTATAGACACTTACAACTTTATTCCTTTCTCGCTGGACAAAATGTCCCTATTACTTAGTGACGAGTCAAAGCTTGAAACGAGACGGTATTTCACCGATGATTTACAGTTTAAACTCGCTTCTCGGAAAGGGATATTTCCATACGAATATGTTACTAGTATGGAGGTGTTAGACGACACTAGTTTACCGTCAAGGAGTTCATTCTTTAGCTCCTTAAAGGGTGAAACTGTTTCGGAAGAAAAATACGCGTTTGCTCAGCTTATTTGGAATAAGTTTAACTGTAAATCGTTGGGTGAATATTCTGATCTTTACTTGAAAATCGATACTTTACTCTTGGCCGATGTATTTGAAAACTTTAGATTGAGTGGAAAAGAGACATATGGTATTGATGCCGCTCATTTCTACACGGTACCGTCTATGGCATGGAGTGCTATGAAGAAAATAACAGCTGTCCAGCTAGAATTACTTCAAGATATCGACATGCTGCAGTTTTTCGAACGCTCCATACGCGGTGGTAATGTGCAATGCGTTACGCGGCATGCAGTAGCAAATAACAAGTACATGTTAACATACGATGAGTCCAAACCAGAATCATACATAATGTACTTTGACGTGAACAATTTGTATGGATTCGCTATGCAACAGTTTCTTCCAACGGGCGGCTTTCAATGGGTCGAAAACGTTGAGAATTTAGACATTATGAATGTAGGAGATGAAGCAGATGTTGGGTTTATGGTAGAAGTTGATTTAATCTACCCGCAAGAACTTCATGATAAACATGCCGATTATCCATTGTGTCCTGAAAAATCTACGAAACTAATGAGCACTCTTTGCAACAAGGAACGGTATGTTCTTCATTATAGGCTATTAAAACAGTGTGTAGAATTAGGTATGAAAGTAGCTCACATTTACAGAGCGATTCAGTTTAATCAGAGCGCATGGTTAAAATGCTACATTGATTTGAACACAGAGAAACGAAAGTTAGCAAAAATGAGTTCGAGAAAAGTTTCTATAAATTAATGAATAACGCAATTTTTGGTCGTTCACTAATGAACGTAAGGAAGCTGCGCGACGTCAGATGGGTCACACAGTGGAAGGGTCGTTCTGGTGCAGGTACGTTGATCTCAAGAGCAAACTTCAAACGTCGTATTATAGTAGACGAACAGTGTATGGTTATCGAAATGAAGAAACTTCAAATTCATCACAATCAACCGGTTTACCTCGGTGCTACAATTTTAGATTTGTCAAAAATGAAAATAAACGATTTTCACTACAACGTTATTTTGAGAAACACAGAATCAAACTCACAACTACTATACACTGACACCGACAGTTTGATATACAATTTTTCATTTGATATATATGAGTTTATGAAGGAAAATTCAGTTTTGTTTGATACAGGAAATTATGATGAAAATAATCCTTTTCAAATTGAAAGAAAAAATTCAGGTGAAATAGGTTTGATGAAGGACGAAAACGGTGGAAGTATTGTTGAAGAATTTGTGGGTTTGCGACCAAAGATGTATGCTATTAAGTTGTGTGAAAAAGAGAAACCTACATGTAAAGCTAAGGGTGTCAAAAAATGTTGTCGATCACCTTACAATTGATCAGTATAGACGTTGTCTGTATGAAGGTGAACAAGTGACCAAACTACAAGTGTGCATTACTTCCAATTCTCATTCTGTGTTTACGGTTCGTCAATACAAACTAGCACTCACAGCTAATGATGACAAAAGGCACATCACAGATAACAAAATTAATACATTACCATTTGGACATTACAGTCTTGCAGAGAAAAGAAGTATAACTAATGTATAGCTATCTTGCAAAGTAGGTTTGCTTTTTTTGTGAACACCTCCTCCACTTTGTCATCAGTTTACCCCTCCGTATGTAAAATAATGTAATTTTCTCCGAAGGTGAATATTAAGTAATAAGAGGAGAAGCTCCTGTGATTGCTTTTATCATTTTATTTTAGAAAAACTTTTGTTTCATTCTGTAATTAATTAAAGAAAAAAAAGGTAATCTTATAGAATTTCAAACTAGATAAACATTTCACTCGCTGTTTTCTTTTCATTCAATGTATTGTACTGTATTTGTACTTTTAAAGTACATTGCATACTATTATATTTATTTAATTATAAAAAAAAAGAATCTTATAGAATTTCACTCGCTGTTTAAGTACATTGTATACTATTGTACTGACTAGTATTGTACTGTAAGTTAATTTTCTGTCATTTATATATTAAAGTGCATTGTAAACCTTTATTTAATCTTTTTTCTTTTTCGAAAAAATAAAAACTCTACACTAGATGATCAAAAAGTTGATTTTCTTTCAAACTATCCTGCGCAACCTCTCCTGTTATTCCTTGTACTCTAACTAAAGTAGGAGTAGGAGAATGAAAAAAAAGAGTGAACATATTTCCTTTTACAATCAAGTTTATTGAATAGGAAACTACAGAGGTTTTTCAAAATATAAACTTCTGATTGAATTTGTAACTGCAACCACGAGGAGAGATCTGCAGAGACTGAATCTTCGACCGCCACCAGAGGAGAGTCCTGCAGAGGAGGAAAAAAAGAAAGAAAAATTAGTTGATAGCAGCATAAAACAGAAAAAGCAAGCAAGAAAAAAAGGAAACTAATTTTTTTTCTTTACCTTAATAATTGATGAAATAGTAACTAATATCAAGCTCGGACGTTGTTGTTGGCACTCGGACGTTGTTGTTGGCACTATGAGGAGAGACCTGCAGAGGAGAAAAAATTAATAAATTAGTTAGAAGCAGAATAAAACCGAAAAGCAAGCAAGGAAAAAAGGATGGTATTATATCTATTTTTTTCACCTTAATAATTGATGTATTAGTAGCTGATATCAAGCTCAAACGATGTCGTTGTTGTTAGCTCCTGAATCCTGACAAGCCTGGTGTAAGTTCGCCTTCAGATGATCTGGTAGATACTGCCAGAGCGCACTTAGCTGATGTTGTTCGTAAATAGATAATATGTTTTCAGGGAAGAAAGCCCACTCAAATTTATTGAATCTGCTCACACCTTCTTTCTTAAATTTGTTTATCACTGAACACGCTCTTCTCATCACACCATCTGACGATTTTAGCCAACTATGAACTGCGTGAACGTTGAACATAGCACAGCTGCCTGAATGTCTAGCAACATGTGGTCAATGGCGCGGACAGTCAACAGGGAAACACTCGTTACGCATTGTTCTTAAATAAGGTACACCTTCTATAGTGTTCAAGTCAATTATGCATGTACGAGGATACTCTCGCAGTGCTAATAGACGTAACTCATTAACACAGTTGCACACAACCAGATATTGGTATTGTTGTTCACTGAGAAGATTGAAAAACGACGTAAGCGTGAAATCTAAATTAGGTACACTCATACCTAATAGAGCAGTAGATAACACATTTGTAGACGAATCTATATTACAACAGGCTATCTCGTAACCTCCAGTAGGTAACCTCTGAATGTCAACTATCACTCCTCTGGGTTTTACACTCATGGTGTGCTTGATATCGAAGAACTGAAGCAGAGAATCTTCACTCTCTCGTTTATATACACTATTAGAAAGAAAAAAAGGAAGAAAAACTCGCGCAAGATTATTGGAAGAAAAATACTTCATTCGTTAGTGGTTTATAATTTATTATGCGATCATGAATAATAATGCAATGCAGAGTAGTGTTGGCTGGAATAGTTTCGTTTGTTTCAATTTCAACGCGAACATCTACAGAGGAAGATTTTATCGATTCAACCTGTTCCATACAATTAACAACAACAATAGGACAATGCGAGTGAAATTCACTTCGTGATATGTTCGGTTCGGAACGATTATCATCAAGCTGATAGTACGCATTACGAAACTTGATGAACATATCATACAATTCACTGTAGTCGCCATTGTTAAAATTAGCTACAGCCTTTTCATAGGGATAAAAGTTTGAATTTAAGAATACGCCAACTGATCGAATATTATAGTGATCGAACAGAGGAAGAAACATTAATTTTCTTACGATCGGTTCGGAAAGCAAGCATAAAAACTTTCGGTTTTTCTATTTGTGACGTAGTCATAACAGTCCAATTAATTTTCGTTGAATTTGGAATAGTAGGTAACTCGTGATAACTCCACGATCGAAATGCTACAGGAATAGAAGGAGTTTTTTGGATTAACTTTATGCGTTTAACTTCTTCCTCGTCGGACAGTATTAGAGTTGGTAGCTTTATATACATTTTTCGTACTTTGACCTTAGCTGTATCTTCCGCGTTGGCTAAAAACAGTGCACATTTGTCATCTCTAGAACGAATGAAGATAAATTCAAGTTTACAGTTTATGAATGGTTTCCTGTAGTCTTCAAATAATCCGCAAAGAAGACTCAGTGGGATAATTGCATGGAACAGCTTTGTAGTTGCGTGGGCAATATTAGCTTCGTTTGGGGGTGTAGAAATTGATGGAAAATAGCCAGCATTTTTCAGCGCTAACATTTCATTTTTAGAATAAGAGGCGAAAGTTTTTTTAGCACTAGTCGTGAATACACGTCGTGTTCTTTCAATCTCTTTCCCATTCAATTCAATACGCATTTCATCGAAGAGATTTGCTGCAAAGTTTTGATCGGGAACGGCTGTAGCTGAAGGTGTATTATCTGCGCTTGCTCTAACTATTTCACCTTCGATGTGAACATCAGCTTCAGAGGGTAAAAAGATATGTTCTTGGTTGTGTACAGGAACTCGAATTTCATCGTTGTTTTCATATTTCGTGCCAGCATATGGATGATAGCTCCTTACTTCCCGCCTGGCAACTCTGTTGTCAAATATAACTTTGTCCGTTACGTTGAACATATTTTTCCTTGATGTTAGCGTGATTGTACACAAAAAGAGACTAAAGTAGTTTTTGGTAGAGAATTAGAATTTATATGCTTTATCCTGGGGGGCAGTCGGTAGCATTGTAAAGTGATTTCACACGAAAAGAGAGTAATGTTACCTTGATTACGCACACGAAAAGAGAGTAAAGTAGTTTCTGTAGGAGAAATAGAACTTATAGTAGTCGGTAGCCTAGCGATTGTAAAAAGTCTTTATTGTTTGTGGTTAATTTTTTCTTGTCGCGTACACGATGAGATTGTTTTTTTAGCTTTACTCTATATTTTACTACTCTAGCTGCTTCCTCTTTTAATCCTCGGTTTTTTGACTGGTTGTTGTAAATTACTACCATGATGTTGTTGTTCAACTGTTCCTTACTCGAATGATAGTATATAAGTGTACGCTTTATGTTATATATGATTACTGTATTTTTTACTGGACGAATAATGAACTCTACTGTTACATCCTCATTTTGTAAGTCGATTGGGTTTTCGAACTGATCTTCGAGTACGACGGATATATGTTGAATAACACTAGTGTTTACCGGTAAGAAGACGGTTGAACTACGATAGGATAGCCTGCTGGAACAAGCGGTTTAAAATTGTATAACGTATGTGTTTGTTTACCGTTGAGGTAGTAACCGGAACCTAACACGAGATTTCAACATACACGAATCGAGTTCACGTTATTAATTTTAATAATCTCCCCTGAAATATGTAATTTATTAGCATCATATTTTCGACGTGAAAATCCTAACAAATCAGCAATTGAATCGGAAACATCAAAGTCTACGTCTAGGTTGGAGGATATTTTACAGCGAAGATAGGTCTTTTCGTAAGTAATAGTAATAAGTTTACTATCTCCATCTAGAGGGTCATTCTCCTCTTCGAGAATAGGAAAGTTGTTAATTATTGCTTCTTGAACTAGAGCTCCTATTTCCGAAAAAGTGTAACTACCTTCCGGTAATGTGAGTACAGTTGTTTTGTCTCCCTTCATTTTAATACCAATCTGGTTATTTGTGCTATTAACGATTACGTTACCTATTTCATTCAGCTGCGATTCATGGTTAGCATATTTCTCATATACATTTAACAGATAACCTAAGCTAGTACCAACACTGTTCGGTACATTGAAATCAATGTCAAACGGAGAATGCATAGTAGGTTTGTTGTTAATAGTCGAGATAAAAAACTAAGTTTTGGAGTGTACTCCCGCAGAAATAGTTTCACATTTTTAATAGTTAGCAAACTTTCTATTTTTGCAACAAGATCTTCGAATTCATAAATGCCTTCTGCTGCACTCAAAAGATTTTTTTTACCATTCAAATATATAGCAAACTTATTATTTTTACTAGTGACATTTCGAATACTATTAGATGTAAATAGTGCGGCAAGACCTATTTCATAGAAAGAAGCTCTGTTCAAATAAATCGGAGTTTCTAATACTACATCAATCTTCGAGCCTCTACCCTCGAGTGTAATCCGTCTTTCATACGGCATCGTGCACACTGAACACAAATACTAAGGTCTTGCTTTATTTATACAGTATAAAAAGAGTAAACACAGATGACCACAAATTGATGAATTAAAAGTTTGATAAGAATGAAAATTATATCGAATGTAACAGTTTCTTAAATATTCTAACACCTCTTTAGGGGGACGTAAATTACCAAAACTATCGAAGTAGTAGACATACGCACCTCGTTTACTGAACGCAACCCAGTGAGAACCAGATTTACTTATCGGATCTAAATTCAAAATACAACTCTCATTTTTACGAGAAATTTTCGGTAACGTATCTCGCATAAACACACCTCTGAAGCAGGGAATTTTTAAACGATATGCGTAACGATATAGATCTATGTTAGTTAATGCTCTATTCGGCAGACCTTCCATTATCTTTTGTATGCTGGAGGATTTAAGTAAATGCCCTTTCCTTTGTTTCGAGTAGAAAGCCCTTTCCCACGCATCGCTTCTAGCATTCGATTGTGGCGCTTCATTTCTTTTAATTCTTCCTGTGCGGCTTTCGCCTTGTTTACAGCCGATGCTATGCCCGCAGCTCCACTTGCTAGACCGCCCAAGCCCGACAAGGCTGCAAATATCGGAAGGAGTGGAAGAAAACCATCTTTTTTTACAGCATGTTGTCTTTTTTTCGGTTTTACTCGTTCTCTTCGATGTTTTGATTTTCTTCTTCGTCTACCGCCACCTACTTTAGTTTTCGCTTTCATAATACCCGTAACTGCTAGTGCAGCTGCTCTTTCTCCTAATGATGCGTCCTGAGAGTTTACACGAGACCAAGCCTTAGAGGCTAAGATTTCATCTGCTTCTTTCCTTCTGTTCTGGTCTTTGTATGTAGCGTAAGCGATATCGTGTTCTTTACATGCCTTATCTAATAGATTTATTCCTTGATCACTACGCTTAAGTCGTTTTTCTAACTTTGTCCCAGGTCCACAGAACTCATAACCTGGTATGTGCAATTCTACTGGTAAATTATCTATAGCTTTATTAAGAACTTTGCCGATTATTCCTCCTTTCCCTACTCGTTTACATGGAGCTGCTACAACGTTGCGTCTTCGACGCAGCATACTCAAATAAGAGCTCCTGCTATCAAGTGTGTTATTATATACGAATTACATTTTTACACGATGTGCAACTGTTGAGTACTAAAAATGCATGTAAGTTTATTTTTTCTTTTTCTTTCTGAAAGGTAGAAAGATATATATAAATAAGAGAGAGATTTTTCTGCTCTCCTCATTTTACAGCGACATGGCGTACATTCCTCGTCCGTTAAATTTAAAATCTGAGGTAGATCGGATAAGGACTTTCGCTAGATGGCGTGTACCGTGGATAGACCCCGTAAGTTTAGCTAAAGCTGGATTTTACTTCACGGGATACCTAGACGCAGTTAAATGTATTTTTTGCCGAATCGAATTATTTTCGTGGGATAAAGATGATGATCCGTTAACAGAACATAGAAAATGGTCACCGTCTTGTCGGTATATGAGGGGTTGTGAAGTTGGCAACATATTATTAGATCACTATAACAGGACAGCTCTTCCAGCACTTCTTAATACTACGTGTAGTGTGATGCACGAACCATTTTGGAACTAGATAAGTAAAACAGAAGGTAAAAAAGTTCGTGTTTATTTAGTAATCAACAATAACTTTGAGAAAAAAGAAATCCACTGTGCACTCGATCGTTGAAAATTATTATCATCAAAAGATAGTGATGGTAAAGACAATAAAACAATCGATATCTTTACCTGTTGCAAATCTGAACGACACAAAACGTTCAGTAGGAAAGAAAAATAAACATAGTAAACTGTTGCCTGACACAATACGCGGTCTCATATGCGGACCATCGAATGCAGGGAAGACTAATGTAATGATTAATTTGTTATTGGAACCGAACGGGTTACGTTTTGAGAATGTGTATGTTTACTCAAAATCATTGTCGCAAAAGAAACATATTGAGCTAGAGAAGCTTTTAAAATCTATTAAAGAAATAAAATGCGAGTTTTACTCTGTTCGTGAGCAAGTAATACCGCCAGAAAAAGCTCAAAGAAATTCCGTTTTTATTTTTGACGATGTAGCAAGCGACAAACAGCAGCACATGAAAGACTACTTTAGTAGAGGTCGGCACCATATCGTGGATGTTTTTTACTTATGTCAGACCTATTCCTGCATTCCCAAACAACTTATTAGAGACAACGCTAATTTCATTATTCTGTTTAAACAAGATGCAAGAAATCTTCGGCATGTCTACGACGATCACGTGAACACCGATATGAGTTACAACCAGTTCACTGATTTATGTTATCGTTGTTGGTCGCAGTCGAAATTCAGCTTTCTCGTTATCGATAAGGATAGCGAAATAAGCAAAGGTCGATATCGAAATGGATTCGATATATTTTATGTGATATAAATACGACAGTGTATACATTAACGAACTCATTTTCGAATTGTTGAGTAGAGAAGGAACATCGCGATGGCATCAAACAACAGAACCAGTAACGTGTATGTAACGCGACCATCATCACGTCATGATATTGCTACTAAATCATATGTAGATGAAAAATGATGGTTAATACAAATTACGTAACATCAACATCTGACGGAAACTTAAGTATTCATGGTAAACGTTTAAAGAACGTCGGCAATCCTATAAACATGGAGGATGCTTGTAATAAAAATTATGTGTTAAAAACCGTTAAGGACAGTATTAATAAAGAAGAAATACAACGTGACATTTTACATCTTAAAAATGAAATACATGACATATGTGAACTAGAAGAGGATGCAGTTGATTTTAAGAACAAAAGGCTGAAAGGAATAGCTACAGCGATGAATGGAAACGAAGCAGTTTCGCTTGACACAATGCGTACGCACACTAACCATGTGCAGAGAAATTTAGAGAAACGAGTTAACGACGTTTCTGCACGCATAGAATATGTTGATTCTCTTTTACGTGATATTGTGGATGATCACCTTCCTGTAACTGACAATAACCTCAACATGAACAACAAGAGAATATCGGGTGTGGCAGATCCTGAAGAGGAACAAGATGCAATTTCGCTTTTATTTTTAGAAAAGCATACAAAAGGTAGACTACTACAACTGAATGACGATGGATCGATAGATATGCAAAATAAACGAGTAACAAACATCGGCAAACCTATTCATTCGACGGATGCGATTAATAAAGCATACCTGGAAAAACATTCAGCAGCGCGTGAAGAACTCGAAAAACTGAAGAATGAAATAAGCAATCAACAGAAACTAAACGTTGATTGGGGTGGTACTTTGAGTATGGAAAATAAGCGAATTACTAACGTACATAATCCGTTAAATGAGAAAGATGTTGCAAATAAAGTCTTTGTAGAACAGTATGCAGCTGCGCGGAGAGAAGTTGACGAGTTAAAACTTGTCATATCTAAACTTCAGAAAAATTCTCTACCAGTAGAATCTAACGGAGAATTAAATATGAAGAACAAACGAATTACAAATGTTGATTCACCTATCCACGAGCAAGATGTTGTTAACAAACAGTATTTAGAAACGTTTGCTACTGCAAAAGAAGAGTTTGAAGTGATGAAAAAGGAACTGCACAAAAAACCAAGAAAAGCTCTTTTTCAAATTAACAGTCTACCGTCAAATCAGTCACCAATATATATGCTACAAAACTGTCGTCTTATGTATAAGCTTCCCTACACGGGTACACTTACACCGTTAACAGTTTCACGTGGTTCTCTGGTATATGCGATGATTAATCACGTGAACAATCCGATCGAATTAGAAGTAGGTACACCAATTGCTGTAAAGGAAGGTGATGAAATTCAATTCCGCCTAAAAGATCCAGAACAATGGAATACTAACGATCTTCCGCTCCATATACTCTTTGAATATACTATATATGAGTAAAACAATAGACGTTACGCTTCAGTTTAAAAAATGCAGGCGAACATAGTGGAAAAAAGTCGTGTAAAGTATAAACTAGCAAAATTAAGAAAAGATGTAAAAAAATATAGCTCTCTTAAAGCAGATATGGCTTTAAACCAACTAAAGTTAGAAGAAACATTTAAACCAATAACTGCACCATTAAATAAACTACAGCAGCTTACAGTTAACTCGAATGGATTAAATGCAAAGAAAAATCGAAAATTAAATAGTTATATAAGTGATGAAGAAGAAGAAGAATCAGAAGAAGAAGAAGAAGAAGAAGAAACTCTGGACAGAAAGGTTACAACTCTCCTGCAAAATTATCTTAACCCACAATTGAGACACAAAGTTGATGGAATATTCGGGGTTCGAGTAGTTCATGGAGAACACTATTTAGGGAGTAAAAAAGTACTGTTTCGCGATAACAATCTTATAATTGACAATTTTAACTATCCTTTAACTGAAGGTCTCCTTGAATTAATATTTCAGAAAGATCCGGACGCACAGTTGTATGATGATAAGGATCTGTCAGCTTACAGTCATATATTAAATTACACTAACGTTCACAGGAAACAGTATGACGGAGGCAAGCCAATGAGAGGCACGAAATCGCTCAAATTTCAAAAAATTATCAAGTCATTAGTAGAAGATGCAAAAGTGAAAAAAGGAAGGAGCACGCCAAAATTTGTAAGTGTACACAAATACAAACGTACAGGAAGAGGATCAAAAGTAGCCAAGTGGAAAAATGAACAAAGAAAGAAGATCGAATTAGTTCATTGGAATGATCCAAACAGTCTAGTGGAGAGACTGAAAAAGTTAATAGCATCTAGAAGTGCTGGTCATTCGTCACACGAAAACGAAATCTTGTCAATCGAAGAAGAACTTCGAAAGTCGAGGTACATCGAATAAATGAACACTGCGCGGTGGGACGAACTTACGTTCGCAAATATATTTAAAGTGGTTAGATTCTCAAAGGATATTTCAGTAATCTATGAAATTGGATGTGAAGACAGAAGAAGCAACTGGCAACAACTGGCTATAGATCGACTGCGATTCAAGAAACGAATACACGACACAGAACGAATTCTTTTACCTATACTTTATGAACAATATCAGAGAAGAAATAGCGAAAGAACTCCACGCTCCAGTGCGAAAGAATTTTGAAAGACGGAGCGTTATTAGCCTCGGAAGAGATGATTTACATCAAGCGTATCTTGTTGATATGTCTCTGTTTTCGAAAGTTAATAGTGGATATAAATACATGTTAACTGTTATTTATGTTTATTCAAAGTATGCCTGGGCAGTTCCACTTAAAACAAAAACAGGAAACGAAATAGTGGAGAATATGGAACGCATCTATTCAAAATGTAAACGCTATCCAAAACATCTGCAAACTGACAGGGGAAAAGAATTTTATAATAAGATTTTTCAACAGTGGATTACAATAAGAAAAATTAAGCACTATTCGACAGGGAGCAGCTTGAAGGCAAGCGTAGTTGAACGCTTCAATCGAACACTGAAGCAGTGGATGTGGAGGAAATTCTCGGCGTGTGGATCATACCACTGGCTTCGCATGCTACCAAAACTATTAGATGAATATAATAATCGAAAACATCGTACGATTGGTATGAAACCTATAGACGTCACAAATAATCTACAACAACTTGCTACTGTGTACAAATTACGGGAAATGAAGAAAAAGAAGTCACCTTATCCACCAAAATTTAAAGTAGGTGACACAGTACGAATAAGTAAAATTAAGCGATATTTTACAAAGGGCTATACTCCTAATTGGAGTAATGAATTATTTACTGTAAGAAAAGTAAAAGAAACATCACCGAGAACTTTTTTGCTTCACGACTATCAAAATAAACCAATATTTGGTGCGTTCTATGAACAAGAACTGCAGAAGACAAAACATCCTAAAATATACCTCATTGATAAAATTTTAAGAAGAAAGAACGACAAGATTTTCGTATCGTGGCTAGGATTCGACGCCACGCATAATTCATGGATTCCGAAGGAATATGTATTCTAAAAAAATCAATAGTAAGTACGTTAGTATAATATATTTTTAATTTTTTACTCTAATGTCTGATAGATTTACCATCTTATAGTGTCCTCTCTCTATTGTTGCAGACTTCCCTTGCTCAAGAAACTGTGCTGTTTGTTTTGTTGATGGCAACGTTGGACATTACCTCAAGCAAGAAGATATTTTCACCTCAACTCTGCATAATTAATTCGAAACATTTGTGTAACATGTATCTTAATAAATTATATTAAACAAAATTTAACTAAAGATAACCTCTTATAATTTTTTAATAGAAAAGTTAAACTCCCTTCTTTCTTCCTACTCCTTTACGTATCTGTGTTAGTGCGACGTAAAAAAATCTCTTTAATTAGATTGTCTACCTAAGAGCAGAAAAGAAAGCAAGATAAATAAAAAAATATTTTTGCACTCACCTATAACGGTTCAAATAAATTAAATTCTCGTCCTCCTCCTCCAGGCTCTCTCACTTCTTATTCTTCTATTATATGGAAAGAAAAAGTTAATGTAAAATTAAAATCTTTCGCAATCCTACAATAGACGATGTCTTGAAGTTTATCTTCCTAAGAGCAGAAAAAAAAGAAAGCAAGAAAAATATTTTTTTACACTCACCTATATCGGTTCAAATAAATTTAATTCTTCTTGTCTTACAGGCACTTCTACTTGTTGTTCAACTACTATATTAAAGAAAAAGATAATGTAAAATTAAAATCTTTCGCAATCCTACAGTAAACGAATTTCTTAAAATTAAAAAAAGTTGAAACTCACCAATAACATCTTCGTTACTTTCTTCTATCATCGCTCGTAGCTCTGCTAATAACGCGCAGCAGAGAAAGTAATTAAATTTGTGAATTAAAAATAGGTGGAAATAAGGGCTATTGCGCCGTGATATAATGTCGGAGTACACACTAATAAAGAGCAGAAACTCTTCGTTAGTGAACTCCCTCATTCTATTCACAATAGCGCGTTCAAACGCACCCTCTCCTTCTACAATATTATTTGATTCACATTCTTCTTTTAGTCTAATTACATCCCGCAGCGCTAGTATTTTTTCTAAAAGGCTACGTTGTACTGCTGACATTTCGAAACTTTAACGTAGCTACAGCAAGCGATTCGCAGTATATATACCCGTTCTAACGGCGATATATAATTTGAAAAAACAAAACTAGTTTCAAAAAACCTGCCTGGATACAACATCTGCTAGTAAGCTGCGTGGCGACCCGGACTTAAGTTTACGCATCCCTTTTTGTAGCCTTGACGAAACCGTGGTCAAAGCACGCCCATGACCAGCTATGACCGCGAAAGAAGTAAGGCGTTAACCGGTTTATGCGAAAGCTGCTTGCAGGAAACATCCGGGATAGATATACACTACAAAGGAATGTTCTGCTTCAAACATATGTCTACAAAATAATAATTTTACACACAATAAAGTCGCGTCTGGTAATATAATGTGAGATTATCTTACACCTAGCATTACATTTTTTATATAAAGCAAGTGAATTCGCTCACATCTAGATGAGTACAAGTTCGATCCTCCTCGTTGGCAATCATAAAATTATTCTCTCTAGTTCGCTATTTTCACACTAGGCAACTGCTAAGAGAAGTATACCTTAAAGCTAACTGGAGTATACGCCATGTCAGTGTGACGTAACGTAAACTGTAGCACACTATTTAAAAAAGTGTGTGAATAAATATTAAGGTATTGTCCCTGTTGGCAACAGTGTGTGCGTGTCATCAGTCATGGAGCGACAAGTAAAGAATGAGTTTGGTGAGAAGAGAAACCGTAACATCCAGTGTAAATGTGAACTTTGTACACCAAATATTAAACCTGATCCTTTACGTACAATATATTTCTCACTAGTAAGTGAGGCTATTACATCATACTATACACATGGCAGTTTACTTCGAATGCCACAACATCTAATTCGCTATTTACCATCTGGGTTTCTCTCAACATATGCCGCTAAAGATTTAGATGAAGCATGGGAGAAACTACCCTACAATGTAAAAGCAAAACTGGAAATAGCAGTCTGCAGCCCATGTGTCAGACATTATTTCTACAGAGGACAGGACGAAGTTGATGGTTTTGACGGACCGAATCCAATGATTAAAGACTGTGAAGCATGTAAGAAAGAATTTAATCATGTATTTTGAACTAACAGGTAAATAAAACTGTGTGATGTTCCACTTATTATTCGAGTTGCTTGAATAATTCACCCTAACCTATATATGCATACACATATTTTGTTTTTTTTTTGTTTTTACACCAACCAAATGCTATAACCTTGAATCCTTTACCAGATTTTATTTTTTCTATCATCAAATCACCAACCTGTGTAGGTGTGAAAAATTATAGCTTTCACTCACACACTGTCTCAATTCAGAGGTTGATTAAGAAATAATTCGTAATATTTTATTTTAAAAGAAACCATGCTTTACAGTTTTTCAACCAATATTTCGGCTACGTGGCAGCACGTTCTTTTGTTTTGTAAAAACACTGTCGTGTTTGATGTCTTTCTTCACTGAAGTTCTTTGCTGCTGTTCTTTGCGGTGAATTCACGCGCCCCTAACTGATTCATTAGACGATTTATTATTTCATCTTCCGTGCTAAACATATATATTCGATATAATTTTTGATGAGATAGCACATCATGTGTTAGCCTAACTAATTTATTCGTTCAGAGATCATAATGCATTTTTTTGTGTTAGCCATCTTGGACAAAGATAATAAGAAATCACAGACATGACACTGTCATGTATGGGCTGTTTGACCTCGATGAGTACAAACAGTTGCTGACGTATCCAACAAAAATGGCGAGATGTTTTTGTTTTATTCCGTATGCAAAAATTCATACTATTGCGTTCGTAACAACGGAATGTCTTAATCAACCTCTGATTTCAGACTTTATCCGAGTTTTTTATAAAATTTGTTTTTTAACTAGTACAATGATATTTCATAGATTACATTTATTGATGTAAGGTTAGTAAACAATGCGTGTATCTATCGTCAAGAATTACAGCTAGATGTGCATCCTGTCGAAAAATAATTAAAGGTAAGTAGTCGAGAAAAATATTTTTATTATTTAATTAAACTAAGCACTTTTGTGTTGTCCTTCACTCATCACCAGTTGGCTAGAGTCGTTAGTAGCTAACCTTCAAGTAAGCAGGAGGAGAGGAGCAATTCTTTTTTTTTAAAAAAATCTGATATCCTGTTCACCTTCCGCCAGCAAGTAACCTTGTAAAGCAAATCCAGTTGCTGCAATTATTTAACATGTAGCTGTCTCACCTTGAGCAGTGAGAGGAACTCCACCAAGTAACTTTTAGAAGCAAATCTACTCACAGGACCTTGCCTTTCAAGAAATATTTACCTCTTACATAATGACCTCTGGGTAAGTGTAGTTAACATTTCCTACATGCACCCTAACAAGTAAAAGAACTCTGAAAAAAAAAATTAGTACCATATCTAACATGATGATTTTTGTCTAAATGTCTTTCCTGTCACCAACATAAACAATTCAAGAGGTAATGACATAGGCAAGTAGGGTAGATTTTTTTTTGCTAATTGAACTAAGCAGTTAATTACACTCAATAGAGGTTCTTTTTTTAAATCTCTACTAGAAGAGTAAGGTTAATAGTGAACTTGTTTTGCTCTTACAATACCTTTCAGTAAAAGGATACTCAATTACGCACTATAACAAGTGATGTTACCTATCACGCCCACCCACCTAGGCATAGCAGTAGAAAGCTACCGTAAGGAGCGACATTCCACACTTGTGTGTAGCCTTGACAGCGAGAGGCGCCCACCCGCACGTGCCTTAGCAAGTGAGAGGCCCCTTCAGGGGGAGAGGAAGCGCACGGGCATGCGCAGTGGCTGCCGCTGGTCCAGAATTCTTCTCTCGCAGCGCTGGTCCAGAATTCTTCTTTTATATCTACTAGTGTTCTGTGAAGAACTGTGGGGATGAGAACACCATCAGTGTTGGAGTGTACATCTGCAGTTTAAGAAGCTCTTTCATGATCTACGAAGGTCATCAAATAAATAAGTTTCCTTATTTTTTTCTCTGCAAACCACATGTTTTAGAATTAAGTTGGTACTGTAGGAACTTCCACTGGCATATGGCTGGGGTAAGGTGATCTTCAACCGCACGTGCTTGCTCTGTTTTCACCAGTACGGCGCTACCTGCCATGGAGCTACCAATTGAAAGCGTGTCCACTTGTGAACTCTGTTCTGTTATTGGCTTTTCCACGGCAAAAAATGAAGTGGCTACCAATATTCATTGTCATTTGGTGTGAGTTTATAGCGAAAAATGCATGCTGGCATTCATGGTTCCTCGAACGACACCACGAGGTACATGATGACAAGCGCAGCACCAGCCCCAATATAGCCACTGTTGCAGGTCGGAATGTGGTGGACGAAGATTAACGCGTCAGCACTGATGAGATAATGAATCTACTGCCTCCCGGCATGGAAACTGGGCAGTCCTTTATTGCAATGATATTGTTGAATGTCTTGCAGTATTGAAAAGTCTGTGCTAGATGGGTCCCAAGTTTTCTTACTGATGCTCACAAGCAATAACAGAACGAGGTAGCCTGAGCTTTCCTGCAAATGCTTCAAAGAGAGGGAGATCAAATGTCTTCCCGCATTGTTACTGGAGATGAAAGCAGGGTGCATTATTCAACTCTAAAAACAAAACCACAAAGCATGCTATGGAAGAAACTTGGCAAACATGCTCAAGAAAAGGGCCAAGACCTCAGACTCTTTTTTACAATTTACTTTACATCGCATCGACACAAATAGGTCTTATGTTGACGATTGGAGAGGAAGAGCCTACGAGTGGGAAGGAAGCAGCTGTGGCGCTAATTAAGGTACATCCCCAATACTTACCTGGTATGAAAATGGGAAACCACGGAAATCCATCTTCAGGGCTGCCGACAGTGGGGTTCGAATGCACTATCTCCCAGATGCAAGCTCACAGCTGCAAGGCCTTAACCGCACGGCCAACTTGCCCGGTTAGACCTCAGCCTCTGTAGGCATAGTTTTGGCTACTGCCTTTTGGGACTGTAATGATGTTGTATTGGTTGACTGACTGCCCCAATGCACTGTGGTTACACATGAGAGGTCCTGCACGGTCCTTACGAAGCTCAGAGTTGAAATCCAACGAAAACGTTCTGGTCTTGTCTCAGAAAATATTGCCCATTCAGCTCAAAGGACGCAGGATTTGCTGCAGAACTTCAAAAGGGACCTTTTTCCCCATCCACCTTATTCTGCGGAACTTGCCCCGAGTGATTGCCATCTCTATCCACAACTCAAGTTGCACCTTGGAGGTAAGCGGTTTGCAACTGATGAAGAGGTGGAAGAGGAAGTGCACCGCTGTCTACAGAGATGGAACCCGACCCGGTATGATGAAGGTATCAAGAAACTGCTGCCAAGATAACAAAATGTTAGGACTGAAATAGTGACTATGTGGAAAAGTAGTGTACGAGTTGTAGAATGAAAATTAAATATTTCTGAAAGGTAAATAAATCCAAGCACCATGGGGCAACACCCCCGTAGGGCCATGGCTTACCAAGTGACCACTGCTCAGCCCAAAGGCCTACAGATTATGAGGTGTCATGTGGTGAGCACGAACAATCCTCTCCGTCGTTATTCTAGACTTCCTAGACCAGGGCCACCATCTCACTGTCAGAGAGCTCCTCAATTTTAATCACATAGGCTGAGTAGACTTCCAACCAGGCCTCAGATGCAGGTAAAAATCCCTGACCTGGACAGGAATTGAACCCGGGGCCTCTGGGTAAGAGGCAGGCATAATACGCCGACACTGCAGGGCCAGCACAAGTGTAAATATCCTGCTTGTATTTTTTGTAAAATAGGGAAACCTATTTATCGGATGGCCCTCGTATACTACGAGACCTTTAATTTTTTCACTTGGATTCATGAAACATTTTGACACTAAAGGGGTGCAGGAGGGACTGTGATCAAAAGCTTACATTCTATTACAAGTTAGTTTACTAATAAAAGCGAATTAAAGTATAAAATTCCAGAATATACTCACTTATCCCATTTAATACAGAAGAAATCGAACAGTAGCTGAACTAAGGAAAGGAAGATAAAATGACGCACAAAATGGAGAGTTTGTTAAAGATGAAGCCATACTTTCCATTGTAGACTTAGTTAAATGTAACAAAAAACTTTCTAGTTTGTCGAACATACAATTTTAACATAAATTATTACACTATAAACATACCCGTAAAAATAAACACTCTATTATACAAAGAATGACATGGTTCATTCTACAAGAACATCCTCAGATTCTATAAAAAATCACACAAAATATGCATATATGTACAGCATTGTTTACGTTGCATAAACTTGTCAATGATAGAGAGTTCAGTGATAATATGAGCCAGTACTGACAAATAAGAAATTTACAAGTATTAATATATCGAGAAAACTCCTGAACTTATCTAGACTGCCAATATCAACTTTGTTGTCACCAAATACTATTTCAGGACTGTGGTCATGGAGAGGTAAATGAATAGTTTTGAGTATAGCACAAACCTTACGGAGAGAGGAAGTGAAGCATGAGAGGGGAGTGCCGAACATTGTGGATCCCTCCTACTGGATGTTAAAATCTAGTACACTGTACCATAGAGAGGAGAGGGGGAAGTAGGATGGAACGAGTGGAGCATTGTGGAATACTCTTTCCACACTGAAGAGGGGAGAGAAGGTTATTAACCTACTTCACGGTATAATGTACTTTTATGTAAGATGGATGAATGCAACTGAATGATTTTAGATGAATAATGTATGGAATTGAAATAGAGAATATCTATAGGATATTATTATGATAAATGCCAATTTAATGAGTAAGTATGGTCCAGATATTATGTGAGTAGAGCGATGTGCGGGGAATTTTTTACGTGTGTATGGTCATTTAAGTTGGTTACGTTAGCACTTTTTGCGATGTAGATCTCGATTGCTTCCCTCATATTCGAAGATTTGATTTTATTTTCAATGTGTCAAATTTTTAGATCTGTGTTGATGTCTGTGAAATAGTGTGAACTGTCGTACATGTACTCCCCAAAGGCTGAATGCTGATTATATCTGATCGTTTATTGTGTACTTTGAATCTTGTGTGGAAATTTTGTTTTGTCTGACCGATATAGGTGGCATTGCAGTTAAGTTCTTGGCACTTGAGTTCATAGACTCGTGACTTTGAGAAAGGGTCTTTTTTGTTTAGGTGCACTTGCTGATGTGTCTCTGCAGTGTGTTGTTCATCCTAAAGGTTAACTAAAACCCTGTTTCCTAAAGATATAACCTACTTTTTATGTGTTATTATTAATGTAGTTGAGAACCAAGTGTGGTGGTTTTCCAGGGACTTTTCTTTTCTTTGTTTAATATTTTATCTACTGTGCCTGGAGGGTGGTTGTCTTATTTCATGATTTGTTTAACAATTCGTGCCTCTTCATTGAAATCCATTGTGCTCATTGGTATGGAAACAGCTCTGTGTATCATTGTATTCAATCCTGCTATTTTTAGTGTGTATGCATGGTTAGACTCGTCAATAGCATGCAACACCTATTAAGAGCTTGCTAATTTAGTACAGTATTATGAACATTACGGTGTGCAAGGGACTTTGCTGTGACCTAGACGAAATGCCAGTTGAAGACAGTGGAAACTCACTTCAGACAGTGCCATTTGTACCTACTGTATATCGAAGGCAGAAATCTATGTTGGTGGTTGCAGAGTAGGCTGATCTGTGGTCTGACAGCATGCACTCCAACCGGCCAACCAAGCAGAGGAGGGTTGGCTATGGTTCCACCGTGTTTCTACACCTCTGCATTTGGGACACAGAAACGGGCTGTTCCCCTACCACTGGCTGTCCTGAGATTGGTTTTTCCTTTCGCCTGCAGTAAGGCGAATGATGGGACAGTTCCTAGTATATGTCATGGCCACCAAATATCTTGCCCTCACCACAAATCTCCTTGCTTAAGATGATGATGCCTGTTGATTAAAAGGGCCTAAAATCTAGTTCATTGTTTTAAGAGAAAGTACAACTAGGCAACCATCCCCTATATATATTAGTAATCGGAGAGAAGAAATGGAAGGGGGCTGACACTAGGAAAAATGATGGTATCAGCTAAGAAGGACCATGCCCTTTGAGGAAAATAAGACTCCCTAGGCCTCCATACATAATACAATCGGGGGCAGAAAAGAACAGGTCGTGATCGACGTAGATCAGATAGGATAGATGAAAGAGGGGAGCCTGGCACAAGTAAGCGAAAGCAGTGCCAAAATTCAATTAAGGGCTCCGTGGTCGCCTACCCAAGCTCCCAAGTACAGAGCCCACATGGGACCCCTCTTAGTCGTCTCTTACAGCAGGCAGAGGATGCTGTGGCTGTTATTCTACTGCCCCTACCCACAGGGGGACAACTATGATAAGGCTAGTTGCTTTACGTTGCACCGACACAGATAAGTCTTATGACGATGATGGGACAGGAAAGGGCTAGGAATGGGAAGGAAGCAGCCGTGGCCTTAATTAAGGTACAGCCCCAGCATTTGCCTGGTGTGAAAATGGGGAAACCACAGAAAACCATTTTCCGGGCTGCCGATAGTGGGGTTCGAACCTATCTCCCGAATACTGGATACTGGCCGCAATTATGTTTCAAATTATCCGAAATTTATTTGCCTTGGTGTGGTATGTTTTCATGTTCTGGCCTCAGGAGATTAGTAAAAGAAGAACAGTAAGGATGCTTACATCAAATATCTTGTACTTTTTCTTCAAACACGCAAACGAAGATAACAGATATACGCATACAAATCAAAGTAAAGCAAAATGTCACAAACGTCAAAAACGTGGTCGTCCCACGTGGTCCAAGTTGTCAAACACAAATCGACCAATAGCAATCGGGAGATGTGTCTACCAATAGGAGCTGCCGTATTCGTCACGTGGGCTTAGGGTGAGTGACGTGATGTACAACAGCGCGCCCACGCGGGTGGAGGGCAAAAGTATTCAGTCTGAGCCGGGCCCTCTGAAGGGTAGGATCTATGCCGCTGTCAAACCCTTTCACGTGGTAGTGGTGGGGGTAAGGTTTGGCAGTACGGTTCACTGCCGTCTCAATCCTACATACATAGATTGAGACGGCGGTGGTTCGGTTATTGATGATGGGGAGGAAGGGGCGTTAGCGTTGAAGGAGGGATTGGATATGGGTGGGGTATAGTAGCCATTACTGAATGAAAACAGCTCATTTGCGAGCTTTAATCTGAAAATGCAACAACCCGACAACATTATCGAGATCATTTTGGAGTTGCTCACAATCTTGTAACTTATTTATTACTCTGTACAGAATAACATCATCTGCGAAAAGCCTTATCTCTGATTCCACTTCTTTACACATATCTATATATATATAAAATAAGAGTTTTGTCTGTACATTGCTCAGAATTTGAAAATAATGGTATTTATGTATCGGTCATGTCCATAGTAACAAGAAAATGCACTTTTTACTTTTCCGTAATTTCTGTCTGTCTGTATGTATGTACACGCATCACGAGAAAACGGTTGAAGAGAATTTAATGAAAATCGGTATGTGAAGTCGGGGGATGAGCCTCTACAATCTAGACTATAAACCATTTTGCTCACGCTGAGCGAAATGGTAGTTTAGGGGAAGGCCTAAAATTGATTTCTCAACTATTTATGTTATTAGTAGTCTAATGAAAATCGGTATGTGAAATCGAGGGAAGAGCCTCTACAGTCTAGGCTATAAATCATTTTACTCACGCTGAGTGAAATGGTAGTTTAGGGGAAGGCCTAAAATTGAATTCTCAACTATTTATGTTATTAGTGGTCGTACTTTAAAGAAAATTGCTATGCAAAGTTGGGGAATAAGTTGCTACAATCTAGGCTATCAATAATTGTATTCACGCTGAGAAAAATGGTAGTTTAGGGGAAGGCCTAAAATTTAATTCTCAAATATTGTTGTTATTAGTAGTCCTATCTTGATGAAAATCGGTATGCAAAGTCAGGAAATAAGTCGCTATAGTCTAGGCTGTAAATTATTTTATTCAAGCTGAGTGAAATGGTAGTTTAGGGGAAGGCCTAAAATGTAATTCTCGCGGCTGTGAGCTTGCATCCGGGAGATAGTAGGTTCGAGTCCCACTATCGGCAGCCCTGAAGATGGTTTTCCGTGGTTTCCCATTTTCCCACCAGGAAAATGCTGGGGCTGTACCTTAATTAAGGCCACGACCGCTTCCTTCCAACTCCTAGGCCTTTCCTATCCCATCGTCGCCATAAGACCTATCTGTGGCGGTGCGACGTAAAGCCCCTAGCAAAAAAATGTAATTCTCTAGAGGTGTAATCGATGAATGCTACATAACTAAGGTTATGTAGTATTATATTTCCTATTATTCATGTATTATACATTGTTACCGTACTGGCTATGATCACAAAGATATTCATGAATTTCGATTTTTGTTACTAAGTCCATATCAGCGCCGAGTAACGATAAAATGGGTAAACAGTATTTAATGAAAATCGGTATGTAAAGTTGGAGAATAAGAAAGTACAGTTTATGGTATAAAATAACTGCCTCTGTGGATCAGCGGTAGAGTGTCGGCCTCCGGATCCCAAGATAGCGGGTTCAAACCCGGCAGAGGTAGTCGGATTTTTGAAGGGCGGAAAAAAGTCCATTCGACACTCCATGTCGTACGATGTCGGCATGTAAAAGATCTCTGGTGACACATTTGGTGTTTACCCGACAAAATTCATTAAAAATCTCAGCCATAGACGCCCAAGAGAGTTTCGGTTTACTCGGTCTGCCATCTAGCGGTGGCCTAGAGCAAAACGGAACGTCGAAATTGACGAGCAGACAGCCAGATGGCGTCAAATTGAAATGTCTGCACACGGTAGCTGAGGCCATACGATTATTATTATTATTATTATGGTATAAAATATTTTACAAATCACAGAGTCGAAAGGAAACTAAATGTGAAGGCCTACAATATAGAAAGCTCATAACATTGATCAACAATAACATTACATTGATCATTGTTTGTCGTGATGTGCTTTGTGTCTTCTGTTGACCCTCATCTCCGGTAGACAGGATTACTGCTGTGTACAGAGTATTTTTTATTTGATTTACGTTGCACCGACATAGATAGGCTTTATGGCAACGATGGGATAGGAAAGGGCTAGCAGTGCCTTAGGCCTTAATTAAGCTACAGGCCCAGCATTTGACTGGTGTGACAGTGGGAAACCACGGAATACCATCTTCAGCGCTGCCGACAATGGGGTTCGAATCCACTATCTCTCGGATGCAAGCTCACAGCTGCGCACCGCTAACCACATGGTCAACTCGCCCAGTCGTACAGAGTGTAACAGCCTGTCTGAATATTGACGGGAAGCAGCTGGGGAGTTAGATAACTTTCTTCTTTAGCATGCCATTCCCCTGGTTTATAAATTTTCTGATACTACTGGTACGTAACACACTGGATCATCATAGCATTCGGGCTATTCAATCCCTACTCAGAGACACTGATTGGAATGAACAGTGTGCATATTTAGCGGAATAATGGCAGATGAGTGTTCATGGCAATCTGCGGCCTGGTCATCCCAGCTCTGGAACTTTGGACTATTAGATTGGCACCGCAATCTAACCGCAACACTGTTCGTTAAAAGTGATAAAACGTGCGGCTTTCCATTTGATCGAGTATTTTATATGATAGCATTGCTTTTAATCGCTACATTCATACTTACTTTTTTTGTAATGACCTATGTTGATTTCAGGTTAGGAAAACCACAAAGTCAGTCTTTCTGAGAATCCCGTAGCAAAGCACGGGTACATCAGCTAGTCATTGATATATATATAAGAAAACATAAAGGTCCAATAATACTGCCTTGAGGAATTCCCCTCTTAATTTTTACAGGGCCAGATAAAGCTTCACCTGCTATAATTCTCCGAGTTCTATTTTCTAAAAACAGGGCCACCCATTCAGTCACTCTTTTATCTAGTCCAATTGCACTCATTTTTGCCCATAGTCTCCCATGGTCTACCCTATCAAATGCCTTAGACAGATCAGTCGCGATACAGTCCAATTGACCTCCTGAATCCAGGATATCTGCTATATCTTGCTGGAATCCTACAAGTTGTGCTTCAGTGGAATAAACTATGTAACAGTATGGCTTCTGTTCTGTGTGTGTCCGCATATGAAGAGTTAGGTCAGACTGCCTTTCTTTGTGAATGATTTGCCACAGAGATTGCACCTGTAAAACTTCCCGCCTGTATGGGTCCGCATATGATCGGTCAGACTGCCTTTCCTTGTGAATGATTTGCACAGACATTGCAACTGTAAGGCTTATCGCCTGTATGGGTCCGCATATGTTCGGTTAGTTTGCCTCTCTTTATGACTCGCCTGTATGTCTCCGCATATGTTCGGTAAGTTTGCCTTTCTTTATGAATGATTTGCCACAGACATTGTAGCTGTATGGCTTCTCGCCTGTATGGGTCCGCATATGATTGGTCAGACTGCCTTTCCTTGTGAATGATTTGCCACAGACATTGCACCTGTAAGCCTTCTCGCATGTATGGGTCCGCATACGATCGGTCAGACTGCCTTTCCTTGTGAATGATTTGCCACAGACAATGCACCTGTAAGACTTCTCGCCTGTATGGGTCCGCATATGTTCGATTAGTTTGCCTCTCTTTATGACTCGCCTGTATGGCTCCGCATACGTTCGGTTAGTTTGCCTTCCTTTATGAATGATTCGCCATAGACATCACATCTGTATGGCTTCGCGTCAGTATGGTTCCGCATATGTTCGGTTAGTTTGCCTCTCTTTATGAATGATTCGCCACAGGCATTGCAGCTGTATGGGTACGCATATGATCGGTCAGATTGCCTTTCTTTGTGAATGATTTGCCACAGACATTGCACCTGTAAGGCTTCTCGCCTGTATGGGTCCGCATATGTCCGGTTAGTTTACCTCTCTGTATGAATGATTTTCTACAGACATTGCAGCTGTTTGGCTTCTCGCCTGTATGGGTCCGCATGTGAACGGACAGACTGCCTTTGGATGTGAATGAGTTGCCACAGACATTGCAGCTGTAAGGCTTCTCGCCTGTATGGGTCCGCATATGTTCAGTTACATTACCTCTCTGATTGAATGATTTGCTACAGACATTGCAACTGTATGGCATCTCGCCTGCATGGATCCGCATGTGAACGGACAGACTGCCTTTGGATGTGAATGAGTTGCCACAGACATTGCAGCTGTTTGGCTTGTCGCCTGTATGGGTCCGCATATGTTCGGTTAGTTTACCTCTCTGTATGAATGATATTCTACAGACATTGCAGCTGTTTGGCTTCTCGCCTGTATGGGTCCGCATATGACAGGTTAGGATGCCTTTCCGCATGAATGATTTGCTACAGACATTGCAACGGTATGGCTTCTCGCCTGTATGGGTCCGCATATGACCGATTAGAACGTCTTTCCGCATGAATGATTTGCTACAGACATGGCAACGGTATGGCTTCTCGCGTGTATGGGTCCGCATATGACCGGTTAGAAAGTCTTTCCGCATGAATGATTTGCTACACACATTGCAGCTGTAAGGCTTCTCGCCTGTATGTGTCCGCATATGTTCAGTTAGTTTACCTCTCTGTATGAATGATTTGCCACAGACATTGCAACTGTATGGCTTCTCGCCTGCATGGATCCGCATGTGGACAGACTGCCTTTCTGTATGAATGACTTGCTACAGACAATGCAGCTGGATGGCTTCTCGCCTGCATGGATCCGCATGTGAACGGACAGACTGCCTTTGGATGTGAATGAGTTGCCACAGACATTGCAGCTGTAAGGCTTCTCGCCTGTATGTGTCCGCATATGTTCAGTTAGTTTACCTCTCTGTATGAATGATTTGCCACAGACATTGCAGCTGTTTGGCTTCTCGCCTGTATGGGTCCGCATGTGAACGGACAGACTGCCTTTGGATGTGAATGAGTTGCCACATACATTGCAGTTGTAAGGCTTCTCGCCTGTATGGGTCCGCATATGTTCAGTTACAGTACCTCTCTGATTGAATGATTTGCTACAGACATTGCAACTGTATGGCTTCTCGCCTGCATGGATTCGCATGTGAACGGACAGACTGCCTTTGGATGTGAATGAGTTGCCACAGACATTGCAGCTGTAAGGCTTCACGCCTGTATGTGTCCGCATATGTTCAGTTAGTTTACCTCTCTGTATGAATGATTTGCCACAAAATAGCGTGTCACCAGTCAGCATTTTCCTCTTAGTAAAGCAATTATCAGAAAATCCGCACACTTGGAGCGGGTGGATCCAGAGGTGTTTCGACAAGCTGCTTCGGCTACATAACACCTTTCCGCAGTGATCGCACTTGAAGGGTCGATCTTCCTTGTGTCTCTTCAGATGTCGCAAGAGGTCAAACTTCCTAGCCAGAACTTCACTGCACACAGTACACCTAAAACTAGATGATCCGCCGTCCGGAGGTTGATGATCTCTATAGCTCACCTCGGGTCTCGATCTACAGTGACAAATTAAAACCATGTGACCAATAGTTCAACAGCCAAATCCACTACAACTCTCACACAGGGGATTTGCTACTGGACATTCCAATCACTAATATCCAGTGCAGAGAGTTCGTTACTCATAAACATTACATTCCTGAGAGTAAACATCATCTCAGGTTAAATTTCGAAAGCTCTCACTTGTTACGAGAATATGTTGCGTCTTTTCTTAATCACGATATCAGGCGCAAGAAACTTGTCACGGTTTAGAAATGTACGAGTTAATAGAGAACCTCATTTCAAGAAAGCATGAGAAGTGGTCCAGCCTAAAAGGGTAAATACTCATACAAGATCTTTAATCCAGCACATATTATTCCATCGAAATCCGTAGTCTGTTCTCCTATATAAAGAACGGCATATGCTTCGGAGTTTTCATCTTGTTGAAGCACTCTGCGCTTTGTTGCAGGGAAGTAATAATTTTTGTAAAGGACCTTGTTCTTGAGGTTCTTTGAGGGAATATCTGTGCTGTAGATATTAATAAAGTTGAGAACGGTTGCCGACATTCAGCAAGATCTGTTGAAACACGGCTAATCTTTTATGAATATTATTTTGTCACACAAATATACATATTGTATTTGTACATTGTTATATCACTATAGCATTTTATTATGTCACTGTGTCGCTTTTCCGAAATATGTATCTTTGATGTGCAATCGAACATAGCCAACCTATATATAGGACGGTAGGTTTATACAAGGACGTTCATACTTACTACCAAGTACTACACCAGTCTACGTCTTAATTCCTGTATTTAACACGGTAGCCACTAATCCTGATGAAATCCTGGCAAAGCTGAAATATAACAAGTATATGACGGCTCTCTCGCTAGCATTGATACTGTCTTTTCTCCTGAAGACACTGCTGTTAAAGACATTATGAAGGCAACACAGAATATGGCATTGGTGGTAGCGTTTTATTACAATGTCCTAATATCCTAATTTTGAAACCAAACGTAACCTATCATGCCCTTGAATATTCTTACAAATATTACTTTAACAATACGGATAGAAGGAGCATGAAAATCAAGGCCTGAGCCAAAATTGGAGATGACAAGACGTTGAATTGCACCGTAGTGGATATTGCTGCTACGTAAAAGAAGGAATATTATTCTATTTATTTCAAAAGATCACTGGCAACGTGATTATTTTTAGTGGATTCATACCATAGTTGGATAGCATTCAATTCTGAGCCTGTCTCCCCACCACAGAGTAGTTCTACATATTCTACGGAAGAAGGGCGGGAAATGCAAATTTCTTGGTTAAAGGTGAGATCCGCTTACAACTGCGACATGGGAAAATCGATCACGCAGGCTAAAATATATCGTAACATGGACTGGTACTTTCCAATTCATGCTGTATGAACTGAATTCACATTGCCCATTCGAATGCATGACTGGCTCACACGCAAAGTAATGGGAGGCTCGACCATGTATTGTTACTGCACTCTTTGGAGAAAATAAGTGGACAAATGAAAGGGGGACATTGATTCCAGATATGACAGACTACATCTCTTGATCATCAAACAAGATATTGATGTTGACACCACTAGACAACAGGGGCCGAAAATACGGCACTGGATGGTATGTCATGCGTTCTGTGGGATATCACACCAAGCAAAGGTGCAAAAGTCTGTAACCCTTCTTCTTTACGTGAATACTTGATTCCTGTGACAAGTAATTTATCAGGTTCACAATTAGTTTTCAGTAAAATAATGTTTCATTTAGCATTGATAAATATTCTACACCAACCAGCTATATTGCTGTAACACGTGGCGCTTCCCAGGTGACGGATACGGGTTCCCCGCTGGCCTGCCGATGAACTTGAGCAAAATATAAAAGCTCTCGCGTACCAAACATGTACAAAGTCTTTAATGGCAACTTTGGCGGAGATGGAGACGTTTACTAGGGACCAGATGGCGGAAGAGGTACACTAAATTTCTGGAAGTTAATGCAGAAAAGAGGGTAGCGTTTCTTTTCTAGAGGAGTGGCTGCAAAAGGCATCTGTTCTCCATGTCCGCAGCTGCGTTACTACCTTCCGTCATGAGCCCTTAAATGCTTCAAGACAAGCCGGCCGTAAAATAATGCCGTTACATCATTACAGAAATATGTCTCATGGTATCGGAGCCAAGCTTAGTGCAGCCCGTGGAAGGGACGCGCATTGGCAGTGCCCAGTCAGCATGAAAAGTATGCTAGGGTTACCGTCGCACGGGCTGTGACGGCTAACCATGCAAGTACCCCCATTTTGTATCCCATCATTGAATTATGCCTGGGTGAAGTAGCGAATACGCCACTGCACTTGAGAGAAGGCTTGTTGGCATCTGAGAGGTGCGGAAAAAAAGATGGAATGGAGAAAAGTCATGTGAAAAGAGGTGTGGTTACTAACTGGTGTACAACAGAAACCGAAGAACAGCTCATGGTGTTGACATTGTCATATCAGCTAAATTTGACAGTTCAGTTTCCGAGGTGCAAAAGTTTGACAATCGCTTGATGTAACTCGTCCGCATTGGAGAGAGAAGGAAATTCCAATTATTCAGCGCAACGCTCCACAACTGACGTGCGCATGGAGACCAAAGATGCGTTCTGGGCACCGCCTGACAAGAAGACCGCTGACTATCTTATCGCTGCCGCTGATCTGAATGGACGTGTCGGACAGAGGAAAGAAGAACAAACAGTCCATGGCGTTCATGGATATGGAGAATAGAACGACGATGCCCAACAAATTCGCGATGATGCAGAAACTGATCACCGCAAACACACGGTTCAAAAAGAGTGATATTCATCTACTCTGTACTACAGTGGCTTCCATCCAATTCGCATTGACTACATCCTTGTGAGAGGGTGAAATCTCGAAGATGTTCTAGAGATAACAGTTGTCCCTTATTAAATCCTTGCGATGCAACAACGACCAGTCATCTAAGCTGTGGATAAAGTCACCAAGAGCCCAATACTTCACAGGAAATAGACAAATTGGGATCAAATGGTTGCCCCTGAAGAAGGAGACTAACGTCGTTGCAAAAGTTACAGAGTCACAAATCACCATAGTTGAAGTGAGCCGGACTAAACTGAAAGACGCCTTTCGCTCTATTCCTGGAACAATTAAGTCAGGGCGACGACAACGAAGGATTAAACATGATATATGGCTAAGGAATGAAGATGTTAAATATGCAGTACGGTTGAAGAAGCAGCTGTACCACGAGTTTCTTGCTCGTTGGAATGCCTACAAAGCAGCCACTCGTAAAATGAAGGAGGTATTTGCCGTAACAAAATCAAACCGGTAGGCAGGTCTATATGTGAAACATGACATGCGCGAATTCGAGCGGAATTTTTAACGGCTAGTCCAATCGAGCCATCGCAAAACGTCAGAAGTCCAACGTTTTTACGGCATCAATGAGGAAACAGACGATTTGCTACTGGACAGGCGGGAAGCGCGAGTACACTGGTGGAACTATTTTGACAACATTTCAAACATGGAATTTCCGTATCGACCAATCCTAATCACCTTCGCTGTTGAAGGTCCAACGTAGGAAAATGACGTCACTAAAGTCCAGACTATGCTGAAGGAAATGAAACCAGGGTAAGCCATCTGTCCCGATTATCTTCCAGCAGAGTTTTGTTTCTCTCAATGGGGGGATGCAGCAGTGTGGCTAAAGCAAGCTTTTCAACCATATCATCAAAGAAGGTCAAAAACAAACAGACTAGCGACGGATTATCAATTCAGAAATAGGGGAAGCCCTGCCAATTTTTCTAATCACGGCGCGAACATACTTCTGAGCCTCGCAATGAGAGACTTAGAACAAATCTTCGACAAAAGGATTAGCGATTTAGACAAACATACAACAAGCCAAGCTGGATTTGTGTAAAATTGTGGCGCAATAGGAGAAACCCATGCTGCCTGACTATTACTTGAGAAACACCGTGAAAAGAATAAGAGGCTTCATGACAAATGTCTGGACCCTTAGAAGCCCTTCCATCGGGTACTTCATGACCTAATCAGTCAGCCCTATAAGTACATGGCATTCCAGAGCACCTTGCTGAGAGGGTATAATTGCTCTACAAAGAACAAATGAGTTGTGTTCAAGCTGCCGCAGGAGCGTCTGATGACTTCCGCATAACTGTAGGAGTCCATCAAGGCCCGGGCTTATCACCACTGCAGCTTATTCTTGTGGTGGACATAATTACCACAAACCTGCGCAGTCCAATACCATGGGAACTTCTCTAAGCAAATGATATCATTCGGCTGAAGAGAATAAGCTAGACCTGCAGCGTCAAACAGAAGACTGGAACAATCGACTAGCGCAATAAGCCCCGCGCCCCAACAAGAAAAAGACAGAATACGTTGCATTCCATCGTCGAGAAGTTGGAACCATGCATGTTGACGTTGAAGATATTGCACGAGTAGAGATATTTAAGTATATTGGCTCCACAATCTATGATTATGGCCGACTTACTGATGAAATCAACTTAAGGATATACAAAGCCTGACTGAAGTGGAGAATGACAACAGGCGCCCTTCCGAACTTTGGACGAAGGGCCATTTCTAAACTAAGTTCTACCGAACTGATATCTGTCCTATCGATATCCATCCTGTCGTTTTCTACGGCAACGAATGCTGACCAGTTCTAGAGGTAGAACGCCAACTAAGCATCATGGATACAAAGTTGTTTAGGTGGAAGGCTGGCATAATTAGACTAGATCACATTTCAAATGATGTTATTAGAAAACGTTTTGGCATTGCAGCGATCCAGAAGAAAATTGGGGAAAGGCGTGTGCGCTGGTTTGGTCATGTGTTGCGTGTAGACGACGATACATTGGGAAAGTCAGAGTATTACACAGAAAGTCGGTGAAAAGAGGCGCTAGGGGCGAACCAGACAGCATAGACTGCTAAAGTGCACAACGGCCTGAAGGTTGGAAGACTACATGCAGACATGGCCCGAGACCGAACTAACTGGAGTCAATGAACCACAACACCGGACCCTGCCACCAGATGCAGACTGATGAATATTCTGTTACAAAAATGGAATGCAATGGATATTTTACACATCCTAACATTCAAATTAGTTTATTGTATGTTCAATTTTTCTCCCCTAATGCCTATGTCCGATATCTATAAAAACTTATTTTCACAAAATAGTGTTTGAATGGCTGAACGCTTCTGGATTTCGTGTTTAAGTGACTTATAAATGCATTGTGAAGAAAAACTTATAACTCAAAAAAATACAAAATGGGTATATCTGTGTTTAATGGGAAGGACAGTTTGAATATCAGGTGAAATTCTACGAGTACCTACAAGAGGGGAGTTCGTCAGTGTATTCCAGCCTGAATAGAATTTTGCAATTCATATTTCTGCTTACATACGTCATAGACAGCAGACGATCATATTAATCAGTTTGTTATTTTCACTCCGATCACGCCTATAAATATGAAGACCATGGAGGAGTGGCACAAAGTGGTCAGCTCAGGGCCATGTGACACTCAACGCTCTAAAGCTGGAAGGAAGCCACATAACTAAGTGGTTAGTTCAGGACCATGTGTCTCTACACAAACGGAAGTAAGCCTCATCACTATTTAGCTCAGGACGATGTGTCTCTCCACAAATGGAAGGTAATCTCATCACTAATTGGTAACCTCAGAAATACGTGTATTTCCACAAGTCAGCAATTAGGAAATTTTATGAATCTTAAAATCTTTTCTTATGTAATTCAATACCCAACTGGCATGGCAAATAGTTTAGACATTTAAAAAAAGGAAGTCATTTTGCGGCATGATATTTGTAGACTGCTGAAATGAGAGTGAGGAAACAATAGCGCCTGAGGTGAGATATAAAACAAAGTGGGAAGTAGCAGATAAGATCCGGTCGACTGAATCCTTCAGAAGCATCTAAAATCTATGATGTAAAATGGACTAAGCTACGTAGACAATGGACTGACCTCTGACATATATGCCAAGAAAAAAGAAGACACATAAAATGCATGTCGCTTTGCTGGTCTCTGCACAAAATATGTTTAGAACGTAGAAAGCTTATTTAGACTCCATCAAAAATAGAAATATGATTTTGTGTGTGAAAAGGATTCATAAGCAACATTTTTACTGGTGGTCATAATACAAGATTGTTCTCTAACGTAGCCTATTGTGTCCTGTTACACATGTATTACAAAGAAACAGAAAGTGTGAGCTGGTACTTGGTAGTTCTGAGGACCGACATGAATATTTCTTGCCACTAGTTGTGAAAGTACAGTAGGAACAAGTCAGTGCATCACATAAGAGCCGAGAAGACTCTAACCACTCACAAAATCAAATAAACCATTCAGGATTCATAGTTTCCATCACAAGTCTGGTTTGAAGTCAAACCTTAGGCTATGACTAGCCATCGCAGGACCTACTGATACAAGGGCTTGGTTAAGAGCACCAATCCGAGACTATACAATCATTTCCCACGGATTATCAAAGATCATTTCACACAGTAACCAACAAAGGTGTGACAGCAAAAAATTAATTAGCGATGTCACAATTACAGTTCCAAAACACTACTGCATTAAATGTTTTAAAACAGGACATACACTTGTGGTACTTTGTAAGGTCAGTGACAATAATAACACTTTTGAAAGAATATTATATCACTACGTTATTTACCTATTATTATTATTATTATTATTATTAGTATAGGGCAACAAGTTAGATACATATATACAAATATATAGTATTTACAAATGTACACAGACAAGAAACATGTTTTAGAGCAGAATGTCCAGTTGAGTGATCCTCTGTATGGCTTCCTCTGTTGGTTCGAAAAAGTCACTCGGGCTACCTGTGTAGGAACGTCGTGTACATTCACTTACAATATGGGGATCATCTGTCGAGATGCACCACAGTCGCACTCTGGTGATGAGATATATTTCCACTTATAAAGGGCATCCCTGCGTCGTCCATGATTTGTTCCCACCCAATTCAGAGTGGTCCAAATCTTACGCAGTAGATGATGTTCACCAGAAAAGATGTTGTGTAAGGAACTGTCTGTGGCAACTTTCCAGCGACTTTTCCATTCTTCTAAAGGGTGAAAATTCCCATCAGCCAATGCGACAGCATCATGCAAAGATGGATGTCGTGACTCCAACCTCGTTACCTTGAGAACAGGAATATCATTCAAAACAGGCAGTTGAGGCTTCATTTCTATCTTCTTGAACTCTCGGATGGGAGCATTTTATCTTTTTAAAACAGGTGGCATTATACCTGACAGAATTGGGAGCCAATAAAGGGATGTGGACTGGATAGTACCAGATATTAACCGCAAGCTAACATTCAGTTGAGTACCAATTAGTCTTGTATATGGGCTATCCAGCCAAACTGGTGCACAGTACTCACCACACGAGAATACCAGTCCCAAAGCAGATCAAAGTCTTTGCTGGTGAACCCCAACTTGAGCCATACAATTTCTGAAGGATAATATTACGTGTTTTGAGCTTTAATGACAGATTCATAAGATGTTGTTTGTAAGATAGTGTGCGATCAAGTGTAATCCACAAATATTTGGGATAGCTGCTATGCCGAAGTTCCTGGTACAAAAACGTATGTGAAGTTTAATGCCAGCTTGGCGATTATTCAGGTGAAAACATGACACTTCTGTTTTGTTAGAGTTAGGACACAGTTGCCATTCCTTGATGTACGTTTCAAGTGAAATCAGGTCTCTTTGTAGCACTTCTTCTGTCACACTAAGGTCTCGATGTTGAGTGGCTAGTGTTATGATATCAGCATAACAAAATGTTTGCGATGATGTTTCTGGGAGATCGGAGATATACAAATTGAACAGTAGGGGAGACAGTACCGATCCTTGAGGTAATCCATTTTTGAGCTTCCTTTCTCTACTCATACTATTTCCCATACACACTCCAAATCTTCTGTCATTGAGCATATTGCTTATAACCTGCACGATGGTCCTACGGGGTGCAATTCGGAGAAGCTTGTAAATTAATCCTTCCCTCCAGACTGCATCAAATGCTGCTGTAAGATCAATGAATACAGCTGAGGTCTTGAGTTGTTTCTGGAAACCTGCTTCCATGTGGAATGTCAGTGAAAGCACTTGTTCGCAGCAGCTGCGATTTGCCCTGAATCCAGCTTGATCAACTGTAATACGCTGAAAAATAGTTGCGCTGATCCTGTTGTGGAATAGCCTCTCAAAAAGAAGGGCAACTGGTCTATAACTGCTTGGGTCATTGGCAGGCTTACCTGGTTTCAAGATGGAAATCACTTTCGTTCGTTTGAATTCTGCCGGGAGTTGTCTGTTCTGTAGAAGGTCGGTAAAAAACCTTAACAGCCAACTTCTTGCATTCTTCCCTAAATGAATGCGAAATTCTGGATGAATGTCGTCAAAATCTGGAGCTGTACTTGGTTTAACGTCTTTGAGAGCAGCATTGATGTCTTGCACCGTAAGCGGTTGTGAATACCTTGATGTGCATGGTGTTCTTGATTCCAGAGTTTGGAGCTGGCGCCGTATGTATTTGGTATGTTTCTTATCTGATGGAGTTTGGGAAGTTGTGATGATGTGAGATGCTACTTCATCCGGAGTAACTCAAGGCTGTTGCTTCACCAAAGGTGCCCTTCCTCCAAGTTTTCTGCGGTGCCCCCAAGATCTTCTACTGGAATGAGTTAGGTCGATATTCTCCACTGTCTCAATCCACCGTTCTCTCCGGGTAGTATCCATGCTGGAAAGAAGTTCATTAGCTATGTCTTCATCACCAGTATGCCGATATTCGTTATAGAGTGCATCAGTCTCTACATTCCAACCAGGGATGTATTATTTTCTATGGCATACTCTTCTTAGCCGCCATCATAACTGCATCTACGAAACGCTTGTAATTGTGCTTGGGAGCAATCCACCGAACACATTTATCCAGTTCAGTGGTGAATGTTGACGAATTTGCTTTTCTGAAGTTCCTCCAAGCATGTGGTATTGACCGTACAACAGGAATTTTGATGCCAATATCCACTACAATGGGGCCATGTTGACTGTGGGAAAAATGTCTGAACACTTTACGACTGGTATGTAAGGGCTGTCCTGCATCATTGCAGCTAACAAATCACAAGTCAGGATTGAAATCCCTATTTCATGCAGCTGACTGGAAAGTACCAAGATCTTTTGGGTCAAAAATCAGATGGAGATTGTTCATTTCTCTCTATTCTACGAGTTTCTTTCCACAATCATTGTCATCCGAGTACTTCCATAGTTCGTGATGGCTGTTGAAGTTGCCTATATAAACTGCAGGGTGTTGAGCAGTCGGGAGTATGGTACCTGACCACTATGCGTTTGGGGGTTTATAAATGTTAAAAATAGTAACATGTGCCACTCGCACAGCAACACAATGGATGTCTTCGTCTTCGTTTTGAAAGAGCAGTGAGGCATCTTAGATATTATTATGAACATAAGTAGCTATACCATGTGCACTGTGATATGTTGCACCAAGAGCTGTGAAACCATTAATGCGGCCCCATCTCCGAAACTCTTCTTCATTGGCTGTATGGATTTCATGTATACCCACAACACCTATATTATTATTCAGGATAACTTTCGACAGGTAGTCACATTTTGCTCTGCTGATGCTTTCTACGTTAAGCTCGAAAACATGGATGAAAGGTCCGATGTTTCTTGTCTGGTAGCTCTGAGAAGAGCCATTTCCATGAAATACTTCTGCCATTGCTGGAGGATCTTTAAAAAGATAGGTCCAGCAGCCACAGTTATTGCTTTCTTAGCAGCACCTGGGGTCACGTGTAGGGCACTCTGAGGGTAAACCTACAGACGTGAAGCAATAATGTACCGCCTATTTATCTACTTTTATGAGATAATAAATTCACTTACTTGAAGAATTCTGATTTTTTTAGGCAACCTGCACAAATTTAAAACTCCACTTGTACCTGTCCATTTTATTAGTTAATACTAATTGTGTAAGTATGTTTGCAATCAACACACTAGAAGCACCTGACTGACAATGAACACTAAAATGAATCAGAAAGTGTGACCGCATCACTGGAATGAACATAAATTCAATAGCACAATTTTTTTATGCTTACAACAATGCACAAGTTTTATTTGAAAACTATGATACCGAAGATGTAGCATAACTGACCTCAAAGTTTCATTTTTACAACACATTATCTGCTTTGGCGTCCACAAATGGAGGAATCTGACTTAACACACAAGAGAACAGAAATGTTCAGAAAAAAGGAATCTAACCAAATAATTTCAAAATGACATTCTTTGAGTCATCACATTATTGAACTCAGCCATCATTATATTGATTAATGAAACTGATTATGTTAGTTTTAAATATGTATTGTTTACAATGTACATAAAACTTAACAATTTCGAATTTGTAGATTTAATTTTTAATCTACAAATATAGCTTTTTCTGTGTGTCACTGTTGGCATGAACGTATAAAAATATTACTCAGAATATCTGGAAGCAATAGTTTCAGATGATACGAATGTGATGAACAAATGATGCAGAGAAAGTGAAAGAAAAAACACGTTTTCATGGTTGCTTAAAGGTATTGTAAACAAATACACTTCAAAAATATCTAGCTTTACCAGAGATTGTTTCTGTAGATATATATTGAATAAAACTACGAGTACATGATGGAACATTAAAAATGATCTTAAAGTTCCTGAATATTTTAGATAATTTTAACCAATAGAATTTTCACATATTAGTGTTTAAATGTAACCTTGTAGAGACAGGATTGAACTGATGAAAATGGCCACTTTTGGAGAAAAACCAACCACTACTGAACACAACTGTGAATAGGTACAACATATTCCATATGTTATAGGACTTGTAGTAATACATACTTTGTTTCTTCTTTGATGTATGGCAACAGCTGATCATCAGTATGTTCCTCTATGAATATTTCCTCCTTAGTATCTTCGGAAGGCTGTCAGTAAGAAATAAGAAAGGTAGAATAAAGAAGTAAGGAAATAAAGATATATAGGCCTAAAATAGAAACAGCTGAGAAAATAAATTTCATAGTGGCACAAGAAGAGTATAATTAATTTATCTCCCATTTAAAAAAATATGTAATGGAAAGGAACAATCAAATGAAAATCCCATTAAATGCAAGAGAGGTGTCTACCTTGGTGGCAAATGGTACACAAAAATACATTATTATCAAGCACTAAATTTTAAAAGAACAGAGAAGAAGACAATTTCCTAAAAACAGTATTATACAATGTTTGCTATTTTTTTCTATTAAGCACACAGCTCATCCTTAATAAATGTATAGAATTTACAAACTCTTACTCATAATATTTTCTGTTTTACAAACATAATCAACACACATACCACTTGTGCAACTACTTCAAATAATACTATACAAATTCTATTAGGTTAAAATTTACATTGCATTTACTTATTTATTTGATTTTTGACCCTTTTTGGAACCTAACTTGCATAATGACCTGCTGTGTTTTAACCTGAGTCCCTTTTGCCACTGCTTTTCAAACAATTGATGAGATATAAGAACATCAAAAGGAACACACTGTTGGACAGCAGTAGACACACTAGCATAGAAAGGGAGGAACATTGCAAATTTGTAAATTTAAAATCACCTACATATTTGTGAATATTCAGCAGAGTACATGTACACATACGTGTATGTCAACATGCACAATTTTAGGAAAATAAATAATAGTAAGCAGTATCTCCAAATCATTGCCCAATACCATTCCTTGCTTCTGTTTCTCTTTCTGTTGATCCCTAATTCCACAATGACTAGCTATTTTCTTCATCCTCTTATATTCATATTCCCCTGTTCCCATCTTCCTACATATGACTTGACTTGTCACCTCTTTGTTCATTTCCATGTTTCTATTTACTTTCTTTCCAAAAAACACTTCACTGTAATATCAAATAATCCCACAGTACTCCCACCACTTTCCCAACAAGTGGACAATGCTTATATCATAAGCATAGAAATATCCATCATCCCCCTCTGTACATCACATTAAGACCAAAAGCATAAATCTGTTAATGTCCCAATCAATGAATCAATCAAACCACAGCAATTAGGGCTGTTGGTTGTTTAAATACAAAAAAGATTGTGGAAATATATGAAACAAATTATTTCAATCACTAAATCGTCTTTCTATAAGTGAACATTTGCCAAAATTTGTCCCCTTGAATTCAAACTTATCTTCATGTTGCGACCTTTCCTAGACTTAAAGAACATGATTTAAATGTATTCATCAACTAATGTCATTCCAAGCCATCTATCGAATGACATCTCAGAATATACTGCTTAATCAAACAACTTGTCTCCTTTCTCCAAGTCTCCCCAGCTGAAACTTTGCAACATCTCTGTAACACAACTCTTTTGTTAGAAATCACCCGCAAGAAATGGAGCTATTTCTGTGGATCATTTCCTGTTCTCTACTCAAGTAATACTGGTGATGGTCTCACACTCTCATTGTGGCTTTGCTGGAAATTTATATGCCCTCTCCTTTACAACCCCTAAAAAACCTCATAATCATATTAAGAGACTTGTAAATTTTATTTTCAATATGTTTAAATGATTACCATAATGAAGCTATATCCTTATTATGAATAGCTAGGTACTTACAGAGATCCCCATGAAGAAATTTCACCCATCAATACAATAATACAACCGGAGAGGACTATTTCTATTTGTGAAACAAAGAAACTGACTTTTCACCACGTTTACAAATATAGAATTGCCCGATGTCCATCTTACAATATTATCAAGGTCTTTTTCAGTTACTCATAATCTTGAAACTTATTTATTACAAAGAGCCTCATCACTTATTTCAGTTCATTATTCATATTGTTTAATATATCAGAAAATAAAGGTCTCATAATACTGCCCTGTTGGACCCAATCCCATAATTGTTACAGGATCAAATAAAGTTTCACCTACTCTAATGCTCTGAGTTCTATTTTGTAGAAATACACCAGACGTGGCCAAATGTTAATGGTAAAAGGTATATTTCTACCTTTATGTAAACTATTGACCTTTATAGCCTAATCCTTGAATTTGTTTGGAAGCAAAGTTTCCACTTGGGATATCCTGGTCCACACTATTGTATTTTTTCATACAGTGGCTACAGTGAGAACCACAATGTAATTTCATTATTCACATGGTTTTGTGTCATTTTTGTTAGTGATCATGTTCTGTTGTTTATCTTTATTATCTGCATATTGTTGCTGTTTGGAAGTAAATAATGTGACCTATTGTTAAGACTGTGCATTCTGTAGATTACATGTATTATTGATACTATTCAGGAGTTCAGTTGTATTTCTTAAGAGTGGTTCTAGAGAACTGTCAAATTTTGAGGTTATGGGAAGACGAAGAGACCTTTCGCCAAGAAAGGCACTGTCAGAGAGCTACTTCTTGAGAAACGTCATTCACAACAAGAAATAGATTCTAGATTGCAAATACCACAGCAATCTGTAAGTAGAATTTTTAAATGTGAAGATAACGGGAAGACAAAATGTGATGATGATGATTGTTGTTTTAAGGGGCCTAACATCGAAGGTCATCGGCCCAAGACCAAATGTCAACAACGTGTTGGAAACTGTGGGCAAAAGAAGAAACCAACCCCAAGGAGGAACCAAAACCGATTAATTTGTCAGTAAACAACCGCAAGGTTACTAGTTTGGATTTACGTAAGAAATTAGAAGAGTATGGGTCATTTGTATTAGCCAGGACTCTGAGGCGAGAGCTGTTTAATGCTGGAATGAAAGCAAGATGACCTCAAGGCAAAGCAAAGTTTACTCTTGCTATGGCTGCAAAGAGGTTCCAGTGTGCCATGACTCTCCAGAATTGGTCATCTGATGAATGGAAACAGGCAAGTCCATGACAATTACTGTAATTCCAAAATTATCATTCATTATTCCATTACAACCCAATCTAAGTGATGTAACCGTACAGCACAGTAAATGAATGAAATTCTTCTTTTAAACCTTACAGCTTATTGCATTTAATGCTAGGCTTATTTGTTTTATTTATTTCAGGTTTGCTTTAGTGACGAATTGGTATATCCTGTCGAAGAAGAGACAAGTCAATATGTCAGAAGATAAGGAGAAGCATTCCATCCAGATTGAGTGGGGCATCCAACTTCAGTGATGGTCTGGAGTGTGTTTTCTTGGTATGGCCGTGGACGATTATATATTGTAGAAGGAACTATCAGACGTGAACAGTATAGTATTAAGAACCCGTTTGGTAGCTCAAGTGCAAGAGTAGGTTGGCCAAAGTGAATTTATTTTTATGCAAGATGGGCCTCCTTGCCACAAAGCCTAGAAACAGTCAAGACATGAACCCCATAGAATATTCTTAGCACATAGCAAAGAAAAGTCCAAAGAAAAATAACGACAAAAATTGGCTTGATTGAGAAGCTCGGTCAGATGTGGTGTCATGATGACGATTTAAAGAGTCAGTGTAAAATACTGTTTGAGGGCATGCCCAGTCTAATCAAGTCACTCATGAAAGCTAAGGGGGTGCATACCTAGTACTAATGACATGAACTTAAAAATTGGTAACATCTCATGTGTTCAATTCTCAAATTTTTAATGTTTAATAATTTGGCCATATTTTTATAGTCACCCATTTAGCCATTGTTTTATCTATCCCAAACGCACTAATTTTTTGTCAGTAGTTTCCCGAGATCTACCCTAAGAAAATCCTTAGATATGTCAATTGTGATACATTTCACTTCCTGAATCTAATATATCTGCTATATCCTGCTGGAATCCACAAGACGAGCTTCAGTGGAATAATATTTCCTAAACCTGAACTACCTTCTATCGAGCCAGTTGGTAATTTCTTAAATGTGTATAACATAATCAGAAAGAATGCATTCCAAGAGCTTGCATGCAACACAAGTCAAGACGACTATTGTGTAATTACTAGCTTTAAGCTTAGCACATTTTCTCTATACACAGAGTGCTACTACACTAAGTATTCATTCATCTGGTATAGCTGTTTCACACATACTCTAATCAATATCTCAAAGAACTGACTTTCGTATATGCCAAGAAATTTTACCCATCCCAGGAGCATTTCTAGTTTAAAAATTTTGTATATTACCTTCAATGTTCCTTATAGTGGATATTGTAAAGTAATTTCAAAGGATTAAGTGAAATTGTCAACTGCGTCATGTACTGCAAAAGGACATGATCATACCATTGGTGACATATCCTATGCATCACGAGGGATGGCTGCGATGACCATCGACTAATGAAGTGTACACATTCCCATGTTGTGTAATTGCTACTTCATACCTTTCTTAATCTGTCAACATTCAACACCGTACACAGCAACAAGCCGTAGTAACACGGCTGAAAGTAATTCCAGTATCAAGGAAGACAATATACACTGCCGGCTGGTGCTCTCAGTGCTTTTCAATTAGCATTCTGGCAGTGAAAATTGCATGAGTTGTTCCAACACCCTTAATGAAGATGCATTGGATAGCAATAATGCCGGCGATTTCACCCAGTCAATAATGAAGGCTACTCTAAAAGAACTTCTCATGTACAATTGGGTGCAATTTGGATGGTAATTTGCACATTCTGCTGAATCGTCATTTTGCTCAAAAATAGGCACAAGGATGTTTACAGCCCAATGACTGGGAACAGAGCCAGAGTCAACTCTGGCACTGAATAAGCTTGTCAGCCAGTTGATAATGAGTTCTTTAAACTGCCTCATCTTCCAGAAGTTTGCTGGATGGTCATCCTGTCCTGGCGCTTTTTGGTCCTTCATACTCCTAATGGCACTCTCCACTTCCTTTGATGTGATGCATAGGATGTGACTTACCATCAGGAATAGGGTGATGTGGTAATTCAATGCAGGAAATATCTACAAATGTTGTTGCCAATGATTGAGGGTTTATTGTTTGTCCTCTAATCACTGGTCATCTTTGTCTCTAATGCAGACAGTGTGCTCAATACTTGTGTCAAATTTCGTCAGATGGAAAACAGTTCTCTTCTTCTTCCCTTGAGCTCAGCGGTGTACAGTGTTTATCAGAATTACACCGACAAAAATTCAGGAATGCTCTTCGTATTATGTTAAGAATAAAGGTTCAATCAGACTGGCGGGAAAAATTATATTTTTGAGAAAATGAGGTTAAATTGTTACTTCCTGGTGCGCGATTGAAATTGAAGAGCTGCTGCAGCCTTTCAGGGAAGACAGGGTTAGGGAGATGTTGTGGAGTGTATGGGCAGACAGAGATAATGCTTCCTCATACGACTTCGAAAGGATTGTCTCTAACAGGCAATATCCACAGTCCATTTATCTAATAGCCGTAACTGCACACACAGTTAAAGAACACACTGTATTTAAGACACACATGTAAGTCAAGGAAAGCACCAGATTGTTTCTCCTCTCGTATGTTTGCCGCAGTAATATTCTATATTAATTAACATGCTCGAAGATTGGGTATTCCTTCCCTCAAAATATTGTAAACTCAATGAAATACTGAATGAAGGAATCAACACGCCCAATGATTTGATTACAGTGTATGTTCAATAAGGTCCCCTCCTACTTTGGTGTATAGTTCACTATGGCGTAGTAGTGAGTGATCATGTCCGGGATGTGTAGTGTGTGGCTGCCTGTATTCTTGTTACAATATGTCTTCTCTTTCTATAGGGTTCACATAGTAGTCAATTCGTGTAGAACAAACTGTAAACTGCCTACCGGAGTGTGGAAGCGACTATGCGAGAAGAACGAGAAACTTGTTCATTCGCATCGAGAATTACCTATTTCTCCAAATTTCACTTCCCCTGCCTTCTCTTTTCTGACGCACAGCGGCTGACTCTCTGACATAGCAAATAGAGCAAGTTCATCAATCTGAACTGAATGACCGGAAGTAACAAGGTCACTTTAATTTCCTCAAAAGGAAACATTTCCCCGAGAATCTGACTGCACCATCATTCTCAACATTCCACGAAAAGCATCCCTGATTTCTCTGTCAGTATAGTTCTGATACACCTTGTTCACAGGTCATTACAGTGAGTGCGTCTCGATTCAGCGGCAGATTTCTTAGCCACAGGTTCCTCAAAGACAATTCTTTCCCTGTGTTATGGAGTCTTTTTTGAAAGCCAATTTATATACAGTATGCCTTCGTCTTATCCTACAACTCTTCTTGGACTGCAATCATCCATAGGAACGTTAGATATTCAATACAAGAAGAACTAGGTTATATCGTACCCAAGTTTACTGTGACGGTTGCAGTGAAAGATCTGTAGAATGTGTCTACATGTTGTCAAATGCATTAAGATCAACAAGAGGAAAATTTATGTTGTTGCTAGGGTCTCCTTCTAGTCTTTAAGCTTCCACCACTCGATGTTCTCAGGGGCATAGAGGTCCTTAAATCCGCTATGCCTACCTTATGCAGAGGTGGAATACAGTCAGATGATATGACATTCACATCCTTTCTTCGTCGTAGATCACGGTGCTGAACAACGATAAGGTCAATTTGCTTGCTGCAGTCACCACAAGTGAAACCTCAAATATGAGTTCCATCATCATATCAGATACCGAAGGTATTACCACCATGGCAGCTATAAAAATTCTTAGTGACCATCATGCGCATTAAGGTCATCACAGAGAAGTGAAAACTCATCTTCAGGGTACGCTGCAACATGACCTCGTAGCTCCTGCCAATGCTCTTCCTTATCCAGGTCATCACAGCCAGATTGTGACATAGAAAACACAAGTTCGAGAGGATGCAACGTCGAATGTAATTCACATAAGGCTGTCGAAATAGCGCTGCAACTCAGCAACTCAATCTTGCATGCTTGCGCACACAATGAAATCAACACCATTCCTGCTGGATGTAACCTGGCAGATAAGTTCACAGACATCTTTGATGTCATGAGATTTCTGGCCTTTCCAAAGCGAGCAACTTAAAATCTAATTACATAGCTACACTTCAATTCTAAACCGGACTTACATTATCCAAATTGCAACAGGTTAAAAGGAACAATAGAATGAAAAGATTAATAATAAAGCAATAATGATATTTACTAATAAAATAACTATTCTACAATAATTCTAAGCCACATTTAGATGTATCCTAACTACAATAGTTTAACTGAAGCAACAAATATTCCTAAAGTATGAATCTATGGAACTTATGAGAATGTAAATATTCATTGACTATGTACATAAAATTTAGTTTCCTTGATTTATCAAAGAGACAAAAAGGTGAATAGTTTGAATGTAGTTATCAGTCAAGGAACAGTGGCCAGTTATAATCATAAATTTAAGCCATATTAATGAAAGTTAATTGAACATAACCTACGGCATATTGTTTATTTGATGGTTTCTACCATTTCTCTTTCACACCGACACAGATAGGTCATATGCCAATGATTAATAGCTAAAAATGGCTAGGAATGAGAAGGAAGCAATTGTGGCCTTAATTAAGGTACATTCGCACCATTTGTTTGCTGTGAAAATGTGAAACATGCACTTCAGTGCTGTCGACAGTGGGTTCGAGCCCAGCATCTTATAAATGCAGACCTAGAGCTACATGGCCATTTATTCAGTATAACAAGGAAGCAATTGCTTGAATTCCTTCTCTTCCAATACTTTTTTGAGAGTATCTTAATATGTAATTTCAAACAATACGTTAAAAAGTAAGCTTTTATTTTAAAAGTTCAGCTTTCACAGTTCCCCAGATGTACATGCACATTTGGACATAAGTTTTCATATACATGTCCAAAATAATACGATACATGGGGTTACTTTGGAAAAGTAAAGAGTAAAGTAGAATCCCAAAATTCTATGCAGAGCATGCTTTCCTCCCTTGAAGTCAAGATGGGCTGCCTACGTATGCACTTCGGATCTAGGATCGAGGTGGCCCTTACTTCTTCGCAGCTTCTATGTATGCCCTTCACCAAGAATCGCTTTAAGAGACTTATCAAGCCTATCGGCATTGTAATTACGATAGACAATGCTTCCAAATTAATGCTTATATTCTTGCAACACATTCTGAAGTAACCCCATGAAAGATCCCCTGCTCAGAAGAACAGCCAAAGACATGATTCTTGAGGTGATCAAGCTAATGCAAGTTGAACCTAACAGAACTTCAGTTAGAGTAGAACAATTCACTTCAACTAACATTTCTTGACAATGAGAACATTCGGTACCACACGATACAAGCAAAGTCTCTCACTGAGGGACAAAGGAAAAGAGACAACAATCAAGAAAAAGGTTTATCACAATAGTTCTATGAACTTTGACTGTCCTACATCAACACAGATCTATCCATATTAAGAAACAAAGTACAAATTTATGTGAAGATAAACCGACGTCCAGAATTATCGAATGGAATATTTGGAAGCTAATACTCAGAGAAGTGTACGAAAATACTAGTAAATTGCAGGGTATATGCTGTAAACGGGAATCATGCATCAAAGTTATCTGGGCATAGAGAAATACTCACGGGTCAATTTATCTCCAAAATGAGGAGACAGGGTTGGATCAAACACATTTCAATGACACATGGGTGAAATATCAATTAAGAAATAGTAAATGTAATGATTATCATTATTTTACTGTAAAAACTTATAGTATTAACATTAACAGCTAAACGATAGCTGGGCATCTCAGAGAAGTTAACTGTTAATAATGTAGAATGACACTGCGTAAGCACTATACAAGTCTACAGATAATTTCACCTTAAAGTTCTACACAACAATCTATACTGAAAATGCGATTTTCACACCACACACAGGATTTCTGCAAACGAAATTTACTAATTTAACAAGGCATCAATAAATCAAAATAATGCACTTTTAATACTTCTGTATAATTAATACAGCAGTATATACTGTGGAAATAAATCTTTCATCTACAACACACTGCACCCGAAAATGGCATAATTGGAGTTAAAATTGAGATTGCCGCAAAAGCTTAATTTAATTCGGTCAATGGGTCATTTATAGCAGCTCTGGTGAAAGCCAAGATCTGATAACCTTGGAGAAATTCGCCTTTAAGCTCATAGCTGCATGGTCGTGTGGCGACCCGTCCCTATTTTCTTATTGGTCAGGAGGTTAACATGCGACAGATATGAACAGTTAAAATTTTCAAGGCTAACACCGCCCCGCAAGTTTTCAGAATTCTTCACAAGACCAGTTTTGAACCACGATACTATAAGAAGACGTGAAGAAATGTATGATTGGTTTCCTACTAATCAAACCTTCTAGACTGAGGACTGATAAAATCAGTGTGGAACCGACGCTCAACTTACTCAGATTTTACTCTACTGTTTTCATACTGCTCTACTTTAAAGCACAACTTCACTTCGCTTTCCCACTATAATTCGACAAGATATTCAATGCCAAACGTCGTTTATTAGCCGTGATGTCTTACAAAGGGAACACATTATTTCGTCTTCTGCGCGACATAACCACTACAATATTAATTCCAGAACACGTGTGGGGTGCAAATCATCTGAACCCGCAAGTTACCTGTCGACTGACATTTAAATAGGCATGATTGGAACACATATTAATGTGCCATTTTAGTATCAGTATGTGTCAGTATGTGTATATGTGTGTGAGTGGAAGCCTACTGTTACAAGAAGCCTGCAAGACAATGAACAAGGGGAATCATCATGCTGCTTGCAAGAGGAATCTCTACTGTCATCATGGTGCACCTTGCAAGGGATATTACTTCCGGAATGTGCCACTAAAAGGGGAGATCCCACAACACCCTAAAGGGTGCTAAAGGGACCAATCGTGAGACGTTGCCAGCCAGGACTTAATCAACTTCCATCATAAAAGGTAGAGAACCTATTTAAATATTAATTTCCTTTTCAGAAGGACTTCATTCTTGAAATAATATCTTCTATTATTTTGTGTTGTTACAGATTCTTACCGCTTCTCATCTACTTATTGGTGTTGGTAAATTTTGTGAATGATTGAAATACACTCATGTCCATAAAGTCCAGAGCACCTTGAAAGACTAGGAATAGGAAGTTCATATTCACAGGACATATGCATTAGTATGTTCTGAAGAAACGATTAGCATTTGAAACATGCAGATCCTCAGGTTCAAGGTCCACATCGATATCCCTGCGCACAACCACGGACTCGTAAATTGTGCCTGCGGCTCTCGTTGTCACTATAAACCAAAGGTAATGGATCAGCGTGACTTGAGCAGACGTGCCTGATGTCTCGCAGACGTATGCAAGAAAAGTATTGTCAAGTTAGTGAGTTTGAAAGAAGGCGAATTATTGGCATGAGAGAACGTGATACATCTATCTGGTAAACTGCAGCTTGTGTGCGAAGTGTGTCGGCAGTGCAGCGGGTGTGTACAGAACGTTCATAGAAGGCCGTTGATCACAACGAGATGGGTCCGGTCACACCAACCAGAGAAGATCGACACCTCATCCGGATGGCATTGCAGCACAGATTTGCGTCTTCCTCGGCTCTGGCGCAACAGTGGAACAGTGGAACACATCGTTCACTACCAGGAGTGACAATCCGTCCCCGTTGATTACGATATGGGTTACCAGCGCGTCTTCCACTTCTCCGCCTAACTTTGACCAATGTGCATAAACATGCTAGACTGCAATGATGTATGAAACGACGTCACTGGGGACAGGAATGGCAGCAGATAGTGTTTTCGGACGAATCCAGGTCCTTTTTGTTTGAAAATGATGGCCGCATTTTGGGTCGCCGCAGACAGGGGGAGAGGCATCACACTGACTGCTTTCACACAAGACATACAGCGCCAACTAAAGGCGTTATGGTGTGGGGTGCTATTGGGTACAACCACAAATCAGAGTTGGTGTGTGTCCAGGTCAATGTTACCAGTTTGACCTACGTGAATGGCATCCTGCGAACAAAGCCACACCCTTTCTGCACAACACCCCAGACGCCTTATTTCAGCAGGTCAATGCGCGATCACATGTCGCTGCATGAACACGTGCTTTCTAGTTGTCACAGAATGTCAGACGGTTGCCGTGGCCCACCTGATCATCGGACTTGGCGCTAATTGAAAATGTGTGAGATATGGTGAAAGGACGGGTGTGGAGCTCTGACCCAATGCCAACCACCAAAGATGAACTGTGGAGCCAGGTGAATGCAGCATGGATGACTATAACCCAGGACCCCATCTGTGCCTTATACGTTTTGATGCCATCACACATGGAATAAGTTATCAGTGCCCCTGGAGGACTCAGCGCCTACTAGGCAACGGGGCACATGCCGAACCTGGGGTACTGAAATGCTAATCGTTTCTGCAGAAAATACTAACGAACATGTCCTGTGAATATGAACTTCCTACCTCTAGTCTTTCTGTTGTTTATGAAGATGAGTGTACTTCTAAGAGTTGAAATGTGTTGATATTGTAATAGTTCTATTATTTGAATTTCATTAACAACGTAGTGCACTAACAATTAAGTGTTAAAAATCACAGACCAATTTGTTTAACTTAGAACCTAAAACACTAACAGGGATGGATACGGTGCATTCCTTTGTGAAATTTTTACATAATATTACACCTCATCTTGCATAATTTCATCAATGAAGTATAAATTGTCACCCAAATGTTACTTATGTACATTAGGAACTACACTTATGATATAAAGGTAAGTTATGTTAAAAGTAATGAACGTGGATGTATATGAAGGAGTGTTAATAATAGGCTTTAATAACATACGATGCTCTATTTAAGAAGGCGGTTAGTGCTCAATGGAAATAGCCTAGCCTTCTTAAGTGACAGAATGGAATGATAGCTCATATTTATGAACAGTGAGGAAGTAGCAACCAATATTGCATTATGGAGAGTATATTATTGAGCATATGAAGCGAACAGCACAGTTTAAGGTAATAAATCACTCTCTGTGCTCACTCAACAACACCAAGCTTGTCTAATTAAGGAAACGTATCTAATTAATGCAAATATTAAACCATTATTAGGCTATCTTCTATAATGTGGGAAGATAGATTGACAAATCATCTCAATGTGCTAAAGTGATCATTCTTCTAGTTATTCGATCATGATTCTTATAGCGAGAGAGACATAAGTTCTCGAATGTTCAATAAATGATGAAGAACACACGTAATGCAATAATCATGCCTAACTAAAATGATTAACCTCACATGACCTAACTTTTGGAGGGTGGGGGTATTTGAAAAGTAGGGCTTAGCCAAGAATGCAATCTTAACCTAACATGCATGGATTCGACTCGAGGCCTAACATCACAGGCCATGGACTCAACACTAGGCTTAACCTTACAAGGTCATTAGCTTCACAGACTCAAGTTCGATGTCCAAGGGTGCTGGCTTAAGCTATCAATCACGGATTTGCTGCCCGGCTTAACCTTACAAGGGCGTTACAGACTCGAGTTTGACATTCAACCCCAGGCTTAACGTAACTAGACAAGATGAGACATGGTGCATGGGCTTTAGGAGCTGAGCTTCGTAGTGCATGGCGGCTATTCACATTATTTTAATAAGACAAGGCAGATGGTGTAAAGCTTAATACATGTGCTTTATTCACGGGGGCCTAACGCGGAAAGGTGACATCAGGTCATGGAGCTGAGTGACTGCAAAAGGCCAAAAGGGCTACAAACTAAAGGGCAAAAGGGAATGAGGTATGGTCTAGGGCACAGATCTGAATGTGGAACAAGATGATGGTATGGGACTGTGGAGATGGTGAAAGGTTTAACACATGTGCACTATTCATAGGGACATACCTCTATAAAGCTATTTCAAGGACCTCAAGCTGAGCGGCTGCAGAGTCACAGATGTTGTTGCGTAATGTACTGCTGGTTTTTAGTGTTTGGAACTCTAAATGTTTATTGTAACAATTCGAGCTCAGAAATTTGAATTTTAGAATTATTCTAGAATTCTTTTTTTGCTAGTTGTTTTACGTCGCACCGACACAGATAGGTCATATGGCGACGATGGGGCAGGAAAGAGCTAGGAGTGGGAAGGAAGCGGCCGTGGCCTTTATTAAGGTACAGCCCCAGCATTTGCCTGGTGTGAAAATGGGAAACCACGGAAAGCCATTTTCTAGAATTCTAGAAATATAATACTATTGATATCACTTAAGAGATTAAAACGTAAGCGTTCAGAACATAAAAAAATGTTCACTACATGTGACTGGGACTGCTGAGTATCATGCTAAGTAAATGAGTGCACGCTGAAAGTTTCTATTTAATTCTAAACACCTAACATTTGAGCTGCGTGAAATTAAAAAATTCCCCACACCGACTGGAAATCTAACTCAGCAATCTTTCCGTTGGACTGCTGTCTACCATGGTAACTAAATTATTGTGTGTTAAGTTCAGAAACACCCAACTTTTGAGCGACAAGAAATGAAAATTTCGCCGACCCGACTAGGATTTGAACCCGGGACTCATTTAGTTGGGAAGCAAACAACCATGCTAACTGAATGACTGTACATTAACAGCTTATGTGTTTCACTGAAGCACCTAGTTTAGCGTTACAAGATTCAAAGGAAAAAGCACTAGCAATACTAGGATTTGAACATGGAGCACGCTTGGACCCAAAGCTGAAGTGATATTCAAATATCTAACTCCAAAAATTCAAACTTCTAATTCTGAGCAAAGAAAACAATCGCTGATTTGGGTTCTCAAACCTGGCGCTACCTTCGACTCTGAACTAAAGGTCTTAAGTTCATAAGAAGAAAAAAATGTTGAAAGACCTCAACCTGACCCGGAGTCGATGACAAGCTTTTCTTTCACTGAAGACTAAGTGTGAACGATTGGCACAAACTAAGTTAACTGAATGTGGAAAGAGAATGCAACAAATTTTGTATTAAGTAAGGTCGTGACACATGTACGTCTCAGCAAAAATGAAATTGATTGTAGGAATATTCTGATTAGACTTAGAAATATTTGCTGTGACATGAAATACAAAGTTCATTGTTTTTGCAATTAGCCTAGTATGCACATCTTAGAAAAAGAACATTGGCGGTACGAGCAAGTTGACCAGACTTGGAAGTAACTTAATTGCTAAGACAGGGAATACAAAGTTTATTGTTCGCGCGTCGAACTGTGGGCTGCAGATTTGAGACCTGCTGAAATGTTTACATCACATGGCACCTAACATTAGAGCAGGGAGCAATTAAAAAATCCCCAGGCCACCTGGTAATCAAATTCAGCACTTTCCCTTGGACTGTTGACTATCATAATAGCTAAAGGATTCAATACACACAACCATCGAACTAAAAGAAATTAAAAATCACCGACCAGACTAGGAATCGAACCAGTGGCTTCTTTACATTGGCAAGAAACAAGAATGCTAACTAAATGACTGTACATTAAAAGCTTGTTTGTTTAATTGAAACACATCAAATTCGAGTTCCTTTCACGGGGGTGGGGGGGGGGGGCGCAATAATAATATTCTCTTTACGTCTTACTAACTACACTCGAAAGTTTAAAGTTTGCAATAATAATTTTGAAGAACAAAACTGCTTTCATGCTGAATAGTCAACGTTTACGCACAATAAGAAACATAAGGCCAGCACTTTAACCTCTTGAGCTACTCAGCTCCGCAATGAATTTGCTAAGTGCAGAAATTTCAATCCCCGCTTTAAACAATTTTTCAAGATGCCAATGTGCCAGAATTTAGTCCTGCAAGCTTTCCTTCATGTGCCAGTAAATCTAACGAAACAAGGCGGACGTATTTGAACACTTTCAAATACCATTGGGCTGAGCTAGAATAAAACCTGCCAAGTTGGGTTTAGAAGGCTAGCGCCTTAACCGTTTGAGCTACTCAGCTCGGCTATTCAATTATTAAGTACCATAGAAAACCCACACTAATAATGATAATAATAATAATAATAATAATAATAATAATAATAATAATAATAATAATAATAATAATAATAATAATTTGGAGAATCCAACCCACAAAGAAATGTTACAGTTTTCGTGTTTTTATTGTTGGCGAAAAACATTACAAAATGAGGATCGTGATAAGGTTAACTATGCAGGGAACCACAGCTGAGTACTCTCTAACACTACTGATGAATGATATAAGGAGAAGAAGAAGAGGAGGAGGAAAGGCCAGGATGAGGAGAAGAAGGTGAAGAAGAAATCTGTCGCTCTACAAGCTCGTTTCATAGAGATATTTTTAGCACATACTTTTAAATCTTCCTCGGTTTGATATCCCTCTGACCTCCTGCAGAAGGAATTTCCATTCACGGCTGGCCACAACAGTGAAGGAATTATTGTAGGAAAATGATTTTTGCTTAGGAATAGCGAGCAATGCCGAGCTCAGCGCTCTGGTGTTTTTATCATGGTGTTCAGAAAGGCTATGAAATTGTTCATACAAGTAAGATGGGGATTGTAAGGTAAGGATTTGATACAATGAAGTTAGGGCATGCAGCTTGCGTATGTCTTCAAGGCGTGGCCATCCGCGGTCGACATAAGACTGGGTAAAATGATCTGAAAATTTCAGATTAAATATAAATCTTACACAGGCATTCTGTGCACATCGTAGTTTATCCCGAAGATCGGTTTTCATGCCTTTGTAAACTACGTCACAATAATCGAATATTGGAAGAACGAGGGTTTCAACTAGTTTCTTCCTTAAGCTGAATGGGGAAAATAAATTTGAAATTGTTCAATAGGTGCAGCATCGCGAAAAATCGTCTACTCACAGATATTGTCTGATCCGTCCACGAGAGGTGCTGTTCAATGACCACTCCGAGACTTTTTAGAGTAAAGCTTGCTTTTGAAGTCATACCTGAGGAGTGGGCATGCAGTAATTAGTGGAAATAAGTCTTGAGTGGGCAACTGCTATGGTTTGGGATGTTTTCGGTTTAAAATAACTCCATGCTGGGAAGATCATTAGCATATGGCTTCTAGTGTGCCGTATTCATGTGTGACATATGCTACAGCGCAAACAAAACCAACTAGCATGAGGTCCGGAAACATGGCGCCGGAGCAGTTTAGACGAGGACTGGTTTATAAATGTCGAATACGCAATGAAGTGATTGTGAAGAAAGGACTTTACTTTCATCTCTAAGCGGAGAAAACGTGTATATATGTGTAAATATTGTTAGAATTAAATCAAATGTAAAATGTAGAATGTATGAAAACAAGACGAAACCAAAGATTGAACACATAGGGTAATGTTACGGAGTATAAAATATCGATATTTGTTAATAAGAACGGTAGCGACATCTAGGTGTCAGTTGATGTAAGTAAACACCTAAGATAGAGTTCCACATCTAGTATCTAATTTTGTTATTCTATGACTTGTGTAAAACGTTAAAAGTATTCTTGTTCATTGTTAATGTCAATGTGATGGTAGTATGGAAATGATACGTAAAAATTAGAAATTGTTTGCAAAAGGAAGTTATTAGGGGATATGTATATGCAGTTAAGCGAATGCACCTGGCCTAAAATAACGGTGATATGCTTATGATTGTATAAAGGCCAAGCCATTACAGAAGGAGCAATACGATATATAATAGAGATTGTCCGTATCGTAAATAACTTCATATAATCAGAAGTGTATGCGTAATTGATTTACTAGTGGCTCTGTGTGTTGTCAAAGAACTAATATTAACCTTTTTCAGGTGTAATCTGCATGAGTCTAAAATGATGTTGTCAGAAATGTATTCAAGAAGTACTAATTCACAGGAGAATATGGAGTGCTAAATCATGTACGAGTAGGTCCAGCTGAGATGATGGAGTGGTTACCGGGATGGATAACCTAAGCCAGTGATTCATATAACCCTGGCCATTCAAGTCAGTAACTGCTTTCCATTATAATGATGTCTTTTTACTGTGTGCACTTTATTTGATGCAACATGCATCTGTATTTTATTTTAGTTACTAGTTTCTTTAATGTAGGTAGTAATGTATATGTAGTACATGTTCTGAAGTAGTTCGCCAAAACGTAATAGTAATTACACCTCGAGCGGCGTGATATTATGTTATTTGGTATATAGGAATTCTCATATGCGTTTGGCGACTCGGCATTCGAAATGATACGATACCATGCGAGCGAATGAATGGTTATGTTAGTGGATGACTTCGACATCGCTTATATTATGTTGTAGTGCCGTGATTACTGGAAGACACGAGCCTATGTATACATATGTAACAACATTAACATAGAATCAGCATATTTATCGCGAAGCTAACCTTGGTAATGCAGGTAAGTGACACAAATGTAGTAATGTTGTGAGTAATGACACTAGTGTGAATCAACGTGAGATAATAATAATAATGACAATGATGATGGTGTGAGTGTCAAATATATTAAGTACCTGCGATGATGGTGGTCATTGTGTTGATGAATAATTCAAGTGTATTAAGTGCTTGTGGTGGTAATAGTTATTATGATGATGAATAATAAAACATGGGGATGATATCGTGATATGCCACTGATGTGTGGGTTAGCTTACATAAAATTTAGTGGTTGAAATAATGAAAAGTGCTGTGCTGTGTGGATTATTTAATAAGATGGGAGGTGACAATGAAGATTTATCTTGATGTCGCTACATAGAACGTATTATTTAATTGCGTTATGCCAGTGTGAAGTTAGATAAAGCAAAATGAGGTGTAACACTCGTATATAAGCTAATGCTGAAATTGTAATGCCCTGGTATAAGATGATGTTAAGGTTATAATACTCTTACATGATTGAATGCTGGGATCGTAATGTTGATATGTAAGTGTAGGCTAAGATGGTAAGACAGATAACTATTAATTGCGATGAGATGTCGGTCACAATTGTCCTATCGATTATCGTTACGTTTCGGATGTCATATTCAAAATTTATGTCAATCATTAGGGTTTTTAGTCAGTATGACGGCGACGTGTTTGAGGCGTGCATAAGGCTTACAACGCGTACGGCTTCGAGGATATATGACGTGATATTAATAAGTTAGATGTTTACTTCATGGACATGGTAGTTTAGTAGATGTAGTAGAGATGTCGTATGTGGTTTTATTAACATTTGAGAGTATATATTCTTGTCCTTATGTATATTATCTTTGATTATTTATTTTATGCATTAGCATTAAGGTAACATGATCCTCGAAGGTATGCGCGAGGATGGACGTGTAATTATTGTCGCGTTGAGGCGAACCTCATCAGGACGTACGAGTTAGTTAAGGTGGTGATGATTATTTATTTTAATTAGGTTAGGCATCACATATAAAAAGACATTATTATCAGCTGAATTTGACATGAACGAGATTCTCCTATTGAAAATCAGACATCAAATCAAAACTGAAGGAATAAGAATACCTAAAACTTGTGGAGTAAAAGAAGGAACACGGTCATAATGGTAATTTTCCAGGTTTAGGCATGTTATTGAATTAATATAGATTTAGGTTTGGAATTTCAAATAGCTATTATAAAATGAGGAATGATCAATTTGAAATCACTGCATTATGTTGAATCGGGTATAAATTAATTAAATTACGACAGCCGTTTTATGCCATTACCAATTTGTTTTTCGGTAATATTTGAAATCTGGGTTATACTTTGGTTTCGTCTTAACTAGTAGGATCATTTATATTAATAAATATAATCCGATCCAGAATATCTCCATCTTTTCATTATGAAATAGATATACATGGCCTTACTTATGAAATTAATTCAAATTCCAAGATCATATTTGGTATAATCAATTTTAATTCAAGACAAGGTCTCGATTGTTACAAGCATGTCATAAATTATGAAAATAGGTGATGCAAACATAACGGCGATTGGCTTAGAAACTTTAATATAGAAATTTGATAATAAGCCGCCCGATAGGATTCCGAATCCAATTTTCCACCGTTGATGCGATTTCTATTCACCGGAACATATTAGCTAGCTGAGGCACATACAAAGTCCTGTGATCCTATGAAACAGCCCCACAACAATAAAAGAACCCGTCAAGACCCTCGGTGTAGAGTGCTCCCAATGCTACCCTATGGGGCAATGCCACGAGGAGGGCGTACTAGATCCATGCTAATTTCCTCGATTGCTTCCGAAGCGTCTGTTGGTTTTGCATGGATATACAATTGTACGTTGCCAGCAAAAATGTGACATTTACAATGAGTCAGCTGTTTAGCTAAGTCATTGATATAGACAGAAAGTGGCAAGGGAGCTAGGGTTGACCCTTGTGTTACACCTGTTTTTACATATTGCCACGAAGAAAAGGTACCCTGATTGACGACACTTTGGTGACGTTCGCGTAAATAGGCTCCCATCCATTTCAGAGTACTGTAGGAGAACCCTAGGCGATAAAGTTTGGATAGAAGCAACTCATGGTCTACAGAGTCAAATGCTTTGCTGAAGTCCAACAATACTAGAATTGTCAGCTTTTGCTCATCAGTAGCCTCATCACTCACGCTTAATAAGGTAGTATATGTACTGTGATTTCGTCGGAAAGCTGACTAGTGTGGGTCTAGTATGTCGTGGTCGTTGAGATAGTTCGTGATTTGATTATGCACAATGTGTTCGAGTCCTTTGGCTGTTATAGACAGTATATTAATAGGTCTGTAGTCACTGTTTAGTCTAGGAGATTTTGTTTTTTGTAAAGGATGTACCAGGGTCATTTTACAGACACTTGGAAATACACTGTTTTGAAGGAAGAAGTTGTATATGAATGTCAATACTGGAATAATGGTGTCGATAATTTTCCTTATCATTATAATGCATATGTTGTCCACCCCTGTGGATTTAGTTTTAATTTGCAAGGAAAGCGCTTTCATTTGCAGAGGTGAGACATGACTACAATAAAATTTGTCTCTGCCTATGCGTAGTGGGTTGTAATTTGCACTCAAAAGATTTTCTTTTGCTTCTTCGTTTAACTGAACATGGGAAGACATTAAGTGATTATTGAATTCATCAACAGAATACTCCAAATCGTCTACCTTGTTCGGTTTATTTAGTCCGAATTGTCGGATTGACTTCCATAAGGTCTTACGTGAGGTTTTATAATGTCATGGGCGTACGATAGTCGAGCGTTTCTTACTGTATCGGCCGTTTTAATACATAGCCATTTGTAATAAAGTTTTCCTCTGTCGGGTAATGTTTATATTTCCTATGAGCTGCATCCCGCTTGGCCATCATTACTTCTAATATTTTTTATCCACGGAGGAGTCTTTTAAAGATGCGTGCTCTTCATAGAGGGGCGTGTTTGTCAAAAATGTGAAATATCATGTTATTGAAAGGGTTGACCATGTTGTCAATGTTAGTTGTATGAGTTATCTCCTGCCACAGCATCGAAATAGCGTCTTTCAATAATTTTTCGATGTCAATATGGCTATAGTCTCTGTAAGTCACATATTTAGGTTTATGTTTGGGGTATTGCAGTGCGTAAGACATAAAGATAATGTCATGGGCTGACAGTCCGGGAGGAGATATCTGGCCATGATGTAATACTCTGTCAGGGTTGTTCGTTACTATTACGTTCAGTAGTGTGTGTGAAGTTTTAGTGTGGTGAGTGGGAGAAAGTAGGAGGATCGCATTACTGCATGCCAGAAATATGTTCAATAGATGGGTGGTTTTGGAAGGATCTGAATCTAGAAGATTTGTATTGAAGTCTCCCATCATTATAACATGTTTTTGTACATAGGTTCTGTTAAGATCTGTCTCTAAGTCATTCAAAAGGTGAGCTTTAGGTGGATTGTATACAGCACCTACTAAGCATTTCACAGTAGAGACCTGTATCTCTATGAACATGTACTCAGGTTTTCGCTCATACGGTTGAGGAGACTGACAGATAATTTGAGGTATCAAGCACGAGGAGACAAAGCACAGACCCCACCTCTCCCTTTGCCAAGTCTCTCATTTCTCAGAAGGCAGTAGCCAGGTAATTCCAGATTCTTAGCCTGCTGTTTGACTTTGAACCAACTTTCACTGCATAAGATTATATCAAAGGACAGTAGTATGAAAATCGCTTTTAGTTCATGTATACGAGCTTGAGAAACTAAACTCTTTGCATTAAGGTGACATGTGAAGTGCGCTTTTATGTCTATTTAGGGCTGACTGGAGAATGTGTGTTGCAGCTTCAAGGACTGGGGATTGGGTCAATGGACTAGCAGGTAGACAGGTGGAAGGGATGGATTGGGAAGGGGAAGTGTGACAAGGGAAAGTATTGCTATGGTCATAGGGAATACGGCTGTGGTATGCATTGCCAATTATTAAAATAAAATTAACTAGAACACAGCATGCGACTATATCCTATGAATGGTCAGCAATTAGCATATTTTAGATAGTGAAATTGTCCGTAGTAGTAATAATATTAATAATAATAATAATAATGTGCAACAGCAGATTAGGCATACAGAACACACAAGTAGGAGCTTATTGTACGTAGTGTTGGTGTGAGATCTATGTGGACGTAATATGGAGGCCTAACTTAAATTAGAACCAGTTAGGAAAATTAATAAAAAGGGTAAGTAGATGGACAGGTGGTATGATCAGAAGGGAGATAAGCAAATAGATATTTAGATAAATAGATAAATAAATACAGTAAATGGATAGATAAGTAGAGAGCTAGGTACATAGATAAAGCTACTTGAAAAAACTAGGTTCTCAGCTGTGACTTATGTTGAAAGATGGGAGTGGACTCACATTGCCAAGTGATAAGGCAGCACTGCAAGAGAAGCTTATGCCATAGAAAGTTCCATTAACTGGCACACTCTTAATTTCATCCCGTCGGCATTTTTGATTACAATGTCTCCTGAGTAAGTCAAAGTGTTTGTACAACCAAAATGCTGAATTGCCATTTTCAAGATGGACATTCTGATAGCCATTAGATCTTCATGGATTTTCGTGGATGAGCCTTTCAGTTTCCTTTTCCTATTGAAGATATCCTGACATGAGCGATAGGACAAAAATTTCACTAGGATAGGTCTCATTTTCCCTGGTGATCGAGGTCCTGCTCCGTGACACCTATCAATGCCATTAAGTCTAACATCTACACCTACTGCTTTGCACACGTTCAGCACTGGTTCATCACAGCTTTCGTTCGAACATTCAGGGATGCCGAAAATTCTTACATTACTTCTGCTGTATTGCTCCAATGAATCACACTTGGCATCCCTATCCTTCTTCAGTTTGTGGATTTCTGTCTCCTTCTTATCAAGTTTTTTAGGTAACTCTGAAAGTGTTCTGATATTAAATTTTAAACTTTTTTCAAGTTCTTTTATGACCACTTCTGTTATGCAGGTCAAAATGGCCTGCACAATTTTTTCAAGGAAGCTGTCCGAATTAATGAAGTCGTCCACACACACTTCATGAGGCAGCGTATGTTGGCAGCACTGGTAGTGGCTGGGCTTCCAACTCCATTGTTTCGGTGGGCCATTTTCTTTACAATGAAAATTTGGAACAAAAAGAAGATCAATACCGACAAAACATGTGGGTATATACAAATGTAACATTTCTGCAAGTTTTTATCACTTCCACTGCTGTATAACACCTTCAAATCACTTGATTACTGTGGAGCCTCATTCACTCACGTCCGTCACCAAACATTTCAACAGATAGGTTAGAAACTATACATGGTGCGGCCTGAACGATGTCCTGATGCATTATACATTTACATAAGGTTTACCTACATCAGTACGTTTAATAATTGTAATAATAATAATAATAATAATAATAATAATAATAATGAGCACTAGAATGAGTATTAAGTTTCAGCGAATTTCACACTTTCCTGCATTCTTGTTGTTGTTGATCCTTGTTGTTTTAAGCGGCCTAACATCGAAGGTCATCGGCCCATTTCCTGCATTCAGTCAGTGTTTTTTGTCAGTATATACATTTTACGAGGTAGTGACTATCGCACATGTCATTTCAAAGTAAACAAACAGTCATCTGTTGGGTTGTGGTATTTTGTCTATATGCAAATTTTGTTGTGGAAGCAATGTATTTCAGCGATTAGAAAATTGAGAACGCAATGTAGGCCTTGCCATTCCCCAACAACACAGAATATACAATAGTAAGCAGATCAAAACATTGAAAATTCGATCGATCAGTCGATCAATCATAGTCGCTACTGCTTGCTATAGCCTATCCATATAGCTACTGATGCTATTGATTACTTCACATTCAAGATCACACTTGTTTTCTTTAATTTTTATTCAGATTTATTTACAATTTATTCCTGGCATAAAAGACATACCCAAGATTAATGTTATAAAAATTGAAACATGTGCTTCTATTAATGGATAAACATGGTATGACCATTTCAACTGGTAGAAGAACGAATTTCGAGACTTTTTTTCTGAATTCCCTGTTATTTCCTGGATTTCCTGCTATTTATTGAATTCCCTGACATTCCCCGGTTTCCCGTATGGGCGAAACTCTGTTAAACCTGTATTTGGATGGTGAGGCCAGTCTTCTTTTTTTTTTTTTTTTTGTAGAAGTGAAAAGATGTTCATGAATGTGTGTTAATGTGTATGTCTTTACTAGCTGATGTGATAACCTCCTCCCGTCTTATTAGTCAAATGGGGACGCTCATGCTTGAAGTTGGCTACAGCTTCAATGTTGAAATCTACTATTGAGGAATGTGTGGTAAAGAATCTGTAACGAGAGGAGGGTAGGAAGATATTCAAGATTAGGAAATAAGGGTTAAATTTGACAAAAAACACTGTGTATACATTTACTTACCCCCTCGACCTTTCTGGTGTTAATTAGTTGCCTTTGCAGCATCAGAACAAATGACACTTGCACATCTTGTATTGTATCTGTGTGGCATTTAGGGAACGGAGTGTGGCGGAGGAGAGGAGATGGGCGGAGCATTGAGCTTATGCAGTGTTGGCTGTAGGCTGAACATTTACACCGATAACGGCAAAACTTCTTCGGAGCAGCTAAAGAAATCAAGGCTTTCTCGCAAAACAACCCTCAGAAAACCAACTCTTCACACAACTGCAGGCATGAGACTGACATGGCATTTCATCCCTCCTGCAGCAACACACTTTGGTGGAATCTGGGAAGCAGCTGTCGAGAGTCTGATATATCACCTCAGAAGAGTGATGGATTCTTATCGCTTCACCAACAAAGAATGGACCACTCTCCTAACACATACATCCTTTCACCAAACATCCTTTAGACGTGCCTTAATTGTGTAAATTGGAATTTGTGAATTTAGATATGTCTTAATTGTGCAAATTGTCATTTGTGAAATTACAACAAGTCTCCTCATATTTATAACACACGTTCCTCTATGTAACACTTTGACTAGAGTGATCAGGATCGTGATTTTTATCCCTTAGGAATGAGATCATGGCTGATGATGCCCATGCAATGGGCAAAACATGTCTCCTTAAATTAGTATGACAAGATCAAAATCTTAATATTAAGAACCCAACGTGTACTGAATACATGGATTTCAATAAACTTTTGTAACATTGTTCAATTAATGTACATTTTAATACGGACCAGTCATGAGATTTGTGACATATAATTATCTGAGATTGTTGTAAACAACCCACGGAGTGAAATTAAAGTCCACTGTTTGTATCGGAGATGAACCCTGTATACAAATGTTAGACTAATGTTGTGTAGGAAACTATCAACTCATATAAAGACTATACATCCAATCATACATAAGGAAGGCCATCTTCTTGTCGGTGGAAGACTGCACAATACTCCAATACTAGTGGACTGGTAGAAATAGAAATTCTGCTTCATCTCACAAATATAATTATGATGGCAGAACACCTTCATCTACTTCATAATGGCACTCAACACACTGAGAGAAAAGTTTAGGATCTCATCAGCAAAGGGGACTGAAAGAAGCCACACTCATACACATCTCAAGTGTTCTAAGTTGAATGCAGATAACTCAGAACAATTAATGCAAAATACACAAAAGGTGCCTCTAACCCTGACATACCCATTTGTTATAACTAGCATAGAGTATGCCTGCCCAATTCTAGTAAAAAATCGTGTGAAATCGAACAAGACCAGACTGCCTATCTACCAAGGCTGTCTAAATAGACATGATACCCGATCTCACCACAACAACATTTCTCTCCGCACTTTATCGACTTAGTTCTCACAGAGGTCAACTCCTGAATATTTACAGCAATAATGGAACAAACTTCTTTGGAGCAGCTTTCTACAAAACAACCCTCAGAAAACCTACTTTTCACACAACTGCAGGCATGGGACTCAAGTGGCATTTCATCCCTTCTGTAGCACCACACTGGTGGAATCTGGGAAGCAGTTGTCAAGAGTCTGATATATCAGCTCAGATGAGTGATGGGTTCTTATCGCTCCACCAACAAAGAAGGGACCATTATTACAACACATACTCACATCCCCTCACCAAAGCTAAATGATGACCCTTTTGACACTTCCTACCTAACAACATCCCATTTCCTTATAGGAGAGCCAATTACTTCACTCTCTGATCATGATTATACAACCTTGCCCACAAGGCTATACTTTCAGCAGCTAACCCAGAACTCCCAGAAGAGATGTTGAAATGAATATCTCAATAAATGGGCAATGAAATATCCCATAGCAACATAGTCAAACTGAAAGAAGATGACACGAATGCTATGAAGTGGGCGATGACAGTGATCTAATGTGTATCCTGGTAAAACCAATATAAATGGTCCGTTATTGGACATTTGGACGGACCTTTTATATTGGTATTATAAATTTACTCATTCGGAACAAACGTTTGAGGTTCGCTATGGGAATCAACAATCAACATATCCTGGTAATGACGAATTCATTCACGTAACGAAAGTTCAGGTGAGTAACGGTGAACTTACTAGCCTTATTCACAAACACTATCCCTTACGAACTACGAAACATAAAGGCAAGATAACTCTTGAATCGCTTATCTATTCCTTGCATGTTGAAGTAATATTGTTCCGGGATTATCTGTGGAACGCAGAGAGGTGAAAAAAGGTGTCGGCTCTGAATGGGTCTATCTACGATATCAAAGATTAATTTAAACATTAAAATAAAGGTTATATTTCTTCTCAGATCTCAAACTTAACAAAAAATTTCACTAGGTGAAGGAACAAAATGTCAGATACAAAATAGCAAACAAAAATAGAAACGCAAGGGTTGGAAATTACAAGTTTTGAGCTTCCAGCTCCAATTTACAAGTTTACAACTTCACAAATGTTGTGTTTGTTTAGATAACGAGAGATATCCCCCAAGACACAGTTCAAGAGCACCTTGCTCCAAAGGTTACACGTACAGCCTTCCGAAGGCCCCCTCAATATTACACCAATATCACGAAAGAGTTTACATGCTCTTTAAATTCAACCAAGGAGGCTATGCTCAAACCTTACAATTTCTTGCCTCTTAAGGCACAACGTACAATTTACAATTCCTTTACACAGGGGTATCTATTACCCATACTACTGGGCCTTTGTGGAAAAGAAGAACAGGATAAAATACTGGCCCAAACTCAAAATGTATGGAGCCGTACACTTGCGCTCCTTTCAAACCAAGATTTAATACACTACTTGGCCTTGTGGCCCGATGATGCAGAGGCTAGGGAATCCCACACTACTGAGGTGAATAGAAAACGAAGTTAATGAGTGATTTACAGGAGGAAAAAAAGTTACAAAATCGTAGCCACCTCAAGATAAATTGAAAGAGAATTCGAGATGGTAAAGAATTCTCTATTAACGGATTTACAGTTTAAGTCTGTATGAAATTTTACATTAGCAGAAAGAAAGTTTACGTTATAGAAAACAGATGATTACATAGTTAAATATAAGAACCTACCCCTCGGGTGAGTTTGCGGAAATAGATACAGAGATAGAAAACTGGTGGCTTTTAACTGGGCTGATGTACTTCCTGCCGAACAATTAGGCACACCGCCTCCTCTATTAACACACACACTCAGAAATTTGACGAGTTTAGACGAGGTAACTAGAAAAAGCCGCGGCATTTATACCCGAGGGGAGGGTTCGAGAAGGCATCAGACTAAATCCGACCGCACTCTCTCAATTTATTGGATACTCAAGTAGATACAAGAAGCTTATGATTGGCCAAAAAATAAATACAGAAAATTTGTGATGGGCCAGACTCCAAAGCTGGCAGGATGAGAAGGAAGTGTCGCAAACCATGAACTATCAAAATATATGAAAGTCAATTTAGATGAGAAAACTTATAAACACAAGACTTCTTTAAATCATTAATCATTACACCTTGCACCAGAGTGCATGACTTCAGTTTTTTGTACGGACATCTATGGAGAAAAGTTCAAACTTCTAGATGTACACCAAAACAAAACAAAGAAATCCAGTCAGTTTAAGTAACTTTAAAATAAAATATTACTCAGTTATTCAGTAGTGACATCTTCTGATTACTACTTTATGCAGTAGCAGTTTTAAGTTTTGTTCAATAGATAGTGTTCCTTAAGGCACATCTATTAAATGTGCGGGGTTGAGGTGTACTTCCTGGTACAAATATTATAAGTCAAAATGGACTAGTAACGCCACAGACCACATTAGGGAGAATAACAATATTTTTCACTTCCCAAGAGATGGCTGCAATGTGTGTGGCATACAAGCGAATGCTGACAGTAAACAAGCATATAACCTACAACTTGTATGAACAAATTATATAGAAATCAATAATTAATATAATCAATAAGATAACAAAGTTGTTTCATTTGGAATCAACTAGTAAAATATCCTGTAACAGTAACAAAACAATGTGTCTTTTAGCTACTTTGTGTTCAAAACTATTTACAAATTCAAAAGTATTAGTAGGAATGATACCAGATCCCAAATAACATGGAATAGAGGTCTTCGGAATAATACTAACTGATGCACAAATCATAACGCAAGATTGTGGAACAACTTGAAGGAAAAGTCAAAACTAGGTAAGTAAACAGTCAATCTCATAAAAAAGTAAATTTTCTGTAGGACTATCAATCAAGTGCCCTGAAATGAAGGATCAAACCCTGGTATCTGTTGAGCAATTTTCTACCCAATTCCATTTCCTGATGATGGCTTATCAAATTATGTACATTACCTCACAAGAGTTTTCCTGCGATGACCCTGGCTCTGTTAACTCTGATTTAACTTCTTCTTTCAGAGCTATCACTTCTGATACGTGTTCAAAATTTTCCTGTAGAAAATAAGATATATTAGGTATGCTCATAACACACATCTACAAATACTGTCACTAACAAATGAGTATGTTAATTCATTGATTTCCAGTATTACAGTTACATTCAGAATTTCACTGATGTTTAAGGATGATTTCTACCAGCAGAGAACTGTTATAACCAAAGGCTGTACTGAGAATGGTGTTACTATTCTTGCCCACTCCTTATGTCAGAGAAAGGATGAGATGGAGAACAAAATATAAAATGCAAAATATTTTCTAGCCATATCAGAAGATATAATACCAGGGATGGAATTGGGGCCATCTCACACAGAATTTGGAAGGAAGCAGTGATAGGCATAAACACTAAATTGTATGAACTGTTTTCATATGTACAATCATATCAATCAAATCATAAAAGTTGTGTGAACTAATTAGAAGTGTTACAACTGTTCTAAATAATTTTTTGTTCTCAGCATACAGTTTGTTTATAGACAGATTAAAATACCTTGAAATAATGGAATCATATTCTCTACTCTGGTTTTGCTAAGATCACAGGGGCTACATAAACCATTAAGGCAGTTCTGTTTCAAACAGCATATATCAATGCTTCCAAGTTTAAAATGAAAAAAAATAAACATGAATGAAGCAGACTTATCACAGTCATATACCAGCAAAATATGTGATGTAGCCCAAAGGAAAAGCAACTAGAAATGAAATATTTTACTACTATAAGCATGTTATGTAGTGTTCTGTGAGGAGCTGAGGGGATGAGAACACCGTCAGTGGAGAATCAGCAGTGTTGGAGTGTATATCTGCAGTTTCAGAAGATCCCTTATGATCTACGACAAAACATTTAAATTTTTCACTTGGATTTATAAAACCTTGTCAACAGTAAAGGGGGGGAAGGGACTGTGAATGAAAGCCCATGTTTTAATATAACTTAACCTACTACTAAAAGTGAATTAAAGTATCAAGTTCTACAATATACCAACTTAACGCATTCAATATAGAAGAGAACAGTAGCTGAACTAAGGAATGGATGAAAAGGATGAACAAAAAGGACAGGGAAATAATGAAAAAGAGGAAAGAAAACCTCTGTTTAATGTGCCTTAAGAGCCTTAAGAAATTCTTCTCAGAAATCCTGATTTCTAGAGCCCTTAGACATGGTTCTCTATATAACATAGGCTGACCTGCATTTGAGGAATAAAATGAGCTAATCACTACTCAGCCTTTTTGAATGAATTCAACGCCTGAGCAAAATACTTATTTTGAGATAAGTATATTCAGATTTTGAGCTATTTTATCCCTCACATGTCATAGGCAAATCTGCTCTTTCTTCAACACACATAATATCTTCCAGCACATTGTGGATGAGAGGGTAACCCAGAATAATCACACCTGTGTTGACTTTTTGTTTAGCAGACTGGCGTATCGTCTCAAAAACACTAACGAATGATTTGTGATTTAACTTCTTCTACACTAATTATGGTAGGAGTAATCATTTTTAACATGTGGTGCTAATGGTGGTGCAGTACTGTTGGAGAATATTAGTTTTAAAATCAATACAATGGGCCAACCATCCTCTATTATAATCGGAGGGGGAAAATAGAAGAGGTGCATTCCCTACAGGAAAGTTATTTAGATACTGACAGTAAGAAGTACAGACTAATCCAACCACAACCTTAAGTTCCTAAGAGTTGGCAGCTTTGTGTAGCATGTTGTGGTGTATTCCAAGACAAAGAAACAAAACAGATTCATACTACACTTAGATGTCCATGCAGCAAATGGTGACTGCTAGTGTTAATATTGGGGAAGCACATAGTAAATTATACCTCTGTCAAACTTATTGAACTGCTAAGAGTAAAATTCTATAACGTTGTCTGCAATGAGACTTACAAGTGATGCATTTGTTGTTCCTTCAAGCCCGGCTGGTTCCTCTTTGATCTTTATTTCCAGGTCCATTTCGTACTGCAACTGAAGTAGAAGGTACTGGGATCGTTGATTACTTCCAATGACCTTACACTGAAACATAAGCCAGAAAAATATATTACCTTGTTGATGTCATTGCTACTTATGTTGTTTGTCAACAGACTAAGCAACAAGCTTGTAATTTTACATGATCATCATATTATGATCATAATGAAGAACTCAAAATTTGATATGCCTGTTGATATTGTGATCATAGCTAAGGACCTCAAGTTTTCTATGACTGATACTTCGATCATAGCTAAAGGCGTGTAGTTTTATATGACTTCTAAAACAGTGATCACTTAAATAGGAAATATAAGTTAACATATCTGTCAATATCAAGATCATAGTCAAAGGACCCCTAGTATTATATGACACCATATATCATACAGTTTTATATGGAACTGAAACCGCAACAAGATGACCTTTCTTATTAAAAATCCAATGCGCATCGCTTGTGATCGAAATGCACAAAACTTCTTGAAAATTCAGTGACTATTCCGTTTGCATATCACTCTGATCACCTGGGTCCATATCTTGAAATCTTCCTACAATTTATGGAAACCTATAACTTGTTTTCCGGTCATTGACCAGGTCAGGGATGGAATGAATGAAGAAGATGAAGGCTATTAGTATGATAGGGTCGCCACTCCCAAAGTGATTTATTAATGACTGATAGTTGCTATGAAATGAGAATGGAGTGTGTTGCTGGAATGAAAGATGACAGGGAAAACCGGAGTACCCGGAGAAAAACCTGTCCCGCCTCCGATTTGTCCGGCACAAATCTCATATGGAGTGACCGGGTTTTGAACCACGGTATCCAGCGGTGAGAGCCCGACGCGCTGCCGTCTGAGCCACGGAGACTCCCTTCATACAATTTATATCCTTTGCAATTAGCTTCAAAACTAACTGAACAAGATGACAACTCTTTGAGATTTGTTCTATCAAAATTTTCCTTCTCAGGATCAAATTCTCTCAAAACATTCTCCCCTCATCCAGCTGATTCACTATTTCTTTATTTGAGACATTTTCTATCAATCTGATAATCAAGAACTTCTGATATCATGGCCATTCAAAGGATTCAACTCTGTGTTTTCGGCATCCGTGTTTCACTTCCATATGGTGTCGTACTCCATATTCAGTGTAAACATAATTTTAAAATTTTCAATCTGTGAACCTAACGAACGTGATGGAGAACAGATGGAAATTTAGGCTGGATTCAGCGATGATATTTATCAATATTTACAAGGCATGTGTTAGTGTACCATGGCACGTGATCTCGGATGCATTGATAAAAAAAGGGCAGGGATAGGAGAACCAATTATAAAAGCCATGAAAGAGAAGTGAGTAAGTAGTATGAATACTACCATGGGACAAACTATATGGTTCAAAGTAGAAACAGGACTTCAAAAAGGATGTGTTTTATCCCCTCCAATCTTCACTACAGTCATGGAAGAAATCCACAAAAGTATACAAAAAATGGGAATCAAGAAGGCATCTCTGCAGATGACACAGTAATATGCGGAGAAGATGAAATGGAAGCACAAGAACAAGACACTGTATGGAATTAGGAGATAGAGGAATATGGAAAGAAAATAAGTATGGAAAAGTGTATGGTAGTAGTGGTGTCGAGAGGTAATAGAGAAGGAAGTGGGAATATTGAAGTAAATGGAAGACCACTAGAAGTTGTGGAAAAAGCTTCACGTATTTGGGGAGAATAATTGCAGAAGATGGGAAAATAAATTAAGAAATTGGAAAGAGAATTGAACAAGCCAATGAGTTTTACTAATGTGTGAGATGTATAGTCTGTAACTGGGACATCGGAAAGGCATGTGAGAAAATTCTACACCCAATGAATTAAAAACAATTTTGACATATGCATCAGGCACATGGACAACAATAAAACATGATGAAAGCAGAATGCAAGAGGCCAAGATGAAATTCCTTAAGAGAAATAATAGGGAGGGCAAGAAGGGATAAAGTCAGAAACATAGACATCAGGGAGTGGATTGGATTCCCTGAACTGAAAGGCAAGATAGAGTCCCGTAAGCTAAAATGGTATGGACACATGATGAGAATGGAAGAGGATAGAGTACCAAAGGAAGTATTTACAGAGAAAGTCATAAGAGAAAGACATCGGGGAATGCCCAGAAAAGGGTGAATGGATATGGAAAGGAGAGTACAGACAAGAATGGAGTAAATGTAGAAAAAATATTCGAGGAAGGAAGGGAGTGATGGAGAAAAACTGAGGAGGTACTTGATTCACATTTCAATGCAAAAGACTGGAAATGGAAAATGAAGAAAATTCTACTGATATGAAGACAAAAATTTATACAATTGTCCTATCAGCTCATTGCATTGAGCAATGCCATCAACAATTACTTAAGTGTCCTTTCTTTATTTTTCTGTGCATGTCACGTCTAATGACATAACCGAGTGGTGTTTACCAGAGCGCCCCTTGTAGGGAGTTCCATGCCAAACAATTGGTTTAAACGTTTAGCAGTTTCAATCAATCAATACTGATCTGCATTTAGGGCAGTCACCCAGGTGGCAGATTCCCTATCTGTTGTTTTACTAATATTTTCTTAAATGATTTCAAAGAAACTGGAAATTTATTGAACATCTCCCTTGGTAAGTTTTTCCAATCCAAAACTCCCCTTCCTATAAATGAATATTTGCCCCAGTCTGTACTCTTGAATTCCAACTTTATCTTCATATTGTTATCTTTCCTACTTTTAAAGATGTCACTCAAACTTATTTGTATACTAATGTCATTCCATGCCATCTCCCCGCTAGCAGCTCCGAACGTACCACTTGTTACAAACCATCACTCTCATTTTGGTTCCAAATTGAAAACAGCAAGCACACTTAGTTTACAAAAGGAGTATATTTATTATCCCGTATATTCAATAAAATTAATACCACGTCATGTGGTTAAATAAACATAGATGTTCAAAATTTTAAGGGGACAAGTTCCGCCCTTCCCTTATTTGGCATCATCAGCCTTATTTAATCTTAAAACAAACATTATTTAGAGGACAATAATATTTATGTTTTCCAAAATTTGAACTGTGATGTCTTAAGGTTAAAAACACTAAGAAATAGTAGGTACAATATATGACGTTGAGACATGACATATACAGCACATGTTAAAATCATTGTAAACAATTTTAAAATCTTTGTCCAAAAGCAAATTTGTGTCATATAAAATTCTAAAAATAACTCTTGTGTGGAACTGAAGTGGATCCTCTTCGTAAGAAAATTCGAGCATATGTTAGCTTGAGGCAATTGTCAATACAAGTCTTCAATTGAGTAGCTGGTTGAAACGTAGAGGCTGGATTTTGTTTATTTTTGCGAAGAGGAGCTAAAGAATATTGACCAGGAGAAGAGGCGAATGTTTCAAATTATCTTATTAAGTTGATTGATCCATAAATTATCGTAATATATAGTAATATAACCTATGCAAGGAAAGATGTTGTGCTGGTTGAAGCTGCTTTTGGAACAAGTATATCTGGTATTTGACAGGTATGTTTGAATTTCTCGTGAAAGTGTATTCCCTCTAGAAGATGTAGACATCGTGGAAAAGGATGTGCATATACTGTAATGAAACAAAGAAGAAAGACGTGTAACACGGTGTGTGTTTTACCTTCCCCTCAACATTCCGATCCTCCTCTACCACATCGATACAACACGAGGAGTAGGAACTCCAGACAGAACAACGCTGCTAATACACAAAGATATACATAGTTACGGCGAATGAGTAAGTACCCGTTTTACATAATACAGAACTCTTGGATATTAGCATACAATTTAAACACACACCGTCATACACGCCTTTCTTTTTGTTTGTTTCATTACAGTATAACCACATCCTTTTCCACGATTCTCTACGTCTTCTAGAGGGACTACACTCTCACGAGAATTTCGAACATACCTGTCAAATACCAGATATACTCGTCCCAAAAGCAGCATCAACCAGCATATCAACATATTTTTGCATTGGTTATATTACGATAATTTATGGATCAACGAACTTAATAAGGTAATTTAAAACATTCGCCTTTCCTCCTGGTCAATATTCTTAGACTACTGTTCACAAAAGAATACAAAACCCAACCTCAACGTTTCAACCAATCTAGTCTATTGAAGACTTGTATTGACAATTGCCCCAAGAATTTAAATGAAACAGATTTTCTTTTGGGCAAAGATTTTAAAATTGTTTACGATAATTTTAACATGTGTTGTATATGCCATGTCTCAACATCATATTTTATAACTACTATTCCTTAGTTTGTTTAACCTTAAGAAAACACAGTTCAATTTTTATAAATCATAAATGTCAATGTCCTCTAAATAATGTTTGTTTTAAGATTAAATAAGGCTGAAGATGCCCAATAAAAGTAGGCGAAACATGTCACCTTAAAATTATGAATTTCTATGTTTATTTAACCACATAACATAGTGTAATGGTTGTAGAGTCGGCCACGCTAACTCGCTACGGCCGTGGCGTCACCCATCGCCCCACCCCTTTACGCTCGAGCGCGCCAATCCGCGAGCAACACTCAAGCGCTGGGCCAGCCCTTCTCACTTCTATACGTGGTCGCGCCGCAGCGAACTACGGAAACGACTGGAAGATTAATCTGGAGTCTTCTATTTCGCGAGGTTGCTCGATCCATCGAACATCCGGACTATTCCAGAAGGGCTGGCGCAGGTATAAAAGAGCAGTTACTTGCCTACAGTCAGTTAGTCAGTGAGAGCTAGTCAGTGAGAATTGGAGAGTGACAGTTAGTTAGTGAGTGAGTGGGAGCGAGATTGAGTTGACTGGAGAGCAGTCAGTGATAGCCTGGGAGAGTGCAGCCTGATCGAGTATCTGTCTGTCGGAGCCGACGACTCATTCCTGTCTTCCTGATATCGTGTGTGTGTGTGTCCCTTGAGACTGGCTGCTGGAGGAGAACCTGGAGTGTTCTGGAGCGGCGAAGAAGGGAACACTAGGAGACGACGTGTGAAGACTGCGGAGTTCAACGGGTTGAGTGAACAGCGGATACTATCCCGACCTACGAGGCTGACGTGTAAGCTGTGGACCGTGACAGCGCTAACGAGTGTGACTGAGTGGCTGAGAGAGTGTACTGTAAACAATCGATGACTCTGTGCATGTGTGTGTCATTGGAGATGGAACCTAAGAGAAACTAAGAGAGAGAGAGCGCGCGAGCCGTAAGTGTGTAAGTGTACTTGTGTAACTTGTAAGCTCGGCTATCGTCTGTGTGTGTGTGTGTGTAAATCTGTAATTATAGTGCTTAGTTAATAAATCTTAGAAATAGGTTGCTACCAGGTGCTGTATGCATTTATTTACTTAGTTACCCCGCCAACACGTTACAATAGTATTAATTGTATTGCATATGTGGGGTAATAAATATACTCCTTTTGTAAACTAAGTGACATACCACTTAGCCGAGCAGCTCGTCTTCTTTCTCTCAATTCTTCCCAGCCCAAACTTTGCAACATTTTTGTAACGCTACTCTTTTGCCGTAAATCAACCAGAAAAAATCGATGAGCTGCTTTCCTGTGGATTTTCATTCCATGAATCAGATAATGCTGGTGAGGGTCCCATACACTGGAACCATACTCTAGTTCGGGTCTTACCAGAGAATTATATGCCCTCTTCTTTATATCCTTACTACAACCCCTAAACACCCTCATAACCATGTGCAGAGATCTGTACCCTTTATTAACAATCACATTTATGTGATTACCCAATGAAGATCTTTCCCTACATTAACACCTAGATACTTACAATGATCCCTAAAAGGAACTTTCACCCCATCAATGCAGTAATTAAAACTGAGAGGACTTTTCCTATTTGTGAAACTTACAACCTGACTTTTAACCCTGTTTATCAACATACCATTGTCTGCTGCCCATTTCACAACATTATCGACGTCACTTTGCAGTTGCTCACAATCTTGTAACTTATTTATTACCGGTACTCTATACAGAATAACAACATCCAAAAAAAGCCTTACCTCTGATTCCACTTGTTTACTCATATCATTTATATACAAGAAAACATTAAGGTCCAATAACACCGAATTGAGGAATTCTCCTCTTAATTATTACAGGGTCAGGTAAAGCTTTTCTGGGATCTATTTTCTAGAAATATAGCAACCAATTCAGCCATTCTGTTGTCTAGTCCAATTGCACTCATTTTTGCCAGTAGTCTCCCATGATCCTCCCTATCAAATGCTTTAGACAGGTCAATCACAATACAGTCCATATGACCTTCTGAATCCAAGATATCTGCTATATCTTGCTGGAACCCTACAAGTTGAGCTTCAGTAGAATAATCTTTCCTAAAACCGAACTGCCTTCTATTGAACCAGTTATTAATTTCACAAACATGTCTAATATAATCAGAAAGAATGTCTTCCCATAGCATACATACAACGCATGTCAAACTTACTGGCCTGTAATTTTCAGCTTTATGTCTATCACCCTTTCCTTTATACACAAGGGGCTACTATAGCAACTGTCCATTCATTTGGTATAGCTCCTTCAAGCAAACAATAATCAAATAAGTACTTCAGATATGGTACTCTATCCCATCCCATTGTCTTTAGTATATCCCCAGAAATCTTATCAATCCCAGCTGCTTTTCTAGTTTAAACTTTTGTATCTTATTGTAAATGTCATTGTTATCATATGCAAATTTGAATACTCTTTAGCATTAGTCTCCTCCTCTATCTGGACATTATCCTTGTATCCAACAACTGTTTATTGTTCCCCAGGTGGTACAAAAATTGTCTATGTTGAATACCTCGAGTAGTGCCTCAGGGAATTCATTTCACCCAATAGCAGTGTTTTTTAATCACTTTGTGATACTTCACTGTAAATGTAAACTTACTGCACTAACAATGAATACTACAATTTCTCCTACAGGTAATACATAAACATTGTTACTGTGGCTAATTGAGTCGATTCTTACACATTGCCGGGGAACAGATTTCTATCTAAACACATATCTATTCAGGAAACTATGCTCAATAGTATTTTGTATATTTCAATGTAGGGGACACTACTGAAATGTACTGTGTTTACTTGTTCTGGCCATCACAGGTTATTCTATTAATATGTTATTAGCTTTACTTTCAAGCAACTACTTTTACAGCTTCCACAGCCAGAATGTATTCCTGAGGATTGTTCTTCCATTTCTGCTAGCAGTTTAATGTTGCACCAACAACTCCAAGAGAAAGGGATTAGATTAGGTACGCAGCAGATTTAATTAGGGTTAATTAATGATAAAATGGGGAAAACACGGAAACGTTTTCCAGGGCTGCAGATCCTAGGATTCGACACCATGCAAACTCACCGCCACTCGCCCCTGATAATCTTCTACACACCAATAAATCAGAGAGGCAGCCAACTGTTACCTACATCATCATGAACAAAAACCGGATTTAGCTGCTGTGGGATAATGATGTCATACTGAAGAATCTCCGTAACAACACTGATATAACAAGATACAGATATCCTAAACGGAAACATTTCAAGATTTGGTACCCTACTGCCATATGTCGCAACCTGTAGTGTAAAGAACAACTCAACATTCACAGCGTCACTATAAAACTGCACACAGAGCTAAATAACACAGCAAAACAATAATTAAAATTACACACTACATACTGAATTTCTTTCTGAAACTACCATCCGCAATCCTCATCTGCGAACCTCTTCAGAAAAAGATCGTCATTTCACTAAATTGAGATATATTGCTGCTACACACATCTTGCAGGTACTTGCAACGCACAGGCTAGGAGTTTTTTAAAAAGCAAGCTAGATATATGCGTATTCATTTTGAATGCTTAATTAAAAATAAAATTTAAGAAAATTAATAAAATTAAATAGTAAAAATTAGGAGAATGCTGAAACTGAGAAAGATTAATATTAACTTCTAATATTCTCAATTGAGATCTATATATTTAGCAAAAGTATATGACTTAACTTACCGACAATATGTTACTGGTTGTGAACACAGTGTAGAATGATACAAATCACAATTCCTCAAAGAAGAAAATCCGTAAATCACTTAACGGAATAAGCTGTAGAATTGGCTATTACGCGCCTTGTATAACAACATATCAGCCACTTCGAAACAGAACCGGATATTTGAATGTTGATAAATCACCTACAACAAACTCTTGAAGAACAAATTTGATTTGCAACAGTCAGTAGATCAGGCTGAATTTAGGAAAGGGTGTATTACTAATGACCACTGCAAAGTATGCGACACTTCTTCTGCTTCTGCTTCTGCTTGAAATGTGAATGGGCTTGTTATATCACCCAGTTCCAATACTTATAATAAATCACACTGTAACACTCATATACAGTATACCAAAATACACAACTGTGGGGAGAGTTGTAGTTTAACATATTCGTAATGTCTACAATTGCAGTATGCGACACTGGGTGCAATGTCCTGCTAAGTCTGGCTCAAGGAGGATATGTAAGAGAGAAGGAACCTCTCCGGGTGAAAAAGGGAATACCAAAGCAGGTCCATAAGTCTTAACGAGTGTTATGCCATGGAAGGAGGGATCAACTGACTGAATTTTACGATCCAATTCTTCGTACACTAGGGGAAATAAAATCGTCCGGCTTTTATACATATATACATGCATTTTCATTATAGTCCGTTATGCCTTCCATCGTTCAGTCTGCAAGCCTCTGTGAATTTACTATACGTCGCGAAAATCCTCTATTTGCAACTAGTGCCGTGACCTCATTTAATTCTATACCTCTTATCTTTAAATCGTTAGAAACTGAGTAAAACCACTATCATCTTGGTCTCCCTCTACTCCTCTTACCCTCCATAATAGCGACTATTATTCTCCTAGGTAACCTATCCTACTCCATTCGTCGCACATGTCCCCTCCACCAAAGACGATTTACGCGTACAATTTCATCCATCGAGTTCATTCCTAAATTAGCCGTTATCTGCTTGTTCCGTGTACTCTCCTGCCATTGTTCCCACCAGTTTGTAAAATCAATAATTCTCGCTACTTTCATGTCTTGTACTTCTAACTTATAAATAAGATATCCTGAGTCCACCCAACTTTCGCTCTCGTAAAGCAAAGATGGTCTGGAAACACACCGATGTAAAGACAGATTCGTCCAGGAGCTAACTTCCTTTTTACAGAACACTGTTGATCGCAACAGCCAGCTCACTGCAATAGCTTTACTACACCTTGATTCAATCTCACTTACTATATTACCATCCTGGGGGAACACACACAAAAAAAAAAAAAAAAAAAAAAAAGAACTTAAAATTATCTACCTCTTCCAGCTTTGTATCACCAATCTGACATTCAATTCTGTTGACTTTCTTACCTACTGACATCAATTTAGACGTGGAGAGGCTAATTGCCATACCATACTCATTGCACATGTTTTCAAGTTCCAATACTTTTGACTGCAGGCTTTCGGCACAATCTGCCATTAAGACGAAGACGTCAGTAGAGGCCAGGCTGCTTACTACATTTCCACCTGCCTGAATCTGTCCCTGCCAATTTATACCTTTCAGCAGATGATACACGTAAATTACGAAGAGCTAATGAGAAAGATTACAGCCTTGTCTAACCCCTGTAAGCATCCAGAACCAAGAACTCATTCTACCATCAATTCTCACTGCAGCCCCATTGTTATCATAAATGCCTTTGATTGATTCTAATAATCTACCCTTAATTCCATAGCCCCTCAGTATGGTGAACATCTTTTCCCACGTTACCCTCTCATATACTTTCGCTAGATCTACGAAACATAAGCACAACTGTCTATTCATCTCGTAACATTTTTCAATTACCAGGCGCATGCCGTACTGAAAGTCGGATCCTGACAGCTCCTCTGTGGTCTGTAACCACACTGGTTTTCATCCAACTTCCTCTCAACAATTGATCACACCCTCCCTTCCAAGATGCCAGTGAAAAACTTTGCCTGGTATAGTAATCAATGAGATACCTCGATAGTTGTTGCAATTCTTCCTGTTCCCTTGCTTATAGATAGGTGCAATTACTGCTATTCTCCAATATGAAAGTACCTCACCAACACTCCATTATAATCTTACTATTCTATGAAGCAATTTCATCCCTGCCTTGCCACTATACTTCACTATATCAGGTCTAATTTCACCTATCCCTGCTGCTTTATGACAATGGAGTTTATTTACCATCCTTTCCACGTCCTCAAGCGTAATTTCACCACATCATGTTCTTCCTCCCCATGAGCTTGGTTGTTCGCGACACCACCAGGAAGATTTCCTTTTACGTTGAGACGATTTTCAAAATATTCCCTTCACCTGTCCTGTGGTTCCCTGGGATCTATTATGAGTTCACCTGAATTAACCAAAACACAGCTCATTTCCTTTTTCCTTCATTTCCCAAGATTATGTATTTCTGACTAGAAAGGTTTCTCTGATGCTTTAAATAGCCTTTCTAGGTGATTACCAAAATCTTCCCACGACATCATTTTGGATTCAACGACTATTTATTTCGCTCTGTTTCGTTCTTCTGCGTACAATTCAATGTCTGCATTGGCCCTTGCTTGGAGCCATTTCTGATAAGCTTTCTTTTTACGTTTAGAAGCTGCTGTCACCTCATCATTCCACCAAGATGTTCGCCTTTGCCCATCTTTACACACAGTCGTTCCTAGTCATTCCCTTGTTGTTTCTGCTGCAGCATCCCTGTATACCACACATTCTCTTTCTATATCAGTAACCTACTTACTGTCCACTGTTCGAAACTTGTCACTAATAATATCCATGTAGGCCTACTTCTGTCTAAATTCCTCGTCCTGGAGATTTTCTACACTTATCCCTTTGCAGACAGATTTCACTTTCTCTGTCCTAGGCCGTTGAGATACTCGTACTTAGTTCACTACAGATCAGACGTGCTCTGTATAACAGAAAAGTCACCGAAAGACTCATACATTCCTAACAAACGTCCTGAATTTGAAGTCGGTTAATATATAGTCTACTCTATGAAACTGGTACCCCTAGCCTTCCACGTGTAGCGGTGAGTAGCCTTACGCTTGAAGAATGTAGTCGTAACTGCTAAACACATACCAGCACAGAACTCCAGCAAGCGCTTCCCTTTCCCATTAGCTTCCATGTCTTCCCCATATTTACCAATCGCCCCTTCGAATACTTCAGTTCTCTTTCCAACTCTCGCATTGGTATCGCCCATTAGCACTATCCTATCTTTGCTGTTGACTTTGACTGCGATGTCACTCAATGTTTCATAAAACTTGTCAACTTCATCCTCATCTCCACCCTCACATGGTGAATAAATTGAGACAATTCTCGTCCTAATTCCCCCAACTGCCTAATCTACCCACAACGTTCGCTCATTTACGTGCCTAACAGAAACTACGCTGCGTACAATAGTATTCCTGATAAACTATCCTACCCCATACTCTGAGTTTCACCTTTTTAACACAAATCAAGTATACTTTATAATCTCCTGTCTCTTCCTCGTTATTTCTTCTTACCCTTAATTTCACTTACACCTAGTACATCCAGATGCATCCTATTTTCTGACTCAGCCTGTTCTACTTTCTTTTTTCCGTAGCTCCCCATCGAATTCCATTTCTTTACAAAGTTGTTTCCAAGGAGAACCTCGCCTGTCAAGTGAGAGTGGGTCACCATTACTCCCATAGGTCCGAGGCTTTCTTAAAACGTACTGAACTTGGCAAATCCATTAAGCAGGATGTCACCCTACTTACACATAGTCCTGGTGAGCATTTTTCCTCTAACGGGTTAGGGACCACCGGTGGATTGTGTAGTCCTAGCCGCATGAGCGAATGAAGGGCCATTATACAGAATATCTCTGAGGACCCACTCCTGTTCCGTAGCAACTGGTATCCCGACACTCAGGACCACTTACTAGGCCACTCAACTGTTGCCCTTGGTTCACGAACTAGAACGTGACTACAGTAACGTACACCATGAACCATCTAATATTATTATTCCGGAAATACCGTGCATCACAGAGGTGTAAGAAGGTGTTGTGCTGAATGGATGGACAAGGAATTGACAAGAGCATAATTTAATCCCCAAAATTTTGAAATTGTATTCCTTCCGTCTTGTTCTCTTATTTAAAATTTGGTAAATAGAAGATCTAAAAAAAGCAATAACAATATAAAAATGAACTCGTTAGTTCCAACAACAACGACATAAAGTCCAAAATCAGGTACAGAAGTAGAGAGAATTATCAGGATGATAATATACGATGGATGAGTATTATTAGCTCTGAAACAATTGTACTATTTTATAAGAGAAGGTTTGCTCCATTAACTTCCATAGCCTAAGAGTCTGAGCTCCTAACTCAGAGGCATAACTTTCTTGGAGTGCACAAGGTTATACAATGGCAATCTTCAAATAAGGTATTTACAGTCACTTCTGCTTTTTTTTTTTTTTCGGAAACGTAAACAGGGGCGATGAGTGCCCATAATAAATTGCTATGATGTAAAAAGGTAAAGGTTGATAAAGATCGGGGGAAAACAAAATCCATGAGGGCGAAAAACCTGCGCTCCTTGTAGAAAACTCTTAAAACCTTAAGTGGGCTTATGGCCCCAACATACAGAGGCTAAGCGTATTGTGCGCCGGGAAGACTAAATGATAAAAATTAAATACCAAAATCTGTTCATAAAATTAGAGGATAAGAAACTTTAGTCACCCCATACCGAGATGAACGGTAGTCAACAGAGGGTAATCACTCATGTCCCCTTACATTATGTATTTCCCAGTAGGGAATAAAACAGATTACTTAGACTGGCGAATTTTTTTTACATTTAAACAGCAGAGTTTAGTAATGTACGTGAAATAAAAGAGTTTTGAATCATTTCATATATTAAGAAAATTCTGCCATTACCTTGAGTTGCTGGGCCTTTGAACGCCGACTGCGTCCTCTGCCACTTTAGTATACGCCGCACACAATAAACTGGAGCCATGACCATGACAATACAGCCTTAAAGCGCTCAGCTTTTATAGTATCTGGAGGGGAAGTTCCAGAACTCTTTACAGATAGGCTGGGTGCTTGTACACACCCCAAAACAAAATTTATTTGGCTAGAGAAAGTATACACAAATTATCTTTAATCCCGGCGGAGAGGACAATTAGGCCGATGGTAGAGACATCTATTAGATGAAAATCCAAGTGTATTGCATAACATTAATTCAAGTTCAATTACACAGATGGCCTTATAGAAGGCACGCAGTCTGACTGGACGGAGAAGGTGCACCCCCGGTACCCTAAGGTTTTGCCACGGTATGAACAGCTTTGAAATCTTGAATCTTGCCGTACATAATTTTTGATAAAACATATATAAGTTGGATTATCACTTGATAGATTGGCCTTTCATGTTTAGTTGTTGAAGTAAAGTAGTTTAGATAGTGTTTGCGAAGTAGTAGAAGGTCGGGGTGTTGCGTCTAGAGTCGATGGCAAGAACGGCCGCCGATGACGATGTCAGGATGGGGTCGCCCGGGCCCCCAAGGTACCCTCAGATATCATCCTCCCGTACATTTTGAGGAGCAACCAAGGCGATGGTCACAAAGTACCAAGTAGCATTGTTCGGCCCAAATATAGAGTGGGCGGTTGGATTCCAGCATCCAAGCCATTCCACAGGATGATATTCCCAAAGGAGTCAGTTTGGACGGAGTCTCGGCCGGGACGAGGCGGGTCCATACCCCGCGCCGGCATCTCTCGCTCATTGACACGACGTGGCCTCAGGTGAAAATATGGCACTGTAGTATTGATTTTTGGGGCAACTGTAACTTACTCACAGACAGTGTTACATGTGGTCCAGGTACGGTTGTCAACTTTGGAGGAATAGTGCACGGAGTTTCGACACAGGTTTGGAGACAGGGTCCTTAATGGCTGAAAAATAATGAGATCATTGAAGGGAAGGTTTAAAAAAGGATTTAAACAAAAAATGAAATTTTAGTTATGATTTTACTTATATACATACAATATTTCACAGCCAACAGGGGCAGCAAGACTCCTTATTCTAACTTGATTATATAAAACTTAAACTAATAAGATGCTAAGGAAGGAAATATAATTAAATCAACAACATCATCCCTTGGTGGCATATACTGAAGAAGCAAATGCCTTTACACAGGTTTTACGTGACACAGGTGTAGCTCAAAAATCTTTTCATTTCATTGACAGGAGTAAGGAAATCAAGCCTAATGCAGGGTTAATGAAATCTGAGGGCAAGCTTGCCCACGGAAACAAAGTTTTTAACCATTACCTGATCTCCAATTTTTTACTTGGTGGGTCTTTGTCCACGGTCATACCTCATTTTTACTCTCCGGTGAGAGGCCTTAAGATTATTTCTAGCTTTTCCCCATAAATCTCGGATATTCTCTGGATCTATTGTCTGTGGCAAAATCTCATTGGTCGACTACGAATTTGACAAATGAGTATTTGGGACAAACTTAAACATAAGAGAAATTGGAGAAACTTGTGCTACTTATGAATGGCCGAGTTAAATGCTAATGATAACCAGTGTAAGGAAGTGTCCGTTTGGGAATGATCTTCGTGGTGAAAAGCAATAAGGGCAGGTCGAGGATTATGATTAACCCGCTCAGCTAGGGATGGTTGTAGGTGGTGTGCAGACGTCGTGACATGCGAGATAGAGAGATCGAAACAGAACATACGAAATCAATTACAGGGGAACGGCTTAGCGTTATCGGGAACAACATATTGACAGGGTTCAAAAGACGACAAAACAGAACTGAGACAAGAAATAGTAAACTGAGTAGTGGCAAGCCTAGTCGGAAACAGCCATAAAAACCGAGTAAAACCACCCGCAACACACAAGAATGAATTTATTCCCATTCCCTTTATATTGGGGAAGGGTGTAATGTAATCCATGTACAATCGCACCATAGGGCGAGATGCTTGGTGTGAGGACAATAGTCTTTAATTAGCTGACAACATGGGCTTGCTAATCAAACAAGACTTACATGCCTTAACCAGTTCCCTAATCTCGCCATCCATACTCTTCCAGATAAACGTCCCTCTTATCTTCTCTCTGGTTTTATAGATGAATAGATTTCCCCTAATGCGATCTCATGGTAATACTTCAAAATCATAGGTACTAGCACTGCTGGAACGACAATTTTTGTCTTCTGATCGTACCTCGAAGGGCCACACAGATCTCCATTCCTCAAAACATAAGAGACGACATGTTCCCCAGAAGAAAGGGTTTCCATAATAGGAGCATGCACTGTGTCTCCACGCTGGCATTTGGCTATATCGTCAAATAATAAAGAGGCATTAGTAAAAAGTGCACTTATGCAATTGGTTTGAAAATAGAAGGGGAACGTCTTTCCTCCGGATCAACAGAATTAGAATCGCCGGAAAACATTCGGCTTAAGCCACTGCGACTTCGTTCTCCGACACTCGAATGTGTAGCACGTCAAACTGAAAAGCTGAAACCCTAGTCGCCCAACGGGTGATGCGTCCGGTACAACGGGGCCTAGGAAAAATCCAGCTCAGAGCCTGATCGTCGGTCTCCAATTAAAATTTAACGTGCTCAAGGTAGAGGCGGAATATTTCGAAGGCAAATCAGACGGCCAGTCTTTTCAACTCATATATAGAGTACTTGGTCTCTTGAGTTGACAATGTTCCAGGCGCATTGTTAGTTGGGCGCTTTCCGATTTCATATTCCTGAAGAAGAACCGCCGCACCGCAGATAAAGCGGTGTCTGCCTGTAAAGTTAACGTTTTGGAGAAATCTGGCATTGCCGAGACCGGGGCGTTACACAGAGCTGATTTCAGATCCTCAAACGCAGCTTGCTGTGATGTCCCCAATTCAAACTGGGCACCTTGCCTGCGGAGAAAGTTTAGGGGTTCCTTCCTACTAGCAACGATTAGGAATTCACCATGCTGATGAATCTGGCAACACCTTTAGCATTTTTAGGAGGCTCGAATCTACGGATTACGTGAGTTCTGAAATGATCGACCGAAACTCCAGTAGGTGACACAGTATGGCCCAAGAAGGACATGGATGGTTTAGCAAAAGGTACCTTTGACAACTTGATCGTCAATCCAGCTTTACACAAGTGTTTAGAGCTTTCTCTAGACGAGCGAAGTGTTCTTCAAAGGTCTCGGAGAAAACAACATCATCCAGATAATGGTACAGATAATTAAATTTAATATTGGAGAAGATACTAACTAGCAGCCTATTAAAAACCGCCACGTCCCCAGGGAGCCTGAAAGGCATCCCGTTGTATTCATACAAGTTCCATTCACTAGCGAAACCAGTCAGATATTTCGATTCTTCCACCAGAGGTATCTGGTTATAGGTTTGGTTAAGATCTAATATGGTGAAGAACATGGCCTTACGTTTGAAAATATAAGAACAGTCACGTCCGTAGGGAGCCAGAAAGGCACCCGGTTGTATTCATGCAGGTTCAATTCACTAGCGATAGCAGTCAGATATTTCGATTCTTCCACCAGAGGTATCTGGTTTTAGGCTTGGTTAAGATCTAAGATGGTGAAGAACATAGCCTTACGAAACCAAGAAAGACACGAATGCAAGTCGGGAAGGGGTGCTGATTATAGAATTATCTTACGATTTAATGCCCTCTAATCAAGCCGCCTTGAGGTTTCTGAACCAGAAAAATGGGTGAAGAATACGCCTACTTGGAGGGTCGAATGATACCATACCTCAGCATTTGGTCAATGATTTCCTTGAGGGACTTTGTTTCAGGTGGAGATAGCCTGTACAGAGGAAATCTTAGACGGACCGAATCCGGAAACTCGATTTTGTATTCAAGTAAGTCAGTCACACCAAGATTTTCGGAAAAACGTCGGAAAATGACTGACATAATTTACGAATGCAATTAGCCTGTTCCTCAGGTAGATGGCTAACGTCTAACGACATCTCACTCCCGGTAGACGAAATAACAGATGATGATACAGAATTACATTTTAAATGAGGTAAATGGAAATTAATCCTAAATTTGAATGTGCAGGAGTTACTTTGAAAATCGAGCACGATACCGGAATATGACATAGGCTATGACAGATTTTTACCGACAAATAACATAAAATTAGATGTAAATTTAGAAATACGAAGTTTCACCTGAGTAAATCTTAAAATTTCTAGTGGGCAAGAGTTAGCGAAAACACATCTTACAGAAGGAGAAACTTATTCAGGAAATTTACAACTAAGCTTTAATTTTGAATACCATTCTTCCGAAACAATAGAGTGAACACTTCCGGAATCTAAGAGGGCAGTAACATGTTCATTGCCTATTTAAATTTTAAGAAACGGAACAAAATCTGAAGTTTCGGAGGCAATCTTGAGGCACTCTTTTGGACCTTCAAAGGTGGTCTTAGGCGTTCTTCCCTCTTTAGAAGATATGATTTCTGATTTAAACTGGGCTGGGCCTTGAGGTGTAGATAGTGGCGCGGACTCAGCCGAGCACCCTAGTCATTTTCTATTGCTGTGGTTAGCAAAGGTAAAACCAGAAGTAGGACAAGAAGATATACTATTTGACAAGTTACAGTTCTTAGCCTGGTGTGTGAATGGCCCACATTTGGAACAACCTTGAGAAGACGATCCTCTTCCGTACTGACTTTTAATGGGACAGCATAGTCCCCATTTCTACCCGCAGACCCTGACATTAATTTATTAACGTTATTAGACAGTTCATAAATATGTTGAGCCAAGGAGTTTGGCATATTTTAGTGCTCATCTCTGATTTTAAGAGGAAATAGATCCCCTACACTATTACAGAAATTAAAGAGTATAGCCTGAACACGTTTAAGCTGGTTTACTTTCCGGGTTGAACCGTGTTGTCGTTTTTTGTACATTACATACAGTTTGCTGACGTTTCGAATACATCGCAGTATTCTTTGTCAGGGCGACTGAAATACCCCTACTCGATCCGAGGTAACCAGTCTCCCAGGCAGCAATCCCACTACAAAGAGTGGTTCCTGACCTTGATCTATATATCCTAGCCTTTCTGGCTGACGTAAGCAGTGAAAAAAAAGAGATCTACATCATTCGGAATTCTTTCATCCGCACGAAGAAAATGCTTTCGAGAGCGGATATGAACTCATCATCATCATCAACATCCTAAACCATCTCCAGTTTCCCGGGTGTGGTATATGTACCATGTGCCTTGAACCATTCCTCCTCCACCAACTTGTTGCAATCATGACCTCTCAGCAATACATCGTTCTTAACTGAATCTATCCATTTCCTTCGTGGCCTTCCCACTGGTCGTCTTCCTTACTTTTCTGTCAAATTCCTTCCTTGCAGTTCTGTTAACTGGCATCCTCTTCATGTGGTCAAACCACTTCAGTCTTGATATCTGAATCTTATTGAGGAGAAAATCATCTATTCCTACTTCTTCTCGGATTTTCTCATTCCTAACCTTGTCTTTCCTGGTTTTATGGATCACAGTGCGTAGAAGTTTCATTTCAGCTGCCTGGAGTTTGTAATTATCTCTATTGGTCAGTGTTGTGGTTTCGAGACTGCATGTAAGAATTGGTGTATAATAGGACTTGTACAACGTCATTTTTGTTTTCATAGGTATTTGCTCATCCCACAGCATGTGTCTTACCTGGTGGAAAAATTGCGTTGCCTTATTGATTCGATTGTTCACCTCATGTTTTGCTAGGTTGTCATTTGATAGAACGCTACCCAAAACGAGCGGAACTGAACTAAGCTAACTAATTAAGGAATATTACAATGTAATTAACATGCAGATAGTTATGATAACCACACCTGATGATTTATTGTTTGTATAAAAGTTCTAGTCTTCTCTCTTTAGCTCTTGTGTACTGCTCTGTTTCTTTCTTATTAAACTCCGGGATGTTTCCCAAGGCTGAACAGAGCCATCTTCTCATAGTGTTTCTCAGAAAAATGTCAACCCCATTTTGAGTTGAAGAACGACGTTAACTTTCAACAGTTGGCATGGGTATGGTGACGGTTTTATTCACAGCATTGACGCATTACCAGAAAGTTATTCCGAATGAAGAAGCCTTAACAACGTTTTAGCACCGGCAGCCACTCGCAGACCTGGTCTTGAATATAGAACTTGCAATTCTGTTTTCAGTTTTTGTTCATTGAGAGAAGGGTAAGCTTGAAGAGTGACCAAAAAGTGATGTTCAGGGAATGTCACGCTATACTGCTCAATATTGCTAAAAAGAAATAGCTTTGGCGAACTCAGATGACTAGAAAATTGAACATTACTGCAATAATTTGCACAATAACATCACGAAATTCAATAGCAGGTGTACGATTATATGCCGATCCTACCACGTTCCTACATCTTTGTTTGTTAAAGGGTTCGCTTGCAGTCTCGTCGTATTTATAATCTCTGTGCATTGCTCTTTGTATCGAGATATCGATTATAGGAAATACCTTAGCATTGTTGATTTTACAGCGGTGTGAAAATTATTAGAAAAATTTGAAAATTTTGTATAAAATCACTTTTATTCATTGATATTTTTCTTCCAATTGAAATTAATCACATATTTAGTATTTGGTATGCATTCGCTTTGATTATATGGCAGATTCAGTGCGATATGGCATGCTTTCTACATTTTTTTTGCAGGAATCTTTGATTTGCTTATCATAGTGCCATTTATTTATAAGTGTCTCTATGATATTTATCTTTGTTGTAATGCTGTTTTTCTTCAGTTTTCATTTCACAATGGCCCAGAGATTCTCAATGGGGTTTACATCTGGACTACTGCAGGCCAAGAAAGTGCTTTTACTTTGTTTCCACTCAAAAGCTTCGTCACAGACTTCGCTTTATGGCAAGGAGCAACATCGTGTATGAATACAAAGTTACCATTGGGAATCCACTCTCTCGTTTGCGTCAATAATCTTCTCTCAAGTACTGTTTTGTATTGAGGCTGGTTCATCATACCCTCTACAATATACAGACGTCCTATACCATGAACTGACGTAACACTCCAGACCATAACCTGGATGGGATGCTTGGGGCAAGAACTCTTCATCAGTGCTTCTCCTCACGTACTCACTACTTTCGCCTGTTATTGCAAACAATGGTTCGTCGGAAAAACATGCCTGGAAAATTAAAAACATATCTAATACCATACACACATCAGTATATGAAAATTAAATGAATAAGTTTCTTGCAAGGGGAATTTCATTCATTTGTGTTAAATTTGGAATTTTCTTACTTCAGAATATCGTATCATAATTCAGGTTCATTGACTGGTATTATTATAAGTAATCAATTATAATTTTATAATACCTTGCTCCAGTCATCTCCGAATCGTTCACTCACGTCTTTTGCCCACGCTTCATCCAGGTGTCAGCGCAAGACACACACAAGCCAGTAACGAGAACATCTGATTCAGTTGTTTCCAAATCACTGTTTAGGTTCACAGCTTCCTGCACTGATGATGTCAGATTATCCTCACATTACTTCTCTTTGTATGAGTCTACCTTGCAGCTGGGGGTGGCATGTTCATAATTCCACAAAACAAGCTGGTATCTTCCCTTCCAATACCTGAACATCTCATTCCATAGCACAATCTCAGGTTGCTTCATAAGTCCAGTTATTCAATTCAGACGTTCTAGAAGCAATATAAAACTGACAGCTGTCACAATACAAATATAACGTACAGACTACACCAACCCTCTCTTCGTCATCATATAACTTCAAATCTCGCGCACAACAGTTAGCACATGCCCAAGCTGAACGAATAACTTCTCGCAGAATCCTCAAATCTATGAACCTAAACCCACTTGAGGATTTATCTTCCATCTTGTATTCATCGAACGGAATGCCTCAATCAATATTCGTCTCAGCAGCACTGGATATCTTGAACGAAGTACTGCGGATACTGGTATCCTGTTCTGTGCCTTGCCCTGATACATTCGATTTCTTTTTCGTAAACCGAGAAGAACTGTCCTTTTTTTTTTACTTTATTCAAAACTCTACGTTCACCTCAAGGCATACTGTTACTTTGAATAACATACAACTAACAAAATTAGCAATTGGTAAATCGGATATGAAACCACAGCAACACATATAGATAAATACGCTGTCAACAAAGGAACCTGAAGAATGCGGCGGCCATACTTTTCCATAGCTTTATTGATGACAGGTTTCCATGGAAGAAAGACAAACACGTGGAAATTCTCCGTAAGAGTAATGAAAAATCTCGTCCTACAGAGTTGGGCGTGGCAGTATACAAGCAGTTACAGATACTCATTTTTCTCATGTTTACAGATGGCATTGACCTGTAATATTTTTTATTAAAATCCTGACATGTTAAGGTATATTATGAGCAAATAGAAATTGGCTATTTTTACTCATTTTTACGTATGTTCCCCCTTAAAAGGTGTTTTATGGGTATCATAGGTAGTTTCAGACAGTATAGTACATCATCTGTGTCAAGACACATACAAAATGTAGTTACTAAGGAGACACTCTAATATCAAAATAAAGCTACACTAGAGGGTTCGGTCAAAGCTTTAAGAGTATTATGTCAGCAGATTGGAAAAATGGAACAATACCCACTGGCTGGAAACGATCCATCATCTACGTTCCTATACCAAAAAAGGCGATCTGTTGGACTGCACAAACTACAGTACGCTTGTTCTAATATCACATGCTAGTAAGATGTTGTTAAAGATTATGCAACGAAGATTAGAACTTTAATTGTCTAAACCTCGAGCTCGTTTTAGGATAGATATCATTAATAATATGCGTTGGATGGTAGAGGGAGCACAGGAGTTGGTCATCAGAAGGCCTTTTATAGTGTAAATCACAGGACCATGAGGGATGTCCTTAGACGGATTAACATCTCTCTGTTTTGGATCCCAACTACCGATTTAAATTCACACTCTTGACTTAGTTATATGGTTCTCCTAGTACTGATATACATTTTACGTGGACTTTTTCTGACCGTAATTTGGCAGGTGCGATCCTAGCTCAGTCAGGTGGTATTTGAAGGTGTTCAAATACGTCATCCCCAAGCTGGTAGATTTACGAGCAGGTAAATGTGCTCTTGCGGGACTAACTTCCGGCACCTTGGCGTCTTCGAAAACTGTACAAGTAGAGTAGTTAGTGGTACGTAAAGCCAGTAACAAAAATATTCAATACTATTGTTGAAATTGTACTTTTTCTGTTCTTCTGGGTTTATTTTATCTTACTGTATATTATTTACTTCTCATTGGCAACGGTGAGGTTTGGACTCGTGGTTCCTTCTTATAGTTAACCCCAGGAATACTAACGGGGGGTACATTGTGCCCACCACCTAATATTGATTGCTCTGTTTCTTTTGACATTTGATATTAAAAGGCTGTAAAATGTATTCATTGTTACCAACTCCGAATGATGTATTTGGTTTGCTCATTTTTGCCGTCTGAAGGCGGCGCAGTCATTCAAACATGAGTGAGCAAGAAGTAACCCCTTCACTTAATTAGTATTGGCAGGATTTATAGCGTTGTTGGCCACTCACAGTAAAACTGAAATAGTTTCTTTCTTGACTGCTACTAGACATTACTAACTGGATAGTTCTGTGTGTACTCCAAGAGCATTGCACCTGATGGATGGATGCTGGAATACTCTCCGAGATAGCTAATTCGTCTGAAGATGACGACATTGATATTACTGTTAGTGAAAACGAAGAAGGAACTGAGAATATATATATATATATATGTATTAAAAAAGCGAGCTGGATTACCATCATGCAAGAGATACACAGATAAACCCAGTTTCAAAACTGTTATCTGCCAGACGCGTAGAAATGATTCATCAGACTGAATGTAGAACATTGAAAATATTTGCACTTTAACAATAGCTCAGTCAGCTGTTTATTTATGGGGTTGAGAGCTGATAATGTTACCAAGTTGAAATATATTTCTTTAGTTGATTGTAAGGAATGTGAAATAAGTTGGTAAATATCTCCAATAATAAACATCAGAGATTCACAGGAACTTGACTTTAAGTGCTCGTCACAAAGTGCACTCCCGTTGGTATACAATGACATTAAAAATAGGGTTGATATTCCTAGGGTTAAAATTGAAAGTGACGCAGATAACAATAGAACAACAGTGGAAGCTATTGGATGAGGGTGACAGTGGGTTGAGTGAGAAGACGCATGCATAGAGCGGAACTTTCTTTCACACATCACAGGAAAACTAGAATCCAGCTTTGAATTGTTGATGCTAGTAAAATAAATTTTAATTTATCTTCTGGGAAAATAAATTGTTAGATGATGCAAATATCTGTGAGTTTTCCGCAAATGTGTAGTAAAGCTGGAAATATGGTCATAATAATTATAACACCAGCTGCGCGGCGGAAATACTTGATGCGAGTCCCTCGACCTCTTGACGCGAGTGTAACGTCCAGCCGTCAGAGCAAATGAACACTATGACTACCTCGAGGAAGAACATCTATACTATACACTCTTATGCCTTTCAGCGTTCCGTCTGCAAGACTTGTGAAGTTACTAAACGCCTCAAGAATAATCTATATTCAACTATCCCTGAGACCTCGTTTATTTCCATATTCTTATCCTTAAAACTGATTCTGACCATCGTCTTCTGTGTTTCCCTCTACGTCACTTACCTTCCACAACTACTTCATTATTCTCCTAGACAACCTACTGTCCCCTTCAAAAGTGGTAATAATTTATTAAAAAGAAAATGATTTATTTCATCAGCGTGTTGGGTCATTATTTTAATCGGCAAGAGGGTGAGATTCTGTATTTCGTGCTAGTGCGAGCCAGTCACTTCGCGAACCGGTTTTTCCAGACCTACAGAGAGAACGAGGAAGCAGGGTGGAATTCCTGTTATGTGGCCTTCAGACACATGTGTGCGTACCACGTTGACCCGGCGAGCAGCCTGATCTCAATCGATCAATAAATGGAAAGTCAAGTGACGTAAAACTGGAGCAGCCAATAAAAGTGACAATCTTCACAGGAATTCAACAAATCCACCAATTAGATGTAATTAAGAGACACACCTATGTCTTAAGATAGGAAATTAATGGTAATTCCAGAGGAAAATTTTGTAGAGGGTTTTATACTTCTGAACGCTGAATTTGAGCATTACTCTGACTGCAGCAACGGAAGAGACTGGACGTCGTTTGCTTCATCGGAAGACTTTACATTAGAGAAGGCATCGAGGACTGTATAAACAGCAATTCAGACACTCGAAAAATTCACTACGATTTATTTAGGGTTGTCCTAAGATAAGTGTCTTCATCCAAATTATAAAGCATCGTGAGTGAATCCTGGGCTATTTCTAAGACTTTTGTTAGTTTCAGCTTTCTACAAGAACTTGGAAGAAGAAAGGTCCTTAGTTCGAGTTTACTGCAAGATGGTTATCCAGTTCCGCGAAGAATACTGCAAGTTCCTGTATATCGTCAGCTCCTCCATGAGTCACTAAACATGTAAGGCATCGGACATGGGCGAGACTTCGTTCGATGGAAGGTGATGTGACCACGTGCTAGGTCATCAGCCAGAATCCAGTTCACACCAGTCACATGAGTATTCTTTAAGAATTCAATTTCTTTCTATCTTTGTAAAACGTTTGTAAGCGCAGCCTTGCCTTATTCATTTAGATTTCTATTAGTTTTGCAGTAGTTTGACTTTTCATTCTTCTTTCTTTGGTGAGAGGTAGTTAGTGATTTGGAATGAGTGTGTATTTATTCTATTAGTTAGAAATGAGTGTGTGTCATCGAGAGAGACCTTAACTGTCCTAAGAATTTAGAAGGCAGGAGAGATAAAAATAAATGAACCCCGCGTTAATTTTGAGTAGTTTGAAATAATTTGGAAAATTAATTGAGACAAATTAGGACAGTGTTCTAGTGTTTTTCTTAATGTAGAATTTCATTTTACGATTGTACGACATGTTTGTGGGTTCGAGTTTGTTTAGGGTCATCCGAATAACTTCACACGACAACTTTGCGAATGAGATTATGCACGGTCAGGAATATAATAATAATAATAATAATGAGTAAAAATAATTAAAGCTAATTACGGGCTAAAATTATTTAATAAGGTCATGGGTTTAATGTTAGTTATTCTTGGAAAGTATTATCGTGTGCTCACTTTATGTAAAGTAAGCCTGGGACATGGCAAATTCTCCGGACGGAGTATCGACAAATTATATGTATGTTTTCTGCGCTATTAATTTGAGTATGACTTGCAGATGGGCATTATATTTTGAGTAATAATTTATGCACCCATTAGAGTCAAATTTGGGAAGAGATGTGTCACTGGACATGATTTCTTCGAGCTTCTGTGCAGAATAATTGAGAGCTACGACATTATGATGAATAAAAATAAATACCGCAACTCATGTACCGTAAGCGCGTATTCTAATATTTTGACCTGTGTTATAGTTATTCTACTCGCTTAATTGGGATGATTTCTGTTTAAAATATTCCTTGAACATCGTTGTATAGTTAATTTCTTTGTATAAGTGATAACCTTAATTCTATCACATTCTGAATTGATACCTGGGATGTGTGTGATAGTGTCTTCTAGAGAATGATTTCCCTAATTTGCAATAAATCCTAAATTTAATAATAATGGGTTAGTGTTCGTGTAAATAATATTATAATAATGCCGTGTACCCCTGTGTGAATGTGTGATGTGAGATTTGATCCTATTCTGTGTTTTTTTGAATATTTCTTGTACGATTTTGTGATGATATCATCCATTATGTGCGTCAAATTTTTGACCGACTTGTATTATTTCGCGTGTCCGTAATTGGATCAATTTTGAATCTTTAGAAGATTTTATCGTAATTTAAGGTTGATTAGGGCCTAATTTACTAAGTTAAAGTGAATAAGAGAAGGCAACGTCCGTGGACTGATGTCACGAGATTTAATTATTAGTTATTGTACAGTCACTTTCTGCATAAAATTGAGGAAAAGTTAGGATGATATAAGTTCAAGTAAAACTTTATTACAAGAAGTTTAATCAATTAATAATTATGAAAATGAAGTAATTATAAAAGGGAAAGTCTAAGGAAGACGTGCTAACCATAAATTAATGAATTAAATAATTTTCAATAATTTAAATAAGGAAGAGGAAATAATCAATTTCTTGGAAAATAAGCACAGAATATTTTAATTTAAACGATTTGATTACCATTATAGGAGAACGATATGAGATATTATTTTTTTTTCTTCAATCAATTTTACAGTAAATTAATGATTCCTATATTTGTTATTACAGAAAGAACAATCATTGAAAATTTATTTGAGCGAGATCCCTCATGAATGATAGCACGAGGAGAAGATGTTTTCAAGAATCAAACCCAGATTTTGTGAATTTAATTGTTTCTTTAAAGGAGTGTCAGTTTTAATAAATGTGTAAACCTATTTTAGTCTCCTTTCATTTGTCGCTAGTCCTTCATCTATCCCTGCCTTTAAAATTTTCTGCACAGCCGATAGCGAACGGTCCACCACTGAGACCGTCGCTCTCCGGCGAGCTGAGCCCGGCATGAAGGGGGCAAATTTTTGACCGACTTGTATTATTTCGCGTGTCCGTAATTGGATCAATTTTGAATCTTTAGAAGATTTTATCGTAATTTAAGGTCGATTCCTCCGCTCGCTTCACATGACCTCTCCACAGAAGCCGGTTCACGTGTACCGCTTCATTTATTGTGTTCATTCGTAACTCAGTCTTAGTACCTTCCTGACATTGTTCCCACGTGTTTGTAGCAGCTATTTCTAACAGCAAACAGACTGGTACACAGATAGACTTCTTTCTTACAGAACACTCTGGCTGCGCGTTTAGAGTCACACACCTGTCAACACCACTGTCGGCAGCCCTGAAGCTGGTTTTCCGTGGTTTCCCATTTTGATACCAGGCAAACGCAGGGGCGATTCCTTCCCTCTGCTGTCCCGTCGTCATAAGACTTATCTGTGTCGTAAAGCAAATTGTAAAATAAATAAAACACACACTGCGAGCTTCACACTTACTGTGCTACCATCCTGGGAGAATACACATCCTAAATAGCTGAAGTGATCTACCTGTTCCAGATTTGTATCACCAACTTCAGATTACATTCTCTTAGGTTTCTGGATACTCACTGCATTAGCTTTGCTGTACCAATCACACTTACTGTGCTACCATCCTGGGAGAATACACATCCTAAATAGCTGAAGTGATCTACCTGTTCCAGATTTGTATCACCAACTTCAGATTCAAAAATTCTCTAAGGTTTCTGGATACTCACTGCATCTATTTTCAAATTACTACTAGGCCACCATATCTCAGTGTTAGAGCAACCAACGCGAAGTTTCTAGATCCCGGGCTTCAGCAGAGTCTGCCAAACTGCTTACTGAATCCCTCCCTGTCACTTCTTACTTTCCAGTAGTTTATCCATTAAAAGTAGGAATAACAAACAGCTTTGTCTAATTCCTGAAACTCCTTGAACAAAGAACTCATTTCGCTCTCTGTACCCCAACTGTCATCATAAATGCATTTGATTGCTCAATTATAGTATATATATTATTTGCTTTACGCCGCACATAAACTCAGATAAGTCTTATGGCTTCGCTGCGATAGGAGAGGCCTACGAGAAGGAAGGAATCTTCCGTGGCCTTCATTAAGGTACAGCCATCTTTAGGGCTGCCAACAGTGGGGTTCGAACCCACTATCTTCCGGATGCAAGCTCACAGCTGCGCGCCCCTAACCATACAGCCAACTCACCCGACAATTATAGCATATTATATTATGTTATATTATAAGAATAATTTAGTGTGGCTATTTCTAGCCTGGTGCAACCCTTGTAAGGCAGACCCTCCGATGAAGGTGGGCGGCATCTGCCATATGTAGACTACTGCATTATATTGTGGTGGAGGATAGTGTTAGGTGTAGTGTGTGAGTTGCAGGGATGTTGGGGAGAGCACAAACACCCAGCCCCGAGTCACTGAAATTAACCAATGAAGGTTAAAATCTCGACCCGGCCGGGAATCGAGCCCGGGACCCTCTGAACCGAAAACCAGTATGCTGACCATTCAGCCAACGAGTCGGATATTATATTATATTATATTATATTATATTATATTATATTATATTATATTATATTATATTATATTATATTATATTATATTATATTATATTATATTATATTATAATAGTGGTTGCAGAGACCATAGGCCTTCGAGTAGGAGCAGATGCATAAAAACAGCGATTTTTTTTCACTCGGTGACAAATTCTTTCTTTCTTAATCAGTTTACCTCGCAGGGTTGGTTTATTCCTCGGACTCAGCGAAGGATCCCACATCTACCGCTTCAAGAGCAGAGTCCTGGATCGTGAGACTTTGGGTCAAGGATAAACTGGGAAGGAGGACAAGTACCTCGTCCAGGTTGCCTCACAAAAGTTCAAATAAAGCGTATAGGAATGTTTTGAGATATTAGAGAGCTATCGGCTGTCCTGAAAATACTTTACTGCAGTTTCCTATTTTACTTGCAGGCAAACAGCTGATTCCTTCCAACTCCTCACCCAGTTCCATTTCATCTTCATTTTTCTAGAAAAATGTTCAAATGTTGAGGATTTTTCCTTCATTAAAAATAGTTTACACCTGTTCAAGCAATTTTGCTAATGGGCCTTATTTTTTTCAAAATTTAACGATTAAAATCTCTCATACTTTTGCAGTCACATTCGCGCAGATACTTGTGGCTTGTAGTCGCTACGCATTCACGTTTGAGCTGAAGGTTTCAGCACTGTTTTCTTTTACTAATGCATCTATCTTATTTTATTTTCTCAATAATTATTTTTTTTGTTGTGTTCTCTTTTGTTTTAGAGCTATCTGCAATATTTTGAACCATTGTTACTCCTTGTTGCTTGACGTAAGTCTCGTCTTATTCGTTAGAATTTAAATGCAGCGCTGCGCTACGTTCATTCGCACTGCAACAACGCACTTTGCTCCACAATCAAGCTAAATTCTCTGATTCATCAGCAACTTTCATCTAATCCTATTGTAGGCATGATAATGTATTGTCCACAGCGTCTACGGAAAGACAGTAGTGTAAGAGAAAATGGGGGAAACCGTTCGTTTTTTCCTATAAACACCCAGTCTATTCAAAGATTTTAAAAATGATATGCATATCAAAACCTCCCTCCAGATGTGTATACACTAAATATGAGGCTTGGTCGAGATCCATCCAGCCGTTTCGCCGTGATGATGGAACAGACAAACAAACAGACAGATAAACGGACACGAAAAATAAAAATCACGGGATCGGTATTGAGTTGACCTAAAACGGATAAATATCTGAAAATTTGGCAAAACAAATGAAATTACAGACAGCGGACCGCCTACAACTTTATTTATATAGATAAGCATGGACACGTCCAGAAGTGCAGACCTTTATTTCGAGAGTCGCTGCTTTGAAACTGTACGACATATCTACAAACGGACCTCACCATCAGACGTCTCATTTAGTGTTTACATGGTTGGTCCTACGACATCTTCTCGTACCTCCTATATTTATGGGTTAGATTGAGTTAGAGTCATTGAATTGAGTAACACTTTGTACAGTTTTATCACTCATGTGACAGCTAGAATCACAAAATTTGGCTATCATATGGCAACTGGTCATGTCAACATGCGAGCTGAATGTCGTCACTATATTATGTTTCCTATAAGTGTGCGAAGCGAGAACATAATCGTGTAAGAAGTACAAAATTAACTTGAAATCGAGAAATACATCTCTATTTAACGTATAGGGGATAGAAATACGACCAAAGTTGTATATTTCTCCAGAATGAAAAAGATTGTGCTTTCTGTTTTGTGAGATGACTTACCGCTTAGCCACCAATTATCCCGAAACGAAGGTCTGCACCGCCGTTAAAATTTCATCCCTATTCCGATATTTTCCGGTGCCAAAATTTATACATTTAGAATATTTCCTCAAAGAAAGAGTGTCCAGGCTTCGCGATTAGCATTCGCATATGTATGGAGGAAGAAAATAATACAGTTAAGAAAGTTGAAATTAATAGAAAATAGGTCAATAATTGAGGACAGTCGGATAGGACAATAATATGTAAACACCAAGTGAATGTATTGGAAAATGAGATGCTGCTCAATAAATTATGCTGATATGAGTTAAGGATATAAGAAAGCGGTAACAGATGGGAAATTTAGGCGCAGGGATTCTTAGGTTAACACATGAGAAGATGACTAATGGTGTTATTACTTAAGCTATTCGATGACGGTTATAACCTCGAACGATATTCTACCAATATCCCGCAGAATGGCCGATTGACGTCTCTCTTGCTTTCTACCCAAGGGACAACCACGAATTTACAGGAATGATGACGAAAATGGCAATACGCTACTTCCTTGCTGGCAAGCAGTCAGAGAAGTTGCCATGGTAACCTGTAGGTTCGTTGTCGGTCTGTCGGTCACTCAATGCAGAGCATGATACCCGCAGAAATTAGTAATTTTCTCCGTCATTTGAAGAGCAAGGTCAATTATGAACATACTATAAGTTGTTTATAATGAAGACATGTTTCACATACAGACCACGACGTTTACAGAAAGACAGTAGTATAACAGAAAATGGGGGAAAACTGTTTGGGTTTTCCTATAAACACCCAGTCTATTCAAAGATTTTAAAATGATACGGATATCAAAACCTTCCCCGGGATGTGTATATACCAAATATGACGTTTGTTTAAGATCTATCCAGGCGTTTCACCGTGATGGTGGTACAAACAAACAGACAGCAAACAGACAAACGGACAAATAGACACGAAAAATAAAAAAAAAAACCGATTCGGTATTGAGTTGACATAAAACGGATAAATATCTGAAAAATAGCCAAAACAAACGAAATTTCAGACAGCGGACCCCTACAATTTTATTTATATAAATAACAGATAACATTTATGAAGCTAAATGAGAATATTTGCATGGTAAAATTTGCTATTAATTTGAGGTAATAACGTTTAAATGAGGTACCTCGATTATTTAACTTAAATATGCTAAGTCCTTACAACCAATAATTAATTAATATATCTTGAAGGAAACGGATTACTGCCAAATGGGTTAGAGCTCAAATTCTGGAATCCTCAAATTACAACTGATCAATCAATCAATCAATCAATCAATCAATCAATCAATCAATCAATCAATCAATCAATCAATCAATCAATCAATCAATACTGATCTACATTTAGGGCAGTCGCCCAGGTGGCAGATTCCCTACCTGTTGCTTTTCTAGCCTAATCCTAGATGATTTCAAAGAAATTGGAAATTTATTGAACGTCTCCCTTGGTAACTTATTCCAATCCCTAACTCCCCTTCCTATAAATGAATATTTGCCCCAGTTTGTCCCCTTGAATTCCAATTTTATCTTCATATTGTCATCTTTCCTACTTTTGTAAACGCCACTCAGACTTATTCGTCTACTAGTGTCATTCCACTCCATCTCTCCGCTGACAACTCGCAACATACCTCTTAGTCGAGCAGCTCCTCTTCTTTCTCTCAATTCTTCTCAACTCAAACTTTGCAGCATTTTTGTAACGCTACTCTTTTGTCGGAAATCACCCAGAACAAATCGAGCTGCTTTTCTTTGGACTTTGGATTATTTCCAGTTCTTGAATTAGGTAATCCTGGTGAGGGTCCCATACACTGGAACCATACTCTAGTTGGGGTCTTACCAGAGACTTATATGCCCTCTCCTTTACATCCTTACTACAACCCCTAAACACCCTCATAACCATGTGCAGAGATCTGTACCCTTTATTTACAATCCCATTTATGTGATTACCCCAATGAAGATCTTTCCTTATATTAACACCTAGATACTTACAATGATCCCCAAAAGGAACTTTCACCCCATCAACGCAGTAATTAAAACTGAGGGAACTTTTCCTATTTGTGAAACTCACGACCTGACTTTTAACCCCGTTTATCAACATACCATTGCCTGCTGTCCATCTCACAACATTTTCGAGGTCTCGTTGCAGTTGCTCACAATCTTGTAACTTATTTATCACTCTATAGAGAATAACATCATCCGCAAAAAGCCTTACCTCCGATTCCACTCCTTTACTCATATCATTTATATATATATAAGAAAACATAAAGGTCCGATAATACTGCCTTGAGGAATTCCCCTCTTAATTATTACAGGGTCAGATAAAGCTTCACCTACTCTAATACTCTGAGATCTATTTTCTAGAAATATAGCAACCCATTCAGTCACTCTTTTGTCTAGTCAAATTGCACTCATTTTTGCCAGTAGTCTCCCATGATCTACCCTATCAAACGCTTTAGACAGGTCAATCGCGATACAGTACATTTGACATCCTGAATCCAAGATATCTGCTATATCTTGCTGGAACCCTACAAGTTGAGCTTCAGTGGAATAACCTTTCCTAAAACCGAACTGCCTTCTATCGAACCAGTTATTAATTTCACAAACATGTCTAATATAATCAGAAAGAATGCCTTCCCAAAGCTTACATACAATGCATGTCAAACTGACTGGCCTGTAATTTTCAGCTTTATGTCTATCACCCTTTCCTTTATACACAGGGGCTACAATAGCAACTCTCCATTCATCTGGTATAGCTCCTCCGACCAAACAATAGTCAAATAAGTACTTCAGATATGGTACTATATACCACCCCATTGTCTTTAGTAGATCCCCAGAAATCTGATCAATTCCAGCTGCTTTTCTAGTTTCCAACTTTCGTATCTTATTGTAAATATCATTGTTATCATATGTAAATTTTATTTCTTCTTTGGCCTTAGTCTCCTCCTCTATGTCGACATTATCCTTGTAACCAATAATCTTTACATACTGCTGACTGAATACTTCTGCCTTTTGAAGATCCTCACATACACCCTCCCCTTGTTCATTAATTATTCCTGGAATGCCCTTCTTGGAACCTGTTTCTGCCTTAAAGTACCTATACATACCCTTCCATTTTCACTAAAATTTGTATGACTGCCAATTATGCTTGCCATCATGTTATCCTTAGCTGCCTTCTTTGCTAGATTCAATTTTCTAGTACGTTCCTTCAATTTCTCCTTACTTCCACAGCCATTTCTAACTCTATTTCTTTCCAGTCTGCACCTCCTTCTTAGTCTCGTTATTTCTCTATTATAATAAGGTGGGTCTTTACCATTCCTTACCACCCTTAATGGTACAAACCTGTTTTCGCATTCCTCAACTATTTCTTTAAACCCATCCCAGAGTCTGTTTACATTATTATTTACCGGTTGCCACCGATCATAGTTACTTTTTAGAAACTTCCTCATGCCTGCTTTATCAGCCATATGATACTGCCTAAGAGTCCTACTTTTAAGACCTTCCTTTCTATCACATTTATTTTTAACTACCACAAAACAGCTTCATGTTCACTAATACCATCTATTACTTCAGTTTCCCTATAGGGCTCATCTGGTTTTATCAGCACCACATCCAAAATATTTTTCCCTCTGGTTGGTTCCATCACTTTCTGAGTCAGCTGTCCTTCCCATATTAACTTATTTGCCATTTGTTGGTCATGCTTCCTGTCGTTCGCATTTCCTTCCCAATTGACATCTCGCAAATTCAGATCTCCCGCTACAATCACATTTCTTTCCATGTCATTTCCCACACAGCTGACTATCCTATCAAATAATTCCAGATCCGCGTCAGTGCTACCCTTTCCCGGTCTGTACACTCCAAATATATCAAGTTGCCTATTATCTTTAGAAATGAGCCTTAAACCTAGAATTTCATGTGTCTCATCTTTATCTTTTTCGTAGCTTACAAATTCTTCTTTAACCAGAATGAACACTACCCCTCCCACCATTCCTAACCTATCTCTACGATACACACTCCAGTGCCGTGAGAAAATTTCTCCATCCATTATATCATTTCTCAGCCATGATTCAACTTCTATTACACTATCTGGTAAATATATATTTATTAAACTTCTTAATTCTATTCCTTTCTTTACAATACTTCTACAGTTCAACACTAACAATTTTATGTCATCCCTACTTGATTTCCAGTTCTGTGTTCCCTTACCACCGCTCCCTAGGCCACCCTGTTTACCTGAATGTACCTCCCTATTACCCTTCCAAACAAATTTCCTAACTTATACGTACCACTGCGGTTTAAATGAAGGCCATCTGAGCGCAGATCCCTATCTCCTACCCACCCATTAGGATCTAGAAATTTCACTCCCAATTTCCCACATACCCACTCCATAGTCTCTTTTAAATCCCCAATCACCCTCCTGTCAGTATCCCTCCTACACAGTATTCCACTAATAACAATCTCCGCTTTCTTAAACTTCACCCGTGCTGCATTTACCAGATCCCACACATCTCCAACTATGTTGGTACTTATATCAGCTTGCCTTACGTTGTTGCGCCAACATGAAACACTACCACTTTCTCCTTCCCCTCCTACCTCTCTTCTACTTTCTTCAACAACTGCCTCAACCTAATTCCTGGATAACATTCTACCCTGGTTCCCTTTCCTCCACACACTTTCCCCACGTGTCTAACGATGGAATCCCCCATGACCAGAGCCTCAACCCTACCCACCTCATTTGATCCACTCCCCTCCTGGTCAGCCCTATCTTTCCTGATAGCTGCAGAAGCTACTTCCTCCTCCCTTTTCTCCTTCCCATGACCCTGTTCCACCTGTCTTTTCATATCCTCTACTCTACATTTCCCTTTCCTACCTTTTCCCTTCCTCCTACTCCCACACATCTCACCAACAGTTCCCTGTCCGTTATCTTCCCTCTGTTGTTCTACCTGGAGTGACTCGTACCGATTTCGCACAGACACCTGTCTTGAATTCTGATCCTGAATAGAGCCCTTAGCCTTCAATCTCCTTCCCCTTAGAACATTAGACCACCTGTCTTCTACAACTCCCCCTCTCCTTCCCCTCCTTCTTGTACACCTACTGTAACCTGTATATTGTTTGAGGGAGACCTATATTCCTTCCTGTCTTCTGTTCAGAGGATTGGATTATGTTCCTGACTAAATATATCAGTTGATTTCAGGCTAGAAAAACACTTTTCATCGGCGCTAGGCGTCAAGATGTTTTATTCCATTTTGATTAAACTTTGAGCAATTATGTTTTCTTATGCCCTTGCAACAGTTTGATTTTATTATGTATAATCAGCATAACTAAGTAAGTTTTGATTCCGGAACCTTAAACTTAATGATCTAATATTGTTATTGGCATGCTTTAAATAAAGAGTTTATTTATAGAAGTTTCCTGTATCGATTTTATAAGCAGGTAAAATAGCTATAGTTCGATCTCATAATTATAAAATTGGGAATCCTTAATAACCGTTCGGACCAAATTTTTCTTCTGTTAACATAATTTCTAATCTGATTCTTGCATAAGGTTTATTGAAGGTCTGTCGAAGTTTCTTATATGCGAGGATGGGCCTAATAATATATCGTCACATTCTTTTCTACTGATGTAAACGAAGCCTCAAAATTATTATTTCGCCACACATTATTACAAAACCTTCGTAAATTTGACAACTCCAATTTATAATTGTTATATTTTCTACGGAACAGCTTATATTTGGCAAGAATTTGGTTATTAAGAGTTCCTACAGTGTCGTGAACTTAACAAATATCAAAATACGTAGATATTTAACAATTTTATATGATTATTTATTAAATATAGAAAACTTGGCGCACAAAAAATATTAAATGAACACGTTTTATAAAAAATTAATTTTATAACACAACATATTAAAATAAACCCTTAAATTATGAATGTAGGTTATTTACATCACAAAGGAACCAAAACTTCCAGCAATGGTACCGTACGTGCGGGAGGATTATTTTGTAAAAATGTGGCTGCTTCTTTTTTAAATTGTATTTTTCTCGTACCGTTTGAGTATCGAGTACGACGTTTTTCAGAAACGTTTGTAACAACAAATGAAGCACTTGTTTCTTCGCACAGACATTCACATACAGTACGGTACTTCATAATGTCCGTTAGAGAGATTACCAGTAAATCGCAATCTTTTTACGGGATAAGCTTCATCACTAAATATCCAGTATAAATATTTATATCACGATAAACTTCAAAGCGGAATGGAAATATTTTGCCTCCTGCCGTCAACTCACATGTTCCACCATAAGTTGAATCTTCTGACACGATAAGTCGGCAGTATTATGTAGAGGAATAGTTATTACCAAGATGATTTTCGGACAAAATGGAAACAATTTACGAAACAATAGCTTCACGAACTTCATCAAGCCGTAACTGCGTAGAATATAAAATGTAAGAAAGAGATCTAAATAGACATGCACCGCCACCTACAATAGAAACAATGTTATGTGGCAACACTTCACCATTAATGTTTAGGTAAGTTACTGCCATTATGCTGTGTGCGTGAAAAAGACGTTATCGCGCTGCAGTCTGTTATCTGTCTCCTTGAAATATCACACACCAGTACGTTGTATCTTCCGGTATGAAATGTTTGTACTCTTCTGAGGTGGAGTAGTTATTAGCAAGGATTGCCAAGGTTCAAACCCTTATTGATCAAGAGTTCTATGGCACTCACTTCATTACTGGTCGACAATATTATGCAAATTGCCTCCGGTCTCTCCTTCGTCAATATGAGCGACATATCTTCGAACCATAGACAGCTTTGTTAATGACGCATGCTCGTGCCGAACTGGTATTGCTTTCGCCTAGCCTTTTCTACCAGTTGTATGGATGAAACATTTCATTTAAACTATAAGCGGCTGCATAACTCACTAACAAAATATAAAACCGTAATAAATCCCATTGATAAAACAATATTCCTGAGTTAAAAAGAAGGCTGCCCACAGGCAGATTCGAACCTGCATTTTTGCAGTCTGTAGTCCGTTGACTTAACCGTTGCGCTATCAGCACAACGTAATACAACCTCTCACGAATTTACTCACAAACATTCGTATATGTAGGCCTATATACTGTTATTTGTATTTTCTTTTCTTTAAGGATTTGGTTCATTACCGTCTTAAAACACACGGAAGCGGAGTGAATCGGCACGTACACTTATGTGTTGGAGAAAGTACCGCTGCCATTTTTAATTGGCAAAAGCCAAAGATTCATGCGCGCAAGGCAAGCATTTCATCTGAAAAATCTTGAAAATACATATATTTCCGTTGACTTTTCAAGAAATGCAAGATTTTTGAGACGATTTGGAAGACTGAATGAATATATATGTAGAATATTGTTAAAAAACGGATATTTTGAACACAAATGTAAAACCACATATCACCCCTTTTCACCCCTTTGAAATCGGAATTTTAAACATTTCTTTTAAAATAGTATTTATGATATATGAAAATAAATATGTGAATGAATATAAGTACCTATAATATTTTTCACAGAAATGGAGAAAATCAACAAAAAAAGTAAACTCACCTTTCAGCCCTTTTCACGCTTTAAAAGAGGAATTTTTAAAAATCCTTTCTTAGTGCGCATCTAAGCTACGGTAGGAATATGTCCTCAAATTTTCGTGCAATTATCTCCAGTAGGTTTTGCTGTGCGTTGATTATCAGTCAGTCAGGACATCTTGCTTTATATATATAGATGCAAGAAATATGCACAGATGATGTCGCTAAACAACTCCTTATCTCCCCTTCTGGGAATCTGTTCTTCAGTATTACTGGAACTGCGGCCTGGAACGTCATGCTGTTTGGCCTAAGTCAGAGGAAAAGTTGTTCCTAGAAACTTTCTCAGAATGTGGCAGGTGCTCAGGAGGGTATCTTTCTGTAGTTCGACGTATGTGTGATGATGCAGGTTTAATGCGGCCAGAGAGCTGTGCAACCCTTCTGGAATAACACCGGTACATGATATTACTGTTGGAACTGTCGTGACTGATTCTAGTTTCCACAGGCATTGTATTTCTATTGCCAGTTCCGTGGATTTTAATATCCTTGTGGCTATTTTTTATTTATCGACTAGAACAATATCTGGCCTATTGTTGCAGAGTGTGACATCGGTTATGCCTTCTTGGTACCATAGTAGTTTGTATGAAGAGTTTTCAAGAACGGGTGGAGGTGTATATTTCCAATATGCAGTTGATGACTCAAGAAATCCACATTTTACAGAAAGTTTCAGGTGAATGATTTTAGCTACCTGATCATGTCGGTGCTTATAATCGGTGTTGGTCAAGGATGGGCAGCCAGAGATGACGTGCTTTATGGTCTCTGTAGTTCTGGAACAGCGGCGGCAGTTGTATGAGACGACTCTTGGATCATTCGTGATGAATCTACGGTGGTTCCTTGTAGCAATTACGTGAATTTGGATGGCCAGAACAAATCCTTCTGTTTCAGGGAAAAGACCAGAGTAGGTCAGCCAAGCGTGCGACGCTGGTTTGTCGACATGAGGCTGATCCAGTTCGTGGGGGTATTTCCCGTGAAGAGGTTTTTCCTTCCAAGTGTCCATATTCATCTCCTTTGTAGGTGAGGTAGAAACAGGCATTTCCGGCGACGATGGATTGAGAGGTGTATAGTTTATGTCAGCTCTGCAAACAGCTTGATGAAGACACGATGTATCAGCTCTCGAGTGGAAATATTCTCTTAGACTTGATATCAAATTGCTGTGTAAATTGACAATGGGTAAGAAGCCTTTACCACCTTCTGATCTCGGGAGTGTAAGACGATTGATTGCAGATTTAGGATGGTGCATATGGTACCGTTTGAGTGAAAGTGCTGTTTTCGTCTGTAACTGCTGAAGTTCTGATTGGGTTCATTTTATGACGCCAAAGGAGTATGTGAGCAGTGGAGCGGCGTACATTATTATTATTATTATTATTATTATTATTATGATTATTATTATTATTATTACTATTATTATTATTATATTTTCATCCTCCGTAATGCCCGCTTATCTCAGATATTCCGTAGTAGCCTGTGTTCTCTGTTAAGTAGTTTTATTATTGCGCTGGTTTCATTGTTTTTTGTGAATATTGATAAGATATTAGCCCTTGCATATTGCCTCGTCAGTAATCACCCTGGATTATACAATGAAGTGTATCACTACCTATTGTTACGTGCCAGCCCTGTCGTAGTCCCTTTCACTACTTGCTGAAAGGCCTAAGGAGTCAGATGACCGGGGATCTCCCAGCTGGCCAGGACTTTCTGTGAATTGTACTCATTGGTTGGTTTCCCATTGAGTTTCTGCGAGATACGGAAGTGTTTTGTCTCTAGCCATATCACGCGACCTATAGAAAGGAGGCTAGCTGCGAACAGTCAGCGTTGGGTTACATATGGCAGAGATGTTGGCTGTTCCTGGTGACCCACGGGGAGTTGTGGTCCTTGTGTTAAGTGAGCACCAGAAATGAAGACGGCTGTGGGCTGCCATCGTCGTTACACTGGAGTCACGACATTCTTGGGTATGGGACGGAGTACTGTGTGTGCTTTTCTGTGGACTGCGAACTGTCATAGAGTCAGCTACCGTGAGTAATTGGAACAGTTTTAATGATCGTATTGTCCTGCTGCTTAGCACTGTTGAATAGTTGCTGTGCAGTTGTTAATTGTATGCGATAGTAGAGGAGCTAAGGCGGTCACAAAGCCACGGACTGTCTGTCCTCCAGTTAGAACCATCATTGTTCCCCATCTAGGGGTCAATGACCCTTAATAAATCGGCGATTTAGCATAAGAGAGCGAGCCTAACATCACTGTCGCCATCTTGAGGGGCCTAACTACAATTTAACAGCTAGCTACCCTTCCCGATGCCTAAGAGAGCGAGCCTAAACTCATGGAGGGGCCTAACCTTAGTTTTACGGCTAGATGCCCTTCCTGACGTGGACAGTCATTACCTTGTAGGGGCTTAACATTACAGGAGGTAGTTTTACAGCGAGATGACTTTCCCGACGCTATCTTGAGTGGTGGGACAATGATGATTCTCGCGACGCTATCTTAAGTATTCGGGCAATGGGGATTCGCATAAGAGAGCACACGTAACCACATGGAGGAGTCAACTACACAGGGCTATAGTTTTACGGCCAGATGCGCTTCCCAACGAGAATTGCACAAGATGGCGGCCATACACAGGTTCTTATGAGACTAAATCCTAGAACCTGGGTTAGAGGTTACTCTGCAAGATGGCGCTATACATACGCTCTTACGCGACAACTCAGGGGCGCTTGCGCATGATGGCAGCTATACATAGGCTCTTATGAGAAGGCCTAGAGGCGCTTGCGCAATATGGCGGCTGCACACGGCTTCTTATAGAGAAAGATGACGGCCATGGGCGGTTGCGCAAGATGGCGACTATACATAGGCTTTTATGGAGAATGATGAAGGCCATGGGCGATTGCGCACGATGCGACTATACATAGACTCTTATAGAGAAAGATGACGGCCATGAGAGATTGCGCAAGAAGGAGGCTATACATAGACTCTTATATAGAGAGAGATGACAGCCATGGGCGATTGCGCAATATGGCGACTGTACATAGGCTCTTATGGAGAAAGATAACGGCCATGGGAGATTGCGTAAGATAGCGACTATGCATAGGCTCTTATAGAGAAAGATGACGACCATGGGCGATTGCGTAAGATTGGGACTATACATAGGCTCTTATAGAGAAAAATGACGCCCAAGGGCGGTTGCAAAAGATGGCGGCTATACATGTGCTATTATAAAGCTGCCGGCCTCGGCGATTGTACAAGATGGCGGCCATACATGGGCTCTTATAGAGAAAGATGACGGCCATGTTCGATTCCACATGATGGCGGCTATGCACGGGTTCTTATGGAGAAAGGTGACGACTATGGGTGATTGCGTAAGATTGGGACTATACATAGGCTCTTATAGAGAAAAATGACGCCCAAGGGCGGTTGCAAAAGATGGCGGCTATTCATGTGCTATTATAAAGCTGCCGGCCATCGGCGATTGTACAAGATGGCGGCCATACATGGGCTCTTATAGAGAAAGATGACGGCCATGTTCGATTCCACATGATGGCGGCTATGCACGGGTTCTTATGGAGAAAGGTGACGACTATGGGTGATTCCACAAGATGGCGGCTATACAGGGCTCTTATGGAGAAAGATGACGGTTATGGGCGATTGCAAAAGATGGCGGGTATACATACACACTTATAGCCTCCGCCTACGCCTCTTCCTCATGTGTATAGCAATAGGACAAAAGGGCAAATAGGCTCTTTTTCCTGCAAATAGGCCAAAGGGCACGTCCTTATTCGTGGGGCAAAAGGGCAAAAGGGAAAAAGTGTTTCTCTTCATTATCTGTTTGGCAAAAGTGCAAAATAGAATTGAAGGTCGCATCACAAAAATAGTACAGGTATACTTACGTTATTAAACTAATGTAGCGTCATCCTCTTGTTCTCGTCGCATAAGTTTTTACCATTTTCGAATGACGGGGGAGCGGTTAGAGCATGATGAGGTAAGGAGAAGGTAATATTTTTTTCGATTGCAATTGAAATGAAAACCTACAACCTGTTTTTTCCAGTCATTGACCGGCTAAGGGATGGAATGGATGAGGCAGATACAGTCTATTAGTACGATGGGGTCGCCACTCCCAAAGTGATTTATTAATGACTGATAGGTGCTATGAAATGAGAATGGAGAGTGTTGCTGGAATGAAAGATGACAGGGAAAACCGGAGTACCCAGAGAAAAACCTGCCCCGCCTTCGCATTGGCCAGCACAAATCTCACATGGAGTGACCGGGATTTGAACCACGGTATCCAGCGGCGAGAGGCCAACGCGCTGCCGTCAGAGGCACGGAGGCTCCTCGATTGCAATTATCATGCAAAAATATAGAACTGAATATAGAATAAGCAAATGTTGTATGTTACTATCCGATAATGCAAAAGAGGTTCAATCGAGTTACAGGATGCAATTAGAAAAATATACATCTGACAAGCTAATGCTGTATGTCTTCATCCAGCAAGAGAAAACATGTTGACTGTTAAACATAAAACACTTATAACTCAAACACAATAGTTACTGTGTTGTGTGTGTCTATTCGACAAGACAAGTTTAATCCTGTTACAATTAGCACACACTAGAATTGATTGTAGAACTAGCTAATGTTGAATGTATTTATCCGACATAACAAAACATGTTGACAACAGAAAAAACTTTCAACGCTACTGTGCTGTATGTTTCTATTCGAAAAGACAAGTCACAATTAGCACACACTAGAATTGATTGCAGAATAAGACGAAACATGTTTAAATTTACTGTATAGAACAGAAAAACTTATAACGCAAAATATTATCAGATTTAAAATCTGCGTTATAGGATTAATCTGTGTTGACACAAGAGCACTTCTATGCAGTCAGCGTGCACACATAGAATTGCAAATGTTGTATATCTCTATCCGACGTACAGTTGTACTTCTTCTTAATTACTGCAGATAAAATGATTACTACATAGCAGGGGATACCTTTGTTCTAAGGAGATCGATTTTGCGAATTTCGAACACATGCAACAGAGAAACAAATCTGTACAGTGATTTAGTTACCGTAACAGAATAAAAAATCATACTACTGTGCAAATAAAATGTTTTTACTACTTAGCAGGGGAGATCTTTTTCATACATCATATTGTGTTAAGGAGAAAATTTATGGATTTAAACTCTGATCTAATACTATAAAAAATTAAGGGAATGAAACTTTGTTTACAAGGGAGAGGAATAGGAGTGTACTTCCTCTTAAATCAAAAATCGCTATTATTATGCAGATAAAGTGAGCTGTGAGAGGGATCGGAAATACACTGGCTGACAGAGCAAATGCAACACCAAGAAGGAGTGGTCAGAACTTTATGCCAATTGCAGGGTAGACTGACGTCACTGAGGTATGCTCATGATGTGAAATGCGCCGCTGTGCTGCGCACGTAGCGAACGATAAATGGGACACGGCGTTGGCGAATGGCCCACTTCGTACCGTGATTTGTCAGCCGACAGTCATTGTAGAACGTGTTGACGTGTGCCACAGGACACGTGTATAGCTAAGAATGCCAGGCCGCCGTCAACGGAGGCATTTCCAGCAGACAGACGACTTTAAGAGGGGTATGGTGATCGGGCTGAGAAGGGCAGGTTGGTCGCTTCGTCAAATCGCAGCCGATACCCATAGGGATGTGTCCACGGTGCAGCGCCTGTGGCGAAGATGGTTGGCGCAGGGACATGTGGCACGTGCGAGGGGTCCAGGCGCAGCCCGAGTGAAGTCAGCACGCGAGGATCTGCGCATCCGCCGCCAAGCGGTGGCAGCCCCGCACGCCACGTCAACCGCCATTCTTCAGCATGTGCAAGACACCCTGGATGTTCCAATATCGACCAGAACAATTTCCCGTCGATTGGTTGAAGGAGGCCTGCACTCCCGGCGTCCGCTCAGAAGACTACCATTGACTCCACAGCACAGACGTGCACGCCTGGCATGGTGCCGGGCTAGAGCGACTTGGATGAGGGAATGGCGGAACGTCGTGTTCTCCGATGAGTCACGCTTCTGTTCTGTCAGTGATAGTCACCGCAGACGAGTGTGGCGTCGGCGTGGAGAAAGGTCAAATCCGGCAGTAATTGTGGAGCGCCCTACCGCTAGACAACGCGGCATCATGGTTTGGGGGGCTATTGCGTATGATTCCACGTCAGCTCTAGTGCGTATTCAAGGCACGTTAAATGCCCACCGCTACGTGCAGCATGTGCTGCGGCCGGTGGCACTCCCGTACCTTCAGAGGCTGCCCAATGCTCTGTTTCAGCAGGATAATGCCCGCCCACACACTGCTCGCATCTCCCAACAGGCTCTACGAGGTGTACAGATGCTTCCGTGGCCAGCGTACTCTCCGGTTCTCTCACCAATCGAACACGTGTGGGATCTCATTGGACGCCGTTTGCAAACTCTGCCCCAGCCTCGTACGGACGACCAACTGTGGCAAATGGTTGACAGAGAATGGAGAACCATCCCTCAGGACACCATCCGCACTCTTATTGACACTGTACCTCGACGTGTTTCTGCGTGCATCGCCGCTCGCGGTGGTCCTACATCCTAATGAGTCGATGCCGTGCGCATTGTGTAACCTGCATATCGGTTTGAAATAAACATCAATTATTCGTCCGTGCCGTCTCTGTTTTTTCCCCAACTTTCATCCCTTTCGAACCACTCCTCCTTGGTGTTGCATTGTCACTGTCAGTCAGTGTATGTATTGTTAACTTACCTTCATTTTAGAGACGGCGTAGTGTTTAGAAGAGAAAACTTATAACTCAGAACATTATGAGATTCGAACTCTGCATAATGAGATTAATCTCTCTACTGATACAAACGCACTTCTATGCAATCAGCACACACACACACACACACACACACACACACACACACACATGGAATTGCAAATGTTGTATATCTCCATCCGACGTACTTCTTCTTAATCACTGCAGATAAATTGATTTTACTACTAAGCAGGGGATACCATGAATAATCTTTGGCATAAGGATATGGATTTTTGCGGGATTCGAACACATGCAACAGAAAAAGTCCGTATCGATTTCGAACTCTGATTTAGTGGATTTCAAAACCTCGCTCTACGTAGTTAAATTAGTGCACATAGGTAGGACGTTGCTAAAATATCAGGTGTCATCTTAACGACGTAGGCGCACGAAATTTAAGATCTGCATGCTTTTTGACAAGTTCTAGCGACATTGGCGTGGATTTTGAACCTCGGGTGCCGACGCAGCATACCACGTGACCGTGACATCACGACCACGTGCTCTTGTTTGTAAACAAAGCCACGTGCTTGGCCACGTTCTTTTTTAACAGCTGTCATTTTGGCGGACCCTAACCTCATTTTTAAGGACAATATGTTGTCGCTAACCTCACTGCTACCATATTCACGGTGCTAAACCTCATTGCTGCCACCTAATGCACGTGGTGGCCATATTTAAAATCCATGTGCTTTTTTAACAGCCGTCAAGTTAACAGCTGCCATCTTTAACCAGGTTGGTGCAGTATTTTAAACAAAAGAACATCGCTAACCTCACTGCTGTCATCTTGACGGTGCTAAACCACTCTGTTGCCACCTTATGAATGTGGTGGCGGGCAATTTAAAATCCACGTAACCTTAACTCGGTACAATATTCCTGTGTGAGCCACGACATGCAGTCGACGCACACTGCTGTGTCATTAGTAATTTAACGCTTATTTCCGGTCGCGAGCCAGCCAGCTCGCTCCATGGAAATATTTACTTTGAATGTACTGTGTGTTAAATTCAGATCTGTTCTTTTCCATTTCAATATGTAAGTACTGTTAATCTCAGGTAAGTGTGTGCTTTTCTACTGTGCACTGCTAATAATTTACACGTCAACGCCTTCGAAAACAGGATGCATCTTGTATAGTTTTACGATGCAGAGTAATAGTAGGCAGTGATTATTGTTTTACCGTTTATTCACATGCTACTGCATGTAGCTATCAACTTGGAGCTGGCAGGTTTGAACTGCACTTTGAAAATGCGTTTCCGTAGTTTCTCATTTTCGCACCAGGCAAATAATCTTAGCTGTAATCAACTATCGACTTTTGGGTTGACGATGTGTTAACCTCCGGATCGTGAGATAGTCGGTTCAAACTGTAATGTTAATCGTGGTAGTGGTGATTATTGTTTTAAGGGAAATGCAAAGTTTAATTCTGTATTTCGTAAATCGATTTTAAACATTGTGTGTTCTAAACATATGTTGTAAGTGTCGATACCGTCCTACTCCGTGGCTTGGGGCTCGATTCCTAGTAGCATATAGCTTGTGCGCGCTTATCACATCAACAGTAGTAGTGTTTGTTGTTTTATGAGGAAGTATATCTATCCTCTATTTCTATCGTTCCGCTGACTTGGAGTTACTCTTCTGTCAATGATTACAGCGTTATCGTTGCACAATTAAGTAATCACGTATTTGATTCCCGGTATTACAAGAAGATGGTTAGTATAGCCTGTTATGTTTTTAAATTCTAATATGAATATCGACAGAAGATATAGCTGCAGAAAATCGCATTTTCTTGCGTAATTTTATCTGCATAGTGGTAGTGATTATTGATTTATGAGGAAGTACATCAATTCCTCTCTCCCTGGGTTCTAAGGTCGAATCCTATAATTAATTTTTCTGTATGTTATTTGCGATATGAGAATAGAGTTCGAATCCATGTTCCCTTCTATTGTAACTAAATCAGACTTCGAAAGCTATACAGATTTTTCAATTGCATGAGTTCGAATCCCGCAAAAATCGATCCCCTTAGGCCAAAGATTCTTCATTGTATCCCCTACTAAGTAGTAAAATCATTTTATCTGCTGTGATTAAGAAGAAGTACGTCGGATGGAGATATACAACATTTGCAATTCCATGTGCGTGTGTGTGTTCGCGCTGATTGCATAGAAGTGCGTTTGTATCAGTAGAAAGATTAATCTCATTATACAGAGTTCGAATCTCATAATGTTTTGAGTTATAAGTTTTCTGTTCTAAACACTACGCCGTCCCTAAAATGAAGGTAAGTTAAAAATACATATTTCCGATCCCTCTCACAGCTCACTTAATCTGCATAATAGCGATTTTTGATTTAAGAGGAAGTACACTCCTATTCCTCTCCCTTGTAAACAAGGGTTCAATCCCTTAATTTTTACAGTATTAGAACAGAGTTTAAATCCATAAATTTTCTCCTTAACACAATATGATGTAGGACAAAGGAATCCCCTGCTAAGTAGTAAAACCATTTTATCTGCACAGTAGTATGATTTTTTACTCTGTTACGGTAACTAAATCACTGTACAGATTTGTTTCTCTGTTGCATGTGTTCGAATTCCGCACAATCGATCTCCTTAGAACAAAGCTATCCCCTGCTATGTAGTGATCATTTTATCTGCAGTAATTAAGAAGTACAACTGTACGTCGGATAGAGATATACAACATTTGAAATTCCATGTGTGCGCGCTGATTGCATAGAAATGCGTTTGTATCAACAGAAAGATTAATCCTATAAAGTAGATTTTAAATCTCATAATATTTTGCGTCATACGTTTTTCTGTTTTAAACACTAATTTTAAACATGTTTCGTCTTGTTCTACAATCAATTCTCGTGTGTGCTAATTGCAACTTGTCGAAAAGAAACATACAGCACATTAGCGTTAAAAGTTTTCTGTTCTCAACACTAATTGTCAACATGTTTTGTTATGTCGGATAAAGACATACAACCTTAGCTTGTTCTGAAATCAATTCTAGTGTGTGCTAATTGTAATAGGATTAAACTTGTCTTGTCGAATAGACACATACAGCACAGCAATTACTGTGTTTGCGTTATAAATTTTCTGTTTAATAGTCAACATGTTTTCTCTCGTTGGATGAAGACATACAGCATTAATTTGTCAATTCTATATTTTTTGCTAATTGCATTCTGTAACTCGAAATAACCTCTTTTGCCTTGTCGGATAGTAACATACAGCATTTGCCTACCCTACATTCAATTCTATATTTTTGCATGCTAATTGCAATCGAAAAAACATTACCTTCTCCTTACCGCATCATCCTCCTACCGCTCCCTCCTCAATCGAAAAGGTTAGAAACGTATGCGACGAGAACAAGAGGATAACGCTATATTAGTATAATAACGTAAGTATATCTGTACTATTTTCTGTAATGTGACATTTGCACAGGAAGGCATATGTCCGTAGGAAGAGGGATTGAGCTAGACTCAGTAACTGTAAGGAGGAAGAGTTACCCTTTTGCCAGGAAGAGTGGCCCTTTGGCCAGGGAGAGGAGCCCTTTTGTGACGAGGAGCAGCCCTTTTGCCATTTTGCCAGAAAGAGGAGCCTTTTTGCCTCTTGATAGTAGGAGGAAGCCTTTTCACCCTTTAGCCAAACAGTTAAAAAAGAGAAACACTTTTACCCTTTTGCCAGGAGGAGGAGCCCTTTTGCCCTACAGATGAGGAAGATGTGTCCTTTTGCCCATTTTACCTTTTGCCAGGAAGAGGATCCCCTTTTCCCTTTTGCAATTTTGCTATACGGATGAGGAGGAAAAGGAGGAGGGCGGCTGTGCCCCGTGCCCTTTTGCTATACGGATAAGGAGGAGGAGGAGGGGGAGGTCGGCTGTGCCCCGTGCCCTTTTGCTATACGGATAAGAAGGAGGAGAGTGGCTGTGTCCCGTACCCTTTTGCTATACGGATAAGGAGGAGGAGGAGGGGGAGGTCGGCTGTGTCCCGTGCCCTTTTGCTATACGGATAAGAAGGAGGAGAGTGGCTGTGTCCCGTACCCTTTTGCTATACGGATAAGGAGGAGGAGGGCGGCTGCGTCCCGTGCCCTTTTGCTATACGGATAAGGAGGAGGAGAGTGGCTGTGTCCCGTACCCTTTTGCTATACGGATAAGGAGGAGGAGGGCGGCTGCGTCCCGTGCCCTTTTGCCCTTTTGCTATACGGATAAGGAGGAGGAGAGTGGCTGTGTCCCGTGCCCTTTTGCCCTTTTGCTATACGGATAAGGAGGAGGAGGGCGGCTGTGTCCCGTGCCCTTTTGCCCTTTTGCTATACGGATAAGGAGGAGGAGAGTGGCTGTGTCCCGTGCCCTTTTGCTATACGGATAAGGAGGAGGAGAGTGGCTGTGTCCCGTGCCCTTTTGCTATACGGATAAGGAGGAGGAGGAGGGGGAGGTCGGCTGCGTCCCGTGCCCTTTTGCCCTTTTGCTATACGGATAAGGAGGAGGAGAGTGGCTGTGTCCCGTACCCTTTTGCTATACGGATAAGGAGGAGGAGGTCGGCTGTGTCCCGTGCCCTTTTGCCCTTTTGCTATACGGATAAGGAGGAGGAGGAGGGGGAGGTCGGCTGTGTCCCGTGCCATTTTGCTATACGGATAAGGAGGAGGAGGAGGGGGAGGTCGGCTGCGTCCCGTGCCCTTTTGCTATACGGATAAGGAGGAGGAGGGCGGCTGTGTCCCGTGCCCTTTTGCTATACGGATAAGGAGGAGGAGGAGGGGGAGGTCGGCTGCGTCCCGTGCCCTTTTGCTATACGGATAAGGAGGAGGAGGTCGGCTGTGTCCCGTGCCCTTTTGCTATACGGATAAGGAGGAGGAGGTCGGCTGTGTCCCGTGCCCTTTTGCCCTTTTGCTATACGGATAAGGAGGAGGAGAGTGGCTGTGTCCCGTACCCTTTTGCTATACGGATAAGGAGGAGGAGGAGGGGGAGGTCGGCTGTGTCCCGTGCCATTTTGCTATACGGATAAGGAGGAGGAGGAGGGGGAGGTCGGCTGCGTCCCGTGCCATTTTGCTATACGGATAAGGAGGAGGAGGTCGGCTGTGTCCCGTGCCCTTTTGCTATACGGATAAGGAGGAGGAGGTCGGCTGTGTCCCGTGCCCTTTTGCTATACGGATAAGGAGGAGGAGGAGGAGGAGGGCGGCTGTGTCCCGTGCCCTTTTGCTATACGGATAAGGAGGAGGAGGTCGGCTGTGTCCCGTGCCCTTTTGCTATACGGATAAGGAGGAGGAGGAGGGGGAGGTCGGCTGCGTCCCGTGCCCTTTTGCTATACGGATAAGGAGGAGGAGGTCGGCTGTGTCCCGTGCCCTTTTGCTATACGGATAAGGAGGAGGAGGTCGGCTGTGTCCCGTGCCCTTTTGCTATACGGATAAGGAGGAGGAGAGCGGCTGTGTCCCGTGCCCTTTTGCTATACGGATAAGGAGGAGGAGGTCGGCTGTGTCCCGTGCCCTTTTGCTATACGGATAAGGAGGAGGAGGTCGGCTGTGTCCCGTGCCCTTTTGCTATACGGATAAGGAGGAGGAGAGTGGCTGTGTCCCGTGCCCTTTTGCTATACGGATAAGGAGGAGGAGGTCGGCTGTGTCCCGTGCCCTTTTGCTATACGGATAAGGAGGAGGAGGTCGGCTGCGTCCCGTGCCCTTTTGCTATACGGATAAGGAGGAGGAGAGTGGCTGTGTCCCGTACCCTTTTGCTATACGGATAAGGAGGAGGAGGGCGGCTGTGTCCCGTGCCCTTTTGCTATACGGATAAGGAGGAGGAGGGCGAATGTGTCCCGTGCCATTTTGCCGTTTGCTATAGAGATGAGAAGGGGTAGGAGTCTATAAGAGCGTATGTATAGCCGCCATTTTGTGCAATCGCCTATGGGCGTCATCTTTCTCCGTAAGAGCTCGTGCATTTCCGCCATTTTGTGCAACCGCGAATGGCCGTCATCTTTCTCTATAAGGTGCCGTGTATAGCCACCATCTTGTGCAATCCCGTTGGTCGTCATATTTCTCTATAAGAGACTATGTATAGTCGGCATCTTACGCAATCGCCCATGGCCGTTATCTTTCTCCATAAGATCCTATGTATAGTCGCCATCTTGCGCAATCGCCCATGGCAATCATCTTTCTCTGTAAGAGTCTATGTATAGCCGCCATCTTGTACAATCGCCCATAACCGTCATCTTTCTCCATAAGAAGTCGACTATAGCCGCCATCTAGCGCAAGCGCCCCTGGGAAGTCTCATAAAAGCCATCTTGCACAGTAATCTCTAACCCAGCTTCTAGGAGTTAGTCTCATAAGAACCTGTGTATAGCCGCTATCTTGTGCAATTCACGTCGGGAAGAGCATCTGGCCGTAAAACTATAGTCCTGTGTAGTTAGAATCCTCCATGTGGTTACTTGTGCGTCGTACCACTCAGGATAGCGTCGGGAAGGGAATCTGGCTGTAAAACTACGTCCTGTAATGTTAAGCCCCTCCATGATAACGACTGTCCACGTCAGGAATGGCATCTAGCCGTAAAACTAAGGTTTGGCCACTCCATGAGGTCAGGCTTGCTCTCTTAGGCGTCGGGAAGGGCATCTTAGGCCCTCTCAAGATGGCGACTGTGTTGTTAGGCTCGCTCTCTTATGCTAAACCCGCAAAATCGCCATTGTACCTCTACTACACCAGGGGTCATTGACCCTTAGTAGGGGAGCAATGCAGGTTCTAACCCGAGGGCAGAAACTCCGTGGCTGTGGGACCGGCTGAGCTCCTCTACTTGCGATTGTGGAATTTCTCTAGTGATGAACGGAGGACCGATCATCGTGTGTCGCGTGGCCCGTATTCCTTCATTCAAGCAACTTATGTGTGAGGTGACTGTCCAGCTGGTGTCCCACTGTGAGAGATTGGTCATTCATGGTGAATGATGCGCGTTACTAGAGCAAAAACAGACGGTGAGCAATTTGTGTTACATTTCTCTTATGAACTTAACCAAAAATGTGTCGTATTGCTGCTGCCCTTTCCGAAAGGCATCCCTGCCATTATTATTATTAAGCGTATGGAATTTACAGAATGGACAAGTATTTACAATATTATACAAAAGAAAAACCTGCAAAGAAAACATGGTAAGTAGGGAACAATTACACATGGATATCTAAATTGTTTAGCCACTGCACTAGGGATTCTGAGACATCAGCAAAGTCTTTCCGGACTCCACCATAATCACGCAAAGGGCATTCGTCCATTATATGATGCATGGTCTGGACTAAAGCACCACAATCACACGCTGGAGAGTCCCCGAAGCCCCACTGGTGAAGGGAGAATGCAGATCTTCCGCAAATAGTGCGAAACCTGTTTAGTGATGCCCACGTTCTTCTTGGCAAACTGAAACCAGCTGGGGCGTGGTTTGGATTAAAGAGGCTTGGCCACTCCGGAGCTGTACGAATCCATTGCTCTTTCCATTCCTCTTTTAAATTGAAACCAGCATCCATTAGATTCTTAGCTGTTTTCATTGGTGGCTTACGGGGTTTCAGCCTTTGTCTCCAGAGATATGCAACATCTCTGTGGATAGGTAGAGTTGGATTGGACATGATCTTATCATATTCTTGAACAAGGGCTCTTGAACGTCGCAGGCTTGGTGGAGCAATGTGGGACAGGACTAGCAGCCAGTGCGTTTCAGTAGGCTTCAGAGTACCAGAGATGATACGCATGGTGGTGTTAAGTTGTACATCGACTTTCTTCACGTGGCAACAGTTAAGCCATACTGAAAAGCAGTATTCAGCTGCAGAATACACGAGGCCAAGCCCAGTGCATCGTAATGTGTCCGCTGAAGCACCCCATGACGTTCCACGCAATTTAAACAGAATATTATTACGTGATCTCAACTTAGATCCGAGGTTTTCAAGATGCTTTCAATAAGATAGGGTTCGGTCAAGCGTTACCGCGAGGCACTTTGGATTAGGATTGTGCTTTAGCACTGAGCCATTGGAGTTTTGTATTAGCCAACTTGTTGTGGAGGTGGAAGCAAGCAGATTCTGTCTTATTCAAGCTGGGTTGTAGTCTTCAGTTTCGGAAGTAAGAGCTAAGTGTATTCAGGTCAGACGTCAGGATGGCCTCGGCATGGCTGAGATCTGGAAGTTGAATGGCAATGGCTAGGTCGTCTGCATAAGAAAAGTTTACTGATTTTGTCTCAGGAATATCCCATATGCAGAGATTGAATAGAAGAGGTGCCAATACTGATCCCTGGGAAAGGCCATTTTTTAGTTTCCTAAGACGACTAATGTCATTATACATGATGACACGGAAGAGCCTTTCGGTTAGCATATTGTTGATCAGTGTGGTTACAGTTTTGCAAGGGATAACTCGTTGCAGCTTCAACATCAACCCTTGTCTCCACACAGTATCATATGCTCACCTTGCTCACGGCCGCAGGATTTACCTCCATATTGCCCTGCACGTGTCCCCCGGGTGATGCTAAGCGAGCAACAACAAATCGGCAGCCAAACTATCAACAGACGTTGATCTCCTGGCCAAATGGACTCAGAGAGAACTTCTGCAAATGGTCCTTCTCAGGACCAACCTGCAAAGATACTATGACCTTCTTTACGAATATGCCCAATAAACATCGAAGGCATATCCAGATCGAAGAGTGAACATCTTTCTAGAATCCTTCTTGAAAAGAGCATCCCTGCCATTAGGACAGGGACATCCTGTGTTGGACTTTACTTGAGATGGGCTCGCTCCTTCTCAAGCCAAGAGCACGTAGTGACGAGAGCGCACTGTACCAAATGCCATCACTTCAATACATTAATCTTCTTTCGAGGCCTAATGATATATTTGATCATTTCCATACCAAAATATTTTTAATTTCATAACCATTTCATAAGCGCAGGATGAGAGGACTAACACCCTATGGTAATGGAATAGACCACACCGCCTTCACCTCTACGCCGAGTGTCGAGCAGTGGAAAATAATCTGACTCCCTGACAGCTTGGTAGAAGTAATCTGCGTGGAGGAATTTCCACTCAGTTTGATTACAAGGCATCTGACTATCCGTTTTAGGAGAACCTCACAAAAATGTAATCCTACCCCTCACTATGTTTAAGGGTGAGGAAATGACATCACACACAGACGAAGTGGATATACATCTTGCCAGTCACACAGGATTTAGCAGGCAAGGGAAAATCACCTGAGTATTTCCCCAGCAGTGTGTTTCGTGATGTAAAATTGGCTACCGACCATGCATAGCACAAGTTGAAGCCAAGTGATATAAGTGCTAGTGTGGCAGCAGGTCGAATATCAGAGGGGATGCTGTGAAGCGCAACGGCCACAGCCACCTGTTAACACTATGAGAAAAATTTACAAATACACTTTTAAAAGCAGTGATTCTAACTTACCATATTAAACAATGAATACCCAGTTCAGATGTGATCTCACAATGCAATTAAGTTGCCAGCAGAGTAGAACTCTACCATTGTGCACTGAACTATCATGTTCAGGGTTTGAATCGCTATTCCTGTCACTACCAACATGTACGAGGAGTTCTCCGAGCTACACATTGCTCTTCCAGTACTCAAACCTTAACTTGTATACAAATTCATACTCATTCTATTCCTCACTTGTAACGGCTGCAAAAGACACTGTGATGATGCACTCTTTATCCCTGAGTAACTGGTACATATTTTTGTCAGCAATTAAGTGCTTCACAGTACTCCAATTTGTCATTAGCCAGTTCTCTTAATTCGTATTTACTGCCAGATGTTGAAAGCACTTCATTAATCCTATGGGTGTAGTACAACACATTGTCCATCACTATGTCACACTTGATATGTTTGGTACCAGCTGTTTTAAGTCAAGTTATGAAGTTATATACCTTCATTTCACCATGGTAATAACATTTCGTTTTCGATTTGAACATGTAGAGTGCGCAGGGTACAAACCCTTTCTCACTACCTGCATATGATCTTTCGCTTATCTGCACTGTTCAAAGATAGAAAGTCTAGTGAATTATACTCCCAAAACTTCATTACAGTATAGGATGGATGGAAAAGTGTTTCATCTAAAAATAGGACCGATCTCTTGTCTTTCTCTGCTGAAGTTCTCAGGTACATCAATGTCTTAAGGCGAATTTAGTTTCTACCATGTTTTTCACACTTCTTAAATTTAAAGCCCATTGAAAGCAATACTTACCTCAGATGTTTGCCACTCGCCTTGTAATACAGCAACCTTGAAAGGAAATGACCCTGGATCCACCTTATTCAATATCAATGCCAGCACATACCCCGGTCTTGCCGAGCTGTGCACGGACGAGAATTCCTTTTCCTCGAGAGTCTCGAGAAAAATGGTTAAAATCTGGAGAATCTGAAAGCATCTCGAATGAAATTGAATAGTGCTGCATTCTCCTGAGCTCCTTTGCGAATTGCAACAAAATGTTGGTGTTAGAACTTCTTTTGCTCTTATATTTAAGTTTATATGAACACATAAAGGAATGACATAGAAAATAACTTCGTTTAGACGGTCTTAAGAAATGAACACAAAATTAAAAATCAAACAGTCCATTCTTAACTCTCGTTATGGTTTCATGGGCTGTGAAATAGCGGAACACCCTTTTACATTATTTTAAAGACGCAATATTTATTATGGAATGTAAATTTCAGGAACATATGCATTGGTAATTACTTAGTATATATTTCTGGAGCAGAAGTCATAGAATCAGATGTCCGCTCTACACTCGCTCGAAGAGACTCCCACTATCCCCCATTTATTTTAAATAATTCACTTTACAGATATATACACATCTCTACACTGGGCAACATTAACACTGAATCATACAATAATGTTGACTGGACGAATCAGGCAACGATCTTGCTATCACTGAACTGCGACTACCAGAGTCAAGTTTTGTCTGTCATAAACGTGTTAGATTGTTAATAATGTAGTTCTGAATACAGGATGTAATGAAAGTAACATGAACGTACACTTCTTTAACATGGCATTGCAGTTTATTTTCCGAGTTGTCCCTGAAATATTCGCGGGCCCATGATTTCCTCTTGGTAGCTATCAATATGCGCTCTAAGAACTGCATCGCTTTAACGACAGTCTAATGATTAGCCTTAAATTAAATGACTGACTTTTACTCGTAGGTTAAGTGTGATGTTGCATACCTACTTACTTCCCCGTGAATAGAAGGCCAAACTTCCATTCACGACACAACCTGTTGCCCCGTTGCGCACGCTGTCAAAGCCTGTCGTTCTCAGTGTGCCACGCAACTGTGGTGTAAGATGTGTGCTTATGTCCTCGAGAGCCTCGTGAGGCATGCTTTTGTGAGAAAAAGCATTGAGAGGTTCTCGAGAAACTTGAGAGATGTCCTCTTGTTTCCTATCCCTAGAGCATAGTGACAAAGCATGGAACTAGAGCTATTCAATACTGGCTTAACGGAAACGTCTCCCATGAGACCTGGGTGAGCACTGACCTGCGTTCACCGTTTGACAACATTGGGCAATCTTCACTTTTATTGGCTTGTGAAGGTACACTCCCCTTGCAGATTCGAAAGCTATTGGTCTTGGATGACTAGGGCCAGAAGAGCAGGTAAGTTATCGAGAAGTTTGCATTTCCCAGAAGTTTCACTTGGAGTTGCTGAGATCTAGGTATGGAGGTACAGGCCTCACATGTGGTATTGGTGACTTGATCCGGCATGTGGAATACGGTATCAAGAGTTTTAGTTCACACTGAAAAGTTCAGACTCCAAGAGTAAGAGCTGTTCCATGAGAAAGTAGACCTTTGAGGCTTCTCCAGAACACATTAGCAATATTGAGACACAACACATCACAAGGGACACATTCCTCTACACGATCATGATCTCAGTGCAGAAGTATGGAAAATCACAGATGTTGATCTGAAAAAGCAAAGGGGATTTGGGTAGGACTGAGAAAGGAGAATGCCTCATACATTTTGTGATTTAGACAATAACACTCCTTCAATTCATGTTTATTACTATTAATTTGCAAAATATAAAAGAAACAGAAGAAAAATTCAACTCATGACATCTCTAAAATACAAAATGAACTAAGATTAGCACAAAATCACATAATTTCTGTGTCACAAAACAATCAAGATCTCGCAAGTTAATTGCAGGAAGCATAACACATCTTGTTCCATAAGCTGTAAAAATTCTTCTTTCTTGAGGAAACCACTTTTCATTGCTCAGAATTTAAATCCTGACCTCCTTGGTAATCAACCAATGGTAATGTTATCCAGAAATCATGCCCCACAAAAAAGATATTTTAAATGTTATTTAAACACCACTACTAAAATAAGTATGTTTTAGATTCACACAAAATACTATTCCTCATTCAATTCTGAAGAGTTCGAAAGAAATACCCTATACAGAGTGGCGCAAAAGTCACTGGACAATGATTTAAACAAAAGATTGAATTTGTGTTTCATTACATCTTTCAAGTCTTACATACTGTTTGCCATAGTGTGGTATCACTGTCCAAATCATGAAATGCGTCGTGTACGTAGTCTTTATTTCAGCAATGGTCCTTAACGATATCACGTAGGAAAAGTCCACGGACGTGATATCTGGTGAACGTGGAGGCATGTCACCCTTCGACCAATCACTTTTCTTTGGAATATTTCATTTAAATAATCGCGGACGGCAGTGGCATTATGTGGTGGTGCCCCATCACGTTGAAAGTAATTTTCTTGAAAGTTTTCTGCACACGCCGTAAGTCCTGGTACCAAGTAATTCTGAAGCATGTCCAAATATTTATCCCCTGTAACTGTTCCGTCAAAAACATGGTCCAAATACGCCAAATGATGATATTGCCCCCAGACACTCACACCAGGTTGATTTACTTGTTCTTCTAAGAAAAGATACTTATTCTCAGTACACCAGTACGTGCATTTATGTCCGTTAACTTGTCCGGTTAACTTAAAATTGGCCTCATCAGACTAAAGAATGTTATTGAATAGGTTAGGAACATCATTTTGTTCGCCAAGCATCAATTCACAAAACTTAAGACGATATGGATCGTCTTCAAGTAACCCATGTCGTAAACGTGGTATGTTAATTTTAAACTTATTTTTGTGTAACATTCTTTGCACTGACCTTCGTGATAAATCCAGTTCAGTTGCTAATCGTCTGGTTGATTCTCGCGGACTTTGGGTCACAGCTAAACGTACACGCAATTCATTTTCCTCAATTGTGACTGTTCTTGGGCGGTCAGAATCTGGTGCATCCATAACAGATCCATGTTCTTCTAAACTATTTCGTACGTCGTAAACTGTTTGTCTAGACGGTGGTTTTGATCTAAAGCTTTGTTCCCGTTCATTAACAACTGCAGTAGCACCACTTTTGAAAATGTCACAATCAAACCAAGATTCGTTGGTAAATCACATCAATACACACCATATTATAAGAAAAACACAAATTACATAGGGCACTGAAATAACATTCCCAACAAATACACATTCACCAGCCTAGTCATACTAGCAATACACAATTAGATGTGTATTTATAAGAAAATCGTAATTATTGACAAACAATCTGCTAACACCTTTATGCACATTTCAATCATTGTTTTCAAATTCATACTGCAATGACACTTATCAAGGTTACATAATTTGCTCTCAATTAGCACAAATCATAACACTACCACTGCCTCTCTTTGATTCTGTAACTTAGGAAATTCGGGTTTGTAACTGTAACCAATTAACACATAGAAAATTCTGAACAGTTTACAACACAGGACTTGACCATCAATGATGGACACTTCAAAACACCTCTCTACACTACTTTGGAATAGATCACCACTTCCCTGTCACTATCCACAAGCAATTTGTTTTCAGCCTGCAACATTTTAATGCTGACATCACACTTTTTACATAATAATTTAATCACTTGCAACCCTGGTGTAGCTGGCAATGCAGACTAAAATCCATTGTGTTTCAAGGGGAACTCTGATGTGAACTACGTCTTCTAATGCAAGCTCTAACACATCTAAATTATCAATAATTCTATCATGGCTATTGATATAGACATTATGAGCAAAGTCTTTCAAAGAAAATTCACGAAGTTTTGCAGACCTCATCTTCAATACACCTAACAGTTTGATCTTTCATTCAGACTCAAGAATTCATTCCACAGAGGTATTAGAAGTGCAACCACTCAATCTCCTTTAGACACCAAATCTTCTCTCTGAACTGTCTGTCTACAATTTTGTAGTAAACACATAAGGCAGTGGTAATTATTGAAAACACATTGTGGTAAGTATCTGTATCAAAGTAGTGTATGTTTCACTTGTCAATCTTCCTTCTGCTTATGACATGTGCCTAAGTCCATATATGTTTTAAACATGTAAGGAAAGAAAAGTTCATATTACCAGCACCAATAATTGGACTAGCATCTTCATTCCTGGTATATGTATCTTTCATGGGATGCTGTATATTACAGACTGACCACCACTTTTCAATTAATTTTAGGAACTGGATTGTGCCATCAGAAACATCCACACCTTGACTTTTAAGCAAATACAAATCAGCAACATTCTTACGATCAAAGACTTTACTGCTAATGATACATTTTGTCCCTATTGTTGTTGGACACAGAGCCATCCTAGATAAATTTGAAGCCATTTTTAGTAACAATTTCTTCTCTGAACGAAACAACTCTTCATGATCTGAAAATTTGGCCTGAGTAGTTATAATTTACAGACTGGCTCTGTACCAACACCAACACTGACCACATCACTTAAAACATCAAATGTCTTATCAAAGTTTGGTATAATAAGAGAATGTCACTGCCCAAATTATTAGTTCTGGAGAGTATCTTATTTGATTAATTACAGAGAGCCCTAACTGTTCCGGGACAAATTTTATTTTACCAATTCTCTCTGCATTAAACTCATAGTCTAACTCAAGTGCATTTTTTCAAAAGGTTCATAGAAAGAATCATCAGAATAACTGGTGAAATGACTTAGCAAAGTGTAAAACTTCGTCCATCTGTCATATTTCCGGTCTTCACAAGCACTAAAATGCTCTGTAGGCAAACACATATTTTTGTGAAACATTTGAACTGCAAATGAACTTGAAACTTTAAATCTCAATGTTGCAACCTTAATACATGACTCATCATCCACCTTCACAAACAATGCATAATCTTCCTTCACTATTCCATTGAATGGTTCAACGAATTTCTTCTGAACTTCACAGATGAAGGGGATAAAATCTGTAAAATTGTCACATTCACACCACTTAACGAAATAACGTATAAATACTAAAAACACCGCAACGCATAAAAATATCTAGATAACCGATAAAAGGACACTGCATCACTATTTAAGACATACAAATATTCGGTGGAAAACAAACCAAAACCAAACCCCACGGCACTACAACCATGAAGGGCCTTGGCCTACAAAGCGACCGCTGCTCAGCCCGAAGGCCTGCAGATTGCGAGATGTCGTGTGGTCAGCACGACGAATCCTCTCGGCCGTTATTCTGGGGCTTTCAAGACCGATTCGGTGGAAAATAAAAATCGCGAATTCCAGTAGCAAGATAACCTCAACCAACCACACACGTGAGCGGTATAAACCGAACTGAATGTAAACACGCCCCACACGCCGTCTACACGTGGCCCAATGTGACAGCCACTTTGCCACGTATCTATATATGCATTCCGGTCTGATAATATTGTAGTTGGTCCGTGTTCATACGTGAAGAGAAATTGACAAACCTTTCCAACATACGATAAGTCAAAGACGCCAAAATTTGGTTGTTTGAGATGATAGACGACTTGAAGAGGCTGGGTGGTGCGCATACAGACGTAGAAGTACCGCACGATTGAATTTATTGAAAAGTGTTTCTTATTTCTACAACAAGGAGCAACATAATAAATATAAGAGATCCGTCCGACTCCTTGGCTGAATGGTCTGCGTTCAGGCCTTCAATTCGGAGGGTCCCGGCTTCCAATACCGGCAGGGTCACGATTGTAACTGCTTCTGGCTCGAGGACTGTGTGTCCCAACACTCTCCTCTTCATATTTATGCAACACTACCAACACGCAATAGTGATTACATCCCATCACGTAGGCTTGGCGTCGGGATGAACATCAGATCGTAAAACAGAGTCAAATCCACATGTGAGACACATCCCGCACCCACTACCCAAATGCTGTGGGAAATTCGCTGTGGCGCATCGAATGATTCGAAACAGTCAGCGGTGACATTTAGCCCATATCTACTGTTAAAACTGTATTTAAATCTACACGAGGCGGAATAATTCAGGCTTATCGCATTCTATGTTTTACATATATAATCACGATATAAAACTAGCAATAATTCTTCTTCTTCTACAATTTCCTCATCGCATGTCCGCTGTCATCACGGCGATCGACTCTTGTTCCCAGCAAGTCGGAAAAGTGTGGTGGAACGAAGCCCACAACATTCTCGTAGATTATGTACGCAAGATTTTCTCCTTTTTGCCCTACTCCTCTTTCCTTAAATGTCATCTATAAGATAAACTGCAGGAGGTCACTTATTCATTTGAGCCAGTCCCATAATACAGTAAAAATTACAAGATAGATGATACATATTAGAGTGGTGCTGCCTAGTACCAGATACTAGCACTAGGATCAGAGGGATGTTTTTCTTTACGTTGTCCTTGGACCTCCCAATTCAGTTTAAAGACTTCCATGTCGTCCAGGACTCTTCGTAGTAACAGAGCTGCTTCTGTTCAAGTTTCTCAAGTTCCAAGCGATCTAGGAATGTGCGGTTCCTGGTTCAAACATGGTTTCATTTGGATCTGCAAGTAGACAAGTTGATGTCTATGGAGAGGGCGAACTGTACGTCTCCACATTCGCGGCTACTTCACGTCGAGCGTCAGGTGGAGCTATTAGTTTTAGTTGGTTGGTTTTAGATACCCTGCGATCAGTCAGTAAGCTTCTACGAGTGCAACGTAGAACTTCTTGGCATGTACAGATTTATACCATACAGCTGTGGCACTGTTTCTGGATGAGCGGCCCAATCTGATCATGTCAAAGCATTGTGAGAGGACTTTTGCCTCGGTGTTGGAGCAGTGATAAGTGCAAAGCTTGACCTCAGATACTTAGGCGTATCACTGTGTTCCAGTACATTTCCCAATCACTTCACCTGCATCTTTCAGTATTCCCCACGTGAAAAGCATATGTCTGGTTCTTTGATGGATTTGGTTTGAAATTATTATTCCCTAAACGTATAAACCACCACATTATCTCACAATTTCCAATGACATGACCAAAGTACTCTACTTTCTTATATTGTACGTGACCTCCAGCTCGGAGTACTGTAGCCCCACATCTCGGAGGATGGTGTGCAGGAGTCAGCAACATAAAGTAAACGGGTGAGTTAGTAATGCGGTTATGGGCGCGCGCTGTGAGCTTGCATCCGGGAGGTAGTGGGTTCGAACTCCACTGTCGGCAGCCCTGAATATGGTTTTCTGTAGATTCCCATTGTTACATGGGGCAAATGCTGGGGCTGTACCTTACGAAGGCCACTGCCGATTCCTTCCCACACACAGGCCTTTCCTATCCCATCGTCGCCATAACACCTATCTGTGTCGGTGCGACGTAAAGCAAATAGCAAAACCACCATAAAATAAGACAGGACATACACAACACTGAAGTAAACAGGAACAGAGAAAATGAAGTGACACGGGATTTAAATGCAGTCATTGGCAACTAGTTTCAACAGGACTGCTCATGCTGTGATCAAGTACGCTGGTGAGAGACCTTAAAGCACTGCACATGCTCCAGTGATGTGTCAGGTACTGTCAACTTTATGGGTTGAATGGCATGTTTTCTTACGGTCTCTAAGTTAGTATTTTTCGTGTTTAAACCCAGAACTTTTTTCACCAATCAATTTGCCAATATTTGTGGATTTTCATCACTCACTGGAAACAGAAAAGTATCATATGCATATTGCGGATTATTTATTAGATTTATTTAGTTATTTATTTATTTATTTATTTATTTATTTATTTATTTATTTATTTATTTATTTATTTATTTATTTATTTATTTATTTATTTATTTATTTATTTATTTATTTATTTATTTATTTATTTATTTATTTATTTATTTATTTATTTATTTATAACGATTCAATGGGATGGGTTTAAAGCAATTGTTGAGGAATGTGAAAATATGTTTGTACCTTCAAAGGTGGTAAGGAATGGTAAAGATCCTCTACATTATAACAGAGAAGTAAAGAGACTAAGGAGGAGGTGCAGGTTGGAAAGAAATAGAGTAAGAAATGGCTGTGGAAGTGAGGAGAAAATGAAGGAACTTACTAGGAAATTGAATCTAGCAAAGAAGTCAGCTAAGGATAACATGATGGCAAGCATAATTGGAGGCCATACTAATTTTAGTGAAAAATGGAAGAATATGTATAGGTACTTTAAGGCAGAAACCGGTTCCAAGAAAGACATTCCAGGAATCATTAATGAACTAGGGGAGTGTGTATGCGAGGATCTTCAAAAGGCAGAAGTATTCAGTCAACAGTATGTAAGGATTGTTGGTTACAAGGATAATGTCCAGATAGAGAAGGTGACTAATACTAAAGAAGTATTAAAATTACCTATGACAGCAGTGACATTTACAGTAAGATACAAAAGTTGAAAACTAGAAAAGCAGCTGGAATTGATAAGGTTTCGGGGGATATACTAAAGACAATGGGTTGGGATATAGTACCATATCTGAAGTACTTATATGATTATTGTTTGCATGAAGGAACTTTACTAAATGAATGGAGAGTTGCTGTATTAGCCCCTGTATATAATGGAAAGGGTGATAGACATAAAGCAGAAAATTACAGGCCAGTCAGTTTGACATGCATTGTATGTAAGATTTGGGAAAGTATTTTTTCTAATTATATGAGACATGTTTGCAAAATTAATAACTGGTTTGATTGAATTTTGGCATTTAATAGGGTAGATCATGGGAGACTATTGGCAAAAGTGAGTGCAATTGGACTTGACAAAAGAGTGACTGAATGGGTGGCTCTGTTTCTAGAAAATAGAACTCAGAGAATTAGAGTAGGTGAAATTTTATCTGTCCCTGTAAAAATTAAGATGGGAATTCCTCAAGGCAGTATTATTGGAATTTTATGTTTTCTTGTATATATCAGTGATATGTGTAAAGAAGTTGAATCAGAGATAAGGCTTTTCGAAGATGATGTTATTCTGTACAGAGTAATAAATAAGTTACAAGACTGTGAGCAACTGCAAAATGACCTCGATAATGTTGTGAGGTGGACAGTAGGGAGTGTATGATGATAAACGGGGATAAAAGTCAGGTTGTGAGTTTCACAAATAGGAAAATTCCTCTCAGTTTTAATTACTGCGTTGATGGGGTGAAAGTTCCCTTTGGGGATCACTGTAAATACCTAGGTATTAATATAAGGAAACATCTTCATTGGGGTAATCACATAAATGGAATTGTAAATAAAGGGTACAGGTCTCTGCACATGGTTATGAGAGTATTTAGGGGCTGTAGTAAGAATGTAGAGGAGAGAGCATATTTGTCTCTGGTGAGACCCCCACTAGAGTAGATTACTTGATTCAGGAACTGGAAAAAATCCAAAGAAAAGCACCTCGATTTGATCTGGGCGATTTCCGACGAAAGAGTAGCGTTACAAAAATGTTGCAAAGTTTGTGCTGGGAAGACCTGGGAGAAAGGAGACGAGCTGCTCGGCTAAGTGGTATGTTCCGAGCTGTCAGTGGAGAGATGGCGTGGGAGGACATCAGTGGACGAATAATTTTGGATGGTGTCTTTAAAGGTAGGAAAGATCACAATATTGTAACAGTAAATGTGGTACTTCGGTAGACATGAGACGCAGGGCGTGTACCATTCGTTGAAGTGCGTACAGAGGGAGAGGGTTTGTTTAGAAATAAATCTTAAAATTTTTCCTCTGAGTTTATTAATAAATTCAAAGTCATGTCACCTCTGTACAGCAGATACAGTAGAAAATGTTCCTCGTCGTAGGGCTGGCGATGTCCTTGGATTCCGGCAGCTCATCCTTTTCCCATACCAGTGAACCACCATTCCTCCCCCGATGGAAGTTCTAGAAGATCCATCCGACGTCTTGAAGATCCATACGGTGCTGATGAAGGGCGTTGAGGTAGTCCTCGTGAATGATGAACGTGAATGAATATCGTTAAGCCTTCGGGCGAGTTAATGCAAAGACTGCTTCTGCACAGATGAGAGGAAAGTTTATCAATGGTTTTAACAAGGTTCAAACACGAAAAGAAGGTATCTTTGAGAGTTCATCACACGGTGAAATGTCACTAAATTTTGTGCCGTGTTAAATGAAAAGAAGGCCACTAGACTCGAATGAGCATGTACGTTTAATACTCATAAAAATAAAAGTCCACTCGAAACTTATCGTCGAATTTTAACAGAGTCACTTGAAGTTTGTGGCACTTGGCATAATGTAAAGTAATCCCGCACGACTTAGTTCTTAGTTTGAAACACTGTTCAACGAAATTTAATTGGATACGAAAATAAAGATGTTTCACTCGTGAATTCGAACTCATTCACGTATTGATAATAAGATGAAATTAAAAGACGAAATTAATCATGTATTGACAGTCCTCGGTTCGACTGTTCGTAAAATCGAAACGCACAACTGAATGTTCGTAGAATTGAAATGTGCTGTTTAATAGAATTGAAATGCACAGTTCACACATGCACAGTTTACAGTTCATGACCTAAAGTTCATGAAATGGTAAATTAGTGACGTAGTCATGCTTACAATCGAGTAAATCTGGATTAAAACACAGTCTCATAAACTTGAAGTATTTAGTACTCTGTAAGGAGCAAACTGTCCTAAGTCCTGTCCATAACATTAAACTTCAAATTACGAGCACTCGAAAACGTTCGCGAGTCTTAGACACTCGTGTAGAATAAACAGTCACTTGATAATGTTCAGACGAAGCACAATTTATATCACGTCCCGTCGGAGTAAAAGTTTATCACTCACAGTATAAAGAAATTCGTACAAGTCCATATTCGACGCGATTGGGTTAAAGTCCACGGACTCGAAGATTGATAGCCGCTTCACGCTAGATCACGGTCCTCGCGAACCGACTGTATGAACTCCACTGCCTAGCATGCACATACACACTCTGGCCACATACTCAGGCCACACACTGCTCTGCGGAGCGAAGCAGTACTGTATTTATATCTGATCCGGGCCTTCACATCTCGTTCCATAACTTCATCGCCTCATGCCAGATTTACGTGAAACTCTGCAGGAACGTAGATAAGGGATCGGGTTACACGATGATATTGTTAAATTTGTTTAATTATTATTGTGGAAAAAGTTATTACCCATAGGAACTCGAAGAACATTCCACATCAGTCTAGGCTCTGTGTTGTGGTGAGGCATGCTGTGAAGTCACCCGCTCTCTACGTCACACGCTCGCCGTCCAGTCAGTCTTTCGTAGCCGGCCCGGAGCGTAACGCGTAAGTTTTTTTTAAAGATTTCTATTACCGGGACTTAGTTTTGAACCGCCGTTACCGGTACAATATAAAGAGATAGAAGATTTAATACAATATGTAAAGGTGACGAGAATCTAATTGTGATGGGAGACTGGAATATAGTGGTATGCAAAGGAGGATAAAGTAATATAGTAGGAGAATTCGGATTGGGACAAAGGAACGAAAGAGGAAGTCGGCTGGGTGAATTCTGCAGTGATCATAATTTAGTCCTTGCTAATACTTGGTTCAAACACCACAAACGACGGATGTATACGTGGACGAGACCTGGAGACACTGGAAGGTATCAAATAGACTTCATTATGATTAGGCAGTGATTCAGAAACCCGGTGTTGGGTTGCAACACTTTCCTAGGAGCAGAAGTGGACTCCGACCACAACTTGTTGGTCATTAAATGCCATCTGAAGTTGAAGAAATTGAAGAAAGGAAGGAATGCAAGGGGATGGGATCTAGACATGTTGAAAGAAAAGAATGTGAGGGATTGTTTCAAGGAACATTTTGCAAAAGGATTAAATGAAAAGGCTGAAGGAAACACAATAGAGGAAGACTGGATAGTCATGAAAAAAGAAGTCAGTAGGGCTGCTGAAGAAATGCTTGGAAGGAAGAAAAGATCAAGTAAGAATCAATGGATAACTCAGGAGATCCTAGACCTGATTGATGAACGACGAAAATACGAAAATGCTAGAAATGAAGGAGGCAGAAAAGAATACAAACGATTAAATAATGAAGTGGATAGAAAGTGCAAGGTAGCTAAGGAAGAATGGCTGAAGGAGAAGTGCAAGGATGTCGAAGGTTGTATGGTCCTAGGGAAGGTAGGTGCTGCATACAGGAAAATTAAGGAAACCTTTATAGAAAGGAAATCTAGGTGTATGAATATTAAGAGCTCAGATGGAAAGCCACTTCTAAGAAAAGAAGACAAAGCAGAAAGATGGCAAGAACATATCCAACAGTTGTATCAAGGTAAAGATGTAGATGATTTGGTTCGGGAACAGGAAGAGGCTGTTGATGCTGATGAAATGGGAGACCCAATTTTGAGGTCAGAGTTTGACAGAGCTGTGAGTAATAAAGAGGAACAAGGCTCCTGGAATTGATGACATTCCCTCTGAATTACTGACTACCTTAGGAGAAACCAGCATGGCAAGGCTATACCATTTAGTGTGTAAGATGTATGAGACAGGAGAACCGCCATCCGATTTTCGGTAGAATGTCGTTATACCTATTCCCAAGAAAGCCGGTGCTGATAAGTATGAAAACTACCGCACCATTAGTTAAGTATCTCATGCCTGAAAAACTTTAACACGTATTATTCACAGAGGAATGGAAAGACAAGTTGAAGCTGAGTTAGGAGAAGATCAATTTGGCTTCAGAAGGAATGTAGAAACACGTGAAGCAATCCTGACTTTACGGCTGATCCTAGAGGATCGAATTAAGAAGGAGAAGCCCACGTACATAGCGTTCGTAGATCTAGAAAAGGCATTCAATAATGTTGATTGGACCAAACTATTTAACATTCTGAAAGTGATTGGGATCAGATACCGAGAACGAAGAATTATCTAAAATCAGTCTCCAGTATTAAGAGTGAGACAAAGCTGCAGGTTGTCCCCCCTCCTTTTCATTGTTTACAGTTTAAAAAAGAATAGGCAGTAAAGAAAATCAACGAGGGATTTGGAGAAGAAATCACAATCCAAGGAGAGGAAATCAAGACCTTGAGATTTGCCGATGATATTGTTATTTTATCAGAGACTGCCGAAGATCTCGAGAAGCTGCTGAATGGTATGGACGAAGTCCTGGGTAAGGAGTACACGATGAAAATAATTAAGTCCTAAACCAAAGTAATGGCGTGCAATCGAATGAAGGCAGGTGATGCAGGAAATATTATATTAGAAAATGAAGTCCTAAAGGAAGTAGATGAATATTGTTACTTGGGTTTAAAATAACTAACGATGGCAGAAGGAGGAAATAAAATGCAGACTAGCACAATCAAGGAGGAGCTTTCTTAAGAAAAGGAATTTGCTCACTTCAAACATTGATACAAGAAATAGAAAGACGTTTCTGAAGACTTTCATCTGGAGCGTGGCGTTGTATGGAAGTGAAACATGGACTATTACCAGCTCAGAAAGAAAGAGAATAGGAGCTTTTGAAATGTGGTGTTACAGAAGAATGCTGAAGGTGCGATGGATAGATCCAATCACGAATGAAGAGATACTGAATTGAATTGGTAAGCGGAGATCGATTTGGCTAAATTTGACGAGAAGAAATGATAAAATAGTAGGACACATCTTAAGACACGGAGGACTTGTTCAGTTGGTTTTGGAAACAAGTGTAAGAACGGTAGGGGTCGACCAAGGTATGAATATGGCAATCAGATTAGTGCAGAAGTATGATGCAGTAGTTACGTAGAAGTGAAAAGGTTAGCGAATGATAGGGTGGAATGGAGAGCTGCATCAAGCCACTGTATGGACTGATGACTCAAACAACAGCAACTTGTGAGATGACTTACCGAAGTGCCAAACTTCGTCCATCTGTCATATTTCAGGTCTTCACAAGCATAAGATTCCAATATAAAACTAAAGTGCTCTATAGGCAAATACACATATTTGTGAAACATTTGAACTGCAAATTAATTTGAAACTTTAAACCTCACTGTTGAAACGTTAGTTAATGACTCTCCTCTTCATGAATACGCTACATTACCATCGAATTGTTTTGAAAATAAAATACAGTCCGTGGTTACTCACTGGTAAGGTGAAGTAATTTTTAAAATCGGTAAGTAGTTTTTGACTCTATCCCTTACAAACAATATTCTTTATAATATTAGTATAGATTTAATACATGGATCTTCAAATATGACACCTGACTAACCTTATTAATTCTGCTCATCACTAACTAACCGCTTAGTGCTAATTGAAAATTTTAACATTATTTCAGATGGTGAACACGTTAGCTATTTCAACTCAAATTCTAGAAGGATTTGTCCGTAATTCATCACCTGCAGATCATTTCTCGTTTTCAGCAGTAATCATGTCAGCGTCACTCGAAGAAGCCTCAACTTCAGAATGTTTTAGTTTTTTAAGTTATTAAATTGTGACACTAGAACTATTTACGTTTGCTGCTAAACACACAGAAATTGGTAAATTTTCTGTTAATATTTTATGTATTACTTGTGAAATAAACCTACTTTCGAAACCCATAAACTGTGAGTGTTAATGCGAGCTCCTCGTAACTTTTGTGGAGCACTGTACCCGTGCGGTCGCTGAGGTAAACATGCAGTCTGTTTTTGCCTATTGTTGTCAACAGCCAGGAAGAGTCCAGAAGATTCAAATTCAAGGGATGTATGCTTTGGTGACATACGTATTTAAGGCAGCAATAAAGCTGTTAGCACAGCGTATACCAGACAAAGTGTTTCACATCACCTGTTTGAGCAGACTATAGTATTGCGCTATGCAATATAAGGTACTAAGGAAAAGAAGATTTATTTCTGTCATTCTTATGTAGCACTCAAGATAATTTCCTTACCTATGTAATACACACACAAGTTGTTATGTTCAGCTCTAGACACATAGTCTTACTAATAAACATCCTTATACACTTGTTTAACACTTGAATACACGTTCATGGCCACTTTTTCTGGTTAGGCCGATCTGTATATAAATCTGAATATTATCGGTTGACATAGGTAAATATCCAGTTATGTATAGTATTTCAAGCCGCATCTAATGCTGTTAACAAAAATAATGTTAAAAAAGGAATCCAGTGTGAAATTATTAATATAATGGAAAGTTACGTCAAATAAAAAATCTTCATAGCATGGAACCTACTATGTCATAACTCCCATTTCATCTTCATTAAGTTTTCAATTATTTCACAGGTGGTAAAGAAACATTTCGGATTTTAAATTTGAATGATAAAATATCAGTACGTGTCATTCCTTACAGTCATGTTCAGAAATTAGTGTGCGCAAGCACGAAAACGTAAGTCGCTGGCCAATGTCTTTACTATTAACTCTACATTGAGCGGAGGGGGAAAGCAAGGCAAATGGTCTCCGGATACGGAAGTTACTTTTTAAAAAAAAGTTTTTATCTCGCTTAGTTCTTAATTTGTGACAGGAAGAACGTCTCGTTTGTTTAGGTTTCACGCGTGACACTGCTGGCTGGTGATGTGCCAGTAGGGATCTCACATTCCGTCTGCATTTAAATCTCCAGACAGTCGTATGCACTCCAGTGTTCATTTTATTATCAGTACAATACTGATGAAATAAAAATCAGTGATAAATGTACTCTTGAGGACAAGTGGATTGTGGTTGTGAAGTTTTGTGTAATTTGAGAGTGCGTGCTTTTGCGTGGGGATTTTTAGTTCACAGCAAAAAGGCAGAAGCCTGCACAATGGATCTTCAAAATGAGAAGAAACGTTCCATAGTAATAATAGTCACTGATAATAATTACAAACCTCTTTCCTCGCTCATGTCCGCAGTGCTGTGAGAACTTGAATTTCGCAAGACATGAAGCCGCCTCTAGGATCTTTCATTACATCATTTCTGGCTGTGTTAAGGAGAATTCAAGCATGCGCCTTCGTAAATCTACATTTAATTTTAAAACTTCCGTCATCTTGTTTCACTCCACCTCCTACAGTGTTTTATTTTTCAGCCTCCATAATCATAAAATGTTCTGTCTTCTACTATGTCTTCACAATATCTTGGAGATCATCAACGTTATTTTCCATTCTTTCAATGTTTGCTCAATGGATAAGTCGGATGTTTCACCACGATTATATTACTGCAGATAAACTGATCACTCGTTTCCTTTTCGTCACTCGGTCCTGGTCTGTACAAGTAATTCAGCGAATAACTATACAGACGGATACACGGGAAGCTTATACACCGTTTATTAGTAACAAATTGCATATCAACGGTGTATAAACCTTGTATAAAAGTTATACACCGTTTATTAGTAAGACTGATAAATATTAAAACATTAAGACCACTGTCGCTTCCTTTCGCTCCTAGTCACTTCCTATGCCATTATCCCGATGAAACCTGTTCATGGCAGTTCTGACACCAGCTGCTCTGAAGACTGGAGTTGGGATCATGGCTGAATCTTGATGTACGCCACTTTCAGCAGGGAAAAACGAACTAGATTCCTCTTTCGTAGAGGGACGGACATATCTTCCTTAGTTTGGAGGTAGCACATGTTCCATATTCTTAGTCATTAAAAGCAATACAGTACACATTTTGGCTGGAGAGTATTAAGTACTATTACATTAACAGTCCTCTCAATAGTCCAGAAACAAATTAAATAGGTAATATGTTAACTGGTGAGCAGCTCAACAATAGGGGCAGGGTGTAGTCGGATCACACGGAAGAACGTCGGTTCGATTCCTCGTCAGGAAGTCGACAACTTTCAGAAATAGATTTCCTTCTCCGGAAGTGCACATTGCCCTGAGGGTCGCCCAGTCTATACCCGGTTAATTCATTGGGGTAAAGGCGGCCGGGCGTAGAGCTAACCACTCTGCCCCACCAAGTGCCGAGGTTACGGATAGTGGACTGTACGTCCGAGCTGATAAGTGGTGTGGAGGGAGAAAGGAGGAGAGGACAGCCGGTCAGTACATAACTCTAGAGTAGTTCAGTCGACCAGTTGGATGACATGCATATTGCCTATCCCGGTCTTCGGCGAGGGGTTCTGCGCCTTCTGTATTGGGAGTCGTCCTCCGACCAGACTACTAAGCAGTATCGAACGGTAGAGAACAGAGGCACGATGAAGTATTTATGAAGCAATTGTGATCAGTGGAAAAAGGTAAATGAACATGTAAACGGCCTATGAGATATATTTAAAGCGATTCTCGAGATGTTTAAAAACAGGTATGTGACTTTCATGGCGAAAAGCAAGAGTTGCTATGGCCCACTATAATATAACAGGTAATAAAGCAGTTTAGGAAAGAGGTGCAGGTCAGAAAATCTATTTATCAATTAGAGTGAAGAAAGGACAGACTGCTGGACTTTTCGAGGAAAATTAAATTACGAAAAGAGTCATCTAAGGAAAGCATAATGGGTTGGTTACTTGCAAGTCATGAGAATGTTAGTGAAAGTGTTGAAGTATTTACTGACACATTAGGCGAGAAATAAGTTCCTGGAAGTATATTCCAGGGACCATGAATGATCAAGGGTAGTGTCCTGGTACAGGTGGTGACTAATACTAGCGAAGGACGGAAATTAGCGTATAATAATAAAGATCCTTACATGAGAGATACTAAGAACTAAAGCTGAAATTGTTAAGGAACCAGGGAATACACAAAGAAGGTAAAGGGTCGGGATATAGTTGGGTATCTGAAGTACTGATCTGATTACAGTTTGCAAAAGGGAACAAAACCAAATACATTGAGACTTGTAATGTGCAAAGTATGGGTTGGTTAACATAATGTGGGTAATTAGATGTCAGTGACATGTAAGCTGTGGGAAATAATTATTCCCAATTATATTTAACAAAGCAGTTGTCAGGATAATTGGCAAGATATCTGAAATCTTCAAGGCACAAAGGGGCGTTCGCCACGGCTGTATATTTTCCTATTGGTGGCAAAAAGGTTCGGATCCCCGATATGCAGATGACACTGTATTGATTGCCATGGATGAGGCAGAAATGACAGAGCTTTCAGACCGGGTCAGAACTGAGAGCATCAGTTTGAGTTTGTATATCAACATGCTAAAGACAAAAAATTTGGTAGTTTGTAGGCCTGGCAAGCTGAACAAACTCTGTGCCTTCAGCGAAATGGAAATGGTTTCTGAAATGTTTTACCTGGGTGTCATTATAACTAGCAATAACAGCTGTGAAATAGAGATCAGGAGAAGGATTGCTAGTTATCTCAGTTATCTCATATTTGGAACGATCGCTACATTTCTGTAAAGCTGAAGGTGAGACTCGTACAGACACTGGTACTCTCTGTCTTCCCCTATTGTGCTGAAACGTGGACCTTACGAGCTTCACATTTGAATAAGATCAAGTCTTTCGAGAAGTCGTGCTGGAGAAGAATGCTTCGCATTCCTTGGACAGCATTTCCAATCTACAACTACATCCTCAAGGAGCTGAACATCAGTACCAGGTTATCGGCAAAATGTCAACAGAGGATTCTCCAAATCTTTGGTCATATTATGCGTCGTGGAGAAGGAAGCATTGAAAAGCACATAATCTTGGGAAACGTGCCTGGAAAGAGGGAGCGTGGGCGAGCACCTATACGCTGGACAGATGGCATAAAACATGCAACAAAGACGTCGTTCATACAATCTACCGATACAGCAGAAGACCGTGGAGGATGGAGACGGATACAAAGAAATATCTTCAGAGAACACGATCCTCAGGATTGAGGGACCGATATAGACAGACATATTTAAGATGACCTGTGCATGAGGACTCCCTTGATGTTAGTTGACAGTTCTGTTATTTTCTAAAACACCATTTAGCGGGGAACCATTACAATTAGTTCCCTTACGATTACCTCTATTTTTGCTATTGAGCCTGTTGATAGGCTACGTGCTGTGCAGTGAGGGCTCGTGAGGGATCACACAGACGACAGCAGAACTAAACTAAACGAAAATAAATTAATTCGTAGGTCAAGACCCTTCACTGAACATTCACGGTCTTCGAAGACGCTGAACCGCCAGAAGCTGACCGGACTGAACCGGGTTTGAACCCAGAAAATTGAGTTCTCTACAGTAACTAATAATCTCAGAATACAGTACGTTGTATAGTATATAAACCAAGAATATTGTATAGTAAATAATGAACAGAGATTACAGTACGTTGTATAGTAAATGCACAGTGTATTGTATGGTAAATAGTGATCTCAGAAAACAGTACGTTGTATAGTATATAAAACAAGTATATTGTATAGTAAATAATGAATACCGAATACAGTACGTTGTATAGTAAATGCACTAAGTGTATTGTGTAGTAAATAGTGATCTGATAATACAGTGCGTTGTATAATAAATACACCAAGTGTATTGTATAGTAAATAATGATCTCAGAATAGAGTACGTTGTATAGTATATAAACCAAGCATGTTGTATAGTAAATAATGAACATAGAATACAGTACGTTGTATAGTAAATGCACCAAGTGTATAGTAAATAGTGAGCTCAGAATACAGTACGTTGTATAGTAAATACACCAAGTGTATTGTATAGTAAATAATGAATACCGAATACAGTACGTTGTATAGAAAATACGCCAATTGTAAGTTATAGTAAACAGTAATCTCAGAATACATTACGTTGTATAGTATATAAATCAAGTATATTCTATAGTAAATAATGAATACCGAATAGAATACGTTGTATAGTAAATGCACAAAGTGTAATTTGTAGTAAATTGTGATCTCAGAGTACAGTACGTTGCATATTAATACACCAAGTGTATTGTATAGTAATTAATCAATTCAGAATACAGTACGTTGTATAGCAACGGTTACGGTAAGAATATCAGAGAGAGAGCAGAGTCCATATCTATATCCATAATGCAGAATTTTCTGTTGTATGTGTCAGAGATTTTCATTTTCTTAATCTGGCATTCAAGAGAGAGATCAGTGTAGGAATACATCAGGGTAATAGAGACTTTTTATAGTGGTTATATGTTTGTGTCATAAAATTAACGCTGTATTGATTCATATGTAGACAGCACATGAAATAAGAAGTGTGGTGGTTTTTTATTCTTGCGGTAATCAGAGAGATCAGGGTTCGAAATCCATGTGATGCATGTATTAGAGATTTTTATTCTAATCCTGAACAGAGAGAGATCAGTGATTATTCATTCTGTCACGGTGACTGTTGTGTTTGCGTCATAAAGTTGATGTTATAAAGAAGCAGAGAGGGGTAGTCAACATCACCTGCCTGCATGACAATGTTTGTTTTTTTTGCAACCCCATTAAGAAGAAGAGGCCTAACAATGAAAATACATACATAGCAAAATGAAAACAAATCACAATTACTCACCATGAGGCAGTAGCACAAAATACAACGCGTGAAGGGCCAAAACATGAAGGATAAAAGGACTGGATCTTAAAATTAACGCTTGAAAGTTTACCACGTCAATATCACTAACTACTAAATAAGAAGCGAGATTAAAGTTAAATTAAAAAAAATACTTAATAAATTAAGCTTTACATTTCATTATACAGTATATATATGTACAATTAAATATATTTTTGAAAAACAATAACGCAAAGAAAATTAAATTGTGAAATAATACTTCATAATGAATTTTAAGTAGACATAAATGAAGCTGATACCAGCATTGGCTTCTTTAAGGAATTAAATATTTGGAGGGCTTGAAAACTTTTATCCTTAATAATCTGGTAAACAATGTTTAATTAAAATATTGAAGAGCTAGAATATTTAAAAAAAATAGGTTGCAACCAATATCATGTATAAATACTTGAACCATAAATACTTGATAATTAGTATACGGGCCCGCAACTACTAACACTGTTTAGAATTGATATTTGCTACACTGCCCAGATTAACACACAAGGACACACATACTACAATCGACTGTGGCTCCAACCGCGAATAAATATTACACAATTAAATGAAAGAATATTAGATGACAATAAATATATAGCAGAAAGCTTTCCCAACCAAGTCAAGCATTACAAGGGAAAAAAATAAAATAAACGTTCCACACTTAACAACAGAACACGGAAGCAAGCAACAGAAGCTAGTCGTTACCGACGCCAAGCCATCATCCCGTAAAAGTCGTCAAAGCCACCAAAATTAAAAATGTGTCCATCAGATAAGATAATATGACACATTATGTAATAATAAACGAAGGCAAAGGCCCCAAACCATGGATAGTATGTGACAAGAAAACGTCAACAGAACGGCATATATTAACTTAAATGTCGACCAGCAAATTTAAATTTTTTGCAGACTCGATGTTATTAAAAGCATAGTAAGAATAATTATAATTACAGTTTTGGATGATAGTACGAAATTACTTTTAACTTTTAAACAGTTCGCCAAAAGCTTAGATAATTTTGAATGGAGGGGGCTTTGGATAATGCCAGATGCATACGTGAGGTGTTTCAATTAAAGTCGAGAACAACGCAAAAAACGATCCGATACAAATCGTCAGGCAGCAAACGCAATAGCAACACAGTTAGAAGGCAAATTCAAACAAGCAAGAAAATTAGGAAGGAAAACACACATCAAAATTAAAAAAAATATAATCACGAAGAATGAATCAATGACAATCAAGCACGAACGATAAGACAATAAATTTAAACAACTCACACAAAACACAACCTCATAGACGCATCACTTAGCGATTCCAAATTCCAACATAATTTAATTATATTTACATTTAGAAATTTAGTACATAACCAATACAAGAACATTTTGTTTACCAAAGTTCAGAACCGACGTTGCCAGAAAGAACACAGTTCAATTAAATAAAGAAATGTTGTCGATAGGATCAATAAGATTATAGGTCAAATTCACGGTAAGATTTCTTACTTCTAAACATCCGCGGTCTTAAAAGATCTGCCGTAATAATTATGATTTTCCAGTACTTACATTTTGTAACGGTCGACACTCACAATACATTCTATTTACACAAATAAATCAAACTTCAGGTTGGAGCTCACAGATATATAAGAAAAAAGACACAAAGGCGTAGCCTTAGTCGCCCCATACTTAACCAGGAGTATTCCACTCCATTTGTAACACGCTCCGGGTATCCCAAAATGTCTTCCCACGGACAAGGCAGAACACAGCCATCTTTGAAAGGTGGCTTTATGCAGCAGGAGAGTTTGGATGCCTTTTCCTCTCATTGGTAAGTTTAAACATAATTCTCAGAAACTTTAAATTTACTTTTGTTTTCCTTCATAACTAAAACATTTTTGAGTTATCCTGATGAAAATTTGTATGCGTATTGTGACATTTTAGGTCTATTGTAATTGGCAGTGAATTTTATGTGACCGGACTGTACGCCATGTGTTCCGCGCAGAGTGTCGGCGGCGGAACCTAAAGGGATGACTTCTTTTTTCTTTTTGTATAACCTGTTGTGGGGTGAAAGACAATGTTGTCACCGCAAGAGAAGACGGGAAAAATGTTAATACTGCTGAACTCTCTATCCACGAGAAGTACTACATTCAAAATATTTCGTAATATCACGTGTTAATAAACATTCTCCAACAAGCTTTGATATCACATTTCAGAAAGGCATAAATAATAATATTTGGAAATTAAATTAATTGTGGAATTAATTAACTAATTAATTAACCCTTTTGGACCCAACCCCATTAAAAATTTGTTTTCACAGTTTATCTTTATTTATTTATTGACATCATTTTAGACTGCAAAACACATTTAAAAGAAAATTACATATACTAATATCTTCAAAAATGGATGTTCCCATTTGGGAACAATGGTCCCACACAATAGCTCTATTGAGTCCAGTCTTCTTATCTTGCACTGTGGAACAATGGTGAGCAGTGAAGGTGCAACAGGACTGGAATCTGTGCACTACAAGCTGGTTCGAGATGGTGTGCTCCACCGGTTCTCTGTACAAAAGAAAGTGATCCTGAAGGTCCAGTTCTAGAGATGGTGGAGTGGATGTAAACATACCACTGACTAGCATTCTGGTGAAAACAAGGTGGTCCAGCTTTGACTCTAGAGAGAGCAGTGTGTGGATCCGCCAAGCAGCAATTCTCAGCATATTGATGCAATTCATGAGTACAGGCCAGTACCATTTTTTGACGTTATTACCGGCCTATACTGCGAAGTAAAACGGTCAAGTAAATCCACTCCACCCATATACTTGTTGTAAGGTTTTATTAAAAGAGGCTGGGTAACTTGTATATGCTTTTTCTGACTTTGGTTATACCGTTTCACCTGCTGGGTAGGATGCACTTTATCAAAATTTGTTGCAACGCAAACAACTTTATTGTCTTTCCACTTTGCTGCGAGGACCCTTCCATCAGTTCTAAAGTCGTATGTTCCTCGAATGGACTTGTCTGTTGAGGTAATATTCTGGAGAGGGCAGTTCTTGAGTCTCACCTCGCGCACTGTTCCCGTAGCCCTGAATCCAAGAAGACGTAATTCAGCCAAGAGATCATATGACGTGAAAAAGTTATCCATGAACACAATATGACATGACGGGTTGAGTACACAGCTCAACATATTTTTCACCACTTTAGTACCGAAAGGAATGCCAGATTTCTGATTATTGATGTCTCTACCACAATATGGATCAATATTGAATGGGATATCCAGGAGATGAAGATAACATGCAAAGTTTGAATCCTAATCTGATCGGTTTACCACGCAGGAACATTTTGCAACTATGGCGCCCATAGTAAGGTACCTTTTGTTCATCCACACTCAATTCTCTTTCAAAAATCCCGAACTGTTGTAAAGATTCATTCACTGCCTGAATGAGAGGTCTCACTTTTACCATTTTGTCTCCAGGTGTCAGGTCTTCATTGTTGGCAACATGAATGTTCCTTTCCATCGCCTGAAATTTGTTACGACTCATTTGCCTTGAAACAAATGGAACAGAAACATCTTCTGCCTTTGACCAATACAATTTTTCTCGTGATAAAGAATGATATCCGGACATAAATATTATTCCAAATTTTTTTTGCACATCTGTTTATCACAGTAAAAATTAGTCATATATTATATGCGTATCTTTTCATTTCCCTTACAAACATGTCCAAAATGCGATTATTGAAAAAATAACGGAATAGGGAAAACTGCTCCAGTCCTACAAGGTGAGGATGACTTTGTTCCAAACTGTCAATAGGAGTTTCTTGTAGATTGGCTATATATTTTTCCGACTTCTTCCATTGCGGTGTAATTCTCTCCCTCTTGCCTTTACTACTTGCCGTTTTACTGGAAATGCGTGGATCTTTTTCAGACCTAGCCCTCTTAGAATGCGATTCACCGCCATCATCAGTATCATCTTCAGTAGCATGGTGTAGTTCCACCTCTCCACACACTTCTGCAGGCAGATCTTGCTCATCGGTGCATGTTACGTCATCGTCACCAGCTTCATCATCTGTCAAGTTCCCATCTCCTCCTTCAGGGGGCATTATAACAATATCTACTTCACCCTGTAGATTGTCATTTTCTAATTCTTCTAAAATCTCTTCAAGTTTCAGGAATTTCTTGAAAGACATCTGAAATAAGAGAGAAACGAACTTATATGAAAAACGTGAAGTGAAGCGGATGTTACATCGAACCAGTTGTATGTACGAAAAAGTCATAGAAGTTTTACTGATTAAATCCGGAGAAAATGAGCATTGATAATGCGTTTGAATTTCTCACTAATCTTACTAATACAGATATTCAAATTTGATAAATGTTTAGGTTGTCAGTGGAAATGTTACTGTGTCATACAGGAAATACAATATATGCAAGGTCCCATTGTTCCCATTTTGGAACAACAAAAATGAATCCTTTACCATCCCCCCATGTATCGTGTTCTTAATATTAACTTTGGTACATTGTAAACTCCAGAGATAAAAAAACATATTTGTCACTGATTTTTTAAACAAATATTATAACTTACTTCAAACGTAAGTAAGAACGAAGTCTGAAGACATTCGGCTGCAGCATGAATATACAGCAACAAAATGACTGATGTCGGTACTGTATAAAACCTGGAACAGCGTTGGAACTCTCAAACGGAATTCAACACTTGGCGCGAGTAACTATAGAACAGCCTTAACTTAGCTTATTGTTTCCTGACAAGAATAAGAAATCATGTTCCGATTTGGGAACAATTGGATCAAATAGGTTAACAAGATATTAGGGGACATGTTAATTACAACGTCGAGGAATTCAGGACGTCTATCGAATCACGAGGTATGACGTCAGAGCTCAGAATATAGGTGGCGAACCGAACTAGGATTTTCTTACTCTTGCTTATCTGCTGGCTACGCGTGTTTCTCGGAAGCTCACTACGCAGGGAGGTCTTTTATAGACCTGGACAGCTGTTACTTGCACCACGAGGAGAACAGTGTCATTTCTTGGCAGTTTAACAGACCATCTACAATCATAAGAGACGTCAATAGTGTCTGGGAAGAAAGTTCGTATCATTACATGTCAACTGTGAAACCACGAGTGGGGAATTTGTACTAACATGTTTGTGAAAGTTTCAGTGAACATCAAGCAGTACCAGTTCGATACCGGTCAAGGCAATGAAGACCTACAGTAAGAAATTCCTGTTCCCCGGAGACACCGCCCACATCAGGATGCAGTACTAAAAGACGGGACCAATGCCGACAGCGTCCTAATGCCATGAATCCAGCCTAGAAGGAGACCAGGGTCAACAAGACATCCAAGTTAAGTCGACATTACATTCATACTGAGTATTATCTGTTCTATGTAGCTGTAATAAGTAGTTAACTTTCTTCTTGAAGGAATTATTGATTGAACAGTAGTTTGAGTAGATTTTTAGTATCTTTACCATGTCATTTTCTTGTGTTATACGACGTTGAATTTGTATTTTATCCTACTATTCGATTTTAAAGTTCGTGATGACGGTATGTCAACATCATCGACCACGCGGGTTTCAATAAGTCATGTCATCGGACAAGTATCTGATTTAAATATCAGCCATCAGGTAACCATTAAGGAATTTTACGTTTCCATTCAATTACTATAATATTGAGGATTGTGTACGCGTGATATTTTTATTCTTCGGAATTTATTTCTCCTATATTTTACCGAAAGTGGTTGCCACGTTTTTTATGAGGGAGCAGGCTCATCTGACATGTTAATGCAACGCTAACGATACAGATTGCTTTCTTTTGGATCCGATTTTATGCTTTTAAGGGAGGATATTGTCTGATTGTTATTTTTACGTGAGGTTTCAGTCATTTATGAGAATTTTCCCGTGATATTTTTGACGGATGTGGCGAATTATTTTCTATATTGTACCTCTCACGTTGTGCCACGTGGAAAAATGTTGCATGGATTATGGTGATTTTATGTGCTATTTGGGGGCGAATCTTCGCGTCTCTATGATCAGAAGCACATGCAATCTATTTTTCTGTGATGTTGTGTGCAACGATGAATGGATATTTAGGAATAATTTATCGTCATTTTTGATGTATTTGCGAGTAGTTGTTTTCGTGAGAGAACCATAGGCAATAGCGTCTTCATAAAATATTATTGAACCACGAGGTAAACCACATGTCTTCCTACAAAATAAAATTGAGCGTATGAGATTGCTAGAGCCTTTTGTCATACTGCATGAGCGTTATCGCAATAATATCAAAATCGTGGCTGTGTAATATTACTCAATGCCTCGACATTTGATAAATTTTGGTAACGTCCTGAGTTCGATGTAGATATTGACGATATTATCAGTCACCATTACCCAGACTATTTGTACCTGATGGATGATTTCTATGTGCAAGCCATTATTTACGGGAGTCTTCCATTTCCATAAAATGGACGTATAACGTGTGGACGTGTGTGTATATTTGTAAAATAGTACCCTTAGTTGTAGTTGGTTCCAATTCTTTCCTTGGTGGATGAGGGTAGGGGGAGACTTATTACGTGCATTTTATTTTGTTATTTCCACAGGTTGAGTGATCTTATTTTGTATGAATTTTTGGTGTGTGTGTTACCACCGTTGTTCTGAGTTTCGGCGTTAATTTTTTCCTCTTTCTTGCTTACTTTTATCACGTAAAGTCACGTGTATTCTGAGGTTACACTGAAGAGATAATCACTGAAAGGTCGCTTTAAATTGGAGAAATAATTAGCAAGTGATATTAATTTTTTAATTATTCATATTTTGTATTTCATCTTTTTGACCAGTCATGTAACTTAAGCATTTAAAATCTTGTTACAGAATTTCCGGCATGTTTTGAAATGCGTACGAGCATAATTCTCTAACAAAATGAAATTTAACATTCAAATAATATTCGATAAAATATGACTTTTATGAAAACAATCTGTGTCAGAATTAATAAGAATTCACTAACATGTACCATTTCATTTGCTTTAATTTTTGGATGTACAGCAAGAGTTAACGTAAAATTAAAACTTTTAGTGATCATCTCAGACAATCATAATTCTTAGAAGGACGGAATTATTTTGTAATAAATCATCCACCATTAATGTGTATTCCGACGGTTCATTATTTACTGATATCTGTCCATTTCCTTGATCCACACCATCTTTTTGTGGAACATGTCAATCCCTTACTGAGCACCCCTGAGGGTGTCTTATGTTTCTAATGTGTTAGTCGTGGCTTAAACGGGCAGAATATGTAGTTTTTGCTTCTTAACAAATGAACTAGAACCATTGCTCTAACTTTTGTTTTTGGTATTTTTGGGGAGAAAATACTTCAAGAGAATGCCAAAAAATTAAACTACTCCAATCAAAAAGGGAGAATAAATATTATTTCAAAGGATAACGTAAGGATCTTAGTTCACATTGTTAACACAAGGATTGTAAATATTCTAAAACAATCATATTCCAGTAATATGAAAATTTGTAGAAATTATCAAGGAAAAGCATAATGAATGTAGAAATTAGTCCGAAATTTTGAAAATTAATTTTTATTAACATGGGACAATTACAAATGTTCAAACGGAATACTAAAGAAGAAGGACAGTACTATGAGTGTGTTAAATTTCATTTCAACAGAACATAGTGTTACAGAGAAATAAAAGGTTAAATGTTGTAGATTATTATACTTGTAAAAGTGTACCTTCCCCCTTACCCCATTTTTTGTGTTCTATCATAACAGGAGCATTGTCGGAGCAGAAAGCCACACAGTTTTCAGTTGGTATGTTATGAGAGTTCAGCTGTGTTTACATCAGCTTACTTATGTTTCGCCCTGTTGAGTCGCCTTCTAACGCTGGTATGGATAGCACAATGCTCACTACTTTTCCCTGAGGATTATCGTAGAATGTAACAACAATAGGATTCAACTTGGCATTCGTATACTATCTTCCATCCGTTGTCAAAGAAAATGGTCCGTTCTGAAGGCACTTAACTTCAGATGATGCATTTTTGCCATTTTATTTAAAAAGCATGTCGTTTTCGTGCGACCACAAATGTATTTCTTTGCAACTTCTGATGTGGAAAACATCTTAAATAAAGCACCAGCATGATCAGCCGCACTTAAAGGCACATTGCATTCCACTCAAAAACGGAAGTAAACAGAAACTTGGCCCTAATTACGTCACTGTCAACGTTTCCAGACATGGCAAAAATGATGTTTATTTTCTTGTTATCTTCCTTCGATTTAACGTAACATAGGTGTTTACCGCACTTCACACGATCACCTAAATCATTTCTTCCACTGTGTGCAATATTAATATCACACCCACATACAGTGCAAAGGCAAATTTTTCTCCCTTTCTTGATTTTAGTAAGCACGGAAAGCAACATAATATGATTTTTTAAATGTCTGGAAATACTGTACCTTGTTGGATTTATACATGATAATCTACAAATGGAATATAATGTATGAAAATATTCGAGAAAAATGTCTCTATATCCATTGAAACATCGAAAGGAACCTGGATCACTGAACGTCATATAAAATTATAACATAAACACTCAAGGCAGGCAAACACTTCATTAAAACATGGCAAATCACACAAAGTCTTAAACCATTAAATGAACACGACGCCAACCTCGTGAACGAAGAATATGCACATGGTAAGGTCATACACACGTGGAACGAATGTAATTACTCTTCTTCATCTTTATAATTTAATGGGCTGCGCGAATAGCGGTATATGCAGTCAATGGAACGAGTATAATTAGTCCAACGAATACAGTGAACTGCGAGGCACTAAGTTATAACAAAAAAACTCGAACACTTCATTAAAATATATCATAACATTAAAAGGCCAACAAACAACAACAATCACGTGGTCAAAGAATATACGTTAAATCACAACAAGCGAATGGAGCGGAACAAAGAATTTGCAGAGCAGAGTCCGTCGACACCGAAGATTCACTCGGAAGAACTGTTATCCTGGCTTTAAATTCAATTCCATTAACGACACCAACATCACATAGTTAAAAATACCGATCATATCAAAGAATGTGTTATCGACTATCGTGGATTTGCCTTCGACCAAGACCGAGCGTGCTTCGACCCACGCAAACAAGCGATTGTACGGAAGTGGAGCAATTATCGAATGTTACCATTTCGGATTTACGTGAAAAATTAGAAGAGTATGGATCATTGGTACCAGCCAGGACTCTGAGGCGAGAGCTGTTTTATGCTGGGATGACAGCAAGACGACCTCAATAAAAACCGAGGTTTACCCTTGCTATGGCTGGAAAGAGGTTCCGGAATTGGGCATCTGATGACTGGAAACAGGCAAGTTCATGAAAATTCCTGTAATTCGTAAATAAAATTGATTAGTCCATGTTTACCCAATCTGACTGATGTAACCGTACACCACAATACAAGTATGAAATTTGTATTTGAAACTGTACAGCTTATTGCATTTAATGCTACGCTTACTGATTTTATTTATTTCCGGTTTGTTTTATTGACGAATCGGAATTCAGGTCGAAGAAGGGACAAGTCAATATGTTAGAAGGAAAGGAGGAGAAGAATTCCATCTACACTGTGTGAAGCAGAGAGCGAAGCATCCAACTTCAGCGATGGTCTGGAGTGCGCTTTCTTGGTACGGAGGTGGACGAATATATATTGTAGAAGGAACTATGAGACGTGAACAGTATAGTATTAAGAACCCGTTTGCTACCTCAGCTCCAAGAGCGGTCTGGCCAAAGTGATATATTTTTAATCATGATGGGACTCGTTGCCATAAAGCGAAGGAATTAATTTGATTTTTAATGGAAAACAACACGAATGTGCTTGATAGGCCTAGAAACAGACCAGACATGAACCCCATACAAAATATTTGGGCGATAGCAAAGAAAAATCCGAAAAACAAATCAAACAAAAATGGCCTGATTGAGAAGCTCGTTCAGATCTGATTTCATGATGACGATTTAAGGAGTCAGTGTAAAATAATGACTGAGGGTACGTTCAGTCGATTTAAATCATTCACGAAAGCTAAGGGGATGCATACCAAGTAATAAAGTCATCAACTTAAAAATGGTAACATCATATGTGTTCAATTTTCAATTTTTTAATGTCTACTCTAATAATGTGGCCACGTCTTTATAGTCACCCATTCAGCCCCTATTTCATTTTGCCCACCTGCACTAAATTTTGTCAAGCTCTACCCTAACAAAATCCTAAGATATGTCAATCGTGATACTTTTGACCTCCTGAATGTAATATATCTTGCTGGAGTGTACAAGATAAGCTTCAGTGGAATAATGTTTCTGAAACCTAACGAACCAGTTGGTAATTTCGTAAATGTGTATGATATATTCAGAAATATTGCTTTCCAAGAGCTTGCATACAACACCACTCAAGACGACTAGTGAGTAATTATTGGCTGCTACGTTAATCCCTCTTTCATCTGGTATAGCTGCTTAATACACACACTAACCAATTATGCACTACAGATTTGGTTCTATATCTCAACGAATTGACTTTCGTATATGCCCAGAAATGTTACCAATCGCAGCAGCATTTCTAGTTTTAAATATTTGTTTCTTATTTTCAATATCTTCTTTTATCGAAGGTCCATGTGAACACTGCAAAGTAATTTCAAAGGATTGGGTGAAACTGTCAACTGCCTCAGGTACTGCAAAAGGACATGACCATACCATTAGTAACATATCCTTTGTCTCACGAGTGACGGGTGCGATGCTCATTTGCTGGTGAACGGTGTCTTTTTTACGTGATGCAGGACTGCGATGCCCATCGACTAATGGAGTATACACATTTTCATGTTGTATAATTGCTACTCCATACCTTTCTCAGTCTGTCGACATTCAACACGGTACACAGCAACAGGACATAGTACCATGCAGTATATTCCGGACTTCAGATGTAATGGCATCCTTCAGTCACAGAGTATGCCTCTGACTTCGCGTCATCTCATCCTTGCTGCCTTTTTGATAATTCGCACTTCAACAACTACCCCACTAACAGAGTGTAGGCAAAATCCTAGATACCTGAATCAACTTGAATGGAGCCATTGGACGGTTCGGATGATTCCAGGTATTCACTCTTACTTTTTTCATTCTAAGTTTTTTTTGAAACAGGTATACTAATCTTCACATTGATCCTGCAGTTCGTTTCTGGGTTTATCAGAAAGTGAAACATCATCTGCATAAATTAGAGTTGTAGGAACACTCCTTTGCAGGTCCCATGTGGTGGTGTCCATGCTGAGGACAAAGGACAATGGGGACAGAGTGGAACATTGGCGTACACATCAACATTCACTGAGAAGCTCTCCGAGACGTTTGGCAACGCAACATACACAACCTCTCGTGTTCGTGTATAGCATCTTGATCCAAATTACAAGCATTTCTGGAACACCATGTTCACGAGTGCAGACCAGATCACACGGTGTGGAACACGGTCGAAAGTCATTTCAAGATCAAGGAAGACAAAGTACACTGCCTGCGGATGCTCTAAGTGATTTTCAATTAGTATTCTGGCAGTGAGAATTGCATGAGTTGTTCCAGCACCCTTAATGAAGATGCACTGGTTAGCAATAATGCCGACGATTTCACGCAGTCAATAATGAAGAATACTCTCAAAGATCTTCTCATGCGCAATTGGGGGCAATTTGGACGGTAATGTGCACATTCTGCTGGATCGTTATTTTGCTTAAAAATGGAACAAGGATGTTTGTAGCCCAATGACTGCGAACAGAGCCAGAGTCAACTCTGGCACTGAACACGCTTGTCAGCCAGTTGATAATGAGCTCTTAAAATGGCTAAAAATTCCAGAGGTTCCTGGAAGATCATCTGGTTCTAGCGCTTTTTCGTTCTTTATACTCCTAATGGGACTGTCGACATTTTTGGTGTGATGGATAAGATGGGTCTTAGCATCTGCAATACGGTGATGTGGGAATTCAAAGCAGGAAATCCCTACAAATGTTTTTGACTTTTGAAGATTTCTTGTTTGTCCTATAATCACTGGTCATTTTTGCCTCTAATGCACACAGAGTGCTCAATACATGTGTCAAGTTTGGTCAGCTGGAAAATAGTTCATTTCTCCTTCGTTTGAGTTCAGTGATGTACAGTGTTTATCAGAGCTATACCGAAAATTTCAAGGATGCTCTTCGTGTTATGTTAAGAATAATGGTTCAATCAGGCTGGCGGGGAAAATTATTATTTTTGAGAAAAGTAGGTTAAATTTTTACTGCCCGGTGCGCGATTCGAATTGACGAGCTGCTGCCGTGTTTCACGGAAGGAAAAGCAAACACCAGATTGTTTCTCCTCTCACCTGTTTGTCGCATTAATATTCTATATTAATTAACATGCTAGAAGATGCAAAGCTGCCGCGTCGCGATCTGTATTCTTTCACTCACAACATTGTGAATTCATTAAATACTGATCGAAGGAATCAACACGCCCAATAGTTTTATTACAGTGGATGTTCAATATGGCCCCCTCCTACTTTGGTGCATAGTTCACAATGATGTAGTTGTAAGTGTCTTTGGTCTCTGTACAGGATGTGTAGTGTGTGGCGAACTGCTTGGAAAGGTGCTTGTATTCTTGGTGCAAGTACGTCTTCTCTTTCTATGGGGTTCACATAGTAGTCAATTTGTGTAGAAGAAACTGTACACTGCCTACCGGAGCTCGGGACTATGCGAAATGAACGAGAAACTTGTGCATTCGCACCGAGCATTACCTCTGCCTCCCACTTTTCACTTCCCCTCCCCTTCCCTCTTCTCACGCACAGCGGCTGACTCTCTGTCATAGCACATACAGCAAGCTCGTCAATTTGAAATGCACGGCCGGAAGTAACAAGGTCACTTTATTTCCTCAAAAAGGTACATATCCTTAGCAATCCAACTGCATCATCACTCTCAATATCACACGAAGAGTATGCCTGATTTCTTTGTCAGTATAGTTCTGATACATTTCGTACACATGTCATTACAGTGAGTGCGACAGATTTCTTAGCCACACGTTCGGCAAAAACAATTCTTTCCCTGTGTTCTGGAGTCTATTTGAAACCCAGTTTATATACAGTATCTCTCTGTCTTTTTCTACAGCTCTTCTTGGACTGGAATCATCCATAAGAACGTTTGGATTTCAATGCAGTAGGAACTAGGTTATTTCGTACCCAAGTTTAGCTTCCACCACTTGACCTCCTCGGGGGTATTTATCCTTCCACCTGTACAATGCATTAAATCCTCTGTGACCACCTTATGCTGAGGTGGTACACAGACTACATGATATTCACATCGCTTCTTAGTCGGAGATCACGGTGCCGATCAGAGATAAGCTGCAGTCACCACAAGTATAGGTAATGAGATGATTGATGCACTTTTGAAGAACGTATTACCACTAAAAGCAAAACATTTGCTTCTGAAAACCAAAATATGAGTTCCATCATATTTTCAGATACCGCAGGTATTACATCATTGCAGTTATAACCATAATTTGTGTGACCAACATGCGCATTAAGATCACCACAGATAAGTGGGAACTCATATTCTGGACACGCTGAAACTTGATCTCGTAGCTCTTGCCGATTCTGTTCCGTATGTAGGTCATCACAGCCGGATTGTGACAGAAAAAACACAAGCTCGAGCGAATGCAACGTCGATTGTAATTGACATAAGGCTGTCTGGATAGCACTGAATCTCAGCAACTCAATATTGTGGGCTTGCGCACACCATGAAGTCAACACCATTCCTGCTGGATGTAACCTGGTAGATAAGTTTATAGACATCTCTAACGTCATGAGATTTCTGGCCTTTCCAAAGCAAGCAACTTATTATCTAATTAACATAGCTACTCTTCAGTTCTAAACTGGACTTACATTATCCTAATTACAACAGGTTATCTGAAACAGTCGAATTCAAGTGGGAACTAAATTTCTAGGGACATATTTCCCCTACAATGAAAATATAATGTAATAATGAAGCAAGAATGATATTTACTAATAAAATAATCACACTACAATAATTCTCAGGTACATTTGGTTGCATCCTAATTACAATAGTTTAACTGACACAACAAATATTCGTAAACTATGAATCTATGGAACTTATGAGCCTGTAAATTTTAATTGACTACGTACATAACATTTAGTTCCCTTGGTTTTTGAAAGAGAATATAAGGTGAAAAGTTTGAATGAAATTATCAGTCAAAGAGCAGTGGTCAGATGAAATCATAAATTTAAGCCCTACTAACGAAAGTTAATTAAACATAACATACGTCATATTGTTCTTAGGATGTTTTTATGATTTTACGATATCAGGCATTTCTCTTTCAAACCACACAGATAGGTCGTATGGCTATGATGAGCTTGAAAAAGCTAGGAGTGGGAAAGAAGCAACTGTGTCCTTAATTATGGCACAGCCGCACCATTTGCAGCCCTGAAGATGGTTTTCCGTGGTTTCCCATTTTCACACCAGGCACATGCTGGGGCTGTACCTTAATTAAGGCCACGGCCGCTTCCGTACCATTCCTAGCCCCTTCCTGCCTCATCGTTGCCATAAGACCTATCTGTGTCGGTGCGACGTAAAACAAATAACAAAAAATGAAAATGTGAAACCATGGAAAACATGCACTTCAGGGCTGTCGACAATGGGTTCGAGCCCAGCATCTCCCAAATGCAGGCCGATACGTACACGGCCAGTTGTTAAGTACCACAAAGAAGCAATTGCTTGAATTTCTTCTCTTCCAGTAATTGTAGTGAGAGTATCTTATTATTAGATAATTTCAAACATTACGTTAGAAAGTAAGTTTTTATTTTAAAAATTCGGTGTTCACAGTTCCCCAGATTTACATGCACTTTTGGACATAAGTTTTCATATACATGTCCGAAATTTGACGATACATGAGGTTACTTTGGAAACGTAAAGAGTAAAATAGAATCGCAAATGCATCATCTTTCAAAATTCTATGCAGAGCATGCTTTCCTCCCTTAAAGTCAAGGTGGGCTGCCTACCTATGCCCTTCGGTTCTAGGATCGAGGTAGCCGTTACTTCTTCGCAGCTTCTCCGCATGTCTTTCACCAAGAATCCATTTAAGAGATCAAGCTTTTCGGCATTGTAATTACGATAGACCTTGCCTCCAAGTTTATACTTATATTCTTGCAGCACAGTCCGAAGTAACACCGCGAATGAACCCTACTAAGAAAAACTGCGAAAGACATGATTCTTGAGGTGATCAAGCTTACGCAAGTTGATCCTAACAGAACTTCAGTTACAGTAAAACACTCGAAAACACGTCACTTCAACTAACATTTGTTGACAAAGTGAACATTCAGTACCACACCATACAAGAAACAAATTCTCTCACTGAGAGATAGAGAGAGACAGCAATCCAGAAACAGTTTTATCACAATAGTTCTATGAACTTCGACTGTCCTATATCAACACAGATCTATCCATATTAAGAAACAAGGTATACACTAGTTTGAAGATAAACCGACATCCAGAATCATCCAATGGAATATTTGGAAGCTAATATTCAGAGAAGTGTAAGATAACACTAGTAAATTGCAGGGTATACGCTGTAAAGGGGAATCACGGATCACAGGTATCTGGGCATAGAGAAACGCTCATGGGTCAATTTATCTCGAAAGGGAAGTGATTAGGTTGGATCAAACACATTTCGATGACACTTGCGAGAATTATAAATTAACAAATAGTAAATTTAATGATTATCGTTATTTTACACTAAAACCAATTACAGTATTAAAATTAACAGCTAAAAGATAGCTGAGCATCTCAGAAAAGTTAATTGTTAATAATGTATAACTAGGGGACTCATACGCGAAATCTCGCATGTTTATAAAAGTTTGCAGTGGAGTAGCCCCTGGTGAACTAAGGAATACACAAATCAGTACAATATTCGTCAGTCGTACTTGCCACTTAATATAATCTTTTTTACATTTATGATATCAACTTGAACGTAAGCAATTGCAAGTGCATTACTATACTGACGAATGTTCCGGAAGTAACTTTTGGTTTTACTATCATTCTTTTCTTAACTGATCATTACAGCGTATCATAATGACACAAAACAGGCGTCCCAACGGCCAAATGTGAAGTGGACACCAATGATGGCGCGTATTTTCCTACAGTGAACATTTTCAAGGCTAACACCGCCCGGAAAGTTTTCAGAACTCTTCACAAGACCAGTTTCGAACTATAATAATTTATGAAGAAATGAAGAAAATTTATGTTTGGTTTCCAACTAGTCACACTATCTAGGCTGAGAACTGATAAAGGCAGTGTGTAATCGACGCTCAACTTACTCAGCTCTTACTCTACTGCTTTCGTGCTGCTCTACTTTAGAGCACAACTTCACTTCGCTTTCCCACTACAATTCTACAAGATATTCTACGCCAAGCGACGTTTATTAGCCATGATGTCTTACAAAGGGAACACTTTATTTCGTCTTCTCCAAGACATAACCACTATAATATTAATTCCGGAACACGTGTGGTATGCATAAATAATCTCAACCCGCAAGTTAAGTGTCAACTGACATTTAAATAGGCATGGTTGGAGCACATATTAATATGCCATTTTAGTTTCAATGTGTGTGTCTGTGTGTGCAGGTGGACGTCTTTGCGCGTGTTAGAAAGCTTACTATTACGAGAAGCCTGCAAGACAAGAACAAAGGAATCATTGTGCAGTTTGCAAGAAGAATCTCTAATTTCATCATGATGCACCTTGCAAGGGCTATTCCTTTCCGGAATGTGGAACTAAAAGGGGAGATCCCACCACAATCTAAAGGGTGCTAAATGGACCAATCGTGAGACATTGCAAGTCAGGACCTAATCAACTTCCATCATAAACATTCAAGTACCCTTTTTAAATATTAATTTCCTTTTCAGAATGACTTATTTATTGAAACTACATTCTCTACTGTTTTGTGTTGTGACAGATTCTTATCGCTTCTCATCTACTTATTGGTGCTGGTAAGTTTTGTGAATAATTGAAATACACCCACATCCATAAAATCAAGATCACCTTGAAAGACTAGAGATGGGAATTCATACTCACAGGACATGTGCAATAGTATGTTCTGAAGAAATGGCTAGCATTTGAACCACGTCGACCCTCAGTTTCAAGGCCCACATTGATATCTCTGCGCACCACCACCCACTGGTAAATTGTGCCTGCGGCTCTCATTGTCGCTATAAACCGAAGGTAATGGATCAGTTTGTCCTGAGCAGTGCAGTACCTACAGTACTGTACATGCTCCAGTGGTGTGCGAGGTACTGTCACTTTTATAGGTTGAAAGACATATTTTCTTATGGTCACTAAGTTAGTATTTTTTGTGTTTAAACGGAGAACTTTGTTTGACCAATCAGTTTGCTAATATCTGCGGATCATCAGCACTTATTGCAAACAGAAAAGTATCATATGCATTATGCAGATTATTTATTACGATTCCATTAACAATGATGATATCCTGTTTTCCTTGCAGTGCTTAAGAAAAACACCCTTTCACAGTAGATATTGAAGAGGAGTTGAGTTAAAACAGAGCCTTGCCTCATCCCTTGCTTTATTTCAATAGCATGGTTGTTGGTGTTATCAACATTAACAGATGAGGACTGATTTTAATACAGGTTGGCAACGGTTCGTATGTCTTTTTTATCCAGACTAATATCATATAGTGTAGTAAATTTAAGAGGTAACTAGAAAGTATCTAGACAAGTGGAAATAAAGCAACACTAAGACGAATCATTCTCTTGTGAAAGGAAACATGCTGTCTTTCCTGAACATAGATACCTTGATCATGACCAAGGGTTTCTAGTTTAATGTGGAATCCGAACCAGAATGATGTCTTCTTAATTTAATGACTCCCACATTCCTTGGCCGGAACTCTACCCACAGCCAGCTCAGCGGCAATGATACTAGGCAATCATGCCGCCTGATCTTAGGTCAGCAATAACCTTACACCTGTCTTGGTCGAAATGGGCCTGTACTTTGTATTGAACTTGGATCTCATCATTTAAGGCACCTTTTGGGTGGTCCAGTGACAGAGAACACTAGCAAAAGATATGTGGAGCTACAGGCAAGAGACCAAGAGAATACAGAGTTTGGGTAAATGTGTTGCAAGGAAGATATTTTAAGATGTCGCTGGTGATGTGGGTCATCACTTCACTAGTGCCCGCTCCTAATGCCCGAGAGCTTCCGGAACCCTTTGAGATTGTCGGTATAGTCTTTCACGGCCAGTGTCTTCACTGTATGCTGCGCTCGAATTGCGTTAGTAGCTACCAATTTTTCGCCGGAAACTGAGCGCAGTATTTTCAGGAATCTGCTCTGTATGAACGTCAGTAGTGTACACAAGGTGTGGTATCCAGTAAATGGAAGAGTAACCCGAAGTGGCAAGAAATTTATCTGAAAAGAAACATAAAACACATTGTTGGTGTAGCTCCGAAGACGTAGCAGATGGAAACTGCCATGAAAGTGAGGATCTGGCAACGTTTGAGGCCGACGTGTGGAATGGACGTGTTCCTACAAGCTGGGCTCAGCTTACCTCGCCTGTCCGTTATGTACAACAGAGTAACAGAGGAGGGACTGTTGACAACTTGGCCAAGTGTAGATCCTTCAAACGGCACTCGTCATACAACAGCTACGCCCAGAAATCTCCTGAGCTGTATAGATTACTTTCCTCATGATGGACCTAGAACTTGTATAACAATTAGTCAAGTATATTCCATCTCATCGTGAAGTGATGGTTATTATTATTATTGTTTATAATGTCCTAGAATCTAGGTTATCGGCCCATAATGGTACGAAATGTAATAAAAAAATTCTAGTCCAAAAATTCATCCACCGGCCACAATTCAATTCTTGATTATGAATAATGAATGGATGAATTCGAAGGTAAAATTATCAGCAGCTCACAGTATTAAAATTTACAAATAATTTCAAATCAATACTCCGATTCCAATTACAGAAACACGACGATGAACAATGATTATGAACTTAAAACAATGGTATGTTCTGACCAAGGTGCTGTTCCCAAAGCACATCCCTGAATAGATTATATTTTTGTTGAAAATACAAGCCAGCGGCCCCTCATAATGGTATGTATCCCTAGTAGAGCAGAACCATGTTCTTTATCATATAGCGGTACTAAAGTATACTCACGGTGTTCTTCACTACGCACAGGTAATGCAGACTTATGGTGTTCGTCACATAAGGGCCCCAATCATACGCAATGCAAGAATGGCGTTCCTAACATAGTAGGTACTAATCACAGGGACCCGTACTATCCCGTGGTGTTCCTAACATAGTGAGTACTAATCACAGGTAAACACCAGACCCGTAGATTCTGTCACAGTTCCGAATGGGGATATGAACACAGTTATGACAACGGAGAGCTAATACAACAATGGGCAGATGCTACGGAACTCTCTCTTATTCATGATGGCAAACAGCCACTTTATTTTAACAGTGGCCATTGGAGAAGAGGATATCATCCAGATTTGATTTTCGTCACTAATAACTTAGGAGAACAATGCAGCAAGGGAGTATGCAACCCAGTACCTAAGACTTAACACAGACCAAAACTGTCAGTTTTACTCCAATATCCGACCTCAGTATGTTCCCTTTCGTAGTAGAAACAACTTCAAAAAAGGGAGATAGGTCACAATTCCCTGCTTTACTGGATGATACGGTCCAAAACATCAAACCAATTCCTGAATCGTATTAACAGGTCACTTAGGCTGTTAAGGAAAGTTGTCGTAAATCTATTCCCCGTGGATGTCGCACTAGTTACATCGAAGGACTTAATCTGGATGCAGTCTCGCAACTAAATGACCACTACAAGCTATTCAAACAGAAACTAAGAGGAAACTATTACAGCAGCACATGCCCTAACTTCTCTAATAGCCTCATCGAAAAGAGAGAGTTGGTGGTTATGACGCTGAGCAGCCAAAAGGTCTGGAGACTCCTAATGAAGTTGACCAGAGATCCAACCTTGAGCAACACACATCCTTTTGTTACAGCCAATCAGATTGCCCACCAACTTCTCATGAATGGCAAAATAAAACATGAAGCCAAAACCCGGAGAGCTATGTTGAAGGTACCTGCGGGTAGGGATGAAGAAATATCTGAGCTCATGCAACATTTCAATTTCACTGAGTTGGAAAATGCAATTATCAAGTGCAAATCAGGTGAAACTGCGGGTTTGGATGATTTGCGAGTTGAGAAAATAAAGAATTTTGGAAGAAACACGAAAGAATTGTTGCTACAATTTCATAATAACTGCTTACATATGTCCAATATTGTGGAGCAAAGCACGTGTAATTGCTGGTCTACAGCCCGGAAAGGACAACAGAGACCCCAGGAACTACAGACCAATATCTCCTCTGTGCCACCGATATAAGATTTTCGAAAGAATGATACTCAACAGACTCATCCAGACTATCAACAAAAACCTCATTGCACAACAGGAAGGTTTTAGACCAGGCATGAATGCTGTTGCACAAGTTCAAACCTCACGCAGTACATTGAGGACGGTTTTGAAATACGACAAATTACAGGGGTAGATTTCATTGACCTCAGTGCTGCATATGATAAGAGTGAAGATCTTTACACTCACGAAAGATTCAAAACTTACCAGATTGATGTCAACCTTGTTGCAGAACCGCAGTTTTTTTATTTTCAAAGACAAAGAATCAGATGGAGATCACAGAAAATTGGATTGCCCCAAGGAAGTGTACTGGCTCCATTGCTATTTATTAGTTATACCAATGACCAATGACTCCCTAACAAAACAACAAGTTTCATATATGCAGACGACCTTTACTAGCCTGCCAGTGTGCAACTTTTGAAGAGGTAGAACTTACACTTGACAGCGCTCGGAAGGAATTATTCACATAATACAAGGCTAACCACCTAAAGCCGAATCCGTCAAAATCTCTGCTTTGTGCTTTCCACCTCAAGAACAGAGAGGTATCAAGGAAATTGCACGTCTCTTAAAATGGAACCCTCCTGGAACATTCTTTCACCCCAAAGTGCCTAGGCGTAACGCTGGACCGCTCACTTACTTTCAGAAAGCACTGTTTCAACATCAATCACAAAGTCAATGCCAGAAACAACATCCTGAGGAAGCTGAGAGGTACAAGCTGGGATGCAAAGCCGCAAGTTCTTAGAACCACTGCATTGGTTCTGTGTTACACTGCTGCGGAATACGCATCCGCTGTGTGGTATAGATCAACACACGCTAAGGCTGTGGACTTGCCCTGAATGAAGCTTGTAGATTAATCACAGGATGCCTGAAACCTACCTCTGTTGAGAAGATACACTGACTTGCTGGCGTTGCACCTCCAAGTAATTGTCGAGAAATCGCTGCTGATCAAGAACGACTAAAGATTGAGAATGTTGAAGCTCACGCGCTGTTTGGTCATCAACAATCTCAATCTAGGCTGAAATCCAGGAAAAGTTCCCTCCAGACACCAAATCCCTTGAAGACCACCAGAAGAGGCAAGACATTCCTTATGGAAATCTAAGCACCAATAATGGATGAGGCCACGTGAATATCTTCCGGCTGGGTGTAATGAAGACTGGAGTGTTTGGAGGTCCCTTAACCGATTAAGAACTGGTGTCAGCAGGGCGAAGTAATCACTTAAGTTATGGGGCTTCACATCAGAGAACAGCAAGTGCGACTGCGGTGAATAATAATAATAATAATAATCTTGAGTGACATTAATAATAATAATAATAATAACATCTTGAGTGACGTGAATAATAACAATAAAATCTGGAGTCACCTATTCATTAATAATAATAATATGAACCATATGTATCAATGTCCTTTCAGCCCATTTTCATGCTCAGAGCATGATTTAATGCTTGCTGATTACAATGCCCTAGGTGTGGCTCAGTTTTGGAAAACACCATCTAGATGTACAGTAAATTTGGTCAATTTCCTATGCTTGTTAATTTTTGAAATTTTCGTAGTTTGAAATTATTTTACTTTTACTGTATGATTAAGTATGATTCTGACACGACTAAATAAATAAATAAACCAGACCCGTGGTGTTCCCCAGAACGCAAATCCATGGTGTTCGTCACATAGTTCTACATATCTCAGGGACCCGTCCTATCCCGTTGTGTTCCTCAAATAGTGGGTACTAATGATAACTAAAACCCAGATCCGTGTTATTCCTCGGAACGCATTCCCATAGGTTTCCTTCATAGTGGGTCTAATCACAAGGATGATGGAAATAAACACAGGTAATTTGGTTGAAAATTCAGCATCCCTTGGACTCGTCCCCCACCCACAGAGGTTTGAGTGTTTGGTCCGCGAGATAAATTTTATTTCGCTCAAGTCGGCCGGAAAATCGGGTAGGACTCCCCCTATCTGCCACCTGGGACGCGCCATGTTGGAGTTATCACGACAGCGTAGTATGTTCGAGGTTAATCTGCTTTAATCTGATATCGTCTATCCCTCCCGGCTCACCGCTAGAAAAGCCGCATATATTTTTTTGCTAGTTGCTTTACGTTGCACCGAAACAGATAGGTCTTATGGCGACAATGGGACAGGAAAGGGCTAGGAGTGGGAAGGAAGCGGCCGTGGCCTTAATGAAGGTATAGCCCCAGCATTTGCCTGGTGTGAAATTGGGAAACCACGGAAAACTATTTTCAGGGCTGCCGACAGTGGGGCCCGAACCTACTATCTCCCGAATATTGGATACTGACCGCACTTAAGCGATTGCAGCTATCGAGCTCGGTGAAAAGCCGCATAAGGTGACTAAACTCTAATTCTTCTGACCATAAAATTTTGAAGTGTGATGGTGAGGTTTACCATTCTCAACGAGGTGGCGGACAATATTTTTAGATGTTACATTCGCATGACCCTCTCTAGCTGTTAGGTTTACAACTCAGATGCTTAAGAAACCTCCAGGCATTGTGGCTGCTCTTCCTAATATCAGTCTCCTCCATCCCTCCTTATTAGATATAGCTTTTAAGGGAACTTCCCCAGCTTGGACGGTTTCGGAGCTCAAAGGATCGTTGTCAAAGAGATCACGATAGTTTCACAATATTCCCCTAGTTTCTGTATATAGTGTGCAGCCTCAGGGAATTGAGATAAGAGAACAATGCTTCACGATATTAGCAAAATAATTATATGATTCAGTAAAAAGCTCTATGTTCAGAATGTTCTCGTCCAGTGAAATGGTACATTTCTCCTAATCAGCCTTCATAAAATGATATCTTCTTCGAAGAGGAACTCAGATTCTAAAGATTTAAAGGTAAGACGTATGAATCTAAGACGAAGCCACAGAACTGGTTGCAAATAGAGGATTATGGAGGCGTTTAGTAAATTCACAGAGGGTCGACGGTTGAACGCTGGAGGGCATAACAGTCTGTAATGAAGGACGATGAGGGATTTTTGCCCCACTTATTTCGCTGATAACTGAGATATGTTTGCTTACGCGGATACTGTAAGTTAATATCTGGATTATATCCATGTTCCATCTCGCACTGTTGAATGATGCTGGAAGTTTGTTATTCAGTATAATTAGATCGCACGAATCTGACCATTCTACGCCAGCCTCTTCTCTTTTGTCGGTACCTGGGTAGCCCCATATTGTATTCTGACTGTTGAAATCACCAAACACAAAATTCTCATATTGATGCCGGAAGGCTCCACAAATCTAAACACAGTATCTGATGGCTTATTAATTGAGTTCTACTGTGGGAGTTTCAATGTCATTACGGGGAGGATCTGGATGTTGGATAGCACTGATGATCTTCAACCACTAAACGCATGCCCTTGATTTTTGAACGGCGAAGATTCTAGTCTCGGTGAGTTTCTTGAATGCATATTATTAGCGTGCGGAGAAAATTGCGAGGGTATATATTTTGTGTTCTTTTTCAGATTCTTGGAATTCAGTCACTAATAGAAATAAAATAATCAAAATACAAAATATTATTATGCAAAAGTTCGTAAAATAAACCAGTATATCCATACATACAGAGGACGACGAAGAGCAGAAATTGAGCGGTGACAAAAGTTCAATACGGTCGGTTTATTCCAGTAACTTCTACAATGTCGTCCGGTGCAATTTGCTATGTGTAGGGCTGATATGACCCTTTATTATTTTAGGAGAAGTTTATCACAGCTTCAACTATTAATTTCTGAAATTAAACTGACGCAAGAAATTAAGTGGTTCAACCTATTCAATGCAAGTAAATAAGAAATGTAGTGTTACCTTCTTATTTGGTTAAAAGAGGTACCGGTTTCGACCATCAATCTGGGTCATCATCAGCCAATTAAAAATATAAAAACAATGCACAGGGAAGCAAAAAATTAAAGGATATGTCTTTCACAAAAGCAGTTCATGAAGCATTATAAGACAATAGGGGTTAGGACTGCCCGATTTTAAATCATAAAATCCAGATGAACTCGAAGAACAGTCACTTATTTGTGTCAAAGCGCAAGTCCCTGAAGAGTGTCACAACACACGCAATGTCCGGCACTGTTTTTAACCAAAGAAGTATGTAACACTACATTTCTTATTTACTTGCATTGAATAGGTTGAACCACTTAATTTCTTGTTTCAATTTAATTTGTGATACAGTTCAATATGGAACATTATGACATTTTATTAATTTCTGTGTTGAGAGGACACGAGGTGAAAAGTACGATGCTTGCGTGCATCAGAAAATTTCGTCAAATTATTATTCGGCATGGGACGTTAAATTTAGTGCATTTCTCATCGAATTCTTTCAGACGTAATGAAGCACGTGTTTGCATTAGAGCAGTCAAATTTAGAGGAATTTTAAGTAAGTTAATATGCGAGATTTCATGAGCACAGGCGTACAATCAGTTGTGTATACAAATTGAAAAGTTTTGGTCAACTTGTAATTTTTAAACGTCAATAATGGTAATAAAATTATTTATTTATTTGGCGTATGGCTACATAACTAAAATCAATTAATATTTACAATAATGATTTCATACTAATAACAACAATAATTGATTCCATCACGCTAGTAAGTTGAAGACAGGGGAGAGTTAGATTTTAATCTATCTCAGCAGTATAACTATGGTATTTAGCATTAGAGGTTGCCTCAAGGCATTTCCTGGCAAGCTGGTTAATGGTAAAATTCACATCAAATATTTGGCCATCACATATTATGTAGTTGATTTATCCAGTAATAGGCAATGAATTTAGTCCCTAGAAATACTTCATGAAACTGCATCCAAAATGAATCCAAATCTCATAATAGAAAAACCGATACACGGAAGTATCTACTCGTACAAACAAAACCGTGTAACTCAGTTTGGCAAAATTCCTCACGTAAATAATTTCAAATATTTGGGGAAATTCTCCAGCAACCCACATTAAATCATGAAGAAAACAGGAAAAGTTTTCTGTAGTACAAGTAGGTCATAGTATCACATGGAAAAGGTACAAAAATAATATCCTAGAACGCTAAATTTATATATTATAACACGTAATTAGGTCTGAAGCATCCAACATGTCAGAAACATTGATCAAACTGGAGAAAGATCACTATCTAAAATTATCGAAAAACTAAACGGAAATGTCTTGAGGGACATCTTTGGCGTGGTATGCATAGTAGGGGTGTGGATGAATAGGAGGTCTTTAGAATTATACCAACATATTGAGAAAATATCGGACACAATTGGAAAAGGGCGATTGAAATTTGATGACCATATTCAAAGAATGGTTGATGAATGACAAACTAAAAAGATATTCAAGTATGCCTCCTCGCTAAAAGGCAAGAATAATTGGATTATCGGCAAGAAAAGGACTTCGAGAAATCAGCATTCCAGATTAAAGTACATGGGACAAAGCGAAGTATTATGATAAAAGCCCAGGATGAAAACAAAGGGATGGACCGCTCTCCGGTATACACCTTGAGGTGTGACGAGGAGGCGCCGTTGTGGCTGAAGAACTTATTACTTCTCTACTGTGTGCGACCGCATGTGCCTGGCTACATCTCCAGAATTTGAGATGGTCCTAATCGTACATAAGTTAGTGTGACTTGAAACAAAACCACAGTATTAAATCACGTGCGGCTTCATTCCGGCGAGACGTGACGCTCGTGCACCGACAGCGAAGATTTGCCACAAAACACGGCACAGATCGGCATCTCTCGAGTGTGGTTCAGATGTGCAGCGTTAAGTTACATGAATTTCTAAACATTTTATCATATTACTGAAAACACGTGTGCGTTTACACCAGTGTGTGTTCGAACCTGAACTGTTCGATTGACTTTCTGGTTGAAGATCTGCGACAGATATTTCATTGTATGGCTTCTCGGCAGTAAGCGTTTTGGATGTGCTTACTACAGATACTACTTCGGGACGGCTATTCTCTCGTGTGAGTGAGTATGTGACGTACAAGTTGGGATTTTCTGCTCAATGATTTGCCACAGAAATTGCCAACGAAGATCTTCTCGCCATTATGAGTCCGAATGTGACGTGACAAGGCGGATTGCACACGGAATAACTTTCTACAGATATTGCAAGAGTATGGCTTCTCTTCAGTGTGAGTTCGCATATGAAAAAACCAGGTATGATTTAGTGATGAATGACGTGCCACATATACTACATTTGTACGGCGACTCGCCGGTGTGTGTCTGTGCCAAGTGTGATCCACTGCCGAAAGCTTTACCACATACAGTGCAGCAAACTGGCTTCTCGCACGTGTGAGATCTCATGCGAAATCTCATGTGACTTTTTGGTTAATAACTTACCACACACATTACAGGAATACGGCTTATTGCCCTTGTGAGCCTGCAGATGATATTTAAGAACGACTTGCTCGCTGAAGGATTTGCCGCAGACATTGCATCAGAATGACTCCTCGTTCCTGTGATTCGCGAGTATATCTCGTGCGGTGAAGAGCTTCCCACAGATATTGCTCCAGTATGGCTTCTCGCCGGTGTGAAAACGAATGTGACGACCAACGTAGGATTTCGTGCTGTAGGATTTGCCGCAGACGTTGCATCAGTGTGGCATATCACCCGTATGACTTTTTAACTGTACTTTATGTATGAAGGATTTTCCACACACATTGCATTCCTGCGGCCTGTGTGTGTTTTGATGTAACGTGCTAAATGGCTTTCTCTACTGAATAACTTGCCACACGCATTGTATTGCAGTGTCTTGTCTCCCGTATGAGTCTGTATGAATTACGTTAGCCCAACTTTCTGGCTAAAAGACTTGCCACAAACATGACATAATATTGCCTCTCGCAAGTATGAGTCCGCATATATACCGCAAGTTCACTTTTATGGATGCATTGCTTCCCACACATAGTTAAACAGCGTAGCTTCACACCTATGTGAATCCGATCCTGATAACCTAAGTTTGATTTACTGCTGAAGGATTTGTAACAGACATGATAGCTCATAATGGTATGGCTCATCACCCGTGTAAGTTCACATGTGTGCGACTACGTTTTCTATGCGGATGAAGGATTTGCCACATAGATGGCAGCGGTGTAGTTTGTCGTCCATGTGAGTCAGTAGATGAAGTGCTAAGTGAGATTTCCTACGGAATGACTTGTAGCATATATTGCAATAGACTGGCTTCGCCACTATGTGTGTCTGCATGTGAGAGACTAGGTAGGTTTTCGTGATGAACGACATACCCCATACAATGCACCCATGCGGACTTTGGCCGTGTGAGTATGAAATTGTCGTGAAAGGTCTTACCACACAATTTCCATCTAAATCAGGTTGATCCGCCGTCCGGAAGTTGATGATCAGCATAGCTCATCTCGGCTCTTGATGTATACAGACAAATTAAAACCATGTGACGAATAGTTTAACAGCCAACTCAACCAAAACTCTCATACAAAGGAATGCTACTGTACATGCCACTCACTAGTATCCCATGCAGAGAATTTCATTGCACATGAACATCTTATTTCTAGGGTAAACATAATCTGAGATCATATTCAGAGTGTAGAGTTAAATTTAAAAGGCTCTCAATTGTTACGAAGATGTGCTGCGTCTTTTCTCTCGAATTACGATATCACGCGCAAGTAACTTGTGACGATGTGGGAATGTACAAATTCATAGACAACCTCATTTAAAAAAATCAATGATAAGAAGAGGTATAGTCTAAAAAGAGGATAACAAGCTCTTTAATCCGGCACACATTTATATACTGAAATCCGTGTATGACTGTTCTCCTACATAATGACGGCATTAGCTTAGGAGTTTTGATGTTGTTCAAGTGCTCTGCACTTTGTTGCAGTCAAATAATAATTTTTGTAAAAGCCCTTGTTGTTGAGGGTGTTTGGGAGAATCTCTCTGTTGTAGATATTAATAAAATTGATAACATTTTTTGCCAACAGTCAGCAAAATCTGCTGAAGCACGGCTAATCTTCTATGAATGTCACTTACTGTCACGCAAAACATACTTATTGAATTTGTACATTGTTATCACATCAATGTAGCAGTCTATACGTCAGAGTCTGGTCATTTCTAATTACGTAGCACTGACGTGCAATCAAACAGAGCCAACCCATATATAGGACGGTAGGTTTATACAAGGAAGTTCATACTTACTACCTTGTCTTTAACAGAGGCCATATACAAAAAGGAAACCACTCATCGTGATGAAATACCGTGAAAGATGAAATATAACAAGCACATGACAGCTCTTTCCCTAACAGTGACGCTTTCTTTTCTCCTCCAGATACTGTTGTCATAGACATTATGCAGTCAACAATGAATATGGCTTTGGTAGTGTTTCATTACTATGTTCTGATATCCTGAATTCGAAACCAAATTCAAGCTATCATGTCTGAATATTCTTACAAGTGTTCCTTTAACACAACGGCTAGAAGGAACAAGAAAATCAAGGCCTCAGCCAAAACTCTTGAAGACAAGACGTTGAATTGCACTACAGTGGATATTGCTCCTATGTAAAGGAAGGAATGGGATTCTTTTTATTTCAAAAGATCGCGGACAACGTGAATATTTTAGTGTCTTCATGGCATAGTTGGAGAGCATCTGAGTCTAAGCCTGTCTTCCCACCACATATTCTATGAAAGAAGAGCTAGAAATAAAAATTTCTTGGTTAAAGGTCAGACCCGTTTACAACATGCACATGGAAAAAGTCGATCACGCATGCCAAAGCATATCGAAAAAAGAACTGGTACTTCTCAACTCATGGTGGATGCACTGAATTCTCATGGCCCAGGCGAATGAATAACTTCGTCACAAGCAAAGTAACGGGATGCTCGACCACGTGTTGTTACAGCACACTTAGGAGAAAATAAGTGGATAAATAAAAGGGGGACATTGATTCCAGATACGACATGCTAGACCTCATGATTATCACACAGGATATTGATGTTGATACCACTAGGCAACAAGGCACAAACAATATGACACCGGATTTTATGTCATACGTTCAGTGGCATATCACACCAAGTAAAAGGTGGAAAAGACTGGCCATTCTTCTTTACGTAATAATGCATTTTTGTGACAAGTGATTTATCAGGTTAACAATTAGTTTTTCAGTAAAATGGTATTTCATTTTGCATTGATAAATATTCTCCACGAATCAGCTATATTGCTGGATAATGTGGCACTTCCCAGGAGATTGACACGGGTTGCCTACTTGCCTGCCGGCAGAATTGAGCAAAATATGATAGCTCTCGCGGACGAAATACGCACAAAGTCCCTAATGGCGATTTTGGAGGAGATGGAGACGTACGGTACGGAGCAGTTGGCAGAAGAGTTACTCTGCCTTATCGGAAGTTATTGCAGAAAGGAGCATAGCGTTTTAACTCTAGAGGAGGGGCTGCACAAGGTGTCTGTTCCCCATGTCCGGAACGGCGTAACTACCTGCTTTCATGAGCTCTAAAATGCTTGAAGACACGCCGGCCGTAAAATAATACTGTCACATGTTTACAGAAATATGTCTCATGGAATCGGAACCAAGGTTCGGGCGTCCTCTGGAAGGGACGCGCTTTGGCAGGGCCCAGTCAGCATGAAACGTATGCAAGGGTTACCGTCGCGCGGACAGTGACGGCTAGGCAAGCGAGTACCACCATTCTGTAACCCATCACTGAACTATGTCTGGATGAATTAGCAAATTAGCCACAGCACATGAGATAAGGCATATAGGCATCTGTGAGGTGCCAAAAAAAGGATTGAGGGGAGAAAAGTCATGCGAAGCGGGGTGCGATTACTAACTGATATACAATGGAAGCCGAAGAACAACTAATGGTGTTGGCAAGGAAACCAAAAATCCCTTCTGAGCACTATCTGACTAGAACACTGCTTACTATCTTATCATGGCCGGTTTCTCTGAATGGACGTGTCGGACGGAGAAAAGATGCACACACAGTCCATGGCCTTCATGGATATGTTCAGAAGAAAGATGATTGCCAACAATTTCCCGATTATGCAGAAACTGAGCATCGCGAACATACGCTACGAAGAACGTGATATTCACCTAGTCACGTACTACAATTGCTCCCATCCAACGCACATTGACTACATCCTTGTCAGACGAAGGAATCTCAAAGATGTTCTAGAAACAACAGTTGTTCCTTAGGAAACCGTTGCGATGCAACATCGACCAGTTATCTGTAAGATGCGGATAGTCACCAAAGGCTCAATACTTCGCAGGAAATGGACCAAATTGGATCAAACGGTGACGCCTGAAGAAGGAGGCCGACGTTGTTGCAAAGGTCACAGTGCCACAAGTCACCATATTAGAAGCGAGCTGGACTAAGCTGAAAGGCGCCGCACGCTCCATTCCTGGAACAACTAAGTCAGGGCGACGACAATGAAGGATTACCAATGACACGTGGTTTCGGAATGACGATGTTATGTATGCAATAAGGTTGAAATAAAAGCTGTAAAACGAGTTCTTGCTCGTTGGAATGCCTACAAAGCAGCCAGTAGTAAAGTGAAGGAGGTTGTCGTTGTAACAAAAGCAAAGCGGTAAGCAGGTCTATATATGAAACTTGACATGCGCTAAAAAGAGCGGAATATATAACGACTAGTCAAATCGGGGCATCGAAACACGGAACGTTCTACATCATCAATTAGGAAACAGACGGTTTTCTACTCGACTGGCGGGAAGAGCGAGTACACTGGCTTAATACTTTGACCAAATTTCAATCTTGGAATTTCCGCCAATCCCAATCACCGCCGCTGTTGAAGGTCCAATATAGGAAATTGACGTCACCCAAGTCCAGGCTATATTGAAAGAGATGACACCAGGGAAAGCCATCTGTCCCAATTATCTTCCGGCAGAGTTTTGTTTCTCTCAATGGGAGGATGCAGCAGTGTGGCTAAAGCAAGCTTTTCAACCAGATCATCAAAGAAGGTCAGGAACGAACAAACTGACGACGGAGTATCCATTCAAAAATAAGGGAAGTCCTGCCGATTTTTCTAATTACCGTCCGATCATACTTCTCAGCCACGCAGTGACACATTTCGAACAAATCATCGACAAAAGAATTAGCGATTTAAACGAACACACAACAAGTCAAGCTGGTTTTGTGTAAAATTGTGGCGCAACAGGAGCAACACACGCTGCAAGGCTGTTACGTGAGAGGTATTTCGAAAGGAATAAGAGGCTTCATCACGACTTTCTGGACCCTGAGAAGGACTTCCATACGGTACATCCTAACCTAATCAGTCAGCGCTACAAGAGCATGGCATTACAGATCACCTTGTTGAGAGGGAATAATTGATCTATGTAGAACCGAGGAGTTATGCTGAAGCTGTCGCAGGAGCGTCTGATGACGTCCGCGAAACTGTACAATTCCACCAAGGCCCTTCCGTATCACCACTGCTGTTCATTCTTTTGACGGACACCATTACATAAGACCTGCACATTCCAATACCATGGACACGTGTATGAAAATGGTGCAGAGAATAAGCGCCAAACGGAAGATTGGCACAATCCACTAGCGCAATACGTCCCGCGCCTCAACAAAAAGGATAGAGAATACATGACATTTCATCGCCGAGAAGTTGGAAGCATGCATGATGACGGTGAAAATATAGTACGAGAAGAGAAATTTAAGTATCTTGGTTCCAAAATCTCTGATTATGGTCGACTTACTGATGAAGTCAACTTAAGGATAAGCAAACCCTGGCTGAAGTTGAGAATGACAACGGGCGCCCTTGCGACCGTCCGATGAAGGACCACCTGAAATCTAATATCTACTGAACTGTTATCCGTCCTGTCGTTTTCTCTGGCAACGATTGCTGGCCAGCTAAAGAGGAGGTAAACGCCAACTAAGCATCATGGATACGAAGACGCTTAGGTGAACGGCTGGCATAACTAAACTCGATCACATTTGAAATGATGTTATTAGAAAACGTTCTGGCATTGCACCGATAAAGAAGAAAATTTAGGAAAGGCGTGTGCGCTGGTTTGGGTATATTTGCGTGCAGAGGACGATATATTGAGAAATTTAGCGTATACACAGAAAGTAGGTGAAAAGAGGCGCAAGGGACAAACAAGACAGCATAAGACGAATGACCTTTTTTTTGCTAGCGGCTTTACGTCGCACCGACACAGATAGGTCTTATGGCGACGATGGGATAGGAAAGACCTAGGAGTTGGAAGGAAGCGGCCGTGGCCTTAATTAAGGTACAGCCCCAGCATTTGCCTGGTGTGAAAATGGGAAACCACGGAAAACCATCTTCAGGGCTGCCGATAGTGCGATTCGAACCTAATATCTCCCGGATGCAAGCTCACAGCCGCGCGCCTCTACGCGCACGGCCAACTCGCCCGGTAGACGAATGACCTGAAAGCTGTGAGACTACATAGAAACATGGCCCGTGACCGAACTAACTGGAGACAATGAATCACACCACCAGGCAGAACTAATTTTAAAAGAGCAGAATAACAAGAAGCAGGTTGATGAATAATCTGTTATAGAAATGGGATACAATGGATATTTTGCACATCCTAACATTTAACTTACTATGTTCAAATTTTCTCCCTTAAAGCCTATGTCTAATATCTATGTTCTTTTTTCCATTAAATAGTGTTTGAATGACAGAGCACTCTGGATTACGTGTTTAAGGTATTCATAAACGTTTGAAATGGCGTACTTAGACAGAATTTTCACTTTTTCATTTTTGTTTCCTGATGAAAGATTTATTATTCTACTTTAAGAAAATGTATAGTACTTACATGTTTCGTGCATAAATATGCTCAGAAAACTGATATAAAGGGAACAGTGCACCCGTGTCTCGGTCTAAGATGGGCGTGGCTTCGCTGCACGGAGAATTTCATGGTTCCTTTCGATTTAATTCACGTTTGGCGCTCGTTGTTACAGAATAGCTCTCCATAGATGGCTCCACATGTGCATTCTTTGTATGCAGTAATGCAATTTGGTATTGAGAGCTTCCATGTTTTCCATAACTGCGTGTTTTTAGTAAAAATTTTGTCATGTTGCATGTTTGCCTGTGTGCCTTTGGATGTATATTCGTTGTTGAAATAATATCCAGAAACTGTATTGGATTTAAGGAGCATTCAAATGATTATAAGCATTCCCCATTCCCCATTCTATTAGGGTTGGAAAGCTGGATCATTCTGCAGTCTTTGCCAAGAATTACAATGGGTCTTCGCCTAATATGGAACAGTAAAAATATTTAGTTTATAATCTACAAAAGTGGCTATTTCAGTGTGTCACTTTTGGTACTGTACCAGGAAAAATTAAGGATATGGGCATGAGAATCTTGTGAAGGAGAACGGTCCTTAGGGAGCAGATACAGAGAGATTTAGATGTAGAGCGAAATAATGGATAGATTTTAAAACTTAATTTATTCACCTGGAGAATTTGATGAATAAGTTCCCTATTATTTCTGACTCGTAGCGTTAAACCAAATTAAAATATTGTCTGAGAAAGTTCATGTCGCCTGGCTAATTGAAACAAAATAAATATTTATGATTGTCCATCTTTTAACACGAAACGATTATCTTTCGTTGAAAATCAATAAGTTCTTTCCTGATAATGTTCATAAAGTTCTTCAAGTATTGGTTCAAATGACAAAAACTGAAAATGAATGTAACACCCTTTCACTTGAAAAATGAATTTCCCTACACCACTTTCAATATTTTAACACTTCAAAATTTGGCAAATTTTATCTTCTTCTAAAGTTCGGTGCTATAGTCTATTTTAGAACTGTCACTCAACATTTATAAAATTTAATGTGTAATCCAGTGAGCGAAATAGTTCGTTGAATTATGAATGAAATCACTGATTCTACAGTTCAACTTGTAATATAGTCTGTTTAAATCTCAAGTTTGTTTGCAGTGGCACTCATATCACCAGAAACATCCAAATATCAAACTGAAAATGTAGAGAAATGCGGTTCAACGAACATCATATGAAGTCCTCGACAGATGGTGTTGTGATGCTATCCCCACGGTACCACGTCTGATTCACGCGTAGTAAGCACGTTCCGAATCCAACCTCAAACCGCGTTCCATGTCCCGCGTAGTAACCACGTTTAAATTCTATGAAGTCACCACGTTCCAACTCCCACGTAGTCGAAATGACAGCAGCTTTATATGACAAAATAGGCACTCGGTCAGGGTTTCAGCGTGTCACTTATAAAATTAATAAACACGAAAACGTTCAATAGACAAGATTAACTTCTGAGTGTTCTATGCTTGTAAGTCGTAAAATCGGCACTGTATTTTACTACGTGAATTTCCTCTAATATTTAATCACTGGTAGATGACTGTTATTGTTCATTAGATTGGATTCACTGTTTATGTTGAAGCACAGTTATAACATATTTACACACGAAAATCAGTCTTATCCACCATAACGAAATACTTAATTCGCGGATATTTACAAGTACCTATGACAGCAATGTCATACAATGTCAAATACTGTTCACTTGTGATGAAGGTTTAACCGTATTAAAACTTCAACCAGTAATTATTACACACGTACTTAGGGTAACTTTATGAAATAGATTAGTTTGACAAATTAAATATTTAATTATTTCACTTGAAAATCGTCTTAATATTCATACGCTTATTTCTCACGAATATTTAAAGTCAGTTTCATTTGAATATGAATGCAAGTTTAAATCAATTAAATTTGTTCGATTTGCAGTGGAAAGTACTAAGTCTGTAAAGTGATTAAATATCATAAATCTTTGACAACACTTTGAAATTATTAAGTTAGTATCATATCACTAGAAAAGTTTCTAAGTTCCAACACGAGTTATTGTTTTATAAGTCTTGGCGAAAACTTTACCGTAGAGTTCGTACGATGTGATGTTTTAAGTTCGAACCTCGCGAACCCGTTCATGTGAGACAGCATGACTACACGACGGCAGCGATTTGAGAATTGAACTGACTTGACCTAGCAAAACTCAGTTCTTTTATACCAATCTGCCGAGCTCAGCTTCCCCCTCTCGTGGAAAATCAAGTTTCTTTATACCTGAATTACTCTTTAAGTCCGTAGGACGACATTAATGAAATTGCAGTATGTTCGCCTTTAAATAATGGGCTGTACGATGGCGTATCTCATTAATTGATATATCAGTGGGTTCCAAAGTTAGTACAATTTCTTGTAGTATGTTCGACAATATCAGGAGGCGTTCACGTGATAGCTGCATCACGCTCTGCGTGACGTACCTTGCTTGGTGTATGCATGCTCGAACCGTTCTGTTGCGCTACATCGCATGCTAGGGTCCCCCCGCTGCGCTGACTTCTATTAAATACAATTATGTTTCAGGCCACACATGGTTCCTGGTACAGTACGAACGTACAAAATTACTGAGACTATCTGGAGGTAATTGTTGCAGACGGCATTTCAGGTAATAAGAATGTGATGAACAAATGATGCATTGACAGTGAAGGAAAGAACACATTTTACATGGTTGCTTAAAGGTATTGTAAAGAAATACACTTCAAAAATATCTAGCTTTACCAGAGATTATTTTTGTATACATATATATACACTGACTGACAGAGCAAATGCAACACCAAGAAGGAGTGGTTCGAAAGGGATGAAAGTTGGGGAAAAAGCAGAGACGGCACGGACGAATAATTGATGTTTATTTCAAACCGATATGCAGGTTATACAATGCGCACGGCATCGACTCAGTAGGATGTAGGACCACCGCGAGCGGCGATGCACGCAGAAACACGTCGAGGTACAGAGTCAATAAGAGTGCGGATGGTGTCCTGAGGGATGGTTCTCCATTCTCTGTCAACCATTTGCCACAGTTGGTCGTCCGTACGAGGCTGGGGCAGAGTTTGCAAACGGCGTCCAATGAGATACCACACGTGTTCGATTGGTGAGAGATCCGGGGAGTACGCTGGCCACGGAAGCATCTGTACACCTCGTAGAGCCTGTTGGGAGATGCGAGCAGTGTGTGGGTGGGCATTATCCTGCTGAAACAGAGCATTGGGCAGCCCCTGAAGGTACGGGAGTGCCACCGGCCGCAGCACATGCTGCACGTAGCGGTGGGCATTTAACGTGCCTTGAATACGCACTAGAGGTGACGTGGAATCATACGCAATAGCGCCCCAAACCATGATGCCGCGTAGTCTAGCGGTAGGGCGCTCCACAGTTACTGCCGGATTTGACCTTTCTCCACGCCGACGCCACACTCGTCTGCGGTGACTATCACTGACAGAACAGAAGCGTGACTCATCGGAGAATACGACGTTCTGCCATTCCCTCATCCAAGTCGCTCTAGCCCGGCACCATGCCAGGCGTGCACGTCTATGCTGTGGAGTCAATGGTAGTCTTCTGAGCGGACGCCGGGAGTGCAGGCCTCCTTCAACCAATCGACGGGAAATTGTTCTGGTCGATATTGGAACAGCCAGGGTGTCTTGCACATGCTGAAGAATGGCGGTTGACGTGGCGTGCGGGGCTGCCACCGCTTGGCGGCTGATGCGCCGATCCTCGCGTGCTGACGTCACTCGGGCTGCGCCTGGACCCCTCGCACGTGCCACATGTCCCTGCGCCAACCATCTTCGCCACAGGCGCTGCACCGTGGACACATCCCTATGGGTATCGGCTGCGATTTGACGAAGCGACCAACCTGCCCTTATCAGCCCGATCACCATACCCCTCGTAAAGTCGTCTGTCTGCTGGAAATGCCTCCGTTGACGGCAGCCTGGCATTCTTAGCTATACACGTGTCCTGTGGCACACGACAACACGTTCTACAATGACTGTCGGCTGAGAAATCACGGTACGAAGTGGACCATTCGCCAACGCCGTGTCCCATTTATCGTTCGCTACGTGCGCAACACAGCGGCGCATTTCACATCATGAGCATACCTCAGTGACGTCAGTCTACCCTGCAATTGGCATAAAGTTCTGACCACTCCTTCTTTGTGTTGCATTTGCTCTGTCAGTCAGTGTATATTCAGTATAACTACATGATGGAACAAAAAATATGATCTTAAAACTCCTGAATATTTTAGATAAATATAACCAACAGAATTTTAAGGTATTAGCGTTTAAATGAAACTTTGTAAAGAAACGATTAAACTGATGAAAATGGCCAGCTTTTGGACATAAACCAACCACTACTGAACACAACTGTGAATAGGTACAATATATTCCGTATTGTATAGGATTCCTAGTGTACGTACTTTGCTTCTTCTTTGATGTACGGCAACAGCTGATCATCAGTATGTTCTTCTATGAATATTTCCTCCTTAATATCTTCAGAAGGCTGTAAGTAAGAAATAAGAAAAGTAGAATAAAGAAGTAAGGGAATAAAACATATAGGCCTAAACAAGAAACAGCTGATAAAATAAATTTCACAGTGGCACAAGGAGAGTATAAATAATTTATCTCCCAATTAAAAAATATAAGAGTGGAAAGGAACAATCAAATCAAAATCACTTCAAATGCAATGGAGGTGTCTACCTTGGTGGCAAATCGTACACAAAAACACCTTACTATCAGGCATTACATTGTCAATGGACAGACAGGAAGACAATTTCCTAAAATACAGTATTATACAATTTACACTAACTTTTTGCTATTAAACACACAGCTCATCATTATTAAATTTACATTATTTACAAAATTTAGCTCATGATGTTGATGATGATGCTTGTTGTTTAATGTGGCCTAACCTCGAGGTCATCGGCCCCTAATGGTACGAAATGAGACGAAATGGTATGACAAATTAAGTCCAAAATTCTCCACTGACCAGAATTCAATACGTGAGGACGAAGAATGAATGGATGGACATGAATTTAAAGCAATCTGTGGATGCGACCCGCAATGCCTTACATTCACAGAAACTGACGTAAAACAAAAGGATTACTGACCAAGGGACTGTTGCTATAGCATAACACTGAATGGATGATGCTTGCATTCTAAAGGGGGTCGAAAATCCAAGTTATCGGCCCCGCATAACGCTACTAGAAAGGTAGAACATGGTATTTGTCATGTTGCGGTACTAATCAAAAGTAGCAGAGACTCGCGGTAATCCACACATTATGATACTACACACAGGTTATGAAATACGACATGTAATACAGACCTATGGGTTTTCTCACCTTGCGGCGCCATTTACAGGTAACGCAAACCTATGGTGTTCATCACATAAGAGTACTAGCCACAGGGACCTGCACTATCCCGCGGTGTTCCACATAGAGTGGGTACTAATCACAGACAAGGCAGGACCATGGTAGCTATCATCTCATCGTCCCGCTCATATGGTGGTACTAATCACAGGTACTGCAAACCCCGACCGCACGGTGCTCCTATGATACTAATCACAAACCTATTTGGTACCTAATATAGTGGTACTACGCGCAAGTAAAAGCGAACCATGACGTTCTCGCATGGTGGTACTAATCACAAGAAGTTTCGTGGTTCCTTGGTCGCCCCTTACGGCAGGCAAGGAATACCGTGTGTGTATTCTTCGTCTGCGTCCCCCACCTACAGGGGGTTGTGTGTTTGGTCCGCGAGAGGTATTTTATTTCCCACAAGTCCGCCAGCAAGCCGCTTAGGACCCCCGATCCGCCACCTGGGACGCGCCACGTGGGAGTATCACTTCTCCCCCTGCTACGCCAGAGTAGTAGAGTCGTGGAAATTTTACTCATAACATCTTCTGTATTTAAAAACATTATCAACTCATATACAACATGTGGAGTTATTTCAAACAATAATATACAACTGCTATTAGATTAAAATTGACATTGCATTTATATATTTTATTTTCTTACACTTTTTGGAACCTAACTTGCATAGCGACCTGCTGCGTCTTAACCCAAGTCCTTTCGCCACTGCTTTTTAGACAACTGATAAGAGATAGGAATGTGAAAAGGGACACACTGTAGGATAGCAGTAGACAACTTAGCGTAGAAAAAGCGGAACATTTGTAAATATGTACATTTAAAATTACCAATATATTTGTGAATATTCAGCGGAGAATATGCACACATACATACGGGGATGGAGGCACTTCCGTGCATTTGTACATGTACAATTTTAGGAAAATAAATAAATAATAGTATTAATAATAAATACTATCTCCAAAATATTACCCAATACTATTCCTCTCTTCCTTTTTCCTTTCTGCTTATCCCTATTTCAAAAATGACTAGCTATTTTATTTATCCTCTTATTACCGGAGTAATAATGTATATCCTCTCTGTGAATACTTTAGTGCTGGCTACATGGCCATTGAAATTCGTGTCTTTAATGTGGTTTGCCGCTGCGTTATTCATCAAGTGATTCATGGTCACAGATACCATAGTTTTCAATATTTATAAACATTAACTTCCACCGGCTTTCATGTTATTAATGTGCCCATCTGTGGTGTATGGCCAGACAGTGCCTTTTCCAGTATTCTCTTGCATTCTAGTGTCGTCGGTATAAAGTATCTCGCCACTCTCCCCCTCCACCGAGCGATTATACGCACGTAAACATTGCGACTGTGGTCTGACTTCTGGCTTCTGGGTTGTCGCTATTAAGGTTTTGCTGTGATGGAAGGACGGCGTGCTTCTCCGCTTGGCGGGTTGGATAGAGTGATTATCATGGACCCAGGGTGACGTTGGTTTGATAGGGCGTACGCCCTCGTGAACTTTGCAATTTCCTTTCAAATTTTGTCATCATTTAATGCAGCTCGCCTGGAATTTTTGTGTGCACTCTAAGGGTTACCTTTACCATACGTAAGGAAGGATATTATGCTGAAGCGAACTGACGACTACGGCAAGATACTACACCGTAAGTGGTTTTTTTAAACTCATCTTTAACTTGTTCCAACTGGTGAAATGAATATTTCTAAATGCCTTGTTCCGCCATTGTGAGGGTATCCTGAAACGTGAAATTTCTGAAGCTATTTCGAAGAATATAAAGGTTACGGAATTTCATGAGGTTGTACTATCAAAATTTATCCCTTCTTTAGCACTGCAAAATTTGTTTCCTCAATATTGTTTTAGGACTCAACTATATCTTAGACTCGAGGTTTTATTGCATGGTATTTCGAATTTCGGTGCCAGAAGAAGAAATGGTGGCACATATTCTGAAAGGTTTTCCTCCCTACAACCGATCCTACCTCTTCCTCAGGAAGAGCCCGACTAAGTTTGTGGAATTAGAGGCTGCTTGTACCTTTGCTGAATATGTGAAGCACGGGGACGCGGCCAGACCCATCTGCCACCCTCCTCCTTTTAACCCGGCCTCGCCTCAATCTAGGGATATTGGAAATCTTAAAAATGGTATAATTGTGGATTACGTGACCACCTTCGGAATGCTCGCCCGTCAATAAAGCGTAGTACTGGTCCTTGTTCTTATTTGTGTGGGTCGAGGCAGCATATTCAGAATAATTGCCCAACCTCTTTCAAAAAACGCAATACAGACTAAAGGTTAATAGTAATACTTGTGAATCTTGCCCCTGAATTTTCTGTGGAATCCGAGAGAGTTATTTGTCGGCAGGAATGTAATAAAATCTCCGATTTGGTTGAGTCTAAAAGTACCTTCGCGAAGGCAGAGCTGAATAATGAACCGATTGTTGCTTTAAATGACTCGGGTAACGTTGTCACGTTAATACATGATGATGCTTGTTGTTTTTTCTATTTGCTTATCGTCGCACCGACAGAGATATGTCTTATGGCGACGATGGGATAGGAAAGGTCTAGGAAGTGGAAGTGGCCGTGGCCTTAATTAAGGTACAGCTCCAGCATTTGCCTGGTGTGAAAATGGGAAACCACGGAAAACCATCCTCAGGGCTGGCGACAGTGGGGCTCGAACCCACTATCTCCCGATTACTGGATACTGGCCGCACTTAAGCGACTGCAGCTATCGAGCTCGGTGCTTACCGTCTTTCACCTCCTCACATCGAAGGTCAACAACCCACTTTAATTGATGCCAGTTGGTATGATGAAATAAGGTGCTCTTGTAAACTGCCTGAGTTGCACAATGTCAAAATTGCATGTGTCACGGCTAATAAGGATAATATGGAAATTTTTGGATCTGTTGACGTGATATTGCGTATTGTTAATTTTACTTGGAAGGTTCATTGCTTGGTATCTCCGAAGCTAGCTTGTAGTATTATTTTAGGCACTGACTTCTTGTCAAGGACCGGATTCGTTTTAGACCTCATGGCTAGACAATTCTACTTTAAATTTTCCTCAAATTGTAACGTCGATATTATGTCAAAATCAGATACGAAGGTTGAAATTAAAAAATGTGAAGAGGTATGGAATTCTTTTGAAGAAGTACAAATGAAAATAGAGGAAACTGAGATCACTGATGAAACAGCTGCATTACAGTTTGAAGAGGAATGTGAGGGAGAGCGAGAGCTATTTGAATCTATTTATTTCCGCGCAGTTACGCAACTGCAAACTATAACAGATGAAGCAGAGGATGTTCAAAATAATTTACTAGCTGAAATGAACACGGCAGTAAACAATGCCGTTCATCAACAGGAAGTTCCACAACATCATAACAGAAGAATGTAGAAATTACCAGAAATTAAATTACCGGAATTCAACGGCGAATTCACAAAATGGTTGCTTTTTAAGAACAGTTTTCAGTCAACCATTCATAATGATACTCAACTAAAAATATCCAAAAATATCAGTATCTGATCGGTCTTCTGCAGGGCGAGGCACGGAAAGTCATTCAAGGTTTTACCATTTCAGAAGAAGGCTACACAAGTGCGTGGAACTTGCTTGTAGATACATATGATAATCAAATGATGATAATCGAGACACATCTAGATGAACTTTTCAAGTTTCCTACAGTTTTTAAAGAGAACAAATCTGAATCACTCAGGCAATTACAATTTCATATTCAAACTCACATGGCTTCATTAAAAGCAATGAAGCAACCGGTACAATATTGGGACACATTGGTTATTCATCTAGCAAAGAAGCAGCTGGATTTCATTGAGCAAAGAGACTGGCAGGAAAGGATGAAAGGCAACACTCCACACAAGATGCCAACATTGGATGTTTTCTTGAAATTTTTAACTGAGCGTTCCCAATCATTTATGCTTTTAAATCATAACAAAACCAAGGCATTGAACACGAAGGCAAATCCGAAGGACAAACAACCTAGCAAGAAAGTTGTTATGACGACGTCTCAGGCTATCTGTAATCTGTGTGGTGGAAGTCACCCCATTTTTACATGTGAAGAATTAATTAAACGATCAGTTGAAGACAGAAGAAAACTGCTTCGAGAAAAAGGACAGTGTCATAACTGTTTGAAGCCAGGACATATTGCAAGAAATTGCAAAGGATCAAAATGCAAGAAATGTGGACTTCTTCACAACACACTTTTACATGCTGAGGAAAATGACAAACAGAAACAAAATGTTAAAGAAAATCGAGTGTCCATAAACCTGTGTGTCGAATCTCAGCATTCACCTGCTTCACTCAATGTGAGCTTGGCGAAAGGAATAAAATCACAAATACTTTTGTCAACAGCTTTAATTGATGTGAAAGATGTTCACGGAAGAAGAATGACATGCCGAGCCTTATTGGATCCGGGATCTCAGTCGAATCTAATAAAGGAAGGTCTGTATAAGAAACTTGGTTTACCGAATGTCAAGACAAACACACAGATCATTGAGTAGATTGTTCCAAAGTGGAAACAAAAAGGATAACGAGAGTACACCTCGCTTCAAGGAATGACGGATTTGAGGTGGAAGCAGAATTTCTAGTTTTGCCAACTATAACGGGACGATTGCCACAGTTGGAGATCAAGAAGGACAAGATTATTATTCCTAAGGACATTCGCTTGGCAGATCCCACATTCAACAAGCCTGGAAACATAGACATGTTAATTGGTGCAGGACTTTATTGGAAAATAGTCATAGGTCCACCCAAGAATGAAGCTGAAGGACAACCAGCTCTGCAAAACACCCGATTAGGCTGGATTATAGGCGGTGAAGTCTTTGAGAACAAACAAGGATCAGCAACAACATGCATGAAAATTAGCAATCAACAATTATCAGATCAGATGGAAAAATTTTGGAAACAAGAAGCAATTCCGGAGATTCAACATTACACATCAGAAGAAAGAATATGTGAAAGACATTTCACGGACACTGCTTCGAGAGATACAGCAGGTAGATTCATCGTAAGGCTCCCTATCAAGCCAGATGTCATCCTCGGAGAATCAAGAAAACGCGCACTAAACAGACTAGAATCATTAGTCAAGAGGTTAAGCAGACACCCCGAACTCAAGACAGCTTATGCAGATTTCATGAATGAATACGAAAAACTAGGACATATGAGCTTGATTGAAAGAAACCAAAATCAAGATGTACCAAATTCATACTTCATACCCCATCAACCAGTGGTACGACCAGATAGTGACACCACAAAGGTCAGAGTGGTATTTGATGCCTCGGCAAAAACATCACTCGGGACATCACTCAATGACAAGCTCATGACAGGACCTAATTTACAGCGAGATCTGTTTCACAGTGTACTTAGATTTCGCAGCCATAAGTACGTCATGACGGCAGATGTGGAAAAGATGTTTCGGCAAATATTCATCCATCCTGAAGATCGAGCATTCCAGCAGATTTTGTGGAAACAGAAATCTTCAGCCCCTGTGAGGATTTATCAGTTGAATACAGTAACATACGGAACAGCATCGGCACCTTACCATGCCATGAGATGCCTAAATGAAATGGCTAAACTTCATGAAAATGAATTTCCTGCAGCAACAAAGGCTATTCACGATGATTTTTGTATGGATGACTGCTTAAGTGGAGGAGACATTCTAGAAAACGTGATCGGGCTACGGCGGCAAATACAAAATATACTCAAGAGTGGTGGAATGCATTTGAGGAAATGGAGGTCCAACAGCAAAGAGATCTTGCAGGATTTGGAGAGCAAAAGCGACGAAGGGACTTTACTGGTTTTAGACAAAGGTGAAGCTAGTAAGACTCTTGGACTCCTCTGGGACTCAGCACAAGATTGCCTTCAGTTTCGAGTTGAGCTGGAAAAGCAGTCACCAAGATCCAAAAGAGAAGTCGCCTCCAAAATCGCACAGATTTTTGATCCACTAGGACTCGTGGTTCCAGTACTGATCAAAGGGACGATGTTGATGCAACACTTATGGGTAGATGGATTTGAATGGGATCAGCCATTGTCTCGAGGGCACCTTCAGATTTGGAATGAGTACTATACGTCATTAGGAAGACTGAACAACATCAGAATTATGAGAAACATAAATCCTGGGAATTGCTATGGTTCTTTTGATTTGTTTGGATTTAGTGATGCTTCAGAGAAGGCTTTTGGAGCATGCATTTATGCAGTTTGTCAAACGCACAGTGGTCTCTACATTTCCAATTTACTTTGTGCGAAGACGAAAGTATCTCCTTTAAAAACCATTTCGTTGCCAAGACTCGAATTGGAGGCAGCCCTTCTTCTTGCACAACTTGTCAAAACAACACTGAGTGCTTTGAAAGAAAAAATTGGTCAGATGAGATTATGGAGTGACAGTACAATTGTTTTGGGAAGGATCAACACTGAGCCAAGGCTGCTGAAGACATTTGTGGCAAACAGGATTGCAAAGATTCAAGAAGCCACTGATGCAACCAACTGGAAGCATGTTCCTTCGACTGAAAATCCAGCTGATCTTCTCTCAAGGGGAATTACTTCAGCAGAACTCGAAGATAAAAAGCTGTGGTGGAGTGGACCTTCCTGGCTTCGCACACAACGTCAATAACCAGAGAATTCAGAAGAATTTGAAACAGAACTACCAGAGCTGAAGGTCACAGCAGTTACGTTGACAGCAACATCAACCAGCATTCTACTGAATAAATTCTCGTCATTTCCGAAATTATGTCGTATAGTATCATATTGTCAAAGATTCATTTATAATTGCAAACTCAAACCGCCAGAAAGGAAAAAGGGTTCACTAGAAATACAAGAAACTTGTGAAGCAGGGAAAGAGGTAGTCAAATGGACACAATTAGAAGCATTCCCTCAAGTACTGCATTGCTTAATTAATAATCAAGACCTCCCAAAGAAGAGTCCTCTAAAGTCACTCAGTCCGTTTCTGGATAGTGATGGATTGATTAAGGTTGGAGGAAGGCTTCGTTTTTCGGAGCTAACATCAGAACAGAGACATCCTGTGCTTCTACCAGCAAATCATCACATCACCAGAATGATCATGGAAAATGAACATCGTCGTCTGAAGATTTGTCCCCCAGAGCAACTGCTACATGCAACTCGACAACGATGTTGGCCTATCAGCGGCAGAAGAGAAGCGAAAATAATTGTCAAGAGGTGTCTGAAGTGCTTTTGTTACCATCCTACAGTTCCAGAAGTACGCATGGCAGATTTACCAAAAGAAAGGGTTACGTTAGTTGTTCGACCCTTTGTTACCACAGGAGTGGACTATGCAGGTCCAATATCTGTAAGAGAAGGCCACAGAAGGGGCCTCATTCATACTTACAAGAGTTACGTAGCAGTATTTACATGCTTCAGTACCAAGGCAGTGCATTTGGAGTTGGTGTCGGAGCTAACGACCGAAGCATTCTTAGCTGCACTGCAACGATTTGCGGCGAGAAGAGGTTTGTGCAAGCAGCTTTTCTCTGATAACGGGAAGAATTTCGTTGGAGCAGCCAACGCACTACAAAATATCCAGTCCTTTTTGGAAAAGGGGTCAACGACCATTACCTCCTCAATCGCTCAGCAGCAGATACAGTGGAGTTTCATTCCTCCCCGGTCACCCCACTTTGGGGGATTGTCGGAAGCAGCTGTAAAGATGATGAAAAGACATTTGCTGACTGAAACACAGGGATGCGTGCTAACTTTCGAAGAAACCTACACTATTCTTTGCGATATAGAGGCTGTATTAAATGCACGTCCCCTTACTTCCTTGCCAAATGATCCAAATGATTTAGAAGTCTTAACACCAGCACATTTTCTTCTAAGTGACTCGATCGTGCAACCTGTGCAAAGGGATTTGTTGAGAGAACCCGATAACCGCTTGTCACGTTGGCAGCACTTGCAGGAAATTCGGCAGCGGTTGTGGCAGAGATGGCAGCGAGAATACCAGCAGGAATTGCAAAAACGCGTCAAGTGGCATGATACCAATCGACGTATTGATGTTGATTCTTTGGTGCTATTAATTGAGGACAACATCCCTCCTCTAGAGTGGCCCAGAGGTAGGATAGTTCAAGTTCACCCTGGACGAGATGGTGAGGTGAGGGTTGTCACCGTTTGGACGGCTGGTGGAACTTTCACCCAAAGCATCAAGAAAATATGCCCTCTTCCCATTGAAGGGGATGACAAGGAGAACTGAATTCAAGATTTCCTGTGATATTTCTAACTTTGTAATATTTTTCATCCAAGATATAATTTCAATATTATTTTCTTTTAATCATAAAAATATGATGTATAGAGTTTTGTATTAACGCATATGTTAAGAATAAGTATTTTTACAATAGGTATAAGATTACAATAATTAGTTGAAAGAACTCCTTTCAAGGGGGGCAAGATGTTATGAAGAGACTTTTAATTTTTGTAAATGTATTTCATTAATTGAAGTTGGCACTTTTCAAGCCTATTACCGATTGGTCAGATGATTTTGTATTGTTGAAAATGGTTACGCAAGCAACAGTCATGTCCGTCATCAAGTTGTGATATCGCATCATTAAGACATATCAAATGCATTAAAGTATAGAAAGCATCAAGTTCCTTTACTTCAAAATCAAAAACAAACAGTAAGAATACTGGAATTAATCTTGCACATATGAATGTATATAATTATAATAAGCTTGATATCAGTATCGATAGGTACATTTATAGTTGCATTGATATTTTTTTGAAACCATAATTAAGAAACATATTACTTATCTCATGTCGTGATGAAGTTATAATGAAAATCCAAACCAAAAATTTCAAATGAGAATCCAGTGGATGTCCCAAAGCTAGCCCAAATAATACTAACAGGAAGATATACCACTCCCTCCATGATAAATAAAGAATTATCCCTCTCTTACCCAATAAAACATATTAAAATACTGAAAATGGTTATATGACCGGATGATATTTAGTTAAATGAATATAATATGATGAATTCAATTATGTTTACCATGAAGATTACGAGTTCAAGAATGATATTATAATATGAATCCCATTTCTTTTCACTATTGCTGATAATTTAATTCCTATTTTAATTATAAAACATTAGCATGCTAATAAATTAGATCTAGGCTTATTTATGTGTTTCTTGGATAGTATTAGAGCTATTTAAGGTTAGATATGCTGAGTAATGAACCTCATATCAGGTTTTCACCTACTTGCGGGGGAATTGAATGATTGATTAGAATCATGACTACTCTTCAACGGAACCTACGACTGTTTTGTATAATTTGAGAGTTTAATGAGATGTTTTACCCTGAGAACCGAATGTATACCTCCGACCATCGTACATATACATGCGAGAGACCCCCGCGTACATGATGGTTATCTTAGTTCTGGGTCATTTGCAGCCGAGGCATGATATTATGATCGCCCAACGAGAGTTATATGAGTAGATAGGTGCCGATGACAGGAGAGAAGATGGTAGGAAAGGTGTAATACGTAAGTAAGGATATGACGCTGAAGCGAACTCACGACTATGGCAAGATACTACACTATAAGTGTTTTTCCAACTCATCCTTAACTTGTTCCAACTGGTGAACTGAATATTTCAAAATGTGAAGTGCGTACCGCGACAGGATGTAACTTTGCATCAACTAAACTCTACGTTTTAGCCCTGCGATGTTTGAACACTTTTCGAGTCAAAAAACTTATATATAAACTACTTTTGTTTACCAGGGACTTCCACCTGCTGTGAATTAATATTAATTCTTATTCTTGGAAATTGTAAATTTTTTACTCAATGATTGGTAGCGGCTTTCTAGCCCTAATAAGTAGGGGTTAATGCAATGTTTTGACAGGGTTATTAACCAAGCGAGTTTCTGCAAGGATGTGGAACAAACGTTCGTTTTCCATGTTAATTTTCCTACTTCTGGGTTATATTATTAAATTAATTTGTTTGGTATTTTCGTGATTTTTCGACGTCCTGTTTTTCTTTTGTCTCTTAATATGTACATGCCTATTGTTGTTTGGTGGCCTATGATTGGCCATTTTCCTTAACTACCTAGCGTATTTTCGTTGCCATGGGTATATTATGTTGATTGATGGTGATGCTGATTGTTGATGGATGTTGGTGGAAATGAATTGATTTCCCTGTTATGAATTTAGTATTGTGGGTTGTTTAACCTGTTTTTGTTTCAATTAATTTTGGCATTTTTCTCTCCCTGCTGGCATATTTTCCTATCCTGTGTCGCGGACCTTATTATTATTATTTTGGGGTAAACTAATTCTTGGAAAATTGATCGTAATATTCCACCCTTCCTTGTGGAAGCTCCTTGGAATATACCCCAAATAACGTTTCAGTATCAAGAAAATCACTATTTAAGTACAACTATATAACCATTCTCTAAAAGAGGGAGTGTTTCACTGACATGGACATGACACATATGAAAAAGATTTCAAAGTTTTTTAAGACTTACTGGAATCAAAAATGATAACCTCCCTAAAACCAGTAGCTAATTATAATGAAACTGAAGCAAATATTTATTTAAATCAAGAGAATTGGTCAAACAGACAAAATGCGTTCCAAAAATTAAAATTACCAAGTTTTGACAGAGACATAATGTTGTGACTATACTTCAAGGGCAATTTTTGAAATAAGATCACTAGAAATTAAGGCCTAACTGGAATCAAAAGTTTCAAAATATCACCTTGTCCCTGAAAGTTTAGACAAAGAAAACCCCAGTAAAACATTGCCATGATTGAACCAAATATAACCATACTGTAGAACTTAATTCATAACCACTACCACTGCCCTAAGCTGATTGCATTGGAGTATGCGAAGCACATCCTTGAATGTACAAATAAGCTCTGCCCCACTTGTAGCATTATAATGAAGTTAGACATTATCAGCATCTCGACTTGTTCATTAAGGCTTGTCTCTACCCCATTTAATCCTTCTAATCTGAATGGGTTGCATCGACCAGATTTTATATTCAATTGCTTGTAACTGACAAAATATAAACTGTATATGCCAAAAAACTTGTGTATTTATTCATCTCCTTTAGTAGGTATTGACATGATTTAAAAATATTTTTCAGTTGCTGACTACTCTACCAGTTCAAAAAATTACAAATATGATGAATGGATCAAATGGACATATCCATTAATATCACTGCTGCCCTACCTGCTGGTCACTACACAAACAATGTTCGACTACCTCCACGACTAGGGAGTGCTGCATTGTTTCTGTGATCAAATATGGCTGATCATCAGCCGTTAATGAGAAATCTATATGAAATGTATTATAAGAAATTAGTGAGAACATGAAGAGGAAGCTGATGATGCATTGGCTGATCCTGAATTTGTGTTTTCCAAAAAACTGGTGACGATCACGTTTCTCTGGAGGGAGAAGAAAATGACGAGCTCCAAGTATCTGGTTATAAACTACAAGACGAGATTGATTCTGTACAAAAAGAAGTGTACATATCTCGAAATGGGACGGAATGGAGAAAACAACCATATTGACAATCAGATGTAAGGTACGTTGCACATTCAGCAGAACCCCTATTTAACGTTTTTACAGGGACCTGAATTTTTATTGTTAAATGGGGGTTAACATATATTGTGCCATCATACATTATTTACACAATGACAGCAATAAAAGAAGGAGATATCTACATTATACACTGTACTGTAGTTACAATTTGTGCTGCATTTTGACAATTTTTTTGTTGGTGAATGCAAATCTCTTCAGTTTAAGGTTTTTCTTATAAGGTTATGCATGATTTTTCATAAAAGGCAGGAAAAATACCGAACTCACACAAACCCATTAAAATTACTACAGAACAGCAATCAGTTTGTTTAAACATTATTGCGGATGTTTTCCAAGCAGCAGCCGACTCATTAGCATGTATTTTCTAATTCCAATAGACTGAACACCCATATTACATTTCCTTCTTAAGAACTGCAATAGCATCAGTCCAGAGGATTGTTGCAAACATTGCCAGTTTCCTATTTCAAGCGGCATCACCTAACCTAGGTATCAATTGCAAGAAATCAGCTTCATTTCCTGTATCAAATCCTATTTACAAAGAAACAATAACAGTAACAATTTTCACCTATTTGATACTTATATTTGCATTAAGCAAATCAATTTATCACACACAGTACATGTTTCATTCCATTTTGAAACATCTTCAACTGTATTACATTGCTTAGGTGAACACATTAAGTATTTTATCTTTTTAAGAATATCTCAAACAGGTACCTTGTTTTTCTTAAAATCTACATAAATTTAAAATTTGAAATAAATTAAAATCAATGTGGATGGTTGAATGGGGTGGTGAAATGAGAGGGAAATGGATCTGTTTATGGTTAGCCCATTAAAAAAATCTATTCACTTGAACAGATACTGTAAAAAATATTTCCAGCACTTTTATCACCAAAATATTCTGCTTGTCTTCTAATAAAACGTTTTTTTGAAAATATAACTTTCCTTCGTCACTGTTCTGAGTATTACAAGGTGTTCTCTTCGTTTGCTCCTTCAACCGTGATTGCTATTTGTTTTAAATTTACAAAAATATCTCTTGAATTCAGTTAGTTCGGGATCCCTGAAGCTGATCGCTGTTTTACTATTAATAAAAGAGCTTCCCCATAATCTTGTAGCTAAAATCTAGTATGTCCTTGGAGGAGCGCAGCTAATGCCGCCTTCGACCCCATTCAACCATCCACATTCATTTTAATTAATTGCAAATTTTAAATTTATGTAGATTTTAAGAAAAACAAGGTACCTGTTTGAGATATTCTTAAAAAGATAAATACTTAGTGTTTTCACCTAAGCAATGTAATACAGCTGAAGATGTTCCAAAATGGAATGAAACATGTACTGTGTATGATTAATTGATTTGCATAATGCAAATATAAGTATGAAATAGGTGGAAATTTTTACTGCTATTCTTTCTTTGTAACATAGGTTTACCGCGCACATTTTATAAAAATAAATTTCAAGCTCCCTGTAGAATAATAACAATTTTACTATAAATATACATGGGAACAGACATTCTGAAATTTAACAAGATGCAACCTCTGAAATTAGTTATGCACACCACTGTATCTTGAGAAGTATCACATTCTTATTTTATTTCAGAACATAGTAAATTAAGCAATCTTTTACTTCAGCTTTTATTTCTAAGAGTTAACAAGTGCTGTCATTGCACTTATTGCAAAAATATGTTATCCCGATGTTTAATACACCAGTCTGTGTTGTGAGAAGACCTCAGACTCACTCAAGATCAATTCACTCATGCGTAGCAATGAATCAACACAGAAGACGATTAATCACATTCAATATAAACCCTGGAGTACAGTGTATGAATATTGGTAATGGATGAAAACTAACATGCCTGAATTTGCCTGTGATAATGGATGAAACGGTAAAAGGATTCTCATTGTATTGTAACTAAAGGATATTGCACAGATTAATACAGGAATTTGCATAGATTATAATAACATTGTCATTAAAACGGGGGTTCTGTTCTACTACATCGGCCGCGAACAGATGTCAATCAGAGTCAGACATCTCATTTTAGCTCTAAGTGCCCATGCTCCAAATTCCTCTTCTGCCTTGAATCATTCTTAGCAAGCTTACGACGTCTTTTGCAGTGGTTCTTAATGTCCTATAACCAAAATGAATAGAAAAATAGGAAAATTTTAACATTTCCTTAACGCTAAATGCGAGTTTTGCCCTACAGTATTTTGAATTATGTAAAATTGAATATAAAATTGCATTGCTCTTATGGAATAATTTTCAGGACCTGAAATTTCTTCCATTAAATGCGGGTTTATGCTAAATCGAGGTCACACAAAACTGGGGTTGCACTGTAATATGAACAATGCTATTGCTTCATTTACATCATGGACCTATATCTATAGGCCTATATGCTCTTCAATATTTTAGTTGTTTATATTAATAATACTTCAGAGAAACGTAAATTTCAATTATGCGTATTCCAGATTGAGTAACATAATGAGAATTGCACCTGGACCCACGAGATATGCTCTTCAGAGGACAGGTGATCCCAGATGTTGGCAATGAAGTTATTCATCTTTGATAAAATGCTGGAAACCACTTTATGGGAAAATTTTGAAATGAAGAGGGTTTTTGGAGATAAAGGGAAAGCTACAAGCCTATTTCTTTGATAGAGTTTGAAGCATTTCTAGATATGTACGATTTACACAATTTGGAAACAATAGCAGTTTCTGTTTTTTTTTAACTGCTAATAATCACAATCAACAATAACATGCAGTTATCTCTATTTGCAGGCTTGATTTTGCTGGAGTATAAAAATCAGTGGGCAAATCACGTCGAGAAGTATGGAATGAAGCAGTCGGTCACGCTATCCTTCGAGCTACAATATCTCTTCAACGGTCCTAAATGATAACCCAGTTTTGTGCTTCGATAATAAGGAAGAGTGACCAGCTCATACAAGTAATGGCAAGTTAACAGCAATAAGAGAAGTTCATGACATGTTCGTTTCACAACTAACTAAAGTGTTTGTCCCATATGAAAATAATACTGTGGATGAACAGCTGGCTTCCTTTAGGGAAAATGCCTCTTTAAGGAGTATTTATCTACCAAACCAAGAGGAAAATATGGAACAAAATTATGGCTCCTCTCAGATTTGGACACGGTATATGTGTGCGCCTCTACAATTGACAATGCTACACCAGTAAACAGAGAGAGAGAAGTGAACAATGGAACGAATGTGGTATTGAGACTTGTCAAAGATATTGAGGGAACAGGGAGAAACGTCACTACAGACAATTTCATCACCGACTTTACCCTGGCTAGTGAGCTTCTGAAAAAGAACTACAATTTCAACAATGACAATTTCCTACTGGAACATTCCTAGAGACATAACACTTGCTGATCCCATTTTGCATACTCCTCAAATGGACCTATTCCCAAGAACTCAAATTTTCATACACCATTTAATAATGTATCAGCAAACTCATAAAAACTAACCAGTTCTCCAAAACACAAAATTGAGATGAATATCTGATGGACAGGTTAGTACAATTACTTACGAAAGATAAAAGGTGAACATCAAAGAGACATATGCACGTGCTGGCCAAGAAAGGTTATACTATGGATTGTACACAGGGGTAAAATATAAATAATGCACAAGCAGTCAGGAAAATACAAGGACACTAGTGCATGAACAAGAACTGGCTACTTCAGATGTATTGAAAGACAAGGCACAACAACTTACAAACAGTACAACACACAAAAAATCAAAAGGTAATTCACAACCAAACACAAAGGAAATACTACAAAGGTCAGTGAGAGTTTCACTAACATTTACAATTAGTTTCATTAAACAGAACAGACATTTCCTAACCAACTGTACAATGAGAAATAAAGGAATATTATGTAACAAATAGAAAAAAATAAGAACAGGTGACTGAATAAAAGATCAGCATTTTCAATTACAAAATCTGGGCATACAGTAAGAATTGAAATGACTAGAAGATATAAGCGTAAGCAAGTTCAAGATAAGACTATTATGCAGTTCAGGAATGTAAACAAATTTTTAATTCCAGGATTTTTGAGAGAATTGACACACAGAAAGTTCATTTTCACATAAATTCCAAAAGCATTCCAAATAAAGGAATCAGACATGCAGCTGCACCTTTATGGATTCATAATAAAATATTACCACTCAAGAGTCTTGATGATGATGATGATGAAGATGATGATGATGGCGATGCTTGTTGTTTAAAGGGGCCTAACATCTACGGTCATCGGCTCACTCGAGAATCAAGCGCAGTTTACAATACCTTATGGTCAAGAATAAGTCCCATACCAGTGTGAAAATTTACACCAGCATAACACAAAGATTTTGCCCTCTGTCCAACAGCCAAAGAGTGCATCAAGGTAACAGGTATAGACGACATGAAGAGGGGAGGTAGAAGAAAAGCAATGACACATGGCACTAGAAACGCCGAAAACATCCATGAAGAGTGTAGAGTGTACAATCTAAAACCGATGATGCCATCCATGTTTGATGAGGTAATCAGCTGACTGCAGTACTGTAACTGCAGTAGTGTGCACATGTCAAATGCCAAGAAGAAAGCAGTGGTAAATGACGAATGCAGCAGAGGTGAGTTGACAAGATAAAACCTATGCCTCATCAATCTCTACTAGTATGCAACCTACAAAACAAAATTCACTATTTTGGATAACATAAGAGAACACCACCAATGGAAAAACAGCATTAAACAAACTTCCAGCAACACATGATGACAGACATGTCAGTTAGATACACTGTATAACTCCCTGTGAAGAAATGCTTTAAAACTTGGTTGATCTAAACAAATGGAAATTAAGCATGTCCTGTCCCTGGAAAAAAATGTCTGAAAAATAAGAAGTTTTGCCAGGAATATATTAAATTCATGTTAGAATTCAAATCACTTGATAACATGAGAGGAATGTGAAAACCTGCAAGAAGAAAATCACTATTAAATTCCACATTACCCTGTCATAAATCATTCAAGTAAAACAGCAAAAACACTTGTTAAAATCAACGCTTCAGACAAGACTGACAATGGCATTAGTCTCAACTACATACACCATGAATGGTCATCCACTCAAGAACATCTCTTCTCTATAATCATCTGACTGCGGGCTCAACAAATAGCATTTACGTGTGTATGCCAGATTGTTTAGCAATAAAATGTTGCTCTGTGTAAAATGCAAGGCAGCAAAGCTTTAAAAAATATTGGTTTTTTATAACTCTCCCTTCAAGGTCTGAGATTTGCGGAGCCTTTCTCTTGACAAGACTATTCAAAGAAAACATTAAAGGCTCCCAGTTTGAAGTTGCTAAAGATACAAATGAGTGGCACCATGTGCCGTCCAAAGAGAAACCCGCTGACTTAGTGTCCAGACGACCACAAATGAATACAATTGTCAAGAATACAGTTTGTTGGCATAGTTCTGGATGGTTGAATCAAGATCCTTTGAGTAGGAATAAATGAAAATGTGATGTTCGAATTAATCTCCCAGTTCAAAAAATGCTACAAATGCTTCTTAGAGACTTGATGATGACTTATTCATAACAAAAGTTTCAAGATTTAAAAAAGTACAGAGAGTAGCTGCATATTGTTTTTGATTTATCTTAGATTGTTATAAACAAGAGTGAAATTCAAGTCCACTGTTCATATCGGAGTTGAACCCTCCACTCAAAAGTTGCATTAATGTTCTGTAGAAAATATTAAATCATATTGATTATAACCATAATCATAGATCAAGAAGCCATCTCCTTGTTGGCAGAAGACTGCACAATATCTTTTTTTTTTCCCTAGTTGCTTTACGTCGCACCGACACAGATACGTCTTACGGCGACGATGGGACAGGGAAGGGCTAGGAGTTGTAAGGAAGCAGCCGTGGCCTTAATTAAGGTACAGCCCCAGCATTTGCCTGGTGTGAAAATGGGAAACCACGGAAAACCATTTTCAGGGCTGCCGACAGTGGGGTTCGAACCTACTATCTCCCGAATACTGGATACTGGCCGCACTTAAGCGACTGCAGTTATCGAGCTCGGTGCACAATATCTTAATTCTAGTGGGGAGGAAATATTAGATCATTCTGTATATATATCATCATCTCACTAATCTAATTATCATTGCGGAACAACTTCGACTACTTTCTCATGGCACTCAACCCATGATCACATCTCTGAGAGGCAAGTTTCGGATCCCATCAGCAAGGGGGGCGGTAAAGAAGCAACATTTATGCACGTCTCAAGGGTCGAAATTTGAATGCAGATACTTCTGAACAATTAACGCGAAATACACAAAGTGTGCATGTACCCATTTCTTAACACTTACCAAGAATTGCACCAAACAACAACGAAAATAAAACACAATACTTACCATAAGGGCAGTAGCACCAAATACGAAGCGTGGAGGGCAAAATAGGGAGTGAAAAGGGCTGGATCTTACGTTAACATTTGACAGGTTGGCAGGTCAACATTGTTAACTACTAAATGACAGATGAAATAAAATTGTAAATACGATGTTTACTTAAAGAAAAAAGAACAATTCATAGCATTTATAGTTAAATAAATACTTTCTTTCTTTAAAAAAATAAAGGGTAACTAACTTTCTTTCAAAACACTTAACATTTAAATAAATGAACAGAATTCATTAAAACTTACAGTAAGAGATTCCTACTTTCAAAACTTTAATAATTAAAGAAGCAATAAGATAAATAAATGAATATTATATTACTAAATTGTACTAACTCAGACCAGTAGCAGAATTATAATACAGAGGATTACAATCTTATTAACAAATCCCTTTTGTAAAAATATTATTTTTAATTTTAATATTAGACTTTAAACTTTAAGGTATACCTTTGTAAATTAATTACTGGCCATAGATAATTAACTTGTTGCAACAAGGATTCAATCTTCCTTTTGTCAATCACTAGGCAATACACACCATACACACGAACCCGAAATATGTGGCAAGCAGAACCAAAATTACAAAATAAATTAAAGAAATGAACCAAAAGTTAATAACTAGGAACCAGAAAAATATTCCCCAAATTCATACAATATTACAAAGGGAGGAAAAAAAATATTATGTTCCACAATGTAAACAGAACAACAACACACGCTAAAGGTCCACTAGCAACTCACGACCCAAGCTATAAGATTTTTTTAATAATAGGCAAAGCCTGCCAAAATCTTTAGCGTTCACCAGATAATAAATATTTAGGCTAGTGACGTAACAAAGCAAGAAGAAAACAAAACTACGTAAGAAGAAGGAATGTGAGCATTAATCACCTCGAAGTTCATGAACCGGGCAAAGAAATTTCAGATTTCTACAACCGAGGAGTACTGACATGACTAATAATAATAATAATAATAATAATAATAATAATAATAATAAAATTATAATTACATGTATCATGAGATTAAATCCATACAAAGTGGCATTTCCTATAAGGAATAATTTTACAAAAGACCAAGATGGTCGTTATTAAATTAACTACGAGGCGGCCTTGGAACCACGACAATGAGCACATGAGATAAGACCGAACACGGGAGACATCGGCAAAAAAGGGATTACATAGCAACAAGACACAATTTGGAAAATCACACGAAATCAGATACAATCAGAGCACGCATTTCAAAATCAGAAAAAAACAGGCAGTAAGAGAAACACACCATGCAATAATAATAATAATAATAATAATAATAACTATACTAATAATAATAATAACAATACGAACAACCAAAACAATACACACACCGTATATGGTGCAAAAAACCAAAAACGTACAACAATCTCGACAATAGCAAGGTAGGAATGACATAATGCACATATGCTCACAGCGGGTTTCCAATTCGCCTCGTAATTAAATTTACATACCACTTTTACAAGAGAATTTTATCAATAGTGATTTAAATTTTTCAGTCGGCTATTAAATTTCAAAATACCGGGTATAGAGTTCAGATTCAATTCACACTACATTGGCGATAACTCAAGGTAGGCCTAAAATTAAATAACAGTGACAAAGTTGGTTCGTAAACGGACAAGATAATGTTTTTGAAAATTCCAAGACGACGGTTGTAAACAATGTCACCTCCAAGCAATCCACTGAAGTTGGCGTTGTTACAAAATAATTTTTGAATAAATATTACTTACATGCTGGTGGTTTTGTATCCAAATTAGTGTAATCCTTGATCACAAACTTACACCAGAAACATGTTTTCAGAGGTAATCTGCCTGCCTTGGCACGCAGGCCCACAGTCAACACTCACATAGTAGAATTAAAAGAATCAGTAAAATACCAAATCACTATCACTAGAGGAGCATAAGATTGAAAACGTATTTAGGCATATTGCCTACTGTATCTCCCGCCTAACCGGGAGTATCCAGCTCCATTTCGTTACTTTTCAAAGTCTTCTAAGGAACAAAGCTAATGGCGTCCATCTCACAGCTCGCTCAGAACAAGACTCCTCGCTCGCTAGTTGACAAGACAGAAAAACAACTGCAGAGCGCTCTGTTCAAGAGAGACACTACGCATGTTCAAGTCAAGGATTAGCTTATTGGGCCAATAAGGAAAATCAAAATTATTGACGTAATAATGGATTTTAAATCCATTTTAAATAGCAACAGTACCGGCACATAAATTAACGGCAATGCAACAATGGCCGAGAATTGCAGATAAGGTCCCCACACACAAATACATATGTTCAACAAATGAGGGTATCGTAAATTATTGTCACAGAAAATATTAAATCATATTGATTATAACCATAATCATAGATCAAGAAGCCATCTTCTTGTCGGCAGAAGACTGCACAATATCTTAATTCTAGTGGGGAGGAAATATTAGATCATTTTGTATACCGTATATATCATCATCTCACTAATCTAATTATCATTGCGGAACAACTTCAACTACTTCATCATGGCACTCAACCCTTAATCACATCTCTGAGAGGCAAGTTTCGGATCCCATCAGCAAGGGGGGCGGTAAAGAAGCAACATTTATGCACGTCTCAAGGGTCGTAAGTTGAATGCAGATACTTCTGAACAATTAACGTGAAATACACAAAGTGTGCGTGTACCCATTTCTTAACACTATAATAGACTATGCTGGCTCAATTCTCATAAACATTGGCGTGAGATGGAACAAGACCAGACTGCCTAGCTACCAAGTCTCTCTACATAGACATGATACCTGATCTCACAACAACTACATTGCTTGCCTCTCTTTGTTCACTTATTTTCACAGAGGTCACCCCCTGAACATTTACAGTGATAATGGCACAAACTTCTTCAGAGCAGCTAAGGAAATCAAGGCCTTTCTGAAAAACAATCCTGAGAAAAACCAGCTCTTCCCTGCAACTGCAGGCATGGGACTGATACAGCATTCCATCCCTCCTGCAGCATTACACTTTGATAGAAAACGAGAAGCAGCTGTCAACAGTCTGATATATCACCTTAGAAGAGTGATGAATTCTTATTTCTTGACCAACAAAGAATGGACCACTCTTACAACACATACTGACATCTCCTCACTAAAGTTAAATGACGACCCTTTTGACACTTCTTACCTAACTACATCCAATTTCCTTGTAGGAGAGAAAAATACTACACTCGCTGATCATGATTATACTTCCTCTCTCATTATCCAGATGGCTGTATATTGAGCAGCCAACCCAGAATTCCTGAAAGAGATTGTCAATTAAATATCCCAATAAATACCCCATAACAACACAGTCACACTGAAAGAAACACATGCTATGCAGTGGACGATGGCAGTGATGAAATGTGTAACAAATGTTCAGGTGAGTAATGGGGAACATACAAAGCCTATTCACAAACACTGTCCTTTACCACATATGAAACAGAAAGGCAAGATCACTCTTGAAGGGCTCATTTATTCATTGAAAGTTTAAGTAATATTATAAGTCACCATCAGGCTTGCCACCGGGCAAAAAATGTTCCTACTAAATTTTCCCGTGAAAAGGTACTAGATTATGGAAAAAAGTACTAAATCATTCTTTTACAATGTAGTAGGATTATTCATAATGGCAGTATAGAAAAAAGTATACTTATAAAAAATACACCTTTATTAAATGAGAAAATCGTAATTATCAGTTAACGGTTTTGATATCTATGATGGGAAGAAGCAATGTTGCAGTTTCAATACCCACTATCCTAACACTTCCAGTTCCAAGCTGACTACCAGATGAGAGTCCTTTATTTATGTTTAGAATATGAACACAATGAATTAAAAAAAACAGAGACAGACAGACAGACAGACAGACAGACACACACACACACACACATATATATTTTGACTTCATACACTACTCACATGTTGCTCTTCTCTTATTCCTTGGAAAATATTGCCAAAGCAATAAATTGTTTTGAAATGTGAACATTTTGGGCAGACTAGTACTTTAGAAGGAGCCCATTCGCATACGCTACGGAATAGTAGTTTGTTTCTCAATCTGGTCTTATTAACAGAAAAAGCAGGAAAAGAAACTGTTCTGTTTCAGCAGGAGAATGTGGTAAACAGAGCAATGCCTTCAAAATGGTTTATCAAATTTGAAAAGGTGTAGTCACCTACAGGATTTTTCAGTTCGATTAAAAAGAGTTCCAAAATTTCCATAAATTCTTAGTACTCTTTCAGCGATTCTGTGGACTTGTTTGTTAATGAAGGAAACAACACCTACCAGTGTCGACTCGGTTAAATGTCACTTAAAAGCCGTTCATTCTGTCGAACACACAAGTTCAATATAAATAGAGCCTATTGTTTAATAGTGTGTTGTTTTGCAGGTATGTTATATGGTAATATTTATATTGAGCCTGTATGTTCGAGAGACTGAAAAGCTTGTTAAGTTTCTGTGGACTTTGCTACCCACCATTTCCTATCTAACTTCATAACACTTTCTGTAATTACATTAGGGAAATATATAGCTAATGGGATTATACTGATGAAACTGCCATCTCTTTTGCAATTTTCTAGTTCGACATGTAGAGATTTCTTAAAATAGGATCACTAAAATCCAGTGGCGGCTCGTGACAAAATTTTTAGGGGGTTCACAACATTTTTGTTCATGTCTCAAATCAGCAAAAAAGTAACATAGGTACATAAATCATTTCACTAACAGTTCCTTGTACGGTTCCTTCTTCACAAATACTTTGGTAGAACCCCTGTAACCGAGGATAAATTTTATACGAGACTAATTTGTTAGTGTAGAACAAAAGTAAAATTCACAATAACTTTACTACACTGAGATTATTGAAGGATGCGAGTACTATTCTTGGTTTTCAAACAGCACGAATTTCACCTGGGTGTTAGTGTAGAACCAAACCAAACCTCATGGCCTACCAAGCGACTGCTGCTCAGCCCGGTGGTCTGCAGATTACGAGGTGTCGTGTGGTTAGCACGACGAATCCTCTCGGCCGTTATTCTTGGCTTTTTTGACCGCCATCTCACCGTCAGATAGCTCCTCAATTGTAATCACGTAGACTGAGTGGACCTCGAACCAGCCCTCAGATCCAGGTTAAAATCCCTGGCCTGGCCGGGAATTGAACCCGGGGCCTCCGGGTAAGAGGAAGGCACGCTGCCCCTACACTGCGGGCAGGCTGTCTTAGTGTAGAACAGTAGCAAAATTCATAATAGCTTTACTGCACTGCGAACACTGAAGGATGCGAGCACTGTTCCTGGTTTTTAAACAGCACGAAGTTCACTTGGATATGACGAGAAGCATAGAAGGAATGTGTACCGCATTTACCGGTAAATTTTTTTAAATAATTATTTCCGAATTGACCCCAATAGTCTCCACATTATCTCGGTTAGTCAGGTTCTACTGTTTCACATGGTAATTATTCTCATTTTGCAAATTATAGCCACTACTCTAAACAATTTAGCATGCAGTACAACCAACAATACTAGATCATGCTTATTTAAATGATAGGATTTAGATTAGCAACTCACGTAAATACTGATTATTTGTACAGGAAAGCAATCCTTCTGTCCTTCAATCGCGCAAATTTCTCAATCACTTTACGATTGAAGTCACTGATGATGTTGACAAATCTCTTCTCAATAGCAAGCATAGCCAGCGCTGACAGTCGTTCTCCAGTCATGGTGTTCCTCAGAAACTTTTTAATTCGTATTCAAAGTAGAAAAACACCTCTCGGGCTTCGCTGTCGTAATTGGGGTTGTGACAACAATTCGGAGTAATTCGCATACTTGTGGAAATGTGTCCCTATCTAGTTCATTGTCAAGCAGAAACTGCAACATGAAAATGGCCCCATCGTCTTTCTGAAAGCCATTTCTCATATACAATACTTCTAGTTCAGTCTTCAGCTGTGTCTTATTTAGGCAGGGATACATATGCGCCACTGCATTCAGTTCTCTTTCTGGAAAAGAGTCTGAATAGACACCAAAATGCCTATTCAGAATTAGGGTACTAGCGAAATCTGCCGGTAATGTAATGCAATATTAGCTCCTGGGAGGCTGTGGCTAAAGGGGAGGTGGCGGACCCTTGTGGTCAACTGTAATACTGCCACTGGGTTGAGGGTGGCTCTAGACGACAAGGCACGTACCTTACCGTGCTCCTCGCTAATGGGAATATCAGTGCAGAAAACCATGACGTCATCTGCTTTGCGCATGCGTATAGTCTTCAGCACAATAGCGCATTATCCAGTGTGCTCGCTGCACTGTCAGTCAAAACGAACAACTGTCGGTGTAACGGAGCTACGATATAAGTCGACTGTCGAATGCTTTCGATCGATTGTCGAAATCAGGTCGAAAGAAAAGAATGAATGCGTAAATATGTAATAAAACTGGGTGTTCACGTGCTCCTGTGCTCCTGAGAGCCCACCGCCACTGCTAAAATCTACCCTCTAAAAAAAAAACTTTTTCACAGAATTCAACATGAAAAGACACTTGGCTCTGAAACTTATCATCAATTTCCTTTTTGTTCTTCTGCTGCAGTGGAAGAATGTCTACTCTACCTCCATAAAAAGTACTAGATTTCCATAAAAAGAACTAACGTACTAAAAATTTCCACGAAGTACTAGATCTAGTACTAAAGTACTAACGGTAGCAACCCTAGTCACCATAGACTAGTATCATCACAGACCACATTAGGAAGGATAAGAATGTTTTCTCCTTGTAAGTGAATTCTGACAGTAAGCAAGCAATCACCTGCAACTTGTATCTAGAAATAATTGTATTATCTAGAAGTCAATAATTAATATAATCAACAAGATTACAATGGTGTTTCATTTGGAACAACTAGTAAAATACCCAGGAACAGTAACAAAAAAGTGCTCCTTATAGCAACTCCATGTTTGAATATATTCACTAAGTCAAAAATATTAGTAGCAATGATACCACCTCCCAAATGATATACAGTAGAGGTCTTTGGATCTATCCCAACTGCTGCATGATACATAATGCAAGATCTTAAAGAACATGAAGGAAACGTGAAAATTAGGTAAGTAAACAGTCAATCTCATAAAAAAGTGTATCAATCATATGTATTGAAATGAAGGGTCAACAACTGATATCTGTTCAGCAATTTTCTATTTTCAGTACCTAACAATGGCTTATCAAATTATGTACATTACCTCAAGTGAGTTTTCCTGCATTGGCCCTGACTCTGTTAACTCTGATTTGGCTTCTTTTTTCAGTGGTATCATTTCTGATACAGTTTCAATATTTTCCTGTGAAAAATAAGATATGTAAGTTATGCACATAACACACATCTACAAATACGGTGACCAACAAATGAGCATGATAATTTACTACTTCCAAGTATTACAGTTACTTTCAAAATTTTACTACTGTTTAAGAGAGATTTCTACCAGCAGAGGATTTCAAAACCAAAGGCTGCACTGAGAATGGTGTTATCATCCTTGCTCAAACCTAATGTCAGAGAAAGCATGAGACTGAGAACCAAATATAAATTGAGAAGCATTTTCTAGCCATATCAGAAGATATCCTACCAGAGATGGAATTGGGACCATCTCGCACAAAATTTTGGAAGGAATCTGCCACAGACATAAACACTAAATTATATTAATTGATTTTATGTATCCAATTACGTCTATCAAATCATTGAGGTTGTTTGAATCACATCCAAGTATTAAAACTCTTCTAAATCTTTTGCCATACAGTGAGAAATATTAATACTATGCTCTTAACATACATTTTGTTTAGACAGACAGATCAAAATCCCTTGAAACATTTTAATCACTTTCTATAATCTGGTTTTGCCAAGCTCACAGGGGATAAACACTGCATTGAGACAGTTCTGTTCATCCAAGTGTAAAAATAAAAAACGAACATGAAAGAAGCAGGCTTATGACAGTCATAGACCAGGGAAGGATGTGATGCAGGTCAAACATAAAGCAACTACAAATGAAATGTTTTACTACTACAAGGATGTTATGCAGTGTTCTGTGAAGAACTGTGGGGATGAGAACACCATCAGTGTTGGAGTGTACATCTGCAGTTACAGAAGCTCTTTCATGATCTACGAAGGTCATCCAATAAATAAGTTTCCTTATTTTTTCTCTGCAAACCACATGTTTTAGAATTAAGTTGGTACTGAAGGAACTTCCACTGGCGTATGGCTGGGGTAAGGTGATCTTCAACCGCACGTGCTTGCTCTGTGTTCACCAGTACGGCGCTACCTGCCATGGAGCTACCAATTGAAAGCGTTTCCACTTGTGAACTCTGTCCTGTTATTCGCTTTTCCACGGCAAAAATGAAATGGCTACCAATATTCATTGCCATTTGGTGTGAGTTTATAGTGAAAGATGCATGCTGGCATTCATGGTTACTGGAATGGCAGCAAGATGTACATGATGACAGTGCAGCGCCAGGCCCATTACAGCCACTGTTGGTCAGAATGTGGTGGACAAAGGTTAATGCGTCAGCACTGATGAGATAATGAATCTACTGCCTCCCGGCACGGAAACTGGACAGTCCTTTATTGCAATGATATTGTTGAATGTCTTGCAGTATTGAAAAGTCTGTGCAAGATGGGTCCCAAGTTTTCTTACTGATGCTCAGAAGCAATAACAGAAAGAAGTAGCCTGAGCATTCCTGCAAATGCTTCAAAGAGAGGGAGATCAAATGTTTTCCCGCATTGTTACTGGAGATGAAAGCAGGGTGCATTATTCAACTCTAAAAAAATAAAACCACAAAGCATGCTATGGAAGAAACTTGGCGAACATGCTCATAAAAAAGGGCCAAGACCTCAGATTCTTTTTTTACAATTTACTATCGCACCGACACAAATAGGTCTTATGTTGACAATTGGAGAGGAAGAGCCTAGGAGTGGGAAGGAAGCAGCTGTGGCGTCAATTAAGGTATATCCCCAATACTTACCTGGTATGAAAATGGGAAACCACGGAAAACCATCTTCAGGGCTGCCGACAGTGGGGTTCGAACGCACTATCTCCCAGATGCAAGCTCACAGCTGCGCGGCCTTAACCGCATGGCCAACTTGCCCGGTTAGTCCTCAGCGTCTGTAAGCATAGTTTTGGCTACTGCCTTTTGGGACTGTAACGATGTTGTATTGGTTGACTGACTGCCCCAATGCACTGTGGTCACACATGAGAGGTCCTGCACGGTCCTCATGAAGCTCAGAGTTGAAATCCAACAAAAACGTTCTGGTCTTGTCTCAGAAAATATTGCCCATTCAGCTCAAAGGACGCAGGATTTGCTGCAGAACTTCAAAAGGGACCTTTTTCCCCATCCACCTTATTCTGCGGAACTTGCCCCGAGTGATTTCCATCTCTATCCACAACTCAAGTTGCACCTTGGAGGTAAGCGGTTTGGAACTGATGAAGAGCTGGAAGAGGAAGTGCACCGCTGTCTACAGAGATGGGACCCGACCCAGTATGATGAAGGTATCAAGAAACTGCTGCCAAGATAACAAAATGTTTGGACTGAAATAGTGACTATGTGGAAAAGTAGTGTACGAGTTGTAGAATGAAAATTAAATATTTCTCAAAGGTAAATAAAACCAACCACCATGGGGCAACAGCCCCCGTAGGGCCATGGCTTACCAAGTGACCACTGCTCAGCCCAAAGGCCTACAGATTACGAGGTGTCATGTGGTGAGTACGAACAATCCTCTCCGTCGTTATTCTAGACTTCCTAGACCAGGGCCACCATCTCACTGTCAGATAGCTCCTCAATTTTATTCACATAGGCTGAGTAGACCTCCATCCAGCCCTCAGATGCAGGTAAAAATCCCTGACCTGGCCAGGAATTGAACCCGGGGCCTCTGGGTAAGAGGCAGGCATGCTACCCCCACACTGCAGGGCCAGCACAAGTGTAAATAGCCTGCTTGTATTTTTTGTAAAATAGGGAAACCTACTTATCGGACGGCCCTCGTACTACGAGACCTTTAAATTTCTTACTTGGATTCATGAAACATTTTGACACTACAGGGGTGCAGGAGGAAGTGTGATCAAAAGCTTACATTCTATTACAAGTTAGTTTACTAATAAAAGCGAATTAAAGTATAAAATTCCAGAATATACTCACTTATCCCATTTAATACAGAAGAAATCGAACAGTAGCTGAACTAAGGAAAGGAAGATAAAATGACGCACAAAATGGAGAGTTTGTTAAAGATGAAGCCATACTTTCCATTGTAGACTTAGTTAAATGTAACAAAAAAACTTTCTAGTTTGTCAAACATACAATTTTAACATAAATTATTACACTATAAACATACCCGTAAAAAATAAACACTCTATTATACAAAGAATGACATGTTTCATTCTACAAGAACATCCTCAGACTATGAAATCACACAAAATATGCATATATGTACAGCATTGTTTACGTTGCATAAACTTGTCAATGATAGAGAGTTCAGTGATAATATGAGCCAGTACTGACAAATAAGAAATTTACAAGTATTAATATATCGAGAAAACTCCTTAACTTATCTAGACTGCCAATGCCAACTTTGTTGTCACCAAATACTATTTCAGGACTGTGGTCATGGAGAGGAAAATGGAATGTTTTGAGTATAGCACAAACCTTACGGAGAGGGGAAGGGAAGCATGAGAGGGGAGTGCCGAACATTGTGGATCCCTCCTACTGGATGTTAAAATCTAGTACACTGTACCATGGAGAGGAGAGTGGGAAGTAGGATGGAACGAGTGGAGCACTGTGGAATACTCTTTCCACACTGGAGAGGGGAGAGAAGGTTAATAACATACTTCATGTTATAATGTACTTTTATGTAAGATGGATGAATGCAACTGAATGATTTTAGATGAATAATGTATGGAATTGAAATGGAGAATATATATATAGGACATTATTGTGATAAATGCCAATTTAATGAGTAAGTATGGTCCAGATATTATGTGAGTAGAGCGATGTGCGGGGAATTTTTTAAGTGTGTATGGTCATTTAAGTTGGTTACGTTAGCACTTTTTGCGATGTAGACCTCGATTCCTTCCCTCATATTCTACCGCCTTACCGACTATCAGCAGTAGAAGTTAAACATACACAAGAAAATAAAGTGAATAGACACCAAAACATTAATGTTAAACACTTACCGTTACATAGGTTTACCCAACAGTTACCCAGAGACCATGAACCGTAAATTACCCTTGGTATGGCAATAAGTTGTTTCAACACTACTAAAGAAAACAAGATGTTCTTTGAGAACAAGATACCTAATATTTTATTTAATAAATAAGGGTAAAAGTAGTCATAATTAGTATAAAATGAATAGATGAACGCCCCCGAAAAGAAACTATAATCTACATAAAACGCAAGGGTGAAGTTAAAATATAAAATGTTTGGCTGAACGAAAAGAAAATAATATACTTTCAATATTCCATAAAAACCTCCCAGAAATTGAGGACTTAGTAACCTGTTTACACTTCAACAGAGACCATTTCTTTGCTTAAATTATACTCTTAATAGTTTCCAATAATTTAATTTTCTTTCATTATTATAATTATTATCAATTTGAACAGTATCAACTACAATCCAGAGATTCCACCAGAATTCAGTACATATCTCACTGCCAGAATAGGTAATAAATCATACCACCCAGGGAGAGCGTAGAATAAAACAATTCCCAGAGAAAAATAAGAAGGGAAATAAAGAAGGAAAAGGCAAGTAAAACAAGATAATACCCCACCAGGGTGTAGAGTCAACCCAAGACATATAATTAGAAAACGACGTAAGGACAGAAACCCACCCATGAAAATAATAATAAAACAGCAGCAGAGAACAACCCAACCGGTTACTATGGAAACGTAAACATCCCATGCGTCCATAGCAACCACCAAAAACAAACAAGAGCAACGATGGTACAAAAACAGGAGGGAAAGAAACCCCAAAAACATAATTAAAAAGAACCCAGGAGAATAAATAAAATTAACCAGAATTAGAATGTGGCAGAAAAACATTTCACTGAAATTCAGGTGAAACCTCTCGTGCTCTATAGTTTATAAACAGCGTAGTTACCTTTCCAATTACACATAACCTTCCGAAAACGTTAGATAAATATAAACCAATTTGCCTTTACAAATTAGAAGAAATATGAAAACATAATTCTTTTTTGGAAGTAACCTTAAATTTCACTACCCACGCCCTTCAGAAACAGATAGGCGATATTACCAAAATACAATAGGGAACCCGAATTAAAGAATGCCCTAACTAAAATCAAAGAAGATGAGGATGGACGGTTTTAGAAGTTTCACACACCAGGAATCTTGAGACACACAGTTTGTACACCACCTTCGATAGAATCCAGAGGCCAAAGGAAAAGAATTTATGAAGAGACTTACATGTTGGTTGAAGCTGCAGAAACACGTTACTTACATAGAGGTTCAAGTATATTACACATTATTAGAGAACTAAATAGCTCAGAGGACGTTCAGTAGAAAAGTGGTTGAGAAGATTTTTGAGGGCAAGCCCTCAATACCAAGCCATCTATCCAGGCTTCATGTCGTTTTCAGAAACCAAATGCCGGAGCGGAGTAAACACACGTCCTTCCTCCATCATACTCAAGGCAAGACTCATGGCGGACCACACCGATAATGAGCATGGCCCCACAGAACGGAAAGCGAAAGTCATAGACTCGCCCACCAACTTAGGGCACGTAATTTTACCAGACCAAGATTAAGGATTGCAAGAGAAAACATTACAGCAACATAATCTCATGGTGACAATGACGAAGATGGTATCAATTAAATAAAGTGGGCAAGGCCACGTAGAAGGTACTTGAATACAAGACTGAAATAATTCTGATTGACACAATTTTAAAGAAACACAAATGCAGGTTTCGAAATATGGTTGGGGAGAGCTAATACTCGTCACCAACGTCACAGCCTCCCCCCCAAAAACCACACATAATGCTCTTACCATACAGTGATCAAACGAACAAGAAATTTTTGTAGTACCAATGACACGAGAGAAAGATCACTGAACCAATTTTTTGTACCACACTTGCAACATGCATAATAAACCACCATTCTCATATTACTTAGACAGTTTACAATGTAAAATAAGGTCAAATGTTCAGCATACTTGTAGCCAAAATATAAATTCATAATTTATATTAGCCCTCCTTTTTTTTTTTAACTTTTCACCATCAATACCTTTTTTCTTTTGAACAGAGTTCCTTTAAGAAAGTTCTTCAATACACATCCTTGTAGTTCCAGATATTTGTTATACCAAATGAAAGTTAATTTTCATATTAAAGTTCAGTAGATTTGAATTACTTAGTTACACTAAGTTGTTAACCATAGGCAACCAAAAGAGCATAATCACCAGCTAGGCCTTCGGAATTTCTTACACATTGTTAGAAGGATCACCCCTTTTTAAATTTAGCATCACACGGGTCCAGCACGTACCATGAAAAACATTACCAATAGTTTATATCTTCATTCCTTTATCATAAGGTTCCTATCCACATGCGTCCATCTTAAGGCTTCAAGATTATCATCATAATATTAATCCTATCTATCGGGTTTCCATGGTAAAAGAGCGCAATATCTTGTTTCATGGCAGAACAATTAGGTTTTAAAAAGATAAAGGAAACGCAAAGGCGCAAGGGAGGGCAAAGGAGACGCAATTGGTGAATGAAAACTACAGAATAACCAAATTCAAAATTTAGATCAACACGGATTATTACACTTGATTGAGTCAGGGCCCAAGTGTACCACTCAAAACACAGAGATCACCAGAAAGCCCACTTCAGGGGGGGGGGGAATCAATAGCGTAAGTACAAGTAGCACAAGGGGTACCCATAATACAGCAATGGAACAAGCAACGTTACATATCATCAAGTCAAACGGGACTCATTAATTCATCACTCGGTTCGGTAGCGACCCAATACCCAGGTTTTAAAAATTACCGCAAAAACAACAACCCATAATCAAGAGCATCAACCACAACATAAGGTGCCCTAACCACAGTGACCAAAGGCAATTTTCCACAGGAGCCCAAATTAGATGCACAGAGTGAAACAAGGCCTAGCTTACAAGTACCATCACGACAGTACAACGCCTTACCACCACTAACTAAACATAAATAAATATGACATAGGTCAAGAAATTTTTCCTCTAGACGAAGGTCATTACACAGGCGTACACCAATGAAAGCAGGTTAAGTCCAAGGTTAGAATTTAGTAGATACAGGGTTACGACACAGTGAAGAATCAACCACTAACAGATTCCAAGATCCACTGACAAGAGCATTAGGGAAAAAAAATTTCAAATACAGGTTCAACTTCCCACATCAAAATACACCACCTAGTTGAATAAGAGTGAGGACAAGCAACCAAGACGCAATAAATAAATCCAGCTTCAAGAAGTCAGAGTTAGGATATTAAATATGGAAAATCCAAGGCTTAAAAGGGTAAACATGTTTAGAGCAAGGGAAGGATTGACTGGACCGGTTGGAGACTTCTTAAGGTATCCAGATGGAGGGTTCGCGAAAAGTCTGTCATCGACAACAGATCAGCCAAGCAACACCAAGCAACCGCACACATCATTAGTCACAAATAAGCAACCGGGAATTAACGGAACAGAAATAGGGATAGAAGAATCACAGTAGGGAACACAATCTGGAATCAGTAACCAACCTACTACACAGAACCTTAAATACAATTAATTTCACAATGGCCAGCCAATCAAATTAAAAGGCAAAGTAAAACCTCAGATCGGAAGACCAAAATGGAAAATATCGAGCAATGACGCACACAACGTACACCACCGGATACCGAATAGGGTCTCGGCATTACCCGGTCTACAAATACGTGACTTTCCCATCACACTGTCGCTCTACAGCCAACAGGTACTTTCTCCTATCCACCAGGAGAGCAAGCAAATAAAACATAAGTGGCAGAATACGAGGCGAGTCCATGGAAAATGCTCACAGTAGTATGAAGAAGGCAGTACTCCACAAGAAGACCCCATAATCTACTCGCAGGAAGTTTCCAGTACCGACTAAGGGAGCACTACTCCGTCCCATACCAGAGTAGCAAACCCAGAGCACGGTAAGATGACAAACACCAATGTCAACAGACACAAGAGATCCACTGAGAAAAATAAAACACCATAGAGTGGTAGGTAAAATAAAAATGAGCTTTATAGTAGAAGAAATTACAGACACGACAACGTCAGATCAATAGGAAATGCATGGAGACAGGGAAAGAAAAACCCGACTGAAAATTCACAAGCTAATTCTGAGAGTAGTAGATTCATGTAGAAGAAATTGCCATATCCACAGAACACGGAGGTAAATCAAAGACAGACACGAACACTGTCCATACCAAGGTGCCAACATCACCAAATAATACAACACACAAAGAATAACCCAACCATGACAAACCACACCGGACATGTGTCAGCTCCACAAAGGGATTAAAGGAACACAAACATCCTCAACAACATGCCGTTAAGTTCTCATGCCACCCCAAAATACATCCCCAAAAATAATCCACGGTACCGTCACAACACAACCACCTTACATATGTCCAAAGCCATCCCAATCAAGGTTCAAAAGGGCATATACCACCCCTCAGGCAGAGGATCATCAACAACACAACACAAGACCCGACAAGTAGATATGGTAAGGAATACTTGAACCCACAACTCAAAGGAATTAGATAAGTACCAATAGGTTAACAAAATTTTGACAACTCATATTCTAGGCCTATAATTGCCATGGCAGTGCACGATACCAAATGGAGAGAATAATCAGGCATAAGAGACACCAAATTACTAAGCAATGTTTACAGCAGGATGAAATCCAAACCAGTAGTTCAGAAAAGGTCAGTCAGATTAATTAATACACAGCAAGACAAGTTACGAGTAGGAAACTAGAAGTGGCCCAGATACCAGATAAATGCACTTCAACTAGTTGATAGCTTACACGAGGAAGATGGTTCACGACACACCAGAAATAGTGAAACACGCTCAACCAATAATCAGGAAGGGAAAAACCAGTTAAAACTATAATAGCTCAGGCACAAGGCCATCCAGTTATCCCAACCTAATACCGGCCAACATGGCCCAACCATAACTGATAACTGCCTCAAAAACAGTTGACAGAAAGGATAACTCCAATCACAAACCAAGACCAGGCATACATACATATTCACGGATGGAATGATGAAATGAAAAGACACTCAAGCCAACAACACACAGCACTCAGCCAAGGCACAAACACACAAAGCTCGGTAATGATTGAGGCACATCATATAGGCAGATTCAATATACCAAATTCCACACAAGGATGGGAACACGTCTCTAGTAACAGGTAAAATAAACCAGACATGATCTCGCAAGGGTGCATATTTAACGGCACACTAAAAGCCAACTACACTTCAGATAACAGAAACTTAAACCAAATTTAAAGAAATAATAAAAGACAAGTAAGGTTAAGCAATTTCCAAATTTAAACAACCAACCAAAGAGCACAGAAACATCACAGGCTAGATTAATTTCAAGATACCATGATGTTGCCCACTAGATTATCAGATACTAATAGCCAAGAACGGTTACAGGCATGGAAACAACAAAGGTTAGCCATAAGTTAGTAGGGGCAAATAACTTTACCCACACAGTCCCAATTAAATGAAAAGCACATACGACCATCAACGCCAAAACACCAGGTCACAGTTCAAAACCATGAAAGGGCATAACACATCACCGTACACTTCAGCACATAACCGTTTACACATATAAGTAGACATATTTGGACATGCTTAGTGGCCAGGTCAAATTATAATCAGAATCACACACCAGAGTTAACGCAGTAAGAAGGTATTAAATTTAGAAGACAAATAAACGGTTAGCATGTACACCACCGAGGTACCATACAGGAAATATGCTAGAAATGATAATAACAACACTAAGTCTCGGAGCCCAAAGCAAGGCCAGAACAGTTAACACAATAAAGTGATCCCAGGACACACTATGTCACTCTCCAAAAGCAACCGAGCAACCTTCACATAACATAATGATCAGAAGAGCTTTCCACGATAAAACCAGATTAATTCCCACCGAAATCGCCACCACAGTACGCAGGAAGGGAGTAAAAATACAAGGTTGACAGCCAGTACAGATAACACAGCACATGTAGCCAACAGTAGTACACATGTAACCCTGAGTCAACCAAGTCATACTCAACTACAAGTTGTTCAATAATTACAACTTCCACCAACCCAGGATAAATAATTAAATGCAATCACTCACCAAATCCGCCGAAAATAAGAAAAATTTACAGGTCACCTCAAAACATCCAAGCAAAGAGGCTGCGAGCACCACACAGTAACCAGAAGGGTTTCAAAATCATAATCAGCACATTGGATAATCATACAGCTCAGTATAAGTGCAAAAGAAGTAAAACAGGGGACTCCAAATGGCAGATACATGAAACAAACAAATAAGATATTAGACAAGATAACTGCACTCTTTTTTACAATTTTATATCACAATATTTGTTTTGGTTTTTGCCTCAGATAGTCTTTCGACAACTTAATACCATACCATTAAAATAAAACCAAGGAAGGGTGCAATCAACCTACAGTAGATAAGAGCAGTCGGCACTCAAAATAATAAACTATCAGCACAGACAGTTGGGTCTGTTGGGGGTAACAGACCAGATTACAAAAGAGAGGATGCAACAAACCTACATTAATCCCACAACACCCAAATAAAATAACCACAGAGCTGCTACCAATTAACTCTACCGCCTTACCGACTATCAGCAGTAGAAGTTAAACATACACAAGAAAATGAAGTGAATAGACACCAAAACATTAATGTTAAACACTTACCGTTACATAGGTTTACCCAACAGTTACCCAGAGACCATGAACCGTAAATTACCCTTGGTATGGCAATAAGTTGTTTCAACACTACTAAAGAAAACAAGATGTTCTTTGAGAACAAGATACCTAATATTTTATTTAATAAATAAGGGTAAAAGTAGTCATAATTAGTATAAAATGAATAGATGAACGCCCTCGAAAAGAAACTATAATCTACATAAAACGCAAGGGTGAAGTTAAAATATAAAATGTTCGGCTGAACGAAAAGAAAATAATATACTTTCAATATTCCATAAAAACCTCCCAGAAATTGAGGACTTAGTAACCTGTTTACACTTCAACAGAGACCATTTCTTTGCTTAAATTATACTCTTAATAGTTTCCAATAATTTAATTTTCTTTCATTATTATAATTATTATCAATTTGAACAGTATCAACTACAATCCAGAGATTCCACCAGAATTCAGTACATATCTCACTGCCAGAAAAGGTAATAAATCATACCACCCAGGGAGAGCGTAGAATAAAACAATTCCCAGAGAAAAATAAGAAGGGAAATAAAGAAGGAAAAGGCAAGTAAAACAAGATAATACCCCACCAGGGTGTAGAGTCAACCCAAGACATATAATTAGAAAACGACGTAAGGACAGAAACCCACCCATGAAAATAATAATAAAACAGCAGCAGAGAACAACCCAACCGGTTACTATGGAAACGTAAACATCCCATGCGTCCATAGCAACCACCAAAAACAAACAAGAGCAACGATGGTACAAAAACAGGAGGGAAAGAAACCCCAAAAACATAATTAAAAAGAACCCAGGAGAATAAATAAAATTAACCAGAATTAGAATGTGGCAGAAAAACATTTCACTGAAATTCAGGTGAAACCTCTCGTGCTCTATAGTTTATAAACAGCGTAGTTACCTTTCCAATTACACATAACCTTCCGAAAACGTTAGATAAATATAAACCAATTTGCCTTTACAAATTAGAAGAAATATGAAAACATAATTCTTTTTTGGAAGTAACCTTAAATTTCACTACCCACGCCCTTCAGAAACAGATAGGCGATATTACCAAAATACAATAGGGAACCCGAATTAAAGAATGCCCTAACTAAAATCAAAGAAGATGAGGATGGACGGTTTTAGAAGTTTCACACACCAGGAATCTTGAGACACACAGTTTGTACACCACCTTCGATAGAATCCAGAGGCCAAAGGAAAAGAATTTATGAAGAGACTTACATGTTGGTTGAAGCTGCAGAAACACGTTACTTACATAGAGGTTCAAGTACATTACACATTATTAGAGAACTAAATAGCTCAGAGGACGTTCAGTAGAAAAGTGGTTGAGAAGATTTTTGAGGGCAAGCCCTCAATACCAAGCCATCTATCCAGGCTTCATGTCGTTTTCAGAAACCAAATGCCGGAGCGGAGTAAACACACGTCCTTCCTCCATCATACTCAAGGCAAGACTCATGGCGGACCACACCGATAATGAGCATGGCCCCACAGAACGGAAAGCGAAAGTCATAGACTCGCCCACCAACTTAGGGCACGTAATTTTACCAGACCAAGATTAAGGATTGCAAGAGAAAACATTACAGCAACATAATCTCATGGTGACAATGACGAAGATGGTATCAATTAAATAAAGTGGGCAAGGCCACGTAGAAGGTACTTGAATACAAGACTGAAATAATTCTGATTGACACAATTTTAAAGAAACACAAATGCAGGTTTCGAAATATGGTTGGGGAGAGCTAATACTCGTCACCAACGTCACAATATTCGAAGATTTTATTTTATTTTCAATGTGTAAAATTTTTAGATCTGTGTTGATGTCTGTGAAATAGTGTGAACTGTCGTATATGTGCTCCCCAAAGGCTGAATGCTGATTATATCTGATCGTTCATTGAATCTTGTGTGGAAATTTTGTTTTGTCTGACCTATATAGGTGGCATTGCAGTTAAAGTTCTTGGCACTTGAGTTCATAGACTCGTGACTTTGAGAAAGGGTCTTTTTTGTTTAGGTGCACTTGTTGATGTGTCTCTGCAGTGTGTTGTTCATCCTAAAGGTTAATTAAAACCCTGTTTCCTAAAGATATAACCTACTTTTTATGTGTTATTATTAATGTAGTTGAGAACCAAGTGTGGTGGTTTTCCAGGGACTTTTCTTGTTTGTTTAATATTTTATCTACTGTGCCTGGAGGGTGGTTGTCTTCTTTCATGATTTGTTTAACAATTTGTGCCTCTTCATTGAACTCCATTGTGCTCATTGGTATGGAAACAACTCTGTGTATCATTGTATTCAATCCAGCTATTTTTAGTGTGTATGCATGGTTAGACTCGTCAATAGCATGCAACACCTGAGTGGGCTTTCTGTACACTTTGTAAGACAGGTTTCCATTATTCCTGCTGATTGTGGTGTTATTTTCTTATTAGATTCATGCTCCATTGTGAAGCTGGTGGAATTTTGTAAATAATTTAGTGTGTTTAATAACTGGTGTGCATTAGCGAAGTCATTATCATATGCACATGATGTCGCTTACATACCTGCTCCAGTATAATATTCCTTTAGAATGCTGATACATTCAGAAGATGTTTTGAAAGTTATTCAAAAAATGTTTGCTATTATACCGTATAATGGTGAGCCCATGGCTAACCCTTCTATGTGGCAATACACCTTGTCAGTGAATGCAAAGCAATTTTGGTGTAGCATTGTTCTAATAAGGCTAATTATTTCTTTGGTTTCCTGCAGTGAAGTATTTTCTTCATGAAGATTTTCGATAATTTTAATGGATTCATCAATTGTTACGTTGGTGTACATGTTAGTGATGTCAAAGGGTATCTTTAACCCTTTACCACCCACATTTTTGCTCCGCTTATCCCCAGATTTCAACCTATTAATTAGGAAACATTCAAGCAGAGCACACCGTTTCATTTTCAATAATATTAGAAAACATGCCATCATTTACAACATTGAACATACTATCATGTCCATTTCTCTATTCGTTGAGTCATAAGTTTGTCGGTTCAAACCCCCACCCGTGCTGGAGATACTCAACACTGAGGTAGGCTGTATTTGTCATATTCTCATGTTATCTAAATCCCCCTAAGCCAATAAAGATGAGATTCTGGAAGTGTAATGGTGACCTTGTATATCCACTTTCATTTCCCCTAGCAAGTGTTTTCCCATTCTGTTTCTATTTTACTGAAATGCGCCTGTTTGATTGCTGCATTGATATACACGCAATCGGTAATATCACTGAATAGATTGTCTCCGCCTAACATATGTAAAAATATAACCTATTTCTCATAATACTCTTTTGAAATTATTGATAGGTTCAACATAATCCATATAATCATTGAGTAATGAAACAAAATGTTTGTGTTACCTGAATTGCAGCCGCATCATCATCAGGTCTGATATCTAGATATCCGTTTTCACTTATATCACAGTTATCAGTAAAATTATCTTTGTTGATATGTTACTTACTCTCTAAAAATTTACCTCCACCCCTGCTCAACAATTTTGTGTCATTTCTTATGCCGTTATTCAGCTCAGTCTCAATATCCGCAGTATTCAATCCCGTCATGTTTACGAACTAAACAGCTGACCAGCACTCGCGGAAGTTCAAGTCCGTTGCCTAGACAACTTCAAGACAAATTCCCACTCTTCTTTTATTTCCTAAGCCTTGTATATTGTACTGCATGTTCATCAAAGCCTAATAAATAATTCACTACCAAAAAATACAAAACTATTGCATAGATTGCACACGTATGCAGATAATGCAGCTGGGTGTTTTCGGGCAATATGGACCGTAAGGCAAAGTGAACAGTCGGGTGCTTTCGGACGGGAAGGGGTTGATTAGTTCTAGGCTGGTTTTAATTTATCTGTCTTCTTTAAGTGAGATTTTCTCTTTTATGATTTTTTCAGTTGTTAGCTTAAATTGTAAATTGGCACATCATAATTTACTATTGGTATAATGGGACATGAGCTTTTGTGTATTTTGGGGATGGCTCTTACTGTGTGGAGTTGAGGTTTTTTTGATAGTGAGGCTTTCCTTTTCTTGTTCTGTGAGAATAAAGTCTGTTTGCTGCATAGCTTGTTTTATTTTGTTTTGAAATTTATTTGTAGGATCACATTGTAGTTCTTGAATTCCGTTGTTGTTGATGACAGCTATTGTTTTTTTCTATATACCCAAGAATAGAACATAACAAGAAGTGTCAAGAGTATAGATCTTGAATAGCAGTGCAATCGCATCTCAGATATGTTCAGACACTGTTCTCTTCTGTAGTGTCTATAATTTAGAACTCAACCAGCAAACATTTATTCAGAGAACAGTGTGCATAAGCAGCAGAATTTCACCTTTAAGCAACTCATGGACAATATCACATCTATAAATTAGCAGTTCACAGTGCTGGGAGTATATTTTTGCTGCCGAGTCACAATTATTCATTGAATATCCCTCTTCCAACTCTCAAGGTTTTCAAAGACTCTGAGGTGCAAGAATGATGTGCAGGAATTCACTTTTATGCCAGTATAACTACAGACGTGTGCTGGGATATTCAGCTTCATCAAATACCTCTAGAATGGACCCAAATTACACTCCCCAACATGAAAGTAGAATGTTATCACATCACCATGTAAGCTATCAGATGAAGAGAGACTGAACTGTAAGCCACACATTCAGAAGATTACAATGGACTGTGTTTACAGTAGTAACAGACAGAGCAAGGAAAGATTATGACAATAAGTCGCTTCTTCTCCAAAATTATTTCACAGCTTCTCCGCCAAGGCAGAGTTTTACTATGAGATCACCCAACATTAGTAACATTGTAAAGAAGTTTAAATGATGCAAATCTTACATGGAATTTCTTTTGGAGGAAAAATATGTTCACTATGAGACTCAAAGACCTACTGGCCATAACTGAATTAAATCCAGCACCCACAATTGTCCTTCAGTTCAGCAGCTACTAGCACTAAAATTGGATAATGTATGATAGGAGATGATGTCAATCCCACAACGATACCATTACCAAACCACGGAGAATAAAAACATAACCATACAACCTACAGAAATCCATTTCAATAAACGCCAGAGGTAATCAATAAACAATAAACAGTCATTTGATGGGTACTTAGCTCATGAAATGTCCTAATGCCTCGATCTTGAAACGCTGCCTGTCACAACTTCATTGGTAGCTGGACCTAACCAAGGTTCCTTCACTATCAAATCCACAACTTTAATTCAGCTTTTTGCCACTATCATAGCATGCACTGCCATCTCCCTAGTAAATGCTAGAGGCCAATTGTCCTCTTGGCGACCATCTATCTGGGGGCATGTGCCACCAGAACCCCTTTCCTTGCCCCATGAACAAAGTTTCTGTCACTAGTTGGACCTATAGATGTATATAAATACTGTTGTTTGTACTTCCTAAGAGTTGGCTGCCTTGCGTAGTACATTATCACATACTCCCAGACAAAGAAACAAAAGAGAGACATAGTTTTCCTAGATGTCCATGTAGCAAATGGCGACTGCTGGGGTTAATATTGGGGAAGCACATAGTAAATTATGCCCCTGCCAAACTTATTCAGCTACTAAGGGTTAAATTCTGACCTCTATAAAGTTATTCGCCATGAGACTCACAAGTGATGCATTTGTTGTTCTTTCAAGCCAGGCTGGTTCCTCTTTGCTTTTTACTTGCAGGTCCATTTCACACTGCAACTGAAGTAGTTAGAAGGTATTGGGGTTCTTGATTACTTCCAATGATTTTACACTAAAACATAGGCCAGAGAAATATATTACCTTATTTCTGTCATTGCTACTTAGGTTATCTGTCAACAGACTAAGCATTTTGCTTGAAATTTTACATGACCGTCAATATTATGAACATACCAAAAAGACTCAAATTTTACATGACTGTTAATATTGTGATCATACCTATTGGACCTCAAGTTTTCTATGACTGATACAATGCAGAAGAATCTCCATAACAACACTGATAACCATAACAAAAATTCTACATATGATATCCTAAACGGAAACTTCTCAAAATTTCGAACACTACTACCATATGTCGCAGCCTACAGTGTAAAGAACTACTCAACATTCACAGCGTCACTATTAAATTGCAAACATAGGTAAATAACACAGCAACACAATAATTAAAATTATGCACTACATATTGTAATTTCTTTCTGAAACTAATATCCGCGATTCTTCACCTGCGTAGCCCTTCAGAAATATTGTTCACTCCAAAAAATTTTGATAGGTAAGGTAAGTTACGTTATATTGCTACAACACACGAGGAACAGATTTGCTGGCACTTGTGACACAAAGGCCACGAGTTTTCTAAAAGGATGCCGGTTATATGCGTATACAGTTTTAATGCTTAAGTAGAAATAAAATTTAAGAAAATTAAAAATATTAAATGTTAAAATATGTAGAATGCTGAAACTGAGAAAGATTAGGATTAACTTCTTACTGTTCCCAATTGAGATCTATAATTTTCGCAAAAGTAAATTATAGAACTTGAACCTTACCGACAATAGAGATTGTGGACGCAGTGTAAATGATATAAATCACAATTTCTCAATGAAGAAAATCTGTAGCACAATAAATTAACGGAATAGGCTGTACAAATGGCTAACACGCGTCGTATGTAACACATACCTCACACCTAGAGACAAAACCTGATATTTTAATTCAGTGTAATCACTTAAAACAAACACTTAAAGAACGGATTTGATTTGTATCAGTCAGTAGAACGGGCTGAATTTAGCAAAGGATGAATTACCAGTGACAACTCCAGAGTACACGACACTTTTTGAAAACAGCACTGGGTGCAATGTCCCGTTATATTTGTAACTATCAACTATCAATACAGTTCTGTTCTAGTGGGCTTTACACGTGGTCAAAGAGAATGAGTAAGGGATGACTCTCAACGTTGTTTTTCACTTCTGAACGCAACGGCTGCGCAAAGATCGCCAGGAATTGCACACCAGCGCCTCTAGTGTAAACAGGGCTGAACTAAAATTACCGGGCGGGTGATTTAAATCGTTTAGCGCGCGGAGGGTCCCCAGGTTCTCGTCCCCCTTCCACTCTTAAATATTATATTAAATATATTTTTCTTTTTTATTTCTCTTTTATTTTTCTTTCATTTCCTTTTCTTTCTTTCCTTCTTTCTGTTACCTTTTTCTGAAATACTGCATTCTGAACAACAATACACCTGGAGGTTGGCCTGTGCTTTATTGTTATTATTAATAATTTTTTTGCTGGAGAAAAGAAGATTACCACTTGTGCTGCTTATTAAATTTATTTCAATTATGGAGCTATATTTTATTTTTACTAATTCACAAAGCCTTGAAGGATCGGAGTGACTGGCCTTGCCTGTGCTGCTTTTGTTTGTTTCTGCTCAGGAAAAAGGAAGCTAACTCACATAGGGAGGAAGGAAGTGACCTGAAGGTGAGTGGGATTGGCAATACTTATCTCAGATTAAGACCTATGACAGAAATAGACACTAACATCCCCTCGTATATCAGACCTCTTTAACACTACTTAAGCCAACTCTAACAGTCAATAATATCAAGATATGCCACTTATGCAGGAAATAAAATATAAATACAATGTAAGAAAGAAAACCGTACACAGGAACCGAAATGATGAAAGGAAACTCATATGCTAAGGAGGGAGTTTGTAGGATTCAAAGGTAAATTGAAATGAAACATGAACTTTTGATTTATGGAGCTATATTCTACCTACTATCCACAGTGTTACAGGTATAAAATTGTGTAGAAATTTGAACAAATGTTTTAGTGATCATAGTATATCATAATCTCATGACATTATTTTCAGCAGTGTTAATCATCAATTAATATTCATCAGCCAGAAAACTATTCAATACAACACAAATACAAGATCATTCATTTATGAAAGAAAGACTGGAACTGACAAGGTACAACATAATACTTTTCTCTCTTATTGCAGTTTAACGTTGCACTGACAATGCAAAAGTTTTCAGCAACACCATTTGTATTTTCCCAAGGAACTTACTATATGATACATCTTTCAGTCTGTCAAAAGAGGCACCTAGGGCCACACACTGAAAAATATTGAGATTTGTACTTTTTTTGCATCTACTAAAGGATGGCAAATCTCTGGCAGAGTAGTGTTTGAAGAAACCAAGACCTGATAGCACATACTCTGTTCCTACATACTGCACCAAAACACAACATATCATTCAATCGGTCATCTGCATTTAGATGATAAACAATGTCAAGCTACAAAATTGTATGCATCCCTTGTATTCATTAACCTACACTATTTACAATAAAAAATGTTCTAATTTATGTGACAGTAGGATATGACATAGATGTTGATCCCCATAGGCTCCAGTTAGCCTACGCAGTGGCCTCCACGGTATGCACTAGCCAGCGTATTCGTAGGTGTGCTAGGTACCAACTGATGAGCCCACCCTAGCACACGAGGGCGAAATGCTGGCAACCAAGAATGAGTTAGCTGGAAAATTTATAATGTCCAATAACGGACCATTTATATCAGTAGGATATATCAAAATTTTTCTGCTACATGGAAAAGGATGGAATCATGAATATATTTGAGGGTTTAAAAGACAAGAGAGAGCTTACAGATTCTGTGATTGCTCCCTCTTACAACATGCAGGAGGTACAAATAATGCTTCCTTTCAGTCCATCCGCAGGAGAGGAGTTCTAATAAATTTACAGAAATATGTAGCATCAGGATCTACATGCAATAATATGGCAGCTGATCCAGCACAAAACATTCCCATGCCAAGTCACAACATAGCTCCACCTATTAAGAGCTATGTCCAAGGAATTGCTTGCTAATTTAGTACAGTATTATGAACAATATGCTGCTACTTCCACAACATTACGGTGTGCAAGGGGCTTTGCTGTGACCTAGACGAATGCCAGATGAAGACAGTGGAAACTCACTTCAGACAGTGCCATTTGTACCTACTGTATATCGAAGGCAGAAATCTATGTTGGTGGTTGCAGACTAGGCTGATCTGTGGTCTGACAGCATGCACTCCAACCTGCCAACCAAGCAGAGGAGGGGTGGCTATGGTTCCACCGTGTTTCTACACCTCTGCATTTGGGACACAGAAATGGGCTGTTCCCCTACAACTGGCTGTCCTGAGAATGGTTTTTCCTTTCGCCTGCAGTAAGGCGAATGATGGGACAGTTCCTGGTATATGTCATGGCCACCAAACATCTTGCCCTCACCACAAATCTCCTTGCTTAAGATGATGATGCCTGTTGATTAAAAGGGCCTAAAATCTAGTTCATTGTTTTAAGAGAAAGTACAACTAGGCAACCATCCCCTATATATATTAGTAATCGGAGAGAAGTAATGGAAGGGGGCTGACACTAGGAAAATTATGGTATCAGCTAAGGAGGACCAGTGCCATGGAGGGAAAATAAGACTCCCTAGGCCTCCATACATAATACATTTGGGGGCAGAAAAGAACAGGTCGTGATCGAGGTAGATCAGATAGGATAGAAGAAAGTGGGGAGCCTGGCACAAGTAAGCGGAAGAGTGACAAAATTCAATTAAGGGCTCCGTGGTAGCCTACCCAAGCTCCCAAGTGCAGAGCCCACATGGGACCCCTTTTAGTCGTCTATTACAGCAGGCAGAGGATGCTATGGCTGTTATTCTACTGGCCCTACCCACAGGGGGACAAATATGATAAGGCTAGTTGCTTTACGTTGCACCGACACAGATAGGTCTAATGGCGATGATGGGACAGGAAAGGCATAGGAATGGGACGGAAGCAGCCGTGGCCTTAGTTAAAGTACAGCCCCAGCATTTGCCTGGTGTGAAAATGGGAAACCACAGAAAACCATTTTCAGGGCTGCCGATAGTGGGGTTCGAACCTACTATCTCCCGAATACTGGATACTGGCCGCACTTATGTTTCAAATTATCCGAAATTCATTTGCCTTGGTGTGGTATGTTTTCATGTTCTGGCCTCAGGAGATTAGTAAAACAAGAACAGTAAGGATGCTTACCACAAATATCTTGTACTTTTTCTTCAAACACGCAAACGAATAGAACAGATATACGCATACAAATCAAAGTAAAGCAAAATGTCACAAACGTCAAAAACGTGGTCGTCCCACGTGGTCCAAGTTGTCAAACTCAAAACGACCAATAGCAACCGGAAGATGTTTCTACCAATAGGAGCTGCCGTATTCGTCACGTAGGCTTAGGGTGAGTGACGTGATGTACAACAGCGCGCCCACGCGGGTGGAGGGCAAAAGTATTCAGTCTGAGCCGGGCCCTCGGAAGGGTAGGACCTATGCCGCTGTCAAACACTTGCACGTCGTAGTGGTGGGGGTAAGGTTCGGCAGTTCGGTTCACTGCCGTCTCAATCCTACATATATAGATTGAGACGGCGGTGGTTCGGTTATTGATGTTGGGGAGGAAAGGGCGTTAGCGTTGAAGGAGGGATTGGATATAGGTGAGGTATAGTAGCCATTACTGAATTAAAACAGCCCTTTTGCGAGCTTTAATCTGAAAATGCAACAACCCGACAACATTATCGAGATCATTTTGCAGTTGCTCACAATCTTGTAACTAATTTATTACTCTGTACAGAATAACATCATCTACGAAAAGCCTTATCTCTGATTCCACTTCTTTACACATATCATTGATATATATAAGAAAACATAAAGGTCCAATAACACTGCCTTGAGGAATTCCCCTCTTAATTTTTACAGGGCAGAATAAAGCTTCACCTGCTCTGATTCTCTGAGTTCTATTTTCTAAAAACAGACCCACCCATTCAGTCACTCTTTTATCTAGTCCAATTGCACTCATTTTTGCCAGTGGTCTCTCATGATCTACCCTATCGAATGCCTTAGACAGATCAGTAGCGATACAGACCAATTGACCTTCTGAATCCAGGATATCTGCTATATCTTGCCGGAATCCTACAAGTTGTGCTTCAGTGGAATAAACTTTACACCAGTTTGGCTTCTCTTCTGTTTGTGTACGCATATGAACAGTTAGGTCAGACTGCCTTTCTTTCTGAATGATTTGCCACAGACATTGCAGATGTTGAGCTTCCTTCCTGTATGGGGTCGCATATGATCTGTCAGACTGCCTTTCCTTGTGAAAGATTTGCCACAGACATTGCAGCTGTAATGTTTCTCGCCTGTATTGGTCCGCATATGTTCGGTTAGTTTGCCTCTCTTTATGACTCGTCCGTAAGTCTCCGCCTATGTTCGGTAAGTTTGCCTCTCTTTATGAATGATTTGCCAGAGACAGTGCAGCTGAATGACTTCTCGCCTGTAGGGGTCCCATATGACCGGCTAGAATGTCTTCCCGTATGAATGATTTGCCACAGACATTGCAGCAGTATTGCTTCTCACCTGTATGGGTCCGCAAATGACCGGTCAGCCTGTCTTTCCTTGTGAATGATTTGCCACAGCCATTGCAGCTGTAAGACTTCTCGTCTGTATGTGTCGGCATATGTTCGGTTAGTTTACCTCTCCGTATGAATGATTTGCCTCAGACATTGCAGCTGTATGGATTCTCGCCTTTATGGGTCCGCATATGCCCGGTTAGAATGCCTTTCTGTATGAATGATTTGCTACAGACATTGCATCTGTACGGCTTCTCACTTGTATGGGTCCGGATATGATCGGTCAGATTGCCTTTCTTTCCGAATGATTTGTCACAGACATTGCACCTGTAAGGCTTCTCGCCTGTAAGCCTAAGCATATGATCGGTCAGAATATCTTTCTTTGTGAATGATTTGCCACAGACATTGCAGCTGTAAGGCTTCTCGCCTGTATGAGTCGGCAGATGTTCGGTTAGTCTAACTCTCTGTATGAATGATTTGCCACTGTTTGGCTTCTCGCCTTTATGGCTCCGCATATTACCGGTCAGACTGCCTTTGCTTGTGAGTGATTTGCCACAGACATTGCAACCGTAAGGCTTCCCACTTGTATGGGTCCGCATATGACCGGTTAGAATGCCTTTCTGTATGAATGATTTGCTACAGACATTGAACCTGTTTGGCATCTCGCCTGTATGAGTCCGCATATGAACGGTTAGAATGCTATTCTTTATGAATGATTTCCTGCAGACGTTGCACCTATGATGCCTCTTGATTAAGAGGGCCTAAAATCTAGTTCATTGTTTTAAGAGAAAGTACAACTAGGCAACCATCCCCTATATATATATATATATATATATTAGTAATCGGAGAGAAGAAATGGAAGGGGGCTGACACTAGGAAAAATGATGGTATCAGCTAGGAAGGACCATGCCCTTTGAGGAAAATAAGACTCCCTAGGCCTCCATACATAATACAATCGGGGGCAGAAAAGAACAGGTCGTGATCGAGGTAGATCAGATAGGATAGATGAAAGTGGGGAGTCTGGCAGAAGTAAGCGGAAGCAGTGCCAAAATTCAATTAAGGGCTCCGTGGTCGCTTACCCAAGCTCCCAAGTACAGAGCCCACATGGGACCCCTTTTAGTCGTCTCTTACAGCAGGCAGAGGATGCTTGGCTGTTATTCTACTGCCCCTACCCACAGGGGGACAACTATGATAAGGCTAGTTGCTTTACGTTGCACCAACACAGATAGGTTTTATGACGATGATGGGACAGGAAAGGCCTAGGAATGGGAAGGAAGCAGCCGTGGCCTTAATTAAGGTACAGCCCCAGCATTTGCCTGGTGTGAAAATGGGAAACCACAGAAAACCATTTACCGGGCTGCCGATAGTGGGGTTCGAACCTATCTCCCGAATACTGGACACTGGCCGCACTTATGTTTCAAATTATCCGAAATTCATTTGCCTTGGTGTGGTATGTTTTCATGTTCTGGCCTCAGGAGATTAGTAAAACAAGAACAGTAAGGATGCTTACCTCAAATATCTTGTACGTTTTCTTTAAACACGCAAACGAAGATAAAAGATATACGCATACAAATCAAAGTAAAGCAAAATGCCACAAACGTCAAAAACGTGGTCGTCCCACGTGGTCCAAGTTGTCAAACTCAAATCGACCAATAGCAATCGGGAGATGTTTCTACAAATAGGAGCTGCCGTATTCGTCACGTGGGCTTAGGGTGAGTGACGTGATGTTCAAACAGCGCGCCCACGCGAGTGGACGGCAAAAGTATTCAGTCTAAGCCGGGCCATCGGAAGGGTAGGACCTATGCCGCTGTCAAACCCTTTCAAGTGGTAGTGGTGGGGGTAAGGTTCGGCAGTACGGTTGACTGTCGTCTCAATCCTACATATATAGATTGGGACGGCGGTAGTTCGGTTATTGATGTTGGGGAGGAAGGGACGTTATCGTTGAAGGAGGGATTGGATATGGCTGCGGTATAGTAGCCATTACTGAATGAAAACAGCTCATTTGCGAGCTTTAATCTGAAAATGCAACAACCCGACAACATTATCGAGATCATTTTGCAGTTGCTCACAATCTTGAAACTTATTTATTACTCTGTACAGAATAACATCATCTGCGAAAAGCCTTATCTCTGATTCCACTTCTTTACACATATCATCGATATATATCAGAAAACATAAAGGTCCAATAACACTGCCTTGAGGAATTCCCCTCTTAATTCTTACAGGGCAGTATAAAGCTTCACCTACTCTAATTCTCTGAGTTCAATTTTTTTAAAACAGAGCCACCCATTCAGTCACTCTTTTATCTAGTCCAATTGCACTCACTTTTGCCAGTAGTCTCTCATGATGTACCCGATCAAATGCCTTAGACAGGTCAGTCGCGATACAGACCAATTGACCTCCTGAATCCTGGATTTCTGCTATATCTTGTTGGAATCCTACAAATTGTGCTTCAGTGCAATAAACTTTGCAACAGTATGACTTCTCTTCTGTTTGTGTCCGAATATGAACAGTTAGGTCAGACTGCCTTTCTTTGTGAATGATTTGACACAGACATTGCAGCTGTTTGGAGTCTCGCCTGTATGGGCCCGGTATATAATCGGTCAGACTGCCTTTCCTTGTGAATGATTTGCCACAGACATTGCAGCTGTAAGGTTTCTCGCCTGCATGGGTCCGCATATGTTTGTTTAGTTTGCCGCTCTTTATGACTCGCCAGTATGTCTCCGAATATGTTCGGTAAGTTTGCCTCCCTTTATGAATGATTTGCCACAGACATTGCAGTTGTATGGCTTCTCACCTGTATGGGTCCACATATGATCGGTTAGAATGCCTTTCTGTATGAATGATTTGCCACAGTCATTGCAGCTGTATGGCTTTTCGCCTGTATGGGTCCGCATATGTTCGGTTAGTTTACCTCTCCTTATGAATGATTTGCCACAGACATTGCAGTTGTATGGCTTCTTGCCTGTATGGTTCCGCATATGATCGGTCAGATTGCCTTTCTTTGCGAATGATTTGCCACAGACAATGCATTTGTGTGGCTTCTCCCCTGTATGGGTCCGCATATGATCGGTCAGATTGCCTTTCTTTGCGAATGATTTGCCACAGACATTGCAGCTGTAAGGCTTCTCTCCTGTATGGGTCCGCATATGAACAGTCAGACTGCGTCTGCTCGAGAATGACGGGTCGGCATATGTTCGGTTAGTCTACCTTTCCTTATGAATGATTTGCCACAGACATTGCAACTGTACGGCTTCTCGCCTGTATGGGTCCGCATATGTTGGGTTAGTTTATATCTCTGTATGAATGATTTGCCACAGACATTGCAGCTGTATGGTTTCTCGTCTGTATGACTCCGCATATGAACGGTTAGAATGCTTTACTGTATGAATGATTTGCTACAGACGATACATCTGTACGGCTTCTCGCCTGTATGGTTCCGCATATGTTCGGTCAGTTTACATCTCTGTATGAATGATTTGCCACAGACATTGCAGCTGTATGGTTTCTCGTCTGTATGACTCCGCAGATGAACGGTTAGAATGCTTTTCCATATGAATGATTTGCCACAGACGTTGCACATGTACGGCTTCTCACCTGTATGGGTCCGCATATGATAGGTTAGACTGCCTTTCTGTATGAATGACTTGCTACAAAAATTGCACCTGTATAGCTTCTCTCCTGTTTTAGTCAGCCTGTGAAAAGATGAAATGTTCTTCTTGACAAATGATTTGCAAAATACAGTGCAAAAGTGAGGCTTGTTTCCTGTGTGAATATCCATGTGACCTGCTAGTTTTTGCCAGCTGAAGGATTTTCCACAGACGTTGCAGCAGTATCGCTTCTCGCTCGTGTGAGAACGCATAACGTCCGGCCTTTTCCTGAAATTTTTATGAGATACTGAGCATTCGTTTATAATCCCACCTTTATGCAATCGCAAGTCCCCTGTCAGCATTTTCCTCTTTGTAAAGCATTTATCAGAAAATCCGCACACTTGGAGCGGGTGGATCCTGAGGTGTTTCGACAAGCTGCTTCGGCTACATAACACCTTTCCGCAGTGATCGCACTTGAAGGGTCGATCTTCCTTGTGTCTCTTCAGATGTCGCAAGAGGTCCAACTTCCTAGCCAGGACTTCACTGCACACACTACACCTAAAACTAGATGATCCGCCGTCCGGAGGTTGATGATCTCTATAGCTCACCTCGGGTCTCGATCTACAGTGACAAATTAAAACCATGTGACCAACAGTTCAACAGCCAAATCCACTACAACTCTCACACAGGGGATTTGCTACTGGACATTCCAATCACTGATATCCAGTGCAGAGATCTCGTTACTCATAAACATTACATTCCGGAGAGAAAACATCATCTGAGGTTAAATTTCAAAAGCTCTCACTTGTTACGAGAATATGTTGCGTCTTTTCTTAATCACGATATCAGGCGCAAGAAACTTGTCACGGTTTAGAAATGTACGAGTTAATTTTGAAGAAAGCATGAGAAGTGGTCCAGCCTAAAAGGGTAAATACTCATACAAGCTCTTTAATCCAGCACATATAATTCTATCGAAATCCGTAGTCTGTTCTCCTACATAAAGAACGGCATATGCTTTGGAGTTATGATCTTGTTGAAGCACTCTGTGCTTTGTCGCAGGCAAGTAATAATTTTTGTAAAGGACCTTGTTCTTGAGGTTGTTTGAGAGAATGTCTGTGTTGTAGATATTAATAAAGTTGAGAACGTTTGTCGACGTTCAGCAAGATCTGTTGAAACATGGCTAATCCTTTATGAATGTTATTTTGTCACACAAATATACATATTGTATTTGTACATTATTATCATATCACTATACCTTTTTATTATGTCACTGCGTCGCTTTTCAGAAATATGTATCTTTGATGTGCAATCAAACATAGCCAACCTATATATAGGACGGTAGGCTTATACAAGGACGTTCATACTTACTACCATGTACTACATCAGTCTACGTCTTAATTCCTGTATTTAACACGGAAGCCACTAATCCTGATGAAATCCTGGAAAAGCTGAAATATAACAAGTATACGACGGCTCTCTCACTAGCATTGATACTGTCTTTTCTCCTCAAGACACTGCTGTTAAAGACATTATGAAGGCAACACAGAATATGGCATTGGTGGTAGCGTTTTATTACAATGTTCTAATATCCTGATTTTGAAACCAAACGCAACCTATCATGCCCTTGAATATTCTTACACGTATTACTTTAACAATACGGATAGACGGAGCATGAAAATCAAGGCTTGAGCCAAAATTCGAGATGACAAGACGTTGAATTGCACCGTAGTGGATATTGCTGCTATGTAAAGGAAGGAATATTATTCTATTTATTTCAAAAGATCACGGGCAACGTGATTATTTTTAGTGGATTCATAACATAGTTGGATAGCATCCAAGTCTGTGCCTGTCTCCCCACCACAGAGTAGTTCTACATATTCTACGAAAGAAGGGCGGGAAATGCAAATTTCTTGATTAAAGGTGAGATCCGCTTACAACTGCCACATGGGAAAATCGATCACGCGGGCTAAAATATATCGTAACATGAACTGGTACTATCCAATTCATGCTGTATGAACTGAATTCACATGGCCCAGTCGAATGCATGACTGGCTCACAAGCAAAGTAATGGGAGGCTCGACCATGCATTGTTACTGCACGCTTTGGAGAAAATTAAGTGGACAAATGAAAGGGGGGCATTGATTCCAGATATGACAGACTAAACCTCTTGATCATCAAACAAGATATTGATGTTGACACCACTAGACAACAGGGGGCAGAAAATCAGACACTGGATTGTATGTCGTGCGTTCTGTGGCATATCACACCAAGCAAAGGTGCAAAAGCCTGTAACCCTTCTTCTTTACATGAATACGTGATTCCTGTGACAAGTAATCTATCAGGTTCACAATTAGTTTTCAGTAAAATAATGTTTCATTTTGCATTGATAAATATTCTACACGAACCAGCTATATTGCTGTAACATGTGGCGCTTCCCAGGTGACGGATACGGGTTCCCCGCTGGTCTGCCGATGAACATGAGCAAAATATAAAAGCTCTCGCGTACCAAACATGTACAAAGTCTTTAATGGCAACTTTGCGGAGATGGAGACGTTCACTAGGGACCAGATGGCGGAAGAGGTACACTAAATTTCTGGAAGTTAATGCAGAAAAGAGGGTAGCGTTTCTTCTCTAGAGGAGTGGCTTCAAAAGGCATCTGTTCTCCATGTCCGCAGCTGTGTTACTACCTTCCGTCATGAGCCCTTAAATGCTTCAAGACAAGCCGGCCGTAAAATAATACCGTTACATCATTACAGAAATATGTCTCATGGTATCGGAGCCAAGGTTAGTGCAGCCCCTGGAAGGGACGCGCATTGGCAGTGCCCAGTCAGCATGAAAAGTATGCTAGAGTTACCGTCGCAAGGGCTGTGACGGCTAACCATGCTAGTACCCCCGTTTTGTATCCCATCATTGAATTATGGCTGGGTGAAGTAGCGAATAAGCCACTGCACTTGAGAGAAGGCTTGTAGGCATCTGAGAGGTGCGGAAAAGAAGATGGAATAGAGAAAAGTCATGTGAAACGAGGTGTGGTTACTAACGAGTGTACAACAGAAACCGAAGAAGAGCTCATGGTGTTGACATTGTCATATCAGCTAAATTTGACGGTTCAGTCTCCGAGGTGCAAAAGTTTGACAATCGCTTGATGTAACTCGTCCGCATTGGGGAGAGAAGGAAATTCCAATGTTTCAGCGCAACGCTCCACAAACTGACGTGCGCATGGAAACCAAAGATGCGTTCTGGGCACTGCCTGACATGAAGACCGCTGCCGCTGATCTGAATGGACGCGTCGGACCGAGGAAAGAAGAACAAACAGTCCATGGCGTTCATGGACATGGAGAAAAGAACGACGATGCCCAACAAATTCGCGATTATGCAGAAACTGATCATCGCAAACACACGGTTCAAAAAGAGTGATATTCATCTACTCTGTACTACAGTGGCTCCCATCAAATTGGCATTGCCTACATCCTTGTGAGAGGGTGAAATCTCGAAGATGTTCTAGAGATAACAGTTGCCCCTTATTACACTGATTGACAGAGCAAATGCAACACCAAGAAGGAGTGGTTCGAAAGGGATGAAAGTTGGGGAAAAAACAGAGACGGCACGGACGAATAATTGATGTTTATTTCAAACCAATATGCAGGTTACACAATGCGCACGGCATCGACTCAGTAGGATATAGGACCACCGCGAGTGGCGATGCACGCAGAAACACGTCTAGGTACAGAGTCAATAAGAGTGCGGATGGTGTCCTGAGGGATGGTTCTTAATTCTCTGTCAACCATTTGCCACAGTTGGTCGTCCGTACGAGGCTGGGGCAGAGTTTGCAAACGGCGTCCAATGAGATCCCACACGTGTTCGATTGGTGAGAGATCCGGAGAGTACGCTGGCCACGGAAGCATCTGTACACCTCGTAGAGCCTGTTGGGAGATGCGAGCAGTGTGTGGGCGGGCATTATCCTGCTGAAACAGAGCATTGGGCAGCCCCTGAAGGTACGGGAGTGCCACCGGCCGCAGCACATGCTGCACGTAGCGGTGGGCATTTAACGTGCCTTGAATATGCACTAGAGGTGACGTGGAATCATACGCAATAGCGCCCCAAACCATGATGCCGCGTTGTCTAGCGGTAGGGCGCTCCACAGTTACTGCCGGATTTGACCTATCTCCACGAAAACGCCACACTCGTCTGCGGTGACTATTACTGACAGAACAGAAGCGTGACTCACGACGTTCCGCCATTCCCTCATCCAAGTCGCTCTAGCCCGGCACCATACCAGGCGTGCACGTCTATGCTGTGGAGTCAATGGTAGTCTTCTGAGCGGACGCCGGGAGTGCAGGCCTCCTTCAATCAATCGACGGGACATTGTTCTGGTCGATATTGGAACAGCCAGGGTGTCTTGCACATGCTGAAGAATGGCGGTTGACGTGGCGTGCGGGGCTGCCACCGCTTGGCGGCAGATGCGCCGATCCTCGCGTGCTGACGTCACTCGGGCTGCGCCTGGACCCCCCGCACGAGCCACATGTCCCTGCGCCAACCATCTTCGCCACAGGCGCTGCACCGTTGACACATCCCTATGGTTATCGGCTGCGATTTGACGAAGTGACCAACCTGCCCTTCTCAGCCCGATCACCATACCTCTCGTAAAGTCGTCTGTCTGCTGGAAATGCCTCCGTTGACGGCGGCCTGGCATGCTTAGCTATACACGTGTCCTATGGCACACGACAACACGTTCTACAATGACTGTCCGCTGAGAAATCACGGTACGAAGTGGGCCATTCGCCAACGCCGTGTCCCATTTATCGTTCGCTACGTGCGCAGCACAGCGGCGCATTTCACATCATGAGCATACCTCAGTGACGTCAGTCTACCCTGCAATTGGCATAAAGTTCTGACCACTCCTTCTTGGTGTTGCATTTGCTCTGTCAGTCAGTGTAAATCCTTGCGATGCAACAACGACCGGTCTTCTAAGCTGCGGATAAAGTCACCAAGAGCCCAGTACTTCACAGGAAATAGACAAATTGGGATCAAATGGTTGCCCCTGGAGAAGGAAACTAACGTCGTTGCAAAAGTTACAGAGTCACAAATCACCATAGTTGAAGTGAGCCGGACTAAACTGAAAGACGCCTTTCGCTCTATTTCTGGAACAATTAAGTCAGGGCGACGACAACGAAGGATTAAACATGACATATGGCCAAGGAATGAAGATGTTAAATATGCAGTACGGTTGAAGAAGCAGCTGTACCACGAGTTTCTTGCTCGTTGGAATGCCTACAAGGCAGCCACTCGTAAAATGAAGGAGGTATTTGCGTAACAAAATCAAACCGGTAGGCAGGTCTACATGTGAAACATGACATGCGCGAATTCGAGCGGAATTTTTAACGGCTAGTCCAATCGAGCCATCGCAAAACGTCAGAAGTCAAACGTTTTTACAGCATCAATGAGGAAACAGACGACTTGCTACTGCACAGGCGAGAAGCGCGAGTACACTGGTGGAACTATTTTGACAACATCTCAATCATGGAATTTCCGTATCTACCAATCCTAATCACCTCCGCTGTTGAAGGTCCAACGTAGGAAAATTACGTCACTGAAGTCCAGACTATGCTGAAGGAAATGAAAACAGGGAAAGCCATCTGTCCCGATTATCTTCCAGCAGAGTTTTGTTTCTCTCAATGGGGGGAAGCAGCAGTGTGGCTAAAGCAAGCTTTTCAACCATATCATCAAAGAAGGTCAAAAACAAACAGACTAGCGATGGAGTATCAATTCAGAAATAAGGGAAGCCCTGCCGATTTTTCTAATCACGGCCCGAACATACTTCTGAGCCTCACAATGAGAGACTTAGAACAAATCTTCGACAAAAGGATTAGCGATTTAGACAAACAAACAACAAGCCAAGCTGGATTTGTGTAAAATTATGGCGCAATAGGAGAAACCCATGCTGCCGGACTGTTACTTGAGAAACACTGTGAAAAGAATAAGAGGCTTCATCACACATTTCTGGACCCTTAGAAGCCCTTCCATCGGGTACTTCATGACCTAATCAGTCAGCCCTACAAGTACATGGCATTCCAGAGCACCTTGCTGAGAGGGTATAATTGCTCTACAAAGAACAAATGAGTTGTGTTCAAGCTAACGCAGGAGCGTCTGATGACTTCCGCATAACTGTAGGAGTCCATCAAGGCCCCGGCTTATCACCACTGCAGCTCATTCTTGTGATGGACATAATTACCACAAACCAGCGCAGTCCAATACCATGGACACTTCTCTAAGCAAATGATATCATTTGGCTGAAGAGAATAAGCTAGACCTGCAGCGTCAAACAGAAGACTGGAACAATCGACTAGCGCAATAAGCCCCGCGCCTCAACAAGAACAAGACAGAATACATTGCATTACATCGTCGAGAAGTTGGAACCATGCATGTTGACGTTGAAGATATAGCACGAGTAGAGATATTTAAGTATATTGGCTCCACAATCTATGATTATGGCCAACTTACTGATGAAGTCAACTTAAGGATATACAAAGCCTGACTGAAGTGGAGAATGACAACAGGCACCCTTCCGAACTTTGGACGAAGGGCCATCTCTAAACTAAGTTCTACCGAACTGATATCTGTCCTATCAATATCCATTCTGTCGTTTTCTACGGCAACGAATGCTGACCAGCTCTAGAGGCAGCACGCCAACTAAGCATCATGAATACGAAGTTGCTTAGGTGGAAGGCTGGCATAATTAGACTAGATCACATTTTCAAATGATGTTATTAGAAAACGTTTTGGCATTGCACCGATCCAGAAGAAAATTGGGGAGAGGCGTGTGCGCTGGTTTAGGCATGTGTTGCGTGTAGAGGACGATACATTGGGAAAGTCAGACTATTACACAGAAAGTCGGTGAAAAGAGGCGCTAGGGACGAACCAGACAGCATAGACTGATAAAGTGCACAACGGCCTGAAAGTTGGAAGACTACATGCAGACATGGCCCGAGACCGAACTAACTGGAGTCAATGAACCCCAACACCGGACCCTGCCACCAGATGCAGACTGATGAATATTCTGTTACAAAAATGAAATGCAATGGATATTTTACACATCCTAACATTCAAATTAGTTCATTGTATGTTCAAATTTTCTCCCCTAATGCCTACGTCCGATATCTATAAAAACTTTTTTCACAAAATAGTGTTTGAATGTCTGAACGCTTCTGGATTTCGTGTTTAAGTGACTCCTATAAATGCATTGTGAAGAAAAATTTATAACTCAAAAAAATAAAAAAATGGGTATATATGTGTTAAATGGGAAGGAGAGTTAGAATATCCGGTGAAATTCTATGAGTACCTACAAGAGGAAGTCCGTCAGTGTATTCTAGCCTGAATAGAATTTTGCAATTCATATGTCTGCTTACATACGTCATAGACAGCAGACGATCATATTAATCAGTTTGTTATTTTCACTCCGATCACGCCTATAAATATGAAGACCTTGGAGGAGTGGCACAAAGTGGTCAGCTCAGGGCCATGTGACACTCAACGCTCTAAGGCTGGAAGGAAGCCACATAACTAAGTGGTTACTTCAGGACCATGTGTCTCTACACAAACGGAAGTAAGCCTCATCACTAATTATTTAGCTCAGGACGATGTGTCTCTCCACAAATGGAAGGTAATCTCATCACTAATTGGTAACCTCAGAAATACGTGTATTTCCACAAGTCAGCAATTAGGAAATTTTATGAATCCTTAAATCCTTTCTTATGTAATTCAATACCCAACTGGCATGACAAATAGTTTAGACATTTTAAAGGAAGTCATTTAAGTTGCGGCATGATATTTGCTGAAATGAGAGTGAGGAAACAATAGCGCCTGAGGTGAGATATAAAACAAAGTGGGAAGTAGCAGATAAGATCCGGTCGGCTGAATCCTTCAGAAGCATCTAAAATCTATGATGTTAAATGGACTCAGCTACGTAGACAATGGACTGTCCTCTGACATACATGCCAAGAAAAAAGAAGACACATAAAATGCATGTCGCTTTGCTGGTCTCTGCACAAAATATGTTTAGAAAGTAGAAAGCTAATTTAGACTCCATCAAAAATAGAAATATGATTGTGTGTGAAAAGTATTCATAAGCGACATTTTTACTGGTGGTCATAATGCAAGATTGTTCTCTAACGTAGCCTATTGTGTCCTGTTACACATGAATTACAAAGAAACAGAGAGTGTGAGCTGGTACTTGGTAGTTCTGAGGACCGACATGAATATTTCTTGCCACTAGTTGTGAAAGTACAGTAGGAACAAGTCAGTGCATCACATAAGAGCCGAGAAGACTCTAACCACTCACAAAATCAAATAAACCATTCAGAATTCACAGTTTCCATCACAAATCTGGTTTGAAGTCAAACCTTAGGCTATGAGTAGCCATCGCATGACCTGCTGATACAAGGGCTTGGTTAAGAGCACCTATCCGAGACTATACAATCAGTTCCCACAGATTATCAAAGATCACTTCACACAGTAACCAACAAAGGTGTGACAGCAAAAAATTAATTTGCAATGTCACAACTACAGTTCAAAAACACTACTGCATTAAATGTTTTAATACAGGACATACACTTGTGGTACTTTATAAGGTCAGTGACAATAATTACAATTTTGAAAGAATATTATATCACTACGTTATTTACCTATTATTATTATTATTATTATTATTATTATTATTATTAGCATAGGGCAACAAGTATATATACAAATATATAGTATTTACAAATATACACAGACAAGAAACATGTTTTATAGCAGAATGTCCAGTTGAGTGATCCACTGTATAGCTTCCTCTGTTGGTTCCAGAAAGTCACTCGGGCTACCTGTGTAGGAACGTCGTGTACATTCACTTACAATATGGGGATCATCTGTCGAGATGCACCACAGTCGCACTCTGGTGATGTGATATATTTCCACTTATAAAGGGCATCCCTGCGTCGTCCATGATTTGTTCTCACCCAATTCAGAGTGGTCCAAATCTTACGTGGAAGATGACGTTCACCAGAAAAGATGTTGTGTAAGGAACTGTCTGTGGCAACTTTCCAGCGACTTCTCCATTCTTCTAAAGGGTGAAAATTCCCATCAGCCAATGCGACAGCATCATGCAAAGATGGATGTCGTGACTCCATCCTCGTTACCTTGAGAACAGGAATATCATCCAAAACAGGCAGTTGAGGGTTCATTTCTATCTTCTTGAACTCTCGGATGGGAGCATTTTATCTTTTAAAAACAGGTGGCATTATACCTGACAGAATTGGGAGCCAAAAAAGGGATGTGGACTGGATAGTACCAGATATTAACCGCAAGCTAACATTCAGTTGAGTATCAATTAGTCTTGTATATGGGCTATCCAGCCAAACTGGTGCACAGTACTCACCACACGAGAATACCAGTCCCAAAGCACATCATAAAGTCTTTGTTGATGAACACCAACTTGAGCCATACAATTTCTGAAGGATAATATTACATGTTTTGAGCTTTTTTGACAGATTAATAAGATGTTGTTTGTAAGATAGTGCACCCTTGAAAATTGGTTATTGGTTTGTATGGAAAGAATATTTTATTACTGGGGTGGAACAATGCATAAAATTATCATCCAGGAAGGAGATTCCAACTCTGACTGTCTCTGCTAGCACGCAGCGGAACAGGTTTACCCCCGCCGTGTAAGCGAGTCTGGGTTTTTTTGTACCTTGTTGAAGACACCAGATGAGTAGCACGTGGACACGAACTCTACGAGACCAAAAGCGATCAATACTTTGAGATTCTGACGTCATGATATTTAACCAATTGGATCGCAAGGTTAGCCCGATCGCTAAATCTCAGCCAATAAAATTCAACTAACAAACACACCTACGTCTTGAAGAAATAAATACCCATGTATCTGTGGGAATCGCTCTCTTTTGCTCTTTTGCTTTTTGTGTCTTCAGTTGTCTACGTGAATAATTGCTTCGTACAAGTACAAGTCATCGTGTTGTAAGAGCACATGTGTAATTGGAGACGGCATATACGACGTTGAACATTACAAGCATTCATTTGATGAAAGATGATATTTTTTCTGCTTCTGAGGAAGTTTTGAGATACGGAAATATTGGAAACGCAGCAGTTCAGATTTCCTTAATTTTATAAATCTGAGGAAATTTTAATGTACGTAAAACTGTGCCAGCTTGGAGAATCGAGTGTGTGTTGGGAACTATTACTAAAACAAACTTTTTAGTTTCAGCTTTCACCAGAAGACGGAAGATTACTAGCAGTCCTGAACTATTTCGGAAGAATGGAACTTCAACATTACGACGGAGTTTGTAACTGTCCTAAGTCCTCATCTGCTGCAGCCATGTGTAACTAAAATGTGAGGCATAATTCAGCCCAGGGGAGAATAATATCGGAGATGGAGTTTGGTTAAATATTCACTGATCATCAACCGAGTCCAGAAGCCAAGTGTACTACAGATAAGATTTTAAATTATACTTTTCTCTATTTTCTGTTGCAATAATTATGTACGCGTAGTCCTTGCTTGAATATTTGAAATCATTTCTAATAGTCTTTGTAGTTAGGAATTTCACTCTTCTTTCACTGGTGTTGGTAGATTTAATGTGTGTGAGAGTGTATTTGGGACCTATAATTTGTTCTATTTGAATGAGTGCTTCGTGACACGTTCTCACTGTCCCATGATAAGTCGAGGAAAGGGTTAAAAATATTTGACCCACGCGATAACGTTTATTAATTTATAAATTAATGATGGAATAATTTTTGAATTATTTGGGACAGAATATCGACGTGTTCTGTGAACTTAGGATTTTTCCTTGATGTTTTGTGGTTTACCATAGATTCGAGATAGGATAGAGTCATCTATGATTTCATCAAACCATAGCCTACGATGACGCGACCGCGCGCGTATAATAATAATAAAGTAATAATAATAATAATAATAATAATAATAATTGACATTATTACGGTCTAATAGAATGTTTAAAGGTCATGAGTGTAATTATTACTGTGCTTATAAGTGATTAATGTGTGCTATATTGAAGTAGATGTAGGCCTGGAATATTGGTCGTGGCTTGAATGTCCACAAATTTTGCATTTGCTGTTATTGGCATTTTTGAGACTTGTAAATGGATCTTAAGATAGGATTTTATTTGTGTGTCCATTACATGAGTCAGTTAAGGAAGAGAGTGTGTCTTTGAACATAATTTCTTCTTATGCAGCAAATATTGATCGATAATTTCAGATAATAGGAGATTAAAAATAACGTAGTCGTGACTCATAGACCGTATGCGCGAATGCTTATTTATCTATGACTGTAGGCAATTCTATGGAATTTTAGTGATGAATTCTACTATAAAATTATCCTGGAACATCGTTGTGGAATCTATTTCATTGGAAAAGTGATAATCCCGCTACAATCACACACCAAACGATCGTAATGGTAGCCCTTGTCTGATATCGTCATCAGGAGAAACTCTCATATTTCAAATAAAATTTAAAATTAAAAATCAAGAGATAGGTTTCGATAAATCTATTTGATAATATTACCGTGGACCAAAGCTTGAATGTGAGATGGATATTTTGTAAATGTGATTTTCATGGTGATATTTTGTCATGATGTGCGTACACTGTGTGCGTAAAGTTTCGAATTTCTTGTTGTTTTGTGGCGAGCATATTTGGCTCAATTATAAATCTTTAAGCAATTTTACGACGGAATAAGATAGATTAGGATCTTTGCTTTGAGGGAAAATACTTAAGCAAGGATCGCGTCAATGAACTAAGCTCACAAAATGTAAAATGTTTACAATGCGAGAATTTAAGTCATTATTGTGAGTTGTGCACAACACTAGGTCAATTGACACAAGAGTAAAAATCGAATGAGTTGAATATTGGACTTCAAAATAATTTAAGTAAATAATTTGAAGCATAAGTAATTAATTAGAATAATATTTGATTAATAGAAATGATTTTTTTATTTTCCATGTGAGGTAAAAATTTGACTCACGGCTAAATAAATCGCAGAGTATTGTTAATTTAAATAATAATTTGAAAATCAGATTTTTGATATTTTGAGATAGGATTTTCTTAAATAATAATTAATTTCCTAATACGATATTTAAGGCTCAGTTTCGTATCTCTGCAGAATGCAATTTAATGAAGAACTGTGGGTGAATTCCAGCAGGGAAGAGCTAAATATTTTTATTCAAGATTTTGAAAATATTAATGGAATTTGGAAAGTGCTAATATTTTATTTAATAAATGTTAAAACCCATTTTTTTAAGTGTTTTCATTTGTCGTCAGTCCTTAGGTTGTCCCTATCCTCAATAATTTAGCGTTGCCTGTAAGCGAACGTTCCGCCTCTGGGACTTTTGCTTACCGGCTGAGCTGCCCGGCAAAACGGGGGCAATAGTGTGCGATCAAGTGTAATCCACAAATATTTGGGATAGCTGCTATGCCGAAGTTCTTGGTGACAAAAACGTATGTGAAGTTTAATGCCAGTTTGGCGATTATTCAGGTGAAAACATGACACTTCTGTTTTGTTAGATTTAGGACACAGTTGCCATTTCTTGAAGTACGTTTCAAGTGAAATCAGGTTTCTTTGTAGCACTTCTTCTGTCACACTAAGGTATCGATTTTGAGTGGCTAGTGTTATGATATCAGCATAACAAAATGTTTGCGATGGTGTTTCTGGGAGATCGGAGATATACAAATTGAACAGTAGGGGAGACAGTACCGATCCTTGAGGTAATCCATTTATGAGCTTCCTTTCTCTACTCATACTATTTCCCATACACACTCGAAACCTTCTGTCATTGAGCATATTGCTTATAACCTGCACGATGGTCCTACGGGGTGCAATTCGGAGAAGCTTGTAAATTAATCCTTCTCTCCAGACTGTGTCAAATGCTGCTGTAAGATCAATGAATACAGCTGAGGTCTTGAGTTGTTTCTGAAAACCTGCTTCCATGTGGAATGTCAGTGAAAGCACTTGATCGCAGCAGCTGCGATTTGGCCTGAATCCAGCTTGATCAACTGTAATACGCTGAAAAATAGTTGCGCTGATTCTGTTGTGGAATAGCCTCTCAAAACGATGGGCAACTGGTCTATAAGTGCTTGGGTCTTTGGCAGGCTTACCTGGTTTCAAGATGAAAGTCACTTTCGTTCGTTTGAATTCTGCCGGGAGTTGTCTGTTCTGTAGAAGGTCGGTAAAAAACCTTAACAGCCAACTTCTTGCATTCTTCCCTAAATGAATGCGAAATTCTGGATGAATGTCATCAAAATCTGGAGCTGTACCTGGTTTAACGTCTTTGAGAGCAGCATTGATGTCTTGCACCGTAAGCGGTTGTGAATACCTTGATGTGCGTGGTGTTCTTGATTCCAGAGTTTGGAGCTGGCGCCGTATGTATTTGGTATGTTCCTTATCTGATGGAGTTTGGGAATTTGTGATGATGTGAGATGCTACTTCATCCGGAGTAACTCCAGACTGTTGCTTCACCAAAGGTGTCCTTCCCCCAAGTTTTCTGCGGTGCCCCCAAGATCTTCTACTGGAATGAGTTAGGTCAATATTCTCCACTGTCTCAATCCACCGTTCTCTCCGGGTAGTATCCATGCTGGAAAGAAGTTCATCAGCTATGTCTTCATCACCAGTATGCAGATATTAGTTATAGAGTGCATCAGTCTCTACATTCCAACCAGGGATGTATTCTTTTCTATGGCATACTCTTCTTACCCGCCATCGTAACTGCATCTACGAAACGCTTGTAATTGTGCTTGGGAGCACTCCACCTAACACATTTAATCAGTTCAGTGGTGAATGTTGACCAATTTGCTTTTCTGAAGTTCCTCCGAGCATGTGGTATTGACCGTACAACAGGAATTTTGATGCTAATATCCACTACAATTGGGCCATGTTGACTGTGGGGAAAATGTCTAAACACTTTACGACTGGTATGTAAGGGCTGTCCTGCATCATTGCAGCTAACAAATCACAAGTCAGGATTGAAATCCCTATTTCATGCAGCTGACTGGAAAGTACCAAGATCTTTTGGGTCAAAAATCAGATGGAGATTGTTCATTTCTGTCTATTCTACGAGTTTCTTTACACATTCATTGTCATTCGAGTACTTCCATAGTTCGTGATGGCTGTTGAAGTCGCCTATATAAACTGCAGGGTGTTGAGCAGTCGGGAGTACGGTACCTGACCACTGTGCGTTTGGGGATTTATAAATGTTAAAACTAGTAATATGTGCCACACGCACAGCAACACAATGGATGTCTTCGTCTTCGTTTTGAAAGAGTATTGAGGCATCTTGGATATTATTACGAACATAAGTAGCTATATCATGTGCACTGTGATATGTTGCACCAAGAGCTGTGAAACCATTAATGAGGCACCTTTTCCAAAACTCTTCTTCATTGGCTGTATGGATTTCATGTATACCCACAACATCTATATTATTATTCAGGATAACTTTGGATAGGTAGTCACATTTTGCTCTCCTGAAGCTTTCTACGTTAAGCTCAAAAACATGGATGAAAGGTCCGATGTTTCTTGTCTGGTAGCTCTGAGAAGTGCCATTTCCATGAAATACTTCTGCCATTGCTGGAGGATCTTTAAAAAGATAGGTCCAGCAGCTACAGTTATTGCTTTCTTAGCACCACCCGGGGGTCACGTGTAGGGCACTCTGAGGGTAAACCTACAGACATGAAGCAATAATGTACCGCCTATTTATCTACTTTTATGAGATAATAAATTCACTTACTTGAAGAATTCTGAATTTTTTTAGGCAACCTGCACAAATTTAAAACTCCACTTGTACCTTTCCATTTTATTAGTTAATACTAATTGTGTAAGTATGTTTGCAATCAACACACTAGAAGCACCTGACTGACAATGAACACTAAAATGAATCAGAAAGTGTGACCACATCACTGGAATGAACATAAATTCAATAGCACAATTTTTTTAAGCTTACAACAATGCACAAGTTTTATTTGAAAACTATGATACCGAAGATGTAGCATAACTGACCTCAAAGTTTCATTTCTACAACACATTATCTGCTTTGGCGTCCACAAATGGAGGAATCTGACTTAACACACAAGAGAACAGAAATGATCAGAGAAAAGGAATCTAACCAAATAATTTCAAAATGACATTCTTTGAGTCATCACATTATTAAACTCAGCCATCATTATATTGATTAATGAAACTGATTATGTTAGTTTTAAATATTTATTGTTTACTATGTAAATAAATCTTAACAATTTCGAATTTGTAGATTTAATTTTTAATCTACAAATATCGCTTTTTCAGTCTGTCACTGTTGGCATGAACGTATAAAAATATTACTCAGAATATCTGGAAGCAATAGCTTCAGATAGCATTTCAGATGATACGAATGTGATGAACAAATGATGCAGAGAAAGTGAAAGAAAGAACACTTTTTCATGGTTGCTTAAATGTATTGTAAACAAATACACTTCAAAAATATCTAGCTTTACCAGAGATTCTTTTTGTAGATATATATTGAATAAAACTACGTGTACATGATGGAACATTAAAAATTATCTTAAAGTTCCTGAATATTTTAGATAATTTTAACCAATAGAATTTTCACATATTAGTGTTTAAATGTAACCTTGTAGAGACAGGATTGAACTGATGAAAATGGCCACTTTTGCAGATAAACCAAACACAACTGAACACAACTGTGAATAGGTACAACATATTCCATATTGTATAGGACTTGTAGTATACGTACTTTGTTTCTTCTTTGATGTATGGCAACAGCTGATCATCAGTTTGTTCCTCTATGAATATTTCCTCCTTAGTATCTTCGGAAGGCTGTCAGTAAGAAATAAGAAAAGTAGAATAAAGAAGTAAGGAAACAAAAATATTTAGGCCTAAAATAGAAACAGCTGAGAAAATAAATTTCATAGTGGCACAAGAAGACTATAATTAATTTATCGCCCATTTAAAAAATATATAATGGAAAGGAACATTCAAATGAAAATCCCATTGAATGCAAGAGAGGTACCTTGGTGGCAAATGGCACACAAAAATACATTATTATCAAGCACTAAATTTTAAAAGAACAGAAAAGAAGACAATTTCCTAAAACAGTATTATACAATTTTTTTCTATTAAGCACACAGCTCATCTTTAATAAATGTAAAGAATTTACAAACTCTTACTCATAATATTTTCTGTTTTACAAACATAATCAACACACATACCACTTGTGCAACTACTCCAAATAATACTATACAAATTCTATTAGGTTAAAATTTACATTGCATTTACTTATTTATTTTATTTTTTACCCTTTTTGGAACCTAACTTGCACAATGACCTGCTGTGTTTTAACCTGAGTCCCTTTTGCCACTGCTTTTCAAACAATTGATGAGATACAAGAACATGAAAAGGAACACACTGTTGGACAGCAGTAGACACAGTAGCATAGAAAGGGAGGAACATTGCAAATTTGTAAATTTAAAATCACCTACATATTTGTGAATATTCAGCAGAGCATATGTACACATACGTGTATGTGAACATGTACAATTTTAGGAAATTAAATATAGTAAGCAGTATCTCCAAATCATTGCCCAATACCATTCCTTGCTTCTGTTTCTCTTTCTGTTGATCCCTAATTCCACAATGACTAGCCATTTTCTTCATCCTCTTATATTCATATTCCCCTGTTCCCATCTTCCTACATATGACTTAACTTGTCACCTCTTTGTTCATTTCCAATGTTCCTATATACTTTCTTTCCAAAAACACTTCACTGTAATATCACATAATCCCACAGTACTCCCACCACTTTCCCAACAAGTGGACAATGCTTATATCAGAAGCATAGAAATATCCATCATCCCCCTCTGTACATCACATTAAGAGCAAAAGCATAAATCAGTTAATGTCCCAATCAATGAATCAATCAATCAAAGAATCAATCAAACCACAGCAATTAGGGCTGTTGGTTGTTTAAATAGAAAAAAATTGTGGAAATATATGAAACAAATTATTTCAATCGCTAAACCATCTTCCTATAAGTGAACATTTGCCAAAATTCGTCCCCTTGAATTCAAACTTATCTTCATGTTGCGACCTTTCCTAGACTTAAAGAACATGATTTAAATGTATTCATCAACTTAAGTCATTCAAAGCCATCTCTCCAATGACATCTCAGAATATACTGCTTAATCAAACAACTTGTCTCCTTTCTCCAAGTCTCCCCAGCTGAAACTTTGCAACATCTCTGTAACACAACACTTTTGTTAGAAATGACCCACAAGAAATGGAGCTATTTCTGTGGATCATTTCCTGTTCTCTACTCAAGTAATACTGGTGATGGTCTCACACTCTCATTGTGGCTTTGCTGGAGATTTATATGCCCTCTCCTTTACAACCCCTAAAAAAACCTCATAATCATATTAACAGATCTGTAAATTTTATTTTCAATATGTTTAAATGATTACCACAATGAGACCATATCCTTATTATGAATAGCTAGGTACTTACAGAGATCCCCATGAAGAAATTTCACCCATCAATATAATAATAAAACCGGAGAGGACTCTTTCTATTTGTGAAACAAAGAAACTGACTTTTCACAACGTTTACAAATATAGCATTGCCCGATGTCCATCTTACAATATTGTCAAGGTCTTTTTCAATTACTCATAATCCTGAAACTTATTTATTACAAAGAGCCGCATCACTTATTTCAGTTCATTATTCATAGTGTTTATATATATCAGAGAATAAAGGTCTCATAATACTGCCCTGTGGGACCCAATCCCATAATTGTTACAGGATCTTATGCTCTGAGTTCTATTTTGTAGAAATACACCAGACGTGGCCAAATTTTAATGGTAAAAGGTATATTTCTACCTTTATGTAAACTATCGACCTTTATAGCCTAATCCTTGAACTTGTTTGGAGGCAAAGTTTCCACTTGGGATATCCTGGTCCACACTATTGTATTTTTTCATACAGTGGCTACAGTGAGAACCACAATGTAATTTCATTATTCACATGGTTTTGTGTCATTTTTGTTAGTGAGCATGTTCTGTTGTTTATCTTTATTATCTACATATTGTTGCTGTTTGGAAGTAAATAATGTGACCTATTGTTAAGACTGTGCATTCTGTAAATTACATGTATTATTGATACTATTCAGGAGTTCAGTTGTATTTCTTAAGAGTGGTCCTAGAGAACTGGCAAATTTTGAGGTTATGGGAAGACGAAGAGACCTTTCGCCAAGAAAGGCACTGTCAGAGAGCTACTTCTTGAGAAACGTCATTCACAACAAGAAATAGATTCTAGATTGCAAATACCACAGCAATCTGTAAGTAGAATTTTAAAATGTGAAGATAACAGGAAGACAAAATATGATGATGATGATGATGATTGTTGTTTTAAGGGGCCTAACATCGAAGGTCATCGGCCCAAGACAAAATGTCAACAACGTGTTGGAAACTGTGGGCAAAAGAAGAAACCAACCCCAAGGAGGAAGCAAAACTGATTAATTTGTCAGTAAACAACCGCAAGGTTACTAGTTTGGATTTACGTAAGAAATTAGAAGAGTATGGGTCATTTGTATTAGCCAGGACTCTGAGGCGAGAGCTGTTTAATGCTGGAATGAAAGCAAGATGACCTCAAGGCAAAGCGAAGTTTACTCCTGCTATGGCTGCAAAGAGGTTCCAGTGTGCCAAGACTCTCCAGAATTGGTCTTCTGATGAATGGAAACAGGCAAGTCCATGACAATTACTGTAATTCCTAAATTATCATTCATTATTCCATTATAACAAAATCTAAGTGATGTAACCGTACAGCACAGTAAATGTATGAAATTCTTCTTTTAAACCTTACAGCTTATTGCATTTAATGCTAGGCTTATTTGTTTTATTTATTTCAGGTTTGCTTTAGTGACTAATTGGTATTTCCTGTCGAAGGAGAGACAAGACAATATGTCAAAAGATAAGCAGAAGCATTCCATCCAGATTGAGTGAGGCATCCAACTTCAGTGATGGTCTGGAGTGTGTTTTCTTGGTATGGCCGTGGACGATTATATATTGTAGAAGGAACTATCAGACGTGAACAGTATAGTATTAAGAACACTTTGGTAGCTCAGGTGCAAGAGTAGTTTGGCCAAAGTGAATTTATTTTTATGCAAGATGGGCCTCCTTGCCACAAAGCCTAGAAACAGTCCAGACATGAACCCCATAGAATATCCTTAGCCGATAGCAAAGAAAAGTCCAAAGAAAAATGACAAAAATTGGCTTGATTGAGAAGCTCGGTCAGATGTGGTGTCATGATGACGATTTAAAGAGTCAGTGTAAAATACTCTTTGAGGGTATGCCCAGTCTAATCAAGTCGCTCATGAAAGCTAAGGGGGTGCATATCAAGTACTAATGTCATGAACTTAAAAATTGATACCATCTCATGTGTTCAATTCTCAAATTTTTAATGTTTAATAATTTGGCCATATCTTTATAGTCACCCATTTAGCCATTGTTTCATCTATCCCAAACGCACTAATTTTTTGTCAGTATTATCCCGAGATCTACCCTAAGAAAATCCTTAGATATGTCAATCGTGATACATTTGACTTCCTGAATCTAATATATCCGCTATATCCTGCTGGAATCCACAAGATGAGCTTCAGTGGAATAATATTTCCTAAACCTGAACTACCTTCTATCGAGCCAGTTGGTAATTTCTTAAATGTGTATAACATAATCAGAAAGAATGCATTCCAAGAGCTTGCATGCAACACAAGTCAAGACGACTATTGTGTAATTACTAGCTTTAAGTTTAGCACATTTTCTCTATACACAGAGTGCTACTACACCAAGTATTCATTCATCTGGTATAGCTGTTTCATACATACTCTAATCAATATCTCAAAGAACTGACTTTCGTATATGCCCAGAAATTTTACCCATCCCAGCAGCATTTCTAGTTTAAAAGTTTTGTATATTACCTTCAATGTTCCTTATAGTGGATATTGTAAAGTAATTTCAAAGGATTAGGTTAAATTGTCAACTGCGTCAGGTACTGCAAAAGGACATGATCATACCATTGGTGACATATCCTATGCATCACGAGTGACGGCTGCGATGCCCATCGACTAATGAAGTATACACATTCCCATGTTGTGTAATTGCTACTTCATACCTTTCTAAATCTGTCAACATTCAACACCGTACACAGCAACAAGCCGTAGTAACACGGCTGAAAGTAATTCCAGTATCAAGGAAGACAATGTACACTGCCGGCTGGTGCTCTCAGTGCTTTTCAATTAGCATTCTGGCAGTGAAAATTGCATGAGTTGTTCCAACACCCTTAATGATGATGCATTGGATAGCAATAATGCCGGCGACTTCACCCAGTCAATAATGAAGGCTACTCTAAAAGATCTTCTCATGTACAATTGGGTGCAATTTGGATGGTGATTTGCACATTCTGCTGAATCGTCATTTTGCTCAAAAATAGGCACAAGGATGTTTACAGTCCAATGACTGGGAACAGAGCCAGAGTCAACTCTGGCACTGAATAAGCTTGTCAGCCAGTTGATAATGAGTTCTCTAAACTGCCTCATCTTCCAGAAGTTTGCTGGATGGTTATCCGGTCCTGGCACTTTTTGGTCCTTCATACTCCTAATGGCACTCTCCACTTCCTTTGCCAATGATTGAGGATTTATTGTTTGTCCTCTAATCACTGGTCATCTTTGTCTCTAATGCAGACAGTGTGCTCAATACTTGTGTCAATTTTCATCAGATGGAAAACAGTTCTCTTCTTCTTCCCTTGAGCTCAGAGGTGTACAGAGTTTATCAGGACAACACCGACAAAAATTCAAGGATGCTCTTCGTATTATGTTAAGAACAACGGTTCAATCAAACTGGCGGGAAAAAAAAATATTTTTGAGAAAATGAGGTTAAATTGTTACTTCCTGGTGTGCGATTGAAATTGAAGAGCTGCTGCCGCCTTTCAGGGAAGATAAGGGTAAGGAGGAGTTGTGGAGTGTATGCGCAGACAGAGATAATGCTTCCTCATACGACTTCAATATTATTGTCTCTAACAGGCAATATCCACAGTCCATTTATCTAATAGCTGTAACTGCACACACAGTTAAAGAACACACTGTATTTAAGACACACATGTTAGTCAAGGAAAGCTCCAGGTTGTTTCTCCTCTCGTCTGTTTGTCGCAGTAATATTCTATATTAATTAACATGCTCGAAGATTGTGTATTCCTTCCCTCATAATATTGTAAACTCAATGAAATACTGAATGAAGGAATCAACACGCCGAGTGATTTGATTACAGTGTATGTTCAATAAGGCCCCCTCCTACTTTGGTGTATATCCAGGATGTGTAGTGTATGGCGAACGGTTTGGAAAGCTGCCTGTATTCTTGTTACAAGATGTCTTCTCTTTCTATAGGGTTCACATAGTAGTCAATTCGTGTAGAACAAACTGTACAGTGCCTACAGGAGTGTGGAAGCGACTATGCGAAAAGAACGATAAACTTGTGCATTCGCATCGAGAATTACCTATTTCTCCAAATTTCACTTCCCCTCCCTTCTCTTTTCTGATGCACTGCGGCTGACTCTCTGACATAGCAAATAGAGCATGTTCATCAATCTGAACTGCATGACTGGAAGTAACAGGGTCACTTTAATTTCCTCAAAAGGAAACATTTCCCCGAGAATCTGACTGCACCATCATTCTCAACATTACACGAAGAGCATCCCTGATTTCTCTGTCAGTATAGTTCTGATACACCTTGTACACAGGTCATTACAGTGAGTGCGTCTCGATTGAGCGACAGATTTCTAACACCTTAAGTGCCACGTATGCACTAAAAAAAATTTCCATCCAGGCCATTCTTTCTTTTTTTACTATAGAGTATAAAATGGTGCACCTTATGACAGAAATGTACCTTTTAGTCACCTTGGGCCAAAATTGTAGTCATAACATTGTTTTGAAATTGTGGTGACACATTGGTCTCACGCGGCCACTGACACTACCTTCCAGCTGTATAGGCCGCGTGAGACCAATGTGTCACCACGTATCCTAGCACAGTTCTCACCTTCCTGACACATTCGTATACGTCTCTCTCATTATCTTATGAATTACTAAAGAATAAAACTCTTATCTTTCGAACACTGAAATCTAATCGGAAGTATAATCCAACCGATGTTACTAAAAGGAAGTTAGCAAGAGGAAAGACAAGAGCCCGGGAAAGTAACATTGATGTGGTTGTTCAGAAATGGCACGATAAAAGAGACGTCTTAATTTTGACAACTAAACACACTGGTGAGTTGGTCACTATTCAGAGGAGGGATGGTGAAGAGCAAAACCCACGGAGTGTTATAGAGTATAACAAATACAAACCGTATATTGATTTATCAGATCATAAAAAGAGCAATAGTACTCCCTCGAGACGGAGTAAAATGGTACAAAAAATAGCTTTAGCGATATTGATAGGCACAAGTATAGTAAATGCCATCTATATTTCCAATCAACTTGGGAATGAGAGTATATCTGTTACCCAGTTCAAAGAGGATATTGTTGAACAGTTAACAGGTACCGGTATCAAAAATTTTCACATTCCCCCACAAGCACCAAAGAAACAGGTATTACCCCACCGACTGGAGGATGTAGGCCGGCAGGGAAGACAGAGATACAGTAAATGTTATGAAGAGATCCATCAGAAATCAAGAAGGCCATATGCCATGAGGAAGACTCTACAGTCTAAGTTCAAATGACCAACCTGTGAAAATTTCTTCTGTTTGGACTGTTTCTTCAAAGTACACAGATTTGTAGTGTGATTGTGATTGTAAAACACAGTTTGAATTATATTTCTTCAGAAAGTCTCATTTGTTATACTTTGAATTCATATGCAAAAAGTGTACCAATTTTGTGATGTGATTGCGAATGAGACAAAGTTACAAATATTTTTTCTAGAAAGTTCATGTATTTTTTGTCCTATGTTTTCAATTTGTCTATAGGCCTAGACCCTGATATGAGATAACGAACAATGAGTACACTATACAGTACAATATTTTGTTATTTGTACACATGACACGATCAGAAAACAATAAATTATGTCATAATTTATTTATTGTGGGTGATATATTACAATGACGTACAGACTACGTGGTGCCACATCGGACTCGCAAATGAACAGGCCAAGAATAGATTCATGACGTACTGGTCACCTATTTTCATTTAACATACGTTTACATGTCAAATGTGATTACAGTATGGCACCACGGAGCCTGAGACTTTGAGAGTGCGCGTGAGTCCACAGCGGACTCACGCGGCCCGAATGGCATTAAGCTCTGTGAGTCAACGTTGGTCTCACGTGGCACTCAAGGTGCTAAGCCATAGGTTCCTCAAAGACAATTCTTTCCCTGTATATAAATTGCAATTCACAAAAGACTCCACAGAACACAGGGAAAGAATTGTCTTTGAGGAACCTGTGGATAAGAAATCTCAATCTGAACTGCATGACCGGAAGTAACAAGGTCACTTTAATTTCCTCAAAAGGAAACATTTCCACGAGAATCTGACTGCACCATCATTCTCAACATTCCACGAAGAGCATCCCTGATTTCTCTGTCAGTATAGTTCTGATACACCTTGTACACAGGTCATTACAATGAGTGCGTCTCGATTGAGATTTTTATACAGTATGCCTTCATCTTATCCTACAACTCTTCTTGGACTGCAATCATAAATAGGAACGTTAGATATTCAATACAAGAGGAACTAGGTTATATCGTACCCAAGTTTACTGTGACGGTTGCAGTGAAAGATCTGTAGAATGTGTCTACATGTTGTCAAATGCATTAAGATCAACAAGAGGAATATTTATGTTGTTGCTAGGGTCTCCTTCTAGTCTTTAAGCTTCCACCACTTGATGTTCTCAGGGGCATAGAGGTCCTTAAATTCGCTATGCCTACCTTATGCAGAGGTGGAATACAGTCAGATGATTATGACATTCACATCCTTTCTTCGTCGTAGATCACGGTGCTGAACGACGATCAGGTCAATTTGCTTGCTGCAGTCACCACAAGTGAAACCTCAAATATGAGCTCCATCATCATATCAGGTACCGAAAGTATTACCACCATGGCAGCTATAAAAATTCTTAGTGACCAACATGCGCATTAAGGTCATCACAGAGAAGTTGAAACTCATCTTCAGGATACGCTGCAACATGACCTCGTAGTTCCTGCCAATGCTCTTCCTTATCCAGGTCATCACAGCCAGATTGTGACATAGAAAACACAAGTTCGAGAGGATGCAACATTGAATGTAATTCACATAAGGCTGTCGGAATAGCACTGAACCTCAGCAACTCAATCTTGCATGTTTGCGCACACAATGAAATCAACACCATTCCTGCTGGATGTAACCTGGCAGATAAGTTCACAGACATCTTTGATGTCATGAGATTTCTGGCCTTTCCAAAGCGAGCAACTTAAAATCTAATTACATAGCTACACTTCAATTCTAAACCGGACTAACATTATCCAAATTGCAACAGGTTAACAGGAACAATAGAATGAAAAGATTAAGTAATAATAAAGCAAGAATGATATTTACTAATAAAATAATTATTCTACAATAATTCTAAGCCACATTTAGATGTATCCTACCTACAATAGTTTAACTGAAGCAACAAATATTCCTAAAGTATGAATTTATGGAACTTATGAGAATGTAAATATTCATTGACTATGTACATAAAATTTAGTTTCCTTGATTCATCAAAGAGAAAAAAAGGTGAATAGTTTGAATGTAATTATCAGTCAAAGAACAGTGGCCAGTTATAATCATAAATTTAAGCCATATTAATGAAAGTTAATTGAACATAACCTACGGCATATTGTTTATTTGATGGTTTCTACCATTTCTCTTTCACACCGACACAGATAGGTCATATGCTGATGAAATGAAATGTCGTATGGCTTTTAGTGCCGAGATATCCCAGGACGGGTTCGGCTCGCCAGGTGCAGGTCTTTCTATTTGACTCCCGTAGGCGACCTGCGCGTCATGATGAGGATGAAATGATGATGAAGACAACACATACACCCAGCCCCTGTGCCATTGGAATTAACCAATTAAGGCTAAAATCCCCGACCCGGCCGGGAATCGAACCCGGGACCCTCTGAACCGAAGGCCAGTACGCTGACCGTTCAGCCAACGAGTCGGACATATGCCGATGATGAGTTAAAAATGGCTAGGAATGAGAAGGAAGCAATTGTGGCCTTAATTAAGGTACATTCGCACCATTTGTTTGCTGTGAAAATGTGAAACATGCTCTTCAGGGCTGTCGACAGTGGGTTCCAGCCCAGGATCTTATAAATGCAGGCCAAGAGCTACATGGCCAGTTATTCAGTACAACAAGGAAGCAATTGCTTGAATTCCTTCTCTTCCAATACTTACTGTGAGAGTATATTAATATGTAATTTCAAACAATACGTTAAAAAGTAAGTTTTTATTTTAGAAATTCAGCTTTCACAGTTCCCCAGATGTACATGCACATTTGGACATAAGTTTTCATATACATGTCCAAAATTTTACGATACATGGGGTTACTTTGGAAAAGTAAAGAGTAAAGTAGATTACCAAAATTTTATGCAGAGCATGCTTTCCTCCCTTGAAGTCAAGATGGACTGCCTACGTATGCTCTTCGGATCTAGGATCGAGGTGGCCCTTACTTCTTCGCAGCTTCTCTGTTTGCCCTTCACCAAGAATCCCTTTAAGAGACTTATCAAGCATATCGGCATTGTAATTACGTTAGACAATGCTTCCAAATTTATGCTTATATTCTTGCAACACATTCGGAAGTAACCCCATGAAAGAACCTTACTCAGAAGAACAGCCAAAGACAGTATTCTTGAGGTGATCAAGCTAATGCAAGTTGAACCTAACAGCCCTTCAGTTAGAGTAAAACAATTCACTTCAACTAACATTTCTTGACAATGTGAACATTTGGTACCACATGATACAACAAGCCACGTCTCTCACTGAGGGACAAAGAAAAAGAGATAACAATCAAGAAAAAGGTTTATCACAATAGTTCTATGATCTTTGACTGTCCTACATCAACAGAGATCTATCCATATTAAGAAACAAAGTACATATATATGTGAAGATAAACCAACGTCCAGAATTATCACATGGAATATTTGGAAGAGAAGTCTACGAAAATATTAATAAATTGCAGGGCATATGCTGTAAACGGGAATCATAGATCAAAGGTATCTGGGCATAGAGAAATATTCACAGGTCAATTTATTTCCAAAAGTGAGGAGACAGGGTTGGATCAAACACATTTCAATGACACTTGGGTGAAATATCAATTAAGAAATAGTAAATGTAATGATTATCATTATTTTACTGTAAAACCAATTATAGTATTAACATTAACAGCTAAAAGATAGCTGGGCCTCTCAGAGAAGTTAACTGTTAACAATGTAGAATGACACTACATAAGCACTGTACAAGTCTACAGATAGTTTCACCTTAAAGTTCTACACAACACTTTATAGTGCAAATGCAGTTTTCACACCACACACAGGATTTCTACAAACCAATTTTACTAATTCCGTATCAATATATCGAAATAATACACTTTCAATACTTCTGCATCATTTATACAGCAGTGTATACTGTGGAAAGAAATCTTTCACCTACAACATATTGTAACCGAAAATGGCATAACTGGAGTTAAAATTGAGATTGCCGCAAAAGCCTAATTTAATTCGGTCAGTGGGTCATTTACAACAGCCGTGGTGAAGGCAAGGATCTGATAACATTGGAGAAATTCGCCTTTAGGCTCATTGCTGCATGGCCGCGTGGCGATCCACTCCGTTTCTCTTATTGGTTAGGAGGTTAGAATGCGACAGATATGAACAGTTAACATTTTCAAGACTAACACCACCCGGCAAGTTTTCAGAACTCTTCACAAGAACACTTTTGAACCATGATACTTTAAGAAGACGTGAAAAAATTATGATTAGTTTCCAACTAATCACACTTTCTAGGTAGAGAACTGATAAAAGCAGTGTGTAATCGATGCTCAACTTATTCAGCTCCTACACTACTGATTTCATACTGCTCTACTTTAGAGCACAATTTCACTTCGCTTTCCCACTACAATTCTACAAGATATTCTTCACCAAGAGACGTTTATTAGTCATGATGTCTCATAAAGGGAACACTTTATTTCGTCTTGTACAAGACATAACCACGACTATATTAATTCCAGAACACGTGTGGTATGCATAAATCATCTGAACCCGCAAGTTAAGTGTCGACTGACATTTAAATAGGCATGGTTAGAACACATATCAATGTGCCGCTTCAGAGAGAGAGAGAGAGAGAGAGAGAGAGAGCGACAGAGAGTGTGTGTGTGTGTGTGTGTGAGAGAGAGAGAGAGAGAGAGAGAGAGGAAGCCTACTCTTACGAGAAGCCTGCAAGACAAGGAACAAGGGGAATCATCACGCTGCTTGCAAGAGGAATCTTTACTTTCATCATGGTGCACCTTGCAAGGGATATTCCTTCTGGAATGTCTAACTTAAAGGGGAGATCCCACCAAACCCTAAAGGGTGGTAAAGGGACCAATCGTTAGATGCTGCCAGCCAGGAATAAATCAACTTTTAAGTAATTTTTTAAATATTAATTTCATTTCCAGTGGGACTTCATTCTTGAAATAATATTTTCTATTACTTTCTGCTGTTGCAGATTCTTATCGCTTCTGATCTACTTATTGATGTTGGTAAATTTTGTGAATGATTAAAATACACTCATGTCCATAAAATCCAGAACACCTTGAAAGACTAGAGATAGGAAATCTATATTCATAGGACATGTGCATTAGTATGTTCTGAGGACAGGTCCACATCAATATCTCTGTGCAACACCGACTGGTAAATTGTGCCTGCTGTGTTTTTAGTCTTAAGGTCTATAAAATGTGCTTAAATGTAGCTGTGTATGCTTTTATAGTATACTTTATATTAGGCTTATACCTTGTCAAATTAAGTAATATAGACCTTAAGACTAAAAACAACGCAATATGACAAAGTCATTCTAGGAACTTGTTTTACTCGTAGAACTTGAACGTTAATGATATAATTCAAGGTCATAGCAAAGTTTTATCATACGTTGTGATCCTTTTAATGTGTTCAAAAAGTGGTATCTTTTTAATATATAATAGTTTTCTAAACTTAGACATAAAACACAGTATTATTCACTCTGAAACATATTACCTAATGACAGTCAAATAAGAAATGTTTATGGGCAAGGTACAACTATTAAAAAAATGTATTCTAATGTGAATGTACACGACAGCTGAGGATGACTTGTGAATAGTCGAAACAGGTCCTGTTATTAAGAAGAAAATTTTAATAAATTAGTATTGATTAGGTTGATCTCTTTCTTTCTATGACATATTTAGTTCATCTATATGAGTTGAGAAACTAAACTCTTGGCACTAAGGTGACATAAGTGAAGTGTGCTTTTATGTCTATTTAGGGCTGACTGGACAATGTGAGTTGTAACTTCAAGGAGGGGGAGATTAGGGTGAATGGACTAGCAGGTAGACAGGTTGATGGGATAGCTGAGGAAGGGGAAGTGTGGCAAGGGAAAATATTGCTATGATCAGAGGGATTATGGCTGTATGTGGTATGCATTGCCAATTGCTAAAATGAAACTAAAACACAGCATGTGACTACACCCTATTAATGGTCAGCAATTAACATATTTTAGGTAAATAAATTGTCAGTAATAATAATAATAATGATAATATGCAACAGCAGATTAGGCATACAGAATACTCAAGTAGGAGCTTTTTCTATGTAGTGTTGATGTTAGAGCTATGTACACGTAATATGGAGGCCTGACTTAAAAGAGAACGAGTTAGGAAAATTTTATTAAAGAGTATGTAGATCGACAGGTGGTAGGATAAGAAGACAGATTAAGTGAACAGATATTTAGACAGATAGATAAATACAGTAAATGGATAGATAGATAGATAGATAGATAGACAAATTTACTTGAAAAAATAAAAAAGCTAGCTCCTCAGCTGTGACTTACGGTAAACGATGGGTTTGGACTCACATAGTCAAGTGATCAAATAGCACTGCAAGAGAAGCTTATGCCATAGAAAGTTCCTTTAACTGGCACACTTTTAATTTCATCCCGTCAGCCTTCTTCATTATGATGTCTCCTGAGTCAGTCCAAGTGTTTCTAAGACCAAAACACTGGATTGCTGTCGTCATGATGGACATTCTGGTAGCTATAAGATCTTCACAGATTGTTGTGGATGAGCCTTTCAGTTTCCTTTTCCTAGTGAAGACATTCTGCCATGAGTGATAAGACACAAATTTGAATAGGATAGGTCTTGTTTTCCATGGTGATCTAGGACCTAGTCTGTGACACCTATCAACATCATTCAGTGTAACATATGCACCTACTGCTTTGCACATGCTGAGCGCTAGTTCATCTCAGTTTTCGTTCAAACATTCGGGGATGCCGAAAATCTTACATTATTCCTCCTGCTGTATTGCTCCAATGAATAACATTTGGAGTCCATATTCTCCTTCATTTTGTGGATTTCCACCTCATTTTTATCAAGATTTTCAGTTAACTCTGAAAATGCTTCGACATTAAATATTAAACTTTTTTCAAGTTCTCATATAACCATTTCTGTTATGCAGGTCAAAATGGCCTGCACAATTTTTTTTTGGAAGCTGTCCGAGTTAATAAAGTCGTCCAGCGTGCACTTCATGAGGTGGTCTATGTTGGCATCATTGGTAGTGGCTGGGCTTCTAAGTCTGTTGTTTTGACGGCCCATTTTGTTTACAATGCAAATTTGGAAGAAAAAGAACAATACCGACAAAATGTGTTGGTACGATTCATAAATACAAACGTAACACTGCCGCAAGTTTTTGCACTTCCACTGCTGTATAACACCTCCAAATCACTTGATTACTGAGGAGCCTCACTGACCCACGTACGTGACGAACCATTTCATCAGATAGGTTAGAAACTCAACATGGCGCGGCCCGAATGGTGTCACGATGCATTACTCATTTACACAAGGTTTACCTACATCAGCACATTTAATAATTGTAATAATAATAATAATAATAATAATAATAATAATAATAATCGCAATAGCAATAAGCACTTGAATGAGTATTAAGTTCAAGTGATTTTCACACTTACCTGCATTCAGTCAGTGTTTTTTGTCTCTTTTTATATTTTACGAGGTAGTGACTATCGCACACGTCATTACATAGTACACAAACAGAGTCATCTGTTGTCTATGTGCATATTTTGCTGCGGAAGCCATATATTTAAGCTATTAGAAAGCTGAAAACGCAATATAGGCCTCTCCATTCAGCAACAACACAGAATATACAATAGTAAGCAAATCAAAACATTGAAAATTGGATCAACCAATCAGAGCGCTATAGGCTACACATAGAGCTACTGAAGCTATTGGTTACATCACATTCAATATCACACTTGGTTTTGTTTGAATGTTTATTCAGTTTCCTTTACAATTTATTAATGGCATAAAAGACATAAGCCTACCCAAGATTAGTGTTATAAAAATTAAAAAATGTGCTTCTATTAAGCGATAAAAAGGTATGTCCATTTTATCTGGCCAAAGAATGAATTTCCAGATTTTTTCTGTATTCCCTGACATTTCCTGGTTTTCCTGCTATTAATCGAATTCTCTGACATTCCCCATTTGCGGTTTTCCATGCAGGTGGACACCCTGTTAAACCCTTATTTGGGCCGATGGCCTTCGATGTTAGGCCCCTTAAAACAACAAGCAGCATCAAACCCATATTTTTATGGGGAGGCCACTCACTTTTTATTTTCGTTGAAGTGAAAAAAGGTTCATGACCGTGTGTTGCTGTGTATGTTTTTACTAGTTGATGTAATAACCTCCTTTTGTCGAATTAGTCAAGTGGAGACGCTCATCCTTGAAGTTGGCAACAGCTTCAATGTTGAAATCGACTACTGAGGGATGTGTAATGAAGAATCAGTAACGAGAGGAGGGTAGAACGATATTTAAGATCAGAGAAAAAAGGGTTAAATTTTGTGAAAAACACTGTGTATACATTTACCTACACCGTCAACCTTTCTGGTATGAACTAGTTGCCTTTGTAGCATCAGAACAAATGACACTTGCACTTCTTGTATTGTATCTGTGTGGTATTGAGGGAAGGGGGTGTGGCGGAGGAGAGGAGATGGGCAGAGCATTGAGCTTATGCGCTGTTGGCTGTAGGCTGAACATTTACAGCGATAATGGCACAAACTTCTTCAGAGTAGCTAAAGAAATCAAGACCTTTCAGTAAAACAACCTCCAGAAAACCAACTCTTCACACAACTGCAGGCATGGGACTAAGTTTCCTCCTTTTTATAACACACGGTCCTCTATGTAACACTTTGACTAGAGTAATCAGGATCGTGATTTTAATCCCTTAGGCATGAGATCACGGCTGATGATGCACATGCAATGGGCGAAACATGTCCCCTTAAATTAGTATGACAAGATGAAATACTTAATTTTAAGAACCCAATGTGTATTGAATACGAGGATTTCAATAAACTTTTGTAACCTCGTTGAATTAATGTACATTTCAATATGGACCAGTCATGAGATTTGTAACATATAATTATCTGAGATTGTTGTAAACAACCCACGGAGTGAAATTAAAGTTCACTGTTTGTATCGGAGTTGAACCCTTTACACAAATATTATATTAATGTTGTGCAGGAAACTAACAACTCATATAAAGACTATTAATCCAATCATAGATCAAGAGGCCATCTTCTTGTCAGTGGATAACTGCACAATACTCCAATACTAGCGGACTGGAAACATTAGAAATTCTGTATCACCTCACAAATATAATTATGATGGCAGAACACCTTGGACCACTTCATCCTCGCACTCAACACTCTGAGAGACAAGTTTAGGATCTCTTCAGAAAGGGGAACAGAAAGAAGCCACACTCATACAAATCTCAGGTGTTACATCGTGTTATACTAATTTATGTTTCGCCCATTGCATATGCATCATCAGCTGTGATCTCACGCCTGGGGGAATAAAAATCAGGATCCTGATCACTCTATGCAAAGTGTTACATAGAGGAATAATTAATGAGAAATACACAAATGGTGCCTTTAACCCTGACATACCCATTCCTTAAAACTAGAACAGACTATGCTGCCCCAAATCTAATAAAAAAATTGTGTGAAATCGAACAAGACCAGACTGCTAGCTAATAAGGCTCTCTACTTAGACATGATACCCGATCTCACCACAACAACATTTCTCTCCGCACTTTATCAACTTAGTTCTCATAGAGGTCAACCCCTAAACATTTACAGCAATAATGGCACAAACTTCAATGGAGCAGCTACAGAAATCAAGGCCTTCCTGCAAAATAACCCTCAGAAAACCAACTCTTTGCACAACTGCAGGCATGGGACTGATGTGGCATTTCATCCCTCCTGCAACACCACACTTTGGTGGAATCTAGGAAACAGCTGTCATGAGTCTGATTTAACGCCCCAGACAAGTGATGGATTTTTATCGCTTCACCAACAAAGAATGTACCATTCTTGAAACATATACATCCTCTCACCAAAGCTAAATGATGAACCTTTTGACACTTCTTACCTAACTACAACCAATTTCCTTATAGGAGAGCCAATTACTACACTCTCTGGTCATGATTATACTTCCTCTCTCATCACAACCTTGCCCACATGGCTATATTTTCAGCAGCTAACCCAGAACTCCTGGATGAGATGGTGAAATGAATATCTCAATAAATGGGCAATGAAATACCCCATAGCAACATAGTCATAGTAAAAGAAGATGACACGCATGCTATGAAGTGGACGATGACAGTGATCAAATGTGCATCCTGGTAATGATGAATTATTCATGTAACGAATGTTCAGGTGAGTAATGGTGAACTTACAAGGTCTATTCACAAACACTATCCCTTATGAAGTATGAAACAGAAAGGCAAGATAACTCTTCAATGGCTTATTTATTCATTGCATGTTTAAGTAATATTGTTCAGAGATTAACTGTGGAACGCAGAGAGGTGAAAGAAGGTGTCAGCATTAATGGGTCTATCTACGATATCAAAGATAAACTTTAAAACAAAGGTTATATTTCTTTTCAGATCTCAAATTTAACAAAATTCTTCACTAGGTCAAGGAACAAAATATCAGGTACAAAATAGCAAACAAGAATAGAAATCCAAGGTTGGAAATTACAAGTTTTGAGCTTCCAGCTCCAATTTACAAGTTTACGTCACAAATGTTGCGTTTGGTTAGATAACGAGAGATATGTCCCAAGACACAGTTCCAGAGCACCTTGCTCCAAATGTTACACATACGGCCTTCCAAAGGCCCGACTGAAAATTGCACCAATATCAGACAAGAGTTTACATGCTCTTTAAATTCAACCAAGGATGCTGTGTTCCCAATTCATTACAGCCTACTCAAGGAAACATTACACAAAACTATACAATTTCTGACATCTCTAGGCACAACCTACAATTCCTTTACACAGCGGTATCTAGTACCCATACTTCTGGACCTTCATAAAGAGAACAACAGGTTATATTACTGGTCCAAACTCAAAATGTATGCAGTCGTAAACTTGCACTCCTTGAAAAAAAACTTTTGAAACCCTACTTGGGCTTGTGGCCCGATGATGCAGAGGCTAATTCTACACAACTGAGGTGACTCGAAAGAGAAGTTAATGAGTGATTTACAGAAGAAAAAGGTTACAAAATCGTAGTCACCTCAAGATAAACTGAAGGGGAATTTGAGTGGGTAACACACTCTCTATCCCCAATTTACAGTTTAAGTCTGTATGAAATTTTACATTAGCAGAATGAAAGCTTACATTTTTGAAAACAGATGATTACATAGTTAAACATTAGAAGCTTCCTCTCCTGTGAGTTTAAGGAGATAGCTACAGATATAGAAAACTGGTGGCCATTACCTGGGCTGACATTCTGCCTGCCAAAGAATTAGGCCTCCTGTCTTAACACACACTCAGAAATTTGACGAGAATAAGACAACGTAACTAGAAAAAGTCGCGGCTTTTATACCCGAGGGGAGGGTTCGAGAAGGCTCTGGGCAAAATCTGACCACACCCTATCATTTTATTTGATACTCAAAAAGTTACAAGAAGCGTATGATTGGCTGAAAAATAAATACAGAAAATTTGTGATTGGCCAGATTTCAAAGCTGGCGAGATGAGAAGGAAGTGTTGCAAAACACTGAAGTATCAAAATCAATGAAAGTAAATTTAGTTGAGGAAACTTATAAACCCAAAACTTCTTTAAATCAGTAATTATTCCACCTTGCACCAGAATGCATGACCGTACCTTTTTGTGGGGACATCTATGGAGAAAAATTCAAACTTTTTGATGTACACCAAAACAAAACAAACAAATCCAGTCAGTTTAGGAAACGTTAAAATAACATACTAAGTTATTCAGTAGTGACATCTTCTGATCAATGTCCCAACTTTATGCATTAGCAGTTTCAAGTTTTGTTCGACAGATAGTGTTCCCTAAGGCGCTTCTTTTCAATGTGCGGGTTGAGGTGCACCTCCCGGTACAAATATTATAAGTCACAATGGACTAGTACCACCACAGACCACATTAGGGAGAAAAGGAATATTTTTCACTTGCCAAGAGATGGCTACAATGTGTGTAGTATACAAGCGAACAATCACAGTAAACAAGCATATCACCTGAAACTTGTATCAATAAATTACTGTATTATTTAGAAAACAATAATTAATATAATCAATAACATAACAAAGGTGTTTCATATGGAAACAACTAGTAAAATATCCTGTAACAGTAACAAAAGAATGTATCCTTCAGCTACTTTTTGTTCAAAACTAATTAACGAATTGAAAAGTATTAGTAGGAATGATACCAGCTACCAAATGACATAGAGTAGAGGTCTTTGGAATAATCCTAACTGCTGCACAATTCATAACGCAAGATAGTGGAGAAACTTTAAAGAAAAGTGAAAAATAGGTATGTAAACAGTCATCTCATAAAAAAGTATATTATCAGTAGGACTATCAATCATGTGCACTAAAAAGATGGATCAAACCCCGGTATCTCTTGAGCCATTTTCTACCCATTTCCATTATCAGATGATGGCTTATCAAATTATGTACATTACCTCAAGAGAGTTTTCCTGCGGTGACTCTGGCTCGGTTAACTCTGATTTAACTTCTTCTTTCAGAGCTATCACTTCTGATACATGTTCAAAATTTTCCTGTGGAAAATAAGATATATTAGGTATGCTCATAACACACATCTACAAATACAGTCACTAACAAATGAGCATGTTAATTCATTAATTTCCAGTATTACAGTTACTTTCAGAATTTCACTAATGTTTAAGGAAGATTTCTACCAGCAGAGGACTGTTATAACCAAAGGCTGTACTGAGAATGGTGTTACTATTCTTGTTCACTCCTTATGTCAGAGAAAGGATGAGACTGAGAACAAAATATAAAACGCGAAATATTATCTAGCCATACCAGAAGATATAATACCAGAAATGGAATTGGGGCTATCTCACACAGAATTTTGGAAGGAAGCAGCCATAGGCATAAACACTAAAATGTATGAACTGTTTTCATATGTTCAAAAATATCAATCAAATCATAAAAGTTGTCTGAACCAATTAGAAGCGTTACATTTCTAAATGATTTTTTGTTCTCAGCATAGAGTTCGTTTATAGACAGATCAAAATTACTTGAAATAATGGAATCACATTCTCTACTATGGTTTTGCTGAGATCACAGGGGCTACATAAAACATTAATACAGTTCTGTTTCAAACAGCATATTTCAATGCTTCCAAGTGTAAAATAAAAAACATACATGAAAGAAGCAGACTTATCACAGTCATATAACAGTGAAAGATGTGATGTAGCCCAAGGTCAAAGCAGCTAGAAATGAAATATTTTACTACTATAAGCATGTTATGTAGTGTTCTGTGAGGAGCTGAGGGGATGAGGACACCGTCAGTGGAGAATCAGCAGTCTTGGAGTGTATATCTGCAGTTTCAGAAGATCTTTTATGATCTACTACGAGACATTTAAATTTCACTCTTGGATTCATAAAACCTTGTCAGCATTAAAGGGGGGACTGTGATTAAAAGCTTATATTCTAATGTAAGTTACGTAACTAATAAAAGTGAATTAAAGTATCAAGTTCTAGAATATACCAACTTATTACATTCAATACAGAAGAGAACAGTAGCTGAACTAAGGAATGGGTGAAAAGGATGCACAAAAAGGACAAGGAATTAATGTGAAAGAGGAAAGAAAAAATTCTGTTTATTGTGCCTTAAGTCCTTAAAGTGTCAGAGCCCACTAAGAAGGGGCACAGAAAAGAAATTATTCTCAGAATTCATAAATTCTAGAGCCCTTAGACATGGTTCTCTACTGTATATATCATAGAATCTGACCTGTATTTGAGGAATAAAATGAGCTAATCACTATTCTGTCTTTCTAGAATAATTCAACATCTGAGCATATTACTCATTTTGGGAGAACGTACATTCAGATTTTGAGCTACTTCATCCCTCGTATGTCATAGGCAAATCTGCTCATTCCTTAAAACACATAATATCCTCCAGCACATTGTGCATGTGAGGGTAAACCAGAATAAACACACCGGTGTTAACATTTCGTATAGCAGACTGGTGTATCCAGGCTCAAAAACAGTAATGAAAATTTGTGTTTTAACTTCTACACTAATTATGGTAGGAGTAATAATTTTCAACATGTGGTGCTAATGATGGTGCAGTAGTAGGGGGATATAAGTTTTATAAAAGGTAAGATCAGCCAACCATCATCTATTCTAATCAAAGGGGGAAAATAAGGAAGGTGCAACAACTAAACCAAAGTAATTACAATACTGACAGTAAAAAGTACAGACTAATCCAAGCCTAACCTTAAGTTCCTAAGAGTTGGCATCGTTGTGTAGCGCGTAGTGGTGTATTCCCAGACAAACAAACAAAACAGAGTTGAACTACGCATAGATGTTCATTCAGCAATTGGTGACTGCTGGTGTTAATACTGAGGAAGCACATAGAAAATTATGCCCCTGCCAAACTTATTCAGCTATTAAGGGTTAATTCCTGACCTCTATAAAGTTATCTGGAATGTGACTTACAAGTGATGCAGTTGTTTTTCCTTCAAGCCAGGCTGGTTCCTCTTTGATCTTTGCTTCTAGGTCCATTTTGCACTGCAAACTGAAGTAGTTAGAAGGTACTGGGAAGGTTGATTACTTCCAATGACCTTACACTGAAACATAAGCCAGAAAAATATATTACCTATGTCATTGATACTTATGGGTTTTGTTAACAGACTAAGCAACAAGCTTGTAATTTTACATGACCATCAATATTATGATAATACCAAAAAACCCAAAATTTTACACGACTGTTGATAATGTGATCATACCTACAGGACCTCAAGTTTTCTATGACTAATAATACGATCAAAGCGAAGGACCTGCAGTTTTGCATGATTTCTAAAACAGTGATCACTTCCATAATATAATTTAGCTTATCTGTCGATATCAAGATCATAGTCATAGGACCCCTAGTATTACATGACACCTTATCCCATATTATTAGCTATACAGTTTTATATGGAACTGAAACCACAAGATGACCTTTCTTGAAACTTCAGTGACTGTACGGTTTGCATATCACTCTGATCACCTGGTTCCATATACTGGAATCTTCCTACCACTTTTATCCTTTGCAATCAGCTTCAAAACTAACTGAACAAGTTCACAGTTCTTTGAGATGTGTTCTATCAAAATTTTCCTTCCCAGGATCAAATTCTCTCAAATCATTCTTCTCTCATTAAGCTTATTCACTATCTCTTTATTTGAGACATTTTCTATCAATCTGATCTTCAAGAACTTTTGATAACACGGCATTTCAAAAGCTTCAACTCTGTTTCTCTTGGCACCAGTTATTATCTGTGTTTCACTTCCATACGGTGTCATACTCCCTACTCAGTGTAAATAATTTTAAAAGTTTTCAATCTGTTGAACCTAAAGAACATGATGGAGAACAGATGGGAATTTAAGCTGGATTCAGTGATGATATTTATCGATATTGAGAAGGCATATGTCAGTGTACCATGGCAAGTGGTCTCAGAAGGCAGGGAGAGGTGAAGAACCAATTATAAAAGCCATGAACGAATAGTGAGTAAGTAGTATGAATACTATGAAAGGACAGACAAACTGGTTCAAAGTAGAAACAGGACTTCAAAAAGGATGTGTTTTATCCCCTCCAATCTTCATTACAATCGTGGATGAAATCCATAAGACTATACTACAAAATGGGAACCAAGGAGGCAAAGGCCTCACTCTTTGCAGATAAGACAGTAATATGTGGAGAAGATGAAATGGAAGCAGAAGAACAAGATAATGCAAGGAATCAGGAGATGGAGGAACATGGAATGAAAATACGTGTGGAAAAGGGTACGATAATAGTGGTGACAAGAGGTAATAGAGAAGGAAGTGGGAATATTGAAGTTTTTGGAAGACCATTAGAAGTTGTGGAAAGCTTCAAGTATTCGGGGAGAATAATTGAAGAAGATCGGTAAATAAAATAAGAAATTGGATAGAGATTTGAACAAGCCAATGAGTTTTAACAATGTGTGAGATGTATAGTCTGTAAATGGGATGTCCAACGGAATGCAAGAAAATTTTGCAACCAATGTATTACACACCAATTTTGACATATGAACCAGGCACATGGACAACAAAAAAGCATGATGAACACAGAATGCAAGAGGCCAAGATGAAATTCCTTAGAGAAATAATAGGGAGGGCATAAAGGGATAAAGTCAGAAACATAGAAATGAGGGAGTGAATTTGATTCCCTGAACTGAAAGGCAAGATAGAGACACATAAGCTGAAATGGTATGGACAAATGATGAGAATGGAAGAGGATAGAGTTCCACAGTAAGTATTTACAGAGAAAGTCATAGGAGAAAGACATCGGGGAATGCCCAGAAAGGGGTGAATGGCTACGGTAAGGAGAGTACAGAGAAGAGTGGAGTAAAGGTAGAAAAAAAAATTGAGGAAGGAAAGGAGTGGTGGAGAGAGTAAAACTGAGGAGGTTCTTGATTCACATTTCTACCCAGAAGACTGGAAATGGAAAACAAAGAAAATTCTCTTGAAATAAAGACAAAAATGTATACAATACTGCTATCAGCTCATTTCATTGAACAATGCCACCGACCTTTACTTATGTGCCTTTTCTATATTTTTCTATGCATGTCTTGTCTAATGACACAACCGAGTGATGTTTACCAGAGTGCCCCTTGTAGGGAGTTCCATGTCAAATGAGTGGTTTAAATGTTTAGCAGTTTTTATTGTTGCCCAGGTGGCACAAAAATTATCTATGTTGAATACCTCGAGTAGTGCCTATAGCAGTGTTCGCTAGTCACTTTGTTATATTTTACTGTAAATGTAAACATACTGCGCTAACAATGAATACAGTACTAAAATTTCTCCTACAGGTAATACAAGCTTTGTTCCTGTAGCTAATTGAGTTGATTCTTATGCTTTGTCAGGGAACAGATTTCTATGTAAACACATATCTATTCACAAAACTATGATCAATTGTATTTTGTATATTTCACCAGAGGGGACAATACTGAAGAGTGCCATGTTTACTTGTTCTGGCCATCACAGGTTATTCTAATAATATGTTACTGAATTTACTTTCAAGCAACTACCTTTTACAGTTTCCACAGCCAGAATTTATTCCTGAAGATTGTTCTTCCATTCCTGCTAGCAGTCTCATGTTGCACTAACTACTCCAAGGGAAAGGGATAAGATTAGGTATACAGCAGCGTTAATTAAGGTTAATTAATGATAAAATGGGGAAACTACGGAAACGTATTTCACGACTGCCGATCCTAGGACTCGACCCCATGCAAACTCACCGTCACTCACACCTGAAAATCCTTTACACACCAATAAATCAGAGACGAAGCCAACTGTTACCTAAATCATCACGAATAAATACCGGATAAAGCTGCTGTGGGGTAACGATGTGATACAGAAGAATGTCCATAACAACACTGATATAACAAGATACAGATAACCTAAATGGAAACCTTTCAAGATTTTGAACCCTACTACCATATGTCATGGCATACAAAGTAAAGAACAACTCAACATTCATAGCATCACTATAAAATTGCACACAAAGGTAAATAACAGAGCAAAATAATAATTAAAATTACACCCTACATATCGCAATTTCTTTCTGAAACTACCATCTGCATTTCTTCATCTGCGTTGCTCTCCAGAAAAAAATCCTCATTCCACAAAATTTAGATATACGATATATTGCCACTACCAGAGTGCGAAATCTGAAAGAAGTGGTGTGGGGGGAGAAGGAACATAGGGCTTAACTACTAATTTTTTCAGGCAGTACCTGGTGGGGAGGGGGGTTACAATTCCCCTGTATTTTAATTACCCTCTCCACCCAGAAAAATGTAAATTTGATATCTTTTTGTTTGAATTTTGCTGTTATAACGGGAATGATAAACATTAGAACGTTATTCCAATCAGCTGAGAAGTTTAAGAGAGACTGTCGCTATCTTAGGAAAGGCCAGACGAGGTGCGAGTTTCCATGGTTTATTGCTTTTTTAATGGAACTTTCCTCTACCAGGGCTATGTGTTGACTGAACAAGTTTGTCAGTTTGTACCCTGCTCAAGTGAATATTGGCCTATTGATACCTATAGGAAACACACCCAATCCAAGAAGTACAGGAGTGGTGTAAACTCGAGCTACTTATAGCAATGACAAGGGAGGATGGACTTGCCAGCGTGAAACATCAACAATAGGCTGCAGGTGCGGAGTTGTCACTGCTGCGTTGTATAATTGCTCAAGGTCCGGCAGTCATTTGAATTATTTCTGATGTTTTCATGAATATATGCCCAGTGAAAATCATTAATTTCAGTACCGGTAATAAATTATCAGTTCTACATTTGCCTGTTTATTTTATAATGAAAGAAACCCCCCGGACAATTTTACTGGTGGGGGGGACCTCTAAGATAAAATCATCGGTGGGGGAGACATCCTCCTCCCCCCCAAGTATTTCGCACCCTGGCTAATAGCCTACACACAACTTGCAGGCACTTGCAATGCAAAGGCTGGGAGTTTTATAAAAAGCAAGCTAGTTATATGCGTATTCATTTTTCATGCTTAATTAGAAATAAAATTAAAGAAAATTGATAACATTAAATATTAAGAATATGTAGAATGCTGAAACTGAGAAAGATTAGTATTAACTTCTAATTTTCCCAATTGAAATCTAAACATTTAGCAAAATTGAATTACTGAATTTGAACATTACCGACAGTATATGTTAGAGGTTGTGGACACAGTGTAAAATGATAGAAATCACAATTCCTCAATGAAGAAAATCCGTAACTCACTTAATAAGCTGTAGAATTGGCTAATACGTGCCTTTTATAACGACATACCAGCCACTTCGAAACAAAACCAGGTATTTGAATGTTGTTTAATCACTTAAAACGAACTCTTGAAGAACAAATTTGATTTGTAACAGTCAGTAAAACAGGCTGAATTTAGGAAAGGATGTATTACTAGTGATAACTGCACAGTATGGGACACTTCTTCTATTGAAATGTGAATGGGCTTGTTATATCACCCAGTTACAATAAATGTAATAAATCACACTGTAACAAGCATATACACTAAAATACACAACTGTGGGGAGAGTTGTAGCTTAACATTCCCTAATGTTTACAACTGTAGGATGGGACACTTACTGGAAAGAGCACTGGCAACACTGGGTGCAATGTTACGCTATGTCTGGCTCACTGCCTGCTCGATCTGCATCCGATGGCTGCTTATACTGCCTGCTCATTACAACATTTTAACATGGCACTAAATGAAACACTCCGTTTACAAATACCCACAGTAGGTGGCAGCACTAACCGGCTCCAGACCTGTCGGAATGAAATAGCGGGAAATAGGATAGGCTGTACTTGTTTTCAGTGAAAATGGCGTACTGCTGCGTGCCTTTCTGCAAATCAAAGAATGGGAAACCAGAATGCCGTGATATTTCATTCCATGATATACCTTCAAGTACACAATTGCATCGAAAGTGGTTAAGTATTATATCCAGGGAAGGAAACAGCAAGGGAAGTAAATGGATTCCTGATTATTCCGTGGTTTGCAGTCTACTTTTTGTAAATGACGATTTCAAAGTGACCAGCAAAACGCGAAAATTAAAAACAGGATCTGTACCCAGCCCTTTCCCTGATTATCCAGCTTATAAACAACCGCTAATTTCAGAAATGATTAAGAGAAGGGATTCAAGCACAGCGACGTCTAACAAGAGCTCTTCAAACACCATTGCACAAAATGGTAAGTGTAAGGTTTGAAGTATTACATACTAAGTAATATAATATCTGGGGACACTGTACTGTTAATGTGAAGGTACAAAACAGAATAATATGCTGTCATAGATTCCATTGTCCGCCTCTGTGGTGTAGTGGTTAGTGTGATTAGCTGCTAACGCCGGAGGCCCTGGTTCGATTCCCGACTCTGCTACGAAATTTGAAAAGTGGTACGAGGGCTGGAACGGGGTCCACTCAGCCTCGGGAGGTCAGTAGAGGTGGGTTCGATTCCCACCTCAGCCACCCTGGAAGTGGTTTTCCGTGGTTTCCCATTTCTCCTCCAGGCAAAGGCCGGGAGCTTCCTTCACCCTTCCTTGTCTATCCCTTCCAAAGCCCCTGTTCAGCATAGCAGGTGAGGCCGCCTGGGCGAGGTACTGGTCATCCTCCCCAGTTTCATCCGCCCGACCCAGAGTCTGAAGCTCCAGGACACTGCCCTTGAGGCGGTAGAGGTGGGATCCTTCGCTGAGTCCGAGGGAAAAGCCAACCCTGGAGGGTAAGCAGATTAAGATTTTATTACGAGTCTTTTGCTAGCAGTATAATATCGTGTCAATATAACTTACTGCTCTTTTTATTACTATTATTATTTACGCAAGTAGGGCCTATTTAGTTAATTGGTTAATTCCAGTGGTTCGGGGGCTGGGGTGTGTATGGCATCTTCAGCATTAGAAATCATCCTAGGTAGGGCTTTCATCTTCACAGATATGCAAGTCGCCTAATAGGCCGTCTATTATTATTATTATTCCCTGAGTATGTACTTGGTTTACTGGAAGATTTTCGTGAGCCACCTGAGTCAGTGTGTGTCACTTCGGAAACTGCTTACCAGGGATTAGTGTGTGGTTATTTAGTGCGTGTAATCGAAGAAAAAACAGAATGCAGCACGTGCTTGAATAACGTTTCTACCTCATTTAATTCATCCCCATTGATAGCTGCGCTAGCCCTAGCAACGATTTATTGGCCTAATTATGAGGCTTCAGAAATTTGTTCGGGCGGCTCTACCGTACTGCAAGAAATCTGCAAGTCTGCTCCAGATCATAAAAAAACTATGTTCTACCTTCTTTGTGCCAATGTAATTTTTTGAAGTGTTTTAGTAACAATAAGCACCAGGAACTTGTGTCAGAAACTGTGCTGGCCAAAGTCGTGAAACCTCTACTTAGTAATGTAGGGAAGTACCATACAGACAAAGTTTCCAGGTTTTCTTGTTCGTCGAAACCTCTTTCTTGAAAAGTGCTGAAGCTATAACTCTCTAGAGAACCACTTTATACGTAAAATTCTTTAATATTTCTCTTACTTTAAGATTTTAAATTTTGCTGGTATGCGTATCTAGTTGTATTCACGCGGTAAATGGGTACGTTTGGTGCTGCCATCTAGCGGCAGATTGTTTGTAAGGCGTGTTACACGTTTGAGTATGGAATGAGCAGGCAGTTTAAGCAGCCATCGGATGCAGATCGAGCAGGCAGTGGTCTGGCTCGAAGAGGATCTATAAGAGTGGAGTCTGCACGGGTGGAAAAAAAAAAAAAAAAAAAGAAACTCGAAAGCAAGTCCATAGGTCTTAACGTACCGTGGACAGCCATGGAAGGAGGGGTCAACTGTTTGAGCTGTACGATCCAATTCTTCGTACACTAACGGAAATAAAACCTTACGGTTTTTATACATATATATATGCATTATCATTATAGTCCGCTATGCCTTTCAGCGTTCAATCTGCAAGCCTCTGTGAGTTTCCCAAAACGGCCCATCGCGACAATCCTCTATTTGCAACTAGTGCCGTGGCCTCATTTAGTTCTATACCTCTTATCTTTAAATCGTTAGAAACTCAGTCAACCCACTGTCATCTTAGTCTCCTTCTACTGCTCTTACCCTCCATAATATAAACTATTATTCTCCTAGGTAACCTATCCTCCTCCATTCGTCGCATATGTACCCACCACCGAAGATGGTTTACGCGTACAGCTTCATCCATCGAGTTCATTCTTAACTTAGACTTTATCTGCTTGTTCCGAGTACTATCCTGCCATTGTTCCCACCTATTTGTAAAAACAATATTTCTCGCTATTTTCATGTCTGTTACTTCTAACTCATGAATAAGATATCCTGAGTCCACCTGGCTCCCACTCCCGTGAAGAAAATATGGTCTGGAAACACACCGATGTAAAGGCAGTTTCGTCCGGGAGCTGACTTCCTTCTTCCAGAACGCTCTTTATCGCTACTGCCAGCTCACTGCATTAGCTTTAATACACAAAATACAGTGGAGACGATACGCAACACTCTGCGAGATATCGAGGGATAGCGATTTGAGCTTCCTCTACCAGGGTGACCTGGGCGTTACTGATTCTGTCATTAGAGCACGTGTATATGTTTCCGAAGTTTTTTGGCGTTATTTATGCGTTTGCGTTAAGTTGACAACCCATATATGCCCACCTTTTTTTTCCGTTTTGAATATCTTCCATCTTCACATCAAATGGTCAAATGGATGCAATGATGTTGTAAAAAATGAAAAATAAGTTTTTCCTATTCCAGTCGTGAGGAAAGTGCCGCCCCGTAAATGGGGCGGTGGACATGGGAGGGTACATGTAAAGCAAATTACTTTCCCTTTCGACTAGAAGTTTACTACGTTCACACATTCAATTATATCACAAGAAATACAAATACAAAATATAAAACTCGTCAAATAAACAAACAATAGTGTTCCAAGTTAGAGAGATTGTTAAATTATTTCCATTTGTCACCATTATAAACGTAGACACAGAAGAACGTGTGATAGATGTCACTTGCTTTATGTCACTTTACAATGGAACTTCTCAAAGCAATTAGCATAGCAGCCCACATCATATTTTCTACATTTCTTGGTAGTGTTCTTATGGCATTCTGGGTTGGGTTTGATATTATTATATGTCCAACACCATCCAACCGCACTTCATCCTGCACGTGCCGTTTCACAGGTTTCAGAGGTCTACCAATTGCAGGACGATTGGTGTATTTTCCTAGGTTTCTAGTGTTCAGGTTTAGTGGGTATATCAACATGTTCCCACTTACGTGTTGGTGGCAATGTTTTCTTTTTTCGGGGAGGTGATAACATGTAGTTATCACTAGAAATAGCTCAGGATGCAGCCTGTTCATTGTGACTACCTGATGATGTTACTTGGTCAGCACGGCTAGTTTTATCATCCCGAATCTCAGGTACTCCCAATACCACTTCTTCAAATCCATTTTCAGTAACGAGAGTAGCCCGCAGCTTTCTCTCAGCTCAAAGTTTGTTCCCAGATAGATTATTGATGTTTCCATCTTCGTAACCACTTTCTTCATCACTATGAAGATGATTTTACGGGGGACAAGAGTGTCTTGTAGCACTTGCAAATTTTTTGGTCGTCACTCTCAAAAATCGCCAAGACTTCATCGATGGTCGACCAAAAATATTATAAGAAACACGTGAAAATATTTTAACGATATATCTACAGTAGGTAACAATACTGATATAATCCAGATGGTAGCCTACAATCATTTGTTCCGTTATTTTTACAACATTTTTGCTGGATTACTCGATGCATATTGTGTTTTATAACCAGATAAGGCGTAGGATAGGGAATCTGTAACTCGTGTATATCTACATATCATACCACAAGGTATTTTAGTCAGTAGAACATATGCTGCCGTAAAGATTGTATCATAAAATATGGTGTACCCGCCCATGGCCATTGCCCCATTTTTGGGGCATTGAAAGAAATGACTAAAAACAGTACTCAAATTACAAATAACCAGCGATATTCTATTACAGCAACATTATGCAGGTTATATACCATAAGGAATCACACAAACATATTAATAATTATCAATTATAATTAAAGTACTTACTTGCTCTGAGAGGTCATGTTCCATGTTCACAATGAGCCGTAGTCAACAACGAATAACTGTTCTGTTGAAGCAGTTGTGTGTTGGCAGGGACCCAGGTCTTATCCACCAATGCCAACCCTCTTGAAATATAACATCAAACTTACCTCAAGAAGAAATTCCTTGAAATATAAAAATAAAATTCTAGCTGCCTCAAAAATGGGGCCGTGGGCATATATGGGATACGTAAATAGTAGCGTGTGTCATTCCTTTATATCTCCTCAAAATATGAGTGGAAAGATACAGTATCTGCAGTGTTTTGCTGCAATAACTATGAAGTGCAGAAGGATTCGCGGCCTTTCTTCCGTTTCCCTCGTGACAAGAAAATGTAAGTAAATATTGTGTTTGGATATATATATTCTTCCAGTTACAAAGATATTTTTATAGTACTTCCTAAACTTGTGACCTGCGCGACCCACTTTTGAACAGGCTAAAAAATATAATAAGCTTATTTTATTGTATAGTGTAGCAGTTAACCTTCAACACCGATGTGTTGTTGTAGGTGTGATCTGTGGGTTTGATTTAATTCAGGAAAATACATATGCATATGTGCGTGGCTAGTTGTATTCCAAGTTACCCCATATGGATGCCGTAATGCGTTGTCAAGCACTGAAGAAAATATGGGTGATTTAAGAAATGTACAAATTTTGTTGAAACACTATGATGACGCAAATTTGCTTTACCTTAATGAAATGGCATTGTGCCAAGTATTGCTTATAGGGAAAATTTGAATGTTTTTGAGGCTAAATTTATAGATTTTCTTTCTGTTAGAAGGATTCAAGTTAAAAGGAAAATTGTCCAGCTCTGAAATGTAAATTCAATGAATCATGTGCAAGGAATGTGCCGATATTTTTGTTGACAAGCGTTTTAGTGTGAACATACTATGCTTTTAAATGAGAAAAAAAGACAAATCTAGCCGTGAACCTTCAGGCAAGAATGCTAAAGCTAAAAAAGTAATGCATAAATGAAAGATCAAGCCCTTTCATAGCAGTCCATTTCACATCTTGATTATATGTCTAATTTCAGTCTTTAAATAATAACTTATTAAATAATTCTTCATTCATTTATCCAGAATTGCTTTTGCAACTTTGAAGTTAATATCTTAGTAACACTTTCTTTCAGGACGTAATTTATTTGTCCATTTCCTTATATACATTTCCATTGATATTTGAATTTAGCGCGAATTTTTAGGTCACGCCACTAGGAGCGCAACTTGCGACTTGTCTCCCATTTAAACAAGGCTAAATCCGGAAGTGTCGCATATTGCCTCTGCTGTATTTGACTACTGCTTGATTCAATCTCACTTACTATATTACCATCCTGGGGAAATAATAATAACAATAAGTTAATTTATTAATTTGACCACCTAATCAATACAATAAGTCTTGTCTTTGTTGATATACATTGACATGTAATCCTGGGAGAACACATAACAAAAATACTTAAACTTATCTACCTGTTCTAGCTTTGTATCACCAATCTGTCATTCAATTCTGTTGACTTTCTTACCTACTGACATCAGTTTAATCTTGGATAGGCTAATTGTTATTCCATACTCATTGCACCTATTTTCAAGTTCCAAGACATTAGACTGCATGCTTTCGGCACAATCTGCCATTAAGACGAAGTCGTCAGCAGAGGCCAGACTGCTTACTACATTTCCACCTCACTGAATCACTCCCTGCCAAATTATACCTTTCATCAGATGATCCACGTAAACGACGAAGAGCATAGGTGAAAGATTACAGCCTTGTCTAACCCATGTTAAGTATCCTGAACTAAGAACTAATTCTAACATCAATTCTCACTGCAGCCAAATTGTCATCATGAATGCCTTTGATTGATTTTAATAATCTAACCCAGTATGGTGAACATCATTTCCCTCGGTACTCTCTCATATGCTTTCTCTAGATCTACGAAACATAAACACAACTATCTATTCATATCGTAGCATTTTACATTTACCTGGTACGTACTGAACATCGGACCTTGACAGGCCCTCCGGGCTCTGTAATCACACTGTTTTTCATCCAACTTCCCAACTTCCTCTCAACCACTGATCGCACCCTCCCTTCCAAGATGCCAAGATTTTGCTTGCTATGCTAGTGAAAAAGTAAAATGGCGGAGAGCTCAGTCATAGTGTAAAGTGTGTGTCAAGGCTAACTCGTAAATCTGCAAGATAAACAGCAACTAAGTGCCATTCGCGACCTAATCTCCATAGTTTTAATAATCACCGTCCAATACTGACAAAAATCATGACGCTACGGGATGTAGTTCAATAGGTATCGGCAATTGAAGATGCGATGCAGCATTTTCGCGCCCAACTCAAGGAGGCGACCAGCAGCGCCAACCGGGAGGAGAAACTACAGCGGCTGGAGGAGGAGTTCTGTGCGTTTCAAGAGAAAGTGTCTGGTGAACTGAAAGACATAAAAAACAATATTTTAAAAATAGAGGAAAAGCTGGACGAGCAAAGAGAATGGATGGACGAAGCGGAACAATACAGCCGCAGAAACTGTCTAATTTTGCATGGCGTCCCGGAAGCACCAGGTGAAAACGTGTACGCTAAAGTATTATCAACTATTAAAGAAAAACTGGATATCGAGCTTAATATGTCAGACATTGACCGTTGCCTTCGCCTAGGAGTTCCGAAGCAAACAACGGCTGATGTGGTTGCCACGGGTAAACGCCCACTGATTATTAAGTACCTGCGGTACCAGGATCGTGACCGCATTTGGAGAGCTACACGTCGGCTAAAAGGCACGCACCTTCTCCCGACGGAATCGCTCACGGGTACCAGGAAAAACATTTTAAATCGTGCACGAGATCACTTTGGCTTAAATCGTGTCTGGAGCCAGGACGGTCGCATTGTTGTGCTATGTGACAATGGACGAAAGGTGTTAATTACTACAATGGTACAACTTGTTAGTTTAATGTAAAACACGAGTGAGCATTGATACGGACTCATTACTGAGATGGCATTAATGGATAATGTTGTAGTTTTAAGTAAATGTGCGTGTATGTGTGTGAGTGAATGTGATTGTGCCCCTGGAAGTACTTGCGGTGAAAACAAGGTGAGTAAGCAGAAGTCTTTTCTAGATAATGGCTAGTCACAATACAAGTGCTATTTCTACCGATTGTAGTGACCTTGATGTCCGTGAACCGCTCCCACCCCCTCCCCAGTCGCCCCCTTCACCCTACCCTTCAACAGCGTCAGTGGGAAACATTCTCAGGGAAAGTCTTTCAAGATATCGGCGAGCCCTACAGTGTTGTCATATTAACGCGCAATCGTTAATGGCTCACATTGACGAAATACAATCCCTCTTTGATGATAGTAATACCTTGCACTGCATATGTGTAACTGAGACTTGGTTACAACCCTCACTAAACTCAGGCCTGGTTGAATTAAATAACATGACTTTACATCGTCTAGACCGAAGAAAACGTATAGGGGGAGGGTGTGCTATATACTGTCGTAATGATCTCAAAAGTAAAATAGTGGCTACTTCAGACCAGACAATTCCCAGTCGACCTGAGTTTATGTTTATAGAAGTTTTGGCTAACAATCAAAAAGTACTGATCGGAGTAGTTTATAAACCCCCAGACGTAAGACATATATCGGACCTTGAAATTTGCTTAGCCAAGTTAATTCCACTGTACGAAAATATAATTATACTTGGAGATTTTAATACAAATCTGCTGACTGCGACAAACGACTCATTGCATTTACAAAATATGTTCTTTAGCTTAGACCTGAACATCCTACCTCTAAATGCTACTAACCATCTACATACAGTAAACCGGACGACTCATACTTTGATTGACTTGATCATAACTAACAATACTCAGAAAGTTTTAAATCACGGACAGCTTGCAGTGCCAGGTATTTCTACCCATGATCTAATATATGTCTGCTATTCATTAAAGATGCCAAAATATGAGACTAAATATATAACACGCAGGGATATAAAAAATCTGGACAAGGAAAGAATACGACACGAAGCATATTATCTGCCGTGGAACGATATTTTACACATGGATGATTTTGACGTAAAAATAAATAAACTATCTGATCTGGTGTTAGAACTGTATGACAGATTTGCTCCCAAGAAAGAGATTCGGGTGACTCGACCACCTTCTCCGTGGTTGACTAGTGAGATTAAATCAGAAATGGCAAAGCGTGACTCGTGGTACAGAAGGTTTAAACGAACGGGTAATGCTAATGACTTTGAAAATTACCGCGTTCTCCGCAACAGGGTTAAACAGTTAATCAGAAACAGTAAATATAAACACATATGTCAAGTATCGAAATGCAAGAACTCGACAGAAATATGGAAACAATTACGAACGATGGGTATAGGTCGAAAGTTACTAAGGCAGGCGCCGAATGTATCCCTTGAGGACTTAAATTTACACTTCACGTCAGCCGAATCCACTGTAAGAGCAAATAATAATAATAATAATAATAATAATAATAATAATAATAATAATAATAATAATAATAATAATAATATTCATTTTATGCCAATTCAAGATACATTTGTGTTTAAAGAGGTTGGTATAAATGACGTAAAACGAGTTATGTATTCTCTCAGATCAAATGCTGCTGGACATGATGGCATACCTCGTCTTTCTACAAATACATCATTGGCGCCATTCTGCCGATCGTAACACACATTATTAACTACTGTTTAACCCAAGGAATTTTCCCTACGGCGTGGAAGGATGCCCTCGTCATCCCAATCCCAAAAAAGGATGGACCCACTATTACTTCGGATTACCGACCAGTTTCTATCCTACCACCCTTGTCCAAAGTGCTGGAACGCCTGGTACATGAACAAATCTTTACGTACTTACATAAATATGCTTTACTCGACTCTTACCAATCAGGCTTTAAGAAAAAACATAGTACCATGACAGCTCTGCTGAAAGTGACAGATGACATTACATATGCAATGGACAACAAACAAGTGACAATACTTACTCTTTTAGATTTCAGTAGCGCATTTGATACTGTCGATCCTAGGTTGCTTCTTTCCAAATTACAGTCCTTAAACTTTAGCCAGAAAGTGCTGGAATGTTTCTATTCTTACCTCACAAACCGCCGGCAGTGTGTGCCTTCAAATAATAATAAATCAACGTGGCGAACAAAAAATATTGGTGTTCCACAAGGGTCAGTCCTAGGCCCTCTCCTATTCACTTTATATATAAATGATATCACCAGATCAATTAAGCACTGCAAGTACCATCTTTATGCTGATGATCTCCAAATTTATTACCACACTAGAACTAATAATATACAACAAGCAATATGTAATGTAAACGCTGACCTTGAACAAATTAATAGCTATGCAATTAAAAACAACCTTAAATTAAACCCCCATAAAACGCAAGCCATTATCATCGGTACATCAAAGAATCTTCACATTTTAAAACAAAATGGCATTCCTCCCGTAACTTTAAATAATACTGTTATATCTTATTGTGAATCAGTTTCTAACCTTGGTGTTATTATAACGGAAACTCTAAACTGGACAGCGCAAGTTAAGAATATCTGCAAAAAGGTTTATTGTGGCTTGCACCCCTTAAAACGTTTCAAAAATGTATTCCCTCGATCACTGAAAGTTCAACTTGTTCGGTCATTATTATTTCCCATTTCTGACTACTGTGATGTAATTCTTACGGATATAACAAAAGAATTAAGCTTGAAACTACAACGCACTCAAAATGCTTGTCTTAGATATGCTATGGATTTACGGTATGACGCTCGAGTTTCTCCCTACTATAAACAATTATCTTGGTTACGACTAGATGACAGGCGTAAACTACATGCAAATACTCTTGTGTACCAGGTACTTTCGGAAGACATCCCTGCTTATCTCTCCAGCAATTTTCGTCACCTTGGTTCTTTACATCCTCATGATACTCGCTCAGTATCCCTCCTAGAAATACCTATCCACCGAACAACCACATACCATCGATCATTTACTATCACCGCTTCGGGATGGTGGAATGCTCTTCCCAAAGACATCAAGGATGCTGCATCAAAAAGTATATTTAGAACCTCCTACCAGCAGTTCCTCGTTAAGTGCTTCCAGCAAGGTACAGTACCTGTATGAGTGGAACGAGTGATTGTGTGTGAAAATGATATATTATTGCACAATAAATTAAATATTGGTTTAATATGATTATGGAATAATAACAATATGTGTGTGGTTAAGTGTAAGAAAGGGCCAAGAGCCCTAACTTCGCCACAGTAAATAAAGGCTTTATCAAATCAAATCAAATCAAACCTCGATAGTTGTTGCAATCCTTCCTGTTCCCTTGCTTATAGATAGGTGCAATTACTACTTTTGTTCAATCTGAAGGTACCTTACCAACACGCCATTGTAATCTTACTATACTCTGTGAAGCCATTTCATCCCTGCCTTCCCACTATACTTCACCACTTCGGGTCTAATTTCATCTATTCCTGCTGCTTTATTTCAATGGAGTTTATTTACCATCCTTTCAACTTCCTCAAGCATAATGTCACCAACATCACTTTCTGCCTGCCCATTAGCTTGGTTGTGCGCGACACCACCAGGAAGATTTCCTCTTACGGTGAGAAGGTTTTCAAAATATTCCCTGCACCTCTCCAGTGATACCCTGGGATCTATTATGAGTTCACCTGAATTATCATAAACACAGCCCATTTCCTTTTTCCTTTACTTCCTAAGATTCTTTTTTACTGTCCGTAAAGGTTTTGGCTGCTGTTTGACATAGCCTTTCCAGGTTATTACCAAAATCGTCCCGTGGTTTGTTCCATCAACTACGTAAAATTCCCTGTCCGCATCGGCCCTTGTTTAGAGCCATTTCTGATAAGCCCCCTTTTACGTTAATAAGCTGCTGCCACTTAATCATTCCACCAAGATGTTCGCTTATCCCCACCTTTACACACACCGTAGCCGTTCCTAGGCCTTCCCTTGCTCTTTCTACTACAGCATCCCCGTATGCCACCTATTCTCTTTCTATATCCTGAACCTGCTTACTGCCCACTGTCAAAACTGTTCACTAATCATATCCATGTACTTCTGTCTAATTTCATCGTCCTGGATATTTTCTACTCTTATTCGTTTTCAGACATATTTCACTTTCCTTATCCTAGTCCTAGAGATACTTTGTTCACTACAGATAAGATAGTGGTTTGGATCTCCGAAAAAATGCCCGAAAAACTCATACATTCCTACCAGAATTCCTGAATTTAAAGTCGGATAAGTCATAGTCTATGTTATGGATCTGGTACCCCTAGCCCCCCATGCGAATAGAATGTATTCGTAACTGCGAAACACAAACTAGCACAGAAGTCCAACAAACGCTTCCCATTCCCCTTAGCTTACATGTATACCCCACATTTACCAATCACTTCAGTTCTATTTCCAACTCTCGCATTGATATCGCCTATTAGCACCCTCCTCATCCTTGCTGTTGACGCTGACTACGGTGTCACTCGATGTTTCATAAAACTTGTCAACTTCATCCTCATCTGCAACCCTCACGTGGTGAATATATAGACCATTTTCATCGTAATTCCTCCAACTGCCATATATACCCACTGCGTTCACTCATGTACGTGCCTAAAAGAAGCTATGCTGCGTACAGTAGTTTTCCACATAAAGAGTGATTCCACATACTCTGCCCTTCCCTTTCTAACACCCATCAAGTACCTTTTATCATCTCCTGTCCCTTCGCCGTTATCTCTTCTTACCCGAATACCACTTACGGTACCTCCAGTACATCCGGATTCGTCCCGTTTGCTGAATCAGCCAGTTTTACATTCTTTCTTCCAGTAGGCCCATTAATAATGATAGTTCCCGATCGAATTCCATTTCGTTCGACAGTTGTTTCAAAGGAGTCCTTCCCCTGTCAAATGAGAGTGGGACTCCATTACTCCCATAGGTCCGAGCTTTCCTTAAAACATTATGAACTCGGTAAATTCATGAAGCAGGATGCTATCCTACTTACACATAGTCACAGTGAGGATCTCTTCTTTAACGGGTTAGGGACAACCGGTGGAATTTTAGTCCTAGCCTCCTGAGCACAAGAAGGGTCATTGCACAGATTATGTCCGAGAACCCAATCCCGTTCCATAGCAATTGGTATCCCGACTCTCAGGACCACTTACTAGGCCACTCAGCCGTTGCCCATGGTCACGAACTAGAACGTGACTACAGTAACCCACACCATGAACCATCAATTATTATTATTATTATTATTATTATTATTATTATTATTATTATTATTATTATTATTATTATTCCGGAAATATCGTGTATCACAGAGGTGTAAGAAGGTGCTGGGCTGAATGGATGAACAAAAATTTGACAAGAGCACTAAATTTTGAAATAATATTCCTTCCTCCTTGTTTTTCTTATTTAAAATTTGGTTAATAGAATAAACAATAACAATATAATAATGAGCTCGTTAGCTCCAACAACAACGACATAAAGTCCGAAATCAGGTAAAAAGTAGAGAGAATTATCAGCATGATAATATACGAGGGATGAGTATTTTTAGGTCTGAAACAAGTATACTATTTTATAAGAGCAGGTTTGGTCCATTAACTTCCATATCCTAGGTGTCTGAGCTCCAAACTCTAATAGAGTCCAGTTCCTCAGAGCCATAAATTTCTTATAGCGCAGAAGGTTATAAAATGCTAATCTTCAAAATGAGGAATTTACAGTCACTTCTTGTCTTATTTTCATATTACTTTCCGGAAACATAAAGAGGGGTAATGAGTGCCCGTATTAAATGGCCATAATGTAAAATGGAAAAGTTTGATAATCATCGGCTAAAAAACAAACGCAGGCAGGCGAAAATCCTGCACAACTTCTAGAAAACGCTTAAAACATTGTGGGCTCATGGCTCCAAGGTACAGAGGCTAAGGTATTCCACGCTAGAGCGACTAAATGATAAACATTAAATACCAAAAACTGTTGATAATTTTGGAGGCTAAGAAACTTTAGTCATCCCGTACCGAGTGGAATGGTAGTCAACAGAGGGTAATCATTCTTGTCCCCTTACATTACATATTTCCGAGTAGGGAATAAAACAGAGCCCTTGTACTGGAGAAAATTTTACATTTAAACCACGGGGTCGAGAAATGAACACGAAATAAAAGCGTTTTGAAATATTCCCCTCATGCTATCTCCGAGAGCTACCACATGTTGAGAAATATGTGTCATTACCTTGAGTTGCTGGGCCTGCGACCTCTGCCACTTTAGTTTGCGCCGCACACAATAAACTGGAGCAATGACAGTGACAATACCAGCCTTTATAGTGTCTCGAGCGGAAGTTAGTGAACTCTTTACAGATAGGATGGATGCTTGTACACACGCCAAATGTTATTTGGCTGGAGAAAATATTCACAAAATTTCAAATTGTTTGATAGATGCAAGAGATTGAGGGGGGAGGCAGATGTGTTGACAACCTTGCCACAAGAACAAAATAATTTTCAAAACTAAAATAAGCCACCTCTAAAATCTAGCTTTCTCTTAAGAATTAATTGTCCTTAATCCCGCCAGAGGGGGAAATTTGGCCGATGGTAGAGGCATCTGACAGTTGAAAATCCTAGTGCCTTGCATAATATTATGTCAAGTACAATTTCATAGATCAATCAATCAATCAATCAATCAATCAATCAATCAATCAATCAATCAATCAATCAATCAATCAATCAATCAATCAATCAATCAATCAATCAATCAATCAATCAATCAATCAATCAATCAATCAATCACTACTGATTTGCATTAAGGCAGTCGCCCAGGTGGCAAATTCCCTACCTGTTGTTCTCTTTGCTTTTCTTAAATGATTATTAAGCCATTGGAAATATATTGAACATTTCCCTTGGTAAGTTATTCCAATCCCTGACTCTCCTACCTATAAGCGAAAATTTGCTCCAATTTGTCCTCTTGAATTCCAGCCTTATCTCCATATTTTAATCTTTCCTACTTTTAGAGACACCACTCAAACTTATTTGTCTATTGATGTCATTCCACGTCATCTCCCCACTGACAGCTCGGAACATACCACTTAGTCGAGCAGCTCGTCTCCTTTATCCCAAGTCTTCCCAGCCCAAACTTTGCAAAATTTCTGTAACGCTATTCTTTTGCCGGATATCACGAAGAACAATTCAAGCTGCTTTTCTTTCGAATTTTTCAGTTTCTTTCTCCCTTCAAATACAAGTAAAGGAGAGAGATTATTGAACATATTATCAGTTTGATTATATCTGGTTATAACTTCAAGCTTATCCAGGAAACATAGAGGAGAACTAATGTGCTCAGCTATGTGAACAGAAATTAGGTCGCTTTCAAGCTCACTGCTGAATTGAGAATAATAATATTATTTATACTAACTACTTCTATGGCTTCCATAAACGCCGAGGAGCGACAATTTCATCCCGCAAGAATTCTTTTACGTACCGGTAGGTCTGCGGACATGAGACCGGCGTATATGAGCACCCTCAAATACCGCCGGACTTGAACCCGCCAACCCGAGCTAGTCATACATTATCTCCTTCACCAGCTTAAATTAAATTTAAATATTTTCTGCCTTTATTTTGGTGTACGCATTACTATAACCGTATTCTCAAAGGCAGGGCGGAGGAAGGAGAAAGAGAGAGAGAGATCTAGTTTGTATATTTTATTGCAATTTCCGTAAGTTCAAGGGCATACCACGTAGGACTTATCTGTCCTTCCTTTTGCTTGGATGCTACGTTAGTCTTCTTCTTTCTTCAATAAGCAGTAGGGGACGGGGGATCATTTTAAACATATTTTTAGCTTACAAGTTGGTGTATCTCAAGCTTTCCTCATTAGGGAAACCCAGAAAATCTACAGGGGCACTAATGAGTCAATCACAATTACCAGATTTTTATATATATTGGCTTAAATCACACTGATTGAAGACAGGTTGTAGGGCAAGAATGGCATAAAAGAGGGCTGGGACTTAAATGAAAGAAAGCGGTCTTTGCCTTAATAAAGGTACAGCCACAGAATTTGCCAATTGTGATAGTGAGGGAACCACGGAGAAACAAAAAGAACTTCAGATGTACCGACTAAGGGTTTCGAATCCACCACCTCCCGAAAGCAATCTCACATCAATGTGTTCGAACTGCAGAGCCAATTCACTCAGTTTCTTGTGACGCGCAATACCGCACGGGCTTACTCTCTCCCAAATTACCATTTATACCTGTATATGGATCTTCAGTTCTTCAATTATACATGTATGTAAGAACATATCGTACTGTAATGAAAGATACTTCCCTAGTCTGTAGTCGGATTGGTGCAGGTATAATAAACCTGATGATACTTTTTGTTTTAAGCGGCTTAATATCTAGGTCATCAGTCCCTAATGTTATGAAATTAGACGAAATGTAATGACAATTCAAAAGTTCAAAATCATCCACTGACCAGAATAAAAAGCGTCATGATGAAGAATAAATGGGTGGATATGAATTTAAATCAATCGGTGGATCCGACCCAGAAACTATTATAAACGATAGTATTACTGACCAAGGGACTGCTTCTAAAGTTCAATTCTGAATCCAGGATGCTTGTTGTCTAAAGGGGTCCAATAATCTGGTCAACGACCCCTATTAAGTACACTTATGGCTAGTAAAGTAGAATCATAGTACTGGTCATCTTGCTGTACTAATCAAAAATAGCGTAGACTCACGGTGTTCCACACATTATGGTACTACACACAAGTATTTTACTTCGCACAGGCAACGCAAACCCGTGGTGTTTCTCACAATGGTACTAATCACGAGCACTAGAAAACCCATACATAGACTCAACAGATGTTGCTACTAAACACAAACCTGTTGTGTACCTAACATAGTGGTACTACTCGCAGGTAAAGGTGACCCATGGAGTTCCCCGCATGATGGTACTAACCACAATTATTTTCATGGCTCTAACACTATCATACCTTGGTCGCTCATTTTAGTCGCCTCTTACAACAGCAAGATATAGCGTAGGTGTATTCCTCATCTGCGTCCCACACCCACAGGTGGTGCATAACATATCTATTTGGGAAGAAATACTTTTATTCTGTATCTACATCATAAAGAAGTCTTGTTGCCATAGCAATAAAAATATGCAATAAAATACATGAATTCAAAGAGATAAGCATAATTTACTATATTGAATATTAGTTTATTTACATTTTAAGAGATGCGTAATAATAATAATAATAATAATAATAATAATAATAATAATAATAATAATAATAACAACTACAACGAACGTATGCAATAAGGAAAATATAATGTACAACATCAAGAGCCATTCCATGGTCACTGAATTACAAAGCAGGGAGTATGAATAAACAAACACAATAAACATGTACACTGACTGACAGTGACAATGCAACACCAAGGAGGAGTGGTTCGAAAGGGATGAGAGTTGGGGAAAAAACAGAGACGGCACGGATGAATAATTGATGTTTATTTCAAACCGATATGCAGGTTACACAATGCGCACGGCATCGACTCAGTAGGATGTAGGACTACCGCGAGCGGCGATGCACGCAGAAACACGTCGAGGTACAGAGTCAATAAGAGTGCGGATGGTGTCCTGAGGGATGGTTCTCCATTCTCTGTCAACCATTTGCCACAGTTGGTCGTCCGTACGAGGCTGGGGCAGAGTTTGCAAACGGCGTCCAATGAGATCCCACACGTGTTCGATTGGTGAGAGATCCGGAGAGTACGCTGGCCACGGAAGCATCTGTACACCTCGTAGAGCCTGTTGGGAGATGCGAGCATTGTGCGGGCGGGCATTATCATGCTGAAACAGAGCATTGGGCAGCCCCTGAAGGTACGGGAGTGCCACCGGCCGCAGCACATGCTGCACGTAGCGGTGGGCATTTAACGTGCCTTGAATACGCACTAGAGGTGACGTGGAATCATACGCAATAGCGCCCCAAACCATGATGCCGCGTTGTCTAGCGGTAGGGCGCTCCACATTTACTGCCGGATTTGACCTTTCTCCACGCCGACGCCACACTCGTCTGCGGTGACTATCACTGACAGAACAGAAGCGTGACTCATCGGAGAACACGACGTTCCGCCATTCCCTCATCCAAGTCGCTCTAGCCCAGCACCATGCCAGGCGTGCACGTCTATGCTGTGAAGTCAATGGTAGTCTTCTGAGCGGACGCCGGGAGTGCAGGCCTCCTTCAACCAATCGACGGGAAATTGTTCTGGTCGATATTGGAACAGCCAGGGTGTCTTGCACATGCTGAAGAATGGCGGTTGACGTGGCGTGCGGGGCTGCCACCGCTTGGCGGCAGATGCGCCGATCCTCGCGTGCTGACGTCACTCGGGCTGCGCCTTGACCCCTCGCACGTGCCACATGTCCCTGCGCCAACCATCTTCGCCACAGGCGCTGCACCGTGGACACATCCCTATGGGTATCGGCTGCGATTTGACGAAGCGACCAACCTGCCCTTCTCAGCCCGATCACCATACCCCTCGTAAAGTCGTCTGTCTGCTGGAAATGCCTCCGTTGACGGCGGCCTGGCATTCTTAGCTATACACGTGTCCTGTGGCACACGACAACACGTTCTACAATGACTGTCGGCTGAGAAATCACGGTACGAAGTGGGCCATTCGCCAACGCCGTGTGCCATTTATCGTTCGCTACGTGCGCAGCACAGCGGCGTATTTCACATCATGAGCATACCTCAGTGACGTCAGTCTACCCTGCAATTTGCATAAAGGTCTGACCACTCCTTCTTGGTGCTGCATTTGCTCTGTCAGTCAGTGTATTTACAAAGCAAAAAGCAAAATCATCTCCACACAAGCCATATAATATCCTATAAGAGGGAATGAACATGAATATGATTACTAATTATTATTTGTCAGAATTACAATATGTGCCTTGTTTGGGATCACTTCGTAATTATCTGATTTCGGAATGTTATAGGTTGACTGAAAAGAGACATTGTAATAATAAAATCGAGTTAAAAAAATTAAAGGACAGGTATGGAAATTTCCTTTTTTATTTTCTCTGCAAATTCAGTTCAATTGGAAAACTGCACGCACCAAGAAAACAAAATTTGATTTTTCTTCCTTTCACGGATGAAATCTGAAATCCGTATTATAGGAGTAAATGGGCTTTTACTATTTATATGCAACTTCGATAATTTCAACGTTCATTCCATTTTGTGTCTCTCCTGTTAAATGTAACTTTGTGGACGTGTCCTGTTTTCCAGATCACCGACTGAGTTATTGCCAATTGCTCAGCTTGACTTACATCAGGAGAACTTTGCTGTCCACCACAGGAACTGACTCTAGAGATGAGAGAACTAAGTTCTTTCTGATAACTACTAACAGTAGAACTTTGCTGTGTACCACAAGAACTGACTACTAGCAGTATAACTTTGGTGTCCACCTCAGGAACTGACTACAGAGATGAGAGAACTCAGTTCGTTCTGATAACTACTAACAGTAGAACTTTGCTGTGTACCACAAGAACTGACTACTAGCAGTAGAACTTTGGTGTCCACTACAAGAACTGAGTCCTGCGATGCGAGAACTCAGCTCGATCTGGTAACTACGGTACTAGCAGTAGAACGAGGAACTCTCAGTAACGTTATCAAGTCTAGCCGTTACTAGGAACGTACAACTTACCGGAAGTTCCATGGAAAGGTAAACATTGTCGCGCTAAGAAGTGAACAATGCCATTTACACTTCACCAGTGTTGAGTCTCTGCATTTGGGTAATGCGTTGAATCAATTGTATATTAATTTCAGTCGAGATAACACCTAAGTTCTCTTTCAATGAGAATTCAAGTGCTTTCAAAAGATTCCTGTTCGTTGAGATACGGGTATAAATGTCATCCATCACCAGTGAGAGAAGTTTGGCTACAGGTGAACAAAACACAGGGTTCATTCCTTAATACAGCTACGAGGAAGAACGGAATCACTTTGGGCTGACGAATTAACCTGGTACTCATTTATGGAGCAGGCTGTGTGTACCTCTGGGCCATGTGTCGCTCCAGAAGTTGAAATCTCTTTTCTCACATTTCTCAAACCCACGGACTTCCAGGAGAATCGAAGACATTTTTGCCACCTCGGCTATGTAGCCCTTGTTTGAGTTGTGTGAAGACAGGTGACGGTCTGGTATAAATTCAAGATATTTCTACCTCTCTCGGTCGATCAACGAGATATATCCACGTGTTGGGCGCTTTAATACACGTGACTAAAGGGCAACACGGTTGTTCATAGACACGGAAACTGCATTTTATTCGTCGTAATTTGACCTTGAACGAATTTTTAACTTTACTCTGCACGTTTAGCAGTTACAAGAGCATTACAGAATATCCTCAGGGTGGTCGTAATAAACAGTTCCACACCGCGGGTGTGAAAGTCTCTACCAGTAATAACAAAGTACATAGGAAATGTGTGTAGGTCCGTGAGAGGAATAAGAACTACCAAGTATCTCCAGATATATTCATCAAACAAACTGCAACTTCTGGTACATTTTTACCGCACGAGCTGCTCATCTTTTGAAAGCAGCAGGGGGACTTCAAGATGGCGGCGTGCATGCTGGTCGTTACAAGTGTTCTCCGTGCTTGAATCATAGTTTTGTTGATAAAAAGTGCCGTGACGTACGCGAAAAGTGTAACAGTGCATTCGGATAAGTCTTGTGGTGATATGAAGAAGGTTCATCTACTGGAAAAACTGTTGGTAAGTGAGAAATGTTCTCTTAAGTGTCTCACTTGGTGTGGCAGTGAAAGCCTTGGGCTGCTGGCGGTAGGGCGGCCGCGTCGTAATGGGGAAGGCAGAGTTGTCAGACTTCCGATTGCTGGGCGGCCACTGTGGTCCCTAACTCTCGCGCTAATTGGAGACATTGAATTGAACCCCGGACCTCAGCATTGTACAATATGCGAAAGCAGCGGGCGTCGTAATCAACTATTTGTAAACTGCATTAATTGTTCGTCAAGCAGTCACAGGACATGTGCACAAATTTCTACTTCAGAATACAGGAAATTAAAGAAGGGAGGAAGAACGTGGACTTGCTGGCAATGCGAAATGCCGCCACTAACGAACTCTTTCTTTACCAATACCAGTGACATTACCAGTGACTCTGTAAATAGCTACAACTGTAAATATGTAAATAATAATCTAACTCTCTTTGCGTTTAACGCACGCAGCATTTTACGTCCAGGTAGAAAAGAATATATTCTCGCTTCGCTCTCAAGCCTAGATCCCTCTGTTGTGTGTATCAGTGAAACATGGCTTTCAGACACAATTAATGACTCAGAAGTGCTACCAGATTCTTTCATCCTGTTCCGTAAGGACCGCACTCTAACCACAGGAGGCGGAGTTCTTATTGCCGCAAAACCAGAGTGTAATCCAACTAGACGTCCCGAGTTGGAGACGACAGCTGAAGCCGTGTGGGTTGAAATTACGTGCGGTAGTAATAAATTCCTCATCGGATCTGTATATCGTTCACCGAAGTCCTCACAAACAATGAACGATGCCTTGCTCTCCTCTCTGGATCGTGTGCAACAAGTACAGAATAATTATGACGCAATTTTTATTGCTGGTGACTTCAATCTTGAAATTACTTGGTCTAGAAATGCCGCCCCAGTACCAAACAATCCTCTTGCTAATAGTTTTCTCTCCGCCTTCTACGACATTTTCCTCCATCAGTTAGTGTTCGAGGCGACTCGTATTACTCAAAATTCCCGCTCCACACTAGACCTGTTCCTTACTAACTCTCCATCATCCGTCCAGTTTCTGGACGTAATACCTGGATTTTGTGATCACCAAGCCATAATTACAACTTTGAGCTACAGAAAACCCTCCCCAAAACTCCACTCCAGAACAATATATAATTTTTCCCGCACCAACTGGAACGATCTTTCCTCTCTTCTATCAAAAAGTCTTCCTATTCCCCTCGCGTCCTTCACCGGCGATATAAATATCAACGAGATCTGGGAAAACTGGAAAAAAGTATTTTTTGAATGTGTCGATCAAGTTGTGCCGAAAGTTTCTATCTCTAATAAGCGAAAAACGCCATGGATCAATAAAGAGATAACATCAGGTATTCGAAAGAGAAATTGTTTATACAGGAAATGGAAGGAAAACCCAAGTGACAGTAGGTGGGAGAAGTACAGACTGGCTAGGAACAAACTCAAATCATTAATCCGTGATGCCTACAGTTCATATATCCACAGCCTTAGTTCCAATAGTAAAGAGCTATGGGCTTTCATTAGAAACAAAAGTGGCAAAAGTGCTCCATCCGTCTTCAAGTACAACGGACTATCAGTTTCCTCTCCCCAAGAAATAGCAGACACATTCAATAGTAAATTTAAAAGAAACTTCTCCACTGCTGACAAGGATGAAGACATGTTCACTCCAAGGTCAACCCCTCCCTTTCTGCCCCTAACTAGCTTGTACTTCACTGCTAACGAGGTCGTAACAAGTCTTCGGAGAACTAGACCTCATGCTGCGAACGGCCCAGACAACGTGCCGGCCAGAATTCTCCATCGCTGTGCAGAAGCATTAGCACCTTCTCTCTGTGCAATATTTAACATTTCAATGAACAGTGGGACTGTTCCAGAAGAATGGAAGAAAGCAAATGTCGTTCCCGTATTCAAAGATGGTGACAGGGAAAATGTAGACAACTATCGCCCAGTCTCTATTACATCTGGCTTATGTAAATGCATGGAACGCCTAATTGTTAAACATATGCTGGATTTTCTGAATGAGAGAAACCTGTTGAATAACAACCAACATGGATTCCTCCCTGGAAAATCCTGTACTACACTTTTAACAACAGTAATTGATGAGTGGCAACATTCCCTGGACCAGTCTAATATATCCCAAGTGGACTGCGTAACTCTCGACTGGAGTAAGGCCTTTGATCAGGTACCTCATCAACGACTGTTGTTAAAACTTAACAAGTATGGCATTCAAGGCAACCTGCAGGCATGGTTTCGATCGTTCCTGGTAGGTCGGACGCAGAGCGTTGTGTTCAGTGGGGCCAGGTCAAAACAAACCTCAGTCACCTCGGGTGTGATTCAAGGTAGTGTGATAGGGCCGCTGCTGTACACAATATTTACGCTGGATCTGCCAGGTTGTGTATCGTCTTCTATGGCACAGTACGCTGATGACACCATCATTTACAGAGCCATTCGCAATGAGAACGACGTAAATAAGTTACAGTCAGATCTCGATAACGTGGTTCTGTGGTGCAAAATAAATAGAATGTGTATAAATGTACAGAAATGTAAATATATCCGCTTTACTAGAGCAAGATCACAGTTTCAACACGAAATTTCACTGTGTGGTAAAAACCTGATGCCTTGTACCTCAATAAAATTGCTTGGCATTCACATCTGCAGCAATTTAAAATGGAATAAACATGTTGAGGAAATAAGGTGTAAAGCATACAGAGTCCTGGGATTCATCCGCAGATCTCTACTGGGAGCCAGGAAGAAAGCCGTTCAGACAGCCTATCTGTCATTAGTACGGCCAATACTGTTGTACGGGCTTCCTTCCTGGCACCCTACTACAGTGGAGAACATGACGAAACTAGAGAGAGTTCAACGCCGAGCAGAGCGACTAATTACTCAACACGGTCATTTAAATACAGCCAGGTCACTGCCCTCCATAACATCCCTCTGTAAACAAATAGATATTACTTTCCTGAGAAAATCCCTCGCAGGTAACTTTCATATAAACCCTTTCAACCGCTTACAGCTGAACTATCGTTCCGCTCAAAGAGGTCGAGGTGTGTCCCTTTTCCCTCCATTTGCAAGAACAGCATCATATCAAAGTGGCTTCTTTAGTCGTTCTGCTCGGTTGTGGAATGAACTCCCACCGGAGATAAAAGAACTACCTGCAGAAAATTTCTGTAAAGACGTAAAACGGATGTATATATAACGAAACCCTCTGTACAAAACACAATTTATCTACTGTGAGAATGTTCAGTATGAGTGGGAGGATGGATGAAAGTTATGGGGTCCCGAGTGATTGAGACGGTAAATGGGTATGAGTGAGCCGGCCTAGCTAAAATATATTTGGGGTTTCTAGAGAGAGAGAGAGAGAGAGACTCTCTCTCTCTCTGTGTGTGTGTGTGTGTGTGTGTGTGTGTGTGTGTGTGTGTGTGTGTGTGTGTGTGTGTCGAATGACTTGAATGTTGAACAGGTCTTGTGAGTATTACTGTATGTAAATATGCCTATGTAAATATTTTAACTGTATATAAGAACATCATGTAGAATGTAATTGTATATTTGTACATTATAATTTTAAGTGGTGATGGAGGCACTTTTGTGTATATGGGGCTATGCCCTTTCTCCATTCACCATCCCTAAATTGTAACTACAATTAGTGGAAAATAAATAATAATAATAATAATACATCACAATGAAAACAATAACAAGATATTCATAGCACAGCGGACATTGAGCATTTACGACAATTGCTTGTTTTAACTGCTTAGGATATAATGAATTACTTGTAACTCCTGTAATGGTCCACATTGTTTATTTTCGTGTTATATTACTCGACTGTAAGCACTTCTGAGACGAAGAAGGGAAACACTCACTCGGATCATGCACTTAATACTGACCGTTTGATAAGAGGTTCTCTAGCAAACAACAATCCATGAACAAGGGAGCTGGAGGGAAGGTTTTACGTTGATCAGTCTCAGGGAGTGGGTGGGGTGGGAGCACAAGATTTTCGCTATCAGTCAAGTAATAGAACGAGAGGAAGAGACAGTTATGCTTATGGCAGACCACCAGGGGATCAGGGACATATTATTACAGAACTGATCAACACCTTCCTCTCTTAACACCAATCAGAGAAGAAGTGAAGCTATCGATAAAATTAAGGGAACATACAAAACTAATAGCGTCACAGTCGGAAAAGATTAACAGTTGACCAAGAAGGGTCGGAGAGTGAATAGAAAGTTAGCAGGCTCACGCAAATAACTGGATAGTGTGTCAGACCCAGCTACGAGTTCCGTGGTCACCAAGTTTAGAGTCAAGGAGAGGTTACATCTTCTTTCTCTTACTTAGGATTACGTGATTCAAAGGTGGACGATTTGTTCTACAGCTGTCCCGTACCAGTTCAACATGTCGCATCACTAATCAGATAACTTGGTGACACATAGAGTTAGGCGCCCCCTTTAAGTCCCTTCTTATGACCGCGCACAACGTCATTCTGCTCGGTCTGTCCCTTTTTACTGCATTTAAAGAGGATGAGCTTCGTAATACAGCTATGTCTAGAGCAGGATAGCAACCACTGGGTCCCGACCTGGGCCAGACAATATTTCCAGTCTTCTTGTCTGATATCTCTTGGCTAAGAGCTGGTCTCATCTCACGCATAGTGAATCCCTTACTTCCTCTGAACATGTCTTCATTGCTCCAAGAAGCGACCCGTGGTTCCTTAACACTCAATATCGTTTGTTTACTTATAACGGTGATCTCGTGCACACTGCAATGGGCAGTGCTGGTGTCTTTTGCGATAACCTGTTACGAGTTCTGTAAGATTCCACACATCTTCCCGCATCTTTCAGGGGTTACAAGGGATCATCCTATCGCCGTGGCTCTGAATCTGGACGTAGAAAACTCGTGTGTTCTGATTCTCTCTGCATGAACATACGTCTTTTACGTATAGATTATCGGTCGCCCTTCCTTTCTATATAATGGCTGACGATCTACGTATATACTTATCAAAGTTGCCCAAGTGTGTTTCCTCTTGCTTGGTGTTCTTTTAATGACTTTCCCTCTAGCAACCAATTCTGCCTCTTAACGGTTCTCACTAAATACACTTAGCCCAAGACCCCGCTGTTGAGTGAATTACTCAGGTTACTACTGTACAGGATGACCCACTAAAACCTTTCGCCGCATATATATCTGGAACAATAACAGATATTGAAAAATGACTTTCACGGGCATGAAGGCAGGGAAGGGGCTAATTAAAGTAATTAATATGAGCCAGTCCAAAACGTAGGAAAATAGTATTTTCAACATAAACTTACGTTTCATCAAACAGACACTCTGGATTATTTTTTGCGCAGTCGTTAACACTAAAAATCACATAAGTAATGGCGTTTGCTTCATCGCAATAGGTCAATTACATCCCGAGATATTGCAACGTGAAGTTGACGCTTGAGATAAACGAAACGTGCAGCAGTTGCACATCCCGAGATTCCCGTGCGAACCTCACGGTTATCTTACTCGCGATATGATTGCCGTACTACGATGCGACAAGCGCTGTACTTAATGCTATTTGCACTTTTATTACGATGGATGAAAATAAGAGAAAGGTTTCCTGCTACAGCAAAAGGATATGTAAATAACGGTTTCTCTCTTGCGTGTTTTATTTACCTACACAGTACAGTGCAGTACTCTGAATTGTACTACTTCAGAATGTACATAATTCGTACAACAAGGTTACTGTAACGAAATTTAATGTCCCCGATCAGTGTAAGCATTACCCAATACACCCCTCGCCTCTGAAGGTCTGTACTGGAACAGAACGATATGACATCACCACTGTGCAGTGTGCGTAAGGTTCTCTACGAAGAAGGTTGACTTGTTGGAGGTACGTTCGGGTAAATGACAGTGGTAATTGGTATCAATGTTTTAAACGTGGCATTAATCGAACAGCTTGTTTCCTTTCTCCAAGTCTTCCCAGCCTAAACTTCGCAACATCTCTGTAAAAACCAACTCTTTTGTCAGAAATCCCCCAGAAGGAACGGAGCACTTTCTGTTGATTATTTCCTTTCTCTGATCAAATAATGTTATGGTCTCATACTCTCATTGTGGCCTTGCTGGAAATTTATATGCCCTCTCCTCTACAACCCCTAAATAACCTCACATCATATAAAGAGATCTGTAAATTTCATTTTCAGTCCTGTTTATGTGATTACCACAATGAAGATCTGTTGTTATTATTGTGAATACCTAGATACTTACAGAGATTCCCATGGTGAACTTTCACCCCATCAACACAATAATTCAAGCGGAGAGGACTCTTTCGATTTGTGAAACACACAACTTGACTTTTCACCCCATTTACCAACGTAACATTGCCTGAAATCCATCTTACAGTATTGTCAAGGTCGTTTTCCAGTTACTCACAATCCTGAAACTTATTTATTATAAAGAGCCTTACCCTTTATTTTAGTTCACTATATATATATATATATATATCAGAAAATAATGTTCTTACAATACTGCACTGTGGGACCCAATCCCATCACTGTTACAGGATAAAATAAAGCTTCACCTACTCTAAAGCTCTGAGTTCTATTTTCTAGAAATACACCAGACGTGGCCAAATTATTAGAGTAAAAGATATATTTCTATCATTATGTAAATTATCGACCTCTATAGCCTCATCCTTGATCTTGTTTGGTGGTAAAGTTACCCATTGGGATATCCCTGTCCTCATTAATGTTTTTTCTCATATAGTGGCTACAGTGAGAACCACAATGTAATTTCATTATTCAAATGGTTTTGTGTCATTTTTGTTAGTGCTCATGTTCTGTAGTTTATCGTCTATATCTGCATGTTGTTGGTGTATTGATTTAAATAATGTGACCTATTGTTAAGACTGTGCATTCTGTAAGTTACATGCATTACTGATACTATTCACGAGTTCAGTTGATATTTTTTTAAGAGTGGTTCTAGAGAACTGTCAAATTTCGAGGTTATGGGAAGATGAAAGGACCTTTCGCCAATAAAGGCTTTGTCAGAGAGCTGCTTGTTGAGAAACGAATACCTGCCAACTTTTGAAAAGGGCTATCAGTAAAACTCACGCGTGACGAAAACATCTAAGGATTTTTGACATACCCCGGCTTGACGAAAACAATAATACTTCTGGGCTACAAGATACAATAATTCATTCTTCAAACAGGACATTTCAATGAAATCAAATCCACTTATATCATGGACCAATGATTTGTAGATGAAGATAACAATCAAGAAGAAATCCCTGTTAAACAGCAGCAGGCGTGGTGAATATAAGTTTGGATCATACATACCAGGACTTCCCTGAAAAATTAAGCAGATATGTGATACCTGAAAAAGGCTTTAAACAATAAAACTTGTTTAACGTAACACAGGCAAGAAATAATATAATACACACTGCAAATCACACGCTAGTTCGACTTTAGAGCCATAGTTGTGGCATTTTTAGCTTCCTGCGAAAAGTCTCGAGAAAATATTTTGTCATAATAGGGACCAGAACTCCTGGTCTTCAAAATAGAAATAGACTCCAGAGATTCATTGGACATGCATGATCTGAACTCTGTTCTATTTTTCTTCACAAGTTTGAAAACACGTTCACATTCTACATTGCTATGGGGTATAGCGAGAATAGAGAGCATTACCCTAGAAATTCGGTTATACTTAAGAAGTTCATCGGCTCCACGAATTCTTGATATTTTTACCCAGCTGGAACCACTCGCAGCATCTTGATTTGCAACGATAGTGTCATCTACCTGAAGAGCTGTGAACTGCCTCTGAAGCTCATTCACCATTTCATCTGTAGTTTCACTTTTTTCCTTTCTTTTCCAAGAAAAAAACGAATGGAAGAAAACTGTGCATCTTCAATTTTGTCTAACCTAGGAACTTGAGCATGCCTTAACACATCATCCTTGAGTGGAAACTCGTTGATGATGTAGTCACATGCAGTACAAAAGTAGTTTCTCAGTGATGGCAAGAAAAGGGATTTATCTGTATACTGGAGATCATTCACTATGTTCGAATTCTGAATGCCAATAACTAACTCATCATCACTTCTTTGATTTTGAATCAAGTTGAACTCAACTTCTAGCAATGAGGAGCTTTGGACAATTTTGGGCTTAACAAACTTGGTGAAGAACTGCTTTAGCAAATCCTTTAGAAGTTCTAATAAAAAGTGAACTTGTGGGGTTAAGTCTGAAGGGCAACATTGAATTTGTCAAATAAAGGAATAGTCACATGAAGGAAAGTGCAAAAGGCCTTGTTCAAGTTGGAGGATAGGAACATAAACAATTCTTCCACACGTGTTGTAGCATAAGACTTGCTTTTTAGGATGGCTTCGTCACGTTTGGAAAAATATACTATTCTTTTAGGGGCATGTGTAGTAGCATAATGAAGAATTCTCTTCTTCTGATATTCCTTGGATCCGCTTTGTTCAACTCTAGGTATCCTGAAAGATGTCAAGCTTGTGGAAATGTTTTGGGTACATAATATTACTTCCTCCTTGAAGACAAAAAGACAGAAAGAAGGGGATACCACTGGTCCAGTAATATTTCCAAACATCTGACTAAAGATAAACACCTAGTACATACGTGCTTCAGAAATTTCTTTGACTCTTTATTGTGCAAGTTCTGAAATTTCTGAAGGCGTTCTTTCCTTTTGCCATTCTTCTCTAAGAAATAAAATATATCAACAAAGACCTCACCCACTTTAACTGGTAATCTTACAGCACCTTTTCAGCTGCTAGGTTAATCACGTGGCAAGTGCAAACTATAACGGCAATACCTGGCTGAACTTCCTACAGTACTACTGAAACCCCATTTTTTATCCTATCATAACATGAGCATTATCGGAGCACACAGTTTTCAGATGGTATTGCACCCATCAGATGAGTCTGATTGGCTAAATATTAAATAGTTGTATTTAACAAATAATAGTAATAGTCCGGCAGGTTGAGACAAAGGACAGCATTAGAATTTTCTAGTAGCCAGTGTGTGAGAACTAAGCCATGACAGAAGCCCACGCTTCTTTTCTCTGCTAAAAATAAATCGATATCTCTGGAACACCTGCTATTGCGTCACCTCTCGTAATTACGCAGCAGTAGTGGAAAAGTACTGGAGTGAGTGAGTGAGATAGAGAATCGCAGTCCTAGCTACCTGAATCCCTTGATTTGGAATGGACCCGTCCATACAGATGAATAACGGAATGTGTGCTCCAATCAGATCACTGCATTCAAATATTTTAAAAATTAGCGCGACAAAATGGCATGTGGCTCATAATTAATCCCGGTCAGTAATTAATGAAGATTGGGTCAAGAGGAGATGTCAATAATTACTGTAATAATTCTTGACCAACTTACTGGTTTGTTGGAAACGGATTGAAGTATTTGCGTACCCAGGTGTTCAATAGCAACAGCAGTGGGAATCCCTTGCCAGCGCGGAGTGTGGTTCAGCAGCGCAGGACGAGATATAGTCCCACTGACGCCTACTATATTGTGAGAGAAATTATGAACAGTTCAAAAATCACGAAGCTTCATGGTGGTAACATGCAGTTATGGAAATTTTGTGTGCATGGCATTTGATTTTTGAGTAACTTTATTTTGGAGCTACCTAGCACTATTTTAATTGGGATTTTAGGTGTCATAAATTAATGTTCTTACGCCGATAAGTGCGCCAAACATCCCCGCGCAGTAGCTTCCCACTGGACAGTCATCATCCAGAGTCTCCTTGCGTTCAGACGTGTTTTTAATTTCGCTCCGTTCTCAAGTACAGTTGTATTGAGTTATGTGTATTCACCACTATATTGGAGATGGAATCAAGTTTGATAAACATAAGCTGAGTTGGTAAAGTGTTTGAAACCACATTATTGAGTTGATTAACAGATTAACAGATTTTATAAGTGTTCAATCTACGCAGGGTTGAAATGAAACTTGAAGTCGTGCAGTAGTTGAGTCAAATATGAAACAGTTTGAATATGTAGCCCGCAGAAGAAGTTAGGCATTCTAACATGTACTTAAGCTGTAGTTGAGTAGAGAATATTTTGCTTGCTACTCTGAGCAGTTAGTTGAGGGTTGGAACGTTGAGTGGAGAAGGCACTTTCACTATCTACAGATATTTAGGTCAGACCCTTCCCAGCTGCTTTGTGAATACAAAGGGGAGTGCAGATACCACGAAAAACTTCGCTGTATTAGAAGCACACTTGAGCTAAAGCATAGTACGTTAAATCATGCTTAAGTTACAAGATATCTGAGTACTGCGTGTGTTGTATATATATTATAAGTGTTTAATGTTGAATGTTATAACAAGTTGTTATATTTAATATTATCATCAAGAGAAAACGTGTGTAAAAGTGTTAATACGGGTGAAAATTAGTATATAAGCAAATGTTGGATACAGGAAGAATGATGAATGGTATTAATATGTTTGTCATGAGTCTGTAAAACAACATGGCTGCCCCAAGTCCTGGTGGTCCCGACGTGTCAGCAATCTGAGTACAAATCTCATATTTCTAATAGAATCTAAAGCTTTTCTTTGATAAAAATATCTTGATGTAATAAATATGCGAGTGACGGTAGTATAGCTAGAAAACCCGAGTACACAGCCAGATAGTTAGGATAATTCAGTTCATGATCAGTGTAAATTTTATTATTATTATTAATCATGTGTGGTATAGTTGAGAAGTACAATTTGATCTGTCAGTATCGACTAATATGTATTTATTTTGAGGCAATTATAATAAGCGATTCTTGTATACTTGCACCATTATTATTATTATTATTATTATTATTATTATTATTATTATTATTATTATTATTATTATTATTATTACTTCATTTATGCAGACATTTTTTGTTTAACGCAAACGTAGACACCGTGGTAGATGAATGATGAAGTGAATAAATGATGAAACCATGTATATGACAGTTACTGTCGAAAATTCTGGTTGGGCGACAGTAACACATATACATCCATATATTTTTTTTGTTGCTATGGCAAGTACCATAATTAAACAGTTGGGTGGACAGTGCTAATAAATAATTTTGGTTCAAGTAAATCGAGGTGTTGTTGAGCAATAGGCATGATATTGGGTGACGGTAAATAATGTTTGAGATATTTGAAGGTCCACAGTTATGATTATATAGAAATATATGATGTTATTTGCTGAAGAAAAGTATATAGAATAAAGAGTATGATGAATATATTCTCTAGTATGACTGGAAAAGAAGGTATCCAGCGTAATAGCTGAGATGTAATAGAATTTATGCAGAATGAAATGGAAATGACTCCGTAAATGAAAAATGTAGGGGGAAATAAGCCAGTCAAAGATGATGTATGATTTAGAAGGACCAAATGATACTTGTAATAGTTCAACTGTGACATAATATCGCTTACTAAGAGAAAAGGTATCGTACGCATTTGAGTGCCATTTTAATATTATGTTGGCAACATTGAACACCCAACTGAGCTGTTGTGAATGCTCGCTAGTAGGAACTACTTTCGTTGGTTACAACAGATGAATATTATTATTATTATTATTATTATTATTATTATTATTATTATTATTATTATTATTATTATTATTATATTTTTTGCCTCTTATTAGCAATCATTAGGTGCATTCTTTTATTTGTCTTTACACTGTCAGAGTATTCTATTGTGTGGGGACCACAGTAACATTTGTTCTGAGTTGTGGTCAGTTTCAGCGAATTAAATATACTTGGACGCTGAAATAAACCGATATTTTGGTATGAGCATTTGTCAATGTACATTTATGTATATATTAGCGCAAATTTTAGGCATTAGGTTATTGTTTCTGGCTGTGTCATCTCGCTTGGTGTATATAGTAGAATACTTTAGAGTATATTTTATTTTTAAGTGGGAGAGTATATTTTCTCCGGATTAATTTAAGGTAACTAGGAAAAGGTCACTCGCATATATGAAAAGCAAAGTTTTAGATTCTTATACAGCAACAACCAAGGTCCATTATTTGAGTTACAGGTTACTGAATTCTCAGGTTTAAAATTATTGTTTAGTCTACCTGGAAAGAGGATATTTAAAATTACAAATTCCACATGGGAAGTCAGTAACAGTTTTATTCAGCTCAATGTTATTATTATTATTATTAATATTATGAAACTTCTTATTAGACTTTTATGGTTACGCCTTTACACAGTGAATCAGGTACTTCATGGAATTATAATCTATCCTGGCAAATATTGTTTTATAGATGAAGAAAATTCAGTAAGCACTGTTAATAAAATTTAGATTCCAATGGTACGGATTATGGTAAAAAATGAATGTTCTAAGGTAACAGACACAAAACATTATGGTTTATTAGGATGGTGGATAAATAGTAATTATATTTCTATGTCAGGTTATAACATTATTATTTTTTATTATTATTATAATTATTATTATATTAATATTGGTTCTTATTATTTAATATTTTACCAGTGCAATTCACAGGCTATTTGGGAGTCCTGATGATTATAATATTAATCATTTGAGTCAGCAAATTGTGGATTTATTAACTAATTCAATATTAACATTTTTATATTTCTTTATCCAATTTATCTATGATTTGGTTACCAACAGTATTGAATTTTGGTAGGCAATTATCAATATTCTTAATGATTTATTAAATGGTATCCAATATAAAAATATTCATTAAATGATTATATTATTATTATGATTATTATTATTATTATTATTATTATTATTATTATTATTATTATTATTATTATTATTATTATTGCAATATTATTATTATTTCAGTATGTTTGCTAATTTATTTGGTATTATGAGATTGGAAGATTTGAGTCATGATATAATGGTTTACAGTGGTCAGCTAGGTAATAAATTAATAAATAAATTTGATTGCAATTTTATTAGTAAAACTAATTAATTTTTTTACAGTAACTTCTTGTATGTGGTTTGTAAACTTATTTTTACATATTTGGGGAGTTATTAATAACAATTTTGGACTATGATTTAGGCAGAGTCGTCATATTATTATTATTATTATTATTATTATTATTATTATTATTATTATTATTATTATTATTATTATTATTATTATATTACATTTTCGTCTTGGTTTTTCAAAACTTTATACAGGCATTTGTGATGTATTGTGGAGATATTTCTGAATTCTTTTAAATAGTTTATAATGCATTTCAGTGATATCAAAATAACTTTATTAATTAATTAGTATCAACATTTTATTTATTTAAATATCTTACAAGTATTTATTATTATTATTTCGACTGATGGCAAATAGTATTCCGACGATTAACTTGGATTAGCCAAATTAAATTTTATTCACATTATTATTATTATTATTATTATTATTATTATTATTACTATTATTATCAAATATTCTTGTTATTATTATTACTGTTATTTATTGATCCACATGCTATATAAACGCTACTATCCTAGAAAATGTGTACAGTTACACTGATGTCAAGTAATTGGGTGAACAAATTTGGAAATTATTATTTGATATAAAAATTAAATAATTAATAATAATATTTTTATAATTAACAAATGAGGTGGTCATGTGTGTTATTATGAGAATTTTAGTTTGTACAGTCTCATAGTGTAATGATATGATATTAACAAAATTTTATTTCACATTTTTATATAAATTATCTTCACTTTTCTTTTTTATGATTTTATCAATAAAAATTTTATATACACATTTAAATTGAAATCAGTCTGTGTCATAATTAGCGAGTAGTTTTCCTAAGGCACTATCCCTATTCGACGACGGGGACTGATCGCGCCTGAGAAGATGATCTCACACACCTTCGGTAAATATTTTTTTAGGGCAGCCGAGGCAACATTTTGACATCCAGTTAATACCGAAGGAGCTCTGCAAGGGTGCATAGGTAGATGAGAAAATGTTTTTATGACACCCAACGGTGGGGCTTGACTGTCGTCTATATTTGGATGGTAAGTCAATGTTAGGATTATTTAAATGACCAGACTGAAACTTAGAACATTCATAAATTTGTAGTAAAGTGAACACTGTGTAAAAGGCGAAATTTCATATATGTGGTACATACTGAATACATGCTATTAATATTTATTTTTATGTAAAATATGGGACATTTTTTGTTGTTGTATATAGCACTTAAGGTCACTTAGGCATAGAGGCAGACTTTTTATGCATGATGGTTATAACACAAGAGCAGTGGGAGCAGCTGGTAGCGAGCATTAAAATGCTCAACACCAAGGTAGAAACTGTACAAAGTGAGATGAAGGAAGGACAGGACGAAATTACTAGGAATTTATCAGAAAGCTTAGAAAGTAGTCAAACAGTGCTCAAGGACGAAATTACTAGGAACTTAACAGAAAACTTAGAGAGTAGTCAAACAGTGCTCAAGGACGAAATCACTAAAAACTTAGAGAGTAGTCAAACAGTGCTCAAGGACGAAATCACTAAAAACTTAGAGAGTAGTCAAATAGTGCTCAAGGACGAAATTACTATTAACTTAACGGAACAACTGCAAAGCACACGTAGTGCGTTACAGGACGAACTAACTGAAAGCTTTTCCGATAAACTAGAGGATACGCGGGCTATGTTGGAGACACTCGATGGTAAAATTGTTAGTAGTCAGGGCGAACTGAGAAAGGAATTCCTAGACAACCAAGAAAAGTTGTTAAAGCTCTGTGAGGCTAATAGGGCACACACTAAGCAGGAGTTGCATAGTTTAGCCGTTGCACATAAGCAATTAATTAAGCAGATAGGCGATGTAAGCATCTCATTTACAAAAAGTTTGCAAGAGACCAAAGAAGAAGTGCAAGCTCAGTGTGAGAAGATGTCACAAAAGATCGTTATGGTCGAAGATAGGGTCAATCAGGTTGAGACGGAGACACGTGATAACCTTACGGCGGTTAGTACTAAAGTGCAAGAAACCATGGAAAGGTTGGACCAGGGATTTAAAACGGTCGAGGCCAACCGGGTAGCAGACCAGGAAAGGGTGACACAGCAATTCGCTGACATGAAAGAGGATATAGCTGAATGGCAGGTGGACATGAATAGTAAATGGGAACGGTTAGATAAAGGCTTGATCACTAGTGAAGAAGGGGTTAGAGAAGAAGTGAAATAAATTCTAAATATTGAAATACACCAATTGCAAGTACAAAGTGATAACTTAGCAACATTGGTAAAATTCGTAACAGAGGAACAAGGCGAAATCAAGAAACAGCTAGCTCAAACTACGACATCACACAAAATGGCAGATGCTAATCCTTTCCGGGATTTGTTGATAAGCAAGGAATCCAGTACTCCACTAACTTCGGTTGGAGGTGGGCAGACAGTTGCTGCACCGGCGAATCTTATTAATGTGCTTAAGATTACAGATGAACAACCGAGAAAGTTTAACGGAAGTGGATCGTTAACTCCAAAGATGTTTCTGAGAGATCTTTAGGCCTACTTTAAGGAGATGCAAATACCTGAAGAAAAGAGGTTAAGAATCGCAGAAAGATATCTCGAGGGTTCTCCCAAAACATGGTTTATTGGTTTCAGATTTCTATTTGAAACTTTCGAAGATTTTGAAAAGGCATTTCTGAATCGTTATTGGGGGAGTGACGCTCAGCAGAATTTAAGGCTTGAGTTGTACTCAAGGAAGTACAATTCTAGCATGCCCACGCGATACAGTGACTACTTTTTACATCAGCTGGTCAAGATGAAAGAGCTAGATAACCCTCCGTGTCAGCAGGAGTTGGTTCAAGCTATAGTAAAGCAATTTCCTCCAGATGTACAACGAATGATGATCACAGCTAAAGTACAAAGTCCGGAGGAAGCTGAAGGAATGTTGCGACAGCTTGATAACACTGTAAATATGAGTACTCCGAGGCAAGCAAAGGCTACAGAGCACAGGGCATTTATAATCGATGCTGTGAAGTCCAACGATAAACAGGACAATAAAGGTCATGATACTGGTGCAATTCCAAGACGACTACCGAATGAAAGGAAGACATCAAGTGGTCGAGAATTTTATTAACATCGAGAGTATCAGCAAAATTATAACTATCCCAGATCATATTCAAGAAGATACTGGAATAAGGACCAAAATAGATATCAAAATAGAAACAGAAGTCAGCCATATCAACGATATAATCGTAGAGGAACGTGGAATGATCATCCAACGCAGAGATCAGGCTACAGGGATCCGGAATACCGCAACTATGAGAAGAAGAGATATGTGCAGGAACTACGAGAGCGACAGCAAGAGCAACAGAAATGGAAACAAGCTTTGGATAGGCAAGATTTGAATCCCGATCTCACTGGAGCGGAGAGTATTGAGTTTCAGCGAGCAAGGGAGCAGGAAGGTCGACGCCAACAGTCGCTAAATCCAATGGCTCAATCCTACCCACCTGGGGGTAACAGTCAAGAAAAAAACGCCAATTTTGAATTGATAACTACATATAAATGGAAGGATACTGGTTTGATTGATGAAAATGCAAATGAATGGGTGGTAGCACAAGTAGACTCTTGGGTTGTTGAACCATCCAACCTGCTAGAGGATCCAATTAAAAGGGAAGCAACACAAGTTAGGAAACTACCTGTTATTAATGTTCGAATACATGGCACGCAGGCACAGGCATTGGCTGATACCGGCGCCACTATTAGCATTATTTCTAGAACGTTATTTGGGGATTTGAAAGAAAGGCATAACCTACCAGAAATACCTGTATCGGCTGTAAAAATTAGAGGAATTGTGCCGGACAAAACTACAACTTGCAAGTCACAAACACTTTTGGATTTTCAGATTGGAAACTCATCCTTCACACATTTGTTTGTCATTATGTCGCGGATGAATTACAATGTCATCCTGGGAGCAGACTTCTTAAGGGAAACTAATGCTGTGGTAGACTTGGCACGCAACATTATCAAATTTCGCAAAGTAGATGGCAATGAACATATACAAATGAGTCAAGAGGTCGGCATGAGCGAGGAAATTAACTGTGTAGATCAGGCTGGTGCAGAACTTGAAGAGATAGAGCATATTTTGGATCACGAGGAAATTTTTCAGGATATTTTTAATAGTGAGATTCAGTCAGAATTAGAAGAATTAATTGATGTCAAGGTGGCTGAATTCAATGGTACAAAGGAACAAAAACAACAGCTGAGGGATATGCTTATAAAGTATCAGGAAGTTTTTGATTCAAAGGTGGGAAAAATTCCGAATTTCGCATACGCTCTCAATGTAACAGACTGGCGTCCGTACAAGAGGAAGCCATACCCAATACCCGAAAAACATTACCAGGAAGTGAAAAGGATCATAAAGGAAATGGAAGAAAATGGGATTATAGCTAAGAGAGTCACACCTTTTGTAAACAATTTAGTCAGTTGTTAAACCTGACGGGTCGTTGCGCATTTGCTTGGATGCACGACAATTAAATGAAAAGCTTATTCCAGAAAATGATAAAGCGCCACCAATTAAGGATATCATCCACCGTTTCAAGGGCATGAACATGTTTACGGGTGTAGACCTGACCTCTTCCTTTCATCACATTCAACTGGAGGAGAAATCAAAATTACTAACTGGCTTTATATTTGATCAACATACGTACACCTTTGAACGGCTACCCTTTGGCCTGAAGAATAGCAGCGCAGCATTGATAAGAGCCCTGGATAGGAACCTGACCGACGCTGTCAAAGAATTTACAACCAGGTTCATCGATGACATCATTATCCCCAGCACATTGATACGGGATTCAAGATCAACTTAAAGAAATCTCACTTTTGCCAAACTGAGATACTTTTCCTAGGGCATATTATAGATGGTGAGGGAATCCGACCCAACCCAATTAAATTAGAGGCCATTAGTAACCTTCAGAGGCCCAGAAAGATTAAGCACATCAGGCAATTCTTGGGTATGTGCCAATTCTTCGCGGACCATTGTCCTAATTATACTGAGGTGGTGGCTCCGTTGCAAGAATTGTTGCACAAGAATAATAAGTGGCGATGGACGGATATCACGGAGATGCCTTTCCAGCGAACAAAGGAATTGCTCTCCAGATGTATCAAGTTATCTTACCCGGACTTTGAGTTACCATTTGTACTGCAGACGGATGCTTCCAACGTTGGAATTGGTGCGGTATTATTCCAAGAAGAAGAGCACCCACCAAAGGCCAAAAGATATATTTCATTTTACAGTAAAAAATTGAGGAAACATGAAGTCAACTATAGCACTACGGAATTGGAAATGTTGGCTATAGTCCAGGCGCTGCAACACTGGCAGAAGATAGTATATGGTTTCCCAGTAAAGATCAGGACCGATCATAAGGCACTTACATTTATGTTAAAAACGGCTGTTTCTAGTCAACGTGTCTCACGCTGGTCTCTATATGTGCAGCAGTTTAATTTCACAATAGAGCACTGTCCTGGTAAAGAAAACATTATTGCAGATATTCTCAGCAGAAATCCTAATGAAGAAGAGGAGCAAGCAAATTATGTTGACCTCGTACAGGAAGATCAAGAAGTCTTGCTTCATTTGAGTCAGTTAGCTCGCTATCAGCAGGCAGATGCTACTTTGAGTAGATTAATTGACTTTCTCCAGGGAAGAATTCGGCAAGGGGATCCTAATTATATTGAAATTCAGAAAGAGGCCGAGGAATACCTAATTGTAAATAATCTTTTGGTCAGATATTTGGACAGGGATCATACAAAATTAAGGGTAGTAATTCATCTCAACTCCAAGAAGAGGTCATTTGGCACGTACACCGGATTACAGGACATGGTGGAATTGACAAAGTAGTGGCTACCATTCAAGAGAACTTTATATGGAAAAATCTTAGAAAATCTGTAAGAGAAGCAATTATTACTTGCGACAGTTGCCAAAGGGTTAAGGCAAATTCATACCTTATTAGGCAAATGCCTATTCCGTTGTTGCCAAGTAAGCCAAGAGAATTGTACGCAATGGATATTTTTGGTCCAATTCCGAAGTCCACCAGGGGAAACAGGTTTATCTTAGTGACAATGGACGTATTTTCAAAATTCACCACCTTATTTCCTATGCAAAAGGCAAATGCAAAGCTTGTTATAAGATGCCTCACTCGGAGTATAATTCCTGGCATGAGAAAGCCTGAAAGTTTACTAACTGACTATGGGCCTCAATTTACATCAGCTCAATTTAAAGCTATTCTCCAGGAGCTAGACATTAAGCATATTATGAGTTCCATTAGAAATCCTCAGAGTAACCCATCTGAGAGGGTTATGAAGGTTATTTCGAAGTTTTGTAGGATCTATATCCCTAATGAACATACCAAATGGATGAAACTGTTGCCAGTGATTACTGATTGTATCAGCAACACAATCCATGAAGCAACGGGAACTATACCCTCAGTGGTTTATTTAAATCAATATCCCGTTAGACCTTGGCACGCTGTCGTGGATAGCCCAGTGGATGCTCAACCTGCGCCAGAAATAAGAATACGAGAGGTAGCCGAACATCTGCAACAACAAGCACAGCGTCGCTTGAGGAGGGTTCAGGGAAGAAGATTTCATCGTCCGCTGAGAGTGGGAGAACTCGTATTGATCCGGCATCCAGCTACTTCTGTACCTGCAGCTAGATATTATGCTAAATTCGCACCAGTTTACATAGGCCCATATCGTGTCACCCAAACTTTTAATAACAACGCATACAAGATAACAGATCTGGACGGGAACAACGAAGTCATTTTCAATGCTTCGAATTTGAAACTTTATAGAGTACCACGACATGAGGTTCCCCCACAAGTTAACATCGCCGAACGTTGTGATGAACCATCAGAAGAAGATGACGTCTGTTCCGACGAAGAAGAAGAAGATGTGGAGGACACGGATCCGTCATCAGATGAAGAGGCGACATCCCTTGTTATCGAGGATGAAGACGACTCCATTTCGGCCCAACGCCAGGGAGAAGAGAGAAGAGATGCCTGTCCAGTATGTCTGCAAGAAGAAATGGAATTGAGGAAAGTTTTACTGAACATAGCAAAACATCTAATAGAGGAACAGAGACACCTTATTCATGAAAATCAAGAGCTCCGAAGTAACATGCTTAAGGCAGATGGGTCGTAAGAAATACAGACTCAAAGATGGTTGCAAATAATGCACACAAGTTACACTGTCAACATGGAGGTGAAATTTTTTTTTTCGATACTCTCAAAAATTTTATTTTAAGTGGGAGAGTGTTGCACCCATCAGATGAGTCTGATTGGCTAAATTTTAAATAGTTGTATCAACAAATAATAGTAATAGTCCGGCAGGTTGAGACAAAGGACAGCATTAGAATTTTCTAGTAGCCAGTGTGTGAGAACTAAGCCTTGACAGAAGCCCACGCTTCTTTTCTCTGCTAAAAATAAATTGATATCTCTGGAACAAATGCTATTGCGTCACCTCTCGTAATTACGCAGCAGTAGTGGAAAAGTACTGGAGTGAGTGAGTGAGATAGAGAATCGCAGTCCTAGCTACCTGAATTCCCTTGATTTGGAATGGACCCGTCCATACAGATGAATAACGGAATGTGTGCTCCAATCAGATCACTGCATTCAAATATTTTTAAAATTAGACCGACAAAATGGTATGTGGCTCATAATTAATCCCGGTCAGTAATTAATGAAGATTGGGTCAAGAGGAGATGTCAATAATTACTGTAATAATTCTTGACCAACTTACTGGTTTGTTGGAAACGGATTGAAGTATTTGCGTACCCAGGTGTTCAATAGCAACAGCAGTGGGAATCCCTTGCCAGCGCGGAGTGTGGTTCAGCAGCGCAGGACGAGATATAGTCCCACTGACGCCTACTATATTGTGAGAGAAATTATGAACAGTTCAAAAATCACGATGCTTCATGGTGGTAACATGCAGTTATGGAAATTTTGTGTGCATGGCATTTGATTTTTGAGTAACTTTATTTTGGAGCTACCTAGCACTATTTTAATTGGGATTTTAGGTGTCATAAATTAATGTTCTTACGCCGATAAGTGCGCCAAACATCCCCGCGCAGTAGCTTCCCACTGGACAGTCATCATCCAGAGTCTCCTTGCGTTCAGACGTGTTTTTAATTTCGCTCCGTTCTCAAGTACAGTTGTATTGAGTTATGTGTATTCACCACTATATTGGAGATGGAATCAAGTTTGATAAACATAAGCTGAGTTGGTAAAGTGTTTGAAACCACATTATTGAGTTGATTAACAGATTAACAGATTTTATAAGTGTTCAATCTACGCAGGGTTGAAATGAAACTTGAAGTCGTGCAGTAGTTGAGTCAAATATGAAACAGTTTGAATATGTAGCCCGCAGAAGAAGTTAGGCATTCTAACATGTACTTAAGCTGTAGTTGAGTAGAGAATATTTTGCTTGCTACTCTGAGCAGTTAGTTGAGGGTTGGAACGTTGAGTGGAGAAGGCACTTTCACTATCTACAGATATTTAGGTCAGACCCTTCCCAGCTGCTTTGTGAATACAAAGGGGAGTGCAGATACCACGAGAAACTTCGCTGCATTAGAAGCACACTTGAGCTAGAGCATAGTACGTTAAATCATGCTTAAGTTACAAGATATCTGAGTACTGCGTGTGTTGTATATATATTATAAGTGTTTAATGTTGAATGTTATAACAAGTTGTTATATTTAATATTATCATCAAGAGAAAACGTGTGTAAAAGTGTTAATACGGGTGAAAATTAGTATATAAGCAAATGTTGGATACAGGAAGAATGATGAATAGTATTAATATGTTTGTCATGAGTCTGTAAAACAACATGGCTGCCTCAAGTCCTGGTGGTCCCGACGTGTCAGCAATGTGAGTACAAATCTCATATTTCTAATAGAATCTAAAGCTTTTCTTTGATAAAAAAATCTTGATGTAATAGATATGCGAGTGACGGTAGTATAGCTAGAAAACCCGAGTACGCAGCCAGATAGTTAGGATAATTCAGTTCATGATCAGTGTAAATTTTATTATTATTATTAATCATGTGTGGTATAGTTGAGAAGTACAATTTGATCTGTCAGTATCGACTAATATATATTTATTTTGAGGCAATTATAATAAGCGATTCTTGTATACTTGCACCATTATTATTATTATTATTAGTAATATTAGTACTTCATTTATGCAGATATTTTTTTTTGTTTAACGCAAACGTAGACACCGTGGTAGGTGAGTGATGAAGTGAATAAATGATGAAACCATGTATATGATAGTTACTGTCGAAAATTCTGGTTGGGCGACAGTAACACATATACATCCATATATTTTTTTGTTGCTATGGCAAGTACCATAATTAAACAGTTGGGTGGACAGTGCTAATAAATAATTTTGGTTCAAGTAAATCGAAGTGTTGTTGAGCAATAGGCATGATATTGGGTGACGGTAAATAATGTTTGAGATGTTTGAAGGTCCATAGTTATGATTATATAGAAATATATGATGTTATTTGCTGAAGAAAAGTATATAGAATAAAGAGTATGATGAATATATTCTCTAGTATTACTAGAAATGAAGGTATCCAGCGTGATAGCTGAGATGTAATAGAATTTATGCAGAATGAAATGGAAATGACTCCGTAAATGAAAAATGTAGGGGGAAAATAAGCCAGTCAAAGATGATGTATGATTTAGAAGGACCAAATGATACTTGTAATAGTTCAACTGTGACATAATATCGCTTACTAAGAGAAAAGGTATCGTACGCATTTGAGTGCCATTTTAATATTATGTTGGCAACATTGAACACCCAACTGAGCTGTTGTGAATGCTCGCTAGTAGGAACTACTTTCGTTGGTTACAATAGATGAATATTATTATTATTATTGTTATTATTATTATTATTATTATATTTTTTGCCTCTTATTAGCAATCATTAGGTGCATTCTTTTATTTGTCTTTACACTGTCAGAGTATTCTATTGTGTGGGGACCACAGTAACATTTGTTCTGAGTTGTGGTCAGTTTCAGCGAATTAAATATACTTGGACGCTGAAATAAACCGATATTTTGGTATGAGCATTTGTCAATGTACATTTATGTATATATTAGCGCAAATTTTAGGCATTAGGTTATTGTTTCTGGCTGTGTCATCTCGCTTGGTGTATATCGTAGAATACTTTAGAGTATATTTTATTTTTAAGTGGGAGAGTATATTTTCTCCAGATTAATTTAAGGTAACTAGGAAAAGGTCACTCGCATATATGAAAAGCAAAGTTTTAGATTCTTATACAGCAACAACCAAGGTCCATTATTTGAGTTACAGGTTACTGAATTCTCAGGTTTAAAATTATTGTTTAGTCTACCTGGAAAGAGGATATTTAAAATTACAAATTCCACATGGGAAGTCAGTAACAGTTTTATTCAGATCAATGTTATTATTATTATTAATATTATGAAACTTCTTATTAGACTATTATGGTTACGCCTTTACACAGTGAATCAGGTACTTCATGGAATTGTAATCTATCCTGGCAAATATTGTTTTATAGATGAAGAAAATTCAGTAAGCACTGTTAATAAAGTTTAGATTCCAATGGTACGGATTATGGTAAAAATGAATGTTCTAAGGTAACAGACACAAATCATCATGGTTTATTAGGATGGTGGATAAATAGTAATTAGAATTCTATGTCAGGTTATAACATTATTATTTTTTATTATTATTATAATTATTATTATATTAATATTGGTTCTTATTATTTAATATTTTACCAGTGCAATTCACAGGCTATTTGGGAGTCCTGATGATTATAATATTAATCATTTGAGTCAGCAAATTGTGGATTTATTAACTAATTCAATATTAACATTTTTATATTTCTTTATCCAATTTATCTACGATTTGGTTATCAACAGTATTGAATTTTGGTAGGCAATTATCAATATTCTTAAGGATTTATTAAATGATATCCAATATAAAAATATTCATTAAATGATATTATTATTATTATTATTATTATTATTATTATTATTATTTTTATTATTATTATTATTATTATTATTATTATTATTATTATTATTATTGCAATATTATTATTATTTCAGTATGTTTGCTAATTTATTTGGTATTATGAGATTGGAAGATTTGAGTTATGATATAATGGTTTACAGTGGTCAGCTAGGTAATAAATTAATAAATAAATTTGATTGCAATTTTATTAGTAAAACTAATTAATTTTTTTTACAGTAACTTCTTGTATGTGGTTTGTAAACTTATTTTTATATATTTGGGGAGTTATTAATAACAATTTTGGACTATGATTTAGGCAGAGTCGTCATATTATTATTATTATTATTATTATTATTATTATTATTATTATTATTATTATTATTATTATTATTACTATTATATTACATTTTCGTCTTGGTTTTCCAAAACTTTATACAGGCATTTGTGATGTATTGTGGAGATATTTCTGAATTCTTTTAAATAGTTTATAATGCATTTCAGTGATATCAAAATAACTTTATTAATTTATTAGTATCAACATTTTATTTATTTAAATATCTTACAAGTATTTATTATTATTATTTCGACTGATGGCAAATAGTATTCCGACGATTAACTTGGATTAGCCAAATTAAATTTTATTCACATTATTATTATTATTATTATTATTATTATTATTATTATTATTATTATTATTATTATTATTATTATTATTACTATTATTATAAAATATTCTTGTTATTATTATTACTGTTATTTATTGATCCACATGTTATATAAACGCTACTATCCTAGAAAATGTGTACAGTTACACTGATGTCAAGTAATTGGGTGAACAAATTTGGAAATTTTATTTGATATAAAAATTAAATAATTAATTATATTTTTTTAATTAACAAATGAGGTGGTCATGTGTGTTATTATGAGAATTTTAGTTTGTACAGTCTCATAGTGTAATGATATGATATTAACAAAATTTTATTTCACATTTTTATATAAATTATCTTCACTTTTCTTTTTTTTATTTTATCAATAAAAATTTTATATACACATTTAAATTGAAATCAGTGTGTGTCATAATTAGTGAGTAGTTTTCCTAAGGCACTATCCCTGTGCATCCCTATTCGACGACGGGGACTGATCGCGCCTGAGAAGAGGATCTCACACACCTTCGGTAAGTATTTTTGTTTAGGGCAGCCGAGGCAACATTTTGACATCCAGTCAATACCGAAGGAGCTCTGCAAGGGTGCAGTATGTTATGAGAATTCAGCTGCTAGAATGTAACAACAATAGGATACAACTTGGCAAACGTATCATTGCTTCCATCTGTTGCCAAAAAAAAAATGGACCGTTCCGAAGGCACTTAAACTTTTTGCCATTTCATTTACAATGCATGTCGTTTTCGTGCGACCACAACTGTATTTCCTTTCAACTTCTGATGTGGGAAGCATCTTAAATAAAGCACCAGCATGATAACCGCACTTAAAGGAACATTGTATTCCACCAAAAAGGAAGTAAACAGACACTCGACCCTAATTACGTCACTGTCAACGTCTCCAGACTTGGCAAAAAATGTGTTGATTTTCTTGTTATCTTCCTTCGATTTAACGTAACGTAGGTGTTTACCGCACTTCACATGATTACTTAAATCGTTTCTTCCAGTATGTGCACTATTAATATCACACCCGCATACAGTGCAAAAGGCAAATTTTCTCCCTTTCTTGATTTTCGTATGCACGGAAAATCAACAGAATATGATTCTTGAAATGTCTCGATAATAATAATAATAATAATAATAATAATAATAATAATAATAACAATAATAATAATAATAATAATAATAATAATCGTATGGCCTAAGCTACCGTGTGCAGACATTTCATTTGACGCCATCTGGCTGTCTGCTCGTCAATTTCGACGTTCCGTTTTACTGTAGGCCCACTAGATAGCTGACCTAGTAAACCGAAACTCTCTTGGTCGTCTATGGCTGAGTTTTAATGAATTTTGACGTGTGAACACCAAATGTGTCATGCAACGTGCTCCCCTATCTCTACGATTCTACCTTTTCAACTGGTCTACTGCGGCTTCTAACCTCGGCGTGTGTTCCGTCCGCTCTGTGCTTCACTACTGCTCTCCCTCCGTCCCCTCCCCTCTGCACGCTGCTTGTGTCGTCACCATGCGCTCTGCTCCTTCTGGACTCTTCCTTTACGATATAAATAGGCCTGCTCTGGCCTCGAGCAGCGAGTCCGACTTTGTGCAACACAGAACTCTCTCCTCTGATTTGGATTGCACCGAACTCCGTCGCACCTTCAAATCATTTTTGCTCGGCCGGGTGGCTCACCATCTATAACTTAGCTTCCCGCCGATTCAATCAGCATATTAGGCCGACACCTAGTTGGTAGTCAGCCTCCCCAGCACCATGTCCAGCTGCGTGCTCCATGACATCGATCCCGCTCTCTCTGACCAGGACTTACTTGCCAAACTCCAAATGGCACACGTCCCAGCCCGAAGCGTCTCAAGGATACTGCAAGACTTCGTCCCTACACGTCGGGTCCTGCTACATCTCCACTCAGCTGACGCCGTTTCACATTTTCTCGCCAGCGGAATCTACTTGGACAGCCAGATCCACCGAGTGACATCTTGTCCTTCGTACTTTGCCAACGAAACACCACCACAGTGGACTCCGTCCCAACCATCTTCCTCTCATTTCTACACAACTCCCATCGCCACCACCACCAGCACCACCATCACCACTACCATCGCAACGACCAGCACGCCCTCCATCCCTCTCTATCCTTCTGTCCCGGTCACAACTGTTATAACATGCCATCCTTCTCCTCTCATGACTTCTTTCCTCCCTGTCTGCCCTAGCCCTGAAGGACCTCAACACCTGAACCAACCCACTGAGACATCTCCGTCTACAGCTGCAGCACTGCCTTCGTCACCACCATCTACGCACGCCGCCGACGCAGCAGCCTCCGCCGCACCACCATCCACGCAGTCCTCATCGACCTGTCACACCATGTACAGCTGTGTGATACGCGGAGTGGATCCTGCTCTCTCAGCTCGAACGATTCTCCAGGAACTTCAAGCCGAAGGCGTCCCAGTTCGTCGCGTCTTTCGGATCAAGAACTCCTCCGGCCCGACGTATATGGTCCGCATACACCTTCCAACTGCCGAAGATGTCCAACGACTTATTGCCAATGGAGCTTACATCTATCGCCATCGTCATAAAGTTGAGCCCTCTCTCTCCCCACCTCAACCTATTCGCCAACGTTTCAACCCACCATATTGCCGCCCCCGGCCAATTCCTCCTTTCCAACCTAGTACACCCGTTTGCCCACGCCTTTCCCCACCTAATTTATTCCCTCCACCACCTCCAACGCTAGATATCATCCGACTCCTCATCACTTCCCTTAACAATATCACAACAATTCTGCAACTCCTCACATTCCATTTCCACCCTGCTACATTCATTTAAACTTCACTCCTCGAGCACAATTCCTATCGTTCCCATCTCCCCAGCTAAGAAGACCCACCGTTACTTCCTCATGAATATTTACATCGCTATCCCCATCTTCCTCTTCTATCACACCTTCTACTTCTTTTCCCTTCTCCCGGCCCGAGAGATCGCGACACGATCTAGGGGGCCCGCCCCGTCCTTCGGGCGGGGAATGAAAGCATTTAAGCAGCAGCAGTTGTGCAACAAACTGTGTGGAGGGAGGACTCGTTTTATTCGCATTTACGGCTGGCCCGTATGCGATGTTTACTTCGTCTACTGCTCAAGATCCGAACTCAAGACCGCTGGCTGGGTGAGCGATTGTTAATCTCTTTCCGCTTTCTACTTCGTATTTTCACATGAAACTATTTTCCTTTTCCAGTATGCCCTTCTGGCTGGAAATGTAACTTTATACTTGCTCTGGTTGCAAGACAAAGCTGTAGACTTTCGTGTTCTATCTCAAGATCATACTTGGATTTTCTAAATTTCATTCCCCAATTAGCACTGAAAGGAAGAAAAGTGAACCAGAAAGCATAAACATTTCTCTGAACAGACGCAAGAAATAGACCGTATTATCTGTGACTTTTTGGAATCTCTCATTTACGCCTAGTTTTTGGTGCGAGCTCACTACTTTAAAAAATTATTTGCAGGCTGTACTTTTCTTTTCCCTTTGCCAGCCCTTGGATACTATTTTCTCCTCCCTTCATCCGTTGTGTTTACTTTCATCCTATCCTGCAGGTTTCTTTTTTGATATTGTACAGTGGCCTTGGTATCTTTAAATTCCTTTTAAAAATTTGTGGTAATATATCGCTACGATTCTTGTTGCTAAATTCTAGTCAATCTTTTGGTATCTAATCCCTTATTTTGTGTCAAACTACTTAATATTGATAATCTATTTGGTTTTCATAATCAATTTGTTGCCCTATTTTATGGTGATACCGTTCATAGTTCGACTGTTTACTGCTGAATATAGTCATTCATTTCAATTAATTATTTTACCTTGTTTTCGTGTGACCACTTTTGTTGTCATTACAATACATGTCTATTATGAAAATACGGTTGGTTCTGGTTCCCTGATTACTGTTTCGCCTATTCCAATACTCCTTCCCAAGCTGTACTTACCACGCACACCTTTGGAAATGGTCTCAGCAAAAAGCTTCTTCGCGCACTCTGCTTACTTGCTTCCACCTTGTATTTGAAAAGTGAACTTTGGTTATAGCGGGGCACGCCTATTTTGGTGAAGGACAGTAATCCTTTTCACTGTGTGCCATACCTCGCTTCGCTCGCGTTTGTTTACGCTACCACACTGGTCAGACCAGTGTCACACTATACTACATACTTTTCTATACTACGTGCTGTATTGGTGCTTGGTTACAACGAATGTTCTACAATCTTAGTTTTATTTTTATATGTTCGTCATCAATCTGTTTATTCACCATTGCCGTCCCACACATAATAATTCAATGTGCAACTTACGTCACAGTCACCAGAGATCTTTTACATGCCGACATCTTACGACATGGAGTGTCGAATGGACTTTTCTCCGCCCTTCAAAAATCCGACTACCTCTGCCGGGTTTGAACCCGCTATCTTGGGATCCGGAGGGGACACTCTACCACTCATCTACAGAGGCAGCTAATGTTGGATTTATTCAAGATAATCTACAATGGAAGTATAGCGTATGAAAATGTCCGAGAAAAATGTCTCTATATCTATTGAAACATCGAAAGAAACCTGGATCACTGAACGTCACATAAAATGATAACATAAACACTCAAGGCAGTCAAACACTTCATAAAAACATGGCAAAGCTCACAAAGTCTTAAACCATTAAATGAACACGACGCCAACCGCGTGAACGAAGAATATGCACATGGTAAGAAACATACACACGTGGAACAAATGTAATTATTCTTCTTCTTTATAATTTAACGGGCTGTGCTAATAGCGGTATATCCAATCACTGGAGCGAATGTGATTAGTCAACGAATATAGGAAACTGCGAAGCACTAAGTTATAACACAAAAACGCGAACACTTCATTAAAATATGTCATAACAGTAAAAGGCCAACAAACAACAACAATCACGTGGTCAAAGTATATAGATTAAATCACAACAAGCGAACGGAGCGGAACAAAGAATTTGCGGAGCAGAGTCTGTCGACAACTAACATTCACACGGAAGAACTGTTAACACGGCTTTAAATTCAATTCCATTACCGACACAAACATCACATGGTTAAAATTACTAATCATATCAAAGAATGAGTTATCGGCAATCATGGATATGCCTTCGACCAAGACCGAGCGTGCTTCGACCCACGCAAACAATCGATTGTCGGTAGTGGAGTGATTATCGAATGTTAACGTTTCAAATTTTTGTCCTCGAAGTCGTAAAATGACACCGTCCATCCGTAAAACCGTAAAATGTTGCAATTTCCGTAAATTCTACGGGTAAACAGTAAATGTTGGCACGTATGGAAACGTTACTCACCGCAAGAGATAGCTTCTATATTGCAAATATCACAGCAGTCTGTTAGTGGAATTTTAAAATGTGAAGACAAGGGGAAGACAAAATGTCAACGTCGTACCGGAAACTGCGGGCGAAAGAAGATACTAACCCCAAGGAGTACGCAAAACTGATTAATTTGCCAGTAAGCAATCGCAAGATTACTAGTTCGGATTTAGGTAAGAAACTAGAAGAGTATGGGTCACTGATACCAGCCAGGACTGTGAGGCGAGAGTTGTTTTATGCTAGAATGAGAGCAAGACGACATCAAAGAAAAGCGAGGATTACTCGTGCAATGGCTGCAAAGAGGTTAAGTGGGCCAAGACTCTCCAGAATTGATCATCTGGTGATTGGAAACAGGCAAGTCCATAAAAATTACTGTAATTCCAAAATTATCATTCATTATTCCATTTTTTACCCATTTTAACTCATGTAACCGTACAGCACAGTACAAGTATTATTTTTTCTTTGAAACGGTACAGCTTATTGCATTGAATGCTAGGCTTATTTGTTTTATTGAATTCCGGTTTGTTTTAGTTACGAATCGGAATTCCTCTTGAAGAAGAGACAAGTCAGTATGTCAGAAGGAAAGGAGGAGAATAATTCCATCCAAATTGGTGAAGCAGAGAGTGAAGCATCCTATATCAGCGATGGTCTGGAATGTGCTTTCAAGTATGGAGGTGGACGATTATATATTGTCAAAGGAAGTATGAGACGTGAACAGTACAGTACTAAGAACCCGTTTGCTACCTCGGATTCAAGAGTGGTGTGGCCAAAGTGAAATTATTCTTATGCCTTGCCATAAAGCGAAAGAAGTAATGGAATTTTAAGGGAAAACAATATGAATGTGCTTGATAGGCCTAAAACAGTCCAGACATGAACCCCATGGAAAATCTTTGGGCGATAGCAAAGAAAAATCCGAAAAACTAATATAACAAAAAATTGGCTTGATTGAGAAGCTCGTTGAGATATGGTTTCATGATGACGATTTAAAGAGTCAGTGAAAAATAGTGACTGAGGGTATGCCCAGTCGAATCAAGTCACTCATGAAAGCTAAGTACCAAGTACCAGTCATCAACTTAAAACTGGTAAGATCTTATATGTTAAATTCTCAATGTTTTAATGTTTACTCTAATAATGTGGCCACGTGTTTATAGTCACCGATTCAGCCACTATTTTATTTAGCCCACCTGCACTAATTTTTTCAATAGTCTCCCAAGATCTAGCCTATCAACATCCTAAGATATGTCAATCGTGATATATTTGACCTCCTCAATCTAATATATCTTCCTTATTCACAGGGTGCTATTACATTAATTCTTCTTTCATCTGGTGTAGTTGCTTAATACATACACAAACCAATTAAGCACTAGAGATTTGGTTCTATATCTCAACGAATTGACTTTGGTATATGCCTAGAAATGTTACCAATCCCAGCAACATTTCTTGTTTTAAATATTTGTTTCTTATTTTAAATGTCTCTTTATCTTACGTCCATGTGAACATTGCGAAGTAATTTCAAAGGATTGGTTGAAATTGTCAACTGCGTCAGATGCCTCACGAGTGACGGGTGCGATGCCCATTTGCTGGTGAACGGTGTCTTTTTTTACGGGATGCAGGACTGTGATGCCCATCGACTAATGGAGTATACACTTTCACATGTTGTATAATTGCTACTCCATATCTTTCTCAGTCTGTCGACATTGAACACCGTACACAGCAACAAGACGGAGTACCATGCAGTACATCCTGGACTTCAGATGTAGTGGCATACTCCAGCCACAGTGTGTGCCTCCGACTTCCCATCATCTCATCCATGCTGCCTTTTTCATAATTTGCACTTCAACAACTACCCCACTACCAGTCTGTAGGCAAGATCCTAGATACGTGAATCAACTTGGATGGAGCCATTAGATTATTCGGACGACTCCACGTATTCACTCTTCTTTTTGTTCATTCTAAGGTTGTATTGTGAGAAACAGGTATACCAATATTCATCTTGATGCCGCAGTCCCATTCTGGCTTTATCAGCAAGTGCAACATCATCTGCATATACGAGAGTCCTAGGAACATTCCTTTTCAGGTCCCGTGTAGTCTTGTCCATGCTGAGGACAAAGAGCAATGGGGACGGAGTGGTACATTGGTGTACAAGCCAACTTTAACTAAGAAGCCCTCAGAGACGTTGGCAGCGCAACATACACAACTTCCGGTTTTATAAGCATTTCTGGTACACCATGGTCACGAGTGCAGACCAGATCACACGATATGGAACACGGTGGAAAGTCAATTCGGAAGGTAATGTACACTGCCTGCTGAAGCTTTCAGTGCTTTTCAGTTAGCATTGTTAATGAATATGCACTGGTTAGCAATAATGTCGACGATTTCAAGCAGTCAATAATGATGGATACTCTCAAATATTTTCTCGTGTACAATTGGGGGCAATTTGGACGGTATTGTGCACATTCTGCTGGATCGTCATTTTGCTCAAAAATAGCACAAGGATATTTGTAGCCCAATGACTGGGAACAGAGCCAGAGTCAACACTGGCACTGAACAAGCTTCTCAGTTGATAATGAGATCTTAAAATTGCTACAAATTCCAGATGTTTCTGGAAGGTCATCTGGTTTTGGCGGTTTTTGGTTTTTCATACTCCTACTGGGACTGTCGACATCCTTTGATGTGATCGATAAGATAGGACTTAGCATCTGCAATAGGGTGATGTGGGAATTCAATGCAGGAAATCTCTACAAATATTGTTGCTAATGTTCGATGATTTCTTGTTTGTCCTGTAATCACTGGTAAATTTTGCCTCTAATGCACACAGAGTGCTCAATACTTGTGTCTATTTTGGTCAGCTGAAAAATAGTTCTTTTCTCCTTCTTTTGAGTTCAGTAATGTGCAGTGTTTATCAAAACTGTACCTACAAAAAATCAAGGATGCTCTTCGTGTTATGTTCAGAATAATGGTTAAATCAGACTGGCGGGGAAAATTGTTATTTTTGAGAAAAATAGGTTAAATTGTTACTTCAGGGTGCGCGATTCAGATTGACGAGCTGCTGCCGTGTTTTAGGGAAGAAAAGAAAAGCACCAGATTGTTTCTCCTCTCACCTGTCTGTCGCAGTAATATTCTATATTAATTAACATGCTCGAAGATGCAAAGCTGCCGCGTCGCGATTGTGTATTCCTTCACCCACAACATTGTAAATTTAATGAAATACTGAACGAGGGATCAACACGCCGAATTGTTTGATTACAGTAGATGTTCAATATGGCCCCCTCCTACGTTGGTGCATAGTTCACAATGGTGTAGTAGTGAGTGACCTTTGGACTCTGCCCAGGATGTGTAGTGCGTGGCGAACGGCTTGGAAAGCTGTCTGTATTGTTGGTACAAGTATGTCTTCTCTTTCTATGGGGTTCACATAGTAGTCAATTTGTTTAGAACAAACTGTACACTGTCCAGTTCCTTTCACTTCCCCTCCCCTCCCTCTTCTCACGCTCAGCGGCTGACTCTCTGGCATAGCACTAACAGCAAATTCGTCAATTTGAACTGCACGCCCGGAAGTAACAAGGTCACTTAATTTCCTCAAAAATATACATTTCATCGGCAATCCAACTGCATCATCACTCTCAATATCACACGGAGAGTATGCCTGATTTCTTTGTCAGTATAGTTCTGATACACCTTGTACACAGGTCATTACAGTGAGTGGCGACAGATTTCTTAGCCACACGTTCGGCAAAGACAATACTTACCCTGTGTTCTGGAGTCTATTTGAAACCCAGTTTATATACAGTATGCCTCTGTCTTTTTCTACAGCTCTTCTTGGATCGGAATCATCCATAAGAATGTTTGATTTTCAATGCAATAGGAGCTAGGTTATTTCGTACCCAAGTTTACTCTGACTGTTGCAGTGAAAGATCTGTAGAATGAGTCCACATGTTTGCAATTGCATTCAGGTCAACGAGAGTAAAATTTAAGCTCTCTGCTAAGGTCTCCTTCTAGTCTTCAAGCTTCCACCACTTGACCTTCTCGGGGGCATTTATCCTTCCACCTGTACGATGCATTAAATCTTCTATGACCAAGTTATGCTGAGTTGGTACACAGATGACATGGCATTCACATCTTTTCTTAGTCGGATATCACGGCGCCGATCAAAGACCAGGTCAATTTGGTTGCTGCAGTCACCACAAGTACAGGTGATGAGGTGATTGATGCACTTTTGAAGAATGCATAACCACTAAAACCAAATCAATTGCCTCGGTGAAAACCAAAATATGAGTTCCATCATAATTTCAGATACCGAAGGTATTACACCATGGCAGCTATAACCATAATTGGTGTGACCAACATGCGCATTAAGTTCGCCACGGAGAAGTGGAAACTCATCTTCAGGACACGCTGAAACATGATGTCGTAGCTCCGGCCAATGCTGTTCCTTATGTAGGTCATCACAGCCAGATTGTGACAGAGAAAGCACAAGTTCGAGCAGATGCAATGTCGATTGTAATTGACATAAGGCTGTCTGGATAGCACTGAACCTCAGCAATTCAATCTTATAGGCTTGCGCACACAATAAAATCAACACCACTCCTGCTAGATGTAACCTGGTAGATAAGTTCATAGACATCTCTAACGTCACGAGATTTCTGGCCTTTCCAAAGTATGCAACTTACTATCTAATTAACATAGCTACAATGGAAGCCGAAGAACAACTAATGGTTTTTGGCAAGGAAACCAAAAATCCCTTCTGAGCACTACCTGACTAGAACACTGCTTACTATCTTATCGTGGCCGGTTCCTCTGAATGCACGTGTCGGACGGAGAAAAGAAGCACACACAGTCCATGGCCTTCATGGATATGTTCAGAAGAAAGATGATTGCCAACAATTTCCCGATTATGCAGAAACTGATCATCGCGAACACACGATACAAAGAGCGTGATATTCACCTAGTCACGTACTACAATCGCTCCCATCCAACGCACACTGACTACATCCTTGTCACACGAAGGAATCTCAAAGATGTTCTAGAGACAACAGTTGTTCCTTACGAAACCGTTGCGATGCAACATCGACCAGTTACCTGTAAGATGCGGATAGTCACCAAGAGCTCAATACTTCGCAGGAAATGGACCAAATTGGATCAAACGGTGACGCCTGAAGAAGGAGGCCAACATTGTTGCAAACGTTACAGTGCCACAAGTCACCGTATTAGAAGCGAGCTGGACTAAACTGAAAGGCGCCGCACGCTCCATTCCTGGAACAAATAGTCAGGGCGACGACAATGAAGGATTAACAATGACACGTGGTTCGGAATGACGATGTTATGTATGCAATACGGCTGAAGGAACAGCTGTAAAACGAGTTTCTTGCTCGTTGGAATGCCTACAAAGCAGCCAGTAGTAAAATGAAGGAGGTTGTCGCTGTAACAAAAGCAAAGCGGTAAGCAGGTCTATATATGAAATTGACATGCGCTAAAACGAGCGGAATATTTAACGGCTAGTCAAATCGGGGCATCGAAACACGGAACGTTCTACATCATCAATTAGGAAACAGACGGTTTTCTACTCGACTGGCGGGAAGCGCGAGTACACTGGCTTAACTACTTTGACAAAATTTCAATCTTGGAATTTCCGTACCTACCAATCCCAATCACCGCCGCTGTTGAAGGTCCAATATAGGAAATTGACGTCACCCAAGTCCAGGCTATGTTGAAAGAAATGACACCAGGGAAAGCCATCTGTCCTGATTATCTTCCGGCAGAGTTTTGTTTCTCTCAATGGGTGGATGCAGCAGTGTGGCTAAAGCAAGCTTTTCAACCAGATCATCAAAGAAGGTCAAGAACCAACAAACTGACGACGGAGTATCCATTCAAAAATAAGTGAAGTCCTGCCGATTTTCCTAATTACCGTCCGATCATACTTCTCAGCCACGCAGTGACACATTTCTAACAAATCATCGACAAAAGAATAAGCGATTTAAACGAACACACAACAAGCCAAGCTGGCTTTTTGTAAAATTGTGGCGCAACAGGAGCATCACACGCTGCAAGGCTGTTACGTGATGGGTATTTCGAAAAGAATAAGAGGCTTCATCACGACTTTCTGGACCCTGAGAAGGACTTCCATCCGGTACATCATAACCTAATCAGTCAGCGCTACAAGAGCATGGCATTACAGAGCACCTTGTTGAGAGGGAATAATTGATCTATGTAGAACCGAGGAGTTATGCTGAAGCTGCCGCAGGAGCGTCTGATGACGTCCACGAAACTGTACAATTCTACCAAGGCCCTTCCGTATCACCACTGCTGTTCATTCTTTTGACGGACACCATTATATAAGACCTGCACATTTCAATACCATGGACACATCTGTATGAAAATGGTGCAGAGAATAAGCGCCAAACGGAAGCTTGGAACAATCCACTAGCGCAATACGTCCCGCGCCTCAACAAAAAGGATAGAGAATACATGACATTACATCGCCGAGAAGTTGGAAGCATGCATGATGACGGTGAAAATATAGTACGAGAAGAGAAATTTAAGTATCTTGGTTCCAAAATCTCTGATGATGGCCGACTTACTGATGAAGTCCACTTAAGGATAAGCAAACCCTGGCTGAAGTTGAGAATGACAACGGGCGCCCTTGCGACCGTCGGATGAAGGACCACCTGAAATCTAATATCTACTGAACTGTTATCCGTCCTGTCGTTTTCTATGGCAACGATTGCTGGCCAGCTAAAGAGGAGGTAAACTCCAACTAAGCATCATGGATACGAAGACGCTTAGGTGAACGGCTGATATAACTAGACTCAATCACATTTCAAATGATGTTATTAGAAAACGTTCTGGCATTGCACCGATAAAGAAGAATATTTAGGAAAGGCGTGTGCGCTGGTTTGGGTATATTTGCGTGCAGAGGACGATATATTGGGAAATTGAGCGTATACAAGAAAGTAGGTGAAAAGAGGCGCAAGGGACAAACAAGACAGCATAAGACGAATGACCTGAAGGCTGTGAGACTACATAGAAACATGGCCCGTGACCGAACTAACTGGAGACAATGAATCACAACACCAGGCAGGACTAATTTTAAAAGAGCAGAATAACAAGAAGCAGGTTGATGAATAATCTGTTATAGAAAAGGGATACAATGGATATTTTGCACATCCTAACCTTTAACTTACTATGTTCAAATTTTCTCCCTTAAAGCCTATGTCTAATATCTATGTTCTTATTTCCATTAAATAGTGTTTGAATGACAGAGCACCTCTGTATTACGTGTTTAAGGTATTCATAAACGTTTGAAATGGCGTATTTAGACAGAATTTTCACTTTTTCATTTTTGTTTCCTGATGAAAGATTTATTCTTCTACTTTAAGAAAATGTATAGTATTTACATATTTCGTGCATAAATATGCTCAGAAAATTGATATAAAGGGAACAGTGCACCCGTGTCTCGGTCTAAGATGGGCGTGGCTTAGCTTCACGGAGAATTTCATGGTTCCTTTCGATTTAATTCAAGTTTGGCGCTCGTTGTTATAGAATAGCTCTCCATAGATGGCTCCACATGCGTATTCTTTGTATGCAACAGTAATACTATTTGGTATTGAGAGCTTCCATGGTTTCCATAACTGCGTGTTTTTAGTGAAAAATATTGTCATGTTGCCTGTGTGCCTTTGGATGTATATTCGTTGTTGAGATAATGTCCAGAAACTCTATTGGATGTAAGAAACATTCAAATGATTATAAGCATTCCCCATTCTATTTAGGTTGGAAAGCTGGATCATGCTGCAGTCTTTGCCAAAAATTACAGTGGGTCTTCGCCTAATATGGAACAGTAAAAATATTTTCTCGCTCGGGTGAGAGTAGAGGTCTGGAGTATGTAGATTTCTATGGGGATGGGGATTCCAAAAGTTACAAGGTAGTGTGTGATTCCAATCCATACAATGGTAAAGAAGTCAATAAACTGGAATGTGTGGGCCACTATAAAAAGCATATAGGAACAGCTCTTAGAAAAATTGTACAACGTAACAAACCATGGGCGGTAGAGGCAAATTAACTGGAACACTGATAGACAAGTGTCAGTATTATTTTGGAATTGCTTTGCGTTCCAATTACAGTTTCATGAAAGATATGACAAATGCTGTATGGGCAACATTGTATCATTTGACTGCCCATAAAGCGCCTCCCCACCACAGGTGCCCTATAGGAACAGACAGCTGGTGTTCATACCAACGAGCCACAGCTGGCAATCTACTTGAAAATTATAAGCATAAACCAGGAATACCACTGGAAGTCCTAATGCAATGGTAAGGTAAGGGTTATTCTGCCCGAAGGCAGGTCCGAACCTCCGCAGAGGTGTTCCTGAGCCGGAGTTTACATGCAGAAGGGTGGCCAGTTCCTTTCTGCTCCTCCATTCTCTTACCCCCACTAACAGCGTGTGGCACCCCATCCAACTCCTGACCACGCCCAATGTTGCTTAACTTCGGAGATCTCACGGGATCCGGTGTTTCAACACGGCTACGGCCGTTGGCAGATGCAATGAAGCCTGGGTATGAAAGGCTCTGTAATCCAAAAATGTTATTCAAATGTCTTCATGGTTTGACTCAAAATACCAATGTGCCATGCAATGGTACGGTATGGATGAGGTGTAGAAAAAATACATATGTGGGGCTATCCACTCTCAAACTGGGTGTCATGGATGCAGTTTTACACTTTAATTGTGGAAACAAGGTTGAAATAGAGGTTTTAGGAAGAATTAAGGTTGTGCCTGATATGTACTCAGCATCAGGAGTGTCACAAGCTGATGAGGCATGTGTACGCATAAGTCAGCCTCAGAACACTTCTGAACAAAGACAGCGAAGGAGGTACCTCAGGGGAAGAAGAAAGCTGAAATAGGACAAGAAACTTGAAGGGGAAGGTCGCACCTATGCAGCGAGAGAATTCTAATACTTTCAGGTCTATCATAATACAACCCTTTAAATATACTCAAAACTAAAAACTATGTTTTCTTTTCAGGTTCAAACAACAATGTGTCGAGTTCTAAATCGGATATCTACCTCGAAAAGGTCTCAAATTGATGATAATTAATTTAGAAATATCTTGTACTAGAACTGAGAAAAAATATATCCCCGTTCAAAAACTGAGAACGAAGAAATTAAAAAATTATTTTTGAAATTTCGAATTTTTGAAATAAGGTGTTATAAATTCTTTGTGAAATCGTGATAAACTAATACATTTAGTAGGAGGCATCAAGAACACTAACGATGATAGTTCGGCGAAAGAAACATTAAAATAAATGCATTTTGTAGTTGCTAGGTAGTCTCAAAAAAGTGAAATTTTGTTAACAAAAAATTCTTGGACAGCCCTTAAATGATAAAGTGGGCAATCCTATAGTATAACAGTCTTCATTTACCTTCCTGTTAACTACTAACACAATTTTAAAATTTTTGTGTAAAATTATGGATTTTGTAATGAAGCGAACATGAATACCGGGGACAAACAAGACAGCATAGAACAAATGACCTGAAAGCTGTGAGACTACATAGAAACATGGCCCGTGACCGAACTAACTGGAGACAATGAATCACAACACCAGGCAGGACTAATATTAAAAGAGCAGAATAACAAGAAGCAGGTTGATGAATGATCTGTTATAGAAATGGGATACAATGGATATTTTGCACATCCTAACATTTAACTTACTATGTTCCAATTTTCTCCCTTAAAGCATATATCTAATATCTATGCCACAAAATAGTGTTTTTGCAATTCATATTTCTGCTGACATCTGTCATAGATAGCAGACGATCAAAATAATTAATTTATTTTCACCCTAATCACATCTATAAATATGAAGACTGTGGAGGAATGACAAAAAGAGGTCGGCTCAGGGCCTTGTGACACTCGACAACTACAAGTGAAAGGACACTGCATCACTACATGTTTAGTTCAGGACTATGTGTCTACACAAACTTAAGTTAGCCTCATCACTAATTATTTATTTCAGGGCGATGTGTTGTTCCAACAATGGAAGGAAATCTCATCAGTAATTGGTAAGCTCATAAACATGTGCCTTTCCACATGTCAGCAATTAGGAAATTTTATGAACCTTAAAACCTGTTCATATGTAAGTACCAAACTGACAAGGCAAATATCTTACACATTTTAAAAGAAGTCATTAAAGTTGCTGCCTGATATTTGTAGACTGCTGAAATGAAAGTCAGGATAACATAGCACATGAGGTGCGATATAAAACAAAGTGGTATGCAGTAGATAAGATCCGGTCAACTGAATCATTCAGAAGCATATAAAAATCTATGATATACAATGGCCTCAGCTACATAGACCATGGACTCTGCCTTATATACCAAGGAAAAAGCATACACACAAAATGCTTGTCGCTTTGCTGGTTCGAGACTGCATCTGCACAAGATATATTTAGGAAGAATAAAGCTATTTAAACTCCATCCAAAAACAGAAATGTGCATTTTGCATGTGAAAAGTATTCATAAGGAACATTTCTATTGGTGGCCATAATATATGATTGTTCTCTAACAGCCTATTGTGTCCAGTCACATACAAATTACAAAGAAACAGCAGAATTTCCTCCTCGAAGAGTTGTATTTGGGCGATCTTCAGTTGTGTGCATGGTTCTACTCTGACTAATGAAAGCATGTAAGCTGGTACTGGGTAGTTCTGAGGACTGAAATGAATATTTTTTGCTACTGGTTCCAAATGTACAGTAAGAAGAAATCAATGCATCATATAACAGTCAAGAAGACTCTAACCACCCACAAAATCAAATAAACCTTTCAGAATTCATAGTTTCCATCACTAATCTGGTCTGAAGTCAAATAATAGGCTATGACTAGCCATTGCAGGACATGCTGATACAGGGGCTCAGTTAAGATTACCAATCCGAGATTATACCATCATCTCCCAGGTATTATCAAGGATCGTTGCACACAGTAATGAACAAAGGTGTGACAGCACAAAATTAATTAGCATATAGTCCAAAGGCACACCTACAGTTCAAACAAACTACTGCATTAAAAGTTTGAAAACAGGATGTACACTTGTGCTACTTTTTAACCTCAGTGATAAAAATTACAATTTCGAAATAATATTATATCATTGCATTATTATTTACCTTCTTTTACGAGATAATAAATTCACTTACTTGAAGTATTCTGAATTTTTTAGGCAACCTGCACAAATTTATAGTTCACTTGTAGCTGTCCATTTTATTAGTTTATACTAATTGTGTAAATGTGTTTGCAATCAACAAGCTACCAGCCATTGACTGACAATGAGCAATAAAATGAAAAGTGGGAATTCGCGACAATCAGCACGTGTGAACACAACACTGGAACAAACATAAATTAAATGCCACAAATTTCCTTTGCTTACAAAAATGTGGACGTTTTATTTGAAAACTATATCTAAGATGTAGCACAACTGACCTGAACGTTTCATTTCTACTACAACTTATCTGCTTTGGGATCTACAAATGCAGGAATCTTACTTAACACACAAGAGAAGAGAAAAGATCATTAGAAAGGAATCTATCCAAATAAATACTTGAAAATGGCATTCTTTGCGTTATCACACTAATGAACTCAGGCATCGTTATATTGATTAATGAACCTAATTATGTTGGTTTAAAATTATTGTACTGTTTACAATGTACATAAAACGTAACAGCTTCGAATTTGTATATTTAGTTTATAATCTACAAAAATGGCTATTTCTGTGTGTCACTTTTGTTACTGTACCAGGGAAAATTAAGGATATGGGCATGAGAATCTTGTGAAGGGGGGAACGGTCCTTAGGGAGCAGATACAGAGAGATTTAGATGCAGAGCGGAATAATGGATAGATTTTAAAACTTAATTTATTCACCTGGAGAATTTGATGAATAAGTTCCCTATTATTTCTGACTCGTAGCATTAAACCAAATTAAAATACTGTCTGAGCAAGTTCATTTCGCCTGGCTAATTGAAACAAAATAAATATTTATGAATGTCCATCTTTTAACATGAAACGATTATATTTCGTTGAAAATCAATGTTGTTTCCTGATAAAGTTCATAAAGTTCTTCAAGTATTGGTTCAAATGACGAAAACTGAAAATGAATGTAACACCCTTTCACTTGAAAAATTAATTTCCCTACACCACTTTCAATATTTTAACACTTCAAAATTTGGCAAATTTTATCTTCATCTAAAGTTCGGTGCTATAGTCTATTTTAGAACTGTCACTCAACATTTATAAAATTTAATGTGAAATCCAATGAGCGAAACAGTTTGTTGAATTATGAATGAAACCACTGATTCTACAGTTCAACTTGTAATATAGTCTGTTTAAATCTCAAGTTTGTTTACAGTGGCACTCATATCACCAGAAACATCCAAATATCAAACTGAAAATGTACAGAAGTGCGGTTCAACGAACATCATATGAAGTCCTCGACAGCTGGTGTTGTGATGCTATCCCCACGGTACCACATCTGATTCCCGCGTAGTAACCACGTTCCGAATCCAACCTCAAACCGCGTTCCATGTCCCGCGTAGTAACCACGTTTAAATTCTATGAAGTCACCACGTTCCAATTCCCACGTAGTCGAAATGACAGCAGCTTTATATGACAAAATAGGCACTCGGTCAGGGTTTCAGTTTGTCACTTATAAAATTTATAAACAAGAAAACGTTCAACTGACAAGATTAACTTGTGAGTGTTCTATGCTTGTAAGTCGTACAATTGGCACTGTATTTTACTACGTGAATTTCCTCTAATATTTAATCACTGGTAGATGATTGTTAATGCTCATTAGATTGGATTCACTGTTTATGTTGAAGCACAGTTATAACATATTTACACACGAAAATCAATCTTATCCACCATAACGAAATACTTAATTCGCGGATATTTACAAGTTCCTATGACGGCAATGTCATACAATGTCAAATACTGTTCACTTGTGATGAAGGTTTAACCGTATTAAAACTTCAACAAGTATTTATTACACACGTACTTAAGGTAACTTTATGAAATAGATTAGTTTGACAGATTAAATCTTTAATTATTTCACTTGAAAATCGTCTTAATGTTCATACGCTTATTTCTCATGAATATTTAAAGTCAGTTTCATTTGAATATGAATACAAGTTTAAATCAATTAAATTTGTTCGATTTGCAGTGGAAAGTACTAAGTCTGTAAAGTGATTAAATATCATAAATCTTTGACAACACTTTGAAATTATTAAGTTAGTATCATATCACTAGAAAAGTTTCTAAGTTCCAACACGAGTTATTGTTTTATAAGTCTTGGCGAAAACTTTACCGTAGAGTTCGTACGATGTGATGTTTTGAGTTCGAACCTCGCGAACCCGTTCATGTGAGACAGCATGACTACACGACGGCAGCGATTTGAGAATTGAACTGACTTGACCTAGCAAAACCCCGTTCTTTTAAGCCAATCTGCCGAGCTCAGCTTCCTCCTCTCGTGGAAAATCAAGTTTCTTTATACCTGAATTACTCTTTAAGTCCGTAGGACGACATTAATGAAATTGCAGTATGTTTGCCTTTATATAATGAGCTATACGATGGCGTATCTCATTAACTGATATATCAGTGGGTTCCAAAGTTAGTACAATTTCTTGTAGTATGTTCGACAATATCAGGAGTTGTTCACGTGATAGCTGCATCACGCTTTGCGTGACGTATCTTGCTTGCTGTATGCATGCTCGAACCGGTCTGTTGCGCTACATCGCATGCTAGGGTCCCCCCGCTGCGCTGACTTCCATTAAATACAATTATGTTCCAGGCCACACATGGTTCCTGGTACAGTACGAACGTACAAAATTACTGAGACTATCTGGAGGTAATAGTTGCAGACGGCATTTCAGATAATACGAATGTGATGAACAAATCATGCATTGACAGTGAAGGAAAGAACACATTTTATATGGTTACTTAAAGGTATTGTAAAGAAATACACTTCAAAAATACCTAGCTTTACCAGAGATTGTTTTTGTATACATATATATATATATATATATATATATATATATATATATATATATATATTCAGTATAACTACATGACGGAACAAAAATATGATCTTAAAATTCCTGAATATTTTAGATAAATATAACCAACAGAATTTTAAGATATTAGCGTTTAAATGAAACTTTGTAAAGAAACGATTAAACTGATGAAAATGGCCAGCTTTTGGACATAAACCAACCGCTACTGAACACAACTGTGAATAGGTACAATATATTCCATATTGTATAGGATTCGTACTGTACGTACTTTGTTCCTTCTTTGATGTACGGCAACAGCTGATCATCAGTAAGTTCTTCTATGAATATTTTCTCATTAATATCTTCAGAAGGCTGTAAGTAAGAAATAAGAAAATTATAATAAAGAAGTAAGGGAATAAAATATATAGGCCTAAACAAGAAACAGCTGATAAAATAAATTTCACAGTGGCACAAGGAGAGTATAATTAATTTATCTCCCATTTAAAAATATAAGAGTGGAAAGGAACAATCAAATCAAAATCACTTCAAATGAAATGGAGGTGTCTACCTTCGTGGCAAACGGTACACAAAAATACCTTACTATCAAGCATTAAATTGTCAATGAACAGACAGGAAGACAATATCCTAAAATACAGTATTATACAATTTACACTAACTTTTTTCTATTAAACACACACTCATCATTATTAAATTTACATTATTTACAAAATTTAACTCATGATGATGATGATGCTTGTTGTTTAATGGGGCCTAACATCGAGGTCATCGGCCCCTAATGGTACGAAATGAGACGAAATGGTATGACAAATTAAGTCCAAAATTCTCCACTGACCAGAACTCAATACGTGAGGACGAAGAATGAATGGATGGACATGAATTTAAAACAATCAGTGGATGCGACCCGCAATGCATTACATTCACAGAAACTTACGTAAAACAATAGGATTACTGACCAAGGGACTGTTGCTATAGCGTAACACTGAATGGATGATGCTTGCAGTCTAAAGGGGGTCGAAAATCCAAGTTATCGGCCCCGCATAACGCTACTTACCTCTAGGAAGGTAGAACATGGTATATGTCATGTTGCGGTACTAATCAAAAGTAGCAGAGACTCGCGATATTCCACACATTATGGTACTACACACAGGTTATGAAATTCGACATGTAATACAGACCTATGGATTTTCTCACATTGCGGCGCCATTTACAGGCAACGCAAACCTATGGTGTTCATCACATAAGAGTACTAGTCACAGGGACCTGCACTGTCCTGCGGTGTTCCTCATAGAGTGGGTACTAATCACAGACAAGGCAGGACCATGGTAGCTATCATCTCATGGTCCCGCTCATATGGTGGTACTAATCACAGGTACTGCAAAACCCGACCGCACGGTGCTCCTATGATACTAATCACAAACCTATTTGGTACCTAATATAGTGGTACTACGCGCAAGTAAAAGCGAACCATGATGTTCTCGCATGGTGGTACTAATCACAAGTAGTTTCGTGGTTCGTTGGTCGCCCCTTACGACAGGCAGGGAATACCGTGGGTATATTCTTCGTCTACGTCCCCCACCTACAGGTGGGTTGTGTGTTTGGTCCGCGAGAGGTATTTTATTTCCCTCAAGTCCGCCAGCAAGCCGCTTAAGACCCCCTATCCGCCACCTGGGACGCGCCACGTGGGAGTATCACTTCTCCCCCTGCTACGCCAGCGTAGTAGGTTCGTGGAAAGTTTACTCATATCCTCTGTATTTAAAAACATTATCAACTCATATACAACATGTGGAGTTATTTCAAACAATAAAGTAGTATAATACAAGGGATTCGGCGGCCACCGCCACCGCAGGCTTCCAGAGGCCACCTCCACCACCACCACAGCCAGAGGCCTCCCAGATGCCTCCTCCACCACCACCACAGCCAGAGGCCTCCCAGAGGCCTCCTCCTCCACCACCACAGCCAGAGGCCTCCCAGAGGTCTCCTCCACCACCCGCGGGAAATTTGAATTTGTAAACAAAGCCACGTGCTTTTTGACAGCTATCATCGACAACAACACATCGCTAACCTCAGTACTGCCATCTTGACGGGCCTAAACCTCAGTAGTACCAACTTAACCTAACTAGCGCGAGATTTGAATTGGTAAACAAATCCACGTGTTTTTGACAGCCACGTGCTTTTTGACAGACAACAACGCATCGCTAACCTCAGTACTGCCATCTTGACAGGCCTAAACCTCAGTAGTACCGACTTAACCTAACTAGCGTGAGATAAACAAATCCACGTGCTTTTCTGACAGCTGTCATCCGCCATTTCTAAACTACAGATCACCGTGCTGCCCTCTTTATCGCAGTAGCCGCAAATTCGTCACCTGTCATCGGCAGTGCTGCCATCTTGGCGGGCGTAAACCTTAGTGCTACCAACTTAACTTCACTAGCGTGAGATAAACAAATCCACGTGCTTTTTTGACAGCTGTCATCCGCCATCATTAAACCACAGAGCACTGTGCTGCCCTCTTTATCGCAGTAGCTGCAAATTCGTCACCTGTCATCCGCTGTGCTGCCATCTTAACGGGCCTAAACCTTAGTGCTACCAACTTAACCTCACTAGCGCGAGATTAGAATCGGTAAACAAATCCACGTGCTTTTTTGACAGCTGTCATCCGCAATCTTTAATCCATAGAGCACAGTGGTGCCCTCTTTAGCTACTTACCTTTGAAATGTGGTGGCGGATAATTTTAAAAATGCTTTTTGATAGCATCCATCTTTAATCCAGACAGCACCGTGCTGCCCTCTTTAGCTAGATACCTGTGGTGGCAGGCAACTCCACGTGACAGCAGCCATCTTTAATCAAGAGGGCACCGTGCTGCCCTCTTTGTGGAGGTGGCAAATTCCACGTGCTTTACAAACTCACGTGCTTTTTTCTTACAGCTGTCATCCACCATCTTGCATCACAAACCTCAGTGCTGCGCTCTTTAGCTAGTTACCTTTGAAATGTGGTGACGGCAATTCGAAAAATTCTGTGTGCTTTTGTTTGGAAACAAAGCCACGTGCTTTTTGACAGCTGTCATCCACCATCTTTAATCAATAGAGCACTGTGCTACTATCATGCGGGCAATTTCGTCAGCTGCCATCCGCCATCTTTAATCTACAGAGCACCGTGCTGCTCTCTATGTAGTAGCGGGCAATTTGAAAAGTTCTGTTAGCTGTCATCCGCAATCTTTAATCAAGAGAGCACCGTGCTGCCATCTTTAGCTAGATACCTTTGAAATGTGGTGGCGGCAAATTCCACGTGCTCTTGTTTAGTAAACAAAGCTACGTGCTTTTTTGACAGCTGTCATCCACCATTTTTAATCAATAGAGCACTGTGCTGCTATCATGCGTGCAATTTCGTCAGCTGTCATCCGCCATCTTTAATCTTCAGAGCACCGTGCTGCCCTCTATGTAGTAGCGGGCAATTTGAAAAGTTCAGTTAGCTGTCATCCGCCATCTTTAATCAAGAGAGCACCGTGCTGCCATCTTTAGCTAGATACCTTTGAAATGTGGTGGCGGCAAATTGAAAAATTCCACGTGCTCTTGTTTAGTACACAAACTCACGCGCTTTTTGTCAGCTGTCATCCGCCATCTTTAATCTATAGAGCCCAGTGCTACACTCTTTAGGTACATACCTTTGAATATATGGTGGCGGATAATTTAAAAACAAAAATTCTACATCAGCCATCTCTCGACGCTAATTGCACAAGATGGTGGCTATACATGACTCCTTAAAGGTGCTTATGCAATATGGCCGCTATACATAGGTTCTTATGAGATGCCCTTGGGATGCTTGCGCAAGATGGCGGTTATACAAGGCTCCTTATGAGACGCCCTATAGATGCTTGCGCAAGATGGCGGTTGCTCTTATGAGGCGGCTTAAGGGTCCTTGCACAAGATGGCTAGAGATGCCCTAAGGATGCTTACGCAAGATGGCGGACGCAAGATGGCGGCTATACACGACTCCTTATGAGACGCCTTAAGGGTGCTTGCGCAAGATGGCTGCTGCTCTTATGAAGAAATCTAGCTGAGAGGCTAACGTGTCGTGCTAGTTCGATTCATTAAATTTGGGGCTTAAATGCATAATGTTAAATATCTCGAAAACTGTGCATCGTAGAGCAAAACGGACAAAATGTTTCTACCCAATACCTCGGTTCGCAGTATGGGGAACATGATATCATAAGAAAAACATAGTCTAATGATGAGATCAACGGTTCGGTTCTAACTTAGGCCCTTTGGCATTAGCTCTGTTTCAGCTTGTAATGAAGCAAGTCTTCATAACATGATCAGGTCTAGCTATGGTAGAGAGTATAACGTACCGTGCAGGTTCGATTCATTACATTTGGGGCTTAAATGCAAAATGTTAAATATCTCGAAAACGGACAAAATTTTTCTACCTGATACCTAGGTTTGCAGTATCAGGAACATGATAGCATAAGAAAAACATAGTCTAATGATGAGATCGACGGTTCGATTCCTACTTAGGCCCTTTGGCACTGGCAGCTATCTATTTCTACAAGATGGCGGCTATACATAGCTTCTTATGAGACAGCTTAAGAGCGCTTGCACAAGATGACTGCTGCTCTTATGAGACTCCCTAGGGGTGCTTGCGGGAGGTAGCAGCGACAAGACGATGACTATACACAGCTGCTTATGATACGGACTAGAGGTGCTTACACAAGATGGTGGCTTCTCTGATGAAGAAAGCTAGCTTTGCATCGTGCAGGTATTTTTACAGCACTAAACCTCATACCTTTGAAATGTGGTGGCGGGTAATTTGAAAAATTCGACGTGCTTTTTCATAAGCTGTTAAGGCCTCCTCGTATGTCAAGGCATAGCTCTATCGAACAAGTTTAAACCTGCATAGGAATAGCTAGAGTAAGCACGTGCTGCAGTGATGACGTCATTAAGCATGTATAGACTTGCAAATCACAGAAGAAACGTAACAAGGCTGGAATCGAAAACTGCACTCTATGCCGTTAACTTTATCATGTGATCGGAACATTGATTGAAGTGTTTAGAACACTAAATAAGTGGAACCGAACATTGTACTCGATACAACATGTGTTTAGAACATGTCAGGGGATACCTTTGTTCTAAGAGGATTAGTTTACCGCACATTCCTTGTAGGGCTAATAGGCTAAGGGGCTAATGGGCAAAAGGGCTAATGGGCTAAAGGGCTAAAGGGCTAAAGGGCTAAAGGAGCAACAACCTCATCGATCGCTATCAGCAAAAACGCTTGTACTTTGTTAAGTGTAGAAAATTAATCTTTATTTGTAAATGGTTTCATGTTCAGAACAAGGAATGGAACCTAGGGGTTACGTCTTACCTAATAAAATCCCCGAGGTGCGATGAGTTGCGTTTTTCGAACTAGTGTTTGGAACACTGAACTTTTCAAGATGATAGCAGAGAGTTTAGAAATGTTCTGTTGTTGGGTTATAAATTCCGCGCTACAACATGCATATGGTGGCAGCCTTGAGGTTTACCGCCGTAAAGATGGCAGCAGTGAGGTTTGCGACGCTCTATTGTCCTTCAAAGTGAGGTTAGGGTTCGTCAAGAAGACAGCTGTCAAAGAGCACGTGGCTATGTTTACCAAACAAGAGCACGTGGTCGTGACGTCACGGTCACGTAGTATGCTGCCTCAGCATGCAAAGTTCAATGTCTACACCTACGTAGTAAACATTCTGCTATGTTCACAAGATTTTTTACAGATAACTATTCTTTATGCTTTAAGTTCATGCACATAGGCTATGCTAAGATAGCAGCACAAACACATGCGAACTTTGTACATTCAAATGGAATAAGTTTAGTACTGCGTGCATCATGGATACATGATGTGTGCTCGCATTTAAACATGGCTATACTTAATGCTGCTGCTTTGTTTACAAGATTTTTATACATTGCTATTCTTTATGCTTTAAGTTCGTGCACACACAAGCAATAGTCGTACGCTCTGGCAGGAGAAGTTTAGTACGATATTCGATACATACATTATCGATAGGTGATGTGTACACGCTTTGGAACATAGCTCTTCTTTGTGCTTTAAGTTCGTGCACATGGGTTAGGGATACACAAAAGCGATTGCTACATGCTCTAGCGGAAGAAGTCTAGTACGATAGTCGATGCATGTAAAATCGATAGGTTATGCTAAGATAGCAGCACACTTACACGATTTTAGCACAATCTAGTGGAAAAAGTTTAGTATGATAGTCGTTTCATGCAAAATCATTAGGTAATGTGTACACGCTTTGAAACAAGGCTATTCTTTGTACTTTAAGTTCATGCGTACAGGTCATGCTAAGATAGCAGCACAATCTAGCGCAAGAAGTTTAGTACGATATTTGATGCATGCAAAATCGATAGGTGACGTGTACACGCGTTAAAACATGGTTATTCTTCGTACTTTAAGTTCATGCGTATAGGTTAGGCTAAGATAGCAGCACAGTCTAGCGTAAGAAGTTGAGTACGAGAGTCGATGAATGCAAAATCGATAGGTGATGTGTACACGCTTTGAAACATAGCTATTCTTTGTACTTTAAGTTCATGCGTCTTAGTTATGCTAAGATAGCAGCACAATCTAACTGAAGAAGTTTTGTACGAGAGTCGATACATGCAAAATCGATAGTTGATGCGTACACGCTTTGAAACATGACTATTCATTGTACTTTAAGTTCATGGGTATAGGTTATGCTAAGATAGCAGCACAATCTAGCGGAAGAAATTTAGTACGATATTTGATGCATGCAAAATCAATAGGTAATGTGTACACACTTTGAAACATGGCTACTCTTCGTACTTTAAGTTCATGTGTATAAGTTATGCTAAGATAGCAGCACAATCTAGCGGAAGAAGTTTAGTACGATATTTGTTGCTTGCAAAATCGATAGGTGATGTGTACACACTTTAAAACATGGCTATTCTTTTTACTTTAATGTCATGCGTATAGGTTATGCTAAGATAGCAGCACAATCTAGCGGAAGGAGATTAGTACGAGAGTCAATGCATGCAAAATCGATAGGTAATGTGTACACGCCTTGAAACATGGCTATTCTTTGTACTTTAAGTTCATGCGTACAGGTTATGCTAAGATAGAAGCACAATCTAGCGCAAGAAGTTTAGTACGATATTTGATGCATGCAAAATCGATAGGTGACGTGTACATGCTTTAAAACGTGGTTATTCTTCGTACTTTTAAGTTCATGTGGATAAGTTATGCTAAGATACCAGCACAATCTAGCGGAAGAAGTTCAGTACGAGATTCGATGAATGCAAAATCAATAAGTAATGTGTACACGCTTTGAAACATGGCTATTCTTTGTACTTTAAGTTCATGTGTATAAGTTATGCTAAGATAGCAGCACAACCTAGTGGAAGAAGTTTAGTACGATATTTGTTGCATGCAAAGTCGATAGGTAATGTGTACACGCTTTGAAACATGGCTATTCATTGTACTTTAAGGTCACGCGTATAGGTTATGCTAAGATAGCAGCACAATCTAGCGGAAGAAGTTTAGTACGAGAGTCGATGCATGCAAAATCGATAGGTAATGTGTACACTCTTTGAAACATGGCTATTCATTCTACTTTAATTTTATGGGTATAGGTTATGCTAAGATAGCAGCACGATCTAGCGGATGAAGTTTAGTTCGATGGTCGATGCATGTAAAATCGATAGGTGAGGTGTACACGCTTTGAAACATGGCAATTCACACTGCTGCTCTGTTCCCAAGACTTTAAGCGTAGCTAATCCTAATGCTGCTCTTAACGACGTCGAGCTAAGGATTGATTACGTGACCGTGACGTCACGACCACGTGCTCTTGTTTGGTAAACATAGCCACGTGCTTTTTTGACAGCTGTCTTCTTGATGAACCCTAACCTCACTTGGAAGGACAATAGAGCGTCGCTAACCTCACTGCTGCCATATTTACGGCGGTAAACCTCAAGGCTGCCACCTTATGCATGTTATAGCGCGGAATTTAAAATCCAACAACGGAACATTGTTAACCTCACTCTTGTCATCTTTACGGCAGTAAACCTCAAGGCTGCCACCTTATGCATGTTGTAGCGCGGAATTTATAATCCAACAACAGAACATTGCTAAACTCTCTGCTATCATCTTGAAAAGTTCAGTGTTCCAAACACTAGTTCGAAAAACGTAACTCATCGCACCTCGGGGATTTTATTAGGTAAGGCGTAACCCCTAGGTTCCATTCCTTGTTCTGAACATGAAACCATTTAAAAATAAAGATTAATTTTCTACACTTAACAAAGTACAAGCGTTCTTGCTGATAGCGATCGATGAGGTTGTTGCTCCTTTGGCCCTTTAGCCCTTTAGCCCTCTTCTTCTTAGAACAAACGTATCCCCTGACATGTTCTAAACACATGTTGTATCGAGTACAGTGTTCGGTTCTACTAATTTAGTGTTCTAAACACTTCAATCAATGTCCCGATCACATGATAAAGGTAACGGCATAGAGTGCAGTTTTCGATTCCAGCCTTGTTACGTTTCTTCTGTGATTTGCAAGTCTAAACATGCTTAATGACGTCATCACTGCAGCACGTGCTTACTCTAGCTATTCCGATGCAGGTTTAAACTTGTTCGATAGAGCTATGCCTTGACATAAGAGGAGGCCTTAACAGCTTATGAAAAAGCACGTCGAATTTTTCAAATTACCCGCCACCACATTTCAAATGTATGAGGTTTAGTGCTGTAAAAATACCTGCACGATGCAAAGCTAGCTTTCCTCATCAGAGCAGCCACCATCTTGTGTAAGCACCTCTAGTCCGTATCATAAGCAGCTGTGTATAGTCATCGTCTTGTCGCTGCTACCTCCCGCAAGCACCCCTAGGGCGTCTCATAAGAGCAGCAGTCATCTTGTGCAAGCGCTCTTAAGCTGTCTCATAAGAAGCTATGTATAGCCGCCATCTTGTAGAAATAGATAGCTGCCAATGCCAAAGGGCCTAAGTAGGAATCGAACCGTCGATCTCATCATTAGACTATGTTTTTCTTATGCTATCATGTACCTGATACTGCAAACCTAGGTATCAGGTAGAAAAATTTTGTCCGTTTTCGAGATATTTAACATTTTGCATTTAAGCCCCAAATGTAATGAATCGAACCTGCACTGTACATTATACTCTCTACCATAGCTAGACCTGATCATGTTACGAAGACTTGCTTCATTACAAGCTGAAACAGAGCTAATGCCAAAGGGCCTAAGTTAGAACCGAACCGTTGATCTCATCATTAGACTATGTTTTTCTTATGATATCATGTTCCCCACACTGCGAACCGAGGTATTGGGTAGAAACATTTTGTCCCTTTTGCTCTACGATGCACCGTTTTCGAGATATTTAACATTATGCATTTAAGCCCCAAATTTAATGAATCGAACTAGCACGACACGTTAGCCTATAAGCTAGCTTTCTTCATAAGAGCAGCAGCCATCTTGCGCAAGCACCCTTAAGGCGTCTCATAAGGAGTCGTGTATAGCCGCCATCTTGCGCCCGCCATCTTGCGCCCGCCATCTTGCGCAAGCATCCTTAGGGCATCTCTAGCCATCTTGTGCAAGGACCCTTAAGCCGCCTCATAAGAGCAACCGCCATCTTGCGCAAGCATCTATAGGGCGTCTCATAAGGAGCCTTGTATAACCGCCATCTTGCGCAAGCATCTCAAAGGCATCTCATAAGAACCTATGTATAGCGGCCATCTTGCATAAGCACCTTTAAGGAGTCATGTATAGCCACCATCTTGTGCAATTAGCGTCGAGATATGGCTGATGTAGAATTTTTGTTTTTTAATTATCCGCCACCATATTTCAAAGGTATGTACCTAAAGAGTGTAGCACTGAGCTCTATAGATTAAACATGGCGGATGACAGCTGACAAAAAGCGCGTGAGTTTGTTTACTAAACAAGAGCACGTGGAATTTTTCAATTTGCCGCCACCACATTTCAAAGGTATCTAGCTAAAGATGGCAGCAGGGTGCTCTCTTGATTAAAGATGGCGGATGACAGACAACAGAAATTTTCAAATTGCCCGCTACTACAGAGGGCAGCACGGTGCTCTGTGGATTAAAGATGGCGGATGACAGCTGACGAAATTGCCCGCATGATAGCAGCACAGTGCTCTATTGATTAAAGATGGTGGATGACAGCTGTCAAAAAAAGCACGTGGCTTTGTTTACTAAACGAGAGCACATAGAATTTTTCAAATTGCCGCCACTACATTTCAAAGGTATCTAGCTAAAGATGGCAGCACGGTGCTCTCTTCATTAAAGATGGCGGATGACAGCTAACAGAACTTTTCAAATTGCCCGCTACTACATAGAGGGCAGCACGGTGCTCTGTAGATCAAAGATGGCGGATGACAGCTGACGAAATTGCCCGCATGATAGCAGCACAGTGCTCTATTGATTAAAGATGGTGGATGACAGCTGTCAAAAAGCACGTGGCTTTTTTCCAAACAAGAGCACATTGAATTTTTCAAATTGCCGTCACCACATTTCAAAGGTAACTAGCTAAAGAGGGCACCACTGTGCTCTATGGATTAAAGATTGTGGATGACAGCTGTCAAAAAAGCACTTGGATTTGTTTACCGATTCAAATCTCGCGCAAGTAAGGTTATGTTGGTAGCACTAAGGTTTAGGCCCGTTAAGATGGCAGCACTGCGGATGACAGCTGTGACGTACCACATTTCAAAGGTAAGTAGCTAAGGAGGGCAGCACTGTGCTCTATAGATTAAAGATGGCGGATGTCAGCTGTCAAAAAAGCACATAGCTATGTTTCCAAACAAGAGCACGTGGAATTTGCCGCCACCACATTTCAAAGGTATCTAGCTAAAGAGGGCAGCACTGTGCTCTGTTGATTAAAGATGGCGGATGACGGCTGTCAAAAAAGCGCGTGAGTTTGTTTCCAAACAAGAGCATGTAGAATTTTTCAAATTGCCGCCACCACATAGAGGGCAGCACGGTGCTCTCTTGACTAAAGATGGCTGCTGTCATGTGGAATTGCCTGCCACCACATTTCAAAGGTATCTAGCTAAAGAGGGCAGCACGGTGCTCTCTAGATTAAAGATGACTGCTGTCAAAAAGCATTTTTCAAATTATCCGCCACCGCATTTCAAACGTAAGTAGCTAAAGAGAGCACCACTGTGCTCTATAGATTAAAGATGGCGGATGACAGCTGTCAAAAAAGCACGTGGATTTGTTTACCGATTCTAATCTCGCGCTAGTGAGGTTAAGTTGGTAGCACTAAGGTTTAGGCCCGTTAAGATGGCAGCACAGCGGATGACAGGTGACGAATTTGCAGCTACTGCGATAAAGAGGGCAGCACAGTGCTCTGTGGTTTAATGATGGCGGATGACAGCTGTCAAAAAAGCACGTGGATTTGTTTATCTCACGCTAGTGAAGTTAAGTTGGTAGCACTAAGGTTTACGCCCGCCAAGATGGCAGCACTGACGATGACAGGTTACGAATTTGCAGCTACTGCGATAAAGAGGGCAGCACGGTGCTCTGTAGTTGAAAGATGGCGGATGACAGCTGTCAAAAAAGCACGTGGATTTGTTTATCTCACGCTAGTTAAGTCGGTACTACTGAGGTTTCAGCCTGTCAAGATGGCAGTACCGAGGTTAGCGGTGCGTTGTTGTCTGTCAAAGAGCACGTGGCTGTCAAAAACACGTGGATTTGTTTACCAATTCAAATCTCGCGCTAGTTAGTTTAAGTTGGTACTACTGAGGTTTAGGCCCGTCAAGATGGCAGTACTGAGGTTAGCGATGCGTTGTTGTCGATGATAGCTGTCAAAAAGCACGTGGCTTTGTTTACAAATTCAAATTTCCCGCGGGTGGTGGAGGAGACCTCTGGGAGGCCTCTGGCTGTGGTGGTGGTGGAGGAGGCCTCTGGGAGGCCTCTGGCTGTGGTGGTGGTGGAGGAGGCATCTGGGAGGCCTCTGGCTGTGGTGGTGGTGGAGGTGGCCTCTGGGAGCCTGCGGTGGCGGTGGCCGCCGAATCCCTGTATTATACTACTCAATAATATACAACTGCTATTAGATTAAAATTTACATTGCATTTATATATTTTATTTTCTTACACTTTTTGGAACCTAACCTGCATAGCGACCTGCTGCGTCTTAACAAAAGTCCTTTCGCTACTGCTTTTTAGACAACTGATAAGAGATAGGAATGTGAAAAGCGACACACTGTAGGATAGCAGTAGACAACTTAGCGTAGAAAAAGCGGAACATTTGTAAATATGTACATTTAAAATTACCTATATATTTGTGAATATTCAGCGGAGATATGCACACATACATACGGGGATGGTGGCACTTCCGTGCATTTGTACATGTAGAATTTTAGGAAAATAAATAAATAATAGTATTAATAATAAATACTATCTCCAAAATATTACCCAATACTATTCTCCTCTTCCTTTTTCCTTTCTGCTGATCCCTATATCAAAAATAACTAGCTATTTTATTAATCCTCTTATTACCGGAGTAATAATGTATATCCTCTCTGTGAATACATTAGTGCTGGCGGCATGGCCATTGAAATTCGTGTCTTTAATATGGTTTGCGGCTGCGTTATTCATCAAGTGATTCATGGTCACAGATACTATGGTTTACAATATTTATAAACATTAACTTCCACCGGCTTTAAAGTTATTAATGTGCCCATCTGTGGTGTATGGCCAGACAGTGCGTTTTCCAGTATTCTTCTGCATTCTAGTGTCGTCAGTATGAAGTATCTCGCCACTCTCCCCCTCCACCGAGCGAGTATGCGCACGTAAACATTGCGACTGTGGTCTGACTTCTGGCTTCTGGGTTGTCGCCATTAAGGTTCTGCTGTGATGGAAGGACAGCGTGTTTCTCCGCTTGGCGGGGTGGATAGAGTGATTATCATGGACCGAGGGTGAAGTTGGTTTGATAGGGCTTACGGCCTCGTGAACTTAGCAATTTCCTTTCGAATTTTGTTACCATTTAATGCACCTCGCCTGGAATTTTTGAGTGCACTCTAAGGGTTACCTTTACCATACGTAAGTAAGGATATTATCCTGAAGCGTACTGACGACTACGGCAAGATACTACACTGTAAGTGTTTTTTTAAACTCATCTTTAACTTGTTCCAACTGGTGAACTGAATATTTCTAAATGCCTTGTTGCGCCATTGTGAGGGAATCTTGAAACGTGAAATTTCTGAAGCTATTTCGAAAAATATAAAGATTACGGAATTTCATGAGCTTGTACTATCAAAATGTATACCTTCTTTAGCACTGCAATATTTGTTTCCTCAATATTGTTTTAGGGCTCAACTATATCTTAGACTCGAGGTTTTATTGCAAGGTATTTCGAATTTCGGAGCCAGAAGAAGAAATGGTGGCACATATTCTGAAAGGTTTTCCTCCCTACAACCGATCCTACCTCTTCCTCAGGAAGAGCCCGACTAATTTTGTGGAATTAGAGGCTGCTTGTACTTTTGCTGAATATGTGAAGCACGGGGACGCGGGCAGACCCATCTGCCACCCCCCTCCTTTTAACCCGGCCTCGCCTCAATCTAGGGATAGTGGAAATCTTAAAAATGGTATAATTGTGACCACCTTCGGAATGCTCGCCCGTCAATAAAGCGTAGTACTGGTCCTTGCTCTTATTTGTGTGGGTCGAGGCAGCATATTAAGAATAATTGCGCAACTTCTTTCAAGAAACGCAATCAATGACTAAAGGTTAATAGTAATACTTGTGAATCTTGCCCCTGAATTTTCTGTGGATTCAGAAAAAGTTATTTGTCGGCAGGAATGTAATAAAATCTCCGATTTGGTTGAGTCTAAATATACCTTCGCGAAGGCAGAGCTGAATAATGAACCGATTGTTGCTTTAAATGACTCGGGTAACGTTGTCACTTTAATATATGATGATGCTTGTTGTTTTTTTCTATTTGCTTAACGTCGCACCGACAGAGATATGTCTTATGGCGACGATGGATAGGAAAGGTCTAGGAAGTGGAAGTGGCCTTAATTATGGTACAGCTCCAGCATTTGCCTGGTGTGAAAATAGGAAACCACGGAAAACTATCTTCAGGGCTGCCGACAGTGGGGCTCGAACCCACTATCTCCCGGTTACTGGATACTGGCCGCAATTAAGCGACTGCAGCTATCGAGCTCGGTGCTTACCGCCTTTCACATCCTCACATCGAAGGTCTCCGGCCCACTTTAATTGATGCCAGTTGGTATGATGAAATAAGGTCCTCTTGTAAACTGCCTGAGTTGCAGAATTCAAAATTGCATGTGTCACGGCTAATAAGGATAATATGGAAATTTTTGGATCTGTTGACGTGATATTGCGTATTGGTAATTTTACTTGGAAGGTTCATTGCTTGGTATCTCCGAAGCTAGCTTGTAGTATTATTTTAGGCACTGACTTCTTGTCGAGGACCGGATTCGTTTTAGACCTCCAGGCTAGACAATTCTACTTTAAATGTTCCTCAAATTGTAACGTCGATATTATTGATGCTCCTTTGGGTACCTTCAGAATTTCTTGTGTAGTAGGCCGCTACCAGGGAAGAACAATGAAATCGATCAGTTGGATCTTAATTATTTGGATTATCAACAAGGTAATAAAGTCCGTAACTTGCGCCATCAATTTCCTGAGGTATTTACCAACAAGTTAGGACTGACTGATGTACTGGAGTACGATAAAGAACTGTCTGACAACCAACTTGTTAGAACCCGTCCTTACCTCATCGCATGCTGGAACTCAAAAGGATTATCGACCAAATGCTCGCCGATGGTGTCATCAGACCGTCCATTTCTCCTTATGCCTCTCTGGTTTATCTGGTACCTAAACCCTCTGGAGGATACCGTGCCGTTATCGATTACAGATTCCTGAATCGTACAATCATCCTGCAATCTATGCCTTTGCCAGATTTACAAGTTTTGGGTGGTTCTCCGCCCAAGTTCTTTACAGTGTTAGATCTAAATCAATCCTATTATCAGATTCCGCTCTCTAAAACTTATATTTCCCTGAGCCGCCTTCATCACGGACTGGAATATTTATGAGTACCTCAGGTTGACGTTCGGACTATCTCGCGAAGCAGCTATTTTAACTAGATTTCTGAATTCTATTCTAGGGGATATCAAGTTTATGTTTGTTTTCAATTACCTTGATGACTTGTGATCTTCTCGAATACCTTTGAAGAACACGTGGATCATGTCACGGAAGTCCTTGAGCGTTTGAAAAAGGCTGGTCTTACTGTGAAACTATCCAAGGTAACCTTCGCCAAGCTGAGTATATCCTTTCTTGGCCATGTCGTGTCACCCGACGGAGTCTCCGTTGATCAATCTAGGACCCAGGCTATCAGGGTATTCCAACCACCTAAGGACGTAAAAGGTGTTGCACGCTTTGTGGGGACGGTAATTTTCTTCCGCAAGTTTATCCCGAATTTTGCTGTGGTACCTCACCCCTTAACTATCTGGGGCGTAAGGATGTCAAGTTCATCTGGGCCCCTCCCAGCAAGAAGCCTTTGAAACTCTGAAACTTGCCTTATCGAATGCTCCTGTGTTGGCCATACCCGACTTTAGTACACGTTTCATTGCACAAACTGATGCCTCTGGAGAAGCTGTTGCTGGTGCACTCTTTCAGGACCATGAGGACGGTCGTAGACTCGTTGCCTATGTGTTTAGGATACTCAATAATCTGGAGAGTAAGTACTCAATCTATGAGTTGGAATGTTTGGTCATGCTGTTTGCACTTGAGAAATTCGGACCCTTTATTAAACATGTAAATTTCGACCTTGAACCGACCCAAAAGAACGTACAGAATCACTAGATGGGCACTTAGGATTCCCACTTTTAGTTTTCATGTTAAGCGTATCAGAGGTTCGGAGAATGTCACCGCTGACAGCTTAAGTAGAATGTTTGACGGGATCTTTGGACTTGATGTAAAATCTGAACTTGAAGAAATTGATGAAACTAATGTTGTTAGTGTGGGCGCCATTCTTCCGGATCTACCTTTGTTATACCATGAGTTTGGCGATCAAAAAGCTGATCCTGAGTTGAATTAAATCACCGACAAGGTCAGTGACGGAATGGTAGTAAAACCTTATTCTCTGGTGAAGGGTGTTCTATGTTGAAAAGGTTGAATTGATGCTAATTTCATTATTGCTGTTCCCAAGGTCCTAGTGCCAATCAACTTCAAGTATTATCACTGTTGACGCATTGGTGGTCACTTAGGCACATTTAAAACTAGACAGAAAATTAGAAAGTTCTTCATATGGAAAATGATGGATAGTGATATCCGAAACATGGCTAAGTCCTGTAAAACTTGTGCTATCAGTAAACCTAACCTGAAGAACCGTGTTCGTTTATTTTCATCTTCAGAAGCCTCTCGGCAGATGGAAAGGTCATTCATCGATTTTGTAGGTCCGCTCCCTCGCTCTACCTTGGGAAACATTCATATCTTTGTGCGTATTGATGCGTTCTCTCGGTTTTCCTGGATTATTCCCACTAGATCTGTGACTTCTGGTACGTCTGTAAGTTGCCTTAATTCTATCTTCGCATCCTTTGGTCCTCCCAAGTTTCTGGTTTATGACAATGCCACTTGTTTAAGAAGTACCTATTCGAGTTAAACATTTCCCATGCTACTACAAATCCAAACACATCTTACGCCGAGAGAATGAACAGGAACCTGAAATCTTCCCAGATTGCATATCATCACAATAACCAATCGAAGTGGGATTCTTGCCAACACTGGTTAGCCTATGCCTTCAATTCTGCCACACACGAATCTCATAGTAAAACTCCCATGTTCCTTATGTTCTGTTACACCCCGCATTCTCCTTGTCCAACGAACTTGGTATTGATGATCTTCCCGACCTGTCTAAACCCAACGATGTTCAGAAGAAGAAATTGTCGGTATCCTGTAAGACAGGCAGAGATAAGTATAACGAATGTAGAAAGTCAACTAGGTTGAAAGTTGGTGATCAAGTTTTTGTCAGGTCCTATCCCATTAGTAAAGAAATTAACAAATTTTATGCTAAGCTTGCTCCTAGGTATCAAAGTCCCTGTACTATTTTACAGTTTTTGTCTCCAGTATTCGTACTGGGGAGTGACCCCATCACCAAGAAGATTAGGCGAGTTCATCTTTCCCAGTTAAAATCAGGTTATGTGTGATACCTCTTCTCTCTTAAGGGCTTCTTGATAATACATATGGTATGTAGTTCGGATCTGCGGATGAGGGCTACATTTCAGTGAGCAAATTTGTTTGATTATCTTTAGATTATTTGGTAACTATTCTGGTTGCGTGTGAATTTTATTTAGTAACTTATCCATGTATGGTATTTTTGTTTTGAGTATTGCTTCCTTACCGTATGACCTTTTTCTCTCCAGAAATTGTTGTTTAGTAGTGTGCGAATTAATTACGTGTTATGTTTTTCTGCACCAAATCTGCATTCATGTCTCATGTGAATCTTAATAACACTGTGTAATAGCTTACTACCGTGTACTTGTTACCATTGTATTTTAAAATGTGATTGTGGTTCGTGGCGTATGGATACTTTCACTTGCGCTATTGGCACCTATTTATTTAATCGTTAATATCTCATTGCTCCTTTGCTTTGGGTGCATGCCTGCTCTGTCCATCATAAATTGATTCTATCCTGATCTTTGAAGATTACTAAATTTTGATCATTAATTTAATTATGTATTATGTAGTAGCCTTTGTCTTGTAGCAATTTTTGGAAAATTGTATATAATATTAGATCTGTGCATTGTTGTTCACTGGTATGAAAACTGTTAAGGTGTCCTAACCTGTATTTATCTTTAACTGTTCTAGTATTCTATTGCCTATGTCTTGTTATCCGACTTTATTTTGGTGATTAACTACTCTCTATTCCGGTTGTGGTATTGTTAGGTGTGCATTAAACGAACCGAGTAATCTGTTAGGTTAGTTTCTTTATTTGGGGGGTTGACTAGGAACTGGATAGAACCCGGTGTTAGATCCTATTTTTTGAGTTTTGGATTTGCCTGTGGATATTGGTTATTGCGGAACTCTGTCGATCGGCCTTGGTGGTGGTTGGCTGTTTACCTTTACGGCATGGACTTAACTGTCTTCACTGCTTTCGGTCTCCAACTTCTGGTGGTACGATTTCCTAATTTCCGATTGGTCTCATGCCCACCTTTTAATCATTTCTGTAATCAGTTGTGAATTACCCGTAAACTGAGTGACCTATTTCTTGTCATTCCTGTCCTTTTTATTTACTGGTGAGTAAAATTTTACCCTATCTACCTTTTGAAAATTTTCGATCTGCTTCTTCCTTTCTGGTAATGGTGGTTAACTACGTTGTTATTTGTTGTATTTTTGGGGCGCATGTGGTATTAATTCTGCACTCTTCTACAGAACTTACTTGCCTGGTTTCTGTCTCTAAATTGGTGTATTATTCATGAAGTGTGTTAATCTATTGAGTTGTAACTTTCATGTCGTCCTACCTCGTCTACTTGTTATGGTGGTGTTATTTTTACAAATTGCACTAATGGATCCTCTCCTTTCGAACCTAGTAGGTAATGGTTTTGGTTCTGAATTAGTTATGTTGTAACCGTACGTGATTTTGATTTAAGCTTGCATTGTGAGGTGGCATGATGGCTTCACGGCATGTCGTTGAGGATAGTTAGTGCTCCCTTCCCCCCTTTTTTCTAACGCATGTCCGTTGAGATTCATTAAGGTTGTATTGTTATTGTGTTGTATAATTAAATGGATATGACACTTCGGTATGGTCAGTATTGCATTTAATTTACCCCTGTGTGCCCGTAGATTGAGAAATAAATCCTGGCATGGGTTTACTACTCTCCTCAGAAAAACCTGGTCTGCTTGCATGTAATTTGTGATTCCTGTATGACCTGGTCTATTCTTTTTTTGTTTTAATTCTCTGCATACCCAGATAATCTGACGTCATCATGTATTTATCCTGTACTATAAAGTTCATTTTGGATTAACCTGCCAGTCTATTGGTCCTTTTCTCTCCGGAGTGTTAGTATCCGTTGCTATTAATTTTTGGTCATCTTGCTGTTCTGCGGGGCGCCAGTTGAGTATGGGATTAACTAGTGCTTCATAGGTGGTATTGAAGCCTCCCACTATTCGATGATCGGGTCTTTTCGTGGTGTTTTCTCCTTCTTCACCGTTCCATTGGGCGTTTTCCGTCGTCCTAATTCATGATCTACCATTTAAATTTTATTTACCTTGTTTCATATATATTTCGCAGAGTACCTGTGGCTGTGTGGCTACAGTGTGACTCTACGGATGTCACTTGTTACTAGTCCTGATTTGTCCGAGATCCCTTGTTGATAACCGGTAGGGAATCGTGTCAGGTCTCTGCTCTCATTTCCAAATTGGCCACTTAATTGAGGGGTATTTCTAAACCATTTATTTAAGTGAGTATTCCATTGTTGATGTATATGTTTGAAAATTCGGTGAAGTTGTGAGGAATATAATATAAAATTGGGTGTCACTTCCGAATTTCTTTCTGCCATTTTCTGTCCTGCTCCACCATGGTGTTATTATGAGTTCCTATATCCTAATACTATTCTTGACTTGGTGTTGCTGATACGCGTATCCACCATCTGAGAGATCTTGAAGTCTCGAGCTGCAGCTAACTATATTCATCTTGCCTTGAGTAATTATTTACTGTAACCCATGGATTTTGATCCTTTTCTCATATCCAGTTTCTCAGGGTTTCTCTTATTTGTGAGTATAAATTTATCTGATCTTATCTCTTCTATAGACGGGTTATGCATGGAGTGTATACGTAGCATTACAATTGATTAATTGCAAATCATAATTTCTATTTGGTCGTGTATTTAATGGGTTTAAATATTTATTTATTGGCTCACTGATTAGTGGTTCTACTCCACTGATTTAAAAAATTAATTGTAATTTTAATTAACTTGGATTACTGTGTAATGTGTTATTGTTTCGCAACATGTTCTCCTTTGGTCAACGTCTGGTTATTTTGAAATTATGTGTGGATTGCTGTTCTCTTAGTATTTCAATTCTGGAAATGATTTGACATCTCTGGGTAGGTCATCTATATGAAGAGTACTGTCGGTGTGGCTGTGTTCGATAATTTTATGTGTTTCTTGCTGTGTTGTTATCATGCATTGCTGGATCAGCTGTTATGATCTGTAGCGTGTTCTTACTTGATTGATGCCTGGACTTATTGAACTTACCATGTTTGTGGTTTGTTGTATTCTGTCAGTATCTTCTTTCCTAAGCTTAACTTATTTCTGTGTATTGTGTATGTTTGAAGTTGTATGTCTATGCAACGGTGGCTTCTCGTTTTCATTGTTGCTGGTGGTGCCTTTATTATGTGGCATTCCGATAGGGTTGCTGACGTGCACAGAAAACTAATTTGAGGAGATGACTATCTTTAATTTTCAAGTTAATTCTTTTCCTTATATGTTGTGCTTAAAATTTCTGCCGATATATTTAATTTTAGCATGATATATAACCGGTAGGGAATCGTGTCAGGTCTCTGCTCTCATTTCCAAATTGGCCACTTAATTGAGGGGCATTTCTAAACCATTTATTTAAATGAGTATTCCATTGTTGATGTATATGTTTGAAAATTCGGTGAAGTTGTGAGGAATATAATTTAAGATTGGGTGACATTGCCAGTCGCCATTGACCCTAGTACCTGGTCAAGGGCTGTTTAGGTAATTATTGTATTCTATTGTAATCCTGTTCTCCTTTTGCTTTTACTAGTAGTTTTATCCAATGCCATACTGTAGTCTTAAGTCAAGTTAATCCAGTTTAAGATTATGTAAAGGATTTACCTGTTGGATCTTGTGGTCTTATTACATGCTCACCAATTTTGCTTTCCTATATTTGTTCATAACTTTTCCTTGGCCTTCTGGGCGTTTTTCATTTGTGAAATTGGTTTTTGCCACCCTGACAATAATAATAAAATGGAAACCAAATGAAGGCGTTTCTTAACTTACGCAAGTCCGATAAACAATACTAAAATGAATGTCTAACATGTGATAATCTCAATTTGGGTTTATAATCGCGTGCATTTAAATCTAAGAAGGTTTATTATTCTACCAGTGAACATTTAGGAAGTTGTTCAGTTGTGTGTGTACACCACAAAGTAACGAAATCTTTGAACAGTTGATACATATGAACTTGCGAGACTTGTTTATTGAAATTAAAACTTAGCAAATGATCTGAAACATAAGTGTCACCATTTATCTAGGACATTAACAGCTTTACCTGCGACTTGCGTGTAGCACCACTTTAATGCATGGGACTCCTTAATGATTGAAAGTAACTGGACAGCTAGTGTCATTTAAATGCACTCAATTGCTTTTACTCAATTCATATATGTTTTGGTTCATAACTGACAATGGGATTCATCTTGCTGGTGGTGCATATACTGGGACATGTGATCGGTGGTCGTTTTCTTATTCGGACTATTCCATCAAAAACTCAGCTTGTATACAGACCACCACCTTATGAAAGTCATTATATGTTGTATATGTGGAGCTTCGGGGAGGGAGACTATTACCGGATTAAGAATTCATACCTCTCTGTGAATACATTAGTGCTGGCTGCATGGCCATTCAAATTCGTGTCTTTAATGTGGTTTACCGCGGCGTTATTCATCAAGTGATTCATGGTCACAGATACCATGGTTTCCAATATTTATAAACATTAACTTTCGCCGGCTTTAAAGTTATTAATGTGCCCATCTGTGGTGTATGGCCAGACAGTGTCTTTTCCAGTATTCTGCTGCGTTCTAGTGTCGTCGGTATGAACCATCTCGCCACTCTCCCCCTCCACCGAGCGAGTATGCGCACGTAAACATTGCGACTGTGGTCTGACATGTAGGCATCTGGCCAGTCGCCATTAAGGTTTTGCTAGTGAGCTGTGATGGAAGGACGGCGTGCTTTCCCGCTTGGCGGGATGGTTAGAGTGATTATCATGGACCCAGGGTGACGTTCGCTTGATACGGCTTATGCACTCTTGAACTGTGAAAGATAATTTTAAGTTTTATTACCATTTAATGTACCTCGCCTGGAATTTTGGAGTGCACTCTAAGGATTACATTTACCATACTGTACCATTACGTTACATTTGAGGCAGTAACTATTATGGAAATATAGCGGACAAATATGGCGCGGAGCAGCTTCAGGCGGCGTAAATGCGAACGGAATATAATCTTACTGCAAATCGATCTTGATCAGTAGGCGGAGGTCGATATTGACCAGCAAAAGAGTAAAGAGTTTCCTAGATTGAACAACTATGGACCATGAAATAATTGAATTGACTCGATTCTTGGATACCTTGAGAAGAAAAACTGCGTAAAGGAAGAACTGTACGTTTTACTACGAGATAGCGAAAGAAAATCAACGAATTATAAATACTAAAGTAATTTATATATAATAAATCGAAGGAATAAACCTCCAATATCTGCAGGATACTTAAGGAATCAAAGAAAAACGCCAAGATATTGAAGTAAAGTGTGACTGCAGCCGAGTCAGATATCGACGTAAAGAAAAAGGCCGGAAGAGCATAATAAGTGGCCAATCTACACTAAAAATTCAGAAATAACCATTTCAAGTTATAAGCAGTACGTGTTTAGGCGATTTAATTGACGAAAAGCAGACCAAAATTGAGGAAATATATAATTTTAGAGAAATATTTCTATCAGTTATAAAATATATAAACTCAAGTACACGTATTGGAAAACCTGCAATTCATCAGAGAAATATGTATTGTACAAAATATTTGCTGTCTTTTCGTTGCATGATCCCTGGTGACGTAATGAAGCTCGCCTAAACGGATGGAGGAAGATTGCGCAAGGTGAACTCAGCTCAAGCCAAGATGCCCAGCCGAATCCAGCCGTGACGTGATCCTGGGACATGATTGACTACTCCGAGATGTCCTAGTCGAGGAAGGAGCCAGCAACGGGAAAGTCGACACGAGATAAGTAATATGATTTCGGACTTTGCATTATAAAATTTTAATTATTCGCTAGGATATATTTATTTGAGTGCAGAAGTGCCTACAGATATATATAAAGTGCCAATAAGTGAATACTATGGTCTGGATTTAAAAAATTAACCGCTGACATGTGCTATTTTAAGTAATACAAATCCTGTGCTCGTGAGATATTTGTAGGTTGTTATAAACAAGATCAAGATGAGCACATCCATGTTTTATATGCCAATCTACTTGAGAAGACCAATTCATATCGAACTATTTGTGGTTAAGAGGAATGTATGCGATGTAACGTAACCTAGTTTTTATGAGCACTTCATCGGCAGACATGGCCAGTACGATTATTGTATTGAAAGGAAATGATTAAATATTAGGGAGTTGCAGTTTATGAATGGAAACTCAGGCTATTGGACTGTTTTCACCGTAACACAGAGGTTATTGAAATGAAGTTGAATTTGTATTGTTTTTATATGAAGGTATCGGGAAGAATTGAAATATGAGAATTGCATAATGTTGTTAGCCTGAGGAAATGTGAATTGTTCTCGGCGTAAGCAAAGCCTAGATGAGGTAATTGCGAGTTTCTCTGTCGGTTACGGTTTTTAATATAGAGGTTAACAATGCAAGAGATGGAATTAGGTCATGTTTATGTGAATGTATGTTAAGGGTCCAAGCGTTATATGGTCGATAAATAGCACTGATGCCAGACATATCGCTAGGTTATTTGTGTATTACATGCAATATAATCTGAATATACGTACAGATGAAGGAACATCGCATAACTAAAAATATGTCTTATTATGTGAATGTAGATCGGTAGAGTAGGTTTTTAACCTAATTTTGGCACAGCGGTGAATGACTTGAGAGTTGGTTTTATATGCAATGGCACGTATTTATGAAAACATTTGCACAACTTACGCGTTTACAACTGATTGATTATCTTAATGGTAGCACTCTATAGTAAGTGTTATGAAGAGACTTTTAATTTTTGTAAATGCATTTCATTAATTGAAGTTGGCACTTTCCAAGCCTATTACCGATTGGTCAGATGATATCGCATCATTAAGACATATAAAATGCAATAAAGTATAGAAAGCACCAAGTTCCTTTACTTCAAAATCAAAAACAAACATTGGCGCCCAACAGCACGGCTCTCAATAACCTGAGATGTTCAATACAAGCATGATCATAAAAAGTGAAATCCCGAAGTGAAAACAATGCGTCGAAATTGGGGTTAACACCGGTGTAAAAATACAACACATCTCGAATTCGTGGAATCATTCACGGATATTGCATTCTCGTTCATAACGAAAATCAGACCGCTGAGGCCAACAACTTCAACGGAGTGCAGCATAAATCAGTAATCAGGCAAGTACGATTCGATGTTACGTACATACAAAGAAGTAAAGACAAGATTTCAAGTTTTACATTCTCCTCGCCGCTCACTGAAAGAATCTCCGTGCGACCGTGAGTCTCTTTGACATATTCACCATCCTTGCTATACATACGCTACTCTTAGACTTAGATTCTAGTCTCTTTCCCTTTAGTGCATGTTCGTAACATAAACATGCAGTGATAAACATAATAATAATGAGAAAATAATAATTGAAGTCCGTTGATCCTCCTGTTGTCATAAATATAAAAGATCCATATTCCTTTGTCATATAACCTCAATTCAGCAACACGATTCCTTTGAATTTATACATAACCTTCACGCAATCCCTTCGAACTTTCACAGCATAACTTTAATTTCAATATGTCGCAACTAACTAAATTGAAACAATCGCGTGGTCGAGTAAAAGGCACGTTAACAAAAATAATAAAGTCTATTACAGCTGCCATGTCAAAATCAGAGGCGAAGGTTAAAATTTAAAAAATGTGAAGAGCTCTGTAATTCTTTTGAAGAAGTACAAATGAAAATAGAGGAAACTGAGATCACTGATGAAACAGCTGCATTACAGTTTGAAGAAGAATGTGAGGGAGAGCGAGAGCTATTTGAATCTATTTATTTCCGCGCAGTTACGCAACTGCAAACGATAATAGATGAAGCAGAGGATGTTCAAAATAATTTACTAGCTGAAATGAACACGGCAGTAAACAACGCTGTTCATCAACAGGAAGTTGCACAACATCATAACAGAAGAATACATAAATTACCAAAAATTAAATACCGGAATTCAACGGCGAATTCACAAAATGGTTGCTTTTTAAGAACAGTTTTGAGTCAACCATTCATAATGATACTCAACTAACAAATATCCAAAAATATCAGTATCTGATCGGTCTTCTGCAGGGCGACGCACGCAAAGTCATTCAAGGTTTTACCATTTCAGAAGAAAACTACACAAGTGCGTGGAACTTGCTTGTAGATACTGATGATAATCAAATGATGATAATCGAGACACATCTAGATGAACTTTTCAAGTCTCCTACAGTTTTTAAAGAGAACAAATCTGAATCACTCAGGCAATTACAATTTCATATTCAAACTCACATGGCTTCATTAAAAGCAATGAAGCAACCGGTACAATATTGGGACACATTGGTTATTCATCTAGCAAAGAAGCAGCTGGATTTCATTGAGCAAAGAGACTGGCAGGAAAGGGTGAAAGGCAACACTCCACACAAGATGCCATCAATGGATGATTTCTTGAAATTTTTAACTGAGCGTTCCCAATCATATATGCTTTTAAATCATAACAAAACCAAGGCATTGAACACGAAGGCAAATCCGAAGGACAAACAACCTAGCAAGAAAGTTGTTATGACGACGTCTCAGGCAAGCTGTAATCTGTGTGGTGGAAGTTACCCCATTTTTACATGTGAAGAATTAATTAAACGATCAGTTGAAGACAGAAGAAAACTGCTTCGAGAAAAAGGACAGTGTCATAACTGTTTGAAGCCAGGACATATTGCAAGAAATTGCTGAGGATCAAAATGCAAGAAATATGGACTTCTTCACAACACACTTTTACATGCTGAGGAAGATGACAAAGAGAAACAAAATGTTAAAGAAAATCAAGTGCCCATAAACCTGTTTTGTCGAATCTCAGCATTCACCTGCTTCACTCAATGTGAGCTTGGCGAAAGGAATAACATCACAAATACTTTTGTCAACAGCTTTAATTGATGTGAAAGATGTTCACGGAAGAAGAATGACATGCCGAGCCTTATTGGATCTGGGATCTCAGTCGAATCTAATAAAGGAAGGTCTGTATAAGAAACTTGGTTTACCGAATGTCAAGACAAACACACAGATCATTGAGTAGATTGTTCCAAAGTGGAAACAAAAAGGATTACGAGAGTACACCTCGCTTCAAGGAATGACGGATTTGAGGTGGAAGCAGAATTTCTAGTTTTGCCAACTATAACGGGACGATTGCCACAGTTGGAGATCAAGAAGGACAATATTATTATTCCTAAGGACATTCGCTTGGCAGATCCCACATTCAACAAGCCTGGAGGCATGGACATGTTAACTGGTGCAGGACTTTATTGGAAAATAGTCATAGGTCCACCCAAGAATGAAGCTGAAGGACAACCAGCTCTGCAAAACACCCGATTAGGTTGGATTATAGGCGGTGAAGTTTTTAAGAACAAAGAAGGATCAACAATAACATGCATGAAAATTAGCAATCAACAATTATCAGATCAGGTGGAAAAATTTTGGAAACAAGAAGCAATTCCGGAGATTCAACATTATACATCAGAAGAAAGAATATGTGAAAGACAGTTCACGGACACTGCTTCGAGAGATACAACAGGTAGATTCATCGTAAGGCTCCCTAGCAAGCCAGATGTCATCCTCGGAGAATCAAGAAAACGCGCACTAAACAGACTAGAATCATAAGTCAAGAGGTTAAGCAGACACCCCGAACTCAAGACAGCTTATGCAGATTTCATGAATGAATATGAAAAACTAGGACATATGAGCTTGATTGAAAGAAACCAAAATCAAGATGTACCAAATTCATACTTCATACCCCATCAACCAGTGGTACGTCCAGATAGTGACACCACAAAGGTCAGAGTGGTATTTGATGCCTCGGCAAAAACATCACTCGGGACATCACTCAATGACAAGCTCATGACAGGACCTAATTTACAGCGAGATCTTTTTCACAGTGTACTTAGATTTCGCAGCCATAAGTACGTCATGACGGCAGATGTGGAAAAGATGTTTCGGCAAATACTCATCCATCCTGAAGATCGAGCATTCCAGCAGATTTTGTGGAAAGAGGAATCTTCAGCCCCTGTGAGGATTTATCAGTTGAATACAGTAACATACGGAACAGTATCGGCACCTTACCATGCCATGAGATGCCTAACTGAAATGGCTAATCTTCATGAAAATGAATTTCCAGCAGCAGCAAAGGCTATTCACGATGATTTTTGTATGGATGACTGCTTAAGTGGAGGAGACATTCTAGAAAACGTGATCGGGCTACGGCGGCAAATACAAAATATACTCAAGAGTGGTGGAATGCATTTGAGGAAATGGAGGTCCAACAGCAAAGAGATCTTGCAGGATTTGGAGAGCAAACGCGACGAAGGGACTTTACTGGTTTTAGACAAAGGTGAAGCTAGTAAGACTCTTGGACTCCTCTGGGACTCAGCACAAGATTGCCTTCAGTTTCGAGTTGAGCTGGAAAAGCAGTCACCAAGATCCAAAAGAGAAGTCGCCTCCAAAATCGCACAGATTTTTGATCCACTAGGACTCGTGGGTCCAGTACTGATCAAAGGGAAGATGTTGATGCAACACTTATGGGTAGATGGATTTGAATGGGATCAGCCATTGTCTCGAGAGCACCTTCAGATTTGGAATCAGTACTATACGTCATTAGAAAGACTGAACAACATCAGAATTATGAGAAACATAAATCCTGGGAATTGCTCTGGTTCTTTTGATTTGTTTGGATTTAGTGATGCTTCAGAGAAGGCTTTTGGAGCATGCATTTATGCAGTTTGTCAAACGCAAAGTGGTCTCTACATTTCCAATTTACTTTGTGCGAAGACGAAAGTATCTCCTTTAAAAACCATTTCGTTGCCAAGACTCGAATTGGAGGCAGCCCTTCTTCTTGCACAACTTGTCAAAACAACAGTGAGTGCTTTGAAAGAAAAAATTGGTCAGATGAGATTATGGAGTGACAGTACAATTGTTTTGGGATGGATAAACACTGAGCCAAGGCTGCTGAAGACATTTGTGGCAAACAGGATTGCAAAGATTCAAGAAGCCACTGATGCAACCAACTGGAAGCATGTTCCTTCGACTGAAAATCCAGCTGATCTTCTCTCAAGGGGAATTACTTCAGCATAACTCGAAGATAAAAAGCTGTGGTGGAGTGGACCTTCTTGGCTTCGCACACGTCAACAACCAGAGAATTCAGAAGAATTTGAAACAGAACTACCAGAGCTGAAGGTCACAGCAGTTACGTTGACAGCAACATCAACCTGCATTCTACTGAATAAATTCTCGTCATTTCCGAAATTATGCCGTATAGTAGCATATTGTCAAAGATTCAGTTATAATTGCAAACTCAAACCGCCAGAAAGGAGAAAGGGTTCACTAGAAATACAAGAAACTTGTAAAGCAGAGAAACAGGTAGTCAAATGGACACAATTAGAAGCATTCCCTCAAGTACTGCATTGCTTAATTAATAATCAAGACCACCCAAAGAAGAGTTCTCTAAAGTCACTCAGTCCGTTTCTGGATAGTGATGGATTGATTAAGGTTGGAGGAAGGCTTCGTTTTTCGGAGCTAACATCAGAACAGAGACATCCTGTGCTTCTACCAGCAAATCATCACATCACCAGAATGATCATGGAAAATGAACATCGTCGTCTGAAGCATTGTCCCCCAGAGCAACTGCTATATGCAACTCGACAACGATATTGGCCTATCAGCGGCAGAAGAGAAGCGAAAAGAATTGTCAAGAGGTGTCTGAAGTGCTTTTGTTACCATCCTACAGTTCCAGAGGTACGCATGGCAGATTTACCAAAAGAAAGGGTTACGTTAGTTGTTCGACACTTTGTTACCACAGGAGTGGACTATGCAGGTCCAATATCTGTAAGAGAAGGCCACAGAAGGGGCCTCATTCATACTTACAAGAGTTACGTAGCTGTATTTACATGCTTCAGTACCAAGGCAGTGCATTTGGAGTTGGTGTCGGAGCTAACGACCGAAGCTTTCTTAGCTGCACTGCAACGATTTACGGCGAGAAGAGGTTTGTGCAAGCAGCTTTTCTCTGATAACGGGAAGAATTTCGTTGGAGCAGCCAACGCACTACAAGATATCCAGTCCTTTTTGGAAAAGGGGTCAACGACCATTACCTCCTCACTCGCTTAGCAGCAGATACAGTGGAGTTTCATTCCTCCCCGGTCACCCCACTTTGGGGGATTGTGGGAAGCAGCTGTAAAGATGATGAAAAGACATTTGCTGACTGAAACACAGGGACGCGTGCTAACTTTCGAAGAAACCTACACTATTCTTTGCGATATAGAGGCTGTATTAAATTCACGTCCCCTTACTCCCTTGCTAAAAGATCCAAATGATTTAGAAGTCTTAACACCAGCACATTTTCTTCTAAGTGACTCGATCGTGCAACCTGTGCAAAGGGATTTGTTGAGAGAATCCGATAACCGCTTGTCACGTTGGCAGCACTTGCAGGAAATTCGGCAGCGGTTGTGGCAGAGATGGCAGCGAGAATACCTGCAGGAATTGCAAAAACGCGTCAAGTGGCATGATACCAATCGACGTATTGATGTTGATTCTTTGGTGCTATTAATTGAGGACAACATCCCTCCTCTAGAGTGGCCCAGAGGTAGGATAGTTCAAGTTCACCCTGGACGAGATGGTGAGGCGAGGGTTGTCACCGTTTGGACGGCTGGTGGAACTTTCACCCGAAGCATCAAGAAAATATGCCCTCTTTCCATTGAAGGGGATGACAAGGAGAACTGAATTCAAGATTTCCTGTGATATTTCTAACTTTGTGTTATTTTTCTTCCAAGATATAATTTCAATATTATTTTCTTTTAATCATAAAAATATGATGTATAGAGTTTTGTATTAACGCATATGTTAAGAATAAGTATTTTTACAGTAGGTATAAGATTACAATAGTTAGTTGAAAGAACTCCTTTCAAGGGGGGCAAGATGTTATGAAGAGACTTATAATTTTTGTAAATGTATTTCATTAATTGAAGTTGGCACGTTCCAAGCCTATTACCGATTGGTCAGATGATTTTGTATTGTTGAAAATGGTTACGCAAGCGACAGTCATGTCCGTCATCAAGTTGTGATATCGCATCATTAAGACATATCAAATGCAATAAAGTATAGAAGGCACCAAGTTCCTTTACTTCAAAATCAAAAACAAACAGTAAGAATACTTGAATTAATCTTGCACATATGAATGTATATAATTATAATAAGCTTGATATCAGTATCGATAGGTACATTTATAGTTGCATTGATTTTTTTAAACCATAATTAAGAAACATATTACTTATCTCATGTCGTGAAGAAGTTACAATGAAAATCCAAACCAAAAATTTCAAATGAGAATCCAGTGGATGTCCCAAAGCTAGCCCAAATAATACTAACAGGAAGATATACCACTCCCTCCATGATAAATAAAGAATTATCCCTCTCTTACCCAATGAAACATATTAAAATAATGAAAATGGTTATATGACCGGATGATTTTCAGTTAAATGAATATAATATGATGAATTCAATTAGATTTACCATGAAGATTACGAGTTCAAGAATGATATTATAATATGAATCCAATTTCTATTCACTATTGCTGATAATTTAATTCCTATTTTAATTATAAAACATTAGCATGCTAATAAATTAGATCTAGGCTTATTTATGTGTATCTTTTCCCAAAGTAACTTATAATACGTAGAAATAGGATAGTATTAGAGCTATTTAAGGTTAGATATGCTGAGTAATGAACCTCATATCAGGTTTTCACCTACTTGCGGGGGAATTGAATGATTGATTAGAATTATGACTACGCTTCAACGGAACCTACGACTGTTTTGTGTAATTTGAGAGTTTAATGAGATGTTTTACCCTGAAAACCGAATGTATACCTCCGACCATCGAACTTGTACATGCGAGAGACCCCCGCGTACATGATGGTTATCTTAGTTTTGGGTCATTTGCAGCCGAGGCATGATATTATGATCGCCCAACGAGAGTTATATGAGTAGATAGGTGCCGATGACAGGAGAGAAGATGGTAGGAAAGGTGTAATACGTAAGTAAGGATATGACGCTGAAGCGAACTCACGACTATGGCAAGATACTACACTGTAAGTGTTTTTCCAACCCATCCTTAACTTGTTCCAACTAGTGAACTGAATATTTCAAAATGTGAAGTGCGTACCGCGACAGGATGTAACTTTGCATCAACTAAACTCTACGTTTTAGCCCTGCGGTGTTTGAACACTTTTCGAGTCAAAAAACTTATATATAAACTACTTTTGTTTACCAGGGACTTGCACCTGCTGTGAATTAATTTTAATTCTTATTCTTGGAAATTATAAATTTAATACTCAAAGATTGGTAGCGGCTTTCTAGCCCTAATAAGTAGGGGTTAATGCAATGTTTTGGCAGGGTTATTAACCAAGCGAGTTGCTGCAAGGATGTGGAACAAACGTTCGTTTTCCATCTTAATTTTCCTACTTCTGGGTTATAGTATTAAATTAATTTGTTTGGTATTTTCGTGATTTTTCGACGTCCTGTTTTTCTTTTGTCTCTTAATATGTACATGCCTATAGTTGTTTGGTGGCCTATGATTGGCCATTTTCCTTAACTGCCTAGCGTATTTTCGTTGCCATGAGAATATTATGTTGATTGATGGTGATGCTGATTGTTGATGGATGTTGGTGGAAATGAATTGATTTCCCTGTTATGAATTTAGTATTGTGGGTTGTTTAACCTGTTTTTCTTTTAATTAATTTTGGCATTTTTCTCTCCCTGCTGGCATATTTTCCTACCCTGTGTCGCGGACCTTATTATTATTATTATTATTATTATTATTATTTTGGGGTAAACTAATTCTTGGAAAATTGATCGTAATATTTCACCCTTCCTTGTGGGAGCTCCTTGGAATATACCCCAAATAACGTTTCAGTATCAAGAAAATCACTATTTAAGTACAACTATATAACCATTCTCTAAGAGAGGGAGTGTTTCACTGACATGGGCATGAGACATATGAAAAAGATTTCAAAGTCTTTTAAGACTTACTGGAATCAAAAATGATAACCTCCCTAAAACCAGTAGCTAATTATAATGAAACTGAAGCAAATATATATTTAAATCAAGAGAACTGGTCAAACAGACAAAGGTCTGCCTTCCAAAAATTAAAATTACCAAGTTTCGACAGAGACATAATGTTGTGACTACACTTCAAGGGCAATTTTTAAATAAGATCACTAGAAAATTAAGGCCTAACTGGAATCAAAAGTTACAAAATATCACCTTGTCCCTGAAAGTTTAGACAAAGAAAACCCTAGTAAACACTGCCATGATTGAAACAAATATAACCATACTGTAGGACTTAATTCATAACCACTACCACTGCCCTAAGCTGATTGCATTGGAGTATGCGAAGCACATCCTTGAATGTACAAATAAGCTCTGTCCCACTTGTAGCATTATAAAGAAGTTAGACATTATTATCAGCATCTCGACATGTTCATTAAGGCTCGTCTCTACCCCATTTAATCCTTCTAATCTGAATGGGTTGCATCGACCCAGATTTAATATTCAATTGCTTGTAACTGACAAAATATGAACTGTATATGCCAAAAAACTTGTGTATTTGTTCATCTCCTTTAGTAGGTTTTGACATGATTTAGAAATATTTTTCAGTTGCTGACTACTCTACCAGTTCAAAAAATTACATATATGATGAATGGATCAAATGGACATATCCATTAATATCAATGCTGCCCTACCTGCTGGCCACTACACAAACAATGTTCGACTACCTCCACGACTAGGGAGTGCTGCATTGTTTCTGTGATCAAATATGGCTGGTCATCAGTGGTTAATGAGAAATCTATATGAAATTAGTGAGAGTAAACATGAAGAGGAAGCTGATGATGCATTGGCTGATCCTGAATTTGTGTTTTCCAAAAATCTGATGACGATCACGTTTCTCTGGAGGGAGAAGAAAATGACGAGCTCCAAGTATCTGGTTATAAACTACAAGATGAGACTGACTCTGTACAAAAAACATGTGTACATATCTCGAAATGGGACGGAATGGAGAAAACAACCATATTGACAATCAGGTGTAAGGTACGTTCCACATTCAGCAGAACCCCTATTTAACGTTTTTACAGGGACCTGAATTTTTATTGTTAAATGGGGGTTAACATATATTGTGCCATCATACATTATTTACACAATGACAGCAATAAAAGAAGGAGATATCTACATTATACACTGTACTGTGGTTACAGTTTGTGCTTCATTTTGACAATTTTTTGTTGGTGAATGCAAATCTCTTCAGTCTAAGGTTTTTCTTATAAGGTTATGCATGATTTTTCATAAAAGGCAGGAAAGATACCGAACTCAAACAAACCCATTAAAATTACTACAGAACAGCAATCAGTTTGTTTAAACATTATTGCGGATGTTTTCCAAGCAGCAGCCGACTCATTAGCATGTATTTTCTAATTCCAATAGACTGAACACCCATATTACATTTCCTTCTTAAGAACTGCAATAGCATCAGTCCAGAGGATTGTTGCAAACATGGCCAGTTTCCTATTTCAAGCGGCATCACCTAACCTAGGTATCAATTGCAAGAAATCAGCTTCATTTCCCGTATCAAATCCTATTTACAAAGAAACAGTAACAGTAAAAATGTCCACCTATTTGATACTTATATTTGCATTAAGCAAATCAATTAATCACACACAGTACATGTTTCATTCCATTTTGAAACATCTTCAGCTGTATCACATTGCTTAGGTGAACACATTAAGTATTTATCTTTTTAAGAACATCTCAAACAGGTACCTTGTTTTTCTTAAAATCTACATAAATTTAAAATTTGAAATAAATTAAAATCAATGTGGATGGTTAAATGGGGTGGTGAAATGAGAGGGAAATGGATCTGTTTATGATTAGCCTATTAAACAAAATCTATTCACTTGAACAGATGTTGTAAAAAATGTTTCCAGCACTTTTATCACCAAAATATTCTGCTTGTCTTCTAATAAAAAGTTTTTTTGAAAATATAACTTTCCTTTGTCACTGTTCTGAATATTACAAGGTGTTCTCTTCGTTTGCTTCTTCAAACGTGATTGCTATTTGTTTTAAATTTACAAAAATATCTCTTGAATTCAGTTAGTTCAGGATCCCTGAAGCTGATTGCTGTTTTACTATTAATAAAAGAGCTTCCCCGTAATCTTGTTGCTAAAATCTACTATGTCCTTGGAGGAGTGCAGCTAATGCAGCCTTTGACCCCATACAACCATCCACATTCATTTTAATTTATTGCAAATTTTAAATTTACGTAGATTTTATGAAAAACAAGGTACCTGTTTGAGATATTCTTAAAAAGATAAATACTTAGTGTTTTTGCCTAAGCAATGTAATACAGCTGAAGATGTTCCAAAATGGAATGAAACATGTACTGCGTATGATTAATTGATTTGCTTAATGCAAATATAAGTATCAAATAGGTGGAAATTTTTACTGTTATTCTTTCTTTGTAGCATGGTTTACTGCGCACATTTTATAAAAATAAATTTCAAGCTCCCTGTAGAATAATAACAATTTTACTATAAATATACATGGGAACAACCATTCTGAAATTTAACAAGATGCAAAAGTACATAACCTAACCTCTGAAATTAGTTATGCACACCACTGTATCTTGAGAAGTATCACATTCTTATTTTATTTCAGAACATAGTAAATTAAGCAATCTTTTACTTCAGCTTTTATTTCTAAGAGTTAACAAGTGCTGTCATTGCACTTATTGCAAAAATATGTTATCCCGATGTTTAATACACCAGTCTGTGTTGTGAGAAGACCTCATACTCACTCAAGATCAATTCACTCATGCGTAGCAATGAATCAACACAGAAGATGATTGATCACATTCAATATAAACCCTGGAGTAGAGTGTATGAATATTGGTAATGGATGAAATATAACATGCCTGAATTGGCCTGTGATAATGGATGAAACAGTAAAAGGATTCTCATTGTATTGCAACTAAAGGATGTTGCACAGATTAATACAGGAATTTTCATAGATTATAATAACATTGTCATTAAAACGGGGATTCTGTTCTACTACATCGGCCTCGAACAGATGTCAATCAGAGTCAGACATCTCACTTTAGCTCTAAGTGCCCATGCTCCAAATTCCTCTTCTGCCTTGAATCATCCTTAGCAAGCTTATGACGTCTTTTGCAGTGGTTCTTAATGTCCCATAACCAAAATGAATAGAAATTTAGGAAAATTTTAACATTTCCTGAACGCTAAATGCGAGTTTTGCCCTACAGTATTTTGAATTATGTAAAATTGAATATAAAATTGCATTGCTCTTATGGAATAATTTTCAGGACCTGAAATTTCTTCCATTAAATGCGGGTTTATGTTAAATCGAGGTCACACAAAACTGGGGTTGCACTGTAATATGAACAATGCTATTGCTTCATTTACATCATGGACCTATATCTATAGGCCTATACGCTCTTCAATATTTTAGTTGTTTATATTAATAATACTTCAGAGAAACGTAAATTTCAATTATGCGAATTAGACATGCAGCTGCACCTTTATGGATACATAATCAAATATTACCACTCAAGAGTCTTGATGATGATGATGCTTGTTGTTTAAAGGGGCCTAACATCTACGGTCATCGGCTCACTCGAGAATCAAGCGCAGTTTACAATACCTTATGGTCAAGAATAAGTCCCATACCAGTGTGAAAATTTACACCAGCATAACACAAAGATTTCGCCCTCTGTCCAACAGCCAAAGAGTGCATCAAGGTAACAGGTAAAGACAAATACTTGTATAGACGACATGAAAAGGGGAGGTAGAGGAAAAGTCATGACACATGGCACTAGAAACGCCGAAAACATCCATGAAGAGTGTAGAGTGTACAATCTAAAACCGATGATGCCATCCATGTTTGATGCAGGTAATCGGCTGACTGCAGTCCCGTAACTGCACATGTCAAATGTCAGGAAGAAAGCAGTGGTAAATGACGAATGCGGCAGAGGTGAGTTGACAAGATAAAACCTATGCCTCATCAATATCTACTCGTATGCAACCTACAAAACAAAATTCACTATTTTGGATAACATAAGAGAACAACACCAATGGAAAAACAGCATGAAGTAAACTTCCAGCAACACATGATGACAGACACGTCAGTTAGATACACTGTATAACTCCCTGTGAAGAAATGCTTTAAAACTTGGTTGATCTAAACAAATGGAAATTAAGCATGTCCTGTCCCTGGAAAAAACGTCTGAAAAATAAGAAGTTTTGCCAGGAATATATTAAATTCATGTTAGAATTAAAATCACTTGATAACATGAGAGGAATGTGAAAACCTGCAGGAAGAAAATCACTATTAAATTCCACATTACCCTGTCATAAATCATTCAAGTAAAACAGCAAAAACACTTGTTAAAATCAACGCTTCAGTCAAGACTGACAATGGCATTAGTCTCAACTATGTACACCATGAAGTGTCATTCACTCAAGAACATCTCTTCTCTATAATCATCTGACTGCGGGCTCAACAAATAGCATTTACGTGTGTATGTCAGATTGTTTAGCAATAAAATGTTGCTCTGTGTAAAATGCAAGGCAGCAAAGCTTTAAAAAAATTGGTTTTTCATAACTCTCCCTTCAAAGTCTGAGATTTGCGGAGCCTTTCTCTTGACAAGACTATTCAAAGAAAACATTAAAGGCTCCCAGTTTGAAGTTGCCTAAGATACAAATGAGTGGCACCATGTGCCGTCCAAAGAGAAACCCGCTGACTTAGTGTCCAGACGACCACAATGAGCACAATTGTCAACAATACAGTTTGTTGGCATAGTTCTGGATGGTTGAATCAAGATCCTTTGAGTAGGAATAAATGAAAAAGTGATGTTCGAATTAATCTCCCAGATCAAAAAATGCCACAAATACTTCTTAGAGGCTTGATGATGACTTATTCATAACAAAAGTTTCAAGATTAAAAAATGTACAGAGAGTAGCTGCATATTGTTTTTGATTTATCTCAGATTGTTATAAACAAGAGTGAAATTCAAGTCCATTGTTCATATCGGAGTTGAACCCTCCACTCAAATGTTGCATTAATGTTCTGTAGAAAATATTAAATCATATTGATTATAACCATAATCATAGATCAAGAAGAGATCTCCTTGTCGGCAGAAGACTGCACAATATCTTAATTCTAGTGGGGAGGAAATATTATATCATTCTGTATATATGTACCGGGCGGTACACCTCCGCGCCGCTAATTCAAACATTGCGCCAGTTGAAACTCCTCTATTGGAGGAAGCCTGAACTTTAACCACCATGTTAATTCTAAAGTTTCTCAGAAGATGTCACTATTGTAAATTTTGAAGAGTTCTGAACTGTGTCTTTTTCGATTTATATTTGTTTTCTCTGTAGTGAGAAGTGTGAAACCTCTCTTCTAGATGGCACTACTGAAGAACTACAATTGTGCACCCTAGTGCGAAGTGAAGGACCTGTTTTTTTATTTTTTTTGGAGAAACTTTGTGTTCATAAATTTGTTCTTTGTTAAACTACTTTCAGTCATTTTTTGGGTTGGCAGTGTAACACTTTTCTTTCCGCTTGTTTTGAATTTACCCAATCCCGAATTTCCTTAATTAATTTTTAACCAATAATGTGTGTCTTCTCCGATATGGATATGTTGCTTGATCCTAGCCAATAAAGTTGACGGGGGAGTGGGTTCTCATTCATGAAACGTCTCGAATTTTCCGCGAGGATATATAAACTGCTGATTTTCTTGTCTCCTGGCCACTTCTGTAACATCCTTCCTAGTGTGATTATGTAGCAGGGGGCGGGAAGCGCCTCTTTCTTCGGGCGGCAGTTCATCCATCAGGTAATGGCCTTTTAATAACTTCTTTTCTTGCTAGCTCAGCAGTTTAACCCTCGGGGCAGGTTCGAAACTTTCATCATGTAACTTTCCTTTAAAATGTAAAAGACACTTGGTATAAAATTCTATCTCTTTAACTACAAATCGAGATAGAGAGTGCCTAACCCTCTCGAGCTCCCTCTCATATTGTTTATGATGTGACTACGTTTTAACAACCATTTTTCTTCGTTTCATAATGTAATAAAATTTTCCTATCGTGTCACCTCCGTAGTATGGGATTAGAAATTGCATAAGCGGCCTAGAGCCAAATAGGTTTATAAAAGGTGTATTAGGAGTGCAAGTTACGCCTCCACTCTAGTTGGTATTTTGGGGCCATGTAATTGTCCTGTTTCTTTATTGAATAGGCCACAGTAGGGTGGGTATCATTACCGCTGTTGTGTGCCCGTAGGGCAGCTTGAACGTGGAGTATGGTGTAGCCTTTGCATTGGCTTGAATTTTGAGAGCGCGTTTCTCTTTCTCAAATTTGGTTTCTGTGTGCCTCGAGCAGGCTGAACTGGGTAATTGGGAGCTAGGGCTCTTTGGTATGATTGTTTTCTTTGCCCCTTTGTTGAACATTATACAGTGGTAAAGCTGGGCTCATTGCTCAAGGATTGTGTGTCTGGGGGACTCGAAGCCCAAGTCCATTAATAAACTGTAATTGTACATTCTTAACTTGTTGATATATAACTGAGTTCCTGTTGTACTTGTTATTTCTTGATCTCGAAAAGAAAATATAACCTTTGTTAAAGTTTTAAATTAACTTTAATTTCGTAAGTTGAGACCTATTCATCCCAGCACCTTCTTTCACCTCTGCTGTTCCACAGATACCTCGGAACAAGTGGTGGCAGAGCGTGGTTGAATGGGTCTCAATTTAGCCCCATTTGACGGCTAAACATTGCTTTGATTCGAACTCTAACAATTTTCTCAGTTGCTGGACTTTTTTGATTTTTCTTTCTAAAAATGTTCTGTCATCATGTCCGGCCCTCGCGAGGTTCTCCATCCTTTCTATTTGCGTAAAGAGGAATTAATTTATGAATTATCTCTCAGAAACGTTCACTCTGGAGGCACGGTTGCAGTCGACTCCAATAAGCTAAAAGATTCCCTTGATTTTCCTATTACCATCCCGACTTTGGGAGAGAAAGAGATTAACGACGCTCTCTCCACGATCAATGATAATACTACGGAGCTAGCATCTGTAGTTAGTTTTTTGAAGTAAGTGATCCATCTCCTAATCAACTCAAAAGAGTACAGGCTAGGTTGTACCACTTATATAATAGGGTGTGTGATCTATTGTCTCCGAAGTTAAATGACCTTCAGGGTAAGGAAGCTAGTGCCCTTGCCGAAAACTTGTCCCAAATGTCTAGTAAAGTTAGTCAGTTGTTATCTGGACCTGCTATCCGCAAAGTCGACCAACCTATGGTAGTAAATATTGTAAGTGGGGAGGATTCCTCTAAAGAGGAAGGAAGTTGTACTGAGGCGACTACACAACGAACATCTGCCCCATTAGGAACCGAGTCCGATCGTCGCACGTCCATTCCACCCTTTGTGTTAAATAGGGCACCTTCGGAATCTGCTTCTCCGCCACTTAGGCCCCTTTCTACTATGTCACCTGGTTTCAGCAGTTTACCCCATCCATTAGCTATGTTACTTAGGGGTATTTCTAAGTTTTCTGTTAACTCCACAAAAGATGTCATTGCTTTCTTAAGGTTTTTAGTTGTATTCCAGGATCATGCCCTTGTTTTTTCTCTTTCTGCTTGTCAGATTTTGCAAATCATCTATCCCTATGCAATTGGTGTTCTCTCCGACAAGATAGTTAGGGCAATCGCTGAACAGTCATCCATAGAAGACTTCCACGCCCATCTGTTAGCTAATTTTATTCCAGCTCGAGCTAGGTCATCTCTAATTCAGAAGTATTATTATACAGTGCAGCGACTTGATGAAAACCTGGCAGACTTCATAAAAGACATCAAGTTCTATACTAGGGTATTTGCCCTTCATTTCCCTGAAGATCAAATTGTTCAGGCTATTGTAGAATGTATTTCACCCTCTTACAGATCATACTTGTGTTTTGCGTCGCGTCCACAAACTTTCGCTGAGTTAGAGGCTATGGCTGTCTCAGCCGAAGGAGTCAGATACGCCGATACGTTGCGTGTCGCGAAAGAACCCCCTCCATCCTCTGGTAGTTTTCGGCCTCCTCCCCGCCGACCCATCACACCCCGTAAATGTTATGCTTGGGGGTCGCCTGACCATCCTCGCAATACCTGACCATTGATCAAGTCTAGTGGGAGAAGGAATGGACCACGGTCATCTCAAGGTTGCTTTAAATGCGGCGCGTTTTCACATATTGTCAAGAACTGCCCTAATGCCAACAGTACTCCCTCCTGCTCAACTTCTGGTGCTACTTCCAGCAAGGCCAATAATAATAAGTGACTAGGGGCTTCGGCTGAGTCGGCGAACCCTTCTTCCCGAGGCTCAGCCCCAAGTAAACATATCGAAATTTCAGGGAAAACTCAGGCTTCAAATTTATCTTTCGAAGGTCCCAAAGAATGTCTTAGGATAGCGGCGGATACCCCCGCACCTGTGCCTTTTCTCAAAATTGAATTAAATAATGAACCTGTAACTGCTCTATTAGGTTCTGGCAGTGTTTGTTCTATTATTTCGGCTGAATGGTACTCCAAATTGAAAACTATTTGTAGTCTTCCAGATTTTTGTTCGACTTCGGTTCAATATGTTTCCGCAAATTCTTCTCCATTAGAAACTTTAGGTTTTCTGTATGCCAAAATTCGTGTATCTAAATTTACTTAGAAAGTTAAATTGTTTTTGGTAAAAGCACTTATCTTGCCCCATTATATTGGGAGCCGACTTCATGTCCCATACTGGCCTAGTGCTCGATCTTCAAAGTAAGTCGTGCACATTCAAATTTGCTTCTAATTGTAAAATCACCTTATTGAAATGTAATTCTGTATCATGTTCATCTGTTTCGCCTACCCAGGATGAGATGTTGTTAGATCTTAGACATCTACCTGAGGAGCAGGCTGATAGTATTCGTAAGTTGTGTCAGTCGTTTCCAGAGGTGTTCTCGGATACTCTTGGTGTTACTGACCTCATTGAATATAAGATTGAGGTTACGGATTCGATTCCTGTCCGTTTCCCACCTTATAGGCTATCTCCATCTGAAATGAAGGCGCTGAAAGAAATCATTGATCAGATGCTGAAGGACGGCATTATTCGGCCCTCTAAGTCGGCGTATTCTTCTCCTATTTTTCTAGTCCCGAAACCCCAAGGTGGCTTCAGGCCTGTGATTGACTATAGGGCTCTCAATCGGAAGGTGGTGTTACAATCTGTGCCCCTTCCAGACCTTCACTCTTGTTTTTCACGGTTTTGGAAGGTTAAGTTCTTTACCATATTGGATTTGAATCAGGTCTATAATCAAATTCCTCTGGCTGAAGAATCTAAACATCTTACAGCGTTTGCCACGGATTGGAATTTGTATGAATACAACCGCGTGCCTTTCGTGCTCCCCACGGGAACAGCTGTGCTCACTAGACTGCTAGATAGGGTCTTCGCCGACATCAAATTTGAGTACTTGTACAACTATCTTGATGATGTCGTATTTTCGGAGACCTTCGAAGAACATCTAGATCATCTGAAAGAAGTTCCCAATCACCTTCGTAAGGCTGGGTTAACTGTGAAGTTGTCCAAGGTCGCCTTCGCTAAGCCTTCCATGTCATTCCTAGGGCATATTGTGTCGCCCGATGGTGTTGCATTCGATCACTCTAGAACACAGGCCATCCGTGATTTCAAGCCTCCCACGGACATCAAAGATATTGCTAGGTTCGTTGGTATGGTGAATTTCTGCAGAAAATTTATTCCAAATTTCGCCAATAGAGCGGCGCTCTTGAACTTACTACGTAGGAGAGGCGTGAAATTTGAGTGGGGACCTTCTCAACAAGCCGCTTTTGAAGATCTCAAATTAGCTCTGTGTAACGCCCCTGTTCTAGCCATGCCCGATTTCTCCAAAAAATTCATCGTCCAAACCGACGCGTCGTCGTCGGCGGTAGCTGCGGTCCTTCTTCAAGAGACTGACCTAGGGAGGCGACCCATCGCCCATGCATCTAGGACTCTATCGGCTCAAGAAGCCAAATATTCCATCTATGAGCTCGAAGGTTTGGCAGTCTTATTTGCTTTAGAAAAGTTCCGTCTCTATCTGGAACATGTCAAATTTGACTTGGAAACCGATAACCACGCCTTAAGCTGGGTCTTAGGTAGGCCGCGTCGTACTGGTCGTATAGCCCGGTGGGTCATCCGAATTTCGGCCTTCCAATTTGATGTTAGGCATATCAGAAGTTCTAAAAACGTCGTTGTTGACGGACTAAGCCGTATATTTGCTAACGATGTAGAGACCCCGGATCTGGATGATAGTTCTTCAACTCCCGAGTCCATACTATCTGAGGTCAATGCCATTCTGACTGATGCTCCCATGTTGTTTAGGGATATTGAAAAATATCAACGTGAAGATCTGACGCTGGCTCCGATCATGGAAACCCTTTCTTCGGGGGAACATGTCGCCCCTTATGTATTGAGGAATGGTGTTTTATGTTGCCCGTCGAGGCATGATCAAAAAATGAAAGTTGTAGTTCCAGCTGTTCTTGTACCAACGATCTTCAAGTACTACCATGAGACCCCATTGGGGGGGCATTTAGGCATCTTCAAAACCCGAGAACAGATTCGTGAAATGTTCATCTGGAAGGGTATGGACGGAGAAATCCGTGAATTGGTAAAATCTTGTAAATCATGTTGGCTTAGTAAACCCACCATGTCCACCAAGGTAGGTCTATTGTCTTCTCAGCAGGCATCACGCCCAATGGAACGTCTCTACATAGATTACGTAGGACCCTTTGCCCAGTCAAAGGGGAATGCCAACAAGTTCATCCTTGTGTGTGTAGATGGCTTCACTAGATTTTCTTGGTTATTTTCTACTAAGCTGGCTACACCGCAGTCTACTATCTCTTGTTTAAATTCAATTTTTTCTCCTTTCGGTCCGTGTCAATATATTGTATCTCATAATGCTAAAGCTTTCACATCCAATCTCTTTCGTAAATTCTGTTTTGATGTCCATATCTCATGTGACTACTTCTGCTTATTATCCTCAACCATCTCTAGCTGAACGGGTCAATCGTAATCTGAGGTCGGCCCTTATTGCCTATCATCACGAGGATCATTCTAGGTGGGACACGTCCTTGCATTGGTTAGCTTTTGCTTTGAATTCGGCGGTTCATGAATCTCATAAGTTTACTCCAGCTTCCTTGATGTTCAAGTTTGTACCCAACACGCCGCTCTCTAACCTTTGGTGTCTTAGTGATATTCTATCTGAGACAATAGATCCACATAATATTAAAGATTTTTGGAAGAAGGCTAAAGCCAATCTTAAAGTGTCTCATGAAAAGGTCAGGGAAATATATGATCGTGGACGGAGGCCCACCCATTTGAAGGTAGGTGACCAGGTGATGGTCAAGAACTTTGTTCCCGCGGGCAAGCTTGCCCCCAAATTTCATGGGCCGTGCATTATAGTAGATTTTCTCACGCCGGTCACGTTGTTATTAAGCAATCCAGCCACCGAGAGGATATTTAGGGTTCACCTGTCCCAGGTGAAACCTGTGTAATTTCCGCACTAACTTAGCTCGTTTTATTTCTTGTTACATTTTGACAGAAATCTGAAGGTTATATTTTTGGTTTCATTTTGAGGCCTTTTGCCCTTGGAATTATGTCTTTGTTTCCTAATGTTCGTTGTACAACCTCCCCCGAGCAGTTAAACTGCTATTCTGTCCTTGCCATGGCCATTAGCACGCTCCCGTCTCCTGCTCAACCACACACAGTGGCTAATTAAAATGAGATAAATATTTCCACGCCGCTGGCCCCTCAGCTCCACCACAAGTACTGTACCCGAAAATCATTATGGTCCAACAAATTCTGCCGCCGAGATCTTAATGTTTCAGTGCCCCCGCAGCCGCGCGGCGCCGTGCCGCTACTGGAGTAGAGCACGGGCCCGATCTACTTCAGTGAGGTCAACCAGTGTACGGCGAGCCGGAGCCCTCCTCCCGGCCAAGGCTGATGTGTGGCGCACCTCCTGCAACTTCCCCGCGGTCTGTAAACATTCGCCGCGTGTGTGGCGTGCTTCAGCACCACTACCCCTCTCATAGTGAGGGAGAGCGGTATCTCAGGGTACTTGAGGGGTCCGAGCGGCCTCCTCTGGACACAAGCTGCTGCGGCTGGTCTCGCCCTCAAGTAATATACTTAATCAGCTACCTGGACATTTCATATCAACAATTACTACATTTTTGGATTCAACTGAACATTTGGTGGACTTAGAAAAGAAATTTCCTTTCAAGAATTAAAAGATTTTCCTTCTGAATTCAACTACTACAAGCATAAAGACATTACATCAAAAGTTACTACAAAGAATTTTGAAACTGGATCCAACCAATTTAAGAGAACTTGTTTGTAAATCCTTCTGCAATTAATTTCTACATCAACATCAGAACTTGGACCTTGTTTTGAAACAAAATCTGGTGGTCTTCTGTGTTAATCCCTGGAGGGACTTTTGGGGGGGGGGGAGGTCTGCACCGGGCGGTACACCTCCGCGCCGCGCCAGTTGAAACTCCTCTACTGGAGGAAGCCTGAACTTTAACCACCATGTTATTTCTAAAGTTTCTCAGAAGATGTCACTATTGTAAATTTTGAAGAGTTCTGAACTGTGCCTTGTTCGATTTATATTTTTTTCTTTGTAGTTAGAAGTGTGAACACTCTCTTCTAGATGGCACTACTGAAGAACTACAATTGTGCACCCTAGTGCGAAGTGTAGGAACTGTTTTTTTGAGAAATTCTGTGTTCATAAGTTTGTTCTTTGTTAAATTTCTTTCAGTCATTTTTTGGGTTGGCAGTGTAACCCTTCTCTTTCCGCTTGTTTTGAATTTAGCCAATCCCGAATTTCCTTGATTAGTTTTTAACCAATAATGTGTGTCTTCTCCGTTATGGATATGTTGCTTGATCCTAGCCAATAAAGTTGAGGGGGGTGTGGGTTCTCATTCATGAAACGTCTCGAATTTTCCGCGAGAATATATAAACTGTTGATTTTCTTGTCTCCTGGCCACTTCTGTAACATATTTCTTAGTGTGATTATGTAGCAGGGGGCGGGAAGCGCCTCTTTCTTCGGGCGGCAGTTCATCCATCAGGTAATGGCCTTTTAATAACTTCTTTTCTTGCTAGCTCAGCAGTTTAACCCTCGGGGCAGGTTCGAAACTTTCATCATGTAACTTTCCTTTAAAATGTAAAAGACACTTGGTATAAAATTCTATCTCTTTAACTACAAATCGGGATAGAGAGTGCCTAACCCTCTCGAGCTCCCTCTCATATTGTTTTTGTGGTGACTACGTTTTCACAACCGTTTTTATTCGCTTCATAATGTAATAAAGTTTTCCTATCGTTTCACCTCCGTAGTATGGGATTAGCCCTTGCATAAGTGGCCTGGAGCCAAATAGGTTTTTAAAAAGGTGTATTAGGAGTGCAAGTTACGCCTCCACTCTAGTTGGTATTTTGGGGCCATGTAATTGTCCTGTTTCTTTATTGAATAGGCCTCAGTAGGTTGGGTATCATTACCCCTGACCTTGTGTGCCCGTAGGGCAGCTTGAACGTGGAGTATGGTGTAGCCTTTGCATTGGCTTGAATTTTGAGAGCGCGTTTCTCTTTCTCAAATTTGGTTTCTGTGTGCCTCGAGCAGGCTGAACTGGGTAATTGGGAGCTAGGGCTCCTTGGTATGATTGTTTTTTTTTGCCCCTTTGTTGAACCTTATACAGTGGTAAAGCTGGGCTCATTGCTCAAGGATTGTGTGTCTGGGGGACTCGAAGCCCAAGTCCATTAATAAACTGTAATTGTACATTCTTAACTTGTTGATATATAACTGAGTTCCTGTTGTACTTGTTATTTCTTGATCTCGAAAAGAAAATATAACCTTTGTTAAAGTTTTAAATTAACTTTAATTTCGTAAGTTGAGACCTATTCATCCCAGCACCTTCTTTCACCTCTGCTGTTCCACAGATACCTCGGAACAAGTGGTGGCAGAGCGTGGTTGAATGGGTCTCAATTTAGCCCCATTTGACGGCTAAACATTGCTTTGATTCGAACTCTAACAATTTTCTCAGTTGCTGGACTTTTTTGATTTTTCTTTCTAAAAATGTTCTGTCATCATGTCCGGCCCTCGCGAGGTTCTCCATCCTTTCTATTTGCGTAAAGAGGAATTAATTTATGAATTATCTCTCAGAAAAGTTTTAAATTAACTTTAATTTCGTAAGTTGAGACCTATTCATCCCAGCACCTTCTTCCACCTCTGCTGTTCCACAGATACCTCGGAACAATATATATCATCATCTCACTAATCTACTTATCACTGCGGAACAACTTCGACTACTTCATCATGGCACTCAACCCTTAATCACATCTCTGAGAGGCAAGTTTCGTATCCCATCAGCAAGGGGGGCGGTAAAGAAGCAACATTTATGTACGTCTTAAGGGTCGTAAGTTGAATGCAGATACTTCTGAACAATTAACGCGAAATACACAAAGTGAGCGTGTACCCATTCCTTAATACTTACCAAGAAATGCACCAAACAACGAACACAAAACACAATACTTACCATAAGGGCAGTAGCACCAAATACGACGCTTGGAGGGCAAAATAGAGGTAAAAAGGGCTGGATCTTACATTAACATTTGACAGGTTGGCAGGTCAACACTGTTAACTACTAAATGACGGACAAAATAAAATTGAAAATAAGATGTTTACTTAAAGAAAAAGACCAATTCATAGCATTTATAGTTAAATAAATACTTTCTTTCTTTAAAAAAAATAAAGGGTAAATAACTTTCTTTCAATACACTTAACATTTAAATAAATGGACAGAATTCATTAAACCTTACAGTAAGAAATTCCTACTTTCAAAACTTTAATAATACAAGAAGCAATAAGGTAAATAAATGAATATTATATTACTAAATTGTACTAACTCAGACCAGTAGCAGAATTATAATACAGAAGAGGTTTACAATCTTATTAACAAATCCCTTTTGTAAAAATATTATTTTTAATTTTAATATTAGACTTTAAACTATAAGGTATACCTTTGTAAATTAATTACTGGCCATAGATTATTAAGACAAGAGAGAGCTTACAGATTCTGTGATTGCTCGCTCTTACAACATACAGGAGGTACAAATAATGCTTCCTTTCAGTCCATCCGCAGGAGAGGAGTTCTAATAAATTTACAGAAATATGTAGCATCAGGATCTACATAAAATAATATGGCAGCTGATAAAGCACAAAACATTCCCATGCCAAGTCACAACATAGCTCCACCTATTAAGAGCTATGTCCAAGGAATTGCTTGCTAATTTAGTACAGTATTATGAACAATATGCTGCTATTTCCACAACATTACGGTGTGCAAGGGACTTTGCTGTGAGTATCAAACATAGCATGCACTGCCATCTCCCTAGTAAATGCTAGAGGCCAATTGTCCACTTGGCGACCATAATCTGGGGGCATGTGCCACCAGAAGCCCTTTCCTTGCCCCACGAACAAAGTTTCTGTCACTAGTTGGACCTATAGATGTATATAAATACTGTTGTTTGTACTTCGTAAGAGTTGGCTGCCTTGCGTAGCACATTATCACATACTCCCAGACATAGAAACAAAAGAGAGACATACTTTTCCTAGATGCCCATGTAGCAAATGGCGACTGCTGGGGTTAATATTGGGGAAGCACATAGTAAATTATGCCCCTGCCAAACTTATTCAGCTACTAAGGGTTAAATTCTGACCTCTATAAAGTTATTTGCCATGAGACTCACAAGTGATGCATTTGTTGTTCTTTCAAGCCAGGCTGGTTCCTCTTTGATTTTTACTTGCAGGTCCATTTCACACTGCAACTGAAGTAGTTAGAAGGTACTGGGGTTCTTGATTACTTCCAATGATTTTACACTGAAACATAGCCCAGAGAAATATATTACCTTATTGCAGTCATTGCTACTTAGGTTATCTGTCAACAGACTAAGCATTATGCTTGAAATTTTACATGATCGTCAATATTATGAACATACCAAAATGACTCAAAATTTTACATGACTGTTAATATTGTGATCATACCTATTGGACCTCAAGTTTTCTATGACTGATATTATGCAGAAGAATCTCCATAACAACACTGATAACCATAACAAGAATTCTACATAATATATCCTAAACGGAAACTTTTCAAAATTTCGAACCCTACTACCTTATGTCGCAGCCTACAGTGTAAAGAACAACTCAACATTCACAGCGTCACTATTAAATTGCAAACATAGGTAAATAACACAGCAACACAATAATTAACCCCTTCAGTCCTGATTTTTTCTGTTTAGAAAGAAAAATTATTTCTGACAGGATTTTGATTTTAGGTCATACTGGGGGTGTACTTACAAAATTTGGTTGATGAGAGACCTTCCGTTAAAAAAATATATAATGTACAGTATACTGTACATTTGGTATCAAGTGTTGCTGAATCCTAAACTTTTACCTTGGGATGGCAACCTTCTTAGGACAGGATTTGGAGGTATACAATGTTTATACTGTACTAAATGGTAAACTATACATTCCTATAGAACTGAAATTATCTATTTTTTGAGATATTTTCATTGTTTATAGATAATTATTTACAAATATTTATATTTTGTTCACATGTTACCGACAAAGAAATGCTTCATAACAATTCACATTCATTTCATTGCTTATGAAATGCTGCAAAGCAGTTCCTGTTCCTATTTATACAAAGATGTACTCCACATTTTCTGCAGATAATGTGTGATCGCTGGGTGCACTTAATCTTCTTGCATCGAGTAGGTTCTTTATTGCCATCATGCTCTGGTAAGTGTCCAACACTATCCGTCCGCAGTTCCCTCTGTGGTCTCGTCTCAGTTGTTTGTTTTTTATTAGTTGAAGGTGATCTTACAGGGCTTGTAGATAGCCTTCCTCTTTTGATACCCTTGAATTGTTTATCAACTTTCACAAAAGCTTCAGTTACCCTAAGCCTGAAATCTAACAAATCCATTATCTCCTTCTGTGCCAACCCAGCATTTCTAGCATTTGGCTGTACTCCATCACCCAGAGAAAACAAATATTTTTGTACTTCAGAAAGACGTGACATACAAGCCAATCAAGCCTGAGGAAAGTAATAAATTTTGTTTGGTTTGCACATTGTTATGAGAGCAGAATATCAGGCCTCTGTGTCAGGAAAATATCTTCAACAGAAAGTTCAGCATCTCCAGAAGTACCAATAGTATTTCCATTGCCACTTGTCTCGGTTGGGCTGCTTACAGATATCATCTCAACATCAGCTCCTGAAACATATCGCAAAATAAAGCTATATTTTAATAATTATTAGCTAATAATTTGGGCAACTCAGTTTGCCATAAGGGTACTGGTGTTTCATAATGTGTAATAATATTGAATGTGATAACGTACCAATGCGCTGTATTTGTGGCTGGTTTGTGGTTCATCCTCATCATCACTGGCTAGTTCCTCCACATCAGACACATCTCCATTCTCCAACAATTTCAAAATCATATCAACGTCGCTTGGGTTCATTTTCATCCTTGATGTGCCTGAATTTCAACAAAAATATATTTTAGGGAACTCAGAGAACAAAAACAAAGTTTCTTTTTACATTTCTAAGAGACAATCTAGAGTATACAACACTTAATCTTCTTCTATATTACTAGAAACTACCAGGTATATAAATAAAACTTTGTGAAAGATAATGAACTCAGTCACACTATTTGCAACACTTGGGACCCCATGTACAGTATACTGTACATGCTAATATACATGGATGTTATGAGGCAAGGGATATGAAAGACTAACTATAATTAGTATGCATATTCTATTCAAACCTTTATCTTTAACCCCCAAACAGAACTTTACCCTAAACAGAATAAAATGTTAAAAATAAAGAATAAAATTTTCCCACTTACCTCCACTAACAGCATGCTTGTCTGCCATGTTTGCTGTTTATCTTCATAATTCACTAATGTGTTGGTAGATGTCACTTCAACCAATTGAGAAACAAAGATAAAGCATAGAAGTCTCTAGCAAGATAGAGAACTCCTCTATTCACTAATAATTCTTGGTGCTATAAGCTAATGAATTTGATGTACAGTATACTGTACACCTGGACTGAAAGGGTAGGGTTGCCAGATGTACGGTATTGCCCGGAACAATACGGTTTTTTCTCATTTTGTTCCGCGTACGGTGCACCCTTTAAACCGTACGCCCAATGTTCCGTTTTTTTAAATATCATGGTTTAGACAATAGTATAGTATCAAAAAAGTGCGCGGTTATGGTCAAAATATTCTGTATTCTGACCTGACCAATGATCAGCCATCACAGTTGAGAACAGCGCTTCTGGCAGTGTTCTAGCGGTACTAGCGGGCATGTAGTCTCCTCCATTCAGTGGTTTAATTGGTCTAGAAAAACTGAAGAACATTTTGATGGTACTTTCGTTTGTCTAAAGTAAATCTCCATCGAATGCATATACTGAAAGAGTATTTTCAGTAATGGCAATAAAATGGAGAGATGACAGAAACAGATGCTCAGGCAGATACAATAAAAATGAACTTCTTGTGTACTTCAACTATGATGACAATTGTAAGGAATTTCTCAAGAAAGTTTTGTTGAATAAGAAACTGTTACAAATTGCTTCTTCAAACGACAAGTACTTGTGAAATGTTAATTTCAATGTAAAGACTAACACACTATTAGTTTTTAATAAGTACCTACATATTTCATGCTGACGCTGTTATATTATTAACGGTATTTACTTGTTAATATATCCCTGGTATTTTCTCTTAATTATCGCTATGGTGTCTTAATTTAGCGCTATATGGCAAGGAAATTGAAGTGTTCCTTATTTGCCATCTGGAATCGAGCGACTGTTCCTTATTTGCCATCCGGAAATCTGGCAACCCTATGAAAGGGTTAAAATTAAGCACTACATATTGTAATTTCTTACTGAAACTAATATCCGCAATTCTTCGCCTGTGTAGCCCTTCAGAAAAATTCTTCACTCCAAAACATTTTGATAGGTAAGGTAAGTTACGTTATATTGCTACAACACACGAGGAACAGATTTGCCTGCACTTGTGACACAAAGGCCAGGAGTTTTCAAAAAGAATGCCAGTTATATGCGTATACAGTTTTAATCCTTAAGTAGAAATAAAATTTAAGAAAATTAAAAATATTAAATGTTAAAAATATGTAGAATGCTGAAACTGAGAAAGATTAGTAGTATTAACTTCTTACTGTTCCCAATTGAGATTTATAATTTTCGGAAAAGTAAATTATAGAACTTGAACCTTACGACAATAGAGATTGTGGACACAGTGTAAATGATAGAAATCACAATTTCTCAATGAAGAAAATCTGTATCACAATAAATTAACGGAATAGGCTGTACAAATGGCTAATACGCGTCTTATGTAACACATACCTCACACCTAGAGACAAAACCTGATATTTTAATTCAGTGTAATCACTTAAAACAAACACTTAAAGAACGGATTTCATTTGTATCAGTCAGTAGAACGGGCTGAATTTAGGAAAGGATGAATTACCAGTGAGAACTCCAGAGTACACGACACTTCTTGAAAACAGCACTGGGTGCAATGTCCCGTTATATTTGTAACTATCAACTATCAATACAGTCCTGCTCTAGTGGGCTTTACACGTGGTCAAAGAGAATGAGTAAGAGATGACTCTCAACGTTATTTTTCACTTCTGAACGCAACGGCAGCGCAAAGATCGCCAGGAATTGCACACCAGCGCCTCTAGTGTAAACAGGGCTGAACTGAAATTACCGGGCGGGTGATTTAAATCGTTTAGCGCGCGGAGAGTCCCCAGGTTCTCGTCCCCCCTCCACTCTTAAATATTATATTAAATATATTTTTTCTTTTCTTCTTTCTCTTCTATTTTTCTTTCATTTCCTTTTCTTTCTTTCCTTCTTTCTGTTACATTTTTCTGAAATACTGCATTCTGAACAACAATACACCTGGAGGTTGGGCTGTGCTTTATTATTATTATTATTAATAATTTTTTTGCTGGAGAAAAGAAGCTTACCAGCTTGTGCTGCTTATTATAATTATTTCAATTATGGAGCTATATTTTATTTTTACTAATTCACAAAACCTTGAAGGATCGGAGTGACTGGCCTTGCCTGTGCTGCTTTTGTTTGTTTCTGCTGAGGAAAAATGAAGCTAACTCACAAAGGGAGGAAGGAAGTGACCTGAAGGTGAGTGGGATTGGCAATCCTTATCTCAGATTAAGACCTATGACAGAAATAGATACTAACATCCCCTCGTACATCAGTCCTCTTTAACACTACTTAAGCCAACTGTAACAATCAATAGTATCAATATATGCCACTTATGCAGGAAATAAAATATAAATACAATGTAAGATAGAAAACCATATACAGGAACCAAAATGATGAAAGGAAACTCATATGCTAAGGAGGGAGTTTGTAGGATTCAAAGGTAAATTGAAATGAAACATGATCTTTTGATTTATGGAGCTATATTCTACCTACTATCCACAGTGTTACAGGTATAATATTGTGAAGAAATTATATTCAGCAGTGTTAATCATCAATTAATATTCATCAGCCAGAAAACTATTCAATACAACACAAATACAAGATCATTCATTTATGAAAGAAAGACTGGAACTGACAAGGTACAACATAATACTTTTCTCTCTTATTGCAGTTTAACGTTGCACTGACATTATCAAAGTTTTCAGCAACACCATTTGTATCATCCCAAGGAACTTACTATATGATACATCTTTCAGTCTGTCAAAAGAGGCACCTTGGGCCACACACTGAAAAATATTGAGATTTGTACTTCTTTTGCATCTACTAGAGGATGGCAAATCTCTAGCAGAGTAGTGTTTGAAGAAACCAAGACATGATAGCACATACTCTGTTCCTACATACTGCACCAAAACACAACATTTCATTCAATCAGTCATCTGCATTTAGATGATAAAAAATGTCAAGCTACAAAGTTGTATGCATCCCTTGTATTCATTGATCTACACTATTTACAATAAAAATGTTCTATTTTATGTGACTGTAGGATATATCTAAAATGTTCTGCTATATTTAAAAGGATGGAATCATGAATATATTTGAGGGTTTAAAAGAGAAGGTAGAGCTTACAGATTCTTGTTTGCTCGCTCTTACAACATACAGGAGGTACAAATAATGCTTCCTTTCAGTCCATCCGCAGGAGAGGAGTTCTAATAAATTTACAGAAATATGTAGCATCAGGATCTACATAAAATAATATGGCAGCTGATAAAGCACAAAACATTCCCATGCCAAGTCACAACATAGTTCCACCTATTAAGAGCTATGTCCAAGGAATTGCTTGCTAATTTAGTACAGTATTATGAACAATATGTTGCTATTTCCACAACATTACGGTGTGCAAGGGACTTTGCTGTGACCTAGACGAAATGCCAGTTGAAGACAGTGGAAACTCACTTCAGACAGTGCCATTTGTACCTACTGTATATCGAAGGCAGAAATCTATGTTGGTGGTTGCAGAGTAGGCTGATCTGTGGTCTAACAGCATGCACTCCAACCGGCCAACCAAGCAGAGGAGGGGTGGCTATGGTTCCACCGTGTTTCTACTCCTCTGCATTTGGGACACAGAAACGGGCTGTTCCCCTACCACTGGCTGTCCTGAGATTGGTTTTTCCTTTCGCCTGCAGTAAGGCGAATGATGGGACAGTTCCTAGTATATGTCATGGCCACCAAACATCTTGCCCTCACCACAAATCTCCTTGCTTAAGATGATGATGCCTGTTGATTAAAAGGGCCTAAATCTAGTTCATTGTTTTAAGAGAAAGTACAACTAGGCAACCATCCCCTATATATATATTAGTAATCGGAGAGAAGTAATGGAAGGGGGCTGACACTAGGAAAAATGATGGTATCAGCTAAGAAGGACCATGCCCTTTGAGGAAAATAAGACTCCCTAGGCCTCCATACATAATACAATCGGGTGCAGAAAAGAACAGGTCGTGATCTAGGTAGATCAGATAGGATAGATGAAAGTGGGGAGCCTGGAACAAGTAAGCGGAAGCAGTGACAAAATTCAATTAAGGGATCCGTGGTCGCCTACCCAAGCTCCCAAGTACAGAGCCCACATGGGACCCCTTTTAGTCGTCTCTTACAGCAGGCAGAGGATGCTGTGGCTGTTATTATACTGCCCCGACCCACAGGGGGACAACTATGATAAGGCTAGTTGCTTTACGTTGCACCGACACAGATAGGTCTTATGACGATGATGGGACAGGAATGGCCTAGGAATGGGAAGGAAGCAGCCGTGGCCTTAATTAAGGTACAGCCCCAGCGTTTGCCTGGTGTGAAAATGGGAAACCACAGAAAACCATTTTCCGGGCTGCCGATAGTGGGGTTCGAACCTATCTCCCGAATACTGGATACTGGCCGCACTTATGTTTCAAATTATCCGAAATTCATTTGCCTTGGTGTGGTATGTTTTCATGTTCTGGCCTCAGGAGATTAGTAAAACAAGAACAGTAAGGATGCTTACCTCAAATATCTTGTACTTTTTCTTCAAACACGCAAACGAAGATAACAGTTATACGCATGCAAATCAAAGTAAAGCTAATTGTCACAAACGTAAAAACGTGGTCGTCTCACGTGGTCCAAGTTGTCAAACTCAAATCGACCAATAGCAATCGGGAGATGTTTCTACCAATATGAGCTGCCGTATTCGTCACGTGGGCTTAGGGTGAGTGACGTGATGTACAATAGCGCGCCCACGCGGGTGGAGAGCAAAAGTATTCAGTCTGAGCCGGGCCCTCGGAACGGTAGGACCTATGCTGCTGTCAAACCCTTTCACGTGGTAGTGGTGGGGGTAAAGTTCGGCAGTTCGGTTCACTGCCGTCTCAATCCTACATATATAGATTGAGACGGCGGTGGTTCGGTTATTGATGATGGGGAGGAAGGGGCGTTATCGTTGAAGGAGGGATTGGATATGGGTGGGGTATAGTAGCCATTACTGAATGAAAACAGTTCATTTGCAAACTTTAATCTGAAAATGCAACAACCCGACAACATTATAGAGATCATTTTGCAGTTGCTCACAATCTTGTAACTTATTTATTACTCTGTACAGAATAACATCTGCGAAAAGCCTTATCTCTGATTCCACTTCTTTACACATCATTGATATATATAAGAAAACATAAAGGTCCAATAATACTGCCTTGAGGAATTCCCGTCTTAATTTTTACAGGGCCAGATAAAGCTTCACCTACTATAATTCTCTGAGTTCTATTTCCTAAAAACAGAGCCACCCATTTTAGTCACTCTTTTATCTAGTCCAATTGCACTCATTTTTGCCAGTAGTCTCCCATGATCTACCCTATCAAATGCCTTGGACAGGTCAGTCGCGATACAGTCCAATTGACCTCCTGAATCCAGGAAATCTGTTATATCTTGCTGGAATCCTACAAATTTTGCTTCAGTGGAATGAACTTTGTAACAGTATGGCCTCCCTTCTGTGTGCGTCCGCATATGAACAGTTAGGTCAGACTGCCTTTCTTTGTGAATGATTTGCCACAGACAATGCAGCTGGTTGGCTTCTCGCCTGTATGGGTCCCCATATGTTCGGTTAGTTTGCCTCTCTTTATGATTCGCCTCTATGTTTCCTCATATGTTCGGTAAGTTTGCCTCTCCTTATGAATGATTTGCCACAGACATTGTAGCTGTATGGCTTCCCGCCTGTATGGGTCCCCATATGACCGAATGGGTACACCATGAACAGCCAGACTGCCTTTCGTTGTGAATGATTTACCACATACATTGCAGCTGTAAGGCTTCTCGGCTGTATGGGTCCGCATATGTTCGGTTAGTTTACCTTTCTGTATGAATGATTTGCCACAAGCATTGCAACTGTAAGGCTTTTCGCCTGTATGGGTACACATTTGAATGGTCAGACTGCTTTTCTGTGCGAATAATTTGCTACAGACATTGCAGCTGTAAAGCTTCTCGCCTGTATGGGTCCGCATGTGACCGGTTAGAATGCCTTTCTGTATGAATGATTTGTCACAGACATTGCACCTTTTTGGCTTCACGCCTGTATGGGTAAGCATATGATCTGTCAGACTGCCTTTCGTTGTGAATGATTAGCCACGGATATTGCAGCTGTAAGGCTTCTCGCCTGTATGGGTCAGCAAATGAGCGGTCAGATTGCCTTTCTTTGTGAATGATTTGCCACAGGTATTGCATCTGTATGGCTTCTCGCCTGTATGGGTCCGCAAATGAGCGGTCAGACTGCCTTTCTTTGTGAATAATTTGTCACAGACATTGCATCTGTTTGGCTTTACGCATGTATGGGCACGCATATGATCGGTCAGACTGCCTTTCGTTGCGTATGATTTGCTACAGATATTGCAGCTGTAAGGCTTCTCGCCTGTATGGGTCCGCATATGTTCGGTTAGTTGACCTCTCTTTACGAATGATTTGTCACAGACATTGCATCTGTTTGGCTTTACGCATGTATGGGCACGCATATGATCGGTCAGACTGCCTTTCGTTGCGTATGAATTGCCACAGATATTGCAGTTGTAAGGCTTCTCGCCTGTATGGGTCCGCATATGTTCGGTTAGTTGACCTCTCTTTACGAATGATTTGCCACAGACATTGCAGCTGTGTACCTTCTCGCCTGTATGGGTACACATATGAACAGTCAGACTGCCTTTCGTTGTGAATGATTTACCACATACATTGCAACTGTAAGGCTTCTCGCCTGTATGGGTCCGCATATGTTCGGTTAGTTTACCTTTCTGTATGAATGATTTGCCACAATCATTGCACCTGTAGGGCTTCTCGCCCGTATGGGTCCGCACATGTGCGGTTAGTTTACCCCCGTTTATGAATGATTTACCACAAACATTGCAGCTGTAAGGCTTTTCGCCTGTATGGGTACAGATATGAACGGTCAGTCTGCCTTTCTGTGCGAATGATTTGCTACAGACATTGCAGCTGTACGGCTTCTCGCCTGTATGGGTACGTAAATGAACGGTCAGACTGCCTTTCGTTCTGAATGGTTTTCCACAGACATTGCAACTGTAGGGCTTCTCGCCTGTATGGGTCCGCATATGTTCGGTTAGTTTACCTCTCTTAATGAATGATTTGCCACAGATATTACAGCTGTACGGCTTCTCGCCTGTATGGGTACGTAAATGAACGGTCAGACTGCCTTTCGTTCTGAATGATTTTCCACAGACATTGCAGCTGTATGGCTTCTCGCCTGCATGGGTCCCCATTTGACCGGTTAGACTGCCATTCTGCGTGAATGACTTGCTACAGACATTGCATTTGTTTGGCTTCTCTCCTGTTTGAGTCAACTTTTGATAAGATAAACTGCTGTTTTTGACGAATGATTTGCAACATACAGTGCAAGAGTGAGGCTTGTTGCCTGTGTGAATACCCATGTGACCTGCTAGATTTCTCCAGCTGATGGATTTTCCACAGACGTTGCAGCAGTATCGGTTCTCGCCCGTGCGAGACCGCATAACGTCCGGCCTTTTCCTGAAATTTGAATGAGATACTGAGCAATCGTTTATAATCCCACCTTTATACAATCGCGTGTCCCCAGTCAGCATTTTCCTCTTTGTAAAGCAATTATCAGAAAATCCGCACACTTGGAGCGGGTGGATCCTGAGGTGTTTCGACAAGTTGCTTCGTCTACATAACACCTTTCCGCAGTGAGCGCACTTGAAGGGTCGATCTTCCTTGTGTCTCTTCAGATGTCGCAAGAAGTCCAACTTCCTAGCCAGGACTTCACTGCACACACTACACCTAAAACTAGATGATCCGCCGTCCGTAGGTTGATGATCTCTATAGCTCACCTCGGGTCTCGATCTACAGTGACAAATTAAAACCATGTGACCAATAGTTCAACAGCCAAATCCACTACAACTCTCACACAGGGGATTTGCTACTGGACATTCCAATCACTGATATCCAGTGCAGAGAGCTCGTTACTCATAAACATTACATTCCTAAGAGTAAACATCATCTGAGGTTAAATTTCAAAAGCTCTCACTTGTTACGAGAATATGTAGCGTCTTTTCTTGATCACGATATCAGGCGCAAGAAACCTGTCACGGTTTAGAAATGTACGAGTTAATAGACAACCTCATTTGAAAAAAGCATGAGAAGTGATCCAGCCTAAAAGGGTAAATACTCACACAAGCTCTTTAATCCAGCACATATTATTCTATCGATATCCGTAGTCTGTCCCCCTACATAAAGAACGGCATATGCTTTCGAGTTTTGATCTTGTTGAAGCACTCTGCGCTTTGTTGCAGGGAAGTAATAATTTTTGTAAAGGACCTTGTTCTTGAGGTTGTTTGAGAGAATGTCTGTGGTGTAGACATTAATAAAGTTGAGGACGTTTGCCGACATTCAGCAAGATCTGTTTAAACAAGGCTAATCATTTATCAATGTTATTTTGTCACACAAATATACATATTGTATTTGTACATTGTTATATCACTATAACATTTTATTATGTCACTGTGTCGCTTTTCCGAAATATGTATTTTTGATGTGCAATCAAATATAGCCAACCTATATATAGGACGGTAGGTTTATACAAGGACGTTCATACTTACTACAATGTACTACATCAGTCCACGTCTTAATTCCTGTATTTAACACGGTAGCCACTAATCCTGATGAAATCCTGGCAAAGCTGAAATATAACAAGCATACGACGGCTCTCTCGCTAGCATTGATACTGTCTTTTCTCCTCAAGACACTGCTGTTAAAGACATTATGAAGGCAACACAGAATATGGCATTGGTGGTAGCGTTTTATTACAATGTCCTAATATCCCAATTTTGAAACCAAACGCAACCTATCATGCCCTTGAATATTCTTACAAGTATTACTTTAACAATACGGATAGAAGGAGCATGAAAATCAAGGCTTGAGCCAAAATTCGAGATGACAAGACGTTGAATTGCACCGTAGTGGATATTGCTGCTATGTAAAAGAAGAAATATTACTCTAATTATTTCAAAAGATCACGGGCAACGTGATTATTTTTAGTGGATTAATAACATAGTTGGATAGCATCCAATTCTGAGCCTGTCTCCCCACCACAGAGTAGTTCTACATATTCTACGGAAGAAGGGCGGGAAATGCAAATTTCTTGGTTAAAGGTGAGATCCGCTTAAAACTGCGACATGGGAAAATCGATCACGCATGCTAAAATATATCGTAACATGGACTGGTACATTCCAATTCATGCTGTATGATCTGAATTCACATGGCCCAGTCGAATGCATGACTGGCTCACAAGCAAACTAATGGGTGGCTCGACCATGTATTTTTACTGCACTCTTTGGAAAAAATAAGTGGACAAATGAAAGGGGGACATTCATTCCAGATATGACAGACTAAATCTCTTGATCATCAAACAAGATATTGATGTTGACACCACTAGACAACAGGGGGCAGAAAATACGACACTGGATGGTATGTCATAGATTCTGTGGCATATCACACCCAGCAAAGGTGCAAAAGTCTGTAACCCTTCTTCTTTACGTGAATACTTGATTCCTGTGCCAAGTAATTTATCAGGTTCACAATTAGTTTTCAGTAAAATAATGTTTCTTTTTGCATTGATAAATATCGTACACAAACCAGCTATATTGCTGTAACACGTGGCGCTTCCCAGGTGACGGGTACGGGTTCCCCGCTGGCCTGCCGATGAACTTGAGCAAAATACAAAAGCTCTCGCGTACCAAACATGTACAAAGTCCTTAATGGCAACTTTGGCGGAGATGGAGACGTTCACTAGGGACCAGATGGCGGAAGAGGTACACTAAATTTCTGGAAGTTAATGCAGAAAAGAGGGTAGCGTTTCTTCTCTAGAAGAGTGGCTGCAAAAGGCATCTGTTCTCCATGTCCGCAGCTGCGTTACTACCTTCCGTCATGAGCACTTAAATGCTTCAAGACAAGCCGGCCGTAAAATAATGCCGTTACATCATTACAGAAATATGTCTCATGGTATCGGAGCCAAGGTTAGTGCAGCCCCTGGAAGGGACGCGCATTGGCAGTGCCCAGTCAGCATGAAAAGTATGCTAGGGTTACCGTCGCACGGGCTGTGACGGCTAACCATGCTAGTACCCCCATTATGTATCCCATCATTGAATTATGCCTGGGTGAAGTAGCGAATACGCCACTGCACTTGAGAGAAGGCTTGTAGGCATTTGAGAGGTGCGGAAAAAAAGATGGAATGGAGAAAAGTCATGTGAAAAGAGGTGTGGTTACTAACTGGTGTACAACATAAACCGAAGAACAGCTCATGGTGTTGACATTGTCATATCAGCTAAATTTGACGGTTCAGTCTCCGAGGTGCAAAAGTTTGACAATCGCTTGATGTAACTCGTCCGCATTTGGGAGAGAAGGAAATTCCAATTATTCAGCGCAACGCTCCACAAACTGACGTGCGCATGGAAACCAAAGATGCGTTCTGGGCACTGCCTGACAAGAAGACCGCTGACTATCTTATCGCTGCCGCTGATCTGAATGGACGTGTCGGACCGAGGAAAGAACAAACAGTCCATGCCGTTCATGGATATGGAGAAAAGAACGACGATGCCCAACAAATTCGCGATTATGCAGAAACTGATCATCGCAAACACACGGTTCAAAAAGAGTGATATTCATCTACTCTGTACTACAGTGGCTCCCATCCAATTCGCATTGACTACATCCTTGTGAGATGGTGAAATCTCGAAGATGTTCTAGAGATAACAGTTGTCCCTTATTAAATTCTTGTGATGCAACAAGACCAGTCATCTAAGCTGTAGATAAAGTCACCAAGAGCCCAATACTTCACAGGAAATAGACAAATTGGGATCAAATGGTTGCCCCTGATGAAGGAGACTAACGTCGTTGCAAAAGTTACAGAGTCACAAATCACCATAGTTGAAGTGAGCCGGACTAAACTGAAAGACGCCTTTCGCTCTATTCCTGGAACAATTAAGTCAGGGCGACGACAACGAAGGATTAAACATGATATATGGCCAAGGAATGAAGATGTAAAATATGCAGTACGGTTGAAGAAGCAGCTGTACCACGAGTTTCTTGCTCGTTGGAATGCCTACAAGGCAGCCACTCGTAAAATGAAGGAGGTATTTGCCGTAACAAAATCAAACCGGTAGGCAGGTCTATATCTGAAACATGACATGCGCGAATTCGAGCGGAATTTTTAACGGCTAGTCCAATCGAGCCACCGCAAAACGTCAGAAGCCCAACGTTTTTACGGCATCAATGAGGTACAAACGATTTGCTACTGGACAGGCGGGAAGCGCGAGTACACTGGTGGAACTATTTTGACAACATTTCAATCATGAAATTTCCGTATCTACCAATCCTAATCATCTCCGCTGTTGAAGGTCCAACGTAGGGAAATGACTTCACTAAAGTCCAGACTATGCTGAAGGAAATGAAACCAGGGAAAGCCATATGTCCCGATTATCTTCCAGCAGAGTTTTGTTTCTCTCAATGGGGGGATGCAGCAGTGTGGCTAAAGCAAGCTTTTCAACCATATCATCAAAGAAGGTCAAAAACAAACAGACTAGCGACTGATTATCAATTCAGAAATAAGGGAAGCCCTGCCAATTTTTCTAATCACGGCCCGAACATACTTCTGACCCTCGCAATGAGAGACGTAGAACAAATCTTCGACAAAAGGATTAGCGATTTAGACAAACATACAACAAGCCAAGCTGGATTTGTGTAAAATTGTGGCGCAATAGGAGAAACCCATGCTGCCGGACTATTACTTGAGAAACACTGTGAAAAGAATAAGAGGCTTCATCACAAATTTCCTGACCCTTAGAAGCCCTTCCATCGGGGACTTCATGACCTAATCAGTCAGCCCAACAAGTACATGGCATTCCAGAGCACCTTGCTGAGAGGGTATAATTGCTCTACAAAGAACAAATGAGTTGTGTTCAAGCTGCCGCAGGAGCGTCTGATGACTTCCGCATAACTGTAGGAGTCCATCAAGGCCCAGGCTTATCACCACTGCAGCTTATTCTTGTGATGGACATAATTACCACAAACCTGCGCAGTCCAATACCATGGACACTTCTCTAAGCAAATGATATCATTTAGCTGAAGAGAATAAGCTAGACCTGCAGCGTCAAACAGAAGGCTGGAACAATCGACTAGCGCAATAAGTCCCGCGCCCCAACAAGAAAAAGACAGAATACATTGCATTACATCGTCGAGAAGTTGGAACCATGCATGTTGACGTTGAAGATATTGTACGAGTAGAGATATTTAAGTATATTGGCTCCACAATCTATGATTATGGCCGACTTACTGATGAAGTCAACTTAAGGATATACAAAGCCTGACTGAAGTGGAGAATGACAACAGGCGCCCTTCCGAACTTTGGACGAAGGACCATCTCTAAACTAAGTTCTACCGAACTGATATCTGTCCTATCGATATCCATCGTGTCGTTTTCTACGGCAACGAATGCTGATCAGCTCTAGAGGTAGAACGCCAACTAAGCATCATGGATACGAAGTTGCTTAGGTGGAAGGCTGGCATAATTAGACTAGATCACATTACAAATGATGTTATTAGAAAACGTTTTGGCATTGCAGCGATCCAGAAGAAAATTGGGGAAAGGCGTGTGCGCTGGTTTGGTCATGTGTTGCGTGTACAGGACGATACATTGGGAAAGTCAGAGTATTGCACAGAAAGTCGGTGAAAAGAGGCGCTAGGGACGAACCAGACAGCATATACTGATAAAGTGCACAACGGCCTGAAAGTTGGAAGACTACATGCAGACATGGCCCGAGACCGAACTAACTGGAGTCAATGAACCACAACAGCGGACCCTGCCACCAGATGCAGACTGATGAATATTCTGTTACAAAAATGGATATTTTACACATCCTAACATTCAAATTAGTTTATTGTATGTTCAAATTTTCTCCCCTAATGCCTATGTCCGATATCTATAAAAACTTATTTTCACAAAATAGTGTTTGAATGTCTGAACGCTTCTGGATTTCGTGTTTAAGTGACTCCTATAAATGCATTGTGAAGATAAACTTATAACTCAAAAAATAAAAAATGGGGATATCTGTGTTAAATGGGAAGGGCAGTTTGAATATCCGGTGAAATTATACGAGTACCTACAAGAGGGGAGTCCGTCAGTGTATTCTAGCCTGAATAGAATTTTGCAATTCATATTTCTGCTTACATACGTCATAGACAGCAGACGATCATATTAATCAGTTTGTTATTTTCACTCCGATCACGCCTATAAATATGAAGACCATGGAGGAGTGGCACAAAGTGGTCAGCTCAGGGCCATGTGACACTCAACGCTCTAAAGCTGGAAGGAAGCCACATAACTAAGTGGTTACTTCAGGACCATGTGTCTCTACACAAACGGAAGTAAGCCTCATCACTATTTAGCTCAGGACGATGTGTGTCTCCACAAATGGAAGGTAATCTCATCACTAATTGGTAATCTCAGAAATACGTGTATTTCCACAAGTCAGCAATTAGGAAATTTTATGAATCTTAAAATCTTTTCTTATGTAATTCAATACCCAACTGGCATGGCAAATAGTTTAGACATTTTAAAGGAAGTCATTTAAGTTGCGGCATGATATTTGTAGACTGCTGAAATGAGAGTGAGGAAACAATAGCGCCTGAGGTGAGATATAAAACAAAGTGGGAAGTAGCAGATAAGATCCGGTCGACTGAATCCTTCAGAAGCATCTAAAATCTATGATGTAAAATGGACTAAGCTACGTAGACAATGGACTGTCCTCTGACATATATGCCAAGAAAAAAGAAGACACATAAAATGCATGTCGCTTTGTTGGTCTCTGCACAAAATATGTGTAGAAAGTAGAAAGCTAATTTAGACTCCATCAAAAATAGAAATATGATTTTGTGTGTGAAAAGGATTCATAAGCAACATTTTTACTGGTGGTCATAATACAAGATTGTTCTCTAACGTAGCCTATTGTGTCCTGTTACGCATGAATTACAAAGAAACAGAGAGTGTGAGCTGGTGCTTGGTAGTTCTGAGGACCGAAATGGATATTTCTTGCCACTAGTTGTGAAAGTACAGTAGGAACAAGTAAGTGCATCACATAAGAGCAGAGGAGACTCTAACCACTCACAAAATCAAATAAACCATTCAGAATTCATAGTTTCCATCACAAATCTGGTTTGAAGTCAAACCTTAGGCTATGACTAGCCATCGCATGACCTGCTGACACAAGGGCTTTGTTAAGAGCACCAATCCGAGACTATACAATCATTTCCCACGGATTATCAAAGATCATTTCACACAGTAACCAACAAAGGTGTGACAGCAAAAAATTAATTAGCAATGTCACAATTACAGTTCAAAAATACTACTGGATTAAATGTTTTAAAACAGGACATACACTTGTGGTACTTCGTAAGGTCAGTGACAATAATTACAATTTTGAAAGAATATTATATCACTACGTTATTTACCTATTATTATTATTATTAGCATAGGGCAACCAGTTAGATACATATATACAAATATATAGTATTTACAAATGTACAGACAAGAAACATGTTTTATAGCAGAATGTCCAGTTGAGTGATCTTCTGTATGGCTTCCTCTGTTGGTTCAAAAAAGTCACTCAGGCTACCTGTGTAGGAACGTCGTGTTCATTCACTTACAATATGGGGATCATCTGTCGAGATGCACCACAGCCGCAGTCTGGTGATGAGATATATTTCCACTTATAAAGGGCATCCCTGCGTCGTCCATGATTTGTTCTCACCCAATTCAGAGTGGTCCAAATCTTATGTGGTAGATGATGTTCACCAGAAAAGATGTTGTGTAAGGAACTGTCTGTGGCAACTTTCCAGCGACTTCTTCATTCTTCTTAAGGGTGAAAATTCCCATCAGCCAATGCGACAGCATCATGCAAAGATGGATGTCGTGACTCCAACCTCGTAACCTTGAGAACAGGAATAACATCCAAAACAGGAAGTTGAGGCTTCATTTCTATCTTCTTGAACTCTCGGATGGGAGCATTTTATCTTTTTAAAACAGGTGGCATTATACCTGACAGAATTGGGAGCCAATAAAGGGATGTGGACTGGATATTAACCGCAAGCTAACATTCAGTTGAGTACCAATTAGTCTTGTATATGGGCTACCCAGCCAAACTGGTGCACAGTACTCACCACACGAGAATACCAGTCCCAAAGCAGATCATAAAGCCTTTGCTGATGAACACCAACTTGAGCCATACAATTTCTGAAGGATAATATTACGTGTTTTGAGCTTTTTTTGACAGATTCATAAGATGTTGTTTGTAAGATAGTGTGCGATCAAGTGTAATCCACAAATATTTGGGAGAGCTGCTATGCCGAAGTTCTTGGTGACAAAAACGTATGTGAAGTTTAATGCCAGCTTGGCGATTATTAAGGTGAAAACATGACACTTCTGTTTTGTTAGAGTTAGGACACAGTTGCCATTTCTTGAAGTACATTTCAAGTGAAATCAGATCTCTTTGTAGCACTTCTTCTGTCACACTAAGGTATTGATTTTGAGTGGCTAGTGTTATGATATCAGCATATAAAATGTTTGCGATGATGTTTCTGGGAGATCGGAGATATACAAATTGAACAGTAGGGGAGACAGTACGAATCCTTGAGGTAATCCATTTTTGAGCTTCCTTTCTCTACTCATACTATTTCCCATACACACTCAAAATCTTCTGTCATTGAGCATATTGCTTATAACCTGCACGATGGTCCTACGGGGTGCAATTCGGAGAAGCATGTAAATTAATCCTTCCCCCCAGACTGCGTCAAATGCTGCTGTAAGATCAATGAATACAGCTGAGGTCTTGAGTTGTTTCTGGAAACCTGCTTCCATGTGGAATGTCAGTGAAAGCACTTGTTCGCAGCAGCTGCGATTTGGCCTGAATCCAGCTTGATCAACTGTAATATGCTGAAAAATAGTTGCGTTGATTCTGTTGTGGAATAGCCTCTCAAAAAGAAGGGCAACTGGTCTATAACTGCTTGGGTCATTGGCAGGCTTACCTGGTTTCAAGATGGAAATCACTTTCGTTCGTTTGAATTCTGCCGGGAGTTGTCTGTTCTGTAGAAGGTCGGTAAAAAACCTTAACAGCCAACTTCTTGCATTCTTCCCTAAATGAATGCGAAATTCTGGATGAATGTCGTCAAAATCTGGAGCTGTACTTGGTTTAACGTCTTTGAGAGCAGCATTGATGTCTTGCACCGTAAGCGGTTGTGAATACCTTGATGTGCGTGGTGTTCTTGATTCCAGAGTTTGGAGCTGGCGCCGTATGTATTTGGTATGTTTCTTATCTGATGGAGTTTGGGAAGTTGTGACGATGTGAGATGCTACTTCATCCGGAGTAACTCCAGGCTGTTGCTTCACCAAAGGTGTCCTTCCTCCAAGTTTTCAGCGGTGCCCCGAAGATCTTCTACTGGAATGAGTTAGGTCGATATTCTCCACTGTCTCAATCCACCGTTCTCTCCGGGTAGTATCCATGCTGGAAAGAAGTTCATCAGCTATGTCTTCATCACCAGTATGCCGATATTCGTTATAGAGTGCATCAGTCTCTACAGTCCAACCAGGGATGTATTCTTTTCTACTCTTCTTACCCGCCATCATAACTGCATCTACGAAACGCTTGTAATTGTGCTTGGGAGCAATCCACCGAACACATTTATCCAGTTCAGTGGTGAATGTTGACGAATTTGCTTTTCTGAAGTTCCTCCGAGCATGTGGGATTGACCGCACAACAGGAATTTTGATGCCAATGTCCACTACAATGGGGCCATGTTGACTGTGGGGAAAATGTCTTAACACTTTACGACTGGTATGTAAGGGCTGTCCTGCATCAATGCAGCTAACAAATCACAATTCAGGATTGAAATTCCTATTTCATGCAGCTGACTGGAAAGTACCAAGATCTTTTGGGTCAAAAATCAGATGGAGATTGTTCATTTCTGTCTATTCTATGAGTTTCTTTCCACATTCATTGACATCCGAGTACTTCCATAGTTCGTGATGGCTGTTGAAGTCGCCTATATAAACTGCAGGGTGTTGAGCAGTCAGGAGTATGGTACCTGACCACTGTGCGTTTGGGGGTTTATAATTGTTAAAAATAGTAACATGTGCCACTCGCACAGCAACACAATGGATGTCTTCGTCTTCGTTTTGAAAGAGCAGTGAGGCATCTTGGATATTATTACGAACATAAGTAGCTATACCATGTGCACTGTGATATGTTGCACCAAGAGCTGTGAAACCATTAATGAGGCCTCTTTTCTGAAACTCTTCTTCATTGGCTGTATGGATTTCATGTATACCCACAACAACTATATTATTATTCAGGATAACTTTGGACAGGTAGTCACATTTTGCTCTGCTGATGCTTTCTACGTTAAGCTTGAAAACATGGATGAAAGGTCCGATGTTTCTTGTCTGGTAGCTCTGAGAAGAGCCATTTCCATGAAATACTTCTGCCATTGCTGGAGGATCTTTAAAAAGATAGGTCCAGCAGCCACAGTTATTGCTTTCTTAGCACCACCCGGGGGTCACGTGTAGGGCACTTTGAGGGTAAACCTACGGACGTGAAGCAATAATGTACCGATTATTGATCTACTTTTATGAGATAATAAATTCACTTACTTGAAGAATTCTGAATTTTTTTAGGCAACCTGCACAAATTTAAAACTCCACTTGTACCTGTCCATTTTATTGGTTAATACTAATTGTGTAAGTATGTTTGCAATCAACACACTAGAAGCACCTGACTGACAATGAGCACTAAAATGAAATAGAAAGTGTGAGCACATCACTGGAATGAACATAAATTCAATAGCACAATTTTTTTATGCTTACAATAATGCACAAGTTTTATTTGAAAACTATGATACCGAAGATGTAGCATAACTGACCTCAAAGTTTCATTTCTACAACACATTATCTGCTTTGGCGTCCACAAATGGAGGAATCTGACTTAACACATAAGAGAACAGAAATGATCAGAAAAAAGGAATCTAACCAAATAATTTCAAAATGACATTCTTCGAGTCATCACATTATTGAACTCAGCCATCATTATATTGATTAATGAAACTGATTATGTTAGTTTTAAATATTTATTGTTTACAATGTACATAAAACTTAACAATTTCGAATTTGTAGATTTAATTTTTAATCTACAAATACCGCTTTTTCTGTGTGTCACTGTTGGCATGAACGTATAAAAATATTACTCAGAATATCTGGAAGCAATAGTTTCATATAGCATTTCAGATGATACAAATGTGATGAACAAATGATGCAGAGAAAGTGAAAGAAAGAACACTTTTTCATGGTTGCTTAAAGGTATTGTAAACAAATACACTTCAAAAATATCTAGCTTTACCAGAGATTCTTTTTGTAGATATATATTGAATAAAACTACGAGTACATGATGGAACATTAAAAATGATCTTAAAGTTCCTGAATATTTTAGATAATTTTAACCAATAGAATTTTCAGATATTAGTGTTTAAATGTAACCTTGTAGAGACAGGATTCAACTGATGAAAATGGCCACTTTTGGAGATAAACCAACCACTACTGAACACAACAGTGAATAGGTACAACATATTCCATATTGTATAAGACTTGTAGTATACGTACTTTGTTTCTTCTTTGATGTATGGCAACAGCTGATCATCAGTTTGTTCCTCTATGAATATTTCCTCCTTAGTATCTTCGGAAGGCTGTCAGTAAGAAATAAGAAAAATAGAATAAAGAATTAAGGAAATAAAAATATATAGGCCTAAAATAGAAACAGCTGAGAAAATAAATTTCATAGTGGCACAAGAAGAGTATAATTAATTTATCTCCCATTCAAAAATATATATAATGGAAAGGAACAATCAAATGAAAATCCCATTAAATGCAAGAGAGGTGTCTACCTTGGTGGCAAATGGTACCCAAAAATACATTATTATCAAGCACTAAATTTTAAAAGAACAGAGAAGAAGACAATTTCCTAAAAACAGTATTATACAATTTTTGCTATTTTTTTCTATTAAGCACACAGCTCATCCTTAATAAATGTATAGAATTTACAAACTCTTACTCATAATATTTTCTGTTTCACAAACATAGTCAACACACATACCACTTGTGCAACTACTTCAAATAATACTATACAAATTCTATTAGGTTAAAATTTACATTGCCTTTACTTATTTTATTTTTTACCCTTTTTGGAACCTAACGTGCACAATGACCTGCTGTGTTTTAACCTGAGTCCCTTTTGCCAATGCTTTTCAAACAATTGATGAGATATAAGAACATGAAAAGGAACACACTGTTGGACAGCAGTAGACACAGTAGCATAGAAAGGGAGGAACATTGCAAATTTGTAAATTTAAAATCACCTACATATTTCTGTACCTGAGAACCAGACTATCTTAAGTCCAAATGGTAAGTTTAACAGTAGAACCAGAAAACGAAATTTTACTCGCAAATTTCCCTACAAGGTAATAACAAGAGACTGAAATAACATTTATCTTACATTTATATAATCATAAGCACTTGTACCTCATACTGTGATGACGGGTTTTTGTTCTCTCATTTTTACATACTTTTGTGGTCTTAAGATATCTGTTTGTCAGGATGTGGAGAGGACTTAGGATAGGAAAAAGACATGTTAAAATATATAATTATAGCACTAACTCCTTTCAAATCGACTTTATTATAAACATATAAAAATCACATGGAAGAAAACATCAATAAAATTCAGTACAGCATTGAGCGCTACTGCGCTTATGTTAAACTGCTAACCAGGCAATTTTTATTCCGAGTCAGGGTAGTCTCCTGTGACGGATTCTTCAGTCTTGATATTCCTGAAGTACAAGTGATATTCTTCTGGAACCCACTTCAAGATGGTGCACAAATCCTTATACTTTTCTTTACTAATTGACTTCTTAACAGTTCTAATCACAGGAAGAGTTTGTGGGAAAGATGTCCTGGCACTTCTGGTATTCCTTCTCAAATCGACTTATTTGAACATTTCATCCAGGAACAAGGTTTTGTACTGATAGGTGTATGGTTTGTCTTTTCTCACCTGGATCCAAACCATTTCAGAAATATTTGCGTTTTCTCCCAGGGTGTTTTTCTTCCTCAGAACAATCATGTTGTTGAAAAACCCAAGAAATCTTTGAAATCTGCCAAACACATTATTTCAACTTTGATTTTTTCCACTTTCTTCTACTAAGTTTATCCAATCATTACAAGTAAAGATGTTTTGTGTCTTGATCCTTTTCTTCTTCCTTTCAATAATGGTGTGTACAGTATCCACTTCCATGTGGGTGTGCCCACGCAACAAGTACTTGTGGTTAATAACTTGTAATTTTTCCATTTTGAAATAAGCCAGAAGTACATGATAATCATTTGATGATTTCTGTTCTGACCAGACAGTGAGGACGTGTGTTTCATCAGTTAGATGATTATTTGCCCATTTCAAGAAACATGAAGCCATCTCATTTCCTCCACGGCCTCCATAGGTTTCATCGTACATCATGCACTAGGACTGTCTTAGTGTGGAATCTTATAGAGTATAGTTTAGTGTCCATAACTTCTTGAGGTAGTAGCACTCTGAATTTGTTTAGATATGGTGTCAGTAAACATTTTTGTAGGTACACCATTACGACTTTCTCATTTTCGGCGCAAGTTTCCTTGTCATTTGCTTTCATCTTGTAGCGTCGGGTGGCTTCTTCCAAGTGCTCTCTCTTCCTTTTCATAATTTCAGATATTTCATGTTGTGTGGATGATTGTTGGTTTATCTGGATATTACATTCATCGCACTTGTCACACGTATCGTTATCTGGCAACTTAAAAGCGATGTTGTACTCTTCATTGAATATTTTTCAAAACAACCATTCTTTGCTGCTATTTTTCCTTCCTTGGTACATTCTTGGCAGTATAAAGAATACATTTTTGATAGATTCAGTTCACTTCCTATGTACTTCCTTTTCGTTCGTTCACTGCTGTAATGACTCTTATAAACTGGATATCTGTCAATATGTGCTCTAATGTCACGACAAAGCTCTTCTGAGATTTTATTTGATGGCGTGTGTTTACCTCTTCCATCAACTTCAATCATACCACATCCACTGGCCTTTTTCAAGGCAGTTTTCACCATTTGAATGCTTATCCCCAGTGTATTTAAAAACATTCCTTGACAAACGGGGATTTTATTGTTTGACACGTTTAAATGATAAATATATGTTGCTATTCTTTGCCGTTGTGTCTCATGACATCGTGGTCTATGCCTTATAACTGCAAATAATATACTGTCTTTTAAGGTCCCAACTCTTCTCTGCGCTCCAAAATTCATTAAATATTTGCTGTCTTTCAACCTCAGTTACCTTTGTTGAACATTTCATTCTGTAGTTTCTACATTCAGAACGAAGAACACGCTTACCAACGAACTAACCAGCTGAAGAGACACATTCTTCTCCACCTAATAACTTTACTTTCCTCACATTCTTCTTCCACAAAAGAGTATTCCTTTTCCTTTTCCTACAAAAATTCTTATTATTTTCAAAATCTTCAACTTAATCTTCAGAATCTGAGTACGGAACCAATCTAGCACCAGTTGTACGAGAGGGGAGTAAACATGTTCCGCGCTCTGTTTGCTTGATGTCACGAACAGAAGAAAGGGCACTGGATGGGGTATCATTAGAGTCACTCTCCAACGAAAGCTCTTGTGGGGGCTGTGATCTCTTACCAGAACTACCCACAAGCCCTTGAAAATTGGCACTGCATTCTATTTTAATCTCTTCAGAAACAAGCGGCGGGTAAATAGGCATGGAGACTTGATCATTGTAACCTACGTCAGTGTAGTGCAAATTCACTTTAACACATTCTAATTGAGTGTACACCTTTTCTCCACTATCTTCTTCGTCCTCTTCTTCTTCTTCTTCTTCACAAAATCGGGCATCGTAACAGTAGGGGCCTGCGGACAAAAATATTTTAAAGCTACTATCCAACAGATAAGAGCACACGCTTGAATAATGGTTCTTGAACACAATGCATAGGCTCTTAAAAACAAATACAGTATAACCTTTCATGATTATAAAGTGCGGTGAACTTAATACTTACTCCCACTTTTTTTATCTACTTGTAGATTCATAGAAGGAAAGGCAGTTTCTGTTCCCTTAAGCTCATTGTCATTGTCATTAAATTCTGTAAAAGAAATTGATTAACAAGAGGAAGACTCTTTCCTAAAACGTTAAAAAATTACTTTTCAATATCTGTAGAGCACAAAAATATATTGTACTAATCAATATTATTTTTACCTCCTGGACACTGGTTTAGCTGCAGTGCAAGATCAACCAACATCCGTCCACGGCTCATTGCTCCTTATGAATGAAACCGAGCAGAAGATGGAAAACAGCTGTAATATTCCCGCCTAAGTCACCAAATCCTTGTCAATAATGTGACTTAAACTACAATGGTAACACAAAATCTCAATGCCAAACTATCTTAAACGGACTTAGGCTATCGCAAGTTATGATTTGCTTAGAACCAAAGTATCGTAAGTGGACTTAGGATAAGTTGGCTCACAGGATTCTCAGGACTAAAGATTATATTGACGCTGCTAATTCGTAAAATTATTGTTTTACAGGACTTAACATAGTCTGGCTCAATAAAGCGCTCTTTCATCATCTACAATCCGTATTATCTCAAAAAGGCAAAAAATGGACTTAAGATAGTCTGGTCCTCAGGTGCAGATTTGTGAATATTCAGCAGAGTATATGTACACCATATGTGTATGTGAACATGTACAATTTTAGGAAAATAAATAATAGTAAGCAGTATCTCCAAATCATTGCCCAATACCATTCCTTGCTTCTGTTTCCCTTTCTGTTGATCTATAATTCCACAATGACTAGCCATTTTCTTCATCCTCTTATATTCATATTCCCCTGTTCCCATCTTCCTACATATGACTTGAATTGTCACCTCTTTGTTCATTTCCATGTTCCTATATACTTTCTTTCCAAAAACACTTCACTGTAATATCACATAATCCCACAGTACTCCCACCACTTTCCCAAGAAGTGGACAATGCTTATAACAGAAGCATATAAATATCCATCATCCCCCTCTGTACATCACATTAAGACCAAAAGCATAAATCAGTTAATGTCCCAATCAATGAATGAATCAATCAAACCACAGCAATTAGGGCTGTTGGTTGTTTAAATGGAAAAAGATTGTGGAAATATATGAAACAAATTCTTTCAATCACTAAATCATCTTCCTATAAGTGAACATTTGCCAAAATTTGTCCCCTTGAATTCAAACTTATCTTCATGTTGCGACCTTTCCTAGACTTAAAGAACATGATTTAAATGTATTCATCAACTAATGTCATTCCAAGACATCTCTCCAATGACATCTCAGGATATACTGCTTAATCAAACAACTTGTCTCCTTTCTCCAAGTCTCCCCAGCTGAAACTTTGCATCATCTCTGTAACACAACTCTTTTGTTAGAAATCACCCGCAAGAAATGGAGCTATTTCTGTGGATCATTTCCTGTTCTCTACTCAAGTAATACTGGTGATGGCCTCACACTCTCATTGTGGCTTTGCTGGAGATTTATATGCCCTCTCCTTTACAACCCCTAAAAAAACTCATAATCATATTAAGAGATCTGTAAATTTTATTTTCAATATGTTTAAATGATTACCATAATGAAGCTATATCCTTATTATGAATAGCTAGGTACTTACAGAGATCCCCATGAAGAAATTTCACCCATCAATACAATAATAAAACCAGAGAGGACTCTTTCTATTTGTGAAACAAAGAAACTGACTTTTCACCACATTTACAAATATAGCATTGCCCGATGACCATCTTACAATATTGTCAAGGTCTTTTTCAGTTACTCATAATCCTGAAACTTATTTATTACAAAGAGCCTCATCACTTATTTCAGTTCATTATTCATATTGTTTATATATATGACAGAATAAGGGTCTCATAATAATGCCCTGTGGGACCCAATCCCATAATTGTTACAGGATCAAATAAAGCTTCACCTACTCTTATGCTCTGAGTTCTATTTTGTAGAAATACACTAGACGTGGCCAAATTTTAACGGTAAAAGGTATATTTCTACCTTTATGTATACTACCGACCTTTATAGCCTAATCCTTGAACTTGTTTGGAGGCAAAGTTCCCACTTGGGATATCCTGGTCCACACTATTGTATTTTTTCATACAGTGGCTACAGTGAGAACCACAATGTAATTTCATTATTCACATGGTTTTGTGTCATTTTTGTTAGTGAGCATTTTCTGTTGTTTATCTTTATTAACTGCATATTGTTGCTGTTTGGAAGTAAATAATGTGACCTATTGTTAAGACTGTGCATTCTGTAAATTACATGTAATATTGATACTATTCAGTTCAGTTGTATTTCTTAAGTGTGGTTCTAGAGAACTGTCAAATTTTGAGGTTATGGGAAGACGAAGAGACCTTTCCCCAAGAAAGGCACTGTCAGAGAGCTACTTCTTGAGAAACGTCATTCACAACAAGAAATAGATTCTAGATTGCAAATACCACAGCAATCTGTAAGTAGAGTTTTAAAATGTGAAGATAACTAGAAGACAAAATGTGATGATGATGATGATGATGATTGTTGCTTTAAGGGGCCTAACATTGAAGGTCATCGGCCAAAGACAAAATGTCAACATGTTGGAAACTGTGGGCAAAAGAAGAAACCAAGCCAAGGAGGAAGCAAAACTGATTAATTTGTCAGTAAACAACCGCAAGGTTACTAGTTTGGATTTACGTAAGAAATTAGAAGAGTATGGGTCATTTGTATTAGCCAGGACTCTGAGGCGAGAGCTGTTTAATGCTGGAATGAAAGCAAGATGACCTCAAGGCAAAGCGAAGTTTACCCCTGCTATGGCTGCAAAGAGGTTCCAGTGTGCCAAGACTCTCCAGAATTGGTCATCTGATGAATGGAAACAGGCAAGTCCATGACAATTACTGTAATTCCTAAATTATCATTCATTATTCCATTATAACCCAATCTAAGTTATATAACCGTACAGCACAGTAAATGTATGAAATTCTTCTTTTAAACCTTACAGCTTATTGCATTTAATGCTAGGCTTATTTGTTTTATTTATTTCAGGTTTGCTTTAGTGACGAATTGGTATTTCCTGTCGAAGAAGAGACAAGTCAATATGCCAGAAGATAAAGAGAAGCATTCCATCCAGGTTGAGTGTGTTTTCTTGGTATGGCCGTGGACGATTATATATTGTAGAAGGAACTATCAGATGTGAACAGTATAGTATTAAGAACCCGTTTGGTAGCTCAGGTGCAAGAGTAGTTTGGCCAAAGTGAATTTATTTTTATGCAAGATGGGCCTCTTTCCACAAAGCCTAGAAACAGTCCAGACATGAACCCCATAGATTATCCTTAGCCGATAGCAAAGAAAAGTCCAAGTAAAAATAACGACAAAAATTGGCTTGATTGAGAAGCTCGGTCAGATGTGGTGTCATGATGACGATTTAAAGAGTCAGTGTAAAATACTGTTTGAGGGTATGCCCAGTCTAATCAAGTCGCTCATGAAAGCTAAGGGGGTGCATACCAAGTACTAATGTCATGAACTTAAAAATTGGTAACATCTCATGTGTTCAATTCTCAAATTTTTAATGTTTAATAATTTGGCCATATCTTTATAGTCACCCATTTAGCCATTGTTTTAACTATCCCAAACGCACTAATTTTTTGTCAGTAGTTTCCCGAGATCTACCCTAAGAAAATCCTTAGATATGTCAATCGTGATACATTTGACTTCCTGGAATAACATTTCCTAAACCTGAACTACCTTCTATCGAGCCAGTTGGTAATTTCATAAATGTGTATAACATAATCAGAAAGAATGCATTCCAAGAGCTTGCATGCAACACAAGTCAAGACGACTATTGTGTAATTACTAGCTTTAAGTTTAGCACATTTTCTCTATACACAGAGTGCTACTACACTAAGTATTCATTCATCTGGTATAGCTGTTTCATACATACTCTAATCAATATCTGAATTGAGCGACAGATTTCTTAGCCATAGGTTCCTCAAAGACAATTCTTTCCCTGTGTTCTGTGGAGTCTTTTGTGAAAGCCAATTTATATACCGGGAAAGAATTGTCTTTGAGGAACCTGTGGCTAAGAAATCTCAATCTGAACTGCATGACCGGAAGTAACAAGGTCACTTTAATTTCCGCAAAAGGAAACATTTCCCTGAGAATCTGACTGCACCATCATTCTCAACATTCCACGAAGAGCATCCCTGATTTCCCTGTCAGTATAGTTCTGATACACCTCGTACATAGGTCATTACAGTGAGTGCGTCTCGATTGAGATTTATATACAGTATGCCTTCGTCTTATCCTACAACTCTTCTTGGACTGCAATCATCCATAGGAATGTTAGATATTCAATACAAGAGGAACTAGGTTATATCGTACCCAAGTTTACTGTGACGGTTGCAGTGAAAGATCTGTAGACTGTGTCTACATGTTGTCAAATGCATTAAGATCAACAAGAGGAAAATTTATGTTGTTGCTAGGGTCTCCTTCTAGTCTTTAAGCTTCCACCACTTGATGTTCTCATGGGCATAGAGGTCCTTAAATCCGCTATGCCTACCTTAAGCAGAGGTGGAATACAGTCAAATGATATGACATTCACATCCTTTCTTCGTCGTAGATCACGGTGCTGAACAACAATAAGGTCAATTTGCTTGCTGCAGTCACCACAAGTGAAACCTCAAATATGATCTCCACCATCATATCAGATACCGAAAGTATTACCACCATGGCAGGTATAGAAATTCTTAGTGACCATCATGCGCATTAAGGTCATCACAGAGAAGTGGAAACTCATCTTCAGGATACGCAGCAACATGACCTCGTAGTTCCTGCCAATGCTCTTCCTTATCTAGGTCATCACAGCCAGATTGTGACATAGAAAACACAAGTTCGAGAGGATGCAAAGTCGAATGTAATTCACATAAGGCTATCGGAATAGCACTGAACCTCAGCAACTCAATCTTGCATGCTTGCGCACACAATGAAATCAACACCATTCCTGCTGGATGTAACCTGGCAGATAAGTTCACAGACATCTTTGATGTCATGAGATTTCTGGCCTTTCCAAAGCGAGCAACTTAAAATCTAATTACATAGCTACACTTCAATTCTAAACCGGATTTACATTATCCAAATTGCAACAGGTTAACAGGAACAATAGAATGAAAAGATTAAGTAATAATAAAGCAGGAATGATATTTACTAATAGAATAATTATTCTACAATAATTCCAAGCCAATTTAGATGTATCCTAACTACAATAGTTTAACTGAAGCAACAAATATTCCTAAAGTATAAATTTATGGAACTTATGAGAATGTAAATATTCATTGACTATGTACATAAAATTTAGTTTCCTTGATTCATCAAAGAGACAAAAATGTGAATAGTTTGAATGTAATTATCAGTCAAAGAACAGTGGCCAGTTATAATCATAAATTTAAGCCATATTAATGAAAGTTAATTGAACATAACCTACGGCATATTGTTTATTTGATGGTTTCTACCATTTCTCTTTCACACCGACACAGATAGGTCATATGGCGATGATGAGCTAAAAATTGGCTAGGAATGAGAAGGAAGCAATTGTGGCCTTAATTAAGGTACATTCGCACCATTTGTTTGCTGTGAAAATGTGAAACATGCACTTCAGGGCTGTCGACAGTGGGTTCGAGCCCAGCATCTTATAAATGCAGGCCAAGAGCTACATGGCCAATTATTCAGTACAACAAGGAAGCAATTGCTTGAATTCCTTCTCTTCCAATACTTATTGTGAGAGTATATTAATATGTAATTTCAAAAAATACGTTAAAAAGTAAGTTTTTATTTTAGAAATTCAGCTTTCACAGTTCCCCAGATGTACATGCACATTTGGACATAAGTTTTCATATACATGTCCAAAAGTAGTAAAGTAGATTCCCAAAATTCTATGCAGAGCATGCCTTCCTCCCTTGAAGTCAAGATGGGCTGCCTACGTATGCTCTTCGGATCTAGGATCGAGGTGGCCCTTACTTCTTCGCAGCTTCTCTGTATGCCCTTCATCAAGAATCCCTTTAAGAGACTTATCAAGCTTATCGGCATTGTAATTATGTTAGACAATGCTTCCAAATTTATGCTTATATTCTTGCAACACATTCCGAAGTAACCCCATGAAAGAACCTTACTCACAAGAACAGCCAAAGACATGATTCTTGAGGTGATCAAGCTAATGCAAGTTGAACCTAACAGCACTTCAGTTAGAGTAAAACAATTCACTTCAACTAACATTTCTTGACAACGTGAACATTTGGTAGCACACGATACAACAAGCAACGTCTCTCACTGAGGGACAAAGAAAAAGAGACAACAATCAAGAAAAAGGTTTATCACAATAGTTCTATGAACTTTGACTGTCCTACATCAACAGAGATCTATCCATATTAAGAAACAAAGTACACATATATGTGAAGATAAACCGACGTCCAGAATTATCGCATGGAATATTTGGAAGAGAAGTGTACGAAATTACTAATCAATTGCAGGGTATATGCTGTAAACGGGAATCATGGATCAAAGGTATCTGGGCATAGAGAAATACTCACAGGTCAATTTATCTCCAAAAGTGAGGAGACAGGGTTGGATCAAACACATTTCAATGACACATGGGTGAAATATCAATTAAGAAATAGTAAATGTAATGATTATCATTATTTTACTGTAAAACCAATTATAGTATTAACATTAACAGCTAAAAGATAGCTGGGCATCTCAGAGAATAATGTAGAATGACACTACATAAGCACTGTACAAGTCTACAGATAGTTTCACCTTAAAGTTCTACACAACATTTTATACTGAAAATGCAGTTTTCACACCACTCACAGGATTTCTACAAACCAATTTTACTAATTCCGCATCAATATATCGAAATAATACACTTTTAATACTTCTGCATCATTTATACAGCAGTGTATACTGTGGAAAGAAATCTATCACCTACAACATATTGTAACCGAAGATGGCATAACTGGAGTTAAAATTGAGATTGCCGCAAAAGCCTAATTTAATTCGGTCAGTGGGTCATTTACAACAGTTGTGGTGAAGGCCAGGATCTGATAATACTGGAGAAATTCGCCTTTAGGCCCATTGCTGCATGGCCGTGTGGCGATCCACTCCTTTTCTCTTAATGGTCAGGAGGTTAGTATGCGACAGATATGAACAGTTAACATTTTCAAGGCTAACACTGCCCGGCAAGTTTTCAGAACTCTTCACAAGAACAGTTTTGAACCATGATACTTTAAGAAGACGTGAAAAAAATTATCATTGGTTTCCAACTAATCACACTTTCTAGGCCGAGAACTGATAAAAGCAGTGTGTAATCGACGCTCAACTTACTCAGCTCCTACACTACTGATTTCATACTGCTCTACTTTAGAGCACAACTTCACTTCACTTTCCCACTACAATTCTACAAGATATTTTCGCCAAGAGACGTTTATTAGTCGTAATGTCTCATAAAGGGAACACTTTATTTCGTATTCTACAAGACATAACCACGACTATATTAATTCCAGAACACGTGTGGTATGCATAAATCATCTGAACCCGCAAGTTAAGTGTTGACTGACATTTAAATAGGCATGGTTGGAACACATATCAATGTGCCGCTTCAGTTACAGAGAGAGAGAGAGAGTGTGTGTGTGTGTGTGAGAGAGAGAGAGAGAGAGAGAGAGCGAGAGAGAGAGAGAGAGAGAGAGAGAGAGAGAGAGAGAGAGAGTGTGTGTGTGTGTTTGTGTGAGAGAGAGAGAGAGAGAGGAAGCCTACTGTTACGAGAAGCCTGCAAGACAAGGAACAAGGGGAATCATCATGCTGCTTGCAAGAGGAATCTTTACTTTCATCATGGTGCACCTTGCAAGGGATATTTCTTCCGGAATGTCTAACTTAAAGGGAAGATCCCACCAAACCCTAAAGGGTGGTAAAGGGACCAATCATGAGACATTGCCAGCCAGGAATAAATCAACTTCAATCATAAAATTTTAAGTAATTTTTTAAATATTAATTTCATTTCCAGAGGGACTTCATTCTTGAAAAAATATTTTCTATTACCTTCTGCTGTTGCAGATTCGTATCGCTTCTGATCTACTTATTGATGTTGGTAAATTTCGTGAATGATTGAAATACACTCATGTCCATAAAATCCAGAACACCTTTAAAGATTAGAGATAGGAAGTCTATATTCATAGGACATGTGCATTAGTATGTTCTGAAGAAAGGTCCACATCGATATCTCTGCGCAACACCGACTGGTAAATTGTGCCTGCTGTGTTTTTAGTCTTAAGGTCTATAAAATGTGCTAAAATGTAGCTGTGTATGCTTTTATAATATACTTTATATTAGGCTTATACCTTGTCAAATTAAGTAATATAGACCTTAAGACTAAAGCAACGCAATATGACAAAGTCATTCTAGGAACTTGTTTTACTCGTAAAACATGAACGTTAACGATATAATTCAAGGTCATATGTACATAGCAAAGTTTTATCATACGTTGTGATCCTTTTAATGTGTTCAAAAAGTGGTAACTTTTTAATATATAATAGTTTTCTAAACTTAGACATAAAAAACAGTATTATTCACTCTGAAACATATTACCTAATGTCAGTCAAATATGAAATGTTTATGGGCAAGGCACAACTATTAAAAAAATATATTATAATGTGAATGTACATGACAGCTGAGGATGGCATGTGAAGAGTCGAAACAGGTCCTGTTGTTAAGAAGAAAATTTTAATAAATTAGTATTGATTAGGTGGATCTCTTTCTTTCTATGACATATTTAGTTCATCTATATGAGTTGACAAACTAAACTCTTGGCACTAAGGTGACATAAGTGAACTGTGCTTTTATGTCTATTTAGGGCTGACTGGACAATGTGAGTTGTAACTTCAAGGAGGGGGAGATTAGGGTGAATGGACTAGCAGATAGACAGGTTGATGGGATAGGTGGGGAAGAGGAAGTGTGGCAAGGTAAAATATTGCTATGGTCAGAGGGATTATGGCTGTTTGTGGTATGCATTGCCAATTGCTGAAATGAAACTAAAACACAGCATGTGACTACACCCTATTAATGGTCAGCAATTAACATATTTTAGGTAATTAAATTGTCAGTAATAATAATAGTGATAATGTGCAACAGCAGATTAGGCATACAGAATACTCAAGTAGGAGCTTTTTCTACGTAGTGTTGACGTTAGAGCTATGTACACGTAATATGGAGGCCTGACTTAAAAGAGAACGAGTTAGGAAAATTTTATTAAAGAGTATGTAGATCGACAGGTGGTAGGATAAGAAGACACATTAAGTGAATAGATATTTAGACAGATAGATAAATACAGTAAATGGATAGTAGACAGATAGACAAATTTACTTGAAAAAATAAAAAAGCTAGCTCCTCAGCTGTGACTTACGGTAAACGATGGGTTTGGACTCACATAGTCAAGTGATCAAATAGCACTGTATGAGAAGCTTATGCCATAGGAAGTTCCTTTAACTGGCACACTTTTAATTTCATCCCGTCAGCCTTCTTGATTATGATGTCTCCTGAGTCAGTCCAAGTGTTTCTAAGACCAAAACACTGGATTGCTGTCGTCATGATGGACATTCTGGTAGCTGTAAAATCTTCACAGATTGTTGTGGATGAGCCTTTCAGTTTCCTTTTCCTAGTGAAGACATTCTGCCATGAGTGATAAGACACAAATTTGAATAGGATAGGTCTTGTTTTCCATGGTGATCAAGTACCTAGTCTGTGACATCTATCAATATCATTAAGTATACCATATGCACCTACTGCTTTGCACACGCTGAGCACTAGTTCATCTCAGTTTTCGTTCAAACATTCGGGGATGCCGAAAATCTTACATTATTCCTCCTGCTGTATTGCTTCAATGAATAATATTTGGAGTCCATATCCTCCTTCATTTTGTGGATTTCCACCACCTTTTCATCAAGATTTTCTCTGATTAACTCTGAAAATGCTTCGACATTAAATATTAAACATTTTTCAAGTTCTCTTATAACCATTTCTGTTATGCAGGTCAAAATGGCCTGCACAATTTTTTTTAAGGAAGCTGTCCGAGTTAATAAAGTCGTCCAGCGTGCACTTCACGAGGTGGTCTACGTTGGCATCATTGGTAGTGGCTGGGCTTCTAAGTCTGTTGTTTTGGCGGCCCATTTTGTTTACAATGCAAATTTGGAAGAAAAAGAACAATACCGACAAAATGTGTTGGTACGATTCATAAATACAAACGTAACACTGCCGCAAGTTTTTATCACTTCCACTGCTGTATAACACCTCCAAATCACTTGATTACTGAGGAGCCTCACTCACCCACGTCCGTGACGAACCATTTCATCAGATAGGCTAGAAACTCAACATGGCGCGGCCCGAATGGTGTCACGATGCATTACTCATTTACACAAGGTTTACCTACACCAGCACATTTAACAATTGTAATAATAATAATAATAATAATAATAATAATAATAATAATAATAATCGCAATAGCAATGAGCACTTGAATGAGTATTAAGTTCAAGTGATTTTCACACTTACCTGCATTCAGTCAGTGTTTTTTGTCTCTTTTTACATTTTATGAGGTAGTGACTATCGCACACGTCATTACATAGTAAACAAACAGAGTCATCTGTTGTCTATGTGCATATTTCGCTGTGGAAGCCATATATTTAAGGTATTAGAAAGCTGAAAACGCAATATAGGCCTCTCCATTCAGCAACAACACAGAATATACAATAGTAAGCAAATCAAATCATTGAAAATTGGATCAACCGATCAGAGCGCTATAGGCTACCCATATAGCTACTGAAGCTATTGGTTACTTCACATTCAATATCACTCTTGGTTTTGTTTGAATGTTTATTCAGTTTCCTTCACAATTTATTCCTGGCATAAAAGACATAAGCCTACCCAAGATTACTGTTATAAAAATTAAAAAATGTGCTTCTATTAAGGGATAAATAAGGTACGTCCATTTTATCTGGCCGAAGAACTAATTTCCAGATATTTTCTGAATTCCCTGACATTTCCTGGTTTTCCCGCTATTAATCGAATTCTCTGACATTCCCTGATTTGCGGTTTTCCATGCAGGTGGACACCCTGTTAAACCCTTATTTGGGCCGATGACCTTCGATGTTAGGCCCCATAAACAACAAGCAGCAACAAACCCATATTTGTATGGGGAGGCCACTCACTTTTTATTTTCGTTAAAGTGAAAAAAGGTTCATGATCGAGTGTTGCTATGTATGTTTTTACTAGTTGATGTGGTAACCTCCTTTTGTCGAATTAGTCAAGTGGAGACGCTCATGCTTGAAGTTGGCTACAGCTTCAATGTTCAAATCGACTACTGAGGGATGTGTAATAAAGAATCAGTAACGAGACGAGGGTAGAACGATATTTAAGATCAGAGAAAAAAGGGTTAAATTTTGTGAAAAACACTGTGTATACATTTACCTACACCGTCAACCTTTCTGGTATGAACTAGTCGCCTTTGTAGCGTCAGAACAAATGACACTTGCACTTCTTGTATTGTATCTGTGTGGTATTAAGGGAAGGGGGTGTGGCGAGGGAGAGGAGATGGGCAGAGCATTGAGCTTATGCGCTGTTGGCTGTAGGCTGAACATTTACAGCGATAATGGCACAAACTTCTTCAGAGTAGCTAAAGAAATCAAGACGTTTCTGTAAAACAACCTTCAGAAAACCAACTCTTCACACAACTGCAGGCATGGGACTAAGTTTCCTACTTTTTATAACACATGGTCCTCTATGTAACACTTTGACTAGACTAATCAGGATCGTGATTTTAATCCCTTAGGCATGAGCTCACGGCTGATGATGCACATGCAGTGGGCGAAACATGTCCCCTTAAATTAGTATGACAAGATGAAATTCTTAATTTTAAGAACCCAATGTGTATTGAATACGAGGATTTCAATAAACTTTTGTAACCTCGTTGAATTAATGTACATTTCAATATGGACCAGTCATGAGATTTGTAACATATAATTATCTGAGATTGTTGTAAACAACCCACGGAGTGAAATTAAAGTCCACTGTTTGTATCGGAGTTGAACCCTTTACTCAAATATTATATTAATGTTGTGCAGGAAACTAACAACTCATATAAAGACTATTTATCCAATCATAGATCAAGAAGGCCATCTTCTTGTCAGTGGATTACTGCACAATACTCCAATACTAGCGGACTGGAAACATTAGAAATTCTGTATCACCTCACAAATATAATTATGATGGCAGAACACCTTGAACTACTTCATCCTGGCACTCAACACTCTGAGAGACAAGTTTAGGATCTCTTCAGAATGGGGAACAGAAAGAAGCCACACTCATACACATCTCAGGTGTTACATCGTGTCATACTAATTTATGTTTCGCCCATTGCATACGCATCATCAGCTGTGATCTCACGCCTGGGGGAATAAAAATCAGGATCCTGATTACTCTATGCAAAGTGTCACATGGAGGAATAATTAATGAGAAATACAAAAATGGTGCCTTTAACCCCGACATACCCATTCCATAAAACTAGAACAGACTATGCTGGCCCAAATCTAATAAAAAAATTGTGTGAAATCGAACAAGACCAGACTGCTAGCTAATAAGGCTCTCTACTTAGACATGATACCCGATCTCACCACAACAACATTTCTCTCCGCACTTTATCAACTTAGTTCTCATAGAGGTCAACCCCTAAGCATTTACAGCAATAATGGCACAAACTTCAACGGAGCAGCTACAGAAATCAAGGCCTTCCTGCAAAATAACCCTCAGAAAACCAACTCGTCGCACAACTGCAGGCATGGGACTGATGTGGCATTTCATCCCTCCTGCAACACCACACTTTGGTGGAATCTAGGAAGCAGCTGTCATGAGTCTGATTTAACGCCCCAGACAAGTGATGGATTCTTATCACTTCACCAACAAAGAATGTACCATTCTTGAAACACATACATCCTCTCACCAAAGCTAAATGATGAACCTTTTGACACTTCTTATCTAACTACCACCAATTTCCTTATAGGAGAGCCAATTACTACACTCTCTGGTCATGATTATACTTCCTCTCTCATCACAACCTTGCCCACATGGCTATATTTTCAGCAGCTAACCCAGAACTCCTGGATGAGATGGTGAAATGAATATCTCAATAAATGGGCAATGAAATACCCCATAGCAACATAGTCATAGTAAAAGAAGATGACACGCATGCTATGAAGTGGACGATGACAGTGATCAAATGTGCATCCTGGTAATGATGAATTATTCATGTAACGAATGTTCAGGTGAGTAATGGTGAACTTACAAGGTCTATTCACAAACACTATCCCTTACGATGTATGAAACAGAAAGGCAAGATAACTCTTTAATGGCTTATTTATTCATTGCATGTTTAAGTAATATTGTTCCGAGATTATCTGTGGAACGCAGAGAGGTGAAAGAAGGTGTCAGCATTAATGGGTCTATCTACGATATCAAAGATTAATTTAAACTTTAAAACAAATGCTATATTTCTTTTCAGATCTCAAATTTAACAAAATTGTTCACTAGGTCAAGGAACAAAATACCAGGTACAAAATAGCAAACAAGAATAGAAATCCAAGGGTTGGAAATTAAAAGTTTTGAGCTTCCACCTTTAATTTACAAGTTTACAACGCCACAAATGTTGCGTTTGGTTAGATAACGAGAGATATCTCCCAAGACACAGTTCCAGAGCACCTTGCTCCAAACGTTACACATACGGCCTTCCAAAGGCCCGACTGAAAATTGCACCAATATCAGACAAGAGTTTACATGCTCTTTAAATTCAGCCAAGAATGCTGTGCTCCCAATTCCTTACAGCCTACTCAAGGAAACATTACACAAAACTATACAATTTCTGGCATCTGTAGGCACAACCTACAATTCTTTTACACAGCGGTATATTGTACCCATACTACTGGGCCTTCATGGAAGAGAACAACAGGTTATATTACTGGTCCAAACTCAAAATGTATGCAGTCGTAAACTTGCACTCCTTGAAAACCAACTTTTGAAACCCTACTTGGGCTTGTGGCCCGATGATGCAGTGGCTAATTCCACACAACTGAGGTGACTCGAAAGAGAAGTTAATGAGTGATTTACAGAAGAAAAAGGTTACAAGATCGTAGTCACCTCAAGATAAACTGAAGGGGAATTTGACAGGGTAACACAATCTCTATCCCCAATTTACAGTTTAAGTCTGTATGAAATTTTACATTAGCAGAATGAAAGCTTACATTTTTGAAACCAGATGGTTACATAGTTAAACATTAGAAGCTTCCACTCCTGTGAGTTTAAGGAGATAGCTACAGATATAGAAAACTGGTGGCCATTACATGAGCTGACATTCTGCCTGCCAAAGAATTAGACCTCCTGTCTTAACACACACTCAGAAATTTGACGAGAATAAGACAAGGTGACTAGAAAAAGTCACGGCTTTTATACCCGATGGGAGGATTCGAGAAGGCTCTGGGCAAAATCTGACCACAACCTCCCATTTTATTTGATACTCAAAACGTTACAAGAATCTTATGATTGGCTGAAAAATAAATACAGAAACTTTGTGATTGGCCAGATTTCAAAGCTGGCGAGATGAGAAGGAAGTGTTGCAAAACATTGAAGTATAAAAACAAATGAAAGTAAATTTAGGTGAAAAGACTTAGAAACCCAAAACTTCTTTACATCAGTAATTATTCCACCTTGCACATGAGTGCATGACCGTAGCTTTTTGTGGGGACATCTATGGAGAAAAATTCAAACTTTTTGATGTACACCAAAACAAAACAAACAAATCCAGTCAGTTTAGGAAACGTTAAAATAACATACTCAGTTATTCAGTAGTGACATCTTCTGATCAATATCGCAACTTTATGCATTAGTGGTTTCAAGTTTTGTTCGATAGATAGTGTTCCCTAAGGCACTTCTTTTCAATGTGCGGGGTTGAGGTGCACCTCCCGGTACAAATATTATAAGTCACATTGGACTAGTACCATCACAGACCACCTTAGGGAGAAAAAGAATATTTTTCACTTGCCAAGAGATGGCTACAATGTGTGTAGTATACGAGCGAACAATCACAGTAAACAAGCATATCACCTGCAACTTGTATCAATAAATTACTGTATTATTTAGAAAACAATAATTAATATAATCAATAAGATAACAAAGGTGTTTCATTTGGAAACGACTAGTAAAATATTCTGTAACAGTAACAAAAGAATGTACCTTTCAGCTACTTTGTGTTCAAAACTAATTAACGAATTCAAAAGTATTAGTAGGAATGATACCTGCTACCAAATGACATAGAGTAGAGTTCTTTGGAATAATCCTAACTGCTGCACAATTCATAACGCAAGATCGTGGAACAACTTGAAGGAAAAGTGAAAACTAGATATGTAAACAGTCAATCTCATAAAAAAGTATATTATCGGTAGGACTATCAATCATGTGCACTAAAAAGATGGATCAAACCCTGGTATCTGTTGAGCTATTTTCTACCCATTTCCATTATCTGACGATGGATTATCAAATTATATACATTACCTCAAGAGAGTCTTCCTGTGATGACTCTGGCTCGGTTAACTCTGATTTAACTTCTTCTTTCAGAGCTATCACTTCTGATACGTGTTCAAAATTTTCCTGTGGAAAATAAAAAATATTAGGTATGCTCATAACACACATCTACAAATACAGTCACCTACAAATGAGCATCTTAATTCATTAACTTCCAGTATTACAGTTACTTTCAGAATTTCACTAATGTTTAAGGAAGATTTCTACCAGCAGAGGATTGTTATAACCAAAGGCTGTACTGAAAATGGTGTTACTATTCTTGCTCACTCCTTATGTCAGAGAAAGGATGAGACTAACAACAAAATATAAAATGCCAAACGTTTTCTAGCCATACCAGAAGATATAATACCAGAGATGGAATGGGGGCTATCTCACACAGAATTTGGAAGGACGCAGCCACAGGCATTAACACTAAATTTTATGAAATGTTTTCATATGTTCAATCATATCAATCAAATGATAAAAGTTGTCTGAACCAATTAGAAGCGTTACATTTCTAAATGATTTTTTGTTCTCAGCATATAGTTTGTTTATAGACAGATTAAAATTACTTGAAATAATGGAATCACATTCTCTACTATGGTTTTGCTGAGATCACAGGGGCTACATAAAACATTAATACAGTTCTGTTTGAAACAGCATATTTCAATGCTTCCAAGTGTAAAATAAAAAACATAAACATGAAAGAAGCAGACTTATCACAGTCATATAACAGTGAAAGATGTGATGTAACCCAAAGTCAAAGCAGCTGGAAATGAAATATTGCACTACTATAAGCATGTTATCTAGTGTTCTGTGAGGAGCTGAGGGGATGAGGACACCGTCAGTGGAGAATCAGCACTGTTGGAGTTAATATCTGCAGTTTCAGAAGATCTTATATGATCTACTACGAGACATTTAAATTTCACTCTTAGATTCATAAAACCTTGTCAGCATTACAGGGGGGAGGGACTGTGATTAAAAGCTTATGTTCTCATGTAAATTAAGTAACAAATAAAAGTGAATTAAAGTAACAAGTTCTAGAATATGCCAACTTAACACATTCAATACAGAAGAGAAGAGTAGCTGAACTAAGGATTGGATGAAAAGGATGCACAAAAAGGACAGGGAAATAATGACAAAGAGGAAAGAAAAATATCTGTTTAATGTGCCTTAAAGTGTCAGAGCCCACTAAGAAGGGGCATATAAAAGAAATCATTCTCTGTTGCAAACGACGAAACAACATATCGGCCGCACATAACAAAGTTCAGTTCCATAGGCGCTCAAATACAATTTTGAAACAAATCAAATGGAGGACCAGACTGCCCCAAACGAGCAGACACAAACACATCACTCACAAGGTGTTTCAAACATTTATTACACATGAATAAAACACTGCATATTTACACATTATGTACAACAAATTCGGAGGTACACCAAAACACGTGTACTGCTGCCGGTCGCCATGTTCAGTGTGTGTGTATAAAACAAAAACGCAGCAGCACATTGCCAACTGTTACAAAATGAAATGCGGCAGACGAGTACAAACACAAAAAGCCGCAACATACTTCCCCCTTTGAGGGATCTCAACACTCAAAATCAAAGTCAAGTGTTTATGTTCATCACAGACAAATGAATAAAAAACATTAAACTCAAATACAACATATACAAATATACAACTATACAGGATCCTTGGGCAATGGACACAATTTCACTATGGCACGGCGCAAAAGACCAGTTTTAGTCTTTACACTGACCACACGAGTAATATTGTCACAACCAGGATGGAGCTCCTGGATTATACCAGTTTTCCAAACCAGAGGAGAAAGGTTATCCTCCCTTAGAAGCACTAAATCTCCCACAGTTGGAGTCCATTTTCCTACAGAAGACCATTTACATCTTTGTTGAAGTGATTGTATGTATTCTTTTGACCACCTCTGCCAAAAATCGTGATACAGCTGTTGCACCAAATTCCATTTAGTTAGACAGGAGCGGGAGCTGTTGGATATGTCTGGAGAGGGGAGAGAGGTCAATCGTCTCCCTACTAGAAAATGACCAGGTGTCAAATAGCATTGATCATTGGGGTCGTCAGTCATTGAACAGAGAGGTCTCGAGTTCAACACAGACTCAACTTGATACAAAAGAGTACTCAGCTCTTCAAAATTAAGAATGCATTTTCCTAGGGTCCGCTTTAAAAGTGATTTTGTGGACTTTATTCCAGCTTCCCAAAGCCCACCGAAATGAGGACTGGAGGGTGGAATAAACTTCCAATTCACATTCAAATTAGATGAATATTCCTCTATTTCAGTAGAGCTATCCTTAATAAATCTTAATAACTCATTGTTGGCTCCAACAAAATTTGTGCCATTATCACTCAAGATAAGATTAGGAAATCCTCTACGTGCCGTGAATCTTCTAAATGCGGCGAGGAAATCCTGAGTCGTTAGACTCTTCACCGTTTCAAGATGTATTGCCTTAGTGACAAGACAAACAAAGAGAGCAATGTACGCCTTAAACTTTATCTTACTCCTCGGGTTATCAACTTTTATGATGACTGGGCCACCATAATCAAGACCAACCTTAACAAAGGGTAACGATAGTTCAACTAAATACGAGGGTAACTGACCCATTATGTGAGTCGTGAGTGGAGGTTTGCTCCTGAAGCAATTGTAACATGAATGGATCACACCACGAACAACTGTCTTCCCACGTGGAATCCAAAATCTGTTACGCAAGGAAAACAATACAGCCTGAGGGCCGGAATGCAATAGCATCTCATGTTCATGTTTAACAATCAGTTTAGTAACAAAGTGTTTCGGAGGAAGAATGATAGGGTGTTTTTTATTGCATTCCAACTGAGAATTCATGAGTCCACCACCGACTCTCAACAACCCGTAATCATCGAGGAATGGATTCAAAGTTTTCAATGAGCTCGAAGAGGCAACTACATTATTAGACCTCAAGTCATGAAGTTCCTTTCCATACTCAATAGCTTGCATCAGACTTATTATTTTCATTTCACTATTCCTCAATTCTTCAGGGGTGAGTGGACCAATGACACGAGCATCCTTAGTGGAGCGAACATTGGTAATAAATCTCAGAACATAGCTATAAACACGCTTAAGTTTGAGAAAGGACGAAAACTTCTCTAACTCAGGTGGGTGCATATTAACTAGCAAGACTCTCAAAGAGGGTTTCGATTCTGCATTCACAGCAGATGGTGAATTACTGGCAACAAAATCAGGGTACACGGGGATAATTCGTGCAACCAGGATGGACCATGCCACCATACATCAAGAGAAAACATTTGTGAGGATAAAACACCTCGAGACAAGTGGTCAGCTGGATTGCTGTGGGTAGGTACGTGTCTCCAATCTGAGACTGAAGTGAGGGATTGAATTTCAGCAACTGTATTAGCGACAAAGGTTTTCCAACAATTGGCGGGTTTCTGTAACCAACACAGAACTATGGTGCTGTCAGTCCAGCAGTATGTGGAGAAAGGAATGTGCAATTTCAGCGATTCAGTGACCTTACTCATTAGGCGAGAAAGCAACAGAGCAGCACAAAGCTCTGAACGGGCAATAGATTGCTGTTTTAATGGAGCAACTCTTGATTTAGAAGTCAACAGGATCACTGATACCTCATCATTATCAGATACTGTCCTAATATACACACAAGCACCATAGGCAGCTTCTGAAGCGTCAGAAAAGCCATGGATTTCAATAACCTTATTCTTAGCAAAGGGCATTATATTTCTTTGCACTCTCAGTTCATTAAGCAAGGGGAGCTCACTGTAGATAGCATTCCAGATTTCTATAATTTCAGATGAAGGTTCTAACACATCATCCCAATCAATTTTCAACTGCCAAAGAGACTGCAGGATAAGTTTGCACTTAACTACGGCACATCCTAACAATTACATGTAATAAATATCAATTTTGGTCCGTATTGATGATATTTGATTGAAATAATAACATTAAGTTATTTATTAGACCACCTAATCAATACAAAATCGTCTTGGATGATTTACTATTAGCTAACAAATTTATGTAAATCATCCAAGACGATTTTGTATTGATTAGGTGGTCTAATAAATAACTTAATGTTATTATTTCAAACATCCTAACAATCCAAGGGGATCAAATATGGAAGCAATGATAGTGAGAATACTTCTCTTAGTGACTTCCTTAGGTGCTTTCTTCAAGTTTATTTGAAACTGAAACTCATCACATTTAGGATGCCACACGATACCTAATGTTTTAATAGCTTCATCCTTAGTGAGGTTACAAGGTGACAACATTTCTCTATCCTCTACAGGGACATTGGCAAGAGCTTCTGGACAATTTGACGTCCATTTTCTAAGATGAAAATGTGCACTATCAAGCACAGAAGAGATTTCTGATTGAAACTCCTTAGCTTCTTCAACTGAACTAGTACCTGTCAGCAGGTCGTCAACATAAAAACAAGAGCGAATGATCTCTGATGCAGTGGGGTGAGATTCCTTGTGTTCATCAGCAAGTTGAACTAGACATCTCGTAGCAAGAAAACGGGCGGAACTTGTACCGTATGTGACAGTAGTAAGACGGTAGTGCTTGATTTCTTCATCAGTAGATTCACGCCAGACAATTTTCTGAAGATTTCTGTGGTCAGAATGAATTAGCACACATCTATACATCTTAGCAATGTCAGCCGTAAGAGCAACAAAATAGGTTATGAACCTTAAAACAATGGACAGCAACTCAGGCTGAATAGTAGGACCAACCATTAACATAGAATTCAATGCTATCCCATTTCATGATTCACAACTTCCATCAAAAACAACTCTCAACTTGGTTGTAGTGCTAGAATCCTTGAGCACACAATGATGGGGCAAGTAAAAGCTTACAGAGTTAGAGGTCTCTGGAGGTGCAATTTCCATGTGACCCATTTCACTGTATTCACGCATGAAATCTACATACTTCCTTTTCAAGTCTGGAAGCTTAGCAAATTTATTTTCCATCTGTTTGAGCCTTCTAACAGCATTATGCTTAGACTCAGCCACAGGTGGCACTTCCGCACGAATAGGAAGTTTGACAACAAACCTACCAGAATCATCTCTTTGAACACTATCCACAAAGTGTTCTTCACAAGCCCTTTCTTCAGGAGTAAGAACTGGTTGATGAAGTTCTTCAAGCTCCCAGAACCTTTGGAGTTTTGTGTCAATAGAATCAAGTTTTACAATGAATATTGATGAATATTGAATTTTCACGACCGCATTGTAATCGAAACCGACTTTCAACCTATTAGGTCGTGTTACGTACATTTAGTACGTCTTGAAGAGATGTTAAGTACAAGATGTTTTACAAGATTGGCACGACGAGCCTTGGCATTATTCTTAATGCACGACTCAGGGAAAGTGCCTGATAGCACCCAACCAAATTCGGTATCTAATAAGGCGGGATAACCCTTCTTATGCAAAGTATTAGAAGACACAATTTCATAGTAGACATCAGCACCTAGCAAAATATCAATAGTAGAGGGCTGATTAAATGTCCTATCACTCAAAATAATATCATGAGGAATAACCCAATTGGAACAATCAATCTCCTGTGCAGGGAGTGGACTTGTGATTGTGTTCACGACTGCACAGTTCAACTTCAATGTATAATCTGATACATTTGAGAATAAAACAAGGTTACATGTGGAACTTACAGGAGACACATTCGAATTGCCTATACCAACAATAGGTAGACGACAAGACCTAGTACGGATACCAAGCTTCTTGACAAGATCAGAAGTCACAAAGGATAATTGACTCGCAGAGTCTAACAAAGCTTTAACTAGTATAATCTCTCCTGAGCTATTTTTTATTCCTACACACGCTGTGCTCAGCAAAACATTAGAACCTAGTCCTGAAACAACCTTCATGGCAGTGGGTGAAACAATTGCAGAACTTGTAGCATTCATATTATTATTGTTATTATTGGGACTTGCTTGTTCCTTGTGAACCAATAAGTTGTGGGGCCCATTACACTGGGAGCATTTGTTTTGCTTACAATGTTTAGAAACATGAGAAGCGGAAAAACAAAGATAACAAAGTTTATTTTCCCTCACAAACTTGCGACGGTGGTCAATGTTTGCTTGTTTGAACTTTCTACAATCAGAAATGCTGTGATTATCAAGTTTGCAAAACCTACAATTCAAGGAAGTGCTATTGTTGGCAATGTGAAGGGCTTTTAGGTTGGATTTTAAGTCTCGTTTTTGCTCAATAACAGGTTTCTTGCATTCTGTTAGCTCTAATGTTTGACATTTTCTTTCCAAGAAATCAATCAAATTATTTAGTGTGGGAATATCAGTGGAGGCAAATTTGTTTTCCCATTCACTCCTATGGTTGGACTTGATCTTACTTAGAATCAATTCCTGTAGCAAAATTTCATGTAGTGGAACTTGACACTCCAAATTGTCAACAGCACTAAGATTAGATTTTACTTGGTTTATCAATTTGCGATATTCATCGGAAGATCCACTAGTACAATTATGGAGATTGAGCAAATGTTTTACGTGCTGTGAAACAATCAAGCGTTTGTTATTGTACCTTTCATCAATTAAATTCCAAGCAACAGTGAAATTATCAGCACATATGGCTAGGATATCTAACAAATCCCTGGGTTCACCTTGAAGAGACGACAATAGGTAGTGTAGTCTTTGCACATTGTCAATGCGGCTATTGTTAATAACTAAGCTTTGAAAGGTGTTCCTGAAACTCAAATATTTTGTCAAATCTCCTTTAAAAACAGGCAATTCAATGGGAGGGAGCTTCAAGCTACAGCTAGATCGAGTAGAGTTATCAGAAATAAAAGATGCAGTGCTTGGACTTGTGGGTCCCTCAAATGAGCAAAGCAATTCTTGAATCCTAGCAACTATTGCATGATATCTGTTTTCAAATTCATCATGCTCTCCAAAGTGAGTTTCGCTAGATTTTGAGTCTAATTCACATTCTAGGTACTCCCTAACAATGCTGAATTCCTTCCAAATTTCTGGCAGCCTATTTTGCCTAGAAATTAGTTCGTGATGGTTGATGTTATCTTGCTTTAAGTAATTTTCAAGGTGAGTTAATGACCGTTTAAGTAGACCACGTTTTTGAACAGCCTTTTCTTCGGATTCAAACACCATGATAAATAGTTCAGGTAATCAATTATTGACAAGATAACAATAGAAATCAATCTTACAACTATGGTGACTATACAAACAATGAGCTCTATATTCAGTGCACTGCATTCATTTTGCATTGTTAGAATGAGTGACAGTCTTTGAATGGAACCAACAATGTAGGTAGATGAACAAAAGCATGAAATAACGTATAATAAACAACGTACGTTCTAAAATATGCAAAATACACAAAGCGGTCCAATAAATTATTAGCACGAAATCGTATAATGCCCATGAGAAGTCAAGACAAATCTGTTATTCTATACATGGAAAGTGCTAGCAGTAGGGTTAGGATATCAGGCAGGATGTCTACCCTAGTCAAGATAGGAACAATAAGGACAAATGGAACAGACTTACAGTATATGGTGGTGCTGTATCATCAATCATCACTACCACTGGAAACACTCCTTGGCTGGAATCACACGCCCAAAGTGACTGGAAAGTCCAAAGGATGACGTCTGCGATGTAATGTTCACTGGAGTCCAAACTCCAAGTAGCATTTAACATCTCGAACATCAGGGTATTACATACAAGCAGGCGTAAACAGCTCACAAGAACAAATGCAATAAATAGCACGTAGTAACTTCCACAGATTGTTAACGTGCGATATCAAAACAGTTCCAAAACAATGTAGGCTTCGTTGAAATCTCAATATGACGAGTTCAAACATTCGCAGTAATTAGCCTTAAGCACGACATTCTGGTGCTTTTATACAATAACTGTTCACGATGCTTTTCGCGCCAAGGTTGTTGCTATGTTCAAACGGCGGTTGCAGGCAGCAATTCATGACGGTAACAATGTTATGGTAACTAGTATGACTAGCACAATGTTCAAAGTTCACAATGATTCTCATCGCGGCCCGGAAGGACCAAAATTTTATGTTGCGAACGACGAAACAACATATCGGCCGCACATAACAAAGTTCAGTTCCATAGGCGCTCAAATACAATTTTGAAACAAATCAAATGGAGGACCAGACTGCCCCAAACGAGCAGACACAAACACATCACTCACAAGGTGTTTCAAACATTTATTACACATGAATAAAACACTGCATATTTACACATTATGTACAACAAATTCGGAGGTACACCAAAACACGTGTACTGCTGCCGGTCGCCATGTTCAGTGTGTGTGCATAAAACAAAAACGCAGCAGCACATTGCCAACTGTTACAATATGAAATGCGGCAGACGAGTACAAACACAAAAAGCCGCAACATTCTCGGAAATCATACATTCTAGAGCCCTTAGACATGGTTCTCTATATAACATAGAATCTGACCTGTATTTGAGAAATAGAATGAACTAATCACTATTCCGTCTTTCTAGAAGAATTCAACATCTGAGCAAAATAATTATTTTGAGAGAACGTACATTCAGATTTTGACCTATTTCATCCCTCGTATGTCATAGGCAAATCTGCTCGTTCCTTGAAACACATATCTTCCAGCACATTGTGGATGTGAGGGTAACCCAGAATAATCACACCTGTGTTGACATTTCGTTTAGCAGACTGGTGTATCCAGGCTCAAAAACACTAATGAAAGATTTGTGATTTAACTTTTTCTACACTAATTATGGTAGGAGTAATAATTTTTAACATGTGGTGCTAATACTGGTGCAGTAGTGTAGGAGGATATTAGTTTTTTAAAGTACAATTGGCCAACCATCCTCTATTTTAATCCGAGGGGAAAAATATAAAAGTGCAACCCCTAAACCAAAGTAATTTCAATACTGACAGTAAAAAGTACGGACTAATCCAAGCCCAACTTTAAGTTCCTAAGAGTTGGCAGCTTTGTGTAGTGCGTTGTGGTGTATTCCCAAACAAATAAGCAAAACAAAGTTGTACTACGCATAGATGCTCATTCAGCAATTGGTGACTGCTGGTGTTAATACTGAGGAAGCACATAGAAAATAATGCTCCTGCCAAACTTATTCAGCTATTAGGGGTTAATTTCTGACCTCTGTAAAGTTATCTGGAATGAGACTTACAAGTGATGCAGTTGTTTTTCCTTCAAGCCAGGCTGGTTCCTCTTTGATCTTTGCTTCCAGGTCCATTTTGCACTGCAAACTGAAGTAGTTAGAAGGTACTGGTATGGTTGATTACTTCCACTGACCTTACACTGAAACATAAGCCAGAAAAATATATTACCTTATTGATGTCATTGATACTTATGGTGTTTGTCAACAAACTAAGCAACAATTGTGTCATTTTATAAGACCATCAATATTATGATCATACAAAAAAAACCGAAATTTTACATGACAGTTGATATTATGATCATACCTATAGGACCTCAAGTTTTCTATGACTGATACTTCAATCAAAGCTAAGGACCTGCAGTTTTATATGATTTCTAAAACAGTGATCACTTCCATAGGAAATATAATTTAACTTATCTGTCGATATCAAGATCATAGTCAAAGGACCCCTGGTATTACATGGCCGAGCTTGATAGCTGCAGTCGCTTAAGTGCGGACAGTATCCAGTATTCGGGAGATAGTGGGTTCGAACCCCACTGTCGGCAGTCCTGAAGATGGTTTTCCGTGGTTTCCCATTTTCACACCAGGCAAATGCTGGGGCTGTACCTTTATTAAGGCCACGGCCGCTTCCTTCCCACTCCCAGCCCTTTTCTGTCCCATCGTCGCCATAAGACATATCTGTGTCGGTGCAACGTAAAGCCAATAGCAAAAAAAAAAGTATTACATGACACCTTATATCGTATTAATAGCTAACATACAGTTTTATATGCAACTGAAACCGCAACAAGATGACCTTTCTTACGGTTTGCATATCACTCTGATCACCGGGGTCCATATACTGGAATCTTCCTACCATTTTTATCCTTTGCAATCGGCTTCAAAACTAACTGAACAAGATCACAGTTCTTTGAGATGTGTTCTATCAAAATTTTCCTTCCCAGGATCAAATTCTCTCAAACCATTCTCCTCTCATTAGGCTTATTCACTATCTCTTTATTTGAGACATGTTCTATCAAAATGATCTTCAAGAACTTCTGATAACACGGCATTTAAAAGGCTTCAAACTCTGTTTTTCTTGGCACCAGTTATTATCTGTGTTTCACTTACATATGGTGTCATACTCCTTACTCAGTGTAAACATAATTTTAAAAGTTTTTAATCTGTTCAACCTAAAGAACGTGACGGAGAACAGATGGGAATTTAGGCTGGATTCAGTGATGATATTTATCGATATTTAGAAGGCATATGTCAGTGTACCATCGCAAGTGGTCTCGGATGCATTGATAAAAAAGAAGGCAGGGAGAGGTGAAGAACATATTATAAAAGCCATGAACGAAAAGTGAGTAAGTAGTATGAATACTAAGATAGGACAAACAAACTGGTTCAAAGTAGAAACAGAACTTCAAAATGGATGTGTTTTATCCCCTCCAATCTTAATTACAATCATTGATGAAATCCATAAGAGTATACAACAAAAAAATGGGAACCAAGGAGGCAAAGGCCTCACTCTTTGCAGATAAGTCTAATATGTGGAGAAGATGAAATGGAAGGACAAGAACAAGATAATGTAAGGAATCAAGAGATGGAGGAATATGGAACGAAAATCAGTGTGGAAAAGAGTACGACAGTAGTGCTGACGAGAGGTAATAGAGAAGGAATTGGGAATATTGAAGTAAATGGAAGACCATTAGAAGTTGTGGAAAGCTTCAAGTATTCAGGGAGAATAATTGAAGAAGATAGGAAAATAAATTAAGAATCTGGATAGAGACTTGAACAAGCCAATGAGATTTACCAATTTGTGAGATGTATAGTCTGTAACTGGGACATCCAACGGAATGCAAGAAAATTGTGCACCCTATGTATTACACACCATGGACAACAAAAATACATGATGAATGCAGAATGCAAGTGGCCAACATGAAATTCTTTAGAGAAATAATAGGGAGGACATAAAGGGATAAAATCAGAAACATAGAAATGAGGGAGTGAATTGGATTCCCTGAACTGAAAGGCAAGATAGAGACACATAAGCTGAAATGGTATGGACACATGATGAGAATGGAAGAGGATAGAGTTCCACAGTAAGTATTTACAGAGAAAGTCATAGGAGAATGACATTGGAGAATGCCCAGATAGGGGTGAATGGATACGGTAAGGAGAGTACAGAGAAGAGTGGAGTAAAATTAGAAAAAATACATCGAGGAAGGAAAGGAGTGGTGGAGAAAGAAAAACTGAGGAGGTTCTTGATTCACATTTCTACCCAGAAGACTGGAAATGGAAAATGAAGAAAATTCTGTTGAAATGAAGACAAAAGTTTATACAATACTGCTATCAGCTCATTTCATCGAACAATGCCAGCAAACTTTACTTAAATGCCTTTTCTTTATTTTTCTATGCATGTCATGTCTAATGACACAACCAAGTGGTGTTTAACAGAGAGCCCCTTGTAGGGAATTCCATGTCAAACGAGTGGTTTAAATGTTAAGCAGTTTTTATTGTTTCGCAGGTGGTTCAAAAATTGTCTATGTTGAATACACACAATATTAAACAGAAGGAAAGATCCACCTTTCAATACTCCGTTTTAAGTTGAACCAAATAGAGGTTACAACTTGTTCGTTTGGGACCGGTTTCAACACATTTGAAGTGTCATCATCAGCCAATTGGCAATGCAGTGCAAAAATTAAGTCATAAAAGTCTAAAAACAACTAACACAGTGATCATAACTTAACAACGGAGTATTGAAAGGTGGATCCTTCCTTCTGTTTAATATTGTGTGTTTCTCTATTCAATACGGGAAAATCATGAAATTTTTAACTTTATATGTTGAATACCTCGAGTAGTGCCCCAGAGAATTCATTTCACCCAATTGCAGTGTTCATTAGTCACTTTGTGATATTTTACTGTAAATGTAAACATACTGCACAAACAATGAATACTACAATTTCTCCTACAGGTAATACAAGCTTCGTTCCTGTGGCTTATTTTGTCGATTCTTACACATTGCCAGGGAATACATTTCTATGTAAACACATATCTATTCAGGAAACTATGCTCATTTGTATTTTGTATATTTTAATGTAGGGGACAATACTGAAATGTACCATGTTTACTTGTTCTGACTACCGTTTACAGTTTCCACAGCCGGAATTTATTCCTGAAGATTGTTCTTCCATTCCTGAAAGCAGTTTAATGTTGCACTAACAACTCCAAGGTAAAGGGTTAAGATTAGGTATGCAGTGGCATTAATTAAGGTTAATTAATGATAAAATGGGGAAACCACGGAAACGTTTTTCAGGGCTGCAGATACTAGTATTCGACCGCATGCAATCTCACCACCACTCACTCCTGAAAATCATTTACACAGCAATAAATCAAAAAAGACAGCCGACAGTAACCTAAATAATAACAAAAACATACCAGAAATAGCTGCTGCGGGTTATTGATGTGATACAGAAGAATCTCCATAACAACACTGATAAAACAAGATACAGATATCCTAAATGGAAACCTCTCAAGAATTTGAACCCTACTTCCATATGTTGCATCATACAGAGTAATGAACAACTCAACATTCACAGCCTCACTATAAAATTGCACACAGAGGTAAATAGCACAGCAAAACAATATCGGTAATTAAAATTACACACTAAATATTGCAATTTTTTGTCTAACTACCATCCGCATTTCTTCATCTGCGATGCTCTAAAGAAAAAAAAATTCCTCATTCCACAAAATTTAGATACATGATAGATTGCTACTACACACAACTTGCAGGCACTTACAACGCAAAGGCTGGGAGTTTTCTAAAAAGCATGCTAGTTATATGCGTATTCATTTTTAATGCTAAATTAAAAATAAAATTTAAGAAAACTAATAACTTTAAATATTAAAAATATGTAGAATGCTGAAACTGAGAAGGATTAATATTAACTTCTAATATTCTCACTTGAGATCTATACTTTTAGCAAATGTACATTATTGAACTTGAACATTACCGACAATATGTTAGAGGTTGTGGACGCAGTGTAAAAAGACATAAATCACAATTCCTCAATGAAGAAAATCCGTAACTTTCTTAACGGAATAAGCTGTAATATTAGCCTTATATAACAACGTACCAGCTACTTCGAAACAAAACCGGATATTTGAATGTTGTTCAACCACTTAAAACCAACTCTTGAAGTACAAATTTGATTTCTAACAGTCAGTAGAACAGGCTGAATTTAGGAAAGGATGTATTACTTAAGACTTCTTCTTCTTCTTCTTCTTGATACTTATGGACTTTTTGTTACTGTCGTCCAGCCACTATGCGTATAAAAAGATCACACGCCAAATAGAGTCCAAAAAACATAGGATAAGTGAATTTTGCACATATTATAGAGGGTTGAAAAAACTTATGTCTTGAAAGCAGTCTAAGGGTTCACTGTTCACATACAACCAAAACTTGCACTGGATTCAAAGATCGAAGCCAGAACAGCACGCAATAATGATAGGTATAAACTTGTGGAGAGAACAAAATATATGGAGCACCAGTAAATATGATCGAACTGCGAACAAGTCATGTAAATTCTTGTATGGAACGTAACAATGTAAAGCAGGTGAGAAGGGGGAAAATAAGGGTGTGTGACACAGAAAAAAGCACAGGAACACAAAGGTACTAAACTTCACGCCGAAGTGGCCTGTCTTGGCGACTTGTCTACTACTCAAACACAACACCGGGCCTACAATTGGGATAGACAAACACTTAGGAAAAATGTAGTAGGGAGAAAGGAAAAAATTAAAGCTAATAGGAGTATTAATGGAAGGAATATGGAGGAGTTGAGGTATAGGCCTATACCAGAGAATTTAGTGCAGAAATGAGAATACTATCCTAAAAACAGTAGTGCGCAATGTTCTGATTTAGTTAGTGAAAGACGAATCCACCGGAATTACGTATAGTAATATTTGAAGCACGATGAACGGGAGTAACAAAAGACTGTAGCTCTGGAAAGTAGCGAGACAAGCAGTAGCAACTAAAGTGAAGTATAACGGGAGCCAAATGAAAACTAAGATCAAATGAAAATGGGTGAATAAACGTATATACCAGTGAAATATGTAATAAAAGGACCAAAAGCGTGGAATGATTAGAGGGTCAAATGAGCATCGTCAATAAATTGATTAAGAACTGCAATGATATCAGATGAGAGATCAACTAATAGACAAGTAAGACTTGTAGGAAAGGGAATTTTCATTCGTGTCAGGCTAGCGAGTAACTTACGCCGGGGTGCAGAATAGACAGGACATTGAAAAAAGAGATGGTTACTATCCCCTTCTAATGCACCACATACACAGTTAGGATGATTAACTAAATGAAAACGAAACTTGTATTGCGGCGTAAGGGAATGATTGAAACGTAATCGAATTATGTTAGTGATATGTCGACGTGTGTATGAACCCTTGGCAAACGAGGGTTTTGTGGTAATATGTGGTTGTAGTTGATAATAATACGTGCCTCTAGAACGTGCAGTTTGATTCCAGTCATCTTGCCAGGAGCAGTAGGCCATGTCCTTAAGACTGGGATAGAAATCAAGAGGGGTATAACTACTGTAAGATGGGGCGTGGGGAGTCGACTAGCTTCTTTAGCAGCAGTGTCCGCTAGATCAATACCAAGAATATTGGAATATCCCGGTATCCATACGAGTGTAATATATATGCCATTTTGTTCAGGGTGATAAATTAGGGATTTAACAGTATAAATATATAAATTTAAGGATGGAGTAACAGAGGATAATGCCTGTAATACACTTTTAGCGTCGGTATAAATAGTAGCTTTTGGCAAGGAATGTTGTTGTATGTAAATTAATGCTTGTTGAATGGCAAATAACTCTGCAGAAAAGATGGAGAAAGTAGTCGGAAGATGAAAACTTTCAATTGTGTTGGAGTCTCTAATAACAAAAGCAGCACCGACTCCTTGGGGGTGTTTTGCCCCATCTGTGTAAAAGTCTACACCGATAACAGAGGGAGATATGCGCATTCTTTTTGACATGGGGTAGGCGCAATCAGCGATAGCTGACGATCCTGTTAATAAAGATGTATGAGAGAAAATTATTGTGGGTGTGTAGTGTAAGCTTGCAAATGGAGTAGAATACATGGGTATGGAAGGAGTTCTAAGGATCGAAGTGCAGAATCTGTTTATAATGGTATATGCAGTATATATAGCTGGCACGCGTCCCGATCTAGGCGGACATTGTTGATAGTAGTCATGTAAGAGCTGTAGCTTTGGAGTTAAAGGGGAAGATGAAAAAGCAAGCCCTTTAATCAGATATTTTTGTGAGAGCAGTAAACGCCTTATCACAAGTGGGACTTCACTCGTTTCCACTAATAATGCATTGGTTGGGGTAGTCTTAAGTGCTCCAATAAAAAGGCGTAAAGCTTGAAATTGGAGGGTATTGAGTGGAATAAGCGAGGTAACTGAAGCGATGTCTATTATGTGAGCTGAATAATCAAAAATGGAGCGTTTAAATGCTTTGTATAAGGAAAGAGCAGTATTGGGGTCGGCGCCCCAGTTACGACGAACTACAGTTTTAAGAATGTTGATAAATCCATCAACGTTTTGACGTATCAAAGTAATATGACATTGCCAGGTGAGTTTGTGATCAAAGATTATGCCAAGGTATTTATGATGAGTAGTGAGAGGGATACTATATCCCTCAAAAGTAAAGGGAGAGTGATCACATGAACGCTTATGAGTAAATATCATTGCCGCACATTTTTCGATGGATAGTTGAAGGCCATTATCTTGTAACCATATATACACGTGACTCATGACCTGGTTCATCAGCTGTCGGGCAACATCAATGTTGTCTTGCGATGTGTAAAGAACTATATCATCTGCATAAATAAGTGCTCGGGCAAATTGTGAAATGAGATGTTCCAATTCACTGATATAAAGGGCAAATAAAATTCCGCTTCATGTATCACCCTGAGGCAAACCATTACAAGCAGAGCGGCTGGATACGTGATGATACGATTATTTAATATTTAATGAGCGATATGTATATAATTTTTGCAGGATAACAACAAAGGCGGGAGGTATGCCTTTTACCGCTAATTTTTCACAAAGACAGTGGAGTCATATGCACCTTTGATATCTAAAAATATAGAAAGAGTACTTTGCTTTCGATGTTTGGCTAGGAGCAGGTCAATAGTAAAAATATCAATAGGATCTTGGGTGCTTTTGCCTTTAAGGAAAGCATATTGATATTTAGGTATTAACTGATAATACTCAATAGTCCATAATAGTCTTTGAAATAATACTTTTAAGAATGTCTTACGAATACAAGATCCAAGTACAATACCACGATAACTGTTTGGATCTGTTGGGGATTTTTGTGGTTTGAGGATCGGTATCAGAAAAAATTCAGTCCAATGCGGTGGAATATGCTTATTCAGTAAAATATCATTATAAGAATTTAGAAGTGCATTTTGTGCTCGTAAGGGTAAGAGCCGGAGCATAGTGTATGAAATATAGTCCGGGCCTGGGGTGGATTTAGAGGCGGAATGAAGGACAGCTGATATTTCACTTAATTGAATGGGTTGAATTAGAGTGGAGTACTGTGAGCGAACATTATACGAGGGAAGTTCAAAATAAGGTATCACATAGTCGGGGGTCAGAGAATGCAGAAACTTATTGATGATATCACGTGGGATGATTCGATGTACTTGATGTTGAGAGGCACGCGACAACATACGAATAGCGTTCCATAAATGCAGAGCTACATATGAGAATTGAGAGAGGAGATGAACGACTTCCACGCAGCACGTCTTTTCTGATTAAATATAAGTTTACTTTTGGCAATATGATTCTTTAAACGTAAATAATTATCTCGCGTTAGAGAACGACGATATGTGCGGAATAAAGCCTTGCGGGTTAATATTAATTGGTGACATTCCTTATCCCACCAATGGATATATTGGAACGGGCGAGGAGTAGAAGAGGCGAATGGTTTGGGAGGATGATAGATATCAAGATACTGATGAAGAAGTGACATAAGGGAAGAGTACGTGTTGATGCGCTCGGAGCTATGACGAAGATGATATTGCCTATAAGATATATGTGTCTGTTCATCAAATGATCGTATTGAACGTACATTGCTGGATGACACTGAAGTGGGCTGGTCTTGTATGGGTCTACCAACTCCATACGTAATCCATATGGGATAATGGTCGCTGGTGTATGTATCTGAGAGTCTTGACCGCGTAATTATAGGGGTCAAGATTGATCGACAGAATGTTAAATCAACCGCACTAGGTGGGGATCCAGGTACAGTGAGGCGAGTGGGGGATCCATCATTAAAAAGAGTTAGGTCATGCTGCTGAGACGCTATGAGGAGATATGAGCCTCGTGGGGTATCACTAATGCCACCCCATGCTGTATGGTGCAGACTGAAGTCTCCAAAGATGATAATATGAGACAAATGATGAAATTGATGGAAAAAGCGAGACCAACTCGAACTCGAAATATAAATATCAGGGGGCAATACAGGTTAAAGGTGTAGTTGCCGATAAGAAATGGCGACAAGAAAAGTATGTGGAATGTAATACTGTATAGGTAATGATTTATATGAGATCGTATAATGAATAAGAAATGCAGCCCCTCCATACCCCGGGCCATCATGCCGCACAAGATCATATCCGGGAAGTAGAAAATTTGTTTGTTCGGAAAACCATGTTTCCTGTAAAGCAATAACATGTGCATGAGTTTCATTAATTATTAACTGAATATCACTCTTCTTATGAAGGACACTCCTAGCATTCCATTGGACGAATTGATTATATAACGAAAAAATATCACTTAACCTGTCACGTAATTGGTAAATAACATGCTGTAAAGAAGGGTGACCGCCTACCGCCTGCAGTAGGAGGATAAGAATTTTACGTATGTCCTGTTGTAAATCGTCTTTTTGGCAATAAACGGGACGTTGTGGCTGGTCAGAAGATGGAAGGGGGGAAATTACATTTGCCAAAGGAGCCGGGAATTGCGGCTGTGAAAGGGGTGGGGGGAGCATTATGTTCATAGGCACAGTAAGTGGATTACGAGTATCCCGAAGGATAGCCATGTGTGCAGCTCGATCATACCCCTGAGCGGGTTGCGGTCTGCGTGATTGAGTAATAATCTGAGTAAACTTTCGTTTTCTCGGATTTGAAATAGGAGGAGGGGAGTGTTCAGCAACAAGAGGGGGAAATTGTTGGGGGTGTTGCGCTGGGCAGTAGCTAGGTGGTGAAATCTTGGACTTGGCCTCAAGAAAAGATACATGCTCGGTGCTCATTATTTTCTTAATAAGCTGTTGTTGTTTGTGCTCGGGGCATGACTCATGTCCTGTGGGATGGTCCCCATTATAATGAGCACATTTGGTATACTGCTCCGTACACTTATCCGTAGCATGCGACAAGGTGCATTTGCCGCATCGGAACGTTTGCGAACGACACTGACGTATTGTATGGCCGTATCGCTGGCATTTTTTACAAATTATGGGATTAAAGATAAATGGTTCCACCTCCAGAAAGACACTATATAGAGAGACATATCGTGGCAACTGCTGGGATCGGAAAACTACTTTTACTGATCCAGTAGGAAGGTATTCGATTGCCTCATTAACAACCGCTTTACGTTTTAATCTCTGGACAGATTTAACAATGTAGTCAGATTTGAGATGTTAGAGTATAGATTCCTCAGTCAAATTTTTATCAACCCCTCTTATGATACCAACACGGAATATGCTTGTGCTTGGAATATATGCCCGTGCACAAATAGATTCTAATAACGGGTGACTCAAAAATTTATTTGCTTGGGTTGCATGCTCAAATTGCACCTGAAGACGATTTCTGCCCTTACGTATGATGGATTTTACTGGTAAATTTCGATCATAAAATAAACGACCTAAGGTCATAGGATGCAGCTCTCCAACATTTTTGTCCGTTACAGATTCTACTAGAACAATGTAAGGACCAGAATGTTCTCGAGTGTATTCGTCCGAACTAATCAAAGATGTCGACTTTTGAGTATTCTGAGGGGTTTGTTTGTTAGGTATTGGATCTTGAGAACTTTGATTATTAGATTGACTATTTAGAGAAACATCGTCCATTTCCACCTCAATCTCCTTTTCAACTGGTAACTTGGAGATATCCAGAAGGGACCTCCCATCACTGGCGGCAGCCATCACACGCTAACTTCACAAGACACAAAGCACGAACAAACTCCTCGCGACCACCAAGTAAATACCGTGCACACTGTACAGCACAGCGTAGACTGTATTACTTAAGACAACTAAAGAGTATGAGACACTTCTTCCGCTACTTGAAATGTGAATGGGCTTGTTATATCACCCAGTTCCATACTTGTAAACAATCACACTGTAACACTCATATATACTAAAATACACAACTGTGGGGAGAGTTGTAGTTGAACACATCCGTAATGACTACAATTGTAGTATGAGGCACTTACTGAAAAGTGCACTGTTGGCACTGAGTGAAATGAGTAGTGTTTAAGAACCTTGTGTCCCGCTATGTCTAGTTCAAAGAGGATATATAAGGGAGAAGGAACCTCTCCGGGTGAAAGAAAGAGAATACGGAAGCAGGTCCGTAAGTCTAAACGAATGTGGACAGCCATGGAAGGAGGAATCAACTGCCTGAACTTTACGATCCAATTCTTCGTACACTAACGGAAATAAAATCATACGGTTTTAATACATATATACATGCATTATCATTAAAGTCCGTTATGCCATTCAGCGTACAGTCTGCAAGCCTCTGTGAATTTACCAAAACGGCACGTCGCGACAATCCTCTATTTGCAACCAGTGCCATGGCCTCATTTAGTTCTATACCTCTTATCATTAAATCGATAGAAACTGAATCAAACCATTGTCAACTTGGTCTCCCTCTACTCCTCTTACCCACCATAATAGAGACTATTATTTTTCTAGGTAACCTATCCTCCTGCATTCGTCGCACATGTGCCCACCACCGAAGACGGTTTACGCGTGCAGCTTCATCCATCGAGTTCATTCCTAACATAGCCTTTATCTGCTAGTTCCGAGTAGGCCTACTCTCCTGCCATTATTCCCACCTGTTTTAAAAGCAACAATTCTCGCTACTTTCATGTCTTTTACTTCAATTTTATGAATAATATATCCTGAGTCCACCCAGCTTTCGTTCTCGTAAAGCAAAGATGGTCTGGAAACACACCGATGTAAATACAGTTTCGTCCGGGAGATGACTTCCTTCTTACAGAACAATGTTTATCGCAACTGCCAACTCACTACATTGGCTTTACTAGACCTTGATTTAATCTCACTTACTGTATTACCATCCTGGGGGAACAACCAACAAAAATACTTAAAATTATCTACCTGTTCCATGTTTGTATCACCAATCTGACATTCACTTCTGTTGACTTTCTTACCTACTGACATCAATTTAGTCTTGGAGAGGCTAATTGTTATTCCATACTCACTGCACCTATTTTCAAGTTCCAGGACATTAGACTGCAGGCTTTCGGCACAATCTGCCATTAAGACGAAGTCGTCAGCAGAGGCCAGACTGCATACTAAATTTCCACCCGCCTGAATCACTCCTTGCCAATTTTTACCTTTCATCAGATGATCCACGTAAACTACGAAGAGCAAATGAGAAAGATTACAGCCTTGTCTAACCCCTGTAAGTATCCTGAACCAAGAACCCGTTCTACCATCAATTCTTACTGGAGCCCAATTGTCATCACGAATGCCTTTGATTGATTTTAATAATCTACCCTTAATGTCATCCCCCCCGCAGTATTGTGAACATCATTTCCCTCGGTACCCTGTCATATGCTTTCTCTAGATCTACTAAACCAAAACACAGCTGTCTATTCATTTCCTAACATTTTACATTCACCTGGTGCGTACTGAAAATTGGATCTTGACAGACCCTCCGTGCTCTGTAACCACACTGGATTTCATGCAACTTCATCTCTGATCGCACCCTCTCTTCCGAGATGCCGGTGAATACTTTGCTTGGTATAGTAATGATACAGGAAACGGATTTATATGTACTAATATTTATTGAAATATGTGCATATTTATTTATTTATTTATTTATTTATTTATTTATTTATTTATTTATTTATTTATTTATTTATTTATTCAGGATCAGCAACAGCATAACGCCAAATTACAACGATCTGAGCTATGTACAATAGATATGAATCTAAAATGAAAGATATATAAATACTTACAAAGGACACGAATATACACAATAAAACCTGTACAATCATATATAATACATATTTACATAAACGACGGTATTAACAAAGAAAAATACATTTACAGTAAATACAGGAGCAGAACGGGAAAGAACAAGAAGGAAAGAAAATGAAGTTATATGATAAATATCATGACGGAAGGAAGGAAACGTTACGAAGAGATCTAGGTTGTTGTTGATAGATAATGTATTAAACATTGCTGGAATACGTACCGAAAGGGACCTTTGGGTGAGAGAAAGCCGGGAGTAAGGTGTATGGAATGGGGTCTTCATTCTGGTATTACGGGATGGGACGTGGAGGGGAAATAAGGAAGCTAAATCTGGAGACCTAAACAGACCATTAACTGCTTTGTATAGCAGCTTTAGGTCGGCTACTTTCCTCCGAGCAGAAAGAGTCTTGAGGTTCAGTTTCCCAAGCACTTGGATAGTGCTTAGATTGCGACATGCAGGGACCATGGCTCTGACGATAACACAGAAAAAAGATTGTAACGGTCAAGGTGGCTGAGGTTTGAAGAAGCAGAAATGGACCAGACTGGAGAGGCGTATTCAACAATAGGTAAGATACAGGAGACGTAGAATGCTCTGAGGGCATTTACATCTGTGATGTCAGAAAACCTGTACAGTAAACCAAGGAGTGACATAGCACGTGAGGTAACCCTGTTTATGTGCGAGACAAACAACAATTTACTGTCAAAATGCACTCCTAAGTCTTTTTGATTGTCAACAAGAGCAATCGGTAGGTTCAGTAGGTGATATTCTTGTAGAACGGGGGATTTACGAAGTGTGAACGAAATGGCGGAACACTTGGAGGGATGAGGTTTAAGACACCATGTAGTACACCAACCTGATAGTGAATCAAGTGCATTTTGCAATTGGATTGTATCTGTAGGAGAATCGATCTGCTTGAAGATTTTACAATCATCAGCAAAGAGCAGTATTTCACATGAATGGTGGGAAACAGTATCGATGAGGTCATCAATAAGCAGGGCAAAAAGAAGTGGACCAAGGACACTACCCTACGGGACACCAGAGAGGGTGGTGGTGAGAGAAGAACTGCATCCATCAAGAACAACGCGCTGTAGTATTTCGCTCAGAAAGCTATTAATTAGAGCTAGGAGTCTCCCATGCACGTTAAACCGTTCAGAAAATTTGTGCACAAGAAGGGTGTGATCCACGGTATCAAAGGCCTTCGCGATGTCGATATAGCATACATCAAGTTGAGAGCCCGCGTGGATGGCAGACGTGGCATGATGGAGGAGGATAGCCAAGTTAGTTACGCAGGAGCTTCCAGGAAGGAAACCATGCTGCTGAGGGGATATATAGGGATTTGTAAACGCAAGCAAATGCTGATGGATGATCCTTTCACAAATGATTGATAAAGCAGGTAATAGAGAGACCGTGCGATAATTTGCAATATTCGACCTCTGTCCACCTTTAAGAACTGGTGTGATATACGCAAGTTTCCAGGAGCTCGGAAAGTAGCCGACTGAGAAGCACCGATTGAATATCACACTAATAGGGCATGAAAGACTTACTGCTGTATTCCTAAGGAAGATAGGACTGAGACCATCAGGACCAGTGGGTTTATTTTCTGACAAAGACGAAAGTAGGAAGTACACTTCAGATTCAGTGGTAGAAATATTACTGAGGCTATGGGAAGTAACAGGTTTGATTTTAGGAAACTCAGCATATTGCACAGGTTTAACAAAATTAGATGTAAAATATTTATTAAATAATTCAGATCTAACTTCTCCACTGGCTACAGACTGGTCCCAGGTTACTACTTCCGGTATTCGTTTATTGTCTCTTCTGTTATTTATAAGTGACCAGAGCCTTTTACTGTTGTGTTTTACTTCAATGCAGGCTCCGTTAATATAGTCGGAGTAATCCCGCCTTAATAAGTACTTGTGGTGTTTGCGAAGGTCCGAGAATATTTTATAATTACTCTCGGAAGGCGCATTCTTCCATTGTCTCCAGGCTACCGATTTTTGTAGTTCAGCACTTTTAGTATCACTCTTCTTCCATGGAGGGAATTTTCTGGACATCGAACGAGTAGGAATGAGGTCCCGAATCACAGCAAGCGTCCAATCATAAAATAAGTCCACCGCATCTTGAACTTCACCCACATGCAACAAATGCCATGGTAACAGGGACAGGGTACGAATCACAGTCTGCCAGTCAACTTTACGCCACACAGGCACAGAGCTCCTAAGGACAGGTCGATGACATCTCGGAGCACGGGGAGGGGTGAGAGTGAAAGTTGCTTCAAAAGACTTGTGGTTGGAGTTAAAAATATTTCGTCCCACAGAAACAGATGAGGGCTCGTTATAGGAAAGCAGGTAGTCAAGAAGACTATTTCCGCAGGTGTTTTCCAAGACATGCTGTTTGAAGTTCAGTCCAGTAATATAGTGGTCCATATACCATTTGTCAAGGCTATTAGAAGGCTGACCTAATGAAGGGGAAATCCAGGAGACAGACAGATTAAAGTCTCCTAGTATGACAATGTTATCTTTGGAATGAACGGCTTTAAGAACTGAGGAAAGAAAAGCTTCAGAATAGCTGAGATAAGAACGAGGTGGTCTATAGAAACATGCAAAAAGATATTTTATGTTATGAAATGTAACTTCAACCCAAACAGCTTCACAGTCATTCATCAGGTCGGAGCGTAGGGTCGCATGCCATTTAGATTTGACAGCGATTAAAACACCCCCTCCCCGGGATCCTGCTCTACGATCGGCCCTGAATAAGGAAAACTCTTTTGAGAGTGGGATTTCAGAGTCTAACACAAAATCCGTCAACCAAGTTTCACTTAAGGCGATAACATCGAAAGCAGCTAATTCTTGAACATGAAGTTCACAGTCTGTAATCTTATTTTTTATGGACCTGATATTTTGACAGTACACGGAGAACTCATTATTCATTGTCGGCCCAGGGTTAATTTGCACATCACCAGACAGGAGTAACAGTGTTAGTAAGAAACTTAAAGGGGAACGGCGCGCATGACAGCGTAATTTCAACGAATCGTGGGTCGATGTTGGGACCATAAGAAAACAAGACCAGTTAGCCGTCGGTAAGGAAGGAAAATAAAACTTACGATCCGAAGTTAACCAGACTCCTGCCTGTGAGAGGGCGAAGGAAGTTTCCACGTTCCATTGTGTACCTGCAGGCCCTGGATTTCCCCTTCATTAGGTCAGCCTTCTAATAGCAGCAGCAGTTGAGGACGCCGGCCCCGTAGTGTGCGTAAGCTTGTCACACCCCGACCACGTGGCGCACAAACACAATCTCATTGTTTTCACCATTATATCGTCACACATCGCGCACTCACTACACTCCACATCATCACTAAATTCCTCGGAAGAAATTCCAACACAGTTCGAGACAGCAAATCCTTGATTAACCACACATATTACTAAAGTAGCACAGAGGATACCCACACTGAGATATTCGCTCGCCGCCATCTTACCTCTGTCTTTCTTCAATTTCAATTTTTATCAAAGTTCAAAGAAGCTAAACAAAGTAGATCTACATGCAACATAATGTTGCACTTCACATTTTAATATATTTGAAGAACACACAATAGTTTATTCTCTGTTACCAAAAGAATGGATTACAAAATGTTCTTTTAAGTGCTGCAAAGTGAATCTCCATCTATTATCTGTAAGGACAGTTTTATATTGACTGAAACTGCGTTCAACATCGGAAGACGTAATGGGGGCATAATTCAACTTCACAATACCTACTGGCGTTAAATCCAGTGTTAATCTTACAGTTAAATCTCCACACAGCATTGCAGCAACCTTTGTCCGGGGTTATTTGAAAGCACAGTTTGCTTCATTTGCAGGATTTAGTTGTTCCACAGTTTTATTCACAATTTCACAACTTTCAGAAAGTTGGAGATGCGAGGTTTGGAGCCTTTTCAGTGTTTTTGTGATGCATAAAAAATTATGCTGAATGTAACATAAGTCATTTTTCACATATATGTCGCAAACAACTGTTTTCGCGGCTTCAATTGAGGCTGCATCTTCAGAGTCCATGGTATGCAGAACGTTCTTAATACAGTCTATATATATTCAACATAATATTCAATCGCTTGCAGCCACGTACCCCACCTAGTTAGAATCGGCTTAGGCGGCACTGGAATCTCTGGGTACATTTCTTTCAAAAGATGAACTCTTCTGTGGGCTTTGAGAAAAACTTTTTTCACTGAGGAAATCAATAAATTTACCTTGGGGTAACTGCCTTTTAACACTTCAGCCACACGATGAAAGCCATGTGCTACACGTGTTAAATGAGTCATCTTAGGATATACAGCACATAATGCTTCTCCGGCGTTCATCATATAAGGTGCAGAATCGCTAATAAAAAGTAACACTTTATTATACTTAACGCCTTGTGGCCAGAGGTTACTCATAGCCTCACTGAATAGTTTTGCTATGGTTTTGTTATCGCACTTTTCTAGAATATCACAGTGTAAGAGAATCCGTTTACAATAATCTTCGCTTTACAAGCCAATGATTGCCAATTAGCCTGCCTTCTTTGTGTGTTGTTTCATCAACGGAAACCGAAATTGGACCGTCTTTTATCTCTTGCCTTATCTTCCGAACATTTTCATCGCATATGGCTGAACAGTACGTTTTTCTGAACGTTGACTCATCCGGGATGGATCGTTTGGTATATTTCTTGAGGAATTCCCTGAAGCGCTGATTATAAGAGAGGTATGTCAGCAGAGATGAGAGCACGGCAGAGATCGGTGTTGAACTCGAACGTTACACTGGAAGTTGCTGGTTGTGTCAGAAACAACTGTCTCTGCTTGGAATATCCTTGTTTGTTAGCCTGTTGTTTACTGGTTGAAACATGCTGTTGCACTAGGAACATTTGAGTAGATGTCACTGCACAATGACACAAATTACAAAATAATATCTTACTGTCAGTTGATAAACCACCTTCTTTATATTCTGATACGTAACTTTTCAATTTTAAACTGGTTGACTGGGCTACTTTAGGCACATTGTAACAATGTTAATGTCTTCAATGAATATCAATATACAACTGACACACTGAACGTACTAGAACACTATGATCCGTCTCACTGCTAATTCAAACTGTGAAGACTGGTAGTGAACTAGATGGAGTTATGAAGCAATCAAAGGGAATACCCGAATTACGAACTAATCTGGAAACAACCAGCACATCGTCGATGAATGAGATTTCCCTAGTTACGATTTCTTTTTGCTGGGTGCTTTACGTCGCACCGACACAGATAGCTCTTATAGCGGCGATGGGATAGGAAAGGCCTAGGAGTTGGAAGGAAGCGGCCCTGGCCTTAATTAAGGTACAGCCCCAGCATATGCCTGGTGTGAAAATGGGAAACCACGGAAAACCATTTTCAGGGCTGCCGATAGTGGGATTCGAACCTACTATCTCCCGGATGCAGGTTCACAGCCGCGCGCCTCTACGCGCACGGCCAACTCGCCCGGTCCTAGTTACGAAATTATGGCACAGACACAGTCGATGTTATGTAATGCAGCTTATCAGTGCTGTAAGTGTGATTCAGACCTCTCTCTTTCTTCGCACCGCTTATCAGTTATTTTATCAGCCCAGACCTGGACAGGCGTGATAATGGCTTGCACACCACTTAAAATATTAATTTTTCGAATATTGATTTTTAATTTATTTCTTCATTATTGAGATGACTGCTAATTTAATATAATTTAATACTTTTTAGCCGAAACATGGACTATATTGATTTTAATGACGAAGAATATAGAACATATGTACTAAACTCAAAAATATGGAAACATATGGAAAATAAAAACTCCATTTTTCAACTCCACGCGTCATGATTCGTAAAGATAATGAAAAATATAATTAATTTTATCTTCCAAAAGAGATACGCATTTACATATAAATCAGTTCCCTGCGTAATCAATGAGATACCTCGATAGTTGTTGGAATCCTTCCTGTTCCATTGCTTATAGATAGGTGCAATTACTGCTTTTGTCCAATCATAAGGTACCTGACCAACACTCCATTATAATCCTACTACTCTATAAAGCCATTTCATTCCTGCCTTCCCAGTATACTTCACCATTTTGGGTCTAATTTCATCTATTCCTGCTGCTTTATGACAATGGAGTTTATTTACCATCCTTTCCACTTCATCAAGCGTAATTTCACCAACATCACTTTCTTCCTGCCCATTAGTTAGGTTGTTCGCGACATCACCAGGAAGATTTCCCTTTACATTGAGAAGATGTTCAAAATATTCCCTCCACCTCTCCAGTGATTCCCTGGGATCTATTATGAGTTCACCTGAATTACTCAAAACACTGCTCATTTCCTTTTTCCTTTACTTCCTAAGATTCTTTATTACTGTCCGGAAAGGTTTCGCTGCTGCTTGACATAGTCTTTCCAGGTTATTACCAAATTCCTCCCACGGTTTCTTTTTGGATTCAACAAATATTTGTTTCGCTCTGTTTCATTCAAGTACGTGCAATTCCCCGTCTGCATCAGCCCTTGTATGGAGCCATTTCTGATAAGCCTTTTTTTTTACGTTTACAAGCTACCGTCACTTCATCAATCCACCAAGATGTTCGCTTTTCCCCACCTTTACACATACGCGTTCCTAGGCATTCCCTTACTGTTCCTGCTACAGCATCCCTGTATGCCACGTATTCTTTCTATATCCTGAACCTGCTTACTGTCCACTGTTCGAAGCTTCTCACTAATCATATCCATGTACTTCTGTCTAATCTCCTCGTCCTGGAGATTTTCTACTCTTGTTCGTTTGCAGATAGATTTCATTTTACGTATCCTAGGCTTAGAGATACTCAATTCACTACAGATCGGATAGTGGTCTGTATCACCGAAAAATCCCCGTAAAACTGATACATTCCTACCAGATTTCTAGAATTTAAAATCGGTTAATATATAGTATATTTTGTGGATCTGTTACCCTTAGCTCCCCATCTGAATAGCCTTATGCTTGAAGAATATATTCGTAACAGCTAAACACAAACTAGCATAGAAGTCCAACAAACGTTTCCCGTTCCCATTAGCTTCCATATATTCCCCACATTTACCAATTACCCTTTCGAATACTTCAGTTCTGTTTCCAACTCTCGCATTGATATCGCCCATCCTTCATCGGCTAGCGTATGCGGCTGTTGGCCGCAAAATGTGAAACCAACTCGCCGTTTCGTCTCGGCGCATCACAGTGTAATGGGAGGAGCCAGTATTCCTAAGTTACACCCTTCCCCATTAGGCGGCACGGTTTCCAAGGAGGCGCCCAGTGTGTCAGATCGGCGGCTGTCTGCCGCACGTTAGCCAGTGTATCTCAGCTCTTGGTCACAATGTAAGTGTATATTATAATATTTTTTTTGTGGATTGCTTTGCAAATAGGTGCTTTCAACGACATTAACTGTAAAATTATTGTCTAATACAAATAAGTACATACTATAAAACTTTTGTCATAATATAAAATATACGCATCATTACTTAGAAACTTGACCAGCTACTACTACTTCTGTAGCTAACCGCTTGCTGAGCATCTTCTGAAGAATAGCATTACATTCCTTGGGATTCTGCGTGAAGTCTTTGCAGTGTGAGTTTCGAAAGTTCCAGAAATTACTTAGTGCCTTTACTTTCTTTTGTACGAGCGTCAATCAATCAATCAATCAATCAATCAATCAATCAATCAATCAATCAATCAATCAATCAATCAATCAATCAATCAATCAATCAATCAATCAATCAATCAATCAATCAATCAATCAATCAATCAATCAATCAATCAATCAATCAATCATTAAACCAATCGGTCAATCAATAAGAACTGATCTGCATTTACAACAGTCGGCCAGGTGGCAAATTCCCTATCTGTTGTTCTCCTAGACTTTTCTCAAATGATTATTAAGAAATTGGAAATTTATTGAACGTTTCCCTTGGTAAGTTATTCCAATCCCTAACTCCACATCCTATGAATGAACATTTGCCCCAATTTTTCCTCTTGAATTTCAGCCTTATCTTCGTATTTCAATCTTTCCTACTTTTAAAGACACCACTCAAACTTATTCGTCTACTGATGTCATTCCGCGCTATCTCTCCACTGACAGCTCGGAACATACCACTTAGTCGAGCAGCTCGTCTCTTTTATTCCAATTCTTCCCAGCCCAAACTTTGCAGCATTTTTGTAACGCTATTCTTTTGTCACATATCACCCAGAACAAATCAAGCTGCTTTCTTTTCGATTTTCTCAGATTCTTTCTCTCATCAATAACCTGTAAGAGAGATTATTCGTCATATTTTCAGTTTACAGGCTGATTACGTCTTCAAGCTTATCCAGGAAACATAGAGGAGAACTAATGTGCTAAGCTATGTGAACGGAAATTAGGTCACCCTTCAAGCTCATTTCTGAATTGAGAATAATAATGTTAATACACTGACTGACAGAGCAAATGCAACACCAAGAAGGAGTGGTCAGAACTTTATGCCAATTGCAGGGTAGACTGACGTCACTGAGGTATGCTCATGATGTGAAATGCGCCGCTGTGCTGCGCACGTAGCGAACGATAAATGGGGCACGGCGTTGGCGAATGGCCCACTTCGTACCGTGATTTCTCAGCCGACAGTCATTGTAGAACGTGTTGTCGTGTGCCACAGGACACGTGTATAGCTAAGAATGCCAGGCCGCCGTCAACGGAGGCATTTCCAGCAGACAGACGACTTTACGAGGGGTATGGTGATCGGGCTGAGAAGGGCAGGTTGGTCGCTTCGTCAAATCGCAGCCGATACCCATAGGGATGTGTCCACGGTGCAGCGCCTGTGGCGAAGATGGTTGGCGCAGGGACATGTGGCACGTGCGAGGGGTCCAGGCGCAGGCCGAGTGACGTCAGCACGCGAGGATCGGCGCATCCGCCGCCAAGCGGTGGCAGCCCCGCACGCCACGTCAACCGCCATTCTTCAGCATGTGCAAGACACCCTGGCTGTTCCAATATCGACCAGAACAATTTCCCGTCGATTGGTTGAAGGAGGCCTGCACTCCCGGCGTCCGCTCAGAAGACTACCATTGACTCCACAGCATAGACGTGCACGCCTGGCATGGTGCCGGGCTAGAGCGACTTGGATGAGGGAATGGCGGAACGTCGTGTTCTCCGATGAGTCACGCTTCTGTTCTGTCAGTGATAGTCACCGCAGACGAGTGTGGCGTCGGCGTGGAGAAAGGTCAAATCCGGCAGTAACTGTGGAGCGCCCTACCGCTAGACAACGCGGCATCATGGTTTGGGGCGCTATTGCGTATGATTCCACGTCACCTCTAATGCGTATTCAAGGCATGTTAAATGCCCACCGCTACGTGCAGCATGTGCTGCGGCCGGTGGCACTCCCGTACCTTCAGGGGTTGCCCAATGCTCTGTTTCAGCAGGATAATGCCCGTCCACACACTGCTCGCATCTCCCAACAGGCTCTACGAGGTGTACAGATGCTTCCGTGGCCAGCGTACTCTCCGGATCTCTCACCAATCAACACGTGTGGAATCTCATTGGACGCCGTTTGCAAACTCTGCCCCAGCCTCGTACGGACGACCAACTGTGGCAAATGGTTGACAGAGAATGGAGAACCATCCCTCAGGACACCATCCGCACTCTTATTGACTCTGTACCTCGACGTGTCTCTGCGTGCATCGCCGCTCGCGGTGGTCCTACATCCTACTGAGTCGATGCCGTGCGTATTTTGTAACCTGCATATCGGTTTGAAATAAACATCAATTATTCATCCGTGCCGTCTCTGGTTTTTCCCCAACTTTCATCCCTTTCGAACCACTCCTCCTTGGTGTTGCATTGTCACTGTCTGTGTATTTCTACTAACTAAATCTATGGTTTTTATAAAGGACGAGTGGCCAGAATTTCGTCCTACAAGAATTCTTTTACGTACCGGTATGTCTGCAGACATGAGACTGGCGTATTTGAACACCCTCAAATACTGCCGGACGCGAACCCGCCAACCCGAGCTAGTCATACGTTACCTCCTTCAGCAGCTTAAACTAAATGTAAATAAATCCTGCCTTTATTTTGATTTAGGCATTAGTATAACCGTATTGTCAACGGGAGGGGGGAGCGAGACGGAAAAGGAGAGAGATCTAGATTGTATATTTTATTGCAATTTCCATAAGTTCAAGGACTTACCACGTAGGACCTATACATCCTTCCTTTGGCGTGGATATTGTTTTATTCTTCGTCTGTCTTTAATAAGCAGTAGGGGAAAGGAGGGTCATTTTAAACATGTTTTGAACTTACACTTTGGTTTATCTCAAGCTTTCCACATTAGGGAAGCCCAGGAATTCTCCAGGGGCACTAACGAGTCAAACAAAATTACCAGATTTTTTAAATATATTGGCCTAAGTCACACTGATAGAGGACAGGTTTTAAGGCAAGAATGGGATAGGAAAGAGGGCTAATACTAAAATGTAAGGAAGCGGTCTTTGCCTTAATAAGGGTACAGCCACAGAATGAGCCTAAAGTGAAAACGAGGGAACCAAGGAAAAAACAAATATAACTTCAGATCTACCGACTGAGGGGTTGGAATCCACCACCTCCTGAAAGCAAGCTCACAGCAGTGTAATCCAACTGCACAGCCAATTCACTCAGTTTCTTGTGACGCGCAATACCACATAGGCTTACTCTCTCCCAAATTACACAGTTTCGATTTATACCAGTTATAACCGTATATGGATCTTCAGATCTTTTATTATACAAATAAGTAAGAACGTTATGTACTGCAATAAAAGGCATTTCCCTAATCTGTAGTCTAATTGGTGCGGGTATAATTAACCGAGTGACGATGATGGCGGTGCTTTTTGCTTGAAGGGGCCTAACATCTAGGTCATCAGTCCCTAATAGTATGAAATGAGACGAAATAGAATGACAATTTAAAAATTCAAAATCGTCCACAGAGCAGAATAAAAACGTGATGATGAAGAATAAATGGGTGGATACGAATTTAAGACAATCGCTGGATCCGACCCAGAAACTATCATAAACGATAGTATTACTGACCAGGGGACTACTTCTAAAGCATAATCCTGAATCGAGGATGCTTGTTGTCTAAAGGGGTCCAAAATGCTGGTCAATGGTCCGTCATAATGACACGTATCGCTAGTAAAGTAAAACCATAGTATTTGTCATGTTGCTGTACTAATAAAAAATAGTGTAGACTCATGGTGTTCCACACATTATGGTATGACTCAAAAGTATTTTACTTCGCACAGGTAACGGAGACCAATGGTGTTTCTCACATTATGACGCTACTTATAGGCAACGCAAACCCATAGTGTTCATCACCTAGGTGTACTAATCACGGGTTCCAGTATTCCCTTGGTCTTCTTCATATAGTGGGTACTAATTACAGGCAACGCAGACCCACAGTGTCGCTGATATAGTGGTACTAATTGCAGACAAAGCCCAGACCTGTGGTGTTTCGCTCAATGGTACCAATCACGGGTACTGGGAAACCCATACAGACTCACCTTATGTTGCTACTAATCACAAACCTACTGTGTACCTAACATAGTGGTACCACTCGCAAGTAAAGGTGACCCATGGAATTCCCCGCATGATGGTACTAATCACAATTATTTTCATGGCTCTAACACTATCATCCCTTGGTCGCCCCTTATAGTCGCCTCCTATAACAGACAGAGTACATCGTGGGTGTATTCTTCATCTTCGTCCCTCACCCACACGGGGTGTATAACAAATCTATTTGGGAAGAAATACTTTTCTACTGTGTCTACATCATAAAGAAGTCATGTTGCCATAGCGATAACAATATGCAATAAAATAAATGAATCCAAAGAGATAAGCATAATTTACTATATTAAATATTAGTTTATTTACATTTTAAGAGATACCGTGTGTAATATTATTAATAATAATAATAACAAAAGTATGCAATACAAAGTAAATCAACGGTAATTTACAACATCAAGAGCCATTCCATGGACACTGAATTGCCTACAGAGCAGGGAGTGTGAATAAACAAACATAATAAACATGAGTATTTGTATTTAAAAAGGAAAAAACAAAATCATCTCCTTACAAGCAATGGGGGCCATTGGAATGGTGAAAGGTAAAGGCTTCCACTGTTCATAACTTTGGCACTTGGTGGGGTAGAGTGTTAGCTCTACATTCAGCATGAACATTGGAACTTGCTCACTGACCTTAAGTTCTTCCCGCCAAGTGACATTGATTTGTTAATGGGTACAGAACAGTTCTTTTCATTATTGAAACTTGGTCACAGAACTCGATCACCAGATTATCCTATTCCTCAAGACACAGAACTACGATGGATTATTGCTGGACACTACCATCAGGGGGGAAGAGAATAATGTCTTACATTAATCACATGTTCCTCGAAGTCAGAGGACAGGTTAGACACGCAGCTACAGCAGTCCTGGGAAATAGAAGAGATTACGTCCCCAGTCATGACAAGAAAGAGAGAGCAACAGAAAGGCACTTTACAGTCCCACTAGGGAAGCTACAGGTAGATTTATAGTTTAGTTACCCCTCAAGCACAAACCTGAGATTCTGGGAAACTCCTTCAGTCATGCCATGTCAAGACTAGCACAACTAGAACTGCATTTCAGTAGGCAGCCCTCACTTAAGCACGAGTTATGTACCGGTAACCTTCTTCACTAGTATGAGGCCATGTGGTATATTGCTAAGGTCAGGGAATGAAGGTGGAAACTATTATCTACCACATCTTCCAGTTTTTAAGCTTAGTAGCTCAAATACAAAAACGAGGGTTGTATTTGATTAACCTGCTAAAACTTCTAACAGTATTTCATTTAATGATATATTAATGGCTGGAACGACAATACAAGATGATCATTACTGCATTATTCCAAGATTTAGAATTCATATCTTTGCCTTCACTGCAGATATTGCTGAAATGTATCGGCAAGTCATGGTTCATGCAGATGATAGGAACGCTCAGCGTATTATCTGGAGTGAATCTCCTAGGGACCCACCCGGTCATTATGGACTGACAACTGTAACATATGGTACAGCAGCAGCAGCCTTCCTAGCTACCAGATCACAGAAGCAACTTGCTGAAGATGAAGAATCAAGGTTTCCCCAGAGACGCACATGTTGTTCGGAGAGATTTTTATGCTGATGACCAAGTAAGCGGCTGTGAAAATATAGAGGTTGCTCTTCAGTTGCAGTCGGAAACTATTAATTTACTAGAGAGTGGAGGATTTCACCTCAAGAAATGGTGTGCAAACCACCCAGTATTACTGGAAGCATTTAGGACAGTCGCCCAGGCGGCAGATGTTACCCAGTAAACAGAATAGAAATATAAATGAAACCTCGCTGTAATAATACACATGAGCAGGTATATTGCATACACATATGCCGTAAGGCAATAAGAATACACAAAGGCTAGGTCTGCAAACCGCATTAAAATTCGAGACAAGACATGTTTAAGTTAGGTTTGGTTAGGATAGGTTCATAACGAAGTATTTTTCCATTTCAACTGATTCTCATTGTCAGAAACGAATCACAGGAATAAAGTTAAAATTAACACTTGCCCTAATTAATTGTGAAACTCTTGCCATAAAGTCCATATCACTAAGAGTGACAACTCATCGCCTTCCTTTTTCAATACCCCGTAGCAATGTCTGAAGTGATTTTTGTGAACGAGGTAAGGTTGCCTTCATTTCGTAGGAGTCCTTGATGACATTTCGTGCTCGTTAGACATCCTAACTGATTTCTGTACGTAAGTATTGAACGAAATAAAACCAAATTAATAAACCAAAATTAATAAAATGCTGCGTTCGTCATTTGTCATAAACTACGTTATCAAGTGCCACCTGGTATTAGCCAAATAGATTTACAATTATACCCGCAAACGTAAGACTAGTGACTGAAGTGGCAATACGTAATTCAGGCAATTCACGAGATAAATCCTGACTGTATAGTTCCGGACGTCGTATCGGATAGTAGGGTCCCTAAACTGTATGGTTAGCGACACTGAATATAAACCCAACAGTTAGAAAAGTAACTATAAATCACTATCTTTACATTACAGGGGAGAAAGAGTAAGGTTGACCCTTAGTGTACGGGCTTACGTGCTCAGGAGTACAACAATGGTCATTTGAGTGTTGCAGCCAATGGCCAGAGATGAAAGTGAAGAAGTGGATGACAACAGGGAAACGATCCAGATTCTCTGCCTGTGTAAGCTGAAAGCTCAAGTGGAGAAGATGTTAATGTTTTCCATCAGGTTTCTCGCGAGAAGAATACTGTTCGCAGGTTGAAAACAGCGTAAAGGGAAAATGTTATACTACTTTAGAGCCAGAGTAATGGAACCACTTAGCGACTATCGATCAAAGTGTAAAGAGAGACTTCGTGAAGACGTACGAGAAAGATTATTGAAAGAATATTGGTCTCTTGGCAGCCGAGGTAAGAGAACACCACATGTTGATACTGATACGGAGATATTTAGAATTGTGTCATGTGTTTCATATCTTAAGACAGATGTAGTATGAGCAAAAGTGCGCAGGGGAGAACACCACATATTGATACAGAACAGGTGATCCTGATGAGGGGACATTTACAATTTTGTCATGTATTTCATACCTTAAGACAGATGTAGTATGAGTAAAAGTGCGCAGGGGAGAACACCACATATTGATACAGAAAAGGAGATCCTGATGAGGGGATATTTAGAATTGTGCCATATGTTTCATATCTTAAGACAGATGTAGTATGAGTAAAAGTGCGCAGGGGAGAACACCACATGTTGAAACAGAACAGGAGATCCTGATGAGGGGACATTAGAATTGTGTCATATGTTTCATATCTTAAGACAGATGTAGTATGAGTAAAAGTGCGCAGGGGAGAACACCACATGTTGATACAGAACAGGAGATCCTGATGCGGGGACATTTAGAATTGTGTCATATGTTTCATATCTTAAGACAGATGGGGTATGAGTAAAAGTGTGCGGAGGATGTTTTATAAACACATCGGTAGTAATGAACAAAGATGCTTCCACATCTGGCATAACGCAAGAAGAAAAGGGAGGAAAATCCACAGTTCTAGGCCTCTGGCAAGCAACTCAATGCTGAAAATATACTAGCGATATGAGCTAGGAGTGTCATGTAAATAAAATATAATGAACTATGAGAATATATTCTATATTGATTCCTAAAAACTGCAACCATTTGTTTAATCATCGTTACCCGGTCGATTAGTTTAGCAGTTTGCCTTTGTCTACCACTACGAGCGCTAGTGTGAGCCAATGCATTGTGTCACTTAAGCACCACTACGAGCGCTAATGTGAGTGTATGCAGAGTTTCACTTAAGCCTTCGTCCATATGGCCCCACATGGGTCCCGATCTCCCGCGACACCCGACACACCTACGGTATACTCTACCGCTGGACCCGCCTGCCGATGGGACATAGCCTGGCCAACGCTGGGCTGTCGCAGTCCCTTGAGTTCGGTGTTCAGATGATCCCTGGCTCATCCATAGCCCCGATCTCACGGACGCTCTCATGCGTGAGATCGATGTCTATCTTACCCACATTCTGGGCATCACCCTCAACTATTCCAAGTCGGTGCTGCACCCGACTCCCATACTGAGGTATCTTGGCGTCACCATCGACATCCGCAGCCAAGAGGTGACCATGCATCATGTCACCCAGCAGCGCGCCCTCTCCCTTGTGCGCGAGCTGCACGACCTGTCCCCACATCAACTCCAACAGGCTACCGGCTACTTTTCTTGGCTCTGCTGGGTCATGGGGTGGCCGATATTCCCTGCTAAACACATCCTTTCAGGCGAGTTCTTCTGGGTACGAGGACTCTTCACCCCTCAGTTCCTGTTGACGCCCCGCCAGATGTCCGGTGGCTCTCTACAGCGACGCCACCCCACAAAGCGTTGCAGCAGTCCGCCCTGCAGTGAACCAGGCCTGGGCACAGGCATTCCACCAGCCTCATCGGATCAATGTGGCCGCGGTCGTGGCAGTGCATCACTTCGTACAGGACTTTGCCCACTTGGGATTATGATCATGTTCGTGTGTATACGGACAGTTCCGTGGCCCGATACACTTTGTAGTCGGGCCGCGGACCTGCCCTCCATTCTAATGTATTTCTTCTTGAATTGTATGTACAAGTTCTCAATAAAGCAGCACAGAGAGGCGTTTGCCTCTCGTGGCGGCCCATCGCGTCGGCCGATAATCCTGCTGACGCTCCCTCCCGGGAAGTGCTGTCCTCAGTACACGCGAGCCTCAATTCTATATAAGGAGGCTCTCCCCGGGAGGGACGTCAGTCGGCTGTCGGTTCGGGGCGATGGGGCGTCACCTTCCCACCGCCGGGCAGCATTCGGCGCAGCCGCGCACGTCCGGGCGACGGTGGCGAGAGGCTCCGCTGGAGACCTACAATCGGGCGTCCGACCAGAGGGTACTCCCCAAACTCGCTTAGTCGGCACGTCGATTGTGGCGTCAAGCTGGAAACCTCAAGTGCTTTATTAACATGAAAGAATACAGGAGGGCGGTCCGAAGACCTAGTACAAAAAAATTATGCATGAGAATACCATTAACAAAAGAATAAGATCAAGGCTGCATAGGCTGTAATGAACAAAACAATACACAGAATCACTCCACTAGTCCATGACACAACTGGTGATGGCTGATGCACGGCGTGCTGGGCGGCAGGCAATTCCCAGACGTCGTCACTAGGTTGTTCCTCCGGATGGCGCCCCACGGGCCCCGCGAGCGCCGCGACTGACCGCGGGTAGCCTGTTGGGGTTCTGAAACTGGAAACCGGGCGGCAAGTTGACCAGGTCATCAGCGCTGGCGTTGTCCACCTGGACAGCCATGCTCCACCCCTTGGTTAGTGCGTAGTACAGGATCGATGCCCCGGTATAGAAAAACCTGCGTTGGGCGTGATCCATTTTTCAAAAAATCAAAGATCCCTGAGAGTGCTGAACCAAGGAACACATTATAGAAAGAATATTTCGGCTAGGATTTGAATAAGATAGAAAACGAGTAATGACCAAGCGATTTTAGGCTCAAAGTGATTTTCGAAATTTGCTTTTTTAGTTTGATAGAGTTCTCCAGTTCTCACAACATAACACGTTAGCCCCTCAACTCTCGGCACAATTGAGGAAATTCCCTACTTTTATGGTTTTCGCAGTATGGGGACCCTACATTGTCAGCTGAGAAATGTTTTCTATATTAAAGTCACCTGGTGATGCGATGTGTGGCTGAGGTTCGTTCATTTGAACACTATGTACTCCGTGTGAGTTGCACTCTATATTCTAGAGAATATCTTTCAAACATGTCACAAGTGTGGAACTCTACAAATTAAATTCAAGCTAGCCAAGGATTAAGGAGAACACGAGATCAAAAATGAAATTTCTCTTCATCAGATGAATCCTTCAGTTCGACTGAAATCAGAATACACACTGAATGATGACACAAACCTGTTTGTATCGAATAAACTACAGCCAAATATTTTTTCATCACTGCACTTCCTATTTCCAAGCAAAAGTACAAGGATCTGTTAGTCCTTTACCGCTGATTGACACAGTCTTCTAAGTTGAAGTCCACTGCTGAAGCTGAAAATACACTTCCTGATATAGATGATTTCACTGAATGTAAGTGTGCCCTTATGAAAAGTACGACATACTTGGTGTTGTCAAAACAGTTGTCAAGTTTGAAACTTAATTTTCTTATAATACTTCAATTATTTTACGTTATTCTCCGTTCGTTCTGTCAGTATACGGTATACTAAGTCCCATTAATATTAAGAAGCTCAACGACATAAGGAAACTTATACTGTATATTGGTGGTAAGATGCCAGTTTCTACCATGACACTGTCAACAACTGTCCAATTACTGAGCAGGAAGCTCTGCATGAAGAAGAATTCTGATCCCCTTAAAGAGAAGCTACTTGCAGTTCTTGTTTCATATTCTTAAACTACGGTCAGGGACTACAATATGTTCATTACAATGGTTACAAGGTCAGTTCTCGATGAGAGAACATGAACCGTATTGAAAAATGTAATGTCCTATAAGACGGAATGAATATGTTTGCTGATTTTTTTGTTAAAACTATAATATGTCCGTTGTTTAGGATCACTTCATAATTCGCTGATTTCTAAATGTTATAGGTTGATTGAAAAGCGACATTGTGACGGAAACTCAAATTAAAATCAAAACTAAAGGACAGGGATGAAAATTTCGTTTATATTTTCTAAGAAAAGTCAGTTCACTTGGAAAACTGTACGCATCCAGAAAACAAAATTTGAATTTTCTTACCTTCAGCAAAAAAAGAAAAATGCCAGATTACATAACACATATGTAATTTCATGTTCAAGTGCATTGAGATGTACATAATATAGTATATATAATTATTCTATGTGCAGGGTTGTCAGTAAATATGGTTGCCTGGCCTGTAGTTTTATGCAAATTGTTACACAAATTTGTCATGACTAAACTTCAATTTGTGGGAAATAGCATGTGTGCAGTAGGATAATATAGTTTTGAATGTATATGACACATGTGAAAGTAGACAGTAGGCTATCACATGAGAAATCCAGTAGTTTTGGTCTAGGTGTAGCCCTAAAATTGATGTTATTTTTCATGCCTTTTCGTGACTAATGAAATATTATAACCTCAGATCAAACATTTTGTACTTCAAAGCAATACAATACAATCTCGAGACCTCTGGTTCAGGTATTATGTCACAGCAGCCACAAGAAGCAGTCGACAGCTGTTCGTTTCTACACTGGGAGCCGCTAGATGGTGGTAGTGGCGCTGCCTCGTCGGAAAGCTATGCACTTACGAGAGTGTTTCTGCTATTATCTTTATAACCTACTTGGTGTGGCCATGTAATGCGTACAGAGGGCACTTCACATCACACCGTCTGGAAACAGACCACGTGGTCGGTCCTAGAAACGCTGGCTTGATCACCTTCAAGAAGACATGAGGGATGTTCATCTTGTTTCAAATGATGCTCTTACAGAACCAAGTGAATATTGGCTTACAAGAGACAGCAGACCCTGTTCCACTGCAGGACAAGCGCTAAGACGATGATGATGATGGAATCCGTAGAACAGGTATTACCTGCCTATGAAATGCTCTGTAACAATCGGGATGTAAAAATACTGTACTCTGGTCCGACATCAGTACCGTTAACACGTGGTAATACGAGCTTGTGTCATGAGCACGAATATCTTACTTACAGAGTTGGCAAGTAATTGGATTACTTGTAACGACTACTTTCTTAGTAACTTTTACTCGTAATTTACTTCTGAAAATAAAATTGTAATCGATACATTGTAGTACCGGTAATCGATATACATCGCATCGAGAGCTTGGTAACATTGGAGCCCCAGCACCCGTTCATTTACTCACGGCTTGTTGAGACGTGAGACGGTGGTGGTGATTATTGTTCTAAGAGGAAGTACAACTGAACAACCATCCTCTACTAACACTAATCAGAGGGAAAATGGAGGAGAAGTGAAGGTATCGGCAAAAGAGTGGGAGGACGCCCTAGGACTCGAGCACCTCAAACCGTGGAGGAGTCTCACACCAGACTCAGCTAGCGGAACCGTGGTCACCAAACGACACTCCCCTGCTGACAGTCCTTGGTCTCCCTTAAAGTCGCCTCATACTACAGGCAGGGAATACAGCCCCCACGTCGTGGAGAATAGAACCGGAATAAACACGTGACAGTGAACGGGTTAAGGCATTTCCAAAAACACAAAAAAAGCCCATGGCACTACAGCCCTTGAAGGGCCTTGTTCTACCAAGCGACCGCTGCTCAGCCAGAAGGCCTGCAGATTACGAGGTGTCGTGTGGTCAGCACGACGAATCCTCCCGGCCGCTATTCTTAGCTTTCTAGACCGGGGCCTCTGTCTCACCGTCAGATAACTCCTCAATTCTAATCACGTAGACTGAGTGGACCACGAACCAGCCCTCAGCTCCAGTTAAAAATCCCTGACCTGACCGGGAATCGAACCCGGATTCTCTGGGTAAGAGGCAGGCACACTGCCCCTACACCACGGGGCCGGTTAAGGCATTTCCACCTCCCTATTTGAATAAGTTACCCTGAAAACTCGAAAGTGACATTCTAATTTTGCTCGGGATCTATCATTTTTAATGTTTGTTTAGTCTCACGCAGCGATGATAGGCACTTAATATCCTTATACTAAAAGGTACAAAACAGACTAATATATTTCTCTCTGGCATATCCATGTGAAACAATGCCAGTGGTTCTCTGAAGACTCGCGTTCTATGATTATTGTAACTTTACTGATTACATTCAGAAAGTAATTTTTTCTGGGGTAACTAATTGAGCCCAATCACTTTTATCTCACTTTTCCCGTCACAGCTTAGTTACAGCATAACTAAAATGTTTCCACAGAGCGAGTGACCACATAACTGTCGGGAGAAAATGGGATCAAACCTCACCTCAGCAAACTTGAATATTGATGTCTGTGGTTTCCAAATCGCACACCAGGCAAACTAAGACCAGAGTAACTTCCTTCCCTATTTCATTGTCACCGTAGGACCTGTCCATATCAGTTTGAGAATATACGTGGTGAACATCTAGTAGTGAACCTGCCACCTGAATGCAGATCAGTGGCGACAGACTGAAGGTTGCACCCTTCTTTCCCACTACGTCGGTTATTCCTAAATGCATCAAGGAATCATATGAGGCATTTCTTGTGGGAAGATTCGCAAATGATTTGTTGGAAGTAAGAGTTAAAATATTTAGATTGAATTGCATAATATCGCATAGTGCAACTAGTGACCCACTCAAGCTTCCTATGGGATCAATAGTTTCTTTGTACCGACATGCCTCTTATGTCATTGGGCGTTCTCCCCTGTGCATAGCTCAGTATGACAGCCGTCAGCTCCCTCCTTTCAACCTGTGTTATGTTCGAACCCATTCTGCCATTTCAATGAAACCACGGCAGTATAACCTTTAGCCCGCGTTGGATTCCAGGTACGTGGTTAAAAAGGTATGTGTGGCACAATTGGGGGCGCACCTGAAATTAGCTGCACTACTTTAGGGTGAGGACGCGAGTTTACTGAGCCAACGGCTTTTCAAACCAAATATTCACTGCAAAAGATATCTTATCGTCTTAAGTTAATTGAGAACATTAATTATTATTTTGATAAATACTATGTAATTAATCTCAGAATATGGTTTCTAATTTCAAGCCTGAGTTCATACTCTGGTAAAATTGCATTTCAAGAACTGGGATACGTGAATCATATGTCTGCCTTATTCTCCGCTGACACAGCCACTTGCATCGACTCTCACTTTCACCCCTGTTTAAAAAGTAATTCAAATACTACTGCAGGGATCTATGCAGGAACTACTGAAAGCCCAAATGTAGTGGTGAGGAGGGAAAGCATGAAAATGATAAGATGACTGAAATGCTTGTCATCTGTGTGATGGGTAAATTACGTACATTACTTCAAGTTTCCCATCTCTGCCTCATCTGAAGGCCACCTACCTGGATGATCTATGGTGCTGACTATTCACACTGTCTTAAGCCTGTAGAGCGGCTTCAACCACTTAATTGGACGATACTGTGCAAGTATATTGCTCTACTCAACTCCCAATTAGCGTCATATGGTCTGCACCCCTCGAGAACAAAGGAGGCAGAGAGCTGCTAATTTAATCACAAGGAAGATGGTTCTGGGGCCAGCACTAACTTGCATTTACTGTTTTATTACCTTGAAACAATTTATTTGCATTGGTACAAACCTTAGCACAGAATACCATTCGCTTCTAGGCAACGACACAACACAGATTTCTTTGTTACCGGCAGGATCCCTCTAGGAACTTACATCGTCAGCTGAGTGGCACTGTAGTCAGGTTGCCAACAACGAAATAAAGAAACAATTGCACGCTAAAAGGATGATTTAAACATTGAATTTATTTTGTAATGTAGAGCCCTCACCTGTCACACGTTTTATATTGAACTACCTGTATTTCTCAATTTTGACGGTTCAATGTTTACTTCTAGGATTGTTACGACCTGTCACTTTTCTACGATATGAATTTTTGGACATTTCTTTACTGTGAGAGTAATTGATATTCTTCACTTTTTAATTTTAGTATTTAAGTTATTATTCTTTTTAATTTAAAAATTCTATAATTTTGTCATACGTTCTTTTTTGGCAGCTTAGTTTTTCTAGGGAATAGTTCATCCTTTCAAATTAATAGCAACCCTCGATTCCCTATTCAAAGAAAGTTAAACAATTATAATTAATGCCAGACTCACAACAGCAAAAGAGGTCCTGTTGGAAGAAGAATATCTTGGCTTGACAATCTTAGAGGCTAGTGCAATATGTCATCAGTTGAACTGTTCCGCGCTGCCACAAACAAGACGAAAATAGCCATCATGATCGCCAACATCCGAAACGGATAGGCACCGAAAGAAGAAGAAGAAGAAGCCAGACTCAGCTTGAGGTTCTCTAGCCGATAATACCACGCTCGGAAGCTAAGAGCACATAACACACCCCTTTTTAGTCGTTTCTTACAGAAGTATTCCATTACCCTCCTGCCTATGTTACATCACTCCACCGTGAGTCTCAAGTTAGGAAGGGCATCCAGTTGGGATGATAGAACCTCGAATTAGGGCAATACGTGAAAAAAGCCTTAGCACGGCCTCCGCCGGCTTAGTGCAATAAGAGCCCATGTACACGCGTGCTTATACTTACTTGTGTTAGGCCACTAACTTTTACCTATCCTATTCGACCTTCCTCGGTTAACTCTTGTTCTTTTGCGACCCCCACGCTATTAGGTTTACGAGGGCTAAGGAGCCTTTAATTTTCACGCCTTTTGTAGCCTTTCCCTTTCTTTGGCTTATACCTTGCGCGGTCGCTCAACTCTCCAAGACCTAAGGTCGCTTTTCAGCGTTACGCCTCAATGATTAAAGAATATATATTAAGTCTAACACTATCTCTCTGGTACCATGTCAAGTCCTGGGAGGTTAACGCGTGGTCAGCGCAACGTTGGGCCTGCAGGGGCATCGAACGTGAAGTGTAGGTAGGGATTTTATTCTGTATTCGGGAATTCTGATAATACGCGAACTCCTGCAGGGCTAAATTCCGGCAGCACATTATTTTTTACGTATTATATTGGGTATTTAGTCTGAAGATAGGTTAGGTCTTCCTGTGCGATTGTACTGTACCTAAGTTGCGAACTTGTAGAGAAAATGAACTTTGCATTCCATGTGTCAGCAAATACGTCCAAAGCTAATCAACTTGCACGTGCTGATATGTGCATGCCAGGGTCTCCGTATCTAGAACTTCGAAGATGCTTCCTAATATTACGCCCCCTATGAATAAAGCATTTGTGTTACACCTTACATCATATTCCTAGTCCTATGTGTAGACATAAGCTTCCACCAATCTCAGCATCAAAATCCCTGGATCTTGTCTCATCTCGTCTAGTTAGGTTGAGCGTAGGATCGAATCTCAAACTTGAAACTGTAACGCCCTTGTAAAGTTAAGCCTGGTGTCAAATGCATGGGTTAACCTAGCACTTTTGACCATAGTCACATCAGCAGTTAGGTCCTGAGAGGTTAACGCGTGGGCGAGGTGGGGTGAGGTACTGGTCATCCTCCTCAGTTGTATCATCCGACCCCGAGTCTCTAGTTCCAGGACACTGCCGTTGAGGCGGTAGAGGTAGGATTCCTCGCTAAGTCCGATGGAAAAACCTACCCTGGAGGGTAAACAAATAACTAAGGGGAAGAAGAAGAAGAAAAATTAGGGAATGCATCTATAAGGCTCTGTCTATGCCTATTTACCACTGTGTCCTCGCACAGCTCTCACCAGATTTAGCCCTCCCTTTTAGTCACCCTTACGACTTGCAGTATACTATTGACGAAATTCTACCCCTCCACCTCACCTCATAAAAAATGAGGATCTGGGTGGAGTGACGTCATCATAATAGCAAGAGTTGAAGTAACGACACCACGAACAAGCTTTGACCTGTAGCTGAACACTCCGGGTTCTCTCAAGTCAGATTTATTGCGTCATAACACGTTGTCGCATTCCCTTACAACACCAGATTGGAAAAATACAGTTGAGCTCGCAATTCCGCTGACATGTACGCGTCTCCACATTTACTGCAGTCAGTACACCTTCATCGTAAACATATTTCAATCAGGGTGAGGATATTTGAATTGCACTTAATCTCTTTAGCTTCTGAAATTATGTCAACTCCACGTTCGAATCCTTAGGAGTGGCATTTACTCTGCTCCTCTATGGCTGAAGTGCCCCCTACAAGATTTAGCCAAGGAGGTTGAATAGACGACAGCTTAGCACACAACGTGCCTAGACTCAGGTAGAGACCCCCGCGATTCCGCCAATACAGGCAAATCAACAGCACAGGTTGCTCGGCTCATACCTAAGACAAGGGTGCCCCTGGAGGAGCTTTACTCTTCTGGAACCCCACCACATCAGAATGAAGTGTCCTACAAGAGTTGGCCCGGGAGGTTGGATAGACAACATCTTAGCACACAACATGTCTAGATTCAGCTAAAGACCCCTAGTTCACCAATGCAGACACAACAACAGCACAGGTTGCTCGACTCCTACCCGAGACAAGGCTGCCCCTGGAGGAGATTTACTCTGCTCTATCCCCACCACACCAGAATAAAGTGTCCTACAAGATTTGGCCAAGGGAGGTTAGATAGACAACAACTTAGAGTACATCATACCTAGACTCAGATGAAGACCCCGAGTTCGCTAACACATGCTCTCTTAAGTCAGGCACCCTTTTGAGTAGCCTCTTTCGACAGTATTCCATAAGATAACGGCATCCTGTTGTCTGGAGGTTTCAGAGGACGTAACGCGTGGCTAGAAGTGGATTGCGCGTCGCGGCCATCTTGCGCAGTAGACCCTGGGCCAGCTCCCAGGAGTTAGTCCCATAAGAGCCCATTAATATCCGCCAGCTTGCGCATTAGCCCTGTGCCAGCTCTGCCTATTTTCCCTACTCAGGGCATTTGGTATTTTATGAGCCCCAGCAGAAAAGGTTTTCATATTAGTTTTCGCGCGTTTTTCACACCTTTTAATAATACCTTTCTCTCATCTTTAGATATGGTAGATATAGTTTACACTGTACCCGCGGCTACACAACGTAAAGTGCTCTCATGTAGGAAAAAGTCGTACTTATTGTTTCTATATCCTTGTTGGATAGCGTTTACTCGTATATACAGCAGTACGTTTCCTTGCTTAACACGTTCTTTTTGTTGTCCCCTGTAGGAACGTCTTAACGAGGTTTTGCTGTCATAAATGTCATAAAGGAATATTTAAACTACCCTATTCATAGTTCATAAAATTAGCACACCGGTAAGTTCAATAGTAAATTTTAAAAATAGACTAACCTACATGATGGCAAATTTTATCCAGTTTTTAGAAGTATTTTAAGTTCACTTTGACAGCTGTACACAACAACAAAATTGAATTTTGCAACAGAACCAAGGATTCTGAATTAGAGGAAAGTAACACAAAGTAGCATACAAGTAACATGAAAGACATATATGCCAACATATCAATTTCTAAAGCAATAGATATTTTAAGTGATGGAAATCCGTGTGATGATGAGTAGCAAGAGGAAGATGTGCCTCAAAGTGTTCAACAGACTTGTGCAGGCAGCAAACATGGCACGTAGTCTTCAGGATTTTCTTCTGTCACGAAGTGATGTGCCAGAATCAGTGTTAAATTTACGTGCAGTGGTTGCTGACTGCCTTGAATATTCGTTTGTGTCTGGGAGTGTTCAGAAGAAATTCGCAGACCTTTTCATAATATAACGTCGAGGAGATAATGTACCGGTACAGGGTAAAATTTGCGGTTATGAAAATCATTTTCAGGCCCCTCTACAGATGGCAGATATCTACGACTTGCCTCAGTACTGGGAAGCATCAATTCACTGTGCTCTTCTTCTTCTTGTTATGCTACCAACTCCTCCACACTTCTTTCCTCTGCAGTTATCACAGAATCCTCCCCACAAAGAAAGTCCTCAGCAGTGCAGTTTGACTGCAAAATTCTCCATACATCAGGAAGCAGGCCTTCTTCTTTCACTGGCAGGCAAAAGTTGAAATTGTAGTCTGCTTCACAACTTTCCAAGACTTTTGAATAAATTGAAGCGCACACAAGATTGAATCTTAAAATGATAAGGAATTAAATATGCTTCACATGGTTCTCCCTTATATAATGACTAAAATCGGCTCACTCCCAGGTGGGGAGCGATTTCCTCATTGAATAAAATATTTAATTACTTGCGTAGAAACCATCTTAGACTAAAAACGAACTATAGAAGGGCCTCTATTTGAATATAGTGTAGTTAATAGTTGAAAAATCCTATTTTAATTTTTCAATCCTTTACGCAAGAAGATCCAAGAGTTCTCACACTGTGATACAGAGCTTGTTTCTCCCTAATAGCAGAGCTCTGGTTTTTGTTTAAACAGTAACTTATAATACCTAAATATTTTATGCGGTTTACTATTTTTTCTGCATATGTAAATATTAGATTCACAAAGTTTACATGTACTTAAATCGAATAAATTATAACACCCACGGCATTTTCTACGTTGTTTAGCGCTTTTGAGGGATACAGTGTATAAAAGCCTACCTACAATTCTTGGGTGACATACACGGACTACATTACAGTACAGGTAATATTTACAGCACTTACAGTCTTCACACTGTTATGTCTTTTACAGCTGGTCTTTATGATACACACACAAGCAGATCATGTTCATCCCGGCTTCACATTAATTGTATGTTACCATTCCAAAACACGATCGTTTCCTTGGTATGTAAACTTTCTACCCTGGCCACCATTTCCATAACAAGAGGTTCTCATCAACTGATACTTAGCCATCAGGAGTATAAGCTTGCAAACATTTTTCTACCAGGTGGTTGAATACTGGCCTTATCTAGTATATTTAGGGAGGAATTTGTCTATTATACGCCTCATTGTCAGAGAAATTGAAACATATTGTGGAGGAAAATATAATAATAATGTTATTGGATGAAATGACCTACCTACCAGCACACTGACAGACTCACAGACATGAACGGAAAACGCAGGCTAACTTTCTATGGGCACATACAGAGAATGGATTATAACAGACTTACAAAGAAAATCTTTGATGTGGTTCAAGCAAGAAAACAAATTCGTATCATGAAATAACCAAGTCTTAAGGCAGGTGGGGATCAACAGGAAAATAATAGGAGACAGAAAAGAATTTAGAAAAAATGTATGAATACAAAATTTTTTTACATTCATTTCAGCAGCTCCATTAGCGAATCATCTACGAGTGTTTATTAAGCTATCTCGAAATTTATGAAGTTTCCAGAGAAGCACAGTGATTACAGGTGGTTAACGATCTTTGCATTATTTTGGTTACGTAACTGTGTGTGGCCATGTGAAGTATATTTCTTTACTTATGTCATTTTCAACTCCGCGGGACGGTTGCTTCGATTCATGTACCACCCCCGAGTTCCCCATTTCCTTTTTCCCATTATCGGGTTCTTTCTTTTTAATGCTCGCCATTTCTTGTTATTGTTATTGTTATTCGAACTTTGTATCTGAGATTCGATGTAATATTATTTTCTTAAAGTGCATTTTACTTCTTCCGACCATTCCAGTAATATGTGGCTGGTACATTGCACCTTGGTCAGTGATTCGTTTTATTAATGTTGCTCTCTTAACTTGGTCCTCTGAATTGTGTATTTAATTCTTCGCGTATGTACATGTTATACGTTGAGTTGTTTGAAATATTTGTCTACTATCTTTTGTCAATAATGTACTTTCCTACGAAAACCTCTGGTTACCTAAATACTTCCAAGATCCTTGTTAGTTCCTATTATCATCGCTCTTGGTCGGTTGGCCATTTGTTATCGTATTAATGTTCGTGAGTATTATTATTGTAGCCAACTTGCTTGACCTAATGTCAACTTACCACAGTCTATTAAACATTTGATATATAACCTAACGCATATCAACCGGAACACATATTATCTATGTGCCCTGGTACAGCACGTGTTCACTTCACAACGGTCCTTTGGAGATTGTTCATTTCCCCAGATCTCACACCTGATGATGTCTACATATGGGACATGCTGAAAGTATTTGTTTTCCGCTCTGTCGTCCCTATCTAGTAGCATACATGAAGACTGGGTGACATAGGAACGGGATACAATTGGGAAGGGAAGATACGGGATTGTGTAAAGAGGTGGTTCAAGACTCTGAAGGACAAACGAAAGGACAAAATGTACTAAATATTCTCAAGAGAATGAGTAAAAATATGGCAGTAAGGACTAAAGTTTTAACAAAAATGGAGATGAGAGGGATAAGGCTGTAAGACAAGAACATCCGGAAATTTGATGCATTTAATGCTATAAAGGTATGGAAGTAACTCATTTACTAGAAGACTGTAAGGAGAAAAAGAAAGATCAGAGTGAAACATGGATGAGAAAGAGATAGGTAAAATTGAAACGAAAGCTGAATTTGACGCTCTCGTTACGGTATTAAACTGAGGATAAAGACACCAGCAAAACTATGTACTATTATGATAAGAATATGGGAAAATAAATTAAAAGAAGATTAAAACAGAGAAGATACATACAGCTGGTAATAAGGTTATGCATGCGGAGGTATCCTAGACACTATGACGTAGTTAAAGTCTGGGAAGTACCTCAAATACTAAGTTTATATAATGACTAGCAAATGTACCCGATATTCTACATCGTATTCGCATTTCTCCGTAAATTACTGTAAAGGCAGTTGGTAAGTTTTTATTTAATTGCATGTCTCTTAGCGATATCCGAGAAACAAAAGCAGTGCGGACATCACATGTTGCATCCGATGTAAGGTAGGTATTGGGGAAGTGTTGTTAATAATGGAAGGCCACATTTCCTACTGCCAATCACAATCGAGTTCGGTAGTTTCTACTATAACGAAAGGCTCACTTGGCAACTGCCATTCACTGTAGAGATGGAGAGTTTTTATTATAAAGGCAGGCCCCTTTTCCTAGTGCCAGTCACAATCGAGTTGGAGAGATTTCATTATAATCGAGGAATCCAGCGCTAACGTATCAACAATCGAGACACAATAAATCATAGGACGAAAGTTGTAGACCTCTCCAAATTGAACGAAGATTGTGCTATCTGTTTTGTAATACTCCTTACCGCATAGCCACCATCTACCCAGAAACGAAGGTCTGCGCTGTTCAGGAAAGACATAACAAATAAACTCTGGGGTAACATAAACAATACTGAAATTACAGACAAGCTATGAACATCAAGATTCGGCACTGTGACATGACAGGTGACCACGGAATCACATATCTATTCGCCTTGTTCAGTTACCCGGATCTCACACCTGTAGATGGCCACATATGGGGCATACTGAAAGAATTTGTTTTCAGTCAAGGCGACTCAGTCTAGAAATGTACATTATTTTGTTACAAGAGAAAACTGTCTGCTGCAGCCAGTATTCACAAATATGTTCGACGATCTACAGGAATCTTATGATCAATGCATGACGCATTAGACCACACATTTTGATAGACTTGTACAGCAAAGTGCATACCAGTTCGTGCCAGTGCTTACATTACACACTGGCTACGCAAACATATGAGGAAATGAAATAAGTGAAGGAGACATCAGCCAGTTATCCAACGAACGTTTACGGGCGTTTCTATAATTCTGTACATGTTTCTAGTGGAAAGCTCCCGTAGCCAGGATCTCAACTCCATTTTGCTAATTATCATGCTTCTCAGTGTTCCTGTCAATCTTCATACAGCAACAGCGATTGCACTCAGACCGGCTACTTCATGCCAGGGAAAGGATGATCATTGTAAGCTTCAACTTCTACCAATGAAATCATGTGATTCCTAAGGGAGAAGTTGAGGCAAGTTCATGGACAGCTGTGACCAACAGTGCTCCCTCTGTTTTCCCGTGTAAGCTGTCTTGTGTACGGAAACTATTTCCAGGTATTGGGGAGACTCACTTCACTTCATAACAAGCCCAGGTTCTTCTCAAAATCTCTAAAATTATCATTACCGAGCGAGTTGGTCGTGCGTTTAGGAGCACGCAGCTGTGAGCTCGCATCCGGAAGATAGTGGGTTCGAACCCCACTGTCGGCAGCCCTGAGGATGGTTTTCCACCGTTTCCCATTTTCATACCAGGCAAATGCTGGGGCTGTCCCTTAATTAAGGACACGGCCGCTTCCTTCCAACTCCTAGGCCTTTCCTGTCCCATCGCCGCCATAAGACCTACCTGTGTCGGTGCGATGTAAAACAACTAGCAAAAAAATATCATTATGAAGGATGCACAGTGGTACCAGTCATGCTTAAGGGAGAGTGTTTACATATAAACCTCAACATAAAACTACTAACTATGATACATACATAATACATAACTATAGTACGATAGGGACAAGGAGAATATTTCAGTGATGTATGTGACATAAATATTACATACTTCCGTAATTTGTCTTGGTTGTGGCAGTGAATTTACAGATGAGGAGGTGACAAGAGTAAGTTTATACACTTAATGAATTATTTTACTTTGTTATACGAGTTTATTGAGTTGAGTTCTAAAAACTGACCATGTACGTCATTTTTTATTTGTTTATACCCATTTCCTTATTTCAATTGCATTTGTGATACTTCAAAAAACGTGATAGTTATTTGTTAGAGTAAATTAAGTGAAAATTATAATCAATTCATTACGTGAATTAGAACAAAATATAAGTCATACTTCCTGCAGTCTCGTACCTTAATCACTGTATCTTAATTTCCCGATTGAGGCAACTGTCAACAGACCCACATTAACCGCTTGATGCCGACATCCATACGTGGTATAGACACCTGCAGGCCTAACTTCATTTTATTGTAGTTACTAAAGTAAAAAATGTTGTAGAGATGGAAATGGTATATCTTTGCCTGTAAAGATCTCTTCCTTCCTTGTATGTGTGAATCATCCCAAATCAGTGTTTCTGTCTTTCTCTCCGAAATGTTTGAAAGAGTCTGACCCCTATCCGCCTGAAAGCACGAAGGCTTATATTTCTGCTGCATTCTAGCAGATGTACATTTCATTACGGGATGTTTCCTCATGCAGATTGATAGTATAAATCGCCATCTCCTCACTGATATTAATGTTGACATCATCTGGTGAATTGATATAATCTTTTCATCGCCTTGAAAACTCCTACGACTCGTAATTACTTGAGAAAAAATATAGATTAACCACCCAATCAATTACAAAGTCAACACGGCCAATATGATCTGATTATTTGTTATCATAATTAATTGACTCGGTGTTAATTTGAAATGATATTGCGTGGCGCAGAAGGATGGCGCAGAGCAGTTTGAATGAAATAGAGGTAATTAAGTTTTAATAAATCAGACGATAACAGCACTATATCAGACTCAACTGAGGGAAGCGAGAATGGGCGTATTAACGTAAGAAATGGGAGGGCATGGTGCGCGCGGCCAAGTAATGGACGACGAAACACGCCAACGTATACGCCCTCTTTCTCATGAATTAATCGACCCATCAACCTCGGATTGGTGACAAATGAGTATTTCAACTATTGTTCTCAGTTCTTCCACTCAAGTTACCGAGACAACGATTACCGTAGTTTTCACTGCATTGTGAAACAACCCAGGCAAATACAAGAACGTCACTTTCATTCTGTAAAAATGCGGAAGGTCTCTCCTCGATTACTAAACTATCAAGGTAAATACAAAGTTAATGTAAACTACATTATTTTGAGTCTCTACTGTAAACATTTGAAAATAATCTGGACTAAACTTTATGATTCGTATTGTCAGTGCTAAATTGTGCAAAGTATAAGCCTTTGTTTTTCCTCCTATTCAGTACCTTATTCAACCTCCTGAGGGGGTTATAGATTCATGTCAAGTTTACTTAAAAGAACAGAAATGTTTCGGTCCTTCTTTATGGACATTTGAGGTACAGCTTGTATTGTACTAAGTTGAAAACAATCTGGACGTAATATAAAGATTCACATTTATGATACACTACATATTAACATTCACAAATAGTGGACCTAAATGTTTTTGATAAAAGAAATTGCGTTTGGATAACAATCGTCGGATGTTTCCAAACTAATTCTAAATTTTATCTAATACAAATGAACAGATTACACACGACCTTAGCCATGCATTAATACTTTGCTGATGATGATGATGATGATGCTTCTGGTTTAAAGGGGCCTAAAATCGAGGTCATCGGCCGCTATTGGTACGAAATGAAATAACAAAAAGTTCAAATTCATCCACTGACCAAAATAAAATAAAAATGTTATGAAGAATGAATGGATGGACATGAACCCAACAAAAACAAACAAACAAACAAACAAACAAACAAAAAACAGTGGATGAGACTAAAAAAAATCGTAAATAATAGTATTACTGACCAAGGGACCACTTATAAAGCACAATGATGCTTGATGTCTAAAGGGGTGTAAAATCCACGTCTAAGGCCCCACAGAATTGTACATGTCGCTAGTAAAGTAGAACCATGGTATTTGTCATGTTGGGGTACTAATCAAAAATAGCGTAGACTCACGGTGTTCCACACAAGATGGTACTACTCACAAGTATTGCACTTCGTACAGGTAACGCAGACCTATGGTGTTTCTCACACAATGGCGCCACTCATAGCCAACGCAAACCGATAAGGTTCCTCACCTAGATATTCAAGTCACGGGCGCCGGTATTTCCGTGGTGTTCCTCACATAGTGGGTACTAATCACAGACAACGCAGACCCACGGTGTCGCTCATACAGTGGTACAACTCACAGGTACGCTCAGACCCGCGGTGTTGCTCACATGGGTACGACGCACGGGTACTGGAAACCCCCAGGCCAGGCTTTTACTGCTACTAATCACAAACCTATTTCGTACCTAATTTAGTGGTACTACTCGCAAGTACAGGCAACCCATGGTGTTCCCCGCATGATGGTACGAATCAAAAGTAGTTTCATGGTTCTAATTCAATCATCCCTTGTCGCCCCTGTTAGTAGCCTCTTACGACGGACAGGAGATACCGCGGGTGTATTCTACATGTGCGTCCCCCACCCGCAGGGGGTAATACTTTGCTTACAGGCGGAATCATTATCATTGACAGTGCTCTATTAACTTGGATGAAACCTCCTTCATTATACCTTCAGAACAAGCATCAAGAATTGTCTACACAAATGAAGTACCGGTATATACGCAAGAGAAGAGAATACGTCTTCTCAAACTACCGTTCTGTATAAACTGAATCTGCTCTCAGAATACACAATAAGTTAGTATGAATTTTGGCGTGATGCATGTAAAATGATCATATGATTTTCATATTTTTAATGAGAACGCAAACTACGAATGTTAAAAACCACTTCTACTGAAAATTAGGCCTACTTTCTACAGAGTCCTTCAGTTATCCCGCTAAGCCTTAAACCTGTTACCATGTTATAAAATTTATATTAGTAATAATAGTTCATGGTGTAGATTACTGTAGTCACGTCCTAGTTTGTGAATCAGGGGTCACAGCTGAATGACCTGGTAAATGGAACTGAGACTCTGGATACCAGTTGCCAAAGAATAGGAGTGGACATCTCGAGAAAAATGTGGGTCACGGCCCTGCTTGTGAAAAGTTACTGCAAGTAGCTCGCAGTTGTGAGAAAGCATTCCCGGCCCAAAAATAACTCTACATAGGCCTTTTTTTCTGAGGAACTTTACTGCAAGGGAGTGAAATTGGTGGAAGTGGGATATCTTATTGATGAGTTTTAAGTAACAGACATGAACAGAGTGAGGATGATTGCTCGTACAAACAGGTGGGAACAATTGCAGGAGATTATTCAGAATAAAGGGAGATAAAGGCCGAATTATGAATGAACTCATTCGATAAATGTGTAAACCTGAGTATTTTGGGATTATGTGGGGCGAATGGAGGATGATGGGTTATGTAGGAGAACAATGGACTTAACCATAGAGGGTAAGAGAAGTAGCAGACCAAGACGACGATGGTTAGACTCAGTTTCTAATGAGGTAAACATTAAAGGTATGAAATTTAATGAGGCCATGAAGACTTACCTCATCCCTCCTTCAAGTTTCACGGAGAAGAAATGGTGTGACAAGCTTCAGGAAGTGATGGCCGATACACAGAGCTAATTGTTTCTCTCGCAATAACTGTAGCATTCGGAAGTACGTAGAGCTGTGTATAAAACCCTATAAGATGAACATGTGGATCAGTCTCAAGCTGGCCCCGGTAGCGTGCCTGTCTCTAGCCCGGAGATCCCGGGTTCGATTCCCGGCCAGGTCAGGGATTTTTCTCTGGACCTGAGGGCTGGTTCGAGGTCCACTCAGCCTACGTGATCAGAATTGGGGAGGTACCTGACGGTGAGATGGCCCCGGTACCGAAAGCCAAGAATAACGGCCGATAGGATGCCGCGTGCTGACCACACGACCCCTCGTAATCTGCAGGCCTTCGGGCTAAGCAGCGGTCGCTTGGCAGGCCAAGCCCTTTCAAGGGCGTTAAGTACCGTGGGGGGATCATTCTCAATCGCTTGATAGACACAACTTCAGCAGAAAAGAACAAACAAATACAGTTTGGGGTAAAACAAGCAAACAATGCTGAAATTACAAACAAGCTATGAACATCGTGATTTGTCATTGTAACATGAAAGGTGTCCACGGGGTCACATGTCTATGTGCCTTGGTACAGCACGTGTTAACTCACAATGGTCCTTTGTTCGGGACTCCGGATCTCACACCTGTAGACTAGAGGTGTGTCGGTACTGGCGTACCGGTACGCGTCACCTATTCTCCGAAGGGAGCAGTGACAACCTGCTCCAGGATCCTCTTCTCTACCGGTCCACTGCTACTGTGACAGTGCTGCAATGGGACTCGCAGTTTGCTGCTACCGGTCCACTGCTACTGTGACAGTCTTGCGCTGCGACTCGCAGTTTGCTGCTACCGGTCCACTGCTGTCTGCTACTGTGACAGTCTTGCGCTGCGACTCGCAGTTTGCTGCTACCGGTCCACTGCTGTCTGCTACTGTGACCAGACTGTGACCAGACTGTGACAGTCTTGCGCTGCGACTCGCAGTTTGCTGCTACCGGTCCACTGCTGTCTGCTACTGTGACCAGACTGTGGCAGTCTTGCGCTGCGACTCGCAGTTTGCTGCTACCGGTCCACTGCTGTCTGCTACTGTGACAGTGCTGCAATGGGACTCGCAGTTTGCTGCTACCGGTACACTGCTGTCTGCTACTGTGACCAGACTGTGGCAGTCTTGCGCTGCGACTCGCAGTTTGCTGCTACCGGTCCACTGCTGTCTGCTACTGTGACCAGACTGTGACAGTCTTGCGCTGCGACTCGCAGTTTGCTGCTACCGGTCCACTGCTGTCTGCTACTGTGACCAGACTGTGGCAGTCTTGCGCTGCGACTCGCAGTTTGCTGCTACCGGTCCACTGCTGTCTGCTACTGTGACCAGACTGTGGCAGTCTTGCGCTGCGACTCGCAGTTTGCTGCTACCGGTCCACTGCTGTCTGCTACTGTGACCAGACTGTGGCAGTCTTGCGCTGCGACTCGCAGTTTGCTGCTACCGGTCCACTGCTGTCTGCTACTGTGACCAAACTGTGACAGTCTTGCGCTGCGACTCGCAGTTTGCTGCTACCGGTCCACTGCTGTCTGCTACTGTGACCAGACTGTGACGGTCTTGCGCTGCGACTCGCAGTTTGCTGTACCGGGAAGTGTTGCTACTGCTATCCGCAAACGGTCCAGCGACACAGCCGTCGTCGTCCCGTACCGTTAGGGAGGTTGTGACAAGAACAGGACGGAGATATACCAGTATGGTGTTCAATATTTCATGCGAACGAAAGAAATCCACAGTAATCTACTTCAGCACTAAAACGTTTCTACAAATAATAATAATAATAATAATAATAATAATAATAATAATAATAATAATAATAATAATAATAATATATTATTGTGATTATTATTAATGACTGTTTTTCTTAACATAGTTAAAATATAGTTAAACGTCACTTTTAATACTATAACTAATCATTTAATCTGGCGAATATCATCAATGAACATTTTAAAATCACAACACTGAATACTTTTTAAAACGTTAGATATTTCAAAATGATCATCGGCGATTTCTAAACAACATTATAGGTCATTCACATGTCAGAATCTTAGCGAAGAATTGCACACAAAATATTATCATTTTCCTAGTTGGGAAGTAACTGGGTAAAAGTAATCGGATTAGTTGTAACGATTACATTTAAAAAAATACTTGTAATCCTTACTTTTTCCACAAAGTCTACTTGTAATTTACTTCTTGAAATAAAATTGTGCCGGGTGGAGTAGCTTTGTCGGTAACGCGCTGGCCATCTGACCCCAAATTAGCAGGTTCGACCCTGGCTCAGTCGGGTGGTATTTGAAGGTGCTCAAATACGTCAGCCTCAAATCGGTAGATTTAGAGGCAAGTTAAGGAACTCATGCGGGACTAAATTTCGGCATATCGGTGTCTCCGAAAATCGTAATAGTAGTTAGTGGGACGTAAAGCAAATAACATTATTATTAGTAGATTTACTGGCAAGTTAAAGAACTCCTGTAGAACAAAATTCCGGCACCTCGGCGTCTCCGAAAACCGTAAATGTACTTATTGGGACGTAAAACAAATAACATTATTATGTATGTATTTATTAATTGAAGATAAAACATATTTTCGATTCTTTCAACCTACCACTAGTGTGCTATTATCGAATCAGATAAGACAGGCGTGATCATGACATAATCGAAGAACAGAGCAAATCGTACATCCGCTGACTACGTAAGCCTACTATGCTATGTTCCTCAGCTCCATTTGTGCTTGTACCGGTTGTCACTGGACCGGTAGCGTGTCACCGCGGAGCCATGCTCCTCAGCTGGACCGGTCTGTCACTGGACCGGCAGCGTGTCACTGCTCCAGTCATGTCACTGGAGCAGTTGGAGCAGTGACACATTATTTCTGGACCGTCACACCTCTACTGTAGACACCTGCAAATGGGACGTGCTGAAAGAATTTGTTCTCCAGTCAGACGAGTCTATGCACATGAATTACGAGAGAAGACTGTCTGCAGTAACCAGTGTTCATACACATGTTCCACAATTTACAGGAAACTGTCCGACTCGTTGGCTGAACGGTCAACGTACTGGCCTTCGGTTCAGAGGGTCCCGGGTTCGATTCCTGGCCGGGTCGGGGATTTTAACCGTAATTGGTTAATTCCAATGGCACGGGGGCTGGGTGTATGTGTTGTCTTCATCATCATTTTATTCTCATCACGACGCGCAGGTCGCCTACGGGGTCAAATAGAAAGACCTGCACCTGGCGAGCCGAACCCGTCCTGGGATATCCCGGCACTAAAAGCCATACGACATTTCATTACAGGAAACTTAGGCCGCTATTAGCCGTGGGTGACTTGTGGCGTAACTAGTCGCCCGATGTACCTCCCCGCGCATACGGAAACGTCACTCAAGTTCGTGTTCTCACACCAGCTTGACGTAATGCGGACGATGGAACGCAATTGAGTCAGCAGTCTACCTAACCATTGTCTTTCCTCATTACCTTGTTTGGTCTCGTGCTGTGGTAGAGTGAATATTTTACTTATTGTGATAGTTTATTTATTGCCGGGCTGAGTGGCTCAGATGGTTAAGGCGCTGGCCTTGGCAGGTTCGATCCTGGCTCAGTCCGGTGGTATTTGAAGGTGCTCAAATACGACAGCCTCGTGTCGGTAGATTTACTGGCACGTAAAAGAACTCCTGCGGGACTAAATTCCGGAACCTCGGCGTCTCCAAAGACCAAAAAATTGGTTAGTGGGACGTAAAGCAAATAACATTATTAATTATTAGTTTATTTATTGAACATGGAGACATCAAATAAAGAACAACAGCAAATGAAGGAGATGGCAAAATTATTTGAAAGTCAAATAAATACTGAAGATCATTTTTGAGGTAGAATGAAAACCGGTCACTTGGGATTCCAGAACTGAAGCTTACATTGACAAAATAAAAACACTGAATTCTTGGAACAGCATTTTGAAGAACTTTATTCCAGAATTCGAATCAAAACCCGTAGGCGAGAAGAATACTCTAGGTGAGTATTAACATTTTTTTTGCTAGTGGCTTTACGTCGCACCGACACATATACGTCTTATGGAGACGAGGGGATAGGAAAGGTCAAGAGTTGGAAGCGGCCGTAGCCTTTATTAAGGTACAGTCCCAGAATTTGCCTGGTGTGAAAATGGGAAACCACGGAAAACCATCTTCAGGGCTGCCGACAGTGTTATTCGAACCCACTATCTCCCGGATGCAAGCTCGCAGATGCGCGCTCCTAACCGCACAGCCAACTCGCCCGGTGTGTGAGTATTATAAAACGTTTACTACTCTTATATGGAAATACAATATGTAATGCCCATATCAATTATATAATCGTTTACATTTACAAGTATCATTGATCCATTATATGGTTATATTAGTGAATTACAGCTTAACTGGGAAACATTTGTTTAGTCCTATGTCGTTTCCCGTTATTTCTTTTATGTGGCCAAGCAGTTCGCAAAATGACGACTTTGACATGCGCAGGTAATTGAAAAATTTACTGTCATCCTCATTTAGATCATCAAACAATGTATAATATAATCCTCTAGTCAGCCGAGAAACAAATATAGGATGTTTCAGCACTTTCCTAACCCTTCGGTTTTTCCTTTTTAATAGAAGACCATGAAGAAGAAGTTCTTCGTAGGACGCCATTCTCTCAAGGGAAATATTGCCATTCCGTTCTGCGAGTTCCTTTAACACTTGAATTTCAACTGCGGAATAGCGCAATAATTGAATGCTTGTCTTCACATGATGATGATGCTGTATGATTCCACTTCCCTCTCTTGGGACTGCCAGGACATGGCTCTGTTATCTGGCCATAAGGCTTTGAATCCACTTCCCCTTCCATGTGCGCTATACCCCGCTCTAGCGCTGTGTCTATTTGTTGTCCACCGATTGCGATAGTAGAAGTTATAACAACAACATGAGTATTGTTAACTCGGTGCAGTTTTTAAAAACTATCGTACTTAACAGTTTAACCCTAAATGAAAAGTGTGATATTAAAGCTCGAGGAATACCTACCCCAGAACTGAAAATCTCCCAGACTGGTAAGAGCCATGACAAAGAGTACGCAAGAATTTTCAATCCAGATGTATACAGTAAACATGAATGGTTGTGTGGGTGCGAAGTTCAAAATGCACTTTTTTGTTTCCCATGCCTTATTTCTGGAAGTGCCAGTGAAGGAGTACACAGTGCGTGGGTTGATGCAGGAGTTCGTGATCTGAAGAGACTTAGTGATAAAATAAAGGAACGTGAAAAATCAGAAAATCATGTGAACAGTGTGCTAGACTTAGCTCTTCTAGGTTCCGTAGATGTGCGCCAAGGTTTAAGTAAGGCCTATGAGGAATCTGTACAGCGTCATAACAATGAAATAAGCAAAAATCGGCAAGTATTATCCAGAATAATAAACTGTATTAAGTTTTGTGGGTCAAAGGAACTGGTGTTGAAAGGACATGACGAGAGGCCAGACTCCGAGAATCCTGGTATATTTCTAAATTTAATTAAATACACGAGTGAACTAGACTCTGTTTTTAAGTCACATCTAGAGAGTGCTTCGTGTTTCAAAGGAACATCGAAAATGATCCAGGAAGATTGTCGCAGTGTATGCTGGAGGTATGCAGAGAGGCTATTTTGGAAGAGGTACCGGTATACGAGTCTGAATTTTTACCAATCATGGCTGACGGGACGACGGATATGTCGGATGGATTTCAGCTTGTTCTTGTGCTAAGATACTTTGATTCGTAATGTAATGCTGCAGAACGGTTTGGGGGATTTTTTAATCCTTCTGGTCAAGTGGTGGTGGTGATTATTGTTTTAAGAGGAAGTACAACTAGGCAACCATCTTCAATATAACACTAATCAGAGGGAAAGACAAGGGCCACGAAGGGCGTGAAAATGAAAGACTCCCTAGCCCTCGCAAACCTAATAGCGTCGGGGTGAGAAAAGAACAAGAGTTGACCAAGAGAGGTCGGATAGGATAGATGAAAGTGAGGAGCCTGGCACAAGTAAGTGGAAGCAATGTCAGGACTCAGCTAAGGGCCCCGTGGTCACCAACCCACGCTCCAAAGTTCAGAGCCACTGGGGCCCCTTTTAGTCTCCTCTTACGACAGGCAGGGGGTACCGTGGATGTTATTCTACCGCCCCCACCCACAGGGGTTCCTTCTGGTCAAAATTCAGTGGCTATTTCAGAATGTATTCTTTCCTAGCTTGGCGTTATTCTGAAAGATAAGAAGAATAAACTCATTGCCCAGACGTACGATGGCGCGTCTATTATGAGTGGTGCCGTCAGTGGCGTGCAGACGAGAGTTAAGGAAGTATACCCGAACGCCCATTTTATACATTGCTTTGCACACCAACTTAATTTGATAATGGAGAGAGCTACTAAGCAAAACACGAAAGCAAGAATATGGAGAAAGTTGCTAAGCAAAACAAGAAAGCAAGAATATTTTTTGCAAATTTGTCTTCAATACCGGCATTCTTTTTCCGATCACCCCAAAGAGTGTCTGTTTAGATTCTTGTGCGCCTAAACGGATACCTGCTGCTGGAGCTACAAGACGGAATTTTAAATCGAGAACAGTCAACACTGTATTCGAGAAAAAAAATGCTTTAATAGATTGCTTTGAACTACTGATGGAATCTGAGTCTTCAACTGATATCACAGTCAGAGAAGCATCGGCTTTGTACAAGTACCTTCAGGATGAAGAGTTCAACTTCTGGCTGAAATTCTTTCATCATATCATGCCTAATGTTGATATTTTGTACAATCAACTCCAAAATCTGCAGGCAGATGTAGCAAAAATTCGTTGTCATGTTTCAAACTGTGTTAAAATTGTTAATGATGTGAGAAATACAATACTAGACTCCAACGAAAATTCTGAAGCCGGAAATGTAAACAAACGACGCCATGTTCAGGAAACTGCGATAATAGTGTCTGCGGCCAAGGAAGTCCGCGATGTCATCATAACCCAGGCAAATAGCCGGTTTCAATTCGTAATTTATCTCCAAATGTTAACTCTGGTGATGTCATCAAATTTTTCTTCCTTCAAATCAGATTTTCCTGAGAAAGAGCTAAATGACTGTGTATGACTTTTTCCTACTTTTGACAAAGAAAAACTACAAACTGAACTATCTCTTTTATACTCCAGAGAAGAATTCAGATCACTGTCTGGTGCTATCCAGCTGATTCAGTTCATCATCTCGAACAATCTTCAGTCATCACTTTCAGAAGTAGTGAAACTTCTTCGCATTGCAGCAACTCTGCCAACTACCACGAGTGAACCAGAAAGCTGTTTCTCAGCCATGAAGAGGATAAAAACGTACCTCCGCAGCACTATGGCTGAAGAAAGACTGACAGCTCTGGCAATGCTGTCAATGGAAACTACTTTGATGAGAAATATATCAAATTTCGATGAGAAGGTTATCAACATATTTTCAGCCTACAAGTCTCGCCGAATGCAGCTCATTTATAAATAAGATAACATTCAGTAATTGGGCTATACATGCAGCCCCCTCCCTAGTGTTAAATGCACAAGCCGCCACTGCTTATATGCCTTTATTGGAAAGCTCCCATAGCCAGGGTCTCATCTCTACTTTGCTAACATATCTCTCAGCATTGCTGTCCATTTTGATACAGCAACAGCAACTGCACTCAGACCACCTACACCATGCCACGGAAACTCCCAGCTTTGTATGTTTCAATTTGTACCAATGAAACCATGTGATCGCTATCAGACGAGCAGAGGCACAGACAGAAAGCTCTGATCCACCATGATTTCTCTGTTTATCAGTGTAAGCTGTCATGTGTAGGGTAACTATTTCCAGCGGAGATCGTTTCACTAAATAATGAGCCTAACCTCTTCTCAAAATCTCCATGATGTATATACACTGGTACAAGTTTGCCGAAGGGAGAGTATTTACTTATAAAAATGTTAACTATTGTTACAGGTAAATAGCACACAATATTGGTATGATATGAAAAAGGAGAACATTAGAGTGATACATGTTACATAAATATCACATACCTTCATGATTTGTCTTATTTGTGGGACTGCATTTGTAGACGAGGATATGGAAAAGTAAGTTAAGACAATAAACTTCATGATTGATTGTATTTTATCATACGAGATTATTGAGTAGACTTCTAAAAACTGACATTTATTGTAAGTTAATATGTTTATACCCATTTCCTTATTTCAAACACATTTTTGATAGTGCGGGAAAGGTGATATTCATTAATTAATCTAAATTAAAGTAAAAAATATAATCAATTCATTATGAGAATTGCAACAAAAGTTGATTCACACCTAAAGTATCCTAAAACAGGATAATTCACAGTTAACGTTCAGGATTCCAAGATTATAATATGGAGGAAATACAATGAGTAAGGAGCCAACCTCAGACAGCCTATGAACAAATGAGCCCTTAAAGCAGCGCTATTCAGTATAACAAACGTAAATTATAAGGTGTGGTTCAGCTTCTTCCTGTGTTACAAACTTTCTAAAGAACAACACTCATTCTGTTCCAAATACGTATCTTTCATACAAGAACTGAGATGATCTGCCAACCGGAGAAACACAATTTATGAAGCAAATTGTGCAAATTCAACACAGCCAATATTTATTGGAAGGCTGTATGGCATCCTCGATCAATATTGTGTGAAGAACCCTTAAGAAGATCCCGATCATCTTCCTTCCGACGAATGACACACGATAATTTACAGGAGAAAGATGAATGGGTTCATTTTATACAGTCCAATGAATATATTAAGATGACTAGTTTAATTTTTATGTGTTCATACATCTCCATTTCCACAACTGTAGAGACTGACAGGCGGAACCAATATGGCGTGGCTCGAACACAAGGCTGCCAACTTAGGAATCTTTACAAGACCCTGTGTCTGGATGGGTTAGGTCCGGCTGGTGAGAAAAGCTTAGGGATGACTGATCGCTAAGGCGGCCTTGAATTGTAGGGGGGGAGGAGCAAGCCCCAATATCGGTGCCGCGAAACTGCCCCCAGGTCTCCAGTATCCTGTGTTACATCAACATTGGTCTGGCTAGTGACAAGTCAACTGGTCTGGGTAGTGACAAGACCACTGGTTTGGCTAGCGACAAGACCACTGCTCTGACTAGTGACAAGACCACTGGTTTGGATAGTGATAAGACAACTGGTGTGGATAGTGACAAGACCACTGGTTTGGATAGTGACAAGACCACTGGTTTGACTAGTGGCAAGACCACTGATCTGGCTAGTGACAAGACCACTGGTCACATAACCATTAAGCTGGAGTCCTCCATAATTTCTGAAAATTTTCACCCGTACTTTTCAACATATGTGCCAACAAGCCTGCCATGCCATTTATATATTCGTTGTTGTTGTTTCAGACATCAGCCCACATAGTGGTTTCATTCAGCTCTCCTTGCCACCCTATCCAATACCAATCTTTTACTTGTACATAACTGTTGCTTCCTACATCTGCCCTAATCTTCTTGTCATATTCACACCTTGGCTTTACCATTCCGTTCTTACTGGCTACACACGCTGAACAAGTTCTGGGTGTCTACCATTTTATATCTTCCTCTCATCAAATTTATCCAAATCGATCTCCTCCCACCAATTCGATTTAGGGTGACGATGCTAGTCTCTTACGTATCTCATTGCTTTTGGTGAAGGGAGTGATCCTAACCTTGAGAGCTACAGATTTATGCCGGTTTCAAACAACACGTACACGATTTTTTCATTTCATAATTCTTACCATACACTATAGAGATTCATACCACGGCAATTTTTGTTATGAACCCAGTGACTGTATCGCCCTCTAAACCCCATCTCGGTGACCTAGAAAGTGCGCATCATCAAATTCCGTGAAGAGAAAAGCTACACTGGGCATCAAGATTGAGGCTGTCTATTTCACTATATTGCATCTGGAGTAACAAATTGTGTAGCAAGATCTCAATGAGTTATCAACAAAATCATTCAGGAAGAGGTATTCCTCTTTGTGGAACGACAAAGCTGAAATCCTTTCTTAACCTGTCAAATCCCAATGTCACCTACAGGTGACACCTAATATTAATCAAATTTCCTGCTTGAACTTCTCTGCCTACTGGAAGTACTCAAAGGAAGGTCTTGTAATTTGAAATGTAACATTTTAAAATCGCAGCCTGCACTGGTCAGTCAGCTCACGCTCAAGTAAAAGAGGAAACGGACTGAATTGAAGTGGAGAAGCAACTATACGTTATTATGGCATGGAAAGCGTGTGATAAAAGGTAATTATATTTTGCAGTTTATGCTTGTATATTGCTTAAAGGGCTAGAAATGAAAGTGATACATTCTTAAGCATAATATTATAGCTTAAGCATGTGTTATTGACATGAAAAGGCATGATGTCACCTGTAGGTGACATTGGTCACATAAAGTAGGCCTCTTTGTCCAGTTTCAGTTATGAATAGTATCTGATCTTCATGTTATGTTTTATCACCCTTTACAGTCTGACATTGGATGAGGTACTAGAAATGTTGGAAGATGTATAGATCTATCGATGATGTTACCATCTTTCTACGAAATGATGGATATTTTACGGATGAGGAAAGTGGCGATGAGGCAACTAATTCTGTAGATCTCAATCCCCTTCCCGGTAGAATGTTGAGGTTGACAGTGGAAATAAGTGTGATATCAGCAGATGATGGTACGCCCGTACCTTCTAATGAAATGCAGCAGATTTTTCTAGGATAATTAAACCAGCATCTTCTAACAAAAATACATTAAATTGTGGGCAGCTACAGAGGAGAATTTTTATTTTCCGATTGGGCGAGGTGACGGGCATGAGGAATCTTCTGAATATGACGGACCGCAACTGTCTCCAGTTCAGTGCTTTGAGTTACTGTTCATTGAAGAAGAAGTATCTCATTGTCGAAGTTATACGTTGTGCACAGGAACCATATGTTAGACATACATTCAGATGACATAAGGTTTTATATCACTGTACTATTGTTGATTGGCAAAACTAATCTGGAAGGCATAAGAATATTTTTGGAAATAAAATCAGATGTTTAGAGTAACTTTCTTTCCAACAGCATGAGAAGAAATACACTTCCACAAATTCACCAGTATTTGTATCCTTCAGATAATATGATTCTCCCCCCTCAAGAACGAACTTGGCAAGGTACAAAAATACTTTTAATTTCTTAATCAGAACTTTGGGCAGTAATTTTACGAAATCAGTTCAAGTGATCTTGCAGTGGATGAAGCAATGGTTTCCTATTGCATCCGTCACAGCCCCAAGCAAGGGGAAAACTCTAAGGATCGGCATTAAACTGTGGTCATTTCCTACGCGATTTGATTACCTCGCAGCCTTTGAGACTTACCAAGGATCTAAATCGGCCCATCATCCGCGACAGTCCAATAGGTGTTAGGAGCAGCAGTTGTCTTCGCACTTGAAAGCAGGCTACCAGCAGGCTACAGACTGTAATAATACTGATTTTTAGTTTTTCATTATCTAAAAGTAAATACATAAATCTATTTCGCACCTTGTGTTTAAGATTTGACTGGTTAACCTGGTGTGTGTGTTTGTGCGGTAACTATCGCAGACTCAACGAGTGTACCATGCCTCTCACTGATGACTTCAGTTACATTCTTCAAGGTAAAACAGTGCTTTTAAATTAGGCATGTGACAAGCCTTCTGACAGATATGCTTAGCAGACGAAGGTAAAGAAAACTCAGCCGCAATCATTCCTTTTGGACTATTTCAATTCAACTACATGCTGTATGGTCTTAAAAGAAATCACATTTATTGGAGTGTTTGAGAAGATTGAGAATGAAGATGTTTGGGATGATGTAACAATAAGGGAGTGTTCTCTTTTTAAATTACTTAATAATTTAGAATTTTCTTTCCTTATGAAGTTCTTCTATGAGACGATGAAACATATTGATATTTTGTATAACACGATTCCGACGCAGATTTGACTGGTTAACCTGGTGTGTGTGTTTGTGCGGTAACTCTCGCAGACTCAACGAGTGTACCATGCCTCTCACTGATGACTTCAGTTACAATCTTCAAGGTACCATATCCAATGGATTACAACGTTTTGAATCAGCTGTTTCTGAAATAAGAGAGAACAATGGAAGGTATCAGGTAGATGAAGATGAATGTTCCACTCCAGCAACGAAAAGCTCTAAATACAGTTCTGGTGTAAACCTGATTGTAGATGCCAAAGAAGTGTGGGATATAGTAATCAACCAAATGAAAGATAGATTCCAACAGTCTCATATATTTAGTAGTTTCGAAATTTTGTTCCAAAATGCTTGCTACGTTCAGAGAAATTTCCCCAACGAATTTAGTCAATACTTTTTCATTAAGTTGCAGTCCATTTATTTACAGTGAGAAATTGAGAAGTGAACTTTCAGTGATTTATCGCAATGATAACTTTAAAGATATTCCTTCTGCCTGTGATTTGTTCACGCCCTTACTGAAGCGGGGCGGACTTACGCCAGGCGAGCTCCCAGTATCCCCTTGTTCTGTGAACTGTGTTTCAAATTAGCAAACAAACCGATTAATTCGAGTGAACTGTGCGCTGTACTGATGCAAGCGACTTCAATGACTGAGTGATAAAACCGTGTCGAGTTTTAGAACACTTTACGTATCTTGTAAACTTTTTTTTATTATTATTATTATTACTGCTACAAAATTTATAAAGTAAATAATGTTAAGTATTTGGGATTATTAATTGATTCGAACATGAAATGGAAAAGTCACATTACCGATTTAAGAAAGAAAATCAGAAGAACTGTTTATATATTTCATAATTTAAAATACATATCCAGTATAAAATTGTTAAGAGAGGTTTATTATGCTTTAGTTCAGTCTATTCTTAGCTACGGAATTTTGGCATGGGGAGGAGCCTACAAAAATGTAATCAATAAAATACAGGTTGTTCAAAACCTTATATTACGAATAATGTACCAGAAAGGAAGATTATACCCAAGTAGTCAATTATATGCTGAAGCAAATATATTTAATGTAAAACAGCTCTATTCCCTTGAAATATACAAATATATTAACAAAAACAAAAATATAATTGAGAACATTAAACATGAATATTCAACACGCAGTAAGATGAACCACCGTTGTATGTTATACAAACCCAAACTTAGCATAACAAAGCGCAATTTCTTGTACTTCATTCCAAAATTCTTTAATGTCCTTCCCGGTTCTTTACAAACTACTTTATTAGGTCAGAAAATGAGTCTGAAGTGTCTTAAATCCTTTGTCAGGGATAATAAAACTGTTATGGAGGAAATAACTAAATGAGAATATCACGTCACCATATCCAATTTCTATTCAGTGCTCCACCATGTGCTGTTGATCATATCCGTCATTCACTCATACCCATACTCGTATTTCAGGCATCATTTAAAATATATTTCTCACTATGTAATTAATATTCTAAATTACCACACACAAGGTTTCACCTTACGTGGTATTTTACTGATATCTACTCGACTCTGATGAGGTTGGTGTGATTTTGTATAATAATAATAATAATAATAATAATAATAATAATAATAATAATAATAATAATAATAATAATAATAATAATAATAATAATAATAATAATAATATATGTGGTTTAGTTATAAGATGAATATTTCTCAAGTAATAATGTTATTAGAAGAGTTATGTATATATAAAACAGAGTCCTGTAAATATGTAAACGACATGATGAATGAATAAATACTACTACTACTACTACTACTATCCAACGTCTTTTCGAAGTAACTGTGGGAACGCGTGGTAGTAAATGAACTGTTCCAGTAAAGATACAGGGTAACTCAGTGTTGAGTAGTGGATTCTCTTGTGCGGGCTGTATCGCAATACCTTGTATCAACATTTTTTGATTCGGGACTTGCTAACCCTTTCATCCCAATGTTGCTTTAGGTTAACATGATGTTCAGTGCATACATGCACTAAAATCATTATTTTCCCCTGTGTTCGAACGTTCCTGTGAATTAACTATAGATGTAAGCTTCCATAATCAGTCAACAGATGGTAGAAAAGTCGTATTTAATTTATCCTAGATAAAAAAGTTGACAGTGGTGTACTGCATGGTCATGGAGGATTATATCTTGGTGTTTAAATTCTACGTTTTATAAGTGGGAGTGTGTTGCATTAGGAGTGTATTTATTTTGTTTGGTGTAAAAAGCTTTAAAATACCATGTGCATCAGATAAACTTAAATTTAGAAATATTATTTTGTTATAAATAGGTTTGATGTAGTTGTTAATCTAAAGGAACATTGGGACTCAAGGGGTAAACTGTGTTACCATATCCTAACCTCAAAACAATACTGAGCAAAATTAAGCATTTTGGAAGGAAACGGAAAGAGACAGAAATTGAGTATATTCTTGAGAAGCTTGTTGACGGGACAAAGTCCGACTTCGAAGATAGTGATTCGGCTGTTCGGCAGGAAGCAATCAACTTTATTTCTACATATATGTAGGTGTAGGTCCAGAATATAAGAGACAACGATGGGGCCAGTCAGAAAAGAAAACTGTGGAAAATGGCTGTCCCCAAGCGGTGAAATAATATAATCCGTTCATGGGAGAGTAGATCTAGCTATTCAGAATAGACATTAGATTGGTCAAGTGATATATGTGAATTAGTGTTACAGTAATAAATGGTTATCTACTGTAACATAAACATAAAATGCAGCGAGGAGAAAAATGCATGTATTCCCTTGTACAATTTCAGTTAGAAATGTCTCATGCACTGACTAGGACAGAGCAGGTTCTGAATCGGAAGCGTGGGTGACCAAATGGCAATTCCAGAACCCAGTCGAAAAAATGTTGCTCCAAGACCAGTCGATGATGTCAGGTATCATTCATATGGACACTGGCCTCCGTATGAAACGAAGAAAGGCCGATGTAAATTTTGTCCTAGTGGAATAATCCAGATGACCTGCTCTAAATGCAGACTTAATTTGTGCTTGACAGGAGCAAAGAACTCGTTCTTCCAATTTCATAACAAATAATTGAGGAAACTATATATTTTGATGCACGATTTGTTGCTCTATTCGCTTTTGAAAAAAAAATGAAATGTCGTATGGCTTTTAGTGCCGGGATATCCCGGGACGGGTTCGGCTCGCCAGGTGCAGGTCTTTCTATTTGACGCCCGTACGCGACCTGCGCGTCGTGATGAGGATGAAATGATGATGAAGGCAACACATACACCTAGCCCCCGTGCCATTTGCATTAACCAATTGTAACCTGACAAACCCCGGTCATATATTATTGTTATTATTATTATTATTATTATTATTATTATTATTATTATTATTATTTATTCATGTGCATATTTCAATTATGTGTGTATTTAGCCGTCGCGGCTTAGTAACTCTTTTTGGAACTCTCGGTATTATGGATACTCTCTATATTTTATTTGGGACTAGTGTGTTCCGATCACTCAGTTTATCTCCCGGTTGTGTACGTGACGAGTCTCCGAGCGGGGGCTTACGTGTTGACGGAGCTGAGGTGGAAAATTCCAGGAACTGGGCTATTTTAAGATACTGTTGTGTTGGCTTGGGCTAGTGTGGTGCAAGCACGCGTCTGTAGTTGGAAGTTGCAGCTTGCAGTGTGCAGAGGTGATACTGGTGGTAATCTGAGAGGTGTTTTGTACGAGTTGTGAGGAAGATGTCCCATGCCATGTTGGGAGTTCGAGATCTGCTGTTGAGGGAACCAGGGAGAAAGATGCTGGAGTGTAACAACATTCTATGGTTATGAATGTTAGCCATATATAATTCTACGGAGAGTCTACGTAAGGTAACGTGTTGGGCCTTTTCAAACTATACCAACGCCATCAGCAAAGTGGAGTCCATTCTTGAAAAATGAGTCATGACTGCGTGTGAATATTTTGCGTTGCGAATAAACTGAGTACCAGTTATTGAGAGAGAGTTATTTCATAAATTAAGACATTTATTATTTATATCAATATTCTCTTTATTTTGTTATATATGTTCAAGGGTGTATCACGACGAGCTCTGCTCGGATTTCTAGGTAAATACAGGTTTAATTGACTAAGTAAATTGTATGAGATTAAATTATATTCTGTTTAATTTCTATGGGTGGGGGAAATTACCAGATGGACTCCTTTTCCAATATTAATTTTTTAGGTATCAAGTGATTCAGATCTCCTTGTCACAAGGCAACGACCCTGAAGATGAGTTTCAACAGCCGGCAAAGTTTAAGAATTATTTATTTGTATATTTATGGCTCCCAAATTCCATTAGTCATTATTATTTATATTTAAATTTAATAGAGAGATTTCAATGTCGCTAGCAACGTGGGGCAAGACTGATCTGAGTCACGATAGGGTATGCACACAGAAATGGTATAGTTGCTCTCAGATTTCATGATATGTACAGTTGTTGTGGAGATTTCTTGTTCGCTGTGGAGTGTATAATATGTCTTGTGGAAATTTTGCGTATGTGGGAAACGCAAGGTGATGAGTTGGACGAGAGAAAATATTAATCTGTTAAAATTAAGAAATAGGAGTGTGGAAAGGAAAGTGCATATTAATTGTAGTACACGGGGAGCAAACTATACCGTTGACATGATTAATTCAGAGAGTGAAGCCACAATGGGCGATAATAATTTAAATGTTGTGTTAGATTCGATGGTAACCGGGGACAATGCTTCATCATCTCTATCAGAGCAGAGTAGCGATAATAGTGACCAGCAGCTAGACCAATTAGTTCATATTTTGAGTGAATTTACTAATAAACTTGAAAGTAAACTTAGAGAGCAGAATGATGAGTTAACACAGAAACTTGAAAGTAAACTTGAGGATAATAATCAGAAAATGGAAATTAATGTTGCTAAAATTGAAAAACAAGTTCAGGAAATTAGTGATAGGATGGATAATCAAGTAAAGAGGTTAAGTGAGAAAGTCGATTCAGGTATTATGGAGATGAGGAAGGAATTAAACTATCAATGTGTAGAAATTAATGGTAAATTGTCTGAGCATGATAGGCAAATTGAAGAAATTAGGGGTATATCTGAATCAAATAAAAGTGAATTTAACCGAGTAATTTGTAACGTTGCTAATAATCTTGAAGCTAAACTTGTTGAAAATAATTCTAAATGTCAGGATAAAATTTTAGATAACTTTAACAGTATTCACAATGTGATAAGTAAACAAGGTGTAATTGAATATCAGGTCAGAGAGAACGCTAGTCATATTGATGTATGGAAGGCAGATGTATTACAGAGGGTTGACGAAAAGATTCAATCAGTCAGGTCCTCAGGTGATGTTCAGAGTTCTAGCATACAAAGGCATATTATTAAGGAAATTGAGCTGCCTAAGTTTAATGGTAAGCAGTTTAACCCTCTGGAATTTCTCAAGGTAGTGGAGAAACGTTTTACTACGAGCTTGGAAGAAGGTGTGTTAGAGTGGGACTTGGTAGATGATATGTTAGCAAGTGCGTTTACGGGTGAAGCTAGGAGTTGGTATGATGTTTATAGAGGTCATATTAAGGGTTTAAGGGGATTCAGGGAGTTGTTTATGGATAAGTTTTGGGATGAGGAGATTCAGGGTAGGGAAAGAGATAGGGTTATGGCTGGGAAGTATAAGGGTAATGAGGGTATTTCTCGTACGGAGTATTTTCTTGTGCACGTGGCTATTAGTCAGAACTTAGAAGAGAGTTTGCCAGAGCAGGATATTGTTAGGAGGATGGCTAGACATTTTAATGAAGATATTCAGTTGGCCATGTGCATCCAGCAGGTTAAGACCATTAAGGGAATGGAAGGGCTGTTGCAACGTTTCGATTCTTTGGGTAGGCAGGTAGGACATAGGAGTGTGGGGGAAAATAATCACAGGAGAGGAGTAGCATTTGAAAGTAATCGTAGGAATGGGAATGACTATAGCAGAAGGGATCAGGGTAATGGGAATAGGCAGGAAGAAACCGGGATTAATTTCAGGAATCAAGATAGTAGGAATTTTAATTCTAGTAATCAGTCTAGGGATTTGAATGATAGGGGGAGAAGGGATGAGAGAGGTAATAATAGTGGTAATCAGCAGAATCAGAATTTAAACTCCAACGGGATGTCCTAAATAGGTCCGTTAGGAGATCCCCACTTGATGTGCAAATCCATGTTATCAGGGAGGCTTTTGAGATTGATGTTGGTAAGGATTTGTTGTGTGACCAGGATAGTGCTAAGGAAGGTGGTTCGTCTGAATTATTGATCAACCCAGCTATGGAGGCTACCATATGGGGTGTGAAGGAGAAATTGCTTGTAGACTCGGGGAGTCATAAGTCTTGTGTAAATTTTAAATTTTGTGAGGAAGCTCGTCGCAGAGGTGAGATTATTGAGGAGTTGTGTGATATTTTATTTGAGTTAGAGGCTGCTGAGCCTGACACTATTGTGGAAAAAGGGAATATGAGGTATAAACTTCTGAGTGGTTTAGTAGCTCGCATATGTCATAAGGATGTATGGAGGGTTGTAGTGCCTCAAGCCTTGCGGAAAGACATGATTTGGTATTTCCATAAGGAATTAGGTCACTTTGGTGCGGAGAAGGTATTATGTGCAATTCAGTATCACTTTGTGTGGCGCAATATGGGTAGACAAGTCCGTCAGACTTTGGCTACTTGCGATGTGTGTCAGAAGTGTAAACACCCAAATAGGTATATGCACGGGCCGAGGCAGGCTGTGATAACCGAGGATATAGGTGAGTTACTGTGTGTGGACATCTATGGACCGTTGGTTAAGTCTAGGTATGGCTACCGATATATATTTGTAATACTTGACTCGTTCTCTAAATTTGTTAAATTATACCCACTTCGGAAGGCTTCTGCTAGAGGATGTGCCAATGCAGTGAGTAAGTATTGCGAGGAATTCGGTAACTCTAGGAGGATCCTATCCGATCACGGCTCACAGTTCACTTCGAACATCTGGAAGAAGACTCTACAGGACAGAGGTATTCAGGTAACATATTCGTCTATAAGGTTTCCTTGTGGAAACATGTCTGAGAGAGTCATGAGGGAACTTGGACGGATGTTTAGGACCTATGTAAGTCATAATCATAGCTCTTGGTATGAACATTTAAGTAGGATGGAAAATTGGCTCAATGTCACAAGACATGAGAGTACTGGTCTTACACCCATTGAGGTGCACTTTGGGAGAAAGCCTGATTTTGAGTTGGCCAAGATATTGAGGTTGGAGAGCGTGGAGGAGGTTCCTCAGGATCTATTTGTACAGCTTGCTAGGGAGAAGCTGATTAAGTCTGGTCAGAAACGTGCGAGGATAGTTAAGAATAGGTGCTCTGATAGTTTAGAGGTAGGAGATGAAGTATTGTTGCGAGTGCCTCACCCATCTAACGCTGAGGATAAGACCATGTCTAAGTTTTTTCAATTGTTTAACCCTTTGAGCCCCATGAAGAGAAGTATAAGTTGAACATTTATTTTATTCACAAGATGACTATACAATAGGTACACAGAATCATAAAGCACACTCAGTTTGTTCGTCACAAATATAGGGTGTCCATACCAGGTGTGGTTTCATCAGGAAACCACTGGGAAGATAGTGCACTTTTGCACTTCTTGTAATACTCGCCAAAACAGTTTCTTTCATTGTTCAGGCACAAACCTACATCACATACAAGACATGCCCATTTGGTTCGGTGGGGATTTGATGTAGTACTGCAATGGGCATAGCGTCGTGATTTACATTTAGTTGGCATGTGGTTAGATTTGTCAAATCGCATTTCTGGTGCCACGTACTTCTTGAATTTGTTCTTCACGCGTTGGGTTTTCTTGCCTCTAGTTGGAGTTGATCCGACCCCAATTATTCCCGCAACCACTGACATTCGGAAATTTTTCAGAGTTAGTGTGGCACCACCTTTACTTCTCTCCTTGAACAGGATGTAAGCATTCAGAATGCATACATCAACGAAGTGCCAGAATATGCGCAACCTCCATCTCTTACCTTTACGGTTTACTTCATATACCGACGTCAGCATGTCAGCCTTGTCCACAAACCCCATGTTCGAGTTATAATCTGAAACCATTACCGGACAATTGACAGTAACTGTTGTTCCATCTTTCATTTTTCGTGAACGGTAGTTTGCTGCGACGGGTCATGAAAGTTTGAAAGATAAAGGATTCCTTTCTTGTCCTTCCAAATACGTGTCACAATGCCACTACTAGTATATCTAAAATCAGAAGCACCACGTTCCAGTTGTTTCTCGTTTACTAAATCTTTTGGCATTTGTACTCTGCCCTTCCTCACCGTACCACAAACATAAAATTTTCTCCTTGCAGAGTTTGCATTAGTGCTACGGAGATGAAATAATTGTCAAAATAGACCTGGTGGTTACATCCCTCGAGCTTGGCAGTGACCCACTGGTTTCAGGTTGAAACCACGTATATTTCATATAGAAATAGAAAATATTTCTATAATTATAAACTGAAATACTCACAAACTTGTTAATTAGGCTTTTTGTAATAAGAAAATGAACAAATACTTACGGTTCAGTAGCACACAAGTTGTTATTTATAATCGCAATGAAGAGCAAGTAGGCAAGACGCCATTACATGAATACCTCCATGAACTAAACACTGTGCGCCAACTCCAAAACAACTTCAACTCCCTTAGATACGTGAAACAGCCAGCAGATAGCTCCAGTTAACAGAGAGGCAACCCGGTTTCTTATGATAACCAGCAGCAAGCCAGGCAAATGAACTTCTAAACATGGTTTCACTGCGAAACCACTAGTACAGAAAGGGTTAAGGGTCCTTTTATTGTTGCGAGAAGGATAGGGAGGTGTGCATATTCCTTAATTGATGCTAATAGGAAATGTATTGGAACTTATAATGTGTTCAATTTGAGGAGATACCATCGGGATCCCTAATGTTGTATATTGTATATTTGATGGGTAGTTTGAGGAGCTGTCCTTGGGCCATCAGCCACCTGATTTGTGTTGTTTTGCCAACATTTGCATCTGTTGGAAAACAAAGGGGGAGTATTGTAACCTGACAAACCCCGGTCAGATATTATTATTATTATTTATTCATGTGCATATTTCAATTATGTGTGTATTTAGCCGTCGCGGCTTAGTAACTCTTTTTGGAACTCTCGGTATTATGGATACTCTCTATATTTTATTTGGGACTAGTGTGTTTCGATCACTCAGTTTATCTCCCGGTTGTGTACGTGACGAGTCTCCGAGCGGGGGTTTACGTGTTGACGGAGCTGAGGTGGAAAATTCCAGGAACTGGGCTATTTTAAGATGCTGTTGTGTTGGCTTGGGCTAGTGTGGTGCAAGCACGCGTCTGTAGTTGGAAGTTGCAGCTTGCAGTGTGCAGAGGTGATACTGGTGGTAATCTGAGAGGTGTTTTGTACGAGTTGTGAGGAAGATGTCCCATGCCATGTTGGGAGTTCGAGATCTGCTGTTGAAGGAACCAGGGAGAAAGATGCTGGAGTGTAACAACATTCTATGGTTATGAATGTTAGCCATATATAATTCTACGGAGAGTCTACGTAAGGTAACGTGTTGGGCCTTTTCAAACTATACCAACGCCATCAGCAAAGTGGAGTCCATTCTTGAAAAATGAGTCATGACTGCGTGTGAATATTTTGCGTTGCGGAATAAACTGAGTACCAGTTATTGAGAGAGAGTTATTTCATAAATTAAGACATTTATTATTTATATCAATATTCTCTTTATTTTGTTATATATGTTCAAGGGTGTATCACGACGAGCTCTGCTCGGATTTCTAGGTAAATACAGGTTTAATTGACTAAGTAAATTGTATGAGATTAAATTATATTCTGTTTAATTTCTATGGGTGGGGGAAATTACCAGATGGACTCTTTTCCAATATTAATTTTTTAGGTATCAAGTGATTCAGATCTCCTTGTCACAAGGCAACGACCCTGAAGATGAGTTTCAACAGCCGGCAAAGTTTAAGAATTATTTATTTGTATATTTATGGCTCCCAAATTCCATTAGTCATTATTATTTATATTTAAATTTAATAGAGAGATTTCACAATTAAGGTTAAAATCCCCGACCCGGCCTGGAATCGAACCCGGGACCCTCGGAACCGAAGGCCAGTACGCTGACCGTTCAGCCAACGAGTCGGACTTCGCTTTTGTAGAATTATATAATGAGACAATGTTAGATGTTGTTTGCTAGGTGTAATTTTGCGTACAGAAGAACACCATGTAATTTGCTCTGTGAAATATGTATGTCGCAGTTGAATGTTACCACAGGCTCCCAAAGATAACCCAGAGCAACATGCTGGATTTTCTAAATTTGTGTGGGAAATTCTGAACGTTATTAACAAACATGATCACTGTGTTCTAAAACAACTACTCTAAAGGAGAAAAGAATTCTCCCCAAAATAATAATTTCACACTGAAAGGGTTCTAATCAAAGAACGCATCGTGTCGTGCGCGGTGAAGCTGACGTGCGTAACGCGGGTTAAACATGTGCATATTCTGTGCCTAGTTACCTGGAGAGTCGTCACCAACCAAGGACAATGGTGAGTCAACTCAGCAGTCAACAGATGCAATCAGCAACCGTCTCGGTGCTGATGGACCTGATGAAGGTGTCCCGAGGAAATTGAGGCTCAGTATCCATATCTCCTTATGCATTATTTTTAGATACGGGAATTATTTTATGAAAAACTATAGCCATTAATGTTAGGGATTCAATTGTATTTAAACATAAATGTGCCAAAGCAGAGCACATAGGCTTTCCTTTGTAATAAGTCTGAGTGGCTTTAATTGTAAATATGGTGAAAATGATCTATGGGAGAAGGAATTTTATTTTTCGTATTATTTGGGGAGTTTAGGTTACATTATTGTTTTATAAGATCTGTAGTTTGATGGAATCTAGGTTTAATAATGTAGGATAAGCTGATATTGGACCGGCGTAGTTAGTTATGCATGCGAAGTGATATTATGGGAGGACAAATTATTTTGAGAAGAGGTGCAAATACAACTGAAGCCAAGCCCTCAACGATTTACGTAGCTAGAGACCGTTTCACTTTATTTGTGTCATTTTAGGCTGTGCGTTTGTTGCTTTATTAACACGTGTGTTGATTTAATTACAGTGTGTTGCTTTATTGACACCTGTGTTGATTTAATTGCAGTATGTTGCTTTATTAATGCGTGTGTGAAAGATGAATCAAGTAGGCAGGTCAGAGGAAGTGTAGACCCATTTGAAAGCATCATTAATAATAATAATAATAATAATAATAATAATAATAATAAGACGAACAAAATTTTTTTTTGCTAGGGGCTTTACGTCGCACCGACACAGATTGGTCTTACGGCGACGATGGGATAGGAAAGGCCTAGGAGTTGGAAGGAAGCGGCCGTGGCCTTAATTAAGGTACAGCCCCAGCATTTGCCTGGTGTGAAAATGGGAAACCACGGAAAACCATCTTCAGGGCTGCCGATAGTGGGATTCGAACCTACTATCTCCCGGATGCAAGCTCACAGCCGCGCGCCTCTACGCTCACGGCCAACTCGCCCGGTAAGAACAATATTAATATTAGGAAACGGTGTCTTGATGGTCAGGGGATCGTGTCACATTAACTACCACCGGATCAGCTGTTTTTGAAATTATGTGCGGAGATGAGGTTTGCAAAGTCAGGATAATTCGAAGTCAGGACTCACGGTGTCAGATATTGGTATTGCACATGTAGAGATTTATGAATGAGGAATTGACCTCGTGATTATAGGGATGTGCTGCGGTAATATGATGTGTATTTAAAGGGACGAATTTTGTTCTTCCTTTAATGAGTGGTTTGAGGTTCATATCCCCGCCCGCTGTGAGGGGAGGCTGGCCTAGAACCGTATTTTTTGTGAAAGCCTTGTGTGTTGTATTCTTTTTGTTTGTGAGGACTTCGACCTAATGAGTGTCTTTTTTATTTATTTCAAAAGAGGCACCAGAGCCAAGGCTCATAATGGAGCAGTACATTTAATTACATTTCGCAACAATGATGAGATTTGAGAACATCAGCTTCTAGGTCAAAAATATAATATACTATACAATGAATAATATTAATAATATTAAGGTATCCTAGTGATAGAAACCAAATATGAACAGCAGTGATATAGTATACTAAATCAGTACTCTATAGGCATAGCATTTTTCATCATCATCATCATCATCTGTTTACCCTCCAGGGTTGGCTTTTCCCTCGGACACAGCGAGGGATCCCACCTCTACCGCCTCAAGGGCAGTGTCCTGGAGCTTCAGACTCTTGGTCGGGGATACAACTGGGGAGAATGACCAGTACCTCGCCCAGGCGGCCTCACCTGCTGTGCTGAACAGGGGCCTTGTGGAGGGATGGGAAGATTGGAAGGGATAGGCAAGGAAGAGGGAAGGAAGCGGCCGTGGCCTTATGTTAGGTACCATCCCGGCATTCGCCTGGAGGAGAAGTGGGAAACCACGGAAAACCACTTCCAGGATGGCTGGGGTGGGAATCGAACCCACCTCTACTCAGTTGACCTCCCGAGGCTGAGTGGACCCCGTTCCAGCCCTCATACCACTTTTCAAATTTCGTGGCAGAGCCGGGGGTGGCAGCTAATCACGCTAACCACTACACCACAGAGGCGGCCATAGCATTTTTACTTTTAGAAAATTAAGAAGCTTGGTTTTAATGCCGGGTAATTTAGCGGCTTCTCGAATATGCCCAGGAAGGCTATTAAAAACTTTACAGAGAAATGCCATAAAGAATTAGTGCCATACTTAGTAGACTTTGATGATTTACAGTGAATTTTAGTAGATCCTCTTGTACTGTATGAATGTACCGTATATCAGAATTCAAGTTGCAAAGTGTGTTCGAATGAGTTTGTCCATTTTCAATTTATACAACATAATAGCTGAAGTTTTTTACGAAGGGGGCTGCCTGGCCGAGGTTCGCCCGGAAGGACGTGGGTTCGAATCCACGTCAGGAAGTCTTAAAATTTAAGAAACGAGATTTCCACTTCCGGAGGTGCATATGGCCCTGAGGTTCACTCAGCCTACACCAAAAATGAGTACCAAGTTAATTCCTGGGTACTAAGGCGGCCGGGCATAGAGCTAACCACTCTACCCCATCACGTGCTGCGGTTAACAATGGTGGAAGCCTTTACCTTGCACTCCTCCAAGGGCCTTCATGGCCTGTATGGAGGTGTCTTTGTCTTTTTTACGAAGACCAGCACATTACAATACTGGTAGACCTGTATGGTTGGTGTTAGGGTGAGTAAGTTGAAGAGTATTTTTTCTGTAAGATACTGATCTTTTCAAATTGTTCTTTACTGCAACATGCCCAGATACGAATCATTTCAATTAGGGCATGATAAATACTCTTCAACAGTCCACGAGAAACTTTGTATTTTATTCGGCTGCGTACACCAATAGCAGGAGTTATTCTAGCACACAGCATTGTGATGTGATTCTCCCACGTTAGCGACTCATCTATGCTAAATCCTAAAAATTTGGTTAATTGAACTCGAGGTATCACTTGATCATAGAAAGTTAAGTTGATGGCCAGAGGAAATGTACATAATGGTTTGTGAAATATGATATAGTTAGTTTTATTATGATTAATTCTTAGTCGGTTGGTAGTAAGCCAGGTCTGAATTAAAGATATGTCATGTTGCATCTTTTCTTCAATATTATATATACAATTCCCTGTGTAGAAAATATTTGTGTCATCAGCAAATAATGACAATTTGTCGAACAGCGGCAAGTTACCAATATCGTTGACAAATACAAGAAATACTGTTTTTCCTAGAGCAGAACATTGAGGCACACCAGTTGTTATAGTCTGCAACGTGCTTTCTGCTCCCATACAACTAACGAACTGTACCCTGTCTCTGAGATAATCTGTAAACCAGTTAAGTGCTAAACCTCTAACCACTGCTGCTTCCAACTTCAGTAGCAAAATGTTATGGTCAACTGTGTCAAATGCTTTCTGAAGATCTATAAAGAGGCCTGATGCTACCATACATGAGGCTAAGTACTCCTGTAACTTAATAATAATGTCTTCCACAGCATTGTAGGTACTAGAGTTAGGCAAAAATCCATACTGATATGGATAAAAATAGTCATTACATTGTAGGTATTTTAATAGCCTATCCTTGACCACTATCTCTAGGATTTTTGATACAATGGGAAGGACTGATATAGGTCTGTAGTTATTGAGATCAAATTTATCAGACCCTTTATACACAGGTATGACCTTGGCAATTTTTAACTCACGTGGAACAATACCTTCACTTAACGATTTGTTGATTAACTTCGTAATGCACGGAATTCAATGCACAGCTAGAGTCTTAAATAGGTTATTAATAATACCGTACACATCACCACTGCTGCTATTTTTTAAATTTTCTTATTATTTCCGAAACTTCCAGGTCATTAGTAGGTTTCAAAAGCAATAAATTACTTGGCCCATTTCCAATATTAGGTGATTTGTGGGTAGGAGTATTGGTAGCTAACTTTTCCTATATTCATAAAATGGTCATTAAATAATTTTGATATTTCTACTGGACAAGTCACAATATTATCCTGAACTTTGAGTTGTAAATTCCTGTTTTTGTTAAAAGGTAAAAGATTTCATTGACGATTTTCCAAGGAATGTCTTTGGCATTACTTAATCTATTTATGAAAAATGCTTTTCCAACTGTCTTTTAAGTTTAGTTACCTGATTACATAACAGTTTATAGTAATTTAACAATTGCTGTGATGCATAATCACAGCCCATTTTTACTCTCAGTTGTTGTTTTTTTATTTTAGCGTAAAGTTTGTTCTTTTGGTCAATGAGGCTGGAAAAAGTTCCATTCATCCATGGGCAATATTGCCTACCTCTGGATGTCTTATTTTTTGCTTTATCATTCTGATTTATAGGCCTACTGCTACTATTGGCTTCCTGCAGATAATTGTTAAGTTTATTTACTATCACATCACAACTATCACCTTCACTGATGATCATAGGATTGGCAGACATATAAGCATTCATGTTCTTCACATTACATGTTTTTGATTTCAAGTATGAATTTTCTGTTCTCACTTTCGGTAACAAATTTATATCGCAGACTAATAAATTATGATCACTTTAATCATTAATTATATTATACAGTTTGCACCTACACAGCTTATCGACATAAACATGATCTAACAGACTAGCTGTACTGTTAGTAATCCTGGTGGGAAAACTGCTGTTACATGGGTTTTGGTTATAGCATTCACATAACCTTGTAGTTATTTATGATGATTATGTACTTGAATAATAGAACAGGGACGGTGTATTAATGTGTTTAATTAACACTCCAACTATCGTGGGGACGAAAGTGAAAATATGAATAATAATCAGAGAGAATAAAGATAATATTAGAAGCACAGAACATCAATATATAAAAGTCTTCGAAACCCTAACAAAGTTCAAGGAGTTTATAACACATATATGAGTTTATACACATATATTGATACTAGAGGCCGCCACACACTCCCTCCGCAGTGACAGCGTCCATGTATTTTCGAGGGAAGGTGACCCTTCGACCTGATCTGGTGATCCGTGGTGCGGGTGTATTGGATTGAGTGCTGCCTGTCTTCTTCTGAAGGTTGACAGTCTTTGGAATGGAACTCGACGGAATATCCAGAGTAGTTTCTCCAGATATGTCTTCCTTGTTGTCCGATGATTGGTCTGCCAGAAGGAAGGCAGGTTTCAATCTGTCAATGCTAATAGTTTGTTTCCCTGTTGGCATCTCCACCTCGAAGTGTTTGTCACTGCGAGACAGGACTGGATATGGCCCGTCATATGGTGATTTAAGAGGAGTTCTGACCGCATCGTGTCGAACGAAAACGAACTTGCTCGTCATCAGCCGTGGGTGAATGAAGTCGGCTCCAATAATCGGTGATTGCACATCTGCAATTACGAATTTCCATGTGAAATTGCGCCGTAAGCCCAAACTGAGTACTAGTAGACGCTCTCCGTAAATGTTAATACCAGTGCCGTTTGCTGCATAAAGTTTACGATCTGTCTTGTTTGGGCGATCACTATCCGAAGGCGGAATCACAGAAATATCAGCTCCGGTATCGACCAGGAAATGACTTCCGCTACTTCTGTCTGTGAGAAATAGGCGGCGTGAAAAATGACTCCGATCACCTGCCGCCGCTAGTGTGGAGCGTTTTAGTTTGACTGCATGTTAGAATTCTGAGCGGAAGGTGGTTGATATGAGCATGGGCTTTGACATTTCTTTTTCCTGCTGCGATATTTAAAGTGATACCAACATAGTGCTCCATTAGGATTAAAAGAGTGGGCTGATTGGGACCTGTCTCGTGACCTTCTTGGTGAGGAACGAGATGATCGTGAGCTACTTCTTGAAGAACGTGACAACGTTTTCAATTCATTGATTTTCAGTGTTAATTCAGCGATCTGCATTTCTAGTCTTGAGATACGATCGTTACTGACATCATTTATTTTTTCGACTGCAATGGTGGATGGTGCCTGCGCGGTTTGAGCACAAACATTTAATCCCGGTTGTGAAATTTCAACAATTTTGTCAGCCATAGTGGCTATGGTGTCCAGATTATCTTTACTCGTAGCTAATATAGAACGTGCGGTAACAGGAAGCCTCTGCATAAATATGGTTTTCAAGAAATCGTCCTTGACTTGCGTACCGGCTAAAGTTCGCATCTCACGCAAGAGTTGAGTTGGCTTCTTATCACCTAATTCTAATTCTTTTAATAACTTCGTCACTTTCCTATTCTCTGACTCTTCAAATTCCTGAATTAGTCGTGCTTTAAGCTCTGTGAACGGAGTGGTAGATAGTGGTCGAGATAAAAAGTCGGAAATTAATTCTACAATATCCGCTTCTAATGACGCAACAACATGATTAAATTTCGTGGTTTCGTTAGTGATACCCAACATAGTAAACTGTGTTTCAACTTGAAGAAACCATACCTTTATGTGTTTCTTCCAGATGGGTGGAATCTTCACTGAAATGCGAGCAATACCCGCTTCGTTCCATACTGTTGTTGGCGGTGGATTTGTTTCGTTGCTGGCATCGGTCATTTTCACACTTGACTAACCACAAAATGTGTTCCGCGCCGTATTTTAATATCACGTCGGGGTCACCAATGTAGTTATTGATGATGATTATGTACTTGAATAATAGAACAGGGACGGTGTATTAATGTGTTTAATTAACTCTCCAACTATCGTGGAGACGAAAGTGAAAACACGAATAATAATCAGAGAGAATAAAGATAATATTACAAGCACAGAACATCAATATATAAAAGTCTTCGAAACCCTAACAAAGTTCAAGGAGTTTATAACACATATATGAGTTTATACACATATATTGATACTAGAGGCCGCTACAACCTCTTAAGTTCAGACTTTAGTAGACTCTGCTGAAGTTTATCAATATTGAAATCATCTACAGTAAAACACATATAATTACCGTATTTATTCCATATATCCTCAAGTACATTAAGAGACTCATTGGAAAATTTCAAAAATCTGGTGATTATGGGAGATTTCAATGCTGTGGTTGGCTCAAAACCAGACAGGATTGGAATAGAGAAATTTGGACTGGGAAAGAGAAACAGGCGAGGTGAAAGGCTACTCGATTTTCGCGAACAGTATGATATGGTATTAACTTTTTGCTAGGGGCTTTACGTCACACCGACACAGATAGGTCTTATGGCGACGATGGGATAGGAAAGGCCTAGGAATTGTAAGGAAGCGGCCGTGGCCTTAATTAAGGTACAGCCCCAGCATTTGCCTGGTGTGAAAATGGGAAACAACGGAAAAACATCTTCAGGGCTGCCGATAGTGGGATTCGAACCTACTATCTCCCGGATGCAAGCTCACAGCCACGCGCCTCTACGCGCACGGCCAACTCGCCCGGTATGGTATTAACTAACACCATGTTTGAAGTGCCTTTGAGAAGACGATATACCTGGAAAAGTCCCGGAGACATGCAAAAGTAGTATAATAAGCGGGTTCGGCGGCCTCCTCCGCCCGCGGCGCGGGAAATTTGAATTCTGGCGGGAAACTTGAATTTTTGGCGGGAAATTTGAATTTTTGGCGGGAAATTTGAATTTTGGCGGGAGATTTGAATTTGTAAACAAAGCCACGTGCTTTTTGACAGCTGTCATCGACAACAACGCATCGCTAACCTCACTGCCGCCATCTTGACGGGCCTAAACCTCACTAGTGCCAACTTAACCTAACTAGCATGAGGTAAACAAAGCCACGTGTTTTTTGACAGCCACGTGCCTTTTGACAGACAACAACGCATCGCTAACCCCAGTACTGCCATCTTGACGGGCCTAAACCTCAGTAGTGCCAACTTAACCTAACTAATGTGAGGTAAACAAAGCCACGTGTTTTTTGACAGCCACGTGCTTTTTGACAGATTTGTAAACAAAGCCACGTGCGTTTTGACAGCTGTCATCGACAACAACGCATCGCTAACCTCAGTACTGCCATCTTGACGGGCCTAAACTTCAGTAGTGCCAACTTAACCTAACTAGCGCGTGGTAAACAAAGCCACGTGCTTTTTTTGACAGCTGTCATCCGCCATCTTTAAACACTGTGCTGCCCTCTTTCATCACCTGTCATCGGTAGTGCTGCCATCTTGGCGGGCCTAAACCTTAGTGCTACCAACTTAACCTCACTAGCTCGAGATAAACAAATCCGCGTGCTTTTTGACAGCTACGTGCAGCTGTCATCCGCCATCTTTGAGCATCGTGCTGCCCTCTTTAGCTACTTACCTTTGACAGCTGTCATCCGCCATCTTGCATCCGAAACCTCAGTGCTGCCTGGTGACGGCAAATTCCACGTGCTCTTGTTTGGAAACAAAGCCACGTGCAGCTGTCATCCGCCATCTTTGAGCACCGTGCTGCCCTCTTTAGCTACTTACCTTTGAAATGTGGTACGTCACAGCTGTCATCCGCCATCTTTAATCCAGAGAGAACAGTGCTGCAATCTATGTGGTGGCGGCAAATTCCACGTGCTCTTGTTTGGAAACAAATCAACATGCTTTACTTTGACAGCTGTCAACCGCCATCTTTAATCACCGTGCTGCCCTCTTTAGCTACTTACCTTTGAAATGTGGTGGCGGAAAATTTCACATGCTTTACAAACCTATATGCTTTTCTGACAGCTGTCATCCGCCATCTTTAATCCAGAGAGAACAGTGCTACCCTCTATATGGTAGCGGCAAATTCCACGTGCTCTTGTTTGGAAACAAAGCCATGTGCTTTTTTGACAGCTGTCATCCAGCCATCTTTAATCCAGAGAGAACAGTGCTGCCCTCTATGTGGTGGCGGCAAATTTCTGTTAGCTATCATCCGCCATCTTTAATCAAGAGAGCACCGTGCTGCCCTCTATGTGGTGACGGTAAATCCCGCGTGCTCTTGTTTGGAAACAAACTCACGTGCTTTTTTAACAGCTACCACCCGCCATCTTTAATCAACAGAGCATAGTGCTGCCCTCTATGTGGTGGCGGCAAATTCCACGTGCTCTTGTTTGGTAAACATAGCCACGTGCAGCTGTCATCCGCCATCTTTGAGCACCGTGCTGCCCTCTTTAGCTACTTACCTTTGAAATGTGGTACGTCATCCACCATCTTGCATCGCAAACCTCAGTGCTGCCCGGTGGCGGCAAATTCCACGTGCTCTTGTTTGGAAACAAAGCTACGTGCAGCTGTCATCCGCCATCTTGCATCACAAACCTCAGTGCTACACTCTATGTGGTGGCGGCAAATTCTAAATGCTTTACAAACCTATGCCCTTTTTTTTGACAGATATCATCCGCCATCTTTAATCACCGTGCTGCCCGGTGGCGGCAAATTCCACATGCTTTACAAACCTATGTGCTTTTCTGACAGCTGTCATCCGCCATCTTTAATCACCGTGCTACCCGGTGGCGGCAAATTCCACGTGCTCTTGTTTGGAAACAAAGCTTTTAATCCAGAGAGAACAGTGCTGCCCCGGTGGCGGTAAATTCCACGTGCTTTACAAACTTATATGCTTTTCTGACAAAAAATTCTGCTCTCGAGATACTTACCGAACTAGACGATACTATACTTACGAATCTGCTCATCACCTTCTTTCTTCTATGAGTAATAAACAAAAAAATTATCTTGCAAATAAGGAGCGGGAGGAAGGTGATACCTAACCTAAAATAAAAGAATAAGCCAATTCTACATTATTTATTTACATCTTGTATGTACAAGTTTTATCTTGAATCGTTTTACCCTAGTGATGTTTGCGTACTTCTCGATGCAATTCTTGAATGTACAAGTTTAAACTTGCCGTACTACGCTCTCAGCGTACCTCTTTGTGATGTAAGACAGCGTAACGTAAGTACACACCTCTAGCATAATGTTTATGTAAAGTAGTACCGATCAATGCTACTATGCCCCCAGGCTAGCGTGTTGGTAGAATTTGGAATGACAAACCGTTTACAATCATCGCTATTAAGGGCTACCTTACTAATTAAATGAGTGTACAACTGGTGCTTCTTGCTTCTAATGACAGACATTTGCTTATGCAAAACAGGTGGATTTCTTTTAATGCAATTGTTATAGTTTTCAAAACTTAGCTGATTCTGAACGACATTCTTTTTAACCCCCTTCAATCTCTTCATTTGTGATTCATTTAAGAGTTTTATGCAATGTGACTTGGATTTAGTACCTACAAATGAATCTGTAATATTCCCAGCACATTCATCTTTCATTTTACCTAGAACCTTTTTGTTCACTAGCGGTAGATGATATTGATTATCTGCAGGATAGTTACTTGTATCAAACCTACCCAAGTCCGGCTTTATATCATTGTAATAGTCATCAGTTTTGATTTGATAAATAAACGAATCGGTATCTGTGTAGAGCAATTGCGCATTATGCGCGTACTTCTTCATCATATAATCGTAATGGAATTCATACATGAGTGTTTTAGCCAATTCAAGTACTGCAAAGCCGACGTAGGTAGGTTTGTCATACTTAAACTTGACACGATTCATCTGTATAATAACTAAATTCTCATGTATGATGGTGCAGCTATGGAAATTTGGTTTACTTATTAAATAGTTAGCACCATACCTTTTCTTAATATTATCCCAGTTTGTAATCAATTTTACATCAACGCGTTTGTCAACATTTTCCATAGTCTTACCAAACACACTGTTATTCATGAGCTTGTAGAAATCTTTTTTCAAACTCGTTAACCGCATTCGTTCTTAAATAATTGTTCAGATCGATATATGGCTTTAGCCACGGTGACTGATTAAATTCTAGTACGCGGTGAATTTTGGATAACTTCAAACCATGCTGCAAACACTGTTTTAAATTTCGGTAATGAATGATATACTTAGATTTATCGCACAAATTAGCAATGAGCATTTTCGTCGTTGATGCGATGTACGGGGGCTTCATATTTTCAGGGCAGAACGGTAGGTCATTATGAGAAGTGTGTAACTCTTTAGGATACTGTAAGTCAACTTCGAGGAAATAGCCTTTATCAGCTTCATCACCTAGGGCGTGTAGCTGTAAAGCATCAATTTCGCACTGCGTCAGCCAGCGGAAGCCACTCACCGGTAGACGCTGACTCATCGCCCACCCATACTGATTATTAGCATCGAGGTAAACGATATACCGAGATTCCTGACTGGAATCGAAACTCGGCATGTACTTATTATTAGCCCACGAATACCGCCCGCTGCACTGACTCAGACCGCCTCGAATTGATGATTTTATGAAGTGCACCATATCGATATCGGTCAGCAGTTCCAAATTCACATGCGTGTGTTTCAACATCGCATCCCAACTTAACCCAGGTGCAGTAAAATACTGACATGGGTCAAGGCTGTAGGTGTTCATGCAAACACAGCGAAAATTTTCAAAAACATCAGCTAACAAAAGTACATCTGTCTTTAAATATAAATCGGAGTATTCACCCAGCGTTTGAATGTGGAACTGCTCCCAGATATGTTGTGCATGTAAATAGTAATCATCACTAATATCTGCTGAATTCAGCGAGCTGTAAAAGGATTGTTTCGATGGTAAGGCACGTTCTTCGAGGCGGTCTAAGCAGTCGAGATATTCGTAACAAAAAACACCCTTACGCCGAAGTAAATTAAACTGCGCTTCTTCGGGAAAAACGCATCGAATTTCCGTAAATTGTTCAGGCTGTAAATGACTAGAAATTTTATCGAGGCTACTCGCCATAAAGCGAAACGAGTCAAGGAATCTCAGTTTTATAGAATGCTCAGCATCTACTTTTACAGACTTTGCAAACGGAATGTACCGCTCTTTATTCTGAGGGATTATATCTACTTTTTCATCTGAAGCTCCAAATTGTGAAATGATGAAATGAGAGTCGAAACCAGATAAGTTATGAAAAATTACAGGGATAAATTTAGGAACTCTATACTTAAGATTACAACTATAATGAGCGGCACATCTGTAGAAACCAGTTAAATGATCATGATCAAAAACTTTAGGGTCATTTTCGGAAAATTCCCCATCACAAATGCTACACTTTGTAGCACGTTCATGATCATTTAACTGAATTTCGGTGAGTGGCTTCATAGGAATATTACAATTTAGAATACGACCAAGACGAACTGCATCACTTTCAAGTCTTTCTAAAAATACTTTAGCAGCATCATGTCCTCGATACAGCTCTAACTTGTTAAGCGTACTATCGTAACTACACTTGATGTAATACGCGAAGCTATACGGGACATGCATGTGCGTAGTATTAGTGAAAGAGTTGTCAGGATTAGGTGAGCATGTGTTGCATGGCGTGAGGATGGCTTCAAAGTCTGCATAAATCACGAACGGTACCCACATCTGCTTGTGAAAATTTGTAAATTTTAAAACATTATTGCCTGTAGTAGGTATCTCTGTACGTACATGATTGCAGTCATTCTTGGAATGCTTCGTTAACTGATCTTCAGTTCTAAAATACTGCAAGCATCCATCACATAGCCACTTTTTACACTTATCTTTTGACAACTGACTGCTAACAAGTCTACTCAGATTTTTAAACCAGCAAAAGTGGCTATTCACACTGTTTTCAATATAGAGTAAATTAACATGAGTACTCTTCTTATGACATGTATAATACAGAGGACCTACTACAGACTTTTTCTCTACACCATACACATTAATACTAATGTTATTTAGTTCCTCAAAGCGCTTAATATCCTTTATCTGCACAGGAAATTCTATACTATCGAAATTTAGCTGCGTTGAATAGTGTGGATACGATGATGTTCTCTTAGCTACGTCTGATTTCGCAGGATTTAAAGCTGACATCACCGCCCATGCAAAACATGCTTCGTCATTGTTTTGGATGTTTACAACAGCTTCTTTTCGCTGAATCCATGTCGGCAGCTCGATGTACGATGAACCTCGCATGGGATTGTACTTATTGATGTTAACTTCTAGATACATTATTTCAACTAAAGCCCACCCTGATTTCTTTTCCTGAAATTCCTCGCTCTTAGTTGAAATAATGTTAGAGACATCCCTAAGTACATCACCAAAATTAGTCGACTGACTTATGACAAAATTCTTCGTATTAAATGATTTAATGTCCGTTATTTCGGATTCATCCGTGTTTTTAATGTACAAGGCGAAAAGTTCAAAATTAACTTTAAATAAACTATGATTGGATAAAGATTTAGCAAGAAGCTGTTGTACATCCGGTTGAACGCAATTTAAAAAGTTTGAAGTGCTCTGAAACTTTTGACTGGTGCGAATTCGGTAACTAGCAATCCTACTTTTAAATGCTGTATTAGTTTCCTCGATGTTTGCGTTACTACCACTTCTACATGCATTATTTTTATGTGCATTACTCCGTAAGTGTCCCTGAAAATGCGAAGATGGTACATCAGTGTTAGAGTGCTCGCAGTGAATAGTTTGAAGTTCATGATTTTTTCTAGGTTTTTTACTACTAGTACTTTCTACAGCTACATCAGTAGCTGCACGCTTTTTCCCTACTACTACCTGAGGGCAAGTAGATATTTGATGTACCTCTGCTAAGTGAGCCTCGTATCGCACTACGTTAGCGAAATACACACTACAAACTTTACATAAAGCAGATGTTATGCTAGGGTGTTTTGATTTCATATGGCGCATGAAGTTATCACGCCTTGCAAACGTTACATTACATTCCTCGCAGCAGGGGAACATCTGAAAAGAGAACGACCGAAAGAGATTAGGTGAAAGTTACGGAAGAAACCAAGTTTCAACGTATAGAGGTTGGACATGGCTGTGAGTTAGGCCTATAGCATGAGGATTGAAGAGAACGACCAAAGTTACGATGTTCGGAAGAAACCAAGTTTCAGCCTGTTGAGGACAGACATAGCTATGTGTACGTGTTTGAAATTATACCACGTCTATAGTATGCGGATTAAAGAGAACAACTATTTATGATTAGCTTAAAGGTACGATGTTTTAGAAGAAACCAATTTTCAGCCTGTTGAGGATAGACATAGCTATGTGTGTGTGTTTGAAATTATACCACGTCTATAGTATGAGGATTGAAGAGAACAACTATTTATCAATAGCTTAAAGTTATGATGTTTTAGAAGAAACCAAGTTTCAGCTTGTTGAGGGCAGACATAGCTATGTGCACGTGTTTGAAATTATACCACGTCTATAGCGTGAGGATTACCAAGAGAACAACTATTTATCAATAGCTTAAAGTTACGATGTTTTAGAAGAAACCAAGTTTCAGCCTGTTGAGGATAGACATAGCTATGTGCACACCTCGTCTATAGCGTGAGGATTAAAGAGAACAACTATTTATCAATAGCTTAACGTTACGATGTTTTAGAAGAACCCAAGTTTCAGCCTGTTGAGGGCAGACATAGCTATGTGCACACCTCGTCTATAGCTTGAGGATTAAAGAGAACAACTATTTATCAATAGACTAAAGTTACGATGTTTTAGAAGAAACCAAGTTTCAGCCCGTTGAGGATAGACATAGCTATGTGCACGTGTTTGAAATTATACCTCGTCTATAGTATGCGGGTTGAAGAGAACAACTATTTATGATTAGCTTAAAGTTACGATGTTCGGAAGAAACCAAGTTTCAGCCTGTTGAGGATAGACATAGCTATGTGTGCGTGTTTGAAATTATACCTCGTCTATAGCGTGAGGATTAAAGAGAACAACTATTTATCAATAGACTAAAGTTACGATGTTTTAGAAGAAACCAACTTTCAGCCTGTTGAGGATAGACATAGCTATGTGTGCGTGTTTGAAATTATACCTCGTCTATAGCGTGAGGATTAAAGAGAACAACTATTTATCAATAGACTAAAGTTACGATGTTTTAGAAGAAACCAACTTTCAGCTTGTTGAGGTCAGACATTGCTATGTGTGCGTGTTTGAAATTATACCACGTCTATAGTATGCGGGTTGAAGAGAACAACTATTTATCAATAGCTTAAAGTTACGATGTTTTAGAAGAAACCAAGTTTCAGCCCGTTGAGGATAGACATAGCTATGCGCGCGTGTTTGAAATTATACCACGTCTATAGTACGCGGGTTGAAGAGAACAACTATTTATGATTAGCTTAAAGTTACGATGTTTTAGAAGAAACCAAGTTTCAGCCTGTTGAGGGCAGACATAGATATGTGCGCGTGTTTGAAATTATACCTCCTCTATAGCGTGAGGATTGAAGAGAACAACTATTTATGATTAGCTTAAAGTTACGATGTTCGGAAGAAACCAAGTTTCAGCCTGTTGAGGATAGACATAGCTATGTGTGCGTGTTTGAAATTATACCTCGTCTATAGCGTGAGGATTAAAGAGAACAACTATTTATCAATAGACTAAAGTTACGATGTTTTAGAAGAATCCAAGTTTCAGCCTGTTGAGGATAGACATAGCTATGTGTGCGTGTTTGAAATTATACCTCGTCTATAGCGTGAGGATTAAAGAGAACAACTATTTATCAATAGACTAAAGTTACGATGTTTTAGAAGAAACCAACTTTCAGCCTGTTGAGGATAGACATAGCTATGTGCACACCTCGTCTATAGCGTGAGGATTAAAGAGAACAACTATTTATCAATAGACTAAAGTTACGATGTTCGGAAGAAACCAACTTTCAGCTTGTTGAGGTCAGACATAGCTATGTGTGCGTGTTTGAAATTATACCACGTCTATAGCATGAGGATTGAAGAGAACAACTATTTATGATTAGCTTAAAGTTACGATGTTCGGAAGAAACCAAGTTTCAGCCTGTTGAGGGCAGACATAGCTATGTGTGCGATTGAAATTATACCTCGTCTATAGTATGCGGGTTGAAGAGAACAACTATTTATCAATAGCTTAAAGTTACGATGTTTTAGAAGAAACCAAGTTTCAGCCTGTTGAGGGCAGACATAGCTATGTGCGCGTGTTTGAAATTATACCTCGTCTATAGCATGAGGATTAAAGAGAACAACTATTTATCAATAGACCAAAGTTACGATGTTTTGGAAGAAACCAAGTTTCAACGAATAGAGGTCAGACATACCTTAAAATCTTCGCGCTGCAAACTGTTACTCGGATGAATAAAATGCGTGCGTTCAAGCCTGAAACTCGAATGATAATATTCTGGTCGTACCTAAAAAGAAGAAACATATATGAATGTAGTGTGTAGGGGTACATCATCTAACCTAGTTATCTTTACAACTCAAAGTTCGAAAACATACCTTTAAAAAAATGCACGTGCTGCAGACTGTTACTCGGATAAATAAAATGCGTACTTTCGAACGGTACCTGAAAAGAACATACATATATGAATGTAGATGTCTAGCGTAGAAGTTGCTTTGCAAAAAAGTAACTAACAGTTCTACCTTACCTTAAGATAAAGGCTGAAGAATAATATTCACAGCAGACGGGAGATGTGTGTGTACGTAATAAACGCATACAGAGAACTGTGAGCACTTCGCGCAGACTGCAGCGAGTAAATATGCTGCTTGTTACCAAGCGGATGTGAGAAATCGCTGACAACTGCAGTACAGTCGGAACGAAGTGTTTATGCAACAAGAGCCCTCCCTGTAGTCCCGCAAGCTGACGTATTTAAGCCGGAATCGAACCTCCTGTTGATGGCGAGGTGTCAGAATTTAAGAGTTCTACAGCGGATCGAGCCTTGGAAAGTTAGCGCGCGATCCTCGACTTCTCGAGGGTACATACGCGGTATTCCTTACCTGTAGGCACTTAAAGGTATCGAGCTAAAGCTAGATCATGTAATGACGATCGCGCGGGCCCCTCACCTAGCATTTACGGCTTCCAGTTCGAACCCGCTATCCTCCGAAGTAGTGAGAATGATTGAAGAGTGTTGAGGGTGATTCATTTGTCGGATGGAGGCGTTAAGCTATATGCAGGCTTCTTCGGTAGGAGTAGGCTATTTCGGGATATCGATTTAAAATCCTAGTCAGGAAGGGCAACCGGTTGTAAAACTATGGTGTATGATCTAAGAGGCGGGGTGTGCAAAAAAGCCAGTATTAAGTAAGGGCTGTTGATGGGGAACGTTAAACCTTGTGCAGACTCCTTCGAAAATGATTTTTGAGTACATGACGTTGATGGTGATTCATTTGTCGGATGGAGGCGTTAAGCTATGTGCAGGCTTCTTCGGTAGGAGTAGGCTATGTCGGAACATCGATTTAAAATCCTAGTCAGGAAGGGCAACCGGTCGTAAAACTATGGTGTATGATCTAAGAGGCGGGTGTGCAAAAAAAAGCCAGCAATAAGTAAGGGCTGTTGATAGGGGGCGTTAAACCTTGTGCAGACTCCTTCGAAAATGATTTTTGAGTACAAGACGTTGAGGGTGATTCATCTGTCGGATGGAGGCATTAAGCCTTGTGCAGGCCTCTTCGGTAGGAGTAGGCTATGTACCGGTACCGGAATATCTAGTTATAAAACCCGCTATAACAAGTTTATCGCGTACACTGCGATTTAAAATCCTAGTCAGGAAGGGCAACCGGTCGTAAAACTATGGTGTATGATCTAAGAGGCGGGGTGTGCAAAAAAGCTAGCAATAAGTAAGGGCTGTTGATGGGGACGTTAAACCTTGTGCAGACCCCTTCGAAAATGATTTTTTGAGTACAAGACGCTGAGGGTGATTCATTTGTCGGATGGAGGCAATAGGCCTTGTGCAGGCTTCTTCGGTAGGAGTAGGCTATGTTGTAATGTTCGGAAGAAACCAAGTTTCAGCCTACTGAGGTCGGACATTGTCGTGAGGGGTTTGAGTTCAACTCGAGAAGCTGCTAATAATTTTAATGCGAACTGTACGCGTGTAGCGGACTCTGTACCCTGCTGAGGCAAACACATTCCAGCGAGGAGCTAGCGAGCCGGATGCAGCTTGCGTGCGCGCGTGTGTGTAGGCATGCTATCCCAGAATATTTTTTCCTCGTTCTAGAGTCTGTTACCCTTCCTGATGTAACAAGACTAGGATTTATTTTTTAGACTGCACTTGGCTAGAAATAGCTACATGAAATATCGCAAGAATTTGTTGAGTTGCCCTTCCTGATGCAAAACTGGGAGTATCTAGCCTCTTACACTATGGTTTTCGACCGGTTGCCCTTCCTGACGTCAAAGAACTCGGATTAAGAATCCGTCGAGAATCGGGGGTTTTACAGCTAGCTTAGATTTTAAATCACGAACTATTGTTTTACTTCTGGATGCCCTTCCTGACTAAGATTTTAAATCGCAAGAATTTGTTGAGTTGCCCTTCCTGACGCAAAACTGGTAGTATCTAGCCTCTTACACTATGGTTTTCGACCGGTTGCCCTTCCTGACGCTGAAAGACCAGGATTTAGCCAGTTACCCTTCCTGATGTAACAAGACTAGGACTACACTTGGCTAGAAATAGCCACACGAAATTATTATATAGAAAGAGAATTGCTGGGCTGATGACAGCTGTCAGAAAAGCATATAAGTTTGTAAAGCACGTGGAATTTACCGCCACCAGGGCAGCACTGTTCTCTCTGGATTAAAAGCTTTGTTTCCAAACAAGAGCACGTGGAATTTGCCGCCACCGGGTAGCACGGTGATTAAAGATGGCGGATGACAGCTGTCAGAAAAGCACATAGGTTTGTAAAGCATGTGGAATTTGCCGCCGCCGGGCAGCACGGTGATTAAAGATGGCGGATGATATCTGTCAAAAAAGGGGCATAGGTTTGTAAAGCATTTAGAATTTGCCGCCACCACATAGAGTGTAGCACTGAGGTTTGTGATGCAAGATGGCGGATGACAGCTGCACGTAGCTTTGTTTCCAAACAAGAGCACGTGGAATTTGCCGCCACCGGGCAGCACTGAGGTTTGCGATGCAAGATGGTGGATGACGTACCACATTTCAAAGGTAAGTAGCTAAAGAGGGCAGCACGGTGCTCAAAGATGGCGGATGACAGCTGCACGTGGCTATGTTTACCAAACAAGAGCACGTGGAATTTGCCGCCACCACATAGAGGGCAGCACTATGCTTTGTTGATTAAAGATGGCGGGTGGTAGCTGTTAAAAAAGCACGTGAGTTTGTTTCCAAACAAGAGCACGCGGGATTTACCGTCACCACATAGAGGGCAGCACGGTGCTCTCTTGATTAAAGATGGCGGATGATAGCTAACAGAAATTTGCCGCCACCACATAGAGGGCAGCACTGTTCTCTCTGGATTAAAGATGGCTGGATGACAGCTGTCAAAAAAGCACATGGCTTTGTTTCCAAACAAGAGCACGTGGAATTTGCCGCTACCACATAGAGGGTAGCACTGTTCTCTCTGGATTAACGATGGCGGATGACAGCTGTCAGAATAGCATATAGGTTTGTAAAGCATGTGGAATTTACCGCCACCACATTTCAAAGGTAAGTAGCTAATGAGGGCAGCACGGTGATTAAAGATGGCGGTTGACAGCTGTCAAAAAAAGCATGTTGATTTGTTTCCAAACAAGAGCACGTGGAATTTGCCGCCACCACATAGATTGCAGCACTGTTCTCTCTGGATTAAAGATGGCGGATGACAGCTGTGACGTACCACATTTCAAAGGTAAGTAGCTAAAGAGGGCAGCACGGTGCTCAAAGATGGCGGATGACAGCTGCACGTGGCTTTGTTTCCAAACAAGAGCACGTGGAATTTGCCGTCACCAGGCAGCACTGAGGTTTCGGATGCAAGATGGCGGATGACAGCTGTCAAAGGTAAGTAGCTAAAGAGGGCAGCACGATGCTCAAAGATGGCGGATGACAGCTGCACGTAGCTGTCAAAAAGCACGTGGATTTGTTTATCTCGAGCTAGTGAGGTTAAGTTGGTAGCACTAAGGTTTAGGCCCGCCAAGATGGCAGCACTACCGATGACAGGTGATGAAAGAGGGCAGCACAGTGTTTAAAGATGGCGGATGACAGCTGTCAAAAAAAAGCACGTGGCTTTGTTTACCACGCGCTAGTTAGGTTAAGTTGGCACAACTGAGGTTTAGGCCCGTCAAGATGGCAGTACTGAGGTTAGCGATGCGTTGTTGTAGATGACAGCTGTCAAAACGCACGTGGCTTTGTTTACAAATCTGTCAAAAAGCACGTGGCTGTCAAAAAACACGTGGCTTTGTTTACCTCACATTAGTTAGGTTAAGTTGGCACTACTGAGGTTTAGGCCCGTCAAGATGGCAGTACTGGGGTTAGCGATGCGTTGTTGTCTGTCAAAAAGCACGTGGCTGTCAAAAAACACGTGGCTTTGTTTACCTCATGCTAGTTAGGTTAAGTTGGCACTAGTGAGGTTTAGGCCCGTCAAGATGGCGGCAGTGAGGCTAGCGATGCGTTGTTGTCGATGACAGCTGTCAAAAAGCACGTGGCTTTGTTTACAAATTCAAATCTCCCGCCAAAATTCAAATTTCCCGCAAAAAATTCAAATTTCCCGCCAGAATTCAAATTTCCCGCGCCGCGGGCGGAGGAGGAGGCCGCTGAACCCGCTTATTATACTACTTGCAAAGATACCAAATTGATTCCATATTAGTTAAAGCTAGGTATAGAAATCAAATCAAATCATACCACAGCCTTCCTGGCGCTGAAGTGGACAGTGATAACACACTTGTGATGCAAAATGCAATTTCAGACTTAAAAAGATAATCAGAAGGAAGAAAGTCAGATGGGATTTAAACAGATTGCAAAACCAACAAATTAAACAGAAATATGCGGAGGATACAAATGCACTCATGGACTATAATAATTGTGAGATGGACTGGGAAATGATGAAACACGGAATCTCTGTGATAGCACATAGAACTTTAGGTAATAGAAGACTAGAGCCAAGAAAACCATGGATTACTGAAGAGATTTTAGACCTCATTCAGAGACGAAACCAGTATAGGAAGATAAACACAGCATTAAGCCAAGATCAGTACAGAAAAACAAAGAATCTCATTGTGACAAAATGTAGGGAGGCAAAAGAAGCATGGATGAAGGAAATTACGCAGACTATAGAGAATGATATAATAAGAGGAAGAACAGATAGAGCATATTGCATGATCATATCACTCCAATATAAACCCAAAACAAGAAGTTCAGTTATAAAGGATGAGAATGGGCAACTACTTATCGATAGTGAAGATATTGCAGAACGCTGGAAGGAATATCTTGAAGACCTGTACTGGGATGAAGAAATATTGGCAATTTCAGACTATCTTGAACCTGAACAAATGGTGGAAGAAGACAATATAGGCCCAATAATCACATGGGAAAAATTTGACCTAGCACTAAAACAATTAAAGGACAAGAAAGCAACCGGACCGGACGACATACCAGCAGAACTTCTGAAGGGAATAGGAGAAAGAATGAAACAACAACTGTATAACATCATTGCGAAATGCTATTACAATGGTGAAATTCCTGGAGACTTTACTAAAAGTAGGACAGTTACCTTACCAAAGATAGGAAATGCTACTGACTGTTCCAACTATAGAACACTAACACTGCTATCACACGCATCCAAAATACTGCTTAATGTAATTAAGAACAGGATTAAAAAGAAAATTGAACAATATACATCGCAGGATCAGTTTGGTTTTGCAACAGGGAAGGGAACAAGAGAAGCTTTTCTAGCATTAAGAACTATTCTAGAAAGAAGACTAAGTGTTAACAGGAAAACATACATTGCATTTGTGGATATAGAGAAAGCCTTTGACAAAGTAAACTGGAAACAACTCTTTAGGAACATGGAGAATATAGGACTGGACTGGAGGGACAGAAGACTCATTTTTACTCCTGTACAAAAATCAAAGCACAACAATAGAAATCAATGGTAATGTTAAGACAGCATCCATTAGAAGGGGAGTGAGACAAGGTTGTGCGCTATCTCCATTTTTGTTCAACATGTTCATTGAGGAGGCCATATCAAAACTGAAGCAGAGAACCAAAGGAATGAAAATTAACGGACAACAAATCCACTGTATAAGGTTTGCCGATGACATTGCATTAACTGCAAATTCAGAGAGGGAAATAAGTAAAATGCTACGACTTTTAACATCAACACTACAAGAATCAAAATTGAAACTGAACACCTCGAAAACAAAAGCATTAGTTGTCAAGAAATCAACTGAGGAAATACCATTAAACACTAAGGTAGGCGATGAAAATGTACAACAAGTAAGTCAATTTTGCTACTTGGGAAGCATTATCACTCAGGACAACAGGTGCACCACAGAAATCAGGAGGAGGATTGCTCTAGCTAAACAAGCCTTCAGTAACAAGATACAGGTTCTGACAAGCAGGAACATTAATATTAAAGTTAGGAAAGAATTTGCCAAAATGTTTGTGTAGAGTGTTTTGTTGTATGGTTGCGAAACATGGGTCTTAGCAAAACAGGATATAAAACGCCTGGAAGCAATGGAAATGTGGATAACGAGGAGGATGCTGAAAATTAGTTGGGCAGAGAAAAAGTCAAACAATAGGGTCCTTAAGGAAATAAACGAAACAAGGGAATTGATAAACACTGTAGAAAAGAGAAAAAATAAATTCCTTGGCCACACACTTCGACATAACACATTCCTCACGACTCTGCTGGAAGGATAAGTTCTGGGTAAGAAGGGAAGAGGAAGGCCGAGGAAGAAGAATCTGGATTCCGTGATGGACAGGCTGAATTTGAAAAAGTATGTTGATGTGAAACGCTCAGCAGTTGAGAGACAAATGTGGTTGCAGCGACAAGGACTTGCCTTTAGGATATGAATGAATGAATGATTATAACATCCCAAAATAAGAATATCCCTCTCTAGACCGCTCATTTTAACCAATAAAAAGTTGTACGGAGCGCCAGGAGTGTAAATCGAAACTAATATTTTAGCTTTATAGGATTCTTTAATGTATTTAGCAATCCCTCCCCTTCTATCTTTTGTTCTTGAACAAAAATAACCTTCATAACTTTTCAGATTATAATATTTCTCATCTTGTGGAAATAACCATGTTTCTACTATAATAATGATTTCTGGCATCTGTACATCTACACTTAAACTGGTTAAGTTTAGCCATTTATTACGGATACTTTGCGAGTTAGCATAAAAATTCTCAGATGGCATTCTCTGGTTTTAAGTTGTCTTAAGTTTGTTAACTGAGCCTCTACAATTTCCATATCATAATTCAAGCTGATTCAAGATTAAGAACATCTTCGATATTTCGTATGCTTATCACATTCGAGTTGTCCTCCTTCCTAACAAAAATCTTCAAATCAAATCAAAATCTCTTTATTTGCAAATGAAGTGTCCACCTCGGTGGCAAATGGTACACTAAAATACATTATTGTCAAGCACTAAATTTTAAATTAACAAGAGAAGCAGAAAAGTTTCCTAGAATACAATATTATACAATTTACGCTAACAATTTTTCTATTAAACACACAGCTCATCCTTAATAAATTTATATTGTTTACAAAATTCTACTTATAATATCTCCTGTACTTACATAGTCAACTCATATACAGTATGTTAAATTACTTCAAATAATACTATACAACTGGTATAAGTTTAAAATTTACATTGCATTTATTTACTTATTTATTTTTTTACCCACTTTTCGAACCTAAGTAGCATAACGACCTGCTGCGTCTTAACCAGAGCCCCTTTTGCCACCACTTTTCAGAGTTCCTGAAGGGCCTTCACAGCTACCGTAGCGGTCCCAGGACCCTCGAAGTCAACACTGTATTTCACCCCTACAGGCAGTCCCCTACTTCGGCTGTCCAAACTCCATAGACCACGGGATGGAATTAATTTACTTTCTCTGTTGCTGTTTATTCTCTTCTTGAATATTTGTACAAATTTTGGAAACGGATCAAACACTACCCCTGGTGAAGTGTTCCACTCTTTCACGCCATTCCCAATGAATGAAAATTTACCCCAATCGCTGCTGCAAAAATTGCTTCTAATTTTATACTTGTGGTCAGCTCTGCCGATATAATTATTTTCCGACTGAAACCTCTCACAGATTTCTCCCCATGCTTCTTCTCCTGTATAGGCTCTTTTTAATCCTATAAGTCTAGTTTTCTCCCTTCTCTTACTTAAAGTTTCCCACCCTAGTTCCTCTAACATTTCTGATACCGGTACACTACTTTTTCTCCTGAAATCCCCTGTTACAAATCTTGCTGCTTTCCTCTGCACACTATCTATTTCTTTTATTAGGTATTCTTGGTGAGGATCCCAAACACTGTTTGCATATTCCAATATTGGACGAACCATATTTAAGTAACTTTTTCTTTTAATTCTTTGTTGCATCCTTTAAGTAGCCTCATTATGACATGTAACGATCTGTATGCTTTCCCAACAATGTCATCAACATGACCGTTCCAGTGCAAATTACGTTCAAGTCTCACACCTAAGTATTTGCTCTTGCTATCTTTTAGGATAACTACCTCATCCAAAGTAAATTCAAATTCAGTTTTAAAGCTCCTGTTTGTAAATGTTGTAACAGTTGATTTGCCTCCATTAACCTTCATATTATTTTCTTCAACCCATTGTTAGATACTCTCAAGGTCCCTTTGTATTTCTGAACAATCCTCAATGTTATTTATTTCCCTATAAACATCTGCACACAATCTTATTTTTGATGTTACATTGTTCTCTAAATCATTTGCGTATATTAAGAAAAGTAACGGACCGATTATACTACCCTGTGCAATTCCTTTCCAAACTTTCTCTTTCTGTGATATATTATTTTCTACTTTGAATTTCTGAACCCTTGAATTTAGAAATGTTTCTATCCAATGTATAACCCTTATATCCAATCCTATTCCCTCCAATTTCTTTAATAATATTCCATGTTTCACTCTATCAAAGGCTTTGGAAAGTTCTATGGCTATGCAATCTAACTGGCCTCCTGAATCCAACTGATCTGATATATCCTGCTGAAATCCCACCAGTTGTGCCTCACAAGAAAATTACTTTCTAAATCCATACCGGTACTGGCTCCTCATGAAACAATTTTTATCATCACATATCCCTCTGATGTACTTTGCTATTAAACTCCAGAGTATTTTACAAACTATAAGTTACTGGTCAAGCTGATTGGTCTGCAATTCTCTGGTTTCCTTCTGGTTACCTTCCCGTGTCCACACATACTTATAACCTTTCATTCTTAAATCCTTGGCTCTCTTAAGAAGACCTTTGGCTCTGGGTGTAAGATGATCATTGATGTAAACTTAAATCATGCGATCTGAAGCATTGAAGCCCGTTGCTACAGATGGTTTCTGCCGGACATTCTTCTTTGCTGCCATAAATTCCTGTTTTTTTCCATCTGTTCATAAATTTGACAATGATTGGTCTGGGTAGTGTCTTGTTTGCCGAGGAAATTCTATGAGCAATGTCTACATGACACTTATTAAATTCAAATCCAATAGCTTTACCAATATTTGTCACGAAACTATAAATGTCTTCATTCGGAAGTTCTGGTGCGCCATCGATTTCCATATTGTTTCTCCTTAAGTAATGGTTACCATTTTCCACTTCATTATGGGAATCGGCCTTCATCCTGTGAACTGCTGAAGTTCCTTGATCCTTTCATCCCGTTTATTGATTTCCAATATTAAGTCTTCAGTTACTTTAGTATTGAAAGCAATACTTTCCTTCAGCCTGTCAATAACTGTGTCAACTAATCGATCCATATTTGAATCTAAAAATGTTGACTTACGAAGTATTTTATTCATCGCGGCCAACAGATCCTCTGAGCGACTGTTTACGTTAGGTGGAGTCCCCACAATCCCATTCGCTGCACTGCGCTGCTGTGGCTGTTGCTGCTCCAAGCTTGCCATCTCCTTGCTTCCGCGACTCTTTTGTTTGTTGTTGGGCATAACCTCAAACAGAAATTCCGGTCTCAAACACTGTTTCGCACTTAGTTCACGTAAAATAAATTATATTTCTTATTCACCCGTGACAATTATCACACACACAGGTCGTTCTTACATATAACTTAGTCACCAAGAATCACTAATATCCATACGAACACAAATCTTCAGACTAACCACCAATGCTCTCTTACTCGGTTGCTATTTGTCTGGAACGAGAGTTTTGCCTACCACTACTATATTGATAGTCAATAGTAAAGAACACGCGATAATTTTAATACTAGATATCGATAGTTTTGTTCGTGGAGATTGGCAGCCCTGATTGCCATGACGTCATTTCTTGATGCTAGTGGTGTTTGCTATGGCTTGGCGTCATTCCAGCTGCGGGCCTATCGCATGTCTCGTCTACAAGCCCTCTCCCACAATCATACGTATCTTAAATCAGTTCTTAGATCACTCTAATTTACAACTCTAACCCCACTTTCCCACAATACATTGACACTACTTACATATTTCATCATATTCTCATTTGCCTCCCGCCCTCCCTAACGCCTCCTCTTCAACCAAGACACATAGCTACCGTTTTCTCATCTCCCCCTCCGCCGATCACGTGTACATTTTCATTGATGTTCATAACAACACAATATCGCCCCTCTTCCTCTTTTGTTTACGGATTTCACCGACACTTTCCCCTCCCTACATCCCCCATATACGTTGCTCAGATATTTCTTTCCATCCGTCCAAAGTCCTACGCTCTCACATATATCCACCCCTCCGTCGTTCCCCTGCCCTCTCCTGCTTGTCCCTTATATATTGGCCCGGTGTGTATGTTTTGTAGAAGTCGCTGAGACGGCCACTCTAGCGTGAAGATTAGTATACCTTGTGTCCCTGTGCTTTTCCTATATCTCCTAGTCTTGTATACGTAATTCCTCACTCTTAATTGTCTAGGTGATAAGTCTTTTCTTGATCCACTTTTAGTGCTTTGAACCCATTTTGTGAGTCTGCTGCATGGTCTACTTCCCTCAATCTTCAAGTACTTCGTACTCCGAAAATATTGTCAACTGCATTGGTGTACTACTTTATTGAAATTGTGTGCGTGTGTAGATCTAGTACAAATATCATACGGTATAGTGTCTGGGTGAAATAACGAGCCCAAATAAACTTCACGAACAGAACAGAACAGAACAGAACAGAACAGCTGCGGGCCTGTTGACGTGAAGAAGGCAAGTGTGCATTTAGTACGTCAGTAAAGTATGATCGCAAAGGAGGGTGTGACTTGATGATGATGATGATTTTTTATTATTATTACTACTACGTCGCACCGACTCTCGGTACATCCCGGCGTTTGTCTGGTGTGAATATGGGAAACAAAGGAAAACGATATACTAGGCTGTCGACAGTGGCCTTGAACTCACTATCTCCCGAATTCAAGCTCATTGCTACGTGACACAAACCGGTCACCCACTTGCTCGGTTGTTGTTATTATTAGTAGTAGTAGTTCGATGTGAAAGGTAGGGTTAGTTATGTCCTACTTGGCGAACCATGAGCAATGGCTGAGTGGCTTATTAAGTGGTCCCGAGACGGCTAGGACTATAGACCTCGTGCGCATGGATGTTGCTGCGCTCTGGCGGCAAGTTGCTCGAATAGTTCATGTGACTTGCTCTCGTCAGTGAAGTGAAGCAACGCGATTATCAGGCTGCGTTTGTTGAGATACGAAATCAAATTCGAGATGGAAGAAAGTTCTACAAAGAGTAGAACAAATTGGTCTGTGGTTGGATGTAACTATTCCTATACAAATTGTCCTCCTGGAACGAAATTCTTCGTATTCCCAAACAATAAGCACACATTTGGTACCTAACTCTTTTAGACAAAATTGTTCGTCTCGTAGGAGTCTTAGTGAACTTCAGTCCTCCGATCAATAAAACAGACGACTAGTATATTTTAGGTAAAGGCCTAAACTTAAACATGATTATATAATTATTGAATTGCACATGATTACATCGATTTAGTTCACTATTTTTTAATTATTTTTTTTTTTACTTCTAACTCAAGTAGAAATTATATTATGTTTGAAATGTCTGAATAGTGGTAAAATCTATGCTTGAGTATGGTAACAATGTAACACTATGCATAACGCTTGAAAATTAGTGGAAGGTAATGTTCGAAATAAAACCTCCGTGCCGTGAGAATAATATTTGAAAGGAATTCTTCTTTTCTGGAGACACCCACTTTCACACTTTTCTTTGGAGAATATACAAAAAGTCACGGGAGTTGAGGTTCAAAATATAGAATGATGACTGTACCTGGGTGTTTCCTTAACTTGATATCGCCATCAATGTCAATATACAAATTTGGAACATTACACATGTTCTCATCAATAACGGGCTTTTCCCAACACGAGTAAGGGAACTTAATCTCCAAAAGAGAGGATCAGTCCTGACCTAGCACTATCCCATCCAGGCTACTAGGGTTGCTCTTCGTTTATTAACAAACCCAGCTGTGACTCGCAACATTGGGACGATAAACAGAACTCCTGAAGTGCCTTCTGCTCATTATCTCTGCCATATCTCACTGCAGGACTGTTTATGTCCTCAGAAAGAAGAAGCTGAGTTGCCAGTTTATTAAAATCTCCACTCTGCAGTGTCATGATCTTGTGAACACTCTGGCTGGCAGATATGTGTAATTTTCTTTGATCGAACCACGCAGAGCCCTAGTCGCAATCGCAATAGCATTCGTCTACGATTTTGTGACTTTTACGTTGTCATAATAAAAATTCAGAACGTCACTTTGCAACGTGCATTCATAATAATTGTTTGGCACTGTTGATATCTTGCCACTTGACAAGTAATTTATTCCATAGCATCTAAACAGTTTATTAACGTTTTGAAGGTCTAATTGCTGTAGACACTGAAGTAAAAGTCTTGTTTCGCTCTGTTCTACAGCATCATCCACGGTAGCTTCAACAGTCGAATTGGAGATAATTAAGGATTCACCTTCACACTCGGCCTTCAAAATTCTTGTAAAAGCAGTCTATAAATTTAATTTTATCATATAGTTCAGTTTTGCTGAATGTTTCAAATCCCTCACTTTCCAGTACGCTACAGACTAGCCGCTTACTTAATCTGTCCTTGGATATTTCTCCTAAATATTCTGCAGCAACATTTTTCGGTTTTTCCCATTGTTGCAGAAAGGAAATCTTCGAAGAATCTTTCTGTATTAATATAAATGCAAGGCTTGCAATCGATCTGTTAAATGTTAACACAAGACTAGCATTAATTAATGAAAAAAATAATTTACAATGGCAATGGACACGGAAAATGTGTACTGTATATTAAAGTTATGTTTGAAATTAATAGTCTGTATATACATATGACTTATGGTGCAAAAAGAAAGGTAACTATTCATCATCATCATCATCATCATCTGTTTACCCTCCAGGTTCGGTTTTTCCCTCGGACTCAGCGAGGGATACCACCTCTACCGCCTCAAGGGCAGTGTCCTAGAGCTTCAGACTCTTGGTCGGGGGATATAACTGGGGAGAATGACCAGTACCTCGCCCAGGCGGCCTCACCTGCTATGCTGAACAGGGGCTTTGCGGGGATGGGGAAGATTGGAAGGGATAGACAAGGAAGAGGGAAGGAAGCGGCCGTGGCCTTAAGTTAGGTACCATCCCGGCATTTGCCTGGAGGAGAAGTGGAAAACCACGGAAAACCACTTCCAGGATGGCTGAGGTGGGAATCGAACCCGCCTCTACTCAGTTGACCTCCCGAGGCTGAGTGGACCCCGTTCCAGCCCGCGTACCACTTTTCAAATTTCATGGCAGAGCCGGGAATCGAACCCGGACCTCCGGGGGTGGCAGCTAATCACGCTAACCACTACACCACAGAGGCGGACAAGGTAACTATTACTGTAAGTTTAACTGCATAAGGCGTTTGATTAATGCTCGTTTCTTCTCCCAATCGTTCTTTCACCTGGAATATGTGATTACTGAAATATGACTTATCCCAACGAATATTCTGAAAGTCCACACAAATCTCTATGGACGACGACAGTTCAGCTTTAAATGGCTTCCTTCACTGTCACACTTGATTCTCCCGCACAAGCCACTACACACAATCGTCACATGAATGTTCTGAGCGAGTTGCCGCTAGGAGCGCCAGCAGGTAAAATTTCGCCATTCGCACGAGGTCTTTGTCCCTAACCTGTTACAGGGGAGATGCTCACTGGTAGAGATGGAGTGATATCTAACGTACTAGTTTAGACAACTGTTCCAGCCTGGTAACATTGTAGGTACTGAATTAACCCTGTTATTTTCGTCACAGGTAGCAGCACTTCCTAAACCCTTAAGTATCTCACTAGTCTTTTTGCCATCCGACATTACTTGATTTTTACTGATGTTAATTTAGTTCCATATGACTTAGCAAGTTCTTCATTGAATCAGTTTTTATTCATGTTGTAATATGGTTTCACACATGAGAAAGCATGTCATGATTCATTCTCTTTCCTCGTATTCAATCAGACCATGTGTTATGCATGGCGTTCTATATTTTGATCTACCTTATTACATACCATCATTCACTTGTGTATCCAGGGAGCTCACCTTCTGAATGCACACTTCAAGAGCAAGGCAATGACTGTAGTGCGCTATTTGTGGTATTACTGTGCTGGTGTATTGTGCTATGAATTACCTGCCTGTTTCCCATGAACTTGGAAGACTGTTCCACAGCAACAAGTATTGTGCGGAGGTAACGGCCACAGCAGATCTTGTTTTCTGTGGAATAACGTTCCTTCACATCTAATGTTTTGTCGAGATAGCAGCCTCAGCTCTGTGGAACATTGTTCCATGCCAACGAGGGTTCTGTTCAGGTAACACCGGTAGCGTGCTTCTGATACCTTTCTTTGTGTTATTCTGTAAACTTATAACATTTCAAAATATCCCCTCTCAGACTAATAATAAATAAAAGATTGAACACAGATTAACGTATATAAACATATATTTCTCGGTGAATGACACTGAATAAATTCACTTCGTATGACATTTGTGATCAAAGGCTGTTTTAACTTTACCGTTAATAATTTCAAAAACCCCAATCTAAATTTGGGAGCCCATTCAAACTCAACCACTTCAATTTGTACCGGTACCCACAATATACGAAAATGACTCTGCATCATAGTATGCCATCAGTTTTAAAAGAAAATGTGGGAGAAGGCATTGGCATTATACCCAATGCATCCTCAACCAAACCCGGCCATTTCAATCACTACCACAACCTGTCACAGGGAAACGGACATCCATCCTGAAAATATGTTCCTGAAGTGTGTGATCTTGTTCGAGGTGTGATATTTTGTATTGCCTTCTATTTCTTGATTTACTGACCACTGAATCTGATCTTTAAAAAACAGTTGTCAAGTGAAATAATAGAAGTTGATTATGCATATTGTGTGCTAAGTTCATTAATTGCTTCAACTTATTTGTTTTGTGTATTATTTCAATACCTGATTTTTGCAATAATTGTAATGTATGCCATATGCATTCTATGTTCACTGATTTTATGTTTGATTATCCTCGTTTTTTATTGGGTTTACATCACACCGACACATAATTCTTTCGGCAATGATCGGATACGAAAGTGCTAGGAGGGGGAAGGAAGCTGTGGTCATGGCCTTAATTAAATTACTACCCTGGCATTTGCCTGGTGTAGAAATGGGAAACACTGGGAGAATGAATGCAGGGCTGCCGACAGTGGAGTCTGAACCCAGGATCTCCTGAATGCAAACTCAGAGCTACTTTCAAACTGCATAGCGTAATCGCTGGTGGACTATTCATAACATGTTGTCTGTTCTTATTAACATGAGCTGATTGTAAATGCCCATGGTATTTTAGGACATTCTGTACACGGTCTCACTCTCCCTCTCCCTCCCTCTGTGTGTGTGTGTGTGTGTGAGAGAGAGAGAGAGGGCATCACATTAATATTTCCAGTCCATATGGCATCTTACGGTTGGACATGATAAAATTGTCCTCTCAAATCTGAGCCATTGTCACTAAATGCCACATCTTCAAGACATGGGACATGTACTCTTATATAGCCTATCAATGGTTTTGTATAAAATATGTCTACATTTTGTCTGTTTGAATATACTGCATTTATTGTTATTATTTGTTTACTACAATGCATTACAGAAATATGGAAGGTCTAGTGAAAAGTGCACTGGGCGAGTCGGCCGTGCAGTTAGGAGCGCGCAGCTGTGAGCTTGCATCTGGGAGATAGTGGGTTGGAACCCCAATGTCAGCAGCCCTGAAGATGGTTTTCCGTGGTTTCCCATTTTCACACCAGGCAAATGCTGGGGCTGTACCTTAATTAAGGCCACAGCAGCTTCCTTCCCATTCCTAGGCCTTTCCCATCATCGCCATAAGACCTATCTGTGTCGGTGTGACGTAGAGCAAAAAGTGAAAAGTGCAAGCCCTGTGTACATTTAATGCTTCCTAGATTCAGTTTTGTCGTATTTCTGTATGCTAAACGTTTATTGGCACTAATTAATTGAAAGCGCTCTCAGTGTAGTATACTACACTACACTACATGAGCTGTGTGGTCAGAAGTGCATGGCAATAGACTGCACATGAATGATTCTCAAGAAATCTCACCCCTTTGACTGACTGTGCAACTTGACTCGCTCGTCAAGATATCTGGTGCCATCTAGCAAATACTTTGTTGAGTAACGTTATGCTTTTCTGGTTTTTGATCATGTTATTTTTGTTAACAGAACATATTATCTCGATCAAACTGGAATGTTGGAACATGTTATTGGAAAAAAAAACAACAGTTTAGCCCACCTCTACGCACTGGGACTAAGTAGCGTAACATTCCTCTCTGTAGAATTCATACCAATCATGCTCAAAATGTTTTAAGCAAAGTTCAACCTACGGGAGTGATGGAATTCCACTTCCATTTAAGGCGAAGGACTCCATGGCAACAATTCAAAGGGGAGATATCAATATTAATGGGGCTTATGGAAGTAGCACTGGCTGAGGCTGCAAAGAGGATGTGTCTGGATGTGTTAAGAATTAATTGTCATTAGAGGGGCAGAGTTAGTATGTAACAGGTTACCCACAATGGCTGGCTTGCCGTCATTGGCTATTCGAGCGTGACATCGTACAGATACTGCTCTCTAATCGCAGGAGTGCTTTCCAAAGGAATTTAGTGGTTGCAATATGTTTTAACCAACCAACCAATTATTATCTTGTGTGTCCCTTATACTTGCTCAAATTGACCTTGTAAATAGTAGATAACGAACACAATAATGTATAATACAAGAGCTAATCGTGTCGCAAGACCATCTTTATTGCTAATAGTATTTTAGTCGCCATACTACGCTACTGAAATCCAATAAAGTATTCTGAGTTAAACAAAACTGTGCATTAAATATGACCAATAAACAAGCAAGTGAATAAAAGAACAAACAAATAGTTCTATTATGATAAAGTGAGTCTTACCTTAATTGGTAAGTTTCTTCATTTTCTTTATCTCCTTTACTTTCCCCTCCATAACGTTGACACATTTGCTTCCACTATTCCCTCACATTTGTTTAAAAGTTTTATGTGTGCATATGTCCTCATTTTCACAAATGTGGCCACCAGATCACTACTTAAATTACGATAACTTACACATATTAAAGAAACTGGTTCTCTTCGGACTGTAAGTCCGTGATAAGAACAAAAACTTTTCTGCATATCTTGTACAGTTTGTAACCATTCAGCTGTCAGCTCTGTAAGACCACTGTATGACAGATTTTGAACCCAGGACCCTGAACAATACGTACTGGCCTATGTTCTTCCTATGCAACTTTGGAAACCTAAGTGTGGATGAGTGCTACATGTTTTTTAGCTATCTAACTTGCAATGTAATTCAAACCTTCGACCCCCATTCCAGTGTCAGTTTTACTGGCAAATGTTGGAACAGCATCATATTTGCCTTCTTTAAAATAACATTGAGCAGGAGAATATTCTAACTCACGACACGTTATTTCGCTCTTCCTCAGCATTTATGATGAGAGATATTCATCAGAGGTTTCTGTTCATGTGTTTTTGTTTTTCTCTGTCCGGCTCCATAGCTAAATGGTTAGTGTGCTGGTCTTTGGCCACAGGGGCCCCGGGTTCGATTCCTGGCAGCGTTGGGAATTTTTAGCCTTCATTGGTTCATTTCTCTGGAATGGGGGCTAGGTGTACATGTTGCCTTCATCATCATTTCATCCTCATCATGACGCGCAGGTCGCCTACGGTTGTCAAATCGAAAGACCTGCACCTGGGGAGTCAAACATGTCCTGGGACACTCCCAGCACTAAAAGCCATATGCCATTTCATCTCATGTATTTCTCTATTTTACTGGCATTATTCAGAGAATAATCATCCAAAGACAATAAAGAGCATTCATCGGCGTAGGGTGGCCATATAATCCTCCTTGAGAATGGATCCGGGAGAACAAATTCTCAAGTGAATCTTGGTTCAGTCGGTGAGTTAAAATGTACTTATTTCCTAGATTCTGAACTCCTGAGATCAAATATTTCAAGGAGGAGATAGTCACAAGGATAGCTTTCTGGGACACTCGCTTTACTTTTTTCCCCTTGCAGGTCATACTGCTAATAAGGCCACACATTTTATCTAAAATTTTGTCTTGTTGTTTTAACTGACGACCATACACAGTTTTGCTAGGGACTTTAGAAGTTGCTGGACTGTAGGAATTCGTGAGATGAGCAATCATACACCTCGTACCAGGTATGTTTATATGCAACCCGAGATAAATCAATTTAAGTCAAACACAAAATAACACTGACATAAGAAAGCAGCTATTCACCACAAGGACTAGTCATAGAAAGCACCATAAAACTATAAAATCAAAACTGCAACTCATTTGCACATATTAAAGAAACTCACATACTACTCACTCACAGTATTACTGCACAGACTTTTAGCAATACTAGCGGTCAAGGTTATTGGTTGTGTAACTGGCTGACTTATAATCGAGCGTAGCCGAAGCCCTCCGATTGCAGAAACTTCAGTTCTGGGCAACATGTTATATACTAACCTTGATAGAGGTGTAAGAGGATATAACAGGGAGTAGATAGGTGATTATAATGTGTTGTTAATATGTGTTAAAAAAGGAAGGACCGGGCGAGTTGGCCATGCACGTAGAGGCGCGCGGCTGTGAGCTTGCATCCGGGAGATAGTAGGTTCGAATCCCACTATCGGCAGCCCTGAAAATGGTTTTCCGTGGTTTCCCATTTTCACACCAGGCAAATGCTGGGGCTGTACCTTAATTAAGGCCACGGCTGCTTCCTTCCATCTCCTAGGCCTTTCCTATCCCATTGTCGCCATAAGACCTATCTGTGTCGGTGCGACGTAAAGTTCAGATAGGAATGGGAAGCGTTTACTGGACTTCTGAGCTAGTATGGGATTAGTAGTTGCGAATAGATTCTTCATGCATAAGGCTATTCATCACTTCACATGGGAGGGTAGAGGCACTAGATCCATAATAGACTATAACATAACCGCCATTGAATTCAGGAAATCTGCTAGGGATGTATGAGTATTCTGCAAATTTTTTGATGATACAGATCTGTCTTGAACTAAGTACATGTAGGCCTAGGATACAGAAAGTGAAATTAGTCTGGAGACGAATAAGGATAGAAAATCTGCAGGGCGTGGGAATTAGACACGTACAGTGATATGATAAGTGTAAAGTTGCTAATAATAGACAGGAAGCAGGTTCAGAATAAGAGAATGGGTGGCATAAGGGATGCTGCAGTAGAAACAGCACAGGAGTGCCTAGCGACAACTGTCGGTAAAGAGGGGGAGAAGTTAATATCTTGGTGAAATGATGAAGTGAGGTCAGCTTGTAAAGTAAAAAGGTGTATCAGACATTCCAAACCAGGGCTGATGCAAACAGGAAATTGTACGTAGATGAAGAAAAGAGAACGAAATGCATAAATGTTGAATCTAAGCGGTGGTTAGGAGATTTTGGTAAGAATCTGGAAAGGCTTGGCCTAGTGTCAGATATACCTATCTGGTCAATAATAAGGAATCTTAGAAATGGATGGGGAAAAGGGAAATGAACAGTGTTTTGAGTGAATCAGGTGAATTGATGGTAGATCCATGGGAATCACTGGACAGATGGAAGAAATATTTTGATAATATTGTCATTGTAAAAGGAAAAAATTTTGTTGACATTGTGAACAACCGATCTCATGGGGATCAGGACAATGATGGTAGCAAAATTACGCTTGAGGAGGTGTAAAAGTTAGTATATTAACTCCATTGTCATAAAACAGCGGAAAGAGATAAAATTAGACATACCATGGCGAGATATATTGCAAAGGCAGGGATGGGCACAACCCTAGTTAACACACTTCACATAGTGCTCAAGGAGACTCTGCAGTGGGTGAAGCATTTTTTTCCTTCTGTTCTCTGCTTAATTCAGGGGATTACCAGAAGGAGCATCTTAACGTGCTCTGAACTGTTACAAAAGGTTATTGCCATGTGGTGGGTATTCACTGTTGCCGTAGAAAAAATGTAAAAGGGGTCAGGGGGTGCAGTTCCCCGGAGTGATTACTGTTGAAACAAAGTAGTTCCCCAGGTTAGAGATTTGACATGCTGGGTGATCGTTACTAAAATACTTTCTTCCTTGCTGTCTAGGCAGTATGTGCTGCAGCATAGATAAAAGGCCCTTGAAGGGAGTGTGGCCCCACTATTCTCATGACAGAGTGGCTTGGATTTCCAAAGATCGGTTAGTCTCTATCACAGCCTTTTCTTGTGAATCTTGTGTTTTTATTCTGCGTGAGTTGGTAATGGTAGCTGTGAGTTACAAGGTAATGCCAGCCATGGTCAATTTAAAGTTAAAAACTTCATGATTGTTCCGTATTGAATAGAGAAATAAGAAGATGTACAATATTATAGGGAAGGATCCACCTTTCAATACTCTGTAGTAAGTTGAACTAAAAAGTAGTTACAACCTGTTTATTGGGACCGGTTTCAACACATTTCAAGTGTCATCATCAGCCAATTAGCGAAGATCTTAAAACAACTAATATATTGAACACAGGCAAAAAATTAACATTGTATCATATCGTAGCAATTCAGTTAATGTTCAAAACACAATAATCACAGTCAAGAGAGTAAACAGAACATCACTATCTTGCGCCGAAAACAAATATAGTTGAAGTTCATAAGCAGATCAAGTATGCACTTATGTAAAGTCGTTGCTAGGCAGGTCTTGTAGGCATTTGTTTCTCCGGCCGAAGAGTAAAAGGTGAGTTTACCCTTTGTCCCAGACAGAAACAAGCTACACCAAAATTTATTTTATTGTATGTTTAATTATGTGTAGCAGAAATGTTTATCATACCCAGTTAAAATTTTAATGGAGGTTCAACAAAAAAAAGTGCCAGTATTTTTCCATTTCCAATGGAGCACTCACTTTGGAAACTCATAACTTTAAGAAAATTGATCTGATTTTTACCAAACTTTAACACATCTTAAAGCAACTTATTGTTGATCTGTATACCAAACTTTTATTTCATCTGATATTATTTTGTGAAAATAGTTGTACATTTTGTGAAACAACATTTTCTAATTACTGGGTGATCATAGCAGTAAACAATTTGGCTTATTATGAAGCTCATGAGAATTTCAGTCTAAAATTGAAACTGCCTTTTGCCTGCATGCAGTTGTTGATTTTATATTGATTTACATTTAATAAGATGTGAATTCAGTGCCATAAAGATGGAAAATCATGAAAGTATGTAATATTTGTGTGTTTCTGTGGTCACCTTTCATGTTAAACAACAAATCTGGATGTTAATAGCTTGTTTTTATTTTCTCTATTATTTGCTTGTTCTGTTAGTTCTTTTCTGCTGAAGTTGTATTTACCAAATGATTGGGACTGACCCATTTGTTCGTTCTTTATAGGGTTTTATACTTAGCTCTACATACTTTTGAATACAACAGTTATTGTGAGAGAAGAGATCAGCAGTGACCCGTGTCCAAGCTGTCTATCGGCCATCACTTCCTGCAGCTAGTGTTATCATTTTTGCTCCGTGAAACTTGGAAGAAGGACTATGGTAAGTCTTTAAGTCGTTTTGGCCTCATTAATTTTCATACCTGTAATGTTTAACCCATTACAAACTGAGTCTAACCCGCATCTTATTGATCTGCAACATTTCTTTCCCTCTATGTCTGAGTCCATTATTCTTCTTGGTAACCGATCATCCTCCATTCTCCTCATGTGACCCCACCTATTATGCCGGTTTACATATTTATCAAATAAGTTCATTCCTAACTCGGCATTTATCTCCCCAAATTCTGAGTACCTCCTACCATTGTTCCCACCTGTCTGTACCAGCAATGATTCTCACTCCTTTCATGTCTGTTATTTAAAAACGAATGAATAATATATCCCAAGTACACCAACTTCACTCTCTTGCAGCAAAAATCCTCTGAAAACAGACCACTGTAGGGATAGTTTGGGCTGGGAATGCTTTCTGACAACTGTGAGCTACTTGCAGTAACGCAGGGCCATAACTCAGTGTTTTATCTAGATATAAACTGCTGTTCTGTAGCAACTGGTATTCCAATTCTCAGGCCACTTACTAGATCAGTCAGCTGCTCCCCATCATTCACTAGCTAGGATGTGACTGCAGAAGCCTACACCATGAACTTATGGTTTTCCATGGTTTCCCATTTTCACACCAGGCAAATGCTGGGGCTGTACCTTAATTAAGGCCACGGCCGCTTCCTTCCAACTCCTAGGCCTTTCCTATCCCATCGTCGCCATAAGACCTATCTGTGTCGGCGCGACGTAAAGCCCCTAGCAAAAAAAAAAGAAAAACCACCATGAACTATTATTGTTATCATTATTATTATTATTATTTATTAATGTAAATGTTAAGACATGGTGACTAGGTTAAGATTTAACAGGTTAACCGCAAGGCCTCTATAGAAAGTAAGCCCAGTTTTCACAAACCCACAGTTCAGTAAAATTGTTGTTAACGTACTGATACACAATGCTCGTGATATATTTCCAGATGAAAATGGGAGTGTTTGTATCTTGGAAGTAATAGATTATAAAGTTACTTTAAAAAAATTAAACAATAGGGATGTGGCGACCCCATCTCCCAGTGGGAAACCACTGCAGTCAGCCTCCCGAGTATTGGCAGGCAAACCATAGGTAGTTGGGTTTAGAGGAAATGACAACCCAAAACTGTGAACATCTTTGGTCACAATGGAATAATCGCCTATTAGGTTGGGCAGCTTCTTGCCTATGTGGAAAGTAAGGGGACACTACCACATTATATTCCCCAGGAAACACATGGTATGGCTATTTGTGAATGCTTTCAAATACTTGGGAACTGGAATAACAAAGCACATGAAGTGCATCCGAGAGGTGAAAACTCATATCCCCCTGTGGGTGGGAGTGGTAGGATATCATCCACTGTACCCCTGCCTGCTGTAAGAGGCAACTAAAAGGGGCCCCAAGGGCTCTGAACCTTGGAGCATAGGTTGGGGAACATAGGGCCCTTAGCAGAGTCCTGGCATTGCTTCCACTTGTGCCAGGCTCCTAACTTTCATCTATCCTTTCTGACCTCTCTTGGTGAACTCCTGTTATTTTCCGACCCCAGCACTATTAGGTTTGCAAGGGCTAGGGAATCCTTTATTTTCACACCCTTCTTGGTCCTTGTCTTCTTTTGGCAGATCATTTCATTTTTCGAAGTGTCGGATCCCTTCCATTTTTCTCTCTGATTAGTGTTATATAGAGGATGTTTGCCTAGTTGTACTTCCTGTTAAAACAATAATCACCACCACCACCACAAAACAATAATCACCACCACCACCACTGAAAACTCATAGTGTGATTGCGAAGGAAGCATTAAATAAGAAGAATAGACTTTTTTGTGGGGGTGTGGATAGAGACTTGGGGAAGCAATTCATGAAGTGCTTTGTATGGAGTGTGGCACTGTATGGTGCTGAGACATGGACATTGAAACAAGAGGACGAAAGAAGATTGGAAGCATTTGAGATGTGGATTTGGAGGAGAAGGGAAAGCATACAATGGATAGAAGTAGTAAAGAATGAAGAAGTCTTGAGAATAGTTGGGAAGAGAGAAATATATTAAAAGTAATCAAGAAGAGCAAGCACAGTTGGATTAGTCATCGGATGAGGAGAGATTGCATGCTTGTAGATGCTATAGAAGGAGCGGTGAATGGAAATAGACAAAGAGGATGGAAAATAGATCAGATGCTGGACAGTATCAAGTATGAGGAAACAAAAAAGGTGGCAAAAGACAGGATTGTGTGGAGAGCTGTCATGTGAAGACCTGGCATATGGCAGAACACTGATGATGATGATGATGATGATGATGATGATGATGTATCTTACATAATGGCTGTAATGTAAAGGACATTAATTCCGATATCAGGGTGTTTGTTAATTTGTTTTACCCACATGTCCACCAATGTGAACTCGAGAGATGTACTTTTGGAGAATTAAAATGTTCTCTGTCCCCTTGACCATGTTTGAATAACTGTATTTTGGTTGTAGACTGTTAATTAGCCCTCAGGATAAGTTATTTTACTGAAAAAGGTATGATTTAGTTCTCTATTCAAATCTAACATCTGCACATATTTTAATTAAAAAACAGACAGAATATACCAAAATTTGTATATTAGAACAAGTGGACGAAGCTACTGATTACGTGCTTGTGCCTATTCCTAAGTGGACTCTAAACAAATCAAATTACTTTTTCAAAAAAAATAATACAAATTTTAATACTGAAAAAGAAAAATAATTTGTGATCTGCAGTTTGGACCTTAAAATGAGCTTGATTCCTGTGTTAAAATAAGAAAGGAACCAATAATGTTCTGTGGGGACAGTCGGCTATATTTAGAGAGAGAAAGTGGGTAAATGGGTTGTAATAACTACAGCTGAACTCTGTTAAGAAGTTTTTCAAGGGACTGCAAAAAAAGAAAAGCTTCTTAAAGCAGGAATCTTCTTAAAAGTGGTAATGCCCAAAAACTTATTCTGTACTTTGAAATACAAGTGAAACACACAGCCAACAGATTTCCTTGTTTGTGAACAATACCGAAATAAGCCAATATATAGGAGCTGTTAAAGAAAGCCAAAATATAAAAATTGTATTATCATGACGTATTTTTAGAGATAAAGTAAAATAATTGAACGCACCATATTATAAATACATTTGATAAGTGAAGGGAACATATTATATAAAACCTTGCACAAGATACAAGAAGTAATACTAAGAACATTAAAACGGTAGATGGTAACTGTACATTATGTAAATTCTCTACTGCATTAGTCATTGAATACATTTTCAGACACAAAAGTCTAGACTCCTACTTGGAAAAGAAATGTTCCAGGTTTGACTGTTTCAGGTTTTTACTGCTTTAAAGTATAAACCTCTCCATTTCCCACATTGCCTTCCATGTGTTCTGAGGCTGAGCGTTTCACAAACCACCTCAGTTTTTCAAGGCAGATGCTTGCCTCACTGCAAGATGGTTTTGGGGATTCTTTTCCTCAACCTCTACTTCTTCTTCTTCTTCTTCTTAATCTCCTCTTCTCTTGCCTGAATTTCCTTGCAGATCTGATCGATGGTCTGTTCTTCGCAAGTGATTACCATATAATCAATGGCAGTGAAGTCTTTGAAACTACTGGTAATCGCCATCTTCTGCTGTATAGTTTTCCAGCACCCAGGCTCTTTATCACCAGTTTCCATAACTATGCTGTTGGTACCACCATCAAAGCCTGCTTTCCTGAAGCAATTTGCTATTATTACAGGCTTCAATGAGTCCCGTGATGAGGCAATGAAATGCATTGTGTCCAAAAGAGATGGTTTGTGGATGGGTTCGCCTGCTTCCATGTGTAGCAGCATACAGCTCACAACTGATTTTCGATACCTCTGCTTCAATACTTTAATGACTCTTTGGTCCATGGGCTGTAGTGCTGATGTAGTATTCGGTGGAAAAACTTCTACCTTGATGTTCTTTCCTTGAATAGAAGTAGTAAAGAAGTGGTCCATAAACACCACAATCTTCCTCTTCTGTCTCCCCATTTTTGAATTTGATGCCTGCATATACTCTTCAGACAGGGAACTTGTCATCCAAGCTGACTTGTTGCTAGTGTACTTACATGGCAAAAACCTGACATTTTGATACAACATGGCTCGCTACACTTCCCTATCATCAATTGAGGTAGTTTTTCAGTTCCTTCCATATTAGCACCAACCAATACTGTAACTCACATTTTACTTAATTTTACTCTGTGGCAAGGTTCTCCCTTCAAAACTAGAGACATCCAGGATAAGCTGGTAAAAAAGTGTGAATTCATTGAGATTAAAAATGTCGCAAGGTTTGCTTATTTTAGCAGGCAGAACCATTTCCTTCCATTAAAATGCAGAAAGTGTACAGGGAAATTTTATGCTTCCCTTTCCTTCGCACTTACATTCCCTGCTTTGCCACAAATTGTTGTATAAAAAATGCCAGCTCAATTTTTAAAGCAGTCCAGCCACCCGTTCGACACGATGAAAGGTACCTTTAATTTCCACGCAATTTTTTCGGCTTTCTCCTTCACAATAGTCCCCCTGGAAGGTATGTTCAAAATTCACTGCTGTTTAGACCATATTAGCAGAGCTTGTTCTACGTTGATATTCAAGTAAAATTAACTTCTCTGACTCTTATTCACACTAATTACGATGCTACACTATGCTTGGCAATCCATAGCTTAGGCTTACCAGATGCAAGGACAAGAGTTCGTTAGCATGTGCTTTCTATCTTCCTCGCCCCCCCCCCCCCCCCCCCAACCACACCTGCTTCAAGGTTAACGGCAGCAAATGGGAAATCTGGCAACTCATTCTTAGAGATTCTTAATATGTAAGCCTGAATCGCCCCTGCATTCCTACTGGTTGTCACGGCAACGGGCGTAGTTTCTGGCTGTTTTGCAAGTACCACATGGCCAAGCCAGTATTGAGTTTATTTTTCCGCTTCAGTCCTCTTCGTGCTATAGGTAATGAAAAAAAGAAACACAGGTTTGAAGTTGCAGAAATGAGTGCATGGAATAGTATCTGGGGTATTACCTGGGAGTGATAAAGGCACAGTAGCAACGCTGGCACATCTAAACGTAAACAGTTTTCTTCCCTGCGAGAATTTTATTTCATGTCTCCTCATCCTTGTGCTACATTCTAATAATGCGATGTAATAATTACAAGTGACAGGTTAATACAATGTTTAGCTTGTATAAAGGTAAAAATAACTTTTAATTTTATGCCAACACATCTTATTGCAACGCCTCTGTGTGCCTCCCACAAACACCCAGTTGGTTATCAACATTCGTTCAACTTTGTAGACGATCGGGATCTTTCGGCCGGCTGTTTGGCAGCATGTGTATCAGCTGGCAAGTCGGCTGTTTCCTGCATAGAATTGTGAAGTTGTTTTTGTTCACCTCACTAATAATGGACACGGAAAATCTTATCAGTTTAGTTAAAAAACGTAATTTCCTCTACGACAAGGCCCATAAGTATTATTGCAACAACAGCATATGCGAGAATGCCTGGAAGGAAATAAGCAAGGGAATGAAAAATCAAGCAGTTTAGAATATTCAGTTTCATGATAGGTTAGGCCTATACAGTATTTAGTTTATTTTGCAATTATTATTGACCTTATTTCAGAATCATACCATGTTAGAGTCCATATACAGTATGGTATGTCAGTACAATAATTGGCATAGGTTGGAATGTACGATCCTTAAGTGTTCATTATAATTTTATAAGTGGCATTCCATAGGTTTGTTGTACATGTATTCCTAACAAACAGTAATGTTGTGGACAAATATACTTTACGGTTCTTAATTAATGTTTAGGCCTCCTCGATTAATGACTTCACCCTGTCACAGCACGCAACTTACTGCATTAAAATTTGATGAAATCAATCATTGTGTGCTTTATGTTTCCCGGGTAGAATCTGTTCGATTCTATTCCGCTAGATGGAATGGTGGAGTGGAAATTTTGACTGATAGGTTTGCTTTGATTCCACAAGGTGAGAGTGAGCATCTGGTGTCTGTCATAGTGTGATGTCGTATGGCCTTGGCAAGTCCGGACAGGTTCCATGACACCAGAGGCACACCACAAGCGTGCGAATGGTCTAACACGGTGCAACTTGCGCGAAGACTGGAGGGTTCTAACCATGGGCTGCTTGAGCGGATGTTTTCTATCTCAAGGGGCTCTAAAATCTGAACTGTTTAACCAGGAAATATATTCACAACAGAACACTTTAAACGGGAAAAATATACATATATCTTAATACAACTGATCAAGGCACAAAGAAAATCACACATAATATGAAGGAAAACTTCTTAACCGAGTTTCACTGTACCTGGTTTTCTAGAGTGAAACTAGCAGGCATCCTCAATGGCATCTAATTATGATCAGGGTACCTATTTTCAAGAAAAAGGGGGAATGCACAGGGAAATTAAAATGCAGAAAGTGTACAGGGAAATGACCAGTCACATCAGAATGAGGCTTTTGATCTGAGACTTGACCCAAACGGAAGGATCGAACAGGACTGATGTGGACGCTACATGAGTCATACACAGTGAGTAGTACGTTGAGAGAAACATTAAGACAGAGTCAGTGCACGTGGTAGTGAAGGAGAAATGAAAACGATAGACATACTTGTGCTAATCGCTCAAAGGTGGCAGTACACGAAGCACGCGGAGTATCCAATATTGCATAAACTTGAGTGTGGTGTAGCTTACAGTTCACGGTTAATGATAGCGTAATTCCAGATCTTTACTTCTATAGTAAAATTAAATGTTCGTAGATTGTATCTTTCCTCATTAATTTGTAATTGCTTTGCCAAAACTTAAATGATAATAATACACGCCTCAAAAAATGTTTTGCACCCCCTGGAATTCTGGGTTTCTATGTTGCTGATGACCCCAGGAAACATGGGATGCAAATACACACTTAGTCAGACATAGCATGATTGATGTAAAAAAGAAAGCAACGGCAGTCACAACACACACTACTCTCCAGCAACGTGCACCCGTCTATCGAACAACAAAATCTAATTCTTTCTCTCATTACAGTGTTACTGTACCTTGTGCACTGAAGCATAATCAGACCCATTGTGGCATGCTGTCCGCAAGGCAGTTGAGGCTGTCCTGGTTGATCCTGTCTCATTCTCTGACAGGTGGGAGATGGCTTCGCTCAGCCCACTGCCTGTTTCACCATGTCCCAGGCACGTTCAATGGGATTCATGTCCAAAGATACTGCAGGCCAGTCTATCCAATGGATTTGGGCTCTCCAAAGGAGGTTCATAATATTGGAGCAGTATGAGTGCATGTTGTCATCTTGCAGAATGAATCTGTTGCAAAAATCTCAGTATGGTTGAAAAGTGGGCTCAAGGATACTGTTCCGGTATTGTGTACCAGTACCTCTATGACAGTGAGTGGCTTTCCACGTCCATATGTAAGGCTGCCCCAAAATATGATGGATCCACCTCCCTGTTGGGCATGCTGGATGGCATACAAGACTCGTCTGCTATTACCTCGCTATCTCGAAACCCTCCTCCAATGATTATTTAGCATCAGATACATTTGGAATTCATCTGTGAAGGGGACCCACTGCCATACTACCGGAGTCCAGACCAAGTGCTCCTTTGCCCATCTGTAACTGGTGCAATGATGTAGGGTTGTATGTGCATGTGCTTGCCAAGGAACTCTTTGAGTGTAGGTGGTCTCTATGGAGCCTGTTTGTGATTGCCTGCATAAACACAGCCCTACCAGTTGTTTGCCTTAAGGCTTTACGTAGTTCTGTTGCTGTGTCTGACTAGTTCCTGTGACCCAGGATTCACATGTAATGGACTTCAGCTTCTGTTGTTCACAATGAACAACCACTGTAAGATTGATGTTCAACAGTTTGTGTTGAATGATAGCGTCTGTATGTCCTAACATCATTACTATGGTGAACAACAACCAGGCTGGCAACTGCCCTCACAGACAGGCCTTGCTCACACAATGTCGTTATGTGCGTATGGTCAAAAGTGGTAATGAATCGTTGAGGCATGCCTCTATACTGTACAGGACATAAATGTGCTCTTGACATGTTGTGTCCACAGGTGACAGTAACAGCGCACTCTTCTAGACTGTTCTGAGACTGTGCGCTTTACCTCTACATCCATGAACAGGTAGCATTACACGTCTTTTGGACGTCTGTCATGCAACAACTCTTAGAGCAAACATCCTTTACGAACACAAAAAATACAGGTCAGAACTGTTTTTGAGGCGTGTATTATAAATTGTAAAAACAATAACTCCATGTAATTTACATAATGTAAAGGTGCTAACTATTATAGACTGCTCGAAATTATCACAGAAAAAATTCTGTAAAGAATGAAATGTGTCAGTGGTGCTTTTTTCTATGCATGCTACTTGACCAGCATACATATTTTGTCAACACTTTCATTTACTACAGTATCTGGGATCTTGTTCCTGAGTTTCTGAACACTAACCCATATGTTTCTGTTACGAGTGTGTTCAGAACCTGGCATGCACACTCACATCAGTTTTAAGAATAATGTCCCTGATGAACACAGGCCTTAGAAGAGTGATTGGCTGATGGCTTGCTGTGAGCAATGGAGTTGATTTTTGTTCCTTTCCATTTAGATGCTGGGGAAAGTTATATGTTCATAAACCACTGTGTTAGGGTTATTATAATTGAATTTCATTGTACATATTATAATATTTGTATGTATTCTTCATGATATTACATAAAATATCACATTTTAGCATTTTAGTTTTCTTATATAAATTGCCTCCTCTGCGAACCATGTGACCTTGCCGCGGTGGGGAGGCTTGCGTGTCCCAATGATGCAGATAGCCAAGCCGCAGGTGCAACCATATTGGATGGGTATCTGTTGAGAGACCAGACTAACGAATGGTTCATCGAAAGGGGGGTAGCAGCCTTTCGGTAGTTGCAAGGGCGGCAGTCTAGATGATTGACTGATACGGCCTTGTAATAATACTCAACATGGCTTAGCTGTGTTGATACTGCTACACGGCTGAAAGCAACGGGAAACTACAGCCGTAACTACCTCCCGAGGACATGCAGCTCTCTCTGTATGAATGATGTACTGATGATGGCTTCCTCCCGGGTAAAATATTCCGGAGGTAAACTAGTCCCCCATTCGGATCTCCGGGTGGGGACTACACGAGAGGGGGCGATCATCAGGAAGATGGATACTGACATTCTGCGAGTTGGAGCGTGGAATGTTAGAAGTTTGAATCGTTGTGGTAGGTTAGAGAATCTGAAAAGGGAGATGGATAGGCTAAAGTTAGATGTAGTTGGTATAAGTGAAGTACGTTGGCAGGAAGAACAGGATTTTTGGTCAGGCGACTACCGAATCATCAACACGAAATCAAACAGGGGAAATGCAGGAGTTGGTTTAATAATGAATAAGAAAATAGGCCAGCGGATAAGCTACTACGACCAGCATAGTGAAAGAATTATTGTCGTCAAGATAGACACCAAACCAATGCCCACCACAATAGTGCACGTCTATATGCCTACTAGTTCAGTGGATGATGAAGAAATTGAAAGAATATATGAGGAGATAGAAGATTTAATACAATATGTAAAAGGTGACGAGAATCTAATTGTGATGGGAGACTGGAATGCAGTGGTAGGCCAAGGAGGAGAAGGTAGTACAGTAGGAGAATTTGGATTGGGACAAAGGAACGAAAGAGGAAGTCGGCTGGTTGAATTCTGCACTGATCATAATTTAGTCCTTGCCAATACTTGGTTCAAACACCACAAACGACGGCTGTATACGTGGACGAGACCTGGAGACACTGGAAGGTATCAAATAGACTTCATTATGATTAGGCAGAGATTCAGAAATCAGGTGTTGGATTGCAAAACTTTCCCAGGAGCAGACGTGGACTCTGACCACAACTTGTTGGTCATGAAATGCCATCTGAAGTTGAAGAACTTGAAGAAAGGAAAGAATGCAAAAAGATGGGATCTAGACAAGTTGAAAGAAAAGAGTGTGAGGGATTGTTTCAAGGAACATGTTGCACAAGGACTAAATGAAAAGGCTGAAGGAAACACAATAGAGGAAGAGTGGAGAGTCACGAAAAATGAAGTCAGTAGAGCTGCTGAAGAAATGTTAGGAAGGAAGAAAATATCAACTAAGAATCAGTGGATAACTCAGGAGATACTAGACCTGATTGATGAACGACGAAAATACAAGAATGCTAGAAATGAAGAAGACAGAAAAGAATACAGGCGATTAAAGAATGAAGTGGATAGAAAGTGCAAGATAGCTAAGGAAGAATGGCTGAAGGAGAAGTGCAAGGATGTCGAAGGCTGTATGGTCCTGGGAAAGGTAGATGCTGCATACAGGAAAATCAAAGAAACCTTTAGAGAAAGGAAATATAGGTGCATGAATATTAAGAGCTCAGATGGGAAGCCACTTCTAGGGAAAGAAGACAAAGCAGAAAGATGGCAGGAGAATATCCAACAGTTGTATCAAGGTAACGATGTAGATAATTTGGTTCTGGAACATGAAGAGGTTGTTGATGCTGATGAAATGGGAGACCCAATTTTGAGGTCAGAGTTTGACAGAGCTGTGAGTGACCTAAATAGGAACAAGGCACCTGGAATTGATGATATTCCCTCTGAATTACTGACTGCCTTAGGTGAAACCAGCATGGTAAGGTTATTTCATTTAGTGTGCAGGATGTATGAGACAGGAGAAGTCCCATCCGATTTTCGGCAGAATGTTGTTATACCTATTCCCAAGAAAGCCGGTGCTGACAGGTGTGAAAACTACCGCACCATTAGTTTAGTATCTCATGTCTGCAAAATTTTAACACGTATTATTTACAGAAGATTGGAAAAACAAGTTGAAGCTGAGTTGGGAGAAGATCAATTTGGCTTCAGAAGAAATGTAGGAACACATGAAGCAATCCTGACTTTACGTCTGATCTTAGAGGATCGAATCAAGAAGGACAAGCCCACGTACATGGCATTCGTAGATCTAGAAAAGGCATTTGATAATGTTGATTGGAACAAGCTATTTATGATTCTGAAGATGATAGGGATCAGATACCGAGAACGAAGAATTATCTACAACCTGTATAAAAATCAGTCTGCAGTGATAAGAATCGAGGGCTTTGAAAAAGAAGCAGCAATCCAGAAAGGAGTGAGGCAAGGCTGTAGTTTGTCCCCTCTCCTTTTCAATGTTTACATAGAACAGGCAGTAAAGGAAATCAAAGAGAAATTTGGAAAGGGAATCACAGTCCAAGGGGAGGAAATCAAAACCTTGAGATTTGCCGATGATATTGTTATTTTATCTGAGACTGCAGAAGATCTCGAGAAGTTGCTGAATGGTATGGATGAAGTCTTGGGTAAGGACTACAAGATGAAAATAAATAAGTCCAAAACAAACGTAATGGAGTGCAGTCGAACGAAGGCAGGTGATGTAGGAAATATTAGATTAGGAAACAAAGTCTTAAAGGAAGTAGATGAATATTGTTACTTGGGTAGTAAAATAACTAACGATGGCAGAAGTAAGGAGGACATAAAATGCAGACTAGCACAAGCAAGGAAGAGCTTTCTTAAGAAAAGAAATTTGCTCACTTCAAACATTGATATCGGAATTAGAAAGATGTTTTTGAAGACTTTCGTGTGGAGCGTGGCATTGTATGGAAGTGAAACATGGACGATAACTAGCTCAGAAAGAAAGAGAATAGAAGCTTTTGAAATGTGGTGTTACAGAAGAATGCTGAAGGTGAGATGGATAGATCGAATCACGAATGAAGAGGTACTGAATCGAATTGGTGAGAGGAGATCGATTTGGCTAAATTTGACGAGAAGAAGAGATAGAATGATAGGACACATCTTAAGACACCCAAGACTTGTTCAGTTGGTTTTAGAAGGAAGTGTAGGTGGTAAGAACGGTAGGGGTAGACCAAGGTATGAATATGACAAACAGATCAGAGCAGATGTAGGATGCAATAGTTACGTAGAAATGAAAAGGTTAGCACAGGATAGGGTGGCATGGAGGGCTGCATCAAACCAGTCTATGGACTGATGACTCAAACAACACAACATATATAAATTGCTGTGTTGAAGTTTCACTGACAGCCCCTTGGTGACATGGAACGTTCAAGAGCCGTTTTACCCTGCGGACAGAGGTGATTCAGATGTGAGCACTGTAATTATGCAGCAATGTCTTTAAAAATTCACTGTAACTACAGTTTGGCTCAAATTATTTTCAACTGTTTACAGTAGAGACTCAAATGAATGTAGTTTACATTCATTAACTTTATATTTACGTATGGTTTAGTAATGACGAAGGGACCCTCCACATTTTCTATGGAAATAAAGTGACGTTCTTGTATTTGCATGGGTTGTTTCATAATGCAGTGAAAACTAGGGTAATTGTTGTCTCAGAAACTTTGAGTGGAAGAACCGAGATAAATAGTTTAAAGATTCATTTAGCACAAATTCTGTGTTAATATGTCTATTAGTTCATGAGAAAGAGTACGTACACTTAGGCTACTTTGGCACGTTTTGTTGTCCATTACTTGGCCGTGCGCATCATGCCGTCCCATTTCTTATGTTAATACGCCCATCCTCGCTTCACTCAGTCCAGTCTTCTGTAGTACAGTTATTGCTTGAGTTATTACGACTTTATTACTTCTGTTTCATTCAAACTGCACCGTGCCATCCTGTTGCTCCACACAATGTCATATTTCAAATTGACAGCAAGTCAAGAAATTATGATTACAAGTAATCATGCTCATATTTGTTGTATTGGCTTTATAATTGATCGGGTGGTTGAATTATATATATTTTTTTCAAGTAATTATACGCCATAGCCCGTCAGGACCTCGACACAAATCGGACTAAAAATAAGTGACATCACAATCACCCTGTTGCTCAACAGCAGACAGGTACCTATTTCCATTTCCCAAGGAGATGAGGTAAATAAAAGAATAAATGGCAGGGACGAGGCAGGACGATAGAAAATTTTCCATAAGACCAAGAAGAAGGAAGGAATGCTACGCACATACCTCATGATCGTTTAGCGGAAGGATGCTAGCATTCATCCAGTGTTTCAACAAAATAATCCCATACTTATTCGATGAAACACAGAACAACAGATATTAAAACAATCGTATCAACAAGCATCAAAATCCACTAAGAAACACCTAGAGCGGTAGATTGACTTTAAATGAACTTTACAGTACAACCATGGAAAACATGACGATGACTGAGAGACAGGTTATGCAGGAAATCCATGAGATGGCAGAAACAAAATACAACAAGAAGCCAGTTACCTAAATCCACCTACATACTATTCTACAAGAGTTGCATTACCAACAAACAAACAATTCCCAAATCTACCAGGACACATGAAAAATTATAAGGTCACACAACCTTCTATCAAGTGCCATAACTGCCCAATAATGACTACACAACATCAAAACCACAATAACTTCCACAAACATGTGTCAGCCCTTCAGGGTTAAAAGATTACACAATCTTCAACACCATGCTATGAAGTCATCATGCGACCATCAAAATTTACACTCAAAACAACACACCGGTACTGAAATAAAACCACCAGATACAGGCCCAACACCAAACCTATCGCGGCTAAAGAAGTAGAATTCTCAGGTTAAGAACCATACTTTCACAACACAACACTACAACAACAGGTAGATATGGTAGGATACTCCACATAGTACAACAGCACACAACTCGCATAGAACAGCACGCAACAGGAAATAAAATAAATAATTTGAAATAAGGAACCTGGCGAATAAAGCTTCCAGAGGAGCTCAGAACTAATGTTTAGCGTGGGGCTACAGAAAACGATAATAGGAAAGATACTTCCAACAGTTATCAAATTGGGTACGAAGATCCTTTAGGTACGACAAACTAGCAACGAGCCAGTCTCAAAAAGAACTCACAACTCCCAAAGAGATGGAAATAGTAGAGAACCGGGCACTAGGAGAATTAGTAAAGGAGGAGCACCTATTACAAACAGTCAGACAGTAGAGAACCAGAAAGACTGAAGTCCATGCACAAGGCAAACAGGTTACCACTCCCAACACCAGTCGACAGAGCTCCTTCACAACTAATCACTTCCGCCAAAGATTGTCACTGACAATTAATAATGGTTTTCCAAACGTACACCACCTAATGAAATTATATTACAATGCGAAGCATATCCTGCGATGAATGCACTATTGCCCTACAACCAGCACGAGTGAGCAATCATACAGTAGAAACAAAACCAACCCCCGTAGACAGAAGAACGGGGAGGAAAACAGAGATAAACATCATGCACAACATCCCGAAAGGGTGCCCTAACATAACAGTGCATTCTCGAATCATGATCAACACCTATAGTTTCAAATTATGTAAAGTTTAGAATTTTAAAGAAGAACAGTCCAGGGTTGAAGACCAACCAAACCTACCATAGGATGGTGACAGGAAAAAGAACCTTGCAAGGCGCGGAAAGGTAGCACGGGCTGAGCAAATATAACCAACAGAAATTAAATCAATAGGAGTAGATTGACAAGTAATTCACAGGACACCAGAGCTACAAGATCGACATAAGGTAATAAAACTTCATATGCCAAATCCGCTTCGTCACGAAATATCATCAAGACACCATTACAGGATAATTTTTCCAGACCTATCAAAGGAAAAGCTCGCACAGGAAACCATCATAAGCCAGGGAATCAATACAGACATTAGAAATCAGAAAATATTACATGGTTTTACACACTACCCATGAATTAACCCTAATTTGCCCACTAAGAGGTAGTTCTTAGGCACATCTTTAAACAGTACACCACATTCTACCCAAGGTTGTACCAAACACCAAAATTAAAAGGAAACTTAAGGGAAACTACATCTTATCCAGATTTGATTTGGGACAGATGAACTCGCCTAATTCTCTTAGCGATGGGATCACTAACTAACACTGATACAGGGGACAGGAACTGCAAAATGGTACAAGGTCCTTGGCACCTGGGAGCCAGTTTAGCAGTAAATATTTTGATAGCTTTACTAATTGGGTAGCATTTAATGAAGACATGGTCTCCAACCTTCAACCTTGTTGATTTTCTACCCTTGTTGTACCGTTTTTTAGCCTTCTCGTACGATACAGACAGATTTTTCCTCTCTTCATCCCAAATTTTCTGAAGATCATTGTGCTTGGACAGGTCAGGAAGAAGGTCATTGATTCCAAGTAGGTTGGACATGGGCGAATACGGAGGGTAACCAAACATCAGAGACATAGGCGTCTTACCATGAGTTTCATGTAAAGCTGAGTTGAACGCATGGGCCAACCAATGCAGGCAAGAATCCCACTTGGACTGATTGTTATGATGAAACGCAATCAAGGCCGACTTTAGATTCCTGTTCATTCTCTCAGCGTAAGATGGGTTAGGATAGTATGGAGTGGTAGTTACATGTGAGATGCACAACTCGAACAAATATTTCCTGAATGAATGGCTGGTGAAAGCACTGGCGTTGTCGGAGACTAAAAACTTGGGAGGACCAAAGGATGCAAAGATAGAGTTCAAACAACTGATAGTCGTTCGAGTGTCAGTAGATCTCGTAGGGATAATCCAGCTGAATCGAGAAAAGGCATCAATGCACACGAAAATGTGGGTGTTTCCTAAGGTAGAACAAGGGAGCAGACCCAGGAAATCGATGAAGAGCCGTTCCATTGGGCGAGAGGCTTGAGAAGAAGATAAAAATCCCACATGGTTGTTCAGACTCGGTTTGCTAATAGCACAGGTTTGACAAGATTTCACCATGTTTCTAATATCATTATCCATCTTTTTCCAAATGAAGATCTATCTAATCTTTTCCCTTGTCTTGAACGTACCCAAATGTCCACCAATGGGAGAGCAGTGATAATATTTGAAAATTTCCGGGACAAGGACCCTAGGGACAACAATTTTGAAATTCCTACTCTTTCGACCTTTACAACAAAGAACATCCTTAACAAGAGAGTATGGCTTTACTACAGATCCTTTGTTAAGCTTATCAATGATCTCCTTCAAATCTGGATCAGTTTTCTGATGATCTGCAATTTCATGATATAGTAGAGGAAGATCCGAAAGAATGGCATTAACTCCAAAGACATTAGTTACAATTTTTTCATCATCAGGATTTACATCGGTGCCAAAATTACCCTCAAACATCCTACTTAGGCCGTCGGCGATGACGTTCTCAGAACCCCTGATATGCCTGACATTGAAATTGAACGATGAAATCCTCAAAGCCCATCTAGTGATACGGTCAGTTCTCTTGGGTCGGTTCAATACCCAAGAAAGAGCTTGGTTGTCTGTCTCAAGATCAAAATTAACATGCTCGATGAAGGGTCTGAATTTTTCCAGGGCAAACAACACGGCCAGACATTCCAACTCATAAATGGAGTATTTGTTTTCTAGGTTGGTAAGAGTCCTAGACACGTAAGCTACAGGCCTACGCCCATCCTCGTACTCTTGTAGAAGAACACCAGCAATCGCTTTGCCAGAGGCGTCAGTTTGCTCAATGAACCTTTTATTAAAATTTGGAATAGCGAAAACAGGAGCATTCATCAGAGCGGATTTCAAAGCTTCAAAGGCTTCTTGCTGAGGACGACCCCAGAAGAACTTCACGTCTTTACGTCTAAGATGATTTAGAGGAACAGCTATCACTGCAAAATTAGGAATGAACTTCCTGAAAAAATTGACCATGCCCACGAACCGTGCGATGCCTTTGACATCTTTAGGGGGTCGAAAATCCCTAATAGCCTGAGTCCTAGAGTGGTCGATGGAGATACCATCGGAGGAAACCACATGTCCAAGGAAAGACATACTCGGCTTAACAAACGCTACTTTTGACAACTTGACAGTCAGCCCAGCTTTCTCAAGCGATCCAGGACTTCTCTAACATGTTCGATATGTTCTTCGAAGGTTTTTGAACATATAACCAGGTCATCAAGGTAATTAAAGACGAACCTGAACTTAATATCATAGAGAATATTGTCTAACAGTCTCGTGAGAACAGCCGCGCCACAAGAGATGCCAAACGGGAGCCGCAGAAATTGATAGAGGTTCCAATCAGTGATGAAAGCAGTTAGTGGAATGGAAGACTTAGACAATGGGACTTGGTAATATGCCTGATTGAGATCTAACACAGTGAAAAACTTGGCACCCGAGAACCACCCAAAACAAGTGTGCAGATCGGGTAAAGGGATGGATTGCAAGATGACCTTGTGGTTTAAAGCCCTGTAGTCGATAACAGCCCTGAACCCTCCAGAGGGTTTAGGTACCAGGAAGACCGGGGATGCATAGGGAGAGGTAGATGGACGGATCACTCCGTCAGCTAACATTTGGTCAATAATCTTTTTAAGCTCGAGCATACGAGGAGGTGAGAGGCGGTAAGGAGGGGATCTGACAGGAGTGTTATCTGATAACTCAATCTGATACTCGAGAACATCAGTAACTCCTAACTTGCTAGTAAACACATCAGGGAAATCATTACATAGAACACGAATACACTCAGCTTCCTCCTCACTTAAATGGCTGAGATCTAATTTATCAATTTCACCAACTCCTTCCGGTACTGACTCATCTACACAGGAAACCTTCATTGCACATGAGGAAAGATCCCTTAAGTTAAATTTAGAATCAGGTGAAAATTTAAAGAAAAACATCCTAGCTTGAAGACCCATAACTAGTCCCATTTTCAACAAGAACCCTGTCCCTTAAATCATGTTGCAAGACAGGTTAGGTGCCACAAGGCATGTGATTTTCCAGGTGAAATTCCCAATTCTTACTTTTACCTTTACAGCCCCACAATTTCCAACTTGTTCCCATTAGCAGCCACACACTTCACACCAACAGGTAATAATCCTCCCGATTATCACACATATATTCAATTACTGTCTCAGAAATGGAACTTTCCCTGCACTCTGGAAACAAGCTAATGTCATCCCAGTGCCCAAGATAAACGATCCTAAACTGACCTCTGACTATCGCCCAGTTTCTATTCTTCCAGCGCTTTCTAAGGCTTTGGAAAGACTGGTGTACGAGCAAGTATTGAAATATTTAAATAACTATTCTCTCCTTGACCCATTACAATCGGGCTTTAAGAAAGGGTACAGCACTGCCACGGCTCTCCTTAAAGTGACAGAAGACATCAGACTAGCTATGGAACAACGACAACTTACAGTACTAACGCTACTGGATTTCAGTGGTGCTTTTGATACAATAGACTTACAGCTACTAATTAAGAAAATGGAATATTACTTGTTTGACCCTTTAGTACTGAAGTTTTTTACGTCATATTTGAAAGATCGGAGGCAGCGGGTGATAACTCGCGAAAGAAATTCAGAATGGCGTACAAGGAAAGTTGGCACGCCACAAGGTAGTATTTTAGGACCGTTGCTTTTTACATTGTATATCAATGACATTTCATCTTCTCTAAAAACGTGTAATTATCACCTATATGCTGATGATCTCCAAATTTACTACCATTGCAGCTTAAGCGAATTACCAAACGCAGTAAAATGCATAAATGATGACATGAAAAGACTCAGTGAATATGCTCTCGCAAACAGACTTCTCATAAATCCATCAAAATCGCAAGCTATCATTGTCGGTTCCTAGAAGCTCCTACACAAGATCAATGATTCGATCATTCCTCCTTTACAAATAAATAATAGCACAATTCCGTATAGTAAAACAGTGAGAAATCTTGGGGTGACTATGACTGAAACTCTAAATTGGACAGAACATATCAAAAACATAAGTCATAAGGTGTTTGCTACTCTACACCCACTGAAATTAAACAAAGATATTATACCACTAAACATGCGGCAAAGATTAACACAGACCCTAATTCTTCCTATCCTTGACTACTGTGATGTTATCTTGGTAGACGCTACTAAAGAACAAACTAGGAAACTGCAGCGTATGATGAATTGTTGCCTTAGATTCATTTTTAACCTAAGATATGATGCGCATATTACTCCTTATTATCAAGCACTGCACTGGTTAAAACCTGATAAGAGACGTGAATATCATATACTTGTCTTAATACACAAACTCCTGCATAGTAACTCCCCCCGGTATATTTCATCTAAACTTCACTTCCTCTCTTCCTTCCATAATCGTAACACTCGCTCGGGCTCCACTTTAGCTATTCCTCTTCACCACTCTTCTGTGTATAATAAATCTTTCATTGTAACCGGATCCAGGCTTTGGAATTCCCTGCCAGTAAGTGTCAGGGGCATTGACTCCTTCCTCAAATTTAAAATATCTTGCCGAGACTTCCTGTTGAGAGATACCAATTGAAGTGTGTATTGGTGTGTATTGTGTGCGTGTGATTGGTAATTGTAAAATTAAAAGTTGTTTCTGTTAGTTTTATATAATATAAACGAAAGGGTAGTTGATAAGTGTGTACATTGTAAGTGTATGTGCAAGTGTCTGTGTGAGATAGAAAAGACTGAAGTAACGAGCTAATAAGCTGCATATTGTGTGGATGTGTAACTTAAGCTTAATTTAGGAAATAGTATAAGTAGTGTAATTAGTATAATTAGTAATAGGCAACCTTAATATTATTTATTGTATTGTGGTTAAGTGTAAGAGAGGGCCGGGTGCCCTAACTTTGCCACATGAAAGAAGCCATAATAAATAAATAAATAAATAAATAAATAATAATTCATCCAGTTTACAAGCACTCTTCAGCTTGGAATACCATCCAAAATTAATCACAATACTACCAGAATCAATCAATGCTAACAGGGGTTCGTTATTTACTTCGACTTCAGCAAAAGTACACAGGGAAACACCACAGGTAGAAATCTTATTACACTTTTGGGGACAGATAACCTTAGCAGAGCCCGGAGACTTTCCAAAATTAGAATGTTTACACTTTATTTGGGAAACTTCTAGTCATTGACCAGAATTAGGAGCTGACAAGGGGCAATTATTCTTAAGATGCTGAGCAGATCCACAAGAATAGCAACAACCCCTAGAGTTGCGCTTAACTACAGTACAAGCATTCCTGAGGTGGTTCCTACAACTGCAGTTAAAACACTTCTTGGCACTGGCATCCTTATATATAGGAGAGGGGACAGGATGAACAGGTTTGGCAGGTGGAGGTAAACTTACAGGTCTGGGGGCATCTCCATGCTTGACGACTTCAGCGAGGGAGCATGCAACCTCCAGTTCATCAAAAGTAGTTGGGCACTTACTCAGGGAAAGGTAGGACCTGTATGAGGGAGAGATGCCTTTTAAAATTCTTGCCACCATTTCTTCCTCTGGAACAGTAATTTTGAAAACTTTACAGTAAAATCCGAGGTCAAGGATATAAGAAAGTAAATTTTCATGAAGGAACTGCGTCCGAATACAATGTTGAGGAATTAAGCTTTGTAACGCCAAGGAGGGAATAAATTTTTTCAACACCGATTCATGAAATTCATCAACCTTAAGTTTCAGGGAAATGGCCTCTGAGATTTCCCGTTTCAGAATACCTTCACAATGGGAGAAAAGAGCTCGAAAGATACCCAAATCATCGATAGAATAAACTTTACCAAAATCCTTCATTTCTACTAGAAACCGCAGAAAACGAATGCTTTCCTCAATCGAATCTACTGAGAAATTTTTCTCCCCATGGAAAAGCTCCTTTAAAGGGTTGTAGGTGGGAGTAAGGCTCATTTTAGACAACAAACTTTCCAGGACAGGAGAGGCAGCACAACATAAGCGTGGGTTATTAGGAGGGGTAACTACATCGTTTGAGGAACACTGAGGAATAGGGTCAGAAGGATTACATTTTTGACTGATTTTTAGGTTATCCATATCTCTGCTGGCATTCATCAGGTCCAGCTCAGCAGAAATGCTAGAGGCAATAGCCAACAATTTGGTGCACTGAGAGATAAACTCGGGTTCAGGTTTAAGCGACAACAAAACATGGATCCTTCCCAAGTAGTGATATACTCTGGCCTTTAAACGGTCAATTTGTGCTTTAGTAGGAGACAAATCCAAGAACTCTTCCCTTATTACCTCTATCTCAGTCAAAGCCTCGGTTATAAAATGAAGTGACTCACCAACATTGCTGGGGCGAACACGAGAAGGATTAATGGGCACCTGAATAAGCTCGGAAAGAAGGTTAGCACACTTGGCAACAGAACCAGCTGGACTAGCTCCACGTATCGCTAGCTCATAGGTTAACTCTGCCTTACGGAGCTTGTGGGGAAACAGGACCGCTCGAGACATTGTGGAGGTACATGCAACAAAATTCCAACAAATTAATCAAGATAAATGCGCTTCTTTTCACAAAAGTAAGTAATCTTTAAGACCATTTGCCTTTTTTCCACCACTCAACCATTTGACACAGTGAACAATTTTCAAGAAAAGGGGGATACGACCAACCTACAGGTAATTAACAGTAGCACAAGCGTAGTCAACTTAGGAACCACGCTCTGCTACCACTTACTGGCCCACCAGCTTGGTAACCTGGTACCAAACTAGCTGATTGAGAGTAAAAGACTACACTACACCGGACAAGATCCAGTGGAAGAGGAACAAAATAGGAAGCGTCACATACACTACACACCCAGAACAAAATAAAATAAATAGGAAAAGGTGAACTTACCTCCAGGTGGTAGAAAACCAACGGGTGGATCAAGCTACCAACTGTCAGTGTGCCAAAATTAATGTTGAGTAGAAATCAAGACAAACTTTCTTTTTTTTTTTTTTAAATATATTATTTAATGAAACTCAAAATTAACAGGTAAATAACAAGACATCTTCGCAGTAGTTTACCAAAATGATAGGTACCAGAAACTGACTAAAATCAAATTGACATGTGATTAAAATGAAGAGGTCTTTAAAATTAAAGTAAAATTAAATTGGATTAAATAAGGTAAACAGACCTCACCGAACTACAGAAAACTTCAAATAAAATACCAAGAAACACCTAAAAGTAAATTAAGAAAATTATTTGAAAACTGCCAAACAGTAAGAAATAAAATAAGGAAATTTAAATGGTACCTTCAAGTTTTGAACCAACCTAAAATAACGAAATTAAATCACCAAAAAGCCGGTCGGCGAGAAACATTTTAAAGGAGGATATGTTACAATTAAACACTTCTGTTTACCTTCTTAACAACCAAGAAATCTTTTCTTAAGAGAGGAAATAATTCATTTTTAGGAAATACCATCTTGTAAGAAACAGGAAAAAAAAAAACTTTCTTTGCCCTCACAGATTTTCGCTGAGAGATGGAACTCTTTCTCTTTCGTTTCACATCAGTTATAGGGTAACCAATATACAGTGGGAGGTCCAGCATAGGATGTAAGTGCTACTCAAAAATGTTCAAGGGAAAGGAAACCCAACACAACAAAACCTGAAGGGAAAAGGAAAAAGAGCAATGAGGGGCAAGAAACAGTAAACACACAACACGGTTCCTTTTAATGGCAGAACAATCTACGACAGGGGTGACTCTGAAATTTTATCCTTATATCCTTAAAACAAATTTCAGAACAGCAGTAACATCATTACCGGATAATAATAATAATAATAATAATAATAATAATAATAATAATATTTTACATTTATACCTCTTTACAAATTTCCCTTAGAAACATTCAAATTTCTTGTGGTGACACGTTACATGCTAGATGCTTCAAACGAACAAATTAACATCTTTTTCAACCCGATACGTTACTTTTGAAAGGGTAGTACATTTTCACTTATCAAATAATGGTCCACCAAATTTTCCAGAACGCATCACTTATTTTGATGATTGATAGATTTCTCCTAAGTAAATGCAGAAGCAGTTCACCACTGATGAAAACAACAAATAGGTATAAAGGTTGACTTACAGGTTGGTTTGAGGTCCCAGCAGTAGGAAAGTTAAACAACATGGCCAGGCCATGTGCTCCTTACCGTAGAAGTTGGTGTTTACAAGGTAAAATAAAAATCACACACTACGAGGATGTATTAGATGAACGCTGAGGGTGTGGAGCACAATCCTACATCCTTTTAAATTCACTATCCACAGTCCATTATACTATGCCAATGCATTGCCTGGAGCTCGGTACACCAACGTCTTCTCGGCATGATAGAAAAGCAGCGACTCCTCGCTTCGCTTCCCTCTCCAGAGACCTACTATTTCAAAAATGGCCGACACCAAGCGCTGATTGGCCGGAGCAATGTCAAAGAATAAGACGACATATAGTTCCTACTATAGCCGTAAGATTGCAGCATCAACCAGAGCTTACACGCCCTCGTAGAATTAAACTTTAAAAACAGTGTGAACACCGATTAAGCAGTAGAAAATAAGAATACGGTTTTCTAAGCCATAACAGGCTATCCCAAAATGTAGATGCAGAGGAGCCAAACACGAAACCTCGGTTTCAGCCTTGAGGCTGAGTTTTTAATTTCTCCTCTCTGCATTCTGGCAGTGTCCGTCCTATTGTAGGCTGACAGAGAGAAAGTAGGTAAATCGGTTGAAATATCTACCTGGTTTTCTAGAGTGAAACTTGCAGGCAACCTGCACTGCATCTAATTAAAATGCCTGCACAGTAGTTATGCACAAATGATTATTGCTGTTCCTGTTATTTTTATTATTATTAATGTTAATGTATACAACTTTATCATTATGGAAATTTGGGGAGAAATGCATCAATTATGCAAATAAGTACAGTATTTCTGGTATCCATTTACTACTGTTATCCTGTATGCTAGCCTGTTTGTGTTACAGATGAGTTACACTACTGTGAAGCTAGTCGCTGTCAACGAGTCGCCTAGAGGGCTCTACGCAGTAATTTCCATGTTACTGCTAACAGGGGGAATAGAACGCAATCCTGGGCCTGTCTTTGAGGTAAATCGAATATTTCCTATATCAATATACACCAATATATACAAATCTTGGAGGGTTTTGACATTGCTTCCTACCAGGCGAGTTGGCTATGCAGTTACGGTGCGCAGCTGTGAGCTTGCATCCTTGAGATAGTGGGTTTGAACCCCACTGTTGGCAGTGCTGAAGATGGTTTTCCGTGGTTTCCCATTTTCACACTATGCAAATGCTGTACCTTAATTAAGGCCACGGATGCTTCCTTCCAATTCCTGGTCCTTTCCCATCCCATCATCACCATAAGACCTATCTGTGTTGGTGTGACGTAAAACAAATTGTAAAAAAAAAAGAAATCTTCCTTAAAAGGGGGTTAAAAGAAAATTTATGTCTTTACTAATGTAATGTTAAATAATAAAAGAACATGTTAAAGGATACTAAGAAGTCATGTAACAAAAATTGCAGAAAATATTTACAAAAAAACAGATGTAACAAATTCCTTAGTAGATCGTTTGGAACACAACCTGCAGCAAGGAAAAGAGAAATATGTATTAATGACTTCAATTTTAACTTGAATGGACAGAGGCCTAATATGATTTTGAGTTTTGAGAAAAATAGACTATGAGAACCGTGAGAATAAACATATTAACCCTCACTTTCTGAAGTACAGTAGTTTGCTTCCTCTTGCCCAGAAGTCTCTCGCTAAGAAGTTTTCTCCCAGTTTGGTTGAGACTGTTGAGATCTTCATCAACGTTGAAGGGAAGTACCAATACAATATCACATCCCTCTGCTGCTGCCCCTAAAGTTGGTTCTGCTGGATCCTCTTCTTCTTCCTCTTGAGTACTTGTCTTTTTTCTTTTTTGCATTGTCACCAAAGTTTCCAGCATCCATCCGTGGTGCTAAGGTTAGGATATCATCATCACAAGTAATAAATTCTTCAAATGTTGTGGCACTCGAGTCCTTTGATACAACTCCCAATCTTCCCCAATGCCATCAGTAGTGTCTCCTTCATTAAAATCTTCTGAAATTGCACCAAAACCTGCATGGCCAAAGCAGTTTTTTTTATTGTCTTCGTTGTGACTAGTTGCCATGCTGCTAGAAACATATGCGTGGCTTGGAGTAATTTCCTCATTTCTTTCCGAACTTCACTTTCACAGAATGAATAATGCCAAGGTCCAAAGGCTGCTGGTGACTGGTGCAGTTAGGAGGATAGAAAACCACTTTGATATTCTGAAGGAAAGATGTATGTATCTGAAGGATGAGCTGGACATCTGTCTGTCACCATATCTATTTTCCTTCCTGCCAATCCCAACTTAGCATCCAAGCTTCGTAAAAAATTTAGAAGTGTCCAATGTCTTCCACACATTTTTGTTAAAATCATACTTACATCGGACTGTACGGGTGTTCTTGAAACATTGTGGATTCTTCGATTTTCCAATTATTAGTGGTGGTAGTTTTTCACTCCCGTCACTGTTAACACAACAGTGCTGTCAGTCTTCGTTTACATTTTTGCCTCCATGTGTTCAATCTTATATACAAATTAAGGAATGTCTATCAAAGATCTTATAGATCTTTCATCAATAAATATTTTAAATCGAGAGTTCTTATTCACAACAGCGATCATTTAAGATTTTATGAATACACTCTTAGTTCCCACGAACTTTATCATTAAGAGTTTAATGAACAATTCAACAAGTTTTATTGATTATATGACTTGCAAATTTAACAAAGTTTGCCAATATTTTATTTTAAATGTCCTATCATGCAACAAATTTTTAATGTGTCTTTCCAATTTATTAATGTAATTTTTGTATTCTGTTATATTAATGTACTTGATTATAGCTGATGATGTCCCTCAGGGGAAGAAACATGTACTAAGTGTAATAAATTATAAATGTATTGAATAGGCGGACCACTTAAAAATAATATTTATCACTAGTTAATTTATTGTCCTTACGAAAATCGTCATTAAAAGCTGGCACGGTAAAACAGTGTTCTACTGTATCTTTTATAACTAATAACCTCCATGGTGGAAGTCTGCAATACATTGTTTTATGATCGAGCATTACCCTGGCTGAATATTGATTTCATTAATACTGCATGCAAATAAAAGCTTCAGAATTTGTGAAATCTATTGTAAACTGAGCACAAAAATTAGGTGAACAGATTTTTAATGCTGTGTAGAATCTCGACATGTGGATTTGTGAAAAGAAGCACATGTTGGTGAAGGAACTGCATGCTTTATTTAATTGGCAACAACAAAACCATCGCCACTGCATTTAGCCATTCGCCACAATTTGCAACAGAACAGATGAACTATCACAATCACAATGTAAATTTCTTGCGGAAGAATCTGCATACCCGAGCAGTAGTTGTCTAATACTGTTTTGCACCTCCCGTAGCTTCAATTGCAGCTGCACGCCTGCGTAGTATGCTGCATATCAAACGTTGGATGCCTGCCTGTGGAATGGAATCCCATTCCTCAACCAGTGGTTCGTGTATTGTTTGTAGAGCATTTTCGCACTGCCGAATCGGTCTCTGCAATATATCCCATAAGTGCTCCAGTGGATTTAGTTCGGGGTTCCTTTCAGGGTACTCCATCACACAGATGTACAATCACTGGAGATGATATCTGGTGCCTCATGCAGTATGGGTTGTCACATTGTCACGCATCAGCAAGAAATCAGGCTCTACACCAAGAGCAGCAGGAGCAATATGGTCGTTCATAATGCCCCTGACGTACACTGTAGCATTCAGATGGCCAGGTACCACCGCAAGATCCATACGGTTATCAATCATGATCTATCCTCACACCATGACCGAAGCCCCACCATGTCTGTCTACTTCCTGCACAAGACCTTCAACGAATCACTGTCCTCGTCGTCTCCACACGCGTTGACGGCCATCCAGTCCATATAAGGTAAACCTGGACTCGTCAGTAAACATGACCTGACGCCAGTGTCTCAGTTGCCAGTGACGATGTTCTGTGGTGTTCCCGAGTGAGGGGGGTTACACGCGCAGGTTTTCTAGAGCGTATTTTATACTCTCGTAATTGATTGCGTACAGTCTGAACACACAGCTGAACGTCAGAGACTCTTGTAAGGTCACTTCGCAGTTCCCTGGCACTGCTGGAGGGCTGGCGTAGTGCTGATAACCATAGGAATCTGTCTTGTTGAGCAGTACTTTCCCATTTGCGACCTTGTCCACGGCATCTAACGTACCCTCCTGTCTCCGCATAACGATGCTAGAACCTGTGCACAACTGATGGAGGCACTCTGAGGTCGTTCTTGACGTAGGGCAACAGCTCGGGACACGTCCACTTCGCTTAGATACCTCGTGCTGACTATCTCATACTCGAATAATGCGTATTAATGTCAAATAGTGTGGCGAGATTGGTTTGTGTACTCCGGACTACTTTGTATTGAGACCCGACTGGACTGGAAGCATGTTTACGTTCAGTAGGGTAACCTTTATGCAGTTAAATCGCCATGACTGCTTTACTGTGGTGTGTAGCAATTCGTATAAACCTGTACATATTTCATGGTCCATGACATGAACTTTTACAGCATGTCAAACATTTGTTCCCCTAAGTTTTGTGCCAAGTATATTTCTTAATTGTTAAGAAATTCAAACTCTAAATGGACCTTTTTGCTTGCCGTCAGCATACCTGCCAAGTATTCCAGATTTTCTGTAAAATGTACAGATTTTGAGTGTGTTTTACCATTGTATGGATGAACAATGTTATTTTACGGATTTGAAATATCCGCACTTGGTTTTGCTCTTTGCGGTCACATCAGATTTGACTTTTGATACTAGCTGGTAATATGAGATGCAGTGTTTGGAATTCGACTGGTAAATGTATCGATAATCACATTATCCATTACCATGGTGCTTTTGTCTCCTCTTCGACCTCAACTCCTAATTCATTCACTGAGATGTTCCCAAACAAGTAGCAGGCTGTTATTTTTAAGAAAAGAAATCCGTGAAAAGTAGCAGGCTGTGAATTTATTTATAACAACTTTAGTAACTGCATCGTGCTTCGTAGCAGCTGTGAAAGGCTTTGTTTGTGTGTGGGTGTAACATTGGTGGTAGTTCTGAAACTCCTGGAATTGTGTGACGAATTTGTAAGCGATTTAGTATCTTTAGTGGTGTTCGTAATTAGTTCAACTAAGAATAGATATTATCAGTCTTTTAGGGAGGCATATTCTGCTTAATTCCCTTGTTTTATACGATCACTGAAAGATGTAACGTTGTGTAAGTATTTAATTTCATGGGTGATCATAACATATATTTGACTTGTATTAGAATTGTTTATAATCTCCCTCTTTGCCATCCTTTTTCATTATGTCTCAAGACTTTGCTACGCATGCACGTGTTGTTAAAAATTTTCCGCTTTACAATCTTCCAGATTTCTCTTTTTGAAAGTTGGCAGGTAGGCCTAATCAGAAAAGTCTGATTTTCTGATCCCCTGTAGGTAGAATCCGGAGACGAAAAATACACTCGCAATATCCCCTGCCTCTTGTAAGAAACAATTAAAAGAAGCGACTAAGGGATGATGGTTTTAAAACCATGACATGTGAAGAGTACCATTATGTATGGAACACCATACACCGTATTCCATTCACTTAGCATGTCGTAAATTTTAAGTCCCCATTCTCATTGCATTAAATCTATATAAAAAATATCGCATACTGAATTTTCACCATTACCGCTTAGTACGATCACATTTTTCCTCGACCTAAACATGTTACTGTATTTGTCATCCCTTCTGAAAGAAACATGATTTCTGACTCAGGTAAGAGCCATCGCCACAGTTGCGTGATTACAGGAAAAGACCTTCCTGAACTTCCAAAGATAAGTTGCGCTTATGGGGGGTAAGCTGCTAGCTTCAGGAATGTTCAGTTTTGCATACTGGTTAGCTGTGGGATTGCTGAATAGCAGAATGGGCCTGTTTGAGCTTGTATTTCGCATTCCATTCAGAACGTAGAAATGTATTTTGTGTTGAGTGGTACAGTGAAGTGTTGGGTTGAAGGAGTTATACAGTACCATATGAATGGGGAGTTGCTGTAGTAGCCCCTGTGTATAAAGGAAAGGGTGATAGGCATAAAGCTGAAACTTACAGGCCAGTAAGTTTGACTTGTGTTGCATGTAAGTTTTGGGATGGCATTCTTTCTAATTACATTAGATATGTTTGCAAAATTAACAACTGGTTCGATAGAAGGCAGTTCGGTTCTAAGAAAGGTTATTCCACTGAAGCTGAACTTGTAGGATTCCAGCATGATATATCAGATATCTTGGATTGAGGTGGTCAAATGGACTGTATCGCGATTGACCTGTCTAAAGCATTTGATAGGGTGGATCATGGGAGACTACCAGCAAAAAAGAGTGCAATTGGACTAGACAAAAGAGTGACTGAATGGGTTGCTATATTTCTAGAAAATAGATCTCAGAGAATTAGAGTAGGCAAAGCTTTATTTGACCCTGTAATAATTAAGAGGGGTATTCTTCAGGCTAGGGTTACCAAACGTCCATATTTAGCAGGATGTGCCCTTGTTTTTAGTGTCTGTCCTGGCGTCCGTATTTATTTCCTAATTATTTGCTGATTGTCCGTATTTTTGTCTAATAATGTTAGAATGAACTTTTTCCAACTGGAAACCCATTTTCATAAATTTAGACTCGCTTATTCCATAACATTTGACTTCAGCTGCAGCTGGTATTAGGTGAATAGAAACAGGTGCGAAATATGCGGAGATTAAAACAGGATGAACTTCAATTATATTTTGAAGGAAAAGATGTTAAATATAAGCCAAAAGGCAAAATTTTAATTCCGTATACTGAAGTTTGAAATTAGTTACAATACAGGCGTTTATTATAATGGCATTTTACTGCATAAGTAATCTCTTCTCTGGTGTCAGGAGCATTCGTAAGGCTAAACTGTGTATGGCACATTTGTTCCCATGAGGTCTCCATTGTATCCTTGTGTATTTTCCTTCCTTGCCAAGTTTTATTGTTTTCATTACCTCTTCATTGACAATACTAGTGTTGGGTTAGGAATTGGTATCATATACATCATGGCTTATATTGAGTAAGATGTATCTCTATGCGACTTTTCTACTTGACCTTCTCCCATCCATTCTGACCTAAAATTCTCAGCTCTGTCGTCATCATCCTTCTCCTTTCCCATTCTCCAGCTCCTGGCATTATGTCAGTATGTTCGAGCAGCCTCCTTAAGCCTTTCATAAAAGTTAAAGTAATTACAGTGTTGCCCTGCTTTTACATTCCAGTATTTTACGTTTTACCATCCATTAAAACATTTTCTGTGGTCCTCTCAGTTTCCGTGCACTCAAAATGTATTAAAATCCTGAAATTTATGTTTGCGACATTTTATGCTTTTCAAAGGCATTTCCTGTGTACTCCATTCAGTATTTTATGCTTCCTGCTATTTACACCACGTCAGGCTGCTCAAGATGTAGAAAAATCAAAGTATAATGGGGTCGCAACTAACCTATAATCCTTAAAGTAACTGCTGCATGTTGACCAAAACCAGACAGCACACATTACAACGTATGGAGAATACTAGCCTACTGCGAGTGTCAGGGAAAACTATGCAAACTGACGGACATCTGTGATGAATGGGTTGCCTACTTAACAAATTTACTCAAAAAGCAGGACAATTCTGAAAAGTGGGTTGCCTAGCCCACAAATTATTTTCCAATATATTATTCACATGTATGTGTATTTCTGGGGAGGGGGCTATCTGAAATTAGCAAGGACATAAAACAGACACCATAATCAGGATACCAGCATACATCATGTGGATGAAGGATAGATGCCATTTTGATATGTGCACGTAAAGTAGCAAATATTCTTGGTGTTGGAAATTTCAGTGCATCTAATAGAGAATGAAACACAGTTAGTGATGAATCTGTGAAAGAGGGAATCAGTGGAAGATTGCAGGAGCTGACCTACGAACCCAGGAACATTTTTAACCTTTGGCATTCAAAGGAGATAAATGCTGTGATGGAAAACACTGTAAATTGAGGCTCACATTGATGCTGATTGCTTTGAGAATCTCCACGCCTTTGTGATGGAGAAATGTAAAAAGGCTCCTTGCTTCAAGGATGTGTGATGTAGGTATTTTACATCCCTTTAAGTCATTCTGTAGGGAAAAGCTGGTGCAGCACATTTTATTCCTTATGGTTGCTGGAAAGATTCCATCATCACTTAAAGTTCCAATGTTGTCTGCGCTCTACTTCATTGCTAAGTCTTGGAAAGCTGTGAAGCTAACTATGATCTGAAATTGTTTCTTTAAAGCAGGATACTTCAAGAACCATCCCAACTCTTTCCTACCAGTGAAAGGAGAATAAATGCACAGTGAATTGGTGCCTTAAAATGCTGAGACAAGTTTAGCAGTTGACATTTTATTGTAAATATATCATCTGTAGAGGGGTTTGAAAAGAATTTTCGTAACTTTTAGGAGCTTGAAAACCAAATAGAGGACCTTAGATATAAGAAGTATAAAAAGAAATCGGCTCTGGTTTATTTCGGTAGGAAGCAGTGATTGTGTAATTCTCCATCTGAAATGTGTTACAAATGTAATTAGGTACAGGTAAGACTGAAGATGCTACCTTATCTGTTTATAGCCTATTCGCTGTTCACCCTGTTTTTGCTGGGAACCTATTTGAATTTTTGTGATAGTATAGGCAAAGGAAAAATAAAAGATGGAATTCAAGGGTACTGTCAGAACATACAGCTCAAGAAGCTCCAATATATTGCCACAATTTACATTACTAAGCACGTTTTAGTATGTGGCAGCACATGGTGAGTCTTCTGTTATTAGTGTTGGTTCCATTTCATAAATTTACGTCTTAATATAAATAATTCATGTGTGTGAGGGAAGAGGTTGTTTCACATCTCCACCTAAATCACAGGGCCTATTTCAGCAAAACCTGGTACTCATTTTACCATCTGTGAAATAACACTATGGGGGGTAAGACACCATTAAAAATCTTAGGGTCAGTAGGGGAGAGGGTAGCATGTAAAAGTAATCGATAATAGTGTAGAATACATAGTGAAGTCCAGTCCCAGCACCCAGCAACTTGGGGTGAAAAGAAAAATGTCCAAACTGACTGAGATTAGTGTTGAATGCAGTTTCTATAGTTCCTTTGTTGATTATTCACAGTTCCAGCATTTGTTGGAATTGTTTACATATCTATGGTGCAGCATGTCAATACATGCCATTATCACTTAATGTGATTATTAATTCAAGCGGATCAAGTATTTCCTAGAAAAACCGACCTGTCAGAAGTTTAATAAACCTGAAACAGAATAGTTTAACACTTAAACATATAACAATAACTTTAAAAACAATTATTAAAATATCAATCGCTGTCACAAACAAATCTACAGAAATTCTCATCATACACAATTAACAGGTAGTAAAAATCTTAAAAGTAAACATGCAGCAGGCGGGCAGTTTAATATGATACGTAGGCACTGTATAATTCAAAATGACAGACTACAAAAAACTTACATGTTTAATTCATCAATTTAGCGTACAGTGCTTTTTTCTTTCTTGCTTGCTTTGTTCACCCCCTGGCTACAGTGCCACTCAGCTGATCTAGTTCATGTCCAGAAAATTATAATATGGTTGCAATATGTACGGCACATCGTAAGAGAATCAATATCTCTTCAGGTAATTCGTATGGTGGCCAGTGTCAGTAGAATTCATTCCATGTAACCCGTCTCTTAGGAGGACTATCTGTTAATTTATGGTCTTATTGTGTGTTCCAGACTCGTTGCAAACTATGTGCAGTACTCTATCGATCACTAGTGGAAGATGTGGAGATGAGGGAGGTGCAGCTGAGAGAAAACACCAGAGTGGTGGAAGAATTGGAGAGGAGACTTACAGAGACAGAGAACAGCCTGAGGTTGTGGGAAGAAGTGCTGAAAAAGAGGGAGATGGTGATAGAACAAAGGGAGGAAGCATTTGAGAAGAAAGTAAAGGAGGTGGAGAAAGCATGTAATGAGACAACAGAAGAGATGGAAAAAGCATGTAAGAAGAGAGAAGAAGAGGTGGAAAGAGCATGTAAGAAGAGAGAAGAGGTGGAGAATGCATGTGAGGAGAGAGAAGAGGAAGTGGTGAGAGCATGTAAGGACAGAGAGAAGATTGTTGAGCAGCAAGAGTTGGAGTACGAGATGAGAGAGAAACCGAGAGAGAGGGAGTGGCGGGACAGACGGGAAGGTCCACGGTGGCAGGAACTGCTCACCCAGTGTGAACCAGGTCACGAAATCCTTCAGCAAATTCTAAATTGGGCAGCTGATCAGGGGTACATCAATGTGGTGAATTTCCTTCTTGCAAGAAATCCCTGTGTGGACTGGAAGCGCACTGCTTTGAACCATGCTGCAGAGAGGGGGCAGCTGCTTGTCCTGAGATTTCTGATAGAAGAGGAGAAAAATCAGGGTCAAGAGAACTGTCTCTCCTTTGGAAGATGTGACATTGACGTGAACATTGGCGCCCACAGTCAAGGAGTGCCTGCATTGCTCCTGGCAGCAAAAGAGGGCCATATGGAGGTGGTGAGGTACCTGGTGGAGGAGGGAGGTATTACTGGGGAGATGCTGGATACTGCTCTTGTACAAGCTGCTCAGTGGGGTCACCTCGATATAGTGAGTTACCTAACCACATTAGGCCCCTCTAGTCTCAATGTTAAGGCTAATGGTGGTTACACTCCACTACATCTGGCTGCACAGTTTGGTTTCATCAATATAGTGAAGTACGTCACCACATTAGACCCCACTAGTCTCAACGTTAAGACTAGTGGTGGTTACACTCCACTACATCTGGCTGCACAGTTTGGTCACCTCGATATAGTGAAGTACATCACCACACTAGGCCCCACTAGTCTCATTGTTAAGACTAGTGATGGTTACACTCCACTACACCTGGCTGTATGTGAAGGTCACCTGGACGTAATAAAGTACCTCGTCACACTAGACCCCACTAGTCTCAATGTTGAGGCTAGTGATGGTTTCACTCTACTACTCCTGGCTGCACGGTGTGGTCACCTTGAAGTCATCAAGTACCTCACCACACTAGACCCCACTAGTCTCAATGTTAAGGCTAGTGATGGTTTCACTCTACTACTCCTGGCTGCACAGTGTGGTCACCTTGAAGTCATCAAGTACCTCACCACACTAGACCCCACTAGTCTCAATGTAAAGACTAGTGGTGGTGATACTCCACTACTCCTGGCTGCACGGTGTGGTCACCTTGAAGTCATCAAGTACCTCACCACACTAGACCCCACTAGTCTCAATGTAAAGACTAGTGGTGGTTATACTCCACTACTCCTGGCTGCACAGTGTGGTCACCTTGAAGTCATCAAGTACCTCACCACACTAGACCCCACTAGTCTCAATGTAAAGACTAGTGGTGGTTATACTCCACTACTCCTGGCTGCACAGTGTGGTCACCTTGAAGTCATCAAGTACCTCACCACACTAGACCCCACTAGTCTCAATGTAAAGACTAGTGGTGGTGATACTCCACTACTCCTGGCTGCACAGTGTGGTCACCTTGAAGTCATCAAGTACCTCACCACACTAGACCCCACTAGTCTCAATGTAAAGACTAGTGGTGGTTATACTCCACTACTCCTGGCTGCACGGTGTGGTCACCTTGAAGTCATCAAGTACCTCACCACACTAGACCCCACTAGTCTCAACGTTAAGACTAGTGGTGGTTATACTCCACTACTCCTGGCTGCACAGTGTGGTCACCTTGAAGTCATCAAGTACCTCACCACACTAGACCCCACTAGTCTCAATGTTAAGGCTAGTGATGGTTTCACTCTACTACTCCTGGCTGCACAGTGTGGTCACCTTGAAGTCATCAAGTACCTCACAACACTACACCCCACTAGTCTCAATGTAAAGACTAGTGGTGGTGATACTCCACTACTCCTGGCTGCACGGTGTGGTCACCTTGAAGTCATCAAGTACCTCACCACACTACACCCCACTAGTCTCAATGTTAAGGCTAGTGATGGTTTCACTCTACTACTCCTGGCTGCACGGTGTGGTCACCTTGAAGTCATCAAGTACCTCACCACACTACACCCCACTAGTCTCAATGTTAAGACTAGTGGTGGTTATACTCCACTACTCCTGGCTGCACGGTGTGGTCACCTTGAAGTCATCAAGTACCTCACCACACTACACCCCACTAGTCTCAATGTTAAGACTAGTGGTGGTTATACTCCACTACTCCTGGCTGCACAGTGTGGTCACCTTGAAGTCATCAAGTACCTCACCACACTAGACCCCACTAGTCTCAACGTTAAGACTAGTGGTGGTTATACTCCACTACTCCTGGCTGCACAGTGTGGTCACCTTGAAGTCATCAAGTACCTCACCACACTAGACCCCACTAGTCTCAACGTTAAGACTAGTGATGGTTTCACTCTACTACTCCTGGCTGCACAGTGTGGTCACCTTGAAGTCATCAAGTACCTCACCACACTACACCCCACTAGTCTCAATGTAAAGACTAGTGGTGGTGATACTCCACTACTCCTGGCTGCACAGTGTGGTCACCTTGAAGTCATCAAGTACCTCACCACACTAGACCCCACTAGTCTCAACGTTAAGACTAGTGGTGGTTATACTCCACTACTCCTGGCTGCACAGTGTGGTCACCTTGAAGTCATCAAGTACCTCACCACACTAGACCCCACTAGTCTCAACGTTAAGACTAGTGATGGTTTCACTCTACTACTCCTGGCTGCACAGTGTGGTCACCTTGAAGTCATCAAGTACCTCACCACACTACACCCCACTAGTCTCAATGTTAAGGCTAGTGATGGTTTCACTCTACTACTCCTGGCTGCACGGTGTGGTCACCTTGAAGTCATCAAGTACCTCACCACACTACACCCCACTAGTCTCAATGTTAAGGCTAGTGATGGTTTCACTCTACTACTCCTGGCTGCACAGTGTGGTCACCTTGAAGTCATCAAGTACGTCACCACACTAGACCCCACTAGTCTCAATGTAAAGACTAGTGGTGGTGATACTCCACTACTCCTGGCTGCACGGTGTGGTCACCTTGAAGTCATCAAGTACCTCACCACACTAGACCCCACTAGTCTCAATGTAAAGACTAGTGGTGGTGATACTCCACTACTCCTGGCTGCACAGTGTGGTCACCTTGAAGTCATCAAGTACCTCACCACACTAGACCCCACTAGTCTCAATGTAAAGACTAGTGGTGGTGATACTCCACTACTCCTGGCTGCACAGTGTGGTCACCTTGAAGTCATCAAGTACCTCACCAGACTAGACCCCACTAGTCTCAATGTAAAGACTAGTGGTGGTGATACTCCACTACTCCTGGTTGCACAGTGTGGTCACCTTGAAGTCATCAAGTACCTCACCACACTAGACCCCACTAGTCTCAATGTTGAGGCTAGTGATGGTTTCACTCTACTACTCCTGGCTGCACAGTGTGGTCACCTTGAAGTCATCAAGTACCTCACCACACTAGACCCCACTAGTCTCAATGTTGAGGCTAGTGATGGTTTCACTCTACTACTCCTGGCTGCACAGTGTGGTCACCTTGAAGTCATCAAGTACCTCACCACACTAGACCCCACTAGTCTCAATGTAAAGACTAGTGGTGGTTATACTCTACTACTCCTGGCTGCACAGTGTGGTCACCTTGAAGTCATCAAGTACCTCACCACACTACACCCCACTAGTCTCAACGTTAAGGCTAGTGGTGGTTATACTCCACTACTCCTGGCTGCACGGTGTGGTCACCTTGAAGTCATCAAGTACCTCACCACACTACACCCCACTAGTCTCAACGTTAAGGCTAGTGATGGTTTCACTCTACTACTCCTGGCTGCACGGTGTGGTCACCTTGAAGTCATCAAGTACCTCACCACACTACACCCCACTAGTCTCAACGTTAAGACTAGTGGTGGTTATACGCCACTACTCCTGGCTGCACAGTGTGGTCACCTTGAAGTCATCAAGTACCTCACCACACTAGACCCCACTAGTCTCAACGTTAAGACTAGTGGTGGTTATACTCCACTACTCCTGGCTGCACGGTGTGGTCACCTTGAAGTCATCAAGTACCTCACCACACTAGACCCCACTAGTCTCAACGTTAAGACTAGTGGTGGTTATACTCCACTACTCCTGGCTGCACGGTGTGGTCACCTTGAAGTCATCAAGTACCTCACCACACTACGCCCCACTAGTCTCAACGTTAAGGCTAGTGATGGTTTCACTCTACTACTCCTGGCTGCACGGTGTGGTCACCTTGAAGTCATCAAGTACCTCACCACACTACACCCCACTAGTCTCAACGTTAAGACTAGTGGTGGTTATACTCCACTACTCCTGGCTGCACAGTGTGGTCACCTTGAAGTCATCAAGTACCTCACCACACTAGACCCCACTAGTCTCAATGTTGAGGCTAGTGATGGTTTCACTCTACTACTCCTGGCTGCACAGTGTGGTCACCTTGAAGTCATCAAGTACCTCACCACACTAGACCCCACTAGTCTCAATGTAAAGACTAGTGGTGGTTATACTCTACTACTCCTGGCTGCACAGTGTGGTCACCTTGAAGTCATCAAGTACCTCACCACACTACACCCCACTAGTCTCAACGTTAAGGCTAGTGGTGGTTATACTCCACTACTCCTGGCTGCACGGTGTGGTCACCTTGAAGTCATCAAGTACCTCACCACACTACACCCCACTAGTCTCAACGTTAAGGCTAGTGATGGTTTCACTCTACTACTCCTGGCTGCACGGTGTGGTCACCTTGAAGTCATCAAGTACCTCACCACACTACACCCCACTAGTCTCAACGTTAAGACTAGTGGTGGTTATACTCCACTACTCCTGGCTGCACAGTGTGGTCACCTTGAAGTCATCAAGTACCTCACCACACTAGACCCCACTAGTCTCAACGTTAAGACTAGTGGTGGTTATACTCCACTACTCCTGGCTGCACGGTGTGGTCACCTTGAAGTCATCAAGTACCTCACCACACTAGACCCCACTAGTCTCAACGTTAAGACTAGTGGTGGTTATACTCCACTACTCCTGGCTGCACGGTGTGGTCACCTTGAAGTCATCAAGTACCTCACCACACTACGCCCCACTAGTCTCAACGTTAAGGCTAGTGATGGTTTCACTCTACTACTGCTGGCTGCATGGTGTTGTCACCTTGAAGTCATCAAGTACCTCACCACACTACACCCCACTAGTCTCAACGTTAAGACTAGTGGTGGTTATACTCCACTACTCCTGGCTGCACAGTGTGGTCACCTTGAAGTCATCAAGTACCTCACCACACTAGACCCCACTAGTCTCAACGTTAAGACTAGTGGTGGTTATACTCCACTACTCCTGGCTGCACGGTGTGGTCACCTTGAAGTCATCAAGTACCTCACCACACTAGACCCCACTAGTCTCAACGTTAAGACTAGTGGTGGTTATACTCCACTACTCCTGGCTGCACAGTGTGGTCACCTTGAAGTCATCAAGTACCTCACCACACTAGACCCCACTAGTCTCAATGTTAAGACTAGTGGTGGTTATACTCCACTACTCCTGGCTGCACGGTGTGGTCACCTTGAAGTCATCAAGTACCTCACCACACTAGACCCCACTAGTCTCAACGTTAAGACTAGTGGTGGTTATACTCCACTACTCCTGGCTGCACGGTGTGGTCACCTTGAAGTCATCAAGTACCTCACCACACTACGCCCCACTAGTCTCAACGTTAAGGCTAGTGATGGTTTCACTCTACTACTCCTGGCTGCACGGTGTGGTCACCTTGAAGTCATCAAGTACCTCACCACACTAGACCCCACTAGTCTCAACGTTAAGACTAGTGGTGGTTATACTCCACTACTCCTGGCTGCACGGTGTGGTCACCTTGAAGTCATCAAGTACCTCACCACACTAGACCCCACTAGTCTCAACGTTAAGACTAGTGGTGGTTATACTCCACTACTCCTGGCTGCACAGTGTGGTCACCTTGAAGTCATCAAGTACCTCAACACACTACACCCCACTAGTCTCAATGTAAAGACTAGTGGTGGTGATACTCCACTACTCCTGGCTGCACGGTGTGGTCACCTTGAAGTCATCAAGTACCTCACCACACTAGACCCCACTAGTCTCAACGTTAAGACTAGTGGTGGTTATACTCCACTACTCCTGGCTGCACGGTGTGGTCACCTTGAAGTCATCAAGTACCTCACCACACTACACCCCACTAGTCTCAACGTTAAGACTAGTGGTGGTTATACTCCACTACTCCTGGCTGCACGGTGTGGTCACCTTGAAGTCATCAAGTACCTCACCATACTAGACCCCACTAGTCTCAATGTAAAGACTAGTGGTGGTGATACTCCACTACTCCTGGCTGCACGGTGTGGTCACCTTGAAGTCATCAAGTACCTCACCACACTAGACCCCACTAGTCTCAACGTTAAGACTAGTGGTGGTTATACTCCACTACTCCTGGCTGCACGGTGTGGTCACCTTGAAGTCATCAAGTACCTCACCACACTACACCCCACTAGTCTCAACGTTAAGACTAGTGGTGGTTATACTCCACTACTCCTGGCTGCACGGTGTGGTCACCTTGAAGTCATCAAGTACCTCACCACACTAGACCCCACTAGTCTCAATGTTAAGACTAGTGGTGGTTATACTCCACTACTCCTGGCTGCACGGTGTGGTCACCTTGAAGTCATCAAGTACCTCACCACACTACGCCCCACTAGTCTCAACGTTAAGGCTAGTGATGGTTTCGCTCTACTACTCCTGGCTGCACGGTGTGGTCACCTTGAAGTCATCAAGTACCTCACCACACTAGACCCCACTAGTCTCAACGTTAAGACTAGTGGTGGTTATACTCCACTACTCCTGGCTGCACGGTGTGGTCACCTTGAAGTCATCAAGTACCTCACCACACTAGACCCCACTAGTCTCAACGTTAAGACTAGTGGTGGTTATACTCCACTACTCCTGGCTGCACAGTGTGGTCACCTTGAAGTCATCAAGTACCTCAACACACTACACCCCACTAGTCTCAATGTAAAGACTAGTGGTGGTGATACTCCACTACTCCTGGCTGCACGGTGTGGTCACCTTGAAGTCATCAAGTACCTCACCACACTAGACCCCACTAGTCTCAACGTTAAGACTAGTGGTGGTTATACTCCACTACTCCTGGCTGCACGGTGTGGTCACCTTGAAGTCATCAAGTACCTCACCACACTACACCCCACTAGTCTCAACGTTAAGACTAGTGGTGGTTATACTCCACTACTCCTGGCTGCACGGTGTGGTCACCTTGAAGTCATCAAGTACCTCACCACACTAGACCCCACTAGTCTCAATGTAAAGACTAGTGGTGGTGATACTCCACTACTCCTGGCTGCACGGTGTGGTCACCTTGAAGTCATCAAGTACCTCACCACACTAGACCCCACTAGTCTCAACGTTAAGACTAGTGGTGGTTATACTCCACTACTCCTGGCTGCACGGTGTGGTCACCTTGAAGTCATCAAGTACCTCACCACACTACACCCCACTAGTCTCAATGTTAAGGCTAGTGATGGTTTCACTCTACTACTCCTGGCTGCACAGTGTGGTCACCTTGAAGTCATCAAGTACCTCACCACACTAGACCCCACTAGTCTCAATGTTAAGGCTAGTGATGGTTTCACTCTACTACTCCTGGCTGCACAGTGTGGTCACCTTGAAGTCATCAAGTACCTCACCACACTACACCCCACTAGTCTCAATGTTAAAACTAGTGGTGGTTATACTCCACTACTCCTGGCTGCACAGTGTGGTCACCTTGAAGTCATCAAGTACCTCACCACACTACACCCCACTAATCTCAATGTTAAAACTAGTGGTGGTGATACTCCACTACTCCTGGCTGCACGGTGTGGTCACCTTGAAGTCATCAAGTACCTCACCACACTAGACCCCACTAATCTCAATGTTAAGGCTAGTGATGGTTTCACTCTACTACTCCTGGCTGCACGGTGTGGTCACCTTGAAGTCATCAAGTACCTCACCACACTAGACCCCACTAGTCTCAATGTAAAGACTAGTGGTGGTGATTCTCCACTACTCCTGGCTGCACAGTGTGGTCACCTTGAAGTCATCAAGTACCTCACCACACTAGACCCCACTAGTCTCAATGTAAAGACTAGTGGTGGTTATACTCCACTACTCCTGACTGCACAGTGTGGTCACCTTGAAGTCATCAAGTACCTCACCACACTACACCCCACTAGTCTCAATGTAAAGACTAGTGGTGGTGATACTCCACTACTCCTGGCTGCACGGTGTGGTCACCTTGAAGTCATCAAGTACCTCACCACACTAGACCCCACTAGTCTCAATGTAAAGACTAGTGGTGGTGATACTCCACTACTCCTGGCTGCACGGTGTGGTCACCTTGAAGTCATCAAGTACCTCACCACACTAGACCCCACTAGTCTCAATGTAAAGACTAGTGGTGGTTATACTCCACTACTCCTGGCTGCACAGTGTGGTCACCTTGAAGTCATCAAGTACCTCACCACACTAGACCCCACTAGTCTCAATGTAAAGACTAGTGGTGGTGATACTCCACTACTCCTGGCTGCACGGTGTGGTCACCTTGAAGTCATCAAGTACCTCACCACACTAGACCCCACTAGTCTCAATGTAAAGACTAGTGGTGGTGATACTCCACTACTCCTGGCTGCACGGTGTGGTCACCTTGAAGTCATCAAGTACCTCACCACACTAGACCCCACTAGTCTCAATGTAAAGACTAGTGGTGGTTATACTCCACTACTCCTGGCTGCACAGTGTGGTCACCTTGAAGTCATCAAGTACCTCACCACACTAGACCCCACTAGTCTCAATGTAAAGACTAGTGGTGGTGATACTCCACTACTCCTGGCTGCACGGTGTGGTCACCTTGAAGTCATCAAGTACCTCACCACACTAGACCCCACTAGTCTCAATGTAAAGACTAGTGGTGGTGATACTCCACTACTCCTGGCTGCACGGTGTGGTCACCTTGACGTCATCAAGTACCTCACCACACTAGACCCCACTAGTCTCAATGTAAAGACTAGTGGTGGTTATACTCCACTACTCCTGGCTGCACAGTGTGGTCACCTTGAAGTCATCAAGTACCTCACCACACTACACCCCACTAATCTCAATGTTAAAACTAGTGGTGGTGATACTCCACTACTCCTGGCTGCACAGTGTGGTCACCTTGAAGTCATCAAGTACCTCACCACACTACACCCCACTAGTCTCAATGTAAAGACTAGTGGTGGTGATACTCCACTACTCCTGGCTGCACAGTGTGGTCACCTTGAAGTCATCAAGTACCTCACCACACTAGACCCCACTAGTCTCAATGTAAAGACTAGTGGTGGTGATACTCCACTACTCCTGGCTGCACGGTGTGGTCACCTTGAAGTCATCAAGTACCTCACCACACTAGACCCCACTAGTCTCAATGTTAAGGCTAGTGATGGTTTCACTCTACTACTCCTGGCTGCACAGTGTGGTCACCTTGAAGTCATCAAGTACCTCACCACACTAGACCCCACTAGTCTCAATGTAAAGACTAGTGGTGGTGATACTCCACTACTCCTGGCTGCACGGTGTGGTCACCTTGAAGTCATCAAGTACCTCACCACACTAGACCCCACTAGTCTCAATGTTGAGGCTAGTGATGGTTTCACTCTACTACTCCTGGCTGCACAGTGTGGTCACCTTGAAGTCATCAAGTACCTCACCACACTAGACCCCACTAGTCTCAATGTTGAGGCTAGTGATGGTTTCACTCTACTACTCCTGGCTGCACAGTGTGGTCACCTTGAAGTCATCAAGTACCTCACCACACTAGACCCCACTAGTCTCAATGTAAAGACTAGTGGTGGTTATACTCTACTACTCCTGGCTGCACAGTGTGGTCACCTTGAAGTCATCAAGTACCTCACCACACTACACCCCACTAGTCTCAACGTTAAGGCTAGTGGTGGTTATACTCCTCTACTCCTGGCTGCACGGTGTGGTCACCTTGAAGTCATCAAGTACCTCACCACACTACACCCCACTAGTCTCAACGTTAAGGCTAGTGATGGTTTCACTCTACTACTCCTGGCTGCACGGTGTGGTCACCTTGAAGTCATCAAGTACCTCACCACACTACACCCCACTAGTCTCAACGTTAAGACTAGTGGTGGTTATACTCCACTACTCCTGGCTGCACAGTGTGGTCACCTTGAAGTCATCAAGTACCTCACCACACTAGACCCCACTAGTCTCAACGTTAAGACTAGTGGTGGTTATACTCCACTACTCCTGGCTGCACGGTGTGGTCACCTTGAAGTCATCAAGTACCTCACCACACTAGACCCCACTAGTCTCAACGTTAAGACTAGTGGTGGTTATACTCCACTACTCCTGGCTGCACAGTGTGGTCACCTTGAAGTCATCAAGTACCTCACCACACTAGACCCCACTAGTCTCAACGTTAAGACTAGTGGTGGTTATACTCCACTACTCCTGGCTGCACGGTGTGGTCACCTTGAAGTCATCAAGTACCTCACCACACTACACCCCACTAGTCTCAACGTTAAGGCTAGTGATGGTTTCACTCTACTACTCCTGGCTGCACGGTGTGGTCACCTTGAAGTCATCAAGTACCTCACCACACTACACCCCACTAGTCTCAACGTTAAGACTAGTGGTGGTTATACTCCACTACTCCTGGCTGCACAGTGTGGTCACCTTGAAGTCATCAAGTACCTCACCACACTAGACCCCACTAGTCTCAACGTTAAGACTAGTGGTGGTTATACTCCACTACTCCTGGCTGCACGGTGTGGTCACCTTGAAGTCATCAAGTACCTCACCACACTAGACCCCACTAGTCTCAACGTTAAGACTAGTGGTGGTTATACTCCACTACTCCTGGCTGCACGGTGTGGTCACCTTGAAGTCATCAAGTACCTCACCACACTACACCCCACTAGTCTCAACGTTAAGACTAGTGGTGGTTATACTCCACTACTCCTGGCTGCACAGTGTGGTCACCTTGAAGTCATCAAGTACCTCACCACACTACACCCCACTAGTCTCAATGTAAAGACTAGTGGTGGTGATACTCCACTACTCCTGGCTGCACGGTGTGGTCACCTTGAAGTCATCAAGTACCTCACCACACTAGACCCCACTAGTCTCAACGTTAAGACTAGTGGTGGTTATACTCCACTACTCCTGGCTGCACGGTGTGGTCACCTTGAAGTCATCAAGTACCTCACCATACTAGACCCCACTAGTCTCAATGTAAAGACTAGTGGTGGTGATACTCCACTACTCCTGGCTGCACGGTGTGGTCACCTTGAAGTCATCAAGTACCTCACCACACTAGACCCCACTAGTCTCAACGTTAAGACTAGTGGTGGTTATACTCCACTACTCCTGGCTGCACAGTGTGGTCACCTTGAAGTCATCAAGTACCTCACCACACTAGACCCCACTAGTCTCAATGTAAAGACTAGTGGTGGTGATACTCCACTACTCCTGGCTGCACGGTGTGGTCATCTTGAAGTCATCAAGTACCTCACCACACTACACCCCACTAGTCTCAATGTAAAGACTAGTGGTGGTTATACTCCACTACTCCTGGCTGCACGGTGTGGTCATCTTGAAGTCATCAAGTACCTCACCACACTACACCCCACTAGTCTCAATGTAAAGACTAGTGGTGGTTATACTCCACTACTCCTGGCTGCACGGTGTGGTCATCTTGAAGTCATCAAGTACCTCACCACACTACACCCCACTAGTCTCAATGTTAAAACTAGTGGTGGTGATACTCCACTACTCCTGGCTGCACGGTGTGGTCACCTTGAAGTCATCAAGTACCTCACCACACTACACCCCACTAGTCTCAATGTTAAGGCTAGTGATGGTTTCACTCTACTACTCCTGGCTGCACGGTGTGGTCACCTTGAAGTCATCAAGTACCTCACCACACTACACCCCACTAGTCTCAATGTAAAGACTAGTGGTGGTGATACTCCACTACTCCTGGCTGCACAGTGTGGTCACCTTGAAGTCATCAAGTACCTCACCACACTACACCCCACTAGTCTCAACGTTAAGACTAGTGGTGGTGATACTCCACTGCTCCTGGCTGCACAGTGTGGTCACCTTGAAGTCATCAAGTACCTCACCACACTACACCCCACTAGTCTCAACGTTAAGACTAGTGGTGGTGATACTCCACTGCTCCTGGCTGCATGTGAAGGTCATCTTGAAGTAATTAAGTACCTCACCACACTACACCCCACTAATCTCAATGTTAAAACTAGTGGTGGTTACACTCCACTACTCTTGGCTGCACATAAAGGTCACCTTGAAGTAATGAAGTACCTCACCATACTAGACCCCAATTGTCTCAGTGTAAAGACTAGTTATGGTTACACTCCACTACATGTGGCTGCACGTGAAGGTCACCTGGAAGTAATCAAATACCTCATCTTACTAGACCCCACTAGTCTCAGTGTTAAGACTAGTGATGGTTACACTCCATTACACCTGGCTGTACGTGAAGGTCACCTGGAAGTAATAAAGTGCCTCACCATACTGGACCCTACTAGTCTCAGTGTTGAGACTAGTGGTGGTTTTACTCCTCTGGCCCTTGCTAAATTTTATGGTCACCAGAATGTGGTATACTTTCTAGAGCAGTGCTCACTGAATAAGTAAGTTCCTTGGAACACACGATAATAGCAATCTTGAGTGGCCCCCCTCTATCTGCAGTACTGTCGCTACCTGTGCCTTGGAGGTGAGGAGGAATCCTTCCTCCTGTCTGGAGGATCAGTGCTACTACAGTGAGGGGTGCTGCCGGTAACAAAAAACTCTATGTTGTGTCGTGACCTGGAAGTGAATAGTTGTATGTGGTAAAGTTTGTAACCCTGTAAATAAATTGTAAGATAATATAGCTGTTAAATGTGAGTTTGTGTTGGCACCAGTGCCATCTTCCTTTTGATTATATTAGCAGCTCACTGCCTCCTTTGTTCCTGAGTAGTGTCGACCACATTACGCTTTCTAATTGGGAGTTGAGTGGAGTAACTGGTGTCTGTAGTAACTTAGTATCATCTAATTAAGTGAAGGCAGTGTGGGTAGTCAGCACCATAGATCATCCAGGTAAGTGGCATTGAGAAACATTTCCGTTGAAGACACTGGTAATGAAATAGGTGGCATGATCACATGCAGGTATGTGGCCTTAAGATGAGGCACAGATGAGAAACTTGAAATTTTGTACGTAAGTTGTCTTATCACACAGAAGACAATTGAACAATTCAGTCTCCTTTTTTGTAATGTTCATGTTTTGCCTCCTCACCACCTCATTCACACTTTGAGTAGTTCCTGCATTGATCCCTCCAGAAGTATTTGTATTATTGTTTAAACAGGGGTGAAAGTGAAGGTGGAAGCAAGTGGTGGTGTTAAAAAAGAATGAGACAGACATAATCAACTTGTCCCAGTGCGTGAAATGCGATTTTACCATAGTATAAAATCAGACCTGAAATTAGAAACCATATTTTCAGATTAATCACATAAAATTTATCATGATAATAGTGAAAGATCTCAGTTATCTTATGATAATAAAAATATCTTTTGTAGCGAGTATTCGGTTTGAAAAGCTGTAGTTTCAGTATACTCATGTCATTGCCCTGAAGTGGTGCAGCTCATTTCTGGCACACCCCCAATGAAGCTGGATGTACCTTCTTTACTACATACCTGGAATCGAACCTGGGCTAACTGTTATGCTATCTTAGTTTCATTGAAATGGTAGAATTGGTTTAAACATCACTCGGGATGAAACGAGTGAGCTGACAGCTGTCATACTGAGCTATGTACAGGAGGATATTGACCAATGTCATTACAGCCCTGTCACCAGAAATCAACTATTGTTCCTGTACAGAAATTAAGTGGGTCACTAGTTGCACTATGTGATTCAATCTAAACATTTTAACTCTCTTTCCAACAAATCATTTCCTCCAAGAAATGCCTCATTTGATTCCTTGATGCATTTAGGAATAACCGTGGTATTGGGAAAGGAGGGTGCCACTTTCAGTCAGTCGCCACTGATCTGCATTTAAGGCAGGTTCACTATTAGATGTTCACCCAGTATTTTCTTAAACAAATCGAACACGTCCCTTGGTAAATTATTCCAATCCCTAATTCCTCTTCCTCCAAACGAATGTTTGCTCCAATTTGTCCTCTTGAATTCCAACTTTATCTTAATATTATATGCAAGATCATATCAAATCATAACTTGCTTATTGTTTTCCATACAGGCGTCCCTTTACATGTCACTTGAGCACGTTGATATAACACTTGAACGTTAATATCTTGATCGTGCCCATGGAACCTCCAGTTCTATGTGCAAAGGGAACCAAGGCCGTTTTTACACGTGGGACTATGTATGTATATTCACCATTTGTTTTACGTTGCACCAACACGGGCAGGTCATACGGTGACAATGAGATAGGGAAGGAAGTGACACTGGCCTTAGTTTGCCTGGTGTGGAAATTGTAAACCGCGGAAATTAATATTCAGGTTTGCTGAGGTGGAGTTTGATCCCATTTCTAAAGACAGCTCGGTCAGTGGAAACATTTTAGTTATGATGTAAGTAAGCAGTGATGGGAAGAGTGCGAAATAAAAGTATTTGGTCTCAATTACAGTTACTTGAGGAGAATTAATAATTACTTTCTCTATCAGTAAAATTGCAATTACTTCAGAGAACGCAAGTCTTCAGGAAATCTCTGACTTCTTTTCACATGGGAATGGAATGGTACCACAGTTTGCAAGGGGACTCAAATTTGTGCTTTTTATCTTAGAGACATTAGGAGGCCATCATTGCTACATGAAAGTAAACAGACATTCATAATGATAGCTCCCAGGCAAGATTAGAATATCACTTTTGATTTTACGTTATTTTCAGGATAACTTATTCAAATACAGGAGTGGAAATGCCTTAACCTGTTCACCGCCACGTTTCGAAGTGTACGATCTCCTCCGCCTTCCCTCTGATTAGTGTTAAAAGAGGATGGTTGCCCAATTGTACTTCTTCTTAGAAAAATAATCACCACCACCGTATCGACAATGTAGTACACGATTATCTAAATCTCAGCAAGCTGCAAGTAAATGAACAAGTGCTGGGGCTCCAGAGTTCCTAAGCTCTTGATGCGATGAATATCGATTACTGCAATGGAACGATTATAATTTTATTTTCAGAATTAAATTACGAGTAAAAATTACTAAGAAAGTAATCAAAGTAATTCAATTATTTGCCAACTCTGTAAGTAAGATATTTGTGCTCACGACACAAGCTCTTATTACTCCGTGCTAATGGTACATCCTGGTTGTTACAGAGCACTTCATAGGCAACTAATGCCTGTTCTATGTATTTCCATTCGACAAAATTGTTCCAGAAATGTATACCCATACATGGTCACAGGTTTGTATGTGTGCACCTCCGAGTCCAACACTTCAGTTGAACGTTCATTGATGTCATGTCGCCGTAACAAAACATAATATATTTGCTCTTGCAGGTCTTTTCTCCCTCTGTGCATTAATACTGAACGCCTTTGCCCACCAGAAAGGGTGAATGAAAACTCTTCTCAGTTAAAATGACCACAGATTTTTTGACTTTTGACGTGTTTGACATTTCTGTGTGTATTTCCTCTTTATTGTTTTAAATAGGTATGTTGATTATTGAAAACATTGTATTCATTTTGGCCACAAAAATATTGAAATCTGACCAACTGCGGATGTTAATACAGTGGAGCTCTCTAACCTTCATCTTGGTCTCCTCCCAGCATCCTTAGTCCCTTAGTTTCCCTTCAAAGAAAACTGAAGGAATCATTTTTAATTTAAAAATGCGTCGTTAATTAAGTTCAAATTTCGAACAGTAGTCATTTTCCTCTCACAAACTTGATTCAGTATATCTCTTCCCTCCTGACTTGATTTACTCTTCCCGCCTCCAGTATGCTTTTTTGACACCATATTGCAAAGGCTTCTCCTGCTCTTCTGTACGAGATACTGTGTTGCGAGCACCGCTTCGTCCTTCCGTGGGAAATTACGGGGCGAGCGCATCGAACGAGATTCGATCCGTGACCTCCCAGTCAGAAATCCCTAATACTCATGAGTAATTTAAGTGTAATATATAAAAGGAAGATACAGCAAGAAACAGTGGAAGTGAATGAGTAAGTGTAATAGAATATCAGTGCAGTGAATAAATGCAGAATTGCAATTATGATTAAAAGCATTTCTTAAAATTAGTCTCAACTTGGAACATTTCAGTGAGCTGAGAATGAGGCAAACTTGTGCAATCAGAATATTGGTCAGAGAAACAAGTAAACAGACTACAAGGTCATAGTTAGAAGCTTTTAGAGGGTGGACCAGGAAAAGCAAACCTGTTGTTGGTCACGTAGCAAGGTGCCCTGTAAAAATAAGAACGCACGCTGTGGTGCAATAATTCTTTCTAGAAAGAGTCTCTGGAAGGTCACCAGTCACATGTACATCCATGAGACGGGTGGGACCACACTTGAAGTAACCAATAGGAAACTAACAGATCAGTGATGTGAGGGAACATAGTAGTAGGGGATGACTTGTTCCAGAAGCTCAGAGAAATGATAAAGGGGAGTGACAAAGGAGCCTCTTGGTCATTTGGTCATTCGGTCGTTCGGGCATTCTGCAACATTCTGGTCATTCTGTTGGTAGTAATCCTGGTATCATTCAGGTAGTTATTCTATAACATTGGAAAGGAACGTTCTCTTGGGAAGGGACAGACACTAGATTACTTGGCAGAGAAGAGACACACTAGAATAAAGTCAGTGAAGATAGCAGTATATGAAGTTAGTCAGATTAAGCAGTAGTTGAGCCTGCCATCAGTTAGTGAAGACAGCACTATAAGAAGTTATTCAAATTAGGCCGCAATTAAGACTGTCAAGCAGTAGAACTGGTTAGCAGTGTTCCACAGGGTAAAGTACAGAGACAGTGCATAGTGTGTTCGAAGGAGACTGTAGCTTCAGTTAGCATTCACCTTAGAGTTCTGTGCTCGAGTCCTCAAACCGTTAGGGAAGATTCAGAGGAACATCACAACGAGGATTCAAGAGAGAAGCAAGAAGAAAGAAGCTTCAAAACCTGAGATAAGTATCAACTAGTTAAGAAACTTTAAAGACTGAAGGGAATTTATAAATGTTGTAAAGTGAATCATAGAAGTGTGTGTATTTTCCAAGGAAGTCAGAGACTGATAAACTGGTTATTTAAAAGTAATATTGAGAAGAGAATAATTACAAGTGTGATGTAATATTATTGGAAGGGTATATTTGATAGTTTGTTTAAATAAATTAGACTAAGCCCGCTGTCACATAGAGCATCGAACGATCAAGAGCGACCAACTGGCATCGAGTACTAACGACTAAATTCATTTACCTTGTCACACTGCTCATCGATCGAGAGGGATCGACTGCACGGAAACAGCTGATACTCTCGCCCCGTACCGTACAGGCTACAGACGTATTCATATTCACGAGAGAAAAAGAATGTGTTGTGAAAGCGATAATTCAGATGGAAGTATGATTCTAACCTATGAATATATTAGGAGAAAGGAAAGAACCAGACGCTCGCAGAGGACAAGATAAGGAGCCATGGAGAATTCGACCAAAGTGTGCCTTTGTTGTGGAATGATGAAGAAAAATTCAGGAACTAGTACCGAATGCCCATCAATAATTACAGTATAAGGAATTAGAGGAAAAAATGAAGTCAGTAATAAACATCAGGCAAACAAATTACAGGAAAATATAAGTTCTGAGGAAAGGCTGACACTATCGTTAAATTCAATATTCACAACGATTTTTTTAGGTTTAAAGCCAGAAGTGATGTTCACCTCCGAAACAACTACTGTATGTCCGTGGCAAAATATATCAAATAAAAGATTAGTGGCAGGTACATTTCTTTGCATTCTACAGGATTCTAATAAAGTATTGACAAAAAGGACTGAACTGTTATGTACATCAATTTGAATTCATAATTTGAAGGTGCTACAATCAACAGTGGAAATATATTTATTTAGGCCTACAGGTTTCTGGACATTGGTGACTCATACAGATTTAGGATTGCTCACAAAACGTCAGTGGATTTGTTCCTATTATATGTGATCCCATTCATAAAGCACTACAGCCAGAATTCTTGACAGGGTGAAAATTCCAACAAAAGCCTCACAACAGTGGTTCATTGTACTTAAAATATAAGACTAATACCATTTGTTTTAATGATGCTGGATCTTGGAGCATAATTACTGTCTTTTCCAATGATTTAGATGGAGGCTAACAGCTTTGTTTTTTTTTCATACCACTTGGTGAGATCCCACCTACCAAAATAATAGATATATCAAGAAATGCTTCCAGTCAAAATTTACATTACCTAATGTAGAAATAGTGTGTCAAGTTTCAATACAATCCTGTAAATAATTTTGAAAGAAAAATGCACATATGCTCTGAATATTGTGAAAATGAGAAAAGCAATGGAGTTCCTTACACTGTTTCTCTCCCTCATGATCCTCTGCAAATCTCTTGTTGCCTCTCCTCTGCTTTGTTATTGTGCCACGTTCAGAATAGTCATATTGCTTTCATGACAAGCATGTTGCTGAATTTCTGTAGGCCCTACTGTGTTTTGTGCAAAGAATCTAGGTCCACATCCAAACTTTGCAAGAATGACAATCCTGTCTTAATTTATATCATTGAAGACTACAGCAGCTTCAAAAGCAGCTAATTTTACCAAATGGCTGTAAAGAAAGGTTGTCTATGGACATCTCTTCCAAAGTAAATTCTCTTTAGGGTTCTGTATATTCATATATGTGTACATTTCTTGAGGAGTTCAGGTGAGGCTAGTGCTCTGTACACTAGCTTAAAAACTATAGGAAAAGCTTCTGGAATATTGTTCTAATAAGTAAGTTGGCAGTGTAATACACTGATACTTGTCACAACTACATGTAAATTACACACAAGGTCTTGTATATTACCCTCATCACTAAACAATAAAGTACTGTCTCCCCAAACTTTGCACTGGCAAGCTGATGAAATTGCTCACTTGGCAATAATAAACCAATTAATATAAATCCTGCACTTCCATCCAAGTTGCTGGTAAACTCCTTGGTACAGAGTAACAACTTTGTCTGCAAAGTTCTGGTAGGACTCTCTTTCTTACCTCAATGTTGATTTTGCCTTTCTCTGTATTGTTCATATGTAACTTTTTTACTAATATGAACAGTACCAAGCCTATCTATCCGTCCTGAAATACTTTCCTTATGAATCAGTTCAAGGAAGATGAAAACTTTGCCTTCAATTTCACCAAAAATGAGAACCAAACACTGCAAACAATAATAGGTGCTATTAACAAGCACTTTGCCTTCTATTTTTAGAAGTGAAGAGTATGCCTTTCTAACAACTAAATACTATTGCCGTCTACAGTAAAATGTTATTTAGGCCTGTTGCTCAGGTGGTAAAATATTTAATTTTGCTATAACTTACATTGCCTCTCAAAACTTTGTAAATACTGATTATATAAATTAATGTTTGACAGAGTAGGGTGTATGGGCCTTGTAAGATCTTGGATTGACTTACAGGGTAATTAATATACTCAACCTTTTATTACAAGCATGTAACTGTCATATGAATATATTTTTTATAAATATGTACATGTTCTGCCATCATATCCCCTTAATATCACATCACACAAAATGAAGTTTTTTATTTTGTAAATTAAAATCTTCAAAACTTTGGTAGAAACACCTGTTAAAATAGTTACAAATGAACTTTTCACCTTTCTTTTTCATTGTTTACATGGATCTACAGCACAAGAAATAAAATAATCGGTCTACCTTGATGTCCTCTATAGGCCTATATGTTATTAATAAATTATAAGTACGGTAACAGACATGAAAGTAGTGATTGCTGGTCCAAACAGGTACCAATGGCAGGAGAGTACTTGGAATGAGAAGGTAAAGGCTACCTAAGTTACAAAGGTATAATGTGGCAGGGAGGGATTCTATCAGGTATAACTGTAGTAAGAATTTTGTCCTATGCAAACGACTTGGTCTATTGAAACTGTGCAATCTACTATCTTGCAACTTCAAAAAGGATGCAATGAATATGACATGAAAATTAATCGTTTCAAGACTAAAGTGATAGCAGTAGGGAAGACACCTAAAAGAGAACTGAATGTCAGGTTGAGAATACAAAACTGGAACAGGTAGATAATTTCAAATAGGTATTTAGGATGTGTATTCTCCCAGGATGGCAGTATAATAAGCAACATTGAATATAGATGCAGTAAACCCAATGCGATGAGCTAGCAGTTGCGATCAACAGTATTCTGTAAGAAGGCAGTCAGCTCCTGGACAAAACTACTCATGTCTTTACACTGGTCTGGTTTCAGAGCACCTGTGCTGTACAAACCTAGTGCAATGAGTTTGCAGTTGTGATCAACAGTATACCGTAAGAAGGAAGTCAGCTCTTGGACAGAACTGTCAATATGCCAGTCTAGTTTCAGACCACCTGGGCTGTACAACTCCTTACTACATACACACACACAGAAAGGACTTACTACTGTATTTCAAAATACTCCTTTCCTTGTAAACCATACATGTTCTACCACATCAAATATACAAATTAAGATGTTGTAATAATGCTTATTATTAATAAAAATTGGAGTTAAGGCTACTTTCCCATCAGGTGCTGATACAAATAACTCACTGAGGATTCCAATAAATATTGATACATAAGTATAACGAAAACTGATTTAATATAGAAAGTAGAACATTTCTCAAGAACATAAATTTTATTAGATTCTTTCTCGGTCTAACACTGTATACAACAGTTCCTGAATTTTAACTTTGAAAACCCTTCAACCTAGTTCACTCATTCTTTCCATGTCATCATGAAGACACTAAAAATATAATTGATTATATTTTCTTTTCCCTTTTCAGTATCTTTTCTAAATATTTACTTAACACATCACTGTCACTTTCACATTTCTGTTTCTTTTATTTTTAACTGTTTGCAGAGCTGTTTGTAGAATCAGAAGCCACTGGACTGGAAGTTGAAGTCCCTTCAGTAATTTCTGAACTGCAGGAGTTAGACCCCTCCAACACAAATTATTTCTGCTTCCTCCTCCTCTATTTCAGCTTGGTGAAAAGGCTCTCATACACCTGGTGCCACTTCTATAGATGTGTTTGTTATAGAACTGAAAAAAAATGAACAACATATTAATGAAATTCTTCTAAATTGGAGCTACATTTTAGTCTGGACACAAGCCTTCTGTTTAAGAAGTTGTTACTTTCAATAATTATTTTAGTAAGATGATTGTTAGGTTAGATTATATTACTTTCAGTTACATCTGATAAATTAATGAACAGATGGGTGGAACTTATGGCCTACAGATTGAATCTTCCCCTCGCTCTTTCACAACTAGAACACTGGTCTGTAGTGTAGGCCTACTTTTAAAATAAATATTACAGAATTGTACCTTCTTCCAACAATGAAGAGTTCCAGAAAGTTGAGGGCATTGAAGTAGACCCATTTTATGTTTTCTGTACAGCAGATCCTGGGAGGAGAGGGAGGATGTTATCTCTCCAAGTTCGATATCCAGCCCTCAGAATTTGCCATGTTTTGGCACAACTTTTTCCTGAAACAATTAATCAGAATATTGTGACAAAGAAAATATACATGTAGTAGGCCTACTTATGGCATAGACCTACACTTATTTGTCATTAAAGCGAACAATGGCATTCATTTCATTAGGTACTAGATCGAGGTTAGGAAAGCACTGCTTATGTTTTCCAAACATTTCTTCAATTAAGTTACAAGAGTGATAATTACTATCGGTACTTTTCCTAGTGTAACTTTTTTTACCAATCTATTCCGTATAATATATTTTATCAATAATTTATCTAAGATAACACTATTCATAAGATAATCGTAATAAATCTAATAATTACTTACCAGTTTTTGTCCCAATTCTCGACGCTATAGAATGCCATACAAAATTCACGGTCTCCCTATTACTATATCCAGGGAGTCTAGGATTATACACAACTTTGTTTTCATACACAAAGCAAATTAATGTTTCGATTTCATCAACAGATCACTATGTTGCGTCCGCCATTATCGAACGACTGCGACTGAAAAACGGACACGTTTGTTTTCACAAACCAGTCGATCTTCATCGCTCGTTGTTGATCGCTGACGATCGATGCTGTGTGACTGGTGCCACTGCCCTCTGTAGGTTTGTTTTCTTAGTCGGTTGATCGCAGTCGTTCGATCGAGCCTGTGTGACAGCCCCCGTACTGTTGTTGTTTACACAGCAAAGCCAAACTATAGAATTCATGCTAGGAACACGTTTCGCATCGGTAAATGTTATATAGTATTATATATTTTGTGTGTGACACAGTTGTTGGCGCAAGATAATAAAGGTTTAGAACATTCACATCGATCGATCATATTATCGATTCAATTCAGATTTCATCTCCATTCAGTTGGCAGTACTACCGGAACCGGCAGTGCTGCCTTCTTACGCCTCAATCGAGTACAAAAATCTATCACTAAAAAGTGCGCGTACAGTATGTATCTTCTATGTCTAGCAGCCAGGATATAGAAGAAACTTTGACTGTTCGTGATGGTTTATTGCAACACTTAGAATATAAGTTTCTTGAGAAGAAAAATATGTTGAATATCCTAAAAGAACAGTTATTCTTGTTACCTAAGAAGAGAGTGAAGAATTATTCCTGGGAGATAACGGTATTTTGTTCATTAGCTCATTCAATTTCTCCCCATTGTTACAAATTTATTCGAGGATTTGGTAAAATAACTCTTCCTGCTCCACGTATATTGCAATTAATATGCTCAAAGCTTGTAGCAAAACCTCTGCAGGAAAAGAATGTCAATTATCTGCTCTATATGAAGAGTAAATTTCCATTACTCTCTCCAGAAGACAAATTAATGCTATTGTCTATGGATGGGGTTCATATCAAACCGCAGTTAGATTTCAAACAGGGCAGGGTAGTAGGTACTGCAATGAACAGTGATGAATGTGCCACAAGTGCATATGTTTTCATGGTCCATAGTGTACTTTCACATTATAAAGATGTTGCTCATATTGTACCTGTCACTAATATTCATTGTGAGGAATTATTTAACACTACGAGAACAATAATCCTTGGTTTGGAAGAAATAGGCTTTGAAGTAGTTACAGTTATTGCAGATAACAGTGCTCTGAACAGGAAAGCAGTGTGTCTTCTTAGTGATCCACCTGAATTGAAGCATGTTTACAGCCATCCCAGAGACAAGAACAGAAAGCTCTTCTTTCTCATAGACACCGTACACCCAGTGGCGGCCGGTCAATACGTGCTACCGGGCTCCAGCACGTAGCTTGGAACTGTAAGGAATTAATTATTTATCAGTACAATTATCCTGGTGCCTTTTCTTTGTTTTGAGTACGGTATGAATTCGTGTTTTGTGAAAATTCATTCACTCATTCATTCATTCATTCATTCATTCATTCATTCATTCATTCATTCATTCATTCATTCATTCATTTCAATTAATTCCAACGAGCATGCAGGCTCATACATAGGAATTGTACAGGACATTACATACTGGCGGGCACTTACACATCAAAATATAGTTTGTGTATATAAGATATTAGTAAACGGTTGAACATATAAACACACTAGCAAATGTACCCGTGCTTCGCTACGGTACTCTACCTTGTATACGGATATCGAAGTAAATTAGAGCACATTAAGTGAATAAGATTTATAAATTGGGTTTGTCTTGGCTTTATCCGAGAATCAGTATTGTGAAATCCACAGACGTTGTTTCCAATGAAAGTGTGATTTGCGGAATTGTGATGATAACGGCAAGTCCAATTGTTTACTGCAATTCACAACGAAGAAAGTAATTTCCATTTAACGGCAGACCCCTTTGCCTAGTGCACGGCCAAAATCGATTTGGGGAGGTTTCATTACAATGGCAGACCCCAATTCCTACTTTCAGATAGATTACAGTTGAGGAACTTTTATTATATTTGCAAGGACCTTCCTTACTGCCAGTCAAAAGTGAGTTGCGTTCTTATCTTTATAATGGCAGACGCATTTTCTAATGCCAGTCAGCTTCCTGCCAGTCACACCGAGTTGGTGAGATTCCATTATAGTAGCAGGCCACTATGCCTATCGTCAGTCACATTTTAGATGGGTCAATTTGTTTATAATGGAAGACACGCTCCCTAGAGTTCTGCTAGTCGAATCGAGAAGGGAATTATGCATTAAAATAGTGCACAAGAGATGGAGGACGACCCCATTCTTATTGCTTGTCAAAGTCGATGTGGGGAGGACTGAAAACAATAGCAGAAGCCCTCCTTCTGACAGTCACTATCGATTTGCAATGTATTTAATACCAATGGCAGACAAACCCTTTCTAGATTGCTACAAATCGACATCAATGAAAGAATATAGTCGCCATACGGAAGTATACCCCCGACGTCCGCTCAGAAGACTACCATTGACTCCACAGCATAGACGTGCACGCCTGGCATGGTGCCGGGCTAGAGCGACTTGGATGAGGGAATGGCGGAACGTCGTGTTCTCCCATGAGTCACGCTTCTGTTCTGTCAGTGATAGTCACCGCAGACGAGTGTGGCGTCGGCGTGGAGAAAGGTCAAATCCGGCAGTAACTGTGGAGCGCCCTACCGCTAGACAACGCGGCATCATGGTTTGGGGCGCTATTGCGTATGATTCCACGTCACCTCTAGTGCGTATTCAAGGCACGTTAAATGCCCACCGCTACGTGCAGCATGTGCTGCGGCCGGTGGCACTCCCGTACCTTCAGGGGCTGCCCAATGCTCTGTTTCAGCAGGATAATGCCCGCCCACACACTGCTCGCATCTCCCAACAGGCTCTACGATCTGTACAGATGCTTCCGTGGCCAGCGTACTCTCCGGATCTCTCACCAATCGAACACGTGTGGGATCTCATTGGACGCCGTTTGCAAACTCTGCCCCAGCCTCGTACGGACGACCAACTGTGGCAAATGGTTGACAGAGAATGGAGAACCATCCCTCAGGACACCATCCGCACTCTTATTGACTCTGTACCTCGACGTGTTTCTGCGTGCATCGCCGCTCGCGGTGGTCCTACATCCTACTGAGTCGATGCCGTGCGCATTGTGTAACCTGCATATCGGTTTGAAATAAACATCAATTATTCATCCGTGCCGTCTCTGTTTTTCCCCAACTTTCATCCCTTTCGAAACACTCCTCCTTGGTGTTGCATTGTCACTGTCAGTCAGTGTATATAGATGACGGATAAGCATGAGCACGTTGAAAAGTGCAGACTTCCACTTCGAGATTAATATCTCCTAAACGTTTTATGATATTAAGAAACGGTTTGCGCCATCAGACGCCTCATTTATCGCTCTACATGTTTCTTTCTAAAGTATATCCTCGTATCTCCCATATTAAGGGGGTAAATTGAGTTCAAATTTTGAATAGGCTGAAATTTGGGTACATTTTTAACATTTTACATTACTTTTTGCCTACTTATGTATAAGCTAGAATCATGAAATTTGGTCCACATATGTCCCTTAATCGTGCCAATGTGCGCACCCAACGTGATGATCCTATCATTCTTATACGTGTGTCAAACAATGAAATATACTTGTAAAAATCACCAAATTTACGAACAATCCAGAAATACGGCCAAATTTAGCGTATAAGGGAGAGAGATGCGACAAAATGTCACAGGATCAAAGTTGTAGATCACTCCGAATTGAAGGGGACATTGTGCCATCCGTTTTGTGATACGACTTACCGTTTAGCCAAAAAATTGCTCAAAATGAATGTCTGCACAGTCATTAAAATTGCCTCCATATTTCGATATCTTTGGGGGTAAAAAGTGAAAAATTTGAACATCTTGGAATTTTCCCGTCGGTTAGGGACCAAAAGCTATAATTTCACCAAATTTCAATTGTCAATTGTCTAACTCGTCTGGCAGGTTGTGCCGCCATCTTGGTTTGGAGGGATGGGGGATAAAAATGAGGATATTCCCGAAAATGTTTAAGCCCACGAAACCTATAGGTTATCGCTTTGGATATACTATACGACTGTGTTCTTATGCTGAGCCCAAAATTTGAGCCCCCCCAAGCGTGCCCCCTTCAGGGAATTTTGAGAATTTGCGATTTTTCTAGGGATCCTGGGGTCATCAGTTTCTCCCGTACCAAGCTTCAAATTTCTGAGATATCTGGTAGTGCCTCATTAATTCACGTCTTTTTTCATTTTTAAATATTTATATATACATCGCTCCAGCCCGACTTGCTTTTAAATATATAGATGACGGATAAGCATGAGCACGTTGAAAAGTGCAGACTTCCACTTCGAGATTCATATCTCCTAAACGGTTTATGATATTAAGAAACGGTTTGCGCCATCAGACGCCTCATTGATCGCTCTACATGTTTATTTCTAAATCATATCCTCGTATGTCCCATATTAAGGGGGTAAATTGAGTTCAAAGTTTGAATAGGGTGAAATTTGGGTACATTTATAACATTTTACATTACTTTTTGCCTACTTATGTATAAGCTAGAATAATGCAATTTGGTCCACATATGTCCCTTAATCGTGCCAATGTGCGTACCCAACGTGATGATCCTATCATTCTTATACGTGTGTCAAACAATGAAATATACCTGTAAAAATCACCAAATTTACGAACAATCCAGAAGTACGGCCAAATTTAACGTATAAGGGAGAGCGATACGACAAAATGTCACAGGACCGAAGTTGTAGATCACTCCGAATTGAAACGACTTTGTGCCATCCGTTTTGCGATACGACTTACCGTTTAGCCAAAAAAATAGCTCAAAAGGAATGTCTGCACAGTCATTAAAATTGCCTCAATATTTCGATATTTTTGGAGGTAAAATTGAAAAATTTGAACATCTTGGAATTTTCCCGTCGGTTAATGAACAAAAGCTATAATTTCGACAAATTTCAATTGTCTAGCTCGTCTGGCAGGTTGTTCCGCCATCTTGGTTTGGGGGATTGGGGATAAAAATGAGGAAATTCCCGAAAGTGTTTAAGCCCACGAAACCTATAGGTTATCGTTTTGGATATACTATACGACTGTGTTCTTATGCTGAGCCCAAAATTTGAGCCCCCCCAGCGTGCCCCCTTCAGGGAATTTTTAGAATTTCCGATTTTTCTAGGGATCCTGGGGTCATCAGTTTCTCCCGTACCAAGTTTCAAATTTCTGAGATTTCTGGAAGTGCCTCATTAATTCACGTCTTTTTTCATTTTTAAATATTTATATATATACTAGCGAATGTACCCGTGCTTCGCTACGGTATTCTACATTGTATTCGAATATCGAAGTAAATAGTGAACATGCAGTAAATAAGATTGTTTTAAAATTGCATGTCTCTTAGCGTTATCCGAGAAAGAGCATGGGGAGGTCCCCGTACGTTGTTTCCAATGTAAAGTGTTTGTTAAGGATTTGTGATATAACGGCAGGCTCACTTGCCTACTGCCATTCACAATCGAGTTGGGAAGTTTACATTATAATTGCAGGCCCCATTGCCTACTATGCGGACAGAATCGATTTGGGGAGTTTTCGTTAAAATGGCAGCCCCCTTTCCTACTTCCAGACAGATTACAGTTTTTATTATAATGGCAAGCAATTACCCTACTACCACTCGAAATTGAGTTGTGCAGTTATCATTATAATACCAGGCCCATTTTCCTACTTCCAGCCAGCTTACTGCCAGTCACACCAAGTTGGTGAGTTTCCATCAAAATAGCAGGCCACTGTGCCTAATGCCAGTCACATTTTAGATGAGGACATTTCTTTATAATGGCGGGCACCCTTGCCTACTGCCAAACACAATCGGGTAGAGGAGTTTTAAACAAAACTGCATGCCCACTTGCCTTCTGCAAGTCAAATCGAGAAGTGAATTATTCATTACAATTGTAGGCCTTCCTTACTAATGACAGTTACACAGGAGTTGGAGAAGGAACCCTTTCATACTGCCAGTCAAAGTCGGTGTGGGGAGTACTGATTACAATAGCAGACCCACCCTTTCTCAATCGCTACAAATCGACATCAGTGAATATATATAGATCGACATACGAAAGTATATGCGTGTTTACAATACTGAAGACCATCATATACAGATTAACTGCTACTAAACGTACGTCATATCGACAAAGGATTATACCAAAAGACAGGCCGGATTTAGTGGCCTAAATGGCTGGTCCTATGATATGTCATCTATTCTTGGGTCAGATTGAGTTAGAAACCTGGAACAGGGTAAAGTTTTTGTAGGATTATCTCACATTACATTACTTTTCGGATAATTATGTGACAGCTACATACATAGCATTTGGCTCACATATGGCTACTGGGTGGGCCAATTTTCGTGAAGAGTTTGATGATTCTGTATTTCATATATGTAATCGAAAGTATGAATTATGCATGTAAAAATTCCAAATTGACTTAACATCGATTAATAAAGAAAAATCAAACGTAAAAGGGATACAGATACGGCAAAATGTCATAAGACCAAGGTTGTAGATCATTCCAAATTGAACGGAGATTGTGCAATCTGTTATGTGATAGGAATTTCCGAAGGTCTGCACCATAATTAAAATTGCCTGCATATTTCGATATTCTTCGGGGATAAAAAGTGAAAAATTTAATGATCTTGGATGTTTTCCGTTCTTTACAGGCTAAAACGTATAATTTTGTCAAATTTCAATTATCTTCTTTTTCTTCTGGCAGATTATGCCGCAATCTGGATTTTGGGCGAGGCGGGTAAAAATTAGGACTTTCAGGAAACTAAACCAAAAATTATGCAGATGGTCATTATTAGCCCTTAAACGGAAAGCTGTACGTAAATTTCGCCAATATAGTCAGTGTAGAGGCACATAGTAGTTACGATTTGATTTATATAGATAAGGAATCTGCTCCATGTAAAATACCTTTTGGGCTATGTCCGCTGGACTTAACCTGCAAAACTGACCATTCATGATATCTCCCTTATTAATCCTCCTGACGAAAAAGTGCACATGAAAAAAAATGTTAGGTGGTATTCCATCACGTTTGGTCGATTTCCAGTCAGGTTGGTCTTGTTGTGTATGTATTGTGGGAGAGTAAAATCACCATTTCGGTTCCCTATAAACCACCAGTCCATTCCGTAATATGAAATGTTATTTACGTTTTTTTTTTTGCTAGTTGTTTTACGCCGCACCGACACAGATAGGTCTTACGGCGACGATGGGACAGGAAAGGGCTAGGAGTGGGAAGGAAGCGGCCGTCTCCTTAGTTAAGGTACAGCCCCAGCATTTGCCTGGTGTGAAAATGGGAAACCACGGAAAACCATTTTCAGGGCTGCCGACAGTGGGGTTCGAACCTACTATCTCTCGAATACTGGATACTGGCCGCACTTAAGCGACTGCAGCTATCGAGCTCGGTTTATTTACGTTTAAAACCTACCTTTGGACAGGTGGATGCTACTGTAAATATACATTTTGGTTCGAATGTCTTCAGTAGTTTTCAAGTTGTAAGGAATACGCTTTACACGCACCCGCTCGTGAGTTAAGTCCGATGGGACTTGTACAGAAAAACGGTCCGTTAATGATATCTCCCTTATTAATCCACGTATCGAAATGATGCACATGAGAAAAAAGGTTTAGAAATTAATTTCTACCAAGGTAGGTGGATTTCCATTAAGTTTGGTTGTGTATATTTTGTGGAAGTGCAAAATTACTGTTTCGATTTCGTATAAACCCCCAGTCAGTTCAGGGATTTAGAAACAACATTTGCCCTAAAACCTATCAAGGACAGGTGTATTCTAAATATGAGTCTTGGTGGAAATACATCCTGTAGTTTGTAGCACTCGCGTACATACGGCGTAATTAAGGAAGAAAATAATGCAGTTAAGAAAGTTGAAAGTAATAGAAAATGGATTATAACTGAGGACAGCCGGATAACGACACATGTGTAAATGCCAAGTGAATGTATTGGAAAATCAAATGCCCCTCAATAAATTATGCTAGTGTGATTAATGGATATAATAAAGCGGTAACAGAGGAGAAATTTAGGTCCAGTGATCCTTATGTAAACGAATAATAAGAAGATGACTAATGGTGTTATTACTTAATCTATTCGAGGGTGGTTATAACATCCAACGATATTCCGCCAATATCCCGCAGATAGGCCGATTGACGCCTCTCTTGCCTTCTACCCAAGGAACAACCACGAATTTAAAAGCATGATGAGGAAAATGGCAATACGTTACTTGCCTGCTGGCATGCAGTCAGAGACGTTGCCATGGTAACCTGTAGGTTCGTTGTCGGTCTGTCGGTCACTCAATGCAGAGCATGATACCAGAGGAAAATTGTAAATTTCTCCGTCATGTGAAGAGTAAATTATGAGCATAACGAAAGTTGTTTATAATGAAGAGACGTTTCACGTACGGTAAACGAAGTTTACAGAAAATCAATAGTTTAAGAGAAAATGGAGGAAAACCATTCTGGTTTTCCTATAACCCCCCGTATATTCAAAGATTTTAAAATAATATGCATATCGAAACCTTCCCCGGGATGAGTGTACTCTAGATATGAAGTTTGGTTGAGATCAATCCGGCCGTTTCGACGTGATGGTGGAAAAACCATTCTGATTTTCCTATAAACCCCCCGTGTACTCAATGATTTTAAAATGATATGCATATCGAAACCTTCCCCGGGATGAGTATACTGTAAATATGAAGTTTCGTTGAGACCCATCCAGCCGTTTCGACGTCATGGTGGAAAAACCATTCTGGTTTTCCTATAAACACCCCGTGTATTCAAAGATTTTAAAAGGATATGCATATCGAAACCTTCCCCTAGATGAGTGTACTCTAAATATGAAGTTTGGTTGAGACCTATCCAGCCGTTTCGACGTGATGGTGGAAAAACCATTCAGGTTTTCCTATAAACCCACCGTCTGTTCAAAGATTTTAAAATGATATGCATATCGAAACCTTCCCCGGGATGAGTGTACTCCAAATATGAAGTTTGGTTGTGATCTATCCAGCCGTTTCGACGTGATGATGGAAAAACCATTCTGGTTTTCCTATAAACCCCCCGTGTACTCAAAGATTTTAAAATGATATGCATATCGAAACCTTCCCCGGGATGAGTATACTCTAAATATGAAGTTTGGTTGAGATCTATCCAGCCGTTTCGACATGATGGTGGAACAGACAAACAGACAGACAAACAGACAAACAAACAGACACGAAACATAAAAACCACCGATTCGGTCTTGAGTTGACCTAAAACGGATAAATATCTGAAAAATTGGCAAAACAAAAGAAATTACAGACAGCGGACCCCCTACAATTTTATTTATATAGATGACGGATAAGCATGAGCACGTTGAAAAGTGCAGACTTCCACTTCGAGATTCATATCTCCTAAACGGTTTATGATATTAAGAAACGGTTTGCGCCATCAGACGCCTCATTTATCGCTCTACATGTTTGCTTCTAAACCATTTCCCCGTATCTCCCACATTAAGTGGGTAAATTGAGTTCAAATTTTGAGTAGGGTGAAATTTGGGTGCATTTTTAACATTTTACATTACATTTTGCCTACTTATGTATAAGCTAGAATCATGACATTTGGTACACATATGTCCCTTAATCGTGCCAATGTGCGCACACAACGTGATGATCCCATCATTCATATAAGTGTGTCAAACAATAAAATATACATGTAAAAATCACCAAATTTACGAACAATCCAGAAATACGGCCAAATTTAACGTATAAGGGAGAGAGATACGACAAAATGTCATAGGACCAAAGTTGTAGATCACTCCGAATTGATGCGACATTGTGCCATCCGTCTTGTGATACGACTTACCGTTTAGCCAAAAAATAGCTCAAAAGGAATGTCTGCGCAGTCATTAAAATTGCCTCCATATTTCGATATCTTTGGGGTTAAAAAGTGAAAAATTTGAACACATTGGAATTTTCCCGTCGGTTAGGGACCAAAAGCTATAATTTCACCAAATTTCAATTGTCTACCTCGTCTCGCAGGTTGTGCCGCCATCTTGATTTGGGGGGATGGGGGATAAAAATGAGGAAATTCCCGAAAATTTTTAAGCCCACGGAACCTATAGGTTATCGTTTTGGATATACTATACGACTGTGTTCTTATGCTGAGCCCAAAATTTGAGCCCCCCCAGCGTGCCCCCTTCAGGGAATTTTGAGAATTTCCGATTTTTCTAGGGATCCTGGGGTCATCAGTTTCCCTCGTACCAAGTTTCAAATTTCTCAGATTTCTGGAAGTGCCTCATTAATTCACGTCTTTTTTCATTTTTAAATATTTATATATACATCGCTCCAGCCCGACTTGCTTTTATATATATAGATATCGCTCCAGCCCGACTTGCTTTTACATATATAGATGACGGATAAGCATGGGCACGTTGAAAAGTGCAGACTTCCACTTCGAGATTCATATCTCCTAAACGGTTTATGATATTAAGAAACGGTTTGCGCCATCAGACGCCTCATTTATCGCTCTACATGCTTGTTTCTAAACCATATCCTCGTATACCCACATTAAGGGGGTAAATTGAGTTCAAAGTTTGAATAGGCTGGAATTTGGGTACATTTTTAACATTTTACATTACTTTTTGCCTACTTATGTATAAGCTAGAATCATGAAATTTGGTCCACATATGTCCCTTAATCGTGTCAATGTGCGCACCCAACGTGATGATCCTATCATTCTTATACGTGTGTCAAACAATGAAATATACTTGTAAAAATCACCAAATTTACGAACAATCCAGAAATACGGCCAAATTTAGCGTATAAGGGAGAGAGATACGACAAAATATCACAAGACCAAAGTTGTAGATCACTCCGAATTGAAGGGGACATTGTGCCATCCGTTTTGTGATACGACTTACCGTTTAGCCAAAAAATTGCTCAAAATGAATGTCTGCACAGTCATTAAAATTGCCTCCATATTTCGATATCTTTGGGGGTAAAAAGTGAAAAATTTGAACATCTTGGAATTTTCCCGTCGATTAGGGACCGAAAGCTATAATTTCACCAAATTTCAATTGTCAATTGTCTAACTCGTCTCGCAGGTTGTGCCGCCATCTTGGTTTGGGGGGATGGAGGATAAAAATGAGTATATTCCCGAAAATATTTAAGCCCACGAAACCTATAGGTTATCGTTTTAGATATACTATACGACTGTGTTCTTATGCTGAGCCCAAAATTTGCGCCCCCCCAGCGTGTTCCGTTCAGGAAATTTTGAGAATTTCCGATTTTTCTAGGGATCCTGGGGTCATCAGTTTCTCCCGTACCAAGTTTCAAATTTCTGAGATTTCTGGAAGTGCCTCATTAATTCACGTCTTTTTTCATTTTTAAATATTTATATATACATCGCTCCAGCCCGACTTGCTTTTATATATATAGATACAATATATAAAATATGTACATCCTCAATATGAGGATTACAGAGAATTATTTCTGACAGTATTTACATTTACATAACATGAAAGTTGCAAAGGTACAAGAATGGATTATGGAGTATTTTCCTTTACATACCGGTAACATAAGAGTTGTTGAAGTACAAGAATAGATGTCAGATTATTTACAATTACATAACATAAAAGTTGCAGACGTACAGGAATTGATTACAGAGTATTTACAGTAAATATACATAACACAGAGTTGCAGAGGTACAAGAGCAGATTATAGAGTATTTACATTTACATAACATAAAAGTTGTAGAGGTAGAAGAATAGTTCCGGACAGTTTGCAAGATTGTTTGGGAGAATGTCTTAAATGACAACAAAAATAATGCTTGACTCTTTATTTGAATTTTGCCAAAGTTGGTGCTGTTTTTATCTCGACAGGGATGTTATTAAATAACTGGATCGCAGAGAACTTCAAGCTGTTTATACCATATTTATAAGAGCAAACATTGTATAAGGCAAAGTCATTTGCATGCCTAGTACTATATGGATGGTTGTCAGAATTCAGAGTATATGTAGTGTTGTGTTGTATAAATTTATGTTTTATTTTATACATGAGTACAGCTGTATTGAATTCTGCACTCATGCTTAGGGGTGGTATTTTAGCACTTAGGTATAGATATTTTATTGGGGTTAAGTAGGGAAGATTAAGTATATTTCTAACAGCTCTATTTTGTACTACAATTAGCTCATTCAAGTCAGACTTCTTACAGCGCATCCAGATTACATTCAAACATTGTAGGTGACTATGAATTAAAGAGTAGTAGATCTGTTTTAGAAGATGTTGTGGGATAAGATAACTAAGTTTCTTTAAAATTCCTGCTGCAGGTGTGATCTTTTTAGTAATGTATTCAACATGGTCTGTCCAGTTCAAGTTCCTATCAATCACCAATCCAAGATATTTGGCAGTTCTAACTAGTTTTATTTCAGTATTCTGTATATATATTTTACTGTGTGGGATTTCATTCTGACCTTGTTTTGTCATTATCATATAATTAGTCTTTTGCACATTAATAGTTAATTTATTTGCTTGAAACCAAAAGCACAGAGTATGGAGGTCTTCCTGCATATCCTTAACAATGGAGTCTATATTGCATCCAGTATAGAACAAGTTTGTGTCTTCGGCATACAGTGTGATACGTCCTTTCAAACGGCAAGTTGCAATGTCGTTGATGTAGACTAGGAAGAGAATCGGCCCTAATACTGACCCCTGTGGAACGCCATGGGTTACCCTAATTGCTGAGCTCCTACATATATTCAGCACTACATACTGTTTTCTATCGGACAGATAATTATCAAATCAAATCAGGACGAGATCTGTCGAACACCTAGCTCTGTTCTCCCGGGGAACTCCTCTCGTGCTCATGTGAAATGAGCTCTGGCCTGTAGCCTGGAGGAAGCAATACGCAGGCGCAGCCAAGTTTGCAACACTCCTCGTAGCCGGTGGAGTATACCATCAACCGGGATCAACTTTCACTGATCCCGTCTATAGTTACTTGTCCTCCCACAAGGGGGTAGAAGTGCTCGATGCCTCGTGCTACCCTGATGTTGAACGTGATAAGCGAATCTGCCACTAGAGAGCAGCATCGTCTGAGCTCAAATGTACAGCGTAACTGGGGGCAATCTATCGCAAATATAACATTGTTATTAAGGTAACCAACCAATATCCATCTTCCTTTTGTGTCAAAAATAAGGAATTCGTACGTGAGTGAAAGAATCTTGGACTGACCCTAAATTTTATCTCGCATTAGAAGGTAAATAATGCTGGTAATAGAGGAGGTCTCAATGATTCAGTTGGTTGGCAGCACTTTCAGTTGCTTTCTGCGGTGTTTGATCTCGCGGTTATATTGTTGGTTTGGTGCGTGTTTTTCTATCACTGTGTTAGTTTTAAAGTTCATACGGAGATTTATCCAATTATTTATCCACTACAGTGTATATCAAGTGAAATTAAACTAGTGTTCATAGTGAGGATCTATATTTCCAAGATCCTATTTGCACTGAAGATTGAAAACAACGTATTTAGCGTTTTTTGTAGCACGTAGGATGATTTTTTCACGAGCCGCCACTGCGTACACCGTATTCGAAATAACTGGTTAAATGCAAAGGACCAGCAACTCTATTTCGCAGACATAATTGACTATGAGAAGATGCATTTTTTAGTGAGTTGAAACATCTGCATTCATTACAAAAGAAGAATCTTCTAAAATATGGGTTCTGACACTGAAAGCTTTGTATCCAACAAATTTGGAACGTCAGAATGTTTCCCTTGGCATTACATTTTTTAACCATCCACTAGCTATTGCCCTGAAGGGAATAGGAGCTAAGAAGAACTTGGAATGCTGGGAAAGTACAGCAAATTTTATAGAAATAATCTGTACGTGCTGGGACATAGTAAATGTCATAACCCTATAGAAAGGTAAACGTTTCAGGAGTCCTTTTCAGGAGACTATAACCACAGTTTCGTGTCATATTGAGTATTTGGAGAAGTTCGTGCAATGGTTGGATAATTGGAGGTCGAGCAATTCTTATGGAAGACTCAGTAAAGAGGCACAACCTGCATTGGCTCTCTCTGCAAAGGGTTTATCAGAAATGGCAAATTACTTTCTTATTGATAAAGGCCACAGCTCTTTCTTGCCTGGAAAAGTGCAGACGGATAACTTGGAAGCTCGGTTTGGTAAATATTATCAGCTTGCAGGTAGTCAGTACAATATATCTCTCAGACAAATATATGAATTTGAAAATAAATTGCGACTTCAGTCTGTTATGGAGCTGGATGATGCTATTGCTGACTGTGCAGAAGACAAGGAGTGTGACGTTGGTGTACTTGTGGAATGTACAGTAGATAAAAATGATGTGGATGGCATTGAAGAAGAATATTGGCCTCTGTTATATTACATCAGTGGATACTATTCCTATGGTATAATGAAAAGATACAGCTGTGATTACTGTGAAGTTTTTATCTGCAATGAAAGAGGTGATGGTGCTGCTGCCCATTCACAATAAATGCAAATGACGGGAGGATTGTGTCATCCACACAGTGATGTGGTACTCTGCACATCTACTGTTTCATAATTATGAATAAACTATCACAGAAGGATTTCAAAACACAATTTCTACATCATTCCAGTCACTTGAATGTGTTGTTACAAGTAGTGATGGGCGATATTTCACGAACTGTGATTTTTTCACTGATATCAACAAATCACGAGTAACGACTGTTACTTTCTACGCTATCACTGTGATCAGCCATGATTTCAAGATTTCACTTCAAGTGATCACCGTGCGCCCTCTTAACTCCATATACCGAACTAGAATGTTGCTACCTAAACTGTGACTGTGATCGATGTTGTGATCAGTCGAGATATCACGACATATGTTGCCGCAACGGTATCCTCGCGAAGCGATGCGTTCAAGGAAGGAGCATCACCATGATTACCAACAGTATGGACATTTGTTAATTTCATTTTTTAAGAACATCAACATATCGTTCAGTTTATAATGTATTTATAGGAACTGAGCACATTCCTCCCGATTATAATAACAACTGCACACTTGTAATCCTCGGCATCACTTGCAATATCAGTTATAGGAAATTGTCAGTTGACTCGCAGTGTGGTATTATTTTTAAGCGCGCTTTCAAAAAAATCGTGGTACACGGGACTCTCCTAGAATAGTAACAAACATGTATTTCTCCTGTTTTTTGAAATGCCTTGGGACATATTGTCACTGGAGCTCAGTATTAGGAGGCAAGTTGACCGAAATTGCGTTTTCTAGAAGGAGGAAGAATAGTGACTTGTAGCAGTTCTTTAAAGAAGTGGATGAAAACTTCACATTATGTAATATGTGAAAACAGAAATTGTCTTAAAAAGAAGTACTTCGAATCTGAATAAACATTTGGAATGCAAGCACCTCTCACTTGCTTTGCCAGAAAGCAGTAGTCAACAATCGGTATGTATCTGATGACACAGACCTGGGATTTTAGGCTCTAAAAATTGTTTTAGGCACATAAAATGGCCTTTTAAACAAGTAAGTAGGTTTATAAAAGAGAATATAATCACTTCAAATATGCTTTAAAAATAGGCAGAAAATAGACTTTAAAATATGACAATATAAACCTACAACGTAACGTGGTATTTTTTAACTTTAAGTACAGTAATATGGTATAGGCTAGCCTTTCTAAACAGGAATAGTTGCAAAATGAAGGCATAATTAAACGGGCGTTTATTACAAACAGCTATGGATTAGGAAACATTTTTTATCAGTACTGTACTGAAACTATTGAACACAATTACAACACTGTAGGCATCCCATAACGGTGGAAATGCGGAGTACCGGTATGTGTATTTATTTGTGAGGAACATTCCTACTGCACTTTTCAGTCGTAGTTTGCTTTACAGTACATAAAAATAATCTTCTCCAAATGTTCCACAGTCAGGCTGCGTCTTTTGTCTTTAAAATAACTTTAAAAGCAGAAAAATTTATCCTCTACACTCGCAGATGTTGGAGGGGCATAGCAAAATTTACCTACATTTTTCAGTTCAATTTTACTAGGTAGGTCTACTTTTCCCCCATCCATTACTTGATGTACCCTATTCTGCACTGCACTGAATTACCTAGATTCTTCTGCAGTACACCAGCCCAACTGTCTTTTATTTTATCCCCTACTTTACCCCTAGTACTTTGGATAATATTCTCAGCTTCCTCAATTACAAAATATATCTGGGGCCGATGACCTTCGATGTTAGGCCCCTTAAAACAACAAGCATCATCATCATCAAAATACATCTGTTTGTGACTCTACTTTTTTTCTAATTTTGGTAATGATTGGAAGAAATAAAAAATTTGCCTGAATATATGCAATGTCTCTCTGGACACTGGAATAATCCTTTAGCAGATCATTGACCATATGACACACATGCAGAGTTGTCTGTTAAAGGTATATTGTCTATCACAGATGTTCCGTATAGAGTACAGGGCAACTTCCATTTAGGAACCCCAATGGCTGATGATTGGCTGTGGTGCAAAAGGAATAGAGGGGAATTTCTCTCAGAAGATGGCTATTCTTGATGGAAGCTTACAGAACACACTCTTCGTTGTTGAAATCAGATTATTTACTGCAAGCAACTTGGTCCTAACTGTTTCTGTGAGTCTATGCAAGGCATGGGCCATGCAGGTAACATGAATATTAAAGAAGGGTAGAAAGTTTTAACGAGAGGTAGAGTAGCAATCATGTAGGAAACAGCATTAGAGACAAGGAGAAGGACTTTATAACCACCAACACTCCAAGGATACAACAGTTGGAACCCCTTGTTGATGATGTATACAATGCTTTGCTCTATTTTCTGAAGCTGCTTAGAGCAAACACGGAGAGCAGTAAACGCCAATTGGGTTCTAGTTTTCCTTCCATAAGATTAGCAATATACCTGCCCACAGAGTTGCTGGTTTTGTCCACATACAACCATATGTAAGGACTCCCAAATATCCTCCGTGACTGACAAAATTACCTCCTATATCTAAGTAGTTTTTATTTAATGTAGATGTTGAAGGTATGTGTTGTTGGTGTATTTCTGTAAACAAATCTCTGAAAACAGTACTATGCACAGAATTCCAGGGGATATTTTCAGCAACTAGGGCTCTAAACATATGAGCATAGAAACTACTGTGGATTATGAGAGGTATACTTTGTGTGAGCAGAGTCTGTCCAATGTTACTTTTCATGGTTGATTTTGCTTTGTGACTGGCACTATCAGCATACTGCTGAAGGTGGCATTTTTTCTCTTGTGAAATCTAAAACGCAATAATGTGATGGAAATTACAGACTAAGATAAGGAATAGCTAATGAATAAAATTTGTAATTGTGAATTATTTCATTTAAACCAGTATTACTCTAAAGTTAAAACAAGAACACTCCAGGCCTCGAAATATCTTGGCTTTCAATAACAGCTGCTGCCCAGCTCTAGTCTTGCAGATATTAGCCGTGTGGTCAGCACGTTACATCCCTCAACTGTATTGCCTTGCCTCTGAGACCGCTGCTCGTTGTAGCTTCCCGATTGCCCTCACGCAGCTGGGTCAACGCCTTTTCATACCTTACATCTTTCTAAATTATTGCCGGTACTGGTATCTTGGGAAAGGTGCACTGGTATCGTGAACCTTACATTAGGTGGCTGAGAATAGTCATTCATCATTATATTTTTCACTTGTGCCAGATAAATGTGTAGAACTTCATTTCCTAGCACATACCAAATAATCGGTTACAGTATAGGACAGGACTGTTGCCAATACTGATCCTATTTTTTCCTTGACATATTGGTTGAACTTCGGCATGCCTACAAAAACGATTGTAAATAATAAAATGATTATATTTGTACGCCTAGAAGTAAATTGGCAACGGTCGTGTCTGTAATGCAACCAAAATGTAGGCTGTTTATTAAGTACAAAACCCTAGGTGGCTGATTTTCTTATAAATGTTTACACAGAGATAGCGTAGTCACAATAACAAGGCATTCTCTTGATCACAAGCTACAAATAACAAGCAGCGATGACAATGCGGTGATTGTGATCACGTCACGACTAAAAATCACTGATATCAGAAACTGACGATATCAAATCACGCTGTGACTCACAAATCACGGTATCGCTCATCACTAGTTACAAGTAGCTATGAAATGTTTGCCCTCTGACACTTTTATGGGCCACAAGTGCCCCAGTCATATGACAGATCTCATTCAACTGATCATTCTTCATACAGCTAGCAATATATTGATCAATGATTTTGTAAAGGACTTCAATGATGATGCTAAATCTAAAACTCTCGCCCAGCAGTGAATTATAGTGTTTAGTGCTGTTTATGACAATCATTTTGTAAATAGAGTACAGACTGCTTTTAGTGTAAGAACTATGACTAAACTTAAAAGCAGACAACTAGTTTGTAAATTAAATTAACTTATCTGATATTTCTGCAAATGCTCTACGCAACTGTCAGTAATTGGTATTTTAAACTTCTACATTGATGTCTATGCCATGTAGGCTCCTACTGAACTTCATTCATTGATAAGGTAATTATAGTACGATTGAGTGTGCGTACCAGTTTTTAGTTGGTGTGTTTGAAATTGTTCATGTTTTAGAGGTAAGCTTGTGTGTCATGTACTGTATTTTGTTATTAAGGCAAATATGTGGAGTCATTGAGTATGCATACCATTCTTACAGTTTTTTAAGATGATGCTGTTCTTGTTTAGAAATTGCTTTATGAAATATCTTAGCCTATGAATTCATCAGTACCTACTGTAAAATCTGTGGGTTACTGATTATTTCACTTTTCTCTTGAACAGAATATGAATAGTATGCAAACTGCCAAACGAAGTATAGGGATAGCCGGGTACCTATTTGCGTAAAATTTCATTATTTAAACATTGGTTGTATTTTCCGAAAATCCTTACGTTAGAAATAATCAGTAATGCATCTTGCATGTTTTGGTACGGTAACTGCTCGGTAAAAATAAAGATTGAACTGTAGATTCGAACTGAAATAATTCGGCCTAAGTGTTTAAGTTGCGAATAGCATGACATACGCCCATGGCCCGTTCTCGGCCTTAGCGCTGTGACGTCACGAATCTTATTGCGACGCCTTCTCCATAGGTGGTGCTGCTACAGTTGAGAGAAATGCGTCTCCTCTCATTATATATATTTGAATCGGTGAGTCGTGAAAGGAACTAAATACGCATTGAGTACTTTCTGGTAAACCGATAAAAACTGTTTGATTATTACAGTTTTAAAACTTTCATGTACTTCATTTTTCCAAGTTGTACAGAAAGGACCACTGAGTATAAAAAATAGAAGTAACTTTTGCCATTGTGTATTTTAATAGTTATAAACTAGACATGAATGCATTGTACTTAGTGCCTTTTAATTCTGATTGAGATTATATGACAACAATTGGCGTGTTATATTATGTTATTGTTATTTCTTCAACTTATAAATTGCAACTTCTGAAATACAACTGTACACACATTAGACATCATCATCATCATTATCATCAATGTTACAGGTATTTGTGGTAGGCCATTGCAGAAGTCTTTCATAAAATGTCTGTATGTCATCGTCGGGTGGAATGAATTGAGTCAGTTTCAAGATCAACACAAGAACGTACACACTTCATTAGCACCTTTCTTCGCATCTCCTTCGGTGTACAAGTAAATAACAGAACTGTTGTCCTTCAGATTTGTTATACAAAAAACGAACACAGATAACTGTCTCAAGTAAAACACTTCTTGCACTGGGATGCATGGGACAGACAAGTTCTGCGTATAGTCGAGGACTAGTCCACACACCGAGTCATCCCTGGCAGCTAGTTCTCTACACTTCTGTAGCTCCTTGTAAAACTTCTGGCTGAATGTCCAGTTTACCCTGTGCCATACGTTTAACTAATTCAGAGAGATGAGGCGATTTCAATTTAGTTTGTAGCTCTTCACACGTGCTGCACACATCAATTTGTGCTCTCCCAAACTTTAAATTAAAATTGGCATTGAAGTATGATAAATAAAACTATATTTAACTGTCGTTCCAGAATGAGATATTTTGAAGAGGTTGTACATGGTTTTCACATTTAATTCAAAGTGCAGATATTTTACTTATTTTCCTCCGTGGTGTGAAGTAGTAACAGGGAATGAACTTATGTGATCATAAATATCTTTGCAGATATCTCCTGGAATTGCATGGGTCTTCTTGTTGTAACCCCTGCCATCTTCTGGTCTGGAGCCTGATATTAAAAGAGAAGTTAACCTGAAAAACCTTTTCTGTGATATACAGTGAAGGTTTATAAAAGCTTTCCTGCAAATTTCTATGCGGTTTGAGTTATGCCGTACATAGAACTTAAAGCTTACTCTAGTTTGTTTCGTTTTGTTTGAGTGTTCTGCTTTATCGGAACGGCGTTTAATGTCAAAAGCTTCCATGAGCCGTTGTCGATGAAGGTCTTGTTCACTTTTGTTGTTGAAATCATGAAATTTCGAGAGAATGACAAATTGACCATTTTCTGTGAACTTCAGATAACACTGCCGGAGTTTGCACTCACATATTGGAATAATGATTTTTTGTCATCAATTAGTTTACCTGAACAACTGGTGTAGGTTTGCCCTTTCACTATCTTTTCTTCCCCCAATATTACACTTTCACTTTTCAGGTCTTCCCTTCCGCTTCTTACCTCTATCTAGAATACCTAGCTCATCTGTGCTTCTTCAAACTCCATAGTTTTGCTAAATAATTCCAGAAAACCCTCAAAAATACTATTTTACACACAATAAACTCTGCTATATACGAACTGCGCAGATAGATATCATATTTCCTTTGTCACGCAACCTTCAGCACTGCACCATGGAGCCACTATCACATCAGCTGGCGCAACGTTTGGAATTGAACAGAACTAAATGCAGCAGTTAGTTCCTTTCTTCACCAGCTCTAAAGAAGAGGTTATGCATTACATCCATATTGAAATATCTTCGAGATAGTGAATGTTCCACAACCCACGTGTCTGCCGATGGTCATCGCATGTGTCCCATAAGACGTGTTCGTATCCGTTTCAAAATTCGTAATTTTTCTTGGGACTGGAATTTTAACGTTGTTCCCGATCTGACTGTTCCCCTCATCCTTGAATCTGATTTCATGTTAGCCACCGGGTTATCTATCGATTTCATCAGCTGTTCATTTGCTTTTCGTTTTGGATCAAACGAAATTTTCCCTTTTGAGAATCTCACAGATAATAATCCGTTATGCTTTGTATCAAACGGCGGTCCCCTTATCGATCCATCCGATCTTTCCAGCAATCAAGTCTCCGTACTCAATGATCTTCCATAAGATTTCCCTGAGGTACTTACTGCCAAACTAGGATGCGCGAAAGAGTTTTCGTACTGCATTGAACTGAAAGATCGTACTCCCGTCAGACACCCTCCTTTCAGTTGCTCCCCTCCTAAGCTCGCCGCTATGAGGCAGTGTATTAATGAACTGTTGGAGAAAGGTGTTATTAGCCCATCAAAGTCTGCCTGATTGTGATGTCGTTATCCCTGCCAGTAGTTTCAGTTCTCTTCAGAATGCAATCGACAACAGATTTATGTTAAATGCACTGGAAATGGATCATGACTATTTTAGTCGTAACTATGATTCAATTAGTATATATGTTGATAATGTAGTTGAGTACATTGCAGGGAGTGTAGTTTGTCAGGCATCTAAGAAGTTGAAATGCTTACAATGTTTGGAGGTTCTATTGGCTAATAGTAGTACGTACGGAAGTAGATTAGCAGTAGAAAGGAATGTGAATGGTTCTCTTGCCATCTCAAGATGTAGTAAAACTATGTAAAATTGCTGAAACAGTTTTAGAAATAATTATGAACTACTGGGAAAGCATGAAAGAAAAGTAATGTTAAAACTGCAGACTGAGGTGTTAAGTTTATTGCCGAATTGTTTATTTTTCGAATTTGATCATTTGTTCACTGCCGTGGAACCAGGTGAGGAATCTCATTATGCCTCGCCCATTAAATTAATTTTGCATCAGTATTTTACCTGTAGACTGCATCATGTTTGTAGAAGCAGATCTGAGAAAGAAGGAGGAAAGCAAGTGAGACAGATGTATACAAAATTAATATTATTTGAAGGGCAGTAGCTTGGCCTGTACCATGTGAAATGAGATAGATTTTCTTTTTCTGTAATATCTTCTAGGCTTTTACAGTCTTTGTTAAAATACAGGCGAAGTTTATTAATTCTTTATGAAATAAACTGTTACCAGTCACAAGTTCTACGGAGGATCCAAAAAAATGAAGAAACGTTTTGATAGTTAATATCTTTGGAACAAAATGACGTATCACTGCAATTCTTGCACAGTAGCGTAGTCCATTGTATTCTGAAGAGATGGTGATCACGAGAATGGCGCAACAATCTTGGCGCGCGTTTTCCAGCAGATGACAGTGCAGCAGTGAATGAAGTAAGATTGTCGTTTGAACAACGCAAAGCCATATTGAAGTGGTACTGGAAGTACGAAAACATGGAGGTACAGCGGTAATGGCGTAATGTGTGCGGAACTCGGCCGCCAACACGTACAGCAATTTATCGTATCCGGGATAAATTTGAAGCCGACGGTACTGTTCAGGATGTGCATAAAAAAAGGTCTGGCTGACGGAAAACATCAACAAATCCAGCTTACAGCGCTACTGTGTTGCGACATTTTACCAGGTCACCTCAAAAATCTATGAAGCGGGGTAAGCCGATTAACCGTACGATGAATTCTGAAGGCTGTAAAGTGGAAAGTGTACGTTCCAAGATCGTGGCATGCTATGAACGAGGGCGATCCGGATCGAAGTATGGAGTACTGCGAGTGGTTTGAAAGCATGCTTCATGAAGATGAACGGTTTGCAGGGATGATTGTCTGGTCAGACGAGGCGCAATGCAAACTGAACGGTACTGTAAACCTCCACAACTGCGTGTACTGCGCTCCTGAAAATCCTCACGTTCACGTGGACAACATATTAATCTACCTGGTGTTAATGTGTGGTATGGTCTGTCATCGCGCGGTTTGATTGGCCTGTTCTTCTTTCAACGTACCGTAACTGGTGAGGTGTATCTTCATGTGCTACGAACATCAGTTTTTCCTGCCTTCCGAGAGGTGTTTGGAAATGAAAGATATTACCTACAACAAGGTGGCGCTTCACCTTACTACCACAGAGGTCTCAGAGCCTACTTGGAGTATTGAGTACTCACCACGGCCTTCAGACCTCACACCTCTTCTGCATATGGGGGATGTTGAAAAATGATGTTTATCGACAGAAGCCAGCTACACTGAACGAGCTACGAAAAGCCATTGAGGCGTCCTCATCCTGTGTGGCTATCAGACTGGCAACCCTGACGGCCGTAGTTCGGTCAGCAGTTCAGCGGCATCGACGTGGTGTGGCTGGTAATGGGGGTCAATTTGAACACGGAAAATGAACTTCCCTCCATGCAAGGTTTGTAAGGTGTGTCATTAATATTGACTATCAAAAAAGTCTACATTTTTCTGGACCCCTCACTCTGAAAAGATTTGCTCAAAGTCTTTGAAATACATAGGGTAGTAAATCATTTAAGTCAACTTGTGGCTGGAAAGAGATTTTATTATTTTATAAGAATAAGTTCATGGCCGAGGCCTTTCCTAAAATCATGCTAATGTTTATAACATTATTTGTCTTTTGAAATACTTTGAATCAATAATGACCCCATCAATTCAGTACAGCGAATGCGTTGACTTTTCATGCCCCTTTTTAACAGAGACTCATGTTTTTGCTCACTTTCATCTTTGAATCTGTAGTTTCTTAAACCATACACATTAACACAGTACCTGTTCATTTCCTTGACTGTAATGTGTGTGAAATTAGAAACTGCTCTAGATTTCTAACAGTCAAACTTTGAGATTCAGCTGATTGAGAATCCGATTGTGCGTTTTCTTTACAACTCTCTTAGCACTTTCATGCACTTTTATTGGCAATGTTCTGAGACTATTTTGGCATGTTTTTGTTATTCCAACAAGTTGATTTTCACACTTAAATTATTGTTGCCTTTGAGAGTTATACAGAGTATTATGCTGAGGATAAGTAGCCTCCCCCTACTTTCTTTGTAGGATTTAATTGGCTTTTGAATATATAGGGTGGTTGGTAACAAAGTGAACCAGGTGCATGAGCATTATAGTATTGGCCGTACTGATAAATAAAACCATATTCCTCACTGTTGTCAATTTAGCAGCTGCCGAAGTTAGCAAATCAATCACGACATGGGCAAATTCAAATGGGCTTTAGGAGAAGGTGTTACTAAATCTGCACATGGTTAAGGCCAGTTTGACAGCACCAGTTGATGAATCGATGCTGACAGGACGGCAGGTTTGCGTTATAGTGCGAGTCCATGTCCACTATGAACATTTTCTATTGCCCCTCAGGTACCAATGATGAGCAATCAGCATCAAAGACAAGCACACCATGGATTCAGCTGGTGTCACTTTAGCATACTTGCTATGGTGCAATACTGTCCGCTCAGAGTTTCAGGGTCTAATTCCTCCCCTGGCGATTTTTTTATTCGATTGGTGCTTTCAAGCAGTATCAAGTCACGTGCAGATTTAGCAATAATGCCTCGCATTGTCCATTTGACCTTCAACAGCTGATAAAAGTACGACGTGAGATACTGAATTACTTTTTTCAAAATATTTATCAGGTTGACCAACACTCAAATGCTCACATTCCCGGTTCCTGTTGTTTTCGACCACGCTGTGGTGTATCTCATTTAGGCATTACCTGGCAGCAGTATAAAGTCTTACCAGAATGCTTGCAGGGAATGAAAAACATTGCACCTGTGAGGAGCTGAATAACTGGCTATTGTACGCCTGTCACCACCTGACCTTTTCCTCTTTTTTCGATTGCCTTTATGTCACACCGACACAGATAGGCCTTATGGCGACGATGGGATAGAAAAGGGCTAGTAGTGGGAAGGAACCGGCCGTGGCCTTAATTTAGGTATAGCCCCGGCATTTGCCTGGTGTTAAAATGGGAAACCAGAGAAAAACCATCTTGTGGGCTGCCGCCAGTAAGGTTTGAACCCACTAGCTCCCGAATGCAAGCTCACAGCTGCGTGCCCCTAACCACGCGGCCAACTTGCTCACTTCCTCTTTCATTTCCCTGCTTCCTGTATTAGCTTCACTTATTAAATCAAGAGCAGAAATTTCAAGCAGCCTGGACACCAGGCACCTCAATTGCCAGAATGTGGTGATTCAATTACAGTCCAAAAGACTGTTAACTCAAAGCTAGGTGTAACCGAAAACATGCCCGATTGATTGAAATATTGCCTTTACTGTATTTTCTAGCGAAGATTCATGTTTAAAATCAAAGTAAGCTCACAAGTTGAAAGTCCTTAATAAGCTGAAAATAATGCTGTACATTACTGTTTCGTTTTTTTCAAATATTATTTTGGGGAGAAAATATTATTTGAATGTTCGCTCCTCGTGTGCATTTAACAGTTGGTTATTGGCAGGTGTGATATAATTTTTGTTTGTAAATTTAATGTATGTATATTTGAACTTTCATGTTTGCTGTAATATTTTCATTCTCTGTAAATATTGTATTGCTGAATGTACTTAATGCACTGATCTCTATACATGGATCGCTGATGGCAGGTCTCCGCTGCAGGAGAAAGTACGCCAAGTTGAGCGCGCGGTTCGCCATGTTGGCGTACCCAACCTAGAGCTCTCCTTATGGGGAAGCAATGATAATATAGTCAATTTTAAGTCGCAATTAATGGCGCATTGGAATAATTAAAAATATAGAGACATGTTCACTCAAAGCATAAGGACATTGGGATCACTGACACGTCATTCCGAGGTCAGTAAATCTCCGGGATAGCAATAAACATGAGTGTATAATAACAGCCGACAAATATTAACTTAGGTGCTGAATAAATGCAATTAGCGATCGGTAACACAATACGAGTGAAAACCAGTTTCTGGAAACACTGATGTAAATTGTATACATTTATGCCACGAAATTATGCATTCTTAAAATGATGTACCTATAAACGTAGCTCACTATACAGGCCTAGATTCGACATATCGTAATCGGGGCTTGATAATGAATTTCTGTTTCCTGTTTCCATGAAATAACGCGCAGTTTATCAAATTAAAATATCATTGAAGCAAATGTACACATTTATAAAACCAGCAAATATTCAAAACTTGTCAGTATATCACATTACCTGCAGCTTAATTTACTGTTACAGACCTCTTTAATTAAATTCAGCTAGCAAAGCGATATTGATAGTTACCATAAGAAATATGTAACACCAGTTAAAAGAGTCCCAAATACCACGAATAGTATAATGGGATAGCTCTAAACACCCACCACACTTTCCCTTCTCCCACCACTCCAGTGTCTGAAACCCATAATTATTACTGATGTAAATAAGGTCTAGAATTCCTCCAGACTTCATTTTATAAGATTGTTATAAGGTCACGTCAATTATTTCATCGAAACCGTCAGTTTAATTATGAGAAATAAAAAAAAATTAAGTAAATCTTTACTTGCAGTTAATGTTCAGTAAAATTGAAAACAGTTGGCTGTACATCACTTCTAAGGTGTACAGTTTGTCCATCATCATCATCATCATCATCTGTTTACCCTCCAGGTTCGGCTTTTCCCTCGGACTCAGCGAGGGATCCCACCTCTACCGCCTCAAGGGCAGTGTCCTGGAGCTTAAGACTCTTGGTCGGGGATACAACTGGGGAGAATGACCAGTACCTCGCCCAGGCGCCCTCACCTGCTATGCTAAACAGGGGCCTTATGGAGTGATGGGAAGATTGGAAGGGATAGGCAAGGAAGAGGGAAGGAAGCGGCCGTGGCCTTAAGTTAGGTACCATCCCGGCATTTGCCTGGAGGAGAAGTGGGAAACCACGGAAAACCACTTCGAGGATGGCTGAGGTGGGAATCGAACCCACCTCTACTCAGTTGACCTCCCGAGGCTGAGTGGACCCCGTTCCAGCCCTCGTACCACTTTTCAAATTTTCGTGGCAGAGCCGGGAATCGAACCCGGACCTCCGGGGGTGGCAGCTAATCACGCTAACCACTACACCACAGAGGCGGTCTCAGTTTGTCCATTTCTATCAAAACAGTCTTCCTCTAAGAAATCCGAGCAGAGAACAGCTGTTTTAGAAGGCTCCTAATTCTCCCGCCTGATACTCCTAATCGATGATCTTAGATGTTCGGGTCTCGAGAAAGGAAACCTACAAAAATTAATTGCCATTTTGCTCCCGGAATATGCGAAATAAGATACAATAAACCTAAAACTCAAAACACTGCCCTAGGAAGATTCTTATCTACAGTATAAAACTCCCCGATGAAATGATTTCTCCTTCTGCTGATCGGTTCTGTTTGTACATCCATAAGCTGAACACTGCGGTATGTTAATACCCCGTAGAATGTCTCTTCATTCATATTTCAGATAAACACATACATATTTAAATTGAATCTTGTAATCCACAAGTATACTACAAGGCAACGAACCTTAATTCGTAAAATACACTACTATTTACTTTGCAATAACACAGCACAGAACACTCGTGGAACTACAATCAAGAGGCCTGGCGTCACTGAACTAAGCATAAACAAAGTAAGCGCGCTCCTCGTGGTCTACTGCACCGTGCGCTCGCTGCCATCTTACTACGCCAGTCATCTTCTATTCGGCTTACTGCTCCCCAAGCCACCAGCCATCCAGGTATAGAGATCAGTGACTTAATGCTAGAGTATTCTGATTGCTTTTGTAATTAATTATTATGTATGCATGTATAATATATATATTATTTATGTCCCTATAATACACCCGTCAAAAATGTTCAGTGTATACCAGTTTCTGTTGCTTTCAAATAGAACCGATATCATATTGCTTCATGTGAAACTTAGAATAATAAGTACAATGAAAATATACTCAATAACTTAGGATCCAGTGTTAAAATTAAAACACTTGGTATTCAACTAAACCCCACAAATTAAAGACAGTTTTTAATGCACCCACAAGTCAATAGCGTTTTTGTCCTCTACGAAACTTGTGGCACTCTTGAATACAGCGGGACATGTTCAGTACCAAATTATTGAACATTTCTTGAGGCAAACAATCCCAACTCTTGATGGCAGCATGTTTTAGGACCTAGATCGTTAGTGGTGGATGTTGATGGTTTGAAATTGTTACTCTAGGAAGGGACCTGAATCGGTAGTGGTGGATGTTGATGGTTTGAAATTGCTACTCTACGAAGGGTCTACGCATGTTTTATGCAGTTCATGTCCAGGGAAGATGCTGGCCAGTCCATTCTGCCGATCACATATCCTTCCAGCTATGTTCACAGCTGCTGCACGATGTGGACAAGCATTATCGTCTTATAGAGTAAATACATCTCCTACAGTCTCTGCAAAATGACTTGCTATGGGTCGGAGAGTGTTGCGTTGTACACATCAGCCGTCACGTTGAATGTGAACCAGTGGTGAAACAATGCCTGTCCAGGATAGCGCCGAACCTCCAAGATGTTGGTGACATTCTACCGAGAACAATTCATTGTAGCGTTCCTCTCTTGCCGTCCACACACGCGGGGAGGTACCAATTCTCACTTCATCAGTGAACCATGTTCTGGATCATTGATCTCGTGACCAACTCTAATTTGCTCTAGCCCATTGAATGCAATCCACCATGTGGAGGAGTCCTGAGGGGGGTTATCTTGATTAGCTCCCCTTCATGGTGTCTCTTGCGCACAGTTTGGGTACTTACAATAACTCTTCTGTTGCCTACGCAATGCACACCTGTTACTGAATGGGGGTCTTGTAACTTTTCCCACAACTTGGAACCAACACTTTGATTCATATCAACAATGTTATCGTCAGCTTATCTAGTGTGATACGATCTGCCGTAGACAGTGTAGGATGAGGTATTTCAGTTCATAGAAGCGAGTCACACTGACAAGTTTGCTTGTACGCCACTTCAGTTCTAGTGTGCTGGATTTGTTTACGAATTCTGAGTCAAATGCCCCTAGCTGTGAAGAAGGCAGGGCTGCCATGATTCAGAGGTGCCAACTATTACGGATTGTCCGTAATTATTACGGATTTCACCTCACGATTACGGAGTTATGGTCAAAGGGGAAGTTATTACGGAAAAGCTGACATTATCACGAAAATATAATTTCCGACGGAAACAAAAGAAAAGGAAAAATGTTGAGTCCTTTCGAGGCTTTCTCCTAAATCGATTTATTTCAACGCTTGTGAGTTGGCAACGATATTTATTCGATCGTGACTTCCTTTTGCTACCCATAAGCGTTGTAAAATTAATTGTGAATGAAGGAGCTCAGGCGCTGTTCTTCTCCACTACAAATCATTCAGTAATGTTGTATTTGCTGTGTTAAGTGTATCTGACAGTTGGCAGATATATTGAGAAGGAAGTGAGGCCTACATTAAGCACATCTGCACTGGTATCGCTTATGGTTCAGAAAACGAAAATGTCATCACAGTTGGAAGGATGCTTCAAGAAAAACTACACTGAAAAGCAGCTGCTGCGTGAGAAACAAGCTACAAGGAATGTTTTATCACAGAACCAATAGGTTGCGTGCAAATGTTATTGTGTAATATGATATACTTTTCGATAGATTGCTAGAGGGAAGGGCAAAATGGGTGTGCCATTATCAAGAAGCAAGGCATATGCTTTGGACTTGACTCGAAATTTTACTCGGGGACGGAGGGCAATTACTGATAATCCACTTCAAAGTTGGCACCTCTGAGATTTAAACAATGTACGCAATAATAATTAAGTTGTGTGGCCTCCGAAGAGGCCTGATGCAGGTCTTTTAACTTGATGCCTGTTAGGCGATTCGCGTGTCTGCAAGAATGGGGCCTTAGCTATGATGAATACTAATGCTGGAGACGGCACACACATGCCCATCCCCCGAATAATGGGAATTAACTGTTGAAGGTTAACACCCCGGCCCATCTGGGAATCAAATCCGGACCCTTTGGACCTTGCTAACTATTTTGTCGTGGAGCTGGACAATGTATTTTATAAATATTTAAATCCATTGCCAGTCACAATTTTTACTGAATCTTCTTCACAATGCATTTCAGAGTCTAACCATAAATACAGCATAAATGTTACATTGGTACGTAAACTGCAAATATCCTTAGCATTTTTGATGAGTATATTATGATTTTTCTTTATTTAATAAGCAATTTTGTATTGTTACTGCCTTTCTAAAAATATATTAGAGTTTAGTGATTTCCTAATGAAGAAAATTGTGTACAGTTCATTTTTCCTGCACGTTGTGTCCTTGATTCATCCCCACGCCCATTTGTTTTAGGCCCTTAGAATACTGATGCGCCTGTGCGTGTGGGTAGGTTGTCAACTGTTTCACAGTGTCAGAATCAGGATTAAAGTTGATAACCTTCGTTCAGTAGATTCCAGTCATTTTACCACTGTTGTAATTCACATTTTACTTTCTGAAAAGTACTTTTTGCTTGGACATTGACTGCCTCTGTGGCATTCTCTATGTAAAACTAGCAGTATCTTATTGAAGTACTAGATAGGTGTACCAAATAAAACTGCATGTCTTTATTAATAATATTTATACATACTTGCAGACAGATGTGTCAGTTGTAAGAACACATGCTGACTGACTTACTTTCTCCTTAATACATTACATTAAAAAAGCATATTGATCAATACAGAAAATGTAAAATTTTCACAAGACTCTGAATCTCATGATTGTAAGATCATCAAGCTAAAGTTTCATTGAAAATCTTGCTTGTTACTGGCTCAAGATTTGAATGGCAGCTGCAAAGGTGAGTGAAAAACTTATGTCAAAACTGAGCCAATAGGCACTGCTCAAAATGAGCAGCATGTCCCTGCAATAAACAGCTGTAAATTATGAATATTATGTTACAATTATGGCCATCAGTCTGATAACTTCTGCTCAAGTGGTTTGGTATTTGCAATTAACTAGGGTAAGTAGTAGGAAGGAAACAGTCAAAATGTATTAGCAGATTATTATAAAGCCACCATGCTTTCACTGGGGATGAAATTGGATACCATTCTCATCCATTACATGATGTTATGTGGTCTCTGGCGAGGCCAGAAGCATGCAGGACTTTGTAGTTTATGCTCATGGGCGATTGTGCATCTGCGTATGACGAAGGTAGGGAGAGGATGAAACCCGGTGTTGGCACTTATCTTACTTCTATCAAGGGGTCTGTGCAAGCCTGACATCCCCATCCAACAGATGAGTCACCATCAGCAGAATCATATGCCCTCACCCCACATAGAAATTGCTTTAAATACAAATTAATGATGATTGATTGAAATTAAAGTCTCCACAGCTAGCACACCAGTAGTTGGATTGGTTCATCATGATCTGCATTGCATTGAAATAAATGTACTGAAAGGAAATATAGATGAAGGAATTTTTGTTCATGGCTCAAAATGGTTTTACATTGATTTAACATGGTGTATGTCATGGTACCTCGGACGTATTTACAGTATGTACTATAGGCCAATATCTGAGATACACTGAGAATCTAACCCCAGATCAGGTTTGATATTTGTCTTGTCCATCAGTTCAACACCATTGCTTGTAAGGTTGGTGGTATATAGACAGCATGTGTAGGACTTGGGTAGCACGGCAAGAGTACCTATCTCTGCTACTGACCATATTCAAATTGTGACACGGATGTGAAAGTGTGTGTCGCTAGTGTTGGAGTGAGTGAGAGTGATTTATCCAAAATTTTAAAAAGTTTCAGGGAGAAATAAACTGTTGCTGGTCGACAAAGTGAAACAAATCGCTGGAAAAATCGGTATTTTTTGCTTTTGGCATGTCAAATGCCCATGCTACTGCCACCTTATTCCATCAGGATCTTCAGGGATGCACAGAAGTGAAGGTGTTAGATCGCCCAGGTGGCAGCTCCCCTATCAATAGTGCCATTTGTCCAATGTTTTCAAAGAACTTGGACATTTATTGAACATTTCCCTTTTGCCCGAGTCCTAACGTGCCGCGCATTTCACAACTTTGAATGTATGAGCGACAGAAGGTTGCCTTTGTAATAAACCACCTAAAACATGACCAGGCAATTTATAATATTTTAAAAGATAGACCTATGTCCGTTTAAGAGATTTAAATATAAAACCATTTTTCTGGAGAACTTCAAAATGAACATGAAACGGCAGTTTTACTTGCGAAGAAGAAAGTACATTCCATATTTTGTAAAATAAAAAATAAAAATACATTTAAGTGTCGGTTATTGACAGGCACAACGAGGTATAAAGAGTTTCCTCTTTCCAAATCGTTAGACTGGCCTAATGTACATTTAACACCGGTAATAGGTTTATTACGCGGCGCGCGGCTGTGAGCTCGTATCCGGGAGATAGTGGGTTCGAATCCCACTGTCGGCAGCCCTGAAGATGGTTTTCCATGTTCACACCAGGCAAATGCTGGGGCTGTATCTTAATTAAGGCCACGGCCGATTCTTTCCAACTCCTAGGCCTTTCCTATCCCATCGTCGCCATAAGACCTATCTGTGTCGGTGCGACGTAAAGCCGCTAGCAAAACAAGTTTTATTGCAGTTAATGTACATTTAGAGTGTATGTATTTCGTACTTTCAGTGATTTCTGTTCTATTATTTTCATTCTCCATGTGTTGTAATGCTTAATGACAGAGTAGGCCTAATCTGATTCCTCTTGTAATTATGGAACCGTACTGGAAATTCGTTGATTTCTCTTCTTATTTAATACGTAATTATGTATGCACTTGCAGAATACATTATGCTCCTTTGAGTACTTTCGCAATGAAGAAAATGTGACGATTATTTTTCGTGCACTTTGTGTTCTCAATCACGAACGAGTTGTAGCCCGATGGCGACGCCCACTTGTTTTGATCGCTAATAGTATGGCGGACGCGGCGTTCAAGAAGATTCAAATGCGGCGGTCGAATAGCCACTCTACAGTCCTCTTTGTAGCTCGTTGAAAGAAATGTAAGAACGAGTTTAGATGTTTGGTTATATTTATGTTTAGACAACTTCAGTTTATATAGAATGAATATGAATGAATTGATATTACTGATTGTATTGGATGCAAGCGATGGGTTATTCGGAGCAGACGAGCAGACCTAGATTATATATTCAAAAGTGATGGACCAGAACATTTGAAAAATAAGAAACAAGAATTTATTAAGTCTGGGGTGAGTATTTCGAATACATTAGGATTTGAGATTATGTAGACTTTTTATAAGATAGCTTTATTACTTTTTAATTCTTAATTGATCTTTTCAGACTTTGGCCTGGATCTGACCCCTCATTTCTGCCATCTGTGAAGGAAATCAATCCCAGGAGAAGCCCAAAGAATAGGAAGAGAGAGGAGAAACTGGAGTCAGAAACAACAGTGGATGGTGAAATTGATGTGTTGAGTAATGACACCTTCAGGTTTAGGAAGAGTGCACAAAGTGTTCACAAATTGCAAAAAAGTGCAGAGCATTGCAATAAACAGTGTCCAGATATAAGAAATAGAATTGTGTGTTTAAAGCTTGGCTAAGTAGTTTGAATCATTCTAAATTGAGAAGTAAAACGACAGAAAAGGATATTATTAGTAATTGAGAAGGTAATTGTTGTAGTGTTTTAGCTGATAACCTTATAAAACTGCAGGCTATACTTAAGGACAGAAAGGTTCAGGGGATGAGATACTCAGATAAAGATAAGAGTTTTGCTTTGGCCCTGAATTTCTGTTCTCCAAAATCATACAGGTTCTTGGAACATACTTTTCTTTACCTACTACCAGGTCATTGAGAAGTTGGCTACAAAATTCAGAGGTAAAGCCTGGTATGAATGGCATGGTTCTTGATTTGTTACAAATTATGTGTGAAAATATGAAACCCCAAGAAAAAGTCGTACCTGTGGTAATTGACGAAATGTCTCTTAAGTGTCTGTTAACCTATAATGCTCAAAATGACTTGTTCAAAGGGTTTATAAACACAGGTTCAGAAATCTTGTCTGAATTAAATGTCACTGAAAGAAAGTTATGTAATCAGGCTATGGTCATAATGGTTAAATGTCTGTACCTCAATTTCAAGCAAATTATACGAGAGCTTTAAATATACCGGTATGATAATTAATGCATTAGTGAAAATTCAGGACACTGGACTAATACCCAAGACTGTAGTTTGTGATCAAGGGGCAAACAATGTTAAAATGTGGAACATTTTGGGGGTCAGTTCAGAAAAACACTACCGTATATTGAAATGAATGATGAAAAAGTATAGTTCTTCTATGATGCACCTCACTTGATTAAATCACTCAAAAACAATCTAGACAAGTATGATTTCAATGTAAGGAGGAGAAATTTGTAGCAAGTCTCATGCTGAAGAATTTTATAACAAAGATTCAACCATTGTTACCAAACTAGCCGCAAAATTAACTAAACACTGTATTTCACTTGCCCCCATTTCATCAATGAGAGTGTGTTTAGCTCTTTGGACTGTGAGTCATTCTATTGTTTGTGGCATAAAGGTGCATGTTCTGTTTAATTCACTACCACCATCTACAGCTATTAAGCCCCATTCACAATGCAAACGTAACGTAACGTAAACTTAAAATTAACGTAAACTTAGAAGTTAGCGGCCATCTTATCTAATGGAACCATTCACAATGCGCCGACGTAAACTTAACTGCGAGTCCGTAAAATTAAGGGATTGCAAACTCCAAGCTCTTGCGGTTAATTTTACGTTAACTTTAAGAACCAGCCAATCAGAGCAGAGGTAAACATTGTGTGTTGTGCATGATATAATGATTTCTTTCGACGAAACACTTGTAATTCTCTTTCAAAATAATCTTTGTGTATAGGCTATGTATGATAGAAGGAAAAAGAATTACAAATACGCTGTACCGAAAAATAATAGGTGGAAATAAATTTCCTGTAGTAATGAAATCTGACGGTAAATGGCGGGAGACAAGCTCGTAGCGCTGGCGAACGGACGAGAGACAATCCCTGTCATAAATAAACCTGTCCCTGTATATTTCTTAACATTATGACGGACTACTAGTTTACGAAAACGATATCATCCAAACAAATAGATCCAAACGTCTCATCGGGGTGTGATAGATAGGGTCATAGATGTCGGTAAAGGAGACCTTACATTTCTTTTTATTACAAAAGGGAAAGCAAATCGTAAGAAAGGCAAACAGTCCAGGTTTCATCCGCATGTCCAAAAATCGCCCTGAGATAACCTTCTTTGATTCAAGGGATGAACCCATTTTCTGCACCGTTGTTTAGATCGCCTTTTCAGGTACCGTAGGCCTACACAGCTCCCAGGAGCAAAGCAATAGATGTTTGAAGTAATATGAATTCCGCTACCACGTTGTTTGATTCCATCGAGGTATTGAAATATAAAACTGCGAGATAGCCCAAAACCTGACTTCCGTACTCAATAACATGGCAGTGTTTTGATTGGCTGCTGTGTACTCTTCACGTTAATGTTACGTTCCTCCATTGTGAATACCACAAATTTTACGTTAATTTTACGGTTACGTTACGTCGTTAAGTTTACGGTTACGTTTGCATTGTGAATGGGGCCTTACAGCTGATGTAATTGAAATATGTGACATACCATTTGAGATCTTCAATTCCTCAAAATGTAGTATCCCTAGCCATAAGCAGAATAGAAAACATCTTTGCAGTAATATTATTCATTTAGAAAATTAGGTAGAAATTGAAAAATCCCTAAGGCAGATCATTGTGTTGAACAGAGGTGCTAATAGTAAACTCAGCCCAAAATGTATTCAAGGTTGGGTGGATAATATCACTGCTCTTAAGATTTTGTGGTCAGAATTGACCAGGGGTTTGATTTTCAAATTATCTTCACTAGAACACCGACACAAAATTGTCTAGAAAATGCATTTGTCACTGTCGGTGGTAAAGAGGGCAATAATGTAGCTCTAGATGCATCTAATATTCACAGTGCTTTAAGAACTGTTAGATAAATAACTGACTATCCCCATCACAAGGTAGCAATTGTGAGACTGATGCTGCAGTATTCCTAAACAAATACAATTATTTGAAAATGAGTTACACTATGAATGAAAGATTAAATATTAGTGATAAGAGACCTAATTGTAATTAAAAAATGAGATCATCGACAGTAATGTGCAAACTACACAGGCAAATGCAGACAAGTATGTTATTGGTTGGGCAATCCCAAGACTGCCACACAACAAGTGTAAAAATGTTTTGATATCCCTTGAACTTAATTCCCATGACCCTGAAAACTTCCTCATATTAGTGAAGAAATATGAAGCAAGTAACATGAATGTCCCCAATGAATGCTCTCTCATGTTGTGTTATAAAATATACGGTGTTTTCCAGAATAATCTAAATTAATTCATATGTGAAAGTACTCAGGATGTCAAAGACACATTAGTGAAGACCTTAACGAATGAATATGTTAGTGTAGAAGCTATGTATGACAATTATTATTCCTTGTTGGCCCATACACACTTTGCAGATCTCAATAAAATTTTGTAAATAAAACAAATGTTTTCTTCACATGCGAGTAGAAAAATAAAATGCCAGATTACAGAAAGTAACGCACATGGAATTTCATGTTCACGTACATTGGGATGTACATAATATAATACATATACGGTATATATATTTATGGTATGTGCATGGTCGTCAGTACATATGGTTGCCTGGCCTGTTGTTGTATGCAAATTGTTACGGAACTCTGTCATGACTAAACTAAGCTGCCTAGGTTGGGCATTATTATATTTTCTCCTTAATAGATCAATAAGGCTTCAATGCTGTAGATCGGAGGAAAAAATAAAGACATCTATCTATCTAAAATGGATATTACTTTGTATGCCTTATTTCGTGACTAATAAAATGCTATAACCACAGATCAAATATTTTGTACTCGAAAAGCTATTCCATAATTCGTTTAAAACTTAACACAATACATTTTTGTGTACAGGTGAAATTTCGAGATCTCTGGTTGAGTTATTATGTCATAGCAGCCAGAAAGAGCAGTCGACAGCTGTTCGTTTCTACATTGTAAGCCGCTAGATAGTGGTAGTGGCGCTGCCTCGACGAAAAGCTATGCACCTTCGAGAGTGCTTCTGCTATCAGCTTCATATCCTACTTGATATGGCCATGCAATGCGTATAGAAGCTTCGTCTATTGTACAGACGGCACTTCACATCACACCATCTGAAAACAGGCCGCGTGGTCGGTCCTAGAAACACTGGCTTGATCGCCTTCAAGAAGACATGAGGGATGTTCATCTTGTTTCAAATGATGCACTTATAGAACCAAGTGAAGATTGGCTTACAAAAGACAGCAGCCCCTGCTCCATTGCGGGACAAGCGCTAGGACGATGGTGATGGAATCCGTAGAACAGGTACTACTTGCCTATGAAGTGCTCTGTAACAATCAGGATGTAACAATAGGTACAGTAATCTGTACACTGGTCCGACATCAGTATCGTTAACACGTAGTAATACGAGCTTGTGTCATGAGCACGAATTGAATTGAATTACTTGTAACGACTACATTTTTAGTAACTTTTACTCGTAATTTACTGCTGAAAATAAAATTGTAATCCATACATTGTAGTAATCGATATACATCGCATCGAGTGCTTGGTAACTTTGGAGCCCCAGCACCCGTTCATTTACTCACAGCTTGTTGATATTTAGGTAATCGTGAGACGGTGGTGCTGATTATTGTTCTAAGAGGAAGTACAACTGGGCAATCATCCTCTATTAACACTAATAAGAGGGAAAATGGAGGAGAAGTGAAGGTATCGGCGAAAGAGAGGGAGGACTCCCTAAGACTCGAGCACCTCAAACCGTGGAGGAGCCTCATACCAGACTCAGCTAGCGGAACCGTGGTCACCAAACGACACTCCCAAGTTGACAGTCCTTGGTCCCCCTTAAGGTCGCCTCATTCTACAGGCAGGGAATACCGCCTCCACGTCGTGGAGAATAGAGCCGGAATAAACACGTGACAGTGAACGGGTTAAGGCATTTCCACTCCCCTAAGTGAATAAGTTACCCTGAAAAGTCGAAGGTGACATTCTAATTTCGCTCGGGAGCTCTCGTTTTGAATATTTATTCACTCTAACGCAGCAATGATAGCCACTTAATGTCCTTATACTAAGAGGTACAGAACAGATTAATGTATTTCCCTCTGGCATACCCATGTGAAAAACTCAGTGGTTCTCTGAAGACTCACGTTCTACGATGATAGTAACTTTACTGATTACATTCAGAAAGTAATTTTTTCTGGGGTAACTAATTGAACCCAATCACTTTTATTTTTCACTTCTCCCATCACAGCTTAGTTACATCATAACTAAAATGTTTCCACAGAGCTAATGACCACATCACTGTCGGGAGAAAGTGGGATCGAACCCCACCTCAGCAAACTTGAATATTGATTTCTGTGGTTTCTAAATTCCACACCAGGCAACCTAAAGGCCAGAGTGACTTCCTTCCCTGTCTCATTGTCACCGTAGGACCTGTCCGTGTCGGCTTGAGAAAATACGTGGTGAACATCTAATAGTGAACCTGCCACCTGGTGAGTGCCCTAAATGCAGATCAATGGTGACTGACTGAAGTTTGCACCTTCCTTTTCCCATACCATGGTTATTCCTAAATGCATCAAGGAATCAAATGAGGCATTTCTTGTTGGAAGATTCGCAAAGGATTTGTTGCAAGTAAGAGTTAAAATGTTTGGCTTGAACTACATAATATCGCATAGTGCAACTAGTGACCCACTCAAGTTTCGTATGGGATCAATAGTTTCTTTGTAGCGACAGGCCTCATGTCATTGGCCGTTATCCCCCTGTGCATAGCTCAGTATGACAGCCGTCAGCTCAGTCCGTTCAACCTGTGTTGTGTTCAAACCAATTCTGCCATTTCAATGAAACCACGGCAGAATAATATTTAGCTCGGGTTCCATTCCAGGTATGCGGTTAAAAAGGTACCTATATGGGCTCCATTGGGGGTGTGCCTGAAATTAGCTGCACTACTTCAGGGTGAGGACGCGAGTTTACTGAGCCAACGGCTTTCAAACCAAATATTCACTGCAAAAGGTATTTTATCGTCATAAGTTAATTGACATCATTAATTATTATTTTGATAAATACTATGTAATTAATCTGAGAATAAGGTTTCTAATTTCAAGCCTGATTTTATACTCTCGTAAAGTCGCATTTCAAGCACTGGGATAAGTGGAACATTAGTCTGTCTCACTCTTCGCTGACACAGCCACTTGCTTCAACCTTCACTTTCACCACTGTTTAAAAAATAATTCAAATACTTCTGCAGGGATCAATGCTGAAAGCATAAATGTAGTGGTGAGGAGGGAAAACATGAAAATTATAAGATGACTGAAGTGCTTGTCATCTGTGTGATGGGAAAATTACGTACACTACTTCAAGTTTCCCATCTCTGCCTCATCTGAAGGCCACCTATCTTTGTGAGATCATGCTGCATATTTCGTTGCCAGTGTCTTCAACGGAAACGTTTCTCGAGGCCACTTACCTGGATGATCTATGGTGCTGACTATCCACACTGTCTTCAGCCTGTAGAGCGGCTTCAACCACTTAATTGGACGATACTGTGCAAGTACATTACTCTAGTCAACTCCCAGTTAGGGAGAGTCATATGGTCTGCACCCCTCGCGAACAAAGGAGGAGGGAGATGCTAATTTAATCACAAGAAAGATGAGGCTGGGGCCAACACTAACTCACATTTAACAGTTTTATTACCTTGAAATAATTTATTTGCATTGGTACAAACCTTAGCACATAATACCATTCGCTTCCAGGCAACGACACAACACAGAGTTCTTTGTTACCGGCACGATTCCTCACTGTTGTAGCACCGAACCTCCTGAGAGAATGAAGGGCTCCTCCTCACCTCCAAGGCGAAGGTAAGGATCGTACTACGGTTAGAGGGAGACACACTAGATTACTGTTGTGTGTCCAAGTAACTTACCTGTTCAGTGAGCACTGCTCTAGGAAGCGTACCACCTCATGGTGCCTTCCCCCCTCCGTTTGGCAAGGGTCAGGCGTGCGCAACAATTAGTTTTAGCATTGAGACTAGTAGGGTCCAGTGTGGTGATGTACTTCACTACTTCAAAGTGACCTCCAAGTGCAGCCCAGTGTAATGGTGTGTAAACATTACTAGACTTAACATTGAGACTAGTGGGGTCTAGTGCGGTGAGGTACATCATTTTTCAAGGTGACATTAACGTGCAGCCCCATGTAGTGTAGTGTAACCACTACTAGACTTAACATTGAGACTAGTGGGGTCTAGTGCGGTGAGGTACTTCGTTTCTTCAAGGTTAAATCCCTGAGAAGCCAGGTGTAATGGAGTGCAACCATGAATAATCTTTGCAGTGAAACTAGTGGGGTCTAGTGTGGTGAGGTACCTCACTATATCGAGGTGACCCCACTGAGCAGCTTGTACAAGAGTAGTACCCAGCAATTCCCCAGTAATACCTGCCTCCTCCACCAGGTACATCACCACCTCCACGTAGCCCTCTATGGCTGACAAGGTCAGTGCAGGCACTCCTTGTCTGTGGGTACCAATGTTCACATCAATGGCACTCCTTCCAAAGGACAGTCCTCTCGACCTCGATTTTCTCCTTTCCTACCAGAGCCTCCACAACATGCAGCTGTCCCCTTCTGCAGCACGGTTCAAATCGGTGCGCTTCAAGTCCACACAGGGATTTCTTGCAAGAAGGAAATTCATCAATTCGCTTAATAAGGAATTTGCTGAAGGAATTCGTGATCTGGTTCGTACTTGACGAGCAGTTCCCGCCACCGTGGACCTTCCTCTCTGTTCCGCCAGCCCCTCTCTCTCTGGGGAGGAAGTTTCTCTCTCATCCCGCACGCAAGCTCTCTCTTCTCAACAACCTTCTCTCCGTCCTTAAATGCTCTTTCCATTTCCTCCTCTCTCTTTTTACGTGCTTTCTCCACCTCCTCTTCTCTGTCCTTACGTGCTATCTCCGCATCCTTTGCTTTCTTCTCAAATGCCTTCTCCCTCTGTTCTATCCCCATCTCACTCTTTTTCAGCATTTCTTCCCATAAACTCGGGCTGTTGTCTGTCTCCTTAAGGGTTCTCTCCAATTCTTCGATCACTCTGGTGTCTTCTCTCAGCTGCAATTCTCTCATCCCCACATGTTCCGCCAGTGACCCATAGAGTGCCGCACACAGTCACACCGAGTCTGGAACACACAATAACACCACAAATTAACAGAGAGTCCTCCTTAGAGCCGGTTTACATGAGATCAATCTTAATAAAACTGGCCACCATGAGAATTACCTGAAGGGAAATTGATTAAGTTACGAAGTGCTGCAGACATGGCAACCCTGTTATAATGTTCTAGAAACATACTTCGTCAGCTGAGTGGCACTGTAGCCAGGTTGCCAACAAAGAAAGAAAGAACAAATTGCACGATAAAAGGATGATTTAAACATTGAATATATTTTGTAATGTAATGTAGCCCCTTCACCTGTCATTTTGAATGCCACTCGTATTGTATTAAACTACCTGTATTTTTCAATTTTGACGGTTGAATGTTTACTTCCAGGGTTGTTACGACCTGTCAATTATCTATGATCTGAATTTTTGGGAATTTCTTTACTGTGAGAGTAATTGATATTCTTCACTCTTTAATTTTAGTTTTAAGTTATTAAATTTTTATTTAAAAATTGAATATGCTGTCTTAGGTTTTTTGACTGCTCAGTTTGTCTAGGGAATAGTTCATCCTTTCAAATTAATAGCAACCCTCGATTCCCTATTCAAAGTAAGTTAAACAACTATAATTAATGCCAGACTCAGCTTGAGGTTCTGTAGCCGCTAATACAACACTCGGAAGCTAAGAGCTCATAACACCCCTTTTTAGTCGTTTCAAACAGCAGCATTCCATCTCCCTCCTACGTATGTAACATCACTCGACCGAGAGTCGCAAGTTAGGAAGGGCATCCGGTTAGGAGAATTCAACCTCGAATTAGGGTAATACGTGAAAGAAGCCCTAGCACAGCCTCCACCGGGTTAGTGCCATAAGAGCCCATGTATACGTGTGCTTCTACTTACTTGTGTTAGGCCACTCACTTTTATCTATCCTATCCGACCTTCCTCGGTTAACTCTTGTTCTTTTCCGAGCCCCCACGCTATTAGGTTTACGAGGGCTAAGGAGTCTTTAATTTTCACGCCTTTCGTAGCGTTTGCCTTCCTTTGACTGATACCTTGCGCAGATGGTCAACTCTCCAAGACATAAGGTCGCTTTTCAGCGTTACGCCTCAATATATAGAGCATATATGTTAAGTCTTACACCATCTCCCTGGTACCATGTCAAGTCCTGGGAGGTTAACGCGTGGTCAACGCAACGTTAGGCCTTCAGGGGCATCGAACGTGAAGTGTAGGTAGGGATTTTATTCTGTATTCGGGATTTCTGACAATACGCGAAATCCTGCAGAGCTAAACTCCGGCACTATATTATTTCTTACGCATTATATCGGGTATTCAGTATGAGGATAGGTTGTACCTAAGTTACGAACTTGTAGAGAAAATGAACTTTGCATTCCATGTGTCAGCAAATACATCCAAAGCTAGTCAACTTGCACGTGCAGTTATTTTTTGCTGATATGTGCATGCTAGGCTCTCCGTTTCTAGAACTTCGAAGATGCTTCCCAATATTACACACCCTATGAATAAAGCATTTGTATTACACTATATCCCTAGTCCTATGTGTAGCCATCAGCTTCCACCAATCTGAGCATCAAAGTCCCTGGATCATGTCTCATCTCGTCTATTGATCGTAGGATCGAATATCAAACTTGAGACTGTAACACCCTTGTAAAGTTAAGCCTGGTGTCAAATGTATGGGTTAACCTAGCACTTTTGACCATAATCACGTCAGCAGTTAGGTCTTGAGAGGTTAACGAGTGGACGAGGCGGGGTGTGGTTCCTGGTCACCCTCCTCAGTTGTATCCCCCGACCCCCAGAGTCTGTAGCTCCAGGACACTGCGATTGAGGCGGTAGAGGTAGGATTCCTCGCTACGGACGATGGAAAAGCCGATCCTGAAGGGTAAACATAAAGAAAAAGGGGAAGAAGGAATTAGGGAATGCTTCCATAAGGCTCTGTGTATGCCTATTTAACTCTGTGTCGTAGCACAGCTCTCCCCTGAGTTAGGCCTCACTTTTAGTCACCCTCACGACTGACAGTACACCATTGATGCAATTCTACTCCTCCACCTCACCTCATAAAAAATGAGGATCTGAGTGGAATGACGTCATCATAGTAGCAAGAGTTGTAGTGACATCACAGCGAACAAGCTTTGACCTGTAGTTGAAGACTCCGAGTTTTCTCAAGTCAGGTGTCTTGCGCCCTAACACACTGTCTCATTCCTTTACAACACCAGATCGGAAAAATACAGCTTAGCTCGCAAAGTCATTCTTTCTGCTGATATGTACACGTCTCCACATTTACTGAGAAAGTTCACCTTCATCGTACACATATTTCAGTCAGGGTGAGGATATTTGAATTGAACATATGCTCTTTAGTTTTTGAGTTTATGTCAACTCCACGTTCGAATCCTTAGGAGTGGCATTTACTCTGCTCACCTAGGGCTGAAGCGCCCCTTACAAGAGTTAGCCAAGGAGGTTAGATAGACTCAGCTAAATACCCGCGCAATTTCGCCAATGCAGACACAACAACAGCAAATGTTGCTCGGCTCGCACGTAAGGCAAGGGTGCCCCTGGAGGAGCTTTATTCTGCTCGATCTCCACCACACCAGAATAAAGTGTCCTAAAAGAGTTGGCCGAGGGAGGTTAGATAGACAACAACTTAGAATACATAATGCCTAGACTCAGCTAAAGCCCCGTAGTTCGCTAACCCATGTTCTCTCAAGTCAGGTGCACCCTTATAATAGCCTCCTTCGACAGTATTCCATAAAATAACGGCCTCCTATTGTCTGAAGTTGTCAGAGGACGTAACGCCTGGCTAGAGGTGGATTGCGCGTCGCGGACATCTTGCGCCGTAGCCCCTGGGCCAGCTCCCAGGAGTTAGTCCCATAAGAGCACATGTATAGCCACCATCTTGCGCAATGGCCCCTGGGCCAGCTCCGCCTATTTTCCCTACTCAGGGCATTTGTTATTTTATTAGCCCCAGCGGAAAAGGTTTTCATATTTATTTTCTCGCGTTTTTCATACCTTTTATTAATACTTTCCTCTCATCTTTAGACATGGCAGATATAGTTTACACTGTACCCGCGGATACACAACGTAAAATGCCCTCATGTAGGAAAAAGTCGTATTTATTGTTTCTATATCCTTGTTGGATAAATTTTATTTGTATATTCAGTAGTAAGTTTCCCTGCGCAACACGTTCTTTCTTGTCGTCCCCTGTAGGGACGTCTTAACGAAGTTTTTTCTGTCATAAATATCATAAAAGAATATTTAAACTACACTATTCATAATTCATAAAATGAACACATCTGTAAGTTCAATAGTAAATTTTAGAAATAGTCCAACCTATTTGATGGCAAATTTTATCCAGTTTTTTAAAGAAATACGTTATGTTCACTTTGACAGCTGTACTCAATAACAAAATTGAATTTTGCAACAGAACCAAAGATTCTGAATTAGAGGAAAGTAACACAAAGTAGCTTATAAGTAACATAAAAGACGTATGTGCTAACATATCAATTTCTCAAACAATAGATATAATAAGTGATAGGGATCCGTGTGATGATGAGTAGCAAGAGAAAGATGTGCCTCAAAGTGTTCAACAGAGTTTGACTCTTGTGCAGGCAGCAAACATGGCACGTAGTCTTCAGGATTTTCTTCTGGCACGAAGTGATGTGCCAGAACCTGTGTTAAATTCACGTGCAATCGTTGCTGACTGCCTTGAATATTCGTTTGTGTCTGGGAGTGTTCAGAAGAAATTCGCAGACTTTTTCATAATATAAAGCACAGGAGATAATGTACCGATTCAGGGTAAAATTTGAGATGCTGAAAACTTTTAATTACAACATTAACATATACTTATTCCTGACAGAAAGCTACACAAACACTGCTTCCTACCGAAAGAGACCGGAATAGATTTATGTTTATACTTCTTATCTGTAACATCCTCTATTGGTTTTTCAACTACATAACGGTTGGTTATGAAAATAATTCTCAGGCCCCTCTACAGATGACAGATGTGTACGTTAAGTGTCCACTGCAGCATCTGCCTCAGTACTGGTAAGTATCACTTCACTGTTCTCTTCTTCTTCTTCTTATGCAACAAACTCCTCCACACTTCTTTCCTCTGCAGTTATCACAGAATCCTCCCCACGAAAGAAGTCCTCAACAGTGCAGTTTGACTGCTGCGTACTCTATACATCAGGAAGCTGGCCTCCTTCTTTCACTGGCAGGCAAGAGTTGAAATTGTAGTCTGCTTCACAACTTTCTAAGACTTATGAATAAAGTGAAGCGCACCCAAGATTGAAACTTAAAATGATAAGGAATTAAAGATGCTTCCCATGGTTCTCCCTATATAATTACTTAAATGTCGCTCACTCCCAGGCGGGGAGCGATTTACCCCATTGAAGAAAATATTTATTTACTTGCGTAGAAACAATCTTAGACTAAAGCGAACTATAGAAGTGCCCTAAGACAAATATCTATTTGAATATAGTGTATTTAATAGTTGAAAAATCCTATTTTAATTTTTCAATCCTTTACGCAAGAAGTTCCAAGAGCTTTCACACTGTGATACAGAGCTCGTTTCTCCATAATAGTTGAGCTCAGGTTTTTGTTTAAACAGTAACTTATACGTAAATATTTTAGGCAGTTTACTAACAATCTACGCATGGAAATAAATTTTATGTACTTGTAAGTTGTAGATTTACAAGGTTTATATGTAGTTGAATGGAATAAATTATAATAGTCACGGCATTTTCTATGTTGGCTAGCGCTTTTGAGCGATCCAGCTTATATAGGCCTACCTACAATTCATAAGTGACATACACGGACTATATTACACTACAGGTAATACTTAAAGTATTTAAAGTCTACACAGTGTTATGTCTTTTACAGCTGTGCATTATGATACACACACACAAGCAGAACATGTTCATCCCGATATCGCATTATTTTTAAGATTCAGTTCCGAAACACGGTCGTTTGCTTGGTACGTGAACTTTCCACCCTGGCCACCATTACCATAACACGTGGTTCTCATCAACTGATACTCTGCCATCAAGAGTAAAAGCTTCCAAAGATTTTTCTACCAGGTGGTTAATATTAAGAAGGTCAAAGGCACGAGGAAACTTATACGGTATACTGGTGATAAGATGTCAGTTTCTACCATGACACTGTCAACAACTGTCCAATTACTGAGCAGGAAGCTCTGCATGAAGAAGAATTCTGATCCTTTTACAGAGAAGCTACTTGCACTTCTTATTTTCTATTCTTAACCTACGGTCAGGGACTATAATCCATTCATTACAATGTTTACAAGGTCAGTTCTTGATAAGATAACATGAACCGTATTGAACAATATAATATCCTATAAGACGGAATGAACATGATTGGAGATTTTGTTTGTCAGAACTACAATATGTGCCTTGTTTGTAATCACCTCATAATTCTCTAGTTTCTAAATGTTGATTGAAAAGAGACATTGTAATGATAAAATCGAATTAAAAACAAAATTAAGGGACAGGTATGAAAATTTCCTTTTTCATTTTCTAAGAAAACTCAGTTCACTTGGAAAACTGTACGCATCCAGAAAAAATTTGTTTCCTTACCTTCAGGGATGGAATCTGAAACCCGTATTATAGGAATAAATGGCTTTTTACTATTTATATGCAATTTCGGTAATTTCAAACTTCAATCCATTTTGTGTCTCCCCTTTTAAAATGTAATTTTGTGGACGTGTCCCCTTTTCCAGACGACCGACTCAGTTTGTGCCAATTGCTCAGCTTGACTTACGTCAGGAGACTTTGCTGTCCACCACAGAAGCTGAAACCAGAGATGAGAACTCAGTTCGTTCTGATAACCACTAGCAGTAGAACGAGGAACTCTCAGTAACGTTATCAAGTCTAGCCGTTACTAGAAACGAACAACTTACGGAAGTTCCATGGAAATGTATACATCATCGCGCTAAGGAATGAACAATACCAATTACACTTCGCCAGTGTTGAGTCTCTGCATTTGGGTAATGCGTTGAATCAACTGGACGGTATATTAATTTTAGTCGATACAGTACCTAAGTTCTCTTTGAATGACAATCCAAGTGCTTTTAAAAGTTTCCTGTTCGTTGAGATATGGGTATAAATGTCCTCCATCAACAGTGAGAGAAATTTGGCTACAGGTGAACGAAACGCAGAGTGCATTCCTCAGTACAGCTACGAGGAAGAACGCAGTCACTTTGGCCTGACGAATTAACCTGGTGCTCATATGTGGAGCTGGCTGAATGTACCTCTGGGCATGTGCCGCTCCAGAAGTTGAAATCTCTTTTCTCACATTTCTCGAACCCACGCCCTTCCAGGAGAATTGAGGACTTGTTTGCCACCTCGGCTATGCAGCCCTTGTTAAATAGAGATCTCACAGTATTTGTAAGTGTGAGTCTCAATTGTGTAAAGTCATGACTGGCTGATATAAACTCAGGATATTTCTACCTCTCTCGGCCGACCAACGAGATATATTCAAGTGTTAGGCGCTTTAATACGCGTGACTATCGGGCAACACAGTTGTTCATAGACACTAAAACTGCAAATTATTCTTCGTAATTTGACATTGAACGAATTTTTAACTTTACTCTGCACGTTTAGCAGTTAAAAGAGCAAACAGGTATTTTAGAGAATATGCTCAGGGTGGTCGTAAGAAAGGCGATGGCAATAAACAGTTCCACACCGCGGGTGTGACTGTACCTGTTAAAGTCTCTGACATTGCGGTACCAGTAATAACAAAGTACATAAGAAAAGTGTGTGGATCTGTTCTTACTGTGTGAGGAATAACAACTACCAAGTATCTCCAGATATATTCATCTAACAAACGTTGAAGAAACTGCAAATTCTGGTAATATTCCTTCTGTCTTTGATTTGTACACATTCTTCATGAAGCATTCCTCCGAAGATTCGATCTCTGAGGTACACAAAACTCTACAAATTGCACTAACTACGCCAGTTTCAACAACGAAAGCAGAGCGACGTTTCAGCACATTAAGAAGAGTCAATAATTATCTTTGAATATTATGGGTCAAAACGGACTGAATTCATTCACTGTTTATTCAGTTCGTAAGGACGAATCTGGTGAAATGCCCAACTTCAACAATAGAGTCATTGAAATGTTTGCCAGTCAGAAGAACAGGCGTCCTCAACTGTTGGGTAAGTAATGTGCCATTTGGTGAGTTCACTTCTATGTCTTCATTATTAACTACTAGCTACTATAGCCGTGCTTCGATACGGGATTCTCCGAAAGACTGTCTCTGTGGTTTTCCTTACTACAGTGAATTTAGACCATTAAAAATACGTCAGTAGAAATGTAGGGATTAAAAACAATGTTATCATATAAAATATTCGCTCAAATGAAAAAGCGCACAGTTTCTCACTTTTATCAAACAGTACTACCATGCCGATCTAACAGTCCAAAGTTCCAGTACTGGAATGACCAGACTGCAGACTGCCGTGAATACTCCTCTGCCCTTGTTCCGTTAAATATACACTCTGCTCATTCCAATCAGTGCCTCAGGGCAGGGGTTGAACAGCTCGAATGCTAAGATGAAACAGTTAGTTACGTACCAGTAGTATCAGAAAATGTATGAACCAGAGGAATTGCATGCTTAAGAAGAAAGTTATCTAACACCCCAGCTACTTCCCGCCAATGTTCAGGCTGGCTGTTGTACTCGGTACGACCGGGCGAGATGGCCGTGCGGTTAGGGGCGCGCAGCTGTGAGTTTGCGTCCGGGAGGTAGTGGGTTCGAAAACCACTGTCGTCAGCCCTGAAGATGGATTTCCGTGGTCTCCCATTTTCACACCAGGCAAATGCTGGAACTGTACCGTAATTAACGCCAGGGCCGCTTCCTTTCCACTCCTAGCCATTTCCTATCCCATCGTCGCCATAATACCTGTGTGTGTCGGTGCGACATAAAGCAAATTAAAAAAATACTCGGTATACAGCAGTAATCCCATCTATCGGACATGACTCGCAACAGAAGACACAAAGCTCATCAAAACAAACAATGGTCAATGTAATGTTATTGTTGTTCAATGTTATGAGCTTTCGGTATTGTAGGCCTTCACATTGAGTTTTCTTTCGACTCTGTGATATTATGGCGCCTTGCGAAATTATTTATAGCGTAGACTGTAGTTCCTTATTCCCCGAATTTACATAACGATTTTCATTAAATTATATTTACCCATTTTCTCGTGACTTGGCACTGATATGGACTTTGCAACAGAAATCCAAATTCATGAATATCTCTGTTATCATAACCGGTACGGTAAAATTGTATGATGTAAATGATCGGAAATTTATTACTATAGAACTTCAGTAATGTAGTATTTGTCGATAGGCTCATTAATAACACAAATATTTGAGAATTAAATTTAGGCCTTCCCCATAACTACCATTCCACTCAGAGTGAATAAGATTATTTACGGCCTAGACTGTAGCGACTCATTTCGTGACTGTGCATGCCGATTTTCATTAAGATAGGACACTAATAACATAAAAATTTGAGAATTTAAATTTAGGCCTTCCCCTAAACTACCATTTCTTTCTGCATGAATAAGATTATTTATGGCCGACATTGTAGCAATTTCTTTCTCGACTTTGCATACCGATTTTCATTAAGATAAGACCACTAATAACATACATATTTGAGAATTAAATTTTTGGCCTTCCCCTAAACTACCTTTTTTCAGCGTGAATAGGATTGTTTTGGCCTAGAATGTAGCGACTTGTTCCCGGACACTACATAGCCATTTTGATCAAATTCTCTTCAGCCGTTTTCTCGTGAGGCGTGTACATACATACATAAAGACAGACAGACAGACAGACAGACAGACAGACAGACAGACAGACAGACAGACAGACAGACAGACAGACAGACAGACAGACAGACAGACAGACAGGCAGGCAGGTAGACAGACAGACAGACAGACAGACAGACAGAGAGAGAGAGAGACAGACAGAGAGAAATTACGGAAAATTAAAAAAGTGCATTTCCTTGCTACTATGGACACGACCGATACAGAAATGCCATCCTTTTTAAATTCTGAGCAATGTACAGACAAAACTCTTATTTTATATATGTAGATTTAGTGTATATATTTAGGCTGATACTGCACCCTTCGCAATGTGTTGTCTGCGACGACTCTAACTTCCTGGGATCTGCCACAGCTGCTTCTTAAAAAAGAATATACTCACCGCAGATGACTCTCTTCTTCAGGGGCGAAGACGTTCTCTTGACTGTCTAGGTCAGGGATGGCGAACCTTTTCCAACTAGTGTGCCATTTTAGGTCTGGGTTATTATTTTCAACTGTCTACTGTGCCACTTGTTATTTTCATTGCAATGGATACAACCCCCTCCCCCACTCACCATCGCCACCACCGACTTCTATCTCTAATTCCAAATTATGTTTCACAATATGTTATTACACATATATATTGCAAAATACCAAATACATGTAATTGCATGTTCCATGGTCGTATTTTGCGAATACCGAAAAAAATACATTGTAGCTTTGTTATTTATGTTATGTTCATAACTTGTCTTCACAACGTTCATTGTAGAAAATAGCTGCTTGCAGGCCTATGATGACCCAAACAAAGTAAGTACGCTGTAGCAAGTTTCTTCATGGCCGAAAACTTTTGTGGGAGACTGTTCCACTGTTCAAGTATTAAGTTCTCCGGCTTCTGGGAAGAGTATTCACCTTCAACAGCACACTCGATTTTCACTAATGCTTCATCATGTTGTACGACCTTCTTCACCCAAACATACTTTCTTAAAATTTAGTCAACTCCATTTCTAAACTCTCAGTATCTAATCACTCAAAAAAAGATTCATTTGTGCAATATGAGCTTTTGAAATAAAGTGCGATAGTTTCTCCAAATCTCGAAATTGGGATAATTTCTTGGCAACTATTTGTCTTACAAAATTCACAACAATAAACAGTTAATCACTAAGAATAATTACGCGATGCTGGCAACCAAAAACAAACCAAACTTCACTAATTCACTGATATGGCTGAGCGAATGGCTCGTCGGCTGCATCTGACATTTATTTCACTTGACTTCCGAACCTATCAGTGTTATAGTGTTGCCATACTGCACGTTCGAATGGAACTAGAATTTAGATTTTCGGTATTTATTTCTTAAACGTGAAACTTTATGACTAAACGACGCACGAGATATGTAGTCTATAGTACACAATGTACATACAAATTTTAATATGTGCATGTGGTGTGCCATCGCCATCGTGTTCGCGTGTCACCTAATGACACGCGTGGCATAGGTTCGCCATCCCTGGTCTAGGTGCTTCGCTACAAAGGGGATATGAGGCTGCTACGCTAAGCTATACTACTGAAATAAATAAACGACTGAGGTTAAATATGGATATCATTTATTTTAAAAGAAAACTGGTGATTATCATTCTTACGCGCGCGCGCGTGTCTGTGTGTGAGAGATAGACCAGTGTAAATGGCGGTGAAATCAACCACAAACGTAAACAAAGACGAGTGAATCGGTACTAGATAAATTCAAAGTGGAATAATCACGGCTAAAATGACTTTTCTCACTGATTAAATACACTCAAAAGTAATTTAATCAAATACAAATATTTTCAATACAATCACGTCATTAGAAATGAATGACACTCACCAACTCAATGGCTACTCACTCATCTGAATCGTGTATGTAAATTGATCAGAACGCTTTGTTATTCTCCTTCGCCTTTAAAATGTTAATAGTGTTGCGCATAAGATCCTGTAACTCAGAACATTGCATAATTGCCGGGATTCGACGCTCCCCTATAGTAATCTTACCAAACTCAGTTCACATATTTCATTATATAAATTCAAGTAGGCCTTATCTTTAATGGCTGGTTATCTCTATCGGACATTTAGAATTTTTACTCAGGACATTACTAGCCAACATATTATCATAATACCTTTACAAATTTACCGCTAACATTACTGTCAAAATCAGATGGGAGGATGTCAATTACCTCAAGCAAAATTAATTCACCTAATAATCTGAACAGCTATTACGTCTGACATCTTTATTGATAAGAAGTTGTTGATCATATTGGGTCCCTCAGGAACCCGTAAATTAGCGTGCCTAAACATGACAAAATACGTCCCTTACTTTCACAATTACAGGATCAACACATCTTAATCTAACACAAATACAGTTTCCAATTTATAAGGTGCGCTGTTCAGTGATGTTAAAATTTATTATGTTTGCTGTTTGCTATGATTTATCCATGAAGTGAATCTTACATGTTGCTTGGTTTAGTTAACGCGAGCTCTCGTTACCCTAACATTTAAATTTAAGGCTTCCGTCTTAAAGAAAACCTATTTACAATGCGCATCACAGTCGGCCACTGCGTACCCTAAGACAAAATCAAAATAGACAGAAAATATATCTGAAATACAAGTACAATAAATATGCTAAAACCCTTTACTAATGTATTTACATCCGATTCACGCACATCGTTGTAAGCCACAAAATATCTATAATCAATTGATATAACTGAACACTGCACGTTGATTTCAAGGTCCATGGGTATCTTCATTGAAATCAGCCGCGACCATGTCCAAGATCAAGTTATTAATGGCTGTCTCCTGCTTCACATAACTCGAGTAACATCTCATGGTAAAACGAAGCCTATCAATCAATCATACTTCACGCAGGATGACGCTACTTCACATCAAATTATAGTGGATCACGGCGACATCATATACCCAACAAAGATCGCATTGGGAACCATTTGATATTATTTAAAGTTAACTGAACTTAGCCATGTTGCACGGCCAGTGTGCTTCACTTATGCCTCACATAAGTAAACATCCGATAATTTCTTGTGTGGTTTGTATTATTCAAATTATGTCTTTATCTAGCACTTTCAACACTACCTTATTTTAACATGGATCCTGGCTGTGAACTGGGTCTTTTTGCTCATTTTTAACACGTTATTTTGGATCAGCGAAACATATTACATGCCTAAATGTTGTACCGTATGAAGGTGTCAACCATCCAAAATGAATGTGTTAATTAACAAGTGAATATCTGAAGTAATTTAATTATACTAGTCATATGAAAAACATGAAAAAATAGTACGAAAAAAATTTACACTGAGGTTATACCAATAAGTTTGCTCAAACAATAAAAAATAATCATTTGATGCGACTACTTAGGCCACAAATAAACACAAATGCAGTGGAATAAAATATTTTCCTATTTAGGAATAGTTTGTTTTCGTATGGTAGTCCTGAAAACATTGGACTATACACAGTCCTTGCACCACCATCTACTCTCTTTCCGATGCGCTTACCACTTTCCTTCTTGCCCCTATCTGAGCACACCTCGCAATAACGAGTAGCATTCACTTTATTGTTCGTTGGAGGAACCTTTTCTGGAAAAGGGCGAGTAGGTTCCAGCCTTGAGATGTCTCGTTCTCCTTTAGCTGCTAACCGCGAACTGGTCACTCTCATGTAATCCACCAGTGGTATCTTTGAGTTTGAGATTTCTTTATATAGAATAAAACCATTCACAACAGACATAAGGAACAAATGGAAGAAGAGATTTTTCCACCATTTCATTGTCTTCCGTGCAAATGGGTTATAACTGTTCAGTTGATCTGCTCTATTACCAGCAGTTTTATTTATATTGAACATTGAACATTTATTGAACATAACAGGCGATTTCGCCCCTATACATGTTCACATACAGAGAAAAGGAAAAATAAACAATAGAGAATACAAATTTACTAACTACTGCTACCGTCCGGCCGTGTCATCACCCTGGTGAGAAAAAGGCCGCCCTCCTCATGATGACACAGCCGGCACTAACTGTGGGGTCCTAAGGCGAAACCCCAACAATCCTAACCAGATGACAGTGCGTTTATTCTCACCATTCCATTGCAACAAACCACATCTAACTGGATCCACTCTCCTCTCCTATCCCACCTATCGCATTCTTCCCTTCCTTTGCTTATTTGGAGTGGGCCTTACCCACCCCGTTATTTTCCCTTGCCCATCCTCCCTTATCCCCCCCTAATATGCATGAATGGCGAGAAAAGGCACCTGCCCTAATTTCATAATAATAATAATAATAATAATAATAATAATAATAATAATAATAATAATAATAAACCACTCAGATCACCAAAAAAAGAAAAAGAAGAGAAAATTATCGTATCCCCTGGGAATGTCATAAGGCTCGTTTGGACACTCCGGAAACGTGAAACCCCTAAAGTAGAGCCACCACAGGAGTCATCCTCAGAGCCTCGTGCCATGCCCCTCATTCCGTAGAATTAACACCCCAGAATCAAGAGAGTAAAAGTAAAAGAGAGAATCATAGTAATAATAATAATGAAAGTAATAATAACAGTAATAATAATAATCTATGTATAAAAGTATTATTCGTAACAGTCATTTGCTGTAGCAGTCTCTTACTCAATATTCAAGCATGCTCATCAAGTGTCCTTATTTCGTTCTGCACTTTCGTCACTTTATTGTTACTGACCTACACCTAATCAATACTGCAAACAACACCACTCAGCATTTCAACACTTGCATTCCCACCAACTCTAACACAAACAGAAAGACCTTGCCTTCATGTAATCCCATATCATTACCCAACTCCCCATACTCAACTAAGTACACAACTCCTATCTTCCCTAGCTCATTTGAATCTTATCATAATATCCCCTTCCCTTATATACCCACTCTTCCCATATACATACAAAACTATTCCACCCCCCTACTCCCTTGTCCAACCTCTAACTCAGCCTCCTTCATTTTACTCTCGCAGGCCTTTTTTGCCGCGCATAAATACCTGTTCAATTCACCCCCTTTTTCCCACTGCTTAATAATCCATCTCAAGATTGCTTTCTCATCCCCCCTTCCCAATATTTTCCGATGCTCTTCACTCAATAATCCATGCCTTTTCTCCCTCGTTTCCTCGCAATCTCTTAGCAAATGAAATTCATCATTCACTGCTCCACAAAGTATACATCTTGTCTTATCCCTCCCCTGCATCCAACCTGTATTCCTTGGCAAACCTAACAACCACCACATCATTCCATATCGTTTTGACCTATCAACGTATCTAATATTCAACCCTGCTATCTCCTCTATTTTCGTCAAAACCTTTAACGAATTTCTCAGTCTGCTTTCCCCTAATAATTTCTGCCTATGGATATCTCTAATCCTCCTTTCCAGTATCTTCATCCCTCTAACTTCTGTCTTCGACCATACCTCCCCCCACAGGTGTCCTAATCCTATCCTCTCCACATATCCCTTTATTTTTTCTAGCCAGCCCCCCCCATATACATGCTCTTACATTGCTGTTCATACGCTGCCTGCAATATCTTCCCACCTTCCTGTCTTTTTAAATTCATCCAGTATCTCACTATTCTTTTTACCCCCTCTGATTCCAAATCCTCTCCACACATTAGTTCCGCCCCTGCATTTGCTGCGCACCTCGGTAAGCCCATTACTAACTTAGCAAAACTACTAACAATCCTTCTTAGTTCCTCTCTTTTCTCATCCAGCCCCCAAACTTCTGCGCCGTACAATACCCTCCCAAAAAATTACCGACCTTAACACTAGCCTCAGGGTTTTATAACTGATACCCGGATATTTGGTTAACATGTTTCTGACTGAGGCTAGGGCTGCCAATCCCCTGTTTTTCGCCCTTCTGATCTGGTCATTCCACGTTCCTTTGTCATTAAAAATAACTCGTAGATATTCCAGCTTCCTTACCTGTTCCAAACTTTCTCCCTGCATTACCCAATTACCTTCTATCTTTCTTCTTTTGTCTACCTGGACTACTAATACTTTAGACTTATTTCCATTAATTCTCAATCCCCATTTACTCGCAAATAGCGTCACTGCATTTAACGCTCTATTCATCCCCCCTGAAGTTAGCGTCATCAATAATACATCATCCGCAAATATCAGTCCTGGTACCTCTAAACCAGTAATTACCGGCACAGCCCAATTTTCTGCCCCAAATCCCTCTAAAATATCGTTGATAAATAAAATAAACAGTATTGGCGATAATTTACACCCTTGCTTTAAACCCACCCTGGACTCTAAGGGTCTACTCAGTCTCTCTTCTCCCAATTTTACACAAAACCTAACCACCCTATATATTCCTTCCACTGCCCTCAACATCTTTCCCGAAATCCCTAACCTGCCTAATTTCTCTAATAGGGCCTCTCTATTCACCTTGTCAAAAGCTTTCTCAAAATCTATTGCTGCTACGTAAACCGTACTTCTAGCCATACTTTTATACTTTTCTAGAATAGTCTTTACTATCATAATGTTGTCCACCGTTCTTTTCTTTTTCCTAAATCCTCCTTGATAATCTGTCAATATTTCATTTTCTTCCGCCCACCTACTTATCCTGTTCGCTAGCACTCCAGTGTATATTTTACTTAAGGAATCCAGCAGAGATATGCCCCTGTAATTGTTCACACTACTCCTACTACCCTTCCCTTTGTATATTGGGCATATAATTCCTGTTTCCCATTCCTTCGGGAACTTCCCTCCCTCAAATATCTTATTGAATAGTTTAACTATGCCCTCTATCATTATCTCATTTTTGCCAATTTCTTTCCAAAACTTGTTATTTATACCATTACATCCCCCGGCCGACTTGGCTCTAACTCTGCTTATCACTCCCAGGATTTCCTCCCTTGAGATTTCTTTATCCAGATCATATATTGCCACTCTCCTATTCCTCCAAATTACCTCTTTCCCCATCCCTCTCCATCCTTCTTCCCCCTTTTCCCCTAGTAATTCATCAAAGTGCTTCATCCATTGCTCTTCCTCAATACTCGTTTTCTCTTTATTCCTTCCACCCTTAATAATTTTATTAATCTTGTCCCAAACTCTCTCAAAATTATTTGTCTTGTAATCCTTATTTATGGCTTCAATTTGTTCCTCTAGCCACGCCTTTCTTGTTTCACACATTTTATTTTTATACTCCTTCCTCAATTTACAGAAAATCTCCCTTTCTTGGTCCCCACCTTTCCTTCTATAATCTTCTAACGCAATCATCACCTTCCTCCGCATTCCTTCACACTCTCTATTAAACCATTTTTCTCCCTCCTTCTTATTTCTCTTACTAGATCTCGCCTTCTGCGCTATTATCTTTATTGGATGTAGCAGCAACTCTAAGGCTTTATCAGTATTATTCTCTTCTAAGGCCCCTTCCCACCCATATTTCAGGAATTGTAACTCCTCTTTTACTACTCTATTCCAATCTCGGCCCACTTTCTCTGACCATTTATACTTATTATATCCACTCCCCCGTTTATCACTCGTCCCATCCAACTTCCTTGTGCACTTCTCTTCCCCCCTTTTCAACATAACCCCCACCGGGAAATGGTGTGATTCAATCCAGTCTCCTATTTCCATTCTTACAATATCCTCAATCATCCCCTCCGAGCTCAAAACCATATCTATCACACTACCACCCTTCTCAGTAACATATGTCAATTTCCCCATCCTGTCCCCCTCTATCCACCCATTCAGAATATACAAATTTCCCACCGCACACATCTCTAGGAGCTTCTCTCCATAACTATTTATAATTTTGTCCTCACTCCTTCTACTTTTCCGCATACACATTCCATCCTCCCTACTATATACTGGGCTCTGTTCCCCTATTCTCGCGTTCCAATCCCCGAATAACAACATGTCCTCTTCCCCTGGAAACATTCCTCTTATCCTACCAATATCTACCAGTAACTCTTCAAAAAAATATTTATTTGCATATGCTGAATTACTAGGATGGCAGTAAACAAAGGCTAGATTTATTTTTCTCCTCCTTCCCTCAACCCCTCCCATATTCAATCTCATCCATATGGTTTCTTTCATATCGGTCTCTATATCCTCCACCATTTCACTAATTTCTTCCCTAATTAGAACTATCATCCCTCCTGGTGCGCGGCCTCTAGTCCTCTCTTTTCTTCTATATTTATATTTTATCACAAACCCCTTCCATGTAATCTCCTTCCCTGCTTCCAGCCACGTCTCCAGTAGTGCCACCACATCGAAACTTTCAATTTCTTCCCGCACTTTCTTATTTCCTAATTTGTTCATTAATCCCTCTATATTTACACATCCTATTTTCCAATATAGTTATAACTTTCCCTCACTCCCTTCTGTATCTCCCCCTCTGTTCTTGCTCCTAGTCATTATCGACCTATCAGTCGTTATCGCCCTCTCATCTCTTGTCTCCCTCCCATCTCTTTTAACCGATCTATTCCCTTCCCCCTCCTCCCTATCCTCCTTGCCATTCCGACCTTTTCCCCATATATCCTTCAGACTGATACTTCTTTTCTTACTCAAAATTGCTTTACCTTCCTGTTGATTCGTCTTCCCTTGTCCTTTCTCGCTCACTAAAACACTACACTCTGCTCTCACGGTTTCTTGCTGTTCTCTCTCGCTGACCACTTCACTATCTTGATCTTCTGTATCCGGACTGCACTGCCCGTTCTCTTCTGAGATGATCTCCTCCCTTTCCACGTCTCTCCTCCTCCCCTTTTCTTCCTTCTTCTTCTTCTCATCTTGCCTTGTCATCTCGCCACCCTCAGCGCTCTCTTTTGCGTCCATCTCCTTTAGCTTCGCCACTGAATGCACTCTAACCCATCGCCCGTTTGTCACCTCCAACCTCAGTCCTCCTATTCGGGCCTTTAGCCCCTGGTTCCTCGCTCTCCATAAGTGCCTATTCAAGATCCTCATATTTTCACTTCCTTCTCTTCCTATGTCTCCTTTCATCCCTATTTTCAGTCCCTGTAAATTCTTACTGTTACCTAACACAATTTCTGCCATTAAGGTTGAGAAAAATTTAACCCTAATTGGCCTCCGACCTTTGGTTTTACCAACTCTCTCCACATCGTCTATGTCTATCTGACTAAAGTTTATCTTCATTGTATCACGTATAACTTCCACCACCTTAGATATCAGTTCAATCTTGCTCTCCCTCGCCCCTTCCTCAACTCCATATATAAATATGGCTTTCTTCAATCTCTCCTGCCTGTACCCCTCCGCTTCTTTCTTCATCTTCATCACCTCCTCTTTCAGATGTTTCACTTCCCCTCTCAATAACTCGATTTCTTTCTCATTATTGTCCACTCTCCTGCTCGATTCCTCCGTCTTCGTTTCAAGCCATTTCTTCATGTTCCCTATCTCCTTTCTCTGCTCCTCCATCATGTCCTTTATTTCCTGCACCTTATCCCATTGACACTTTTCCTGCATAACTTCACTTACAACCACCCTGAGTGCGGCCAAATCCTCCATACTATATTTTCCACTGGTATTTGGGCCTGGGTTTACTTCCACCCCCCCCCCCCAATAACCAGTAGCACCGCTATCACTGTCACTACCAGCACCGCTTCACTCATTTTTAATCCGTCCGTACTTATCACCAATCCATTCCTGGTCTTCTCCTTCTGCCTTGCCTGCCATTTCCCAATAGCGGCCCGGTACTGTTCAATGCCGACCATGTTTACAGCACGCACTTCACTACGCAACCTCTCTCCTCGACCGCTCGAGCTAGACTGCCTTATTTATATTGTAATCGATGACTACGTCAGGCTTTAGTTTCTGTACTACACCACCCTTCTATCTACCAGAAACAAGTGTAGTGGAAGCCTTATGTTATGTTGAAAGGCATAAAACATCCCGCTTGCTCTTCCACTTCACAGCAAGAAGGTGCCCTTTTCTCAAAAATATCATCTCGTCCTTCTTCAATTTCTTAGTCTTGAACTTTGGTGGTAAACCATTCCTGTTTATCATGACAGTTCCAACAGCCAGGGTTTTCTTTTGCCACAGCATATTCAGTAGGGAGGGGCTAGTATAGTAGCTGTCCATTTAAATACAGTGGCCCTTACCGAAAAACTGTGAGCATAATCTATCTACAAGAGCCTGAATGCTGTTGTCAACGTTCCCTGCGGATCCCGTATATATTTCAAAATTCAGTTCGTAGCCTGTTGTCGCATCGCAAAGTACATACATTTATCATACCGTACTTATTGGGCTTATTCTTCATTTAAACCCTAAACCCTACTCCAACACGGAAGGGACATATTGCCTCATCTATTGTTAGGTTCTCATAAGGCTGAAAACTGGCAATGCATTTGTGCACAAAAAAAATGAAAGAAAGGCCTGAGTTTATGTAGTGGGTCATGATCAGGTTCCCCCTTCTTGATGACGGTGGCATTGTCATTTAGGTGCAACATAAATAAAATTCCGGAAAATCTAACACGACTCAACAGTCGACTGGCAAATCCTGTATGATAAAAGGGATCAGTAGACCAATAGTCACTAAGTTTGGGTAGCTTCACCACACACATTTGTAAAATTGTTGCAAAAAAAACAACAAATTTCGTGACGTTTTACTGCAGACCACCGGTGCCACATGGAATTTTCCTTCAGTTTGCCCTGACGTTTCATTGCCGCAATTGTCCTACCTGCATATCTGCTAGTTTCTGGTTTTTATATTTTTGATCACATCTTCACTAAAAAGTTACTGAAACAATCCATTTCGTCACTCGCCGCGCAAAACTGAGTAGAACCAGATGCCGATTGGAAGACAGGTAGCTGTGGTTGGTCATCTGTTCTGACCATTCATCATCAGGTTCAGATGATCTAGCAGATGTTCCCGGCACAGGTGAATCATCAGCCTGCGTCTCTTCGTCTAAACGAAAAAAATGAACACAAATTTCTGTAGGCGGAATATTTCTATCGTTTGTATTCGGAGTAAAATAATACAGCTAAACACTTACGATCCAAACTGATGTAATAAATAATAATCTTACCTGAACTATCGCTTGATACGTTATACGGTTCGAAAGCAGGGTCGTCATCACTTTCATCCGTCTCTGAACCCGCTTCTCCCGATAAAACATCCAAAATATCACTAACGTTGAGCCGGCGCGGCGTGAAGACATATTTACACAGTAACACAGCTGACAGCGTGACAGATCTGGCGCGCGCAGCACACGGCACACCGAGTGCTTCGGTAGAGGTCACGGCAAGGTGAAAGTACACTGTTTATCGTTTGAGTTCGAAATTCCCTGTAACTGCTGCATTCTAGTGGTCACTAGATGAACTATTATCTCCAAACAAGGGACGGGAACCGTACGTGATACGTTCAGCTGGATATAAACACACGAGAAAATCACGTCCAGATGCAGGAAAGCAGCGCGCCCGTATCCCTTACGGGCATAGTGTTGAAAGTGCTAATTGTAGTGAGCAATCTCTTTACTCGTTAACCCTCTGCATATTTTATTTATCCTCATTTATATCGTTATATACCTCAAATTATTCTCATGACCTCGAGTATACCATATTATTGCGCTATTCCGTCATACTCAGAGCTTTGCGCACTTTTTGATCATTTCCTTCTACATTCTCATTATTCATCATATACGTCTCAGCTAAACCCGCTGATATAACAATACCTCTATTCTTTTGCTCAGGATAAATTTTCCAATAAATGCCCGTAATTTTCCTTATGACGGACAAGTCGACGTTAAACCCATTCGCAACCAGTTTATCAGCTTCAATGTAGCAACAATGGCTTCATTACTCATCATTCTAATAAAATGCAATAAAACAATCTCAATGGTAACCATGCGGATATGAATAAAAAATGAAATCTCAACAGGCTGAGTAGCATATCACCAAGCAATATTACAACAACAAAAACATCTCCCTGCGCACGACAAATTTTATTATCACCAACTACTCGGTGACTCCATGAGAATAAAAACTCCTACTGACTGCGGTACATGAATATGTTGTCAAATAATAACTTCACCAACGTGAATGTACGTTACTCTGCACATTAAAATCTGATCTAAATGCTGGCATAGAAAAATAAATATCACCAACACCTCAAAGAAATAAACACAACCATTGTGCGCGAATGGTAAACAACTCTATTTACACTGGTGGCGACTGCGATGTACACGTTATACGCCTAAACTTACAAGAAAATTAAACTTACACAGCTATAATTTCTGACAATTCGCGTCCAAAACAAATATACACTGACTGACAGTGACAATGCAACACCAAGGAGGGTGGTTCGAAAGGGATGAAAGTTGGGGAAAAACAGAGACGGCACGGACGAATAATTGATGTTTCTTTCAAACCAATATGCAGGTTACACAATGCGCACGGCATCGACTCAGTAGGATGTAGGACCACCGCGAGCGGCGATGCACGCAGAAACACGTCGAGGTACAGAGTCAATAAGAGTGCGGATGGTGTCCTGAGGGATGGTTCTCCATTCTCTGTCAACCATTTGCCACAGTTGGTCGTCCGTACGAGGCTGGGGCAGAGTTTGCAAACGGCGTCCAATGAGATCCCACACGTGTTCGATTGGTGAGAGATCCGGAGAGTACGCTGGCCACGGAAGCATCTGTACACCTCGTAGAGCCTGTTGGGAGATGCGAGCAGTGTGTGGGCGGGCATTATCCTGCTGAAAGAGAGCATTGGGCAGCCCCTGAAGGTACGGGAGTGCCACCGGCCGCAGCACATGCTGCACGTAGCGGTGGGCATTTAACGTGCCTTGAATACGCACTAGAGGTGACGTGGAATCATACGCAATAGCGTCCCAAACCATGATGCCGCGTTGTCTACCGGTAGGGCGCTCCACAGTTACTGCCGGATTTGACCGTTCTCCACGCCGACGCCACACTCGTCTGCGGTGACTATCACTGACAGAACAGAAGCGTGACTCATCGGAGAACACGTCGTTCCGCCATTCCCTCATCCAAGTCGCTCTAGCCCGGCACCATGCCAGGCGTGCACGTCTATGCTGTGGAGTCAATGGTAGTCTTCTGAGCGGACGCCGGGAGTGCAGGCCTCCTTCAACCAATCGACGGGAAATTGTTCTGGTCGATATTGGAACAGCCAGGGTGTCTTGCACATGCTGAAGAATGGCGGTTGACGTGGCGTGCGGGGCTGCCACCGCTTGGCGGCGGATGCGCCGATCCTCGCGTGCTGATGTCACTCGGGCTGCGCCTGGACCCCTCGCACGTGCCACATGTCCCTGCGCCAACCATCTTCGCCACAGGCGCTGCACCGTGGACACATCCCTATGGGTATCGGCTGCGATTTGACGAAGCGACCAACCTGCCCTTCTCAGCCCGATCACCATACCCCTCGTAAAGTCGTCTGTCTGCTGGAAAAGCATCCGTTGACGGCGGCCTGGCATTCTTAGCTATACACGTGTCCTGTGGCACACGACAACACGTTCTACAATGACTGTCGGCTGAGAAATCACGGTACGAAGTGGGCCATTCGCCAACGCCGTGTCCCATTTATCATTCGCTACGTGCGCAGCACAGCGGCGCATTTCACATCATGAGCATACCTCAGTGACGTCAGTCTACCCTGCAATTGGCATAAAGTTCTGACCACTCCTTCTTGGTGTTGCATTTGCTCTGTCAGTCAGTGTATTACATAATTAAGAGAAACAACATGTGAGATTGGTATGATCACTTACATGTTGGAGTTTTGCCGGCTGTTCCTCTGTCGTCCCCTGGCCAGTGGAATTTAAGCTATGGCTCCAGTGATGTAGGACGTGGTCACTAACTTGCTGTATCCGGTCATGATTGATGAGCACCAGTTTTACACACGACACTTGATTCTTCTTATATACTAATTACACATTTTTATATCTGAAATTAGCACTATAACTGGCAATATTGGGCTTGGCACATAACTTCATTAATACTCCAATAATGAACTCTACCACAAACTCCTGCACAGCTGGGCAAGACCCTTTCCAGGAAGTAACGGTATCTCGAATGTACCATCCCTTAGCACGAGATTTCTGAATGTTTGTGGAGATTTGAGATCGACCACCTTGCCATTCCATGAACTGACTGGTAATTACACATTCCCTTCCTGGCCACTACCTAGGCTTAACCAAACAAGTAAGCAAAGTCTGTCCTTCAGTAAATCTCTGCTTTCCCGCCCACTCCGTAATGTATGTGTTTTCTAGTTATTTAAGAAAACTGGCAATGTGAAATACTGCCGCGTCACACTTAATATGATGAGGCCTGAATTCAATAACATGTAAGTCAGATATAATGTTCATTATCCCACTGGAATTCCTAGCTCTGACTAAATATCCCCTCTCACTGAGCACTGTGTTCTAATAATCTATGTTACTCTGAATGTTTGGAAGTTACTGTTTCCATCACTGTCTATGCGTTAACACCGCGGAATCAAAGTTATTGTTTCCCATAACATCCAATTCAAAATTTGCAATTGACTTACTCAATTGGTTGACGACTCAAGATGAACTGACACAGCAAAGTCTGCGTCCGTAGAATATTGAAGACTACTCGGCACTAATCTTAGCGACTCATGTAATGATTAATGTTGGTGCGACATTACGCGACGAAGAGCTCGCGAACACTGAGAACTGACGTACACTCTGAGTGAGACTAAAAACTGACTCTGCATGTCTCCCCTCGAGCTGGGCTGTGGGGTTCCTTATATGGCTGCTAATGCCCATCTGGGCCCTCGGGGGTTTTGCCGCACTGAAATTCCCTCGAAAAATTATTTCTATTGCACTTGTAATTTCCAGAATTTCTAAACTTGTACTGGAATTGCAATATTGCTGACATTCCTTTCACCAGTGTTTTATCACCGATTGATCGTAGCTCTCATCAAAAACTGAGATGCGTGGATGGTGCTATTTCATCTAAGCGATGCAATCTACTTCGGGGTAAAACGTCTGCCGGTGGCTTGTAGCGCGGGATATCCACACCTTCACAAATAATGTCACAGAACATTATTTTAATTACCAATACTGCACTGAAAATATTAATTTTGACTGCTTTCAGGAGCACCAAGAGTATGTGTTAATATTTGTCTGATGTCGACGATCAGCTATATTATTTTGAGCGCTAGAAATGAAAGAATACTTTTTCGCTCTCTGATTGGCTGGATATCGCCTTGAGGATATGCGCTTTTCGTCTGTTCGGAACGAACCATCTCTGTCTGAGGAAGGTCTTTCATCACTCCAACTCTCTCGCACAAAACATGCCTTTTCCCCTCTATTTCTGTCACCTTTGTTCAGTTACTGGGTGCAGTCATGGTACCCGTGAGAAAGCGCTGACCCAAGCACTAAGCTGTCGGCTTCAAAGTTTTACTTGACAGTAGTTTTGAGTGCAATTATCTTCGCTGCACCCTGGAACGTGCCTTAAGCTTGGTGACAGGACTCGAATTTGTGTCACCAACTTTTATTAGACTTGCCGTGCCGCCTGCCGAAATATCTACCGCAGTGGTTGCCTCATGTGCACAAATGTTGCATAAAATAATTCATTATTTAATGCTAATTCGTCATATGTGTGCAATTTTCAAAAATGCCTGCCTCAGTCCCACATTCATGGCCAAAACCTTTATATCAGGCCCCACTGGCGGAATTGATCACGAGCCGCAACTGTATGCATTCAGGTCTGATAATATTGTACTTGGTCTTGATTCACGCTCGGGGACTGGGTGTTTGTGTTTGTCCCAGCACTCTTCTCTTGATATTTACGCAACACTACCAACACGCAATAGTGATTACATCCCATCACGGGAAGAGCATCAGATCATAAAACCACCTGTGAGAGATATCTCGCACCCACTGGTGTGGGAAAAGCGGTGAATATAACAGATCCATGTCATGGTTACAACTGAGATAATACACAATTACTGTTGGCCACGCGTCGCGCATGCTCCTTAGCAGTGATGTGACTGCACGTATGGAACGTGGTCGGGAATTTGAGTACGTGAAATTAAATTGTTTAAATTCCCTTGCATTATATTCAATACCTTACGCACTTAAATGTACACTGAGACATAACACAAAAATGGAATGAGAGATAACTTATCCTATTACAGGGTACACCTGCAGACAGAGCGACAACTCAAACAGCTTGGATCCGACTTATTACTTCCTGAGCCACTAAAAACAAACATTGTTGTGCTCCACTCCTCTGAGACACACGTCAGGTTCCATATGTTCCCAGATGACATCTAAGGGGTTCGGATACGGTTTCCTGCCGACCACGCAAGGGGCCATGAACGCCCATTCCTCCTCTGCAGATAGTTGTTATCCAGGTGCGGGAAGGACACACCAGTAATGTTCTCAGCATTCAGCTCACAGTTTGGGAACTCTTCTTCTCTTACACATCCGCCTTATGGAGACCTCGTTTGTGAACAAGGTACAACCGTAGTCTCTCTCAACAGGCTGCAGTGTCCTGCCATAGGATGTTCGTCGGCAAGTTCTGTTACACCTCCAGTCGGAGCAGATGTCATCCCTCCTCTGGGCCCATCGTGTAGGGCACTTGGCACATGTTGTGATGTGATGGCTCTAATATTTCTGTACTTACCTACGAGTAAACACTTTGAATGACAGTAATGCGCCTATGAACAAAGTGGATATCTGCCAACACTTGAGAATAATTTGTACTCCTGCGTGATGGTACAAACTACAGGGATGTATCCACTCTGAATGTTCATAAGCGGAAACAACTCATTTATATATATCACACGAGGCGTCTGTGGATCACCTCACATTTATAACGAACAGTATGCTTCGAAACACAGAGCCGATGCAGTCAGTCGTGTCGCGTTAACAGGAACCCACACTCGTTAGCTACATCGATGCTTCGGAACAGCAAAGCTTTGAAACAGTGACGCAGCTTTGCTTATCCCCTCGCCTCACACAGCGTGAGACTGCCCTGAAGATGAGCCGATGTTCGTTAATAGACTCTTCATATTCCGAATCGTGAGTCAAATTATTAAAAGAACAATGTACTCTACAATGTAGGGCCTTTCATATGGAAAAAGGATTTATTGTTCTCAAACCAGGGTCACATAATAACAGAAAGTCGCTTCCGTTTGTCAAGTGCAAAAGTTTCTAAAATTACGTTTTAAAACTTCAATTTGAAGTAAATTTTTAAACTGGAATAGGTCAAGTCTGTTACTGTATACATAATACCGATCTTGGGCTCTTCGGAGATTTAATTAATCATTTTATAATTAATTATTGAGGTTAATCCACTCACTTAGACTAATAGATACCGCATGATTTTGCAACTGGATTAAGTAAGTTATACATAAAATACATATTTTGAAATGTTCTTAAATTTCGTTAATCATTTTATAATTATTCAAATTAGTTACTGTTTTAGTGTGCATTTGACGGCAAATTTAATTCCTTTTAATACCAATGTAAGCGCTTAGGGAAGAAGGAAACGCTGTTTATTACCGGTACTATATACTGGTACTATTATATTGTGCATCATACATTTATCATACTGTACGTTGTACATTTGCTCATTAAATATTTCACGAACCTCATATTTTATCTGTATCAGGACTTCGAACATTTTAGTCAGTGAATTGGAAGCGTGGTTCAAGTTCCGTCACGCCATCGCGAAGTACTGTTTCTCTTGCATTCCGAGACGGAAGTGCGCCGTGTGTCGACACACTGCTTCCAAAAATGCACTGCACCGTGTGGATGTTTCGAAACATTCAGCAGTGACAGTTAGGCTTTGTCTATTATTAAAACAGTATTTAAACCACACGAGGCGGAATAATTCAGGTTTATCACATGCTACGTTGGACAGGATTTTTGCCTTGGCGTTGATGCATTGATACTTGCAAAGAGTGTCATTAGATACTCAAGTGTATCAATGTGTTCCAGTAAATTTCCCAATCACTTCACCTGCAACTTTAAAGATGCTCCTTTATTCCTCACGTGAAAAGCATGTGCCTGGGTGTTTGATGGATTTGGTTTGAAATTATTATTCTCTAAAGGTATAAACCACTTCAGTAGCTTATAATTTCGAATTACATGACCAAAGTACTCTACTTTATGATATTGTACATGAATACTGTAGCCCCACATCTCGAAGGATGGTGTTCAGACCTCATACAGGACATACAAAACACCGAAGAAAACAGGGGTGGAGAACATGAAGTCATTGTGACAGAGGATTTAAATCATTCTCTTGAAAGCAGTTCTTGGAACCTAGATTCGACAGGACTGCTCAAGCTGTGATCAAGTACGCAGGTGAGAGACCTAAAGCACTGGACTTGCTTCAGTGATATGCCAGCTACGTCAAGTTCATAGGTTGAATTACATGTTTTATTACGACCATTAAATAGTATTTTTCGTGTTTAAACGCAGAACTGTGTTTGACCACACAGTTCGCTAATATCTGTGGACCTTCAGCACTTATTGCAAACAGAAAAGTATAATATGCATATGACAGATTATTTATTACGATTCCGGTAAATTTCCCAATCACTTCACCTGCGACTTTAAAGATGCTTCTTTATTCCTCACATGAAAAGCATGTTCCTGGGTGTTTGATGGATTTGGTTTGATATTATTCTCTAAACGTATAAACCACGTCACTAGCTCATAATTTCGAATGACATGACCAAAGTACTCTACGTTATGATATTGTACATGAATATGTAGCCCCACAGATATCCTGTTTCCCTTGCAGTGCTTTAGAAAAAACAATGGCAACAGCAATCCGCATTACCACATCACCACATCATTGAGAACCCATGCAAGTGCCCAGATGGTTTTTCTCTTCCCAGACGGCAGTGGAGGATGCTAAATCGAATTAGGACCGGCCAAGGTAGATGTGGAGCCACTCTCTTCAAATGAGGATGGAAGACATCACCGCAATGTGACTGCGGACAAGGGGAACAGACAGTGGAACACCTTGCATTTGAGTGTCCTTTGCGTAGTTACACAGGCTCTATTGAGGACTTAAACTGTGTCTCAAACGAAGCTCTTCTCTGGCTATTAAATTTTGACATGGAACTTTAGTTACGAGCTTGAGATGGTAGTTGTATATATTGTAAATAATATTGTATTCATCATACGCTAAATAAATAAATAAATAAATAAATAAATAAATAAATAAATAAATACAGCAATTATTGCAGAGGAGTGGAGTTATAGCACAGCCTTGCCTCATCTCTCACTTTATTTCAAAAGCACAGATGTTGGTGTTATCAACGTTAACAGATGCGGACAGATTCTAATATAGGTTGGCAACGGTTCGTTTGTCTTTTACATCAAGACCAATACCATATAGTATATTCAGTTTACCATCTAAACCAAAAAGTCTCTAGACAACCGGGAATAAAACAACACCAAGATGAATTAGTCTCTTCTGCAAGGAAACAACCTGCCCTTCATGAACAATGATAACTTGATCATGACCATTGGTTTCTAGTTTAATGTGGAATCCGAACCAAAGGCTGTTTTCTTCATCTCATAACTCACATATTCCGTGGCCGCAACTCCAACCGCAGCCAGCTCAGCGACAATGATTGTAGACTATCATGTCCCCTGATCTTTATCGTCAGATTAGGTCAGCAATACCCTTATGATAGAAACATCGGTCCTGGTCGGAACTGGCCTGTACTTTGTGTCGAACTTGGATGTCATCATCTAAGGCACCATTTGGATGGTCCACTGACAGAACACTAGAGAGGGAGATGTGGAGCTATAGGCAAGAGACCAAGAGAATTTAGAGTTTTGGTAAACGTGTTGTAAGGAAGACATTTTAAGATGTCCTTGTGACGCGGGTGGTCACTTCAGCACAGCCCGCTCCTTAGGCTCGAGAGCTTCCTGAGCTCTTTGAGATTGTCGTTTAGTCTTTCACGGCCGGTATCTTCGCTGTATGCCATGGTCGAATTGCGTTAGTAGCTGCCAATGTTTCGCCCGAAACTGAGCGAGGCATCTCAGGAATCCACTCTGTATGAAGGTCTGTAGCGTACTGAAGGTGTGGCATCCAGTAAATGGAAGAGCAAGCCGAAGTGCAAGAAATTTCTCTGAAAGGAAACTTAAAACACTTTGTTGGTGTAGCTCTGACGATGTAGCAGAATGAAACAGCCGTGAAAGTGCGAATCTGGCAACGCTTGTGGCCGTCGAGTGGAATGGACGTGTTCCTACAAGCTGTGGCTCAGCCAACCTCGCCCGTCCGTTATATATAACAGAGGAAGGACTGTTCAGAACCCGGCCATGTGTAGATATTTCCAACTGCACTCAACGTATAACAGCCACACCCAGAAATCTCCTGAGCTGTATAGTGATTACTTTTCCCATGACTGAACAACAACGTGTGTAACAATCAGCCAATTTACTCCAACAATTCGATGTAAAAAGATTTAAAAGTCCAAAAATTCATCCTCTGACCAGAATTCAAATCTTGATTGTGAATAACGAATGGATGAAACGAATGTAAGATAATCAGCGGATCGAAATCACAATATTCAAAATTTTAAAAAATCCAAAATGAATCCTCAGACTAGAATTAACAAGCACGACGATGAACAACGATTATGAACATAAAACAATCAGCGGAACCGATACGCAATGGCCCACCTTCCCTGATGCCAACTTATAACAATGGTATGCACTAACCAAGGGGCTGCCTCCAAGGCACAGCCCTGAATCAGTGATTCTTTTCGTTTAAAGAGGTCCCTCATAAATGTACGCATCGATAGTAAAGCAGAACCATGTTAATTCTCACGTAGCGGTACTAATTACAAGTAACGTAGACTCACGGTGTTTTATAAACATAAGGGCGCAGCCCAAAGGCAACGCAAACCAATGGCTTCCCCAGATACGGGTACGAATCTCAGGGACGCGTACTAACCCGTGGTGTTCCTCACATTGTGGGTACTCATCACAGGTACCAGTATCATCCCGCGGTGTTCCTCGCATAAGGGTACAAATCTCAGGGACCGGTAGAATCCCGTGGTGTTTCTCACATAGTGAGTACTAATCACAGTAACCTGTACTATCGAGTAGATTTTCATCACATAGCGGGTACTAATCACAGTAACCCATACTATTCCGCGGTGTTCCTCACATTGACAGTACTATCCACAGTAACCCGTACTATCCCGTGGTGTCCCTCGCATTGTGGGTAATAATCTGTCCCAGAGGGGACACGTTTTAAGCTTTTCCCTTCAACATTTTAGACCTGGGCAATTCGCCATTGAAATGTGTATCACTTTGGGATCTTATTCGTACTCTCTTGTAATTTTTTTTGGTGCAACTTAGGTCGCTAATTGTAACTGCCATCGTTTATATGCGATGTGTTTCCTTTTTTCTTCCCTGATTTTACGTCTTTTGTTTACTTGTCTGATCTCAGGCCGGGTAGAGAGCGAGTCTGCTCTGTTGGTGTACCTCGCCTTGTCGGGAGCCATGCTGTTTGCCGTCGCTCTTGACAAGAGCAATTGCCTGGGTAACATGTAATAAAGTGCCTTATTCTTTTAATTTACTATTATCTTCTTCAAAGGAGTGGACGTGCATTATTTAACTTGTTTTGAGCTCTTCAAGAAGGTAAGTAAGCTGCTTTTCTATCTGACGTCATGCATTAGCCGGGCTTCAAAGACCAAATGTAAGTTATGTTATTCAAATATATTTTATTTAATTTTCTACTGGAGCTGGACTGAACCGTCTCGAAACCCAAACTTAATTCGTGGACATTACTAGGTTATACGATCCCCTATTCTGGTAAACCTTCATTTCGAGCCTCTTGGCATAAAGAAACTTTCGGCTTACTGACTGCTCGGTTGAAACCGCATCGGTGTGGGAGTTACAACTTTCGGCTAAGTGTTTATCGGACTAAAAGACTTTTCTGTTTCAACGGTGTTAAATAAGTCTGGAGTAATGAAAATTTTATTTAAAAAAAGTATGTAATGCTATCATTTATATAGTATGAGATTGCAAGATTATCTCTGTGGATCGGAATCTGTTTTTGCTTAAATTTTTTTGACCTTATTTTCTCTTGGTGTTAATTTTCCTTATTGCTGGGTTAACGCTCTATCTTGTTTACGTTCCTACGGCTATTGTCGCCCATAGGAACTATTGCTCGAGATAATTGAAAAATGTTTGATTATTATGGCCCTTGAATATTAATTGGTGATGTGCGCGTATTTACACTGACTGACAGAGCAAATGCAACACCAAGAACGAGTGGTCAGAACTTTATGCCAATTGCAGGGTAGACTGACGTCACTGAGGTATGCTCATGATGTGAAATGCGCCGCTGTGCTGAGCACGTAGCGAACGATAAATGGGACACGGCGTTGGCGAATGGCCCACTTCGTACCGTGATTTCTCAGCCGAAAGTCATTGTAGAACGTGTTGTCGTGTGCCACAGGACACGTGTATAGCTAAGAATGCCAGGCCGCCGTCAACGGAGGTATTTCCAGCAGACAGACGACTTTACGAGGGGTATGGTGATCGGGCTGAGAAGGGCAGGTTGGTCGCTTCGTCAAATCGCAGCCGATACCCATAGGGATGTGTCCACGGTGCAGCGCCTGCGGCGAAGATGGTTGGCGCAGGGACATGTGGCACATGCGAGGGGTCCAGGCGCAGCCCGAGTGACGTCAGCACGCGAGGATCGGCGCATCCGCCGCCAAGCGGTGGCAGCCCCGCACGCCACGTCAACCGCCATTCTTCAGCATGTGCAAGACACCCTGGCTCTTCCAATATCGACCAGAACAATTTCCCGTCGATTGGTTGAAGGAGGCCTGCACTCCCGGCGTCCGCTCAGAAGACTACCATTGACTCCACAGCATAGACGTGCACGCCTGGCATGGTGCCGGGCTAGAGCGACTTGGATGAGGGAATGGCGGAACGTCGTGTTCTCCGATGAGTCACGCTTCTGTTCTGTCAGTGATAGTCACCGCAGACGAGTGTGGCGTCGGCGTGGAGAAAGGTCAAATCCGGCAGTAACTGTGGAGCGCCCTACCGCTAGACAACGCGGCATCATGCTTTGGGGCGCTATTGCGTATGATTCTACGTCACCTCTAGTGCGTATTCAAGGCACGTTAAATGCCCACCGCTACGTGCAGCATGTGCTGCGGCCGGTGGCACTCCCGTACCTTCAGGGGCTGCCCAATGCTCTGTTTCAGCAGGATAATGCCCGCCAACACACTGCTCGCATCTCCCAACAGGCTCTACGAGGTGTACAGATGCTTCCGTGGCCAGCGTACTCTCCGGATCTCTTACGAATCGAACACGTGTGGGATCTCATTGGACGCCGTTTGCAAACTCTGCCCCAGCCTCGTACGGACGACCAACTGTGGCAAATGGTTGACAGAGAATGGAGAACCATCCCTCAGGATACCATCTGCACTCTTATTGACTCTGTACCTCGACGTGTTTCTGCGGGCATCGCCGCTCGCGGTGGTCCTACATCCTACTGAGTCGATGCCGTGCGCATTGTGTAACCTGCATATCGGTTTGAAATAAACATCAATTATTCATCCGTGCCGTCTCTGTTTTTTCCCCAACTTTCATCCCTTTCGAACCACTCCTTCTTGGTGTTGCATTGTCACTGTCAGTCAGTGTATGTTGAGAGCTCTGGGCTATTTATTCTTCTTCCTATGTGATCTGTGATTTAATTACGGGAGCTTTTCCTGGTGGATTGAGCTGCCTGGCGTTTAATGCCAGTGGAATACTGTGTAGAAGGGATACTGACTGGAGGGTGATTGGGGATTTAAATGAGACTATGGAGTGGGTATGTGGGAAACTGGGAGTGAAATTTCTAGATCCTAATGGGTGGGTAGGAGATAGGGATCTGCGCTCAGATGGCCTTCATTTAAACCGCAGTGGTACATATAAGTTAGGAAATTTGTTTGGAAGGGTAATATGGAGGTACATTCAGGGAAACGGGATGGCCTAGGGAGCGGTGATAAGGGAACAGGGAACTGGAAATCAAGTAGGGATGACATAAAATTGTTAATGTTGAACTGTAGAAGTATTGTAAGGAAAGGAATAGAATTAAGTAATTTAATAGATATATATTTACCAGATATTGTAATAGGAGTTGAATCATGGCTAAGAAATGATATAATGGATGCAGAAATTATCTCACGGCACTGGAGTGTGTATCGTAGTGATATGATAGGAAGGGTGGGAGGGGGAGTGTTCATTCTGGTGAAAGAATAATTTGTAAGCTACGAAAAAGTTAAAGATGAGACACATGAAATTCTAGGTGTAAGGCTCATTTCTAAAGATAATAGGCAATTTGATATATTTGGAGTGTAGAGATCGGAAAAAGGTAGCACTGACGCGGATTCGGAATTATTTGATAGGATAGTCAGCTATGTGGGAAACGACATGGAAAGAAATGTGATTGTAGCGGGAGATCTGAATTTGCCAGATGTCAATTGGGAAGGAAATGCGAACGACAGGAAGCATGACCAACAAATGACAAATAAGTTAATATGGGAAGGAGAGCTGATTCAGAAAGTGATGGAACCAACCAGAGGGAAAAATATCCTGGATGTCGTGCTGATAAAACCAGATGAGCTCTATAGGGAAACTAAAGTAATGGATGGTATTAGTGATCATGAAGCTGTTTTTGTGGTAGTTAAAAATAAATGTGATAGAAAGGAAGGTCTTAAAAATAGGACTGTTAGGCAGTACAATATGGCTGAGAAAGCAGGCATGAGGCAGTTTCTAAAAAGTAACTATGATCGGTGGAAAACGGTAAATAAAAATGTAAACAGACTCTGCGATGGGTTTAAAGAAATTGTTGAGGAATGCGAAAACAGGTTTGTACCATTAAGGGTGGTAAGGAATGGTAAAGACCCACCTTATTATAATAGAGAAATAAAGAGACTAAGAAGGAGGTGCAGACTGGAAAGAAATAGAGTTAGAAATGGTTGTGGGATTAAGGAGAAATTGAAGGAACTTACTAGAAAATTGAATCTAGCAAAGAAGGCAGCTAAGGATAACATAATGGCAAGCATAATTGGCAGTCATACGAATTTTAGTGAAAAATGGAAGGGTATATATAGGTATTTTAAGGCAGAAACAGGTTCCAAGAAGGACATTCCAGGAATAATTAATGAACAAGGGGAGTGTGTATGTGAGGATCATCAAAAGGCAGAAGTATTCAGGCAGCAGTATGTAAAGATTGTTGGTTACAAGGATAATGTCGAGATAGAGGAGGAGACTAAGGCCAAAGAAGTAATAACATTTACATATTATAACAATGACATTTACAATAAGATACAAAAGTTGAAAACTAGAAAAGCGGCTGGAATTGATCAGATTTCTGGGAATATACTAAAGACAATGGGTTCGGATATAGTACCATATCTGAAGTACTTATTTGATTATTGTTTGGTCGGAGGAGCTATACCAGATGAATGGAGAGTTGCTATAGTAGCCCCTGTGTATAAAGGAAAGGGTGATAGACATAAAGCAGAAAATTACAGGCCACTAAGTTTGACATGCATTGTATGTAAGCTTTGGGAAGGCATTCTTTCTGATTATATTAGACATGTTTGTGAAATAAATAACTGGTTCGATGGAAGGCAATTCGGTTTTAGGAAAGGTTATTCCACTGAAGTTCAACTTGTAGGATTCCAGCAAGATATAGCAGATATCTTGGATTCTGGAGGTCAAAAGGACTGTATCGCGATTGACCTGTCTAAAGCATTTGATAGGGTGGATCATGGGAGACTACTGGCAAAAATGAGTACAATTGGACTAGACAAAAGAGTGACTGAATGGGTTGATATATTTCTAGAAAATAGATCTCAGAGAATTAGAGTAGGTGAAGCTTTATCTGACCCTGTAATAATTAAGAGGGGAATTCCTCAAGGCAGTATTATCGGACCTTTATGTTTTCTTATATATATATATATATATATATATATATATATATATATATATAAATGATATGAGTAAAGGAGTAGAATCGGAGGTAAGGCTTTTTGCGGATGATGTTAATCTCTATAGAGTGATAAATAAGTTACAAGATTGTGAGCAACTGCAACGTGACCTCGAAAATGTTGTGAGATGGACAGCAGGCAATGGTATGTTGATAAACGGGGTTAAAAGTCAGGTTGTGAGTTTCACAAATATGAAAAGTCCTCTCAGTTTTAATTACTGCGTTGATGGGGTGAAAGTTCCTTTGGGGATCATTGTAAGTATCTAGGTGTTAATATAAGGAAAGATCTTCATTGGGGTAATCACATAAATGGGATTGTAAATAAAGGGTACAGATCTCTGCACATGGTTATGAGGGTGTTTAGGGGTTGTAGTAAGGATGTAAAGGAGAGTGCATATAAGTCTCTGGTAAGACCCCAACTAGAGTATGGTTCCAGTATATGGGACCCTCACCAGGATTACCTGATTCAAGAACTGGAAAAAATCCAAAGAAAAGCAGCTCGATTTGTTCTGGGTGATTTCCGACAAAAGAGTAGCGTTACAAAAATGTTGCAATGTTTGGGTTGGGAAGAATTGAGAGAAAGAAGGAGAGCTGCTCGACTAAGTGGTATGTTCCGAGCTGTCAGCGGAGAGATGGCGTGGAATGACATTAGTAGACGAATAAGTTTGAATGGCGTTTATAAAAGTAGGAAAGATCACAATATGAAGATAAAGTTGGAATTCAAGAGGACAAACTGGGGCAAATATTCATTTATAGGAAGGGGAGTTAGGGATTGGAATAACTTAGCAAGGGAGATGTTCAATAAATTTCCAAATTCTTTGAAATCATTTAGGAAAAGGCTAGGAAAGCAACAGATAGGGAATCTGCCACCTGGGCGACTGCCCTAAATGCAGATCAGTATTGATTGATTGATGCCCATTTGATTTAATGTGTGCTCACTCTGTTATGATTTGAGCTGCTCGCCCTGTGAACTGACGTTTGAATTCTTATTTGGTGGGCGCGTTATCCACCTGGGTGATATCTTTTCCTATTTTGAAGTGTGGTAGATTTTTAGAGGTCATTTGGTGCCCTGTTTCGTGGCTATTTGGTTTGAAGTGTGCCTTCCGATTTGGGTATGCCTTCCGTGCGTGTTAATTCTGTTTTCCACTTGTATCCGTTGTGAACCCGTTTAAGAGAAGTATCTCGCGGTCTCACCTTACCTTCACCTGATGTACAAATAATTCCTGGGGAAAGAGTTTTTTTATTTATTAATTTTCAAGTAAATCCTTGTAAGTGCAAGGTACCTTCTTGAGCACTTCTGACGATCAGTAATAGATGTGACCATGGACATTCTTGACTTTTAACTACCTTGTACTTTATTTTCTTTCAAGTTTACCTTTAATTCATTTTGAAATCTAAAGACGTCCCTCTACTGCAGGTACCTATTGATTTTTCAAATCTAATCTATTTTGTTAAAACAATTTATTGTTACATTAATTCAGTTCAAAGTTTATTTTATTAATCTATTGACCCTTAGGCAATTAATTCGATAGTATTTTAGAGTTAGTCAATGTAGGTTTGTTCTATTATCATGTGTTAATATTTTTAAATCACAGCAATTAAATAATCTATTTTTAAAAGAAATTAAGCAATGTTTTTCCTCCATTCTTCTATTATTTACCACAGCGAAAACCGCTAGGTTACGATCCGTCTTGCCTCTGTTTTGCGGTCCCGTTGCTGCATTTTGGTGAGTATTGACGATTCCTGTTTAAATATTTTTCCTGGTTGTGCTATTTCATGGCCTTGTTTACTTGTACCAGTGAGTGCCGGTACGAGCTGGTAAAAACCACATTCACCCGTAATATGCAGTGGTGTTCCTCTCATTGTGGGTATTAATCACAGTCACTCGTACTACCCAGTGGTGTTCCTCACATAATGGGTACTAATCAAGGGACCAGTACTATCCCGCGGTGTTGCTCACATAGTGGGAACTAATGACAGAGACCCGTATTATCGCGCGGTGTTCCTCACAAAATGGGTATTAATCAAGGGATCCGTCCTATCCCGTAGTGTTGCTCACATAGTGGGTACTAATCAAAGAGACCCGTACTGTCGCGTGGTGTTCCTCACATAGTGGGAACTAATGACAGGCAAACCCCAGACCCGTGAAGTTCCCGGGAACGCAAACTCATGGTATTCCTCACATGGTGGTACTAATCACAGGGACCTGTACTATCCAGTGGTGTTCCTCAATAATGGGTACTAGTCGCAGTCACCCGTACTATCCAGTGGTGTTCCTCACATAATGGGTACTAATCGAGTGACCCGTACTATCCCGTGGTGTTCCTCACATAGTGGTACTAATCACAGAGACCCGTATTATCGCGTGGTATTCCTCACAAATATTAATCAAGGGATCCGTCCTATCCCGTAGTGTTGCTCACATGGTGGGTACTAATCAAAGAGACCAGTACTGTCGCGTGGTGTTCCTCACATAGTGAGAACTAATGGCAGGCAAACCCCAGACTCGCGAAGTTCCTCAGAACGAAAACTCATGGTGTTCTTCACATGGTGGTACTAATCACAGGGACCTGGTGTTCCTCATAGTGGGGACTAATCGCAGGTAAAACCCAGAACCGTGGAGTTCCTTGGAACTCGGTCCCATGTTGCTCCTCACATACTGGTAATAATCACATGGAGCCGTACTATCCAGTGGTGTTCCTCAGAGAAGGGTACTAATCAAAGGGGGGCGTACTATCCCGTGTTGCACCTAACATAGTGGGTACTACTCACAGGGACCCGTACTATCCCGTGGTGTTCCATGGAACAAAAAACCATGGTGTACCTCACATAGTTGCACAAATCTCAGGGATCCGTACTCTACCGTGGAGTTTCTGACATAGTGCGTACTAACGACTGATAATCCCCAGAATTCTTATGTTCCTCGGAACGAAAAACCAAGTTGTTCCTCACATAGTGGTATTAATCACAGGGGCACATGCTATACCGTGGTGCTCATCACAGAAGGGTACTAATCAAAGGGGCGTGTACTATCCCGTGGTGTTCATCACATCGTGGTACTGACAGGTAAACCCCGACCCATGGTGTTGCTCGGAACGCAAACCCATGGTGTCCGTCACATAGTTATACACGTCTCAGGGACCCCTGCTATACCGTGGTTTTCCTCACATAGTGGTACTAATCATAGGGACCCGTAATATCCAGTGGTGTTCGTCGAAACGACAATCCATGGTGTTCGTCACATAGCTGTACAAATCTCAAGGACTCATACTATCCCGTGGTGTTCCTCACATATGGGTACTAATGACAGGTAAAACGTAGACCAGTAGTGTTCCTCGGAACGCAAACCCGTGGTGTTCCTCACATAGTAGTACTAATCACGGGGACCCGTACCCTGGTGTTCCTCATATAGTTGTACATGTCTCAGTGACCCGTTCTGTACCGTGGTGTTGCTCATATAGTGGTACTAATCACAGGGACCCGTACTATCCTGTGGTGTTTCTCACATCGATCTACAACTCGCAGTGACCCGTACTATCCCGTGGTGTTCCTCATATCGTTGTACACGTCTCAGGCACCCATACTATACTGTAGTGTTCCTCACATAGTGGTACCTATCACAGGGAGCCGTACAATCCCGTGGTGTTCCTCACATAGTGTTACAAATCTCAGCGACGTGTACTATCCCGTTGTGTTCCTCGGAAGGCGGACCCATGGTGTTCCTCACGTAGTTGTAGAAATTTCAGGGACCCGTATTATCCCGTGGTGTTCCTCGGAACGGAGACCCATGATGTTCACAGACGAAGCTGAAACACACGAGCGAGATTAGCCAACCTAATGCGGGCAAAGGGATAGCCTCCGTCATTATGGTGCGAACTATACACTGGCACATTAAACAAATAGTCATCCCCCAACAGACCAATGGTATTCGTCTCTTTGTGGTACTAATCACAAGGATGATGGATCAAAACACAGGTAATTCGGTTCAAAATTCAGCATGCCTTGGTGTCTTCTCCCACCCGCAGGTGTTTGTGTGTTTGGTCCACGAGAGCTATTTTATTTCGCTCATGTCGGCCGGAAAACCAGGTGGGACACCCTACACGTCACCTGGGACGGAGCTCGTGGGAGTCACAGCTCTCCCCCTGCTACGACACCCTAGCAGGTTCCCTCATTCTCGTCCTGCCTCGACCCCCCATCTTCTTTGAAACCTTGTGCGATTGTACGGTATTAGGTATTTAAAATTTAGACCTGACTTGTAATGAACTTAACTATCGCTTGTTCATTCTCACTGTTGCTTCTTTTGAATTGTGTTACTCATTCAGTTAAATTTATATCACTTGTTAACGATTTGGCATAAGAGTTTCCACGTCTATGCATCTGTATTAACTATATAACGTTTTAAAACCTAACACGTACCATACATTCTCAATATTTGTCCCAGTATCCATCGAATTATATTTGTTATACATTGTACCCGCTGGTCGGTTTTGTACACACACGTATATCTATTCTAGTGAAAGGTTGTTGTTATGATTATTGAAATGATCTTTTCATTTAGTTGTATACCTTATCACCATCCTGTATGCCCCGGTTCCCTCTAGGCTGTATTCCACTGCGCACAAAAGTGTTTAATTATTATTAATATTATCAGCAATGTTAAACCTGTACTCTGTCACTGAGCAATAGCTCCTGTATAACATACGGTCATCACATGGTGCCAGAATACCAATATAACCTAGTAACAAATGATAACGTACTAACAGTTTATAAGAACATGAAAAGGAACAACAACTACGAAATGTAACATGGTAGCAGGGATTCACTAAATCAAAACTCATTTCTTTGCTTCGCTGTAATTTCCATCGTACTTAACCTCACATTACCTTACGAAATATTTTAAATCAATCACTTTTCCGACGACTTCGTCAATTGTTTGACATTAATAACACTCAACCCCGGCAATTACCTCAAGGTCAATCGTTACCTAACCTCATATTAATAGAAACATAATTTCCCTCATGAGTTAAATACTCCCTCCACCTATGACAACGATCGCTAATCTAATTTGCTCTTTCTGATCGCCAGTCATTCGTTCCTATTCTGCGTCTTTTTCCCTCTTTCATATTTTCGACTGTTAAGAGTAAGCTCAACCTTGATAAACTAACACATTTCCTTATACATTTTCCACAGTTACTTACTTTCTATCTATTTGCGCCTCCTTATTTTGTGCTTGTTACCTTTGACTCGAGGTTCTGTGTTTTTTGACTGGGCAGTGATTGCCGGTTTAGGTTAGGTTCTCGTATATTAAGAGTGATAATAGTAGTATAATACAGGGATTCTGCGGCCACCACCTCCTCCGGCTCCCAGAAGCCACCTCCACCACCACCACCACCACAGGCTCCCAGATGCCTCCTCCTCCACCACCACCACCACCACCACAGGCTCCCAGATGCCTCCTCCACCACCACCACCACCACAGGCTCCTAGAGGCCACCTCCACCACCACCACAGCCAGAGGCCTCCCAGATCCCACCTCCACCACCACCACAGCCAGAGGCCTCCCAGATGCTTCCTCTACCATCACCACAGCCAGAGGCCTCCCAGAGGTCTCCTCCACCACCCGCGGGAAATTTGAATTTGTAAAAAAAACCAAGTGCTTTTTGACAGCTGTCATCGACAACAACGCATCGCTAACCTCAGCACTGCCATCTTGACGGGCCTAAACCTCAGTAGTGCCAACTTAACCTAACTAGCGCGAGATAAACAAAGCCACGTGTTTTTGACAGCCACGTGCTTTTTGACAGACAACGCATCGCTAACCTCAGTACTGCCATCTTGACGGGCCTAAACCTCAGTAGTACCAACTTAACCTAACTAGCGTGTGGTAAACAAAGCCACGTGCTTTTTGACAGCCACGTGCTTTTTTGACAGCTGTCATCCGCCATCTTTAAACCACAGAGCACTGTGCTGCAGTCTTTATCGTAGTAGATGTAAATTCGTCACCTGTCATCGGCAGTGCTGCCATCTTGGCGGGCCTAAACCTTAGTGCTACCAACTTAACCTCACTAGCGTGAGATAAACAAATCCACGTGCAGCTGTCATCCGCCATCTTTAATCCATAGAGCACAGTGCTGCCCTCTTTAGCTACTTACCTTTGAAATGTAGTACGTCACAGCTGTCATCCGCCATCTTGCATCCGAAACCTCAGTGCTGCACTCTTTAGCTAGATACCTTCGAAATGTAGTGGTGGCGATTTGAAAAATTCTTTATGCTCTTGTTTGGAAACAAAGCCACGTGCAGCTGTCATCCGCCATCTTTAATCCAGAGAGCACCGTGCTGCCCTCTTTAGCTACTTACCTTTGAAATGTGGTACGTCACAGCTGTCATCCGCCATCTTGCATCGCAAACCTCAGTGCTGCACTCTTTAGCTAGATACCTTTGAAATGTAGTGGTGGCAAATTCCACGTGCTCTTGTTTGGAAACAAACCCATGTGCAGCTGTCATCCGCCATCTTTAATCCAGAGAGCACCGTGCTACCCTCTTTAGCTACTTACCTTTGAAACGTGGTACGTCACAGCTGTCATCCGTCATCTTGCATCGCAAACCTCAGTGCTGCACTCTTTAGCTGGATACCTTTCAAATGTAGTGGTGGCAAATTCCACGTGCTCTTGTTTGGAAACAAAGCCACGTGCAGCTGTCATCCGCCATCTTTAATCCAGAGAGCACCGTGCTGCCCTCTTTAGCTACTTACATTTGAAATGTGGTACGTCACAGCTGTCATCCGCCATCTTGCATCGCAAACCTCAGTGCTGCACTCTTTAGCTAGATACCTTTGAAATGTAGTGGCGGCAATTTGAAAAATTCTTTATGCTCCTGTTTGGAAACAAACCTATGCGCTTTTTTGTCAGCTATCATCCGCCATCTTTAATCTAGAGAGCACCGTGCTGCCCTCTATGTGGTGGTGGTAAATTCTACACGCTCTTGTTTGGGAAAAAAACATGTCCTTTTCTGACAGCTGTCAACCGCCAGAGAGCACCGTGCTGCCCTCTTTATGCCGGTGGCAAATTCCACGTGCTTTACAAACTCACGTGCTTTTTGACAGCTGTCATCCGCCATCTTTAATCAAGAGAGCACTGTGCTGCTATCATGCGGGTAATTTCGTTAGCCGTCATCCACCATCTTTAATCTACAGAGCGCCGTGCTGCTCACTGTAGTAGCGGGCAATTTGAAAAGTTCTGTTACTAGTCATCCGTCATCTTTAAACAACAAAGCATCATACTGCTATCTTTAGCTACGTACATTTAACATGTGGTGGCGGATAATATGAAAAAAAAAACTTCCGTTAGCTATCATCCACTATCTTTATTCAACAGAGCATCGTGCTTTTATCTCTAGCTACATACATTTAACATGTGGTGACGGCAATTTGAAATTCTATCTAGATGCCATCTTTAATCAACAGAGCACCGTGCTGCTATCCCTTTGAATTGTGGTGACGGATAATTTGAAATTCCGTTAGCTATCATCATTAAACATTAGTGCATTCGCTAACCTAACCTCTCATCTACTATCTTGAAGGAGACTATACGACACCTCTTCTACCTCCTCCTCCTCCTCCACCCCTACCACCCCCGCCTCCTCATCCTCCTCCTCTGTCAAGGCATAACTTTATCGAGCACGCATCGCGAAGGCAAGAGTGTGCAGCGATATGCATGTTTAGACTTGCGGATTAAGAAAGAAAACAAGACTTGAATCGAACACTGCACTCGATGTCGTTAACTTCAACATGTGATTAAAACATTGTCTGGTGTGTTCAGAACACTACATAAGTGATCAAGACTAGAATCGAACGCTGTACTTAATACAACATGTTAGGGGATAACTTTGTTCTAAGAAGATCAGATTGAAACATAACAAGACTAGAATTGAACACTGCACTCGATTTCCTTAACCTTAACATGTGATCGGAACATTGATTGATGTGTTCAGATCACTAAACAAGTAGAACCGAACACTGTACAACATGTTAGGGGATACCTTTGTTCTAAGAAAATTAGATTGCAAAATAACAAGACTAGAATCGAACACTACACTCGATGTCGTTAACCTTAACATGTGATCAGAACATTGATCGATGTGTTCAGATCACTAAACAAGTAGAACCGAACACTGTACAACATGTCAGGGGATACCTTTGTTCTAAGAAAATTAGATTGAAACAAAACAAGACTAGAACCGAACACTGTACTCGATACAACATGTTAGGGGATACCTTTGTTCTAAGAAGATCAGATTGAAACATAACAAGACTAGAATTGAACACTGCACTCGATGTCGTTAACCTTAACATGTGATCAGAACATTGATTGATGTGTTCAGATCACTAAACAAGTAGAACCGAACACTGTACAACATGTTAGGGGATACCTTTGTTCTAAGAAAATTAGATTGAAACATAACAAGACTAGAATCGAACACTGCACTCGATGTCGTTAACCTTAACATGTGATCCGATACAACATGTTAGGGGATAACTTTGTTCTAAGAAAATTAGATTGAAACATAGCAAGACTAGAATCGAACACTGTAAGAACATTGCTTGATGTGTTCAGAGCAAAAGTACAACTTCAATGATTTACCTAGTGTAAAAATCAAAAACACACACTGTGCACATATCGCATAGCTATCTCGCCTATCACTTGCCTAGTATGAAAATCAAAAACACACTGTGCAAATATCGCATAGCTAACTCGGCAACATTTCAAATGATTTGCTTAGTACAAAAATAAAAATATCCATACCGCGTAGCTAACTCGTTCATCGCACTGCTAAGACGCTTAGTAATTGCAAATACACTGATATATATCATACGAAAATCAAGCAAGCACACTGCGTAGCCAACTCGCTCGGTCACTCGCTTAGTAATTGCAACACAACTAGAACACTGATACACGTTACTCTTTTTTTTTTCTCGAAACACACACACACACACACACACACACACACACACACACACACACACACGGATAAGAATGTTGCGACATACTACATACATGTTTTTTAAAAAAAATAGGGGGATGAAAGATCATAAATTATATGTACACATGTTGTCTCCTCCAAGTTGTAAGACGAAATAGACGCAGTACTGCGAGTTTCCGCTATAGCTGGCGAACGGAAGTAGCATGATATCTCAGCAAAAAAAAAAAAAAAAAAAAAATACGCGTGTGCTTGCATACACGCAAGTCAGACACAATGATGGATACCGCAATTCAAATCCTGGCAACTTATGCCGACAGGAAGGGCATCCGGCGAGCATCTAGCTGTAAATCCCCGATTCTCATGTTAGAAAGGGCAACTTGTTGTAAAACATTCTTAATCCCAGTTCTTTGACGTCAGGAAGGGCAACCGGTCGAAAACAATAGTGTATGATGTAAGAGGCTAGATACTGCCACTTTTGCGTCAGGAAGGGCAACTAGTCTTAAAACAAATTCTTGCGATTTAAAATCTTAGTTTTGCGTCAGGAAGGGCATCCGGCTGTAAAACAATAGTTCGTGATACAGAGATTTAAAATCTAAGAAGTGCATCTAGCTGTAAATCCCCGATTCTCGTGTTAGAAAGGGTAACTAGTTGTAGAACAGATTCTTAATCCCAGTTCTTTGACGTCAGGAAGGGCAACCGGTCGAAGACAATAGTGTATAATGTAAGAGGTTAGATACTGCCAGTTTTGCGTCAGGAAGGGCAACTAGTCTTAAAACAAATTCTTGCGATTTAAAATCTTAGTTTTGCGTCAGGAAGGGCATCCGGCTGTAAAACAATAGTTCGTGATACAGAGATTTAAAATCTAAGAAGTGCATCTAGCTGTAAATCCCCGATTCTCGTGTTAGAAAGGGTAACTAGTTGTAGAACAGATTCTTAATCCCAGTTCTTTGACGTCAGGAAGGGCAACCGGTCGAAGACAATAGTGTATAATGTAAGAGGTTAGATACTGCCAGTTTTGCGTCAGGAAGGGCAACTAGTCTTAAAACAAATTCTTGCGATTTAAAATCTTAGTTTTGCGTCAGGAAGGGCATCCGGCTGTAAAACAATAGTTCGTGATTCAGCGATTTAATATCTAAGAAGTGCATCTAGCTGTAAAAACCCCATTCTCATGTTAGAAAGGGCAACTTGTTGTAAAACATTCTTAATCCCAGTTCTTTGACGTCAGGAAGGGCAACCGGTCGAAAACAATAGTGTATGATATAACAGGTTAGATACTGCCAGTTTTGCGTCAGGAAGGGCAACTAGTCTTAAAACAAATTCATGCGATTTAAAATCTTAGTTTTGCGTCAGGAAGGGAATCCGGCTGTAAAACAATAGTTCGTGATACAGAGATTTAAAATCTTAGTTCCTGCACTAAGAAGAGCATCTAGCTGTAAATCCCCGATTCTCGTGTTAGAAAGGGTAACTAGTTGTAAAACAGATTCTTAATCCTAGTTCTTTAACGTCAGGAAGGGTAACCGGTCGAAAACAATAGTGTATGATGTAGGAGGCTAGATACTGCCAGTTTTGCGTCAGGAAGGGCAACTAGTCTTAAAACAAATTCTTGTGATTTAAAATCTTAGTTTTGCGTCAGGAAGGGCATCCGGCTGTAAAACAATAGTTCGTGATACAGCGATTTAAAATCTAAGAAGTGCATCTAGCAGTAAAACCCCGATTCTCGTGTCAGAAAGGGCAACAAGTTGTAAAACAGATTCTTAATTCTAGTTCTTTGACGTCAGGAAGGGCAGCCGGTCGAAAACAATAGTGTATGATGTAAGAGGCTAGATACTGCCAGTTTTGCGTCAGGAAGGGCAACTAGTCTTAAAGCAAATTCTTGCGATTTAAAATCTTAGTTTTGCGTCAGGAAGGGCATCCGGCTGTAAAAAAATAGTTCGTGATACAACGATTTAAAATCTAAGAAGTGCATCTAGCTCTAAAACCACGATTCTCGCGTTAAAAAGAGCATCTAGTTGTAAAACAGATTCTTAATCCTAGTTCTTTGACGTCAGGAAGGGCAACCGGTCGAAAACAATAGTGTATGATGTAAGAGGCTAGATATTGCCAGTTTTGCGTCAGGAAGGGCAACTAGTCTTAAAACAAATTCTTGCGATTTAAAATCTTAGTTTTGCGTCAGGAAGGGCATCCGGCTGTAAAGCAATAGTTCGTGATTCAGCGATTTAATATCTAAGAAGTGCATCTAGCTGTAAAAACCCGATTCTCGTGTTAGAAAGGGTAACTATTTGTAAAACAGATTCTTAATCCTAGTTCTTTGACGTCAGGAAGGGCAACCTGTCGAAAACAATAGTGTATGATGTAAGAGGCTAGATACTGCCAGTTTTGCGTCAGGAAGGGCAACTAGTCTTAAAACAAATTCTTGCGATTTAAAATCTGTAAAACATATTTTTATTCCCAAGAGAATCGAACCCGAGACTGCCGGGTGAGAGGCAAGCACACTAAACCAAACTGTAAGCTATGGGTTACATATTTTTTGTTCTACAGTCTTTGAACTTGTATCGGCGCAGTCATTCAGAGCGAGGTACGGAATGTATGTGTTGGCTGAAATTGTACACGCATCTTCCGGCTGCACTAACCTTGAACGAAGACACTGTGTGCTGATAAGCCACTTGTAACTCACGGAACGTCTTCTTAACCGTGAAGCATTTAGCTGGTGTAAGTTCCTAACATAAAATATGATGATTGTACGGAGAGGTTAAAACACAGTGCCAGCATATAGCCTACCCCTATCGAAAGAGCCTGCACGGCGCCGGCATGTAGGCTACTCCTGTTGAAAGAGCCTGTACAAGGTTGCACACCCCGCCTCTTAGATCATACACCATAGTTTTACAACCGGTTACCCTTCCTGACTAGGATTCTAAATCGCAGTATACGCGATAAATTTGTTGTAGCGGGTTTTATAACTAGATATCCCAGTGCCGGCACATAGCCTACTCCTACCGAAGAAGCCTGCATACAGCTTAACGCCTCCATCCGACAAATGAATCACCCTCAAACACTCCAGTACTCGCAATCATTCTCGCTACTTCGGGAGATAGCGGGTTCGAACTCCTACTGTTGGAAGCCGCAAAAAATAGCAAATGTTAGGCGAGAGACCTGCGCGATCGTCATAACATGATCTAGCTGGATGCCCTTCCTGACGGCATAAGTAGCCAGGATTTGAATCGCGGTATCCATCATTGTGTCTGACTTGCGTGTATGCAAGCTCACGCGTATTTTTTGCTGAGATGTCATGCTACTTCCGTTCGCCAGCTATAGCGGAAATTCACAGTACTGCGTCTATTTCGTCTTACAACTTGGAGGAGACAACATGTGAACATATAATTTATGATCCTTCATCCCCCTATTTTTTAAAAAAAAACATGGAAGTATGTAGTATCTCGCAACATTCTTATCCGTGTGTGTGTGTTTCGAGAAAAAAAGAGTAACGTGTATCAGTGTTCTAGTCGTGTTGTAATTACTAAGCGAGTGACCGAGCGATTTGGCTATGCAGTGTGCTTTCTTGATTTTCGTATGACATATATCAGTGTATTTGCAATTACTAAGCGTCTTAGCAGTGCGATGAACGAGTTAGCTACGCGGTATAGATTTTTTATTTTCGTACTAAGCAAATCATTTGAAGTGTTGCCGAGTTAGCTATGCGATATGTGCACAGTGTGTTTTTGATTTTCATACTAGGCAAGTGATAGGCGAGATAGCTATGCGATATGTGCACAGTGTGTGTTTTTGATTTTTACACTAGGTAAATCATTGAAGTTGTACTTTTGCTCTGAACACATCAAACAATGTTCTTACAGTGTTCGATTCTAGTCTTGCTATGTTTCAATCTAATTTTCTTAGAACAAAGTTATCCCCTAACATGTTGTATCGGATCACATGTTAAGGTTAACGACATCGAGTGCAGTGTTCGATTCTAGTCTTGTTCTGTTTCAATCTAATTTTCTTAGAACAAAGGTATCCCCTAACATGATGTAGTGTTCGGTTCTACTTGTTTAGTGATCTGAACACATCAATCAATGTTCTGATCACATGTTAAGGTTAACGACATCGAGTGCAGTGTTCAATCCTAGTCTTGTTATGTTTCAATCTGATCTTCTTAGAACAAAGGTATCCCCTAACATGTTGTATCGAGTACAGTGTTCGGTTCTAGTCTTGTTATGTTTCAATCTAATTTTCTTAGAACAAAGGTATCCCCTGACATGTTGTACAGTGTTCGGTTCTACTTGTTTAGTGATCAGAACACATCGATCAATGTTCTGATCACATGTTAAGGTTAACGACATCGAGTGTAGTGTTCGATTCTAGTCTTGTTATTTTGCAATCTAATTTTCTTAGAACAAAGGTATCCCATAACATGCTGTACAGTGTTCGGTTCTACTTGTTTAGTGATCTGAACACATCAATCAATGTTCTGATCACATGTTAAGGTTAACGACATCGAGTGCAGTGTTCAATTCTAGCCTTGTTATGTTTCAATCTGATCTTCTTAGAACAAAGGTATCCCCTAACATGTTGTATTAAGTACAGCGTTCGATTCTAGTCTTGATCCCTTATGTAGTGTTCTGAACACACCAGACAATGTTTTAATCACATGTTGAAGTTAACGACATCGAGTGCAGTGTTCGATTCAAGTCTTGTTATGTTTCTTTCGTAATCCGCAAGTCTAAACATGCATATCGCTGAACACTCTTGCCTTCGCGATGCGGGTTCGATAAAGTTATGCCTTGACAGAGGAGGAGGAGGAGGAGGCGTATAGTCTCCTTCATGATAGTAGATGAGAGGTTAGGTTAGCGAATGCACTAATGTTTAATGATGATAGTTAACGGAATTTCAAATTATCCGTCACCATAATTCAAAGGGATAGCAGCACGGTGCTCTGTTGATTAAAGATGGCATCTAGATAGAATTTCAAATTGCCGTCACCACATGTTAAATGTATGTAGCTAGAGATAAAAGCACGAAGCTCTCTTGAATAAAGATAGTGGATGATAGCTAACGGAAGTTTCTTTTCATATTATCCGCCACCACATGTTAAATGTATGTAGCTAAAGATAGCAGTATGATGATTTGTTGATTAAAGATGACGGATGACAAGTAACAGAACTTTTCAAATTGCCCGCTGCTACAGAGAGAAGCACGGCGCTCTGTAGATTAAAGATGGTGGATGACGGCTAACGAAATTACCCGCATGATAGTAGCACAGTGCTCTATTGATTGAATATGGCGGATGATAGCTGTCAAAAAAGCACGTGGCTTTGTTTCAAAACAAGAGCACGTGGAATTTACCGCCACCACATTTCAAAGGTATCTAGCTAAAGATAGCAGCACGACGCTCTCTCGATTAGAGATGGCGGATGACAGCTGTCAAAAAGCACGTGAGTTTGTAAAGCACGTGGAATTTGCCACCGGCATAAAGAGGGCAGCACGGTGCTCTCTGGCGGGTGATAGCTGTCAGAAAAGCACATGGGTTTGTTTCCAAACAAGAGCGTGTAGAATTTACCACCACCACATAGAGGGCAGCACGGTGCTCTCTAGATTAAAGATGGCGGATGATAGCTGACAAAAAAGCGCATAGGTTTGTTTCCAAACAGGAGCATAAAGAATTTTTCAAATTGCCGCCACTACATTTCAAAGGTATCTAGCTAAAGAGTGCAGCACTGAGGTTTGCGATGCAAGATGGCGGATGACAGCTGTGACGTACCACATTTCAAAGGTAAGTAGCTAAAGAGGGCAGCACGGTGCTCTCTGGATTAAAGATGGCGGATGACAGCTGCACGTGGCTTTGTTTCCAAACAAGAGCATAAAGAATTTTTCAAATCGCCACCACTACATTTCAAAAGTATCTAGCTAAAGAGTGCAGCACTGAGGTTTCGGATGCAAGATGGCGGATGACAGCTGTGACGTACCACATTTCAAAGGTAAGTAGCTAAAGTGGGCAGCACGGTGCTCTCTGGATTAAAGATGGCGGATGACAGCTGCACGTGGCTTTGTTTCCAAACAAGAGCATAAAGAATTTTTCAAATCGCCACCACTTCATTTCAAAGGTATCTAGCTAAAGAGTGCAGCAGTGAGGTTTCGGATGCAAGATGGCGGATGACAGCTGTGACGTACTACATTTCGAAGGTAAGGAGCTAAAGAGGGCAGCACTGTGCTCTATGGATTAAAGATGGCGGATGACAGCTGCACGTGGATTTGTTTATCTCACGCTAGTGAGGTTAAGTTGGTAGCACTAAGGTTTAGGCCCGCCAAGATAGCAGCACTGCCGATGACAGGTGACGAATTTACATCTACTACGATAAAGAGGGCAGCACAGTGCTCTGTGGTTTAAAGATGGCGGATGACAGCTGTCAAAAAAGCACGTGGCTGTCAAAAAGCACGTGGCTTTGTTTACCACACGCTAGTTAGGTTAAGTTGGTACTACTGAGGTTTAGGCCCGTCAAGATGGCAGTACTGAGGTTAGCGATGCGTTGTTGTCTGTCAAAAAGCACGTGGCTGTCAAAAAACACGTGGCTTTGTTTATCTCTCGCTAGTTAGGTTAAGTTGGCACTACTGAGGTTTAGGCCCGTCAAGAGGGCAGTACTGAGGTTAGCGATGCGTTGTTGTCGATGACAGCTGTCAAAAAGCACATGGCTTTGTTTACAAATTCAAATTTCCCGCGGGTGGTGGAGGAGACCTCTGGGAGGCCTTTGGCTGTGGTTGCGGTGGAGGAGGCATCTGGGAGGCCTCTGGCTGTGGTGGTGGTGGCCTCTAGGAGCCTGTGGTGGTGGTGGTGGTGGAGGAGACATCTGGGAGCCTGTGGTGGTGGTGGTGTTGGTGGTGGAGGAGGCATCTGGGAGCCTGTGGTGGTGATGGTGGTGGTGGTGGTGGCCTCTGGGAGCCGGAGGAGGTGGTGGCCGCAGAATCCCTGTATTATACTACTGATAATGTTGATAATACTGTGCTTTACAAGCGTTTAGTCGTAAGTTCAGTTTTAAGTCCCAACATCCTCAACTTCGAGTCAAAGTTTTATAAAATTGTTTAACCCTTTGTTGGCAGATAGTAATTTGTTATTTTTTCATCTTGTGCTTTCTCCAACTCGATTTCTCTTTCCATCCACCCAATTTCATCTCCCCTTTCCACCTTTCCCCCGGGAGAACGTCGGCGCTTGTTATTGTCTCTGCTATTATATGTCCTTTTGATGACATGTTTTACTTGTTTCTTTTGCCCTCTACTTGTACGACTCTTCCGGATCCAACCCTCTTGTATGCAATGTTCATTTCCCTAATTTTTTCTCAGCAAAGTTTATATTTGTAAAAAAAGATCCTCTATCTCCCACCTGTTTCCTTCATGTGTGTGCTCGTGCATCCACTCATCCATGGCCTTCTTTACATTATCACTCCTCACGTTTTTCTTCAGGTATTTCATTCTCATGTCAAAAACATTTCTCTCTGCTATACTTAATTCTGATGTAACAAAATATCATCTTCTTAAAAGTTTAATTTTCAAGTAAAACACAAAAAAAATGTACAGTGCATTTCCATCTAACAACAATGTTTCTACTTCAAATTTACTCCTTATACCAAAAAATGTAAAATATGTAAGATGATCTTCAAAGTCCATGCTCAATTGTTATGCCGAATGTAGCTAAAATGTTACATCATGTTTATTATATCCCCCTTCTTCTCACTTTTCTACCATTTGGAGCGCTCCACATTCCCTGTCGCCCTTTTCCCCCCAAAACACTCCTGACATCCTTGGACTCTTAAGCGTAAATTAATTTTGCTCCCAGTGTAAAATTTTCTTTCTCTACGGACATACATGCTGCTGTCTCCTTGTTGGCACCACCATTGATTATGCACGATATCTCGTTCAGGAACACCATTCTTCGCCTACCTCTGCAAGCATTTACCATCTCCTACCTACTACGTTGCATCATCGCATAAATCAATTATTTGGATCCCTGCTTCTGATGCTTGCACAAAGAAAGAGTTTCTGTGGCCTCAACTATTTTTCTACGAGCATGGGGATATCGTGCTGTACCTTGTGTAGCAGCCAAGCACATTACACTACCATCCACCGGACATGTTTTCCACAGAGTGACCGCCATTTTGAACAATCAGCTGACTGTCCTGCTCACCTGACGTCGCTCTAACGTCTCACACATTTTAGAATAAACTGTCGATCATTCCCTTCGACTGCTGCTGTTTTGGTTTCAGGTGAGACGTAGAGATCAATTCATGTACAACATCGTGCATTCATATTTCAAAACAATGACGGACTTGGGAGAGTCACGCAATTGCACGGCACCAAAATTCATTTGTGCTTTTGGCTAGTGAGCCTTAACTTACACGCTTTATCGTATTTTTGAACTACTTCACTCTTAGAGGAAATGTTATCTCCATGTGTCTGCCATTACTCATATTGGAACTCTTTTCGCGTCAATCGTGTCTCTCGGTTCCCTCATTCGCGTCCTGCCTCGACCCCTCATTTTCTTTAAACCTCGTATGATTGTACGGTATTAGGTATTTGAAATTTAGGCCTGACTTGTACTGAACTTAACTATCGCTTGATCATTTTCACTGTTGATTCTTTTGAATTGTGTTGCACATTCAGTTAAATTTATATCACTTGTTAACGATTTGGCGTAAGAGTTTCCACATCTATGGATCTGCATTAACTATATAATGTATTTAAACCAAACACGTACAATACACTGTCAATATTTGTCTCAGTATACATAGAATTAGATGGTCGGTTGTGTACACACACGTCTATCTATTCTAGTAAAAGGTTGTTGTTATGATTATTGAAATTATCTTTTCATTCAGTTGTATACCTTGTTACCATCCCTCACGTCCCGGATCCCTCTGGCTATATTCCACTGCGAACAAAGTTTTTAGTTATAATAACAATTATTATTATTATTATTATTATTATTATTATTATTAAACCTGTACTATTTCACTGAGCAGTAGCTTCTGCCTAGTATATGGTCACCACATGGTGGCAGAACATCCCCGAATGTAATAATGTTGACCATTTTCCACGAGCTGGCGGGCAATCTGTTTAGCTGTTACATACGCCTGATCATCTCTAGCTGTTGGGTAACAACTCAGACGCTTAAGGGACCTTCAGGATTTCTGGATACTGTTCCTCAGATCAGTCTCCTCCATCGCTCCTGTTATTAGATATCGCTTTTAAGAGATCTTCCCCAGCTTGGACGGAATCGGAGCTCAAAGGACCGTTGTCTACGAGATCACGTTAGTTTCTCAATATTTCCCTAGTTTACGTATAGGTATATAGTGTGCAGCCTCAGGGAAATGAGATACGAGAACAATGCTTGATGATATTTACAAAATCATTATATGATTCAAGAAGAGACTCTATATTCAGAATTTTATCGTCCAGTGTAATGGTACATTTCTCCCAATCAGCCTTCTTAAAATGATATCTTCTTCGAAAAGGAACTCAGATTTTAATGATTTAGAGGTACGATGTATAGAAGACGATGCCACAGAATTAGCTGCAAATAGAGGATTGTGGTGGCGCTTTGTAAATTCACAGTGGGTCGCAGACTGATTGCTGAAAGGCATAACAGTCTGTAATGAAGATGTCTGTAAAGGAACTGTCTGTGGTCAGATTCCAGCATATATCTGGCATATAAGAGGACTATGCAGGATTGCTTGACCCACTGATATCGCTGATAACTGAGATATGTCCCATATACAGTAAGTTAATATTTGGATGATATCTAAGCCTACATCTCGCAATGTTGAATGATGCTGGAAGTTTGTTATGCAGTAGAATTATATCACACGAATCTGCCCATTATACCCCAGCATCTCCGCTTCTGTCGGTACGTGCGTAGCCCCATGTTGTATTATGACTGTTGAAGTCACCAACAACAAACTTCACATATTGATGCTGGAAGGCTGCTCAAATCTAAGTACAGTACCTGGTAGCTTATTAATTGAGCTCTACTGTGAGAGTTTCAATGTGATCATGGGAGAGGATCTGGATGTTGGATAGCACTGAGGGTGTTCAACCACTAAATGCATGCCCTTGATTTTTGGATGGCGAAGATTCTCGTTTCGGCGAGTTTCCTGTATGCATATTATTAGCGTGTGGAGAAAACTGCGAGGGTTGTTGAACGACAGATAACGAGTAGAAAGTGGACCAATTTATCCTGTTTTTACTACTTTATTCATTTTTTAAACGGCCAGTTATATTGGGTACATTTTTATCTAGATACAAACTTTAAATATTGTATATCTCAACATCACAAATGTAAATAGTAACAACCTCACAAATATTAGTGTACATAAGTAATGTAAATTTTAATTGATTTTCACTAGATCAATGAAGTAATGAAGTGGTATACCTCTCACAACATGTAACTTTTAAAGTTAAAAGGAAAGATCCATTTTATTCTCATCATTTTAACACTAACTTGTCTTTAATAAGTCGCCAAATCGGGTCGGTTTTTATGCATGTACATCGTTTGTAATGGGATGTTTTTGCAAACTAGTTTGATATATGACAGCTGAGGATGACCCCATAGGGGTCGAAACCAGTACTGGATTTACTGTAATTAATAGTAAATAAACATTGTATTGATAAGGTGGAGGCTTCCATAGCATTTTTATGTTGAAATGTTTGATATCGTGCATAGTCAGGCGATTACACTGAAATGCTCGACGTAGCTTCCCAGCATGACTGCAAGTTGGATAAAGCGGCAATGACTTTGCAGAATGTCTGTAACAATAATAAACATGATTGCCAGATGGTGGTTTACATTACAGCTTTGACTCAAAATAGTACTAATGTAGAGTAGAAAATGTCATAGCTAAACATCTAAACATACATACCCTATCCTCTTTTCTCTCTCATGTTTCTGGTTGCTAGGATACGCTTTCCGCTTCCAACACCTCTCCTTGGATCACATGGAGTTATTTAACAGAACAATCTTCCATGTTATTAACCACTTTGTTCACAGGGCACGTTCAATTACATTCAATGAAGGGTCACTTTGGTCATCAGCTATGTTCAATTAACTTAAATTCAATGAGACTTCACTTTCATCATCAGGCACGTTTCCTTAACCTTAAACATTAATTTTACCGGGCGAGTTGATCGTGCGATTAGGAGCGCGCAGTTGTAAGCTCGCATCCGGGAGATAGTGGGTTCGAACCCTACTGTCGGCAGCCCTGAAGATGGATTTACATGGTTTCCTTTTTTCACACCATGCAAATTCTGGGGCTGTACCTCAATTAAGGCCACGGCTGCTTCCTTCCCATTCCTGGGCCTTTCCTGCCCCATCATCGCCATAACACCTATCTGTGTTGGTGCGACGTAAAGCAAAATAGCAACAAAATACATTAATTTTATTGGATGACCATGATAGCTGAATGATGTAAATTGGAGGTTACTCGGATTCAATTTTAGGGTCCAGGTAACTCATCCTATGCTGATGGTCAGAGAGTGGACAGCCCCAATTAAAAAGGTGTGGCGATAACTTCCTGATAATTAGATGATTGTGAAACAGGAAGCATAGTGCACAGTTGTTTATGGAGCAAAGCAGATTAAATCCCAAGATGTTATTTTCTAGTCAATCACAAAGTGGTTTCCTATAAATAGCCCTTCAAGCTTTCTTTGTGGTGGATATTAATTACATCCTGAAATCGTCCAGCCGCAGCGTTATATTAATGTGACTGACCACATACCACTGTTTAGGCCATATTTGTAAACATGCCCGCCATCACATTTTATTGTTTTTGATTGAACATAGTCAGATAATGTAAGTACTTAATTTAAATAAGCAGGCCTTCCTTGGTACCCGACTGTAATGTCTGGAAGTGACAAAGAGCCATTAACAACCCCCCGTACACAAGAGTTGACAATTCATGCTGAAGGCCTTTAACAGGCAAATATCAGTTTGACATGATGGAAAGGGTTCAGTATTCACTATGTCCCTTCAACACATGCAACTCTGAGATATAAGAGATTCTTAGTGACTTATTTGAGGTTCCAGTAGAGAAAAGCGAGTGGCCAATTCTCCGCCACTCTTTAAAAATTAAGAAACTTACGGACGAGTATACTGCAACTCTCACATACGAACCTTTGCTTACACACGCCTCCTCCAGAAGTACGTGATCTTGATTAACGGCTATGGTCACTAAAGCTGAACTTTCAATTTTCATTCAGAACAGGTTGACAAAGTATTGTTGTTCTAGAGTTGCGGAAACAGGTACAGTTTTGAGCTACAGGTCTACTTATAATTAAAAGAACACACTAGTGACACATAGGAAGGGGAGCAAAAGGAGTGCTTGATTTTCAGCAACAATTTCTTCAATTGCATACCCTATTATGACTTGACTTGGCACTTATTTATTCCCCTGAAATATTTATTCAAACGTTTGAATATTATTTCGTGCGCTTCTACTATTTTACTAACTGTCTTTGCCATATGATTCTTCCGTGTTCATACGGATTACTTCTTATTCTCGAACCTATACGGCTCTTCAATGAGTGTTAATGAGCACACTTCTCCTGAAGTCCGAAAACAGAAAAAGCGTCGTCCATGGTGTCATGTATCTGTGATTGATGAGGAGATAACTCATGAAATGTCCTTTGATCCTTCCGCACACGGACCTGGCATTATGTCACCACAAGATTCCATCTCAGAGAAAATGGCACAACGGACGAACCGCTGTCCGGCGTACACCAAGAGTGTGCCTAAAAAGTGCCGTTCTGGCCGAGGAACTTTTTTTTTCTCCGCTGTGTGCGATCGCATGTTCGTGGCTGTATCTACAGAATTGGAGAAGGTCGTACGGAACATCAAACTCTCTTGCAGTAGTTAGTGGGATGTAAAATAAAATACGAATAAAACTGTTCACATGTGCGGCTTCGGCCCGGCGGGCAGGTTTTAAATGAACGCAACGCCCATGCTCGAAACACTTCTTAGCTCTGCGATGAGAGACCCATGAAAATAATTGTTTCCCCTCTCACTCAGCGTGGAGAGAACGATCAAAACAGGAAAAAACAACCCTGAACAGTGGATCACTCGGCTCGTGAGTCGATGAAGAACGCAGAAAATTGCGCGTCGATATTTGAACTGAAGGATATATTAATATTGACATTTCGAACGCACATTGCTGTCCATGAATTCCGTTCCACGCCTGGCTGAGGGTCGGTTGCTAAAACTGAACGCGGAGAGTTGCTGCACTGCTCCGTGTTTTGTGACATCGTTCGCACGCAGTTGGTGTACACCGCCGAGACGGCGCACCAGCATAACTTCACGCCGGAATGAAGCTGCACGAGATTAAATAATAATGTTACGAGTACATGATCCTTTGAAATTTTTTACGGAATACCGAACAGTCGTGTGCCTTAACATCCCTGTGCATTCGGGTGCGAGCTCTATGATAGATTTTTCGGCTGAAAAATATGCCACGGACATTTCAGTCAGTCAGTCAGTCGTGTCAGTCTGCAAATTCCCTACTAGGTTTCCTTTCCGGATAGATTTGCCACAGACATTGCATCAGTTGACTTTACGCCAGTGTGCGTCCGCACATGTAGTGCTACGTAGGATTTACTGCTAAATGACTTGCCACATATACTGCAACAGTATGGCTTCTCGTGTGTGTGAGTCCGCATATGACATGCTAGGTTGCCTTTCTGCGTGAAGGACTTGCCACAAACATTGCACCAGAACGGCTTGACGCCGGTGTGGGTTCGCACGTGTATTGCTAGATGAGCTTTACTGTTGAAAGACTTACCACAGACATTGCAGCAGTGGAGCTTGTCTTCTGTGTGAGTCCGGACGTGTACTGCTAAATGACGTTTACTGTTGAAAGACTTCCCACAGACCTTACAACAAAGGAGCTTCTCATCTGTGTGAGTTACCAGGTGATTCGATAAAGTACTTTTATGGGTGAAGATTTTACCACAGATACTACATGAGTATGGCTTTTGGCCTGTGTGAACCCGGATATGTCCAGTTAGGTTGCCTTTAGATATGAAGGATTTGCCACAAACATTGCATTGGTTTCGCTTCTCGCCTGTGTGAGTCCGTTTATGATCTTTCAGAGTGGTTAAATGACTGCAGAATTTGCCACAGATATTGCACCAATATTGCTTAACGCCTGTGTGCAACCGCATGTGATCTGCTAGGTGGCTGTTCCAGCTGAAGGATTTGCGACAGATATTGCAACAATGTAGCACGTGAGAACGCATGTGGTTCGTCAAGTTACACCAATTCCTGAATCTTTTACGACACACTGAGCACTCGTATGCTATACCACTTGTATGTAACCGCATGTGGCCTGTCAGCATGTTCCTCTCTGTAAAGCATTTATGGCAAAATCCGCACTCTAGGAGCGGGTGGATCCTCAAGTGTTCCGACAAGATGCTTCCGCTATCGAACAGCTTTCCGCAGTGACCGCACTTGAAGGGACGATCTTCATTGTGTCTCTTCAGATGTCGTAAGAGGTCTAAATTCCCGGCCAGGACATCACTGCACACACTACAGCAAAAACAAGGTGCTCCACCATCCGGAGGTTGATGATCTGCATAGCTTACCTCAGGTCTCGATCTGCAGTGAAAAATTAATACCATGTGAACAATAGTTCAATAGCCACCTATCACATAAAGGAATTCCTAATGAACATTCCGCTCACTGATACCCCATGCAGAGAGCTTGTTACTCATGAATATCACATTCCTGAGGGTAAACATCATCTTAGGTTAAATTCAGAGTGTAGACTTAAATTTCAAAAGCTCTCATTTGTTACGAGGTTGTGTTGCATCTTTTCTCTCGAATCACGATATCACGCGCAAGAAACTTCTGACCATTTTGGAATGAACGAGTTAACAGACCTCATTTAAAGAATGCATGAGAAGTGGTCCAGCCTCAAAGGAAAAATACAAGCCCTTTAATCCGGCACACATTTAGCTATTGAAATCTGTATATTCTGTTCTACATAAATGATGGCACATGGTTTGGAGTTTTTATCTTCTTCTTCCACACTGTGCTTTGTGGCATGCAAGTAACATTTTTTGTAAAACCTCTGTTAAGGTTGAGATTCGCAGTGATGTAGATATTAGTAAAGTTGAGAAAATTGTTTGCCGACAGTCAGCTAGATCTGCTGAATCATGGCTAATGTTTTATGAATGTTATTTACTGTCATGCAAACACACATATTGTATTTGTACATTGATATCATATCAGTGTATAGCATTCTATTATGTCACAGTGCGGTTATTTCTAATTAGGTAGCTTTGATGTGCGATCAAACAGAGCCAACCTATATATAGGACAGTAGGTTCATACAAGGAAGTTCATACTTACTACCTTCTATTACATCAGCCTACCTCTTAATTGCTGTTTTAACAGAGGCCGTATGCAATATGGAAACCACTAATCCTGATGAAATCCTGGAAAGGCTGAAATAGAACAAGCAGATGACCGCTCGTACCCTAACACTGACACTTTTTTTTCTCACCCAGATACTGCTGTCATAGACATTATGAATGCAACAAACAATATGGCTTTTATATTAGTGTTTTATTACAAAGGGCACTAGGAAAGCTTTGCAATGTGAGTGAACGTTTAGACTTCTTCAAAATAATTTCCACCACACTCAATACACTCGTCGAAACTAGTCACTGAACCAACTCTGTCACGTTTTTCAGTTACATTTTCACACTCTTCATCCAGTGGTGCCAGAAGCTCCACGTAGGATGCAAAACGCCGCCCTCTCAGCTTCATCTTCACTTCTGGGAAGAGTGAGAAGTCACATGGGCAAGATCAGGACTCTATGGAGGGTGATCAAGCACAGTCAACGCGGATATGGCAAGAAAATCCAGTTACATTAACATGATGTGCTGGAGCATTGTCATGATGCAAGAACCAAGTGTTGATGCGTCACCTTGGACAGAGCTGCTTGATAGCCTGGAGGACCTGAGGCAGACAAGTCTCACTGTACCACTTCGCAGTAACTTTCCTTTGTGTTTCTAGCACATCCCGAGTCAATATGCCCCGTTTAGTGAAGAATACTGCAATCATCCTTTTCTTCACTAACCTTGACTTTCGCACAGTCGCACGGGTGCCCTCATCTTCACACAGCCACACCTTTTTCCGAGATTTTGTTGGGACATCGTAATAATAAAGCACAGTTTCGTCACCTGTAACGATGCTACTGACGTTACGCAAAGTCCCATTTTCAAACTTTTAGCATTTTTCGGCACCGTTTCACTCGATGTGCCCTTTGTTCCTCTGAAGGTGAATGGGGTACCCAAAGGGAACAAACCCCTCTAACATGGAGATGGTCGTGTAGCATTGAATGAAATGCAGCTGCAGGGATGTGGAGGGACTCTTCTATCTGCCCATAGCAACCGCGTCTCTTGATGCAACATTTTCCTCCCAGCTTCAATGTTTTCCTCGGTCACTGATTCAGACGGTCGCCCAGAACGATGATCGTATTCAACCCCAGAATTTCCCCTCTGGAACTGTTTGTACCAGCATGAAATTGTTGTCCGATGAGGAAAGTCTTTCCCCAGTACAGGAGTCACTTCCTCCAGGCACTGGTCAACAGTTAATCCATGAGCAAATCTGTAGCGGATAATTGCGTGATATTCACCTTTAGAACACACTGACATCTTAACTTGCTTTCAATTCCATTGCTTGGTAATAACTGGTGTGAAGGTCGCACCATGCTCTCCTCTAGAGCGGATTTCACCCCTCTTTTCATCCCTCACCATAACAGGGGTGACCGGCCAACCGTTTTTGCGTATTGCAAAACCTTCCTAGTGCCCTTTGTACAATGTTCTCATATCCTGAATTGAACCCAAATGCAAGCTCTCATGTACTTGAACATTCACACAAGTTTCCCCCTAACACTACGGTAAGAAGGAGCACGAAAAACAAGACTTGAGCCAAATTTCGAGATGACAGAACGATGAGTTGCACCTTAGTGGATATTGTTCCTATGTAAAGGAACGAATGAGAAGCCTTTTATTTCAAACGTTCACTGACAACCTAATTACTCTTAGTGGATTGATAACACAGTCAGACGGCATCCAAGTCTGTGCCTGTCTCCCCACCGCAAGTGGATCTACATATTCTACGATAGAAGAGCAAAAAATAATAATTTCTTGCTTAAAGGTGAGATCAGGCACATGGGAAATAACAGTCACGCAGAGCAGGATACATCGTAACATGAACTGGTACTTTCTAATTCATATTGTATTCACTGAGTTCACATGCCCGAGTCGAATGCATGACTTCTACTCAAGCAAAGTAATGGGAGGCTCGACAACATGTTCTTACTGCACACTTAGGAGAAAATGAGTGGATAAATAAAAGGGGGACATTGATTCCAGATACGACAGGATAGACACCTTGATCATCACACAACATATTGATGTAGACAACAGGGGCAGAAAATACGACACTTGATTGTACGTCATACGTTTTGTGGCATATCATGCCAAGCAAAAGGTGCAAAAGTCTGTGGTCATTCTTCTTTACCAGATTGTGATTTTTGTGACAAGTGATTTATTAGGTTCACAATTAGTTTTTCAGTAATATGGCATTTCATTTTTTATTGACAAATTTGATGCACGAACCAGCTACATGCTGTAACACGTGACGCGTCCCAGGTGAAGGATACAGGTTCCGCCCTCGCCTGCCGGTAGAATTGAGCGAAATTGAATATCTCTCGCGGACCAAACACGCACAAGTTCTTAATGACAACTTTGGCAGAGATGGAGACGTTCCGTACGGAGCAGTTGACAGAAGAGGTACTCTATCTTTTGGGAAGTTAATTCAGAAAGGAGCGTAGCGTTTCATCTCCACAGGAGCAGCTGCAAAAAAGGCGTCTGTTCCCATGTCCGGAGCGGCGTAACTCCCTGCTGTCATGAGCTCTGAAATGCCTCAAGACAAGCCAGCCATAAAATAACACCACACACATGATTACAGAAATATGTCTCATGGAATCGGAACCAATGCTAGGATGTCCTCTGAAAGGGACGCGCATTGGCAGGGCCCAGTCACCATAAAAAGTATGCAAGGGTTGCCGTCGCACGGGCTTGACGGCTAAGCAAGCGAGTACCCCCATTCTGTATCCCATCACTGAACTACCTCTGAATGAACTGGCAAATTACCCACAACACATCAGAGAAGGCATATAGGCATCAGTGAGGTGCAGGAATAAAGATGGAGTGGAGAAAAGTCATGCGAAATGGGGAGCAGTTACTAACTTATGTTCAACGGAAGCCGAAGAACCACTAATGGTGGTGGCACTGTTTTATCGGCAAAATTTAACGGTCCAGTCTCCGAGGTGCAAAAGTATGACAATCACTTGATGTAACTCGTCCACATTGGAGAGAGAAGGAAATTCAAATTTTTCAGTGGAATGCTCCACACACTGGCCTGGGCACGGAGAACAAACATGCCTACCAGGCACTGCCTGACGAGAAGACCGCAGACAATCTCATCGTTGCTCGTGATCTGAAAGGAAGTGTCAAACGGAGGAAGAACACACAGTCCATGGCGTTCATGAATATGGACAGAAAAACGACAATGGCAACAAATTCCCGATTATGCAGAAACTGATTATCGCGGACACAAAAAGCGTGATATTCATCTAATCACATACTACAGTGGCTCCCATCCAACTTACACTGACTACATCCTTGTGAGACGAAGGAAACTCAAAGATGTTCTAGAGACAACAGTTGTTCCTTACGAAACCGCTGCGATGCAACGTCGACCAGTCATCTGTAAGCTGCGGATAAAGTCATCAGGAGCCCAATACTTCACAGGAAATAGGTCAAAGGGAATCGAATCGTGGCACCTGAAGAAGGAGGCCAACTTTGTTGGAAATGTTACAGTGCCACAAATCACCATAGCTGAAGTGAGTCGGAAGGCGCACGCACTAATCTTGAAACAACTCAGTCAGGGCGACGACAACGAAGGGTTACCTATGACATGTGGCTTCGAAATGACCATGTTAAGTATGCAGTAAGGTTGAAGAAACAACTGTACCACGAGTTTCATGCTCCTCGGAATGCCTACAAAGCAGCAACTAGTAAAGTGAAGGAGGTCGTTGCTGTATCACAGGCAAACCGGTAAAGAGGTCTATATGTGAAACATGACACGCGCGGAATATTTACCGGCTACTCAAATCGTAGCATTGCGAAACGGCAGAAGTCCAACGTTTTTACAGCATCAATGAGGAAGCAGACGATTTGCTACTGGACTGGCGGGAAGCGCGAGTACACTAGCGGAACTGTTTGTTAAGAGTGAAGACATGTTTTCCAGTGTTGACTTAGTTAAATGTAACAAAGGCTTTTCAGTCTGTCAAACACACTGCAAATACAATGTAAATTATAACACTATGAACATACATGTAAAATACACACAAACAAGGAAAGAATGACATGTTTCGTTCTACAAGAACATCCTCAGATTCTATCAAATCACTTAAAGCTTATATATATTATGACCTTCCAATGAAGTGTAATTACATGTCAGGGAGTCATTGAAGGTCATAAGGTCATAAGTATGATAGATGCATATGGACGGTATGGATGTAAGATAAATTGTTGATGCACGGCGAATTTAAATATATTCGTAATATATGAGCCGACACAACTCGCGAACTGATGGTAGATCTTATGGAAGAGAATCGGTAGATCAAGCTCAGAACCCCGTGGTATACATCGGACCGCATGAAAACAGTGTAGTCACAAGCGGGTATCAATAAATATTTGCAGTAACAGCTGAGGAGAAGAAAGGCCAGACATTACATCTAGTATTACAGACGTCAAGGAGGCCATGGATTGAGCCGGAATTATACACAGTTAATCATCTAACAGGCGTGTGGTATGACGTACTTCAAGTGGAGAAGAATAAACAATAGTAGCATGAGTTCCTTTGTGAATCTCCGTGATAACGTTTCCTCAAATGTCAAAATCATATGCAAAGAAGTCAGGATTGTAGTTATGTGGTTCATGGAAAGCAGCCTCATTATTATTATGGTAAATAATGCGATCTTTCCTTCGTTGTTTGCCGTGTTAGTAGAACAGCTATGAAGCGAGTGTGATCTTGAATGCCACAGTTAAGTTCTTAAGTACCGATGTGTGAGATATTTGATGTGGTGATCTTATAATATGAATAATTCCGCGGAGTGTTGTGATGTGTTTAGTGGAACGATTCAGTGATGGTTGTATGAATAATAGTGAAACTCTTCAAAGATATTTTAGCTCATTTATGTAGGGAATGATGATTGTTTTCATTATGTGGTGGACATTGTGTGGCGTAAAATACGTAGGGTCATCTAAAGGTATAGTTGACGGTATAATTAGAGAATGATTTATTGAGTGGTGAATTGCGGTAGTAATTTAATTCTTTGAGATGGCCAATGGTTTGGATAGTGTTACTGAGAGGTATTTCCGCCGCGTATATTTGAGTTCATTAGATGAGCGAGTTTCGTAGCGTTGATTGGATGTTTTTCGAAGAGATTGGATAGGCATACGAGCTGACTTGAGTTTAATTTGGTATCACATGGATAGCGGAATGTATTTTACGAACACACGAATAGGATCTTCGACAAGCTACTCGAACGATAATTAGATTGTGAGAATATTGTCACCTGTACTGTAGATCATCTTGTGGCATTGCTAGATGTAGTAAGTTGGCGCTGTAGAAGTATTTTCCAGCAGGATGGAGTGGAGCCGATGCAACGCAGATCGTCTGGCATTTGATCGTTCACTTATTTATGACAGTAGTTAGTACTTTATTTCAGGTGCAGCCATATGATGCCGTTGGTTGGATGGAGACATGCAGTTATTTAATTATGGAGCAATGATATTATTATTATGTATTTGAAGGATTTTCGGTGTTCATCATGCGCCGTTAGAAAATTCAAGTTATTATTCAGTTAGTTAGGAGGTTATAATGAAGTAATAGGAAAAGTAGAGCAGGGAGGACAGGTTCGTCTAATAAATGCGTCAGCGAATGAATAAACAAGATGAATGAATAGAAACTGAAATTGCTGATTTTCCATTATATTAATTATATATTTATTTAAGTGAATCAATGTTGTTTAATGATGAGATTTTAATTTAATGACTGACAATTATTTTCCAAGATGGACTTGATTCTTTTAATACAGTGCGATAAGAGATGCACAAGGATAATTTATTTTTACGTTGCATATTCAGTTGTTCAATTGTAGTAAGTTAATTTCATTTTATTAAACTTATTACACTTCCAATTTTTCATTGCAATTTTCATTTATGCCTAATTTAAGAGAACTTATTATTTTGAGACTGATCTTAGATCATTACCAGGTTAATTATTGATAGGATGTGACCGCTTTCTTTCAGAAGGGTCATGCCCTGAGTGGAGGATCATGTAAACCACTGAATTTTAGTCGAGCGCATTATGAAATTTATTATCATCTTCGAACTAGGCGTCCCACGAACGGTCACAATATATATATTGTACCAGGAAAAGTTCTTGGGTAAAGGGCATGAGTAGGACCTCAGGGAGTGGAACTTGGTTTCGGAGCCGATACAGAGTAGGATAATAGAGCGAATAATAGATGGTTATACATTTTTATAAACAATTTATTGATTCATCACCCTGCAATATGATTATTGGACTCAAATCTGGCATTGAAATTAAAAGTTTAAACGTAATCTTCTCGAATTCTGTTCATGAAAATTAAATTAATATCAGATTCCAAAGTCTTTCATATGTGAGAATTAGATTTCCACCTAAAGTCTTTCTAAATATGAGCACACACTTGTAACTGCAAATTGACATGAGAAATTAAATTTCTGTTAAATGTTTTCAGTTTTTCAGTTTGTAAACGTTGATGTATAGCACACTAGAAAAGCCTAAATTCTGTCCATGAGATATGAAAATTAAATTTGAAAATTAAATTAATCACAAAAGAAGAACTTCTGAGAAATTATGAGAACTCTGAAATATTTGTTCACACGCGGCACTGAAGTTTCCACTGTTCAAATTAATGAGAAAATTTTAGTCAGTTTGTTACTACTCAATTAATGAAAGAAATGTTGCTACAAAAGTTGAAGGATGGACATCTAGAATGTTCCGTGGAGAATCAGGATCAGCGATGTTCCCTTAACATACCATGTTGACGTCCCCCGATAAGGTGATGATAGCTGGAACTGGATCATGTAGAATTGCAGCTCGTTAAGGTGATTTTGCGCACACGGAAAATTCACTTGGTGCGAGTAGTTATCACTGACACTGTCATTTACTGTTGAACACAGTTTATGGTGTAATTGAACTGTAAGACGTTAAATGAATAATCACAGTCCTTTCTGTATGAAATACTATTTAAAGTCGTTACTGAAAACGTCCATAATGACACAGTTCACATTTGAAAAAGCACAGTCTATAATCACAGTCTTTGAACACGGTCATTAAGTCACTAAGGATTATTTTCTGATTATCTTCTTATTATAACGTCATATTACCTCAGAAAAAGTTCTTAGTATTCACCCAGTTTACTACTGTAAGTTGTATACTAATATGGCATGAACACTATATGAATAAAGAAACACAATTCGATGCTCGAAAAGAAATGAGTTCTGGTAATTCTACACATTAGTTACTGTTCATGGTAGAAGGTCAATATCATGTGAGGTAAACTAAGTCTGCACGTAATGATATATTCTGTGAACGTTAAATATTTGGGATTTGCACTTCAATAAATTCACTCGTATTATATTCTCAAATGTCTCTAGAATTAGACCGTAGTCGCGACGTGATATACTAAATACAGTGCGACATCTTTTATAATTTTGTCGGCGATATAACTTCGTATTGCGGAAACGCGACGGCAAGTACTTTCACCGTGACTGCGCGGACATACTGTACGATTGTCGGTCGCTCCTCTGTCTCACTCACACACATCTGTGTACTCGTCCTTGTACTGCTCTGCTCTGCTTGTTAGCCTTGACATATATACTGGCGCTGGGAGGGGTGGTATCTCTTGGCCATGTGACCGTGAGTGCGTAATTTTCTTAGACTTTAAATTATTATAACTCAACAACCATGGGATGGATTAATTTGAAATTCACAGGGATTAACTTTTATGACGCCCGCTACAATTCAGCGTTTGTCCCGTTGAAATTGGTTCAGGCGTTGAAAATCTTGCGAAAAGAAAATTATTTTCGAGAAATATCTCTAGGGGAGGTGAACTTCGAACGACAGGTGACGTCACTTGACTCCGCCTAGTGCACTCGTGGAGTCTGGCACATGCTGGAACATTCCTTTACTTAGATGATCGTACGTCGGACGGTTATTTTATGCTGGAATGACGTATATTTCGACTGATATGGACCAGGACCTAGGCTTTCCTGGTACATCTTCCCCTTGGTTGGACTAAAAGAAAATGCGCAGGATTTTCTTTTCCAGGCTTTACTCTTCCTGTGGTACATATTGTTTTAAATTGGCTCTCTGGAATGGGATATAGCTTCTTCTGATAAGGAGACAAGATATTTACATCAAGATGATATCCGTAGCCAGCTATCTCTCCAGGCTTGTCATCGAACACACATGCAAATTTTTGTAGAACATCATTTTTGGCCTCCTCCAATTTCAATTTAATTTCCAGGTCTTCAACCACGCTGGCTATTGACATTATATAATCCGGACCTATGATGGAGTTCTCATTGAATAGGGACTCTGCATCGTCCTCACTTTGGTCACCCTTTCCACATTCTGCTACGGCTGGCGCAACCTCGCTTACAGCGGGCTTAATTATGTCACCACCGGCTTCTTCAAAACGGGCTCCATTCTCTTGAACTTCGAGGTCGCTTCGTCCTACCAGCTGTAGTCCTACTGAATTATTCTTTAATCTTACGAGGTTGGCATCATAATCAATGGTTCCTTTGTATTTGATCATAAAATCTGATCCAAGTATTAAATTGAAGTTAAGACGTGATACTACCAAAAATATGTGTTCGAATGACTGACTGTTAATTTCAAACTCTAAAAATGCCTGGGATTTACACTTAACAACTTTATCAGGAACTATCCCTCTTACTTTGATCTGAGTTGCAGGCAATAACAAAACATTGTTCTGATTTTTAAGTGAGTCTACAAGCCTATCAGAAATTAAAGAAGCTTGTGCTCCAGAATCGATGAGCGTAATCACCTGTAGGTTGAATGTGCGTACTGCTATGACAGGTAACGAACGTGTAATGATTGGCCTTGGTGTTAGTGCGTCTTCGAATAGTAATTCGGAATTGTCAATGTGCCAGTAATTGATAACAGCAGTACAATAGTTTGTATTCTCGTCCTCATCGTGTTCTGCAGTCAATCTCCCTATTGTGAGATCGGCGTTTTTTATAGCACCTGTTGATTCAGGATCAGGTGATCTTTGTTCACTTGGTCCGAATTGACGTTGGTATTCCAGGGATGTGGCTCCAAGCTCATCAGGATTACGATTTCTCTCCCTGACGTATTCCCGTGTATCCTTCCATCTACTTTCGAGTTTTCGTCGTCTGGACTCACGATTTCCTTCAGGAGTGCTTTCACGCTGTCTCCATAAATTCCTAGGTTGGTAAGGGTGTCTATCCTGATTCCTCTGACGTCTAAAATTCCGGAATCTGGTTGGGTTGGTAGGGCTTAATCTGCCTTCTTCACGTGTCCTGGGTTCCTTTCTTTCCGGCGGTTTTATTTCCGCAGAGTTCGTATTTATTTCTCGACTCCTGTTAGTTTTCGGACTAGATTGGATATTAGCCGTGTCTAGCCTGCGCAAAGTAGCGTCGAAATGTTCCAATGTTTTAATGTTGGCAGCGACTAGTATCTCTTGAACATGAGGCGGATATTGAAGTGTCAGGATATGAATGAGTTCGATATCTGTCAAAGGTGGACATAAAAATTGTATTTTCTTTAATTGCATTAAACAATAACCTGAATATCGGGAAGTATTGACTGAAGTACTGTATTTACTAGAGTAGAGTTGCACCTTGACGAGGTGTTGTCTTTCAGAATCCCAAAAGCGTTTAAGAAGTGCCTTTTTAAAGTCGTCATAGTTTTTAAAGTTGCTCTTAAAAGCTATCGACCATGACAAGGCTCGTCCTTCTAGAAGCTTGGATACTACTCTAAGTTTTCTATCGTCATCTAACCTATTCTCTTCCAGGTAATCGTCGACATTTAACAAAAATTCTCGAGCAGTATACTCGCCACGTCCTGAAAATTTGACTGGTTTGTCATCTGGTACTTTAATGAGGGTTGTTATGTTGTGTACTTCCCTCGACGAACCAGGGATTGTGACGTCAGTCGTATGTTCTTTGAGTTTAATTTGATTCACTTCTTCAGACAAGTTTTAAATTTTGGAATTAATTGAGGCGTCTAAATCTTTTATTTCATTTCTCAAGTCAGTTTTAATGACTTGTACGTCTTTACAGAAAGCAGCTATCTGGGTATTCGTGCTGTCTAGCTGTCCTGTAATACGCTTGTCGAGTTCTCCTTGCGTGCACTTAATTAATCCTATCTCGTTTCGTAATTTGCCCACGTCGTTCTTTAATGCATCTCGCAAGTTTTCCTGCACCTGAGCTAGCTTTACTTGAGCTTGTGAGATGTTACCATGGGATTCTTGAAATTCAGTCCGTAAATCTTTGAGTTCGGTGGAAAATGCTTGAACGGAAGGAAGAACATTTCTAAGATCTTTGTCTAAAGACTTGACGACCTCTGTCTTTATGTCTTCCTTGATAGACTCTAAGTTTTCAACAAACTGATCCCGCATGTTTTTCAATGTGGCTTCGACTTGTGCACTAGAATCAGTAAGTTTCTTTTCGAGGCGAGTTCCAGCTTCACGGAATCGTTGCTCGATAAGGGCACTGGATTCAGTGAGCCTTTTATTAATGACTTTATCGGCCTCTGCAAACTTAGTGTTCAAGGTCCGGTGAATTTTATAAGTTAAGTCTTCGACCTTGCTGCTTGACTCATTTAACTGCGTTTGTAGTTGAGTATTAGAATTTATTATTTGAGCCTGCAATTGGGAATTAGAGTCAACTATCTATGACTGTAGTGCGGTTATTTGTATATTCATTTGAGTCTGCAATTGGTTATTAGACTCTACCATTTGCGTATTAATTAGATCTATTTGCGTGTTCATTTGTGCTATCTGGCTGTTAGACCTACCGATCTTAGCATTCTGATCATTAATGCTAAGCCTAAGAGCTTCGATTGCTGCAAGTAAGTTATCTATGTTTCCGGAATATTCGAATAAGTCAAATACAAGTTCTTCGTGTTCGTAATAGTTGCAGTCGAATCCTGTACTCAAATTGCAATTTATTATGACTTGAATCGAACCCTGAATGTTGCGGTTATATCTATTATTACTGGCGCATCATCTATTATTATGGCACGGCTCCAAATCGAGCCCCACGTTGGGCGCCATCTATTATATATTCTATCCTCTCTGTACCAGGAAAAGTTCTTGGGTAAAGGGCATGAGTAGGACCTCAGGGAGTGGAACTTGGTTTTGGAGCCGATACAGAGTGGGATAGACTCGCAGAGCGAATAATAGATGGCTATGGGAGGGGCCTTGTAGAGCGATGTGGATCTCTCCTATTGGATGATTAAGTCGAGTATACTGTACAGCGGAGAAGGGAGAGAGAAGTAGGGCGGAGCGGCTGGAGCGCTGTGGAACGTTCCATCAACATTGGAGAGGGGAGGGAGGTTACTGACCTACTTCATGTTAAATGTACTTTTATGGACTATGGATGAATGCAAATTAATAACTTAGGTGAATAAAGTAAGGTACGGTATTATTATTATTATTATTATTATAAACGCAATTTAATGAGTAGGTGTTGCCAGATATTATGTGAGTAGAGCGAATAGGGGAGATTATTTAAATGTAAATGCTCATTCAGGTTATTTGCATTAGCATTTTTTGCGACGTAAACATCTATTGCTTCTTTTATATTCAAAGATTTACTTTTATTTTCGAAGTGTAACATTTTTAGATCAGTGTTGATGTCTGTGAAATGGTGTGAACAGTCGTATATGTGCTCCCCGAAGGCTGAATGCCGATTATATCTGATCGCGTATTTGTGTTCTTTGTATCTTGTACGGAAATTACATTTTGTTTGACCTATATATGTGGCGTTGCAGTTAGGTTCTTGGCACTTGAGTTCATATATTCCTGACTTTGAGAAAGGGTCCTTTTTGTTTAGGTTGCACCTGCTGATGTGTCTCTTTAGTGTGTTATTCGTTCGAAAGGCTACATTACACCTTGTTTCTTGAAAATGTTAGCTACTTTATTATATATGCATATGACGTCATCCACGTATCTGCTCCAATGTAAGATTCCTTTCGAAAGCTGGCCCATTAAGAAGATGTTTTCGAAGTTATTCAGAAAAATGTTTGCTATTATACCTGATAACGGTGAGCCCATGGCTAACCCTTATTTTTGGCAATATATTTTGTTGTTGAATGCAAAGCAATTTTGGTGTAGTGTTGTTCTAAGAAGGTTAATAACTTCTTTGGTTTCTTGTAGAGAGGTGTTTTCTTTAAGAAGTTTTTCGATAATTTTAATGGATTCATCTATTGGTATGTTGGTGTACATGTTAGTGATGTCAAAAGATATCATATGTGTGCTCTCTGTTATTTTAAGTTTATTTAGGTCTTTAAGTAGTTCTAGGCTGTTTTTAATTGATCTGTCTCCTTTAAGTGAAATTTTCTCTTTTAGAATTAGGTTCAGTTGTTTGCTTAAATTGTAACTTGGCGCATCTTTAAAATTTACTGTTAGTCTAATGGGACACGGCTCTTTGTGTATTTTGGGCAGGGCTCTTAGTGTGGGGAGTTTAGGATTTTTGATGGTGAGGCTTTCTTTTCATTGGTTTGTGAAAACGAAGACCGTTTTCTTGATAGCTTGCTTTATTTTTAGGGTCGCGTTGCAGTTCTTGAATACCGCTGTTGTTGATAAATACTATCGTTTTTTCTATGTAATCGTCTTCCTTCATTATGTGTTACCTTTATCCGCTTTCGTGATGATAAGGTTGTCGTTTTTAATTTTGTTCTTAACCGTTTTCAATGTCAAGTATTGTGTGGCGTAATTCGGTTGTTTGGTGAAATTTTCAGGTGCGATTATTTTTAGGGCTTCGTAGGTGGCTACGTTTTTTATTATTTCTCTTTGTGGAGAGGGTATTTTGTTGCAAGCAATTTCTAAGTTAGTGATGAGCTGTTTTATGTTGTTTTCGTTATGACGTTCCTGGCAGTTGAATTTGAGACCTTTCTCTAGCAGATTTATTTCATTCTTTGAAAAGGTAGTGTCTGATCTGTTAATTCATCTAGGGTGAAAATTCGCGAGTTTGTTGTGCTTAGCGTTTTCTGGATTTTTCTGTTTAATCAATAGGTTACGTATTTTATTGTCAATGACCTTCTGTTTCCGGATTGCTTCATTTTTAATGTAATCGTGTAAAAAGTTAAAGTAGGACGTCCATTGTGTGTGGTGCCGGAAGTAGCTTAACTTTAAATGGATGTGTAGAATTTGTTTATTGATTTCCTGTTTCTTTATGTACGCGAATTTGAGTTCGTTTCTGATCCATAGTAATTGTGATTGAGATGTTGATATTTTAGCCGAAGTTGTTGTGGGTTTAGCTTTTATGGGCATGTACTTAGGAACGAGCTTCAATTCTAGACATTTATTATTGAAAGTAATTGATCTGTCAATGTTCATGATTTTGATTTTAAGTGATTTGAGGTTGTTGGCTTCGTAATTTGCCTGACAGGCCGAATTAAGTGATTTGATAGAATCTGAGGATGATCTTGTAGAACGAAACATGTCATTCTTTGTATGTTAGTGTGTATTTTACAGCTATGTTGATAGTGTTATAATTTACATTGTATTTGCTGTGTGTTTGACAGACTGAAAAGCCTTTGTTACATTTAACTGGCAGAACTACTTCGTCAAATTATCTATCTAGGAATCTCCGTATCTCCCAATCCCAAACCCCTCCGCTGTTGAAGGACCAATGTAGAAATTTGACGTCACCGAAATCCAGGCTATGCTGACGGAAATGAAACCAGGGAAAGCCATCAGTCCTGCTTATCTTCCGGCAGAGTTTTGTTTCTCTCAATCGGGGGATGTAGCAGTGTGGCTAAAGCAAGCTTTCCAATCATTAAATCAAAAAAAGGTCCAAACCAACAAATTGGTGATGGAGTATCCATTCAAAAATAAGGGATGCCCTGCCGATTTCAAATTACCGCCAATCATGCTTTTGAACCACGTAATGACAGATTTCAAACAAATCTTCCACAAAAGGATTAGCGATTTAGCCCAACATACAACAGGCCAAACTGGATTTGTGTAAAACTGTGGCGAACAGGAGCAACCCACGCTGCATGGCTATTATTTAAAAAACAGTGTGAAAACAATAAGAGGCTTCATCACGACTTTCTGTACCCTGAGAAGAACTTCCATCAGGTACCTCATAAGCTTATCAGTCAGCGCTATAAGAACATGGCATTCCAGAGCATCTTGCTGAGAGGGTATAATTGCTCTGCGAAGAACCAAGGAGTTATGTTCAAGCTGCCGCAGTAGCGTCTGATGACTTCCGCATAATTGCAGAATTCCACCAAGGCCATGCCTTATCACCACTGCTGTTCATTCTTGTGACTGACACCATTACATCAGACATGCACAGTCCAATGCCATGGACATTTCTCTATGCAAATGATATAATTCTGGCTGCAGACAATAGGCGCCAAAAAGAAGACTGGAACAATCGACTTAAGCAATATGTCCCACGCTTCAACAAAAAGAAGACAGAATACCTGACATTACATCGTCGAGAAGTTGGAGCAATGCATGTTGACAGTGAATGTATAGCACGAGTATCTTGGTTCCACAATCTCTGATGAAGGCCGACTTTACTGAAGAGGTCAACTTAAGGATAAACAAAGCCTGGCTGAAGCTGAGAATGACGTGCGCCCTTGCGACGCTCAGATGAAGGACCATCTGAAATCTAAGATCTACTGAACTGTTATTCATTGTGTGGTTTTCTACAGCAATGAATGCTGGCCAGCTAAAGAGGAGGTACAGTGCCAACTAAGCATCATGGATACAATGATGCTTAGGTGGAAGGCTGGCATAACTAGAGCTGGATCACATTTCAAATGATGTTTTAAGAAAATATTTTGGTATTGCACTGATCCAGAAGAAAATTGAGGAAAGGCCTGTGCACTGGTTTGGGCATGTGTTGATTGCAGAGGACAATATATTGGGACAGTCAGAATATACACAGATAGTCGGTGAAAAGAGGCGCAAGGGACGAACAAGAGAGCATAAGACAGATAAAGTGCACAACGACCTGAAAGCTGTGAGACTACATACAGACATGGCCCGAGACTGAACTAACAGGAGACAATGAATCACAACAATGGACCAGGCAGGACTAACACTAAAGAAGCAGAATAACAAGTAGCAGACTGATGAATATTCTGTTATAAAAATAGGATACAATGGATATTTTACATATCCTGTCATTTAACTTCCTGTGTCTCAATTCTCTCTCTTAAAGCCTTTGTCCTACACCAATAAAGCATTATTTTTGCAAAATAGTATTTGAAGGACAGAACGCTTCTGGATTTCATGTTTAAGTAACTCCTAAAAATGCATTATAAATAAAAATATATAACTCAACAAAATAGAAATTTCAGGATTATCTGTGTTAATCGGGAGTGACAGATTGAATATCCGGTAAAATTTTTACTAGTATCCACAAGTGGGGAGTTCGTAAGTGAAATCTAGCCTGAATGGAATTTTGCAATTCATATTTCTGCTTACATCAGTCGCAGATGGCAGACGACCATAATAATTGTTATTTTCACCCCGATCATGTCTATAAATATGAAAACCATGGAGGAGTTGCACAAAGTGGTCAGCTCAGGGCCATATGACACTCTACAAGAGGAAGGAAACCGCATCACTAATTATTTAACACAGGGTGATGTGTCTCTCCACAAATGGCAGGTAATCTCATCACTAATTGGTAAGATCAGAAATATGTGTCTTTGCACAAGTCAGCAATTAGGAAATTTTATGAATATTAAAACCTCTTCTTATGTAATTCAGTACCAAATTGACACGGCAATTCTCTTAGACATTTTAAAAGAAGTCATTTAAGTTGCTGCGTGATATTTGTAGACTGCTGAAATGACAATCAGTATAACATAGTGCCTGAGGTAAGATCAAAGTGGGAAGCAGTAGATAAGATCTGGCCGACTGAATCCTACAGAAGCATCTAAAATCTATGATATACAATGGACTAAGCTACATAGACAATGGACTGCCCTATGCCACGGAAAAAGGAATACACACAAAAGGCTTTTGCTGGTTTGAGAGTGTCTCTGCACAAGACATGTTTAGGAAGAAGAAAGCTAATATAAACTCCATCCAAAAATAGAAACATGCATTTAGTGTGTGAAAAGTATTTATAAGCAACATTTATATGGTGATCATAATACAAGATTGTACTGTAAAGTAGCCTATTGTGTCCTATTAGTCGAGAATTGCAAACAGCAAAATTTGAACCTCAAAGAGTTAACGAATTTGAGCAATTCTCAGTTGTGTGCATGGTTCTACTCTGACTAATGAGAGAGTGTAAGCAGGTACTGGGTAGTTCTGAGGACTGAAATGAATATTTCTTGCCATTAGTTGTGAATATAGAGTAGGAACATGTCAATGCATCACATAACAGAAGACATGACTCTAACCACCTACAAAATCAAATAAAACTTTCAGAATTCATAGTTTCCATCACAAATCATGTTTGTGAGTCAAACCTTAGGCTATGGCGAGCAATTGCAGATCCTGCCGATACAAGGGCTCGGTTAAGAGCACCAATCCAAGATTATACAATTATTTTCCAAGGATTATCAAAGATCGTTTCACATAGTAGCCAGCTAAGGTAACCTACAGTTCAAAAATCACTACTGCATTAAATGTTTGAAAACAGGATATGCACTTGTGCTACTTTGTAACATCAGTGATTAAGATAACAATTTTGAAATAATATCATTACCTAATTATTTATCTAACTTTACGAGATAATAAATTCACTTACTTGAAGAATTTGGAATTTTTTAGGGAACCTGCACAAATTTGAAACTTCACTTGTAGCTGCCCATTTTATTAGTTTATACTAATTGCGTAAATGTGTTTGCAATCAACACACTATAAGCACTTGACTAAAATGAAAAGTGGGAATTGGTGACAATCAGCAAGTGTGAGCACAACACTGGAGCAAACATAAATTCAATACCGGGTACCAAAATTTTTAATGCTTACAACAATGTGGAAGTACTGCTTGATAACTATGATATCTAAGATGTAGCACTATCGATCTGAACATTTCATTACTACAAAACATTATCTGCTTATGCATCCACAAATGGAGGAATCTGACTTAACACACAAGAGAACAGAAAAGGAATCTAACCAAATAAATAATTTAAAATGACATATTTAATTTATCGCACTAATGAACTCAGCCAGCATTATACTGATTAACTAGCAAATGTACCCGTGCTTCGCTATGGTATTCTACAATGTATACGGATATCAAAGTAAATTGCTGCACATGAAGTGAATAAAAAAATTTAATTGTATGTCCCTTGGCGTTATCCGACAAAAAGCATAGGGCGGTCCGCAGACGTTGTTTCCAATGTGAAGTGCGAGTTGCAGAGTTGTGATGATAACGACAGGTCGACTTGACTGCCGCAATTCCCTATGCGTAACGTCAGTCACATTTTGATGGGTAAATTTGTTTATAATCGGGAGCACCTACACATAATGATAAAGAGAACCTGGTAAAGGAGTTTTAAAAAAAATGCACGCTCCCTTGCCTTCTGCTAGTCACATCAAGAAGGGAATTATGCATTACAGTGGTACACAGGCATTGGAAAACTACCCCACTCCTATTGCTAGTTAAATCAATCGATACTGATCTGCACGTAGGTCAGATTCCCTATCTGTTGTTTTCCTAGCCTTTTCTTAAACGATTTGAAAGAAATTGGAAATTAATTGAACATCTCCCTTGGTAAGTTATTCCAATCCCTCACTCCCCTTCCTATAAATGAATTCCAACTTTATCTTCATATTGTGATCTTTCCTACTTTTATAAACACCACTCAAAGTTATTCGTCTACTAATGTCATTCCATGCCATCTCTCCGCTCACAGCTTGGAACATACCACTTAGTCAAGCAGCTCTTCTTCTTTCCCTCACTTCTTCCCAGCCCAAACTTTGCAACATTTTTATAACACTACTCTTTTGTCGGAAATCACCCAGAAAAAAATCGAGCTGCTTTTCTTTAGATTTTTTCCAGTTCTTGAATCAGGTAATCCTGGTGAGGGTCCCACACTTGAACCATACTCTAGTTGGGGTCGTACTAGAGACATATATGCCCTCTCCTTTATATCTTTACTATAACCCCTAAACACCCTCATAACCATGTACAGAGATTTGTACATTTATTTACAATCCCATGTATGTGATTACCCCAATGAAGATCTTTCCTATCGTGGCCATCAGACCTATCTGTATTGGTGCGACGTAGAGCCCCTAGCAAAAAAAAAAAAGATCTTTCCTTATATTAACACCTAGATACTTACAATGATCCCCAAAAGGAACTTTCACCCCATCAACGCAGTAATTAAAACAGAGAGAACTTTCCCTATTTGTGAAACACACAACCTGACTTTTAACCACGTTTACTAACATACCATTGCCTGCTGTCCATCTCACAACATTTTTGAGGTCACGTTGCAGTTGCTCACGATCTTGTAACTTATTTATTACTCTATACAGAATAACATCATTGCAAAAAGCCTTACCTCTGATTCCACTCCTTAATCATATCATTTATATATATAAGAAAACATAAAGGTCCAATAATAATGACTTGAGGAAATCCCCTCTTAATTATTACAGGGTCACATAAAGCTTCACCTACTCTTAATTATATGAGATCTGTTTTCTAGAAATATAGCAACCCATTCAGTCACTCTTTTGTCTAGTCCAATTGCACTCATTTTTGCCAGTAGTCTACCATGATCCACCCTATCAAATGCTTTAGACAGGTCAATCGCGATACAGTCTATTTGACCTCCTGAATCCAAGATATCTGGAATACTACAAGTTGAGCTTCAGTGGAATAACCTTCCTTAAAACCGACCTGCCTTCTATCGAACCAGTTATTAATTTCACAAATATAATCAGAAAGAATGCCTTCCCAAAGCTTACATACAATGCATGTCAAACTTACTGGCCTGTAATTTTCAGCTTTATGTCTATCACCCTTTCCTTTATACACAGGCACTACTATAGCAACTCTCCACTCATCTGGTATAGCTCCTCCAACCAAACAATAATCAAATAAGTACTTCAGATACGGTACTATATCTCAACCCATTGTCTTTAGTGTATCCCCAGAAATCTTATCAATTCCAGCTGCTTTTCTATTTTTTCAACTTTTGTACCTTATTGTAAATGTCATTGTTATCATATGTAAATTTTAATACTTCTTTAGCCTTAGTCTCCTTCTTTATTTGGACATTATCCATGTAACCAACAATCTTTACATACTGCTGACTGAATACTTCTGCCTTTTGAATATCCTCACATACACACTCCCCTTGTTCATTAATTATTTCTGGAATGTCCTCCTTGGAACCTGTTTCTGCCTTAAAATACCTATACAAACCCTTCCATTTTTCACTAAAATTTGTATGACTGCCAATTAAGTTTGCCATCATGTTATCCTTAGCTGCCTTCAATTTTCTAGTAAGTTCCTTCAATTTCTCCTTACTTCCACAGCCATTCCTAGCTCTATTTCGTCGATATGCGGAGTACTGATTACAACAGCAGATGCCCTCCTGCTGAGAGTCACTACTGATTTATAAAGTATTAATTACAATGTAAGACACACCCCTTTCTAGATCACCACAAATCGACTTAAATTAATAAATGTAGATCGACATACAGAAGTATATGCATGTTCACCTTCAGTTACAGAATGACTGCTGCTAAACGGTGTATTCATATTGGAAAAACGGATTGTATAAAAAGATGATTCTGGCCTCATTTAGCTATCTAAATGGCTGGCCCTATGATATTTCCTCGTATCTCATCTATTAAAGGCAAGATTATTTTAGAATCGTTCAATAGGGCGAAATTTGTGTAAGGTTTTCACACAGTGAATTACTTTTCAGATACTTATGCGACAGCTTCAAACATAGAATTTGGCTGGGTGGGCCAATATTCATGTACAAATTGATGATCACATCTTTCCTATAACTGACTCAAATCATCAATTATATGTGTACAAAGTGCAAAATTTAGGTAAATCCAGAAATAGAGACAAATTTAACATAAGGGATAGAGATACTACAAAAAGTCATAGGACCAATGTTGTAGATCACTCCAAATTGAACAGAGATTGTGCCATCCGTTTTGTGATACGACTTACCATTTAGCCACCAAATACTTCAAAAGGAAGCTCTGCACCATCATAAAATTGCCTCCATATTCCGATATTTTGGGGGGGTTAAAAAATAAATTTTTTTTTAACATCTCGTAAAATTTCCATCGGTTACAGGCAAAGAGTTATAATTTTGCCAAATTTCTATTTTCTAACTCGTCTGGGAGGTTGTGGTGCCATCTTGATATGGGGGAGGGGGTTAAACATTAGGACTTTCAGGAAACTTTTAAGCTCATGAAACCTATAGTTTATCGTTCAGGATAAATATCACCGACTGTGTTCCTATGCAGATTTGAAAATCCCAACGTGTCCCTCTCAGAGAATTTTGAGAATTTTAGATTTTTCTAGGGATCCTGAAGTCATCAGTTTGTCTGCTACCAGTTTTAAGTTTTTAAGATGCCTAGAATGGTCTCATTAATTCACGTCTGTATTCATTTTTATGTCTTAATTTATATATATATAGTACAGTATATATAGATCGGGCCAAACTGACTTCTATTTATTAATATGGATTATATATTTCACCCGCTTCCGAAGTGGTTCTAGGGGCGTCTTACTCCCACAGTATGTTTTCCAGGTAGAAAGTCATACTTGAAAGTCATACTGGAACGTACACACATCTATTACCTTGGGCATTCTTGGCCATTTATTTTTTCACCCTTTCTCAGCCTCTATGCCAAAGGGGGGCATTTTTGAAACTGGACTTAAAAAATCCGGAATGTTACTATTTACCTCAGCGACCTGGAAATCTATGGATTAGGCAGAATATTCAATTATTATTATATCTCACTTCCCCCAAAAGGTGGTTAAACATTGAGTTTTAAAAATCGGGAGTGTTGCTATTCATCTCAGCGACCCCGAAAACTATGGCTTCGACACTATTTTCAATTATTTTAAAATCTGAATCCCCTCACCCCCACCAGAAAGGGGGATGAACTTGGACTCGTAAAATATCCGGAGTCTCACCATTCATCTCAACGACACGGACAACTATGGAGTCAACATTATTTTCGTTTATTTTTATATATCAGTCTCCAATTGCCACCCACCACGAAGGGGGCTGAACTTTAAAAAATTCCGGAGTGCCATTATTCATCTCAGTGACCCCGAAAAGTATGGATTCGACACTAATTTCGATTATTTTATATCACAGCCCCTTCGCGCCCCCCACTGCCCGTAAGGGTTCCTGGGGTGTCCTACCCCCACGTGGTTTGTCTCCTGATACTAACATTTCGAAGTGCACAATTCACCTCGGCAAAATCGAAAACTATGTATTCGACACTATTTTTGATTAATTTTATATATCACTCCCCCCTCGCTCCCAATCCCAAAGGGGGATGAACTTCGGCTTATAAATAACCGGAGTCTCACTATTCATCTCAGCAACCCTGACAACTATGGATTTGACACTTTCGATTATTTTTATATATCATTCTCCCATCTCCTCCACTATGAAGGGGGCTCAAATTGGACTTTAAAAATTTCTGGAGTGTCACTATTCACCTCAGCAACCCCCAAAAATATGGATTCGACACTACATTTGATGATTTGTGTAACTCAGCACCTCGCCCCTAATGTTTCCTGGGGTGTATTACCCCCACGTGGTTTGTCTCCTGATACTAAAAATCCGAAGCATACAATTAACCCCGGCGACCCCGAAAACTATACATATTCGACACTATTTTCTATTTATTTTATATATCACTCCCCCCTCGCCCCCACCCCAAAAGGGAAAGAACTTATAAAATATCCGGAGTCTCACTATTCATCTCAGCGACCCCGACAACTATGCATTCGACACTCTTTTCGATTATTTTCATGTAACACTCTCCCATCGCCCCCTACTACTAAGGAGGCTCTAAGTTGGACTTAAAAAAATTCCGGAGTGTGACTATTCATCTCAGCGACCACGAAACGTATGGATTCGACACTATTTTCATTTATTTGTATATATGACCCCCTTGCCCACCCTGCCCCTAAGTTTTCCTGGGCTGTCTTACCCCCACGTGGTTCGTCTCCTGATACTAAAAATCCGGAGTGTTCAATTCACCTCGACGACCCAAAAACTATGTATTCGTCACTATTATCAATTATTTTTTACCTGACCCACTAACCCCCCAACCCTAAGGGGGCTAGAGGTGGCTTAACCCACAGTGCTCGTCTCCAGATAGCAAAGAATAAGTTTCAAAATTTGACTGAAATTGCGCCAGTGGTTTAGGAGGAGATGTGTCAGTTACACACATACATCCATCATCAGTCCCCCCTCCCCCCCATCCAAATGTGAGCAGAAATTTGACTTTTAAAAATCGGGAGTGCCACTATTCACCTCAGCGACACCAAAAGCTATGGATTCCACACTATTTTCGATTATGTTCTTACCTGAACCCCATAACCCCTCCCCTAAGGGGGCTAGTGGTGGCTTCCCCCACAGTGCTCTCTTCAGATAGCAAATAATATGTGTTCAAAATTGATTGAAATTGCTCCAGTGGTTTAGGAGGAGATGTGTCAGTTACACACATACATCCATCATCAGGCCCCCTAGCCCCCCACCCAAATGGGAGCAGAAATTTGACTTCTAAAAAATCGGGAGTGTCACTATTCACCCCATGAACTATGGATTTGACACTATTTTCGATTAATTTTTTTACCTGACCCCCCTAACCCCCACTCCTAAGGGGGCTAGAGGTGGCTTACCCCCACAGTGCTCATCTCCAGATAGTAAATAATAAGTGTTCAAAATTTGATTCAAATTGCTCCAGTGGTTTAGGAGGGGATGTGTCATTTACATACATACATCCATTTTTATATATAGTAAGATAACATGAAAATTATTACATTAGTTTGAAAATATTATATTGTTTACAATGTTCATCAAACTTAACCATTTTGAATTTGTAGATTTAGTTGATAACCTACAAACATGATTGTTTCTGTGTGTCACTGTTGGTATGAAAGTACACAAATACTGAGAATATCTGGGGTTAATAGCTAAAGATGGCATTTCAGATGATAAGAATGTGATGAACAAATGATGTGGTAAAAGTGAAAGGAAGAACACATTTTTCATGGTTGCTTAACGGTATTGTAAACAAATATATTTCAATAATATCTAGGTTTAGCAGAGATTATTTTTGTAGATATATATTCAATAAAACTACAGGACAGAACATTAAATACGATCTTAAAATTTCTGAAGGTTTTAAACAATTTTAACCAATAGAATTTTAAGATACCAGTGTGTAAATGTAACCTTGTAAAAAAAGGATTAAACTGATGAAAATGGGCAGTTTTTGGAGATAAACCAACTGCTACTGGACACAACTGAGAATAGGTACAACATATTCCATATTGTATAGGATCTGGAGTGTACGTACTTTGTTTCTGCTTTGATGTATGGCAACAACTGATCATCAGTATGTTCTTCTATGAATATTTCCTCCTTAATATCATTGGACGTCTGTAAGTAACAAATAAGAAAAGTAAAGGAATAAAAATATATAAGCCTAAACAATAAACAGCTGAGAAAATAAATTTCATAGTGGCAAAAAAGAGTATAATTAATTTATTTCCCATTTAAAATATATAAGAATGGAAAGGAACAATCAAATCAAAATCACTTTAAATGCAAAAGAGGTGTCTACCTTGGTGGCAAATGGTACACAAAAATACATTGTCCAACACTACATTTTAAATGTACAGAGAAGAAGACAATTTCACACAATTCAGCATTATACAATTTACACATTTTTTTTATTAACACAAAGCTCATCCTTAATAAATTTATATTATTTACAAAATTCTACTTATAATATTGTCTGTATTTGCAAACATAATCAACTCATATATAACATGTGGAATTACTTCAAATAATACTTTACAACAGTTATTGGATTAAAATTTACATTACATTAATTTTTTTATCCTCTTTGGAACGTAACTTGCATAACAACCTGCTGTGTCTTAACCTGAGTCCCTTTTGCCACTGCTTCTTGGACAACTGATAAGAGAGAAAAGAAGATGAAAAGGAACACACTGTAGGATAGCAGTACACAAGGTAGCATAGAAAAGGAGGAACATTTGTAAATATGTAAATTTAAATTTGCCTACTTATTTGTGAATTTCAGCAGAGTATATGTACACATACATATGGGGATGGAAGCCGTGTATGTGTACAATTTAAGGAAAATAAATAATAATAATAATAATAATAATAATAATAATAATAATAATAATAATAATAATTGTTACGGGGATACCGTGGTATACAGAATTGAAATAAAGTGCGGGCATGAATGGGCGGATATACGAAAATCGATAGATTAATTTAAACTCTTAAAGTTGGCAACATTATTTTGGCCATTTAATTTCTTTTCTTGACCTCTCTCTTTTTCCAAATCTTAAATATTCACACTTTGCTGAGCAAATAACAATAGACTAGCAACGAGGCTAGCCCGTAATCTTGTGCGACAAAATTAGAAAAAAGAACAACTATTTACAACATGAGCTTGAAGCACAGCTGCTCCCTTTCAATCAATAGTCAAGGAGACAGCTCTCCCAATTGCTTTTACACCATCAGTAAGAGCATATTTGCTCAACGAATCTAGCTAGGAGACTACTATCCACACATTACACCATTACAGCCTAACTAGACACCATTCAACCTTTACATCAATAACTTTACTAGGAAGAGCACCCTTGCTCCATCAATTTACACCTAAGGATCCCTCTACGAAAATTCACACTTTCAAGGACTATCAAAGGCACACACTACATTTAACAAAGCCAACCGCTTCCACCGATACCAGAGTTTCAACAAGCAGCACACCGTCCGACACATTATCACTCAGTAGCAGTGCCTGCTGCGCTTCCAGTGCCCTATATGGACACCCCCCTTGGACGTTTTGCGGAACAACTCATCGGGGAAGGCGCCCGCCTTCGACGACTCACAGCGGCTCCACCGGTCTTCGTACCCAGAAAGGCATCTCCTCTCATGGACCAGGTAATCAACGATATGCAGGCAACGGGACTCTCGGAACGACAGGAGATCACTAACGCTCACCCTTTATTTCTCGTCACTAAGCCTGACCGCTCAGCACGAGTCATACACGACTTGTCGCGATGGACACAGTATTATAATATTCCAAAGTTCTCTCTTCACAGCCCTGCATGGGCACTTCAACGTATACCTCCCTTTTCACTCATGATAAAAGTGGATTTAAAATCCGGATTTTACCAAGTGCCTCTTCACTACCACCACCGAAGGTTCTACGGTGTATATTACCGAGGACAGTCATATGCCATGACGCGCCTCCCGATGGGGCACACGCTAATCCCATCTATTATACAAAGGTGGCAATAGCGGTCTCTGGGATACTGAAGGCACAGTTTAACGTTGACACTATTTGCTATTTAGACGATTGGCTGATCTACGGCAACGAGATCCTTGTGGACGATACAATAATGTACTTGGAATGGGTATTAGGAATTACGCTCAACAAACAGAAATCACATCTCCAGCCAACGAATGAACTCACCTTCCTCAGCATGGTTATCAACACCAATAGGCAGACTCTTCAACTGATGCAGGATGTGCAGAGAAGAGTGACTTCCTACTTGACAGTGCTCCCAAGAGTGGAAACGGATGACCTCGCACGCATTGCCGGGTATTTGGCTTGGCTATGCTATGTCATGTCATGGCCTCTATTTCCAGTGCGACACATTCTATCAAGAGAATGGTACTGGCCACGACAATTATTCAACCCAGTAACTCTTGCAAGTGTATGTTCTGTGCGTGTGAATAACCATGTAATTAGTGTTTATGCGGACGCCACTCCGCACAGTATAGCTTACTTTTTGCCTCAATTGAACTTGGCTTGGGCCCAACCTTTCCAAGTGCCAACCCGGATTAATGTAGCTGAAACAGCGGCGGCCCTGTACGCCGCAAGCACAGTGGTAGACCATATCCTTGAAAGGAACTTGATTTGTGATGAACTAACGGTTTTCGTAGACTCTACCGTTGCAATGTATACACTTAGAACAGGTAGAGGACCCCTTTTGTACATGTATACTTGTATTTTACCTATGTACATCCTGCTCAACTGTCTGATAATTTTAATATGAAATAAATGGAGTTAAACAGGGGTAACAAGTACCCATTCTACAAAGCCTATGGTTAAAAAAGGTTAATTTACTGGTCCATAAACCAAACAGGTAAGGATGCGAACTCTGGATCTCCTAGAATTTTACATTACATGCATAAAACCATATTTGAGCTTACGGCCCAACGTTACAGAGGCTATGCCTATATTACGGAGGTGACAAGGAGAAAAATGTTCAAGTTACAGAATTTACAAAACAGGAAAGGTCACAAAATCATAAGTCACCTTACAATCACGTTGAGAGGGAACACAAGAGGGTACACCACGTTCTGTTCCCTGATTTTGGTTAAGTTGAAATTTCCATTTTTAGAAAATGAAGTTACATTACTAAATATATGAAACCTTCCCCTGGAGCTAGCTTTGGAAGACCACTTGATTTTAAGCAGGATCTTCCATTACCTTAAGCTGGTGGACCTCTTGAAGTGGTATAAAAGTTCCAGATTTTATAGTAGAGGGAAAGCTCCAGAAAATTCTGGGCTAAGACTCGACACACCCCCAATTTTTATAGGATAATCCAATAAACACCAGGAAATTTTGATTGGTAGAAAGATATACACAATTTTTCATTGGCCAACATCCTAAGTTGGTGGGAAGAGATAGAAGTGTTAAAAAAATGTGAACATGAAAAAACAAAAGAGAACATTCTAGTTTAGGAAACCTTCATATACAAAACGTATCAAAAATTTTAATAGTTCATCTTCACATCAGAGGGCACATCGTAAAGTTTATAGTAGAGACATCTGTTGAGAAATGTTCAAACTTCTTGTAATAGTTGTTTCAAACTTTACTTTAACGAGGGCCTTAGCGAAGGCACTTAAATTAAATAAACCGGGCAGATCTACCTCCGGTACAGACCTCCCCACAAACGTCCTCCCTCAGGTGACACGTTTTAGAAAATTTTGCTTTTTGGAAAAATTTGAAATTGAGTTGGTAGTCGGAAAATTGGCTGATGAAAGTTCATTTGTAAGTAATTATGTCGAATACAAGTGTTGAAGTCTTCCTGAAGCCATAAAAGTCCAAGATGCACAGTTCACGATTGACAACAACAGCGGCTGCCAATGCCGATACCTGGGTAGGGTCCCCCGAATCGCCAAGTACCCTCAGATACATCTCTCCCACTACCGTGAGAAGGTTAGATGCACCCAAGGCCAGATATTGAGACACTGCTCCGAAATAATGTAGACAGTAGTGTTACCGCACCTCAGCCCTTTGCCGGCAAGGATGGTACTCAAGTATGCTGTCATGAAGGAGACTGGGCCAGAGCGGGGTGGGCCCTTACCCCATGCCAGCATCACTCGCCAGATGTAACTCGGACGCAGATTGCAGAGAGGGCATTGAAAGAGTAATTAACTTGGTGACAGAGATTGTTCTTATGGACAGCGAGAGTATGTTTATTTTTAAGCTGCAGGTTCAGATGAGGCGGGCGGCATCGATGATGAGTGTGTGGAATGCAAGCTAGGTTTTGGAGGCAGGGGGAAAGTAATCGCAGCCGAGCAACGGAGGAAAAAGAATTATTTTAGAGAGGAAGGTTTGTACACAGGTGGAACAAGAAAACGCAATACACAAGCGGCATATTAGTGGGGCAGAAGGTCTCCACTTTCCAACTTAAAATTTTAAGTCTCTGAGCTGTTAAGGAAAGGAATATAACTACTTTCTCACTGTCATAACTTAGTGGCCTATATTGCAAACAAAGAGATTTTACAGGTTTTATCTGAGAGAGGTGCACTCTAATAATCTTTCAGTGGCTGGGTTGCTCACCAAAAGAGTGACCGGTGTTAAGAAATCCAAAAGAATGCATGGCCCGAGAAATCTGGAGGCAAGCTTGCCTGCCGGCACAAAATTCTTAACCATTACCTGAACTCCAAACTTTAGATTGGTGGGTCTCTGTCCACGATCATGTCTCCCTTTAACCATCTCATTTTAAGCCTTGAGGTTACTGTTAGCCTTCTTCCACAGGTCCCTGATGCTATCGGGATCTATGCTCTCTGGCAATACCTCATTTGACAATGGCATGTTAGGTACAAACTTGAACACGAGAGAGGCAGGCGTAAAATTATGTGACTCGTGAACAGCTGAATTTAGTGAAAAGGCTAACCAATGCAAGGAAGTATCCTACATAAAATAATCTTCTTGGTGAAAGACTATAAAAGCAGATCGAAGATTATGACTGACCCGCTCAACCAGAGGTGGCTGAGGGTAATAAGGAGAAGTAGTTACATGTGACATGGACAAATCAAAACAGAATTTTCGGAATAAGATAGATGTCAAAGTCCTTCCATTATCGTAAACTATATACTGACAAGGACCAAATGAATCAAAGATAGTATTAAGGCAAGAAATGGTCATCTGAGCAGTAGCCAGCTTAGTCGGAAATGACCATAAAAATCTAGTGAAGCCATCTACACATAGATGGATGAACTTATTCCCGTAGGATCCAACGTAGTCTATGTAGAAATGCTCCATAGGGCGAGACGCTTGAATGATGAAAATAGCCCTAGCTAGGTAGATTATATGGGATCACTAAGTAAGCAAGATTTACATTATTTAACCATTTCTCTGATTTCACTGTCCATACTCTTCCAGATAAACAGTTCCCTAATTTTCTCTCTAGTTTTAAAGATGCCTAAGAGCCCCCCTAATGGGGTCTTTTGATAGTACTTGAATATCATGGGCACAATAACAGCTGGAACAACTACTTTCATCTTGTGATCGGGCTTCGAACGGCAGCACAAAACCCCAATCCTCAGCACATTAGGGACAAGATGTTCCCCAGAAGAAAGGGTTTAAATACTAGGAGCCAGCAATGGATCTTCCCGTTGATATTTCCGGATATCACAAAACAACATAGGGGCATCCATCAAAATAGCATTAACACAAGAAGGTATGGGCATGGGAGGAGATTAATTATCGTCCTGTTCATTGGACTCAATGTCACTAGAAAACATGCGACTTAGTCCATCTACGACCATTTTCTCTGATCCTGTAAAGTGTTGCACGTTGAATTGAACAGCTGAATTTCTGATAGCGCAACAAGTGATACGCCCAGTACGGCGAGGCCTAGCCAAAACCCAACTCAAAGCCTGATTGTCAGTTTCTCATTCATATTTACCATGCTCTAGATAAAGGCGGAAATTCTCTAAGGCAAACAGAACTGCCAGACCTTCTAATTCATAGATGTAGTACTTGGCTTCTTAAACCGACAAGGTCGTAGACGCATACGCAATAGGCCGCCTTCCGAGTTCGGTTTCTTGACGGAGGACAGCAGCAACGGCAGATGAAGAGGCATCGGTTTGAACTATGAATTTCTTAGAGAAATCGGGCATGGCTAATACTGGGGCATTACAAAGAGCTAATATAAGATCTTCAAATGCATCTTGCTGCGAGGGTCCCCATTCGATCACGACACCTTTCCTACGAAGTAGGTTTAGGGGCGCCGCCCTATTAGCGAAGTTGGAAGTAAATTTCCTGAAGAAATTCACCATGCCTATGAACCTAGCAATTCCTCTGACGTCCTTAAGCCACTTGAAGTTGCGGTTAGCCTGCGTTCTGGAATGGTAGATAACAACACCATCGGGCGACACAATATGAACTAAGAATGACACAAGGCTTAGAAAAATCTACCTTAGATAACTTAACTGTCAAACCATCCTTACGAAGGCGATTTAGAACCTCCTTAAGATGATCTAGGTGTTCTTCAAAGGTCTCAGAAAACACCACGGCATCGTCGAGGTAATGACAAAGATAAATTTGATGTCGGAGAAGACCCTATCCAGCAGTCTAGTAAGGACAGCCGCGCCCGTAGGGAGCCCAAAAGGCAAACGGTTGTATTCATACAATTTCCAATCAGTGGTGAAAGCCGTCAAATGTTTGGATTTTTCCGCCATCGGAATCTGATTATATGCTTGGTTAAGATCCAATATGGAAAAGAACTTAGCCTTATGAAATCATTAAAAACAAGAATGAAAGTCAGGAAGGGGCACTGATTATAATACAACCTTACAGTTTAAAGTTCTGTAATCGATGACAGGCCTGAAACCACCTTGGGGTATCAGTACAAGAAAAATGGGTGATGAATACGCCGACTCTGAAAGTCGAATAATACCATCCTTTAACATTAAACACTTTCGCTGCTGTAATAGACTTTTGTCAACTTGGCAATTTCCTGCTATAGTTTAGCGTGCTTCTTTAAAAAAGGCACATTTAATAATACAAACATTGCTGCTAATACTGAACCTATGTTTATTTATTTTTCACCAGCCTGCCCGACAACATTCCTGTCAGCTGTCTGGCTGATAGCAGGCTTCACTCAGCAGCTATGAGGGCGCGGAACAACAGTGAAGAAATCTTCAATCTTTTAGTGGCAGATTCTGATTCAGACTGTTCAGTAAATTTGGACAATGGAACAGGTGATGATGCGCATAGTGACTGTTCGGAAGAAAGTGCCAACGAGGAAGATGTTCAAGTTGTATCGGTCTGGCGGGATATCAGTGATGAAATAAGAATGACAAAAATGAAATTATGTGACGGGGCTAATTTTGATATAACAGTGAAAAGCAATGTTTCTAATTTGATGACCCATACAAGGCATTACTTCAATTTATGATGCGCTCAGTGTTTGAGCATACAGTAATGGAAACAAATAGATATGCTGAGCAGTGCTTAGATTAAAAAAATGATTTTCATCCACGTTCAAGGTATAATCGATGGACTGAATGCACAACAGAAGGTAATCAGGCAATGGTGGCTATTGATATTGGGATAGTATTGTAACATAAATCAACATTACAGACCTACTTACCGAGCTCGATAGCTGCAGTCGCTTAAGTGCGGCCGGTACCCAGTATTCAGGAGATAGTAGGTTCGAACCCCACTGTCGGCAGCCCTGAAGATGGTTTTCCGTGGTTTCCCATTTTCACACCAGGCAAATGCCGGGGCTGTACCTTAATTAAGGCCACGGCCGCTTCCCTCCCACTCCTAGCTCTTCCCTGTCCCATCGTCGCCATAACACCTATCTGTGTCGGTGCGCCGTAAAGCAACTAACAAAAAAAAAAAAAAAACAGACTTACTTTTCCGAACAATATTGGCTCACTGCTACGCCAAGTGGTGTCGCCTTCTTCGAAGCTCCATGCTGTACCAGGAAAAAAGTCTGTCTGGCTAGCTTGAAGAGCATGGAATGTTTCTAAGGTGGTGGTACGTAAGCACTGAACTTGCAACAGAGAGGGATATTAGTTCATTGAATTTATATTCTTTTGAAAATGTGGTTTTATTGTTCATTGGAAACAAATTCATATCACCTTTTACACAAGCTGATTTGATGCGTTGTTGCAGGCGGGAATCTCCAGACTTCGGGATGGTTACTAGGCACGGTCTGGACGGGGACCACGCCCATCCTTGATGCGAAGTTCTCGACGTTCTTGAATTTCTCGAATTTCTGGAATATCTGGAAGTTCTCGAATTTCTAAGTGCACAAGTTGCAGGGTCCGATCTCACACGGCAGTACTGAGAGGTCAGGCGTGCCAAGCACACAAGTCCCCTGTATGGCATTCAACTCACTTGTAGCACAATCGAATAAATTAACATTGACCTTTGAATACTGCATTAATTCATTGCATGTAGATACGTCAAATGTTAATGAAAATGACACTTGAATCTATGACTAAAACACCTCGCTGAATCACAAAGATTCATGAAGTTAATACTTGAATAGAAAACAATTAAACTGAGTAACTGATCACACGTTGCATGGCAGCCAAATTGACACTTGTGAAAATTATGTACAAATTTACAATGTCAAATTCGCGATGTAAATCCGCTGATAATGGCACGACAGTCTGAGTCTATTAGTTCACTAACTTTTATCATTACTGTTCCTAATTGACTGCCTTTGTCAATTTTATGATTGGAACACAATGTTGAACGTAATATTTACAGTTCGTGCAAGTTCAGGACATATAAGTATTAAATTAAATTTAATACCTCTCGGAGAATGTTCTATACTGTCTGTAATTAATTATTAAATTCACGTGCACTTGAAGACTGTTCAGCACTGTCTTTAAATCATTATAAAAGTTTACCTGCACTTGAAGAGTGTTTAACACTGTCCATGGATAATTATTACTAAGTAGAAATTATAAGTTTAAATGTGGCACCAAAACATTCTATGCTCCCTCGGAACTTCACGAGAAGAAAACAGAAGTTCAAATATGGCATTAATATTCTAGGTTCCCACAGTTTGTTACAAAAACACCAGTTTAAATGTGGCACTCAGAAATATTCTAAGTTCCTACAATTTGTTACAAAACACAAGTTCAAACATGACACTTGGAAAAATTATAACACTCACAAGACAAATTCTATGTTCCTTTAGAACGCTACTGTTAGTATAGAAAACATGAGTCCTAATATGGCACTTGAAGAAAAATACTACAGTATGTTCCGCTTCCACTGGAACCGAGCACCAGAGATGCAGAGTCCCGACTGGACATAGATTCAGTTTGCCGCACTTGCAGGGCTCCACCTATCTCCCGTATCGCAGAGACGGTGGAGTATTATTGATCCAGTAGCCTAGATCGCCATGCTTTTATACCTGGAGCCGACTAAGTATCTCGAAACATGGATATTATCCACCCCTGTAACTCCTAAAGTACATGGTAGATTTGCTCAAGAACCTGCTAGTTTGCATCTGTTATTATGGCCTTAACGTTGGCAGTGCAAAAATAATTGTATCCTACAGTAACTCCAAATAGACTTTACAGATGGGTCAGAACATCATGCCTTGGGGCGTGAGGTCAGCCCGAGGCGGCCACGTCTACGTCAGCGAGATCAGCCGTATTGCCTACCCTTTCCCTCACGTGAAGTTTAACTCTCATACTTCGAATTTGCTTTCGCGTAGCTGCGTTTCCGGTACAATACATATCAATAACAATGAAAACCACATTGCTAAGGGGTCGCCAGGTTATGGTCCATTATTCAAGGTAAGACCTGTCATACCTATTGTAGAAAATACGTACCTGGAGCATGCTACACCTGAAAAATGCATATCAGTTGATGAGTCTTCAGTATGCTGAAGTTTATGGGAAGGCTGTGGTGTAAGCAACACTTTTCTTCACAGCCATCGACAAAATGGGGTGTAAAATTGTGGTCACTATGCGACAGTAAAAGTGGTTACATTTGCAAGTTTCAGACTTAGGTAAGAGAGGACAGCGATGAGTCAGTTTCCGGGGAAACTTTGGGAGAGAAAGTGGTAAAAAGCCTGAGAGAGGGTTTTGAGAATACTGGCAGAATTGTGAATGCGGACAATTATTTATCAAGCCCAGCTCTTTTCACCCAGCTTTCTGAGAAGAACATAGGTGCCTCCAGGACAGTGAGATGTAACCGCAAAGGACTAGCTCAAGAGATGAAAATCCTGAAAATGACGAAAGGGCAAAAACCTAAGCTCTGGCATATTCCATCCAAAGAAATGCTAGCATGCGCGTGGCAAGATACTGGCCGGGTAAACATGTTATCGATCGTTCACATCTGAGATCGTGAAGATTCATAAGATGTCAAAAAAGGTGAAAGTGGCTATGTGACTGTTGAAAAACTCAAGTTAGTTGTAAATTACAACCATGAAATGAACGGAGTTGATAAAAATTGATTAACTGAAAACTAACTATGCATTTCTACACAAGAAACTCAAGTGGTATCAGGTCTTGTGGTATTTTCTCATTGAAACTGCATTAAAAATGGAAGAATATTGTACAATAAGCTTCCAAAAAGAGTGCTCCTTACTTCAGAAATTCTGTCATAATGGGACTTCTACGAGAGTATCAGCGCAGTCCGGCGGCGAAACGAGGAAGACCTTCTGATTACATACCTCAAGCGCGCCTGATGGATGGGAACTTCCTTGAGGAGCAGCAGGACAAGAGTCAAAAACCTAAGTGTGTTGTTTGCTCCATATTACCAGCTAAATGTTCAAAGAAAAGAAAGGGACCCTGCAAGAGAAAACAGACAATATTTTTTGTAAGACTTGCCCAGGACAGCCAGCAACGTGCCTAGTTCCATGTTTCGAATGTATCAGAGTAATGTGCGTTTCAAGGTCAAATGTCATTGCTAGTTTGCCAAAGCTGAGTTAAAAATGGTGCAATGGTGTTGAATGTCACTAACTTTAAAAAGATAAAGTTTCAGTTTATTTAGCAATACAAAAAGATTACATCTTTCTGTATGTGTTCTGTTTAAAAATAGCACAGCGAAAGAGTTAAGAGCCTTCATTTTATGCGGAAGATGGCCTATATGGAGGAAACCTTTCAGGAATGGAATCCGTTACCTCAGTCTTATACTCAATCAGGTCAGTAACACCAAGGGTTTCTGGAAATACGTCAGGAAAGGTCTGACCCAATGTTCAAATAGTTTCAGCCTGGACCTCAGGTAGATGCCTAAGATCTAACGACATCTCACTCTGGCTAGGCGAAATAGATGAAAATGACAAAGGATTAGATTTCAAAAGGAGATATTAACGTTACTATCAAATATGAATGTGCACGACTTGCTCTGAAGGTCGAGCAAATGTCCAGAATGAGACATGAAATCGGCACCCAATATTACAGGGCAAGACAACTGTTTAGCCCCAAACAACATAATTTTCCATGTCAATTTTGAGATACGAACTTTATTAAAAATAAAATCTAAAATTTCTAATGGTGAAGAATTTGCCGAAATGCATATAATAGAAGACAAACAATAGTCTGGAAATTTATAAAAGGCTGTCAATTTAGAGTACCACTCATCAGAAATCTAATAGTACACTGACAGGTTCCTTATTTACCTCAATTTTCAGAAATGGCACGTACCCTGGGGTCTCAAAAGCAATTGTAAGGCATTCTCTAGGGCCTTCAAATGATAAATTAGAAGGGGTTTCTTCCTTGAAGGATTCGTTGCCTGATTTAACGGGCGCTGAGCCTGGAGAAGATGAACCTTGTGACTCAGCCGACGACCCTAGTCGCTTCCTATCGCCTGAGTTATTGGAGGCATTACCAGAAGAAGAACAGGAAGTTGTGCTGTTAAGTGAAGTGCAATTTTTTTGCTCAATGGGAAAACGACCTGCACTTAAAACAACCTTGGGACAGACCTGCTCGTTTCCTAGTTCCACTAGATTCTAGCAAAGGACACTTATTCCTGAGGTGTTCAGTCAATCTGCACGCATAATACTTGCGTGTGGGAAAGGTTCGAAAAGGGAGTGGCCGAGAACTGTTAAATGACGGAGGGGGCTCCCTGCCTACTCGTAAGATGTCAGCGTACCTCACTCCCTCGGCTGACAATGCCATTCGGAGAAGGTTTGACGTCGAGAAGCAAAACTAAGTACGAACTATAAGCTGGTGACATTTCTTCGACAATGGTTTGTACAATTTTATCTTCGGGAAAATGGAGAGCGAATACCCGCGTATAAAATTTTATATCCTGAATAAAATCGGCCAAATTCCCGTCCAACCTCTGTACTCAGAAGTAGTACTTCTGTATTAAGGATGACATTGCTCTATCTGGAATAAATTTAGGGAAAAGATGGGCATGAAAGTCTTCAATAGAGTATCTGTCAGCTATTGCTTTTACAATTATGACCGATAAACTCTTTCTCCCGCCATATGTAGACAGCATTCGGTCTGTGGGGCAAAATCTGCCATCCGTCTCTCTGTTTTTCTTACCAACGTGTCAGGCTCGATCTGCTTATATTCTTACTGTATTATACAATATTCACTCCCATGCCTTATTGGACTCCGGAGCTTCTATTTCACTTCTCAGTCCCACTTTCTTTCAGCAATTACTTCAATTTCATCCACACTTTCAATTACGTTTTTCGGACTTAGTGTGTTCTTCAGTGTCACATCACCCTTTAAATATTCTTGGTCAACTTACTCTTACTGTAAAGATTTCTAAATTTTCATGGTCTTTTCCCTTCTACGTCGCTCAAGATGTTCCTATACCCCTGATACTCGGATATGATTTTTTCTCACATAACGGCTTAATTCTCCACACTCAAACCTCTTCTATTTCTTTTTGTTTTGATTCTGTGACTAGCATTCCTTTGATTAACCCTTCTGTTTACCCCAATTTATTACATCTTTCTAACTCACATGTTTATGTTACTGAGTCTCAGCAGGAAGTTTTAAGCTTGCTATTCAACCAATTTTCTGACATTGTTACTGGTACTGTCCGCAATTATGAAGCTTGTACTGATCTCTTCGATGTTTCTCCCGTCAGATCTCCACCTTATCATCTTAGACCAGCTCGTATGCAACTTCAAGAGCAGCACATATCTCAGATGTTTGCTGATGGTTTAATTATCCCTTCTACATCGAATTATGCTTCACCTGCCTTTCTTGTCAATAAGCCTGATCATTCCATGCATTTTGTCATAGACTATCGTCATCTCAATAGCAAAATTAAATATGATGCTCATCCTCTTCCCAAGCTGAAAAACGCAATAAATTTTTTTACTAATGCTAAATATTTTTCCATATTTGACTGTAATTGCGCTTTTCACCAAATTCCCTTAGATTCTGCTAGTTCACCATGCCTAATGGTCTCTATCAATTTACCAAACTCCATATGTAGATGATTTATTGACTTTTTCTCCTGATTCTGACTCCCATATTATTCAACTTACCGAAGTACTTTCTCGTCTTCGTACGGCAGGTCTTACTACCAGCCCTTCCAAACATTCTCATGCTCAAACTTCTGTTAAATTCTTTGGCCATATCATTTCTTCCCAAGGTTTTTCTGTTAATCCTGATCATATTGCCGCTATTATGCAACTCTCCCCCACTAAAAATATTAAACAACTGCATACCTTTCTTAGAATGGTTTCTTTTTTAACTGCTTTGTTCCAAATTTATCTCATATTGCTGAACCATTGCAATATCTCAAGCATAAAAATGTTAAATTTGTTTGGACCCCTACTCAACAGTATGCTTTCTCTACTCTTAAGACTCTTCTTATCAATGCCCCCATTCTGCAGTTCTCTGATTTTTCTTTACCCTTCGATATACACACTGACGCCTCTGATTATGCTATTTCTGGAGTTCTTAATCCAGTTGTTGAGGGTACCCCTTTGCCTATTGCTTATTCTAGTAAACTGCTTTCTCCCAATGAACGTGATTATTCCCTCTATGAACGAGAAGCCCTAGCCTTAGTGACCACCCTTGAACATTTTTCTGAGTACCTCAATCACAAAAAATTTATTGTTAAAACCGATAACCAAGCCCTCTCCTGGCTTCCTTCTAATGCTCCTAAGATTGGCAAAACTGACCGCTGGTTGCTCCGTCTTTCTCGGTTTAAATTTTCCACCAAATTCATTTCTAGTACCCATAATTGCGTTGCGGATGTTCTATCTCGTTTATTTCATCCCTCTTCATCTGATGCTTCTCTTCCTCCCACCGTTTTCCAGTCGTTTACCACCTCTAATTCAGCCTCATTGGATAATTTAATTTGTACTTTAATTGATTTCCCATTATCTTTTCATTCTTTCCAAACTCATCAACATCAGGATGATTTCTGCATTCAGACGAATACTTCAGTTTCTGACCCCTCCTATTGCGGTCCCTTTTTGTTTTCCAAAGGTCTTCTTCTTTTTAAACCCACCCCTAAATCTTCTGCTAGAGTTGTTGTCCCTTCTATTCTTTAACCCATGATACTTTCTTATTATAATTCTTCTCCTGCGAGAGGGCTAAAGAAATCAACGCCTTTCTGCAAAACAACCCTCAGAAAACCAACTCTTCACACAACTGCAGTCATGGGACTCACATGACATTTCATCCCTCCTGCAGCACCACACTTTGGTGGAATCTGGAAAGCAGCTGTCAAGAGTCTGATATATCACCTCAGAAGAGTGAAATAATCTTATCGCTTCCCCAACAATGAATGGACCACCCTTATAACACATACTCACATCCTCTCACCAAATATTTTTTAGACGTGTCTTAATTGTGTAAATTGTCGTTTGTTGACTTACAGAGTTTCCTCATTTTTATAACATACATTCCTCTACGTAACAAGTTGACCAAAGTAATCAGGATCCTGATTTTTACCCCTCAGGCATGAGATCACGACTGATGATGCCCACGCAATAGGCGAAACATGTCCCCTTAAATTAGTATTACGAGAGATAAATCTTAATTTTAAGAACCCAATGTGTATTCAATATGTGGATTTCAATAAGCTTTTGTTACATTGTTGAATTAATGTACATTTCAATACGGACAAGTCATGAGAATTGTAACATATAATTATCTAGAATTGTCGTAAACAACCCACAGAGTGAAATAGAGTCCACTGTTCGTATTGGAGTTGAACCCTGTATACAAATGTTAGATTAATGTTGTGTAGGAAACTAAAGACTATAAATCCAATCATAGATCAAGAAGGCCATCTTCTTGTTAACGGAAGACTGTACAATACTCCAACACTAATGGAGTGGAAACATCAGAAATACCGTTTCATGTCACAAATATAATTATGATGGCGGAACACCTTCGTCCACTTCATCCTGACACTCAAATTCTCTGAGAGACAAGATTAGGATCTCATCAGCAAGGGGGACCGATAGAAGCCACACTCATACACGTCTCAAGTGTTCTAAGTTGAATGCAGACACCTCTGAACAATTAATGAGAAATACACCTATGTTGCCTGTAACCCACAATTACCCATTCCTTAAAACTGCTAGCCAAATTCTAATAAAAAATCATGTGAAATCGAACAAGACCAGACTGCCTAGCTACCAAGGCTGTCTATATAGATATGATACCTGATCTCACCGCGACAAATTTTCTCTCTGCACTTTATCAACTTAGGTATCATAGAGGTCAAACCCTCAACATTTACAGCAATTAAGGCACAAACTTCTTCGGATCAGGTACAGAAAATAAGGCCTTCCTGCAAAACAATCCACAGAAAATCAACTTTGCACACAACTGCAGGCATGGGACTGACATGGCATTTCATCCCTTGTGCAAAAACACACCTTGGTGGAATCTGGGAAGCAGCTGTCAAGAGTCTGTTATAACACCTCAGATGAGTGATGGATTCTTCTCGCTTCACCAACAAAGAATGGACCGTTCTTACAACATATACATTATTTCACCAAAGCTAAATGATGATCGTTTTGACACTTCTTACCTAACTACATCCCATTTCCTCATAGGAGAGCCAATTACAAAACTCCTTGATCATGATTATACTTCCGCTCTCATCACAACCTTGCCCACATGGCTATATTTTCAGCAGATAACCAAGAACTCCTGGAAGAGATGGTGAAATGAGTATCTCAATAAACGGGCAATGAAAGACCCCATAGCAACATAGTCATACTGAAAGAAGATGATACTCAAGCTATGAAGTGGACAATGACAGTGGTAATGACGAATTCATTCACGCAACGAATTTTCAGGTGAGTAACGATGAACTTACAAGGCCTATCACAAACATTATCCCTTATGAAGTATGAAACGGAAAGGCAAGATAACTCTTGAATGGCTTATTTATTCCATTGCATGTTTAACCCATATGTGCCCACTGTCGACATTTGCCGACGTTAATATCTGAATACTGTTGAACTTATATCGGTAAACCGGAAGAATATTTTTGAGGTGCATTATTTACCGTTCATTGTTTGATACTTACTGCACTGCACGAAAACAAGAAACACTTGGTTTCACCCCTTATCGCGTGGCTGCGTAAAAAAGATCATATACACACAAGGGGATGAAGCTTCTGTCACGGTGAGAAATATTTTCTTATAATATTGTTACAGTTGAAAATAAGATCGGACTGTTGTGTTAAACGTAATAATGAAACATGCCTTTAACAGATTTTGAATTCATTCATGGCTGATATATAGTTGCTTTTGTCTAGCAGAACACAAAAGTTCCACGTCGACATATGTCAACAGCGGGCACGAATGGGACTGCCTCAGTACTGATATAGAATTTTCATTTATCGTTCTCAGATTGACCATCAAGCAGATCGTAAGCATCCTGGAGGATTCACAAGACATCCTAGATGCTAATACAAACATAGAACCACCCCAAAATGCTTTAGATAGTGACGGAGATAGGGATGATGATGAGTCGTGCAGATATAAACAGACTCTCTGGTAATCAACTCCGGGCTTGTGCTGAACTAGTGTGCACAAAAATAAGTGAAAATGGTACAATGATAATGCTGAAAAGAAATACATAACAGTAATTCATCTAGCATGTATAATTTTGTATAATATGCACATGGAGGAAATCGATCGTTTGGATCAAAATATATCCTGTTACCGCATCAGCATCAAAAACAAGAAATGGTACTGGCCTCTAACTGCGTTCCTTCTGAACGTCTGCATGAACAATGCATGGCAACTTTACCGTTTGACCCCAAATTGCAAACAGGAAAATTTAGACCTTCTCAGCTTCACACGGTACATTGTTACGGCATATATCCGATCTTGTGCCGCTACGCGTTCTAATGCAGAAAGACCAAGTACAAAAGTATCTTCATGCGTGTTGCCAGAAGTGCGTTTCGATGCTGTATCCCACTAACACGAAACAAGAGAGAATCAAGTGCGGTGTGCTCAATGTGGTAAAACTGCCAGGAAACAGTGCAAAAAATGTAATATTGGCTGCCACGTCCTTTGTTTCGAGGCATTTCACTCACGCTAAACCAGACTGGATGATAAAAAGCAGAGTGTAACCTCAGAACACAAATTTAACTGTTTTAAAGTACTACTCGTAGTTTTCCTCTTTTGCTATTTTCAGAGTGATCATACTTGCTCAAAATTTGGTATTAAGTGTATAACAAGTACTACAAACACACAAATATTGTCCTTTCATTTTGAAACAGCGTGCATTCTATATTGAGACAAAACTGTTCCTCATTTATGTTTTGAAAAGTATATTTTGTAATATTTTGTGCTTATTCAATACTTATGTGACTAATATTTACTAAGTGATTAATTATTACATTTACATGAACTTAAAATGCGAAGAAATGTTCCTTTATTGAGCATGTCCTTTATCCTACCCATCCATGCTCACTGTCGACATATGTCAACACAGCAAATCTCCGCAAAAATATGGTAATGAAACCTAAAATCATCATAACCCTTTCACTTAGGTTACAAACAACTATATTTATGAAATACATCACAATATTCCACAAAAAAATAATTTGGGCAGATATGGGTTAATTAATATTATCAGTCACAATGGGCAAGTATCACCATAGACCACATTAGGAAGAATAAGAATATTTTTCACTTGCCAAAAGATGGCTAAAATGTGTGTAGTATATAAGCAAACACTCAGAGTAAACAAGGATATCACCTGGAACTTGTATCAACAAATTACAGTATTATCCAGAAATCAATAACTAATATAAGGAATAAGATAAAAAAGGTGTTTCATTTGGAAGCAACTAGTAAAATATCCTGTAACAGTAAGAAAACAATGCACCTTATAATTACTTTGTGTTCAAAACTATTTACAAATTCAAAAGTACTAGTAGGATTGATACCATCTCCCAAATGATATAGAGTAGAGGTCTTTGGAATAATCCTAACTACTGCACAATTCACAATGCAAGATTGTGGAACAACTTGAAGGAAAAGTGAAAATAGCTAAGTAAACAGTCAATCTCATAAAAAAGTATATTTTCTGTAGGACTATCATTCATGTGCAATGAAATGAAGGATCAAACACTGATATCTGTTGAGCCATTTTCTAACCATTTCCATTACCTGACAATGGCTTATCAAGTTATGTACATTACCTCAAGAGAGTTTTCCTGCGTTGACTCTGGCTCTGTTAACTCTGATTTAACTTCTTCCTTCAGAGCTATCACTTCTGATACATGTTCAATATTTTCCTGTGGAAAATAAGATATATTAGGTATGCTCATAGCACATATCTACAAATATAGTCACCAACAAATGTGTATGTTAATTCATTAATTTCCAGTATTACAGTTACTTTCAGAATTTCACTAATGTTTAAGGAAGATTTCTACCAGCAGAGGATTGTTATAATATAACCAAAGGATGTTTCTTTTGCTATTTATTTTACGTCGCACCGACAGAGATAGGTCTTATCGCGACGATGGGATAGGAAAGGTATAGGAATGGGAAGGAAGTGGCTGTGGCCTTATTTAAGGTACAGCCCCAGCATTTGCCTGGTGTGAAAATGGGAAACCACGGAAAACCATCTTCAGGGCTGCTGACAGGGGGACTCGAACCCACTATCTCCCGATTACTGGATACTGCTTACATGTGATAAATATTCTTGATCCGTATTGATGATCTCTACTTGACAGAAAAACAATATATATACAAATCTCCACCTTATCAATACAAATTTATTTTACATTAAGCAGGTAAATATAGTCAAATAGTCAAGACTAGTTTCGACCCCTAGGGGGTCATCCTCAGTTGACATGCATTAAAAATTGTATTGTTCACAAAAACATCACATATAGTGGTAAAAGCTTAGACTAATTTAGACTGATCATTAATGTTGGTATGTCTAATGCATGACTAGTGTGCATCGTTCATGAAGACACATATCACCTTACTGTTACTACCATCCAATTTAGGTTATATAATATGGAACACACATATGTTTGTGTAACTCAACAGTGGCAAGTTCAACTATATACACAATTGGCTATTGATTAGTCACATGAAAGTACAGAACACTGGCTTGAACATTTCTGATTGAGATATCAATGCAACACCTTACTTGCATACATCCTATAAGCTAAATTCAGTTTGTAAAACCCATTACTTCTGATTGAAACTTAGTATGAAGTTAAAATTTGAATAAAAATATTTGCTAATGCAGACATTAAAATGTTGTTAAAATGGGCATATAGTCAAAAACAGTGGTATGTATGCCACACATGTCTAGTTAAAAATACATTACATTGATGTTGTTTATGTGTGGTACAACATGTACACTGATTTGGAATAAATGGGGTTTGTATATATAGTGTTCCAACAAAATGGATCCGTAAAAAATATTATTTGTAAAGACAATTAGTATTATAATGATCCGCTGCAGATCAGGTAATACTATTTATTTATCTGGAGATATTTTTGGCAGCTACAGATGTTGGAGTTATTAGAAATGTTAATGGAGCATGTTTTCTTCCGTAGTCGCGATGTTTATAGTTGGTGGCATTAGACAAATATATTGAGAATTATGCGTCTTGGTGCACGTTGATTTGTCCTGGAAGCTTGTATGTTGTAAAAAACAAGGTGGAGTGTCTGGAAATGAAAACATGCTCCATTAACATTTCTAATAACTCCAACATCTGTAGCTGCCAAAAATATCTCCAGATAAATAAATAGTATTACCTGATCTGCAGCGGATCATTATAATACTAATTGTCTTTACAAATAATATTTTTTACGGATCCATTTTGTTGGAACACTATATATACAAACCCCATTTATTCCAAATCAGTGTACATGTTGTACCACACATAAACAACATCAATGTAATGTATTTTTAACTAGACATGTGTGGCATACATACCACTGTTTTTGACTATATGCCCATTTTAACAACATTTTAATGTCTGCATTAGCAAATATTTTTATTCAAATTTTAACTTCATACTAAGTTTCAATCAGAAGTAATGGGTTTTACAAACTGAATTTAGCTTATAGGATGTATGCAAGTAAGGTGTTGCATTGATATCTCAATCAGAAATGTTCAAGCCAGTGTTCTGTACTTTCATGTGACTAATCAATAGCCAATTGTGTATATAGTTGAACTTGCCACTGTTGAGTTACACAAACATATGTGTGTTCCATATTATATAACCTAAATTGGATGGTAGTAACAGTAAGGTGATATGTGTCTTCATGAACGATGCACACTAGTCATGCATTAGACATACCAACATTAATGATCAGTCTAAATTAGTCTAAGCTTTTACCACTATATGTGATGTTTTTGTGAACAATACAATTTTTAATGCATGTCAACTGAGGATGACCCCCTAGGGGTCGAAACTAGTCTTGACTATTTGACTATATTTACCTGCTTAATGTAAAATAAATTTGTATTGATAAGGTGGAGATTTGTATATATATTGTTTTTCTGTCAAGTAATATCTATCAATACGGAAATGAAACTTATAAATAACAGTAGAAAAGCCAACCAGGCAAGAAAAATGGCACACAGATACCAAAATCTGAAGATTAAGATCACAAATATTGTCAAAAACATCACTTTCTTAAAACAATGCCTACTTAATAATCTAACTCCTAAATTTCTTAGGAAATATAATAATAAACATAGAAGCACATATCAAACCCAAAATACCCAAAACAAAACCAATCGAATATGGCTTAAAGAAGAAATTAAATTCATGTATAGGAAAAAACAACACCTCAACATACAAATGTATGAAGCACACCTTAAAGCCTCACATGAGCTACCACACACATACTGGAACAACTTCCAACAAATAACTAATGAAAAGATAGAAAACATAGCCATACAGAAGCAGAATACCTTAAACAAGAAACTTAACGCACTCAAGGCATCACTAAACCAAACCAACCATACACAGTATAGACAACATATTACTGTTTCTACTGATAACAACCAACATATTTTCCATCCCCCACTCCAAAACCTAACTAACACAACATTCAATGAAAAAGAAACAACTATACTGTGCAAAGGACCAAAACATAACTGGAAAAACAATTCAGTATTTGAAAACATAGCCACTATTATTACTGAAACAGAAGATGCTCTAAACAAAATACCCCAAGAAAAACAAAATGAAATTAGATATGAAATTAAAAAAACACTACCACAATATGTTGATAAGATCACTCAAAAACCTCAGAATCAAGATATCACAAACCAAACACAAATTAAGGTACTCAAAAATAAAATCCAGCAAAATAACCTAATAGTAACAAAGGCAGATAAAGGAAACACTACAGTTATTATGGATAAAGAAGAATATATAACAAAAACAAAAACCTGCTTTCAAGATGAAACTTTTCAAATTAAGACTAAAGATCCTACTAACAGTATCCAAAAAAACTTAAAAATTCTCCTAAAAAACACCAATTTTCTTTTGAACGAACAGGAAACTGCAAAATTAACCACCATGAATCCAGGGATACCTACAGCTAAAGCTTATCCTAAGATCCATAAAAACAACATTCCTATGAGACCCATAATAAATTATAGACCAAGCCCTATTTACAAATTATCCAAATACATACAAAAATTCCTTAAAAAACATTACGTTTTTCAAGCAAACAAAACCGTAAAAAACTCAATAGATTTCTGCAACATTACTAAGAATATAAGAATAGAACACTTCTACAAGCTAGCAACATATGATATAACAAACATGTATCCTAATATACCCACACAAAAAACTATCACTATCATAGAATCCAACCTTTATAACCACAGTAAGCTAAGCAAATTGGAAATAGATGAATTTATTAAACTTTTACAATTCGCTATCAATAACAATTATTTCAAGTTCCATGACACTATCTATCAACAAAAAGGATTACCCATGGGATCACCAATATCAGGCATAATAGCTGATATATATATGGATTACTTAGAACACCAAGAAATTAAAAAAATAGAAAATATCATCTATTGGTGCAGGTTTGTCGATGATGCATTTATAATCATGGACAATAGACATACTAATGAAAACATAATCCTAGAACAACTAAATAGAATAGATCCCCACATTAAATTTACCATGGACACTGAACACAACAATACCATAAACTACTTAGACATATCCATAACCAGACATAACAACCACCTAACATACAATATATATAGGAAACCTACCCACACATCAAATACAATAAAGATAGACTCCACCCACCCACATGCCCATAAAAGAGCTGCATACTATAGTATGATTCATAGAGCATACAACATTCCACTTTCAAAGGAAAATCTAAATAAAGAACTAAACACAATCCATGAAATAGCAAAACAAAACGGATATAAAAGAGAAATGATAAACCGGATCATCAATAAAGTCAAAAACCAACCTAAAACCAAGCTAACCAGAATCACTAAAAATAAAAAAGAATATGCACTGTTTACTTACAACAATAACCATATACATCCCATAACAAATATCTTCAAAAAACAAGGCCTAAAAATAGCATATAAAACGGCACGCAATAACACCAACATACTATACAATTCCAAATCAGTTAATAACATAAATAAATACAATCACTCAGGAGTCTATCGCCTAAAATGCAACGACTGCCGAGCCAGCTATATAGGACTTACCGGTAGAAGTTTTTTAATAAGATATAATGAACATGTAAACGCCGTCAAACACAGACATTTCTCAGCTATGGGTCAGCACATTGACGATCAAAAACATAATTTCACGGACATTAAGAACGACATGCAAATCCTTAATATGAATCCAAAAAGTCCCTTGCTCAGCATAATAGAAGAATTTTACATAAATTTAGACAAATACGTGTATCCAAACTCCAACCTAAATGAAAGTATAGACAGAAACAATATTCTTTTTCATGCAGTAATTCCCTTATTAAAAGATTTCTATATCAAAAGAATAAGCAAACAAAAATCGATATGTTCAAATCAACCGCCCCAAGACCCCCTCCCCTCCAACCCCACTCCCATCACTAACACTCCACCCATCCCCCCAAACCTCCCCTCTACCGCCGCTAACTACAATCTCAGAGCTACACGGATCAGATCCCAACAGGCAGCTACAAAGAACGCACGGTTCCAACACTTTACGTAAGTAAAACGACATACGATTCACTATTACACTTTCTATCCACAACATTATCACACTATTATTTCTATTTCCAGACACTCCACCTTGTTTTTTACAACATACAAGCTTCCAGGACAAATCAACGTGCACCAAGACGCATAATTCTCAATATATTTGTCTAATGCCACCAACTATAAACATCGCGACTACGGAAGAAAACATGCTCCATTAACATTTCTAATAACTCCAACATCTGTAGCTGCCAAAAATATCTCCAGATAAATAAATAGTATTACCTGATCTGCAGCGGATCATTATAATACTAATTGTCTTTACAAATAATATTTTTTACGGATCCATTTTGTTGGAACACTATATATACAAACCCCATTTATTCCAAATCAGTGTACATGTTGTACCACACATAAACAACATCAATGTAATGTATTTTTAACTAGACATGTGTGGCATACATACCACTGTTTTTGACTATATGCCCATTTTAACAACATTTTAATGTCTGCATTAGCAAATATTTTTATTCAAATTTTAACTTCATACTAAGTTTCAATCAGAAGTAATGGGTTTTACAAACTGAATTTAGCTTATAGGATGTATGCAAGTAAGGTGTTGCATTGATATCTCAATCAGAAATGTTCAAGCCAGTGTTCTGTACTTTCATGTGACTAATCAATAGCCAATTGTGTATATAGTTGAACTTGCCACTGTTGAGTTACACAAACATATGTGTGTTCCATATTATATAACCTAAATTGGATGGTAGTAACAGTAAGGTGATATGTGTCTTCATGAACGATGCACACTAGTCATGCATTAGACATACCAACATTAATGATCAGTCTAAATTAGTCTAAGTTTTTACCACTATATGTGATGTTTTTGTGAACAATACAATTTTTAATGCATGTCAACTGAGGATGACCCCCTAGGGGTCGAAACTAGTCTTGACTATTTGACTATATTTACCTGCTTAATGTAAAATAAATTTGTATTGATAAGGTGGAGATTTGTATATATATTGTTTTTCTGTCAAGTAATATCTATCAATACGGAAATGAAACTTATAAATAACAGTTGATGATCTCTAGTCAACAAGTATTGACGGTCACATGACCATATTTCACTATTATCTTATGCTACATTTTTATTAAATACGACCATCTTTGTCATTTTCGTTGTTACTGCTGGTCGGCCAACATAATTTTTAGCAATCCTATCACTCGTTTATGACAGACTGTTGCTTTGTTCTTTCTTTTTAATTATAATAGAAACCTTCTAATGTCATATCACCATTACTTTCACCAATTGTAATTATTACTGACTCATTGTAATATCTTTATAACAAACTTAACTTTAATTTTTTTACTATATGTTAATTGTAATTTTAGTCTCTCCAAGGTTTTTAATTTTATTTCATGTATATATAAATCAGATGCCTGTTTCTATTTTAAAGTTAAGATAATGGCTGATGATGCCTGAATTCAAGGCAAAACTTGTACCATTTTAGTTAATATGCCAAAGTAAACCAACTAAAGTATGACATTTTGTATTGATTAGGTGGTAAATTCAATAAATTAACTTATTGATATTATTCCATTCAAGTATCATCAATACGGATCAAGAATGATATTTATCACATGTAATATTAATGCCAACCAGGCAATGATAAAACCTAATAAGTATTTGAACCTAAGAATTAAAATAAGCAAGATTTCTAGAGATATTAAGTTTCTTAAAGATTGCTTGAAATTAGAGTTGGTTCCTAAGTTTCTCAAATCTTTGCAACGAAAAGGTCATCCCCATTCAAAATCTAATGTCACTCAAAAGAAGGTAAACAGCATATGGTTAAAAAATGAAATCAAGCTATTATACAGGAAGAAATCTCTATTGAATTTACAATTATATAAGACACTTTTGACCATCTCTCAAAAACTATCTCCACTTGAATGGAATTCATTTTTAAGGCACACTGACCTTAAACTATCTTACATATTAGACACGAAACAGAAAACCCTAAACCATAAATTATCTTGTTTACAAGAAAACAAACGCAAAACTTCCGACCATAACACAACTAACAAAGTGCCCCCTTCCCATTTGACTAACATTTCCACTACTGTCAATCTTTCTAATACTGCCTTCTCCAAGCAAGAGATGAATCTATTGGATAAGGGTATTAAATATAATTTGCCTAATCACAAAAAAGCAGACGACATAATTACTACCATCGCAGAAACCGAAACTAATATTGATAAACAAATTCCGATTGAGAAGCAAAAGGACGTACGTTATGAAGTAAAAAAGAGACTCCCAACATTGTTTAATGAGATAACATCTAACAACAACTACAACATCTCAAAACAAATCCTAAATCTGAAATCTAAAATCCATAATAGTAATGTAGTAATAACCAAAGCAGATAAAGGCAACACCATAGTAATAATGATAAAGAATATTACATAGATAAAACAGAAACCTTTCTATCAGACAAAACCTATACTATAATTAATAAAGATCCAACAAACAAAATACAGCGCGACTTAAAGAACCTTTATAAATGGTCCGTTATTGGACATTATAAATTTTCCACCTAACTCGTTCTTGTTGCCAGCGTTTCGCCCCCATGTGCTAGGCTGGGCTCATCAGTTGGTACCTAGCACACCTACCAAGACGCTGGATAGTGCATACCATGGAAGCCACTGCGTAGGCTAATTGTAGCTACCGGCAGTGCCAAAGCACTATGAGAGACTTTGTCTCATTATTAAAAATTGATGCCTGCTTGGCCATCAGATGTTATAGATGTTGATTCCCACAGGGAATCTGAAATATTTGTTCCGAATGAGTAAATTTATAATACCAATATAAATGGTCCGTTATTGGACATTATAAATTTTCCAGCTAACTCATTCTTGCTGCCAGCGTTTTGCCCCCATGTGCTAGGCTGGGCTCATCAGTTGGTACCTAGCACACCTACCAAGACGCCGGATAGTGCATACCATGGAGGCCACTGCGTAGGCTAATTGTAGCTACCGGCAGTGCCAATGCACTATGAGAGACTTTGTCTCATTATCAAAAATTGATGCCTGCTTGGCCATCAGATGTTATAGATGTTGATTCCCATAGGGAATCTGAAATATTTGTTCCGAATGAGTAAATTTATAATACCAATATAAATGGTCCGTTATTGGACATTATAAATTTTCCAGCTAACTCATTCTTGTTGCCAGTGTTTCGCCCCCATGTGCTAGGCTGGGCTCATCAGTTGGTACCTAGCACACCTACCAAGACGCTGGATAGTGCATACGATGGAGGCCACTGCGTAGGCTAATTGTAGCTACCGGCAGTGCCAATGCACTATGAGAGACTTTGTCTCATTATCAAAAATTGATGCCTGCTTGGCCATCAGATGTTATAGATGTTGATTCCCATAGGGAATCTGAAATATTTGTTCCAAATGAGTAAATTTATAATACCAATATAAATGGTCCGTTATTGGACATTATAAATTTTCCAGCTAACTCATTCTTGTTGCCAGCGTTTCGCCCCCATGTGCTAGGCTGGGCTCATCAGTTGGTACCTAGCACACCTACCAAGACGCTGGATAGTGCATTGGCACTGCCGGTAGCTACAATTAGCCTACGCAGTGGCCTCCATGGTACGACTGAGTATGAAAATTTATTCATTTTCCTAGACCAACATTTCAACAAAGATAAGAACTTAAACAATATCATTGATAAAAAAAAGCCCCTTGTACGAACAGACTTTATGTCTATTACAAGATTCAATTCCCCTCACCAATATATTCCTAAAAGTTTTCAACATCAATTCAATAAGCCCCCCTACCTCCTCTACAACTAACACAATCCCCCCCTTCCCCTCACCGCCATTACCTCTAATTCAAATGCAACCAATAGACCGTGAGCCACACCCACTGTATTTTCGCTCCCTCCAACGGCATCTCACTATTACAACCCGCACAGAAGCACACTTCCCCCTCTCTCTTCTGCCAATAGCAACTCCCCTCCAAGCACTACAAACAAGCCCATAGCCACACCTTCACAAACAGTTCCACCTCCAACTCAAACATACTGTTACAACACTCGCAGTAAGAAGCAGACAGTCGACAATAACGCTCAGTTAATAACGTAATAACGTAACAAACTACCCTCTCTTAGTCTAATGGTAAGTGTACACAATCTTCACTTTAACATTCAATTACGATTTTTCACTCAATTAACACCACGTTTTTTGTTTCCTTTTACAGATTCAACTGTAACACTTCTGTTTCGACTCAAATGTCAATCATCCACACGTTCTTAAGAACATTGCAGTATTTGCAACAAATTGAGATGGTCCATAAAGGCCCCATTTAAACATCGTTATTCAACTTTGTATTTTTATTAAACTGAACCATATCACCATATGCCATTGACTTTCGATTTATCTCTAGTCAACAAGTATTGACGGTCACATGACCATATTTCACTATTATCTTATGCTACATTTTTATTAAACACGACCATCTTTGTCATTTTCGTTGTAACCGCTGGTCGGCCAACATAATTTTTAGCAATCCTATCACTCGTTTATGACAGACTGTTGCTTTGTTCTTTCTTTTTAATTATAATAGAAACCTTCTAATGTCATATCACCATTACTTTCACCAATTGTAATTATTACTGACTCATTGTAATATCTTTATAACAAACTTAACTTTAATTCTTTTACTATATGTTAATTGTAATTTTAGTCTCTCCAAGGTTTTTTAATTTTATTTCATGTATATATAAATCAGATGCCTGTTTCTATTTTAAAGTTAAGATAATGGCTGATGATGCCTGAATTCAAGGCGAAACATGTACCATTTTTGTTAATATGCCAAAGTAAACCAACTAAAGTATGACATTTTGTATTGATTAGGTGGTAAATTCAATAAATTAACTTATTGATATTATTCCATACTGGATACTGGCCGCACTTAAGCGACTGCAGCTATCGAGCTCGGTACCAAATGATGTACTGAGAATTGTGTTACAATTATTGCTCACTCCTTATGTCAGGGAAAGGATGAGACTGAGAACAAAATATAAAATACGAAACATTTTCTAGCCATATCAGAAGATATACTACCAGGGATGGAATTGAGGCCATCTCACACAGAATTTGGAAGGAAGCAGCTATAGCCATAAACACAAAATTGTATGACTGTTTTCATATGCACAATCATATCAGTCAAATATTAAAAGTTGTTTGAACAAATTAAAAATGTTACAACTCTTCTAAATAATTTTTTGTTCTCAGCATAGAGTTTCTTTACAGACAGAAATAATGGAATCACATTCTCTACTCTGGTTTTGCCGAGATCACAGGCACTACAAAAAGCACTAAGACACTTCTGTTTCAAACAGCATATTTCAATGCTTCCAATTGTAAAATAAAAAAATAAAAATGAAAGGAGCAGGCTTATCACAGCCTTATACCAGCAAAAGATGTGACAAAGCCTGAAGTCAAAGCAACTAGAAATGAAATATTTCACTACTACAAGCATGTAATGTAGTGCTCTGTGAAGGTATATGGGGATGAGGACACTGTCAGTGGAGGGTGAGCAGTGTTGGTGTGTGCATCTACTGTTTCAGAAGAACTTTTATGATCTACTACAAAATATTTAAATTTCTCACTTGGATTCATAAAACCTTTTCGGCACTAAATGGGAGGAGGGACTGTGATCAAAAGCTTATGTTCTAATATAAGTTAACTTACTAATAAAAGTGGATTTAAGTATCAAGTTCTAGAATATACTGACTTAACCCATTCAATATAGAAGAGAACAGTAGCTGGAACTATGGAATGGATGAAATGGATACACAAAAAGGAGAGGGAAGTAATGACAAAGAGGAAAGAAATTTTTTTGTTTAATGTGGCATGAGTCCTTGAAGTGTCAGAGCCCACTATAAAGGGGCATATTAAGCACATTTTTCTCAGAAATCATGTATTCTAGACCCCTTAGATAAGGTACTGTACATAACATAGAATCTGACCTGCATTTAATTAGGAATAAAATAAACTAATCACTATTCTGTCTTCTAAATGAGTTCAACGTCTGAGCAAAATACTTATTTTGAGAAAACATGCATTCAGATTTTGAGCTATTTTATCCCTCGTATGCCATAGGCAAATCTGCTCTTTCCTTAACACACACATATTCCAGCACATTGAGGATGCGAGGTTAACCCAGAATAATCACACCTGTGTTGGCAGTTTATGTAGCAGACTGGTGTATCCAGCCTCAAAAACACTAACGAAATATTTGTGATTTAACTTCTTCTACACTAATTACGATAGGAGTAATTATTTTTAACATGTGGTGCTAATGGTGGTGCAGTAGTGTTGGAAGATATTAGTTAAAAAACACAATGGGCCAACCATTTTCTATTATAATCAGGGAGGAAGAACAGAAGAGGTGCAACCCTTAAACCAAAGTAATTTTGACACTGACAGTAAAAAGTGCAGACTAATCCAGTGCCAACCTTAAGTTCCTAAATATTGGCAGCTTTGTGTAAAGCTTGGTGGTGTATTCCCAGACAAAGAAACAAAACAGAGTCATATCACGCATAGATGCTCATGCAGCAAATGGTGGAAGCACACAGAAATTTATTCCGCTGCCAAACTTATTCAGCTATTAAGGGTTAATTTCTGACCTCTATAAAGTTATCTAGAATGAGCTTACAAGTGATGCAGTTGTTGTTCCTTCAAGCCAGGCTGGTTCCTCTTTGATCTTTACTTCAAGGTCCATTTTGCACTAAAACTGAAGTAGTCAGAAGGTACTGGGATTGTTGATTACTTACAATGAGCTTACACTGAAACATAAGCCAGAAAAATATATTACCTTATTGCTGTCATTGCTACTTATGTGGTTTGTCAACAGACTAAGCAACAAGCTTATAATTTTATATGACCGTGAATATTGTGATCACACTGAAAAACTTGAAATTTTACATGATTGTTGATATTGTGATCATACCTATGACTATGACCATGACTGATACTTTGGTCAAAGCTAAGGACCTCCAGTTTTACATGACTTCTGAAACAATGATCACTTCCATAGGAATATAAGTTAACATATCTGTCGATATGAAGATTAAAGCCAAAGGACCCTTAGTATTACACGACACATATCGCATTAATAGCTATATAACATACAGTTTTATATGGAACTGAAACCACAACAAGATGACCTTTCTTGTTAAAAATTCAACGCACATCGCTTGTGATCAAAATGCACAAAACTTCTTGAAAATTCAGTCACTATTCTGTTTGCATATCACTCTGATCACCCGGGCCCATACCTTGGAATCTTCCTACCAATTTATATCCTTTGCAATCAGCTTCAAAACTAACTGAACGTGTTCACAGTTCTTGAGGTTTGTTCTATCAGAAATTTTCCTTCCCAGGATCAAATTCTCTCAAACCATTCTCCTCTCAACAAGCTGATACACTATCTCTGTATTTGAGACATGTTCTATCAATATGATCTTCAATAACCTCTGATAACATGGCCTTTCAAAGGCTTCAACTCTTTTCTTTCTTGGCACAAGTTATTAACTATATTTCACTTTCATATGGAGTTGTACTCCTTACTCTGTGTAAATATAATTTTTAAATTTTTCAATCTGTTGAACCTAAAAAATGTGATGGAGAAGAGATGGGAATTTAGGTAGGTTTCAGTGATGATATTTATCGATACTGAGGAAGCATATGTCAGTGTACCAAGGCAAGTGCTCTCAGATGCATTGGTAAAACAGAAGGCAGGGAGAGGAGCAGAACCAGTTATAAAACCCATGAACGAAAAGTGAGTAAGTAGTATGAATACCCTGATAGGACAAACAAACTGGTTCAAAGTAGAAACAGGAATTCAAAAAGGATGTGTTTCATCCCCTCCAATCTTCATTACAATCATGGATGAAATCCACAAAAGTATTCAACACAAAATGGGAAAAAAGGAGGCAAAGGCGTCACTCCTCGCAGATGACACAATAATATGTGGAGAAGATGAAATGGAAGCACAGGAACAAGATACTGTATGGAATCAGGAGATAAGGAACATAAAAATGAAAATAAGTATGGAAAAGTGTACGATAGTAGTGGTGACGAGAGGTAAAGGAGAAGGAAGTGGAAATATTGAAGAGTAAATGGAAGACCTAAAGCTTCAAATATTCATGGTGAATAATTGCAGAAGATGGGAAAATAAATTAGGAAATTGGAAAGAGTATTGAACAAGACAATGAGTTTTATCAATGTGTGAGATGTATAGTCTGTAACTGGGTCATCCCAAAGAAATGCAAGAAAATTTTGCACCCAATGTATTACACCCCAATTTTGACATATGCATCAGGAACATGGATAACAACAGAACATGATGAAAGCAGAATGCAAGAGGCAAAGATGAAATTCCTCAGTGAAATAATAGGGAGGGCATGAAGGGATAAAGTCAGAAACATAGAAATTAGGAAGAGAATGGGATTCCCTGAGCTGAAAGGCAAGACAGAGACCAGTAAACTGAAATGGTATGGACACATGATGAAAATGGAAGAAGAGGGAGTTCCAAAGTAATTCAGAGATTCAATAGAAGTTTGTCAGGACTTGGAAACTGTAACAGAAGATAGAGAGGGCGACACACATAGGTAAACAAGAAGCTTCTCATTCACAAATTAAGATATTTTCAGAGAAATCCAACTGCTTCAGCAAGGAAAAGCAGCAGGAACTGAACAAATTACTGGGGAGGTATTGAAGACAATGGGGTGGTACATAGTGCCTTATTTAAAATTTCACGTTGACTATGTTAAAAACAATAGTGTAATACCAAAAGTATGGAAGGAATTTATAATAATACCAATTTATAAAGCAAAGGGTGATAAAAGGAAACCAGAGAACAACAGACCAATCTGCCTGACCAGTATAGTTTGTAAAATATTGGAGAGTTTAATAGCTAAGTACATCAGAGGGATATGTGATGATAAAAATTGGTTCATGAGGAGCCAGCACGGATTTAGAAAGAAATTTTCTTGTGAGGCACAACTGGTGGGATTTTAGCATGACATGTCAGATCAGTTGGATTCAGGAGGCCAGTTAGATTGCATAGGCATAGATCTTTCCAAAGCCTTTGATAGAGTGGAACATGGAATATTATTAAAGGAATTGGAGGGAATAGGATTGGATGTAAGAGTTATACATTGGAAAAAACATTTCTAAATTCAAGGGTTCAGAAAGTCAAAGTAGGAAATAATATATCACAGAAAGGGAAAGTTTGGAAGGGAATCGCACAGGGTAGTATAATCAGTCTGTTACTTTTCTTAATATACGCAAATGATTTAGGGAATAATATAACATCATAAATAAGATTGTATGCAGATGACATAATTGATTATAGGGAAATAAATAACATTGAGGATTATTCAGAATTACAAACGGACCTTGAGGGTATCCAACAATGCGTTGAAGAAAATAATATGAAGGTTAATGGAGGCAAATCAACTGTTACAACATGAGCTTTAAAACTGAATTTGAATATCCTTTGGATGAGGTAGTTATCCCAAAAGATGGCAAGTGCAAATACTTAGGTGTGAGATTTGAAAGTAATTTGCACTTGGAGGGTCATGTTGATGACATTGTTCGGAAAGCATACAGATTGTTACATGTCATAATGAGGCTAGTTAAAAGATGCAACAAAGAATTAAAAGGAAAAAGTCATATAAGTATGGTTTGTCCATTATTGGAATATGCAAACAGTGTTTGGGATCCTCACCAAGAATACCTAATAAAAGAAATAGATAGTGTGCAGAGGAAAGCAGCCAGACTTGTAACAGGGGATTTCAGGAGAAAAAGTGGTGTATCAGAAATGTTACAGGAACTTGGGAGGAAAACATTAAGAGAAGGGAGAAAACTAGACTTAGAGAATTATATAGAGCCCGTACAAGAGAAGAAGCATGGGGAGAAACCCGTGAGAGGCTTTGGTTGGAAAATAATTATAATGGCAGAACTGACCACAAGTATAAAATTTGAAGGAATTTTAGCAGAAGCGATTGGGGTAAATTTTCATTCAATGGGAAGGGCGTGAAGGAGTGGAACAGTGTACCAGGGGTAGTGTTTGATCCTTTTCCAAAATCTGTACAGATATTCAAGAAGAGAATAAACAGCAACAGAGAAAATAAATGAAATGTTAGAGGGCATTCGACCAGTGCAGGTTATTTCAAATTAAAAATTTGTGTGAATAAATTAATTCCACCCCCGGGTCTGTGGAGTTTGGACAGCCGAAGTAGCGGATTGCCTGTAGGGGTAAAGTACAGTGGGGACTTCAAGGGCCCTGGGGCCGCTACGGTAGCTGTGAAGACACTTCAGGAACACTGAAAAGTGGTGGCAAAAGGGGCTCTGGTTAAGACGCAGCAGGTCGTTTTGCTACATAGTTTCCAAAATAGGTAAAGAAACAAATAAGTAAATAAATGCGATGAACATTTTAATCTTATACAAGTTGTATAGTATCATTTGAAGTAATTCCACATACTGTATATGAGTGAACTTTGTTTGTATTCTAGGAAAATGTTCATCTTCTCCTGTTAATTTAAAATTTAGTGCTTGACAATTTTAGTGTACCATTTGCCACCGAGATAGACACCTCATTTGCAAATACAGATATTTTGATTTGATTTGAAGTAAGTATTTATAGAGAAAGTCATAGGAGAAAGACATAGGCGAATGCCCAGAATGGGGTGAATGGATACGGTGAGGAGAGTACAGAGAAGAGTGGAGTAAAAGTAGAAAAAATATTCAAAGAAGGAAGGGACTGGTGGAGAAAGGGAAAAGTAAGGAGGTTCTTGATTCACTTTTCAACCCAGAAGACTGGAAATGGAAAAGAAAGAAAATTCTGTTGAAATGAAGACAAAAATTTACACAATACAGCTATCAGCTCTTTTCATTGAACAATGCCACCAACTTTTACTTTAAGTGTCCTTTCTTTATTTTTCTGTGCATGAAATGTCTAATGACACAACTGAGTGGTGTTTATCGGAGCGCCCCTTGTAGGGAGTTCCGTGTCAAACAATTGGTTTAAATGTTTAGCAGTTTTCATTGTTCCCCAGGTGGCATGAAACTTGTCTAGGTTGAATACCTCAAGTAGTGCCTCAGAGAATTCATTTCACCCAATAGCAGTGTTCATTAGTCACTTTGTGATATTTTGCTGATGATGATGATGATGATGCTTGTTTTTTAAGGGGCATAACATCGAAAGTCATCGGGCCCTGTGATATTTTACTGTAAATGTAAACATACTGCACTAACAAGGAATACTACAATTTCCCCTACAGGTAATACAACCTTCGTTCCTGTGGCTAATTGAGTCGATTCTTACACATTGCCAGGGAACAGATTTCTATGTATACACATATCTCTTCAGGAAAATATGCTCAATTGCATTTTGTTTATTTCAATGTAGGGGTCAATACTGAAGTGTGCCGTGTTTACATGTTCTGGCCATCACAGGTTATTCTATTAATATATTATTGGTTTCACTTTCAAGTAACTACCTTCTACAGTTTCCACAGCCAGAATTTATTCCTGAAGATTGTTCTTCCATTTCTGCCAGCAGTTTAATGTTGCACTAACAACTCCAAGGGAATGGGACAATATTAGATATGCAGCGGCAATAATCAAGTATAATTAATGATAAAATGGGGAAACCACGGAAACGCTTTTCAGGGCTGCCTATCCTAGGATTCGACCCCGTGTAAACTCACCGTCACTCGCGCCCAAAGATCTTTTCCACACCAATAAATCAGAGGGGCAGCCTACATACTGTTATCAATAAATCAGAGGGGCAGCCTACATACTGTTATCTAAATCATCACGAATAAATACCGGATATAGCTGCCATGGGGTAATGAAGTGATACAAAAGAATCTCCATAACAACACTGATAATAACAAGATACAGATATCCTAAATCGAAACCTCTCAAGATTTCGAACCTACTACCATATGTCGCAGCCTACTGTGTAAAGAACAACTCATCATCCACAGCGTCACTATAAAATTGCACACAGAGGTAAATAACACAGAAAAACAATAATTAAAATTACACACTACATGTTGCGATATCTTTCTGAAACTACCGTAGCTCTTCAGTAAGAAATCCTCATTCCACTAAATTTAGATATACGGTACCGTACGACATATTGCTTCTACACAAAACTTGCCAGAACTTGCAACGCAAATGCTGGGCGTTTTCTGAAAAGCAATCTAGTTATATGCGTATTCATTTTTAATGCTTAATTAAAAATAAATTTTAAGAAAATTAATAACATTAAATATTAAAAATATGTACAAATCTCAAACTGAGAAAGATAAGTATTACCTTCTAATATTCTCAATTGAGATCTATACATTTAGCAAAAGTAAATTATTGAACTTGAACATTACCGTCAATTTGTCAGAGGTTGTGGACACAGTGTAAAATGATAGAAATCACAATTCCTCAATGAAGAAAATCCGTAACTCACTTAACGGAATAAGCTGTAGAATTGGCTAATACCCTCCATACATACCATACCAGCCACTTCGAAACAAAACTTCATATTTACTTGTTGATGAAGATGTATGGGCTTTTTTGCCCCGTAAGTTAGCTTAATTAACTGTATACACTGCGCGATGTTCTCTATTATGACTCACGAAATAGCTAATCAGTAGGGGAGTAGTATCACACAATGAGATCACTAATACTGGTAGCACGTACACTACCTCCTCTTCTGCTGCTTCCTCAATTATATGCACAGATTACAGCAGAAAAAAGTCCCAGACATCGGTATAACTGTCTTATAGAAATGAAAGTCTTGCTGTTTTGCTGATCAACCTACGAGACTAGACCATTAGGATAGAAAATATTAATATCCAGGGTATATACTAAAACATACTCGAAGGGTAAACCATATTTGTGGTTGTACCATTACAATTAGGGTTGGAATTGCTGGTATACCTACAAAATTAAAGGGGGTGACACAAATTATACAAGGACACAGGGTACTAATCTTCATACCAGAGTGGCCGTCTCGGCGCCTTTTCTGCATACACAAACTGGACCGGGCCGACATATAAAGGATAACACAAAAGAACTGATATATGAATGTTGTTTAACCCACCGCCGTCTCAATCTCTACATACTGTCTGCTCTGTGCCGCGGGAATTGCGTTTACAGCACTGCCTGCTCGATCTGCATCCGATGGCTGCTTAAACTGCCTGCTCATTCCATACTCAAACGTGTAACACGCCTTACAAACAATCTGCCGCTAGATGGCAGCACCAAACGTACCCATTTACCGCGTGAATACAACTAGATAAGCATACCAGCAAAATTTAAAATCTGAAAGTAAGAGAAATATTAAAGAATTTTACGTATAAAGTGGTGCTCTAGAGAGTTATAGCTTCAGCACTTTTCGAGAAAGAGGTTTCGACGAACAAGAAAACCTGGAATGTCTGTATGGTATATCCCTACATTACTAAGTAGAGGTTTCACGACTTTGGCCACCACAGTTTCTGACACAAGTTCCTGGTGCTTATTGTTACTAAAACACTTTAAAAACTTACATTGGCACAAAGAAGGTATAGAACATAGCTTTTTATAGTCTGGAGCAGACTTGCAGATTTCTTGCAGTACGGTAGAGCAGCCTCAACAAATTTCTGAAGCCTCATAATTAGGCCAATAAATCGTTGCTAGGGCTAGCGCAGCTATCAATGGGGATGAATTAAATGAGGTAGAAACGTTATTCATGCACGTGCTGCATTCTGTTTTTTCTTCGATTACATGCACTAAATAACCACACACTAATCCCTGGTAAGCAGTTTCCGAAGTGACACACACTGACTCAGGGGGCTCACGAAAATCTTCCAGTAAATCAGGTACATACTCATAGAATAATAATAACAGACGGCCTATTAGGCGACTTTCATATCTGTGAAGATGAAAGCCCTACCTTGGATGATTTCTAATGCTGAAGATGCCACACACACCCCAGCCTCCGAGCCACTGGAATTAACCAATTAACTAAATAGGCCCTACTTGCGTAAATAATAATAGTAATAAAAACAGCAGTATATTGACACGATTTTATACTGCTAGCAAAAGACTCGTAACGGAATCTTAATCTGCTTACCCTCCAGGGTTGGCTTTTCCCTCGGACTCAGCGAAGGATCCCACCTCTACCGCCTCAAGGGCAGTGTCCTGGAGCTTCAGACTCTGGGTCGGGGGGATGAAACTGGGGAGGATGACCAGTACCTTGCCCAGGCGGCCTCACCTGCTATGCTGAACAGGGGCCTTGGAAGGGATAGACAAGGAAGGGTGAAGGAAGCTCGCGGCATTTGCCTGGAGGAGAAGTGGGAAACCACGGAAAACCACTTCCAGGATGGCTGAGGTGGGAATCGAACCCACCTCTACTCAGTTGACCTCCCGAGACTGAGTGGACCCCGTTCCAGCCCTCGTACCACTTTTCAAATTTCGTAGCAGAGTCGGGAATCGAACCCGGGCCTCCGGCGTTAGCAGCTAGTCACACTAACCACTACACCACAGAGGCGGACAATGGAATCTATGACAGCATATTATTCTGTTTTGTACCTTCACATTAACAGTACAGTGTCCCCAGATATTATATTACTTAGTATGTAATATATCAAACCTTACGCTTACCATTTTCTGCAATGGTGTTTGAAGAGCTCTTGTTAGACGTCTCTGTGCTTGAATCCCTTCTCTTAATAATCGCTGAAATTAGCGGTTGTTTATAAGCTGGATAATCAGGGAAAGGGCTGGGTACACATCCTGTTTTTAATTTTCGCGTTTTGCTAGTCACTTGGAAATCGTCATTTACGAAATGTAGACTGCAAACCACGGAATAATCAGAAGGAATCCATTTACTTCCCTTGCTGTTTCCTTCCCTGGATATAATACTTAACCACTTTCGACGCAATTGTGTACTTGAAGGTATATCATGGAATGAAATATCACGGCATTCTGGTTTCCATTTCTTTGATTTGCAGAAAGGCACGCAGCAGTACACCATTTTCACTGAAAACAAGTACAGTCTATCCTATTTCCCGCTATTTCATTCCGACAGGTCTGGAGCCGGTTGGTGCTGCCACCTGCTGTGGGTATTTGTAAAGGGAGTGTTTCATTTAGTGCCATGTTAAAATGTTGTAATGAGCAGGCAGTATAAGCAGCCATCGGATGCAGATCGAGCAGGCAGTGGTTTACAGCGACATTGCAGATGGCAGCACTTACCGCACCCAGAGCACATGTTGGTTAAATGAGAGTTCGTACGTAAAACCAATATAAAATGAATAATAATAAATCTTAGCATGTTACTATTTGAGAAGATAATACACATACAGAAACTAACATCTCACATTTGAACTTGGCTTAAGATATAGAAACGTAAAATATATCAAATCTTAACATTTACAGCAATTATATTAGAATTGTCCCACTGCTGCATGGTACATACAAATTTCAGAATTTTCTCGACACGAATGACGGAGCACCTTTTTAGTCTTACTGTTGCTTACCAACAGTGGACGCAAAAAAAAAAAGGTATATCAGTATTTCGCTGGCCCTTTGTTCATGACCAGATTTCAGGATAAGTTTTACAGTACATAATGCGTGCGTTCGCCATGTCATTAAATCTACCACCCAATCTCACTGAACGATATAGAGCTTCTATTGCGTTTCCAGAAAATCACCTAGTGAGAAAAAAATTACTTTTTTTGTAACAGATAAGACACTCATTCCACTATAGATTTCACAGTTAGCGACACAGCATCAGCCGTCTCATAAGTCAGGCACTTCAGTTTTCCACGTTTTGAATACAAACGAATTATTTTAACGTACTCGATGAAATCATCATTCAACTTTTGTAAGTATTTTATCTACTGGCCATTAGAAATGCACTCAATCTGGATTGTTTTGCCGAAAGGCATTACAGTAATCATTTCTGAACTAAAAGGTTAGATCGGAGACTTCTAAGCCTTTAACGAGGAAGTAGGCAGCAGGACTGGAAAACTTCATTAAAAGTCGGATTACAAGAAAACACAACAGTTTATTTGCGAGAGCAGGAGATTGTACAATATTTGTGCCGCATACACCTTCAACATGACCACGCAAACGAACTTGTCACTGTTTCGGTCATAGAGGAGCCGTACCGCTACCGGTACCTAATCAGCCATTTAATCGTCGATCACTGTTACACTCCTCTCTGTTGGTCTGAAAGTTTTACATTCAGCTCTAAGTCTTTCCTTCACTAATTGGGAAATTCCGACAAACACTATCAACATTTTCCATTTAGGCCACCTGTCCAGAGTACTTTGTGACGGAGCCGACACTAGACCAGGGGTCCTGCCATATTCGTAACTGTTTGGGATACTATTCAACACGGCACATAGTACCGCATGATTTGTTCTGACTGCCCGGATTTTGTCTTGCGAAAATTATGAATTTCATTTTAAAAACCGGAAGATTTTCCTTTATATTTGGCTGCTTCCTTTACTTTATTCAGACGATCAATTTCATGGTTGTCTTCGAATTGCCTCGCAGTCTTTCAACTTCATTATAGATACTGGTAGTCATCAGCTGTTATTGCAGTCTTAGAATTCTTGATCGGAGCCTCTAATGTCTGATTTTCTAATCACTGCTGGCATTCTTACTCATTGACTTGGATTTATACATCGTTGTTCAAATGAATTTCGTACTCGTCATCCAATGCAGTTCCTTCAGTTGAAGAGCTTGTTTTATCACAGATTTCTTCCGAAGAAATATCTTGTCGCTGTTTGGTCTTTCGTCGGGCAATTTTTCTGGTTTGAAGGTAATGGGGATTATTCGAAGACCGACTAGGTACGCTGTCTGGCTTCAATATAGTTTTCTTTTAGTTTTACCTTTTATCTCCATCTCTAAAATTCAGGTTACAAACACGAAAATAATCGAATAGAATCCATTGATTACCCTTGGTTGATCCTTGCACTGATATAGCGTTAAGCCAATTTTCCGAAAGTTCTTTACTTGGGGGGGGGGGTAAGAGAAATCCTCACACCTGAAGAATTTGGATATCCTGCTGTGATATACAGAGAGGAACACAACAATTAATCATTTTATAACCAGAGACACACAAACAAATGCTCGATACAAAAGCCCTAGAACACTACATCGTGGGTACGGAGATAAGTTGGGTGCGTTAGCTGGCGCCCCTAGCGGAGGTTCGTGACACTTAGAGCTCACACTGAGAAGCATGTTAACTGGATGGCATAGAGCAAGTAGTATATAGGTTTTTGAGACGGCGGTGGTTTAACCACTTGAAACATACTCTGGAAGAACAAATTTGATTTGTAACAGTCAGTAGAACCGGTAGAATTTAGGAAAGGATGCATTACCAGTCACAACTACAGATTATGCGACACTTACTGAAAAGAGCACTGGCTGCACTGGGTGCAATGTCCCGCTATGTCTGGCTCAACAAGGATTTTTGAGAGGTGAAGATGCAAAACCCTCATTCTCCAATTTTTTAAGGTATTGAGTTATGCATATCACCATGATCATCTTGTAAAAGCGCATCGAACTCTGATGGTAGTTTGAACCAAAACGCACATTATAAGACTGAAAAATATACTGTAAATGGAGTTCTGAAACATAAGTCACATTATCCAACAGATGTTTTGCAGCAAAATTCATTCTCTCCATTCCAACCAATCTGAGAGCATGTGGTGCCCCCAGGGCATCTTGGGATTGTTTTCACTCTGTTGGTGTTTTGTTCACCTCACTCTTAGCATTAACTTCTCAGTTTACGCAGCAAGTTTTTAATTAATTAATCTTTTATTATTACGGCTGGGGGCCTGTAGAAGGATTGTTCTGACAAGAACTAAAGCGAAGGACGTACTTGTTCGGGGTGAGTACACATACAAGTCAGACCCTGGAGCGTCCAAATTTCTAACCAAGCCAAGGAAATGGCTTTCTAACATGAGTCCTAACGTTATTTCTGCGTCAAACACAACAAAAGAAACCAAGAAGTTTGAGGTCAACAACTTGTTAAGGAAACATCACGGGGACCACTGGAGAGATAACGAGGAGTTGCTACTTTTCAAAAACATTATTGATGGGGCTGATGACAATGAAGAAGAGGAACCAGTTTGTGAGCCGATTGAAGAAGTCATTGTCATTAATGTGTAAAACCTGTAGGCTACTACAAAGTTTCTAACATTTTAGATATTAAAATTTGTTATTTTCTTAACGCTTTTTGTTTCCTTTTTGCTAACCTAACCTATAACAGCATACCAACCCACGATATTTTCCTTGGTCCGTTTTCAGAGTTAAACCGTTTTGCTTCATAACTAACATTATACATGAAAGTTTGTTGCAAACTCACAGTTGACCACAGTTATGTTCAAAACTCACATTGTCTGAATTTTTATTTAAAATTACAAAAGAGCCCTCTTTACACAAAGCTTTGCAGTGTGGGCAAACAGTTCATGTTGAAACAAACTTGTAACAAAAAAAAGTACGATACCATGGCCTTCAACATTAAACAGTTTTTCACCTTTTTCCGAAAGTTTGGGAAAGTGCAGAATATGAGTTTTGCATCTACACCCCTCATATATAAGGGAGAAGGAACCTCTCCGGGTGGAAAAAATACATTTCATCCCCGCCTTCCCAATATACTTCAACATTTCAGGTCCATGTTCATCTATTTCTGCTGCTTTATAACAATGGAGTTTATTAACCATCCTTTCCACTTCCTCAAGCGTAATTTCACCAATATCATTTCCTGCCTGCCCATTAACTTGGATGTTCGCGAAACCACCAGGAAGATTTCCTTTTACATTGAGAAGATTTTCAAAATATTGCCTCCACCTCTCCAATGATTCCCAGGGATCTATTATGAGTTCACCTGAATTACCCAAAACACTGTTCATTTCTTTTTCCTTTACTTCCTAGGACTTTTTTTACTGCCCAGAGAGGTTTCGCTGCTGCTTGGCATAGCCTTTCCAGGTTATTACCGGTAAGACTATCTTCCCAAGATTAATTTTTGGATTCAACAACTATTTGTTTCGCTTTTTTTCATTCATCTACGTACAATTCCTTGTCTTCATCAATCCTTCTTTGGAGCCATTTCTGATAGGCCTTCTTTTTACGTTTACAAGCTGCTGTCACTTCGACAGTCCACCAAGATGTTCGTTTTTCCCAACCTGTACACGTAGTCGTTCCTAGGAATTCCCTTCCTGTTTCTACTACAGCAGCCCTGTATATCACATATTCTCTTTCTATATCCTGAACCTGCTTACTGTCTACTGTTCAAAACTTCTCACTAATCATATCCATGTACTTCTGTCTAATTTCCTCGTTCTGGAGATTTTCTACTCTTATTCGTTTGCAGACAGATTTCACTTTCCATATCCTAGGCCTAGAGATACTTAGTTCACTACAGATCAGATAGTGGTCTGTACCAACGAAAAATCCCCGAAAACTCACACATTCCTAACAGACTTCCTGAATTTAAAGTCAGTTAAGATATAGTCTACTTTATGGATCTGGTAACCCTAGCCTCCCATATGTAGCGGTGAATAGCCTTATGCTTGAAGAATGCATTCGTAACGGCTAAACACAAACTAGCACAGAAGTCCAGAAAACGCTTCCGATTCCCATCAGCTTCCATAAATATTCCACACATTTACCAATCACCCTTTCGTATCCTTCAGTTCTATTCCCAACTCCCGCATTGAAATCGCCCATTAGTACTATTCTATCCTTATTGTTGACCCTGACTACGATGTCACACGATGTTTCATAAAACTTGTGAACTTGATTATCATCTGCACCCTCAAATGGTGAGTACACTGAGATAATTCTCGTCCTTATTCCTCCAACTGCCAAATGTACCCACATCGTTCATCGTTCGCTCATTTACGTGCCTGTAAGAAACTATGCTGCGTACAGTATTATTTCTCATAAACAGTGCCAGTCCCTTTTTAACACCCAACAAGTACCCTTTATAATCTCCTGTCTCTCCCTCGTTATCACTTCATACCCGAATATCACTTACCCCTAGTACATCTGGGTGCGTCACCTCTAAGCTGACTCAGCCAGTTCTACTTTATTTTTTCCAAAAGCCCCATTAATACTGATAGCTCCCCATCGAATTCCATTTCTTTCGCTAAGTTGTTTCCAAGGATTCCCTTACCTGTCAAATGAGAGTGGGGCTCCATTACTCCCATAGGTCCGAGGATTGCTTAAAACGTTCTGAACTCCACAAATTCATGAAGCAGGATGCTAAATTACTTACACATAGTCCAAGTGAGGATCTCTCCTGTATCGGGTTAGGGACCATCGGTGGATTGTGTAGTTCTAGCCGTCTGAGCACGCGAAGGGCTATTACACAGAACCATTCGCGTTCTGTAGCAACTGGTATCGCGACCCTCAGGACCACTTACTAGGCCTTTCAGCCATTGCTCATGGTTCACGAACTAGAACGTGACTACAGTAACCCACACCAGGGACCATCAGTTATTATTATTATTATTATTATTATTATTATTATTATTATTATTATTATTATTATTATTATTATTATTATTATTATTATTAGGTTCGTTACGACCCCTGAGGATCACGAGTGACTTGTTCGGTAAGTTTTCTTTCTTCCCAATACCTCTTCATTCTCTCACTCCTCTTCTTTCCCTCGGCTTCCGTGATCTGAATCTGTATCCTGGTGTCTGTCCATCTGTGACCTTCCACGAGCTTTTTGTATTTGGACCTATCCTGTACTGTCATCAATAGATATTTTTCCTTTATGCCAATAGTCTCCCAATCTCTCTGACATCCTACATCCACTTATTTCCGTTTAAGCAGGTTGCGTTCCATATTTTCTTCGTCAGCCTACTGTCATCCATCCTCATGAGATGTCCAACAAATCCTAACCTTCTCTTTCCTATCACACTCGAGATTGGTTCTATACTCGCATATAGTTCCTGCCTTGATCTGTGTACCCAGATTTCACCTTGCTTTTTGGTGCCCCATATATGTCTCAAGATTCTTCTTTCCTCCTTCTCCGATTGTATGCATGCTCTCTTGCCCAATGTCAGCGTCTCAGTTGCATATAATGCAGCATTCCTGATGGTTATCATGTAGTGTCGCAGATCGGCGTTCCTCCATACGTAGTCATGGCTACATATCGTAGTTTCAGCAGCAGTTGAGCTCTGTCTGTGGTACTTTTGTTGCTTTGTACTTTACCCGTGATGTTCTCACCTAGGTACCGGAAGCTGTCGACTCTCTCTACCACTTGGTCTTTTACATTCCAATCAGTCTTTGTATTCAGTATCTTCGTCTTGTTGTAGGCTATTTTTAGACCAACCTTTGCTGCAGTCTCAGCTAGATTTGCTAGTGCCAACTTCGCGTCTTCTTCCTTCTCATGTAACAACACCATATCATCTGCGAAGGCAAGGCAATCCTCTATGACATTGTTTTTGATCTTATATCAAATCTGTACACCTTCAATTCCCATGATTCTATTCAACTGTCTCCACTGTTTCACCACTTCATCCAAAACTAGGTTAAATAATATTGGCGACAGACCATCCCCTTGTCGGACTCCTGTCTTAATTTCAAAGCTGTCTGACAACATACTCCGGTATTTAACTCTAGCGGTTGTAGCCTTCAGTGATTCCCCCACCAATGCGTGTGTCGTAGAATCCAATCCTCTGTCGCGTAGGATGTTCGGAAGTGTGTTTCTGTCTATCGAGTCGTAGGCTTTTGCGAAGTCTACAAATGTAACTATTGTGACCTTTCCTTTCCTGTGTCTGTGTTTTATGATTCTCTTCAGTCCAAAGATCTGTTCTACGCAGTTCCTTCCTTTCCGGAAACCACCCTGGTATTCTCCTATGGTCGATTCAAGCTGTTCTTCCACTCTGTTCAGCAATAATCTCGAGAGTATCTTGTATCCACTGTTTAGCAGTGAGATACCTCTGTAGTTATCCAGTATTCTTAAGTCTCCTTTCTTAAGTACCGGTATAATTATGGCTCCTTTCCTGTCGCTAGGTATCTTCTTATTTATCCAGATGTCCATTATTATTCTGTACATGCTTTCTTCCATTGCAGGACCACCCCATTAGAACTCCTCAGCGCATATACCATCATTACCTCCCGCTTTGTTGTTCTTGAGATCCTTGATTGCCTTCACAACTTCTGTTCTGGTGGGTGCTCGTCCTTGGTTGATGTATCTGCTGTACTGTAGAGCCATACTCCTTGTGGGTGCTTCTGTGTTCAGTAGATCTTTGAAATATCTTGCCATTTCCTCGCATACGTCTTTTTCACCTATTTTCAACTCGCCATCTTGTTCTTTCACAAAAGGTTCTCTCACCTCATAACCCTTTATCCTGCTCTTCATTTCCTTAAAGAAGGATCGCGATTTGTTTTTCTTAAACGCATGATCAGCTTCTTCCAGCCTTTCATTCCGCCTTTTCCTTCTGGCATTCGTGTTCATCTTGGCAGCCATCTTTCTCGCTCTCTCGAATGTTGACAGGTCCTCTTCCTTCTTGGTAGTCTGCCACCTTACCCACATCTTCCTCCTGTACTCTACCGCCTCTACACATTCTTCTGTCCACCACTCATGCTTCCTTCTCTTGTTATTAGTGGCCAATTGTTTGGATTCTTCTCTAACCTTGTCATTTAAGTTTTCCCATTTACTCTCCACTGTCAGGTTCTTCATGTACTGATCTCGGTTTTTGTTCAGCAGTTCTCTGTCGATCTGGTGTGTGTTTGTGTTTCTCCTAGTTCTGTTCGGTATCCATCTACATTTGATTTCAGTAAGATAGTGGTCAGACTCCATTCTGCTGTTTTTCCTGACTTTGGTGTTCATGATTTCTGCATGGTTTTTGTCTCAGATCGCTACGTGGTCTATCTGCCTTTCACCAATTCTATTGCCCGGACTTACCCAGGTTGTCTTTTTACTCGCCTTGGCTTTATAGCGTGTGGTCATGATTCTCATCTTGTGTCTTTTGCACAAGTTCGCAAGCCTTTCTCCATTCTTATTGGTTCTCTTGTGCGCATGGTAATCCCCTACTGGGCCTTTGAATCTCCTTTCAGTGCCTAGCTGTGCATTGAAATTATTATTATTATTATTATTATTATTATTATTATTATTATTATTATTATTATTATTATTATTATTATTATTATTAGGGAGCGATAAGGTTCCTAATCCACCTCATCAGCACCTCTATTGCTGCGTCAGCGAGCGAGGTCATTGACCCCTAGCAGTGTACCGAGGCGGGTTCTGACTCCGAGGTCATTGACCCCTAGTAACCTAGCGCCCCCACGCTGCCTCATAAGGAGCTGTGTATAGCCGCCATCTTGTGCAATTAGATAGCCATCATCCTGCGCAAGCGTCCCTACGCCGTCTCATAAGAGCCTATGTATAGTAGCCGTTTTGTGCAAGTGGCCCTAGGCCATCCCATAAGGAGCTGTGTATAGCCGATATCTTAAAGAATTGGCGTCGGGAAAGACAATTGCCCCAAAACTAAGGATAGCCCCCTTCAAGGTGGCGGATGTGGGGTTGGGCTCGCTCTCTTAAGCGTCGGGAAGGGCAATTAGCCATTAAAGTGAGGTTACGCCCCTGAAAATTGCGAATGTGAGGTCACGCTCGCTCTCTTAAATAAAATCAGCAAATCGGCCTAGTTCTTTTACTATTCTAGGGGTCAATGACCTCGGAGTCAGTAACCGCCTAGGTACACTACTAGGGGTCAATAACTTCTGGTGCTTACGCAACAAAGAAAGTGCTGACGAGGTGGAGTGGGAACCCTATTGCTCCTCTACTATTGTTATTATTATTATTTCGGAAATATCGTGGATCACAGAGGTGTAAGAAGGTGCTGGGCTGAATGGATTGACAAGGAATTGACAAGAGCATAATTTAATGAACTAAATTTTGAAATTGTGTTCCTTCCTTCTTGTTTTTCTTATTTAAAATTTGGTAAATATGAGATGTGAATAAACAATAGCAATATAATAATGAACTCGTTAGCTTCAGCAACAACGACTTAAAGTCCAAAATCAGATACAAAAGTAGAGAGAATTTTCAGCATGATAATATACGAGGGATGAGTATTTTAGCTCTGAAACAGGTACACTATAGTATAAGAGCAGGTTTGCTCCATTAACTTCCATAGCCTAAAAGTCTAAGCTCCAAACTCTAATAAAGTCCAGTTCCTAAGAGGCATAAATTTCTTACAGCACACAAGGTTCTGCAATTGCAACCTTCAAATGAGTTATTTACAGTCACTTCTGCGCAATTATTTTCTTATTATTTTCCGGAAACATGAAGAGGGGCAATGAGTGCCCATACCAAATGGCCACAATGTAAGAATGATAATGATCGGCCAAAAACAAAATGCAGGGAGGCGAAAAACCAGCACTCCTTCTAGAAAACTCTTCAAACCATAAGTGGGCTCATAGCCCCAAGATACAGAGGCTAAGGCTATTGTGCGCCAGGGCGACTAAATAATAAAATTGTATACCAAAAACTTTAGTCACCCCATACCGAGTTGAATGGTAGTCAACAGAGGGTAATCACTCTTATCCCCTAACATTACATATATCCCAGTTGGGAATAAAACAGAGCCCTTAGACTGGCGAAAATGTTATATTTAATCCAACAGGTTTAGAAATGTACTTCCCTCAAGCTATCTCCGGGAGCTATCACATGTTAAGAAAATTCTGCCATTACCTTGTATTGCTGGGCCTTCCGAACGCAGATCTGCGACCTCTGCCACTTTAGTATACGCCGCACACAAAAAAGTGGAGCCATGACAATGACAACACGGTCTTAATCCGCCCAGCGTTTTTAGTATCTCGAGCGGAAGTTAGTGAACTCTTTACAGATAGGCATTCGCAAATTCGAATTGTTTGATAGGTACGGGAGATTGAGGGGGGAGGCAGATGTGATGAAAACCTTGACACAAGAACAAAAAAACTTCAAAACTATGCTAAACCACTTCTGAAAATTAGCATCATTTTAAGAATTAATTGCCGTTAATCTCGCCAGAGGGGGTACTTACGCCGATGGTGGAGGCATCTAATAGTTGAAAATCCAAGTGTCTTGCATAACATTATTTCAAGTTCAATTACATAGATGGCCTTATAGAATGCACGCAGTTCGATCGGACGGAGAAAGTGCACACTCGGTACAGACCACCACCCCCGAAGCTCTTACCACGGTATGAACAGCTTTGAAATCTTAAATCTTGCCATGCATAATTTTTTAGAAAACTTATATAAGTTGGAGTATCACTTGATAGAGAGTCATTTCTTGTATATTTTCTGAAGTAAAGTAGTTCAGATAGTGTTTGCAAAGTAGCAGAAATTCGGGCTGTTTCTCCCAGAGTCTGTAGCAAGAGTGGCTGCTGCTGACGATGACTGGATGGGGAACTCTGAGATACCATCCACAAAGTACCAAATAGAATTGTTCGGGCCTAGGAAGGAGTGAGCGGTTGGAGTCCAGCTTCCAAGCCTATCCCAAGGTTGATAGTCCCAAAGGCCGCAGTTTAGACAGATTCTCGGCCGGAAAGAGGCGGGCCCATACCCCGCGCCGGCATCTCTCGCAGGTTGACACTATGTGGTCTCAGGTGAAAGTAGGGCACTGTAACATTGAACTTTGGGGCAAGAGTATGTGACTCACAGACAGTGTTACATGTGGTGCAGGTAAGGTTGGCGACTTCGGAGGACGAGTGTACGATGTTTCTGACAAACGTTGGGAGGCAGGGTCCTTAATGGCAGAATGGTAATGAAATAATTGAAGGGAAGGTTTTCAAAAAAGTATTTAAACAAAAAAATGGAAGTTAACTTAGGATATAACTTAAATACGTACAATATTTCACAACCCACAGGGACAGGAGGCCTCCTTATTCTAACTTGCTTATATAAAATTTAAACTAATGACATACTAAGGAAAGAAATTTAATAAAATCAGCAATATCACACACGTTTCACTTGAGACAAGTGGACCCCTAATATCCTCTCTTTTCTCGGGTTACTCACCAAATGGGTGACAGGGGTAAGGAAATCAAGTATAATGCAAGGTCCATGAAATCTGGGGGCAAGCTTGCCTGCGGGAACGACCCTTTTTATCCATAACCAGATCTCCAATTTTCTAAATTGGTGGGTGTTTTTCCTCGGTCATACCAAATTTTTACTCTCTTATGAGACTAGCTTCCCTCCATAAATCACGGATATCCTTTGGATCTATTGTATCTGGCAATAACTCATTGATTGGCTGCAAATTTGACAAAGGAATATTTGGGACACACTTAATTGTAAGAGAAAGAGGAAAAATCTTGTGGGACTCATGAACGGCCCAGTCAAAGGCTAATGATAACCAGTGTAAGGAAGTGTTCCGACGAGAATGATCTTCGTGGTTGGAAGCAATAACGGCAGTTCAGGGATTATGAACAACCCGCTGAGCTAGAGATGTCTGTGGGTGGTACGCAGACGTCATGACAAGTGAATACAGAGATCGAAACAGAACTTACGAAATAAATTAGAGGCGAACGCATTAGCGTTATCAGAAGCAATATATTGACCAAGTCCGAAAGATGGAAAAATAATATTGAGGCAAGAAACAGTGGACTGATCAGTGCCAATCGTATTCGGAAACAGCAATGAGAAGCGTGTGGAACGATCCACACACACAAGAATGAATTTATTCCCATTCTCTTTAGATTGAAGCTAGGGTCCAGCGTAATCGATGTACAATCGCTAATTAAACACGACTTACATGTTTTAACGAGTTCCCTAATCTCGCCGTCCATACTTCCAGATAAACATTTCCCTTATCTTTTCTCTAGTTTTGAAGACGCCTAGATGTCTATCTAGTGGGGCCTCATGGTAATACTTGAAAATCATAGGCGTTAGAACAGCTCGAACCAAAATTTGCACAATATGATCACGCCGCGAAGGGCAACACAGAACCTTATTCATCAAAACATAATAGACAACATGTTCTCCAGAAGAAAGGGTTTCCATAATAGGAGCCAGCACTGATCTTCACGTTGGTATTTCGCTATATCATGAAATAACAAAGGGGCACCAGTTAGAATGGCACTTATAATAGGAGGTGTGGAAGTAGAAGGCAAAGGGCTTTTCTTCGAGTCAACAACATCATAATCGCCGGAAAATATTCGGCTTAATCCATCAGTGACCATATTTTCAGATCACCGAATGTGTCGCACGTCAAACTGAAACGCTCATATCAGATTCGCCCGGTTCGACGGGGCCTAGCCAGAACCCACCTCAGAGAATGATTGTCAGTCTCTAATTGAAATTTAACATGCTCAAGATAAAGGAGGAAAGTTTCTAATTGGAATGGGATGGCCAGTCCTTCTAACTCGTACGGAGTTGGCCTCTTGAGGTGACAAGGTTCTAGACGCATTGGCCACCAACCTAGTTCCTGAAGAAGAACCGCAGTGACTGCGGATGGAAAGGCGTCTGTGTGTACAATTAACTTCTTGGAGAAATCTGACATAGCCAAGACCGGGGCGTTACACAGAGCCAATTTCAGGTCCTCTAACGCTGCTTGCTGCAACGGCTCCCATTCAAACTTGACAGCTTTCCTGCGGAGACGGTTTAGGGGTGCCGCCCTGTTGCGAAGTTGGGGATGCATTTTCTAAAGAAATCTACCAACCCCCTTAACATCCTCTCAAGGCCTGCAGTTGCGCATTGCATACGTTCTGGAATGATCGACTTAAACTCCACCAAGTGACAAAATGTGCCCCAAGTATGACATAGATGGTTAATCAAACGATACCTTTTACAACTTCACCGTCAATCCAGCTTTACGTTGGCGTTTTAGATCTTCATCTAGATGAGCGTAGGGTACTTCAAATTTTCCAATAAAAATAACAACATCATCTAGATAATGGTATAGATATTCAAATTTAATATCGCAGAAGACCCTACCTAGCACCCTAGTAAGAACCGCTGTGCCCATGGGGAGGCCGAAAGGCACGCGGTTGTATTCATACAGATTCCAGTCGGCAGCAAAGGCAGCCAGATTGTTTGATTCTTCCACCAGACGTATCTCATTATAGGCTTCGTTGAGATCTAAGATGGTGAAGAACTTAGACTTCCAAAACCAAGAGAAACATGAATGCAAGTCGGGAATGGATAATGATTGTAGAAAAATCTTACAATTTAACGTCCTGTAATCAGTTACTGGCCTGAAGCCATCTTGAGGTTTCAACACCAGGAAAAAGGGTGAAGAATACGGCGACTTGGAGGGTCGAATGATACCACCCCTCATAATTTGACCGATGATTTCATTGAGGACCTTTATTTACGGCGGAGATAACCCGTAGGGATGAAATATTACGAGCATCGAATCCGTAACCTCAATCTTGTATTCAGTTAAGTCAGTCAAACCTAGATTTTCCGCAAACTGGTAGGGAAATGACTGACACAATCTGCGAATGCAACTAGCCTAATTCTCAGGTAGATGCCTAAGGTCAAACGACATCTCACTCTGAGGAGGCGAAATAATAGATGACGCTACAGAATTAAATTTCAAAAGAGGTACTGTATATGAAAATTACTCCTAATTTTGAATATGCAGGGTTTACGTCGAAGATCGAGCACGATAGTGGAATGTGACAATAAATCTGCTATTAATATCACAGGGCATGGCAAATATTTAGCAAAAATTAACTTAGATTTCCACGTAAATTTTGAAATACGAATTTTGGCATGGATATGTCCTAAAGTTTCTAGGGGAGAAGAGTTAGCCGAAAAACATTTTACAGAAGAAGAAACATATTCAGGATATTTACAACAAAACTTCAGCTTGGAATAATATTCTACGAAATGATGGACACAATACTTCCTGAATCTAAAAGGCCCATGATCAGTGTGTTATCTGAATTTTGAGGAAGTGCACGAAGCCTGGAGTATCGGAGGCAATTTGGAGGCATTCCTTAGGACCTGCGGAGATAGTCTTATGTGACATAGTACCCTCACTCGATTCTCTTTTCTTAAGGCGCACCACTCCTGCTAACATGACTAGTCACAGTTTAAAATCACCAGACATGGCAATAGCAAACTAATATCAATGAATGCATCCATAATGAACGCTCTCTTACAGCAGTAAATGATGAAATTTAAGATGAAATAAATCAAGATTTTCATAATTAAGCCGGTTCCCACGCTCAATGTGGAATTAAGGAAATAAACACACTTTCTCACTCTCACTCAAATTAATGTTACATATTTCTGCCTTTAATTTGATATATACATTACTATAACCATATCCTTGAAAAGAAGGGTGTCTTAAACAATGCATTTCATTTAATACATCTTGGCAGTGTGATTTTCGAAATTTCCAGAAATTACTTAGTACCTTTCCTTTCTCTTGCGCGATCACCAACCAACCAACCAACCGACCGACCGACCGACCGACCGACCGACCGACCGACCGACCGACCGACCGACCGACCGACCGACCGACCGACCGACCGACCGACCGACCAACCAACCAACCAACCAACCAACCAACCAACCAACCAACCAACCAACCAACCAACCAACCAACCAACCAACCAACCAACCAACCAACCAACCAACCAACCAACCAATCAATCAATCAATCAATCATTACTGGTCTGCATTTAGGGCAGTCGCCCACGTGACAAATTCCCTATCTGTTGTTATCCTTGTTCTTTGCTTAAATGATTATTAAGAAATTGGAAATTTATTGAACATCTCCCTTGGTCAGTTATTCCTTTCCCTAACTCCCCATCCTATAAACGAACATTTGCCCCAATTTGTCCTCTTGAATTTCAGCTTTATATCCATGTTGTAATCTTTCCCACTTTTAAAGACACCAATGAAACTTATTAGTCTATTGATGTCATTCCGCGCCATCTCTCCACTGACAGCTTGGAACATACCACTTTGTCGAGCACCTCGTCTCCTTTACTCCAAGTCTTCCCAGCCCAAACTTTGCAACTTTTTTGTAACGCTATTTTTTGTCGGATATCACCCAGAACAAATCAACCTTCTTTTCGTTTGATTATTCAGTTCCTTTCTCTCTTAAATTACCAGTAAGAGAGATTGTCGGCATATTTTCAGTTTTCAGGCTGGTTATATCTTCAAGCTTATCCAGGAAACATAGAGGAGAACTAATGTGATAAGCTATGTGAACGGAAATTAAGTCAGCTTGCAAGCTCACTGCTGAATTAAGAATAATAATGTTATCAGTTCTATAACTACTGCTATGGTTTCTATAAACACCGTGGAGACAGAATTGCGTCCCGCAAGATTTCTTTTACGTATCGGTAGATCCACAGACATGAGACTGGCGTATCTGAGCAGCTAATCGGAGGGTCTGCCTTACAAGGGCTACACCCGGCTTGAAATAGCCACACGAAATTATATATTAACCACATTAGAAAAACCCAGAAAATTTACAGGAGCACTGATGAGTCAAACAACATTACCATATTTTATATATTTATTGGCTTAAATCACACTGATAGAAGACAGGTTGCAAGGCAAGAATGGGATAGGAAAGGGGGTTACGACATAAATGAAAGAAGGCACAGCCACAGAATGAGCCAAAATGCAAATGAGGGAACCACGGGGGAAAAAAAGTCTGATCTGCCAACTGTGGGGTTCGAATCCACCACCTCCCGATAAGAGCTCACAGCAGTGTGATCGAACTGCACAGCCAATTCACTCAGTTTCTTGTGACGCACAACACCACATGGGCTTAGACTCTCCCAAATTGCATAGTATGGACTTCTACCATAGGGCGACTCACTCACCTGTAGATGGATCTTCAGTTCTTCAATTATACATATATATAAGAAATTATGAACCGTAATAAAAGATACTTCCCTAGTATGTAGTCTGATTGGTGTAGGTATAATAAACCTGATGATGATGATGATGATGCTTGTTGTTTAAAGGGGATTAACATCTAGGTCATCAGCCCCTAATTGTATGAAATGAGACGAAATAAAATGGCAATTTAAAAGTTCAAAATCATCCACTGATCAGAATAAAAAACATGATGATGAAGAATAAATGGGTAGATATGAATTTAAAACAATCGGTGGATCCGTCCCAGAAACTGTCTTAAACAATGGTATTACTAACCAAGGGACTGCTTCTAAAGCACAATCCTGAATCGAGGATGCTTGTTGTCTAAAGGGGTCCAAAATTCTGGTCAATGGCCCATCATATTGATACTTATCGCTAGTAACGTAGAATCATAGTATTCGTCATGTTGCGGTACTAATCAAAAATAGGTTAGACTCACGGTGTTCCACCCATTACGGTAGTACTCACAAGTATTGGATTTCGCACAGGTAACGCAGACCTATGGTATTTCTCACATTATGGCGCTACCCTTAGGCAACGCAGATCCACGGTGTTTCTCACAATGGTACTAATCGCGGGAACTGGAAAACCCATACAGACTCACCTTAAATTGCTACTTTTTTTGCCAGGGGCTAAATTGCTACTAATCAGAAACCTATTGTGTACCTAACATAGTGGTACTACTCGTAAGTAAAGGCGACCCATGTTGTTCCCCGCATGATGGTACTAATCACAAGTACTTTCATGCTTCTAACACTATCATCTCTTGGTTGCCCCTTTTAGTCGCCTCTTACAACAGTGGGTGTATTCTTCGTCTGCGTGTCTCACCCACACGGGGTGTATAACAAATCTATTTGGGAAGGAACACTTTTATACAGTACTAGCTGTTACACACGGCTTCGCTCGCGAGGATTTCGTGATTTGATAAATATTATTTGTTTCTCGGTACTGCACTATGAAATTGTCTGCAAATCCCTAAAGTATAAAAACTCACCGAAAAATTGCATTTCTTTACCCAAGAACCTCTTTGAAAACCATGTTTTTGGCATTGCCTTTTGGGGCTAAGATGACCAGGCTACTGGCAGAGCTAATTCTGGAACACGGGAGATGGGACTCTATGTGTGAGAAACAGTCCTCTTTTATGTCGAAAGGAAAGTTTTCTTTATTTCTAAAGGAGACTCCAAACAACAAATTTCACGTCTAAAACATCTTAGTTTTGAGATATAAGTATTCTCATAAAGAGAATTCAACTCCTCCTTCCCTTATTCTCCACCTCCAGCTTATGTTGATTTTCCGAAAACAAAAATATGTGTTTCTTTATTTTGAAATCAGAATACAAATACCAATTTTCACGCCTGTAACATGTTACGTTTATGATATATAATGTAGAAAAACTCATTAAAAACAGCCCCACTCCTTGGCTGAGTGGTCAGCGTTGAAGTCTTCGGTTTACAGAGTTCCGGCTTCGATTCCGGGCTAGGTCGGGGTTTTTAATCGCGTGTGATTAATTCTTCTGGTTCGGGACAAGTAGTTTGTGATTGTCCCAACATTCTCCTCCTCAATTTTGACAACTGTAACATCTTCATTTCCTGAGATATATGTATACTCATATAAGTAATTTAACTCCTTTCTCATTTCTTTTCACCCCACCCCCACTCCTTAAGTGGACTTTCTGAAAACGAACATGTGTCTACTTTTATTTTTAAAAGGGATTCCAAATACCAATTTTCATGTCTGTAACATGCTAGGTTTGAGTGATTTATTGTAGATAATTTCGTTGCTGTAGAATCCTGGAGCTGACGTTGTCATGGTTACGGCAGTTCATTATTTTATCCCATTTCTAGAGCAGGGGGAGTGTGGTACCAACATCCCATAACGGTGGGTTATCATTTTCGGGCCCTTAGGGCTTACCGAGTTGTGTTATTTGCGTCAAGGGGATTAAATTGGGCTTTACTCGTCCTTGTACGACAAATTCGATATTTTGCCTATATTAGCTTATTATTTTTATACATCCCCCCGTGCCGCCACATCGAATTGTTTTGAAAATAAAATATAGCCCATGTTACTCACTGGCAATGTAGTTTCCTATAGGTTAAGTAATTTTCAAAATCGATTCAGTAGTTTTTAGTCTATCCGTTACAAACAAATATACAGATTTTTCCTCTTTATAATATTAGTATAGATCTAAATAATAAAGAAGTCATGTTGTCATAGCAATAACACTATGCAATGAAATAAATGAATCTAAAGAGATAAGATTAATTTACTATATTAAATATTACTTTATTTATATTTAAATGGATATGTAGTAACAACAGCAACAACAACAAAAGTATGCTATTAAAAATAAGTTTACATTAATTTACAACATCAAGAATTACAAAGCAGGGAGTATGAATAAACAAACATAATAAACATGCGTAATAGTATTTAGAAAGCAAAATCATCTCTGTACAAGCCAAGAGGGCCATTGGAAGGGTGAAGGGTAGAGGCTTTGGCACTTGGTGGGGTCGAGTGGTTAGGTCTACATTCAGCGTGAACATTCGAACTTGCTCACTGACTTGAAGCTCGCTGACCCCAAATTCATCCCGCCAGGTGACATTGAGTTGTTAATAGGCGCAGAGCATTTCTTTTCATTATTGACACTTGGTCACAGAACTCGATCACCAGATCATCCCATTCTTCAAGACACTGAACTAGGATGGTTTATTGCTGGACATTACCATCAGAGGAATGAGAGATGTCATACTCTAATCACATGTTTCTTGAAATCAGAGGACAGGTTAGACACCCAGCTACAGCAGTCCTGGGAAATAGAAGAGTTTACGTCCCCATTCATATCAAGAGAAGAGAGAGCAACAGAAAGGCACTTTACAGAGAATACCACTAGGGATGCTAAATGTAGATACCCCTCAAGCGGAAACCTGAGGTTCTGGGAAACTAGGACGGCATTTCAGTAGGCAGACCTCACTAAAACACGAGTACTGTAACCTTCTTCACGAGTATGAGGCCATGGGGCATATGGTTAAGGTCAGGGAATGAAGGTGGAAGCTATTATCTGCCCTATCATCCAGTTTTTAAGCTTTGTAGCTCATCTTCAAAAACGAGGGTTGTATGTGATGCACCTGCTAAAACTTCTAACAGTATTTCGTTAAGTGATTTATTAATGGTTGTAACGACAATACAAGATGATATTTACACTATTATTCTAAGATTTGGAATGCATACATTTGCCTTCACTACAGATATTGCTAAATCTATCAGCAAGACATGGTTCATGCAGATGATAGGAACGTTCAGCGGATTATCTGGAGGGAATTACCTAGGGATAGGTTTGCCATACGTCCTTGAAAAGTGGGATTGTCCTGAATTTGAGCATATGTGCCGACGTCCTGACTGAATTTTTAAAAATTCTTGAATGTCCTGAATTAAAACAATTAGAGCACATTATTTAAAATTTTGCTCAAATGCTTTTGAAAGGGAATGTCCCATCTTTTACATAAAAATCTATGCAAACAACATTCAATATTGTTTAATTTTGCAGTGGACTGTTAAGTAGGTATTTCACTTAAAGTATGTTTTTTATTAATTTTCTATTTGATTTTTAACATTAACATCATATAATGAACCCGAGTGACTTAGGCCCATAGTCAGTCATGATTTGATTGATAAAATAATATATGGTACATTTACTGAAATACAGAAGTGTAGTTGAAAATATTTCATCTGTGTAATGTCGTAATATGAGCGAAGGAAGGACGACAGACTGGAGCCTGACGGATTAGCTCGACACAACAACATTTAGCTACTTCACAGCAGGGGATCTCATTAGTTGGCGAACAGGGAAATACAAGTCCACAAATAAGTCTTGGTCAGAAAGAGAAAGGGATAGGTGACACAAAGGAAGCTCGCAACATGAGTAATGCGCTGGGATATTTTTGGCAGGACGGAGATTCCGTGACGTCATGGAAAGCTACAGCGGTTGCGAGGACATTCGCTAGCCTAGGTTCGGGCAGGTGGAGATTTAAATCACGTGACCGCTTGCCGACCAATCGCTAAAATTTGATGGAAGACTCAGGGATACCATCTTAAGAGATGATGGATGAGATATTCTCGTAACTTCAAAAGTATATATTTTGGCGGAAGAGACCGGTTCATTAATAATAATAACCTCTTGAGTGACGTGAATAATAATAATAATATCAGGAGTCACCTATTCATTAATAATAATAAAAACCACAAGAGGGATATACTAATAATAATAACCAGTACACCTAGAGCCACCGGCGAGTGCAGACGTACGGAGTGGAGGGTCCCTGGAGTGGGAGAAGGTAGTGTAAGTGCGGAGTGTTGGAAGTCAGCGAGGTGCTTACAGGCAATGATTGGTACAGAGCAGTACAGGGCGAGCATAGGTGGTTGGGAGGGAAGGAAGAAGAAAGAAGAAGTGAAGACAAGAAGATGCAGAATAGAACTGGATAAAATAGGATACTTTATACTTTCTGCAGCGGTGATTTTGATATTGCTTTGGATTGGGGGAGTAGAACTGAACCCAGGTCCGACTTCCAGAGGAAATATGAGCTGGGAGGACATGGAAACAATCAGAAAAATCGTAACAGAGGTGGTAGCAGAGACATGTCCCTTCGAACAAATCAAGAACATGATCAAGGAACAAACGAGGGAGTTTGAAAAAATGAAGGGGTGGTTTCAGGAAAAGATAGAAGACACAGCTTCACAGGTGAGAAGAAATGGTGAAGAAGTTTCAGCATTAAGAGAGGAGATAGGGAGATTGGAAGAGGAGATATCGAAACTGAAAGCCGACGTAGTTGTTAACACCCGAAGTCGCAGAAATAAATGCTTATTTATATATGGAGTGCAAGAGGGTAAGAAGGAAGATAAGACGAGTATAGTTTATAAAGTAGTGGACATAATTCAGGGTAAAATGAAAATAAATTTCAGTGAAGTGGACATTGATGATGTGACAAGAGTGGGAAGATTTAGAGGTAATAGGCCTATGAAAGTGCAATTATTTTCTACACTGATGGCTGATACAGTGGTGCGTAATGCAGGTAACGTGCAAGGAGAAAAAATATGGATAAGGAGGGACATAGGAGCTGAAGAGTGGAGGAATGAAAAAACGCTTAAAAAACACATGATACGAGCTAGGCAGCAAGGGTTGAATGCAGTCATCAGAGGACAGGAATTAGTGGTGACAGGCAACAGATGGAGGAGAGTATGGTCGGTGAATAGACTGATGGACCTAGAACGGAGGATGAAACAAGATGAGGAGGCTAAGAGAAGTGTAGTGAATAACGGGGATGACAAACGAGTGGAAGATAATAGGCAAGTGAAAGATAACGAGGGTAGAAGTGTAATTATAGTAAGTAGTACTGAAAAGTGTCAAGAGAGACAGAGCGAGGTGCTAAGTGGAAGTATGAACAACGGTAAGGAAAGAGCAGTGGATGGGCAAGGCAGGAGAGAGGCTGAAGATCAAAGGGGTGATAGGGGAAAGGAGAGTGAGCAACAAGAAGCTGAGAGAGCTGAGTGTAGTGGTGTAGTTAGACAAGATCAGGGTATAAAAGTAAGGCCAGTGTTAACCCGTGAGTACCTCGCACAGAATTTGAGTAGGAGCGCAGGGAGAGATAGAAGATTTACGGACATGATGAGAGCAATGAAAAGTAGTGAGGGTTTTGTTACAAGAAGTAAAAAACAATAATATAGCGAGTAAGTAAGTAATTAAGGGCGTGGAGGCTGAAATGTTGTGAAGGAGAAGTGGTATATAAGTTATGATATGTTATAGGGTTGAAATGTGGTGTTGGAGAAGTGGTGGTATAAGATGGTGGATGGCAGTTTGTTGATATTTGGAGCTGGAGGAGTGATGGTGAATGTGGTGTTGGATAAGTGTTGTAATTTGGCTATTTGTAAATTTTGGTTTGGGGGAAGATGGAGTTTTCGGTAGGTAATTATGATGGGTATTAGGATGAGTATGAGTGTATGGCAAATTGAGCAAATTATGATATGTTATAGGGTTGAAATGTGGTGTTGGAGAAGTGGTGGTATAAGATGGTGGATGGCAGAAGGTGAGTGTATTTGTAGAAGAAGTAGAGGTGGTGGTACTGAGATTGTATTGGTGTCTGGTATAAATGCCGAGTGATGGCAGATGAGTGTGTGTTAGGGCTGAATTGTGGTGTTGGAAGTAGAGGTGGTATATGTTGAAATGTGGTGTTGGAAAGGTATGGAGATGTAGTTATGATATGTTATAGGGTTGAAATGTGGTGTTGGAGAAGTGGTGGTATAAGATGGTGGATGGCAGAAGGTAAGTGTATTTGTGGAAGGAGTAGAGCTGGTATGCTGAAGTGTGGTGTTGGAAGTATTGAAGGCTTAGTATTCAAGTTATGATATGTTATAGGGTTGTAATGTGGTGTTGATGGCTATTTAATTTTTGGAGCTGGAAACAGGTGAGTTTATTATCATTTTGTATTGTATTGGTGACTGGTATAAATGCTGAGTGATGGCAGACGAGTGCGTGTTAGGGCTGAAATGTGGTGTTGGAAGTAGAGGTGGTATATGTTGAAATGTGGTGTTGGAAAGGTATGGAGATGTAGTAATGTAACTCGGCTATTTGTAAATTTTGGTTTGGTAGAAGATGGAGTCTTCAGTAGGTAATTATGACGGGTAGGATGAGTATGAGTGTATGGTAAATGCAAGTTATGATATGTTATAGGGTGGAAATGTGGTGTGGGAGAAGTGGTGGTATAAGATGGTGGAGGGCAGAAGGTGAGTGTATTTGTGGAAGGAGTAGAACTGGTATGCTGAAGTGTGGTGTTGGAAGTATTAAATTATGATATGTTATAGGGTTGAAATGTGGTGTTGGAGAAGTGGTGGTATAAGATGGTGGATGGCAGAAGGTGAGTGTATTTGTAGAAGAAGTAGAGGTGGTATATGAGGTAGGGTCGGTGTGGTATTGCTAAAATGTGGTGTTGGAGTATTGCTGGCCAAAATTTTTGGAGGCGTGATTGGTATTTGTTATTCATTGCCGAAATTTCTGGAGATGAGAGGTAATTTTATTATGGAGTGTTATGACGGAATGAAATGAAATGAAGCAATGTTAACGCAGATTGGTAAAAGTTGCGGTATGGTTGATTGGAACGCAATGACGGAATAAGATGGCCGGGTTGGTATGCAATCATGTAATGGCTGGTTTGGAATGCAACCTGGTAATGCTGCTGCTGCAGCTTATGCTGGAGTAGGTCAGGGAACAATAGAGGTGATGAAAATGCTGAAGTAAGAAGGTTGCGTACGTGAGAGTGATAACAAGCATGGAGTTGTAACACCAGCAGTAGAATGTAAACATTGACCAGGCTGTTGTGAATTGATGTAGATGGAGTTGGTTCTGGTATAAAACCGGGACGGTATTGTTTATTTCATTTTATGTTATTTAGTATATAGTGGAGAGGGGTGGCTCAGGTTGGACTATTCTTATTAATCTTATTTGTTATTTATTATTATTATTGTGAACATGTATTAGGGGCTGAACGCCTGTTTTGTTCACTAATAAATACAAATACAAATACAAAATACTCTAATAATAATAACAGTAATAACCATTGGTGTTTGCGTCCCGCATAATAATGACGATATTAATCAAACGTGACAGTGCCAGGAACCGTTGAGTAATAATAATAATAATAATAATAATAATAATAATAATAATAATAATAATAATAATAATAATAATAATAATAATAATAATAATAATAATAATAATAATTTCAAGGATGATAATTTCATGGATAAATGAATATTCTGACGATAGTTAATTAATTAATTGGTGACAACATCCCTCGATTCGTATGTTTGAATAATAAGAATGTTAAATATTATAGTCATTTGTTACCTCGTTATCATACGGTTTCCGCACGGGACGAGTTACAGTAATACTTGGTGTGTTTGTTTACTTCGCTGGCGATGCGAGGGGAGGTCATTGTCACGGTATTTCCCACCGCTTCTCGTTATCTCATCTGTGGCAGTAGTCTACTGAGGCTACTTTGTAACATTTCAAATCATGTGTAAATAAAATATAAATGCTAATTCTGTGGTATGGCATCAGCTGGACATCGTAAGATAGGAACTGTCCGTGTAATCCATTTTTCGTAATTCACGAGAAACATTACCCAGTCCGAGTACCGGTCTCGGAAAAATGTATATAGCCGGGGTACATCATCTTAGTTAAATCGGGAAGCCGACCGTAACATGGGTTATGCTCAGGCTCCCGATAGAAGGAAGCTATATCCTTGAACAACGGTTCGATTCAAATGGAATCGATCCGTAAGTTATACTCCACTTGTAATTTCTTTCAGAAGCAACCCAGCAAGATATTGATACCACTTGCGGTGTAGCAAGTGATTTGTTTATGTAACATGTGTGGAAATTTAAATATCATTGCCAAATGTATCAAAGTTTCGTACGTCGGGTGGCGTAATAAACTGCTCCTTCTGGCAATTATTTCAAAGGAAACCATTCTCATAATCTTTTTATTGTAGTTAGATGAGACCCTTTTTAAAGTTAACAGTCACTTCCTAGTCCTATCATGGAGTCCTTAAATTCAAGTTTACAATCGAGCCTTCCCCATTTTTAATTTTAAATTGCTCCGTTCATTCCCGTGTTCATTGATGCCGCTATATTTATATTTGACTAGCTGATGTACCCGTGTTTCGCTACGGGATTCTCAGAAAGACTGACTTTGTGGTTTTCCTAACCTAAAATCAACATAGGTCATTACAAAAACGTAAGTATGAATGTAGCGATTAAAAGCAATGCTATCAAATAAAATACTCGATCAAATGGAAAGCCGCAGGTTTTATCACTTTTAACGAACAGTGCTGCGGTTAGATTGCGGTGCCAATCTAATAGTCCAAAATTTCAGAGCTGGGATGACCAGGCCGCAGATTGCCATGAACACTCATCTGCCATTATTCCGCTAAATATGCACACTGTTCATTCCAATCAGTGCCTCAGAGTAGGGATTGAATAGCTTGAATGCTATGATGATCCAGTGTGTTACGTACCAGTAGTATCAGAAAATTTATAAACCAGGGGAATGGCATGCTAAAGAAGAAAGTTATCTAACTCCTCAGCTACTTCCCATCAATATTCAGACAGGCTGTTACACTGTGTACGACTGGGCGAGTTGACCGTGTGGTTAGCGGTGCGCAGCTGTGAGCTTCCATCCGAGAGATAGTGGATTCGAACCCCATTATCGGCAGCGCTGAAGATGGTATTCCGTGGTTTCCCACTTTCACACCAGTCAAATGCTGGGTCTGTACCTTAATTAAGGCCTAAGGCACTCCTAGCCCTTTCCTATCCCATCGTCGCCATTAAACCTATCTATGTCGGTGCGACGTAAATCAAATAAAAATACTCTGTACGCAGCAGTAATCCTATCTACCGGAGATGAGGTGCAACAGAAGACACAAATCAAATAAAAAATACTCTGTATGCAGCAGTAATCCTATCTACCGGAGATGAGGGGCAACAGAAGACACAAAGCACATCACGACAAACAATGGTCAATGTAATGTTATTGTTGATCAATGTTATGAGCTTTCTATATTGTAGACCTTCACATTTAGTTTTCTTTCGACTCTGCGATTTGTAAAATATTTTATACCATAAGCTGTAGTTTCTTATTCTCCGACTTTACATACCGATTTTCATTAAATACGTTTTACCCATTTTCTCGTTACTCGGAGCTGATATGACTTAGTAACAAAAATCCAAATTCATGAATATCTTTGTGATCATAGCCAGTACGGTAACAATGTATAAGACATTAATAATAGGAAATGTAATACTATATAAGCTTAGTTATGTAGCATTCATCGATCACACCTCTAATACGAAATATTTGAGAATTACATTTTAGGCCTTCTCCTAAACTACCATTTCACTCAGCGTGAATAAAATAATTTACAGCCTAGACTACGGCGACTTATTTCCGGACTTTGCATACCGATTTTCATCAAGATAGGACTACTAATAACAACAATATTTGAGAATTAAATTTTAGGCCTTCCCCTAAACTACCATTTTCTCAGCGTGAATACAATTATTGATAGCCTAGATTGTAGCAACTTGTTCCCCAACTTTTCATACCCATTTTCTTTAAAATACGACCACTAATAACATAAATAGTTGAGAATTCAATTTTAGTCCCTTCTCTAAACTACCATTTCACTCAGCGTGAGTAAAATGATTTATAGCCTAGATTGTAGAGGCTCATCCCCCGACTTCACATACCGATTTTCATTAAATTCTCTTCAACCGTTTTCTCGTGATGCGTGTACATACATACATACATACATACATACAGACAGACAGACAGACAGACAGACAGACAGACAGACAGACAGACAGACAGAAATTACGGAAAAGTAAAAAGTGCATTTTCTTGTTACTATGGACGTGACCGGTACAGAAATACCATTATTTTCAAATTCTGAGCAATGTACAAACAAAACACTTATTTTATATATATAGATGACTTAAATAATGAACCGACACCCCTGAGATAAATGCTAGTCTGGGACTCGGGAGGTGGACGGGTGCAATAACAAATGTGTTTTTTTGGTAATGGAGAGGCCAGTTCTCATGGAATTATCCAAATACACTCGTTGTAACCACAGACGCCAACTTTTGGTCTTGAGCGTGGGGGCAAGGATGAATATCAAATAATTTTGCGTGAGCAAAAACATGATTATATCCCCGTACCACTATGTGCATGGGGGCAAGTGCTGCAGTGGAGTTTGCACCTATGTTTGGAACTTGTCGATGTTGGTGCCCTGAATTTCATCCTGAATCTTATGGCAACCCTACCTATGGATCCACCCTGTCACTGTAACATATGGCACAGCAGCAGCAGCGTTCCTAGCTACCAGATCTCAGGAGCAACTTGCTGAAGATGAAGAATCGAGATTCCCCACAGACCCACAAGTTATTCGCAGAGTATATAATGCTGATGACCTAGTAAGGATCTGTGACAATATACAGAATGCTCTTTAGTTGCAGTCTGAAAGTGTTAATTTACTAGAGTGTGGAGGATTTCACCTCCGGAAATGGTGTGTATTACTCGAAGCATTTACAACAGTCGCTCAGGTGGCAGATGTTACCTAGTAAACAGGATAGAAATCTAAATGAAATCACGCTGTAATAATACACATGAGCAAGCATATTACATACACATATGCTGTAAGTCAAAAATAATACACAAAGGCTAGGTCTGCAACCGTACCAAAGTCGAGACAAGACATGGTTAGGTTAGGTTAAGTTCATAACGAAATATTGTTTCCATTTCAACTGATCTCATTATCAGAAACTTATCACAGAAACAAAATTAAAAATAACACTTACTCAAATTCATTGTGAAACTCTTGTCATAATGTACACATCACTACGAGTGATAACTCATCGCCTTCCTTTATCAATAACTTGTAGCAATGTCTGAATTGATTTTTGTAAACGAGGTAACGTTGGTCTCCTTTTCGTAGGAGTTCTTGATGAGTTTTCGTGCTCCTTAGACACCCTAATTGAATTCTGTGCGTATGTATTGCACGAAATAAAACCAAAATAAAATGCTGCGTTCACACAAACTACGTTATCAAATGCCACCTGGTATTAGCCAAGCAGATTTACAATTATACTCGCAAATGTAAGACTAGTGACTGCAATGGCAATACGTAATTCTGGCAATTCACGAGATAAATTATGACTGTGTAGTGCCAACGTGCCGGACGTCGTATTGGCAAGTAGGGTCTCTAAACTGTATGGTTAGCGACACTGAATAGAAACCCAACAATTAGAAAAATAACTATAAATTTACATTGCAGGGGAGAATGAGTAAGGTTGCACCCTTAGTGTATGGGCTTACGTGCTCAGAAGTACAGCAATGGTCATGTTGCAGGCAATGGCCAGAGATGAAAGTGAAGAAGTGAATGACAACAGGGAAACGATCCAGATTTTCTGCCTGTGTATGTGGAAAGCTCAAGTGGAGAAGATGTTAATGTTTTTCATCATGATCTCGCGAGAAGAATGCAATTTTCGGGTTGAAAACAACGGAAAGAGAAAATCTTATACCAATTTACAGCCAGAGTAATGGAACCACTTAGAGACTGTCGAGCAAAGTGTAAAGAGAAACTTCGTGATGACGTACGAGAAAGATTATTGAAATTATTTTGGTCTCTTGGCAGCAGAGATAAAACATCACGTGTTGGTACTGAACAGGTGATCCTGATGAGGGGACATTTATAATTGTGTCATACGTGTTATATCTTAAGACAGATGTAGTATGAGTAAGAGTGTGGATGGGATATTTTATGAACACATTGGCAATAATGAACACAAGTGCTTCTACATCTGGCATTAAGCAAGAAGAAAACAGAGGAATATCCACATTTTTAGGCCTTCAGACAAGCAACTCAATGCTGGAAATATCCTATGGATATGAGGTAAGAATTTTAAGTAAATAAAATATAATAAACTAAGAGAATATATTCTATATTTATTCCAAAGAAATGCAATCCTTTGTTTTATCATCGTTATTAGGTCGATTAGATTAGCAGTTTGTCTTTTATACCAGTACGAGCGCTAGTGTGAGTCAGTGCAGAGTTTCACTTAAGGCTTCGGTGCGGGCATTTAAAAAAATAAAAAATCTCTCAGAGTATTGAACCAAGGAATTCGTTAGAGAAAGAATAATTTGGCTGGGATTTGAATAAGACAGAAAACGAGAAATGAACCAAGCGATTTTAGACAGTTTATCCGGGACTGCATTTAGCCTGGAAGTGATTTTCGAAATTTGCTTGCTTAGCTTGACAGAGCTCTCCAGTACTCACAATATAACACGTTAGCCCCTCAGCTTCCGTACAATTGAGGAAATTGCATAGTTTTGAGGGGACCTTTACATTGTCAGATAAGAAATGTTTTCAACAGTAAAGTCATCTGGTGATGCGATGTGTGGCTGAGCTTCGTTCTCATCACACAAGAAGAACACTATGTACTCCATGTGGGTCGCACTCTATATTCTTTGGAATATTTTTGAAGCACGTCACAAGTGTGGAAATCTACAAATGAAATTGAAGCTAGTCAAGGATGAAGAAGAACAAGAGATCAAAAGAGAAATTTCTGTTCATCAAGTGAACCTTTCAGTTCGAATGAAATCAGAATACACAGTGAATGATGACAAAACCTGTTTGTATCGAATAAACTACAGCGAATATTTTTACAGCAATACACTTCCGATTTCCAAGGAAAAGAACAAGGATCTCTTAGATCTTTAACGCTGACTGACACAGATTTTCGGAGTTGAAGACCACTGCGGAAGCTGAAAATACATTTCCTGATATGGACGAATTCAATGAATGTAAGTGTGCCCTGTCAGAATGTGTAATAGTGTAAAATACACTTGTATTCTTATAAAAGTATGACATACTTGGTGTTGTCAGAACAGTTGTCAAGTGCAAAAATTAATTTTCTTACAATAATTCAACTATGTTCTCCATTTCTTCTCGTAGTATATACTAAGTCCCATTAATATTAAGGTCAACGATATGAGGAAACTTATACGGTATATTGGTGATAAGATGTCAGTTTCTACCATGAGACTGCCAACAACTGTCTAATTTCTGAGCAGGAAGCTCTGTATGAAGAAGAATTCGGATCCTCTTACAGAAAAGCTACTTGCAGTTCTTGTTTTATATCTTTAACCTACGGTCAGGAACTATAACATATTCATTACAATTGTTACAAGGTCAGTTCATGATGAGAGAACATGAACCGTATTGAAAAATATAATAGCCTATACGACGGAATGAACATGATTACTGATTTTCTTTGTCAAAATTAAAATATGTGCCTTATTTCTAAATGTCATAGATTGATTGAAAAGAGACACTGTAATAATAAAGTCGAATTAAACACAAAATTAAAGGACAGGTATGAAAATTTCCTTTTTCATAAGGAAATTCAGTCCACTTGGAAAATTGTACGCATCTAGAGAAAAAAATATTTTTCTGCCCTTCAGGGATGGATTCCGGAATCCGTATGACTGGAATAAATGGCCTTTTACTATTTATATGCAACTTCGATAATTTCAACGTTCATTCAATTTTGTGTCTCTTCTGTTAAATGCAATTTTGTGGACGTGTCCCCTTTTCCAGATGACCGACTCAGCTAGTGTCAATTGCTCAGCTTGACTTACGTCAGGAGAACTTTGCTGTCCACCACAGTAACTGACTCCAGAGATGAGAGAACTCAGCTCGTTTTGGTAACTACTAGCAGTAGAACTTTGCTGTGTACCACACGAACTGACTCCAGAGATGAGAACTCAGCTCGTTTTGGTAACTACTAGCAGTAGAACTTCGCTGTGCACCACAGGAACTGACTCCAGAGATAGAACTCAGTTACTTCTGATAACTACTAGCAGTAGAACTTTGTTGTGCACCACAGGAACTGACTCCAGAGATAGAACTCAGTTACTTCTGATAACTACTAGCAGTAGAACTTTGTTGTGCACCACAGGAACTGATTCTAGAGGTGAGAGAACTGAGTTCGTTCTGATAACTACTAGCAGTAGAACTTTGTTGTGCACCACAGGAACTGACTCCAGAGATGAGAGAACTCAGCTCGTTTTGGTAACTACTAACAGTAGAACTTTGCTGTGCACCACAGGAACTGACTCCAGAGATGAGAGAACTCAGCTCGTTTTGGTAACTACTACCAGTAGAACTTTGCTGTGCACTACAGGAACTGACTCTAGAGATGAGAGAACTCAGCTCGTTTTGATAACTACTAACAGTAGAACTTTGCTGTGCACCACAGGAACTGACCCCAGAAATGAGAGAACTCAGCTCGTTCTGATAACTACTAGCAGTAGAACTTTGCTGTGCACCACAGGAACTGACTCTAGAGATGAGAGAACTGAGCTCGTTCTGATAACTACCAGCAGTAGAACTTTGCTGTCCACCACAGGAACTGACCCCAGAGTTGACAGAACTCAGCTCGTTCTGATAACTACTAGCAGTAGAAATTTGCTGTGTACCACAAGAACTGACTCTAGAGATGAGAGAACTCAGCTCGTTCTGATAACTACTAGCAGTAGAACTTTGCTGTGTACCACAAGAACTGACTCCAGAGTTGACAGAACTCAGCTCGTTCTGATAACTACTAGCAGTAGAAATTTGCTGTGTACCACAAGAACTGACTCCAGAGATGAGAGAACTCAGCTCGTTCTGATAACTACTAGCAGTAGAACTTTGCTGTGTACCACAGGAACTGACCCCAGAGATGAGAGAACTCAGCTCGTTCTGATAACTACTAGCAGTAGAACTTTGCTGTGTACCGCAAGAACTGACTCCAGAGATGAGAGAACTCAGCTCGTTCTGATAACTACTAGCAGTAGAACTTTGCTGTGTACCACAAGAACTGACTCCAGAGATGAGAGAACTCAGCTCGTTCTGATAACTACTAGCAGTAGAACTTTGCTGTGTACCACAGGAACTGACCCCAGAGATGAGAGAATTCAGTTCAGATTATTACAGAACTGATGACAACTTTCCTCTTTTAACGCCAATCAGAGAAGAGTTAAGCTATCAATAAGAGGAAGACACAAACCTAATACCACCAGAGCCGGAAAGGATTAAGAGTTGACCAAGGAAGTTTGGACAGGGACGATAAAGGTTAGGGATTGGCAGAAATAACTGGGAGAGTGTCAGACTCAGTTACGAGTTCCGTGCTCACTGTATTGAGAGTCAAGCAGAGTTTACTTCTTCTTTCCTTCTACTTAAGATAATGTGATTCGGAGATGGTCGATTTGTTCTCCAGCTGTCTTGTATACGAAACCTGAAGGAGTTCAACATCTCACACTGTTAATCGGGTAACTAGGTGGATTCATAAAGTTAGGCACACCTTTTAGTCGCATGACTGTTAGGTGGTATCAACCACACATAATGCGCTACAGGTTATTTTACTGCATTAAAAAGGATTAGCTTCGTATAACAATTATGTCGCGGTCATTTAGAGCAGGACAGCAACCACGGGACCCCGAGCTGTTCCAGGCAATGTTTCCAGTCTCCAAGCGTTAACGTCCCTCTCTATTGGTCAAGTCCTGTTCTATTCTTACTTGGAAGGCGTGACGCAACGTGAATCCCTTATTTTCTCTTGCTCCAAGACGCAGCCCGTTGTTTCTTAACATTCAGTATCGTTGGTTTACTTATAACTGTGATCTACTGCACACTGCAATGGACAGTGCTGGTGTCTTGTAAGATACCACACATCTTCCTACACCTTGCAGGGATTAAAAGGGATCATTTCAGCTTATGTTAAGCCCTCTAGTGTGAAGAGGAACGATTAAGAATACAAAGTAATTTGTTATTTTAAGGTTTCCTAAACTGAATTGATTTGTCTTTCTTGTGTATCACAGTCGTCAACACTTCGATCTGTTTCCACCAACTTCAAAACTGACAAATAGGAAATGTTGTATGTGAACTTTTTCACCAATAGGGTTCATCCCCCGTTTATTTCATTATCCAGTAAAAATTAGGTGTGTCGAGCCTTAGCCCAGATCACTCTAGAACCTTCCTCTCGGGTATAAAAGCTGGTACGTTTTCGAGCCACCTTTCTTTATTGATCGTCCAGTTTACTGAGTGTGTGCAAATAGAGAAGGTGGGGGCGTCTTCCCCTTCATCGAGCTTTACTGGAGATGGCAGCTAACTAATATCTATGTGATAGCCTCTGAAAGCTATCTCGAGGGGAAGGTTTTCTAACTTTATTTATGTATCCTTCAATTTTTAATCATCTAAAATGTAAATTTCTAATGTAAATTTCAAACAAGCCGAAAAGCAATTAGCTTAAATTCGGGAATAGCGAGTGTGACAACCTCTCGAGTTCCCTATCAACTTGACTTGGAGGCGACTGATTCTGTAACCGTCTTCAATCTGTAACTTATATTTTCTCCATCTGGTCACCTCAGTAGTGTAGGGTAGCATCTATAACGTCGAGCACTGAACCCAACTAGGGTTTTAAATTTCTAAGTGTAAGTTTCAAGGAATGCAAGAGTCCGCCTCCGCATCATTTTGATTTTTGGGCCAGTAACTTTAACATGTGTTTTTTCCACAAAATCCCGGTAAAGTGAGTATTCGATCCTCCTGTAAAATTCAATCATTCATGTTAAGTGGTTACTGTTGAATGTTCAAGATAGTGAATGTTTTCATTTAAAATGTAGGTTGTGCTTCGAGAGACCTGGAGGGTGGAAGGTAGCTTTCGCTACGCCTTCTATGCCGTTCTTAGGACATATTGTGTCGCCGGATGGTGTTTCTATTGACCATTCCAGAACACAGGCCAATTTTGACTTCAAGCCTCGTAAAGACATCAAAGGAATCGCCAGATTTATAAACATGGTGAATTACTTTGCTAATAGGGCGGCGGCCCTGAACTTACTTCGCAGGAAAGGTGTTAAATATGAAGACCTTAAATTAGCTCTTTGTAACGCCCCTGTATTAGACATGCACGATTTTTCTAAGAAATTCATTGTCCAAACTGATGCCTAATCATCTGCTGTCGCTGCTGTCCTTCTGCAGGAACTCGGAAGGCGGCCCATCGTCTATGCGTCTAGGACCTTATCGGCTGAAGACAACAAGTGTTCTATCTATGAATCAGAGGGTTTGGCAGTCTTGTTTGCCCTGGAGAAGTTCCGCCTTTATCTGCAACATGTCAAATTTAAATTAGAAAAAGAAAGCAAGCCTTCAGTTGGGTTTTAGCTCGGCCTCGTCGTCCTGGACGTATCTCCCGTTCGGCGATCAGGATCTCAGCATTCCAATTTGATGTACGACATATTTGGGGATCAGAAAATGTAGTTGCCGATGGACTAAGCCGCATGTTTTCTAGTGATGTTGAGATCAGTGAACAGGAAGATAGTTCTTCTATTTCCATGCCCATACCTCCTAGTGTTAATGCTATTTTGAATGATGCCCCTATGCAACTTCGTGACATTGAGAAATATCAACGAGAAGATCCCGTGCTGGCTCCGATAACGGAAAACCTTTCTTCTGCGGAACATGTTGTCCCTTATGTATGCCCTTCGAGGCATGATGAGAAGACGAAACTTGTGGTTTCAACCGTTCTTGTGCCAATGATCTTCAAATACTACATGAGGACCCATTACGGGGGCATTAAGGCATCTTCGAAACAAGGGAAATAATCAGAGAGATGTTTATTAGGAAGAGTATGGACGGCGAAATGAGAGGAATGGTTAAGCTTGTAAATCTTGCTTTATTAGTAAGCCCATCTTGTCTAGTAAGGTAGGGCTACTGTCTTCGCAACAAGCATCTCCCCCCCCCCCCTGGAGCATTTATACACAGTCTACGTTGGATCCTTCCCCAATCAAAGGGGAACGGGGCTAAATTTATTATTGTATGTGTGGACGGCTTCACTAGATTTTCATGGTAGTTTCCCACTAAGCTGACTACAGCTCAGTCTACCTTTTCTCGTCTTAATACTAGCATTGCTTCATTTGGTCCCTGTCTATATATAGTTTCTGATAATGCAAAGGATGTCACATCTAACTTATTCCGGAAATTCTGTTTCGATCTCTCCATATCCCATGTAACAACTTCTGCTTATTACCCTCAACCATCTCCGGCTCAGCGGATCAATCGTAAATTTCGATCTGCGTTGATCGCTTTTCATCATGAAGATAATTCCAGGTGGGATAATTCTCTGCATTGGTTACCTTTTGCTTTAAATTCTGCTGTTCATGAGTCCCACGAGTTCACTCCTCCCACTCTCACGTTTAAATTTGTTCCCAACACGCCGCTGTCGAATCTTTGGTCAATCAATGACATATTACCAAAGGCAATAGGTCCTGATAATATCAGAGACTTATGGAAGAAGGCTGAAAGTAATCTGAAGGCTTCTCATGAAAAGGTTGGAGAGAGATATAATCGTGGACGGGGGCCCACCAATAAAAATGTTGGAGATCAAGTCATGGTTAAGAATTTCGTACCTACAGGAAAACTTGCCCCTAGATTTCATGGGCCATGTATTTTTTGGACTTCTTCTCTCCTGTTACTCTTTTGGTCAGGAACCCAGCACCTGAGAGGATATTTTGAGCCCACTTTCGCAGATTAAACTGGCATTATCTTTTGTTTTTCAGTATAGGCCACTAAGTTATGGCAGTAAGAAAACAGTTATATTTCTTCGGCGTCAGTTCTGTAACAATTTTCTTTTAAATATCAGTTTGTTAAGTTATACTGGGAGGCTTTCTGCCCCTCCCATATCCACCTAAGGGCAGTATCTAGTGCATATACTTAATCCCGTACAACCGTCCCCTTTAGTTAGGTTTATTTCATCCCGTTGCCCGTCTCTCACTACCTCTAAGCCCACTCATACTCGCTGCAGCCCGCCTCATCTGAAACTGCAATTTAGAAGGGTACACAACTCTCTTTCTCAACACAAACCATTTTTGTCGCCAAATAAATGACAGTTTCCGTGCCCTCTCTTTAATCTGTGGCCGTGTCTCAGCATCTGGCGAGGGATGCCGGCGTGGGGTAAGGGCCCACTCTGCTCTGGCCCAGTCTCCTGCATTACGGCGTACTGGAACACCATCAGTAGATAAAGTGGATGGCTCAGCCGACACGTCCACCTCCGGCTCTCAGGGGCCTCTTCCTCATCCTACTCCTGGAGGACTTTCCCAGGGGCCTCTTCCTCCTCCTCCTCCAGGGGGGCCATCCCAGGGGCCTCTTACTCCTCCTCCTCCTGGGGACTTTCTCAGGGGCCTACGTATTAGGCTGATATATTTTGCCCATTTTGCTCTACGATGCAACGTTTTCGATATATATAAACATTGTGCATTTAAGCCCCAAATTTAATGAATCGAACCGGCACGGCACGTTACACTCTCTACCATAGCTAGACCTGATATTATTACAAAAGCTTGCTTCAATACAAGCTAAAGCAGAGCAAATGTCAAAGGGCCTAAGTGGGAACCGAACCGTTGATCTCATCATTAGACTATGTTTTTCTTTTACTATCATGTTCCTTATACTGCGAACCTACGCTGTAGGTGGAAATATTTTGTCCGTTTTGCTCTACGACGCACCGTTTTCGAGATATTTAACATTATGCATTTAAGCCCCAAATTCAATGAATCGAACCGGCACGGCACGTTAGACTCTAAGCTAGCTTTCTTGATAAGAGCAACAGCCACCTTGCGCAAGCACCCTTAAGGTGTCTCATAAGGGGCCGTGTATAGCCGCCATCTTGTGTCCGCCATCTTGCGCAAGCATCCTTAGCGAGTCTCAAGCCATCTTGTGCAAGCACCCTTAAGCCGTCTCATAAGAACAGCCGCCATCTTGCGCAAGCACCCTTAAGGCGTCTCATAAGGAGCCATGTATAGCCGCCATCTTGCGCAAGCATCCCAAAGAATTCTCATAAGAACCTATGTATAGCAGCCACCTTGCAACCACCTTCTTGCGTAAGTACCCTTAAGGAGTCATGTATAGCCGCCATCTTGTGCAATTAGCGTCGAGAGATACCTGCTGTAGAATTTCTTAAATTATCCGCCACCATATTTCAAAGGTAGTAGCTAAATATAGCAGCACTTGCGTTTGCGATGCAAGATGGCGGATGACAGCTGACGGAATTTTTCAAATTGCCCGCTACTACGATAAAGATAGCAGCACGGTGCTCTGTTGATTAAAGATGGCGGATGACAGCTGACGGAATTGCCCGCTACTACGATAAAGATAACAGCACGGTACTCTCTTGATTAAAGATGGCGGACGACAGCTGTCAAAAAAGCACGTGGATTTGTTTCCAAACAAGAGCACGTGGAATTTTCCGCCACCACATTTCAAAGGTAAGTAGATAAAGAGGGCAGCACTGAGGTTTGTGATGAAAGATGGCGGATGACAGCTGTCAATATGGCACGTGGCTTTGTTTCCAAACATGAGAATGTGGAATTTTTCAAATTGCCGCCACCACATTTCAAAGGTAGGTAGTTAAAGATAGCAGCACTAAGGTTTGCGATGCAAAATGGCGGATGACAGCTGACGGAATTGGCCGCTACTACGACAAAGATAGCAGCACGGTGCTCTGTTGGTTAAAGATGGCTGCTATCAGCCGTCAAGAAAAGCACGTGGGTTTGTTTCCAAACAAGAGCACGTGGAATTTTTCATTTTGCCGCCACCACATTTCAAAGGTAAGTAGCTAAAGAGTGCAGCACTGAGGTTTGCGATTCAAAATGGCGGATGACAGCTGCCAAAAAGCACGTGGCTTTGTTTACCCATTCAAATCTCGCGCTAGTAAGGTTTAGTTGGCAACACTGAGGTTTAGGCCCTTCAAGATGGCAGCACTGAGGTTAGCGATGCATTGTTGTCGATCATAGTTGTCAAAAAGCACGTGGCTGTCAAAAAAGCACGTGCTTTGTTTACTCATTCAAATCTCGCGCTAGTAAGGTTAAGGTGGCAGCACTGAGGTTTAGGCCTGTCAAGATGGCACCAGTGAGGTAAGCGATGCGTTGTTGTCGATGACTGCTGTCAAAAAGCACGTAGCTTTGTTTACGGAGGGCCTCTGGGGTGGGCCCCCACAAGGTGGCGGTGGAAGAGGCCCCTGAAAAAGCCCCCCAGGAGGAGGAGGAGGAGGAAGAGGCCCCTGAGAGCCGGAGGTGGAGGTGGCGGCCGAACGATCCCATTTATTTACTACCATCCTTTACGGCGAGGGCTGTGGTGCTGTATCTCAACCGCCTACCAATCTTGGAGCAGTATCATTATATCTGGTCTGTGGCGACCATCACCATGGCTACCCCTCTCAAAGTAGCGGGAGAGATGTATCTGAGGGTACCTGGGTGATGCGGGTGACCCCACCTGGTTACCGTCTGCGGCGGCTGCTTTTGCCGTCAAAACTTGAACTATGTATCTTGTAGTGGTAGGGCTGAAAGAAGACTTCAAGATTTGTTTTTAATGTAATTTCTTAAAAATGAACTTTTTCAAGAAAATGTATGTCTGTAAAAAACAACTTGATATTTTTTCTTCTAACATGCAAATGCCAAACTTTAACTCTGAGGAGAGACATTAAGGGAGGGGAGGTCTATACCGCGAGGTACACCCGCCCTGTTCATTCAAATGAAGCGCCTCGAAGAATGCCATCTGATATATGAATGTCACAACTACTAGCGCTAGAAGTTTGGACTCTCCTCTACAGATGTCCCTATCAATGTGAAGAGGAACTATTCAAATCCTAAAGTAACTTTTATTTTGAGGTTTCCTAAACTAGGTTGATTATGCTTTGTTTTTGGTGTATTACAGTTTGCAACATTTCTATCTCTGTCCTCTAACTTCAAATATCGACCAATATAATATTTTGTATATTTTCTTTTTAGGCAATAGGATCCGTCTTGTACCTTTGTGATTAACCAATAAAATTTGGAGGTGTGTTGGGCCTTAGCCGAGAGCTCTCTAGGACCTTCCTCTCGGGTATAAAATCTGTTACCTTTTCTAGCTACCTTGCCTTATTGATCACCCAGTCTACTGAGTGTGCGTTAATAGAGGAAGCGGCGGCGCCTCGACCCTTCATCGAGTATTCCAGCAGATTAAGGTAATGGTAGCCCTTTAATAACTATGTGATAGCCTCTGAAAGCTAACTCGAGGGCAAGGTTTCCTATCTTTAATGATGTAACACTAAATTTCCAGTCTTCTAAAATGTAAATTTCTACATCTAATGTAAATTTTAAACGAGCCGAAAAGCACTTAGTTAAAATTCGGGACTAGAGAGAGTGACACCTCTTGAGTTCCCTATCAACTTGACTTAGAGGTGACTATGACTTTGTAACCGTTTTCTATCTGTAGCTTTCCTAACTTACATTTTCTCCATCTAGTCACCTCAGTAGTATAGGCTCAGCCTCTGTAACTTCGGGCCGAAACCCAAATAGGGTTTTAACCTTTTTAGTCTAAATTTCAAGGAGTGCAAGTGTTCGCCTCCGCATCATTTTGATTATTGGGTCAGTAACTTTTATCTGTGTGTCTTCTCCCACCAAGTCCCGGTAGAATGGGTATTCTCTACTCCTGTAAAATTGATTATGTATGTTAAGATGTTAGACTGTTGAGTGTTGAAGACAGTGAATACGGTTTGAATTGTAAAATGTAGGTTGTGCCTCGAGAGACCTGGAAAGTGTTAATTTTATTGAGCAAAGATACACTGGTTGTGAATGTAAAAGTTGAAGGTTGCCTTGAGAAGGCAGTAAGGGTATAAAGTTCGGAGCGCAGCCTCCTAGATATATTCATAGAGCACAGATGCTCTTTCTATTCTTGTAGAGGTGTTAGTGTAAATATTGAATGGTGCCTTTTGGATGGCGGTAACGTTGTAGAGCAAGAGGTACTCTCGGCAGATTTTACGTTGTGAGTACTCTGTAAATGAAATTGGGAGACCTGTCTCCTTGACCACTGAGTGGATGGAGCAATAGTGCTCAAGTAACATTTGTAAAATTGGGAGCTTTAAGCTCGTATTGTTAATTAGCAATTTAGGTTGATTTTCTGATTTCTCCTATCTTGTATCTAAGCTACCGAGCTAGTTCTGTACCTGAAATCTTGTTATGTTGCTGAGCGACTTGTTTTGTTGAAACGTAGCATAAAAACAGCCAAAAAATAAATATAACCATAATTTTTAAGCTTTTAATTAATCTTTTGATTGTTGTGGATAGACCCATTCATGCGTGCTCCTTCTTTCCTCTCTGTCCACAATGGTATCCCCGCAACAGAAATAAATGATTAAAAAATATACATTTTCTATGATGCCCCTCACTTGATTAAATCAACTCAAAAAACAATTTAAAGAAGTATGATTTAAATGAAGGAGGGAAATTTTTAGCTAGTCTCATACTGAAGAATTTTATAACAAAGATTCAACCATTGTTCCCAGACTAGCCCCAAAATGAATAAAAAGTATATATTTCACTTCCCTCATTTTCCCCAACGGGAGTTTGTTTAGCTGTTCGGACTGTGAGCCATTCTGTTGCTTGTGGCATAAAGGTGCATGTTCAATTTCATTCACAACCACCCTCTGCAGCTATTAGAGCTGATTTAATTGAAATATGTCACATACTATTTGACATCTTGGATTCCTCAAAATGTAGTATCCCAGGCCCTAAGAAGTATAGAAAACACCTTTGCAGTAATTCTAATCATTTAGAAAAATTGGTAGAAATTGAAAATATCTAAGACAGATCATTGTGTTAAACAGAGGTGGTAATAGTAAACTCAACCCAACATGTATTCAATGTTGGGTAGATAATGTCACTGCTCTGAAGATTTTGTGGTCAGAATTCATGGAGCAATGAATTTTCAATTTCTCTTCACCAGAAGACCAGCACAAGATTTTCTGGAAAATTCATTTGCCATTGTCAGAGGTAAAGAGGGCAATATTACAGCTCCAGATGCATCTAATATTCACTGTGCATTAAGAACTGTTAGATAAATAACTTACTATCCCCATCACAAGATAGCAATTGTGAGGCTGATGCTGCAGTATTCCTAAACAAATACAATTACCGGTATTTTAAAATGAGTTATGCTGTGAATGAAAGATTAAATATTAGTGATAAGAGACCTAATAGTAATGAAAAAATGAGATCATCGACAGCAATGTGCAAACTACAGAGGCAAATGCAGACAATTATGTTATTGGTTGGGCAATCCCATACAATGAATGTAAATATGTTTTGATGTCCCTTGAACTTAATTGCCATGACCCTGAAAACTTCCTCTTACTAGTGAAGAAATATGAATCAAGTAATATGATATTCCCCATTGAATGTTCTCACATGTTGTACTTGAAAAGCTATTCCATAATTCGTCTAAAACTTAAAATCAATACAATGCAATACAATACAATTTCGAGACCTCTGGTTCAGGTATTACGTCATAGCAGCCGCAAGGGGCAGTCGACAGCGAGCCGCTAGATAGTGGTAGTGGCTGCACTTTGGAGAGTGTTTCAGCTATTATCTTTATAACCTACTTGGTATGGCCATGTAATGGGTACAGACGGCACTTCACATCACACCATCTGAAAACAGGCCACGTGGTCGGTCCTAGAAACACTGGCTTGATCGCCTTCAAGAAGACATGAGGGATGTTCATCTTGTTTCAAATGATGCTCTTAGAGAACCAAGTGAATATTGGCTTACAAGAGACACCAGACCCTGTTCCACTGCAGGACAAGCGCTAACAGGTATTACTTGCCTATGATGTGCTCTGTAACAATCAGGATGTAACAATACAGTAAACTGTACTCTGGTCCGACACCAGTACCGTTAACACGTGGTAATACGAGCTTGTGTCATGAGCACGAATATCTCACTTATAGAGTTGGCTAGTAAATGATTTACTTGTAACGGCTACTTTCTTAGTAACTTTTACTCGTAATTTACTTCTGAAAATAAAATTGTAATTGATACATTGTAGTAATCGATATACGTCGCATCGAGAGCTTGGTCACTTTGGAGCCCCAGCACTCACTCATTTACTCACAGCTTGTTGAGATTTAGGTAATCGTGAGACGGTGGTGGTGATTACTTTTCTAAGAGGAAGTACAACTGGACAACCATCCTCTATTAACACTAATCAGAGGAAAAATGGAGAAGTGAAGGTATCTGCAAAAGAGAGGGAGGACACTCAAACCGTGCAGGAGCCTCACACCAGACTCAGCTAGCGGAACCGTGGTCACCAAACGACACTCTCAAGTTGACAGTCCTGGGTATCTCATAAAGTCGCCTCGTACTACAGGCAGGGAATACCGCCCCCACGTCGTGGAGAAAAGAGCCGGAAAAAAGACGTGACAGTGAACGGATTAAGGCATTTCCACTCCCCTTTTTGAAAATGTTACCCTGCAAACTCGAAAGTGACATTCTAATTTTGCTCCGTAGCTATCATTTTGAAAGCCTGTTTAGTCTCACGCCGCGATGACAGCCACTTACTGTCATACTAAAAGGTACAAAACAGACTAATGCATTTCCCCCTGGCATACCCATGTGAAAAAAGTCAGTGGTTCTCTGAAGACGCGCGTTCTACGATTATTATAACTTTACTGATTACACTCAGAAATTTATTTTTGCTCGGGTAACTAATACGACCCCAGTCACTTTTATTTTGCACTTTTCCCATCACAGTTTAGTTACAGCATGACTAAAATGTTTCCACAGAGCTAGTGACCACACAACTGTCGGGAGAAAGTGGGATCAAACCCCACCTCAGCAAACTTGAATATTGATTTATGTGGTTTCCAAATTCCACACCAGAGTAACTTCCTTCCCTATCTCATTGTCACCGTAAGACCTGTCCATATCAGTTTGAGAAAATACTGGGTGAACATCTAGTAGTGAACCTGCCACCTGGTGACTGCCCTAAATGCAGATCAGTGGCGACTGACTGAAGGTTGCACCCTCCTGTTCCAATACTACGGTTATTCCTAAATGCATCAAGGAATCATATGAGGCATTTCTTGTGAGAAGATTCGCAAATGATTTGTTGGAAGTAAGAGTTTAAATGTTTAGATTGAATTGTATAATATCGCATAGTGCAACTAGTGACGCACTCAAGGTTCCTATGGGATCAATAGTTTCTTTGTAGCGACAGGCCTCTTATGTCATTGGCCGTTCTCCTCCTGTACATGGCTCAGTATGACAGCCGTCAGCTCCCTCCTTTCAACCTGTGTTATGTTCAAACCCATTCTGCCATTTCAATGAAACCACGGCATCATAACATTCAGCTAGGGTTCGATTCCAGGTATGTGGTTAAAAATGTATATGCATCTCCACTGGGGTGCACCTGAAATTAGCTGCTCTACTTCAGGTTGAGGACGCGAGTTTACTGAGCCAACGGCTTTTCAAACCAAATATTTACTGCAAAAGATATATTTATCGTCATACAGTAAGTTAATTGAGATCATTAATGATTATTTTGATAAATACCATACAATTAAACTCAGAATGTAGTTTCTAATTTCAAGCCTGATTTCATACTCTAGTAAAATCGCATTTCAAGCACTAGGATAAGTGAATCATTAGTCTGCCTTATTCTCCGCTGACACAGCCACTTGCATCGACTCTCACCTTCACCCTTGTTTAAAAGGTAATTCAAATACTTCTGCAGGGCTCAATGCAGGAACTACTGAAAGCATAAATGTAGTGGTGAGGATGGAAAACATGAAAATTATAAGATGACTGAAGTGCTTGTCACCTGTGTGATGGGAAATTTACGTACGATATTTCAAGTTTCCCATCTGTGCCACATCTGAAGGCCACCTACCTATCTGAGATCATGCGACATATTTCATTGCCGGTGTCTTCAACGGAAACGTTTCTCGAGGGCACTTACCTGGATGATCGATGGTGCTGACTATCCACACTGTCAACAGCCTGTAGAGCGGCTTCAACCACTCAATTGTACGATACTGTGTAAGTATATTACTCTACTCAACTCCCAATTAGAGAGCGGCATATGGTCTGCGGAGAGCTGCTAATTTAATCACAAAGAAGATGGTTCTGGGGCCAACACTAACTCACATTTAACAGTTTTATTACCTTGGAACAATTTATTTGCATTGGTACAAACCTTAGCACAGAATGCCATTCGCTTCTAGGCAACGACACAACACAGAGTTCTTTGTTACCGGTAGGATCCCTTACTGTTGTAGCACTGAACCTCCTGAGAGGAGGAAGGGCTCCTCCTCACCTCCACGGCGCAGGTAAGGATCGTACTAACGATAGAGGGAGACACACTAGATTACTGTTGTGTGTCCAAGTAACTTACTTGTTCAGTGAGCACTGTTCTAGGAAGCGTACCACCTCATGGTGGCTTCCCCCCTCCGTTTGGCAAGGGACAGAGATGTGCAACTATTAGCCTTAGCATTGAGACTAGTGGGGTCTAGTGTGGTGAGGTTCATCACTATATCGAGGTGACCCCACTGAGCAACTCCCCAGTAATACCTCCCTCCTCCACCAGGTACATCACCACCTCCACTTGGCCCTCTATGGCTGACAAGGTCAGTGCAGACACTCCTCGTCTGTGGGTACCAATGTTCACATCAATGTCACTCCTTCCAAAGGAGAGATAGTCCACTCGACCTCGATTTTCTCCTTTCCTACCAGAGCATCCACAACATGCAGCTGCCCCCTATCTGCAGCATGGTTCAAATCGGTGCGCATCCAGTCCACACAGGGATTTCTTGCAAGAAGGAAATTCACCGAATTGATATATCCCTGATCAGAGGCCCAATGTAGAATTTGCTGAAGGATTTCGTGACCTGGTTCGTACTCGACGAGCAGTTCCCGCCACCGTGGACCTTCCTCTTTGTTCCGCCACTTTGTCTGTCTCTCTGGGGAGGAAGTTTCTCTCTCATTCCGCACGCCAGCTCTCTCTTCTCAACAAACTTCTCTCCGTCCTTACAAGCTCTTTCCATTTCCTCCTCTCTCTTCTTTCATGCTCTCTCCACCTCCTCTTCTCTGTCCTTACGTGCTTTCTCCACATCAATTGCTTTCTTCTCAAATGCCTCCTGCCTCTGTTCTATCACCATCTCACTGTATTTCAGCACTTCTTCCAATAAACTCGGGCTGTTCCCTGTCTCCTCATTAGTTCTCTCCAATTCTTCCACCACTCTGGTATCTTCTTTCAGCTGCAATTACCTTATCTCCACATGTTACGCCAGTGATCCGTAGAGTCCGACCCCTAGTCTGTAGTTCCAGGACACTGCCCTTGAGGCGGTAGAGGTAGGATCCCTCGCTAAGTCCGATGGAAAAACCGACCCTGGAGCGTAAACAGATAAGGAAGCAGAGGAAGAAGAAGAAGAAATTAGGGAATGCATCTATAAGGCTCTGTCTATGCCTATTTACCACTGTGTCCTAGCACAGCTCTCGCCAGAGTTAGCCCTCCCTTTTAGTCACCCTTACGACTGGCAGTATACCATTGACGCAATTCTACCCCTCCACCTCACCTCATAAAAAAATGAGGATCTGGGTGGAGTGACGTCACCATAGTAGCAAGAGTTGTAGTAAGGACACCACGAACAAGCCGTGTCGTCTCAAAACTCACGAGTTTCAAAACTCACGAGTATCAAAGCTCACGAATTCCTGGAAGAGGATTAGAAAGAGTAAGTTTATCCACCTACACCAGTCTCAAAACTCACGAATTCCTGGAAGAGGATTAGTAAGAACAAGTTTCTCTAGCTGGGCCAGTCTCAAAACTCACGAATTCCTGGAAGAGGATTAGTAACAACAAGTTTCTCTACCTGCGCCAGTCTCAAAACTCACGAATTCCAGGAAGAGGATTAGAAAGAGTAAGTTTCTCTACCTGCGCCAGTCTCAAAACTCACGAATTCCTGGAAGAGGATTAGAAAGAGTAAGTTTCTCTACCTGGGCCAGTCTCAAACTCACGAGCAAGGCCAGTCCTTCTTTGAATGGTTAAATGTCCACCCTATTAGGGATGGGTTAATCGAATACTTTTAATATTCAAATAACTTCCATCCGATTATTCAAATAATCGAATAAAATAATCGAATGAGTTTCAAATATCATTCATTTATATCGCGCGGAATAATGGGATGCGACAAGGATATTTTTTCGGTTTAAATGTACCTGGTAGATAACCGATTGAAGTAAGCGAATAGATGAACGCTTACGAAAATTAGAAATACGCCTTTTCCCAAATGAATCTCCAAATGTTGAAACTAAATGAGTGAATTAACTGGCTTGACATCTAATATCTCTAAATAAAATTCCTTATTCAAATAAATGCCGCCTTCTGGCGCATTATGGAGCTAAGCCCCAGTACTAACAACTGACAGTTTCTTTTAACTAGCAGTGGGAAATATACCTACTTTAATTTTATCTCGTCCAGCTGCATGCATAAATGGTTAGCATGCTGGCCTTTGGTCCAAGGGGTCCAGGGGGTCCCGAGTTCGGTTTCCGGTCGGGTGGGAGATTTTAACTTTCATTAGTTAATTCCTATGGCTCGGGGACTGGTGTTCGTGCCGTCTTCAGCATTAGACTTCATCTTAGGTAGGGCTTCATCCTCACAGATGTGCAGGTCACCTATCCGGTGTCAACTCTAAAGACCTGCACCAGACCTCCCCGGAGGCCACATGCCAGTATTACAAATTTATGTGAAAGGTAAGAAATGTATTATATTAACTTTAAGACAACAGCAAAATATTTTTAAAATAATTATATTAATACACCTCGGTCTCTTTCATTCACTAACCATTATTTTTCCCCCTGGGCTGGGGTGGCAGAATAACATTCACAGTATCCCCTGCCTGTCGTAAGAAGCGACTAAAAAGGGCCCCCAGGGGCTCTTAAATTATTTAAGATAAGTCTAGGTAAACAACTGATAGGCAATCTGCTACCAGGGTGACTGCCCTAAGTCGATGGAAAAACATGGCTTGAAGGGAGGCGTGAGTCACCGCGCACCTCATCCCTCCTGCAGTCATCGCAAGCACCTGCTGTCAGGATTCGTGAATTTTGAGACTCATTAAAATGTTTACTTTAGCTACCAGTTTGTAGTCGTCAGTTTTGATACTATTTGTTAGTAATTATAGCCCGTGAGTTCTGAGACTCGTGAGTTTTGAGACGTAACCGAACAAGCTTTGACCTGTAGCTGAAGACTGCGGGTTCTCTCAAGTCAGATGTCTTGCGTCATAACACGTTGTCGCATTCCTTCACAACACCAGATTGGAAAAATACAGCTCAGCTCGCAAAGTCATTTTTTCCGCTGACATGTACACTGTAGTCATTTACTGTAGTCAGTATACCTCCATCGTAAACATATTTCAATACGGGTGAGGATATTTGGAATGCAATTAAGCTCTTTAGTTTTTGAGTTTATGTCGACTCCACGTTCGAATCCTTGGGAGTGGTATTTACTCTGCTCACCTATGGCTGAAGTGCCCCCTACAAGACTTAGCCAAGGAGGTTAGATAGACGACAGCTTAGCACACAACGTGCCTAGACTCAGCTAGAGACCCCCGCGATTCCGCCAATGCAGACAAAACAACAGCACAGGTTGCTCGACTCCTACCTAGGGCAAGGGTGCCCCTGGAGGAGCTTTACTATTCTATAACCCCACCATATCGGAATGAAGTGTCCTACAAGAGTTAGCCAAGGAGGTTAGATAGACAACATCTTAGCACACAACATGTCTAGTCTCAGCTAAAGACCCCTAGTTCAACAATGCAGACACATCAACAGCACAGGTTGCTCGACTCCTACCTAGGACAAGGGTGCCCCTGGAGGAGCTTTGCTCTGCTCGATCTCCACCACACCAGAATAAAGTGTCCTACAAGATTTGGCCAAGGGAGGTTAGATAGACAACAACTTAGAATAATCATGCCTAGACTCAGCTAAAGACCCCGAGTTCGCTAACACATGCTCTCTCAAGTCAGGCACCCTTTTCAGTAGCCTCTTTCGACAGTATTCCATAAGATAACGGCATCCTATTGTCTGGAGGTTTCAGAGGACGTAACGCGTGGCTAGAGGTGGATTGCGCGTCGCGGCCATCTTGCGCAGTAGCCCGTGTGCCAGCTCCGCCTATTTTCCCCACTCAGGGCATTTGGTATTTTATGAGCCCCAGCAGAAAAGGTTTTCATATTTGTTTTCTCGCGTTTTTCACACCTTTTAATAATACTTTCCTCTCATCTTTGGATATGGTATAGTTTACACTGTACTCGCGGCTACACAACGTAAAGTGCCCTCATGTCGGAAGTCGTATTTATTGTTTCTGTATCCTTGTTGGATAGTTTTTATTCGTATATAGAGAAGTAGGTTTCCTTGCTTAGCACGTTCTTTTTTGTTGTCCCCTGTAGGAACGTCTTAACGAGGTTTTGCTGTCATAAATGTCATAAAGGAATATTTAAACTACCGTTTTCATAGTTCATAAAATGAACACACCCGTAAGTTCAATAGTAAATATTAGAAATAGTCCAACCTACATGATGGCAAATTTTATCCAGTTTTTTAAGATATATTTTAAGTTCACTTTGACAGCTGTACTGAACAACAAAATTGAATTTTTCAACAGAACCGGGGATTCTGATTTAGAGGAAAGTAGCACAAAGTAGCATACAAGTAACATAAAAGACAACTTATCAATTTCTAAAGCAATAGATATTATTAGTGATGGGAATCCGTGTAATGATGAGTTGCAAGAGGAAGATGTGCCTCAAAGTGTTCAACATAGTTTGCCTCTTGTGCAGGCAGAAACATGTCACGTAGTCTTCAGGATTTTCTTCTGGCATGAAGTAATGTGCCAGAATCTCTGTTAAATTCACGTGCAGTGGTTGCTGACTGCCTTGAATATTCGTTTGTGTCTGGGTGGGTTCAGGAGAAATTCGCAGACTTTTTCATAATATAACGTCAAGGAGATAAAGTACCGATACAGGGTGAAATTTGAGAAGCCGAAAATTACTAATTATAACATTAACACATACGTATTCCTGACAGAAAACTACACAAACACTGCTTCCTACCGAAAGAGACCGGAATAGATTTATGTTTATCCAGCTTATCTCTAACATCCTCTATTTGTTTTTCAACTTCATAAAGGTTATGAAAATCATTTTCAGGCCCCTCTACAGATGGTTGATATCTACGATTTGCGTCAGTACTGGTAAGCATCACTTCACTGTGCTCTTCTTCTTGTTATTGTGCTACCAACTCCTCCACACTCCTTTCCTCTCCAGTTATCACAGAATCCTCCCCCAAAAAGAAGTCCTCAACAGTGCAGTTTGACTGCAACATTCTCCATACTTCTGGAAGCAGGCCTCCTACTTTCACTGGCAGGCAAGAGTTGAAATTGTAGTCTGCTTCACAGCTTTCCAAAACTTCTGAATAAATTCAAGCGCACACAAGATTGAATCTTAAAATGATAAGGAATTAAATATGCTTCACATGGTTCTCCCTACAGAATGACTAAAATAGGCTCACTCCCAGGTGGGGAGCGATTTCCTCATTGAATAAAATACTTAATTACTTGCGTAGAAACCATCTTACAAGGGGCATTCCCTACTCGTCACAACCGATTTCGCTCAAATTTATAGAACATGCAGGGCTTGGCTAGGAATAAAAGTACCCGAAGTAGGAATTCCAGATGGCCAAGCGTATAGAAAATAGTTCGTGCGCACGTCGAGCAGTTGTTAGCGAAACGGTAAGAGCGCGGACTGGTAATTCGATGGTCGTGGGTTCAACTCCCCGTGTGGAGACAGGTTTATTCTGTCAACTTGTATATTATTCATTTTCCAATTAAGCAAAGAGGTGAATAATTTATTTATTTGTACGGAAGGGGCATAGAAAAGGTAAAAAGTTGGGATTTAATTTTTACACATTTTTCTACCTGTGGCAAGAATCTATTTTTTGTGTACAGCCGCCAGGAGCAACCTTCACTTGTCAGGTGAAAACGAATCTTACAGCGAAACGACTATTCACGTTTACGGCACATTACCCAAAGAGGGGAGATAGTCAATAAAGGAGAAAAAAGAAGAACTTCTGTTTGAACACGTCAAGAAAGTTCGCAACTCCAAATTTTCTACAATTGTGCGCTCATTAAAAAATGACGTCCCATATGCCTTTTGCATAAAAATTAAAAAATTCAAATAAATGAATAATATAAACATTGAAAAAATATTCTCCACAAACGGAGTCGAACCCACGACCAGCGAATTACTAGTCCAAGCTCTTACCGCTACGCCGACTACTGCTCGAAGTGCGCTCTAACGTAAGTGGCTTATACGGTGCGAGAGCCGCGTCAACATTATTATTTTTATTTTCTATACGCTTGACCATCTGGAGTTCCTACTTTGGGCACTTTCATTTCTAGCCAAGCCCTGCATGTTCTATAAATTTGAGCGAAATCGGTGGTGATGAGTAGGGAATGCCCCCTTGTTAGAGTAAAACAAACTATAGAAGGGCCCTAAGATAAATATCTATTTGAATATAGTGTATTTAATAGTTTAAAAATCCTGTTTTAATTTTTCAACCCTTCACGCAAAGAGTTCCAAGAGTTTTCACACTGTGATACAGAGCTTGTTTCTCCCTAATAGCAGAGCTCAGTACCTTATACCTAAATATTTTAGGCAGTTTGCTAACAATCTCTGCCTGGAAATATTTTTTTCTGTATATGTAAATAGTAGATTCACAACGTTTACATGTACTTAAATCGAATAAATTATAACACCCACGGCATTTTCTATGTTGGTTAGCGCTTTTGAGGGATACAGTGTATAAAGCCCTACCTACAATTCATAAGTGACATACACGGACTATGATACACTACAGGTAATATTTACAGTATTTACAGCCTTCACAGTGTTATGTCTTCTACAGCTGTTCATTATGATACACAAGCAGATCATGTTCATCCCGACTTCGCAATATTTGTATGATTCCATTCCAAAACACGATCGTTTCCTTGGTGTGTAAACTTTCTACCCTGGCCACCATTTCCATAACAAGAGGTTCTCGTCAACTGATACTTTGCCATCAGGAGTATAAGCTTCCAAACATTTTCCTACCAGGTGGTTAAATACTGGCCTTATCTTATATATTTAGGGAGGAATTTGTCCATTATACGCCACCATTGTCAGTGAAATGGAAACAATTTTTTTTTTTGCTAGTTGCTTTACGTCGTACCGACACAGATAGGTCTTGTGGCGACGATGGGACGGGAAAGGGCTAGAAGTGGGAAGGAAGCGGCCGCGGCCTTAATTAAGGTACAGCCCCAGCATTTGCCTGGTGGGAAAATGGGAAACCACGGAAAACCATTTTCAGGGCTGCCGACAGTGGGGTTCGAACCTACTATCTCCCGAATACTGGATACTGGCCGCACTTAAGCGACTGCAGCTATCGAGCTCGGTGAAACATGTCGTGGAGGAAAATATAACAATAATATTATTGGATGAAATGACCTACCGAAGAGCTGTACCATTACACTGACAGACTCACAGACATGAACAGGAAACGCAAACTAACTTTCTATGGGCACGTACAGAGAATGGATAATAACAGACTTACAAAGAAAATATTTGATGTGCTTCAAACAAGAAAACAAATTCGTATCATGAAATAGCGATGTCTTAAAGCAGGTGGGGATCAACAGGCAAATAATAAGAGCCGAAAAAGAATTTTAAAAAATGATGAATACAAAATTCATTTACATTCATTTCAGCAGCTCCATTAGCGAATCATCTACGAGTGTTTTTTAAGCTATCTCGAAATTTATCAACCTTCCAGGGAAGCACAGTGATTACAGGTGGTTAACGATCTTTTGCATTATTTTGGTTACGTAACTGTGTGTGGCCATGTGACGTATTTTCCTTTACTTATGCCATTTTCAACTCCGCGGGACGGTTGCTTCGATTTATGTACCACCCCCGATTTCCCCTTTTCTTTTTTCCCATTATCGGGTTCTTTCTTTTTAATGCTCGCCAATAATTCTTGTTATTGTTATTCGAATTTGTATCTGAGATTCGATGTAAGATTCATTTTTTAAAGTGCATTTTACTATTGTTATCTTTCCGACCATTCCAGTAATATGTGGCTGGTACACTGCACCTTGGCCAGTGATTCGTTTAATTAATGTTACACCGTGTTGCTCTCTTAACTTGGTCCTCTGAATTGTGCATTTAATTCTTGGCGTAAGTACATGTTATACGTTGAGTTGTTTGAAATATTTATCTACTATTCTACAAAAGCCTCTGGTTGCCTAAATGCTTCCACGAACCTAGTTAATTCCTATTATCATTGCTCTTGGTCGGTTGGTCATTAGTTTTTGTATTAATGTTCGTGAGTATTATTATTATTATAATAGGCAACTGGCTAAAGTCATCTTACCACAGTCTATTAAACATTTGATACCTAAACTAACTCATAACAACCAGAACACAGCAGATACTTACTTCACAATGGTCCTTTGGAGATTGTTCAGTTCCCCAGATCTCATACCTGTTGATGTCTACATATGGGACATGCTGAAATCTCTGTCTAGTAGTATATATGAAGAGTGGGTGACATAAGAATGGGGCACAATTAGGAAGGGAAGATATGGGATTGTGTACAACGGCCATCCAGGACTCTGAAGGACAAACGAAAGGACAAAATGTACTGAATAATCTCAAGATAATTAGTAAAAATATGGCAGTTAGGACTGAAATGTTAACGAAAAGGGAGAAGAGAGGGATAAAGCTGTAAGACGAGAACATCCGGAAATTTGATGCATTAAATGCTATAAAGATATGGAAGTGGCTCATCTACTAGAAAACTGTAAGGAGAAAAGGAAAGACCAGAGTGAAACATGGATGAGAAGAAGATAGGTAAAATTGAAACGGAAGCTGAATTTGACGCTCTCGTTACGGTATTAAACAAAGGATGCATACACCAGCAAAACTTGTACTATTATGATAAGAATATGGGAAAATAAATTAAAAGAAGGTTAAAACAGAGAAGACACATGCACCTGGTAATAAGGTTATGCATGCGGAGGTATCCTAAACGCTATGACGTAGATGAAGTCTGGGAAGTACATCAAATGCTAAGTTTATATAATGACAAGCAAATGTACCCGTGCTGCGCTATGATATTCAACATTGTATACGGATTTCTCCGTAAATTACTCCAAAGGCAGTTAGTAAGATTATATTAAATTGCATGTCTCTTAGCGAGTCCGAGAAAGAAAACAGGGAGGACACCATACGTTGTTTCCGATGTGAGGTAGGCATTGGGGAAATTTCCTTGATAATGGCAGGCCACATTTCCTACCACCAATCACAATCGAGTTCGGTAATTTCTACTATAATGACAGGCTCATTTGGCAACTACCATTCACAGTAGAGATGGAGAGTTTTCATTATAAAGGCAGGCCCCTTTTCCTCATGCCAGTCACAATCGAGTTGGAGGGATTTCATAATAATCGAGAAATGCAGCGCTAACGTATCAATTGGGACACGAAAATAAACCACAGGACCAAAGTTCTAGATCTCTCCAAATTGAACGGCGATTGTGCTATCTGTTTTAATACGCCTTACCGTATAGCCACCATCTACCCAGAAACGAAGGCCTGCACCGTTCGGGAAAGAAATATCAAATCAAGTCAGGGGTAAAATAAACAATACTGAAATTACAGACACGCTATGAACATCAGAATTCGTCACATATCTATGCACCTTGGTCCTTTGGAGATTGTTCAGTTCTCCGGACGTCACACCCGTAGATGGCCACATATGGGGTATACTGAAAGAATTTGTTTTCCAGTAAAGACGACTCTATCTATAAATGTACATGAATTAAAAGAGAAAACTGTCTGTTGCAACCAGTATTCACAAATATGTTCGACGATCTACAGGAATATTATGATCTATGCATGACGCATTAGGCCACACTTTTCACGGACTTGCACAGTGCATACCAGTTCGTGCCAGTGCTTCAAAAAGAACACATTACACACTGCCCACGCAAACATATGAGGAAACGGAATAAGCGAAGGAGACATCGGACATTTATCCAACGAACAATTACGGACGTTTTTACAATTCTCTACATGTCTTTACGGGGAAGCTCCCATAGCCAGGATCTCAACTCCATTTTGCTAAATATTATGTTTCTCAGTGTTTCTGTTAATCTTCATACAGCAACAGCGATTGCACTCAGACCGGCTACTTCATGCCAGGGAAAGGCTGAGCATTGTAAGCTTCAATTTGTACCAATGAAATCATGTGATTCCTACGGGAGAATTTGAGGCATGTAGAGACAAGTGCTCATGGATATCTGTGATCCAAAGCGCTCCCTCTGTTTTCCCATTAAGCTGTCTTGTATATGGCAACTATTTCCAGGTATTGGGGAGACTCACTTCGCTTCACAACAAGCCTAATTTCTTATTAAAATCTCTACAATTATCATTATGAAGGATGAACACTGGTACCAGTCATGTTTGCACATAAACCTGAACTTAAGGGTACATGTCTGTGAAGGACCATAATTTTAACTACAAATCACACACAAGATATCACCAGTAGTTTGCTTCATATACACCCGAAATTCACCGTACAAGTGGAACTAACCTTTTAGAACCATAAACCAACAAAGAAAAATTAGTTAGTCAAGTATTTTAATAATTAGCCTACTTTATCCTTTGTATGTAATTTACTTTTTGGGAGTGTAGACAGTTTTAGGTACCTTTATCTCTGAAACTTATCAATAAAATCCACCAGTTCCATTTTTAACTGTATACAGAGAATGTGTGTGTGTGTAAAGTAGACTACTACGGAGAACATACAGAAAGAATTGAATTAGCAGCATTAATTAAAACTTGGTACATAAATGTACAGCAATTTTCTGTTGGGTGTAGCTGAAGTCAAGTCCTAACATTTTAAGATAGGTCCATGATTGTAGTCTACTTTTCTTCAATTATCGTACTGATTCTATGCACGAAGTTTCAGCCTTCTAGCTTGAGTAGTTTTTGGTCTATTAAACTAAATATGTCAGAAAACTAAACTTTCAGGAAATTGGACTTAAAGTTTAACTTTGAACTTTGCTTTTCATGAAAGTTGTGGCGTAACCTGATGTGTTTAATGCATTACAGCCCCATAATCATCTTGTTTCAGAAGTTTTTCATCCTCGTTCTTCCTCCTTATATTTCTTTTTCTGGTTCTTGCCTCCTTGGAAGTCCCCTTGAACATTCTCTCTGCCTCGGCAACTATTCTGTCAATAGCAGTGAGGAGGTAGAGGAAGATCCATAATTGCACAGAAAGTTTGTGTTGCTTTATACCCTTTGCCTATACAGCTCATACAGTTCATATTATAGAGCCTCTGAGACCATGACCACAGACACTGAGACTATTTACATCTTCAAGCAGTTCAATCCTACTTTCACTTTCACAATATTTACATTCTAACATTTGTTCAGTAAACTGCACACAACACTCAGTTCAATTGTCACAGACCCAGGATTTATGTTTGGAATCGTTTCTTCACTAAAGTTACTGCTGTATGAATCGTCCAAATATTTCAGTTTATTTTTTGAAGCGCTTGATTGCACCTTAACCTCACTCTCTCCAGAACCATTACTGGTATTGATTTGTGTTTCTTGCTCCTTAGATGTAAATCTATTTCCGTAGAACTTGCGCCTGCCAGCACCAAATTTCCTTGTCCTCGGCATATCTATGGAAATATTTGCTACTAAACTATCAAGGTAAATACAAAGTTAATGTAAACTACATTTATTTATTACTGATGTGGAGAAAGATGAACATCGTGCAGGTTAGCCAACTTTTCAAAGTTAAATTTACTATTTTTGCATAGATATAACCTTTAATGGCCCAAAGTGACTTGTTCAGGAAATATTATGAAGTTTAAATACATCTGACATGTAATGAGGCGTGGCAGAGTTCTGCAGATATTTAAGATTAGGGCTGTAAAAGGTCCTAAAATTAATAATATGTACTTATTTTATATGGTTGAATTCACGAAAGACTGGGGGATACTATAAGAGCAAAATTTATTTTGATTTCTTTAAAAAATTCGCGTACATGTTCCCTGAAAATACTAACTATTATTACAAGTAAATAATACATAACAATAGTACGATATAGACAAGGAGAATATTTGAGTGATAGATGTAACATAAATATTACATACTTTCGTGATTTGTCTTGGTTGTGGCAGTGAGTTTACAGACGAGGAGGTGACAAGAGTAAGTTAATAAACATAATGAATTATTTTATATTTTATACGAGTTTATTGAGTTGAGTTCTAAAAACTGACCATGTACGCCACAAAAATTTACTGTAAATTTATTTATTCCTATTTCCTTGTTTTAATTACATATTTTGTGATACTTCAATAAAGGTGATATTTAATAGTTACAGTAAATTAAGTGAAAACTGTAATCAATTCATTACATGAATTAGAACAAAAGGTAAGTCATACTTCCTGCAGTCTTGTACCTTAATTACTGTATCTTAATCTCCTTCACTGAGGCAACTGACAACAGCCCCACATTATCCCTTTGACGCCGACATCCATATATCATATACACACGCTGCCGACCTCCATACGAGGTATTGATACCTGCAGGCCCAACATCATTTTGTTGTTGCTCTTAAAGTAATAAATGTTGTAGAGATGGAAGTGGTATACCTTTGACGGTAAAGATCTCTACCTTCCTTGTATGTATGAATCATCCCAAATCAGTGTTTCTGTCTTTCTCTCTGAAGTGTTTGAAATAGTCTGATCCCTATCCGCTTGAGAGCACGAAGTCGAATATAGCAGATGTACGTTTCATTACGGGATGTTTCCTCATGTAGATTGATAGCAGAAATCGCAATCTCTTCACTGATATGAGTGTTGACATCATCTGGTGAATTCATATACCGTAATTCTTTCAGTGCCTTGAAATCTGCTTTGAATCCTTATTAGTTGAGAAAAAGGATATTGAGATAAACCACCCAATCAATTACAAAGTCAATACGGCCAATGTGAGCTGATTATCATAATTAACTGACCCGCTGTCAATTTGAAATGACATTTCGTGGAGCAGAAGGATGGCGCGGAGCAGTTTGAATGAAAGGGAAGTTACAGAGGTTTAATGAATCAGACGATATCAGTACTACACCAGACTAAACTGAGCGAAGAGAGAATGCACGTATTAACAAAAGAAATGGGAGTGCATAGTGCGCGCAGCAAAGTAACGGACGACGAAACACGCCAAAGTATACGCCCTCTTTCTCATGAACTATTCGACCCATTAGCCTGGGATTGGTGCCAAATAAATCTTCGAACTATTGTTCTCAGTTCTTCCACTCAGTTACTGAGACAACGATTACCGTAGTTTCACTGCATTGCGAAACATCCCAGGGAAATACAAGAACGTCACTTTCATTCTGTACAAATGCGGAAGTTCCCTTCTCTATTACTAAACTATCAAGGTAAATACCAAGTTAATGTAAACTACATTATTTCAGTCTCTTCTGTAAAAGTCTGAAAATAATCTGGACTAAACTGTATAAACTTCATGATCTGTATTGTCAGTGCTGAACTGTGTAAAGTATAAGGCTTTGTTTTTTCCCCCTATTCAAAACCTTATTCAACCTCCGGAGGGGGTTATACATTCATGTCAAGGTTACTTAGAAGAACAGGCATGTTGTATTGTACTGAATTTGGAATAATCTAGATATACGGTACGGTAGTATAAAAAATCACAATTACGGTACACTACACATAAACATTCACAAGTCGTGGACCTATTTTTTTTGATAAAACAAAAATTGCGTTTGGATAACAATCGTCTGATGTTGTTAAACTAATGCTAAATTGAGTCTGATACCCATGAACAGATTACACACAACCTTAGCCACATATTAATAGTTTGCTTACAGGCGGAATCATTATCATTGACAGTGCTCTATTAACTTGGATGAAACCTTCTCCATTATTCTGACTTTTAACAACAGGCAGCCATGAAATAGGTTCACAGCTTCTACGGTCATTAGACAAGGACAGGAGAGAAAAGTGGGAAGCAACAGTGAAAGATATGGACTTTGCAATATCCAGCAGAAAAGCTTGGAGAGTCTTAAATCGACTTACTGGAAAACATTATTCTAAAGAGCAGTGTATTAACTTGAGCCCAGATGCCATTGCAAATAGAATGGTTGAAGTCACCCGAGCCAAGAGAGATAAATGCCATACGAAAACTGTGAAACGTAAGCTCACCGAGCTCCAACATGGAACAAAGAAGAATGAGGAACTGTCTAGACCATTCTCTATTCAGGAAGTTGAAGCTGCTATCAAAATGCTGAAAACCGGTAAGGCTGCTGGCTCTGATAATATCTTCAACGAATTCCTTCGAAATATGGGTCCACATAGCATAAAATGGATCACTTCTCTTTTTACTTACATCCTTCAGACTAATAACCTGCCGAAGCAGTTCAAACAGTCAAAGGTGATCGCCCTTATTAAGCCTGGAAAGTCGGAGCAGAAACCTGAAAACTACCGCCCAATAGCACTTCTCAGTTGCACTTATAAACTCTTGGAGCGAGTCCTCCTCACTAGGATAGCACCACTCATTGACGCTGTAATTCCCCCAGAGCAAGCTGGTTTCAGAGGAAATCGTAGCTGCACTGATCAAGTTTTGTCTCTTACCACTCACATCGAGGCAGGCTTCCAAAAGAAGTTAAAATCAACAGCTCTCTTTATTGATCCGACAAGTGCATATGATAGTGTCAGGCGACATGGACTAATTCTTAAAGTGCTGGGAGTAATTCCCTGCTTGGAAATTGCAAACCTAATTTCCAACATGCTCTGTGAGAGAGAGTTTGTAGTATTCCTAGGTGATACTAAAAGTCCCCCAAAAAAATTAAATAACGGTCTGCCACAGGGATCAGTATTGGCCGCAGTTCTCTTCAACCTATACATCCATGACTTACCACGAACCACAGCTACTAAGTTCATCTATGCAGACGATATGGCATTGGTAGCTCAAAGCAGAAATTTCGAGGATGGAGAAGGCATTATTTCAGCAGACTTGGTCAAAATGGCAACTTTGTCTTGGCGTTTGATCCCAAGTGCTTCTGAGACCGAGGTTTCATGTTTTCATCTCAGCAACAGACTCGCAAACTATGAGCCATCTGTCTTATTCCTTGTTGAAAACCTAAAGTACAACCCGTTCCCGAAATATCTAGGAGTCACATTGGACAGAACTCTGAGCTACAAAGAACATCTCACCAAGCTCTCCCACAAATTCGCTGCAAGGAATAACATCCTACACAAGCTTTGTGGCAGTTCCTGGGCAGCCTGGGCTGACTGATTACGAAAAAAATGAAATGGCGTATGGCTTTTAGTGCCGGGAGTGTCCGAGGAAATGTTCGGCTCGCCAGGTGCAGGGCTTTCGATTTGACACCCGTAGGTGAGCTGCGCGTCGTGATGAGGATAAAATGATGATGAAGACGACACATACACCCAGCCCCAGTGTCAGTGAAATTAACCAATGATGGTTAAAATTCCCGACCCTGCCGGGAATCGAACCCGGGACCCCTGTGACCAAAGGCCAGCACGCTAACCATTTAGCCATGGAGCCGGACACTGATTACGGTTAACGGGCATCAGTCTTGTCTACTCTGCAGCGGAATACTGTGCCCCAGTATGGCTGGAAAGTGCACATGACAGTTCCTGGGGAGCCTCGGCTGACTGCTTACGATTAACGGGCATCAGTCTTGTCTACTCTTCAGCGGAATACTGTGCCCCGGTATGGCAGGAAAGTGCACATGTGCATAAAGTGGATACTAAGTTGAACGATACCATGCGCTGCATAACTGGTACTGTAAAGTCAACACCTCGCCACCGGTTACCCGTACTTAATCATATCCCACCACCCCACCTGAGGAGAAAGGAAGATCTGCTGAGAGAAGCAAAGAAGATCTGGTCATCTCCCTCATTACCAGTTCACCAGAAATTTTTTTACCCATCGCCACGACGACTTCGATCTAAGAGACCAGCAATTATACCCGCTGGCCGACTCTTGAGGGATAATTTTAATCTAAACGAGAGCTGGCGGGATGAGTGGCCAATTTCAACATCTGGAACAAATGCTCATGACCTAAATCCAACCCTGAAAATGAAGGGATTCGACCTCCAAAAAAAAAACGATGGTGTCGCCTCAACAGACTGAGGACTGGGCATGGACGCTGCAATTTCTTACGCCATAAGTGGGGTTGGATGGTTTCTCCAATTAGTGAATGCAATGAAGAGGAGCAGACCATGGACCATGTCATCCTGCGCTGCCCTCTTCATGTCTACTCCGGAAGCCCCAGCGACCTGTTTCATCTTTCAGAAAGTGCTGTCGAGTGGCTGAAACACTTGGACCTGGACTTATAAATTTGTAGTTATAATCACCATACGATTAAATAAATAAATAAACCTTCAGAACGAGCATCGAGAATTATCTACAGACACTCAAAAATTTGTTTATCAATAAAATCAAGTATACACGCAAGAGAAGAAAATACTTCTCCTCAAACAACCGTTCTGAACAAACAGAATCTACTCTGAGAATACACAACAATTTAATATAAATTTTGGCATGATGATCATATGATTTTAATATTTTTAATGGGAACTGATACTCAGTATGTTAACAACAACTTTTACTGAATTGTGGGCTTGTGAAAATTAGGCCTACTTTCTACAGAGTCCTTGCAGTTATCCTGCTAAGTCTTAAACCGATTACAATGGTATAACATTTATATTTTTAATAATAGTTCGTGGTGTAGGTTACTGTAGTCAGTTTGTGAATCAGGAACAACAGCTGAATGACCTGGTAAATGGAACTGAGACTCTGGATACCAGTTGCTACAGAATAGGAGTGGACATCTGGAGAAAACTGTGAGTCACGGCCCTGCTTGTGAAAAGTTACTGCAAGTAGCTCGCAGTTGTGAGACAGTATCACTACATCGGTCTGTTTTCAGAGGAACATTGCTGCAAGGGAGTAAATTTGGTGGAAGTGGGATATCTTATTCATGAGTTTTAAATAACATACATGAAATAAGTGAGAATGATTGCTGGTACAAAGAGGTAGGGACAATGGCAGGAGATTATTCAGAATGAAGGGAGATAAAGGTCAAGTTATGAATGAACTAATTCGATAAATGTGTAAACGTGCGTATTTTTGGGATCATGTAAGGCGAATGGAGGATGATGTGTTATCGAGGGGAATAATGGACTCAGCCATAGGGGGTAAGTGAAGTAGCAGACTAAGACGACGATGGTTAGACTCAGTTTCTAAGGAGGTAAACATTAAAGGTATGGAATTTAATGAGGCCACGAAGTCTTACAGACTTACCTTATCACTCCTTCCAAGTTATACGGAGAAGAGAGAGTGTGACAAGCTGCAGGAAGTGATGGCCGATACACAGCTAGGTCACGTGTTACAGAGCTAATTGCTTTTCTCGCATTAACTGTTGCATTCACAAGTACGTAGAGTTGTGTAAAAAATCTTATAAGGTGAACGTGTGGATCAGTCTGAATCACTTGGTAGACAACTTCAGACATAAAAGAACTAACAAATACACTTTGAGATGAAAGAAACAAAGAATGCTTAAATTACAAACAAGCTATGTACATCAAATTTGTCATTGTAACATGAAAGGTGTCCATGGAGTCACATGATTTTGTAACCGTTAAAATCCACCTAGCATTTCTGTAACTTAAATATCTTCTCCATGTAGTCACCTCTCAAACGTCTTAAGAATTTCATGTAAATATCAAGTAGTGAACGTGTTCGCCTCCTTACCATTTCGATTTTCGGCCAGTAACTTTACCTTTTGTTTCTACCAAAGGTCAGGTAGGATGGGTACTTGTTACCCTTGTTACAGTTAACATCATTCACTTCATTTCTAGGCAGTTAGACTGTTGAGCAGTTAGGACAGGGAGTACTGTTTCATTTGGTTAAATGTTGGTTGTGCCTGGATAGGCCAGGAACTTGTAAATTTCGAGAATAGTCTACAAATATGTGAATTTGTAGAACAAAAAGCTCTTCCCCTGATGTAGAAATTGGAAGATCCGTCTCCTTGACAGTTGATTGAAAGGATCAGTAGCGCTGATTTAAAAATTGTAATTAGGGAGCTTCGTGCTTATATTGTTAATTTATTGTTATCTAATTTTTCCAAGATTGTACCCAAGCTAACAAGCCAGATCTGTACCTGAATCTTTATTTGTTTAGCAAAGTGTGAAATTTAATATTTGAAAAGAAACAGTAGAAGAGAAAGAAATATAGCTCCAATTTTAAAGCAGCTGCCATCGTGTTGTGAGGTGATTGCCGTAATATTTCTGTACTTATCTACGACGAAACACTTCGAGGTACAGTCATGCGCCCAAGATTTTAAGCATAGCTAATCCTAATGCTGCTCTTAACGACATAGAGCTATGTATTGATTACGTGACCGTGACGTCACTCCACATGCTCTTGTTTAGTAAACCAAGCCACGTGCTTTTTTGACAGCTGTCTTCTTGACGGACCCTAACCTCACATTGAAGGACAATAGAGCGTCGCTAACCTCACTGCTGCCATCTTTACGGCGGTAAACCTCAAGGCTGCCACCTTATGCATGTTATAACGCGGAATTTAAAATCCAACAACAGAACGTCGCTAACCTCACTCTTGCCATCTTGATGGGCTTAAACCTTACTGTTGCTACCTTGGTTATACGCTTTTGTGTTAGTTTACTGTTAATCGCTAAGCTGTTCGCATCATCGAAGTAGAGTGTAACAAATGTCAAGTAGATTCAAAAAAGAATCTGTTAGCAGAAGTTAAAAGTCCGTCATGGAAAAACCTACTTCTAGGTATATTTGCGAAGAGTGTAGAAAAGCATTTTCCCGAAGCTATCACAGGAGACGTCATGAGATATCATGTAGGATAATTTTTCAATGCAAACATTGTAGAAGAGAGTTCAAGAACGCATACAACGCTCAACGTCATGAAGCCGCGTGTAATGTAGCTTCTTCGGGAACAAAATACAAAGAGCTCAACCATATTCCAGCGAACACTGATTTATGTTTAAAAAGTACACCTCTGCGAGAGATTTTTAATTCTCCCTTGTTGTCTAGGCCTGCTGCAAGTTCTGTTACTAAGCACAAACTTCAAGATAAAGAGAGGCAAGATCATGATTATGATAATAAGGATAATGATGTTGATCAAAACAGTAGTAAAGGGAAAGTAGAAGAAGAAGAAAATCTTAATGTTTCATTGTCATTACAGCTTGATGATTTTACTTCATTTCCTAAGCCTACTACACGTTCTGTCGCAGTGCAAACATTTCAAGAAGAGATGCAAGGTAAAGATGAAGGAAATTTCAACGCTTCATCGCTATTGAAACAAGTTAAGTTTGTACCTAGAAACGCTACTGCTGAAGCACGTATTACATCAAAACAAGTCCCTACACATCAACTGTTTGCATATAGACTCAAAGTTCACAACGAGCCTCTGTTACCCCATGTAGATATGAGCTACTGTAAAGACCCCAACGTACTGGTAAAACGTTTACAACTGCTAAGAGCCTATCATGATGCTGGTTACACACAGTACAAAGAAGATATTTTTGAAATAGAGCATGAATTACGTCGTGTAGGTATTATTAAGTAAGAGCTTACCCTCACCTAAGTCATCCATCTGTAGTATATAGTCGATCGAGTAGCTATATTCGTATAGATTATTTCCCAACATTCTCCCTTCCTTAGGGTGTTAACTCCGCCTCTAGTTGTAGAGCCGGTCTCAAGCCCGGATAAAGAGAGGAGAGGCACCCTAGCCCTTTAGCCCATTAGCCCTTTAGCCTATTAGCCCTACAAGGAATGTGCGGTAATCTGATCTTCTTAGAACAAAGGTATCCCCTGGCATGTTCTAAACACATGTTGTATCGAGTAAAGTGTTGTATTTTAGTCTTGATCACTTATTTAGTGTTCTAAACACTTCAATCAATGTTCCGATCACATGATAAAGTTAACGGCATAGAGTGCAGTGTTCGATTCTAGTCTTGATATGTTTCTTTAGTGATTTGCAAGTCTAAACATGCATAATGACGTCATCACTGCAGCACGTGCTTACTCTAGCTATCCCGATGCAGGTTTAAACTTATTCGATAGAGCTATACTTGACATAAGAGGAGGCCTTAACAGCTTATGTATAGCCGCTATTGTTTAAAGATAGCTGCTGTTAAGAAAAAGCACGTAGAATTTTTCAAATTACTCCCCATCACATTTCAAAGGTATGAGGTTTAGTGCTGTAAAGATACCTGCACGATGCAAAGCTAGCTTTCTTCATCAGAGCAGTCACCATCTTGTGTGAGCACCTCTAGGCCGTATCATAAGAAGCTGTGTATAGTCGCCGTCTTGTCGCTGTTACCTTGCGCAAGCACCCCTAGGGAGTCTCATAAGAGCAGCAGCCATCTTGTGCAAGCGCTCCTAAGCTACCTCATAAGAAGCTATGTATAGCCGCCAACTTGTAGAATTAGATAGCTGCCAATGCCAAAGGGCCTAAGTAGGGATCGAACCGTCGATCTCATAATTAGACTATGTTTTTCTGATGCTATCATGTTCCTGATACTGCAAACCTAGGTATCAGGTGGAAAAATTTTATCCGTTTTGCTCTACGATGCACCGTTTTCGAGATATTTAGCATTTTGCTTTTAAGCCCCAAATTTAATGAATCGAACTAGCATGACACGTTAGCCTCTAAGCTACGAGCGGCAGCCATCTTGCGCAAGCACCCTTAAGGCGTCTCATAAGGAGTCGTGTATAGCCGCCATCTTGCGCAAGCATCCTTAGGGCGCCTCTAGTCATCTTGTGCAAGGACCCTTAAGCCACCTCATAAGAGCAACCGCCATCTTCCGCAAGCATCCCTAGGGCGTCTCATAAGGAGCCTTGAATAACCGCCATCTTGCGCAAGCATCCCAAGGGCGTCTCATAAGAACCTATGTATAGCGGCCATTTTGCATAAGCACCTTTAAGGAGTCATGTATAGCCACCATCTTGTCCAATTAGCGTCGAGAGATGGCTGCTGTAGAATTTTCCTTTTTAAATTATCCGCCACCATATTTCAAAGGTATGTACCTAAAGAGTGTAGCACGGTGCTCTACGGATTAAAGATGGAGAATGACAGCTGTCAAAAAATCACGTGGCCTTGTTTCCAAACAAGAGCATAAAGAATTTTTCAATTTGACGCCACCACATTTCAAAGTATCTAGCTAAAGATGGCAGCACGGTGCTCTCTTGATTAAAGATGGCGGATGACAGCTATGTGAACTTTTCAAATTGCCCGCTACCACATGTCATAAAGAGGGCAGCACGGTGCTCTGTGGATTAAAGATGGCGAATGACAGCTGACGAAATTGCCCGCATGATAGCAGCACAGTGCTCTATTGATTAAAGATGGCGGATGACAGCTGTCAAAAAAGCACGTGGCTTTGTTTCCAAACAAGAGCACGTGGAATTTACTGCCACCACATTTCAAAGGTATCTAGCTAAAGAGTGCAGCACTGAGGTTTGTGATGCAAGATGGCGGATGACAACTGTCAGAAAAAGCACGTGAGTTTGTTTCCAAACAAGAGTACGTGGAATTTGCCACCGCCACAAAGAGGGCAGCACGGTGCTCTCTTGATTAAAGATGGCTGCTGTCACGTGGAATTGCCTGCCACCACATTTCAAAGGTATCTAGCTAAAGAGGGCAGCACGGTGCTCTCTGGATTAAAGATGGCTGCTGTCAAAAAGCATTTTTCAAATTATCCGCCACCACATTTCAAAGGTAAGTTGCTAAAGAGGGCACCACTGTGCTCTATGGATTAAAGATGGTGGATGACAGCTGTCAAAAAAGCACGTGGATTTGTTTACCGATTCAAATTTCGCGCTAGTAAGGTTAAGTTGGTAGCACTAAGGTTTAGGCCCGTAAAGTGGCAGCACTGCGGATGACAGGTGACGAATTGGCAGCTACTGCGATAAAGAGGGCAGCACGGTGCTCTGTGGTTTAAAGATGGCGGATGACAGCTGTCAAAAAGCACGTGGATTTGTTTATCGATTCAAATCTCGCGCTAGCGAGGTTAAGTTGGTACCACTAAGGTTTAGTCCCGTCAAGATGGCAGTACTGAGGTTAGCGATACGTTGTTATCTGTCAAAAAGCACGTGGCTGTCAAAAAGGACGTGGATTTGTTTACCAATTCATATCTCGCGCTTGTGAGGTTAAGTTGGTAGCACTGAGGTTTAGGCCCGTCAAGATGGCAGTACTGAGGTTAGCGATGCGTTGTTGTCTGTCAAAAAGCACGTGGCTGTCAAAAACACGTGGCTTTGTTTACCAATTCAAATCTCGCGCTAGTTAGGTTAAGTTGGTACCACTGAGGTTTAGGCCCGTCAAGATGGCAGCAGTGAGGTTTGCGATGCGTTGTTGTCGATGACAGCTGTCAAAAAGCACGTGGCTTTGTTTACAAATTCAAATCTCGCGCCAAAATTCAAATTTCCCGCCATAATTCAAATTTCCCGCCAAAATTCAAATTCCCCGTGGGAGGAGGAGGAGGCCGCAGAACTGTCCAATTATACTACTGAGGTCGGTGGGCCGCACTTCTCCCCTCGTTGGACGTCGCGACCCGTTCGGTGTCGGTCTAAGGCCTGGGTGTGTAGCCTGTTCGTCCGCGTCGCAAGGCGTGTTCATCGGACCCCCGGTGTTCCGGCCGACGGCTCGACGGTATGTTTGCGCGGAGTTGATTCGCCGCCCTTCGGGGCAGGCGTCCGGCCCCTGACAAGCGAGGGCGCGTGGCATGAACCACGAACCTCCGGCCCGGCTCCGGCCCCGCTCAGCTGTTGGTTTGGGGATGCCTCGGACAAAAGAATCTTTTAGACTCCCGTCAGCGGCGCAAAAGCTTCGGGTAATGTCACAAGCCGTCTTGAAACACGGACCAAGGAGTCTAACATGTGCGCGAGTCATTGGGTTGACACTAAACCTAAAGACGCAATGAAAGTGAAGGTCCCGCCGCGTGCGGACCGAGGGAAGATGGGCCGCGCTGCTGTGAGTCTCCGCATTCTCGGGGCGTCTCGTTCTCATTGCGAGTTGAGGCGCATCCAGAGCATACACGTTGGGACCCGAAAGATGGTGAACTATGCCTGGCCAGGACACTAGCAAGGGAGATGTGGAGCTACAGGAAGAGACCAAGAGAATTTAGAGTTTTGTGTCAATATGTTGGAAGGAAGATATTTTAAGATGTCCTTGGTGATGCGGTCAGTCACTTCAGCACTGCCTGCTCCTTAGGCTCGAGAGCTTCCTGATCTCTTTGAGACCCTCGGTTCAGCTTTTCACGGCCGGTGTCCTGGCTGTATGCCGTGGTCGAATTGCGTTAGTAATTGCCTATGTCCCACCGGAAACTGAGAGGGGCATTCCCAGGAATCCGGTCAGTATGAAGGTCAGTGGTGTACTGAAGGTGTGGCATCCAGTAAATGGAAGAGCAACCCGAAGCGGCAAGAAATTTCTCTGAAAGGAAACATAAAACACTTTGTTGGTGTAGCTCTGAAGATGTAGCAAAATGAAACTGACGTGAAAGTGGGAATCTGGTACCGCTTGTGGCCGTCGAGTGGAATGACGTGTTCCTACAAACTGTGGCTCAGCTTACCTCGCCTTTCCGTTATGTATAACAGAGGGAGTACTGTTTTCTACTCGGCCATGTGTACATACTTCAATCTGCACTCAACATACAACGGCCACACCCAGAAATCTCCTGAGCTGTATAGTGATTACCTTCCTCATGACGGAACTGCAACGTGAGTAACAATTAGCCAAGTATACTCCATATCTTCGTGATGTGATGATGATTATTGTTTAAAGAGGCCTAGCATCTAGCTCCTTGGTCCCTAATGATACGAAATGTAAAAACAATTTAAAAGTCCAAATATTCAACCTCTGACCAGAATTCATATCTTGATTGTGAATAATGAATGGACGAAAGCAAGATAATCAGCGGATCCAATTCAAATATTAAACATTAAGAAGAATTCCAATAATCAATCCTACGAATACAATTATAAACACGACGACGAACAATTATTATGAACTTAAAACAATCAGCGGAACCGGTTCGAAATGGCGCACTTATCCAGAAGCTAACTTATAACAATGGCATATACTGACCAAGGAGCTGCTTCCAAAGAACATCCTTGAATCGATGATGCTTTTTGTCTAAAGAGATCGAAACTCTAGGTGAATTGCCCCTCATAAGGGTACCTATCGCTAGTAAAGAAGAACCACGGTATTTCTAAAAAATAACGTAAACATTCGGTGTTCCACACAAAAGGGCGCAACCCATACGCAACTAAAAACCCACGGTGTTCCCCACATAGTGGGTACTATTCACAGGGACCCGTTCTACCCCGCGGTATTCCTTGACATAGTGAATAGTAATCACAGTGGCCCGTACTCTACCGTGGTTTTACCCACTTAGTTGGTACTAATCACCAGGACCCGTATTATCCCGCGCGGTGTTCCTCACACAGTCGTACTAATGAGAGGTAAAACCCACACACGTGGTGTTCCTCACATAATGGGCATTAATGAGAAGTAAAACCCAGGCCCCTAGTGTTCCTCGGAGGCAAACCCAAAATGTTCCTCACACAGTTGTACAAATCTCAGGGAACAGTACTATCCGTGGTGTTGTTCAGATTGTTTTACGAATGACAGGTAAACCCCAGACCCGTGGTGTTAGTCGGAACACAAACCCATTGTGTTCATCACATAGTGGTACTAATCACAGGGACACGTACTATACAGCGGTGCTCCTCGGAACGAAGCACATGGTCTTCCTCACATAGTTGTTCAAATATCAGGGACCCGTACTATCCCGTGGTGTTACTCTCATTGTGGTACTGATCACAGGGACCTGTACTATACCCTGGTGTTCCTCACATAGCGGTAATAATAATAGGGAGCCGTATTATACCGTGGTGCTCCTCACACATTTGTACTATTCACAGGGATCCGTAGTATCCCGTAATGTTCATCACAGAGTGCGAACTAATTACGGGGACCCGTACCATCCCATGGTATTCCTCACATTGTGTTACTAATCAGAGGGACCCGTACTATCCCATGGTGTTCATCACATATTGGTACTAATCACAGAGACCTGTACTGGTGTTCCTCATATAGTGCGTACTAATGACAAGTAAAACACAGACCAGTGGTGATCCTGAGAAGGCGAGCCCATGGTGTTCGTCACATAGTTGTACAAATGTCAGGGACCCGTCCTATCCCATGGTGTTCCTCACAGAGTGAGAACTAATCACAGGGAGCCGTACTATACTGTGGTGTTCCTGACAGTGCGTACTTATCACAGGTACATCCCAGACCCATGCTGTTCGTCACATAGTTTCAGAAGTCTCAGGGACCCGTTCTATCCCGTGGTCTTCCCCACATAGTGGGTCCGAATGTCAGGAAAATATCAGACCCGTGCTGTTCCTCGGAACGCAATCCCATGGTGTTCGTCACATAGTTGTGCAAATCTGAGGGACCCGTACCATCCCGTTGTTTTCCTCACATAGTGGGTACTAATGACAGATAAATCCTAGACTTCAGATGTTCCTTGGAACGCAACCCATGGTGTTTGTCATATAGTTGTACAAATCTCTGGGACTCGTACTATCCCGTGGTGTTCCTCGGAACGCACACCCATGTTTCCACAACCAGATTCTGAAACACCCGAGCGACGTTAGCTTTTTTATCTAGGCAAAGGGTTAGCCTCCGTCAAAGTGATGGGTACTATAAATACACAGTGATCCTCTAACAGACCCATGGTATTCCTCAGTTTGTGGTACTAATCTCAAGGATAGTGGAACTAAGCACAAGTAATTTGGTTCAAAATTCAGCATCCCTTGGTCTCGTCCTCCACGCACAGAGATCTGTGTGTTTGGTCCGCGAGAGCTATATTATTTCGCTCACGTCGACTGGAAAGCCAGGTAAGAACCCCCTACACGCCACCTGGGACGCAGCACGTGGGAGTAACACCTCTCCCCATGCTACGGCAGCGTAGTAGGTTCGTGGATAATCTGCTGTTACTTGATGTCGTGTATCTCCACTCCCTTACCGCTCTTACAACTGCCAATGGCTGCCATACAGAAAAGCCACATATGATGACTAGACTCTAATTCTTCTGACCGCAACATTTTGAAGTCTGTTTGTGAGGTTTACCATTTTCCACGAGCTGGTGGGCAATCTGTTTAGCTGTAACATTCGCATGACCCTCTGTAACTGGTTGGTTACAACTCAGACGTTTAAGAAACCTCCAGCCTTTCTGGCTATCCTTCCTTAGATCAGTGTCCCCAATCGCTCCTGTTATTAGAAATCGCTTTTAAGAAATCTTCCCCAGCTTGGACGGTATCGGATCTCAAATGATCGTTGTCAAAGAGATCACGATAGTTTCTCAATATTTCAATACTTTTTGTATATAGTGTTCACCGTCAGCGAATTGAGATACGTGAAAAATTTCACGATATTTACATAATCATCACATTAAGGAAAATGCTCCATATTCAGAATGTTCTCGTGCAGTGAAATAATACATTTCCCCCAATCAGCCTTCTTAAAATGACATCATCTTCGAAAAGGCACTCAGATTCTAACGATTTAAAGGTAAGATGTATTGAACTAAGACGAGGCCAAAGAACTAGTTGCAAACAGAATTTTGCGGTGGCGTTTTGTAAATTCACAGAGAGTCGCAGACTGAACGATGAAAGGCATAAAAGTCTGTAATGAAGATGTATGTATGAAAAGGAACTGTCTGCGGTCAGATTGCAGCATATATCTGGCATATAACAGGACGATGAGGGATTGTTTGCCCCACTGATTTCGCTGAAAACCGAGATATGTGTTTGCTTACGCAGATACTGTAATTTAATATCTGGATAATATCCATCCTCCATCTCGCAGTGTTGAATGATACTGGAAGTTTGTTATCATGTTGTAGAAATAGATCGCACGAATTTGTCCATTCTACGCCAGCTTCTCCTCTTTCTTCGGTACCTGGATAGCTCTATGTTGTATTATGACTCTTGATGTCACCAACCACAAAATTCACATGTTGATGCTGGAAGGCTCCACAAATCTAAATACAGTACCTGGTGGCTTATTGATTGAGCTCTACTGTGAGAGTCTGAATGTCATCACGGGAGATGATCTGGATGTTGGATAGCACTGAGGGTGTTCAACCACTAAACGCATGACCTTGATTTTTGGACGGCGAAGATTCTAGTCTCGGCGACTTTCCTGAATGCATATTATTAGAGTGTCCAGTAAATTGCAAGGCTATATATTTTGCGTTGTCTTTCAGATTCTTAAAATTAAGTGAATAATAGAAATAAAATAATCAAAGTGCAAAATATTATTATGAAAACTTGCGTAACATAAACCAGTAAACCTGTACATACAGAGGACGAAGTTGAGCAGAAAATGGGAGCTGATAAGAGTTAAATATAGTCTGGGTATTTCAGTAAATTCTACAGTCCGACTCGTTGGCTGAATGGTCAGCGTACTGGCCTTCGGTTCAGAGGGCCCCGGGTTCGATTCCCGGCCGGGTCGGGGATTTTAACCTTCATTGGTTAATTCCAATGGCCCGGGGTCTGGGTGTCTGTGCTGTCCCAAATATCCCTGCATCTCACACACCACCCATAACACAATAACACGCAGTTCCCTACACGTGGCAGATGCCGCCCACACTCATCGGAGGGTCTGCCTTACAAGGGCTGCACTCGGCTAGAAATAGCCACACGAAATTATTTTTGTAGTAACTTCTACACCGTAGCATGGTGTATTTTGCTATGTGTAGGTCTGATTTGACCTTGTAATATTTTAGTGGAAGTTTATCACAGTTTCAGCTATTAATTTTTGTGCTGAAAAGATACAAGTAGAAATTTACGATGCTTGCGTATGGTAGAAGTGTCACTGTGTTATAACCGACATTTATTCATATTTATTAAGGATGGGACGTTAGATTGAGTGCATTTCTCATAAAATTTGTTCAGACGTAATGAGAAACATGTTTGCAGTATAGCAGTGAAATTGAGAGGAATTTTAAGTATGTTAATTTGTGAGATTTTATGTCCACAGACGTAGAATCAGTTGTGTATGCAAATTGGAAAGTTCTGGTCAACTTCTAATTTGTACATGTCAGTAATTACAATATTTATTTATTTATTTATTTATTTGGCGTGTGGCTACATCACTAAAACAAATAATATTTACGAATATTATCTCATTCTAATAACAATAATTGACTTCATAACGCTAATAAGTTGAAGGCAGGGGAGAGTTCGATTTTAATCTATCTCAGCGGTATAACTAAGATATTTAGCATCTGAGGTTGCCTCAAGACACTTTCCGTGAAGCTAGTTAATCATAGAATTCATATCAAATGTTCGGCCTTCACAAAAGGTCTCATTATTTTATCCAACAATAGGCAGGAACGAATTCAGTCCATGGAAAACTTCGTGCCATTGCATCTAAAACGAATCTAAAACTCATATAAGAAAACCCAATACATGGGAGGATCTACTCGATAATTACACAAACAAAATCTGGTAACTCAGTTTCGCAAAATTACTCAGGTAAATAATTTCAAATACTCGGGGAAATCATCCAACAATCTGCATTCAATCATGAGGAAAACAGAGAGAGATTTCTGTATTACAAGTAGGCCATAGCATCACATGGAAAAGTACGACAAAATATCAGTATCAAGCAACGCTATATTAAAGCATTATAACACCGTAATTAGGCCTCAAACATTACACACGTCAGAAACCTTGATCAGTCGAGAAAGATCATTATCTAAAATGATCGAAAAACAAGATTGGGAAGTCCTCAGGGAAACCATGGCCCAGTATGCATAGGAGTGTGGATGAATAGGAGGTCTCCGGAATTATATCAATATATTGAGAAAATATCAGATACAATCTTTGGAAAAGGTGATTGAAGTTTGATTGCCATATTGAAAGAATAGGTGATGAAAGACTCACTAAAAATTTAATAATGCCTCCTCGCTAAAAGTCGGAATAACTGGATAATCGTAATTGAAAAGGACCTTCAAGAAATCAACATACCAGATGAAATTATATGGGACACGCCTAGCTTTAGAACGTTGGTGAACAAACATCATTTTGCTGAGAACCCAAGATGAGTACACAGTTACACAGAAAGAAGAACAGATGATAAAGAACAAAGAGGGAAGAAACTCTGGCAGGAGAAGAAAGCACAACCATCTGCAAAATAAGTACAATCGCGCTCCTTAGTGGGGCAAAATATTTTGAAATAATAATAATAATAATAATAATAATAATAATAATAATAATAATAATAATAATAATAATAATAATAATAATAAGTAATGGAATGAGTAATAGTGACCATCCATGTGGTATGCTTTTTTGTGAAGTGTCAGTCTGCGATAAATTTGTCAGGAGGTGATAGCTCGGGGTTCGGTGTATTGAGGTTTGGGGTCTATGTTGAAGTCAGTGTCATATGCGTCTGGACTATTGTATTTTCAAGTGAAGTGAGAAACTTAGTAACTGTCAATAACTGTCGGTGGTAGATAAGTTCTATTTGTCCATGTAGTTATGAAACCATGCGACTCAGTTTGTGAGACATGCTCCTAGTAGATACTCCAGAGGTAATGGTGTAGATAATGCCGAGTTTTCTTTGTAAAAATGCTCGAGGGAAAAAATCAGGACAGAGTGTTTTGAAATATGGTAAGGTCCATGGTTTGAACACAGAACAGGTTCGTATATCCAGCGGGATTCTTTGTTCATCCAATTACTCCATTAGTACCAGTGAAATGCATATCAAATTCTACAGATCCCATTAGACTTGAAATAATTCGTAATGGCAATAATGTTGACCGATATATTGTGATAATACAAGGATTTGGACGAAGATTTGTGCTGTAGTAAAAGGCCATCCGTGGCGAGATCTGTTTGCTCACTTGTGTAAGCCAGTGGAGAGCGGCAGGTATAAACCTGTTTGACGAGATAACAGGTGTTCACATTTATATGAGGCGGAACCTCTTAGGAAATAGAGGCCCGTGTTACAACATTATTGATGTTACAATAAATGGGGAGTAATTTGAATTTCAATTCTACTGCATAGGCAAATGACAAGAGTGGATTCTCAGTAACATTCCCGAACACTTGACTATGTATTCTAGTTTCGATGTTTCCATAACACAGTCATAGTTCGTATTGCCACTGAGCGTTTAAATAATTACTTTGGTGTCAGAAGGTTGTCCTTAGATATTAAGATTTCCTTTTCTTGATATATTCATAGTGCAGCTAGGTGTTAAGGACTGCCGATCGCGTCTCCTTCAGTGGAAAGCAGAATGGCGGTTGAAGTGCATGGAAGGGATTCTTGGGATTGCTCGCCCATGCTAGGATCGTGAAATTACGTAGCTAGCCAACTGCTCCTAGATGACAGGTGAGTATTCTTGTTTGACACAAAGAGTCAGTACCACATAGTATTCCATAGGATGTAGTAGCACCATGCCATTAGTCCATGCGATACCCATGATTTTTTGCCATGTTGTTCATAAAGGAGGTGTAATTTTTTGTGTGTTTATATTTTAGCAGGACTATACGTCGATGCAGTTGAACTCCGTGAGCTAAAATATGTAAGGGTTACACATGAGTCGAGTTTATTTTGGGGTTTGACTGAAGGTTATAACTAAATGTTAACAGAATTTCTTTTCACAGGTTTTCATGAATTTATTCCAATCACTGACTTCAACCTGTTGTTTCGGTTCATGAAACATCATGCAGTTAATACAAATAACACTATTTTATGTTGTATAATTTTACGCTATTATTCACTGGCACTTGAAGTCCACTTGTTTTGGAGGGTCACTGTGGTCATCACGCACATTCAATTAACTTCAACGAGAGGTCACTTTGGTCCTCAACCTTAAACATTAATATAGTGGGTGAACATTATAGCTCAGTGATGTACATTTCGACGTTTCTCAGATTCCATTGAGGGTCCAGGTGTCTCGTCCTATGCTGATGGACAGTCAGTGGGTGGCCTAAATTAAAAAGGTATCGAAAACACTTCCTGATATTTAGACGATCGAGAAATCGGATGCATAACGCACAGTTGTTTATGGAGCTGAGCAGATTGAATGTCATGTTGTTTTCTAGTTAACCATAAACTGGTTTTCTGTGAATAGCCCTTCAGACTTTTTTGTGGTGGATATTAATTTCAACTCGAAATCGTGCAGCCGCAGCGTTATATTAATATCACTGACCGCAGAACACTGTTTATGGCCATATTTGTATACACACCCGCCATCATATTTCATTGTCTTTTACTGAATAAAATAGTTAGATGATGAAGGCTTTTATTTTATGTAGGCCTTCCTTGATACCCCAATAGTCATGTCTGGAAGTGACGAAGAGCCATTAACACCCCCTGAGACACAAGAGTTAACAATTCATGCTGAAGACCTGGAACAGGCAAACACCAGTTTGACAGGACGAAAAGGGTTCATTACTCATTATGTCTCTTCAACACTTGCAACGTTGAGATATAAGAGATATTTAGTAACTTCCTTGTGGCCCCGTTAGAGAAAAGAGAGAGGCCAATTAACTGCCCCCAGGTAAACTAAAATGGAGAAAAGTATACTGCAGCTGTCAACATACGAGTCCCTACTTAAAGACGCCCCTCGAGAATTACGTGACATTCATGAATAGCTATGGGCACTGAAGTAGAACTTTCAATTTGCATTCAGAACCGGCTAACAGACACAATATTATCGTACAAGTGCCGAGGGAGCATGTACAGTTTTGAGCTACTGGTCTACTCATAATTAAAAGAATACACGACATGCAGGAAACGGGAGCACAGATGTGCTCAGGTTTCAGCAACAATTTCTTCAATTGCGTCGTATTATGACTTGATTCGGCACCTGCTAATTCCCTTGAATTTTTATTCAAAAGTCTGAATACTTCTTTCCTTCGCTTCTAGTCTTTTACCAGTTTTCTTTGTCATAGGATTCTTCTGTGTTCATCCGAATTAATTCTCATCCTCGCACTGGACGGCTCTCAAACGATTGTTGATGAGCACACTTCTACTTTGGTCCGAAAACATAAAAAGGGTCGTCCTTGGTTGAGAACAAGCGGTTGTATATGTCTGTGGTTGATAAGGAGATAATTCATGAAATGACCTTTGCTCATTTCGTACACGGACCTAGCATTATGTTACCTGAAGATTTTCTCTCAGAGAAAATGGCACAAAAGGATGTTATGAGGTCTACAGAAAAGGTGCCGTTCTAGCTGAAGAGCTTACTACTTCTCTGCTGTGTGCGATCGCATGTGCCTTGCTACATCTCCGGAATTGGAGGTCTTGTGGAACTCCGGACACTTGTGTAGTAGTTAGTGGGACGTTATGCAAAATAACATTATTATTAAATCACGTGCGGCTTAATCACGACGTGATGTAACGCTCGTGCGCCGTATCGCCCGTGTGAACCGACAGCGTGGTGCTGCGTGCGAACGATTTGCCAAGAAACACGGTGGAGTGCGGCATCTCTCCAGTGTGGTTTACATGTGCGTGGTTAACTTACATGATTCTCTTAACGTTTTATCGCACAACAGAGCACTCGTGTGTGTTCTGATCTGAAATGTTAAAGGGACCTTCTTGGCTGTATATTTGTCACAGGCATAACACCAGTATAGCTCCTGGCCTGTGTGAACTGGTAGGTCGCTTTTCTGGATGAGGGATTTGCAACAGCTATTGCGGCAGTGCGCCTTACACCCCTGTGAGTCCGCATACGACGTGCTAGGTGGGATCTCCTGCTGAATTCCCTGATTCAAACATTGCATGAGAATGGCTTGTTGCCTGTGCCAGTCAGCATATGAACTACTAGGCTGAATTTGATGCCGAAGAATATGCCACAGATATTGCAGCAATATGGCTTCTCGCCTAAGTGTGTCCGCATGTGATCTCCTAACTCGCGTTTCTGGATGAATGATTTGCCGAACACATTGCAGCAGTGTGGTATATCGCCTGTGAGGGTACGCATCTGACCTGTATAGATAGACTTCCTGGCTGAAGGAAATCCCACAGACGTTGCAGGAGTATGCCTTCTCATCTGTGTGTGTCCGACTGTGACTTATTTGGACGGATTTATTGCTGAATTACTTGCCACAGACATTGCAGCATTATTGCTTCTCATCTGTGTATGTCCGCACGTGAATAGCATGGACGGATTTACTGCCGAATAACTTGCCACAGACAAAGCAAGTGAGAAAGCATGTGAATAGCATGGTTGTCATCCCTGCTGAAGGATTCGCCACAGAAATTAGACCCGTAACGCTTCTCGTCTGTATGGATCCACATATGATGAGATAGAGTGTCTTTCCGGCTGAATGATTTGCCACAGACGTTGCAACAGTATGACTTCCCGTCTGTGTGTGACTGCATATGAACAGTTAGTGTGCTGTTCAGGATGAATGATTTGCCACAAACATTGCAGCCGTTTGCCTTATCGCCTATATGGGTCTGCATATGATCGTCAGACTGCCTTTCTTTATGAATGATTTGCCACAGATATTGCAGGTCTATGGCTTTTCGCCTGTATGGGTCCGCATATGATCGGTCAGACTGCCTCTCTTTACGAATGATTTGCCACAGACATTGCACCTGTATGGCTTAACGCTTGTATGAGACCGCATATGATCGATTAGTTTGCTTCTCCTTATGAATGATTTGCCACAAACATTGCACCTGTATGGCTTCTCACCTGTATGGGTCCGCATATGATCGGTCAGACTGCCTTTCTTTCTGAATGATTTCCCACAGACATTACAACTGTATGCTTTCTCGCCGCTATGGATCCGCATATGTTTGGTTAGATTGCCTTTCTGTGTGAATGAATTGCTACAAACATTGCAACTGTATGGCTTCTCACCTGTATGGGTCCGCATATGTTTGGTCAGACTGCCTTTCTGTATGAATGATTTGCTACAGACATTGCAGCTGAATGGCTTCTCACCTGTATGGGTCCGCATATGATCAGTCAGACTGCTTTTCTGTATGAATGATTTGCTACAGACATTGCAGCTGTATGGCTTCTCACCTGTATGGGTCCGCATATGTTCGGTCAGACTGCCTTTCTTTCTGAATGATTTCCCACAGACATTACAACTGTATGCTTTCTCGCCTCTATGGATCCGCATATGTTTGGTTAGATTGCCTTTCTGTATGAATGAATTGCTACAAACATTGCAACTGTATGGCTTCTCACCTGTATGGGTCCGCATATGTTTGGTCAGACTGCCTTTCTGTATGAATGATTTGCTACAGACATTGCAGCTGAATGGCTTCTCACCTGTATGGGTCCGCATATGATCAGTCAGACTGCTTTTCTGTATGAATGATTTGCTACAGACATTGCAGCTGTATGGCTTCTCACCTGTATGGGTCCGCATATGTTCGGTCAGACTGCGTTTCTTTCTGAATGATTTGCTACAGACATTGCAGCTGTAAGGCTTCTCACCTGTATGGGTCCGCAAATGATCAGTCAGACTGCTTTTCTGTATGAATGACTTGCTACAGATATTGCAGCTGTATGGCTTCTCACCTGTATGGGTCCGCATATGTTTGGTCAAACTGCCTTTCTGTATGAATAATTTGCTACAGACATTGCACCTGTATGGCTTCCCGCCTGTATGGGTCCGCAAATGTACGGTCAGACTGCCTTTCAATCTGAATGATTTGCCACAGACATTACAACTGAATGGTTTCTCGCCTGTATGGATTCGCATATGTTCGGTTAGATTGCCTTTTTGTATGAAGGAATTGCTACAGACATTGCAACAGTATGGCCTCTCGCCTGTATGGGTCCGCATATGAACGGTTAGTTTGCCTATCTTTATGAATGATTTGCCACAGACACCGCAGCTGTACGGCTTGTCACCTCTATGGGTCCGCATATGTTCGGCTAGTTTGCCTCTCCTTATGAATGATTTGCCACAGACATTGCAGCTGCATAGCTTCTCGCCTGTATGGGTCCAGATATGTTCGCTTAGATTGCCTCTCCTAATGAATGTTTTACCACAGACACCGCAATTGTATGGCTTCTCCCTTGTATGGGTCCGCATATGTTTGGTTAGATTGCCTTTCTGAATGAATGTTTTGCTACAGACATTGCAACGGTACGGCTTCCCGCCTGTGTGAATACCCATGTGACCTGCTAGTTTTTTCCGGCTGAAGGATTTTCCACAGACGTTGCAGCAGTATCGCTTCTCACCCGTGTGAGACCGCATAACGTCCGGCCTTTTCCTAAAAATTTTATGAGATACTGAGCATTCGTTTATAATCGCACCTGTATGCAATCGCCTGTCCCCTGTCAGCTTTTTCATCTGTGTAAAGAATTTATCGGAAAATACGCACACTTGGAGCGGGTGGATCCTGAGGTGTTCCGACAAGCTGCTTCGGCTACCTAACACCTTTCCGCAGTGATCGCACTTGAAGGGTCGATCTTCCTTGTGTCTCTTCAGTTGTCGCAAGAGGTCCAACTTCCCAGCCAGTACGTCACTGCGCACACTACACCTAAAACTAGCTGATCCGCTGTCCGGAGGTTGATGATCTCTATAGCTCACCTCGGGTCTCGATCTACAGTGACAAATTAAAACCAGGTGACCAATATTTCAACAGCCAACTCCAATACAACTCTCACACAGGGGATTTGCTAATGGACATTCCAATCACTGATATCCAGTGCAGAGAGCTCGTTACTCATAAACATTACATTCCTGACAGTAAACATCATCTGAGGTTAAATTTCAAAAGCTCTCACTTGTAACGAGAATGCGTTGCGTCTTTTCTTAATCACGATATCACGCGCAAGAAACTTGTCACGGTTTAGAAATGTACGAGTTAATAGACCTCATTTGAAGAAAGCATGAGAAGTGGTCCAGCCTAAAAGGGTAAATATTCATACAAGCTCTTTAATCCAGCACATATTATTCTACCGAAATCCGTAGTCTGTTCTCCTACATAAAAAAACGGCATATGCTTTGGAGTTTTGATCTTGTTGAACCACTCTGCGCTTTGTCGCAGGCAAGTAATAATTTTTGTAAAGGACCTTGATCTTGAGGTTGTTTGAGAGAATGTCTGTGTTGTAGATATTAATAAAGTTGAGAACGTTTGCCGACATTCAGCAAGATCTGTTGCAACATGGCTAATCTTTTATGAATGTTATTTTGTCACACAAATATACATATTGCATTTGTACATTGTTATCATATCACTATAGCATTTTATTATGTCACTGTGTCGCTTTTCCGAAATATGTATCTTTGATGTGCAATCAAACATAGCCAACCTATATATAGGACGGTAGGTTTATACAAGGACGTTCATACTTACTACCATGTACTACATCAATCTACGTCTTAATTGCTGTATTTAATACGGAAACCAATAATCCTGATGAAATCGTGGAAAAGCTGAAATGTAACAAGTATACGACGACTCTCTCCCTAGCATTGATACTGTCTTTTCTCCTCAAGACACTGCTGTTATAGACATTATGAAGGCAACACAGAATATGGCTTTGTTGGCAGCGTTTTATTACAATGTTCTAATATCCTGATTTTGAAACCAAACACAACCTATCGTGCCCTTGAATATTCTTACAAGTATTACTTTAACAATACGGATAGAAGGAGCATGAAACTTAAGGCTTGAGCCAAAATTCGAGATGACAAGACGTTGAATTGCACCGTAGTGGATATTGCTGCTATGTAAAGGAAGGAATGTTATTCTATTTATTTCAAAAGGTCACGGGCAACGCGATTATTTTTAGTGGATTGATAACATAGTTGTATAGCATCAAATTCTGTGCCTGTCTCCCCACCACAGAGTAGTTCTACATATTCTACGAAAGAACGGTTAAAGGTGAGATAAGCTTACAACTGCCACATGGGAAAATCGATCACGCAAGCTAAAATATATCGTAACATGAACTGGTACTTTCCAATTCATGCTGTATGAAATGAATTCACAAGGCCCAGTCGAATGCATGACTGGCTCACAAGCAAAGTAATGGGAGGCTCGACCATGTATTGTTACTGCACTCTTTGGAGAAAATAAGTGGACAAATGAATGGGGGACATTGATTCCATATATGACAGACTAAACCTCTTGATCATCAAACAAGATATTGATGTTAACACCACTAGACAACAGGGGGCAGAAAATACGACACTGGATTGTATGTCATGCGTTCTGTGGCATATCACGCCAAGGTAAGGTGCAAACGTCTCTAACCCTTCTTCTTTACGTGAATACGTGATTCTTGTGACAAGTAATTTATCAGGTTCACAAATAGTTTTCAGTAAAATAATGTTTCATTTTGCATTGTTAAATATTCTACACGAACCAGCTGTAACACGTGGCGCGTCCCAGGTGACGGATACGGGTTCCCCGCTGGCCTGCTGATGAACTTGAGCAAAATATAAAAGCTCTCGCGTACCAAACATGTACAAAGTCTTAATGGCAACTTTGGCGGAGATGGAGACGTCCAGTAGGGACCAGGTGGCGGAAGATGTACACTAAATTTCTGGAAGTTAATGCAGAAAAGAGGGTAGCGTTTATCCTCTAGAGGAGTGGCTGCAAAAGGCATCTGTTCTCCATGTCCGAAGCTGCGTTACTCCCTTCTGTCATGAGCTCTAAAATGCTTCAAGACAAGCCGGCCGTAAAATAATACCGTTACATCATTACAGAAATAGTTCTCATGGTATCGGAGCCAAGGTTAGTGCAGCCCCTGGAAGGGACGCGCATTGACAGGGCCCAGTCAGCATGAAAAGTATGCTAGGGTTACCGTCGCACGGGCTGTGACGGCTAACCATGCTAGTACCCCCATTTTGTATCCCATCATTGAATTATGCCTGGATGAAGTAGCGAATAAGCCACTGCACTTGAGAGAAGGCTTGTAGGCATCTGAGAGGTGCGGGAAAAAAGATGGAATGGAGAAAAGTCATGTGAAAAGAGGTGTGGTTACTAACTGGTGTACAACAGAAACCGAAGGACAGCTCGTGGTGTTGACATTGTCATATCAGCTAAATTTGACGGTTCAGTCTCCGAGGTGCAAAAGTTTGACAATCGCTTGATGTAACTCGTCCGCACTGGGGAAAGAAGGAAATTCCAATTTTTCACAGCAACGCTCCACAAACTGACGTGCGCTTGGAAACCAAAGATGCGTTCTGGGCACTGCCTGACAAGAAGACCGCTGACTATCTTATCGCTGCCCCTGATCTGAATGGACGTGTCGGACCGAGGAAAGAAGAACAAACAGTCCATGGCGTTCATGGACATGGAGAAAAGAACGACGATGCCCAACAAATTCGCGATTATGCAGAAACTGATCATCGCAAACACACGGTTCAAAAAGAGTGATATTCATCTACTCAGTACTACAGTGGCTCCCATCCATTTCGCATTGACTACATCCTTGTGAGAGGGTGAAATCTCGAAGATGTTCTAGAGATAACAGTTGTCCCTTATTAAATCCTTGCGATGCAACAAAGACCAGTCATCTAAGCTGCGGATAAAGTCACCAAGAGCCCAATACTTCACAGAAAATAGACAAATTGGGATCAAATGGTTGCCCCTGAAGAAGGAAACTAACGTCGTTGCAAAAGTTACAGAGTCACAAATCATCATAGTTGAAGTGAGCCGCACTAAACTGAAAGACGCCTTTCGCTCTATTCCTGAAACAATTAAGTCAGGGCTACGACAACGAAGGATTAAACATGACATATGGCTAAGGAATGAAGATGTTAAATATGCAGTACGGTTGAAGAAGCAGCTGTACCACAAGTTTCTTGCTCGTTGGAATGCCTACGAGGCTGCCACTCGTAAAATGAAGGAGGTATTTGCCGTAACAAAATCAAACCGGTAGGCAGGTCTATATGTGAAACATGACATGCGCGAATTCGAGCGGAATTTTTAACGGCTAGTCCAATCGAGCCAACGCAAAACGTCAGAAGTCCAACGTTTTTACGGCATCAATGAGGAAAAAGACGATTTGCTACTGGACTGGCGGGAAGCGCGAGTACACTGGCGGAACTATTTTGACTAAATTTCAATCATGGAATTTCCGTATCTACCAATCCTAATCACCTCCGCTGTTGAAGGTCCAACGTACGAAAATGACGTCACTGAAGTCCAGACTATGCTGAAGGAAATGAAATCAGGGAAAGCCATCTGTCCCGATTATCTTCCAGCAGGGTTTTGTTTCTGTCAATGGGGGGATGCAGCAGTGTGGCTAACCATATCATCAAAGAAGGTCAAAAAAACAGACTGGCGACGGAGTATCAATTCAGAAATAAGGGAAGCCTTGGCGATTTTTCTAATCACGGCCCGAACATACTTCTGAGCCTCGCAACGAGAGACTTAGAACAAATCTTCGATAAAAGGATTAGCGATTTAGCCAAACATACAAGAAGCCAAGCTGGATTTGTGTAAAATTGTGGCGCAATAGGAGAAACCCATGCTGCCGGACTGTTACTTGAGAAACACTGTGAAAAGAATAAGAGGCTTCATGACAAATTTCTGGAACCTTAGAAGCCCTTCCATCGGGTAATTCATGACCTAATCAGTCAGCCCTACAAGTACATGGCATTCCAGAGCACCTTGCTGAGAGGGTATAATTGCTCTACAAAGAACAAATGAGTTGTGTTCAAGCTAACGCAGGAGCGTCTGATGACTTCCGCATAACTGTAGGAGTCCATCAAGCTCATTCTTGTGATGGACACAATTACCACAAACCTGCGCAGTTCAATACCATGGACACTTCTCTAAGCAAATGATATCATTTGGCTGAAGAGAATAAGCTAGACCTGCAGCGTCAAACAGAAGACTGGAACAATCAACTAGCGCAATAAGCCCCGCACCTCAACAAGAACAAGACAGAATACATTGCATTACATCGTCCAGAAGTTGGAACCATGCATGTTGACGTTGAAGATATAGCACGAGTAGAGATATTTAAGTATATTGGCTCCACAATCTATGATTATGGCTGACTTACTGATGAAGTCAACTTAAGGATATACAAAGCCTGACTGAAGTGGAGAATGACAACAGGCGCCCTTCCGAACTTTGAACGAAGGACCATCTCTAAACTAAGTTCTACCAAACTGATATCTGTCCTATCGATATCCATCCTGTCGTTTTATATGGCAACGAATGCTGCCCAGCTCTAGAGGTAGAACGCCAAATAAGCATCATGGATACGAAGTTGCTTAGGTGGAAGGCTGGCATAACTAGACTAGATCACATTTCAAATGATGTTATTAGAAAACGTTTTGGCATTGCAGCGATCCAGAAGAAAATTGGGGAAAGGCGTGTGCGCTGGTTTGGGCAAGTGTTGCGTGTAGAGGATGATACATTGGGAAAGTCAGAGTATTACACAGAATGTCGGCGAAAAGAGGCGCTAGGGACGAACCAGACAGCATAGACTGATAAAGTGCACAACGGCCTGAAAGTTGGAAGACTACATGCAGACATGGCCCGAGACCGAACTAACTGGAGTCAATGAACCACAACACCGGACCCTGCCACCAGATGCAGACTGATGAATATTCTGTTACAAAAATTGAATGCAAAGGATATGTTACACATCCTAACATTCAAATTAGTTTATTGTATGTTCAAATTTTCTCCCCTAAAGCCTATGTCCGATATCTATAAAAACTTATTTTCACAAAATAGTGTTTGAATGGCTGAACGCTTCTGGATTTCGTGTTTAAGAGACTCCTATAAATGCATTGTGAAGAAAAACTTATAACTAAAATAAAAATAAAAAATGGGTATATCTGTGTTAAATGGGAAGGACAGTTTGAATATCCGGTGAAATTCTATGAGTACCTACAAGAGGAGAGTCCGTCAGTGTATTCTAGCCGGAATAGAAATTTGCAATTCATATTTATGCTTACATACGTCATAGACAGCAGACGATCATATTAATCAGTTTGTTATTTTTACTCCGATCACGCCTATAAATATGAAGACCATGAAGGTGTGGCACAAAGTGGTCAGCTCTAAAGCCGGAAGGAAGCCACATAACTAAGTGGTTAGTTCAGGACCATGTGTCTGTACACAAACGGAAGTAAGCCTCATCACTATTTAGCTCAGGACGATGTGTCTCTCCAGAAATGGAAGGTATTCTCATCACTAATTGGTAATCTCAGAAATACGTGTATTTCCACAAGTCAACAATTAGGAAATTTTATGAACCTTAAAATCATTTCTTATGTAATTCAGTACCAAACTGGCATGGCAAATAGTTTAGACATTTTAAAGGAAGTCATTTAAGTTGCGGCACGATATTTGTAGACTGCTGAAATTAGAGTGAGGAAACAATAGCGACTGAGGTGAGATATAAAACAAAGTGGGAAGTAGCAGATAAGATCCGGTCCACTGAATCCTTCAGAAGCATCTAAAATCTATGATGTAAAATGGACTAAGCTACGTAGACAATGGACTGTCCCCTGACATATATGCCAAGAAAAAAGAAGACACACAAAATGCATGTCGCTTTGCTGGTCTCTGCACAAAATACGTTTAGAAAGTAGAAAGCTAATTTAGACTCCATCAAAAATAGAAATATGATTTTGTGTGTGAAAAGGATTCATAAGCAACATTTTTACTGGTGGTCATAATACAAGATTATTCTCTAACATAGCCTATTGTGTCCTGTTACACATGAATTACAAAGAAACAGAGAGTGTGAGCTGGTACTGGGTAGTTCTGAGGACCGACATGAATATTTCTTGCCACTAGTTGTGAAAGTACAGTAGGAACAAGTCAGTGCATCACATAAGAGCCGAGAAGACTCTAACCACTCACAAAATCAAATAAACCATTCAGAATTCGTAGTTTCCATCACAAATCTTGTTTGAAGTCAAACCATAGGCTACGACTAGCCATCGCATGACCTGCTGATACAAGGGCTTGGTTAAGAGCACCAATCCGAGACTATAGAATCATTTCCCAGGGATTATCAAAGATCATTTCACACAGTAACCAACAAAGGTGTGACAGCAAAAAATTAATTAGCAATGTCACAACTACAGTTCAAAAACACTACTGCATTAAATGTTTTTAAACAGGACATACACTTGTGGTACTTTGTAAGGTCAGTGACAATTATTACAATTTTGAAAGAATATTATATCACTACGTTATTTACCTATTATTATTATTATTATTATTATTATTATTATTATTATTATTAGCATAGGGCAACAAGTTAGATACATATACACAAATTATATAGTATTTACAAATATACACAGACAAGAAACAGGTTTTATAGCAGAATGTCCAGTTGAGTGATCCACTGTATGGCTTCCTCTGTTGGTTCCAAAAAGTCACTCGCGCTACCTGTGTAGGAACGTCGTGTACATTCACTTACAATATGGGGATCATCTGTCGAGATGCACCACAGTCGCACTCTGGTGATGAGATATATTTCCACTTATAAAGGGCATCCCTGCGTCGTCCATGATTTGTTCTCACCCGATTCAGAGTGGTCCAAATCTTACGCGGTAGATGATGTTCACCAGAAAAGATGTTGTGTAAGGAACTGTCTGTGGCAACTTTCCAGCGACTTCTCCATTCTTCTAAAGGGTGAAAATACCCATCAGCCAATGCGACAGCATCAAGCAAAGATGGAAGTCGTGACTCGAACCTCGTTACCTTGAGAACAGGAATATCATCCAAAACAGGCAGTTGAGAGTTCAATTCTATGTTCTTGAACTCTCGGATGGTAGCATTTCATCTTTTTAAAACAGGTGGCATTTTACCTGACAGAATTGGGAGCCAATAAAGGGATGTGGACTGGGTAGTACCAGATATTAACCGCAAGCTTGCATTCAGTTGAGTATCAATTAGTCTTGTATATGGGCTATCCAGCCAAACTGGTGCACAGTACTCAGCACACGAGAAAACCAGTCCCTAAGCAGAAGATCATGAAGTCATTGCTGATGAACTCCAACTTGAGCCATACAATTCCTGAAGGATAATATTACGTGTTTTGAGCTTTCTGGACAGATTCATAAGATGTTGTTTGTAAGATAGTGTGCGATCAAGTGTAATCCCCAAATATTTGGGATAGCTACTATGCCGAAGTTCTTGGTGACAAAAACGTATGTGAAGTTTAATGCCAGCTTGGCGATTATTCAGGTGAAAACATGACATTTCTGTTTTGTTAGGGTTAGGACACAGTTGCCATTCCTTGAAGTACGTTTCAAGTGAAATCAGGTCTCTTTGTAGCACTTCTTCTGTCACACTAAGGTCTCGATGATGAGTGGCTAGTGTTATGATATCAGCATAACAAAATGTTTGTGATGATGTTTCTGGGAGATCGGAGATATACAAATTGAACAGTAGGGGAGACAGTACCGATCCTTGGGGTAATCCATTTTTGAGCTTCCTTTCTCTACTCATACTATTTCCCATACACACTCGAAATCTTCTGTCATTGAGCATATTGCTTATAACTTGCACGATGGTCCTACAGGGTACAATTCAGAGAAGCTTGTAAATTAATCCTTCCCTCCAGACTGCGTCAAATGCTGCTGTAAGATCAATGAATACAGCTGAGGTCTTGAGTTGTTTCTGGAAACCTGTTTCCATGTGGAATGTCAGTGAAAACACTTGATCGCAGCAGCTGTGATTTGGCCTGAATCCAGCTTGATCAACTGTAATACGCTGAAAAATAGTTGCGCTGATTCTGTTGTGGAATAGCCTCTCAAAAAGAAGGGCAACTGGTCTATAACTGCTTGGGTCAGTGGCAGGCTTACCTGGTTTCAAGATGGAAATCACTTTCGTTCGTTTGAATTCTGCCGGGAGTTGTCTGTTCTGTAGAAGGTCGGTAAAAAAAATTACCAGCCAACTTCTTGCATTCTTCCCTAAATGAATGCGAAATTCTGGATGAATGTCGTCAAAATCTGGAGCTGTACTTGGTTTGACGTCTTTGAGAGCAGTATTGATGTCTTGCACCGTAAGCGGTTGTGAATACCTTGATGTGCGTGGTGTTCTTGATTCCAGAGTTTGGAGCTGGCGCCGTATGTATTTGGTATGTTTCTTATCTGATGGAGTTTGGGAAGTTGTGACGATGTGAGATGCTACTTCATCCGGAGTAACTCCAGGCTGTTCCTTCACCAAATGTGTCCTTCCTCCAAGTTATCTGCGGTGCCCCCAAGATCTTCTACTGGAATGAGTTAGGTCGATATTCTCCACTGTTTCAATCCACCGTTCTCTCCGGGTAGTATCCATGCTGGAAAGAAGTTCATCAGCTATGTCTTGATCACCAGTATGCAGATATTCGTTATAGATTGCATCAGTCTCTGCATTCCAATCAGGGATGTATTCTTTTCTATGGCATACTCTTCTTAGCCTCCATCATAACTGCATCTACGAAATGCTTGTAATTGTGCTTGGGAGCAATCCACCGAACACATTTATCCAGTTCAGTGGTGAATGTTGACCAATTTGCTTTTCTGAAGTCCCTCCGAGCATGTGGTATTGACCGTACAACAGGAATTTTGATGCCAATGTCCACTACAATGGGGCTATGTTGACTGTGGGGAAAATGTCTTAACACTTTACGACTGGTATGTAAGGGCTGTCCTGCCTCACTGCAGCTAACAAATCACAAGTCAGGATTGAAATCCCTATTTCATGCAGCTCATTGGAAAGTACCAAGATCTTTTGGGTAAAAAATCAGATGGAGATTGTTCATTTCTGTCCATTCTACGAGTTTCTTTCCACATTCATCGTTATTCGAGCACTTCCATAGTTCCTGATGGCTGTTGAAGTCGCCTATATAAACTGCAGGGTGTTGAGCAGTCGGGAGTACGGTACCTGACCACTGTGCGTTTGGGGGTTTATAATTGTTAAAAATAGTAACATGTGCCACTCGCACAGCAACACAATGGATGCCTTCGTTTTTGTCTTCGTTTTGAAAGAGCAGTGAGGCATCTCGGATATTATTACGAACATAAGTAGCTATACCATGTGCACTGTGATATGTTGCACCAAGAGCTGTGAAACCATCAATGAGGCCCCTTTTCCGAAACTCTTCTTCATTGGCTGTATGGATTTAATGTATAACCACAACATCTATAATGTTATAACTTTGGATACGTAGTCACATTTTGCTCTGCTGATGATTTCTACGTTAAGCTCGAAAACATGGATGAAAGGTCCGATGTTTCTTGTCTGGTAGCTCTGAGAAGAGCCATTTCCATGAAATACTTCTGCCATTGCTGGAGGATCTTTAAAAAGATAGGTCCAGCAGCCACAGTTATTGCTTTCTTAGCACCACCCGGGGGTCACGTGTAGGGCACTTTGAGGGTAAACCTACAGACGTGAAGCAATAATGTACCGCCTATTTATCTACTTTTATGAGATAATAAATTCACTTACTTGAAGAATTCTGAATTTTTTTAGGCAACCTGAACAAATTTAAAACTCCACTTGTACCTTTCCATTTTATTAGTTAATACTAATTGTGTAAGTATGTTTGCAATCAACACACCAGAAGCACCTGACTGACAATGAACACTAAAATGAATCAGAAAGTGTGGACACATCACTGGAATGAACACAAATTCAATAGCACAATTTTTTATGCTTACAACAATGCACAAGTTTTATTTGAAAACTATGATACCGAAGATGTAGCATAACTGACCTCAAAGTTTCATTTCTACAACACATTATCTGCTTTGGCGTCCACAAATGGAGGAATCTGACTTAACACACAAGAGAACAGAAATGATCAGAAGAAAGGAATCTAACCAAATAATTTCAAACTGACATTCTTCGAGTTATCACATTATTGAACTCAGCCATCATTATATTGATTAATGAAACTGATTATGTTAGTTAGAAATATTTATTGTTTACAATGTACAGAAAACTTAACAATTTCGAATTAGTAGATCTAATTTTTAATCTACAAATATCGCTTTTTCTGTGTGTCACTGTTGGCATGAACGTATAAAAATATTACTCAGAATATCTGGAAGCAATAGTTTCAGATAGCTTTTCAGATGATAAGCATGTGATGAACAAATGATGCAGAGAAAGTGAAAGAAAGAACACTTTTTCATGGTTGCTTAAAGGAATTGTAAACAAATACACTTCAAAAATATCTAGCTTTACCAGAGATTCTTTTTGTAGATATATATTGAATAAAACTACGAGCACATGATGGAAAATTAAATATGACCTTAAAGTTCCTGAATATTTTAGATAATTTTAACCAATAGAATTTTCAGATATTAGTGTTTAAATGTAACCTTGTAAAGACAGGATTGAACTGATGAAAATGGCCACTTTTGGAGATAAACCAACCACTACTGAACACAACTGTGAATAGGTACAACATATTCCATATTGTATAGGACTTGTAGTGTACGTACTTTGCTTCTTCTTTGATGTATGGCAACAGCTGATCATCAGTTTGTTCCTCTATGCATATTTCCTCCTTAGTATCTTCGGAAGGCTGTCAGTAAGAAATAAGAAAAGTAGAATAAAGAAGTAAGGAATAAAAATATTTAGGCCTAAAATAGAAACAGCTGAGAAAATAAATTTCATAGTGGCACAAGAAGAGTATAATTAATTTATCTCCCATTTAAAAAATATATAATTGAAAGGAACAATCAAATGAAAATCCCATTAAATGCAAGAGAGGTGTCTACCGTGGTGGCAAATGGTACACAAAAATACATTATTATCAAGCACTAAATTTTAAAAGAACAGAGAAGAAGACAATTTCCTAAAAACAGTATTCTACAATTTTTGCTATTTTTTTCTATTAAGCACACAGCTCATCCTTAATAAATTTATAGAATTTACAAACTCTTACTCATAATGTTTTCTGTTTTACAAACATAATCAACACATATACCACTTGTGCAACTACTTCAAATAATACTATACAAATTCTATTAGGTTAAAATTTTCATTGCATTTACTTATTTAATTTTTTACCCTTTTTGGAACCTAACTTGCACTATGACCTGCTGTGTTTTAACCTGAGTCCCTTTTGCCACTGCTTTTCAAACAATTCATGAGATATAAGAACATGACAAGGAACCCACTGTTGGACAGCAGTAGACACAGTAGCATAGAAAGGGAGGAACATTGCAAATTTGTAAATTTAAAATCACCTACATATTTGTGAATATTCAGCAGAGTATATGTATACATACATGTATGGGTGGAGGTACTTCCATGTATGTGAACATGTACAATTTTAGGAAAATAAATAATAGTAAGCAGTATCTCCGAATCATTACACAATACCATCCCTTGCTTCTATTTCTCTTTCTGTTGATCCCTAATTCCACAATGACTAGCCATTTTCTTCATCCTCTTATATTCATATTGCCCTGTTCACATCTTCCTACATATGACTTGACTTGTCACCTCTTTGTTCATTTCCATGTTCCTATATACTTTCATTCCAAAAACACTTCACTGTAATATCAAATAATCCCACAGTACTCCCCCCACTTTCCCAACAAGTGGACAATGCTTAAATCATAAGCATAGAAATATCCATCATCCCCCTCTGTACATCACATTAAGACCAAATGCATAAATCAGTTGATGTCCCAATCAATGAATGAATCAATCAATTAGGGCTGTTGGTTGTTTATATAGAAAAAAGATTGTGGAAATATATGAAACATATTATTTCAATTACTACATCATTTTCCTATAAGTGAACATTTGCCAAAATTTGTCCCCTTGAATTCAAACTTATCTTCATGTTGTGACCTTTCCTACACTTAAAGAACATGACTTAAATGTATTCATGAACTAATGTCATTCCAAGCCATCTCTCCAATGACATCACAGAATATACTGCTTAATCAAACAACTTGTCTCCTTTCTCCAAGTCTCCCCAGCTGAAACTTTGCAACATCTCTGTAACACAACTCTTTTGTTAGGAATCACCCGCAAGAAATGGAGCTATTTCTGTGGATTATTTCCTATTCTCTACTCAAGTAATACTGGTGATGGTCTCACACTCTCATTGTGGCTTTGCTGGAGATTTATATGCCCTCTCCTTTACAACCCCTAAATAACCTCATAATCTGTAAATCTGTAATCTGTAAATTTTATTTTCAATATGTTTAAATGATTACAATAATGAAGCTATATCCTTTTTATGAATAGCTAGGTACTTCCAGAGATCCCCATGAAGAAATATCACCCATCAATACAATAATAAAACCGGTGAGGACTCTTTCTATTTGTGAAACAAAGAAACTGACTTTTCACCACGTTTACAAATATAGCATTGCACGATGTCCAACTTACAATATTGTCAAGGTCGTTTTCAGTTACTCAAAATCCTGAAACTTATTTATTACAAAGAGCCTCATCACTTATTTCAGTTCATTATTCATATTGTTTACATATATTAGAAAATAAAGGTCTCATAATACTGCCCTGTGGGACCCAATCCCATAATTGTTACAGGATCAAATAAAGCTTCACCTACTCTTATGCTCTGAGTCCTATTTTGTAGAAATACACCAGACGTGGCCAAATTTTAATGGTAAATGGTACATTTCTATCTTTATGTAAACTATCGACCTTTATAGCCTAATCTTTGAACTTGTCTGGAGGCAAAGTTTCCACTTGGTATATCCTGGTCCACACAATTGTATTTTTTTTATACAGTGGCTACTGTGAGAACCACAATATAATTTCATTATTCACATGGTTTTGTGTCATTTTTGTTAGTGAGCATGTTCTGTTGTTTATCTTTATTACCTGCATATTGTTGCTGTTTGGAAGTAAATAATTTTACCTATTGTTAAGACTTTGCATTCTGTAAATTACATGTATTATTGATACTATTCAGGAGTTCAGTTGTATTTCTTAAGAGTGGTTCTAGAGAACTGTCAAATTTTGAGGTTATGGGGAGACGAAGAGACCTTTCGCCAAGAAAGGCACTATCAGAGAGCTACTTCTTGAGAAACGTCATTCACAACAAGAAATAGATTCTAGATTGCAAATACCACAGCAATCTGTAAGTAGAATTTTAAAATGTGAAGATAACGGGAAGACAAAATGTGATGATGATGATGATGCTTGTTGTTTTAAGGGGCCTAACATCGAAGGTCATCGGCCCAAGACAAAATGTCAACAAAGTGTTGGAAACCGTGGGCAGAAGAAGAAACCAACCCCAAGGAGGAAGCAAAACTGATTAATTTGTCAGTAAACAACCGTAAGGTTACTAGTTTGGATTTACGTAAGAAATTAGAAGAGTATGGGTCATTTGTATTAGCCAGGACTCTGAGGCGAGAGCTGTTTAATGCTGGAATGAAAGCAAGATGACCTCAAGGCAAAGCGAAGTTTACTCCTGCTATGGCTGCAAAGAGGTTCCAGTGTGCCAAGACTCTGCAGAATTGGTCATCTGATGAATGGAAACAGGCAAGTCCATGACAATTACTGTAATTCCTAAATTATCATTCATTATTCCATTATAACCCAGTCTAAGTGATGTAACCGTACAGCACAGTAAATGTATGAAATTCTTCTTTTATACCCTATAGCTTATTGCATTTAATGCTAGGCTTATTTGTTTTATTTATTTCAGGTTTGCTTTAGTGACGAATCGGTATTTCCTGTCGAAGAAGAGACAAGTCAATATGTCAGAAGATAAGGAGAAGCATTCCATCCAGATTGAGTGAAGCATCCCACTTCAGTGATGGTCTGGAGTGTGTTTTCTTGGTATGGCCGTGGACGATTATATATTGTAGAAGGAACTATGAGACGTGAACAGTATAGTATAAAGAACCCGTTTGGTAGCTCAGGTGCAAGAGTAGTTTGGCCAAAGTGAATTTATTTTTATGCAAGATAAGATTTTTATGCAAGAACAAAGCCTAGAAACAGTCCAGACATGAACCCCATAGAATATCCTTAGAAAATAGCAAACAAAAGTCCAAAAAATTATAATGACAAAAATTAGCCAGATTGAGAAGCTCGGTCAGATCTGGTGTCATGATGACGATTTAAAGAGTCAGTGTAAAATACATTTTGAGGGTATGCCCAGTCTAATCAAGCCGCTCATGAAAGCTAAGGGGATGCATACCAAGTACTAATGTCATCAACTTAAAAATTGGTAACATCTCATGTGTTCAATTCTCAAATTTTTAATGTTTAATAATTTGGCCATATCTTTATAGTCACCCATTTAGCCATTGTTTTATCTATCCCAAACGCACTAATTTTTTGTCAGTAGTTTCCCGAGATCTACCCTAAGAAAATCCTTAGATATGTCAATCGTGATACATTTGCCTTCCTGAATCTAATATATCTGCTATATCCTGCTGGAATCCACAAGATGAGCTTCAGTGGAATAATATTTCCTAAACCTGAACTACCTTCTATCGAGCCAGTTGGTAATTTCTTAAATGTGTATAACATAATCAGAAAGAATGCATTCCAAGAGCTTGCATGCAACACAAGTCAAGACGACTATTGTGTAATTACTAGATTTAAGTTTAGCACATTTTCTCTATACACAGAGTGCTACTACACTAAGTATTCATTCATCTGGTATAGCTGTTTCATACATACTCTAATCAATATCTCAAAGAACTGACTTTCGTATATGCCCAGAAATTTTACCCATACCAGCAGCATTTCAAGTTTAAAATGTTTGTATATAACCTTCAATGTTCCTTATTGTGGATATTGTAAAGTAATTTCAAAGGATTAGGTGAAATTGTCAACTGCGTCAGGTACTGCAAAAGGACATGACCAAACCATTGGTGACATATCCTATGCATCACGAGTGACGGCTGCGATGCCCATCGACTAATGAAGTATACACATTCCCATGTTGTGTAATTGCTACTTCATAGCTTTCTTAATCTGTCAACATTCAACACCGTACACAGCAACAAGCCGTAGTAACACGGCTGAAAGTAATTCCAGTATCAAGGAAGGCAATGTACACTGCCGGCTGGTGCTCTCAGTGCTTTTCAATTAGCATTCTGGCAGTGAAAATTGCATGAGTTGTTCCAGCACCCTTAATAAAGATGCATTGGATAGCAATAATGCCGGCGATTTCACCCAGTCAATAATGAAGGCTACTCTCAAAGATCTTCTCATGTACAATTGGGTGCAATTTCGATGGTAATTTGCACATTCTGCTGAATCGTCATTTTGCTCAAAAATAGGCACAAGGATGTTTACAGTCCAATGACTGGGAACAGAGCCAGAGTCAACGCTGGCACTGAATAAGCTTGTCAGCCAGTTGATAATGAGTTCTTTAAACTGCCTCATCTTCCAGAAGTTTGCTGGATGGTCATCCGGTCCTGGCGCTTTTTGGTCCACTTCCTTTGATGTGATGCATAAGATGGGACTTACCATCAGGAATAGGGTGATGTGGTAATTCAATGCAGGAAATATCTACAAATGTTGTTGCCAATGATTGAGGATTTCTTGTTTGTCCTCTAATCACTGGTCATCTTTGTCTCTAATGCAGACAGTGTGCTCAATACTTGTGTCAATTTTCATCAGATGGAAAACAGTTCTCTTCTTCTTCCCTTGAGCTCAGAGGTGTACAGAGTTTATCAGGACTACACCGACAAAAATTCAAGGATGCTCTTCGTATTATGTTAAGAACAATGGCTCAATCAGACTGGCGGGAAAAATAATAATTTTGAGAAAATGAGGTTAAATTCTTACTTCCTGGTGCGCGATTGAAATTGAAGAGCTGCTGCCGCCTTTCAGGGAAGATGAGGGTAAGGAGGCGTTGTGTAGTGTATGCGCAGACAGAGATAATGCTTCCTCATACGACTTCAATATTATTGTCTCTAACAGGCAATATCCGCAGTCCATTTATCTAATAGCTGTAACTGCACACACAGTTAAAGAACACACTGTATTTAAGACACACATGTTAGTCAAGGAAAGCACCAGATTGTTTCTCCTCTCGTCTGTTTGTCGCAGTAATATTCTATATTAATGAACATGCTCGAAGATTGTGTATTCCTTCCCTCATAATATTGTAAACTCAATGAAATACTGAATGAAGGAATCAACACGCCGAGTGATTTGATTACAGTGTATGTTCAATAAGGCCCCCTCCTACTTTGGTGTATAGTTCACTATGGCGTAGTAGTGAGTGATCATGTCCAGGATGTGTAGTGTGTGGCGAACGGTTTGGAAAGCTGCCTGTATTCTTGTTACAAGATGTCTTCTCTTTCTATAGGGTTCACATAGTAGTCAATTCGTGTAGAACAAACTGTGCACTGCCTACCGGAGTGTGGAAGCGACTATGCGAAAAGAACGAGAAACTTGTGCATTCGCATCGAGAATTACCTATTTCTCCAAATTTCACTTCCCCTCCCTTTTTTCTGATGCACAGCGGCTGACTCTCTGACATAGCAAATAGAGCAAGTTCATCAATCTGAACTGCATGACCGGAAGTAACAAGGTCACTTTAATTTCCTCAAAAGGATACATTTCCCCGAGAATCTGACTGCACCATCATTCTCAACATTACACGAAGAGCATCCCTGATTTCTCTGTCAGTATAGTTCGTATACAGCTTGCACACAGGTCATTACAGTGAGTGCGTCTCGATTCAGCAACAGATTTCTTAGCCACAGGTTCATCAAAGACAATTATTTCCCTGTGTTCTGGAGTCTTTTTTGAAAGCCAATTTATATACAGTATGCCTTCGTCTTACCCTACAACTCTTCTTGGACTGCAATCATCCATAGGAATGTTAGATATTGAATACAAGAGGAACTAGGTTATATCGTACCCAAGTTTACTGTGACGGTTGCAGTGAAAGATCTGTAGAATGTGTCTACATGTTGTCAAATGCATTAAGATCATCAAGAGGAAAATTTCTGTTGTTGCTAGGGTCTCCTCCTAGTCTTTAAGCTTCCACCACTCGATGTTCTCGAGGGCATAGAGGTCCTCAAATCCGCTTTGCCTACCTTATGCAGAGGTGGAATACAGTCAGATGATGTGAATGTTCACATCCTTTCTTCGTCGTAGATCACGGTGCTGAACAACGATAAGGTAAATTTGCTTGCTGCAGTCACCACAAGTGAAACCTCAAATATGAGTTCCATCATCATATCAGATACCGAAGGTATTACCACCATGGCAGCTATAAAAATTCTTAGTGACCATCATGCGCATTAAGGTCATCACAGAGAAGTGAAAACTCATCTTCAGGATACGCTGCAACGTGACCTCGTAGCTCCTGCCAATGCTCTTCCTTATCCAGGTCATCACAGCCAGATTGTGACATAGAAAACACAAGTTCGAGAGGATGCAACGTCGAATGTAATTCACATAAGGCTGTCGGTATAGCGCTGCAACTCAGCAACTCAATCTTGCATGCTTGCGCACACAATGAAATCAACACCATTCCTGCTGGATGTAACCTGGCAGATAAGTTCACAGACATCTTTGATGTCATGAGATTTCTGGCCTTTCCAAAGCAAGCAACTTAAAATCTAATTACATAGCTACACGTCAATTCTAAACCGGACTCACATTCTCCGAATTGCAACAGGTTAACAGGAATAATAGAATGAAAAGATTAAGTAATAATAAAGCAAGAATGATATTTACTAATAAAATAACTATTCTACAATTATTCTAAGCCACATTTAGATGTATCCTAACTACAATAGTTTAACTGAAGCAACAAATATTCCTAAAGTATGAATCTATGGAACTTATGAGAATGTAAATATTCATTGACTATGTACATAAAATTTAGTTTCCTTGATTTATCAAAGAGAGAAAAAGGTGAATAGTTTGAATGTAATTATCAGTCAAAGAACAGTGGCCAGTTATAATCATAAATTTAAGCCATATTAATGAAAGTTAATTGAACATAACTTACGGCATATTGTTTATTTGATGGTTTCTACCATTTCTCTTTCACACCGACACAGATAGGTCATACGGCGATGATGAGCTAAAATGGCTAGGAATGAGAAGGAAGCAATTGTGGCCTTAATTAAGGTACATTCGCACCATTTGTTTGCTGTGAAAATGTGAAACATGCACTTCAGGGCTGTCGACAGTGTGTTCGAGCCCAGCATCTTATAAATACAGACCTAGAGCTACATGGCCAGTTATTCAGTACAACAAGGAAGCAATTGCTTGAATTCCTTCTCTTCCAATACTTTTTGTGAGAGTATCTTAATATGTAATTTCCAACAATACGTTAAAAAGTAAGTTTTTATTTTAAAAGTTCAGCTTTCACAGTTCCCCAGATGTACATGCACATTTGGACATAAGTTTTCATATACATGTCCAAAATAATACGATACATGGGGTTACTTTGGAAAAGTAAAGAGTAAAGTAGAATCCAAAAATTCTATGCAGAGCATGCTTTCCTCCCTTGAAGTCAAGATGGGCTGCCTACGTATGCTCTTCGGATCTAGGATCGAGGTGGCCCTTACTTCTTCGCAGCTTCTATGTATGCCCTTCACCAAGAATCCCTTTAAGAGACTTATCAAGCCTATCGGCATTGTAATTACGACAGACAATGCTTCCAAATTTATGCTTATACTCTTGCAACACATTCCGAAGTAACCCCATGAAAGATCTCCTGCTCAGAAGAACAGCCAAAGACATGATTCTTGAGGTCATCAAGCTAATGCAAGTTGAACCTAACAGAACTTCAGTTAGAGTAGAACAATTCACTTCAACTAACATTTCTTGACAATGAGAACATTCGGTACCACACGATACAACAAGCAAAGTCTCTCACTGAGGGACACAGGAAAAGAGACAACAATCAAGAAAAAGGTTTATCACAATAGTTCTATGAACTTTGACTGTCCTACATCAACACAGATCTATCCATATTAAGAAACAAAGTACAAATTTATGTGAAGGTAAACCGACGTCCAGAATTATCGCATGGAATATTTGGAAGCTAATACTCAGAGAAGTGTACGAAAATACTAGTAAATTGCTGGGTATATGCTGTAAACGGGAATCATGCATCAAAGGTATCTGGGCATAGAGAAATACTCACGGGACAATTTATCTCCAAAATGAGGAGACTGGGTTGGATCAAACACATTTCAATGACACATGGGTGAAATATCAATTAAGAAATAGTAAATGTAACGATTATCATTATTTTACTGTAAAAATTATAGTATTAACATTAACAACTAAACGATAGCTGGGCATCTCAGAGAAGTTAACTGTTAATAATGTAGAATGACACTGCGTAAGCACTGTACAAGTCTACAGATAATTTCACCTTAAAGTTCTACACAACAATCTATACTGAAAATGCGATTTTCACACCACACACAGGATTTCTGCAAACGAATTTTACTAATTCAACAAGGCATCAATAAATCAAAATAATGCACTTTTAATACTTCTATATAATTAATACAGCAGTATATACTGTGGAAATAAATCTTTCATCTACAACACACTGCACCCGAAAATGGCATAATTGGAGTTAAAATTGAGATTGCCGCAAAAGCTTAATTTAATTCGGTCAATGGGTCATTTATAACGGCTCTGGTGAAGGCCAAGATCTGATAACCTTGGAGAAATTCGCCTTTAAGCTCATAGCTGCATGGTCGTGTGGCGACCCGTCCCTATCTTCTTATTGGTCAGGAGGTTAACATGCGACAGATATGAACAGTTAAAATTTTCAAGGCTAACACCGCCCGGCAAGTTTTCAGAATTCTTCACAAGACCAGTTTTGAACCATGATACTATAAGAAGACGTGAAGAAATGTATGATTGGTTTCCTACTAGTCAAACCTTCTAGACTGAGGACTGATAAAATCAGTGTGAAACCGACGCTCAACTTACTCAGATTTTACTCTACTGTTTTCATACTGCTCTACTTTAAAGCACAACTTCACTTCGCTTTCCCACTATAATTCGACAAGATATTCAATGCCAAACGTCGTTTATTAGCCGTGATGTCTTACAAAGGGAACACATTATTTCGTCTTCTGCGCGACATAACCACTACAATATTAATTCCAGAACACATGTGGTGTGCAAATCATCTGAACCCGCAAGTTACCTGTCGACTGACATTTAAATAGGCATGGTTGGAACACATATTAATGTGCCATTTTAGTTTCGGTTTGTGTCAGTATGTGTATATGTGTGTGAGTGGAAGCCTACTGTTACAAGAAGCCTGCAAAACAATGAACAAGGAGAATCATCATGCTGCTTGCAAGAGGAATCTCTACTTTCATCACGGTGCACCTTGCAAGGGATATTACTTCCGGAATGTGCCACTAAAAGGGGAGATCCCACAACACCCTAAAGGGTGCTAAAGGGACCAATCGTGAGACGTTGCCAGCCACGACTTAATCAACTTCCATCATAAAAGGTAGAGAACCTTTTAAAATATTAATTTCCTTTTCAGAAGGACTTCATTCTTGAAATAATATCTTCTATTATTTTGTTTTGTTACAGATTCTTACCGCTTCTCATCTACTTATCGGTGTTGGTAAATTTTGTGAATGATTGAAATACACTCATGTCCATAAAATCCAGAGTACCTTGAAATACTAGGAATAGGAAGTTCATATTCACAGGACATATGCATTAGTATGTTCTGAAGAAACGATTAGCATTTGAAACATGCCGATCCTCAGGTTCAAGGTCCACATCGATATCCCTGCGCACAACCACGGACTCGTAAATTGTGCCTGCGGCTCTCGTTGTCACTATAAACCAAAGGTAATGGATCAGCGTGACTTGAGCACACGTGCCCGATGCCTCGCAGACGTATGCAAGAAAAGTATTGTCAAGTTAGTGAGTTTGAAAGAAGGCGAATTATTGGCATGAGAGAACGTGATACATCTATCTGGTAAATTGCAGCTTGTGTGCGAAGTGTGTCGGCAGTGCAGCGGTTGTGTACAGAACGTTCATAGAAGGCCGTAGATCACAACGAGATGGGTCCGGTCACACCAACCAGAGAAGATCGACACCTCATCTGGATGGCATTGCAGAACAGATTTGCGTCTTCCTCGGCTCTGGCGCAACAGTAGAACAGTGGAACACATCGTTCACTACGAGGAGTGACAATCCGTCCCCGTTGATTACGATATGGGTTACCAGCGCGTCTTCCACTTCTCCGCCTAACTTTGACCAATGTGCATAAACATGCTAGACTGCAATGATGTATGGAACTACGTCACTGGGGACAGGAATGGCAGCAGATAATGTTTTCGGACGAATCCAGGTCCTTTCTGTTTGAAAATGATGGCCGCATTTTGGGTCGCCGCAGACAGGGGGAGAGGCATCACACTGACTGCTTTCACACAAGACATACAGCGCCAACTAAAGGCGTTATGGTGTGGGGTGCTATTGGGTACAACCACAAATCAGAGTTGGTGTGTGTCCAGGTCAATGTTACCAGTTTGACCTACGTGAATGGCATCCTGCGAATTTAGCTACACCCTTTCTGCACAACACCCCAGACGCCTTATTTCAGCAGGTCAATGCGCTACCACATGTCGCTGCATGAACACGTGCTTTCTTGTTGTCACAGAATGTCAGACGGTTGCCCGGGCCCACCTGATCATCGGACTTGGCGCTAATTGAAAATGTGTGGGATATGGTGAAAGGACGGGTGTGGAGCTCTGACACAATGCCAACCACCAAAGATGAACTGTGGAGCCACGTGAATGCAGCATGGATGGCTATAACCCAGGACCCCATCTGTGCCTTATACGTGTTGATGCCATCACACATGGAACAAGTTATCAGTGCCCCTGGAGGACTCAGCGCCTACTAGGCAACGGGGCACATGCCGAACCTGGGGTACTGAAATGCTAATCGTTTCTGCAGAAAATACTAATGAACATGTCCTGTGAATATGAACTTCCTACCTCTAGTCTTTCAAGGTATTCTGTTGTTTATGAAGATGAGTGTACTTCTAAGAGTTGAAATGTGTTGATATTGTAATAGTTCTATTATTTGAATTTCATTAACAACGTAGTGCACTAACAATTAAGTGTTAAAAATCACAGACCAATTTGTTTAACTTAGAACCTAAAACACTAACAGGGATGGATACGGTGCATTCCTTTGTGAATTTTTTACATAATATTACACCTCATCTTGCATAATTTCATCAATGAAGTATAAATTGTCACCCAAATGTTACTTATGTACATTAGGAACTAAACTTATGATATAAAGGTAAGTTATGTTAAAAGTAATGAACGTGGATGTAAATGAAGGAGTGTTAATAATAGGCTTTAATAACATACGATGCTCTATTTAAGAAGGCGGTTAGTGCTCAATGGAAATAGCCTAGCCTTCTTAAGTGACAGAATGGAATGATAGCTCATATTTATGAACAGTGAGGAAGTAGCAACCAATATTGCATTATGGAGAGTATATTATTGAGCATATGAAGCGAAGAGCACAGTTTAAGGTAATAAATCACTCTCTGTGCTCACTCAACAACACCAAGCTTGTCTAATTAAGGAAACGTATCTAATTAATGCAAATATTAAACCATTATTAGGCTATCTTCTATAATGTGGAAAGATAGATTGACAAATCATCTTAATGTGCTAAAGTGATCATTCTTCTAGTTATTCGATCATGATTCTTATAGCGAGAGAGACATAAGTTCTCGAATGTTCAATAAATGATGAAGAACACACGTAATGTAATAATCATGCCTAACTAAAATGATTAACCTCACATGACCTAACTTTAGGAGGGTGGGGGTATTTGAAAAGTAGGGCTTAGCCAAGAATGCAAACTTAACCTAACATGCATGCATTCGACTCGAGGCCTAACATCACAGGCCATGGACTCAACCCTAGGCTAAACATTACAAGGTCATTAGCTTTACAGACTCAAGTTTGATGTCCAAGAGTGCTGGCTTAAGCTATCAAGCACGGATTTGCTGCCCGGCTTAACCTTACAAGGGCGTTACAGACTCGAGTTTGACATTCAACCCCAGGCTTAACGTAACTAGACAAGATGAGATGTTGGTGCATGGGCTTTAGGAGCTGAGCTTCGTAGTGCATGGCGGCAATTCACATTATTTTAATAAGACAAGACAGATGGTGTAAAGCTTAATTCATGTGCTTTATTCATGGGGACATAACGAGGAAAGGTGACATCAGGTCATGGAGCTGAGTGACTGCAAAAGGCCAAAAGGGCTACAAAGTAAAGGGCAAAAGGGAATGAGGTATGGCCTAGGGCTCAGATCTGAATGTGGAACAAGATGATGGTATGGGACTGTGGAGATGGTGAAAGGTTTAACACATGTGCACTATTCATAGGGACATACCTCTATAAAGCTATTTCAAGGTCCTCAAGCTGAGCGGCTGCAGAGTCACAGATGTTGTTGCGTAATGTACTGCTGGTTTTTAGTGTTTGGAACTCTAAATGTTTATTGTAACAATTCGAGCTCAGGAATTTGAATTTTAGAATTATTCTAGAATTCTTTTTTTTTTTTTTGCTAGTTGTTTTACGTCGCACCGTCACAGATATAATACTGTTGATATCACTTAAGAGATTAAAACTTAAGCGTTCAGAACATCAAAAAAATGTTCACTACATGTGACTGGGACTGCTGAGTATCATGCTAAGTAAATGACTGCACGCTGAAAGTTTCTATTTAATTCTAAACACCTAACATTTGAGCTGCGTGAAATTAAAAAATTCCCCACACCGACTGGAAATCTAACTCAGCAATCTTTCCGTTGGACTGCTGTCTACCATAGTAACTAAATTATTGTGTGTTAAGTTCTGAAACACCCAACTTTTGAGCTACAAGAAATGAAAATTTCGCCGACCCGACTAGGATTTGAACCCGGGACTCATTTACTTGGGAAACAAACAACCATGCTAACTAAATGACTGTACATTAACAGCTTATGTATTTCACTGAAGCACCTAGTTTAGCGTTACAAGATTCAAAGGAAAAATCACTAGCAATATTAGGATTTGAACATGGAGCACGCTTGGACCCAAAGCTGAAGTGCTATTCAAATATCTAACTCCAAAAATTCAAACCTCTAATTCTGAGCAAAGAAAACAATCGCTGATTTGGGTTCTCAAACCTGGAGCTAACTTCGACTCAGAACGAAAGGTCTTAAGTTCATAAGAAGAAAAAATGTTGAAAGACCTCGACCTGACCCGGAGTCGATGACAAGCTTTTCTTTCACTGAAGACTAAGTGTGAACGATTGGCACAAACTATGTTAACTGAATGTGGAAAGAGAATGCAACAAATGTTGTATTAAGTAAGGTCGTGACACATGTACGTCTCAGCAAAAATGAAATTGATTGTAGGAACATTCTGATTAGACTTGGAAATATTTGCTGTGACATGAAATACAAAGTTCATTGTTTTTGCAATTAGCCTAATATGCACATCTCAGAAAAAGAACATTGGCGGTACGAGCAAGTTGACCAGACTTGGAGGTAACTTAACTGCTCAGACAGGGAATACAAAAATTATTGTTCGCGCATCGAACTGTGGGCTGCAGATTTGAAACCTGCTGAAATGTTTACATCACATGGTACCTAACATTAGAGCAGGGAGCAATTAAAAAATCCCCAGGCCACCTGGTAATCAAATTCAGCAAACTTTCTCTTGGACTGTTGACTATCATAATAGCTAAAGGATTCAATACACACAACCATCGAGCTAAAATAAATTAAAAATCACCGACCAGACTAGGAATCGAACCAGTGGCTTCTTAACATTGGCAAGAAACAAGAATGCTAACTAAAGGACTGTACATTAAAAGCTTGTTTGTTTAATTGAAACACATCAAATTCGAGTTCCTTTCACGGGGGTGGGGGGGGGGGCGCAATAATAATATTCTCTTTACGTCTTACTAACTACACTCGAAAGTTTGAAAAGTTTGCAATAATAATTTTGAAGAACACAACTGCTTTCATGATGAATACTCAACGTTCACGCACAATAAGAAACATAAGGCCAGCACTTTAACCTCTTGAGCTACTCAGCTCCGCAATGAATTTGCTAAGTGCAGAAATTTCAATCCCCGCTTTAAAAATTTTTCAAGATGCCAATGTGGAAATTCTAAGTTCCCATGGAGGGAATTAGATTATTTTCCACCAATAGAGCATATCAAAAATCAGATCAAAAATTAGATGGAAGGCTTTTCCGGCGTTTGCTCTATTAACCAGCGCTTCGTCTTAGGTCTGACACTAGACTCTTCAGAGTGGGATGTGTCAGACCCTACCCACTGACGCTGGGGTGTATGCAGGTGCACTTATCAGAAGCTTATTTATGAAGCACAGTCTGATAACTGCATACGGGAGATAAAACTCCACAATGGAATTAATGCCCGCCTAGCAATTCCAAATGGAAATTCTAAGTTCCCATGGAGGGAATTAGATTATTTTCCACCAATAGAGCATATCAAAAATCAGATCAAAAATTAGATGGAAGGCTTTTCCGGCGTTTGCTCTATTAACCAGCGCTTCGTCTTAGGTCTGACACTAGACTTTTCAGAGTGGGATGTGTCAGACCCTACCCACTGACGCTGGGGTGTATGCAGGTGCACATCATCATCATCATCAAGATGTCATTTCACTCCCACCACCACCGAAAAAAGGGGGGGGGGGCGGGCGGGCCGGCAGCTAAACTAGTAGCTCTTGGGCCGGAGAGATGGAGATATATATCATAGAATAGCAGTATCAAGTCAAGTATGTACTGTACATACATAGTAGGAGCGAAAGGGAGGTGTATAGCGCAGAGGTCACCTGCAGACACCCAGGGGAGGTCCGCATGACAACCGCCATAGTCGGACCCCTGGTATCCCTGGTTTATTGATAAAATCAAAAGTACAGAGTTACAAGTATACGGATGAAACAAAGAGACAAAAGAAAGAAAAACTTGATAAGGTCAATCCGTGGTATGTTCTCGGTTTTGCACTGACACTGCACTTTGAATGAATACACTGAGTATCACGGGTGAGTGTATATACATGAAAAGAAGAAAAAACAGAAAGAAATGTAAGTAATATAACAAAACAGTAGTACGTTGTAGTTATAATGAGGCACTAACACATAAAAGTAAAGCAAGAGGCACACTACAACAGAAACAAAATTGCGAAAAAGAGTCTGAGCAAGACCTGAAAATTAAAGCAACGGTAAAAGAAAATCGGCGATAGCACTTGTGGTGCCATAAAGAAAAGAGCACCGAGGGGGGCACCACTGCTGCGAGGAGCATACCACTGGGGGTGAAAAACAGCAAGGAGGATGAAACCATGAGATGAGCAGTGGTGGGAAAGGATAGAAGCTACGAGAGTTGCTGAGGAAAGAGATGTGAAGTAACCGGGGTGCAAGTATGATGAAGAAGGGCGGTAGCAAGGGGAGAAAGATTGATGGCTTCAGAGATAATGGGATTATTATTCTGAAGACCGTTTCGGAGGTAGTGAACACGGAGGGTATGGAGATGGGTAAGAATGTCAGGGAAAGTATAAAGGGGACCGAAATTGGCAGATGGGGTGTCAAGAGGGAGGGAATAGGCAATGCGCATAGCGTGACGATCAAGTTTAAGAAGTTGTAGATATTGGATCCGTGCCGCAGTTAACCACGTCAAAGAGGAATAAGTAACGACGGGACGAATGAAAGATTTGTAGACTTTTAAGATTTGGGTAGATTTGAGGCCCCACGTTTTACCCGTAAGTAAACGGAGGGCCCGAAAGCGTTGAAGGACTCGTTTATATGTATCTGTGAGATAATGATTCCATTGAAGATTGCTTTGGAATTTAATACCAAGATATTTAAGAAGATTGGTTTCTATTAGGCGGGTGTGATACATGGTTAAGAGGATGCGGTGACGCGGGCGACAGAGGCGAGATTTCTTACGGAAGACGATAAACTGAGTTTTGGCAGGGTTTACGGTAATATGCCAAGAGTTAAACCAAGATTCAAGGGTAGTCAAATAAGTTTGAAGAAGTCGGGTAAGGGAGAGGGTGGAAGAGGTGAGGCCAAGGATAGCTAAGTCGTCGGCGTATTGGTAAAGTCGTAGTGGGGGATCGGGATGAGGAATGTCATAGGTGAAGAGAATGTAGAGGAAAGGAGATAGTGGTGATCCTTGTGGGAGACCAGCAGTCATTCGGAAGGTGTAGGAAGGAGTACCATGAATGATGATCTGTGCAGAACGATGGTGCAGAAAATTACTAACGAAGCGAACGATAGTGAGAGGAAGAGGAAGGTGACGAAGCTTATAGAGCAGGCCGGAATGCCAGACAGAATCGAATGCTTTGTCCACATCCAGACATAACAAGGCAGCCGGATTGCGGGGACGGAGAAAGGTAGTAAGGGACGCGGAGATGTGGAAAAGGTGATCCTGAGTAGCATGGCGGGTGCGGAAGCCGATTTGAGATTGAGGGAGGAGACCGAGAGAATATAAATAGGAAGAGAGTCTCTTACTCAAGATACCTTCTAGAATTTTTGACAGAACGGGGAGAAGAGAGATAGGGCGGTAGGAACTAAGATCGGAGGGGGTTTTATTTGGTTTTAGAAAGAGTAAAACGTTGGCCTTGCCCCAATGAGCGGGGAAAGCGCCAGTGTAGAGAATAAACGTATAAATGTTACTTAATAAATCAAAAAGGAGGGAGGGGGCTTCTTTAATATGACGATATGTAATGTGGTCAGCTCCGGGAGAGGTATTTTTTTCGATTTTTCAGAAAGGCATGGATTTCCCGAGGAGTAATTGGAGCATTTAAGGGATGAGAATGATCTACATTACTGAAATGAGAAAAGGATGGTTGGAGTTCTGGAAGATCAGAATGGGTAAGCTGTGTGATAGTGGCTTCATCAGGATGTATAAGATGAGGGGCAATAGAGGGAGAGAAGACTTTAGTATAGTGAAAGGCAAAGAGGTCGGCCTTGTCTTTATCTGTCGTGGGGTGGTGAGGAGGATGAAGAATGGGGTACTGAGGAAGAGGTGTGTTGGTTTTTGTAAGACGGTGGAAAACAGTCCAAAAATGTCGAGGGTCCTGTAAGTCAGAAAGTTCGTGACATTTGTCAATCCAGAGTTTGCGTTTAATAGCCTTGATGTAGGAACGGGCATGGCGCAGCGCACGACGGTGTTGGAGTAAGGTTGTCGGGTCATGAGTACGAGTATAGGCATGATATAAGTCATGCGCAAGATGGAGAAGTTGGAGAGCTTTGGGTGGAATAGGAGGTTTAGAGGGATGAAAAGAACGACGGGGTATATGAAGGTGATCAGCTGTAATAATAGCTTTTTCAATTTTAGTAATAAGACTATGGAGAGAGGGGATAGATAATGGAGGGCGTGAGTCGTGAAGTTGCTCGGTAATAGTAGTGCGATAATGATCCCAATTGGTATGAGAAAACCGACGGGTTGGGGGTGGACGGGGACGAGATGAGGAATGATACAAAGAAATGTTGGGAAAGGTGATCAGAGCAGGTGCATGGTCACTGCCGATGTGCATCATGGGTTGTATTTTAGGAGCGAGGGCGAAAGTGGGAGAAGCAATGAATATATCAGGGGTAGAGTTATGATTAGGTAAAGTAGGAAAGGGGAAAGGGATAAATATGTACCGGAGGTTATCACATAGATCTTGAAAACTAGCAAGCTGTGCAAGAGTATAGGAGGTAATGTTAATATCTGCTAAAAGAATGTAATGTTGAAAGTGGGTATCAATATATTGAAGAAAATCGGAGGGGATAGGATTGCGCGAAGTTAAATAGAGAGTAGCAATTACAAAGTTATATGTAGGAGTGAAGAGTTCGAGGAGTAAATATTCAGTAAAGTTATTAGGGAAAGGAAAATAATGTTGTTTGACAGTAAGACCTTTTCGGACGCCAATGGCGACCCCTCCTCGAGGTTCATAAATACGGTCCCCACGAAAAATAGTATGGAGTGGGAATTGTGGGTGGAGGAGGGGCGTCAGGAAAGTTTCATTTAGAACAAAGATATCCGGGGCATACTGGGATAAGGAAAGGTCAAAAAGCGGTCGGTGGGCTACGAGAGATTGAATATTAGCATAGTAGATTTTCACTTTTACCGCACAAAATGGACGGCACTCAGGGGAAAGAACGCAAAATGCATTCTAGTCCCCGAGTACGTGATGTCCACATGTGTGTTCAAGATCAACCGAGCCGCTAGTTGAACCTGGGAAACGATGTGGGGACGATGGTAGGGAAGGATGTTCTGGAGTATCATCGTAATGAAACGGATGATATTCTCAGAACTGGGACTAGGGAGGGTGGAAGAGGAGACAGGAGTAGGAAGGTCCTGGGAGGTGACAGGAACAGCCGTCTCAGGGTGAGTGGGGTCAGGGAGGGGTGTAGATTTGCACTTGTAACTGAAGGCTGGGTGAGGAAGGGAACAGTTGATGCACTTGGGGGTGGCTTTGTTAGGGCATTGGGGTGTGGGATGCTCCTCACTGGAACAAATGGCGCATACCTCGGGCTGCACACATGGGGTGCCAGGTGGATGGTCATAACGCTGGCACCTAGCGCATCGTATCTTCTGGGGAGGCGAAGATCTTGAAGGCTCCACTCTGTGTCGGCGCGCGTACACCATGGCGCCATCCCGTAGAAGCGCGTCCAGGGTCACCACATCCCGGGAGAGGATATGAACCAGAGAAGTCGGTCCTTGGGCGTTGCGAATACGCAAAACCCGGTAGATGTTGTGGCCCGCAAGTTGGAGCTGGGCGGCGATCTCATCTTCAGTAAAGTCTCTGTCCACACCATATGCCACAACCGAGAGTACCGGGGCTGGACGAGAGGGAGGCTCAGGGCGACGGGAAGGCCGTTGTTGAGTGAGATTAGCTGCCCGACAATGTGAGCCAAGTTGATGGGCTCCTATATTTGCCAGGAAGTGATTGTAGTAAGGTTGGCTAGTTTTGATGTTGAAGCCATCCTTAGTGCGCTGAAGTTCCAAGTTGTAGTCAGAAAGGTTAGGAGTGAATTTGGAGAGAAGTTGGTAAATAAATCGAGTATTGGCCTTGTCTGAGTCTATGTGGACAAGTTTGATAATATAGAAGCTGGGTTCAAAAGGAGACATAGAAGAAGAAGTGACACTGCGCTGGCGGATACTCGGGGGAAGAGCAGGGTTGCAGGCTGCCTTAGCATAACTGCGAACATTGCTGGGCATATATTGCGCAGGAGGAAGAGGCGCTAGAGACGGGCTGGCTGGATGAGAACCAGCCGAAGATGGACCTGCCAGGGAATCGTCGTCCAGATTATCCGGATTTTCGATTACAGAATTTAGAGAAGTGTACGTCGATCCCGTAGAGGGCATAGAGGCTTGGTCTGCGCAGAGTTTCTTCCTTCCCACGGTCGGACTGAGGGCATCATTGTCGTCAAGTGGTCGTGGATGCTTCCCCTTGTCACTGGAATCCATTTCGTTGTCACTCATGGTGAGAATAACGTAGATTCGGCGATGGTCATCAAACACTTAGAGCGTCCTGAGGTGACACCTCTCTACAGTTACTCAGTCCGCCTGGATAGACCACGTTTTTAAAGCGCAATAAACACTCGTGGCTTCGTTCGGCGTAAGAACTGTAGCTGGACAGTTGAGAGTGCAGGTGCATCATCATCATCATCATCAAGTTATTTCATTCCCACCGCCATTGGGTGGGCGGGCCATCAGCTCAACTAGGAGCTCTTCGGCCTTCGAATAAATAAAGAATGGAAATAACGAGAAGTGCAGGGAAGTATGTATCGTACATACCGGAAAAGATCTGCAAAGACTGGCGCAGGAGTTAGGCGAGCAACAGGCGGACCCACAAGGGAGACCCACATCACACCCCCCAAGGAGCGAACCCCAACAAACACCCATTTATTGACAGAATAAAATCAGATACAGACAGGAGAAATTGCACTGACATACATGAAGAGAAAGTACAGAGGTTGAGAATATATCTGCTGGTGTTTGTCCATATACCGTGCGTGGTAAGAAAAAGTTTTTGCACTATTGAAAGAAGAAAACAAAATAAGATGCTGAAAAAGAAAAGGATGTAAACAAACAATAATGGTGCACCTTAGAACAGAAGCAGAATACAACACGGACACTCAATACGATACACAGCACACAAAAGACATCAAGTATGCAGTGACTGCAGAGAACGCAGGTAAAAGTAAGGAGTATATAGACAGAATTACACGCACGCAAGAACACACGAGAACAGTCGGAAAGAGAACACGAAACAACAAAGTTGATGGTAAACGAATAAAAGAAAGCACAGCGAAAAGTATGACTGTAGAGCACTAACATAACACAGCACTGAGAACACAACACAGAGAGCGCTTGTGGCGCAATTGTCGACGTGGGTACAGAAATGTGCAGCCGCAGCCAGGAACATCATATATCATATATGCAAGATAGTAAGACAAAACTAAGAGCAAGGCGCGGTAGATTGAAGCGAGTGGAAGCTAAGGAACTGCAGGGGGAAAAAGAAAATCATGAGTAGGGAGACGAGTGTTATTATAAATAGCAGTGGCTAAGGGAGAGAGGGCAAGGGCTTCAATAATGAGAGGGTTATGATGGGAAAGACCGGAAGTGAGATAATGGAGACGGAGAGTGTGAAGATGAGTAAGGATGGAAGGAAAGCTGTAGAGTGATTGAAAGTGCGCAGAAGGAGTATCGAATGGAAGACGGTAAGCAATACGGAGTGCGTGGCGATCATAACGTGGTAAACCAGCATATTCGGTAGAGGAAGCAGTAAGCCAGGTGAGGGAAGCGTAGGTGATAAGGGGGCGAATAAACGATTTGTAAATGGTAAGGAGATGGCGGGGCTTCAAGCCCCACGAGGGGCCTGTTAAGGAACGAAGGGCGCGGAAGCGAGAGAGGGCTTTGCGGTGTATGGCATCAAGGTGGTGGTTCCAACGAAAATTATTTTGAAAAGGAATACCGAGATAAGTAAGCAATTTAGTTTCAACAAGAGGAACATTGTACAAGGTCAAGCGGACACGATTACTAATGGGACGAAGGCGAGCTTTAAGGCGAAAGACAATAAATTGAGTTTTATTGGGGTTAATAGTGAGGTGCCAGGAGTTAAACCAAGACACCAATGTATTAAGATACGTTTGAAGATGAGCAGTTAGGGAGGTAAATGTACGGCTAAAAGCCAGAATAGCTAGATCGTCCGCATACTGATATAAACGAAGGGGAGGGGAAGGATGAGGAAGATCATAAGTATACAAAATATAAAGGAGGGGGGAAAGAGGGGAGCCTTGAGCAACACCGGAAGTGAGAGGAAAAGTATAAGAACGAGCACCACGAATAAGAATTGTTGCCGTGCGACATTGAAGGTAATTAAACAGAAGACGGATAACCGTGATTGGAAGAGGGAGGTGACGGAGTTTGTAAAGAAGACCTGCATGCCAAACTGAATCAAAGGCCTTATTGACATCAAGACAAACCAGAGCCGCCGGTCGGTGGGTGGGAAGATAAGCGGAGAGGGAAGATGTGATATGAAAGAGGTTATCATGTGTAGAAAAATGAGGACGGAATCCGGTTTGAGAGGGGGGGAGGAGATGGAGAGAGTGAAGATAACGAGAGAGACGACGGCACAGAATGCCTTCAAAGATCTTTGAGATGACGGGGAGGAGTGAAATAGGGCGGTAAGATGTAAGAGCGGAAGGGGGTTTATGAGGTTTAAGAAACAAGAGAATAAGAGCGTGCCCCCAGTGGGCGGGGTAAAAACCCGTGTAGAGGAGAGTGTTATAAATGGTACAAAGAGCATGGTGAAGAGAAAGAGGGGCTTCGCGAATATGGCGATAAGTAATCTGATCAGAGCCGGGGGCCGTATTGCGTTTATGACGAAGATAAGTATGAAGTTCATGAGGGGTAATGGGGGCATTGAGGGGATGAGTATAGTCCACAGCACTAAAATGGGCAAAAGAGGGTTGAAGATGAGGGAGGTCGGAGGCATAATATTGCTGAATCGTAGGTTCATCAGGGTGAATGAACTGGGGAGAAGAGGGGGGAGAAAATACCTGAGAATAATAGTCAGCAAATGTATCAGCTTTATCTTTGTTAGTAAGGGGAGTAGCAGTGGGAGTGTGAATGGGGTAAGTAGGCAAAGGTTTATGGGTTTTTGTCAAGCGATGAAAAGTAGTCCAGAAAGCGCGGGTGTTTTGCAAGTCAGGGAGAGAAGAACAGGCAGTAATCCAGAATTTCCGTTTGAGGGCTTTGATATACGATCGGGCATGACGAAGTGTGCGACGGTGTTCGAGGAGAGTGGTAGGGTCCCGAGTGCGAAGATAAGAAAAGTAATAATCATGTGCAAGTCGCAAGAGGGCAAGAGCTTTGGGGGGGATAGGAGGCTTGGTAGGGTGAAAAGAACGGCGGGGGATATGAAGCTGATCTGCAACTTGAAGGGCATGTTCGACTTGGGTAATGAGCGAAAGTAAAATGGGCATGGACGTAGGAGGAGGAAACTCATGAAGGAGATTATCAATGGTAGTACGATAAGCGGACCAGTTTACGTGAGTGAAACGACGGGTGGGAGGGGGGCGGGAAGGGGGAAGATGGGTGGAATATGAAAGAGTAGAAAAAGTAAGAAGAGCAGGGAGATGATCAGAATCGATATAGAGACATTTATCAATTTGAGGGAGAGGGGACAATGAAGGGGACAGGACAAGGGCGTCGGGAGTGGTTTGGGAGATAGGGCGGGTGGGGAAAGGAAAAGGAACCTGTATGCCCCGGATTTGAGATAATAACGTGGTAAAAGCGGAAGATTGAGTAACATTATAAGAATGGATATTAATATCGGCAATAAAGATATAGTTCAGAAAAGTCGTATCTATATAATGGAGGAAGTCAATAGGAGGGGGAGTTCGAGGGGGCAAATAGAGTGTGACAATAGCAATAGGAGAGTGGCTCGGGAGAAAGGTTTCAAGAATGAGGTATTCCCTAAAATTATCACGAAAGGGATAATAATGACGTTTAGTGGTAATGTGACGCCGAGTGCCAATGGCAACGCCACCACGGGTTTCAGACATTCGATCAGCACGATGAAGAATATACTTAGGGAAATGAGGGCGATGACAGGGGTTGAGAAACGTTTCATTTATAACAAAGATGTCCGGGTCATACAGGTTAAGGGAAAGGTCCAAAAGCGCACGATTGGAATTCAGAGAACGAATGTTAGTATAATAAAGAGTGAACGTGTCATTCCACTAGGGGAACAGCACTAAGGGGAAAAAATGCAAAGTGCATTTTGTTCCCCGCATATGTGACATCCAAATGAGCGTTGAAAATCAATCGCGCGGCAAGTTGGACCTGACTGAGGATAAGGGGGCGGTGGAGGGGAAGGATATTTTGGAGCACCATGGTAACGAAACGGATGATGTTCTCAGCACAAGCTTCAGGGAGCTGAGTGCTGAGAGAGGGAGTGGGAGGGTCCTGGGAAACGACTGGAATGACAGATTCAGGGTGTGAGGAATCGGGAGCGGGACGGGATTTACATTTGTAAGAAAAGGTAGGATGAGGTTGGGAACACGTAAGACATTTGGGAGAACCCTTATTAGAACAGCTATTAGTCGGATGTTCCTGACTACAAATTGCATATACCTGAGGTTGCTGACAGGGCTGGCCAGGAGGGTGGTCGTAGCGTTGGCACCGGTTGCAACGTATGCGTTGCGGCGGCGCTGCACGAGAGGGCTCGATGCGGTGACGACGACCATAGAGAACGACGCCATCACGCAGGAGGGCATCAATGGTAGCGATGTTGGTAGTGATGAGGCGGACAAGGGTGGTAGGTCCGCGGGCGTTCTTGATGCGAGTCACCTTCTCTACCAAGTGGCCCCCAAGCTGGAGTTGGGAATAGATCTCTTCATCCGTCCAGTCACGATCGACGCCATAAGCCACAACGGAATGAGATGGTGGCCGGCGGGCAGGCGGTGCAGGGCGGCGAGAGGGTGCCAGGGGCGTCAGGTTAGTAGCCTGGGCATTACTACCAAAATGGGCCAGTCCAATAGCCCCCATGAAATGGCGATAGTAAGGCTTGTTTGTCTTGATATGAAAATCCCCATGACGAGTACGTTGAAGCTCAATATCGAAGTCGAGGTGCTTTGGGGTGAAGTTCATGAGAATCTGATAGATATAACGGGTGTTGGCCTTATCAGGATCTATTTGATGCAATTTCAGGATGTAGAACGTAGGCGGTGGTGTGTGGATGTGATGCTCAAAACTGCGTTGACGAATATTGGGAGCAATAGCCGGGTTCTGCGCTGCTTGAGAGTAACTGCGAACATTGGGAGGCCGATAAGAGTCCGGAGGCGATCGCAGAAGTGATGGTGAAGGAGAGGGAGGTGCCATGTCACCTCTCTCCGGCATAGCCAAGCGTCTGATGCCCGAGACATGAGTATCGGCCGAACTTGAACCAGTGTAGGTGGAACCAGAAGAGTCAGAAGCCACAGTTGTGCCACAGATCTTTTTCCGGTCGCCCAGAGGTTCAGGAGAAAGGCGACGAGCTTGTTTAATTTGTTCTGATTCCATCTCAGGCGACGGAGGCGGTAACGAAGCTGAAGCCATCGAAAGTTCTGGAAGATTCCGGGTGTAGAAAGAAAGACTCCAATGTTCTTGTAGAGATGACGAAGCTTCCACTGGGTTGTACTGGAAGGTTCTAGAATATACCAATGAAACACGCGAATCCATCCACTAATCGACAATATATAGGGTCGTGCAGGTGCACTTATCAGACGCTTATTTATGAAGCACAGTCTGATAACTGCATACGGGAGATAAAACTCCACAATGGAATTAATGCCCGCCTAGCAATTCCAAATGGAAATTCTAAGTTCCCATGGAGGGAATTCGATTATTTTCCACCAATAGAGCATATCAAAAATCAGATCAAAAATTAGATGGAAGGCTTTTCCGGCGTTTGCTCTATTAACCAGCGCTTCGTCTTAGGTCTGACACTAGACTCTTCAGAGTGGGATGTGTCAGACCCTACCCACTGACGCTGGGGTGTATGCAGGTGCACTTATCAGAAGCTTATTTATGAAGCACAGTCTGATAACTGCATACGGGAGATAAAACTCCACAATGGAATTAATGCCCGCCTAGCAATTCCAAATTCCAAATGGAAATTCTAAGTTCCCATGGAGGGAATTAGATTATTTTCCACCAATAGAGCATATCAAAAATCAGATCAAAAATTAGATGGAAGGCTTTTCCGGCGTTTGCTCTATTAACCAGCGCTTCGTCTTAGGTCTGACACTAGACTCTTCAGAGTGGGATGTGTCAGACCCTACCCACTGACGCTGGGGTGTATGCAGGTGCACTTATCAGAAGCTTATTTATGAAGCACAGTCTGATAACTGCATACGGGAGATAAAACTCCACAATGGAATTAATGCCCGCCTAGCAATTCCAAATGGAAATTCTAAGTTCCCATGGAGGGAATTAGATTATTTTCCACCAATAGAGCATATCAGAAATCAGATCAAAAATTTTTTTTTGCTAGGGGCTTTACGTCGCACCGACACAGACAGGTCTTATGGCGACGATGGGATAGGAAAAGCCTAGGAGTTGGAAGGAAGCGGCCGTGGCCTTAATTAAGGTACAGCCCCAGCATTTGCCTGGTGTGAAAATGGGAAACCACGGAAAACCATCTTCAGGGCTGCCGATAGTGGGATTCGAACCTACTATCTCCCGGATGCAAGCTCACAGAGATCAAAAATTAGATGGAAGGCTTTTCCGGCGTTTGCTCTATTAACCAGCGCTTCGTCTTAGGTCTGACACTAGACTCTTCAGAGTGGGATGTGTCAGACCCTACCCACTGACGCTGGGGTGTATGCAGGTTCACTTATCAGAAGCTTATTTATGAAGCACAGTCTGATAACTGCATACGGGAGATAAAACTCCACAATGGAATTAATGCCCGCCTAGCAATTCCAAATGGAAATTCTAAGTTCCCATGGAGGGAATTAGATTATTTTCCACCAATAGAGCATATCAAAAATCAGATCAAAAATTAGATGGAAGGCTTTTCCGGCGTTTGCTCTATTAACCAGCGCTTCGTCTTAGGTCTGACACTAGACTCTTCAGAGTGGGATGTGTCAGACCCTACCCACTGACGCTGGGGTGTATGCAGGCCGGCGTTCCGGCTCGGCGAGCATTTCGCATATTCAACGCCTATGGCCCGACATACATGATTCGACTACAATTCTCCAACTCCGAAGATGTTCACCGTTTGATTCTCGCTGGCGTTCAACTCCATCGGCGGACTTATCGAGTGGAGCCTTCCCGCTCCCCACCCCGTGATGTCCGTTCTCCCCCCCGTTCTCCCCTTCCTCGCCCTCGTCCTGAGACACCACCCACCCCACCGCCACCTACCTTTCATCCCCCTGTTCCCCAATCTAAATTTAGCCTACCGCCCCTCTCAATCCTAGAACTTCTCCGTCTCCTAGCTACTTCCCTTACTAATATTACCACTGCCGGGCTGAGTGGCTCAGACGGTTAAGGCGCTGGCCTTCTAACCCCAACTTGGCAGGTTCGATCCTGGCTCAGTCCGGTGGTATTTGAAGGTGCTCAAATACGACAGCCCCGTGTCGGTAGATTTACTGGCACGTTAAAGAACTCCTGCGGGATTGAATTCCGGCACCTCGGCGTCTCCGAAGACCTTAAAAAGTAGTTAGTGGGACGTAAAACAAATAACATTATTAATATTACCACTAATCTGTACTATCTCCTTCTTCAATACTACCCATGTCCTTCCACTTATACCTACATTCCGCACCCACTCACTGTTCCTCAACAACATCTGTAAATCTTGTTGTATTTTCGCTGTAATACTTTCCAATTCTGTAATGCGCGCCCGAGCACCCTAGCAGACTCCATACAGTTTCTTGTCTCTGGTGTTTCTGGGGTCTGCCTGGGCGGGGGCCGTGCGGGTCCTCCCTGGGTTCCGCCTTGTTGGTCGTAGTGCCCCACGCCTCTCTCATACTTCTACTCTTTGTCAGGTATGTACGATACATACCACCCTGTGGAAAGTTTTCTCACACTTTCTTCCCAACCGAAGGCCGAAGAGCTCCTAGTTGAGCTGATGGCCCGCCCACCCCATGAGGGTGGGAATGAAATAACTTAATGATGATGATGATGTGCACCTGCATACACCTCAGCGTCAGTGGGTAGGGTCTGACACATCCCACTCTGAAGAGTCTAGTGTCAGACCTAAGACGAAGCGCTGGTTAATAGAGCAAACGCCGGAAAAGCCTTCCATCTAATTTTTGATCTGAGATGCCAATGTGCCAGAATTTAGTCCTGCAAGCTTTCCTTCATGTGCCAGTAAATCTAACGAAACAAGGCGGGCGTATTTGAACACTAGCGCCTTAACCTTTTCAGCTACTCAGCTCTGCTATTCAATTATTAAGTACCATAAAAAACACACACTAATAATGATGATAATAATAATAATAATCATAATTTGGAGAATCCAACCCACAAACAAATGTTACAGTTTTCGTGTCTTTATTGTTGGCGAAAAACATTTCAAAATGAGGATCGTGATAAGGTTAACTATGCAGGGAGCCACAGCTGAGTACTCTCTAACACTACTGATGAATGATATAAGGAGAAGAAGAAGAGGAGGAGGAAAGGCCAGGATGAGGAGAAGAAGGTGAATAAGAAGAAATCTGTCGCTCTACAAGCTCGTTTCATAGAGATATTTTTAGCACATACTTTTAAATCTTCCTCGGTTTGATATCCCTCTGACCTCCTGCAGAAGGAATATCCATTCACGGCTGGCCACAACAGTGAAGGAATTATTGTAGGTAAATGATTTTTGCTTAGGAATAGCGAGCAATGTCGAGCTCAGCGCTCTGGTGTTTTTATCATGGTGTTCAGAAAGGCTATGAAATCGTTCATACAAGTAAGATGGGGATTGTAAGGTAAGGATTTGATGCAATGAAGTTAGGGTATGCAGCTTGCGTATGTCTTCAAGGCGTAGCCATCCGAGGTCGACATAAGACTGGGTAAAATTATCTGAAAATTTCAGATTAAATATAAATCTTACACAGGCATTCTGTGCACATCGTAGTTTATTCCGAAGCTCGGTTTTCATGCCTTTGTAAACTACGTCACAATAATCGAATATTGGAAGAACGAGGGTTTCAACTAGTTTCTTCCTTAAACTGAATGGGGAAAGTAAATTTGAAATTGTTCAATAGGTGCAGCATCGCGAAAAATCGTCTACTCACAGATATTGTCTGATCCGTCCGCGAGAAGTGCTGTTCAATGACCATTCCGAGACTTTTTAGAGTAAAGCTTGCTTTTGAAGTCATACCTGAGGAGTGGACATGCAGTAATTAGTGGAAATAAGTCTTGAGTGGGCAACTGCTATGGTTTGGGATGTTTTGGGTTTAAAATAAGTCCATGCTGGGAAGATCATTAGCTTATGGCTTCTAGTGTGCCGTATTCATGTGTGACATATGCTACAGCGCAAACAAAACCAACTAGCACGAGGTCCGGAAACATGGCGCCGGAGCAATTTAGACGAGGACTGGTTTATAAATGTCGAATACGCAATGAAGTGATTGTGAAGAAAGGACTTTACCTTCATCTCTAAGCGGAGAAAACGTGTATATATGTGTAAATATTGTTAGAATTAAATCAAATGCAAAATGTAGAATGTATGAAAACAAGACGAAACCAAAGATTGAACACATAGGGTAATGTTACGGAGTATAAAATATCGATATTTGTTAATAAGAACGGTAGCGACATCTAGGTGTCAGTTGATGTAAGTAAACACCTAAGATAGAGTTCCACATCTAGTATCTAATTTTGTTATTCTATGACTAGTGTAAAACGTTAAAAGTATTCTTGTTCATTGTTAATGTCAATGTGATGGTAGTATGGAAATGATACGTAAAAATTAGAAATTGTTTGCAAAAGGAAGTTATCAGGGGATATGTAAATGCAGTTAAGCGAATGCACCTGGCCTAAAATAACGGTGATATGCTTATGATTGTATAAAGGCCAAGCCATTACAGAAGGAGCAATACGATATATAATAGAGATTGTCCGTATCGTAAATAACTTCATATAATCAGAAGTGTATGCGTAATTGATTTACTAGTGGCTGTGTGTATTGTTAAAGAAATAATATTAACCTTTTTCAGGTGTAATCTGCATGAGTCTAAAATGATGTTGTCAGAAATGTATTCAAGAAGTACTAATTCACAGGAGAATATGGAGTGCTAAATCATGTACGAGTAGGTCCAGCTGAGATGATGGAGTGGTTACCGGGATGGATAACCTAAGCCAGTGATTCATATAACCCTTGCCATTCAAGTCAGTAACTGCTTTCCATTATAATGATGTATTTTTACTGTGTGCACTTTATTTGATGCAACATGCATCTGTATTTTATTTTAGTTACTAGTTTCTTTAATGTAGGTAGTAATGTATATGTAGTACATGTTCTGAAGTAGTTCGCCAAAACGTAATAGTAATTACACCTCGAGCGGCGTGATATTATGTTATTTGGTATATAGGAATTCTCATATGCGTTTGGCGACTCGGCATTCGAAATGATACGATACCATGCGAGTGAATGAATGGTTATGTTAGTGGATGACTTCGACATCGCTTATATTATGTTGTAGTGCCGTGATTACTGGAAGACACGAGCCTATGTATACATATTTAACAACATTAACATAGAATCAGCATATTTATCGCGAAGCTAACCTTGGTAATGCAGGTAAGTGACACAAATGTAGTAATGTTGTGAGTAATGACACTAGTGTAAATCAACGTGAGATAATAATAATAATAATGACAATGATGATGGTGTGAGTGTTAAATATATTAAGTACCTGCGATGATGGTGGTCATTGTGTTGATGAATAATTCAAGTGTATTAAGTGCTTGTGGTGGTAATAGTTATTATGATGATGAATAATAAAACATGGGGATGATATCGTGATATGCCACTGATGTGTGGATTAGCTTACATAAAATTTTGAGACAATAATTTACGATACCCTCATTTGTTGGACATGTATATTTGTGTGTGGGGTCTTTTATCTGCAATTATCGACCATTGTTGAACTGCCGTTAATTTATGTGCCGGTACTGTGGGTATTTAAAATGCATTTAAAATCCATTATTACGTCAATAATTTTGATTTTCCTTATTGGCCCAATAAGCTAATCCTTGACTTGAGCATGCGTAGTGTCTCTCTTGAAGGGAGCGCTCTGCAGTTGAATTGCTGTCTCGTCAACTAGCGAGCATGTAGTCTTGTTCTGAGCGAGCTGTGAGATGGACGCCATTAGCCTTGTTCCTAAAAAGACTTTGAAGAGTGGTGAAATGGAGTTAGATACTCCCGGTTAGGTGGGAGATAGAATAGGCAATGGCCTGAATACGTTTTCTGTCTTGTTATGTTCCACTAGTGATAGTAACTTTGTATTTTGGTGATTATTTTAATTCTACTATGTGAGTGTTAAGTGTGAGCCTGCATGCCAAGGCAGGCAGATTATCTCTGAAAACATGTTTCTGGTGTAAGTTGTGATAAAGGATTGCACTAATTTGGATATAAAACCACCAGCATGTAAGTAATATTTATTCAAAAATTATCTTGGAGCAACGCGTACTTCAGTGGATTACTTGGAGGAGACATTGTTTACAACCGTCGTCTTGGAATTTTCAAAAACATTATCTTGTCCGTTAACGAACCAACGTTATCACTGTTATTTAATTTTAGGCCTACCTGGAGTTATCGCCAATGTAGTGTGAATTGAATTTGAACTCTATACCCGGTATTTGGAAATTTACTAGCCGACTGGAAAATTTAAATCACTATTGATAAAATTCTCATGTAAAAGTGATATGTAAATTTAATTACGAGGCGAATTGGAAACTCGCGGTGAGCATATGTGCTTTATGTCATTCCTTCCTTGCTGTTATTGAGATTGTTGTACGTTTTTTTGGTTTTCTGCTCCATATACGGTGTGCGTATTGTTTTGGTTGTTCGTATTGTTATTTATTATTATTATTATTATTATTGCTCGGTGTGTGTTTCTCTCTCTGCCTGTTTTCTCTGATTTTGAAATGCGTACTCTGATTGTATCGTATTTAGTGTGATTTTCCAAATTGTGTCATGTTGCTATGTAGTCCTTTCTTGCCGATATCTCCCGCGTTCGGTCTTATCTCATGTGCTCATTGTTGTGGCTTCCAAGGCCGCCTCGTAATTAATTTAATAACGACCATCTTGGTCTTATGTAAAATTATTCTTTATAGGAAATGCCACCTTCTATGAATTTAATATCATGATACATGTAATTATAATTTATTTCTTGAACTTCGGGGTGATTAACGCTCACATTCCTTATTCTTACGTAGTTTGTTACGTCACTAGCCTAAATACTTATTATCTGGTAAACGCTAAAATTTTGGCAGGCTTTGCCTATTATTAAATGAAATTTTAATAGCTTGGGTCGTGAGTTGCTAGTGGACCTTTAGCGTGTGTGGTTGTTCGTTTTACATTGTGGAACATAATTTTTTTTCCTCCCCTTGTAATACTGTATGAATTTGGGGAATATTTTTCTGGTTCCTAGTTATTAACTTTTGGTTCGTTTCTTTAAGTTATTTTGTAATTTTGGTTCTGCTTGGCACATATTTCGGGTTTGTGTGTATGGTGTGTATTGCCTAGTGATTGACAAAAGGAAGATTGAATCCTTGTGGCAACAAGTTAATTATCTATGGCCAGTAATTAATTTACAATGGTATACCCTAAAGTTTAAAATTTGTTAATAAGATTGTAATCCTCTTCTGTATTATAATTCTGCTACTGGTCTGAGTTAGTACCATTTAGTTTCAATGAATTCAGTTCATTTATTTAAATGTTAAGTGTTTTGAAAGAAAGTTATTTACCCTTTATTTTTTTTGAAAGAAAGTGTTTATTTAACCATAAATACTATGAATTAATTTTTTTCTCTTTAAGTAAACATCTTATTTACGATTTTATTTCGTCTGTCATTTAGTAGTTAACAATGTTGACCTGCCAACCTGTCAAATGTTAAAGTAAGATCCTGCCCTTTTCACTCCCTATTTTGCCCTCCACGCTTCATATTTGGTGCTACTGCCCTTATGGTAAGTATTGAGTTTGGTTTTCGTTGTTGTTTGGTGCTTTTCTTGATAAGGTTGCAATAGTGTTGTGGTAGCTTTCGCCGTGGTGGTTGTTGTTGTTCTAACACCTTGATAAGTTGCACAGGTCAATGTTGCTAGCTGCTAAAAGTGACCAACCTTTTAAACTTAAAAATTGTAAAACTGAAATGGATCCAAGTAATTGTGCTTAATATGTGTTTCATGTTTGATCGAGACTTGCTTGTCGTTGCCTTCTTGTACTTGGAGTATGGCGTGGCTCTGTATCTGTGCACTTGCTGCTTGTTTTGTTTACCATGTTCCATGGTCATGGAATCCTGTTGTGTTTTGGGGTCTGCTTATTCTGTACCTGCCATGTAGGGGTAAGTTGAGGACCATTCTCACTTTTATTAATAATTAATTTGAAGTATTTACTTAATCTGCTTCTGATTTAAATAATTGAAAGTTTCTTCCACATTTTACCTTAATGATGTGATGTTCTTTGACCTTGTTATCTGCAGCTTCTTGGTATACTATAGCCCTTGCTGGAATTGCAGTACCTGTCCTTGGTGGGATTTACTTGGATTAATTTGTGGTGGGTTTTGGAACTGCTGTTGTGACCCTGATTTAAATTCTAAGTGATGTTTTTATTCCAGTTTCATCCATGGTCCAGAGTGTGTGATATGAAATTGTATTGTAATAAAATTTTATCTTGCAGTAACTATGTACCCACCTCGCTGTTTGGCCTGAACATGTGGAATTGATTTACAATCTTGACCCATGGTGACGCTCTCCTTCCACCTTATTTTACTGTCCTGCCTTGTCCAGGTTACGATGTGTCTTCTGTTGTTATTCTGAGTTTATTTAATGTGGTGAGTTCTCATGTGTTGGTGGTTCTTGCTTATGTAGGCCTATATTGGTTCGTATCTGGGTCATGTGCTGTGGGATTTCTTCCTATTTTACCTTATGTGGTCTTGTGCATGTTCCCGTTCTTGATATGGTGTTGTTGTAGGTCTGTATTGAACTCGTGGATGATTATGTCATGTGATTATGGTGTATTGATGGGAATCTCACTTGGATTTGTTGTGTTTAATGCTATTAGTGTAACCTTGGGCAGTGTTCTTGTTGTCATGTAGTCTGAAATGAGTGTCCTGATTGAACGGTGATAGGCTACGTCTGTATGGTTCATCTGAGAGGGTATTATCTTTTTAATTTGATGTGTCCATGTCAGGTAGCTCTGTCAGTTCTGTTGTGGAGTGATTAATTTCTGTACCTGATGTTATTCATGTCTTGTCCTTTTGGTACTACTCATCGCCTTTTATTCACCCTTTTCTGCTGTGTGCATGTACTTCACTCATGTGGTCTTGTTGTAATGAGGTGTGGTCTTAATTTCTTTGTGAATCTGTGGTTTATTTGACCTGGTTAATTGTAGTCATTGTGTATTAGCTTCTTCCCCTTGCATATTTTCTGTCAGGTGTCTGTGTACTAAACTCTTGCTCTGGGTTTCATTCTCTGCTGCTCATTATGTGTGACTAGTGTCACGCATGTGTGTGATCTTTTGGTGCTGGTTAATGATATCAGTTTTGGCCATGTGCTTGAGTGAATTTTCATTCTTCCTGATTTTTCATTGCTAGTCCTGGTGGGTTGCTGCATGTGTTGATTCTTGGTTGCCCTTGTCAGTTGTCGTTATACCTGTGTGGTGTTACTGGTACTTCATGGCAGTTGTGTGGGTTCATTTCTGAGTTCTGGTGTGGAGTACAGCTGGCTTATCGCTTAAACGACCCTTCGTTTTTACTGTGTCTTCATGTTGGGATTTTGGTTGTGAGTTTCGCAATTGTTGTGTTGTTACTGGTGGCGTTCTTTATCTAATTATGGTGGAATCTGTTCTGAAATTAACCTTCTGCAATAAATCTTCCTTCCTGTTCATTTTCTGTGGGTTATGGGAGTGTAATTGGTAAATCTTGTCATTTTGTGAATGTACACTGTCCTGATCATGTCTTCATTTGATGTCTAGTGGTATGAGAGCTTATGTCGCTTTTGATTTGTATCCGTGTATCTGATGCTGTATGTGATCAGCTGTTATTGTGAAAAATTTGTGCACGAGAAATTTTCCTTGCACCTGGTGATTGTCTCTGTGTGAAATCTTCCGATTTATCTTATTTACATAAGGTATTCCTTTGTTCGTGCCTTCCGTAGTTCCTCGTCTGGTTTAGTAAGGTAACCCCTTGTAACTCAGTTGCTTCTGGCTCTACCCTGCATGTTTTCGCAACTCTATATTGTTGCCTGGTTGTCATCTGACTGTTCTGGGTTCTATTCCAATGAGTATGGGATCATTTGGGATGAATCCGGAACTGTCGCTAAAATTCCTTGTCCGTCGTTGGGGTATGGGACCCAACTGATTGACTGAAGGTTCTTCTCCATCAACTTATGCGCTTTGTCATCGTGTAACCTATCACTTCTTCATCGTTTATATTTTATTATATCCCGTGTATTCCGACTGGCTGGTAGGGTGTCTGTGGTGATTGGCCTAATCACACAGGGTGGACTGTTGTTTTGCCACCATATTATTAGTCCTGGGTTATCCAGAGGTTCTTCTGAACACTTGATGGTTGTGATAATACACCTGTGCTCAGTATATTCAAAGATTATTTATATGGAGAGGTAACTTTCCCTGAATTTTGGCCCTTGTTATGCTGCGTTGAGCTGATTCCGTTTGATGTAATGTCTTTTCCATGTCTTGTCAGTTGTTCTCTATCGTCCTGACTGTAATTGTTGGCTCTCATGTGGTTGTTGGCCTCGGTAATGGTTGTATGGTGATCTCTTGCGGACACACATTGTTTACACCCCTCTACCTATTATATTGTCGACGAAGTCTCCAGATATTGCCATGACTTGCTTCTTATTCTTGGTCGATTATCCATGTGATTGCTACGTTATGGTTGCGGATGGTTGTGTATACTGTAATTTTTCTGCCTCTTCGTTACCTGTTTTCCTAATTTTGTGTTCTGGGTTACCTGATTTCTATAGATGGTTTATCGGTATGTGTACTGCTACATACCTCTAGCATATGCTTTTCAGTTGTTACCTCCATGTACCCCCTGGTCATTTATCTTTCCTGTTCTTGGTCTTAAGGATCCTTCTGGTATCTGTACTGTCTTGTGGAATTATGTAATGTGTGGAAGAATGCTAGGATCACATGTAAAAGAATGTGTAAACTATAATGGTCTTCGACCTATCAAATGGTTGAGTCTATTGAATTTTACTTAACTTGCTGGGACTAAAACCACTGTAACTTGCCACTGGATTCCATGAGCCACCTTGAATATTCAAAATTATTTTTCTGATCTCTTGTGATTGGTCTTGATACTAGTATGTTGAAGTCTTGGGATATTTCAGTTATTTTCTCCTTTTTCTTAATATGTAAATCTTATTCAAAGGTTGGATGGGTAATACTATAACTCATAAATTGGTAATTCCAAAAACTGGTGTATCTTTGCTTACTAGCCAACAAAAGAATGTAAAATGATAAAATTATTTTGGTAATTTCTCTAATGCCAATACAAACTAATGGTCTGGTGTAATGATGTTAACGGTGTTATATGTTTAACGCGGGTGCAAAATTTGAACTGTTATCGCTGGTAAATTTGGACATGTGGAACTTGTGTAACTCCTCGAAACATAATGAAATATTACTAAGGTGTCCTGGAAACCTAGTTGGAAAAATGTTGTGGTCTCTAACATGTGTGGTTCATTGTGGTCTGTAAATATGCACTTGGTCCCTCGCTTTTGCTCGTGTGTGTGGTGTTTCAGTTTTAATCGCGCGGCGTTACACCCATGCATCTGCTGAACGGAGAACTAGTGTATGAAATATCTGTGGTTGCTTACTACGCCATGTGCTGGTGTGATTAAACTATGTTGTGTACTGTCAACTTGTGTGGTGTGTGATGTGACGCTGGCCCCGTTGTATCTCTTCGGTCACACTCAACGTGTTTATCTACTGGTATTTGGTGAAGTTCTGCTATCCCTCAACCAAGTAAGACCTTTCCATGTTGCTGTACTTAATATGTTGGACTATCGTCCCTGTATCAACGTGTGAAGATTTATTTTGGACATTGAAATTGTATCATATAATTTTGTATCCCAACATCTTGACACTTCGCCTCCCCGTGTTTCGGCTTACGGAGGGGAGAACTGAGACAATAATTTACGATACCCTCATTTGTTGGACATGTATATTTGTGTGTGGGGTCTTTTATCTGCAATTATCGGCCATTGTTGAACTGCCGTTAATTTATGTGCCGGTACTGTGGGTATTTAAAATGCATTTAAAATCCATTATTACGTCAATAATTTTGATTTTCCTCATTGGCCCAATAAGCTAATCCTTGACTTGAGCATGCGTAGTGTCTCTCTTGAAGGGAGCGCTCTGCAGTTGATTTGCTGTCTCGTCAACTAGCGAGCATGTAGTCTTGTTCTGAGCGAGCTGTGAGATGGACGCCATTAGCCTTGTTCCTAAAAAGACTTTGAAGAGTGGTGAAATGGAGTTAGATACTCCCGGTTAGGTGGGAGATAGAATAGGCAATGGCCTGAATACGTTTTCTGTCTTGTTATGTTCCACTAGTGATAGTAACTTTGTATTTTGGTGATTATTTTAATTCTACTATGTGAGTGTTAAGTGTGAGCCTGCATGCCAAGGCAGGCAGATTATCTCTGAAAACATGTTTCTGGTGTAAGTTGTGATAAAGGATTGCACTAATTTGGATATAAAACCACCAGCATGTAAGTAATATTTATTCAAAAATTATCTTGGAGCAACGCGTACTTCAGTGGATTACTTGGAGGAGACATTGTTTACAACCGTCGTCTTGGAATTTTCAAAAACATTATCTTGTCCGTTAACGAACCAACGTTATCACTGTTATTTAATTTTAGGCCTACCTGGAGTTATCGCCAATGTAGTGTGAATTGAATTTGAACTCTATACCCGGTATTTGGAAATTTACTAGCCGACTGGAAAATTTAAATCACTATTGATAAAATTCTCATGTAAAAGTGATATGTAAATTTAATTACGAGGCGAATTGGAAACTCGCGGTGAGCATATGTGCTTTATGTCATTCCTTCCTTGCTGTTATTGAGATTGTTGTACGTTTTTTGGTTTTCTGCTCCATATACGGTGTGCGTATTGTTTTGGTTGTTCGTATTGTTATTTATTATTATTATTATTATTATTATTGCTCGGTGTGTGTTTCTCTCTCTGCCTGTTTTCTCTGATTTTGAAATGCGTACTCTGATTGTATCGTATTTAGTGTGATTTTCCAAATTGTGTCATGTTGCTATGTAGTTCTTTCTTGCCGATATCTCCCGCGTTCGGTCTTATCTCATGTGTTCATTGTTGTGGCTTCCAAGGCCGCCTCGTAATTAATTTAATAACGACCATCTTGGTCTTATGTAAAATTATTCTTTATAGGAAATGCCACCTTCTATGAATTTAATATCATGATACATGTAATTATAATTTATTATTATTATTATTATTATTATTAGTCATGTCAGTACTCCTCGGTTGTAGAAATCTGAAATTTATTTGCCCGGTTCTTGAACTTCGGGGTGATTAACGCTCACATTCCTTATTCTTACGTAGTTTTGTTACGTCACTAGCCTAAATACTTATTATCTGGTAAACGCTAAAATTTTGGCAGGCTTTGCCTATTATTAAATGAAATTTTAATAGCTTGGGTCGTGAGTTGCTAGTGGACCTTTAGCGTGTGTGGTTGTTCGTTTTACATTGTGGAACATAATTTTTTTTCCTCCCCTTGTAATACTGTATGAATTTGGGGAATATTTTTCTGGTTCCTAGTTATTAACTTTTGGTTCGTTTCTTTAAGTTATTTTGTAATTTTGGTTCTGCTTGGCACATATTTCGGGTTTGTGTGTATGGTGTGTATTGCCTAGTGATTGACAAAAGGAAGATTGAATCCTTGTTGCAACAAGTTAATTATCTATGGCCAGTAATTAATTTACAATGGTATACCTTAAAGTTTAAAATCTAATTTTAAAATTAAAAATAATATATATATATTTTTTTTTTACAAAAGGCATTTGTTAATAAGATTGTAATCCTCTTCTGTATTATAATTCTGCTACTGGTCTGAGTTAGTACCATTTAGTTTTAATGAATTCAGTTCATTTATTTAAATGTTAAGTGTTTTGAAAGAAAGTTATTTACCCTTTATTTTTTTTGAAAGAAAGTGTTTATTTAACCATAAATACTATGAATTAATTTTTTTTCTCTTTAAGTAAACATCTTATTTACGATTTTATTTCGTCTGTCATTTAGTAGTTAACAATGTTGACCTGCCAACCTGTCAAATGTTAAAGTAAGATCCTGCCCTTTTCACTCCCTATTTTGCCCTCCACGCTTCATATTTGGTGCTACTGCCCTTATGGTAAGTATTGAGTTTGGTTTTCGTTGTTGTTTGGTGCTTTTCTTGATAAGGTTGCAAATTTAGTGGTTGAAATATTGAAAAGTGCTATACTGTGTGGATTATTTAATAAGATGGGAGGTGACAATGAAGATTTATCTTGATGTCGCTACATAGAACGTATTATTTAATTGCGTTATGCCAGTGTGAAGTTAGATAAAGCAAAAGGAGGTGTAACACTCGTATATAAGCTAATGCTGAAATTGTAATGCCCTGGTATAAGATGATGTTAAGGTTATAATACTCTTACATGATTGAATGCTGGGATCGTAATGTTGATATGTAAGTGTAGGCTAAGATGGTAAGGCATATAATTATTAATTGCGATGAGATGTCGGTCACAATTGTCCTATCGATTATCGTTACGTTTCGGATGTCATATTCAAAATTTATGTCAATCATTAGGGTTTTTAGTCAGTATGACGGCGACGTGTTTGAGGCGTGCATAAGGTTTACCACGCGTACGGCTTCGAGGATATATGACGTGATATTAATAAGTTAGATGTTTACTTCATGGACATCGTAGTTTAGTAGATGTAGTAGAGATGTCGTATGTGGTTTTATTAACATTTGAGTGTATATATTCTTGTCCTTATGTATATTATCTATGATTATTTATTTTATGCATTAGCATTAAGGTAACCTGATCCTCGAAGGTATGCGCGAGGATGGACGTGTAATTATTGTCGCGTTGAGGCGAACCTCATCAGGACGTACGAGTTAGTTAAGGTGGTGATGATTATTTATTTTAATTAGGTTAGGCATCACATAAAAAAAGACATTATTATCAGCTGAATTTGACATGAACGGGATTCTCCTATTGAAAATCAGACATCAAATCAAAACTGGAGGAATAAGAATACCTAAAACTTGTGGAGTAAAAGAAAGAACACGGTCATAATGGTAATTTTCCAGGTTTAGGCATGTTATTGAATAAATATAGATTTAGGTCTGGAATTTCAAATAGCTATTATAAAATGAGGAATGATCAATTTGAAATCACTGCATTATGTTGAATCGGGTATAAATTAATTAAATTACGACAGCCGTTTTATGTCATTACCAATTTGTTTTTTGGTAATATTTGAAATCTGGGTTATACTTTGGTTTCGTCTTAACTAGTAGGATCATTTATATTAATAAATATAATTCGATCCAGAATATCTCCATCTTTTCATTATAAAATAGATATACATGGCCTTACTTATGAAATTAATTCAAATTCCAAGATCATATTTGGTATAATCAATTTTAATTCAAGACAAGGTCTCGATTGTTACAAGCATGTCATAAAATATGAGAATAGGTGATGCAAACATAAGGGCGATTGGCTTAGAAACTTTAATATAGAAATTTGATAATAAGCCGCCCGATAGGATTCCGAATCCAATTTTCCACCGTTGATGCGATTTCTATTCACCGGAACGTATTAGCTAGCTGAGGCACACACAAAGTCCTGTGATTTTATGAAACAGCCCCACAACAATAAAAGAACCCGTCAAGACCCTGGGTGTAGAGTGCTCCCAATGCTAACCTATGGGGCAATGCCACGAGGAGGGCGTACTAGATCCATGCTAATTTCCTCGATTGCTTCCGAAACGTCTGTTGGTTTTGCATGGATATACAATTGTACGTTGCCAGCAAAAATGTGACATTTAAAATGAGTCAGCTGTTTAGCTAAATCATTGATATAGACAGAAAGTGGCAAGGGAGCTAGGGTTAACCCTTGTGTTACACCTGTTTTTATATATTGCCACGAAGAAAAGGTACCCTGATTGACGACACTTTGGTGACGTTCGCGTAAATAGGCTCCCATCCATTTCAGAGTACTGTAGGAGAACCCTAGGCGATAAAGTTTGGATAGGAGCAACTCATGGTCTACAGAGTCAAATGCTTTGCTGAAGTGCAACAATACTAGAATTGTCAGCTTTTGCTCATCAGTAGCCTCATCACTCACGCTTAGCAAGGTAGTACATGTACTGTGATTTCGTCGGAAAGCTGACTAGTGTGGGTCTAGTATGTCGTGGTCGATGAGATAGTTCGTGATTTGATTATGCACAATGTGTTCGAGTCCTTTGGCTGTTATAGACAGTATATTAATAGGTCTGTAGTCACTGTTTAGTGTAAAGTTTGTTTTTTGTAAAGGATGTACCAGGGTCATTTTACAGACAGTTGGAAATACACTGTTTTGAAGGAAGAAGGTGTATATGAATGTCAATACTGGAATAATGATGTCGATAATTTTCTTTATCATTATAATGCATATGTTGTCCTCCCCTGTGGATTTAGTTTTAATTTGCAAGAAAAGCGCTTTCACTTGCAGAGGTGAGACATAACTACAATAAAATTTGTCTCTGCCTATGCGTAGTGGGTTGTAATTTGCACTCAAAAGATTTTCTTTTGCTTCTTCGTTTAACTGAACATGGGAAGACATTAAGTGATTATTGAATTCATCAACAGAAAACTCCAAATCGTCTACCTTGTTCGGTTTATTTAGTCCGAATTGTTGGATTGACTTCCATAAGGTACCGGGTCTTACGTGAGGTTTTATAAGGTCATGGGCGTACGATAGTCGAGCGTTTCTTACTGTATCAGCCGTTTTAATACATAGTCATTTGTAATAAAGTTTTCCTCTGTCGGGTAATGTTTATATTTCCTATGAGCTGCATCCCGCTTGGCCATCATTACTTCTAATATTTTTTATCCACGGAGGAGTCTTTTAAAGATGCGTGCTGTTCATAGAGGGGCGTGTTTGTCAAAAATGTGAATTATCATGTTATTGAAAGGGTTGACCATGTTGTCAATGTTAGTTGTATGAGTTATCTCCTGCCACAGCATCGAAATAGCGTCTTTCAATAATTTTTCGATGTCAATATGGCTATAGTCTCTGTAAGTCACATATTTAGGTTTATGTTTGGGGTATTTCAGTGCGTAAGACATAAAGATAATGTCATGGGCTGACAGTCCGGGAGCAGATATCTGGCCATGACGTAATACTCTGTCAGGGTTGTTCGTTACTATTACGTTCAGTAGTGTGTGTGAAGTTTTAGTGTGGTGAGTGGGAGAAAGTAGGAGGATCGCCATACCGCATGCCAGAAACATGTTCAATAGATGGGTGGTTTTGGAAGGATATGAATCTAGAAGGTTTGTATTGAAGTCTCCCATCATTATAACATGTTTGTACATAGGTTCTGTTAAGATCTGTCTCTAAGTCATTCAAACGGTGAGCTTTAGGTGGCTTGTATACAGCACCTACTAAGCATTTCACAGTAGAGACCTGTATCTCTATGAACATGTACTCGGGTTTTCGCTCATACGGTTGAGGAGACTGACAGATAATTTGAGGTATCAAGCACGAAGTCTCTCATTCCTCAGAAGGCAGTAGCCAGGTAATTCCAGATTCTTAGCCTGCTGTTGGACTTTGAACCAACTTTCACTGCATAAGATTATATCAAAGGACAGTAGTATGAAAATCGCTTTTAGTTCATGTATACGAGCTTGAGAAACTAAACTCTTTGCATTAACGTGACATGTGAAATGCGCTTTTATGTCTATTTAGGGCTGACTGGAGAATGTGTGTTGCAGCTTCAAGGAGTGGGGATTGGGTCAATGGACTAGCAGGTAGACAGGTTGAAGGGATGGATTGGGAAGGGGAAGTGTGACAAGGGAAAGTATTGCTATGGTCATAGGGAATACGGCTGTGGTATGCATTGCCAATTAGTAAAATAAAATTAACTAGAACACAGCATGCGACTATATCCTATGAATGGTCAGCAATTAACATATATTAGATAGTGAAATTGTCCGTAGTAGTAATAATATTAATTATAATAATAATGTGCAACAGCAGATTAGGCATACAGAATACACAAGTAGGAGCTTATTGTACGTAGTGTTGGTGTGAGATCTATGTGGACGTAATATGGAGGCCCAACTTAAGTTAGAACCAGTTAGGAAAATTAATAAAAAGGGTAAGTAGATGGACAGGTGGTACGATCAGAAGGGGGATAAGCAAATTGATATTTAGATAAATAGATAAATAAATACAGTAAATGGATAGATAAGTAGAGAGCTAGATACATAGATAAAGCTACTTGAAAAAACTAGGTTCTCAGCTGTGACTTATGTTGAAAGATGGGAGTGGACACACATTGCCAAGTGATAAGGCAGCACTGCAACAGAAGCCTATGCCATAGGAAGTTCCATTAACTGGCACACTCTTAATTTCATCCCATCGGCATTTTTGATTACGATGTCTCCTGAGTAAGTCAAAGTGTTTGTACAACCAAAATGCTGAATTGCCATTTTCAAGATGGACATTCTGATAGCCATTAGATCTTCATGGATTTTCGTAGATGAGCCTTTCAGTTTCCTTTTCCTAGTGAAGATATCCTGACATGAGCGATAGGACAAAAATTTCACTAGGATAGGTCTCATTTTCCCTGGTGATCGAGGTCCTGCTCCGTGACACCTATCAATGCCATTAAGTCTAACATCTACACCTACTGCTTTACACATGTTCAGCACTGGTTCATCACAGCTTTCGTTCGAACATTCAGGGATGCCGAAAATTCTTACATTACTTCTGCTGTATTGCTCCAATGAATCACACTTGGCATCCCTATCCTTCTTCAGTTTGTGGATATCTGTCTCCTTCTTATCAAGTTTTTTAGGTAACTCTGAAAGTGTTCTGATATTAAATTTCAAACTTTTTTCAAGTTCTTTTATGACCACTTCTGTTATGCAGGTCAAAATGGCCTGCACAATTTTTTCAAGGAAGCTGTCCGAATTAATGAAGTCGTCCACACACACTTCATGAGGCAGCATATGTTGGCAGCAGTGGTAGTGGCTGGGCTTCCAACTCCATTGTTTCGGTGGGCCATTTTCCTTACAATGAAAATTTGGAACAAAAAGAAGATCAATACCGACAAAACATGTGGGTATATACAAATTAACATTTCTGCAATTTTTTATCACTTCCACTGCTGTATAACACCTTCAAATCACTTGATTACTGTGGAGCCTCATTCACTCACATCCGTCACCAAACATTTCAACAGATAGGTTAGAAACTATACATGGTGCGGCATGAACAGTGTCCTGATGCATTATACATTTACACAAGATTTACCTACATCAGTACGTTTAATAATTGTAATAATAATAATAATAATAATAATAATAATAATAATAATAATAATAATAATAATAATAATAATGAGCACTAGAATGAGTATTAAGTTTCAGCGAATTTCACACTTTCCTGCATTCTTGTTGTTGTTGATGCTTGTTGTTTTAAGCGGCCTAACATCGAAGGTCATCGGCCCATTTCCTGCATTCAGTCAGTGTTTTTTGTCAGTATATACATTTTACGAGGTAGTGACTATCGCACATGTCATTTCAAAGTAAACAAACAGTCATCTGTTGGGTTGTGGTATTTTGTCTATATGCAAATTTTGTTGTGGAAGCAATGTATTTCAGCGATTAGAAAATTGAGAACGCAATGTAGGCCTTGCCATTCCCCAACAACACAGAATATACAATAGTAAGCAGATCAAAGCATTGAAAATTCGATCGATCAGTCGATCAATCATAGTCGCTACTGCTTGCTATAGCCTATCCATATAGCTACTGATGCTATTGGTTACTTCACATTCAAGATCACACTTGTTTTCTTTAATGTTTATTCAGATTTATTTACAATTTATTCCTGGCATAAAAGACTTAATTTTATAACAATTGAAACATTTGCTTCTATTAATGGATAAACATGGTATGACCATTTCATCTGGTAGAAGAACAAATTTCGAGACTTCTTTCTGAATTCCCTGTTATTTCCTGGATTTCCTGCTATTTATTGAATTCCCTGACATTCCCCGGTTTCCCGTATGGGCGAAACTCTGTTAAACCTGTATTTGGATGGTGAGGCCAGTCTTCTATTTTTTTTTTTTGTAGAAGTGAAAAGATGTTCATGAATGTGTGTTAATGTGTATGTCTTTACTAGCTGATGTGATAACCTCCTCCTGTCTTATTAGTCAAATGGGGACGCTCATGCTTGAAGTTGGCTACAGCTTCAATGTTGAAATCTAATATTGAGGGATGTGTGGTAAAGAATCTGTAACGAGAGGAGGGTAGGAAGATATTCAAGATTAGGAAATAAGGGTTAAATTTGACAAAAAAAGCTGTGTATACATTTACTTACCCCCTCGACCTTTCTGGTGTTAACTAGTTGCCTTTGCAGCATCAGAACAAGTGACACTTGCATATCTTGTATTGTATCTGTGTGGCATTTAGGGAACGGAGTGTGGCGGAGGAGAGGAGATGGGCGGAGCATTGAGCTTATGCAGTGTTGGCTCTAGGCTGAACATTTACACCGATAATGGCAAAACTTCTTCGGAGCAGCTAAAGAAATCAAGGCTTTCTTGCAAAACAACCCTCAGAAAACCAACTCTTCACACAACTGCAGGCATGAGACTGACATGGCATTTCATCCCTCCTGCAGCAACACACTTTGGTGGAATCTGGGAAGCAGCTGTCAAGAGTCTGTTATATCACCTCAGAAGAGTGATGGATTCTTATCGCTTCACCAACAAAGAATGGACCACTCTCATAACACATACATCCTTTCACCAAACATCTTTTAGACGTGCCTTAATTGTGTAAATTGGAATTTGTGAATTTAGACATGTCTTAATTGTGCAAATTGTCATTTGTGAAATTACAACAAGTCTCCTCATATTTATAACACACGTTCCTCTATGTAACACTTTGACTAGAGTGATCAGGAACGTGATGTCTCCTTAAATTAGTATGACAAGATCAAAGTCTTAATATTAAGAACCCAAGGTGTACTGAATACATGGATTTCAATAAACTTTTGAAACATTGTTGAATTAATGTACATTTTAATACGGTCCAGTCATGAGATTTATGACATATAATTATCTGAGATTGTTGTAAACAACCCGCGGAGTGAAATTAAAGTCCACTGTTTGTTTCGGAGATGAACCCTGTATACGAATGTTAGACTAATGTTGTGTACGAAACTATCAACTCATATAAAGACTATACATCCAATCATACATAAGGAAGGCCATCTTCTTGTCGGTGGAAGACTGCACAATACTCCAATACTAGTGGACTGGAAGAATTAGAAATTCTGCTTCATCTCACAAATATAATTATGATGGCAGAACACATTCATCTACTTCATAATGGCACTCAACACACTGAGAGAAAAGTTTAGGATCTCATCAGCAAAGGGGAATGAAAGAAGCCACACTCATACACATCTCAAGTGTTCTAAGTTGAATGCAGATAACTCAGAACAATTAATGCAAAATACACAAAGGGTGCCTCTAACCCTGACATACCCATTTGTTATAACTAGCATAGAGTATGCCTGCCCAATTCTAGTAAAAAATCGTGTGAAATCGAACAAGACCAGACCGCCTATCTACCAAGGCTGTCTAAATAGACATGATACCTGATCTCACCACAACAACATTTCTCTCCGCACTTTATCGACTTAGTTCTCATAGAGGTCAACTCCTGAATATTTACAGCAATAATGGAACAAACTTCTTTCGAGCAGCTACAGAAATCAAGGCCTTTCTACAAAACCCTCAGAAACCCTACTTTTCACACAACTGCAGGCATGGGACTCAAGTGGCATTTCATCCCTTCTGCAGCACCACACTGGTGGAATCTGGGAAGCAGTTGTCAAGAGTCTGATATATCAGCTCAGATGAGTGATGGGTTCTTATCGCTCCACCAACAAAGAAGGGACCATTATTACAACACATACTCACATCCCCTCACCAAAGCTAAATGATGACCCTTTTGACACTTCCTACCTAACAACATCCCATTTCCTTATATGAGAGCCAATTACTTCACTCTCTGATCATGATTATACAACCTTGCCCACAAGGCTATACTTTCAGCAGCTAACCCAGAACTCCCAGAAGAGATGTTGAAATGAATATCTCAATAAATGGGCAATGAAATACCCCATAGCAACATAGTCAAACTGAAAGAAGATGACACAAATGCAATGAAGTGGGCGATGACAGTGATCTAATGTGTATCCTGGTAATACCAATATAAATGGTCCGTTATTGGACATTTGGACGGACCATTTATATTGGTATTATAAATTTACTCATTCGGAACAAATGTTTGAGGTTCCCTATGGGAATCAACAATCAACAGATCCTGGTAATGACGAATTCATTCACGTAATGAAAGTTCAGGTGAATAACGGTAAACTTACTAGCCCTATTCACAAACACTATCCCTTACGAACTACGAAACATAAAGGCAAGATAACTCTTGAATCGCTTATCTATTCCTTGCATGTTGAAGTAATATTGTTCCGGGATTATCTGTGGAACGCAGAGAGGTGAAAAAAGGTGTCGGCTTTGAATGGGTCTATCTACGATATCAAAGATTAATTTAAACATTAAAATAAAGGTTATATTTCTTTTCAGATCTCAAACTTAACAAAAATTTTCACTAGGTGAAGGAACAAAATGTCAGATACAAAATAGCAAACAAAAATAGAAATGCAAGGGTTGGAAATTACAAGTTTTGAGCTTCCAGCTCCAATTTACAAGTTTACAACTTCACAAATGTTGTGTTTGTTTAGATAACGAGAGATATCTCCCAAGACACAGTTCAAGAGCACCTTGCTCCAAAGGTTACACGTACAGCCTTCCGAAGGCCCCCTCAATATTACACCAATATCACGATAAAGTTTACATGCTCTTTAAATTCAACCAAGGAGGCTATGCTCAAACCTTACAATTTCTTGCCTCTTAAGGCACAACGTACAATTTACAATTCCTTTACACAGGGGTATCTATTACCCATACTACTGGGCCTTTGTGGAAAAGACGAACAGGATAAAATACTGGCCCAAACTCAAAATATATGGAGCCGTACACTTGCGCTCCTTTATAACCAAGATTTAATACCCTACTTGGGCTCGTGGCCCAATGATGCAGAGGCTAGGGAATCCCACACTACTGAGGTGACTCGAAAAAGAAGTTAATGAGTGATTTACAGGAGGAAAAAAAAATTACAAAATCGTAGTCACCTCAAGATAAATTGAAGGGGAATTCAAGATGGTAAAGAATTCTCTATTCACAGATTTACAGTTTAAGTCTGTATGAAATATTACATTAGCAGAAAGAAAGTTTACGTTATAGTAAACAGATGGTTACATAGTTAAATATAAGAACCTACCCCTCGGGTGAGTTTGCGGAGATAGATACAGAGATAGAAAACTGGTGGCTTTTACCTGGGCTGATGTACTTCCTGCCGAACAATTAGGCACACCGCCTCCTCTATTAACACACACACTCAGATATTTGACGAGTTTAGACGAGATAACTAGAAAAAGCCGCGGCATTTATACCCGAGGGGAGGGTTCGAGAAGGCATCGGACTAAATCCGACCACACCCTCTCAATTTATTGGATACTAAAGTAGATACAAGAAGCTTATGACTGGCCAAAAATAAATACAGAAAATTTGTGATTGGCCAGACTCCAAAGCTGGCAGGATGAGAAGGAAGTGTTGCAAACCATGAACTATCAAAATACATGAAAGTCAATTTAGATGAGAAAACTTATAAACACAAGACTTCTATAAATCATTAATTATTACACCATGCACCAGAGTGCATGACTTCAGTTTTTTGTACGGACATCTATGGAGAAAAGTTCAAACTTCTAGATGTACACCAAAACAAAACAAAGAAATCCAGTCAGTTTAAGTAACTTTAAAATAAAATATTACTCAGTTATTCAGTAGTGACATCTTCTGATTACTATTTTATGCATTAGCAGTTTCAAGTTTTGTTCAATAGATAGTGTTCCTTAAGGCACTTCTATTAAATGTGCGGGGTTGAGGTGTACTTCCTGGTAAAAATATTATAAGTCAAAATGGTCTAGTAACACCACAGACCACATTAGGAAGAATAACAATATTTTTCACTTCCCAAGAGATGGCTGCAATGTGTGTGGTATACAAGTGAATGCTGACAGTAAACAAGCATATCACCTACAACTTGTATGAACAAATTACTGCATTATCTAGAAATCAATAATTAATATAATCAATAAGATAACAAAGTTGTTTCATTTGGAATCAACTAGTAAAATATCCTGTAACAGTAACAAAACAATGTGTCTTTTAGCTACTTTGTGTTCAAAACTATTTACAAATTCAAAAGTATTAGTAGGAATGATACCAGATCCCAAATAACATAGAATAGAGGTCTTTGGAATAATCCTAACTGCTGCACAAATCATAACGCAAGATTGTGGAACAACTTGAAGGAAAAGTGAAAACTAGGTAAGTAAACAGTCAATCTCTTAAAAAAGTATATTTTCTGTAGGACTATCAATCATGTGCCCTGAAATGAAGGATCAAACCCCGGTATCTGTTGAGCAATTTTCTACCTATTTCCAATTCCTGATGATGGCTTATCAAATTATGTACATTACCTCACGAGAGTTTTCCTGCGATGACCCTGGCTCTGTTAACTCTGATTTAACTTCTTCTTTCAGAGCTATCACTTCTGATACGTGTTCAAAATTTTCCTGTGGAAAATAAGATATATTAGGTATGCTCATAACACACATCTACAAATACTGTCACTAACAAATGGATATGTTAATTCATTGATTTCCAGTATTACAGTTACTTTCAGAATTTCACTGATGTTTAAGGATGATTTCTACCAGCAGAAAACTGTTATAACCAAAGGCTGTACTGAGAATGGTGTTACTATTCTTGCCCACTCCTTATGTCAGAGAAAGGATGAGATGGAGAACAAAATATAAAATGCAAAATATTTTCTAGCCATATCAGAAGATATAATACCAGGGATGGAATTGGGGCCATCTCACACAGAATTTGGAAAGAAGCAGTGATAGGCATAAACACTAAATTGTATGAACTGTTTTCATATGTACAATCATATCAATCAAATCATAAACGTTGTGTGAACTAATTAGAAGCGTTACAACTGTTCTAAATAATTTTTTGTTCTCAGCATACAGTTTGTTTATAGGCAGATAAAATACCTTGAAATAATGGAATCATATTCTCTACTCTGGTTTTGCTAAGATCACAGGGGCTACATAAACCATTAAGGCAGTTCTGTTTCAAACAGCATATATCAATGCTTCCAAGTTTAAAATAAAAAAAAATAAACATGAATGAAGCAGACTTATCACAGTCATATACCAGCAAAATATGTGATGTAGCCCAAAAAAAAAGCAACTAGAAATGAAATATTTTACTACTACAAGCATGTCATCTAGTGTTCTGTGAAGAACTGTGGAGATGAGAACACTGTCAGTGCAGAGTCAGCAGTGTTGGAGTGTACATCTTCAGTTTCAGAAGTTCCTTTATGATCTACGACAAAACATTTAAATTTTTCACTTGAATTCATAAAACCTTGTCAGCATTAAAGGGGGGAAGGTACTGTGAATAAAAGCTCATTTTAATATAAGTTAACGTACTACTAAAAGTGAATTAAAGTATCAAGTTCTACAATATACCAACTTAACGCATTCAATATAGAAGAGAACAGTAGCTGAACTAAGGAATGGATGAAAAGGATGAACAAAAAGGACAGGGAAATAATGAATAAGAGGAAAGAAAAACTCTGTTTAATGTGCCTTAAGAGCCTTAAGAAATTCTTCTCAGAAATCCTACATTCTAGAGCCCTTAGACATGGTTCTCTATATAACATAGGCTGACCTGCATTTGAGGAATAAAATGAGCTAATCACTACTCAGACTTTTTGAATGAATTCAACGCCTAAGCAAAATACTTATTTTGAGATAAGTATATTCAGATTTTGAGCTATTTTATCCCTCACATGTCATAGGCAAACCTGCTCTTTCTTCAACACACATAATATCTTCCAGCACATTGTGGATGTGAGGGTAACCCAGAATAATCACACCTGTGTTGACTTTTTGTTTAGCAGACTTGCGTATCGTTTCAAAAACACTAACGAATGATTTGTGATTTAACTTCTTCTACACTAATTATGGTAGGAGTAATCATTTTTAACATGTGGTGCTAATGGTGGTGCAGTACTGTTGGAGAATATTAGTTTTAAAATCAATACAATGGGCCAACCATCCTCTATTATAATCGGAGGGGGAAAATAGAAGAGGTGCATTCCCTACAGGAAAGTTATTTAGATACTGACAGTAAAAAGTACAGACCAATCCAACCACAACCTTAAGTTCCTAAGAGTTGGCAGCTTTGTGTAGCATGTTGTGGTGTATTCCAAGACAAAGAAACAAAACAGAGTCATACTACACTTAGATGTCCATGCAGCAAATGGTGACTGCTGGTGTTAATATTGGGGAAGCACATAGTAAATTATACCTCTGTCTGAACTGCTAAGAGTAAGTTTCTATAATGTTATCTGGAATGAGACTTACAAGTGATGCATTTGTTGTTTCTTCAAGCCCGGCTGGTTCCTCTTTGATCTTTATTTCCAGGTCCATTTTGTACTGCAACTGAAGTAGAAGGTACTAGGATCGTTGATTACTTCCAATGACCTTACACTGAAACATAAGCCAGAAAAATATATTACTTTGTTGATGTCATTGCTACTTATGTTGTTTGTCAACAGACTAAGCAACAAGCTTGTAATTTTACATGATCATCATATTATGATCATAATGAAGAACTCAAAATTTGATATGCCTGTTGATATTGTGATCATAGCTAAGGACCTCAAGTTTTCTATGACTGATACTTCGATCATAGCTAAAGGCGTCTAGTTTTACATGACTTCTAAAACAGTGATCACTTAAATAGGAAATATAAGTTAACATATCTGTCAATATCAAGATCATAGTCAAAGGACCCCTAGTATTATATGACACCATATATCATACAGTTTTGTATGGAACTGAAACCGCAACAAGATGACCTTTCTTATTAAAAATCCAATGTGCATCGCTTGTGATCAAAATGCACAAAACTTCTTGAAAATTCAGTGACTATTCGGTTTGCATATCACTCTGATCACCTGGGTCCATATCTTGAAATCTTCCTACAATTTATGAAAACCTATAACTTGTTTTCTGGTCATTGACCAGGTCAGGGATGGAATGAATGAAGAAGATAAAGGCTATTAGTATGATAGGGTCGCCACTCCCAAAGTGATTTATTAATGACTGATAGTTGCTATGAAATGAGAATGGAGTGTGTTGCTGGAATGAAAGATGACAGGGAAAACCGGAGTACCCGGAGGAAAACCTGTCCCGCCTCCGATTTGTCCGGCACAAATCTCACATGGAGTGACCGGGATTTGAACCACGGTATCCAGCGGTGAGAGGCCGACGCGCTGCCGTCTGAGCCACGGAGACTCCCTTCCTACAATTTATATCCTTTGCAATTAGCTTCAAAACTAACTGAACAAGATGACAACTCTTTGAGATTTGTTCTATCAAAATTTTCCTTCTCAGGATCAAATTCTCTCAAAACATTCTCCCCTCATCCAGCTGATTCACTATTTCTTTATTTGAGACATTTTCTATCAATCTGATAATCAAGAACTTCTGATATCATGGCCATTCAAAGGATTCAACTCTGTGTTTTCGGCATCCGTGTTTCACTTCCATATGGTGTCGTACTCCATATTCAGTGTAAACAGAATTTTAAAATTTTTCAATCTGTGAACCTAACGAACGTGATGGAGAACAGATGGAAATTTAGGCTGGATTCAGTGATGATATTTATCAATATTTACAAGGCATGTGTTAGTGTACCATGGCACGTGATCTCCGATGCATTGAAAAAAAAAGGGCAGGGAGAGGAGAACCAATTATAAAAGCCATGACAGACAAGTGAGTAAGTAGTATGAATACTACAATGGGACAAACTATCTGGTTCAGAGTAGAAACAGGACTTCAAAAAGGATGTGTTTTATCCCCTCCAATCTTCACTACAGTCATGGAAGAAATCCACAAAAGTATACAAACAATGGGAACCAACAGGCATCTCTGCAGATGACACAGTAATATGCGGAGAAGATGAAATGGAAGCACAAGAACAAGACACTGTATGGAATTAGAAGATAGAGGAATATGGAATGAAAATAAGTATGGAAAAGTGTATGATAGTAGTGGTGTCAAGAGGTAATAGAGAAGGAAGTGGGAATATTGAAGTAAATGGAAGACCATTAGAAGTTGTGGAAAAAGCATCAAGTATTTGGGGAGAATAATTGCAGAAGATGGGAAAATAAATTAAGAAATTGGAAAGAGAATTGAACAAGCCAATGAGTTTTACTAATGTGTGAGATGTATAGTCTGTACCTGGGACGTCCGAAAGATACATGAGAAAATTCTGCACCCAATGTATTACAAAACAATTTTGACATATGCATCAGGCACACGGACAACAATAAAACATGATGAAAGCAGAACGCAAGAGGCCAAGATGAAATTCCTTAAGAGAAATAATAGGGAGGGCAAGAAGGGATAAAGTCAGAAACATAGACATCAGGGAGATGATTGGATTCCCTGAACTGAAAGGCAAGATAGAGTCCCGTAAGCTAAAATGGTATGGACACATGATGAGAATGGAAGAGGATAGAGTACCAAAGTAAGTATTTACAGAGAAAGTCATAAGAGAAAGACATCGGGGAATGCCCAGAAAAGGGTGAATGGATATGGAAAGGAGAGTACAGAGAAGAATGGAGTAAATGTAGAAAAAATATTCCAGGAAGGAAGGGAGTGGTAGAGAAAAACTGCAGAAGTTCTTGATTCACAAATCAATGCAAAAGACTGGAAATGGAAAATGAAGAAAATTCTACTGATATGAAGACAAAAATTTATACAATTGTCCTATCAGCTCATTGCATTGAGCAATGCCATCAACAATTACTTAAGTGTCCTTTCTTTATTTTTCTGTGCATGTCACGTCTAATGACAGAACCGAGTGGTGTTTACCAGAGCGCCCCTTGTAGGGAGTTCCATGTCAAACAATTGGTTTAAATATTTAGCAGTTTCAATAAATCACTACTGATCTGCATTTAGGGCAGTCACCCAGGTGGCAGATTCCCTATCTGTTGTTTTACTAATCTTTTCTTAAATGATTTCAAAGAAACTGGAAATTTATTGAACATCTCCCTTGGTAAGTTATTCCAATCCCTAACTCCCGTTCCTATAAATGAATATTTGCCCCAGTCTGTACTCTTGAATTCCAACTTTATCTTCATATTGTGACCTTTCCTACTTTTAAAGTTGCCACTCAAACTTATTCGTCTACTAATGTCATTCCATTCCATCTCCCCGCTAACAGCTCCGAACGTACCACTTGTTACAAACCATCACTCTCATTTTGGTTCCATATTGAAAACAGCAAGCACACTTAGTTTACAAAAGGAGTATATTTATTACCCCGTCAATTCAATACAATTAATACCACGGTATGTGGTTAAATAAACATAGATGTTCAAAATTTTAAGGGCACATGTTCCGCCCATCCCTTATTTGGCATCATCAGCCTTATTTAATCTTAAAACAAACATTATATAGAGGACAATAATATTTTACTTTTCCAAAATTAAGGTTAAAAACACTAAGGAATAGTAGGTACAATGTATGATGTTGAGACATGACATATACAGCACATGTTAAAATCATTGTAAACAATTTCAAAATCTTTGTCCAAAAGCAAATTTGTGTCATATAAAATTCTAAAAACAACTCTTGTCTGGAACTGAAGTGGATCCTCTTCATAAGAAAATTCGAGCATATGTTAGCTTGAGGCAATTGTCAATACAAGTCTTTAATTGAGTAGCTGGTTGAAACGTTGAGGCTGGATTTTGTTTATTTTTGCGAAGAGGAGCTAAAGAATATTGACCAGGAGAAGAGGCGAATGTTTCAAATTATCTTATTAAGTTGATTGATCCATAAATTATCGTAATATATAGTAATATAACCAATGCAAGGAAAGATGTTGTTGTGCTGGTTGAAGCTGCTTTTGAAACAAGTATATCTGGTACTTGACAGGTATGTTTGAATTTCTCGTGAAAGTGTATTCCCTTTAGAAGATGTAGACCATCGTGGAAAAGGATGTGCATATACTGTAATGAAACAAAGAAGAAAGACGTGTAACACGGTGTGTGTTTTACCTTCCCCTCAACATTCCGATCCTCCTCTACCACATCGATACAACACGATGAGTAGGAACTCCAGACAGAACAACGCTGCTAATACACAAAGATGTACATAGTTACGGCGAATGAGTAAGTACCCGTTTTACATAATACATAACTCTTGGATATTAACATACAATTAAAACACACACACGCCTTTCTTTTTGTTTGTTTCATTACAGTATAACCACATCCTTTTCCACGATTCTCTACATCTTCTAAAGGGACTACACTTTCACGAGAATTTCAAACATACCTGTCAAATACCAGATATACTCGTCTCATAAGCAGCATCAACCAGCATATCAACATATTTTTTGCACTGGTTATATTACGATAATTTATGGATCAACGAACTTAATAAGGTAATTTAAAACATTCGCCTTTCCTCCTGGCCAATATTCTTAGGCTACTGTTCACAAAAGGATACAAAATCCAACCTCAACGTTTCAACCAATCTAGTCTATTGAAGACTTGTATTGACAACTGCCTCAAGCTAACATATGCTCGAATTTTCTTACGAAGAAGATCCACTTCAGTGCCAGACTAGAGTTGTTTTTAGAATTTTATATGAAACAGATTTTCTTTTGGGCAAAGATTTTAAAATTGTTTACGATGATTTTAACATATGTTGTATATGCCATGTCTCAACATCATATTTTATAACTACTATTCCTTAGTTTGTTTAACCTTAAGAAAACACAGTTCAATTTTTATAAATCATAAATGTCAATGTCCTCTAAATAATGTTTGTTTTAAGATTAAATAAGGCTGAAGATGCCCAATAAAAGAAGGCGAAACATGTCACCTTAAAATTATGAATTTCTATGTTTATTTAACCACATAACATAGTGTAAAGGTTGTAGAGTCCGCCATGCTAACTCGCTACGGCCGGGGCGTCACCCGTCGCCCCACCCCCTTTACGCTCGAGCGCGCCAATCCGCGAGCAACACTCAAGCGCTGGGCCAGCCCTTCTCACTTCTATCCGTGGTCGCGCCGCAGCAAACTACGGAAACGACTGGAAGATTAATCTGGAGTCTTCTATTTCGCGAGGTTCCTCGATCCATCGAACAACCGGACTATTCCAGAAGGGCTGGCGCAGGTATAAAAGAGCAGTTACTTGCCTACAGTCAGTTAGTCAGTGAGAATTGGAGAGTGACAGTTAGTTAGTGAGTGAGTGGGAGCGGGATTGAGTTCGTTGGAGAGCAGTCAGTGATAGCCTGACAGAGTGCAGCCTGATCGAGTATCTGTCTGTCGGAGCCGACGACTCGTTCCTGTCTTCCTGATATCGTGTGTGTGTGTGTCCCTTGAGACTGGCTGCTGGAGGAGAACCTGGAGTGTTCTGGAGCGGCGAAGAAGGGAACAGTAGGAGACGACGTGTGATGACTGCGGAGTTCAACGGGTTGAGTGAACAGCGGATACTATCCCGACCTGCGAGGCTGACGACCGTGACAGCGCTAACGAGTGTGACTGAGTGGCTGAGAGAGTGTACTGTAAATAATCGATGACTCTGTGCGTGTGTGTGTCATTGTAGATGGAACCTAAGAGAAACTAAGAGAGAGAGCGCCCGAACCGTAAATGTACTTGTGTAACTTGTAAGCTCGGCTATCGTCTGTGTGTGAGTGAGTAAATCTATAATTATAGTGCTTAGTTAATAAATCTTAGAAATAGGTTGCTACCAGGTGCTGTACGCATTTATTTACTTAGTTACCCCGCCAAAACGTTACAACTGGTGTCAGAAGTGGAATGGACAAGTGTGATACACTAGTGGATAAACTCTTACGTAAAAACTGGTGTCAGAATCGAGTACCTGGTAGCTTATTTTGTAGCCGGCAGAAATGAATTCCGAACAGCTTCAGATTTTTCTAAGCAAGTTTAGTGAACTTGAAAATAAAATTTTATCTGGTTATGGCGAACTCATTAGTGAACAGAGATCTGAGCGGAGGTCAAACCCGGACCAGCTGAAAACCGATTTGAGTGAACGGAAGAGTGAGGACGAAGTGTGCTCTCTCGAAACCGAGGCCGACGTTGACGATGTGCGGGATGGCAACGAACTGGACGAAAAGGGATCCGAAGAGATGCTCGCGGTTGTGGAGTCCGGAGTTCGAGGCCCAGAGGTGGAAGTGAGTGTCCTGCTTGCGGAAACGATGGCTGTGGAGACGCGAATGAATCCTGCTAGCAGCGACGGCGGCTCCAGCATCGTGAAGTTGGAAAACCTACGGGACGACGGGATTACTTCCAAGAGAACATGCCGAACCCAGTTCAAGACCGGACGTCCAATAAGAGTGCCGAATATCCGATCGCCGGGCCACGTGTACAACGCAGCCCCCGGCCAAGTTCGACCTACGAGGAGGTTATGGAATTGCTCGACGTACGCTGCGGGGTCCACCAACAGAGAGCCACCTACCGAGTCCAGTCGCAGGAGAGGGCTCAGCGCACAGATATAACGCCACGGATAATCGACGCCGAGATCGAGCGACTAGGTGACGTGACTGTGGAAGAGTTATTGCGAGGTGACACCAAGCTCGAAGCGGCTGACGCCTGTGAGAAACTACGTGGCGCTGAGATCCGTCCAGGGAGGACGATCGGCAAGAAACAGAACTAGGAAGAGGCTCTGATGATGGCCCACGAGACAGCGGCAGCGACTGCAACGGCACGGCTGGAGGGACCCCTACTAGGAGAGGGAGCAGCAATGGAAGACGAACCGATGACCAACGAACGAGGATGCCACCTGACTAGGACACTTGTTCCGGCACGAAGCTGCGTGTCGGTACGAACACCAAATTCCGCACCCCGGAAGAAGAGGAAATCCAGCAGGCCTAAATCTGGGACGAGCAAACCAGTCCCCGGCATCGCACTAGAGAACTACGAAGGCGCTCAAGCCCTGAAAATAGACGCGGATGTGGACGAAAGAAAACAACCAAAGATCCGGCTGCCACGCGAGGACTTGCTGATCGTTACCAACGGGAACGAGGACACCGTCGACCGGACCCAGCGGATCCCCCATGGGAAGGTGGTGGCCAACCGAACAAACTGTATTGCAGCGAAACGTGGAGGGGGCAATGTAATGGTTGTAGAGGCCGCCATGCTAACTCGCTACGCCCCGGGGCGTCATCCATCGCCCCACCCCCTTTACGCTCGAGCGCGTCAATCCGCGAGCAACACTCAACCGCTGGGTCGGCCCATCTCACTTCTATCCGTGGTCGCGCCGCAGCGAACTACGGAAACGACTGGAAGATTAATCTGGAGTCTTCTATGTCGCGAGGTTCCTCGATCCATCGAACATCCGGACTATTCCAGAAGGGCTGGCGCAGGTATAAAAGGGCAGTTACTTGCCTACAGTCAGTTAGTCAGTGAGAATTGGAGAGTGACAGTTAGTTAGTGAGTGAGTGGGAGCGAGATTGAGTTCGCTGGAGAGCAGTCAGTGATAGCCTGACAGAGTGCAGCCTGATCGAGTATCTGTCTGTCGGAGCCGACGACTCGTTCCTGTCTTCCTGATATCGTGTGTGTGTGCGTCCCTTGAGACTGGCTGCTGGAGGAGAACCTGGAGTGTTCTGGAGCGGCGAAGAAGGGAACACTAGGAGACGACGTGTGAAGACTGCGGAGTTCAACGGGTTGAGTGAACAGCGGATACTATCCCGACCTGCGAGGCTGACGACCGTGACAGCGCTAACGAGTGTGACTGAGTGGCTGAGTGTGTACTGTAAATAATCGATGACTCTGTGCGTGTGTGTGTGTCATTGTAGATGGAACCTAAGAGAAACTAAGAGAGAGAGCGCGCGAACCGTAAGTGTACTTGTGTAACTTGTAAGCTCGGCTATCGTCTGTGTGTGTGTGTGTGTAAATCTGCAATTACAGTGCTTAGTTAATAAATCTTAGAAATAGGTTGCTACCAGGTGCTGTATGCATTTATTTACTTAGTTACCCCGCCAACACGTTACAATAGTATTAATTGTATTTCATATGTGGGGTAATAAATATACTCCTTTTGTAAACTAAGTGACATACCACTTAGCCGAGCAGCTCGTCTTCTTTCTCCCAATTCTTCCCAGCCCAAACTTTGCAACATTTTTGTAACTCTACTCTTTTGCCGGAAATCAACCAGAACAAATCGATGAGCTGCTTTCCTGTGGATTTTCATTCCATGAATCAGATAATGCTGGTGAGGGTCCCATACACTGGAACCATACTCTAGTTGGGGTCTTACCAGAGAATTATATGCCCTCTTCTTTATATCCTTACTACAACACCTAAACGCCCTCATAACCATGTGCAGAGATCTGTACCCTTTATTTACAATCGCATTTATGTGATTACCCCAAAGAAGATCTTTCCCTACATTAACACCTAGATACTTACAATGATCCCTAAAAGGAACTTTCACCCCATCAATGCAATAATTACAACTGAGAGGACTTTTCCTATTTGTGAAACTTACAACCTGACTTTTAACCCCGTTTATCAACATACCATTGCCTGCTGTCCATTTCACAACATTATCGAGGACACTTTGCAGTTGCTCACAATCTTGTAACTTATTTATTACTCTATACAGAATAACATCATCCACAAAAAGCCTTACCTCTGATTCCACTTGTTTACTCATATAATTAATATACAAGAAAACATTAAGGTCCAATAACACCGAATTGAGGAATTCTCCTCTTAATTATTACAGGGTCAGGTAAAGCTTCTCTGAGATCTATTTTCTAGAAATATAGCAACCAATTCAGCCATTCTGTTGTCTAGTCCAATTGCACTCATTTTTGCCAGTAGTCTCCCATTATCCACCCTATCAAATGCTTTAGACAGGTCAATCATAATACAGTCCATATGACCTTCTGAATCCAAGATATCTGCTGTATCTTGCTGGAATCCTACAAGTTGAGCTTCAGCAGAATAATCTTTCCTAAAACCGAACTGCCTTCTATCGAACCAGTTATTAATTTCACAAACATGTCTAATATAATCAGAAAGAATGTCTTCCCATAGCATACATACAACGCATGTCAAACTTACTGGCCTCAATTTTCAACTTTATGTCTATCACCCTTTCCTTTATACACAGGGGCTACTATAGCAACTGTCCATTCATTTGGTATAGCTACTTCAAGCAAACAATAATCAAATAAGTACTTCAGATATGGTACTCTATCCCATCCCATTGTCTTTAGTATATCCCCAGAAATCTTATCAATCCTAGCTGCTTTTCTAGTTTTCAACTTTTGTATCTTATTGTAAATGTCATTGTTATCATATGTAAATTTGAATACTCTTTAGCATTAGTCTCCTCCTCTATCTGGACATAATCCTTGTATCCAACAACTGTTTAATGTTCCCCAGGTGGTACAAAAATTGTCTATGTTGAATACCTCGAGTAGTGCCTCAGGGAATTCTTTTCACCCAATAGCAGTGTTTTTTAGTCACTTTGTGTTACTTCACTTTAAATGTAAACTTACTGCACTAACAATGAATACTACAATTTCTCCTACAGGTAATATATAAACTTTGTTACTGTGGCTAATTGAGTCGATTCTTACACATTGCCGGGGAACAGATTTCTATCTAAACACATATCTATTCAGGAAACTATGCTCAATAGTATTTTGTATATTTCAATGTAGGGGACACTACTGAAATGTGCTGTGTTTATTTGCTCTGGCCATCACAGGTTATTCTATTAATATGTTATTAGCTTTACTTTCAAGCAACTACTTTTACAGCTTCCACAGCCAGAATGTATTCCTGAGGATTGTTCTTCCATTCCTGCTAGCAGTTTAATGTTGCACTAACAGCTCCAAGGGAAAGGGATTAGATTAGGTACGCAGCAGCTTTAATTAAGGTTAATTAATGATAAAATGGGCAACACGGAAACGTTTTCCAGGGCTGCAGATCCTAGGATTCGACACCATGCAAACTCACCGCCACTCGCCCCTGATAATCTTCTACACACCAATAAATCAGAGAGGCAGCCAACTGTTACCTACACCATCACGAATAAAAACCGGATGTAGCTGCTGTGGGATAATGATGTCATACTGAAGAATCTCCATAACAACACTGATATAACAAGATACAGATATCCTAAATGGAAACATTTCAAGATTTGGAACCCTACTGCCATATGTCGCAACCTGTAGTGTAAAGAAAACAATAATTAAAATTACACACTACATACTGAATTTCTTTCTGAAACTACCATCCGCAATCCTCATCTGCGTAGCTCTTCAGAAAAAGATCGTCATTTCACTAAATTGAGATATATTGCCGCTACACACATCTTGCAGGTGCTTGCTACGCACAGGCTGGGAGTTTTTTAAAAAGCAAGCTAGATATATGCGTATTCATTTTGAATGCTTAATTAAAAATAAAATTTAAGAAAATTAATAAAATTAAATAGTAAAAATTAGGAGAATGCTGAAACTGAGAAAGATTAATATTAACTTCTAATATTCTCAATTGAGATCTATATATTTAGCAAAAGTATATGACTGAACTTACCGACAATATGTTACTGGTTGTGAACACAGTGTAGAATGATACAAATCACAATTCCTCAAAGAGGAAAATCCGTAAATCACTTAACGGAATAAGCTGTAGAATTGGCTATTACGCGCCTTATATAACAACATATCAGCCAGTTCGAAACAAAACCTGATATTTGAATGCTGATAAATCACCTACAACAAACTCTTGAAGAACAAATTTGATTTGCAACAGTCAGTAGATCAGGCTGAATTTAGGAAAGGATGTATTACTAATGACCACTGCAGAGTATGCGACACTTCTTCTGCTTCTGAATCTGCTTGAAATGTGAATGGGCTTGTTATATCACCCAGTTCCAATACTTGTAATAAATCACACTGTAACACTCATATACAGTATACCAAAATACACAACTGTGGGGAGAGTTGTAGTTTAACATATTCGTAATGTCTACAATTGCAGTATGCGACACTGGGTGCAATGTCCCGCTAAGTCTGGCTCAAGGAGGATATGTAAGAGAGAAGGAACCTCTCCGGGTGAAAAAGGGAATACCAAAGCAGGTCCATAAGTCTTAAGGAGTGTTATGCCGTGGAAGGAGGGATCAACTGACTGAATTTTACGATCCAATTATTCGTACACTAGGGGAAATAAAATCGTCCGGCTTTTATACATATATACATGCATTTTCATCATAGTCCGTTATGCCTTCCATCGTTCAGTCTGCAAGCCTCTGTGAATTTACTATACGTCGCGACAATCCTCTATTTGCAACTAATGCCGTGACCTCATTTAATTCTATACCTCTTATCTTTAAATCGTTAGAAACTGAGTAAAACCACTATCATCTTGGTCTCCCACTACTCCTCTTACCCTCCATAATAGCGACTATTATTCTCCTAGGTAACCTATCCTGCTCCATTCGTCGCACATGTCCCCTCCACCAAAGACGATTTACGCGTACAGTTTCATCTATCGAGTTCATTCCTAAATTAGCCGTTATCTGCTTGTTCCGTGTACTCTTCTGCCATTGTTCCCACCTGTTTGTAAAATCAATAATTCTCGCTACTTTCATGTCTTGTACTTCTAACTTATAAATAAGATATCCTGAGTCCGCCCAACTTTCGCTCTCGTAAAGCAAAGATGGTCTGGAAACACACCGATGTAAAGACAGATTCGTCCAGGAGCTAACTTCCTTTTTACAGAACACTGTTGATCGCAACAGCCAGCTCACTGCATTAACTTTACTACACCTTGATTCAATCTCACTACTATATTACCATCCTGGGGGAACACAAAAAAAACTTTAAATTATCTACCTCTTCCAGCTTTGTATCACCAATCTGACATTCAATTCTGTTGACTTTCTTACCTACTGACATCAATTTAGACGTGGAGAGGCTAATTGTCACACCATACTCATTGCACATATTTTCAAGTTCCAACACTTTAGACAGCAGGCTTTCGGCACAATCACAATCTGCCATTAAGACGAGGACGTCAGTAGAGGCCAGGCTGCTTACTACATTTCCACCTGCCTGAATCTCTCCCTGCCAATATATACCTTTCAGCAGATGACACACGTAAATTACGAAGAGCTAATGAGAAAGATTACAGCCTTGTCTAACCCCTGTAAGCATCCAGAACCAAGAACTCATTCTACCATCAATTCTCACTGCTGCCCAATTGTTATCATAAATGCCTTTTATTGATTCTAATAATCTACCCTTAATTCCATAGCCCCTCAGTATGGTGAACATCTTTTCCAAACGTTACCCTCTCATATACTTTCGCTAGATCTACGAAACATAAGCTGTCTATTTATCTCGTAACATTTATCAATTACCAGGCGCTTACCGTACTGAAAGTAGGATCCTGACAGCTCCTCTGTGGTCTGTAACCACACTGGTTTTCATCCAACTTCCTCTCAACAATTGATCACACCCTCCCTTCCAAGATGCCAGTGAAAAACTTTGCCTGGTATAGTAATCAATATGATACCTCGATAGTTGTTGCAATTCTTCCTGTTCCCTTGCTTATAGATAGGTGCAATTAATGCATGTGTCCAAACTGAAGGTACCTCACCAACACTCGGTTCTAATCTTAGGTACTACCGGTATTCTATGAAGCAATTTCATCCCTGCCTTGCCGCTATACTTCACTATATCAGGTCTAATTTCACCTATCCCTGCTGCTTTATGACAATGGAGTTTATTTACCATCCTTTCCACTTCCTCAAGCGTAATTTCAGCACATCACTTTCTTCCTCCCCATGAGCTTGGTTGTTCGCGACACCACCAGGAAGATTTCCTTTTACGTTGAGACGATTTTCAAAATATTCCCTTCACCTGTCCTGTGGTTTCCTGGGATCTATTATGAGTTCACCTGAATTAACCAAAACACTGCTCATTTCCTTTTTCCTTCATTTCCCAAGATTATGTATTTCTGCCCAGAAAGGTTTCTCTGATGCTTTAAATAGCCTTTCTAGGTGATTACCAAAATCTTCCCACGACTTCATTTTGGATTCAACGACTATTTCTTTCGCTCTGTTTCATTCTTCTGCGTACAATTCAATGTCTGCATTGGCCCTTGCTTGGAGCCATTTCTGACATGCCTTCTTTTTACGTTTAGAAGCTGCTGTCACCTCATCATTCCACCAAGATGTTCGCCTTTGCCCTTCTTTACACACAGTCGTTCCTAGTCATTCCCTTGTTGTTTCTACTACAGCATCCCTGTATACCACATATTCTCTTTCTATACCAGTAACCTGCTTACTGTCCACTGTTCGAAACTTGTCACTAATAATATCCATGTAGGCCTACTTCTGTCTTAATTCCTCGTCCTGGAGATTTTCTACACTTATCCCTTTGCAGACAGATTTCACTTTCTCTGTCCTAGGCCATTGAGATACTCGTACTTACTACAGATCAGACCGTGCTCTGTATGACAGAAAAGTCACCTAAAACACGTACATTCCTAACAGACTTCCTGAATTTGAAGTCGGTTAATATATAGTCTACTTTATGAAACTGGTACCCCTAGCATTCCACGTGTAGCGGTGAGTAGCCTTATGCTTGAAGAATGTAGTCGTAACTCCTAAACACATACCAGCACAGAAGTCCAGCAAACGCTTCCCTTTTCCATTAGCTTCCATGTCTTCCCCATATTTACCAATCGCCCCTTCGAATACTTCAGTTCTCTTTCCAACTCTCGCATTGGTATCGCCCATCAGCACTATCCTATCTTTGCTGTTGACCCTGACTGCGATGTCACTCAATGTTGCATAAAACTTGTCAACTTCATCCTCATCTCAACCCTCACATGGTGAATAAATTGAGACAATTCTCGTCCTAATTCCTCCAACTGCCTAATCTACCCACAACGTTCGCTCATTTACGTGCCTAACAGAAACTACGCTGCGTACAATAGTATTCCTGATAAACTGTCCTACCCGATACTCTGACTTTCACCTTTTTAACACAAATCAAGTATACTGTATAATCTCCTGTCTCTTCCTCGTTATTTCTTCTTACCCTTAATTTCACTGACACCTAGTACATCCAGATGCATCCTGTTTTCTGACTCAGCCTGTTCTACTTTCTTTTTTCCGCGGCTCCCCATCGAATTACATTTTTTTCTTACAAAGTTGTTTCCAAGGAGAACCTCGCCTGTCAAGTGAGAGTGGGTCACCATTACTCCCATAGGTCCGAGGCTTTCTTAAAACGTACTGAACTTCGTAAATCCATGAAGCAGGATGTCCCCGTACTTACACATAGTCCTGGTGAGCATTTTTCCTCTAACGGGTTAGGGACCACCGGTGGATTGTGTAGTCCTAGCCGCATGAGCGAATGAAGGGCCATTATACAGAATATCTCTGAGGACCCACTCCTGTTCCGTAGCAACTGGTATCCCGACACTCAGGACCACTTACTAGGCCATTCAGCTGTTGCCCTTGGTTCACGAACTAGAACGTGACTACAGTAACGTACACCTTGAACCATCTAATATTATTATTCCGAAAATATCGTGCATCACAGAGGTGTAAGAAGGTGTTGTGCTGAATGGATGGACAAGGAACTGACAAGAGCATAATTTAATGCCCAAAATTTTGAAATTGTATTCCTTCCGTCTTGTTCTCTTATTTAAAATTTCGTAAAGAGAAGATCTAAAAAAAGCAATAACAATATAAAAATGAACTCGTTAGTTCCAAAAACAACGACATAAAGTCCAAAATCAGGTACAAAAGTAGAGAGAATTATCAGGATGATAATATACGATGGATGAGTATTATTAGCTCTGAAACAGTTATACTATTTTATAAGAGAAGGTTTGCTCCATTAACTTCCATAGCCTAAGAGTCTGAGCTCCAAACTCAGAGGCATAACTTTCTAATAGCGCAGAAGGTTATACAATGGCAATCTTCAAATCAGGTATTTACAGTCACTTCCGCTCTATTGTTTTTTTTTTTCGGAAACATAAACAGGGGCGATGAGTGCCCATAATAAATGGCTATGATGTAAAAAGGTAAAGGTTGATAAAGATTGGGGGAAAACAAAATCCATGAGGGCGGAAAACCTGCGCTCCTTGTAGAAAACTCTTAAAATCTTAAGTGGGCTTATGGCCCCAACATACAGAGGCTAAGCGTATTGTGCGCCGGGGAGACTAAATGATAAACATTAAATACCAAAATCTGTTAATAATTTTAGAGGATAAGAAACTTTAGTCACCCCATACCGAGATGAACGGTAGTCAACAGAGGGTAATCACTCTTGTCCCCTTACATTATGTATTTCCCAGTAGCGAATAAAACAGATTACTTAGATTGGCGAAATGTTTTACATTTAAACAGCAGAGTTTAGTAATGTACATGAAATAAAAGAGTTTTGAATCATTTCATATGTTAAGAAAATTTTACCATTACCTTGAGTTGCTGGGCTTTTGAACGCCGACTGCGTCCTCTGCCACTTTAGTATACGCCGCACACAATAAACTGGAGCCATGACCATGACAATACAGCCTTAAAGCGCTCAGCTTTTATAGTATCTGGAGGGGAAGTTCCAGAACTCTTTACAGATAGGCTGGATGCTTGTACACACCCCAAAACAACATTTATTTGGCTAGAGAAAGTATACACATATTATCTTTAATCCCGGCGGAGAGGACAATTAGGCCGATGGTAGAGACATCTAATAGATGAAAATCCAAGTGTATTGCATAACATTAATTCAAGTTCAATTACATAGATATCCTTACAGAAGGCAAGCAGTCTGACTGGACGGAGATGGTGCACCCCCGGTACAGACCGCCACTCCCTAAGGTTTTGCCACGGTATGAACAGCAGTAGTATAATACAGGGATTCGGCCGCCTCCTCCTCCTCCGGCTCTCGGGAGAGGCCTCCTCCTCCCGCGGGAAATTTGAATTTTGGCGGGAAATTTGAATTTTGGCGCGAGATTTGAATTTGTAAACAAAGCCACGTGCTTTTTGACAGCTGTCATCGACAACAACGCATCGCTAACCTCACTGCTGCCATCTTGACGGGCCTAAACCTCACTAGTGCCAACTTAACCTAACTAGCATGAGGTAAACAAAGCCACGTGTTTTTTGACAGCCACGTGCTTTTTGACAGACAACAACGCATCGCTAACCTCAGTACTGCCATCTTGATGGGAATAAACCTCGGTGGTACCAACTTAACCTAACTAGCGAGAGGTAAACAAAGCCACGTGCTTTTTGACAGCCACATGCTTTTTGACAGCTGCCATCCGCCATCTTTGAGCACCGTGCTGCCCTCTTTCATCACCTGTCATCGGCAGTGCTGCCATCTTGGCGGGCCTAAACCTTAGTGCTACCAACTTAACCTCACTAGCTCGAGATAAACAAATCCACGTGCTTTTTGACAGCCACGTGCTTTTTTGACAGATGTCATCCGCCATCTTTGAGCACAGTGCTGCCCTCTTTAGCTACTTACCTTTGAAATGTGGTGGCGGATAATTTGAAAAATGCTTTTTGACAGCAGCCATATTGCATCGCAAACCTCAGTGCTGCCCTCTTTAGCTAGATACCTGTGGTAGCAGACAATTCCACGTGACAGCAGCCATCTTTGAGCACCGTGCTGCCCTCTATGTGGTGGCGGCAAATTCCACGTGCTCTTGTTTGGAAACAAACTCACGTGCTTTTTTGACAGCTACCATCCACCATCTTTAATCAACAGAGCACAGTGCTGTACTCTTTAGCTAGATACCTTTGAAATGTGGTGGCGGCAATTTGAAAAATTCTATGTGCTCTTGTTGGGAAACAAAGCCACGTGCTTTTTTTTTTTGACAGCTGTCATCCGCCATCTTTAATCAATAGAGCACTGTGCTGCGGGCAATTTCGTTAGCTGTCATCCGCCATCTTTAATCCAGAGAGAACAGTGCTGCACTCTATGTGGTGGCGGTAAATTCCACCAGTGCTGCCCTCTATGTGGTGACGGCAAATTCCACGTGGAAACAAAGCCATGTGCTTTTTTTTTGACAGCTGTCATCCGCCATCTTTAATCACCGTGCTGCCCGGTGACGGCAAATTCCACGTGGAAACAAAGCCATGTGCTTTTTTGACAGCTGTCATCCGCCATCTTTAATCACCGTGCTACACTCTATGTGGTGACGACAAATTCTAAATGCTTTACAAACCCATGTGCTTTTCTGACAGAGCTGTCATCCACCATCTTTAATCACCGTGCTGCCCCGGTGACGGCAAATTCCACGTGCTCTTGTTTGGAAACAAAGCTTTTAATCCAGAGAGAACAGTGCTGCCCCGGTGGTGGCAAATTCTACGTGCTTTACAAAGCTATGTGCTTTTTTGACAAAAAAAAAATTCTGCTCTCGAGATACTTACCGAACTATACTCACGAAACTGCTCATCACCTTCTTTCTTCTATGAGTAATAAACAAAAACTCTATCCTGCAAATAAGGAGCGGGAGGAAGGTGATACCTAACCTAAAATAAAAGAATATGCCAATTCTACATTATTTATTTACATCTTGTATGTACAAGTTTTATCTCGAATCATTTCACCCTAGCGTACTCCTCGATGCAATTCTTGAATGTACAAGTTTAGACTTGCCGTACCAGCGTTCCTCTCCCGAATTGTGATGTAAGAGGCCTCCTTCTCCCGCGGGAAATTTGAATTTTGGCGGGAAATTTGAATTTTGGCGGGAGATTTGAATTTGTAAACAAAGCCACGTGCTTTTTGACAGCTGTCATCGACAACAACGCATCGCTAACCTCAGTACTGCCATCTTGACGGGCCTAAACCTCACTAGTGCCAACTTAACCTAACTAGCATGAGGTAAACAAACCCACGTGTTTTTTGACAGCCACGTGCTTTTTGACAGACAACAACGCATCGCTAACCTCAGTACTGCCATCTTGACGGGCCTAAACCTTAGTGGTACCAACTTAACCTCACTAGCGCGAGGTAAACAAAGCCACGTGCTTTTTGACAGCCACGTGCTTTTGACAGATTTGTAAACAAAGCCACGTGCTTTTTGACAGACAACAACGCATCGCAAACCTCAGTACTGCCATCTTGACGGGAATAAACCTTAGTGGTACCAACTTAACCTCACTAGCTCGAGATAAACAAATCCACGTGCTTTTTGACAGCCACGTGCTTTTTTGATAGCTGTCATCTGCCATCTTTGAGCACAGTGCTGCCCTCTTTAGCTACTTACCTTTGAAATGTGGTGGCGGCAAATTGAAAAATTCCACGTGCTCTTGTTTGAAAACATACTCACGTGCTTTTTTGACAGCTGTCATCCGCCATCTTTAATCCAGAGAGAACAGTGCTGCCCTCTATGTGGTGGCGGCAAATTCCACGTGCTCTTGTTTGAAAACATACTCACGTGCTTTTTTGACTGCTGTCATCTGCCATCTTTAATCTATAGAGCACAGTGCTGCCCTCTTTAGCTACTTACCTTTGAAATGTAGTGGCGGCAAATTGAAAAATTCCACGTGCTCTTGTTTGAAAACATACTCACGTGCTTTTTTGACAGCTGTCATCCGCCATCTTTAATCCAGAGAGAACAGTGCTGCCCTCTATGTGGTGGCGGCAAATTGAAAAATTCCACGTGGAAACAAAGCCATGTGCTTTTTTGACAGCTGTCATCTGCCATCTTTGAGAACAGTGCTGCCCTCTATGTGGTGACGGCAAATTCCACGTAGAAACATACTCACGTGCTTTTTTGACAGCTGTCATCCGCCATCTTTGAGAACAGTGCTGCCCTCTATGTGGTGACGGCAAATTCCACGTAGAAACAAAGCCATGTGCAGCTGTCATCCGCCATCTTTAATCACCGTGCTGCCCTGTGACGGCAAATTCCACGTAGAAACAAAGCCATGTGCAGCTGTCATCCGCCATCTTTAATCACCGTGCTGCCCGGTGACGGCAAATTCCACGTGGAAACAAAGCCATGTGCTTTTTTGACAGCTGTCATCCGCCATCTTTAATCACCGTGCTACACTCTATGTGGTGGCGACAAATTCTAAATGCTTTACAAACCCATGTGCTTTTCTGACAGAGCTGTCATCCACCATCTTTAATCACCGTGCTGCCCCGGTGACGGCAAATTCCACGTGCTCTTGTTTGGAAACAAAGCTTTTAATCCAGAGAGAACAGTGCTGCCCCGGCGGCGGTAAATTCTACGTGCTTTACAAAGCTATGTGCTTTCTTGACAAAAAAAATTCTGCTCTCGAGATACTTACCGAACTATACTCACGAAACTGCTCATCACCTTCTTTCTTCTATGAGTAATAAACAAAAACTCTATCCTGCAAGTAAGGAGCGGGAGGAAGGTGATACCTAACCTAAAATAAAAGAATATGCCAATTCTACATTATTTATTTACATCTTGTATGTACAAGTTTTATCTCGAATCATTTCACCCTGGCGTACTTCTCGATGCAATTCTTGAATGTACAAGTTTAGACTTGCCGTACCAGCGTTCCTCCCCGAATTGTGATGTAAGACAGCGTAACGTAAGTACACACACCTCTAGCATAATGTTTATGTAAAGTAGTACTTATCAATACTACTATGCCCCCAGGCTAGCGTGTTGGTAGAATTTGGAATGACAAACCGTTTACAATCATCGCTATTAAGGGCTACCTTACTAATTAAATGAGTGTACAACTGGTGCTTCTTGCTTCTAATGACAGACATTTGCTTATGCAAAACAGGTGGATTACTTTTAATGCAATTGTTATAGTTTTCAAAACTTAGCTGATTCTGAACGACATTCTTTTTAACCCCCTTCAATCTCTTTATTTGTAATTCATTTAAGAGTTTTATGCAATATGACTTGGATTTAGTACCTACAAATGAATCGATAATATTCCCAGCACATTCATCTTTCATTTTACCTAGAACCTTTTTGTTCACTAGCGGTAGATGATATTGATTATCTGCAGGATAGTTACTCGTATCAAACCTACCCAAGTCAGGCTTTATATCATTGTAATAGTCATCAGTTTTTATTTGATAAATAAACGAATCGGTATCTGTGTAGAGCAATTGCGCATTATGCGCGTACTTCTTCATCATATAATCGTAATGGAATTCATACATGAGTGTTTTAGCCAATTCAAGTACTGTGAAGCCGACGTAGGTAGGTTTGTCATACTTAACCTTGACACGATTCATCTGTATAATAACTAAATTCTCGTGTATGATGGTGCAGCTGTGGAAATTTGGTTTACTTATTAAATAGTTAGCACCATACCTTTTCTTAATATTATCCCAGTTTGTAATCAATTTTACATCAACGCGTTTGTCAACATTCTCCATAGTCTTACCAAACACACTATTATTCATGAGCTTGTAGAAATCTTTTTCAAACTCGTTAACCGCATTCGTTCTTAAATTATTGTTCAGATCGATATATGGCTTTAGCCACGGTGACTGATTAAATTCTAGTACGCGATGAATTTTGGATAACTTCAAACCATGCTGCAAACACTGTTTTAAATTTCGGTAATGAATGATATACTTAGATTTATCGCATAAATTAGCAATGAGCATTTTCGTCGTTGATGCAATGTACGGGGACTTCATATTTTCAGGGCAGAACGGTAGGTCATTATGAGAAGTGTGTAACTCTTTCGGATACTGTAAGTCAACTTCGAGGAAATAACCTTTATCAGCTTCATCGCCTAGGGCGTGTAGCTGTAAAGCATCAATTTCGCACTGCGTCAGCCAGCGGAAACCACTCACCGGTAGATGCTGACTCATCGCCCACCCATACTGATTATTAGCATCCAGATAAACGATATACTGAGATTCCTGACTGGTATCGAAACTCGGCATGTACTTATTATTAGCACTCGAATACCGGCCGCTACACTGACTCAGACCGCCTCGAATGGATGCTTTTATAAAGTGCACCATATCGATATCCGTTAGCAGCTCCAAATTCACACGCGTGTATTTTAACATCGCGTCCCAACTTAACCCAGGTGCAGTAAAATACTGACATGGGTCAAGGCTGTAGGTGTTCATGCAAACACAGCGAAAATTTTCAAAAACATCAGCTAACAAAAGTACATCTGTCTTTAAATATAAATCGGAGTATTCACCCAGCGTTTGAATGTGGAACTGCTCCCAGATATGTTGTGCATGTAAATAGTCATCATCACTAATATCTGCTGAATTCAGCGAGCTGTAAAAGGATTGTTTCGATGGTAAGGCACGTTCTTCGAGGCGGTCTAAGCAGTCGAGATATTCGTAACAAAAAACACCCTTACGCCGAAGTAAATTAAACTGCGCTTCTTCGGGGAAAACGCGTCGAATTTCCGTAAATTGGTCAGGCTGTAAATGACTAGAAAGTTTATCGAGGCTACTCGCCATAAAGCGAAACGAGTCAAGGAATCTCAGTTTTATAGAATGCTCAGCATCTACTTTTACAGACTTTGCAAACGCAATGTACCGCTCTTTATTCTGAGGGATTATATCTACTTTTTCATCCGAAGCTCCAAATTGTGAAATGATGAAATGAGAGTCGTAACCAGATAAGTTATGAAAAATTACAGGGATGAATTTAGGAACTCTATACTTAAGATTACAGCTATAATGAGCGGCACATCTGTAGAAACCAGTTAAATGATCATGATCAAAAACTTTAGGGTCATTTTCGGAAAATCCCCCATCACAAATGCTACACTTTGTAGCACGTTCATGATCATTTAACTGAATGTCGGTGAGTGGCTTCATAGGAATATTACTATTCAGAATACGACCGAGACGAACTGCATCACTTTCAAGTCTTTCTAAAAATACTTTAGCAGCATCATGTCCTCGATACAGCTCTAACTTGTTAAGCGTACTATTGTAACTACACTTGATGTAATACGCGAAGCTATACGGGACATGCATGTGCGTAGTATTAGTGAAAGAGTTGTCAGGATTAGGTGAGCATGTGTTGCATGGCGTGAGGATGGCTTCAAAGTCTGCATAAATCACGAACGGTACCCACATCTGCTTGTGAAAATTTGTAAATTTTAAAACATTATTACCTGTAGTAGGTATCTCTGTACGTACATGATTGCAGTCATTCTTGGAATGCTTCGTTAACTGATCTTCAGTTCTAAAATACTGCAAGCATCCATCACATAGCCACTTTTTACACCTTTCTTTGGATAACTGACTACCAACAAGTCTACTCAGATTTTTAATCCAGCAAAAGTGGCTATTCTCACTGTTTTCAATATAGAGTAAATTAACGTGAGTACTCTTCTTATGACATGTATAATACAGAGGACCTACTACATACTTTTTCTCTACACCATACACATTGATACTAATGTTATTTAGTTCCTCAAAGCGCTTAATATCCTTTATCTGCATAGGAAATTCTATACTATCGAAATTTAGCTGCGTTGAATAGTGTGGATAGGATGATGTTCTCTTAGCTACGTCTGATTTCGCAGGATTTAAAGCCGACATCACCGCCCATGCGAAACATGCTTCGTCATTGTTTTGGATGTTTACAACAGCTTCTTTTCGCTGAATCCATGCCGGCAGCTCGATGTACGATGAACCTCGCATGGGATTGTACTTATTGATGTTAACTTCTAGATACATTATCTCAACTAAAGCCCACCCTGATTCCTTTTCCTGAAATTCCTCGCTCTTAGTTGAAATAATGTTAGAGACATCCCTAAGTACATCACCAAAATTAGTCGACTCACTTATGACAAAATTCTTCGTATTAAATGATTTAATGTCCGTTATTTCGGATTCATCCGTGCTTTTAATGTACAAGGCGAAAAGTTCAAAATTAACTTTAAATAAACTATGATTGGACAAAGATTTAGCAAGAAGCTGTTGTACATCCGGTTGAACGGAGGGCAGACATAGCTATGTGTACGTGTTTGAAATTATACCACGTCTATAGTATGTTGATTAAAGAGAACAACTATTTATGATTAGCTTAAAGTTACGATGTTCGGAAGAAACCAAGTTTCAGCCTGCTGAGGTCAGACATAGCTATGCGTGCGTGTTTGAAATTATAAGATTAACCTCTTCTATGATATGCAGATTAAAGAAAATAACTATTTGTCAATAGACTAAAGTTACGATGTTCGGAAGAAACCAAGTTTCAACCCGTTGAGGTCAGACATAGCTATGTGTGCGTGTTTGAAATTATACCACGTCTATAGCGTGAGGATTAAAGAGAACAACTATTTATCAATAGACTAAAGTTACGATGTTCGGAAGAAACCAAGTTTAAGCCTGTTGAGGATGGACATAGCTATGTACGCACCTCGTCTATAGTATGTAGATTAAAGTTACGATGTTCGGAAGAAACCAAGTTTCAACCCGTTGAGGGCAGACATAGCTATGTGTACGTGTTTGAAATTATACCACGTCTATAGTATGTTGATTAAAGAGAACAACTATTTATGATTAGCTTAAAGTTACGATGTTCAGAAGAAACCAAGTTTCAGCCTGCTGAGGTCAGACATAGCTATGCGTGCGTGTTTGAAATTATAAGATTAACCTCTTCTATGACATGCAGATTAAAGAAAATAACTATTTGTCAATAGACTAAAGTTACGATGTTCGGAAGAAACCAAGTTTCAACCCGTTGAGGTCAGACATAGCTATGTGTGCGTGTTTGAAATTATACCACGTCTATAGCGTGAGGATTAAAGAGAACAACTATTTATGATTAGCTTAAAGTTACGATGTTCGGAAGAAACCAAGTTTAAGCCTGTTGAGGACGGACATAGCTATGTACGCACCTCGTCTACAGTATGTAGATTAAAGAGAACAACTATTTATCAATAGACTAAAGTTACGATGTTCGGAAGAAACCAAGTTTCAGCCCGTTGAGGGCAGACATAGCTATGTGTACGTGTTTGAAATTATACCACGTCTATAGTATGTAGATTAAAGAGAACAACTATTTATGATTAGCTTAAAGTTACAGAAGAAACCAAGTTTCAACCAGTTGAGGGCAGACATAGCTATGTACGTACCCCGCGTAAGGATTAAAGAGAACAACTATTTATCAATAGACTAAAGTTACGATGTTTTAGAAGAAACCAAGTTTCAACGAATAGAGGTTAGACATACCTTAAAATCTTCGCGCTGCAAACTGTTACTCGGATGAATAAAATGCGTGCGTTCAAGCCTGAAACTTGAATGATAATATTCTGGTCGAATCTAAAAAGAAAAGAACAAACATATATGAATGCAGTGTAGGGTGTATCAGCTAGCCTAGTTATCTTTACAACTCAAAGTTCGAACACATACCTTAAAAAAAATGAATGTGCTGCAGACTGTTACTCGGATGAATAAAATGCGTACTTTCAAGCCTGTAACTCGAACGGTACCTAAAAAAGAAAAGAACAAACATATATGAATGTAGTGTAGGGTGTATCAGCTAGCCTAGTTATCTTTACAACTCAAAGTTCGAAAACATACCTTAAAAATGCATGTGCTGCAGACTGTTACTCGGATGAATAAAATGCGTACTTTCAAGCCTGTAACTCGAACGGTACCTAAGAGAAAAGAACAAACATATATGAATGTAGATGTCTATTACCTAGCGTAGAAGTTGCTTCGCAGACAGTAACTAACAGTTCTAGCTTACCTTAAGATAAAGGCTGAAGAATAATATTCACAGCAGACAGTACTTAGACGGGAGATGTGTACGTGATAAACGCATACAGAGAACTGTAAGCACTTCACGCAGACAGCGGTGAGTAAATATGCTGCTTGTTACCAAGCGGATGTGAAAAAATCGCTGAGCTGACAACTGCAGTACAGTCGGAACGAATGCAAACAAGAGCTCCTACCTGCAGGCTGACGTATTCAAACCTCCTGTTGATACCGAGGTGTCAGAATTTAAGAGTTCGATCCTTGGAAAGTTAGCGTGTGATCCTCGACTTCTCGAGGGTACATACGCGGTATTCCTTACCTGTAGGTATTGAGCTAAAGCTAGATCATGTAATGACGATCGCGCAGGCCCCTCGCCTAGCATTTACGGCTTCCAGTTCGAACCCGCTATCTTCCGAAGTAGCGAGAATGATTGAAGAGTGTTTGAGTGTGATTCATTTGTTGGATGGAGGCGTTAAGCTGCCTTCTTCGGTAGGAGTAGGCTATGTCGGGATATCGATTTAAAATCCTAGTCGGGAAGGGCAGCCGGTCGTATGGTGTGAGGCGGGGTGTGCAAAAAAAAGCTAGCAATAAGTAAGGGCTGTTGATGGGGACGTTAAACCTTGTGCAGACTCCTTCGAAAATGATTTTTTGAGTACAAGAGTGTTGATGCTGATTCATTTGTCGGATGGAGGCAATAAGCCTTGTGCAGGCTTCTTCTAGTCGGGAGTAGGCTATGTATCGGTACCGGGATATCTAGTTATAAAACCCGCTACAACAAATTTATCGCGTATACTGCGATTTAAAATCCTAGTCAGGAAGGGCAGCCGGTCGTATAAAACTATGGTGTGAGGCGGGGTGTGTGTGTAAAAGCTAGCAATAAGTAAGGGCTGTTGATGGGGGCGTTAAACCTTGTGCAGACTCCTTCGAAAATGATTTTTTGAGTACAAGACTTGACAGTGATTCATTTGTCGGATGGAGGCAATAAGCCTTGTGCAGGCTTCTTCAGTCGAGTAGGCTATGTATCGGTACCGGGATATCTAGTTATAAAACCCGCTACAACAAATTTATCACGTATACTGCGATTTAAAATCCTAGTCAGGAAGGGCAGCCGGTCGTATGGTGTGAGGCGGGGTGTGCGAAAAAAAGCCAGCATTAAGTAAGGGCTGTTGATAGGAGGCGTTAAACCATGTGCAAGCTCCTTCACCAGGAGAAGCCTACATGCCGGTACCGTGCAGGTTCTTTCGATAGGAGTAGGCACTGTGTGTGTTTTAACCTCTCCGTACAATCATGATAGTTTACGTTAGGAACTTACATAGGCTAAATGCTACACATTCTATGGCAGAGCCGGGAATCGAACTCGGACCCCCGAGGGTAGCAGCTAACTACTACACTACAGAGGAGGGCTATTTCAGAATATTTTACAACCTTAATTGGTACTGTGTTTTAAGAGCTTACATGGGACTCAGCTAAGAAGACCTTCGCGAGTTACAAGCCGCTTATCAGTGTCTTCGTTCAAGGTCGAGCCGGAAGATACGTATACAATTTCAGCTAACACATGCATTCCACACAACTCGCTCAGAATGACTGTGCCGATACTTCGAGGACTGTAGGACAAATCTATAGCCTACAGTATGCATGCCTCTCACCCGGTAGTCTCGGGTTCGATTCTCTTGGGGGTAAAAATGTGTTTAAATCACATGAATGTGTTGAGTTGTCCTTCCTGATGCAAAACTAGCAGTATCTAACCTCATACACCATAGTTTTACGACCGGTTGCCCTTCCTGACAACTCAGATTAAGAATCTGTTTTACAACGTCTAACACGGGGAATCGGGGATTTACAGCTAGCTTAGATTTTAAATCACGAACTATTGTTTTACGGCCGGATGCCCTTCCTGACTAAGATTTTAAATCGCAAGAATTTGTTTTAAGACTAGTCGCCCTCCCTGATGCAAAACTAGTAGTATCTAAGCTCTTGGTTGCCTTTCCTGACAACTCGGATTAAGAATCTGTCGAGAATCGGGGATTTACAGCTAGCTTAGATTTTAAATCACGAACTAACAAGAGCACGTAGAATTTACCGCCGCCAGGGTAGCACTGTTCTCTCTGGATTAAAAGCTTTGTTTCCAAACAAGAGCACGTGGAATTTACCGCCACCAGGGTAGCACTGTTCTCTCTGGATTAAAAGCTTTGTTTCTAAACAAGAGCACGTGGAATTTGCCGTCACCGGGGCAGCACGGTGATTAAAGATGGTGGATGACAGCTCTGTCAGAAAAGCACATGGGTTTGTAAAGCATTTAGAATTTGTCGCCACCACATAGAGTGTAGCACGGTGATTAAAGATGGCGGATGACAGCTGTCAAAAAAGCACATGGCTTTGTTTCCACGTGGAATTTGCCGTCACCGGGCAGCACGGTGATTAAAGATGGCGGATGACAGCTGCACATGGCTTTGTTTCTACGTGGAATTTGCCGTCACAGGGCAGCACGGTGATTAAAGATGGCGGATGACAGCTGCACATGGCTTTGTTTCTACGTGGAATTTGCCGTCACCACATAGAGGGCAGCACTGTTCTCAAAGATGGCGGATGACAGCTGTCAAAAAAGCACGTGAGTATGTTTCTACGTGGAATTTGCCGTCACCACATAGAGGGCAGCACTGTTCTCAAAGATGGCAGATAACAGCTGTCAAAAAAGCACATGGCTTTGTTTCCACGTGGAATTTTTCAATTTGCCGCCACCACATAGAGGGCAGCACTGTTCTCTCTGGATTAAAGATGGCGGATGACAGCTGTCAAAAAAGCACGTGAGTATGTTTTCAAACAAGAGCACGTGGAATTTTTCAATTTGCCGCCACTACATTTCAAAGGTAAGTAGCTAAAGAGGGCAGCACTGTGCTCTATAGATTAAAGATGGCAGATGACAGCTGTCAAAAAAGCACGTGAGTATGTTTTCAAACAAGAGCACGTGGAATTTGCCGCCACCACATAGAGGGCAGCACTGTTCTCTCTGGATTAAAGATGGCGGATGACAGCTGTCAAAAAAGCACGTGAGTATGTTTTCAAACAAGAGCACGTGGAATTTTTCAATTTGCCGCCACCACATTTCAAAGGTAAGTAGCTAAAGAGGGCAGCACTGTGCTCAAAGATGGCAGATGACAGCTATCAAAAAAGCACGTGGCTGTCAAAAAGCACGTGGATTTGTTTATCTCGAGCTAGTGAGGTTAAGTTGGTACCACTAAGGTTTATTCCCGTCAAGATGGCAGTACTGAGGTTTGCGATGCGTTGTTGTCTGTCAAAAAGCACGTGGCTTTGTTTACAAATCTGTCAAAAGCACGTGGCTGTCAAAAAGCACGTGGCTTTGTTTACCTCGCGCTAGTGAGGTTAAGTTGGTACCACTAAGGTTTAGGCCCGTCAAGATGGCAGTACTGAGGTTAGCGATGCGTTGTTGTCTGTCAAAAAGCACGTGGCTGTCAAAAAACACGTGGGTTTGTTTACCTCATGCTAGTTAGGTTAAGTTGGCACTAGTGAGGTTTAGGCCCGTCAAGATGGCAGTACTGAGGTTAGCGATGCGTTGTTGTCGATGACAGCTGTCAAAAAGCACGTGGCTTTGTTTACAAATTCAAATCTCCCGCCAAAATTCAAATTTCCCGCCAAAATTCAAATTTCCCGCGGGAGGAGGAGGCCTCTCCCGAGAGCCGGAGGAGGAGGAGGCCGCCGAATCCCTGCATTATACTACTAACAGCTTTGAAATCTGGAATCTTGCCGTACATAATTTTTGATGAAACATATATAAGTTTGAGTATCACTTGATAGATAGGCCTTTCATGTTTAGTTGTTGAAGTAAAGTAGTTTAGATAGTGTTTGCGAAGTACTAGAAGTTCGGGGTGTTGCGCCCAGAGTCGACAGCAAGAGCGGCCGCCGATGACGATGTCAGGATGGGGTCGCCGGGCCCCCAAGGTACCCTCAGATATCATCCTCCCGTATATTTTGAGGAGCAAACAAGGCGATGGTCATAAAGTACCAAGTAGCATTGTTCGGGCCAAATATAGAGTGGGCGGTTGGAGTTCAGCATCAAAGCCACTCCAGAGGATGATATTCCCAAAGGAGACAGTTTGGACGGAGTCTCGGCCGGAACGAGGCGGGTCCATACCCCGAGCCGGCATCTTTCGCTCATTGACACGACGTGGCCTCTGGTGAAAATATGGCACTATAGTATTGATTTTTGGGGCAACTGTAACTTACTCACAGAGAGTGTTACATGTGGTGCAGGTACGGTTGGCGACTTTGGAGGAATAGTGTACGGAGTTTCTGACACAGGTTTGGAGGCAGGGTCCTTAATGGCAGAATAATAATGAGATCATTGAAGGGAAGGTTTTAAAAAAAGGATTTAAACAAAAAATGAAATTTAAGTTATGATGTTACTTAAATACATACAATATTTCACAGCCAACAGGGGCAGCAAGACTCCTTATTCTAACTTGATTATATAAAACTTAAACTAATAAGATGCTAAGGAAGGAAATATAATTAAATCAACAACATCATCCCTTGGTGGCATATACTGAAGAAGCAAATGCCTTTACACAGGTTTTACTGGACACAGGTGTAGCTCAAAAATCTTTTCATTCCATTGACAGGAGTAAGGAAATCAAGCCTAATGCAGGGTTAATGAAATCTGAGGGCAAGCTTGCCCGCGGAAACAAAGTTTTTAACCATTACCTGATCTCCAATTTTTTACTTGGTGGATCCTTGTCCACGGTCATACCTCATTTTTACTCTCCGGTGAGAGGCCTTAAGATTATTTCTGGCTTTTCCCCATAAATCTCGGATATTCTCTGGATCTATTGTCTGTGGCAAAATCTCATTGGTCGACTACGAATTTGACAAATGAGTATTTGGGACAAACTTAAACATAAGAGAAATTGGAGAAACTTGTGCTGCTTATGAATGGCCAAGTTAAATGCTAATGATAACCAGTGTAAGGAAGTGTCCCTTTAGGAATGATCTTCGTGGTGAAAAGCAATAAGGGCAGGTCGAGGATTATGACTAACCCGCTCAGCTAGGGATGGTTGTGGGTGGTGCGCAGACGTCGTGACATGCGAGGTAGAGAGATCGAAACAGAACATACGAAATCAATTACAGGGAAACGGCTTAGCGTTATCAGGAACAACATATTGACAGGGTCCAAAAGACGACAAAACAGAACTGAGACAAGAAATAGTAAACTGAGTAGTGGCAAGCCTAGTCGGAAACAGCCATAAAAATCGAGTAAAACCACCCACAACACACAAGAATGAATTTAATCCCATTTCCTTTATACTGGGGAAGGGTGTGACGTAATCCATGTACAATCGCTCCATAGGGCGAGATGCTTGGTGTGAGGACAATAGTCTTTAATTAGCTGACAACGTGGGCTTGCTAATCAAACAAGACTTACATGCCTTAACCAGTTCCCTAATCTCGCCATCCATGCTCTTCCAGATAAACGTCCCTCTTATCTTCTCTCTGGTTTTATGGATGAATAGATTTCCCCTAATGCGATCTCATGGTAATACTTCAAAATCATAGCTACTAGCACTGCTGGAACGACAATTTTTGTCTTCTGATCGTGCCTCGAAGGGCCACACAGATCTCCATTCCTCAAAACATAAGAGACGACATGTTCCCCAGAAGAAAGGGTTTCCATAATAGGAGCATGCACCGTGTCTCCACGCTGGCATTTGGCTATATCGTCAAATAACAAAGAGGCATTAGTCAAAAGTGCAGTTATGCAATTGGTTTGAAAATAGAAGGGGAACGTCTTTCCTCCGGATCAACAGAATTAGAATCGCCGGAAAACATTCGGCTTAAGCCACTGCGACTTCGTTCTCCGACACTCGAATGTGTAGCACGTCAAACTGAAAAGCTGAAACCCTAGTCGCCCAACGGGTGATGCGTCCGGTACAACGGGGCCTAGGAAAAATCCAGCTCAGAGCCTGATCGTCGGTCTCCAATTAAAATTTAACGTGCTCAAGGTAGAGGCGGAAGTTTTCGAAGGCAAATCAGACGGCCAGTCTTTTCAACTGATATATAGAGTACTTGGTCTCTTGAGGTGACAATGTTCCAGGCGCATTGTTAGTTGGGCGGTTTCCGATTTCATATTCCTGAAGAAGAACCGCCGCACCGCAGATAAAGCGGTGTCTGCCTGTAAAGTTAACTTTTTGGAGAAATCTGGCATTGCCGAGACCGGGGCGTTACACAGAGCTGATTTCAGATCCTCAAACGCAGCTTGCTGTAATGTCCCCAATTCAAACTGGGCACCTTGCCTGCGGAGAAAGTTTAGGGGTTCCTTCCTACTAGCAACGATTAGGAATTCACCATGCTGATGAATCTGGCAACACCTTTAGCATTTTTAGGAGGCTCGAATCTACGGATTGCGTGAGTTCTGAAATGATCGACCGAAACTCCAGTAGGTGACACAGTATGGCCCAAGAAGGACATGGATGGTTTAGCAAAAGGTACCTTTGACAACTTGATCGTCAATTCAGCTTTTCACAAGTGTTTAGAGCTTTCTCTAGACGAGCGAGGTGTTCTTCAAAGGTCTCGGAGAAAACAACATCATCCAGATAATGGTACAGATAATTAAATTTAATATTGGAGAAGATACTAACTAGCAGCCTATTAAAATCCGCCACGTCCCCAGGGAGCCTGAAAGGCATCCCGTTGTATTCATACAAGTTCCATTCTCTAGCGAAACCAGTCAGATATTTCGATTCTTCCACCAGAGGTATCTGGTTATAGGTTTGGTTAAGATCTAATATGGTGAAGAACATGGCCTTACGTTTGAAAATATAAGAACAGTCACGTCCGTAGGGAGCCAGAAAGGCACCCGGTTGTATTCATGCAGGTTCAATTCACTAGCGATAGCAGTCAGATATTTCGATTCTTCCACCAGAGGTATCTGGTTTTAGGCTTGGTTAAGATCTAAGATGGTGAAGAACATAGCCTTACGAAACCAAGAAAGACGGGAATGCAAGTCGGGAAGGGGTGCTGATTATAGAATTATCTTACGATTTAATGCCCTCTAATCAAGCCGCCTTGAGGTTTCTGAACCAGAAAAATGGGTGAATAATACGCCTACTTGGAGGGTCGAATGATACCATACCTCAGCATTTGGTCATTGATTTCCTTGAGGGTGTTTCAGGTGGAGATAGCCTGTACAGAGGAAATCTTAGACGGACCGAATCCGGAAACTCGATTTTGTATTCAAGTAAGTCAGTCACACCAAGATTTTCCGAAAAACGTCGGAAAATGACTGACATAATTTACGAATGCAATTAGCCTGTTCCTCAGGTAGATGGCTAACGTCTAACGACATCTCACTCCCGGTAGACGAAATAACAGATGATGATACAGAATTACATTTTAAATGAGGTATATGGAAATTAATCCTAAATTTGAATGTGCAGGAGTTACTTTGAAAATCGAGCACGATACCGGAATATGACATAGGCTATGACAGATTTTTACCGACAAATAACATAAAATTAGATGTAAATTTAGAAATACGAAGTTTCACCTGAGTAAATCTTAAAATTTCTAGTGGGCAAGAGTTAGCGAAAACACATCTTACAGAAGGAGAAACTTATTCAGGAAATTTACAACTAAGCTTTAATTTTGAATACCATTCTTCCGAAACAATAGAGTGAACACTTCCGGAATCTAAGAGGGCAGTAACATGTTCATTGCCTATTTAAATTTTAAGGAATGGAACAAAATCTTAAGTTTCGGAGGCAATCTTGAGGCACTCTTTTGGACCTTCAAAGATGGTCTTAGGCGTTCTTCCCTCTTTAGAAGATATGATTTCCGATTTAAACTGGGCTGGGCCTTGAGGTGCAGATAGTGGCGCGGACTCAGCCGAGCACCCTAGTCATTTTCTATTGCTGTGGTTAGCAATGGTAAAACCAGAAGTAGGACAAGAAGATATACTATTTGACAAGTTACAGTTCTTAGCCTGGTGTGTGAATGGCCCGCATTTGGAACAACCTTGAGAAGACGATCCTCTTCCGTACTGACTTTTAATGGGACAGCATAGTCCCCATTTGTACCCGCAGACCCTGACATTAATTTATAACTTTATTAGACAGTTCATAAATATGTTGAGCCAAGGAGTTTGGCATATTTTAGTGCTCATCTCTGATTTTAAGAGGAAATAGATCCCCTACACTATTACAGAAATTAAAGAGTATAGCCTGAACACGTTTAAGCTGGTTTGCTTTCCGGGTTGAACTGTATTGTCGTTTTTTGTATATTACATACAGTTTGCTGACGTTTCGAATACATCGCAGTATCCTTTGTCAGGGCGACTGAAATACCCCTACTCGATCCGAGGTAACCAGTCTCCCAGGCAGCAATCCCACTACAAAGGGTGGTTTCTGACCTTGATCTATATATCCTAGCTTTTCTGGCTGACGTAAGCAGTGAAAAAAAAGAGATCTACATCATTCGGAATTCTTTCATCCGCACGAAGAAAATGCTTTCGAGAGCGGATATGAACTCATCATCATCATCAACATCCTAAACCATCTCCAGTTTCCCGGGTGTGGTATATGTACCATGTGCCTTGTACCATTCCTCCTCCACCAACTTGTTGCAATCATGACCTCTCAGCAATACATCGTTCTTAACTGAATCTATCCATTTCCTTCGTGGCCTTCCCACGGGTCGTCTTCCTTACTTTTCTGTCAAAATCCTTCCTTGCTGTTCTGTTAACTGGCATCCTCTTCATGTGGCCAAACCACTTCAGTTTTCATATCTGAATCTTATTGAGGAGAAAATCATCTATTCCTACTTCTTCTCGGATTTTCTCATTCCTAACCTTGTCTTTCCTGGTTTTATGGATCACAGTGCGTAGAAGTTTCATTTCAGCTGCCTGGAGTTTGTAATTATCTCTATTGGTCAGTGTTGTGGTTTCGAGACTGCATGTAAGAATTGGTGTATAATAGGACTTGTACAACGTCATTTTTGTTTTCATAGGTATTTGCTCATCCCACAGCATGTGTCTTACCTGGTGGAAAAATTGTGTTACCTTATTGATTCGATTGTTCACCTCATGTTTTGCTAGGTTGTCATTTGATAGAACGCTACCCAAAAAGATCGGAACTGAACTAAGCTAAATAATTAAGGAACATTACAATGTAATTAACATGCAGATAATTATGATAACCACACCTGATGATTTATTGTTTGTATAAAAGTTCTAGTCTTCTCTCTTTAGCTCTTGTGTACTGCTCTGTTTCTTTCTTATTAAACTCCGGGATGTTTCCCAAGGCTGAACAGAGCCATCTTCTCATAGTGTTTCTCAGAAAAATGTCAACCTAATTTTGAGTTGAAGAACGACGTTAACTTTCAACAGTTGGCATGTGTATGGTGACGGTTTTATTCACAGCATTGACGCATTACCAGAAAGTTATTCCGAATGAAGAAGCCTTAACAACCTTTTAGCACCGGCAGCCACTCGCAGACCTGGTCTTGAATATAGAACTTGCAATTCTGTTTTCAGTTTTTGTTCATTGAGAGAAGGGTAAGCTTGAAGAGTGACTAAAAAGTGATGTTCAGGGAATGTCACGCTATACTGCTCAATATTGCTAAAAGGAAATAGCTTTGGCGAACTCAGATGACTAGAAAATTGAACATTACTGCAATAATTTGCACAATAACATCACGAAATTCAAAAGCAGGTGTACGATTATATGCCGATCCTACCTCGTTCCTACATCTTTGTTTGTTAAAGGATTCGCTTGCAGTCTCGTCGTATTTATAATCTCTGTGCATTGCTCTTTGTTTCGAGATATCGATTATAGGAAATACCTTAGCATTGTTGATTTTACAGCGGTGTGAAAATTATTAGAAAAATTTGAAAATTTTGTATAAAATCACTTTTATTCATTGATATTTTTCTTCCAATTGAAATTAATCACATATTTAGTATTTGGTATGCATTCGCTTTGATTATATGGCAGATTCACTGCGACATGGCATGCTTTCTACATTTTTTGCAGGAATCTTTGATTTGCTTATCATAGTGTCATTTATTAATAAGTGTCTCTATGATATTTATCTTGTAAAGCTGTTTTTCTTCAGTTTTCATTTTACAATGGCCCAGAGATTCTCAATGGGGTTTACATCTGGACTACTGCAGGCCAAGAAAGTGCTTTTACTTTGTTTACACTTAAAAGCTTCGTCACAGACTTCGCTTTATGGCAAGGAGCAACATCGTGTATGAATACAAAGTCACCATTGGGAATCCACTCTCTCATTTGCGTCAATAATCTTCTTTCAAGTACTGTTTTGTATTGAGGCTGGTTCATCATACCCTCTACAATATACAGACGTCCTATACACTCCAGACCATAACCTGGATGGGATGCTTGGGGCAAGAACTCTTCATCAGTGCTTCTCCTCACGTACTCACTACTTTCGCCTGTTATTGCAAACACTGGTTCGTCGGAAAAACATACCTGGAAAATTAAAAACATATCTAATACCATACACACATCAGTATATGAAAATTAAATGAATAAGTTTCTTGCAAGGGGAATTTCATTGATTTGTGTTAAATTTGGAATTTTCTTACTACAGAATATCGTATCATAATTCAGGTTCATTGACTGGTATTATTATAAGTAACCAATTATAATTTTATAATACCTTGCTCCAGTCATCTCCGAATCGTTCACTCACGTCTTTTGCCCACGCTTCATCCAGGTGTCAGCGCAAGACACACACAAGCCAGTAACGGGAACATCTGATTCAGTTGTTTCCAAATCACTGTTTAGGTTCACAGCTTCCTGCACTGATGATGTCAGATTATCCTCACATTACTTCTCTTTGTATGAGTCTACCATGCAGCTGGGGGTGGCATGTTCATAATTCCACAAAACAGGCTGGTATCTTCCCTTCCAATACCTCAACATCTCATTCCATAGCACAATCTCAGGTTGCTTCATAAGTCCAGTTATTCACTTCAGACGTTCTAGAAGCAATATAAAACTGACAGCTGTCACAACACAAATATAACGTACAGACTACACCAACCCTCTCTTCGTCATCATATAACTTCAAATCTCGCGCACAACAGTTAGCACATGCACAAGCTGAACGAATAACTTCTAGGAGAATCCTCAAATCTATGAACCTAAACCCACTTGAGGATTTATCTTCCATCTTGTATTCATCGAACGGAATGCCTCAATCAATATTCGTCTCAGCAGCACTGGATATCTTGAACGAAGTACTACGGATACTGGTATCCTGTTCTGTGCCTTCTGTGCCTTGCCTTCATACAATCGATTTCTTTTTCGTAAACCGAGAAGAACTGTCCTTTTTTTACTTTCTTCAAAACTCTACGTTCACCTCAAGGCATACTGTTACTTTGAATAACATACAACTAACAAAATTAGCAATTGGTAAATCGGATATGAAACCACAGCAACACATATAGATAAATACGCTGTCAACAAAGGAACCTGAAGAATGCGGCGGCCATACTTTTCCACAGCCTTATTGATGACAGGTTTCCATGGAAGAAAGACAAACATGTGGAAATTCTCCGTAAGAGTAATGAAAAAACTCGTCCTACAGAGTTGGACGTGGCAGTATACAAGCAGTTACAGATACTCATTTTTCTCATATTTACAGATGGCATTGACCTGTAATATTTTTTATTAAAATCCTGACATGTTACGGTATATTATGAGCAAATAAAAATTTGCTATTTTTACTCATTTTTACGTATGTTCCCCCTTAAAAGGTGTTTGATGGGTATCATAGGTAGTTTAAGACAGTATAGTACATCATCTGTGTCAAGACACATACAAAATGTAGTTACTAAGGAGACACTCTAATATCAAAATAAAGCTACACTAGAGGGTTCGGTCAAAGCTTTAAGAGTATTATGTCAGCAGATTGGAAAAATGGAACAACACCCACTGGCTGGAAACGATCCATCATCTACGTTCCTATACCAAAAAAGGCGATCTGTTGGACTGCACAAACTACAGTACGCTTGTCCTAATATCACATGCTAGTACGGTGTTGCTAAAGATCACGCAACGAAGATTAGAACCTTAATTGTCTAAACCTCGAGCTCGTTTTAGGATAGATATCATTAATAATATGCGTTGGATGGTAGAGGGAGCACAGGAGTTGGTCATCAGAAGGCCTTTTATAGTGTAAATCACAGGTCCATGAGGGATGTCCTTAGACGGATTAACATCTCTCTGTTTTGGATCCCAACTACCGATTTAAATTCACACTCTTGACTTAGTTATATGGTTCTCCGAGTACTGATATACATTTTACCTGGACTTTTTCTGACCGTAATTTGGCAGGTGCGATCCTAGCTCAGTCAGATGGTATTTGAAGGTGTTCAAATACGTCATCCCCAAGCTGGTAGATTTACGAGCAGGTAAATGTGCTCTTGCGGGACTAACTTCCGGCAGCTCGGCGTCTTCGAAAACTGTACAAGTAGAGTAGTTAGTGGTACGTAAAGCCGATAACAAAAATATTCAATACTATTGTTGAAATTGTACTTTTTCTATTCTTCTGGGTATATTTTATCTTACTGTATATTATTTACTTCTCATTGGCAATGGTCAGGTTTGGATTCGTGGTTCCTTCTTATAGTTAACCCCAGGAATACTGACGGGGGGAACATTGTGCTCACCACCTGCTATTTATTGCTCTGTTTCTTTTGACATTTGATATTAAAAGGCTGTAAAATGTATTCATTGTTACCAACTCCGAATGGTGTATTTGGTTTGCTCATTTTTACCGTCTGAAGGCGGCGCTGTCATTCAAACATGAGTGAGCAAGAAGTAACCCCTTCACTTAATTAGTATTGGCAGGATTTATAGCGTTGTTGGCCACTCACAGTAAAACTGAAATAGTTTCTTTCTTGACTGCTACTAGACATTACTAACTGGATAGTTCTGTGTGTACTCCAAGAGCATTGCACCTGATGGATGGTTGCTGGAATACTCTCCGAGATAGCTAATTCGTCTGAAGATTACGACATTGATATTACTGTTAGTGAAAACGAAGAAGGAACTGAGAATATATATATATATATATATTAAAAAAGCGAGCTGGATTACCATCATGAGAGAGATACACAGTTAAACCCAGTTTCAGAACTGTTATCCGCCAGACGCGTAGAAATGATTCATCAGACTGAATGTAGAACATTGCAAATATTTGCACTTTAACAATAGCTCAGTCAGCTGTTTATTTATGGGGTTGACAGCTGATAACGTTACCAAGTTGAAATATATTTCTTTAGTTGATTGTAAGGAATGTGAAATAAGTTGGTAAATATCTCCAATAATAAACATCAGAGATTCACAGGAACTTGACTTTAAGTGTTCGTCACAAAGCACACTCCCGCTGGTATACAATGACATTAAAAATAGGGTTGATATTCCTAGGGTTAAAATTGTAAGTCACGCAGATAACAATAGAACAACAGTGGAAGCTATTGGATGAGGGTGACAGTGGGTTGAGTGAGAAGACGTATGCATAGAAAGGAACTTTCCTTCACACATCACAGGAAAACTAGAATCCAGCTTTGAATTGTTGATGCTAGTAAAATAAATTTTAATTTATCAACTGGGAAAATAAATTGTTAGATGATGCAAATATCTGTGAGTTTTCCGCAAATGTGTAGTAAAGCTGGAAATATGGTCATAATAATTATAACACCAGCTGCGCGGCGGAAATACTTGATGCGAGTCCCTCGACCTCTTGACGCGAGTGTAACGTCCAGCCGTCAGAGCAAATGAACACTATGACTATCTCGAGGAAGAACATCTTTACTATACACTCTTATGCCTTTCAGCGTTCCGTCAGCAAGACCTGTGAAGTTACTAAACGCCTCAAGAATAATCTATATTCAACTATCCCTGAGACCTCGTTTATTTTCGTATTCTTATCTTTAAAACTGATTCTGACCATCGTCTTCTGTGTTTCCCTCTACGTCACTTACCTTTCACAACTACTTCATTATTCTCCTAGACAACCTACCTTCCTCCGCTCGCTTCACATGACCTCTCCACAGAAGCCGGTTCACGTGTACCGCTTCATTTACCGTGTTCATTCCTAACTCAGTCTTAGTACCTTCCTGCCATTGTTCCCACGTGTTTGTAGCAGCTATTTCTAACAGCAAACAGATTGGTACACAGATAGACTTCTTTCTTACAGTACACTCTGGCTGCGCGGTTAGAGTCACACACCTGTCAACACCACTGTCGGCAGCCCTGAAGCTGGTTTTCCGTGGTTTCCCATTTTGATACCAGGCAAACGCTGGGGCGCTTCCTTCCCACTGCTGTCCCGTCGTCATAAGACTTATCTGTGTCGTAAAGCAAATTGTAAATTAAATAAAACACACACTGCGAGCTTCACACTTACTGTGCTACCATCCTGGGAGAATACACATCCTAAATAGCTGAAGTGATCTACCTGTTCCAGATTTGTATCACCAACTTCAGATTACATTATCTTAGGTTTCTGGATACTCACTGCATTAGCTTTGCTGTACCAATCACACTTACTGTGCTACCATCCTGGGAGAATACACATCCTAAATAGCTGAAGTGATCTACCTGTTCCAGATGTGTATCACCAACTTCAGATTCAAAAATTCTCTAAGGTTTCTGGATACTCACTGCATATATTTTCAAATTACTACTAGGCCACCATATCTCAGTGTTAGAGCAGCCAACGCGAAGTTTCTAGATCCCGGGCTTCAGCAGAGTCTGCCAAACTGCTTACTGAATCCCTCCCTGTCACTTTTTACTTTCCAGTAGTTTATCCATTAAAAGTAGGAATAACAAACAGCTTTGTCTAATTCCTGAAACTCCTTGAACAAAGAACTCATTTCGCTCTCCGTACCCCAGCTGTCATCATAAATGCCTTTGATTGCTCAATTATAGTATATATATTATTTGCTTTACGCCGCACATAAACTCAGATAAGTCTTATGGCTTCGCTGCGATAGGCGAGGCCTACGAGAAGGAAGGAATCTTCCGTGGCCTTCATTAAGGTACAGCCATCTTTAGGGCTGCCAACAGTGGGGTTCGAACCCACTATCTCCCGGGTGCAAGCTCACAGCTGCGCGCCCCTAACCATACAGCCAACTCACCCGACATTTATAGCATATTATATTATGTTATATTATAAGAATAATTTAGTGTGGCTATTTCTAGCCTGGTGCAACCCTTGTAAGGCAGACCCTCCGATGAACGTGGACGGCATCTGCCATATGTAGACTACTGCATTATATTGTGGTAGAGGATCGTATTAGGTGTAGTGTGTGAGTTGCAGGGATGTTGGGGAGAGCGCAAACACCAGCCCCGAGTCACTGGAATTAACCAATGAAGGTTAAAATCCCGACCCGGCCGGGAATCGAGCCCGGGACCCTCTGAACCGAAAACCAGTATGCTGACCATTCAGCCAACGAGTAGGATATTATATTATATTATATTATATTATATTATATTATATTATATTATATTATATTATATTATATTATATTAGTGGTTGCAGAGACCATAGGCCTTCGAATAGGAGCAGATGCATAAAAACAGCGATTTTTTTTCACTCGGTGACAAATTCTTTCTTTCTTAATCAGTTTACCCCACAGGGTTGGTTTATTCCTCGGACTCAGCGAAGGATCTCACATCTACCGCTTCAAGAGCAGTGTCCTGGATAGTGAGACTTTGGGTCAAGGATAAACTGGAAAGTAGGACAAGTACCTCGTCCAGGTTGCCTCACAAAAGTTCAAATAAAGGGTATAGGAATGTTTTGAGATATTAGAGAGCTATCGGCTGTCCTGAAAATACTTTACTGCAGTTTCCTATTTTACTTGCAGGCAAACAGCCGATTCCTTCCAACTCCTCACCCAGTTTCATTTCATCTTCATTTTTCTAGAAAAATGTTCAAATGTTGAGGATTTTTCCTTCATTAAAAATAGTTTACACCTGTTCAAGCAATTTTGCTAATGGGCCTTATTTTTTCAAAATTTAACGATTAAAATCTCTCATACTTTTGTAGTCACATTCGCGCAGATACTTGTGGCTTATAGTCGCTACGCATTCACGTTTGGAGCTGAAGGTTTCAGCACTGTTTTCTTTTACTAACGCATCTATTTTATTTTATTTTCTCAATAATTATTTTTTTGTGTTCTCTTTTGTTTTTGAGCTATCTGCAATATTTTGAACCATTGTTACTCCTTATTGCTTGATGTAAGTCTCGTCTTATTCGTTAGAATTTAAATGCAGCGCTGCGCTACGTTCATTCGCACTGCAACAACGCACTTTGCTCCACAATCAAGCTAAATTCTCTGATTCATCAGCAACTTTCATCGAATCCTATTGTAGGCATGATAATGTATTGTCCACAGCGTCTACAGAAAGACAGTAGTGTAAGAGAAAATGGGGGAAAACCGTTCGTTTTTTCCTATACACACCCAGTCTATTCAATGATTTTAAAAATGATATGCATATCAAAACCTTCCTCCGGATGTGTATACACTAAATATGAGGCTTGGTCGAGATCCATCCAGCCGTTTCGCCGTGATGATGGAACAGACAGACAAACAGACAGATAAACGGACACGAAAAATAAAAATCACCGGATCGGTATTGAGTTGACCTAAAACGGATAAATATCTGAAAATTTGGCAAAACAAATGAAATTACAGACAGCGGACCGCCTACAACTTTATTTATATAGATAAGCATGGACACGTCCAGAAGTGCAGACCTTTATTTCGAGAGTCGCTGCTTTGAAACTGTACGACATATCTACAAACGGACCTCACCATCAGACGTCTCATTTAGTGTTTACATGGTTGGCCCTACGACATCTTCTCGTACCTCCTATATTTATGGGTTAGATTGAGTTAGGGTCATTGAAATGAGTAACATTTTGTACAGTTTTATCACTCATGTGTCAGCTAGAATCACAAAATTTGGCTATCATATGGCAACTGGTCATGTCAACATGCGAGCTGAATGTCGTCACTATATTATGTTTCCTATAAGTGTGCGAAGCGAGAACATAATCGTGTAAGAAGTACAAAATTAACTTGAAATCGAGAAATACATCTCTATTTAACGTATAGGGGATAGAAATACGACCAAAGTTGTATATTTCTCCTGAATGAAAGAGATTGTGGTTTCTGTTTTGTGAGATGACTTACCGCTTAGCCACCAATTATCCCGAAACGAAGGTCTGCACCGCCGTTAAAATTTCATCCCTATTCCGATATTTCCCGGCGCCAAAATTTATACATTTAGAATATTTCCTCAAAGAAAGAGTGTCCAGGCTTCGCGATTAGCATTCGCATATGTATGGAGGAAGAAAGTAATACAGTTAAGAAAGTTGAAATTAATAGAAAATAGGTCAATAATTGAGGACAGTCGGATTGGACAATAATATGTAAACACCAAGTGAATGTATTGGAAAATCAGATGCTGCTCAATAAATTATGCTGATATGAGTTAAGGATATAAGAAAGCGGTAACAGATGGGAAATTTAGGCGCAGGGATTCTTAGGTAAACACATGAGAAGATGACTAATGGTGTTATTACTTAAGCTATTCGATGACGGTTATAACCTCCAACGATATTCTACCAATATCCCACAGAATGGCCGATTGACGTCTCTCTTGCTTTCTACCCAAGGGACAACCACGAATTTACAGGAATGATGACGAAAATGGCAATACGCTACTTCCTTGCTGGCAAGCAGTCAGAGAAGTTGTCATGGTAACCTGTAGGTTCGTTGTCGGTCTGTCGGTCACTCAATGGAGAGCATGATGCCCGCAGAAATTAGTAATTTTCTGCGTCATTTGAAGAGCAAGGTCAATCATGAACATACTATAAGTTGTTTATAATGAAGAGATGTTTCACATACAGACCACGACGTTTACAGAAAGACAGTAGTATAGCAGAAAATGGGGGAAAACTGTTTGGGTTTTCCTATAAACACCCAGTCTATTCAAATATTTTAAAATGGTACGCATATCAAAACCTTCCCCGGAATGTGTATATACCAAATATGACGTTTGTTTAAGATCTATCCAGGCGTTTCACCGTGATGGTGGTACAAACAAACAGACAGCAAACAGACAAACGGACAAATAGACACGAAAAATAAAATACACCGATTCGGTATTGAGTTGACATAAAACGGATAAATATCTGAAAAAGAGGCAAAACAAACGAAATTTCAGACAGCGGACCCCTACAATTTTATTTACATAAATAACAGATAATATTTATGAAGCTAAATCAGAATATTTGCATGGTAAAATTTGCTATTAATTTGAGGTAATAACGTTTAAATGAGGTACCTCGATTTTTTAACTTAAATATACTAAGTCCTTACAACAATAATTAATTATTTAATATATCTTGAAGGAAACTGATTACTGCCAAATGGGTTAGAGCTCAAATTCTGGAACCCCAAATTACAACTGTTTGATCAATCAATCAATCAATCAATCAATCAATCAATCAATCAATCAATCAATCAATCAATACTGATCTGCATTTAGGGCAGTCGCCCAGGTGGCAGATTCCCTACCTGTTGCTTTTCTAGCCTAATCCTAATTGATTTCAAAGAAATTCGAAATTTATTGAACGTCCCCCTTGGTAAGTTATTCCAATCCCTAACTCCCCTTCCTATAAATGAATATTTGCCCCAGTTTGTCCTCTTGAATTCCAATTTTATCTTCATATTCTCATCTTTCCTACTTTTATAAACGCCACTCAGACTTATTCGTCTACTAATGTCATTCCACGCCATCTCTCCGCTGACAGCTCGGAACATACCACTTAGTCGAGCAGCTCCTCTTCTTTCTCTCAATTCTTCTCAACTCAAACTTTGCAGCATTTTTGTAACGCTACTCTTTTGTCGGAAATCACCCAGAACAAATCGAGCTGCTTTTCTTTGGATTATTTCCAGTTCTTGAATTAGGTAATCCTGGTGAGGGTCGTATACACGGGAACCATACTCTAGTTGGGGTCTTAACAGAGACTTATATGCCCTCTCCTTTACATCCTTACTACAACCCCTAAACACCCTCATAACCATGTGCAGAGATCTGTACCCTTTATTTACAATCCCATTTATGTGATTACCCCAATGAAGATCTTTCCTTATATTAACACCTAGATACTTACAATGATCCCCAAAAGGAACTTTCACCCCATCAACGCAGTAATTAAAACTGAGGGGACTTTTCCTATTTGTGAAACTCACGACCTGACTTTTAACCCCGTTTATCAACATACCGTTGCCTGCTGTCCATCTCACAATATTTTCGAGGTCACGTTGCAGTTGCTCACAATCTTGTAACTTATTTATCACTCTATAGAGAATAACATCATCCGCAAAAAGCCTTACCTCCGATTCCACTCCTTTACTCATATCATTTATATATATAAGAAAACATAAAGGTCCGATAATACTGCCTTGAGGAATTCCCCTCTTAATTATTACAGGGTTAGATAAAGCTTCACCTATTCTAATTCTCTGAGATCTATTTTCTAGAAATATAGCAACCCATTCAGTCACTCTTTTGTCTAGTCCAATTGCACTCATTTTTTCCAGTAGTCTCCCATGATCTACCCTATCAAATGCTTTAGACAGGTCAATCGCGATACAGTCCATTTGACATCCTGAATCCAAGATATCTGCTATATCTTGCTGGAATCCTACAAGTTGAGCTTCAGTGGAATAACCTTTCCTAAAACCGAACTGCCTTCTATCGAACCAGTTATTAATTTCACAAACATGTCTAATATAATCAGAAAGAATGCCTTCCCAAAGCTTACATACAATGCATGTCAAACTGACTGGCCTGTAATTTTCAGCTTTATGTCTATCACCCTTTCCTTTATACACAGGGGCTACAATAGCAACTCTCCATTCATCTGGTATAGCTCCTCCGACCAAACAATAATCAAATAAGTACTTCAGATATGGTACTATATACCAACCCATTGTCTTTAGTAGATCCCCAGAAATCTGATCAATTCCAGATGCTTTTCTAGTTTTCAACTTTCGTATCTTATTGTAAATATCATTGTTATCATATGTAAATTTTATTACTTCTTTGGCCTTAGTCTCCTCCTCTATCTCGATATTATCCTTGTAACCAACAATCTTTACATACTGCTGACTGAATACTTCTGCCTTTTGAAGATCCTCACATACACCCTCCCCTTGTTCATTAATTATTCCTGGAATGTCCTTCTTGGAACCTGTTTCTGCCTTAAAGTACCTATACATACCCTTGTATTTTTCACTAAAATTTGTATGACTGCCAATTATGCTTGCCATCATGTTATCCTTAGCTGCCTTCTTTGCTAGATTCAATTTTCTAGTAGGTTCCTTCAATTTCTCCTTACTTCCACAGCCATTTCTAACTCTATTTCTTTCCAGTGTGCACCTCCTTCTTAGTCTCTTTATTTCTCTATTATAATAAGGTGGGTCTTTACCATTCCTTACCACCCTAAAAGGTACAAACCTGTTTTTGCATTCCTCAACTATTTCTTTAAACCCATCCCAGAGTCTGTTTACATTATTATTTACCGGTTGCCACCGATCATAGTTACTTTTTAGAAACTGCCTCATACCTGCTTTATCAGCCATATGGTACTGCCTAATAGTTCTCTTTTTAAGACCTTCCTTTCTATCACATTTATTTTTAACTACCACAAAACAGCTTCATGTCCACTAATACCATCTATTACTTCAGTTTCCCTACAGAGCTCATCTGGTTTTATCAGCACCACATCCAAGATATTTTTCTCTCTGGTTGGTTCCATCACATTCTGAATCAGCTGTCCTTCCCATATTAACTTATTTGCCATTTGTTGGTCATGCTTCCTGTCGTTCGCATTTCCTTCCAAATTGACATCTGGCAAATTCAGATCTCCCGCTACAATCACATTTCTTTCCATGTCATTTCCCACACAGCTGACTATCCTATCAAATAATTCCAAATCCGCGTCAGTACACTCCAAATCTGTACACTCCAAATATATCAAGTTGCCTATTATCTTTAGAAATGAGCCTTACACCAAGAATTTCATGTGTCTCATCTTCATGTTTTTCGTAGCTTACAAATTCTTCTTTCACCAGAATGAACACTCCCCCTCCCACCATCCCTATCCCATCTCTACGATACACACTCCAGTGCCGTGAGAAAATTTCTCCATCCATTATATAATTTCTCAGCCATGATTCAACTCCTATTACAATATCTGGTAAATATATATCTATTAAATTTCTTAATTCTATTCCTTTCTTTACAATACTTCTACAGCTCAACACTCAACAATTTTAAGTCATCCCTACTTGATTTCCAGTTCCCTGTTCCCTTATCACCGCTCCCTAGGCCACCCTGTTTACCTGAATGTACCTCCCTATTACCCTTCCAAACAAATTTCCTAACTTATACGTACCACTGCGGTTTAAATGAAGGCCATCTGAGCGCAGATCCCTATCTCCTACCCACCCATTAGGATCTAGAAATTTCACTCCCAGTTTCCCACATACCCACTCCGCAGTCTCATTTAAATCCCCAATCACCCTCCAGTGAGTATCCCTCCTACACAGTATTCCACTAATAACAATCTCCGCTTTCTTAAACTTCACCCGTGCTGCATTTACCAGATCCCACACATCTCCAACTATGGCACTTATATCAGCTTGCCTTACGTTGTTGGTGCCAACATGAAACACTTCCACTTTCTCCTTCCCCTCCTCCCTCTCTTCTACTTTCTTCAACATCTGCCTCAACCTAATTCCTGGATAACATTCTACCCTGGTTCCCTTTCCTCCACACACTTTCCCCACGTGTCTAACGATGGAATCCCCCATGACCAGAGCCTCAACCCTACCCACCTCATTTGATCCATTCCCCTCCTGGTCAGCCCTATCTTTCCTGATAGCTGCAGAAGCTACTTCCTCCTCCCTTTTCTCCTTCCCATGACCCTGTTCCACCTTTCTTTTCATATCCTCTACTCTACATTTCCCTTTCCTACCTTTTCCCTTCCTCCTACTTCCACACATCTCACCAACAGTTCCCTGTCCGTCATCTTCCCTCTGTTGTTTTACCTGGAGTGACTCGTACCGATTTCGCACAGACACCTGTCCTGAATTCTGATCCTGAATAGAGCCCTTAGCCTTCAATCTCTTTCCCCTTAGAACATTAGACCACCTGTCTTCTTCGACTCCCCCTCTCCTTCCCCTCCTTCTTGTACACCTACTGTAACCTGTACATTGTTTGAGGGAGTCCTATATTCCTTCCTGTCTTCTGTGGGAATCCTAATTATCTCCCTCAAACTTTACAACTCCTCCCTCATACCCTTCAATGCCTCGCCACACCCACAGTTCGTATACTCGCGCTCCTTAGCCATTCTTTACGGAAAAAATGAAATTAAAAATAAAATAATTTAAAAAAATAAATGAACGGAGGGATATATTGTCTGGGATAGTACTCAAAGATCACACAACAATAGGGTAATTAATCTACGACTACACTACAATACTACTCTATTTTTATCCTACAACCTGTAACAGGATAACAACTGCTGTTAATTACTGAATATCGAAAGTAATACACAAGAACTACACAATTCCAAACTGAATTAAGCCTATCCTAATTACAACAGAATTTTTAATAAAAGTTTCTACGGATACTTCTACTACACCGGTACTACACAAATATTTTACAATAATAAAATAAGCTCACTAAATTCTAATAGGATATTACTCGTATACTACTGTACAGTACACTACAGTAATTTTTAAACTACTTTCAGACGTATCCTAATTTCGATACCGGTACCGTATGTCACTACTAAGCACAACCAGATATGAACTTTGCAAGAACTACTGTACTCAAAGATTACCAACAAAGCTAAATGCTCAGACAAATTATTATTAGCATTACGGTCTAATAGATACACACGAAAGATAAAACACGAATATAGCAGGCAAGATACGGCACTATCTAAATGTACTGTACCTATACTACATTGTATCTACACTACACTACACTACGTTTGGTTAAATTCTTAAGTATCGAAAGGATTGCCGTACACGAAGAAAAACACGAATATAACTGGCAAGATACTATCTAATATATTATACCTTATCTTCACTACAATTCTACTGAAATGTGGTTAGGTGATTATTACAGCTGGTGGATTACTATTATTGTCCCTACTCCACGTGACTGAGAGTAAAAGTGTCCTTAATTAGGCCTACTGAAAAATACGAGGTTGTCTACAATAATTTCTCAAATATTTCTATCAAAACTACTCCAACTACTCCAGGGACTCTAACTGAAATTAGTCCTACTGGGATATCTGAACTTTATTATTATTAGCTAACCGCTCATAAATACTGAAAGATCGAGGGAGCGAAGTATAAATTACGGATACTTTAACCTACTCAGAAGTACAAATGATTGGAATACAAGGCCAGCTGATTTATATTTATATTTACTTGACTACACTACTCCCTTTGTTCACGACTGTAGTCAACAATGCAATATTTGAATATGAGGAGCGACAATAATCAATAACAATACAACGACTGTTAACTACTACCGAGTAATCTCTTTAACTACTTTTTAAATGGAAGACAGGCGTATCGTCTTTTTAAATGTAGTAAATTATTACCTTCGCGATAGTTTGGACGGATATCTATACGAAATACCGGAGGAATTTCGGCGGAAGTTACGGTACTATTCCTTATGATAAGCTGCCTTTGTAAGTATTATACCAACGAACCTACAGATATTCACAAATATTTTAAAAGTTAATATTATTACCTAAAAGTTAATATTATTACCTAAAGTATTTACTAAACCTAAATTCGAAACAAGGTACACCTAGCTAGCCCACTTAACCTAGAAAACGTAAATTACTGAAGACCAACTGAATTACTTGTTATAAAATTTAAATAAATATCACTACCAACAAGCACTAAACACCACTATATAAATAGCACTAAATGAATCACAAATACAAAACATTAAGCTATTTCAATAATTTTAACTACTTTATCACTACAATAATGCAAGAGCTCTCTCAACAGACAACCGTTCTCAAGCGCATCCAACAATGCAAGGCCAGATCAGGAAATAATTAAATCTCAACTTTTACGATTAACGTATTGAGGTGACAATTAATAAATAGATAAACTAGCATCAAATCAATTACTATTTAGGATACAACCACGAAGTGACAAGCGTGAAGAATATATGTTATATTCATGTGGTAATGATCCTTCACTATCAGCACATCAGTTGTCTTTCATTATTTTTTATAAACAAGAGAAAGGGCAAAAAAGTATTCATTAACAAAATAAATACCATTATAAGGTAACAAACCTGAACAATAGACAAGGCATAATATAACGTACTGTAAACTAGTCTTAACCCCAGAACACTAACCCTTCGTAAATTTTACGACAGTAGGTAGCAGAACGGTATAGTTTAATGCCTTCCGCGCGTGCGTGCGTGCCGCTATTTTGTGTAGCTGATTTTTTCGAGCAGTTATTGACTGTGGCATGTGCAATTGTTGATATCTTTGCTCATTCTTGTAATAATTGGGTGGGTGTCGTCATATTCACGAACGGTTAGTGATAGTGTGAACTTATAAGTATAATGTTTCGTCATGCCTTTTTTGCATTTATACTTATTTAATTTATTTTCTTGGTAGTTTTGGTTTCTTTGTAATGTAAATAACCTACATTCATTTTATTTTAATATGTTGTGTTATAAAATTATAAATTTTTTTTTTTATAAAACGTGTTCATTTAATATTTTTTGTGCGCCAAGTTTTCTACATTTAATAAATAATCACATAAAATTGTTTAATATCTACGCATTTTGATTCATGTTAAGTTCACGACACTATAGGAACTCTTAATAACGAAATTCTTGCCAAATATAAGCTGTTCCGTAGAAAATATAACAATTATAAATTGGAGTAGTCAAATTTATGAAGGTTTTGTAATAATGTGTGGCGAAATAATAATTTTGAAGCTTCGTTTACATCAGTAGAAAAGAATGTGACGATATATTATTAAGCCCATCCTCGCATATAAGAAACTTCGATAGACCTTGAATAAACTTTATGCAAGAATCAGATTAGAACAGAAGAAAAATTTGGTCCGAACGGTTATTAAGGATTCCCAATTTTATGATTATGAGATCGAACTATAGCTATTTTATCTGCTTATAAAATCGATACAGGAAACTTCTATAAATAAACTCTTTATTTAAAGCATGCCAATAACAATATTAGATCATTAAGTTTAAGGTTCCGGAATCAGCACTTACTTAGTTAAGCTGATTATACATAATGAAATCAAACTGTTACAAGGGCATAAGAAAACATAATTGCCCAAAGTTAAATCAAAATGGAATAAAACATTTTGACGCCTAGCGCCGATGAAAAGTGTTTTTCTAGCCTGAAACCTACAGATATATTTAGCCAGGAACATAATCCAATCCTCTGAACAGCGTCTTTCGCCAGGAACACGAATATCCGCCTGCTGTCGACTCCATCTTACTCCAGGCTACATGGGTCATTAGTATTTTGTTTGTATCAGATCATTTGCCACATTGTCGCAATTATGAATAGCGGCCACCAGGTGCGCCACCAACTTTAGTAAATAGTCACGCCAACAGGTAGCGTTCAAATGCACGCCAGCTGCACAACTTTCCGAATAGTTCCTAAGGTTATCAAGTTCCGTACTAACGTTACAAACAATATTCCTACAATAACAGGACATTCATTCAGAAAATGTATTTGTGAAGCACGTTCTATATTTTCTGTTTATTTGAGATAACTTTTGATAGCTCTGTTAATAAGGCATTCTTTCGAAATATGTGTTTATGAATCAAGTTCTTTTTCTGTTTGTTACCGTGTTTTTGTGGTAGTTATGCATGAAAGAAGGTGCTGGGTGGTGAATAGGTCTCAAGCTACTAAAGTAAAATTAATTTTAAAATTTAACAAGGTTATATTTTCTTTTCAAAATTAGGTAACAACAAATAGAACAGGTACTTAGTAGCCGAAACACGATTGAAAAATACATTTACATAGGTCCCCCATTTGGGGCTTTAAAAGTCAGAAACATAATCCTTGAGCAATGAGCCCAACCTTACAATGAACACCATACAACAAAGGGGCCGAAAACCCCCAAACATGACAGAAACATTTGCTTCCAATTACACCCAAAACCCTCCTTGAGGCAGAAACACAATTTTCAAGAAAGGGCAACTTCCCCTTAAAATACAAGCCTATCATAGGCCACTCCAAACTCCACCTTCAAACTGTCCTCAATGGACAATAAACACAGGGGTAAAATACCCAATTTACTGAGGTCTATTAAACGAAAAGAGTGTTAATTAAATGACCTCTAAAATAACAATTTGAGAGGAGGCGAACTTGCACTCCTAATACACTTTGTTTAAGACCTACTTGGCCTTAGGCCGTTAGTGCAAGGGCTAATCCCATACTACAGAGGTGACTTAAGAAAATAACAATTTACATTACATTACGGAAGAATTGGTTGAGAAAATAAGTTCACCTCAAGACAATGTGAGTGGGAGCTCGAGAGGGTTAGCACTCTCTATCCCAGTATGTAGCTTTACAAGAGAATAGAAGAAAAGAGAAGTTACATTTTAGGAAAAGGTTACATAGTGGAACGCTTAGAACCCGCCCCGAAAGTTAAACTGCTGAGCTAGCAAAGAAAGAATTTATTAATCGGCCATTACCTTGTTGTTGACCGCTGCCGAGGAAAGAGGCGCTTCCCGCCTCCTGCTATGTACTTAATACACTGAAAGATGGAACAGAAGTGGCCCGGAGACCCAAAAATCAGCAGTTTATATCCTCTCGCGGAAGGTTCTAGGCGTTAGGGGAATGAAAACACCCTCCCACAACGTTTTTATTGGCTAGGGTACAGAAACATATTCAATTTGGGAGAAGATACCCATGATTGGTCAGAAATTAATAACAGAAATTCGGGATTGGTCACATGCAAAACAAGGGGAAAGAGAGGGGTATACAGCCAACTTAAACAATAACAGAAAGAAATTTAGCAAAGAACAAACATTTGAAATAAAAATTTATCCAACAAAATAGTTCTTTGACTCCGCACTAGGTTGCACTATTGTTGATCTTCAGTAGTGTCCTCTAGAAGAGAAAGTTCACACTTCTTACTTCAAGCTAAACAAAAACACATCAAAAATGACACAGTTCAAAAACTCAAAGTTTTCCACGTGGTGACATCTTCTGAGAAAGTAGAGAATTAATAGCGTAGATAAAGTTCAGACTTCCTCCAGCAGAGGAGTTTCAACTGGCGCACATTTTAAATTAGCGGCGTGGAGGTGTACCGCCCGGTACAGACCTCCCCCCCCCCAAAAGTTCCACCAGGGGTGATATATGAAATTTGTTTGAAAACCAGGTCCAAGTTTTGATGTAGATATGGAGATTGATTGCCCAAAAAAAAAATTATAAGATTTTCTTGATTTGGTTTGTTTCAGTTTCAAAATTTTGTTGTTGCAGGTGAAGTATAGTCTTTAAGTTTGTAGAAGTAGAATTCTGAAGATAAACTTTTAATACTTAAAAGTGATGAAGAATTTTGCAATGTCCACCAAATATTGCTTGTTGGTTTCCCAAGTGTAGTCATTACTTATAGTAACTGTTCATGTAGTTGAGGTTAATGAAGTTGGATGGCCAGACCGGCCGTTGCAGCTTGCGTCCAAAGGAGGCCGCTCGGACCCCTCAAGTACCCTGAGATACCGCTCGCCCGCACTATGAGGGGAGCAGAGGTGTTGAAGCACGCCGCGCCCGCGGTGAACATATACAGGCTGCGGGCAAGTAGCAGGTCGTGTGCCGCACATCAGCCTTGGCCGGGAGGAGAGCTCCGGCTCGCCGTGCACATGTCGTCCTCGCTGGGGCCGAGGGGGCCCGTCCTCGAACCCAGCCGCGGCACAGCGCCGCGCGGCTGCGGGGGCACTGAAACACAAAGCTAGGCGGCAGAATTGTGTTGGACCATCATCTTTTTTGAGGGCACAGGCATTATGGAGAGGTTGAGGGGCCAGCGGCGTGTAGATATCCATGGCATTTAATATTATGAAGCCACAGTGTGTATTGGAGCAGGAGACGGGAGCGCGGTTATGGCCGTGGCAAGGACAGGATGGCAGTTTAACAATCGGGGAGGTTTACAAGAAATGCTTACATATAAAACAAAATATTATAGAAGGAGCAGAATGCCTTAAGCGTGGAACTCAAAAAAAAATATAACCATCATATTCCTATCAAATTATATGAAGCAAGTTGACACAAAATTTACACCGGTTTCACCTGGGACAGGTGAACCCTAAATATCCTCTCGGTGGCTGGATTACTTACTAACAATGTAACCGGTGTGAGAAAATCGAGAATGATACATGGCCCATGAAATCTGGGGGCAAGCTTGCCCGCGGGAACAAAATTTTTGACCATAACCTGGTCACCTACCTTCAAAGGGGTGGGTCTCCGTCCACGATCATACCTTTCCCTAACCTTTTCATGAGACACTTTAAGATTGGCTTTAGCCTTCTTCCAAAGATCTTTAATGTTATCCGGATCTATTGTCTCGGGTAGAATGTCATTCAGAGACCAGAGGTTAGAGAGCGGCGAGTTGGGAACAAACTTGAACATCAAAGAAACTGGAGTAAACTTGTGAGATTCATGAACCGCCGAATTCAAAGCAAAAGCTATCCAATGCAGGGACGTGTCCCACCTAGAATGATCTTCATGATGATAGGCAATAAGTGCGGACCTGAGATTACGGTTAACCCGTTCAGCCAGAGATGGTTGAGGGTAATAAGCAGAAGTAGTTATATGAGAGATTGATAAGTCAAAACAGAATTTACGAAATAAATTAGATGTAAAAGCCTTAGCATTATCAGATACAATATATTGACACGGACCAAAAGAAGCAAAAATAGAATTTAAGCAGGTAATGGTAGACTGAGCGGTAGCCAGCTTAGTCGGAAATAACCAAGAAAATCTGGTAAAACCATCTACGCACACAAAGATGAACTTGTTAGCATTACCCTTTGACTGGGGGAAGGGTCCTACATAATCGATATACAGGCGTTCCATGGGGCGCGACGCTTGATGCGAAGACAAAAGGCCTACCTTGGTGGACATGGTGGGTTTACTGAGCAAACAAGATTTACAAGCTTTTACAAGTTCACGGATTTCACCGTCCATCCCTTTCCAGATGAACATTTCACGAATCTTTTCACGGGTTTTAAAGATTCCAAGATGCCCTCCTAATGGGGTCTCATGATAATACTTGAAGATCATAGGTACCAGAACAGCTGGAACGACAACTTTCATCATCTTGTCATGCCTCGAAGGGCAACATAAAACACCATTCCTCAGAACATAAGGGACATGTTCCCCAGAAGAAAGGGTTTCCATTATCGGAGCCAGCGTCGGATCTTCACGTTGGTATTTCTCAATATCCCTAAAAAGCATGGGAGCATCTGTTAAGATGGCATTAACACCAGATAGTATGGACTCGGGAGGTGGTGAACTGTCGGCCGGTTCCTGGGTCTCGACGTCGTTAGAAAACATACGGCTGAGTCCATCAGCCACAACATTTTCGGTACCTCTGATATGCCTGACATCGAATTGGAAGGCAGAAATACGGATGGCCCAACGGGCTATACGACCAGTACGACGCGGTCTACCTAAGACCCAGCTTAAGGCTTGATTATCTGTCTCCAGGTCGAATTTGACGTGTTCCAGATAGAGACGGAATTTTTCTAAGGCGAATAAGACTGCCAAACCTTCAAGCTCATAGATGGAGTACTTGGCTTCTTGAGCCGACAATGTCCTAGACGCATAGGCGATGGGTCGCCTCCCTAGTTCAGTCTCTTGAAGAAGGACTGCAGCTACTGCTGACGACGATGCGTCGGTTTGGACAATGAATTTCTTCGAGAAATCAGGCATAGCAAGGACAGGGGCATTACAAAGCGCTAATTTAAGATCTTCAAAAGCGGCTTGTTGAGAAGGTCCCCACTCGAATTTGATGCCTTTCCTACGAAGGAGGTTTAAGGGCGCCGCTCTATTAGCAAAGTTAGGAATAAACTTCCTGAAGAAATTCACCATACCAATGAACCTGGCGATACCTTTAATGTCCTTGGGAGGTTTAAAATCACGGATGGCCTGTGTTCTAGAATGATCGACTGCTACCCCATCGGGTGACACAATATGCCCTAGGAATGACATAGAGGGCTTAGCAAAGGCAACCTTGGACAACTTAACAGTTAACCCAGCCTTACGAAGGCGATCGAGAACTTCTCGCAGATGATCTAGATGTTCTTCAAAAGTCTCTGAAAATACTACGACATCATCTAAATAGTGATATAAGTACTCGAATTTGATGTCGGAGAAGACCCTATCTAGTAGCCTAGTGAGCACAGCTGCCCCCGTGGGGAGCACGAAAGGCACGCGGTTGTATTCATATAAATTCCAGTCCGTGGCAAACGCTGTGAGATGTTTAGACTCTTCAGCAAGGGGAATTTGATTATAGGCCTGATTCAAGTCCAAGATAGTAAAGAACTTGGCCTTACGAAACCATGAAAAGCAAGAATGAAGGTCGGGAAGGGGCACAGATTGTAACACCACCTTCCGATTGAGAGCCCTGTAATCAATTACAGGCCTGAAGCCTCCTTGGGGTTTCGGGACTAGAAAAATAGGCGATGAATACGCCGACTTAGAGGGCCTAATAATACCATCCTTCAACATCTGATCGATGATTTCTTTCAGAGCCTTCATTTTAGGTGGAGATAGCCTATATGGTGGAAAACGGACAGGAATCGAATCCGTGACCTCGATTTTGTATTCAATAAGGTCAGTAACACCAAGAGTATCAGAGAACACCTCTGGAAATGACTGACATAATTTACGAATACTATCAGCCTGCTCCTCAGGTAGATGTCTAAGGTCTAACAACATCTCATCCTGGGTAGGCGAAATAGATGAACATGACACAGAATTACACTTTAACAAGGGAATTTTACAATTGGACGCAAATTTGAATGTGCACGACTTACTCTGAAGATCGAGCACAAGACCAGTGTGAGAAATAAAGTCCGCTCCCAGTATGATGGGGCAAGACAAGTGCTTAGCCACAGACAATTTAATTTTCCATGTAAATTTAAAAATACGAATTTTGACCAGTACGGAACCTAGAATTTCTAATGGAGATGAATTAGCCGAAACATATTGAATAGGAGATGAGACATAGTCAGGTAGTTTACAAACAGATTTCAATTTAGAATACCATTCAGCCGAAATAATCGAACAAACACTGCCTGAATCTAAGAGAGCTGTTATAGGCTCGTTATTTAACTCAATCTTAAGGAAAGGAACAGGTGCGGGGGTATCCGCCGCAATCCTAAGACATTCTTTAGGGCATTCAAAAGATGAATTTGAAGGCTGATCGTTCTCTGCATTTACAACCTGTTTACTAGGGGCTGAGTCTCGGGAAGATGGATTAGTCGACTCAGCCGAAGCCACTAGTCACTTTTTATTATTGGCATAGGTGGAATTTGCACCAGAAGTTGAGCAGGAGGGGGTGCTATTTGAGTTTGGGCAATTCTTGGCGATATGTGAGAAGGCCCCACACTTAAAACAGCCTTGTGATGACCCGGCTCCATTCCTTGTCCCACTTGACTTGATCAGTGGACACTTGTCGCGCAGATGGTCAGGCGACCCGCAAGCATAACATTTACGGGGATTGACTGGTCGGCGAGGTGGAGGCCGAGTGTTACTAAAGGAAGGCGGGGGTTCTTTCGCGACACGCAAAGAATCGGCGTATCTAACTCCTTCCGCTGAGACGGCCAATGCTTCAAGTTCCGAGAAAGTTTGCGGGCACGCCGCGAAACACAAATATGACCTATAGGGAGGTGAAATTCCCTCTACAATAGCCTGTACAATCTGATCTTCAGGAAAATGAAGGGCAAACACCCTAGTATAAAACTTAATGTCCTGTATGAAATCAGCCAAGTTTTCATCCAAGCGCTGTACACGATAATAGTACTTCTGAATAAGGGAGGACCTGGCCCTAGCAGGGATGAAGTTAGCTAGCAAGTGGGCATGGAAATCCTCAATAGATGATTGCTCGGCAATGGCTCTTACGATTTTATCAGAGAGAATACCAATAGCATACGGATAGATAATTTGCAAGATTTGACATGGAGAAAGAGAAAAAACAAGGGCATGATCCTGAAATTCCACTAGAAATCTTAAAAATGAAATTACATCACTGGTGGTATTAACGGAAAACTTAGAGATACCTCTGAGCAACATTGCCAATGGATGAGGCAAGCTACTAAACCCGGGTGACATAGTAGGTAAAGGTTTCAATGGTAAGGAAGTTAATTCAGAACGGATGTTACTCAATGATGCACGACGTTCAGATTCGTTGTCCAATGGGGCAGGGATAGTTTGAGCAGCAACGGTTATTCTATTAACTTCTCCCTTGGGAGGCGCTTCCTCACTACCTGCATTCACTATGGTGGGTTGATCAGATTTGGGAGGAACTTCCCCAGTTAACAATTGAGTGACCTTACTAGATAATTCGGAAATATATTCCAGGAGCGTACTAGCTTCCTTCCTCTGAACGTCATTCAGTTTTAGAGACAACAGATCGTTAACCCTATTCGAAAAATGATATAGCCTGCCTTGCACACGCTTAATTTGATTAGGAGACGGATCATTTTCATCAAAAAAACTAACTACAGAAGCTAGCCCAGTAATATTCTCCGTGATCGTGGAAAGAGAGTCGTCAATTTCTTTCTCTCCCAAATTGGGGATGGAAATGGGCAAATCAAGGGACTCTCTAAGCTTGTTAGTGTCTATTGCAACCGTGCCTCCAGATTGCACATTTCTGATAGTTAATTCATAGATCAACTCCTCCTTGCGCAAATAGTTAAGAAGGAGAACATCGCGAGGGCCGGGCATGATGACAGACCAATTTTGAAAAGGTCAAAAAATTCCAGCAACTGAGAAAATGGTTAGAGTTCGGATCAAAACAATGTGTAGCCGTCAAAAGGGGCTAAATTGAGACCCATTCAACCACGCTCTGCTACCACTTGTTACCGTGTTTTTGTGGTAGTTATGCATGAAAGAAGGTGCTGGGTGGTGAATAGGTCTCAAGCTACTAAAGTAAAATTAATTTTAAAATTTAACAAGGTTATATTTTCTTTTCAAAATTAGGTAACAACAAATAGAACAGGTACTTAGTAGCCGAAACACGATTGAAAAATACATTTACATAGGTCCCCCATTTGGGGCTTTAAAAGTCAGAAACATAATCCTTGAGCAATGAGCCCAACCTTACAATGAACACCATACAACAAAGGGACCGAAAACCCCCAAGCATGCCAGAAACATTTGCTTCCAATTACACCCAAAACCCTCCTTGAGGCAGAAACACAATTTTCAAGAAAGGGCAACTTCCCCTTAAAATACAAGCCTATCATAGGCCACTCCAAACTCCACCTTCAAACTGTCCTCAATGGACAATAAACACAGGGGTAAAATACCCAATTTACTGAGGTCTATTAAACGAAAAGAGTGTTAATTATTAAATGACCTCTAAAATAACAATTTGAGAGGAGGCGAACTTGCACTCCTAATACACTTTGTTTAAGACCTACTTGGCCTTAGGCCGTTAGTGCAAGGGCTAATCCCATACTACAGAGGTGACTTAAGAAAATAACAATTTACATTACATTACGGAAGAATTGGTTGAGAAAATAAGTTCACCTCAAGACAATGTGAGTGGGAGCTCGAGAGGGTTAGCACTCTCTATCCCAGTATGTAGCTTTACAAGAGAATAGAAGAAAAGAGAAGTTACATTTTAGGAAAAGGTTACATAGTGGAACGCTTAGAACCCGCCCCGAAAGTTAAACTGCTGAGCTAGCAAAGAAAGAATTTATTAATCGGCCATTACCTTGTTGTTGACCGCTGCCGAGGAAAGAGGCGCTTCCCGCCTCCTGCTATGTACTTAATACACTGAAAGATGGAACAGAAGTGGCCCGGAGACCCAAAAATCAGCAGTTTATATCCTCTCGCGGAAGGTTCTAGGCGTTAGGGGAATGAAAACACCCTCCCACAACGTTTTTATTGGCTAGGGTACAGAAACATATTCAATTTGGGAGAAGATACCCATGATTGGTCAGAAATTAATAACAGAAATTCGGGATTGGTCACATGCAAAACAAGGGGAAAGAGAGGGGTATACAGCCAACTTAAACAATAACAGAAAGAAATTTAGCAAAGAACAAACATTTGAAATAAAAATTTATCCAACAAAATAGTTCTTTGACTCCGCACTAGGTTGCACTATTGTTGATCTTCAGTAGTGTCCTCTAGAAGAGAAAGTTCACACTTCTTACTTCAAGCTAAACAAAAACACATCAAAAATGACACAGTTCAAAAACTCAAAGTTTTCCACGTGGTGACATCTTCTGAGAAAGTAGAGAATTAATAGCGTAGATAAAGTTCAGACTTCCTCCAGCAGAGGAGTTTCAACTGGCGCACATTTTAAATTAGCGGCGTGGAGGTGTACCGCCCGGTACACTGTTTATTTATGAAGATTATGAAAACTAACCAATCTCATTTTCAGTGTCTGTGTCGTTCGTCTGCCCTCTTTGACATCCTGCCAGTTTTTCCTGAGCCCGTCGAGCAGCGCTTTCTTCCACTCCTGTGATAAAGGACCTGTCTGTCTTCTGGGTGCTGTCTCCGCCTAAAACCCTGATAGCTTTTCGTCATACTTCTGAAACAACCCGTCATTGATTTCATCCTCACCGAGCTGAGTGGCTCAGACGGTTGAGGCGCTGGCCTTCTGACACCAACTTGGCTGGTTCGAACTTGGCTCAATTCGGTGGTATTTTAACGTGCTCAAATACATAAGCACCTTGTCAGTAGATTTAATCAGTGGCGGCTCGTGATATTTTTTTTAGGAGGTTCACAACAACATTTTTGTTCATGTCTCAAATCTGCAAAAAAGTAACATAGGTACATAAATCACTTCACCAAAAGTTCCTTGTACGGTTCCTTTTTCACAAATAATATGGTAGAACCCCTGTAACCGAGGATAAATTTTATACTAGACTAATCTGTTAGTGTAGAACAAAAGTAAAATTCATAATAACTTTAGTACACTGCGGATATTGAAGGATGCGAGCACTATTCTTGGTTTTTAAATAGCACGAAGTTCACCTAGGCACGACGAGAAGCATGGAAATAATGTGTGCCGCATTTACCGGTCGAATTTTTTAAAATAATTGTTTCCGAATTGACCGCAATAGTCTCCACATTATCTCGGTTAATCAGGGTTCTGCTCTATCACATGTTAATTTTTTCTCGTCTTGGAAATTACAGACAGCACTAGCGTAGGGAATTCAATACTCGCGTTTTTGTGTGCATGAAACTTTTCATGTTAATTTATTTTTGCACTCAAATGAGCAAGGTCTGTGCACCCAGCTAAATTCCATACACTTCTTTCTTTGTTCAACAATAAACAGGGCAAACAAAAAGGCGCACTCCTAGACCACCATCCACAGAGCCACTTGCATGTTTCGTACGCCTATAGTCGCGTTTGTCAGTTTTTGTAAGGTTCTCAATAATCAAATCTGGTCTGTCCGGTCCAAGCCTTATAATTTCTAACTTACCCTGATAGGTTAATATTTCTTTCTTACTCTGCTTACCCTCCAGGGTTGGTTTTTCCCTCGGATTAAGCGAGCGATTCAACATCTACCGCCTTCAAGGGCAGTGTTCTGGAGCGTGAGACATTAGGTTGGGGGATACAACTGGGGAGGATGACCAGTACCTAGCCCAGGCGGCCTCACCTACTATGCTGAACAGGGGCCTTGGTAGGCGATGGGGAAATTGGAAGGGATAGACAAGGAAGACGGAAGGAAGCGGCCGTGGCCTTAAGTAAGGTACCATCCCGGCATTTGCCTGGAGAAGAAGTGGAAAACAACTTTGAGGATGGCTGAGGTGGGAATCGAACCCACCTCTACTCAGTTGACCTCCAGAAGCTGAGTGGACCCAGTTCCAGCCCTCGTACCACTCTTCAAATTTCGTGGCAGAGGCGGGAATCGAACCGGGCCTCCGGCGGTAACAGCTAATCACACTAACCACTAGGGCCTACACCACAGAGGCGGACGGTTAATATTTCGCTGGTTAAAATTAACTGAACTGAATTCATTTCCTCTTACACAAAGAATACCATGGTTACAAACCATACAAACAGAGAAGCAAAACACAACACTCAAATAAATTTCAATTGAAAAGATTTTCCAGTCACAAGGTAAAGCAAACTTCTTCCCGCAATTGCGAACACCTGTTCACGAGCTAGAAAATGCCTATTCAGAATTACTAGCGAAATCTGCCGGTAATGTAATGCAATAGTATCTCCTGCGGGGCTGTGGCTAACAGTAATAGGGGAGGAGGCGGACCCTTGTGGTCAACTGTAATACTGCCACTGGTTTGAGGATCGCTCAAGACGGCAAAGCACGTACCTTACCGTGCTCCTCGCTAATGGGAATATCAGTGCATAAACCATGACGTCATCTGCTTTGCGCATGCGTATAGTCTTCAGCACAATAGCGCATTACTCAGTGTGCTCGCTGCACTGTCAGTCAAAACGAACAACTGTCGGTGTAACGGAGCTTCGATATAAGTCGAATGCTTTCGATCGATTGTTGAAATCAGGTCGAAAGAAAGAAAAGTTTTAAATTATCCATGAATGCGTAAAGTTGTATTAAAACTGGGTGTTCACGTGCTCCTGTGCTCCTAAGAGCCCACCGCCACTGGATTTAATAGCACGTAAAAGAAATCCTGGGGACTAAATTCCCGGACCTCGGCAAATCCCAAATCCGTAAAAGTAGTTAGTGGGACGTAAAGCCAATAACATTATTATATCAATTTAGGAAGGCTCGGAACATAATGGGCTGACTCGGCCCATGCAAGGGGTCACACTCTTGATTATGAAACTATAGGGACATATATTAACAAATATTTACAACAGAAATAATTACAATATATACATTTACTAGCGCTTTCCCCGCAACTTCGCTCGCGTCATAGTTGAGTTATGTCCCATTATATTATTTTATTTCCCATTTTCTTTTGAAGTCCACTGAACCAACCTTACGCGTGCATCGACTTTTGTACGAAATGTAAGACATGAACATAAATGATGTGTTTTCCCGTCCCGGCTTCGGCCGGAATTGGAAAGTTTCACGCGTGTTCCGAGTTCGCTGTTAAATGAAATTCTCTTGTAATAACAGTAGCTTCTATTATTTTTTAACCCCGTCACACGTAATCTAGTGCCATTGCACAACTTAGGTGGTTTGAGGTTACGTAACAACATTACAGGTGCTCCTACTTTCAAACGAAGTTTGTGAGATGGGAATCCTGGAGGATTAAGGTAAGGTAAGGGTTGTTCTGCCCGAAGGCAGGTCCGAACCTCCGCAGAGGTGTCCTGAGCCGGAGTTTACGTGCGGTAGGGTGGCCGGTTCCTTTCCGCTCCTCCATTCCCTTACCCCCACCAACAGCGTGTGGCAACCCATCCACTTCTCGACCACGCCCAATGTTGCTTAACTTCGGAGATCTCACGGGATCCGGTGTTTCAACACGGCTACGGCCGTTGGCGGAGGATTAAGAGTATATAGGAATTCTACTGGATAACTGAGAGCATCGTCCGTTTGTAATACCGTGTCGACCGATTTAGACTCTATTTCTTCTGCATCAAAATATGTAAGCAATGCTTCATTTAATTCAGGGACTCTCAAACGCCCAAAATCTCACGCGTGCAAATCGAGGCGCAAGAGCTCCGTGCACTGTGCATCGGTCCCGCTCGGCTCGGCTCGCACCAACGCCTCGTCTCTGGGCTACTCGGTTAAGCTCGGCTCAACTCGGCTCGGATTTGGAGCGCTACGGAGCAAGTGAGGAAGAGGGAGACAGGGGGAGCGAGCGAGACAGGCGTGGGGAAAGAGAGAGACAGCGCTATTGCTCCAAATCGAGGAGTGGGGTCTGCACTCTGGTCATCGAAGCGAAGTCGTCTTTTGCACCGTGCACAGTGCATACACCAGGCGCATGCACCCTGAGAGGCCCTGATTTAATTCATTAGCCGTCTCATTAAAGTAAACCTGCAAACATCCAGGATCTTGATGAGCATTTGGCAATAGACTGCCTATGGAATGCTAAATTTGACCTTGTACTTTGAAAGTAGGCATAAAGCCGGGTTGCATGACTTGCTTAGCACCAAAAATGTCATTTGAAAACAGCTGATATGTTTTCTAATTCGATCAAAAAAATTACCATGATCTGGATGGGCACCCATTAGTAACTGTACAATGGTTCAGGTGGAGATTAGAGTGGTGGCAGCAAAACCTTGCCAGAATCGCAACATATGCCTGGTGTTTCATCTTTCCACTCGAGAGCATTGCAGAATTGGCATTTATGGATGATTGTACCAATGGTTATCAAGCTGTTATCTTCGTAATTCATTTCAGGATCGTAAAACATCCCGGAACGAAACTTAATTTTACATGGACGCAGTCGTCTTTCTTTTCGGACCCCTGGGTGATGTTGCTCATATCGCATTTGAATTGTCCTGTGATATTCGCGATTATTTTGCTGGTGTGTAGCTGCCGCTGCTCTATGAAACTCGGGATTATTTTTCTGGTATATCAGTGCCACTGCTCTGTGAACCTTGGGGTTATTCTTCTGGTACGTGACTGCCGCTGCTCTATGAACCTTGAGATTATTCTTCTGGTACGTGTCCGCTGCTGCTCTATGGACTTCGGGATTTTTATTTTGGTATTTACTTCCAGCAATGGTACCGTACGTGCGGAAGGATTATTTTGTAAAAATGTGGCGGATTCTTTTTTAAATTGTATTTTTCTCGTACCGTTTGAGTATCGAGTACGACGTTTTTCAGAAACTTTTGTAACAACAAACGAAGCACTTGTTTCTTTGCACAGACATTCACATACAGTACGGTACTTCAAAATGTCCGTTAGAGAGATTACCAGTAAATCGCAATCTTTTTACGGGATTAGCTTCATCACTAAATATCCAGTATAACTTTATATCACGATAAACTTCAAAGCGGAATGGAAATATTTTGCCACCTGCCGTCAACTCACATGTTCCACCATAAGTTGAATCTTCTGACACGATAAGTCGGCACTATTATGAAGAGGAATAGTTATTACCAAGATGATTTTCGGACAAAATGGAAACAACTTACGAAACAATAGCTTCACGAACTTCATCAAACCGTAACTGAGTAGAATATAAAATGTAAGAAAGAGATCTAAATAGACATGCACCGTCACCTACAATAGAAACAATGTTATGTGGCAACACTTCACCATTAATGTTTAGATAAGTTACTGCCATTATGCTGTGTGCGTGAAAAAGACGTTATCGCGCTGCAGTCTGTTATCTGTCTCCTTGAAATATCACACACCAGTACGTTGTATCTTCTGGTATGAAATGTTTGTACTCTTCTGAGGAGGAGTAGTTATTAGCAAGGATTGCCAAGGTTCAAACCCTTACTGCTCAAGAGTTCTATCGCACTCACTTCATTACTGGTCGACAATATTATGCAAGTTGCCTCCGGTCTCTCCTTCGTCAATATGAGCGACATATCTTCGAACCATAGACAGCTTTGTTAATGACGCATGCTCGTGCCGAACTGGTACTGCTTTCGCCTAGCCTTTTCTACCAGTTGTATGGATGAAACAATTCATTTAAACTGTAAGCGGCTGCATAACTCACTAACAAAATATAAAACCGTAATAAATCTCATTGATAAAACAATATTCCTGAGGCTGCCCACAGGCAGATTCGAACCTGCATTTTTGCAGTCTGCACTCCGTTGACTTAACCGTTGCGCTATCAGCACAACGTAATACAACCTCTCACGAATTTACTCACAAACATTCGTATATGTAGGCCTATATACTGTTATTTGTATTTTCTTTTCTTTAAGGATTTGGTTCATTACCGTCTTAAAATACACGGAAGCGGAGTGAATCGGCACGTACACTTATGTGTTGGAGAAAGTGCCGCTGCCATTTTTAATTGGCAAAAGCCAAAGGTTCATGCGCGCAAGGCAAGCATTTCATCTGGAAAATCTTGAAAATACACATATGTCCGTTGACTTTTCAAGAAATGCAAGATTTTTGCTGTACTATTGAGACGATTTGGAAGACTGCATGAATATATATGTAGAATATTGTTAAAAAACGGATATTTTGAACACAAATGTAAAACCACATATCACCCCTTTTCACCCCTTTGAAATCGAAATTTTAAAAATTTCATTTAAAATAGTATTTATTGTCTATGAAAATAAATATGTGAATGAATATAAGTACCTACAATATATTTCACAGAAATGGAGAAAATCAACAAAAAAGTAAAATCACCTTTCAACCCTTTTCACCCTTTAAAAGAGGAATTTTTAAAAATCCTTTCTTAGTGCGCATCTAGGCTACGGTAGGAACATGTCCTCAAATTTTCATGCAATTATCTCCAGTAGGTTTTGCTGTGCGTTGATTATCAGTCAGTCAGGACATCTTGCTTTATATATATAGATGCAAGAAATATGCACAGATGATGTCGCTAAACAACTCCTTATCTCCCCTTTTGGGAATCTGTTCTTCAGTATTACTGGAACTGCGGCCTGGAACGTCATGCTGTTTGGCGTAGGTCAGAGGAAAAGTTGTTCCTAGAAACTTTCTCAGAATGTGGCAGGTGCTCAGGAGGGTATCTTTCTGTAGTTCGACGTATGTGTGATGATGCAGGTTTAATGCGGCCAGAGAGCTGTGCAACCCTTCTGGAATTACACCGGTACATGATATTACTTTTGGAACTGTCGTGGCTGATTCTAGTTTCCACAGGCATTGTATTTCTATTGCCAGTTCTGTGGATTTAAATATCCTTGTGGCTATTTTTTATTTATCGACTAGAACAATATCTGGCCTATTGTTGCAGAGCGTGACATCGGTTATGCCTTCTTGGTACCATAGTAGTTTGTATGAAGAGTTTTCGAGAACGGGTGGAGGTGTATATTTCCAATATGCAGTTGATGACTGAAGAAATCCACATTTTACAGAAAGTTTCAGGTGAATGATTTTAGCTACCTGATCATGTCGGTGCTTATAATCGGTGTTGGTCAAGGATGGGCAGCCAGAGATGACGTGCTTTATGGTCTCTGTAGTTCTGGAACAGTGGCGGCAGTTGTATGAGACGACTCTTGGATCATTCGTGATGAATCTACGGTGGTTCCGTGTAGCAATTACGTGAATTTGGATGGCCAGAACAAATCCTTCTGTTTCAGGGAAAAGACCAGAGTAGGTCAGCCAAGCGTGCGACGCTGGTTGGTCGACATGAGGCTGATCCACTTCGTGGGGGTATTTCCCGTGAAGAGGATTTTCCTTCCAAGTGTCCATATTCATCTCCTTTGTAGGTGGGGTAGAAACAGGCATTTCCGGCGACGATGGATTGAGAGTTGTATAGTTTATGTCAGCTCTGCAAACAGCTTGATGAAGACACGATGTATCAGCTCTCGAGTGGAAATATTCTCTTAGACTTGATATCAAATTGCTGGTACGGAGTACATTATTATTATTATTATTATTATTATTATTATTATTATTATTATTATTATTATTATTATTATTATTATTATTATTTCATCCTCCGTAATGCCCACTTCTCTCAGATTTTCCGTAGTAGCCTGTGTTCTCTGTTAAGTAGTTTTATTATTGCGCTGGTTTCATTAATTTTTGTGAATATTGATAAGATGTTTGCCCTCGCATATTGCCTCCTAAGTAATGGCCCTGGATTATACAATGAAGTGTATCACTACCTATTGTTACGTGCCAGCCCTGTCGTAGTCCCTTTCACTACTTGCTGAAAGGCCTAAGGAGTCAGATGACCGGGGATCTCCCAGCTGACCAGGACTTTCTGTGAATTGTACTCATTGGTTGGTTTTCCATTGAGTTTCTGTGAGATACGGAAGTGTTTTGTCTCTAGCCATATCACGCGAGCTGTAGAAAGGAGGCTAGCTGCGAACAGTCAGCGTTGGGTTACATATGGCAGAGGTGTTGGCTGTCCCTGGTGACCCACGGGGAGTTGTGGTCTTTGTGTTAAGTGAGCACCAGGAGTGAAGACGGCTGTGGGCTGCCATCGTCGTTACACTGGAGTCACGACATTCTTGGGTATGGGACGGAGTACTGTGTGTGTTTTTCTGTGGACTGCGAACTGTCATAGAGTCAGCGCTGGAGCCCAGCTACCGTGAGTAATTCCTGCTGCTCAGCACTGTTGAATAGTTGCTGTGTAGTTGTTAATTGTATGCGGTAGTAGAGGAGCTAAGGCGGTCACAAAGCCACGGACTGTCTGCCCTCGGGTTAGAACCATCATTGTTCCCAACTAGGGGTCAATAACCCCTAGTATAGTAGAGGTACAATGGCGATTTTGCGGATTTAGCGTAAGAGAGCGAGCCTAACATCACAGTAGCCATCATGAGAGGCCTAACTACCCTTAACAGCTAGTTACACTTCCCGATGCCTAAGAGAGCAAGCCTAACCTCATAGAGGGGCCTAACCTTAGTTGTACGGTAGATGCGCTTTCTGACGTGAACAGTCGTTATCTTGGAGGGGCTTAACCTTACAGGACGTAGTTTTACGGCGAGATGACTTTCCCGACGCTATCTTGAGTGGTAGGACAATGATGATTCTCGCGACGCTATCTTAAGTAGTAGGGCAATGGGGATTCACATAAGAGAGCCAACGTAACCACATGGAGGAGTCTAACTACGCAGGGCTATAGTTTTAAGGCCAGATGCGCTTCCCAACGTGACTTGCACAAGATGGCGGCCATACACAGGTTCTTATAAGACTAAATACTAGAACCCGAGTTAGAGGTTACTGTGCAATATGGCGGCTATACATACGCACTTACGTGGCCACCCAGGGGTGCTTGCGCAAGATGGCGGCTATAAATAGGCTCTTATGAGACGGCCTAGAGGCACTTGCGCAAGATGGCGGCTGCACACGGTTTCCTATAGAGAAAGATGACGGCCATTGGCGTTTGCGCAAGATGGCGACTATACATAGGCTTTTATGGAGAATGATGACGGCCATGGGCGATTGTGCAAGATGGCGACTATACATAGACTCTCATAGAGAAAGATGGCGGCCATGAGAGATTACGCGAAATGGCGGCTATACATAGACTCTTATAGAGAAAGATGACGACCATGGGCGATTGCACAAGATGACGGCTATACATGGGCTCTTATCGAGAAAGATAAAGGCCATGGGCGATTGCGCAAGATGGCGACTATACTTAGGTTCTTATGGAGAAAGATAACGGCCAGGGGCGATTGCGGAAGATGGGGACTATACATAAGCTCTTATAGAGAAAAATGACGCCCAAGGGAGGTTGCATAATATGGCGGCTATACATGGGTCTATTATAAAGAACGCTGCCGGCCATCGGCGATTGTACAAAATGGCGGCATTACATGGGCTCTTATAGAAAAAGAAGATGCCCAAGGGCGGTTGCACAAGATGGTGGCTATACATGGGCTATTATAAAGAAAGATGACGGCCATGGGCTATTACACAAAATTGCGGCTACACATGGGCTCTTATAGAGCATATGCCGGCCAAAGGTGATTGCATAAGATGGCGGCTGTAAACGGGCTCTTATGGAGAAGGATAACAGCTATCGGCGATTGCGGAAGATGGGGCTATACACGGCTTCTTTTGGAGAAAGATGACGACCATGGGCGATTGCACATGATGGCGGCTACGAACGGGCTCTTATGGAGAAAGATAATGGCCATGGGCGATTGCACAATATGGCGGCTAAACACGGGCTCTTATGGAGAAAGGTGACGACTATGGGTGATGGCACAAGATGGTGGCCATGGGCGATTGTACAAGATGGCTGCTATACAAAGACTCTTATAGGGAGAGATGACGGCCATTCGCGATTGCGCAAGGTGGTGGCTATACACAGGTTCATATGGAGAAAGATGACGGTTATAGGCGATTGCAAAGGATAGCGGCTATACATAGGCTCTTATAGCCTCCTCCTACTCCGACAGGACACAGCCGCCCTCCTCCTCCTCCTCTTCCTCATCTTTATAGCAAACGGGCAAAAGGGCACAGGACACAGCCGCCCTCCTCTTCGTTTTCCTCCTCATCCGTAGAGCAAAATTGGAAAAGGGCAAATAGGCTCCTCTTCCTGGCAAAAGAGAAAATGGGAAGAAAGGACACCTCTTCTTTATCTGTGGGGCAAAAAGGAAAGAGGGCTCCCCTTCCCGGCAAAAAGGCCAAAGGGCAGCTCCTTATTCGTGGGGAAAAGGGCAAAAGTTTTTCTCTACATTATCTATGTGGCAAAAGTGTAAAAGGGCTTCCCCCTCGTAGCAAAATGGCAAAAAGTCTCCTCTTTCTGGCAAAGGGGCAATAGGGCTCATCATCCCTACAAAAGGGCTCCACTTCCTGGCAAAAGGGCAACTCCTCCTCCTTACAGCTACTGAGGTTTGCTCAATCCCTCTTCCTACGGACAGATGCCTACTTACGTTATTAAACTAATGTAGCGTTATCATCTTGCTCTCGTCGCAAAAGTTTTTACCCTTTTCGATTGACGAGGGAGCGGTTGGAAGATGATGAGGTAAGGAGAACGTAATATTTTTTTCGATTGCAATTGAAATGAAAACCTACAACCTGTTTTCCAGTCATTGACCGGGTCAGGGATGGAATGAAAGAGGCAGACATAGGCTATTAGTACGATGGGGTCGCCACTCCCAAAGTGATTTATTAATGACTGATGGATGCTATGAAATGAGACTGGAGAGTGTTGCTGGAATGAAAGAGGACAGGGAAAACCGGAGTACCCGGAGAAAAACCTGTCTCGCCTCCGCTTTGTCCAGCACAAATCTCACATGGAGTGACCGGGATTTGAACCACGGTATCCAACGGTGAGAGGCCGACGCGCTGCCATCTGAGCCATGGAGGCTCCTCGTGTGCAATTATCATGCAAAAATAAAGAACTGAATGTAGAATAAGCAAATGTTGTATGTTAATATCCGACAAGGCAAAAGAGGTTCAATGGAGTTACAGAATGCAATTAGCAAAAACATAGATCTGACAAGCTAATGCTGTATGTCTTCATCCAGCAAGAGAAAACATGTTGACTGTTAAACATAAAACACTTATAACGCAAACACAATAGTTACTGTGTTGTATGTGTCTATTCGACAAGACAAGTTTAATCCTGTTACAATTAGCACACACTAGAATTGATTGTAGAACAAGCTAATATTGTATGTCTTTATCCGACATAACAAAACATGTTGACAATTAGTGTTGAGAACAGAAAAATTTTAACGCTACTGTGCTGTATGTTTCTATTCGACAAGTTACAATTACCACACACTAGAATTGATTGTAGAACAAGACGAAACATGTTTATAATTAGTGTTTAGAACAGAAAAACTTATAACGCAAAATACTATGAGATTTAAAATCTGCGTTATAGGATTAATCTGTGTTGACAGAAGCGCACTTCTATGCAGTCAGCCTGCACACATAGAATTGCAAATGTTGTATATCTCTATCCGACGTACAGTTGTACATCATCTTAATTAATGCAGATGAAATGATTACTACATAGCAGGGTATACCTATGTTCTAAGGAGATTGATTTTGCGGGATTTGAACACATGCAACAGAGAAACAAATCTGTATAGCGATTTAGTTACCGTAACAGAATAAAAAACATTCTACTGTGCGGATAAAATTATTTTAGTACTTACCTGGGGGTACCTTTGTCCTACATCATATTGTGTTAAGGATAAAATTTATGGATTTAAACCCTGTTGTAACACTATAAAAGATTTTTGGGATTGAAACCTTGTTTTCAAGGGAGAGGAATAGAAGTGTACTTCCTCTTAAATAAAAAATCGCTACTATTATGGAGATAAAATGAGCTGTGAGTGGGATCGGTAATGTATATTGTTAACTTACCTTCATTTTAGGGACGGCTTAGTATTTAGAACAGAAGCAATTATAACGCGAAACATTATGAGATTTGAACTCTGCATTATGAGATTAATCTCTGTACTGATACAAACGCACTTCTAGCGCGCGCGCGTACACACACATACACACATGGAATTGCAAATATTGTATATCTCCATCCGACGTACTTCTTCTTCATCACTGCAGATAAAATGATTTTACTACTAAGCAGGGGATACTATGAAAAATCTTTTGCCTAAGGGTATGGATTTTTGCGGGATTCGAACACATGCAACAGAAAAAAATCTGTATCGATTTCGAACTCTGATTTAGTGGATTTCAAAACCTCGCTCTACGTAGTTAAATTAGTGCACATAGGTAGGACGTTGGTAAGATAGCAGGTGTCATCTTAACGACGTAGGCGCACGAAATTTAAAATATGCATTCTTTTTGACAAGTTCTAGCGACATTGGCGTCGATTTTGAACTTCGGGTGCCGACGCAGAATACCACGTGACCGTGACATCACGACCACGTGCTCTTGTTTGTAAACAAAGCCACGTGCTTAGCCACGTTCTTTTTTGACAGCTGTCATCTTGGCGGACCCTAACCTCATTTTTAAGGACAATATATTATCGCTAACCTCACTGCTACCATATTCACGGTGCTAAACCTCATTGCTGTTAACTTGTGCACGTGGTGGCCAGGAATTCAAAATCCATGTGCTTTTCTAACAGCTGTCAAGATAACAGCTGCCATCTTTAACCACGTTGGTGCGGTATTTTAAACTAAAGAACATCGCTAACCTCACTGCTGCCATCATGACGAGGCTAAACCTCACTGTTGCCACTTTATGCACGTGGTGGCAGGCAATTTAAAATCCACGTAACCTTAACTCGGTACAATATTCCTCTGTGAGCCACGACATGCAGTCGACGCACACTGCTGTGTCATTAGTAATTTAACGCTTATTTCCGGTCGCGAGCCAGCCAGATCGCTCCATGGAAATATTTACTTTGAATGTACTGTGTGTTAAATGCAGATCTGTTCTTTTCCATTTCAATATGTAAGTATTGTTAATCTCAGGTAAGTGTGTGCTTTTCTACTGTGCGGTGCTAATAATTTACACGTCAACGCCTTCGAAAACAGGATGCTTTTTGTGTATGCATGTGTAGTTTTACGATGCAGAGTAACAGTAGGCAGTAATTATTGTTTTACCGTTTATTCACACGCTACTGCATGTAGCTATCAGCTTGGAGCTGGCAGGTTTGAAGATGCGTTTCCCTAGTTTCTAATTTTTGCACCAGGTAAATAATATAAGTTGTATCTTAGCTGTAATCAATTTTAGACTTTTGGGTTGACGATGTGTTAGCCTCCGGATCGTAAGATATTCGGTTCAAACTGTAATGTTAATCGTGGTAGTGGTGATTGTTGTTTTAAGAGAAATGTAACGTTTTATTCTGTGTTTTTGTAGATCGATTTTAAACATCGTGTGTTCTAAGCATGTGCTGTAAGTGTCGAGATCGTCCTACTGTGTGGCTGGGGGCTCGATTAGTGATTGTAGTGTTTCTTGTTTTATGAGGAAGTACATCTCTCCACTATTTATATCGTTCCGCTCACTTGGAGTTGCCCTTCTGTCAATGATTACAGCGTTATCGTTGCACAACTAATTAATCACGTTTTCGATTCCCGGGATTACAAGAAGATGGTAAGTATAGCCTGTTGTGATGTTTTTAAATTCTAATATGAATATCGACAGAAGATATAGTTGCAGAAAATCGCATTTTCTGCAACTATTTTATCTGCATAGTGGTAGTGATTATTGATTTATGAGGAAGTACATCAATTCCTCTCTCCCTGGGATCTAAGGTCGAATCCTATAATTAATTTTTCTTTCTCTATGTTATTTGCGATAAGAGAATAGGGTTTGAATCCATGTTTTCTTCTTATATTGTAACTAAATCAGACTTCGAAATCCATACATTTTATCTGCAGTGATTAAGAAGTATGTCGGATGGAGATATACAACATTTGCAATTCAATGTAGTGTGTGTGTGTGTGTGTGTGTGTGTGTGTGTGTGTGTGCGCTGAATAAATGGAAGTGCCGTTTTATCAATCGAGAGATTAATCTCATGATGCAGAGTTCAAATCTCATAATGTTTCGCGTTATAATTGTTCCTGTTCTAAACACTAAGCCGTCCCTAAAATGAAGGTAAGTTAACAATATACATTACCGATCCCTCTCACAGCTCATTTTATCTCCATAATAGAAGCGATTTTTGATTAAAAGGAAGTAGACATCTATTCCTCTCCCTTGTAAACAAAGTTTCATTCCCAAAAACTTTTATAGTGTTACAACAGGGTTTAAATCCATAAATTATCTCCTTAACACAATATGATGTAAGACAAAGGTACCCCCTGGTAAGTAGTAAAATCATTTTATCTGCACAGTAGTATTATTTCTTATTCTGTTACGGTAACTAAATCGCTATACAGATTTGTTCCTCTGTTGCATGTGTTCGAATCCCGCAAAATCGATTTCCCCTGCTATGTAGGAATCATTTAATCTGCAGTAATTAAGAAGATGTACAACTGTACGTCGGATAGAGAGATACAATATTTGCAATTCAAGTGTGCTCGCTGATTGCATAGAAGTGCGTTTGTATCAACAGTAAGATTAATCCTATAACGCAGATTTTAAATCTCATAATATTTTGCGTTATAAGTTTTTCTGTTCTAAACACTAATTTTAAACATTTTTTGTCTTGTTCTAAATCAATTCTAGCGTGTGCTAATTGTAACTTGTCTTGCCGAATACAAACATACAGCACAGTAGCGTTAAAAAAATTTCTGTTCTCAACACTAATTGTCAACATGTTTTGTTATGTCGGATAAAGGCATTCAACATTTGTTTCTTCTACAATCAATAGGATAACGCTATATGAGTTTAATAACGTGAGTATGTGACGTTCAATTCTATTTGTGCAGGAAGGAATCTGTCCGTAGGAAGAGGTATTGAGCTAACCTCAGTAAATGTAAGGAGGAAGAGTTGGCCTTTTCCCAGGAACAGTGGCCATTTTGCTAGAAAGAGAAGTCCTTTTGTAAGGAGGGGGAGGAGCACTTTTGCCCTTTTGCCAGAAAAAGGTACCTTTTTCCCCTTTTGTTAGGAGGAGGAAGCCCTTTTAGCCTTTAGCCAAACAGATAATGAAGACAAACACTTTTGCCCTTTTGTAAGGAAGAGGATGCCTATTGCCCTTTTGCAAGGAAGAGGATGCCTATTGCCCTTTTGCCCTTTTGCTATATGGATGAGGAGGAGGAGGGTGGCTGTGTCCCGTGCCATTTTGCCTTTTGCTATACAGATGAGGAGGAGGAGGAGGGCGGCTGTGTCCCGTCGGAGGAGGATGCTATAAGAGCCCATGTATAGCCGCCATATTGTGCAATCGCCTATGGCCGTCATCTTTCTCTATAAGAGCCCATGTAAAGCCGCCATCTTGTGCAATCGCCCATGGGGGTCACCTTTCTCCATAATGGTCCACATATAGGCGCGATCTTTTACAATCGCCTATGACCGGCATCTTTCTCTATAAGAGCCTATGTATAACCGCCATCTTGCGCAATCGTCCATAGCCGTCATCTTTCTCTGTAAGAGTCTATGTATAGCTGCCATCTTGCGCAAGCGCCCCTGGGAAGTCTTATAATGCCTATGTATAACCGCCATCTTCCACAGTAACCTCTAACCCAGGTTCTAGGAATTAGTCTCATAAGAACCTGTGTATAGCCACCATTTTGTGCAATTCACGTCGGGAAGGGCATCTGGCCGTGAAACTATAGTCCTGTGTAGTTAGACTCCTCCATGTAGTTACTTGTGCTCTCTTATGCGATTCTACATTGCACTACTACATAAGATAGCGTCGCGAGAATCATCATTGTCCTACTACTCAAGATAGCTTCGGAAGGGTATCTCGCCTTAAAACTACGTCCTTTAATGTTAAGCCCCTCCAAGATAACGACTGTCTACGTCAGGAAGAGCATCTAGCCGTAAAACTAAGGTTAGGCCCCTCCATGAGGTCAGGCTTGTTCTCTTAGGCGTCGGGAAGGGCAACTAGCTGTTAAAGTGTAGTTAGGCCCCTCAAGATGACGACTGTGTTGTTAGGCTCGCTCTCTTATGCTAAATCCGCAAAATCGCAATTGTACCCCTAATATACCAGGGGTAATTGACCCCTAGTAGGGGAGCAATGCTGGTTCTAACCCAAGGGGAGACCCTCCGTGGTTGTGGGACCGGCTTAGCTCCTCTATTTGCGATTGTGGAATTTCTCTGGAGATGAACCAAGGACCGATCATCGTGTGTCGTTCCTTCATTCAAACCCAGCCATCTTCTGTGTGAGGTGAGAGCACCCTGTCCAACTGAGAGAGTGTGCTCATTCACGTTGAATGGTGTGCGTTATCCTGAAATAAATTAGAGTAATACAACAAACGGTGAGCGATTTGTGAAACTAACAATTGTTAAATTTCTCTTTTGAACTTAACCTAATATGTGTCGTATTGCCGTTACAAGTGCTTTAGGCATCCCAGCCATTAGGTCAGAGGCATCCTGAGTTGGAGTTTACTTGAGGTGCGCTCGCTCCTTCTCTACCCAACAGCATGTTGTGACCAGTTTCCGACTGTTTCCAGACAAACCGCACTGTACCAAATGCCATCACTTCGAGGCCTAATGATATATTTGATTCATTTTCATACCATAATATTTTAAATTTCATAACCATTTTATACGCACAGGATGAGATGTGTATCTCCCTATGGTAATGGAACAGACCATACTGCCAGCAACTCTACGCCGAGTGTCGGGTAGTGGAAAATAATCCGACTCCCTGACAGAGTGGTAGAACTATTCTGCGTGGAGGAATTTCCACTTAGTTTGATTACAAGGCATCTGACTTTCCGTTTCAGGAGAACCTTACAAACAATGTAATCCTACTCCTCACTATGTTTAATGGTGAGAAAATACCTTTACAGACAGATGAACTGGATATACACCTCGCCAGTCACGTAGGATTTATCAGGCAAGGGAAAATCTTCTAAGTATTCCCCCAGCAGTGTGTTTCGTGATGTAAATTTGGCTACCTGCCATGTATAGCACAAGTTGAAGCCAAGTGATTTAAGTACTAGTGTGACAGCTGGGCGAGCATGAGAGGGGATGCTGTGAACGCAACGTTACCGATGTAGTAAAGCGCAACGGTCATAGCCAGCTGTTAACACTATGAGAAAAATTTACTGTAAAAATACACTTCTAAAAGCAGTGATTCTAAGTCATCATATTAAACAATGAATACCCAGTTCAGATGTGATCTCACAATGCAATTAAGTTGCCAGCAGAGTAGAACTCTCTACCATTGTGCACTGAACTATCATGTTCAGAGGTTGAATCGCTATTCCTGTCACTACCAACATGTATGAGGAGTTCTCCGAGCTACACATTCCTCATCCAGTACCCAACTCTTAGCCTGTATGCAAGTTCATACTCATTCCATTCCTCACTTGTAACGGCTGCAAAAGCACTGTGGTGATGCACTCTTTATCCCTGAGTACCTGGTACATATTTGTGTCAGCAATTAGTTGCTTCACTGTACTCCAATATGTCATTAGCTAGTTCTCTTAATTCGTATTTATTGCCAGATGTTGAAGGTACTTCATTAATCTGATGGGTGTAGTACAACACGTTGTCACACTTGATATGTTTGGTCATGAAGTTATATACCTTCATTTCACCATGGTAATAACATTTCGTTTTCGATTTGAACATGCAGAGTTCTCACTACCTGCATATCACCTGCACTGTCCAAAGATAGAAGGTCTAGTGAATTATACTCCCAAAACTTCATTGCAGTATAGGATGGACGGAAAAACGTTTCATCTAAAAAAAAAGGACCGATCTCTTGTCTTTCTCTGCTAAAGTTCTCAAGTACACCAATCTCTTAAGCAGAATTTATCTTCCATGTTCTTCACACTTATTAAATTTAAAGCCTATTGAAAGCAATACTTACCTCAGACGTTTGCGACTCGCCTTGTAATACAGCAATCTTGAAACGAAATGATTCTGGATCCACCTTATTCAACAGCAATGCGTATACTGTTGTCAATACAGGACAGCGAATATGAGATTTATAAACTGCAGATCGCCTAATTCCGTCTGATGATGCACTTACCTGTATCATCTAGTAAGTATTCATTATTCACTGCTCCATTTTACCCAGAGTGGATAGCTTCATCCCATTATCACCTTCCTTCTGATTTTCTTAATAAATGTCTGATGTTTCCTTACCACTGAAGCTCGTTTACTTGCTTGGAAGAAACGCAAGCTAAAGGAAATTGCACTCTTTTCTAAACCACGAAAAGCAATTACATTCCCTATGAACAACCTTGTTTTAGGACTTGCCATCACCTAAGATACGGAGACAATACACTTCCGAAGGAATACAATACATTAAATCGACGGCGTCAGCTAAAATATCGCACAAGACAGTTCAACATTCGGCATGCAAAAGCCGACAGCACAGCTAATTAGGCCCCTTTCCCGCCAGTACATACCTCGTTCTTACCAAGCTGTGCACAGTACGGACGAGAAATTCTTTTCCTCGAGAGTCTAGAGAAAAATGGCTAAAATGTGGAGAATCTCAAAGCATCTCAAAATAAATGTAATGGTGCCACATTCCCTTGAGCACCTTTGCGAATTGCAACAAAATGTTGGTGTTAGAACTTCTAGTTCAAAGTGCGGCATTCGGGTTATATTAAACAACGGCATTTTTTGTTGATCTGTCCTGGAACACTTGGATTATTTCTTTTGATATTATATTTAAGTTTATATGAACACATATAGGAATGACATAGAAAAGAACTTACTTTAGATGATCGTTAGAAATGAACACAAAAATAAAAATCAAACTTTCGCAATGGTTTCATGGGCTGTGAATTAGTGGAACATCCTTTTACATTATTTTAAAGACGTAATATTTATTATGAAATGTAAGTTTCTCGAACATATGCAATGGTAATTACTTAGTATGTACTTTTTAGAAAATGGAAATTGCAACACCATGATGGCATAGAGTCGTTTGTGTTGATTTTCAAGATATGGAACGATGCCATGTATGTATATAACCGATTAAAGTTTCAGACCCATTGGATTATTGCTACAAGTCTCCCCACGTGATTGGTCGCGGAGGAATCAACTCCAGTATATGGACTCTGGTGTGGCGTAGTTGACTTGCAGTCTGTGCAGTGAAGTGTTCCCCGTAAAACATGCCTCGACGTCAGAGAAGAGCACGCTATCAACAACTGTCGCCGTTTGAGAGGGCTCGGATAATTGGGCTGTGTGAGGCTGGATTATCGCTAAGGACTGTCGCTGCACGTGTTGGCCGACAGGCATCTACGGTACAACGTGTATGGCAGCAGTGGTCAAATGAATGTACCTACACTCGTAGACCTGGCACAGGCCCAGTGCGACAGACAACTGTGAGAGAGGATCGCCGCATCATTCGGATGGCCCGGATGGAACCCCATGGAACAGCAGCGCGAATTCGAGCAGCTGTTGCACCCCACGTTACACAACAAACAGTTGGTAATCGCCTGCGTGCAGCTGGCTTACGAGCCCGTGTCCCTGCAGAACGTGTTCCATTGACCCCACAACAGCGACGTGTAAGGCTGGCCTGGTGTCGAGAAGGATCGACGTGGGTCGATGAATGGCATAGGGTCGTCATTAGTGATGAATAGCGCTTCTGTCTTGCCCGCAATGATCGCCGGAATCGTGTGCGCCGACGTACCGGGGAGAGGGGCCGCCCAGATCTTATTGTCGAGAGGCACACAGGGCCAACACCAAGCATTAAGGTCTGGGGAGCTATTGGCTTTAATGTGAAATCACAATTAGTGCTTGTTGAGGGCACTATGACTGCTCGACAGTACGTTGATAGAGTACTCAATCCAGTGGTTGTCCCTATGATAACGAACATTGTTAATGGGATGATTCAGCAGGACAATGCCCGGGTTCACACTGCACGCATCTCCAGAGAAGCTCTCCACGACATCACAACCTTAGAATGGCCCGCCAGACCCCCGGACCACAGTCCTATTGAGCATGTGTGGAACATGATGGGTCGACAACTGGACAACCGTCCTCAGCCACCCACAACTCTGGAACGACTGACCCGTGCAGTGCAGCAAGCATGGTTCGCAATTCTTCAGGAAGCGATCCATGCCTCGAGGAATTCGTCAATGTATTGCAGCTCGTGGTAGGCACATCCTGTATTGATTGTTGTCCAAACTTACGGTCAGAGGGACCTGAAAGTGTAATAATCGAATCACAACTGAACACTCGTCCTGCATGTTCAATTGCAGCAATGTATCACCACTCCTTCTGGGTGTTGCAATTTCCATTTTCTTCAGTGTATTTCTGGAGCAGATGTCATAAAATCAGATGTCCGCTTCACACTCGCTCGAAGATACTCCCACTATCCCCCATTTATTGTAAATAATTCACTTTACAGATGTATACAGTGAGCAACATTAACATTGAATCATACAATAATGTTGACTGGACGAATCAGGCAACGTGATCTTGCTGCGACTACCAGAGTCAAGTTTTGTCTGTCATAAACGTGTTAGATTGTTAATAACGTAGTTCTGAATACATGATGTAATGAAAGTAACATGAACATACACTTCTTTAACATGGCATTGCAGTTTATTTTCTGGGTTATCCCTGAAATATTTACGGGCCCATGATTTCCTCTTGGTAGCTATCAATATGCACTCTAAGAACTGCATCGCAGTCAAATGATTATGCTTAAATTAAATGACTGACTTTTACTCGTAGGTTAAGTGTGATGTTGCATACCTACTTACAGCGTGTTCGTGTATCATTCCCCGTGAATAGAAGGCCAAACTTCCATTCACGACACGACCTGTTGTCCTGTTGCGCACGATGTCAAAGCCTGTCGTTCTCAGTGTGCCACGTAACTGTGGTGTAAGGTGCGTGCTTATGTCCTCGAGAGTCTCATGAGGCATGCTTTTGTGAGAAAAAGCATTGAGAGGTTCTCGAGAAACTTGAGAGATGTCCTCTTGTTTCCTATCCCTAGTGCATAGTGACAAAGCATGGAACTAGAGCTATTCAATACTGGCTTAACGGAAACGTCTCCATTGAGACCTGGGTGAGCACTGACCTGCGTTCACCGTTCGACAACATTGGGCAATCTTCCCTTTTATTGGCTTGTGACGGTACTCTCCTCTGTGCAGATCAGATAGCTATTGGTCTTGGATGACTAGGGCCAAAAGAGCAGGTAAGTTATCGAGAAGTTTGCATTTCCCAGAAGTTTCACTTGGAGTTGCTGAGGTCTAGATGAGGAGGTACAGGCCTCACATGTGCTACTGGTGACTTGATCCGGCATGCGGAATGCGGTATCAAGAGTTTTAGTTCACGCTGGAAAGCTGAGCCTCCAAGAGTAAGAGCTGTTTCATGAGAAGGTAGACATTTGTGGCTTCCCCAGAACACATTAGCAATATTGAGACACAACACATCGCAAGGGAAACATTCCTCTACACGATCATGATCGTGTTGATCACCAGTCATATCAGTGCAGAAGTATGGAAAATCACAGACGTTGATCTGAAAAAGCAAAGAGGGTTTGGCTAGGACTGAGAAAGGAGAATGCCTCATACATTTTGTGATTTTGACAATAACACTCTTTCAATTCATGTTTATTACTATTAATTTGCAACATATAAAAGAAACAGAAGAAAAATTATACTCATGACATCTCTAAAATACAAAATGAACTAAGATTAGCACAAAATCACATGATCTCTGTGTCACAAAACAAGCAAGATCTCGCCACTTAATAGCAGAAAACATAACACATCTCGTTTCATAAGCTGTAAAAAATTTCTTTCTTGAGGAAACCACTTTTCATTGCTCAGAATTTAAATCCAGACCTCCTCGATAACCAACCAATGGCGATGTTATCCAGAAATCATGCCCCACTAAAATGATATTGTAAATGTTATTTAAACACCACTACTAAGTATGTTTTAGATTCACACAATATACTATTCCTCATTCAATTCTGAAGAGCTCTAAATAAATACCCTACACAGGGTGGCGCAAAAGTCACTGGACACTGATTTAAACAAAAGATTGAATTTATGTTTCATTACAAATACAAACAATGCTAACTGTATTCTGTCTGCATGAATACATCTATCAAGTCTTTGGAGCATTTACATACTGTACGGCATAGTGTGGTATCACTGTCGAAATCATGAAATGCGTCGTGTATATAGTCTTTTATTTCAGCAATGGTCCGAGGATTTTTAAAATAAACAGAGTCCTTGACGACATCACGTAGGAAAAAATCCATGCACGTGATATCTGGTGAACGTGGAGGCAAGTCACCCTTCGACCAATCACTTTTCTATGGAAAGTTTCATTTAAATAATCGCGGACGGCAGTGACAAAATGTGGTGGTGCCCCATCACGTTGAAAGTAATTTTCTTGAAAGTTTTCAGCACACGCTGTAAGTCCTGGTAACAGATAATTCTGAAGCATGTCCAAATACTTATCCACTGTAACTGTTCCGTCAAAAAATATGGTCCAAATACGCCAAATAATGATATTGCCCCCAGACACTCACACCAGGTTGATTTACTTGTTCTTCTAAGAAAAGATGTTTATTCTCAGTATACCAGTACGTGCATTTATGTCCGTTAACTTAAAATTGGCGTCATCAGACTACAGAATGCTATTGAATAGGTTAGGATCATCTTTTTGTTCGCCAAGCATCAATTCACAAAACTTAAGACGATATGAATCGTCTTCCAGTAACCCATGTCGTAAACGTGGTATGTTAATTTTAAACTTCTGTTTGTGTAACATTCCTTGCACTGACCTTCGTGATAAAACCAGCTCAGTTGCTAATCGTCTGGTTGATTTCACGGACTTTGGGTCACCGCTAACTTACACGCAATTCATTTTCCTCAATTGTGACTGTTCTTGGGCGGTCAGATCCCGGTGCATCCATAACAGATCTATGTTCTTCAAAACTATTTCGTACGTCGTACGCTGTTTGTCTAGACGGTGGTTTTGATCTAAAGTGTTGTCCCCGTTCATTAACAACTGCAGTAGCACCGCTTTTGAAAATGACAAAATTAAACCAAGATTCGTTGGTAAATCAAATCAATGCACATTATATTATACGAAAAACACAAATTACGTAGGACAATGGAATAACATTCCCAACAAATATACATTCACAAGCCTAGTGATACTTGAAATACACAATTACAGTGTATTTATAAAAAAATCATAATTATTGATAAACAATTTGCTAACACCTTAATGTACATTTCAATCATCGTTTTTAAATTCATACTGCAATGACACTTATCAAGGTTACAAAAACTGCTCTCAATTAGCAGAAATCCTAACACTAGCACCGCCTCTCTTTGATTCTGTAACGTAAGAAATTCTGGTTTGTAACTGTAACCAATTAACACATAGAAAATTCTGAACAGTTTACACAGAGGCGGCTGGTGCAGAAAATCAGTTGTGTGCTGTAACCCATCCCCACTCCAAAAATTAAAAATATTTAGAAACATACCGGTGTGTGGTTTTCTTTCTTTGCCATTTGCCTTACGTCGCACCGACACAGATAGGTCTTATGGCTGAGATGGAACAGGAAAGGTCTAGGAATGGGAAGGAAGTGGCCGTGGCCTTAATTAAAGTACAGCCCCAGCATTTGCCTGGTGTGAAAATGGGATACCACGTAAAACCACCTTCAGGGCTGCCGACAGTGGGATACGAACCCACTATCTCCCGGATGCGAGCTCACATCTGCGCGCCTCTAACCGCACGGGGAATTCGCTCGGTGGTATGTGGTTTTCAGGGGGCTCTCCACTGAGTTTTCCACACTGAACAAACACGCAAACAACCCCAACACATATACACATTCCTCATAAAATCTATAAACCTATATAATTAAACACACAATAACACCTTCAATGGCAAAATATTCACCAACTCAAACACTTGGTGTGAGGGCGCAAAAACGTAACTTCTTAATGCTACCAACGTCATTGAAATAAAACCAGCAACGTCGTAATGCAAAATTACATGTTATATTGACATTTATAAACTAGAGTTTTTTTATTAAAGAAAATCACAATATCATGTCCTTATTTTGACAACATAAAAAGTACAATTTTTATAGTTCATCGATTTACAAATGTGGCTATGGTGGTATTCTATCCTCTTTGGTATTAAAAGACCTGGCGTGAACAGCTCTACAGCATTTTGTGTTCCCGTTTGCTTTGAGCGATCCCCTCTTAAATACTACCGCTGAGTCAAGAGGGTGCCAGCTGCCACGTTCTCATATCGGTCGTAATGCAAGTGCTGCCTCTCTGTGGTCGAACGAAGAATTGCTGTGAAGTGATATCTTGGCTGTTGCTTCCACAGCCTGTCGGAACACATTCCCTTTGTATCGAAAAAGTTGGGCACGCATGCGCAAAAGGCAGAGTTCCTGGTTTCTGGCTAAAAGCTTAGCTCTCGCTGAGCTCTGACCACACAGCACTCGGCGTGCAGCGCACCAGTAGTTACCTGGTTGTGAGGGGAGTTGAATAATTTCTTATTCTTTTGCTGACGCCTTTTCCAATGCACTGTATTTGATTGTAGATAATATTTTTAAACTAATTTATTTTACCAATAGGCAATGTGCTGCAGCAGTTCAGCACATAAGGTACGGCCGCCACACAGGACATGACCATCAATGATGGACACTTCAAACCACCTCTCTACACTACTTTGGGATACATCACCATTTCCCTGTCACTATCCACAACCAATTTCTTTTCAGCCTGCAAGATTTTAATGCAGACATCACACTTTTTAAATGATATTTTAATCACTTGCAAACTGGTGTAGCTGGCAATGCAGACTAAAATCCATTGTGTTTCAAGGGGAACTCTGATATGAACTACTTTTTCTAATGCAAGCTCTAACCCATCTGAATTATCAATAACTGTATCATGGCTATTGATATAAACATTATGAGCAAAGTCTTTCAAAGTAAATTCACGAAGTTTTGCAGACCTCATCCTTAATACACCTAACAATCTGATCTTTCTTTCAGACTCAAGAATTCATTCCACAGAGGCATTAGAAGTGCAACCACTCAATCTCCTGTAGAGACCAAATCTTCTCTCTGAACTGTCTGTCTGCAATTTTGTAGTAAACACATAAAACCAGTGGTAATTATTGAAAACACATTGTGGTAAGTATGTGTATCAAAGTAGTGCATGTTTCACTTGTCAATCTTCCTTCTGCTTATGACATGTGCCTAAGTGCATATATGTTTTAAACATGTAAGGAATGAAAGGTTCATGTTACCAGGATCAGTAATTGGACTAGCATCTTCATTCCTAGTATATGTATCTTTCATGGGATGCTGTACGTTACAGACTGACCACCAGTTTTGAATTAATTTTAGGAACTGGATTGTGCCATCAGAAACATCCACACCTTGAGCTTTAAGCAAATACAAATCAGAAACATTCTTACGATCAAAGACTTTACTGCTAATGATACATTCTGTCACTATTATTGTTGGATACAGAGCCATCCTAGATAAATTTGAAGCCATTTTAGTAACAATTTCTTCTCCGAACGAAACAGCTCTTTATGATCTGAAAATTTGGCCTGAGTAGTTATAATTTACAGACTGGCTCTGTACCAACACCAACACTGACCACATCACTTAAAACATCAACTGTCTTATCAAAGTTTGGTATAATAAGAGAATGTCACTGCCCAAATTATTAGTTCTGGAGAGTATCTTATTTGATTAATTACAGAGAGCTCTAACTGTTCCGGGACAAATTTTATTTTACCAATTCTCTCTGCATTAAACTCGTAGTCTAACTCAAGTGCATTTTTCAAAAGGTTCATAGAAAGAATCATCAGAATAACTTGTGAAATGACTTAGCAAAGTGTAAAACTTCGTCCATCTGTCATATTTCCGGTCTTCACAAGCACTAAAATGCTCTGTAGGCAAACACACATTTTTGTGAAACATTTGAACTGCAAAATGAACTTGAAACTTTAAATCTCAATGTTGCAACCTTAATACATGACTCATCATCCACCTTCACAAACAATGCATAATCTTCCTTCACTATTCCATTGAATGGTTCAACGAATTTCTTCTGAACTTCACAGATGAAGGAGTTAAAATCTGTAAAATTGTCACATTCACACCACTTAACGAAATAACGTCTAAATACTAAAAACACCACAACACATAAAAATATCTAGATAACCGATAAAAGGACACTGCAACACTATTTAACACATACAAATGTTCGGTGGAAAACAAACCAAAACCAAACCCCATGGCAAAACAACCCATGAAGGGCCTTGGCCTACCAAGCGACCGCTGCTCATCCCGAAGGCCTGCAGATTGCGAGCTGTCGTGTGGTCAGCACAACGAATCCTCTCGGCCGTTATTCTGGGCTTTCAAGACCCATTTGGTGGAAAAATAAAAATCGCGAATTCCAGTAGAAAGATAACCTCAACCAACCACACACGTGAGAGGTACAAACCGAACTGAATGTAAACATGCCCGACACGCCGTCTACACGTGGCCAAATGTGACAGCCATTTTGTCACGTATCTATATATGCATTCCGGTCTGATAATATTGTAGTTGGTCTGGGTTCATACGTGAAGAGAAATTGACAATGCTTTCCAACATACGATACGTCTAAGACGCCAAAATTTGATTGTTTGAGATGATAGACGACGTGAGGAGGCTGGGTGGTGCGCATACGGACGTAGAAGTACCGCGCGATTGAATTTACTGAAAAGTGTTTCTTGGAGCAACATAATAAATATAAGAGATCCTTCCAACTCCTTGGCTGAATGGTCAGCGTTCAGGCCTTCAATTCGGAGGGTCCCGGCTTCCAATACCGGCAGGGTCACGATTGTAACTGCTTCTGGCTCGAGGACTGTGTGTCCCAACACTCTCCTCTTCATATTTATGCAACACTACCAACACGCAATAGTGATTACATCCCATCACGTAGGCTTGGCGTCGGGATGAACATCAGATCGTAAAACAGAGTCAAATCCACATGTGAGACACATCTTGCACCCACTACCCCAATGCTGTGGGAAAAGCGGTAAAATATAACAGACCCATGTCATGGCTGCAATTGACTTATATTAAATTATCGACAAGAAGCAGAAACTTGTAAAGAGAATACACGATTATGTAACATACGTCGCGCGCAGTTCGTACGATCTCAAAACTGACCCTCTTCCTTTCTCCTTACCAGGATGACGATGAAGTGTTGTAACTGCACGTACAGTATTTTATAATTATTCAAGTTAGTTCACTTACGTAGATTACTAAGTACTGTTCATTTGCTAGTTAACATTTCATGAAGTTCATATTTTCTCGTTGTCAGAACGTCGAACATTTTCTTTAGTAAATTGGACTTAGCTATGAAGCATGGTTCATTTACCACGATGCCATCAAGAAACACTGTTTCTCTTGCATTCCGAGACGGAAGTGCGCAGTGTCGCATCGAATGTTTCGAAACAGTCAGCGGTGACATTTAGTCCATATTTACTGTTAAAACTGTATTTAAATATACAAGAGGCTTATCGCATTCTATGTTGTACATATATAATCACGATATAAAACTAGCAATAATTCTTCTTCTTCTACAATTTCCTCATCGCATGTCCGCTGTCATCACGGCGATCGACTCTTGTTCCCAGCAAGTCGGAAAAGTGTGGTGGAACGAAGCCCACAACATTCTCGTAGATTATGTACGCAAGATTTTCTCCTTTTTGCCCTACTCCTCTTTCCTTAAATGTCATCTATAAGATAAACTGCAGGAGGTCACTTATTCATTTGAGCCAGTCCCATAATACAGTAAAAATTACAAGAAAGATGATACATATTAGAGTGGTTCTGCCTAGTACCAGATACTAGCACTAGTATCAGAAGGATGTTTTTCTTTACGTTGTCCTTGGACCTCCCAATTCTGTTTAAAGACTTCCATATCGTCCAGGACTCTTCGTAGTAACAGAGAAGCTTCTGTTCAAGTTTCTCAAGTTCCAAGCGATCTGGGAATTTGCGGTTCCTGCTTCAAACATGGTTTCATTTGGATCTGCAAGTAGACAAGTTGATGTCTAAGGAGAGGGCAAACTTTACGTCTCCACATTCGCGGCTACTTCACGTCGAGTGTCAGGTGGAGCTATTAGTTTTAGTTGGTTGGTTTTAGATACCCTGCGATCAGTCAGTAAGCTTCTACGAGTGCAACGTAGAACTTCTAGGCATGTACAGATTTATACCATACAGCTGTGGCACTGTTTCTGGATGAGCGGCCCAATCTGATCACGTCAAAGCATTGTGAGAGGACTTTTGCCTCGGTGTTGCCACAGTGATAAGTGCAAAGCTTGACCGCAGATACTTAGGCGTATCACTGTGTTCCAGTACATTTCCCAATCACTTCACCTGCAACTTTCAGTATTCCCCACATGAAAAGCATATGTCTGGTTCTTTGATGGATTTGGTTTGAAATTATTATTCCCTAAACGTATAAACCACCACATTACCTCACAATTTCCAATGACATGACCAAAGTACTCTACTTTCTGATATTGTACGTGACCTCCAGCTCGGAGTACTGTAGCCCCACATCTCGAAGGATGGTGTGCAGGCCTCAGCAACATAAAGTAAACCGGACGAGTTAGCCATGCGGTTATGGGCGCGCGGCTGTGAGCTTGCATCCGGGAGGTAGTGGGTTTGAACTCCACTGTCGGCAGCCCTGAATATGGTTTTCTGTAGATTCCCATTGCTACATGGGGCAAATGCTGGGGCTGTACCTTACGAAGGCCACTGCCGATTCCTTCCCACACACAGGCCTTTCCTATCCCATCGTCGCCATAACACCTATCTGTGTCGGTGCAACGTAAAGCAAATAGCAAAACCACCATAAAATAAGACAGGACATACACAACACTGAAGTAAACAGGAACAGAGAAAATGAAGTGACACGGGATTTAAATCATTATCTTGAATGCAGTCCTTGGGAACTAGTTTCAACAGGACTGCTCATGCTGTGATCAAGTACGCAGGTGAGAGACCTAAAGCACTGCACATGCTCCAGTGATGTGTCAGGTACTGTCAACTTTATAGGTTGAATGGCATGTTTTCTTACGCTCACTAAGTTAGTATTTTTCGTGTTTAAAACCAGAACTTTTTTTGACCAATCAATTTGCCAATATATGTGGATTTTCATCACTTACTGCAAACAGAAAAGTATCATATGCATATTGCGGATTATTTATTTATTTATTTATATTTATTTATTTATTTATTTATTTATATTTATTTATTTATTTATTTATTTATTTATTTATTTATTTATTTATTTATTTATTTATTTATTTATTTATTTATTTATTTATTTATTTATTTATTTATTTATTTATTTATTACGATTCAATGGGATGGGTTTAAAGCAGTTGTTGAGGAATGTGAAAATAGGTTTGTACCTTTAAAGGTGGTAAGGAATGGTAAAGATCCCCTATATTATAACAGAGAAGTAAAGAGACTAAGGAGGAGGTGCAGGTTGGAAAGAAATAGAGTAAGAAATGGCTGTGGAAGTGAGGAGAAATTGAAGGAACTTACTAGGAAATTGAATCTAGCAAAGAAGTCAGCTAAGGATAACATGATGGCAAGCATAATTGGAGGCCATACTAATTTTAGTGAAAAATGGAAGAATATGTATAGGTACTTTAAGGCAGAAACCGGTTCCAAGAAAGACATTCCAGGAATCATTAATGAACAAGGGGAGTGTGTATGCGAGGATCTTCAAAGGCAGAAGTATTCAGTCAACAGTATGTAAGGATTGTTGGTTACAAGGATAATGTCCAGATAGAGGAGGTGACTAATACTAAAGAAGTATTAAAATTACCTATGACAGCAGTGACATCTACAGTAAGATACAAAAGTTGAAAACTAGAAAAGCAGCTGGAATTGATAAGGTTTCGGGGGATATACTAAAGACAATGATTATTGTTTGCATGAAGGAACTTTACTAAATGAATGGAGAGTTGCTGTATTAGCCCCTGTATATAATGGAAAGGGTGATAGATATAAAGCAGAAAATTACAGGCCAGTCAGTTTGACATGCATTGTATGTAAGCTTTGGGAAAGCATTTTTTCTAATTATATTAGACATGTTTGCAAAATTAATAACTGGTTTGATTGAATTTTAGCATTTAATAGGGTAGATCATGGGAGACTATTGGCAAAAATGAGTGCAATTTGACTTGACAAAAGAGTGACTGAATGGGTGGCTCTGTTTCTAGAAAATAGAACTCAGATAATTAGAGTAGGTGAAATTTTATCTGTCCCTGTTAAAATTAAGAGGGGAATTCCTCAAGGCAGTATTATTGGACTTTTATGTTTTCTTGTATATATCAATGATATGTGTGAAGAAATTGAATCAGAGATAAGGCTTTTCGAAGATGACGTTATTCTGTACAGAGTAATAAATAAGTTACAAGACTGTGAGCAACTGCAAAATGACCTCGATAATGTTGTGAGGTGGACAGTAGGGAGTGTATGATGATAAACGGGGATAAAAGTCAGGTTGTGAGTTTCACAAATAGGAAAAGTGCTCTCAGTTTTAATTACTGCGTTGATGGGGTGAAAGTTCCCTTTGGGGATCATTGTAAATACCTAGATATTAATATAATGAAAGATCTTCATTGGGGTAATCACATAAATGGAATTGTAAATAAAGGGTACAGGTCTCTGCACATGGTTATGAGAGTATTTAGGGGCTGTAGTAAGGATGTGGAGGAGAGAGCATATTTGTCTCTGGTGAGACCCCAACTAGAGTAGATTACTTGATTCAGGAACTGGAAAAAATCCAAAGAAAAGCACCTCGATTTGATTTGGGCGATTTCCGACAAAAGAGTAGCGTTACAAAAATGTTGCAAAGTTTGGGCTGGGAAGACTTGGGAGAAAGGAGACGAGCTGCTGGTATAAGTGGTATGTTCCGAGCTGTCAGTGGAGAGATGGCGTGGGAAGACATCAGTGGACGAATAATTTTGGATGGTGCCTTTAAAGGTAGGAAATATCACAATATTGTAACAGTAAATGTGGTACTTCAGTAGACATGAGACGCAGGGCGTGTACCATTCGTTGAAGTGCGTACAGAGGAAGAGGGTTTGTTTAGAAATAAATCTTAAAATTTTTCCTCTGAGTTTATTAACAAATTCAAAGTTACTGTATCTCTGTACAGCAGATACAGTAGAAAATGTTCCTCGTCCTAGGGCTGGCGATGTCCTTGGATTCCGGCAGCTCCTCCTTTTCCCATACCAGTGAACCACCATTCCTCCCCCGATGGAAGTTCTAGAAGATCCATCCGACGTCTTGAAGATCCATACGGTGCTGATGAAGGGCGTTGAGGTAGTCCTCGTGAATGATGAACGTGAATGAATATCGTTAAGCCTTCGGGCGAGTTAATGCAAAGACTGCTTCTGCACAGATGTTTATCAATGGTTTTAACAAGGTTCAAACACGAAAAAAAGGTATCTTTGAGAGTTTATCACACGGTGAAATGTCACTAAATTTTGTGCCGTGTTAAATGAAAAGAAGGCCACTAGACTCGAATGAGCATGTAAGTTTAATACTCATAAAAATAAAAGTCCACTCGAAACTTATCGTCGAATTTTAACAGAGTCACTTGAAGTTTGTGGCACTTGGCATAATGTAAAGTAATGCCGCACGACTTAGTTCTTAGTTTGAAACACTGTTCAACGTAATTTAATTGGATTAGAAAATAAAGATGTTTCACTCGTGAATTCGAACTCATTCACGTATTGATAATAACATGAAATTAAAAGACGAAATTAATCATGTATTGACAGTCCTCGGTTCGACTGTTCGTAAAATCGAAACGCACAACTGAATGTTCGTAGAATTGAAACGTGCTGTTTAGTATAATTGAAATGCACAGTTCACACATGCACAGTTTACAGTTCATGGCCTAAAGTTCATGAAATGGTAAATTAGTGACGTAGTCATGCTTGAAATCGAGTAAATCTGGATTAAAACACAGTCTCATAAACTTGAAGTATTTAGTACTCTGTAAGGAGCAAACTGTCCTAAGTCCTGTCCATAACATTAAACTTCAAATTACGAGCACTCGAAAACATTCGCAAGTCTTAGACACTCGTGTAGAATAAACAGTCACTTGATAATGTTCAGACGAAGCACAATTTATATCACGTCCCGTCGGAGTAAAAGTTTATCACTCACAGTATAAAGAAATCCGTACAAGTCCATATTCGACGCGATTGGGTTAAAGTCCACGGACTCGAAGACTGATAGCCGCTTCACGCTAGATCACGGTCCTCGCGAACCGACTGTATGAACTCCACTGCCTAGCGTGCACATACACACTCTGGCCACATACTCAGACCACACACTGCTCTGCTGAGCGAAGCAGTACTGTATTTATATCTGATCCGGGCCTTCACATCTCGTTCCATAACTTCATCGCCTCATGCCAGATTTACGTGAAACTCTGCAGGAACGTAGATAAGGGATCGGGTTACACGATGATATTGTTAAAATTGTTTAATTATTATTGTGGAGAAAGTTATTACCCATAGAAACTCGAAGAACATTCCACATCAGTCTAGGCTCTGTGTTGTGGTGAGGCATGCTGTGACGTCACCCGATCTCTACGTCACACGCTCGCCGTCCAGTCACTTTCGTAGCCGGCCCGGAGCGTAACGCGTAAGTTTTTTTTAAAGATTTCTATTACGGGGACTTAGTTTTGTACCGCCGTTACCGGTACAATATAAAGAGATAGAAGATTTAATACAATATGTAAAGGTGAAGAGAATCTAATTGTGATGGGAGACTGGAATATAGTGGTATGCAAAGGAGGGTAAAGTAATATAGTAGGAGAATTCGGATTGGGACAAAGGAACGAAAGAGGAAGTCGGCTGGGTGAATTCTGCACTGATCATAATTTATTCCTTGCTAATACTTGGTTCAAACACCACAAACGGCGGCTGTATACGTGGACGAGACCTGGAGACACTGGAAGGTATCAAATAGACTTCATTATGATTAGGCAGTGATTCAGAAACCCGGTGTTGGGTTGGAACACTTTCCTAGGAGCAGATGTGGACTCCGACCACAACTTGTTGGTCATTAAATGCCATCTGAAGTTGAAGAAATTGAAGAAAGGAAGGAATGCAAGGGGATGGGATCTAGACATGTTGAAAGAAAAGAATGTGAGGGATTGTTTCAAGGAACATTTTGCAAAAGGAAAAGGCTGAAGGAAACACAATAGAGGAAGAGTGGATAGTCATGAAAAAAGAAGTCAGTAGGGCTGCTGAAGAAATGTTTGGAAGGAAGAAAAGATCAAGTAAGAATCAATGGATAACTCAGGAGATACTAAACATGATTGATGAACGACGAAAATACGAAATTACTAGAAATGAAGGAGGCAGAAAAGAATACAAGCGATTAAAGAATGAAGTGGATAGAAAGTGCAAGGTAGCTAAGGAAGAATGGCTGAAGGAGAAGTGCAAGGATGTCGAAGGTTGTATGGTCCTAGGGAAGGTAGGTGCTGCATACAGGAAAATTAAGGAAACCTTTATAGAAAGGAAATCTAGGTGTATGAATATTAAGAGCTCAGATGGAAAGCCACTTCTAAGAAAAGAAGACAAAGCAGAAAGGTGGCAAGAATATATCCAACAGTTGTATCAAGGTAAAGATGTAGATGATTTGGTTCGGGAACAGGAAGAGGCTGTTGATGCTGATGAAATGGGAGACCCAATTTTGAGGTCAGAGTTTGACAGAGCTGTGAGTAATAAATAGGAACAAGGCTCCAGGAATTGATGACATTCCCTCTGAATTACTGACTACCTTAGGAGAAACCAGCATGGCAAAGTTATTCCATTTAGTGTGTAAGATGTATGAGACAGGAGAACCGCCATCCGATTTTCGGTAGAATGTCGTTATACCTATTCCCAAGAAAGCCGGTGCTGACAAGTATGAAAACTACCGCACCATTAGTTAAGTATCTCATGCCTGCAAAATTTTAACACGTATTATTCACAGAAGAATGGAAAGACAAGTTGAAGCTGAGTTACGAGAAGATCAATTTGGCTTCAGAAGGAATGTAGGAACACGTGAAGCAATCCTGACTTTACGGCTGATCCTAGAGGATCGAATTAAGAAGGAGAAGCCCACGTACACAGCGTTCGTAGATCTAGAAAAGGCATTCAATAATGTTGATTGGACCAAGCTATTTAAAGTGATTGGGATCAGATACCGAGAACGAAGAATTATCTAAAATCAGTCTCCAGTCATAAGAGTGAGGCAAAGCTGCAGGATTTCCCCCCTCCTTTTCATTGTTTACAGTTTACAAAGAATAGGCAGTAAAGAAAATCAACGAGGGATTTGGAGAGGAAATCACAATCCAAGGAGAGGAAATCAAGACCTTGAGATTTGCCGATGATATTGTTATTTTATCAGAGACTGCAGAAGATCTCGAGAAGCTGCTGAATGGTATGGACGAAGTCCTGGGTAAGGAGTACACGATGAAAATAATTAAGTCCTAAACCAAAGTAATGGAGTGCAATCGAATGAAGGCAGGTGATGCAGGAAATATTATATTAGAAAATGAAGTCCTAAAGGAAGTAGCTGAATATTGTTACTTGGGTTTAAAATAACTAACGATGGCAGAAGGAGGAAATAGAATGCAGACTAGCACAATCAAGGAGGAGCTTTCTTAAGAAAAGGAATTTGCTCACTTCAAACATTTATACAAGAAATAGAAAGACGTTTCTGAAGACTTTCATCTGGAGCGTGGCATTGTATGGAAGTGAAACATGGACTATTACCAGCTCAGAAAGAAAGAGAATAGAAGCTTTTGAAATGTGGTGTTACAGAAGAATGCTGAAGGTGCGATGGATAGATCCAATCACGAATGAAGAGATACTGAATTGAATTGGTAAGCGGAGATCGATTTGGCTAAATTTGACGAGAAGAAGTGATACAATAGTAGGACACATCTTAAGACACGGAGGACTTGTTCAGTTGGTTTGGGAAACAAGTGTAAGAACGGTAGGGGTCGACCAAGGTATGAATATGGCAATCAGATTAGTGCAGAAGTATGATGCAGTAGTTACGTAGAAGTGAAAAGGTTAGCAAATGATAGGGTGGAATGGAAGGCTGCATCAAGCCACTCTATGGACTGATGACTCAAACAACAGCAACTTGTGAGATGACTTACCGAAGTGCCAAACTTCGTCCATCTGTCATATTTCAGGTCTTCACAAGCATAAGATTCCAATATAAAACTAAAGTGCTCTTTAGGCAAATACACATTTTTGTGAAACATTTGAACTGAAAATTAATTTGAAACTTAAAACCTGACTGTTGAAACGTTAGTTAATGACTCTCCTCTTCATGAATACGCTACATTACCATCGAATTGTTTTGAAAATAAAATACAGTCCGTGGTTACTCACTGGTAAGGTGAAGTAATTTTTAAAATCGGTAAGTAGTTTTTGACTCTATCCGTTACAAACAATATTCTTTATAATATTGGTATAGATTTAATACATGGATCTTTAAACATGACACCTGACTAATTTTATTAATTCTGCTCATCACTAACTAACCGCTTAGTGCTAATTGAAATTTTAACATTATTTCAGATGGTGGACACGTTAGCTATTTCAACTGAAATGCTAGAAGGATTTGTCCGTAATTCATCACCTGCAGATCATTTCTCGTTTTCAGCAGTAATCATGTCAGCGTCACACGAAGAAGCCTCAACTTCAGAATGTTTATTTTTTTAAGTTATTAAATTGTGACACTAGAACTATTTACGTTTGCTGCTAACCACATAGAAATTGGTAAATTTTCTGTTAATATTTTTTTTTTACTTGTGAAATAAACCTACTTTCGAAACCCATAAACTGTGAGTGTTAATGCGAGCTCCTCGTAACTTTTGTGGAGCACTGTATCCGTGCGGTCGCTGAAGTAAACATGCAGCCTGTTTTTGCCTATTGTTGTCAACAGCCAGGAAGAGTCCAGAAGTTCAAATTCAAGGGATGTATGCTTTGGTGACATACGTATTTAAGGCAGCAATAAAGCTGTTAGCACAGCGTATACCAGACAAAGTGTTTCACATCACCTGTTTGAGCAGACTATAGTATTGCGCTATGCAATAAAAGGTACTAAGGAAAAGAAGATTTATTTCTGTCATTCCCTCTTCTCACACACAGCGGCTGACTCTCTGTCATAGCACATACAGCAAACTCGTCAATTTGAAATGCACGGCCAGAAGTAACCAGGTCACTTTATTTCCTCAAAAAGGTACATATCCTTAGCAATCCAACTGCATCATCACTCTCAACATCATACGAAGAGTATGCCTGATTTCTTTGTCAGTATAGTTCTGATACATTTCGTACACATGTCATTACAGTGAGTGCGACAGATTTCTTAGCCACACGTTCGGCAAAAACAATTCTTTCCCTGTGTTCTGGAGTCTATTTGAAACCCAGTTTATATACAGTATCTCTCTGTCTTCTTCTACAGCTCTTCTTGGACTGGAATCATCCATAAGAACGTTTGAATTTCAATGCAGTAGGAACTAGGTTATTTCGTACCCAAGTTTAGCTTCCACCACTTGACCTTCTCGGGGGTATTTATCCTTCCACCTGTACAATGCATTACCTTATGCTGAGGTGGTACACAGACTACATGATATTCACATCGCTTCTTAGTCGGAGATCACGGTGCCGATCAGAGATAAGGTGAATTTGGTTGCTGCAGTCACCACAAGTATAGGTAATGAGATGATTGATGCACTTTTGAAGAACGTATTACCACTAAAAGCAAGACATTTGCTTCTGAAAACCAAAATATGAGTTCCATCATAATTTCAGATACCGCAGGTATTACATCATTGCAGTTATAACCATAATTTGTGTGACCAACATGCGCATTAAGATCACCACAGATAAGTGGGAACTCATATTCTGGACACGCTGAAACTTGATCTCGTAGCTCTTGCCAATTCTGTTCCTTATGTAGGTCATCACAGCCGGTTTGTGACAGAAAAAACACAAGCTGGAGCAAATGCAACGTCGATTGTAATTGACATAAGGCTGTCTGGATAGCACTGAACCTCAGCAACTCAATATTGTGGGCTTGCGCACACAATGAAGTCAACACCATTCCTGCTGGATGTAACCTGGTAGATAAGTTTATAGACATCTCTAACGTCATGAGATTTCTGGCCTTTCCAAAGCAAGCAACTTATTATCTAATTAACATAGCTACTCTTCAATTCTAAACTGGACTTACATTATCCTAATTACAACAGGTTATCTGAAACAGTCGAATTCAAGTGGGAACTACATTTCTAGGGACATATCTCCCCTACAATGAAAATATAATGTAATAATGAAGCAAGAATGGTATTTACTAATAAAATAATCACAATACAATAATTCTCAGGTACATTTGGTTGTATCCCAATTACAATAGTTTAACTGACACAACAAATATTCGTAAACTATGAATCTATGGAACTTATGAGCCTGTAAATTTTCATTGACTACGTACATAACATTTAGTTCCCTTGGTTTTTGAAAGAGAATATAAGGTGAAAAGTTTGAATGAAGTTATCAGTCAAAGAGCAGTGGTCAGTTGAAATCATAAATTTAAGCCCCACTAACGAAAGTTAATTAAACATAACATACGTCATATTGTTTTAGGATGTTTTTATGATTTTACGATATCAGGCATTTCTCTTTCAAACTACACAGATAGGTCGTATGGCTATGATGAGCTTGAAAATGGCCAGGAGTGGGAAATAAGCAACTGTGGCTTTAATTAAGGCACAGCCGCACCATTTGCAGCACTGAAGATGGTTTTCCGTGTTTTCCCATTTTCACACCAGACACATGCTGGGGCTGTACCTTAATTAAGGCCACGGCCGCTTCCGTACCATTCCTAGCCCCTTCCTGCCTCATCGTTGCCATAAGACCTATCTGTGTCGGTGCGACGTAAAAGAAATAACAAAAATGAAAATGTGAAACCATGGAAAACATGCACTTCAGGGCTGTCGACAATGGGTTCGAGCCCAGCATCTCCCAAATGCAGGCCGATACGTACATGGCCAGTTGTTCAGTACCATAAAGAAGCAATTGCTTGAATTCCTTCTCTTCCAGTAATTGTTGTGAGAGTATCTTAGTAAAACGTAAGTTTTTATTTTAAAAACTTGGTGTTCACAGTTCCCCAGATTTACATGCATCTTTGGAGATAAGTTTTCATATACAGGTCCGAAATTTGACGATACATGGGGTTACTTTGGAAACGTAAAGAGTAAAATAGAATCGCAAATGCATCATCTTTCAAAATTCTATGCAGAGCATGCTTTTTTCCCTTAAAGTCAAGGTGGGCTGCCTACCTATGCCCTTCGGTTCTAGGATCGAGGTAGCCCTTACTTCTTCGCAGCTTCTCCGCATGTCTTTCACCAAGAATCCATTTAAGAGATCAAGCTTCTCGGCATTGTAATTACGATAGACCTTGCCTCCAAGTTTATACTTATATTCTTGCAGCACAGTCCGAAGTAACCCCGCGAATGAACCCTACTCAGAAAAACTGCGAAAGACATGATTCTTGAGGTGATCAAGCAAGTTGATCCTAACAGAACTTCAGTTACAGTAAAACACTCGAAAACAAGTCACTTCAACTAACATGTGTTGACAATGTGAACATTCAGTACCACACCATACAAGAAACAAATTCTCTCACTGAGAGATAGAGAGAGACAGCAATCAAGAAATAGTTTTATCACAATAGTTCTATGAATTTCGACTGTCCTATATCAACACAGATCTATCCATATTAAGCAACAAGGTATACACTAGTTTGAAGATAAACCGACATCCAGAATAATCCAATGGAGTATTTGGAAGCTAATATTCAGAGAAGTGTAAGATAACACTAGTAAATTGCAGGGTATACGCTGTAAAGGGGAATCATGGATCACAGGTATCTGGGCATAGAGAAACGCTCATGGGTCAATTTATCTCGAAAGGGAAGTGATTAGGTTGGATCAAACACATTTCAATGACACTTGCGAGAATTATAAACTAACAAATAGTAAATTTAATGATTATCGTTATTTTACTGTAAAACCAATTACAGTATTAAAATTAACAGCTAAAAGATAGCTGAGCATCTCAGAAAAGTTAATTGTTAATAATGTATAACTACGAGACTCATACGAGAAATCTCGCATGTTTATAAAAGTTTTCAGTGGAGCAGCCGCTGGTGAACTAAGGAATACACAAATCAGTACAATATTCGACAGTCGTACTTACCACTTAATATAATCTTATTTTACATTTATGATATCAACTTGAACGTAAGCAATTGCAAGTGCATTACTATACTGACGAATGTTCCGGAAGTAACTTTTGGTTTTACTATCATTCTTTTCTTAACTGATCATTACAGCATATCATAATGACACAAAACAGGCGTCCCAACGGCCAAATGTGAAGCGGACACCAATGATGGCGCGTATTTTCCTACAGTTAACATTTTCAAGGCTAGCACCGCCCGGAAAGTTTTCAGAACTCTTCACAAGACTAGTTTCGAACCATAATAATTTAAGAAGAAATGAATAAAATTTATGATTGTTTTCCAACTATTCACACCTTCTAGGCCGAGAACTGATAAAGGCAGTGTGTAATCGACGCTCAACTTACTCAGCTCTTACTCTACTGCTTTCGTACTGCTCTACTTTAGAGCACAACTTCACTTCGCTTTCCCACTACAATTCTACAAGATATTCTACGCCAATCGTCGTTTATTAGCCATGATGTCTTACAAAGGGAACAGTTTATTTCGTCTTTTGGAAAAACATAACCACTATAATATTAATTCCGGAACACGTGTGGTATGCATAAATCATCTGAACCCGCAAGTTAAGTGTCAACTGACATTTAAACAGGCATGGTTGGAGCACATATTAATATGCCATTTTAGTTTCTATGTGTGTGTCTGTGTGTGTGGGTGGATGTCTGTGCGCGTGTCAGAAAGCTTACTATTACAAGAAGCCTGCAAGACAAGGAACAAAGGAATCATTGTGCAGTTTGCAAGAAGAATCTCTAATTTCATCATGATGCACTTTGCAAGGGCTATTCCTTTCCGGAATGTGGAAATAAAAGGGGAGATCCCACCACACCCTAAAGGGTGCTAAATGGACCAATCGTGAGACATTGTAAGTCAGGACCTAATCAACTTCCATCATAAACATTTAAGTACCCTTTTTAAATATTAATTTCCTTTTCAGAATGACTTATTTATTGAAATTATATTTTCTACTGTTTTGTGTTGTGACAGATTCTTATCGCTTCTCATCTACTTATTGGTGCTGGTAAGTTTTGTGAATGATAGAAATACACCCATATCCATGAAATCATGATCACCTTGAAAGACTAGAGATAGGAATTCACATTCACAGGACATGTGCAATAGTATGTTCTGAAGAAATGGCGGGCCTCGACCCTCAGTTTCAAGGCGCACCAGCACCGACGTGTAAATTGTGCCTGCGGCTCTCGTTGTCGCTATAAACCGAAGGTAATGGATCAGTTTGTCCTGAGCAGTGCAGTACCTACAGTACTGTACATGTGCCAGGTACTGTCACTTTTATAGGTTGAATGACATATTTTCTTACGGTCACTAAGTTAGTTTTTTTGTGTGTTTAAACGCAGAACGTTCTTTGACCAATCAGTTTGCTAATATCTGTGGATCATCAGCACTTATTGCAAACAGAAAAGTATCATATGCATTATGCAGATTATTTATTACGATTCCATTAACAATGATGATATCCTGTTTTACTTGCAGTGCTTAAGAAAAACTCCCTTTCACAGTAGATATTGAAGAGGAGTTGAGTTATAACAGAGCCTTGCCTCATCCCTTGCTTTATTTCAATAGCATGGTTGTTGGTGTTATCAACATTAACAGATGAGGACTGATTTTAATACAGGTCGGCAACGGTTCGTATGTATTTTTATCTTTTTAAATCTTTTCTTTATCTTATAGTTTATTCAATTTAAGAGGTAACTGAAAAGTATCTAGACAACTGGAAATAAAGCAACACCAAGACGAATCAGTCTCTTATGAAAGGAAACATGCTGTCTTTCCTGAACATAGATACCTTGATCATGACCAAGGGTTTCTAGTTTAATGTGGAATTCGAACCAGAAGGATGTCTTCTTAATTTAATGACTCCCACATTCCTTGGCCGGAACTCTACCCACAGCCAGCTCAGCGGCAATGATACTAGGCGATCATGCCGCCTGATCTTAGGTCAGCAATAACCTTACACCTGTCTTGGTCGAAATGGGCCTGTACTTTGTATTGAACTTGGATCTCATCATTTAAGGCACCTTTTGGGTGGTCCAGTGACAGAGAACACTAGCAAAAGATATGTGGAGCTACAGGCAAGAGACCAAGAGAATATAGAGTTTGGGTAAATGTGTTGCAAGGAAGATATTTTAAGATGTCGTTGGTGATGTGGGTCATCACTTCACTAGTGCCCGCTCCTAATGCTCGAGAGCTTTGAGATTGTCGGTATAGTCTTTCACGGCCAGTGTCTTCACTGTATGCTGCGCTCGAATTGCGTTAGTAGCTGCCAATATTTCGCCGGAAACTGAGCGCAGCATTCTCAGGAATCCGCTCTGTATGAACGTCAGTAGTGTACACAAGGTGTGGCATCCAGTAAATGGAAGAGTAACCCGAAGTGGCAAGAAATTTATCTGAAAAGAAACATAAAACACATTGTTGGTGTAGCTCCGAAGGAGTAGCAGATGGAAACTGATGTGAAAGTGAGGATCTGGCAACGCATGAGGCCGACGTGTGGAATGGACGTGTTCCTACAAGCTGGGCTCAGCTTACCTCGCCTGTCCGTTATGTATAACAGAGTAACAGAGGAGGGACTGTTGACAACTTGGCCAAGTGTAGATCCTTCAAACGGCACTCGTCATGCAACAGCCACGCCCAGAAATCTCCTGAGCTGTATAGATTACTTTCCTCATGATGGACCTAGAACTTGTGTAACAATTAGTCAAGTACATTCCATCTCTTCGTGAAGTGATGGTTATTATTATTATTGTTTATAGTTGCCTAGAATCTAGGTTATCGGCCCCTAATGGTACGAAATGTAATAAAAATTTTCAAGTCCAAAAATTCATCCACCGACCACAATTCAATTCTTGATTATGAGTAATGAATGGTTGAATTCGAAGGTAAAATTATCAGCAGCTCACAGTATTAATATTTACAAATAATTTCAAAACAATACTCCGAATCCAATTAAAGAAACACGACGACGAACAATGATTATGAACTTAAAATAATGGTATGTTCTGACCAAGGTGCTGTTCCCAAAGCACATCCCTGAAGAGATGATATTTTTGTTGAAAATACAAGCCAACGGTCCCTCATAATGGTATGTATCCCTAGTAGAGCAGAACCATGTTCTTTATCATATAGCGGTACTAATCACAAGTAAAGTATACTCACGGTGTTCTTCACTGCGCACAGGTAATGCAGACTTATGGTGTTCGTCACATAAGGGCCCCAATCATACGCAATGCAAGAATGGCGTTCCTAACATAGTAGGTACTAATCACAGGGACCCGTACTATCCCGTGGTGTTCCTAACATAGTGAGTACTAATCACAGGTAAACACCAGACCCGTAGATTCTGTCACAGTTCCGAATGGGGATATGAACACAGTTATGACAACGGCGAGCTAATACAACAATGGGCAGATGCTAGGGAACTCTCTCTTATTCATGATGGCAAACAGCCACTTTATTTTAACAGTGGCCATTGGAGAAGAGGATATCATCCAGATTTGATTTTTGTCACTAATAACTTAGTAGAACAATGCAGCAAGGGAGTATGCAACCCCGTACCTAAGTCTCAACACAGACCAATCCTGTCAGTTTTACTCCGCTATCCGACCTCTGTATGTTCCCTTTCGTCGTAGATACAACTTCAAAAAGGGAGATTGGTCAAAATTCCCTGCTTTACTGGATGATACGGTCCAAAACATCAAACCAATTCCTGAATCATATGAACAGGTCACTTAGGCTGTTAAGAAAAGTTCTCGTAAATCTATTCCCCGTGTATGTCGCACTAGTTACATCGAAGGTATTAATCTGGATGCAGTCTCGCAACTAAATGACTACTACAAGCTATTCAAACAGAAACTAATAGGTGAGGAAACTATTACAGCAGCACACGCTCTAACTTCTCTAATAGCCTCATCGAAAAGAGAGAGTTGGTGGTTATGACGCTGAGCAGCCAAAAGGCCTGGAGACTCCTAATGAAGTTGACCAGAGGTCCAACTTTGAGTAACACACATTCTTTTGTTACAGCCAATCAGATCGCCCACCAACTTCTCATGAATGGCAAAATAAAACAAGAAGCCAAAACCCGGAGAGCTATGTTGAAGGTACCTGCGGGTAGGGATGAAGAAATATCTGAGCTCATGCAACATTTCAATTTCACTGAGTTGGAAAATGCAATTATCAAGTGCAAATCAGGTAAAGCTGCGGGTTTGGATGATTTGCGAGTTGAGAAAATAAAGAATGTTGGAAGAAACACGAAAGAATTGTTGCTACAATTTCATAACTGCTTACAGATGTCCAATATTCCAATATTGTGGAGCAAATCACGTGTAATTGCTGGTCTAAAGCCTGGAAAGGACAACAGAGACCCCAGGAACTACAGACCAATATCTCCTCTGTGCCACCGATATAAGATTTTCGAAAGAATGATACTCAACAGACTCATCCAGACTATCAACAAAAACCTCATTCCAAAACAGGAAGGTTTTAGACTAGACATGAATGCTGTTGCACAAGTTCAAACCTCACGCAGTACATTGGGGACGGTTTTGAAAATTGACAAATTACAGGGGTAGATTTCATTGACCTCAGTGCTGCATATGATAAGAGTGAACCACCGTATACTGCTTCAGAAGATCTTTACAATCACGAAAGATTCAAAACTTACCAGATTGATGTCAACCTTGTTGCAGAACCGCAGTTTTTTTTATTTTCAAGGACAAAGAATCAGATGGAGATCACAGAAAAATGGATTGCCCCAAGGAAGTGTACTGGCTCCATTGCTATTTATTAGTTATACCAATGACCAACCACTCCCTAACAAAACAAGAAGTTTCATATATACAGACGACCTCTACTAGCCCGCCAATGTGCCACTTTTGAAGAGGTAGAACTTACACTTGACAGCGCTCGGAAGGAATTATTCACATAATACAAGGCTAACCACCTAAAGCCGAATCCGTCAAAATCTCTGCTTTGTGCTTTCCACCTCACGAACAGAGGCATCAAGGAAATTACACGTCTCTTGGAATGGAACCCTCCTGGAACATTCTTTCACCCCAAAGTACCTAGGCGTAACGCTGGACCGCTCACTTACTTTCAGAAAGCACTGTTTCAACATCAATCACAAAGTCAATGCCAGAAACAACATCCTGAGGAGGCTGAGAGGTACAAACTGGGATGCAAAGCCACAAGTTCTTAGAACCACTGCATTGGTTCTGTGTTACACTGCTGCGGAATACGCATCCGCTGTGTGGTATAGATCAACACACGCTAAGACTGTGGACCTGCCCTGAATGAAGCTTGTAGGTTAATCACAGGATGCCTGAAACCTACGCCTGTTGCTGGCGTTGCACCTCCAAGTAATCGTCGAGAAATCGCTGCTGATCAAGAACGACTAAAGATTGAGAATGTTGAAGCTCACCCGGTGTTTGGTCATCAACAATCTCAATCTAGGCTGAAATCCAGGAAAAGTTCCCTCCACACATCAAATCCCTTGAGGACCACCAGAAAAGGCAAGACATTCCTTATGGAAATCTAAGCACCAATAATGGATGAGGCCACGTGAATATCTTCCGGCTGGGTGTAATGAAGACTGGAGTGTTTGGAGGTCCCTTAACCGATTAAGAACTGGTGTCAGCAGGGCGAAGTAATCACTTAAGTTATGGGGCTTCACATCAGAGGACAGCAAGTGCGACTGCAGTGAAGAAAATAAGCAGTGAACCATATGTATCAATGTCCTTTCAGCCCATTTTCATGCTCAGAGCATGATTTAATGCTTGCTGATTACAATGCCCTAGGTGTGGCTCAGTTTTGGAAAACACCATCTAGATGTACAGTAAATTTGGTCAATTTCCTATGTTTGTTAATTTTTGGAATTTTCGTAGTTTGAAATTATTTTACTTTTACTGTATGATTAAGTATGATTCTGACACGAGTAAATAAATAAATAAACCAGACCCGTGGTGTTCCCCAGAACGCAAATCCATGGTGTTCGTCACATAGTTCTACATATCTCAGGGACCCGTACTATCCCGTTGTGTTCCTCAAATAGTGGGTACTAATGATAACTAAAACCCAGACCCGTGTTATTCCTCGGAACGCATTCCCATAGGTTTCCTTCATAGTGGGTCTAATCACAAGGATGATGGAAATAAACACAGGTAATTTGGTCGAACATTCAGCATCCCTTGGACTCGTCCCCACCCACAGAGGTTTGATTGTTTGGTCCGCGAGATAAATTTTATTTCGCTCAAGTCGGCCGGAAATCGGGTTGGACTCCCCCTATCTACCACCTGGGACGCGCCATGTTGGAGTTATTACGAGAGCGTAGTATGTTCGAGGTTAATCTGCTTTAATCTGATATCGTCTATCCCTCCCGGCTCACCGCTAGAAAAGCCGCATATTTTTTTGCTAGTTGCTTTACGTTGCACCGACACAGATAGGTCTTATGGCGACAATGGTACAGGAAAGGGCTAGGAGTGGGAAGGAAGCGGCCGTGGCCTTAATGAAGGTATAGCCCCAGCATTTGCCTGGTGTGAAATTGGGAAACCACGGAAAACCATTTTCAGTGCTGCCGACAGTGGGGCCCGAACCTACTATCTCCCTAATATTGGATACTGACCGCACTTAAGCGACTGCAGCTATCGAGCTCGGTGAAAAGCCGCATAAGGTGACTAAACTCTAATTCTTCTGACCGTAAAATTTTGAAGTGTGATGGTGAGGTTTACCATTCTCAACGAGGTGGCGGACAATATTTTTAGATGTTACATTCGCATGACCCTCTCTAGCTGTTAGGTTTACAACTCAGATGCTTAAGAAACCTCCAGGCATTGTGGCTGCTCTTCCTTATATCAGTCTCCTCCATCCCTCCTGTTATTAGATATCGCTTTTAAAGGAACTTCCCCTGCTTGGACGGTTTCGGAGCTCAAAGGATCGTTGTCAAGGAGATCACGATAGTTTCACAATATTCCCCTAGTTTCTGTATATAGTGTGCAGCCTCAGGGAATTGAGATACGAGAACAATGCTTCATGATATTTGCAAAATAATCATATGATTCAGTAAAAAGCTCTACGTTCAGAATGTTCTCGTCCATTGAAATGGTACATTTCTCCTAATCAGCCTTCGTAAAATGATATCTTCTTCGAAGAGGAACTCACATTCTAAAGATTTAAAGGTAAGACGTATGAATCTAAGACGAAGCCACAGAACTGGTTGCAAATAGAGGATTATGGGGGCGTTTAGTAAATTCACAGAGGGTAGACGGTTGAACGCTGGAGGGCATAACAGTCTGTAATGAAGAACGATGAGGGATTTTTGTCCCACTTATTTCGCTGATAACTGAGATATGTTTGCTTACGCGGATACTGTAAGTTAAGATCTGGATTATATCCATGTTCCACCTCACACTGTTGAATGATGCTGGAAGTTTGTTATGCAGTATAATTAGATCGCACGAATCTGCCCATTCTACGCCAGCCTCTTCTATTTTGTCGGTACCTGCGTAGCCCCATATTGTATTCTGACTGTTGAAATAACCAAACACAAAATTCTCATATTGATGCCGGAAGGCTCCACAAATCTAAACACAGTATCTGATGGCTTATTAATTGAGCTCTACTGTGGGAGTTTCAATGTCATTACGGGGGAGGATCTGGATGTTGGATAGCACTGAGGATCTTCAACCACTAAACGCATGCCCTTGATTTTTGAACGGCGAAGATTCTAGTCTCGGTGAGTTTCTTGAATGCATATTATTAACGTGCGGAGAAAATTGCGAGGGTATATATTTTGTGTTCTTTTTCAGATTCTTGGAATTCAGTCACTAATAGAAATAAAATAATGAAATTGCAAAATATTATTATGCAAAAGTTCGTAAAATAAACCAGTATATCCATACATACAGAGGACGACGAAGAGCAGAGATTGAGCGGTGACATAAGTTAAATACTGTCTGTTTATCCCAGTAACTGCTACAATGTCGTCCGGAGACTTTGCTATGTGTAGAGCTGATATGACGTTGTATTATTTTAGGAGAAGTTTATCACAGCTTCAACTATTAATTTCTGAAATTAAATTGAAGCAAGAAATTAAGTAGTTCAACCTATTCAATGCAAGTAAATAAGAAATATAGTGTTACATTCTTATTTGATTAAAAGAGATACCGGTTTCGACCACCAATCTGGGTCATCATCAGGTAATTAAAAATATAAAAACAATGAACAGGGAAACAAAAAATTAAAGGATATGTCTTTCACAAAAGCAGTTCATGAAGCATTATAAGACAATAGGGGTTAGGACTGTCCGATTTTAAATCAAAAAATCCAGATGAACTCGAAGAACAGTCACTTATTTGTGCCAAAGCGCAAGTCCCTGAAGAGTGGCACAACGCACGCGATGTCCGGCACTGTTTTCAACCAAATAAGTATATAACACTACATTTCTTATTTACTTGCATTGAATAGGCTGAACCACTTAATTTCTTGTTTCAATTTAATTTGTGATACAGTTCAATATGGAACATTATGACATTTTATTAATTTCTGTGTTGAGAGGACACGAGGCGAAAAGTACGATGCTTGCGTGCGTTAGAAAATTTCGTCAAATTATTATTCGGCATGGGACGTTAAATTTAGTGCATTTCTCATCGAATTCTTTCAGACGTAATGAAGCACGTGTTTGCATTAGAGCAGTGAAATTTAGAGGAATTTTAAGTAAGTTAATTTGCGAGATTTCATGAGCACAGGCGTACAATCAGTTATGTATACAAATTGAAAAGTTTTGGTCAACTTGTAATTTATAAACGTCAATAATGGTAATAAAAATTATTTATTTGGCGTATGGCTACATTACTAAAATCAATTAATATTTACAATAATGATTTCATACTAATAAAAACAATAATTGATTCTATCATGCTAGTATGTTGAAGACAGGGTAGAGTTCGATTTTAATCTATCTCAGCAGTATAACTATGGTATTTAGCATTAGAGGTTGCCTCAAGGCATTTCCTGGCAAGCTGGTTAATGATAAAGTTCACATCAAATGTTTGGCCATCACATATTGTCTAGTTGATTTATCCAACAATAGGCAACAAATTTAGTCCCTAGAAAAACTTCATGAAACTGCATCTAAAATGAATCCAAATCTCATAATAGAAAACCCGATACACGGAAGTATCTACTCGTACAAACAAAACCGGGTAACTCAGTTTGGCGAAATTCCTCACGAAAATAATTTCTAATACTTGGGAAAATTCTCCAGCAATCCACATTAAATCATGAAGAAAACAGAAAAAGATTTCTATAGTACAAGTAGGTCATAGTATCACATGGAAAAGGTACAAAAATAAATATCCTGGAACGCTAAATTAATATATTATAACACGTAATTAGGTCTGAAGCATCACACATGTCAGAAACATTGATCAGACTGGAGAAAGATCACTATCTAAAATTATCGAAAAACTAAAAGAAAATATCCTGACGGACATGTTTGGCCAAGTATGCATAGTAGGGTGTGGATGAATAGGAGGTCTTCGGAATTATACCAACATATTGAGAAAATATCGGATACAATTGGAAAAAGGCGATTGAAATTTGATGACCATATTCAAAGAATGGTTGATGAATGACAAACTAAAAAGAAATTTAAGTATTCCTCCTCGCTAAAAGGCAAGAATAATTGGATTATCTACAAGAAAAGGACTTCGAGAAATCAGCATTCTAGATTAAAGTACATGGGACAAAGCGAAGCATTATGATAAAAAGCCAGGATGAAAACAAAGGGATGAACTGCTCTCCGGTATACACCTTGAGGTGTGACGAGGAGGCGCCGCACAGTGTGCCGAATCCCCGTTCTAGGTGGAAAAAATTAATAACGTCGTTAACAGTGCTTGGATCCTATTAAAAGTTGACACTATGCCGTTTTCGAGGTCGCTGAATTCATGTCTGGCATCGTCTAAGATGTACGATGTTCGGGGGTAAATATATAGGGGTGAGGGGCAAGGGGAGGTTTGAAAAATGACCGAAAGCAACAAAAGAATCGTCCATTTACGGGAGTAAAAACACGATTTGGATATGTATGTTATAGTTTATAACAGTGGTAAACATACTATTTAAAACTGGATAAAATATGAATAACAATGAAAATTTCAGTCCAGTATTCTTGTTATACCTTATTTGAGGGAATAGACGAAGGCACTGTATGTAAGTTCTTCCAGATTGAAAAGTTATTTTAAATTGGTATTAAACATAGAACAAGGAAATATGAACAAAAAATAACATTTATTTTTTAAATAAAAATATATTCGTCAAAACCATAAGAATATTTCTTTAAAGCAAAATTTCATTTTCGAGTCCTGTTAATGACGTAGTTCTAGTAAAACACACATTACATACGAAAACAATTATATATATTATTTCCATATAAAAAGTCAAGATTACACTCAGAAACATTTCATAAAAGACGTGAAAGGATCATATTACAGTATTTATAACTGTCTCATCAATCTCATCCCGTTCACAATAACAACATGTCCAATGTTCATTCGTCCCCTGATTCGTCTGTAGAGTCCAGAGAATCGTAGTCGTTGCTCTACTGGTCTTCTTCATTTGATGTGAAAGGATCTTGGGAGTCAGTAACTCACTCAATAGCTTCCATACGTAGATTACCAGGAGTTTTACGTGGCATTGTTCGGTACTTGTTTATTAAGGGATTTGATGTAATCAACAACATCTTAAGCAAGTCTCTATTCGTTGAATTCCTGCTACATTTTCGAGTATGAAGTTCACGCAACCTCCAACAATCTTTATTTCTAGCTTCTTGAGCTTCTTCAGATAAAGTTCCTATTGGCACAAGAAAATGTTTAATTATTTGAGTAATGTGTACTAAAATGTTATGCACAGTTACGGGCATATAATACCATGGATATAGTTTAACATACAAAGCCGCAGTTTGCGCACCAAATTCCTTGAATTTATTCACATTTATTACAGAGCCAGAAGAAAGAACAGCTAGTAATACATAATATCTTTTTATTAAGCCTTCATCTTTTCCCGCTTGATCGAAAAGAATCTTCAGCAGCAAACGCGACTTCCTCCAAACTACGCGATTCGGTAATATCACAAACATTTTTCCTCTTCGTCTTTACGGACGAGTCCTTAAATTCCTTAGGGTGACGGCCGGCTTTGTCAGGGACACAACTTGTTTTCAGATGATACGCTGGATCAATGTCGTCTTGTTCACTTAACACGATCAAATCCGTCACATTTAATCTATCACATAATTTTTCTCGGAATCGTTGTTCTCTTCTTCCTGTACTCTCCCATTTTTGTTAATATTACGGGATATCAATTTAATTTTGTTTCTTAGCTCCTGAAATTGAGTGTCAGTAAGAGTTGTAGGCTCTAATTTATCCATAACATATTGAAATATGACTTCTAAACGCCCCTCTTTACGACATGACCGCCACGCGTTGAAATATTCTTCTCGCGGTAACGCCCACATAGGCACTGAAAATAAGAAAATAAACCATTATGCACATTCGTGCGCAACCAAACCACTACAGATCCTGAATCTACATTAAATTTCTCATCGAATGACGTTTAAAGTAAAGTGGCACTATGAGGCACTCATAAAGTTTTTTTCGAGCAAATCCTAAAAACAATCTAATTTTCTACAACTGCTTCCTTTTACAACGCACTGTAAATAATTTATTCAGTGCAGAACGCTTGTATTATGCTTAAAAGTGAGAATATATACCTTTTTTCACTATTCCATGAGCCACAGAATACAAAACCTCGTTGAAATCACTAGAAACACAACGTTCGGTTCACTTTGATACCTCCTATCAACTGAGTTGATAACTGCCAGGAAGACGTTTCAGCACCTGTCCCCACCCTCGTACGCACCAGAAAGCGGAAAGAAAGGCTGAAGGTCACCATCTGGTTTGTTCACTATCGAATGAGCCTGGTTTCGCTTTGATTTGCGACAGTGAATTTTTTCCACCTAGATATGGGATTCGACACACTGTGCGCCGTTGTGGCTGAAGAACTTATTACTTCTCTACTGTGTGCGACCGCATGTGCCTGGCTACATCTCCAGAATTTGAGATGGTCCTATTCGTTCAGTAGTTAGTGTGACTTGAAACAAAACCACAGTATTAAATCACGTGCGGCTTCATCCCGGCGAGACGTGACGCTCGTGCACCGACAGCGTGGTGCTGCGAGCGAAGATTTGCCACAAAACACGGCACAGGTCATCTCTCGAGTGTGGTTCAGATGTGAAGCGTTAAGTTACATGAAACTCTAAACATTTTATCATATTACTGAGAACACGTGTGCTTTTACACCAGTGTGTGTTCAGATCTGAACTGCTAAATTTATTTTCTGGCTGAAGATATGCCACAGATATTTCTCGGTATAGCTTCTCGCCAGTAAGCGTTTTGGAAGTGCGATTCTTCCGTTGAAGTGCTTACTACAGATACTGCTTTAGTGTAGCTATTCTCTCGTGTGAGTTAGTATGTGACGTACCAGTTGGGATTTTCTGCTCAATGAATTGCCACAGAAATTGGAATCGAACGACACCTCGCCAGTATGAGTCCGCATGTGACGTGACAAGGCGGATTGCACACGGAATGACTTGCTACAGATATTGCATTTTTATGGAATCTCACCAGTGTGAGTTCGCATATGACAAACCAGGCGGGATTTAGTGATGAATGGCGTGCCACATATACTGCATTTGTGCGGCGACTCGCTGGTGTATGTCTGTATGTGACGTGCCAAGTGTGATCTACTGCCGAACGCCTTACGACATACAATGCAACAAAATGGCTTCTCGCACGTGTAGGATCTCATGTGACCCGTTACTCGGGATTTCGTGGTGAATAATATCCCATACACATTACAGGAATGTGGCTTATTGCCCATGTGAGCCCGCAGATGATATTTAGAACGACTTGCTCGCTGAAGGATTTGCCTCTCATTCCTGTGAGTCCGCATATGTTGCGTGAGTCCACCTCGTTGCGTGGAGAGCTTACCACAGATATCGCCGGTGTGAATCCGAATATGACGAGCAACGCAGGATTTCGTGCTGAAGGATTCGCCGCAGACCTTGTACCAGTGTAGCATTTTTCCCGTATGACTCACCATGTGACGTGTTAGCTGTACTTTTTGTACGAAGGATTTTCCACACACATTGCATTCTTTCGGCCTGTGGTCTGCGTGTGTTTTGATGTGACGTGCTAAATGGCATTTTGTACTGAATAACTTGCCACACGCATTACAAAGCAGTATCCTGTATCCCGTATGAGTCTATATGTGATATGTTAGCCCAACTTCCTGGCTAAAAGATTTTCCACAAATATTACCTCACTATGGCCTCTCGCCAGTATGAGTCCACATATGTACCATAAGTCCACTTTTATGGATGAATTGCTTCCCACACATAGTGCAACAGAGTAGCTTCTCTGCCGTGTGAATCAGCATGTGATAACCTAGGCGAGAATTACTGCTGAAGGATTTGTAACAGATATCACATCGGTATGGCTCGTCACTCGTGTGGGATCACATTTGAGCGACTACGCTTTCATCGGTTGAAGGATTTGCAACATAGATGGCAGCAGTTTGGTTTGTCATCCATGTGAGTCTGTAGGTGAAGTGCTAAGTAGGATTTTCTACCGAATGACTTCTAGCATATATTGCATTAGATTGGCCTCCCGCCTATGTGTGTCTGCATGTGAGAGTCTAGGAAGGATTTCGTGATGAACGACTTACCACATACAATGCACTCATGAGGCCTTTGGGCTATGAGAGCTTGAATTTGTCGTGAAAGGTGGCATCTATTGCTGAATGTCTTGCCACACAATTTGCTCCTAAAACAGGTTGCTCCACCATCCGGAGGTTTTGATCTGCATAGCTCATCTCGGCTCTTGATCTATATATACAAATTAAAACCATGTGACGAATAGTTTAACAGCCAACTCAACCAGAACTCTCATACAAAGGAAATGCTACTGTACATGCCACTCACTAGTATCCCACGCAGAGAATATCATTACACATGAACATCACATTTCTCTCACTTGTTACGAAGATGTGTTGCGTCTTTTCTCTCGAATTACGATATCACGCGGAAGTAACTTGTGACGATGTGGGAATGTACAAATTCATAGACAACCTCACTTAAAGAAATCAATGATAAGAAAAGGTATACTCTAAAAATAGTATAACAAGCTCTTTAATCCGGCAAACATTTATAAACTGAAATCCGTGTATGTCCGTTCTCCTACATAATGACGGCATTAGCTTAGAAGTTTTGATGTTGTTCAAGTGCTGTGCACTTTGTAGCAGTCAAGTAATAATTTTTGTAAAAGCCCTGGTTGTTGAGGGTGTTTGGGAGAATCTCTCTGTTGTAGATATTAATAAAATTGAGAACATTTTTTGCCGACAGTCAGCAAGATCTGCTGAAGCAGGGGTAATCTTCTATGAATGTCACTTACTGTCACGCAAAACATACTTATTGAATTTGTACATTGTTATCACATCAATGTAGCAGTCTATACTTCAGAGTCTGGTCATTTCTAATTACTTAGCTCTGATGTGCAATCAAACAGAGCCAACCCACATATCGGACGGTAGGTTTATACAAGGAAGTTCATACTTACTACCATGTCATTAACAGAGTCCATGTACAACATGGAAACCACTCATCCTGATGAAATGCTGTGAAAGATGAAATATAACAAGCACATGACAGCTCTTCCCCTAACACTGATGCTTTCTTTTCTCCTCCAGATACTGTTGTCATAGACATTATGCAGTCAACAATGAATATGGCTTTGGTAGTGTTTCATTACTATGTTCTGATATCCTGAATTTGAAACCAAATTCAAGCTATCGTGTCTGAATATTCTTACAAGTGTTCCTTTAACACTACGGCTAGAAGGAACATGAAAATCAAGGCTTGAGCCAAAACTCGTGAAGACAAGACGTTGAATTGCACCATAGTGGATATTGCTCCTATGTAAAGGAAGGTATGGGATTCTTTTATTTCAAAAGATCGCGGACAACGTGAATATTTTAGTGTCTTGATGACATAGTTGGATAGCATCTAAGTCTAAGCCTGTCTTCCCACCGCATATTCTATGAAAGAAGAGCGAGAAAAAATTTCTTGGTTAAAGGTCAGATCCGTTTACAACATGCACATGGGAAAAGTCGATCACGCATGCCAAAGCATATCGTAAAAAGAACTGGTACTTCTCAACTCATGGTGGATGCACTGAATTCTCATGGCCCAGTCGAATTCATTACTTCGTCACAAGCAAAGCAATGGGATGCTCGACCACGTGTTGTTACTGCACTCTTAGGAGAAAATAAGTGGACAAATAAAAGGGGGACATTGATTCCAGATACGACATGCTAGACCTCATGATTATCGCACAGGATATTGATGTTGATACCACTGGGCAACAAGGCACAAACAATATGACACCGGATTTTATGTCATACGTCCAGTGGCATATCACGCCAAGTAAAGGGTGCAAAAGAAAGGCCATTCTTCTTTACGTGATAATGCATTTTTGTGACAAGTGATTTATAAGGTTAACAATTAGTTTTTCAGTAAAATGGTATTTCATTTTGCATTAATAAATATTCTCCACGAATCACCTATATTGCTGGAACATGTGTCACGTCGCAGGAGATGGACACGGGTTGCCTACTTGCCTGCCGGCAGAATTGAACAAAATATGATAGCTCTCGCGGACGAAAGACGCATAAAGTCCTTAATGGCGATTTTGGAGGAGATGGAGACATTCGGTACGGAGCAGTTGGCAGAAGAGTTACTCTACCTTTCTGGAAGTTATTGCAGAAAGGAGCATAGCGTTTCAACTCTAGAGGAGGGGCTGCACACGGTGTCTGTTCCCCATGTCCGGAACGGCGTAACTACCTGCTGTCATGAGCTCTAAAATGCTTCAAGACACGCCGGCCGTAAAATAATACTGTCACATGTTTACAGAAATATGTCTCATGGAATCGGAACCAAGGTTCGGGCGTCCTCTGGAAGGTACGCGCTTTGGCAGGGCCCAGTCAGCATGAAACGTATGCAAGGGTTACCGTCGCGCGGGCAGTGACGGCTAGGCAAGCGAGTACCACCATCCTGTAACCCATCACTGAACTATGTCTGAATGAATTAGCAAATTAGCCACAGCACATGAGAGAAGGCATATAGGCATCTGTGAGGTGCAAAAAAAAGATTGAGGGGAGAAAAGTCATGCGAAGCGGGGTGCGATTACTAACTGATGTTCAATGGAAGCCGAAGAACAACTAATGGTTTTGGCAAGGAAACCAAAAATCCCTTCTGAGCACTACCTGACTAGAACACTGCTTACTATCTTATCGTGGCCGGTTTCTCTGAATGCAAGTGTCGGACGGAGAAAAGAAGCACACACAGTCCATGGCCTTCATGGATATGTTCAGAAGAAAGAAGATTGCCAACAATTTCCCGATTATGCAGAAACTGATCATCGCGAACACACGGTACAAAGAGCGTGATATTCACCTAGTCACGTACTACAATCGCTCCCATCCAACGCACATTGACTACATCCTTGTCAGACGAAGGAATCTCAAAAATGTTCTAGAGACAACAGTTGTTCCTTACGAAACCGTTGCGATGCAACATCGACCAGTTATCTGTAATATGCGGATAGTTACCAAGAGCTCAATACCTCGCAGGAAATGGACCAAATTGGATCAAACGGTGACGCCTGAAGAAGGAGGCCAACATTGTTGCAAACGTTACAGTGCCACAAGTCACCATATTAGAAGCGAGCTGGACTAAACTGATAGGCGCCGCACGCTCCATTCCGGGAACAACTAAGTCAGGGCGACGACAATGAAGGATTAACAATGACACGTGGTTTCGGAAAGACGATATTATGTATGCAATACGGTTGAAGAAACAGCTGTAAAACGAGTTTCTTGCTCGTTGGAATGCCTACAAAGCAGCCAGTAGTAAAGTGAAGGAGGTTGTCGCTGTAACAAAAGCAAAGCGGTAAGCAGGTCTATATATGAAACTTGACATGCGCTAAAACGAGCGGAATATTTAACGGCTAGTCAAATCGGGGCATCGAAACACGGAACGTTCTACATCATCAATTAGGAAACAGACGGTTTTCTACTCGACTGGCGGAAAGCGCGAGTCTTAACTACTTTGACAAAATTTCAATCTTGGAATATCCGTACCTACCAATCCCAATCACTGCCGCTGTTGAAGGTCCAATATAGGAAATTGACGTCACCCAAGTCCAGGCTATGTTGAAAGAAATGACACCAGGGAAAGCCGTCTGTCCTGATTACCTTCCAGCAGAGATTTGTATCTCTCAATGGGTGGATGCAGCAGTGTGGCTAAAGCAAGCTTTTCAACCAGATCATCAAAGAAGGTCAAGAACCAACAAACTGACGACGGAGTATCCATTCAAAAATAAGAGAAGTCCTGCCGATTTTTCTAATTACCGTCCGATCATACTTCTCAGCCACGCAGTAACACATTTCGAACAAATCATCGACAAAAGAATTAGCGATTTAAACGAACACACAACAAGCCAAGCTGGTTTTGTGTAAAATTGTGGCGCAACAGGAGCAACACACGCTGCAAGGCTGTTACGTGAGAGGTATTTCGAAAAGAATAAGAGGCTTCATCATGAGTTTCTGGACCCTGATAAGGACTTCCATCCGGTACATAATAACCTAATCAGTCAGCGCTACAAGAGCATGGCATTACAGAGCACCTTGTTGAGAGGGAATAATATATCTATGTAGAACCGAGGAGTTATGCTGAAGCTGTCGCAAGAGCGTCTGATGACGTCCGCGAAACTGTACAATTCTACCAAGGCCCTTCCGTATCACCACTGCTGTTCATTCTTTTGACGGACACCATTCCATAAGACCTGCACATTCCAATACCATGGACATATCTGTATGCAAATGGTGCAGAGAATAAGCGCCAAACGGAAGATCGGAACAATCCACTAGCGCAATACGTCCCGCGTCTCAACAAAAAGGATAGAGAATATATGACATTACATCGCCGAGAAGTTGGAAGCATGCATGATGACGGTGAAAATATAGTACGAGAAGAGAAATTTAAGTATCTTGGTTCCAAAATCTCTGATGATGGCCGACTTACTGATGAAGTCAACTTAAGGATAAGCAAACCCTGGCTGAAGTTGAGAATGACAACGGGCGCCCTTGCGACCGTCGGATGAAGGACCACCTGAAATCTAATATCTACTGAACTGTTATCCTTCCTGTCGTTTTCTATGGCAATGATTGCTGGCCAGCTAAAGAGGAGGTAAACGCCAACTAAGCATCATGGATACGAAGACGCTTAGGTGAACGGCTGACATAACTAGACTAGATCACATTTCAAATGATGTTATTAGAAAACGTTCCAGCATTGCACCGACAAAGAAGAAAATTTGGGAAAGGCGTGTGCGCTGGTTTGGGTATATTTGCGTGCAGAGGACGATATATTGAGAAATTTAGCGTATACACAGAAAGTAGGTGAAAAGAGGCGCAAGGGACAAACAAGACAGCATAAGACGAATGACCTGAAAGCTGTGAGACTACATAGAAACATGGCCCGTGACCGAACTAACTGGAGACTCACACCAGGCAGGACTAATTTTAAAAGAGCAGAATAACAAGAAGCAGGTTGATGAATGATCTGTTATAGACATGGGATACTATGGATATTTTGCACAACCTAACATTTAACTTACTATGTTCATATTTTCTCCCTTAAAGCCTATGTCTAATATCTATGTTCTTATTTCCATTAAATAGTGTTTGAATGACAGAGCACCTCTGTATTACGTGTTTAAGGTATTCATAAACGTTTGAAATGGAGTATTTAGACAGAATTTTCACTTTTTCATTTTTGTTTCCTGATGAAAGATTTATTCTTTTACTTTAAGAAAATGTATAGTACTTACATCTTTCGTGCATAAATATGCTCAGAAAATTGATATAAAGGGAACAGTGCACCCGTGTCTCGGTCTAAGATGGGTGTGGCTTCGCTGCACGGAGAATTTCATGGTTCCTTTCGATTTAATTCAAGTTTGGCGCTCGTTGTTACAGAATAGCTTTCCATAGATGGCTCCACATGCGTATTCTTTGTATGCAGCAGTAATACTATTTGGTATTGAGAGCTTCCATGGTTTCCATAACTGCGTGTTTTTAGTGAAAATATTGTCATGTTGCCTGTTTGCCTGTGTGCCTTTGGATGTATATTCGTTGTTGAGATAATGTCCAGAAACTGTATTGGATGTATGAAGCATTCAAATGATTATATGCATTCCCCATTCTATTTAGGTTGGAAAGCTGGATCATGCTACAGTCTTTGCCAAAAATTACAGTGAGTCTTCGCCTAATATAGAACAGTAAAAATATTTTCTCGCTCAGGTGAGAGTAGAGGTCTGGAGTATGTAGATTTCTATGGGGATGGGGATTCCAAAAGTTACAAGGTAGTGCGTGATTCCAATCTATACAATGGTAAAGAAGTCAATAAACTGGAATGTGTGGGCCACTATAAAAAGCATTTAGGAACAGCTCTTAGAAAAATTGTACAACATAACAAACCATGTGTGGTAGAGGTAAATCAACTAGAACACTGAGAGACAAGTGTCAGAATTATTTTGGAATTGCTTTGCGTTCCAACTACAGTTTCATAAAAGATATGACAAATGCTCTATGGGCAACATTGTATCATTTGACTGACCATAAAGTGCCTCCCCACCACAGGTGCCCTATAGGAACAGACAGCTGGTGTTTATACCAACGAGCCACAGCTGGCAAACTACTTGAAAATTATAAGCATAAAGCAGGAATACCACTGGAAGTCCTAATGTAATGGCAAGGTAAGGGTTATTCTGCCTAAAGGCAGGTTCGAATCTCCGCAGAGGTGTTCCTGAGCTGGAGTTTACATGCAGAAGAGTGGCCAGTTCCTTTCTGCTCCTCCATTCTCTTATCCCCACCAACAGCGTGTGACACCCCATCCAACTCCTGACCACGCCCGATGTTGCATAACTTCGGAGATCTCACAGGATCTGGTGCTTCAAAACGGCTACGGCCGTTGGCAAATGCAATGAAGCCTGTGTATGAAAGGCTCTGTAATCCAAAAATGTTATTCGAATGTTTTCATGGTTTGACTCAAAATACCAATGAGTCATGCAACGGTACGGTATGGAAGAGGTGTAGAAAAGATACATATGTGGGGCTATCCACTCTCAAACTGGGTGTCATGGATGCAGTTTTACACTTTAATTGTGGAAACAAGGTTCAAATAGAGGTTTTACGAAGAATTAAGTTTGTGCCTTATATGTACTCAGCATCAGGAGTGTCACAAGCTGATGAGGCATGTGTACGCATAAGTCAGCCTCAGAGCACTTCTGAACAAAGACAGCGAAGAAGGTACCTCATGGGAAGAAGAAAACTGAAATAGGACAAGAAACTTGAAGGGGAAGGTCGCACCTATGCAGCGGGAGAATTCTAATACTTTCAGGTAAAAAGAAAGAGGTCTAATCATAATACAACCCATTAAATTTACTCAAAACTAAAAACTATGTTTTCTTTTCAGGTTCGAACAACAATGAATCGAGTTCTAAATCGGATATCTACCTCGAAAAGGTCTCAAATTGATGATAATTAATTTAGGAATCTCTTGTACTAGAACTGAGAAAAAAAATTTCCCCGTTCAAAAACTGAGAACGAAGAAATGAAAATTATTTTGGAAATTTTGAATTTTTGAAAGAAGGTGTTAAAATTCTTTGTGAAATGGTGATAAACTAATATATTTAGTAGGAGACATCAAGAACACTAACGATGATAGTTCGGCGAAAGAAACATTAAAATAAATGCATTTTTGTAGTTGCTAGATAGTCTCAAAAAAGTGCCATTTTTGTTAACAAAAAATTCTTGGACAGCCCTTAAATGATAAAGTGGGCAATCCTATAGTCTTCATTTACCTTCCTGTTAACTACTAACACGATTTTAAAATTTTTGTGTAAAATTATGGATTTTGTAATGAAGCGAACATGAATACCGCGGACAAACAAGACAGCATAGAACAAATTAACTGAAAGCTGTGAGACTACATAGAAACATGGCCCTTGACTGAACTAACTGGAGGCAATGAATCACAACACCAAGCAGGACTAATATTAAAAGAGCAGAATAACAAGAAGCAGGTTGATGAATAATCTGTTATAGAAATGGGATACAATGGATATTTTGCACATCCTAACATATAACTTACTATGTTCAAATTTTCTCCCTTAAAGCCTATATCTAATATCTATGCCTTATTTCCACAAAATAGTGTTTGAATGGCAGAACACCTCTGGATTACATGTTTAAGTGACTCCTATAAACGCATTATAAAGATTAATATATAACTCAACAAAATAAAAAAAAAAACAGGAGTATCTGTTTTTATCGGGAGTGACAGTTTGAATATCCGGTGAAATTGTACGAGTAACAACAAGAGGGAAGACCTTCAGTGTATTCTAGCCTGATTGGAATTTTGCAATTCATATTTCTGCTGACATCCGTCATAGATAGCAGACGATCATAATAATTTATTTTCACCGTAATCACGTCTATAAATATGAAGACTATGGAGGAGAGACAAAAAGAGGTCGGCTCAGGGCCTTGTGACACTCGACATCTACAAGTGAAAGGACACCGCATCACTACATGTTTAGTTCAGGACTATGTGTCTACACAAACTTAAGTTAGCCTCATCACTAATTATTTATTTCAGGGTGATGTGTTGTTCCAAAAATGGAAGGAAATCTCATCAGTAATTGTAAGCTCATAAACATGTGCCTTTCCACATGTCAGGAATTAGGAAATTTTATGAACCTTAAAACCTGTTCACATGTAATTCAGTACCAAACTGACAAGGCAAGAAGTCATTAAAGTTGCTGCTTGATATTTGTAGAATGCTGAAATGAGTCAGGATAACATAGCACATGAGGTGAGATATAAAACAGAGTGGTATGCAGTAGATAAGATCCGGTGAACTGAATCATTCAGAGCCTTATATACCAAAGAAAGAGCATACACACAAAATGCTTGTCGCTTTGCTGGTTCGTGACTGCATCTGCACAAGATATGTTTAGGAAGAAGAAAGCTATTTAAACTCCATCCTAAAACAGAAGTGTGCATTTTGCATGTGAAAAGTATTCATAAGGAACATTTTTATTGGTGGCCATAATATATGATTGTTCTCTAACAGCCTATTGTGTCCAGTCACATAAAAATTACAAAGAAACAGCAGAATTTCCTCCTCAAAGAGTTGTATTTGGGCGATCTTCAGTTGTGTGCATGGTTCTACTCTGACTAATGAAAGCATGTAAGCTGGTACTGGGTAGTTCTGAGGACTGATATGAATATTTTTTGCTACTGGTTGCAAATGTACAGTAAGAAGAAATCAATGTGTCATATAACATTCAAGAAGACTCTAACCACCCACAAAATAAAACAAACCTTTCAGAATTCATAGTTTCCATCACTAATCTGGTCTGAAGTCAAATCATAGGCTATGACTAGCCATTGCATGACCTGCCGATACAGGGGCTCAGTTAAGATTACCAATCCGAGATTATACCATCATCTCCCAGGTATTATCAAAGATCGTTGCGCACAGTAACGAACAAAGGTGTGACAGCACAAAATTAATTAGCATATAGTCGAAAGGCACACCTGCAGTTCACACGAACTACTGCATTAAATGTTTGAAAACAGGATGTACACTTGTGCTACTTTTTAACCTCAGTGATAAAAATTACAATTTTGAAATAATATTATATAATTCCATCATTATTTACCTACTTTTAGGAGATAATAAATTCACTTACATGAAGTATTCTGAATTCTTTAGGCAACCTGCACAAATTTATAGTTCACTTGTAGCTGTCCATTTTATTAGTTCATACTAATTGTGTAAATGTGTTAGCAATCAACATGCTACAAGCACTTGACTGACAATGAGCACTAAAATGAAAAGTGAGAATTGGCAACAACTGACCACAACACTGGAAAAAACATAAATGAAATGCCACAAATTTCCTTTGCTTACAAAAATGTGGACGTTTTATTTGAAAAGTATGATACCTAAGATGTAGCACAACTGACCTCAACGTTTCATTTCTACTGCAACTTATCTCTTAATTAACACACAAGAGAACAGAAAAGATCATTAGAAAAGAATCTATCCAAATAAATACTTGAAAATGACATTTTTGAGTTATAACACTAATGAACTCAGGCATCATTATATTGATTAATGAACCTAATTATGTTGGTTTAAAATTATTGTACTGTTTACAATGTACATAAAACTTAACAGCTTCAAATTTGTATATTTAGCTTATAATCTACAAAATGGCTATTTCTGTGTGTCACTGTTAGTACTGTACCAGGAAAAATTTAGGATATGGGCATAAGAATCTTGTGAAGGGGGAACGGTCCTTAGGGAGCAGATGCAGAGAGATTTAGATGCAGAGCGAAATAATGGATATATTTTAAAACTTAATTTATTCACCTGGAGAATTTGATGAATAAGTTCCCTATTATTTCTGACTCGTAGCATTAAACCAAATTAAAATATTGTCAGAGCAAGTTCATGTCGCCTGGCTAATTGAAACAAAATAAATATTTATGATTGTCCATCTTTTAACATGAAACGATTATCTTTCGTTGAAAATCAATAAGTTCTTTCCTGATAAAGTTCATAAAGTTCTTCAAGTATTGGTTCAAATGACAAAAACTGAAAATGAATGTAACACCCATACACGTGTAAAATGAATTTCCCTACACCACTTTCAATATTTTAACACTTCAAAATTTGGCAAATTTTATCTTCTTCTAAAGTTCGGTGCTATAGTCTATTTTATAACTGTCACTCAACATTTATAAAATTTAATGGGAAATCCAACGAGCGAAATAGTTTGTTGAATTATGAATGAAATCACTGATTCTACAGTTCAACTTGTAATATAGTCTGTTTAAATCTCAAGTTTGTTAACAGTGGCACTCATGTCACCAGAAACATCCAAATATCAAACTGAAAATGTAGAGAAATGCGGTTCAACGAACATCATATGAAGTCCTCGACAGCTGGTGTTGTGATGCTATCCCCACGGTACCACGTCTGATTCCCGCGTAGTAACCACGTTCCGAATCGAACCTCAAACCGCGTTCCATGTACCGCGTAGTAACCACGTTTAAATTCTATGAAGTCACCACGTTCCAACTCCCACGTAGTCAAAATGACAGCAGCTTTATCTGACAAAATAGGCACTCGGTCAGGGTTTCAGCGTGTCACTTATAAACTTTATAAGCAAGAAAACGTTCAGCTGACAAGATTAACTTCTGAGTGTTCTATGCTTGTAAGTCGTACATTTGGCACTGTATTTTACTACGTGAATTTCCTCTAATATTTAATCACTGGTAGATGATTGTTATTGCTCATTAGATTGGATTCACTGTTTATGTTGCACAGTTATAACATATTTACACACGAAAATCAGTCTCATCCACCATAACGAAATACTTAATTCGCGGATATTTACAAGTTCCTATGACGGCAATGTCATACAATGTCAAATACTGTTCACTTGTTATGAAGGTTTAAACGTATTAAATTTCAACAAGTAATTATTACACACGTACTTAAGGTAACTTTATGAAATAGATTAGTTTGACAGATTAAATGTTTAATTATTTCACTTGAAAATCGTCTTAATATTCATATCTCCCATTTAAAAAAATATAAGAGTGGAAAGGAACAATCAAATCAAAATCACTTCAAATGCAATGGAGGTGTCTACTTTGGTGGCAAATGGCACACAAAAATATCTTACTATCAAGCATTAAATTGTCAATGAACAGACAGGAAGACAATTTCCTAAAATACAGTATTATACAATTTACACTAACTATTTCCTTTTAAACACACAGCTCATCATTAATACATTTACATTATTTACAAAATTTAACTCATGATGATGATGATGCTTGTTGTTTAATGGGGCCTAACATCGAGGTCATCGGCCCCTAATGGTACGAAATGGTATGACAAGTTAAAAGTCCAAAATTCTCCACTGACCAGAACTCAATACGTGAGGACGAAGAATGAATGAATGGACATGAATTTAAAGCAATCAGTGGATGTGACCCGCAATGCCTTACATTCACAGAAACTTACGTAAAACAATAGGATTACTGACCAAGGGACTGTTGCTATAGCGTAACACTGAATGGATGATGCTTGCAGTCTAAAGAGGGTCGAAAATCCAAGTTATCGGCCTCCCATGACGCTACTTACCTCTAGGAAGGTAGAACATGGCATTTGTCATGTTGCGGTACTAATCAAAAGTAGCAGAGACTTGCGATATTCCACACATTATGGTACTACACACAGGTTATGAAATTCGACATGTAATACAGACCTATGGGTTTTCTCACATTGCTGCGCCATTTACAGGCAACGCAAACCTATGGTGTTCATCTCATAAGCGTACTAGCCACAGGGACCTGCACTATCCTGCGGTGTTCCTCATAGAGTGGGTACTAATCATAGACAAGGCAGGACCATGATAGCTATCATCTCATGGTCCCGCTCATATGGTGGTACTAATCACAGGTACTGCAAAACCCGACCGCACGGTGCTCCTATGATACTAATCACAAACCTATTTGGTACCTAATATACTGGTACTACGCGCAAGTAAAAGCGAACCATGATGTTCTAGCATGGTGGTACTAATCACAAGTAGTTTCGTGGTTCCTTGGTCGCCCCTTACGACAGGCAGGGAATACCGTGGGTGTATTCTTCGTCTGCGTCCCCCACCTACAGGGGGGTTGTGTGTTTGGTCCGCGAGAGGTATTTTATTTCCCTCAAGTCCGCCAGCAAGCCGCTTAGGACCCCCTATCCGCCACCTGGGACACGCCACGTGGGAGTATCACTTCTCCCCCTGCTACGCCAGCGTAGTAGGTTCGTGGAACTTTTACTCATAATATCCTCTGTATTTAAAAACATTATCAACTCATATACAACATGTGGAGTTATTTAAAACAATAATATACAACTGCTATTAGATTAAAATTTACATTGCATTTATATATTTTATTTTCTTACACTTTTTGGAACCTAACTTGCATAGCGACCTGCTGCGTCTTAATCCAAGTCCTTTCGCCACTGCTTTTTAGACAACTGATAAGAGATAGGAATGTGAAAAGGGACACACTGTAGGATAGCAGTAGACAACTTAGCGTAGAAAAAGCGGAACATTTGTAAATATGTACATTTAAAATTACCTATATATTTGTGAATATTCAGCGGAGAATATGCACACATACATACGGGGATAGAGGCACTTCCGTGTATTTGTACATGTAGAATTTTAGGAAAATTAATAAATAATAGTATTAATAATAAATACTATCTCCAAAATATTACCCAATACTATTACTTGCTTCCTTTTTCCTTTCTGCTGATCCCTATTTCAACAATGACTACCTATTTTATTTATCCCCTTATTACCGGAGTAATAATGTATATCCTCTCTGTGAATACTTCAGTGCTGGCGGCATGGCCATTGAAATTCGTGTCTTTAATATGGTGTGCCGCTGCGTTATTCATCAAGTGATTCATGGTCACAGATACTATGGTTTTCAATATTTATAAACATTAACTTCCACCGGCTTTAAAGTTATTGGTGTGCCCATCTGTGGTGTATGGCCTGACAGTGCCTTTTCCAGCATTCTTCTGCATTCTAGTGTCGTCGGTATAAATCATCTCGCCACTCTCCCCCTCCACCGAGCGGGTATGCGCACGTAAACATTGCGACTGTGGTCTGACTTCTGGCTTCTGGGTTGTCGCCAATAAGGTTCTGTGATGGAAGGACGGCGTGCTTCTCCGCTTGGCGGGGTGGATAGACCCAGGGTGAAGTTGGTTTGATAGGGCTTACGCCCTCGTCAACTTTGCAATTTAATTTCATATTTTGTTATAATTTAATGAACCTCGCCTGGAATTTTTGAGTGCACTCTAAGGGTTACCTTTACCATACGTAAGTAAGGATATTATGCTGAAGCGAACTGACGACTACGGCAAGATACTACACTGTAAGTGTTTTCTTTCAACTCATCTTTAACTTGTTCCAACTGGTGAACTGAATATTTCTAAATGCCTTGTTCCGCCATTGTGAGGGAATCTTGAAACGTGAAATTTCTGAAGCTATTTCGAAGAATATAAAGATTACGGAATTTCATGAGCTTGTACTATCAAAATTTATACCTTCTCTAGCACTGCAATATTTGTTTCCTCAATATTGTTTTAGGACTCAACTATGTCTTAGACTCGAGGTTTTATTGCAAGGTATTTCGAATTTCGGTGCCAGAAGAAGAAATGGTGGCACATATTCTGAAAGGTTTTCCTCCCTACAACCGATCCTACCTCTTCCTCAGGAAGAGCCCGACTAATTTTGTGGAATTAGAGGCTGCTTGTACTTTTGCTGAATATATGAAGCACGGGGACGCGGCCAGACCCATCTGCCACCCCCCTCCTTTTAACCCGGCCTCGCCTCAATCTAGGGATAGTGGAAATCTTAAAAATGGTATAATTGTGACCACCTTCGGAATGCTCGCCCGTCAATAAAGCGTAGTACTGGTCCTTGCTCTTATTTGTGTGGGTCGAGGCAGCATATTAAGAATAATTGCGCAAATTCTTTCAAAAATTGCAATCAATGACTAAAGGTTAATAGTAATACTTGTGAATCTTGCCCCTGAATTTTCTGTGGATTCAGAAAGAGTTATTTGTCGGCAGGAATGTAATAAAATCTCCGATTTGGTTGAGTCTAAAAGTACCTTCGCGAAGGCAGAGCTGAATAATGAACCGATTGTTGCTTTAAATGACTCGGGTAACGTTGTCACTTTAATATATGATGATGCTTGTTGTTTTTTTCTATTTGCTTAACGTCGCACCGACAGAGATATGTCTTATGGCGACGATGGGATAGGAAAGGTCTAGGAAGTGGAAGTGGCCTTAATTATGGTACAGCTCCAGCATTTGCCTGGTGTGAAAATGGAAAACCACGGAAAACTATCTTCAGGGCTGCCGACAGTGGGGCTCGAACCCATTATCTCCCGATTACTGGATACTGGCCGCAATTAAGCGACTGCAGCTATCGAGCTCGGTGCTTACCGTCTTTCACATCCTCACATCGAAGGTCAACGGCCCACTTTAATTGATGCCAGTTGGTATGATGAAATAAGGTCCTCTTGTAAACTGCCTGAGTTGCAGAAAGTCAAAATTGCATGTGTCACGGCTAATAAGGATAATATGGAAATTTTTGGATCTGTTGACGTGATATTGCGTATTGGTAATTTTACTTGGAAGGTTCATTGCTTGGTATCTCCGAAGCTAGCTTGTAGCATTATTTTAGGCACTGACTTCTTGTCAAGGACCGGATTCGTTTTAGACCTCCAGGCTAGAAAATTCTACTTTATATTTTCCTCAAATTGTAACGTCGATATTATTGATGCTCCTTTGGGTACCTTCAGAATTTCTTGTGTAGGTAGGCCGCTACCAGGGAAGAACAATGAAATCGATCAGTTGGATCTTAATTATTTGGATTATCAACAAGGTAATAAAGTCCGTAACTTGCGCCATCAATTTCCTGAGGTATTTACCAACAAGTTAGGACTGACGGATGTACTGGAGTACGATAATGAACTGTCTGACAACCAACTTGTTAGAACCCCTCCTTACCTCATCGCATGCTGGAACTCAAAAGGATTATCGACCAAATGCTTGCCGATGGTGTCATCAGACCGTCCATTTCTCCTTATGCCTCTCTGGTTTATCTGGTAACTAAACCCTCTGGAGGATACCGTGCCGTTATCGATTACAGATTCCTGAATCATACAATCATCCTACAATCTATGCCTTTGCCAGATTTACATGTTTTGGGTGGTTCTCCGCCCAAGTTCTTTACCGTGTTAGATCTAAATCAATCCTATTATCAGATTCCGCTCTCTAAAACTTATATTTCCCTGAGCCGCCTTCATCACGGACTGGAATATTTATGAGTACCTCAGGTTGACGTTCGGACTATCTCGCGAAGCAGCTGTTTTAACTAGATTTCTGAATTCTATTCTAGGGGATATCAAGTTTATGTTTGTTTTCAATTACCTTGATGACTTGTGATCTTCTCGAATACCTTTGAAGAACACGTGGATCATGTCACGGAAGTCCTTGAGCGTTTGAAAAAGGCTGGTCTTACTGTGAAACTATCCAAGGTAACCTTCGCCAAGCTGAGTATATCCTTTCTTGGCCATGTCGTGTCACCCGACGGAGTCTCCGTTGATCAATCTAGGACCCAGGCTATCAGGGAATTCCAACCACCTAAGGACGTAAAAGGTGTTGCACGCTTTGTGGGGACGGTAAATTTCTCCCGCAAGTTTATCCCGAATTTTGCTGTGGTACCTCACCCCTTAACTATCTGAGGCGTAAGGATGTCAAGTTCATCTGGGCCCCTCCCAGCAAGAAGCCTTTGAAACTCTGAAACTTGCCTTATCGAATGCTCCTGTGTTGGCCATACCCGACTTTAGAAAACGTTTCATTGCACATACTGATGCCTCTGGAGAAGCTGTTGCTGGTGCACTCTTTCAGGAACATGAGGACGGTCGTAGACTCGTTGCCTATGTGTTTAGGATACTCAATAATCTGGAGAGTAAGTACTCAATCTATGAGTTGGAATGTTTGGGCGTGCTGTTTGCACTTAAGAAATTCGGACCCTTTATTGAACATGTAAATTTCGACCTTGAACCGACCCAAAAGAACGTACAGAATCACTAGATGGGCACTTAGGATTCTCACTTTTAGTTTTCAGGTTAAGCGTATCAGAGGTTCGGAGAATGTCACCGCTAACAGCTTAAGTAGATGTAATATTGTTAGTGTGGGCGCCATTCTTCCGGATCTACCTTTGTTATACCATGAGTTTGGCGATCAAAAAGCTGATCCTGAGTTAAATGAAATCACTGACGGAATGGTAGTAAAACCTTATTCTCTGGTGAAGGGTGTTCGATGTTGAAAAGGTCGAATTGATGCTAATTTCATTATTGTTCTTCCCAAGGTCCTAGTGCCAATCATCTTCAAATATTATCACTGTTGACGCATTGGTAGTCACTTAGGCACATTTAAAACTAGGCAGAAAATTAGAAAATTCTTCATTTGGAAAATGATGGATAGTGATATCCGAAACATGGCTAAGTCCTGTAAAACTTGTGCTATCAGTAAACCTAACCTGAAGAACCGTGTTCGTTTATTTTCATCTTCAGAAGCCTCTCGGCAGATGGAAAGGTCATCATCGATTTTGTAGGTCCGCTCCCTCGCTCTACCTTGGGAAACATTCATATCTTTGTGTGTATTGATGCGTTCTCTCGGTTTTCCTGGATTATTCCCACTAGATCTATGACTTCTCGTACGTCTGTAAGTTGCCTTAATTCTATCTTCGCATCCTTTGGTCCTCCCAAGTTTCTGGTTTATGACAATGCCACTTGTTTAAGAAGTACCTATTCGAATTGAACATTTCCCATGCTACTACAAATCCAAACACATCTTACGCCGAGAGAATGAACAGGAACCTGAGATCTTCCCTGATTGCATATCATCACAATAACCAATCGAAGTGGGATTCTTGCCAACACTGGTTAGCCTATGCCTTCAATTCTGCCACACACGAATCTCATAGTAAAACTCCCATGTTCCTTATGTTCTGTTACACCTCGTATTCTCCTATGTCCAACGAACTTGGTATTGATGATCTTCCCGACCTGTCTAAACCCAACGATGTTCAGAAGAAGAAATTGTCGGTATCCTGTAAGACAGGCAGAGATAAGTATAACGAATGTAGAAAGTCAACTAGGTTGAAAGTTGGTGATCAAGTTTTTGTCAGGTCCTATCCCATTAGTAAAGAAATTAACAAATTTAATGCTAAGCTTGCTCCTAGGTATCAAAGTCCCTGTACTATTTTACAGTTTTTGTCTCCAGTATCCGTACTGGGGAGTGACCCCATCACCAAGAAGATTAGGCGAGTTCATCTTTCCCAGTTAAAATCAGGTTATGTGTGATACTTCTTCTCTCTTAAGGGCTTCTTGATAATACCTATGGTATGTAATTCGGATCTGCGGATGAGGGCTACATTTTAGTGAGCAAATTTGTTTGATTATCTTTAGATTATTTGGTAACTATTCTGGTTGCGTGTGAATTTTATTTAGTAACTTTTCCATGTATAGTATTTTTGTTTTGAGTATTGCTTCCTTACCGTATGACCTTTTTCTCTCCAAAAATTGTTGTTTAGTAGTGTGCGAATTAATTACGTGTTATGTTTTTCTGCACCAAATCTGCATTCATGTCTCATGTGAATCTTAATAACACTGTGTAATAGCTTACTACCGTGTACTTGTTACCATTGTATTTTAAAATGTGATTGTGGTTCGTGGCGTATAGATCCTTTCACTTGCGCTATTGGCACCTATTTATTTAATCGTTAATATCTCATTGCTCCTTTGGTTTGGGTGCATGCCTGCTCTGTCCATCATAAATTGATTCTATCCTGATCATTGAAGATTACTACATTTTGATCATTAATTTAATTATGTATTATGTAGTAGCCTTTGTCTTGTAGCAATTTTTGGAAAATTGTATATAATATTAGGTCTGTGCATTGTTGTTCACTGGTATGAAAACTGTTAAGGTGTCCTAACCTGTATTTATCTTTAACTGTTCTAGTATTCTATTGCCTATGACTTGTTATCCGACTTTATTTTGGTGATATAACTACTGTCTATTCCGGTTGTGGTATTGTTAGGTGTGCATTAAACGAACCGAGTAATCTGTTAGGTTAGTTTCTTTATTTGGGGGTTGACTAGGAACTGGATAGTACCCGGTGTTAGATCCTATTTTTTGAGTTTTGGATTTGCCTGTGGATATTGGTTATTGCGGAACTCTGTCGATCGGCCTTGGTGGTGGTTGGCTGTTTACCTTTACGGCATGGACTTAACTGTCTTCACTGCTTTCGGTCTCCAACTTCTGGTGGTACAATTTCCTAATTTCCGATTGGTATCATGCCCACCTTTTAATCATTTCTGTAATCAGTTGTGAATTACCCGTAAACTGAGTGACCTATTTCTTGTCATTCCTGTCCTTTTTATTTACTGGTGAGTAAAATTTTACCCTATCTACCTTTTGAAAATTTTCCATCTGCTTCTTCCTTTCTGGTAATGGTGGTTAACTACGTTGTTACTTGCTGTATTTTTGGGGAGCATGTGCTATTAATTCTTCACTCTTCTACAGACCTTACTTTCCTGTTTTCTGTCTCTAAATTGGTGTATTATTCATGAAGTGTGTTAATCTATTGAGTTGTAACTTTCCTGTCGTCCTGTCCGGCTCCATGGCTAAATGGTTAGCGTGCTGGCCTTTGGCCACAGGGGTCCCGGGTTCGATTCCTGGCAGGGTCGGGAATTTTAACCATCATTGGTTAATTTCGCTGGCAAGGGGGCTGGGTGTATGTGTTGTCTTCATCATCATTTCATCCTCATCACGACGCGCAGGTTGCCTACGGGAGTCAATTCAAAAGACCTTCACCTGGCGAGCCGAACATGTCCTCGGACACTCCCGGCACTAAAAGCCATACGCCATTTCATTTCATTTCATGTCGTCCTACCTCGTCTACTTGTTATGGTGGTGTTATTTTTTACAAATTGCACCAATGGATCCTCTCCTTTCGAACCTAGTAGGTAATGGTTTTGGTCCTGAGTTAGTTATGTTGTAACGGTACGTGATTTTGATTTAAGCTTGCTTTGTGAGGTGGCATGATGGCTTCACGGCATGTCGTTGAGGATAGTTAGTGCTCCCTTCCCCCCTTTTTTGCTAACGCATGTCCGTTGAGATTCATTAAGGTTGTATTGTTATTGTGTTGTATAATTAAATGGTTATGACACATCGGTATGGTCGGTATTGCATTTAATTCACCCCTGTGTGCCCGTAGATTGGGAAATAAATCCTGGCATGGGTTTACTACTCTTCTTAGAAAAACCTGGTCTGCTTGCATGTAATTTGTGATTCCTGTATGACCTGGTCTATTCTTTTTTTGTTTTAATTCTCTGCATACCCAGGTAATCTGACGTCATCATGTATTTATCCTGTACTATAAAGTTCATTTTGGATTAACCTGCCAGTGTATTGGTCCTTTTCTCTCCGGAGTGTTAGTATCCGTTGCTATTAATTTTTGGTCATCTTGCCGTTCTGCGGGGCGCCAGTTGAGTATGGGATTATCTAGTGCTTCATAGGTGGTATTGTAGCCTCCCACTATTCGATGATCAGGTCTTTTCGTGGTGTTTTCTCCTTCTTCACCGTTCCATTGAGCGTTTTCCGTCGTCCTAATTCATGATCTACCATTTAAATTTTATTTACCTTGTTTCATATATATTTCGCAGAGTACCTGTGGCTGTGTGGCTACACTGTGAGTCTACGGATGTCACTTGTTACTAGTCCTGATTTGTCCCAGATCCCTTGTGGATAACCGGTAGGTAATCGTGTCAGGTTTCTGCTCTCATTTCCAAATTGGCCACTTAATTGAGGGGTATTTCTAAACCATTTATTTAAGTGAGTATTCCATTGTTGATGTATATGTTTGAAAATTCGGTGAAGTTGTGAGAAATATAATATAAGATAGGTGACACTTCCGAATTTCTTTCTGCCATTTTCTGTCCTGCCCCACCATGGTGTTAATGATTGTGTTATTATGAGTTCCTATATTCTAATACTATTCTTGACTTGGTGTTGCTGATACGCGTATCCACCATCTGAGAGATCTTGAAGTCTCGAGCTGCAGCTAACTATATTCATCTTGCCTTGAGTAATTATTTACTGTAACCCATGGATTTTGATCCTTTTCTCATATCCAGTTTCTCAGGGTTTCTCTTATTTGTGAGTATAAATTTATCTGATCTTATCTCTTCTATAGACGGGTTATGCATGGAGTGTATACGTAGCATTACAATTGATTAATTCCAAAACATAATTTCTATTTGGTCGTGTATTTAATGGGTTAAAATATTTATTTATTGGCTCACTGATTAGTGGTTCTACTCCACTGATTTAAAAAATTAATTTTAATTTTAATTAACTTGGATTACTGTGTAATGTATTATTGTTTCGCAACATGTTCTCCCTTGGTCAACGTCTGGTTATTTTGAAATTATGTGTGGATTGCTGTTCTCTTAGTATTTCAATTCTGGAAATGATTTGACATCTCTGGGTAGGTCATCTATATGAAGAGTACTGTCGGTGTGGCTGTGTTCGATAATTTTATGTGTTTCTTGCTGTGCTGTTATCATGCATTGCTGGATCAGCTGTTATGATCTGTAGCGTGTTCTTACTTGATTGATGCCTGGACTTATTGAACTTACCATGTTTGTGGTTTGTTGTATTCTGTCAGTATCTTCTTTCCTAAGATTAACTTATTTCTGTGTATTGTGTATGTTTGAAGTTGTATGTCTATGCAACGGTAGCTTCTCGTTTTCATTGTTGCTGGTGGTGTCTTTATTATGTGGCATTCCGATAGGGTTGCTGACGTGCACAGAAAACTAATTTCAGGAGATGACTATCTTTAATTTTCAAGTTAATTCTTTTCCTTATATGTTGTGCTGAAAATTTCTGCCGATATATTTAATTTTAGCATGATATATAACCGGTAGGGAATCGTGTCAGGTCTCTGCTCTCATTTCCAAATTGGCCACTTAATTGAGGGGCATTTCTAAACCATTTATTTAAATGAGTATTCCATTGTTGATGTATATGTTTGAAAATTCGGTGATGTTGTGAGGAATATAATTTAAGATTGGGTGACATTGCCAGTCGCCATTGACCCTAGTACCTGGTCAAGGGCTGTTTAGGTAATTATTGTATTCTATTGTAATCCTGTTCTCCTTTTGCTTTTACTAGTAGTTTTATCCAATGCCATACTGTAGTCTTAAGTCAAGTTAAACCAGTTTAAGATTATGTAAAGGATTTACCTGTTGGATCTTGTGGTCTTATTACATGCTCACCAATTTTGCTTTCCTATATTTGTTCATAACTTTTCCTTGCCCTTCTGGGCGTTTTTCATTTGTGAAATTGGTTTTTGCCACCCTGACAATAATAATATAATGGAAACCAAATGAAGGCGTTTCTTAACTTACGCATGTCCGATAAACAATACTAAAATGAATGTCTAACATGTGATAATCTCAATTTGGGTTTATAATCGCGTGCATTTAAATCTAAGAAGGTTTATTATTCTACCAGTGAACATTTAGGAAGTTGTTCAGTTGTGTGTGTACACCACAAAGTAACGAAATCTTTGAACAGTTGATACATACGAAATTGCGAGACTTGTTTATTGAAATTAAAACTTAGCAAGTGATCTGAAACATGAGTGTCACCATTTATCTAGAACATTAACAGATTTACCTGGGACTTGCGTGTAGCACCACTTTAATGCATGGGACTTCTTAATGATTGAAAGTAACTGGACAGCTAGTGTCATTTAAATGCACTCAATTGCTTTTACTCAATTCATATATGTTTTGGTTCTTAACTGACAATTGGATTCATCTTGCTGGTGGTGCATATACTGGGACATGTGATCGGTGGTCGTTTTCGTATTCGGACTATTCCATCAAAAACTCAGCTTGTATCCAGACCACCACCTTATGAAAGTCATTATATGTTGTATATGTGGAGCTTCGGGGAGGGAGACTATTACCGGATTAAGAATTCATACCTCTCTGTGAATACATTAGTGCTGGCTGCATTGCCATTCAAATTCGTGTCTTTAATGTGGTTTATCGCGGCGTTATTCATCAAGTGATTCATGGTCACAGATACCATGGTTTTCAATATTTATAAACATTAACTTTCGCCGGCTTTAAAGTTATTAATGTGCCCATCTGTGGTGTATGGCCAGACAGTGCCTTTTCCAGTATTCTCCTGCGTTCTAGTGTCGTCGGTATGAACCATCTCGCCACTCTCCCCCTCCACCGAGCGAGTATGTGCACGTAAACATTGCGACTGTGGTCTGACATGTAGGCATCTGGCCAGTCGCCATTAAGGTTTTGCTAGTGAGCTGTGATGGAAGGACGGCGTGCTTTTCCGCTTGGCGGGATGGTTAGAGTGATTATCATGGACCCAGGGTGACGTTCGCTTGATACGGCTTATGCACTCTTGAACTGTGAAAGATAATTTTAAGTTTCATTACCATTTAATGTACCTCGCCTGGAATTTTGGATTGCACTCTAAGGATTACCTTTACCATACTGTACCATTACGTTACATTTGAGGCAGTAACTATTATGGAAATACAGCGGACAAATATGGCGCGGAGCAGCTTCAGGCGGCGTAAATGCGAACGGAATATAATCTTACTGCAAATCGATCTTGATCAGTAGGCGGAGGTCGATATTGACCAGCAAAAGAGTAAAGAGTTTCCTAGATTGAACAACTATGGACCATGAAATAATTGAATTGACTCGATTCTTGGATACCTTGAGAAGAAAAACTGCGTAAAGGAAGAACTGTACGTTTTACTACGAGATAGCGAAAGAAAATCAACGAATTATAAATACTAAAGTAATTTGTATATAATAAATCGAAGGAATAAACCTCCAATATCTGCAGGATACTTAAGGAATCAAAGAAAAACGCCAAGATATTGAAGTAAAGTGTGACTGCAGCCGAGTCAGATATCGACGTAAAGAAAAAGGCCGGAAGAGCATAATAAGTGGCCAATCTACACTAAAAAAATGCAGAAATAACAATTTCAAGTTATAAGCAGTACCTGTTTAGGCGACATAATTGACGAAAAGCAGACCAAAATTGAGGAAATATATAATTTAAGAGAAATATTTCTATCAGTAATAAAATATATAAGCTCAAGTACACGTATTGGAAAACCTGCAATTCATCAGAGAAATATGTATTGTACAAAATATTTGCTGTCTTTTCGTTGCATGATCCCTGGTGACGTAATGAAGCTCGCCTAAACGGATGGAGGAAGATTGCGCAAGGTGAACTCAGCTCAAGCCAAGATGCCCAGCCGAATCCAGCCGTGACGTGATCCTGGGACATGATTGACTACTCCGAGATGTCCTAGTCGAGGAAGGAGCCAGCAACGGGAAAGTCGACACGAGATAAGTAATATGGTTTCGGACTTTGCATTATAAAATTTTAATTATTTGCTAGGATATATTTGAATGCAGAAGTGCCTACAGATATATATAAAGTGCCAATAAGTGAATACTATGGTCTGGATTTAAAAAATTAACCGCTGACATGTGCTATTTTAAGTAATACAAATCCTGTGCTCGTGAGATATTTGTAGGTTGTTATAAACAAGATCAAGATGAGCATATCCATGTTTTATATGCCAATCTACTTGAGAAGACCAATTAATATCGAACTATTTGTGGTTAAGAGGAATGTATGCGATGTACGTAACGTAACCTAGTTTTTATGAGCACTTGATCGGCAGACATGGCCAGTACGATTATTGTATTGAAAAGAAATGATTAAATATTAGGGAGTTGCAGTTTATGAATGGAAACTCAGGCTATTTGACTGTTTTGACCGTAACACAGAGGTTATTGAAATGAAGTTGAATTTGTATTGTTTTTATATGAAGGTATCGGGAAGAATTGAAATATGAGAATTGCATAATGTTGTTAGCCTGAGGAAATGTGAATTGTTCTCGGCGTAAGCAAAACCTAGATGAGGTTATTGCGAGTTTCTGTGTCGGTTACGGTTTTTAATATAGAGGTTAACAATGCAAGAGATGGAATTAGGTCATGTTTATGTGAATGTATGTTACAGTCCAAGCGTTATATGGTCGATAAATAGCATTGATGCCAGACGTATCGCTAGGTTATTTGTGTATTACATGCAATATAATCTGAATATACGTACAGATGAAGGAACATCGCATAACTAAAAATATGTCTTATTATGTGAATGTAGATCGGTAGAGTAGGTTTTTAACCTAATTTTGGCACAGCAGTGAATAACTTGAGAGTTGATTTTATATGCAATTGCACGTATTTATGAAAACATTTGGCACAACTTACGCGTTTACAACTGATTGATTATCGTAATGGTAGCACTCTATAGTAAGTGTTATGAAGACATTTAATATTTGTAAATGTATTTCATTAATTGAAGTTGGCACTTTGCAAGCCTATTACCGATTGGTCAGATGATTTTGTATTGTTGAAAATGGTTACGCAAGCAACAGTCGTGTCCGTCATCAAGTTGTGATATCGCATCATTAAGACATATCAAATGCAATAAAGTATAGAAGGCACCAAGTTCCTTTACTTCAAAATCAAAAACAAACATTGGCGCCCAACAGCACGGCTCTCAATAACCTGAGATGTTCAATACAAGCATGATCATAAAAAGAGAAATCCAGAAGTGAAAACAATGCGTCGCAATTGAGGTTAAGCACCGGAGTAAAAATACAACACATCTCGAATTCGTGGAATCATTCACGGATATTGCATTCTCGTTCATAACGAAAATCAGACCGCTGAGGCCAACAACTTCAACGGAGTGCAGCATAAATCAGTAATCAGGCAAGTACGATTCGATGTTACTTACCTACAAAGAAGTAAAGACAAGATTTCAAGTTTTACGTTCTCCTCGCCGCTTACTGTAAGAATCTCCGTGCGACCGTGAGTCTCTTTGACATATTCACCATCCTTGCTATACATACGTTACTCTTAGACTTAGATTCTAGCCTCTTTCCCTTTAGTGCATGTTCGTAACATAAACATGCAGTGATCAACATAATAATAATAATGAGAAAATAATAATTGAAGTCCATTGATCCTCCTGTTGTCATAAATATAAAAGATCCATATTCCTTTGTCATATAACCTCAGTTCAAAACACGATTCCTTTGAATATATACATAACCTTCACGCAATCCATTCGAACTTCCACAGCATAACCTTAATTTCAATATGTCGCAACTAACTAAATTGAAACAATCGCGTGGTGGAGTAAAAGGCACGTTAACAAGAATAATAAAGTCTATTACAGCTGACATGTCAAAATCAGAGGCGAAGGTTAAAATTAAAAATGTGAAGAGCTATGGAATTCTTTTGAAGAAGTACAAATGAAAACAGAGGAAACTGAGATCACTGATGAAACAGCTGCATTACAGTTTGAAGAGGAATGTGAGGGAGATCGAGAGCTATTTGAATCTACTTATTTCCGAGCAGTTACGCAACTGCAAACGATAATAGATGAAGCAGAGGATGTTCAAAATAATTTACTAGCTGAAATGAACACGGCAGTAAACAACGCTGTTCATCAACAGGAAGTTCCACAACATCATAACAGAAGAATACATAAATTACCAGAAATTAAATTACCGGAATTCAACGGCGATTTCACAATATGGTTGCTTTTTAAGAATAGTTTTGAGTCAACCATTCATAATGATACTCAACTAACAAATATCCAAAAATATCAGTATCTGATCGGTCTTCTGCAGGGCGAGGCACGCAAAGTCATTCAAGGTTTTACCATTTCAGAAGAAAATTACACAAGTGCGTGGAACTTGCTTGTAGATACATATGATAATCAAATGATGATAACTGAGACACATCTAGATGAACTTTTCAAGTTTCCTACAGTTTTTAAAGAGAACAAATCTGAATCACTCAGGCAATTACAATTTCATATTCAAACTCACATGGCTTCATTAAAAGCAATGAAGCAACCGGTACAATATTGGGACACATTGGTTATTCATCTAGCAAAGAAGCAGCTGGATTTCATTGAGCAAAGAGACTGGCAGGAAAGGGTGAAAGGCAACACTCCACACAAGATGCAACATTGGATGTTTTCTTGAAATTTTTAACCAAGGCATTGAACACGAAGGCAAATCCGACGGACAAACAACCTAGCAAGAAAGTTGTTATGACGACGTCTCAGGCAAGCTGTAATCTGTGTGGTGGAAGTCACCCCATTTTTACATGTGAAGAATTAATTAAACGATCAGTTGAAGACAGAAGAAAACTGCTTCGAGAAAAAGGACAGTGTCATAACTGTTTGAAGCCAGGACATATTGCAAGAAATTGCAGAGGATCAAAATGCAAGAAATGTGGACTTCTTCACAACACGCTTTTACATGCTGAGGAAGATGACAAACAGAAACAAAATGTTAAAGAAAATCAGGTGCCCATAAACCTGTGTGTCAAATCTCAGCATTCACCTGCTTCACTCAATGTGAGCTTGGCGAAAGGAATAACATCACAAATACTTTTTGTCAACAGCTTTAATTGATGTGAAAGGTGTTCACGGAAGAAGAATGACATGCCGAGCCTTATTGGATCCGGGATCTCAGTCGAATCTAATAAAGGAAGGTCTGTATAAGAAACTTGGTTTACCGAATGTCAAGACAAACACACAGATCATTGAGTAGATTGTTCCAAAGTGGAAACAAAAAGGATAACGAGAGTACACCTCGCTTCAAGGAATGACGGATTTGAGGTGGAAGCAAAATTTCTAGTTTTGCCAACTATAAAGGGACGATTGCCACAGTTGGAGATCAAGAAGGACAAGATTATTATTCCTAAGGACATTCGCTTGGCAGATCCCACATTCAACAAGCCTGGAGACATGGACATGTTAATTGGTGCAGGACGTTATTGGAAAATAGTCATAGGTCCACCCAAGAATGAAGCTGAAGGACAACCAGCTCTGCAAAACACCCGATTAGCCTGGATTATAGGCGGTAAAGTTTTTGAGAACAAACAAGGATCAACAACAACATGCATGAAAATTAGCAATCAACAATTATCAGATCAGATGGAAAAATTTTGGAAACAAGAAGCAATTCCGGAGATTCAACATTACACATCAGAAGAAAGAATATGTGAAAGACAGTTCACGGACACTGCTTCGAGAGATACAACAGGAAGATTCATCGTAAGGCTCCCTATCAAGCCAGATGTCATCCTCGGAGAATCAAGAAAACGCGCACTAAACAGACTAGAATCATTAGTCAAGAGGTCAAGCAGACACCCCGAACTCAAGACAGCTTATGCAGATTTCATGAATGAATATGAAAAACTAGGACATATGAGCTTGATTGAAAGAAACCAAAATCAAGATGTACCAAATTCATACTTCATACCCCATCAACCAGTGGTACGTCCAGATAGTGACACCACAAAGGTCAGAGTGGTATTTGATGCCTCGGCAAAAACATCACTCGGGACATCACTCAATGACAAGCTCATGACAGGACCTAATTTACAGCGAGTTCTTTTTCACAGTGTACTTAGATTTCGCAGCCATAAGTACGTCATGACGGCAGATGTGGAAAAGATGTTTCGGCAAATACTCATCCATCCTGAAGATCGAGCATTCCAGCAGATTTTGTGGAAAGAGGAATCTTCAGCCCCTGTGAGGATTTATCAGTTGAATACAGTAACATACGGAACAGCATCGGCACCTTACCATGCCATGAGATGCCTAACTGAATTGGCTAATATTCATGAAAATGAATTTCCAGCAGCAGCAAAGGCTATTCACGATGATTTTTATATGGATGACTACTTAAGTGGAGGAGACATTCTAGAAGACGTGATCGGGCTACGGCGGCAAATACAAAATATACTCAAGAGTGGTGGAATGCATCTGAGGAAATGGAGGTCCAACAGCAAAGAGATCTTGCAGGATTTGGAGAGCAAACGCGACGAAGGGACTTTACTGGTTTTAGACAAAGGTGAAGCTAGTAAGACTCTTGGACTCCTCTGGGACTCAGCACAAGATTGCCTTCCGTTTCGAGTTGAGCTGGAAAAGCAGTCACCAAGATCCAAAAGAGAAGTCGCCTCCAAAATCGCACAGATTTTTGATCCACTAGGACTCGTGTGTCCAGTACTGATCAAAGGGAAGATGTTGATGCAACACTTATGGGTAGATGGATTTGAATGGTATCAGCCATTGTCTCGAGAGCACCTTCAGATTTGGAATAAGTACTATACGTCATTAGAAAGACTGAACAACATCAGAATTATGAGAAACATAATTCCTGGGAATTGCTCTGGTTCTTTGGATTTGTTTGGATTTAGTGATGCTTTTGAGAAGGCTTTTGTAGCATGCATTTATGCAGTTTGTCAAACGCAAAGTGGTCTCTACATTTCCAATTTACTTTGTGCGAAGATGAAAGTATCTCCTTTAAAAACCATTTCGTTGCCAAGACTCGAATTGGAGGCAGCCCTTCTTCTTGCACAACTTGTCAGAACAACAGTGAGTGATCTGAAAGAAAAAATTGGTCAGATGAGATTATGGGGTGACAGTACAATTGTTTTGGGATGGATCAACACTGAGCCAAGGCTGCTGAAGACATTTGTGGCAAACGGGATTGCAGAGATTCAAGAAGCCACTGATGAAACCAACTGGAAGCATGTTCCTTCGACTGAAAATCCAGCTGATCTTCTCTCAAGGGGAATTACTTCAGCAGAACTCGAAGATAAAAAGCTGTGGCGGAGTGGACCTTCTTGACTTCGCACACAACGTCAACAACCAGAGAATTCAGAAGAATTTGAAACAGAACTACCAGTGCTGAAGGTCACAGCAGTTACGTTGACAGCAACATCAACCGGCATTCTACTGAATAAATTCTCGTCATTTCCGAAATTATGCCGTATAGTAGCATATTGTCAAAGATTCATTTATAATTGCAAACTCAAACCGCCAGAAAGGAAAAAGGGTTCACTAGAAATACAAGAAACTTGTAAAGCAGGGAAACAGGTAGTCAAATGGACACAATTAGAAGCATTCCTTCAAGTACTACATTGCTTAATTAATAATCAAGACCTCCCAAAGAAGAGTTCTCTAAAGTCACTCAGTCCGTTTCTGGATAGTGATGGATTGATAAAGGTTGGAGGAAGGCTTCGTTTTTCGGAGCTAACATCAGAACAGAGACATCCTGTGCTTCTACCAGCAAATCATCACATCACCAGAATGATCATGGAAAATGAACATCGCCGTCTGAAGCATTGTCCCCCAGAGCAACTGCTACATGCAACTCGACAACGATATTGGCCTATCAGCGGCAGAAGAGAAGCGAAAAGAATTGTCAAGAGTTGTCTGAAGTGCTTTTGTTACCATCCTACAGTTCCAGAGGTACGCATGGCAGATTTACCAAAAAGGGTTACGTTAGTTGTTCGACCCTTTGTTACCACAGGAGTGGACTATGCAGGTCCAATATCTGTAAGAGAAGGCCACAGAAGGGGCCTCATTCATACTTGCAAAAGTTACGTAGCTGTATTTACATGCTTCAGTACCAAGGCAGTGCATTTGGAGTTGGTGTCGGAGCTAACGACCGAAGCTTTCTTAGCTGCACTGCAATGATTTACGGCGAGAAGAGGTTTGTGCAAGCAGCTTTTTTGTAATAACGGGAAGAATTTCGTTGGAGCAGCCAACGCACTACAAGATATCCAGTCCTTTTTGGAAAAGGGGTCAACGACCATTACCTCCTCACTCGCTCAGCAGCAGATACAGTGGAGTTTCATTCCTCCCCGGTCACCCCACTTTGGGGGATTGTGGGAAGCAGCTGTAAAGATGATGAAAAGACATTTGCTGACTGAAACACAGGGACGCGTGCTAACTTTCGAAGAAACCTACACTATTCTTTGTGATATAGAGGCTGTATTAAATTCACGTCCCCTTACTCCCTTGCCAAATGATCCAAATGATTTAGAAGTCTTAACACCAGCACATTTTCTTCTAAGTGACTCGATCGTGCAACCTGTGCAAAGGGATTTGTTGAGAGAACCCGATAACCGCTTGTCACGTTGGCAGCACTTGCAGGAAATTCGGCAGCGGATGTGGCAGAAATGGCAGCGAGAATACCTGCAGGAATTGCAAAAACGCGTCAAGTGGCATGATACCAATCGATGTATTGGTGTTGATTCTTTGGTGCTATTAATTGAGGACAACATCCCTCCTCTAGAGTGGCCCAGAGGTAGGGTAGTTCAAGTTCACCCTGGACGAGATGGTGAGGTGACGGTTGTAACCGTTTGGACGGCTGGTGGAACTTTCACCCGAAGCATCAAGAAAATATGCCCTCTTCCCATTGAAGGGGATGACAAGGAGAACTGAATTCAACATTTCCTGTGATATTTCTAAATTTGTGTTATTTTTCATCCAAGATATAATTTCAATATTATTTTCTTTTAATCATAAAAATATGATGTATAGAATTTTGTATTAACGCATATGTTAAGAATAAGTATTTTTATAATAGGTATAAGATTACAATAGTTAGTTGAAAAAACTCCTTTCAAGGGGGGCAAGATGTTATGAAGAGACTTTTAATTTTTGTAAATGTATTTCATTAATTGAAGTTGGCACTTTCCAAGCCTATTACCGATTGGTCAGATGATTTTGTATTGTTGAAAATGGTTACGCAAGCAACAGTCATGTCCGTCATCAAGTTGTGATATCGCATCATTAAGACATATCAAATGCAATAAAGTATAGAAGGCACCAAGTTCCTTTACTTCAAAATCAAAAACAAACAGTAAGAATACTTGAATTCATCTTGCACATATGAATGTACATAATTATAATAAGCTTGATATCGGTATCGATAGATACATTTATAGTTGCATTGATATTTTTTTGAAACCATAATTAAGAAACATATTACTCACCTCAAGTCGTGAAGAAGTTATAATGAAAATCCAAACGAAAAATTTCAAATGAGAATCCAGTGGATGTCCCAAAGCTAGCACAAATAATAATAAGAGGAAGATATACCACACCCTCCATGATAAATAAAGAATTATCCCTCTCTTACCCAATGAAACATATTAAGATAATGAAAATTGTTATATGACCGGATGATATTCAGTTAAATGAATATAATATGATGAATTCAATTATGTTTACCATGAAGATTACGAGTTCAAGAATGATATTATAATATGAATCCAATTTCTTTTCACTATTGCTGATAATTTAATTCCTATTTTAATATTATAAAACATTAGCATGCTAATAAATTAGATCTAGGCGTATTTATGTGTTTCTTGGATAGTATTAGAGCTATTTAAGGTTAGATATGCTGAGTAATGAACCTCATATCAGGTTTTCACCTACTTGCGGGGGAATTGAATGATTGATTAGAATCATGACTACTCTTCAACGGAACCTACGACTGTTTTGTATAATTTGACAGTTTAATGAGATGTTTTACCCTGAAAACCGAATGTATACCTCCGACCATCGTACTTATGCATGCGAGAGACCCCCGCGTACATGATGGTTATCTTAGTTCTGGGTCATTTGCAGCCGAGGCATGATACTATGATCGCCCAACGAGAGTTATATGAGTAGATAGGTGCCGATGACAAGAGAAAAGATGGTAGGAAAGGTGTAATACGTAAGTAAGGATATGACGCTGAAGCGAACTCACGACTATGGCAAGATACTACACTGTAAGTGTTTTTCCAACCCATCCTTAACTTGTTCCAACTAGTGAACTGAATATTTCAAAATGTGAAGTGCGTACCGCGACAGGATGTAACTTTGCATCAACTAAACTTTACGTTTTAGCCCTGCGGTGTTTGAACACTTTTCGAGTCAAAAAACTTATATATAAACTACTTTTGTTCAGCAGGGACTTGCACCTGCTGTGAATTAATATTAATTCTTATTCTTGGAAATTGTAAATTTAATACTCAATGACTGGTAGCGGCTTTCTAGCCCTAATAAGTAGGGGTTAATGCAATGTTTTGGCAGGATTATTAACCAAGCGACTTTCTGCAAGGATGTGGAACAAACGTTCGTTTTCCATCTTAATTTTCCTACTTCTGGGTTATATTATTAAATTAATTTGTTTGGTATTTTCGTGATTTTTCGACGTCCTTTTTTTCTTTTGTCTCTTATTATGTACATGCATATTGTTGTTTGGTGGCCTATGATTGGCCATTTTCCTTAACTACCTAGCGTATTTTCGTTGCCATGGGAATATTATGTTGATTGATGGTGATGCTGATTGTTGGTGGATGTTGGTGGAAATGAATTGATTTCCCTGTTATGAATTTAGTATTGTGGGATGTTTAACCTGATTTTGTTTTAATTAATTTTGGCATTTTTCTCTCCCTGCTGGCACATTTTCCTACCCAGTGCCGCGGACCTTATTATTATTATTTTGGGGTAAACTAATTCTTGGAAAATTGATCGTAATATTCCACCCTTCCTTGTGGGAGCTCCTTGGAATATACCCCAAATAACGTTTCAGTATCAAGAAAAACACTATTTAAGTACAACTATATAACCATTCTCAAAAAGAGGGGGTGTTTCACTGACATGGACATGACACATATGAAAAAGATTTCAAAGTCTCTTAAGACTTACTGGAATCAAAAATGATAACCTCCCTAAAACCAGTAGCTAATTATAATGAAACTGAAGCAAATATTTATTTAAATCAAGAGAATTGGTCAAACAGACAAAGGTCTGCCTTACAAAAATTAAAATTACCAAGTTTCGACAGAGACATAATGTTGTGACTATACTTCAAGGGCAATTTTTAAAATAAGATCACTAGAAATTAAGGCCTAACTGGAATCAAAAGTTTCAAAATATCACCTTGTCCCTGAAAGTTTAGACAAAGAAAACCCTAGTAAAACATTGCCATGATTGAACCAAATATAACCATACTGTAGAACTTAATTCATAACCACTACCACTGCCCTAAGCTGATTGCATTGGAGTATGCGGAGCACATCCTTGAATGTACAAATAAGCTCTGCCCCACTTGTAGCATTATAATGAAGTTAGACATTATTATCAGCATCTCGACTTGTTCATTAAGGCTTGTCTCTTCCCCATTTAATCCTTCTAATACAAATGGGTTGCATCGAACCAGATTTAATATTCAATTGCTTGTAACTGACAAAATATGAACTGTATATGCCAAAAAACTTGTGTATTTGTTCATCTCCTTTAGTAGGTATTGACATGATTTAAAAATATTTTTCAGTTGCTGACTACTCTACCAGTTCAAAAAATTACATATATGATGAATGGATCAAATGGACATATCCATTAATATCACTGCTGCCCTACCTGCTGGTCACTACACAAACAATGTTCGACTACCTCCACGACTAGGGAGTGCTGCATTGTTTCTGTGATCAAATATGGCTGGTCATCAGCGGTTAATGAGAAATCTATATGAAATATATTATAAGAAATTAGTGAGAGTAAACATGAAGAGGAAGCTGATGATGCATTGGATGATCCTGAATTTGTGTTTTCCAAAAAACTGATGACGATCACGTTTCTCTGGAGGGAGAAGAAAATGTCGAGCTCCAAGTATCTGGTTATAAACTACAAGATGAGATTGACTCTGTACTAAAAGAAGTGTACATATCTCGAAATGGGACGGAATGGAGAAAACAACCATATTGACAATCAGGTGTAAGGTATGTTCCACATTCAGCAGAACCCCTATTTAACGTTTTTACAGCGACCTGAATTTTTATTGTTAAATGGGGTTTAACATATATTGTGCCATCATACGTTATTTACACAATGACAGCAATAAAAGAAGGAGATATATACATTATACACTGTACTGTAGTTACAGTTTGTGCTTCATTTTGACAATTTTTGGTTAGTGAAAGCAAATCTCTTCAGTTTAAGGTTTTTCTTATAAGGTCATGCATGATTTTTCATAAAAGGCAGGAAAGATACCGAACTCACACAAACCCATTAAAATTACTACAGAACAGCAATCAGTTTGTTTGAACATTATTGCGGATGTTTTCCAAGCAGCAGCCGACTCATTAGCATGTATTTTCTAATTCCAATAGACTGAACATCCATATTACATTTCCTTCATAAGAACTGCAATAGCATCAGTCCAGAGGATTGTTGCAAACATTGCCAGTTTCCTATTTCAAGCGGCATCACCTAACCTAGGTATCAATTGCAAGAAATCAGCTTCATTTCCCGTATCAAATCCTATTTACAAAGAAACAGTAACAGTAAATATTTTCACATATTTGATACTTATATTTGCATTAAGCAAATCAATTAATCACACACAGTACATGTTTCATTCCATTTTGAAACATCTTCAGCTGTATTACATTGCTTAGGTGAAAACATTAAGTATTTATCAGTTTAAGAACATCTCAAACAGGTACCTTGTTTTTCTTAAAATCTACATAAATTTAAAATTCGAAATAAATTAAAATCAATGTGGATGGTTGAATGGGGTGGTGAAATGAGAGGGAAATGGATCTGCTTATGGTTAGCCTATTTTAAAAAAATCTATTCACTTGAACAGATGTTGTAAAAAATGTTTCCAGCACTTTTATCACCAAAATATTCTGCTTGTCTTCTAATAAAAAGTTTTTTGAAAATATAACTTTCCTTTGTCACCGTCCTGAATATTGCAAGGTGTTCTCTTCGTTTGCTCCTTCAAAGGTGATTGCTATTTGTTTTAAATTTACAAAAATATCTATTGAATTTGGTTAGTTCAGGATCCCTGAAGCTGATTGCTGTTTTACTATTAATAAAAGAGCTTCCCCATAGTCTTGTTGCTAAAATCTACTATGTCCTTGGAGGAGCACAGCTAATGCAGCCTTCGACCCCATTCAACCATCCACATTCATTTTAATTTATTGCAAATTTTAAATTTACGTAGATTTTAAGAAAAATAAGGTACCTGTTTGAGATATTCTTCAAAAGATAAATACTTAGTGTTTTCACCTAAGCAATGTAATACAGCTGAAGATGTTCCAAAATGGAATGAAACATGTACTGTGTATGATTAATTGATTTGCTTAATGCAAATATACATATCAAATAGGTGAAAATTTTTACTGTTATTGTTTCTTTGTAACATAGGTTTACCGTGCACATTTTATAAAAATAAATTTCAAGCTCCCTGCAGAATAATAACAATTTTACTATAAACATACAAGGGAACAGCCATTCTGAAATTTAACAAGATGCGCAAGTACATAACCTAACCTCTGAAATTAGTTATGCACACCACTGTATCTTGAGAAGTATCACATTCTTACTTAATTTCAGAACATAGTAAATTAAGGAATCTTTTACTTCAGCTTTTATTTCTAAGAGTTAACAAGTACTGTCAGTGCACTTATTGCAAAAATATGTTATCCCGATGTTTAATACACCAGTCTGTGTTGTGAGAAGACCTCAGACTCACTCAAGATCAATTCACTCATGCGTAGCAATGAATCAACACAGAAGACAATTGATCGCATTCAATATAAACCCTGGAGTAGAGTGTATGAATACTGGTAATGGATGAAAACTAACATGCCTGAATTTGCCTGTGATAATGGATGAAACGGTAAAAGGATTCTCATTGTATTGTATTTAAACAATATTGCACAGATTAATACAGGAATTTTCATAGATTATAATAACATTGTCATTAAAACGGGGGTTTTGTTCTACTACATCGGCCGCGAACAGATGTCAATCAGAGTCAGACATCTCACTTTAGCTCTAAGTGCCCATGCTCCAAATTCCTCTTCTGCCTTGAATCATCCTTAGCAAGCTTATGATGTCTGTTGCAGTGGTTCTTAATGTCCCATAACCAAAATATAGGAAAATTTTAACATTTCCTTAACGCTAAATGCGAGTTTTGCCCTACAGTATTTTGAATTATGTAAAATTGAATATAAAATTGCATTGCTCTTATGGAATAATTTTTAGGACCTGAAATTTCTTCCATTAAATGCGGGTTTATGCTAAATCGAGGTCACACAAAACTGGGGTTGCACTGTAATATGAACAATGCTATTGCTTCATTTACATCATGGACCTATATCTATAGGCCTATATGCTCTTCAATATTTTAGTTGTTTATATTAATAATACTTCAGAGAAACGTAAATTTCAATTATACGTATTCCAAATTGAGTAACATAATGAGAATTGCACCTGGACCCACGAGATATGCTCTTCAGAGGACAGGTGATCCCAGATGTTGGCAATGAAGTTATTCATCATTTATAAAATGCTGGAAACCACTTTATGGGAAACAAATTTTGAAATGAAGAGGGTCTTTGCAGATAAAAGGAAAGCTACAAGCCCATTTCTTTGATAGAGTTTGAAACATTTCTAGATATGTACGGTTTACACAATTTGGAAACAATAGCAGTTTGTGTCTTTTGTTAACTGCTAATAATCACAATCAACAATAACATGCAGTCATCTATATTTGCAGGCTTGATTTTGCTGGAGTCTACAAATCAGTGGGCAAATCACTTCGAGAAATGTGGAATGAAGCAGACGGTCACCCTATCCTTCGAGCTACAATATCTCTTCAATGGTCCCAAATGATAACCCAGTTTTGAGCTTTGATAATAAGGAAGAGAGACCAGCCCATATAATACCAATATAATGGTCCGTTATTGGACATTATAAATTTTCCATTTAAATCATTCTTGGTTGCCTGCGTTTCGCCCTCGTGTGCTAAGTTAGGCTCGTCAGTTGGGACTTAGCACACCACCCAAGACGCAAGGCTAGTGCATACCGTGGAGGCCACTGCATAGGCTACTTGAAGCCACCAGCAGTGCCAATGCACTATGAGAGCTATGTCTCATTTTCAAAAATTGATGCCTGCCTGGCCATCAAATGATGTAGATGTTGATTCCCATAGGGAACCTAAAATATTTGTCCCGAATGAGTAAATTTATAATACCAATATATTGGTCCGTTATTGGACATCATAAATTTTCCAGCTAACTCATTCTTGGTTGCCTGCGTTTCGCCCTCGTGTGCTAAGTAATGGCAAGTTAACAGCAAGAAGAGATGTTCATGACATGTTCGTTTCACAACTACCTAAAGTGTTTATCCATTTGAAAATAATACTGTGGATGAACATCTGGCTTCCTTTAGGGAAAATGCCTCTTTAAGCAGTATTTATCTACCAAACCAAGAGGAAAATATGGAACAAAATTATGCCTCCTCTCGGATTTGGACACGGTTTATGTGTGCGCCTCTGCAGTAGACAATGCTACATCAGTAAACAGAGAGAGAAATGTGAACAATGGAAGGAATGTGGTATTGAGACTTGTCAAAGATATTGAGGGAACAGGGAGAAACATCACTACAGACAATTTCATCACTGACTTTACCCTGGCTAGTGAGCTTCTGAAAAAGAACCACAATTTCAACAATGCCAATTTCCTACTGGAACATTCCTAGAGACTTAACACTTGCTGATCCCATTTTGCATACTCCTCAAATGGACCTATTCATAAGAACTCAAATTTTCATACACCATTTAATAATGTATCAGCAAACTCATAAAAATTAACCAGTTCTCCAAAACACAAAATTGAGATGAATCTCTGATGGACAGGTTAGTACAATTACTTACGAAAGATAAAAGGTGAACATCAAAGAGACATATGCACGTGCTGGCCAAGAAAGGTTATACTATGGATTGTACACAGGGGTAAGATATAAATAATGCACAAGCAGTCAGGAAAATACAAGGACAGTAGTGCATGACAAGAACTAGCTACTTCAGATATATTGAAAGCCAAGGCACAACAACTTACAAACAGTACAACACAAAAAAAATCAAAAGGTAATTCACAACCAAACACAAAGGAAATACTACAAAGATCAGTGAGAGTGTCACCAACATTTACAATTAGTTACATTAAACAGAACAGACATTTCCTAACCAACAGCCTTTCTCTTGACAAGACTATTCAAAGAAAATATTAAAGGCTCCCAGTTTGAAGTTGCTAAAGATACAAATGAGTGGCACCATGTATGTATGTTTAGTCCTCAGCCCGAAGGCTGGTTGGATCCTCAACAGCTCCGCCATCAGCTGTCATAGATGGCCTAGGCATCACTGAAGAGGCGTACTAGGGAAATGAGGGGCGAGGTAGTTTCCCGTTGCTTTCCTCACCGAGCCAGAAGTTGCTATTACATATCAGTCTGCCAAGCCCACTGAAATGCATGCACCAACCGACCCTATGAGCAATATTTTCACACCATTCATAGCAGGGACTGGCTGCAGAAGGAATGGCATTACTAGCATCACTCATACCTCAGTCACTTTCATTTTGTCAAAGCTAAGGTTAAAGCTGAGACAGATCAATGAAAGTAACAATATTGCTCTAGCCCATACCAGAAGACATAGTGCACAGTAAACACTAGGTCCCGCCAGCAAAGGCATGGCACCATGTGCCGTCCAAAGAGAAACCCGCTGACTTAGTGTCTCTATAGAAAAAATATAAGAACAGGTGACTGAATAAAAGATCAGCATTTTCAATCACAAAATCTGGGCATACAGTAAGAATTGAAATGACTAGAAAATATGAGCAAAGCAAGTTCAAGATAAGACTATTATGCAGTTCAGGAATGTAAACAAATTTTTAATTCCAGGATTTTTGAGAGAATTGACACACAGAAAGTTCATTTTCACATAAATTCCAAAAGCATTCCAAATAAAGGAATTACACATGCAGCTGCACCTTTATGGATACATAATCAAATATTACCACTCAAGAGTCTTGATGATGATGATGGTGATGATGATGATGATGATGATGATGATGACGACAATGCTTGTTGTTTAAAGGGGCCTAACATCTACGGTCATCAGCTCACTCGAGAAGCAAGCGCAGTTTACAATACCTTATGGTCAAGAATACGTCCCATACCAGTGTGAAAATTTACACCAGCATAAGACACAGATTTTGCCCTCTGTCCAACAGCCAAAGAGTGCATCAAGGTAACAGGTAAAGACAAACACTTGTATAGACGACATGAAGAGGGGAGGTAGAGGAAAAGCAATGACACATGGCACTAGAAACGCCGAAAACATCCATGAAGAGTGTAGAGTGTACAATCTAAAACCGATGATGCCATCCATGTTTGATGCAGGTAATCGGCTGACTGCAGTCCCGTGACTGCAGCAGTGTGCACATGTCAAATGCCAGGAAGAAAGCAGTGGTAAATGACGAATGCGGCAGAGGTGAGTTGACAAGATAAAACCTATGCCTCATCAATCTCTACTCGTATGCAACCTGCAAAACAAAATTCACTATTTTGGATAACATAAGAGAACAACACCAATGGAAAAACAGCATGAAGCAAACTTCCAGCAACACATGATGACAGACACGTCAGTTAGATACACTGTATAACTCCCTGTGAAGAAATGCTTTAAAACTTGGTTGATCTAAACAAATGGAAATTAAGCTGTCCTGTCCCTGGAAAGAAACATCTGAAAAATAAGACGTTTTGCCAGGAATATATTAAATTCATGTTAGAATTCAAATCACTTGATAACATGAGAGGAATGTGAAAACCTGCAGGAAGAAAACACTATTAAATTCCACATTACCCTGTCATAAATCATTCAAGTAAAACAGCAAAAACACTTGTTAATATCAATGCTTCAGTCAAGACTGACAATGGCATTAGTCTCAACTACATACACCATTAAGGGTCATCCACTCAAGAACATCTCTTCTCTATAATCATCTGACTGCGGGCTCAACAAATAGCATTTACGTGTGTATGTCAGATTGTTTAGCAATAAAATGTTGCTCTGTGTAAAATGCAAGGCAGCAAAGCTTTTAAAAAAATTGGTTTTTCATAACTCTCCCTTCAAAGTCTGAGATTTGCGGAGCCTTTCTCTTGACAAGACTATTCAAAGAAAACATTAAAGGCTCCCAGTTTGATGTAGCTAAAGATACAAATGAGTGGCACCATGTGCCGTCCAAAGAGAAAACCGCTGACTTAGTGTCCAGACGACCACAAATCAACACAATTGTCAACAATACAGTTTGTTGGCATAGTTTGGATGGATGAATCAAGATCCTATGAGTAGGAATAAATGAAAACGTGATGTTCGAATTAATCTCCCAGTTCAAAAAATGCTACAAATGCTTCTTAGAGACTTGATGATGACTTATTCATAACAAAAGTTTCAAGATTAAAAAAGGTACAGAGAGTAGCTGCATATTGTTTTTGATTTATCTCAGATTGTTATAAACAAGAGTGAAATTCAAGTCCACTGTTCATATCGGAGTTGAACCCTCCACTCAAATGTTGCATTAATATTCTGTAGAAAATATTAAATCATATTGATTATAACCATAATAATAGATCAAGAAACCATCTCCTTGTCGGCAGAAGACTGCACAATATCTTAATTCTAGTGGGGAGGAAATATTAGACCATTCTGTATATATATCATCATCTCACTAATCTAATTATCATTGCGGAACAACTTCGACTACTTCATCATGCACTCAACCCTTAATCACATCTCTGAGAGGCAAGTTTCGGATCCCATCAGCAAGGGGGGCGGTAAAGAAGCAACATTTATGCACGTCTCAAGGGTCGTAAGTTGAATGCAGATACTTCTGAACAATTAACGCGAAATACACAAAGTGTGCGTGTACCCATTTCTTAACACTAGAATAGACTATGCTGGCTCAATTCTCATAAACATTGGCGTGAGATGGAACAAGACCAGACTACCTAGCTACCAAGTCTCTCTACATAGACATGATACCTGATCTCACAACAACTACATTGCTCGCCTCTCTTTGTTCACATATTTTCACAGAGGTCACCCCCTGAACATTTACAGTGATAATGGCACAAACTACTTCAGAGCAGCTAAGGAAATCAAGGCCTTTCTGAAAAACAATCCTGAGAAAAAGCAGCTCTTCCCTGCAACTGCAGGCATGGGACTGATACAGCATTCCATCCCTCCTGAAGCACTACACTTTGATAGAAAACAAGAAGCAGCTGTCAACAGTCTGATATATCACCTTAGAAGAGTGATGAATTCTTATTTCTTAACCAACAAAGAATGGACCACTCTTACAACACATACATCTCCTCACTAAAGTTAAATGACGACCCTTTTGACACTTCTTACCTAACTACATCCAATTTCCTTGTAGGAGAGAAAAATACTACACTCCCTGATCATGATTATACTTCCTCTCTCATTATCCAGATGGCTGTATATTGAGCAGCCAACCCAGAATTCCTGAAAGAGATTGTCAATTAAATATCCCAATAAATAGCCCATAACAAGACAGTGGACGATGGCAGTGATCCTAATGTTCAGATGAGTGTTGGGGAACATACAAAGCCTGTCCTTTCCCACACATGAAACAGAAAGGCAAGATCACTCTTGAAGGGCTCATTTATTAATTGAAAGTTTAAGTAATATTATAAGTCACCACAGACTAGTATCATCACAGACCACATTAGGAAGGATAAGAATGTTTTCTACTTGCCACAAGATGGCTACAATGTGTGTAGTACGTAAGTGAATTCTGACAGTAAGCAAGCAATCACCTGCAACTTGTATCTAGAAATAATTGTATTATCTAGAAGTCAATATAATCAACAAGATTACAATGGTGTTTCATTTGGAACAACTAGTAAAATACCCAGGAACAGTAATAAAAAAGTGCTCTTTATAGCAACTCCGTGTTTGAAAATATTCACTAAGTCAAAAATATTAGTAGCAATGATACCACCTCCCAAATGATATACAGTAGAGGTCTTTGGATCTATCCCAACTGCTGCGTGATACATAATGCAAGATATTAAAGAACATGAAGGAAACGTGAAAATTAGGTAAGTAAACAGTCAATCTCATAAAAAAGTGTATCAATCATATGTATTGAAATGAAGGGTCAACCATTGATATCTGTTCAGCAATTTTCTATTTTCAGTACCTAACAATGGCTTATCAAATTATGTACATTACCTCAAGTGAGTTTTCCTGCATAGGCCCTGGCTCTGTTAACTCTGATTTGGCTTCTTTTTTCAGTGGTATCATTTCTGATACATTTTCAATATTTTCCTGTGGAAAATAAGATACATAAGTTATGCACGTAACACACATCTACAAATACTGTCACCAACAAATGAGCATGATAATTTACTAATTCCAAGTATTCCAGTTACTGTCAAAATTTTACTACTGTTCAAGAGAGATTTCTACCAGCAGAGGATTTCAAAACCAAAGGCTGCACTGAGAATGGTGTTATCATCCTTGTTCAAACCTAATGTCAGAGAAAGCATGAGACTGAGAACCAAATATAAAGTGAGAAGCATTTTCTAGCCATATCAGAAGATATCCTACCAGAGATGGAATTGGGACCATCTCGCACAAAATTTTGGAAGGAATCTGCCACAGACATAAACACTAAATTATATTAATTGACTTTAAGTATCCAATTACGTCTATCAAATCATTGAGGTTGTTTGAATCACATCCAAGTATTAAAACTGTCCTAAATATTTTGCCATACAGTGAGAAATATTAATACTATGCTCTTAACATACATTTTGTTTAGACAGACAGATCAAAATCCCTTGAAACATTTTAATCACTTTCTATAATCTGGTTTTGCCAAGCTCACAGGGGATAAACACTGCATTGAGGCAGTTCTGTTCATCCAAGTGTAAAAATAAAAAGCAAACATGAAAGAAGCAGGCTTATCACAGTCATAGACCAGGGAAAGACGTGATGGAGGTCAAACATAAATCAACTACAAATGAAATGTTTTACTACTACAAGGATGTTATGCAGTGTTCTGTGAAGAAATGTGGGGATGAGAACTCCATCAGTGTTGGAGTGTACATCTGCAGTTTCAGAAACTCTTTCATGATCTACGAAGGTCATCCAATAAATAAGTTTCCTTATTTTTTCTCTGCAAACCACATGTTTTAGAATTAAGTTGGTACTGTAGGAACTTCCACTGGCATATGGCTGGGGTAAGGTGATCTTCAACCGCACGTGCTTGCTCTGTGTTCACCAGTACGGCGCTACCTGCCATGGAGCTACCACTTGAAAGCGTCTCCACTTGTGAACTCTGTTCTGTTATTCGCTTTTCCACGGCAAAAAATGAAATGGCTACCAATATTCATTGCCATTTGGTGTGAGTTTATAATGAAAGATGCATGCTGGCATTCATGGTTCCTGGAACGGCAGTAAGATGTACATGATGACAAGCGCAGCGCCAGGCCCATTACAGCCACTGTCGGTCAGAATGTGGTGGACAAAGATTAATGCGTCAGCACTGATGAGATAATGAATCTACTGCCTCCCGGCACGGAAACTGGGCAGTCCTTTATTGCAATGATATTGTTGAATGTCTTGCAGTATTGAAAAGTCTGTGCAAGATGGGTCCCAAGTTTTCTTACTGATGCTCACAAGCAATAACAGAACGAGGTAGCCTGAGCTTTCCTGCAAATGATTCAAAGAGAGGGAGATCAAATGTTTTCCCGCATTGTTACTGGAGATGAAAGCAGGGTGCATTATTCAACTCTAAAAACAAAACCACAAAGCATGCTATGGAAGAAACTTGGCGAACATGCTCATAAAAAAGGGCCAAGACCTCAGACTCTTTTTTACAATTTACTTTACATCTTACCGACACAAACAGGTCTTATGTTGACAATTGGAGAGGAAGAGCCTAGGAGTGGGAAGGAAGCAGCTGTGGCGTTAATTAAGGTACATCCCCAATACTTACCTGGTATGAAAATGGGAAACCACGGAAAACCATCTTCAGGGCTGCCGACAGTGGGGTTCGAATGCACTATCTCCCAGATGCAAGCTCATAGCTGCGCGGCCTTAACCACATGGCCAACTTGCTCGGTTAGGCCTCAGCCTCTGTAGGCATAGTTTTGGCTACTGCCTTTTGGGACTGTAATGATGTTGTATTGGCATTGTTGTATTACCCCAATGCACTGTGGTCACACATGAGAGGTCCTGCACGGTCCTCATGAAGCTCAGAGTTGAAATCCAATGAAAAGGTTCTGGTCTTGTCTCAGAAAATATTGCCCATTCAGCTCAAAGGACGCAGGATTTGCTGCAGAACTTCAAAAGGGACCTTTTTCCCCATCCACCTTATTCTGCGGAACTTGCCCCGAGTGATTTCCATCTCTATCCACAACTCAAGTTGCACCTTGGAGGTAAGCGGTTTGCAACTGATGAAGAGGTGGAAGAGGAAGTGCACCGCTGTCTACAGAGATGGGACCCGACCCGGTATGATGAAGGTATCAAGAATCTGCTGCCAAGATAACAAAATATTTGGACTGAAATAGTGACTATGTGGAAAAGTAGTGTACGAGTTGTAGAATGAAAATTAAATATTTCTCAAAGGTAAATAAAACCAAGCACCATGGGGCAACATCCCCCGTAGGGCCATGGCTCACCAAGTGACCACTGCTCAGCCCAAAGGCCTACAGATTACGAGGTGTCATGTGGTGAGCACGAACAATCCTCTCCGTCGTTATTCTAGACTTCCTGGACCAGGGCCACCATCTCACTGTCAGATAGCTCCTTTAATTTTAATCACATAGGCTGAGTAGACCTCCAACCAGCCCTCAGATGCAGGTAAAAATCCCTGACCTGGCCAGGAATTGAACCTGGGGCCTCTGGGTAAGAGGCAGGCATGCTACCCCCACACTACAGGGCCAGCACAAGTGTAAATAGCCTGCTTGTATTTTTTGTAAAATAGGGAAACCTATTTATCGGATGGCCCTCGTACTACGAGACCTTTAAATTTTTCACTTGGATTCATGAAACATTTTGACACTACAGGGGTGCAGGAGGGACTGTGATCAAAAGCTTACATTCTATTACAAGTTAGTTTACTAATAAAAGCGAATTAAATTATAAAATTCCAGAATATACTCACTTATCCCATTTAATACAGAAGAAATCTAACAGTAGCTGAACTAAGGAAAGGAAGAAAAAATGATGCACAAAATGGAGAGTATGTTAAAGATGAAGCCATACTTTCCATTGTAGACTTAGTTAAATGTAACAAAAAATCTTTCTAGTTTGTCAAACATACAATTTTAACATAAATTGTTACACTATAAACATACCCGTAAAATATAAACACTCTACTATACAAAGAATGACATGTTTCATTCTACAAGAACATCCTCAGATTCTATGAAATCACACAAAATATGCATATATGTACAGCATTGTTTACGTTGCATAAACTAGTCAACGATAGAGAGTTCAGTGATAATATGAGCCAGTACTGACAAATAAGAAATTTACAAGTATTAATATATCGAGAAAACTCCTGAACTTATCTAGACTGCCAATGCCAACTTTGTTGTCACTAAATACTATTTCAGGACTGTGGTCATGGAGAGGTAAATGGAAAGTTTTGAGTATAGCACAAACCTTACAGAGAGGGGAAGGGAAGCATGAGAGGGGAGTGCCAAACATTGTGGATCCCTCCTACTGGATGTTAAAATCTAGTACACTGTAACATAGAGAGGAGAGGGGGAAGTAGGATGGAACGAGTGGAGCACTGTGGAATACTCTTTCCACACTGGAGGGGGGAGAGAATGTTATTAACCTACTTCATGTTATAATGTACTTTTATGTAAGATGGATGAATGCAACTGAATGATTTTAGATGAATAATGTATGGAATTGAAATAGAGAATATCTATAGGATATTAATGTGATAAATGCCAATTTAATGAGTAAGTATGGTCCAGATATTATGTGAGTACAGCGATGTGCGGGGTATTTTTTAAGTGTGTATGGTCATTTAAGTTGGTTACGTTAGCCCTTTTTGCGATGTAGATCTCGATTGCTTCCCTCATATTCGAAGATTTGATTTTATTTTCAATGTGTAAAATTTGTTAGATCTGTGTTGATGTCTGTGAAATAGTGTGAACTGTCGTACATGTGCTCCCCAAAGGCTGAATGCTGATTATATCTGATCGTTTATTGTGTTCTTTGAATCTTGTGTGGAAATTTTGTTTTGTCTGACCTACATAGGTGGCATTGCAGTTAAGTTTTTGGCACTTGAGTTCATAGAATCGTGACTTTGAGAAAGGGTCTTTTTTGTTTAGGTGCACTTGTTGATGTGTCTCTGCAGTGTGTTGTTCATCCTAAAGGTTAACTAAAACCCTGTTTCCTAAAGATATAACCTACTTTTTATGTGTTATTATTAATGTAGTTGAGAACCAAGTGTGGTGGTTTTCCAGGGACTTTTCTTTTGTTTGTTTAATATTTTATCTACTGTGCCTGGAGGGTGGATGTCTTCTTTCATGATTTGTTTAACAATTCGTGCCTCTTCATTGAAATCCATTGTGCTCATTGGTATGGAAACAGCTCTGTGTATCATTGTATTCAATCCTGCTATTTTTAGTGTGTATGCATGGTTAGACTCGTCAATAGCATGCAACACCTGAGTGGGCTTTCTGTACACTTTGTAAGACAGGTTTCCATTATTCCTGCTGATTGTGGTGTTATTTCCTTATTAGATTCTTGCTCCATTGTGAAGCAGGTGGAATTTTGTAAATAATTTAGTGTGTTTAATAACTGGTGTGCATTAGTGAAGTCATTATCATATGCACATGATGTCGCCTACATACCTGCTCCAGTATAATATTCCTTTTGAATGCTGATACGTTCAGAAGATGTTTTCAAAGTTATTCAAAATAATGTTTGCTATTATACCTTATAATGGTGAGCCCATGGCTAAACCTTCTTTGTGGCAATACATCTTGTCAGCGAATGCAAAGCTATTTTGGTGTAACATTGTTCTAATAAGGCTAATTATTTCTTTGGTTTCCTGCAGTGAAGTATTTTCTTCATGAAGATTTTCGATAATTTAAATGGATACATCTATTGTTACGTTGGTGTACATGTTAGTGATGACGAAGGGTATCTTTAAGCCTTTACCACCCACATTTTTTCTCCGCTTATCCCCAGGTTTCAACCTATTAATTAGGAAACATTCAAACAGAGCACACCGTTTCAGAAAAGGTTAAATATTATAAAAAATATTGATCACAATGTATTCACATTTTCAATAATATTAGAAAGTATGCCATCATTTACAACATTTAACATACCATCATGTCCATTTCTCTATTCATTGAGTCATAAGTTTGTCGGTTCAAACCCCCACCCATGCTGGAGATACTCAACACTGAGGTAGGCTGTATTTGTCACATTCTCATGTTGTCTAAATCCCCCTAAGCCAATAAAGATGAGATTCTGGAAGTGTAATGGTGACCTTGTATATCAACTTTCATTTCCTCTAGCAAGTGTCTTCCCATTCTGTTTCTATTTTACTGAAATGCGCCTGTTTGATTGCTGCATTAATATATACACAATCGGTAATGTCAATGAATAGATTGTCTCCGCCTAACATATGTAAAAATATAACCTATTTCTCATAATACTCTTTTGAAATTATTGATAGGTTCAACATCATCCATATAATCATTGAATAAAGAAACAATATGTTTGTGTTATCTGAATTGCAGCCGCATCATAATCAGGTCCGATTTCTAGATATCCGTTTTCATTTATTTCACAGTTATCAGTAAAATTATCTTTGTTGATATGCTTTTTAATCACTAAGAATTTACCTCCACCCCTGCTCAACAATTCTGTGTCCTTTCTTATGCCGTCATGTTTACGAACTAAACAGCTGACCAGCACTCGCGGAAGTTCAAGACCGTGGCCTAGACAACTTCAAGACAAATTCTCACTCTTCTTTTATTTCCTAAGGCTAGTATATTGTACTGCATGTTCATCAATGCCTAATAAACAATTCACCACCAAAAAATACAAAACTATTGCATAGATTGCACGCGTATGCAGATAATGCAGCTGGGTGTTTTCGGGCAATAAGGACCGTAAGGCAAAGTGAACAGTAGGGCACTTTCGCCGGGAAGGGGTTGATTAGTTCTAGGCTGGTTTTAATTTATCTGTCTTCTTTATGTGAGACTTTCTCTTTTAGGATTTTTTCAGTTGTTAACTTAAATTGTAATTTGGCACATCATAATTTACTATTGGTCTAATGGGACATGAGCTTTTGTGTATTTTGTGAATGGTTCTTACTGTGGGGAGTTTGGGATTTTTTGATGGTGAGGCTTTCTTTTTCTTGTTCTGTGAGAATGAAGTCTGTTTGCTGGATAGCTTGTTTTATTTTATTTTGAAATTTATTTGTAGGGTCACATTGTAGTTCTTGAATTCCGTGGTTGTTGATGACAGCTATTGTTTCTTTCTATATACCCAAGAATACAACATAACAAGAAGTGTCAAGAGTATAGATCTTGAATAGCAGTGCACTCGCATCTCAGATATGTTCAGACACCGTTCTCTTCTGCAGTGTCTGTAATTTAGAACTCAACCAGCCCACATTTATTCAGAGAACAGTGTGCATAAGCTGCAGAATTTCACCTTTAAGCAACTCCTGGACAATATCACATCTATAAATTAGCAGTTCACAGTGTTGGGAGTAGATTTTTGCTGTCGAGTCACAATTATTCATTGAATATCCCTCTTCCAACTCTCAAGGTTTTCAAAGACTCTGAGGTGCAAGAATGATGTGCAGGAAGTCACTTTTATGCCAGTATAACTACAGACGTGTGCTGGGATATTCAGCTTCATCAAATACCTCTAGAATGGACCCAAATTACACTCGCCAACATGAAAGTAGAATGTTATCACATCACCATGTAAGCTATCAGATGAAGAGAGACTGAACTGTAAGCCACACATTCAGAAGATTACAATTTACTGTGTTTACAGTAGCAACAGACAGAGAGCAAGGAAAGATGATGACAATAAGTCGCTTCTTCTCCAAAATTAATTCACAGCTTCTCCGCCAAGGCAGAGTTTTACTATGGGATCACCCAACATTAGTGACATTGTAAAGAAGTTTAAATGATGCAAATCTTACCTGGAATTTCTTTTGGAGGAAAAATATGTTCACTATGAGATTCAAAGACCTACTGGCCGTAACCGAATTAAATCCAGCACCCACAATTGTCCTTCAGTTCAGCAGCTACTAGCACTAAAATTGGATAATGTATGATAGGAGATGATGTCAATCCCACAACGATACCATTACCAAACCATGGAGAATAAAAACATAACCATACAACCTACAGAAATCCATTTCAATAAATGCCAGAGGTAATCAATAAACAATAAACAGTCATTTGATGGGTACTTAGCTCATGAAATGTCCTGATGCCTCGATCTTGAAACGCTGCCTGTCACAACTTCATTGGTAGCTGGACCTAACCAAGGTTCCTTCACTATCAAGTCCACAACTTTAATTCAGCTTTTTGCCACTATCAAACATAGCATGCACCGCCATCTACCTAGTAAATGCTAGAGGCCAATTGTCCACTTGGTGACCATAATCTGGAGGCATGTGCCACCAGAACCCCTTTCCTTGCCCCATGAACAAAGTTTCTGTCACTAGTTGGACCTATAGATGTATATAAATACTGTTGTTTGTACTTCCTAAGAGTTGGCTGCCTTCCGTAGCACATTATCACATACTCCCAGACAAAGAAACAAAAGAGAGACATACTTTTCCTAGATGCCCATGTAGCAAATGGCGACTGCTGGGGTTAATATTGGGGAAGCACATAGTAAATTATGCCCCTGCCAAACTTATTCAGCTACTAAGGGTTAAATTCTGATCTCTATAAAGTTATTTGCCATGAGACTCACAAGTGATGCATTTGTTGTTCTTTCAAGCCAGGCTGGTTCCTCTTTGATTTTTACTTGCAGGTCCATTTCACACTGCAACTGAAGGAGTTAGAAGGTACTGGGGTTCTTGATTACTTCCAATGATTTTACACTGAAACATAGCCCAGAGAAATATATTACCTTATTGCAGTCATTGCTACTTAGGTTATCTGTCAACAGACTAAGCATTATGCTTGAAATTTTACATGACCGTCAATATTATGAACATGCCAAAAAGACTCAAAATTTTACATGACTGTTAATATTGTGATCATACCTATTGGACCTCAAGTTTCCTATGACTGATACTATGCACAACAATCTCCATAACAACACTGATAACCATAACAAGAATTCTACATGTGATATCCTAAATGGAAACTTCTCAAAATTTCGAACCCTACTACCATATGTCGCAGCCAACAATGTAAAGAACAACTCAACATTCACAGCGTCACTATTAAATTTAAAACATAGGTAAATAACACAGCAACACAATAATTAAAATTATGCACTACATATTGTAATTTCTTTCTGAAACTAATATCCGCAATTCTTCACCTGCCCTTCAGCAAAATTCTTCACTCCAAAAAATTTTGATAGGTAAGGTAAGTTACGTTATATTGCTACAACACACGAGAAACATATTTGCCGGCACTTGTGACACAAAGGCCAGGAGTTTTCAAAAAGAATGCCAGTTATATGTGTATACAGTTTTAATGCTTAAGTAGAAATAAAATTTAAGAAAATTAAAAATATTAAATGTTAAAAATATGTAGAATGCTGAAACTGAGAAAGATTAGTATTAACTTCTTACTCTTCCCAATTGAGATCTATAATTTTCGCAAAAGTAAATTATAGAACTTGAACCTTACCGACAATAGAGATTGTGGACACAGTGTAAATGATAGAAATCACAATTTCTCAATGAAGAAAATCTGTAGTAGTGACTCCAAGAATAACATCCGACGTCCTAATCCTATCGTCGGGCGTCAAAGTGGGTCGTACTACGCCTCCCTTAACATATCAGGCGAACTAGCAATTTCAAACACCTCCGACATTTAACACAAAATCTGGTCAGACAAAATACGCACGACGGAACTACGTCTCTTACTATCAAATGAATGCAAGTCGAAAAACACAATAAATCTCTACCATTACAATACGTGAACTCAAAAATAAATATACGTGACGAACAATTCTCCACATCGAACACACTCTCAGCCTATGCACCGAAGTGTTAGGGAAGCAAAATGAAAATTCCCAACACATATTTACCATTTAGTGGATTCCTTCAAAATAATAATCATCACTACCGCATTCGAAATTCTCAAATCGCCTATCATCAAATCCAACTATATTTATCAATGACCTATCCAGTGAACCAATTCAATACAACCCAACCATGGGTCCAAAGTGCTCTTCGATCCTTGAGGTCGTTCATTATCTTATTATCCATACGGGCTTTACGTAACAGAGATCACTGGATGTGTACTACCCAGACTTTAACATTTTACTAGAGTCGTTTTCACTTGGAATCTTTCTATAAATTTTACGATGCTTCACACCATAGTCGTCTCAAATTCGGATTGATTGCGGAAAACAATACAGTCTGCCTCAACACAGCCTGTTTCCTAAATACTTCCTCTACAAAAATATAGCTTGTCTCAAACTCCTTCTTCTCGCTTTATTCCAGCGGTATCTCTCTCATCTCCACATACATATAAATTCATCGCTCTCAAATTCCTTTTCCTTCAAGACCCTTTTTCATACTTCGATCCCCTGGTGAAGACGACAACCATTATTAAACACATCTCTTACTTTACTATTATTACGACTTTCGAACCTCGAGAGTCCAAGAGCACCCAGCGACTTTTCGTATCATTGATATACACGATGTCTCAAAATTTCCTTCCCATTAATGACTGTGACTCTAACAAATTTCACCGAAATCATCTAAATATGCCTGCGATCCTTGTAAAAATATACTGGTTAAATGCACTTTAACATAGAAAAATTTCCTTATCCCGCGGTAGACATTATTATTATTATTATCGACCAACATTTCTGAATTCAACTGGCATCTGAGATTAAGATATTCGCCACGACAAATTTACACTTATAACGTTCCAAAAATCCACGCTTGGGATTTTATCTCATCGAACATTCAACACAAAATTTTTACACGTCGCATTTTACCGTTCTTGACATGAACTTTACACACTGAAATTTTCACACGCTGACCAACAATTACAACACCTTTCGCCTGATAATTACGCATATCAACCCGACAATCATCTGGAAAAGTTGGTTGGGACAGACAATGACTAACTAATTACAACATAATATAAAATAGACAGACCTGCACAATGGTGACATTCTCAGCATTCTGATTACATCGTCGCCAGCTGACCTCAGGCTTAGCCGCTCATTTTCACAGATAACATTTTCATTTCCAAAATCTCACTCATACAAACACTACCCTTCACACACACGATATTAAAATTACCACATAAATCAGGCACTTTCTCTGTAACTTGCACCACGAACTTCCCTCGTCCTGCAGTCGACTACAACTGTCTGATGCGTTCCCAGAGTGGTTTCTCTCTCCGTTACCTCAATAAACAGGTGTTCGGCCGATAAGGGAGCAGAACTACTTTGAATAGCTTCCCCCAAGACTCGGCTTCACTTTCAAGTGTACATGAGATGATATAAATAAAACCTGCTGCGTTTATTTCAACCAGCCTACACCTTCCTAGTTCGTCGGCAAACGTTCAAACTTTCCCAATCACTTCTTCTTCTTAACCAAGTATATGGACCTTAGCCACGGACATGTATTTAATTATTGTCGGTCAATCTGGCGCGAATTTCCAATGGCGACGGGCGCAAGCTCCCGCGGCTTCAAGTTCCAGATCGACACTGAAAAATCTACGGTGGGGGGTTTCTTTTATAATTTCAGGAGGGACGCTATCCCCTCTATGAGGCTTGGTTGTGTAATCTGCCAATTTTGCGTCTAATAGACCGATTTTGATAAGACTTGTCCCAGAACTCCGGACAGACTTGCACTTATGTTAGATGTTAATTTTATAATTTTTCTACACTCACAACAGGGTAAATAAATTGTTTCTGCCCGTGCGTTTCGCGCGTTTTCTTCCTTCCCTGACCTTGGCACGTGTAGCTGGTTCGCTGGTCTCACGCTAACATGTACTTAGGCTTAACTGCATTTAAGTTTTTCCCTGGTGTCTCTGTCTTCACGGAGGGTGTACGAATAATTTTGCTTATTTATTTCTTCATTTACTAGATTGCCAAAATCCCTCGTTGTGCAGAATTCCATGAATTTAAAGAATTGTCGGGCACTCGAGTCCCACCGAGGTGTCCCGGCAATTCACGAGCTCGCCGTGAGGGAGAACCTTCCCACGCGACATCGGGGCTCGTAGGAGAGCAACATGGCTGCCTTCAAACATAAAAGTACTTTCTTAATACCAAATAAATGTTGGGGAAAAAAAATTTTCTCATCGTGGAATTATGGGTTCAATACATCTTTCAGTCTGTCAAAAGAGGCACCATGGGCCACACACTGAAAAATATTGAGATTTGTACTTCTATTGCATCTACTAGAGGATGGCAAATCTCTGGCAGAGTAGTGTTTGAAGAAACCAAGACATGATAGCACATACTCTGTTCCTACATACTGCACCAAATCACAACATATCATTTAATCAGTCATCTGCATTTAGATGATAAACAATGTCAAGCTACAAAATTGTATGCATCCCTTGTATTCATTGATCTACACTATTTACAATAAAAAATGTTCTATTTTATGTGACAGTAGGATATATCAAATATTTTCTGCTACATGGAACAGGATGGAATCATGAATATATTTGAGGGTTTAAAAGACAAGAGAGAGCTTACAGATTCTGTGATTGCTCGCTCTTACAACATGCAGGAGGTACAAATAATGCTTCCTTTCAGTCCATCCGCAGCAGAGGAGTTCTAATAAATTTACAGAAATATGTAGCATCATGATCTACATACAATAATATGGCAGCTGATCCAGCACAAAACATTCCCATGCCAAGTCACAACATAGCTCCACCTATTAAGAGCTATGTCCAAGGAATTGCTTGCTCATTTAGTACAGTATTATGAACAATATGGTGCTACTTCCACAACATTACGGTGTGCAAGGGACTTTGCTGTGACCTAGACGAAATGCCAGTTGAAGACAGTGGAAACTCACTTCAGACAGTGCCATTTGTACCTACTGTATATCGAAGGCAGAAATCTATGTTGGTGGTTGCAGAGTAGGCTGATCTGTGGTCTGACAGTATGCACTCCAACTGGCCAAGCAAGCAGAGGAGGGGTGGCTATGGTTCCACCGTGTTTCTACACCTCTGCATTTGGGACACAGAAACGGGATGTTCCCCTACCACCGGCTGTCCTGAGATTGGTTTTTCCTTTCGCCTGCAGTAAGGCGAATGATGGGACATTTCCTAGTATATGTCATGGCCACCAAATATCTTGCCCACACCACAAATCTCCTTGCTTAAGATGATGATGCCTGTTGATTAAAAGGGCCTAAAATCTAGTTCATTGTTTTAAGAGAAAGTACAACTAGGCAACCATCCCCTGTATATATTAGTAATCGGAGAGAAGATATGGAAGGGGGCTGACACTAGGAAAAATGATGGTATCAGCTGAGAAGGACCATGCCCTTTGAGGAAAATAAGACTCCCTAGGCCTCCATACATAATACATTCGGGGGCATAAAAGAGCAGGTCGTGATCGAGGTAGATCAGATAGAATAGATGAAAGTGGGGAGCCTGGCACAAGTAAGCGGAAGCAGTGCCAAAATTCAATTAAAGGCTCCGTGGTCGCCTACCCAAGCTCCCAAGTACAGAGCCCACATGGGACCCCTTTTAGTCGTCTCTTACAGCAGGCAGAGGATGCTGTGGCTGTTATTCTACTGCCCCTACCCACAGGGGGACAACTATGATAAGGCTAGTTGCTTTACGTTGCACCGACACAGATAGGTCTTATGACGTTGATGGGACAGGAAAGGCCTAGGAATGGGAAGGAAGCAGCCGTGGCCTTAATTAAGGTACAGCCCCAGCATTTGCCTGGTGTGAAAATGGGAAACCACAGAAAACCATTTTCTGGGCTGCCGATAGTGGGGTTCGAACCTATCTTCCGAATACTGGATACTGGTCGCACTTATGTTTCAAATTATCCGAAATTCATTTGCCTTGGTGTGGTATGTTTTCATGTTCTGGCCTCAGGAGATTAGTAAAAGAAGAACAGTAAGGATGCTTACCTCAAATATCTTGTACTTTCTCTTCAAACACGCAAACGAAGATAACAGATATACGCATACAAATCAGAGTAAAGCAAAATGTCACAAACGTCAAAAACGTGGTCGTCCCACGTGGTCCAAGTTGTCAAACTCAAATCGACCAATAGCAATCGGAAGATGTTTCTACCAATAGAAGCTGCCGTATTCGTCACGTGGGCTTAGGGTGAGTGACGTGATGTACAACAGCGCGCCCACGCGAGTGGAGGGCAAAAGTATTCAGTCTGAGCCGGGCCCTCGGAAGGGTAGGACCTATGCCGCTGTCAAACCCTTGCAGGTGGTAGTGGTGGGGGTAAGGTTCGGCAGTACGGTTCACTGCCGTCTCAATCCTTTATATATAGATTGAGACGGCGCTGGTTCGGTTATTGATGTTGGGGAGGAAGGGGCGTTAGCGTTGAAGGAGGGATTGGATATGGGTGGGGTATAGTAGCCATTACTGAATGAAAACAGCTCATTTGCGAGCTTTAATCTGAAAATGCAACAACCCGACATTATAGAGATCACTTTGCAGTTGCTCACAATATTGTAACTTATTTATTACTCTGTACAGAATAACATCATCTGCGAGAAGCCTTATCTCTGATTCCACTTCTTTACACATAGCATTGATATATATAAGAAAACATAAAGGTTCAATAATACTGCCTTGAGGAATTCCCCTCTTAATTTTTACAGGGCAGGATAAAGCTTAACCTTCTATAATTCTGTGAGTTCTATTTTCTTAAAACAGAGCCACCCATTCAGTCACTCTTTTATCTAGTCCAATTGCATTCATTTTTGCCAGTAGTCCCCCATGATCTACCCTATCAAATGCCTTAGACAGGTCAGTCGCGATACAGTCCAATTGACCTCCTGAATCCAGGATATCTGCTATATCTTGCTGGAATCCTACAAGTTGTGCTTCAGTGGAATAAACTTTGTAACAGTATGGCTTCTCTTCTGTGTGTGTCCGCATATGAACAGTTAGGTCGGACTGCCTTTCATTGTGAATGATTTGCCACAGACATTGCACCTGTTTAGTTTCTCGCCTGTATGGGTCCGCATTTGATTGGTCAGACTGCCTTTCCTAGTGAATGATTTGCCACAGACATTGCAGCTGTAAGGCTTCACGCCTGTATGGCTCCGCATATGATCGGTTAGTTTGCCTCTCTTTATGACTCACCTGTATGTCTCCGCATATGTTCGGTAAGATTGCCTCTCTTTATGAATGATTCGCCACAGACATTGGATCTGGTTGGCTTCTCGCCAGTATGGGTCCGCATATGATCGGCCATACTGCCTTTCCTTGTGAATGATTTGCCACAGACATTGCAACTGTAATACTTATCGCCTGTATGGCTCCGCATATGTTCGGTTAGTTTACCTTTCATCATAAATGATTTGCCACAGACATTGTCGCTGTATGGCTTATCGCCTGTATGGGTACGCATAAGATAGGTCAGACTGCGTTTCGTTGTGAATGATTTGCTACAGACATTGCAACTGTAGGGCTTCTCGCCTGAGTGGGTCCGCATATGTTCGGTTAGTTTGCCTCTTTTTATGAATGATTTGCCAGACATTACACCTCTATGGCTTCTCGCCTGTATGGGTCCGCAGATGATCGGTCAGAATGCCCTTCCTTATGAATGATTTGTCACAAACATTGCAACTGTATGGCTTCACGCCTGTATGGGTACGCATATGATCAGTGAGACTGCCTTTCGTTACGAATGATTTGCCACAGACATTGCACCTGTATGGCTTCTCGCCTGTATGGGCCCGCATATGAACTGTCAGATTGTCTTTCCTTGCGAATGATTTGTCACAGATATTGCAACTGAAAGGCTTCACGCCTGTATGGGTACGCATATGATCGGTCAGAGTGCGTTTCGATGCGAATGATTTGTCACAGACATTGCACTTGTAAAGCATCTCGCGTGTATGGGTCCGCATATGATCGGTCAGATTGCCTTTCTTTATGAATGATTTGTCACAGATATTGCACCTGTAGGGCTTCTCGCCTGTATGAGTCCGCATATGATCGGTTAGTTTGCCTCTCTTGATGAATGATTTGCCACAGACACGGCATCTGTATGGCTTCTCACCTGTATGGGTCCGCATATGTTCGGTTAGATTGCCTTTCTTCCCGAATGATTTGCAACAGACATTGCACCTGTGTGGCTTCTCGCCTGTATGGGTCCGCATTTGATCGGGCAGATTGCCTTTCTTTATGAATGATTTGCCACAGACATTGCATCTGTAAGGCATCTCGCCTGTATGAGTCCTCATATGTTCGGTTAGTTTACCTCTCTGTATGGATGATTTGCCACAAACATTGCAACTGTGTGGCTTCTCGCCTGCAAGGGACCGCATCTGACCGGTTAGACTGCCTTTTTGTATGAATGACTTGCTACAGACATTGCACCTGTTTGGCATCTCTCCTGTATGAGTCAGCTTGTGATAAGATAAACTGCTTTTTTTGACAAATGATTTGCAACATATAGTGTAAAAGCGGGGCTTGTTTCCTGTGTGAATATCCATGTGACCTGCTAGTTTTTTCCAGCTGAAGGATATTCCACAGACGTTGCAGCAGTATCGGTTCTCGCCCGTGTGAGACCGCATAACGTCCGGCCTATTCCTGAAATTTTTATGAGATACTGAGCATTCGTTTATAATCCCACCTTTATGCAATCGCGTGTCCTCTGTCAGCATTTTCCTCTTTGTAAAGCAATTATCAGAAAATACGCACACCTGGAGCGGGTGGATCCTGAGGTGTTTCGACAAGCTGCTTCGGCTACATAACACCTTTCCGCAGTGATCGCACTTGAAGGGTCGATCTTCCTTGTGTCTCTTCAGATGTTGCAAGAGGTCCAACTTCCTAGCCAGGACTTCACTGCACACACTACACCTCAAACTAGATGATCCGCCGTCCGGAGGTTGATGATCTCTATAGCTCACCTCGGGTCTCGATCTACAGTGACAAATTAAAACCATGTGACCAATAGTTCAACAGCCAAATCCACTACAACTCTCACACAGGGGATTTGCTACTGGACATTCCAATCACTGATATCCAGTGCAGAGAGTTCGTTACTCATAAACATTACATTCCTGAGAGTAAACATCATCTGAGGTTAAATTTCAAAAGCTCTCACTTGTTACGAGAATATGTTGCGTCTTTTCTTAATCACGATATCAGGAGCAAGAAACTTGTCTTGGTTTAGAAATGTACGAGTTAATAGACAACCTCATTTGAAGAAAGCATGAGAAGTGGTCCAGCCTAAAAGGGTAAATACTCATACAAGCTATTTAATCCAGCACTTATTATTCTATCGAAATCCGTAGTCTGTTCTCCTACATAAAGAACGGCATATGCTTTGGAGTTTTGATCTTGTTGAAGCACTCTGCGCTTTGTTGCAGGGAAGTAATAATATTTGTAAAGGACCTTGTTCTTGAGGTTGTTTGAGAGAAAGTCTGTGCTGTAGATATTAATAAATTTGAGAACGTTTGCCGACATTCAGCAAGATATGTTGAAACACGGCTAATCTTTTATGAATGTTATTTTGTCACACAAATACGCATTTTGTATTTGTACATTGTTATATCACTATAGCATTTTATTATGTCACTGTGTAGCTTTTCCGAAATATGTACCTTTGATTTGCAATCAAACATAGCCAACCTATATATTGGACGGTAGGTTTATACAAGGACGTTCATACTTACTACCATGTACTACATCAGTCTACGTCTTAATTTCTGTATTTACCACGGTAGCCACTAATCCTGATGGAATCCTGGCAAAGCTGAAATATAACAAGTATACGACGGCTCTCTCGCTAGCATTGATACTGTCTTTTCTCCTCAAGACACTGCTGTTAAAGACATTATGAAGGCAACACAGAATATGGCATTGGTGGTAGCGTTTGATTACAATGCCCTAATATCCTAATTTTGAAACAAAACGCATCCTATCATGCCCATGAATATTCTTACAAGTATTACTTTAACAATACGGATAGAAGGAGCATGAAAATCAAGGCTTGAGCCAAAATTCGACATGACAAGACGTTGAATTGCACCGTAGTGGATATTGCTGCTATGTAAAAGAAGGAATATTATTCTATTTATTTCAAAAGATCACGGGCAACGTGATTATTTTTAGTGGATTCATAACATAGTTGGATAGCATCCAATTCTGAGCCTGTCTCCCCACCACAGAGTAGTTCTACATATTCTACGGAAGAAGGGCGGGAAATGCAAATTTCTTGGTTAAAGGTGAGATCCGCTTACAACTGCGACATGGGAAAATCGTTCACGCAGGCTAAAATATATCGTAACATGGACTGGTACTTTCCAATTCATGCTCTATGAACTGAATTCACATGGCCCAGTCGAATGCATGACTGGCTCACAAGCAAAGTAATGGGAGGCTCGACCATGTATTGTTACTGCACTCTTTGGAGAAAATAAGTGGACAAATGAAAGGGGGACATTGATTCCAGATATGACAGACTAAATCTCTTGATCATCAAACAAGATATTGATGTTGACACCACTAGACAACAGGGGGCAGAAAATACGACACGGGATGGTATGTCATGCCTTCTGTGGCATATCACACCAAGCAAAGGTGCAAAAGTCTGTAACCCTTCTTCTTTACGTGAATTGATTCCTGTGACAAGTAATTTATCAGGTTCACAATTAGTTTTCAGTAAAATAATGTTTCATTTTGCATTGATAAATATTCTACACCAACCAGCTATATTCCTGTAACACGTGGCGCTTCCCAGGTGACGGATACGGGTTCCCCGCTGGCCTGCCGATGAACTTGAGCAAAATATAAAAGCTCTCGCGTACCAAACATGTACAAAGTTTTTAATGGCAACTTTGGCGGAGATGGAGACGTTCACTAGGGACCAGATGGCGGAACAGGTAAACCAAATTTCTATAAGTTAATGCAGAAAAGAGGGTAGCGTTTCTTCTCTAGAGGAGTGGCTGCAAAAGGCATCTGTTCTCCATGTCCGCACCTGCGTTACTACCTTCCGTCATGAGCACCTAAATGCTTCAAGACAAGCCGGCCGTAAAATAATGCCGTTACACCATTACAGAAATATGTCTCATGGTATCGGAGCCAAGGTTAGTGCAGCCCCTGGAAGGGACGCGCATTGGCAGTGCCCAGTCAGCATGAAAAGTATGCTAGGGTTACCGTCGCACGGGCTGTGACGGCTAACCATGCTAGTACCCCCATTTTGTATCCCATCATTGAATTATGCCGGGGTGAAGTAGCGAATACGCCACTGCACTTGAGAGAAGGCTTGTAGGCATCTGAGAGATGCGGAAAAAAATGGAATGGAGAAAAGTCATGTAAAAAGAGGTGTGGTTACTAACGGGTGCACAACAGAAACCGAAGAACAGCTCATGGTGTTGACATTGTCATATCAGCTAAATTTGACGGTTCAGTTTCCGAGGTGCAAAAGTTTGACAATCGCTTGATGTAAAGCGTCCGCATTGGGGAGAGAAGGAAATTACAATTATTCAGCGCAACGCTCCACAAACTGACGTGCGCATGGAAACCAAAGATGCGTTCTGGGCACTGCCTGACAAGAAGACCGCTGACTATCTTATCGCTGCCGCTGATCTGAATGGACGTGTCAGACCGAGGAAAGAAGAACAATCAGTCCATGGCGTTCACGGATATGGAGAAAAGAACGACGATGCCCAACAAATTCGCGATTATGCAGAAACTGATCACCGCAAACACACGGTTCAAAAAGAGTGATATTCATCTACTCTGTACTACAGTGGCTCCCATCCAATTCGCATTGACTACATCCTTGTGAGAGGGTGAAATCTCGAAGATGTTCTAGAGATAACAGTTGTCCCTTATTAAATCCTTGCGATGCAACAACGACCAGTCATCTAAGCTGTGGATAAAGTCACCAAGAGCCCAATACTTCACAGGAAATAGACAAATTGGGATCAAATGGTTGCCCCTGAAGAAGGAGACTAACGTCGTTGCAAAAGTTACAGAGTCACAAATCACCATAGTTGAAGTGAGCCGGACTAAACTGAAAGACGCCTTTCGCTCTATTCCTGGAACAATTAAGTCAGGGCGACGACAACGAAGGATTAAACATGATATATGGCCAAGGAATGAAGATGTTAAATATGCAGTACGGTTGAAGAAGCAGCTGTACCACGAGTTTCTTGCTCGTTGGAATGCCTATAAGGCAGCCACTCGTAAAATGAAGGAGGTATTTGCCGTAACAAAATCAAACCGGTAGGCAGGTCTATATGTGAAATATGACATGCGCGAATTCGAGCGGAATTTTTAACGGCTAGTCCAATCGAGCCATCGCAAAACGTCAGAAGTCCAACGTTTTTACGGCATCAATGAGGAAACAGACGATCTGCTACTGGACAGGCGGGAAGCGCGAGTACACGGGTGGAACAATTTTGACAACATTTCAATCATGGAATTTCCGTATCTACCAATCCTAATCACCTCAGCTGTTGAAGGTCCAACGTAGGAAAATGACGCCACTAAACTCCAGACTACGCTGAAGGAAATGAAACCAGGGAAAGCCATCTGTCCCGATTATCTTCCAGCAGAGTTTTGTTTCTCTCAATGGGGGGATGCAGCAGTGTGGCTAAAGCAATCTTTTCAACCATATCATTAAAGAAGGTCAAAAACAAACAGACTAGCGACGGATTATCAATTCAGAAATAAGGGAAGCCCCGCCAATTTTTCTAATCACGGCGCGAACATACTTCTGAGCCTCGCAATGAGAGACTTAGAACAAATCTTCGACAAAAGGATTAGCGATTTAGCCAAACATACAAGAAGCCAAGCTGGATTTGTGTAAAATTGTGGCGCAGTAGGAGAAACCCATGCTGCCGGACTATTACTTGAGAAATACTGTGAAAAGAATAAGATGCTTCATCACAAATGTCTGGACCCTTAGAAGCCCTTCCATCGGGTACTTCATGACCTAATCAGTCAGCCCTACAAGTACATGGCATTCCAGAGCACCTTGCTGAGAGGGTATAATTGCTCTACAAAGAACAAATGAGTTGTGTTCAAGCTAACGCAGGAGCGTCTGATGACTTCCGCATAACTGTAGGAGTCCATCAAGGCCCCGGCTTATCACCACTGCAGCTCATTCTTGTGATGGACATAATTACCACAAACCTGCGCAGTCCAATACCATGGACACTTCTCTAAGCAAATCATATCATTAGAATAAGCTAGACCTGCAGCGTCAAACAGAAGACTGGAACAATCGACTAGCGCAATAAGCCCCGCGCCCCAACAAGAAAAAGACAGAATACATTGCATTACATCGTCGAGAAGTTGGAACCATGCATGTTGACGTTCAAGATATTGTACGAGTAGAGATATTTAAGTATATTGACTCCACAATCTATGATTATGGCCGACTTACTGATGAAGTCAACTTAAGGATATACAAAGCCTGACTGAAGTGGAGAATGACAACAGGCGCCGTTCCGAACTTTGGACGAAGGGCCATCTCTAAACTAAGTTCTACCGAACTGATATCTGTCCTATCGATATCCATCCTGTCTTTTTCTACGGCAACGAATACTGACCAGCTCTAGAGGTTGAACGCCAAATAAGCATCATGGATACAAAGTTGCTTAGGTGGAAGGCTGGCATAATTAGGCTAGATCACATTTCAAATGATGTTATTAGAAAACGTTTTGGCATTGCAGCGATCCAGAAGAAAATTGGGGAAAGGCGTGTGCGCTGGTTTGGTCATGTGTTGCGTGTAGAGGACGATACATTGGGAAAGTCAGAGTATTACACAGAAAGTCGGTGAAAAGAGGCGCTAGGGACGAACCAAACAGCATAGACTGATAAAGTGCACAACGGCCTGATATATGGAAGACTACATGCAGACATGGGCCGAGACCGAACTAACTGGAGTCAATGAACCACAACACCGCACCCTGCCACCAGATGCAGACTGATGAATATTCTGTTACAAAAATTGAATGCAATGGATATTTTACACATCCTAACATTCAAATTAGTTTATTGTATGTTCAAATTTTCTCCCCTAATGCCTATGTCCGATATCTATAAAAACTTATTCTCACAAAATAGTGTTTGAATGTCTGAACGCTTCTGGATTTCGTGTTTAAGTGACTCCTATAAATGCATTGTGAAGAAAAATTTATAACTCAAAAAAATAAAAAATGGGTATATCTGTGTTAAATGGGAAGGACAGTTTGAATATCCGGTGAAATTCTACGAGTACCTACAAGAGGGGAGTCCGTCAGTGTATTCTAGCCTGAATAGAATTTTGCAATTCATATTTCTGCTTACATACGTCATAGACAGCAGACGATCATATTAATCAGTTTGTTATTTTCACTCCGATCACGCCTATAAATATGAAGACCATGGAGGAGTGGCACAAAGTGGTCAGCTCAGGGCCATGTGACACTCAACGCTCTAAAGCTGGAAGGAAGCCACATAACTAAGTGGTTAGTTCAGGACCATGTGTCTACACAAACGGAAGTAAGCCTCATCACTATTTAGATCAGGACGATGTGTGTCTCCACAAATGGAAGGTAATCTCATCACTAATTGGTAATCTCAGAAATACGTGTATTTCCACAAGTCAGCAATTAGGAAATTTTATGAATCTTAAAATCTTTTCTTATGTAATTCAATACCCAACTGGCATGGCAAATAGTTTAGACATTTTAAAGGAAGTCATTTAAGTTGCGGCATGATATTTGTAGACTGCTGAAATGAGAGTGAGGAAACAATAGCGCCTGAGGTGAGATATAAAACAAAGTGGGAAGTAGCAGATAAGATCCGGTCGACTGAATCCTTCAGAAGCATCTAAAATCTATGATGTAAAATGGACTAAGCTACGTAGACAATGGACTGTCCTCTGACATATATACCAAGGAAAAAGAAGACACATAAAATGCATGTCGCTTTGCTGGTCTCTGCACAAAATATGTTTAGAAAGTAGAAAGCTAATTTAGACTCCATCAAAAATAGAAATATGATTTTGTGTGTGAAAAGGATTCATAAGCAACATTTTTACTGGTGGTCATAATACAAGATTGTTCCCTAACGTAGCCTATTGTGTCCTGTTACACATGAATGACAAAGAAACAGAGAGTGTGAGCTGGTACTTGGTAGTTCTGAGGACCGACATGGATATTTCTTGCCACTAGTTGTGAAAGTACAGTAGGAACAAGTCAGTTCATCACATAAGAGCCGAGAAGACTCTAACCACTCACAAAATCAAATAAACCATTCAGAATTCATAGTTTCCATCACAAATCTGGTTTGAAGTCAAACCTTACGCTATGACTAGCCATCGCATGACCTGCTGATACAAGGGCTTGGTTAAGAGCACCAATCCGAGACTATACAATCATTTCCCACGGATTATCAAAGATCATTTCACACAGTAACCAACAAAGGTGTGACAGCAAGAAATTAATTAGCAATGTCACAATTACAGTTCAAAAACACTACTGCATTAAATGTTTTAAAACAGGACATACACTTGTGGTACTTTGTAAGGTCAATGGGAATAATTACACTTATGAAAGAATATTATATCACTACGTTATTAAGTTATTATTATTATTATTATTATTATTATTATTATTATTATTATTAGCATAGGGCAACAAGTTAGATACATATATAGAAATAGATAGTGTTTACAAATGTACACAGACAAGAAACATGTTTTATAGCAGAATGTCCAGTTGAGAGATCCTCTGTATGGCTTCCTCTGTTGGTTTCAAAAAGTCACTCGGGCTACCTGTGTAGGAATGTCGTGTACATTCACTTACAATATGGGGATCATCTGTCGAGATGCACCACAGTCGCACTCTGGTGATGAGATATATTTCCACTTATAAAAGGCATCCCTGCGTCGTCCATGATTGGTTCTCACCCAATTCAGAATGGTCCAAATCTTACGTGGTAGATGATGTTCACCAGAAAAGATGTTGTGTAAGGAACTGTCTATGGCAACTTTCCAGCGACATCTCCATTCTTCTAAAGGGTGAAAATACCCATCAGCCAATGCGGCAGCATCATGCAAAGATGGATGTCGTGACTCCAACCTCGTTACCTTGAGAACAGGAATATCATCCAAAACAGGCAGTTGAGACTTCATTTCTATCTTCTTGAACTCTCGGTTGGGAGCATTTTATCTTTCTAAAACAGGTGGCATTATACCTGACAGAATTGGGAACCAATAAAGGGATGTGGACTGGACAGTACCAGATATTAACCGCAAGCTAACATTCAGTTCAGTACCAATTAGTTTTGTATGTGGGCTATCCACCCAAACTGGTGCACAGTACTCACCACACGAGAATACCAGTCCCAAAGCAGATCATAAAGTCTTTGCTGATGAACCCCAACTTGAGCCATACAATTTCTGAAGGATAATATTACGTGTTTTGAGCTTTTTTGACAGATTCATAAGATGTTGTTTGTAACATAGTGTGCGATCAAGTGTAATCCACAAATATTTGGGATAGCTGCTATGCCGAAGTTCTTGGTGACAAAAACGTATGTGAAGTTTAATGCCAGCTTGGCGATTATTCAGGTGAAAACATGACACTTCTGTTTTCTCAGAGTTAGGACACAGTTGCCATTTCTTGAAGTACGTTTCAAGTGAAATCAGGTCTCTTTGTAGCGCTTCTTCTGTCACACTCAGGTATCGATTTTGAGTGGCTAGTGTTATGATATCAGCATAACAAAATGTTTGCGATGATGTTTCTGGGAGATCGGAAATATACAAATTGAACAGTAGGGGAGACAGTACCGATCCTTCAGGTAATCCATATTTGAGCTTCCTTTCTCTACTCATACTATTTCCCATACACACTCGAAATCTTCTGTCATTGAGCATATTGCTTATAACCTGCACGATGGTCCTACGGGGTGCAATTCGGAGAAGCTTGTAAATTAATCCTTCCCTCCAGACTGCGTCAAATGCTGCTGTAAGATCAATGAATACAGCTGAGGTCTTGAGTTGTTTCTGGAAACCTGCTTCCATGTGGAATGTCAGTGAAAGCACTTGATCGCAGCAGCTGCGATTTGGCCTGAATCCAGCTTGATCAACTGTAATACGCTGAAAAATAGTTGCGCTGATTCTGTTGTGGAATAGCCTCTCAAAAAGAAGGGCAACTGGTCTATAACTGCTTGGGTCATTGGCAGGCTTACCTGGTTTCAAGATGGAAATCACTTTCGTTCGTTTGAATTCTGCCGGGAGTTGTCTGTTCTATAGAAGGTCGGTAAAAAACCTTAACAGCCAACTTCTTGCATTCTTCCCTAAATGAATGCGAAATTCTGGATGAATGTCGTCAAAATTTGGAGCTGTACTTGGTTGAACGTCTTTGAGAGCAGCATTGATGTCTTGCACCGTAAGCGGTTGTGAATACCTTGATGTGCGTGGTGTTCTTTATTCCAGAGTTTGGAGCTGGCGCCGTATGTATTTGGTATGTTTCTTATCTGATGGAGTTTGGGAAGTTGTGACGATGTGAGATGCTACTTCATCCGGAGTAACTCCAGGCTGTTGCTTCACCAAAGGTGTCCTTCCTCCAAGTTTTCTGCGGTGCCCCCAAGATCTTCTACTGGAATGAGTTAGGTCGATATTCTCCACTGTCTCAATCCACCGTTCTCTCCGGGTAGTATCCATGCTGGAAAGAAGTTCATCAGCTATGTCTTCATCACCAGTCTGCCGATATTCGTTATAGAGTGCATCAGTCTCTACATTCCAACCAGGGATGTATTCTTTTCTATGGCATACTCTTCTTAGCCGCCATCATAACTGCATCTACGAAACGCTTGTAATTGTGCTTGGGAGCAATCCACCGAACACATTTATCCAGTTCAGTGGTGAATGTTGACGAATTTGCTTTTCTGAAGTTCCTCCGAGCATGTGGTATTGACCGTACAACAGGAATGTTGATGCCAATGTCCGCTATAATGGGGCGATGTAGACTGTGGGGAAAATGTATTACCACTTTACAACTGGTGTGTAAGGACTGTCCTACCTCATTGCAGCTAACAAAACACAGGTCAAGGTTGGAATCCCTATTCCATGCAGCTGATTGGAAAGTACCAAGATGTTTTGGGTCAAAAATCAGATGGAGATTGTTCATTTCTGTCCATTCTACGAGTTTCGTTCCACATTCACTGTTATTCGAGTACTTCCATAGTTCGTGATGGCTGTTGAAGTCGTCTATATAAAGTGCAGGGTGTTGAGCAGTAGGTAGAACGGTACTTGGCCACTTTGCGTTTGGGGGTTTATAAATGTTAAAAATAGTAACATCTGCCACTCGCACAGCAACACAATGGATGTCTTCGTCTTTGTTTTGAAAGAGCAGTGAGGCATCTTGGATATTATTACGAACATAAGTAGCTATACCATGTGCACTGTGATATGATGCACCAAGAGCTGTGAAACCATTAATGCGGCCCCTTTTCCGAAACTCTTCTTCATTGGCTGTATCGGTTTCCTGTATAGCCACAAAATCTATCTTATTATCCAGGATAACTTTGGATGGGTAGTCACATCTATGTTAAGCTGGAAGACACGGATGAAAGGTCCAATCCTTCTTGTCTGGTAGCTCTGAGAACAGCTATTTCCATGAAATACTTTAGTCATTGCTGGGAGATATTTAAAAGATAGGTCCAGCAGCCACAGTTATTGCTTTCTTAGTACCACCCGGGGGTCACATATAGGGCACTTGGAGGTTAAACCTACGGACGTGAAGCAATAATGTACCCCCTATTTATCTACTTTTACGAAATAATAAATTCACTTACTTAAAGAATTCTGAATTTTTTAAGCAACCTGCACAAATTTAAAACTCCACTTGTACCAGTCTATTTTATTAGATTATACTCATTGTGTAGGCATGTTTTCAATCAACACACTAGAACCACCTGACTGACAATGAACACTAAAATGAATCAGCAAGTGTGATCACATCACTGGAATGAACATGAATACAATACCACAATTTTTTTACACTTGCAACAATGCATAAGTTTTATTTGCAAACTATGATATCAAAGATGTAGCATTAATGATCTCAACGTTTCATTTCTACAACACATTATCTGCTTTGGCGTCCACAAATGGAGGAATCTGACTTAACACACAAGAGAACAGAAATTACCAGAAAAAAGGAATCTAACCAAATAATTTTAAAATGACATTCTCTGAGTTACCACATTATTGAACTCAGCCATAATTATATTGATTAATGAGACTGATTATGTTAGTTTGAAGTAATTGTTGTTTAAAATGTACATAAAACTTAACAATTTTGAATTTGTATATGTAATTTATAATCTACAAACATCGCTTTTTCTGTGTGTCACTGTTGGTATGAACGTAAAAAAAACTTACACAGAATATCTGGAAGCAATAGTTTCAGAAGGCATTTCAGATGATAAGAATGTGATGAACAAATGATGCAGAGAAAGTGAAAAAAGAACACATTTTTCGTGGTTGTTTAAAGGTGTTGTAAACAAATACACTTCAAAAATATCAAGCTTTACCAAGGATTTTTTTGTAGATATACATTCAATAAATCTACATGACGGAACATTAATTCTGATCTTAAATAACCTGAATATTTTAGATAATTTTAACAGGTGGAATTTGAAGATATTAGTGTTTAAATGTAATCTTGTAAAGAAAGGATTAGACTGATGAAAACGGCCAGTTTTTGGAGATAAACCAACCACTACTGAACACAGCTGTGAATAGGTACAACATATTCCATATTGTATATAATTTGTAGTGTACGTACTTTGTTTCTTCTTTGATGTACGGCAAGAGCTGATCATCAGTATGTTCTTCTATGAATATTTCCTCCTTAGTATATTCAGAAGGCTATAAGTAAGAAATAAGAAAAGTAGAAAAAAGAAGGGAAAAATATATAGTCCTAAACCAGAAACAGCTGAGATAATAAATTTCATAGTGGCACAATAAGAGTATAATTAATTTACACCCCATTTAAAAATTATATAATTGAAAGGAACAATCAAATCAAAATTACTTTAAATGCAAGTGAGGTGTCTAACTTGTTGGCAAATGGTACACAAAAATACATTATTATCAAGCACTAAATTTTAAAAGAACAGAGAAGAAAACAATTTTGCAAATACAATATTATACAATATATGCTATTTTTTTCTATTAAGCACACAGCTCGTCCTTAATAAATGTATATAATTAACAAAATTTTACTCATAATATATTCTGTGTTACAAACATAATCAACACGTATACAACTTGTGCAGCTACTTCAAATAATAGTATACAATTTCTATTAGATTAAAATTTTCATTGCATTTATTTATTTTATTTTTACTGTTTTGGGGACCTAACTAGCATAATGACCTGCTGCGTTTTAACCCGAGCCCTTTCGCCACTGCTTTTCAAACAACTGATAAGATAGATAAGAACATGAAAAGGAAAACACTGTTGGATAGCAGTAGACATGGTAGCACAGAACAGGAGGAACATTTGTAAATATGTAAATTTAAAATTATCTACATATTTGTGAATATTCAGCAGAGTATATGTACACATACACGTATGGGTGGAGGCACTTCTGTGTATGTGTACATGTACAATTTAAGGAAAATAAATAATAATAAATACTCTCCAAATCATAACCCAATACCATTCCTTGCTTATGTTTCTCTTTGTATTGATCCTAATACCACAATGACTAGCTATTATCTTCATTGTCTTATATTCACATTCCACTGTTCCCATTTTTCTATACATGACTTGACTTGTTACTTCTTCGTTCATTTCCATGTTCCTATATATATTCTTTCCGAAACACTTCACTGTAATATCAAATAATCCCACATTATTCCCACCACTTTTCCAACAAGAGGACAATGTTTATATCACAAGCATAGAAATATCCATCGTCCCTCTCTGTACACCACATTAAGACCAGAATACATAAATCAGTCAATGTCCCAATCAATGAATAAATCAAACAACAGCATTTAGGGATGTTGGTTGTTTATGTAGAAAAAGATTGTAGAAATTTATGAAAAAACTCTCACGGTAAATTATTTCAATCACTAAATCATCTTCCTATAAGTGAACATTTGCCAAAATTAGTCCCCATGAATTCCAACTTATCTTCATGTTGTGACCTTTCCTATACTTCAACAACATGACTTAAATGTATTCATCAACTAATGTCATTCCAAGCCATCTCTCCAATGACATCTCAGAATATACTGCTTAATTGAAGACCTTGTCTCCTTTCTCCAAGTCTTCCCAGCTGAATCCTTGCAACATCTCTGTAACACAACTCTTTTGTTAGAAATCAACCACAAGAAATGGAGCTATTCCTGTGGAGTATTTCCTATTCTCTAATCAAGTAATACTGGTGATGGTCTCATACTCTCATTGTGGTTTTGCTGCAGATTTATATGCCCTATCCTTTACAACCCCTAAATAACCTCATAATCATATTAAGAGACCTGCAAATTTTATTTCTGATACGTTTATGTGATTACCACAATGAAAATATACCCTTAATAAGAATAACTAGGTACCTACAGAGATCCCCATGAACAACTTTCACCCCATCAACACAATAATTAAATTAGAGAGGACTCTTTCTATTTGTGAAGCACAGAATCTGACTTTTCACCCCATTTACCAATATAGCATTGCCCGATGTCCATCTTACAATATTGTCAAGGTCTTTTTGCAGTTACTCACAATCCTGAAACTTAGTCATTACATTTTTTTGGTAGTTGTTTTACGTCGCACCGACACAGATAGGTCTTACGGCGACGAAGGGACAGGAAAGGGCTAGGAGTGGGAAGGAAGCGGCCGTGGCCTTAATCCTTAGTTATTACAAAGAGCTTCATCAGTTTTTCAGTTCATTATTCATATTGTTTATATATATATATCAGAAAATAGAGGTCTCACAGTACTGCCCTGTGGGACCCAATCCCATAATTGTTACAGGATCAAATAAAGCTTCAACTACTCTAATACTCTGAGTTCTATTTTCTACAAATACACCAGACGTGGCCAAATTTTCATGGTAAATGGTATATTTCTATCTTTATGTAATTTATCGACCTTTATAGTTTAATCCTTGAACATTGTTTGGTGGTAAAGTTACCACTTGGGATATCCCTGCCCACATTATTGTATTTTTTCATATAGTGGCTACAGTGAGAACCACAATGTAATTTCATTATTCACATGGTTTTGTGTCATATTTTGTTAGTGAACATATTCTCTTGTTTATCGTCTATATCTGCATATTGTTGCTGTATGGAAGTAAATAATGCGACCTATTGTTAATACTGTGCATTCTGTAAATTACGTGCGTTATTGATACTATTCACGAGTTCAGTTGATATGTCTTAAGAGTGGTACTAGAGAACTGTCAAATTTTGAGGTTATGGGGAGACAAAATGACCTTTCGCCAAGAAAGGCATTGTCAGAGAGCTACTTGTTGAGAAACGTTATTCACAGCAAGAGGTAGATTCTAGATTGCAAATATTACAGCAATCTGTAAGTAGAATTTTAAAATGTGAAGATAAGGGGAAGGCAAAATGTCAACAACGTGTTGGAAACTGTGGGCGAAAGAAGAAACTAACCCCAAGGAGGAAGAAAAACTGCTTAATTTGTTAGTAAACTACCGCAAGGTTACTAGTTTGGATTTACGTATGAAATTATAAGAGTACGAGTCATTGGTACCAGCCAGGACTTTGAGACGAGAGCTGTTTAATGCTAGATTGAGAGCAAGACGACCTCTAAGAAAAGCGAAGATTACTCCTGCTATGGCTGAAAATATGTTCCAGTGGGATACGACTCTCCAGAATTGGTTATGTGAAGATTGGAAACAGGCAAGTCCATGACAATTGCTGTAATTCCTTAATTATCATTCATTATTCAATTTTAACCCAATCTAAGTGATGTAACTGTACAGTACAGTAACTGTGTGAAATTTTTCTTCCAAACCGTACAGCTTATTGCATTTAATGCTAGGCTTATTTGTTTCATTTATTTCAGGTTTGTTTTAGCGGCGAATCGGTATTTCCTGTAGAATAAGAGACAAGTCCATGTGTCAGAAGGTGAAGCATTCCATCCAGATTGAGTGAAGCAGAGAGTGAAACATCCAACTTCAGTGATGGTCTGGAATGTGTATTCTTGGTACGGCTGTGGACAATTATATATTGTAGAAGGAACTATGTGGCGTGAACTATATAGAATTAAGAACCCGTTTGGTACCTCAGATGCAAGAGTGGTTTGGCCAAAGTGAATTTATTTTTATGCAAGATGGGCCTCCTTGCCACAAAGTCTAGAAACAGTCCAGACATGAACCCCATAGAACATCCTTAGGCGATAGCAAAGAAAAGTACGAAAAGCGAATATAACGACAGAAATTGGCTTCATTGAGAAGCTCGTTCAGATCTGGTGTCATGATGACGATTTAAAGAGTCAGTGTAAAATACTGTTTGAGGGTATGCCCAGTCTAATCAAGTCACACACGAAAGCTAAGTGGGTGCTTACCAAGTACTAAAGTCATCATCTTAAAAATTGGTAACATCTTATGTTTTCAATTCTCAATTTTTAATGTTTAATAATTTGGCCTCGTCTTTATAGTCACCCATTTAGCCACAATTTTATCTATCCCAACCACACTAATTTCTGTCAGTAATTTCACAAGATCCACCCTATGAAAATCCTTATAGATATGTCAATCGTGATACATTAGACCACATGAATCTAATATATCTGCTATATCTTGGTGGAATCTACAAGATGAGCTTCAGTGGAAAAATATTTCTGAAACCTGAACTATCATCCATCGAACCAGTTTGTAATTTCGTAAATGTGTATAATATGATCAGAAAGAATGCATTCCAAGCGCTTGCATGCAACCCCAGTCAAGTTGACTAGTGTGTAATTACTGGCTTTATGTTTAGCACATGTTCTTTATACACAGGGTGCTACTACACTAATTATTAATTCATCTTGTATAGCTGATTCACACATACACTAGTCAATATCTTAAAGAACTGACTTTCGTATATGCCCAGAAATTTTACCAATCCCAGCAGCATTTCTAGTTTTAAATTTTTGTATAATATTTTCAATGTTTTTTATAGTGGACATTGCAAAGTAATTTCAAAAGATTGGATGAAATTGCCAACTGCGTCAGGTACAGCAAAAGGACACCGACCAAACCATTCGTGACATATCCTATGCTCATTTGCTGGTGAACGTTGTCTTTTTTTCTTATGTGATGCAGGACTGCAATGCCCATCGACTAATGGCGTATACACATTTCCATGTTGTGTAATTGCTACTCCATACCTTTCTCAGTACGTCGACATTCAACACCATACACAGCAACAAGACGTACTGACATGCATTATATTCTGAACTTCAGACGTAGTGTTATAATTCAGTCACAGTGTGTGCCTGTGACTTCCCTTCATCTCATCCACGCTGCCTGTATCATAAACCGCACTTCAACATCTACCCACTAACAGTCTGTAGGCAAGATCCTAGGTACCTGAATCAATTTGGATGGAGCCATTAGATGGTTCGGATGACTCCAGGTATTCACTCTTCCTTTTGTTCATTCTAGGTTGTATTGTGAAAAACAGGTATTCAATCTTCACCTTGATGCCGCAGTCCCATTCCGGGTCTATCAGCAAGTGCAACATCACCTGCATATAACAGAGTCCTACAAACACACCTTTGCAAGTCCCATGTGGTGGTGTCCATGTTGAGGACAAAGAGCAATGGGGACAGAGTGGAACATTGGTGTACACACAACCTTTCAATGAGAAGCTCTCCGAGACGTTGACAGCGCAACATGCACAACCTCTGGTATTCGTGTATAGCATCCTGATCTAAATTATAAACTTTTCTGGTACACCATGGTCATGAGTGCAGACCAGATCACACGGTGTGGAACACGGGCTGTCATCAAACCACTCTCAATAACTATTGATCTGCATTTAGGGCTGCCGCGCAGGTGGCGGATTCCGTATCTGTTTTTTCCTAGCCTTCTCTTATATGATTCCAAAGAAATTAGAAATTAATCGAACATCTCCCTTGGTAAGTTATTCCACTCCCTAAATCCAATTTCTATAAACGAATATTTGCCCCAATCTGTCCTCTTGAATTCCAACTTTATCTTCATATTGTGATCTTTAAAGACACCATCCAAACTTGTTCGTCTGCCGATGTCATTCCACGCCATCTCTACACTGACAGCTCGGAACATACCACGTAGTCGAGCAACTCGTCTCCTTTCTACCAAGTTTTCCCAGCCCAAACTTCGCAACATTTTTGTTACGCTACTCTTTTGTCGGAAATCACCCAGAACAAATCGAGCTGCTTTTCTTTGGATTTTTTCCAGTTCTTGAATCAAGTAATATTGGTGAGGGTTCCATATACTGGAACCATATTCCAGTTGTGGTCTTACCAGAGATGTATATGCCCTCTCCTTTACATCCTTACTACAACCCCTAAACACCGTCATAACCATGTGCAGAGATCTGTATCCTTTATTTACAATCCCATTTATGTGATTACCCCAATGAAGATCTTTCCTTATATTAACACCCAGATACTTACAATGATCCTCAAAAGGAACTTTCAGCCCATCAACGCAGTAATTAAAACTGAAAGGACTTTTTCTATTTGTGAAACTCACAACCTGACTTTTAACCCCGTTCATCATCATAACATTGCCTACTGTCCATCTCACAAAATTATCGTAGTCATTTTGCAATTGCTCACAATCTTGTAACTTATTTATTACTCTGTAAAGAATAACATCATCTGCAAAAAGCCTTATCTCAGATTCCACTTCTTTACACATATCATTCATATATACACAAACATAAAGGTCATATAATACTGCCTTGAGGAATTCCCCTCTTAATTATAACAGGGACAGATAAAGCTTCACCGACTCTAATCCTCTGAGTTCTATTTTCTAGAAACATAGCCACCCATTTAGTCACTCTTTTGTCAAGTTCAGGTGCACTCATTTTTGCCTGTATTCTCCCGCGATACAGTCCATTTGACCTCCTGAATCCAGAATATCTGCTATATCTTACTGGAAACCTACAAGTTGAGCTTCAGTGGAATAACCTTTCCTAAACCCAAACTGCCTTGTATGAAACCAGTTATTAATTTCACAATCATGTCTAAGAAAAACAGAAACAACGCTTTACCAAAGTTTACATGCAATGCATGTCAAACTGACTGGCCTGTAATTTTCAGCCTTATGTCTATCACCCTTTCCTTTATACACAGGGGCTACTATAGCAACTCTCCATTCATCTGGTAGAGCTCCTTCATGCAAACAACAATCAAATACGTACTTCAGATATGGTACTATACCCCAACCCATTGTCTTTAGTATATCCCCCGAAACCTTATCAATTCTTGCTGCTTTTCTAGTTTTCAACTTGTGTATCTTACTGTAAATGACATTGTTGTCATTGGTAAATTTTAATACTTCTTTAGTTTTAGTCACCTTCTCTATCTGGACATCCTTGTAACCAACAATCTTTACATACTGTTGACTGAATACTTCTGCCTTTTGAAGATCCTCGCATACACACTCCCCTTGTTCATTAATGATTCCAGGAATGTCCTTCTTGGAACCTGCTTCTGCCTTAAAGTACCTATACATAGTCTTCCATTTTTCACTAAAATTTGTACGACCGCCAATTGTGCTTGCCATATTATTATCCCTAGCTGCCTTCTTTGCTAGATTCAATTTCCTAGTAAGTTCCTTCAATTTCTTCTTACTTCCACAGCCATTTCTAACTCTATTTCTTTTCAACCTGCACTACCTCCTTAGTCTATTTACTTCTCTGTTATAATATAGTGGATCTTTACCATTCCTTAAAACCTTTAAGGTACAAACCTATAATCACATTCATCAACAATTACTTTAAACCCATCCCAGAGTCTGTTTACATTTTTATTTACCGTTTTCCACCTATCATAGTTACTTTTTAAAACTCCCTCATGCCTGTTTTATCAGCCATATGGTACTGCCTAATAGTCCTAATTTTAATACGTTCCTTTCCTTCGCATTCATGTTTAACTACCACAAAAACAGCTTCGTGATCACTAATACCATCTATTACTTCGGTTTCTCTATAGAGCTCATCTGGTTTTACCAGCACCACATCCAGAATATTCTTCCCTCTAGTTGGTTACATCACTTTCTAAATCAGATGCCCTTCCCATGTTAACTTATTTGCCATTTGCTGGTCACGCTTCCGGTCGTTCGCATTACCTTCCCAATTGACATTTGGTAAATTGAGATCACCCACTAAATCACGCTCCTTTCCTTATCGCCTCCCACATAGCTGATTATCTTATCAAATAATTCTGAATCAGCATCTGCGCTACATTCCTGGTCTGTACACTCCAAACACATCAAGTTGCCTATTATCTTTAGAGATGAGCCTTACACCTAGAATTTCATGTTTCTCGTCTTTGACTTTTTCGTAGCTTACAAATTCTTCTTTCACTAGGATGAGTACTCACCCCTCCTACCATTCCTATCCTATCTCTACGATTCACACTCCAGTTCCGTGAGAAAATATCTGCATCATTTATATCGTTTCTCAGCCATGATTCAACTCCTATTACAATATCTGGTGAGTATACACTGACTGAGCAAATTTCATGGGATAGCGGAGCACTGATGTGCAGGTGTGTTGTATGCGCACCACAAGCCCCCTGTGCCAGCGGCAGTTGTATAGGAGACCTTGTGAGCAGTGGCTGTGCATGTGACAGGTGTAACATGGAACGTCGTCGTGAGATGACACCGTTCGAACGGGGTATGGTGGTCGGTGCCCGACGGATGGGAAGTGCGATTTCGGAAGTGGTGCGGGAATTCGGCTTCACACGATCAACCGTGTCCAGAGTGTATCGTGAATGGTTGAATGCGGGTGACACCGTCCACAACAGACGAACGACCGGCCGTCCAGCCACTTCCGATGACCGTGACCGGCAACATCTGAGACGGATTGTCAGTTGTGACAGACGGGCAACCTTGCAACATATCACGGCTCAATTCAACACAGGCCGTGCTAGACATCTCTCCCACTGGACAATCCGTAGGAACATGGGTTCTATGGAGTATGGGAGCCGGCGCCGCACACGGGTGCCACTGTCAACCCAACGTCATTGGGCACAACGACGCGCATTTGTCACCAGTCACCAGGGATGGATACTGGAATAATGGCGTAACGTGATATTGTCGAATGAATCACGATTTCAACTGCACTATGCCGATGGAATGCATCGTGTATGGCGCAGACCACATGAAGCGATGGATTCCACCTGCCAATAAGGTGTGCTCCAGGGCGCTGGTGTCTCTGTTATGGTGTAGGGTGCATTTAGTTGATGGGCCTCCTAGTTGTTCTGGAAGAGAATTTGAATGGTACGCGGCATGTTGAGCTGCTCGGAGACCATCTCCAACCATTCTTGACCTTCCAGCGCCAAGACGGTTCTACGGTGTTTCAAGATGATAACGCGCCAACCCATCGCTCCCACGTCGCCCGGGAATGGTTCCAGGAACATGCAGCGGAGGTCCAACGACTGCCATGGCCACCCAGGAGGCCCGATATGAACCCTGTCGAGCATATCTGGGATGTCGTGGAACGCAGGCTCCATGCCATGGATCCTGCACCCACGAACAGACCAGCTTTGGCGGCCGCTCTGCAAACGATTTGGTGTCAGTTGCGTCCATAGGAATACCAGGGACTTGTCCACTCACTTTCACGGCGTCTCATTGCAGTTCGCAGGTCCAGAGGAGGCCCCACACGCTATTACGTGACTATCCCATGACATTTGCTAAGTCAGTATATATATATTAAATTACTTAATTCAATTCATTTCTTTACAATACTTCTACAGATCCGCACTAACAAGTTTTTGTCATCCCTACTTGACTTCCAGTTCCCTGTTCCCTTATCACCGCTCCCCGTTTCCCTGAATTTACCTCCCTATAACCCTCCTAAAAAAATTCATAACTTATATGTACCACTGCGGTGTAAGTGGAAGCCATCTGAGCGCAGATCCATATCTCCTACCCAACCATTAAGATCTAGAAATCTCACTCCCAGTTTCCCTCATACCCACTCCATAGTCTCATTTAAATCCCCAATCACCTTCCAGTCAGTGTCACTCCTACACAGTATTCCACTGATAACAATCTCCGCTTCCGTAACTTCATGCGTGCTGCATTTACCAGATCCCTAACTATGTTGGTACTTATACCTGCTTGTCCTACGTTGTTAGTACCAACGTGAAACACCAAGACCTTCTCCTTTCCCTCTTCCTTTTCTACTTTCCTCAACATCTGCCTTAACCTAATTCCTGGAAAACACTCTACCCTGGTTCCCTTTCCTCCACACACATTCCCCACATGTCTAACGATGGAAGCCCCCAGGACCAGAGCCTCAACCCTACCCCACCTCATTTAATCCCGTCTCCTCATGGTCAGGCCTATCATCCCTGACAGCTGCAGAAGCTACTTCCTCCGTCCTTTTCTCCATCCCATGACCCTGTTCCACCTGTCTTTTTCTATCCACTACTCCACATTTCCCTTTCCTACCTTTTCCCTTCCTCCTACTTCCACACTCCTCAGCAACAGTTCCCTGTTCATCTTCCCTCGGTTATTCTACCTGCAGTGACTCATACCGATTTCTCACAGACACCTGTCCTGAATTCTGATCCTGAATGGAGCCCTTAGCCTGCAATTTCCTTCCACTTAAAACATTAAACCACATGTATTCTATAGTTCCCCCCTTTCTTTCTCTTCCATTCCCTCATTTACAGCTACTGTATCGTGTACATTGTTTGAGGGAGGCCTACTTTCATTCCTGTCCTCTGAGAGAATCCTAGTTATCTCCCTCAAACTCTCCAACTCCTCCCTCATACTCCTTAATGCCTGGCCACATCCACAGTTCCTACACTTGGACTCCATAGCCATTCTTTACTGAATAATGAAAATAAAAGGAAAAATAAGATGACTTATTCTGTGCAAAATATAAATGAAAGGAAGGAAATATTGCCTAGGATAGTTCACAAAGATCACACGACAATAAGGTAGTGAATATAGGCTACTACTACACTACAACACTACTTAGTTGTACGATTTTTTTCCTACAACACCCTAACAGGATGAAAATTGCTGTTAATTATTGAAAACAGAAAATGGTACACATGAATTACATAATTCTAAACTGCAGTTAAGTCTACCATAATGTCTACAACAGAATTCTGGTAAGAGAGTTATCACAGATACTACAGACACTATAGTACACAAATACTCGTATTTCACAGTAATAAAATAAACACACTAATATCTAATAAGATACTATAGTACACTACAATAATTTTAAACAAAGTTCAGACTACGTTCAGATACTACAATACACTGCAATAATTTTAAACTACGTTCAGACGTATTCCTAATGACAACAGGTTATTACTAAGCACAAACAGAAATGGAAGTTACAATTGAAGTTTGAAATTCGCAAGACTACTCAAAATAAAAGAATAAGCAATCTAATTTCTAATAAGTTACTGCAATACACTACAATCATTTTAAACTACGTTCAGACGTATCCTAATTACAATAGGTTATTACTAAGCACAAACAGGAATGAAAATTGCAATTGGGCCTAAAGTTTAAAATTCGTAAGAACTACTCAAGGATTACAAACAAAGTCAAACGCCTAGACAGATTATTATTAAATTAGTACTACCTTATCTTTCTATGCTCTAACAGAAGTGAAACCTGCCATTTGTTAAATGCTAGAGTGTCGAAAGGGTTACCGAACACAGAGATACACACGGATATAACAGGAACAATAGAATTCTAGTGATAACTAAATTTCTAAGGAGAAATCTCCCCTACAATGAAAAATTCAGTAATAGTACAGGAAGAATGATATTTACTAATAAAATAAATATTGTACAATAATTCTAAGCCACATTTAGATGTATCCTAATTACAATAGTTTAACTGAAGCAACACATATTCCTAAACTCTGAATCTATGGAACTTATGAGAATGTAACTTTTCATTGACTACGTACATAACATTTAGCTTCCTTGGTTTATGAAAGAGACAAAAGGTGAAAAGTTTGAATGTAATTATCAGTCAAAGAACAGTGGCCAGTTATAATCACAAATTTAAGCCTTATTAATGAAAGTTAATTGAACATAACCTACGGCATATTGTTATTTGATGGTTTCTACCATTTCCCTTTCACACCGACACAGATAGGTCGTATGGCGATGATGAGCTAAAAATGGTTAGGAGTGGGAAGGAAGCAAATGTGGCCTTAATTAAAGTACAGTCGCACCATTTCTTTGCTGTAAAATGTGAAACCATGGAAAACATGCACTTCAGGGCTCTCGACAGTGGGTTCGAACCCAGTATCTCCCAAATTCAGGCCGATAGCTAAATGGCCAGTTGCTCAGTGCTTGAATTCCTTCTCTTCCAATACTTATTGTGAGAGTATCTTTATATGTAATTTCAAACAATATGTTAAAAGTAAGTCTCTATTTTAAAAAATCGGTGTTTGCAGTTCCCCATATTTACATGCACATTTGGATATAAGTTTTCATATACATGTCCAAAATTTTACGATACATGGGGTTACATTGGAAAACTAAAGAGTAAAGTAGAACCCCAAGTGCACATCTTTCAAAATTCTATACAGAGCATGCTTTCCTCCCTTGAAGTCAAGATGGGCTGGCTACCTATGTTCTTCGTTTCTAGGATCGAGGTAGCCCTAAGTTCTTACTTCGCAGCTTCTCTGTATGCCATTCACCAAGAACCCCTTTACGAGACTTATCAAGCATATCGGCATCGTAATTACGATAGACCATGCTTCCAAGTTTAAGCTTATATTCTTGCAGCACAGTCCGAAGAAAACTGCACGAAAGAACTCTACTCAGAAAAACTGCGAAGACATTATTCTTGAGGTGATCAAACTAACGCAAGTTGAACCTAACAGAATTTCAGTTAGAGTGAAACACTGAAAAACAATTCACTTCAACTAACTTTGGTTGACAATGTGAACATTCAGTACCACACGATACAACAAACAAATTCCCCCTCTGATGTACAGAAAAAGTGACAACAATCAAGAAATAGGTTCATCACAATAGTTCTATGAACTTTGACTGCCCTATATCACCACAGATCTATCCATATTAAGAAACAATGTATGCACTTGTTTGAAGATAAACTGTCGTAATTATTCCATGGAATATTTGGAAGCTAACACTGAGAGAAGTGTAAGAAAACATTAGTAAACTGCAGGGTATATGCTGTAACATAGTTCAAAGGTATCAAAGCATAGAGAAACGGTCATGGGTCAATTTATCTCCAAAGGGGAGAGATTGGATTGGATCAAAAACATTTCAACGACACTTGGGTAAATTATCAATTAACAAATAGTAAATGAAATGATTATCACTATTTTACTGTAAAACCAGTTACAGTATTAAAATTAACAGCTAAAAGATCGCTGGGCATGTTAGAAAACTGTTAATAATGTAGAATGACACTGAGTAAGCACTGTACAAATCAACAGATAGTTTCACTTTAAAGTTCTACACAACAATTGAATCCAAAAATGCAATTATCACATCACACATAGGATTTCAACAAAATATCAACGCATCAAAATATCAAATTAATACACTTTTAATACTTCTGTATAATTTATACAGTAGTATATACTGTGGAAAGGAATTCTTCGTCTACAACATATTGTATCCGAATATGGCATAATTACAGTTAACATTGAGACTGCCGCAAAAACCTTAGAGCAAGTTGCCTTTAAGCTCATAGCTGCATGACCGCGTGGCGATCCGTTCCTTTTCTCGTACTGGTCAGGAGCTTTGCATGCGACAGATATGAATAGCTAACATTTTCAAGGCTAGCACTGCCCAGCAAGTTTTCAGAACTCTTCAGAAGACCAGTTTCGAACCATGATTTTTAAAGAAGACGTGAAGAAATTTAATGACTGGTTTCCAACTCATCACACGTTCTAGGCTGAGAACTGATAAAGGCAGTGTGTAATCGACCCTCAACTTACTCAGCTCTTACTCTACTGCTTTCATACAGCTCTACTTTAGAGCACAACTTCGCTTCGCTTTCCCACTACAATCCTACAAGTTATTCTACGCCAAGAGACGTTTATTAGCTGTTATGTCTTGCAAAGAGAACACTTTATTGCGTCTTCTGCAAGATACAACCACTACAATATTAATTCCAGAACACGTGTGGTATGCATAAATCATCTGAACCCGCAAGTTAAGTGTCGACTGACATTTAAATAGGCGTGGTTGGAGCACATATTAATGTGCTGTTTTAGTTTCAGTGTGTGTGTGTGTGAGCAAGCCTAAAAGGAAGCCTGCAAGGCAAGGAACAAGGGGAATCATCATGTTGTTTGCAACAGAAATCTCTACATCCATCACGGTGCACCTTGCAAAGGATATTCCTTCCAGAATGTGCTACTAAAAGGGGTGATGCCACCACAACCTAAAAGGTGGTAAAGGGACCAATCATGAGACGTTGCCAGCAAGGACTGAATCAACATACATACATTACATACATTATCATTATAGACTGTTATGCCTTTCAGCGTTCAGTCTGCAAGCCTCTGAGAATTTACTAAACGTCGCCACAATCCTCGATTTGCAACTAGTGCTGTGGCCTCATTTAGTTCTCTACCTCTTATCTTTAAATCATTAGAAACAGAGTCTAACGATCGTCGTCTTGTTCTCCCTCTACTTCTCTTACCCTCCATAACAGAGTCCATTATTCCCCTAGGTAACCTATCCTCCTCCATTCGCCTCACATGACCCCACCACTGAAGCCGGTTTATGCGTACAGCTTCATCCATCGAGTACATTCCTAAATTAGCCTTTATCTCCTCATTCCGAGTTCCCTCCTGCCACTGTTCCCACCTGTTTGTACCAGCAATCACTCCTGCTACTTTCATGTCTGTTAGTTCTAACTTATGAATAAGATATCCTGATTCCACCCAGCTTTCGCTCCCGTAAAGCAAAGTTGGTCTGAAAACAGACTGATGTAGTTTCGTCTAGGAGCTGACTTCCTTCTTACAGAATACTGCTGATCGCAACTGCGAGCTCACTGCATTAGCTTTACTACACCTTGATTCAATCTCATGTACTATATTACCATCCTGGGAAAACACACAACCTAAATACTTGAAATTATCGACGTGTTCTAGCTTTGTATCACCAATCTGACATTCAATTCTGTTGAATTTCTTACCTACTGACATCAATTTAGTTTTCGAGAGGCTAATCTTCATACCATATTCATTGCACCTATTTTCAAGTTCCAAGATGTTAGACTGCAGGCTTTCGGCACAGTCTGCCATTAAGACCAAGTCGTCAGCATAGGCCAAACTGCTTACTACATTTCCACCTAACTGAATCCCTCCCTGCCATTTTATACCTTTCCGCATATGATCCATGTAAACTACAAACAGCAAAGGTGAAAGATTACAGCCTTGTCTAACTCCTGTAAGTACCCTGAACCAAGAACTCATTCTACCATCAATTCTCACTGAAGCCCAATATTGTCAACATAAATGCCTTTGATTGATTTTAATAATCTACCTTTAATTCCATAGTCCCCCAGTATAGCGAACATCTTTTCCCTCAGTACCCTGTCATATGCTTTCACTAGATCTACGAAACATAAACACAACTGCCTATTCCTCTCGTAGCATTTTTCAATTACCTGGCGCATACTGAAAATCTGATCCTGACTCAAATATAATTATACTTTAATCCTAAAGAAATCATTATTGAATAAACACGTAACAATCCATATCCTCCCAACTTTAATAATACGCCTGCCAAAATCATAGACCCGGATACTGGCGCATCCACATGGGCTTTTGGTAGTCATAAATGAACAAGAAATATCGGAATTTTTACTAAAAAGGCCAAGATTAAAACCAAGTAAAACATAACATTAAATAAGCTTACATTTCTCAATAAACTTAAGTCCAAATTACCATAAATTCTATACACATTAAATAAACCAACCAATAAAGGTAAAGAAGCCAATAAAGTATAAAATAATAAATAAACATTTGCACGGTCAAAATACCGCGGCCCTTTAATTCCACTAAAATACTTAACGGTAATCAATGAAGCAAAAGTAAAATAAATTCTCGACTATAACCATTTGAACAAGAATAAATTCCAGAATATATTATACCATGTTGGCTAACAACATTCCAAGATGTATAACTGTCGGGATAATCAGAATATCGGCGTGGTATACCAGCTAGTCCTAAGAAGTGTTGAGGATTGAGGTGGTCAAATAATCTATAAGCAGTCTATTCAATATTCTCAGATAATTCATAATTGACAGAATAATAGAATTAAGATTTATTTAATTAGTTTTGTCTTATGGATGGTTTTCATCCAACTTCCTCTCAACGACTGATCGCACCCTCCCTTCCAAGATGCCAGTGAATACTTTGCCTGGTATACTAATCAATGAGATACCTCGATAGTTATTGCAATCCTTCCTGTTCCCTTGCTTATAGATAGGTGCAATTACTGCTTTTGTCCAATCTGAAGGTACCTTACTAACACTCCACGCTAATTTTACTACTCTATGAAGCCATTTCATCCCTGCCTTCCCACTATACTTCACCATTTCAGGTCTAATTTCATCTATTCCTGCAATGGAGTTTATTTACTATCCTTTCCACTCCCTCAAGCATAATTTCACCAACATCATTTTCCTCCTCCCCATGAACTTGGCTGTTTGCAACACCACCATGATGATTTCCTTTTACATTGAGAAGATGTTCAAAATATTCCCCCCACCTCTCCAGTGATTCCCTGGGATCTATTATGAGTTCACCTGAATTACCCAAAACACTGTTCATTTCCTTTTTCCCTCCCTTCCTAAGATTCTTTATTACTGTCCAGAAAGGTTTCCCTGCTGCTTGACCTAGCCTTTCCAGGTTATTACCAAAATCTTCCCATGACTTCTTTTTTGATTCAACAACTATTTGTTTGGCTCTGTTTCTTTCATCTACGTACCCATCCCTGTCTGCCTCGGCCCTTGTTTGGAGCCATTTCTGATAAGCCTTCTTTTTACGTTTACAGGCTGCTCTCACTTCATCATTCCACCAAGATGTTTGCCTTTTCCCATCTTTACACACAGTTGTTCCTAGGCATTCCCTTGCTGTTTCTACTACAGCATCCCTATATGCCACACATTCACTTTCTATATCCTGAACTTGCTTACTGTCTACTGTTCGAAACTTCTCACTAATCATATCCATGTACTTCTGTCTAATTTCCTCGTCCTGGAGATTTTCTACCCTTATTCGTTCGCAGACAGATTTCACTTTCTCTACCCTAGGCCTAGAGATACTTAGTTCACTACAGATGAGATAGTGGTCTGTATCATCGAAAAATCCCCGAAAAACTCGTACATTTCTAAAAGATTTCCTGAATTTGAAGTCTGTTAAGATATAGTCCATTATAGATCTGGTACCCCTAGCCTCCCATGTGTAGCGGTGAATAGCCTTATGCTTGAAGAATGTATTCGTAACAGCTAAACCCATACTAGCACAGAGGTCCAGCAAACGCTTTCCATTCCCATTAACTTCCATATGTTCCCCACATTTACCAATCAACCTTTCGTATCCTTCAGTTCTATTCCCAACTCTCGCATTGAAATCGCCCATTGGCAATATTCTATCCTTGCTGTTGACCCTGACCACGATGTCACTCAGTGCTTCATAAAACTTGTCAACTTCATCCTCATCTGCACCCTCACATGGTGAATACACGGACACAATTCTTGTCCTAATTCCTCCCACTGACAAATCTACCCACATCATTCGCTCATTTACGTGCCTAACCGAAACTATGTTGCGTGCAATGGTATTCCTGATAAAGAGCCCTACCCCAGACTCTGCCCTTCCCTTTCTAACACCCGTCAAGTACACTTTATAATCTCCTATCTCTTCCTCCTTATCTCCCCTTACCCGAATATCACTTACTCCTAGCACATCCAGATGCATCCTCTTTGCTAACTCAGCCAGTTCTACCTTCTTTCTTACATAAGCCCCATTAATATTGATAGCTCCCCATCGAATTCCATTTCCTTCGCCAAGTTGTTTCCAAGGAGTCCCTCGCCTGTCAAATGGGAGTGGGACTCCATTACTCCCATAGGTCCGAGGCTTGCTTAAAGTGTTCTGAGCTCGGTAAATTCATGAAGCAGGATGCTGCCCTATTTGCACATAGTCCAAGTGAGGATCTCTCCTCTACCGGGTTATGGACCACCGGTGAATTGTATAGTCCTAGCCGCCTGAGCACAAGGAGGGCCACGACTCAGAATATGTCCGAGATCCCCACTCCCATTCCATAGCAACTGGTATCCCGACTCTCAGGACCACTTACTAGGCCACTCAGACGTTGCCCATGGTTCACGAACTAGGACGTGACTACAGTAACCCACAAACAAGAACCAACTGAATCAACTTCCATCATAAAAATTTAAATACATTTTTTAAATATTAATTTTCTTTTCAGAAGGACTTCTTTCTTGTAATAATATTATGGATCATTTTGTGTTTTTACAGATCCTTACCGCTTCTCATCTACTTATTGGTGTTGGTAAATTTTGTGAGTGACTGAAATACACTCATGTCCTTAAAAAACATAACAGCTTGAAAGACTAGAGTTAGGAAGTTCATATTCACAGGACATGTGGACTAGTATGTTCTGAAGAAATGATTAGCGTTTGAACCATGTCGAATATCAGGTACAAGGTCCTCATCGATACATCTGTGCACCACCATTGGCTGGTAAACTGTACCTGCGGCTCTCATTGTCGCTGTAAACCGAAGGTACTGGATCAGTGTGACTTGAGCAAATGTGCAGGATGCCTCGCAGACGTATGCAAGAAAAGTACTGTCAGATGAGTGATTTTGAAAGAAGCATGAGAGAACGAGATCTATATATATATATCTGGGAAATTGTAGCTCGCGTACGAAGAAGTGCGTCGGCTGTGCAAAGGGTGTGTACAGAACGTTCACAGGAGGCTATAGAACACGACCAGATGTGTCTGGTCGCACCGCCCACAACCCTCCCCCAAACTCAAGAAGATCGAAACCTAATCGGAATAGCATTGCAGCACAGATCACAGATATTCATCCTCCTCGGTTCTGGCGCAACAGTGGAACAGTGTAACATATCGTACTTTCAGGAGTGAGAGTCCGTCCAAGTTTATTACGATCTGGGTTAACGGCGCACCGTCCACTCCTCCCCCTACCTTTGACTAATGTGCATAAACACGCCAGACTGCAATGGTGTGTGGAGTGACGTCTCTGGGGACAGCAATGGCAGCAGACAGTATTTTCAGACGAATCCAGGTTCTGTCTGTTTGAAAACGTTGGCCGCAATTTCGTTCGCCGCAGACTGGTGGAGAGGCATCACACTGACTGCATTCACACAAGACATACACCGCCAACTCAAGGCATTATGGTGTGGAGTGCTATTGGGTACAACTATAAATCACAGTTGGTGCGTGTCCAGGTCACTGTTACCAGTTTGACCTACGTGAATGACATACCCTTTCTGCACGACACCCCAGACACCTTATTTCGCTGTAGGAACACGTGCTTTCTTCTTGTCACAGAAGGTCAGACTGTTGCCCTGGCCCACCTGATCATTGGACTTGTCGTCAACTAAAAATGTGTGGGGTATGGTGAAAGGACGGGTGCTTCGCTGTGACACAATGCCAGCCACCACAGATGAACTGTGGAACGAGGTGAATAAAGCATGGATGGCTATACCCCAGGACGCCATTCGCGCCTTATACATGTCAATGCCATCACACATGGAATAAATTGTCAGTGCCTTTGGAGGACCCAGTGCCTACTAGGCAACGGGACATATGCCGATTCTGGGTGACTGAAACGCTACTCGTTTCAGCAGAACATACTAATGAACACGTCTTGTGAATAAGAACTTCCTGTTCTAGTCTTTCATGGTGTTCTGTTTTTTATGAACATGAATGTAGTTCTATCAGATAAAATGCGTTGATATTGTAAGTCTTCAATTATTTGAATTTCATTAACAGTGTAGTGCACTAGCAATCAAGTGTTAAAAATCACAGACCAATTTGTTAAACTTAGAACCTAAAAGACGAATTGGGATGGATATGATGTATTTATTTCCGAATGTTATAGAATATGACACCTCATCTTACATAATTTCATCAATGAAGTATAAATTGTCACCTAAATGTTATTCATGTACATTAAGGACTAAACGTATGATATAAAAATAAGTTACGTTGAAAGTAATGAAAGTGGATGTAAATGATTGAGTGTTAATAATAGGCCTTAATGACATTGGATGCTCTATTTATGAAGGCAGATAGTGCTAAATGCAAATAGCCTAGCCTTGTCAAGTGACAGAATGGTACCATAGCACATATTTATGATCACTGAGGAAATAGCTTTTATTAATTTTTTTTTTGCTAGTTACCATACGTCGCACCGACACAGATAGGTCTTATGGCGACTATGGGACAGGAAAGGGCTAGGAGTGGGAAGGAAGCGGCCGTGGCCTTAATTGAGGTACAGCCCCAGAATTTGCCGGGTGTGAAAATGGGAAACCAGGGAAAACGATTTTCAGGGCTGCCGACAGTGGGGTTCGAACCTACTATCTCCCGAATACTGGATACTGGCCGCACTTAAGCGACTGCAGCTATCGAGCTCTGTGAGGAAGTAGCAACGAATACTGCATTATGGAGAGTATATTGCAGAGCACATGAATCGACAACCGCAGTTTAAAATAATAATCACTCTCTGTGCTCACTCAACAACCCCAAGCTTGTCTAATTAAAAAACGTATCTAATTAATGCAAATTTTAAACCATTATTAGTCTGTCTTCTATAATGAGTGAAGATAGATTAACAAATCTTCGCACTGCCCTAAAGTGATCGTTCTTCTAGTTAATCGACCATGATTCTTATAGTGAGAGTGACATAAGTTCTCGAATGTTCATGAAGTTAAAGTTTTCAATAAATGATGAAGATACGTAATGTCAAAATTATGCCTAAATAAAATGATTAACCTCACATGACCATAAATTGGGGGGAATTGAAAGTAGGACTTGGCCAAGAGTGCAAGCTTAACCTAACGAGCACGGGTTCGACTCGGGGCCTAACATCGCAGGCCCTGGATTCAATCCTAGGCTTAACCTTACAAGGTCATTAGCTTTACAGACAAGTTTGATGTCCAAGAATACTGGCTGAATCTATCAGGCATGGATTTGTTGCACGGTTTAACCTTGCAAGGGCGTTATAGACTCGAGTTTGAGATTCGATCCCAGGCTTAACCTAGCTAGACAAGATGAGATATGGTCCATGGATGTTAGGAGCTGAGGTTGGAAATGGATGGCGGCCATTCACATTATTTTAATAGGACAAGGGAGATGGTGTAAAGCTTAATAGGTGTGCTATATTCATAGGGGCATAACGCTCAAAGGTGACATCAGGTCATGGAACTGAGTGACTGCAAAAGGCCAAAAGCGCAAAAATGATACAGATCAACATGGCAAAGGACAAATGTGTAAAAGTGTTAAATGGCTAAAGGACAAAATGGCAATAGGGCTAAAACTAAAGGGCGAAAGGGAATGAGCTACGGTCTAGGACTCAAGAGCTGAACGTGGAACAAGATGGTGGTATGGGGCTACGGAGATGGTAAAAGGTTTAATGCATGTGCATTATTCTTAGGGACATGCCTTTATATAGCTACCTCAAGCTCCTTAAACTGAGCGACTGCAGAGTCAAAGATGCTAGCATGTAGGCTGATGCGTAATGTGCTGTTGGTATTTAGTGCTTGGAACCCCAATTTTCTTATTGTAACAATTCGAGCTCAGAGATTTGAATTCTGGAGGCTTATAGTAGCTTATAATACTGTTGATATCACTCAAGGGATTAAACTTTAAGTGTTCAGAACTGGAAAAATATGTTCGCACTATATGTGACCGGGAACTGAACACAGAGCTCATCCCTTTGGACTGCTGAGTATCCTGCTAAGTAAATGACTGCATACTGAAAGTGTCCATTTAATTCAAAACACCCAACCTTTGAGCTGAGAGAAATTAAAAATCCCCACACCGACTGGGAATATAACTCGGCAATCTTTCCCTTGGATTGCTGACTACCATAGTAACTAAATGATTGTGTGTTGAATCTAAAACACCGAACCTTTCAGCTACAAGGAATGAAAAATTCGCTGACCCGACTAGGATTCGAACCCGGGAATCATTTACCTGGGAAAGAAACAAGCGTGCTAACTAAATTACTGTACATTAACAGCTTATGTGTTTCACTAAAACACCTAGCTTTAGCCTTACAAGATTCAGAGGAAAAAATCACCTACAGAACTAGGATTTGAACATGGAGCTCGCTTGGACCCAAAGCTGAAGTGCTATTCAAATATCTAACACCAAAAATTAAAACTTTTAATTCTGAACAAAGAAAACAATCGCTGAATTGGGTTCTCAAACCTGGAGCTAACTTCGAATCAGAACTTAAAGTCTTAAGTTCACAAGAAGAAAAAATATTAAAAGTCCTCAACCCGACCCAGAATCGATGAAGGGGCTTTTCTTTCACTAAAGACTAGGTGTGAATGATTAGCACAAACTATGTCAATTGAATGTGGAAAGAGAATGCAACAAATTCTGTACTAAGTGAGGTCGTGACATATGTGCGTCTTAGCAAAAAAAAAAAAAAACAAGATTGATTCCAAGAACATTCTAAATTAGACTTGGAAATATTTGCTGTGATATGAAATACAAAGTTCATTGTTTTTGCAATTAGCCTAGTATGCACATCTCAGCAAAAGAACATTGGCGGTACGAGCAAGTTGACTAGACTCCGAAGTAACTTATTTAGTAAGACAGGGAGTACAAAGTTTATTGTTCGCGCATTGAGCTCTAGGCTACAAATTTGAACCCTGGAGACGTGTAATTGCCTGCTGGTTTACATCACTTGGTAACTAACATTAGAGAAGCGAGCAAATAAAAAAATCACCAGGCCGCCTGGGAAACAAACTAACATAACAGCTAAAGGAATCAAAACCCACAACCTTCAGGAATAACACAAGTAATTAAACATTGTCAATAATATGTGTACTGTACCATTACGTTACAATTGACGTCAATTGACATGAAGATAGATCGGATGAAAAATGGCGCAGATCAGCTTCAAGCGTCAAGAATGCACGGAGTAACCTTTTATGACAAGTTGATCGCAATTAAGAGGCATTGCCCGGCGAGAAGGGAAGGAAACTCTACGAAAAATGAACAATTGTACGTAAAAAAATTGAAAACGTCCTATTCTTATCTACTTTGGCAAAAAAACCAAGATTAAACCAGAAACGAGCTATAAAATTCTGATTACCTAACCAGAAGGACAACTATTATAATCCAGAGAACCGTACTAGAATCCGTACATGAGAAGAATCCAATAACAAACTATTGAAAACTACTTTTAAAAAAACGGCAGGGAAGCACGTATAATACACTCCAAGTACTGTGCTGAAGAAGAGGTGTCGGATTAAGGCATTCATAAATAAGGCCAATAGTAACTTAATAAGCGGCCAGATTTTCTCAAACGATACCAATAATCCATCTACAAGATTCAAATAACATTGTTTAGGCAATTTATTTCACCAAGAAAGAACCAATTTATAAAGATATAATTAACTCTGAGCATTATCCTTAAAGAATAAGAAGCATGAATGCAATATTAGTCAATGTACTTGGTAGAGCTTTGTATACGAAAAACTAAGATGTATTCTGTGAAATTAACAATGTCTTTTCGTTACATGGAATTTGGACTCGAAATGGAGCTAGCGTAAATCGATGGAGGAAGGCTGACCAGATCATCGTAAGCTCAGGCCCGGCGACTTAGAGAGATCCAGTATGGCGTAATCCAGCACGAGGCTAGATGTTCTGAGATGCCATGAGGAGGAAGAAGAAACCAACATCGGACATAAAAATGGCTTGAGAGAAGTAACATTTTCAAGAAATTTAACTATCAAATTACTTCATTTAGTGTAGTATAATTGTAGAAGTGCTGAAGTGCCAAAATATAACTTGTTTGTGCCAATATGTGAATTCTAAGGCATATGCCGGAGAAAATAACCACAGATATGTGTTATGTATGTATAGTAATATACTGCCGTCCTCATAAGTTGATCTTAGGTTAATGTGAGCAGTATCGGGAAGTGAATGATGATGTTTTTGAACCTATATGCTTAAGAGTACGTCGTATATCAAACTAGGCGAGGCTAAGATAAGAAAGTGAAGTGTATAGTAAGAAGCCTAGGTTACCCAACGACCAGATCGACTAACAAGGCCAATATCGTTCATATTTCCGAAGAATTGGAATAAAGTAGCAGCTTGCAGTATTATGAATAGATACTGAGGTAAAAGAAGTGTTTTACTGCGACGTAGTATTAAATATGGGGAAGTTGAGTAAAGATATTGATTGTATGCGGAGGAATCGCAGTAATTAGATGCGTGAATAATAATATGTTGTTGGTGTTTTTGAAATGTTGAATAGTAATTGTGTAAAGAATGATTGAATGACATAGGCACGAATTTATGGCCTAGCTACGGTTATGTTATGATTGAAAATGAGGCAAGCAATGGAATTAAGGCCCAGATACGTGAATATTAAGTATAGCATAGAGGTTAGATGGTCGATTGGTTGAACTTAAATTAAATATTGAGATAGGTTGATCGTAATTTACATGTGTTTTGAAGCACATATGGGAAAGAGATATAGTCGCCTAGCAATATATTTGTCTCACATAGTGAATATATAATATTGGAGTACGTTTTAACCTAAACATGGCACATCGGTAGGCAGTAAAAGGATTCACTTTAATTGAATATGCACATAGTATTTAATTGATCTGTACGACTCTAGCAGGTTATGACGATTGATGAACATGGATATGGCACTCGTAAATGAATTTTTTTATTTTATTTTGGCACATATTTTTTAAAATATAAGGATGTTGGAGTTGATATTAATATGGTTAGGATTAATTTCTTTTAATTACTTAAGATGGCATTCTGAAGCCATAGTTGGAAAGAAGTTACTTATCTCATGCCACAAGCAAGTCAATACGTATTTCCAAACCAATCCTAAAGAAGACTGCAAACAGACCTAAAGGAAAGAAAGACCACTCCCTCCTTTAATAAGGAATAAACCTTATTTATCCCCATGATGAAATAAAATCATGAAATGTGGTCACACAACAAAATAATAATTAATGCCCAAATGAATTAATGAAACCTACCCAATTTTAATTGTATTAATTCAAGAATTTGATTTGTCAAGAATGATAATGTGTTACATTTGAGTTTATTTTCCTCTATTACCAGAGATTGATATTATTATTTTATTATTTGTAGTATTAGCATGCTAATAAATTAGTTTTAAGATTATTTAAGCGTTTATGTTCCAAGGTAGAGATAGGAAGATTAGTTATAAGATAATATATAGACTGGTATTTCGGAGTTATGATATATTTAGAGGCTCATATTGATTTTACGATAGGATTTTTGGGGAAAATGAGTAACTTATTGAACAAATTCACCCTCTTCAACGGAACTTACGAAGGTAGATAGTATTATCGGATATATATGGATGTTTTACCCTGAGATGCTGACTAAACATTGACATGCAACCACCGCGCTTGATCTGTATATTCGTCCCTGATTTCATATAGTTAATTAGTAGCATTTAAGAGGAAAGATAGCACGGACAACAACATATTAAATTAGTATTACAACATGAAGCAAATTGAGAGGAAGTACAGCGCGATGGTTATACATATATTGTTGTCGGTCCAACGTGGAACTTGATAAGAATTAGGGCTACGATGCCAGCACAGGTTACAGTACGCAGACGACATACAGATATATACACATGCACATCATCGTGACTCACCGACTGCAATACACGACCTAGGAAGAATATGTAGGTGGACCGATGACCATGCACTAAAAATCAATGCCCAAAAATCGCAGTGTATTCTTTTAGCTACCCAACAAATCCACGCACGACTTACAGACATCCATACCCACTCAGGAACATTAAGAGGCACTCAGTTACAATTCAAAGACACAGTTAAAAACTTAGGGATGATAATGGATAAAAACCTTAGTTGGAACGATCATATAACAGGTATATGTCAGCGAGTGTTTTATTCCTCACATTCCCTTAAAAACCTCAGAGATTTACTCCCCCAAAATGTAAGAAAACTGCTTATCCAAAGTAATGCCAATATTCGACTACTGTGACGTAGTATACAGTAACCTGAACGCCTCACTTTCCATCAAGTTCCAAAAGGTACATAATTCATGCGTTCGATTTATTTCAGATATACCAAGGTTTAGCCATATTTCTCCCGCATTTGATAGGCTTGGCATACAATTCCATTACCTAGCATCACCTTCTAGTATTCCTACCAGATCATCACCCACAGCAGTACTAAGCTACAGCAGATCATTTATAGTCGCCGCCAGCCGAATTTGGAATTCCCTACCTGCTGAAATTAGGAGCATGTCAAACCACCTCCACTTTAAGAAACTCTGTCAAACCTGGTAATGAATAATAATAATTTCTTATAACATAGTAGGATTAGATCATAGCTAAGTATTAGATTAATTAAAACATGTAATTGATACCTTAAGATATTAAACTGTAGATAATTTAGTGGATATTTAACTCTCCCAGTAGGTGTATGTATGGTCGGACAGGATAGCAGGCTTCATAGCCTGAGTCCCGCCATATAAAACAAGACAATAAATAAAAATAATAAATAAATAAACCTTCGAGCCAGAAGAGATTAAAAAATCACCGACCAGACTAGGAATCGCACCAGTGGCTTCTTCACACGTGCATGAAACGAGCATGCTAACTAAATGACTGTACATTAAAAGCTTGTGTGTTTAATTGAAACACATCAAGTTCGACTTCCTTTCACGGGGTGGTCGACAACAACAAAATTCGCTTTACGTCTTAGTAACTACACTCGAACGTTTGAAAAGTTTGAAATAATAAGTTTCAAGAACCAAGCTGCTGACGTACTGAATACTCAACATTCATACACAATAAGAAATATAAGGCCAGCACTTTAACCGCCTGAGCTACTCAGCTAGGCAATTAAACTATTAAGTGCCAAAACACATACACACTGATAATGATAATTGTACCGGGAGGTACACCTCAACCCCGTGCATTTAAATGAAGCGCACTGAAGAACGCTACCTATCACATAAAAATTGAAACAAGTAAAAAAGGATAGGGGAAACATGCTGACTTAGTGACAAGACAACTACAAATGAACATAACATCAACAATACAGTTTGTTGCCATGGTCCTAGATGGTTGAATGAAGATCCCTGGACTATCCCAAAATGAAAACGTAATGTTCAAATTAATCACCCAATTCAAAAATGCCACTAATGCTTCTTACAGTCATGCATGGTGATCTGTTCATAATAAAAGTTGCAAGATTAAACAAGGTATAGAGAGTAGCTGCATATTGTTTGCGAATTATCTCACAGTAATTCAACAATGGTACAAAAGTTTATTGGAGATCCACCTATTCAGTACACATAGCGTTCTTACAATTAAGATTTACATCTTGTCTTACTAATTGCATGGGCATCATCACCCGCGATCTCATGCCTAAAGAATAAAAATCAGATTTTGAAATTCCCTGACATTTCCCTGTTTTCTAGACATAAAAACCAGTTTTTCTCTGACACAAAAACAAAAAATAAAATTATAAAGGGAGTTTCCAGCTATGACAGCAATATTAAAATACATTTTTAAAGCTTAACATCCAAAAAATAAATGAGCAATTAATGTGCAAATTAAATTTAGAAACTTGGAAGTTGAATTTATTCTAATTAAATTCAATTTAAGATTTTAAAAGAACTGATTACCATTACTGCTGCAGCGAACAAATTCCTTTGTCTATAGACACCAAAGACTGTTGAGCTTCTGTTCTTCTAATTCTTTCAGCAACAAAGTGGCCATAATACCCTGGCGGCAAACACAAATTGTCCTCTGCCTACTACAGCTACCAAAATGAACTCTATCACTTATGACTCCAGGTCTTCTTCTTCTACTTCAATTACAGAGGTTCACCAGAGGAGAGATGTCTACAGAACTACCTTTCAAGAGAGCAAGTAACCAAAGCTGACATTATATGGGGCATGCAAACTGTCATGCAACACCATTATTTATGAGCCAGTGAAGCTAGTGTACGTATGTTCCCTGTAATGTTTCCAGACGCTGAAATTGCTTCGAAAGTTCAACTGCACAGAACGAAAGTTGCATATACAATCACTCATGGTTTGGCTCCCTATTTTCATAAACAAGTTCTTGAGATGTGTAGTAAGTGCATACGTTTCACCATTGGTTTCGACGAGTCACTGAATAAAGTTTCTCAGATGGGCCAAATGGACCTTGTAGTTTGCTGTTTCAATTCTGATACTAATGAGGTATGCACTTCTTATTTTGATTCCGTGTTTCATGGTCACTCTACCTCCTAGAATTTGTTACATTTTTTTTGCAAGCACTGCAAGGACTCAATTTAAAGAACTCTAACAAATTTCAATGGGTGGTCCAAATGTTAATAAAAAGTTCCTTCAGGATATCGGTAATTTATTAAATGATGATCCAGATGCTCCTATTTTAGTGAACATTGGACCTTGTGGCTTGCATACTGTGCACAATTCATATAAAATGCCAGTAAAAGGAACCCAGTAGAATATTGCAGAGTTTCTTGGTGCACTTCACTTCTTGTTTTCATACGTTCCTGCAAGACATTATTCAGGTTCAAAAGTACTTCCTTTGAAATACTGTGCTATAAGATAGCTTGAAAATTTGAAAGTCACTGAACGTGATATAGATAACGTACCTAATGTTGACAAATATGTGGAATGGAAAAACAGAGGCAAAAAAATCCCAAACTGTAACAGCTTCAAAAGAGTATCTACTTCACTATCACTAACATAGTATGCACTTCCTAACAATATCCCACACTAAAATAAGAATACGTACATTATTATTACAAATAAAAGAAATAAATTATTTGCAGCTAATGACTGGCAAAGGAAGGATGTTTTGGCTGATTGAGACCATGGTGCCAATTTTTGCGGAGTCACATTCTTCTCACTTGTCTTTGATGAACTATACTCAGGTACAGTACACAGACAAACAATATACTAACCAACACACGGACGTAAATAAAATTACATCTACACTGAACACTATTAAACCTATACCATAAACGCCGAGGTAGGTAGTGAAACATGCTGCTCCAGCATGGTTTCCATAATTTATTACCAATGTTTCACTGAATTGGTTTCGACCTGTTACTATATGTGTTTCCGGTTTTAATCGATAGAGGACAGCCCCCTCTGTCGAGAACATTAATGATCTTTTCTCGACTAAGTCTTTAACTATCTTCCCCTTGGTTTATATTCTGTTCTGAGGATGGTGGCTTATAATAATATGGGACCCTCACACACAGGAGCTATGTTAGTGCTTTTCAAAAGGATGTATCGTAAGTTTAAAACCGTGCTAGATCGCTGCACAATTAACGTGTTCTGATGCTTGATATTGTGGGTGATCTACCATTTAGTATTTGTATTTCTCCCTTTTTTTGGCCGACCGTAACCCGTCTTGATACTCGGAGAGAGGAAGGCGTGTGTGAGAGTGTGTTGTTGATATAATAGTGGTGCATTCATAATCTGAGTCTCTGTGCATTATAATGAATTTCTCAATGAGACGTCTTTGCTCTCGTTTGAAATTATGATCTGTGTGTCGACCGTCGAATTATTATGGCCGTACACAGCGATGTTTGTGGCAGATCTACGCGTGGCCTTGAAGCCACGACATGTGCTGTTGTCATTCCACTACTATTGACGTTTGGCCTCATTGATGTTAGGTAATATTGCACTCTACGAGTTGGCTGGATTGATCTATTCGCACCAGTTGTCACTGTTATCTGCCCTCGAGGCGATTTGTTCGTATGGCTGACATGGATGAATTAATGAATGAGTCGAGTGTTTTGATGAAGAAGTGTCGGCCTATCTATTTATGTTTAACTTTTCGTTATTTGCCCCTTTTATCTCGGGTTCTATTTTTCTCCTTATTTGGTGCGCGCCCTGATCTTTTTCGACCTGGGCGTCGCCATGTTGATTTATTTTGTTCCTTGGCCGCACGATGGCCCGTGTTTATCTGATTGATTCATCCTATGTATCTTTTTCTCTTTGCCCGCTGGGGTTATTCTTTACCTGTTCTACCCTTTTTTGGGTGTGTGCGCTCCTTGGTGTGTTGGGGATCCTAATGAAAGGAGATCATAGTATTGTTAAAAAAAAATAACGGATAAGAAGTAGGGGGTGGAATGAATAAGGTACTCCCGATTTGTAATCATGTGTTGACCCTCATTAGTTATTCTTCTCGCAATTGTTATATGCGAAATCTTCGTGAGTAAAAATGCTAAGATCCCTTGCGTAATTCTGCAACTGTGCATGTACGTATTGATGAGATATGGATATCACGATTAATTGTCATTGGTGCTAACCCATATACGTATGTATTACCCTATTATATCTTATGTTTTCCTTTTCAATTAATTCTTTAATTAACGTTGCTTTTCAATAAACTTTCATTTATCACTTATTCGGGTTTCGACTCTTAGTAGTGTTAGTTTATGCTAGAACTAATTAGGTGAATAACATTTCCAGTTCAGGGCAGATTTATACGCCTTTCTTGATCGTGATTCACGTGCAGTTTCCTCTTTTATCCTTTTTTTTGTCTACGTATTTATTTTTTACTTGAGGGAGGGTGTGGCTCAGTAAATGGTAGCAGAGACGTGCTCGATCAAGATATCTCATCTGGAAAAAACACGGGTGAGATAGAACTGGGAATGGTATTCTGTTTCGGATACGTTAAGGAAAACCATTATTTCTTTTCGATTTAACCTTTTGAAACTTGTTATATTAATTCTGATCTTGTGTGTCGTTTATTAATTAACTCTTTCGATGACCATTGTGTATGTGTGGGTTTTTCATTGCGGATAAAACCTCGGTTGAGACATGGAAAGTGATAAAGTTGTTGACATGAGTGGTGAGAGTGATGTATTTGCTGGAGAGGTCACCGATGTCGAAAGAGAAAGGCGTGAACGTATTAATCGGGATAGTGCTTCTGCCCTGTCAGGTAGTGAGAGTAATGTGTGCTTAGGAAATAACAATGCTGTTGTTGACAGAAATTGTGGCCTCGATGAGAATCGTGTCGGTTTGGTTTCCCCCTGTTATGGACCCAGTAGTGAACGTAGTCCTCATATTAACCCCGTTTTCGATATAGTTAGGAAATGGAAGCTCAATTTCTCCGGGGAAGGGGAAAATTCTAATGTGGTTGAATTTCTTGAAAGAGTCGAGGACATCGCTGAATGCAGCTCGATACCCCTTAACCTTTTTGTTCCTGTAATTCCGGGGATGCTCGAAGGGCCGGCATTAAGGTGGTTTAGGTTGGTTAAAGCAAATGTCCGGTCGTGGGAGGATTTCGTTGATCGCATTAAAAAACGTTTCGGGTTGTCCGACATGGATTATCGTCTGAAACAAGAGATCTTTAGAAGAACCCAAGGTGTTGGGGAAGGTGTTGACGACTATGCAACTGGTATTTTGACCCTGTATAACCGATTAAGTGTGAAGGTTCCTGAGTGTGAAATTTTCGACCAGTTTTACCGAAACCTGTCCCCTCAATACAAATTATTCATTAAGAGATCCGAGGTTCAGACCGTCGATGATGTTATTAACTTGGGTCGCGAGTTTGAATCAATCGTATGTCAAAATAAACAGTATCGTCCCCCTCCGACTCCGTCTGAATGCTCTTTCCCCGACGTCGCCTGCCACACGTCCTTCAAGTCAGTATCCTTTGATGCGCCCCCTTCGGCGTCGCGCCCCTCGAGTAGTCCCGAGCGAAGGACCAGCGTTGTGTCTCCGGCCCGACGCTATATTAACGCCATCCAACCCTCCGAGTCGCCTGTTGAACGTGGTTCCGCTACAAGAAAGTGCTGGAATTGCGGTAAGGCGGGACATATTTCTAATAATTGTCGGTCAAAATCGCGACTGAAGTGTTTTAAATGTGGCCTCGTTGGTGTCACTGCGCGTGTATGTCCTAGATGTAGTTCCGGGCAGGGAAACTGAACGCGCGCCGGCGAAATGGCCCTTCGTTGGCGCAAAATGTCGGTGTTAACAAAAGGATCTGGGGCCTTCCTTCGTCGACACTCTGGGCCAAAGTTTGTATAGGGTCCCGCACGTTATACGCCCTGCTGGATACCGGTTCCAGCGTTTCCTTCTTGAATCTGAGCCTTGTGTCTTCCGTACATTTAGAGTATCTCTCGGACAGCGGGAAGATAGATAAGTTTATGTCTGCTGAAGGCCGTCAAGTGTGTCCGGTGGGCCGCGTCGTATGCCACATCAAAATTCATAATCTTTCGTGGAATTGGAAATTTTATGTTGTTGCAGATCTGTCTGTCCCGATCATTTTAGGGACTGACTTTATGCAAGCGACGGGTCTATCCATTGATTTCATTACTCGAAGTTTCGCCTTCCGCTTCCGGTCTGACGTAAATTATCCTTTCGAAACCCCCTTTCTGCGTAATATTGTGTGCCCTCTTTCTACTTTTGCGACTCCAAGTGTGTCGTGTGACCTAACCGACGGACAGAATTTGATGCTAAACAGTTTAATAGAGGAATTTTCTGATGTTTTGACGCCTGAGTTAGGTTGTGCAAAAAACTTTTCTTATTCAATTGAGCTCAAAGATAAAACTCCTGTTAGGTCCCATCCTTTCGGATGTTCGCCTCCGAAGTTGTCCGCCATGAGAGAATGTGTAGATGAACTTTTAGAAAAGAAGGTCATCAGTCCATCCAAGTCACCTTATGGTAGCCCCGCCTTCCTAATCCCTAAAAAAGACGGGAGTTTTCGTTTCATTGTGGATCAGCGGTAGAGTGTCGGCCTCCGGATCCCAAGATAGCGGGTTCAAACCCGGCAGAGGTAGACGGATTTTTTAAGGGCGGAAAAAAGTCCATTCGACACTCCATGTTGTACGATGTCAGCATGTAAAAGATCTCTGGTGACACATTTGGTGTTTACCCGACAAAATTCATTAAATCTCAGCCATAGACGCCCAAGAGAGTTTCGGTTTACTCGGTCTGCCATCTAGTGGGGGCCTAGAGTAAAACGGAACGTCGAAATTGACGAGCAGACAGCCAGATGGCGTCAAATTGAAATGTCTGCACATGGTAGCTGAGGCCATACGATTATTATTATTATTATTATTACCGCAAGGTAAATAGGAACATTGTATTTGACAGCTTCCCATTGCCCACCATCGAAAGCGCCTTTCAGCATTTTCATGGTGCTAGGTTTTTCACTGTCTTCGAATTTAACTCGGCGTATTACCAGATTCCTTTGGACCGAAAAAGTCGCCCTTGTACAGCCTTTGTCACCCCTTTTGGCCTTTTTCATTTCAATAAAGTACCCATGGGCATCTCGATAGGGGGACAAGCACTTAGCCGGGTCATGGATTCGATCTTTGGCGATCTAAAGTTCTCCTCTGTATTTAATTTTCTGGATGATCTCCTCATATACTCTGCAAGCTTTGACGAACACCTGGCTCACCTACGTGAGGTACTTAGTCGTCTGCGCAAACACGGGTTCACTATCAACCCCAAAAAAGTCTCTCTCTGTTCCAAACGATTGAATTTCTTGGGGCATGTCATCTCGGATTCCGGTATAGCTGTAAACCCTGAGAGGGTTAAATGTATTAAAGAGTTTCCTCAGCCCAAGAACGTCCGCGGCGTAAGAAGGTTCTTGGGTATGGTGGGTTTTTACAGTCGGTTCATCGAGAATTTTTCTCAAATTTCGGCCCCTTTGAATCTTCTAAAAAGGAAGAATTGTCGTTTCGTCTGGGGTGAAGCCCAAATCCTTGCCTTCGGTCAGCTGAAAGATGCCCTTTGTCGAGCCCCTGTTCTCCACAGCCCCGATTTCTCCCGCGATTTCGTGCTCCAATGCGATTCCAGTGAAATTGCGATTTCCGCCGTGCTAAACCAAGCAGATGAGGACGGAAAACTAGTCCCGATCGCTTATTTTAGCAAGCTACTACACGGGGCCGAGTTACGTTACTCCATTTACGAAAAGGAATGTTTGGCCGTTGGGTTGGGTGTAGAAAAATTTAGAACTTACCTCGAACACCGTCAGTTCTTTGTCCACACTGATAATCAGGCCCTGTCGTGGATGAGTGCCAACGTCAAACGACTTGGAAGAACAGCCAGGTGGATTCTTCGACTGTCTGCGTATAAGTTCACCATTGTACATGTTCGCGGAAAGGAAAATGTCGTGGCTGACTGTCTGTCACGTATGTTTGACGGAATAAACATGAGTGAAGCCGATGACGCGGAGAAATACCATAAATCTGATGGTGCTGGATGTGTTAATATTATGCAGAAATATCCTTGGTCATTTTCTGATATTTCAGAGCACCAGAATACTGATGACGAGTGTCAAAAACTGATGAAAGGTGTCACCGATGGGTCACTTCATGATAAATCATTTTGTATTAAGCGTGGATTGTTAGTTCGTCGTTGTGGTAATAAGGGAAAGGACAAAATTTACATTCCAGATAGCATAAGGCGCATGGTATTACATTATTACCATGACTCTTATTTAGGGGCGCATTTGGGTCAGTACAAGACATTACATCGCGTTTCTCGCGATTTCTACTGGCCAAATATGAAAAAAGAAGTGCTTGACTACGTGAAAAGCTGTGACGTGTGTCAACGGTCTAAACCTGCCAAATCATCTCAAGTTGGATTGCATTCCGCTGATGTGGCAACGTACCCCGGAGAAAGGTTATTCGTAGATTATTTTGGCCCTCTCGTCAAGTCCCGTAAAGGCAACGTTGGTATCCTATCTGTCATTGATGGTTTCTCAAAATTCGTCTGGTTGTTCCCAGCGCGCAAAATCAATTCTAATAACGCCGTTCACTTTTTGTCTCGTCACATCTTTGCAATTTATGGCCCCCCAAAAAAGTTGGTAACTGACAATGCATCCACTTTCAGCGGTAGTAATTTTCGTCAATTGTGTTTTGAGTGGGGAGTGAACCAGATATTTCTCAGCCCTCACTACCCTAAACCGTCTCATGTTGAGAGGTTTCATCGTAATCTTAAGGCCTGCCTAACCGCGTTCCACAGCGCTGACCAGCGCAGTTGGGACGAAAACTTAAATTTCTTTGTTCTAGCTTTCAACAGTGCTCTACATGAATCGCATCGGCACACACCGGCGGAGTTGTTCTTGGGCAGGAATGTTACTGACCCATTACAATTAAAATGGAATTTTGGATATTTGTCCGAACCGTTAAGGACCAAGAGCGTCGAAGAAAAATGGAAGGAAGCAGTCGAGCAACTGATCAAAGCCAGAGATCGTGTAGCCAAAAGGTTCAACAAGGGAAGGAGAGAAGTCACCCTAAAGGTTGGAGACTTAGTAATGATTAAAAGGTTCCCGACAAGCTCGGCAGCAGACCAAATTGGAGCGAAACTCTGCCTAAAATGGTCTGGTCCCAACCGTATTGTGAAATTCTTGGGACCTGTTACCGTGTTGTTGGAGGATGAAATAAATAAGAGGGTATCCAGAGCTCACGTGAGTCTGTTGAAGCCCTACCATTCACGGGCCAAAAATAATTGATCTAGTAGCTATTAGTACCTGGTGGTAACATGATTTGATCAATTTATCACTCTTAGACTCGTTGTTCTAAAGTCTTTTTCTTTTCAGGGAAAAATGAAAAAAGGAAAGGGAAAGAAAAGAAGAGTCAAAGGATATTTCAGTACCGAATGACAAGGATAATATAAAATAAACAACGGACCTATTGATAGGACACGAAAATTGTATGACTGCTTTTATCCTCTACCTGTCTGCAACCGATTCGTGAAAGTGTCATATTAATGATAGGAAAAAGACTGATTAAATTCAGCGCCTTTCCTTCTTTTAATGTACTGAACTTTAAAGCAATGTGTAATCCACCAATCTATGCTCCCTTGTGACTGTTGGTGATTTTCAGTGTTATTTGTTGTTACTCTAATTAATTAGGTTAGTAATTAGGTTAGTTAATTTTAGTTATATAGTGCCCACTATATATATATATAATTTCTTCATGTATGTATTCTTATTATAAGCTTTACACCTCACTTTAAAATGTGTCCCTTTGACCCTTCGTCAAGATCGGACACATTTTAAAGACGCATGGGTGTGATGATGAAACATGCTGCTCCAGCATGGTTTCCATAATTTATTACCAATGTTTCACTGAATTGGTTTCGACCTGTTACTATATGTGTTTCCGGTTTTAATCGATAGAGGACAGCCCCCTCTGTCGAGAACATTAATGATCTTTTCTCGACTAAGTCTTTAACTATCTTCTCCTTGGTTTATATTCTGTTCTGAGGATGGTGGCTTATAATAATATGGGACCCTCACACACAGGAGCTATGTTAATGCTTTTCAAATGGATGTATCGTAAGTTTAAAACCGTGCTAGATCGCTGCACGATTAACGTGTTCTGATGCTTGATACTGTGGGTGATCTACCATTTAGTATTTGTATTTCTCCCTTTTTTTGGCCGACCGTAACCCGTCTTGATACTCGGAGAGAGGAAGGCGTGTGTGAGAGTGTGTTGTTGATATAATAGTGGTGCATTCATAATCTGAGTCTCTGTGCATTATAATGAATTTCTCAATGAGACGTCTTTGCTCTCGTTTGAAATTATGATCTGTGTGTCGACCGTCGAATTATTATGGCCGTACACAGCGATGTTTGTGGCAGATCTACGCGTGGCCTTGAAGCCACGACATGTGCTGTTGTCATTCAACTACTATTGACGTTTGGCCTCATTGATGTTAGGTAATATTGCACTCTACGAGTTGGCTGGATTGATCTATTCGCACCAGTTGTCACTGTTATCTGCCCTCGAGGCGATTTGTTCGTATGGCTGACATGGATGAATTAATGAATGAGTCGAGTGTTTTGATGAAGAAGTGTCGGCCTATCTATTTATGTTTAACTTTTCGTTATTTGCCCCTTTTATCTCGGGTTCTATTTTTCTCCTTATTTGGTGCGCGCCCTGATCTTTTTCGACCTGGGCGTCGCCATGTTGATTTATTTTGTTCCTTGGCCGCACGATGGCCCGTGTTTATCTGATTGATTCATCCTATGTATCTTTTTCTCTTTGCCCGCTGGGGTTATTCTTTACCTGGTCTACCCTTTTTTGGGTGTGTGCGCTCCTTGGTGTGTGGGGGATCCTAATGAAAGGAGATCATAGTATTGTTTAAAAAAAATAAAAAAATAACGGATAAGAAGTAGGGGGTGGAATGAATAAGGTACTCCCGATTTGTAATCATGTGTTGACCCTCATTAGTTATTCTTCTCGCAATTTTTATATGCGAAATCTTCGTGAGTAAAAATGCTAAGATCCCTTGCGTAATTCTGCAACTGTGCATGTACGTATTGATGAGATATGGATATCACGATTAATTGTCATTGGTGCTAACCCATATACGTATGTATTACCCTATTATATCTTATGTTTTCCTTTTCAATTAATTCTTTAATTAACGTTGCTTTTCAATAAACTTTCATTTATCACTTATTCGGGTTTCGACTCTTAGTAGTGTTAGTTTATGCTAGAACTAATTAGGTGAATAACATTTCCAGTTCAGGGCAGATTTATACGCCCTTCTCGATCGTGATTCACGTGCAGTTTCCTCTTTTATCCTTTTTTTTGTCTACGTATTTATTTTTACTTGAGGGAGGGTGTGGCTCAGTAAATGGTAGCAGAGACGTGCTCGATCAAGATATCTCATCTGGAAAAAACACGGGTGAGATAGAACTGGGAATGGTATTCTGTTTCGGATACGTTAAGGAAAACCATTATTTCTTTTCGATTTAACCTTTTGAAACTTGTTATATTAATTCTGATCTTGTGTGTCGTTTATTAATTAACTCTTTCGATGACCATTGTGTATGTGTGGGTTTTTCATTGCGGATAAAACCTCGGTTGAGACATGGAAAGTGATAAAGTTGTTGACATGAGTGGTGAGAGTGATGTATTTGCTGGAGAGGTCACCGATGTCGAAAGAGAAAGGCGTGAACGTATTAATCGGGATAGTGCTTCTGCCCTGTCAGGTAGTGAGAGTAATGTGTGCTTAGGAAATAACAATGCTGTTGTTGACAGAAATTGTGGCCTCGATGAGAATCGTGTCGGTTTGGTTTCCCCCTGTTATGGACCCAGTAGTGAACGTAGTCCTCATATTAACCCCGTTTTCGATATAGTTAGGAAATGGAAGCTCAATTTCTCCGGGGAAGGGGAAAATTCTAATGTGGTTGAATTTCTTGAAAGAGTCGAGGACATCGCTGAATGCAGCTCGATACCCCTTAACCTTTTTGTTCCTGTAATTCCGGGGATGCTCGAAGGGCCGGCATTAAGGTGGTTTAGGTTGGTTAAAGCAAATGTCCGGTCGTGGGAGGATTTCGTTGATCGCATTAAAAGACGTTTCGGGTTGTCCGACATGGATTATCGTCTGAAACAAGAGATCTTTAGAAGAACCCAAGGTGTTGGGGAAGGTGTTGACGACTATGCAACTGGTATTTTGACCCTGTATAACCGATTAAGTGTGAAGGTTCCTGAGTGTGAAATTTTCGACCAGTTTTACCGAAACCTGTCCCCTCAATACAAATTATTCATTAAGAGATCCGAGGTTCAGACCGTCGATGATGTTATTAACTTGGGTCGCGAGTTTGAATCAATCGTATGTCAAAATAAACAGTATCGTCCCCCTCCGACTCCGTCTGAATGCTCTTTCCCCGACGTCGCCTGCCACACGTCCTTCAAGTCAGTATCCTTTGATGCGCCCCCTTCGGCGTCGCGCCCCTCGAGTAGTCCCGAGCGAAGGACCAGCGTTGTGTCTCCGGCCCGACGCTATATTAACGCCATCCAACCCTCCGAGTCGCCTGTTGAACGTGGTTCCGCTACAAGAAAGTGCTGGAATTGCGGTAAGGCGGGACATATTTCTAATAATTGTCGGTCAAAATCGCGACTGAAGTGTTTTAAATGTGGCCTCGTTGGTGTCACTGCGCGTGTATGTCCTAGATGTAGTTCCGGGCAGGGAAACTGAACGCGCGCCGGCGAAATGGCCCTTCGTTGGCGCAAAATGTCGGTGTTAACAAAAGGATCTGGGGCCTTCCTTCGTCGACACTCTGGGCCAAAGTTTGTATAGGGTCCCGCACGTTATACGCCCTGCTGGATACCGGTTCCAGCGTTTCCTTCTTGAATCTGAGCCTTGTGTCTTCCGTACATTTAGAGTATCTCTCGGACAGCGGGAAGATAGATAAGTTTATGTCTGCTGAAGGCCGTCAAGTGTGTCCGGTGGGCCGCGTCGTATGCCACATCAAAATTCATAATCTATCGTGGAATTGGAAATTTTATGTTGTTGCAGATCTGTCTGTCCCGATCATTTTAGGGACTGACTTTATGCAAGCGACGGGTCTATCCATTGATTTCATTACTCGAAGTTTCGCCTTCCGCTTCCGGTCTGACGTAAATTATCCTTTCGAAACCCCCTTTCTGCGTAATATTGTGTGCCCTCTTTCTACTTTTGCGACTCCAAGTGTGTCGTGTGACCTAACCGACGGACAGAATTTGATGCTAAACAGTTTAATAGAGGAATTTTCTGATGTTTTGACGCCTGAGTTAGGTTGTGCAAAAAACTTTTCTTATTCAATTGAGCTCAAAGATAAAACTCCTGTTAGGTCCCATCCTTTCGGATGTTCGCCTCCGAAGTTGTCCGCCATGAGAGAATGTGTAGATGAACTTTTAGAAAAGAAGGTCATCAGTCCATCCAAGTCACCTTATGGTAGCCCCGCCTTCCTAATCCCTAAAAAAGACGGGAGTTTTCGTTTCATTGTGGATCAGCGGTAGAGTGTCGGCCTCCGGATCCCAAGATAGCGGGTTCAAACCCGGCAGAGGTAGTCGGATTTTTTAAGGGCGGAAAAAAGTCCATTCGACACTCCATGTTGTACGATGTCAGCATGTAAAAGATCTCTGGTGACACATTTGGTGTTTACCCGACAAAATTCATTAAATCTCAGCCATAGACGCCCAAGAGAGTTTCGGTTTACTCGGTCTGCCATCTAGTGGGGGCCTAGAGTAAAACGGAACGTCGAAATTGACGAGCAGACAGCCAGATGGCGTCAAATTGAAATGTCTGCACATGGTAGCTGAGGCCATACGATTATTATTATTATTATTATTATTACCGCAAGGTAAATAGGAACATTGTATTTGACAGCTTCCCATTGCCCACCATCGAAAGCGCCTTTCAGCATTTTCATGGTGCTAGGTTTTTCACTGTCTTCGACTTTAACTCGGCGTATTACCAGATTCCTTTGGACCCAAAAAGTCGCCCTTGTACAGCCTTTGTCACCCCTTTTGGCCTTTTTCATTTCAATAAAGTACCCATGGGCATCTCGATAGGGGGACAAGCACTTAGCCGGGTCATGGATTCGATCTTTGGCGATCTAAAGTTCTCCTATGTATTTAATTTTCTGGATGATCTCCTCATATACTCTGCAAGCTTTGACGAACACCTGGCTCACCTACGTGAGGTACTTAGTCGTCTGCGCAAACACGGGTTCACTATCAACCCCAAAAAAGGCTCTCTCTGTTCCAAACGATTGAATTTCTTGGGGCATGTCATCTCGGATTCCGGTATAGCTGTAAACCCTGAGAGGGTTAAATGTATTAAAGAGTTTCCTCAGCCCAAGAACGTCCGCGGCGTAAGAAGGTTCTTGGGTATGGTGGGTTTTTACAGTCGGTTCATCGAGAATTTTTCTCAAATTTCGGCCCCTTTGAATCTTCTAAAAAGGAAGAATTGTCGTTTCGTCTGGGGTGAAGCCCAAATCCTTGCCTTCGGTCAGCTGAAAGATGCCCTTTGTCGAGCCCCTGTTCTCCACAGCCCCGATTTCTCCCGCGATTTCGTGCTCCAATGCGATTCCAGTGAAATTGCGATTTCCGCCGTGCTAAACCAAGCAGATGAGGACGGAAAACTAGTCCCGATCGCTTATTTTAGCAAGCTACTACACGGGGCCGAGTTACGTTACTCCATTTACGAAAAGGAATGTTTGGCCGTTGGGTTGGGTGTAGAAAAATTTAGAACTTACCTCGAACACCGTCAGTTCTTTGTCCACACTGATAATCAGGCCCTGTCGTGGATGAGTGCCAACGTCAAACGACTTGGAAGAACAGCCAGGTGGATTCTTCGACTGTCTGCGTATAAGTTCACCATTGTACATGTTCGCGGAAAGGAAAATGTCGTGGCTGACTGTCTGTCACGTATGTTTGACGGAATAAACATGAGTGAAGCCGATGACGCGGAGAAATACCATAAATCTGATGGTGCTGGATGTGTTAATATTATGCAGAAATATCCTTGGTCATTTTCTGATATTTCAGAGCACCAGAATACTGATGACGAGTGTCAAAAACTGATGAAAGGTGTCACCGATGGGTCACTTCATGATAAATCATTTTGTATTAAGCGTGGATTGTTAGTTCGTCGTTGTGGTAATAAGGGAAAGGACAAAATTTACATTCCAGATAGCATAAGGCGCATGGTATTACATTATTACCATGACTCTTATTTAGGGGCGCATTTGGGTCAGTACAAGACATTACATCGCGTTTCTCGCGATTTCTACTGGCCAAATATGAAAAAAGAAGTGCTTGACTACGTGAAAAGCTGTGACGTGTGTCAACGGTCTAAACCTGCCAAATCATCTCAAGTTGGATTGCATTCCGCTGATGTGGCAACGTACCCCGGAGAAAGGTTATTCGTAGATTATTTTGGCCCTCTCGTCAAGTCCCGTAAAGGCAACGTTGGTATCCTATCTGTCATTGATGGTTTCTCAAAATTCGTCTGGTTGTTCCCAGTGCGCAAAATCAATTCTAATAACGCCGTTCACTTTTTGTCTCGTCACATCTTTGCAATTTATGGCCCCCCCAAAAAGTTGGTAACTGACAATGCATCCACTTTCAGCGGTAGTAATTTTCGTCAATTGTGTTTTGAGTGGGGAGTGAACCAGATATTTCTCAGCCCTCACTACCCTAAACCGTCTCATGTTGAGAGGTTTCATCGTAATCTTAAGGCCTGCCTAACCGCGTTCCACAGCGCTGACCAGCGCAGTTGGGACGAAAACTTAAATTTCTTTGTTCTAGCTTTCAACAGTGCTCTACATGAATCGCATCGGCACACACCGGCGGAGTTGTTCTTGGGCAGGAATGTTACTGACCCATTACAATTAAAATGGAATTTTGGATATTTGTCCGAACCGTTAAGGACCAAGAGCGTCGAAGAAAAATGGAAGGAAGCAGTCGAGCAACTGATCAAAGCCAGAGATCGTGTAGCCAAAAGGTTCAACAAGGGAAGGAGAGAAGTCACCCTAAAGGTTGGAGACTTAGTAATGATTAAAAGGTTCCCGACAAGCTCGGCAGCAGACCAAATTGGAGCGAAACTCTGCCTAAAATGGTCTGGTCCCAACCGTATTGTGAAATTCTTGGGACCTGTTACCGTGTTGTTGGAGGATGAAATAAATAAGAGGGTATCCAGAGCTCACGTGAGTCTGTTGAAGCCCTACCATTCACGGGCCAAAAATAATTGATCTAGTAGCTATTAGTACCTGGTGGTAACATGATTTGATCAATTTATCACTCTTAGACTCGTTGTTCTAAAGTCTTTTTCTTTTCAGGGAAAAATGAAAAAGGAAAGGGAAAGAAAAGAAGAGTCAAAGGATATTTCAGTACCGAATGACAAGGATAATGTAAAATAAACAACGGACCTATTGATAGGACACGAAAATTGTATGACTGCTTTTATCCTCTACCTGTCTGCAACCGATTCGTGAAAGTGTCATATTAATGATAGGAAAAAGACTGATTAAATTCAGCGCCTTTCCTTCTTTTAATGTACTGAACTTTAAAGCAATGTGTAATCCACCAATCTATGCTCCCTTGTGACTGTTGGTGATTTTCAGTGTTATTTGTTGTTACTCTAATTAATTAGGTTAGTAATTAGGTTAGTTAATTTTAGTTATATAGTGCCCACTATATATATATATATATAATTTCTTCATGTATGTATTCTTATTATAAGCTTTACACCTCACTTTAAAATGTGTCCCTTTGACCCTTCGTCAAGATCGGACACATTTTAAAGACGCATGGGTGTGATGATGAAACATGCTGCTCCAGCATGGTTTCCATAATTTATTACCAATGTTTCACTGAATTGGTTTCGACCTGTTACTATATGTGTTTCCGGTTTTAATCGATAGAGGACAGCCCCCTCTGTCGAGAACATTAATGATCTTTTCTCGACTAAGTCTTTAACTATCTTCTCCTTGGTTTATATTCTGTTCTGAGGATGGTGGCTTATAATAATATGGGACCCTCACACACAGGAGCTATGTTAATGCTTTTCAAATGGATGTATCGTAAGTTTAAAACCGTGCTAGATCGCTGCACGATTAACGTGTTCTGATGCTTGATACTGTGGGTGATCTACCATTTAGTATTTGTATTTCTCCCTTTTTTTGGCCGACCGTAACCCGTCTTGATACTCGGAGAGAGGAAGGCGTGTGTGAGAGTGTGTTGTTGATATAATAGTGGTGCATTCATAATCTGAGTCTCTGTGCATTATAATGAATTTCTCAATGAGACGTCTTTGCTCTCGTTTGAAATTATGATCTGTGTGTCGACCGTCGAATTATTATGGCCGTACACAGCGATGTTTGTGGCAGATCTACGCGTGGCCTTGAAGCCACGACATGTGCTGTTGTCATTCAACTACTATTGACGTTTGGCCTCATTGATGTTAGGTAATATTGCACTCTACGAGTTGGCTGGATTGATCTATTCGCACCAGTTGTCACTGTTATCTGCCCTCGAGGCGATTTGTTCGTATGGCTGACATGGATGAATTAATGAATGAGTCGAGTGTTTTGATGAAGAAGTGTCGGCCTATCTATTTATGTTTAACTTTTCGTTATTTGCCCCTTTTATCTCGGGTTCTATTTTTCTCCTTATTTGGTGCGCGCCCTGATCTTTTTCGACCTGGGCGTCGCCATGTTGATTTATTTTGTTCCTTGGCCGCACGATGGCCCGTGTTTATCTGATTGATTCATCCTATGTATCTTTTTCTCTTTGCCCGCTGGGGTTATTCTTTACCTGGTCTACCCTTTTTTGGGTGTGTGCGCTCCTTGGTGTGTGGGGGATCCTAATGAAAGGAGATCATAGTATTGTTTAAAAAAAAAAAATAATAACGGATAAGAAGTAGGGGGTGGAATGAATAAGGTACTCCCGATTTGTAATCATGTGTTGACCCTCATTAGTTATTCTTCTCGCAATTGTTATATGCGAAATCTTCGTGAGTAAAAATGCTAAGATCCCTTGCGTAATTCTGCAACTGTGCATGTACGTATTGATGAGATATGGATATCACGATTAATTGTCATTGGTGCTAACCCATATACGTATGTATTACCCTATTATATCTTATGTTTTCCTTTTCAATTAATTCTTTAATTAACGTTGCTTTTCAATAAACTTTCATTTATCACTTATTCGGGTTTCGACTCTTAGTAGTGTTAGTTTATGCTAGAACTAATTAGGTGAATAACATTTCCAGTTCAGGGCAGATTTATACGCCCTTCTTGATCGTGATTCACGTGCAGTTTCCTCTTTTATCCTTTTTTTTGTCTACGTATTTATTTTTACTTGAGGGAGGGTGTGGCTCAGTAGCTTAACCACATGGCGATGTATTGTAGAAAATATAGTTGGCAGCCAGGTTTCAAGATTGCACTTAAACTATATAAATCGATATGAATGGCAGCTTGGGACTGGTTGGATCAAGACTGAATACACAGAATCATGCTTCAAAAACTCCAAACCAAAAAACAACTTTCATCATACAATGTGATGTCACTTTATTTTAAATCTTGGCCTGTATTCAGGAAATTACAAGCCACTAGTCATGCCTCAAGCTTCCAAACACCTTGCATAATAGATAGATAGATAGATAGATAGATAGATAGATAGATAGATAGATAGATAGATAGATAGATAGATAGATAGATAGATAGATAGATAGATAGATAGATAGATAGATAGATAGATAGATAGATAGATAGATAGATAGATAGATAGATAGATAGATAGATAGATAGATAGATAGATAGATAGATAGATAGATAGATAGATAGATAGATAGATAGATAGATAGATAGATAGATAGATAGATAGATAGATAGATAGATAGATAGATAGATAGATAGATAGATAGATAGATAGATAGATAGATAGATAGATAGATAGATAGATAGATAGATAGATAGATAGATAGATAGATAGATTGATTGATTGATTGATTGATTGATTGATTGATTGATTGATTGATTGATATGGTTTATTTTAACTGGCAAAGTTAGGGACATGTGTCCCTGTCTTACTATTAACCAGTGAAATACATAAATAATATAAAATAAAAATTTCTGAATACTGAATTAAAAAGAGACAAACAAATTACTATGCTACTGTGCTACCATACTGTACATAAAATATCTATTATAAAACACAATATAAATTTACATTTCCTAAGTATAATAATATAATAACTGCTAAAAAACATACACGAATTGCAACAGTAATAATAATAACAATAATAACAATACAGACAAACCTAATACTTGCAATTAATTTGTCCAATTCCAGACATATATTACACTGACAAATGTTATAATTTTCGGGTTTTTATTGTTGGCCAAAAACATTAAAAAATGGGGATCGGGATAAGGTTAACTATGCAGGGAACCACAGCTGAGTACTCTCTAACACTACTGATGAATGATATTATAATAATAATAATAATAATAAAATGAAGAAGAAAGGACAGGATGAGAAGGAGAAGAAGAAGATGAAGAAAAAGGAATCTGTCGCACTACAAGCTTGTTTCATAGATATTTTGAGAACATACTTTTAAATCTTCCCAGGTTTGATATCCCTCTGACCTCCTGCAGAAGGAAATTTCATTCACAGATGGCCACAACAGTGAAGGAATTTTAGGTTGAGGATCTATGCTTAGGAATAGCGAGCAATGTCGAGCTCAGTGCTCTGATGTTTTTAACATGGTGTTCAGGGAAGCTATGAAATCGTTCATACAGGTAGGATGGGGATTGTAAGGTAAAGATTTGGTGCAATGAAGTCAGGGTATGCAGCTTCCATCTATTTTCAAGGCGTAGCCATCCGAGGTCGACGTAAAACTGGGTAAGATGATCACAATATTTCAGATTACATATTCTGTGCACATTGTAGTTTATCTCGAAGCTCAGTTTTCATGTCTGTGTAAACTACATCACAATAATTGAATATTGGAAATACGAGGGCTTCAAATAGTTTCATCTTTAAACTGAACGGGAAAGTAAATTTGAAATTGTTTAATATGTGCAACATTGCAAAAAATCATCTACTCACAGATATTGCCTGATCTGTCCAAGAGAAGCGCTGGTTAATGATCACTCTGATATTGTTTACCCTCTTGCAAGAGGATAAAGCTTCATACTGAAGTCATACATCAGGGATGGACATGCGGTAATTACTGGAAATAAGTCTTGGATGGGCAAATTCAATGATTTGGGATTTTTTTGGGTTTATAATAAGTCCGTGCTGGAAAGACCATTTGCTTATGGCCTCTAGGTCCATGTTAATTTGCTCAATTGCTTTCAAAACATCTGTTGGTTTTGCATGGATGTACAATTGTACGTTGTCAGCATAAATGTGACATTTACAATGTGTCAGCTCTTTATCTTAGTCATTTACATAGACAGAACGACATGTTGACGTTCATGTAAATAGGCTCCCATCCATTTCAGAGTACTGTAGGAGAACTCTAGGCGATAAAGTTTGGATAGGGGCAACTCATGGTCTACAGAGTTGAATGCTTTGCTGAAGTCCAATAAGACTAGAATTGTCAGTTTTTGCTCATCAGTAGCCTGCCTTTCAGTCATGCTTAGTAAGGTAGTACATGAACTGTGATTTCGGCGGAAGCCTCACTGGTGTGGGTTCAGTATGCCATGGTCGTTGAGATAGTTCGTGATTTGATTATGCACCATGTGTTCGAGTCTCTTGGCTGTTATAGACAGTATATTAATAGGTCTGAAGTTACAGTTTAGTGTAGGAGATATTATTTTCAGTAAAGGATGTACCAGGGCCATTTTCCAGACATTTGGGAATACACTGTTTTGAAGGGAGAAGTTGAATATGAATGTCAATACTGTAATAATGGTGTCGACATAGATTGTCCACCCCTGTGGATTTAGTTTTAATTCGCAAGATAGCTGCTTTCACTTGCAGGGGCGAGACAGAACTACAATAAAATTTATCTCTGCCTATGGGTGGTGTGTTGTTATTTGCCCTCAAAAGATTTTCTTTTGCTTCTTCGATTAATTGAACATGGGAGGATACAAAGTGATCATTCAATTCATCAAGAGAAATCTCCAAATTGTCTACCTTGTCTGGTTTATTTAAGCCAAATAGTCGCATTGACTTCCATAAGGTAGCGGGTCTTAGTAGGGTTTTATAAGGTCATGGGCGTAATATAGTTGAGCGTTTCTTACTGTCTGAGTCGTTTTATTATGTAGTCATTTGTAATAGATAAGGATTCCTCCTTCGGGTAATGTTTATATTTCGTAAGAGCTGCATCCCGCTTAGGCATCATTGCTCTATCATCATTTAGCCACGGGGAGAGTCTTTTACAGATGTGTGCTGTTCATAGAGGGGCGTGCTTGTCAAAAGTATGTAGTATCATGGTATTGAAAGTCGTGACCATGTCGTCAATGATAGTTTTATGAGTTATATCCTGCCACGGCATCGAAAAAGAGTCCTCTAATAAGTTTGCATTGTCAATACGGCTAGAGTCTCTGTAAGTCACGTACTTAGGTTTATGTCTGGGGCACTGCAGTGCGTAAGACATAAAGATAATGTCATGGGCTGACAGTCTGGGAGCAGACGTCTGGCCATGATATAATACTCTGTCAGGGTGGTTCGTTACTACCAGGTCCAGTAATGTGTGTGGTTTTAGTGAGCTGAGTGGGGGAAAGTGGCAGGATCGCCATACTGCATGCCTGAAACGTATTCAATAGATGGGTGGTTTCAGATGAATCAGGATATAGAAGGTTTGTATTGAAGTCGCCCATCATTATAACATGTTTGCATATAGGTAACAGTCTGTTAAGATCAGTCTCTAAGTCCTTCAGATGGCGAGCTTTATGCGGCTTGTATAGAGCACCTACTAAACATTTCACAGTAGAGACCTGCATCACTATGAACATGTCCTCAGGTTTTCGCTCATACTGTTGAGGCGACTGACAGATAATTTGAAGTTTAAAGCGCTAAGAGACAAAAGCACAGACCCCACCTCCCCCTTTGCCAAGTCTGTCATTCCTCAGATGGCAGTAGGCAGGTAATTCCAGATTCTTAGCCTGATATTTGACTTTCAAACAACATTCACTGCATAAGATTATATCAAAGGACAGTGGTATGAAAATCGCTTTTATTTCATCTATACGAGTTTAAGAAACTAAACTTTAGGCATTAAGGTGACATTACAAGTTGTCCATTTCATGACCGTATCGATGTTTAATCAAGAAGTAAGTATAAATATCCACTAAGTGGTCGAAACATGTCCTGTAAGTTTTAATTTTATTCAATTTTGCCTGAGGCATTAATAAAGTATCGATTAGGTGGATATTTATACTTACTTCTTGATTAAGGTGACATGTCAAGTGCGCTTTTATGTCTATTTATGGCTGACTAGAGAATGTGTGTTGTAGGTTCAAGGGGTGGAGTTTGGGTCAATGGACTAGCAGGTAGACAGTTTGAAGGGATGGGTGGGGAACGGGAAGTGTGACAAGGCAAGTACTGCTATGGTCACAGGGATTACGGCTGTTTGTGGTATGCATTACCAACTGCTAAAATGAAACTAACTAGAAAACAGCATGCGACTACATCCTAAGAACGGTCAGCAATTTATGTATTTTAGATAATTAAATTGTGAGTAATAATAATAATAATATAAATAACAATAATAATAATAATAATAATAATAATAATAATAATAATAATAATAGTGATAACGTGCAACAGCAGATTAGGCGTACAGAATACTCAAGTAGGAACTTACTCTATGTAGTGTTGATGTTAGATCTATGTAGACATAATACAGAGGCCGGACTTAAATTAGATCCAGATAGGAAAATTTTATTAAAGAGTAAGTGGATGGACAGGTGGTAGGATAAGAAAACAGATAAGCGAATAGATATTTAGATAAATAGATAAATCAATTTGGTAAATGGATAGATACGTAGATAGATGAAAGATACCTAGATAGATAGATAAGGTTACTTGAAAAAAAAATTAAAAAGCTAGCTTCTCAGCTGCGACTTACGGTAAAGGATGGGAGTTGACTCACATTGTCAAGTGATAAGGCAGCACTGCAACAGAAGCTTATGCCATAGGAAGTTCCTTTAACCGGCACACTCTTAATTCCACCCTGTCCGCCTTCTTGATTACGATGTCTCCTGAGTCAGTCCAAGTGTTTGTAAGAACAAAACACTGGATTGCTGTCTTCAAGATGGGCATTCTGATAGCCGTAAAATCTTCATGGATTGTTGTGGATAAGCTTTTCAGTTTCGTTTTCCTAGTGAAGACATCCTGCTGTGACCGATAAGACACAAATATCACTAGGATACGCCTTGTTTTCTCTGGTAATCAAGGTCCTACTCTGTGACACCTATCAATGTCATTAAGTCTAACATCTGCACCTACTACTTTGCACACGTTGAGCACTAGTTCATCACAGTTTCCGTTCGAACATTCAGGGATGCCGAAATTTCTTACATTACTTCTCCTTCTGTACTGCTCCAATGAATTGCACTTGGCATCCATATCCTCCTTCAGTTTGCAGATTTCTGCCTCCTTGTTACCATGTTCTTCAGTTAAATCTCGAAAATGCTTCGATATTAAAATTTAAACACTTTTCAAATTCTTTTATAACCAGTTGTGTCATGCGGGTCGAAATGGCCTGCACAATTTTTTCAAAGAAGCTGTCCGAGTTATTGAAATCATCCAGCACCACTTCACGAGGCAGTCTACGCTGGCAGCACTGGTAGTGGCTGGGCTTCCAACTCCATCGTTTCCCCATTTTCTTTACATTGCAAATTTGGAAGAAAAAGATCAACACCGACAAAAAATATGGGTATATCGATTCGTAAATACAAACGTAACACTTCCGCAAGTTTATATCACTTCCACTGAAGTACAACACCTTCAAATCACTTGATTACTGTGAAGCCTCACTCACTGACGTCCGTCACCAACCATTTCATCAGATAGGTTAGAAACTCAACTTGCGCGACTCGAACAGTGTCACATTGCTGGTCACATTTACACAAGGTTTACCTACATCAGCACATTTAATAATTGTAATAATAATCATAATAATAATGAGCACTCAAAGGAGTATTAAGTTTAAGCAAATTTCACACTTTCCTGCTTTGAGTCAGTGTCTTTTCTCTTTTTACATTTTATGAGGTAGTGACTATCGCACACGTCATTACATAGTAAACAAACAGTAATTTGTTGGGTAGTGGAATTTTGTCTATATGCATATTTTGCTGTGGAAGCCATACATTTAAGCGATTAGAAAACTGAGAACGCAATATAGGCCTCACCATTCCCCAACAACACAGAATATACAATAGTAAGCAGATCAAAACATTGAAAATTCGATCGAACATAGTCGCTACTGCTTGCTATATGCTATTCATATATCTTACAAAAATTGAAAAATATGCTTCTATTAATGGACAAATAGGGTATGTCCATTTTATCTGGCAGAAGAACGAATTTCCAGATTGTTTTCTGAATTTCCTGACATTTCCTGGTTTTCCCACTATTTTTGGAATTCTCTGACATTCCCCGGTTACCAGTATTCCATATGGGTGGACACCCTGTTAATCCCATATTTGTACGGTGAGGCCACAGTCTTCTTATTTTTGTTGAAAACGTGAAAAAATATTCACGACTGTGTGTTGCCGTGTGTGCCTTTACTAGCTGATGTGATAGCCTCCTCTTGTCCTATTAGTCAAATGGGGATGCTTGTGCTAGAAGTTGGCTACAGCTTCATTGTTGAAATTGAATATAGAGGGATGTGTGGTGAAGAATCTGTAACGAGATGAGGCTAGAAGGATTTTTAAGGTTATAGCAAAAAGGGAAAAATTTGACGAAAAATGCTGTGTACAAAATTACTCACCCCGTCGACCTTTCTGGTGGGAAGTAGTTGCCTTTGCAGCATCAGAACCAATGACAGTTGCACTTCTTGTATTGTATCTGTGTGTAACTGATGGAAGGGGGTGTGGCGGAGAGAGGAGATGTTCGGAACCTTAAGCTTATGCGCTGCTGGCTGTAGGCTGAACATTTACAGTGATAATGGCACAAACTTCTTTGAAGCAGCAAAAGAAATGAAGGCCTTTCTGCAAAACAACCCTCAGAAAACCAACTCTTCACACAACTGCAGGCATGGGACTGACATGGCATTTCATCCCTCCTGCAGCACCACACTTTGGTGGAATCTGGGAAGCAGCTGTCAAGAGTCTGATATATCACCTGAGAAGAGTGATGGATTCTTATTGCTTCACCAACAAAGAAGGTACCACTCTTATAACACATACATCCTCTCACCAAAGATTTTTTTAACGTGTCTTAATTGTGTAAATTGTTGTTTGTGAACTTACAAGTTTCCTCATTTTTATAAACACACATTCCTCTATGTAACACCTTGACTAGAGTAATCAGGATCCTGATTATAATCCATTAGGCATGAGATCATGGCTGATGATGCCCAAACAATGGGCGGAACATGTCCCCTTAAATTAGTATTACAATATATAAATCTTAATTTTAAGACCCCAATGCATATTGAATACGTGGATTTCAATAAACATTTTTTAACATTGTTGAATTAATGTACATTTCAATACGGACCAGTCATGAGATTTGTAACATATAATTATCTGAGATTGTTGTAAACAACCCACGGAGTGAAATAAAAGTCCACTATTTGTATCGGAGTTGAACCCTGTACACAAATATTATATTAATATTGTGCAGGAAACTAGAAGGCCATCTTCTTGTTGGCGGGAGACTCCAATATTAGTGGAGTAAATAATTTAGAAATTCTGTATCATCCCACAAATATAATTATGATGGCGGAACACCTTTGACTATTTCATCCTGACACTCAACTCTCTTAGGATCTCATCAGCAAGGGGGACAGAAAGAAACCTCACCGATACATGTCTCAAGTGTTCTATGATGAATGCAGATACCTCAGAACAATTAACGTGTAATACACAAATGGTGCCTGTAACCCAGAATTACCCATTCCTTAGAACTGCTGGCCAAATTCTAATGAAAAATTGTGTGAAATAGAACAAGACCAGACTGCCTAGCTACCAAGGCTGTCTACATAGACATGATATCTGAACTCACCACAACATTTCTCCCTGCACTTTATAGACTTAGTTCTCAGAGAGGTCAACCCCTGAACATTTAGAGTAATTACAGCACAAACTTCTTCAGAGCACCTACAGAAATCAAGGCCTTTCTGCAAAACCACCCTCAGAAACCATCTTTTCACACAACTGCAGACATGGGACTGATGTGGCATTTCATCCCTTGTGCAGCATCACACTTTGGTGGAATCTAGGAAGCAGCTGTCAAGATTCTGATATAACACCTCAGATGAGTGATGGATTCTTATCACTTCACCAAAAAAGAATGGACCATTCTTACAATACATACTCTCACATCCTATCACCAAAGCTAAATGGTGACCCTTTTGACACTTCTTACCTAACTACATCCCATTTCCTTATAGAAGAGCCAATTACTACACTCCCTGATATTGACTATACTTCCCCTCTCATCACAACCTTGCCTACATAGCTATATTTTCAGCAGCAAACCCAGAACTCCTGGAAGAGATGGTGAAATGAATATCTCAATAAATGGGCAATGAAATACCCCATAGCAACATAGTCATACTGAAAGAAGATGACACTCATGCTATGAAGTGGACAAAGACAGTGATCAAATGTGCATCCTGGTAATGACAAATTCATTCATGCAACGAATTTTCAGGTGAGTAATGGTGAAATTATAAGGCTTATCACAAACACTATCTCTTATGAAGTATGAAACCTTTTGAATGGCTTATTTATTCCATTGTATGTTTAACCACTTGACAGATCGAAGCACTGTTTTATTCCATTGATGTATTCGATAAACACGTCTGTGCATTTATTCCGTGGAAAGAATAACCAGTATCTTAGCAACCCCATTGTAAGCGAAATCATGGCTGCCTCCATGTTGAGTGACGAAGCGATTATATGGGAATTTTTAGAAGAGAATGACATTGATATAGAAATAAGTGACGAAGAATTTAGTGGATATGGAAAGTAGTGAAAGTAGTTCATGTGATAGAAACTTCAGCGCTCGTAGGGGTGAACAAAGTGGTGTTTTGCCGTCAAATATGTCACTTTTAGGCCTACAACTGATGCCGCACCAGCGGCTTCTAATAATGTTTTACAAGATAGGGAATCGAACTGGGAGCACGTAAGTAATACTCCAGAGTATCATTCATGCATCGCAAGTGGTGAAAAAGTGTTTTCCACAGGCACCTAGGACAATGCCCGAACGAACTACAAGTTGTGAATGAATTTCTAACAGCAGACTTTTCGGGAACATCTAACCAATGACGTAAATGCTTATGCAACTAAATGTCTTGTATCGGCTGCCGAGGAAATAAATGGGGTAATGTCATTTGGAAAGGAACTCTGGTTTCCTGTATCTGTGGATGTAAAGAAGGCCAGATTACCTTGAAGTGGTAAAGTATGATGGCAAGAAGAAGTACAGACCCAATCTTGTTGTTGACTACAACTGTGGAAAGGGTGGTGTTGATTCCCATGACCAGAGACTCGCATCATTCCCCTTGATGAGGAAGTATGTAAAAGGATACAAAAAATATACTTCTACATGCTCGACATGACACTTCTGAATTCCAACATCACTCATCCCCTCCTCAACCCTGAAAAGAAGCGAGTAGGCTTTACCACCTTCCGGATCAATTTGGACGAACAGCTGTTGGCACCCAAGCCCTGGGGATACACCACAGAGGCTTCAAGAGAGTCACTGGGGACACTTTCCGACCAAAATACCCCCAACAACGAAGAAGGTTATCCCATCACAGAGATGCAAAGTCAGTGTGGCACGGGGTCTGAGGAAGGAATCTTTATTTGAATGCAACCGGTGCAAGGTGGCGATGCACGAATGTGACTGTTTTATGATCTACCATATTCATAAAGACTTCACAAAGTACATCTGACAGTAGTTTGGATATTTCAAATAATAATAATGTTATTTGCTTTACGTCCCACTAACTACTTTTTAAGGTCTTCGGAGACGCCAAGGTGCCAGAATTTAGTCCCGCAGGAGTTCTTTTACGTGCCAGTAAATCTACCGACACGGGGCTGTCGTATTTGAGCACCTTCAAATACCACCGGACTGAGCCAGGATTGAAGCTGCCAAGTTGGGGTTAGAAGGCCAGCGCCTTAACCGTCTGAGCCACTCAGCCCGGCAGTTTGGATATTTCCTCTCATTATTTTGCAGTAAAGCATGCTTTTTCAGTGTCAGTGATAATATTATGTAAAGTAATGAAAATAAATGGTACACCAAGGCATAAATAAGTTCAGTTAAATGGTATGTGAAAGGGTTAAGTAAAATTATCAGTCACAATGGACAAGTAACACCACAGACCACATTAGGTCAATTGCCACGACATGGCTACAATGTGTGTAGTATATTAAGCGAACACCCACAGTAAACAAGCGTATCACCAGCAACTTGTATCAACAAATTACTGTATTATCTAGAAATCAATAATTAATATAATCAATAAGATAACAAAGGTGTTTCATTTGGAAGCAACTAGTAAAATATCCTGTAACAGTAACAAAACAATGTACCTTATAAATACTTTGTGTTCAAAACTATTTACAAATTCAAAAATATTAGTAGGATTGATACCAGCTCTCAAATGATAGAGAGTAGAGGTCTTTGGAATAATCCTAACTGCTGTATGATTCATAACACAAGATCATGGAACAACTCAAGGCAAAAGTGAAAATAGGTAAGTAAACAGTCAATCTCATAAAAAAGTATATTTTCTGTAGGACTATCAATCATGTGCAATGAAATGAAGGGTCAAACACTGATATCTGTTGAGCCATTTTCTAACCATTTCAATTACCTGATTATGGCTTATCAATTATGTACATTACCTCAAGAGAGTTTTCCTGGATCGAACCTGACTCGGTTAACTCTGATTTAACTTCTTCTTTCAGAGCTATCACTTCTGATATATGTTCAAAATTTTCCTGTGGAAAATAACATATATTAGGTATGCTCTAACACACATCTACAAATACAGTTACTAACAAATGAGCATGTTATTACATTAATTTTCAGTATTACAGTTAGTTTACAGCGATAATGGCATAAACTGCTTCGGAGTAGCTAAAGAAATCAAGGACTTTCTGTAAAACAACCCTCAGAAAACCAACTCTTCACACAACCGCAGGCATGGGACTGACACGGCATTTCACCCCCCCCTGAGAGCACCACACTTTGGTGGAATCAGGGAAGCAGCTGTCAAGAATCTGATATATCGCCTCAGAGGAGTGATGGATCCTTATCACTTCACCAACAAAGAATGGACCACTCTTATAACACATACATCCTCTCACCAAAGATTTTTTTAACGTGTCTTAATTGTGTAAATTGTCGTTTATGAACTTACAAGTTTCCTCCTTTATATAACACACGGTTCTCTACGTAACACTTTGACTACAGTAATCAGGATTGTATTTTAATCCGTTAGGCATGAGATCACGGCTGATGATACCCTAACAATGGGCGAAACATGTCCCCTTAAATTAGTATTACAATATATAAATCTTAATTTTAAGACCCCAATGCATATTGAATACGTGGATTTCAATAAACTTTTGTAACATTGTTGAATTAATGTACATTTCAATATGGACCAGTCATGAGATTTGTAACATATAATTATCTGAGATTGTTGTAAACAATCCACGGAGTGAAATTAAAGTCCACTGTTTGTATCGGAGTTGAACTCTGTACACAAATATTACATTAATATTGTGCAGGAAACTAACAACTCGTATAAACACTATTTATCCAATCATAGATTAAGAAGGCCATCTTCTTGTCAGTGGATGTCCGCACAATACTCCAATACTAGTGGACTGGAAACATTAGAAATTCTGTATCACCTCACAAATATAATTATGATGGCAGAACACCTCGGACTATTTCATCCTGGCACTCAACACTCTGAGAGACAAGTTTAGAATCTCTTCAGAAAGGGGAACGGAAAGAAGCCACACTCATACACGTCTCAGGTGTTACATCCTGTCATAATAATTTATGTTTCGCCCATTGCATGGGCATCACCAGCCGTGATCTCATGCTTGGGGGATAAAAATCAGGATCCTGATTACTGTAGTCAAAGTGTTACATAGAGGAATAATTAATGAGAAATACACAAATGGTGCCTTTAAACTCGACATACCCATTCCTTAAAACTAGAATAGACTGTGCTGCCCCAGTTCTAATAAAAAAATTGTGTGAAATCGAACAAGACCAGACTGCCTAGCTACCAAGGCTGTCTACACAGACACGATACCTGATCTCATCACAACAACATTTCTCTCCGCACTTTACCAACTTAGTTCTCATAGAGGTCAACCCTGAACATTTACAGCAATAATGGCACAAACTTCTTTGGAGCAGCTACAGAAATCAAGGCCTTTCTGCAAAACAACCCTCAGAAAACCAACTCTTCGCACAACTGCAGGCATGGGACTGACGTGGCATTTCAACCCTCCTTCAACACCACACATTGGTAGAATCTGGGAAGCAGCTGTCAAGAGTCTGATTTAACGCCCCAGACAAGTGATGGATACTTATCACTTCAACAACAAAGAATGGACCGTTCTAGAAACACATACATCCTCTCACCAAAGCTAAATGATCAACCTTTTGACACTTCACACATAACTACAACCCATTTCCTTATAGGAGAGCCAATTACTACACTCTCTGATCATGATTATACTTCCTCTCTGATCACAACCTTGCCCACATGGCTATATTTTCAGCAGTTAACCCAGAACTCCTGGAAGAGATGGTGAAATGAATATCTCAATAAATGGGCAATGAAATACCCCACAGCAACATAGTTATAGTGAAAGAAGACGACACACATGCTATGAAGTGGACGATGACAGTGATCAAATGTGCATCCTGGTAATGATGAATTCATATATGCAACGAATGTTCAGGTGAGTAATGGTGAACTTACAAGGCCTATTCACAAACACTATCCCTTACGAAGTATGAAACAGAAAGGCAAGGTAACTCTTGTATGGCTTATTTATTTATTGCGTGTTTAAGTAATATTGTTGTGAGATTACCTGTGGAACACAGTGAGGTGAAAGAGGGTGTCAGCTTGAATGGGTCTATCTACGATATCGAAGATTAATTTAAACTTTAAAACGAAGGTTATATTTCTTTTCAGATCTCAAATTTAACAAAATTCCTCACTAAGTCAAGGAACAAAATGTCAGGTACAAAATAGCAAACAAGAATAGAAATCCAAGGGTTGGAAATTGCAAGTTTTGAGCTTCCAGCTCCAATTTACAAGTTTACAACTTCATAAATGTTACGTTTGGTTAGATAACGAGAGGTATCTCCCAAGACACAGTTCAAGAGCACCTTGCTCGAAAGGTTACACATACGGCCTTCCAAAGGCCCCACTCAAAATTGTACCAATATCAGACAAGAGTTTACATGCTCTTTAAATTCAACCAAGGAGGCTGTGCTCCCAATTCTTTACAGTCTACTCAAGGAAACATTACACAAAACCTTACAATTTCTAGCATCTCGAAGCACAACCTACAATTTACAATTCCTTTACACAGGGGTATCTAGTACCCATAATACTGGGCCTTCATGGAAAAGAACAACAGGTTGTATTACTGGCCCAAACTCAAAATGCATTCAGTCGTAAATTTGCGCTCCTTGAAAACCAAGTTTTGAAACCCTACTTGGGCGTGTGGCCCGATGATGCAGGGACAAATTCTACACAACTGAGGTGATGCAAAAGAGAAGTTAATGAGTGATTTACAGGAGAAAAAAGTTACAAAATCGTAGTCACCTCAAGATAAACTGAAAGGGATTTTGAGAGGGAAACTCACTCTCTATCCCCAATTTACAGTTTAAGTCTGTATGAAATTTTACATTAGCAGAATGAAAGTTTACATTTTTTGAAAACAGCTGTGAGTTTGCGGAGACAGCTACAGATATAGAAAACTGGTGGCCATTACCTGGACTGACGTTCTGCCTGCCAAAGAATTAGGCGCCGTGCGCGTAGAGGCGCGCGGCTGTGAGCTTGCATCCGGGAGATAGTAGGTTCGAATCCGACTATCGGCAGCCCTGAAGATGGTTTTCCGTGGTTTCCCATTTTCACACCAGGCAAATGCTGGGGCTGTACCTTAATGAAGGCCACGGCCGCTTCCTTCCAACTCCTAGGCCTTTCCTTTCCCATCGTCGCCATAAGACCTATCTGTGTCGGTGCGACGTAAAGCCCCTAGCAAAAAAAAAAAAAAAAAGAATTAGGCACCCCACCTCCTGTCTTAACACACACACTCAGAAATTTGACGAGAATAAGACAAGGTAACTAGAAAAGGCCGCAGCTTTTATACCCAAGGGGAGGGTTCAAGAAGGCTCTGGGCTAAATCAGACCACACCCTCCCATTTTATTCAATACTCAAAAAGTTACAAGAAGCTTATGATTGGCTGAAAAATAAATACAGAAAATTTGTGATTGGCCAGACTTCAAAGCTGGCAGGATCAGAAGGAAGTGTTGTAAATCATTGAAGTATCAAAATAAATGAAAGTCAATGTAGTTGAGGAAATTTATAAACCCAAAACTTCTTTAAATCATTAATCATTCCACCTTGCACCAGAGTGCATGACCTCCACTTTTTGTAGGGATATCTATGGATAAAAATACAAACTTTTTGATGTACACCAAAACAAACCAAAGATATACAGTCAGTTTAGGAAACTTTAAAATAACATATTACTCAGTTATTCAGTAGTGAGGTCTTCTGATCAATGTCCCAACTTTATGCATTAGCGGTTTCAAGTTTTGTTCGATAGATAGTGTTCCTTAAGGCGCTTCTTTTACATGTGCGGGGTTGAGGTGCACCTCCTGGTACAAATATTATAAGTCACAATGGACAAGTAACACCACAGACCACATTAGGTCACTTGCCACAAGATGGCTACAATGTGTTTAGTATATTAAGCGAACACCCACAGTAAACAAGCGTATCACCAGCAACTTGTATCAACAAATTACTGTATTACCTAGAAATCAATAATTAATATAATCAATAAGTTAACAAAAGTGTTTCATTTGGAATCAACTAGTAAAATATCCTGTAACAGTAAAAAATGAATGTATCTTTCAGCTACTTGGTGTTCGAAACTAATTTACGAATTCAAAAGTATTAGTAGGAATGATACCAGCTACCAAATGACATAGAGTAGAGTTCTTTGGAATAATCCTAACTGCTGCACAATTCATAACGCAAGATCGTGGAACAACTTGAAGGAAAAGTGAAAACTAGGAATGTAAACAGTCAATCTCATAAAAAAATATATTATCAGTAGGACTATCAATCATGTGCACTAAAAAGATGGATCAAACCCCAGTATCTGTTGAGCCATTTTCTACCCATTTCGATTATCTGACGATGGCTTATCAAATTATGTACATTACCTCAAGAGAGTTTTCCTGCGTCGACCCTGGCTCTGTTAACTCTGATTTAACTTCTTCTTTCAGAGCTATCACTTTTGATACATGTTCGAAATTTTCCTGTGGAAAATAAGATATATTAGGTATGCTCATAACACACATCTACAAATACAGTCATTAACAAATGAGCATGTTAATTCATTAATTTCCAGTATTACAGGTACTTTCGGAATTTCACTAATGTTTAAGGAAGATTTCTTCCAGCAGAGGATTGTTATAACCAAAGGCTGTACTGAGAAAGGTGTTATTATTCTTGCTCACTCCTTATGTCTGAGAAAGGATGAGACTGAGAACAAAATATAAAATGCGAAATATTTTCTAGCCATATCAGAAGATATAATACCACGGATGGAATTAGGGCTATCTCACACAGAATTTGGAAGGAAGCAGCCATATGCATAAACACTAAATTGTATGAACTGTTTTCATATGTTCAATCATATCAGTCAAATCATAAAAGTTGTTTGAACCAATTAGAAGCATTACAACACTTCTAAATGATTTTTGTTCTCAGCACAGAGTCTGTTTAAAGACAGATTAAAATTACTTGAAATAATGGAATCACATTCTCTACTATGGTTTTGCTGCGATCATAGGAGCTACATAAAACATTAATACAGTTTTGTTTCAATGATTCCAAGTGTAAAATAAAAAACATAAACATGAAAGAAGCAGACTTATCACAGTCATATAACAGTGAAAGATGTGATGAAGCCCAAAGTTAAAGCAGCTAGAAATGAAATATTTTACTACTATAAGCATGTTATGTAGTGTTCTGTGAGGAGCTGAGGGGATGAGGACACTGACAGTGGAGAATCAGCAGTGTTGGAGTGTATATCTGCAGTTTCGGAAGATCTTTTATGATCTACTACGAGACATTTAAATTTCACTCTTGGATTCATAAAACCTTGTCAGCATTAAAGGGGGGAGGGACTGTGATGAAAAGCTTATATTCTAATGTAAGTTAAGTAACTAATAAAAGTGAATTAAAGTAACAAGTTCTAGAATATACCAACTTAACACATTCAATACAGAAGAGAACAGTGGCTGAACTAAAGAATGGATGAAAAGGATGCACAAAAAGGACAAGGAAATAATGACAATGAGGAAAGAAAAAATTCTGTTTAATGTGCCTGAAGTCCTTAAATTGTCAGAGCCCACTAAGAAGGGGCATATAAAAGAAATTATTCTCAGAAATCATACATTCTAGAGCCGTTAGACATGGTTCTCTTCAGTATATATCATAGAACCTGACCTGTGTTTGAGGAATAAAATGAGCTAATCACTATTCCGTCTTTCTAGAAGAATGCAACATATGAGCAAAATATTTATTTTGAGAGAACATACATTCAGATTTTGAGGTATTTCATCCCTCGTATGTCATAGGCAAATCTATCCATTCCTTGAAACACGTAATATCTTCCAGCACATTGTGGGTGTGAGGGTAACCCAGAATTATCACACCAGTGTTGACATTTTGTTTAGCAGACTAGTGTATCCAGGCTCAGAAACACTAATGAAAGATTTGTGATTTAACTCCTTCTACACTAATTATGGTAGGAGTAATAATTCTTAACATGTGGTGCAGTACTGTAGGAGGACGTTAGTTTTTAAAAAGTACGATCGGTCAACCATCATCTATTATAATCAAAGGGGTAAAATAAAAAAGGTGCAACCCCTAAACTAAAGTAATTTCAATACTGACAGTAAAAAGTACAGACTAATCCAAGTCCACCTTAAGTTCCTAAGAGTTGGCAGCTTTGTGTAGCACATTGTGGTATATTCCGAGACATACAAAAAAAAACAGAGTTTACTACGCATACATGCTCATTCAGCAATTGGTGACTGCTGGTGTTAATACTGAGGAAGCACATAGAAAATTGTGCCCCTGCCAAACTTATTCAGATATTAAGGGTTAATTTCTGACCCCTATAAAGTTATCTGGTATGAGACTTACAAGTGATGCCGTTGTTTCTCCTTCAATCCAGCCCGGTTCGTCTTTGATCTTTGCTTCCAGGTCCATTTTGCACTGCAAACTGAAGTAGTTAGAAGGTACTGGAATGGTTGATTACTTATACTGACCTTACACTGAAACATAAGCCAGAAAAATATATTACCTTATTAATGTCATTGATACTTATGGTCTTTGTTAACAGACTAAGCAACAACCTTGTCATTTTAAATGACCATCAATATTATGATCATACAAAAAAAACCAAAATTTTACATGACTGTTGATATTGTGATCATACCTATAGGACCTCAATTTTCTATGACTAATACTTCAATCAACGCTAAGGACCTGCAGTTTTACATGATTTCTAAAACAGTGATCACATCCGTAATATAATTTAACTTATCTGTCGATATCAAGACCATAGTCATAGGACCCCTAGTATTACATGACACCTTATATCATATTAATAGCTATTTAACATACAGTTTTATATGGTACTGAAACCGCAACAAGATGACCTTTCTTGAAAATTCAGTGACTGTACGGTTTGCATATCAATCTGATCACTCGGGTCCATATACTGGAATCTTCCTACCACTTTTATCTTTTGTAATCAACTTCAAAACTAACTGAAGAAGTTCACAGTTCTTTGAGATATGTTCTATCAAAATTTACCTGCCCAGTATCAAATTCTCTCAAACCATTCTCCTCTCATTAAGCTTATTCACTATCTCTTTATTTGAGACATGTTCTATCAATCTCATCTTCAAGAACTTCTGATAACACGGCATCTAACAGGCTTCAACTCTGTTTTTTCTTGGCACCAGTTATTATCTGTGTTTCACTTCCATACAGTGTCATACTCCTTGCTCAGTGTAAAAATAATTTTAAAATTTTTCAATCTGTTGCACCTAAAGAACGTGATAGAGAACAGATGGGAATTTAAACTGGATTCAGTGATGATATTTATCGATATTGAGAAGGCATATGTCAGTGTACCATGGCAAGTGGTCTTGGATGCATTGATAAAAAAGAAGGTAGAGAGAGGTGAAGAGCCAATTATAAAAGCCATGAACGAAGAGTGAGTATGTAGTATGAATACTGCGATAGGAAAAACAAACCTTTTCAAAGTAGAATCAGGACTTCAAAAAGGATGTGTTTCATCCCCGCCAATCTTCATTACAATCATGGATGAAATCCACAAGAGTATACAACAAAAAATGGGAACCAAGGAGGCAAAGGCCTCGCACTTTGCAGATGAGACAGTAATATGGGCAGAAGATGAAATGGAAGCACAAGAACAAGATAATGCAAGGAATCAGGAGATGGAGGAATATGGAATGAAAATAAGTGTGGAAAAGAGTATGATAGTAGTGGTGACGAGAGGTAATAAAGAAGGAAGTGGGAATACTGAAGTAAATGGAAGACCATTAGAAGTTGTGGAAAGCTTCAAGTATTCGGAGAGAATAATTGAAGATGGGTAAATAAAATAAGAAATTGGATAGGGACTTGAACAAGCCAATGAGTTTTACCAATGTGTGAGATGTATAGTCTGTAACTGGGACATCCAATGGATTGCAAGAAAATTTTGCACCCAATGTATTACACACCAATTTTGACATATGCACCAAGCACATGGACAACAACAAAAACATGATAACGCAGAATGCAACAGGCCAAGATGAAATTCCTTAGAGAAATATAGGGAGGGCGTAAAAGGATAAAGTCAGAAACATAGAAATGAGGGAGTGAATTGGATACCCTGAACTGAAAGGCAAGATGAAATGGCTGAAATGGTATGGACAAATGATGAGAATGGAAGAGGATAGAGTTCCACAGTAAGTATTTACAGAGGAAGTCATAGGAGAAAGACATCGAGGATTGCCCAGAAAGGGGTGAATGGCTATGGTAAGGAGAGTACTGAGAAGAGTAGAGTAAAAGTAGAAAAAAAAAATATGAGGTAGGAAAGGAGTGGTGGAGAGAGAAAAACTGAGGAGGTTCTTGAATCACATTTCTACCCAAAAGACTGGAAATGGAAAATGTAGAATATTCTGTTGAAATAAAGACAAAAATGTATATAATACTGCTATCAGCTCATTTCATTGAGCTATGCCACCAACCTTTACTTAAGTGCCTTTTCTTTATTTTTCTATGCATGTCTTGTCTAATTACACAATCGAGTGGTGTTTACCAGAGTGCCCCTTGTAGGGAGTTCCATGTCAAATGAGTGGTTTAAATGTTTAGCAGCTTTTATTGTTCCCCAGGTGGCAAAAAAATTGTCTATGTTGAATACCTCGAGTAGTGCCTCAGAATTCATTTCACCCTATAGCAGTGTTCGTTAGTCACTTTGTGATATATTACTGTAAATGTAAACATACTGCACTAACAATGAATACTAAAATTTCTCCTACAGGTTATACAAGCTTCGTTCCTGTGGCTAATCGAGTTGATTCTTATGCATTGCCAGGGAACAGATTTCTATGTAAACACATATCTATTCAGGTAACTATGATCAATTGTATTTTGTATATTTCACTAGAGGGGACAATACTGAAGAGTGCCATCTTTACTTGTTCTGGCCATCACAGGTTATTCTAATAATATGTTACTGAATTTACTTTCAAGCAACTAACTTTTATTGTTTCCACAGCCAGAATTTATTCCTGAAGATTGTTCTTCCATTCCTGCTAGCAATTTAGTGTTGCACTAACAACTCCAAGGGAAAGGGATAAGATTAGGTATGCAGCAGCATTAATTAAGGTTAATTAATGATAAAATGGGGAAACCACAGAAAAGTATTTCAGAACTGCAGATCATAGGATTCGACCCCATGCAAACTCACCGTCACTCACCCCTAAAAATTTTTACACACCAATAAATCAGAGAGGCAGCCTACTGTTACCTAAATGATCACGAATAAATACCGGATATAGGTGCTGTGGGGTAATGATGAGATACAGGAGAATCTCCATAACAACACTGATGTAACAAGATACAGATATACTAAATAGAAACCTCTCAAGATTTTGAATCCTGCTACCATATGTCGCAGCATACAGAGTAAAGAACAACCCAACGTTCACAGCATCACTATAAAATTGCACAAAAAGGTAAGTAACACAGCAAAATAATAATTAAAATTACATACTACATATCACAATTTCTTTCTGAAACTACCATCTGCATTTCTTCATCTACGGTGCTCTTCAGAAAAAAATCCTCATTCCACTAAATTTAGATGTAAGATATATTGCAACTACCAGAGTGTGAAATCAGAAAGAAGTGGTGGGAGGGGGGAAGAAGGAACATAGGGCTCAACTACTAATTTTTTTCAGGCAGTACCTGGAGGGGGGGGGGGTTAAAATTCCCCTGTATTTTAATTACCCTCTCCACCCAAAAAAATGTAAATTTGAGATATTTTTGTTCGAATTTAGCTGTTATAACAGGAATGATAAACATTAGAACGTTATTCCAATCAGCTGAGAAGTTTATGAGAGACTCGCTATCTTAAGAAAGGCCAGACGAGGCGCGAGTTTCCATGGTTTATTGCTTTTTTAATGGAACTTTCCTCTATCAGGGCTATGTGTTGACTGAACAAATTTGTCAGTTTGTACCCTGCTCAAGTGAATATTGTCCTATTGATACCTATAGGAAACACACCCACTCCAAGAAGTACAGGAGTGGTGTAAACTCGAGCTACTTATAGCAATGACAAGGGAGGATGGACTTGCCAGCGTGAAACATCAACAATAAGCTGTAGGTGCGGGGTTGCCACTGCTGCGTTGTTTAATTGCTCATGGTCTGGCAGTCACTTGAATTATTTCTGATGATTTTATGAAAATATGCCCAGTTAAAGTCATTAATTTCAGTAATAAACTACCGGTTCTACATTTTCCTGTTTATTTTATAATGAAATGTACCCCCGGGCAATTTTAGTGGGGGGGGAGGGGAACCTCTGAGATAAAATCATCGGTGGGGGGAGACATCCTACCCTTCCCACCCCCCGCGATTTCGCACCCTGGCTTCTACACACAACTTGCAGGCACTTGTAACGCAAAGGCTGGGAGTTTTACAAAAAGCAAGCTAAATGTATGCGTATTCATTTTTCATGCTTAATTTAAAATAAAATTTAAGAAAATTAATAACATTAAATATTAAAAATATGTAAATGCTGAAACTGAGAAAGATTAGTATTAACTTCTAACATTCTCAATTGAGATCTATATATTTAGCAAAATTTAATTATTGAATTTGAACATTACCGAGAGTATGTTAGAGGTTGTGGACACAGAGTAAAATGATAGAAATCACAATTCCTCAATGAAGAAATTCCATAACTCACTTAACGGAATAAGCTGTAGAATAGGCTAATACGCGCCTTATATAACAACATACCAGCCACTTGGAAACAAAACCATGTATTTGGATGTTGCTTAATCACTTAAAACAAACTCTTGAAGAACAAATTTCATTTGTAACAGTCAGTAAACCAGGCTGAATTTAGGAAAGCATGTATTACTAGTTACACTGCAGAGTATGCGACACTTCTTCTTCTCTTGAAATTTCGTACACTAACGGAAATAAAATCATACGGTTTTTCTACATATATACATGCATTATCATTATAGTCCGCTATGCCTTTCAGCGTTCAATCTGCAAGCCTCTGTGAGTTTACCAAAACGGCCCGTCGCGGCAATCCTCTATTTGCAACTAGTGCCGTGGCCTCATTTAGTTCTATACCTCTTATCTTTAAATCGTTAGAAACTGAGTCAACCCATTGTCATCTTGGTCTCCTACTCCTCTTACCCTCCAAAATATAGACTATTATTCCCCTAGGTAACCTATCCTCCTCCATTCGTCGCATATTTCCCCACCACCGAAGATGGTTTACGCGTACAGCTTCATCCATCGAGTTCATTCCTAACTTAGCCTTTATCTGCTTGTTCCGAGTACTCACCTGTCATTGTTCCCACCTATTTGTAAAAGCAATAATTCTCGCTATTTTCACGTCTGTTACTTCTAACTCATGAATAAGATATCCTGAGTCCACCCTGCTTCCGCTCTCGTGAAGAAAGGATGGTCTGGAAACACACTGATGTAAAGGTAGTATCGTCCGGGAGCTGACTTCCTTCTTACAGAACACTCTTTATCGCAACTGCCAGCTCACTGCATTGGCTTTACTACACCAAATACAGTGGAGACGATACGCGACACTCTGCGAGATATCGAGGGACAGCGATTTGAGCTCCCTCTAGCGGGGTGACCTGAGAGTTACTGATTCTGTCATAAGAGCACGTGTATTTGTTTGTGAAGTTTTTGGCATTATTTATGCCTTTGCATTAAATTGACATAAGTAAATAGTAGCGTGTGTAATTCCTTTACACCTCCTCTCAATATGAGTGGAAAGATATCTGCAGTGTTTTGCTGCAATAACTATGAAGTGCAGAAGAATTCGCGGTCTTTCTTCCGTTTCCCTCGTGACAAGAAAATGTAAGTAGATATTGTGTTTGCATATATATTCTTCCAGTTACAAAGATATTTTTATAGTACTTCCTAAACTTCTGACCTGCGCGACTGACATTTGAATTGGCTAAAAAGTATAATAAGCTTATTTTATTGTATAGTGTAGCAGTTAACCTTCAACACCGATGTGTTGTTGTAGGTGTGATCTGTGGGTTTTATTTAATTAAGGAAAATACATTCGCATATATGTGTGGTTAGTTGTGTTCCAAGTTCCCCCATTTGGAATGCCGTAATGCGTTGTCAAGAAGTGAAGAAAATATGGGTGATTTAAGAAATGTATATATTTTGTTGAAACAATACGATGATGCAAATTTGCTTCACCATAATGAAATGGCATTGTGCCGAGTATTGCTTATAGGGAAAATTTGAATGTTTTTGAGGCTAAATTTATAGATTTTCTTTCTGTTAGTAGGCTTCAAGTTAAAAGGAAAATTGTCCAGCTCATAAATGTAAATTAATTGAATCATGTGTGTAAGGAATGTGCCGATATTTTTGTTGACAAGCATTTTAATGTGATCATACTATGCTTTTAAATGAGAAAAAAGACAAATCTAGCCTTGAACGTTCAGACAGGAATGCTAAAGCTAAAAAAGTTATGCTTAAATGAAATATCAAGGCCATTCACAGCAGTCCATTTCACATGCCTAATTTCAGTCTTTAAATAATAATGTATTAAATAATTCTTCATTCATTTATCCAGAATTGCTTTAGCAACTTTGAAGTTAATATCTTAGTAGCACTTTCTTTAAGGACGTAATTTATTTGTCCATGTCCGTATATACATTTCCATTGATATTTGAATTTAGCGCGAATTTTCAGGTCACGCCACTAGGAGCGCCACTTGCAACTTGTCTCCCATTTAAACAAGGCTAAATCCGGAAGTGTCGCGTATTGCCTCTGCTGTATTTGATCAAATACAGTAGAGACAATACGCGACACTGCGCAAGATATCGAGGGACAGCTATTGGAGCTCACTCTAGCGGATAGACCTGAACGGTACTGATTCTGTCATAAGAGCACGTGTATTTTTGTGTGAAGTATTTGGTGTTATTTATGCGTTTTCAGTGAGTTGACATAGTGAAATAGTAGCGTGTGTCATTCCTTGATATCTCCTCTCAACATGAGGGGAAAGGTATGTGCTGTGTTTGGCTGCAGTAATTACGAAGTACAGAAAATTGCGCGGTCGTTCTTCAGGTTCCCTCGTGACAAGAACATGTAAGTAATATTGTGTTTGCATATATATTCTTCCAGTGACAGAGATTTTTATAGTACTTCATAATCTTCTGACCTGCTCGACCCATGTTTTAACGGGCTTAAAATATAATACGCATATTTTATTGTATAGTGCAGCATTTAACCTTCAGTACCGATGTGTTGTTGTAGGTGTGATCTGTGGGTTTTGAAATGTCTCAGATGTGATTTGGATAAAGTGTACAAGAAAGAAGGGACGTTACGCTTGTATAAGAATTATAAGGTCTGTTCAGATCATTTACAGGCCAGCGACTTTAAAAATCCTCGACTATACAGCCAAGGGTATGTTACATTTTTACTCTAATTGTACGTACAGTAAATATTCCTCAAAGCATCACTATCGACAACATTTTCAAACTTTTCTTTCTTTTATCCCTCTTCTCAGATTAAAGCCGGGATTTTATAGATTTTCTTTTGGCTTCATGTTAAGAGGAAAATTGTCCAGCTTTTAAATGTTAATTCATTGCAACATATGTGTAAGGAATGTGCCGATATTTTTATTGACAAATGTCTTAATGTGATGATACAATGTTTTTAAATGAGGAAAAAAAGACAAATCCAACCGTAAGATTTCAGGCAGGTATGCTAAAGCTAAAAAAGTAATGCTTAAATGAAAGATCAAGCCATTTCACAGCAGTCCATTTCACACCTTGTTTATATGTCTAATTTCAGTCTTTGAATAATAACCTTTTAAATAATTCTTCATTCATTTATCCAGATTTGCTTTAGCAACTTCGAAGTTAATATCTCAATACCACTTTCTTTCTAGACGTAATTTATTTATCCATTTCCGTATATACATTTCCATTGGTATTTGAATTTAGCGCGATTTGTTCAGGTCAAGTCACTAGGAGCGCCACCGTTGAATTGTCTCCCATTTTAGCACGGCGGAATCCGTAAGTGTCGTGTATTGTCTCTACTGTATTTGATTTGATTACATCTTGATTCAATCTCACTTACTATATTACCATCCTGGGGGAATAATAATAACAATTTAATTTATTAATTTGACCACCTCATCAATACAATAAGTCTTGTCTTTGTTGATATACATTGATATGAAATCCTGGGAGAACACATAACAAAAATACTTAAGCTTATCTACCTGTTCCAGCTTTGTATCACCAATCTGACATTCAATTCTGTTGACTTTCTTACCTACTGACATCATTTTAATCTTGGAGAGGCTAATTGTTATTCCATACTCATTGCATCTATTTTCAAGTTCCAAGACATTAGACTACAGGCTTTCGGCACAATCTGCCCATTAAGACGAAGTCGTCAGCAGAGGCCATACTGCTTACTACATTTCCACATAACTGAATCACTCCCTGCCAAATTATACCTTTCAGCAGATGATCCACGTAAACTACGAAGAGAAAAGGTGAAAGATTACAGTCTTGTCTAATCCCTGTAAGTATCCGGAACCAAGAACTCATTCTACCATCAATTCTCACTGCAAGCCAATTGTCATTATGAATGCCTTTGATTGATTTAAATAATCTACCCTTAATATCACCACCCCTCCCCAGTACGGTGAACATCATTTCCCTCGGTACCCTGTCATATGCTTTCTCTAGATCTACGAAACATAAACACAACTATCTATTCATATCGTAACATTTTACATTTACCTGGTGCGTACTGAACATCGCACCTTGACAGCCCCTCCGGGCTCTGTAACCACACTGGTTTCCATCCAACGGCCTCTCAACCACTGATCGCACCCTCCCTTCCAAGATGCCAGTGAATACTTTGCTTGCTATGCTAATGAATGAGATTCCTCGATATTTGTTGCAATCCTTCCTGTTCTCTTGCTTATAGGTAGGTGCAATTACTACTTTTGTTCAATCTGAATGTACCTTACCAACTCGCCATTTTAATCTTACTCTATGAAGCCATTTCATACCTGCCTTCTCACTATACTTCACCACTTCGGGTCTAATTTCATCTATTCCTGCTGCTTTATTTCAATAGACTTTATTTACCATCCTTTCAACTTCCTCAAGCGTAATTTCACCAACATCACTTTCTGCCTGTCCACTTGCTTGGTTGTGCGCGACACCACCAGGAAGATTTCCTTTTACGGTGAGAAGATTTTCAAAATATTCCCTCCACATCTCCAGTGATACCCTGGGGTCTATTATGAGTTCACCTGAATTACCCTAAACACTGCTCATTTCCTTTTTCCTTTACTTCCTAAGATTCCTTTTTACTGTCCATAAATGTTTCGCTGCTGTTTGACATAGCCTAAAGGTTATTACCAAAATCTTCCCATGGTTTCTTCTTGGATTCAACAACTATTTGTTTCGCTGTTTTATTCATCTACGTACAATTCCCTGTCGGCATCGGCCCTTGTTTAGAGCCTTTTCTGATAAGCCTCCTTTTTACGTTTACAAGCTGTTGCCACTTCATCATTCCACCAAGATGTTCGCTTTTCCCCACCTTTACACATACCGTAGCTGTTCCTAGGCATTCTCTTGCTGTTTCTACTACAGCATCCCTGTTTGCCACCTATTCTCTTTCTATATCCTGAACCTGCTTACTGTCCACTGTTCAAAACTTCTCACTGATCATATCCATGTACTTCTGTCTAATTTCCTCGTCCTGGAGATTTTCTACTCTTATTCGTTTTCAGACATATTTCACTTTCCTTATCCTAGTCCTAGAGATACTTAGTTCACTACAGATCAGATAGTGGTCTGGATCACCGAAAAATTCCCGGAAAAAAAATACATTCCTAACAGACTTCCTGAATATAAAGTCGGTTAAGTCATAGTCTATTTTATGGATCTGGTACCCCTGGCCCCCCATGTAGGGATGGGTCCAGTCAGTTCATTTGCTTGAACTAGTTCATTCGATACCGTTCATCGCCTTAAGTCGTTCAAATGAACTAGTTCAAATGAACGAGGTAGTTCATAAGCAGGTGAAAAATGTGTTGTCGCGTGACCATTAACATGGCACGCCATTGGCCATTTTTGAGTGAGCTTAGTTTCTCGTTCAAATGAACGAGGTTGTTCATTTGTGCTCTCGCGGCATTTCGTTCAAACGAACGAAGTCGTTCAAATGAACGAGGTAGTTCATTTGTGCTGTCTTCATGGAAACGCTCTCGTGGCACGTCGTTCAAATGAACGAGGTAGTTTATTATGAGCTCTCTTGGCAACAGCACTAGCGGCGTGAGGAGAGGTAGTTTGCCGTACCGCACGCGAGCTAGTACGTAAATTTTACAACAGATGGTACTTGCGTACGTCTTCCTTTAATTGAATAGCAAACCATACAGCCTTGACCCCACCCAACCTACGTTGTTTAAAGCTCGGTGGTTTTAAGGGGCGTATGAATCAGCTGTTTGAGAGAGAAGAAGCTACTGTATTTACCGCCTTTATACACGGGAAAACATTGCTCTAAGATGATAATTGTCCTTTTTATCTGTTAAAGAGCTGGGAGGACGAACTGTATGAAGCGTCCTGTTAATAAGGGATGTTCCTGAATACCTGACTAATAATGTCAGATGTAAGTCCTTCAAGGCGTTTGCTGTATAAAACTAGAGTTTCGTCTTAGGCCTGACATTACACTCATCAGAGTGGAATGTGTCAGGCCCTATCCACTGACGATGATAGGTGTATGCACATAAATTTATCAGAAGTCCATTAACTTATGATATGCTCTATAGGTATAAAATATCTAATTCCCTCATCGATAAACATTCCCCATTAATATTACAACATATTACAGTGAGTTGTAACTGACATTATGAACTTGAAATGCGGTCAGCTGATTCTTAACCCAGACGTAATTAATAGTTTCGTTGTCAGGGAAGAAATGTAGGAGATACACAATTTCAATTTATCTTCATCACACCATTGTAAAAGCGTAGTTCTTTGCTCTATTCACTTGATCATAAGAATGCATGGTAATTTCGAAGGAATATGATAGAAAAACATTTTGTATACGACAAAGTGACAATAAATACGTACATAGGTTAATGGGAATGAAAAACTACCTCTGTAGATCAGTAGTCTGCTTCCGATCCGCAAGACTGGGGGTTCAAACCCGGCAGAAGTACTCGGATGTTTGAAGGGCGGAAAGAAATCCGTTCGAAACTATATCGTGCTTTATCGGCATATAAAAGATCGCTGGTAACACATATCGTGTTTACCTTAAGTCAGTCAGATCACCCTCCTGGTGAAATAAAACAGAACGTCAAGTCAAAATGCCTGTACATGGTAGCTGAAACGTACTTAAAATAATATTATTAATAATAATGATAAATTTGGGAGCCTCCGTGGCTCAGACGGCAGGGCGTCGGCCTCTCACCGCTGGATACCGTGGTTCAAATCCCGGTGACTCCATGTGAGATTTGTGTTGGACAAAGCGGAGGCGGGACAGGTTTTTCTCCGGGTACTATGGTTTTCCCTGTCATCTTTCATTCCAGCAACACTCTCCATTATCATTTCATAGCATTTATCACTCATTAATATAAATCACCTTGGGAGTGGCGACCCCATTGTAATAACAGCCTATATATGTTTCATTCATTACATCCCTGACCCGGTCAATGACTGGAAAACAGGTTGTAGGTTTTCATTTTCAATAATGAATTTATTTATCTGTTTACCCTCCAGGGTTGGTTTACCCCTCGGACTCAGCGAGGGATCCCACCTCTACCGCCTCAGGGCAGAGTTCCGGAGCTTGAGGCTTTTGGTTGGGGGATACAACTGGGGAAGAGGACTAGACCTCGCCTAGACGGCTTCACCTGCTATGCTGAACAGGGGCCTTGTGGAGGGGGGGGGGGGGGGAGATCAAAAGGGATAGACAAGGAGGAGGGAAGGAAGCGGCCGTGGCCTTAAGTTATATACCATCCCGGCATTTGCCTGGAGCAGAAGTGGGGAAACCACGGAAAACCACTTCGAGGATAGCTGAGGTGGGAATCGAACTCACCTCTACTCAGCTGACCTCCCGAGGCTGAGTGGACCCCGTTCCAGCTCTCGTACCACTCTTCAAATTTCGTGGCAGAGCAGGGAATCGAATCCGGGCCTCCAGGGATGGCAGCTAATCACGTAAAGCATCACACCATAGAGGTGGACATTATTATTATTATTATTATTATTATTATTATTATTATTATTATTATTATTATTATTATTCTATATTTGCTAGTTGCTTTACGTCGCACCGACACAGGTAGGTCTTATGGCGACGGTAGGACAGGAAAGGACTAGGAGTAGGAAGGAAGCGGTCGTTGCCTTAATTAAGCCCGGTGTGAAAATGAGAAACCATGGAAAACCATCTTCAGGGCTGCCGACAGTGGGGTTCGAACCTACTATCTCCTGAATACTGGATACTGGCCACACTTAAGCGACTGCAGCTATCGAGCTCGGTATTACTATTATAACATAGCAATTGAATGAGTGCACTTTTTACACACATGACCACTTCCTTTTAAAATTTAAAATTTGGTCTTTGAGCTGTAAAAACGGTGGTAGGGTGATAGTAATTACATTTTTATACAGGAAAAACTGAACAGTTTTTAAAGCCCGAAACTGAAATATTGATAGGCCTATTTGAATGGAAATAGCCAAACTTTCACTCCTGATTCACCTTAGCGTAGTTTACGGTAATATTTGCTTAAGATGTATTTGTTTAAAGAAAATATTCTTAAGGCTTATTTTTTTAATGTGGTATATGATGCTGGAAATGATGAAAACTTTCGCGTATTCTGTGTCAATCGCATCTTAAGATAACTTATGTGTACTGATTATAATACTGATGTCTTGTATCTGTTACCATGTGCTAGCATGGTTTTGCTACTCCGCTCCAAGTGCGTGTGATTTCGTTGTTGACATTGTTTATTTTGTGTGGAGACAGAGTATTTATTTACCGGTGCCCGTGTATTATTCCCCACAACTGTCGTGTATGGTAGAACGCTTACGTAAGTGCCAGACAGTGAACACGTGTTTTTTTTTTTTTTTTTCGTAATGGAATTCTGAGGAACCTCGAATACGGTATTGTTCGATAATATTATGTGGGATATCGTTGTTATAAGAGGTACACGAGGGACATTATCACCCCATCGTGTGTTTCGAGGACCGTATCTTGCATAGGACCGGACTCGAACCAACATGCGCTCAGTTACAAAGCTAGGCGGCTAGTACGACATTCTATGAACTTGGTACTTCATCGTCTTGCGGAACGCCTAGCACGAGCAGAAAACAGCTGCCCAGTGCCCAGCGGCATCGCCAGCCTGCCTAGGTGGAGAAAAGGCATCTACGAGAGACAGAGAAACAGGTAAACTTTCTAATTTTTTATAACTCTTCTCCCTGCTCCATCACCAGTTGAGAAATGTGCTGTCATGTGATCATTAACACGGCACGCCATTGGCCATTTGCGTGCGTGCTTATTTTGTCGTTCCAATGAACGAGGTAGTTCATTTGTGCTCTCGCGGCATTTCTTTCAAATGAACGACGTAGTTCATTTGTGCTGTCTTTGTGGAAGCAGCCCTCGCGGCATTTCGTGGAAATGAACTAGGTAAAGCTATCTTAGCAACAGCACCAGCGGCGCAAAAGAGATAGTATTCCGTGCTGGACGTGAGCTAGTACGTAAGTTTTACAATGGATGGTGCTTGCTTACGTCTTCGTCCTTTAATATGCTGTATGCTCGCGTGAACGACTCGTTCAAAATATTTGAATGAACTCGTACTAGTTCAAATAAACAAGTCGTTCAAATGAACTAGTTAGTTCATGAACGACCCAACTCTACCCCCCATGTGAATAGCCTTAAGCTTGAAGAATGTATTTGTAATTGCGAAACACAAACTAGAACAGAAGTCCAACAAACGCTTCCCATTCCCCTTACCTTAAGTGTATACCGTACATTTACCAATCACCCTTTCGAATACTTCAGTTCTATTTCCAACTCTCGCATTGGTATCGCCCATTAGCACCCTCCTCATCCTTGTTGTTGACCCTGACTACGATGTCACTCGATATTTCATAAAACTTGTCAACTTCATCCTCATCTGCACCCTTACACGGTGAATATATTGAGACAATTCTCGTCGTAATTCCTCCAACTGCCATATATACCCACAGCGTTCGCTCATTCACGCGCCTAAAAGAAACTATGCTGCGTACAGTAGTTTTCCAAATAAACAGTCCTTCCACATACTCTGCCCTTCCCTTTTTAACACCCATCAAGTAACTTTTATCACCTCCTGTCTCTTCCCCGTTATCTCTTCTTACCTGAATATCACTCACGGTACACCTTGTATAGCCGGATTCGTCCCGTTTGCTGAAGCAGCCAGTTTTACTTTCTTTCTTCCACTAGCCCCATTAATATTGATAGTTCCCCATCGAATTCAATTTCGTTCGACAAGTTGTTTCAAAGGAGTCCTTCGCCTGTCAAATGAGAGTGGGACTCCATTACTCCCATAGCTCCGAGGTTTGCTTCAAACGTTCTGAACTCGGTAAATTCATGAAGCAGGATGGTATCCTACTAACACATAGTCACAGTGACGATCTCTTCTTTAACGGGTTAGGGACACCGGTGGAATTTTAGTCCCAGCCTCCTGAACACAAGAAGGGCCATTGCAGAGGTTATGTCCGAAAACCCAATCCCGTTCCATAGCAATTGGTATCTCCACCGTCAGGACCACTTACTAGGGCACTCAGCCCTTGCCCATGGTTCACGAACTAGAACGTGACCAGAGTAACCGACACCATTAACCATCAATTATTATTATTATTATTATTATTATTATTATTATTATTATTATTATTATTATTATTATTATTATTATTATTATTATTATTATTATTATTATTATTATTACTCACCAAAAGGTGACAGGAGAAAGGAAATCGAGTATAATGCAAGTTCCATGAAATCTGGGAGCAAGCTTGTCCGCGGTAACAAAATGTTTAACCATAACCTGATCTCCAATTTCTAAATTGGTGGTTCTTTGTCCACGGTCATACCCAAGTTTTACTTTCTTATGAGAGGCCTTAAGGTTATTTCTAGCTTTTATCCATAAATCCCAGATATTGTCTGGGTCTGTTGCATCTGGCAATAGCTCATTGATCGACTACAAATTTGACAAAGGAATATTTGGGACAAACTTAAAAGAATGAGGAAGTGGAGGATACTTGTGGGACACATGAACAGCCCAGTTAAAGGCTAATGATAACCAGTGTAAGGAAGTGTCCGAACGAGAATGATCTTCGTGGTGGAAAGCAATAAGGGCAGTTCGGGTATTATGATTAACCCGCTGGGCTAGAGATGGCTGTGAGTGGTACGCAGACGTCATGACATATGAATAGACAGATCGAAACAGAACTCGTGAAATAAATTAGAGGGGAACGCATTAGCGATATCAGAAACAATATATTGACAGGGTCCAAAAGATGGAAAAATAGTGTTGAAACAAGAAACAGTGGACTGATCAGGGTCATTCCTAGTCGGAAACAGCAATGAGAACCGTGTAAAACGATCCACACACACAAGAATGAATGTATTCCCATTCCCTTTAGATTGAGGCTAGGGTCCGGCGTAATCGATGTACAATCGCTAATTAAACACGACTTACATGCTTTAACCAGTTCCCTAATCTCGCCGTCCATACTCTCCCAGACAAACACTTCCCTTATGTTTTCTCTTGTTTTGAAAATGCGTAGATGTCCATCTAATGGGGCCTCATGGCAGTACTTGAAAATCATAGGCGCTAGAACAGCTGGAACAACAATTTGCATCTTGTGATCACGCCTCGAAGGGCAACACCGAACCCCATTCATCAAAACACAATAGACAACATGTTCCTCAGAAGCAAGTATTTCTCTAATAGGAGCCCGCACTGATATTCACGTTGGTATTTCGCTATATCATGAAATAACAAAGGGGCATCAGTTAGTATCGCACTTATAATAGGAGGTGTGGGAATACAAGACAAAGGGCTTTTCTTCGAGTCAACAACATCAGAATCACCGGGAAACATTCGGCTTAATCAAGCTGCGACCATACTTTCAGATCACCGAATATCTCGCACGTAAAAGTGAAACGATCATATCCGGTTCGCCCGGTACGACGGTGCCTAGACAGAACCCACCTCAGTGAATGATTGTCAGTCTCTCATTGAAATTTAAAATGCTCAAGGTAAAGACGAAAAATATCTAAGCGGAATGGGAAGACCAGTCCTTCTAACGCGTACGTAGCGTACTTGGCGTCTTGAGGTGGCAAGGTTCTAGGCGCATTGGCCATCCTAGTTCAGATTCCTGAAGAAGAACCGCAGTGACCGCAGATTGAGGAGCGTCTGTGTGTACAATTAACTTCTTGGAGAAATCTGGCATAGCCAAGACCGGGGCGTTACCCAGAGCAAATTTCAGATCCTCTAACGCTGCTTGCTGCAACGGCCCCCATTCAAACTTGACAGCTTTCTTGCGGAGACGGCTTAGGGCTGCCGCCCTATTGCCGAAGTTGGAGATGAATTTCTTAAAGAAATCTAACAACCCCATTACCATCATTACAAGGCCTGAAGTTACGGACTGCATGCGTTCTGGAATGATCGACTGAAACTCCATCAGGTGACACAATATCCCCCTAGTAGAACACAGATGATTAATCAAAGGATACATTTTACAACTTCACCGTCAGTCCAGCATTACGAAGGCGTTTTAGAGCTTCATCTAGATGAGTTAAGGGTTCTTCAAAGGTCTCAGTAAAACAACATAGATAATGTAGATAATGGTACAGATATACTAATTTAATATCCCAGAAGGCCATATGTAGCTGCCTAATAAGAACCACCGTGCCCATGGTGACGATAAAGGCACGCGGTTGTATTCATACAGATTCCAGTCGGTAGCGAAGGCAGTCAGATGATGTTTTGGTTCTTCCACCATACGTATCTCATTATAGGCTTGGTGGAGATCTAAGGTGGTGAAGAACGTAGCCTTCCGAAACAAAGAGAAACATGAATGCAAGTCGGGAAGGGGGTACTGCTTGTAGAACAATCTTACTATTTAACGCCCTGTAATCAATTACTGGCCTGAAGCCACCTGGAGGTTTCGACACCAGAAAAATGGTTACAGAATACGCCGACTTGGAGAGTCAAATGACACCATCCCTCAGCATTTGGTCAATGATTTAATTGAGGACCTACATTTTCGGCGGAGAAAACCTGTAGGGAGGAAATCTTACGGGGATCGAATCCGTAGCCTCAATCTTGTATTCACTTAAGTCAGTCACACCTAGATTTTCCGAAAATATGTCGGAAAATGATCGAGATATTTTAGGAATGCAACTTGCCTGATCCTCAGGTAGATGCCTAAGGTCAAACGACATCTCACTCTGGGGAGGCGAAATAATAGAAGATGCTACAGAATTACATTTCAAAAGAGGTACCGAATATGAAAATTACTCCTAAATTGGAATGTGCAGAATTTACTTTGAACATCGTGCATAGAGGAATGTGACAGGAAATCTGCTTTTAATATCATAGGGCATGGCAAACTTTTAGCAACAAATAAACATAGATTTCCACGTAAATTTTGAAATACGAATTTTGGCATAGATAAATCCAAACATTTCTAGGGGGGAAGAGTTAGCCGAAACAAATTATAAAGATGAAACATATTCAGAAAATTTACAACAGTACCACAGATTCGAATGTCATTCTATCAAAATGATGGGCATAATATTTCCTGAATCTAAAATGACCGTGAACAGTGCGTTATCTCAGTTTTGTGGAAGGGCACGAAGTCTGGAGTATCGGAGGCAATTTTGAGGCATTCTTTAGGACCTTCGAAGATTGTCTTCCTTCTTCATTATGTGCTCATAGTACCCTCAGGTACTGAGCCTTCAGATGCAGGTATGGGTGAGGACGCAACCAAGCACCCTAGTTATAGGAATGGCCACTTAAGGCCCTACATTAAAAAGTAAATATCACCGCCCGAATCTCTTTCTTAAGGATCATCACTCCCGCCAACATGACAATCACCAGACATAACAATAACAAACTAACCTCACTGTATGCATCCATCATGAACGTTCTCTTACAGCATTAAATGATATAATGTAAGATGAAATAAATCAAGATATTCATAATTAAGCCAGTTCCCGCGCTCAGTGAGGAAATCATATGGGGATCGAATCCGTAGCCTCAATCTTGTATTCACCCATATCTGCATCTGACCGCCAGCCTCATACGCGGTGTCCATGTCCTATGCCGCCAAGGCCTAATGAGCACGTTTTACCTTGCAGTAAATTATTCGTAATAAATTCTGTTCAATTTATGTCAATTGGATGGGCATTTTCTTTCTCGAAGGTAATGCTTCGGGCATTTTATTGACGTAAATTAATGCACCTTTATTTTATAAATGCTTATTTTATGAAGTGATAATTCAAATAAATATTTCCTTTCTTTGAAAAATAGATTATTTCGTGATCAAAAACCGGTCAGAAAAAAATATTTTTACTATCAAATCTGCATTATTTTAGAGAGGTGGTGTTCCCTATGCTACATATAAAAATATAGGGCCTTACGTACAATATTACAGTTACAATATTTTTTAAAATTATTATTATTAAATTACCGTGAAATTTTCTAATCCTACATTATATGCAAATGCTGCAGTTCCTGGTTCGTTTTAAGTAAAAATGATTACTAATGTCTATTTCACACAGATTCAATGCTCAAAAATTCATTTTTGCCGTAAAATTATGACACAAAAATTATTTAATAATATTTACACATATTCATTACGTGTTCTAGCAAATGTGCTTAGGGAGGAACAAAGGGTTGTACACCCTCCTTACATTGTTCACAAATGTATCTGGACTTTGTCCATTTACCACCTTGACTAGTACTAATCTTTCTGAATACGGAACAGTTGCGTTCCTTTTTTTTTCGGTAAAATAGTAAGGGGTTCGTTACCCACCCGCGGGAGCTGAATTGCCGCTCGGCCACCAAGCTACTCGGCAGCCAAGTTCCTCAACCAAACTTGTTGTATGTAGTCTTTTTTAATCCAATACTAGTCAAAAACATGTATTATACATTATTAAAACGAATAAATAACTTGGAACGTATTATTTTCCGGAACGTCCGATCAATCGGATGTTGGCGATTTTAGACTGAACATCGAACGCCTGATCAATCGGACGTTGGCGATGAAAGGGTTAAGGAAATAAACACACATTCTCACTCCTGCTCAAATTAATTTTACATATCAATCAATCAATCAATCAATCAATCAATCAATCAATCAATCAATCAATCAATCAATCAATCAATCAATCAATCAATCAATCAATCAATCAATCAATCAATCAATCAATCAATCAATCAATCAATCAATCAATCAATCAATCGTTCAATGAATCGCTCAATTAATCAGTAAATAAATAAATAAATAAATAAATAAATAAATAAATAAATAAATAAATAAATAAATAAATAAATCAGTCAATCAATCAATCAATCAATCAATCAATCAATCAATAAATCAATCAATCGTTCAATGAATCGATCAATTAATCAATCAATAAATCAATCAATCACTACTGATCAGCATTTAGGGCAGTTGCCTAGGTAGCAAATTCCCTATCTGTTTTTCTCCTAGCCTTTTCTTAAATGATTATTAATAAATTGGAAATTTAATGAACATCTCCCGTGGTAAGTTATTCCAATCCCTCACTCCCCATCCTATAAACGAACATTTGCCCCAATTTTACCTCTTGAATTCCAGCTTAATCTCCATGTTGTAATCTTTCCTACTTTTGAAGACACCACTGAAACTTATTCGTCTACCGATGTCATTCCGCCCCAACTCTCCGCTGACAGCTCGGAACATACCACTTAGTCGAGCAGCTCGTCTCCATTATCTCAAGTCTTCCCAGCCCAAACTTTGCAACATTTTTGTAACGTTATTCTCTTGTCGGATATCATCTAGAACAAAACAAGCTGCTTCTCTTTCAATTTTTTCAGTTCCTTTCTCCCTTAAATAACCAGTAAGAGAGATTATTCGGCATATTCTCAGTTTTCAGACTGGTTGTATCTTCAAGCTTATCCAGGAAACATAGAGGAGAACTAATGTGCTCAGCTATTAGGATGGAAATTAGGTCAGCTTTCAGACTCATTGCTGAATTGAGATTGATAATTTTAATAGTTCTACTAACTACTTCTATGGTTTCCATAAACGCCGAGGAGCCTAAATTGCGTCCCGCAAGAATTCTTTTACGTACCTGTAGTTCTGCAGACATGAGACTGTCGTATTTGAGCACCCTCAAATACCGCCAGACTCTAACCCACCAACCCGAGCTAGTCAGACATTCTCTCCTTCGCCAACTTAAATTAAATTTCAATATTTCCTGACTTTATTTTGATGTACGCATTACTATAACCGTATTCTCAAAGGGAGGGGGCAGGGAGAGAAACCGAGATTGTATATTTTATTGCAATTTCCATAAGTTCAAGGACTTGCCATGTAGGTCCTTTTGTTTGGATGTTGTCTTCTTCTTTCTTTAATAAGCATTAGGGGACGGGGGATACATTTTAAACGTATGTGTGGTTGCAAGTTGGTGTATCTCGAGCTTCCCACATTAGGGAAACCCAGAAAACCTACAGGGGCAATAATGAGTGAAACACAATTACCTAATTTTATATATATTGGCTTAAATCACTCTGATTAAAGGTGGTGGTGGTGGTGGTGGTGATTATTGTTTTAAGAGGAAGTACAACTAGGCAACCATCCTCTATATAACACTAATCAGAAGGAAAAAAAGAAGGGGTCCGACACTTCGAAAAATGAAGATATCGGTCAAAGGAAGACAAGGGCCACGAAGGGCGTGAAAATGAAAGACTCCCTAGCCCTCGCAAACCTAATAGCGTCGGGGTCGGAAAAGAACAAGAGTTGACCAAGGGAGGTCGGATAGGATAGATGAAAGTGAGGAGCCTGGCACAAGTAATTGGAAGGAATGCCAGGACTCAGCTGAGGGCCCCGTGGTCGCCAACCCACGCTCCAAAGTTCAGAGCCCCTGGGGGTACTCTGATTAAAGACAAGTTGTAAGGCAAGAATGGGATAGGAAAGAGGGCTGGGACTTAAATGAAAGGAAGCGATCTTCGCCTTAATAAAGGTACAGCCACAGAATTAGCCAAAAGTGAGAGTGAGATTACCACGAAAGGAAAAGAACTTCAGATCTACTGACTGAGGATTTCGAAACCACCACCTCCCGAATCAACCTCTCAGCAATGTGATCGAACTGCACAGACAATTCACTCAGTTTCTTGTGACGCGCAATACCACATGGGCTTAGTCTCTCCCAAATTACACAGTTTGTATTTGTACCATTTACACCTGTATATGGATCTTCAGTTCTTCAGTTATACCAGGTGGCTCTCGAACGCCGTACTTTCTACTTATAAATGCCCCGCATGCACTAATGAAGAATGGGATGCCTACGAACTGATTTTCACAGGGGAACTCCTGACAGCGGGCAGGTTACGTCAGAATATCAAAAGATATGAAACGGAGTGTCGCTCGCAGCATGTTACTCAGCGTTCCCGGTCTAATTCACCCCTTGCATTAGTAAACATCGTTTTTGACCGCATAGTTCTAGGGTGGTGTATGGTACAGCCGCACCATATTTATTTTCTGCATATCAGCAATGGCTACTGTGAATAGCAATGGTGAATACACAGACATTATTTTAACTGAACAACCTAGTCGGAGTGCAAAGAAGCTCCAAACGGACGTACGCCTTCTACACTCACATTTCGCCGAACAGTATTAGTTTTTGTTCCATACAATCAACTCTTATTTCGAGTTGAATGTCTACATGTGTATAAATTAATAAGTTATTAGATTCCATTTACTGCATCTTTGGCGTGTCTACAAACAGTAGCGGCGGGACAGTCGCTCCCACCCCAACTTTGTAGAGTAAATATTACATTTTATTCCACTTTAGTCAGCTGGAACTAGGAATCATTTTAGAAAAGCTATTTGTACAAACCTTGTTGTCTTATATGCTAAATCTTTGCTTTATTGTATAGCGCTACGGCTAGTGGCCCCGTTGTGTAGGGTAGCGTGCGTGCCTCTCACCCGGAGGCCCCGGGTTCGATTGCCGGTCAGGTCAGGGATTTTTACCTGGACCTGAGGGCTGGTTCGAGGTCCACTCAGCCTACGTGATTAGAATTGAGGAGCTATCTGACGGTGAGGTAGCGGCCCCGGTCTCGAAAACCAAGAATAACAGCCGACAGGATTCGTCGTTCTGACCATACGACACCTCGTAATCTGCAGAACTTCGGGCTAAGCAGTGGTCGCTTGGTAGGCCAAGGCGCTTCAAAGGCTGTAGTGTCATGGGGTTTAGGGGAGGGGGCTACGGCAAGTAGTGGAGACACGGCATGTGCTGTAGGGGTACATATTTTTGCCGAGGCCGAGGCCAATGAGTTATAATTCACCCGCTTGCCACGCGCATTCGTCAGTCTGGTAGTTTCTTTATTGTCTGTTAGTATCTTAGTGCGTATTCAAATACTAAATGATTTTTAATTGCATAGTCATGCCGTACATCTATGTAATTGTACCGGGAGAGCTGGCCGTGGGATTACGGGCGCGCAGCTCTGAGCTTGCACTCGGGAGATATTTGTTTCGAATCCCACTGTCGACAGCCCTGAAGATAGTTTTCCGTGGTTTCCCATTTTCATACCAGGCTAATGGTGAGGCTGAACCTTAATTAAGGCCACGGCCCCTTCTTTCCCACAAGTTCTATCTGCGTCGGTGCGACGTAAAGTCAATTGTAAAAAAAAAGATATATTTAATTGTAATTTTAATTTCAACGCGAGAGAATACCAACTGTACTTTCACCGGACTAAATTATTTCGTTTGTATTATGTTATTTTATATGCAAATGTAATTAATCTACCCCTTGGCTTAATCGTATTAATAGTTTTTTTTAAAATTTTGATTCAATACTGTTTAATAAAATTTTCACCAGCTCTCACAAACATACTGCGGGGAATTTACTTAATAAATAATACAACACAAAGAAATAATTTAGGAACGTTGGTAATAGCTCCCGTTGAAATGCGATTATAACTCAACACTTTTTTACTATTGGCTTTACGTCGCACCGACATTTATAGGATTTATGGCGACGATGAGACAGGAAAGGGCTACGCGTGGAAAGGAAGCGACCGTGGCCTTAAATAAGGTACAGCCCCAGCACTTAACATGGGAAACCACGGAAAACCATCTTCAGGGCTGCTGACAGTGCTACCTCCCGCGTGCAAGCTCAGAGCTGCGCGCCCGTAACCCCACGGCCACCTCGCTCGGTATTATTAAATGGAATTACGGCATGATTATGCAATTAAAATCATTTAGTATTTGAATACTCACTAAGAAACTAACAGACACTAAAGAGACTGCCAGACTGATGAATGCGCGCAGCAAGTGGGTGAATTATAACTCAGTGGCCACGACCTCGGCAAAAAAATATGTACCCATACTACCCTTCATCACAGCACATGCAAAGTCTCCACTACTTGCCGTTGTTGTTGTTGTTGTTGTTGTTGTTGTTGTTAGTCGTTTAGTCGCTTTCGACTCTCCGTGACCCCATAGACCAAAGTGCGCCATTTCTTCCTGTCGTATACTATTTTCCGAAGTCTTTCTAAATTGAGAGCCGTGGCTTCCTTGATGTCATCAATCCACCTCATCCGTTGTCGCCCTCTTCTCCTGTTACCATCAGTCTTCCCCAGCATTAAGGTCTTTTTCAGTGAAACATCTTTTCTCATGATATGACCGAAGTACTTTAGTTTTTGCCTGAGTATTTGACCTTCCAGTGAACAGCCTGGGTTGATTTCCTGTAATATGGACTTATTAGATCTCTTCGCAGTCCACGGAACTCTAAGGAGTTTTCTCCAACACCATAGTTCAAATGCATCTATTCTTCGGCGCTCAGCCTTTCTTACTGTCCAGGTTTCGCTTCCGTACATTGCTACTGGGAAGACCATAGCCTTCACTATACGAATCTTCGTTCTTAAAGTTACGTCTCTACTCTTGAAAACGTTATCAAGGTTGACCATTGCCTTCCTCCCAAGGAGCAAGCGTCTCTTAATTTCATGGCTGCAATCGCCATCAGCAGTTATTTTGGAGCCCAAGTAGATGAAACTAGGAACAACCTCCAATGTTTCACCATTTATATGCCAGGAGGTGATAGGTTTAGTTGCCATGATCTTTGTTTTCTTGACATTCAATCTTAGTCCAGCTTTTGCACTTTCTTCTTTCACCTTCATTAGTAGATACTTAAGTTGTTCTTCACTTTCTGCCAACAGGGTGGTGTCATCAGCATATCTAAGGTTATTTATATGTATCCCACCAATTTTAGCTCCAGTTTCTGTTTCATCTAATTTGGCATTCCTCATCACATACTCTGCATATAAGTTGAATAAGTAAGGTGACAATATGCAGCCTTGGCGTACACCTTTCTCAATCTTGACCCATTCAGTTGTTCCATATAGGGTTCTCACCGTAGCTTCCTGATCAGAGTAGAGATTTCTCATAAGGCAAATAAGATGATCTGGTACTCCCATAGTCTTGAGTACTTGCCACAATTTATTGTGGTCGACACAGTCAAAGGCTTGAGCATAGTCAATAAAGCATAAGTATAGGTCTTTCTGGAATTCTCTTGCTTTCTCCATAATCCAGCGAATATTAGCAATTTGATCTCTGGTTCCTCTGCCTTTGCGGAAACCGGCTTGTTCTTCAGGTAGTTCTCGATCTACATACTGCCGAAGCCTATTTTGCAGGATCTTGAGCATAACCTTACTAGCATGCGATATAAGTGCGATTGTTCGGTAGTTTGAACATTTTTTAGCGCTGCCCTTCTTTGGAATTGGGATGAACACTGAGATTTTCCAATCTTTTGGCCAGTGCTGGGTTTTCCATATTTGCTGACATATTGAATGTAGCACTTTCACAATATCCTCTCCTAGGATTTTGAACAATTCTGCTGGGATTCCATCGTAACCACTTGCCTCATTGTTTGCAATACTTTCTAGGGCCCACTTGACCTCACTTTCTAAGATATCTGGTTCTGGCTCTGACAACAGAGTAACTTCATCATCAGGAGTATTCCCATCTTTCCTATACAATTTGCCTACATATTCCCTCCACCTTTCTTTAATCTCCTCTGCTTCAGTAAGATCTTTTCCATTTTTATCTTTTATCATTCCAATCTTAGCCTGGAATTTTCCTCTGATGTCTCCAATTCTTATGTAAAGATCTCTTGTCTTACCCAGTCTGTTATTTTCCTCAACTCCCTTGCACTGTTCATTCAAAAAGGCATTCTTATCTCTTCTAGATAGTTCCTGAAACTCTGCATATAATTTAGACATTTTCGATCTTTCCCCTTTGATTTTTTCATTCCTTCTTTCTTCTGCTATTTGTAGTGCTTCACCCGATAACCATTTGGCCTTGTTCTTGTTCTTTTTCTTGGGAATATGCTTTTCCGCTGTCTCCTTAACAACACAACGTACTTCTGACCATAGCTCTTCTGGAACTCTATCTCTTAAATCTAAACCATTAAATCGGTTTCTAACCCCTACTGTATATTCAAGAGGTATGCTATTTAGGTCATATCTGCTTGATGGTTTAGCTCTGTCAATCCTCTTTAATTTGAGCCGGAATTTGGAAATTAAGAGCTCGTGATCTGATCCACAATCAGCCACAGGCCTTGTTTTGGATGACTGTACAGCACTCCTCCACCTTTGACTACAGAGTATGTAGTCGATCTGATCCCGACATTTACCATCTGGCGAGGTCCAGGTGTATAGGCGTCGTTTGGGCAATTGAAACAGTGTGTTGGTAATGACCAGTGAGTTGTCTTGACAGAATTCTAGGAGTCTCTGTCCAGCTTCATTTGTTGTGCCAAGGCCAAATTTTCCCGTTACTCCATCTACAATTTGATTTCCTACTTTGGCATTCCAGTCGCCAATAATGAAGACGACATCCTCCTTTGGTGTTAACTGTAGCAATTCTCGTAAGTCTTCATAAAACTGGTCAATATCTTCCTCTTCAGCTTCAGTGGTTGGTGCGTAAATTTATATGACTGTGATGTTAAAAGGTTTGCCTTGAAAACGACAGACATCATTCTATCAGTTTTAAAATTGCACCCCATTATAGTGTTACGCACCCTGTTGCTAACTATGAGGGCAACTCCATTTTTCCTTTGGTTTTCATGTCCAGAATAGTATACCATGTACTCATCTGTAGCAAATTCACCAATACCAGTCCATCTCACTTCGCTTATTCCCACTATATCGATGCCCAGTCTCTTCATTTCTCGTTTGACTATATCCAGCTTTCCTTGATACATGGATCTTACATTCCAAGTTCCTAAACAGTACTGTTCCTTGCAGCATCGCACATTTCTTGAGGCTTCTCTCAACGTAGTTCCCCTCGGAGATCCGACTAGGGAACTTGAAACTACGGAATATTTTGAATTGAGCAAAGCCATGGGGTTTTCTTGGGAAAATTATAGTGGTGGTTTCCCGTTGCCTTCCACTGTCCTCCACTCCTGTTGGCTCACTGACCCAGTTTCCCGCTGGGGTTGTAAACCCAACCTTCCACTGGGTTGCTCAGCTTAACAGGGGCACCACGCGTAGGTAGGATTTGGAGAATTGAGGTGTGAGAGGCTAAGTGAACTCTCTTGGTGAGTTCATATATTCGCATCACACCCCCGTTTCTAGCCAGAGTCTCAAGATGTTCGTAGAGACTCCCCCAGGTCGTTTCCTGGGCCCACTACTTGCCGTAGTGCTATACAAATTGGTTAGCCGCGACGAACAGCATTTTGTTTGTATTTCCATCAATAATTATGTTAATAATTAAAGAAAATAAACGAAGGAATTAGCAGATAAGATAACAAGGTTTTTACAAATAGCTCTTTTAAAATACTTCCTAGTTCCATATGGCTAATGTGGAATAAAAATATAATGTTTACTCCACAAAGTTGGGGTGGTGGGGCGACTGTCCCTCTTCACCCCACCTCCTAATCGCCGCTACTGTTTGTAGACACGCCAAAGATGAAGAAAAGGAAATCTAATAACTTATTAATTTATACACGTGTAGACATTTCACTCGATGGAAGTGTTGCTTGTATGAAACAAAAACTAATACTGTTCGGTGAAGTAAGTGTGTAGAAGGCATACTTCTATTTGGAGCTTCTGTTGCATTCCGACCAGATTGTCCACATTAAAATATTGTCTGTGCATTCGTCGCTACTAATCACACTAGCCATTGCTGATATGCAGACAGCAAATATAGTGCGGCTGTACCATACACCAGCCTAGGACTATGCGGTCGAAAACGATGTTTACCAATGCAAGCGGTGCATTAGACCGGAAGCGCTGAGTAACATGCTGCGAACGACACTCCGTTTCTTATCACTTCTTATTTTGATGTAACCTGCCCGCTGGCAGTAATTCCCCTGTGAAAATTAGTTGGTAGACTTCCCATTCATCATTTGTGCACGCGGGGCATTTATACGTAGAATGTACGGCGTTCGAGAGCCACCTGGTAAATATAAGAAAGAACATTATGTAATGTAATAAAAGATACTTCCCTAGTCTCTAGTCTTATTAGTGCAAGTATAATAAACCAGATGATTCATTTTGTTTAAAGGGGCCTAACATCTAGGTCATCAGTCCCTAGTGTTATGAAATGAGACGAAATATAATGAGAATTTAAAAGTTCATAACCATCCACTGACCAGAATACAAAGCGTGATGATGAAGAATAAATGTGTGGATATGAATTTAAAACAATCGGTGGATCCCACCCAGATACTATCATAAACGATAGTATTACTGACCAACGGACTGCTTCTAAAGTACAATTCAGAATCCAGGGTGCTTGTTGTCTAAAGGGGTCTAAAAATCTGGTCAGCGGCCCCTCATAAATACACTTAACGCTAGTAAAGTAGAATCATAGTATTTGTCATGTTGCTGTACTAATCAAAAATAGCGTAGACTCACGGTGTTCCACACATTGTGGTACTACACACTTCGCATAGGTAACGCGGACCTATGGTGTTTCTCATATTATGGCGCTACGCATAGGCAACGCAAACCCATGGTGTTCCTGTCCCAGGTGTACTAATCAGAGTGCCGTTATTCCCGTGGTGTTCTTCATATAGTGGGTACTAATTACAGGCAACGCAGACCCGCGGTGTCGCTGATATAGTGGTACTAATCACAGACAACGCCTAGACCCGTGGTGTTTCTCACAATGGTACTAATCACGGGTACCGGAAAACCCATACAGACTCACCTTATGTTGCTACTAATCACAAACCTATTGTGTACCTATCATAGTGGTACTATTCGCAAGTAAAGGCGACCCATGGAGTTCCCCGCACGATGGTACTAATCGCAATTAGTTTCATGGCTCTAACACTAACATCCCTTGGTCGCCCCTTATAGTCGCCTCTTACAACAGGCAGGGTATACCGTGGATGTATTCTTCGTCTGCGTGCCTCACCCACAGGGGGTGTATAACAAATCTATTTGGGAAGAAATACTTTTATGTTGTATCTACATCATAAAGAAGTCATAATGTCATAGCAATAACTATATACAATAAAATAAATGAATCCAAAAAGATAAGCATAATTTACTATATTAAATATTAGTTACTATATTAAATATTAGTTTATTTACATTTTAATAGATGTTTAGTAATAATAATAACAACAACAACAAAAGTATTCAATAAAGATCAATATAGGTAATTTACAACATCAAGAGCCATTCCATAGTCACTGAATTACAAAGCAGGGAGTATGAATAAACAAACATAATAAACATGTATTTTGAAAGCATAAAGCAAAATCATGTCCGCCATTGGAAGGGTGATAGGTAAAGGCTTCCACTATCCATAACTTGGCACTTGGTGGGATAGAGTGGTTAGCTCTACATTCAGCATGAACATTGGAACTTGCTCCCTGACTTGAAGCTCGCTGACCCCAAGTTCTTCCCGCCAGGTGACATTGAGTTTTAATAGCCGCAGAACATTTCTTTTCATTATTGAAACTTGGTCACAGAACTCGATCACCAGATTATCCTACTCTTTAAGACACTGAACTATGATGGATTATTGCTGGACACTATCATCAGAGGGAAGATAATAGTGTTTTACTCTAATCACATGTTCCTTGAAGTCACAGGACAGGTTAGACACCCAGTTACAGCAGTTCTGGAAAGCAGAGGAGCTTATGTCCACAGTCATGACAAGAGAAGAGAGAGCCACAGAAAGGCACTTTACAGAGAATACCACTAGGGATGCTTTAGGTAGATACCCCTCAAGCAGAAACCTGAGGTTCTGGGAAACTCCTTCAAACGTGAAGACTAACTCAACTAGAACGATTTTTCAGATGGGAGCCCTCACTTCAGCACGAGTACTGTAACCTTCTTCACGGGTATGAGGCCATGGAGCATATGGTTAACGACAGGGAATGAAGGTGGAAGCTTTTATCTACCCCATCATCCAGTTTTAAGCTTAGTAGAACAAAGATGGCCTAGGCCACCATAGCTCAATTGGTAGAGCAACCGACGCGAAATCGGGAGGTTGTGGGTTAGGATCCCACTGGTGTCCGGCTGGCCATTTTTGTTCTGTACTTCTGTACTTCTTCAACACGTACTACATGTACGTAACACGACCTAATACGTTGAAAGTCTGTTTCGATTAGTAGCTGAACTACAAAAGCGAGGGTTGTATATAATGCGCATGTTAAACCTTCTAACAATATTTCATTGAATGATATATTGATGGTGGGAACGACAATACAAGATGATATTTATACTATTATTCTAAGATTTATAATGCATACCTTTGCCTTCACTGCAGATATTACTGATATGTAGCGGTAAGTCATGGTTCATGCAGATGATAGGAAGGTTCAGCGGATTATCCTGAGGGAATCTCCTAGGCCCCACACTCTAACTACGAACTGACAACTGTAACGTATGGCACAGCAGCGGCAGCAGCCTTCCTAGCTACCAGATCTCAGAAGCAGCTTGCTGAAGTAAGCGGCTGTGACAATATACAGGGTGCTTTTCAGTTGCAATCTGAAACTATTGATTTACAAGAGAGTGGAGGATTTCACCACTGGAAATGGCGTGCAAACCACCCATCATTACTGGAAGCATTTAGGACAGTCGCCCAGGTGGCAGATGTTACCCAATAAACACAATAGGAATCTAAATGAAACCTCACTGTAATAATACACATGGGAAAATATATTACATGCATATACGCCGTAAGTCAATAAGAATACAAAAGACATTTTTAGGTTAGGTTAGGTTCATAACGAAATATTTTCCCTTTTCAAATGATTCTCATTATCAGAAAATTACCATAAAAATAAAAATAAAATTAAAATTAACACCTGCCCCAATTAATTGTGAAACTCCTGTCATAAGGTCCACATCACTACGAGTGACAACTCACCGCCTTCCTCCTTCAATACCCCGTAGCAATGTCCGAAGTAAATTTTTTGATCGAGGTAATGTTGCTTTCATTTCGTAGGAGTTCTTGATGACATTTCGTTCTCCTCAGACATCCTAATTGAATTCTGTACGTAAGCATTGGACGAAATAAAACCAAAATTAATAAAATGTTGCGTTCACACAAACTACGTTATCAAATGCCACCTGGTATTGGCCAAACAGATTTAAAATTAAACCCGCAAATGTAAGACTGGTGACTGCAGTGGCAATACGTAATTCTGACAATTCAGGAAATAAATCATGACGTGTAGTGCCAACGTGCCAGACGTCGTATCGGAAAGTAGGGTCCCTAAACTGTATGGTTAGCGACACTGAATAGTTAGTCATTCAACAGTTAGATGAAAGTGAAGAAGTGAATGACAGCAGGGAAACGATCCAGATTTTCTGGCTGTGTAAGTGGGAAGCTCAAGTGGAAAAGATGTTAATGTTTCCATCATGTTTCTCGCCAGAGGAATGCTGTTCTCAGGTTCAAAACAGCGCAAAGGGAAAATCTTATACCATTTTATAGCCAGACTCATGGAACCACTTAGAGACTGTCGAGCAAAGTGTAAAGAGAGACTTCGTGAAACCGTACGAGAATGATTATTGAAGGAATATTGGTCTCTTGGCAGCAGAGGTAAGAGAACATCACATGTTGATAATAAACAAGTGATCCTGATAATGGGACGTTTAAAATGGTGTCATTTGTGTCATATCTTAAGACAGATGGGGTATGAGTAAAAGTGTGCAGGGATGTTTTATGAACACATTGGCAATAATGAGCAAATGTGCTTCTACATCTGGCATAACGCAAGAAGAAAACAGAGGAATATCCACAGTTCTGGGCCTTCATGCAAGCAACTCGATGCTGAAATCATCCCAGAAATATGACGTACGAATTTTAAGTAAATAAAATATCACAACAAACTATGAGAGTATATTCTATATTTATTTCTACAAACTGCAACGCTTTGTTTAATCATCGTTATCCGGTCGATTAGATTAGCAGTTTGCCTTTTGCTACCACTACGAGCGCTAATGTGAGTCTGTGCAGAGTTTAACTTAAGCCTTCGGTGCAGATATTTTTCAAAAAGCAAGAAAATCTCTGAGGGTATTGAACCAAGGAACACATTACAGAAAGAATATTTCGGCTAGGATTTGAATAACAATGAAAACGCGTAATGAACTCTTCAACTGTGTCTGCAGTAATATAGTGATGTCATCAGCATAGGCTGCAACCGTAAACAGGCTCTGAGGGTTGGGAATCGTGCACATTACAAAGTGGACTTCCCAAATAAAGGGGTCAATACTTAAAGCAAAACGAGTCATTGATAGGGGACATCCTTGTTTTAATTGGAATTGGTCTGGAAAAGTGTCCATTACGAAGTATTCGAGAATGCGCCGAACTATAAAGGGTTCGAATAATATTGCATATTGCGGTTGGGAGACGCAAGCGTTGCAGCACGGTTAACAAGTACCCATGATGCACTCTGTCGAAAGCTTTTCAGAAGTCCAGGTTTAATATCGCGGCCATTTCAGTTGGTTCTGCTTCAAAATGTAACACTGCATTTCCTACTGCTTGTAGGAAGTAGTTTCTTTTCCTGTCGGGGATAGCATATGTTTGCCCTACTTTCATGATGTTATTAAGGTAGGGTCGTATTCTTTTCGCCAGTGTTTCCATGAAGAGTTTGTAATCGGTGTTGAGGAGTATTATCGAGCGGAAATCCGATACAGTTCGTGGTGCGGAGTCTTTGTGTATAATGATTATAATTCCTTCATTAGCGCCTGTGCAATCTTGTAGATTAGCGAACAATATTTGCATCAGTGTTAAAAGCGTTGTTTTCGTGATGATCCAGTACTTTTTGTAGAAAAAAATAAGCCAGACCATCAGGGCCTGGAGCTGATGTGTTACTGGCCGTTCGTAGGATCTCGAATAGTTCAATTTCTTCAGTTGAACGGAGGATCTGCTGCCTGTCATTATCATTGAGTTGTTGTTCGGAGAAAGACAGAATGGTCATTTGAACTAGCGGGGATTTCACACAGTCCCGGAACGTTTCTCTAAAGTATTTCTCAGTTTCATTTAGACAGTCTTTAGTAGATAAAAGTCGTCTGTTGTCATCTGTATGAAGAGTAGATATTGATGAATATTGAATTTTCACGACCACATTTTAATCGAAAGCGACTTTCAACCTATTAGGTCGTGTTACGTACATTTAGTACGTGTTGAAGAGATGTTAAGTACAGAACAAAAATGGCCAACCAGACACCAGTGGGATCCGAACCCACAACCTCCCGATTTCGCGTCGGTTGCTCTACTAATTGAGCTATGGTGGCCTAGGCCATATTTGTTCTGTTGGAAAGGAACCGACGCGAAATCGGGAGGTTGTGGGTTCGGATCCCACTGGTGTCTGGTTGGCCATTTTTGTTCTGTACTTAACATCTCTTCAACACGTACTAAATGTACGTAACACGACCTAATAGGTTGAAAGTCGCTTTCGAAGAGTAGATATTATTTTGCTCTCCCCGTTTCTTTTTTCATGGGCTATATGAAAAAGCTGAGTTTTTCTTATGCTAAGGGTGAATTAGAACACGAACGAACTAAAGAACCGTGTAGGATGTTCTCCTGAATGCCTGTTCTTCTTCGTTTAACTGCGACTATGTGACAGTTTACGTTGTAACCTGCTTGTTGACGCACCATAAGGACAGTTAGTATTGTGTAGTAAGAGTGCAGAGTTTTCCGTCTATTGCTTGCTTTTCTGCTGCATGTTTCTCAAAGAAGGTTTGAATCGCCGGTTTAAGCTTATGAAACCATTTGTGTACAGTTAAAGCACCCTGTTGGATGAGACGACTGAGCATATTCGACCACATCCGTTGAAAGTTCTGTTTCACTTGCTCGTCATCAAGGAACGTATTAATTAGTTTCCAATATCACTTCCCGATAACAGGTTTTCTCCTAGGGGTACGAATCTTCAGTAGGACAGCGTGACGAACACTGAAAAGTATTATTTAACACTGATGTCATGTACGTGCGGTGCTAGGTCTCTGTTTACGTAAAATCTGCCAATTCTAGAAGCCGATGCTTCTCGGAAAAATGTAAATTGTAAGAAATTGTTGTGTTTACTTTCCAATCCATCACGAAGCTCTAGGCCTGACATATCCTTTCAAGCGCTGGAGGAGGGCTGAATTCTCCTCTCTGGTCTTTTGCCCATAAAACACAAATAAAACCCCCACCGAAAATTAAGTATTTGGAGTTATGTCGTAAAAAGAATGGTAGTTGTGTGGTCAGAGATTCCTCTCGCTCGTGACGACGATGTGTTCCAGAGTGCAGGTAGATGTTTATATACAGTGTGCTATCTTCTGTTAATATCGATGTGATCCTCCTACTAGGGTGTTTTTCACAAAGTTTCATGTGTAATCCAGATCAGTAAATAATTGCTGTACCTCTCGAGTCTTCCCCAGGATTGGCAATATATTGGTAATTGTTCCTAAGGTAAGGCAAAATAAAGACCTTAACTTCTTGTAGGAAAAAGATATCGATGTCATAATCTCTAATAAATTATTGTAATGGTACCTGTCTGCCATGACTTCTCAGGCAATTTACATTAAGTGATGCTACGTAATGAAGAAATAGAATGGTAAAGGAAAATAACACAGCGCCAATCGTAATAATTAGTTTGCATATGGAGACGAGTGCTGAAGTAATTTATTTGTAACATGTTTGACAATGTTGGTACCTTTCCTTTTGCCAGTACATCTACCGGCCACTTTAGCCCAGGATCCCTGTGGCTAACTTGAGGTAGATTTGTTTCCGTAATTTCCATTTCTTCTACCGACGGGCGTCTCTCGTTTTCGAAGGTCGGTGATATATATTATGCTCTTCCCTATTTGCATGTTTCTGGTGTCAACACATATCCGCCCACTGTCTCCATATTCTGATTTATTGGAGGTTGTAACTGATAATGATTTGCTTCTTGGGGTAGTTGTGCTGGCAATAATGCATCTGACACGATCGTAGGTAGCCTTTCCGGTTGCGGTATTTAATTATTATTATCACAATTGTCGTTCTCAATTATCTGATCCTCCACCTTTTGACCTAACATCTCTGTCTCCCTATGCGTCGCAAAAGTGGCCGGCATAGTGTACAGGTGATCATTTTGTGTTTTCTGTGTGGCTTCGTGTAATTCACTAGGTGTCGAACTGTGTGAGTTGTCTTCAGAAGTCAACTGCGTAACTTGCAGTGGAATGCGCTGTGTCGGCAGTTTCCCACTCGCCAAGGTTGCCCAGGTGGGACTAGCAGCTGGACAGGTTGTTTACGTCGCGGGCATTGACCCCGTAAGTGTCCCACTGTATTACAAGACGAACAAGTAGTAGGCTGATTTTCGTAACTGATTAGGACTTTATGCCCACCAATATCTAAGTAAGACGTTATACGTTGCTTTAACATTAATCAAATTGCTCGTTCACCATTATGAACCTTGTACCGGAAACATGAGCTCCATGTTTCATCCTGAATCGAAAAAATGGACCCATATTTACTAACTTGTTCTACAGTTATTCTATGTGGTACCTCCATCGGAAGATTAAAAATTCGCACCAACTTTGTACCAAGACCCGCAGAATCAATATTCACTTTGCTACGGAATCCATTACTGCGGAAGAATGAGTGCTCACCTGCATAATACTGTAGCAGTCTTTCAGTTGTTTCCTGCTTCTTGCTTTTTATGTACACTTGCCGCGATATAGGATTAAGTTGGAACATCTCGATGTCACTTTCATGTAGATGCAAAGTGTCAAAAATCCAGGCATGCACTTGGTATGGGGCTGATCGGGGCGTGTCTCTTTCGGTGAAGTTGATCACAGTCGTGTTCTTCTTTTCCACTATCATGATCTTTTAACTATGAACACATTGATGTCTTGAACAACCCAATCTGTCACCACTGTCAAGAGTTTATCAGGTAGTCACACACAAGCAATAAGAGACTCGTTAGACGTACACTCAGTTTGAGAGCTCTCTAGCTGCCCAGACTTGCACGCACGCTGGTCCGTGATGAGAGGAAGTGTAAACTCTCTAGCTGCCCTGACTTGCACGCACGCTGGTCCAAGCAGAACTGTCTAGCAGGGAACAGTACTCTTCCGTGATGAGAGGAGGTGTATACTCTCTGGCTGCATGCAATGACATTACTAAGCATGGAAATCTCATATCAAAATATTAATGAAAGTGCTAGTCGCTTAGCGACCTGCTGAGTGCAGAGTGCATTGCGGGTTAGGGTAAGTCTCCCCCTGCAGTTACTGGAGTGATCATTTGATGATTTGGTTTTATGATCACTCAAAGTTGGTTGATATTAGAAACCTATCAACGTCTCATGATTATCCGGCAAGTAACTCCGGAGAGAATATAACAATAATGAAGCAAATGGGCCCAATAGAACGGACGGACCGATTTGCCAATTCTGTTTTTAGTAAACTCTTTTAATATATTAATAGCAATTTTGCCTTGTCAAGTTATTATGTGTTTTACGTCGCATCAACACAAATGGGTTTTATGGCGACGATGGGGTAGGAAAGGCCTAGGTTTGGGAAAGAATTGGCCGTGGCTTTAATTCAGGTACAGCCCCTGTATTTGCCTGATGTGAAAATGGGAAGTCACGCAAAACCATCTTCAGGGCTGCCGACAGTGGGGTTCGAAATCAGTATCTCCCGCGACCCTAAACGCACGGCAAACTCGCCCGGTCAAGTTTAACGAGGTGGGAGGGCACAAAGAAATTTTGGTCCAGAGGGGTTGCAAAAGTTTAGCTCGGCCCCGGGGTTGACTGCGCGCATGGAAAATGATCTGCATGGCGCCACCTCCTAGAGAGGAGGTAGTGCTAACCGACTTACGACGAATGTTTTCCCATTGTTTTGGACATGAATCAAAACAGTAATCACCACCAATGTTCTTAAAACAGTGATCACGACCACTCCAAGCAGATGTGTCAACTCTTGGTTCCCCATGGTGGGTTGGCTTCGGAGTACAAGCTGCCGCCGAATTGCCTGAGACCTTTCTGAGTTCTTTTCCTTAATTTCTACTCTATCTTTTTCTATCCTAAGCCATTTTGATTTCATTTTTCTTACTGTCTAACCTGGTTATCTGCCTCGGGTAGTGAGTGCGTGCGCGCGTGTGTGTGTGTGTGTGTGTGTGTGTGTGTGCGTGCGTGCGTGCGTGTGTGTAGGTAGGTCTCGACATCCCCAATCACGAGCTTTGGGTCACGGCAAAGTGGTGAATGCCTACTGGGAGAATAGTAGCTAGCGGTTCACCACCAGAACGGCTACCAGACCTGGAAATGCAGAGCTTTGCAGGTCTCCCTTGCTGCTCGTTGACCCGAAAATGGAACCCTCTCAACTATATTTGTAAGGTACCACCCACGGAATGGCGTCTCAGAAGGAGAAGAAAAGACTGATCTTGATGATGCTCGTTGTATAAAGAAGCCTAACATTTAGGTCATCGGCTCCTCGATGAAGGTAAACAATATATTCTATAGCACTAGTCGGTGAAACTGACCAGCGTGGATGGTCAGTGTTCGTGGTGAAGTGGACAACATGCGCAAGCTACGTGAAGGGTGCGTGCTTCCTGAAACTTGAGACCAGTAAGTTCGGGAATGTGACAATAAACATCAAAAGTTTATGTCCCTGAACTCCTGCAAGGAATTTATCCTGCACAGGGATTTAATAAAAGCTTTTGATATTACACAGGTGATTTAAGCGGTGTGTCACTGACAAGCTCTTCATCTCGACTTACGGCGACCATTAACTGCTGCAAAATATGTAACGTTTGACTGTTCACCCGTACATAGAAGTTCCAATGAGTTGTCGAGGTTCGTCGACGTGTGGATGTGAGCATATTTAAGAGGGTTGGTAGATCTCAGTCTCTTTCGCGAAAGTGAGGTACTCGCACCTCGTGTGAAGGCGCGTCATTGCCGTCTTCCCAGGGTCACCAGACTCTCCTAGCAATGGAAACTACTAGCAAGCCATCAGCCAGTACTCCTACTCTTACAGAGTGAGATCCTCGACGTCCTCTTCCACAATCGTTTTCTGGATAACCTGTTTCCCTCGCGAAGAAGGCTCTCCGTTCCAAATCCGTGAGTTCGTCATATGCGGACTGCTCAGCCGTAATTTATAACTTATAACGGCGGTGACAGGCTTAAAATTTCAATAAACACTGAATGTTGATTGATATAGATGCAAATGCAAAAACAAAACTACAGGTTTCAATTTATTTTGGCTCTTACATTTTAAGTTCCTAAGATTACATTTTAAATCTTCCTCACCCTTGCAGAGGTTATGCTTATATAAGCTAGAGGGCCCAACGTAAATTTACTTCCTCAGATATGTTGCTTCTCACTAACGAGTAGAAAAGTTCACATTTGAACAAATTTAATGGTATTGGAAATCACAACGTAGCGTGATGAATTTGTCCGCCACGTTTGACGAACTTGAATAATGGAAGAGAGACAGTAGGTAGTGTAAAGTTGGGGTTATACCGCCAAATCCACCTCCGGCCACCTGGACGATGCTGTGCTGACTTAGAGTACATGCTTAACCTCACATGACCTCACTAGACCATATATTATCTTACCCTGCCTACGTGTCCAGGCTTAACCTTGCAGACCTCGGGTTCGACCCTAGGCTCACTGGCCTAAAACCAAAGATCGATGCCAAAAAGTGTACGCTTACATTAACAGCCAACGTGATTATGGTTAAGGGAGGGGAGTTTAACCTGAGAGGCATAACGTGTATAGAATGAACTTCGTAGACCCCAGGTTCGACTCCAGGCCCAAGGGCGTTAAGCGTACAGAATATGGTTCGAAGCCTAAGAGTACAACCTTTAACCTAAGAGACTCAAAGTTCAACACAGGAGCTAACGGCATAAATGTAGAAGCTTAACCTAAAAGACTTCCAGTTCGATATCTGGGCTAACTGCAGGCCTAACTCTACGCTGACCATGCGTTAACCTAACTTAAACTCTCAGAACTTGGAGTTGAAAGTGGAACAATTTGGCGGTTATAAGGCTTAATTCGTATGCCTTATTTATTGGGGCGTAATATCGGAAGGTAACTATGGGGGCTCAGAGTTGAACTAGAAACAAGATGGCAGCTGCACGTTAGATTAGGGAGATGGTGTAAAGGCTTAATGCATGTATATTATTCATATGGGCCTTCCGTTCTAAAGCGACTTAAGGGAGCGTAACGCGCTGTTCGTTTTTAGTGTCTGGAACACTCAATTTTTATTTGAAATTTAGAGTTTATAGATTTAAACTCTAGAGACTCATAGTAGCCTAAAGTATTATTGATATTAAACGAAAACCACACTCTTGTGTTTAAAACCGAATACTGTTTAGCGCTACTTACCGGCCACCTAACAAGGGAGGTTAAGACTTACCTGATATATACGGACAACATTTTCCGGACATGTAACTGGAGCATAAATAATACTTACCCGCGGCACGTTAAAGAATATACTGGGTAGCTGTGCATATGTTCGTTGATGAAAATAGATTGGGGTATTAGTAGTGGTGAATGAATGGATACGCTGATTGAAATAAATAAATAATACTTTTAGTTTATCACATATATATTAACACATCTGAGATACAGCTTTGAAAGTACATGTCTTAAAATGCTTGGCTTAATTCAAGCATACACAGTCTACAGTCTTTAATCGTAGGATTTAGTCCATCCCAATCGGTATTACCGTTTGTATCTCGGATCTTGTCGCGTTGCTGGCAACGTCTGCATGCAGCTACTTCTAACGACATCTTACAAGGGATAGGTAGCATCCCCCAAGCGGAATGTACATCGCAAGCACCATACGTTGATAGAAAACCAGATGATAAATACATAATCAAATGCTGCGGCATGCAGCGGAAGCGTTTATACTTATGAAAAATCTATAATAGCCTTTCTTACTAGTGTATCATTATGTTTAATGCGAGATTTGCACAAGTTTTTCTTATTTCTTCGTCTCTACTTTCTTCTTTGCTACCCATGATCCTCGATGTAGAAGCATACACACAGTAATAATAATGAAGTAAAAATATTCCTTTTATAGTCATGGGACGATATTAGATAGTGGATGGTAAATAACATCAGTCATGTGAATAAAAAAAGTAATACGCTGTAGTGTTAGCAGGAATATTTTCAGATGTCTCAAATTCTAGACGAATGTCGACTGGAGATTATTTTACAGGCCCTTCATGATAAAAGTAGCCTATTGCAACAATCGGTGCTTCATTCTTAAATTATTCAGGAGAAAACAGCGGGTGGTACATTTTCTGGTAATATGATGATTGAGATTTACCAACTTGTCATAGAGCAAGACTAACTTATTTTTCTCGAAATTAATATCCATGTATTCGTAGGGGTAAGTAACTCCGTAGAGGTATAGTCTGATATTTCTTAATTTGCACTGATCAAACTGAGAACTATATTTCATATGGTTGAATTTACGATCCACTTCAAATCCACAAATAATGTACAGAGGTTTTTCAGTGAAACGTGATGTTTTACTGCCCAGCTATGCTTGTTTGTATGTGGTAACACTGGATAATCATGCAGCTTCAAACTTCGAAACCGTATTGGTAATGGTGTATCATTTTCTACATTCTTGAGCAATCAAAGCTTTTCTCGATCAGATAATGTTACAAGTGGAATCCTCCACAGGATACGTTGAATGGTAATTTTTGAGCCCGCAGTTACCGCTGCTGATTTAAGAGCACTGTAATCACTGCGATCACGGATCAGAATTAGCTCTTGTTTTGCGTTGATTATAATACGTCTATAGCCTTCAGGGAAGCCAAGAATATGTTTCAATGATAATGTAGTTATTGATGATGATTATGTACTTGAATAATAGAACAGGGATGGTGTATTAATGTGTTTAATTAACACTCCAACTGTCGTGGGGACGAAAGTAAAACATGAATAATAATCAGAGAGAATAAAGATAATATTAGAAGCACAGAACATCAATATATAAAAGTCTTCGAAACCCTAACAAAGTTCAAGGAGTTTATAACACATATATGAGTTTATACACATATATTGATACTAGAGGCCGCCACACATTCCCTCGGCAGTGACAGCATCCATGTATTTTCGAGGGAAGGTGACCCTTCGACCTGATCTGGTGATCCGTGGTGCGGGTGTATTGGATTGAGTGCTGCCTGTCTTCTTCTGAAGGTTGACAGTCTTTGGAATGGAACTCGACGGAATGTCCAGAGTAGTTTCTCCAGATATGTCTTCATTGTTGTCCGATGATTGGTCTGCCAGAAGGAAGGCAGGTTTCAATCTGTCAATGCTAATAGTTTGTTTCCCTGTTGGCATCTCCACCTCGAAGTGTTTGTCACTGCGAGACAGGACTGGATATGGCCCGTCATATGGTGATTTAAGAGGTGTTCTGACCGCATCGTGTCGAACGAAAACGAACTTGCTCGTCATCAGCCGTGGGTGAATGAAGATCTTTTTGCGGTCGTGATGTTCTGTTGGGACTGGTCTTAGGTTCCTCAACTGTTCCTTCAATTTGAAAACGAAGGTTGGGATGTCAGTTACTAGTTTCTGTTCGTTGAGAAATACTCCTGGTAGCCTAATTGTTGAGCCGTAAGTCATTTCCACTGGCGAGGTGTTGACTTGCGGAATTATGTAGGAACGAAGTCCTAACAAGACCAAGGGAAGCTTCGAAACCCAATCATCAGACATCTGTGCCTTCAAAGCAGATTTTAATTGACGGTGCCAGCGTTCTATTTTTCCATTTGCTGCCGGATGATATGCTGTTGTTTTAATGTGGACGATGCCCAGTGTGTTTGTAAGGCATTTGAAAAGTTGGCAATCAAACTGCCTTCCGCGGTCAGTAGTTATGATATGAGGCACGCCAAAACGAGATATCCATGTTGAGACTATGGCGAATGAAACTGCTTCTGCTGTGATGTCAGCTAATGGAACTGCTTCTGGCCATCAGGAGAAACGATCAATAATTGTTAGTAAATAGCGATATCCTTGTGATGGAAGTAGTGGTCCAATTATGTCCACGTTAATGTGACTGAATCTTGCTGCCGTTGGAGGATACTGTCCCTCTGCACTGTTGGTGTGTCTCCAGACTTTACTTCGTTGGCAAGGAATATATGCTGATGTCCAGGTCTTTACGTCCTTTCTTAGTGATGGCCAAATGAAGTGCTTTTTTACTAAATTAATGGTTGCTTGAATACCAGGGTGAGCTAGATTGTGTAGCGAGTTGAAAATTGCCTGTCGTAGTTGTCGAGGTACATATGGGCGAATCATATCTTCAGTCATGTCGCAAACGAGTTCTTTACCATTGGGCAACATTATTGTTCGAAGTGCAAGTGACGTATTCTTAATGTGTGGAAGTTCTTCGTCACATTGTTGGCTTTCAGCTATTTCTTCCATGGTAACAGTTGGAGGTATAGTGATTGAAGCAATTCGTGAACAAACATCAGCTGCGATGTTCTGCTTTCCAGTAGTGTAACGTATGTCTGTGGTGAACTGTCCAATGAAACTAATGTGTCGTATCTGACGTGGAGAAACTTCGTCTGAGCGTTGCTTGAACATGAAGGTGAGTGGCTTGTGGTCGGTGTAAATCGGAAAATCACGTCCTTCAAGCATGTACTGAAAGAGCTTCACAGCTGAGTAGGCAGCGAGGAGTTCTCTGTCGTAGGTTGAGTAATTCCTCTCTGCATTTGTCAGTTTCTTGGAGAAGAATGCTAATGGTTGCAGATTATTGTCTTTGATTTGTTGCAATGATGCACCTATAGCATAATCTGAGGCATCTACCATTAAAATCAGAGGTAAATTTGAAGATGGATGAGCTAGAAGTGCTGAATCGGCCAAGCTATTTTATAGGTCATTAAAGGCTTGTCGAAGGTTTTCTGTCCAATTAATTTTTCAGTTGTCATTTATCTTAGTCCCGTGGAGAAGGTTCGAAAGCTCTGCTTGTTTACTGGCTGAATTTCGCTCTTCGGTAAAAGTTAATGAGGCCAAGAAACCGGCGCAGTTCTTTTACTGTTGAGGGTAGCGGATAGTTAACAATGGTTTGCACTCGCTCTTATAGTGGTCTGATTCCTTCTGCAGATATCACATATCCCAGGAAAGGTACTTCTGTTGAACTGAAAATGCACTTGTTCAGATTGATTCTGATGTTGAACTTACTGAGTCGTTCGAAAAGCATTTGAAGATGCTTCTTGTGCTCTTCTTCATCTTGTGATGCCACTAGGATGTCATCTATATAACAGTACACGAAATCGAGGTCTCTGAGTATACTGTCGATATATCTTTGAAAAGTTTGAGCCGCATTACGGAGTCCAAATGGGGAGCACAAAAATTCGAACAAACCAAATGGAGTTATCACTGCTGTCTTAGGTACATCGTCCGGATATACAGGGATGTGATGATAAGCTCTGATCAGATCTATTTTTGAAAATATTCGTTTTCCATGTAGTTGGCTGTTAAAATCTTGAAGGTTAGGAATAGGATACCTGTCAGGCTTGGTGATGTTGTTGAGAGCACGGTAGTCTCCGCAAGGTCTCCAGGATCCGTCTTTCTTGGGAACTAAGTGGAGGGGACTTGCCCAGGCGCTCTTTGATGGCTGGCAGATTTACATATCGATCATTTGTTGGAACTCTGCTTTAGCTGCTTTAGGTTTATCGGATGGTAGTCGTCGTGCCTTTGCTGCTACAGGATGTCCTTCTGTGACAATGGTATGATAAACAGAGGTATCTGGGATGTCGAAATGGACGTTTTCATGGAGCAAGTTGGGAAATTTTTTAGAATGTCAGCATGTTTTTGATCTGGTGGCATTAGATAAACTGTTTCTATGCCCGAGACTTTAATCAATGTGCCAGGTGTCTCTGCTGATGTTAATGGGTCAATGAGTCGCCTGTTCTTTAGATCTACGATAAGGTTGTAATGGTGAATGAAGTCGGCTCCAATAATCGGTGATTGCACATCTGCAATTACGAATTTCCATGTGAAATTGCGCCGTAAGCCCAAACTGAGTACTAGTAGACGCTCTCCGTAAATGTTAATTCCAGTGCCGTTTGCTGCATAAAGTTTACGATCTGTCTTTTCTGGGCGATCACTATCCGAAGGCGGAATCACAGAAATATCAGCTCCGGTATCGACCAGGAAACGACTTCCGCTACTTCTGTCTGTGAGAAATAGGCGGCGTGAAAAATGACTCCGATCACCTGCCGCCGCTAGTGTGGAGCGTTTTAGTTTGACTGCTTGTTGGAATTCTAGCGGAAGGTGGTTGATATGAGCATGGGCTCTGACATTTCTTTGCCCTGCTGCGATATTTAGAGTGATACCAACATAGTGCTCCATTAGAATTAAAAGACTGGGCTGACCGGGACCTGTCTCGTGATCTTCTTGGTGAAGAACGAGATGATCGTGAGCTACTTCTTGAAGAACTTGACAACGTTTTCAATTCATTGATTGCCAGTGTTAATTCAGTGATCTGCATTTCTAGTCTCGAGATAGGATCGTTATTGACATAATTTATTTTATCGACTGCAATGGTGGGTGGTGCCTGCGCGGTTTGAGCACAAACATTTAACATCGGTTGTGAAATTTCAACGATTTTGTCAGCCATAGTAGTTATGGTGTCCAGATCATCTTTACTCGTAGCTAATATAGAACGTGCGGTAACAGGAAGCCTCTGCATAAATATGGTTTTCAAGAAATCGTCCTTGACTTTCGTAACGGCTAAAGTTCGCATCTCACGCAAGAGCTGAGTTGGCTTCTTATCACCTAATTCTAATTCTGTTAATAATTTCGTCACTTTCCTATTCTCTGACTCTTCAAATTCCTGAATTAGTCGTGCTTTAAGCTCTGTGAACGGAGTGGTAGATAGTGGTCGAGATAAAAAGTTGGAAATTAATTCTACAATATCCGCTTCTAATGAAGCAACAACATGATTAAATTTCGTGGTTTCGTTAGTGATACCCAACACAGTAAACTGTGTTTCAACTTGAAGAAACCATACCTTTGTGTTTTTCTTCCAGATGGGCGGAATCTTCACTGAAATGCGAGCAATACCCGCTTGTTCCATACTGTTGCTGGCGGTGGATTTGTTTCGTTGCTGGCATCGGTCATTTTCACACTTGACTAACCACAAAATGTGTTCCGCGCCGTATTTTAATATCACGTCGGGAGTCACCAATGTAGTTATTGATGATGATTATGTACTTGAATAATAGAACAGGGTTAGTGTATTAATGTGTTTAATTAACACTCCAACTATCGTGGGGACGAAAGTAAAACATGAATAATAATCAGAGAGAATAAAGATAATATTAGAAGCACAGAACATCAATATATAAAAGTCTTCGAAACCCTAACAAAGTTCAAGGAGTTTATAACACATATATGAGTTTATACACATATATTGATACTAGAGGCCGCCACAATACCAAAGAATAATAAAGTGCGGACTCTCACTCCGCGGCGCGTGTAACGGCGGGTTAAGGTTAACCATTGTCACCTTGACCTCAAGAACAGTCCTACGGCCTTCCAGCTGCTTTATTTTGGAAGGTAGCTGTTCCAAATTTTAAGAAATGTATGTGAGACCATTGAAAATCTGCGGGTTGGCCAGTGCAGCCCTAGCTCCTACAATGCTTACACCATCTTCATCAAAACTGTCCACTACCTGCAGAATTTCATAAAATATCACTTACGTAATTTATACAGTGTTATATGTACTACACTTCCTCAAATAACTGCATTAATACACCTAGGATTAACCAATAAATATAAAAGAAGAATATTCCTGGGAAAACTGCTGAAAAATTGTTTGATAACCTGAAGCATAAAAGTAATTTTAAGACCGTTAATGCTACATACCTCTCCAATCTTATTGACGTTCTCAGCATAGTATGGGGCAGCATACAACCATGTGCCCCAATGGGTCAGAACAGGTTGAGGTGGAAGGGGGATGTCAGTGAGTGCATTCTTAAAAGCTGATATCTGGGAAGGAGCCTTCAGAAACACATTCTTCACGCTCGAGATAACTGCATTTACCTCTCGGAATGTGGCTCTCACTTCCTCGGCAAGTCTATGAAGTGCATTAGCCAGGCATGTAACATGTATCACCTTCGAGAAAAACCACTTGTAATGCCTTTCCGGATTTCAGCATATATGAAGCACTGTCAGAGAGAAGAATTAGGAGTTTCTCGTCATTATCCTTTCCTAGCCACAAAACTCTTTCAAGAGTAAATAGAGAAACTGAATAAAACATACATGACAGTTTATATACGTTGAGCATTTTTAAATTAGAACTGTATTATATTATTTATTGAATGATCTGGGTGTGAAATACTTACTTACGCAAAGCGTCTCTGAGCTATCATGGCATAATTAGTGGCCTCAATTTCCTTTGCAAGGACTAAGTGTTGTCTCCCAGGCTTGCTGGGCGTCAGTTTACAATTACTATATTCGACCACAGCTGTCTGTAGTTTGGTCAACCGAGAGCCCAAACGGGGAGTCACCCACGTCATCCCTTATGCTTTGTGGCACCTAAAACCCAGTATTTATTAAACTTAATTGTCATAATCCTAATATTCTACACATAAATTTTACTGAAGAAACAAACAACACTGAACACCCAGAGTTAAAATAATATTTAAACTTACAGATTGATAAGATGGCTCCAGATAGTTTTTTCTGAGAGTCGACTGGTCGGTAATAATGCTCTTTGTATGTTTTTTCAAGAAACCCCTGAACTCCTGGTTGTCCAGCTTCCTCCATGGGATATTCGCTGCGACCAGTGCACGGCAGTGCTCTGTATTGAAGGTTTTCTGAGAATTGTCTTCCATTTGGTGGAGAAATGGCTGCAGGCCTGTTGCTTGTTTTCTTGTCTTCAACATATGTGTAGCAGTATTCTTGTGCTGGTCCAGACAGTATTCCTTACGCATTTTATCTGAAGGGACAGAAAACAAAACAGAAAATTAACTTTGAGAAATCGTGTGAAAAACATTAGTAGGTCTGCCGTATAGGAAATAAAAGTATTAAGCATTTAATAAACACTGTACTTACTTCTTTTGAACAGACTTGGCAAAATATCACTTTCCCATCCGTAGTGAAATTTGAGTCGCCATTGATTCACTGACGATACAGAATAGATCTGCATGATTTGTCCTTCGGCATTTGCTCGAGAAATTATTGCACTTCGTTTACAGAATGGAAAGCACCGCCCGCTATTTCCTCCCTGACACCTTCAACTATATTAACACCAATGTACGTGGTCCACTCAAAATATGGCTTTAACAAATATTTTTACGAGTCCTGGAATTCCAAAATTACTTGCAGCTTAACGCAAAACGAGTAAACTGGTTTGTAAACAGCTCTTCCCACCGTGAGTGTTCTCTTTCTCTCTCTCTCTCTCTCTCTCTCTCTCTCTCCCACAGCAGGGTGCAGATTCAAGGCCACCCCGCTCCAAGCAGAATCAGAAGATAGAACTCTGTTGTCCACTCTAGTCCCATGTAAGTGCCTGTCTTTGGTAGCTATCTGCAAAATCTACCTGCTTTCTCTGGTCAAGACTTAAATCTTAATATTTTTCACTTTTGGCACTTAACATGCAAATATATTCAAAATAAGCACTAATGCAGGAATTAGGAATTTATTGGCACTATAAAATCCATAAAAAATGCTACGAGAGGAATAGGCAGCTGTGTTTATGTTTCGTAGATCTAGAGAAATCATATGACAGGGTACCGAGGGAAAAGATGTTCGCCATACTGGGGGACTATGGAATTAAAGGTAGATTATTAAAATCATCAAAGGCATTTATGTTGACTATTGGGCTTCAGTGAGAATTGATGGTAGAATGAGTTCTTGGTTCAGGGTACTTACAGGAGTTAGACAAGGCTGTAATATTTCACCTTTGCTGTTCGTAGTTTACATGGATCATCTGCTGAAAGGTATAAAATGGCTGGGAGGGATTCAGTTAGGTGGAAATGTAGTAAGCAGTTTGGCCTATGCTGACGACTTGCTCTTAATGGCAGACTGTGCCGAAAGCCTGCAGTCTAATATCTTGGAACTTGAAAATTGGTGCAATGATTATGGTATGAAAATTAGCCTCTCGAAGACTAAATTGATGTCAGTAGGTAAGAAATTCAACAGAATTGAATGTCAGATTGGTGATACAAAGCTAGAACAGGTCGATAATTTCAAGTATTTAGGTTGTGTGTTTTCCCAGGATGGTAATATAGTAAGTGAGATTGAATCAAGGTGTAGTAAAGCTAATGCAGTGAGCTCGCAGTTGCGATCAGCAGTATTCTGTAAGAAGGAAGTCAGCTCCCAGACGAAACTATCTTTACATCGGTCTGTTTTCAGACCAACTTTGCTTTACGGGAGCGAAAGCTGGGTGGACTCAGGATATCTTATTCATAAGTTAGAAGTAACAGACATGAAAGTAGCGAGAATGATTGCTGGTACAAACAGGTGGGAACAATGGTAGGAGGGTACTCGGAATGAGGAGATAAAGGCTAATTTAGGAATGAACTCGATGGATGAAGCTGTACGCATACACCGGCTTCGGTGGTGGTGTACTGAAGATGTGGCATCCAGTAAATGGAACAGCAACCCGAAGTGGCAAGAAATTTCTCGGACAGTAAACATAAAACACTTTTTTGGTGTAGCTCTGAAGATGCAGGAGAATGAAACTGCCGTGAAAGTGGGAATCTGGCAACGCTTGTTGCCAACGACTGGAATGGACGTGTTTCTAGAAGCAGTGGCTCAGCTTACCTCGCCTGCCCGTTATGTATAATAGAGAAAGAACTGTTTACAACTCAGCCATGTGTAGATACTTGAAACTGCACTCAACATACAACAGCCACACCCAGAAATCTCCTGAGCTGTACAGTGATTACCTTCCTCATGACGGAACTGCAACGTGAGTAACAATTAGCCAAGTCTACTTCATGGTGTGATGTGATGATTGTTGTTTAAAGGGGCCTAGCATCGACCTCCTCGGCTCCTAATGGTACGAAATGTAATAACAATTTAAAAGTCCAAAAATTCAACCTCTGACCAGAATTCAAATCTTGATTGTAAATAATGAGTGGACGAATACGATTGTAGGATAATCAGCGGATCCAACTCACAGTATAAAAAATTAAAAATAGTTCCTAAATCAGTCCTCCGAATTGAATTCAAAAACACGACTATGAGCAATTATTATGAAATTATAAGAATCAGCGGTTCCGGTCCGCAATGGCCCACCTTCCCTGAAGCAAACTTATAACAATGGTATATACTGACCAAGAGGCTGCTTCTAAAGCTAATCCCTGAATCGATGTTGCTTTTTGTCTAAAGTGGTCCAAAATCGGTCAGGGAGCCCTTATAAATCTACGTAACGCTAGTAAAGCAGAACCACGGTATTTGTTTTAAATCGTAACTACTGAATTAAAAGAGGACTTCACCGTCGTGTTCACAATATCACGTTTATTATTATCAACAACACACATACGTCACGGAGTAATGAAGGCAACTATACATATACAAAGAATACATACATATTTCGATGTTGACGTAACCAATGTCAATCCGCGACATCCTCCCCACCCTGGTCTATCTCCAAAGGGATGACCAGCTGCTCTGGCCGAGTAATGAGCGTGTTGTCAGGCTGCCGCAGAACGACCGTTCTTGCATGTCCGTCTCTTCCTGGGCGCATCTCTTCTATCCTCGCTTTCTTCCACATGTGGCGAGATCTGACGACTTCTTGGAGGAGGACGATGTCTCCGATCTTGGGCAAATGTGTATTGGTCCTTTGATTTTTGACCTCATGGTGACTTCTCAGTTGAAGCAGATACTCTTTTTTCCAGCGTCGTGAAAAGTCCCCCAAGAGCTTTTGTTGTAATCTGTATTCCTTTACGAGATTTTTCCTCGTGCTCCGTTCTGGCCCTTCCGGGATGGACGTTAGTTTTATTCCAACTAAAAATGGGATGGTGTCAGGAGATCGCCCGGGTCTGTGGCCTGAGTGATTGGTCTGCTATTGAGGGTGGCTTCAACACTTGTCAATACTGTATTGAGACTTTCTTCGTTCAGCTGGGAATGGCCGAGTACCTTCCTTAGACATCTTTTTACAGAGCCAACCATTCTCTCCCAAAAGCCTCCCCACCAAGCCGCCCTCGGGGCGATAAACTTCCAACGAATAACATTGTGAGCACAGTGGTGGTGCACCTTGGTGTCTGCCACAATCTTATTGAGTTCTATAAGCTCGTTATTAGCAGTGAGGAAGGTCTGAGCGTTGTCAGAATATATGGTGTGCGGCACACCTCGTCTGCCGACAAACCTCTGCATGGGCATCAAGAATCTATCCGTAGACATATCCGTAGATAGCTCGAGATGGATAGCACAGGTGGTGGCACAAGTGAAAAGAATGATGTACGATTTGTTAACATTCCTGCCACATCTAACTTACAGGGGTCCAGCGAAGTCGATTCCAATCTCAGAGAAGGGTTGTGTCAACTGTAGGCGGTCTGCTGGTAATGGCGCCTCAATCACCACTGGTCTGCTGTTGTGCGCTAATTTGCACGGTAGACAAGAATGCAGAATCTTCTTAGTTATTTGTCGAGCTCGTAGAATCCAGAATTCCTCACGTAGTTCTGCCAGTACTATGCGTACTCCAAGATGGTGAAGTTTGATGTGGGTCTCTTGAATGATTAACTCGGTGAACCTGTGACGGCCGTCCAGAATTGTTGAGTGTTTCTCAGTTTGAGACAAATTTGAGAATTGTAGTCTGCCACCATGTCGGATGATACCTTCATGTAGAAATGGGTTAAATCCAGCAATCTGTGAAGTGCCTGGTAATCGTTCACCATTTCGCAATGCAGCTAGTTCAACAGTGAACCGTTCCGCTTGGACCCTTTTGATCCAGTACGTGCGTGATGCACGTAACTCTTCAGCCGTTAGTGCATTGGGGTATTTTGTATTCTTGCTCAACATACTGACGAAACGAAGTACCCAAGCTGTGACATGTAGCAATTTCCAGTATGAGCTATACCTCGAGATATCCAGTAGGGGTTCCGCTATAGTGATCGTGAGAACTTGTTGCGTCTTCCTGGCTTCTGGCAACTGCGTGCAGGTGGGTGTTGGGTCACGTGGCCATGCGCCTCTGTCTTTGATGAGCCAGCGAGGACCTTGCCACCATGTTTCTAAGGAGGCTAGCTGATCTGCGTATACTCCTCGAGTGAGGTGATCTGCAGGGTTCTGATCTCCAGGACAGTGTCTCCATTGACTGGGGTTTACGTGATTATGTATTTCTGTCACGCGGTTGCAGACAAAGGTCTTCCACTTATTCGGATCGTTGCGAATCCACCCAGGTGCAGCAGTAGAATCGCTCCACAGCTGAGCCTTCTTGATGTCACAGCCAGTCTCTTGGCAGAAGTAGTGAAGAAGGCGTGTACCAGCAAGTGCGGCTAGCAGCTCTAGTCTTGGTAGAGTTAACTTATTCACGGGTGCTAGTCTGTTTTTGCTGCAGACAAGTTTTGTGACCGGAGTGTCGTTAAGCGTTGACTTCGTGTAGACGACAGCTCCGTATGCTCTCTCCGAAGCATCGCAGAAGACGTGCAGCTCTGGTTCATGTCCTGGTCCTGTAATGCCAACCCACCTGGGAACGGATATGGTTGATAGGTGCTGAAGTTTAGAAGTCCACAAATACCAGTTAAGTGCAAGATCTGATGGAAGAACTTCCTCCCATGATAGGCCTCGGAGCCACGTGTCTTGGAATATAAGTTTTGCTACGATCCCCACAGGTGCGAAAAGTCCGAGAGGGTCATAGAATCTGGCAGTGGCGCGTAGAATGTTCCTCTTTGTCCCTGGTTTGTCCACCAGGTCTCTTGCTATTTCCCCCTTGTCGGTCGAAATGATGTCTTCAGAGGTATCCCGATCGATACCCAGCACACTCGTTACGGATCTCGTTTTCACCCCCTCGTTGCGCAAGGCTTCCTTCAAGGTCAGTGAATTGGTAGCCCACTTACGGAGTGGGAGTTTGATCTCCATCAAAAGGTCGGTGAGTTCGTGATATAACCTCATCGCGAGGATGTCGTCTGCAACACGTGTTATAAAGTCATCCATAAATGTCGATTTATTGAGAAGACCCGATGCAAATGGATAATTATCTTGACGCAGTGTTGCCAGTTCCCTAAGACTAGCGGAGAGAAGAAATGGGCTCGATGTAAGTCCAAATGACAAACGTTTGAAACGGTAGGCAATGACCTCGTCAGTGAAATTGTACGCATCATCTCCTGTATTCTCGGTGCGATACCACAGAAACCAGGTGAGGTCTCTGTCGTTTTCGTCTAACGCTAACTGCAAAAATGCTTGGTGACCATCACACGCGATAGCCTTCGGGTGGCTCCTGAAACGTAGCAGGGTTCCCAATATTTCAGGGAGCAAGTTAGGACCTATTTCCAGTGTGTCGTTCAGTGAAGGCAAGTCTGGTTCATGTGACGACGCGTCGAAGACAATTCTGTACTTTGTGATGTCACCCCTTTGTTTCTTTACAATGTGGTGTGGCATATAGTAAACATTATAAGGGGTGACGTCGTCGGGTGCAACTTCCACGTGCTCTTGCCTTATGTAGTCCCACATGTGATTGTAGTAGATGTGTTTCAAGTCTTTGTTTCTCTGCAGTTTAGCCTCTAACAGGGAGGATCGTTTTTCAGCGGTGGTGCGATTGTCAGTTAAGGGAATGCCCACCTTTCGAGGTAATGATACAACTCTCCGTCCATGTTCGATGCGGTAAGAGTCGCGAAACTCTTGAAAAATAGTGTTTTCTTTAATGGATAATTTTCGCTCTTGGTTATCCACAATTCCAATAGTTTCTAAGTCCCAGAACCGTCGCACGCTTTCACCAGTTATCTGATCCGTTGTGAGTGAGACATGATGGACCATTGTTTGGTTGACCGTAGTGCCAGATCTACTTCCGCTGAGAAGATAGTAGGAAGAAGAACCAGTGATGTTGATACTCTGATACGTTCTTTCATTGTTACTATCTTCCAGTATGAATCCGCACCTATGAGTACCTCGATTGGGAGATCTTTGTCAAGGTCGTCACTCGGATCAGCCAGCTTCATCTTCCTTAGCGATGCTAGCGCGGTTATGTCTTGAGGTGCAGTTGGTTGAAAAGTGTAGGAGCTGTGACTTTCAAAGGCGGTAATCGATACTTGAGCTCTGGTTGAGTAGCCCATAATGTCGAAACAAACCTTCCGTCTAATATCATACATATTGGAGGGTGATTCAAACGTGCTTAACCCAAGAGTCTTGCGATCAGTAACATTAAGCTGCAGCGCATCAATGAGAGAATTGTGGATGAAGCTCGATTGACTCCCTGCATCCAGGATACGAGTTAATCTTTTTCGCCCTGTCGGCCCCTTGATCCATACACGGGCCGTTTGCAGGTGTGTGAAATCGGACGTGATGACCCCTATCTTGCCCACGGAAGTGTGTTGACTGCTGTCCTCGGTACAAATGGATACATAGTGTGACCCTCGACATTTGTTGCAGGATGCCTTCCCCTTCTTAAAACACTGTGTCTTGTGTCCACGGCGTAGGCAAAGAAAGCACCGGTTTGTGGCTTTCAGTCTCTCGACTCTCACCTGGGGATCCTTCATCTGTTGACAATCCTGACCCCAGTGACCTCGGTTTTCGCAGTACACACAGAACGGGTCTGGTTGAGTTGTCTGCTTCCCCTTTTGTTCGTTTGGTTTTGTGTTTACGTGAAGAGTGGCTGCTGTGGGTAATGAAGAGGTCGTTAATGGGGCGTCACCCCGTATCTTTTGAGCGTTAAGAGCTCCTTCCACTTCTTCGTTAAGGAACGCCATTAGTCGAGTCGTGTCCCCTTCTTGTATGCCTAGTATTTTAGCGTGGACGAGCCAACGGCGACAGATGTCCTCTGGAAAGGCTCGTAATAGTTTGGGTGCTAAAATTCGACCATATGCGTCGACGTCTTCCCCTAGTGCTCTCAATGCTTGTATCCGGCGATGGCATTCAATGTAGGTCGTGTTTAATACTTCGGGGGCCTCCGAGACTGCCACTTCGAGATTTTCCAAGTAATCGAGGTGAGACTGAATAATCCTGTTCTTATCACCATATCGTGCTATCAGAATTTGTTTAGTTTGTTCGTATGTGTCTGCCGTTATAGATATACCCTCTACAAGACGCCTTGGTTCTCCCTCTAAGTACCCACGGAGAAACACTTGTTTGTTTACGACGGACACCGACGAATTTTTGTCAATGGAGGACTCGAACTGCTCCCAGAATCCCGGCCATTCTTCTACGTTCCCTGAGAATGACTGCAGTTTAATGGTAGGAAGCCTTATCTCCGCTGTAGTCGTGGTTTGAACAAGGACACTCGGATACGTAGTGGTAGAGTCGGCCTCATTCCTCGCGCTTTTCTGTTGTATAAGGCCCGTGGCCTTTCTAATCGCCCGTTTGGAGTTGTCCAGATATTCTTCACAGGCTGCCACGTCGTCTTCGTACTCCGCGTCATCGAGTAAATCTTGGATACTGTCATTTAACGCATTTAAGGACGCTAACGTTTCCTGTAGACGCTCGCGGATATGCTCTATTTCATCTAAGTCCGTGGATTGATTGAACGAATGAATCTGATTAATAAAACGCGTAGTGTTCGAACGTTGAGTTACTCGTCTACGTTTCAATTTCGTGAGCTGATTCGCTATACTGCCTTCCATAATGTCTCCTGCTAGTAAATTAATTCTCCATTGATCTGGATACTATTACTCCTTGAGATATTCAGACAAAAAATAAACATGTGAAATGATTGCGCTGCTCAACGTTACGTCATACACTATTGTCAATGAAGGGTTGCCAGAGATGTCTTATTAAAAGTTAAAGATCATAGCTTAGTTACTCCCTTTTTACAACAGACGGCGCTAGTGTTCTACTCGAGTGTTGCATGCATAGATCTCTTTGGAATGGAAGCCATTACGGATATTTTGACGTAGGTGGGGTTATATTTCTTGTTACGTGTAATATTGAAATTCCTTCGAACTTTTATGCATTAAATGTTCAGAAAAAATTACCAATCTACGGTCAACACTACGTATACTGTAATTGTGTTTCGTCTTATCTGTTGGTTTGAAGTTGTAGCTAGTTCTGCGTTGGTGATCCTTTCTTCTCCTCAGAGATGCGTAGATATGTCGAGATTTAAGTCGCTCAGCATCCGTGTCCGTGGTGTGAAAATCCTCTTCTGTTCTCTCGTGTCGCGTTGAACTCGTAATATTCCCGGAGGTTTCGGCACCAAGATTTGTGTTATAAATCGTAACTACTAAATTATAAGAGGACTTCACCGTCGTGTTCACAATATCACGTTTATTATTATCAACAACACACATACGTCACGGAGTAAAGAAGGCGACTATACATACACAAAGAATACATAGATATTTCGATGTTGACGTAACCAATGTCAATCCGCGACAGTATTCCTCATATAGCGGTACCAATCACAAGTAACGTAGACCTACGGTGTTCCACACATAAAGGCGCCACCCATACCCAACACAAACCCTTGGTGTTCCTCACAGAGTGGGTATAAATTTCAGGGACCCGCACTATCCCGTGGTGTTCCTCACAGAGTGGGTATAATTCTCAGGGAACCGTACTATCCCGTGGTGTTCATCACAGAGTGGGTATAAATTTCAGGGACCCGTACTATCCCGTGGTGTTCCTCACAGAGTGGGTATAAATTTCAGGGACCCGCACTATCCCGTGGTGTTCCTCACAGAGTGGGTATAAATTTCAGGGACTCGTACTATCCCGAGGTGTTCCTCACAGAGTGGGTATAAATGTCAGGGACCCGCACTATCCCGTGGTGTTCCTCACAGAGTGGGTATAAATTTCAGTGACCCGCACTATCCCGTGGTGTTCCTCACAGAGTGGGAAATAAATCTCAGGGACCCGTACTATTCCATGGTGTTCCTCACAGAGCGGGTATACATCTCAGGGACCCGTACTATCCCGTGGTGTTCCTCACAGAGTGGGTATAAATCTCAGGGACCCGTACTTTCCCGTGGTGTTCCTCACAGAGCGGGTATACATCTCAGGGACCCGTACTATTCCATGGTGTTCCTCACAGAGTGGGTATAAATCTCAGGGACCCGTACTTTCCCGTGGTGTTCCTCACAGAGCGGGTATACATCTCAGGGACCCGTACTATTCCATGGTGTTCCTCACAGAGTGAGTATACATCTCAGGGACCCGTACTTTCCCGTGGTGTTCCTCACAGAGCGGGTATACATCTCAGGGACACATACCATTCCGTGGTGTTCCTCATATAGTGAGTAATAATCTCAGGGACCCGTACCAACCCGTGGTGTTCCTCACACAGTGGGTACTAAACTCAGGGACCCGCACTACTCCGTGGTGTTCCTCACACAGTGGGTACTAAACTCAGGGACCCGCACTATCCAGTGGGGTTCCTCTCACCGAGGGTAATAATCGCAGGGACCCTTACTATCCCGAGGTGTTCCTCACACAGTGGGTACTAATCTCAGGGACCCGCACTATCCAGTGGGGTTCCTCTCACCGAGGGTAATAATCGCAGGGACCCTTACTATCCCGAGGTGTTCCTCACACAGTGGGTACTAATCTCAGGGACCCGCACTATCCAGTGGGGTTCCTCTCACCGAGGGTAATAATCGCAGGGACCCGTACTACCCCGTGGTGTTCCTCACACAGTGGGTACTAAACACAGGGACCCGTACTACCCAGTGGTGTTCCTCACACAGTGGGTACTAAACTCAGGGACCCGTACTACCCAGTGGTATTCCTCACAAAGTGGGTAGTAATCTCAGGGACCCCTACTATATCGTGGTGTTCCTTACATAGTGGGTACTAATCTCAGGGACCCCTACTATATCGTGGTGTTCCTCACAGAGTGGGTACCAATCTCAGAGACCCGTACTACTCCGTGGTGTTCCTCACACATGGGTACTAATCTCGGGGACCAGTACTATCCCGTGGTGTTCCTCACAGAGTGGGTATAAATCTCATGGACCCGTACTATCCCGTGGTGTTCCTCACAGAGTGGGTACTAATCTCAGGGACCCGTACTACCCCATGGTGTTCCTCCCACAGTGGATACTAATCTCAGGGACCCGTACTACCCCATGGTGTTCCTCCCACAGTGGATACTAATCTCAGGGACCCGTACTACCCCATGGTGTTCCTCCCACAGTGGATACTAATCTCAGGGACCCGTACTACCCCATGGTGTTCCTCCCACAGTGGATACTAATCTCAGGAACCCGTACTATCCCGTGGTGTTCCTCACACGGTGGGTACAAATCTCAGGGACCCGTACTATCCTGTGGTGTTCCTCAAACAGTGGGTACTAATCTCAGGGCCTGCACTATGCCGTGGTGTTCCTCACATGGTGGGTACTAATCACAGGGACTCGTACTATCCAGTGGTATTCCTCGGAACGCAAGCCCATGGTATTCCTCTCATAGTTGTACAAATCTCATGGCCCCGTATTATCCAGTAGTATTCCTCGGAATGCAGACCTATGATGTCCACAACCAGATGCTGAAACACCCGAGCGAGGTTAGCCTCTTTGTTTCTCCCTGGGATCCTCCAAGTGAATCGGGGCAAAGGGTTGTCCTCTGTTGTAGTGGTGAGTACTATACATGGGTACTGTAAACACATTGCGATCGTCCAACAGACACATTGTATTCCTCAGTTTGTGGCACTAATCACAAGGATAATGGAACTAAACACATGCAATTTGTTTCAAATTCAGTATCCCTTGGCCTCGTACCCCAGCCACAGAGGATTGTGTGATTGGTCCGCGAGAGCTATTTTATTTCACTCATTTCGGCCGGCAAATCTGGTAGAACCCACCTACCCCCCACCTGGGAAGCAGCACATGGGAGTAACACCTCTCCCCCTGCTACGACAGCGTAGTTGGTTCGTGGTTAATCTGTTGTAATCTGATGTCGTCTATCCCTCCTGGCTTACCGCTCTTCAGCAGTCAATTGCTGCCATGCAGAAGAACCGCATAAGATGACTAGACTCTAATTCTTCTGACTGTAAACATTTGAAGTCTGATGGCAAGGTTTACCATTTTCCACGAGCTGGCGGGCAATCTGTTCAGCTATTACATTCGCATGACCCTCTCTAGCTGTATGGTCATAACTCAGACGGTTAAAAACCTCCAGCCTTGCTAGCTACACTTCCTTAGATCAGTCTCCCCAATCGTCCTGTTATTAGATATTGCTTTGAAGATATATTCACCAGCCTTGATGGCATTGGAGCTCAAAGAATCGTTGTCAAAGAGATTACGATAGTTTCACAATATTTCCCTACTTTCTGTATATTGTGTGCAGCCTCGGGGAATTCAGATACGAGAACAATGCTTCACGATATTTACATAATCATATTATGATTCAGGAAAAAGGCCCTATTTCAGAAAGTTCTTGTCAAGTGAAGCGGTACATTTCTCACAATCAGCTTTCTTAAAATAATACCTTATTCGAATAGGAACTCAGATTTTAACGATTTAAGGATAAGACGTATAGAACTAAGACGAGGCCACAGAACTAGTTGCAAATAGAAGATTGTTGTGGTGTTTAGTAAATTCCCAGTGGGTCGCAGACTGAACGCTGAAAGGAATAACAGTCTGTAATGAAGATATATGAAAAGTAACTCTCTCTGGTCAGATCGTAGCATATATCTGGCATATAGCAGGACGATGCGGGATTGCTTGTCCCACTGATTTCGCTGGTAACTGAGGCATGTGTTTGCTTACGCAGATACTGTAAGTTAATATCTGGATTATATGCACGCCTCCATCTCGCACTGTTGAATGATGCTGGAAGTTTTTTTATCATGCTGCAGAATTAGATCAGACGTATCTGCCCATTCTACCCCAGCCTCTCCGCTTTTGTCGCTACTGGGTAGCCCCATGGTGTATTATGATTGTTGAAATCACCAACCACACACATCAGATATAGATGCTGGAAGGCTCCACTAGTCTAAATACAGTACCTGGTGACTAATTAATTGAGATCTACTGTGAGAGTTCCAATGTCATCAGGGGAGAGGGTCTCGATGTTGGATAGCACTGATGATGTTCAACCACTAAAAGGATGCCCTTGATTTTTGGACAGCGAAGATTCTAGTTTCGGTGAATTTCCTGAATGCATATTATTAGCGCGTGGAGAAAATTGCGAGGGTATATATTTTGTTGTCGTTCAGATTCTTAGAATTAAGCCAATAATAGAAGTAAACAAAATGCAAAATATTATTATGCAAACTTGCATAAAATAAACCAATAAAACCATACATACAGGAGACGACACTGAGCAGAAAATGGGTCTCGAGCTTAAGAAGTCTGCGTATTCCAGTAACTTCTACAACGTATTCCGGTGTATTTTGCTATGTGTAGGGCTGATTTGACCTTGTATGATTTTAGGGGAAGTTTATCACAGTTTCAACTATTAATTTTTGTGCTGAAAAGATACGAGGCGAAATCAGTTGTGTATGCAAATTGGAGAGTTTTGGTCAACTTGTAATATGTAAATGTCAATTATTATAATAGTTATTATTTACTTATTTGGCACATGGCTACATCACTAAAGACAATTAATATTTACAATAATTATCTCATACCGATAACAATAACAATTGATTCCATCCGGTTAGTAAGTTGAGGACAGAGGAGAATATGATTTTAATCTATCTCAGCAGTATAACTAAGGTATTTAGCATTAGAGGTTGCCTCAAGACTTTTTCTGGCATGCCAGTTAATCATAAAATTCATACCAAATGATTGGCCTTCACAGACAGTCTAGTTATTTTATCCAACAATAGGAAAGAATGAATTCAGTCCCTGGAAAACATAATCCTACTATGATTCAAGAAAAGGCTCTATATTCAGAAGGTTCCCGTCAAGTGAAGCGGTACATTTCTCACAATCAGCCATCTTAAAAGGATATCGTATTCGAATTGGAATAAGATTGCATCTAAAACGAATTCATATCTCATGCAAGATAACCTGATACATGGAAAGATCCCCCTCGATATTTACACAGAAAAAATCTTGTAACTCAGTTTGGTAAAATTACTCAGGTAAATAATTTTAAATACATGGGGAAATCATCTAACCATCTGTATTAAATCATGAGACAAACAGGGAAAGATATCTATATTACAAGTAGGCCATAGAATCACATGGAAAATGTACAACAAAAAGTCAATATCCTGGAATGCTAAATTAAAAATTTATAACACCATAATTAAGCCTGAAGCATTACAAACATCAGAAACTTTCATCAATGGAGAAAGATATCTAAAATTATTCAAAAAGAAGAAAGAGGAGTCCTCAGGGAAGTTTTTGACCCTGTTTGCATAGAAGGGGTGTGGATGAATAGGAGGTCTCCGGAATTATACCAACATACTGAGAAAATATCAGATACAATTGGAAAGAGGCGACTGAAATTTGATGGCCATATTCATAGAATGGACGATGAAAGACTCACTAGAAAGATATTTAATAATGCCTCCTCAATAATAGTCGAGGATAACTGGATAATCAAAATATAGAAAAGGCCTTTCAAGAAATCAGCATACCAGATAAAATTATATGGGGGCACGCCTATCTCTAGAATGTTGGTGAACAAACATCATTTTGCTAAAAAGCCAAGATGAGAACACCACTGCATGGACTGAAGAACAGATGAAAAACACAGCAAGGTGCAAAATAAGTAGAGTCATGCTCCTTAGTTAGGCACATTTTGAAATAATAATAATATTAAGCAATGGAATGAGTAATAGTTACTATCTGCGTGGTATGCTTTGTTTCGCGAAAGGTCAGTACGCGATAAATTTGACAGGAGGTGATAACACGTGGTTCGGTCTAATGAGGTTTGAGGTCGATGTCCGGAGTCTGGAGTACTGTATTTCCAAGTGAAGTGAGATACTTCGTAACTGTCTATAACTGTCGGTGGTAGATACGTTCCATTTTTCCATGTAGTTATGAAACCATGTGATTCAGTTAGTGAGATATGTTCCTAGTAGATATTCCAGAGGTAACAGTGAAGAATGCGCGAGGGAAAATCGTCAGGACAGAATGTTCTGAAATATGGTGAAGTCCATGGTTTGAACACTGAATTGGATCCTATATCCAGAGAGATCATTTGTTCATCTAATAACACTATGAATACCAGTGACACTCATGTCATATTCTACAGATCCCATTAGACTCGAGTTCATTCGTGATGGCAATGATGTTGACCGATAAATTGTCTGATAATACAAGGATTTGGATGTAGATTTATGCTGTAGTGGCGAGATTTGTTTGCTCACTTGTAAGCCAGTCGAACGCGGCAGGTATAAACCTGTTTGATGAGATAACAGGTGTTCACATTTATATGAGGCGGACCCTGTTTGGAAAAAGGGCGTGCTACCAGATGATTGATGTTAAAATAAAGAGGGAGTTACTTGAATTTCAATTCTATTGCATAGGAAAATGATAAACAGGATTATCAGTAAGAGTTCTGAACATTTGACCATTTATTCCAGTTTTGATGTTACCATAACACAGTCATAGTTCATATTCCCACTGAGCATTTAAATAATTATTTTGGTGTCAGAAGGACGTCCTTAAATATTTAGGGTTTCCGCTTCTTCATATGTTCTTAGTGCAGATAAGGGGACACGGAACGGTTAAAATGGTCAAGAACGTCAGTTTTTATTTTATGAATCCCTGTAGTCTGCTCTTTAAAATGATGTATAATACATTATAGTTTAACAATTAAAAGTTGCCACAATTTAAATTTAAACTTGCGCTAACAATGGGAAAATCATGTGTGTGGAAAGCTTTAACTGCAGTTTTCTCAGTTTCCAATTTTTTTCAAATGTATGTTCCTTTTTCTACGTGACTATTTATCACAGAGCTGTGTAATTTTCATCATTAATTTGTCCTGATTTATATAAATACTGCTTGAGATTTGGCCGTTTTTTAGCAAAAAAATATTATTCTATTTATTGACTGTTTAAGAAAAATATGTATCTGAGTCCCCTTAAGTCCAATTACAAAAAGCTCCGTCAGTATGTCAAATAAGGTTTGAATAAAATGTGACATAAATTTCATTTTCATAACTTTATTAGATCCTGAGAAAAAGGAACATGAATAAAACAAATTTAACATTGGTAAGATAGGCAGCTCCGTATCCCTTTAAGGATTGTCGTTGGTATGTCCTCCTGTGGAAACATAGAATGGAGGTTGAAGTGCAGAGAATGGATTCTCGGGATTGCTCGGCCATGCTAGGACTGTAAAATAACGTAGCTAGCCAACTGCCCTTAGATGAGAGGTGAGTATTCTAGTTTGACACAAAGAGTACAGTATTCCATCAGATGTAGTAGCACTGTGCAATTAATCTATGGGACACCCATGATTTATGGCCACGTTGTTCATAGAGACTTTGAAATACTTTGCATGTTTATATTTTAGCAGGACTATGTAAGTGGATATAGTTTAACTCCGTGACCAATAATGTTTAAGGGTTACCCACGAGTTGAGTTTATTTTGGGGTTTGATTGAACATTATAACAAAATTATAGCATGGGTAAAATTGTAGTAGTATAGAATTTCTTTTTACAGGTTTTCATAGATTTATTCAAATCACAGACTTCAACCATTTGTTTTGGTCTTTTATATAACTTCATACATTTAATATAAATAATACTATTTTATGTTGTGTAATATTACACCATTGATTCACTGGCACTTGAAGTACTCGAATTTTTGAGGTTCACTTTGGTCATCAGGCACATTCAATTAACTTCTGTGAAGGGTCACTTTGGTCATCAGCCACATTCAATTAATTTCAATGTGGGGTCAGTTTGGCCATCAAGCACATTTCCTTCACCTTAAACATTTACTTTATTGGATGACAGGTAACTTATCCTATGCTGATGGTCAGTTAGTGGACAGCCTAAATTAGAAATGGTCTGGAGATCACTTTCTGATATTTAGGCGATTGAGAAATCGGAAGAATATTGCACAGGTTTTTTATGGAGCTGAGGAAATTGAATCTCATGCTGTTATTTTCTATTTATCCACAAAGTAGTTTTCTGTAAATAGCCCTTCAGGTTTTATTTGTGGTGGATTAATTTCATCCTGAAATCACCAAGCTGCATTGTTATATTAATGTCATTGTCTACTGTTTATGGCCATATTTATAAGTACACCCGCCATCATATTTCACTATTTTTGATTGAATAAACATAGTCAGATTATGTAAGCTTTTAATTTAAGTAAGTAGGCCTTTCTTGATACCGGATAATCATGTCTGGAAGTGACCAAATTTCATTAACATCTCCTGAGACACAAGAGTTAACGATTCATTCTGAAGACCAGGAACAGGCAAATAACAGTTTGATATGACTCGCTATGTCTCTTCAACACTTGCAACGTTTAGTTGTAAGAGATTTTTAGTGACTTATTTGAGGTTTGATTACAGAAAATTGAGTGGCCATTTCTCTGCCACCCAGTAAATGAAAATGGAGAAACTTTTGCGAGAGTATACAGCAGCTGTCGACATATGAGTCCTTACTTACAGACGCCTCCTGGAAAACTACATGATCTTCATGAACAGGTACGGGCACTGAAGTTGAACTTTCAATTTGCATTCAGAACAGGTAGACAGACACAATATCGTTCAAGTGCCGAGGGAGCAAGTACAGTATTGAGCTAATGGTCTACTCATAATTAAAGTAACGCACCAGTGACGTATGTAAATGGGAGCAAAGGTGTGCTCAGCCTTCAGCAACAATTTCTTTAACTGCATACAATATTTGACATGATTTGGTACTTATTTATTCCCTTGAATTGTTTATTCAAACGTTTTAATTTTTTATCCTGCGCCTCTGGTCTTTTACCACTTGCCTTTGTCATATGATTCCTCTCTGTTCACCCGGATTACTCCTTATCCGCGCATTTGGACGGCTCCTCAATGTGTGCTACTGAGTATTCTTCTAGTGATGTATGAAAACAGAAAAAGTGTTGTCAATGGCTTTGAACAAGCGGGTGTCATATATCTGTGACTGATGAGGAGATAACTCATGAAACATCCCCTGCTCCTTTTGCACACGGACCTCGGATTGTATTTCCTGAGAATTACATCTCAGTGAAAATGGCAAAATGGGAAGGGCCACTCTCCGGTGTACATCAAAAGTTGTGCTGAAAAGGTGCCGTTCTGGCTGAAGAACTTCTTACTCCATTGCTGTGTGCGATCACAAATGCCTGGCTACATTTCCAGAATAGGAGAAAGTCTTGTGGAACTCCGGACACTCGTACAGTGTTAATGGTACATAAAGCAAAATAACATTATTATTTAATCCCGTGCGGCTTCATTCCGGCGTGACGTGACGCTCGTGCGCCGTGTGCACCGACGGCTTGGTACTCCGTGCGAACGATTTGCCACAGAACACGGAGCAGTGCGCCATTTCTCCAGTGAGGTTGACATGTGCAGGCTAAGTTACATGATTCTTTGAATATTTTATCGCATTAATGATCAGCTGTGTGTCTCGACAATCGTGAGCATTCGGATGTGAAATGAAGGATAGACCCTGGCTGAAGATTCGTTACAGACATTTTAACAGTATGGCTACTCGTCACTGTGGGTCTGCTTGTGTTGCGGGAATGCAATTCTCCCGGTGAGCAGCTTAATACAAATATTGTAGCAGCGTGGCTACTAGCCCATGTGACCTGCAAGGTTGCATTTCTGGATGAAGGATATCGAACAGACATTGAAACAGTGAGGCTTATCGCCCATGTGAGATGCTAGGGTGCCTTTTTGGATGAAGGATTTGCCACAGATTTTGCATTATTATGACATGTCGCCTGTATGACTCTGTAAATGACGTTGAAAGCGATATTTTCTGGTGAACGACTTTCCACAGACATTGCAACAGTACGACTTCTCACAAATGTGATTGCACTGGTGAAAGGTAATTGCCCTTTTTGGGTGAATGATTTGCCACAGACATTGCAAAAGGGTTGCTTACTGCCTCTCTGAAATCGTATGTGCATGCTAGGTGAGATTTGCTTATGAATGACTTTTCACATATCATGCACAAATACGGCTTCTTTCCTGTGTGTGTTCGCATGTGACATGTAAGATGAGATTTCCTTGTGAGTGACTTTTCACAGATGTTGCAAAAATACGGCTTCTCACCTGTGTGTGTCGCATTTGCGATATTAACCCCGATTTCCTTGAGAACGACTTTCCACAGATATTGCAGAAGTAACAATCCTCGCTTGTATGTCTGCTCATATGACAAACTAGATCTTATTTCCGCCTGAAGGATTTGACACAGACATTGCATCTGAAACAAGTTGTTCCGCCAAGCCGAGGATGATGATCTGTGTTGCTCACATCGGGTCTCGACCTACAACGACAAAATACAAACCACGTGGCCAATAGTTCAACAGCCAACTCCACTACAACTCTCAAACAAAGGAATTGCTACTGAACATTCCTCTCACTGATATCCCATGAAGGGAGCTCGTTACTCATGAACACCACATTCCTCAGAGAAAACCATATCAGAGGTCAAATTCAGAGTGTAGTCTTAAATTTCAAAAGCTCCCAGACGTTACAAGGACGTGGTATATTTTTTCTCTCGAATCAAGATATCACGCGCAAGAAACTTCCGACGATTTACGAACGTGCGAGCTCATTGACAACATCAATTAGAGAATGCATGAGAAGTGGTCCAGCCTAAAAGCAAGAAATGCAAGCTCTAAAATCTGGCAAACATTTATCTCTTGAAATCCGAATATACGAGTACATATTCTCCTACATAAAGTACGGCATGGTTTGGAGTTTTCATCTTCTTCAACCACTGTGTGCTTTGTGGCAAGCAAGTAATAATGTTTGTAAATACCCTTGTTGCTGGGGTAGTTTTAGAGAATCAGTATTGTAGATATTAATAAAATTGAGAACATTGTTAGCAGAATCAGCCAGATCTGCTGAACCATGGCTAATCTTTTATGAATGTTACTTTCAGTCATGCTAACATACATATTTCTTTGTACATTGTTGTAATATCGGTGTAGCATTCTATTAAATCACAGTGTGGTTATATCTAATTACATAGCTTTGGCGTGCAATCAACAGACCGCACCTACAAATAGAATGGCTTTGGTAGTAGTGTTTTATTACAATGTTCTGATATCCTGAATTTGAACCCAAATGCAAGATATCATGTCATTGAATATTCTAATAGTGTTCCTTTAACGCTACAGCTAGAAGGAGCATAAAAATCAAGTCTTGAACGAAAATTCAAGAATATAGGACACTGAATTTCACCGTAGTGGATACTGGTGCAATGTGAAAGAAGGAAGGAGATTCCATTTATTTGACAAGTTCACAGACAGTGATTATTTTCAGTGGAATGATAACATCGTTGGATAGCATCCAAGCTTGTGCCTGTCTCCTCACCACAGATTGGTTATGTATATTTTATGAAGGAAGTGCAAGAAATACAAATTTCTTGGTTAAAGGTGAGATCAGGAACATCGGAAAAGTCGATCGCGCAGGCGAAAATACATTGTAACATTAAGTGGCACTTCCCAATTCATGCTGTATGCACTGAATTCACATGGCCCAGTCAAATGCAAGGCTTCCTCACAACCAAAGTAGTGGGAGCTTCAACCATGTGGTGTTACAGCACTCTTAGGAGAAAATAAGTGGAGAAATAAAAGTGGGACGTTGATTCCAGATACGACAGGCTAGACCTCCTTATCATCTAACAAGATATTGATGTTGACACCACGAGACAACAGGGGGAAGAAAACATGACACTGGATTGTATTGGCATATCACGCCAAGCAATAGGTGCAAATGTCTCCGGCCATTGTTCTTTATGTGATTATGTGATTTTTGTCAGAATTGACTTATCAGGTTCACAATTAGTTTTTCAATAAAATGGTACTTCACTTTGCCCTGATAATAATTCTGCACGAATCAGCTACATTCCTAAACACGTGGCGCATCCCAGGTTGCGGATACGGGTTCCCACCGGCCTGCCGGCAGAATTGAGCGAAATATAATAGCCCTCGCGGACCAAATACGCACAAGGTCCTTAATGGCAACTTTGGCGGACATCGAGACGTTTGGCACGAAGCAGTTGGCAGAAAGGTACTCTAGTTTTTTGGAATTTAATGCAGAATGAAGGTAGTGTTTCTTCTCTAGAAGAGTGGCTACAAAAGGCGCCTGTTCCCCATGTCCGGAGTGGCGTAACTACCTGCTGTCAAGAGCTCTAAAATGCTTCAAGACAAGCCGGCCGTGAAATAATACTGACACATGATTACAGAAATATGTCTCATGGAATCAGAACCATGGTTAGGGCATATTCTTGAAGGGATGCGCATTGCCAGTGTCCAGTCAGAATGAAAAGTATGCAAGGGTTACCGTCCCACGGGATGTGACGGCTAAGCAAGCAAGTACCCCATTCTGTATGGCATCACTGAACTATGTCTGGATGAAGTAACATATTACAGTAGCCACAGCACTTGAAAGAAGGCATATAGGCATCTGTGAGGTGCAGGAAAAAGATGGAGTGGTGAAAGTCATGCGAAATCGTGTGCGGATACTAATTGATGTCAAACGGAAGTCGAAAAACAAATAACGGCGTTGGCATAGTTATATCAGCAAAATTTGACGGTTCCGTCGCCGAGGTGCAAAAGTATGATAATCGCTTGATGTAACTTGTCTACATTGAAGACAGAAGGAAATCCTAATTTTTCAGTGATACGCTCCAAAACTGGCCAGGGCACGGGAACCAAAGATGCCTTCAGGGCACTGCCTTACCAGAAGACCGCTGACTATCTTATCGTTGCTGGTGATATGACTGGACGTGTCGGACGAAGGAAAGAAGAACACACAGTCCATGGCGCACATAGATATGGACAGAGGAACGACAATGGCGAACAAATTCCCCATTATGCAGAAAATGATCATCGCGTCACGTACTACAGTGGCTCCCATCCAACTCACATTGACTACATCCTTGTGAGACGAAGGAATCTCAGGGATGTTCTAGAGACAACAGTTGTTCCTAATGAAACGTATGCGATGCAACCACGACCAGTCACCTGCAAGCTGCGGATAACGTCACTAACAGCCCTACACTTCACTGGAAATGGACGAAACGGGATTAAATGGTTGCGCCTGACGAAGGAGGCCAACGTTGTTGCAAGTTACATTGCCTCAAATTACCACAGATGAAATGAGCCAGACTAAAGTTAAAGACGCCGCACGCTCTATTCCTGGAAAACTAAGTCAGGGCGACGACAACGAAGGATTAACTGTGACGCGTGTCTTCGGAATAACGATGTGCTGTACGGTTGAAGGAACAGCTGTACCACGAGTTTATAGCTCGCTGGAATGCCTACAACGAAGCCGCTAGTAAAGTGAAGGAGATCGTTGCTGTAAGCAGGTCTACATGTGAAACTTGACACGCACGAAATCGAGCGGAATATTTAACAGCTAGTCAAATCGAGGCATCGCAAAACGGAAGAAGTCCAACGTTCCTACCTCATCAATGAGGAAACAGACGATTTGCTATTCGACTGGTGGTAAGCGCGAGTACACCGGCGGAACTATTTTGACTAAATTTCAATACGGGAGTTTCCATATCTACCAATCCCCATCACCTCCGCTCTTAAGGGGGCAATGTAGGAATTTGACGTCACCGAATTTCAGGCCATGCTGAAAGAAACGAAACCAGGGAAAGCCATCTGTCCCGATTATCAACGGCAGAGTTTTGTTTCTCTAACTGGAGGGAAGCAGCAGAGTGGTTAAAGCAAGCTTTTCAACCAGATCATCAAAGAAGGTCCAAAAACCAACAGACTGGCGACGGAGTAGCCATTCAAAGTAAGGATAGCACTGCCGATTTTGCTAATAACAAGCCGATCATAATGACCGTACCCAGGGGTAATAACCCTCTAGGACGATGCCTCCATTCCTGATTAAATATCCGACTAACTCAGTATTGGGCAGAGAAGTGGATTGATTGTCGAGGGTAAGTCTAAGTGTCGAAGTTTATCACTTAACTATAATTATATAACAGGAATAATGGAGGTTTATTTCGAATATGAAACAATAATATGGGGTGAGATGAGTCTATTTCATGAAATAACCCAGAATCATACTAAAAAAATATAAATTCAAATTATAAAACGATCAATGAAAATTATCAAAGAAACAAAATTGAAATAAATATGGACAACAATCATAGATCACGCAAAGCAAGTAAATAATAAATTGAAAATGCAAAATCATAACATTTGAAACATTTGTGAGCTTCGAAATATCTTCATATCATTGTCCAATATTCATGTTCGTATTCGTATGGAGTAGCACGATTTTAAGTATCACCATAATACGGATTAAAATTCAGGGAGGTTGCCGCAAAAGGTACCATTAAACGAAAATTAAGACGCAATGGGACATGATATGAACTACGAAAAATACTAGTGGCATTTCTCTACGCTATATTTACAATAATCAGAACATAATTAAAATATCTCAAATATTTACATTGGATTATGAAGGTGAAAACTTATATACTACTGTTATGAAGAGACTTTTAATTTTTGCAAACGTATTTCATTAATTGAAGTTGGCACTTTCCAAGCCTATTACCGATTGGTCAGATGATTTTGTATTGTTGTAAATGGTTACGCATGCAACAGTCATGTTCGTCATCAAGTTGTGATGTCGCATCATTAAGACATATCAAATGCAATAAAGTATAGAAGGCACCAAGTTCCTTTACTTCAAAATCAAAAGCAAACATTGGCGCCCAACACCACGGCTCTAAATAACCTGAGATGTTCAATACAAGCAAGATCATGAAATGTGAAATGCAGAAGTGAAAACAATGCGTCGCAATTGAGGTTAAGCACCGGAGTATCTCGAATTCGTGGAATCATTCACGGATATTGCATTCTCGTTCATAACGAAAATCAGACCGCTGAGGCCAACAACTTCAACGGAGTGCAGCATAAATCGGTAATCAGGCAAGTACGATTTGATGTTACGTACATACAAAGAAGCAAAGACAAGATTTCAAGTTTTACATTCTTCTAACAGCTCAATGCAAGAATCTCCGTGAGAGCGCGAGTCTCATTGACATTTAGACCATCCTTGCTATACATACGGTACTCTTAGATTCTAGCCTCTTTCTCTTAGCGCACGTTTTCGTAACATAAACATGCACTGATCAACATAATAATAATCATTGAAGTCCATTGACACCCTGTTGTCATAAATATAAAAGATCCAATTTCCTTTGTCATATAACCTCAAATCAGCAACACGATTTCCTTGAACTTATACATAACCTTCACGCAATCACTTCGAACTTTCACAGCAAAACCTTAATTTCAATATGTCGCAACTAATGAAATTGAAACAATCGCGTGGCCGAGTAAAAGGCACGTTAACAAGAATAATAAAGTCGATTACAGCTGACACGTCAAAATCAGAGGCGAAGGTTAGAATTAAAACATGTGAAGAGCTATGGAATTCTTTTGAAGAAGTACAAATTAAAATTGAGGAAACAGAGATCACTGATGAAACACCTGCACTACAGTTTCAAAAGGAATGTGAGGGAGAGCGAGAGCTTTTCGAATCTATTTATTTCCGCGCAGTTACACAACTGCAAACTATAATAGATGAAGCAGAGGATGTTCAAAATAATTTACTAGCTCAAATGAACACGGCAGTAAACAACGCCGTTCATCAACAGGAAGTTCCACATCATAACAGAAGAATGTAGAAATTACCAGAAATTAAATTACCGGAATTTAACGGCGAATTCACAAAATGGTTGACTTTTAAGAACAGTTTTGAGTCAACCATTCATAATGATACTCAACTAACAAATATAAAAAAATATCAGTATCTGATCGGTCTTCTGCAGGGCGAGGCACGCAAAGTCATTCAAGGTTTTACCATTTCAGAAGAAAACTACACAAGTGCGTGGAACTTGCTGTAGATACATATGATAATCAAATGATAATAATCGAGACACATCTAGATGAACTTTTCAAGTTTCCTATAGTTTTTAAAGAGAACAAATCTGAATCACTCAGGCAATTACAATTTCATATTCAAACTCACATGGCTTCATTAAAGGTAATGAAGCAACCAGTACAATATTGGAATACATTGGTTATTCATCTAGCAAAGAAGCACCTGGATTTCATTGAGCAAAGAGACTGGCAGGAAAGGGTGAAAGGCAACCCTCCAGAAAAGATGCCAATATTGGATGATTTCTTGAAATTTTTAACTGAGCATTCCCAATCATATATGCTGTTAAATCACAACAAAACTAAGGCATTGAACACGAAGGCAAATCCGAAGGACAGACAACCTAGCAAGAAAGTTGTTATGACGACGTCTCAGGCAAGCTGTAATCTGTGTGGTGGAAGTTACCCCATTTTTACATGTGAAGAATTAATTAAACGAGCAGTTGAAGACAGAAGAAAACTGCTTCGAGAAAAAGGACAGTGTCATAACTGTTTGAAACCAGGACATATTGCAAAAAATTGCAGAGGATCAAAATGCAAGAAATGTGGACTTCCTCACAACACACTTTTACATGCTGAGGAAGATGACAAACGTAAACAAAAATGGTAAAGAAGATCAAGTGCCCATAAAGCTGTGTGTCGAATCTCAGCATTCACCTGCTTCACTCAGTGTGAGCTTGGCGAAAGGAATAACATCACAAATACTTTTGTCAACAGCTTTAATTGATGTGAAAGATGTTCACGGAAGAAGAATGACACGCCGAGCCTTATTGGATGCGGGATCTCCGTCGCATCTAATAAAGGAAGGTCTGTATAAGAAACTTGGTTTACCGAATGTCAAGACAAACACACAGATCATTGAGTAGATTGTTCCAAAGTGGAAACAAAAAGGATAACGAGAGTACACCTCGCTTCAAGGAATGACGGATTTGAGGTGGAAGCAGAATTTCTAGTTCTGCCAACTATAACAGGACGATTGCCACAGCTGGAGATCAAGAAGGACAAAATTATTATTCCAAAAGACATTCGCTTGGCAAATCCCATATTCAACAAGCCTGGAGACATAGACATGTTAATTGGTGCATGACTTTATTGGAAAATAGTCATAGGTCCACCCAAGAATGAAGCTGAAGGACAACCAGCTCTGCAAAACACCCGATTAGGCTGGATTATAGGCGGTGAAGTCTTTGAGAACAAACAAGGATCAGCAACAACATGCATGAAAATTAGCAGTCAACAATTATCAGATCAGATGGAAAAATTTTGGAAACAAGAAGCTATTCCAGAGATTCAACAATACACGTCATAGAAAGAATATGCGAAAGACAGTTCACGGACACCGTTTCGAGAGATACAACAGATAGATTCATCATAAGGCTCCCTATTAAGCCAGATGTCATCCTTGGGGAATCAAGAATACACGCACTAAACAGACTAGAATCATTAGTCAAGAGGTTAAGCAGACACCCCGAACTCAAGACAGCTTATGCAGATTTCATGGATGAATATGAAAAACTAGGGCATATGAGCTTGATTGAAACAAACCAAAATCAAGATGTACCAAATTCATACTTCAAACCCCATCAACCAGTGGTACGTCCAGATAGTGACACCACAAAGGTCAGAGTGGTATTTGATGCCTCGGCAAAAACATCACTCAGGACATCACTCAATGACAAGCTCATGACAGGACCTAATTTACAGCGAGATCTTTTTCACATTGTACTTAGATTTCGCAGCCATAAGTATGTCATGACGGCAGATGTGGAAAAGATCTTTCGGCAAATCCTCATCCATCCTGAAGATCGAGCATTACAGCAGATTTTGTGAAAAGAGGAATCTTCAGCCCCTGTGAGGATTAATCAGTTGAATACAGTAACATACGGAACAGCATCAGCACCTTACCATGCCATGAGATGCCTAAATGAATTGGCTACTCTTCATGAACACGAATTTACAGCAGCAGCAAAGGCTATTCGCGATTATTTTTATATGGATGACTGCTTAAGTGGAGGAGACATTCTAGAAGACGTGATCAGGCTACGGCGGCAAATACAAAATACTCTCAAGAGTGGTGGAATGCTTTTGAGGAAATGGAGGTATAACAGCAAAGAGATCTAACAGCAAAGAGATCTTGCAGGATTTGGAGAGTAAAAGCGACGAAGGGACTTTACTGGTTTTAGACAGAGGTGAAGCTAGTAGGACTCTTGGACTCCTCTGGGCCTCAGCACAAGATTGCCTTCAGTTTCGAGTTGAGCTGGCAAAGCAGTCACCAAGATCCAAAAGAGAAGGCGCCTCCAAAATCACACAGATTTTTGATGCACTAGGACTCGTGGGTCCAGTACTGATCAAAGGGAAGTTGTTGATGCAACACTTATGGGTAGATGGATTTGAATGGGATCAGCTATTGTCTCGAGAGCACCTTCAGATTTGGAACGAGTATTATACGTCATTAGAAAGACTGAACAACATCAGAATTATGAGAAACATAAATCCTGGGAATTGCTCTTGCTCTTTTGATTTCTTTGGATTTAGTGATGCTTCAGAGAAGGCGTTTGGAGCATGCATTTATGCAGTTTGTCAAACGCAAAGTGGTCTCTACATTTCAAATTTACTTTGTGCGAAGACGAAAGTAGCTCCTTTAAAAACCATTTCGTTGCCAAGACTCGAATTGGAGGCAGCCCTTCTTCTTGCACAACTTGTCAAAACAACAGTGAGTGCTGAAACACGCTCGTTTAGCATGTTCATAACATGTAGGTTTATCTGTGATTGCTAAGAGCTTGCATTAGCTCTCGTTTGACTTCACTAAACTGGCTATTAACTATTTCCCAAACTGTACCGCAGAGGGCAGCGCCCCTGCTTTGTAAACGGATGGTCCTTCCTGCCGCGAGTCTTTGACTTTTATCTCCTTGACATGATGTCTTTGTTGTTGTTGTTATGACCTGAAGGAAAGAAAGAAAGAAAGAAAGAAATATGGAGTCGCCTCTACTCGGAGTAGCATTTTTGAATTATCGATGGGTTTTTATCAGGCTTAAACTCTGCCTGTATTCATATTCTGATTTTTAATTGATCAGCTTCAACCTCAGGTAATGTGAGCTGTGTTTTCACTGTTATTTTATGTTTATCTTGTGGCTGTTTCAAGTACCTTGTAATCGCGACTGACTGATATACGTCTTTGCCCCGCGATATGAATGGGTGTGTGTTTGCGGGCATTATTGTGGTGGTGGTGACGAGGTAACTGGGTCTCTACTAGAATTGTCATTATGTGCACGACATTATACTTCTTTATTGCCACCAAACGTTAGTAGGCTCTGGGTGTCGACACGGAGATACGTCGTACCCAGCGCCTGTGTTGGTGGGCTTGTACGTGGGCCGTGGGTCCATATCGTCCTGCTTATAACATATTTGCAGTGTGCACGTTTCTACGTCGTGTGTGGGAACTTACTTATGGCCAGGTGAGTCATACTACATGTGTTTACGATCTGTTTTGAAAAGAGGTTATTGACCCTATTGTTGCCCGATATCGACAATGCCTGAATGTTTGTGTGTATGTGTGAGAGCGAGCGAGGGGCTAAAAGGATGTCGTATCGGTCAGTTAATTTGTTTCCTTTTTATTTATTCCTCGTACTCTTGTTTTTTCACTTCGAATGCGGCGTTTATTATTTTTGTCTTGGTCTATTTTATGACCGTTTCGCTCGTTCTTATGGCCGCCAGTTTTGGTTTTATTTTAATTCGGGTGATGCGCACACCCGCTTTATTTTCTTTGCCTTTTGTGTGCTCCTTGGTACAGAGATGCTGCACCCCCGGCCATCTCGATACCTTCATTGCCTTCATGTAACTATTGTTCGCTCTACTCCGAGAGGCTGCGTGACCTTTTATCCTTGTGATGGTCATTGTTGATGCTGTAATAATGATGGAGGCTTGAGTAATGTTCAGTAAATAAAATGTGAACTACTTCGCGGAAAGAAAGGACCAATATAAGTCCGTGAGGATCTTTTCTGTTAATGACTTTTTTAATATGTTGTGAATATATTAATCAAGCAGTGAGCACATCGTAAGGTATTGTTTATCCATATGTTTATGGTATGTTGTGCTCGAACGGTTATGATGCTAGCTTCTACTAACCTGAAGGACAAAAGCACGTATGTAAAAATGTTTCATTTTTTCTTGGGTGGCTTCCTTTCTTGCATTTACATTTTAATCTTAATAAACCCTCATTTAATTTTATTTGATTTTTATTGCTGGTAGTTAATTTCCTTTTCCTTGTCATGAATTATTATTATTATTATTAATCAACGTCTTCAGTTCGAGGCTGTTATCTGCCTCTCCTGATCGGAGTCCACGTCCTCGAATCTTCCGTCGTCTTTTTACGTATTGGGTTCGGTGCAGTGCTTTGAAAGAAAAAAATGGTCAGATCAGATTATGGAGTTACAGTACAATTGTTTTGGGATGGATCAACACTGAGCCAAGGCTGCTGAAGACATTTGTGGCAAACAGGATTGCCAAGATTCAAGAAGCCACTGATGCAACCACCTGCAAGCATGTTCCTTCGGGTGAAAATCCTGCTGATCTTCTCTCAAGAGGAATTACTTCAGCAGAACTCGAAGATGAAAAGCTGTGGTGGAGTGGACCTTCTTGGCTTCGCACACAACGTCAACAACCAGAGCATTCAGAAGAATTTGAAACAGAACTACCAGAGCTGAAGGTCACAGCAGTTACGTTGACAGCAACATCAACCAGCATTATACTGAATGAATTCTCGTCATTTCCGAAATTATGCCGTATCGTAGCATATGTCAAAGATTTCATGTATAATTGCAAACTCAAACCGCCAGAAAGGAAAAAGGGTTCACTAGAAATACAAGAAACTTGTAAAGCAGAGAAACAGGTAGTCAAATGGACACAATTAGAAGCATTCCCTCAAGTACTACACTGCTTAATTAATAATAAAGACCTCCCAAAGAAGAGTTCTCTAAAGTCACTCAGTCCGTTTCTGGATAGTGACGGATTGATTAGGGTTGGAGGAAGGCTTCGTTTTTCGGAGCTAACATCAGAACAGAGACATCCTGTGCTTCTACCAGCAAATCATCCCATCACCAGAATGATCATGGAAAATGAACATCATCGTCTGAAGCGTTGTCCCCCAGAGCAACTGCTACATGCAACTCGACAACGATATTGGCCTATCAGCGGCAGAAGAGAAGCGAAAAGAATTGTCAAGAGGTGTCTGAAGTGCTTTTGTTACCATCCTACAGTTCCAGAGGTACGCATGGCAGATTTACCAAAAGAAAGGGTTACGTTAGCTGTTCGACCCTTTGTTACCACAGGAGTGGACTATGCAGGTCCAATATCTGTAAGAGAAGGCCACAGAAGGGGCCGCATTCATACTTACAAGAGTTACGTAGCTGTATTTACATGCTTGAGTACCAAGGCAGTGCATTTGGAGTTGGTGTCGGAACTAACGACCGAAGCTTTCTTAGCTGCACTGCGACGATTTACGGCGAGAAGAGGTTTGTGCAAGCAGCTTTTCTCTGATAACGGGAAGAATTTCGTTGGAGCAGCCAACGCACTACAAGATATCCAGACCTTTTTGGAAAAGGGGTCAATGACCATTACCTCCTCACTCGCTCAGCAGCAGATACAGTGGAGCTTCAATCCTCCCCGGCTGTATTAAATTCACGTCCCCTTACTCCCTTGCTAAAAGATCCAAATGATTTAGAAGTCTTAACACCAGCACATTTTCTTCTAAGTGACTCGATCGTGCCACCTGTGCAAAGGGATTTGTTGAGAGAACCCGATAACCGCTTGTCACGTTGGCAGCACTTGCAGGAAATTCGGCAGCGGTTGTGGCAGAGATGGCAGCGAGAATACCTGCAGGAATTGCAAAAACGCGTCAAGTGGCATGATACCAATCGACATATTGACGTTGATTCTTTGGTGCTATTAATTGAGGACAACATCCCTCCTCTAGAGTGGCCCAGAGGTAGGATAGTTCAAGTTCACCCTGGACGACATGGTGAGGTGAGGGTTGTCACCGTTTGGACGGCTGGTGGAACTTTCACCCGAAGCATCAAGAAAATATGCCCTCTTTCCATTGAAGGGGATGACAAGGAGAACTGAATTCAAGATTTCCTGTGATATTTCTAACTTTGTGTTATTTCTCATCCAAGATATTATTTCAATATTATTTTCTTTTAATCATAAAAATATGATGTATAGAGTTTTGTATTAACGCATATGTTAAGAATAAGTATTTTTACAATAGGTATAAGATTACAATAGTTAGTTGAAAGAACTCCTTTCAAGGGGGGCAAGATGTTATGAAGAGACTGTTAATTTTTGTAAATGTATTTCATTAATTGAAGTTGGCACTTTCCAAGCCTATTACCGATTGGTCAGATGATTTTGTATTGTTGAAAATGGTTACGAAGCAACAGTCATGTCCGTCATGAAGTTGTGATATCGCATCATTAAGACATATCAAATGCAATAAAGTATAGAATGCACCAAGTTCCTTTACTTCAAAATCAAAAACAAACAGTAAGAATACTTGAATTAATCTTGCACATATGAATGTATATAATTATAATAAGCTTGATATCAGTATCGATAGGTACATTTATAGTTGCATTGATATTTTTTTAAAAACCATAATTAAGAAACATATTACTTATATCTTGCCGTGAAGAAGTTATAATGAAAATCCAAACCAAAAATTTCAAATGAGAATCCAGTGGATGTCCCAAAACTATCCCAAATAATACTAACAGGAAGATATACCACTCCCTCCATGATAAATAAAGAATTATCCCTCTCTTACCCAATGAAACATATTAAAATAATAAAATGGTTATATGACCGGATGATATTCAGTTTAATGAATATAATATGATGAATTCAATTATGTTTACCATGAAGATTACTAGTTCAAGAATGATATTATAATATGAATCCAATTTCTTTTCACTATTGCTGATAATTTAATTCCTATTTTAATTATAAAACATTAGCATGCTAATAAATTAGATCTAGGCTTATTTATGTGTTTCTTTTCCCAAAGTAACTTATAATACGTAGAAATAGGATAGTATTAGAGCTATTTAAGGTTAGATATGCTGAGTAATGAACCTCATATCAGGTTTTCACCTACTTGCGGGGGAATTGAATGATTGATTAGAATCACGACTACTCTTCAACGGAACCTACGACTGTTTTGTATAATTTGAGAGTTTAATGAGATGTTTTACCCTGAGAACCGATTGAATACCTCCGACCATCGTACTTACACATGCGAGAGAGACCCGCGTACATGATGGTTATCTTAGTTTTGGGTCATTTGGAGCCGAGGCATGATATTATGATCGCCCAAGGAGAGTTATATGAGTAGATAGGTGCCGATGACAGGAGAGAAGGTGGTACGAAAGGTGTAATACGTAAGTAAGAATATGACGCTGAAGCGAACTCACGACAATGGCAAGATACTACACTGTAAGTGTTTTTCCAACTCATCCTTAACTTGTTCCAACTAGTGAACTGAATATTTCAAAATGTGAAGTGCGTACCGCGACAGGATGTAACTTTGCATCAACTAAACTCTACGTTTTAGCTCTGCGGTGTTTGAACACTTTTCGAGTCGAAAAACTTATATATAATCTACTTTTGTTTACCAGGGACTTGCACCTGCTGTGAATTAATATTAATTCTTATTCTTGGAAATTGTAAATTTAATACTCAATGATTGGTAGCGGCTTTCTAGCCCTAATAAGTAGGGGTTAATGCAATCTTTTGGCAGGGTTATTAACCAAGCGAGTTGCTGCAAGGATGTGGAACAAACGTTCGTTTTCCATCTTAATTTTCCTACTTCTGGGTTATATTATTAAATTAATTTGTTTGGTATTTTCGTGATTTTTCGACGTCCTGTTTTTCTTTTGTCTCTTAATATGTATATGCCTATTGTTGTTTGGTGGCCTATGATTGGCCATTTTCCTTAACTACCTAGCGTATTCTAGTTCCCATGGGAATATTATGTTGATTGATGGTGATGCTGATTGTTGATGGATGTTGGTGGAAATGAATTGATTTCCCTGTTATGAATTTAGTATTGTGGGTTGTTTAACCTCTTTTTCTTTTAATTAATTTTGGCATTTTTCTCTCCTTGCTGGCATATTTTCTACCCTGTGTCGCGGACATTATTATTATTATTTTGGGGTAAACTAATTCTTGGAAAATTGATCGTAATATTTCACCCTTCCTTGTGGGAGCTCCTTGGAATATACCCCAAATAACGTTTCAGTATCAAGAAAATCACTATTTAAGTACAACTATATAACCATTCTCTAAAAGAGGGAGTGTTTCACTGACATGGACATGACACATATGAAAAAGATTTCGATTTTTTTAGACTTACTGGAATCAAAAATGATAACCTTCCTAAAACCAGTAGCTAATTATAATGAAACTGAAGCAAATATTTATTTAAATCAAGAGAACTGGTCAAACAGACAAAGGTCTGCCTTCTAAAAATTAAAATTACCAAGTTTCGACAGAGACATAATGTTGTGACTATACTTCAAGGGCAATTTCTAAATAAGATCACTAGAAATTAAGGCCTAACTGGAATCAAAAGTTTCAAAATATCACCTTGTCCCTGAAAGTTTAGACAAAGAAAACCCTAGTACAACATTGCCATGAACCAAATATAACCATACTGTAGAACTTATTTCATAACCACTACCACTGCCCTAATCTGATTGCATTGGAGTATGCGAAGCACATCCTTGAATGTACAAATAAGCTCTGCCCCACTTGTAGCATTATAATGAAGTTAGACATTATTATCAGCATCTCGACATGTTCATTAAGGCTCGTCTCTACCCCATTTAATCCTTCTAATCTGAATGGGTTGCGTCGACCCAGATTTAATATTCAATTGCTTGTAACTGACAAAATATGAACTGTATATGCCAAAAAACTTGTGTATTTGTTCATCTCCTTTAGTAGGTATTGACATGATTTAAAAATATTTTTCAGTTGCTGACTACTCTACCAGTTCAAAAAATTACATATATGATGAATGGATCAAATGGACATATCCATTAATATCAATGCTGCCCTACCTGCTGGTCACTACACAAACAATGTTCGACTACCCCCACGACTAGGGAGTGCTGCATTGTTTCTGTGATCAAATATGGATGGTCATCAGCGGTTAATGAGAAATCTATATGAAATATATTATACGAAATTAGTGAGAGTAAACATGAAGAGGAAGCTGATGATGCATTGGCTGATCCTGAATTTGTGTTTTCCAAAAAAACTGATGATCACGTTTCTCTGGAGGGAGAAGAAAATGACGAGCTCCAAGTATCTGGTTATAAACTACAAGATGAGATTGACTCTGTACAAAAAGAAGTGTACATATCTCGAAATGGGACGGAATGGAGAAAACAACCATATTGACTGTACCGGGCGGTACACCTCAAACTTTGCGCCAGTTGAAAATCCTCTGCTGGAGGGTGTCCGAACTTTATCTAATGTATTAATTTTCAAGTTACCCAGAAGATGTCACTACTTGGAAATTTTGAAGTTTCTGAACTGGGTCGTTTTCGACGTATTTTGTTTTGCTTGTAGTAAGAAGTGTGAACTTTCGCTTCTAGAGGACACTACTGAAGAACTACAATAGTGCACCCTAGTGCAAGGTGAAAGAACTGTTTTTTGGAGAAATTTTTATTTCAAAAGTTTGTTTCTTGTTAAATTCTGGTATTGTTTAATTTGGCAATATTAACCCTTTCTTTCCCCTTGTTTTGAATTTAGCCAATCCCGAATATCTCGAATTAATTTTCCACCAATAATGTGTTTCTTCTTCATCTTGTGTAGGGGTTTTCTTGGTTAGCCAATAAAATCCTTGTGGGAGGGTGTTTTCATTCCTGAAACGCCTCGAACTTTCCGCGAGAGTATATAAACTGCTGATTTTAGGGTCTCTGCACCACTTCTGTACCATCTTTCAGTGTGTAAAGTACATAGCAGGAGGCGGGAAGCGCCTGTTTCTTCGGGCAGCAGTTCAACAACCAGGTAATGGCCGTATAATAACTTCTTTTCTTGCTAGCTCAGCAGTTTAACTCTCGGGGCGGGTCCGAAGCTTTTCCACCATGTAACTTTCCCCTAAAATGTAAAGACTCTTTGTATCTATTCTCTTTTAAGCTACATATTGGGATAGAGAGTGCTTAACCCTCTCGAGCTCCCACTCATATTGTTTTGAGGTGAACTTACCTTTTCACAACCAATTCTTCTTTAACGTAATGTAAATTGTTTCTTTCTAAAGTCACCTCTTTAGTATGGGATTAGCCCTTGCATTTGTGGCCTAGAGCCAGATTAGGTTTTAAAACAAAATGCATTAGGAGTGCAGTTCGCCTCCTCTCACATTGGTGTTTTAGAGGCCATGTAATTATCCTTTTCTCGCTTAATAGGCCTCAGTAGGTTGGGTATTTTACCCCTGTGTTTACGTCCTCAGAGGACAGCTTGAAGGTCGAGTTAGGTGTGGCCTTTTGATTGGCTTAAAACTTTGAGAGCGGATCGCTCTTTTGAAATTTGTTTCTGCGTGCCTCTAGGAGGTCTTACTGTGTAATTTGGAGCAAGTGCTCCTGGGCATGATTGGGGTTTTCTGCCCCTTTGTTAAACCTTATGTACATGTAAGCTTGGGCTAACTGCTCAAGAATTGTGAGTTCGGGGCTCGAAGCCCAAAAGCCTGTAAATACTGTTGTTGCTCTTTTGTTGCCTTGCTACTCTGTACCTTCCATGAACGTTATTTCTTGATTTTGAAAAGAGAATATAACCTTGTTAAATTATACATTAACTTTAATTTCGTAGTTTGAGACCCGTTCAGCCCCGCACCTTCTTTCACCTCTACCTACCACAAAAATACGGTAACAAGTGGTAGCAGAGCGTGGTTGAATGGGTCTCATTTTAGCCCCTTTTGACGGCTAAACATTGCTTTGATCCGAACTCTAACAATTTTCTCAGTTGCTGGAATTTTTGATTTTTCCTGTTTCAAAATTGTTCTGTCATCATGCCCGGCCCTCGCGATGTTCTCCATCTTAACTATTTGCGCAAGTAGGAGTTGATCTATGAATTGACTATTAGAAATATGCAATCTGGAGGCACGGTTGCGGTAGACACAAACAAGCTTAGAGAGTCCCTTGATTTGCCCATTTCCATCCCCACTTTGGGAGAGAAAGAAATTGACGACTCTCTTTCCACGATCATCGAGAATACTACTGGGCTAGCATCTGTAGTTAGTTTTTTTTGACGAAAATGATCCTTCTCCTAATCAAATTAAGCGTGTGCAAGCCAGGCTATTTCATTTTTCAAATAGAGTTAACGATCTGTTGTCTCTGAAGTTGAATGACGTTCAGAGGAAGGAAGCTAGTACGGTGCTTGAAAATATTTGTGAATTATCTAGTAAGGTCACTCAATTGTTAACTGGGGAAGTGCCTCCCAAAATTGATCAACCCGCTACGGTGAATGTAGGTAGCGAGGAAGAGCCTCCTAAGGGAGAAGTCAATAGGAAAACCGCTGCAGCTCAAACTATCTCTGCCCCATTGGACAACGAGTCTGAACGCCGTACGTCGTTGAATAATGTACGTTCTGAACTAACTTCGTTGCCACTGAAACCTTTACCTACTATGTCACCTGGGTTCAGCAGCTTGCCTCATCCATTAGCAATGTTGCTCAGAGGTATCTCTAAGTTTTCTGTTAATACCACCAGTGAAGTTATTTCATTCTTAAGGTTTTTAGTTGAATTTCAGGATCATGCCCTTGTTTTTTCTCTTTCTCCGTGTCAAATTTTACAGATAATTTATCCTTATGCAATTGGTATTCTCTCAGATAAAATAGTAAGAGCCATTGCCAAACAGTCATCTATTGAAGATTTTCATGCACATCTGCTTGCAAATTTTATTCCTGCTCGCGCGAGGTCATCTCTTATTCAGAAGTACTATTATCGAGTACAGAGATTGGATGAAAATCTGGCTGATTTCATACAAGACATTAAGTTCTATACTAGGGTGTTTGCTCTTCACTTCCCTGAGGATCAGATTGTACAGGCTATTGTGGAAGGCATTTCACCAACTTATAGGTCATATTTGTGTTTCGCGGCGTGCCCGCAAACCTTCTCTGAACTTGAAGCATTGGCCGTCTCAGCGGAAGGAGTTAGGTACGCCGATTCCTTGCGTGTCGCGAAAGAACCCCCTCCTTCGTTTAGTAATACTCGGCCTCCACCTCGCCGACCAGTCACACCCCGTAAATGTTATGCTTGCGGGTCGCCTGACCATCTTCGCAATAAATGTCCATTGGTCAAAACTAGTAGGGCAAATAATGGAGCTGGTTCATCACAAGGCTGTTTTAAATGTGGGGCTTTCTCACATATCGCCAAGAAATGCCCAAATTCAAATAGCACCCCCTCCTGCTCAACCTCTGGTGCAAATTCCTCCAATGCCTATAATAAAAAGTGACTAGTGGCTTCGGCTGAGTCGACTAATCCACTTTTCCGAGGCTCAGCCCCTGGTAAACAGATCGAAAATTCAGGGAACGTTCAATCTGCAAATCCATCTTTTGAATGCCCCAAAGAGTGTCTTAGGATTGCGGCGGATACCCCCGCACCGGTCCCCTTTCTCAAAATTGAGTTAAATAATGAGCCTATAACAGCCCTATTAGATTCAGGCAGTGTTTGTTCTATTATTTCGGCTGAATGGTATGCAAAATTGAAATCTGTTTTTAAACTTCCTGACTATTGCTCCTCTTCGATCCAATATGTTTCGGCTAATTCATCTCCATTAGAAATTCTAGGTTCTTTACAGGTCAAAATTCATATTTTTAAATTTACATGGAAAATCAAATTGTTTATGGCCAAGCACTTGTCTTGCCCCATTATATTGGGAGCTGACTTCATTTCTTACACTGGTCTTGTGCTCGATCTTCAGAGTAGGTCGTGCACTTTCAAATTTGCTTCCAATTGTAAAATCCCCTTGTTAAAATGTAATTCTGCATCATGTTCATCTATTTCGCCTACCCAGGATGAGATGTTATTAGACCTTAGGCATCTACCTGAGGAGCAGACTGATAGTATTCGTAAGTAGTGTCAGTCGTTTCCAGAGGTGTTCTCTGATACTCTTGGTGTTACTGACCTTATTGAATACAAAATTGAGGTCACGGATTCGATTCCTGTCCGTTTTCCACCTTATAGGCTATCTCCACCAAAAATGAAGGCTCTGAAAGAAATTATCGATCAATGTTGAAGGATGGTATTATTAGGCCCTCTAAGTCGGCGTATTCTTCGCCTATTTTTTTAGTCCCGAAACCCCAAGGGGGCTTCAGGCCTGTCATTGATTATAGGGCTCTCAATCGGAAGGTGGTGTTACAATCTGTGCCCCTTCCTGACCTTCATTCTTGTTTTTCATGGTTTCGTAAGGCCAAGTTCTTTACCATCTTGGACCTGAATCAGGCCTACAATCAAATTCCCTTAGCCGAAGAGTCTAAACACCTTACAGCGTTTGCCACGGATTGGAATTTGTATGAATACAACCGCGTGCCTTTCGGGCTCCCCACGGGAGCAGCTGTACTCACTAGACTGCTAGATAGAGTCTTCTCCGACATCAAATTTGAGTACTTGTATCACTACTTGGATGATGTCGTCGTATTTTCGGAGACATTCGAAGAACATCTAGATCATCTGCGAGAAGTTCTCAGTCGCCTTCGTAAGGCTGGGTTAACTGTGAAGTTGTCCAAGGTTGCCTTTGCTAAGCCCTCCATGTCATTCCTGGGGCATATTGTGTCACCTGATGGTGTTGCCGTCGATCATTCTAGAACACAGGCCATCCGTGATTTTAAACCTCCCAAGGACATTAAAGGTATCGCCAGGTTCATTGGTATGGTGAATTTCTTCAGGAAGTTTATTCCTAACTTCGCTAATAGAGCGGCGCCCTTGAACCTTCTTCGTAGGAAAGGCATCAAATTTGAGTGGGGACCTTCTCAACAAGCCGCGTTTGAAGATCTTAAATTAGCTCTCTGTAATGCCCCTGTACTTGCTATGCCTGATTTCTCGAAGAAATTCATCGTCCAAACTGACGCGTCGTCGTCAGCAGTAGCTGCAGTCCTCCTTCAAGAGACTGAATTAGGGAGGCGACCCATCGCCTATGCATCTAGGACTCTATCGGCTCAGGAAGCCAAGTATTCCATCTATGAGCTCGAAGGTTTGGCAGTCTTATTTGCCTTAGAAAAGTTCCGTCTCTATCTGGAACATGTCAAATTCGACCTGGAGACAGATAATCAAGCCTTAAGCTGGGTCAGGTAGGCCGCGTCGTACTGGTCCTATAGCCCGTTGGGCCATCCGTATTTCTGCCTTCCAATTCGATGTCAGGCATATCAGAGGTACCGAAAATGTTGTTGCTGATGGACTCAGCCGTATGTTTTCCAACGACGTTGAGACCCATGAACCGGTCGATAGTTCATCTCCTCCCGAGTCCATGCTATCTGATGTTAATGCCATCTTAACAGATGCTCCCATGCTCTTTAGGGACATTGAGAAATACCAGCGTGAAGATCCGACGCTGGCTCCGATAATGGAAACCCTTTCTTCTGGGGAACATGTTGTCCCTTATGTACTGAGGAATGGTGTTCTATGTTGCCCTTCGAGGCATGATAAGATGATGAAGGTTGTCGTTCCAGCTGTTCTTGTGCCTATGATCTTCAAGTACTATCATGAGACCCCATTAGGGGGGCATCTTGGAATCTTTAAAACTCGTGAAAAGATTCGTGAAAGGTTCATCTGGAAGGGTATGGACGGTGAAATCCGTGAACTAGTAAAAGCTTGTAAATCTTGTTTGCTTAGTAAACCCACCATGTCCAATAAGGTAGGTCTTTTGTCTTCGCAACAAGCGTCGCGCCCCATGGAACGCCTGTATATTGATTATGTAGGACCCTTCCCCCAGTCGAAGGGAAATGCCAACAAGTTCATCTTTGTATGTGTAGATGGTTTTACAAGATTTTCCTGGTTATTTCCGACTAAGCTGGCTACCGCTCAGTCCACCATTACTTGCCTAAATTCTATTTTCGCTTCTTTGGGTCCGTGCCAATATATTGTGTCTGATAATGCTAAGGCGTTCACATCAAATCTTTTTCGTAAATTCTGTTTTGACTTGTCCATCTCTCATGTGACGACTTCTGCTTATTACCCTCAACCATCTCTGGCTGAACGGGTTAATCATAATCTCAGGTCCGCGCTTATTGCCTATCATCATGAAGATCATTCTAGGTGGGACACGTCCCTGCATTGGTTAGCTTTTGCTTTGAATTCGGCAGTTCATGAATCTCACAAGTTTACCCCAGCTTCGTTGATGCTCAAGTTCGTTCCCAACACGCCGCTCTCTAACCTCTGGTCTCTGAGCGACATTCTACCCGAGACAATAGATCCGGATAATATTAAAGATCTTTGGAAGAAAGCTAAAGCCAATCTTAAGGTGTCTCATGAAAAGGTTAGGGAAAGATATGATCGTGGACGGAGACCCACCAATTTGAAGGTAGGTGACCAGGTGATGGTCAAGAATTTTGTTCCCGCGGGCAAGCTTGCCCCCAGATTTCATGGGCCGTGTATCATTCTCGATTTCCTTACGCCTGTTACGTTGTTATTAAGTAATCCAGCCACCGAGAGGATATTTAGGGTTCACCTGTCACAGGTGAAACCGGTGTAATTTCTGTGTTAACTTGCTTCATATAATTTTGAAAGAAATAGGAAGGTTATATTTTTGTTTGAGGGGTTTCACTTTTAAGGCCTTCCGCCCTTGGAATCTGTTTACTTTGTCTGTAACCATTGATTGTAAACCTTCCCCGATTAGTTAAACTGCCATCCTGTCCTTGCCACGGCCATTACCACGCTCCCGTCTCCTGCTCCACAACACACAGTGGCTTAGAGGAATGAAATAAATATCTCCACGCCGCTGGCCACTCATCTCCTCCACTGAGACTGTACCCTAAAAATCATTCTGGTCAAACAAAATTCTGCCGCCGAGTTTTATGTTTCAGTGCCCCCGCAGCAGCGCGGCGCCGTACCGTTCCTGAGGTAGGGTATGGGCCCGCCCTTCCCCAGTGAGGCCAACCTGTGTACGGCGAGCCGGAGCCCTCCTCCCGGCCAAGGCTGATGTGCGGCGCACGATCTGCTACCGGCCCGCAGCCTGTATATGTTCACCACGGGCGCGGCGTGCTTCAACACCTCTACTCCTCTCATAGTGCGGGCGAGCGGTATCTCAGGGTACTTAAGGGGTCCGAGCGGCCTCCTCTGGACACAAGCTGCAGCGGCCGGTCTGGCCATCCCATTTAACCAACTACATGGACATTTACTATCAGCAATTACTACACTTGGGAATTCTACTGCAATATTTGGTGGACATAGAAAATTTCTCTTCACTTTCTAGTATTAGAAGTTGTTCTTCTGAATTCAATTCCTACAAACATAAAGACATTACTTCAACGGTTACTACAAGAATTTTGAAACTGGATCAAACCAAATTTAGAAAATTGTTATAAATGCTTCTACAATTAATCTCCATATCAACATCATGACTTGGACCTTATTTTCAAACAAATTTCATGTGTCACACCTGGAGGGACTTTTTTTTTGGGGGGGGGGGGAGGTCTGTACCGGGCGGTACACCTCCACGCCGCTAATTCAAACTTTGCGCCAGTTGAAAATCCTCTGCTGGAGGGTGTCCGAACTTTATCTAATGTATTAATTTTCAAGTTACCCAGAAGATGTCACTACTTGGAAATTTTGAAGTTTCTGAACTGGGTCGTTTTCGACGTATTTTGTTTTGCATGTAGTAAGAAGTGTGAACTTTCGCTTCTAGAGGACACTACTGAAGAACTACAATAGTGCACCCTAGTGCAAGGTGAAAGAACTGTTTTTTGGAGAAATTTTTATTTCAAAAGTTTGTTTCTTGTTAAATTTCTTTCTGGTATTGTTTAAGTTGGCAATATTAACCCTTTCTTTCCCCTTGTTTTGAATTTAGCCAATCCCGAATTTCTCGAATTAATTTTCCACCAATAATGTTTCTTCTTCATCTTGTGTAGGGGTTTTCTTGGTTAGCCAATAAAATCCTTGTGGGAGGGTGTTTTCATTCCTGAAACGCTTCGAACTTTCCGCGAGAGTATATAAACTGCTGATTTTAGGGTCTCTGCGCCACTTCTGTACCATCTTTCAGTGTGTAAAGTACATAGCAGGGGGCGGGAAGCGCCTCTTTCTTCGGGCAGCAGTTCAACAACCAGGTAATGGCCGTATAATAACTTCTTTTCTTGCTAGCTCAGCAGTTTAACTCTCGGGGCGGGTCCGAAGCTTTTCCACCATGTAACTTTCCCCTAAAATGTAAAGACTCTTTGTATCTATTCTCTTTTAAGCTACATATTGGGATAGAGAGTGCTTAACCCTCTCGAGCTCCCACTCATATTGAGGTGAACTTACCTTTTCACAACCAATTCTTCTTTAACGTAATGTAAATTGTTTCTTTCTAAAGTCACCTCTTTAGTATGGGATTAGCCCTTGCATTTGTGGCCTAGAGCCAGATTAGGTTTTAAAACAAAATGCATTAGGAGTGCAGTTCGCCTCCTCTCACATTGGTGTTTTAGAGGCCATGTAATTATCCTTTTCTCGCTTAATAGGCCTCAGTAGGTTGGGTATTTTACCCCTGTGTTTACGTCCTTAGAGGACAGCTTGAAGGTCGAGTTAGGTGTGGCCTTTTGATTGGCTTAAAACTTTGAGAGCGGATCGCTCTTTTGAAATTTGTTTTTGCGTGCCTCTAGGAGGTCTTACTGTGTAATTTGGAGCAAGTGCTCCTGGGCATGATTGGGGTTTTCTGCCCCTTTGTTAAACCTTATGTACATGTAAGCTTGGGCTAACTGCTCAAGAATTGTGAGTTCGGGGCTCGAAGCCCAAAAGCCTGTAAATACTGTTGTTGCTCTTTTGTTGCCTTGCTACTCTGTACCTTCCATGCTTGTTATTTCTTGATTTTGAAAAGAGAATATAACCTTGTTAAATTATACATTAACTTTAATTTCGTAGTTTGAGACACGTTCACCCCCGCACCTTCTTTCACCTCTACCTACCACAAAAATACGGTAACATTGACAATCAGGTGTAAGGTACGTTCCACATTCAGCAGAACCCCTATTTAACGTTTTTACAGGGACCTGAATATTTATTGTTAAATGGGGGTTAACATATATTGTGCCATCATACGTTATTTACACAATGACAGCTATAAAAGGAGATATCTACATTATACACTGTACCTTGTATTTCTTAAAATCTACATAAATTTAAAATTTGAAATAAACAAAATCAATGTGGATGGTTGAATGGGGTGGTGAAATGAGAGGGAAATGGATCTGTTTATGGTTAGCCGATTAAACAAAATCTATTCACTTGAACAGATGTTGTAAAAAATGTTTCCAGCACTTTTATCACCAAAATATTCTGCTTGTCTTCTAATAAAAAGTTTTTTTGAAAATATAACTTTCCTTTGTCACTGTTCTGAATATTACAAGGTGTTCTCTTTGTTTGCTCCTTCAAACGTGATTGCTATTTGTTTACAATTTACAAAAATATCTCTTGAATTCAGTTAGTTCAGGATCCCTGAAGCTGATTGCTGTTTTACTATTAATAAAAGAGCTTCCCCGTAATCTTGTTGCTAAAATCTACTATGTCCTTGGAGGAGCGCAGCTAATGCAGCCTTTGACCCCATTCAACCATCCACATTCATTTTAATTTATTGCAAATTTTAAATTTATGTAGATTTTAAGAAAAACAAGTTACCTGTTTGAGATATTCTTAAAAAGATAAATACTTAGTGTTTTCACCTAAGCAATGTAATACAACTGAAGATGTTCCAAAATGGAATGAAACATGTACTGTGAATGACTAATTGATTTGCTTAATGCAAATATAAGTATCAAATAGGTGGAAATTTTTACTGTTATTCTTTCTTTGTAACATAGGTTTACTGCACACATTTTATAAAAATAAATTTCAAGCTCCCTGTAGAATAATAACAACTTTACTATAAATATACATGGGAACAGCCATTCTGAAATTTAACAAGATGCAAAAGTACATAACCTAACCTCTGAAATTAGTTATGCACACCACTGTATCTTGAGAAGTATCACATTCTTATTTTATTTCAGAACATAGTAAATTAAGCAATCTTTTACTTCAGCTTTTATTTCTAAGAGTTAACAAGTGCTGTCATTGCACTTATTGCAAAAATATGTTATCCCGATGTTTAATACACCAGTCTGTGTTGTGAAAAGACCTCAGACTCACTCAAGATCAATTCACTCACGTGTAGCAATGAATCAACACAGAAGACGATTGATCACATTCAATATAAACCCTGGAGTAGAGTGTATGAATACTGGTAATGGATGAAAACTAACATGCCTGAATTTGCCTGTGATAATGGATGAAACGGTAAAAGGATTCTCATTGTATTGTAACTAAAGGATATTGCACAGATTAATACAGGAATTTTCATAGATTATAATAACATTGTCATTAAAACGGGGGTTCTGTTCTACTACATCGGCCGCGAACAGATGTCAATCAGAGTCAGACATCTCACTTTAGCTCTAAGTGCCCATGCTCCAAATTCCTCTTCTGCCTTGAATCATCCTTAGCAAGCTTACGATGCCTTTTGCAGTGGTTCTTAATGTCCCTTAACCAAAATGAATAGAAATATAGGAAAATTTTAACATTTCCTTAACGCTAAATGCGAGTTTTGCCCTACAGTATTTTGAATTATGTAAAATTGAATATAAAATTGCATTGCTCTTATGGAATAATTTTCAGGGCCTGAAATTTCTTCCATTAAATGCAGGTTTATGCTAAATCGAGGTCACACAAAACTGGGGTTGCACTGTAATATGAACAATGCTATTGCTTCATTTACATCATGGACCTATATCTATAGGCCTATATGCTCTTCAATATTTTAGTTGTTTATATTAATAATACTTCAGAGAAACGTAAATTTCAATTATGCGTATTCCAGATTGAGTAACATAATGAGAATTGCACCTGGACCCACAAGATATGCTCTTCAGAGGACAGGTGATCCCAGATGTTGGCAATGAAGTTATTCATCATTGATAAAATGCTGGAAACCACTTTATGGGAAACAAATTTTGAAATGAAGAGGGTTTTTGCAGATAAAGGGAAAGCTACAAGCCCATTTCTTTGATAGAGTTTGAAGCATTTCTAGATATGTACGATTTACACAATTTGGAAACAATAGCAGTTTCTGTTTTTTGTTAACTGCTAATAATCACAATCAACAATAACATGCAGTTATCTATATTTGCAGGCTTGATTTTGCTGGAGTCTACAAATCAGTGGGCAAATCACTTCGAGAAGTATGGAATGAAGCAGACGGTCACCCTATCCTTCGAGCTATAATATCTCTTCAACGGTCCTAAATGATAACCCAGTTTTGAGCTTCGATAATAAGGAAGAGAGACCAGCTCATACATGTAATGGCAAGTTAACAGCAATAAGAGAAGTTCATGACATGTTCGTTTCACAACTAACTAAAGTGTTTGTTTCATATGAAAATAATACTGTGGATGAACAGCTGGCTTCCTTTAGGGAAAATGCCTCTTTAAGCAGTATTTATCTACCAAACCAAGAGGAAAATATGGAACAAAATTATGGCTCCTCTCGGATTTGGACACGGTTTATGAATGCGCCTCTACTGTTGACAACGCTACACCATTAAACACAGAGAGAGAAGTGAACAATGGAAGGAATGTGGTATTGAGACTTGTCAAAGATATTGAGGGAACAGGGAGAAATGTCACTACAGACAATTTCATCACCGACTTTACCCTGGCTAGTGAGCTTCTGAAAAAGAACCACAATTTCAACAATGACAATTTCCTACTGGAACATTCCTAGAGACTTAACACTTGCTGATCCCATTTTGCATATTCCTCAAACGGACCTATTCCCAAAAACTCAAATTTTCATACACCATTTCATAATGTATCAGCAAACTCATAAAAACTAACCAGTTCTCCAAAACACAAAATTGAGATGAATCTCTGATGGACAGGTTAGTACAATTACTTACGAAAGATAAAAGGTGAACATCAAAGAGACTTATGCACGTGCTGGCCAAGAAAGGTTATACTATGGATTGTACACAGGGGTAAGATATAAATAATGCACGAGCAGTCAGGAAAATACAAGGACACTAGTGCATGAACAAGAACTGCCTACTTCAGATGTATTGAAAGGCAAGGCACAACAACTTACAAACAGTACAACACAAAAAAAATCAAAAGGTAATTCACAACCAAACACAAAGTAAATACTACAAAGATCAGTGAGAGTGTCACTAACATTTACAATTAGTTTCATTAAACAGAACAGACATTTCCTAACCAACTGTACAATGAGAAATAAAGGAATATTATGTAACAAATAGAAAAAAAATAAGAACAGGTGACTGAATAAAGGATCAGCATTTTCAATTACAAAATCTGGGCATACAGTAAGAATTGAAATGACTAGAAAATATAAGCGTAAGCAAGTTCAAGATAAGACTATCATGATGTTCAGGAATGTAAACAAATTTTTTATTCCAGGATTTTTGAGATAATTGACACAGAAAGTTCATTTTCACATAAATTCCAAAAGCATTCCAAATAAAGGAATTAGACATGCAGCTGCACCTTTATGGATACACAATCAAATATTACCACTCAAGAGTCTTGATGATGATGATGATGATGGTGATGATGATGATGATGCTTGTTGTTTAAAGGGGCCTAACATCTACGGTCATCGGCTCACTCGAGAATCAAGCGCAGTTTACAATACCTTATGGTCAAGAATAAGTCCCATACCAGTGTGAAAATTTACACCAGCATAACACAAAGATTTTGCCCTCTGTCCAACAGCCAAAGAGTGCATCAAGGTAACAGGTATAGACGACATGAAGAGGGGAGGTAGAGGAAAAGTCATGACACATGGCACTAGAAACGCCGAAAACATCCATGAAGAGTGTAGAGTGTACAATCTAAACCGATGATGCCATCCATGTTTGATGCAGGTAATCGGCTGAGTGCAGTCCCGTAACTGCAGCAGTGTGCACATGTCAAATGCCAGGAAGAAAGCAGTGGTAAATGATGAATGCGGCAGAGGTGAGTTGACAAGATAAAACCTATGCCTCATCAATCTCTACTCGTATGCAACCTACAAAACAAAATTCAATCAATCAATCAATCAATCAATCAATCAATACTGATCTGCATTTAGGGCAGTCACCCAGGTGGCAGATTCCCTATCTGTTGCTTTCCTAGCCTTTTCCGAAATGATTTCAAAGAAATTGGAAATTTATTGAACATCTCCCTTGGTAAGTTATTCCAATCCCTAACTCCCCTTCCTATAAATGAATATTTGCCCCAGTTTGTCCTCTTGAATTCCAACTTTATCTTCATATTGTGATCTTTCCTACTTTTATAGACGCCATTCAAACCTATTCGTCTATTAATGTCATTCCACGCCATCTCTCCGCTGACAGCTCGGAACATACCACTTAGTCGAGCAGCTCTTCTTCTTTCTCTCAATTCTTCCCAACCCAAACATTGCAACATTTTTGTAACGCTACTCTTTTGTCGGAAATCACCCTGAACAAATCGAGCTGCTTTTCTTTGGATTTTTTCCAGTTCTTGAATCAGGTAATCCTGGTGAGGGTCCCATACACTGGAACCATACTCTAGTTGGGGTCTTACCAGAGACTTATATGCACTCTCCTTTACATCCTTACTACAACCCCTAAACACCCTCATAACCATGTGCAGAGATCGGTACCCTTTATTTACAATCCCATTTATGTGATTACCCCAGTGAAGATCTTTCCTTATTAACACCTAGATACTTACAATGATCCCCAAAAGGAACTTTCACCCCATCAACACAGTAATTAAAACTGAGAGGACTTTTCCTATTTGTAAAACTCACAACCTGACTTTTAGCCCCGTTTATCAACATACCATTGCCTGCTGCCCATCTCACAATATTTTCGAGGTCACGTTGCAGTTGCTCACAATCTTGTAACTTATTTATCACTCTATAGAGAATAACATCATCCGCGAAAAGCCTTACCTCCGATTCCACTCCTTTACTCATATCATTTATGTATATAAGAAAACATAAAGGTCCGATAACACTGCCCTGAGGAACTCCCCTCTCAACTATTACACGGTCAGACAAAGCTTCACCTACTCTAACTCTCTGAGATCTATTTTCTAGAAATATAGCAACCCATTCAGTCACTCTTTTGTCTAGTCCAATTGCACTCATTTTTGCCAGTAGTCTCCCATGATCCACCCTATCAAATGCTTTAGACATGTCAATCACGATACAGTCCATTTGACCTCCAGAATCCAAGATATCTGCTATATCTTGCTGGAATCCTACAAGTTGAGCTTCAGTGGAATAACCTTTCCTAAAACCGAATTGCCTTCTATCGAACCAGTTATTAATTTCACAAACATGTCTAATATAATCAGAAAGAATGCCTTCCCACAGCTTACATACAATGCATGTCAAACTTACTGGCCTGTAATTTTCAGCTTTATGTCTATCACCCTTCCCTTTATACACAGGGGCTACTATAGCAACTCTCCATTCATCTGGTATAGCTCCTTCGGCCAAACAATAATCAAATAAGTACTTCAGATATGGTACTATATCCCAACCCATTGTCTTTTGTATATCCCCAGATATCTGATCAATTCCAGCCGCTTTTCTAGTTTTCAACTTTTGTATCTTATTGTAAATGTCATTGTTATCATACGTAAATTTTATTACTTCTTTGGCCTTAGTCTCTTCCTCTATCTCGACATTATCCCTGTAACCAACAATCTTTACATACTGCTGACTGAATACTTCTGCCTTTTGAAGATCCTCACATACACACTCCCCTTGTTCATTAATTATTCCTGGAATGTCCTTCTTGGAACCTGTTTCTGCCTTAAAATACCTATACATACCCTTCCATTTTTCACTAAAATTTGTATGACTGCCAATTATGCTTGCCATCATGTTATCCTTAGCTGCCTTCTTTGCTAGATTCAACTTTCTAGTAAGTTCCTTCAATTTCTCCTTACTTCCACAGCCATTTCTAACTCTATTTCTTTCCAGTCTGCACCTCCTTCTTAGCCTCTTTATTTCTCTATTATAATAAGGTGGGTCTTTACCATTCCTTACCACCCTTAAAGGTACAAACCTGTTTTTGCATTCCTCAATAATTTCTTTAAACCCATCCCAGAGTCTGTTTACATTTTTATTTACCGTTTTCCACCGATCATAGTTACTTTTTAGAAACTGCCTCATACCTGCTTTATCAGCCATATGGTACTGCCTAACAGTCCTACTTTTAAGACCTTCCTTTCTATCACATTTATTTTTAACTACCACAAAAACAGCTTCATGATCACTAATACCATCTATTACTTCAGTTTCCCTATAGAGCTCATCTGGTTTTATCAGCACCACATCCAAAATATTTTTCCCTCCGGTTGGTTCCATCACTTTCTGAATCAGCTGTCCTTCCCATATTAACTTATTTGCCATTTGTTGGTCATGCTTCCTGTCGTTCGCATTTCCTTCCCAATTGACATCTGGCAAATTCAGATCTCCCGCTACAATCACATTTCTTTCCATGTCGTTTCCCACATAGCTGACTATCCTATCAAATAATTCCGAATCTGCATCAGTGCTACCCTTTCCCGATCTGTACACTCCAAATATATCAAGTTGCCTATTATCTTTAGAAATGAGCCTTACACCTAGAATTTCATGGGTCTCATCTTTAACTTTTTCGTAGCTTACAAATTCTTCTTTCACCAGAATGAAAACTCCCCCTCCCACCTTTCCTATCCTATCTCTACGATACACACTCCAGTGCCGTGAGAAAATTTCTGCATCCATTATATCATTTCTCAGCCATGATTCAACTCCTATTACAATATCTGGTAAATATATATCCATTAAATTACTTAATTCTATTCCTTTCTTTACAATACTTCTACAGTTCAACACTAACAATTTTATGTCATCCCTACTTGATTTCCAGTTCCCTGTTCCCTTATCACCGCTACCTAGGCTATTCCGTTTCCCTGAATGTACCTCCCTATTACCCTTCCAAACAAATTTCCTAACTTGTACGTACCACTGCGGTTTAAATGAAGGCCATCCGAGCGCAGATCCCTTTCTCCTACCCACCCATTAGGATCTAGAAATTTCACTCCCAGTTTCCCACATACCCACTCCAGAGTCTCATTTAAATCCCCAATCACCCTCCAGTCAGTATCCGTATCCTTCCTACAGAGTATTCCACTAATAACAATCTCCGCTTTCTTAAACTTCACCTGTGCTGCATTTACCAGATCCCACACATCTCCAACTATGTTGGTACTTATATGAGCTTGCCTTACGTTGTTGGTACCAACGTGAAACACTACCACCTTCTCCTTCCCCTCCTCCCTCTCTTCTACTTTCCTCAATATCTACCTCAACCTAATTCCTGGATAACATTCTACCCTGGTTCCCTTTCCTTCACACACTTTCCCCACGTGTCTAACGATGGAATCCCCCATGACCAGAGCCTCAACCCTACCCACCTCATTTGATCCCCTCACCTCCTGGTTAGCCCTATCTTTACTGATAGCTGCAGAAGCTACTTCCTCCTCCCTTTTCTCCTTCCCATGACCCTGTTCCACCTGTCTTTTCCTATCCTCTACTCTACATATCCCTTTCCTACCTTTTCCCTTCCTCCTACTTCCACGCATCTCAGCAACAGTTCCCTGTCCCTCATCTTCCCTCTGTTGTTCTACCTGGAGTGACTCGTACCGATTTCGCACAGACACCTGTCCTGAATTCTGATCCTGAATAGAGCCCTTAGCCTGCAATCTCCTTCCCCTTAGAACATTAGACCACCTGTCCTCTACAACTCCTCCCTTTCCTTCCCCTCCCTCTTGTACACCTACTGTAACCTGTACATTGTTTGAGGGAGTTATATCTTCCTTCCCGTCTTCTGTGAGAATCCTAATTATCTCCCTCAAACTTTCCAACTCCTCCCTCATACCCCTCAATGCCTCACCACAGCCACAATAAGTACACTTGCGCTCCTTAGCCATTCTTTACGGGGGGAAAATTTTAAATTAAAAAAATAAAATAACTTATTTGCAAAAAAATAAATGAACACGATAAGGTAATTAATATACGACTACACTACAATACTACTTAGTCGTGCTCTATTATTTTTTTATTTATTTTTTATCCTACAACCCCTAACAGGATAAAAGCTGCTGTTAATTACTGAATATCGAAAGTAATACACAAGAACTACACAATTCCAAACTGCAATTAAGCCTATCCTAATTTCAACAATATTTTAGTAAGAGTTTCTACGGATACCTCTACCACACCAGTACTACACAAATATTTTACAATAATAAAATAAGCACACTAAATTCTAATAGGATATTACTCGTATACTACTGTACAGTACACTACAGTAATTTTTAAACTACTTTCAGACGTATCCTAATTACGATACCGGTACCATACCGTATGTCACTACTAAGCACAACAGAAATGAAATTTGCAAGAACTACTGTACTCAAAGATTACCAACGAAGCTAAATGCTTAGACAAATTATTATTAGTATTACGGTCTAATAGATATACACGAAAGATAACACACGAATATAGCACGCAAGATACGGCACTATCTAAATGTACTGTATCTATACTACAATGTATCTACACTACACTACACTGTGTTTGGTTAAATGCTTAAGTATCAAAAGGATTGCCGTACACGAAGAAAAACACGAATATAGCTGGCAAGATACTATCTAATATATTATACCTTATCTTCACTACAATTCTACTGAAATGTGGTTACGTGATTATTACAGCTGGTGGATTACTATTATTTTCCCTACTCCACGGGACGGAGAAAAAAAAAGTGTCCTTAATTAGGCCTACTGAAAAATACGAGGTTGTCTACAATAATTTCTCAAATATTTCTATTAAAACTACTACTACTACTACTACTACTCCAGGAACTTGAACTGCAATTACTGGGATATATGAACTTTATTATTATTAGCTAACCGCTCATAAATACTGAAAGATCGAGGGAGTGAAATATAAATTACGGATACTAACTACCTACTCAGAAGTACAAATGAATGGAATACAAGGTCAGCTGATTTTTATTTATATTTACTTGACTAATTCACTATTTTGGATAACATAACAGAACAACACCAATGGAAAAACAGCATGAAGCAAACTTCCAGCAACACATGATGACAGACACATCAGTTAGATACACTGTATAACTCCCTGTGAAGAAATGCTTTAAAACTTGGTTGATCTAAACAAATGGCAATTAAGCATGTCCTGTCCCTGGAAAAAAAAGTCTGAAAAATAAGAAGTTTTGCCAGGAATATATTAAATTCATGTTAGAATTCAAATCACTTGATAACATGAGAGGAATGTGAAAACCTGCAGGAAGAAAATCACTATTAAATTCCACATTACCCTGTCATAAATCATTCAAGTAAAACAGCAAAAACACTTGTTAAAATCAATGCTTCAGTCAAGACTGACAATGGCATTAGTCTCAACTATGTACACCATGAAGGGTCATCCACTCAAGAACATCTCTTCTCTATAATCATCTGACTGCGGGCTCAACAAATAGCATTTACGTGTGTATGTCAGATTGTTTAGCAATAAAATGTTGCTCTGTGTAAAATGCAAGGCAGCAAAGCTTTAAAAAAAATTGGTTTTTCATAACTCTCCCTTCAAAGTCTGAGATTTGCGGAGCCTTTCTCTTGACAAGATTATTCAAAGAAAACATTAAAGGCTCCCAGTTTGAAGTAGCTAAAGATACAAATGAGTGGCGCCATGTGCCGTCCAAAGAGAAAACCGCTGACTTAGTGTCAAGACGACCACAAATGAACACAATTGTCAAGAATACAGTTTGTTGCCATAGTTCTGGATGGTTGAATCAAGATCCTATGAGTAGGAATAAATGAAAACGTGATGTTCGAATTAATCTCCCAGTTAAAAAAATGCTACAAATGCTTCTTACGGACTTGATGATGACTTATTCATAACAAAAGTTTCAAGATTAAAAAAGGTACAGAGAGTAGCTGCATATTGTTTTTTATTTATCTCAGATTGTTCTAAACAAGAGTGAAATTCAAGTCCACTGTTCATATCGGAGTTGAACCCTCCACTCAAATGTTGCATTAATGTTCTGTAGAAAATATTAAATCATATTGATTATAACCATAATCATAGATCAAGAAGCCATCTCCTTGTCGGCAGAAGACTGCACAATATCTTAATTCTAGTGGGGAGGAAATATTAGATCATTCTGTATATATATCATCATCTCACTAATCTAATTATCATTGCGGAACATCTTTGACTACTTCATCATGGCACTCAACCCTTGATCACATCTCTGAGAGACAAGTTTCGGATCCCTTCAGCAAGGGGGCGGTAAAGAAGCAACATTTATGCACGTCTCAAGGGTCGTAAGTTGAATGCAGATACTTCTGAACAATTAACGCGAAATACACAAAGTGTGCGTGTACCCATTTCTTAACACTAGAATAGACTATGCTGGCTCAATTCTTATAAACATTGGCGTGAGATGGAACAAGACCAGACTGCCTAGCTACCAAGTCTCTCTACATAGACATGATACCTGATCTCACAACAACTACATTGCTCGCCTCTCTTTGTTCACTTATTTTCACAGAGGTCACCCCCTGAACATTTACAGTGATAATGGCACAAACTTCTTCAGAGCAGCTAAGGAAATCAAGGCCTTTCTGAAAAACAATCCTGAGAAAAACCAGCTCTTCCCTGCAACTGCAGGCATGGGACTGATACAGCATTCCATCCCTCCTGCAGCACTATACTTTGATAGAAAACGAGAAGCAGCTGTCAACAGTCTGATATATCACCTTAGAAGAGTGATGAATTCTTATTTCTTGACCAACAAAGAATGGACCACTCTTACAACACATACTCACATCTCCTCACTAAAGTTAAATGACGACCCTTTTGACACTTCTTACCTAACTACATCCAATTTCCTTGTAGGAGAGAAAAATACTACACTCCCTGATCATGATTATACTTCCTCTCTCATTATCCAGATGGCTGTATATTGAGCAGCCAACCCAGAATTCCTGAAAGAGATTGTCAATTAAATAGCCCATAACAACATAGTCACATGCTATGCAGTGGACGATGGCAGTGATCAAATGTGTATCCTAATGTTCAGGTGAGTAATGGGGAACATACAAAGCCTGTCCTTTACCACACATGAAACAGAAAGGCAAGATCACTCTTGAAGGGCTCATTTATTCATTGAAAATTTAAGTAATATTATAAGTCACCATAGACTAGTATCATCACAGACCACATTAGGAAGGATAAGAATGTTTTCTAATTGCCACAAGATGGCTACAATGTGTGTAGTACGTAAGTGAATTCTGACAGTAAGCAAGCAATCACCTGCAACTTGTATCTGCAAATAATTGTATTATCTAGAAGTGTGTTTCATTTGGAACAACTAGTAAAATACCCAGCAACAGTAACAAAAAAGTGCTCCTTATAGCAACTCCGTGTTTGAAAATTTTCACTAAGTCAAAAATATTAGTAGCAATGATACCACCTCCCAAATGATATACAGTAGAGGTCTTTGGATCTATCCCAACTGCTGCATGATACATAATGCACGATCTTAAAGAACATGAAGGAAACGTGAAAATTAGGTAAGTAAACAGTCAATCTCATAAAAAAGTGTATCAATCATATGTACTGAAATGAAGGGTCAACCACTGATATCTGTTCAGCAATTTTCTATTTTCAGTACCTAACAATGGCTTATCAAATTATGTACATTACCTCAAGTGAGTTTTCCTGCATTGGCCCTGGCTCTGTTAACTCTGATTTGGCTTCTTTTTTCAGTGGTATCATTTCTGATACATTTTCAATATTTTCCTGTGGAAAATATGATACATAAGTTATGCACGTAACACACATTTTCAAATACTGTCACCAACAAATGAGCGTGATAATTTACTACTTCCAAGTATTACAGTTACTTTCAAAATTTTACTACTGTTTAAGAGAGATTTCTACCAGCAAAGGATTTCAAAACCAAAGGCTGCACTGAGAATGGTGTTATCATCCTTGTTCAAACCTAATGTCAGAGAAAGCATGAGACTGAGAACCAAATATAAAGTGAGAAGCATTTTCTAGCCATATCAGAAGATATCCTACCAGAGATGGAATTGGGACCATCTCGCACAATATTTTGGAAGGAATCTGCCACAGATATAAACACTAAATTACATTAATTGATTTTATGTATCCAATTACGTCTATCAAATCATTGAGGTTGTTTGAATCACATCCAAGTATTAAAACTGTCTTAAATCTTTTGCCATACAGTGAGAAATATTAATACTATGCTCTTAACATACATTTTGTTTAGACAGACAGATCAAAATCCCTTGAAACATTTTAATCACTTTCTATAATCTGGTTTTGCCAAGCTCACAGGGGATAAACACTGCATTGAGACAGTTCTGTTCATCCAAGTGTAAAAATAAAAAACGAACATGAAAGAAGCAGGCTTATCACAGTCATAGACCAGGGAAAGATGTGATGTAGGTCAAACATAAAGCAACTACAAATGAAATGTTTTACTACTACAAGGATGTTATGCAGTGTTCTGTGAAGAACTGTGGGGATGAGAACACCATCAGTGTTGGAGTGTACATCTGCAGTTTCAGAAGCTCTTTCATGATGTACGAAGGTCATTCAATAAATAAGTTTCTATATTTTTTCTCTGCAAACCACATGTTTTAGAATTAAGTTGGTACTGTAGGAACTTCCACTGGCATATGGCTGGGGTAAGGTGATCTTCAACCGCACATGCTTGCTCTGTGTTCACCAGTATGGCGCTACCTGCCATGGAACTACCAATTGAAAGCGTGTCCACTTGTGAACTCTGTTCTGTTATTCGCTTTTCCACGGCAAAAAATGAAGTGGCTACCAATATTCATTGTCATTTGGTGTGAGTTTATAGTGAAAAATGCATGCTGGCATTCATGGTTCCTGGAACGACAGCACGATGTACATGATGACAAGTGCAGCGCCAGCTGCAATATAGCCACTGTTGCAGGTCGGAATGTGGTGGACGATTAACGCGTCAGCACTGATGAGATAACGAATCTACTGCCTCCTGGCACGGAAACTGGGCAGTCCTTTATTGCAATGATATTGTTGAATGTCTTGCAGTATTGAAAAGTCTGTGCAAGATGGGTCCCAAGTTTTCTTACTGATGCTCACAAGCAATAACAGAACGAGGTAGCCTGAGCTTTCCTGCAAATGCTTCAAAGAGAGGGAGATCAAATGTCTTCCCGCATTGTTACTGGAGATGAAAGCAGGGCGCATTATTCAACTCTAAAAACAAAACCACAAAGCATGCTATGGAAGAAACTTGGCGAACATGCTCATAAAAAGGGCCAAGACCTCAGACTCTTTTTTACAATTTACTTTACATCGCACCGACACAAATAGGTCTTATGTTGACGATTGGAGAGGAAGAGCCTAGGAGTGGGAAGGAAGCAGCTGTGGCGTTAATTAAGGTACATCCCCAATACTTACCTGGTATGAAAATGGGAAACCACGGAAATCCATCTTCAGGGCTGCCGACAGTGGGGTTCGAACGCACTATCTCCCAGATGCAAGCTCACAGCTGCGCGGCCTTAACCGCATGGCCAACTTGCCCGGTTAGACCTCAGCCTCTGTAGGCATAGTTTTGGCTACTGCCTTTTGGGACTGTAATGATGTTGTATTGGTTGACTGACCGCCCCAATGCACTGTGGTCACACATGAGAGGTCCTGCATGGTCCTTACGAATCTCAGAGTTGAAATCCAACGAAAACGTTCTGGTCTTGTCTCAGAAAATATTGCCCATTCAGCTCAAAGGACGCAGGATTTGCTGCAGAACTTCAAAAGGGACCTTTTTCCCCATCCATCTTATTCTGCGGAACTTGCCCCGAGTGATTTCCATCTCTATCCACAACTCAAGTTGCACCTTGGAGGTAAGCGTTTTGCAACTGATGAAGAGGTGGAAGAGGAAGTGCACCGCTGTCTACAGAGATGGGACCCGACCCGGTATGATGAAGGTATCAAGAAACTGCTGCCAAGATAACAAAATGTTTGGACTGAAATAGTGACTATGTGGAAAAGTAGTGTACGAGTTGTAGAATGAAAATTAAATATTTCTCAAAGGTAAATAAAACCAAGCACCATGGGGCAACAGCCCCCGTAGGGCCATGGCTTACCAAGTGACCACTGCTCAGCCCAAAGGCCTACAGATTATGAGGTGTCATGTGGTGAGCACGAACAATCCTCTCCGTCGTTATTCTAGACTTCCTAGACCAGGGCCACCATCTCACTGTCAGATAGCTCCTCAATTTTAATCACATAGGCTGAGTAGACCTCCAACCAGCCCAAAGATGCAGGTAAAAAACCCTGACCTGGCCAGGAATTGAACCCGAGGCCTCTGGGTAAGAGGCAGGCATGCTACCCCGACACTGCAAGGCCAGCACAAGTGTAAATAGCCTGCTTGTATTTTTTGTAAAATAGTGAAACCTATTTATCGGATGGCCCTCGTATACTACGAGACCTTTAAATTTTTCACTTGGATACATGAAACATTTTGACACTACAGGGGTGCAGGAGGGACTGTGATCAAAAGCTTACAATCTATTACAAGTTAGTTTACTAATAAAAGCGAATTAAAGTATAAAATTCCAGAATATACTCACTTATCCCATTTAATACAGAAGAAATCGAACAGTAGCTGTACTAAGGAAAGGAAGATAAAATGACGCACAAAATGGAGAGTTTGTTAAAGATGAAGCCATACTTTCCATTGTAGACTTAGTTAAATGTAACAAAAAAACTTTCTAGTTTGTCAAACATACAATTTTAACATAAATTATTACACTATAAACATACCCGTAAAAAATAAACAATCTATTATACAAAGAATGACATGTATCATTCTACAAGGACATCCTCAGATTCTATGAAATCACACAAAATATGCATATATGTACAGCATTGTTTACGTTGCATAAACCTGTCAATGATAGAGAGTTCAGTGATAATAAGAGCCAGTACTGACAAATAAGATATTTACAAGTATTAATATATCGAGAAAACTCCTGAACTTATCTAGACTGCCAATGCCAACTTTGTTGTCACCAAATACTGTTTCGGGACTGTGGTCATGGAGAGGTAAATGGAAAGTTTTGAGTATAGCACAAACCTTACGGAGAGGGGAAGGGAAGCATGAGACGGAAGTGCCGAACATTGTGGATCCCTCCTACTGGATGTTAAAATCTAGTACACTGTACCATCGAGAGGAGAGGGGGAAGTAGGATGGAACGAGTGGAGCACTGTGGAATACTCTTTCCACACAGGAGAGGGGAGAGAAGGTTATTAACCTACTTCATGTTATAATGTACTTTTATGTAAGATGGATGAATGCAACTGAATGATTTTAGATGAATAATGTATGGAATTGAAATAGAGAATATCTATAGGATATTATTGTGATAAATGCCAATTTAATGAGTAAGTATGGTCGAGATATTATGTGAGTAGAGCGATGTGCGGGGAATTTTTTAAGTGTGCATGGTCATTTAAGTTGGTTACGTTAGCACTTTTTTTAGATCTCGATTGCTTCCCTCATATTCGAAGATTTGATTTTATTTTCAATGTATAAAATTTTTAGATCTGTGTTGATGTCTGTGAAATAGTGTGAACTGTCGTACATGTGCTCCCCAAAGGCTGAATGCTGATTATATCTGATCGTTTATTGTGTTCTTTGAATCTTGTGTGGAAATTTTGTTTTGTCTGACCTATATAGGTGGCATTGCAGTTAAGTTCTTGGCACTTGAGTTCATAGAATGGTGACTTTGAGAAAGGTTTTTTTTGTTTAGGTGCACTTGTTGATGTGTCTCTGCAGTGTGAGTGTTCATCCTAAAGGTTAATTAAAACCCTGTTTCCTAAAGATATAACCTACTTTTGATGTGTTATTATTAATGTAGTTGAGAACCAAGTGTGGTGGTTTTACAGGGACTTTTCTTTTGTTTGTTTAATATTTTATCTACTGTGCCTGGAGGGTGGTTGTCTTCTTTTATGATTTGTTTAACAATTCGTGCCTCTTCATTGAAATCCATTGTGCTCATTGGTATGGAAACAGCTCTGTGTATCATTGTATTCAATCCTGCTATTTTTAGTGTGTATGCAGGGTTAGACTCGTCAATAGCATGCAACACCTGATTGGGCTTGCTGTACACTTTGTAAGACAGGTTGCCATTATTCCTGCTGATTGTGGTGTTATTTTCTTATTAGATTCTTGCTCCATTGTGAAGCTGGTGGAATTTTGTAAATAATTTAGTGTGTTTAATAACTGGTGTGCATTAGTGAAGTCATTATCATATGCACATGATGTCACCTACATACCTGCTCCGGTATAATATTCCTTTTGAATGCTGATACGTTCAGAAGATGTTTTCAAAGTTATTCAAAAGAATGTTTGCTATTATACCTTATAATGGTGAGCCCATGGCTAACCCTTCTTTGTGGCAATACATCTTGTCAGTGAATGCAAAGCTATTTTGGTGTAGCATTGTTCTAATAAGGCTAATTATTTCTTTGGTTTCCTGCAGTGAAGTATTTCCTTTATGAAGATTTTCGATAATTTTAATGGATTTATCTATTGTTACGTTGGTGTTCATGTTAGTGATGTCAAAGGGTATCTTTAACCCTTTACCACCCACATTTTTTCTCCGCTTATCCCCAGGTTTCAACCTATTAATTAGGAAACATTCAAACAGAGCACACCGTTTCAGAAAAGGTTAAATATAAAAAAAAAATATTGATCACAATGTATTCACATTTTCAAAAATATTAGAAAATATGCCATCATTTACAACATTTAACATACCATCATGTCCATTTCTCTATTCATTGAGTCATAAGTTTGTCGGTTCAAACCCCCACCCATGCTGGAGATACTCAACACTGAGGTAGGCTGTATTTGTCACATTCTCATGTTGTCTAAATCCCCCTAAGCCAATAAAGATGAGATTCTGGAAGTGTAAAGGTGACCTTGTATATCAACTTTCATTTCCTCTAGCGAGTGTCTTCCCATTCTGTTTCTATTTTACTGAAATGCGCCTGTTTGATTGCTAAATTAATATATACGCAATCTGTAATATCAATGAATAGATTGTCTCCGCCTAACATATGTAAAAATATAACCAAATTCTCATTACTCTCTTTTGAAATTATTGATAGGTTCAACATCATCCATATAATCATTGAATAATGAAACAAAATGTTTGTGTTATCTGAATTGCAGCCGCAGCATCATCAGGTCCGATTTCTAGATATCCGTTTTCACCTATACCACAGTTATCAGTAAAATTATCTTTGTTGATATGTTATTTACTCACTAAAAATTAACCTCCACCCCTGCTCAACAATTCTGTGTCATTTCTTATGGCATTATTCAGCTCAGTCTCAATATCCGCAGTATTCAATCCCGACATGTTTACGAACTAAACAGCTGACCAGCACTCGCGGAAGTTCAAGACCGTTGCCTAGACAACTTCCAGACAAATTCTCACTCTTCTTTTATTTCCTAAGGCTAGTATATTGTACTGCATGTTCATCAATGCCTAATAAACAATTCACCACCAAAAAATACAAAACTATTGCATAGATTGCACACGTATGCAGATAATGCAGCTGGGTGTTTTCGGGCAATAAGGACCGTAAGGCAAAGTGAACAGTCGGGTGCTTTCGGGCGGGAAGGGGTTGATTAGTTCTAGGCTGCTTTTAATTTATCTGTCTTCTTTATGTGAGACTTTCTCTTTTAGGATTTTTTCAGTTGTTAGCTTAAATTGTAACTTGGCACATCATAATTTACTATTGGTCTAATGGGACATGAGCTTTTGTGTATTTTGGGGATGGCTCTTACTGTGGGGAGTTTGGGATTTTTTGATGGTGAGGCTTTCTTTTTCTTGTTTTGTGAGAATGAAGTCTGTTTGCTGGATAGCTTGTTTTATTTTGTTATGAAATTTATTTGTAGGATCACATTGTAGTTCTTGAATTCCGTTGTTGTTGATGACAGCTATTGTTTTTTCTATATACCCAAGAATAGAACATAACAAGAAGTGTCAAGAGTATAGACCTTGAATAGCAGTGCACTCGCATCTCAGATATGTTCAGACACCGTTCTCTTCTGTAGTGTCTGTAATTTAGAACTCAACCAGCACACATTTATTCAGAGAACAGTGTGCATAAGCTGCAGAATTTCACCTTTAAGCAACTCCTGGACAATATCACATCTATAAATTAGCAGTTCACAGTGTTGGGAGTAGTTTTTTGCTGTCGAGTCACAATTATTCATTTAATATCCCTCTTCCAACTCTCCAGGTTTCCAAGACTCTGAGGTGCAAGAATGATGTGCAGGAATTCACTTTTATGCCAGTATAACTACAGATGTGTGCTGGGATATTCAGCTTCATCAAATACCTCTAGAATGGACCCAAATTACACTCGCCAACATGAAAGTAGAATGTTATCACATCACCATGTAAGCTATCAGATGAACAGAGACTGAACTGTAAGCCACACATTCAGAAGATTACAATTTACTGTGTTTACAGTAGCAACAGACAGAGCAAGGAAAGATGATGACAATAAGTCACTTCTTCTCCAAAATTATTTCACAGCTTCTCCGCCAAGGCAGAGTTTTACTATGAGATCACCCAACATTAGTAACATTGTAAAGAAGTTTAAATGATGCAAATCTTACCTGGAATTTCTTTTGGAGGAAAAATATATTCACTATGAGATTCAAAGACCTACTGGTCATAACCGAATTAAATCCAGCACCCACAATTGTCCTTCAGTTCAGCAGCTACTAGCACTAAAATTGGATAATGTATGATAGGAGATGATGTCAATCCCACAACGATACCATTACCAAACCATGGAGAATAAAAACATAACCATACAACCTACAGAAATCCATTTCAATAAATGCCAGAGGTAATCAATAAACAATAAACAGTCATTTGATGGGTACTTAGCTCATGAAATGTCCTGATGCCTCGATCTTGAAACGCTGCCTGTCACAACTTCATTGGTAGCTGGACCTAACCAAGGTTCCTTCACTATCAAGTCCGCAACTTTAATTCAGCTTTTTGCCACTATCAAACATAGCATGCACTGCCATCTCCCTAGTAAATGCTAGAGGCCAATTGTCCACTTGGCGACCATAATCTGGGGGCATGTGCCACCAGAACCCCTTTCCTTGCCCCATAAACAAAGTTTCTGTCACTAGTTGGACCTATAGATGTATATAAATACTGTTGTTTGTACTTCCTAAGAGTTGGCTGCCTTGCGTAGCACATTATCACATACTCCCAGACAAAGAAACAAAAGAGACATACTTTTCCTAGATGCCCATGTAGCAAATGGCGACTGCTGGGGTTAATATTGGGGAAGCACATAGTAAATTATGCCCCTGCCAAACTTATTCAGCTACAAAGGGTTAAATTCTGATCTCTATAAAGTTATTTGCCATGAGACTCACAAGTGATGCATTTGTTGTTCTTTCAAGCCAGTCTGGTTCCTCTTCGATTTTTACTTGCAGGTCCATTTCACACTGCAACTGAAGTAGTTAGAAGGTACTGGGGTTCTTGATTACTTCCAATGATTTTACACTGAAACATAGCCCAGAGAAATATATTACCTTATTGCAGTCATTGCTACTTAGGTTATCTGTCAACAGACTAAGCATTATGCTTGAAATTTTACATGACCGTCAATATTATGAACATACCAAAAAGACTCAAAATTTTACATGACTGTTAATATTGTGATCATATCTATTGGACCTCAAGTTTTCTATGACTGATACTATGCAGAACAATCTCCATAACAACACTGATAACCATAAAAAGAATTCTACATATGATATCCTAAACGGAAACTTCTCAAAATTTCGAACCCTACTACCATATGTCGCAGCCTACAATGTAAAGAACAACTCAACATTCACAGCGTCACTATTAAATTGCAAACATAGGTAAATAACACAGCAACACAATAATTAAAATTATGCACTACATATTGTAATTTCTTTCTGAAACTAATATCCGCAATTCTTCACCTGCGTAGCCCTTCAGAAAAAATCTTCACTCCAAAAAATTTTGATAGGTAAGGTAAGTTACGTTATATTGCTACAACACACGAGAAACAGATTTGCCGGCACTTGTGACACAAAGGCCAGGAGTTTTCAAGAAGAATGCCAGTTGTATGTGTATACAGTTTTAATGCTTAAGTAGAAATAAAATTTAAGAAAATTAAAAATATTAAATGTTAAAATTACGTATAATGCTGAAACTGAGAAAGATTAGTATTAACTTCTTACTGTTCCCAATTGAGATCTATAATTTTCGCAAAAGTAAATTATAGAACTTGAACCTTACCGACAATAGAGATTGTGGACACAGTGTAAATGATAGAAATCACAATTTCTCAATGAAGAAAATCTGTAGCACAATAAATTAACGGAATAGGCTGCACAAAAGGCTAATACGCGTCTTATGTAACACATACCTCACACCTAGAGACAAAACCTGATATTTTAATTCAGTGTAATCACTTAAAACAAACACTTAAAGAACGGATTTGATTTGTATCAGTCAGTAGAACGGGCTGAATTTAGGAAAGGATGAATTACCAGTGACAACTCCAGAGTACACGACACTTCTTGAAAACAGCACTGGGTGCAATGTCCCGTTATATTTCTAACTATCAACTATCAATACAGTCCTGCTCTAGTGGGCTTTACACGTGGTCAAAGAGAATGAGTAAGAGATGACTCTCAACGTTATTTTTCACTTCTGAACGCAACGGCTGCGCAAAGATCGCCAGGAATTGCACACCAGCGCCTCTAGTGTAAACAGGGCTGAACTAAAATTACCGGGCGGGTGATTTAAATCGTTTAGCGCGCGGAGGGTCCCCAGGTTCTCGTCCCCCCTCCATTCTTAAATATTATATTAAATATATGTTTTCTTTTTTTCTTTCTCTTCTATTTTTCTTTCATTTCCTTTTCTTTCTTTCCTTCTTTCTGTTACCTTTTTCTGAAATACTGCATTCTGAACAACAATACACCTGGAGGTTGGGCTGTGCTTTATTATTATTATTAATAAATTTTTTGCTGGAGAAAAGAAGCTTATCAGCTTCTGCTGCTTATTATAATTATTTCAATTATGGAGCTATATTTTATTTTTACTCATTCACAAAGCCTTGACGGATCGGAGTGACTGGCCTTGCCTGTGCTGCTTTTGTTTGTTTCTGCTGAGGAAAAAGGAAGCTAACTCACAAAGGGAGGAAGGAAGTGACCTGAAGGTGAGTGGGATTGGCAATCCTTATCTCAGATTAAGACATATGACAGAAATAGACACTAACATCCCCTCGTACATCAGTCCTCTTTAACACTACTTAAGCCAACTGTAACAGTCAATAGTATCAAGATATGCCACTTATGCAGGAAATAAAATATAAATACAATGTAAGAAAGAAAACCATATACAGGAACCAAAATGATGAAAGGAAACTCATATGCTAAGGAGGGAGTTTGTAGGATTCAAAGGTAAATTGAAATGAAACATGATCTTTTGATTTATGGAGCTATATTCTACCTACTATCCACAGTGTTACAGGTATAAAATTGTGTAGAAATTATATTCAGCAGTGTTAATCATCAATTAAAATTCATCAGCCAGAAAACTATTCAATACAACACAAATAAAAGATCATTCATTTATGAAAGAAAGACTGGAACTGACAAGGTACAACATAATACTTTTCTCTCTTATTGCAGTTTAACGTTGCACTGACATTGCAAAAGTTTTCAGCAACACCATTTGTATTTTCCCAAGGAACTTACTATATGATACATCTTTCAGTCTGTCAAAAGAGGCACCTTGGGCCACACACTGAAAAATATTGAGATTTGTACTTCTTTTGCATCTACTAGAGGATGGCAAATCTCTGGCAGTGTAGTGTTTGAAGAAACCAAGACATGATAGCACATACTCTGTTCCGACATACTGCACCAAAACATAACATATCATTCAATCAGTCATCTGCATTTAGATGATAAACAATGTCAAGCTACAAAATTGTATGCATCCCTTGTATTCATTGATCTACACTATTTACAATAAAAATGTTCTATTTTATGTGACAGTAGGAAATATCAAAATTTTTCTGCTACATGGAAAAGGATGGAATCATGAATATATTTGAGGGTTTAAAAGACAAGAGAGAGCTTACAGATTCTGTGATTGCTCCCTTTTACAACATGCAGGAGGAACAAATAATGCTTCCTTTCAGTCCATCCGCAGGAGAGGATTTCTAATAAATTTACAGAAATATGTAGCATCAGGATCTACATAAAATAATATGGCAGCTGATCCAGCACAAAACATTCCCATGCCAAGTCACAACATAGCTCCACCTATTAAGAGTTATGTCCAAGGAATTGCTTGCTAATTTAGTACAGTATTATGAACAATATGCTGCTACTTCCACAACATTACGGTGTGCAAGGTACTTTGCTGTGACCTAGATGAAATGCCAGTTGAAGACAGTGGAAACTCACTTCAGACAGTGCCATTTGTACCTACTGTATATCGAAGGCAGAAATCTAAGTTGGTGGTTGCAGAGTAGGCTGATCTGTGGTCTGACAGCATGCACTCCAACCGGCCAACCAAGCCGAGGAGGGGTGGCTATGGTTCCACCGTGTTTCTACACCTCTGCCTTTGGGACACAGAAACGGGCTGTTCCCCTACCACTGGCTGTCCTGAGATTGGTTTTTCCTTTCGCCTGAAGTAAGGTGAATGATGGGACAGTTCCTAGTATATGTCATGGCCACCAAATATCTTGCCCTCACCACAAATCTCCTTGCTTAAGATGATGATGCCTGTTGATTAAAGGGCCTAAAATCTAGTTCATTGTTTTAAGAGAAAGTACAACTAGGCAACCATCCCCTATATAAATTAGTAATCGGAGAGAAGAAATGGAAGGGGGCTGACACTAGGAAAAATGAAGGTATCAGCTAAGAAGGACCATGCCCTTTGAGGAAAATAAGACTCCCTAGGCCTCCATACATAATACAATCGGGGGCAGAAAAGAACAGGTCGTGATCGAGGTAGATCAGATAGGATAGATGAAAGTGGGGAGCCTGGCACAAGTAAGAGGAAGCAGTGCCAAAATTCAATTAAGGGCTCCGTGGTCGCCTACCCAAGCTCCCAAGTACAGAGCACACATGGGACCCCCTTTAGTCGTCTCTTACAGCAGGCAGAGGATGCTGTGGCTGTTATTCTACTGCCCCTACCCACATGGGGGACAAATATGATAAGGCTAGGTGCTTTACGTTGCACCGACACAGATAGGTCTTATGATGATGATGGGACAGGAAAGGGCTAGGAATGGGAAGGAAGCAGCCGTGGCCTTAATTAAGGTACAGCCCCAGCATTTGCCTGGTGTTAAAATGGGAAACCACAGAAAACCATTTTCCGGGCTGCCGATAGTGGGGTTCGAAACTATCTCCCGAATACTGGATACTGGCCACAATTATCTTTCAAATTATCCGAAATTCATTTGCCTTGGTGTGGTATGTTTTCATGTTCTGGCCTCAGGAGATTAGTAAAACAAGAACAGTAAGGATGCTTACCTCAAATATCTTGTACTTTTTCTTCAAACACGCAAACGAAGATAACAGATATACGCATACAAATCAAAGTAAAGAAAATGTCACAAACGTCAAAAACGTGGTCGTCCCACGTGGTCCAAGTTGTCAAACTCAAATCGACCAATAGCAATCGGGAGATGTTTCTACCAATAGGAGCTGCCGTATTCGTCACGTGGGCTTAGGGTGAGTGACGTGATGTACAACAGCGCGCCCACGCGAGTGGAGGGCAAAAGTATTCAGTCTGAGCCGGGCCCTCGGAAGGGTAGGACCTATGCCGCTGTCAAACCCTTTCACGTGGTAGTGGTGGGGGTAAGATTCGGCAGTACGGTTCAATGCCGTCTCAATCCTACATATATAGATTGAGACGGCGGTGGTTCGGTTATTGATGTTGGGGAGGAAGGGGCGTTATCGTTGAAGGAGGGATTGGATATGGGTGGGGTATAGTAGCCATTACTGAATGAAAACAACTCATTTGCGAGCTTTAATCTGAAAAGGCAACAACCCGACAACATTATCGAGATCATTTTGCAGTTGCTCACAATCTTGTAACTTATTTATTACTCTGTACAGAATAACATCATCTGCGAAAAGCCTTATCTCCACTTCTTTACACATATCATTGATATATATAAGAAAACATAAAGGTCCAATAATACTGCCTTGAGGAATTCCCCTCTTCATTTTTACAGGGCCAGATAAAGCTTCACCTACTATAATTCCCCGAGTTCTATTTTCTAAAAACAGAGCCACCCATTCAGTCACTCTTTTATCTAGTCCAATTGCACTCATTTTTGCCAGTAGTCTCCCATGATCTACCCTATCAAATGCCTTAGACAGGTCAGTCGCGATACAGTCCAATTGACCTCCTGAATCCTGGATATCTGCTATATCTTGCTGGAATCCTACAAGTTGTGCTTCAGTGGAATAAACTTTGTAACAGTATGGCTTCTCTTCTGTGTGTGTCCGCATTTGAACAGTTAGGTCAGACTGCCTTTCTTTGTGAATGATTTGCCACAGACATTGCACCTGTAACACTTCCCGCCTGTATGGGTCCGCATATGATCGGTCAGACTGCCTCTCCTTGTGAATGATTTGCCACAGACATTGCAGCTGTAGGCTTATCGCCTGTATGGGTCCGCATATGTTCGGTTGGTTTGCCTCTCTTTATGACTCGCCTGTATGTCTCCGCATATGTTCGGTAAGTTTGCCTCTCTTTATGAATGATTTGCCACAGACATTGTAGCTGTATGGCTTCCCGCCTGTATGGGTCCCCATATGACCGGTTAGAAAGCCTTTCTGTATGAATGATTTGCCACAGATATTCCAGCTGTATGGATTCTCGCCTGCATGGGTCCACATATGATCGGTCAGACTGCCTTTCCTAGTGAATGATTTGCCACAGACATTGCAACTGTAAGGCTTCTCGCTTGTATTGGTCCGTATATGATCGGTTAGCTTGCCTCTCTTTCTGACTCGCCTGTATGTCTCCGCATATGTTCGGTAAGATTGCCTCTCTTTATGAATGATTAGCCACAGACATTGCAACTGTATGGGTCCGCATATGATCGCTCAGACTGCCTTTCCTTGTGAATGATTTGCCACAGACATTGCAACTGTATGGGTCCGCATATGATCGGTCAGATTGCCTTTCTTTGTGAATGATTTGTCACAGACATTGCAGCTGTATGGCTTCTCGCCTGTATGGGTCCGCATATGACCGTTTAGAATGCATTTCCGTATGAATGATTTGCCACAGACATTGCAGCTGTAAGGCTTCTCGCCTGTGTGGGTCCGCATGTGAACCGACAGACTGTATTTCTGTGTGAATGATTTCCCACAGGCATTGCAGCAGTATGGCTTCTCTCCTGTATGGGTCCGCATATGAACGGTTAGAGTGCTTTTCTGTATGAATGATTTGCTACAGACATTGCAACTGTATGGCTTCTCGCCTGTATGGGTTCGGATATGTTCGGTTAGGTTACGTCTCTGTATAAATGATTTGCCACAGACATTGCACTTGTATGGCTTCTTGCCTGCATGGGACCGCATATGACCGGTTAGACTACCTTCCTGTATGAATGACTTGCTACAGACATTGCAGCTGTATAGCTTCTCGCCTGCATGGGTCCGTATATGTTCGGTTAATTTACCTCTCTGTATGAATGATCTGCCGCAGACATTGCACCTGTATGGCTTCTCGCCTGCATGGGTCCACATATGACCGGTCAGACTGCCTTTCTGTATGAATGATTTGCCACAGACATTACACCTGTATGGCTTCTCGCCTGTATGGGTCCGCATATGTTCGGTTAGTTTACCTCTCTGTATGAATGATTTGCCGCAGACATTGCACTTGTATGGCTTCTCACCTGTATGGGTCCACATATGACCTGTTAGACTGCCTTTCTGTATGAATGATTTGCTACAGACATTGCAACTGTATTGCTTATCTCCTGTTTGAGTCGGCTTGTGATAAGATAAACTGTTTTTCTTGACAAATGATTTGCAACATACAGTGCACAAGTGAGGCTTGCTGCCTGTGTGAATACCCATGTGACCTGCTAGTTTTTTCCAGCTGAAGCATTTTCCACAGACATGGCAGCAGTATCGGTTCTCGCCCGTGTCAGACCGCATAGCGTCCTGCCTTTTCCTGAAATTTTTATGAGATACTGAGCATTCGTTTATAATCCCACCTTTATGCAATCGCGTGCCACCAGTCAGCATTTTCCTCTTTGTAAAGCAATTTTCAGAAAATCCGCACACTTGGAGCGGGTGGATCCTGAGGTGTTTCGATAAGCTGCTTCGGCTACATAACACCTTTCCGCAATGATCGCACTTGAAGGGTCGATCTTCCTTGTGTCTCTTCAGATGTCGCAAGAGGTCCGACTTCCTAGCCAGGATTTCACTGCACAAAGTACACCTGAAACTAGATGATCCGCCGGCCGGAGGTTGATGATCTCTATAGCTCAGCTCGGGTCCCGATCTACAGTGACAAATTAAAACCATGTGACCAATAGTTCAACAGCCAAATCCACTACAACTCTCACACAGGGGATTTGCTACTGGACATTCCAATCACTGATATCCAGTGCAGAGAGCTCGTTACTCAAAAACATTACATTCCTGAGAGTAAACATCATCTGAGGTTAAATTTCAAAAGCTCTCACTTCTTACGAGCATACGTTGCGTCTTTTCTTAATCACGATATCAGGCGCAAGAAACTTGTCACGGTTTAGAAATGTACGAGTTAATAGACAACCTCATTTGAAGAAAGCATGAGAAGTGGTCCAGCCTAAAAGAGTAAATACTCATAGAAGCTCTTTCATCCAGCACATATTATTCTATCGAAATCCGTAGTCTGTTCTCCTACATAAGGAACGGCATATGCTTTGGAGTTTTGATCTTGTTGAAGCACTCTGCGCTTTGTTACAGGGAAGTAATAATTTTTGTAAAGGACCTTGTTCTTGAGGTTGTTTGAGAGAATGTCTGTGCTGTAGATATTAATAAAGTGGAGAACGTTTGCCGACATTCAGCAAGATCTGTTGAAACACGGCTAATCTTTTATGAATGTTAATTTGTCACACAAATATACATATTGTATTTGTACATTGTTATATCACTATAGCATTTTATTATGTCACTGTGTCGCTTTTCTGAAATATGTATCTTTGATGTGCAATCAAACATAGCCAACCTATATATAGGACGGTAGGTTTATACAAGGACGTTCATACTTACTACCATGTACTACACCAGTCTACGTCTTAATTCCTGTATTTAACACGGTAGCCACTAATCCTGATGAAATCCTGGCAAAGCTGAAATATAACAAGTATACGACGGCTCTCTCGCTAGCATTGATACTGTCTTTTCTCCTCAAGACACTGCTGTTAAAGACATTATGAAGGCAACACAGAATATGGCATTGGTGGTAGCGTTTTATTACAATGTCCTAATATCCTAATTTTGAAACCAAACGCAACCTATCATGCCCTTGAATATTCTTACAAATATTACTTTAACAATACAGATAGAAGGAGCATGAAAATCAAGGCTTGAGCCAAAATTGGAGATGACAAGACGTTGAATTGCACCGTAGTGGATATTGCTGCTACGTAAAAGAAGGAATATTATTCTATTTATTTCAAAAGATCACTGGCAACGTGATTATTTTTTGTGGATTCATAACATAGTTGGATAGCATTCAATTCTGAGCCTGTCTCCCCACCACAGAGTAGTTCTACATATTCTACGGAAGAAGGGCGGGAAATGCAAATTTCTTGGTTAAAGGTGAGATCCGCTTACAACTGCGACATGGGAAAATCGATCATGCAAGCTAAAATATATCGTAACAAGGACTGGTACAGTCCAATTCATGCTGTACGAACTGAATTCACATGGCCGAGTCGAATGCATGACTGGCTCACAAGCAAAGTAATGGGAGGCTCGACCATGTATTGTTACTGCACTCTTTGGAGAAAATAAGTGGACAAATGAAAGGGGGACATTGATTCCAGATATGACAGACTAAATCTCTTGATCATCAAACAAGATATTGATGTTGACACCACTAGACAACGGGGGGCAGAAAATACGACACTGGATGGTATGTCATGCATTCTGTGGCATATCACACCAAGCAAAGGTGCAAAAGTCTGTAACCCTTCTTCTTTACGTGAATACTTCATTCCTGTGACAAGTAATTTATCAGGTTCACAATTAGTTTTCAGTAAAATAATGTTTCATTTAGCATTGATAAATATTCTACACCAACCAGCTATATTGCTGTAACACGTGGCGCTTCCCAGGTGACGGATACGGGTTCCCCGCTGGCCTGCCGATGAACTTGAGCAAAATATAAAAGCTCTCGCGTACCAAACATGTACAAAGTCTTTAATGGCAACTTTGGCGGAGATGGAGACGTTCACTAGGGACCAGATGGCGGAAGAGGTACACTAAATTTCTGGAAGTTAATGCAGAAAAAGAGGGTAGCGTTTCTTCTCTAAGGAGTGGCTGCAATAGGCATCTGTTCTCCATGTCCGCAGCTGCGTTACTACCTTCCGTCATGAGCACTTAAATGCTTCAAGACAAGCCGGTCATAAAATAATGCCGTTACATCATTACAGAAATATGTCTCATGGTATCGGAGCCAAGCTTAGTGCAGCCCCTGGAAGGGACGTGCATTGGCAGTGCCCAGTCAGCATGAAAAGTATGCTAGGGTTACCGTCGCACGGGCTGTGACGGCTAACCATGCAAGTACCCCCATTTTGTATCCCATCATTGAATTATGCCTGGGTGAAGTAGCGAATACGCCACTGCACTTGAGAGAAGGCTTGTAGGCATCTGAGAGGTGCGGAAAAAAGATGGAATGGAGAAAAGTCATGTGAAAAGAGGTGTGGTTACTAACTGATGTACAACAGAAACCGAAGAACAGCTCATGGTGTTGACATTGTCATATCAGCTAAATTTGACGGTTCAGTCTCCGAGGTGCAAAAGTTTGACAATCGCTTGACATAACTCGTCCGCATTGGAGAGAGAAGGAAATTCCAATTATTCAGCGCAACACTCCACAAACTGACGTGCGCATGGAAACCAAAGATGCGTTCTGGGCACCGCCTGACAAGAAGACCGCTGACTATCTTATTGTTGCCGCTGATCTGAATGGACGTGTCGGACCGAGGAAAGAAGAACAAACAGTCCATGGCGTTCATGGATATGGAGAAAAGAACGACGATGCCCAACAAATTCGCGATTATGCAGAAACTGATCACCGCAAAAACACGGTTCAAAAAGAGTGATATTCATCTACTCTGTACTACAGTGGCTCCCATCCAATTCGCATTGACTACATCCTTGTGAGAGGGTGAAATCTCGAAGATGTTCTAGAGATAACAGTTGTCCCTTATTAAATCCTTGCGATGCAACAACGACCAGTCATCTAAGCTGTGGATAAAGTCACCAAGAGCCCAATACTTCACAAGAAATAGACAAATTGGGATCAAATGGTTGCCCCGGAAGAAGGAGACTAACGTAGTTGCAAAAGTTACAGAGTCACAAATCACCATAGTTGAAGTGAGGCGGACACAACTGAAAGACGACTTTCGCTCTATTCCTGGAACAATTAAGTCAGGGCGACGACAACAAAGGATTAAACATGATATATGGCCAAGGAATGAAGATGTTAAATATGCAGTACGGTTGAAGAAGCAGCTGTACCACTAGTTTCTCGCCCGTTGGAATGCCTACAAGGCAGCCACTCGTAAAATGAAGGAGGTATTTGCCGTAACAAAATCAAACCGGTAGGCAGGTCTATATGTGAAACATGACATGCGCGAATTCGAGCGGAATTTTTAACGGCTAGTCTAATCGAGCCATCGCAAAACGTCAGAAGTCCAACGTTTTTACGGCATCAATGAGGAAACAGACGATTTGCTACTGGACAGGCGGGAAGCGCAAGTACACTGGTGGAACTATTTTGACAACATTTCAATCATGGAATTTCCGTATCTACCAATCCTAATCACCTCCGTCGTTGAAGGTCCAACGTAGGAAAATGACGTCACTAAAGTCCAGACTATGCTGAAGGAAATGAAACCAGGGAAAGCCATCTGTCCCGATTATCTTCCAGCAGAGTTTTGTTTCTCTCAATGGGGGGATGCAGCAGTGTGGCTAAAGCAAGCTTTTCAACCATATCATCAAAGAAGGTCAAAAACAAACAGACTAGCGACGGATTATCAATTCAGAAATAGGGGAAGCCCTGCCAATTTTTCTAATCACGGCCCGAACATACTTCTGAGCCTCGCAATGAGAGACTTAGAACAAATCTTCGACTAAAGGATTAGCGATTTAGCCAAACATACAACAAGCCAAGCTGGATTTGTGTAAAATTGTGGCGCAATAGGAGGAACCCATGCTGCCGGACTATTACTTGAGAAACACTGTGAAAAGAATAAGAGGCTTCATCACAAATTTCTGGACCCTTAGAAGCCCTTCCATCGGGTACTTCATGACCTAATCAGTCAGCCCTACAAGTACATGGCATTCCAGAGCACCTTGCTGAGAGGGTATAATTGCTCTACAAAGAACAAATGACTTGTGTTCAAGCTGCCGCAGGAGCGTCTGATGACTTCCGCATAACTGTAGGAGTCCATCAAGGCCCCGGCTTAATACCACTGCAGCTCATTCTTGTGATGGACATAATTACCACAAACCTGCGCAGTCCAATACCATGGGCACTTCTCTAAGCAAATGATATCATTTGGCTGAAGAGAATAAGGTAGACCTGCAGCGTCAAACAGAAGACTGGAACAATCGACTAGCGCAATAAGCCCCGCGCCCCAACAAGAAAAAGAATACATTGCATTACATTGTCGAGAAGTTGGAACCATGCATGTTGACGTTGAAGATATTGCACGAGTAGAGATATTTAAGTATATTGGCTCCACAATCTATGATTATGGCCGACTTACTGATGAAGTCAACTTAAGGATATACAAAGCCTGACTGAAGTGGAGAATGACAACAGGCGCCCTTCCGAACTTAGGACGAAGGGCCATCTCTAAACTAAGTTCTACCGAACTGATATCTGTCCTATCGATATCCATCCTGTCGTTTTCTACGGCAACGAATGCTGACCAGCTCTAGAGGTAGAACGCCAACTAAGCATCATGGATACAAAGTTGAATAGGTGGAAGGCTGGCATAATTAGACTAGATCACATTTCAAATGATGTTATTAGAAAACGTTTTGGCATTGCAGCGATCCAGAAGAAAATTGGGGAAAGGCGTGTGCGCTGGTTTGGTCATGTGTTGCGTGTAGAGGACGATACATTGGGAAAGTCAGAGTATTACACAGAAAGTCGGTGAAAAGAAGCGCTAGGGACGAACCAGACAGCATAGACTGATAAAGTGCACAACGGCCTGAAAGTTGGAAGACTACATGCAGATATGGCCCGAGACCGAACTAACTGGAGTCAATGAACCACAACACCGGACCCTGCCACCAGATGCAGACTGATGAATATTCTGTTACAAAAATGGAATGCAATGGATATTTTACACATCCTAACATTCAAATTAGCTTATTGTATGTTCAATTTTTCTCCCCTAATGCCTATGTCCGATATCTATAAAAACTTATTTTCACAAAATAGTGTTTGAATGTCTGAACGCTTCTGGATTTCGTGTTTAAGTGACTCCTATAAATGCATTCTGAAGAAAAACTTATAAATAAAAAAAATAAAAAATGGGTGTATCTGTGTTTAATGGGAAGGACAGTTTGAATATCCGGGGAAATTCTACGAGTACCTACAAGAGTGGAGTCCGTCAGTGTATTCTAGACTGAATAGAATTTTGCAATTCATATTTCTGCTTACATACGTCATAGACAGCAGACGATCATATTAATCAGTTTGTTATTTTCACTCCGATCACGCCTATAAATATGAAGACCATGGAGGAGTGGCACAAAGTGGTCAGCTCAGGGCCATGTGTCACTCAACGCTCTAAAGCTGGAAGGAAGCCACATAACTAAGTGGTTAGTTCAGGACATTTGTCTCTACACAAACGGAAGTAAGCCTCATCACTATTTAGCTCAGGACGATGTGTCTCTCCACAAATGGAAGGTAATCTCATCACTAATTGGTAACCTCAGAAATACGTGTATTTCCTCAATTCAGTAATTAGGAAATTTTATGAATCTTAACATCTTTTCTTATGTAATTAAATACCAAACTGGCATGGCAAATATTTTAGACATTTCAAAAGAAGTCATTTAAGTTGCGGCATGATATTTGTAGACTGCTGAAATGAGAGTGAGGAAACAATAGCGCCTGAGGTGAGATATAAAATAAAGTGGGAAGTAGCAGATAAGATCCGGTCGACTGAATCCTTCAGAAGCATCAAAAATCTATGATGTAAAATGGACTAAGCTACGTAGACAATGGACTGTCCTCTGACATATATGCCAAGAAAAAAGAAGACACATAAAATGCATGTCGCTTTGCTGGTCTCTGCACAAAATATGTTTAGAACGTAGAAAGCTAATTTAGACTCCATCAAAAATTGAAATATGATTTTGTGTGTGAAAAGGATTCATAAGCAACATTTTTACTGGTGGTCATAATACAAGATTGTTCGCTAACGTAGCCTATTGTGTCCTGTTACACATGAATTACAAAGAAACAGAGAGTGTGAGCTGGTACTTGGTAGTTCTGAGGACCGACATGAATATTTCTTGCCACTAGTTGTGAAAGTACAGTAGGAACAAGTCAGTGCATCACATAAGAGCCGAGAAGACTCTAACCACTCACAAAATCAAATAAACCATTCAGGATTCATAGTTTCCATCACAAATCTGGTTTGAAGTCAAACCTTAGGCTATGACTAGCCATCGCATGACCTGCTGATAGAAGGGCTTGGTTAAGAGCACCAATCCGAGACTATACAATCATTTCCCACGGATTATCAAAGATTATTTCACACAGTAACCAACAAAGGTGTGACAGCAAAAAATTAATTAGCAATGTCACAACTACAGTTCAAAAACACTACTGCATTAAATGTTTTAAAACAGGACATACACTTGTGGTACATTGTAAGGTCAGTGACAATAATTACACTTTTGAAAGAATATTATATCACTACGTTATTTACCTATTATTATTATTATTATTAGTATTGGGCAACAAGTTAGATACATATATACAAATATATATTATTTACAAATGTACACAGACAAGAAACATGTTTTATAGCAGAATGTCCAGTTAAGTGATCCTCTGTATGGCTTCCTCTGTTGGTTCGAAAAAGTCACTTGGGCTACCTGTGTAGGAACGTTGTGTACATTCACTTACAATATGGGGATCATCTGTCGAGATGCACCACAGTCGCACTCTGGTGATGAGATATATTTCCACTTATAAAGGGCATCCCTGCGTCGTCCATGATTTGTTCTCACCCAATTCAGAGTGGTCCAAATCTTACCCGGTAGATGATGTTGACCAGAAAAGATGTTGTGTAAGGAACTGTCTGTGGCAACTTTCCAGCGACTTCTCCATTCTTCTAAAGGGTGAAAATTCCCATCAGCCAATGCGACAGCATCATGCAAAGATGGATGTCGTGACTCCAACCTCGTTACCTTGAAAACAGGAATATCATCCAAAATAGGCAGTTGATGCTTCATTTCTATTTTCTTGAACTCTCGGATGGGAGCATTTTATCTTTTTAAAACAGGTGGCATTATACCTGACAGAATTGGGAGCCAATAAAGGGATGTGGACTGGATAGTACCAGATATTAACCGCAAGCTAACATTCAGTTGAGTACCAATTAGTCTTGTATATGGGCTATCCAGCCAAACTGGTGCACAGTACTCACCACACGAGAATACCGGTCCCAAAGCAGATCATAAAGTCATTGCTGATGAACCCCAACTTGAGCCATACAATTTCTGAAGGACAATAGTACGTGTTTTGAGCGTTTTTGACAGATTCATAAGATGTTGTTTGTAAGATAGTGTGCGATCAAGTGTAATCCAAAAATATTTGGGATAGCTGCTATGCCGAAGTTCTTGGTGACAAAAACGTATGTGAAGTTTAATGCCACCTTGGCGGTTATTCAGGTGAAAACATGACACTTCTGTTTTGTTAGAGTTAGGACACAGTTGCCATTTCTTGAAGTATGTTTCAAGTGAAATCAGGTCTCTTTGTAGCACTTCTTCTGTCACACTAAGGTATCGATTTTGAGTGGCTAGTGTTATGATATCAGCATAACAAAATGTTTGCGATGATGTTTCTGGGAGATCGGAGATATACAAACTGAACAGTAGGGGAGACAGTACCGATCCATGAGGTAATCCATTTTTGATCCATTCCTTTCTCTACTCATACTATTTCCCATACGCACTCGAAATCTTCTGTCATTGAGCATATTGCTTATAACCTGCATGATGGTCCTACGGGGTGCAATTAGGAGAAGCTTGTAAATTTGTAAATTGTAAATTTATCCTTCCCTGCAGACTGCGTCAAATGCTGCTGTAAGATCAATGAATACAGCTGAGGTCTTGAGTTGTTTCTGGAAACCTGCTTCCATGTGGAATGTCAGTGAAAGCACTTGTTCGCCGCAGCTGCGATTTGGCCTGAATCCAGCTTGATCAACTGTAATACGCTGAAAAATAGTTGCGCTGATTCTGTTGTGGAATAGCCTCTCAAAAAGAAGGGCAACAGGTCTATAACTGCTTGGGTCATAAAATTACTTAAAGATTCATAATTGAGCCAAATATGCTCGCCACAAAACAACAAAAAAAATCGAAACTTTACGCGCCCAGCGTACACATATCATGACGAAATATAACCATGGAAATCACAATTACAACAAAATCAATCATTCATCCATCTCACATTCAAGCTTTGGTCCACGGTAATATTATCGAATAGATTTATCGAACCCTATCTCTTGATTTTTAATTTTAAATTTTATTCGAAATATGAGAGTTTCTCCCGATGACAATATCAGACAAGGGCTACCATTACGATCGTCTGACGTGTGATTGTGACAGGATTATCACTTTTTCAATGAAATAGATTCCACAACGATGTTCCAGGATAATTTTACAGTAGAAATCATCACTAAAAATTCCATAGAACTGCCTATAGTCACAGATAAATAAACATTCGCGCATACGGTCTATGAGTCACGACTACGTTATTTTTAATCCCTTATTATCTCAAATTATCGATCAACATGTGCTGCATAAGAAGAAATTATGTTCAAAGACACACTCTCTTCCTTAACTGACTCGTGTAATGGACACACAAATAAAATCCTATCTTAAGATCCATTTACAAGTCTCAAAATACCAATAACAGTAAATGCAAAATTTGTGGACATTCAAACCACGACCAATATTCCAGGCCAACATCTACTTCAATATAGCACACATTAATCACTTATAAGCACAGTAATAATTACACTCATGACCTTTAAACATTCTATTAGACCGTAATAATGCCAATTATTATTATTATTATTATTATTATTATACGTGCGCGGTCGCGTCATCGCAGGCTATGGTTTTATGAAATCATAGATGACTCTATTCTATCTCGAATCTATGGTAAACCACAAAACATCAAGGAAAAATCCTAAATTCACAGAGCACGTCGATATTCTGTCCCAAATAATTCCAAAAATTATTCCATCATTATTTTATAAATTAATAACTATTATCGCGTGGGTCAAATATTTTTAACACTTTCCTCAACTTATCATGGGACAGTGAGAACATGTCACGAAGCACTCACTCAAATAGAACAAATTATAGGTCCCAAATACACTCTCATACACATCAAATCTACCAACACCAGTGAAAGAAGAGTGAAATTCCTAACTACAAAGACTATTAGAAATGATTTGAAATATTCAAGCAAGGACTACGTCTACATAATTATTACAACAGAAAATAGAGAAAAGTATAATTTAAAATCTTAGCTGTAGTAGACTTGGCTTCTGGACTCGGTTGATGATCAGTGAATATTTAACCAAACTCCATCTCCGATATTATTCTCTCCCGGGCTGAATTATGCCTCACATTTTAATAACACATGGCTGCAGCAGGCGAGGACTTAGGACAATTACAAACTCCGTCGTAATGCTGAAGTTCCATTCTTCGAAATATTTCAGGATTGCTAGGGATCTTCCGTCTTCTGGTGAAAGCTGAAACTAAAAGATCTGTTTTAGAAATTGTTCCCAACACACACTCGATTCTTCAAGATGGCACAGTTTTTACCTACTTAAAAAATTTTCTTCAGATTTATAAAGTTAAGGAAATCTGAACTGCTGCGTTTCCGATATTTCTGTGTCACAAAATTTCCTCAGAAGCAGAAAATTTATCGTCTTTCATCAAGTGAATGCTGGTAATGTTCCACGTCGGATACGCCGTTTCCAATAACACATGTGCTCGAACAATTATTCCCATAGACAACTGAGCAACTGAGCGAATGAGCAGAAAGCAAATGAGCAAATGAGAAAGATTTCCCCAAGTACATGGGTATTTATTTCTTCAAGACGTAGGTGTGTTTGTTAATTAAATTTTATTGGCTGAGATTTAGCGATCGGGCTAACCTTGCGATTCAATTGGTTAAATATCATGACGTCAAAATCTCAAAGTATTGATCGCTTTTAATCTGGTAGAGTTCCTGTCCACGTGCCACCCCTCTGATGTCTTCAACAAGGCACAAAAAAAAACAGACTCGCTTACACGGCACGGGGAAAACCTGTTTTACTGCGGGCTAGCAGACAGTGCAGAGTTGAAATCACCTTCCTGGATGATAATTTTATGCATGGTTCCACCCCAGTAATAAAATATTCTTCCCATACAAACCAATAACCAATTTTCAAGGGTGCATCTTCTCCCATGGCTGAAAAAATGATTTGATGGGCAGATTAAATCATTATTATCAGGAAATATAATTAACATGTCCCTTGAAAATTTTGAAGTACAGTTATGTGTCACACTATTCCATAATCATTCCAGATGACGTTCCAGCACGTAGCCTACTATTGTCCAGTTCCAGCGCAGCACAAAGCAAGCGTAATTGACTCATGGCGGAATCTTGTAACTCCTGACACTCTTTACATACTTCTTCCGTCATATCGACCTGCGTTGAAGCATGAAGGTAGATTGGATCCTCATCTTCGTTCCATGACGTTTCTTCTTCAAAGATGACGTTTATTTGATCTATAGCAAATTGTTTAGGACAGTTATAACTCTTCAAATTTGAACCATTATGAACTCCTTCATATGACTGATCAAGACTTTGTATGCGATTGGCATTGTTCCCATAGACTTTAATAATTTTGTACGGCCCAATAAATAACGGTGCAAACTTGGCATAAAATTTACTTGTGGTTTCTGAGGAAGCTGGTTTCTTGAGTAACACAAGCTCATGTAATTTTAATGGACGACGAAACTTCTTGTTTCTGACACGTCTTTGCCTTCTCTCAGCTTGTTCCTTTAGAGATTTAGCTGCCTTCTCAATATTCTCCTCCAGGGCAGGTTTTACATTTCCTGGGCATTGAATGATACTATCCCAAGGTCGGTAAGGTCGTCTGTCAAAATGAAGAACAACTGGAATCTGAGATGTTGCCTCGTGCATAGTGTTATTTAAGCATTCCATCATAATTGGTAACACATCTACCCATAGCCAATGTGTATTTCCGCAGAAAATACGGCAGAATTTTGACAGTTCCTGCATTACTCTTTCAGCTGGATTGCTCGATGGATGGCGGACAGAATTCAATATATGCTTAATGCCCAATTGTTCCATAGCTTGACGAAATTCAGCGGAGGTAAATTGTGATCCGTGATCAGTCAATATGGCCTTTGGCTTGCCCATATGAGGTATCAGGTTGCGGATTATCCGACGGATTACAGATTTGGAATTCGCCTTTTGGATAGGATACAAGGCAATATACTTAGAAAATACGTCGATAGTGACTATTACATGTCGGTTTCCCCTCCTAGAGATCGGGACGGGTCCAAATAGGTCCATTGCAAATAACTGTTTTGGCCCTGTAGGTATTATGGGAATAGGACTGTGCTGAAGCAGATGAGAGCTAGGTTTTACTCGCTGACAAGTATCACAGGTGCGGACTATGTTACGAACAATGGTTCGAAGTTTCTCCCAAGTGAATTTCTCCTGAATAGTGGCAACCGTCTTGTCAATACCACCATGACCAGTTATTCTGTGCGTATGCCAGATAAGGTATTCCTGTAATTTTGGAGGCACCACAACTCTAAGTTCAGATTTTGCAGAATCAATGAATTTAAACAATATTCCATCTAAATATTGGTAACGTGAAGCTTTCCTCTTATATCTTCTATAATTTGGTTCTCCGGGTTTGATTCTCTTCTCCAAAAAATCTATGATGTTTCTTAAATCTTTGTCTCTTTTCTGGGCTTGCCGAATATAACGTAATTTTCTTAAAAATTCGTGGTCCTCTGGAACTAATTCAATCTGATGGATTTCCTCAGTATCGGCATTCGGGTTACGACTTAAACAGTCAGCTAACAAATTGCTTTTTCCAGTACAGTGCTCCAGTTTAATGTCAAATTGCTGGACAAACATCGTCCACCTGAATATTCGTTCGGATGCCATGGTAGTTTTCAACATAAAAGTCAAAGCTTTGTGATCAGTCCTGATAATAATTTGATAACCATATATTATCTTCTGCCAGTATTTGAGGGCATAAACTATCGACAACATCTCCAACTCAGTAACCGTGCAGTGCTTTTCGTGATTTCTCAATTTTCTGCTGACGAAGGCAAGATAAATTCTCCTTTCAGGGTCTTCCTTATTTTCTTCGAATAACACAGCTCCAATTCCAATACCTGATGCGTCTGTTTGTAATATGAACGGTTTTCCAAAGTCTGGATATCCCAATTTGACGTTTTGTATCAGCATTTCCTTGGTCTTATTAAATGCTGTCTCACATTCATCATTCCATTTCCATCTGTTCCCCTTTTTTAGCATATCCTGTAAAGGTGCGACAGTCTGCGTAAAATTAGGGCAATGGTTGGCGAAAAAGTTGGCCATCCCTAAAAATTGCCTTACATGTTTTACTCTTATGGGCCTTGGAAATTTACTTATGGCTTCAATCTTGACCGGGTTAGGTCTGATTCCCTCACCATCTATTATATGTCCTAAAAATAAAATTTCAGTCTGACAGAATTTTGACTTGGCTAGATTTATATGGAATCCCGTTCTAGAAAGATTTTCCAGCAATTTCTCCAGTTTAGATAAGCGATCTTCGAAGGTTTCACTGGCCAAAAGTAAGTCGTCAATGTACTTCGTCGTGAAGCTCTTTACTTCCTCCGTAAGACATCGATCCAATGCTCGAATAAGAGCGCTTCCTGCGTTACATATGCCAAAGGGCAGTTTTCGGAAGACGTAGGTCTGTTGGTTGAACATGAATCCAGTTAGGAGTCTAGATTTTTCCTCCAGGAGAATGTGATAATATGAAGAAGTGAAGTCGACTGACGTAAAGAGATTCATCCCTCGAAATTTCCTCAGAACTTCTTTAATAGCAGGTGCCTGGTCTCTTTCAGGGATTAGCTTGCGGTTTATCTCACGAGCGTCTAAACACAAACGAAGAGATCCATCTGGCTTGCTTACGATGACTAAAGAACTAAGAAAAGGTGTACTAGCTTTCATTATAATCCCATCTTTCTCCATGCCTTCGATTAATTTTTCCACTCTGGAATGGAATTTTTCCGGGATCGGGTATGGCTTCTTCTTGAAAGGAGTCCAGTCAGTTGCCACCAATGAATATTTAAAATCTGGAATTTGTCCCGGTTTGTCATCAAACAAGTTCTTATATTTTAATAATAAATTTCGAAGTTGTTCCTTTTCTTTATCAGTTCCCTGAGCTGAATTCACCTTCTGATTTATAAGATCCAAGGGATGTGTTCTATTTTCGCCCTCTTCAATGATGTCATCCAGAACCTGATGAATTTCTTCTAAGGCCTCATGGTCTTCTTTCTCCCTCGATGTTAAGGCGCAATTTATGTGGAACACCTCTTGGTCGGTTACATCAACAGGATTCATGACTGCAATTTCTGAAAATTCCTCCAGACGAAATACTATTTGGTTGGAGTCCAAACTAATGTTTGCGTGGTATGATGTAAGAAAATCCATTCCAAGAATGATATTAAATTTGATATTTGTCATAGCCAAAAATATATTAGGGAACTTGGTGTTTCCGATTTCCACATCGAGAAATGTCTGCTGCTTGCAAATTACAATCTTGTCAGGGATAATTCCTTTAATTTTAACATGTGAGACTGGAATGATGGGTATTTCATGCCTTCCTCTTAAGTCATTCATAAATGATGTTGATATTACACTAATAGTGGAGCCGGTGTCAACTAAGCATTTAACTCTCACGCCACAAACTCTAGCTAATATTATTGGTAATGTCCTTGCATTATTTCTACTAGCCTCATGATTTTCTTCCAACAGATCATCAGATTTAGTAACCCATGAATCAATCTGAACTACAATCCATTCCTTCGGGACCTCTGAATTACAAGAGTTAGGATTCGTACTATCATTTTCTAGTTGGATGGATGTTTTTTTTTAATAGCCCCTTGACTATAATCTTCCTTTTCATAGCGCTGTCGATTATCTTCTTGCTTAGCCCTTTGGTATTCTAAGCTTTCTGCTCCTACTATATCTGGGTTCACGTCCTGGTCCTGAATCGCGTGACGCCACTTGGATTTCTCCTGATTTTCCTTGCGTAATTCCTGGATGTATTTCTCTCTCTCTTCTTGTCTCCAGTTTCTTTTTCTTCCTCCCGTATAGTTAGTTTCACTATTTCTTCTCCACCTTCCTCGAATATTTTCATAGGGTCTGCGTCGTACATTCCTTCGGTAATAATCTCTCTCCTCGTCACTTCTGTGTCCTGACCTAGGAGAACGGTCTCTCGGTGACATTTCCTTTGTAGTTCGACCGCTAGGTCTCCCTTGGTTGAATGAAGCTCCACTGTCGGCTCGGACGACTGTAGCTTGCAACACCTGTTGCTCTTGACCTAGGTTACGTCGTGGCTGCTCCCTCGAGGTTAAATCGAGTTGACGAAGTACGGCCTCAGCCTGAATTGCGGTCTGCGCGTTCGAAGCAATCATTATACGTTGAATGTCCGCTGGAAGTTGCCTTATTATTACACGGACTACTTCAACTTCTGAGGGTGGCATATCAAGCTCCTTTAGTTTACGTAATTGAGCCGAAAAATAATCAGCATAGCGTGTGGGCGTAGAAGAAGCGTACCTCTTAGCGTAGAGTTCTGTTTTTAAATTATGCTGTAAGTCACTGTTCCAATATCTCTCCAGAAATGCTTTCTTAAACCCTTCAAAATCTTCAAATGAATACTTGAACGCTTCATACCATGTTAATACGGAATTCTCCAAATAGCGTTCAGTCACCCTTAGTTGGCGTTCAGGAGGTATCTTATTATCTCTAAAGTATTCCTGAAGTTCACGAATGAAGCTTTTAGGAGTAACGCCTTTAACATTATTGAACTTCTTTGGCTGTTCCTCATGTAATTTAATAATATTAACGATTTGAGTCTGACCTGAAATATTTGCTGAATTTATCCCACTACTGTCCTGATTTATGTAAGGATTTGTGTTATTTATGGGATTAGCCATGTCCACCCTATTATCTACATTTGGAGTTGAAGACGGGACTTCACCAGACATCCGCTTCTCCAATTGACCTTGCCTTTCCAATAATGTTGAAGTGACAATATTATGACTCTCGCCCTGAAGTTTGATTATCTTAAGCTCTTCAACAAGCTCCTTAATTCCATCCTGAAGTTCACGCTTCGATGCTTCGGACTCAGCTTTTACTTCGCTAATTTCCTTGTCCACTTTCGTTTATATTTCTTTAAGACCAGTCTGTGTCTCTTCGATAGTCTCATAGAAATATTCTAGCCTTTCTGACGTGGTTACATGGGAAACTTTTATTTCTGCTACGACTCCCTTTTCCACCTGTTTCAAAGTTTCGTAAAGACAGGTAAACTTTTTACTCCATGCTGCCTTAGTCGCTGTAAGGTCCTCTGCATTGTCCACAATTTTCTCCTCAATATTCTGAAAATTTTTCTCCACCTCATTTTTGTATTTATCAAGCCCCTGTAGTACGTCTGTCTGGACTTTAGCGAGTCTCTCACTTACTTCGTTCGACATATCAGCCAACGAACTTGTAATACCCGCCTGTATTTCACCTTTAAAGTCTGAGAAATTCTGTTTGACTGCTACAAGTTCACTTTGAATGGATGCTATTTTCCCATTAAATAATTTCACATCCATGTGCAGTTTATTAATGTTTTCGTCCGTCCTATTCTGTATTTCTTCCAATGCACTTTTAAGATCGGATTTAAATTTATCCTGTCCCTCGTTCAGTTCTAATTTCAGTTTTTCGTTATTCTCACTTAATTCCTGTCTCAACCGCTCCTGACTTTCACTAAGATCCTGTTTCAATCGCACCTGATTTTCACTAAGGTCCTGTTTCAGCCTATCATTGCTATCCTTCAGGTCCTGCTTCAAGCTATCTTTCAAATTTCCTAACGCATTCTCCAAAAATGCACGCCATTCATCCATAATAACAAACTTTTCAAAGAAACGGCAGTTCAGACCTCGGGGAGAATAATATCAGAGTATAAACCAGAGTCCAGTTCCACGTCCACTAATGAATTAAGCTCACCTCCTTAGGGGAAGATTTGTATATCATTTCAATAATATTTAACTATTAAAATCCGAAATGTTGCGCAAATGCAGTCGCATAAAAAAATGAAATTTTCCTAATCTCCAAGATTTTGTTTCAAGTATTCAACATGGCCCTTCCTAACTTTAACTAAAGTGCACTCTGCCACAGAGATCTGGGCTAATAAATGTTATCAAATAACCCAAAAATCCTATTGTCGCCGCATCTTGCTTATGTCCAAATTTTGGACTACAAGATCGAGTCCTTAGATTGCCGTCGCCGATGAAATTCGGGCCAAACACGTTACGGGCGCCAAATTTGTACTACCTGCACCGTTTTGCCGGGCAGCCCAGCCGGTAAGCAAAAGTCCCAGAGGCGTTCGCTTACAGGCAACGCTAAATTATAGGGGACAGGGTCAATCTAAGGACTGACGACAAATGAAAGCACTAAAAAGAAATGGGTTTTAACATTTATTAAATAAAATATCAGCACTTTCCAGATTCTATAAATATTTTCAAAATCTTGAAATAAAAATATTTAGTTCTTCCCTGCTGGAATTCACCCATAGTTCTTCATTAAATTGCATTCTGCAAAAATACGAAACTAAGTCTTAATAAATCGTATTAGGAAATTAAATAAATTAACATTTGAGAAAATCCTATCTCAAAATATCAAAAATCTGAATTATTTTCTTTTTAAATTATTATTTAAATTAACAATACTCTGCGATTCATTTTACCGTAAGTCAAATTTTTACCTCTCACGAAAAATCAAATAAATCATTTCTATTAATCAAATATTATTCTAATTAATTATTTAAGCTTCAAATTATATAATAAAATTATTTTGAAATCCAATACCCAACTCATTAGATTCTTATTTTTATGTCAATTGACCTAGTGTTGTGCACAACTCACAATAAAGACTTAAAATTCTCGCATTGTAGAGTTAAACATTTTACATTTTGTGAGCTTAGTTCATTGACGCGATCCTTGCTTAAGTATTTTCCCTCGAAGCAAAGATCCTAATCTATCTTATTCCGGCATAAAATTACTTAAAGATTCATAATTGAGCCAAATATGCTCGCCACAAAACAACAAAACAATCGAAACTTTACGCGCCCAGCGTACACATATCATGACGAAATATAACCATGGAAATCACAATTACAACAAAATCAATCATTCATCCATCTCACATTCAAGCTTTGGTCCACGGTAATATTATCGAATAGATTTATCGAACCCTATCTCTTGATTTTTAATTTTAAATTTTATTCGAAATATGAGAGTTTCTCCCGATGACAATATCAGACAAGGGCTACCATTACGATCGTCTGACGTGTGATTGTGACAGGATTATCACTTTTTCAATGAAATAGATTCCACAACGATGTTCCAGGATAATTTTACAGTAGAAATCATCACTAAAAATTCCATAGAACTGCCTACAGTCACAGATAAATAAACATTCGCGCATACGGTCTATGAGTCACGACTACGTTATTTTTAATCCCTTATTATCTCAAATTATCGATCAACATGTGCTGCATAAGAAGAAATTATGTTCAAAGACACATTCTCTTCCTTAACTGACTCGTGTAATGGACACACAAATAAAATCCTATCTTAAGATCCATTTACAAGTCTCAAAATACCAATAACAGTAAATGCAAAATTTGTGGACATTCAAACCACGACCAATATTCCAGGCCAACATCTACTTCAATATAGCACACATTAATCACTTATAAGCACAGTAATAATTACACTCATGACCTTTAAACATTCTATTAGACCGTAATAATGCCAATTATTATTATTATTATTATTATTATTATACGCGCGCGGTCGCGTCATCGCAGGCTATGGTTTTATGAAATCATAGATGACTCTATTCTATCTCGAATCTATGGTAAACCACAAAACATCAAGGAAAAATCCTAAATTCACAGAGCACGTCAATATTCTGTACCAAATAATTCCAAAAATTATTCCATCATTATTTTATAAATTAATAACTATTATCGCGTGGGTCAAATATTTTTAACACTTTCCTCAACTTATCATGGGACAGTGAGAACATGTCACGAAGCACTCACTCAAATAGAACAAATTATAGGTCCCAAATACACTCTCATACACATCAAATCTACCAACACCAGTGAAAGAAGAGTGAAATTCCTAACTACAAAGACTATTAGAAATGATTTGAAATATTCAAGCAAGGACTACGTCTACATAATTATTACAACAGAAAATAGAGAAAAGTATAATTTAAAATCTTAGCTGTAGTAGACTTGGCTTCTGGACTCGGTTGATGATCAGTGAATATTTAACCAAACTCCATCTCCGATATTATTCTCTCCCGGGCTGAATTATGCCTCACATTTTAATAACACATGGCTGCAGCAGGCGAGGACTTAGGACAATTACAAACTCCGTCGTAATGCTGAAGTTCCATTCTTCGAAATATTTCAGGATTGCTAGGGATCTTCCGTCTTCTGGTGAAAGCTGAAACTAAAAGATCTGTTTTAGAAATTGTTCCCAACACACACTCGATTCTTCAAGATGGCACAGTTTTTACCTACTTAAAAAATTTTCTTCAGATTTATAAAGTTAAGGAAATCTGAACTGCTGCGTTTCCGATATTTCTGTGTCACAAAATTTCCTCAGAAGCAGAAAATTTATCGTCTTTCATCAAGTGAATGCTGGTAATGTTCCACGTCGGATACGCCGTTTCCAATAACACATGTGCTCGAACAATTATTCCCATAGACAACTGAGCAACTGAGCGAATGAGCAGAAAGCAAATGAGCAAATGAGAAAGATTTCCCCAAGTACATGGGTATTTATTTCTTCAAGACGTAGGTGTGTTTGTTAATTAAATTTTATTGGCTGAGATTTAGCGATCGGGCTAACCTTGCGATTCAATTGGTTAAATATCATGACGTCAAAATCTCAAAGTATTGATCGCTTTTAATCTGGTAGAGTTCCTGTCCACGTGCCACCCCTCTGATGTCTTCAACAAGGCACAAAAAAAACCAGACTCGCTTACACGGCACGGGGAAAACCTGTTTTACTGCGGGCTAGCAGACAGTGCAGAGTTGAAATCACCTTCCTGGATGATAATTTTATGCATGGTTCCACCCCAGTAATAAAATATTCTTCCCATACAAACCAATAACCAATTTTCAAGGGTGCAATACCTTGATGTGCGTGGTGTTCTTGATTCCAGAGTTTGGACCTGGCACCGTAGGTATTTGGTATGTTTCTTATCTGATGGAGTTTGGGAAGTTGTGACGATGTGAGATGCTACTTCATCCGGAGTAACTCCAGGCTGTTGCTTCACCAAAGGTGTCCTTCCTCCAAGTTCTCTGCGGTGCCCCCAAGATCTTCTACTGGAATGAGTTAGGTCGATATTCTCCACTGTCTCAATCCACCGTTCTTTCCGGGTAGTATCCATGCTGGAAAGAAGTTCATCAGCTATGTCTTCATCACCAGTATGCCGATATTCGTTATAGAATGCATCAGTCTCTACATTCCAACCAGGGATGTATTCTTTTCTATGGCATACTCTTCTTAGCCGCCATCATAACTGCATCTACGAAACGCTTGTAATTGTGCTTGGGAGCAATCCACCGAACACATTTATCCAGTTCAGTGGTGAATGTTGACGAATTTGCTTTTCTGAAGTTCCTCCGAGCATGTGGTATTGACCGTACATCAGGAATTTTAATGCCAATGTCCACTATAATGGGGCCATGTTGACTGTGGGGAAAATGTCTGAACACTTTACGACTGGTATGTAAGGGCTGTCCTCCCTCATTGCAGCTAACAAATCACAAGTCAGGATTGAAATCCCTATTTCATGCAGCTGACTGGAAAGTACCAAGATCTTTTGGGTCAAAAATCAGATGGAGATTGATCATTTCTGTCTATTCTACGAGTTTCTTTCCACATTCATTGTCATCCGAGTACTTCCATAGTTCGTGATGGCTGTTGAAGTCGCCCATATAAACTGCAGGGTGTTGAGCAGTCGGGAGTATGGTACCTGACCACTGTGCGTTTGGGGGTTTATAAATGTTAAAAATAGTAACATGTGCCACACGCACAGCAACACAATGGATGTCTTCGTCTTCGTTTTGAAAGAGCAGTGAGGCATCTTGGATATTATTACGAACATAAGTAGCTATACCATGTGCACTGTGATATGTTGCACCAAGAGCTGTGAAACCATTAATGAGGCCCCTTTTCCGAAACTCTTCTTCATTGGCTGTATGGATTTCATGTATATCCACAACATCTATATTATTATTCAGGATAACTTTGGACAGGTAGTCACATTTTGCTCTGCTGATGCTTTCTACGTTAAGCTCGAAAACATGGATGAAAGGTCCGATGTTTCTTGTCTGGTAGCTCTGAGAAGAGCCATTTCCATGAAATACTTCTGCCATTGCTGGAGGATCTTTAAAAAGATAGGTCCAGCAGCCACAGTTATTGCTTTCTTAGCACCACCCGGGGGTCACGCGTAGGGCACTTTGAGGGTAAACCTACGGACGTGAAGCAATAATGTACCGCCTATTTATCTACTTTTATGAGATAATAAATTCACTTACTTGAAGAATTCTGAATATTTTTAGGCACCCTGCACAAATTTAAAAATCCACTTGTACCTGTTCATTTTATTAGTTAATACTAATTGTGTAAGTATGTTTGCAATCAACACACTAGAAGCACCTGACTGTCAATGAACACTAAAATGAAATAGAAAGTGTGACCACATCACTGGAATGAACATAAATTCAATAACACAATTTTTTTATGCTTACAACAATGCACAAGTTTTATTTGAAATCTATGATACCGAAGATGTAGCATAACTGACCTCAAAGTTTCATTTCTACAACACATTATCTGCTTTGGCGTCCACAAATGGAGGAACCTGACTTAACACATAAGAGAACAGAAATGATCAGAAAAAAGGAATCTAACCAAATAATTTCAAACTGACATTCTTCGATTCATCACATTATTGAACTCAGCAATCATTATATTGATTAATGAAACTGATTATGTTAGTTTTAAATATTTATTGTTTACAATGTACATAAAACTTAACAAATTCGAATTTGTAGATTTAATTTTTAATCTACAAATATCGCTTTTTCTGTGTGTCACTGTTGGCATGAACGTATAAAAATATTACTCAGAATATCTGGAAGCAATAGTTTCATATAGCATTTCAGATGATACGAATGTGATGAACAAATGATGCACAGAAAGTGAAAGAAAGAACACTTTTTCATGGTTGCTTAAAGGTATTGTAAACAAATACACTTCAAAAATACCTAGCTTTACCAGAGATTCTTTTTGTAGATATATATTGAATAAAACTACGAGTACATGATGGAACATTAAAAATGATCTTAATGTTCCTGAATATTTTAGATAATTTTAACAAATAGAATTTTCAGATATTAGTGTTTAAATGTAACCTTGTAAAGACAGGATTGAACTGATGAAAATGGCCACTTTTGGAGATAAACCAACCACTACTGAACACAACAGAGAATAGGTACAACATATTCCATATTGTATAGGACTTGTAGTATACGTACTTTGTTTCTTTTTTGATGTATGGCAACAGCTGATCATCAGTTTGTTCCTCTATGAATATTTCCTCCTTAGTATCTTCGGAAGGCTGTCAGTAAGAAATAAAAAAAGTAGAATAAAGAATTAAGGAAATAAAAATATATAGGCCTAAAATAGAAACAGCTGAGAAAATAAATTTCATAGTGGCACAAAAAGAGTATAATTAATTTATCTCCCATTTAAAAAATATATAATGGAAAGGAACAATCAAATGAAAATCCCATTAAATGCAAGAGAGGTGTCTACCTTGGTGGCAAATGGTACCCAAAAATACATTATTATCAAGCACTAAATTTTAAAAGAACAGAGAAATAGACAATTTCCTAAAAACAGTATTATACAATTTTTGCTATTTTTTTCTATTAAGCACAGCTCATTCTTAATAAATGTATAGAATTTACAAACTCTTACTCATAATATTTTCTGTTTCACAAACATAGTCAACACACATACCACTTGTGCAACTACTTCCAATAATACTATACAAATTCTATTAGGTTAAAATTTACATTGCATTTACTTATTTATTTTATTTTTTACCCTTTTTGGAACCTAACGTGCACAATGACCTGCTGTGTTTTAACCTGAGTCCCTTTTGCCAATGCTTTTCAAACAATTGATGAGATATAAGAACATGAAAAGGAACACACTGTTGGACAGCAGTAGACACAGTAGCATAGAAAGGGAGGAACATTGCAAATTTGTAAATTTAAAATCACCTACATATTTGTGAATATTCAGCAGAGTATATGTACACATACGTGTATGTGAACATGTACAATTTTAGGAAAATAAATAATAGTAAGCAGTATCTCCAAATCATTGCCCAACACCATTCCTTGCTTCTGTTTCTCTTTCTGTTGACCTATAATTCCACAATGACTAGCCATTTTCTTCATCCTCTTATATTCATATTCCCCTGTTCCCATCTTCCTACATATGACTTCACTTGTCACCTCTTTGTTCATTTCCATGTTCCTATATAAATTCTTTCCAAAAACACTTCACTGTAATATCATATAATCCCACAGTACTCCCACCACTTTCCCAACAAGTGGACAATGCTTATATCAGAAGCATAGAAATATCCATCATACCCCTCTGTACATCACATTAAGACCAAAAGCATAAATCAGTTAATGTCCCAATCAATGAATGAATGAATCAATCAATGAATCAATCAAACCACAGCAATTAGGGCTGTTGGTTGTTTAAATAGAAAAAGATTGTAGAAATATATGAAACAACACCCTTGGTAAATTATTTCCTATAAGTGAACATTTGCCAAAATTTGTCCCCATGAATTCCAACTTATCTTCATGTTGCGATCTTTCCTAAACTTAAAGAACATGATTTAGATGTGGTAATTCTAAATTCCCATGGAGGGAATTAGGTATTTTTCCACCAATAGAGCATATTTTTGATCTGATTTAAATGTATTCATCAACAAATGTCATTCCAAGACATCTCTCTAATGACATCTCAGAATATACTGCTTAATCAAACAACTTGTCTCCTTTCTCCAAGTCTCCCCAGCTGAAACTTTGCAACATCTCTGTAACACAACTCTTTTGTTAGAAATCACCCGCAAGAAATGGGGCTATTTCTGTGGATCATTTCCTGTTCTCTACTCAAGTAATACTGGTGATGGTCTCACACTCTCATTGTGGCTTTGCTGGAGATTTATATGCCCTCTCCTTTACAACCCCTAAAAAAACTCATAATCATATTAAGAGATCTGTAAATTTTATTTTCAATATGTTTAAATGATTACCATAATGAAGCTATATCCTTATTATAAATAGCTAGGTACTTACAGAGATCCCCATTAAGAAATTTCACCCATCAATACAATAATAAAACCGGAGAGGACTCTTTCTATTTGAGAAACAAAGAAACTGAATTTTCACCACGTTTACAAATATAGCATTGCCCGATGTCCATCTTACAATATTGTCAAGGTCTTTTTCAGTTACTCATAATCCTGAAACTTATTTATTACAAAGAGCCTCATCACTTATTTCAGTTCATTATTCATATTGTTTATATATATCAGAGAATAAAGGTCTCATAATACTGCCCTGTGGGACCCAATCCCATAATTGTTACAGGATCAAATAAAGCTTCACCTACTCTTATGCTCTGAGTTCTATTTTGTAGAAATACACTAGACATGGCCAAATTTTAATGGTAAAAGGTATATTTCTACCTTTATGTAAACTACCGACCTTTATAGCCTAATCCTTGAACTTGTTTGGAGGCAAATTTCCACTTGGGATATCCTGGTGCACACTATTGTATTTTTTCATACAGTGGCTACAGTGAGAACCACAATGTAATTTCATTATTCACAAGGTTTTGTGTCATTTTTGTTAGTGAGCATTTTCTGTTGTTTACCTTTATTAACTGCATATTGTTGCTGTTTGGAAGTAAATAATGTGACCTATTGTTAAGACTGTGCATTCTGTAAACTACATGTATTATTGATACTATTCAGGAGTTGAGTTGTATTTCTTAAGAGTGGTTCTAGAGAACTGTCAAATTTTGAGGTTATGGGAAGTCGAAGAGACCTTTCGCCAAGAAAGGCACTGTCAGAGAGCTACTTTTTGAGAAACGTCATTCACAACAAGAAATAGATTCTAGATTGCAAATACCACAGCAATCTGTAAGTAGAATTTTAAAATGTGAAGATAACGGGAAGACAAAATGTGATGATGATGATGATGATTGTTGTTTTAAGGGGCCTAACATCGAAGGTCATCGGCCCAAGACAAAATGTCAACAACATGTTGGAAACTGTGGGCAAAAGAAGAAACCAACCCAAGGAGGAAGCAAAACTGATTAATTTGTCAGTAAACAACCGCAAGGTTACTAGTTTGGATTTACGTAAGAAATTAGAAGAGTATGGGTCATTTGTATTAGCCAGGACTCTGAGGCGAGAGCTGTTTAATGCTGGAATGAAAGCAAGATGACCTCAAGGCAAAGCGAAGTTTACCCCTGCTATGGCTGCAAAGAGGTTCCAGTGTACCAAGACTCTCCAGAATTGGTCATCTGATCAATGGTAACAGGCAAATCCATGACAATTACTGTAATTCCTAAATTATCATTCATTATTCCATTATAACCCAATCTAAGTGATGTAACCGTACAGCACAGTAAATGTATGAAATTCTTCTTTTAAACCTTACAGCTTATTGCATTTAATGCTAGGCTTATTTGTTTTATTTATTTCAGGTTTGCTTTAGTGACGAATTGGTATTTCCTGTCAAAGAAGAGACAAGTCAATATGTCAGAAGATAAGGAGAAGCATTCCATCCAGATTGAATGAGGCATCCAACTTCAGTGATGGTGTGGAGTGTGTTTTCTTGGTATGGCCGTGGACGATTATATATTGTAGAAGGAACTATCAGATGTGAACAGTATAGTATTAAGAACCCGTTTGGTAGCTCAGGTGCAAGAGTAGTTTGGCCAAAGTGAATTTATTTTTATGCAAGATGGGCCTCCTTTCCACAAAGCCTAGAAACAGTCCAGACATGAACCCCATAGATTATCCTTAGCCGATAGCAAAGAAAAGTCCAAGGAAAAATAACGACAAAAATTGGCTTGATTGAGAAGCTCGGTCAGATGTGGTGTCATGATGACGATTTAAAGAGTCAGTGTAAAATACTGTTTGAGGGTATGCCCAGTCTAATCAAGTCGCTCATGAAAGCTAAGGGGTTGCATACCAAGTACTAATGTCATGAACTTAAAAATTGGTAACATCTCATGTGTTCAATTCTCAAATTTTTAATGTTTAATAATTTGGCCATATCTTTATAGTCACCCATTTAGCCTTTGTTTTATCTATCCCAAACGCACTAATTTTCTGTCAGTAGTTTCCCGAGATCTACCCTAAGAAAATCCTTAGATATGTCAATCGTGATACATTTGACTTCCTGAATCTAATATATCTGCTACATCCTGTTGGAATCCACAAGATGAGCTTCAGTGGAATAATATTTCCTAAACCTGAACTACCTTCTATCGAGCCAGTTGGTAATTTCTTAAATGTGTATAACATAATCAGAAAGAATGCATTCCAAGAGCTTGCATGCAACACAAGTCAAGACGACTATTGTGTAATTACTAGCTTTAAGTTTAGCACATTTTCTCTATACACAGAGTGCTACTACACTAAGTATTCATTCATCTGGTATAGCTGTTTCATACATACTCTAATCAATATCTCAATTGAGCGACAGATTTCTTAGCCACAGGTTCCTCAAAGACAATTCTTTCCCTGTGTTCTGTGGAGTATTTTGTGAAAGCCAATTTACATATAGGGAAAGAATTGTTTTTGAGGAACCTGTGGCTAAGAAATCTCAATCTGAACTGCATGACCGGAAGTAACAAGGTCACTTTAATTTCCTCAAAAGGAAATATTTCCCTGAGAATCTGACTGCACCATCATTCTCAACATTCCACGAAGAGCATCCCTGATTTCTCTGTCAGTATAGTTCTGATACACCTTGTACACAGGTCATTACAGTGAGTGCGTCTCGATTGAGATTTATATACAGTATGCCTTCGTCTTATCCTACAACTCTTCTTGGACTGCAATCATCCATAGGAACGTTAGATATTCATTACAAGAGGAACTAGGTTATATCGTACCCAAGTTTACTGTGACGGTTGCAGAGAAAGATCTGTAGAATGTGTCTACATGTTGTCAAATGCATTAAGATGAACAAGAGGAAAATTTATGTTGTTGCTAGGGTCTCCTTCTAGTCTTTAAGCTTCCACCACTTGATGTTCTCAGGGGCATAGAGGTCCTTAAATCCGCTATGCCTACCTTATGCAGAGGTGGAATACAGTCAGATGATATGACATTCACATCCTTTCTTCGTCGTAGATCACGGTGCTGAACAACGATAAGGTCAATTTGCTTGCTGCAGTCACCACAAGTGAAACCTCAAATATGAGCTCCATCATCATATCAGGTACCGAAAGTATTACCACCATGGCAGCTATAAAAATTCTTAGTGACCATCATGCCATTAAGGTCATCACAGAGAAGTGGAAACTAATCTTCAGGATACGCTGCAACATGACCTCGTAGCTCCTGCCAATGCTCTTCCTTATCCAGGTCATCACAGCCAGATTGTGACATAGAAAACACAAGTTCGAGAGGATGCAACGTCGAATGTAATTCACATAAGGCTGTCGGAATAGCACTGAACCTCAGCAACTCAATCTTGCATGCTTGCGCACACAATGAAATCAACACCATTCCTGCTGGATGTAACCTGGCAGATAAGTTCACAGACATCTTTGATGTCATGAGATTTCTGGCCTTTCCAAAGCGAGCAACTTAAAATCTAATTACATAGCTACACTTCAATTCTAAACCGGACTTACATTATCCAAATTGCAACAGGTTAACAGGAACAATAGAATGAAAAGATTAAGTAATAATAAAGCAAGAATGATATTTACTAATAAAATAATTATTCTACAATAATTCTAAGCCACATTTAGATGTATCCTACCTACAATAGTTTAACTGAAGCAACAAATATTCCTAAAGTATGAATTTATGGAACTTATGACAATGTAAATATTCATTGACTATGTACATAAAATTTAGTTTCCTTGATTCATCAAAGAGACAAAAAGGTGAATAGTTTGAATGTAATTATCAGTCAAAGAACAGTGGCCGGTTATAATCATAAATTTAAGCCATATTAATGAAAGTTAATTGAACATAACCTACGGCATATTGTTTATTTGATGGTTTCTACCATTTCTCTTTCACACCGACACAGATAGGTCATATGCCGATGATGAGCTAAAAATGGCTAGGAATGAGAAGGAAGCAATTGTGGCCTTAATTAAGGTACATTCGCACCATTTGTTTGCTGTGAAAATGCGAAACATGCTCTTCAGGGCTGTCGACAGTGGGTTCGAGCCCAGGATCTTATAAATGCAGGCCAAGAGCTACATGGCCAGTTATTCAGTACAACAAGGAAGCAATTGCTTGAATTCCTTCTCTTCCAATACTTACTGTGAGAGTATATTAATATGTAATTTCAAACAATACGTTAAAAAGTAAGTTTTTATTTTAGAAATTCAGCTTTTACAGTTCCCCAGATGTACATGCACATTTGGACATAAGTTTTCATATACATGTCCAAAAGTAGTAAAGTAGATTCCCAAAATTCTATGCAGAGCATGCCTTCCTCCCTTGAAGTCAAGATGGGCTGCCTACGTATGCTCTTCGGATCTAGGAACGAGGTGGCCCTTACTTCTTCGCAGCTTCTCTATATGCCCTTCACCAAGAATCCCTTTAAGAGACTTATCAAGCTTATCGGCATTGTAATTACGTTAGACAATGCTTCCAAATTTATCCTTATATTCTTGCAACACATTCCGAAGTAACCCCATGAAAGAACCTTACTCAGAAGAACAGCCAAAGACATGATTCTTGAGGTGATCAAGCTAATGCAAGTTGAACCTAACAGCACTTCAGTTAGAGTAAAACAATTCACTTCAACTAACATTTCTTGACAATGTGAACATTTGGTACCACACGATACAACAAGCAACGTCTCTCACTGAGGGACAAAGAAAAAGAGACAACAATCAAGAAAAAGGTTTATCACAATAGTTCTATGAACTTTGACTGTCCTACATCAACACAGATCTATCCATATTAAGAAACAAAGTACACATATATGTGAAGATAAAGCGACGTCCAGAATTATCGCATGGAATATTTGGAAGAGAAGTGTACGAAAATACTAATCAATTGCAGGGTATATGCTGTAAACGGGAATCATGGATCAAAGGTATCTGGGCATAGAGAAATACTCACAGGTCAATTTATCTACAAAAGTGAGGAGACAGGGTTGGATCAAACACATTTCAATGACACATGGGTGAAATATCAATTAAGAAATAGTAAATGTAATGATTATCATTATTTTACTGTAAAACCAATTATAGTATTAACATTAACAGCTAAAAGATAGCTGGGCATCTCAGAGAAGTTAACTGTTAACAATGTAGAATGACACTACATAAGCACTGTACAAGTCTACAGATAGTTTCACCTTAAAGTTCTACACAACACTTTATACTGAAAATGCAGTTTTCACACCACACACACGATTTCTACAAACCAATTTTACTAATTCCGCATCAATATATCAAAATAATACACTATTAATACTTCTGCATCATTTATACAGCAGTGTATACTGTGGAAAGAAATCTTTCACCTACAACATATTGTAACCGAAGATGGCATAACTGGAGTTAAAATTGAGATTGCCGCAAAAGCCTAATTTAATTCGGTCAGTGGGTCATTTACAACAGCTGTGGTGAAGGCCAGGATCTGATAACACTGGAGAAATTCGCCTTTAGGCTCATTGCTGCATGGCCGCGTGGCAATCCACTCCTTTTCTCTTATTGGTCAGGAGGTTAGCATGCGACAGATATGAACAGTTAACATTTTCAAGGCTAACACCACCCGGCAAGTTTTCAGAACTCTTCACAAGAACAGTTTTGAACCATGATACTTTAAGAAGACGTGAAAAAAATTATGATTAGTTTCCAACTAATCACACTTTCTAGGCCGAGAACTGATAAAAGTAGTGTGTAATCGACGCTCAACTTACTCAGCTCCTACACTACTGACTTCATACTGCTCTACTTTAGAGCACAACTTCACTTCGCTTTCCCACTACAATTCTACAAGATATTCTTCGCCAAGTGACGTTTATTAGTCGTGATATCTCATAGAGGGAACACTTTATTTCGTCTTGTACAAGACATAACCACGACTACATTAATTCCAGAACACGTGTGGTATGCATAAATCATCTGAACCCGCAAGTTAAGTGTCGACTGACATTTAAATAGGCATGGTTGGAACACATATCAATGTGCAGCTTCAGTTACAGAGAGAGAGAGAGAATTGAATTGAATTTGAATTGAATTTATTGATCATGATTTACATGCCACTGAGACTGAAAAGCCCCTTTATGCAGCGTCTTCTTATAATACAATGCAGATTTATGAAAACAGTAACTACATTTTTATAATATTAAAGTATTAAACTAAACAAGAAACTAAAAAAAAAATGAAAATACAGATACCAAATCCAGTAAGGTTAAGACATACATTATATAATAAGTAAGTAAGTAAATCATTAAGCCCTTCTGTTATTTTGGACTACATGGGTTTAAAGAATATAAAGCTAAAGCAGAGAAACAATTTTCTTCGAAATATACATATTCCTGATTGTTCGACACAAGAATGCCTGATCTCAGCCTCTTGCGTACTCCTCCAGAAAGATAGATGTTAAGAACTGCTTTAGTTGGGTACAGTTAGTGTTACTTGCGAAACGGTGAAGATTAAAGACGTTAAAGATACGTGATGCAGTGCAAACAAAGGATTTGTTAAATTTAGTGGTACGATGAAGGGGAATTTGAAGGGTGGTTTTTGTAAACCTATTATCTCTGTTATGTACCGACTCCATAGGTTTAAATGTATTATAAAGGTAGGATGGTGTCTTCAGTTTGAGAATTTTCTGCGTAGCAACAGCTACTGAGATTTCCCGACGTTCATGGAGTTTCAACCATTGTAGCTGTATGTAACAGGGTGTTATGTGTTCATCACGCCTGGCATTTGTGACGTAACGAACACATGCGTTTTGTACCCTCTGTCGTTTTATGTTCAAAGTTTCAGATAAGTCGTTGTATACGACTGAACCAGAGAGAGAGAGAGAGAGAGAGAGAGAGTGTGTGTAAGAGATAGAGAGAGAGAGAGAGAGAGAGTGTGTGTGTGTTTGTGTAAGAGATAGAGAGTGAGAGAGAGGAAGCCTACTGTTACGAGAAGCCTGCAAGACAAGGAACAAGGGGAATCATCATGCTGCTTGCAAGAGGAATCTTTACTTTCATCATGGTGCACCTTGCAACGGATATTTCTTCCGGAATGTCTAACTTAAAGGGAAGATCCCACCAAACCCTAAAGGATGGTAAAGGGACCAATCATGAGACGTTGCCAGCCAGGAATAAATCAACTTCAATCATAAAATTTTAAGTAATTTTTTAAATATTAATTTCATTTCCAGAGGGACTTCATTCTTGAAATAATATTTTCTATTACTTTCTGCTGTTGCAGATTCTTATCGCTTCTGATCTACTTATTGATGTTGGAAAATTTTGTGAATGATTGAAATACACTCATGTCCATCAAATCCAGAACACCTTGAAAGACTAGAGATAGGAAGTCTATATTCATAGGACATGTGCATTAGTATGTTCTGAAGAAAGGTCCACATCGATATCTCTGCGCAACACCGACTGGTAAATTGTGCCTGCTGTGTTTTTAGTCTTAAGGTGTATAAAATGTGCTTAAATGTAGCTGTGTATGCTTTTATAATATACTTTATATTAGGCTTATACCTTGTCAAATTAAGTAATATAGACCTTAAGACTAAAAACAACGCAATATGACAAAGTCATTCTAGGAACTTGTTTTACTCGTAAAACTTGAACGTTAATGATAAAATTCAAGGTCATATGTACATAGCAAAGTTTCATCATACGTTGTGATCCTTTTAATGTGTTCAAAAAGTGGTATCTTTTTAATATATAATAGTTTTCTAAACTTAGACATAAAACACAGTATTATTCACTCTGAAACATATTACCTAATATCAGTGAAATATGAAATGTTTATGGGCAAGGCACAACTATTAAAAAAATGTATTATAATGTGAATGTACATGACAGCTGAGGATAACGTGTGAAGAGTCGAAACAGGTCCTGTTGTTAAGAAGAAAATTTTTATAAATTAGTATTGATTAGGTGGATCTCTTTCTTTCTATGACATATTTAGTTCATCTATATGAGTTGAGAAACTAAACTCTTGGCACTAAGGTGACATAAGTGAAGTGTGCTTTTATGTCTATTTAGGGCTGGCTGGACAATGTGAGTTGTAACTTCAAGGAGGGGGAGATTAGGGTGAATGGACTAGCAGGTAGACAGGTTGATGGGATAGCTGGGGAAGGGGAAGTGTGGCAAGGGAAAATATTGCTATGATCAGAGACATTATGGCTGTTTGTGGTATGCATTGCCAATTGCTAAAATGAAACTAAAACACAGCATGTGCAAAAGCAGATTAGGCATACAGAATACTCAAGTAGGAGCTTTTTCTATGTAATGTTGACGTTAGAGCTATGTAATATGGAGGCCTGACTTAAAAGAGAACGAGTTAGGAAAATTTTATTAAAGAGTATGTAGATCGACAGGGAGTAGGATAAGAAGACAGATTAAGTGAATAGACATTTAGAGAGATAGATAAATACAGTAAATGGATAGATAGATAGATAGATAGATAGACAAATTTACTTGAAAAAATAAAAAAGCTAGCTCCTCAGCTGTGACTTACGGTAAACGATGGGTTTGGACTCACATAGTCAAGTGATCAAATAGCACTGCAAGAGAAGCTTATGCCATAGGAAGTTCCTTTAACTGACACACTTTTAATTTCATCCCGTCAGCCTTCTTGATTATGATGTCTCCTGAGTCAGTCCAAGTGTTTTTAAAACCAAAACACTGGATTATTGTCGTCATGATGGACATTCTGGTAGCTGTAAGATCTTCACACATTGTTGTGGATGAGCCTTTCAGTTTCCTTTTCCTAGTAAAGACATTCTGCCATGAGTGATAAGACACAAATTTGAATAGGATAGGTCTTGTTTTCCATGGTGATCAAGGAGCTAGTCTGTGACACCTCTCAATATCATTAAGTGTAACATATGCACCTACTGCTTTGCACACGCTGAGCACTAGTTCATCTCAGTTTTCGTTCAAACATTTGGGGATGCCGAAAATCTTACATTATTCCTCCTGTTGTATTGCTCCAATGAATAACATTTGGAGTCCATATCCTCCTTCATTTTGTGGATTTCCACCTCCTTTTTATCAAGATTTTCAGTTTACTCTGAAAATGCTTCGACATTAAATATTAAACTTTTTTAAAGTTCTCTTATAACCATTTCTGTTATGCAGGTCAAAATGGCCTGCACAATTTTTTTAAGGAAGCTGTCCGAGTTAATAAAGTCGTCCAGCGTGCACTTCATGAGGTGGTCTATGTTGGCATCGATGGTAGTGGCTGGGCCTTTAAGTCTGTTGTTTTGGCGGCCCATTTTGTTTACAATGCAAATTTGGAAGAAAAAGAACAATACCGAAAAAATGTGTTGGTATGATTCATAAATACAAACGTAACACTGCCACAAGTTTTTATCACTTCCACTGCTGTATAACACCCCCAAATCACTTGATTACTGAGGAGCCTCACTCACCCACGTCCGTGACGAACCATTTCATCAGATAGGTTAGAAACTCAACATGGTGCGGCCCGAATGGTGTCACGATGCATTACGCATTTACACAAGGTTTACCTACATCAGCACATTTAATAATTGTAATAATAATAATAATAATAATCACAATAGCAATGAGCACTTGAATGAGTATTAAGTTCAAGTGATTTTCACACTTACCTGCATTCAGTCAGTGTTTTTTGTCTCTTTTTACATTTTATGAGGTAGTGACTATCGCAAACGTCATTACATAGTAAACAGAGTCATCTGTTGTCTATGTGCATATTTCGCTGTGGAAGCCATATATTTAAGCTATTAGAAAGCTGAACACGCAATATAGGCCTCTCCATTCAGCAACAACACAGAATATACAATAGTAAGCAAATCAAAACATTGAAAATTGGATCAACCGATCAGAGCGCTATAGGCTACCCATATAGCTACTGAAGCTATTGGTTACTTCACATTCAGTATCACACTTGGTTTTGTTTGAATGTTTATTCAGTTTCCTTTACAATTTATTCCTGGCATAAAAGACATAAGCCTACCCAAGATTAGTGTTATAAAAATTAAAAAATGTGCTTCTATTAAGGGATAAATAAGGTATGTCCATTTTATCTGGCCAAAGAACGAATTTCCAGATATTTTCTGAATTCCCTGACTTTTCCTGGTTTTCCCGCTATTAATCGAATTCTCTGACATTCCCTGATTTGCGGTTTTCCATGCAGGTGGACACCCTGTTAAACTCTTATTTGGGCCGATGACGTTCGATGTTAGGCCCCTTAAAACAACAAGCAGCATCAAACCCATATTTGTATGGGGAGGCCACTCACTTTTTATTTTCGTTGAAGTGAGAAAAGGTTCATGACCGTGTGTTGCTGTGAATGTTTTTACTAGTTGATGTGGTAACCTCCTTTTGTCGAATTAGTCAAGTGGAGACACTCATGCTTGAAGTTGGCTACAGCTTCAATGTTGAAACCGACTACTGAGGGATGTGTAATGAAGAATCAGTAATGAGAGGAGGGTAGAACGATATTTAAGATCAGAGAAAAAAAGGGTTATATTTTGTGAAAAACACTGTGTATACATTTACCTACACCGTCAACCTTTCTGGTATGAACTAGTTGCCGTTGTAGCGTCAGAACAAATGAAACTTGCACTTCTTGTATTGTATCTGTGTGGTATTGAGGGAAGGGGGTGTGGCGAAGGAGAGGAGATGGGCAGAGCATTGAGCTTATGCGCTGTTGGCTGAACATTTACAGCGATAATGGCACAAACTTCTTCAGAGTAGCTAAATAAATCAAGACCTATCTGTAAAACAACCTACAGAAAAATAACTCTTCACACAACTGCAGGCATGGGACTAAGCTTCCTCCTTTTTATAACACACGGTCCTCTATGTAACACTTTGACTAGTGTAATCAGGATCATGATTTTAATCCCGCAGGCATGAGATCACGGCTGATGATGCACATGCAATGGGCGAAACATGTCCCCTTAAATTAGTATGACAAGATGAAATTCTTAATTTTAAGAACCTAATGTGTATTGAATACGAGGATTTCAATAAACTTTTGTAACCTCGTTGAATTAATGTACATTTCAATATGGACCAGTCATGAGATTTGTAACATATAATTATCTGAGATTGTTGTAAACAACCAACGGAGAGAAATTAAAGTCCACTGTTTGTATTGGAGTTGAACCCTTCACACAAATATTATATTAATGTTGTGCAGGAAACTAACAACTCATATAAAGACTATTAATCCAATCATAGATCAAGAAGGCCATCTTCTTGTCAGTGGACGACTGCACAATACTCCAATACTAGCGGACTGGAAATATTAGAAATTCTGTATCACCTCACAAATATAATTATGATGGCAGAACACCTTGGACTACTTCATCCTGGCACTCAACACTCTGAGAGATAAGTTTAGGATCTCTTCAGAAAGGGGAACAGAAAGAAGCCACACTCATACACATCTCAGGTGTTACATCGTGTCATACTAATTTATGTTTCACCCATTGCATACACATCATCAGCCGTGATCTCACGCCTGGGGGAATAAAAATCAGGATCCTGATTACTCTATGCAAAGTGTTACATAGAGGAATAATTAATGAGAAATACCAAAATGGTGCCTTTAACCCCGACATATCCCTTCCTTAAAACTAGAACAGACTATGCTGGCCCAAATCTAATAAAAAAATTGTGTGAAATCAAACAAGACCAGACTGCTAGCTAATAAGGCTCTCTACTTAGACATGATACCCGATCTCACCACAACAACATTTCTCCCCGCACTTTATCAACTTAGTTCTCATAGAGGTCAACCCCTAAACATTTACAGCAATAATGGCACAAACTTCAACGGAGCAGCTACAGAAATCAAGGCCTTCCTGCAAAATAACCCTCAGAAAACCAACTCTTCGCACAACTGCAGGCACGGGACTGATGTGGCATTTCATCCCTCCTGCAACACCACACTTTGGTGGATTCTAGGAAGCAGCTGTCATGAGTCTGATTTAACGCCCCAGACAAGTGATGGGTTCTTATCGCTTCACCATCAAAGAATGTACCATTCTTGAAACACATACATCCACTCACCAAAGCTAAATGATGAACCTTTTGACACTTCTTACCTAACTACAACCAATTTCCTTATAGGAGAGCCAATTACTACACTCTCTGGTCAGGATTATACTTCCTCCCTCATCACAACCTTGCCCACATGGCTATATTTTCAGCAGCTAACCCTGATCTCCTGGATGAGATGGTGAAATGAATATCTCAATAAATGGGCAATGAAATACCCCATAGCAACATAGTGATAGTAAAAGAAGATGACACGCATGCTATGAAGTGGACGATGACAGTGATCAAATGTGCATCCTGGTAATGATAAATTATTCATGTAACGAATGTTCAGGTGAGTAATGGTGAACTTACAACGTCTATTCACAAACACTATCCCTTACGAAGTATGAAACACAAAGGCAAGATAACACTTCAATGGCTTATTTATTCATTGCATGTTAAGTAATATTGTTCCGAGATTATCTGTGGAACGCAGAGAGGTGAAAGAAGGTGTCAGCATTAATGGGTCTATCTACGATATCAAAGATTAATTTAAACTTTAAAACAAAGGTTATATTTCTTTTCAGATCTCAAATTTAACAAAATTCTTCACAAGGTCAAGGAACAAAATATCAGGTACAAAATAGCAAACAAGAATAGAAATCCAAGTGTTGTAAATTACAATTTTTGAGCTTCCAGCTCCAATTTACAAGTTTACAACGTCACAAATGTTGCGTTTGGTTAGATAACGAGAGGTATCTCCCAAGACACAGTTCCAGAGCACCTTGCACCAAAGGTTACACATACGGCCTTCCAAAGGCCCGACTGAAAATTGCACCAATATAAGACAAGAGTTTACATTCTCTTTAAATTCAACCAAGGATGCTGTGCTCCCAATTCCTTACAGCCTACTCAAGGAAACATTACACAAAACTATACAATTTCTGGCATCTCTAGGCACAACCTACAATTCCTTTACACAGCGGTATCTAGTACCCATACTACTGAGCCTTCATGGAAGAGAACAACAGGTTATATTACTGGTACAAACTCAAAATGTATGCAGTCGTAAACTTGCACTCCTTGAAAACCAACTTTTGAAACCCTACTTGGGCTTGTGGCCCAATGATGCAGAGGCTAATTCTACACAACTGAGGTGACTCGAAAGAGAAGTTAATGAGAGATTCACAGAAGAAAAAGGTTACAAAATCGTAGTCACCTCAAGATAAACTGAAGGGGAATTCGAGAGGGTAACACACTCTCTATCCCCAATTTACAGTTTAAGTCTGTATGAAATTTTACATTAGCAGAATGAAAGCTTACATTTTTGAAAACAGATGGTTACATAGTTAAACATTAGAAACTTCCCCTCCTGTGAGTTTAAGGAGATAGCTACAGATATAGAAAACTGGTGGCCATTACCTGGGCTGACGTTCTGCCTGCCAAAGAATTAGTCCTCCTGTCTTAACACACACTCAGAAATTTGACGAGAATAAGACAAGGTAACTAGAAAAAGTCACGGCTTTTATACCCGACGGGAGAGTTCGAAAAGGCTCTGGGCAAAATCTGACCACACCCTCTCATTTTATTTGATACTCAAAAAGTTACAAGAAGCTTACGATTGGCTGAAAAATAAATACAGAAAATTTGCGATTGGCCAGACTTCAAAGCTGGCGAGATGAGAAGGAAGTGTTGCAAAACATTGAAGTATCAAAATAAATGAAAGTAAATTTAGTTGAAAAAACTTATAAACCCAAAACTTCTTTAAATCAGTAATTATTCCACCTTGCACCAGAGTGCATGACCGTAGCTTTGTGTGGGGACATCTATGGAGAAAAATTCAAACTTTTTGATGTACACCAAAACAAAACAAAGAAATCCAGTCAGTTTAGGAAACGTTAAAATAACATACTCAGTTATTCAGTAGTGACATCTTCTGATCAATGTCCCAACTTTAAGCATTAGTGGTTTCAAGTTTTGTTCGATAGATAGTGCTCCCTAAGGCATTTCTTTTCAATGTGCGGGGTTGAGGTGCACCTCCCGGTACAAATATTATAAGTCACATTGGACTAGTACCATCACAGACCACATTAGGGAGAAAGAGAATATTTTTCACTTGCCAAGAGATGGCTACAATGTGTGTAGTATACAAGCGAACAATCACAGTAAACAAGCACATCACCTGCAACTTGTATCAATAAATTATTATTTTGAAAACAATAATTAATATAATCAATAAGATAACAAAGGTGTTTAATTTGGAAACGACTAGTAAAATATTCTGTAACAGTAACAAAAGAATGTACCTTTCAGCTACTTTGTGTTCAAAACTAATTAACGAATTCAAAAGTATTAGTAGGAATGATACCAGCTACCAAATGACATACAGTAGAGTTCTTTGGAATAATCCTAACTGCTGCACAATTCATAACGCAAGATCGTGGAACAACTTGAAGGAAAAGTGAAAACTAGATATGTAAACAGTCAATCTCATAAAAAAGTATATTATCGGTAGGACTATCAATCATGTGCACTAAAAAGATGGATCAAACCCTGGTATCTGTTGAGCTATTTTCTATCAATTTCCATTATCTGACGATGGATTATCAAATTATATACATTACCTCAAGAGAGTCTTCCTGCGATGACTCTGGCTCGGTTAACTCTGATTTAACTTCTTCTTTCAGAGCTATCACTTCTGATACATGTTCAAAATTTTCCTGTGGAAAATAAGAAATATTAGGTATGCTCATAACACACATCTACAAATACAGTCACCAACAAATGAGCATCTAAATTCATTAATTTCCAGTATTACAGTTACTTTCAGAATTTCACTAATGTTTAAGGAAGATTTCTACCAGCAGAGGATTGTTATAACCAAAGGCTGTACTGAGAATGGTGTTACTATTCTTGCTCACTCCTTATGTCAGAGAAAGGATGAGACTGAGAACAAAATATAAAATGCCAAATGTTTTCTAGCCATACCAGAAGATATAATACCAGAGATGGAATGGGGGCTATTTCACACAGAATTTGGAAGGACGCAGCCATAGGCATAAACACTAAATTGTATGAACTGTTTTCATATGATCAATCATATCAATCAAATGATAAAAGTTGTCTGAACCAATTAGAAGCGTTACATTTCTAAATGATTTTTTGTTCTCAGCATAGAGTTTGTTTATAGACAGATTAAAATTACTTGAAATAATGGAATCACATTCTCTACTATGGTTTTGATGAGATCACAGGGGCTACATAAAACATTAATACTGTTCTGTTTGAAACAGCAAATTTCAAAGCTTATAAGTGTAAAATAAAAAACATAAACATGAAAGAAGCAGACTTATCACAGTCATATAACAGTGAAAAATGTGATGTAACCCAAAGTCAAAGCAGCTAGAAATGAAATATTGCACTACTGTAAGCATGTTATCTAGTGTTCTGTGAGGAGCTGAGGGGATGAGGACACAGTCAGTGGAGAATCAGCAGTGTTGGAGTTAATATCTGCAGTTTCAGAAGATCTTTTATGATCTACTACGGGACATTTAAATTTCACTCTTAGATTCATAAAACCTTGTCAGCATTACAGGGGGGACTGTGATTAAAAGCTTATGTTCTCATGTAAATTAAGTAACTAATAAAAGTGAATTAAAGTAACAAGTTCTAGAATATGCCAACTTAATACATTCAATACAGAAGAGAAGAGTAGCTGAACTAAGGAATGGATGAAAAGGATGCACAGAAAGGACAGGGAAATAATGACAAAGAGGAAAGAAAAAAATATGTTTACTGTGCCTTAAGTCCTTAAAGTGTCAGAGCCCACTAAGAAGGGGCAGATAAAAGAAATCATTCTCAGAAATCATACATTCTAGAGCCCTTAGACATGGTTCTCTATATAACATAGAATCTGACCTGTATTTGAGGAATAAAATGAACATTTTTTTCTTTTTTTGTTAGGGGCTTTATGTCACACCGACACAGATAGGTCTTATGGCGACGATAGGATAGGAAAGGCCTACGAGTTGGAAGGAAGCAGCCGTGGCCTTAATTAAGGTACAGTCCCAGCATTTGCCTCTGTGTGAAAATGGGAAACCACGATAAAATGAACTAATCACTATTCTGTCTTTCTAGAAGAATTCAACATCTGAGCAAAATACTTATTTTGAGAGAACGTACATTCAGATTTTGAGCTATTTCATCCCTCGTATGTCATAGGCAAATCTGCTCGTTCCTTAAAACACATAATAATATCTTCCAGCACATTGTGGATGTGAGGGTAACCCAGAATAATCACACCTGTGTTGACATTTTGTTTAGGAGACTGGTGTATCCAGGCTCAAAAACACTAATGAAAGATTTGTGATTTAACTTCTTCTACACTAATTATGGTAGGAGTAATAATTTTTAACATGTGGTGCTAATACTGATGCAGTAGTTTAGGAGGATATTAGTTTTTTAAAGTACAATTGGCCAACCATCCTCTATTTTAATCAGAGGGGAAAAATAAAAAAGTGCAACCCCTAAACCACAGTAATTTCGATACTGACAGTAAAAAGTACAGACTAATCCAAGCCCAACCTTAAGTTCCTAAGAGTTGGCAGCTTTGTGTAGTGCGTTGTGGTGTATTCCCAGACAAATAAGCAAAACAGAGTTGTACTACGCATAGATGCTCATTCAGCAATTGGTGACTGCTGGTGTTAATACTGAGGAAGCACATAGAAAATTATGCCCCTGCCAAACTTATTCAGCTATTAAGGGTTAATTTCTGACCTCTATAAAGTTATCTGGAATGAGACTTACAAGTGATGCAGTTGTTTTTCCTTCAAGCCAGGCTGGTTCCTCTTTGATTTTTGCATCCAGGTCCATTTTGCACTGCAAACTGAAGTAGTTAGAAGGTACTGGTATGGTTGATTACTTCCACTGACCATACACTGAAACATAAGCCAGAAAAATATTGATACTTATGGTGTTTGTCAACAAACTAAGCAACAATTGTGTCATTTTATATGTACATCAATATTATGATCATACCAAAAAACCCGAAATTTTACATGACAGTTGACATGATCATACCTATAGGACCTCAAGTTTTCTATGACTGATACTTCAATCAAAGCTAAGGACCTGCAGTTTTATATGATTTCTAAAACATTGATCACTTCCACAGGAAATATAATTTAACTTATCTGTCGATATCAAGATCATAGTCAAAGGACCCCTGGTATTACATGACCGAGCTTGATAGCTGCACTATAAAGATAATATAAAAGTCACCACCTTATCAATACAAGATTTATTTACTTCAAAATTGGTAAATTAGGTCAAGACTGGTTTCGACCCCTAAGGGATCATCTTCAGTTGACACATATATAAAAAAGATATTTACAAAAACATCACTTGTAAAATATTAATCTTTCAGTTAATTCAATGTTGGTGGGTACATCTTAGTTTTGAAAGTATATGTGTGAGATTTATAGGCTCACTATGTCTAAATTATTGCGTATATAGGTCCTATACTTCTTTACATACAGTGTCAAAATTATTACATTCAATATAATTTATCTATTTGATGAAAACAATAGCAAATTGCTTTCTAAAATGGTAAAGTGTGTACATTTTTAGTTTAAAAGTACATGTTGTTTTTCACATGTTGTCATGTTACAATTTATATTACAAAGTATAAAATAAAATTATTCTTGTATTTGTGCACATTGATAATAGTGAGACTATTGTAGGGTATTCAAAAATATACCGTTGTTTGAGGTATGTCACTGTATATCTGCTTTTTGAAATGTCAACAGCCTGATTACATTCTTATATATAAGTTATGAAATTTCACTTTTTATAGTTCGGTCTAATGGAAGAAACATAGAATAACCTTGTTAATGTAGATTCTTCATGACTAAAATGGTATATAGTACCTTATTAAAATAGATCCTTAATACTAAAATACAAGTATGTGGTACATTCTGTGCTTGTTTTATATATTAAAATAGGGCTTACATTTATTCACATTAGTTCTATGGTTTGTTACCATTTGTAAATTTATGGTCTAATATGAAGGCCAGTTGGAAATATTTGAAGTTAGTCTGATGGGAATGGCTCAATCCCTTGTTTACATTGTTTATTTTTGCCGCGTGTTAGGTACAAGCGTGGGATAATCTTGTTTAAATGAACTCTTCATAACTAAAATATTGGTATATGGTAGCTTATTAAAATAAATTTTTGCATTAAAAGTGCTAATTTGTAGTGCTATATGTGCACATTTTTCAAACGTAAGAAAGGGTTAACATAGTTTAACAACAGTACTATGGGTTGTTACCGTTTGTGAGATTGTAATCTGATATAACTGGTCAGTTAGAATGTATGAAATGTTTACATAAATAGGACCGGATACATATTTATACTATACTGCTTTGCCTCTCTTTACAAGTGAATTACGTAGTGTAGTATAGTATTTGTTGCAATTTTGTAAGCTGCTGCTGTTGTTGGAGTTATCTTGAGATTCTGTATGTCGTTAAGAAAACATTTTCCTTCTTTTCGCGTGTCGTTACCAGTTAAATGGGTGACTATCATGAAATGGAGTACGTTTGAAATGTTGCACGTTTGTTGTGGCGTGGAGGCTTCTATGTGTTGTAAAATAATGTATGTTGAATGTTGAGACCCAGGCAGCCACGCAGAATACACGGTCTCAACATTTAACATACATTATTTTACAACACATAGAAGCTTCCACGCCACAACAAACGTGCAACTCTATCAAGACGCACGACATTTCAAACGTACTCCATGTCATGATAGTCACCCATTTAACTGGTAATGACACGCGAAAAGAAGAAAAATGTTTTCTTAACGACATACAGAATCTCAAGATAACTCCAACAACAGCAGCAGCTTACGAAATTCCAACAAATACTATACTAGACTACGTAATTCACTTGTAAAAAGAGGCAAAGCAGTATAGTATAAATATGTATCCGGTCCTATTTATGTAAACATTTCATACATTCTAACTGACCAGTTATATCAGATTACAATCTCACAAACGGTAACAACCCATAGTACTGTTGTTAACCTATGTTAACCCTATCTTATGTTTGAAAAATGTGCACATATAGCACTACAAATTAGCACTTTTAATGCAAAAATTTATTTTAATAAGCTACCATATACCAATATTTTAGTTATGAGAGTTCATTTTAACAAGATTATCCTATGCTTGTACCTAACAAGCGGCAAAAATAAACAATCTAAACAAGGGATTGAATTATTCCCATCAGACTAACTTCAAATATTTCCAACTGGCCTTCATATTAGACCATAAATTTACAAATGGTAACAAACCATAGAACTAATGTGAATAAATGTAAAAACCCTATTTTAATATATAAAACAAGCACAGAACGTACCACATACTTGTATTTTAGTATTAAGGACCTATTTTAATAAGGTACTATATACCATTTTAGTCATGAAGAATCTACATTAACAAGGTTATTCTATGTTTCTTCCATTAGACCGAACTATAAAAAGTGAAATTTCATAACTTATATATAAGAATGTAATCAGTCTATTGACATTTCAAAAAGCAGATATACAGTGACATACCTCAAACAACGGTATATTTTTGAAGATCCTATAATAGTCTCACTATTATCAATGTGCACAAATGCAAGAATTATTTTATTTTATACTTTGTAATATAAATTGTAACATGACAACATGTAAAAAACAACATGTACTTTTAAACTAAAAATGTACACACTTTACCATTTTAGAAAGCAATTTGCTATTGTTTTCATCAAATAGATAAATTATATTGAATGTAATAACTTTGACACTGTATGTAAAGAAGTATAGGACCTATATACGCAATAATTTAGACATAGTGAGCCTATAAATCTCACACACATACTTTCAAAACTAAGATGTACCCACCAACATTGAATTAACTGAAAGATTAATATTTTATATGTGATGTTTTTGTAAATATCTTTTTTATATATGTGTCAACTGAAGATGATCCCTTAGGGGTCGAAAACGGTCTTGACCTTATTTACCAATTTTGAAGTAAATAAATCTTGTATTGATAAGGTGGTGACTTTTAAATTATCTTTATAGTTTGATACCAATCAATACAGAAATGAAGCTTATATATTATAACTTGATAGCTGCAGTCGCTTAAGTGCGGGCAGTATCCAGTATTCGGGAGATAGTGGGTTCGAACCCCACTGTCGGCAGTCCTGAAGATGGTTTTCCATGGGTTCCCATTTTCACACCAGGCAAATGCTGGGGCTGTACCTTTATTAAGGCCATGGCCGCTTCCTTCCCACTCCCAGCCCTTTTCTGTGCCATCGTCGCCATAAGACATATCTGTGTCGGTGCAACGTAAAGCCAATAGCAAAAAAAAAAGTATTACATGACACCTTATATCGTATTAATAGCTATCTAACATACAGTTTTATATGCAACTGAAACCGCAACAAGATGACCTTTCTTGAAAATTCAGTGACTATACGGTTTGCATATCACTCTGATCACCAGGGTCCATATACTGGAATCTTCCTACCATTTTTATCCTTTGCAATCGGCTTCAAAACTAACTGAACAAGTTCACAGTTCTTTGAGATGTGTTCTATCAAAATTTTCCTTCCCAGGATCAAATTCTCTCAAACCATTCTCCTCTCATTAAACTTATTCACTATCTCTTTATTTGAGACATGTTCTATCAAAATGATCTTCAAGAACTTCTGATAACACGGCATTTAAAAGGCTTCAAACTCTGTTTTTCTTGGCACCAGTTATTATCTGTGTTTCACTTACATATGGTGTCATACTCCATATTCAGTGTAAACATAATTTTAAAAGTTTTTAATCTGTTCAACCTAAAGAACGTGACGGAGAACAGATGGGAACTTAGGCTGGATTCAGTGATGATATTTATCGATATTGAGAAGGCATATGTCAGTGTACCATGGCAAGTGGTCTCGGATGCATGATAAAAAAGAAGGCAGGGAGAGGTGAAGAACATATTATAAAAGCCATGAACGAAAAGTGAGTAAATAGTATGAATACTAAGATAGGACAAACAAACTGGTTCAAAGTAGAAACAGAACTTCAAAATGGATGTGTTTTATCCCCTCCAATCTTAATTACAATCATTTATGAAATCCATAAGAGTATACAACAAAAAAATGGGAACGAAGGAGGCAAAGGCCTCACTCTTTACAGATAAGACAGTAATATGTGGAGAAGATGAAATGGAAGGACAAGAAAAATATAATGTAAGGAATCAGGAGATGGAGGAATACAGAACGAAAATCAGTGTGGAAAAGAGTATGATAGTAGTGGTGACGAGAGGTAATAGAGAAGGAATTGGGAATATTGAAGTAAATGGAAGACCATTAGAAGTTGTGGAAAGCTTCAAGTATTTGGGGAGAATAATTGAAGAAGATGGGAAAATAAATTAAGAAACTGGATAGAGACTTGAACAAGCCAATGAGTTTTACCAATGTGTGAGATGTATAGTCTGTAACTGGGACATCCAACGGAATGCAAGAAAATTTTGCACCCAATGTATTACACACCATGGACAACAAAAATACATGATGAACGCAGAATGCAAGAGGCCAAGATGAAATTCTTTAGAGAAATAATAGGGAGGGCATGCAGGGATAAAGTCAGAAACATAGAAATGAGGGAGTGAATTGGATTCCCTGAACTGACAAGATAGAGACACATAAGCTGAAATGGTATGGACACATGATGAGAATGGAAGAGGATAGAGTTCCACAGTAAGTATTTACAGAGAATGTCATAGGAGAATGACATCGGAGAATGCCCAGAAAGGGGTGAATGGATACGGTAAGGAGAGTACAGAGAAGAGTGGAGTAAAATTAGAAAAAATATTCGAGGAAGGAAAGGAGTGGTGGAGAGGGAAAAACTGAGGAGATTCTTGATTCACATTTCTACCCAGAAGACTGGAAATGGAAAATGAAGAAAATTCTGTTGAAATGAAGACATAAGTTTATACAATACTGCTATCAGCTCATTTCATCGAACAATGCCAGCAAACTTTACTTAAGTGCCTTTTCTTTATTTTTCTATGCATGTCATGTCTAATGACACAACCAAGTGGTGTTTAACAGAGAGCCCCTTGTAGGGAGTTCCATGTCAAACGAGTGGTTTAAATGTTAAGCAGTTTTTATTGTTTCACAGGTGGTACGAAAATTGTCTATGTTGAATACACACAATATTAAACAGAAGGAAGGATCCACCTTTCAATACTCCGTTTTAAGTTGAACCAAATAGAGGTTACAACTTGTTCGTTTGAGACCGGTTTCAACACATTTGAAGTGTCATCAGCCAATTGGCAAAGCAGTGCAAAAATTAAGTCATAAATGTCTAAAAACAATTAACAAAGTGATCACAACTTAACAACGGAGCATTGAAAGGTGGATCCTTCCTTCTGTTTAATATTGTGTGTTTCTCTATTCAATACGGGAAAATCATGAAATTTTTAACTTTATATGTTGAATACCTTGAGTAGTGCCCCAGAGAATTCATTTCACCCAATTGCAATGTTCATTAGTCACTTCGTGATATTTTACTGTAAATGTAAACATACTGCACAAACAATGAATACTACAATTTCTCCTACAGGTAATACAAGCTTCGTTCCTGTGGCTAATTTTGTCGATTCTTACACATTGCCAGGGAACAGATTTCTATGTAGGCTATACAGGAAACTATGCTCAATTGTATTTTGTATATTTTACTATAGGGGACAATACTGAAATGTGCCGAGTTTACTTGTTCTGAATACCATTTACAGTTTCCACAGCCAGAATTTATTCTTGAAGATTGTTCTTCCATTCCTGCCAGCAGTTTATTGTTGCACTAACAACTCCAAGGTAAAGGGTTAAGATTAGGTATGCAGTGGCATTAATTAAGGTTAATTAATGATAAAATGGGGAAATCACGGAAACGTTTTTCAGGGCTGCAGATACTAGTATTCGACCCCATGCAATCTCACCACCACTCACTCCTGAAAATCATTTACACAGCAATAAATCAGAAAGACAGCCGGCAGTAACCTAAATCATCACAAAAAATACCAGAAATAGCTGCTGCGGGTTATTGATGTGATACAGAAGAATCTCTATAACAACACTGATAAAACAAGATACAGATATCCTAAATGGAAACCTCTCAAGATTTTGAACCCTACTTCCATATGTCGCATCATACAGAGTAATGAACAACTCAACATTCATAGCCTCTCTATAAAATTGTACACAGAGGTAAATAACACAGCAAAACAATACCGGTAATTAAAATTACACACTAAATATTGCAATTTTTTGTCTAACTACCATCCGCATTTCTTCATCTGCGTTGCTCTTCAGAAAAAAAAAATCCTCATTCCACCAAATTTAGATACATGATAGATTGCTACTACACACAACTTGCAGGCCCTTGCAACGCAAAGGCTGGGAGTTTTCTAAAGCAAGCTAGTTATATGCGTATTCATTTTTAAAGCTTAATTAAAAATAAAATCTAAGAAAATTAATAACTTTAAATATTAAAAATATGTAGAACGCTGAAACTGAGAAGGATTAATATTAACTTCTAATATTCTCACTTAAGATCTATGCATTTAGCAAATGTACATTATTGAACTTGAACATTACCGACAATATGTTAGAGGTTGTGGACGCAGTGTAAAAAGACAAATCAAAATTCCTCAATGAAGAAAATCCGTAGCTTCCTTAGCGGAATAAGCTGTAGAATTGGCCTTATACAACAACATGCCAGCCACTTAGAAACAAAACCCGATATTTGAATGTTGTTTAATCACTTAAGACAAACTCTTGAAGAACAAATTTGATTTGTAACAGTCAGTAGAACAGGCTACAGAGTGTGAGACACTTCTCCCGCTACTTGAAATGTGAATGGGCTTGTTATATCACACAGTTCCAATACTTGTAATAAATCACACTGTAACACTCATATATACTAAAATACACAACTGTGGGGAGAGTTGTAGTTGAACACATTCGTAATGTCTACAATCGTAGTATGAGACACTTACTGAAAAGGGCACTGGCGGTACTGAGTGCAATATCCCGCTCACGGGTGGCCCAGATTGGTTGTGCTGTAGATGTTAGTTTTCCCTCGTCCTGCTCGTGACGTCATCACAGGAGCACCGTGACTGTGTAGCATACTACCGCATGTGTATCTCATTTCATTGTTTGTGTATGTCTGTCTTATAAAGAAAGGATTTCCACGTAATAACTATACGTAATTTCTTTCCGTATATTGCTGTTGGTTTATACAGTGGCCTACTGTATTTTGCGTAGTGTGTGTGTGTGTCTTACTTCGTTTCTGTGAGATCTCGTTAAGTTGCTGTGTTTCGTGCAGTGAGGTACACATATTTTCTTTTCGTTAGTTGCGTGAACAGTGTAATAGTAGCTGGAGTGAAATTTATGTGTTCATTGTACAGTATCATTGCGATAGAAAACTGTGCCGTTAATGATTCACCGACCGAGCTCGATAGGTGCAGTCGCTTAAGTGCGGCCAGTATCCAGTGATTTGGAGATAGTGGGTTCGAACCCCACTGTCGGCAGCCCTGAAGACGGTTTGTCGTGGTTTCCCATTTTCACACCAGGCAAATGCTGGGACTGTACCTTAATAGGGATGTATAGAACTAGCACCGATAGAGCGCACTGCTGTTTTACTGGGTAAGCGCAATGCGCTCTTCATTTGTCTCCTGTGTACTCATGCCGCTAAATATCCACGAATTTAAGGTGCTTAAACTGTTATTTTCGTGACTATGTCGAGCTGTTGCAGTGTTCCTCTTCGAAAATATCAGGGAAGCCCATTTTCGTTTCACCAGTTTCCACAAAATAAAGAAATGACGAAGAAATGGTTACATGCTATTAGAAGGACAAATTTCGGTGAGAAGAATCTTACCGAAAGTATTAAAGGGTGTTCCCATTATTTTTAACCCGGTGACTTCACGAAAATTTTGTTGGGCAAGTGCGATTTACGAAGGGGAATAATTCCGTTTTTCTACCGATAAACTGATTAGGCATTTTCATAACAACCACCGAATTTATGCGTTTGAATTTAAAGGCGAGAGAGCAAGATTAAAACCGGGCGCTGTTCCATCGCTTTTTCCCTCGACCACGAACACAACGAAAACAGTGAAGAAAGAGGCTATACACTAAAAATTTGCCTAATTACCACGATAAGCCTACAATATCGGAATATGCAGAAATAACCTCCCTTGAAGTACAGGAAGAAATCGTGAATATACCCGAAGAAGTGCATGTTACATTTGTGACTCCCATTTTCAAAGACACCAGCATTCAAAAAATTCTAGAGGTAATTTGGTTGTTGAGCAAGCAATGCGTAATCGTGATGCCATATTGCTTTATACAGGGTTTGTAGACGTCCAACATCGTAATTTGGTGTTTGCTGTTCTGGGAGAAAACAGATATAATTTACAGATATTCCCTCCCGAACCCAGGCGGTGTTTCTTCTTGACTGTTATGAAGCTTAAGGACAAAAAATCTGACAAAGAACTAGGGCTTAAATTCGGAATCCATAAAACTACTGTTGGGAGAAATTTAATGTTTGGATTAATTTCATGTACTGCCAATTTAAAGAGTTGAACATTTGGCCTGATAGAGAAAATATCCTTGAAAACAGCCCCCTTGCTTTCAGACAGAAATGCCCCTCGACTAGAGTTATAACTGGCGCAATTAAGGTTATACATAGAAAAACTTGTTCCAGATAATAATAATAATAATAATAATAATAATAATAATAATAATAATAATAATAATGTTATTTGCTTTACGTCCCACTAACTACTTTTACGGTCTTCGGAGACGCCGAGGTGCCGGAATTTAGTCCCGCATGAGTTCTTTTAAGTGCCAGTAAATCTACCGACACGAGGCTGTCGTATTTGAGCACCTTCAAATACCACCGGACTGAGCCAGGATCGAACCTGCCAAGTTGGGGTTAGAAGGCCAGCGCCTTAACCGTCTGAGCCACTCAGCCCGGCACTTGTTCCAAGGGCAAACATTCCACTTTCATAGGGCTAACTGGCCTCAACCGTTTGGTAGGGCGATGCTGAAAAGTTTATACACTTTGGCTGCATGTTTCTGAACACTGAATAATGCCAGAATTGAGCAAGTGCTCTAATGCGTAGCTTACAGCAGCAATATGCTTACAACATGCCTTGGGGCCTGCTCCAGCAAAACGTTCACATTCCCCTCCTATAATATTACGAGGTAATCCTAAAATAAACTTTACATCATAGGTCTTATGTTTTGTGTACTCGGATTTCATAGCACTGCATTTTAGAATTTCAACCTTTTATAAACAAAACAAATTTTCCACTGAAAAGTCTGTAGCCAACATAACACAATGATTTGCAGTTGGAAACAGGTGCTCCATCTATTTCCGATTTTCTAAATGCGAAATAATCCATCAGATAAAGTAAGTAAGTAAACTCGTGTCCTCATCCCGAGGTAGTGCAGCTCTTTTCAGGCACACCCCCATTGGAGGTGAGCTGCATGTACCATTTCAACCACATACCAGCCCTCCTGCCATTCTTAAATTTCTGGCAGTACCGGGAATCGAACCCGGGCCCCCGAGGACGGCACCTAATAACGCTAACCGTTACGCTACGGAGGCGGACATCCATCAGATGCAAATTTGTGATAGTGATCTTCACCTTGTGGCTGATGGTCAAATATTCAAAGGAACCGGCACTGGGAAACTCAAGAATATTTACATGCCTTTGTGGTGTACAGAGCCTGTATCTGCAGTTTCATGTAAGCCATCAACCTTAAAAAATACACGAATCGAAGTCTATAAGCAAGGGGAGCAAGTGGATGTTTAGATATCTATTTATGATTTAAGTCTTGTGGAGGCATATTTATATATTTATCAATGTGCAGTACTCAAGTAATTGTTATCTTAAGGAAAAGGCATGCTGACTCCTATCTAATTACCGCTGTACCGGTACTAATTCTTCCTTCCTCCCGCTAGTTTTAGCGTTTCTGGTCCGTAGCTCATTTTGCAGCTGTTCAAGGCTTAGACGCTGAAAATCGTCCGTAATATACCAGGGGATATACCTATACAATTAATTAATATAGTCTTGTAGTAAAACTAGAGAAGATACAATCGGCTTTAGCTCAGAAAAATCGGTCACATTCTATACATTACTCGCAGCTGACTGGGATAAACATAAGACGATCGCCTTGCGCTTACCCAGTAGTACACGAGCGCTATCTGGCGCGAACTTTCTCTGCCTACATCCCTATTAAGGCCACGGACGCTTCCTTCCCATTCCTAGGCCTTTCCTGTCTCATCGTCGCCATAAGACCTATCTGTGTCGGTGCGACGTAAAGCAAATAGCAAAAAAAAAAAAAAAAAAACGAAGATTCACCGCTATCTACAGCGACACCTGATTGTTCAGCAAAGGGATTTCGGTACCTCGCCGGCTACATCGCCAACCGTGAAAGAAAATATGACAGGTCAATGTGAAGTCCCACTGGGGAAATGCTTTCCATTTCTTCTGGTACAGCCCCTGTGGGATGGATACAAATGTTATCTCGGGGAGGTCTACTCGTTCCATCGTTAGAATGGTAAACCAAATAAAGGAATTTGAGTTAATTTTCAGGGACACTCACGGACGTGCTGAACTATGACACATACCTAATATTATACGCAAAGTGTGTCAAATAATTAGCAGTAAATTCCCCGCTGTACCAGCAGAAATATCTATTAAAAATGTATGTTAGAACGAGAATATTTATACGCATACGACAAATGAACATTCGGACAAGAACTGAAAAATCCATAGCAGCTCACCGGCGAAAGGCACGACAGTGGATTTCATCTTCAAAAGCAACCACTTCATGACATCTAATCTCACAGGTAGGACTGTGTTCTAATGAAGTGCTATCTATGCGGAGCCTCCGTGGCTCAGACGGCAGCGCGTCGGCTTCTCACCAATGGATACCGTGGTTCAAATCCCTGTCACTCCATGTGAGATTTGTGCTGGTCAAAGTGGAGGCGGGACAGGTTTTTCTCCGGGTACTCCGGTTTTCCCTGTCATCCTTCATTCCAGCAACACTTTCCATTATCATTTCATAGCATTGATCAGTCATTAATAAATCACTTTGGGAGTGGCGACCCCATTGTAATAACAGCCTATATGTGGTTCATTCATTACATCCCTGACCCGGTCAAAGACTGGAAAACAGGCTGTAGGTTTTCCAGGACTATCTATGCATGGTTTCGAATATAAACTTACCGGTACTTCTGCTGCTGTTACAGTATGTGTTGAGCTTTAAACTCCATACTTGCGGAAGTGAGTCAGTATATCGTATGTTAACATACGGTACTTCATCACGGAATTTCTGCTGTAAAGATTTAATATGACAAAGATTTCATATGTCTAAATATTTATGTTTACAGACTTGAAAGCGCGTAACCTTCCTCAAACTAAATAGAGGAACTTTGAAATGTTAATAAATTTCAAGCGTTGGTTAGAGTGCCGTCACGTTTACGCCTTATTCGTAATGGAAATCATGAAAAGTTACTATGCTGTACTCGTTTTCTATCTTATAACTGCAGTAATATTTATGTCTGGTCTGCAATTAGTTCTGAGAAACTGTAATATTAGCTGATATTATGAGATTCTTACTGATTTGCGCGCTCCGGGCTCGGCTGCTTTGCTCCTACTGTGACGTCATTTCGTTAACCAATAGCAGCTCGGTTCGCGTTGGGCCCAACCTTTAGCAGTGTTTAAGAACCTTGTGTCCCGCTATGTCTGGCTCAAAGAGGATATATAAGTGAGAAGGAACCTCTCCGGGTGAAAGAAAGAGAATACGAAAGCAGGTCCGTAAGTCTAAACGAATGTGGACAGCCATGGAAGGAGGAATCAACTGCCTGAACTTTACGATCCAATTCTTCGTACACTAACGGAAATAAAATCGTACGGCTTTTAATACATATATACATGCATTATCATTATAGTCCGTTATGCCATTCAGCGTTCAGTCTGCAAGCCTCTGTGAATTTACAAAAACGGCACGTCGCGACAATCCTCTACTTGCAATCAGTGCCGTGGCCTCATTTAGTTCTATACCTCTTATCATTAAATCGTTAGAAACTGAATCAAACCATTGTCATCTTGGTCTCCCTCTACTCCTCTTACCCACCATAATAGAGACTACTATTTTTCTAGGTAATCTATCCTCCTCCATTCGTCGCACATGTCCCAACCACCGAAGACGGTTTACGCGTGCAGCTTCATCCATCGAGTTCATTCCTAACTTAGACTTTATCTGCTAGTTCCGAGTAGGCCTACTCTCCTGCTATTGTTCCCACCTGTTTTAAAAGCAACAATTTTCGCTACTTTCATGTCTGTTACTTCAAACTCATGAATAATATATCCTGAGTCCGGCTCCATGGCTAAATGGTTAGCGTGCTGGCCTTTGGTCACAGGGGTCCCGGGTTCGATTCCCGGCAAGGCTAGGAATTTTAACCATCATTGGTTAATTTCACTGGCACTGGGGCTGGGTGTATGTGTATGTGTCGTCTTCATCATCATTTCATCCTCATCACGACGCGCAGGTCACCTACGGGTGTCAAATCGAAAGACCTGCATCTGGCGAGCCGAACATGTCCTCGGACACTCCCGGCACTAAAAGCCATACGCCATTTCATTTCATTTCATATATCCTGAGCCCACCCAGCTTTCGTTCTCGTAAAGCAAAGATGGTCTGGAAACACACCGATGTAAATACAGTTTCGTCCGGGAGATGACTTCCTTCTTACAGAACAATGTTGATCGCAACTGCCAACTCACTACACTGGCTTTACTAGACCTTGATTTAATCTCACTTACTATATTACCATCCTGGGGGAACAACCAACAAAAAAACTTAAAATTATCTACCTGTTCCATGTTTGTATCACCAGTCTGACATTCACTTCTGTTGACTTTCTTACCTACTGACATCAATTTAGTCTTGGAGAGGCTAATTGTTATTCCATACTCACTGCACCTATTTTCAAGTTCCTGGACATTAGACTGCAGGCTTTCGGCACAATCTGCCATTAAGACGAAGTCGTCAGCAGACGCCAGACGGCATAATAAATTTCCACCCGCCTGAATCATTCCTTGCCAATTTATACGTTTCAGCAGATGATCCACGTAAACTACGAAGAGCAAATGAGAAAGATTACAGCCTTGTCTAACCCCTGTAAGTATCCTGAACCAAGAACCCGTTCTACCATCAATTCTTACTGGAGCCCAATTGTCATCACGAATGCCTTTGACTGATTTTAATAATCTACCCTTAATGTCATTCCCCCGCAGTATTGTGAACATCATTTCCCTCGGTACCCTGTCATATGCTTTCTCTAGATATACTAAACCAATACACAGCTGTCTATTCATTTCCTAACATTTTACATTCACCTGGTGCGTACTGAAAATTGGATCTTGACAGACCCTCCGTGCTCTGTAACCATACTGGATTTCATGCAACTTCCTCTCTGATCGCACCCTCTCTTCCAAGATGCCGGTGAATACTTTGCTTGGTATAGTAATCATACAGGGAACGGATTTATATGTACTAATATTTTTTGAAATATGTACATATATATTTAGTTATTTTTATTCAAATATGGAATTATATATGGACTTAAAATTGCACATATAACATTCATTTCTATTTTTATCAAAGTTCAAAGAAGCTAAACAAAGTAGATCTACATGCAACATAATGTTGCAATTCACATTTTAATATATTTGAAGTACACACAATATTTTATTCTCTGTTACCAAAAGAATGGATTACAAAATGTTCTTTTAAGTGCTGCAAAGTGAATCTCCATCTATTATCTGTAAGGACAGTTTTATATTGACTGAAACTGCGTTCAACATCGGAAGACGTAATGGGGGCATAATTCATCTTCACAATATCTGCGGGCGTTCAATCCAGTGTTAATTTTACAGTTAAATCTCCACACAGCATTGCAGCAACCTTTGTCCGGGGTTATTTGAATGCACAGTTTGCTTCATTTGCAGGATTTAGTTGTTCCACAGTTTTATTCACAATTTCACAACTTTCAGGCAGTGGGAGATGCGAGTTTTGGAGCCTTTTCAGTGTTTTTTTAATGCATAAAAAGTTATGCTGAATGTAACATAAGTCATTTTTCACATATATGTCGCAAATAACTGTTTTCGCGGCTTCAATTGAGGCTGCATCTTCAGAGTCCATGGTATGCAGAACGTTCTTAATACAGCCTGTATATATTCAACATAATATCCAATCGCTTGCAGCCACGTACCCCGCCTAGTTAGAATCGGCTTAGGCGGCACTGGAATCTCTGGGTACATTTCTTTCAAAAGATGAACTCTTCTGTGGGCTTTGAGAAAAACTGTTTTCACTGAGGAAATCAATAAATTTACCTTGGGGTAACTGCCTTTTACTACTTCAGCCACACGATGAAAGGCATGTGCTACACATGTTAAATGAGTCATCCTTGGATATACAGCACATAATGCTTCTCCGGCGTTCATCATATAAGGTGCAGACTCGCTAATAAAAAGTAACACTTTATTATACTTAACGCCCTGTGGCCAGAGGTTACTCATAGCCTCACTGAACAGTTTTGCTATAGTTTTGTTATCGCACTTTTCTAGAACATCACAGTGTAAGAGAATCCGTTTACAATAATCTTCGCTTAACAAGCCAATGATTACGTTGCCAATTAGCCTGCCTTCTTTGTCTGTTGTTTCATCAATGGAAACCGAAATTGGACCGTCTTTTATCTCTTGCCTTATCTTCCGAACATTTTCATCGCATATGGCTGAACAGTACGTTTTTCTGAACGTTGACTCATCCGGGATGGATCGTTTGGTATATTTCTTGAGGAATTCCCTGAAGCGCTGATTATAAGAGAGGTTTGTCAGCAGAGATGAGAGCACGGCAGAGATCGGTGTTGAACTCGAACGTTACACTGGAAGTTGCTGGTTGTGTCAGAAACAACTGTCTCTGCTTGGAATCTCCTTGTTTGTTAGCCTGGTGTTTACTGGTTGAAACGTGCTGTTGCACTAGGAACATTTGAGTAGATGTCACTGCACAATGACACAAATTACACAATAATATCTTACTGTCAGTTGATAAACCATCTTCTTTAAATTCTGATACGTAACTTTTCAATTTTAAACTGGTTGACTGAGCTACTTTAGGCATATTGTAACAACGTTAATATCTTCAATGAATATCAATATACAACTGCACACACTGAACGTACTAGAACACTATGAGCCGTCTCACTGCTAATTCAAACTGTGAATGACTGGTAGTGAACTAGATGGAGTTATGAAGCAATCAAAGGGAATGCCCGAATTACGAACTAATCCGGAAACAACTAGCACATCGTCGATGAATGAGATTTCCCTAGTTACGATTTTTTTTGCTAGGTGCTTTACGTCGCACCGACACAGATAGGTCTTATGGCGACGATGGGATAGGAAAGGCCTAGGAGTTGGAAGGAAGCGGCCGTGGCCTTAATTAAGGTACAGCCCCAGCATTTGCCTGGTGTGAAAATGGGAAACCACGGAAAACCATTTTCAGGGCTGCCAATAGTGGGATTCGAACCTACTATCTCCCGGGTGCAAGTTCACAGCCGCGCGCCTCCACGCGCACGGCCAACTCGCCCGGTCCTAGTTACGAAATGATGGCACAGACACAGTCGATCTTATGTAATGCAGCTTATCAGTGCTGTAAGTGTGATCCACACCTCTCTCTTTCTTCGCACCGCTTATCAATCAGCCCAGACCTGGGCAGGCGTGATAATGACCTGCACTCCACTTAAAATATTATTTTTTCGAATATTGATTTTTAATTTATTTCTTCATTATTGAGATGACTGCTAATTTAATATGATTTAATACTTTTTAACCGAAATATGGACTATATTGATTTTAATGACGAAGAATATAGAACATATGTACTAAACTCCGAAATATGGAAAAATATGGAAAATGAATACTCCATTTTTCAACTCCACGCGTCATGATTTGTAAAGATAATGAAAAATATAATTAATTTTATCTTCCTAAAGAGATATGCATTTACATATAAATCCGTTCCCTGCTAATCAATGAGATACCTCGATAGTTGTTGGAATCCTTCCTGTTCCATTGCTTATAGATAGGTGCAATTACTGCTTTTGTCCAATCTGAAGATACTTGACCAACACTCCATTCTAATCCTACTACTCTATAAAGCCATTTCATTCCTGCCTTCCCAGTATTCTTCACCATTTTGGGTCTAAATTCATCTATTCCTTCTGCCTTATGACAATGGAGTTTATTTACCATCCTTTCCACTTCATCAAGCGTAATTTCACCAACATCACTTTCTTCCTGCCCATTAGCTAGGTTGTTCGCGACACCACCAGGAAGATTTCCTTTTACATTGAGAAGATGTTCAAAATATTCCCTCCACCTCTCCAGTGATTCCCTGGGATCTATTATGAGTTCACCTGAATTACCCAAAACACTGCTCATTTCCTTTTTCCTTTACTTCCTAAGATTCTTTAATACTGTCCGGAAAGGTTTCGCTGCTGCTTGACATAGTCATTCCAGGTTATTACCAAATTTCTCCCACGGTTTCTTTTTGGATTCAACAAATATTTGTTTCGCTCTGTTTCATTCAACTACGTGCAATTCCCTGTCTGCATCAGCCCTTGTGTGGAGCCATTTCTGATAAGCCTTCTTTTTACGTTTACAAGCTGCCGTCACTTCATCAATCCACCAAGATGTTCGCTTTTCCCCACCTTTACACATAGGCGTTCCTAGGCATTCCCTTACTGTTCCTGCTACAGCATCCCTGTATGCCAGCTATTCTCTTTCTATATCCTGAACCTGCTTACCGTCCACTGTTCGAAACTTCTCACTAATCATATCCATGTACTTCTGTCTAATCTCCTCGTCCTGGAGATTTTCTTCTCTTGTTCGTTTGCAGATAGATTTCATTTTCTGTATTCTAGGCTTAGAGATACTTAGTTCACTACAGATCGGATAGTGGTCTGTATCAGCGAAAAATCCCCGTAAAACTCATACTTTCGTACCAGACTTCCAGAATTTAAAATCGGTCAAGATATAATATATTTTGTGGATCTGTTACCCTTTACTTCCTAAGATTCTTTATTACTGTCCGGAAAGGTTTCGCTGCTGCTTGACATAGTCATTCCAGGTTATTACCAAATAATAGCCTTATGCTTGAAGAATATATTCGTAACAGCTAAACACAAACCAGCATAGAAGTCCAACATATGCTTCCCGTTCCCATTAGCTTCCATGTATTCCCCACATTTACCAATTACCCTTTCGAATACTTCAGTTCTGTTTCCAACTCTCGCATTGATATCGCCCAATCGGCTAACGTATGCGGCTGTTGGCCGCAAAATTTGAAACCAACTCGCCGTTTCGTCTCGGCGCATCACAGTGTAATGGAAGGAGCCAGCATTCCTAAGTTACACCCTTCCCCATTAGGCGGCACGGTTTCCAGAAGTGTCCACGACAAGGAGGTGCCTAGTGTGTCTTCTAAGTTCATAGGTGTCAGATCGCCGGCTGTCTGCCGCACGTTAGCCAGTGTGTCTCAGCTCTTGGTCACAATGTAAGTGTATGTTATTATTATTTTGTTTTGTGGATTGCTTTGTAAATAGGTGTTTTCAACTACATTAACTATAACATTATTAATGTCTAATACAAATAAGTACGTATTATAAAAATGTTCTCATAATATAATATATACGCATCCTTACTTAGAAACTTGACCAGCTACTACTTCTGTAGCTAACCGCTTGCTGAGCATCTTCTGAAGAATAGCATTACATTCCTTGGGATTCTGCGAGAAGTCTTTGCAGTGTGATTTTCGAAAGTTCCAGAAATTACTTTGTGACTTTACTTTCTTTTGTACGCGCGTCAATGAATCAATCAATCAATCAATCAATCAATCAATCAATCAATCAATCAATCAATCAATCAATCAATCAATCATTAAACCAATCAGTCAATCAATCAATACTGATCTGCATTTACAACAGTCGGCCAGGGGGCAAATTTCCTATCTGTTGTTCTCCTAGCCTTTTCTCAATTGATTATTAAGAAACTGGAAATTTATTGAACGTTTCCCTTGGTAAGTTATTCCAATCCCTAACTGCACATCCTATGAACGAACATTTGCCCCAATTTTTCCTCTTGAATTCCAGCCTAATCTTCGTATTTTAATCTTTCCTACTTTCAAAGACACCACTCAAACTTATTCGTATAATGATGTCATTCCACGCTATCTGTCCACTGACAGCTCGGAACATACCACTTAGTCGAGCAGCTCGTCTCCTTTATTCCAATTCTTCCCAGCCCAAACTTTGCAACATTTTTGTAACGCTATTCTTTTGTCACATATCACCCAGAACAAATCAAGCTGCTTTCTGTTCGATTTTCTCAGTTTCTTTCTCTCATCAATAACCTGTAAGAGAGATTATTCGTCATATTTTCAGTTTACAGGCTGGTTATGTCTTCAAGCTTATCCAGGAAACATAGAGGAGAACTAATGTGCTAAGCTATGTGAACGGAAATTAGGTCAGCTTTCAGCTCATTTCTGAATTGAGAATAATAATGTTAATATTTCTACTAACTAAATCTATGGTTTTTATAAAGGACGAGGAGCCAGAATTTCGTCCCACAAGAATTCTTTTATGTACCGGTATGTCTGCAGACATGAGACTGGCGTATTTGAACACCCTCAAATACTGCCGGACTAGAACCCGCCAACCCGAGCTAGTCATACGTTGCCTCCTTCATCAGCTTAAATTAAATGTAAATATTTCCTGCCTTTATTTTGATTTAGGCATTAGTATAACCGTATTGTCAACGGGAGGGGGGAGCGAGAGAGATCTAGATTGTATATTTTATTGCAATTTCCATAAGTTCAAGGACTTACCACGTAGGACCTATACATCTTTCCTTTGGCTTGGATGTTGTTTTATTCTTCTTCTGTCTTCAATAAGCAGTAGGGGCAAGGAGGGTCATTTTAAACATGTTTTGAACTTACAATTTGGTGTATCTCAAGCTTACCACATTATGGAAGCCCAGGAATTCTCCAGGGGCACTAATGAGTCAAACAAAATTACCAGATTTTTTAAATATATTGGCCTGAGTCACACTGATAGAGGACAGGTTGTAAGGCAAGAATGGGATAGGAAAGAGGTCTAATACTAAAATGAAAGGAAGCGGTCTTTGCCTTAATAAAGGCACTGGTCTGGCTAGTGACAAGACCACTTGTCTGGATAGTGATGAGACCACAGGTCTGGCTAGTGACAAGACCACTTGTCTGGATAGTGACAAGACCACTTGTCTGGATAGTGACAAGACCACTGGTATGGCTAGTGATGAGACCACTGGTCTGGCTAGTGACAAGACCACTTGTCTGGCTAGTGACAAGACCACTGATCTGGATAGTGACGAGACCACTGTTCTGGATAGTGACGAGACCAATGGTCTGGCTAGTGATGAGACCACTTGTCTGGATAGTGACAAGACCACTGGTATGGCTAGTGATGAGACCACTGGTCTGGAGAGTAACAAGACCACTGGTCTGGCTAGTGATGAGACCACTTGTCTGGATAGTGACAAGACCACTGGTATGGCTAGTGATGAGACCACTGGTCTGGCTAGTGACAAGACCACTTGTCTGGCTAGTGACAAGACCACTGGTCTGGCTAGTGACAAGACCACTGGTATGGCTAGTGATGAGACCACTGGTATGGCTAGTGACGAGATCACTGGTATGGCTAGTGACGAGACCACTGGTATGGCTAGTGACGAGACCACTGGTATGGCTAGTGACGAGACCACTGGTCTGGCTAGTGACAAGACCACTTGTCTGGCTAGTGACAAGACCACTGGTCTGGCTAGTGACAAGACCACTGGTATGGCTAGTGATGAGACCACTGGTATGGCTAGTGACGAGATCACTGGTATGGCTAGTGACGAGACCACTGGTATGGCTAGTGACGAGACCACTGGTATGGCTAGTGACGAGACCACTGGTATGGCTAGTGACGAGACCACTGGTCTGGCTAGTGACGAGACCACTGGTCTGGCTAGTGACGAGACCACTGTTCTGGATAGAAACGAGACCACTGATCTGGCTAGTGACGAGACCACTGGTATGGCTAGTGACGAGATCACTGGTATGGCTAGTGACGAGACCACTGATCTGGCTAGTGACAAGACCACTGATCTGGAGAGTGACGAGACCACTGTTCTGGATAGAAACGAGACCACTGGTCTGGCTAGTGACGAGACCACTGGTATGGCTAGTGACGAGATCACTGGTATGGCTAGTGACGAGACCACTTGTCTGGCTAGTGACGAGACCACTGGTCTGGCTAGTGACAAGACCACTGATCTGGAGAGTGACGAGACCACTGTTCTGGATAGAAACGAGACCACTGATCTGGCTAGTGACGAGACCACTGGTCTGGCTAGTGACGAGACCACTTGTCTGGCTAGTGACGAGACCACTAGTCTGGCTAGTGACGAGACCACTGATCTGGCTAGTGACGAGACCACTGGTATGGCTAGTGACGAGACCACTGGTCTGGAGAGTGACGAGACCACTGTTCTGGATAGAAACGAGACCACTGATCTGGCTAGTGACGAGACCACTGGTCTGGCTAGTGACGAGACCACTGATCTGGCTAGTGACGAGACCACTGGTATGGCTAGTGACGAGACCACTGGTATGGCTAGTGACGAGACCACTGATCTGGCTAGTGACAAGACCACTGGTCTGGCTAGTGACGAGACCACTGATCTGGCTAGTGACGATACCACTGGTCTGGCTAGTGATAAGACTACTGATCTGGCTAGTGACGTGAGGAGGTCGGATCCGGGCAGTCACAAAACTATTGGGATGGAGTCTTTCATAATTTCTGAAAATTGTCACCCGTACATTTCAATACATGTGCCGACAAGCCTGCCGTTCTATATTTGTTCCTGTTGTTTGAGTCATCAGCCCATAGACTGGTTTGATGCAGCTCGCCATTCCACCCTATCCTCTACTAAACTTTTATTTGTACATAATTGTTGCATCCTACTTCTGCTCTAATCTGTTTGTCATATTCACACCTTGGCCTTCCCCTACCTCTACCGTTCTTACTGGCTACACACGCTGAAGAAGTGCTGGGTGTCTACCATTTTATCTCTTCCTCTCATCAAATTTAGCCAAATCGATCTCCTCCCACCAATTCGATTTAGGGTGACGATGTTAGTCTCCTACGTATCTTATTGTTTTTGGTGAAGGGAGTGATCATAACCTTCAGAGCTACAGATTTATGTCGGTTTCAAACAAAATGTACACGATTTTTCATTTCATTATTCTTACCGTGCACCACAGAGATTCATACCTCGGCAATTTCGGTTATGAACCCAGTTACTGTATCGCCCTCTAAACCCCACCCCGCTGACCTAGAAAGTGTGCATCATCAAATCCCCTTCAAAAGGGAGGGAAGAAACTACACTGCGCATCAAGCTTGAGGTTGTCTATTTCTCTATATTGCATTTGGTGTAACGAATTGTGTAATAAGATCTCAACGAGTTATCAAAAAATCATCCAGGAAGAGGCATTTCATTTTGTGGAATGACAAAGCTGAAATCCTTTCTTAACGTGTCGAAGCCGAATGTCACCTAGAGGTGACACCTAATATTAATCATATTTCATGCTTGAACTTCTCTGCCTGTTGGAAGTATTCAAAGAAAAGTCTTTCAGTTTGAAATGGAGCATTCTTTAATTCGCAGCCTGCACTGGTCAGTCAGCTCGCGCTCAAGTAAAAGAGGAAACAGACTCGATTGAAGTGGAGAAACAACTGCGCGTTATTATGGCATGGAAACCGTGTGATAGAAGATAATTATACTTTGAAGTTTATGCTTGTATATTGCTTAAAGGGTCAGAAATGAAAGTGATGCATTCTTAAGCATAATATTATAATTTAAGCATGTGTTATTGATATGAAAAGGCATGATGTCACATAAAGTAGACCTTTTGGTCCAGTTCCGGTTATGAATAGTATCTGATCTTCATGTCTTTTTTTCTCTCCCTTTTCGGTCTGACATTGGATGAGGTAATAGAAATGTTGGAAGATATATAGATCTATAGATGATATTACTATGTTTCTACTAAATTATGGATATTTTACGAATGAGGAAAGTTTCCATAAGGCAACTAATTCTGTCGATCTCAATCCCTTTCCCGGTAGAATGTTGATATTGACAGTGGAAATAATTGTGATCTCAGCAGATGATGGTACGTCGGTACCTTCTAATGAAATGCAGCAGGTACCTGGTTTTTCTGGGGAAAATACCAGCATCATCTAAGAAAAAATACAATAAGTTGTGGGCAGCTACAGAGGAGAATTTTATTTTCCGATTGGATGACGTGACGTGCATGAGGAACCTTCTGAATATGACGGACCGCAACTGTCTCCACTTCAGTGTTTTGAGTTACTGTTCATTGATGAAGATGAATCTTATTGCGAAAATGTCAAAGTTATACGTTGTGCACGGGAACCACATGTTAAACATAAATTCAGATGACATAACGGTTTATATCAGTGTACTATTGACGACTGGCAAAATGAATCTGGAAAACATAAGAATGTTTTTGGAAACAAAATCAGATGTTTACAATAACTTTGTTTCCAACAGCATGAGAAGAAATACCCTTCCATAAATGCATGAGTATTTGTGTCCTTCAGATAATATGAATCTCTCCCTCAATAACGAACTTGGCAAGGTACAAAATTACTTAAAATCTCTTAATCGAAACTTTGAGCAGTAATTTGAGGAAATCTGTTCAAGTGATCTTGCAGTTGATGAAGCAATGGTTTTCTATTACAGTCATCACAGCACAAAGCAAGGGGAAACCTCAACGGTTCAGCCTTAAACTGTGGTCAGTTCCTACTCGATTTGGTTACTCGTAGGCGTTGAGCCTAACCAATGATATAAATCGGCTCAGCATCCGCGACAGTCCAATATGCGTTAGGAGCAGCAGTTTTCTTCGCACTTGAGAGTAGGATACCAGCAGGCTGCAAACTGTAACTATACTGACGAACGTCACCTACAGGTGGCAGCCCTGTTTTTTGTTTTTTTGTGGAACACATTTCCTCTAGATTTCTAGTTTTGCATTGTTTTTCGTAATGTAGCAAATATAATCTAAAAGGAAATACATAAATCTATTTCGTATATTGTGTTTGGACTTTGACGGGTTAACCTGGTGTGTGTGCGCGCGCGCGTGTGTGTGTGTGTGTGTGTGTGTGGTAACTATCGCAGACTCAACGACTGTTCTATACCTCACACTGATGACTTCAGTTACTTTCTTCAAGGTAAAACAGTGTTTTTAAATTAGACATGTGACAAGCCTTCTGCCAGATATGCTTAGCAGATGAAGATAAAGAAAACTTAGCCCTAATCACCCCTGTTGGACTATTTCAATTCAACTACATGCCATATGGGCTTAAAAGAAATCACATTTATTGGAATGTTTTGAGAAGATTGAGATCGAAGATGGTTTGATGATGTAACAATAAGGGAGTATTTTGGTTTAAAAAATTACTTAACAATTCAGAATTTTTGTTTTCTTCTGGAATTCTTCTATGAGACGATGAAACATAGTGATAATTTGTATAACATAATTCCGACGCAGAGTGCCAATGCAGTACTAACCATATTCAATGCAATAGAACGTTTTGAATCAGCTGTTTCTGAAATAAGAGAGAATAATGAAAGGTATCAGGAAGATGATGATGATGAATGTTGTACCACAGCAACAAAAAGCTCTAAATAGAGTTCTGGTTTAAATCTGATTGTAGATGCCAACGAAGTGTGGGATATAGTATCAACCAAATGAAAGACCAATTCCAAGAGTCTCATATATTAAGTAGTTTCGAAATTTTGTTCCGAAAAGTTTGCTACGTTCAGAGAAATTTTCCCAACGAATTTAGTCAATACTTTTTCATTAAGTTGCAGTCCATTTATCTACAAAGATAAACTGAGAAATGAACTTTCAGTGATTTATCGGAATTATACTTTAAGGATATTCCTTCTGCCTGTGATTTGTTCACATTCTTCATGAAGCATTCCTCCGAAGAATCGTTCCCTGAGGTACACAAAACTCTACAAATTGCACTAACCACGCCAGTTTCAACAGCGAAAGAAGAGCGAAGTTACAGCACATTAAAAAGTGTCAATAATTATATTTGAATAATATGGGTCAAAACAGACTGAATTCACTCACTGTTTGTTCAATTCATAAGGAGGAATCTGGTGGATGCTCAACTTCAACCACAGACTCATTGAAATGTTTGCCAGTCAGAAGAACAGGCGTGCTCAACCGCTGTATAAGTAATGTGCCATTTGGTGAGATAAATACTATTTCTTCATTATTAACTACTTAGTGTATATATCTAGGCCGATATATTTTGCTATACGTACTCACCTTTGGAGTTTTTGTGGTACGGTATAGATACCCATGTTTCAAAAATACCTGCCGCAATCCCATTTCCATGGCCGAAAACTCTATATCGGGCCCCATTGTTGGATTTGATCACGAGCCACCACTGTATGCATTCAGGTCTGATAATATTGTAATTGGTCTTGGTTCACGCTCGGGGACTGGGTGTTTGTGTTTGCCCCAGGATTTTCCTCTTAATATTTACGCAACACTAACAGCACGCAATAGGGGTTACATCCCATCACGTAGAAATGACGCCAGGAAGAGCATCAGGTCGTAAAACAGAGTCAAATCCATATGTGTGCGACACATCTCGCACCCACTGGTGAGGTATAACACAACATATCCATGCCGTGGTTACTGTACCGGAGGTACACACGCACCAGCGCCTTGTAGAAGGATCATGAAATCTGAAACTCATTTTGGAAACATTGTGGAACATTTCTCGACAGATGTCACTATTGTCATGTTGCGCTTCTGGGGTAGAGATGAACTACTATATTTCGAATAAATTTTGTGTGTTAAGTTTTCCTAAACTGGAATATTTATTGTTTGTTTTTGATGTTAAAAAATTATCAACAATTCTATCTCTTCCCACCAACTTAAGACGTTGGCCAGTGAAAAGTTTTGTACATTTATTCATTGGCCAATCAAAAATTTCTCGTATTTAATAAATTAACCAATAATAATGGGGGTGTGTCAGAACCTTGGTCCATAGTTTCCTGGAACTTTCCTCTCCGCTATAAAAGCCGAGGCCTTGTGAGCCATGTTGTTTTTGTGACCGCTCCAGTGTAGAGTGTGTACGTAACAGAGGCAGGGGGAAAGGCTCCCTCGTCCATCTTCTGGATGTCCACCAGCTCAATGTAATGGCAGTCTCGGCGTAACTACGTAATAGTCTTTGAGAGCTAGCTCGAGGGGAACGTTTCAAATATTTAGTACTGTAACTTTTATTTTCTCAAATGTTAATTTCAAACTTTGAAAGTAAATTTGAAATAAGTCAAACGTACTTAACCGAAATCAGGGAATAGGGGGTGATTAAAACTCTCTTTATTCACCCTCTACTTGATATTGAGATGACTATGATTTTACAACCGTTAAAATCCACCTGGCATTTCTGGAACTTAAATTTTTTCTCCCTGTAGTCACCTCCGTAGTATAGGCTTAGCCTCTGTAACGTCGGGCCGTAATCCCAAATAGTGTTTTAAGGATTTCATGTAAATATCAAGGAGTGCAAGTGGTCGCCTCATTACCATTTCGATTTTCCGCCAGTAACTTTACCTTTTGCTTTTACCAAAGGTCAGGTAGGATGGGTACTTGTTACCCCTGTTACAGTTAACATCATTCACTTCATTTTTAGGCAATTAGACTGTTGAGCAGTTAGGACAGTGACTACTGTTTACTTTTGTTAAATGTAGGTTGTGCCTGAATAGGCCTGGAACCTGTAAATTTCGAGAATAGTCCACTAAAATGTGAATTTGTAGAACAAAAAGCTCTTCACTGATGTAGAAATTGGGAGATCCGCCTCCTTGACTGTTGATTGAAAGGATCAGTAGCGCTGATGTAAAAATTGTAAATAGAGAGCTTCATAGTCATATTGTTAATTTACTATTATCGGATTTTTCCAACATTGTTCCAAAGAAAACGAGGTAGTGCTGTACCTGAATCTTTATTTGTTTAGAAAAGTGTAAAATTTAAAATTTAAAAAAGAAAAGTAGAAGAGAAAGAAATATAGCTCCAATTTTAAAGCAGCTGTCATCGTGTTGTGAGGTGATTGCCGTAATATTTCTGTACTTATCTACGACGAAACACTTCGAGGTACAGTCATGCGCCCCGAGCTATTAACGAGGTGGATATCTGCCAACACTCCTGCGTTGACGGTAAAAGCTACAGGGATGTATGAACATCTGCCATCCACTCTGAACGTTCATAAGCGAAAAAAAGTGCATTTAAATTTCAGAGGAGACGTATCTAGATCACCTTACATTTACACCGTAGGCCCGGTGGGCTTCGAAACACTGTGCCGGCGCAATCAACACATCAAAGCTCCACTGTTTCGAAGCATTGAGATCACTTCGTGTGTCGTGTCGCGTGAACAGGAACCAACCCACGTCAGCTACATCGATGCCTCGGAAGAGCACAGCTTTGAAACAGTGAAGGTGCTTTGTTCGTCTCCTCGCCACAATAGAAACACTCCGCGTGACATTGCCCTGAAGATAAGCCGAGACTCTTTATATTGCGAATCGCGAGTATAATCATTAAAATAACAATGCAGTCCACAATGTAAGGTCTTTCACACGGAAAAATGACATTATTGTTCTCAAAGGAGGGTCATATTAAAACAGAAAGAAGTGCAAAAGTTTTAAAAATTATGTTTTAAAACTTCAATTTGAAGTAAAATTTTAAACTGGAATAGACCAAGTCTGTTACTATGCACATAATACCGATCTTGGGCTCTTCTGAGATTTTATTACTCATTTTATAATTATTCAATTTGGAATAATAACAATAAAATGTTATTTGCTTTACGTCCCACTAACTACTTTTACGGTCTTGAGAAACGCCGATGTGCCGGAATTTAGTCCCGCAGGAGTTCTTTTACGGGCCAGTAAATCTACCGACACAAGGCTGCCGTATTTGAGCACCTTCAAATACCACCAGACTGAGCCAGGATCGAACCTGCCAAGCGCCTTAACCGACTGAGCCACTCAGGTACCGCATGCTTTTGGTATACATAGAATAACTATTTAAAACTGTTTTTAAATTTCGTTAATCATTTTATAATTATTCACATTAGTTGCTGTTTAATGTGCATTTCACGGCTTTTAGTACCATTGTAAGCGCATAATGAAGAAGGAAAGGCTGTATATTACCGGTACTGTATACTGGTACTACAATATTATGCATCATATATTTATCATACTGTACGTTGTACAATTGCTCATTAAATATTTCATGAACCTCTTATTTTATCTGTATCAGAACGCCGGACATTTTAGTCAGTGAATTAAACTTAGCAATGAAACGTGGTTCATCTTCCAACACACCATCGTGAAGCACTGTTTCTCTTGCATTCCAAGACGGAAGTGCGCCCTGTGTCGAAATGCGCTGCCGTATGAAACATTCAGCAGTGACATGTCTAATATTAAAACAGTATTTAAGCCATACGAGGCGGAATAATTCTGGTTTATTGCATTCTAAGTTTTAAAGATATATTGACAATATAAAACTAGCAATGACTGATCTCCTCTTCTACAATTTCCTGATCGTATGTCGGCTGTCATCGGGGCGATCTGACCATTGTCCTCAGCAATTTGGAAAAGCGTGGGGGTACCGAGTCCATACCATTCTTGCACAGTTCGTAGCCAAGATTTTCTCCTTCTTCCCCTACACCTCTTTCCTTAAACTGTATCTTTGAGATAAACTGAAGGAGGTCATTTATTTATTTGTGTCAGTCGCATAATACAGTAAAAATTACAAGAAATATTATACATATTACAGTGGTGCTGCCTAGTGCCAGATACGAGCACTAGTATCAGGTAGATGTTCTTCTTTATGTTGTCCCAATTTGCAGTGTGTTTACAGACTTCCACGTCGTCCAGGGCTCTCTGTAGTCACGGAACAACTTATATTCAAGTTTCGCAAGTTCCAGGCGATCTGGATGAGCAGCCCTACCTGATCATGTCGATGCATCGTGAGAGAGGAGTTTTGCCTCGAAGTTGGCGCAGTGATACCTACAAAGTGTGGCCACAGGTATGATAGGTGTATCACTGTGTTCCAGTACCTCTCCCATCCACTTGACCTGCAAGTTTCAAGATGCTTTTTCATTCCTCACGTGAAAAGCATGGGTCTAGGTTTTTGATGGATTTTGTTTTAACTTGTTATTCTCTAAACGTATAAACCACTGCACTACCTCATAATTTCGAATGATATTGTACGTGACCTCCAGCTCGGAGTACTGTAGCGCCACATCTCAAAGGATGGTGTTCAGGCCTCACCAACATTAAGTAAGACAGAAGTAAACATGGACGGAGAAAATGAAGTCCCTGTTACAGAGGATTTAAATAATTATCTTGAAGGCAGTCATTGATACCCAGTTTCAACAGGACTGCTCAAGCTGTGATCAAGTACGCAGGTGAGAGACCTAATGTACTGGACTTGCTTTAGTGATGTGCCAGCTACTCTCAACTTTATAGGTTGAATGACATGGTTTCTAACGATAATTAAGTTAGTGTCTTCGTGTTTAAACGCACAACTCTGTTTGACCACACAGTTCGCTAATATCTCTGGACATTCAGCACTTATTGCAAACCGAAAGGTATCATCGGCATATGGCAGATTGTTTATTACGATTCCTTTAACAATACTGATATCAGAAAGGCACCCTTTCATAGAAGTTATTGAAGAGGAGTAGAGTTATAACAGATCCTTTCCTCATCCCTGCGGACTGATTATAATACAGGATGGCAACGGTTCGTAAGTCTTTTCCATCCAGACCAATATCATATAGTATAGTCAATTTACCATGTAACCAAAGAAGTCTCTGGACAACTGGGAATAAAGCAACACCAAGATGAATTAGTCTCTTCTGCAAGGAAACTTCCTGTCTTTCATGAACATATACTGTATACCTTGATCATGACCAAAGATTTCTAGTGTAAAGTGGAATTCTAACCAGAGGATGCCTTATTTCATAACTCCCAAAATCCGTGGCCACAACTCCAACCGCAGCCAGCTCAGCGATAATGATACTAGGCTATCATGCCCCCTGATCTATACCATAAGATTAAGTCAGTAATACCCTTATGATAGGAACATCGGTCCTGGTCGAAATGGGCCTCTACTTTGAGTCATAATTGCATGTCTTCATTTAAGGCACCATTTGTATGGTCCACTGACAGAACACTAGCAAAAGAGATGTGGAGCTACAGGAAGAGACCAAGAGAATTTAGAGTTTTGTGTAAATGTGTTGGAAGGAAGATATTTTAAGATGTCCTTGGTGATGCGGGCAGTCACTTCACCACTGCCCGCTCCCTAAGCTCGAGGACTTCCTGAACTCTTTGAGATTGTCGATTTAGTCTTTCACGGCCGGTGTCTTGGCTGCATGCCGCGGTCGAATTGCGTTAGTAGTTGCCAATGACCCACCGGAAACTGAGCGAGGCATTCCCAGGAATCTGCTCCGTATGAAGGTCAGTAGTGTACTGAAGGTGTGGCGTCCAGTAAACGGAAGAGCAACGCGAAGCGGCAAGAAATTTCTCTGAAAGGAAAATGAAACAGCCGTGAAAGTGGAAATCTGGCAACGCTTGTGGCCGTCAAGTGGAATGACGTGTTCCTACAAGCTGTGGCTCCGCTTACCTCGCCTTTCCGTTATGTATAATATATAATAGATGTCTTTATTTTCCTCCAGATCTACAGCATTGAAACTTTATTGATCTATTAAAGGAGAAAATAATAATGCCAACCTAGGCAACTTAAGCTGACATACACTTACAATAATTTTCGTAAAATAAACACAACTAACACCAAAACAAGGGAAAAAGGAAATATTAATATAAATAATAATAATAATCAAATGGCATTGAGGCAGAATGGTCTGTTGGCCCCAGTATAAGGCAGTATGGCAGTATGGCAATGAGAAACTAAACAGGTAACATAGTAGTATAATAGGCGGACTCGGGCGCCACCTCCTCCTCCGGGCTCCCAGGGGTCCCTCCGCTTCCCGCGGGAAATATGAATTTCGTCGGGAAATTTGAATTTTGGCGCGAGATGTAAATTTGTAAACAAAGCCACGTGCTTTTTGACAGGTGTCATCGACAACAACGCATCGCTAACCTCACTGCTGCCATCTTGACGGGCCTAAACCTCAGTGGTACCAACTTAACCTAACTAGCGCGAGATTTGAATTTGTAAACAAAGCCACGTGTTTTTTGACAGCCACGTGCTTTTTGACAGACAACAACGCATCGCTAACCTCAGTACTGCCATCTTGACGGGCCTAAACCTCAGTGGTACTAACTTAACCTAACTAGCGCGAGATTTGAATTTGTAAACAAATCCACGTGCTTTTTGACAGACAACAACGCATCGCTAACCTCAGTGCAGCCATCTTGACGGGCCTAAACCTTAGTGGTACAAACTTAACCTCACTAGCGTGAGATTTGATTTTGTAAGCAATCCACGTGCTTTTTGACAGCTATCATCCGCCATCGTGCTGCCCTCTTTATCGCAGTAGCTGCAAATTCGTCACCTGTCATCCGCAGTGCTGCCATCTTAACGGGCCTAAACCTCAGTGCTACCAACTTAACCTCACTAGCGCGAGATAAACAAATCCACGTGCTTTTTTGACAGCTGTCATCCACCATCTTTAATCTATAGAGCTCAGTGGTGCCCTCTTTAGCTACTTACCTTTGAAATGTGGTGGCGGATAATTTGAAAAATGCTTTTTGACAGCAGCCATCTTTGAGCCCCGTGCTGCCCTCTTTAGCTAGATACCTTTGAATTCCACGTGACAGCAGCCATCTTTAATCAAGAGAGCACCGTGCTGCCCTCTTTGTGGCGGTGGCAAATTCCACGTGCTCTTGTTTGGAAACAAACTCAAGTGCTTTTTTCTGACAGCTGTCATCCGCCATCTTGCATCACAAACCTCAGTGCTGCACTCTTTAGCTAGATACCTTTGAAATGTGGTGGCGGCAATTTGAAAAATTATATGTGCTCTTGTTTGGAAACAAAGCCACGTGCTTTTTGACAGCTGTCATCCACCATCTTTAATCAATAGAGCACTGTGCTGCTATCATGCGGGCAATTTCGTCAGCTGTCATCCGCCATCTTTAATCTACAGAGCACCGTGCTGCCCTCTTTATGACATGTAGTAGCGGGCAATTTGAAAAGTTCTGTTTAGCTGTCATCCGCCATCTTTAATCAAGAGAGCACCGTGCTGTCATCTTTAGCTAGATACCTTTGAAATGTGGTGGCGGCAATTTGAAAAATTCTATGTGCTCTTGTTTAGTAAACAAAGCCACGTGCTTTTTTGACAGCTGTCATCCACCATCTTTAATCAATAGAGCACTGTGCTGCTATCATGCGGGCAATTTCGTCAGCTGTCATCCGCCATCTTTAATCCACAGAGCACCGTGCTGCCCTTTTTATGACATGTAGTAGCGGGCAATTTGAAAAGTTCTGTTAGCTGTCATCCGCCATCTTTAATCAAGAGAGCACCGTGCTGCCATCTTTATCTAGATACCTTTGAAATATGGTGGCGGCAAATTGAAAAATTCCACGTGCTCTTGTTTAGTAAACAAATTCACGCGCTTTTTTTCAGCTGTCATCCGCCAACTTACATCGCAAACCTCAGTGCTACACTCTTTAGGTACATACCTTTGAAATATGGTAGCGGATAATTTAAAAAGAAAAATTCTACAGCAGCCATCTCTCGACGCTAATTGCACAAGATGGTGGCTATACATGACTCCTTAAAGGTGCTGATGCAAGATGGCCACTATACATAGTTTCTTATGAGATTCCCTTGGGATGTTTGCGCAAGATAGCGGTTATACACGACTCCTTATGAGATGCCTTAAGGGTGCTTGCGCAAGATGGCTGCTGCTCTCATGAAGAAAGCTAGCTTAGAGGCTAACGTGTCGTGCTAGTTCGATTCATTAAATTTGGGGCTTAAATGCAAAACGTTAAATATCTCGAAAACGGTGCATCGTAGAGCAAAACAGACAAAATTTTTCTACCCAATACCTCGGTTCGCAGTATGGGATCATGATTTCATACGAAAAACATTGATGAGATCAACGGTTCGGTTCCTACTTAGGCCCCTTGGCATTCACTCTGTTTTTGCTTGTATTGAAGAAAGTCTTCGTAACTTGATCAGGTCTAGCTATGGTAGAGAGTATAACGTGCCGTGCAGGTTCGATTCATTAAATTTGGGTCTTAAATGCAAAATGTTAAATATCTCGAAAACGGTGCATCGTAGAGCAAAACGGATAAAATTTTTCCACATGATACCTAGGTTTGCAGTATCAGGAACATGATAGCATAAGAAAACCATAGTCTAATGATGAGATCGACGGTTCGATTCCTACTTAGGCCCTTTGGCATTGGCAGCTATCTAATTTTACAAGATGGCGACTATACATAGCTTCTTATGAGACAGCTTAAGAGCGCTTGCACAAGATGGCTGCTGCTCTTATGAGACGCCCTAGGGATGCTTGCGCAAGGTAGCAGTGACAAGACGGTGACTATGCACAGCTCCTTATGATACGGCCTAGAGGTGCTCACACAAGATGGTGGCTGCTCTGATGAAGAAAGCTAGCTTTGCATCGTGCAGGTATCTTTACAGCACTAAACCTCATAACTTTGAAATGTGGTGGCGGGTAATTTGAAAAATTCTACGTGCTCTTCCTTAACAGCAGCTATATTTAAACAATAGCGGCTATACATAAGCTGTTAAGGCCTCCTCTTATGTCAAGGCATAGCTCTATCGGACAAGTTTAAACCTGCATCGGGATAGCTAGAGTAAGCACTTGCTGCAGTGATGTTTAGACTTGCAAATCACTAAAGAAACATAACAAGACTAGAATCGAACACTGCACTCTACGCCGTTAACTTTATCATGTGATCGGAACATTGATTGAAGTGTTTAGAACACTAAATAAGTGATCAAGACTAAAATAGAACACTGTACTCGATACAACATGTGTTTGGAACATGTCAGAGGATACCTTTGTTCTAAGAAGATTAGATTACCGCACATTCCTTGTAGGGCTAATAGGCTAAAGGGCTAATGGGCAAAAGGGCTAAAGGGCTAATGGGCTAAAGGGCTAGGGTGCCTCTCCTCTCTTTATCCGGGCTTGAGACCGGCTCTACAACTACTGTAGAGGCGGAGTTAACACCCTAAGGAAGGGAGAATTTTGGGAAATATTCTATACGAATATAGCTACTTGATCGACTATATACTACAGATGGATGACTTAGGTGAGGGTAAGCGCTTACTTAATAATACTTACACGACGTAATTCATGCTCTATTTCAAAAATATCTTCTTTGTACTGTGTGTAACCAGCATCATGATAGACTCTTAGCAGTTGTAAACGTTTTACGAGTACGTTGGGGTCTTTACAGTATCTTATATCTACATAGGGTAACAGAGGCCTGTTGTGAACTTTGAGTCTATATGCAGACTTGATGTGTAGGGACTTGTTTTGATGTAATACGTGCTTCAGCAGTAGCGTTTCTAGGTGCTAACTTAACTTGTTTCGATAGCAATGAAGCGTTGAAATTTCCTTCTTCTTTACCTTGCATCTCTTCTTGAGATGTTTGCACTGCGACAGAACGTGTAGTGGGCTTAGGAAATGAAGTAAAATCATCAAGCTGTAATGGCAATGAAACATTAAGATTTTCTTCTTATTCTTCTACTTTCCCTTTACTACTGTTTTGATCAACATCATTATCCTTATTATCATAATCATGATCTTGTCTCTATATCTTGAAGTTTGTGCTTAGTAACAGAACTTGCAGCAGGCCTAGACAACAAGGGAGAATTAATAATATCTCGCAGATGTGTACTTTTTAAACATAAATCAGTGTTCGCTTGAATATGGTTGAGCTCTTTGTATTTTGTTCCCGATGAAGCTACATTACACGGGGCTTCATGACGTTGAGCGTTGTATGCGTTCTTTAACTCTCTTCTACAATGTTTGCATCGAAAAATTGTCCTACATGATATCTCATGACGTCTCTTGTGATAGCTTCGGGAAAATGCTTTTCCACACTCTTCGCAAATATACCTAGAAATAGGTTTTTCCATGACGGACTTTTATCTTCTGCTAATAGATTCTTCTTTAAATCTACTTGACATTTGTTACTCTCTACTTCGATGATGCGAACAGCTTAGCGATTAACAGTAAACTAACACAAAAGCGTATAACCAAGGTAGCAACAGTAAGGTTTAAGCCCATCAAGATGGCAAGAGTGAGGTTAGCGACGTTCTGTTGTTGGATTATAAATTCCGCGCTATAACATGCATAAGGTGGCAGCCTTGAGGTTTACCGCCTTAAAGGCGGCAGCAGTGAGGTTAGCGACGCTCTATTGTCCCTCAATGAGATGTGTACTCGGTTTGAAACATTGTAATTCATACTGCTGCTCTGTTCCCAAAACTTTTAAGCATAGCTAATCCTAATGCTGCTCTTAACGACGTCGAGCTAAGGATTGATTACGTGACCGTGACGTCAGAACCACGTGCTCTTGTTTGGTAAAAATAGCCACGTGCTTTCTTGACAGCTGTCTTCTTGACGAACCCTAACCTCACATCAGAATGTTGTCCTTAGATATTAATATTTCTATTTCTTGATGTATTCGTATTGCAGCTAGGTGTTAAGGACTGCCGATGGCGTGTCTTTCAGTGGAAAGCAGGATGGTGGTTGAAGTGCATGGAAGGAATTCTTGGGATTACTCGACCATGCTAGGATCGTAAAATTATGTAGCAAGCCAACTGCTCCTAGATGAGAGGCGAGTATTGTAGTTTGAGACAATGAGTCGGTACCACATGGTATTCCATAGGATGTAGTAGCACCCTGCCATCAGTCCATGGGCTACCCATGATTTTTGGCCATGTTGTTCATAAAGGATTTGTAACATTTTGTGCGTTTATATTTTAGTAGGCCTATATAAGTGGATGTAGTTGAACTCCGTAACCTATAATATGTAACGATTACATATGAGTCGAGTTTATTTTGGGGTTTGACTGAGAGTTATAACTAAATGTTAACAAGATTTCTTTTCACAGGTTTTCCAATCACTGACTTCAACCTGTTGTTTTGGTTCACGAAACACCATTCATTCAGTTCAAATAACACTATATTATGTTGTGTAATTTTACGCTATTATTCACTGGCACTTGAAGTCCACTTGTTTTCTAGGGTCATTTTGGTCATCACGCACTTTCAATTAACTTCAACGAGAGGTCACTTTGGTCATCATGCACGTTTCCTCAACCTTAAACATTAATATAGTGGGTGACCATGATAGCTCAGTGATGTGCATTCGAGGTTACTCAGATTCCATTGAGGGTCCAGATATCTCGTCCTATGCTGATGGACAGTTATTGGATAGCTTAAATTAAAAAGTATGGGAAACACTTCCTGATATTTAGACGATCGAGAAATCGGAAGCATAACGCACAGTTGTTTATGGAACTGAACAGGTTGAATCTCATGTTGTTTTATAGTTAACCACAAACTGGTTTTCTGTAAATAGCCCTTCAGGCTTTCTTCTGTGGTGGATATTAATTTCAACCCCAAATCGTCCAGCCACAGCGTTTTGCTAATGTCACTGCCCGCAGACCACTGTTTATTGCCATATTTGTAAACACACCCGCCATCATATTTCATTGTCTTTTATTGAATAAACATAGTCAGATTATATAAGCTTTGAACTTGTATAGGCCTTCCTTGATACCAAGTAGTCATGTATGGAAGTGACGAAGAGCCATTAACACCCCCTGAGACACAACAGTTAACCATTCATGCTGAAGACCTGGAACAGGCAAACATCAGTTTGACATGAGAAAAAGGGTTCAGTATTCAGTATGTCCCTCCAACACATGCAGCATTGAGATTGTTACCGGATTTTTGTGGTAGTTAAGCATGAAAGAAGGTGCTGGGTGGTGAATAGGTCTCAAGCTACTAAAGAGAAATTAAATTTTAAGATTTAACAAGGTTATATTTTCTTTCCAAAATTAGGTAACAACAAATAGAACAGGTACTTAGTAGCCGAAATACAACTTGAAATGTACAATTACAGGGATTAAAGAATTTGGGCTTCGAGCCCTGAAAACACAATTCTTGAGCAACTAGCTCAACTTTACGATATACCAATTTCAACAAAAGGGGCAGAAGACCCCAATCAAACCCTGGAGCCCTTGCTCCAAATTACACAGCAAAGCCTCCTCGAGGCATACAACTCTCAGTCTTAGAAAAGAGCCACTCGCTCTTAAAGTTAAGCCTCTCCCAGGCCACACCAAACTCAACTTTCAAGTTGTCCTCAAAGGACATATACACAGGGGTAAAATACCCAACCTACTGAGGTCTATTAGGTGAGAAAAGATTAATACATGACCTCAAAATACAACTTGAGAGGAGGCGAACTTGCACTCCTAATACACTTTGCTTAAGACCTACTTGGCACTAGGCCGTTAATACAAGGGCTAATCCCATACTACAGAGGTGACTTAATGGCAATTTACATTACATTACGGGAGAATTGGTTGAGAAAAATAAGTTCACCTCAAGACGATGTGAGTGGGAACTCGAGAGGGTTAGCACTCTCTATCCCATAATGTAGCTTTACAAGAGAATAGAAGAAAAGAGTAGTTACATTTTAGGAAAAGGTTACATGATGGAAAACGCTTCGAACCCGCCGCGAGAGTTAAACTGCCGACCTAGCAAGAAAAGAAGATATTAATAGGCCATTACCTGGTAGTAGATCGCTGCCGAGGAAAGAGGCGCTTCCCGCCTCCTGCTATGTACTTAATACACTGAAAGATGGAACAGAAGTGGCCCGGAGACCCCAAAATCAGCAGTTTATAACCTCTCGCGGAAGATTCTAGGCGTTAGGGGAAATAAAACACCCTCCCTCAAAGTTTTTATTGGTTCGGGAAAAGAAACCCCTACATAGAGGAAAAGAAACACATTATTGGTGGAAAATTAATTAAAGAAATTCGGGATTGGCTAGATCCAAAATAAGGGGAAAAAGAGGGGTATACAGCCAACTTAAACCATGACAGAAAGAAATTTAACAAAGAACAAACTCTTGAAATAAAAATTTCTCCAACAAAATAGTTCTTTGATTTCGCACTAGGTCGCACTATTGTTGATCTTCAGTAGTGTCCTCTAGAAGAGAAAGTTCACACTTCTTACTTCAAGCGAAACAAAAACACATCAAAAGTGACACAGTTCAAAAACTCAAAATTTTCCATGTGGTGACATCTTCTGAGAAAGTAGAGAATTAATAGAATAGATAAAGTTCAACCTTCCTCCAGAAGAGGAGTTTCAACTGGCGCAACTTTTAAATAAACGGTGTAGAGGTGTACCGCCCGGTACAGACCTCCCCCCCCCCAAAAGTTCCTCCAGGGGTGACACATGAAATCAGTTTGAAACAAAGTCCAAGAAATGATGTTGATACGAAGGTAGATAGCAGAAGCATTTACAAGATTTCTTAATTCAGTTTCAAAATGTTGTTGTTGCAGGTGAATGAAAGTCTTTATGTTTGTAGAATTTGAATTTGTGAAGATAAACTTTTAATACTTAAAGGTGAAGAAAAATTTGGCAATGTCCACCAAATATTGTAGTTGAATTCCCAAGTATAGTTATTGCTTATGGTGACTGTCCATATAGCTGATGTAGATTAAGAAGGATGGCCAGACCGGCCGTTGCAGCTTGCGTCCAAGGGAGGCCGCTCGGACCCCTTAAGTACCCTGAGATACCGCTCGCCCGCACTATGAGGGGAGCAGAGGTGTTGAAGTACGCCGCGCCCGCGGTGAACAGATACAGGCTGCGGGCATGTAGCAGGTCGTGCGCCGCACATCAGCCTTGGCCGGGAGGTGAGCTCCGGCTCGCCGTGCACATGTCGTCCTCGCTGGAGAGGAGGGGGCCCATCCCCCTCCCCAGTCGCTGCACGGCGCTGCGCGGCTGCGGGGGCGCTGAAACATTAAAGCTAGGCGGCCGAATTGTGTTGGACTATCATCTTCTTTGAGGGTACAGGCTTGCGGAGAGGTTGAGGGGCCAGCGGCGTGCAGATATTCATGGCATTTACTATTATGAAGCCACAGTGTAAGGTGAAGCAGGAGACGGGAGCGTGGTAATGGCCGTGGCAAGAACAGGATGGCAGTTTAACGGGTCGGGGCAGGTTTTACACAAGGCTTACATCTAAAACCAAAATATTACAGAAGGGGCAGAATGCCTTAAAGTGAAACTCAAAAAAAAAAAAATATAACCTTCATATCCTTTCAAAATAATATGAAGCAAGTTAACACAGAAATTACACCGGTTTCACCTGGGACAGGTGAACTCTAAATATCCTCTCGGTGGCTGGATTACTTAGCAATAAGGTAACCGGCGTAAGAAAATCGAGAATGATACAAGGCCCATGAAATCTGGGGGCAAGCTTGCCCGCGGGAACAAAATTTTTGACCATAACCTGGTCACCTACCTTCAAAGTGGTGGGTCTCCGTCCACGATCATACCTTTCCCTAACCTTTTCATGAGACACTTTAAGATTGGCTTTAGCCTTCTTCCAAAGGTCTTTAATGTTATCCGGATCTATTGTCTCGGGTAGAATGTCATTCAAAGACCAGAGGTTAGAGATCGGCGAGTTGGGAACAAACTTGAACATCAAGGAAGCTGGAGTAAACTTGTGAGATTCATGAACCGCCGAATTCAAAGCAAAAGCTATCCAATGCAGGGACGTGTCCCACCTGGAAGGATCTTCATGATGATAGGCAATGAGTGCGGACCTGAGATTACGGTTAACCCGTTCAGCCAGAGATGGTTGAGGATAATAAGCAGATGTAGTTACATGAGAGATGGACAAGTCAAAACAGAATTTACGAAACAGATTTGATGTAAAAGCCTTAGCATTATCAGATACAATGTATTGGCACGGACCAAAAGAAGCAAAAATAGAATTTAGGCAAGTAATGGTGGACTGAGCGGTAGCCAGCTTAGTCGGAAATAACCAGGAAAATCTTGTAAAACCCTCTACACACACAAAGATGAACTTGTTGGCATTACCCTTTGACTGGGGGAAGGGTCCCACATAATCGATATACAGGCGTTCCATGGGGCGCGACGCTTGATGAGAAGACAAAAGGCCTACTTTAGTGGACATGGTGGGTTTACTGATCAAACAAGATTTACAAGCTTTTACAAGTTCCCGAATTTCACCGTCCATACCTTTCCATATGAACATTTCACGAATCTTTTCACGAGTTTTAAAGATTCCAAGATGCCCCCTCAATGGGGTCTCATGATAGTATTTGAAGATCATAGGTACAAGAACCGCTGGAACAACAACTTTCATCAACTTATCATGCCTCGAAGGGCAACATAGAACACCATTCCTTAGAACATAAGGGACAGCATGTTCCCCAGAAGAAAGGGTTTCCATTATCGGAGCCAGCGTCGGATCTTCACGTTGGTATTTCTCAATATCCCTAAAAAGCATGGGAGCATCTGTTAAGATGGCATTAGCACCAGATAGTATGGACTCGGAAGGTGATGAACTGTCGACCGGTTCGTGGGTCTCTACGTCGTTATGAAACATACGGCTGAGTCCATCGGCAACAACATTTTCAGTACCTCTGATATGCCGTACATCGAATTGGAAGGCAGAAATACGGATGGCCCAACGGGCTATACGACCTGTACGACGCGGCCTACCTAAGACCCAGCTTAAGGCTTGATTATCTGTCTCCAGATCGAATTTGACGTGTTCCAGATAGAGACGGAACTTTTCTAAGGCGAATAAGACTGCCAAACCTTCAAGCTCATATATGGAGTACTTTGCTTCTTGAGCTGACAATGTCCTAGACGCATAGGCGATGGGTCGCCTCCCTAGTTCAGTCTCTTAAAGAAGAACTGCAGCTACTGCTGACGACGATGCGTCGGTTTGGACGATGAATTTCTTCGAGAAATCAGGCATAGCAAGTACAGGGGCATTACAGAGAGCTAATTTCAGATCTTCAAAAGCGGCTTGTTGAGAAGGTCCCCACTCGAATTTGATGCCTTTCCTACGAAGAAGGTTTAAGGGCGCCGCTCTATTAGCAAAATTAGGAATGAACTTCCTGAAGAAATTCACCATGCCAATGAACCTGGCGATACCTTTAATGTCCTTGGGAGGTTTAAAATCACGGATGGCCTGTGTTCTAGAATGATCGACTGCTACACCATCAGGTGACACAATATGCCCTAGGAATGACATAGAGGGCTTAGCAAAGGCAACCTTGGACAACTTAACAGTTAACCCAGCCTTACGAAGGCGATTGAGAACTTCTCGCAAATGATCTAGATGTTCTTCAAAGGTTTCGGAAAATACGACGACATCATCCAAGTAGTGATATAAGTACTCAAATTTGATGTCGGAGAAGACCCTATCTAGTAGCCTAGTGAGCACAGCTGCCCCCGTGGGGAGCCCGAAAGGCACGCGGTTGTATTCATATAAATTCCAGTCCGTGGCAAACGCTGTAAGATGTTTAGACTCTTCGGCAAGGGGAATTTGATTATAGGCCTGATTCAAGTCCAAGATGGTGAAGAACTTGGCCTTACGAAACCATGAAAAGCAAGAATGAAGGTCGGGAAGGGGCACAGATTGCAACACCACCTTCCGATTGAGAGCCCTGTAATCAATGACAGGCCTGAAGCCTCCTTGAGGTTTCGGTACTAGAAAAATAGGCGAAGAATACGCTGACTTAGAGGGCCTAATAATACCATCCTTAAACATCTGATCGATGATTTCTTTCAGAGCCTTCATTTTAGGTGGAGATAGCCTATACGGTGGAAAACGAACAGGAATAGAATCCGTGACCTCAATTTTGTATTCAATAAGGTCAGTAACACCAAGAGTATCAGAGAACACCTCGGGAAACGACTGACACAATTTCCGAATACTATCAGCCTGCTCCTCAGGTAGATGTCTAAGGTCTAACAACATCTCATCCTGGGTAGGCGAAATAGATGAACATGATACAGAATTACACTTTAACAAGGGAATTCTACAATTGGACGCAAATTTGAATGTGCACGACCTACTCTGGAGATCGAGCACAAGACCAGTGTGAGAAATGAAGTCCGCTCCCAATATGATGGGGCAAGACAAATGCTTGGCCACAAACAATTTGATTTTCCATGTAAATTTAAAAACACGAATTTTGACCTGTAAGGAACCTAGAATTTCTAATGGAGATGAATTAGCCGAAACATATTTAACAGGAGATGAGTCAAGGTCAGGGAGTTTACAAACAGATTTCAATTTAGAATACCAATCAGCCGAAATAATGGAACAAACACTGCCTGAATCTAAGAGAGCTGTTATAGGCTCGTTATTTAACTCAATCTTAAGAAAAGGAACAGGTGCGGGGGTATCCGCCGCAATCCTAAGACACTCTCTGGGGCATTCAAAAAAAGAATTTGAAGATTGCTCATTCCCTGAATTCTCGACCCTTTTGCCCGGGGCTGAGCCTTGGAAAGCAGAATTAGTCGACTCAGCCGAAGCCGCTAGTCACTTTTTATTATTGGCATGGGTGGAATTTGCACCAGAGCAGGAGGGGGTGCTATTTGAGTTTGGGCAATTCTTGGCGATATGTGAGAAAGCCCCACATTTAAAGCAGCCTTGTGATGACCCTGCTCCATTCCTTGTCCCACTTGACTTGATCAGAGGACACTTATTCCGCAGATGGTCAGGCGACCCGCAAGCATAACATTTACGGGGATTGACTGGTCGGCGAGGTGGAGGCCGAGTGTTACTAAAGGAAGGCGGGGGTTCTTTCGCGACACGCAAAGAATCGGCGTATCTAACTCCTTCCGCTGAGACTGCCAATGCTTCAAGTTCCGAGAACGTTTGCGGGCACGCCGCGAAACACAAATATGACCTATAGGATGGTGAAATACCTTCCAAAATAGCTTGTACAATTTGATCCTCAGGGAAGTGAAGAGCAAACACCCTAGTATAAAACTTAATATCTTGGATGAAGTCAGCCAAGATTTCATCCAAGCGCTGTACACGGTAATAGTACTTCTGAATCAGGGAGGACCTGGCCCTAGCCGGGATGAAGTTAGCTAGCAAATGGGCATGGAAATCCTCAATAGATGATTGCTCGGCAATGGCTCTTACGATTTTATCAGAGAGAATACCAATAGCATACGGATAGATAATTTGCAAAATTTGACATGGCGAAAGAGAAAAAACAAGAGCATGATCCTGAAATTCCACTAGAAATCTTAAAAATGAAATTACGTCACTGGTGGTGTTGACGGAAAACTTAGAGATACCTCTAAGCAACATTGCCAATGGATGAGGCAAGCTGCTGAACCCAGGTGACATAGTCGTTAAAGGTTTCAAGGGCAAAGAAGTTAATTCAGAGCGGATGTTACTCAATGACGCACGGCGTTCAGATTCGTTGTTCGATGGGGCAGAGATAGTTTGAGCAGCAACGGTTATCCTATTGACTTCTCCCTGAGGAGGCTCTTCCTCGTTACCTACATTCACCGTGGCGGGTTGATCAGTTTTGGGAGGAGCTTCGCCGGTTAGCAATTGAGTGACCTTACTAGACAATTCAGAGATAGTTTCAAGGAGCGTATTAGCTTGCTTCCTCTGAACGTCATTCACCTTCAGAGACAACAGATCATTAACTCTATTTGAAAAGTGATATAGCCTGCCTTGCACACGCTTAATTTGATTAGGAGACGGATCGTTTTCATCAAAAAAGCTGACTACAGATGCTAGCCCAGTAATATTCTCGACGATCGTGGAAAGAGACTCATCAATTTCTTTCTCTCCCAAATTAGGGATGGAAATGGGCAAATCAAGGGACTCTCTAAGCTTGTTGGTGTCGATTGCAACCGTGCCTCCAGATTGCACATTTCTGATAGTTAACTCGTATATCAACTCCTCTTTGCGCAAATAGTTAAGGAGGAGAACATCGCGAGGGCCGGGCATGATGACAGAACAATTTTGAAAAACTCAAAAAATTCCAGCAACTGAGACAATTATTAGAGTTCGAATCAAAGCAATGTTTAGCCGTCAAAAGGGGCTAAATTGAGACCCATTCAACCACGCTCTGCTACCACTTGTTACCGGATTTTTGTGGTAGTTAAGCATGAAAGAAGGTGCTGGGTGGTGAATAGGTCTCAAGCTACTAAAGAGAAATTAAATTTTAAGATTTAACAAGGTTATATTTTCTTTCCAAAATTAGGTAACAACAAATAGAACAGGTACTTAGTAGCCGAAATACAACTTGAAATGTACAATTACAGGGATTAAAGAATTTGGGCTTCGAGCCCTGAAAACACAATTCTTGAGCAACTAGCTCAACTTTACGATATACCAATTTCAACAAAAGGGGCAGAAGACCCCAATCAAACCCTGGAGCCCTTGCTCCAAATTACACAGCAAAGCCTCCTCGAGGCATACAACTCTCAGTCTTAGAAAAGAGCCACTCGCTCTTAAAGTTAAGCCTCTCCCAGGCCACACCAAACTCAACTTTCAAGTTGTCCTCAAAGGACATATACACAGGGGTAAAATACCCAACCTACTGAGGTCTATTAGGTGAGAAAAGATTAATACATGACCTCAAAATACAACTTGAGAGGAGGCGAACTTGCACTCCTAATACACTTTGCTTAAGACCTACTTGGCACTAGGCCGTTAATACAAGGGCTAATCCCATACTACAGAGGTGACTTAATGGCAATTTACATTACATTACGGGAGAATTGGTTGAGAAAAATAAGTTCACCTCAAGACGATGTGAGTGGGAACTCGAGAGGGTTAGCACTCTCTATCCCATAATGTAGCTTTACAAGAGAATAGAAGAAAAGAGTAGTTACATTTTAGGAAAAGGTTACATGATGGAAAACGCTTCGAACCCGCCGCGAGAGTTAAACTGCCGACCTAGCAAGAAAAGAAGATATTAATAGGCCATTACCTGGTAGTAGATCGCTGCCGAGGAAAGAGGCGCTTCCCGCCTCCTGCTATGTACTTAATACACTGAAAGATGGAACAGAAGTGGCCCGGAGACCCCAAAATCAGCAGTTTATAACCTCTCGCGGAAGATTCTAGGCGTTAGGGGAAATAAAACACCCTCCCTCAAAGTTTTTATTGGTTCGGGAAAAGAAACCCCTACATAGAGGAAAAGAAACACATTATTGGTGGAAAATTAATTAAAGAAATTCGGGATTGGCTAGATCCAAAATAAGGGGAAAAAGAGGGGTATACAGCCAACTTAAACCATGACAGAAAGAAATTTAACAAAGAACAAACTCTTGAAATAAAAATTTCTCCAACAAAATAGTTCTTTGATTTCGCACTAGGTCGCACTATTGTTGATCTTCAGTAGTGTCCTCTAGAAGAGAAAGTTCACACTTCTTACTTCAAGCGAAACAAAAACACATCAAAAGTGACACAGTTCAAAAACTCAAAATTTTCCATGTGGTGACATCTTCTGAGAAAGTAGAGAATTAATAGAATAGATAAAGTTCAACCTTCCTCCAGAAGAGGAGTTTCAACTGGCGCAACTTTTAAATAAACGGTGTAGAGGTGTACCGCCCGGTACAGAGATATAAGAGATTTTTAGTGACTTCCTCTTGGCTCCATTAGAGAGAAGAGAGAGGCCGATTCTCTGCCACCAGGTAAACAAGAATGGAGGAAAGTATACTGCAGCTGTCGACATACGAGTCCCTACTTGAAGACGTCCCTCGAGAATTACGTGATCTGCATGAACAGCTAGGGGCACTGAAGTATAACTTTCAATTTGCATTCAGAACCAGCTAACTGACATAATATTGTCGCACAAGTGCCGAGGGAGCATGTACAGATTTAAGGTACTGGTCTATTCACAATTAAAGGAACACACGACATGTAAGAAGGGGGAGCACAGGTGTGCTCAGGTTTCGGCAACATTATTTTCAATTGCGTCCTATTATGACTTGATTCGACACTTACTTATTCCGTGAATTGTTTATTCAAAATTTTGAATACTTCCTTCCTGCGCTTCTATTATTTTACCACTATTCTTTGCCATATGATTCTTCTGTTTTCATCCGGATTACTTCTTATCCTCGCATCAGGACTGCTCCCCAACGATTGTTAATGAGCACACTTCCACTTTAGTCCGAAAACAGAAAAAGGGTCGTCCATGTTTGAGAAAAGGTGGTAATTCATGAAATGCCCTTTGTTCTTTTCGCACACGGACCTGGCATTATGTTACCTGAAGATTTTCTCTCAGAGAAAATGGCACAAAGGGATGGACCCCTCTCCGGTGCACATTATGAGGTGTGCAGAAAAGGTGCCGTTCTAGCTGAAGAACTTATTACTTCTCTGCTGTGTGCGATCGCATGTGTCTCGCTACATCTCCGGAATTCGAGAAGGTCTTGTGGAACTCCGGACACTTGTGTAGTAGTTAGTGGAACGTTAAGCAAAAATAACATTATTATTAAATCACGTGCGGTTTAATCACAACGTGACGTAACGCTCGTGTGCCGCCTCGCCCGTGCGAACCGACAGCATGGTGCTGCGTGCGAACGATTTACCAAGAAACACGGAGCTGTGCGGCATCTCTCCAGTGTGGTGCATGGTTAACTTGCATGATTCCCTGAACATTTTATCGCACTACTGAGCACTCGTGTGTGTTCTGATCTGAACACTTAGAATTACTTTCTGCCTGATTACTTGTCACAGACATTACAACAGTAAAGTTTCTCGCGTGTGTGAGTCCGCATGTGAATTGGTAGGTCACTTTTTAGGATGAGGTAATTGCAACAGATATTGCGGCAGTGCGCCTTACGCCCGTGTGAGTCCGCATACGACGTGCCAGGTGGAATCTCCTGCTGAAAACCCTGCAGCAGACATTTCAGGAGATGGCTTCTAGCATGTGTGAGTCAGCATGTGATTTACTAGGCTGAACCTGATGCTGAAGAATTTGGAACATATATTACAGCAGTATGGTTTCTGGCTTATGTGTGGCCGCATGAGAACACCTAGGTCGCGTTTCTGGATGAATGATTTACCGAACACATTGCACCAGTTTGTCTTATCGTCTGTGTGAGCACGCATACGACATGTTAGATGGACTTTCTGGCTGAAGAAATTCCCTCATACGTTACAGCAGTATGACTTCCCAACTCTGTGTGCCCGTCCGTGATCTGGTGGACGGATCTACTGCTGAATTACTTGCAACAGACATTGGAACATTATGGCTTCTTACCTGTGTGTTTCCACACATGAATAGCTTGGACCGATTTACTGCTGAAAAACTTGCCACAGATGTTACAGACGTATGGCTTCTCGTCTGTGTGTGAACGCACTTGAATAGCTTGGACATATTTAAGGCTGAATAACTTGCCACAGATGTTACAAGAGTATAGCTTCTCGCCTGGAAAGGTCAGCTTAAGATGAGTTAGAGTGCCTCTCTGAGTGAATGATTCCCCACAGACTTTGGAACAGTCCGGCTTATCACGCGTGTGCGAGCGAATGTAAATTGTTAGATGGACCTTCGGCTGAAGGATTTCCTACAGACGTTGCAAGAGTTTTGCTTATCGCCTATGTGAATTCGAATGTGACGTGCTAGAGTATATTTCCGGCTCAGGGATTTTCCACAAACGTTGCAGCAGTATGGCTTCTCACCCGTATGAGACCGCATAAGGTCTGGACTTTTCCTGTACTTTTCGTGACGTACTGAGCATTCGTTTATAATCCCACCTGTAAGCAATCGCCTGTCCTCTGTCTGCATTTTCCTCTGTGTAAATCATTTATCAGAAAATCCGCACACTAGTAGCGGGTGGATCCTGAGGTGTTCCGACAAGCTGCTTCGGCTACCAAACACCTTTCCACAGTGATCGCACTTGAAAGGTCGATCATCCTTGTGTCCCATCAGATGTCACAAGAGGCCCAACTTCCCAGCCAGGACTTCACTGCACACACTACACCTAAACTTAGGTGATCCGCCATCCGGATGTTGATGATCTCTATAGCTCACCTCGGGTCTCGATCTACAGTGACAAATTAAAACCATGTGACCAATAGTTCAACAGCCAAGTCCACTACAACTCTTACACAAGTGATTTGGTACTGGACATTCCAATCACTGATATCCAGTGCAGAGAGCTCGTTACTCATAAACATTACATTCCTGAGACTAAACATCACCTGAGGTTGAATTCAGAGTTTACTGTTAAATTTCAAAGGCTCTCACTTGTTACGAGAATGTGTTGCGTCTTTCCGTAATCACGATATCACGCGCAAGAAATTTGTCACGATTTAGAAATGTACGAGTTAATAGACAGCCCCATTTACAGAATGCATGAGAAGTGGTCCAGCCTAAAAGGAGAATACAAGCTCTTTAATCCAGCACACATTATTCTATCGAAATCCGTAGTCTGTTCTCCTACAAAAAGGATGTCATATGCTTTGGAGTTTTGATCTTGTTGAAACACTCTGAGCTATGTGGCAGCCAAGTAATAATTTTTGTAAAGGACCTTGTTGTTGAGGTTGTTTGAGAGAATGTCAGTGTTGTAGATATTAATAAAGTTGACAACATCGTTTGCCGACGGTCAGCAAGATCTGCTGAACCATGGCTAATTTTTATGAATGTTATTTTGTCACACAAACATACATATTGTATTTGTACATTGTTATCAAATCACTATAGCATTTTATTATGTCACTGTGTCGCTTTTCTGAAATATGTATCTATGATGTGCATTCAAACACAGCCAACCTATAGATAGAAAGGTATGTTTATACCAGGACGTTCATTCTTACTATCAGGTACTACATCAGTCTACGTCTTAATTGCTGTATTTAACACAAGCCGTATGGAACACGGAAACCACTAATCATGATGGAATCCTAGAAAAGCTGAAATATAACAAGTATACGACGGCTCTCTCCCTAGCATTGATACTGTCTTTTCTCCTCCAGATACTGCTTTTATAGACATTATGAAGGCAACACACAATACTGCTTTGGTGGTAGCGTTTTATTACAATGTTCTAATATCCTGAATTATAAATCAAACGCAAGCTATCATGCTCTTGAATATTCTTACAAGTATTACATTAACAATACGGATAAAAGGAGCATTAAAATCAAGGCTTGAGCCAAAATTCGAGATGACAAGACGTTGAATTGCACCGTAGTGGATATTGCTGCTATGTAAAGGAAGGAATGATATTCCAGTTATAACAAAAGATCACGGGCAACGTGATTATTTTTAGTGGATTGATAACATAGTCGGATAGCATCTAATTCTGTGCCTCTCTCAACACCGCCGAGTAGTTCTACATATTCTACGAAAGAAGGACTGGAAATACAAATTTCTTGGTAAAAGGTGAGATCGGCTTAAACTGGCACATGGGAACATCGATCACGCAGGCTAAAATATATCGTAACATGAACTGGTACTTTCCAATTCATGGTGCATGAACTGAATTCACATGGCCCAGTCGAATGCATGACTGGCTCACAAGCAAAGTAATGGGCAGATCGACCACGTATTTTTACTGCACTCTTAGGAGAAAATAGGTGGACAAATAAAAGGGGGACATTGATTCCAGATACGACAGACTAAGCCTCTTAATTATCTCACAAGATATTGATGTTGACACCACTAGACAATAGGGGGCAGAAAATACGACACTGGATTTTATGTCATGCGTTCTGTGGCATATCACGCCAAGCAAAAGTGCAAAATTCTGTAACCGTTCTTCTTTACGTTATTAAGTGATTCTTGTGACAAGTGATATATCAGGTTCACAATTAGTTTTTCAGTAAAATAATGTTTCATTTTGCATTGATAAATAATTTACACGAACCAGCTATATTGCTGTAACACGTGGCACGTCCCAGGTGACAGATACGCGTTCCCCACGGGCCTGCCGATGAACTTGAGCAAAATATAATAGCTCTCGCGTACCAAACACGTACAAAGTCTTTAATGGCAAATTCGGCGGAGATGGAGACAGTCGCACTCTGGTGATGAGTTATTTTTCCACTTATAAAGGGCATCCCTGCATCGCACATGATTTGTTCTTACCCGACTGAGAGTGGTCCAAATCTTACGCGGTAGATGATGTTCACCAGGAAGATGTTCACCAGAAAAGATGTTGAGTAAGGAACTGTCTGTGGCAACTTTCCAGGGACTTCTCCATTCTTCTAAAGGGTGAAAATTCCCATCAGCCAATGTGTCAGGATCATGCAAAGATGTATGTCGTGACTTGAACCTCGTTATCTTGAGAACAGGAATTTAATCCAAAACAGGCAGTTGAGGGTTCATTTCTATCCCCTTGAACTCTCGAATGGGGGCATTTGATCTTCATAAATCAGGCGGCATTATACCTGACAAAATTAGGAGCCAATAAAGGGGTGTGGACTGGATAGTACCGGGTATTAACCGCATGCTAGCATTCAATTGAGTATCAATGAGTCAGTGAGTCCTTCTAACTCGTATGTAGAGTACTTGGCATCTTGAGGTGACAAGATTCTAGACCCTTAGGCAATTGGTCGCCTTCCTAGTTTATATTCCTGAAGAAGAACCGCAGCGACCGCGGATGAAGAGGTGTCTGTGTGTACAATTAAATTCTTGGAGAAATCTGACGTAGCCGAAACCGGTGTGTTACACAGAAGCAATTTAAAACCCTCTAACGCTGCTTGCTGCGACGGCCCCCATCCAAACTTCACAGCTTTCTTGTGGAGAAGGTTTAGGGGTGCCGCCCTATTAGCGTAGTTTGAGATGAATTTCCTAAAGAAATCTAGCAACCCCTTTAATATCCTTAGAAGGCCTGAATTTACGGATTGCATGCGTTCAGGAATGATCGACTGAAACTCCATCAGGTGACACAATATGTCCCAAGCAGGACAGATGGCTTCACAAATGATACCATTTACAACTTGTCCGTCAATCCAGCTTTACGAAGGCGTTTTTCAGGTTCATCTGGATGAGCTTAGTGTTCTTCAAAGGTCTCAGAGAAAATAACTATATCACATAGATAATGGTATGTATGTTGGGTATTCAGGCCGAAGGCTGGTTGGATCCTCAACAGGTTCACCATTAGCTGTCATAGATAGTCTAGGTGTCACTGAAGAGGCGTACTAGGGAAATGAGGAGTGAGGTAGTTTCCCGTTGCTTTCCTCACTGAGACAGATATTGCTATTGTACATCAGTCTGCCAAGCCCACTGAAATGCATGCGCCAACCGACCCTATGAGCGACATTTTCACACCATTCATAGCAGGGACTGGCTGCATTAGCAATGGCATTACTAGCGTCACTCATACCTCAGCCACTTTCATATTGTCAAAGCCAAGTATAAGACTGAGACAGGTCAATGAAAGTAACAATTTTATTTTAGCCCATACCGGAAGACATAGTGCACTGTAAACACTACATCTTGCCAGCAAAGGCCTAGATAATGGTACAGATATTAAAATTCAATATCGCAGAAGACCCTATCTTGCAGCCTAGTAAGAACCGCCAGTGGGGAGCACGAAAAGCACGCGGTTGTATTCATACAGATTCCAGTCGGTAGCGAAGATGCGAGACGTTTTGATTATTCCACCAGACGTATCTGATTATAGGCTTGGTGGAGATCTAAGATGGTGAAGTACTTAGCCTTCCTAAAGCAAGAAAAACTTTAATACAAGTCGGGAAGGGGTACTGATTGTAGAACTATCTTACAATTTAACGCCCTGTAATCAATTACTGGCCTGAAGCCACCTCAAGGTATCGACACCAGAAAAATGGGTAAAGAATACGCCGACTTGGATAATTATACCATCCCTCAGCATTTGGTCGATGATTTCCTTGAGGGCCTTCATTTTCGGCGGAGATAACCTGTAGGGAGGAAATCTTTTGGGGATCGAATCCGTAACCTCTGTCTTGCATTCAGTTAAGTCAGTCACATCTAGATTTTCCGAAAACACGTCGGGAAATGACTGACATAATTTACGAATGCAACTAGCCTGATCCCCAGGTAGATGCCAATGGTCAAACGACATCTCACTCTGGAGAGGCGATTTATAGAAGATGCTACAGAATTACATTTCGGAAGAGGTAACGTATGTGAAGATTACTCCTGAATTTGAGTGTGCAGGATTTACTTTGAAGATCGAGCAAGATAGAGGAATGTGACAAGTAATCTGCTATTAATATCACAGGGCATGGTCAATTTTTAGCAACAAATAACTTAGATTTCCACGCAAATTTTGAAATACGAATTTTGGCATAGATAAATCAAGAATTTCTAGGGGAAAAAGTTAGCCGAAACACGTTATGCAGAAGAAACATATTCAGGAAATTTACAACAGGACTTCAGCTTCGAGTGCCATTCTATCGAAATGATGAATACAATACTTACTGAATCTAAAAGGGCCGTGAATAGTTCGTTATCTCAATGTTTAAAAAGAACACGAAGCCTGGAGTATCGGAGGCAATTTCGAGGCATTATTTAGGACCTTCGAAGATGGTCTTCATTCTTGATTATGTGACATAGTACCCTGAGGTTTAAACTGGACTGAGCCTTTAGATGCAAATAAGAGCGAGGACTCAGCCAGGCACCTCATTTATAGTAATCGCCACGTAAGGCCATACACTAAAAGGTAAATATCGCCGACCGATTCCCTTTTTTAAGGCTGATCACTGCCGCCAACATGACTAGTTACATATTAAAATCACCAGACATAACAACAACAAACTAACCTGAATGTAAGCATCGATAATGAACGTTCTCTTACCGCAGTGAATGATAAAATATGGATGAAATAAATCAAGATATTCATAATTAATCCCGATCCCACACTCAATGAGGAATTAAGGAAATAAACATACATTCTCACTCTCACTTAAATTAATGTTACACATTTCTGGCCTTATTTCGATATGCGCATTACTATAACCATATTCTTGAAAAGAGGTGTGTATTAAACGATGCAATTAATTGAATAAATCTTTGCAGTGTGATTTTCGAAAGTTCCAGAAATTACGTTGTACCCTTCCTTTCTTTTGTGTGAACGTCAATCAATCAATCAATAAATCAATCAATCAATCAATCAATCAATCAATCAATCAATCAATCAATCAATCAATCAATCAATCAATCAATCAATCAATCGATCAATCAATCAATCAATCAATCAATCGATCGATCGATCAATCAATCACTGCTGATCTGCATTTATAGCAGTCGCCCATATGGCATATTCCCTATCAGTTGTTTTGCTAGCATTCTTTTAAATGATTGCAAAGAAATTGGAAATATATTGAACATCTCCATTGGTAAGTTATTCCAATCCCTAACTCCCCATACTATCAACGAAAATTTGCCCCAATTTGTCCTCTTGATTTCCAGCTTTATCTTCATAATGTTGTACCAGTAAAATAGCCCGACTTTAAGAATTAATTTTAAAGTCAGCACGAAACAGTTATCAGGGCAATTCTGGGTGATTTCTATCTAGGGCTTGGTACAGGAGGCAGGATCCTATCTACAAGAAAATTTGTAAATTGATTGAACAATAGTTTTATTCAGAAAATGCATTTCAAAGCGCACATCACCTTACTGTTGATAGTCTCTGTCTTCAACATCGCCTTTCGATGACCCATTCTCCCAGTTCACCAGGCTGAACGGGGCTGGAACTCGTAATGGAAGTTGCCAATATTTCGTTGAGATAAGGCCGGAACACCCAGGTTGGTTTGATATGGGTTTGAGTCTCGAACCTTCGACGTTCTGGACGATCTCCGACGGTCTCCGACGGTCTCCGACGATGTTGCTGGGTAATCACTCGTCACATAACTTGTACGAGTGTCCAGAATTACACAGTCCCCCCGACACTTTGATTTAACAGCACTGTTTCATTTAATGTGGTTGTGATATGCAGTCGAATTCACTTTTAATCCTGTAGATAGAATTTACAAGTTCACAAAAGATGTAGATGCGAGTAGCATCGAGATCGGAAGAAAATAAAGCACAGATCATGAATAGAAATAATGAAACTGAAAATTGTTCACGCACTTGGTACAGTTCGTGGTGATTTTCTACCAAATAAACCAGCACTTCACATTGAGAGAAATGTATGACTGCTCTAGAGTTTATCAAGGACACTGCTGTCAGTCATGAAATAATACTAAACACTTTGACAAAGAAAGAAGGTTGAAATGAATATCACAGTTCGTTGTTAGGCGCACTTGACATACAAAAAGAAATAAAGGTGACTGTTCGAGAGTTTGTCAAAGACACTGCTGCCAGTCACACACAAATAATTTACACACTGTTTAGAAGACATAATACACAGCTCTGTTTGAATTGGGTAAAAACACAGTTTGAATTCACAGTGAAACACTTGTGTCGCAGCACACGATTATACTTTTATCATGGTAATCATTTGCAGTAACATTAATTGGAATGTTCGAAAACTTTCATAAATACTCGTGTCTATTAAGGAAATTATGCTGACTGAGATTTAAAGAAAAAATGTCTCAGTTTATATTATAACGTAATAGTGTCACACTGAAATTAATGATGTATTCAGAGATTAAGCTCTGCTGACTGAGATTAAAAAGTATCCCAGTTCCTAGTATATCGCAGTAGTGTCACATTTAAATTAATGATACTGGTTCAGAGATTAAGTTATCACACGGGTAACGTGGTAATAAACTCAGTTCCACCAGAACGATGGTAAGTTATATCGAGAAGTTTCTACACGTGCACAGAATATAAGTTGGACTTGACTGTAGTCACCTAAGTCCAATACACGACTTGTCATAATCAGAGTTCCAATACGCGCACAGATTATAAGTTCAACTTGATTGATAGACTCAATGTCCATTATAAAGACTTTGTTACACATTAGAGGTCACACACGCACAATTGATAAGTTCAACTTGATTGATAGACTCAATGTCCATTATAAAGACTGTTACACATTAGAGGTCACACACGCACAATTGATAAGTTCAACTTGATTGATAGACTCAATGTCCATTATAAAGACTTTGTTACACATCAGAGGTCACACACGCACAATTGATAAGTTCAACTTGATTGATAGACTCAATGTCCATTATAACGACTTTGTTACACATTAGAGCTCACACACGCACAATTGATAAGTTCAACTTGATTGATAGACTCAATGTCCATTATAAAGACTTTGTTACACATCAGAGGTCACACACGCACAATTGATAAGTTCAACTTGATTGATAGACTCAATGTCCATTATAACGACTTTGTTACACATTAGAGCTCACACACGCACAATTGATAAGTTCAACTTGATTGATAGACTCAATGTCCATTATAAAGACTTTGTTACACATCAGAGGTCACACACGCACAATTGATAAGTTCAACTTGATTGATAGACTCAATGTCCATTATAACGACTTTGTTACACATTAGAGCTCACACACGCACAATTGATAAGTTCAACTTGATTGATAGACTCAATGTCCATTATAACGACTTTGTTACACATCAGAGGTCACACACGCACAATTGATAAGTTCAACTTGATTGATAGACTCAATGTCCATTATAAAGACTTTGTTACACATCAGAGGTCACACACGCACAATTGATAGGTTCAACTTGATTGATAGACTCAATGTCCATTATAACGACTTTGTTACACATTAGAGCTCACACACGCACAATTGATAAGTTCAACTTGATTGATAGACTCAATGTCCATTATAACGACTTTGTTACACATCAGAGGTCACACACGCACAATTGATAAGTTCAACTTGATTGATAGACTCAATGTCCATTATAAAGACTTTGTTACACATTAGAGCTCACACACGCACAATTGATAAGTTCAACTTGATTGATAGACTCAATGTCCATTATAAAGACTGTTACACATTAGAGGTCACACACGCACAATTGATAAGTTCAACTTGATTGATAGACTCAATGTCCATTATAACGACTTTGTTCCACATTAGAACTCACACACGCACAATTGATAAGTTCAACTTGATTGATAGACTCAATGTCCATTATAAAGACTGTTACACATTAGAGGTCACACACGCACAATTGATAAGTTCAACACGACTGTAATCGTTGAAGTCCCACACGAAGACTTTGAATATTCGAAGGTAGACTCTATCAGCGTTTCGACGAACACTTCAGCGTGGAGGGTCAGGCTGAACACCCAGCTATGACTGTCTGATCGGGTCTAGTGAGCTCAGCTTATATTCAGTTTGGGGCTCCTACTTCATCATATAACGTAATCTCTTTGAGGCTGATTATCTTGAGAATCCCTCGACGGATTTTCTTGAGATTCACAATTTGGGACGTATATGTTATCCTCTTCAAGAATGACTTATCGGTCAAGTCGCTGCGATTAATATTAGAGAAGTTTTCAATTTTTCTCAATGGAATGTTCGCGAAGGTGTGACGTTCATATCCAGAATATACCAGGCCATGCAGGCTACACGTGGCGTCAAGCGGGTAGTCTAACTTCTTCCTACAGCTACGTCACACACACAGCTGTCGGCGGCTGGCCTGTTCGCTCCTCTGAACGTAAACAAACCAAGTTCGCTCTGAACATCTTGCGTGATGATGAAGTACAATTAACAACGAAAAATACGGCACGAACAGGTCGTAACCGGTACAATGTGATCTTTCCTACTTTTAAAGACACCACTGAAACTTATTCATCTACTAATGTCATTCCACGCAATCTCTCCACCGACAGCTTGGAACGTACCACTTAGTCCAGCAGCTCGTCTCCTTTCTCCCAAGTCTTCCCAGCCCAAGCTTTGGAACATTTTTTTAACGCCATTCTTTTGTCGGATATCACCCAGAAAAATCAAGCTGCTTTACTTTCGACTTTTCTTTTTTTCTTTCTATCTTCATTAACCAGTAAAAAGATTTTGGGCAATTTTCCAGTTTGCAGGCTGATTATATCTTGAAGCTTATCCAGGAAACGTATAGGAGAACTAATGTGCTAAGCTATGTGAACGGAAATTAGGTCAGCCTTCAAGTTCACAGCTGAATTCATAATAATAATGTTGTTAGTTCTACTAACTACATCTACGGTATCCGCAAACGCTGAGGTGCCATAATTTCGTCCTGCAGAAGTCCTTTTACGTACCGGTGGGTCCAGAGACATGAGACTGGCATATTTGAGTACCTTAAAATACCGTCGGATTCGAACCCAGAAACCTGAGCAAATCATACATTCTCTCCTTCACTCGCTTAAATTAAATTGAATTTAAACATTTCCTGCCTTTATTTTGATGTACGCATTACTATAACCGTGTTCCTAAAGGGTAGTGGGAGGGAGAGAGAAAGAGAAAGTATCTAGATTGTGCATTTTGTTGCCATTTCCATAAGTTCAAGGACTTACCACGTCCTTCCCTTTGCTTGGATATTTTGTTTTATTCTTTTTCTTTCTTCAATAAGCAATACGGAATGGGGGCCATTTAGAACATATTTTTAGCTTTGAAGTTGGTGTATCTCAAGCTTACCACATTAGTGTAACACAGGAAATCTACAGGGGCACTAATGAGTCAAGGAACCATTACCAGATTTTTATATACAGAGTGAACAAAAATGCCGCACTTGGAGGTCGGCATGCGATTCCTCATCCCATTGCAATACAAAAGTTTCAATAGCCAAATCGGATCTGGTGCTGTTGGAAAACATGTCGAAAAAGAGAAGCTGGCAACACTGTCACATCCTGAAGCGCATCGGAATGTAATAGAGAAACGTGCATCACCCCGCTGTACCGTACCCGCCGTCGCAGCTCACTGAGTAGACTGCTGGCTTATCAAACCCACATGCACCATGGAGCTACGGCTCGAATCTACGTCAGGTTCCTTTTGCTTTTGTGTGTGTGACGTCAGGTCCCTAGTTCCCGTCGTGTAACTGCGTTTCTAAGCATGACATCCTGTTGTCACATGACAATAGTCGAACACATGACAGTGTGATCCATTGAACTGAATGCATGAGTCGAATAACCAAGCAGTGCACAACCAAAACTGGTCCTGTCAAGTGCATGTACGACGACTTCCTAATGGATTACACAAACGGCGAATACGTCGATATGCTTTTCGTGTTGGGTGCATCCGATAACCAAGCTTCTGCTGCTGCTCGTGAGTATGCAGCACGATACCCTCAAAGGCGCCATTTCGATAAGAATGTTTTTGTCGCCTTGATCAACGCCTGCGGGAAACCGGTAATCTTCGTCCACATGTAGTAGACAGAGGTCGTCCAAGGACTAGACGTACTCGACAAACAGAGGACGAAATTCTTGAAGCCGTTCACCAATCACCTCAGCAAAGTACCCGCGATATTGCAAGGCAGTTCCAGGTATCTTAAACACTGGTTGTTGACGTGTTGCATGACGAAAAACTGCACCCATGTCATTACACGTTAACTCAACACCAGCGGCCAGAACACCGCATTCGAGTACAGTTCTGTGAATGGCTTTTGACAAATTGAAGATAACAAACATTTTATAAAGAATGTGATATGGAATGACGAATGTAGCTTCAATCGGGAAGGTATTTTCAACCATCACAACAGCAATTATTGGTCTGGTCACAACCCACATGTTACCCGTGAACGTGGCTTTCAGGCACGCTTTGGCATAAACCTGGGGCTGGAATCGTGGGAGGAGTGCTTTAAGGCCCTTACCTATTGCCGTACAAGTTGAATGCGCCCCACTGTCGTACGTTTCTGGTCAATACTTTGCCTGACGCTTTAGAGAACTTTCCACTTCGTGTTCGGCGACACGTATGGTTTCAGCATCATGGTGCACCGCCACACCTTGGAATGACTGTGCGTAACTCGTTAAATGAAGCGTTTCCAGTGAAATGGATTGGTCGTGGAGGTCCAATGTTCTGGCCTCCACGTTCCCCGGACCTTAATCCACTAAATTTTTATTTGTGGGGCAATTAAAGGAACATGTTTATAGTACTCCACCCATGGATGTACAAGACCTAATAGCTCGCGTGCATGCTGCATCGCCAATGATGGATACAGGTGTGTTGCGTAGGGTCCGGCAAAGTATGCTCCAGCGAGTGGCGAAGTGTTTGCAAATCTAAGGTGGTCGCATTGAACATCTGCTGTGAAGTGAACGTTGCTCGTAAGTGTACGCACCGGCTCTGTGAAGATAAGACTGCACGTCACACGAACACTATGGAATTATTGTGCGTAGCATAATGGGTAATCCAGTGTAGCCTACCTGCTATACTGTATTGTGTTTCCTTGTACCCAGTGGCGTATCCTGGACTCTCCACTGAGGCATGCAACTTGTAACACAATGTATTAAGTAAATTTCAATTCTACTCACCCTAATTACATGTAGGTGAACTCGACCCTGCGATTCTTTTTGCGAAATACCTCGGTGACGTCACTGTATAAGTCCTCACGTGTTTTCATCTTTACAAGAAGATCTCTCTCTATAGACATCATTCCTAATGCATAGAGACGACTTTGACTTTGAGAATTGCGGACGAAAGATTTTATTCGCTTTAGGGCCAAGAAAGAGCGTTCTACAGATGATGACGTAGCGGGAATAGTAGTAATCAATGTGCACAACTTATAAAGCTCAGGAAGACCGCTGTGGGGACCACTGGTCAATAAGAATTTCTGGATTTGAGCCACAGTCTTATCTTCGAAGTGCTCAGAAGCAAGCATTGCCCTCAATTCGGATTTAAGTCGTACTATATCAAAATATTTTCCATAAACTTCAATCAATTTACTGAATTGCTCTTCAGGAATTAGCCAGAAAAAAATGAAAATTTCTTACAATCAAGCATTTCAATGAAGGACAGATCTCCTAATGAACAGAAGCGATATTTTAACTGTGCTAGAATAATATCATGTATTTCCAGGTAAACCCTCATATGCTCATCTTTAACCGAAAATGAAGTTTCATCCTTAGTGGATCAAATTTCTCTTCTGTTCCATCCCAGATGTTATCAAATTCACTGTTTCGTATTATAAATACTTTAGTTTCTAGAGAATTCACTTCTCTGGTGCAATATGCAATGTTTAGGGTCTTGGATTGAAGGATGATATATGTATCATCAGTCAATGAAAGTACTTCATTAAAAACGTTCGGAAGAAAATTGAACTGAAATTTGCGAGAAACCCGCTTGCGTCATTAATTTTATCGTTATCCCTGTTCCCAGGTTCCTCCAAAATACTTTCGAAAAGCTCTTGGAGAGGAGCATGATATTCCGCGATGGTCCGTACTAAATGGCTGGAACAGTTCCACCTTGTTGGAGCAAGTTTAGGAAACCTTTTCTTGAGGATACCCTTAGAAGAATTGCTAAAAACATGTCGCAAAGCCACTCATCGTTGCGAAGAATATTCGCATTTCTTTTGTCATGAAACGGCTTAAGAGAAGAGTAAATTAATCTTGTGAGCGTAGCAGTGGATGAATACAGCCTCAGGAACTACTTTTATTTTAGCTTGCATACCATTCAGCTGACCTGCAAGCACCGCCGCTCCATCGAAAGTCTGCGCAACTAATTTTTCGCGGCAGTCAAATGTATCCAGACATTCAATCGCAAGTCACACCAATGCATTCGCTGTCCTATCAGAACTCACATTATAGAAACCAACAAATCTTTCAACAACATCACCATTATGAACGTATCTGAGGACAATAGATAACTGTGAAAAGTTCGAAACATCAGAAATCTCATCGATCATAATTCCTGAATCTTTATTTCAGTGGTTATTACGATGCAGATGCTTTGAATAAAACGTTTGACATGAAATGGCGTATGGCTTTTAGTGCCAGGAGTATCCGATGACAAGTTCGGCTCGCCAGGTACAGGTCTTTTGAATTGACACACGTAGGCGACCTGCACGTCGTGATGAGGATGAAATACACCCAGCCCTCCTGCCAGCGAAATTAGTCAGTTATGGTTAACATTCCCTACCCCGCCGGGAATTGAACCCGGGACCCCTGTGGCCAAAGGCCAGCACGCCAACCATTTAGCCAAGGAGCCGGACAAATCGTTCTGAATGAGTGGAAACAATCCTGTAAATGCACTCGCTTTGATGAAGTGACTCTAATTTTTCATCAAGTCGGCTAACAATTTAATTCGTTCTATGTAATTCCCTCTGTTGTTTGATTCACTAGCCTCATTGTGCCCACGGAATGGTAACTCTTGCTTCCACAAAAAGCATGTCACCGCAATCATCCGTTTCAGAATGTTCCTGTTCTTCTTAACGGCTTCGTTGTGCCTTAGAACATTTTTCTACTTCTGCTTATCCAACTGCAAATCTATCCTAGTTTTACCAAAGGTACCTAAGGATATCCATGCGTGTATATGACAATCGTTTCTTGCTGTTCTAAGAGGAATTTTCAGAAACAAGCAATAAGCAAGGCCAACAGAATAATTTGTTTAGTAACTCAGAGCCAGAGAGCCAAACAGTTTTACTGTTTCTGGATTGAACGTGCAAACACAACTCTTGTTTTCAGTTATTTTTAATTTTTTATTTAAATTGATTTAAATTTGCGAGGGAAGGGAGAGGTCTCCCGGCTTTAACTATTTGATTCTTTTCATCAAACTAACGGCCAATAAATGGCTTTTCAAACAGATTTACAATTATATCCGTTTTAGACTCATCCATCGTTGAAATACCACACATGTAGAGAATGTAAAAAACACAAAAAACGACGAATAGCACAGGGACAGCACACACAGAATGAACTCAGTAATCAGCTAAACACACAATGAAGGAACTCACTACTCAGCCACAACTCAAGCACTGGAGGTAAGTCACGCCCAGTGATCTCAATATGTAATAGAGCTCAGTGGCCACCCCAGTGGCATTTGTCAGTTTCGTCTATTTGGTTTCGTCAGGTTGGGTTCTCGCTAGGGGGTAATCCGTGGGTCCCGTTCGCAGTAAACTTGGACATGCCGACTTTTTCCAAATTGCTAACAGATGGCAGAGGGTAGCAAGTGCATGGGGTGACAAAGTGTCACAAAGTTTCAATTGCAGCGACATCATTCGGAGGGTTTCAGAACTATGTCTGCCACCAAATGCAATTTTGAGATTGAATGCCTTACAGCCTTAACTCGTCCATTTGCTGTCTCTCTCTTTCAAGAGTGGAATAGATGGCGAGACTACACCAGCACCACACGTAGTTACCGCTCCCTATTAGTGATCGCTGAGCGACAGCGCGGAATTATATTCCACTGCACTTGATCATCTACTGAAGAGATTTCAGTGATGAAAATCTTGTAATGTGTTGTCTATCATTATCAATAATCTGTCGTGAGAATGGTTTCCCGTGGTTTCCGATTCTCATCACCAGGCCACTGCTAATCCCCCTCCTTTGCCTTTCACAGCACCGCACGTATCCTGGCCAGAGAGAGAGCAACAAACCGTCATCCGTGTGTGGTTAATTCCCCGATGTTGGGGACGTCATCCTCTCAATACACCGGTCACACTTTTAGTGAGCAACCCCGCTACTGAGAGGATCTTTACAGATAAACACAGATTCTTTTAGTAAGATGTGGGTCAGACTTGATGGTGATGTCTTCCCGATACCCAAGGTTCGTTTCACATAAAGAGCATTAACTTTCTCTTGGGTTATCAAGTCGTTAATTTTAATTTTATCCCAGATTATATGGATCCAATAGTTGCTATTGGTGCTATAGCTGTTTTAAATAGTATCTTTGATGTTACTGTTTAAAGTTTTTGTGGTTGTTGAATGTTGTGACTTGCTTTTATTGCTGATGTTTTTTTCTTTCTTTGATGTGATTGTTAAAAGATGCCAATATTGTTTGAAGAGTAACTCCGAGATATTTGAATTCCGTTACTAATTCTAGAGGTTTATTTCAAAGGGTCAATTTATCTTTTGGAGAGAGCTTACAACTTCTTCTGACATTCATTTGTTTAGTTTTGTCATGATTTTTTGTAAGTTACTTTCTACTGCCCATCAAATTAGTCTGTTTATTACCAACTGGAGCTCTTCTCTGTCTTCTGAACCTATTACCATATCATCTGCATAGAGTAGAAGTATTGCTGAACTGTTCTTAATGATATTTGTAATGTCTGCTGTCATCATATCGAACAGTAATTGGCTGAACGGATCTCCTTTTAGAACACCATTAGTTTGAATTAAACTCCTGGATAATGTGATTTCATCAGATATTTGGATGAAATTGTATTTTAAGATGTCTGAAAGCATTTTTGTTATTTGATGTGCTTCGCCATTCAACAGACTGTGTTTTCAGATGAGTGTTTCCCTATTTATGAAATCGAAGGCTTTTCTGTAATCTATGAAGACTACAAATTATCTTCTCCCAGGATGCCTTATTGTATCTTGAACATGTTCTAGTAAGCAGTTCACAGATTGGAGAGTACTTCTTCCCTTTCTGAAACCAAATTGGTTTTCTGGTATTAGGACATCTGCTGCATCAATAAGCCTGCCGTTTAAAATTTCCATGAATATTTTGAAGGAAGTGTTTTCGAGGGCTATCCCGCTGTGTGAGCCTGGGTTACAAGCTTCCACTTTCCCTTTGAAAATAACCTTTATTGGTGATTTTCTCCATTGTTCAGGTATATTTCCTGTACTCAAACATGTATTGAATAATTCTATCCAATAGTCCTCCATCAGATTGTAAGGTTCTTTTAGATGTTCTGTATATATTGTTATTCTTTGCTTTTGTTATTGCATGATATATTTCCTGTCTCGTCATCGAGTATATTCTCTGTTATTTCAGTAGCATAATATTCATATTCTGTGTCCATAAATGTCTGATGTTCAGTGGTGACAAAGTGATTTTCCCATGTGTCCATGGAAATTCCTTTTTTTGTAGATGATCTTGGTTTTCTGAGTGCTATGAACGGATCTGTTTCAGCAAGTTCTTCTTGTCTTCTGGCATCTACTGTAGATCTATGTGGTCTGCTTTCCTTCTGTTTAATTGAAATTTTATACAACTTTCTTTGTTGGGCGCATAATAGTAAATCATGTTTTGCATTGTGGTTTTGGATTGATGTCGTGCTGATAGGGTCTCCTTCCGTTCATCATAGCATTCTTTGTCAAAACATGGTTGCGATTTCCTATCGTTTATTTGTGTTTGACATGATTTCAAAGTCGTTGTGCATAGTTCTATTGCTTCTGTTATTTGATGTTGCTGTATTAGAAGTACTGTTCCTTCTACGTTTTCCTAATTTGCTTTCAATTTTTCCAAATTTAATTTCCTAGATATGCTTGTGACCACAAGGTTGATTGGAAGATAATCCAACCCTCTTACAATAACAGTAAGAGAACTGCAAAGACCTATTGAGCTTGTTCAACATGATGTATAAATTACAACTACGTTCTGCAACATTTTATAATAAACAAGCATATTCACTCACATTCATGCGTCTAATTCACACTCAAGGAAGCCCAGAAGTGCCCATAAGACGACGTTGGCTGAGGATGGACCAGTCACAAGGCAGAAGTCCTAAGTGCAGAAGCTGATGAACCACACGTCATACCTTATTGTTCCTGCAGGATATTGTTCCTGGTCCTAAGCTTGGTGACTGTTTTAGTAAGATGTGCTTTGAAGCTCAGAGTCCTATCTAAATTGGTCAGTGTATTGTTAAGAGGTGGCACTAGGCTTTAATCTCTACATACGAACATAGCTCCTTGGTTAGTGTGTCCTCTGTAATTTGTAAGACTGACAGCAAGGACCTTATCATCAGAGTATAGTCTCTGCTATGTATTAGTACATTAAACAAGACTGGAGCAAGAACAGAACTTTGTAGTGACCGTTACTAACCTTCCTCTGAGAGCTCATATTGTTACTCAATAGATCATGGAAGCTTCTATTGCTAGCATATTACATATACACCTAAGAAAATAAAAATTGCAACACCATGAATGGTTTGGTCGTTTGTGTTGATTTTCAAGATATGGAACGATACCATGCAGGAATGTAAACGATCAAAGTTTCAGACCCATTGGATTCTTGCTACAGGTCTCCTCACGTGATTGGCCGCGGAGGAATCAGCTCCAGTATACGGACTCTGGTGTAGCGTAGTTGACTTGCAGTCTGTGCAGTGAAGTGTTCCCCGCCAAACATGCCTCGACGACAGAGAAGGGCACGCTATCAACAACTGTCGCCGTTTGAGAGGGCTCGGATAATTGGGCTGTGTGAGGCTGGATTATCGCTAAGGACTGTCGCTGCACGTGTTGCCCGACAGGCATCTAGAGGATCACCGCATCATATGGATGGCCAGGATGGAACCCCATGCAACAGCAGCGCAAATTCGAGCAGCTGTGGCACCCCACGTTACACAACAAACAGTTGGTAATTGCCTGCGTGCAGCTGGCTTACGAGCCTGTGTCTCTGCAGAAGGTATTCCATTGACCCCACAACAGCGACGTGTAAGGCTGGCCTAGTGTCGAGAAAGATCGACGTGGGTCGATGAATGGCATAAGGTCGTCTTTAGTGATGAATCGCGCTTCTGTCTTGCCCGCAATGATCGCCGGAATGGTGTGCGCCGACGTAACGGGGAGAGGGGCCGTCCAGATCTTATTGTCGAGAGGCACACAGAGCCAACACCAAGCATTATGGTCTGGGAAACTATTGGCTTTAATGTGAAATCACAATTAGTGCTTGTTGAGGGCACTATGACTGTTTGACAGTACGTTGATAGGGTACTCAACTCTCGAACAACGGACCCGTGCAGTGCAGCAACCATGGGCCACAATTCCTCAGGAAGCGACCTAGGGCCATATTGACGCCATGCCTCGACGAATTCATCAATGTATTGCAGCTCGTAGTGGGCATAACCTGTATTGATTGCTGTCCAAACTTGCGGTCAGAGGGACCCGAAAGTGTAATAATCGAATCACAACCGAACACTCGTCTTGCATGTTCAATTGCAGCAATGTAGCACCACTCCTTCTGCTTGGAGTAATATCCATTTTCTCCAGTGTAAGACTCCAAATTCTTAAGCAAGGGATAATCTGAGGGAGTTTGAACATCAATCCTTGTCTCGCACAATATCGGATACCTCTGTTAAATCTATGAAGGCTATTGAAGACTTTTGATATTCCTGGAAAATAGCCTCAATGAATGTTGTCGGAGAAAAGACCTGATCTGTACAGCTACGCCGAGGACAAAAAACACTTTATTCACCAGGTACGTTTTCAAAAACTATATGGATAATTCGGTTGTAATCGGCCTTTCGAGAAGCTTGTAGATCATACTATGCAAAGTAATCTTTTAAATATGTCGCTCAGTTTATCAGGTTTGCAATAACCCTTGTGCTTTTTAGCTCATATGGTATATTGACTGGTTTGAGAATGTATAAAACTCAGCCAGCCATTTTATTTAGTATTTTCCACGGTTGAGAAGGAATTCGGGATGTATACCATCAAAAACATACCCCCTTCCTGCTCTCATATTTCTAAGGGCTATTCTTACTTCTTCTGTAGTGAAAGAGGTGGAATATTCTGAATTCGAGGAGCTTGACTGCATGTTGTTTGTTTGTGGGGCTCTTGAAATATAAGTTATACTAGCAAATATACCCGTGCTTCGCTACGGTATTCTACAATGTGTACGGATATGGAATAAATTGCTGTACATGAATTGAATAAAAAAATGTAATTGCATTTCTCTTGGCGTTATCCGAGAAAAAGCATAGAGAGGTCCGCAGTCGTTGTTTCCAATGTGAAGTGCGACTTGCAGAGTTGTGATGATAACGAGAGGTCCACTTGTCTGCCGCAATTCACTACGCGTGACGTCAGTCACATTTTGATGGGTGAATTTGTTTATAATCGGGGGCACCTATATCTAATGATAAAGAGAATCAGGTAAAAGAGTTTAAAAAAATGCACGCTCCCTTGCCTTCTGCTAGTCAAATCAAGAAGGGAATTATGCATTACAATGGTACACAGGCGTTGGAGAACTACCCCATTCCTATTGCTAGTTAAAGTCGATGTGGGGAGTACTGATTACAACAGCAGACGCCCTCCTGCTGAGAGTCACTATTGATTTGTAAAGTATTAATTACAATGTAAGACACACCCCTTTGTAGATCGCTACAAATCGACTAAAATTAATAAATGTAGATCGACATACGGAAGTATATGCATGTTCACCTTCATTTACAGAATAACTGTTGCTAAACGGTGCATTCATATTGAAAAACGGATTGTATAAAAAGACGACTCTGGCCTCATTTAGCTATCTAAATGGCTGGCCTTATGATATTTCCTCGTATCTCATCTATTTAAAGGCAAGATTATTTTAGAAACGTTGAATAGGGTGACATTTGTGTAACGTTTTCACACAGTGAATTACTTTTCAGATACTTATGCGACATCTTCAAACATAGAATTTGGCAGGGTGGGCCAATATTCGTGTAGAATTTGATGATCCCATCTTTCCTATAAGTGACTCAAACCATCAATTATACGTGTACAAAGTGCAAAATTTAGATAAATCCAGAAATGGAGCCAAATTCATCATAAGGGATAGAGATACGACAAGAAGTCATAGGACCAAAGTTGTAGATCACTCCAAATTGAACTGAGATTGTGCCATCCGTTTTGTGATACGACTTACCGTTTAGCCACCAAATACCTCGAAAGGAAGGTCTGCACCGTCATTAAAATTGCCTCCATATTTCGATATTTTCCGGGAGTAAATAATAAAGTGTTTAATCATCTCGTAAATTTTCCATCGGTTACAGGCAAAAAGCTATAATTTTGCCAATTTCTATTTTCTAACTCGTCTGGGAGATTGTGCTGCCATCTTGATATGAGGGACGGGGTTAAAAATTAGGACTTTCAGGAAACTTTTAAGCCCATGAAACCTATAGATTATCGTTCTGGATAAATATCACCGACTGTGTTCTGATGCAGATTTAAAACTCCCAACGTGTCCCTCTCAGATAATTTTCAGAATTTTAGAATTTTCTAGGGATGCCTTAATTTATATATGTATAGTACAGTATATATATAAATCGCGCCAAACTGACTTCTCTTTATTAATATGGATTATATATTTCACCCGCTTCCGAAGTGGTTCTAGGGTCGTCTTACTCTCACAGTATGTTTTCCAGGTAGTAAGTCATACTTGAAAGTCATACTGGAACATACACACGTCTATTACTTTGGGCATTCTTGACAATTTATTTTTTCACCCTTTCCCACCCTCTATGACAAAGGGGGGCATTTTTGACAATTTATTTTGTCACCCTTTCTCAACCTCTATGCCAAAGGGGGCTGAAGCTGGACTTTAAAAATCCGGAATGTTACTATTCATCTCAGCGACCCGGAAAACTATGTATTAGGCAGTATACTCGATTATTATATCTCACTACCCCTCACCCCTAAAGGGGGTTAAACTTTGAGTTTAAAAAAATCGGGAGTGTTACTATTCATCTCAGCGACCACGAAAACGATGGCTTCGACACTATTTTCGATTATTTTTAAATCTGAATCTCCCTCACCCCCCACCAGAAAGGGGGATGAACTTGGACTTGTAAAATATCCGGGGTCTCACCATTCATCTCAGCGACCCCGACAACTATGGATTCGACACTATTTTCGATTATTTTTATATATCATTCTCCCATCTCCCCCACTACGATGGGGGCTGAAATTGGACCTAAAAAATTCCGGAGTGTTACTATTCATCTCAGCGACCCCAAAAAATATGGATTCGACACTACATTCGATGATTTGTATATCTCAGCACCTCGCCCCTCGCCACTAATGTTTCCTGGGGTGTATTACCCTCACGTGTTTTGTCTCCTGATACTAAAATTCCGGAGTGTCACTATTCATCTCAGCGACCCCGAAGACTACATATTCGACAGTATTTTCTATTATTTCTATATATCACTCCCCCATCCTGCCCCCCCCCCAACGAGGAGGGCTGAACTTGGATATTAAAAATTCCGGGGTGTTGCTCTTCAATTCAGTGAGCCCGAAAAGTATTGATTCGACACTACTTTCGATGCTATATATGTATCACTCCCTCGCCCCCCCGCCCCTAGGCGTTCCTGGGGTGTCCTACCCCCACGTGGTTTGTCTCCTGATACTAAAAATCCGAAGCGTACAATTCGCCTCGGCGAACCCGAAAACTATGTATTCGACAATATCTTCGATTAATTTTATATATCACTCCCCCTCGCCACCCACACCAAAGAGGGATGAACTTACAAAATATCCGGAGTCTCACTATTCATCTCAGCGACCCCGACAACTATGGATTCAACACTCATTTCGATTATTTTCATATATCACTCTCCCATCGCCCCCTACCACGAAGAGGGCTGAACTTGGACTTTAGAAAATTCTGGAGTGTGACTATTCATCTCAGCGACCACGAAAAGTATGGATTCAACACTGCTCTTGATGATTTTGTATCAGAGCCCCCTTACCCCCCAGCCACTAAGGTTTCTTGGGGTGTATTACCCCCACGTGGTTTGTCTCCTGATACTAAAAGTCCCGAGTGTCACTATTCATTCCAGAGACCCCGAAAAGTATGGATTCGACACTATTTCCTTTAATTTGTATATCTGACCCCCTCACCCCCCGCCCCTAAGGGTTCCTCTGCTGTCTTACCCCTACGTGGTTTATCTCCTGATACTAAAAATCCAAAGTGTACAAATTACCTCGGCGACCCCAAAAACTATGTATTCGACACTATTTTCGTTTATTTCTATATATCACTCCCCCTCACCCCCCAAAGGGGGCTGAACTAAAAAAAACCGGAGTGTCACTGTTCATCACAGCGACCCCGAAAAGTATGGATTCGACACTAATTTCGTTAATTTGTATATCTGACCCCCTTGCCCACCCCGCCCACAAGGTTTCCTGGGCTGTCTTATCCCCACGTGGTTTTTTCTCCTGATACTAAAAATCTGGAGGGTACAATTCACCTCGACGACCCCGAAAACTATGTATTTGACACTATTTTCGTTTAATTTTTATATCAGTCCCCCTCGCCCCCCACCCAAATGGGAGCAGAAATTTGACTTTTAAAAAATCGGGAGTGCCACTATTCAACTCTGTGTCCCCCAAAACTATGGATTCGACACTATTTTCTATTACGTTTTTAAATGAAACCCCTAAGGAGGCTAGAGGTAGCTTACCCCCACAGTGCTCGTCTTCAGATAGCAAAAAATATGTGTTCGAAATTTGATTAAAATTGCTCCAGTGGTTTAGGAGGAGATGTGTCATTTACACACATACATCCATCACCAGTCCCCCCTCACCCCCCACCCAAATGGGAGAAGAAATTTGACTTTAAAAAATCGAGAGTGCCACTATTCACCTCAGCGACCCCAAAAACTGCGGATTCGACACTATTTTCCATTATTTTTTTTCCTGACCCCCTAACCTCCCACTCCTAAGGAGGCTAGAGGTGGCTTACCCCCACAGTGCTCGTCTCCGGATAGCAAAAAATAAGTGTTCAAAATTTGATTGAAACTGCTCCAGTGGTTTAGGAGAAGATGTGTCATTTACACACATACATCCATTTTTATATATAGTAAGATATCACTCCCCCCTCACCCCCCAAATGGGGCTGAACTTGGACTTAAAAACCCAGAGCGTCACTATTCATCTCGGCAACCCCTAAAAGTATAGATTCGACACTATTTTCGTTAATTTGTATATCTGTCCCCCTTGCCCCCCACCGCTCCTAAGGTTTCCTGGGCTGTCTTACCCCCACGTGGTTTGTCTCCTGATACTAAAAATACGGAGTGTACAATTCACCTCGACGACCCCGTAAACTATGTATTCGACACTATTTCCCTTTAATTTTATATATCAGCCCTCCTCGCCCCCCACCCAAATGGGAGCAGAAATTTGATTCTTAAAAATCGGGAGTGTCACTATTCACCTCAGCGACCCCAAAAACTACGGATTCGATATTATTTTCGATTATTTTTTTACCTGATCCCCCTAGCCCCCCACTCCTAAGGGGGCTAGAGGTGGCTTAGCCCCACAGTGCTCGTCTCCGGATAACAAATAATAAGTGTTCAAAATTTGATTGAAATTGCTACATACACACATACATCCATTTTTATATATAGTAAGATAAGATAAGAAGAAGATAGATTGTGTGTGACAGTTTCAAGACCGAGCACCCTCAAGAGAGACCTTGTCTTTCCACTCGACGATTCACTCAACACGCCTCGCACTATCTAGGCTACGCAGTAGATCATCACCTTTTTCATCACTTTTACTGAAACGAAATTCCTCTCCCATTTCTTTGCCCACCCAGGAACACATTCTCAGCGATAGTCTCTTGGGACATATGTTTCCGCTGTACTTATCACAGTTCAAGCAATGAGCTTATAATTAAACCTTGTCGGTGGAATCCATTCCACATATTTCTCTAAGTTTCCTGTAAATAATGTCCAGTCGGCTGTGTTCAATTTCCATTTAAGATGTGGAAATGGCCATGTTGTTGTGATACTATGGCCCATTCTAAGGATAATTGGTTGGTTTTGGCTATGTGGGAAATCTGTCTGGACGTTGGCAGTGGTTAAAGATTATTGTCAAAAGAGGTGGATCACAGATCAGGATTATGGTCTGTCTTCCCAGCAGCGCATCGGAATAAACATAGATTTTAGCAAGAAAGACAAGACTGACGTTGTGCTGTTCTATCTAATCATAATTATGACGATATTTACGCATTTCATGATGACTGTTGATGTCACCCACATATATCGCAGGATGGCCGTGAGTGTGTTATCCCCGCAGGTTTGTAAATATTGACCTCAGTAACTTCACTTATCTTAGAAACAATCTCATGAATACCGTTATCTGTTTCAGTCGACACAATATATACGTTGTGTTTATTAGATAGGCTACGTTGCAATACCATAGAACTTGCCATATATAGTACCAGGTATGTAGCCAATAGGGTTGGTTTTCATCTTCTCCAGTGTTTCAGTGTTTCTTGTATCAATGCCGTTATCGGCCAGAATCTTGTGCAATATTTAGGTCCGCTAAAAATTTCCAAATTCAATCGGCAAATCTTCAAACAGTGACCTAACTTGCTGGACAGCAGGTCCTCAGAAGGACCATTAGCTGACTCAATTTCCATTGTGTATGGTATGCCAGGAGATCCAAGGGATCATCATACAGCCAATGTAACATTCGGCACATCGGAAACATGTGTGCAAAGAAGTTCACAAACTACCAAATATAAGAACAAGAGTGGATATTAACCACTGCTAATTGAACAAAGTGCTATGACCTTGAGGTGACAGAAGGTCCCCAGTTCTGAACTGAGGGGTCTAATAAAATGGACGGCAGAGATATAAGCCAAAACTGTTCCAGGTACAGTGTACGCTCATTTTCATCAAATAATATGCACCTGTATCCGGACATATATTGTAAGCATCAAGGGATAATTAGAGACTAATGTACTGCTCAGTGGTCTAAAAGATAGCAATTAAAATTTGGAGATTGCCGGGTCTGCTGGTAAATGATGGAGATTGCCATGATTGCAGTGGTAAGTTAAACACATAAATGGTTTACCGTTATGCATTGTTTGAACAATATATTTTAAACACTTCTAAAATTGAAATTTTTCCTCTCACACTATTTAGTCATTTATTTCTTCAATTTGGACTCAAGAATCTCGTTAATTCTTAAATTTCTAAACAGATTTCAGACACTCATAGTATTTAAATCTGAGTCCCCACGTCACTATGTTATCCAGTGCTTCAATCCTGTCGCACAATGGCTCTTCCTTCCCTTACAGACAGATCGTTGACGTTGTACCAGTCTTCTCCGTATCGTTTAATCAGTAAATTTGGGATGTTATTCTCTTCTTTTTCCTTAACACGATTCCCTTCTCGAATTACTTATATCCATTTTAGAGTCAGGTTGTCCTCATATAACGGCACTACTACCTGTTCTAGTTATTTTTAAGCGGAATCTCTTGAATTTGGATATTTGAAAATGCCATGATGCAGTTACCTTAAAATATTCCTGAACAACATTTTTCTAATTGTATCCAACACAATTTGTTTCCTAGTTTAACGATAGGATGTTCATCATTAATGCCCAGGTAGCCAACAGAAGTTGCAATCACTTCATTTTTGTGGATATCTTTTTGAATATATCCGAAAATTATATCGGACAGAATGAAGCTATGTCCCACTAGAGGAAAAATTACTTCCATCATCTTCAAGTCCACACTTAGGATGTTCTGCCAATGATTTAGAGGAATACCTAAAAAGAAGCGATATAACGTAATATTATTTACAGAAATGATAATATCATACACATGCCTTGCTATACTTATGTAAATTTGGAGAATATAACGCAAAATAGAACGAACCTCAAACACTTCGCTACATATGTTTTCCACGTCTTTGGTGTCTTCCTTGCATTCGTTGGTGATACTGGAGACACTGGTAATTCCATTCTTATTCACATTAACCATTGTAGCACAATCAAGAAAGGAATGAAATGCAAAAAATACAAGACATTCAAAATGTGTTCTCCCACTCTCTGCGAGCAGAGCAGTAGACTGTGTCACGTGATACCGGTGTTGTTCAGCGATTGGCTCTGATGGAGAATGCCGTCTTTGCAGTGTAACATTGACTGGAAAGTGCCGTGTTTGCTATTAATCCACAATTTCCTGCCTTCGAAAACCAGGGAGAAAGTCAAGTATGCTTCGGAACGTTTGAGGACATGGTAGATAACGCTTTCAAATATTATTATCCACTGTCAGCTAAATTTCCCAGAAGAGCGAAGATTTCAGGGTTTGCTATTAGACCCCTCAATTCTGAAGCAATATTAGGGATCAGTACAGATCTTTCACAAAGCAAAGACGATGGTTTTAGATCAGTGTGTTGAATGTCAGGGTAGATGTGGTCTATGAGATCATCAACGTTGTCTACCAAAGCGCAGAGGCATCGCCCTCTAGTATACATCAGTCTCCCCACTTTAAGAATACATGCGAACATCAAGAAGTACTCACTTTCTCCACCGGAGCGCTGCAAGCTTGGCCAGTCAGAACAAGAGGCACGCAGTTCCCCACAGCTGTTAGGCCTACATTCTGATGATTTTCCTGTTGATCAGCTTACTGTTTAAGTATTTTACCATCACAAAACGTTCAGTCACTTCATCTCCAATGTTTATAAGATACACGGGATAAGAGTTTTGAAGATTAGGTGACCTAATTTCTCAGTATGATTAGAACTGTAATTTGAGTCGCACTTTAAAACCTCCGAACTCTTCAAAACAGGCAGAACTACGGTAGTTAAAGTCGTACAAGCTCCTGTATCAACAAATTTTTCAGCTTCACACACGAAATCATTAACAATGTTTATAATCCACATCAACCCTTCTGATGAAGAAGACATTACACCTATCTTGCTTAAAAATGATGTCCATTAATGGAGAACTGCATTTTTCTTGTTGAATGAGGCTACGGCATGATTCACAAGTTACTTCTTTTCTTATTTCTTTTACAACGAAACCACTGAGGAAAGCAAGCGATGCTACTTTAATAGACATTACCTCCAGACCTGTAAAAGAAATAAGGGTATTAAGTTTACTGCATAATAACAGTATGGTTATTTACTGTTATCTAATAACCAACAGTAAATACATTTTGTAAAAGTGAGTATACGTACAATGCGGCTTGTGAAGATTGTGCAGGATTTCTGTCACTGTTCCTGGAATGTTAGGGATCACTTCCGTTGGGACTGATTGAGATGACTTGACACAGCTAATAACATTCATCTCACGAGTATGTTGATTTCGCCGTTTCAAAGGAATTTCTATCTTCAAAATCTTGTTGAGCGAAAGTGCTACAGCCTTTGAATCCAGCATGTCATTGTTGCCTGAAGTTCTCCTCAAAATTCTAAAGAACATTTCTAGGGAATCGCTGTTAAATACTCTAGTTAGCACAAAATGAAAGCCAGACGACAATAAGAATCGGATACAGAGAACTGTAGAACACGTAGTTAGCCGAATAGCCTCGTAAGTTTAATTGCTGAGAAAACTCGCTCCTTGCTCATGGCATACTTCCTTCACATCGTCAAAATATACCAGAAACTTACTCTCCAGCCAGTGAAGCCTGTCATCATCTGTGTTAAAAAAAAATGGACCTTGTCAGGGCAAACCTTAGCGTTGTTGTGACTGCTAACATCATGGATATTGAACCATTTCTGAATCATTTTCATGAAGTATATATTCGTTGTGCAGTCTTGGAACAAGTGGGCTTTTGGATGTCCAAAATATTTTTGGAGATATTCCAGAGCTGTTATTACTGATGTAGAAAATATGTCCTTCGTTCGTTTCACATTCATTTTTTGTATGTTATTTGGGCTTACATGTTTTCGAGTCAGAAAGCGAACAAGTTTTACCACTTGACTTGCCTGCAATTCATATAAATTCTTCACGTGAGAGCCACTTATTGTGTCTTCTCCGTCAAACGATGTCTTCTGTAAAAATGTGTTTCTTACGTTCTTTAAAATATGTGACATTGGTCAAATGCAAGAAATAAGGGTCGGTTCGGGTCATTAGGGTGAGTAATTTGTGGCTTCAAAATCTTGCTATTGGAAAGTCGTCTCACATATTAACATTGGTCATATGATTATCGGAAACTAGACGTATTACAAGAAATCTACAAGCCTCAATCTCTCTGATAACAGACAGTGGCAAATTATACAGTTCCTTGCCTGAGATTCGTTTGGTAAAGAAATGCTCGGCTGGAAGTGCACAACCCCGCTATCATAAAACAAAGCTAATTATTGGCGAGAATTTCAGTTTCCCTCACGTTCTTGACGTTCTTAATTTTGACTATAGTATTATCTGGAACAGATGTGGTTTTGTGACCAAAGAAAGTATCTAGCTTTTTGTCATATTGCAATTGTTGTTTTATTGCCATTTCATCCACTATCAAGGAACATACTCGTTCAGCCTCATTCAAACGTTCAGATTCTAAGGCTAATCTCTCTTTCACAAGGTTCGTAACTCCTGTGTCGCATGAAGTATCACCCAAATACCTGGACAATGTGCTCCTAGAAGGCAACTTTAGTATATTTTTCCTAGCATACCTATAACCTTTGGGCGATATGCATTCCCAAACTATACTGTGTTTTACCGTGGATTCTGTCCATCTCGAAGAGCATTTCTCAAAATTCACTATTTGCTCAAGAAGGAATGAAGACTTGGCATTAGAGGGACCATGATCGGCTGTTTTAAATTTTCGTGACAAGGTTTTATGATAAATATTGTTATAAATCTCCAACTCCTGATTAGTTTTATTTAGTTCGCTTTCAAGACGTGAAAGTGCAGCCCGCGCTCTCTACCGTTTTAGTCGCAATTTATTTGTTTCTATTTTGAGTAGCTCCTCGTCTAAAATGTCGCCCTGGACATCAACGGAACGATGAAAGTCATGATTTTCGGGACACTCGTGCAGGGAAACACCTGAAATATTACTTTTGTCACAGCTTGGCTCAGTTGATTCATATTTCCGTTTCTTACCTTTGGCAATGGCTGAATGTTTTGTAACAGGTATATGTTCTTCTTTGATCTGTTGGACTTTGTAAGATGGATGAGAAGGGGAAACAGAGGGAAAAGCAGCATCCTGCAGTTTCTTTATTTTCTATCCAGGTGGATAGTCAGACTCACGAAAATGAAGGTTACATAGCACAGAAGATCTAGAATTTAAATTGGGCCTGAAGTCTGTTCTTGATATAGCTTTAATCCATTGTTCGCTGAGGTCAGTTCGGTTGGAAAATTCGTGAAGTAATACTCCTTTCACGTTACTACTCCGGTTTGCGCAGCAAGGCACGCAGCAATACACCATTGCTATTGGAAGATAGAAACCTGCAATAGGACATTAATATGCCAAGTTAATGTTATGATAGCCTTCAGTGAAGTAAGAAATTAGATTAAAAGGGCATGAGAAGCTCGAACGGTGCGCGAGATTTAAACATGCCTTGTAGTTACTTCTTTTAATAAATTACTACCATTACATACGTTCTTATGATGAAATAACTAGTCTGTACTTCCACTAATATCACAACTCAACACAATCTCAGTAAAGAAACGACACTCAGCACATTGTTTACTTCCTCTTTCTTGTTGTTCCTAACGTGCCTTCAGCGCGGGTCTCGTCCACGCTTCTAGCGTCACAGCGGCCAAAGTAGTCCCTACGTGATGTTAGCAAAGAAGCACGCAAGCCGAGCGAAGTCGGAAGGCTGAGAGGTATACTAGAGGGCGATGTCAGAGACCACCCGAAACATGTAGTGTGTTGTTCTGATCGCTCACCAATTTCAAGCAACGTCCTTGCAAATTCACCTGACCTGTGATCTCTCCTAAGTTTGACTCACTTATTACACTTAATAAAATGGAAATTGCAACACCATGAAGGCATTGGTCGTTTGTGTTGATTTTCAAGATATGGAACGATGCATGTAGGTATGTACACGATCAAAGTTTCAGACCCATTGGATTGTTGCTACAGGTCTCCCCACGTGATTGGTCGCGGAGGAATCAACTCCAATATACGGACTATGGTGTAGCGTAGTTGACTTACAGTCTGTGCAGTGAAGTGTTCCCCGTTAAACATGCCTCGACGACAGAGAAGAGCACGCTATCAACAACTGTCGCCGCTTGAGAGGGCTCGGATAATTGGACTGTGTGAGGCTGGAATATCGCTAAGGACTGTCGCTGCACGTGTTGGCCGACAGACATCTACAACGTGTATGGCAGCAGTGGTCAAATGAAGGTACCCACACTCGTGGACCTGGCACAGGCCCAGCACGACAGACAACTGTGAGAGAGATCGCCGCATCATTCGGATGGTCCGGATGGAACCCTCATGCAACAGCAGCGCAAATTCGAGCAGCTATGGCACCCCACGTTACACAACAAACAGTTGGTAATCGCCTGCGTGCAGCTGGCTTACGAGCTCGTGTCCCTGCAGAAGGTGTTCCGTTGACCCCATAACAGCGACGTGTAAGGCTGGCCTGGTGTCGAGAAAGATCGACGAGGGTCGACGAATGACAGAGGGTCGTCTTTAGTGATGAATCGCGCTTCTGTCTTGCCCGCAGTGATCACCGGAATCGTGTGCGCCGACGTACCGGGGAGAGGGGCCGCCCAGATCTTATTGTAGAGAGGCACACATGGCCAATACCAAGCATTATGGTCTGGGGAGCTATTGGCTTTAATGTGAAATCACAATTAGTGTTTGTTGAGGGCACTATGACTGCTTGACAGTACGTTGATAGGGTACTCAATCCAGTGGTTGTCCCTATGATGGCGAACATTGCTAATGGGATATTTCAGCAGGTCAATGCCCGGGTTCACACTGCACACATCTCCAGAGAAGCTCTCCACGACATCACAACCTTAGAATGGCCCGCCCGATCCCCGGACCTCAGTCTTATTGAGCATGTGTGGGACATGCTGGGTCGATCACTGGCAAACCGTCCTTAGCCACCCACAACTCTGGAACAACTGACCCGTGCAGTGAAGCAAGCATAGGCCACAATTCCTCAGGAAGCGATCCAGGACCTTATTGACTCCATGCCTCGACGAATTCATCACTGTATTGCAGCTCGTGGTGGGCACATCCTGTATTGATTGTTGTCCAAACTTGCGGTCAGAGGGACCTGAAAGTGTAATCATCGAAGCACAACCGAACACTCGTCCTGCGTGTTCAATTGCAGCAATGTAGCATCACTCCTTCTGTGTGCTGCAATTTCCATTTTCTTCAGTGTAGATAATTAGTGAATATTCAAGATATAATATTATAACTAAGTGGTCCGCCTATTCAATACAATAAAAATTTATTATATTTAGTACATGTTTCGTCTCCTAAGGGACATCAATAGCTAATAATAAATAAACATTAATATATCAGAAATACACAATAGATATTATTAAAATTGGAGATACACATTAAAATATTGATATACGGTTACGACATTTAAAATAAAATCTTCCAATTTTTTTAAAAATTGTAAGTCATATGATAGATAAAACAGTTAAATTGCCCATTTTACTCTTGTTGATATTCTTGGAAAATACCAGTTTGGCTTTATAAAATCTTGAATGATCAATTGTTGTAAATAGCATACTTGATTTGTATCTCTTGATGAAAGATTTGTTAAAGCATTGATATGCATTCCTTAGATAGTACAATATATTGAATGCTTCAGAATTTAAAGTCAGCTCGGGGCCGTAGTGGCAAAGTTCTTCGTGGTAGTGGATATAATTTTATCTGAAATAAAATAAAAAATAAGTGTAAGTAACGTGAAATGGAAGATAAAATGTATATAATGTAATAAAATCATATTACTTACTCATTATTATTGGCCCCGAAGTGCGGAGAAGGACTATACTAGCCGTACCGGCGATCACTGGTACAAGTAAACAAAGAACAAATGACCAGAAACCCTAAAAAATAACCATAAAATTGTCAGTAAATACTCACCAACTAGTTAGCCGACGGCCCATAACACAGAGAATAGTTAGATCCAAAAATTAAGCATAGGCACGGTATGAAATGAATAAAGTTTAGAAAGAAAAACACCAAAATTTCTTTCTCCAAACAGATAAAATTCAATTAACTTAATATATCATTTGCAAGAACTTTACAATTATTTGAATGTATACCTTACTTACGGTGCACCGTTTAAGACAAGTTAAAATTAAAAGGTAGAAATTTAATGAATAAAATAAGAATGGATTAAGTCAAAATATTTTCCACTGAGAAGAGAGACGCCCACTAAGTTAAAAACTAAAATTAACATCAAAGAATAAAACAATTAAAGAGAAAAAATTCCTGGAAGAAACCCCTAAAATAAACAGTTTTTCCAGCATATTAATTTCAAAATACTACAGGTTTTCTCGCCCTTCAATTTATTATCGGACTTAAAAATGAGAGGCCACGGATTCTCTCGAAGTAACCAGAACTCAAGGGGACTCCAGGAAAGTTAAAGAAAGTGGATCGAGTACAAGTTCAAACCCAAAAGAAACACCAAGGTTAGGTTAAAAAGGTCACCAACCCGACCCCAAATTCACCGCGCTTCACAAAGATACCAGGTACCTCCAATTTTGAGGGACAACCCGCGCAATTTAATCATCAAACCCCAAAGATATAGGGTTTTAACACATCAACACAAGAACCACGGGCAAATCAACACAATTACATATATCACAAATACAGAGCGAATGAACTCCAGTCAAATAATAAACGAAAGGGTAAGAGAAACAGCTCAAACTTCAGGGCACTGCCAAATTATCACTTCAATCTCTTTCTTTTTTTAAAAAAAGTAATAATCATCAACATCATCCAACAACACATCAGCACGGGTAACGGTTGCCATAGAAACAAACAACAAAATAAGAACCATCTTTTTAAATATATATAGCATACAGAAAAGGAGAACTAGAGAATGGAAATTAAAAGAATAAGAAGATTCGGGTTTCCTGAGAAAATCGCGTGGCTTCAATTATCGCAGCAGACTACTACGCGTTAGTAAAATTATGTCATTTCTTATTAACAACATATCTTTTACATGATCCGAGAAACAGTTAAGATTTACATTGAAGTTATTTCTCGCAGAAAAATGCAGAAGGATAACAGGTTTTGATGAAGTTTTTCCTCCGGTACGGAGTTTGTAAAGGTGCAGTCAGTATGCCGAGTACTTTTCACTTTACAAAATTTCCAAGTTCATTCGGAAGGAGATCAATCAGAATTGTTATTCGTAGGACGGAATTTTATCCATAAAATGTAATCGAGTTTTGAGGCGGGGCAATCCAGGAACAAGAGAAAAGAACATAAAAATATCTTGAAAAACATAACTTACTTTTGGCCCTTGCACATACTCACAACTTTCCCAATTAAAAAATTAGTACGTAAGTTGCGGACGTCCACTCCCAGAAGAATCATATTCAATCTTTGAGGGCATAAGCCCTCATATCCTTTATGAATTACCCAGGCATGTTGTGGTATTTCAAAGCTCTAGCAATGAGCCAACGCAAAACACATCCAACATCCATGGTGGACGACAATGAACTGGCCGCACACCAGTAAGCTACGCGAAGCGGAAATCAGCCGGACAGCGGACGAGCCGCGGGAGACGGACTCGCTCCAGAGCCGGTCCAACACCGGACCAGGAAATAACAAGGATAAGAGCAGAATACATCGTATATGGACGATGGAGCACAACCCCGCGAGCGAAGAAGATGCCATTAAACTTTGCGACATAAGTCGCTCAGGAAATAAAATTAAACAGAGTTGGAATAAAACTCCCAGGTGATATAAATTTAAAAGGTGAGACACCCACTCCAAAAATGTTCGGGGAGAAAGGCTAAAATCGTGTCCCACCTGGGACAGCCTCCCGCCGGTAAGCACAAGATAATCTCCTTCACCGTACAGTGATCCAGAAACAAACTAAAATTTCAAAATACAAGGTCCATAAACGATAATGATCACTGCACCCAAAACCATCATGATATACCACTAGTACACCCAGTTTGAGTTTCTTTTCAATCACTTTTATCAATCAGTTCCAATTTATTTTCAATCACTTTTATCAATCACAACTCTCAGGATCAGATCAACGTTCAGTGAGCACCACATTTACCACAGAAGAACATGACATAAACTAATGTAATTTATACACGCTGAGCCTCCTTTGCATTCACTGAGGTTAATTCCTTTTTACTTCCTCACATTTTCCACCAGAGGTTACTAATTTCGATATAATTCGAACCAAATCAGTGTTATAAGGAAATTTTCACCTTTCATTAATTACCTCAAAGCATATTTACAACCAGAAACACACCTTTCCGCTTAACCACTAGCAGTGTTTAGCATCTCAATCTTTGGCAACTAGTAATACACAATCAGGATCTTCATCAAATGTGCATACTTAAAATGGTTTTTACAATTTTAAATTATCTTCTCAACGTGAATATAGTGCAAGTTCGTGCTTTACATTAAGCCTCAAGTTAGGCAAAATACAAAATAACCCAAGGGAGAAAGGATGAATGAACACAGGGCACAAAATAGGTAGATGAGTCACCGCATGATGTCCATTACCACAAATTAGCTTAAACTTACCTCCACATACAAATCAATCGATTAATCCTCAGAGCGCGCCGACACATAAGTAAATAGGGGAAATGCACAAGAAACATACGGGAGACCATAAAATAAGATGGCTTAAACACTACAAGGCAATTAAATAATGTAGAGGAAAATACACCAAAACATCCATTAGTTCACACTTACCATACAAATGCATAATTCACAAGGTTCAATGAAATAGTTTATTTACACCCTTCTATAGGCATACACAAATGCAAAGATACTTCATCATTGAGACTTCCAGATACATTAGTTTAAAAGGAGAGTGAGATGTATCTCAACCAGTGTCTAAATCACAATTACGTGATCACCAAACATAAACCCAATAACCATTAAAATAGGTTTCCAGAAATTATCTGAAGGGTTCAAAAGAAATTATAATTACAGATTAAAATAAACGTTTAGCAGTACAGAACTACAAATGAGTTATCTCAATAATTTCTAAGATCTCAACGTTAACCAGAAAGTCCATTTAACAATTTTGCAGCATAACTAAGCTTGATCATCTCACATGCACAATACACCACATGTTCAGGAAAAGGGTAGAACTAGAAAACAGTAAGATTGACTGATAAATAACATACAGAATCACACGCTTGGAAAAATAATCAAAATCATGGTTAATGTAATATCTATATATATTTTTAGGCTAGAACGATCATGGACAAAACACTGTCGGAGACCTCTACGTATTGCAAGATGGTGTGGTCCGGATAAGTTTGTCATCAACAACAGGTATATCCACCAGAATCAACCCAAGAATGGATTACATTCAGTTTAACATGACTACCCAATTACCTTAGACCCCAAGAAAAACAGAACAGAAAAATGATGAGAAGAAGTATCTCAGTAGAACAGAAAGGTTATGAGCCACAAAACTTTCCAGCTTCACATAATTACCACAATTACTCTCCGCCGAGAATATCTAATCTAAATTTTACCTTCAAATCAGATAACCAAGAGAGTTACGATTAATGTCACACGCAGCACAATCTACCTGTTGCCCATAGGGCCTCGGTAGTTAACCGGCGTAAAGATTAGTGGTATCAAACACCCGGTCGCTTCACAGCGAACAGGTACCTTCCTCCATATCCACAGGAGGCCAGGTAAATAATTAAAAATAAAGGTAGATAATGATGCAGTATGCAGGAAAGAACATAAGACAGTGAAGAGGAAAGGACACATACAAACAGATCCCATAATCCGTCAGCAGGGCGACTTCAGCACCGCCTAGTAAACACAAGTTAATCCCATATTTAACTGGTGATCCACAGAACAGGGAGATGACTAGTTAACCGTGTCAAGTAATATAAAATCGACTGAGAAGAAAATAGCATAGATTAGCAGGTAAAAATTAAATGAGCTTAATGAGGGTATAAAAGAAACACCAGACGACATCAGACGACATCAGCTTAGCAGGGCATGTATAACATAAGAGATGAAGAAATTAACAAAACAACCACTCGACACCAACAAGTTGCACCAAATTAGTATCGTTCCAGATGATTCGCAAAATTATAAAAGAGTTACTCTCCAGAGTTAGAGGAAAAACCAGTGAATTAAATACAACACATTCCTACACCAAAATACAATACATTCCTACACCAAAATACGGTCAACACCTAATCATCACAATACATACTATTGGGAACACCGATAGAGACATGTGTCAGCCCAAAGGATAAAAGTATAACAACCTCAACAGCACGCTCCACAGTGGAAAGGTAAGTCCCAATAAATTCTCAATACAATACCACTCACTTCTAACTACAAGACCAAAACCATCCATCTATTTTTAAAGGAATTCAGCTCCTCAGGATTAAGGTCCATTTTACATCACACACCAAAACAAGAATGAAGGGAAAGCATAGCACACATTAAAGACAACTGCAACCCAACTGGAACAACATGCTTGAATAATAGTTAGACTAAGAAATAATCAACCAGGCAAATGAATATTTCAATAACGCACAAAACTACTTTAGCACAGAATCAACAACCATAATAGATCGTTACATAAACTACAACCACATTAGGAAGGTAAAAAGCGTTTACTGATGAGTAGATAAAAATTTCAACCTTAGCAAGCTTCAGATGTAACGAGCATAATGAGGGTCTAATGAAGTTGCAGAAGGATTGATCGGTAAATACTAGATAATAGAGAGAGGCTACAAATAAGGTCCACCGCTGCGAAGCACACACAACAGGGAACACGAAATGGAAACACAGTAACAGATTTTTTTAAATCCATGCACAAGGCAAACAGGCTACTCTTCCACATTCCCAATCGATAGAACTTCAAAATAGAACCATTTTTCTCCAACGAAGTTGACACAGAACTAGGTATGTAAGCAGGTAGAAATCCTACAAACTTTCACAACAAACAGTTAAAGTGACACCCTCAGAAATTGTTAACCATATTCACACCACCTCCAAACTTTAATAGGCACACCGAAAATAGATGTCATTATAATATCTTGCTACACGTTGATCTTACATACACAACCAAAAATGAACACCACAGCCCCCACAATTAAAAAAAAGGGTTACTCCAGGGCAAAAATTCATGATAATTAGATCTAGTTTTTAACAGTAGTTCAATTATTACCAAAACAGTAATTACAATTACCTAGTTAAACCAGTCACATTACCAAATAGATGCTAAATATTCAGATTACTGAAACATCGTCCGCACATACAGTTCACAAATAGAACCAGAAAACACAATGTTGATACATTTACTTAATAATGACAATGGTACACTGGTCATTCACCTGAGAGAGATGGATGGGGTCACTCACCAACATTGACACCGGTGACGGGAACTGTAAGATGGTACAAGGACCTTGATACCTGGGTGCGAGTTTAGCCGAAAACTTGTTAACAGCCTTACTAATGGGGTACATGATCACCAACCTTTAACTTTGTAGGTTTCCTACCCTTGTCGTATCTTTTCTCTGTCCTTTTGTATGACACAGACAAGTCCTTTCTGGCTTAGTTCCATATCTTCTGAACATCATTAGGACTTGACCGGTCAGGCAGATGATCTTCAATCCGAAGAAGGTTGGAGATAGGAGAATATGGTGTGTAGGAGAACGTGAGGGACATAGGGGTTTTCCCGTGTGATTCATGCCAGGCTTATTTAAAAGCATAAACCGACCAGTGTAAACAGGTATCCCACTTGGTTTGATTATCTTCGTGGTAAGCGATTAAGGCAGATTTCAGATTCCTATTCATTCTCTAAGCATAAAATGAATTGAGGTAGTATGGAGTAGTAGTGACACGGGAAATGCACAAATCAAACAATATCATTTAAACGAGTGACTGGTGAACGCACTGGCATTATCCGAAACCAAGAACTTGGGAGGACCAAATGAAGCAAAAATAACATTTAAGCAATTGATAGATGTCCGTGAATTAGTTGATCTAGTTGGCATAATCCAAGAAAATCGAGAGAAAGCATCCACACACACAAAAATGTGAGTGTTCCCCAAGGCGGATCGAGGAAACGGTCCCACGAAATCTATAAATAGTCTCTCTAGTGGGCGGATCGCTTGAGAAGAAGATAATAAACCAACCTTGGAGTTAATACAAGGTTTGCTAATCGCACAAGAAGTACAAGCCTTGACCATGTTTCTAATATCCTGATCCATTCTTTTCCAAATGAAGAATTCCCTAATTCTTTGTCTGGTTTTAAAGATGCCTAAATGACCGGCAAGATCGACAATTTTGAGGTTGCGGTCATCACGACCTTTACAACAAAGGGCTCCTTTAGACAACGAATAAGGTTTAACCAAATTTCCAGATACAATTTTGTCAATGATTCCTTTCAATTCGGGTTCAGATTTTGGTGAACAGCAAATTCATGGAATAGTAAAGGTAGATCAGAAAGGATAGCATTAACTCCAAACATCTTCATTACTACAGGATCTTTTGAATCAGAGTTTTCCTCCACTACCTCATGACCATCAAACATTCGACTTAGGCTGTCGGCGATGACATTCTCGGTTCCCCTAATGTGTTTAACATTGAACTTGAAAGCGGAGATTCAAAGAGCCCATCTGGTAATTCTCCCAGTTCTTTTGCGTCGATTTAATACCCATGACAAAGCCTGATTATCTGTCTCAAGATCAAAGTCAACATGCTCAATGAACGACCTGAACTTTTCAAGGGCAAACATCACTGCGAGGCATTCCAATTCATAAATAGAGTACTTGCTCTCTAGATCGGTGAGAATCCTAGATACATATGCTACGGGTCTTCGTTCATCCTCATACTCTTGAAGGAACACGCCAGCTATAGCCTTTCCTGAAGCATCAGTCTGAACTATGAAGCGGCGATTAAAATCCGGAATGGACAAAACTGGAGCGTTCGAAAGGGTTAGTTTCAATTTCTCGAAAGCTTCTTGTTGGGAAGTTCCTCAGAAGAATTTCACATCCTTCCGCCTCAAATGATTAAGAGGAGCAGCTACCTCAGCGGAATTTGGAATGAACTTGCGAAAAAAAATTGACCATTCCAACAAAGCCGGCAATGCCTTTGACATCTTTAGGGGGCTGAAATTCTCGAATAGCCTGGGTCCTAGACTGATCAATGGAAACTCCATTTGACGACATTACATGCCCAAGAAAGGACATACTGGGCTGAGCAAAGGCTACCTTTGATAGCTTAACAGTAAGACCAGCTTTTCTCAGGCGCTCAAGGACTTTACGGACATGGTCTACATGTTCCTCAAAGGTTTTTGGAAAAATCACGAGATCATCAAGATAGTTAAAAACGAATGTAAATTTAACATCTGAGATGATAGAATCAAGTAAACGAGTTAGAACACCTGCACAAGAGCTCAGTCCGAATGGTAGCCGAACAAATTCATACAGATTCCAATCAGTAATGAAAGCTGTAAGCAGCATGGACCGCTTAGATAGAGGGATTTAGTAGTAAGCCTGGTTAAGGTCCAGTACCGTAAAAAATTTAGCTCCAGAACACCACCCAAAACAAGTATGCAAATCAGGCAATTGCACAGACTCGAGAACCACCTTGCGGTTGAGCAAACGGTAGTCAACTACAGCTCTGAAGCCACCAGAGGGCTTAGGCACTAAGAATACCGGAGAAGCATTAGGCGAGGTGGAAGGCCGAATGACACCTTCTTTGAACATTTGCTCAATAATCATTTTAGTTCCAGCATACGCGGAGGTGAGAGTCTATAAGGCGGAGATCGAACAGGTTGGTTATCGGTCAACAATATGTCATACTCTAGGACATCAGTTAGACCGAGCTTGCTGGTGAACACCTATGGAAATTGTTGGCAAAGATTACGAATTTGCTCGGCCTTTTTGTCACTCAAATGATTAAGTTTTACCTGATCGATATCATTACTCTCCTGTGGGTTAGGATTAGCAAAACCAGAAACACTAACAGTCGTAAAAGGTCATCAATTAAATCAAATTTATAGTTAGGGGCAAATTTGAAGAAATAATTTCTGTCTTGAAGGTCTAACACTAACCCCGCACTAGAAAGAAACTTAGTGCCAAGAATCATGCTACATGAAATATAAGGAGTGACCAGACACATGCTTTTCCAAGAAAACCTTCCAATTATATGTTTGAGCTTAACAGAGCCTAAAATTTTCATTTTCTTACCATCAGCCGTGACACATTCAACATTAACACACTCCAGATCAGGCAGATTACAAGGTGATATCTTTTGGCAATACCAACCAAAATCGATAACGTTAATAACGCTACCCGAATCAATTAAGGCAACTAGTGGTTCATTATTAACTTCTACGGGAACAAAAGTTCCCTTAGACAAAATATTAGCTGAGATCCTGTTACATCACTGAGGACATACTATTGTGTCACAATTATCACTGATTTTAGCCTTTTCGATATTATTATTACTGTTGTTAAGATCATTCATTAGTCATTGGCCCTGATTCCGAAAATAAGAAGGCCAGTTATTTTTGGAGTGTTGCCTCGAACCACAGTTAAAGCAGCAAGTTCCAGAACATAGCTTCACCGAAGGATAATTATTCCTTAGGTGATCCCTACTACCAAAATTAAAGCATTTTTTGACGTTCAGATGTTTTTAGCAGGTTGATGTGGAACCGAATTCACTAGATTGGAAGGTGGGTGATGTTGAATTTGTCGGGATGCGTCCCCATGCTTAACGTCTTCCGCAAACGAACATGCAGCCTCAAGATCAGAAAAGGTAGTTGGGCATTTCGTCAATGACAAGTATGAACGGTATGCGGGTGATATTCCCTCAATAATCCTAGTTACCATTTCTTCCTCTGGTACAGCTATCCTGAAAACCTTACAGTAAAATTTCAAGTCAAGGATGTATGTCAACAAATTTTCATGCAAAATCTGTAACCTAAAACAATATTGAGGGATCAAACTCTGGAGAGCCAGACAGGGGATGAATTTAGAGAGGACTAAAGCATGAAATTCATTTATTATTAAATTCCTAGAAATAGCTTCAGCAATTTCTCGTTTTAGAATACACTCACAATGGGGAAATAATGCCCTAAACATACCCAGATCATCCACAGAATGTACGCTCCCAGATTCCGTTATTTCGACAAGAAACCGCAAAAAGCGAATACACTCCTCAATGGAATTGACAGAGATATTCTTAACCCCATGAAATAATTCTTTCAACGGGTTATACGGAGGGGTGACTTTTAAGCGTGACAATAAGGTCTCTAATACAGAAGTAGATACACAACATGCATTATGGTGGCAATAATTAGAGGCAACCTGGTTAGAATCATTCTCAGGATTAGGCCTAGAACAGCTTTGATTGCTAGTTATGGACAAATTCTCCATTTTCCTACTAGCAAGTATAATTTCTAGGTCTGCGGATATACTCGTGGACAAAGATAAATGTCTAACACATTCAGATACATATTCAGATTGAGGTTTGATAGTTAATAAACCTTGTATTCGATTAATGAAATGGCACGTCCTGGCTCTGAGCCGATTGATTTGACATTTTGTAGGGGCCTGTTCGGCAAACTCCGTTTAGAAAAGACAAATTTCATGTAACGCGGTTTCAATATCATGAAAAGACTAACTCACCTTCTCACGAGTAAGAGGGGATAAATTGATGGGTACTTGCATACAGTCTGACAACAAGGAGATGCACTCAGCATGAGTATGCCCAGGTTCCTGTCCTCTGATTAACAACTCGTAAATCAACTCCCCTTTCCGCAGTTGATTGTGAAACAGTACTTGTCGAGCCATAGATGAAACGGATATGCAAGAGAATAAACAAGAAGTTATTAAAACAAGAAATTGCACTCCTTTTCACAAAATATTTCCCTTACTCTACCCTCTTGCGCTTCTCTCAAAACTTCGCTAATTCGATACCGTGCCAGCGAAAGAGTATAAATGCACTACCAGTACTTAAATTGCTTGAAACCAAAGGTCTGCTACCAATTACTATACCAGCCCTACGGGCGATCACTGGTACAAGTAAACAAAGAACAAATGACCAGAAACCCTAAAAAATTAACCATAAAATTGTCAGTAAATACTCACCTACTAGTTAGCCGACGGCCCATAACACAGAGCATAGTTCGATCCAAAAATTAAGCATAGGCACGGTATGAAATGAATAAAGTTTAGAAAGAAAAACACCAAAATTTCTTTCTCCAAACAGTTAAAATTTAATTAATATATCATTGCAAGAAATTTACAATTATTTGAATGTATACCTTACTTACGGTGCACCGTTTAGGACAAGTTAACATTAAAGGGTAGAAATTAATAAATAAAATAAGAGTGGATTAAGTCAAAATATTTTCCACTGAGAAGAGCCCACTAAGTTTAAAACTAAAATTAACATTAAAGAATAAAATAATCAAAGAGAAAAATTATCACCTGGCAGAAACCCCTAAAATAAACAGTTTTTCCACCACATTAATCTCAAAATATTACACGAATTCTTGCCCTTCTATTTATTATCACACTTAAAAATGAGAGGCCACGGATTCTTTCGAAGATACCAGAACTCAAGGGGACTCCAGATAAAGTTAAAGAAAGTGGATCGAGTACAAGTTCAAACCCAAAAGAAACGCCAAGGTTAGGTTAAACAGGTCACCAACCTGACCCAAAATTCACCGCGCTTCACAAAGATACCAGGTACCTCCAATTTTGAGGGACAACCCGCGCAAATTAATCATCAAACCCCAAAGATATAGGGTTTTAACACATCAACACAAGAACCACGGGAAAATCAACACAATTACATATATCATAAATATAGAGCGAATGCACTCCAGTAAAATAATAAACGAAAGGGTAAGAGCAAAAGCTCAAACTTCAGGCCACTACCAAATTATCACTTCAATCTCTTTCTTTAAAAAAATAATCATCAACATCATCCAACAACACAACACCACGGGCAACGGTTGCCATAGGAACAAACAACAAAGTAAGAACCATATTTTTTAAATATATATTGTGACGGTATTTAAGGTACCTAACCTCCCAAGTAAACCCTTTGGACTGGGTCCCGTACTCCTAGAAATTTGTGTCAATGAACCTTGTGAAAGAACATTATTGTTTCTTGCCATTCTTGTTTGATCTCTATTACCCTATCTTCTCGCGCTATGAAGTGCGATGCTCTGGCAACTAAGCTTTAAACCTGTGTATCTGCACAATGGATTCTGCGCTCACGCGCGTGGCAACATGGCAAGTTCGCCGCGCGACGTGTGGACGCAGTCAGTTGGAGAGAAGTCGCGATGGAAAGCAGTTGTGCGTGTGTGTCTGGCAACATGCTTGGAGGCAGTACCTTCGACAATGGCTGGAACCAGTCGTTGTGGGCCTTTTAGGTGCCCTATTAATGGATAGTTGGCCTCGTTACTTTTAATTTAGTGCACAAGGAGTTATTCTACCTTTAAACCGAATTTGGAGCCCTGTTGGTGTGAGGTAACATTATGTAAGCTTTGGCGTCACCTTCATTCACATAGACCCAAAACTGTAAGTTTCCTTTATCAAATACTAATTATGTGGAATACTGTCTTCAAGGAACCTGAAAATTCCCAAGAAACTTCGTCGTCGGATGTCAAAAAAAATATTTTTCTAGGCCTAATAATAATAAGAAGAAGAACCATCTAAAAATTGCGTAAGGACTGCGTGTTCGTTACATTGCAACGTATTTCTGCATGAAGCTTCATCCTTGTGTTTTAGTAGGAAAGCGTGGTGCAATCTAAAACCTAAATTAACCTTAAGTTTAACAATAATATTAGCTGGTAAATTTTCCCAGAAACTTATGTAAATGGAAAGCCCCTGCAAGTTTCTGTTTGAAATTTTGGTTTACCTTCCGAAGTTTATTCTTTGGGGTTGGGATTCGAGTTAATTACTGTTTCCCGTTCTGCCTTTTATTATTATTTATGTTTCTCTTTTGCGGGCTGTTTTGGTGTTGCTTTGGTCGCCTTGGCAATGTTTTGTTGTTGTTGCCTTAGCAACGTTTATGTTTTTAAGGCATTCTTGAGCTAACTTGTTTGATCATCTGGGTGTGGCATATTAATTGAATCTTTTTTGCGGTTGATGTATTTAATTTTCGTGGGTTCTGAGTGTAACGTTATCTCTGAATTATTTTGCCTTTAACTTTTCTCCGTTTTGAAATTTTGAAATGTGGTTTCGCGGTTCATTCTGGTATTATGTACTATCCCTTGCGCGGGCTTACCGTCCTGCTAAGAAGTTTACTTGGGGGAAATGTTACTCCAAACTAAATCTAATTATTTACTAGATTTAAGTTTTTATCAATTTTAGGTAGGTGACCGTTCACGTAGGTAATTTTATCCTTGTGTTACTCTACTCTTCCTTAATAATCGAGGTCAGCTTTTATTATTTCCCTTTACATTTATTTTACTGGATCCATATTTGTTGTTTTCTTTAAAGATGTCAATGAAGTAACTACTTTCATTTACTTAATTCAGTTCTACTTGTTGATTTTAATCATTCGATAGATAACACTTTATTGCCACCCTAGTTTGCACCATCGGTTACAGACAATAAAGAGCATAAAATACACCTGAACCCAAAAACCAAACAAAACAATATAAACCAAACAAAACAATATAAACTAACATACTATTATATATAATATAAAGCTCTAACTATCTGCACTAAAACTATTAACTATTAACTAAGAACCCAAAAAACTCACACAAAATAATATAAACCAAACAAAACAATTACTATCTACTCTACTTATTAAGTGGTGCCTATGCCGGCGGAATCCAGCCTAACACTGCACCAACTTATCTAAAACTATTGAGATGCCTCTGGTATGCGAGGAACTCCTCCGCATGTAAGGGCATCCCCTACCTTAATTCTAATGTACTAACCCATATCTACTCTCTACAGCTAACTAAACGTAAAGAAAAGAAACCTTGGCTGCATGCGGCATTCCCTGTGAGGAGAGAGCCATCCCACCCTGGCCACTATCAGCCACTCCTCCCGGGTTAGATATTACCCCCACCTATAACTCGTACTTCTCTCCTCATTTTACGTGGCGAATCGTAGAGGCAGTTTCCGGTCCATCATACGATCCGTCACGCATTTATCTACTGCACCGCCTATAATCGTGTCGTCTTACTTTCCTGCCACCATCTTGATTCACTTGTTATTCTGTGAGCGGACATGTTTCCTCTTTCACCTAGGGATGGGACTGTACCATCCCACCCGTCTGTCTCTTATACCCCTCCACCCTTCCATCACCAATCTTCCCTTCTTACTCTTCCTTGCCTCTGTCCATCTCTCTTATAATACTTATTCGCGAACTTTTACAGATAATCATCCACTATACCGTATAGTTAATATTTATACACTATATACAACCGCACTTTTTGACAATTTCCAGTTCCTTGCTCATCGCTTTTGTTTCTTATTCTTGCGTCTCTTAGACTAAGCTACTTCCTAATTGCATTTTTAAATAGTTTAACTTACATATTAAACCACCGAATTGCCACAAATCAAATCTGTCTTTTCCTTGTTTCCTCACATCACTTATCAATCCTATCCATCTCTAAACAGTCCAACAGTTCCTCTTCCACACGGCCACTCATTACTTATTAAATTTTTTTTAAAGCCAGAGTTTAAAATTATCTACTATTATGTTATCCAAACACCTTTTCTTGTCCACTGACCCTATCATTCATATTCAAACACTGTTTACAAATGTATTTGTTGACAATTCTCTAGCTCCTACGACTCTTAGACTAAAACTAAAAACTACTCTCTAATTTTTTAACTTACATCTTAAACCATCGAATTGCCAACAATCAAACCTGGCTTTCTCTTATTCCTTCTCTTTCTTCCGCTTATTTCCGTTTCTAAACAGTCCAACAGTTCCTCTTACTCACATCCCTCGTTACTTTATTGTCCTCTTCTTTTTCTAACATTAACTACCACCTCCGTTCTCTCACACATGCAATCCTCTCCAAATAAATACAAATCTTCTTTTCATCATACAATCAGATTGTACTTCGAACTCCTCTTATTGTCTTAAATTTTTATATAACCTAGCAGTTTCGTCTACCTCCTTCCTCTCCTTCCTCTGTAACCCTCTTTTACCCCTTATTCTCTTAATTTCTTTATAAATCTCATTCTAACCATATTTAAATATTTCGAAATATTTGTTCCTCTTCCCCATTCTCTGGCCAGCCAAACCGTCATCTTTTCAATTTTTTCTACTTTTCTATCTTTTTTACTCAACGCTTTCTTTTCAACTCTTCTAACTCCCTACATTCGATGAATATATGTAGGTCCGACCATCTTTCTCCACACAGAATACATCTACCTGCATTTTCTGTACCTATCCACCCTTTGTTTCTAGGAGTTCCAAAAATCCACCAGTATAGACATCTCTTGCCCTTCCGGTCCTCCACTTCGATTTTCGGGTTCATGATTTCTAACAATTTATTTAATACTGATAGTGAGGCTCTTTCTCTACATTCCATTATTAAACTCTGTCTCTCTATATCGGCAACTCTCCTTATAACCCTTCTCCATACCCATTCTTTCTTCTCTCTCCACCTCTCATATCCTATATCTCCTAACCCCAGTTTTCGTAATTAATTTTTGCACTTATTTACCCAATACCTCTCGTTCTCCATATTTTTCTGGAACCTATATGTGTCTTGTACTAAATCCCCTCCCTTCCCTTCTTCCAATCTCATCCAATACTTCATCACCCTCTTGGCTATAGTAGTGTCTATCGATTCTTTACATACTAATCTAGCCCCCACATTTGCAGTACAGTTTGGGACTCCCATAATAATCTTACTAAATTTCGCCACCACCTGGTTTAGTTCTTTTCTAATTTCCTCTAATCCCCATATTTCTACCCCATATAACATTTTTCCTTTGACCATTGATTGGAACACCAATCTCTGAATTTTGTACTTTATATCCGGAAATTTATTTTCTAATATCCCCACTACTGCCAGTGCTCCCCTCCCTTTATATCTGGCTCTTCTAATCTGATTTTCCCACGTGCCGTTACTACTAATTATAACTCCTAAATACTCCATTTTTTTCTGGTCTGATTTCTTGCTGCTCGACTGTCCAGAATTTCTTTTCTTTTTTGGCTTTCCTCTTCCTACATATCATTATCTGCGTCTTCCGTACATTTATCTTGAGTGCCCATCTTCTAGTATATTCCACTACCTCATTTAGTCCTTCTTGCAACCCCTTTGCTGTTAATGCCAAGATCAATAAATCGTCTGCAAATAGCAGCCCCGGTATCTCCCTCTTCCCAATCCAAGGGCATTGCCATCTCTCGCCTCCATGTCTATCCAATATATTATTTATAAACAGTAGAAATAATATGGGTGATAGCTTACAACCCTGCCTCACACCCCTTTTCGATCCCATACACTTACTCAACCCACCCCCTTTTAGTTTAATTATCATCAATACTTTCTCATATATTCCTTCTATTGCCAGCCTCATTTTTTCCGATAACCCAACCTCTCTTAATCTAGTAAATAACGCCTCTCTATTCACTGCATCGAAGGCTTTCTCTAAATCTACTGCTGCTACATATAATCTCTTCCCTGCTATTTTCACATACTTCGTAATTAAAGTATCCAAAATCCATATATTATCCACAGTATTTTTCTCTTTTCGAAATCCATTTTGATAGTCCGAAATCCTTCCATATTTCTCTGCCCAATTTATAATCCTATTAGCTAAAATTCCTGTATATACCTTCGACAGAGAGTCCAGGAGTGTTATTCCTCTATAGTTGTTTGGATCACTTCGACTTCCTTTGTTCTTATATATAGGACAAAGTACTCCTTTTCTCCACTCGCTAGGGAATTTATTCGTTCCCCATATCTTGTTAAAAAATTTCACCATCACTTTCAACATTACTTCATTTGCTCCTACTTCCTTCCATATCCTGTTAGTAATACCATTTGCCCCACCCGCTGTTTTGGTTTTTACTTTACTTAACACCCTAACTATTTCCTGACTTGTTATCTCCTCATCTAGTAACTGTACTCCTGTTTGTACTTCCTTTACAATATACGTCTTTTCCATACCCCGCTGACCTTCTCCCCTCCCACCCAAAAGCTCTGCAAAATATCCTATCCACTCATTTTCTGTTATAATTGTTCCTCCCCCTGTCGATCTAGTTCTCTTTATCTTATTTATAGTTTCCCAAACCCTATCAAATCTTTTCTCTTTGCAATACCTGTTCACTCTCTCAGCTTCCTCCTCTTTCCAGCACTTTTTTTCTCATTTAGTAACTTCTTGTAATCTCTTCTTAATTTACAATATTCCTCTCTTTTCCCTTGTTCCCCTCCTTTCTTGAAGTCCGCTAGAGCTGTCATTACAACCATACGTTTTCTCTTACACTCTTCATCAAACCACCCCACGCCTATGTTTCTGTCTACTTCTTCCCTTATTCTCACTTTCTTACCCACCTTCCATACTGGGCGTTCTATTAGTTTTAAAACTTCATCCACATCCCCTCCTTCCAACATCCCCTCCTTCCAACATCCTTTCACTTTCAACCCTTATACTTTCTTCACTCTCTTTTAACTCTGTTCTCAATCTCTCGATCGTGGTATCATTCCAAATGTACTTCCATCCATCTTTATACCTGTCTCTTTTTCCTACCCTTCTCTTCACTCCATCATACTCCCCTCTTAATTTTATCTTGATGGGCATATGTTCTGTTATCACACATTCTGTCACCTCAAAACTTATTATCTTCTTTAGAGCTATTTCCGTGCTAACTCCTATATCTACTACACTCCCGCCCTTCGATGTGATGAATGTCAGTTCACCATTACTATCTCCCTTCATCCATCCATTTAAAATATATAATTTTTCTATAGCACATAACTCTAATAATCTTACCCCATAGCTATTTATATCTTTGTCTGTACTATTTCTTCTGTACTCACTCACTTCCTTATCCTCTCTCCCATAATCGGGTACCCTATTACTCACCCTTGCATTCCAATCCCCTAACAATATCATTCCATCTTCCACATATAATCCTTTCATTTTGTTTATTTCTTCAATCAGTTCTTCAAAAATGTTTTATTCGCATAAGTTGAGTCTTTAGGATGGTTGTATAATAGAGCCAGGCAAATTGCCTCCTTCGCATCATTTCCCATTTTAATTTTCAGCCATACCACTCCTTCTACTTCATTCTGTATTCTCTCTACTCTCTCTACTATCTCATTTTTTATTAAAACTGTTATCCCACCCGGATTTCTTCCCATTCTCCCCCTTTTTTCTTTTATCACGTTGACTACTCTATACCCATCCCATTCAATTTCTATCCCTTTTCCTAACCACGTCTCTACTAGGGCAATAATCTCATACTCCTTTACTGTTTTCTCCAATTCTTTATTCCCTATCTTCCCCATCAACCCCTCAATATTCCACAACCCTATCGCCATCTCTAGTTATTTATTCCCTCCCACTCTTTGCACCTGTGCTTCTCCATTTCCACCTCTACTCCTTGTCACTCTTCCCTGTAAGTCCTCTCCAGATCTCTCCTCGTCCTCTTTTCTACCGTCATCCTTCCCTTTCTCCATACCTACGCCTTTTTTCTTTCCCCACAGATCTTTCAAAGTTATTGATCTTTCCTTATTTAGCGCCTGTCTTTTTTCCATTTTATTTTCTGTGTTCCTTTTACTCGGAGAGGATGCATTCTTACCCTGCCTACTGTTACCTTCATTCACAATTTTCACTGTACTCCTCACCAGTCGTGGCACATTACTTGCTTCCTCCAGCTCTGTGTTGTGATGACTCTTCAAGGACTCTCCATTTCCGCCCACCTGGTTGCTGGCACTGCTGTTCAGCACATCCCTACTTCCCGCACCTGATGTGATGTGGACTTCGCTCACTTCCGTAATATCACTCCTTTCTACGTCACTGACCTTCCTTGCTACTTCCACTGTTGCCAAGGACACGTTCTGCTGCTGTTGGTGTTCTTCATCAAGTTTTTTTAGCCTTCCCGCCCCCCCCCACTCGATTCCACCTTCCGTTTCCAACCACCAGCTGCTGCCCTCTAATATATGCCTTAAGACCTTGTTTTCTTGCCTCTCTTAAATATCTATTCAGAATTCTGTTCTTCTCTATGGCCTCCCTGTCCATCTCCCGTTTTATCCACACTTTCTCTCCTTTCAGATTACTCGAATTTCTTATTACAATGTCCGCCATCAGTGTCGATAGTAATTTCACTCTAATTGGTCTCTTACCTTTCACTCTCCCCACACGCTGTACATCGTCAATATCAACTTCACTGAAGTTGATCTTCATCCTGTTCTGGATCACTTCTACCACTTTGTACACTAGTTCAACTTTAGACTCTCTTTCTTCTTCTTGGACACCGTATATGAAGATTTTTTTCTTACGTTGTCTTGTAAACTCTACTCTACTGCTCTCTTCGTTTCTCTTAGGTCCCACTCCAGGCTTCTTACCTTCTGCTTCAATAGGCCTAATTCATCTTTATTACACCCTTCCTCTTCCAAAATCTTCTTTACATCTTCTTTGACACTCAATTTTAGGTCCATAAATTCCCTGGATAACTCTCGGAACATTTCTTTTATTTGCTCCGTCTGACAAGCCTCTCTTATCATCTCTCTAATCGCCTCGTACTCTTCCCATCCAATGGAACCTACTGGACCTGGGCCGGGATTAATCTCTACTCCTCCTATTATCAGCAACACCATCACCACCGCCGCCACCAGTAACGTATCCACCATCTTCCTTTTTTCACCCTTTAACTCCATTCTTGTTTCCATTCTGCTTCCCTTTTTACAGTTCCATCTGCCGATCGCTATCCTATATTGTGTCAACGTGATCCCCATTGCTCCGCACTCCACTCAGCACATCCGCTCAGCTCACTGTCTCACAGACGACTGATTTTAATCATTCCACATCGGAAAGTTTTCCTCAGTGGTTGTTAGAAATATCCGGAGATTATTTAAGTGATGTTTCAGTCGAATTTCTATTATCTCCATTAATCAATTAGGTACTACATATGTTTTTGAAGGTTAATTAAAGTCATTTATTTATTTGCAAATTGTGGATTTTCATTTCACTGAAACCACAGAGCACTGTCACTGTTACTTATTCGGTTTTGCCGGCGGCTTTTTCTGCTTCTCTCCACCTCCCCACGTAAGTGTACTTACTCGTGTTTAATCTGGTTTGTGTTGTATTGTTTTGCCTATCCTTTGGGACTCATTTGGTGTTCGCTTAACTCCCTGTTCTGGGGCGAACACGCTACCAACCTTCTTTCCTGGGAGTTTCCCCGTTGGAGCGTAAGGTGTTTCTACCCATTATCCAAAAGGCTGGTTCGTTGGCCTGGAGGATGATGCTGGTTTGAGAGTGTTATCCGAGCGGTGGTTGCTGTTGTTGTTGTTGTTGTTTCACTGCTGAACTGCTGCCTGATTTTGGTTGTTTCTGCTTTGTGCAGACTATTTCCCTCCCTTTTCGCCCCTTGCTTGGTGCAGTGCTGTATTAATTTGTTGGTGGATGAAAATCAAAAACTGAGAAGGTAAAAATTACTGTCAAGTGCTATTGTGAAAGGAAGTGCGAACATCTCGTGTAATATTGTTATTAATTTTGTTCCAAGTCTACTACCATGGCGCGCGCTGTTATGCACCCATCCTTTCTACGTCGTGCTGAGTTGGAGTACGAACTTGCAATTAGAGATATAGAACCTGCCCGTACTGTTGCTGAATCTGCTGCCTTGCTGTCAGCCAACTCCCAGGTCCCCATTAACTTACTTATTATCGACAGGAGCCGAGTTGGTGAGTACCTGAATTCAATCTTTCAAAACCTTAATGTGATAAATATTATCAGGGAGGAATTTATTGAGCTGCCTCCATCTAAAACCCAAGTAAACCGGCTGAGGGCCAGAACGAGCCACTACTCCGGCCGAATTCAGGACCTGTTGTCCATTAAACCTGTTCCAGAATTCATTTCAGAATGCGCTAGGTTGTTAACCGTGGTTTCGGGTATTATTGCTGATCTGGATTTATTATTAGTTAGTGAAGATATGGAGAACTGTACTATCTCAGCTGGTCTTAACCCTGTACTACCTACCCCAAGTGTTCCTTCCAATCACATTGTGTCCTCTTCCCATAGCCAAGGTTCATGCTGTGTGACAGCTCCTTTATTGGAAAGCTTAATCTCTAGGCTAAATTCGGTGTCATCGCCAAACTGCTTGAAGGAAGTTTTCCGTGGTGTAAAGAGTTTTTCAGTGAATTCAATCGAAGAGAGTATCAGATTTCTGTGATTTCTTGTGGAGTTAACTGACACGGGAAATGTTTACTCAGTCGATGATTTGGGGATTTTCCGTGCCCTCTTCCCTCCCTTGCTCTTCAAAGTCTAGTGCCGCAGCACTGTTTCCGAACCCAGTTTCTGCATGAGAACCTACTAACTTGTGTTTTAGATCTGCGATTCTTTTGCAAAGTATTTAAAATTTCCGTCCCGGAAGGAGAGATGGTAGCTAGAATTTTAAAAGGAATATCCCCTGCATATCGTTCCTACCTTTCCTTGACTCGATGCCCAACTAATTTTCAAGAATTAGAAGATTCCTGTTCGTTTGCCAAAGATGTCAAACACGGGGATGCCTCTAGGCCTGTGAATTTTCCTCCTCCTGCTACAACTAATTCTCCTTTCGTTTCATCAACATCTAAAGAAGTGAAAGCTCGTAAATGCTATGACTGTGGGTCCAGAAATCATTTAAAGAATTCTTGTCCTGATGTTAGACGTGATTCCAGTGGATGTTATTCCTGTGGCTCTAGACAGCACATTAAGAAAAATTTCCCCTTAGTAGGTCAAAAGGGTACTCAATGACTACCGAGTAAGAGGGCGGGCCCTGCCCATCCTAAGATTGTGGATTCCGAAACTCTTGGAGTGCCTATGTATCCCCCATGTGCAATCGAATCTCCGCTCATGTCCCCTCCTCTGGTACTTGCACGTTTGTCGAGGTCAATAATGAACCTCTAGATGCCCTCCTCGATACTGGTAGTGTAGTGTGTTTAATGAATTATGCTTGGTACCGTCAAAATAAAACCTCATGTAAATTACCTGAAATGGAACCTGCTAACATAAAATGTGTTTCTGCTAATTGTCAGTTTCCGAAAATCTTGGGTTCAGTGAAGGTCAAGTTGAGGATTGGTAATTTCACTTGGAAAGTCAAGTGCTTGGTAACATCTAATCTGTCATGTAACGTTATTCTTGTGACCAATTTCCTATCTTGTGCTGGACTTGTTTTGGATCTACAGTGTCATAAATTCTTTTAAAAATTTTCTCCTGATGTAAAGTTTGACTTAATTAACGTTCCTTTGCAAATTCCCATTGTTTCTTGTGTGGGTTTCCCGCAGTCCGATGAGCTTAGCGACATTGATCGCCTTAACCTGAACCATTTAGGGGATGCCGAAACCCGTCCAGTCCGTGATCTGTGTAAGGAATTTCCCGATGTGTTCACTAGTAAGTTAGGCTTGACCGACGTTCTAGAGTATGATATCGAGTTGTCTGACCATCAGCCAGTTCGATCTCCTCCTTACCGTCTTTCTCCTCCCCGTATGTTGGAACTGAAGAAAATTGTTGACCAAATGGATAGAGATGGTGTACGCGTCCCCTGTGTTCTTGGTACCCAAGTCTTCTGGCGGTTTTCGCGCAGTCATTGACTATAGGGCTCTAAACCAGAAGATTGTGCTCCAATATATCCCGTTACCCGACCTTCATATCTGCTTTGGATGGTTCTCAGGAGCGAAATTTTTTACGGTCCTAGATTTGAACCAAGCATACTACCAAGTGCCTTTATCCCCTTTCTGCTTTTATAACCGACTGGAACCTGTATGAGTTCCTGAGACTTCCGTTCGGCTTGAGCTGTGGAGCAGCTGTGTTGTCGAGACTGCTAAATTCCATTCTCTCGGACATTAAGTTCAAGTATGTCTCTAATTACTTAGAAGACTTCGTTATATTCCCGAATACCTTTGAGGAACATACACGTCAGGGAAGTCTTGGTACGGCTAAAGAAGGCCGGACTGACAGTGAAGTTATCAAAGGTTGCATTCGCCAGACCCAGCATGTCCTTCCTAGGACATGTAGTCTCTTCTGAGGGCGTTTCTATTGATCATTCCAGAACTCAGGCCATCAGGGATTTCCCACCTCTCAAAGATGTTAAAGGTGTCGCTCGATTCATCGGTATGGTGAATTTTTGTAGAAAATTTATCCCCAACTTTGCTAGGATAGCTGCCCCATTGAACTACCTTAGGAGGAAAATTGTTAAATTCACTAGGGATGGTACCCAGCTTGAAGCATTCAATTTATTGAAAGTCGCATTGACTAATGCCCCTGTGTTAGCCATTCCTGATTTTGAGAAGCGTTTCATTGTTCAAACTGATGCCTCCAGGCGCGCTATTGCTGGTGTCTTATTACAAGAACATGAAGACGGACGTAGGCCGGTGGCTTATGTATCCAGGGTCCTCAACGATCCGGAGTCTAAATACCCCATTTACGACGTGGAGTGTCTAGCTGTTCTGTTTGCACTAGAAAAGTTTCGATCCTTTATTGAACATGTGAACTTTGATTTAGAGACTGATAACCAGGCACTTTCTAGGGTTTTAAATCGACCTAAAAGTACCGGTAGGATTACAAGATGGGCACTACGTATCTCATCTTTTAATTTCAATGTTCGACACATACGTGGTTCTGAAAATGTCACTGCCGATGGTTTGAGCAGAATGTTTGATGGTAACTACTGTACTGGAGTGAACCTGAGTGTCGATCAGCTTGCTGTCAATGCTGTCGGTGTTAGTACCATCCTTACCGATCTTCCTTTGTTGTACCAAGAATTTGGGGATCATAAAAAAACTGATCCGGATCTGAAAAACATCATTGACGCAGTCAGTAGTGGGACGAAGTAAAACCTTACTCCTTATCTAAGGGCGTTCTCCGTTGTAAGCGTCGCAAGGACCACAGCCTCAAAATTGTTGTTCCAAAGGTTCTGGTACCTGTCATCTTTAAATATTACCACTGCTCTCCCATTGGTGGTCATTCAGGTAACTTCAAAAGTCGTCAGAAAATTAGGCAATTCTTCGTTTGGAAGAAAATGGATAATGAGATCCGGAGTATGATAAAATCGTGTAAATCTTGCGCCATCAGCAAACCTAATTTGAATAATCGGGTGGGATTATTGTCATCATCACAAGCTTCACGCCCAATGCAGCGGCTGTTTATTGATTTTGTAGGTCCCCTCCCTCGGTCGTCTCTTGGAAACACCCACATCTTTGTCTGTATAGATGCCTTCTCCCGGTTTTGCCGGATCTTCCCCACCAGGTCCACTAATTCGCGTACCTCTATCTCCTGTCTAAATTCTATCTTCGCATCCTTTGGTCTACCCAAGTTCTTAGTATCTGACAATGCTAGTTCTTTCACCAGTAACTCTTTCAAAAGGTATCTGTTTGAGCTGTGCATCTCCCATGTCACTACTACCGCGTACTACCCAAATCCTTCTTATGCCGAGAGGTTGAATAGGAACCTAAAGTCCGCTTTAATAGCGTATCATCATGACAATCAGAGCATGTGGGACTCCTGTCTGCATTGGTTAGCACATGCTTTCAATTCAGCTATTCAAGAGTCTCATGGTAAGACGCCTATGTCTTTAATGTGCAGCTATACTCCGTACTCCCCTATTTCTAATGTTCTGTGTATTGAGGATCTTCTGCCGGAACTATCAAAGCCTAATGATGTTCAAAAGATCTGGAACGAGGCCAAAAGGAATCTATCTGTGTCATATGAAAAGGTCAAAAGGAAGTACGATAAAGGTCGGAAACCATCAAAATTGAACGTTGGCGATCTGGTATATGTTAAATGCTATCCCATAAGTAAGGCAGTGAATAAGTTTTCGGCAAAGCTTGCCCCTAGGTACCAAGGAGTTCTTGTCCCCGGTTTCAATTTTGGTAAGTGATCCTGTAGCAAAGAGGATTAGGCGCGTCCTGTTTCACAAATTAAACCTGGTTAGACGGGCAAAATTGCTCTGCATCATCTGCTGGTTGGATGTACCTTTGATAACTGATCTGTACCGTTAGTTGAACCTAGCACACATACTGTGGGTTGGTGAGCGAGTCAATCTGGTCCTTACTGTGCCTTGGGTTGGTGACTCTAATTTAGTGCTCCTTGTGTGTTACTGTTGCTCTGTTTGGTTTCTTGTAGCTAGAAAACGGTTACCTTACCTGTCTTGTGATGGTGGAATTAATACCTTGGAATGGTATATTCGTGTTATCGAACCTTACGCTTGTGTGGTACACTACTGAATTACCATGGAGGAAATCTAACTTCATCTATCGTTAAATTGTGCTTCTGTATTGGTCTTTGGTTTTTAAAATGTAAATTTATGAACATATTTCTTTCGTGGCTCAGCATGGAATTCCTTGCGCTGGATCCGTTTGTCACCGAGTGACCTAATCATTACTGGGCTATAGTGAGTTTGGGATGGAATGTGAGGGAGTGTGTTTGGTAGCCGAATGTTTACCATTTTATCATCCTTTCATTGTATGTGTGTGAGGGTGTGAGGGGCTTGGTAATGTTTTGGTTGTAACTTGTACCATTTCAGTATTGTACGATTTCTGGTTATGGTGTGTTACGATTGGTTGGTGTCGGAGAGGTCCCCTGCTTGCCTTGTGCATGGATTGTACATCTTAATGGTGTTTCATTTTCTGACTACTGATGATTGGTGTTCACCCATGATCGAGTGATCTAACTCTCTTCCTTTTCGGTAGGCTTACGCTTCGCAGCTGGTTTAAATGTAGTATACTATGTGTGAGCCATCGACAATCTTATTTTTTGCCTGTAACTGTTTGGGTGTGCGGTTTATCCTTCTAACCTTTTCATTTCGAAGTCGATTTGAAATTTTGTTGATGATCTGTCTCCCATTTCCCTATCTGTAGGTATTTGGTGTGTGCACTTCTGCGAGCATTGCGGTTGTATTCCTCGTCTTGTAACTTGGTAATGTATTTGTGGTATTGTTTTCACCCTTTGAGTTGTGGAATGTTGGTGATGAATTGTAATTTACCTTATCTACCAGTCGCTGTTGGGATTTTTCGGTGGTACTATTGGACTTCTTTCTTGAGGAGGTATCTCCTTTGTGCCTATATGGTATGGTCCTAGTCCTTAGCTTGTACCTGGTTCAGTGTTGTAATTTCTGCTCTGTTTGGTGTTGAATTTGTGTTATGGCTGGTGAGCACGCGGTGAGGATGGATATCCTTTGACCTCTTCATGAGTTAAACCGTGTTTCCAGCTGATTATTATTGTAATTGTGTTAGAGCTTCTGATGCTTGGTTGTCAAGACACTTTGGTTGGGATGCGATTTGTCCTTTAATTCAACTTGTCCTTCCCCTCTTAATCTCGGTCTGTCGTCATCATTATATATTTGGTAATTCTGCGCTCTTCTTGAGTTCCTTTCTTGCTTACGACACTTTTCCTTGTGTAAGAATTATGGAATCTCTACCTTGTGTTCTTTCCTTCATCCTTCTTTAACCAGGCATTTCCTCTGGAATGGTTCATTACCTACCCCCGGTACCTTGTGGACCTGTCGTCCCGTCATTCTCTTGCTAACCAGGCGCGCCCTGTGTATCTCATGGTGTTTAAGATGTATAGTTCATGAGTTAGTGTAGTGGTACCTGGGCATTGTTTCTTGTGGTGGTACCTTTGATACGGCTGTTACGGATGACTGACTGATCGCGATTCCTCCATCTGGTAACCTATAGGTGTCTCCTAATTGCCCATCGACTCTACTGCCGCCCTGTCTAACCTCTTTTAACTTGAGTTGTTTTCTGCGTTTCTTCTTTCTGCTGGTATTCCTTTGGTCTGTCAAAGGTATTAGTTTTCTACTTTCGATAGGTTGGTGGTCCTAGTGTAGTGTGTATATTTTTCTGATCATGTTTTCTGATCCTTGGCCAGATTGACGAGTTCGCCACTCTGTGGTTGTGTGCGTGTTACTCATGTACCTATGAATGTAATTTGAGGTTGTTTGCCCTTCTGATCTAACTCAAATTACTAACCATTTGTTCCCAGTGCCTCTATGCTATTGTGTGTTCCCGTACCTTTAATTACGCGATTATCATTTGGTGTTCTGTGCACATGTAATTTCTCTGTTTCCCCTTTGTTTATTTTCATGTATTATTGTGGTATATGTCCCAGTCCTCTAGTAAAGGACTAAGTGTTGATGTATACCCTATGCTCTAGCATGTTCTTGTTGATTGTTTCTCTATGTTTCGTTGCTCGGTACCCTTCGTGGTGGACTAACCTAGTATATTTTATGTGATTTCCTGTTGGTTTCTTGATTGTTATTAAATTTACCCTTCTTTTTCCTTCGGTACCTGATCGGACCATGTGGAGCGCTCTGGGCTTCGGTTAGTTTCTTGGTAGTGAACGACATGTAAAGTTATTTGGCGGATCTATTGAGCCTTGTAACGAAATACTCACCTGCTTTTATTTTCCTGTTTTTCTTAATCTTCCTCTCCTTGCGGCTTTTTGCCCTCCTCCGGGTCTTATTGTACGTTTCTTTCGCCTGTTGTTGCTCATTTGCAACACGCGATGATGCACATCCTTAAAACCTAAGGAGATTTGTAAATGTATGCTAGCGTTAAAAAATTAAGTTAGCACCGTGCTTTAGGAAATAACCTGAATGCTTAAGCTAGTAAAGAAGGGTTTAATTTTGGTTCTACGCTGGAATGTTTGAAACTCGTGAGAAACTTTTGAAACCACGAGCGAACTTGACTTAATGGTTGAAAACTATGTTATTGTGTGACTTCTTGGTGTGCAATTCGCAATCTGGAAAACTCTAGTATATATGCTCTCACTTGATATGAAATTTTCTACCGCAATTTCCTGAGTGTTTATCCTTTTAAAGGCAACATCATGTGGAACTGTACGGTTATTATCAGTTGGGTCATATAGACCTTTAATATGAACAATTGTAATCACAGTGGTCATTTTTCATTGGACTGCTACAACTAAATCTAGTTTTCTTTCTGACCACTGCATCATTATTGAAGTAAGCATGAGTATATGACATTCTTCGGAGAGGGGGGACTGTGACGGTATTTAAGGTACCTAACCTCCCAAGTAAACCCTTTGGACTGGGTCCCGTACTCCTAGAAATTTGTGTCAATGAACCTTGTGATAGAACATTATTGTTTCTTGCCATTCTTGTTTGATCTCTATTACCCTATCTTCTCGCGCTATGAAGTGCGATGCTCTGGCAACTAAGCTTTAAACCTGTGTATCTGCACAATGGATTCTGCGCTCACGCGCGTGGCAACATGACAAGATCGCCGCGCGGCGTGTGGACGCAGTCAGTTGGAGAGAAGTCGCGATGGAAAGCAGTTGTGCGTGTGTGTCTGGCAACATGCTTGAGGCAGTACCTTCGACAACGGCTGAAACCAGTCGTTGTGGGCCTTTTAGGTGCCCTATTAATGGATAGTTGGCCTCGTTACTTTTAATTTAGTGCACAAGGAGTTATTCTACCTTTAAACCGAATTTGGAGCCCTGTTGGTGTGAGGTAACATTATGTAAGCTTTGGCGTCACCTTCATTCACATGGACCCAAAACTGTGAGTTTCCTTTATCAAATACTAATTATGTGGAATACTGTCTTCAAGGAACATGAAAATTCCCAAGAAACTTCGTCGTCGGATGTCAAAAGAATATTCTTCTAGGCCTAATAATAATAATAAGGACCATCTAAAAATTGCGTAACGACTGCGTGTTCGTTACATTGCAACGTATTTCTGCATGAAGCTTCATCCTTGTGTTTTAGTAGGAAAGCGCGGTGCAATCTAAAACCTAAATTAACCTTAAGTTTAACAATAATATTAGCTGGTAAATTTTCCCAGAAACTTATGTAAATGGAAAGCCCCTGCAAGTTTCTGTTTGAAATTTTGGTTTACCTTCCGAAGTTTATTCTTTGGGGTTGGGATTCAAGTTAATTACTGTTTCCCGTTCTGCCTTTTCCGGCTATTATTATTATTTATGTTTCTCTTTTGCGGGCTGTTTTGGTGTTGCTTTGGTCGCCTTGGCAATGCTTTGTTGTTGTTGCCTTAGCAACGTTTATGTTTTTAAAGCATTGTTGAGCTAACTTGTTTGATCATCTGGGTGTGGCATATTAATTGAATCTTTTTTGCGGTTGATGTATTTAATTTTCGTGGGTTCTGAGTGTAACGTTATCTCTGAATTATTTTGCCTTTAACTTTTCTCCGTTTTGAAATTTTGAAATGTGGTTTCGCGGTTCATTCTGGTATTATGTACTATCCCTTGCCCGGACTTACCTTCCTGTTGAGAAGTTTTCTTGGGGGGAATGTTACTCCAAACTAATCTAATTATTTACTAGATTTAAGTTTTTATAAATTTTAGGTAGGTGACCGGTCACGTAGGTAATTTTATCCTTGTGTTGCTCTACTATTCTTACTAATCGAGGTCAGCTTTTATTATTTCTCTTTACATTTATTTTACTGGATCCATTTTTGTAGTTTTCTTTAAAGATGTCAATTAAGAAACTACTTTTATTTAGTTAATTCAGTTCTACTTGTTGATTTTAATCATTCCACATCGGAAAGTTTTCTCAGTGGTTGTTAGAAATATCCAGAGAGTTAAGTGATGTTTCAGTTGAATTTCTATTATCTCCATTAATCAATTAGGTACTACATATATTTTTGAAGGTTAATAAAAGTCATTCATTTATTTGCAAATTGTGGATTTTCATTTCACTGAAACCACACTGTTACTGTTACTTATTCGATTTTGCCGGCGGCTTTTTCTGCTTCTCTCCACCTCCCCAGGTAAGTGTACTTACTCGTGTTTAATCTGGTCGGTGTTGTGTTGTTTTGCCTGTCCTTTGGGACTCATTTGGTGTTCGCTTAACTCCCTGTTCTGGGGCAAACACGCTACCAACCTTCTCTCCTGGGAGTTCTCCCCTTTGGAGCGTAAGGTTTTTATACCAATTATCCAAAAGGCTGGTTCGTTGGCCTGGATGATGATGTTGGTTTGAATATATATATATATATATATATATAGCATACAGAAAAGGAGAACTAGAGAATGGAAATTAAAAGTAAGAAGATACGGGTTTCCTGAGAAAATCGCGTGGCCTCATTTATTACAGCAGACGACTACGCGTTAGTAAAATTATGTCATTTCTTATTAACAACATATCTTTTACATGATCCGAAATACAGTTAAGATTTACAATGAAGTTATTTCTCGCAGAAAAATGCAGAGGGATAACAGGTTTTGATAAAGTTCTTGCTCCGGTACGGAGTTTGAAAAGGTGCAGTCAGTAAACCGAGTACTTTTCACTTTACAAAATTTCCAAGTTCATTCGGAAGGAGATCAATCAGAATTGTTATTCGTAGGACGGAATACTATCCACAAAATGTAATCGAGTTTTGAGGCGAGGCAATCCAGGAACAAGAGAAAAGAAAAAAAAATATCTTGAAAAACATACCTTACTTTTGGTCCTTGCACATAAGGTAACGCATGGCGTCAGCCGGGATCATATACCCACAACTTTCCCAATTAAAAAATTAGTACGTAAGTTGCGGACGTCCACTCCCAGAAGAATCATATCCAACCTTTGAGGGCATAAGCCCTCATATCCTTTATGAATTACCCAGGAATATTGTGGTATTTCAAAACTCTAGAAATGAGCCAACGCAAAACACATCCAACATCCATGGTGGACGACAATGAACTGGCCGCACACCAATAAGCTACGCGAAGCGGAAATCAGCCGGACGGCGGACGAGCCGCGGGAGACAGACTCGCTCCAGAGCCGGTCCAACACCGGACCAGGAAATAACAAGGATAAGAGCAGAATACATCGTATATGGACGGTGGAGCACAACCCCGCGAGCGAAGAAGATGCCATTAAACTTAGCGACATAAGTCGCACAGGAAATAAAATTAAACAGAGTTGGAATAAAACTCCCAGGTGATATAAATTTCAAAGGTGAGACACCTAGGCCAAAAAGTGTTCGGGGAATAAGGCTAAAATCGTGTCCCACGTGGGACAGGACTCACTTCGACCGAGGTAAGTGTGTGTCTGCGTATTAGTTATTACTTATTACTTATTAGTTGTCAATGAATGCCGCCATAATTAAGAATGTTTCAGGCTGTTGTCTCTGAGAGTATGATCGAGAACTTCAAAGCTCCCCTTATGAGCCAATGTGCGTTCGTCGCAATCAAGAAGCCGGCAGTCTCTCAACACTTGGGTGAGATTTTGCAAGAAAAGTAATAAACTTTTGTCGATTTACCAATGATTATCAGTAGAGGAACAGCGGGCGTTCTGAACCACCTCGTCAGCATTTTTTTGCTAGTTCAGCAACCAAGGGCATTGACCCCGGTCACGCCATGTGCTCTTGTTTGTAAACAACGCCACGTGCTTTTTTGACAGCTGTCATCCGCCATCTTGCATCGCTAACCTCAGTGCTGCCCTGTTTACGGCACTAAACCTTACGGGCGGAAGTATGAATTCTACGTGCTTTTTTGACAGCTGCCATCTTTAAACAACAACGCATCGCTAACCTCAGTGCTGCCATTTTGACGGGACTAAACCTTATGGGTGCTACCTTATGCACGTAGTGGCGGGCAATTTGAAAATTTCCGTCAGCTGTCATCCGCCATCTTGCATCGCTAACATCAGTGCTGCCATCTTTACGACACTAAAGCTTACAGGTGGGAAAATTCCACGTGCTTCTTGACAGCTTTCATCTGCCATCTTGCATCAGTGCTGGCATCTTAACAAAGCAAAATCCTCATGGTCGCTACCTTAGGCTAATCTAAGTAAATAGTTATGATTTATTGACTTCGGGGGAGTATAGGAGGGTTTAAAGAAGGAGTTCTCTTTCCCCTTCCTCGCCTTACCAAAAATAAGGGATGGGTGAGTGAGAGATGTTCTCTCTCTAGAGGTCCACTGCCGTAGCAATGGCTCCTCTAGAAAAAATATTGCCCTGGGAAAGCCAGGGCACGGCCACCTTTTACGAGGCAAGCGAGGGCTACATCGACTTACACTTGTATTTATACCTAGAGAATGCTTCGATCATTATGTGCGCGCGCACCTCCTGCTATCTACTGCTCATCGATCTGCGCACACATGCGATTGCTGCACGCTCTAAAGGAAGAAGATTAGAACGATAGTCGATGCAAGCATTTATCGATAGGTGTGTGCGCGTGCGCACATGCGATTGCCGCACGCTCCAGCGGAAGAATTATAGTACGATAGTCGATGCAAGCATTATCTATAGGTGCGCGCGCCCACATGCGATTGCTGCACGCTCTGGCGGAAGAATTTTTGTACGATAGTCAATGCAAGCATTATCGATAAGTGTGCGTACATGCTCTAGCAGTAGAAAATAAAAACTTATATTTACATGACATCGCTTGTAGCTATCTCGACAGATTCTAACCTTATTGCTCAAAAACGCATACTGCGTAGCCAACTCGCTGAGTAAACGATGCAGCAAAATACATATTCAATGATTTGCCTTGTCTTGTGCGAAAAAAGAAAACCCATATCGCATAGCTAACTCGCTCAGTAAACGATACAGCAAAAGTACATCTTCAATTATTTGCCTTGTTTTGTGGGAAAATAAAAAAAACCATACCGCGTAGCAACTCGCTTACCGTACTGCTAACACGCTCACTGATTGCAAACACATGGGATATCGACCAGAACACTCATACACATCATGCTAAAATATAAAAAAGCATGCTGCATAGCCAACTCGCTCACCGCACAGCTAACACGCTTAGTAATTGCAACACGGGTTATCGTGCAGAACACTGATACACATCACTCCATTTTTTCGGAACACTCGGACAAGAATGTTGCGAGATAGCACTTACACACACAGAGATATATGAATTTTCTAAGATACTTACATAAGGGGGTAGAGGAAAAAAAAATTAAATTTATAATTTTTTTGCATGTAGTCTGCTCGAAGTTATAAAGGTAAATGAGAACAGTACTGCTACTGTGTCTGCGGAAGTGACAAGTTATCTTAGCAAAAATGCACAGTAAACGGAAGTGACACGGCAAAAATATACATTACCTTGATCGCCTACACATGATGGATACTGCAATTCACTATCCCGGTCCTAGCGTCAGGAAGGGCTTCCGTATGTAGAACAGATTCTTGCGATTTAAAATCCCAGTCCTAGCGTCAGGAAGGGCAACCGACCGTAAAACATATTCTTGCTGAGCAGGAAAGGTAGAAAGGAAGCAGCCCCCAGCATTTGCCTAGTGCAAAAATTAGCAGAGCTGACAACAGTGTAGTTTGAACCCCGCTACTTTATAACGCTGTTGATCGTGATAGGCGAACACTGCCCGCAAATCCCGGTCAGAAATGGCATACGGCTCTAGAACAGATTCTTGCGATTTAAAACCACAGTATTGGCGTCAGGAAGGGCATCCGACCGTAAAACAGATTCTTGCTATTTAAAATCCCCCGGTCTATAGACTTTTGGTGTTAATAAGGGCATCCGGCCGTAAAACAGATTGTTAAGAAGAAGAAATGGCAGCGGTCGTAGTCGCCTCCCTAGCATTTACACTGTAGTTCGAACCCCGGTATTTAGGCTATGTGCCAGCACCGGGTTTCGAATAAGGAGTAGGCTATGTTCCAACAGCGGGTTAGAGATGCGTAAGCCCTTGCCAAGAAATATCATAGGTGTGTGTGTTTTACAGAAACGTTGTATTAGAGTGAGCTTCAAGCTGGCAGCAAGAGTTGGCCCAGCGCGGACGCAGGAATGCGATGAACTAGCAACTCTCTTCCGGTACAACGTCCAACCCGCTCGCTCACCAACTGTACCATAAGTTAATTACACACGCAGCTCTAAAGTCTTGCTTTCCGGCCGGGCTGAGTAGCTCAGAGGCGCTGGACTTTTAACATAACAAGTTCGATCGCGGCACAGTCTGAAGGTTTTTACTGGCAGAACTTCTAAATTCCGGCACCTCGGCGTCTCGTGTTGTTCTCACCCTAGCTTAAAGGTCCCTAACAGGCGGGGGATACCGTACACGTGGGCTTAGCTCAGTACCCGTGGATCGCTTCTACATAAAACTCAGCTGAGCACCCATGTCTTCCTACAGGCAAGGGATACCGTAGATGATGAATCCCTCTCCTTTTGCTCAGCTCAGTGCCCCGTCTACGTTCCCTAAGAACAGGCAGGGGATACCGTAAATGTGGGCTTAGCTCAGAGCCCGAGGATCGCTTCTATATAGAACTCACCTCAGCGCCCCTGTCTACCTACAGGCGAGGGATACTGTAGGTGATGACTCCCTCACTTTTTTGCTCAACTCAGCGCCCTGCTAAGCTCAGGCAGGGGATACCGTATATGTAGGCTCAGCTCAGTGCGCGAGGATTGCTCTTACATAAAACTCAGCTCAGCGCCCCTGTCTACCTACAGGCAAGGGATACCGTAGATGATGACTCCCTTTGCTCAGCTCAGTGCCCCACTATACTCAGGCAGGGGATACCGTAGATGTGGGCTTAGCTCAGTGCCCGAGGATCGATTCTACATAAAACTCAGCTCAGCGCCCCTGTCTACCTACAGGCAGGGATACCGTAGGTGATGACTCCCTCTCTTTTTGCTCAGCTCAGTGCCCCGCGAAACTCAGGTAGGGGATACCGTAGATGTGGGCTTAGCTCAGTGCCCGAGGATCGTTTCTACATAAAACTCAGCTCAGCGCCCCCGTCTACCTACAGGCAGAGAATACCGTAGATGTTGGCGTTTTCTTTTTTGCTCAGCTCAGTGCCCCGTCTAAGTTCAGAGGTCGAGGATCGCGCGCTGACCTTCTAACCCCAGGTTCGATCCGCTAGTATAATACGCCAGCCTGCAGAAATCCTAAATTCCGGCGTCCCTGAAAACAGCAGGTTCGATCTTTGCTCAGTTTCGTGGTGCTCAAATACGTCAGCTTCGTGTTAGTAGCAGTACTCCTAAATTCCGGCACCTCGGCGTCGCCAAGTTTGATCCTGGCTTAGTCCGATAGTGCTTAAATACGCCAGCCACATTTACTAGCAGAACTCCTAAATTCCATCACCTGGGGGTCTCCAATTTCGATCCTAGCTCAGTCTAAAGGTACTCGGTAAATTTACAGAGAACTCTTGATGCATAAACTTTTTGTTACATCTGTAGTGCAGACATTACAACTGTAGTGCACACGTCTACAGATTCCATAGCCCGCCTAGTAACAAGTCTGTGCGAAGCGCACGCAGTTCTCCGTATGTGTGAAATGTGCGTGCATATAAAATTCCTCTACATTATCGCCTACCGTCTAGTGTAAAACAAAAGGTAAGATTATTATTATTATTATTATTATTATTATTATTATTATTATTATTATTATTATTATTGTTCCGAGGTTATCTGTGGAACAGCAGAGGTGAAAGAAGGTGCGGGCGGTGAATGGGCCTAACTTACAAAATTAAAGTTAATTTAAAACTTTAACAAAGGTTACATTTTTAATAGACAACAAGATTTAACAATTTGTACATGGAATTTTGAGAACTTAACAAGTGACACCGAGGTGTCAAATTTATTCGTCTTCTCTCTCCTAACGTTTTTGGACCTGGGTTAATCCCGTGGAAATTGGTAACAAATTATCTCTATCTGCTGGAATTACCTTCTTTTCGGTTCGGTACTGCTTGAGATTTTATTTACTGAAAATGTGCATTGATCTGCGCTCTCGCGGTGATTCCTTGAAACTGCGGGAAGAAATGAACCTTGTATGAGGCGCTCTCTATCTGAGCTTTCGTCCTACGATGCTCCGCTCACTAACCAATGAGAGCTCGCTTCCAGAAGAAAAGCTAATCTCCGATTATTGAGGAGGAGTCTGGCGTGAGTTGTGAACTGAGATGCACGCACGGTTCTTGCCTGTCTGGTGGGAGCGCATTCCGCCTCTTGTTATGGATGTGACTTGAAGAAAAAGGTGAAAAGGGCCTCTCCCTTGGCCCTTCTTATGATCTTGGGTCTTTAATCAACGCGGGAGCTGCTCTAGTTGGTATTTTTAGTTTAATCGTTGCATCGCTTCATCATCCAGAATGTAAGTTTTTTAAAAATGGCGTCTTGACGCCTTCCTAATTCAGTGAAGATTTTCTGCAATTCTACGAATCTAATTCTCTTCAGCTTCAATCAATTTCAGTACCTCGTCGTGTAGTGATGGTGGACTCTTAATTGAATGGAAGATCTCGGCTTTTAAAAAGAAATTTGGATATTATTATTATTTTGAAAGAAATCATAGAAACCTTTATTTGGGTGATATGTGTAAAATAATTTAAGAAGTATCGGAGTACCTTACGCTCATGTGGTAAAGCGTGGGTAAAGCTTGTAAAGTATCAATTTAGCTACCTTATCAAAACATGCTAAGCGAGTCTATTTATCCAGTTGAGTTCTAACCAAGTGGACATTAATTATTTAATTATGCTGTGTTTGAGTTATATTTTTTGTTCGTGTTTCTTGTTTTTCCTTTCGTTCCCTTGGTTCTGATAAGCCTAGTATCCTTGGTCACCCGTTACCATGCTTGATACATGACGTTTGTTGGTTACCATGCCAACGGTTTTTTTAAAATCTGTTTTGTTGGCTGATTTTTAATGCTGGGTTTTTCCCGGATCGTGGATGTTGTTGGTTGTTTGCCAACTATTTCGGTATTGATGTGATTATGCTTTATTCTGATTGTTTTCTCTTCTCTTGGGTGACCTTGTGCTCGTGATTAGGCTATTTAATTTTTAATTTCGGTTATCCTTCGGTTTCTTCGGGGTACTATGTGTCGTGTTAATTCTTCTTCACTTCTTGATTTATTCCCTTGGAGAGAGCTCGGTTGATTTGGAAGACTTTAAAATGGATTCAATGTGAACTGATACTTGTGTCAAACTAACTTTGCTGGTATGATGAGGCCTCACTTATTTAATAATTTAGTGTTTTCCTTTTTTTATTGGGATTGATCACCCTAAGTTTTTAAAATATATTTACTTGATATCTTAATTCAATTAATTTATACCTTTTAAATTTCTCCTGCGTTGAGTATTTCCTTTCTAAAGATTAACTCACTAAATAAATCATTTGTTTTAAATTCCCATATGAAAGTGTTGTTCTTCTTAAATTAACTAGTTGGTACCAGGTACGATTTTCTTCCTCCTAGTTCCGGGTGGGTTTTCTTGGCCTTATTTATGGTAAGTATCTTGTTCTTGTTTAGTTTTGTGTTGATGATATAACTGTGGGTTCGGTTCCAGCTTGTACTCTTTATTCTCTTATTTGTGTTTCTGTTAATTTTTCTTTTCTTTCTTGTTAATTTACTGCCGTGAACGTAGAGTGTTGTGTATGATCTACCTCACGGGACAGTAAAGTGGTAGCGAGAGCTAGGTTATTTGATACATGTACCTGTAGCTCGTACCTAACCGTAGGTTGTTTGCATCCTCTTGACTTTCATTTTGTCTGGTATCAAATAGTAATTTATGGAAAGAACAACATGGTGTTAAACTAGTGTAATATGCTCTTGTAAAACCAATGCATTCGTCTTGTTTATTTTGAATAACTTTTGTTTCATGTAATCTCATCACGGTGTTCTGCGCCTTTCTCCTTCGCATGAGTTGTGGTGACTGTTTGGTGTCATGAGTGTACAGTTGATAATCCTGCGACCAGCTGTTTAGTTCCGCTGTAACCTGCTTCTTTGGTTAACTGCCTTTCTGGTGCTGTGTATCTTTGCTTTCTTCTTTCAACATAAATTAGTGAGTATTGAGAATTTTTGATATTTGGCATTGTGGTACGTAATGGTACCTTTTGAAATTGTGGTGGGTGTCCGCTTGGGATACAAATCGATTAGCCTTGGGCCATAAGCATACTACTGTTAATCGTGTGCTCTCTGTGTTTCATATGGCGTAGCTGTTTTAACATTCATTCTACGTGTGTGTGTGTACCTTTTCTAGATCGGTGTGCATTAAATTTTAATCACTACTCGTTGAGCTCGTGTAATTTTGTTCACCGCGTGAAGGCAGTTGTTTTTCTGAGTTTAACGAGTGTTTACATGTGATAGTTCGTGTTCTGGGAACGTTTTATGGTATTATTGGTTCTGGCATTATGTTTTGATTCCCAGATTTAATGTTGTGATTATTATTATTATTATGATTATTTCCTGGCAAGTGTACTCGTGCACGCGAGTGCCTACTTTTATATGAGAATCTACTGTCTCTAAGTGTGTTCTGCTGTGTTGAAACTACCGTGCGAAGTGAAATTTTACTTAACCTCAAATTAACCGTAAACATAGTGTGTTATTCATATGTGCTAGTGGTATTGTACCATCGTATATCGGAATTTATTTTCTCCTGGTCTGGTTATATCCGGTGGCCTCTTATTTTATTTGGTTCTGGTTTTATGTGATTTCCCCTGTGCCCGAGTTATCCATGTCGTTAGTGAATATTTATGCGGAATACTGGCCTTAGGCTGGTTTGGTTCGGCTTTCATGCTAGGTGTTTTTTTATTTAGTGTAACATAACTGTGGTGAACTATTCAAGCTTGTTTTGAATTTAATATGCTCTATAGTATACCAGTTATCTTGGCCTTGTAACCTCTTCTCCTATTATTATTTAATATTTTTCCCTGCGGTGACTCGTTGACCGGTCACGTTCTTTACTGGTGCGATAGATGAGCAAGCCTATAATGCTTATATTAACCTGTGTAGCATTTATTTTAGCCATCTATGGCTTGTGGATGTGATGACTCTGTCTTTGTTCTGTGTTTGCTGATCTGTGCTGGCTGTGGGGTAGGTGTTTTCAAATTTGCATGAATGAAGTATTTCATTTTTACCCTGTCTCGCGGCTGGTACGGGTTGGTGATTTGCTGGGCAGAGGTTTGCGTAATTCACATCATCCCTAATATTGTGGACTTATGGGGAAAGAATCAGTTATGGTGGTATGTGGTTAACCTGTGAGCATTTTGCCTGTATTTTGTGTGAATATGTGCAGGTGGTACCTACGTTAGGCCTAACTAATATCGTTCTTATGCTCGCCTTGCTTCTTTTGAAAATTTATTGAAATCTACTGTTGAAAATTGTTTAACTAACCTTCTATTTGATATGAGCTGCCATGTATTAGTAACTTTTGAGTTATAATTATTTCTGAATTGCTTAAAATTGTTTACCTTTCTGGGTAACTTGGGGTTCGGTCATGCTTTCTAGTAGTGTCATCTTAACTTGATTTTGAAATTATATCTCCTGTATGTTTTATTCTGGTAATCTGGGGCCTGCCATTGGTGATGTGTTCGTGCTCCTGCTTCGCTATAGCTGGCCTGTGCTGCTCGTGGGGCTGTGGGTTGTCTATGGCATGAGTAATATTCTACTTTTCCCTGTTTCACGGTTGGTGTTGGTTGGTGTGGGTTGGTGCGAGGTTGAGCGGTCGCTCGAGTTTTTTCACCAAAGGATTCTGTTTATGTGAGGATTACTGGGTAGGCATTCGTTATGGGTGAGTTCTGTCAGGCGGTAACTGTGTTGATGACTTGTTGACTATGTGTCTGGACCTATTCTGGTCTTTACTAGTTTACCCATGCTGTTTACTCGTTGATGGGAGTTCTCTATTTCTGACGAATCCTGTATCATCCTATTAATTTAACCTGTTTCCTGGTTGTAGTGTAGTCACCTAGAGTAGGGCCCTTCCTCAAGCTTCCAGCTCATGCATTTCCTGTCTTTCTTTTGAAACCTAACCAATTGCATCTGTGAAATTCTGCCTGTTAAACCTCTTGCGTTAGTCCTGGCTCATGTGTGGATATTCTTAGGTGGCTAGTAGTTTTCTTGTATGGTTTGTGGTACTCTGTCGTGGTCATTGTCTTCATAGAATTCCTATGTTCTGAATATTTCTAAACCTATTTTTATTTAACTGCATTCCATTTGAGTTGTGGATTCCATCGGCCTCCCTACCATTTCTACTGTATTGACTTTTGCTGTTGAGCAAGTGTGATCTGTAGCCTGAGGATGGAAAAGCCTCTTAACGTAATACGATTGGGCTCAGATCGGTGTTGGGTGATGATATTGGTACCAAGTTTGTATTGTTTGGGGATTACATTTCGGGGTGGGCATGATAGTTTCGCAGCATGTCGTTGAGGGTTGTAAGTGCCCTTTTTCCCTATTGGTGCTGGCGCATGCATGTTGGAGCTAGTCATGGTTGTTTTACGGTTTCTGTGTTGTGATGTTGGCTCATTATGACATGTCAGGTATGGACTGGTTGTTGGTCTTATTATTGTACCTTGTGTCTTCGTAGATTTCGAAATACCCTTTGGTGTGGGTCTCTTGATCTGATGGAATAACTTTAACTTTTGGTTTTGGGTGTTCTGGTTTCTTCACTTTTGGTCTCACTACGTTACCTGTTGACCCGACGTTATCTTATGTTCTATTGGTACTTCTTGTTAAAGCTCAATTTATGTTCACCTGTCACTCTATGACATTTTCTTACCTTCAGTGGATCATTGTTGTCTCTCGACAAGGTTGTTAGTAATTTGCCGTTCTATGGGATTATTAATCTGGTATGGGACGGAATATTAGTTCATAGGCGGTACCGAAGTCGCCCGACGGTTAGATTATAGGGTCTATGTGTTGTGTTCCTTTATCCTTCATTATCTGTGAGCATTTTTCTAACGGCCTGCCATCATTTTTGCCATTTATATTTTATTTAACCTTGTTTCCTGGTTGTATGGAAGGGTACCTGGTTAGCGGTAATGCGGCAGTACGAATCTGCGGATGTCATATATTATTGGCCCGGTTAGCTCCGAGATCTTGTAAAAGGCAACCGGTAGATTAGGTTGCGTAGGTCATTGCTCTAATTTCCTGATGGTCATCTGGTTTGAGGTGGATTCGATCGCCTTTCTTACTTAATCAGGTGTCCTGTGTGAAAGCATGTTGTTGTAAATTCAATGAAGTTGGAGGTTTTGTGACTTCGGATTGGTTTTCCCTACTGAATTTCTTTCATCCATTTTCTATTCCGTTATTCCTATGGTGTTATCGAAGGAACCATTATGTGTTTATTATTTTCCACTCTAATATTATTTTGGGCTTGGTATTGTTGTCGCTAGTTCGGTTGTTGACGACAAACACTTAGCGCACCTCACCATCTCATTGTATCAGAAGACTCCTTCCGTTCTGCCAACGTTTTCTTGTCTCGAAGATTTTTACCTCTAACCCTAGGATATTTCATTTTCCTAAACTTGTAGTAGGTGTGAGATATTGTTGAATTGAAGTACCATTTCCTCTCATTTTCTCGTTCAATTTGGTGATGTATTGTGATTGGGAGTGTTGAACCAGTAGTTCTTGCAAATTTAACTTGATGTTTCCGATAAAGTTTGGAAATGCCGTATGCACTTATTGCTCACCGAGCTGCAGTATGGAAAAGGTTATGTTGAACTTGTTTGGAATTAAGTGTACCTTCGGTATGTCGGCAACTGTAATGTGTTAGGGTTACGAAAGTGTACCTCTAGATTTATGGGGCGTTATGTTATCTTCACTGTGATGTGACTTGACCTAGTTGGTAAGTACATGAGATGTATGCCTTAAATTTGAGGGCTACTAAGTTTAGTGTTCTGTGGTGGTTATATTATTTAACTTGGCGTTGTCCATTTTTAACATTGTGGTGATGTTAACTTGTAAAGGGCTTCCACTACGTGGAGTATCTGTACCTAACCATTGCGTTGCTGTATGAAACTAGTGTCAGATGACTATTGCCTTAAAACCTTGAATGTATGCAAGTACTTAAATTGTTTTTCATTCTGTGTTGCCAGTTCTTTGGCAAGTGACTTAAACTTGTGGAGATTGTTCTTGTAACTGCTCTGTCGGTAAACCTACGTCTTATGTGGTATGCTTTGGCCCAGGTTCAGTCGATGTATGGTTAAAAATTTAAAATTGAATCAGTTAATTGGATCTTAGTTATCCGTTGAATGTATTCACCAATTTATCTTATTCATCTTGTTTTCTTTCTTGCGCCTTGCGTCTTTACCTTGCGGTGGTGCCAAATGTTGATTTTAGGAAACGAAACAAGACGCTGCATTTCTTATATAAAAAACTTGAAACCCGAAAACCATGACTTACTGTGAAATGATAATCTCAAATTTAATGCGGGATGTAATGCAGAGAGATATTGCTAGGTTTAGTTGATTGCTGGAAGAAAACTATAAGTATGCGTTGTGTGCAATCTTCTATGACCTATAAAGGCGAATTTATCTTCGGAGTGTAATCAACACCGTGTTTCCTATTGCGTGCCAAATTCAAAACTATTTGAAATTCACAAAGTTGAAAATGTGACCTGAGTTAGACTATGTACTGCTTGGAACCTATTATATTTGATGCTCAATTTCTAAAACAATAACTGTGGTGTAAAAACTCTTAAATGGGTTTTTAGTGGAAGCTTTTAATGTGGTGAAAAATGGTGAACTCCGAGTTGACTATTAGTGATGCTCTCGAACATGATTTTAAGGTGGTACTTGACTTTAATCTACCTCTTGGCATTATTCTATCTAATTGGATGTTTACTACTTGGACATGTGCTTGTCGTCATTTCGATTTGGACTGTGACACCAAAATTTAGGTTACTTCGGACCACGGTGCAGCGGATATGAAAGTTTATAGCTAAGCTTCGGAGGGGGAGACTGACACCGAGGTGTCTTCTCTCTCCTAACGTTTTTGGACCTGGGTTAATCCCGTGGAAATTGGTAACAAATTATCTCTATCTGCTGGAATTACCTTCTTTTCGGTTCGGTACTGCTTGAGATTTTATTTACTGAAAATGTGCATTGATCTGCGCTCTCGCGGTGATTCCTTGAAACTGCGGGAAGAAATGAACCTTGTATGAGGCGCTCTCTACCTGAGCTTTCGTCCTACGATGCTCCGCCCACTAACCAATGAGAGCTCGCTTCCAGAAGAAAAGCTAATCTCCGATTATTGAGGAGGAGTCTGGCGTGAGTTGTGAACTGAGATGCACGCACGGTTCTTGCCTGTCCGGTGGGAGCGCATTCCGCCTCTTGTTATGGATGTGACTTGAAGAAAAAGGTGAAAAGGGCCTCTCCCTTGGCCCTTCTTATGATCTTGGGTCTTTAATCAACGCGGGAGCTGCTCTAGTTAGTATTTTAAGTTTAATCGTTGCATCGCTTCATCATCCAGAATGTAAGTTTTTTAAAATGGCGTCTTGACGCCTTCCTAATTCAGTGAAGATTTTCTGCAATTCTACGAATCTAATTCTCTTCAGCTTCAATCAATTTCAGTACCTCGTCGTGTAGTAATGGTGGACTCTTAATTGAATGGAAGATCTCGGCTTTTAAAAAGAAATTTGGATATTATTATTATTTTGAAAGAAATCATTGAAACATTTATTCGGGTGATACGTGTAAAATAATTTAAGAAGTATCGGAATTTGAATACCTTACGCTCATGTGGTAAAGCGTGGGTAAAGCTTGTAAAGTATCAATTTAGCTACCTTATCAAAACATGCTAAGCGAGTCTATTTATCCAGTTGAGTTCTAACCAAGTGGACATTAATTATTTAATTATGCTGTGTTTGAGTTATATTTTTGTTCGTGTTTCTTGTTTTTCCTTTCGTTCCCTTGGTTTTGATAAGCCTAGTATCCTTGGTCACCCGTTACCATGCTTGATACATGACGTTTGTTGGTTACCATGCCAACGATTTTTTTTTAAAATCTGTTTGTTGGCTGATTTTTCATGCTGAGTTTTTCCCGGATCGTGGATATTGTTGGTTGTTTGCCAACTATTTCGGTATTGATGTGATTATGCTTTATTCTGATTGTTTTCTCTTCTCTTGGGTGACCTTGTGCTCGTGATTAGGCTATTTAATTTTTAATTTCGGTTATCCTTCGGTTTCTTCGGGGTACTATGTGTCGTGTTAATTTTTCTCCACTTCTTGATTTATTCCCTTGGTGAGAGCTCGGTGAATTTGGAAGACTTTAAAATGGATTCAATGTGAACTGATACTTGTGTCAAACTAACTTTGCTGGTATGATGAGGCCTCACTTATTTAATAATTTAGTGTTTTCCTTTTTTTATTGGGATTGATCACCCTAAGTTTTTAAAATATATTTACTTGATATCTTAATTCAATTAATTTATACCTTTTAAATGTCTCCTGCGTTGAGTATTTCCTTTCTAAAGATTAACTCACTAAATAAATCATTTGTTTTAAATTCCCATATGAATGTGTTGTTCTTCTTAAATTAACTAGTAGGTACCAGGTACGATTTTCTTCCTCCTAGTTCCGGGTGGGTTTTCTTGGCCTTATTTATGGTAAGTATCTTGTTCTTGTTTAGTTTTGTGTTGATGATATAACTGTAGGTTCGGTTCCAGCTCGTACTCTTTATTCTCTTATTTGTGTTTCTGTTAATTTTTCATTTCTTTCTTGTTAATTTACTGCCGTGAACGTAGAGTGTTGTGTATGATCTACCTCACGGGACACAAGTCATAACAACACAACGACCATCCGCAAATCAGGTAGAATACCAGTAAAGCCAAGATTTAGTCTATTTAACAATCTGGGCTTCGAGCCCCAAGTTTGCAATTCCTGAGCTTTTAGCTCACAACCAAACATTACCAAAGGGCAGAAAACCCCTAGTTACCTGGAGCACTTGCTCCCACTTTCAAAATATCAAGCCTCCTCGAGGCACCTTCCAAAACACCAGAAAGAGCTGACCCGCTCTCAATCTTTCAAGCCTATTCAAGGCGATACCTAACTTTACAATTCATGGCAGTCAAGGCACCAATCACAAAGTTAAACAGCAGTATCAGGTACCCAGCCTACTGGGCCTTAATAGAAAAATAATGTGTTAATTCCATAGCCCAAAACACAAAGATGAATGGAGGCGCGAATTAGCACTCCAAATTACGCATTTTAAAACCTAAGGGGCACTAGGCCGATTATACAGGGGCTGCTCCCAAGCTACGGAGGTGACTCCTATACAGAATACTTAAAGGCATTACGGAGAAGAAAATCAGTTATTAAAACGTAGTCACCTCAAAACAATATGAGTGGGAGCTCGAGAGGGATAAGCACTCTCTATCCCAATTTGCAGTTAAAGATATGGAGTTTTACAAAATGATTGAACTTTACATGTTTGAAAGGTATGTTACATGTGAAAGGTTTCGGACCTTCCCCGCGGATTAAACTGCTGAGCTAGCAAACAAGCTAAGGATGTTAAACGGCAATTACCTTGTAGAAGAGCTGCTGCCTGAAGGAAGAGGCGCTACCCGCCCCCTGCTATACTTTCATACACAATACTAGTTGTTGTTCGAGTGGCCAAGTGACAAAAAAATCAGCACTTTTATACCCTCGTGGAAGATTCGAGACCTTTCAGGAATAATACAGACACGCCTACACCACTTTATTGGCTAACATCAAAAGGTTACACACAAATTGGAGAAGAAACACATGATTGGAGGAAAATTAATTACCTAAATTCGGGATTGGTTAAATTCAAAACTGGCGGAAAGAAAATATTTATATTGCCAACCCACAAATGAAAGAACGAAATTTAGTAAAGACAACAACTTATGAATAAGAAATTTCGTCCAGAAAGTTCTTTCACTTCGCACCAGGGGGCATAATCATAGTTTTAGGCAGAGACATCTATGAGAGAATGTCCACACTTCTTGATCAATAGCAAACAAAACAAGTTGAAATCCACACAGTACTGACAACGTCGAAATCACAAAATTTGCAGTAGTGATATCTTCTGAGAAACTGTTGAGTTGATCCAGTTTTTAAAGTTCAGAGTTTCTCCTGCAGAGGGGGATTTATTGGCGCAAAATTTAAAATTGCTGCGTAGAGGTGTACCGCCTGGTACCATTATTATTATTATTATTATTATTATTATTATTATTATTATTATTATTATTATAATTTACGATTTCTTTTTCTTTGTTTTTAGAAAACCACCGTCTGCTCTGAATATTATTCCAGTAACCATTCTTCAGTTTGAAGCCTTCAACTTAAAATAATCCTAAACTGTTGGTTAGTGTTTGCATTTTTGTTCGAAAGCAGGCAATAAAGATCTGTGTAAAGATAGCTAGGCTAGCTGTTGGCGAATCGACTTGCCCTTTCATATCCTATCATCACTATGTGTGATGCAAGTGCTGTGTATGTAAACATGAGAATGTGCTAACGCTACTTTTAGACAGTTAGACGATATTTATAACAGGTTAGCTGTTAACATATCGACTTACGCTTTCATATCCTATCATCACAAGTGCTTCTACACTAGGCAATAAAGATCTTTGATTTAACTCAGTAAAGAAGGCTAGGTTAGCTGTTAACAAACCAAGTAACATTTGTAGCCCTTTCGTATCCTATCATCACTATGTATGAGGCAAGTGCTGTGTATGTAAACATGAGAATGTGCTAACGCTACTTTCAGACAGTTCGACGATATTCATAATAGGCTAGTTGTTGACGAACCAAGTAACCTTTGTAGCCCTCTCCCATCCCATCATCACAAGTGCTTCTACGCTAGGCAATAATGATCTTCGAGTTGCATGTTTGTAAAGATAGCTAGGCTAGCTGTTAACAAACCAAGTAAATTTTGTAGCCCTATCCTATCATCACTATGTGCGATGCAAATGCTGCTACCTTTCAGACATACATTAATATTTTTTTGTTTTTTTCTAGGTACATCAAGAATTATCATCGTTATTTATCCGAGTTGCAGTCTTCAATCGTTATTCATCTAAGTCGCAGTCTCAGAACGTGCACATCTGCAGGTATGTTTCGATCCTCTTTTATCGATCTCATATGTTTACATGTTTTTTAAATCTAAAAAAACAGTATTCTGCTTCTTTTGGTAGAAAAATCAAACGCATTAACCAGACGGCTCAGCAATCTTCAGCGATTTAATAATTTCAGGAAAGAATTTTTCGTGCCTGTGACGACTTCTACCCAGTGTGCTAACTAAATCTTGCGTTATTAGTTTGCTGGTGCGTAACTATAACTATGAATTGGGAAACTATACACACATGTTTTTCATCGCGTGTTCTAAGCGGCATTATACGAAATGCATCAAATATTTTAGATCCTAATTCTTTCTTACTCTCTTGCTATAATGTTTTCGAAGAAAAAGTCACTTCTTTGCTGTCTATGCATACGGCGCTTAAACTTTACGCTAGTCTTGTATGTTCCTTCATTCTTTTTAATGATAATCAGGAATTTCATGAAACATTTTACATTTCTTTTAAAATGACGATATTTCGGAATGGTTTCGCAAACACATCGTTGACACACTGCTGGCTATATTTCAAAAGTTTGAAGAAAGAGCGAGTAATAAGGCACTTAAAAGTATTTTGCATCTTCAAATTAATGTATGCAAATTAGACCCCTTCAATTCAGGTAGACGACACTTTGAGCTTCCTCTAGCGATAGTAAATAAGAAAGCAGTCATCAATATTCAAAATAATGATTACTTTTGCTATATGTGGTGCATCGCTATGGCGTTGAAACAAGCAAAACGTCATCATTCAAGAACTTCTCAGTATAAGGACATGTTCATCGAGTTACAACAGTCATTAAATTTTGAAGGTGTTTCTTTTCCCATGGATTTAGCAAACATTACTCTCTTGCTATAATGTTTCATCTTTTATACGTTTACAATGAAACTACAAGCCACTACTGCTTAATATCTAATCTTTCCCATCTGTTAAACTCTCAACTTTCAATACACCATGGGAAAAAATTTATTTGTGAGCGATGTTTGCAGCACTTGACGACAGATAGTTTGTTAGCTACACATGTAAAAGATTGTACAACACATCCTGCGGTAAAACATGTTCTGCCAACCACGGAAAATGCAGAAATGAAGTTTAAGGATTATTATCGACAGGAACCTGTTCCCTTCACGGTGTATGCAGATTTTGAATGTTTTACTGATCTTTTTCAACGCTGCCAACCCGACATGAGCGAACCTTACACGGATTATGTGCAAAAGCACACTCCGTTTTCAGTAGCTTACAAAGTCGTTTGTTCGTACGATGCATCTCTGTACTTTTTTAAGATGTATCGAGGCGAAAACTGCACCGCATGGCTGTTAAAAGAACTAGAACAGTAAGCGGAACGCGTTCATACGCTTATTTCACAACCAGTGCCCATTCAAATGACGCTAGATGAAATGATCTTGCATGATGAAACTGATGAATGTCACATCTGTAAACAGCCGATTATTTCCCCAGAGATTAAGGTTAGAGACCACTGTCACTTTACCGAGAAATATCGTGGACCTGCACATGATTCGTGCAATCTTTTATATCGTGTAGGTACCTAAATTTATTCCATGCTTTTTCCATAACCTGTCAGGTTACGACAGTCACTATATCGTTCGTGAATTTGGGCAATTAAATTGTACAAAGTTCACTGTGATTGCGCAAAATCATGAACGGATTATTTCATTCAGTTATCGTGTGGGCGATATTAGCATTCGCTTTGTAGGTTCCTACAAATTTATGAACTTTTCACTTGATACACTTGTAAATTGGCTTTCCAGCGACGACTTGAAGTACATTCGTGAGTATTTTCCAGATCCTGAGCAATTTATACTTTGTATAAGGAAAGGGGTTCTGCCCTATGACTACATTCAGAGCTTTCAAACATTAGAAGAAACAAAATTACCTCCTCATCCTGCATTTACAAGTGTGTTAAGTGAATGCAGCATGCCGTCACTCAGCCCATCGTCATACGATAAGCTTACGGTATCTATTTCTGATGAAGACTATTTGCATGCCTGCCAGGTGTGGCCAACGTTTCAGCTACAGACCTTGCTGACTTGTGTTTGAAGGTAGATACACTTTTACTCTGTGATGTGTTTGAGAAGTTTCGTAAAAGGTGTTTATCTATTTACGGATTAGACCCTTGCTATTACTACACAACACCTGGTCTATCGTGGGATGCGATGCTCAAGTGTACCGGTGTTCAACTTGACCTTCTAACGGATGTCGACATGCTTTTGTTTTTTTGAACGCGGCATTCGCGGCGGACTCGTTTCGCTGGTCAACAGGCATGCCATCGCGAATAATCCCTATCTCGACAACTATAATTCAGAAAAAGAAGATTCTTACCTAATGTACATCGATGTGAATAATCTGTATGGGTGGGTCATGTCACAGCCATTACCGTGTAAAACGTTTGTATGGCTAACAGAAAAAAAATTCAACATTTAGATGTTTTTGAGGCTGCAAAAGATCCTCATCGCGGCTACGTGCTGGAAGCTTCTCTTGCATACCCTTCTCATCTGCACGATTCACATTCTGACCTTCCTTTTTGCGTTGAAAAAAAAATTCCACCTAACGATACATCGAAACACACTAAACTGCTAGCCAATCTTTTTCCGAAAAAGCGCTATGTTATCCACATCCAATGTCTTGTTCAATGTCTCGAATACAGCTTACAGTTAGAGTGTATGGCTTAAACCGTACATGGATTTGAATACTGAACCTCGTCAACGTGCTACAACAACATTTGAGAGTACGTTTTTCAAACTGATGAATAACTCGATCAATGGCAAAAGCATGGAAAATTTACGCAAACATTGCGACATTCATTTAATTAATCAATGGGATGGCCGGTATGGCGCGCGCAAGTACATCTCAAAACCAAATTTCAAAGCCTATCATGTTATTGATATTTCTGTTGAAATGAAAAAACAGAGATCGTCTATGCCAAGCCAATTTATTTGGGAATGGCTATACTCGATTTTTCAAAATTAAAAATATATGATTTTCATTATGGATTTGCAAAGCAACAGTTTTCTGATCTTACACTTTTGTATGTGGATACAGATAGATTCATTTATCATATTCGGAAGACAAGACGTCTACGATGTGATGCGAAATCATTCGCAATACTTTGACACTTCTTCCTTTTCCCCTAGTAATCCGTTTAACATTCTGCCGCAAAACAAGAAAGTCATAGGGCTTATGAAAGATAAATGCGGCATGAATCTTATGACTGAGTTTATTGGTTTAGCACCCAAAATGTATGCCTATGACACTCAAAATTCGCAGTCTGTTAAGAAAGTCAAAGGCGTACGTTCAAGCGTCGTTAGCCGTTTACACCTTCAAAACTATCGCGATGTACTCACCTCTAGAAATGCCGCTTTCTGCATGCAAAAAAGGATTCAATCACGTAAACACCATGTGTATACGATCGAACAAAATAAATGTTCATTGCTTCCTTGCGATGACAAACGTGTATGGGATAGTGATTTCATTACCAATGTTCCAAGAGGGTACAGCATCGACTAAAAACGTATACATACAAGAAGGTACACGAACATTGTAAGATAAATCTTGTACATATAAGAATTGCATCGAGAAGGGAAGAAGTATACGAACATCACTACGACAAATGATTCAAGATAAAATTTTTACATACAAGATATAAGTAAATAATGTAGAATTGGCATATTCTTTTATTTTAGATTAGGTATTACCTTCTCCTCCTCCACCTCCCGTTCCTCCTTCTTTTATGTTTTGTTTATTACTTAGAAGAGAAGAGGCTGTATGTCAAGAAAGAAGGTGTTTAACAGATTCGTAAGTATGTTACCTTCTCAGAGAAGCAGCTTAATAAGTATGTTGAGAAGAAATTTTTTTTAACAGTGTTCTGTTCTAGTCTTGCAATGCAGTGTTCTGAACATCATCTATAGTATGTAATTCTGCTTATAATATGTTTTTAACAGCAGATTCGTAAGTATGTGTACAAGTCTAAACAAGCACAACGACGTCATCGCTGCAGCACGTGCACACCCTCACCTTAACGTCGTTACAGTAATGCATGTTTAAACTTGTTCGATAAAGCTATGCCTTGACAAAAAAGGAAGAGGAGGAGGTAGAGTTGGCGGAGGAGGTAGGGGAGGAGGAGGTGGTAGAGGAGGTAGCCATAACAGCCAACGCCATCTTGTGTAGCAACCTCTAAGTAGTAATTAGCGGCGGGAGGGGCATCTTGATGTAAACTAAGGATGGTCTCCTACAAGATGGTACCATAGATGAGAGGTTAGGTTCGCAAATGCATTAAAGTTGATGATAGCTAACGGAATTTTTTTTTCAAATTATCCGCCACCACAATTCAAAATTAGTTCCTAAAGATAGCAGCACGGTGCTCTGTTGATTAAAGATGGCATCTTGATAGAATTTCAAACTGCCGCCACCACATGTTAAATGTATGTAGCTGAAGACAGCAACACGGTGCTTTGTTAATTGAAGAAGGCGTATAACAGCTGTTTAGAATTTTTAAATTACCCGCTACCACGAGCGTAAGGTAGTAACCGTAAAGATAGTAGCACGGTGATCTCTTGATTAAAGATGGCGGATGACAGCTGTTAAAAAACACGTAGAATTTTTCAAATTATCCGCTGCCTACATTTCAAAGGTAGCAGCTAAAGATGGCAGCACTGAGATTTGCGATATAAGATAGAGGATGACAGCTGACGGATTTTTCAAATTACTCGCAGTACCGTGAAGATAGCAGCACTAAGGTAAGCGATGCAAGATGGCGGATGAGAGCTGTTACGAGGAAATTACCACCACTACATTTCAAAGGTAAGTAGCTAAAGAGGGCAGCACTGGGGTTAGCGATGCAAGATGGCGGATGTCAGCTGTCAAAAAGCACGTGGGTTTGTTTGCAAACAAGAGTACGTAGAAATTACCACAACCACACTTCAAAGGCAAGTAGCTAAAGAGTGCAGCACTGAGGTTTGCGGTGCAAGATGGCGGATGACAGCTGTCAAAAAAGCACGTGGCTTTGTTTACCAATTCAAATCTCGAGCTAGTAAGGTTTAGTGCCGTAAAGAGAGCAGCACTAAGGTTAGCGATGCAAGATGGCAGATGACAGCTATCAAAAAAGCACGTGGCTTTGTTTACCAATTCAAATCTCGCGCTAGTAAGGATTAGTGCCGTAAAAAGGTCAGCACAAATGTTAGCGATGCGTTGTCGATTTCAGCTGTCAAAACGCACGTGGCTGTCAAAAAAGCACGTGGGTTTGTTTACCAATTCAAATCTCGCACTAGTGAGGTTTAGTTGGCAGCATTCAGGTTTAGGCCCGTCAAGATGGCAGCAGTGAGGTTTGCGATGCGTTGTTATCGATGATACCTGTCAAAAAATAAGTGGCTGTCAAAAAAGCACGTGGCTTTGTTTACAAACAATAGCACGTGGGCATGACGTCACGGTCACGTGGTCATGACGTCACGTGGTCAATGACCTCGGTTGCTGACTCAGCAAAAAAAATGCTGACGATGTGGTTCAGAACGCCCACTGTTCCTCTACTATTATCTACCACAAATACTATACATTTTCTAGGATTACACCACGCCACGAGCCTTGGGTAGATCGTACTTGTCGAGAGTGCCTCCTCTCATCGTATGAATTGTATCCCCGAGCAAGACAAACGCTCAGTTGAAAACTGCTCGTCTTTGTACTGTACATGAGTTATTTCTTCCTTGAAAGATATTCTTTCAACCTCGTGCGTTCAGTCTTTTCACGTTTTCCGACAAAACTGTTGCGTCAATCAGCTAGAAAAACGGTATAATTTTGGCAAAAATCTCTGTCACAAAATGAGTATATTCCGAAACAGTACCAACTTGCAAACTTTTATGGCAATGACTGTCATCTCCTAACGGGCAGACTGATTTGATGGGTCCAACGCCCCACTTACAGTTTTCGGATCAGCAAAGCAGACTGGCCCTCGTACATATTGACAGTGTATTTCGAGTAGGAAGCATTTAGTGTAAGTTGCTTGAATACACGGTGCAAATCCTGACAACTCTCAGTCATTTTATATAGCAGGATGTTTCGGAAAGGGAGTTCCTTGCTTCCTTCTAATAACCGTATTATTTCTTCATAAATAGTGCGCGCGTCGTCAATATAGTTCAAAGGAGGACGTGCATGTTGTATTTGCAACATCGTCTCTTGTAAAGTAGATACGTTGTCCATAATCCAAGTGACTGATGCATTATCCGGGAAAATGGTTCGCGAACTGCAAAAAATCTACCAAATGCTTCCTAGCTGCTGACGTATCTGTCAGTTTGAAACTTACGAAATTCAATTCATCTGCCTTCTGCGGCAAACCTAGTCTGGTAACTTCCTTTGTTCATATACCCACAGACGTATTGGGACGCAGCACGTGGGAGTATACCTCTTCCCCTGCTACGACAGCACAGTAGGTTCGTGGTTATTCTGCTGTAATCTGATGTCGTCTACCTCTCCTGGATTATGGCTCTTACAACTGCAATGCAGAAAAGCTGTATAAAATGACTACACTAATTGTTCACTTCGTAAAATTTTGAAGTCGGATGGTTTTATCACTTTCCACGAGCTGGCGCGAAATCTGTTTAGATGTTACATTCGCATGACCCCCTCTAGCTGTTAGATCACAACTCAGACGTGTAAGAAACGGCTTTCTGGCTACTCTTCCTTAGACCAGTCTCCTCCATCGCTCCTGTTATTAGATATCGCTTTTTAGAGATCTTCCCTAGCTCGGACGGTATCGGTGCTCAAAGGATCGTTGTCAAAGAGTTCACAATAGTTTCTAAATATTTCCCTAGTTTCTGTATATAGTGTGCAGCCTCAGGGAATTGAGAAGAGAACAATGCTTCAAGATATTTACAAAGTCATCATATGATTCAGCAAAAGGCTCTATGTTCAGAATGTTATCGTCCAGTGAAATGATACATTTCTCCCTATGAGCCTTCTTAAAATATCTTCTTCGATAAGGAACTCAGGTTCTAACGATTTAAAGATAATACGTATAGAACTAAGACGAGGCCACAGAACTTGTAGCATATAGAGGATTGTGGTGGCGTGTAGTAAATTCACAGAGGGTCGCAAACTGAACGCTGAAAGGCATGCCAGTCTGTAATGAAGACATCTGTCTGAAAAGGAACTGTCTGCGGTTAGACTGCAGCATGTATCTCACGTATAACCGGACGATGATGGATTGCTTGCCCCACTGATTTCGCTGATAACTGAGATACTGTATGTTAATATCTGAATTATATCCACGCCGCCATCTCGCAATGCTGAATCATGCCGGATATTTGTTATCATGCAGTAAAATTAGATCACACGAACCTGACCATTCTACCCCAGGCTCTCCGCTTTTGCTGGTTCATGAGTAGCCTCATGTTGTATTATGACTGTTGAAATCACCAACCACAAAATTCACATATTGACGCTGCAAGGCTCCACAAAACTAAATACAGTACCTGGTGGCTTATTAATTGTGCTCTACTGTGAGAGTTTAAATGTCATCACGGGAGAGGATCTGGACGTTGAATAGCACTGAGGGTGTTCAATCACTAAACGCATGCCCTTGATTTTTGGACGGCTAAGATTCTAGTCTAGGTGAGTTTCCTGAATGCTTATTATTAGCGTGTGGAGAAAACTGCGAGGGTGTATATTTTGTATTCTTTCAGATTCTTGGCATTAAGTGAATAACAGAAATAACATCATCAAAATACAAAATAATATTATGTCAACTTGCGTAAAAGAAACCGTAAAATCCATGCATACAGAGGACGACGATGAGCACAAAATGGGAGCTGATAAGAGTTAAATAAGGTCTGTGTATTCCAGTAACTTGTAAAACGTAGTCCGGTGTATTTTGCTACGTGTAAGGCTGATTTGACCTTGTATAATTTTAGTGGAAGTTTAACAGAATTTCAACTATTAATTTTTGTGCTGAGAAGACACGAGGCGGAATTTACAATGCTTGCATTGGACGGTATCGCAGCTCGAAGGATCATTGTCTAAGAGATCACGATAGATTCTCATTATTTCCCTAGTTTAAATATATAGTGTGCAGCATCAGGGAATTTAGGTACGAGAACAATGCTTCACGATATTTAAAAAATCATCATATGATTCAGGAAAAGACTCTATATTCAGAAGGTTCTCGTCCAGTGAAATGGTACATTTCTCCCAATCAGCCTTATTAAAATGATATCTTCTTCGAAAAGGAACTCAGATTCTAACGATTTAAAGATAAGATGTATAGAACTAAGATGAGGCCACAGAACTAGTAGCAAATAGAGGATTTCAGTTACGTTTAGTAAATTCACAGAGGTTCGCAGACTGAACGCTGAAAGGTATAACAGTCTGTAGTGAAGGTGTACGTATAAAATGGAACTGTCTGCGGTAAGATCGCAGCATACAACCCGACGATGAGGGATTGCTTGCTCCACTGATTTCGATGATAACTGAGATATGTCCCAGATGCTGTAAGTTAATATTTGGATTATATTCCTGCCTCCATCTTACATTGTTAAATGATGCTGGAAATTTGTTATCATGCAGTAGAATTAGATCACACGAATCTGCCCATTCTACCCCAGACTACCCGCTTTTGTAGGTACCTATGTTGTATTATGACCGTTGAAATCACAAAACAAAACTTCACATTTTGATGCTGGAAGGCTCCACAAATATTTATACAGTACCTGGTGGCTTATTAATTGAGCTCTACTGTGAGAGTTTCAATGTCATCACGGGAGAGGATATGGATGTTGGATAGCACTGAGCATTTTCAACCACTAAACACATGCCCTTGATTTTTGGACGGCGAAGATTCTAGTTTCACTGAGTTTCCTGAATGTATATTATTACCGTGTGGAGAAAATTGCGAGTACATATATTTTGTGTTATCTTTCAGATTCTTACAGTTCAGTCAATGACAGAAATAAAATAATCAAAATGCAAAATATTATTATGCAAACTTGCATAAAATAAACAGTAAAACCATAGATACAGAGGACGACGATGAGTAGAAAATGGGAGCTGAAAAAGTCAAAGAAGGTCTGTGTATTCCAGTGACATCTACAACGTAGTCCGGTGTATTTTACTATGTGTAGGGCTGATTTGACCTTGTATTATTTTGGTGGAAGTTATCACAGTTTCAACTATTAATTCTTGTGCTGAGAAGACACGTGGCGAAATTTACGATGCTTGCGTGTGTTAGAAGTGCCACTTTGTTGTAACAGAAATGTTGTCATATTTTTCCTCAGGATTTAGTGCATTTCTCATCGAATTTGTTCAGACGCAATGAGGAACATGACTGCAATAGAGCAGTGAAATTTAGAGGAATTTTAAGTACGTCAATTTACGAGATTTCATGTCCACATACATTGGATAATTTGTGTATACAAATTACAAAGTTTTGCTCAACTTGTAATTTGTAAATCTCAATAAATAATGATTAATTATTTATTTATTTGGCGTATCGCTACATTACTAAAAAGAATTCATGTTTACAATAATTATCTCGTACTAACAAGATTAATAATTGATTCCATCACGCTAGTAAAGTGAAGACAACGGAAATTTCGATTTTAATCTATCTCAGCAGTATAACTAAGGTTTTAAGCATTAGAGGTTGCCTCAAGACATCCAGCAAGCTAGTTTATGATAAAATTAATATCAAATACTTATCCCTCGCAGATGTTCTAATTATTCTTACAAACAATAGGCAAGAATGAATTCAGTCCCTGGAAAAACTTAATGCAATTGCATCTAAAACGAATCCAAATCTCACATAAGAAAACCTGATACATGGAAGGATCTACTCGATATTACACAAACAAAATCTGGTACTCAGTTTGGCAAAATTACTCAGTTAAGTAATTTCAAATACTTGGGAAAATCATCCGAACATCTGCATTAAATCATAAAGCAAACAGAAAGAGATTTCTATATTACAAGTAGGCTATAGAATCATATGGAAAAGGTACAACAAAAAATCAATATCCCGGAATGGTATATTAAAGCATTATAACATCGTAATTTAGTCTGAAGAATTAAACACGTCAGAAACCTTGACCATTGAAAAAAATCGATATCTAAAATTATCAACAAAAAAAACAAGAAAGAGATGTCCTCAGGGAAATCTTTGGCCCAGTATGTATAAACGGAGTGTGGATGAATAGGAGATCTCCGGAATTATATCGACATACTGAGAAAACATGAGAAACAATTGGAAAAAGGCGATTGAAATTTGATGGCCATATTCAAAGAATGGATGATGAAAGACTCACTAAAAATATATTTAATTATGCCTCCTTACTAAAAGTCAAGAATAATTGGATAACCGAAATCGAAAAAGACCTTCAAGAATTCAGCATGACAGATGAAATTATATGAGACATGCCTAGCTTTAGAACGTTTGTGAACAAACATCATTTTGCTAAAAACCCAAGATGAGAACACCTATGCATGGACTGAAGAACGGATGGAAAACAGAGTGAGGGAGGAAGAGAATCTGGGAAGAGAAGAAAGCACACTCCTCTGCAAAATAAGTAAACTCGCGCTCCCTAGCTGGGCACACCATTTCGAAATACTAATAACAATACGTAATGGAATTAGTAATAGTTACTATCCGTGTGGTTTGCTTTATTTCGTGATAGGTCAGTCTCCTATAAATTTGTCAGGAGGTGATAGCACGGGGTTCGGTCTAATGTGTTTCGCGGTCGATGTCGAAGTCAGTGTCATATGCGTCTGGAGTATTGTATTTCCATGGGAAGTGAGAAAATTGATAACTGTCGATGACTGTCGGTGCTAGATCTGTTCTATTTGTCCATGTAGTTATGAAACCATATGACTCTGTGAGACGTTCCTAGTAGATATCCGAGAGGTAACAATGTAGATAATGCCGAGGTTACTTTGTAAAAAGGCCCAAGGGAAAATCGTCAAGATAGAATGTTTTGAAATTTGGTAAGGTCCATGATTTGAACTTTGAATGGGATTCTATATCCAGAGGGATGCTTTGTTCAACTAATAATAACTCCATTAATACCATTGAAACACATATCATGATCCACAGATCGCATTAGACTTCAGTTCATTATCGAAGGCAATGATGTTGGCCGATAAACTGTTTGATAATACAAGGAATCTTACGTAGATTTGTGCTGTGGTAAAAGGCGGTCCGTAGCGAGATTTATTTGCTCACTTGTAAGCCAGTGGAGAGCGGCAGGTATAAACCTGTTTGATGAGATAACAGGTGCTCACATTGATATGAGGCGGACCCTGTTCGGAAATAGAAGGGCGCGTTACAACATTATTGATGTTAAAATAAATGGGGAGTTATTTGAATTTCAATTTTTGTTATTTGCTTTACGTCGCACCGACACAGATAGGTCTTATGGCGACGATGAGGCAGGAAGGGGCTAGGAGTGGGAAGGAAGCGGCCGTGGCCTTAATTAAGGTACAGCCCCCGCATTTGTCTTACATGAAAATGGGAAACCACGGAAAATCATCTTCAGGGCCACCGACAGTGGGGTTCGAACCCACGACCTCCCGAATACTGGATACTGACCGCACTTAAGCTACTGCAGCTATCGAGCTCGGTAATTTCAATTCTATTGCATTGGCAAATTATAGAGTGGATTTTCAATAACAGTTCCGAACACTTGACTTTGTATTCCAGTTTCGATATTTCCATAACACAGCCATAGTTCGTATTCCCAGTGAGCATTTAAATAATTATCTATGTGTCAGAAGGATGTCCTTATGTATTTAAGATATCCACTTCCTGATATATTCTTAGTGCAGCTAGGTGTTAAGGACTGTTGATGGCGTGTCTTCCAGTGGAGACAGGATGGTGGTTGAAGTGCATGGAAGGGCTCCTTAGGATAGCTCGGCCATGCTGGGTCCATGAAGAATTGTAGCTAGTCAACTGCACCCAGATGAGACATGAGAATCCTAGTTTGACACAGAGTCGGTACCACATAGTATTCCATAAGATCTGCCATTAGTCAATGGGACACCCATAATTTATGGCCATGTTGTTTATAAAAGAGTTGTAATATTTTGCATGTATATATTTTAGTAGGACTATATAGCTGGATGTAGTTGAATTCTGTGGCCAATAATATTTAAGGGTTACCCAACGGTCCAGTTTATTTTGGGGTCTGATTGAACATTATAACAAAATAATGGAATGGGTAGAATTGTAGTAATATAGGATTTCTTTTCACAGGTTTTCATGGATTTATTCCTATCACAGACTTCAACATGTTGTTTTGGTTTGTGAAATAACTCCATACATTTTATATAAATAATACTGGTTTATGTTTTGCAATATTACACCTAATTCACCGGCACTTTAATTCCTCTTGTTTTCTCGGGTCACCATGGTCATCAGGCACATTCTATTAACTTAGCTGAAGGGTCACGTTGGTCATCAGTCACGTTCAATTAACTTCAATGTGAGGTCAATTTTTTCATCAGGCACGTTTCCTTAACCTCAAATATTAATTTTTATGGTTGATCATGATAACTCAGTAATGTGAATTGGAGGATACTCAGATTCAATTGAGGGCCCAGGTAACTTGTCCTATGCTGATGGCAAGTTAGTGGACAGCCTAAATTGAAAAGGTCTGGAGATCACTTCATAATGCATAATTGTTTATGGAGCAGAGAAGAATGAATCTCAGTTTGTTGTTGTCTTGTTAACCAAAATTGGTTTTCTGTATATATCCCTTCAGGCTTTCTTTTGTGGTGGATATTAATTTCATCCTGAAATCGTCCAGCCGCAGCGTTATATTAAGCCACTGACAGCAAGCCACTGTTTATGGCCATATACGTAAACACACCCGCCGTCATATTTAATTTTCTTGATTGAATAAACATAGTCAGATTAAGTAAGTTTTTAACTTGGGTAAGTACGTCCTCCCTGATACCCGATAGTCATGTCTGGAAGTGACTAAGAGCCATTAACACACCCTGAGACACAAGAATTAACAATTCATGTTGAAGACCTGGAACAGGCAAGTATTAGTTTGACATGACGAAATGTGTTCAGCACCCAGTATGGTTCTTCCGACACTAACAGCATTCAGTTATAATCGATTTTCAGTGACTTATTTGAGGTTTCATTAGAGGAAAACGAATGGCCAATTCTTCGCCACCCGGTAAACAAAAATGGAGAAACTTAAGAGCGAGTATACTGCAGCTACTGACATACGAGTCCTTACTTACAGACGCTTCCTCGAGAACTACGTGACCGTCGTGAATAGCTACGGGCACTGAAGTGGTACTTTCAATTTGCATTCAGAACAGGTTGCCAGACACAATATTATCGTACAATAGCCGAGGGAGCAGGTACAGTTTTTAGCTACTGGTCTAATAATAATTAAAGGAACACAGTAGCGATATGCAGAAAGGGGAGCACAGCTATGCTCAGTATTCAGCAGCAATTTCTTCAATTCCATACCCTATTATGACTTGATTTGGCACTTATTTATTCCCTTAAATTATTTATTCAATCGTTTGAATGTTTTTCCTGCATACTAGTCTTTTTCATATGATTCTTCTGTGTTCATCCTGATTACTTCTTATCCTCGCATCTGGACGGCTCCTAAATGAGTGCTAGTGAGCACACTCCTACTGAAGTCCGAAAACAGGAAAAGGTTCGTCCATAGCTGAGAAGAGGCGGGTGTCATACATCTGTGATTGATGAGGAGATAACTCATGAAATGTCTTCTGTTACTTTCGCACACGGACCTGGCATTATATTACCTGAAAATAGTATCTCAGATGAAACGGCACAAACGGATGGACCGTTCTCCGGTGTACATCAAGAGGTGTGCCAGAAAGGTGTCGTCCTGAATGAAGAACGTATTAGTTCTGTGCTGCGTGCGATCGCATGTGCCTGGCTATATCTCCAGAATTGGAGAAGGTCTTCTGGAACTTCGAACTCCCGCGCAGTAATTAGTGGGACGTAAAGCAAAATATAATAATTATTATTAATCTCGTGCGGCTTCATCGCGGCATGACATGACGTTCGTGCGCTGTCTCACCCGTGGGCATCGACAGCTCGCTGCAGCGTCGAATAATTTGAGACAAAACACGGGACAGTGCGGCGTCTCTCGAGTGTGGTTCAAATTGCATGGTTAAGTTACATGATTCAATGCTCATATTACCGCATCACTGAGCATTCACTTGTGAACTGTTGGATAGACTTTCCGGCTGAAGATTAGCCACAGACATTTCACAGTATGGCTTATCGTCTATGTGTTGTAAGAGTGTAATTCTCCTGGAGACGTGGTTAATTGAAATACTGCAAAGGTGTGGCTACATGCGCGTGTGAGGCACCATGTGAACTGCAAGGTTGCCTTTCTGGTTGAAGGATTTGCCACAGACATAACACCTGTATTGCTTCTCGTCCGTGTGAGTCGGCTTATGATTTGTTGGATGGACTTTATGACTGAAGGTTGTGCTACAGACATTGTAGTTATATGGCTTCTCACCTGTATGAGTTAGCATGTGATGGATGCAGGATTTCCCAGGAACATTACACCTATATGACTTACGCCCATGTGATCTGTGGGATGGACTTTGTGGCTGAAGGATGTGCCACAGATATGGTATCAATACGGCTGCTCGACACTATGTGTCAGTATGTAAACTGTTAGTTTGACTTTCTGATAGAAGGATTTGCCACAGATTTGCAGTATGGATCCTCGACCGTGTGTGAACTGTTAGATGGACTTTCTGACTGAACGATTTGCAACGGTATGGTTTCTCGCCCGTATGAGCACGCTTGTGGTTTGTTAGATGGACTTTTTGGGTAAAGCATTTGCCACACAAATCGCAGCAGTATGGCTTCTCACCAGTGTGAATCCGCATGTGACCTACCTGTAATACTTTATGGCTGAAGGAATTACCACAAACATTGCAACTGTACGGCTTGGCGCCTGTGTGAGTCCGCATGTGAACTGTTAGATTGCTTTTCTTGGTAAACGATTTGCCACAGACATTGCAGCAATATGGCTTCTCACCCGTGTGTGTCCGCATGTGACATGTTAAATGGACTTTATGGCTAAAGAATTTGCCGCAGACATCACAGCAGTATGGCTTCTCACCCGTGTGAATCCTCATGTGACCTATCAGTAGTACTTTCTGGCTGAAGGAATTGCCACACACATTGCACCAGTATGGCTTAACGCTTGTATGAGTCATCATGTGATCTGTTAGATGGCTTTTGTTCGTAATCAATTTGCCACAGTAATTGCAGCAAAATGGCTTATCGGCCGTGTGAGTACGCAAATGATCTGCTAATCTGGCTTGTATTGTGAAAAATTTGCCACAGATATTGCAAAAATATGGCTCTTCGGCTATGTGATTAAACATGTGATTCGAGAGTTTATTTTTATTATTGAACTCGTTTGTTATCCTTCCTGAATGCAAAAGCATGTGCTCTGTCAGCATGTTCCTCTTAGTAAAGTATTTATGGCGAAATCTGCACACTAAGAACGGGTGGATCCTGAGGTGTTCCGACAAGCTGTTTTCGGTGCAAAACAGCTTTCCACAGTGATCACATTTGAGCAGACGATCTTCTTTGTCTGTCTTCAGATGCTGCAAGAGACCCAACTTCCGTGCCAGGACTTTACCGCACACATTGCACCTAAAACAAGGTGTTCCGCCATTCGGCGGTTGATGATCTGCGTTGTTCACCTCAGGCCTCGATCTACAGTGACAAATTAAAACCATGTGACCAATAGTTGAACAGCCAACTCCACTGCAACAAAACACACACACAATGGAATTGCTACTGAACATTCCCCTCACCGATAAGACATTCAGGAAGCTCGTTACTCATGAACATCACATTCCTGAGAGTAAACATAATCTGAGGTAAAACTCAGAGGCTAGTCTTAAATTTCAAAAGATCACACTTGTTACGAGGATGTGGTGCGTCTTTTCTCTCGAATCACGATACTATGCGCAAGAAAATTCTGACGATTTAGGAATGTAAGAGTTCATAGACAACTTGAGAAATGGTCCAGCTTAAAAGGGGAAATACCACCTTTTTTTTCCGGCACACATTTATCTATTGAAATCCGTATATATCTGTTGTGCTACATAAATGATAGCGTCTGCTTTGGAGTTTTGATATTGTTCCACAACTCTGCGCTTTGTACCAGAAAAGTAATAATTTTTGTAAAAGCCTTTGCTGTTGAGGTTGTTTTAGAGAATCTCAGTGTTGTAATAAAGGTAAGAGAATTATTTGCCGATAGTCAGCAAGATGTGCTGAATTACCTTTTATGAATTTTATTTACAGTCACGCAAGCATACATACTGTATTTGTACTTTGTATTCAGAACAGTGTAGCATTCTATTACGTCACGGCGTGATTATTTCTAATTACATAGCATTGATTTGCAATCAAACAGAGCCGACCTACATATAGGACGCTAGGTTTATACAAGGAAGTTCATACTTCCTAGTATGTATATATATATATATATATATATAAGAATTTCATCGTATATATATCCGTAATGAGCTGAGAATTAAACGGTAACAAATTATGGAACCACCTATTCAATACAAAACAATGTTATAATGGTTGAAATACAATATTTTAATTAGTAATTGGGACTAGTTCCTGTACCGGGAGGTTCACCTCAACCCCGTAGGACAAAGGAACGAAAGATGAAGTCGGCAGGTTGAATTCTGCACTGATCATAATTTTGTCATTGCCAATACTTGGCTCAAACACCACAAACGACGACTTTGTACGTGCACGAGTCCCGGTGACACTGGACGGCATCACATAGACTTCATTATGATCATGCAGAGATTCTGAAACCAGGTGTTGGATTGCAAAACTTTCCCAGGAGCAGACGTGGACTCTGAACACAACTTATTGGTCATGAAATGCCATCTGAAGTTGATGAAATTGAAGAAAGGAAAGAATGCAAAAAGATGGGATCTAGACAAGTTGAAAGAAAAGAGTGTGAGGGAATGTTTCAAGGAACATGTTGCAAAAGGACTAAATGAAAAGGCTGAAGGAAACACTATAGAGGAAGAGTGGATAATCATGAAAAATGAAATCAGTAGGGCCGCTGAAGGAATGTTACGAAGGAAGAAAAGATCAACTAAGAATCAGCGGATAACTCAGGAGATAATAGACCTGATTGATGAACGACGAATATACAAGAATGCTAGAAATTAAGAGGGCAGAAATGAATACAGGCGATTAAAGAATCAAGTGGAGAGAAAGTGCACGGTAGCTAAGGGAGAATGGCTGAAGGAGAAGTGCAAGGATGTCGAAGGTTGTAACGTCCTGGGAAAGGTAGATGCTGCATACCGTAAAATCAAGGAAACCTTTGAAAAAAGGAAATCTAGGTGTATGAATATTAAGAGCTCAAATGGAAAGCCACCTGTAGGGAAAGAAGACAAAGCAGAAAGATGGCAGGAGCATATCCAAGAGTTGTATCAAGGTAAAGATATAGATAATTTGGTTCTGGAACATGAAGAGCCCGTTGATGCTGATGAAATGGGAGACTCAATTTTGAGGTCAGAGTTTGACAGAGCAGTGGGTGACCTAAATAGGAAAAAGGCACCTGGAATTGATGACGTTCCCTCTGAATTACTGACTGCTTTAGGAGAAACTAGCATGGAAAGGTTATTCCATTTAGTGTGTACGATGTATGAGACAGGAGAAGTTCCATCCGATTTTCGGCAGAATGTTGTTGTACCTATTCCCAAGAAAGCCGGTGCTCACAGGTGTGAAAACTACCGCACCATTAGTTTAGTATCCCATGCCTGCAAAATTTTAACATGTATTATTTACAGAAGAATGGAAAACAAGTTGAAGCTGAGTTGGGAGAAGATCAATTTGGCTTCAGAAGAAATGTAGGAACACGTGAAGCAATCCTGACTTTACGTCTGATCCTAGAGGATCGAATCAAGAAGGACAAGCCCACGTACATGGCATTCGTAGATCTAGAAAAGGCATTCGGTAATATTGAATGGACGAAGCTATTTAAGATACTGAAGATGATTGGGATCAGATAGAGATAACGAAGAATTATCTACAATCTGTATAAAAATCAGTCAGCAGTGATAAGAATCGAGGGCTTTGAAAAAGAAGTAGCAATCCTGAAAGGAGTGAGGCAAGGCTGCAGCTTATCTCCCTCCTTTTTAATGTTTACATTGAACAGGCAGTAAAGGAAATCAAAGAGGAATTTGGAAAGGGAATCACAGTCAAAGGAGAGGAGATCAAAACCTTGAGATCTGCCGATGATATTGTTATTTTATCTGAGACTGAAGAAGATATCGAGAAGCTGCTTAATGGTATGGACGAAGTCTTGGGTAAGGAGTACAAGATGAAACTAGATAAGTCCAAAACAAAAGTAATGGAGTGCAATCGAACGAAGGCAAGTGATGAAGGAAATATTAGATTAGGAAATGAAGTCTTAAAGGAAGTAGATGAATATTTTTACTTAGGTAGTAAAATAACTGACGATGGCAGAAGTAAAGAGGACATAAAATGCAGACTAGCACGAGCAAGGAAGAGCTTTCTTAAGAAAAGAAATTTGCTCACTTCAAACATTGATATAGGAATTAGAAAGATGTTTTTCAAGACTTTCGTGTGGAGCGTGGCATTGTATGGAATGAAACATGGACGATAACTAGCTCAGAAAATAGAAGCTTTTGAAATGTGGTGTTACAGAAGAATTCTGAAAGTGAGATGGATTGATCGAATCACGAATGAAGAGATACTGAATCGAATAGGTGAGAGGAGATCGATTTGGCTAAATTTGACGAGAAGAAGAGATCGAATGATAGGGCATATTTTATGACACCCAGGACTTGTTCAGTTGGTTTTTGAAGGAAGTGTAGGAGGTAAGAACGGCTGGGGTAGACAAAGGTATGAATACGACAAGCAGATTAGAGCAGATGAAGGATGCAATAGTTACGTAGAAATTATAAATTTAACACAGGATAGAGTAGCATGAAGAGCTGCATCAAACCAGTCTATGGACTGATGACTCAAACAACAACAACAACAACAACAACAACAACAATGTTCAGACAATTACATGCTTCTTGCAACTTTTCGGTTGTCCAATAAACAGTAGACGGTGTGTCTGGACTTAATCCAGAGCCTTCTCAAACCTTCCTCTCGGGTATAAAAGCTGACGCTATTTCGAGCTACCTTGTCTTCTCGATCATCGAGCGAACTGAGGGTGTGCTAATAGTGGAGGCGGGGGCGTTCCGCTTTTCTGTAGGGCAATAAGGTAATGGCTGCCATGTTGTAAGTAGGTGATAGCCTCTGAAAGGCAAGCCGAGGGGAAATTTTCCTGACCTAAGATTGTTACATTAATTTCCAATATTCAATAATGTAAACTAAATCTTCTAATGTAAATTTCAAAACCAGCCTAAAAGCACTTAGCTGAAATTCGCGAATAGAGAGTGCGACACCCTCTCGACTTCCCTATCAGCGTGTATTTGAGGTGACTATGTTTTTGTAACCGTTTCCTGTCTGTACCCTTGTAACTTAAATTTTCTCCATCTAGTCACTTCAGTAGACTCAGTAACTTCCGGCCAGAAGCCCAAATAGGGTTTTATCTGGTGTGCAAATTTCAAAGAGTGCAATATTCTGCCTCTGGGCCAGTAAACTTAAACTGTGGTTTTCTTTCCTAACAAGGCCTGGTAGATTGAGTATTATATATTCCTGCAGAAATTCTTAATGTTTAATGGTTAAACTGTCGAGAGTTGAAGACAGTGAAATCTGTTTGAACTATTAAATGTAGATTGTGCCTCTAGAGGCCTGGAAATTGTACATGTTTAGTGAGCAATGGTCCGCTTGTTGTATGTGGATAAGGGTGGGAGCTCAGTCTCCTAGATATTCGTAAAGCAAAGACGCTATTTGTCCTTTGATGGTTAAATGGTGCCTTTTGGAACGCGGTAATGTTGTGGTGGAGCGAATGTGCTCTTAGAAGAACTGTACCTCGTAAAAAGAAAATTGGGAGATCCTTCTCGTTGAATTTAAAGAGCGACAAGCTCAGATTCTTAATGTGTTACTCGTTTAATATGTTTCAGATTTTACCTACATTGTAAATGATCTAACTATTTCTGTAACTAAAATCCTGTTTTCGCAAAGCGATTTGATTATTAATATTCTGTTTCTTGGAAGAAAACCAAAACATAGAAAAAGTGAAATATAACTTTGATTTCTAAAAATATTAATTAATCTTTTGCTTGTAGTAGATAGACCCGTTCATGCCCGCACCTTCTCTCACCTCTGTGATCCACGAAAACTTCCGTAACAGTTTCAGTGCCAATTTCTGCGTCATCCTCAACCAAAAATTGAAAAAAAGACATAGATACATATATAAATAACCATAGACGGCAATGCACTAGAATAATGTAACTCTATGTTTAAAATGATTGAGATGGAAATGAGTGACAAAGAACTATGAAAAATTTGACAACACAGAGTTTAAAATGTTATCATTCATTCTATAGCAACACGTAACATTTTAAAACAGTTTCCTTACTGAAATCATTAGGAACATGAGAGTCCAGTATTTAAAACACCTATATCAAAAAGAGACTAAATAAGGAGCTCATCATCATCCGGTCTATAGCAAAATTCAATGGATTCAAAGAAACCTTCATCAAAAGAACAATCAATAAGTTCAGACATCGCCCGGACACTACTTTATTAAGAGACTAGCTCATGTACCCGTGCTTCGCTACGGAATTCTACATTGTATACAGTATTCTAGTTTACGTAGTGTACACGTTGTGAGCAAGACTGTATTAAATTGCGTAGCTCTTAACGTTACCCTAGAAACACGACGGGGAAGTCACCAAACATTTTTTCTCATATGAAGACTGGGTTAGGGAATTTTCATTGTAAGGGTAGGCCACCTTGCCAACCATCAGTCACAATCAGGTTGGGGAGTTTTCATTTTAATGACAGACACTCACTCTCTACCTGCCTTTTTACATCCTCAGAAAGACTATCTTAGTAGTTTCCCCAATTGAAATGAACATATGTTATTACAATGACGTCAGTATGAATGGCGCGATTAAAAGCAATGCTTTTATATGAAATACTCGATCAAATGAAAAACCACACATTTTCTCTGCCGATCTAACAGCCCAAAGTTCCAGAGCTGGAAAAATCTCAGTTCACTACGCAGGCGGCGGAAAAATCTATCTGACTTAGAGACAAATTTTTCCTCCAAGCCAGAGGAGAAACCCCACCTTACTGCTAATTTGGAATAAAATGCATGTAGAATTTAATAAAAGTGAAGAGGAAGAAGCTTTCCATAAGAAACGGCTCTTTTCAGGGTTGAATTTTGAGCTATTTCGTGTATTGTGGTGCTATAATTTGGATTAGTTGTAAATTGTAATCCTAGACCAGGTCATACTAATACTAATACTACTAAGTGAGCGTTTGCCTTAAGAGTGCACACTGCTCATTCAAAACAGTGCGTCAGAGTAGGGATCGAATAGCTGGAATACTCTGATGAACCAGCCTGTAACGTACCGGCAGTATCAGAAAATATATGAACCAGAGGAATGGCATGCTAGAGAAGAAAGTTTTCTTACTCCCTAGCTATTTTCCGCCAATATTCAGTCAGGCTGTTATACTCGTTACGCAGCATTAATCCCATCTACAGTATTTGAGTTGAGCAGCAGCATAAGAGACAAAGAACATCACAACAAACAATGGTAATGTTATTGTTGATCATTGTTATGCACTTTCAAAATTGTAGGCCTCCACATTTTGTTTTCCTCCGACTCCGAAATACCACTCTTATCATAGTCGGTACGGTAAAACTGAATAAAACATAAATGATCGGAAATTGTATTCTCTATAACTTACGTTATGTAGTACTTTTCGGTAGGACCAATAACATGGGTATTTAAAAATTAAATTTTAAGCGCCTTCCCCTAAACTACAATTTCATCCAGGGTGAATAAAACTGTTTACAACTTAGACTGTAGTTTCTTATTCCCTGACTCTATATACCGATTTTAATTAAATTCTGTTACCCCATTGTCACGTGGCTCGGCGTTGATGTGGTCTTGGCAAATAAAATACAAATTGATGAATATCTGTATTATTGAAGCCGGTACGGTAACAATGTATGACATAAATGATCGGAAATTTAATTATATATAACTTTCCTTATGTAGTATTTATCGATAGGACCACTATTAAAATAAATATTTGCGAATTAAATTTTAGGCCTTCCCCTAAACTACCATGTCACTCAGCGTGAGTAAAATGATTTATAGCCTAGATTGTAGCGGCTCATCCCCCGACTTCACATACCAATTTTCATTAAATTCCCTTCAGCCGTTTTCTAGTGATGCGTGTACCTACATACAGACAGACAGACAGACAGACAGACAGACAGACAGACAGACAGACAGACAGACAGACAGACAGACAGACAGACAGACAGACAGACAGAAATTACGGAAAAGTAAAAAGTGCATTTCCTTGTTACTATGGACATGACCGATACCGAAATACAATTATTTTTTTTTTCAAATTTTGAGCAATGTACAGACAAAACTCTTATTTTATATATAGAGATAAATCTAAAGCTGGCGGCTTTGCAACATTCACGTTTAACGAGGAAACATACATCACTAACGTTTTTTAAGAAACATAATACGAAAATATCATTTCGAACTGGTAACAGAAGTATTGACATCCTTCATTCTAGTGAAAATCTGAGGATCCAAATTCAAACTCAAGGTCATTCCAACGGTCATTTTTGACGAGGACCAATGAGCGGACCTGTAGCTGGTCGCGTGACCACTTTAGGGTGATCAACTTATCCGGTATAGATCGCCACTGTTGTTGTAGTTGCTAGGGCGTCTTGAGCTATGGGCGTTGGTTTACCGCCAAGACGCCAAGAGCTGGGAGTAAATAGGTGACTGCATGACATGTAGGTTCCCGCCAAGGCGCAAAAGTTATCGAGTGAATAGGTGACTTGTGCGCAGCAGGGAATGCTAAGGATGGGGGCTGTTGCTGTTGTCTACCCGAGAGGCGCTGGCGGTTGCTATGGTTACCCTGAAAGGCGCCTCAAGGTCATCCGGTCTCCCAAGTCGAGGAGAGGCCCCGAAGGGCATCAAGTGACAGATCCCTAGTTTTACGCCTGGATGCCCTTCCCCCGTCGTGTCCACCATGATGGTGCAGGCGTTGGTGGTTGCTATGGTTACCCTGAAAGGCGCCTCACGGTCATCCGGCCTCCCAAGCCAATAAGAGGCCCCACAGAGGGTCACGTGACTGATCCCTAGTTTTACGCCTGGATGCCTTTCCACCGTCCTGTCCGCTATGATGGAGATGCGTTGGCGGTGACCTACCCGACAGGCGTTTGCGATGGCCTACCCGGCAAACGTCAATCGATCGATCAATCAATCAATCAATCAATCAATCAATCAATCAATCAATCAATCAATCAATCAATCAATCAATCTAGCTCCTAAACGGTTTATCCGAAAATTATGATTCCTTTCCCTAAAATAATGTTTTATGATGCTCTTTCAGATGAGGGGGTGAGAGGGGGTGTAAGGGGGTGAAAATTTTTTTTTCTAAAATTGACCTTAAACGTTAGAAATGTTGTGTTTTAACACTAGAATCATGTTTATACTTAAAATTTACTAATTTTGAGCTATGCTATATTTTCAACCCGTAACACATTAAGGGCTACAGCTCCTAACGGTTTACCCAAAAAATTATAATTCTTTCACCTAAAATAAAATTTTGGAAAGCTCTTTCAGATAAAATTATACTGTTCAGATATTTTAAAGGAAACGTTTGAGGAAGATTCAATTAAGTAGACTAGAATAAGGTACATCAGTTTGTTTTATGTATATTTTTCAATTACATACAAAAATTCATCCTTACATTTTGCACAGTCTTTTATTATCGGATTTGGTCCATCGCAATCGTCTCCACTTTCACCCCGGTGCTTGAAGTCTCAATGACAGCGTCTGCATGCGGACACATTTGATGACATTACTGTGAGGAGGTAGAAGATCCCAATAATTGTTAACATCAGAAGCGGCATACGTGGACAAAAATCCAGTAGGTAAACACGCTATTAGATGCTGTGGCATATGACATAAACTTTAATGCTTATGTCCGGCTCCATGGCTAGATGGTTAGCGTGCTGGCCTGGGAGGGTTGGCAATTTTAACCTTAATTGGTTAATTTCGCTGGCACAGGGGCTGGGTGTATGTGTGGTCGTTCATCATCATTTCATCCTCTTCACGACGCGCAGGTCGCCTAAGGGTGTCAAGTCAAAAGACCTGCATCTGGCGAGCCAAACTTGTCCTCAGACATTCCCGGCACTAAAAGCCATACGCCATTTCATTTTCAATGCTTATAATAGGCTGCAATAGCATCACTCAGTAGCGAAAGGTAAATAACTAGTACGGCATCGAACTCGGTGTTAGGTAAGCAGGATTTACATTTTCACCTTTGTTTTACATGTCTGTTTGCAGATCTACCTGTTTTTTAATATAAGTACACGGCGGAGACCAGCGTTGGTGTTCATAAAATGGATCATCACCTTCTTCCCAATGTCCTAATTCTATTCCACAACAACAGCATCGAAAAATGTCTTTAGTTCCAATAAAATAGATACCAGCTGTTGCTAATTTTGAAGGAGCAATACATTTTACAAGCCACTTGTTAAATGTCTTCAAACGCTCTGCTTCTAACCTAAATCTAACTTTCGTCTGCCATGTCATCTAATATTCTTAGCAGTAATCTTCTACAATGTTTAAACTAACAGTGATGTCAACAGATCAGTTACATTCTTATTTATAGTCGTGTAACGATGATCCTACAGAAACTATGTGATAATATTTATGAAGCCTTAAGGGAATTTCAAGAGCTTTTGTTTTAAGAGCAAAGTAGTGATGATAGGAAGAAAGCGACAGTACACTACAGCCCCAGCATAGGAAAACTACAGAAAAATATCTTCAGGGCTGCCGACAGTGAGGTCCCCCAAACACTGGATACTAGCTGCACTTAAACGACTGCAGCTATGGAGCTCGGTAATATCTACATTAACTAAAACAATTAAGCTACAAGGCGATTTTAAAAGACGTGTTTTAGGTGCAGGAGACCGATGACTGTAATGACCTGTGGATCGAAAGTGTTGTTGTAGCATACAGGCCTGATGATTGTGATAACTACGGAAATATCAACACTCTTAACCCGGCTACGATTATACAGACCGCATGTTTATAACATGAAGCCAACCGGGACGCTAGAATGTAAAAACTGCCATTAGCACTACTGCGAGGGTTGTATTCTCGTCTTGTCGAGGTGTAGCCAGGGTGATAACCGTAATGATATAACAGAAATCGGGTAATATGATTATTAGTACATTGGCAGAGCTTGCAGATTAAAAGCTGAATAGGATGGCATCAAACATAATTCTAAGGTTAAAACACATTATGTTTTACGTTTGAAGCGGATTTTGGAAGAAAAACCTTTGTCACTTTACTAGTGAAATGAGCCTAAATGCACTTATTGCGTATCAAATATGTGACAATATGAAAAAGTAAGAAGAAGACGTTGACAACCGTAATAATATTACAGATATCGGGCAGTATGGCTATTAGTATGTGAGAATATGAAGAAAGGTACGTCAGGAAGGGCAGCAAGCCGTATGGATAGCATGAACACAAAAGGCAATTCGTTCTGAGGTCAAATGTATTATAAGAAATAATCGGTACGAAAACAGGTTTTAAGTATCGTAAGAGCAAGCGGGGTTATATGAAAATTTATCCCTACAAAATATCCTGCTATCTTAATTTACAAAACACTGTTGATTGTATTAACGGAAGAATTTATTAAACGCATATTATTGCTATTTACAGGTGAAATTAACCAAATTGTTGAAATTAGCAAAAATAGGGGGAGAAAACCATCCCCAGCCAAAACTACTCGGTTGAAAGGTCTGAAGTAGAGCGTATTTTTAACCAAAGAACTCGATTTTTATTTTTTACGGTTGCAAAGTTACAGCAGTTGCAAGTTTAATAATAATAATCAAAATCCGACCCAATGGCTAAACGGTCAGCGTTCAGGCCTTCGGTTCAGAGGATCTCGGGTTTGATTCCCGGCCGAGTCGGGGATTTTAATCGCGTTTGAATAATGCTTCAGGATCAGGGACAAGGTGATTGTGTTTGTCCTCTGTTTCGATAGAAATATCGAAGTAAGGATTGATCTTTCGAATGGCACCGTAATATTAACGATCTGATGACGGGAAAAGGGTAAAAAGTATTTTATGATTGATAGCCCTCGCATTATGGTTCATATGGGCAATATGTTGATATATTTTTGATGAAATCGAGCCCTCTGTGTCTTGGCTAAGCCCCCACTCTATTTTAAAGAACTTGTCAGGAAATGTAATTCTGGTCAGAGGGTTGGAACGTGGTACACTAGGCCTCGGCCTCGTGAGGTAAACCTGAGAAGAGGTAGATTCGATCCCACCTCAGCTATCCAATGGAGCCCCCTGTGTCGATTAACATCTTGGCTAAGCCCCCACTCTATTTTAAAGAACTTGTCAGGAAATGTAATTCTGGTCTGAGAGTTGGAACGTGGTACACTACGCCTCGGCCTCGTGAGGTAAACCTGAGAAGAGGTAGATTCGATCCCACCTCAGCTATCATGGAAGTGGGTTTCCGTAGTTTCACAACTGAGCCACGCCCCCTTGCATCGCGGGAACAATCCCACTACCAATAAGATACAAAACGAAGTTTGAGGCGTAGATCGCGACTAGGAAAGGCCTCAATGCAGACAGCCTTTAACTGGAAACGATCCTGTTGACAATAATATCAAGAGACTAATAAAATTCAAAATACAGGAAATAAGGGTTTATTCAAATCAGGGAAAGGAAATTAATTCAAATAAAAGATAAAGAACGGATACATACATAATCAGTCCAGACCGAGTTGTTGGCACCACATTATTCCGTGAGCATCAAGTCACAAAAAACAATATTTAAACATTCGGTGGCCTCACTCAATTAAGTACAATACCTTTCAAATGATGCCAGTATTTATTTATCTCAAAGGTCGATCTTTCCAACGAGTATATTCCACATAATTTCCACTGAACAACGCTCAGACACCACCCTCATTAATAACAATCACCCCAGATCTTCCAACTCCCACGCATCAAGGAGAAAACTCGAGTTAAAAAGAAATAAAATACGTAGGATTTCAGTATGGGATAAAAGAGAAATGACTCTGGACCAAGGAGATAATATATAACCAAAGGAGAAAATCCCAGACATGCGCATATCCTAAATGAACGAAAGATAAAACATGGCAGCTCAGCAGGTAAATGAGCGGCCAACATAGGTGCGAAGGCAAAACAATAGCACCATACGAAAATGCGTAAATAAAATTATGAAACAAGATCAAAATACAAATTCAGCTGATTGATACGTCTTTGTTCCTCTCCCCTCTCATACTAACACTCGTGCACACATTCAGACACAGCCGGGTTCGGCAAACAATACGAGCAGCAGCGTCAGTTAAATGACGAATTCAAATTCATATGTCATGACCCCAAGGCCACAAAAGAGGTCTCATTTATTCCAGTTGCGTGCACTGGTCAAACGAATACAGCAGTGGGATCAGACAAAACCCGGAGCCAAGCACAAACTCATCAAGGTTTGCGCTTCTTACGACACGAGTGGAAGCTCGCGCCGACACAAAGGGCAAACAGTCGTCAGATGGCGAATTACATTAAAATGCAGCCCACATACACAGTAGTATATGAGACCGTACCATCAAACATATCATAATCCAAACAACCACAAGAAAAAACATACAGTCCATTCATACTGCGGACCGAACAACACATATCACATATATATCATTGAACAAATATTACGAAAGAATACCCATACATGGAGTATATTAACTGTCAAAGAAAGGAGAAGGATGGTAGTGCAGGGTAAGTTTGAAGCGTTTAAAGACTTTTCTGTACGTCAAAAACGCTACTCCGATATGCGTGGAGTACATTTTTATATTCTTCTCTCAAAGCAACCACCAACGATTCGAGTCAAGGAGATAAAATTAACATCTCGTCGGAAAGATACGACCATCAGTGCCCAACATCGAGGGAGCTGCCCTCTCCAGTATAATCATGGAAGTTATCAAGTCATCCAAGGTGAGGCCGCAAGAGGCCATTAGCAATAACCGAACAGTAATATTTGGGAAATTTGCCATGCAGATATGGCTCACAACTTCTACTCCGAGCAAATGCTGGGATGGTTTCTAACTTAGAACCACGGTTACCTCTACCCTCCTCCAATCGTGGACCCTACTACAAATACATGCGCTATTAGACACTGCAGTGACACAGGTTATCAAAGAAATTATACATGCATAAGGGTACACGAGGCTGATGACCACGATATATTCAAAACTTATACATAAAGCAACAACAACCACGACTTTATCACAACATTTTCAATTTCTCACATATTGTTTATCTAAATATATGTCTAGATAGCATTGGTTCTATTACCCCAAATTAATATGCATTTTTAACACTAACCTAGTAGTGTCGATAGCTGTTGTGATCAATCAATCAATCAATCAATCAATCAATCAATCAATCAATCAATCAATCAATCAATCAATCAATCAATCAATCAATCAATCAATCAATTAATAAATCATTCACAATTATTATACACACGGAAATGCATGACAGGTCACAGTCGTGAGTAACGCTTTTATAGAACTGCATAAAGTGTTATGGCCAGCTCGGCGTCAGACTTTATTATTATTATTATTATTATTATTATTATTATTATTATTATTATTATTATTATTATTATTATTATTATTTTCCTTCATTATCTCCAAATAACATATGTATTTGTACTTGTTACGTAAGAGGCGACTAAAGGGGGCCCCAGGGGCTCTGAACTTGGGAGCTTGGGTTGACGACCACGGGGGCCTCAGCTAAATCCTGGCATTGATTCCACTTACTTATATCAGACCCCTCACTTTCATCTATCAGACATCCCTTGATCAACTCTTGTTCCTTTCGGAACCCTACGCTATTAGAGCTTTCGAGGCCTAGGAAGTCTCTCATTTTCATGCCGTTCATGGACCTGGTCTTTCTTTAACCGATACCTTTACTTTTCAAAGTCTCAAATCCCTTTAATTTATTTTTCTCTCTGATTAGTGTCATATAGAAGATGGCTGCCAAATTGTACTTCCTCTTAAAACAATAATCACCACCAGCCCATCCAGTGTAACTTACAGCTTTCTATGCTAATATGCGATTCGGAACCGAAATTCCAAACGTTTTAAGATTTCTGATGGTATATTCCGTAGCGTTCTTGTAAATTCTGCCTATTTCTTCTAGTCGTTTGATCTTGACCTTCTCTGAACTGATTGTATTGAATAGATTTTTAGTAAACCGATTACTGCCCGTTATTGTTATTATTAAATTTGAAAATGCTGTAACTTTGGAAGCGCAAATAATAAAAATCTACCTTTTTCAATAAAAACACCTTTACTCAAGACCTTTCTTTTTTGCTAGTTGATTTTTTACGTCGCACCGACACAGATAGGTCTTACGGCGACGATGGGACAGGAAAGGGCTAGGAGTGGGAAGGAAGCGGCCGTGGTCTTAATTAAGGTACAGCCCCAGCATTTGCCTGGTGTAAAAATGGGAAACCACGGAAAACCATTTTCAGGGCTGCCGACAGTGGGGTTCGAACCTACTATCTCCCGAATACTGGATACTGGCCGCACTTAAGCGACTGCAGCTATCGAGCTCGGTCAAGACCTTTCAACTGAGCAAGACTAGGCATGGCTGAGAAGGTTGTTTTTCCCCTATTCTCGCTAATTTAAACAATTTGATAAATCTTACCTCAATAAGGAGTTTGGGCCATTGCTTTGATGATATAATAAAAACCAATTTATAGTTCCACCCCCTAAAGAACACTGCACATACACGGAACTGCATTAAATTTCACGCTCGGTACAGTATAATTTATAAAACATTTAGTGCTTTTTCCTACATCTGTAGGGTTGTGGATGTGAACTGTGTAACACAAGGGGATTTAACCCTGTGTTACGGCTGGATGCCATTTCTGACGCCATAGCTCCGCAATGACATGCAAATAGCGATGCGAGGCTTCTTAGTTTTCTGTTGTTTAACTCATTCATGTAATTTAACCAAGATAATACCCCGGATTCAAAATTTTAACATTAATAAAAGAAATTCTTCGCTGTATACCGTGCATACGGAGGGGTTTCTTGAACTGAAGAAACAACTAGAAGAGTTGATATGCTATTTTACAGCTTAACACTCTGATCAGGTTAGCATTCCTTCTGGTTTATAAGTCGTGGGTAAATTTAAATCTGTTTCGCCCAGCTGCGAAAATTTGCACAGCTGTTCTTCGAGGATATCACGTGTGAGTATATCCTTTAGCCTGTGTCGAAGTCCAGCGCCTGTTCCCGCACTGTAAGCGGCTACAGTACGTACTATTAACCGACGATCAGGACAATTAAGATCCACTGTGAAGAAACTGGAGCTGTATAGGACATCTGAACTAAATCTTCGGCAAGTAACTAGACGTCTCTTATTATTATTGTTATGTATATTGTAGACAGTAGTCACCTTCTACAGCTGAGTTACGTAAAAGAAGCAACAAGAATGAATTTGTTTTTTCTTATCTTAGAGCACTGCACGGCAAGTAGGTCAATGTGTTAGCTACTGGACATGTCTAGGCTATTTTAATAATTAAATAATGCTTCTGTTTGTAATTCAACTAATTTAATATTAATACAATATCCTTGTCGTGCCTTCTTGATGTATGAGGAGATCAAAACTCTTTTTAACTGAAAAGTAAACTGGAATAGCTTCGGTGTACGAAAACATGATTATGGTGTATTAAAATATGGTTAAAGTGAGTTATTATTACTATTATTATTGTTACGGAGTTTCCGTGGAAGTCAGAGGTGAAAGAAGGTGCGGGCTGGAATAGGTCTCAACTACTAAATTAAAGTTAATTTAAAACTTTAACAAAGGTTATATTTTCTTTTCAAAGTCAACTAATAACAGAGTATAACAGGTACCAAGTAGCAGATCAACAAATTAAGAAAGTACAAATTACAGTTCGTTATAAGATTTGGGCTTCGAGCCCCGTTTTACATTCCTCGAGCTACAAGCTCAACTTTGCCAAGTCACACATTTGATCCCAGGGGCAGAAAACCCCTTCATACAGGGAGCACTGGCCCCCAACTTTCAACCTCAAGCCTCCCAGAGGCACCTTTCACATACAAGAAAGAGCTGACCCGCTCTCAATTTTTCAAGCCTATTTAGGAGGCCATAAATTGACTTTACACCTACTGCCCTCAAGGCACACAAAGAAACAGGGGTATTTAATACCCAACCTACAGGGCCTTCGCATGAAGAAAACAAAACATCAGGTTAAGTTAATGGCCCGAAGTACAGAAAAGACTGGAGGCGTGAACTTGCACTCCTAAATACACAATATTAAAACCTAAGTGGCTCTAGGCCGATATGCAGGGGCTAATCCCAAGCTAGGGAGGTGACTCGTATGAGAAAACTTTAATATATTAAGGAAGAGAAGAAACGGTTACGAAAACGTAGTCACCTCAATTTCAAATGAAGGGGAGCTCGAGAGGGTAAGGTACTCTCTATCCCCGAATTAAAGTTCAAGAAAACTGAAGTTTAGCAGAAAAAGTGTTTACATGTTTAATAGTTTACATATTAAAGGTTTCGAACCTTCCCCGAGATTTAAACTGCTGAGCTAGCAAGAAATAAAGATGTTAAGAGGCCATTACCTTGATGAAGAGCTGCTGCCTGAAGAACGGGGCTTCCCGCCCCCTGCTACATATCCACACACTAAGCTAGATGTTACTGAAGTGGCCAGGAGACAAGATAAACAGCAGTTTATTATTATTATTATTATTATTATTATTATTATTATTATTATTATTATTGTTCCGAGATATCTGTGGAACGGCAGATGTGAAAGAAGCGGCTGGGTGTGAATAGGTCTCAACTTACGAAATTAAAGTTAATTTAAAATTTTAACAAAGGTTATATTTTCTTTTCAAGGTAAATAAATAACAGAATATAACAGGTACCAAGTAGCAGATCAACAAAGTAAGAAAGTACAATTTTAGGTCATTACAAAATTTGGGCTTCGAGCCCGACACTCACGAACCTTGAGCTATAAGCCCAACTTTACCTATATACAAGGTTCCACAAAGGGGCAGAAAACCCCAATCATGCCAAGAAGCACTTGCTCCCAATTACCCAGTAAAGCCTCCTCGAGGCACACAGGAAATCCACTTTTAAGAAAGAGCAAACCCGCTCTCTAAGTTCCAGCCTATTCAAAGGCCACACCAAACTCCACCTTCAATCTGCCCTCGAGGCACACAAAAACAGGGGTAATAATACCCAAACCTACTGAGGCCTATTCAGTAAAGAAACAGGTCAATTACATGGCCCAACATTCCGAGTTGAATGGAGGCGTAACTTGCACTCCTAATACATTTTTAAAACCTATTTGGCACTAGGCCGCTTATGCAAGGGCTAATCCCGTACTAAAGAGGTGACTTATATAAGAAAACTATTTACATTATATTAAGAAAGGCAGAAACGGTTGTGAAAACAAAGTCACCTCAAAACAATAGGAGTGGGAGCTCGAGAGGGTGAAGCACTCTCCATCCCAATATATAGTTAAAGAGACGAAGTTTTACCAAGTGTCTATTACATTTTAAAGATATGTTACATGAGAAAGGTTTCGAACCTGCCCTGCGGGTTAAACTGCTGAGCTAGCAAGAAATGAAGTTATAAAATGGCCATTACCTTATAGATGAACTGCTGCCCGAAGAAAGAGGCGCTCCCGTCCCCTGCTACATAATCACACTAGGAGAGATGTTACTGAAGTGGCCAGGAGACCAGAAAATCAGCAGTTTATATACCCTCGAGGAACATTCGAGACCTTTCATGAATGATAGGACACACCCACAGCAGTTTATTGGTTACAGAACTCAGTTACAGAGGAGGTTGGGGAAGAAAGCCCCGATTGGCCGAAAATTAATTTAAGAAATTCGGAATTGGCTAATTTCAAAACTGGCGGAAAGAAAGGATTAATATTGCGAACTCTCAAACCACAGAACAAAATTTAGCAAAAACAAAACTTATGAATGTTAAATTTCTTCAGGACAGTTCATTCCTTAACACCAGAGTGCGTTATTATAGTTTTTTAGAGACATCTGTTAGGGAACGTCCAAACTTCTTGATCCGGAGGAAACAAACACCAGTCGAAATAGACACCGTTCAGACACTGCAAAATTACCAAATTTACTGTGGTGACATCTTTTTGAGAAACCATCGGATTAATATAGTTTGTTAAAGTTCAGGCGTTCTCCAGTAGAGGAATTTAAACTGGCGCAATATTTGAATTTGCATTGTGGGGGTGTACCGCCCGGTACAATTATTATTATTATTATTATTATTATTATTATTATTATTATTATTATTATTATTATTAGTAACTGTTCGCTTCATGCTCTCTTAATATCAGGTGTTTCACAAAGTCGTGGCTGTTGCTGCTTTATGTATAAGTTTTGAATATAACGTGGTCCCCAGCCTCGTACAAACACAATCGCCTAGTCCCTGAACCTGAAGCATTATTCAAACGCGGTTGAAATCCCCAACTCGTCCGGGAATCGAACCCGGGATCCTGTGAACCGAAGGCCTCAACGCTGACCTTTCAGCCATTGAGTCGAATTTTGATTATTATTAAACTTGAAAATGCAGTAACTTTGCAACCGTAAAAAATAAATATCGAGTTCTTTGGTTAAAAATACCCTCTACTTAAGAACTGTCAAATGAGTAATTTAGGCCGGGGATGGTTTTTTCCCCATATTCTTGCTAATTTCAACAATATGGTTAATTTCACCTGTAAATAGCAATATACACGTTTAATAAATTCTTCCGTTAATACAATCAACAGTGTTTTGTAAATTAAGATAGCAGGATATTTTGTAGGGATAAATTTTCATATAACCCCGCTTGCTGTTACGATACTTAAAACCTGTTTTCGTACCGATTATTTCTTATAATACATTTGACCTAAAAACGAATTGCTTTTTGTGTTCATGCTATCCTTACGGCTTGCTGCCCTTCCTGACGTACCTTTCTTCATATTCTCACATATCTGTCAATGTACTAATAATCATATTACCCGATTTCTGTAATATCATTACGTTTATCACCCTTTTGTCGCCCTGGCTACACCTCGACAAGACGAGAATACAACTCTCGCAGTGGTGTTAGCGGCAGGTTTTTTTACATTCTAGTGTCCCGGTTACCTTGAAGTTCCAGAAAATCAAGCTTGTTATGGACCAAATCCAATAATAAAAGAGTGTGGACAATATAAGGAAGAATTTTTAAATGTATTTGAAAAAATGTACATAAAACAATCTGATGTACCTTATTCTAGTCTACTTAATTAAATCTTCCTCAAGCGCTTCCTTTTTAAAATCCTTAAATATAATTTTTTTCTGAAAGAGCTTTCCAAGGCTTGATTTTAGGTGAAAGAATTATAATTTTTCGGGTAAACCGTTTAGGAGCTGTAGCCTTTAATATGTTAGGGGTTGAAAATGTAGCACAGCTCAAAATTATTAAATTATACGTATAAACATGAATATAGATTTAGAAAACAACATTTCTTACGTTTAAGGTCAATTTTAGCAAAAAGTGCTTTTTCACCCCCTTAGACCCCCTCTCACCACCTCATCTGAAAGAGCATCTTAAAATATTATTTTAGGTAAAGGAAGCATCATTTTCTGATAAACGGTTTAGGAGCTAGATTGATTGATTGATTGATTGATTGATTGATTGATTGATTGATTGATTGATTATTCAACTGGTGTTTGCGGGTAGGCCATTGCAAACGCCTGTCGGGGAGGTCATCGCCAACGCACCACCTTCATAGCAGACGGACACGACGTGGGAAGGGCATCCGGACGTAAGGGTAACCATAGCAACCACGAACGCCTGCCGGGTAGGCGGCCGCCAACGCACCACCATCATGGCGGACACGACGTGGGAAGGGCATCCAGGCGTCCCGTCTTCGGCATTGCGGGAACGCCAAACCACGCTCCCATCCTTAGCATTCCCTGTTGCGCACAAGACACCTATTTACTCCATGATTTTGGCGCCTCGGCGGGAACCTACATCCCATGCAGTCACCTATTTACTCCATGATTTTAGCGCCTTGGGGGGAACCTACATCCCATGCAGTCACCTATTTACTCCCATATCTTGCCATCTTGGCGGTAAACCAACGCCCATGTCTCAAGACGGCGCCTTGGCGGAAACCTATATATCCAACATAACATCTTGGCGGTAAACCAACGGCCATGACTCAAAATGACGCCTTGGCGGGAAACCCACAGCGAACGCCCTAGCAACAACAGTGGCGAACTATACCGTACCTTTTCAACAGTTGGTCACCCTGAAGTGGTCACGTGACTCGCTACAGGCCCACTCATTGACTCCCAACAAAAATGACCGTTGGAATGACCTTGAGTTTGAATTAGGATACATAAATTGTCACTACTCTTCATAACTCCACTTCAGTAAATAAGAATAGCAGTTTTTTTCTAAATCTGGAGTCTACAGATTCTGTGTCAAGACTGAAATAGTTCGTACCTGGACCAAACTGGACGTAATTTTAAAATCAGATATGCAGAACACATCAATGCTGAAAAGCATCATAGCTTCTCAGCAGTGGGCTAACATTCGAAAGAATTTGAACATAATTTTGCTGAGATTTCTTTGCTATTTTTTACGTCGGAGCGGCACAGGTAGGTCTTATGGCGACGATGGAACAGGGAAGGCCTAGGAATGGGAAGGAAGTGTCCATGACCTTAAATAAGGTAAAATCCCAGCATTTGACTGATGTGAAAATGGGAAACCACCGAAAACCATCTTCAGAGCTGCCGACAGTGGAATTCGAATCACTATCTTCCGATGCAAGCTCACATCTGCGCGCCCCTAAACGCACGGCCAACTCGTCAGGTTTTACTGAGATTGAACAAGATCTTGAAGTATTTAAAGTTCTAAATATAGGTCCCTTTTTGGATATTACTGAAGGTTTTTACATCCACTTAGTTCAATATTTCAACTGAGGCTTAAATTTAAATGAAATCTCAGAAAAATCTAAAACATCTTTGATTTCCTGATCACATTTTTTAGAACCAATACAATTCTTAATAGCAGATTAGTCTTTCAAAATATGCAAAATATTTTTTCACGCCACGCACATTCTCCGCATTTCCCTCCCTAAATTCCCCCTACACTTCTCCTCTTCCCCTCCTCTACTAAGTGCTTCTGCGACCCGGTGCATCATAATATTCAGTTTCTTCTCTACCGCACGCCACAGCACACGCCGCTAGAATTGAGTCTAACACTGTCTCGTTACTTTCACGTAAAATACGCTCTATTTTATTTTATTTAATAAATTCCCCCTTTTTTATTTTCTTCAGGTCTCGTATTGAAATACGAATTCTTTATAGGATATTGGCACTCAATAGGGCATCCACCTTACATACATAACATTAACACACTTCAAATTACAAGCTACAGCACATCACCAAGTTCGGAATATGAACACGTCATCTTATTCTTATACTACAATTTTCAGCCAAAAGTATTCAACTGATTTTTCATGTAATGAAGACACACATCATACTCCTAAAAATGCGACATAAGTCTTATATTAAATTATTGGCAACGCAAAGTTGTACCCGGAACCTCAAGATCCTACTAGACTTGCAGAAAACAAGTTCTAAAGTGTTATGTTTTGTCATAAAAATGAATGTCATGTTTTAAACCCAACATTGGAGAATCTCATACTTATAAGTGAAAAGAACCTATTGAATATTTGAACTTGGCGTCTCATATTCTGAATGATTTCAATAAGGAAACTATTTTAAAATGTAAGGTGTTGTTATAGAATAAATGTTAACATTTTAAATTCAGTGTTGTCAAATTTCCCCTAGTTCATCCCAATCATTTTAAACAGAGTTACATTGTTCTAATGCATTACCCTGTATGGTTATTTACATATGTGTCTATTACTGATTTTGTCAATTTTTGGCTGAAGATGACACAAAATTGGCATTGAAACTAGTCCCAACTAGTAATTAAAATGTTGTAATTTAACCACTAAAACATTGTTTTGTATTGAATACGAGGGCCAATAAATTGTTCCCATTTTACTACCATCTATTACATCAGTCTATGTATTAATTGCTGCCTTTGAAAGAGGCCATATGCAACATGGCATCCTGATGAAATCCTGAAAAAGCTGGAATATAACAAGCAGATGATGGCTCTTTCCCTAGCACGGACGCTTTCTTTTCTCGACCAGATACTTCTGTCATGGACATTATGAAGGCAACAAAGGATGTGGCTTTGGTAGTGGTATTTTATTACAATGTTCTGATAGTCTAAATTTGAACCCAAATTGAAGCTATCGTGTACTTGAATATTCTAATTGTGTTCCTTTAATACTACAGCTAGAAGGAGCAAGAAAATCAAGGCTTAAGCCAAAATTCGAATGGCAGGACATTGAATTTCACTGTAGTGGATATTGCTGGAATGCAAGAGAAGGAAAGAGATTCTTTTCATTTCAAAATATCATGAACAAAGTGATTATTTTAAGTAGAATGATAATATCGTTAGCGTGCTGGCCTTTGGTCACAGGTCGATTCCCGGCAGGGTCGGGAATTTTAACCATCATTGGTTAATTTCGCTGGCAGGGGGGGCTGGGTGTATGTGTCGTCCTCACCATCATTTCATCCTCATCAAGACGCGCAGGTCGCCTACGGGTGTCAAATGGAAAGACCTGCACCTAGCGAGCCGAACATGTCCTCGGACATTCTCGGCACTAAAAGCCATACGCCATTTCATTTCATCGTTGCACAGCATCCAAGTCTGTGCCTGTCTCCACACCGCAGAGTGGTTCTACACATTTCAGGAAAGAAGAGTGAGATATACAAATTTCTATGTTAAAGGTGAGATCAGGCACATGGGAAAAGCCGATCACACAGGCCAAAATTCATTGCAACATGAAGTAGCACTTCCCAATTCATACGGTATGCACTGAATTCACATGGCACAGTTGAATGCATAACTTCCTCACAAGCAAAGTAGAGGAAGGCTCGACCACGTATTGTTACTGCACTCTTAGGAGAAAATAAGTGGACAAATAAAAGGGGGACATTGATTCCCAATACGACAGCCTAGACTTCTTGATCGTCACACAAGATATTGATGTTGACACCACTAGACAACAGGGGGCAGAAAATACGACAATGGATTGTATGTCATACGTTTTGTGCCATATCACGCCAAGCAAAGGTGCAAAAGTATGTGGCCATTCTTTTTTACGTGATTATGTGATTTTGTAACAAGCGGTTAATCAGGTTCACAATTAGTTTTTGAGATAAATGCTATTTCATTTTGCATTGATAAATATTATCTACGAATCAGCTATATTTCTGTAATACATGGCACGTCCCAGGTGACACATACGGGTTCCCCACTGGCCTGCCAGCAGACGTGGGCAAAATATAATAGCTCTCGCGCACCAAACACGTACAAAGTCTTTAATGGCGATTTTGGCGGCGAAGGCGACGTTCAGTACGGAGCAGTTGGAAATTAATACACAAAGGAGCGTAGTATTTCTTCTCTACAGGAGCAGCTGCAAAAGCCGTTTGTTCCCCATGTCCAGAGCGGCGTAACAACCTGCTGTGAGCTCTAGAATGCTTCAAGACAAGCCGGCCGTAAAATAATATTATCACATGTTTACAGAAATATGTCTCATGGAATCGAAACCACGCTTACGGCGTCCGCTGCAAGGGAAGCGCTTTGGAAGTGCCCAGTCAGCATGAAAAGTATGCAAGGGTTACCGTCGCACGGGCTGCGACGTCTAAGCAAGCGAGTACCCCCATTCTGTATCCCATCACTGAACTATGTCCGGATAAAGTAACAAATTAACCACAACACTTGAGAGAAGGCATATAGGCATTTGTGAGGTGCAGGAAAAGTTTGGAATGGAGAAATGTCATGCGAAATCGGGTGCAGTTACTAACTGACGTACAACGGAAGCCGAAGAACAAGTAATGGTGTTGGCATTGTTTATCAGCAAAATTTGACGGTTCAGTCTCCGAGGTCCAAACGTATAACAATCGCTTGATGTAACTCCTCCACATTGGGGAGAGAAGGAAATTCTAATTTTTCAGTGGAACGCTCCACAAACTGGCCTGGGCACGGAAACCAAAGATGACTTCTGGGCTTTGCTTGACAAGAATACCGCTGACAATATTATCGTTGCCGGTGATCTGAATGGAGGTGTAGGGCGGAGGAAAGAAGAAAACACAGTCCATGGCGGTCATGGATACGGACACAATGACGACGATGGCCAACTAATTCCCGATTATGCAGGAACTGATCATCACGAACACACGGTTCAAAAAGCGTGATATTCATGTAGCCATGTAATATAGTGGCTGCCATCCAACTGACATTGACTACATCCTTGTGAGAGGAAGGAATCTCAAAGATGTTCTAGAGACAACAGTAGTTCCTTACGAAACAGAAATCGACCTGTCATCTGTAAGCTGCGCATGAAGTCACCAAGAGCTCAATACTTCACAGGAAATGGACCAAATGGGATCAAATAGTGGCGCCTGAAGAGGGAGGCCAACGTTGTTGCAAAAGTTACAGTGCCACAAATCACCACAGATGAAATGAGCCGGACTAAACTGAAAGATGCTGCACGCTCTATTCTTGGAACAACTAAGTCAGGGAGACGACAACGAAAGCTTAACTATGACAGGAGGCTTCGGAATGACGATTTTAAGTGTGCAGTACGGTTGAAGAAACAGCTGTCCCACGAGTTTCTTGCTCGCTGGAACGCCTAAAAACAGCCACTACTAAAGTGGAGGATGTCGTTGCCGTAACAAAAGCAAATCGGTAAGCAGGTCTATATGTGAAACTTGACACGCGCGAAAACGAGCGGAATATTTAACGGATAGTCTATTCGAGGCATCGAAAAACGGCACCAATAAGGAAACAGACGATTTGCTACTCGACAGGCGGGAAGTGCAGGCACACTGGCGGAACTACTTAATTTCAATCTTGGAATTTCCGTATCTACCAATCCTAATCACCTCCGCTGTTGAAGGTCCAATGTAGGGAATTGACGTCACGGAAGTCCAGGCTACGCCGAAGGAAACGAAAGCAGGGAAAGGCATCTGTTCCGATTATCTTCCAGCAGAGTTTTGCTTCTCTCAAAGGGGGATGCAGCAGTGTGGCTAAAGGAATCTCTTCAACCAGATCATTAAGGAAGGTCAAAAACCAACAGAATGGCGACAAAGTATCCATTCAAAAATACGGAAAGCCCTGTTGAGTTTTCTAATTACCGCCCGATCATACCTCTGAGCCACACAATGACAGATTTCGAACAAATCGTCGACAAAAGGATGAGCAATTTAGCCAAACATATAACAAGAAAAGCTGGATTTGTGTAAAATTGTGGCGCAACAGGAGCAACCCACGCTGCAGGGCTGTTACTTGAGAGACACTGTCAAAAGAATAAGAGGCTTCATCACGAATTTTTGGACCCTGAGAAGGCCTTCCATCGGGTACCTCATAACCTAAGCAGTCAGCGCTACAAGAACACTGTATTGCGGAGCACCTTGTTGAGAGAGTATAACTCTACGAAGAACCAAGGAGTTATGTTTAAGGTACCGCAGGAGCGTCTGATGATTTCCGCATAACTGTATTGTTCCCGTCAATTTGGTGATATTTAGTATATTTCCAACAAGCGGATATTAAAAATTTTATTTTCTGCCTGGAGCTGTAACTTGTCATTTGGGCAGTAATGTGGCGAGCTGAGAACAAGTTTTTTTCGTCATTCAGAGGGGCGACGTATTGATCGAGCTTCGACCAAGGCCAAGGCACATCACGTGACGTGTCCATGCACTACTTGCCATGCGCGAACGACAGACAGCTTGGTTCCAGAATAGTCTGAGCCAATTAAAGAAGACCTAACGCCCAATTACAGTTCTAGTTGGAATACACGCCTCCCAAGCCGAGAATATAAAAAGCCTCGTTCCGAGCAAATCACTCTCTCTGAATAATCTGACTGCTCTGCTCTACTCTGCTCTGAATGTTCTATTCTACGCTGCATTCTGAAGATTCTGCATTCTCTGTACTTGCTACGACCACGTGGAGGAGTAATTTTCAGCGCAAGCAGAAGCCCGTTCTGCCAACAACTTAGTGAACTAATTAGCTAACTCCTACGGTGTAAAAATCATCTTAAAATCCAAGTTATGTGTGACTATCTAGAAGAATAATCAAAATTCTGCGTGTGTTTGTGCCCATATTTATTCTTGCCATCTCAGTTACAGATTACGTCCGGAACTTAACAGAAGTCGTCTTGAAAGCTGCAGTACACCAACATGGATAATTCTACGATCATCTGCAACTCAACTTCATCGAGGGACATCGACGACCAAGTCTCCATGGATCTCTAAAATGTGAGGCGTCTCTGGTCATGGGAAGGAAACTGACCGGGGAAATGCTGGAATGATTGACTGCTGCCTGGGATCGAACCTCATCTAAACTTGAGTACCACTTAATTCAATTACTGTCTCATCTTTTGTAAAACTAGAGGTCTTTCTACTTTAAATCGTAGAGCTATTAGTTTTGTGGTAGTTAGAAGCATTTCATTTTTCCAATTCTTAAGGTGTCGTGGTAGATGAGTCACATGTGTGAATGAAATTTTGAACCTGTTAGCGTAGACATGTAGTTTGTCTTTAGATGATTTCCCGTGCTTATGAGCTAAATATCTAAAAATCACTGACCACGCGATAAATCTACTTTTATGTAATGTTGAAATTTATCGGACTTGAATTCACGTGTACATTTTGTGAGATAGGGTCGAACCTAGAGTCTTTTCAAGATCACTTGCATTCCTTAGGATCGAGTCATCTGATTTTATGATATTTCACGAGGATCAGTAGATGTAATAATCACTTGATTAATAATAACAATGACTAAAGATCGGGTAAAAGAGAATTAAACGCTCGCGAGCCATAACTTTACAGTAGATTCCTTATATGTGAGATTGAATGTGCTCTGTTCATGAAGTGTCTGGAATATGACCAATCCTGCGGGATATTTAATATGTAATTGAGTTATTGGATGAGTTATTTATGATGATTGACTTGTTATTGTGTTATTGGGAGCGCAAGATAAATTATAATTAATGGAGCACGTGTTGCGTGTGTATTTCACGGACAAGGAATAATAATGCGATTGAGGCTCACGGACGCGATAGTTTCAACTTATCACCCATGTGCTGGTAGTGATTACGGATTTTATTGAAATCTTCGATTATAATTTCAAAGTTAGCTGATTTCCATCTGTATGAGAAGCATATTCTTACCCAAGTGATATCCCTAACTTCGATCACTAGTCACTATTAATGATAAAAATAATTTCTGTACGCAAATTATCTCCTACTGGATATGACGTGACCCGACCATTCTTAAAAGTCAAAAGTAAACTTGCAGGAACAGGATTCGATGTAAATAATGTATATAAAATATGTGTTTCCCAGTATGAATGTGTGTGTGTGTGTGTGTGTGTGTGTGTGTGTAAATATGTGTATTTTTCTTGTTTCATGTTTGTTCTATTTAACTTGATCTGGTCGTGTGCTTGTGACGACGCAGATTACATTCATCGTTGTGTGCTACCTTAAGAAGTAATTTTCGTGCCCTTAAGGGAAAATTTTGATACGTTTAAGTCGAGGAAGACTAGGAAAGAATTTATTTTTGTCGATGAACGTGATTTAAAAGGAAAGATCATCTCGTTATTTTCACGAAGGCAATCGATTTGTAAAGTAAACTATTAATTAACTAGCCCACACGTGGATAAGTTTTCTAACACATTTATATTAGAATTTTGAAATATTTTAAAATTAATTTGAAAAGTAAATGCCATGCAACGATCAGAAGTAGATGTTCACTAGTTACATAATTACTTTGAATTTTGGTGATAATGAGTCACAATAATTAATTGGAAAATAATTATTTTGGAATGTAAATGACAATCGCTATGTGAATGATGCAGTAAGAAATTAATTAGAAACACGATCGTGTGATGGTGAAGGACGTGTTAATTAAATAAGGAGAGAGATTGATAATACTAATAATAAGAATAATAAATTAATTTTGAAGTTTTGAAATTAATTTCGATTTTCTATTAAAGCTTATAATGGGTGTTATTGACCAATGGTAAATACTTTAAATGATAAAACTTAGTAGAATTCAACTTAGACCACGTGTTGAGGCTACTTTAAGGTTATGAAGCCTTAAACTACTTTATTGTAAAAATATCAACAAGACAGTTATCGAGTTATTTTGTGAACCTCTCTGTTAAGTTTTTCTTTGAATTTCTTTCAGCCGAAAATTTTGATTTTTAAAAGGCGGTAGGCCTAATTTTTCTTTGATTTTCGTTACAGAATAGAAAGGCTGTCCATTAAGAAATACGTGCTTCTCAAAGACTGGGGAAGAAATGGATGTTATGAAAGTTCAATGTAAAAGAAAGTAATATCAGCAAGAATATTTTTATTTGTGATCTGCTTGTGTTTAATAAATGTCAGAGTGTTCTTTTAAAATTTTTCTTTTCGGCTTGGTCATAAACCCTTCTTTCCCTTAAATGCCTCTAGAAAACAGTAGCCAATGAACGAACGGTCCACCTTGGGATCTCTCGCTCACTGGCTGGGCTTAGCTAGGCAATAATGGGGGCATTTTAAGTCCACCAAAGCCCTGCCTTATCACCACTGCTGTTCATTCTTGTGATGGACACCATTACATCAGACCTGCAGATTCCAATACCATGGATACTTCTCTATGCAAATGATATCATTTTGGATGCAGAGAATAAGCGCCAAACAGAAGACTGTAACAATCGACTAGCACAATATGTCCCGCGCTTCAACAAAAAGAAGACAGAATATATGACATTACATCATTGAAAAGTTGGAACCATGAATGTTGACGGTGAAGATGTAGCACGAATAGCCAACTAAGCATCATGGATACGAATATGCTTAGGTGGAAGGTTGGCATAACTAGACTAGATCATATTTCAAATTCTGTTATTAGAAAACGTTTTGTCTTTGCACTGATACAGATGAAAGTTGAGGAAAGGCGTGTGCGCTGGTTTGGGCACGTGTTGCGTGCAGAGGACGATATATTGGGAAAGTCAACCTATACACAGAAAGTCGGTGAAAAGAGGCTCAAGGGATGAACAAGACAGCATAGGACAGATAAAGTGCACAACGATCTGAAAGCTGTGAGACTGCATGCAGACATGGCCCGAGACCGAACTAACTGGAAGCAATGAATCACACCACCGGTCCCTGCCGCCATGCAGGACTAACACTAAAGAAGCAGAATAACAAGAACCAGTTTGATGAACATTTTGTTATAAAAATGGGATACAATGGATATTTTACACATCCTATCATTTAACATATTTTGTTCAAATTCTCTCCCCTAAAGCCTACGTCCTATATCTATAAAGATTTGTTTTCACAAAATAGTGTTTGAAAGACAGAACGCTTATGGATTTCATGTTTAAGTTACTCCTATAAATGCATTATAACGAAAAATACACAAGGAACAAAATAAATATTTGAGGATTATGGGTGTTAATCGGGAGTTTTTTTGCTATTTGTTTTACGTCGCATCGACACAGATAGGTCTTATGGCGACGATGGGACAGGAAAGGCCTAGGAATGGGAAGGAAGCGGCCGTGGCCTTAATTAAGATAAACCCCCAGCATTTGCCTGGTGTGAAAATGGGAAACCACGGTAAACCATTTTTAGGGCTGCCGACAGTGGGGTTCGAACCCACTATCTCCCGGATGCGAGCTCACAGCTGCGCGCTCCTAACCACATGGCCAATTCGCCCGGTTTAATCGGGAGTGGCGGTTTGATTCTCCGTTGAAATTTTACGAGACCAACAAGAGGGGAGTCCGTCGGTGTATTCTAGCTAGAATGGAATTTTGCCATTCATACAGTATTTCTGCTTACATACATCATAGATATCAGACGATTATAATAATCAATTTGTTATTTTCACCCCGATCACGTCTATAAATATGCAGACCATGGAGGAGTGGCAAAAATTGGTCAGCTCAGGGCCATGTGACACTCGACATTCTACAAGTCGAAGGAAACAGCATCATTATGTGATTAGTTCAGCATCATATGTCTCTTCACACATGGAAATTTGCTTCATCACTAATATTATTTAGCTCAGGGCGATGTGTCCTTCCACAAATGGAAGGTAATCTCATCACCGATCGGTAAGCTCAGAAAGATGTGTCTTTCCACAAGTCAGCAATTAGGAAACTATATGAATCCTAAAACCTGTTCTTACGTAATTCAGTACCAAATTGACAGGGCAATTCTTTCAGAAACTTTAAAAGAAGTATTTTAAGGTGCTGCATGATATTTATAGACTGCTGAAATGAGAGTCAGGATAACATGCGCCTGAGGTGAGATATAAAACAAAGTGGGAAGCAGTAGATAAGATCTACTCGACTGATTCATTCAGAAGCTTGTCGCTTTGCTGGTTTTAGAGTGCATCTGCACAAGATATGTTTAGGAAGAAGAAAGCTAATTTAAACTCCATCCAAAAAAAGAAATATCCATTTTGTGTGTGAAAAGTATTCACAAGCAATGTTTACATTGGTGGTCATAATACAATATTGTTCCCTAACGTAACCTAACGTGTCCTGTTACACAACAATTACAAAGAAACAGCAGAATTTGAACCTCGAAGAGTTGACGTATTTGGGCGAACTTCAGTTGTGTGCATGGTTCTACTCTGTCTAATGAGAGAGTGTAAGCTGGTACTGGGTAATTCTGAGGACTGAAATGAATATATCCTGCCACTAGTTGCGAATGTACAGTAGGAACAAGTCAATGCGTCACATAAAATTCAAAGAGACTAACCACCCACAAAATCAAATAACCCTTCCAGAATTCACAGTTTCATCACTAGTCTGGTTTGAAGTCAAACTTTAGGCTAAAACTAGCCACTGCAGGACCTACCGATAAGAGGAATCAGTTAAGAGCACCAATCCGAGATTATACAAACATTTCCCAGGGATTATCAAAGATCATTTCACACAGTAACCAACAAAGGTGTGAGAGCAAAAAATTAATTAGCAAGTAGTCCAATGGCTCACCCACAGTTCAAGAAACACTACAGCATTAAATGTTTGAAAACAGGATATAAACTTGTGCTACTTTGTAATGTCAGTGATAAAAATTACAATTTACAAATAATATTATATCATTACATTATTATTGACCTACTTTTATGAGATTATAAATTCACTTACTTGAAGAATTCTGATTTTTTTGGGCATACTGCACTTGTAGCTGTTAATTTTAATAGTTTATATAATTGTGTAAATGTGTTTGCAATCAAGACACACTACACTGAGCACTAAAATGAAAAGTGGGAACAGCTACTACTTTTTTGCTAGTGGCTTTACGTCGCATCGACACAGATAGATATTATGGCGACGATGGGATAGGAAAGACCTGGCAGTTGGAAGGAAGCGGCCGTTGTCTTAATTAAGGTACAGCCCCAGCATTTGCCTGGTGTGAAAATGGGAAACCACGGAAAATCATATTCAGGCTGCCAACAGTGGGATTCGCACCAACTATCTCCCGGGTGCAAGCTCACAGTCATGCGCGTCTAACCGCACGGCCACTCGTCTGGTAAAAGTTGGAACTTGTGACAATCAGCAAGTGTGACGACAACATTCAAACAAACAACTACTGATCTGAATATTTCATTTCTACAAATTATCTGCTTCGGTGTCCACAAATAGAGGAATCTGACTTAATACACAAAACAACAGAAAAGATCATGAAAAAAGGAATCTAGCCATATAAATAATTTAAAAATGGCATGCTTTCACTTATTGCACTATTGAACATAGTCATAATTATATTGATTAATTAACCTAATTGAATTAGTTTGAAATTATTATATTATTTGCAATGTACATAAAACTTAACAATTTTGAATTTGCAGATTTAGTTTATAATCTACAAACATGGCTTTTCCTGTGTGTCACTGTACGAATGTACAAAATTACTTAGAATATCTGAAGTCAATATTTGCAGATGGAATTTCAGATGATAAAGATGTGATGAACACATGATGCAGAGACATTGAAAGAAAGAACACATTTTTCATGGTTGCTTAAATGTATTGAAAACAAATACACTTCAAAATTGCCTAGTTTTACCAGAGATTCCTTTTGTGAACATATAGTCAAAGATACTACGTGAGAGAATATTAAATATGATCTTAAAGTTCCTAAATATTTTAGATAATTTTCACCAATAGAATGTTAAGATATTAGCGTTTAAATGTAATCTCGTAAAGAAGGGATTAAACTGATAAAAATGGCTAGTTTTGGGGGACAAATCAACCACTACTGAATACAACTGAGAACAGGTAAAACATATTCCATATTTTATAGGATTTCTAGTGTACGTACCTTGTTTCTTCATTGATGTACAGCAACGGCTGATCATCAGCATGTTCTTCTATGAATATTTCCTCCTTAATACCTTCGGAAGGCTGTAAGTAAGAAATATGAAAAGTAGAATAAAGAAGTAAGGGAATAAAAATATATAGGCCTAAACAAAAAACAGCTGAGAAAATAAATTACATAGTGGCACAAGAAGAGTATAATTAATTTATCTCCCATGTTATAAATAAAAGAATGGAAAGGAAGAATAAAAAATCACTTTAAATGCATAAGAGGTTTGTGGCAAATGGTACACATAAACACATTATTACCAAGCACTGAATATTAAATGAACAGAGAAGAAGACAGTTTCATAAAATACAGTATTATACAATTTACACCAATTTCTATTTCTACTGAACACACAGCTCATCCTTAATAAATTTATATTATTTACAAAATTCCTCATAATATCTTATGTATTTAAAAACAAAATCAACTCATATAAAACATGTGGAATTACTTCAAATCATACTATACAACTGCTATTAGATTAAAATTTGCATTGGGGCTTGACCTTAGATGTTAGGCCCCTTTAAATATCATCATCATCATCATCAAAGTTTACATTGCATGTATTTACTTTATTTTTACACTTTTTGGAACCTAACTTACATAACGACCTGCTGCGTCTTAACCCGAGTCCCTTATGCCAGCATTTTTCGGACAGGCGATAAGAGGGATAAAAACTTGAAAAGGAACACACTGTAGGATAGCAGTAGGCAGGGTAGCATAGAAAAGGAGTAGCATTTGTACACATGTAAATTCATAATTACCTACATAATTGTGAATATTCAGCAGAGTATATGTACACATACATGTGGGAATGGAGACAATTCCATGTATGTGTACACGTACAATTTAAGGAAAATAAATAATAATAATAATAATAATAATAATAATAATAATAATAATAATAATAATAATAATAATAATAATAATAATAATAATTGTTTCGGGGATACCGTAGTTGATAGAGGTGAAAGAAGTTGTGTAGATGAATGTGTGGATATGCAAAAACCGAAAGATTGATTTAAAACTCTTTGAAGTTGGCAGTTTTATTCCTTTTCTTGACCTTTCATTTTTCTTTTCAAATCTTAAATATACACACTTTGCTAGCTCGTACCCTTGCGTGACAAATATGGAAAAAAACCAACTATTTACAACATGAGCTTGAAGCTCTCAATTTACAGACTTTACGCGAGCACAGCTGCTCCCTTTCAATCAATAGTCAAGGAGACGGATCTTCCAATTGCTTTTACACCATCAGTAAGAACATATTTGCTCCACAAAATTATATAGCAGACTACTCTCCACACATTGTACCATTCCAGGCTTACAAAGGCACCATTCAGCCTTTACATCAATGCCTTTACAATTAATAGGAAGAGCGTCCTTGCTTTATGAATTCACACTTAAAAAACGTTTACGAAAATTCACATTTTTGAGGTCTATCAAAGGCACAACTTACATTTAACAAAATTAAACAGTATTCTCTGTCTTGGAAACTGCTCAACAGTCTGATACCTTTAACATGAAATAAATGGAGTTAAACAGAGGTAACAAGTACCCATTCTACAAGGCTTATGGTTAAAATAAAAGGTTAAATTATTGGCCCAAAAACCAAAATGATAAGAAGGCAAACACTGGCACTCCTAGAATTTTATATTACATCCATAAAAAATTATTTGGGCTCATGGCCCGACGTTACAGAGGCTAAGCCTATACTACGGAGGTGACTAGATGCAGAAAAAGGTTTAAGTTTCAAAAATTACAAGACAGAAAAGGTTACAAAATCATAGTCACCTCACAATCAAGTTGAGAGGAAACACAAGAGGGTACATCACTCTCTATTCCCTGATTTCTGTTAAGTTCCTTCGGCTTGGTTGAAACTTACATTTAGAGTTTGAACTTTACATTTTTAGAAAATGAAGTTACATTACGAAAGATTTGAAACCTTCCCCTCGAGCTAGCTATGGAAGACTATCAGATTTTCATCAGGATCTGCCATTACCTTGAACTGGTGGACCTCTCGAAGATGAACGAGGCGCGCCCGTCTCCTTTATAAATTCACTTTAGACCGGAGTGATCACTAAGAGAACTTGGTCCAAAAGGTGTCAGCTTTTATAGTAGAGGCGAAAGTTCCAGAAAACTCTGGGCTAAGCCCCGACACACCCCGAATTCGTATTGGATAAACAAATAAATACCAGAAAATTTCAAACGGTAGAAAAATAAATGAACAAAATTTCTCATTGGCCTACATCATAGTTGGCGGGAAGTGATAAAAGCGTTGTAGTACTTTGAACATGAAAAAACAAAAACGAACATTATAGTTTAAGATACCTTTACATACAAAATTTATCTACAACTTTAATAGTTCACATTAACACCAGAGGGAACAACATAAGTTTATAGTAGAGATATTTGTTCAGAAATGTTCAAACTTCTTGTAATAGGCGTTTCAAACTTTACTTTAAGGAGGACCTTAACGAAGGCGCTTAATTTAAATAAACATGGTGGGTGTACTCCAGTGCAATAACAATAATAAAAATAATAAATACTATCCCCAAATCATTACCAATACAATTCCTTGCTCCTCTTTCTCTTATTGTTGATCCCTATTTCCACAATGACTACCTATTTTCACATTCCCCTCTTCCCATCTTTCTATACATGGCCTGACGTGTCACTACTTTGTTCAGTTCCATGTTATTATATACTTTATTTCCCAGAACACTTCACTGTAATATCAAATAATCCCACATTATTCCTACCACTTTCAAAACAAGTAGACAATGCTTAAATCATGACCACCGGGCGAGTTGGCCGTGCGTGTAGAGGCGCGCGGCAGTGAGCTTGCATCCGGGAGATAGTAGGTTCGAATCCCACTATCGGCAGCCCTGAAGATGGTTTTCCGTGGTTTCCCATTTTCACACCAGGCAAATGCTGGGGCTGTACCTTAATTAAGGCCACGGCCGCTTCCTTCCAACTCCTAGGCCTTTCCTATCCCATCGTCGCCATAAGACCTATCTGTGTCGGTGCGACGTAAAGCCCCTAGCAAAAAAAAATCATGACCATAGAAATATCCATCATCCCTCTCTGTACATCGCATTAAGACCAAAACAATTAATTAATCAATCAATCAATCAATCAATCAATCAATCAATCAATCAATCAATCAATCAATCAATCAATCAATCAATCAATCAACAGCATTTAGGGCTGTCAGTTGTTTATGTAGAAAAAAGACTGTGGAACTGTAACTCCCTTGGTAAATTATTTCAATCACTGTATCATCTTCCTATAAGTGAACATTTGCAAAAATGTATCCCTTTAAATTCTAACTTATCTTCATGTTCTGATCTCTTCTATATTTAAAGAACAAGACTCAAATTACTGTAAATCATCAACTAATATCATTCCAAGCCATCTCTCCAATGACACCTCAGAATAAACTGCTCAATCCAATAGCTCGTCTCCTTTCTCAAATACTTCCCACCCGAAACTTTACAAAATCTCTGTAACACAACCCTTTTGTCATAAATCACCTACAAGAAATGGAGCTGTTCCTGTGGATTTTTTCCTGTTCTCTAATCAAGTAATACTGGTGACAGTCACATATGCTCATTGTGGTCTTGCTGGAGACTTACATGCCCTCTCCTCTACAACCCCTAAATGACCTCATAATCATATTAACAAATCTGTAAATTTTATTTTCAATCCTGTTTGTGTGATTACCACAATGTAGATCTATCCTTATCATGAATACCTAGGTACTTACAGAGATCGCCAGGAGGAATGTTCACCCCATCAACACAATAATTAAACCAGAGAGGACGCCTTCCATTTGTCAAACACACAACCCGTTTACCAACATAACATTTCCCAATGTCCATATTACAATATCGTCAAGGTCTTTTCGCAGTCACTCACAATCCTGAAACTTATTTATTAGAAAGATCCTTATCTCTGATTTAAGTTCATTATTCATATTGTTTACATATATCAGAAAATAAAGGTCTCATAATACTGCCCTGTGGGACCCAATTCCATGACTGACACAGGATCAACTAAAGCTTCACCTACTCTAATGCTCTGAGTTCTACTTTCTAGAAATACATAGATGTGGTCCAATTATTAGGGTAAAAGAGATATTTCTATCTTTAGGTAAATTATCGAACTTTATAGCCTAATCCTAGAACATGTTTGGTGGTAAAGTTACCCCTTGGGATATCCCTGACCTAAATAATGTATTTTTTTCATATAAGGGCTACATTGAGAACCACAGTATAATTTCATTATTCAGGTGGTTGTGTCACTTTCGTAAGTGCTCATGTTCTGTTGTTTATCGTCTATATCGGCATATTGTTGCTGTATGGAAGTAAATAATGTAACCTGTTGTTATGTCTGTGCATTCTGTAAGTTACATGCATTATTGATAACATTCATGAGTTCAGTTGATATTTTATAAGAGTGGTTCCAAAGAACTGTCAAATTTTGAGGTTATAGGCAGACGGAAAGACTTCCGCGCATTGTTAGAGAGCTACTTGTTGTGAAACGTTACTCACAGCAATAGGTAGCTTCTATATGCAAATATCACAGCAATCTGTTTGTAGAATTAAAGAACGTGAAGATAAGAGGAACACAATGTCAACAACGTGTTGGAAACTGTGTGCGAAAGAAGAAACTAACCCCAAGAAGTAAGCGAAAGTTGCTTAATTTGTCAGTAAGCAATCGCAAGGGTACTAGTTCGGATTTACGTAAGGTATTAGAAGAGTACTGGACATTTGTATCAGCCAGGACTGAGAGACGTGATCTGTTTAATGCTAGAATGAAAGCAAGACGACCTTGAAGAAAAGCAAAGATTACTCCTGCTATGGCTGCCAGGAGGTTCCAGTGGGCCAAAACTCTCCAAAATTGGTCATCTGATGATTGGAAAAATGCTAGTCCATGAAAATTACTGTAATTCCTAAATTATCATTCATTATTCTATTTTTAAGCCAATGTAACTGATGTAACTGTACAGCTTATTGCAATTAGTTCTAGGCTTATTTGTTTTATTTATTTCAGGTTTGTTTTAGTGACGAATCGGTATTACCTGCCAAAGAAAACACAAGTCAATATGTCAGAAGAAAAGTAGGAGAAGCATTCCATCCAGATTGTCTGAAGCTAAGAGTGAAGCATGCAACATTAGTGATGGTCTGGAGTTTGATTTCTCGGCACGGCTGTGGACGATTATATATTGTAGAAGGAACTACGTGACGTGAACAGTATAGTATTAGGAACCCGTTTGCTACCTCAGATGCAAGAGCGGTTTCGGCAAAGTGAATTTATTTTTATGCAAAATGGAACTCCTTGCCACAAAGCCGAAAATGTAATGGAATTTTTAAGGGAAAACAATGTAAAAGTGCTTGATTGGCCTAGAAACAAGCCAGACATGAACCCCATATATATCTTTGGGGGATAGCAAAGAAAAATCCGAAAAACAATTATAAGGACAAAAAATGTCTTGATTGACAAACTCGTTCAGATCTGGTTTTATGATGACGATTTAGTCAGTGTAAAATTTGATTGAGGGTATCCCGGTCAAATCAAGTCATTCATGAAAGCTAAGGGGATGCATAGCAATTACTAAGGTCATGAACTTAGAAATTGGTAACATCTTATGTGTTCAATTCTCAATTTCTTAATACTCTAATAATTTGGCCACATCTTTAATGCCACCGAGTTAGTCATTATTTTATCTAGCCCTACTGCACAAATTATTGTCAGTAGTCTCCCAAAATCTACCCTATCAAAAGCCTATGTCAATCGTGACACATTTGACTCCTGAATCTAATGTATCTCCTATATTTTGCTGGAATCTACCAGATGTGCTTCAGTGGAATAATGTTGTCTAATCGTGAACTACCTTCTATCGAACCACTTGGTAATTTCGTAAATGTGTTGAATATAATCAGAAAGAATGCATTCCAATAGGTCGCATGCAACACCAGTCAAGATGACTTGTGTGTAATTATTGGCTTTATGTTTCTCACATTTTCCTTATACACAGGGTGCTACAACATTTATTCTTCATTCATCCGGTATACCTGCTTCATATACACACTAATCAATTAAGAACTACAGATTTGGTTCTATATCTCAACGAATTGACTTTCGTATATGCCCAGACATTTTACCAATCCCAGCAGCATTTCTAGTTTTAAATATTTGTATCTTATTTTCAATGTCCTTTTTCGTCGTAGGTCCACGTGGACATTGCAAAATAATTTCAAAAGAATGGGTGAAATAGTCAACTGCATAAGATAATGCAGAAATACATGACCATACCATTGGTGACATGTCCTGTGCCTCGCGAGTGGCGGGTGCGATGCGCATTTGCCGATGAACGATGTCTTTTTTACGTGAGGCAGGACTCTGATGCCCATCGACTAATGGGGAATACATATTTCCATGTTGTATAATTGCTATTGCACACCTTTCTCAGTCTATCGACATTCAACACTGTACACAGCAACAAGACATAGTACCATGCAGTGTATTCTGGACTTCAGATGTGGTGGCATCCTTTAGTCACAGAGTGTGCCTGCGACTTCCCTTCATCTCATCCATACTGCCTTTATTATAATTCGCACCCCACTAGCAGTCAGTCTGTAGGCAAAATTCTAGATACATGAATCAATGTGGATGGAGCCTTTAGATGGTTCGGATGACTCCAGGTATTAACTCCTCTTTTTGTTCATTCTAAGGTTGAATTGTGAGAAATAGGTATACCTATTTTCACCTTGATGTTGCAGTCCCATTCGGGGTCTATCAGTAAGTGCAACATCATCTGCATATAAGAGAGTCCTAGGAACACTCCTATGCAGGTCCCATGTGGTGGTGTCCATGCTGAGGACAAAGGGCAATGGGGACAGAGTGGAACATTGGTGTACACACCAACTTTCACTGAGAAGCTCTCCGAGACGTTGGCAGCACAACATACACAACCTCTGGTGTTCGTGTATAGCATCTTAATTATAAGCAATTCTGAAACATCATGGTCATGAGTGCAGACCAGTCATATGGTGCTGAACACGGTTGAAACTCATTTTAATATCAAGGAAGGCAATGTACACTGCCTGCTGATGCTCACAGTGCTTTTCAATTAGCATTCTGGCAGTGAAATTGCATGAGTTGTTCCCGCACCCTTAATGAAGGTGCACTGGTTAGCAATAATGCCGACGATTTCACCAAGTCAATAATGAAGGATACTCCCAAAGATCTTCTCATGGATATTTGGGGGCAAATTAGACGGTAATTTGCACATTCTGCTGGATCGACATTTTGCTTAAAAATAGGCACAAGGATGTTTGTAGTCCAATGACCTGGAACAGAGTCAGAGTCAACTCTGGCACCGAACAAGCTTGTCGACCCGTTGATAATGAATTCTCTGAATTGCTATAATTTTCAGAAGTTTCTTGGATGGTCATCTGGTCCTGGCGCTTTCTGGTTCTTCATACTCATCATGGCAACGTCGACTTCGTTTGATGTGAAGCATAAGATGGGGCTTACCATCTGGAACAGGGGTGATGTGGGAATTCAATGCAGGAAAACTCTACAAATGTTGTTGCTAATGTTTGAGGATTTCCTGTTTGTCCTGTAATCACTGGTCATCTTTGCCTCTAATGCACACAGAGTGCTCAATACTTGTGTCAATTTTGGTCAGCTGGAAAATAGTACTTTTCTCCTTCTTTGAGTTCACTGGTGTACAGTTTTTATCAGAACTATACCGACAAAAAAATCAAAGATGCTTTTCGTGTTATGTTCAGAACAATGGCTCAATCAGACTGGCGGGGAAAATTATTCCTTTTGAGAAAATGAGGTTAAATTGTTACTTACGGGTGCGCGATTCAAATTGACGAGCTGTTGCCGTGTTTCAGGGAAGACAAGGATAGGATTGTCTCTAGCAGGCAATACCCGCAGTTCATTTACTAAATAGCCGTAATTGCACACACAGTTAAAGAACACACTGTATTTAAGACACACTTGTCAGTCAAGGAAAGCACCAGATTGTTTCTCCTCTCGTCTGTTTGTCGCAGTAATATTCTATGTTAATTAACATGCTCGAAGATGCAACGCTGACGCGTCGCGATTCTGTATTCCTTCACTCATAACATTGAAAATTCAATGACGTACTGAACGAAGGAATCAACACGCCCAATGGTTTGATTACAGTATATGTTCAATATAGCCTCCTCCTACTTCGCCGCATAGTTCACAATGGAGTAGTAGTGACAGACTTTGGACTCTGGCCAGGATGTGTAGTGTGTGGCGAACGGTTTGGAAGGCTGCCTGTATACTTAGTACAAGTATGACTACTCTTTCTATGGGGTTCACATAGTAGTCAATTCGTGTAGAACAAACTGTACACTGCCTACCGGAGCTCGGGACTATGCGAAATGAACGAGAAACTTGTGCATTCGCACCGAGCATTACCTCTGCCTCCCACTTCCCTTCCTTCTCATGACGCACAGCAGCTGACTCTCTGGCATATCAAATACAGCAAGTTCATCAATTTGAACTGCACACCCGTAAGTAACAAGGTCACTTCATTTCCTCAAAAGGAAACATTTCCCCGAGAATCTGACTGCACCATCATTCTCAACATTACACGAAGAACATCTCTGATTTCTTTGTCAGTATAGTTCTGATACACCTTGTACACAGGTCATTACAGTGAGTGCGCCTCGATTCAGCGACAGGTTTCTTAGCAACACGTTCGTCAAAGACAACTCTTTCCCTGTGTTCTGGAGTTTTTGTGAAACCCAGTTCATATACAGCATATCTTTGCGTTTGCCTACACCGCTTCTTGTACTGGAGTCATCCATAAAAAAGGTTTAATCTTCAATACAGTAGGAACTAGGTTATGTTGTACCCAAGATTACTGTAACAATTGCAGTGAAAGATCTGTAGAATATGCCCAAATGTTGTCAATTGCATTCAGGTCAACGAGAGGCAAAGGAGAATATTACAGTTACTATCGAATTTGAAGGTACATGACTTACTCTGATGTCGAGCACAAGACCAGTATTAGACATGAAATCGCCCCCCCCCCCCCAATATTACAGGGCAAGACAATTGTTTGGCAGCAAATAACTTCACTTCATAGGTAAATTTTGAAATACGAACTTTAGCCCAAATGAAACCTAAAATTTCTAATGGAAATGAGTTAGCCAAAACGCATTTAGAAGAGAAACAATAGTCCGGAAACTTACAAGCAGTTTTTAATTTAGAAAACCATTCTTCAGAAATTATGGAACTCACACCCACTGAGTTTAACAGAGCGGTGACAGGTTCATTATTTCCTTCAATTCTCAGGAATGGCACGAATCCTGGGACCTCTTCCGCAATCCTACGGCATTCTTTAGGGCCTTCAAATGATAAATTAGAAGAAACAGAATTTTTACTAGGTTTAACGCTGGCTGAGCCTCGGGAAGGCAAACATGCTGGCTCAGCTGATGATACCAGTCATTTCCTGTTATCAGGGTTAGCGGAGGTGGCGCCAGAAGTTGAGGAAGATGATGTGCTGTTAAGATTAGTGCAATCCTTAGCAGGGTGAGAAAACGAGCCGCATTTACAGCAACATTGAGAGGGACAGCTTCATTCCTATTTCCGCTCGATTTTATCAAGGGGCGTTTTTCCGAAGGTGTTCGATTGATCCACATGCATAACACTTGCGTGTTGGGAAGATTCGGCGAGGTGCAGGCCAAGAACTTTTAGATGACGGAGGGGACTCCTTAGCAACTCGTAAGGTGTCGGCGAACCTTACTCCTTCAGCTGACACAACCATGGCCTCTATTTCTGAAAAGGTTTGAGGACGAGATGCGAAACATTGGTACGACCTATAGGGCGGAGAGATACATTCGACAATCGTTTGCACGCTTTTGTCTTCACAGAAATGAAGAACGAATACCCTGGTGTAAAACTTAATGTCTTGAATAAAGTCTGCAAGGTTTTCGCCCAACTGCTGTACTCTAAAGTAGAACTTTAGAATTATGATAACTTGGCTCTAGCCGGAATAAAGTTTGCCAGGAGGTGGGCGTGGAAGTCTTCTAAAGGGGATCGATCAGCTACGGCTTTAACTATTTTGAACGAAAGGACGCCTCTCGAATAAGGATACATCATTTAAGCATTTGGGAGCGAGAGAGAGCAATCACTAAGGCATGGTCTTGAAATACCACTAGACATCTTAAGACATAAATGACCTCATTAGTCGATTTTACCGAAAACATGGATATGCCCTTAAGCAATAGAGCCAATGGGTGAGGCAAACTACTGAAACCGGGTGACGTATTAGGTGACGGCACAGGAGTTTGAGAAGGCTCAAACACAGCGTTAGTCGAAAAGAAGGGTGGGATTTGTCTTGGATGACGAGACTCAGTTTCCAGTGGGGTAGATGTTTGTTGAGTTGCAACAGATTTCCTACTTTCTATGGCTTTACTAGGATCCTCATCAGTAGCCAAGTTTACCAAAGGGACTTGGTCGCTTTTGAGAGTAGCGGCCCCAGGCAATAATTGACCAACTCTATTAGACACACCTGACAGATGTTCATCCGAATTGCTAGCCTCCTTAGCATGATCATCCTTTAATTCTATAGACAATAGGTCCCTGGCCCTATTGCAGAAATGAAACAGCCTAGCCTGAACTCTTTTAAGTTGGTTGGCAGATGGTTCACTCACTTCAAAAAACTAACTACAGACGCTAGCTCGGTTGTATTGCCTGTGATAGTGGATATAGCCTCATCAATTTCTTTCTCCCCAAACAATGGGATGCAAATAGTAACTTCTAATGACTCTTTGAGGTTGGGAATATCTGCCACAACCGTGCCTCCAGATTGGACGTTTCTAATTAGAAGCTCGTAAATTAATTCCTCCTTTCGCATTACCCGGGAGCGAGGACATCCGAGGACCAGAAATGTTGACAGAAAAATGTAATAATTTGGAAAATTTCCAGCAACTGAGAAAATTCTTAGGATTCGGAGCGGATTCTACGTTTAGCCGTCAAAAGGGGCTTTATCTAGACAGATTCAACCACGCTCTGCTACCACTTGTTACCGTGTTATTGTGGATCACAGAGGTGAAAGAAGGTGCTGGTGGGAATGGGTCTACCTGCAATAGTCAAGGATTAATTCAAAACTTTAAAATAAAGGTTATATTTATTTTCAAATATTAAATTTCAACAAAACTCTTCACCTCGTGAAAGAACAAGGTTTCAGGTACATAGCAAATTTGATACAAAAATGGAAACACCAAGGACTGGTAATTTATAAGTTATGAGCTTCAAGTTCCTAATTTACAAGTTTCTAACGTCGCTAATGTTGCGTTTAGTTACATAACAAGGAGAGATATCTCTCAAAACACAAATTTCAAAAGCACTTTGCTCCAACACTTACTTTTTTTCGGCCTTCCAAAGGCACCACTCAGTATTACACAAATATGAGAAGAGAGCTTACATGCTCTACAAATTCTACCAACGAGACAGCGCTCCCAAACTCTTAAGCCTACTCAGCGCAACCATTAACTATTGCAAGACGAAAAACAGCGTCTTTGCTCAATACAATTCAACCTTTAGGCCTGTCTAGGCACAACCTGCAATTTACAATTAATATGAAATTTAGTTGACACAAGGGTATCTAGTAGCCATTTTACTGGGGCTTCGTGAAAAAGAACAGGTTAAGTTACCGGTCCAAACTCAAAAATGCATGGAGGCATACACTTACGCTCCTTGAAAACCAAGTTTTAAACCGTACTTGGGTTTGCGGCGCGATGATGCAGAGGCTAATCCCAAACTACTGAGGCGACTAGAAGGACAAGTTAATTTATGATTTACAGGAGAAAAACAGCTACAAAATCATGGTCACCTCAAGATAAATTGATGGCGAATTCGAAAGGGTAACGCACTCTCTATCCCCGATTTACAGTTTAAGACTTCATGAAATTTTACATGAGATAGAAGGAAGTTTACATTTTAGAAAATAGACGGTTACATAGTTAAAGATTAGAACTTTCCCCTCGGGTCAGTTTGCGGAGATAGCTACAGAGATAGAAAACTGGTGGCCATTTCCTGGGCTGATGTTCTGCGTGCTGAAGAATGAGGAACCTCGCCTCCTCTCTAACACACACAAACACACTCAGAAATTCGACGATATCAGACAAGTTAACATGAAAAAGCCGCAGCTTTTATACCCGAGAGGAAGATTCGAGAAGGCTCAGGACTAAATCCGGACACACCCTCTCATTTTTATTGGCTAAACAAAAGGTTACAAGAAGCCTACGATTGACTGAAAAATAAATGCACAAAATTTGTTATGGCCAGACTCCAAAACTGGCGGGATGAGAAGGAAATGTTGCAAACCTTGAAGTATCAAAAATAATGAAAGTCAATTCAGTTGAGAAAACCTATAAACACAAAACTCATTTAATTCTCTAATTATTCCACTTTGCACTAGAGTGCATGACCTCAGTTCTTTAGTAGAGACATCTATGGAGAAATGTGCGAACTTCTTGTGATACATCAAAACAAAACAAAGAAATCCAGTCAGTATAGGAGACTTTAAAATAACATATTACTCTATCATTTAGAAGTGACATCTTTTGATCAATGTCCCAACTTCATGCGCTAGCTGTTTCAAGTTTTCTATGATAGACAACGTTCTCAAAGGCACTTATTTAAATGTGCGGGGTTGAGGTGTACCTCCTGGTACAGTAATAATTTGAGCTCAGAGATCTGAATTCTAGAGTTATTCTAGAATTATAATACTGCTGATATCACTTAACAGATTAAAACCTAAGTGTTCAGAACTGAAAAAAATGTTCGCACTGCATGTGACGGAATATAACACAAAGCTTATCCTTTTGGACAGCTGAGTATCATGCTAATTAAATGACTGCACACTGAACGTGTCCATTTAATTGAAAACAACTGAAGTTTGATCTGCGAGAAATTAAAAAATCTACATAACAACTGGTAATGTAACTCGGCAATCTTTCCCTTGGAATGCTGACTACCATAGTAAATAAATTATTGCGTGTTAAATTCAAAAACACCCAACCTTTGAGCTACAAGAAATGAAAAATTCGCCGACCCGACTAGGATTCGAACCCGGGACTCATTTACTTGGGAAGCAAACAGGCGCACTAACTAAATGACTGTACATTAACAGCTTATGTGCTTCACTGAAACACCTAGCTTTAGTGTTACAAGATTCAAAGGAAAAAATCACCAACAGAACCTGGATTTGAATGTGGAGCTCACTTGGACACAAAGTTGAAGTGTGATTCAAATATCTAACTCTGAAAATTTTAACTTCTAATTGTGAGCAAAGAAAACAATCGCTGATTTGGGTTCTAAAGACCTGGATCTAACTTCGCCTCAGAACTAAGGGGGTTAAGTTCATAAGAAGAAGAAATGTTAAAAGTCCTCAACCCAACCCGGAATCGATGACGAGCTTTCCTTTCATTGAAGACTAAGTGTGAACGATTAGCACAAACAATGTTAACTGAATGTGGAGAGAGAATGCAACAAATTTTGCATTAAGTGAGTTCGTGATATATGTGCGTCTCAGAAAGAAAAATGATTGTAGGAACATTCTGATTAGACTTGGAATATGTGCTATGACATAAAATACAAAGTTCATGGTTTCTGCAATTAGCCTAGTATGCACATCTCAGAAAAAGAACATTGGTGGTACAACCAAGTTGACTAGACTTGGAAGTAACTTATTTGCTAAGACTGCACTGCACTGAGCTCTGGGCTGCAGATTTAAACCCTGGAGACGTGTAATTGACTGCTGTAATATTTACATCACATGGTACCTAACATTAGAGCAGCGAGCAAATAAAAAAATCCTCGGCCGCCTGGGAATCAAATTCGGCACACTTTCCCTTGGACTCTTATCATATTAGCTAAAGGATTCAAAACACACAACCTTCGAACTAAAAGAAATTAAAAACCACCGATCAGACAAGGAATCGAAGCAGTGGCTTCTTTACATGGGCAAGAAACAAGCATGCTAACTAAATGACTGTACATTAAAAGCTTGTGTGTTTAATTGAAACGCATCAAGTTCGACTTCTTTTCATAGGGGGGGGGGGGGAATAATAATATTCGCTTTACGTCTTACTAACTAGACTCGAACATATCAAAAGATTGCAATAATAATTTTGAAGATTAAATCTGCTTTCATGCTGAATACTCAACATTCATGCACAATAAGAAAGATAAACCGCCTGAGCTACTGAGCTCGGCTATTCAACTATTAAGTGCCAAAAACACACCCACACATTTAATGATGATAATAACAAATTGGTGGATCCAACCCACCGTCATACTGAATACTCCACTGCATACCCAACAAGAAAAAATTAGCTGGTGACGGAATTTAGTGCTGCAGGAGTTTGTGTCTTATCAGAATCACCTACCCGGTAATAAATAATAAAATCCCCGACCCAGCTGGGAATTTCCAAATCTAATAAATTTAAATCAGTCTGGATTACATACACAATAATAATTTGCAGGATCCAACCCACCTTTGTACTGAATACTCTACATGCATACCTAATAAGAAAAAGAAATCTAGTGCCAGAATTTATTCCCGCAGGAGTTTGCATTTTATCAGAATTACCCTATCAAGAATAAAATCCCAACATAACTGGGAATTAAAAAATTCTAGAATATTTAAATCAGCCTGGATTACACCTACATGCACATCATTCCTGTAATATTCAATCATTACCAAGCAAAGTGCTTATCCTGAACCATAGACATGTTCCACATTCAGTTGTCAGAGACCAAATGGGATATTCTACTGTAGTTTCTAACAACTAGGCTCACATGAACTCAAATTTTCATGCAGCATTTAATAATGGATCAGAAAATACATGAAACCTATCCAGTTCTCCAAAACAAAAAATTGAGGAGAATCTGTGATGGATAGGTTAGTATAATTACTTACAAAGGATAAAAGATGATCGTCAAAGAGACATATGAAAGTGCCGGCCAAAAAGTGGTGTAAGATGGACGGTACACGGGGGGGATGATATAAATAATACACAAGCAGTCACGCAAATAGAAGGACACTAGTGTATGAACAAGAATTGGCTACTTCGAATGTAATGAAACACAAGACACAACAAGTTATAAATAGTACTGCACAAAAAATATTGAAATATATTTCAAAACTAATCACAAAGGAAATCTCAGTGAGAGTGACACTAACATTTAAATTAGACTCATTAAAAAGAACAGATGATTACTAACCAATTGTACAATGAGAAATAAGAAACATTATGGAGGATATCGAATTTAAAATGAATAGGGGAAACACGCTGACTTAGTGACAAGACGACTACAAATGAACATAATCATCAACAATACAGTTTGTTGCCATGGTCCTAGATGGTTGAATCAAGATCATTTGAGTAGCCCAATATGGAAACATAATGTTCAAATTAATCTCCCAATTCAAAAATTGCCACTAATGCTTCTTACGCTCAGGCATAATGATCTGCTCATAATAAAAGTTGCAGTATTACACAAGGTATACAGAGTAGCTTCATATTGTTTGCAAATTATCTGAGATTAATTCAACAATGATACAAAAGGTTATTGAGATCCACCTATTCAATACACATTGGGTTCTTAAAATTAAGATTTACATCTTGTCAAACTAATTGAATGGGACATGTTTCGCCCACTGCATGGGCATCATCACCCGTTATCTCATGCCTAAGGAATAAAAATCAGGATCCTGAATACTCTAGTAAAAGTGTCACATAGAGAAACATGTGTTATAAAAATGCGGAAGCTTGTTGTAAGTTCACAAACGACAATTTACACAATTAATACATGTCTAAATAATGTGTGAATAGTGGTTAATGTTGGTGGAGTTTTACTTTTATATCTTTAAACCATTTTTAAAAATAGCTAATCTGTCTATATTTACATGAATGATAAGAATGTCTATGGCTAAAATTATGGCCTCAAGTTACAAGTTCAAAGTATGAATGGAATCTGGTTTAAAACAACTAAATATGAAGTCGTAGAATGATTACTATAAACCTTAAGTAGTTTTATCTTGGAAAGATGACACTGAATATTCTATGAGTCTAGTGTCAGACCTAAGATGAAATGCTGGTTAATAGAGCAAATGCCTGAAAGGCCTTACATCTGATCTGTTTTTGATAAGCTCTATTGGTAATAATAATAATAATAATAATAATCGTATGGCCTCAGCTACCGTGTGCAGACATTTCAATTTGACGCCATCTGGCTGTCTGCTCGTCAATTTAGACGTTCCGTTTTACTCTAGGCCCCCACTAGATGGCAGACCGAGTAAACCGAAACTCTCTTGGGCGTCTATGGCTGAGATTTAATTAATTTTGTCGGGTAAACACCAAATGTGTCACCAGAGATCTTTTACATGCCGACATCGTACGACATGGAGTGTCGAATGGACTTTTTTCCGCCCTTCAAAAATCCGACTACCTCTGCCGGGTTTGAACCCGCTATCTTGGGATCCGGAGGCCGACACTCTACCGCTGATCCACAGAGGCAGCTAGCTCTATTGGTGAAAAATATCTAATTCCCTCCATGGGAACTTAGAATTTTCCATTCTGAATATTCTTGTAGGAAGCTTGTAGGGTTATCAAAGAGTGTACAGCTGTGTGACTGATGGATTTGTTATTGTTATTAAACAGAGTGTCCACCAAATGAAGATGTTGAAATTGTGCTTATTAAATTTCAAAACTTGGAAATTAAATCTAGTACAATTAAATTCAGTTTAAGATTCTAAACAAATTGATTACCAATACTGCTGCAGTGAAGAAATTTCCTTGTATACAGACACCAATGACTGTCGAGCTTCTGCAATCACCCTCCACTTCTGTTCTTCTAATTCTTTCAGCAACAAAGCGGCCTTAATACCCTGCCGCAAACACAAATTGTGTTCTGCCTACCACAGCTAGCACAACGAACTCTATCACATATGACTCCACTGCTTCTTCTTCTACTTCCATTAAAGAAGGTTCACCAGAGGTGAGATATCTACAGAAATATCTTTCAAGAGAGCAAGTAACCAAAGCTGAGATTATATGGGGCATGCATACTGGCATGCAACACCATTATTCATGAGCCAGTGAAACTAGTGTACGTTTGTTCCCGTTAAAGTTTCCAGACTCTGAAATCACTTCGAAAGTTCAACTACACAGAACAAAAGTTGCATATACAATCACTCATGGTTTGGCTTGTTATTTTCATAAACAAGTTCTTGAGATGTGAATTAAGTGCACACATTTCACAATTGGTTTGATGAGTCACTGAATAAAGATTCTCAGATGGACCAAATGGATCTTGTAGTTTGTTGTTTCAATCCTGATACTAATGATGTATGCACTTCTTATTTTGATTCCGTGTATCTTGGTCACTCTACCTCCTAGGATTTGTTAAATGGTTTTTTGCAAGCACTGCAAGGACTCAATCTAAAAAACTCTAACAAATTTCAATGGATGGTCCAAATGTTAATAAAAAATTGCTTCAGGATATTGGTAATTTATTAAATGATGATCCAGATGCTTCTATTTTGGTGAACATTGGACCTTGTGGCTTGCATACTGTGCACAAATCATATAAAATGCCCGTAAAAGAAACCCAGTGGAATATTGCAGAGTTTCTTCGTGCTCTTCACTTCTTGTTTTGCTACGTTCCTGTAAGACATTATTTGGGTTCCAAAGTATTTCCTTTGAAATATTGTGCTATAAGATGGCTTGAAAATTCAACAGTCATTGAACGTGCTATAGATAACCTACATAATGTTGACAAATATGTGGATGGGAAAAACAGAAGCAAGAAAAACCCAAATTTAACAGCTTCAAAATAGTATCTACTTCACTATCACTAAGATAGTGTATACACTTCCTAACAATATCCAACACTAAAATAAGAATACGTATATTATTATTAAGAATAAAAGAAATAAGTTATTTGCGGCTAATGACTGGCATGGGAAGGATGTTTTGGCTGATTGAGACCATGGCGCCAACTTTTGTGGAGTCACATTCTTGCCACTTGTCTTTCATGAACTATACTAATGTATGGTACACAGACAAACTATACACTAAACAACAGAGGGATGTAAATAAAATTACGTCTACACTGAAGACTACTAAACCTATATCGCAAACGTCGAGCCAGGTAGTTTAACCACGTGGCTGCCACTTGGTGATGTATTGTAGACAATACAATTGGCTGGCAGGTTTAGAGATTGCACTCAATCTATATAAATCGATATGAATGGCAGCTTGGGATTGGCTGGATCAAGACCGAACTCATAGAATCATACTTCACAATCTCATGAACTCCGAACCTACGAAAAACTTTCATCATAACATGTGATGTCACTTTATTTTAAATCTTGTTCCCTATTCACAAAATTACACCTGATATTACAAGCTAGTAGTCGTGCCTCAAGATTCCGAACACCTCACATGAAAGGCAGATAGATATGGTTTATTTTAACTGGCAAAGTTAGGGACACATGTTCCTGTCTTACACTTAACCAGTGAAATACATAAATAACATAAAATAAGAATATTTGAATACTGAATTTAAAAAGAGACAAACAAATTACTATGTTACTGTGCTATCCTGCTGTACATAAAATATACATAAAATATCTATTATAAAACACAATATTTATTTATTTATCATTATTGAACATAACAGGCGTTCAGCCCAAATACATGTTCACAATGCAATAATAATAATAATAATAATAATAATAATAATAATAATAATAATAATAATTGTTCTGGGGGATTCCGTGGAGCAGAAAGGGGTGAAAGAAGGTGCTGGTGTTGAATGGGTCTAACTATGATATCAAAAATTAATTTAAAACTTTCAATAAAGGTTATATTTCTTTTAGAATCTCAAACTTAACAAACAATGTTTTCAGGTACTGGTAATCAGGTAAAAAATAGCAATAGAGATACAAAAATAGGAAAACCCAACAATAGGTAATTTAAAAATTTTGATCTTCAGGCTCCAAATTTACAAGTTTTGCAAATGTTGCGTTAGTCAGATAAGGAGAGATATCTCCCAGTACACAGTGTTCATGAGCACTTTGCTCCAACAGTATCAATTCATGGCCTTCCAAAGGCACCCCTCAATATTACAGTAAACTTAGAAAAGAGCTTACATGTTCTCCAACATTAACGGATTTCTAACAGCCCGCTTAAAGCAACATTACAAAAAACCTTACGATCTCTGGCCTCTCTCGCCACAATTTACAATTTAAAATTACTTTTATACAGGGGTATCTATTACCCAAACCAATGGGCCTTCAAGGAAACAGAACAGGTTATATTAATGGCCCCTACACAACCTGAATGGAGGCGTAAATTTGCGCTCCAAGATAATGAAGTATAAAATCCCAACTCGGCTCTTGGCCTGATGATACAGGCGCTAATCCCAAGCTACTGAAGTGACTCAAAAGAAGGTTCATTTAAAGCATTACAGTAAAGAAAAACAGTTACAAAATTTTGTCATCTCAAACCAAGTTGAAGGGGAACTCGAGAGGGTAAAGCACTATCTATCCCCGATTTAAGGTTGAAGACTTTATGAAATTTTACATTACCAAAAGAAAATTTACATTTTAGAAAAGGTTGGTTACATAGTTATAAATTCGAACCTTCGAAGTTTGTGGAGACAGCTAGAAAGATATCATATTTCCTGAGCTGTTGGTCTGCCTGCCTGCCTGCCTGCCTGCCTGCGTGTGTCTTAACACACACGCTCAGAAAGACGACAATCAATGAGAGAAGGTAGTCAGAAAGGCTGCTGTTTATATATGCGAGGGGACGGTTCTAGAAGGTTCTGGACTAATCCGGATATACCCTCTCAATTTTATTGGCAGAATCAAAAGTTACACTCAAAACCAACAAGAAGCCTGTGATAGGCTGAAAAATAATTACACAAAAATTGTGATTGTTCAGATTAAAAACTGGCAGAATGAGAGAGAAGTGTTGCTAAACTAGAAAAATATTAAAAAATGAACATAAATTTAGTTGGTAAACATAAGAACACAAAACTTCTTTAAATAACTACTTCCTCCGTCTTGCACCAGAGTCCATGACCACAGTTTTCTTGTAGAGATATCTATGGAGAAAAGTTCAAACTTCTTGAAGTAAACAAACACAGAGCAAATAAATCCAGTCAGTTTAGGCAACTTTACAATAACACTATTATTCAGTACTTCAATGTTGACATCTTCAGGTTAATGTCTCATCTTCTTCATGCCGTAGCTGTTTCACGTATTGTTCGTTAGATAGACTTGTTTAGGCACTTCTTTTGAATGAGCGGAGTTGAGGTGTATCTCCTGGTACAATAAATAATAATAATAATAATAATAAAATGAGAATCTATATACTAATTTGATACAACTAAGACTAATCTAGCCCCACCCTGTCATTGCATACTCCACGTAACCGCCACAACAGAGCGTTGCTGCAAGAACAGCTGATTTCGCGTTTCTACAGACTCTGTACATGCCCTTGTTTACTCAGCTGCTTACTTTGCATTCCTTGTTCCCTGACCAACTCTCTCTGGATTCAAGTACACCAAATGACAACAATTGCATACTATCCTGCAATATCGCAATCAGTAGAGCCTCTACATTTCCAACTTACCACACTATTCACCTACTCCACTAACTCAATGCTCTTTGTTATCACTCGGTCATAGATAACCTCCAGGCTGGAGTTCTACCTTCTCCACTATATACACATCACCAGCACTTCACTTACTACTAAATTTACCAAACAAACTCCATCCACTGAATATCACCATCGTATTAACCAAGCCTCCCATAAACACACGTCATCATTCCAAACACACAACCCCATATCCTCTCTAACCTATACTTCATCCTCGTTGAATTCACTGCACATACCTCCATTACACTTACTATCAACCATTTCATCATACAAACACCAACAACCATATTCATTACCACCTTCATTCTTACCACACAAAAAAAAGGCTCAAACTCCACTCCAATTCTGCCTCCTTATTCACTCCTCTCACTTTACATCTCTTACACATACACCTATTACCCATATGACTCTCCCTCTTTCATCTTTCTCTCATAGGAATTTTTTATCGCACATAGATACCAGTTCAACTCTCCTCCTTCTTTCCATTCCTTGATAATCCACCTTATAATAATCAGCTCATCCCCTTTTCCTAATACTTCCCGATGCTTGGCATTCAATAAACTACTTCTTAACTTAATTGTTTCTCTACAATTACCTAATAAGTGAAAATCGTCGTTCACTGCCCACATAGTATACATACTGTCTTATCTCTACCTTTTAACCAACCCTTATTCTTATGTAGTCCCATCAGCCACCACACCAACCCACCCCTGTTTAACCTATCAATGTATCTAATATTTATCCCTGTTACTTCCTCTACCTTATTAAAAACACTAAGATAACTTCTTAATCTACTTTCTTACAATAAATTCTGCCTATGTATATCTCTTTTTTTTTTTTTTTGCTAGGGGCTTTATGTCGCACCGACACAGATAGGTCTTATGGCGACGAATGTATATCACTAATCCTCCTCAAAAGCTTATTCAGTCCCCTGGCTTCTGTCTTCATCCTCACCTCCACCACATGTACTCTAAGTCTATTATCTCTAAGTATACCTTGATTTTTACTAGCCAGCATCCCTTATGCATGCTCTTCCTTTGTTGCTCATACGCAGCTTGTAAACCCTCTCACGTTCTTGTCTCTTCAAAGTCATCCAATACCTAACTACTCTTTTCACACACTCAAATTCCAAATCATCACCAAATATTAATTCCATCCCTGCATTAGCTGTGCACTGGGGAAGCCGCATCACCGACTTACCAAAATTCATAATGATCCGTCTTAATTCCACTCTTTTATTCATTCAACCCATACTTCTGCACCATACATTACCCTACTAAAAACCACCGTTCTTAAAACTAACCTCAAAGTTTTGTAACTGATTCCCGGAAATTTACCCAGCAAGATTTTGACTGATGCTAGGGCAGCCTTCCCTTTGCTTCTCGATCTTCTAATCTTTACTACCTTGCTTTAAATCCACTCTAGACTCTAAGGGTCTGCTCAACCTATCGTCTGCGATTTTTACACAGCAACTGACCACCCTATATAAAGCTTCCACTGCCCTTATCATCTTTTCTGAAACCCCAAAACTACACAATTTCTCTAATAGAGCCCCTCTATTCACCACATCGAACACTTTTTCAAAGTCAATTGTCGCTAAATACACCTTACTTCTTGACAGACTCATGTACTTCTCCATAACCATCTTCACTATCATTATATTGTCAACTCTTCTTTTCTTTCTCCTAAACTACCCTGGATATCTGACAATACCTTGTTTCTTTTGGCCCATTCACTTAACCTGATCACCAACACCCTTGAATAAATTTTACTTACAGAATCTAACAGAGATATTCCCCTATAATTATCCATACCGCTTTTGCTACCCTTTCCCTTATATATTGGACATACAAATCCTGTCTCCCACTCCATAGGGTACTTCCCCCCATCAAAAATCTTATTAAATAGTTTCACTATGCCCTCTATCATTGTCCCATTTTTGCTAATTCATTTTCAAAACTTATTACTGATCCCATTGCAACCCCCCGCCGCCCTGCCCCTGATTCTTATCACTCCAAAGGTTTCTTTCCTTGTAATTTCCTTGTCTAGATCATAAATTGCCACTCTCCTATTCCTCCAAATTACTTCTCCCGCTGTCTCACATGACCATACCTCCCCCTTCCCCCGAGTAATTCACTAAAAGAGCTCACCCACTGCACCTCCTCAATTCTCGTTTTCTCTCAGCTCTTTCCACCCTTAATTATTCTGTTAATCCTTTCCCACACTGTTTCAATGCTATTCAACTTACATTCCTTATTTATGGCTTCAGTCTGTTCCTCCAACAATGCCTTTCTTGCCTCACAAATTTTCTTTTTATAATTTTTCCTTAACTTACAGAAGACCTCTCTTTCTGCCCTCCCACCTTTTTCCTATCCTCTCCTAAGGCTAACAGCACCCTCTTCCCCATTCCTTCACACTCTTTATTAAACCATTCTTCACCCTCTTCCTTTTTTCTCCTTTTGAATTTTTCCGTCTGAGCTATCATCTATAAAACACAATATAAATAAACATTTCCTAAGTATAATAATATAATACCTGCAAAAAATTAATATACAACGAATTGCAACAACAAAAACAACAACAACAACAACAATAATAATAATAATAATAATAATAATAATAATAATAATAATAATAATAATAATAATAATACAGTAATAATAATAATAATAATAATAATAATAATAATAATAATAATAATAATAATTATGCCTTATTATTATTTTATAGACAAGCCTAATATTTACAATTAATTTGTCCAATTCCAGAAATATATCACACTAATGAATATTACAGTTTTCGTGTTTTCATTGCCAGTGAAAAACATTACAAAATGGGGATTGGGTTAAGGTTAACTATGCTGGGAACCACAGCTGAGTATGCTCTATCACTATTGATGAATGATATAATAATAAGAAGAACAAGAAGACAAACAAGAAAGGTCAGGATGAGAAGGAGAAAAAGAAGGAGAAGAAGAAGAAGACAAGAAAGAAGAAATCTGTCACACTACGAGCTCATTTCATAGAGGTATTTTGAGCACATATTTTAGGTCATCCGTGGTTTGATATCCCTCTGACCTCCTGCAGAAGGAAGTTTCATTCACGGCTGGCCACAACAGTGAAGGAATTGTTGTAGGTTGACGTTTTATGCTTAATAATAGCAAGCAATGTCTAGCTCAGTGCTCTGGTGTTTTTATCATAGCGCTCAGAAAGGCTATGAAATCATTCATACAGGTAAGATGGGGACTGTAAGGTAAGGATTCGGTGCAATGAAGTCAGGGTATGCAGCTTGCATCTCTCTTCAAAGCATAGCCATCCGAAGACAACGTAAGACTGGGTAACATGATCTGAAAATTTCAGATTATATATAAATCTTACACAGGCATTCTGTGCACATTGTAGTTTATATTGAAGCTCTGTTTTCATGTCTTTGTAAACTACGTCAGAATAATTGAATATTGGAATAACAAGGCTTTCAAATAGTTTCTTCTTTAAACTGAATGGAAAAGTAAATTTGAAATTGTTTAATATGTCCAGCAGTGCGAAAATTCGCCCACTCACAGATATTGTCTGATCCGTCCATGAGAAGTGCTGGTCAATGAACACTCCGAGACGTTTTACGCTCTTGCGAAAGTATAAAGCTTTGTTTTAAAGTCGTACGTCAGAGTTCGGTAATTATTGGAAATGGGTGGGCTACTGTTATGGTTTGGGAATTTTGGGGTTTAAAATAAGTCCGTGCTGGGAAGACCATTTGCTTATGGCCTCTAGATCCATGTAAATTTGCTCAATTGCTTTCGAAATGTCTGTTGGTTTTGCATGGATGTACAATTGTACATCATCAATATTAATGTGACATTTACAATGAGTCAGCAGTTTAGCTAAGTCTTTGATATAGACAGAAAATAGCAAGGGAGCTAGGATTGACCCTTGTGGTACACCCATTTCACATATTGCCATGAAGGAAAGGTACCTTGCTTGATGACACGTTGTTGACATTCGTGCAAATAGGCTCCCATCCATCTCAGAGAACTGTAGGAGAACCCTAGGTGATAAAGTTTGGATAGGAGCAACTCATGCTCTACAGAGTCAAATGCTTTCCTGAATTCCAATAATACTATAACTGTCAGTTTTTGCTCATCAATAGCCTGTCTTATATCATCAGTCACGCTTAGTAAGGTAGTACATGTACTGTGCTTTTGTCAGAAACCTGACTGGAGTGGGTCTAGTATGTCGTGGTTGTTGAGATAGTTCACAATTTGGTTAAGCACTATGTGTTCGAGTCCCTTGGCTATTATAGACAGTATATTAATAGGTCTGTAGTCACTGTTTAGTCTACGAGATTTTGTTTTCAGTAAAGGAACTACCAGGGCCATTTTGCAGACAGCTGGTAATACACTGTTTTGAAGGGAGAAGATGTATATGAATGTCAATATTGGATTAATAGCATTGATAATTTTCTTTAGCATTATATTACATATATTGTCCACCCTTGTGGATTTAGTTTTAATTTGCAAGATAGATGCTTTCACTTGCAGGAGTGTGAAATAACTACAATAAAATTTGCCTCTGCCTATGGATGGTGTGTTGTAATTTGCACTCAAAAGATTTCCGTTTGCTTCTTTGTTTTATTGAACATGGGAGTATACGAAGTGATTATTCAGTTCATAAAGAGAAATCCCCAAATCATCTAGCTTGTCTGGTTTGTCCAGATTGTCGGACTGAACTTCCACAAGGTAGCAGGTCTTAAAAGACAGGTTTTATAAGGTCATGGGCGTAACGTAGCCGAGTGTTTTTTACTATCTGAGTCGTTTTATTACATAGGCGTTTGTAACAGATAAAGTTTTCCTATGTCGGGTAATGTTTATATTTCCTATGAGCTGCATCCCACTTAGCTATAATTGCTCTAATATCATCAAATAGCCATAGGGAGAGTTTTTACAGATGTGTGCTGTTCGTAGAGGAGCGTGTTTGTCGAAATTATGTGGTATCATGTTATTGAAAATGGTGACCATGTCATCAATGTTAGGTCTATGAGTTATCTTCTGCCACGGCATCGAAAAAGCGTCTTCCAATAACATTGAAAATACGGCTATAGTCTCTGTAAGTAATTTACTTAGGTTTATGTGTGGGGCATTGCAGCGCATAAGTCATAAACATAATGTCATGGGCTGACAGTCTGGGAGCAGATGTTTGGCCATGATGTAATACTCTATCAGGGTTGTTCATTACTATTAGGTCCAGTAGTGTGTGTGGAGTTTAAGTGTGGTGAGTGGGAGAAAGTGGGAGGATTGCCATACTGCATGCCTGAAACTAATTCAATTGATGGGTGATTTTGGAAGAATTTGTAACTAGAATGTTTGTATTGAAGTCTCCGATCATTATAACTTGTTCGTACGTAGGTAACAGTCTGTAAAGATAAGTCTCTACGTCATTCAGGCAGCGAGTTTTAGGTGGCTTGTATACAGCACCTACTAAGCATTTCACAGTAGAGACCTGTATCTCTATGAATATGTACTCAGGTTTCCGCTCACACTGATACTGATTGATAATTTGAGGTTTCAAGCACAAAGAGACAAAAGCACAGACCCCACCTCCCCCTTTGGCAAGTCTGTCATTCCTCAGAAAGCCAGGTAATTTCAGATTCTTAGCCTGATGTTTGGACTTTCAAACAACTTTCTCTCCATAAGATTATATTAAAGGACAGTGATATGAAAATCGCTTTTAATTCATGTATACGATTTTGAGAAACTAAACTCTGGGCAATAACGTGACATATGTGAAGTGCGCTTTTATGCCCATTTAGGGCTGACTGGAGATTGTGTTGCAGCTTCAAGGGGTGGGGTTTGGGTCAATGGACTAGCAGGTAGACCGGTTGAAAGGATAGGTGGGGAAGGCGAAGTGTGTAAAGTATAGCTATGGTCAGAGGGATTACGGCTGTTTGTGATGTGCATTGCCAATTCCTAAAATGAAACTAACTAGAACACAGCATGTGACTACATTCCATGAATGGTCAGCAATTAACGTATTTTAGAAAATTACATTGTCAGTAATAATAATAATAATGATAATAATAATAATAATAATAATAATAGTGATACCATGCAGCAGCAGAATAGGCATACAGAATACTCAAGTAGGAGCTTATTCGACATGTTGATGTTAGATCTATGTAGACGTAATACCGAGGCCTGATTTAAATTAGAACCAGTTAGGAAAATTTTATTAAAGAGTAAGTAGATTGACAGGTGGTAGGATAAAAAGACAGAATAGCAAAGAGATATTTAGATAAATAGATAAATATATACAGTAAATGGATAGATAGATGAAGATAGCGAGATAGATAAAGTTACTTGAAAAAAATAAAAAAGCTAGCTTCTCAACTGTGACTAACAGTAAAGGATGGGAGTGGACTAACATTGTCAAGTGATAAGGCAGCACTGCAACAGAAGCTTAAGCCATAGGAAGTTCCTTTAAGTGGCACTCTTAATTTCATCCCGTTGGCCTTCTTGATTACAATGTCTCCTGAGTCAGTCCAAGTGTTTGTAAGACCAAAATGCTGGATTGCTGTCTTCAAGATGAACATTCAGATAGCCATATGATCTTCATGTATTGTTGTGGATGAGTCTTTCAGTTTTCTTTTCCTAGTGAAGACATCCTGCCGTGAGCGATAAGACACAAATTTCACTAGGAAGGTCTTGTTTTCCCTGGTGATCGAGGTCCTACTCTGTGACACCTATCAATGTCATTACGTCTAACATCTGCTCCTACTGCTTTGCACATCTTGAGCACTAGTTCATCACAGTTTTCGTTGGCACATTCGAGGATGCCAGAAATTTTTACATTATTTCTCCTGCTGTATTGCTCAATTGAATCGCACTTGGTGTCCACATCCTCCTTCAGTTTGTATATTCCCGACTCTTTCTTATCAACTTTTTCAGTTAACTCTGGAAATGCTTTGATATTAAATCTTAAACTTTCTTCAAGTTCTTTATGACCAATTTTTTTAAGCGGGCCGAAATGGCATACACAATTATTTCAAGGAAGCTGTCCGAGTTAATGAAGTCGTACAGCCAGCACTTCACGAGGCAGTCTACGTTGGCAGCACTGGTAGTGGCTGGGCTTCCAACTCCGTTGTTTTGGTGGCCCGTTTTTGTTACAATGCAAATTTGGAAGAAAAAGACGATCAATACCGACAAAATGTGTGGGTATATCGATTCGTAAATACAAACGTAACACTTCCACAAGTTTTTATCACTTCCACTGCTGAATAACACCTTCAAATCACTTGATTACTGTGGAGCCTCACTCACCCATGTCCGTCACCAACCATTTCATCAGATAGGTTAGAAACTCAACACGGTACAGCCCGAACGGTGTCACGATGCATTACACATTTACACAAGGTTTTCCTACATCAGCACAATTAATAATTGTAATAATAATAATAATAATAATGAGAACTCGAATGAGTACTAACTTCAAGTGAATTTCACACTTTCCTGCATTTAGTCAGTGTTTGTAGTCTCTTTTTTAGAATTTACGAGGTAGTGACTATCACACATGTCATTGCTTAGTAAACAAACACAGTGTGGAAGCCATACATTTAAGCGATTAGAATACTTAGAACACGATATAGGCCTCGCCATTCCCCAACAACACAGAATATACGAGAGTAAGCAGATCAAAACATCGAAAATTTAATTGATCATAGTCGCTACTGCTTGCTGTAGGCTATCCATATAGCTAATGAAGCTACCTGTTACTTCACATTCGAGATCACACTGGTTTTGTTAATGTTTATTCAGTTTTCTTTACAATTTATTCCTGGCAGAAAAGACATGCACAAGATTAATATTATAAAAAATTTTAAAATGTCCTTCTACTAAGGGATAAATACGGTATGTCCATTTTATCTGGCAGCGGAACGAATTTCCAGATTTTTCTGAATTCCCTGACATTTCCTGGTTTTCTCACTATTAATCCAATACCCTGATATTCCCCAGTTTCCGGTTTTCCATATGGGTGGCCGCCCTGCTAAACCCGTATTTCTATGGCGAGGCCACAGTCTTTTTATTTGTGTTGAAGAAGTTAAAAAAAGGTGCACAACTGTGTGTTGCCATGTATGTCTTTACTAGCTGATGTGAAAGCCTCCTCTTGTCCTTTTAGTCAAATGGGGATGCTCGTGCTTAAAGTTGGCTACAGAGTCAATGTTGAAATCGAATACTGAGGGATGTTTAGTGAAGAGTGAGTAACGAGATGAGGGTAGAAGGATATTTAAGAGTAGAGAAGAAAGGGTTAAATTTGACGAAAAACGCTGTGTATACATTTACTTACCACGTCGACCTTTCTGGTGTGAACTAGTTGCCTTTGCAGAATCAGAACGAATGATAATTGCACTTTCTGTATTGTATCTGTGTGGTATTGAGGAAAGTGGGTGTGGCAGAGGAGAGGAGATGAGTGGAGCATTAAGCTTACGTGCTGTTGGCCGTAGGCTGAACATTTACACCGATAAGGGCACATACTTCTTCGGAGTAGCAAAAGAAATCAAGGCCTTTCTAAAAGACAACCCTGAGATGGTTGGTTGGTGATTATTGTTTTAAGAGGAAGTACACCTAGGCAACCATCCTCTGTATAACACTAATCAGAGCGGAAAAATGGAAGGCGTCCGACACTTCAAAAAATGAAGATATCGACCAAAGCAAGACAAGGGCCACGAAGGGCGTGAAAATGAAAGACTCCCAAGACCTCGCAAACCTAATAGCATCGGGGTTGGAAAATAACAAGAGTTGACCTAGAGAGGTCAGATAGGATAGATAAAAGTGAGGAGCCCGGCACAAGTAAGTGGAAGCAATGCCAGGACTCAGCTAAGGGCCCCGTGGTCGCCAACCCACGCTCCAAAGACCAGAGCCCCTCGGGAACCTCATAGTCGCCTCTTACGACAGGCAGTGGATACCGTGCGTGTTATTCTACCGCCCCCACCCACAGGGGGAGACAACCCTGAGAAAACCAACTCTTCACACAACTGCAGGCATGGGACTGACATGGCATTTCATCCCACCTGCAGCACCACACTTTGGTGGAATCTGGGAAGCAGCTGTCAAGAGTCTGATATATCACCTCAGAAGAGTGGTGGATACTTATCGCTTCACCAACAAAGAATGGACCACTCTTACAACACATACTTACACCCTCTAACTAAATATTACTTAGGCGTGTCTTAATTGTGTAAATTGTCATTTGTGAACTTACAACAAGTTTCCTCATTTTTATAACACATGTTCCTCTGTGTAACACTTTGACTAGAGTAATCAGGATCCTGATTTTAATCCCTAAGGTATGAGATCATGCCTGATGATGCCCATGCAATGGGCGAAATATGTCCCTTTAAATTATTATGACAAGATATAAATCCTCCTTTTAAGAACCCAATGTGTACTGAATATGAGGATTTCAATAAACTTTTGTAACATTGCTGAATTAATGTATATGTCCATACGGACCAGTCATTCGATTTGTAACATACAATAATCTGAGATTGTTGTAAACAACCCACGGAGTGAAATTAAATTCCACTGTTCGTATCGGAGTTGAACCCTGTACAGAAATGTTATATTAATATTGTGTAGGAAACTAACAACTCATATAATTACTATAAATCCAATCATAGATCAAGGAGGCTATCTTCTTGTCGGTGGACGACTACACAACACTCCAATACTAGTGGAGGGGAAACTTTACAAATTCTGTATCATATCATCACACAAATATAATTATGATGGCGGAACAACTTCGACTACTTCATCTTGGCACTCAACCCTCTGAGAGACAAGTTTAGGATCTCATCAGCAAGGGGAATGGAAAGAAGCCACATTCATACACGTCTCAAGTGTTATACGTTCAATGCAGGTACCTCAGAACAATTAATGTGAAATACACAAATGGTGCCTTTAATCCCGACATACCCATTCCTTAAAACTAGCATTGACTATGCTGGCCAAATTCTAATAAAAAATCGTGTGAAATCGAACAAGACCAGACTGCCTAGCTACCAAGGCTGTCTACATAGACATGATACGTGATCTCACCACAACATTTCTCTGCACTTTCTTGACTTAGTTCTCATAGAGTTCAACCCCTGAACATTTACAGCAATAAAGGAGCAAACTTCTTCAGAGCAATTGAAGAAATCAAGGCCTTTCTGCAAAACAACCCTCAGAAAACCAACTTTTCACACAATTGCAGGCAAGGGACTGACGTGACATTTCATCCCTTCTGCAACACCACACTTTGGTGGAATCTGGGAAGCAGCTGTCAAGAGTCTGATCTAACGCCTCAGACATGTGATGGATTCTTATCGCTTCTCCAACAATGAATGGACCATTCTTGCAACATATACTCACATTGATTCACCAAAGCCAAATGATGATCCTTTTGACACTCCTTACCCAACTACATCTCATTTCCTTATGTTGTTGTTGTTTGAGTCATCAGTCCATACACTGGTTTGATGCAGCTCTCCAAGCCACCCTATCATGTGCTAACCTTTTCATTTCTACGTAACTATTGCATCTTACATCTGCTCTAATATGCTTGTCATATTCATACCTTGGTCTACCCCTACCATTCTTACCACCTACACTTCCTTCAAAAACCAACTGAAGAAGTCCTGGGTGTCTTAAGATGTGTCCTATATTTATATCTCTTCTTCTCATCAAATTTAGCCAAATCAATCTCCTTTCACCAATTCCATTCAGTATCTCTTCATTCGTGATTCGATCTATCCATCTCATCTTCAGCATTCTTCTGTAACACCACATTTCAAAAGCTTCTATTCTCTTTCTTTCTGAGCTAGTTACCGTCCATGTTTCACTTCCATACAATGCCACGCTCCACACGAAAGTCTTCAAAAACATCTTTCTAATTCCGATATCAATATTTGAATTGAGCAAATTTCTTTTCTTAAGAAAGCTCTTCCTTGCTTGTGCTAGTCTGCATTCTATGTCCTCCTTACTTCTGCCATCGTTACTTATTTTACTACCCAAGTAACAATATTCATCTACTTTCTTTAAGACTTCATTTCCTAATCTAATATTCCCTGCATCACCTGCCTTCGTTCGACTGCACTCCATTACTTTTGTTTTGGACTTATTTATTTTCATGTTGTACTCCTTACCCAAGACTTAATCCATACCATTCAGCAACTTCTCGAGATCTTCTGCAGTCTCAGATAAAATAACAATATCATCGGCAAATCTCAAGGTTTAGATTTCCTCTCCTTGCACTGTGATTCCCTTTCCAAATTTCTCTTTGATTTCCTTTACTGCCTGTTCTATGTAAACATTGAAAAGGAGAGGGGACAAACTGCAGCCTTGCCTCACTCCTTTCTGGATTGCTGCTTCTTTTTCAAAGCCCTCGATTCTTATCACTGCAGGCTGATTTTTATACATTTTTTAGATAATTCTTCGTTCTCGGTATCTGATCCCTATAATCTTCAGAATCATAAATAGCTTGGTCCAATCAACATTATCGAATGCCTTTTCTAGATCTATGAACGCCATGTACGTGGGCTTGTCCTTCTTGATTTGATCCTCTAAGATCAGACGTAAAGTCAGGATTGCTTCACGTGTTCCTACATTTCTTCTGAAGCCAAATTGATCTTCTCCCAACTCAGCTTCAACTTGTTTTTCCATTCTTCTGTAAATAATACGTGTTAAAATTTTGCAGGCATGAGATACTAAACTAATGGTGCGGTAGTTTTCACACATGTGAGCACCGGCTTTCTTGGGAATAGGTATAATCTCATTCTTCCGAAAATCAGATGGGACTTGTCCTGTCTCATACATCTTATGCACTAAATGAAATAACTTTGCCATGCTGGTTTCTCCTAAGGCAGTCAGTAATTCAGAGGCAATATCATCAATTCCAGGTGCCTTGTTCCGATTGAGGTCACTCCTAGCTCTGTCAAACTCTGACCTCAAAATTGGGTCTCCCATTTCATCAGCATCAACACCCTCTTCATGTTCCAGAACCAAATTATCTACATCTTTACATTCATACAACTGTTGGATATACTCCTGCCATCTTGTTGCTTTGTCTTCTTTCCCTAGAAGTGGCTTTCCATCTGAGCTCTTAATATTCATACACCTAGATTTCCTTTCTCCAAAGGTTTCCTTGATTTTCCTGTATGCAGCATCTACCTTTCCCAGGACCATACAACCTTCGAAATACTTGCACTTCTCTTTCAGCCATTCTTCCTTAGCTACCTTGCACTTTCTATCCACTTCATTCTTTAATCGCCTGTATTCTTTTCTGCCCCCTTCATTTCTAGCATTCTTGTATTTTCGTCGTTCATCAATCAGGTCTAGTATCTCCTGAGTTATCCACTGATTCTTAGTTGGTCTTTTCTTCCTTCCTAACATTTCTTCAGCAGCCCTACTGACTTCATTTTTCATGACTTTCCACTCTTCCTCTATAGTGTTTCCTTCGGCCTTTTCTTTTAGTCCTTGTGCAACATGTTCCTTGAAACAATCCCTCACACTCTTTTCTTTCAACTTGTCTAGATCCCATCTTTTTGCATTCTTTCCTTTAATTTCTTCAACTTCAGATGGCATTTCATGACCAACAAGTTGTGGTCAGAGTCCACGTCTGCTTCTGGGAAAGTTTTGCAATCCAACACCTGGTTTCTGAATCTCTGCCTAATCATAATGAAGTCTATTTGATACCTTCCAGTGTCTCCAGGTCTCGTCCACGTATACAGCCGTCATTTGTGGTGTTTGAACCAAGTATTGGCATGGACTAAATTATGATCAGTGCAGAATTCAACCAGCCGACTTCCTCTTTCATTCCTTTGTCCCAATCCAAATTCTCCTACTGTACTACCTTCTCTTCCTTGGCCTACCACTGCATTCCAGTCTCCCATCACAATTAGATTCTCGTCACCTTTTACATATTGTATTAAATCTTCAATCTCCTCATATATTCTTTCGATTTCTTCATCATCCGCTAAACTAGTAGGCATATAGACCTGCACTATTGTGGTGGGCATTGGTTTGGTGTCTATCTTGACGACAATAATTCTTTCACTATGCTGGTCGTAGTAGCTTACCCGCTGCCCTATTTTCTTATTCATTATTAAACCAACTCCTGCATTTCCCCTGTTTGATTTTGTGTTGATAATTCGGTAGTCGCCTGACCAAAAATCTTGTTCTTCCTGCCAACGTACTTCACTTATACCAACTACATCTAACTTTAGCCTATCCATCTCCCTTTTCAGAATCTCTAACCTACCACAACGATTCAAACTTGTAACATTCCACGCTCCGACTCGCAGAATGTCAGTATCCATCTTCCTGATGATCGCCCCCTCTCGTGTAGTCCCCACCCTGAGATCCGAATGGGGGACTAGTTTACCTCCGGAATATTTTTTTTTTTTTTTTTTGCTAGGGGCTTTACGTCGCACCGACACAGATAGGTCTTATGGCGACGATGGGATAGGAAAGGCCTAGGAGTTGGAAGGAAGCGGCCGTGGCCTTTATTAAGGTACAGCCCCAGCATTTGCCTGGTGTGAAAATGGGAAACCACGGAAAACCATTTTCAGGGCTGCCGATAGTGGGATTCGAACCTACTATCTCCCGGATGCAAGCTCACAGCCGCGCGCCTCTACGCGCACGGCCAACTCGCCCGGTCCGGAATATTTTACCCGGGAGGAAGCCATCATCAGTACATCATTCATACAGAGAGAGCTGCATGTCCTCGGGAGTTAGTTACGGCTGTAGTTTCCCGTTGCTTTCAGCCGTGTAGCAGTATCAACACAGCTAAGCCATGTTGAGTATTATTACAAGGCCGTATCAGTCAATCATCTAGACTGCCGCCCTTGCAACTACCGAAAGGCTGCTACCCCCCTTTCGATGAACCATTCGTTAGTCTGGTCTCTCAACAGATATCCATCCGATATGGTTGCACCTGCGGCTCGGCTATCTGCATCATTGGGACACGAAGCCTCCCTACCGCGGCAAGGTCACATGGTTCCTTATAGGAGAGCAAATTACCACACTCTCTGATACTGATTATACTTCCTCTCTCATCACAACCTTGCCCACATGGCTATATTTTCAAAAGCTTACACAGAACTCCTAGAAGAGATTGTGATATGAATATCTCAATAAATGCACAATGAAATACCCCATAGCAACATAGTCATACTGAAAGAAGAGGACACGCATGCTATGAAGTGGATGACGACAGTGATCAAATGTGTATCCTGGTAACAACAAATTAATTCATGTAAAGAATGTTCAGGTGTGTAACGGTGAACTTACAAGGCCAATTCACAAACACTATCCTGTACGAAGTATGAAACAGAAATTCAAGATAACTCTTGAATGGCTTATTTATTCCATTGCATGCTTAAGTAATATTATAAGTCACAATGGACAAGTAACACCACAGACCACATTAGGAAGAATAATTTTCACTTGCCACAAGATGGCTACAATGTGTGTAGTATATAAGCGAACGCACACAGTAAACAAGAACATCACCTGCAACTTGTATCAACAAATTACTGTATTATCTAGAAATCAATATTTAAAATAATCAATAAGATAACAAGGGTGTTTCATTTGGAAGCAACTAGTAAAATATCCTGTAACAGTAACAAAACAATGTATCTTATAACTACATTGCGTTCAAAACTATTCATGAATTCAGAAGTATTTGTAGGAATGATACCAGCTCCCAAACAATATAGAGGAGAGGTCTTTGGAATAATCCTAATTGCTGCACGATTCATAACGCAAGATCTTGGAACAACTTGAAGAAAAAGTTAAAATTAGGTAAGTAAACAGTCAATCTCATAAAAAAGCATATTTTCTGTAGGACTATCAATCATGTGCACTGAAATGAAGGATCGAACCCTGGTATCTGTTGAGCCATTTTCTAACCATTTCAATTACCTGACAATAGCTTATCAAATTATGTACATTACCTCAAGAGAGTTTTCCTGCGTTGACCCTGACTCCGTTAACTCTGATTTAAGTTCTTCTTTCACAGCTATCACTTCCTGCGGAAAATAAGATATAATAGGTATCCTTGTAACACACATCTACAAATATAGTCACCAACAAATGAGCATGTTAATTCATTAATTTCCAGTATTACGGTTACTTTCAGAATTTCACTAATATTTAAGGAAGATTTCTACCAGCAGAGGATTGTTATAAATAAAGGCTGTACTGAGAATGGTGTTACTATTCTTGCTCACTCATTATGTGAGAGAAAGGATAAGACTGAGAACAAAATATAAAATGCAAAACATTTTCTAGCCATATCAGAAGATATAATACCAGAGATGGAATTGGGGCCATCTCACACAGAATTTGGAAGGAAGCAACCATAGGCATAAACTCTAAATTGTATGAATTGTTTTCAAATGTACAATCATATCAATCATATCTTAAAATTTGTTTAAACCAATTACAAGTGTTACAACTGTTCTAAATAATTTATTGTCTCAGCATGGAGTTTGTTTATAGACAGCTTAAAATAACTTGAAATATTGAAATCACATTCTCTACTCTGGTTTTGCTGAGATCACAGGGGCCACATAAAGCATTAAGACAGTTCTGTTTCAAACATATATTTCAATGCTTCCAAGTGTAAAATAAAAAAATAAACATGAAAGAAGCAGGCTTATCAGTCTTATAACAGCGAAAGATGTGATGTAGCCCAAAGTCAAAGCAACTAGAAATGAAATAGTTTACTACTACAAGCATGTTATATAGTGTTCTCTGAATAACTGTGGGGATGAAGACACTGTCAGTGGAAAGTCAGCAATGTTGGAGTGTACATCTGCAGTTTAAGAAGATCTTTCAAGATCTACTATGAGACAATTAAATTTCTCACTTGGATTCATAAAACCTTGTTGGCACCAAACGAAGGGAAGAGACTGTGATCAAAAGCTTATGTTCTAATATAAGTTGATCATAAGCTTATGTTCTAATATAAGTTAACTTACTAATCAAAGTGAATTAAAGTATCAAGTTCTAGAATATACTGACTTAACCCATTCAATATAGAAGGGAACAGTACTGAACTAAGGAATGCATGAAAAGGATGCATACAAAGGAGAGGGAAATAATGACGAGGAAAGAAAATTTTTGTTTAATGTGCCTTGAGTCCCTAAAGTGTCAGAGCCCAGAAAGGGGCATATTAAATAAATTATTCTCAGAAATCCTGCATCCTGGAGCCCTTAGACATGTTTCTCTATATAATACAGAATCTGACCTGTATTTCAGAAATAAAATGAGCTAACCACTATTCTGCCTTTCTAAATGAATTCAACGTCTGAGCAAAATACTTATTTTGAGAGAATATATGTTCAGATTTTCAGCTATTTTATCCCTCGTATACCTTAGGCAAATCTGCTCGTTCTTTAACACACATATCTTCCAGCACATTGTGGATGCGAGGGTAACCCAAAATAATCACACCTGTGTGGACATTTTGTTTAGCAGACTGGTGTATCCAGTCTCAAAAACACTAACGAAGGATTTGTGATTTAACGTCTGCTACACTAACTATGATAGGAGTAATAATGTTTAACATGTGGTGCTAATGGTGGTGCAGTAGTGTTAGAAGATATTAGTTTAAAAGAAAAGAACAATGGGCCAACCATCCTCTATTATAATATTTCTTTTATTGCTATTTGCTTTACGTCGCACTGACACAGGTATGTCTTATAGCGATGAAGGGATAGGAAAGGCCTAGGAATTTGAAGGAAGCGGCCGTGGCCTTTATTAAGGTACAGCCCCGGCATTTGCCAGGTGTCTATTATAATGAGAGGGGAAGAACAGAAGAGGTGCAACCCCTGAACCAAAGTAATTTCGATACTGACAGTAAAATGTACAGACTAATCCAACTCCAACCTTAAGGTCCTAAGAGTAGGCAGCTTTGTGTAGTGCTTAGGGGTGTATTCCCATACAAAGAAACAAAAAGAATTGCATTATGAATAAATGATCATGCAGCAAATGGTGACTGCTGGTGTTAATATTGAGGAAGCAAATAGAAAATTATGCTTCTGCCAAACTTATTCAACTATTAAGGGTTAATTTCTGCCCTCTAAAAAGTTATCTGAAATGAGACTTACAAGTGGTGCAGTTGTTGTTTCTTCAAGCCAGGCTTGTTCCTCTTTCACCTTTATATCTAGATCCATTTTGCACTGCAGCCGAAGTAGTTAGAAGGTACTGGGATTGTTGATTACTTCCAACGACCTTACACTGAAACATAAACCAGAAAAATATATTACCTTATTGCTGTCATTGCTACTTATGTTGTTTGTCAACAGACTAAGCAATAAGCTTGTGATTTTATATGACCATGAATATTATGATCATACTGAAAAACTTGAAATTTTACATGATTGTTGATATTGTGATCATACCTATAAGACCTCAAATTTTCTATGACTGATACCTTGGTCAAAGCTAACGACCTCCAGTTTTACATGACTTGTGAAAAGATGATCACTTCCATAGGAATATAAGTTAACATATCTGTCGATATGAAGATTAAAGCCAAAGGACCCTTAGTATTACATGACATATATCACATTAATAGCTACGTAACATACAGTTTTATATGGAACTGAAACCACAACAAGATGACTTTCTTGTTAAAAATTCAATGCACATCGCTTGTGATCAAAATGAACAAAACTTCTTGAAAATTCAGTCACTATTCTGTTTGCATATCACTCTGATCACCCGGGCCCATACCTTGGAATCTTCCTACCAATTTATATCCTTTGCGATCAGCTTCAAAACTAACTGAAAATGTTCACAGTTCTTTGAGGTTTGTTCTATCAGAAATTTTCCTTCCCAGGATCAAATTCTCTCAAACCATTCTCCTCTCAACAAGCTGATACACTATCTCTTTATTTGAGACATGTTCTATCAATATGATCTTCAATAACCTCTGATAACATGACCTTTCAAAGGCTTCAACTCTTTTTTACTTGGCACAAGTTATTAATCATATTTCACTTTCATATGGAGTTGTACTCCTTACTCTGTGTAAACATAATTTTTAAATTTTTCAATCTGTTGAACTTAAAAAATGTGGAGAAGAGATGGGAATTTAGATAGGTTTCAGTGATGATATTTATCGATATTGAGGAAGCATATGTCAGTATACCAAGGCAAGTGCTCTCGGATGCATTGATAAAAAAGAAAGCAGGGAGAGGAGCAGAACCAGTTATAAAACCCATGAACGAAAAGCGAGTAAGTAGTATGAATACTATGATAGGATAAACAAACTGGTTCAAAGTAGAAACAGGACTTCAAAAAGCATGTGTTTCATCCCCCCCAATCTTCATTACAATCATGGATGAAATCCACAAAAGTATTCAACACAAAATGGGAACCAAGGAGGCAAAGGCATCACTCCTCACAGATGACACAATAATATGTGGAGAAGATGAAATGGAAGCACAAGAACAAGATACTGTATGGAATCAGGAGATAGAGGAACATAAAAATGAAAATAAGTATGGAAAAGTGTAATATAGTAGTGGTGACGAGAGGTAAAGGAGAAGGAAGTGGAAATATTGAAGAGTAAATGGAAGACCAAAAGCTTCAAACATTCCTGGTGAATAATTGCAGAAGATGGAAAAATAAATTAAGAAATTGGAAAGAGAATTGAAGAAGATAATGAGTTTTATCAATGTGTGAGGTGTATAGTCTGTAACTGGGTCGTCCCAAAGGAATGCAAGGAAATTTTGCACCCAATGTATTACACCCCAATTTTGACATGTGCATCAGGAACATGGACAACAACGTAACATGATGAAAGAAAAATGCAAGAGGCCAAGATGAAATTCCTCAGAGAAATAACAGGGAGGGCATGAAGGGATAAAGTCAGAAACATAGAAATTAGGAAGAGAATGGGATTCCCTGAGCTGAAAGGCAAGACAGAGACCAGTAAACTGAAATGGCATGGACACATGATGAGAATGGAAGAGGACGGACTTCCAAAGTAATTCAGAGATTCAACAGAAGTTTGTCAGGACTTGGAAACTGTAACAGAAGATATAGAGGGAGACACACATAGGTAAACAAGAAGCTTCTCATTAACAAACGAAGATATTTTCAGAGAAATCCAACTGCTTCAGCAAGGAAAAGCAGCAGGAACTGATCAAATTACTGGGGAGGTATTAAAGACAATGGGGTGGTACACAGTGCCTTATTTAAAATTTCTCTTTGACTATGTCATAAATAATAGTGTAATACCAAAAGTATGGAAGGAATCTATAATAATACCAATTTATAAAGGAAAGGGTGATAAAAGGAAACCAGAGAACTACAGACCAATCAGCCTGACCAGTATAGTTTGTAAAATACTGGAGAGTTTAATAGCAAAGTACATCAGAGGGATATGTGATGATAAAAATTGGTTCATGAGAAGCCAGTATGGATTTAGAAAGAAATTTTCTTGTGAGGCACAACTGGTGGGATTTCAGCATGACATGTCAGATCAGTTGGATTCAGGAGGCCAGTTAGATTGCATAGCCATAGGTCTTTCCAAAGCCTTTCATAGAGTGGAACATGGAATATTATTAAAGAAATTGGAGGGAATAGGATTGGATGTAAGGGTTATTCGTTGGAAAAAACATTTCTAAATTCAAGGGTTCAGAAAGTCAAAGTAGGGAATAATATATCACAGGAAAGGAAAGTTTGGAAGGGAATTGCACAGGGTAGTATAATCAGTCTGTTACTTTTCTTAATATACCCAAATGATTTAGGGAACAATATAACATCAAGAATAAGTTTGTATGCAGATTATAGGGAAATAAATAACATTGAGGATTGTTCAAAATTACAAACGGACCTTGAGAGTATCCAACAATGCATTGAAGAAAATAATATGAAGGTTAATGGAGGCAAATCAACTGTTACAACATTTACAAACAGGAGCTTTAAAACTGAATTTGAATATCCTTTGGATGAGGTAATTATCCCAAAAGATGGCAAGTGCAAATACTTAGGTGTGAGATTGGAAAGTAATCTGCACTGGAAGGGTCATGTTGGTGACATTGTTGGGAAAGCATACAGATTGTTACATGTCATAATGAGGCTACTCGAAAGATGCAACAAAGAATTAAAAGGAAAAAGTTATATAAGTATGGTTTGTCCATTATTGGAATGTGCAAACTGTGTTTGGGATCCTCACCAAGAATACCTAATAAAAGAAATAGGTAGTGTGCAGAGGAAAGCAGCAAGACTTGTAACAGGGGATTTCAGGAGAAAAAGTGGTGTATCAGAAATGTTAGAGGAACTTGGGAGGAAAACAATAAGTAAGAGAAGGGAGAAAACTAGACTTGGAGAATTATATAGAGCCCGTACAAGAGAAGAAGCATGGGGAGAAACCCATGAGAGGCTTCAGTTGGAAAATAATTACCATGGCAGAACTGACCACAAGTATAAAATTAGAAGCAATTTTAGCAGAAGCGATTGGGGTAAATTTTCATTCAATGGGAAGGGCGTGAAGGAGTGGAACAGTGTACCAGGGGTAGTGTTTGATCCTTTTCCAAAATCTGTACAGATATTCAAGAAGAGAATAAACAGCAACAGAGAAAATAAATGAAATGTTAGAGGGCATTCGACCAGTGCAGGTTATTGTAAATAAAAAATGTGTGTGAATAAATTAATTCCACCCCCGGGTCTATGGAGTATGGACAGCCGAATTAGCAGACTGCCTGTAGGGGTGAAGTATAGTGGGGACTTCGAGGGCCCTGGGGCCGCTACGGTAGCTGTGAAAACCCTACAGGAACACTGAAAAGCGGTGGCAAAAGGGGCTCTGGTTAGGATGCAGCATGTCGTAATGCTACATAGGTTCCAAAATAGGTAAAAAAAAAAACAAATAAGTAAATAAATGCAATGAGAATTTTAATCTTGTACAAGTTGTATAGTATCATTTGAAGTAATTCCACATACTGTATGTGAGTTGACTTTGTTTGTAAGTACAGGAGATGTTATAAGTAGAATTTTGTAAACAAAATAAATTTAATTAGGATGAATAGAGAAAATTGTTACCATAAATTGTACAATAATGTATTCTAGGAAAATGTTCATCTTCTCCTGTTAATTTAGTGCTTGACAATTTTAGTGTACCATTTGCCACCGAGGTAGACACCTCATTCGCAAATAAAGATATTTTGATTTGATTTGAAGTAAGTATTTATAGAGAAAGTCATAGGAGAAAGATATTGGGGAATGCCCAGAATGGGGTGAATGGATACGGTGAGGAGAGTACAGAGAAGAGTGGAGTAAAAGTAGAAAAAATATTCGAGGAAGGAAGGGCTTGGTGGAGAAAGAGAAAAATAAGGAGGTTCTTGATTCACATTTCAACCCAGAAGACTGGAAATGGAAAACAAAGAAAATTCTGTTGAAATGAAGACAAAAATTTACACAATACAGCTATCAGCTCTTTTCATTGAACAATGCCACCAACCTTTACTTAAGTGTCCTTTCCTTATTTTTCTGTGCATGTCATGTCTAATGACACAACCGAGTGATGTTTATCGGAGCGCCCCTTGTAGGAAGTTCCGTGTCAAACAATTGGTTTAAATGTTTAGCAGCTTTCATTGTTCCCCAGGTGGCATGAAACTTGTCTAGGTTGAATACCTCAAGTAGTGCCTCAGAGAATTCATTTCACCCAATAGCAGTGTTCATTAGTCACTTTGTGATATTTTGATGATGATGATGATGATGATGATGCTTGTTTTTTAAGGGGCATAACATCGAAGGTCATCGGGCCCTGTGATATTTTACTGTAAATGTAAACTTACTGCACTAACAAGGAAAACTACAATTTCCCCTACAGGTAATACAAGCTTCGTTCCTGTGGCTAATTGAGTCGATTCTTATACATTGCCAGGGAACAGATTTCTATGTATACACATATCTCTTCAGGAAAATATGCTCAATTGTATATTTCAATGTAGGGGACAACACTGAAGTGTGCCGTGTTTAAGTGTTCTGGCCATCACAGGTTATTCTATTAATATATTATTGGTTTTACTCTCAAGTAACTACCTTCTACAGTTTCCACAGCCAGAATTTATTCCTGAAGATTGTTCTTCCATTAATGCCAGCAGTTTAATGTTGCACTAACAACTCCAAGGGAAAGGGACAATATTAGATATGCAGCAGAAATAATTATAATTAATGATAAAATGGGGAAACCACGGAAACGCTTTTCAGGGCTGCCTATCGTAGGATTTGACCCCATGTAAACTCATCGTCACTCACGCCCAAAGATCTTTTCCACACCAATAAATCAGAGGGCAGCCTATATACTGTTATCTAAATCATCACGAATAAATACCGGATATAGCTGCCGTGGGGTAATGAAGTGATACAGAAGAATCTCCATAACAACACTGATAATAAAGAGATACAGATATCCTAAATCGAAACCTCTCAAGATTTCGAACCTACTACCATATGTTGCAGCCTACTGTGTAAAGAACAACTCATCATTCACAGCGTCGCTATAAAATTGCACACAGAGGTAAATAACACAGAAAAACAATAATTAAAATTACACACTACATGTTGCAATTTCTTTCTGAAACTACCGTAGCTCTTCAGAAAATAATCCTCATTCCACTAAATTTAGATATACGGTACCGTACGACATATTGCTACTACACAAAACTTGCCGGAACTTGCAACGCAAATGCTGGGAGTTTTCTAAAAGCAATCTAGTTATATGCGTATTCATTTTTAATGCTTAATTAAAAATAAATTTTAAGAATATTAATAACATTAAATATTAACGATATGTAGAAATCTGGAACTGAGAAAGATAAGTATTACCTTCTAATATTCTCAACTGAGATCTATACATTTAGCAAAAGTAAATTATTGAACTTGAACATTACCGTCAATATGTCAGAGGTTGTGGACACAGTGTAAAATGATAGAAATCACAATTCCTCAATGAGGAAAATCCGTAAGTCACTTAACGGAATAAGCTGTAGAATTGGCTAACACGCTCCATACATACCATACCAGCCACTTCGAAACAAAACCTGATATTTATTCTACTTCTTGATGAAGATGTATGATCTTTATTATTAATATTTTGCCAATTAAGTTAGCTTAATTAACTGTATACACTGCGCGATGTTCTCTATAATGACTCACGAAATAGATAATCAGTAGGAGAGTAGTATCACACAATGAGATCACTAATACTGGTAGCACGTACACTACTTCCTCTTCTGCTCCTTCCTCAATTTATATGCATAGATTACAGCAGCAAGAAGTCCCAGACATCGGTATAACTGTCTTATAGAAATGTAAAACTTGCTGTTTTGCTGATCAAACTACGAGACTAGATTAAGAGGATAGAAAATATTAATATCCAGGGTATATACTAAAACATACTCGAAGGGTAAACCATATTTGTGGTTGTACCATTACAATTAGGATTGGAATTGCTGGTATACCTACAAAATTAAAGGGGATGACACAAATTATACAAGGACACAGGGCACTATATTCACACCAGAGTGGCCGTTCTCGGCGCCTTTTCTACATACACAAACTGGACCGGGCCGAGATATAAAGGATAACACAAAAAACCTGATATATAAATGTTTAACCCACCGCCGTCTCAATCTCTACCAGGGGGGTGACACTTCATAGGGAGCGTCCGAAGCAGTTCTGAGATGGGCCAATCGATCTCCGCCAACTAATGAAAACTAGAGGGTTAATTTAGATGGCAGAGGTTGGCATTACACATTCAGTTGCGTGGTATAGTAAATTCAAAACACAAAACCGTTATCGTTGCGCGCGAAGGGACCTTGGTCGTACGGTATGTAATAGTGCTTGTTAGACGAAAATTTGTTGAGATTCTTTCGCATTGAACGAGATTTTTGATCCAGTTTTTTGAGGGTATGGTGTGAAATTATAATTATGCGCGTTCTTAGTGTGAAGAAATAGTACGGTATTATGATCATGAACGTACTTCACATTGAACTACCTAGCTGTTGCGAGTAAACGTCTGTGTGATTGTGCTTTTTTACCTGCTGGTTGGAATAAATAAATTCAAAATATAAACTGTGTGCATTATGCTGAGTTTTACTTTCATCCTTTCCTTCTCGTGTTTTCCATTCCTATACATAAAAGTCGTGGGAAGGGTTCAACGAACGAACCAAAGAATGAGGTTATGTTATTTCTGATTTAGGCAAGTATGGGCGTTTTGGGGTTTTATATGTATTGCATTAACATTTTCAGTAATCAATGTTGCATTTATCACTTAATAGATGTAAATTTACATTAAAATGCGAACGGTGAATCAACGATACAAGCTAGCGTTATAACAGTATTGCCAACATACAAATACGGTAATTGCAATTTACTTTTCAAGTAAAAGACACGAGAGAAGCTTTAGATACAACTTTCCTACCGAAATACAATCATTATCTCTATTACAATTGAAATTTTAACAAAGTAACAACTATCATAATCGTGTTTGCTACGAGGTACTATCGTGGGATTTATTTCCTTATGTTGGCAGAGAGAAAGTGGCCACTGCAGCTTCCATGACCTGTTTTCTCAGCCAACCTTATTATACAGGAGTGACGGATCTATTTCTCTTATATGATCCTTGATCTCTACATACTGCCTGCTCTGTGCCGCGGGAATTGCGTTTACAGCGACATTGCAGATGGCAGCACTTACCGCACCCAGAGCACCTGTTGGTTAAATGAGAGTTCGTCGTAAAGCCAATATAAAATGAATAATAATTCTTAGCATGTTACTAATTGAGAAGATAATACACATACAGAAACTAACATCTCACATTTGAACTTGGCTTAAGATATAGAAACGTAAAATATATGAAATCTTAACAGTTACAACAAATATATTAGAATCGTCTCACTGCTGCATGGTACATACAAATTTCAGAATTTTCTTGACACGAGTGACGGAGCTCCTTTTTAGTCTTACTGTTGCTTACCAACAGTGGACGAAAAAAAAGTATATCACTATTTCGCTGACCCTTTGTTCATGACCAGATTTCAGGATAAGTTTTACGGCACATAATGCGTGCGTTCGTCATGTCATTAAATCCACCACCTAATCTCACTGAACGATATAGAGCTTCTATTGCGTCTCCAGAAAATCATCTAGTGAAAAAAAAATTACGGCACATAATGCGTGTGTTCGTCATGTCATTAAATCCACCACCTAATCTCACTGAACGATATAGAGCTTCTATTGCGTCTCCAGAAAATCATCTAGTGAAAAAAAAATTACTTTTTTTGTAACAGATAAGACACTCATTCCACTATAGATTTCACAGTTAGCGACACAGCATCTGCCGTCTCATAAGTCAGACACTTCAGTTTTTCACGTTTTGATTACAAACGAATTATTTTAACGTACTCGATGAAATCATCATTCAACCATTGTAAGTATTTTATCCACTGGTCAATCGAAATGCACACAATCTGGATTGTTTTGCCGAAAGGCATTACAGTAATCATTTCTGAACTTCTAAGCCTTTAACGACGAAGTAGGAAGCAGGACTAGAGAACTTCATTGAAAGTCGGATTACAAGAAAACACAACAGTTTATTTGCGAGAGCAGGAGATTTTACAATATTTGTGCTGCATACACCTTCAACATTGACCACGCAAACGAACTTGTCACTGGTTCGGTCATAGAGGAGCCGTACCTAATCAGCCATTTAATCGGCGATCACTGTTACACTCCTCTCTGTTGGTCTGAAAGTTTTACATTCAGCTCTAAGTCTTTCCTTCACTAATTGGGAAATTCCGGCAAACACTATCAACATTTTCCATTTAGGCTACTGTCCACAGTGCTTTGTGACGGAGCCGACAGTAGACCAGGGGTCCTGCCATATTCGTAACCGTTTGGGATACTATTCACCAAGCCACATAGTACCGCATGATTTGTTCTGACTGCATGGATTTTGTCTTGCGAAAATTATGAAATTCTTTAAAAACCGGAAGTTTTTCCTTTATATTTGGCTGTTTCCTTTTATTCAAACGATAAATTATTTGGTTGTCTTCGAATTGCCTCCGCAGTCTTTCAACTTCATTATGGATACCGGTAGTCATCAACTGTTATCGCAGTCTTAGAATTCTTGATCGGAGCCTCTGATGTCTGATTTTCTAATCACTGCTGGCATTCTTACTCGTTGGAATATTGACTTGGATTGATACATCGTTGTTCAAATTAATTTCGTACTCCTCATCCAATGCATTTCCTTCAGTTGAAGAGCTTGTTTTATCACAGATTTCTTCCGAAGAAATATCTTGTCGCTGTCTGGTCTTTCGTGGAGCAATTTTTCTGGTTTGAAGGTAATGGGGATAATTCGAAGACCAACTAGGTACGCTGTCTGGCTTCAATATATTTTTCTTTTAGTTTTACCTTAGATCTCCATCTCTAAAATTCAGGCTACAAACACGAGAATAATCGAATGGAATCCATTGATTACCCTTGGTTGATCCTTGCACTGATATAGCGTTAAGCCAATTTTCCGGAAGATCTTTAATGGGGGGATAAGAGAAATCCTCACACCTGAAGAATTTGGATTTCCTGCTTTGATATACAAAGAGGAACACAACAATTAATCATTTTATAACAAGAGACACACACACAAATGCTCGATACAAACGCCCTAGAACACAACAACGTGGGTACGGAGATAAGTTGGGTGATTTAGCTGGCGCCCCTAGCGGAGGTTCGTGACACTTAGAGCTCACACTGAGAAGCATGTTAACTGGATGGCATAGAGCAGGTAGTATATAGGTTTGAGACGGCGGTGGTTTAACAACTTGAAAGAAACTCTGGAAGAACAAATTTGATTTGTAACAGCCAGTAGAACTGGTTGAATTTAGGAAAGGATGCATTACCAGTCACAACTACAGATTATGCGACACTTACTGAAAAGAGCACTGGCTGCACTGGGTGCAATGTCCCGCTATGTCTGGCTCAAATAGGATTTTTGAGGGGTGAAGGTGCAAAACCCTCATTCTCCAATTTTTTAAGGTATTGAGTTATGCATATCACCATGATCATCTTGTAAAAGCGCATCGAACTGTGATGGTAGTTTGAACCAAAACGCACATTATTAGACTAAAAAATATACTGTAAATGGAGTTCTGAAACGTAAGTCACATTATCCAACGGATGTTTTACAGCAAAATTCACTCTCTCCATTTCAACCAATCTGAGAGCATGTGATGCTCCCAGGGCATCTTGGGATTATTTTCACTCTGTTGATGTTTTGTTCACCTCGCTCTTAGCATTAACCTCTCAGTTTACGCAGCAAGTTTTTAATTAATTAATCTTTCATTATTACGGCTGGGAGCCTGCAGGAGGATTGTTCTGACAAGAACTAAAGCGAATGACGTACTTGTTCGGGGAGAGTACACATACAAGTCAGACCTTAGAGCGTCCAAATCTCTAACCAAGTCAAGGAAACGGCTTTCTAGCATGAGTCCTAACGTTATTCCTTCGTCAAACACAACAAAAGAAACCAAGAAGGTTGATGTCAACAACTTGTTAAGGAAACATCACGGGGACCACAGGAGAGATAAGGAGGAGTTGCTACTTTTCAAAAACATTATTGATGGGGCTGATGACACTGAAGAAGAGGAACCAGTTTGTGAGCCTATTGAAGAAGTCATTGTCATTAATGTGTAAAACCTGTAGACTACTATAAAGTGTCTAACATTTTAGATATAAAAATTTGATATTTTGTTAACGCTTTTTGTTTCCTTTTTGCTAACCCAACCTATAACAGCATACCAACCCACGATATTTTCCTTGGTCCGTTTTCAGAGTTAAACCTTTTTGCTTCATAAATAACATTATCCATGAAAGTTTGTTGCAAACTCACAGTTGACCACAGTTTTGTTCAAAAGTCACATTATCTGAATTTTAATTTAAAATTACAAAAGAGCCCTCTTTACACAAAGCTTTGCAGTGTGGGCAAACAGTTCATATTGAAACAAACTTGTAACAAAAAAAGTACGATACCATGGCCTTCAACATTAAACAGGTTTTCACCTTTTTCCGAAAGGTTGGAAAAGTGAAGAACATGAGTTTTGCATCTACACCCCTCATATATAAGGGAGAAGGAACCTCTCCGGGTGGAAAAAAGAATACGAAAGCAGGTCCATAAGACATAACGCATGTGGACAGCCATGGGAGGAGGGATCAAATGATTGAATTTTACGATCCAATTCTTCGCACACTAACGGAAATAAAATCGTACGGTTCTTTTAATACATGTACACATGCATTATCATTATAGTCCGATATGCCTTTCAGCGAACAATCTACAAGCTTCTGTGAATTTACTATAACGGCACTTGGCAACAATACTCTATTCGAACTAGTGCCATGGCATCATTTGGTTCTATACCCCTTATCCTTAAATCATTACAAACTGAACAAACCACTGTCATCTTGGTCTTCCTCTACTCCTCTTACCCTCCATAATAGCGACTAACCTATCCTCTTCCATTCGCCTCACATGTTCCCACCACCGAAGACGGTTTTTTCGCACAGCTTCATCCATTGAGTTCATTCCTAACTTATACTCTATCTCCTCGTTCCGAGTACTCTGTTTGTAAAAGCAAGAATTCTCGCTACTTTCATGTCTGTTACTTCTAACTTATGAATAAGATATCCTGAGTCCACCCAGCTTTCGCTCTCGTGAAGCAAAGATGTTCTGGAAACACACTGATGTAAAGACAGTTTCGTCCGGGGCTTACTTCCTTCTTACAGAACACTGATTATCGCAACTGTCAGCTCACTGCATTAAATTAACTATACCTATTCAGTTTCACTATATTACCATCCTGGGGGAACACACAACAACAATACTTAAAAATTATCTACCTGTTCCAGCTTTGTATCACCAATCTGACATTCAATTATGTTGACTTTCTTACCTACTGACATCAATTTAATCTTAGAGAGGCTAATTGTCATTCCATACTCATTACACTTATTTGCAAGTTCCAATACATTAGACTGCAGGCTTTCGGCACAATCTGCTATAAAGACGAAGTCGTCAGCAGAGGCCAGACTGTTTACTACATTTCCACTTGCCTGAATCACTCCCTGCCAATTTATACCTTTCAGCAGATGATCCACGTAAACTACGAAGTGCAAATGTGAAAAATTACAGCCCTGTCTAACCCCTGTAAATATTCTGAACAAAGAATTCATTCTACCATCAATTCTCACTGCAGCCCAAATGTCAACATAAGTGCCTTTGATTGATTTTAATTACCTACCTTTAAATTCACCCCACGCCCCCCAGTACGGTGAACATCATTTCCCTGGGTACCCTGTCAGATGCATAGCCTACTCTAAATCTACGAAACATAAACACAACTGTCTATTCCTCTAGTACGATTTTTCAATTATCTAGCGCATACCGGTACTGAAATTTTGATCCTGACAGCCTCTCTGTCGTCTGAAACTACACTGGTGTTCATCCAACTTCCTCTCAACCACTGATCGCAACCTCCCTTCGAAGATGCCGGTGAATAATTTGCTTGGTATAGTAATCAATGAGATACCTCGAAAGTTGTTGCAATCCTTCCTGTTCCCTTGCTTATAAATAGGTGCAATTACTGCTTTTGTCCAATCTGAAGGTAACTTACCAACACTCCATTCTAGTCTTACCACTCTATTAAGTCACTTCATTCCTGCCTTCCCAATATACTCCAACATTGCAGGTCCATGTTGATCTAATCCTGCTGCTTTATGGCAATGGAGTTTATTTACCATCCTTTCCACTTCCTCAAGCGTAATTTCACCAATATCATTTCCTTCCTGCCCATTAGCTTGGTTGTTCGCGAAACCACCAGGAAGATTTCCTTTTACGTCGAGAAGATTTTCAAAATATTCCCTGCACCACTCCAGTGATTCCCTGGGATGTATTATGAGTTCACCTGAATTACCCATAACACTGTTCATTTCTTTTTTCCTTTACTTCCTAAGATTTTTTATTACTGCTCATAGAGGTTTCGTTGCTGCTTGGCATAGCCTTTCCAGGTTATTACCGGTATCAAAATCTTCCCACGATTTCTTTTTGGATTCAACAACTATTTGTTTCGCCCTGTTTCTTTCATCTACGTACAATTCCTTGTCTGCATCAGTCCTTCTTTGGAGCCATTTCTTATAAGCCTTCTTTTTAAAGCTGCTGTCATTTCATCATTACACCAAGATGTTCGCTTTTCCCCACCTGTACACGTAGTCGTTCCTAGGCATTCCCTTCCTGTTTCTACTACAGCAGCCCTGTATGCCCCCTATTCTCTTTCTATATCCTGAACCTGCTTATTGTCCACTGTTCAAAACTTCTCACTAATCATATCCATGTACTTCTGTCTAATTTCCTCGTCCGGGAAATTTTCTACTCTTATTCGTTTGCAGACAGATTTCACTTTCCATATCCTAGGCATAGAGATACTTAGTTCACTACAGATCGGATAGTGGTCTGTACCACCGAAAAATCTCCGAAAACTCACACACTCCTAAAAGACTACCTGAATTTAAAGTCGGTTAAGATATAGTCTACTTTATGGATCTGGTAACCCTAGCCTCCCATATGTAGCGGTGAATAGCCTTATGCTTGAAGAATGCATTCGAAACGGCTAAACACGAACTAGCACAGAAGTCCAGCAAACGTTTCCAATTCCCATTAGCTTCCATGAATATTCCCCACATTTACCAATCACACCTTCGAATACTTCAATTCTATTTCCAACTCAAGCATAGATATCGCCCATTAGCACCCTCCTATCCTTGTTGTTGATCTTGACTACGATGTCACACCATGTTTCATAAAACTTGTCAACTTGATTATCATCTGCACCCTCACATGGTGAATACACTGAGATAATTCTCGTTGTTATTCCTCCAACTGCCAAATGTACCGACATCGTTCGCTCACTTACGTGCCTAACCGAAACTATGCTGCGTACAGTAGTATTTCTCATAAACAGTCCTGCCACATACTCTGCCAGACCCATTTTAACACCCATCAAGTACCCTTTATAATATCCTGTCTCTCCCTCTTTATCTCTTCTTACCCGAATATCACTTGCCCCTAGTATATCCGGATGCATCCCCTCTTTGCTGACTCAGCCAGTTGTACTTTATTTCTTCCAAAAGCCCCATTAATACTGATAGCTCCCCATCGAATTCCATTTATTTCGTCAAATTGATTCCGAGGATTCCCTCACCTGTCAAATGAGAGTGGGGCTCCATTACTCGCATAGGTCCGATGTTTGCTTAAAACTTTCTTAACTCCGTAAATTCATGAAGCAGGATGCTACCCTACTTACACATAGTCCAAGTGAGGATCTCTCCTCTAACGGTTAGGGACCATCGATGGATTGTGTAGTCCTAGCCGTCTGAGCACGAGAAGGGCCATTACACAGAATATGTCCGAGAACCATTCGCGTTCCATAGCAACTGGTATCGCGACCCTCAGGACCAGTTACTAGGTCTTTCAGCCGTTGCCCATGGTTCGCGCACTAGAACGTGACTACAGTAACCCACACCATGAACCATCAGTTATTATTATTATTATTATTATTATTATTATTATTATTATTATTATTATTATTATTATTATTATTATTATTATTATTATTATTATTATGAAGCGATAAGTTTCCTAATCCACCTCGTCAGCACTTTTTGCTGCGTCAGCAACCGAGGTCATTGACCCCTAGTAGTGTACCTAGGCAGGTTCCGACTACGGGATCACTGACCCCTAGTACCCTAGCGCCCCCAGGCTCTCTCGTAAGGAGCTGTGTATAGCCGCCATCTTGTGCAATTAGATAACCACCATCTCGCGCAAGCGTCCCTAGGCCGTCTCATAAGTGCCTATGTGAAGCAGCCATCTTTCGCAAGTGCCCCTAGGCCATCCCATAAGAAGCCATGTATAGCCGCCATCTTGTGCAATTGGCGTCGGGAAAGACAGTTGCTCCAAAACTAAGGATAGCCCCCTTCAAGGTGGCGGATGTGGGGCTGTGCTCGCTCTCTTAAGCGTCGGGAAGGGCAATTAGACATTAAAGTGAGGTTACGCCCCTCAAGATGGTGAATGTGAGGTCAGGCTCACTCTCTTTCGTAAAATCCGCAAATCGGCCTAGCCTTTTTACTATTCTAGGGGTCAAAAACCTCGGAGTCAGAACCAGCCTACGTACACTACTAGGAGTCAATGACCTCAGGTGCTTACGCAACAAAGAAAGTGCTGACGAGGTGGAATGGTAACCCTATTGCTCCTCTACTATTTTTTTACAAGCGAATGGACCACTAATGATCACGCTACAACTTCATTTCTTGCTCTTCGTGTGGAGTTTTCTCTGTCTCCAATACTCCTTCATGCGTTCGCTGGCCTGCTTCCGTTGTTCATCTGTCCAGGCTCTTCCGGTCTTCCTAGTTCTTCCTGCGGCTTGAACACCTTCCAAATTCTTCAGTGTGTTCCTAAACGTATTCCTTTCTAACAGCTGGTCTTCAAAGATGCTTAACCTTTCCATATCCTTCTTCGTTTTCTTAATCCATGCTGTAGTGGTTTTTTTCCCCAGAAGTAATCAAATATCTGTTTGGTAAGTCTGTTTGCGTTCATTCTGTATAGATGTCCAAGAAACGCCAGCTTCCTTTTCTTCATGGTCTCTGAGATTCCACCTTCTGGTAAACTTCTTTGTTACTCCGAAGTTTCCTTCCGCTTTCAGTTTGGACAGCTCCCATAATTTTTCTGAGGATTCTTCTTTCCAGGACCTCTAGCTTCTCCAGCTTGTAGTTCATGGACAGGCATTCACTGGCATAAAGGCATTCTGTTTTGACCACGGTGTTGTAATGTTTTAATTTGGAATTCCAAGATAAGCACTTCTTATTGTAGATGTTTTTTGTCAAGCCATATGCTCTCTCCATTTTTGAGATCCGATCTTCCACTGCAGCTTTTTCTAGTCCATTCTCCTGTATCGTCTCACCAAGGTACTTGAACTTCTTGACCCTTTCTATCCGTCCCATCTCTGTTCCCAAGAATTTTGGTCCATCTTTGACGTTCGTCATGAATTTGGTTTTTCTGCTGAGATCCTCAGTCCTGTTTGGCTGGCGATCCTCTCCAAGAGGTTAATCTGGATGGTTGCGACCTCTGGACTTTCTGATAGTATAGCAAAGTCGTCAGCAAAAGCTAAGCATTTGACTTTAATCCCACCTGATTTTTCCCTAGACAGATCGGGATTATCCCTTGATGTTCAAGTTCTGAGTTCCATATTCTCACTATCTTTTCTAGGACACAGTTGAATAGGAGTGGGGATAGTCCATCCCCTTGCCACACGCCTGTCTTCATTTCAAATGATTTTGAGAGATGCCTGAAGAATTTTACCTTGGAGGTTGTGCCTGTTAGGGTCTCTTTGATTATATTTGCCAGTTTGGTTTGACTCCAAATTCCCTAATGATCTTATCTAAAGTCTCTCTGTCCACCGAATCGAAGGCTTTTTTGAAGTCTATAAACGACACCACAATTTTCTTACCACTCAACATTCTGTGCGGAGTATTGACTTCAGATTGAATATTTGTTCGATACAGGAACGGCCTTTCCTAAACCCTGCTTGTATTCCCCTAGTTGTGGGTCCAGATTACCTTCTATTCTATTAAGAAGCAGTTTTGGGAGAATTTTATAGGCGATCGGGAGGAGGGACACGCCTCTATAGTTGTTAACATCCTGCTTGTCCCCTTTCTTATGCAGCGGATGGATAAGTGCTGTTTTCCATTCTTCTGGGAGTATCTCCTTCTCCAAGATTTCCTTGATGATTTGGTGAAGATCATCTAAGATTTCCGGTTCTGCCCATTTCAACATTTCCTGCCGTTATTGAGTCCTCTCCACCTGCCCTGTTGTTTTTTAGGTTTTCAAGAGCTTCCTTGACTCATCCTTTGTTGGTGGTTCGTCATATTCTGAATTCTCTGGTATGTCTGAAAATTCTAGTTTAGAGGTTGGGGAAGTACAATTCAAGAGAGTGTGGAAGTATCTGGCTAATATCTCACAGTTTTCTTGGTTGTTCAGTCCGATTTTACCTTGTTCGTTTCTGAAGCTCAAATGTGGCGCTTGGTATCCTTTGAGTTTTTTCTTGAAGGTCTGATCCTCTACTACTATTATTATTATTATTATTATTATTATTATTATTATTATTATTATTATTTCGGAAGTGTCGTGTATCACAGAGATGTAAGAAGGTGCTGGACTGAATGAATGGACAAGGATTTGACAAGAACATAATTTAATAAAATAAATTTTGAAATTGTGTTCCTTCCTTCTTGCTTTTCTTATTTAAAATTTGGTAAATAGAAGATGTGAATAAACAGTGGCAATATAATAATGAACTCGTTAGCTCCAACAACAACGACTTAAAGTCCAAAATCAGATACAAATGTAGAGAGAATTATCGGCATGATAATATACGAGGGATGAGTATTTTAGCTGTGAAACAGGTACAGTATAAGAGCGGGTTTGCTCCATTAAATTCCATAGCCTAAAAGTCTGAGCTCCAAACTCTAATACATTCGATTTTCTCAGAGGCATAAATTTATTGTAGCACACAAGGTTATACTATAGCAACCTTCAAATGACGTACTGTATTTACAGGCACTTCTGCACAATTATTTTCTTATTCTTTTCCAGAAACATTAAGAGGGCAATGAGTGACCATACTAAATGGCCATAATGTAAGAAGGAAAAGGCTGATAATGATCGGCCAAAAACAGCATCCTGGGAGGCGAAATCCTGCACTCCTTCTAGAAAACTCTTAAAACCTTAAGTGGGCTCATAGCCCCAAAATACAGAGGCTAAGGCCATTCCGCGCCAGGGCAACTAAATGATAAAATTGAATACCAAAAACTGTTAATAATTTTGGAGGATAAGGAACTTTAGTAATCCCATACCGAGTTGAATGGTAGTCAACAGAGGGTAATCATTCTTGTCCCCTTATATTACATATTTTCCACTAGGGAATAAAACAGAGCCCTTAGACTGGTGAAAATGTTACATTTAAACCAACAGGTTTAGAAATGTACATGAAATAAAAGAGCTTTGTAACATTCCCTTCAAGCTATTTCTGGGAGCTATCACATGTTAAGAAAATTCTGTCATCATCTAGTGTTGCTGGGCCTTCGGAACGCCGATCTGCGACCTCTGCCACTTTAGTATACGCCACACACAATAAAGTGGAGCCATGACAAGGGCAACAGGGTCTTAATCCGCCCAGCGTTTTGAGTATCTCGTGCGCAAGTTAGTGAACTCTTTACAGATAGGCGGATACTTGTACACACTCGAAATGTTGTTTGGCTGGAGAAAGTATTTGCAAAATTTCGAATTGTTTGATAAGTACGGGAGATTGAGAGGGGAGGCAGACGTGTTGAAACCTTGACAGAACAACAAAATAATCTTCAAAACTATGATAAACGACCGCTGAAAATTAGCTTTATTTTAAGAATTAATTGCCGTTAATCTCGCCAGAGGGGGTACTTACGCCGATGGTAGAGGCATCTAACATTTGAAAATCCAAGTGTCTTGCATAACATTATTTCAAATTCATTTACATAGATGGCCTTATAGAATGTACGCAGATCGACCGGACGGAGAAAGTACACACTCGGTACAGACCACCACCCCCTAAGCTCTTACCACGTTATGAAAAGCTTCGAAATATTGAATCTTGCCATGCATAATTTTTTAGAAAACTTATATAAGTTGGAGTTTCACATGATAGAGAGTCCCTTCCTGTATATTTTCTGAAGTAGTTCAGGTAGTGTTTGCGAAGTAGCAGAAATTCGGGCTGTTGTTCCCAGAGTCTGTAGCAAGAGCGGCTGCCGCTGACCATGACTGGATGGGGTCGCCCGAACTCCCGAGGTACCTTGAGATACGATCCTCCTTTATATGTTGGGGAGCAACCAAGGCATGGTCACAAAGTACCAAATAGCATTGTTCGGCCCAAGGATAGAGTGGACGGTTGAAGTCCAGCTTCCAAGCCTATCCCAAGGATGATAGTCCCAAAGAAGTCAGTTTAGACGGATTCTTGGCCGGATCGAGGCGGGCCCATACTCCGCGCCGGCATCTCTCGCAGGTTGATACGATGTGGCCTCAGGTAAAAGTAGCGCACTGTAACATTGAACTTTAGGGCAACAGTAACTTACTCACAGACAGTGTTACATGTGGTGCGGGTAAGGTTGGCGACTTTAGAGGACGAGTGTACGTTGTTTCTGAGAAACGTTTGGAGGCAGGGTCATTAATGGCAGAATGGTAATGAAATAATTGAAGGGAAGGTTTTCAAAAAGTATTTAAACAAAAAATTAAAGTTAACTTAGGATATAACTTAAGTACATACAATATTTCGCAACCTACAGGGACAGAAGGCCTCCTTATTTTTACTTGTTTATATAAAACTTAAACTAACAAGATACTAAGGATAGAAACATAATAAAATCAGCAACATCACACACGTTTTACTTGAGACAAGTGGACCTATAAAATCCTCTCTTTTTTCGGGTTACACACCAAAAGGGTGACAGAAGTAAGGAAAACAAGTATAATGCAAGGTCCAGGAAATCTGGGGGCAAGCTTGCCCGCGGGAACGACATTTTTAACCATAACCTGATATCCAATTTTCTAAATTGGTGGGTCATTTTCCTCGGTCGTACCAAATTTTACTCTCTTATGAGAGGCCTTAAGATTATTTCTAGCTTTCCTCCATAAATCCCGGATATCCTCTGGATCTATTGTATCTGGCAATAGCTCATTGATCGACTGCACATTTGACAAAGGTATATTTGGGACACACGTAATCGTAAGAGAATGTGGAGAAAACTTGTGGGACTCATGAACGGCCCAGTTAAAGGCTAATGATAACTAGTGTAAGGAAGTGTCCAAACGAGAATGATCTTCGTGGTAGAAAGCAATAACGGCAGTTCGAGGATTATGATCAACCCGCTTAGCTACAGATGCCTGTGGGTGGCACGCAGACGTCATGACATGTGAATAGAGAGGTCGAAACAGAACTTACGAAATCAATTAGAGGGGAACGCATTAGCGTTATCAGAAGCAATATATTGACAAAGTCCAAAAGATGGAAATAATAGTATTGAGGCAAGAAACAGTGGACTTATCAGTGCCAATCATAGTCGGAAACAGCAAAGAGAAGCGTGTGAAACGATCCACGCACACACGAATGAATTTATTCCCATTCTCTTTAGATTGAGGCTAGGGTCCGACGTAATCGATGTACAATCGCTAATTAAACACGAGTCATATGATTTAACCAGTTCCCTAATCTCGCAGTCCATACTCTTCCAGATAAACATTTCTCTTATGTTTTATCTAGTTTTGAAGACGCCTAGATGTCCATCTAATGGGGCCTCTTGGTATTACTTAAAAATCATAAGCGCTAGAACAGCTGGAACCAAAATTTGCATCTTCTGATCACGCTTCGAAGGGCAACACAGAACCTCATTCATCAAAACATAATAGAAAACATGTTCCCCAGAAGAAAAGGGTTTCCATAATAGGAATTTCGCTATATAATGAAATTACAAAGGGGCATCAGCTAGAATGGCACTTATAATAAGATATGTGGAAATAGAAGGCAAAGGGCTTTTCTTCGAGTCAACAACATTAGAATCACCGGAAAACATTCGGCTTAATCCATCTGCGACCATAATTTCAGATCACCAAATATCTCACACGTCAAACTGAAACTCTCATATCCGATGCTCAAGGTAAAGACGGAAAGTTACTAATGGGAATGGAACGGCCAGTCCTTCTAACTCGTATGTAGAGTACTTGGCCTCTTGAGGTGACAAGGTTCTAGACGCATTGGCCGCCATCCTAGTTCCTGAAGAAAACCGCAGCGACCGCGGATGGAGAGGCGTCTGTGTGTGCAATTAACTTCTTGGAGAAATCTGGCATAGCCAAGACCGGGGCGTTACACAGAGCCGATTTCAGATCCTCTAATGCTGCTTGCTGCAACGGCCCCAATCAAACTAGACAGCTTTCCTACGGAGACGGTTTAGGGGTGCCGCCCTATTGCGAAGTTGGGGATGAATTTCCTAAAGAAGCCTAGCAACCCCCTTAACATCCTTTCAAGGCCTGAAGTTAAGTATTGCATGCGTTCTGGAATGATCTACTGAAACTCCATCAGTTGGCACAAAACGCCCCAAGTAGGACATAGATGTTTAGTCAAAAGTTACCTTTTACAACTTGACCGTCAATCCAGCATTTCGAAGGTGTTTTAGAGCTTCATCTAGATGAGCTAAGTGTACTTCAAAAGTTTCAATAAAAATAATAACATCATCTAGATAATGGTAGAGATAGTCAAATTTAATATCGCAGAAGACCCTATCTAGCAGCCTAGTAAGAACCGCCGTGCCCGTGGTGAGGCCGAAATGCACGCGGTTGTATTCATACAGATTCCAGTCAATAGCGAAGGCAGCCAGATGTTTTGATTCTTCCACCAGACGTATCTCATTATAGGATTGGTTGAGATCTAAGATGGTGAAGAACTCAGCCTCCTGAAACCAAGAGAAACATGAATGCAAGTCGGGAAGTGTTACTGATTGTAGAACAATCTGACGATTTAATGCCCTGTAATCAATTACTGGCCTGAAGCCACCTTGAGTTTTCGACACCAGAAAAATGGGTGAAAGGTACGCCGACATGGAGGGTCGAATGACACCATCCCTCAGCATTTGGTCGATGATTTCATTTAGGACATTTATTTATGGCAGAGATAACTTGTAGGGAGGAAATCTCACGGGGATCGAATCCGTAACCTCAGTCTTGTATTCAGTTAAGTCAGTCACACCTAGATTTTTCGAAAACACGTCTGGTAGTGACTGACATAATTTACGAATGCAACTAGCCTGATCCTCAGGTGGATGCCTAAGGTCAAACGATATGTCACTCTGGGGAGGCGAAATAATAGGAGATGCTACAGAATTACATTTCAAAAGATGTACGGTATATGAAAATTACTCCTAAATTTCAATGTGCAGGATTTACTTTGAAGGTCGAGCACGATAGGCGAATGAGACAGAAAATCTGCTTTTAATATCACAGGGCATGGCAAATATTTAACAACAAATAACTTAGATTTCCACGAAAATTTTGAAATACGAATTTTGTCATGGGTAAGTCCTAAAATTTCCAGGGGAGAACAGTTAGCCTAAATACGTTTTACAGAAGAAGAAACATATTCGGGATGTTTACAACAGCACTTCAGCTTGGAATAACATTCTACCAAAATTATGGACACAATACTTCCTGAATCTAAAAGGCCCGTGAACAGTGCGTTATCTGAATTTTGAGGAAGGGCGCGAAGTCTGGAGTATCGAAGACACTTTGGAGCATTCTTTAGGACTTTTGAAGATGGTCTTCCTTCTTTACTATGTGACATAGTACCCTCAGGTACTGATCCTTCAGATGCAGATAGGGGTGAGGACGCAGCCAAGCACCCTAGTTAAAGTAATCGCCACTTGATGCCCTACACTAAACTGTAAATATCACCGCCCGATTCTCTTCTCTTAAGGAGCATCACTCCTGCCAACATGACTAGTTACATATTAAAATCACCAGAAATAACTATAACAAATTAACTTCGATGTATGCATCCATAATGAATGTCCTCTTACAGCAGTAAATGATACAATTTAAGATGAAAAATATCAAGATATTCATAATTAAGGCCGTTGCCACGCTCAATGAGGATTTAAGGAAATGAACACATATTCTCACTCCTACTCAAATTAATGTTACATCTTTCTGCCTTTATTTTTGACATATGCATTACTATAACCATATCCTTGAAAAGAGGGGTGTCTTAAACGATGCAGTTTATTTAATATGTCTTTGAAGTGTGATTTTTCGAAAGTTCCAGAAATTACTAAGTACCATTCCTTTATTTTGCGCGAGCGTCAATCAATCAATCAATCAATCAATCAATCAATCAATCAATCAATCAATCAATCAATCAATCAATCAATCAATCAATCAATACTGATCTGCATTTAGGGCAGTCGCCCAGGTGGAAAATTCCCTACCTCTTGTTCTCCTAGTCTTCTCTTAAGCGATTATTAAGAAACTGGAAACTTATTGAACATCTTCCTTGGGAAGTTATTCCAATCCCTACCTCCCCAGCCTATAACGAACATTTGCCCCAGTTAGTCCCCTTGAATTCCATCTTTACCTCCATATTGTAATCTTTCCTAATTTTAAAGACACCACTCAAAACTTATTCGTCTACTGATGTCATACCACGCCATCTCTACACTGACAGCTCGGAACATAAACTTAGTCGAGCATCTCGTCTCCTTTATCCCAAGTCTTCGAGCCCAAACTTTGCAACATTTTTGTAAAGTTATTTTTTGTCACATATCACCCAGAACAGAACAAGCTGCTTTTCTTTCGATTTGTCAGTTCCTTTCTCTCTTCAATAACCTGTAAGAGAGTTTATTCGGTACATTTTCAGTTTTCACGCTGGTTTTACCTTCAAGATTATCAAGGAAACATAGGGGAGAACTAATGTGCTATGCTATGTGAACGGAAGTTAGGTCAGCTTTCAAGCTCACTACTGAATTGAGAATCAAAATATTATTAGTTCTGCTAACTACTTCTATAGTTTCCATAGACGCCAAGGAGCCAGAATTTCCTACCGGTAGGTCTGGAGACGTGAGACTGGCGTATTTGAGCACCCTGAAATAACGCCGGACTCGAACCCGCGAACCCGAGCTAGTCATATATTCTCTCCTTCAAGCGCATAAATTAAATTTAAATAGTTCCTGCCTTTATTTTGACGTACGCATTATTATAACCATGTTCTAAAACGGAGGGGGAGGGATAGAGAAAGGGAGAGAGATCTAGATTGTATATTTTATTGCAAAAGTTCATAGACTTACCACGTAGGACCTATCTGTCCTTCCTTTTGCTTGGATGTTGTTTTATTTGTCTTCTTTCTTCAATAAGCAGTAGGGAACGGGGTGGGGTGTCATTTTAAACATATTTTTAGCTTTCAATTTGGTGTATCTCAAGCTTACCACATTAGAGAAGCCCAGGAAATCTACCGGGGAACTAATGAGTCAAATAAAATTAACAGATTTGACATATATTGGCTTAAATCACACTGTTTGAAGACAGGTTGTAAGGCAAGAATGGGATAGGAAAGAGGGATAGGATATAAATGAAAGGAAGAGGTCTTTGTCTTAATAAAGGTACAGCCACAGAATTAGCCAAAGGTGAAAGTGAGGGAAACCACTGAAGAAACAAAAAGAACTTCAGATCCACCGACAGAGGGGATCGAATCTACCACCTCCCAAAAGCAAGCTCACGGCAATGTGATCGAACTGCACAGCGAATTCACTCAGTTCCTTGTGACGTGCAATACCACATGGGCTTACTCTCTCCCAAATCACACAGTTTGGATTTATACCATTTATACCTCTATATGGATCTTCAGTTCTTCAATTATACATATAAGTAAGAACATTACGTACTGTAATAAATGATACTTCCCTAGTCTGTAGTCTGATTGGTGCAGGTATAACAAACCTGATGATGATGATGCTTGTTGTTTAAAGGGGCCTAACATCTAGGCCATCAGTTTCAAATAGTATGAAATGAGACGAAATGTAATGACAATTTAAAAGTTCAAAATCGTCCACTGACCAGAATAAAAACGTGATGATGAATTAACGGGTGGATATGATTTTAAAACAATCGGTGGATCCGACCCAGAAACTATCATAAACGATAGTATAACTGACCAAGGGACTGCTTCTAAAGTACAATTCTGAATCGAGGATACTGGTTGTAAAAGGGGTCCAGAATACTTGTCAACGGCCTCTCATAATGACACTTATCGGTAGTAAAGTAAAATAATAGTATTTGTCACGTTGCTAAATAGCCCAGACTCACGCTGTTCCACTCACAAGTATTTTACTTCGTACAGGTAACGCAGACCTACGGTGTTTCTCACATTATATCGCTACTCATAGGAAACGCAAATCCATGGTGTTCCTCACCTAGGTGTACTAATCACGGGCGCCGGTTTCCCGTGGTGCTCTTCACATAGTGGGTACTAATTACAGGCAATGCAGACCCACGGTGTCGCTCATATAGTGGCACTAATCAGATTCCAAATACCGATGTTCACGTCTGTAAGATCTTAGTATTTGTGATATAAGCTTTCTTTTGCTAGGGGCTTTACGTCGCACCGACACAGATAGGTCTTATGGTGACGATGGGATAGGAAAGGACAAGGAGTTGGAAGGAAGCGGCCGTGGCTTTAATTAAGGTACAGCCCCAGCATTTGCCTGGTGTGTAAATGGGAAACCACGGAAAACCATTTTCAGGGCTGCCGATAGTGGGATTCGAACCTACTATCTCCCGGATGCAAGCTCACAGCCGCGCGCCTCTACGCGCACGGCCAACTCGCCCGGTATTTGTGATATAAGTACCCTAATAAAGAGAATTCAAGTCCTTCATTTATTATCGATCTCCAGCTTATGTTGATTTTCCGAAAATGAAAAGTACGTGTTTCTTTGTATGTAAAGGGTTTTGCAAATTCCAATTTTTCACGTCTGTAACTGTTAAGTTATGAGATATACTGTATATATACTCATTTTAAAAATTTCCCCACTCCTTGGCTGAGTGGAGAGCGTTGAAGCATTTGATTCACAGGGTTCCGGGTTCGATTCCGAGCTGGGTCAGGGATTTTTATCGCATGTGATTGATCCATCTGTCTCGGAGATCATATTCAATTAACACAGCACATTACCATCCCCAACAGGAATACGCAATAATAATTACATCCCTACACACGGGCTTGGCGTCAGGAAGGGCATCCAGCTGTGAAACAGTGTCAAATACACATGAGCAACCCAGTTCGCAACCGCAACCGCACAGGTGTGGGAAAAGCGATAGAAGAAGAAGATAATCATTTGAAAAATTTGCCCACTTCCTTATTATTTCATCCCCTTAAGTGGATTTTCCAAAAATAGTGTGTTCATTTATTTTTAAAAGAGATTGCAAGTACCAGTTTTAACGTTTGTAATATCTTCAGTTTCTGAGGTATATGTATCCTCATATGAAGAATTCAACTCCTTCCTCACTTCTTTTGACCCTCCTACCTCAGCCCTTAAGTGGACGTTATGAAAACAAAAATTCGTGTTCTTTTATATTTAAAGGAGATTCCAAATACCAATTTTCATGTCTGTAACATGTTAGGTTTTTGTGATATATTGTATGTAATCTCGCTGCTGTAAGAATATTGAAGCTGACGTTGCCATGATTACGACAGTTCATTTCTTTATCCGATTCCTAGAGCGGGGTTAGTGTAGTGCCAATATCTCCGTATCGGTTGGATTTAGTGCCTCAAAATATGGTTTACGAGCCCATAGGGCTTACCGAGTTTCGTTCTTTGCGTTAACGGGCTTAAATTGAGCTTTGTCTCGTCCTTGTACGACAAATTCGATTTCGTCTATATTAGCCTATTATTTTCATATTTTTATATCTCCCCCATCGCCACCCTCGAATTGCTTTGAAAATATAATACAGCCCATGTTACTCACTGGCAATATCGATTCAGTAGTTTTTGAGTCCATCCGTTACAAACAAATGTACAAATGTTTCCTCTTTATAATATTAGTATAGATTAGTTCATTTACGTTTTAGGGGATATGTAATATTAATAATAATAACAACAAAAGTATGCAATAAAAATAAATATACGGTAATTTACAACATCAAGAGCAATTCTATGATCACTAAATTACCTACAAAGCAGGAAGTGTGAATAAACAAACATAATAAACATGAGTACTCGTATTTGAAAAGAAAAAACAAAGTCATCTCCGTACAAGCCATGAGAGCCATTGGAATGGTGAAAGGTAAAGGCTTCCACTATTGATAACTTTAGCACTTGATGGGGTAGAGTGGTTAGCTCTACATTCAGCACGAGCATTGAAACTTGCTCACTGACCTGAAGCTCGCTGACCCCAAGTTCTTCCCGCCAGGTGTCATTGATTTGTTGATAGACGCAGAACATTTCTTTTCATTATTGATACTTGGACACAGAACTCGACCACCAGATTATCCTATTCTTCAAGACACTGAACTAGGATGGATTAAAATTAGACACTACCATCAGAGGGCAGAGAATAATGTCTTACTCTAATCGCATTTTTCTTGAAGTCAGAGGACAGGTTAGACACACAGCTACAGCAGTGCTGGGAAATAGAAGAGCAGTCATGACAAGAGAAGAAAGAGCCACAGAAAGGCACTTTACAGAGAATACCACTAGCTGCGCCGTTCCCGCGTCCAGGTAAGGACGCACAAGATCCAGGCTAGCTTAAACTATAATAATATTTACCACTATTCGTAATTTACGGGCTATGAGTTCCGGTTGAAAAGTAAGAATACTGAATCATGCTTGAGGAAATCTCTAACTCACGTAGAAGGACGTCTCCCACTCGCTTACTAGCTAGAATTCCCTATGGTTTACTAGATTGCCATGAATATAGGTGCTCACGACTCGATGTTTCAACATACTACATTTTATTACAAACTCAGTTCATTCCATAGAAAGGATATCATGATTTCATCTTTGGGAATAATGGTAAATACTAGTGGGCTATACCCTTATCTAAAGGCTCATTTTTGATAACATCAAATTGAAGTTCTCGAAAGAAATAAAGTATCCAGTTAAGATGCTTGAAAAATTACTTAATTACAATCTTAAAAGATCTCAATCACTAACAACTTGTCTGGAATGTCTCTTTTTGGAAAAGAAAGAAACTAAAATGAATGACGCTATCGGACAAAGAAATATTGGATAATGATAACCTCAAGTAATTAACATGTCCGATTCTCGAAGTACTAAATGATAAAAATGTTGAATAAGTAAAACATTAAATAATTAAAATATTCGCTGATCGCAATATTGATTAAGTAATATATTAGATTAAGTAAAACGTTATTAGATTAAGTAAAGTACTATTAGATGCATCTAATGAGGAAAGATAATATTTACAGTACAACATAATACATACAGTGTCGTAGATTGAGGGTGGTTTAAAAATATACAGGACGCTAGTTTGTATCTAGCATTAAACCCTTTTACGAAATTGGAATCACATCTTTTCTACATGAAATCTCACAAAATCGAAATTAACTGTTCTGTTTTTCTGATCATATTTACGTCGATCTACAGAAATGAAATAATTTTCCTTCCTCCTAATTCTTTGTGTCTAAATACACAATCAGAATAACTTGGAAAATATTCTCATGGTATTTATAACATCTGATAGGTGTTGTATTGCACGTAATGTTCATATTTCTTGACACATTCTGTTGCATAAACATCGATAAGTCCCTTTTAAATTATGTATACTCTCAAAAAGAATGACCAAACATCACATTTAGAATATTAGGTAAATTATCCTTTTAACTTGAGCTTATTCATAAATTCAAGTGCGTATCCATGCTATTGTACTATATTACCCAGTGTATATTATCATAATTCCATCAAAATATACGTTGCTTGCATGGTCTATCTTGTGCGAAGACTCTACCTCAAGAATAGTAACTCCTATTCCTGCAGTCAGTCATCAGTGATACTAGATGACGCCTTAGAAATAACTTCAAAGTTCACCTAACACATGAGAAGAATCTTATAATTAGAAGATATATATGAGGGTGTTAGCTAGTTCAAATTCATCCTCCTCATTAGAAATCATTTGGTGACTTTACGCATAAATGTCAATATACGGATGTCATTTCGATCGCATTCTAACCTGCTCTGTGCTTACTCATGGGTAAATAATGAAATGGAAACAGTATAAGTTCACTAATCACTTCATGATGCTCAAGTTGGAATATTATGTCCACCGCAACATGACCATGATTATATTCGCGAAGAATAACAACTACTACCAACATTAATTACCAATCTCAAATCATCACTTTCATTATATAATCATTATTTCATATCTTAAATATCACACTTCAAATTACCATATATGTCTCATCATATTCTAATTCGACGTATCTCTTACCTTTATCATGGTTCGTGAACTTACTTATTCAGTTATAGCTTTGATTCCTTCATAATTCCAAAAATAATACTACCAGATTTATTTATATAGCAAGCACTTCATATATACGATCTCTATCTTACAATTTTTAAGTCACATAACTTCTCAAACATGCCTAACTTCCATTCTGACGTCATATAAAACTCGCAAATACATTAAAAAAAACTAACCTTCTCTCACACTATATATTGACAGCGTTACTAACGAAGGCTTTCTAATCACTGAATGACTGTTTCCTACATTTGGATTTGACGTTTCTTGGTTTGAAGATTATCTGACATCCTTTAACCTAACTTGAAATCCACTGCTCGTATTTCATCATCGCACTCATGTTAGTTAGTTTAGCACTTTAATAAAGGGAAATATAGATCATTTCTTACTTGTCAACTTCTGTAGTCAACTCATGTCCGGGTGACTGGACATGCAGACATATCTCCTTTCGTTTCTCTAGGTATTTGGGAATGCTCGGGAACGTCTCATCTGGTTCCTGGTCATCCTGGGGCTGGCAACGTCATCCTACGGTGCGTTCATCTGGGTAACCTCGCCTTCCGTCTTCTTAGAACATCTTGATCATGGCTTGAGCAATTGGAACAGAATAATATGTGATTTTAGTCAACATCGTCATCTTAGGGCTATGTTCTGTTATTGCTTGCTTATGTTGAAAGAACGTCTTTCTTGGGAGAGTTGACGGTCTGGGATAGGTGAAATTGATTATTATACTCAAAATGAGTAAATTGTGTTTTATATATTATCCCTTCTCAATATTCCGGTCGAAATTTTAATCCTTTAGTTGTCTAAAATTGGAAGTATCGGCTAATACGTCGTCTAAGGAATGTCGTGACGTAACACCGTTGCAACTTCTGAATTTATTTTTGGAGTATTTTAATTTCGCGGAGCGAAATAATATTTCTTGCTAAAATTGTGGAGTGTAGCCGTCAATGAAGCTTTCCTCTCGTCTTTAGTATGAAATACTGATACGCTGATATCTTCCTTTGGCGATCAACTATGTTGCTTCTCTTGTACGCAAGTTAAGTGAATGTAGTCTTCTTTCCAATTTTTTTCTCAATAATATCTCGTAACAATCTTCTTACTTCGTTCCTTTTTCCACTGCCTTCTATGTTTCGATCCTTTTGCGAGCGCTTGACAAAAATATTACCATCCTGGCTTGTGGTAGTGTCTGACGTTTAAATATCCGTCGTTTTGACATTTCAGACTCCACTTTTGTTCCGATCGTATCTTTAGGTAACAGTGAAATGGCACATAGGGAAGCTACATGTAGATTTATAGTTTGCTTATCTCTCAAGCAGAAATCTGAGGTTCTGGGAAACTCCTTCAATCACACCACATCAAGACTTACTCAACTAGAACGGCGCTTCAGTAGGCAGCACTCACTTATGCACGGGTACTGTAACCTTCTGCACGACTATGAGGCATTGGGGTATATGTTTAAAGTCAGGGAAGCTATTATCTACCCCATCATCTAGTTTTTAAGCTTAGTAGCTCAACTACAAAAATGAGGGCTGTATTTGATGCTCCTGCTAAAACTTCTAACAACATTTCATTTAATGATTATATTAATGGTTGGATGGACAATGCAAGAGGATCATTACTCCACTATTCTAAGATTTAGAATGCATATTGTACCAGAATAAATTAATTTCAAGAGCATGAGGTCTTTCTGAGGGGTGCCTAGTCGTTAGGAGATGGTACAGAGATGGAGGATCGCAAGGCGAAGTAATAGATATATATTTCTTTCCTTTACTCAATCTCTGGGAGGTCACCCTATTATATCGCGAAATCATAAATATTTACTAGAAAATAAATCCCAATTTCAACATCAGAATATCGAAAAATCAAGTTGACCAAGTAAAATTCAACTGAATAATGTCTTTCTCAATCAGTTATGTCCATCATAACTTTCATGGCATAAATTATTAATAAAGCATGTTGTAAGTAATTAAGAAATTCTAAAGTCTTTTCTATTGGCACTAGCGATTTCAGATTACGCTTTCTACATAAATTAAATAAAGTATATTTGTTAATTTCTTCTTGTGAACACATCAAACTCAAATATGAAACACTTGAAATTAAATCTGATCTTCTAGTATAAAGTTCTAAATATTGTGCTATTTTTTGTAAATTGTTGTACAATTTACGTAATTATTGTAAATTGAGAGTTCATGATACACTTCCACCATGAATGAAGCACACTTCGTGGAGACGTACGAGAAAGATTATTGAAAGAGTATTGGTCTCTTGGCAGCAGAGATAAGGGAACACCACGTGTTGATACTGAACAGGTGATTCTGATAAGGGGACTTTTAGAATTGTGTCATATGTTTTATAACTTAAGACAGACAGTGTATGAGTAAAAGTATGCAGGGGGTGTTTTATGAACACTTTGGCAGTAATGAAGACAAGTGCTTCTACATCTGGCATAACCCAAGAAGAAAACGGAGGAATATCCACAGTTCTAGGCCTTCAGGCAAGCAACTCGATGTTAAAAACATCCTAGAGATATGAGGTACGAATTTTAGGTAAATGAAATATAGTAAACTGTGAGAATATATTCTACATCTATTGCTAAAGACTGCAACCTTTTGTTCAGTCAATGTTATCCGGTCGATTAGATTAACAGTTTGCCTTTGTCTACCACTACGAGCGCTAATGTGAGTATATACAGAGTTTCGCTTAAGCAAAACAACGAGCGCTAATGTGAGCCTCTACAGAGTTTCACTTAAGCCTTCGGTGCGGATATTTTTCAAACAACCAAAAATCCCTGAGGGTATTGAACCAAGGAACGCATTACAGAAAGAATATTTCGGCTAGGATTTGAATAAGAAGGAAAACGCGTAATGAACCAAGCGATTTTAGGCTGGAAGTGATTTTCGAAATTTGCCTTTTTAATTTGATAGAGCTCTCCAGTGCTCGCAATATAACACCGTTCAGGGCACGTTAGCCTCTCAACTCTGAGCACAATTCAGGAAATTGCATACTTTTTGCGGGGACCACCACATGGTCAGATAAGAAATTTCTTCAACATTCGAGTCACCTGGTGATGCGATGTGTGGCTGAGGTTCGTTCGTTTGCATCTTATTACACAAGAAGAACAACAAGAAGAACACTATGTACACCATGTGAGTCGCACTCTATATACTAGGGAATATCCTTCAAACATGTCGCAAGTGTGGAACTCTAGAAATGAAACTGAATCTAGCCAAGGATGAAGAAGAACAAGAGATCAAAATTGAAATTGCTCTTCATCAGGTGAATCATTCAGTTCGGCTGAAATCAGAATACACACTGAATGATGGCATAAACCTGTTTGTATCGAATAAACTACAGCAAATATTTTTACAACACTGCACTTCCGATTTCCAAGGAAAAGAACAAGGATGTCTTAGCTCTTTACCGCTGATTCACACATTTTTTCAAGTTGAAGACCACTGCGGAAGCTCAAAGTACACTTTCTGATATAGACGAATTCAACGAATGTAAGTGTGCCCTGACAGGAGGTGTAATTGTGATATCTACACTTCCATTCTTATAAAAATATGACATACTTGGTGTTGTCGAAACAGTTGTCAAGTGTGGAGATTAATTTTCTTGTATTATTTGAATTATCTTACGTTATGCTTCATTAGTTCTCTCAGTATAGACTAAGTCCCATTAATATTAAGAAAGTCAACGACATAAGTAAACTTATACGGTATATTGGTGATAAGATGCCAGTTTCTACCATGGCAATGTCAACAACTGTCCAATAACTCGGCAGGAAGCTCTGCATGAAGAAGAATTCTGACCCTCTTACAGAGAAGCTACATGCAGTTATTGTTTTCTACTCTTAGAATACAATATATACATTACAATGGTTACAAGGTCAGTTCTCGATGAGAGAACAATATAGCCTAATATCCTATAAGACGGAATGAACATGATTACTGATTTTTTTTTCAAAACTACAATATATGCGTTGTTTGGGATCACTTCATATTTCTCTGATTTCTAAATGTTATAGGTTGATTGAAAATGGACATTGTAATGATAAAATCGAATTAAAGCAAAATTAAAGAAGAGGTATGAATATTCGGTTTTATTTTCTAAGAAAATTCAGTTCAGTTGGAATGCTGTACGGATCCTAAAAATAAAAGTTGACTTTTCTTACCTTCAGGGACAGAATCTGAAATTCGAATTATAGGAATAAATGGCCTTTTGCCAGTTATATGCAACTTCGATAATTTTATTCGTTCATTCAATTTTGTGTCACTCCTGTTAAATGTAATTTTTTGGATGTGTCGCGTTTTCCAGACGACCAACTCAGTTAGTGCCAACTGTCAGCTTGACTTTTGTCAGGAGAACTTTGCTGTCCATTACAGGAACTGACTCCTGTGATGAGAGAACTCAGCCCGTTCTGATAGCTGCTAGCAATAGAACTTTGCTGTGCACCACAGGAACTGACCCCAAAGATGAGAGAACTCAGTTCGTTCTGATAACTACTAGCAGTAGAACTTTGCTGTGCACCACAGGAACTGACTCCAGAGGTGAAGAACTCAGTTCGTTCTGATAACTACTAGCAGGAGAACTTTGCTGTGCACTACAGGAACTGACTCCAGAGATGAGAGAACTCAGCTCGTTCTGATAACTACTAGCAGTAGAACTTTGCTGTCCACCACAGGAACTGACTCTAGAGATGAGAGAAGTCAGGTCGTTCTGATAACTACTAGCAGTAGAACTTTGCTGTGCACCACAGGAACTGACTCCAGAGATGAGAGAACTCAGTTCGTTCTGATTACTACTAGCAGTAGAACTTTGCTGTGCACCACAGGAACTGACCCCAAAGATGAGAGAACTGAGTTCGTTCTGATTACTACTAGCAGTAGAACTTTGTAGTGCACCACAAGAACTGACTCCAGAGATGAGAGAATTCAGTTCAGATTATTACAGAGCTGATGACAACTTTCGTCTCTTAACACCAATCAGAGAAGAGTTAAGCCATCAATAAGAGGAAGACACAAACTTAATACCACCAGAGCCGGAAAGGATTAAGTGTTGACCAAGGAAGGTTGGACAGGGACGATAGAGGTTAGGGATTGGCAGAAATAACTGGGAGTGTGTCAGACTCTGTTACGAGTTCCGTGCTCACTATATTGACTGTCAAGCAGAGTTTACCTCTTCTTTCTTTCTACTTAAGGTAATGTGATTCGGAGATGGTCGATTTGTTCTACAGCTGTCCTGTATACGAAACCTGAAGGGGTTCAACATGTCGCACTGTTAATCGGGTAACTAGGAGTATTTATAAAGTTAGGCACACCTTTTAGTCGCATGACTGTTAGGTGGTATGAACCACACATACTGCGCTACACGTTATTTTACTGCATTAAAAAGGATTAGCTTCGTATAACAATTATGTCGCGGTCATTTAGAGCAGGACAGCAACCACGGGACCCCGAGCTGTTCCAGGCAATGTTTCCAGTCTCCAAGCGTTAACGGCCCTCTCTATTGGTCAAGTCCTGTTCTATTCTTACTTGGAAGGCGTGACGCACCGTGAATCCCTTATTTTATCTTGCTCCAAGACGCAGCCCGTTGTTTCTTAACATTCAGTATCGTTGGTTTACTTATAAGTGTGATCTACTGCACACTGCAATGGACAGTGCTGGTGTCTTGTAAGATACCACACATCTTCCTACACCTTGCAGGGATTAAAAGGGATCATTTCAGCTTATGTTAAGCCCTCTAGTGTGAAGAGGAACGATTAAGAATACAAAGTAATTTGTTATTTTAAGGTTTCCTAAACTGAATTGATTTGTCTTTTTTGTGTATCACAGTCGCCAACACTTCGATCTGTTTCCATCAACTTCAAAACTGACAAATAGGAAATTTTGTATGTGAACTTTTCCACCAATAGGGTTCATCTCCCGTTTATTTCATTATTCAGTAAAAATTAGGAGTGTCGAGCCTTAGCCCAGATCACTCTAGAACCTTCCTCTCGGGTATAAAAGCTGGTACGTTTTCGAGCCACCTTTCCTTATTGATCGTCCAGTTTACTGAGTGTGTGCAAATAGAGAAGGTGGGGGCGTCTTCCCCTTCATCGAGCTTTACTGGAGATGGCAGCTAACTAATATCTATGTGATAGCCCCTGAAAGCTAGCTCGAGGGGAAGGTTTTCTAACTTTAATTATGTAACCTTCAATTTCTAATATTCTAAAATGTAAATTTCTAATGTAAATTTCAAACAAGGCGAAAAATACTTAGCTTAAAATCGGGAATAGCGAGTGTGACAACCTCTCGAGTTCCCTATCAACTTGACTTGGAGGCGACTGATTCTGTAACCGTCTTCAGTCTGTAACTTATATGTTCTCCATCTAGTCACCTCAGTAGTGTAGGGTAGCATCTGTAACGTCGAGCACTGAGCCCAACTAGGATTTTAAATTTCTAAGTGTAAGTTTCAAGGAATGCAAGAGTCCGCCTTCGCATCATTTTGATTTTTGGGCCAGTAACTTTAACATGTGTTTTTTCCACAAAATCCCGGTAAAGTGAGTATTCGATACTCCTGTAAAATTCAATCATTCATGTTAAGTGGTTACTGTTGAATGTTCAAGATAGTGAATTATTTTTTTTATTTAAAATGTAGGTTGTGCTTCGAGAGACCTGGAAACTGTAATTTTTAGTGAGCAGAAATGCTCTGGTTGTAAATGTGGAAGGATGCCTCGATGAGGCAATAAGACTGTAAGGTTAGGAGGTTTGATAGAGCATAGATGCTCTTTCTTGCAGAGGTATTAGTATACCCTGTAAAGGAAATTGGGAGACCCGTCTCCTTGATGGAACGATAGTGCTCAAGTAACATTTGTAAACTTGGGAGCTTTAGGCTCAGATGATTATTGACAAATTTGGTTGATTTCCTGATTTCTCCTATTTTGTATTTAAACTATTGTACCTAAAATCTTGTCCTGTCGCTGAGCGACGTGTTTTGTTAAAATATGGCATATGAAGAAAAACAGTACAAAATAAATATTAACTCCGATTTTAAAGCTTTTAATTACTCTTTGATTGTAGTAGATAGACCAGTTCATGCCCGCACCTTCTTTCACCTGTGTCCACCACGGATCCACGGCAGCAAATGGTAGCAGAGCATGGTTGAATGGGTCTAGAGAAAGCCCCTTTTGACGGCTACTAACAGAAGTCAACATTGAACTCTAAAAATGTTCTTGGTTGCTGGAAATTTTCAAAATTCTTTAGAATCTCTATAAACATGTCTTGTTCTCGTGAAGATCTTGCACCTGGGTATTTGCGCAAGGAGGAATTGATTTATGAGCCTCTAATTAGGAAGGTCCAATCTGGAGGCACGGTTGTGGCAGACGTGGCCAAACTTAAGGTGTCCTTAGAACTTCCTATTTGTATCCCGGTATTTGGAGAGAAAGACATTGGTGAGGCTCTATCCACTGTTACGTATAATACCACCGAGCTAGCTCCTGATGTTAGTATTTTTGAAGTAAGCGATCCATCTGCTAATCAACATAAAAGAGTTCAAGCTAGACTGTTCCACTTCGATTATAGGGCTTGAGACCTATTGTCTCTAAAACTGAAGGACGATATTGCTAAGGAAGCAGATATTCTACTGGAACACCTGTCTGATATGTCGAATAGAGTTAGTCAATTGGTATCGGGGGCCGCTAGTGCTAAAATTGACACTGTTCCAACAGCAAAATAAGCTGAAGAAGAGGACTCTAGTAAGGCTACCGAGAGTAGGAAATCTGTGGCTACTCATCAAACATCTGCCCCATCGGGAACAGGGTCGGCTCACCAGAGACAACTTCCACCGTTATTTATGACTAATGCAGTGTTTGGACCTCCTCAACATCCAATGTCGTCACCTATTATGTCGCCCGACTTCAGCATCTTTAACCAGCCCTTATTCATGCTGCTTAAAGGTATATCCAAGTTCTCCATTAACTCAACTAATGAAGTCATTTCGTTTTAAATATTTTTAGTCGAATTTCAATACCATGCTTTAGTGTTTGCTCTCTCTCAATCCAAAATTCTTCAAATAATTTACCCATATTCTGTAGATGTCTTCTCGGACAAAATAGTAAAGCAATAACTGATATATCTTCAATAAAAGACTTCCATGCCCATCATTTGGCTAACTTCATTCCAGCTAGAGCTATGTCATCTTTAATCATGAAGTACTATTTTAGAGTACAGAGGCTGGACGAGAATCTTGCCGACCTTATTCAAGATATAAATTTCTATACGAGGGCATTTGCCCTTAATTTTCCTGAAGACCAAATTGTGCAAAGGATTGTAGAAGGAATCTCTCCACCCTATATATCATACCTATTCTTTGAATCCCGGCCTCAAACGTTCTAGGAACTCGAGGCAATGGCAGTGTCAGCCGAAGGCGTGAGATACGCTGACACCTTACGAGTCGCCAGGGAGCCCCCTCCATCATCTAATAGTCCTCGGCCTCCACCTCGACGAACCTTTCCCACACGCAAGTATTATGCATGTGTATAAACTGAACATTTTAGGAGCAAATGCCCCGTGGTAAAATCGAGCGGAACTAGGAACGGAGCTGGTCCCTCTCAAGGTTGTCTCAAGGTTGTTTTCCCATCTGGCTAAGAATTTCACTTCAACAAACAGCACACCTTCTTATTCAACTCCTGGTGCTACCTCCAGGAATACAAGTGATAGGAAGTGACTAGTGTTACAATGTTCTCCTTCCAGAGGCTCAGACCATGTTAAATTAGGCAACGAATATTTCAAGGATAAAGTTCATCTAATTTATCATTTGAAACCATAGGGAATGGCCTTAAAATTGCTTCCGAGACGCCAGAATTTCTATCATATCTCAAAATTGAAGTAAATAACGAACCAGTCATGGTTCTATTAGATTCAGGAAGCGTGAGTCCCATTATATCCGAAGAGTGGTATTTTAAATTAAAAGCTTGTTGTAAATTCCCGTACTATAATTTCTCTTCTATTAAACGTGTTTCGGCAAACTCGTCATCGTTGGAAATTTTAGGCTTCCTTTTCGCTAAAGTTCACATTTCAAAATTTACCTGAAAGGTTAAGTTAATTGTAGCTAAACAATTATCTTGCCCTGTAAGATTGAGGGCCGATTTTATGTCCAACTCAGGTCTTGTGTTCGACATTCAGAGCAAGTCGTGCACATTCAAGTTTGATAGTGACATTAATATCACGTTGTTGAAATGTAATTTTGTGTCATTTGCATCTATTTCGCTTACACAGAGTGACATGTCGTTAGATCATAGGCATCTACCTGAAGACCAGACTGAAAGTATTAGAAGGTGCTGTCAGTCTTTTCCTGACGTATTTTCAGATACCCCTGGCGTCACTGACCTTATCGAGTACAGGTTTGAACTAACTGATTCTCATCCAGTAATATTTCCTCCTTATAGCTATCCCCATCAAAAATGAAGGCTCTTAAGGAAATCATTAAACAGATGTCAAAGGATGGTATCATTCGACCTTCCAAGTCGGCGTATTCATCGCCATTTTTTTCTTGTGCCGAAATCTCAAGAGGGTTTCAGGCCTGTGATTGATTACAGGACTTTGAACCGTAAGGTTGTGTTACTATCTGTGCCCCCTCCCGATCTTCATTCTTGATTTTCATGGTTACGCAAGACTAAGTTCTTTACCAACTGGGATCTTAACCAGGCATATAATCAAATACCTCTGGAAGAAGAATCCAAACACCTGACGGCTTTCGCCACGGATTGGAATCTGTATGAATACAACCGCATGCCTTTCGTGCTCCCCACGGGTGCAGCTGTCCTTACTAGACAGCTGGATAATGTTTTCTCGGGCATTAAATTCGAATATCTGGATCAACACCTCGGTGATCTCGTCGTGTTTTCAGAGAACTTCTAAGAGCACTCAGATCATTTGACGGAAGTCCTCAATCGCGTTCGGAAGGCTGAGTGGACTGTTAAATTATCAAAGGTAGCTTTTGCTAAGCCTTCTATGCCGTTCTTAGGACATATTGTGTCGCCCGATGGTGTTTCTATTGACCATTCCTGAACACAGGCCAATCTTGACTTCAAGCCTCCTAAGGACATCAAAGGAATCGCTAGATTCATAAACATGGTGAATTACTTTGCTAACAGGGCGGCGGCCCTGAACTTACTTCGCAGGAAAGGTGTTAAATTTGAAGACCTTAAATTAGCTCTTTGTAACGCCCCTCTATTAGACATGCCCGATTTCTCTAAGAAATTCATTGTCCAAACTGATGCCTAATCATCTGCTGTCGCTGCTGTCCTTCTGCAGGAAACGGAACTCGGAAGGCGGCCCATCGTCTATGCGTCTAGGACCTTATCGGCTTAAGTCAACAAGTATTCTATCTATGAATCAGAGGGTTTGGCAGTCTTGTTTGCCCTGGAGAAGTTCCGCCTTTATTTGCAACATGTCAAATTTAAATTAGAAACAGAAAGCAAGCCTTCAGTTGGGTTTTAGCTCGGCCTCGTCGTCCTGGACGTATCTCCCGTTCGGCTATCAGGATCTCAGCATTCCGATTTGATGTACGACACATTTGGGGATCAGAAAATGTAGTTGCCGATGGACTAAGCCGCATGTTTTCTAGTGATGTTGAGACCAGTGAACAGGAAGATAGTTCTTCTATTTCCATGCCCATACCTCCTAGTGTTAATGCTATTTTGAATGATGATCCTATGCAACTTCGTGACATTGAGAAATATCAACGAGAAGATCCCGTGCTGGCTCCGATAACGGAAAACCTTTCTTCTGGGGAACATGTTGTCCCTTATGTATGCCCTTCGAGGCATGATCAACCGTTCTTGTGCCAATGATCTTCAAATACTATCATGGGGGCATTAAGGCATCTTTGAAACAAGGGAAATAATCAGAGAGATGTTTATTTGGAAGAGTATGGACGGCGAAATGAGAGGAATGGTTAAGCTTGTAAATCTTGCTTTATTAGTAAGCCCACATTGTCTACTAAGGTAGGGCTACTGTCTTCGCGTCAAGCATCTCCCCCCTGGAGCGTTTATACACAGTCTACGTTGGAGCCTTCCCCAATCAAAGGGGAACGGGAATAAATTTATTATTGTATGTGTGAACGGCTTCACTAGATTTTCATGGTAGTTTCCCACTAAGCTGACTACAGCTCAGTCTACCATTTCTTGTCTTAATACTAGCATTGCTTCATTAGGTCCCTGTCTATATATACTCGTAGTTTCTGATAGTGCAAAGGATGTCACATCTAACTTATTTCGGAACTTCTGTTTCGATCTCTCCGTATCCCATGTAATAACTTCTGCTTATTACCCTCAACCATCTCCGGCTGAGCGGATCAATCGTAAATTTCGATCTGCGTTGATCGCTTTTCATCATGAAGATAATTCCAGGTGGGATAATTCTCTGCATTGGTTACCTTTTGCTTTAAATTTTGCTGTTCATGGGTCCCACATGTTCACTCCCACCTCTCTCACGTTTAAATTTGTTCCCAACACGCCGCTGTCTAATCTTCGGTCAATCAATGGCATATTACCAAAGGTAATAGGTCCTGAATATATCAGAGACCTATGGAAGAAGGCTGAAAGTAATCTGAAGGCTTCTCATGAAAAGGTTAGAGAGAGATATGATCGTGGACGGGGGCCCACCAATTAAAATGTTGGAGATCATCATGGTTAAGAATTTCGTACCTACAGGAAAACTTGTCCCTAGATTTCATGGGCCATGTATTTTTTGGACTTCTTCTCTCTTGTCACTCTTTTGGTCAGGAACCCAGCAACTGAGAGGATAATTTGAGCCCACTTTCGCAGATTAAACTGGCATTATCTTTTGTTTTTCAGTATATGCCACTAAGTCATGGCAGTAAGAAAACAGTTATATTTCTTTGGCGTCAGTTCTGTTACAATTTTCTGTTAAATATCAGTTTGTTAAGTTATATGGGGAGGCTTTCTGCCCCTCCCATATCCACCTAAGGGCAGTATCTAGTGCATATACTTAATCCTCTACAACCGTCCCCTTTAGTTACGTTTATCTCATCCCGTTGCCCGTCTCTCACTACCTTATCCCCCGCCTCTAAGCCCACTCATACTCGCTGCAGCCCGCCTCATCTGAAACTGCAACTCTCGTTCTCAACACAAACAATAAATGAGAGTTTCCGTGCCCTCTCTTTAATCTGCGGCCGTATCTCAACATCTGGCGATGGATGCCGGCGTGGGGTAAGGGCCCAGTCTCCTGCATTACGGCGTACTGGAACACCATCAGTAGATAAAGTGGATGGCTCGGTCGACACATCCACATCCGGCACTCAGGGGCCTCTTCCTCCTCCTCCTCCTCCTGGGGACCTTCCCAGGGTCCTCTTCCTCCTCCTCCTCCTCCTCCTCCTGGGGACCTTCCCAGGGGCCTCTTCCAACGCCACAACCTGGGGGCCCACCGCAGAGGCCCTCCGTAAACAAAGCTACGTTCTTTTTGACAGCTGTCATCGACAACAACGCACCGCTAACCTCACTGCTGCCATCTTTACGGGCCTAAACCTCAGTGCTGCCAACTTAACATTAGTAGCGCGAGATTTGAATGAGTAAACAAAGCCACGTGCTTTTTGAGAGCTATCGTCGACAACAACGCTTCGCTAACCTCAGTGCTGCCATCTTGACGGGCCTAAACTTCAGTGCTGCCAACTAAACCTTACTAGCGCGAGATTTAAATGGGTAAACAAAGCCACGTGCGTTTTTGGCAGTTGTCAACCACCATCTTGCCTCACAAACTTCAGTGCTGCACTCTTTAGCTACTTACCTTTGAAATGTGGTGGCGGAAAATTCCACGTGCTCTTGTTTGGAAACAAATCCACCTGCTTTTTTGACAGCTGTCGTCCGCCATCTTTAATCAAGAGAGTGCCGTGCTGCTATCTTTATCGTAGTAGCGGGCAATTCCGTCAGCTGTCATCCGAGATCTTTAATCAACAGAGCACCGTGCTACTATCTTTATCGTAGTAGCGGGCAATTTGAAAAATTCCGTCAGCTCTCATCCGCCATCTTGCATCTCAAACCTCATTGCTACTATATTTAGCTACTACCTTTGAAATATGGTGGCGGATAAATTAAGAAATTCTACAGGAGCTATCTCTCGACGCTAATTGCACAAGATGGTGGCTATACATGACTCCTTAAGGGTGCTTACGCAAGAAGGTGGCTGCAAGGTGGCTGCTATACATAGGTTCTTATGAGACTCCCATGGGATGCTTGCGCAAGATGGCGGCTATACATGGCTCCTTATGAGACCCTAAAGGGTGCTTGCGCAAGATGGCGGCTGCTCATATGAGACGGCTTAAGGGTGCTTGCACAAGATGGCTTGAGACTCGCTAAGGATGCTTGCGCAAGATGGCGGACACAAGATGGCTGCTATACACGGCCCCTTATGAGACGCCTTAAGGGTGCTTGCGCAAGATGGCTGCTGCTCTTATCAAGAAAGTTAGCTTAGAGGCTAACGTGCCGTGCCTGTTCGATTCATTAAATTTGGGGCTTATATGCATAATGTTAAATATCTCGAAAACGGTGTGTCGTAGAGCAAAACGGACAAAAGTTTTCCACCTAATACGTAGATTCGCAGTATCAGGAACATGATAGCATACGAAAAACATAGTCTAATGATGAGATCAACGGTTCGGTTCCCACTTAGGCCCTTTGACATTTGCTCTGCTTTAGCTTGTATTGAAGCAAGCTTTTGTAATAATATCAGGTCTAGCTATGGTAGAGAGTGTAACGTGCCGTGGCGGTTCGATTCATTAAATTTGGGGCTTAAATGCATAATGTAAAATATATCGAAAACGTTGCATCGTAGAGCAAAATGGGAAAAATATATCAGCCTAATACGCAGGTTCGCAGTATCAGGGACATGATAGCATAAGAAAAACATAGTCTAATGATGAGATCAACTGTTCGGATCCTACTTAGGCCGTTTGGTATTTGCTCTGTTTTAGCTTGTAATGAAGCAAGCTTTTGTAACATGATCAGGTCTAGCTATGGTAGAGAGTATAACGTGCCGTGCCGGTTCGATTCATAAAATTTGGGGCTTAAATACAAAATGTTAAATATCTCGAAAACGGTACTTCGTAGAGCAAACCGGACAACATTTTTCCGCCTACACCCAGGTTCGCAGTATCAGGAACATGATAGCATAAGAAAGAAGTATTTTATGATGATGAGATCAACGGTTCGGTTCCTACTTAGGCCCTTTGGCATTGACGGCTATCAAATTCTACAAGATGGCGGCTATTCATAGCTTCTTATGAGACAGCTTAAGGCTACTTGCACAAGATGGCTGCTTCTCTTATGAGACTCCCTAAGGATGCTTGCGCAAGATGGCAGCGGCAAGATGGTGACTATACACAGGTCCTTATAATACGGCCCAGGGGTGCCCGCTAGCTTAGAGGCTACTGCGCAAGATGGCGGCTGTCGTTATGCATGCGGTGGAGGGCAATTTGAAATTCTATGTGCTTGCGGCCATCTTTAATCAACAGAGCACCGTGCTGGCACCTTTAGCTACTACCTTTGAAATGTGGTGGTGGCAATTTGAAAAAATCTACGCGCCTTTTTGACAGCTGTCATCTTTAAACAATGGCGGCTATGCATAGGCTGTTAAGGCCTCATCATTCTCCTCCGCCTCCTCCACCTTGTCCTCCTCGTCCTCCGCCTCCTATGTCACGGCATAGCTTTATCGAACAAGTTTAAACCTGCATCGCGAAGGCAAGAGTGTGCAGCGATAACATCATTATGCATGTTTAGACTTGCAGATGACAAAATAAGTGATTGGAACATAACAAGACTAGAATCAAACGCTGTACTCGATACAACATGTGTTTAGAACATAGCTTGATGTGTTCGGAACACTAAATAAGTGATCAAGACTGGAATAGATCACTGTACTCGATACAACATGTGTTTAGAACATATCAGGGAATGCCTTTGTTCTAAGAAGATTAGATTACAAAAGAAGTAATTAAGACTAGAATCGAACACTGTACTCGATGTCGTTAACTTCAACATGTGATTAGAACATTGATTGATGTGTTCAGAACATGACAGCGGATACCTTTGTTCTAGGAAGATGGATTCGAACAGGGGAAAAAAGAAAATAATAAGACTAGAATTCTGAACAGCTTATGCGAGGTAGCGGCTGTTATAACGTCCTCCTCCACATCCCGCTCGGTTAAGGCAGTGCACATACTGCGTAGCCAACTCGCTCAGTAAACGATAATATGAATATAACAAAAGTACTACTTCAAATGATTTGCCTCCTATCATTTGTCTTGTGCGAAATGCAGTCGAACAAAGTTATCGCATAAACATGTAACGTGAAATATCAGTTCGGAAACATTTTATTATTTTAATCTGTTGGCATGGGTTACAAGCATGTAGCTTGTGCGGGCGTGGGCTACTATGAAAAATTCTGAGCCGAACAATAATCGTGCTACACACATGATACGGTGTTACGTCTTATCAGAAGGGCGAAAAGGATGAAAGGACTCTTCCTCCTCCTTACCGCACATTCCTTGTAGGGCTAATAGGCTAATAGGCTAAAGGGCTCCTCCACCACCTCACCACACCCTCCTCCTTCCGGAAGGAGTTAGCTGAAGTTGGTACATTTTTAACATCAGCAACACCCTCATCGATTGTTATCATCAAGAACGTCTCTACTTTGTGAAGTGTAGCAAATTAATCTCTATTTTTAAATGGTTTTGTGTTCAGAACCGAAGGCATTCATACTACACATTACAGGGAATGGAACCCGAGGGTCAATTCTTATCAGAATTACCTAATAAAATCCCCGACCTATTAGTGGTGCGATGAGTTGCGTTTTCCTAAGAGAAATCAGTATCTGCTTGATTGTTTTAAGTGTTTGGAACACTGAACTTTTCAAGAAGGCAGCAGTGAGGTTAGAGATGTTCTGTTGTTGGATTTTAAATTCCGCACTACGACATGCATGAGGTGGCGGCCTTGAGGTTTACCGCCGTAAAGATGGCTGCAGTGAGCTTGGCGATGCTCTATTGTCCTTCAAAGTGAGGTAGGGTCCGTCAAGATGACAGCTGTCAAAAAGCGCGTGGCTTTGTTTACCAACAAGAGCACGTGGTCGTGACGTTACGGTCACGTGGTATACTACGTCAGCATGCGAAGTTCAAAGTCCACACCTACGTAGTTAACACTCTACTATGTTCACAAGACTTTTACACATAGTTATTCCTTATGCTTTAAGTTCGTGCACATACGTTATGTTAAGATAGCAGCACACGTACAAGCGATGGTCGCACGCTCGAGTAGAAGTTGTTTAGTACGATAGTTAATGTATGCATTATCAAAAGGTGATGTGTACACGCTTTTAAACCTTGCCATTCTTACTGCTACTGTGTTCGCAAGATGTTTAAACATCGCTATTCTTTGTGCTTTAAGTTCGTGCATAGGTCAAGCTAAAATAGCAGCGCAAACACATGTGAACGTTGTACATTTTAGCGGAATAAGTTTATTACGATAGCCGATATATGCATCATTGATAGGTGATGTGTACACGCTTTTAAACATAGCCATCTTCGTGCTTTAGGTTCACGCACATAGGTTATGCTAAGATAGCAGCACAATCTAGCGGATGAATTTAGTACAACACTTGATGCATGCAAAAACGATAGATGATGTTTACACGCTTTTAAACATGATTGTTCCTTGCGCTTTATATTCGCTTACTTACTTATATTCGCTATTCTTACTGCTGCTGCTATGTACACAAGATTTTTATACATCACTATTCTTTATGCTTTAAGTTCGTGCACATAGGTTATGTTAAGATTGCAGCACACACAAGCGATGGTTGCACGCTCTAGTGGAAGATGTTTAGTACGATAGTCGATGCATGCAAAATCGATAGGTGATATGTATACGCTTTGGAACATAGCTATTCTTTGTGCTTTAAGTTCGTGCACATAGGTTATAATAAGCAGCACACATACGATTTCTGCACAATCTAGCGGAAGAAGTTTAGTACGATAGTCGATGCATGCATCATTGATACGTAATGTGTACACGCATTAAAACATAGCTATTCTTTGTGCTTTAAGTTTATGCACATAGGTTATGCTAAGGTAGCAACATACAATTGTGATCATTGTACACTCAAGCGGAAGAAGTTTAATATGATAGTTGATGCATGCAAAATCGGTAGGTATTGGATACAAGCTCTAACAGTTGAAAATAAAAACTTACTACTGCTCTGTTCACAAGAGCTTAAAACATAGCCTTCTTAATGCTGCTCTTAACGACGTAGAACATAGAATTGATTATCTCTATGCTTTTGACGAGTTCTAATTACGTAGGCGTGGATTTCGTACTTTTTTAATATGCTATCATGTTCCTGATACTGCGAACCTGGGTTTAGGCGGAAAAGTTTTGTCCGTTTTGCTCTACGATGCACCGTTTTCGAGATATTTAGCATTATGCATTTAAGCCCCAAATTTAATGAATCGAACCGGCACGGCACGTTAGCATCTAAGCGAGCTTTGTTGATGAGATCAGCAGCCATCTTGCGCAAGCACCCTTAAGGCGTCTCATCAGGAGTCGTGTTTTGCCGCCATCTTGTGTCCGCCATCTTGCGCAAGCATCCTTAGCGATTCTCAAGCCATCTTGTGCAAGCACACTTAAGCCGTCTCATAAGAGCAGCCATCATCTTGCGCAACCACCCTTAAGGCGTCTCATAAGGAGCCATCTATAGCCGCCATCTTGCGCAAGCATCCCAAGGGAGTCTCATAAGAACCTATGTATAGTTGCCATCTTGCGGCCACCATCTTGCGTAAGCACCCTTAAGGAGTCATGTATAGCCGCCATCTTGTGCAATTAGCGTCGAGAGATAGCTGCTGTAGAATTTTTAAAATTATCCGCCACCATATTTCAAAGGTAGTAGCTAAAGATAGCAGCATTGAGGTTTGCGATGCAAGATGGCGGATGACAGCTGACGGAATTGCTCGCTACTACGATAAAGGTAGTAGCACGGTGCTCTGTTGGTTAAAGATGGCTGCTGTCAGCTGTCAAAAAAAGCACGTGGGTTTGTTTCCAAACAAGAGCACGTGGAATTTTTCATATTGCCGCCACCACATTTCAAAGGTAAGAAGCTAAAGAGTGCAGCACTGAGGTTTGCGATGCAAGATGGCGGATGACAGCTTCCAAAAATGCACGTGGCTTTGTTTACCCATTCAAATCTCGCACAAGTAAGGTTTAGTTGGCAACACTGAGGTTTAGGCCCGTCAAGATGGCAGCACTGAGGTTAGCGATGCGTTGTTGTCGATGATAGCTGTCAAAAAGCACGTGGCTTTGTTTACTCATTCAAATCTCGCGCTAGTAAGGTTAAGGTAGCAGCACTGAGGTTTAGGCCCGTCAAGATGGCACCAGTCAGGTAAGCGATGCGTAGTTGTCGAGGACTGCTGTCAAAAAGCACGTAGCTTTGTTTACGGAAGGCCTCTGTGGTGGGCCCCCAGGATGTGGCGGTGGAAGAGGTTCTTGAAAAGGCCACCCAGGAGGAGGAGGAGGAGGAAGAGGCCCCTGAGAGCCGGAGGTGGAGGTGGCGGCCGAACGATCCCCTTTATCTACTACCATCCTTTACGGCGAGGGCTGTGGTGCGGTAACTCAACCGCCTACCCATCTTGGAGCAGTATCATTATATCTGGTCTGTGGCGGCCATCACCATGGCTACCCCTCTCAAGGTAGCGGGAGAGATGTATCTGAGAGTACTTGGGTGATGCGGGCAACCCCACCTGGTTACCGTCTGCGGCGGCTGCTTTTGCCGTCAAAACTTGAACTGTGTATCTTGTAGTGGTACGGCTGAAAGAAGACTTCAAGATTTTTTTAACGTAATTTCTTAAAAATGAACTTTTTCAAGAAAATGTATGTCTGTAAAAAACAATTTATATTTTTTCTTCTAACATGCAAATGTCAAACTTTAACTGTGAGGAGAGACATTAAGGGAGGGGAGGTCTATACCGCGAGGTACACCCGCCCCGTTCATTCAAATGAAGCGCCTTGAAGAATGCCATCTGATATATGAATGTCACAACTACTAGCGCAAGAAGTTTGGACATTTCTCTACAGATGTCTCTATCAATGTGAAGAGGAACTATTCAAATCTTAAAGTAACTTTTATTTTGAGGTTTCCTAAACTGGGTTGATTATGCTTTGTTTTTGGTGAATTACAGTTTGCAACATTTCTATCTCTGTCCTCTAACTTCAAATATCGACCAATATAAAATTTTGTATGTTCTTTTTTAGCCAATAGGATCCGTCTTGTACCTTTGTGATTATCCAATAAAATTTGGAGGTGTGTTGGGCCTTAGCCCAGAGCTCTCTAGAACCTTCCTCCCGGGTATATAATTTGGTACCTTTTCTAGGTATCTTGCCTTATTGATCGTCCAGTCTACTGAGTGTGTGTTAATAGAAGAGGTGGGGGCGTCTCGCCCTTCATCGAGTATTCCAGCAGATTAAGGTAATGGCAGCCCTTTAATAACTATGTGATAGCCTCTGAAAGCTAACTCGAGGGCAGGGTTTCCTATCTTTAATTATGTAACACTAAATTTCCAGTCTTCTAAAAAATGTAAATTTCTACTTGTAATGTAAATTTTAAACGAGTCGAAAAGCACTTAGTTAAAATTCGGGACTAGAGAGAGTTACAACTCTTGAGTTCCCTATCAACTTGACTTAGAGGTGACTATGACTTTGTAACCGTTTTCTGTCTGCAGCTTTCGTAACTTACATTTTCTCCATCTAGTCACCTCAGTAGTGTAGGCTCAGCCTCTGTAACTTCGGGCCGAAGTCCAAATAGGGTTTTGATGTTTTGAGTGCAAATTTCAAGGAGTGCAAGTGTCCGCCTCCGCATCATTTTGATTCTTGGGTCAGTAACTTTAATCTGTGTGTCTTCTCCCAACAAGTCCCGGTAGAATGGGTATTTTATACTTCTGTAAAATAGATTATTTATGTTAAGATGTTAGACTGTTGTGTGTTTAAGACAGTGAATACGGTTTGAATTGTAAAATGTAGGTTGTGCCTCGAGAGACCTGGAAAGTGTTAATTTTATTGAGCAAATGTGCACTGGTTGTAAATGTAAAAGTTGAAGGTTGCCTTGAGGAGGCAGTAAGGTTATAAGGTTCGGAGCGCAGCCTCCTAGATATATTCATAGAGCATAGAAGCTCTTTCTATTCTTGTAGAGGTGTTAGTGTAAATATTGAATGGTGCCTTTTGGATGGCGGTAACGTTGTAGAGCAAGAGGTACTCTCGGCAGATTTTACGTTGTGAGTACTCTGTAAATGAAATTGGGAGACCTGTCTCCTTGACCACTGAGTGGATGGAGCAACAGTGCTCAAGTAACATTTGTAAAATTCGGAGCTTTAAGCTCGTATTGTTAATTAGCAATTTTGGTTGATTTTCTGATTTCTCCTATCTTGTATCTAAGCTACCGAGCTAGTTCTGTACCTGAAATCTTGTTCTGTTGCTGAGCGACTTGTTTTGTTGAAACGTAGCATAAAAACAGCCAAAACATAAATATAACCATAATTTTTAAGCTTTTAATTAATCTTTTGATTGTTGTGAATAGACCCATTCATGCGTGCTCCTTCTTTCCTCTCTGTCCACAATGGTATCCCCGCAACAGAAATAAATGATTAAAAAATATACATTTTCTATGATGCCCCTCACTTGATTAAATCAACTCAAAAAACAATTTAAAGAAGTATGATTTAAATGAAGGAGGGAAATTTTTAGCTAGTCTCATACTGAAGAATTTTATAACAAAGATTCAACCATTGTTCCCAGACTAGCCCCAAAATGAATAAAAAGTATATATTTCACTTCCCTCATTTTCCCCAACGGGAGTTTGTTTAGCTGTTCGGACTGTGAGCCATTCTGTTGCTTGTTGCATAAAGGTGCATGTTCAATTTCATTCACAACCACCCTCTGCAGCTATTAGAGCTGATTTAATTGAAATATGTCACATACTATTTGACATCTTGGATTCCTCAAAATGTAGTATCCCAGGCCCTAAGAAGTATAGAAAACACCTTTGCAGTAATTCTAATCATTTAGAAAAATTGGTAGAAATTGAAAATATCTAAGACAGATCATTGTGTTAAACAGAGGTGGTAATAGTAAACTCAACCCAACATGTATTCAATGTTGGGTAGATAATGTCACTGCTCTGTAGATTTTGTGGTCAGAATTCATGGAGCAATGAATTTTCAATTTCTCTTCACCAGAAGACCAGCACAAGATTTTCTGGAAAATTCATTTGCCATTGTCAGAGGTAAAGAGGGCAATAATACAGCTCCAGATGCATCTAATATTCACTGTGCATTAAGAACTGTTAGATAAATAACTTACTATCCCCATCACAAGATAGCAATTGTGATGCTGATGCTGCATTATTCTGCAGTATGCTGTGAATGAAAGATTAAATATTAGTGATAAGAGACCTAATAGTAATGAAAAAATGAGATCATCGACAGTAATGTGCAAACTACACAGGCAAATGCAGACAATTATGTTATTGGTTGGGCAATCCCATACAATGAATGTAAATATGTTTTGATGTCCCTTGAACTTAATTGCCATGACCCTGAAAACTTCCTCTTACTAGTGAAGAAATATGAATCAAGTAATATGATATTCCCCATTGAATGTTCTCACATGTTGTACTTGAAAAGCTATTCCATAATTCGTCTAAAACTTAAAATCAATACAATGCAATACAATACAATTTCGAGACCTCTGGTTCAGGTATTACGTCATAGCAGCCACAAGGAGCAGTCGAGAGCTGTTCGTTCTTACACTGCGAGCCGCTAGATAGTGGTAGTGGCGCTGTCTCGTCGGAAAGCTATGCACTTTCGAGAGTGTATCTGCTATTATCTTTATAACCTACTTGGTATGGCCATGTAATGGGTACAGACGGCACTTCACATCACACCATCTGAAAACAGGCCACGTGGTCGGTCCTAGAAACACTGGCTTGATCGCCTTCAAGAAGACTTGAGGGATGTTCATCTTGTTTCAAATGATGTTCTTATAGAACCAAGTGAAGATTGGCTTACAAGAGACACCAGACCCTGTTCCACTGCAGGACAAGCGCTAACAGGTATTACTTGCCTATGAAGTGCTCAGTAAACAATACAGTAAACTGTACTCTGGTCCGACACCAGTACCGTTAACACGTGGTAATACGAGCTTGTGTCATGAGCACGAATATCTCACTTATAGAGGTGGCTAGTAAATGATTTACTTGTAACGGCTACTTTCTTAGTAACTTTTACTCGTAATTTACTTCTGAAAATAAAATTGTAATTGATACATTGTAGTAATCGATATACGTCGCATCGAGAGCTTGGTCACTTTGGAGCCCCAGCACTCACTCATTTACTCACAGCTTGTTCAGATTTAGGTAATCGTGAGACGGTGGTGGTGATTACTTTTCTAAGACGAAGTACAACTGGACAACCATCCTCTATTAACACTAATCAGAGGGAAAATGGAGAAGTGAAGGTATCTGCAAAAGAGAGGGAGGACACTCAAACCGTGCAGGAGCCTCATACCAGACTCAGCTAGCGGAACCGTGGTCACCAAACGACACTCTCAAGTTGACAGTCCTGGGTATCTCTTAAAGTCGCCTCGTACTACAGGCAGGGAATACCGCCCCCACGTCGTGGAGAAAAGAGCCGGAAAAAAGATGTGACAGTGAACGGCTTAAGGCATTTCCACTCCCCTTTTTGAAAAAGTTACCCTGCAAACTCGAAAGTGACATTCTAATTTTGCTCCGTAGCTATCATTTTGAAAGCCTGTTTAGTCTCACGCCGCGATGACAGCCACTTACTGTCATACTAAAAGGTACAAAACAGACTAATGCATTTCCCCCTGGCATACCCATGTGAAAAAAGTCAGTGGTTCTCTGAAGACGCGCGTTCTACGATTATTATAACTTTACTGATTACACTCAGAAATTTATTTTTGCTCGGGTAACTAATACGACCCCAGTCACTTTTATTTTGCACTTTTCCCATCACAGTTTAGTTACAGCATAACTAAAATGTTTCCACAGAGCGAGTGACCACACAACTGTCGGGAGAAAGTGGGATCAAACCCCACCTCAGCAAACTTCAATATTGATTTATGTGGTTTCCAAATTCCACACCAGAGTAACTTCCTTCCCTATCTCATTGTCACCGTAAGACCTGTCCATATCAGTTTTAGAAAATACTGGGTGAACATCTAGTAGTGAACCTGCCACCTGGTGACTGCCCTAAATGCAGATCAGTGGCGACAGACTGAAGGTTGCACCCTCCTGTTCCAATACCACGGTTATTCCTAAATACATCAAGGAATCATATGAGGCATTTCTTGTGAGAAGATTCGCAAATGATTTGTTGGAAGTAAGAGTTTAAATGTTTAGATTGAATTGTATAATATCTCATAGTGCAACTAGTGACGCACTCAAGGTTCCTATGGGATCAATAGTTTCTTTGTAGCGACAGGCCACTTATGTCATTGGCCGTTCTCCCCCTGTACATGGCTCAGTATGACAGCCGTCAGCTCTCTCCTTTCAACCTGTGTTATGTTCAAACCCATTCTGCCATTTCAATGAAACCACGGCATCATAACATTCAGCTAGGGTTCGATTCCAGGTATGTGGTTAAAAATGTATATGCATCTCCACTGGGGTGCACCTGAAATTAGCTGCACTACTTCAGGTTGAGGACGCGAGTTTACTGAGCCAACGGCTTTTCAAACCAAATATTTACTGCAAAAGATATATTTATCGTCATTAGTTAATTGAGATCATTAATGATTATTTTGATAAATACCATACAATTAAACTCAGAATGTAGTTTCTAATTTCAAGCCTGATTTCATACTCTAGTAAAATCGCATTTCAAGCACTAGGATAAGTGAATCATTAGTCTGCCTTATTCTCCGCTGACACAGCCACTTGCATCGACTCTCACCTTCACCCTTGTTTAAAAGGTAATTCAAATTCTTCTGCAGGGCTCAATGCAGGAACTACTGAAAGCATAAATGTAGTGGTGAGGAGGGAAAACATGAAAATTATAAGATGACTGAAGTGCTTGTCGCCTGTGTGATGGGAAATTTACGTACAATATTTCAAGTTTCCCATGTGTGCCACATCTGAAGGCCACCTACCTATCTGAGATCATGCTACATATTTCATTGCCGGTGTCTTCAACGGAAACGTTTCTCGAGGGCACTTACCTGGATGATCGATGGTGCTGACTATCCACACTGTCAACAGCCTGTAGAGCGGCTTCAACCACTTAATTGTACGATACTGTGTAAGTATATTACTCTACTCAACTCCCAATTAGAGAGCGGCATATGGTCTGCAGAGAGCTGCTAATTTAATCACAAAGAAGATGGTTCTGGGGCCAACACTAACTCACATTTAACAGTTTTATTACCTTGGAACAATTTATTTGCATTGGTACAAACCTTAGCACAGAATGCCATTCGCTTCTAGGCAACGACACAACACAGAGTTCTTTGTTACCGGTAGGATCCCTCACTGTTGTAGCACTGAACCTGCTGAGAGGAGGAAGGGCTCCTCCTCACCTCCACGGCGCAGGTAAGGATCATAGTGTCGATAGAGGGAGACACACTACATTACTGTTGTGTGTCCAAGTAACTTACTTGCTCAGTGAGCACTGCTCTAGGAAGCGTACCACCTCATGGTGGCTTCCCCTCTCCGTTTGGCAAGGGACAGAGATGTGCAACTATTAGCCTTAGCATTGAGACTAGTGGGGTCTAGCGTGGTGAGGTACTTCACTATATCGAGGTGACCCCACTGAGCAGCTTGTACACGAGTAGTATCCAGCAATTCCCCAGTAATACCTGCCTCCTCCACCAGGTACATCACCACCTCCACTTGGCCCTCTATGGCTGACAAAGTCAGTGCAGACACTCGTTGTCTGTGGGTACCAATGTTCACATCAATGTCACTCCTTCCAAAGGAGAGATAGTCCACTCGACCTCGATTTTCTCCTTTCCTACCAGAGCATCCACAACATGCAGCTGCCCCCTATCTGCAGCATGGTTCAAATCGGTGCGCATCCAGTCCACACAGGGATTTCTTGCAAGAAGGAAATTCACCGAATTGATATATCCCTGATCAGAGGCCCAATGTAGAATTTGCTGAAGGATTTCGTGACCTGGTTCGTACTCGACGAGCAGTTCCCGCCACCGTGGACCTTCCTCTTTGTTCCGCCACTTTGTCTGTCTCTCTGGGGAGGAAGTTTCTCTCTCATTCCGCACGCCAGCTCTCTCTTCTCAACAAACTTCTCTCCGTCCTTACAAGCTCTTTCCATTTCCTCCTCTCTCTTCTTTCATGCTCTCTCCACCTCCTCTTCTCTGTCCTTACGTGCTTTCTCCACATCAATTGCTTTCTTCTCAAATGCCTCCTGCCTCTGTTTTATCACCATCTCACTGTATTTCAGCACTTCTTCCAATAAACTCGGGCTGTTCCCTGTCTCCTCATTAGTTCTCTCCAATTCTTCCACCACTCTGGTATCTTCTTTCAGCTGCAATTACCTTATCTCCACATGTTACGCCAGTGATCCGTAGAGTCCGACCCCTAGTCTGTAGTTCCAGGACACTGCCCTTGAGGCGGTAGAGGTAGGATCCCTCGCTAAGTCCGATGGAAAAACCGACCCTGGAGCGTAAACAGATAAGGAAGCAGAGGAAGAAGAAGAAGAAATTAGGGAATGCATCTATAAGGCTCTGTCTATGCCTATTTACCACTGTGTCCTAGCACAGCTCTCGCCAGAGTTAGCCCTCCCTTTTAGTCACCCTTACGACTGGCAGTATACCATTGACGCAATTCTACCCCTCCACCTCACCTCATAAAAAAATGAGGATCTGGGTGGAGTGACGTCACCATAGTAGCAAGAGTTGTAGTAAGGACACCACGAACAAGCCGTGTCGTCTCAAAACTCACGAGTTTCAAAACTCACGAGTATCAAAGCTCACGAATTCCTGGAAGAGGATTAGAAAGAGTAAGTTTATCCACCTACACCAGTCTCAAAACTCACGAATTCCTGGAAGAGGATTAGTAAGAACAAGTTTCTCTACCTGGGCCAGTCTCAAAACTCACGAATTCCTGGAAGAGGATTAGTAACAACAAGTTTCTCTACCTGCGCCAGTCTCAAAACTCACGAATTCCAGGAAGAGGATTAGAAAGAGTAAGTTTCTCTACCTGCGCCAGTCTCAAAACTCACGAATTCCTGGAAGAGGATTAGAAAGAGTAAGTTTCTCTACCTGGGCCAGTCTCAAACTCACGAGCAAGGCCAGTCCTTCTTTGAATGGTTAAATGTCCACCCTATTAGGGATGGGTTAATCGAATACTTTTAATATTCAAATAACTTCCATCCGATTATTCAAATAATCGAATAAAATAATCGAATGAGTTTCAAATATCATTCATTTATATCGCGCGGAATAATGGGATGCGACAAGGATATTTTTTCGGTTTAAATGTACCTGGTAGATAACCGATTGAAGTAAGCGAATAGATGAACGCTTACGAAAATTAGAAATACGCCTTTTCCCAAATGAATCTCCAAATGTTGAAACTAAATGAGTGAATTAACTGGCTTGACATCTAATATCTCTAAATAAAATTCCTTATTCAAATAAATGCCGCCTTCTGGCGCATTATGGAGCTAAGCCCCAGTACTAACAACTGACAGTTTCTTTTAACTAGCAGTGGGAAATATACCTACTTTAATTTTATCTCGTCCAGCTGCATGCATAAATGGTTAGCATGCTGGCCTTTGGTCCAAGGGGTCCAGGGGGTCCCGAGTTCGGTTTCCGGTCGGGTGGGAGATTTTAACTTTCATTAGTTAATTCCTATGGCTCGGGGACTGGTGTTCGTGCCGTCTTCAGCATTAGACTTCATCTTAGGTAGGGCTTCATCCTCACAGACGTGCAGGTCACCTATCCGGTGTCAACTCTAAAGACCTGCACCAGACCTCCCCGGAGGCCACATGCCAGTATTACAAATTTATGTGAAAGGTAAGAAATGTATTATATTAACTTTAAGACAACAGCAAAATATTTTTAAAATAATTATATTAATACACCTCGGTCTCTTTCATTCACTAACCATTATTTTTCCCCCTGGGCTGGGGTGGCAGAATAACATTCACAGTATCCCCTGCCTGTCGTAAGAAGCGACTAAAAAGGGCCCCCAGGGGCTCTTAAATTATTTAAGATAAGTCTAGGTAAACAACTGATAGGCAATCTGCTACCAGGGTGACTGCCCTAAGTCGATGGAAAAACATGGCTTGAAGGGAGGCGTGAGTCATCGCGCACCTCTCGTGCAGTCATCGCAAGCACCTGCTGTCAGGATTCGTGAATTTTGACACTCATTAGAATGTTTACTTTAGCTACCAGTTTGTAGTCGTCAGTTTTGATACTATTTGTTACTAATTATAGCCCGTGAGTTCTGAGACTCGTGAGTTTTGAGACGTAACCGAACAAGCTTTGACCTGTAGCTGAAGACTCCGGGTTCTCTCAAGTCAGATGTCTTGCGTCATAACACGTTATCGCATTCCTTTACAACACCAGATTGGAAAAATACAGCTCAGCTCGCAAAGTCATTTTTTCCGCTGACATGTACACTGTAGTCATTTACTGTAGTCAGTATACCTCCATCGTAAACATATTTCAATACGGGTGAGGATATTTGGAATGCAATTAAGCTCTTTAGTTTTTGAGTTTATGTCGACTCCACGTTCGAATCCTTGGGAGTGGTATTTACTCTGCTCACCTATGGCTGAAGTGCCCCCTACAAGACTTAGCCAAGGAGGTTAGATAGACGACAGCTTAGCACACAACGTGCCTAGACTCAGCTAGAGACCCCCGCGATTCCGCCAATGCAGACAAAACAACAGCACAGGTTGCTCGACTCCTACCTAGGGCAAGGGTGCCCCTGGAGGAGCTTTACTATTCTATAACCCCACCATATCGGAATGAAGTGTCCTACAAGAGTTAGCCAAGGAGGTTAGATAGACAACATCTTAGCACACAACATGTCTAGTCTCAGCTAAAGACCCCTAGTTCAACAATGCAGACACATCAACAGCACAGGTTGCTCGACTCCTACCTAGGACAAGGGTGCCCCTGGAGGAGCTTTGCTCTGCTCGATCCCCACCACACCAGAATAAAGTGTCCTACAAGATTTGGCCAAGGGAGGTTAGATAGACAACAACTTAGAATAATCATGCCTAGACTCAGCTAAAGACCCCGAGTTCGCTAACACATGCTCTCTCAAGTCAGGCGCCCTTTTCAGTAGCCTCTTTCGACAGTATTCCATAAGATAACGGCATCCTATTGTCTGGAGGTTTCAGAGGACGTAACGCGTGGCTAGAGGTGGATTGCGCGTCGCGGCCATCTTGCGCAGTAGCCCGTGTGCCAGCTCCGCCTATTTTCCCCACTCAGGGCATTTGGTATTTTAGGAGCCCCAGCAGAAAAGGTTTTCATATTTGTTTTCTCGCGTTTTTCACACCTTTTAATAATACTTTCCTCTCATCTTTAGATATGGTAGATATAGTTTACACTGTACTCACGGCTACACAACGTAAAGTGCCCTCATGTCGGGAAAAGTCGTATTTATTGTTTCTGTATCCTTGTTGGATAGTTTTTATTCGTATATAGAGGAGTAGGTTTCCTTGCTTAGCACGTTCTTTTTTGTTGTCCCCTGTAGGAACGTCTTAACGAGGTTTTGCTGTCATAAATGTCATAAAGGAATATTTAAACTACCCTATTTATAGTTCATAAAATGAACACACCCGTAAGTTCAATAGTAAATATTAGAAATAGTCCAACCTACATGATGGCAAATTTTATCCAGTTTTTTAAGATATATTTTAAGTTCACTTTGACAGCTGTACTGAACAACAAAATTGAATTTTTCAACAGAACCGGGGATTCTGATTTAGAGGAAAGTAGCACAAAGTAGCATACAAGTAACATAAAAGACAACTTATCAATTTCTAAAGCAATAGATATTATTAGTGATGGGAATCCGTGTAATGATGAGTTGCAAGAGGAAGATGTGCCTCAAAGTGTTCAACATAGTTTGCCTCTTGTGCAGGCAGAAACATGGCACGTAGTCTTCACGATTTTCTTCTGGCATGAAGTGATGTGCCAGAATCTCTGTTAAATTCACGTGCAGTGGTTGCTGACTGCCTTGAATATTCGTTTGTGTCTGGGTGTGTTCAGAAGAAATTCGCAGACTTTTCATAATATAACGTCAAGGAGATAAAGTACCGATACAGGGTAAAATTTGAGATGCTGAAAATTACTAATTATAACATTAACACATACGTATTCCTGACAGAAAACTACACAAACACTGCTTCCTACCGAAAGAGACCGGAATAGATTTATGTTTATCCTGCTTATCTCTAACATCCTCTATTTGTTTTTCAACTTCATAATGGTTATGAAAATCATTTTCAGGCTCCTCTACAGATGGCAGATATCTACGATTTGCGTCAGTACTGGTAAGCATCACTTCACTGTGCTCTTCTTCTTGTTATTATGCTACCAACTCCTCCACACTCCTTTCCTCTCCAGTTATCACAGAATCCTCCCCACAAAAGAAGTCCTCAACAGTGCAGTTTGACTGCAACATTCTCCATACTTCTGGAAGCAGGCCTCCTACTTTCACTGGCAGGCAAGAGTTGAAATTTTAGTCTGCTTCACAGCTTTCCAAAACTTCTGAATAAATTCAAGCGCACACAAGATTGAATCTTAAAATGATAAGGAATTAAATATGCTTCACATGGTTCTCCCTACAGAATGACTAAAATAGGCTCACTCCCAGGTGGGGAGCGATTTCCTCATTGAATAAAATATTTAATTACTTGCGTAGAAACCATCTTACAAGGGGCATTCCCTACTCGTCACAACCGATTTCGCTCAAATTTATAGAACATGCAGGGCTTGGCTAGGAATAAAAGTACCCGAAGTAGGAATTCCAGATGGCCAAGCGTATAGAAAATAGTTCGTGCGCACGTCGAGCAGTTGTTGGCGAAGCGGTAAGAGCGCGGACTGGTAATTCGATGGTCGTGGGTTCAACTCCCCGTGTGGAGACAGGTTTATTCTGTCAACTTGTATATTATTCATTTTACAATTAAGCAAAGAGGTGAATAATTTATTTATTTGTACGGAAAAGTCATAGAAAAGCTAAAAAGTTGGGATTTAATTTTCACACATTTTTCTACCTGTGGCAAGAATCTATTTTTTGTGTACAGCCGCCAAGAGCAACCTTCACTTGTCAGGTGAAAACGAATCTTACAGCGAAACGACTATTCACGTTCATGACACATTACTCAAAGAGGGGAGATAGTCAATAAAGGAGAAAAAAGAACTTCTGTCTGAACACGTCAGGAAAGTTCGCAACTCCAAATTTTCTACAATTGTGCGCTCATTAAAAAATGACGTCCCATATGCCTTTTGCATAAAAATTAAAAAATTCAAATAAATGAATAATATAAACATTGAAAAAATATTCTCCACAAACGGAGTCGAACCCACGACCAGCGAATTACTAGTCCAAGCTCTTACCGCTACGCCGACTAATGCTCGAAGTGCGCACTAACGTAAGTGGCTTATACGGTGCGAGAGCCGCGTCAACATTATTATTTTTATTTTCTATACGCTTGACCATCTGGAGTCCCTACTTTGGGCACTTTCATTTCTAGCCAAGCCCTGCATGTTCTATAAATTTGAGCGAAATCGGTGGTGACGAGTAGGGAATGCCCCCTTGTTAGAGTAAAACAAACTATAGAAGGGCCCTAAGATAAATATCTATTTGAATATAGTGTATTTAATAGTTTAAAAATCCTGTTTTAATTTTTCAACCCTTTACGCAAGAAGTTCCAAGAGTTTTCACACTGTGATATAGAGCTTGTTTCTCCCTAATAGCAGAGCTCAGTACCTTATACCTAAATATTTTAGGCAGTTTACTAACAATCTCTGCATGGAAATATTTTTCTTTCTGTGTATGTAAACAGTAGATTCACAACGTTTACATGTACTTAAATGGAATAAATTATAACACCCACGGCATTTTCTATGTTGGTTAGCGCTTTTGACGGATACTGTGTATAAAGGCCTACCTACAATTCATAAGTGACATACACGGACTATATTACACTACAGGTAATATTTACAGTCTTCACAGTTTACGTCTTTTACAGCTGTTCGTTATGATACACACAGAAGCAGATCATGTTCATCCCGACTTCGCATTATTTGTATGATTCCATTCCGAAACACGATCGTTCCCTTCTTGTGTAAACTTTCTACCCTGGCCACCATTTCCATAACAAGAAGTTCTCATCAACTGATACTTTGCCATCAAGAGTATAAGCTTTCTAACATTTTCCAACCAGGTGGTTAAATACTGGCCTTATCTTATATATTTAGGGAGGAATTTGTCCATTATACGCCACCATTGTCAGAGAAATGGAAACATGTTGTGGAGGAAAATATAATAATAATATTATTGGATGAAATGACCTACCGAAGAGCTGTACCATTACACTGACAGACTCATAGACACGAACATCAAACGCAGACTAACTTTCTATGGGCACGTACAGAGAATGGATAATAACAGACTTACAAAGAAAATATTTGATGTGGTTCAAGCAAGAAAGCAAATTCGTATCATGAAATAGCGATGTCTTAAGGCAGGTGGGGATCAACAGGCAAATAATAAGAGACGAAAAAGAATTTAAAAAAAAAATGATGAATACAAAATTCATTTACATTCATTTCAGCAGCTCCGTTAGCGAATCATCTACGAGTGTTTTTTAAGCTATCTCGAAATTTATCAACCTTCCAGGGAAGCACAGTGATTACAGGTGGTTAACGATCTTTTGCATTATTTTGGTTACGTAACTGTGTGTGGCCATGTGACGTATTTTCCTTTACTTATGCCATTTTCAACTCCGCGGGACGGTTGCTTCGATTTATGTACCACCCCCGATTTCCCCTTTTCTTTTTTCCCATTATCGGGTTCTTTCTTTTTAATGCTCGCCAATTCTTGTTATTGTTATTCGAATTTGTATCTGAGATTTGATGTAAGATTCATTTCTTAAAGTGCATTTTACTATTGTTATCTTCCCGACCATTCCAGTAATATGTGGCTGGTACACTGCACCTTGGCCAGTGATTCGTTTAATTAATGTTATACCGTGTTGCTCTCTTAACTTGGTCCTCTGAATTGTGCATTTAATTCTTGGCGTAAGTACATGTTATACGTTGAGTTGTTTGAAATATTTGTCTACTATTATACACAAGCCTCTGGTTGCCTAAATGCTTCTACGAACCTAGTTAATTCCTATTATCATTGCTCTTGGTCGGTTGGTCATTAGTTTTTGTATTAATGTTCGTGAGTATTATTATTATAGCCAACTGGCTAAAGTCAACTTACCACAGTCTATTAAACATTTGATATCTAACCTAACTCATAACAACCAGAACACAGCACATGTTCACTTCACAACGGTCCTTTGGAGATTGTTCAGTTCCCCAGATCTCATACCTGTTGATGTCTACATATGGGACATGCTGAAATCTCTGTCTAGTAGTATATATGAAGACTGGCTGACATAAGAATGGGGCACAATTAGGAAGGGAAGATATGGGATTGTGTACAACGGCGATCCAAGACTCTGAAGGACAAACGAAAGGACAAAATGTACTGAATAATCTCAAGATAATTAGTAAAAATATAGCAGTAAGGACTGAAATGTTAACGAAAAGGGAGAAGAGAGGGATAAAGCTGTAAGACGAGAACATCCGGAAATTTGATGCATTAAATGCTATAAAGATATGGAAGTGGCTCATCTACTAGAAGACTGTTAGGAGAAAAAGAAAGATCAGAATGAAACATGGATGAGAAGAAGATAGGTAAAATTGAAACGGAAGCTGAATTTGACGCTCTCGTTACGGTATTAAACAAAGGATGCATACACCAGCAAAACTTGTACTATTATGATAAGAATATGGGAAAATAAATTAAAAGAAGGTTAAAACAGAGAAGACACATGCAGCTGGTAATAAGGTTATGCATGCGGAGGTATCCTAGACGCTATGACGTAGATGAAGTCTGGGAAGTACACCAAATACTAAGTTTATATGATGACAAGCAAATGTACCCGTGCTTCGCTATGATATTCAATACTGTATACGGATTTCTCAGTAAATTACTCTAAAGGCAGTAAGATTATATTCAATTGCATGTCTCATAGCGAGTCCGAGAAAGATAACAGGGAGGACACCATGCGTTGTTTCCGATGTGAGGTAGGCATTGGGGAAATTTCCTTGATAATGGCAGGCCACATTTCCTACCACCAATCACAATCGAGTTCGGTAATTTCTACTATAATGACAGGCTCATTTGGCAACTACCATTCACAGTATAGATGGAGAGTTTTCATTATAAAGGCAGGCCCCTTTTCCTCATGCCAGTCACAATCGAGTTGGAGGGATTTCATAACAATCGAGAAATGCAGCGCTAACGTATCAATTGGGACACGACAATAAACCACAGGACCAAAGTTCTAGATCTCTCCAAATTGAACGGCGATTGTGCTATCTGTTTTTAATACGCCTTACCGTATAGCCACCATCTACCCAGAAACGAAGGCCTGCACCGTTCGGGAAAGAAATATCAAATAAAGTCTGGGGTAAAATAAACAATACTGAAATTACAGACACGCTATGAACAGGATTCGTCATTATAACCTGAAAGGTGACCACGGAGTCACATATCTATGCACCTTGGTCCTTTGGAGATTGTTCAGTTCCCCGGACGTCACACCCGTAGATGGCCACATATGGGGCATACTGAAAGAATTTGTTTTCCAGTAAAGACGACTCTATCTATAAATGTACATGAATTACAAGAGAAAACTGTCTGTTGCAACCAGTATTCAAAAATATGTTCGACGATCTACAGGAATCTTATGATCTATGCATGACGCAATAGGCCACACTTTAGACAGACTTGCACAGCATAGTGCATACCAGTTCGTACCAGTGCTTCAAAAAGCATTACACACTGCCCACGCAAACATATGAGGAAACGGAATAAGCGAAGGAGACATCGGCCATTTATCCAACGAACAATTACGGGCGTTTTTACAATTCTCTGCATGTCTTTAATGGGAAGCTCCCAAAGCCAGGATCTCAACTCCATTTTGCTAATTATTATGCTTCTCAGTGTTGCTGTTAATCTTCATACAGCAACAGCGATTGCACTCAGACCGGCTACTTCATGCCAGGGAAAGGCTGAGCATTGTAAGCTTCAGTTTGTACCAATGAAATCATGTGATTTCTACGGGAGAATTTGAGGCATGTAGAGACAAGTGCTCATGGATATCGGTGATCCAAAGTGTTCCCTCTGTTTTCCCATTAAGCTGTCTTGTATATGGCAACTATTTCCAGGTATTGGGGAGACTCACATCACTTCACAACAAGACAAATTTCTTACTAAAATCTCTACAATTATCATTACGAAGGATGCACACTGTTACCAGTCATGTTTGCATATAAACCTGAACTTAAGGGTACATGTCTGTGAAGGACCATAATTTTAACTACAAATCACACACAAGATATCACCAGTAGTATGCTTCATATACACCGCAAATTCACCGTACAAGTGGAATTAACCTTTTAGAACCATAAAACAACAAAGAAAATTAGTTACTCAAGTATTTTAATAATTAGCCTTCTTTATCCTTTGTATGTAATTTACTTTTTGGGAATGTAGACAGTTTTTAGGTACCTTTATATCTGAAACTTATCAATAAATTCCACAATTTTTAACTGTATACAGAGAATGTGTGTGTGCATAAAGTAGGCTACTACGGAGAACATACAGAAAGAAATGAATTAGCAGCATTAATTAAAACTTGGTACATAAAAGTACAGCAATTTTTTGTTGGGTGTAGCTGAAGTCAAGTCCTATTTTGTTAAGATGGGTCCGTGATTGTAGTCTAATTTTCTTCTATTATCGTACTGATTCTATGTACGAAATTTCAGCCTTCTAGCTTGAGTAGTTTTGGTCTATTAAATTAAATATGTCAGAAAACTAAACTTTCGGGAAATTGGACTTAAAGTTTAACTTTGCTTTTAATAAAAGTTGTGGCGTAACCTGATGTGTTTAATGCATTCCAGCCCTATAATCATCTTGTTTCAGAAGTTCTTATCCTCTTTCTTCCTACTTATATTCCTTTTTCTGCATCTTGCCTCCTTGGAAGTCACCTTGAACATTCTCTCTGCCACGGCAACTATTCTGTCAATAGCAGCGAGGAGGTAGAGGAAGATCCATAATTGCACAGAAAGTTTGTGTTGCTTTATACCCTTTGCCTATACAGCGCATACCATAGGCTAGTCTTGTGTTCATATTATAAAGCCTCTTGTTATTTATCCCTGAGGTATATACAGATTCCTCATGACCACAGACACTGCACATAATGATAAGTTTTGAGACTAAACTCTTTCTACTATTTACATCTTCAAGCAGTTCAATACTACTTTCACTTTCACAAAATTTACACTCTAACATTTGTTCAGTAAACTGCACACAACACTCAGATCAATTATCACAGACCCAGGATTTATGTTTGGAATCTTATCTTCACTAAAGTTACTGCTGTATGAATCATCCAAATATTTCAGTTTCTTTTTTGAAGCACTTGATTGCACCTTAACCTCACTCTCTCCAGAACCATTACTGGTATTGTTTTGTGTTTCTTGCTCCTTAGATGTAAATCTATTTCCGTAGAACTTGCGCCTGCCAGCACCAAATATCCTTGTCCTCGGCATATCTATGGAAATATTTGCTACTTATACACTGACTGACAGAGCAAATGCAACACCAAGAAGGAGTGGTCAGAACTTTATGCCAATTGCAGGGTAGACTGACGTCACTGAGGTATGCTCATGATGTGAAATGCGCCGCTGTGCTGCGCACGTAGCGAACGATAAATGGGACACGGCTTTGGCGAATGGCCCACTTCGGACCGTGATTTCTCAGACGACAGTCATTGTAGAACGTGTTGTCGTGTGCCACAGGACACGTGTATAGCTAAGAATGCCAGGCCACCGTCAACGGAGGCTTTTCCAGCAGACAGACGACTTTACGAGGGGTATGGTGATCGGGCTGAGAAGGGAAGGTTGGTCGCTTCGTCAAATCGCAGCCGATACCCATAGGGGTGTGTCCACGGTGCAGCGCCTGTGGCGAAGATGATTGGCGCAGGGACATGTGGCACGTGCGAGGGGTCCAGGCGCAGCCCGAGTGACGTCAGCACGCGAGGATCGGCGCATCCGCCGCCAAGCGGTGGCAGCACCGCACGCCACGTCAACCGCCATTCTTCAGCATGTGCAAGACACCCTGGCTGTTCCAATATCGACCAGAACAATTTCCCGTCGATTGGTTGAAGGAGGCCTGCACTCCCGGCGTCCGCTCAGAAGACTACCATTGACTCCACAGCATAGACGTGCACGCCTGGCATGGTGCCGGGCTAGAGCGACTTGGATGAGGGAATGGCGGAACGTCGTGTTCTCCGATGAGTCACGCTTCTGTTCTGTCAGTGATAGTCACCGCAGACGAGTTTGGCGTCGGCGTGGAGAAAGGTCAAATCCGGCAGTAACTGTGGAGCGCCCTACCGCTAGACAACGCGGCATCATAGTTTGGGGCGCTATTGCGTATGATTCCACGTCACCTCTAGTGCGTATTCAAGGCACGTTAAATGCCCACCGCTACGTGCAGCATGTGCTGCGGCCGGTGGCACTCCCGTACCTTCATGGGCTGCCCAATGCTCTGTTTCAGCAGGATAATGCCCGCCCACACACTGCTCGCATCTCCCAACAGGCTCTACGAGGTGTACAGATGCTTCCGTGGCCAGCGTACTCTCCGGATCTCTCACCAATCGAACACGTGTGGGATCTCATTGGACGCCGTTTGCAAACTCTGCCACAGCCTCGTACGGACGACCAACTGTGGCAAATGGTTGACAGAGAATGGAGAACCATCCCTCAGGACACCATCCGCACTCTTATTGACTCTGTACCTCGACGTGTTTCTGCGTGCATCGCCGCTCGCAGTGGTCCTACATCCTACTGAGTCGATGCCGTGCGCATTGTGTAACCTGCATATCGGTTTGAAATAAAGATCAATTATTCATCCGTGCCATCTCTGTTTTTTCCCCAACTTTCATCCCTTTCGAACCACTCCTCCTTGGTGTTGCATTGTCACTGTCAGTCAGTGTATTTTAAGAAAAACTGTTGTTGTCAACACTGTAGTTTATGTATTACTGATATGGAGAAAGATGAACATCGTGCAGAATAGCCAACTTTTGAAAGTTAAATTTACATTTTTGCACAGAAATTACCTTTACAGCCCCAAAGTGACTTGTTCAGGAAATATTATGAAGTTTAAATACATTTCACATGTAATGGGACGTGGCAGTGTTCTGCAGATATTTACGATTAGGGCTCTAAAAGGTCCTAAAACATTAACAATATGTACTTATTGTATATGGGAAGACTGGGGATAGTAAACGAGCAATTTTTTGATATTTTAAAAAATTCGCGTACATGTTCCCTTAAAATACTAACTATGATTACAAGTAAATAATACATAACAATAGTGCGATATAGACAAGGAGAATATCTGAGTGATATATGTAACATAAATATTACGTACTTTCGTGATTTGTCTTGGTTGTGGCAGTGAGTTTACAGACGAGGAGGTGACAAGAGTAAGCTAATAAACATAATGAATTATTTTATATTTTTATACGAGTTTATTGAGTTGAGATCTAAAAGCTGACCATATACGTCACAAAAATTTACTGTAAATATATTTATACCTATTTCCTTATTTTAATTTCATTTGTGATACTTCAGGAAAGGTGATATTTAGTAGTTACAGTAAATTAAGTGAAAACTATAATCAATTCATTACATGAATTAGAACAAAAGGTAAGTCATACTTCCTGCAGACTTTTACCTTAATTACTGTATCTTAATCTCCCTCATTGAGGCAACTGAGAACAGCCCCACGTTAACCCTTTGACGCCGACATCCATATATCTTATACGACTCCTTTTCTACACACGCTGCCGACCTCCATACGAGGTATAGATACCTGCAGGCCCAACATCATTTTGTTGTTGCTCTTAAAATAATGAATATTTTAGAGATGGACGTGGTATACCTTTGACAGTAAAGACCTCCACCTTCTTTGTATGTATGAAACATCCCAAATCAGTGTTTCTGTCTTTCTCTCTGAAGTGTTTGAAATAGTCTGATCCCTATCCGCTTGAGAGCACGAAGTCGAATCTAGCAGATGCACGTTTCATTACGGGATGTTTCCTCATGTAGATTGATAGTAGAAATCGCAATCTCTTCACTGATATGAATGATGACATCATCTGGTGAATTCACATACCGTAATTCTTCCAATGCCTTGAAATCTCCTACGACTCGTAATTACTTGAGAAGAAATATATATATATATATATATATATATATATATATAGATTAACCACCCAATGAATTACTAAGTCAGTACGGCCAATGTGAGCTGATTACTTAGTATCATATTCAATTGACTCACTGTCAGTTTGAAATAAGATTGCGATACGCAGAAGGATGGCAAGGTGCAATTTGAATGAATGACAAGTAATTAAGTTTTAATAAATCAGACGATAAGAGCGAAGCGAGAATGGGCGTATTAATATAAGAAATGGGAGTGCATGATGTACAGCGAAGTAACGGACGACGATACACGCCAAAGTATACGCCCTCTTTCTCATGAACTATTCGACCCATTAACCTGGGATTGGTGCCAAATAAATCTTGGAACTATTGTTCTCAGTTCTTCCACTCACTTACTGAGACAACGATTACCGTAGTTTTCACTGCATTGAGAAATATCCCAGGCAAATACAAGAACGTCAGTAGTATAATTGGACAGTTCTGCGGCCTCCTCCCGCGGGAAATTTGAATTCTGGCGGGAAATTTGAATTTTCGGCGGGAAATTTGAATTTTGGCGCGGGATTTGAATTTGTAAACAAAGCCACGTTCTTTTTGACAGCTGTCATCGACAACAACGCATCGCTAACCTCACTGCTGCCATCTTGACGGGCCTAAACCTCAGTAGTGCCAACTTAACCTAACTAGCGCGAGGTAAACAAAGCCACGTGTTTTTTGACAGCCACGTGCTTTTTGACAGACAACAACGCATCGCTAACCTCAATACTGCCATCTTGACGGGCCTAAACCTCAGTAGTACCAACTTAACCTAACTAGCGCGTGGTAAACAAAGCCACGTGTTTTTGGACAGCCACGTGCTTTTTTGACAGCTGTCATCCACCATCTTTAAACTACAGAGCACTGTGCTGCCCTCTTTATCGCAGTAGTTGCAAATTCGTCACCTGTCATCGGCAGTGCAGCCATTTTGGCGGGTCTAAACCTTAGTGCTACCAACTTAACCTCACTAGCGCGAGATAAACAAATCCACGTGCAGCTGACATCCACCATCTTTAATCTATAGAGCACAGTGCTGCCCTCTTTAGCTACTTACCTTTGAAATGTGGTGGCGGATAATTTGAAAAATGCTTTTTGACAGCAGATATATTTAATCTAGAGAGCACTGTGCTGCCCTCTTTAGCTAGATACCTGTGGTGGCAGGCAATTCCACATGACAGCACCCATCTTTAATCAAGAGAGCACTGTGCTGCCATCTTTAGCTAGATACCTTTGAAATGTGGTGGCGGCAAATTGAAAAATTTCAAGTGCTCTTGTTTGGAAACAAACTCACGTGCTTTTTTGACAGCTACCATCCGCCATCTTTAATCAACAGAGCATAGTGCTGCCCTCTTTAGTTTGAAATGTGGTGGCGGCAAATTCCACGTGCTCTTGTTTGGAAACAAAGCCATGTGCTTTTTTGACAGCTGTCATCCGCCATCTTTAATCAACAGAGCACCGTGCTGCTATCATGCGGGCAATTTCGTCAGCTGTCATCCGCCATCTTTAATCCACAGAACACCGTGCTGCCCTCTTTATGGCTACTACGTTAAACACGTATTAGCGGGCAATTTGAAAAGTTCTGTTAGCTATCATCCGCCATCTTTAATCAAGAGAGCACCGTGCTGCCATCTTTAGCTAGTTACCTTTGAAATATGGTGGCGGCAAAATGAAAAGTTTCTCGTGCTCTTGTTTGGAAACGAACTCACGTGCTTTTTTGACAGCTATCATCCGCCATCTTTAATCAACAGAGCACCGTGCTGCTATCATGCGGATAATTTCGTCAGCTGTCATATGCCATCTTTAATCTACAGAGAACAGTGCTGCACTCTATGTGGTGGTGGTAAATTCCACGTACTCTTGTTTGGAAACAAATTCTAAGTGCTCTTCAGCTGTCATCCACCATCTTTAATCAAGAGAGCACCGTGCTGCCCTCTTTGTGGTGGCGGATAATTTGAAAAATTCTTTTCGACAAGCAGCCATCTTTAATCCAGAGAGAACAGTGCTGCTCTCTTTAGCTACTTACCTTTGAGGCAGTTAATTTGAAAAATTCTATTTGAAAAGCTGCCATCTTTAATGGAAAGAGCATCGTGGTGCTATCTTGCGGGTAATTTTTTACGTCATAGCTGTCATCCACCATCTTGCATTGCTAACCTTAGTGCTGCCCTCTTTAGCTACTTACCTTTGAAAAAAATCTATTTGACAAGCTGTCACCCGCCATCTTGCATCGCAAACCTCAGTGCTGCACTCTTTAGTTGAAATGAGGTGGCGGATAATTTGAAAAAATCTTTATGACAAGCAGCCATCTTTAATCCAGAGAGAACAGTGCTGCCATCTTTAGCTACCGCCATCTTACATCGCTTACCTCGATGCTGTACTCTTTAGTTGAAATGTGGTGGCGGTAATTTCGAACAAGTTTAATCACGCATCGGGAAAGCTAGAGTAAGCACGTGCTGCAGTGATGACGTCATCATGCATGTTTAGACTTGTCCGTTTTCTTAAGAGTAAGTCGGTGTAAAGGAATGTGGTAGCGGTAAATTCGAACAAGTTTAAACATGCATCGGGAAAGCTAGAGTTAGCACGTGCTGTAGTGATGACGTCACTGTGCATGTTTAGACCTGATCGTTTTTCTTAAGAGTAAGTCGGTGTAAAGCAATGCAATAAGTACAACATTTTTTGAATGCGATCAAATATTTATTTACAAATGTACTACAACAGTGTTCGTTTTTGCTGCTGACAAGGTTGGTGTGCTTCTTAACAACGTATGCTTCTGAAATGCCTCCTGCAACATTCAAATTAAACAAAACATTTAGAAATATATTATACTAAGTATGTTATGCTTTACAGAGAAGATCATATACTACTTACCTTGCTGTTATTCCTTTTCGGAATCATCATCATCATCATGAGGTACTAGAGAAAGTTCATTCATACACTGTGTACAGTGTTCAATCCTCGGATTTGGTCCATCCCAATCATCATCACCATTTTCTCCTCGATGCTTGTAATGTCGTTCTCAAGTTCTGCATAAAGCTACTTCGATCGACATCTTACTGTGTAGAGGAAGGATGTCCCAAAAATTATGTACGTAAGAGGCAGCGTACGTATATAAAAATCCTGGTGGTAAGTATTGAATAAGATGTTTCGGCATCGACGATCTATGTTTATAGAACATCTTAATAGCCTCGCTCACTCGTGAAAGATAAATAAGATGTTGCGCATGAGCATGCAAACAGCATGCACATTTACAGTTTTGTTCCATAGCGTACGATGTCGAAGCACACACTAATGAAAATGATAAAGATCTATTCTTATTTATAGTCTCGTAGCAATATTCGTTAGCGGATGGTAAGTAACATCACTCATATGAATAATAAGACAATAGGCTGCTGTGTTAGCAGGAATGTTTTCAGATGTTTCAAATTCTAAACGAATATCAACTGGAGATCCTTTTATAGATTCCTCATGATAAGAGCAGTCTATAACTACAATCGGTGCTTTATTTTTAAATTCTGGAGGTGTAAATAGCGGACGATATTCTTTCTGATAATACGATGATTGTAATTTACAAAACATGTCATAGAGCATCCCAAACTTATTTTTCTCAAAGTTAATGTCGATGTTTTCGTAGGGATACGTAATTCCGTTAAGATATAGTCTAACGTGTCTTAATTTACAGTGATCAAACAGTGAGCTATCTTTTCATGATTGAATTTACGATTAGTTTGAAATCCAAAAATAATGTACAAGGGCTTCTCAGTAAAACGTGATGTTTTAACAGCCCAGCTATGCTTGTTTGTAGGTGGTAACACAGGATATTCATGCAGCTCCCAACTTCTAAAACGTATAGGTAATGGAGTATCATTTTCTACAATCTTGAGCAATCGAAGTTTTTCACGATCAGATAAGGTTACATGTGGAATCCGCCACAGTATACGATGCAGTGTTATTTTCGATTCTACAGGTGTTTCTACTGCTTTAAGAGAATTGTAATCACTTCGATCACGGATTAGAATAAGCTCTTGTTTTGCGTTGATTGTAATACGTGTAAAGTCTTCTGCGAATCCAAAAATATGTTTCAGTGATAACATACCCGTAAAAGTTCCATCCTCATTAATCATCCAGTTGTTAGTAGCTTTTGGACACCATCCAGCCATCCGCAAAAGATTACTTTCTTCATCACAGAAAGAAGGGTAGAGTTTCATTGCACTTGTAATACCAACATTCTTCGTTCGATCTATTTCAACATTATTTACTTCATATCGCGCTTCAGAAAAGAGAAAAGCTAGAGCATGGTTGTTTAGTTGTGAAGTGCTTGGTCCACTTCCATCAGACTTTTCTAATCGTCCTTCAATATAGCATTAGCTTTCGTGTGGTAAGGTGTAAACATCTTGTTGATTAATAATAAAATGAATTTCATCATTGTTATTTAATCCAAACGTAAAAGGTTGATAGGAATGAAGCTCACTTCGTACTACACCTTCACGACTTTCTACTGTATTCGTAATGTCTAGCATTTCTTCCATTCTGTTGTAGTAGTGTATATCCTAAAACTTGGAGTATCTGCTTATGGGTATCTGTTAACTCGATGAGTCTCTGCACACATGTAGTATGTCTTCGTAATGTACACCGTGTTTTATAGATGGTTTTCATACTGGTTTAAGATGTAGTTTGTAAGCTGCGTACGCGTGCTGATCTAAATGAATAAGCTGATTATGTTTATTTACTAGTCTAAGAGTAATGTTGCTAATGTGTTTTACAGACACAGGATGATAAAGAAATACTGCTGGTTTCTCACAAATAGTATATCCACGTTCCTCTGTAACAATAAAGTCGTGCAGGACGTGCGAAGGTTGTAGATTACTATTCAAGTCTGTAATAATATCACAAGTAATGTTCACATTATAATCATCGAAGAGTTTTATAGGTTGATCAGACTCGTAACGTACGTTCGGTAGGAGCTCCCTCGATGAAAATCCAAGCAGTGGTCCAATCGAATCAGGTTGTGATTTGAAGTCATTCTTAAATGATGATTCAATAACACATTTATGTGTAATGTTGCTTATAGTGATTGATAACTTGTAATTATGATTACTACAACTATCTTCCCCAAACTGATCAATTAACGTACTTTCAATATAGTCGTGAATATCGTCTACTGTATAACTACCTGAGGGTAGTGTTAGCACATACTCATAGTAATAGAACTTGTTTAAACCATCACGCACATTATAGATTTTATTGTAGCTTTCAAACGATACTAGTCCAAGACTATGCGGCTGATAACTAAGTTCGATTGGTGGATTAAAATAGACGGTGTTTCAGGTCCTTCTCCATGTACAGCAAACGTTCTTTCACTGTTCGTCATCACGTAGACACTAATGCACTTTCTCTACTGTCTGGGTTTGATATAAGAACATAAGACAATCGTCCGCACATGCGTGTATTAAAGTTTTGCACACGGTTTTTATTGTAAACAATGTCTGCACTGCTTCCGAAATAACGTATGAGCTCAAAAGGAGGAGGTAAATCTCCATAGCTATCAAAATACCATACTTTAGATTTACGTATTACATAAGCAACGTAATGAGTTCCAGGTCCACGACTGTCGTCCAAGTTAATTACGGCACTTTCACGTTCACGTGGGCGCACTGGTAGTTGATCGCGCATATACACTCCTCAAAAATAATAAATTCCTAGTTGTTTAGCAAACGTAAAAACTTCATCATGCGTTAGAGCTCGATATGGCAGTGCATTCAGTAGACGTTTTTTGGAGAAATGTAGATACCAAGCCCTTTCTTGTATGGCGCTAGCTTCATGTTCACACCTTTGCCTCGTAACGCAATTGCCTCCATCGTCTTGTTATGACGTTCACTCTCTTTCAACTGTTGTTTCGCTTCTTCTACAGCTTTGACAGTTGTCGCTACAGCACTAGCACCACCTAGCTATGACCCTAAAGCTGCTAAGCCAGCAAACAGCGCAGGAAGAAATCCTCCTCGTTTTGGTACAGGAATAATTCGTGCACGTTTACTAAATATTGCTCTGCACTTTGGAGAAATTCTCGCTCTTGCTGCGCGTAACGCCTTAGTAATAGCTACACGAGGATTGTATTCCCCTCGAATAGCTTTTTGCGCAGCCTTTATAACATCTTTCCATCCAACAGTTTTTACTTTCTTCTTCTTCTTCTTCATGTCGTTTGGATATCGTTGTTTCACCATGCTGGACACGACTTTACTAGTCAAGAGCAAATCATAAACTAACCGTTGCCTCTTGTTTCGTTTAATATATATATTACTATTTCGTACTTTATGATTCAGTTATCATGAAGATTATAAAGCAGCAAGACACGCTACCTGTTACCGACATTGTACCACATCTCTTACCTAGTTCTAGTACAACTACAAGAAAACGTCATGGAACGTTGTTTCCTTTTACTGTTCGATGTATTATATCAGGTCCGTCGGGATGCGGTAAAGCAAATCTTTTACTCACACTTATTACTTCTGTAAATGGTGTACGCTTCGAGAATATTTACGTTTTCGCAAAGTCACTCTATCAGCCGCTATATACTATTCTACAAACTGTAATGCACGATCTAGTTAAAGATGGAATAAGATATTTTAAATTTAATTCGCATGAGCAAGTACCATCACCAGACGATGTGCTTCCTAATTCTCTTATGATCTTCGATGATGTCGCAACAGAACAGCAAAACGTTATTCGTGCATTCTTTAGTATGGGTCGGCATAAATATGTTGATTGCATCTATTTGTGCCAAACCTATTCTCGTGTGCCTAAGCAGTTGATACGCGACAACGCAAATGTTATTGTGCTTTTTCGGCAAGATGAGCGCAACATGCGACATGTGTATAACGATCATGTTAACACTGATATGACATTCGATGACTTTAAACGTATGTGTGCTAAATGTTGGTCATTACACCGTTACAGCTTTTTAGTTATTGATAAAGAAAGTGATGTACAGCATGGACGATATCGCATGGGTTTCGATCATTTTATATGCATTAACACAGAATTACAGTAACTACTTGATTAAAAACCATCATCATGTTAACATCTAGCAAGGAGATGACAAAACATTTCATCCAAGCTCGAAACAATATTCGACGGAAATTTAAAGAGCTTAAACGTATTCAAGCGGACACGGATTTATTTTTAAAAACACAACTAAGTACACCACTCGAAGAAATTTTTAATTCTACTTCATTACCGCAGTATACTTCAAGTTTTGCTTCTATGCAAACATCATATCATAAAGAGAAGCATGAAGAAGAAAAGCATGAAGAAGATACGGAAGAGAAGAAGCAGGATGTGGATCAAGAAGAGGAAGAGGAAGATAAGGAAGAAGGAGAAGAAGAACTTAATGATACATCACCATCTAAGCGTGTTGAGTTTTTAACTACAGATGTTATTACTGAAACACCTACTACATCGACGCTAAATCTACCATCTTTGTCTTAGGTTATGATTACACCAGAGTATCGCAATCAGTTTAGAACTTTTATTCAAGATACCTATGGATCTCTCTTTGCACCTTATATAGAAAAACTTTTTACAGGACAAACTGACACTACCTACGGTATTCGCTACGAAGATGACTGTTTCCGGATAGGAAATTCAAATGTTAAGATTAATAGCAACAAACTCATTGTAAAAGGTGTTACCTATAAACCTACGAAAGGACTCTTAGAACTTCTTTTCTCACGAATACCTGACAAGGATATAATTTTACAAGATGATCTTAAAAAATATAAAGCAATACTTTTTGCTACTGACGCAACACGACGTAATTACAAGAGAACAGAAGCTGTAAATGCGAATAAGAGTTACAAGTATCGTGAGTGTATTTCTAAGCTGTTTCCCACTGCACGTAGTCTAGATGTTATCTACAAGCCTTTGTTGCCGTATGTGGATGTAAGATACTGGAATGACTCAAACTTACTCGTTGAACGATTACAACTTTTAAGAGCATCGCAAGAGGCTGGTCACACTGGTCACGGATCAGAAATTCTAGAAATAGAAAGAGAACTACGTTATGCCGGTATTATTTTGTAATGGCTCGTCAAGAGAAGATCTCACCTGTAAAGGTAAACATCGCACATGAGTTACATAAACCAGCACGTCGCACCTACTGTCGCAGACGCGTTATTACACGAGGAAAAGATGATCTCTGGCAAGCAGACTTAGTAGAAATGATTCCATATGCTTCTAGTAATAAGGGGTATAAGTATCTACTTACTGTTATCGATGTGTACTCGAAGTTTGCTTTTGCACAACCCGTGCGTTCTAAAACAGCAGCTCAAGTTAAAGAAGCATTTAAACATATTGTTGAAGAATCGAAACGCTGCCCAAGGCTTCTTCAAACTGATCAAGGTAAAGAGTTTTACAACAAGGATTTTTCTTCTTACCTCAAGTTACTTGGCATTAAACACTACTCTACGTTCAGCAATCTCAAGGCAAGTGTTGTAGGACGCTCTAATCGTACACTCAAAACAATGATGTGGCGAGAATTTACAGCGCAAGGTTCATATCGTTGGATTGATCTGCTACCTAGACTTTTATCTACCTACAACGATACACCTCATCGCACTATCGGAACAAAGCCACGTCTTGTTACAAAGAATACACCCCGTATAAATGCTATTCATCTTGTAATTAAAACAGCTGATCCACGTCGCCATCGCTTTAAAGAAGGTGATTTTGTTCGCATCAGCAAACACAAGTCTATCTTTGCAAAAGGATACACACCTAACTGGAGCACTGAAATTTTTCAAATCAGAAGTGTTAAGCTTACTAATCCAGTTACGTATTTACTTCGCGATCTCAGAAGACAGCCTATTGAAGGAGGATTCTACATCGAAGAACTGCAGAAAACAAAATATCCTGATCACTATTTAGTTGAACGTGTTATTCGACATCGTGGCAATAAACTGTATGTTAAATGGCTTGGTTTTAATAACAGCTTAAATTCATGGATTAATAAAGAGGATGTACTTTAAATCTTATGTGTGTTTTCTTTTAATCCTCTACGTTTCCTTTCTTCTAAGTCACTAGGACATGCTGTAGGATTAAACAACACCTGTAATATGTTTTGACAATTCATATTTATTTTAGAATATATATATACATTTTTATCCTTTGTTTATTTTGCGGTCTTTGGCACTCAGTTTTCGTTTTATTACACCAACAACGACAAGTGCTGCTATATTCTTCTGAGCAGCTAAAGCACTAGGTAATAACACACACACACAGCATAACTGTACGAAGCAGATTTTAACAGCTACACGACATACTCCATGCAGGCAGCATGTAACTACGTGTCAGGCGAACGTGTTCTAGGGGTGCAGGGGAGATGAAGCACGAAGAAAAGAAGATCAATCACTCTATTGATGAGTCCACGCCCAACATGCTTCCTCATCTTTCTCCCAGCACGTTTCTTCACCTTTTCCTTGTTTACTCTCTCCACAGCCATGATAAGTGTTTATAAGCGAAGACAACTCGTTAGTTTTAGGTCCGTGATACAGTTTAATTAGTTGACATGTACGGCACTGTCTCACAGAAGGTCGTCTACCTAAACTCACGTGTTCATGATGTAAACTACACGTTTGAAGCTCTGACAAAACAGGATCTTGAGTCCACTCACGAGGCACCTTATCCCAAATCTTCTTTACAGCATTCGCAGCTACATTAACCAAAAATGCCTTTGGTAATGCATTTAACTCTTCTTCAGTAAAAGTGTTTAGTTTCTTTTTGCATGCATAAAACTTTACGATCGCCTTTTCAACTGCGTTACACTTAGTATCTGTTAGAAATGACATGATGTCTTTACTCTACAAATGTTTCTTTTACACTAAGGTTATTTCAACACTGCAGTTTACATATGTTGTTCACTTCCCGACATGCACTGCGACACAACCAATCAAAGAGCATGCATACATGTTGTAAAGACTGTTTACTTGTTTCTCTGCTACGCTCTTTCGGAAGAGTTTTAAATGATGGGCACCCTAATTCATGCATGTCGATAATTTCACATGATGATGGTAGAAAATCACGCAACCATTCTTTCTTTTCACAACGCTTTAAAAGAACAAGATCTGCTCTTGACAAATGTGCATTCATCATTAAAGGTAGAAAACGATAAGGTATTCCTTTTTCTTCCCACTTCAAACCTAAATTGTTTTCAATCCACTGAGTCTGCTTTTTATCTTCATCTGTTTGCAAACAGTAAGGGAACGGTGGACTAAATACTAAACTAACAAGTTTTGGAGCCCACAACACACTGCAATCTAACACAGCCACCTCTTTAAATACAAATTTGTTTCCGTTTACTTTAAAGCCTTGCACATCAACTATTAATGTTTTCGTCATGTTTGCACTCCACACTCTATCACTACTCGTTGGCTGAACGGTCAGCGTACTGGCCTTCGGTTCAGAGGGTCCCGGGTTCGATTCCCGGTCGGGTCGGGGATTTTAACCTTAATTGGTTAATTCCTACGGCACGGGGGCTGGGTGTATGTGTTGTCTTCATCATCATTTCATCCTCATCACGACGCGCAGGTCACCTACGGGTGTCAAATAGAAAGACCTGCACCTGGCGAGCCGAACCCGTCCTGGGATATCCCGGCACTAAAAGCCATACGACTCTATCACTGTTTCTCGAAGACTAAAGCTTTTAGTCAACGAACGGGTTTAAACATGCACAATGACGTCATCACTGCAGCACGTGCTTACTCTAGCTTTCCCGATGCATGATTAAACTTGTTCGAATTTACCGCCACCACATTTCAACTAAAGAGTGCAGCATCGAGGTAAGCGATGTAAGATGGCGGTAGCTAAAAATGGCAGCACTGTTCTCTCTGGATTAAAGATGGCTGCTTGTCATAAAGATCTTTTCAAATTATCCGCTACCACATTTCAACTAAAGAGTGCAGCACTGAGGTTTGCGATGCAAGATGGCGGGTGACAGCTTGTCAAATAGATTTTTTTTCAAAGGTAAGTAGCTAAAGAGGGCAGCACTAAGGTTAGCAATGCAAGATGGTGGATGACAGCTGTGACGTAAAAAAATTACCCGCAAGATAGCACCACGATGCTCTTTTCATTAAAGATGGCAGCTTTTCAAATATAATTTTTCAAATTAACTGCCTCAAAGGTAAGTAGCTAAAGAGAGCAGCACTGTTCTCTCTGGATTAAAGATGGCTGCTTGTCGAAAAGAATTTTTCAAATTATCCGCCACCACAAAGAGGGCAGCACGGTGCTCTCTTGATTGAAGATGGTGGATGACAGCTGAAGAGCACATAGAATTTGTTTCCAAACAAGAGTACGTGGAATTTACCACCACCACATAGAGTGCAGCACTGTTCTCTGTAGATTAAAGATGGCGTATGACAGCTGACGAAATTACCAGCATGATAGCAGCACGGTGCTCTGTTGATTAAAGATGGCAGATGACAGCTGTCAAAGAAGCACATGGCTTTGTTTCCAAACAAGAGCACGTGGAATTTGCCGCCACCACATTTCAAACTAAAGAGGGCAGCACTATGCTCTGTTGATTAAAGATGGCGGATGGTAGCTGTCAAAAAAGCACGTGAGTTTGTTTCCAAACAAGAGCACGTGAAATTTTTCTATTTGCCGCCACCACATTTCAAAGGTATCTAGCTAAAGATGGCAGCACGGTGCTCTCTTGTTTAAAGATGGTGGATGATAGCTAACAGAACTTTTCAAATTGCCCGCTACTACGTGCTTAAGGTAGTATCCATAAATAGGGCAGCACGGTGTTCTGTGGATTAAAGATGGCGGATGACAGCTGACGAAATTGCCCGCATGATAGCAGCACGGTGCTCTGTTGATTAAAGATGGCGGATGACAGCTGTCAAAAAAGCACATGGCTTTGTTTCCAAACAAGAGCACGTGGAATTTGCCGCCACCACATTTCAAACTAAAGAGGGCAGCGCTATGCTCTGTTGATTAAAGATGGCGGATGGTAGCTGTCAAAAAAGCACGTGAGTTTGTTTCCAAACAAGAGCACGTGAAATTTTTCAATTTGCCGCCACCACATATCAAAGGTATCTAGCTAAGGATGGCAGCACAGTGCTCTCTTGATTACAGATGGCTGCTGTCTTGTGGAATTGCCTGCCACCACAGGTATCTAGCTAAAGAGGGCAGCACAGTGCTCTCTAGATTAAAGATGGCTGCTGTCAAAAAGCATTATTCAAATTATCCGCCACCACATTTCAAAGGTAAGTAGCTAAAGAGGGCAGCACTGTGCTCTATAGATTAAAGATGGCGGATGACAGCTGTCAAAAAAGCACGTGGCTTTGTTTACCACGCACTAGTTAGGTTAAGTTGGTACTACTGAGGTTTCGGCCCGTCAAGATGGCAGTACTGAGGTTGGCGATGCGTTGTTGTCTGTCAAAAAGCACGTGGCTGTCAAAAAGCACGTGGCTGTCAAAAAACACGTGGCTTTGTTTATCTCGCGCTAGTTAGGTTAAGTTGGCACTACTGAGGTTTAGGCCCGTCAAGATGGCAGCAGTGTGGTTAGCGATGCGTTGTTGTCGATGACAGCTGTCAAAAAGCACGTGGCTTTGTTTACAAATTCAAATCTCGCGCCAAAATTCAAATTTCCCGCCAAAAATTCAAATTTCCCGCCAGAATTCAAATTTCCCGCGGGAGAAGCCCGCAGAACTGTCCATATACTACTAACGTCACTTTCATGCTGTACAAATGCGGAAGATCCCTTCCCTATTACTAAACTATCAAGGTAAATACAAAGTTAATGTAAACTACATTATTTTCAGTCTCTTCTGTAAACGTCTGAAATTAATCTGGACTAAACTGTATAAACTTCATGATCTCTATTGTCAGTGCTGAACTGTGCAAAGTATAAGCCTTTGTTTTTCCTCTTATTCAATACCTTATTCAACCTCCTGAGGGGTTACAAATTCATGTCCGGTTTGCTTAAAAGAAAAGGCATGCTTCGGTCCTTCTTTATGGATATTTGAGGTACAGCTTGTATTGTACTGGGTGGAATACTATCTAGACATACGGCACGGTGGTATAAAAATCCACAATTATGATACACTAAGTCCTACATATTAACATTCACAAATAGTGGAACAAATATTTTTAATAAAACAAAAATCGCGTTTGGATAACAGCCATCTGATGTTGCCAAACTAATTCTAAATTGAGTCTGATAGCCACGAACAGATTAAACGCAAACTTAGCCATATATTATACTCTTCTTAGAGCCGGAATCATTATCATTGACAGTGCTCTATTAACTTTGATGAAACCTCCTCCTTTATACTGACGCTTTTAACCTTCAGAACGAACATCAAGAATTGTCTACACGCACTCAAAAAGTTGTTTATCAATAAAACCAAGTATACACGCAAGATAAAAGAATACTTCTTCTCAAACAACCGTTCTTAACAAACTGAATCTACTCTGAGAATACACAACAGTTTAATATAATTTTGCCATGATGATCATATGATTTGAATATTTTTAATGAGAACGGATACTCAGTATGTTAACAACCACTCTTACTGAATTGCGGGCTTGTGAACATCAGGCCTACTTTCTACAGAGTTCTGCAGTTATCCTGCTAAGTCTTAAACCTGTTACCATGGTATAAAATTTATATTAATAATAATTCATGGTGTAGGTTACTGTATTCAGTTTGTGAATCAGGGACAACAGCTGAATGACCTGGTAAATGGAACTGAGCCTCTGCACACCAGTTGCTACAGAATATGAGTGGACATCTCAAGAAAAATGTGAGTCACGGCCCTGCTTGTGAAAAGTTACTGCAAGTAGCTCGCAGTTGTAAGAAAGCATTCCCGGCCCGAAGTCACTCTACATCGATCTATTTTCAGAGGAACTTCGCTGCAAGGAAGTGAAATTGGTGTGTGATATCTTATTCATGACTTTTTAGTAACAGGCATGAAAAGAGTGAGAATGATTGCTGGTACAAACAGGTGGGAACAATGGCAGGAGATTATTCAGAATGAAGGAAGGTAAAGGCCAAGTTTTGAATGAACTCATTCGATAAATGTGTAAACCTGCGTATTTTTTGGGACCTTGTAAGTCGAACGGAGGATGATGTGTTATCGAGGAGAATAATGGACTCAGCCATAAAGGGTAAGAGAAGTAGCAGACCAAGACGACAATGGTTAAACTCAGTTTCCAATGAGGCAAACATTAAAGGTGTACCGGGAGGTACATATCAACACCGCTCATTCAGAATAAGTGCCTCAAGGAACTCCTCTATCAACCAAAAGGTGAAACTGATACTACATGAAGTTGGAACTTTAATCAGAAGATGTCACTACTTAAGTTTTGAGTAATTGTGTTGTGGTGAAGTTTCCTAAACTGATTGAATTTCTCCTTGGTTTGTTTTGCTCTACATCAAGAAGTTTGGACATTTTTCCGCAGATGACTCTACCAAAAATACTATGGTCGTGCACTCTGGTGCAAGGTGGAAGAACTTATAACTTAAGGAAATGTCGTATTTCTAGATTTTCATAACTGAATCTTTGTTCATTTATTTTTGGGTTGGCAACACTTCTTTATTTTTCCGCCAGTTTTGAATCTGGCCAAACATGAATTTTTGTAATTATTTTTCAACCAATTCCGCATTTCTTGTTCACTTTGATTTAGCCAATGAAAATTGAGAGGGTGTGTCCGGATTAGTCCTGAATTCTCTCGAACCTTCACTGAGGGCATATAAGTTTCAGTTTTTCGAGTTTCCTTTTCTATTGATCACCGTCTTTCTGCGTGTGTGTGTTAAGGCAGGAGGCGGGGCGCCTGTTTCTTCGGCAGGCAGCATATAAGCTGGGTAATGACCACATACATTCAATCTTTCTTGCCGTTTCCGCATACTTATCCGAGGGGAAGGTCCTCATTTCTAAGTATGTAATCGTTTTAATGTAAACTTATTCCTTTTTATGTAAAATATCATAAAATCATTAACTGCAAATCGGCGATAGAGAGCGAGCTACCTTCTCGAGCTCCCCTTTTCTTGGTTTGAGGTGACTACGATTTAGTAACTGTTTTTATTTTCTGTAATGTATTAAAGTGATTTCCATGCGAGCCACCTTTGTAGTTTGGGACTAGCCCCAGTTTCTTCGGTCGAGAGCCTTGTAGGTATTAATTTTCATTATCTTGGAGCGCAGTGTACGCCTCCATTCAGTTTGTGTTCGGGCCGTTTATCTAACCTGCTCTCTTTTCGCAAAGGCCCAGTAGGTTGGGTACTAGATACCCCTGTGTAAAATTATTTCCATTAGTAATTCGTGTCTTGTGAGGCCAGATTGTGATGTGATGTTATGTTGCCTTGAGTGGGCTGTAAGAAATTGAGAGCATGTAAGCTCCTTTCAAAGTATTGTAATAGTGAAGGGTGCCTCTGGAAGGCTAAATATTGTAATTTAGGGAGCAAGTGCTCTTGAATTAGGAGATTTATGCCCTTGACTAAATTATTCCTCATTTTGAATTGTAAATTTTGTAAACTTGAGCTTGTAGCTCGGAAACTGTAAATCGACGGCTTGAAGCCCAAACTTGTTAAATTCCCTATTCTTGGGGTGTTCCACCCTTATTTGGTAATGTACCTGAGATACCATTGTTATTCTCACCAAGCGAAAATTTGTTAAATTTGTTCATTTTGAAGAAATACTACCTTCATTTCAAGTTTTAAATTAATTTTGATATTGTAGTTAGACCCATTCACCCCAGCACCTTCTTTAACCTCTTTCTGCTCCACGGGTATCCCCGAAACAAAAGGTATGAAATTTACTGAGGCCACAAAACCTTACAGACCTTCCTTCCAAGGTTCACGGAGAAGAAATGTTGCAACAAGCTGCAGGAAGTGATGGCCGATACACAGCCAGATCACGTGTCACAGAGCTCTCGCAATAACTGTTGCATTCAGAAGTACGTAGAGCTGTGTTCAACCCTATAAAGTGAACGTGTGGAAAGAAATTACAAACAAGCTATGAACATCAAGATTAGGCATTGTAACATGAAAGGTGTCCTCGGGGTCACATGTCCGTGTGCCTTGGTATAGCACGTGTTACCTCACCATGGTCCTTTGTTCGTTACTCCGGATATCACACCTGTAGACCTACATATGGGACGTGCTGAAATAGTCAGACGCCTCTGTCTAGGAATGCACATGAATTACGAGAGAAGACTTTCTGCAGCAACCAGTGTTCATACTCATGTTCCACAATCTGCAGGAATCTTAGGAACAAGCGCCGCACATTCTGACGGAGTTGCACAGCGAAGTGTATATCAGTCCTTGTCAGTGCTTCAAAATGAAGTACCAGCTGTTCACTGCCTATCCAAACATATGAGGAGGTGGAATAAGCGAAGGAGACTTTTTCGGATACATCAGTGAGCTGTCCAATGAAGAGTTAAGGGTGTTTTACACTTCTCTATACGCCTTTACTGGAAAGATCCCATAGCCAGGGTCTCAACTCTACTTTTCGAATCAACATGTCTCTCAGATTTGCTGTCCATTTTGATACAGCAACAGCAACTGCGCTCAGACCAGCTACATCATGCCATGGAAACTCCAAGCTTTTTATGTTTCAATTTATACGAATGAAATCATGTGATCGCTATGAGATGAGCAGAGGCACAGAGAGACAAGAACCCTTGTTCAATGTTATGTGAACCACCACCATCCCTCTGTTTATCAGTGAGAGATGTCATGTGTAAGGGAGATCGGTTTCACTAAATAACGAGCCTAACCTCTACTAAAAACCTCTATGATTTTCGTTGTGAAGTACGTATATACACTGGTACAAGTTTGTCGAAGGGAGAGTATTTACTTATAAAAATAAGTAAGTAAACTCGTGTCCTCATCCTGAGGTGGTGCAGCTATTTTTAGGCACACCCCCATTGGAGGTGAGCTGCATGTACCATTTCAACCACATACCAGCCCTCTTGCCATTCGTAAATTTCTGGCAGTACCGGGAATCGAACCCGGGCCCCCGAGGACGGCAGCTAATAACACTAACCGTCACGCTATGGAGGCGGACTTATAAAAAAAAAAGTTAACTATTGTTACAGGTAAATAACACATAATATCGGTATGATATTGAAAAGAAGAACATTTGAGTGATACATGTTACATAAATATTACATACCTTCATGATTCGTCTTGTTTGTGGCACTGCATTTGTAGACGAGGATATGGAAAAGTAAGTTAAGACAATGAACTTCATGAATGATTGTATTTTATCATACGAGATTATTGAGTAGAATTCTAGAAACTGAGACTGTATGCCACATTTATTGTAAATTAACTTGTTTATACCCATTTCTTTATTCCAAACACATATTTGATACTGTGGGAAAGGTGGTATTCATTAATTAAACTAAATTAAAGTAAAACTTATTATCAATTTATTATGAGAATTACAACAAAAGTTGAGTCACACCTAAAGTATCCACTTCCTGCCGTCTTCTTTCCTAAAACAGGATAATTGAAGTTAACTTTCAGGATTCCAATCGAATGACATGAGGGAAATACAATGAGTAAGGAGCCAACCTCAGACAGCCTATGAACAAATGAGCCCTTAGAGCAGCGCTATTCAGTATAACAAACGTAAATTATAAGCTGTGGTTCAGCTTCTTCGTGTGTTGAAAAACTCATTCGGCTCCAAATACATATCATTCATACTAGAACTGAGATGATCCGCCATCTGAAGAAACGTAATTTATGAAGCAACTTGTACAAATTCAATACAGCCAATACATATTGGTAGGATGTATGGCATCCTCAATCAATATTGCTTAAAGACCCTTAAAAAGATCCCGAACATCTTCCTTCCGACGAAAGACACAGGATAATTTACAGGCAGGAAGATTAATGGGTTTATTTTATACAGCCCAATGAATATGTTAAGATGGCTATGTGTTAACACATCACCATTCCCACAGCTGTAGATTAAGATACGGTACATTAAACTAACAGGCAACGGTAAAAATTCCGTAGACCATTCGGGAACAGATCCAATATGGCGGGGCTTGAACACAAGGCTGCCAACTTAGGAATCTGGCGATGAGGTAACTAATTCTGTCGATCTCAATCCCCTTCCCGGTATAATGTTGAGGTTGACAGTGGAAATAAATGAGATATAAGCAGTTGATGGTACGCCAGTACCTTCTAATGATATGATACAGGCATCTGGTTTTTCTGGGACAAGTGAAGCAGCACCTTCTGAGAAAAACTACAATTTATTGGCAGCTACAGAGGAGAATATTATTTTCATATTGGGTGATGTGACGTGCATGAGGAACTTTCTGAGTATGGCAGACCGCAACTGTCTCCAGAAAATTCAGAAGAATCTCATTGTGAAAATGTCAAAGTTATACGTTGTGCACAGGAACCATATGTTAGACATAAATTCAGAGGATATAAGGGTCATTTTTCAGTGGCAAAACGAATCTGGAAAACATTAGAATGTTTTTTGGAAATAAAATGAGATGTTAACAGCATCCAACAGCATGAGAAGGAAAACAGTTCCAGAAATCCATCAGTAATTGTATCCTTCAGGTTATATGAATCTCCTCCTCAATAACGAACTTGGCAAGGTACAAAAATATTTCAAATTTCTTAATCAAAACTTAGGGCAGTAATTTGAGGAAATCTGTTCATGTGATCTTGCAGTCGATGAAGCAATGGTTTCGTATTACAGCCGTCACAGCACCAAGCAAGGGGAAACCTCTAAGGTTCGGCCTTAGACTGTGGTCAATTCCTACGCGATTTGGTTACCTCGTAGCCTCTGAGCCTTACCAAGGATCTACAGTAAATCTGCCCAAAATCCGCGAAAGTCCAATATGCGTTTAGAGCACCAGCTGCCTTCGCACTTGAAAGTAGGCTACCAGCAAGCTGCAAACTATAACTATACTGACCAATGTCACCTGCAGGTGGTACCCCTGTATTTTTTGCGGAACACTTTTCATCTAGATTTTTGTTTTGCATTCTTTTTCGTACTGTAGCTAACGAAATCTAAAAGGAAATACATAGATGTATTTCGTACATTGTGTTTGGGCTTTGACGGGTTAACGTGGTGAGTGTGTGTGTGTTTGTTAACTATCGCAGACTCAACGAGTGTACCATACCTCACACCGATGACTTCAGTTACGTTCTTCAAGATAAAACAGTGCTTTTAAAATTATACATGTGACAAGCCTTCTTCCAGACATACTTAGCAGATGAAGATAAAGAAATGTCAGCCGTAATCACCCTTTTGGACTATTTCAATTCAACTACAATCCGTATGGGCTTAAAAGAAATCACTTTTATTGTAATGTTTTGAGAAGATTGAGAACGAATATGGTTGGGATGATGTAAAAATAAGGGAGTGTTTTGGTTTAAAATATTACTTTAAAATTCAGATTTTTTCTAGAATTCTTCTTTCAGACTAAAAAACATATTGATATTTTGTGTAATACGATTGCGACGCAGAGTGCCAAAGCAGTTACCATGTCCAACGCATTGCCACGTTTTGAATCATCTGTTTCAGAAATAAGAGAAAACAATGAAAGGTATCAGGTAGATGAAAATGAATGTTCTACTCCAGCAACAAAAAGCTCTAAATACAGTTCTGGTTTAAATCTGATTGTAGATGCCAACTAGTGATCAACCAAATGAAAGACCTATTAAAACAGTCTCGTATATTAAGTAGTTTCGAAATTTTGTTCCGAAAAGTTTGATACGATCAGGGAAATTTTCCCAGCGAATTTAGTCAAGACTTTTTCATTAAGATGCAGTCAATTTATTAACCAAGATAAATTGAGAAATGAACTTTCAATGATTTATCGCAATGATAATTTAAGGATGTTTCCTTCTGTCTGTGATATGTTCACATTCTTCATGAATCATTCCTCAGAAGAATCGTTCTCTGAGGTACACAAAACTCTACAAATTGCACGAACTACGCCAGTTTCAACAGTGAAAGAAGAGCGAAGTTTCAGCACATTAAGAACAGTCAATAATTTTCTTTGAATAATATGGGTCAAAACAGACTGAATTCACTCAGTGTTTGTTCAATTCATAAGTAGGAAAGTGGTGAAATGCCCAACATAAACAACAAGGTCGTTGAAATGTTTGCCAGTCAGAAGAACAGGCGTGCTCAACTGCTGTATAAGTAATGTGCCACTTGGTGAGTTCACTTCTATGTCTTCATTATTAACTATTTAGTGTATATATTTAGGCCGATATATTTTGCTATACGTACGCTCCTTTGGAGTTTTTGTGGTACGGTATAGATACCCATGTTTCAAAAATACCTGCCTCAATCCCATTTCCATGGCCGAAAACTCTATATCGGGCCCCACTGGCGGAATTGATCACGAGCCACCACTGTATTCATTCAGGTCTGATAATATTGTAATTGGTCTTGGTTCACTCTCGGGGACTGGGTGTTTGTGTTTGTCCCAGAATTTTTCTCTTCATATTTACGCAACACTACCCAAACGCAGTAGGGATTACATCCCATCATGTAGGCTTGACGCCGGGAAGAACATCAGGTCGTAAAACAGAGTCAAATCCACATGTGCGACACATCTCGCACCCACTGGTGAGGTAGAACACAACAGATCCATGTCAAGGTTACTGTACCGGAGATACACCTGCACCAGCGCCTTGTAGAAGGCCGTCTAGATCATGAAACTTCTGAAACACATTTTGGAAATGTTGTGGAACATTTCTCGACAGATGTCACTATAATCATGTTGCGCTTCTGGGGTGGAGATGAACTACTATATTTCGAATAAATTTTGTGTGTTTTTTCCTGAATTGGAATATTTATTGTTTGTTTTTTTATGTTCAAAAGTTATCAACACTTCTATCTCTTCCCACCAACTTAAGATGTGGTGCTCCTGGGAACGAAACACATGGTGTTCCTCACATAGTTGTACAAATCTCAGGGACCCGTACTACCCCGTGGTGTTCCTCTCATAGTGGTACTAATCAGAGGGACCCGTACTATCCCGTGGTATTCCTTACATAGTGGGTAATAATGAGAGGTAAACCCCAGACCCATGGTGTTCCCCGGAACGCAATCCCATAAAGTTCCTCACATAGTGGGTACCAATGACAGATAAAACCCAGACCAATGGTTTTCCTAGGAATGCAAACCCATAGTTTTCCTAAGAAAGTTGTGCATAACTCAGCGACCCGTACTTTCCCGTGGTGTTCCTCACATTGTGGTACTAGTCGCAGAGACCTGTAATATACCGTGGTGTTTCTCACATAATATTACTAATCACAGGGACCCGTACTTTCCCGTGGTGTTCCTCACATTGTGGTACTAGTCGCAGAGACCTGTAATATACCGTGGTGTTTCTCACATAATATTACTAATCGCAGGGACCTGTATTATCCCGTGCCAGTCCTCACATAGTGGGTACTAATGACAGGTGAATCCCAGACCCGTGGTGTTCCTGAGAACGCGAACCCATGGTGTTCATAACACAGTTGTGCAAATCTGAGGGACCCGTACTATCCCGTGGTCTTCCTCATATTGTGGTACTAATAACAGGGACCTGTGGTATCCCGTGGTGTTCCTCACAGAGTGCGAACTAATCACAGGGTCCCATACTATACCGTGGTGTTACTCACATTGTGGTACTAATAACAGGGCCCTGTACTATCCCGTGGTGTTCCTCACATAGTGGGTACTAATGACAAGTAAAACACAGACCAGTGGTGATCCTGAGAACGCGAACCCATGGTGTTCGTCACATAGTTGTACAAGTGTCAGGGACCCGTACTATCCCGTGGTGTTCCTCACATAGTGGGTACTAATGACAGGTAAATCCCAGACCATGATGATTCTCGGAACGCAATACCATGGTGTTCCTCACATAGTGGGTACTAATGGCATGTAGACCTCAGACCCGTAGTGTTCCTAGGAATGCAAACACATGGTGTTTCTTACAAAGTCGTGCATATCTCTGGGAACCGTACTACCTCGTGGTGCTCCTCGTAGAGTGGGAACTAATCACAGGGACCCGTACTATCCCATGGTGTTCCTCACAGAGTGGGAACTAATCACAGGGACCCGTACTGTGGTGTTCTGACAGTGCGTACTTATCGCAGGTATATCCCAGACACATGTAGGGCCCGATCACCTAGATGTAAGGTCCCTTAAAACGACAAGCATCATCATCATCATCATCATCATCAACCAGACCCATGCTGTTCCTTGGGACGCAAATCCATGTTGTTCGTCACATAGATTTAGAAGTCTCAGGGACCCGTTCTATCCCGTGGTGTTCCTCGCATAGTGGGTACTAATGACGGGTAAAACCTAGACTTGTGATATTCCTCGGAACGCAAAAACATGGTGTTCGTCATAAAGTTCTACAAGTCTCAGCTACCCGTACTATCCCGTGGTTTTCCTCACATAGTGGGTACTAATGACCGGTAAAACTTAGACCCGTGGTGTTCCTCGGAACGGAAACGCATGGTGTTCGTCAAATAGTTGTGTAAGACTCATGGAACCGTACTATCTCGTGGTTTTCCTCAGATAGTGAGGTAAAACCAGAGACCCGTGGTGTTTCTCAGAACGCAATCCCGTGGTGTTCCTCATATAGTTGTAGTAATCACAGGGACCCGCAATATCGCGTTGTGTTCCTCACAAATTTGTACAAATCTCTGGGACCCATACTATCCTGTGGTGTTCCTCGGAACGCACACCCATGTTTCCACAACCAAATGCTGAAACACCCGAGCGAGGTAAGCTTCATTTATGCCCCTGGGATCATCTAACCGAATCTAGGCAAAGGGTTAGCCTCCGTCATCGTGGCGGGTAATATACATGAGTACTGTAAACCCACAGTGATCCTCCAACAGATACATTGTATTCCTCAGTTTGTGGTGGTTAATCGCAAGGATAGTGGAACTAAGCACAAGTAATTTGGTTCAAAATTCAGCATCCCTTGGTCTCGTCTTCCACGCACAGAGATCTGTGTGTTTGGTCCGCGAGAGCTATATTATTTCGCTCATGTCGATCGGAGAGCCAGGTAAGAACCACCTACACCCCACCTGGGACGCAGCACGTGGGAGTAACACCTCTCCCCATGCTACGGCAACGTAGTAGGTTCGTGGATAATCTTCCGTTACTTGATGTCGTGTATCCCCACTCCCTTACCGCTCTTACAACTGCCAATAGCTGCCATACAGAAAACCCGCATTAGATGACTAGACTCTAATTCTTCTGACCGTAAAATTTTGAATCTGTTGTTGAGGTTTACCATTTTCCACAAGCTGATGGGCAATCTGTTTAGCTGTTACATTCGCATGACCCTCTCTAGCTGGTGGGTTACAACTCATACGTTTAACAAACCCCCAGCCTTTCTGGCTGCTCTTCCTTAGATCAGTCTCCCCCATAGCTCCTGTTATTCGATATAGCTTTTAAGAAACCTTCCCCAGCTTGGACGGTCTCGGATCTCAAATGATCGTTGTCAAAGAGATCACGATAGTTTCTCAATATTTCAGTAGTTTTTGTATATAGTGTTCACCGTCAGCGAATTGAGATACGAGAAAAATCTTCACGATATTTACATAATCATCACATGATTGAGGAAAAAGCTCTATATTCAGAATGTTCTCTTGCAGTGAAATGGTGCATTTTCCCCAATCAGCCTTCTTAAAATGACATCATCTTCGAAAAGGAACTCAGATTCTAACGATTTAAAGGTAAGATATATTGAACTAAGACGAGGCCGCAGAACGAGTTGCAAATACAGGATTGTGGTGGCGTTTTGTAAATTCAAAGAGGGTCGCAGACTGAACGATGAAAGGCATAAAAGTCTGTAATGAAGATGTATGTATGAAAAGGAACTGTCTGCGGTCAGATTGCAGCATGTATCTGGCATATAACAGGACGATGAGGGATTGTTTGCCCCACTGATTTCGCTGAAAACCGAGATATGTGTTTGCTTACGCAGATACTGAAATTTAATATCTGGATAATATCCATCCTCCATCTCGCACTGTTGAATGATACTCGAAGTTTGTTATCATGCTGTAGAAATAGATTGCACGAATCTGTCCATTCTACGCCAGCTTCTCCTCTTTCTTCGGTACTTGGGTAGCCCCATGTTGTACTATGACTGTTGATGTCACCAACCACAAACTTCACACATTGATGCTGGAAAGCTCCACAAGTGTAAATACAGTACCTGGTGGCTTATTAATTGAGCTCTACTGTGAGAGTCTCAATGTCATCACGGGAAATGATCTGGATGGTGGATAGCACAGAAGGTGTTCAACCACTACACGCATGACCTTGATTTTTGGACGGCGAAGATTCTAGTAATGGCCAGCTTCATGAATGCATATTATTAGAGTGTCGAGTAAATTGTAAGGCTATATATTTTGTGCCGTCTTTCAGATTCTTAGAATTAAGTGAATAATAGAAATAAAATAATCAAAGTGCAAAATATTATTATGAAAACTTGCGTAAAATAAACCATTAAACCCATACATACAGAGGACGACGATTAGCAGAAAATGGGAGCTGATAAGAGTTAAATATAGTCGGTGTATTCCAGTAAATTCTACAACGTAGTCCGGTGTATTTTTCTATGTGTAGGGCTGATTAGACCTTGTAATATTTTAGTGGAAGTTTATCACAGTTTCAGCTATTAATTTTCGTGCTGAGAAGACACAAGTCGAATTTTACAGTGCTTGCGTGTGTTAGAAGTGTCACTGTGTAATATCCGATATTTAGACTTATTTTTCTTCAGGATGGGACGTTAGATTGAGGGAATTTCTCATAAAATTTGTTCAGACGTAATGTGGAAAATGTTTGCAGTATAGCAGTGACATTTAGAGGAATTGTAAGTATGTTAATTTGTGAGATTTCATGTCCACAGACGTAGAATCAGTTGTGTATGTAAAATGGAAAGTTCTGATCAACTTCTAATTCATAAAGGTCAGTAATTACAATATTTATTTATTTATTTATTTATTTTTCGTGTGGCTACATCACTAAAACAAATAATATTTACAAATATTATCTCATACTAATAACAATAATTGATTTCATCACGCTAATAACTTGAAGACAGGGGAGAGTTCAATTTTAATCTATCTCAGCAGTATAACTAAGATATTTAGCATCTGAGGTTGCCTCAAGACATTTTCTGTGAAGCTAGTTGATTATAAAATTCATATCAAATGCTCGGCCTTCAAAAAAGGTCTCATTATTTTATCCAACAATAGGCAGGAATGAATCCAGTCCTTGAAAAACTTCATGCAATTGCAACTAAAACGAACCTAAGACTCATATTGGAAAACCCAATACATGGAAGGATCTATTCGATAATTACACAAACAAAATCTGGTAACGCAGTCTGGCAAAATTACTCAGGTAAATAATTTCAAATACTTGGAGAAGTCATCCAACCATCTGCATTAAATCATGAAGCAAACACAGAGAGATTTATATATTACAAGTAGGCCATAGAATCACATGGAAAAGGTACGACAAAAAATTAGGATTCCGGAACGCAAAATGAAAACGTTATAACACCGTAATTAAGCCTCAAACATTACACACGTCAGAAACCTTGATCAGAGGAGAAAGAACATTATCTAAAATGATCGAAAAACAAGAAGGAGAAGTCCTCAGGGAAAGCATGGCCCAGTATGCATAGGAGTGTTGATGAATAGGAGGTCTCCAGAATTATATCAACATACTGAGAAAATATCAGATATAATATTTGCAAAAGGTGATTGAAGTTTGATTGCCATATTCAAAGAATAGATGATGAAAGACGCACTAAAAATATATTTAATAATGCCTCCTCGCTAAAAGTCAGAATAACTGGATAATCGCAATTGAAAAAGACCTTCAAAAATTCAACATACCAGATTGAATTATATGGGACACGCGTAGCTTTTGAACGTTGGTGAGCAAACATCATTTTGCTGAAAACCCAAGATGAGAACAGAGTTAAACAGAAGGAAGAACAGATGATAAACACAAAGAGGGAAGAAACTCTGGCAGGAGATAACATTTTGAAATAATAATAATAATAATCATAATAATAATAATAATAAGTAATGGAATGAGTAATAGTTACAATCCACGTGGTATCCTATTTTTGTGAAGGGTCAGTTTGCAATACATTTATCAGGAGGTGATAGCTCAGGGTTTGAAGTCTATGTTGAAGTCAGTGTCATATGTGTCTGGAGTATTATATTTCCAAGTGAAGTGAGAAACTTCATAACTGTCCATAAGTGTTGGTGGTAGATAAGTTCTATTTGTCCATGTAGTTAGGAAACCATGCGACTCAGTTTGTGAGACACGCTCCTAGTAGATACTCCAGAGGTAATAGTGTAGATAATGCCGAGGTTTCTCTGTAAAAATGCTCGAGGGAAAATCATCAGAACAGAGTGTTTTGAAATCGGGTAAGGTCCATTTTTTAACATTGAATAGGATCCTATATCCAGAGGGATTCTTTGTTCATCCAATAACTCCGTTAGTACCAGTGAACTGCATATCAAATTCCACAGATCCCAATAGACTTGAAATCATTCGTGATGGCAATAATGTTGACCGATATATTCTGATAATACAAGGATTTGGGCGAAGATTTGTGCTGTAGTAAAAGGCCATTCATGGCGAGATATGTTTGCTCACTTGTAAGCCAGTGGAGAGCGGCAGGTATAAACCTGTTTGACGAGATAACAGGTGTTCACATTTATATGAGGCGGAACCGCTTTGGAAATAGAGGGCCACTGTACAACATTATTGATGTTAGAATAAATGGGGAGTAATTTGAATTTCAATTCTACTGTATAGGCAAATGATAGAGTGGATTCTCAGTAACATTCCGGAACACTTGCCTGTGTATTCTAGTTTCGATGTTTCCAAAAAACAGTCATAGTTCGTATTGCCATTGAGCATTTAAGTAATTACTTTGGTGTCAGAAGGTTGTCCTTAGATATTAAGATTTCCATTTCTTGATATATTCGTAGTGCAGCTAGGTATTATGACTGCCGATGTCATGTCCTTCAGTGAAAAGCAGGATGGTGGTTGAAGTGCATGGAAGGGATTCTTGGGATTGCTCGGCCATGCTAGGATCGTGAAATTATATAGCTAGCCAACTGCTCCTAGATGAGAGGTGAGTATTTTAGTTAGAGACAAAGATTCGGTACCACATGGTGTTCCATAAGATGTAGTAGCACTCTACCATTATTCCATGTGCTACCCATGATTCATGGCCAAGTTGTTCATAAAGGAGTTGTAATATTTTGTGTTTATATTTTAGTAGGACTATATAAGTGGATGTAGTTGAATTCCGCGACCTATAATATGTAAGGGTTACACATGAGTCGAGTTTATTTTGGGGTTTGACTGAAGGTTATAACTAAATGATAACAGGATTCCTCTTCACGGGTTTTCAAGAATTTATTCCAATCACTGACTTCAACCTGTTGTTTTAGTTCGTGGAACATCATTCATTTAATACAAATAATAACGCTATTTTATGTTGTGTTATTTTACGCTATTATTCACTGGCACTTGAAGTCCACATGTTTTGGAGGGCCGCTTTGGTCATCACGCACGTTCAATTAACTTCAACGAGAGGTCACTTTGGTCATCAGGCATGTTTCTTCAACCATAAACATCAATATAGTGGGTGACCATGATAGCTCAGTATGTCCATTCGAGGTTACTCAGATTCCACTGAGGTTCCAGGTATCTCGTCCTATGCTGATGGACAGTTAGTGGATGGCCTAAATTAAAAAGGTATGGAAAACACTTCCTGATATTTAGACGATCGAGAAATCGGAAGCATAACGCACAGTTGTTTATGGAGCTGAGTGGATTGAATCTCATGTTGTTTTCTAGTTAACCATAAACTGTTTTTCTGTAAATAGCCCTTCAGGCTTTCTTTTGTGGTGGATATTAATTTCAACCCGAAATCGTCCAGCCGCAGCATTATGCTAATGTCACTGACCGCAGACCACTGTTTATTGCCATATTTGTAAACACACCCGCCGTCATATTTCATTGTTCTTGATTGAATACAGATACTACATTATGCAAGCTTTTAATTTATGTAGGCCTTCCTTGATACCAAACAGTCATGTTTGGAAGTGACAAAGAGCCATTAACACCCCCTGAGACACCAGAGTTAATAATGCATGTTGAAGACCTGGAACAGGCAAAAATCAGTTTGACATGAGGAAAAGGGTTCAGTGTTCAGTATGTCACTTCAACACATGCAACGTTGAGATAAAGGATATTTTAGTGACTTCCTTTTGCCTCCATTAGAGAAAAGAGAGATTCCGATTCCCTGCCACCAGGTAAACAAAAATGGAGAAAAGTATACTGCAGCTGTCGAAATACGAGTCCCTACTTAAAGACACCCCACGAGAATCATGTGATCTCCATGAATAGCTACGGGCACTGAAGTAGAACTTTCTATTTGGATTCAGAACTGGCTAACAGACACATTATTATCGTACAAGAGCCCAGGGAACATGTACAGCTTTGAGCTACTGGTCTATTCTATTAAAGGAACACACGACATCTAAGCTGTGCACAGCTTTCAGCAACAATTTCAATTGCGTCCTATTATGACTTGATTCGGCACTTACTTATTCCCTTGAATTGTTTATTCTAAAGTTTGAATACTTCTTTCATGCGCTTCTAGTCATTTACCACTTTTTTGCGATATGATTCTTCTCTGTTCATCCGGATTACTTCTTATCCTCGCATCTGGACGGCTCCCCAACGATTGTTAATGAGCACACTTCTACTTTAGTCCGAAAACAGAAAAGCGTCGTCCATGGTACAGAAAAAGCGGTTGCATATATCTGTGATTGGTGAGGAGATAATTCATGAAATGTCCTTTGCCCTTTTAGCACACGGACCTGGCATTATGTTACCTGAAGATTTTCTCTCAGAGAAAATGGCAGAAAGGGATGGACTGCTCTCCGGTGCACATTATGAGGTGTGCAGAAAAAGTGCCGTTCTAGCTGAAGAACTAAATACTTCTATGTTGTGTGCGATCGCATGTGCCTCGCTACATCTCCGGAATTGGAGGTCTTGTGCAACTCCAGACACTTGTGTAGCAGTTAGTGAGACGTTAAGCAAAATAAGGTTATTATTAAATTACGTGCGGCTTAATCACGGCGTAACGTAACCTCCGTGCGCCGTCTCGCCCCAGTGAACCGACAGCATGGTGCTGCGTGCGAAAGATTTGCCAACACGGAGCAGTGCGGCATCTCTCCAGTGTGGTCCACATGTGCATGACTTACATGATTCTCTGAACATTTTATCGCACTACTGAGCACTCGTGTGTGTTCCGAACTGAACTATTAGAGTGTCTTTCTTGGCTGAATATTTGCCACAGACATTACAACAGTATAGTTTCTCGCCTGTGTGAGTACGCATTTGAACTGGTAGGTAACTTTCCAGGATGAGGGATTTGCAACAGATATTGCGGCAGTGCGCCTTACGCCCGTGTAAGTCCGCACATGAGGTGCTAGGTGGAATCCTGCTGAATATCCTGCATCAGACATTGCAATAGATTGGCTTCCTGACTTGTGAGTCGGCATGTAAACTACTACGCTGAATTCGATGCTGAAGGATATGCCACAGATATAGCAGCAGTATAGCTTCTTGCCTATGTGAGTCCGCATGTGGTCGCGTTTCTGATGAATGATTTGCCGAACACATTGCCCGCAGTGTGGCTTATCGCCTGTGGGAGTACGCATGTGACCTGTTAGATGGACTTTCTGGCTGAAGGAATTCCCACAGGCGTTGCAGCAATATCGCTTCTCATGTGTGTGTGACCGTGCGCGACTTGCTTGGACGGATATACTGTTGAATTAATTGCCACAGACGTTGCAACATTATGGCTTCTCGTCTGTGTGTTTCCGTATGTGAACTGCTAAGCAGCCTTTCTGGATGAATGATTTGCCACACGCATTGCACCGGTAGGGCTTATCGCCTGTATGGACCCGCATATGATAAGTTAGATTGCCTTTGAGGCTGAATGATTTGCCACAGACATTGCAGCTGTATGGCTTCTCACGTGTATGGACACGCATATGATAAGTTAGACTGCCTTTGAGGCTGAATGATTTGCCACAGATATTGCAACTGTATGGCTTCTCACGTGTATGGACCCGCATATGATAAGTTAGATGACTTTTATGGCCGAATGATTTGCCACAGACATTGCAGCTGTATGGCTTCTCGCCTGTATGTATCCGCACATGATTAGTTAAAGTACTTTTCTGGATAAATGATTTGCCACAAACATTGCAACAGTTTGGCTTCTCGCCTGTGTGAGACAACGCGTGATGAGATAAACCACTTTTCTTAATAAATGATTTGCAACATACAGTGCAACTGTAAGGCTTCTCGCCTGTATGTGTTCGCACATGATCAGTTAGATGACCTTTCTGGATAAATAATTTGCCACAAACATTGCACCTGTATTGCTTCTCGGTGTGAGACAATATGTGATAAGATAACAGGCTTTTCTGGACAAATGACCTGCAACATATAGTGCAGCAGTACGGCTTCTCGCCCGTGTGAGAACGCATGTGAATATCATGATAAGCTTTCCTGCAAAACGATTCACCACAGACATTGCAACTGTATGGCTTCTCGCCTGTGTGAGAACGCATATGAACAGCAAGGATTGATTTCCTCCTGAAGGATGCACCACACACATTGCAACTGTATGGTTTCTCGCCTGTATGGGCCCGCATATGATCAGTTAGAGTGCCTTTATGCTTGAATGATTTGCCACAGACATTGCACCAGTGTGGCATAACCCCTGTGTGGACACGCTCGTGATCTGTTAGGACATCTTTCCGGGTGAAGGATTTTCCACAGACGTTGCAGCAAAATGGCTTCTCGCCCGTTTGAGCTCGCATAAGGTCTGAACCTTTCCTGAAATTTTCGTGACATACGGAGCATTCGTTTATACTCCCACCTGCAAGCAAACGCGTGTCCTCTGTCACCAGTTTCCGCTTTGTAAAGCATTTATTAGAAAACCCCGCACACCTGGAGCGGGTGGATCCTGAGGTGTTCTGACAAGCTGCTTTGGTTAACAAAAACACCTTTCCGCAGTGATCGCACTCTGAGGGACGATAATCCTTGTGTCTCTTCAGATGTCGCAAGAGGCCCAACTTCCCAGCCAGGACTTTACTGCACTCACTACACCTGAAACTAGGTGATCCGCTATCCGGAGGTTGATGATCTCTATAGCTCAGCTCGGATCTCGATCTAGAATGACAAATTAAAACTATGTGACCAATAGTTCAGCGGCCAACTCCAATACAACTCTCACACAATTGATTTGCTACTAGATATTGCAATCACTGATATCCAGTGCAGAGTGCTCGTTACTCATAAACATAACATTCCTGTGAGTAAACATCATCTGAGGTCAAATTCAGAGTGTACTGTAAAATTTCAAAAGCTCTCACATGTTACGAGAATGTGTTGCGTCTTTTCTTAATCACGATATCACGCGCAAGAAAGTTGTCACGGTTTAGAAATGTACGAGTTAATAGACAACCTCATGTAAGGAATGCATGAGAAGTGGTCCAACCTAAAAGGAGAAATACCAGCTCTTTAATCCAGACACATTATTCTACTGAAATCCGAAGTCTGTTGTCCTACATAAAGGACGGCATATGCTTTGGAGTTTTGATCTTGTTGAACCACTCTGCGCTTTGTCCCAAGCAAGTAATAATTTTTGTAAAGGACCTTGTTCTTGAGGTTGTTTGAGAGAATGTCAGTGTCGTAGATATTAATAAAGGTGAGAACGTTTGCCGACATCCAGAAAGATTTGTTGAACCATGGCTAATCTTTTCTTTGTTAGTTGCTTTACGTCGCACCGACACAGATAGGTCTTATGGCGATGATGGGACAGGGAAGGGCTAGGAGTGGGAAGGAAGCGGCCGTGGCCTTAATTAAGGTCCAGCCCCAGCATTCGCCTGGTGTGAAAATGGGAAACCACGGAAAACCATCTTCAGGGCTGCCGACAGTGGGGTTCGAACCTACTATCTCCCGAATACTAGATAATGGCCGCACTTAAGCGACTGCAGCTATCGAGCTCGGTGGCTAATCTTTTATGAATGTTATTTTGTCACACAAATATACCTAACATACGGATAGAAGGAGCATGAAAATCAAGGCTTGAGCCAAAATTCGAGATGAAGAGACGTTGATTTGCACCGTCGTGGATATTGCTGCTCTGTGAAGGAAGGAATGATATTCCATTTATTTTAAAAGATCACGGGCAACGTGATTATTTTTAGTGGATTCATAATATAGTTGGATAGCATCCAGTTCTGTGCCTGTCTCCCCACCACAGAGTAGTTCTACATATTCTACGAAGGAAGGGTGGGAAATAAAAATGTCTTGGTTGAAGGTGAGATCCGCTTACAACTGGCACATGTGAAAATCGATCACGCAGGCTAAAATATATCGTAACATGAACTGGTACTTATCAATTCATGCTGTATGAACTGAATTCACATGGCCCAGTCGAATGCATAACTGGCTCACAAGAATAATGGAAGGCTCGACACCGTATTGTTACTGCACTCTTATTAGAAGATAAATGGACAAATAAAAGGGGGACATTGATTCCAGATATGAGAGACTAAACGTCTTGATCAATTCACAAGATATCGATGTTGACACCACTAGACAACAGGGGGCAGAAAACACGACACTGCGTTCTGTAACATATCACGCAAAATGTGCCAAAGTCTGTAACCGTTCTTCTTTACGTGATTCTTGTGACAAGTGATTTATCAGGTTCACAATTAGTTTTTCAGTAAAATAAGGTTTCATTTTGGATTGATAAATATACTCCACGAACCAGCTATATTGCTGTAACACGTGGCGCGTCCCAGGTGACGGATACGGGTTCCCCACTGGCCTGCCGATGATCTTGAGCAAAGTAAAATAGCTCACGCGTACCAAGCACGTACAAAGCCTTTAATGGCAACTTTGGCGGAGATGGACACGTTCAGTACGGAGCAGACGGTAGAAGAAGTACCCTAAATTTCTGCAAGTTAATGCAGAAAAGAGCGTAGCGTTTCTTCTCTAGTGGAGTGGCTGAAAAAGGCATCTGTTCCCCATGTCCGGAGCTGCGTTACTACCTTCTGTCATGAGCTCTAAAATGCTTCAAGACAAGCCGGCCGTTAAATAATACCGTCACATCATTACAGAAAAAAGTCTAATGGTATCGGAGCCAAAGTTAGTGCAGCCTCTGAAAGGGACACGCGTTGGCAGGACACAGTCAGCATGAAAAATATGCAAGGATTAGCGTCGCACGGGCTGTGACGGCTAACCAAGCGAGTACCCCCATTCTGTAACCCATCATCGAATTATGCCTGGATGAAATAGCAAATAAACCAATGCACTTGAGGTGCGGGAAAAAAGATGGAGTGGAGAAAAGTCATCGGAAAAGGGGTGTGGTTACCAACTGATGTACAATGAATGCCGAAGAACACCTCATGGTGTTGACAATGTCATATCAGCAAAATTTGACGTTTCAATTTCCGAGGTGCAAACGTTTGAGAATCGCTTGATGTAACTCGTCCGCATTGGGAAGAGAAGGAAATTCGAATATTTCAGCGCAACGCTCCAAAAACTGACGTGCGCACGGAAACCCAAGATGTGTTCTGGGCACTGCCTGACAAGAACACCACTGACTATCTCATCGCTGCCGATGATCTGAATGGACGTGTCGGACGGAGGAAAGAAGAACAAACAGTCCATGGCGTTCATGGACATGGAGAAAAGAACGACGATGGCCAACGAATTCAAGATTATGCAAAAACTGATCATCGCAAACACACCGTCCAGAAAGAGCGATATTCGTATACTCAGTACTACAGTGGCTTCCATCCAATTCGCATTGACTACATCCTTGTGACAGGATGAAATCTCGAAGATGTACTAGAGATAACAGTTGTCCCTTATTAAATCCTTGATATGCAACAACGACCAGTCACCTGTGCTGGGGGTAAAGTCACCAAGAGCCCAATACTTCACAGGAAATATACAAATTGGGATCAAATGGTGGCACCTGAAGAAGGAGACTTTGTTGCACAAGTAACAGAGCCAAAAATCACCACAGTTGAAGTGAGCCGGACTAAACTGAAAGACGCCGTTCGCTCTATTCTGGAACAATTAAGTCAGGGCGACGACAACGAAGGATTAACCATGACATATGGCTAAGGAATGAATATGTTAAATATGCAGTAAGATTGAAGAAGCAGCTGTACCACGAGTTTCTTGCTCGTTGGAATGCCTACAAAGCAGCCACTAGTAAAATGAAGGAGGTCTTTGTCGTAACAAAAGCAAACCGGTAGGCAGGTCTATATGTGAAAATTGACATGCGCGAATACTAGCGGAATTTTTAACGGCTAGTCCAATCGAGCCATCGCAAAACGGCAGAAGTCCAACGTTTTTACGGCATCAATGAGGAAACAGACGATTTGCTACTGTACTGGCGGGAAGCGCGAGTAAACTGGCGGAACTATTTTGACTAAATTTCAATCATGCAATTTCCGTATCTACCAATCCTAATCACCTCCGCTGTTGAATGTCCAATGTAGAAAAATGACGTCACTAAACTCCAGACTATGTTGAAGGAAATGAAACCAGGGAAAGCCATCTGTCCCGATTATCTTCCGGCAGAGTTTTGTTTCTCTCAATGAGGGAATCCAGCAGTGTGGCTAAAGCAAGCTCTTCAACCATATCATCAAAGAAGGTCAAAAACAAACCGACTGGCGACGGATTATCCATTCAGAAATAAGGGAAGCCCTGAAGATTTTTCTAAGCACGGACGGATCATATTTCTGAGCCACGCAATGAGTGACTTAGAACAATTCTTCGACAAAAGGATTAGCGATTTAGCCAAACATACAACAAGCCAAGCTGTATTTGTGTAAAATTGTGGCGCAATAGGAGAAACTCACGCTGCCGGGCTGTTGCTTGAGAGACACTGTGAAAAGAATCAGAGTCTTCAACACAAATTTCTGGACCCTGAGAAGGCCCTCCATCGGGTACTTCATAACCTAATCTTCATAACCTAATCAGTCAGCCCTACAAGTACATGGCATTCCAGTGCACCTTTCTTAGAGGGTATAATTGCTCTACAAAGAACAAATGAGTTGTGTTCAAGCTGCCGCAGGAGCGTCTGATGAATTTCGCATAACTGTTGGAGACCATCAAGGCCCCGCCTATCACCACTGCTGTTCATTCTTGTGATGGACAAAATTATCTCAAACTTGCGCAGTCCAATAGCAGGGACACTTCTCTAAGCAAATGATATAATTTTGGCTGAAGGGAATAAGCTTGACCTGCAGCGGCAAACAGAAGACTGTAACAATCGACTAGCGCAATAAGCCCCGCGCCTCAACAAGAACAAGACAAAATACATTGCTTTACATCGTCGAGAAGTTGGAATCAAGCATGTTGACGTTGAAGACATAGCACGAGTAGGGATATTTAAGTATATTGGCTCCACAATCACTGATGATGGTCGACTTACTGCTAAAGTCAACTTAAGGATATACAAAGCCTGACTGAAGTGGAGAATGACAACAGGCGCCCTTCCGAAATTTGGACGAAGGGCCATCCCTAAATTAAGTTCTACCCAAATTATGTCTATCCTATCGTTAACCACCCTGTCGTTTTCTATGGCAATGAATGCTGGCCAGCTCTAGGGGTAGAACGCCAATTAAGCATCATGGATACGAAGCTGCTTAGGTGGAAGGCTGGGATAACTAGACTAGATCACATTGCAAATGATGTTATTAAAAAAGGTTTTGGCATTGTCCCGATCCAGAATGAAATTGGGGAAAGGCGTGCGTGCTGGTTTGGGCATGTATTGCGTGCAGAGGACGATATATTGGGAAAGTCAGAGTATACAGAGAAAGTCGGTGAAAAGAGGCGCTAGGGACGAGCCAGAAAGCATAGACTGATAAAGTGCACAGCGGCCTGAAAGTTGGAAGATATGGCCCGAGACTGAAGTAACTGGAGTCAATGAATCACAACACCGGACCCTGCCTCCAGGCAGGACTAACACTAAGGAAGCAGAATAACAAGAAGCAGATTGATGAATATTCTGTGATAAAAATGGGATGCAATGGATATTTTACACATCCTATCATTCAAATTACTTTATTTTATGTTCAAATTTTCTCCCCTAAAGCCTATGTCCGATATCTATAAAGACTTATTTTAACAAAATAGTGTTTGAATGTCTGAACGCTTCTAGATTTCGTGTGTAAGTGACTCCTATAAATGCACTGTAAAGAAAAACATATAACTCAACAAAATTAAAAATTTTGGTATAACTGTGTTTAATGGGAGGGAGAGTTTGAATATCCGGTGAAATTCTATGAGTACCAACAAGAGGGGAGTCCGTCAGTGTATTCTAGACTGAATATAATTTTGGAATCCATATTTCTGCTTACATACGTCATAGACAGCAGACGATCATATTAATCAGTTTGTTATTTTCGCTTCGATCACGTCTATAAATATGAAGACCATGGAGGAGTGGCACAAAGTGATCAGCTCAGGGTCATGTGACACTCGACGCTCTAAAGCTGGAAGGAAACCACATAACTAAGTGGTTAGTTCAGGACCATGTGTCTCTACACAAACGGAAGTAAGCCTCATCACTATTTAGCTCAGGACGATGTGTCTCCACAAATGGAAGGTAATCTCATCACTAATTGGTAACCTCAGAAATACGTGTATTTCCACAAGTCAGCAATTAGGAAATTTTATGAATCTTAAAACCTTTCTTATCTAATTCAATACCAAACTGGCATGGCAAATATTTTAGACATTTTAAATGAAGTCATTTAAGTTGAGGCATGATATTTGTAGACTGCTGAAATGAGAGTGAGGAAAAAGTAGCGCGTGAGGTAAGATATAAAACAAAGTGGAAAGTAGCAGATAAGATCCGGTCGACTGAATCCTTCAGAAGCATCTAAAATCTATGATGTAAAATGGACTAAGCTACATAGAAAATGGACTGTCCTCTGCCATATATGCCAAGGAAAAAGAAGAGACATAAAATGCATGTCGCTTTGCTGATCCGAGAGTGACTCTGCACAAAATATATTTAGAAATTAGAAAGTATTTTGTGTGTGAAAAGCATTCATAAGCAACATTTTTACTGGTGGTCATAATACAAGATTGTTCTCTAACGCAGCCTATTGTGTCCTGTTACATATGAATTACAAAGAAACACAGAGTATGAGCTGGTACTGGGTAGTTCTCAGGACCGACATGAATATTTCTTGCCACTTGTTGTGAACGTACAGTAGGAACAAGTCAATGCATCACATAAGAGTCGAGAAGATTCTAACCACACACAAAATCAAATAAATCATTCATAATTCGTAGTTTCCGTCATAAATCTGGTTTGAAGTCAAACCTTAGGCTATGACTAGCCATTGCATGACCTGCCGATACAAGGGCTTGGTTAAGAGCACCTATCCGAGACTATAAATCATTACCCAGGGATTATCAAAGATCATTTCACACAGTGAACAATAAAGGCGTGACAGCAAAAAATTTATTAGCAATGGCACAACTACAGTTCAAAAACACTACTGAATTAAATGTATTAAAACAGGACATACACTTGTGGTACTTTGTAAGGTCATTGACAATAATTACAATTTTGAAAGAATATTATATCACTACGTTATTTACCTATTATTATTATTACTATTATTATTATTATTATTATTATTATTATTATTATTATTACTAGCATAGGGCAACAAGTTAGATACATATATACAAATATATAGTATTTACAAATATACACAGACAAGAAACATGTTTTATAGCAGCATGTCCAGTTGGGTGATCCACTGTATGGCTTCCTCTGTTGGTTCCAAAAAGTCACTCCGGCTACCTGTGTAGGAATGTAGTGTACATTCACTTACAATATGGGAGATTGTCTGCCTAGATGCACCACAGTCACACTCTGGTGATGGGATATATTTCCACTTATAAAGGGCATCACTGCATCGTCCATGATTTGTTCTCAGCCGATTCAGAGCGGTCCAGCCGGGCTGAGTGGCTCAGACGGTTAAGGCGCTGGCCTTCTGACCCCAACTTGGCAGGTTCGATCCTGGCTCAGTCCGGTGGTATTTGAAGGTGCTCAAATACGTCAGCCTCGTGTCGGTAGATTTACTGGCACGTAAAAGAACTCCTGCGGGACTAAATTCCGGCACCTCGGCGTCTCCGTAAACCGTAAAAGAGTAGTTAGTGGGACGTAAAACAAATAACATTATTATTATTATATAGTGGTCCAAATCTTACGCGGTAGATGATGTTCACCAGAAAAGATGTTGTGTAAGGAACTGTCTGTGGCAAATTTCCAGCGACTACTCCATTCTTCTAAAGGGTGAAAATTCCCATCAGCCAATGTGACAGCATCATGCAAAGATGGATGTCGTGACTTGAATATCTTTATCTTGAGAACAGGAATATAATCCAAAACAGGCAGTTGAGGGTCCATTTCTCTGTTCTTGAACTCTCGAATGGGAGCATTTGATCTTTTCAAATCAGGCGGCATTATACCTGACAGAATTGGGAGTTAATAAAGGGGTATGGACTGGACAGTACCAGATATGAAACGCATGCTAGCATTCAGTTGAGTATCAATTAGTCTTGTATATGGGCTATCCAGCCAAACTGGTGCACAGTACTCAGCACACCAGAAAACCAGTCCCAAAGCAGACCATAAAGTCTTTGCTGATGAACCCCAACTTAAGCCATACAATTTCTGAAGGATAATACTACATGTTTTGAGCTTTTTGGACAGATTCATAAGATGCTGTTTGTAAAATTGTGTGCGATCAAGTGTAATCCTCAAATATTTGGGATAGCTGCTATGCCGAACTTCATGGTGACAAAAACGTATGTGAAGTTTAATGCCACCTAGGCGATTATTCAGGTGAAAATATGACACTTCTGTTTTGTTAGGGTTAGGATTCAGTTGTCATTTCTTGAAGTACATTTCAAGTGAAATCAGGTCTCTTTGTAGCACTTCTTCTGTCACACTAAGGTCTCGATGTTGAGTGGCTAGTGTTATGAAATCAGCATAACAAAATTTTCGTGATGATGTATCTGGGAGATCGGAGATATACAAATTGAACAGTACGGGAGACAGTACCGATCCTTGTGGTAATCCTTTTCTGAGCTTCCTTTCTCTACTCATACTATTTCCCATACACACTCGAAATTCTCTGTCATTGAGCATATTGCTTAAAACCTGCACGATGGTCCAACAGGGTACAATTCGGAGAAGCTTGTAAATTAATCCTTCCCTCCAGACTGCGTCAAATGCTGCTGTAAGATCAATGAATGCAGCTGAGGTCTTGAGATGTTTCTGGAAACCTGCTTTCATGTGGAATGTCAGTGTAAGCACTTGATCGCAGCAGCTGCGATTGGGCATGCATCCGGCTTGATCAACTGGAATATGCTAGAAAATAGTTGTGCTGATTCCGCAGCAAATTAGCCTCACTCAAAGAAGGGAAATTGGACTATAACTGCTTGGGTCATTGGCAGGCGTATCTGGTTTCAAGATAGAAATCACTTTCATTCGCTTGAATACTGCCAGGAGTTGTCTGTTCTGTAGAAGGTCGGTAAAAACAACTTGCCAGCCAACTTCTTGCATTCTTCCTTAAACGCGATACTCTGGATGAATGTCATCAAAATCTGGAGCTTTATTTAGTTTAATGTCTTTAAGAGCAGCATTGATGTCTTGCACCGTAAGCGGTTGTGAATACCTTGATGTGCGTGGTGTTCTTGATTTCAGAGTTCGGAGTTGGCTCCGTATGTATTTGGTATGTTTCTTATCTGATGGAGTTTGGGAAGTTGTGACGATGTGAGATGCTACTTCATCCGGAATAACTCCAGGCTGTTGCTTCACCAAAGGTGTCCTTCCTCCAAGTTTTCTGAGGAGACCCTAAGGTCTTCTACTGGAATGAGTTAAGTCGATATTCTGCACTGTTTCAATTCACCGTTCTCTCCGGGTAGTACCCATGCTGGAAAGAAGTTCATCAGCTATGTCTTCATCACCAGTCTGCAGATATTCGTTATAGAGCGCATCAGTCTCAACATTCCAACCAGGGATGTATTCTTTTATATGGCCTCCAGGCATACTCTTCTTAGCTGCCAGCATAACTGCACCTAGGAAACGCTTGGAATTGTTGTGCTTGGGAGCAATCCACCGAACACATTTATCCAGTTCAGTGGTGAATGTTGACCAATTTGCTTTTCTGAAGTTCCTCCGAGCATGTGGTATTGACCGTACAACAGGAATGTTGATGCCAATATCCGCTATAACGGGGCGATGTTGACTGTGAGGAAAATGTCTTTAACACTTTACGACTGGTATGTAAGGGCTGTCCTCCCTCATTGCAGCTAACAAAACACAGGTCAAGATTGGAATCCCTATTCCATGCAGCTGATTGGAAAGTACCAAGATCTTTTGGGTCAAACATCAGATGGAGATTGTTCATCTCTGTCCATTCTACGAGTTTCGCTCCACATTCACTGTTATTCGAATACTTCCATATATGTGGTCCGGTTTTTGTTTGTTTGTAGTAAGACGTCGTGACAGACCACACAGACGTGAAGAATTAGAACCTTGTGTCCCAGTGTTTTTGTGTTCTTCTCTGATCGTTTAGCCTATATATCATTGGTATTTTCCTAAGTTTCATCCTTAACCGTTGCAATTCGTTTTTGTACATAGCTCTCCCTCCTCTTTCGTAGTGTACTACTTTCTTTTACTGTTGGCACCTCCCCCCGACATTCATTAACCCGCAAACCAGTGACTGGACGTAGCGTCTTACGACGATGTCCAACAACTAACCAAGAAGAAGAAGAAGAAGAAGAAGAATACTTCCATAGTTCGTGATGGCTGTTAAGTCGCCTATATAAACTGCAGGGTGTTGAGCAGTCGGAAGTACGGTACTTGACCACTGTGTGTTTGGGGGGTTTATAAATGTTAAAAGAAGTAACATCTGCTGCTCGCACAGCAACACAATGGATGTCTTTTTCTTCGTTTTGAAAGAGCATTGAGGCATCTTGGATATTATTACGAACATAAGTAGCTATACCATGTGCACTGTGATATGTTGCACCAGGAGCTGTGTAACCATTAATGCGGCCTCTTTTCCGAAACTCTTCTTTATTGGCTGTATGTGTTTCCTGTATAGACACAACATCTATCTTATTATCCAGGATAACTTTGGATAGATAGTCACATTTTGTTCTGCTGATGCTTTCTACGTTAAGCTGGAAGAAACGGATGAAAGGTCCAATGTTTCTTGTCTGGTAGCTCTGAGAAGAGCTATTTCCATGAAATACTTTTGTCACTGCAGGGAGATTTTTAAAAAGATAGGTCCAGCAGCCACAATTATTGCTTTCTTAGTACCACTAGGGAGTCACGTGTAGGGCACTTTAAGGTTAAACCTACGGACGTGAAGCAATAATGTACCCCCTATTTATTTACTTTTACGAGATAATAAATTCACTTACTTAAAGAATTGTGAATTTTTAGGCCACCTGCACACATTTAAAACTCCATTTGTAGCTGTCCATTTTATTAGTTTATACTAACTGTGTATGATTGCAATCAACGCACTACACGCACCTGAGTGACAATGAACACCAAAATAAAGCAGCAAGTGTGACCACAACACTGGAACGAATATAAATTCAATACCACAATATTATTTTTACGCTATCGACAATGCAGACGTTTTATTTGAAAACTATGATATCGAAGATGTAGCACTACTGATCTGAAGGTTTCATTTCTACAACACATTATCTGCTTTGGCGTCCACAAATGGAGGAATCTGACATAACACACAAGAGAACAGAAATGATAATACACAAGGAATCTAACCGAATAATTTAAAAATGACATTCTCTGAGTTATCACATTCTTGAACTCAGCCATCGTATTGATTTATGAAACTGATTATGTTAGAAATAATTTTATGGTTTACAATGTACATAAAGCTTAACAATTTTGAATTTGTAGATGTAATTTATAATCTACAAACACCGCTTTTTCTGTGTGTCACTGTTGGTATGAACGTAAAAGAAACTTACTCAGAATATCTGGAAGCATTAGTTTCAGAAGGCATTTCAGATGATAAGGATGTGATGAACAAATGATGCAGAGAAAGTGAAAGAAAGAACACTTTTTCATAGTTGCTTAAAGGTATTGTAAACAAATACCCTTCAAAAATAACTAGCTTTACCAGAGATTCTTTTTTGTAGATATATATTCAATAAAACTACATGATGGAACATTAAATATGATCTTAAAGTTCCCTATAATTTTTACCAAGAGAGTTTTCAGATATTTGCGTTTAAATTTAACCGTGAAAGGAAAGATTAAACTGATGAAAATGGCCAGTTTTTGGAGATAAACCAAACAACACTGGACACAGCTGTGAATAGGTACAATATATTCCATATGGTATAGAATTTGTAGTGTACGTACTTTGTTTCTCCTTTGATGTACGGCAAGAGCTGATCATCAGTATGTTCTTCTATGAATATTTCCTCCTTAGTATCTTCAGAAGGCTATAAGTAAGAAATAAGAAAAGTAGAATAAAGAAGAGGAAAAATATATAGGCCTAAACAAGAAACAGCTGAAAAAATGAATTTCATAGTGGCACAAGAAGAGTATAATTAATTTACCCCCATTTACAAATATATAATGGAAAGTAACAATCTAATCAAAATCACTTTAAATGCAAGAGAGGTGTCTACCTTGGTGGCAAATGGTACACAAAAATACATTATTATCAAGCACTAAATTTTAAAAGAACAGAAAGAAGCGAATTTTGTAAATACAGTATTACACAATTTATGCTATTTTATTTTCTATTAAGTACACAGTTCATCCTTAATATATGTATATAATTTACAAAATTTCACTCATAATATCTTCTGTATTACAAACATAATCAACATGTATACAACTTGTGCAGCTACTTCAAATAATAGTAGACAACTTCTATTACATTAAAATTTACATTGCATTTATTTATTTTATTTTTACCCTCTTGGGAACCTAACTTGCATAATGACCTCCTGCGTTTTAACCTGAGTTCGTTTTGCCTTTGCTTTTCAAACAACTGATAAGATAGATACGAACATGAAAAGGAACACACTGTTGCATAGCAGTAGACATGGTAGCATAGAAAAGGAAGAACATTTGTAAATATGTAAATTTAAAATTACCAGCATATTTGGGCATATTCAGCAGAGTATATGTACAGGTGTGGGTGGAGGCACTTCTGTGCATGTGTACATGTACAATTTAAGTAAAATAAATAATAATAATAAACGCTATCTCCATATCATTACACAATTCTATTCCTTGCTTCTGTATCTCTTTCTATTGATCCCTAGTACCACAATAACTAGCTATTATCTTCATCCTTTTATATTCACATTCCCCTGTTCCCATCTTCCAATACATGACTTGACTTGTCACCTCGCTGTTCATTTCCATGTTCTTTCTTTCCGAAAACACTTCACTGTAATATCAAATAATCCCACATTATTCCCATCACTTTCCCAACAAGTGGACAATGCTTAAATCACAAGCATGGAAATATCCATAATCCCTCTCTGTACATCACATTAAGACCAGAAAACATCAATCAGTCAATCAATCAATCAATGAATCAATCAAACAACAGCATTTAGGGATGTTGTTGGTTGTTTATGTAGAAAAAGATTGTGGAAATATATGAAAAAACTCTCACGGTAAATTATTTCAATCACTAAATCATTTCCTATAAGTGAACATCTCCCAAAATTAGTACCCATGAATTCCAACTTATCTTCATGTTGTGACCTTTCCTACATTTTAAGAACATGATTTAAATGTATTCATCAACTAATGTTATTCCAAGCCATCTCTCCAATGACATCTCAGAATATACTGCTTAATCGAACAGTCTCCAAGTCTTCCCAGCTGAAACTTTGCAGCATCTCTATAACACAACTCTTTTGTCCGAAATCATCCACAAGAAATTGAGCTATTCCTGTGTATTATTTCCTGTACTCTAATCCAGTAATACTGGTGATGGTCTCATACTCTCCTTTACAACCCCTAAATAAGCTCATAATCATATCAAGAGACCTGTAAATTTTATTTTCGAAACGTTTATATGATTACCACAATGAAAATATATCCTTATTATGAATAACTAGGTACTTATAGAGATCCCCTGAAGAACATTCACCCCATCAACACAATAATTAAACCAGAGAGGACTCTTTCTATTTGTGAAGCACAAAACCTGACTTTTCACCCCATTTACCAATAGAACACTGCCCGATGTCCATCTTACAATATTGTCAAGGTCTTTTTGCAGTTACTCACAATCCTGAAACTTATTTATTACAAAGAGCTTCATCAGTTTTCAGTTCATTATTCATATTGTTTATATATATATATCAGAAAATAGAGATCTCGCAATACTGCCCTGTGTGACCCGATCCCATAATTGTTACAGGATCACATAAAGCTTCACCTACTCTAATGCTCTGAGTTCTATAATACAACAGACGTGGTCAAATTTTAATGGTAAAAGGTATATTTCTATCTTTATGTAAATAATTGACCTTTATACCTTAATCCTTGAACATTGTTTGGTGGTAACGTTACCACTTGGGATATCCCTGCCCACATTATTCTATTTTTTCGTATAGTGGCTACAGTGAGAACCAGAATGTAATTTCATTATTCACATGGTTTTGTGTCATATTTTGTTAGTGAACATATTCCGTTGTTTATCGTCTATATCTGCATATTGTTGCTGTATGGAAGTAAATAATGCGACCTATTGTTGAGACTGTGCATTCTGTAAGTTACATGCTTTATTGATACTATTCACGAGTTCAGTTGATATGTCTTAAGAGTGGTACTAGAGAACTGTCAAATTTTGAGGTTATGGGGAGACAAAATGACCTTTCGCCAAGAAAGGCATTGTCAGAGAGCTACTGGTTGAGAAACGTTATTCACAGCAGGAGATAGATTCTAGATTGCAAATATAACAGCAATCTGTAAGTAGAATGTTAAAACGTGAAGATAAGGGGAAGACAAACTGTCAACGTGTCGGAAACTGTGGGCAAAAGAAGAAACTAACCCCAAGGAGGAAGCAAAACTGATTAATTTGTCAGTAAACTACCCCAAGGTTATTAGTTTGGATTTACGTATGAAGTTATAAGAGTATGGGTCTTTGGTACCAGCCAGGACTATGAGACGAGAGCTGTTTAATGCAAATCGGTATTTCCTGCCTAATAAGAGACAGGTCCATGTGTCAGAAGAAAAGGAGAAGCATTCCATCTAGATTGAGTGAAGCAGAGAGTGAAGCACCCCACATCAGTGATGATCTGGAGTGTGTTTTCTTGGTACGGCTGTGGAGGATTATATATTGTAGAAGGAACTATAAGACGTGAACTATATAGCATTAAGAACCCGTTTGGTACCTCAGATGCAAGAGTGGTTTGGCTAAAGTGAATTTATTTTTATGCAAGATTGGCCTCCTTGCCACAAAGCCTAGAAACAGTCCAGGCATGAACCCCATAGAACATCCTAGGGCGATAGCAAAGAAAAGTCCGAGAAACGAATACAACGACAAAAATTGGCTTCACTGAGGAGCTCGTCCAGATCTGGTGTCATGATTACGATTTAAAGAGTCAGTGTAAAATACTTTTTGAGGGTATGCCCAGTCTAATCAAGTCACTCATGAAAGCTAAAGGGGTGCATACCAAGTACTAAAGTCATCAACCTAAAAATTGGTAACATCTTATGTGTTCAATTCTCAATTTTTTATGTTTAATAATTTGGCCACGTCTTTATAGTTACCCATTTAGCCACTATTTCATCTATCCCAACCACACAAATTTTTGTCAGTAGTTTCCCGAGATCTACCCTATGAAAACCCTTATAGGTATGTCAATCGTGATAGATTAGATCACATGAATCTAATATATCTGCTATATCTTGCTGGAATCTACAAGATGAGCGTCAGTGGAATAATGTTTCCGAAACCTGAACTACCTTCTATCGAACCAGTTGGTAATTTCGTAAATGTGTATAATATAATCAGAAACAATGCATTCTAAGAGCTTGCATGCAACACCAGTCAAGTTGACTGATGTGTAATTACTGGCTTTATGTTTAGCACCTTTCCTTTATACACAGGGTGCTAGTACACTAATTATTCATTCATCTGGTATAGCTGCTTCACACATATACTAATCAATATCTCAAAGAATTGACTTTCGTATATGGCCAGAAATCTTACCAATCCCAGCAGCTTTTCTGGTTTTAAATTTTTGTATAATATTTTCAATGGTATATTGGTGTACACACCAATTTCCACTGAGAAGCTTCCCGAGACGTTGACAGCGCAACATATATAACCTCTGGTATTCGTGTGTAGCATCTTAATCCATGTGGACCTTGCAAAGTAATTTCAAAAGATTGGATGAAATTGCCAACTGCGTCTGGTATAGCAAAGGGCACTGACCAAACCATTGGTGACATATCCTATGCTCATTTGCTGGTGAACGGTGTCTTTGTTTTACGGGATGCAGGACTGCAATGCCCATCGACCAATGGCGTACACACATTTCCATGTTGTGTAATTGCTACTCCATACCTTTCTCAGTCCGTCGACATTCAACACCATACACAGCAGCAAGACGTAGTAACATGCATTATATTCTGAACTTCAGACGTTAGTGTTATACTTCAGTCACAGTGTGTGCCAGTGACTTCCCTTCATCTCATCCACGCTGCCTTTATCATAATTCGCACTTCAACAACTACCCCACTATTAGTCTGTAGGCAAGATCCTAGGTACCTGAATCAATTTGGACGGAGCCATTAGATGGTTCGGATGACTCCAAGTATTCATTCTTCCTTTTATATTCTAAGGTTGTATTGTGAAAAACAGGTATACAACCTTCAACTTGATGCCGCAGTCTCATTCTGGGTCTATCAACAAGAGCAATCATCATCTGCATATAAGAGAGTCCTACAAACACTCCCATGTGGTGGTGTCCATGCTGAGGACAAAGGGCAATGGGGACAGAGTGGTATCTTGGTGTACACACCAATTTTCACTGAGAAGCTTCACGAGACGTTGACTGCGCAACATATATAACCTCTGGTATTCGTGTGTAGCATCTTAATCCAAATTATAAGCATTTCTGGTACACCATGGTCACAACTGCAGACCAGATCACACGGTGCGGAACACGGCCGAAAGTATCAAGGAAGGCAATGTACACGTAGTGTTATCCATCAGTCACAGAGTCTGCCTGTGACTTCCCTTCATCTTATCCATGCTGCCTTTATCATAATTCGTACTTCAACAACTACCCCTCTACCAGTCTGTAGGCAAGATCCTAGGTACCTGAATCAATTTGGACGGAGCCTTTAGATGGTTCGGATGACTCCAAGTATTCACTCTTCCTTTTATTTATTCTAAAGTTGCATTGTGAAAAACAGGTATTTAATCTTCAACTTGATGTCTCAGTCCCATTCTGGGTCCATCAGCAAGTGCAATATCATCTGCATATACGAGAGTCCTACAAACACTCCTTTGCAGGTCCCATGTGGTGGTGTCCATGCTGAGGACAAAGGGCAATGGTGACGGAGTGGAACATTGTTGTACACACCAAGTTTCAGTGAGAAGCTCCCCGAGACGTTGACAGCGCAACATACATAACCTCTGGTATTTGTGTGTAGCGTCTTGATCCGAATTATAAGCATTTCTGGTACACGATGGTCACGACTGCAGACCAGATCACACGGTGTGGAACACGGTCGAAAGCCATTTCAATATCAAGGAAGGCAATGTACACTGCCTGCTGGGGCTCTCAGTGCTTTCCAATTAGCATTCTGGCAGTGACAATTGCATGAGTTGTTTCAGCACCCTTAATGAAGATGCACTGGTGAGCAATAATGCCGACGATTTCACCCAGTCAATAATGAAGGATGCTCTCAAAGATCTTCTCATGTGCAATTGGGTGCAATTTTGACGGTAATTTGCACATTCTGCTGGATAGTCATTTTGCTTCAAAATAGGCACAAAGATATTTACAGCCCAATGACTGGGAACAGAGCCAGAGTCAACTCTTCCAATGAACAAGCTTGTCAGCCAGCTGATAATGAGTTATTTAAATTGCTATAATTTCCAGAAGTTTGTTGTAAAGTCATCTGGTCCTGGCACTTTTTGGTTCTTCACACTCCTAATGATACTCTCCACTTCCTTTGATGTGGTGCATAAGATGGAACTTACCATGAGGAATAGGGTGAGGTGGTAATTCGATGCAGGAAATCTCTACAAATGTTGTTGCCAATGTTTGAGGATTTCTTGTTTGTCCTGTAATCACTGGTCATCCTTGCCTCTAATGTACACAGTGTGCTCAATACTTATGTCAATTTTGGTCAGCTGGAAATAGTTCCCTTCTCTTTCCTTTGGGTTCGGTGGTGTACAGTGATTATCAGAACTATACCGACAAATATTCAAGGATGCTCTTCATGTTATGTTAAGAACAATGGTTCAATCAGACTGGCGGGGAAAATTATACTTTTTGAGAAAATAGTTTTAAATTGTTATTTCCGGGTGCGCAATTCAAATTGACGAGCTGCTGCCGTGTTTCAGGGAAGACAAGGGTAGGGAGAGGTTGTGGAGTGTATGATGCAGACAGAGATAATGGTTCCTCACAGGATTTCGATAGGATTGTCTCTAACAGGCAATATCCACAGTTCATTTATTAAATAGCCGTAACTGCACACACAATTAAAGAACACCCTGCATTTAAGACAATCATGTTAGTCAGGGAAAGCACTAGAATGTTTCTCTTCTCATTTGTTTGTCACAGTAATATTCTATATTAATTAACATGCTCGAAAACGTGTATTCATTCACTCACAGCAATGTAAATTCAATGAAATACTGAACGAAGGAATCAACACGCCCAATGGTTTGATTACAGTAGACGTTCTATATGGCCCTCTCCTATTTTGGTGCATAGTTCACAATAATGTAGCAGAGAGTGACCTTTGGACTCTGCCCAGGATGTGAAGTGTGTAGCGAACGGTTTGGAAAGCTACCTGTATTCTTGGTACAAGTACGTCTTCTCTTTCTATGGGGATCACATAGTAGTCAATTTGTGTAGAACAAACTGTACAGTGCCTACCGGAGCTTGGAAGCGACTATGCGAAATGAACGAGAAACTTGTGCATTCGCACCGAGCGTTACTGATGCCTGCCTCTTTTCACTTCCCATCCCTTCCCTATTCTGACGCACAGCAACGGACAGTGGCTGACTCTCTGGTTTAGCAAGTACAGTAAATACTTTATTTCCTAAAAAAGAAGCATTGCCCGGCACTCCAACTGCAATATCATCCTCAATATTAGTCGAAGAGCATTCCCGATTTCTTTGTCAGTACAGTTCTGATACACCTCGTACACAGGTCATTACAGTGAGAGCGCCTCGATTCAGCGACAGATTTCATAGCCACACGTTCGGCAAAGATAATTCTTTCCCTGTGTTCTGGAGTCTTTTGTGAAAGCCAATTTATATACAGCATGTCTTTGTCATTTTAGACACCTGTTCTTGAACTGGAGTGATCCATAAGAACGTTCGATTTTCAATACAGTAGGAACTAGGTTATGTCGTACCCAAGTTTACTGTAACGGTGGAAGTGAAAGATCTGTAAAATGTGTCCACATTTTGTCAACTGCATTCCTATCAACGGGAGGAAAATTTATGCTGTCTGCTAGGGTCTCCTAGTCTTTAAGCTTTCACCACTTGATCTTCTCGGGGGCATGTAACCCTCCACTTCTACGATGCATAGAGATCCTTAAATCCGCTATGCCTACCTTATGCAGAGGTGGTACACAGTTAGACGATATGACATTCACATCCTTTGTTAGTCGGAGATCACTGTGCTGAACAACGATAAGGTCAATTTGGCTGTTGCAGTCAACACAAGTGAAACCTAAAATATGAGTTCCATCATCATATCAGATACCGGAGGTATTACCACCATGGCAGCTATAAAGATTCTTAGTGCGCCGTTCCCGCGTCCAGGCATGGACACAAGAGATCCTGACTAGCTCTAACTTCAATAACTCTGGTAACCAAGTTCTACGGGTGTGAGTTCCGTAACAGAAAAACGTCCAGGTCGATCAATGGTAGTCCCTAACTGACGCAGAAAAACGTCTCTTGCTCGTATCTAGTTAGGTACCATTCTCATTAATTCTTATGGAAATCGTCATCGCTCGTTACTACTACAGTCTTACAACTAATCCTTAGTCTAAGAACACAGAGAAAGAGTGTTTAGGTTTCACCATTCAATATTTATTTAAATATTAAATCAGATCGATCACTGGTCATCCGGGACAGCCAACATCGTCTCGCCTCGTCAGGATCCAAGCAGCATCGCCTTGCTTCCTTACAGACGCATGGTGATGACTCGTGCGTATGGAACAGAACAATGATAGAACATTTGACTCATTGGTGACATCTTCCAAGTACTATAGCTCTTGCGTTGCTCAGATTGCATAGGTTTTACTGGGACACAGTTAATCCAATAAATAGTTCAGAATTGTCTAAGACAGATGTTCGGTATATTCTGATTTAAAAATAAATTTCCTTCCGCCGTCTTTTATCAGCCTAAATGCTTTCAATCACTGGTCCGTAGGTGTCTTTCAATGTTAAACGGTATCGGGAAAATTTCACCGAGGGCTTGCGTCACTACGTGACGTAGTTCCACTGTAGTATATCTTATCTCTTCCTTTTCACGTATTAAATCTCCCGCGCGGCGTTTAAATCTTGATCTCCGCAAATTAGCGTGTAGTCGGGAACTAATCTTCGTTTCCAATCTCTAATATACAGCTCCGCTGGATAATTCCTTTTAAAAGAGTTTTACGTCTTCTTAATACACCGAAGTCAGATTAGATAATAAAAGATGAGCATTTTTTTTCTTGAATAATGGTTTCAAATAATGTCCATCTGTCATTTTTTTTCTGCGCCTTCTATACGCGGCTATTACCGTAACCGACTGACGAAAAGACTTATAATTCGGCCCGTACTTACGTTAAATGTATTTTATTTGAGATTTTGACCGCAGAGACTCCATCTTTGTTGCTCTAGATCTTATAAAGAACTGTGAAACGGCACATTAGTGTGACTAAAATGCACATAAAGATCAACACAGAGAAGTGGAAACTCATCTTCAGGACATGCTGCAACATGATATCTTAGCTCCTGCCAATGCTTTTCCTTATCAAAGTCATTACAGCCAGATTGTGACACAGAAAACACAAGTCCGAGAGGGTGCAATCTCGAGTGTAATTGACATAAGGCTATCTGAATAGCGCTGAACCTCAGCAAATCAATCTTGCAGGTTTGTGCACACAAAGACGTCAACACCATCCCTGTTGGATGTAACCTGGTAGATGAGTTCACACATATCTCTGATGTCATGAGATTTCTGGCCTTTCCAAAGCAAGCAACTTACTAATTAACATAGCTACTCTTCAACTCTAAACCGGACTTGCATTATCCTAATTACAACAGGTTAACAGGAACAATAGAATTCTAGTGATAACTAAATTTCTAAGGAGAAATTTCCCCTACAATGAAAAATTTAGTAATAGTAAAGGAAGAATAATATTTACTAATAAAATAACTATTGTACAATAATTCTAAGCCACATTTAGATGTATCCTAATTACAACAGTTTTATTGAAGCAACAAATATTCCTCAACTATGAATATACTGAACTTATGAGAACGTAACTCTTCATTGACTACGTACATAACATTTAGCTTCCTTGGTTTATGAAAGAGACAAAAGGTGAAAAGTCTGAATGTAATTATCAGTCAAAGAACAGTGGCCAGTTATTATCATAAATTTAATATTCATTAATGAAAGTTAATTGAACATAACCTACGGCATTTTGTTTACTTAATGGTTTCTTCCATTTCTCTTTCACAGCGACAGTGATAGGTGGTATGGTGATGATGAGCTATAAATGGCTAGGAGTGGGAAGGAAGCAACTGCGGCCTTAATTAACGTACAGTCGCACCATTTCTTTGCTGTAAAATGTGAAACCATAGAAAACATGCACTGCAGGGCTCTCGACAGAGGGTTCGAACCCAGCATCTCCCAAATGCAGGCCAACAGCTAAACGGCCAGTTGATCAGTACCACAAAGAAGCAATTGCATGAATTCCTTTCTTTTTTGCTATTGGCTTTACGTCGCACTGACACAGATAGGTCTTATTGCGACAGTGGGAGAGGAAAGGGCTAGGACCGGGAAGGAAGCGACCCTGGCCTTAATTAAGGTAGAGCCCCAGCATTTTCCTGGTGTGAAAATGGGAAACCACGGTAAACCATCATCAGGGCTGCCAACAATGGGGTTCGAACCCACTATCTCCCGAATACTGGATACCGGCCGCACTTAAGCGACTGCAGCTATCGAGCTCGCTGCTTGAATTCCTTCTCTTCCAATACTTACTGTGAGTGTATCTTAATATGTAATTTCAAACATTACGTTAAAAATTAAGTTTTTATTTTGAAAATTCGGTGTTTACAGTTCCCCAGATTTACATGCACATTTGGACATAAGCTTTCATATACATGTCGAAAATGTTACGATACATGGGGTTACTTTGGAAAAGTAAAGAGTAAAGTAGAACCCCAAATGCACATCTTTAAAAATTCTATACAGAGCATGATTTCCTCCCTTGAAGTCAAGATGGGCTGCCTACCTATGCTCTTCGGTTCTAGGATCGAGGTAGCCCTTCTTCGCACCTTCTGAGAATGTCTTTCACCAAGAATCCACTTAGGAGACTTATCAAGCATATCGGCATTGTAATTACGATAGACCATGCTTCCAAGTTTATGCTTATATCCTTGCAGCACAGTCCGAAGTAATGCCACGAAAGAACCCAACTCAGGAAACTGCCAGAGACATGATTCTTGAGATGGTCAAGCTAACGCAAGTTTAACCTAACAGAACTTCATTCAGAGTAAAACACTCAAAAACAATTCACTTCAACTAACATTTGTTGACAATGTGAACATTCAGTACCACCCGATACAACAAATAAATAATCCCACTGAGGGACAGAGAAAAAGAGACAACAATCAAGAAATAGATTTTATCACAAAAGTTCTATGAACTTAGACTGACCTATATCAACTCAGATCAATCCATATTAAGAAACAAAGTACGCCCTTGTGTGAAGATAAACCCGTCCAGAATTACCCAACGGAATATTTGGAAGCCAATACTCAGAGAAGAGTACGAAAATACTACTAAATTGCAGGATATATGCTGTAAACGGGAATAGTGGATCAAAGGTATCCGGGTATAGAGAAATACTCAGGGGTCATTTTTTCTCGAAAGTGAAGAGACTGGGTTGGATCAAACACATTTCAATGACACTTGGGTGAAATATCTATCAACAAATAGTAAAATAATGATTATCATTATTTTACCGTAAAACGAATTATAGTATTAAAATTAACAGCTAAAAGATAGCTGAGCATCTAAGATAAGTTAACTGTTAATAATGTAGAATGACGCTGCGAAAGCACTGTACAAATCCACAGACAGTACCACTTTAAAAATCTGCACAATTTATACTGAAAATGTAATGATCACAAATAGGATTCTACAAATTAAATTACTAAATCAACAACGCATCAATATATCAAAATAACACACTTTCAATACTTTGTATCATTTATACAGTAGTATATACTGTGGAAAGAAATCTTTCATCTACAACATATTGTATCCGAATATGGCATAATCACAGTTAACATTGAGACTGCCGCAAAATCCTAATTTAATTCGGTCAGTGGGCCATTTATACCAGTTGAGGTGAAGGCCAGGATCTGATAACCTTGGAGCAAGTCGCCTTTAAACTCATAGCTGCATGGCCGCGTGGCGATCCGTTCCGCTTCTCGTACTGGTCAGGAGCTTAGCATGCGACAGATATGAACAGTTAACGTTTTCAAGGCTAGCACCGCCCGGCAAATTTTCAGAACTATTCACAAGACCAGTTTCGAACCATGATTTTTAAAGAATACATGAAGAAAATTTATGAATGGTTTCCAACGAATCACATGTTCTAGGCTGAGAACTGAAAAAGGCAGTGAGAAATCGACGCTCAACTTACTCAGCTTTTACTCTACTGCCTTCATACTGCTCTACTTAGGAGCACAACTTCACTTCGCTTTCCCACTACAATTCTACAAGATATTCTACGCCTAGCGACGTACATTAGCCGTGATGTCTCATGAAGAGAACACCTTATTTCGTCTTCTGCAAGACATAACCACTACAATATTAATCCCAGAACACGTGTGGTATGCATAAATCATCTGAACCCGCATGTTAAGTGTCGACTGACATTTAAATAGGCATGGTTTGAGCACATATTAATGTAGTGTTTTAGTTTCAGTGTGTGTGTATGTGTGTGAGGAAGCCTACTGTTACAAGAAGCCTGCAAGACAAGGTACAAGGGTAATCATCATGCTGCTTGCAACATGAATCTCTACATTCATCGGGGTGCACCTTAATAGCGATGTTCCTTCCGGATTGTGCTACTAAGAGGGGAGATCCCACCACACCCTAAAGTGTGCTAAAGGGACCAATCGTGAGATTTGACAGCCAAGACTGAATCAACTTCCATCATAAAAATTTAAGTACCTTTTTTAAATATTATTTTCCTTTTCAAAAGGACTTTATTCTTGAAATAATATTATCTATTATTTTGTGTTACAGATTCTTACCGCTTCTCATCTACTTATTGGTGTTGGAAAATATTGTGAATGTTTGAAATACACTGATGTCCTTAATATCCACAACAGCTTGAAAGACTAGAGATAGGAATTTCATATTCACAAGACATGTGGAATAGTATGTTCTGAAGAAACGATTAGCATTTGAACCATGTGGACCCTCAGGTACAAGATCCACATTGATATTTCTGCGCACCAACATCGGCTGGTAAACTGCGCCTGCGGCTCTCGTTGTCGCTGTCTACCGAAGGTAGTGGATCATTGTAACTTGAGGAGACGTGCAGGATGCCTCGCAGACGTATGCAAGAAAAGTACAGTCAAATGAGTGATTCTGAAGGAGGCATGAGAGAACGTGATACATCTATCTGGGATATTGCAGCTCATGTGCAAAAAAGTGTGAAGGCAGTGCAACTTGTGTGTACAGAACGTTCACAGAAGGCTGTAGAATATGACCAGATGGGTCCGGTCGCACCAACCAGGACCCCCAACCCCGAGAAGATCGACACCTCACCCGAATGGCACTGAAGCACAGATATGTGTCCTCCTCGGCTCTGGCGCAATACTGGAACAGAGTAACATATCGTACTTTCAGGAGTGGCAGACCGTCCCAGTTTATTATGATCTGGGTTACCGGCACGTCGCCCACTTCTCCGCCTACCTTTGACTAATGTGCATAAACATGCTAGACTGCGATGGTGTATGGAACGACGTCGCTGGGGACAGGAATGGCAGCAGATAGTGTTTCCAGACGAATCCAGGTTCTGTCTATTTGAAAATGATGGCCGAATTTTGCTTCGCCGCAGACTGGGGGAGAGGCATCACACTGATTAAATTCACACAAGACATACAGCGCCAAGTCAAGGCATTATGGTGTGGCGTTCTATTGGGTACAACCATGAATCACAGTTAATGCGTGTCCAGGTCAATGTTACCAGTTTGACCTACGTGAATGACATCTTGGCGCCCGTAACCATACTCTTTCTGCACGACACCCCAGACGGTTTATTTCTGCAGGACAATGCATGGCCACATATCGCTGCATGAACACGTGTATTTTTCTTGTCACAGAATGTCAGACTATTGCCCTGGCGAACCTGATCACCGGACTTGTCGCTAATTGAAAATGTGTAAAGGACGGGTGCGGAACTGTGACACAATGCCAGCCACCAAAGATGAACTGTGGAACCATTTGAATGCAGCATGGATGGCTATACCCCAGGACACCATTCGCGCCTTATACGTGTCGATGCCATCACATATGGAAGAAGTTATCAATGCCCTTGGAGGACACAGTGCCTAGTAGGCAACGGGACACGTGCTGACTCAGGGTGACTGAAATGTGCATTAGGGACTAAACTTATGATATGAAAATAAGTTACGTTAAAAGTAATGTGTGTGGATGTAAATGATTGAGTGTTAATAATAGGGTTTAATGACATAGGATGCTCTATTTAAGAAGACAGATAGTGCTCAATGGAAATAGCCTAGCCTTGTTAAGTGACAGAATGGTACCATAGCTCATAGCTCATACTGCATTATGGAGAGTACAGTATATTATTGAGCACATGAAGCGACAAGCGCAGTTTTAGATATTAATCACTGTCTGTGTTCACTCAACAACCTCGAGCTTGTCTAATTAAGAAACGTATCTAATTAATGTAAATTTAAACCATCATTTGTCTGTCTTCTATAATGAATATAGATTAACAAATCTTCTTAATGGCCTAAAATGATCATTCTTACAGTTATTCGATCATGATTCTTATAGTGAAGGTGACATGAATTTCATGAATGTTCATGAAATTAAAGTTTTCAGTAAATGATGAAGATACATAATGTAATAAGTATGTCTAGATAAAATGATTAACCTCACATGACCTTACATTGGGGAAGGAGAGAATTTTAAAGTAGGGCTTGGCCAAGAGTGCAAGTTTAAACTAACGGGCACGGATTTGACTCGGGGTCTGACGTCACAGGCCCTGCATTCAACCCTAGGCTTAACCTTACAAGGTCATTAGCTTTACAGACTCACGTTTAATGTCCAATAGTACTGGCTGAAGCTAACAGGCATGGATTTGTTGCCCGGTTTAATCTTTACGAGGGCGTTATAGACTCGAGTTTGAGATTCGATCTTAGGCTTAACCTAGCCAGACAAGATGAGATATGGTCCATGGGCTTTAGGAGATGAGCCTGGAACTGGATGACGGCCATTCGCATTATTTTAATAGGACAAAGGAGATGGAGTAAAGATTAACATATGTGCTTTATTCTTAGGGGCAAAATGCTGAAAGGTTACATCAGGTCATAGAGCTGAGTGACTGCAAAAGGCCAAAAGTACAAAAAGGATACAGATCAATATGGCAAAGTGACAAATGTGCAAAAGTGTTAAATGGTTAAAGGACAAAATGGCAAAAGGGCTAAAACTAAAGGGCAAAAGGGAATGAGCTGTGGTCTAGGGCTCAGAGCTGAACGTGGAACAAGATGGCCCACCTTCCCAGAAGCTAAATGATAACAATGGTATATACTGACCAAGGAGCTTCTTCCAAAGCACATCCCTGAAACGATGATGCTTTTTGCCTAATGAGGTCGAAAATCTAGGTGAACGGCCCCACATAAAGGTACATATCGCTAGTAAAGAAGAACCATGGTATTTCTCAAAAGTAACGTAAACTTTCGGTGCTCCACACATAAGGGCGCAACCCATAGGAAACGCAAACCCATGGTGTTACCCACATAGTGGGTACTAATCACCGGGACCCGTTCTACCCCGCGGTTTTCCTGACATAGTGGACAGTAATCATAGTGCCCATAGGGGTACTAATGACAGGTAAATCTCAGACACGTGATGTCCCACAGAACGCAAACCCATGGTGTTCCTCACACAGGGGTAATAATCACAGGTACTCCTACTATTACGTCGTGTTCCTAAAATAGTGGTACTAACGACAGGTAAAACTCAGACCCGCGGGTTCCCTCGAAACGGAAACCCATGTTATTCATCACATAATGGTACTAATCACAGGGACCCGTACAATACCGTGGTGTTCCTCGGAATGCGAACCCATAGTGTTCCTCACACAGCTGTACAAATCTCAGTGACACATACTATACCGTGGTGTTCCTCACATGGTGGGTACTAATCACAGGTAAAAGCTAGACCCGCGGTGTTCCATGGATCGCGGATCAATGATGTTCCTCACATAGCGATACTAATCACAGAGACCCTTACTATACCGTTGTATCCTCGGAAAGAAAAGCATGGTGTTCCTCACATAATTGTACAAATCTCAGGGACCCGAACTATACCGTGGTGTTTCTCATATAGTGGTACTAATCAGAGGGACCCGTAGTATTGCGTGCTGTTAATCAAACAATGGAAACTAATTACAGGGACACGTACTATCCCGTGGTGTTCCTCACATTGTGGTACTAATAACAGGGACCCGTGTTATCCCGTGGTGTTCCTCACATTGTAGTACTAATCACAGGGACCCGTACTATCCCGTGGTGTTCCTCACATACTGGGTACTAATCACAGACAAACCACAGATACGTCGTGTTCCTCGGAACGCGAACCCATGATGTTTGTCACAGAGTTGTACAAGTCTCAGGGATCCATACCATCCGTGGTGTTCTTCACATAGTGGGTACTAATAACAGGGACCCGTGTTATCCCGTGGTGTTCCTCACATTGTAGTACTAATCACAGGGACCCGTACTATCCCGTGGTTTTCCTCACATAGTGCACGCTAATCACAGGGTCCCGTACTATCCCGTTTTGTTCCACACATTGTGGTACTAATAACAGGGACCAGTACTATCCGGTAGCATTCCTTATACAGTGGGCACTAATGACAGGTAAACCTCAGACCCATGGTGCTCCTGATAACGCGAACCCATGTTGTTCGTCACATAGTTGTACAAATGTCAGGGACCAATACTATCCGTGGTGTTCTTCACATAGTGGGTACTAATGACAGGTAAATCCCAGACCCATGGTGTTCTGCGGAACGCAATCCCATGGTGTTCCTCACATAGTGGGTACTAATGACAGGTAAAACCCAGACCCGCGGCATCCCTAGGAATGCAAACCCATGGTGTTCCTTATAAATGTTTGCATATAACTGGGACCCGTACTATCACGTGGCGTTCCTCACAGAGAGAGAATTAATTGCAGGGACCCGCACTATCCCGTGGTGTTCCTCACATAGTGGGTACTAATGACAGTAAAACCTGGACTTGTGGTGTTCCCCGGAACGCAATCACATGGTGTTCGTCACATAGTTGTACAAGCCTCAGGGACCCGTACTATCCCGTGGTGTTCCCCTCATAGTGGATACTAATGACAGGTAAATCCCAGACTCGTGATTTTCCTCGGAACGCAAACCTACGGTGTTCCTCACATTGTGGTACTAATGACAGGTAAACGGCAGACCTGTGGCTTTCGTCAAAACGCAAACCCATGGAATTCATGACATAGTGGTACTAATCACAGGGACCAGTACGAATTAGTGGTGTTCCTCACACAGGGGTACTAATGACAGGTAAAACCCAGATCCGTGGTTTTCCTCGAAACGCAAAGCCATTGTCTTCTTCACATAGTGGTACTAATCCCAGGGACCAGTACTACCCCGTTGTGTTCCTCGGAATGCAAACCAATGGTGTTCCTCACATTGTTGTACAAATCTCATTGACGCGAACTATACCGGGATGTTCCTCACATCTTCTTCTTCTTCTTCTTCGTTTTGCCTTATGACTGAGGCGTCGTGGCTGTCATAATATTCAGCCCTCTACCCGATGAATCATACTCCGCCATTCTTCCCTATCTAAAGCTTTCAATGTGGTTGTTTTCAGAGAACTCTGTAGGGGGCCGTTCACCATGTCAATCCATCGCGTTGGTACTCGTCCTCGTTGTCTGGTTCCCTGCACTTTGCCCTCAGCAATCAGCTTTTCAAGACTACCATCTCGGCGCATTATATGTCCAAAGTACTGTACAATCCGCTGAGAGACCTTACACGACAGACGAACTTTATCTAAAGTTGGTTCAGGATTGATGTGTTCGTGCGATGAGCTGTCCAAGGAATTCTTAACATTTTCCTCCAGCACCACATTTCAAAGCTTTCTGTACGTTCACGATCATGTTTGAGGATGGTCCACGTCTCTGCACCATACAAGAAGACTGAGAAGACTAGAGATTCAACGAGCTTCTTTTTTGTATTGATGGTGATGTTATTATCTTTCCAGATCTTCCGCAAACGGATCATCGCTATCTTTGCTGTTCCTCACATAGTGGGTACTAATCACAGGTATATTCTAGACCAGTGGTGTTCCATGCAACGCGGATCCATGATGTTCCTCACTTAGCGTAACTAATCACAGGGACCCCGTACTATAACGTGGTGAGAATCGGAACGAAACACATGTTGTTCCTCACATAGTTGTACAAATCTCTGGGACCCGTACTATCCCGTGGTGTTCCTCACATAGTTGTACAAATCTTTGGGACTCGTACTATCGGTGGTGTTCCTCGGAACGCACACCCATGGTTTCCACAACCACATTCTGAAACACCCGAGCGAGGTTAGCTTCTTTTATCTCCCTGGGATCCTCTAACCGATTCTAGGCAAAGGGTGAGCCTCCGTCACAGTGGTGGGTACTATACATGGGTACTGTAAACACACAATGATCCTCTAACTTCTTCTTATGACGCCGTCTCCCTTCGAAGGTTGGCGATCCAATTGATTATGATTATACGCGGAACGGCAGCACGGACGATTTCTATCGACGTATGTCCATACCACCGCCGCAAGTCTTTCAGCCAGGAATGTCTCCGTCTTCCCACAGATCTTTTCCCACCAATCTTCCCTTGAATGATCAATCAGAGAAGTTCGTATCGTTCACCTCTCATGATGTGCCCGAGGTAGCTGAGCTTACGCTCCTTGATGGTTATGAGAAGCTCTTTCTTCTTGTTCAAGATGTTGAGGACTTCTTCATTTGTCTTCTTTTCTAGCCAAGATATTCGGAGTATTCTTCTGTATAAGTACATTTCAAAAGATTCAATACGCTTCTCCAATAAAGGGCTAAGGATCCACCTTTCGAAACCATACAGGACAGGAAAGACATAACACCGTAGCATTCGAACTCTGAGCTGGAGGTTGAGTTCTCGGCTGGTGAATAAGGTCCTCATGGTATTGAACATAGTTTTGCTTGTCCAATCCTGGATAAGATTTCGCATTTTGAATCACAATGCTGGTTACTAGAGTTCCAAGATATTTGATAGAAGATACTTGTTGGACGATGTTGTTGTTGATGTAAAGGTAGCCCTGTTTTGGTGTTTTTGAGAATAGAATCAGCTTTGTCTTGTTAATATTCAAAGATAAACCGTACGTTTCACTGGTCCTCACGATGTTGTTTATAATGATTTGAAAATCACTAGGGTTGCTGGCTAACACAATCATGTCATCAGCAAATCGGATGTTATTAATGACAAAGCCATTAATCTTGATACCTAGATTAACATCTTCCATAGCCTCTCTGAACACAGCTTCAGAGTAGATGTTGAAAAGGAGTGGGGACAGGACACATCCCTGGCGGACACCTCTTCGTATACCTATGTCCTCAATAGTAGTTTCTTCTATTTTGACCTCTACCGTTTGATTCCAGTACAGATGGGAAATGATACGTATCACCAACATCTACACCAGTAGATTTTAAAATCTCAACAAGTTTTGCATGAGATATGCAAACAAATGCTCTAACAGACACATTGTATTCCTCAGTTTGTGGTGGTTAACCACAAGGATAGTGGAACTAAGCACAAGTCATTTGATACTAATTCAGCATCCCTTGGTCTCGTCCCCCACCCACACAGATCTGCGTGTTTGGTCCACGAGAGCTATATTATTTCGCTCATGTCGACGGAAAGACAGGTAAAACCCCATACAAGCCACCTGGGACGCAGCACGTGGGAGTGACACCCCTCCCCATGCTATGTAGCGTAGTAGGTTCGTGGATAATCTGCCTGTTATCTGATGTCGTCTACCTCCCCCCTGCCTTAGCGCTCTTACAACTGCCAATGGCTGCCATACAGAAACGCCGCATAAGATGACTAGACTCTAATTCTTCTGAACGTAAAATTTTGAAGTCTGTTGTTGAGGTTTCCCCAGCTTGGACGGTATCGGATCTCAAAGGATCGTTGTTAAAGAGATCACGATATTTTCTCAATATTTCAATAGTTTCTGTATATAGTATTCACCGTCAGCGAATTGAGATACGAGAAAAAACTTCACGATATTTACATAATCATCACATGAATAAGGAAAAGGCTCTATATTCAGAATGTTCTCCTGCAGTGAAATAGTGCATTTCCCCAAATCAGCCTTCTCAAAATGACATCATCTTCGAAAAGGAACTCAGATTCTAACGATTTAAAGGTAAGATGTATTGAACAAAGACGAGGCCACAGAACTAGTTGCAAATAGAGGATTGTGGTGGCGTTTAAAAAAATCACATAGGGTTGCAGACTGAACGCTGAAAGGCATAAAAGTCTGTAATGGAGATGTATGTATGAAAAGGAACTGTCTGCGGTCAGATTGCAGCATATATCTGGCATATATTAGGACGATGAGGGATTGTTTGCCACACTGATTTCGCTGAAAACCGAGATATGCGTTTGCTTACGCAGATACTGTAATTTAATATCTGGGTAATATCCATCCTCCATCTCGCACTGTTGAATGATACTGGATGTTTGATATCATGCTGTAGAATTAGACTGCACGAATCTGTCCATTCTACGCCATCCTCTCCTCTTTCGTCGGTACCTGGGTAACCCCATGTTGTATTATGATTGTTGATGTCACCAAACACAAACTTCACATATTGATGCTGGAAGGCTCCACAAGTCTAAATACAGTACCTTGTGGCTAATTAATTGAGATCTACTGTGAGAGTCTCAATGTCATCACGGGAGATGATCTGGATGTTGGATAGCACTGAGGGTGTTCAACCACTAAACGCATCACCTTGATTATGGGACGGCGAAGATACTAGTCTCGGCGAGTTCCCTGAATGCATATTATTAGAGTGTCCAGTAAATTGCAAGGCTATATATCTTGTGTTGTCTTTCAGATTCTTAGAATTAACTGAATAATAGAAATAAAATAAAGTGCAAAACATTATTATGATATCTTGCGTAAAATAAAGCAGTTAACCCGTACATACTGTACCGGTAAAAGAGCCCGACTCTCAGATTATATTTTAAAGTAGGCAAGAATATAGTTCTCAGGGCTAAAACTGGGTGACTAGTAGCTAGGGCTCGGTACAGGAGGTAGGGTCCTATCTACAAGAAAACGTTGACTCTGACTGAACATAAGACATGAAATTGCACATCACCTCCAGGTAGATATAAGCTGTCTTCCACATAGTCCTATAATATGGCTCGGATTCTCCAGTTCACCAAGCCGAGCAGGTTGGAACACGTTCCAGAAGATTCCAGGGACTCCGTACAGAAGCGGCTGGACTATCTGGGTTGGCAGAAGGTAGAGATGCCTCGAACTTTCGAGGCCCAGGTTGAACCCCGATGATCCTGGTGATGTTGCAGATAATCATTTGCTACCGCAGTCCAATGTGACTGAGAGGGTTGATGTCTCCAAGGTCACTCGCAGTACTGATAAATCTGAGTTCATAAAAACCTTGGGTGATTAACCTATTAGCGAAGTCACTGGTTATTATTTGTCAAGACTTTCAAAATTTAACACTCGTAAAATGATATGTCTCTGTATACGAGGATTATAAATAACTTCAGAGTTCGTCACTAGCAAAAGTCTTCGTCTCTGAATAAATACTGGCAAAAAAAACACAAGTCCCTTCTCATGAAACTATGACCAAATTTAAAGTTCATCACTGGCGAAGGTACAAGTCTTTGAATGAACACACACGAAAAACATAAGTACATCCACATGAAAATCTGAATAGATTTAAAGTTCATCACTGGCAAAATTTATAAAATTTTGAATCAACACTGGCGAATGTACAAGTCTTTGAGTAAACATGTACGAAAAACACAAGTCCTTCCACGTGAATAAATATACAGTCTATCACTGGCGAAAATTATAAGTCTTTGAATCAACACTGGAGAATGTACAAGTCTTTGAGTGAACATGTACGAAAACACAAGTCCATCCATATGAATAAATTTACAGTCTATCACTGGCGAAATTTATAAGTCTTTGAATCAGTACCGGCAAAATCACAAATTTATGCTTACGGGAACTTTGAGCACATTCAGAGATCATCACTAGCAAAGTTTATAAATCAATGTTTAATAGAGGAATGGGTCTCTTAACTATCGCAAATATTGCAGGTTTAATTTACGAAGAATTCGTTCTTTAACACACGTAAATAATACAAGTCCATTTCATGAATAATTGGAAAAATTCCAGTCTCGAACACCCGTAAATATTGTAAGTTCAATTATGAAGACTTAGAAAATGTTCTTTGACACTCGAAATATTGCAAGTCCACTTCAGAATACTTGGAAGAATTCGTACTCCCACACTCGAAAAAAATACAAGTTCACTTTATGAATACTTAGAAAATTACAGAGTTCCTCGTCGGAACTGTCACTACACGACGATAGTAGCAGCGAGAGTGTCCACGCTGACTACTCAGCTGTAACTGAGTGAACAGGCTACAGTGGGCCCTCCTTTTATTCGATCCGGGACGTCTACGTCACAATACGGCTTGACTAAATATCTCCTAAATCCCTCGATGGATTTACTTGAAACTCGAGCATTGCGACGTTCAGATGATCCCAAACAATATGACATATCGCTCAAGCCGCTAGCGTAATTATTACGGGAGTTACAAAATTTTCCCCGTCGAACATTCGGGAAGATGTGACGTGGAATCTAGAATATACGAGTCCAGGCTGGGAACACGTGGTGTGACGGGCGGGCGGTCTAGCTAGCCCCTGTGGCTACGTCACAGCTCACAGCTGTCCTTCACTCGCTTGCTTGCTCCGCTGACGGTAAACAAACCAGGCGTGCTCAGAACATTACGCGTGATAATTAAATGTCATTTATACTCAAAAAATACTCATGTACAGGTCGTAACCGGTACAATACAAAGGACGACGATGAGCAGAAAATGGGAGCTGATAAGAGTTAAATATAGTCTGTGTATTCCAGTAACTTCTACAACGTAGTCCGGTGTATTTTGCTATGCGTAGGACTGATTTGATCTCGTAATATTTTAGTGGAAGTTTATCACAGTTTCACGCTTTTATTTTTGTGCTGAGAAGACACAAGTAGAAATTTACGATGCTTGCGTGTGTTAGAAGTGTCACTGTGTTATAACCGATATTTAGTCAAATTTTTCTTTAGGTTTGGACGTTAGATTGAGTGCATTTCTCATAAAATTTGTTCAGACGTAATAAGGAACATGTTTGCAGTATACCAGTGAAATTTAGAGGAATTGTAAGTATGTTAATTTGTGAGATTTTATGTCCACAGACATAGAATCAGTTGTGTATGCAAATTGGAAAGTTCTGGTCACCTTCTAATTTGTGAATGTCAGTAATTACAATATTCATGTATTAATTTATTTAGCGTGGGGCTACATCACTAAAGCAAAATATATTTACAAATATTATCTCATACTAATAACAATAATTTATTTCATAACGCTAATAAGGTGAAGACAGGGGAGAGTTCGATTTTAATCTATCTCAGCATTATAACTAGGATATTTAGCATTTGAGGTTGCCCCAAGACATTTTCTGTGAAGCTAGTTAATCATAAAATTCATATCAAATGTTCGGCTTTCACAAAAGGTCTCATTATTTTATCCAACAATAGGCAGGAACGAATTCAGTCTCTGGAAAACTTCGTGCAATTGCATCTAAAACTAATCTAAGACTCATACAAGGAAACCCAATACATGGAAGGATCTACTCGATAATTACACAAACAAAATCTGGTAACTCAGTTTCGCAAAATTACTCAGGTAAATAATTTCAAATACTTGGAGAAATCATCCAACAATCTGCACTAAATCATGAGGCAAACAGAGAGAGATTTCTATATTACAAGTAGGCCATAGAACAACATGGAAAAGGTACGACAAAAATCAGTATCCCGGAACGCTAAATTAAAACATTATAACACCGTAATTAAGGCTCAACCATTACACACGTCACAAACCTTGATCAGTCGAGAAAGATCATTATCAGAAATGATCGAAAACCAAGAAAGAGAAGTCCTCAGGGAAACCATGGCCCAGTATGCATAGGAGTGTGGATGAATAGGAGGTCTCCGGAATTATATCAACATATTGAGGAAATATCAGATACAATATTTGGAAAAGGTGATTGAAGTTTGATCGCCATATTCAAAGAATAGATGATGAAAGACTCACTAAAAAGATATTTAATAATGCCTCCTCGCTAAAAGTCAGAATAACAGGATAATTGGAATTGAAAAGGACCTTCAAGAAATCAACATCCCAGACGAAATTATATGGGACACGCCTAGCTTTAAAACGTTGGTGAAGAAACATCATTTTACTGAGAACCCAAGATGAGTACACAGTTACACAGGAGGAAGAACAGATGATAAACACAAAGAGGGAAGAAACTCTGGCAGGAGAAGAAAGCACAACCATCCGCAAAATAAGTACAATCGTGCTCCTTAGTTGGGAAAAACTGGTGAAATAATAATAAGTAATGGAATGAGTAATAGTTACCATCCACGTGGTATGCTTTTATTGTGAAGGGTCAGTCTGCGATACATTTGTCGGGAGGTGATAGCTCGGGGTTCGGTCTATTGAGGTTTGGGGTCTATGTTGAAGTCAGTATCATATGCATCTGGAGTATTGTATTTCCAAGTGAAGTAAGAAACTTCGTAACTGTCCATAACTGTCGGTGGTAGATAAGTTCTATTTGTCCATGTAGTTATGAAACCATGCACATGCATTAAACTTTCACCATCTCCGCTGATTTGGGGTCTCAAAACTGGAGCTCACTTTTACTCAGATCTCAAGATATTAAGTTCATAAGATGAAAACATGTAAAAAAATCCTTAACCCGACGCGAAATCAATGATGAACTCTCCTTTCACTGAAGAGTGTGAACGATTAGCACAAACTATGTTAACTGAATGTGGAGAGAGAATGAGGTCATGACATATGTGTATCTCAGCAAAAAAAAAAACGACAGCAGAACATGCTGATTAGACCTGGAAATATTTGTTATGACATGAAATATAAATATCGTTGTTTTTGCAATTAGCCTAGTATGCAGATTTCAGCAAAAGAACATTGGCGGTACGAACAAGTTGACTGGACTTAGAAGTAACTTATTTGCTAAGACAGGGAATACAAAGTTTATTGTTCCCGCATTGAGCTCTGGGCTGCAGATTTAAACACTGGAGAAGTGTAATTCCCCGCTGTAATATTTACACAACTTGGCACCTAAAATTAGAGCTGTGAACAATTAAAAAATCCCCAGGCCGCCTGAGAATCAAATTCGGCAAATTTTCCCTTGGACTGCTGACTATCATTAATAACTAAAGGATTGTACATTCAATTCAAAACACACAACACAATTCAAAAATCACCAACCAGACTAGGAATCGAACCAGTGGATTCCTAACATGGGAAAGAAACATGCAATCTCACTAAATGACTGTACATTAAAAGCTTGTGTATGCAATTGAAACACAACAAGTTTGACGTCCTTTCGAAGTGGGGACAATAATAATACTCGCTCTACGTCTTACTAACTACACTTGAACGTTTTAAAGTTTGCAATAATAATTTTGAAGATCCAAGCTGCTTTCATGCTGAATACTCAACATTCATTGCTATTAATTTGTTAATTTGCTAAGTGCAGAAATGTCAATCCCCGCTCCAAAAAGTCTTTTAAGATGCCGACGTGTCAGAATTTAGTCCTGCAAGTTTTCTTTATGTTCCAGTAAATCTAATGACACAAGGGTGACGTATCTAAACACCTTCAAATACCATCGCGCTGAGCCTTAACCGTCTGAGCCACTCAGCCCGACAATTCAACTATTTAGTTCAAAAAACCCACAAACACTAAAAATGATGATAACAATAGTAACTTGGAGGATCCAACCCACCTCCGTACTGAATACTCAACATGCATACCGAATAAGTTAGTCCCGCAGGAGTTTACATCTTATCAGAATTGCCTACCTGGTAATAAATAATAAAATCCCCGGCCCAGCTGGGAATTACACAATATAATATATTTAAAACAGCATGGATTACACACACAACAATAATAATATGAAAGATCCAAACCACGTTTGTACGGAATACTCTACATGCTTACCTAATAAGAAAAATAAACCTCGTGCCAGGATTTAGTCCAGCAGGAGTTCGCGTCTTATCAGACTTTAAGAATAAAGAAAAAAGCCCTACCTAACTGGGAACTACAAAATCTAGAATACTTCAATCAGCGTGGATTGCACCTACATGCACATTATTTCTGCAGTATTCAATCGTTACCAAGCAAAGTGCTAGCCGTGAACCATAGACGTGTTCCACACTCAGTTGTCAGAGACCAAAGGGGTTACTCTATTGTAGTTTCTAACAACTGGGCTCACAATAATGTTGCTGAAAAGTCAACAGGAAGTTTCGTGTTTTTGCATTCTTTGGACACCGCAAGCTAGGTGTGTGCAAAAATCATTAGAAATGTTAGAGCTTGTCAGCATTATTATTGTGACCCTAGCAGTTAGAAACTACAGACAGAAACCCCTTTGGTCTCTGACAACTGAGTGTCGAACACGTCTTTGCTTTTTAACAATTGAATATTATGGAAATAATGTGCATGTAGGGGTAATCCAGGCTGATTTAAATATTCTAGATTTTGTAATACACTTTACTGAGTAATTGTGATAAGACACAAACTCAAGCGGGACCACATTTTGACACCAGATTACTTTTCCTTATTTGGTAAGCATATGGAGTATTCGGTACGAAGGTGGGTTGGATTCCCAAATTATTATTATTATTGTTATTATTGTTATTGAGCCTATGATACTGTCTGGCGAGAAGGGCTTCTGCTAAAACTTATCTCTGCCATCCCCTGTGTCAAGCTTACTAATCTCATTGGCAATATGATTAGCAACAGAAACTTTCAGATCTTTTCGGATGATGCAGTAAGCAAAACCTACAAACTGAATGATGGACTTCCACAAGGATCTGTTCTGGCACCCTTACTTTTCAACCTCTATACTGCTGACTTACCAGCAACTAAGTCCAGGAAATTTATTTACGCAGATGATATACTACTGGTTAGCCAAACACCAAGTTTTCCAGAAGCTGAACAAATTCTTACAGCAGATCTAGAAAAGCTAGATACATACTTCCAAAAGTGGTGTCTCCGTCCAAATCTCCAAAAGACTGTTGTATCTGTGTTTCATCTCAGAAATAAATTTGCCAACTACAAGCCTTCAATAACATTCAGAAATCAATTCTTACAACACTGTCCCTTCCCAAAATATTTAGGTGTCACATTAGACAGATCCCTAACATATAGACATCATATTAACAACACAGCCGCCAAGATTAAAAGTCGGAATAATATTCTTCAAAAATTAGCCGGCACATCTTGGGGCGCAAACAACCAAGTGTTGAGATCTACTGCTCTAGCTCTTTGCTATTCAGTTGCTGAATACTGCGCTTCAATTTGGCTGAACAGTGCTCATACTGCGAAGATTGATGCTCAACTAAATCAAACAATGCGCATCATAACCGGTTGTATTCGCTCTACAAACGTGGCCTGGCTGCCTACACTCAGTAATATTCCTCCACCTTGCTTAAGAAGGTCTGAAGCTCTTCTAAAACTGTGGAAGAAGACCAGCCAGGACTCCAACCTCCCCGTTCACCAGGATATTGCTCAACCTGCCCCTCCTCGACTTAAGTCTAGATCTCCACCCTGGCGCACTGCACTTACACTGGAAGAATCTGGGTTCTCCATCACGAACGCCTGGTTACACCAATGGCAGCAGTCTTCTGTTCCCAATCAACATCTTGTGACTCTACCTCATGTTCAACCTCCTGGATTCCATCTACCCAGACGTCAATGGAGGACTCTAAACAGGATAAGAGTCAATCAAGGAAGATGCGGCTATACGCTTTATAAATGGGGCTGGCAGAAGTCTTCTGGGTGTGATTGTGGAGCTACCTCACAGAGCATCCACCACGTAATTGCCGAGTGTCCACGGAGAGCATTTCAAGGTCCTTTGGAGGACATTCATAACGCAACTGAGGAGGCCTTGAAATGGATCAATGGACTTGATTTGGAACTATAGGCTTCTGCTTGTATATATTGTGTATATATTGTATACTTATTTATATAATCTATCTGTGCACATCATACGATAAATAAATAGTGTGCGTATGTGTAATCCTGGCTGATTTTCCTGGCTGTGACGGGGATGTTATGATAAGACGATAACTCCTGCTAGACTAATATTCAGCACCAGATAACATTTTGTTTTCGGGTAAACATGTATAGTAATGAGTACAAAGGTTGGTTGGATCATCAAAATGATTATCACTATTAGCTTGTCACCCTCCGCAGCATAACGGTTAGTGTTATTAGGTGCCGTTATCGAACGCCCAAGTTCGATTTCCGGTACTGCCAGAAATTTCAGAATAGCAGGAGGGCTGGTATGTGGTTGAAATGGTGCATGCAGCTCACCTGCATTGGGGGTGTGCCTGAAAAGAGCTGCACCACCTCAGGGTAAGGACACGAGTTTACTTATTATTAGTGTTTGTTTTCGGCATTTAATAGTTGGACTGTCGGGCTGAGTAGTTTAGACGGTTAAGGCACTAGCCTTCTAACCACAACTTGGCAGGTTCCATTCTGGTTCAGCCTGATGGTATTTGTAGCTGTTCAAATACGTCAGCCTAGTGTCGGTAGATTTACTGGCATGTAAAAGGAAACTTGTCTGACGCGGGGATTGCAATTTCAGCACTTAGCAAATTAATTGCCAAGCTGAGTAGCACAGACAGTCAAAGTGCTGCTCTTTTCTTTCTTAGTGTGCACATATGTTAAGTATTCGGCATGAAAGAAGCCTGGATCTTCAAAATTACAATTATTATTGTACCGGGCGGTACACCTCCACGCCGCTAATTCAAATATTGCTCCTGTTGAAACTCTTCTACAGGAGAAAGCCTGAATTTTAACAAACTGTATTAACCCAACGGTTTCTCGGAAGATGTCACCGCTGTAAATTTGGTAATTTTGGAGTGTTCTGAACTGTGTCTATTTCAAATTGTGTTTGTTTTGCCCTGTACCAAGAAGTGTGGACATTCTCTTCTAGATGTCTCTTCAGAGAAAAGACTACGATTGTGCACTCTGGTGCGAAGTGATGGAACTGTTATTTGAAGAAACCTTCTATTCATAAGTTTGTTCTTTGTTAAATTTCTTTCTTTCAGTTTTTGGGTTGGCAATATTGATCTCTGTTTCCGCCAGTTTTGAATTCAGCCAATCCCGAATTTTCTAAATTAACTTTCCTCCAATCCTAGGTTTCTTGTACATGTTGTGTGTAACTTTTGATGTTAGTCAATAAAGGGAAGGGGTGTGGCGCTTTTATTTCATGAAAGGTCTCGAAACTTCATTGTGGGTATAAAACTGCTGAGGTTCATGGCTCGTGGGCACTCCATTGACATCTTGCTTAGTGTGTGAATATGTAGCAGGGGGCGGGTAGGCCTCTTTCTTCGGGCAGCAGTTCATCAACAAGGTAATGGCCGTTTAAAAACTTTATTTCTTGCTAGCTCAGCAGTTTAACCCATGGGGCAGGTTCGAAACTTTTCTCACGTAACCTACCTTTAAAATGTAAAAGACATTTGGTAAAATTCCGTCTCTAACTACAAATTGGGATAGAGAGTGCCTAACCCTCTCGAGCTCCCACTCATATTGTTTTGAGGTGACTACGTTTTCATTACCGATTTTCTTCTTTTCTTAATGTAATAAAGTTTTCTTATACGAGTCACCTCATTAGTATGGGATTAGCCCTTGTGTAAAAGGCTTAGTGCCACTTAGGATTTTATGAAGTGTCATTCAGGAGTGCAAGTATTCGCCTCCATCCATTTGGTATTGTGGGCCATGTAATTAACCAGTTCTTTTCTGATTAGGCCCGGTAGATTGGGTACTAGTTACCCCTGCTTCTTGTGTGTAAGTTGTGCCGTGAGGGCAAAATTCAGCGTCGAGTTGGGTATGCCTTGTATAGGCGTGAAAACGGGAGAGCATTGTAGCTCTTTCTTGTATCATTAGGGTAAGGTGTGCCTCGACAAGGCTTGATTATGCCATTGTGAGAGCATGTGCTCTTTGATCAGGGGATTTCTGCCCCACCAATAAGTGTATATGGGTAAAGTTGAGCTTGGAGCTCATGATATATTAACCTAGGGCATGAAGCCCAGCGATTGTTATTCCACTAGATTGTAAATTCTTGACCTGTTCATGCTACTTGTACCTGTTAAACTGTTACTTGTTGTTTTCGAGAAAGAAAATATAACCTTTTATTAGTTTTTAATTAATTTTAAGTTTGGTAGTTAGACCCATTCACCTGCCAGCACCTTCTTTCACCTCTGCTGATCCACCAAACCACGGTAACAAGTGGTAGCAGAGCGTGGTTGAATGGGTCTCAATTTAGCCCCTTTTGATGGCTAAATATTGCTTTCGGTTCGAACTCTTAACAATTTTCTCCGTCGCTGGAATTTTTCGATTTTTCTAAATTTGTAAGATTCTGTCATGGCTGGCCCTTGCGATGTCCTCCATACTGCCCAGTTGCGCAAGGAGGAATTTTTCTATAGACTCCCCATTACGAAGGTCGAATCTGGTGGCATGGTTGTTCAAGGGATTGTGATACTTAAGGTTCCGTCTGGTTGCCCCTTTCAAGTGCCATCTTTTTAGTGATGATCATTGTTTTGGTCGTGTGACATCAACCTTGTCATTCGTTTCGAGTGCTTCGTCACTGCACTTTTCCTATCGTTTGCCCCTTTAAGATGTATTTTTGGGCGAGTTTGTTGGGCATGTTCATGGACTAAATTCTTTGCGGAAGACCTACTCTCATTGTATAGGCACTATACCCTCAGCCCGCCTTGCTGGATGACACGTCTAATGGTTGTCTGCTATGGTAAAATGCGTATATTTTATTTGCACATCTTATTTTTCTTCCTGAGTCGGGCATTTCTCTGCACAATTCTTCCCTTGTATCTAATAAGCTTTGTGGTGTTCAGGTGTCGCTTACGTCCTAGTTCTTTCTCTGTAATGGAAGCCGACTACGTTGTGTGGAATCTAAGTACCTTGGGACCTGTAGACTTCTCTAGGCAGGAGCTGTATATCGTCTATTCCCTAGGCTTGATCGTAGGGTACTCTAATTTTGCGGCACGTATTGGTTGGTAAGGTTGCGTGATTGCGAGGCATGCAAACGAAGTATGTGTTCCTTTCGGCCAACATTCTGTTGTGTCTTCACTTTATATATATATCCCTCCCATCGGTGATGTGTCAGATGGGGTAAAGCTTCCAACATACTTAAAGTGGTCTCCGTCATGTTTATTGATCTTCCCTGTTTTCGTCCTCACGACATACACATTTCCCGGTCTCGCTTCTGTATTTTTGACAGTGCCTACCCAGTTGAGGAATTTTGCTTTCATTTGAGATGTGTTTCTACTCTTTCGACCCGCTATCCGGTCCTCCTGCTCAAGTTCACCCATGATGTCTTTTGTATTTTGATGCTTTGTAGGGTCATATTTTTGTGTAATAGGGGATCTTGTATGGGAGTTATAGGCTCCTTTAGATATACATTTTCTCTTTTGTGAATTAGGGTATTTATGATGTAAGAGAATGGGAGGATGTATTGGGAGTATGTTGCTCCTTTTGGGTATTGATGCATCTTCTCATGGTATTTCTTGTCTGTATTGTGTTACCTCTTTTCATGTGTAATTTGTATAGGGTAATTTGTCTTTTAACATGGGTGTAACGAAGTCACCCCAGAGTGATTATCCCCGGTAGGACATTTATATCGGTATGAGGTGTGTTTCGGCCTTTGGATTTATCGATGAGGTTCTACACATTAATTGCTCCTGGGAGTTGGTTTTTTCTGTAGGGCAGGCTCTTATACGGTAGTAAACCATCTGCGTCGTTAATTTGAGGTTCATCCCTACGAAGTTCTCGAATTTTTTTATATTTTTTAAATTTCTACCATCTCAAGAATTCCTCCCGGGAAGTAGGTACCATTCTCTTCTGTTAAATTCTTTCGGGTGTGTATCATAACAGTCTGCCCTGATAGAACGTTACTGAATTTCCGTGTCCCCCTATTTTTGGATTCAGTGTTTTTATATCGTAAAGTGAGTTGCTCTTTCTTCTTTTTGGTACCCTGGTAATGAACTAGATATGAGCATGGACGGAGGTCCACCCATTTAAATGTCGGAAATATTTTATGTTTAAAAGGTTGTTCCCGCGGGCAAGCTCGCCCCCAGATTTCATGGGCCGTGTGTCATTTTAGCTTTTGACACTTGTTACATTCTTAGTAAGTAACCCAGCCACCGAGAGGATCTTTAGGGTTCACCTGTCTCAGGTGAAATCCGTGTAAATTACTTGCTCATTGGATCTTTAACTCCTTGTAAGAACTCTAAAGGTTATATTTTTGGGTTTTATTTTTAAGGCATTCTGCCCTGTGTTCGTCCATCTACCTTGTGCAACTATGTAAACCTTCCCCATGGTTACTCTGCTGTCCTTAACCAACGGCCATTACCAAGCTCCCGCCTCCTGCTAAACTGCACCAATGGCAATTTAAATTTCCACGCCACTGGCCCCTCAGCCTCACCAATATGATAGTACCCTAAAGCAAAATTTCCAACAAAAAGTCTGTCGCGAAGATCTTACTGTTTCAGTGCCCCCTCAGCCATCAACCGCCGCGCAGCAACTTGAACGGAAACTGGGCCCCCTTCGTTCCTGTGAAGACTCTCTAAGAACGGCGTGCCGGAGTTCAGCTCCCGGCAAAGGCTGATGTGCGGCGCACCAATCGCACGTTACTGGAGGACTGCTACCAAACTTCGCATCTGCGGCGTGCTTCACCACGACCACCCCTCTCATAATGCGGGAGAGTGGTATCTCTGGGTACAGGAGGAGTCCGAGCGACTCGTATGAACATCGGCTGCCGCGGCGGGTGTGGCCGTCAAGCATTAGCAGCGTGTAGTGGTTTCACCTATCTCTAAATTGTAATTTTAATTAATAACCAGAGAAAGACATTGAATTTTTTTTCTTTCATCAAGATTCGTCGGCTATTCAGCAAAAAGTACTTTTTCATCTATTAATGTTCCGTCAATATTTTCTCACCCATCAATATCTAACAAATTAAGAGACCTTTGACTACTGAAAAGTTATATTTGCCTCTTCGAATTTTTTTTTAACTAATCAGCAACAAACTTGGACTTGCCAAAAAAAATAATTTCTTCTTCTGTGTCACCCCTTGGAAGGACTTTTGGGGGGCAGGTCTGTACCGGGCGGTACACCTCCACGCCGCTAATTCAAATATTGTGCCTGGTCAAACTTCTCTACAGGAGAAAGCGTGAATTTTAACAAACTGAATTAACCCAACGATTTCTCGGAAGATGTCACCCCTGTAAATTTTGTAATTTTGGAGTGTTCTGAACTGTGTCTTTTTCGAATTGTGTTTGCTTTGCCCTGTATCAAGAAGTGTGGACATTCTCTTCTAGATGTCCCTTCAGAGAAAAGACTACGATTGTGCACTCTGGTGCGAAGTGATGGAACAGTTTTTGAAGAAACCTTGTATCCATAAGTTCGTTCTTTGTTAAATTCCTTTCAGTTTTAGGGTTGGCAATATTGATCTCTGTTTTCCGCCAGTTTTGAATTCAGCCAATCCCGAATTTTCTAAATTAATTTTCCTCCAATCCTAGGTTTCTTGTTCATGTTGTGTGTAACTTTTGATGTTAGCCAATAAAGGGAAGGGGTGTGGGACTTTTATTTCATGAAAGGTCTCGACGCGTCTTTGTGGGTATACAACTGCTGAGGTTAATGGCTCGTGGGCACTCCATCGACATCTTGCTTAGTGTGTGAATATGTAGCAGGGGGCGGGTAGCGCTCTTTCTTCGGGCAGCAGTTCATCAACAAGGTAATGGCCGTTTAAAACTTTATTTCTTGCTAGCGCAGCAGTTTAACCCACGGGGCAGGTTCGAAACTTTTCTCATATAACCTACCTTTAAAATGTAAAAGACATTTGGTAAAATTCCGCCTCTTTAACTACAAATTGGGATAGAGAGTGCCTAACCCTCTCGAGCTCCCACTCATTGTTTTGAGGTGACTACGTTTTCATTACCGATTTTCTTCTTTTCTTAATGTAGTAAAGTTTTCTTATACGAGTCACCTCATTAGTACGGATTTTTTTTGCTAGGGGCTCTAAGTCGCACCGACACAGATAAGTCTTATGGCGACGATGGGATAGGAAAGGCCTAGGAGTTGGAAGGAAGCGGCAGTGGCCTTAATTAAAGTACAGCCCCAGCATTTGCCTGGTGTGAAAGTGGGAAACCATGGAAAACCATTTTCAGGGCTGCCGATAGTGGGATTCGAACCTACTATCTCCCGGATGCAAGCTCACAGCCGCGCGCCTCTACGCGCACGGCCAACTCGCCCGGTAGTATGGGATTAGCCCTTGTGTAAAAGGCTTAGTGCCACTTAGGATTTTATGAAGTGTCATTCAGGAGTGCAAGTATCCACCTCCATCCATTTGGTATTGTGGGCCATGTAATTAACCGGTTCTTTTCTGATTAGGCCCGGTAGATTGGGTACTAGTTACCCCTGCTTCTTGTGTGTAAGTTGTGCCGTGAGGGAAAATTCAGCGTCGAGTTGGGTACGCCTTGTATAGGCATGAAAACGGGAGAGCATTGTAGCTCTTTCTTGTATCATTAGGGTAAGGTGTGCCTCGACAAGGCTTGAGTATGTCATTGTGAGAGCATGTGCTCTTTGATCAGGGGATTTCTGCCCCACCAATAAGTGTATGTGGGTAAAGTTGAGCTTGGAGCTCATGATATATTAACCTAGGGCATGAAGCCCAGCGATTGTTATTCCACTAGATTGCAAATTCTTTACCTGTTCATGCTACTTGTACCTGTTAAACTGTTACTTGTTGTTTTCGAGACAGAAAATATAACCTTTTATTAGTTTTTAATTAATTTTAATTTTGGTAGTTAGATCCATTCACCAGCCCGCACCTTCTATCACCTCTGCTGATCCACCAAACCACGGTAACAATTATTATTTGCGAACTTTTCAGATGTTGGAGTGTAGTTAGTAAGACGTAAAGTGAACATTGTTATTATCCCCACTTCGAAAGAAAGTCGAACTAGAGGTGATGCGATTGAGCACAAGGTCTTTAATGTACAGTCATTTAGTTAGCATGCATGCTTGTTTCCCATATAAAGGACCCAATGTTCGATTCCTAGTTGGGTCGGCAATGTATTTAATTTCTTGTATCTCGAAGGATGAGTGTCTTTGAATTTAATGCACAAACATTTATTTACTATGATAGCCAGCAGTCCAAGAGGAAAAGTGCAGAATTCAATTCCCAGTTGGGGTGGGATTATTTAATTTATCGCAGCTCAAACATCATGTGTTTTGAATTAAATAGATACTTTCAATGCACAGTTATTTCCTTAGCATGATACTCAGCAGTGAAAAAGGGAAGAGCCCTGGGTTCCATTCCAGTCATGTGGAGCGTGAATCCTTTTTTGATTCTGAACACAATGTTTTATTCTCTGAATGATGTCAACAATATTGTAAGCTATATAAGTCATGTAGAATTCAAATCTATAGGCTCGAAATGTTACAAAAAAAAGTTCAGAGTTCCAAACACTAAAAACCAACAGCGAGTTACGCTGCAGCTAACATGCGTGCATCTCTGACTCTGCAGCTGCTCAGCTTCAAGAACTTGTAGTAGATTATTATAGTTATGCCCCTACGAATAATGCACATATATTTTATCCTTCACCATCTCCCTAGTCCCATACAGCCATCCTGTCCCAATTTGGCTCTGAGCCCTACACCATATTTCATTCCATTTAGCCCTTTTGCAGTTTCTCAGCTCCATGAACTAAGGCCACATTTCAATGTTATGGCCCTACGAATAAATCATATATATTAAGCCTTATGCCATTTCCCTAGCCTAATAAAGCAATTGTGTAACCGCCATCTTGTTCCGAGAACAGATCCAAAAGCCACTGGACCTTGTCTCAACTTGTATGGATAGGTTAAGCCTGGGATCGAAACTGAAAGTCGAGTCTGTAATGTCCTTGTAAGGTTAAGATGGACATTAAATTCGTGCATGTTATCTTAAACTAGCACTCATGACCCTATTCACATTGGCAGTTGTGTTTAGCCAGGCCTCTTGGGCATCAAAATTGAGTCTGTAAAGCTGACATCATTGTAAGATTAAGCCTAGGGTTGAATCCATGGCATGTGAAGTTAGGCATAAAGACAAATCTGTCCCTGTTAGGTTAAGCATGCACTCTTAAGACAGCACATTCTGTGTGGCGGAGGCTTGTCACAGGGGCGTATGGTGGCAGTGGCCGACAAACCTGTGAATAGTATGTACTAATATCTTCTTCCTTCAGTGTTACTTAAACCATGTTCCATACCTTCCAAGGACAGTGAAGAATATCTTCAAAGTATTATATACTTATATTGTAAAACATTTCTGTGTGTTGATTTTCAATTCAAAAAGACTTTAATATTTAACAACATCAAGAAGTCTTAATTTCTGTAATTCTCATGATTTATGAGCAGTTACGTTTTAAAATAAATGTAGTCTCCTGTTGTACTTTGTTTCACTAACCAGTCGTGTTCCCATTTCCCCCAAACTACTCTGCACCCAATTGGTGAACACAAGGAATCCAGAGGTGGACCGTTTGTATTAGCATATCACTGAAACTCCAGGTTACAGTTAAAAGTCACTATTTTTAAGAACTTGCAGGATTACTGTCTTCAGTGATAATCCTAACAGTTTCCATTGCATTTGGTCTGGTCCAACCCAAGCAGTTCCTTGTCAGATGACCACATGGATAGGGGTGTCATCGTATGTACCGATTAGTACAAGCTGCGAGGCCACGGTCTGCATTGTGGCGTCGCAGTCTCCTCACAGAGGTTGCAGCCGTAGGTGCGAGGATTCTCTTTGGCTGCCATTCAACAGTCGGCTCAGAACTGGCACGGACCAGGGGAATCGGACTGTCTAATTAAAATAAAGCATTGCGATGGCCCAAGCGGGTGTTGACGCAATGTGATTTCTGCCCAGTGCTCAGAATGTCAATGTGAAGAAATTCAAGCAAGCGCAGGTAAATGGCGGGAATAACTATGACTCTCTTGAGGTGTCGGGCATGTAAGTCCTAGTATCCGAGATGAAGCATACGTTATTTGCTCATCGTTTGAGATGTCAGGCATATAAGACCTAGTATCCGAGACGAAGCCTCTGGGGCAGCTCGAGTATCTCCCCGTTACCTGCGACGGGTGTGTGTCTTCAGCACCTATTGGCAGAAGTGGTCAATGGTCAGGGCAGGCACAATGTGCCTTGTCATCTGCACAAGCCTGATGCTGGAAAGTCACCCCAACTCCCTACCTGTGGGTCCGGTCCTTGAGCAAGACCACCCGGGCGTGGATAAAATCCCATTCATTGCTCGGGATGGAAACAGGAGGGTAAACACCCAGTCATGGGAGAGAATGATTGCGTGCAATCAAATGAGTCCTCAAAGGGCCCCGGATTCGGTCGCGTCAGGTCCTACGCACCGTCTAAGTAGGCAGGGGACCATCGATGACAACCAGGGTGATCCACCAGTCTACGTCGATGTTCCCTTCAAGATAACTGATTGTCCCGTTTGTCTCCGTGAGATGAAGGGAACATATAAGGATCTGAGCATCGATGATTATGTGGCTCATCTTAAAACTAAAAATGCTTCCTTGAAGATTTTATTTTGTTGCACGCTTTGCCTGAAGATGTTTGGTAAGCATGCCGCTCAGACCCATATTCCCAAGTGCACGGGCCCGCCCAAACCCTTGACACTATCATACGCATGTTCAGCGTGTACGATGTGTAGCGTTATTAACAAATACACTACCTGTGATATATATATATATATATATGTGTGAACTATCTTCTGTCTACGCGACATATAATTATATGGTGTCTCTCATTGGAACTGGTATTTTGGTAAATTAACTAATTCCTCTACGGACATTATGTTCACGGGCTAAGTACTGTACTGAGCCGTGATTTTCCCGTTCATATGGAACTGTTATTCAACTCTATGGAAAGACTAAAACCTTGAGTCTGGTAGACTTGGTTATTTCAATGGATGAGCGCTATGAACGGTTGGAATATTGGTTATATTTTCTGTCTAAACGTGGCGATTGTGACTTTTCGGAACATTGTTTGTTGCTTGGTAATGCTTCTACGAGCTATGAATACATAGTGGAACAATACATGGACTCATACGCCATCTGTGAGAGTGGCTAGCAACTTATCTTGGTGGTTCGGCGGTCTCCGCCAGGCCGTGTAGCGGGGTTGAGACTGTGTCGCGCCTAGTGACAATGTGTGAAAGGCGCTTTTTGGAAGTTGGACTCGCTCGTGACTGGAAGCTAAGCCATGTCTGACGGCTACGCAGTAACTCAAATAACTGTAATGGAAGCTGTAGGTATCGGGTGATAAAGGAGAGTACACCTCGCCTAACGAGGAAGTCTAAATGGTGTTGTACAGTATTTAAGTATATTCGTTTTTAGTATGTAAGTCATTCTTAAAAATTCTTATTTGTGAAGTGCCGTAGTAGTTGGTTATAGCACGAGGATGTTACCTGGGCATTACTGATCACCACAAAAGTTCGCCTTTAGGTCTTATTACTGTGTATATATCGCTTTGGTGTAGTTTTCTGTATTCTATAAGTGTTTATTGCTTATTGTAAGTGTAGTTAAGCTACAGCTTGATTATGGTGTTCATATTTGAAGTGTGTGCTGCGTAACGGCAAAGTACAGTGTTTGCTCTAGGTAACAGTCAAAATTTGCTCGTGCCTTTTCTAAATTTTGTGATTCCCTTTGTTAATTCTTGTTTCTGGTGTATCCACGTGTGTTTTCGTGTATCATTTGATCCGTGTGCTGTTTCTTTGGATTATTGCATCTTCATATTGCCGTGTTTATTGTGGTGTACACTATCGTCTGTTCTTTCTGATATCTTGTTCCCATACTATTGTTTTGTGATTCGGCTTGTGTGATTTGGCCTCCCGTTACTCGTGTTACGACCTAACTACTGCGATTGCACTGAACACCACCCATTTCTCGTATAGGGCATCATTATTTTTATTATTATTATTAGTTGGACTTTTCATTGATTCTTATTTGATTCATACATATGACTAGGGAATAGGATTGTATATTTCTTGCATTTCTGCGGGTGGTTTTGTTTTATTATTGCCCAATAATATCAGGATAAAAACATTTATTACAACGATGAAATTCTTTAACAATGTAAAAGTTTGAAGATTTAATTGAGGGTTTTGGGCACCCCTAGTGTGGAGTGGTTGTTGCTTGGGGCTTATCTACTCTTCTCTATATTGTTGCTTATCTTATCTTATCGCCGTGTGGCAGTTACGCAACTGTCATTGGTCATGATTGTCTTGTAGGCATTTGCATCGGTTGTTGTGGGCCGCTGTAATTATTATGATGTTTGTTTTGCGGTATTGAGGCAAAATCGTGTGTTTTTCTATCTTGTAATGTGGGTTCCGCCTCATTAAATTGTGCATTTCAGGTCGTGTTGTTACTAATTGCCACATCTACTATGGGGAGTGATTTTATTTATAATTTATTAGTGTTGATTTTATTTAAACTACTGTACGATATGTGTTTTCATATTGGTCGGTTGTAGTGTAAAGTCCCTTTATTTTCATGCATTGTTTGGTTTACGTTATGTGAGTTTGTGGGGAATGATCCTTCCATTAGGATGTATCGGAAGCCCTCTATTAAATAATTTGTTATAAATTTTATTAAAATTTTATGTTTGTTCACGAACACTTAATAGTAATTTATTTAGTTTAGCTGTCTGGTGCACCAGAATTTTATTTTACCAAGAAGACTTATTTTAAATAATATTAATTTTATTTATCTCTAGATTAGTTATCTGATTTATTTTCAGGGATGCCAAAAGTTAAATAATTTTTTTTTTCTCAAGTTCATTATGTTAATTGGGGTCTAATGTTTTTATTTTATTTTAAATAATATGTAAGAATGGATTTTCCTTTAAGTATAAATTTAATCTAAAACTTTATGTTGGTGTTGTTTGGGCAATGTCTGTCGCAATACCTAATGATCCCATCCTCTAATCTTATTTCTTTTGGGTTAAGTCCTGCACTCTTCCATTTTGCCTTTGTTGATGTTGTTTACTGTTTATCTTGTATGCGCACGTCCCAATGACGCTTGTTATTTTCTAGTATTGTTTGAGGGCGTTGCAGATGGAATTTGCTATGCAAAGAGGTCTGTCCCAACATGAGCGCCATACTCATCCGGCCCTCAGAAACTTGAGGCATAAGGATCCCGTTCCCGGCACAAAGCCCCGCCTTGCCGCAGGTAGTGGGAAAGAGAGCAAGTTCACTGCTAAGGAACTTGTGAAAATGTACACACTCTAGCAGGATCAAAGAGGGAACCCGGATTCAAATAGACTCATATTTGAGTCGTTGGGAACTAAGACCAAAAAGCAAATAAGTGATAAGCGATGTCAGCCCGCCTATCAAAGGGCTAGGGATTATTTCCTTCTTAGAAATCAGGCTATTCCTCCAGTCACTTGGGGGGAACGCACGAGCGCAACCAGTCGCCATGCACTAGCACCCGGATGCGCGTTCAACCTATCACTTCGCCACGAGGGAGGGATGTAGAGACTCCCATTGTGTCCCCATTGGGGATGATCAAGGCGAAGGACCATCTCAGCACGTTCCAGCAATAGCTACCATCTGGGGTGGAAGAGAATCAGGGTTGTCAGATTTTGTTGTCATAGGGGAGCCTTTTACACCCCCTATGGAATTGACGAGTGTCCATGTTGAAGATGAGCCCCAGATCTCCGTTGAGGATCCTCGCCCCTGGTTAGAGGCATCTTGGTAGAAGATGCTTCTAGATCAGATTAAGGAAGGGGACCTTAAATCTGGTCCGTGACTGCCGGGAGCAAGGGAACCAACATATCTGCTGAGAGAGGTGGCCAGCGTTGTGAATATCACACAGGAAATTGTAGAAACTGTATACACCGCGGTCATCGAATTCCTCTCAAATGAAAGTAAGCAGAATGCTCCCATCCAGGATGGAGCTTCTTCCCGTAATAGGAAGAAAAAGAAATCCACCACGAAAAAGGTGCGAGTTAAAAGATAACCATGATACCTGATCTCTACCACAACAACATTTCTCTCTGCACTTTATCGACTTGGTTCTCATAGAGATCGACCCCTGAACATTTACAGCAATAACGGCACATACTTCTTTGGAGCAGCTACAGAAATCAAGGCCTTTCTGAAAAAACAACCCTCAGAAAATCAACTTTTCACATAACTGCAGGCATGGGACTGACATGGCATTTCATCCCTTCTGCAGCATCACACTTGGTGGAATCAGGGAAGCAGCTGTCAAGAGTCTGATATATCATCCCAGACAAGTGATAGATTCTTATCGCTTCACCAACAAAGAATGGACCATTATAACAACACATCCTTTCACCAAAGCTAAATGATGACCCTATTGAAACTTCTTAACTAACTACATCCCATTTCCTTATAGAAGAGCCAATTACTACACTCTCTGATGATGAGTATATATCCTCTCTCATCACAACCTTGCCCACGTGGATATATTTTCAGCAGCTAACATAGAAATCCCGGAACAGATGGTGAAATGAATACCTCAATAAATGGGCAATGAAATACCCCATAGCAATAGTCATACTGAACGATGATGACACGCATGCTATGAAGTGGACGATTAGTGTGATCAAATTTATATCCTGGTAATGACGAATTCATTCATGTAATGAATGTTCAGGTCAGTAACATTGAATTTACAAGGCCTATTCCCAAACACTATCCCTTACGAAATATGAAACAGAAAGGCCAGATAACTCTTGAATGGCTTATTTATTCACTCCATGTTTAAGTAATATTATAAGTCACAATGGACTAGTAACACCACAGACCACATTAGGAAGAATAAAAATTAACTTTCACTTGCCATGAGATGGCTACAATGTGTGCAGTATATAAGCAAACGCACACAGTACACCTGCAACTTGTACCAACAAATCACTGTATTATCTAGAAATCAACAATTAATATAATAAATAAGATAACAAAGTGTTACATTTGGAAGCAACTAGTAAAATATCCTATAACAGTAGTTCGAAACTATTTATGAATTCAAAAGTATTAGTAGGAATGATACCAGCTCCCAAAACGATATAGAGTAAAGGTCTTTGGAATAATACTAGCTGCAGCACAATTGATAACGCAAGATCGTGGAACAACTTGAAAGAAAAGTGAAAATTAGGTAAGTAAACAGACAATCTCATAAAAAAAGTATATTTTCTGTAGGAATTTCAGTCATGTGCACTGAAATGAAGGATCATGCCTTGGTATCTGTTGAGCCATTTTCTAACCACTTCCATCAACTGACAATGGCTTATCAAATTATGTACATTACCTCAAGATAGTTTTCAAGCGATGACCCTGGCTCAGTAAACTCTGATTTAACTTCTTCTTTCAGAGCTATCACTTCTGATAAATGTTCAAAATTTTCCTGCGGAAAATAAGATATATTAGGTATGCTCATAACACACATCTACAAATATAGCCACCAACAAATGAGCATGTTCATTCATTAATTTCCAGTATTACATTACTCTCAGAATTTCACTAATGTTTAAGGAAAATTTCTACTAGCAGAGGATTTTTATAACCAAAGCTGTACTGAGAATGGTGTTACTATTCTTCCTCACTCCTTATATCACAGAAAGGATGAGAACAAAATGTAAAATGCAAAACATTTTCTAGCCATATTAGAAGATATAATACAAGGGATGGAATTGGGGTCATCTCACACAGAATTTGGAAGGAAGCAATCATAGGCATAAACACTAAATTGTATGAACTGTTTTCATATGTACAATCACATCAATCAAATCTTAAAAGTTGTTTGAACCACTTAAAAGAGTTAAAACTATTCTAAATATTTTTTGTTCTCAGAATACAGTTTGTTTACAGACAGATGAAAATAACTTGAAATAATGGAAACACATTCTCTACTGTGGTTTTGCTGAGATCACAGGGTCTACATAAAGCATTAAGACAGTTAAGTGTAAAATAAAAAACATAATGATGAAAGAAGCAGGCTTAATTTCTGAGCTCTATCAAGTTATCTGGAATGAGACTTACAAGTGATGCAGTTGTTGTTCCTTCAAGCCAGGCTGGTTCCTCCTTGATCTTTATTTCCAGGTCCATTTTGCACTGCAACTTAAGTATTTAGAAGGTACTGGGGTCGTTGATCACTTCCAATGACCTTACACTGAAATATATGCCAGAAAAGTATATAACATTATTGATGTCATTGCTACTTATGTTGTTTGTCAACAGACTAAACAACAAGCTTTCAATTTTACATGACCGTCAATATTAATCATACCGAAAAACTCAAAATTTTACATGACTCTTGATATTGTGATCATACCCAGAAGACCTCCGTTTTCTATGACTGATACTTCGATCAACGCTAAGGACCTCCAGTTTTACATGACTTCTAAAACAGTGATCACTTCCATAGGAAATATAAGTTAACATATCTGCTGATATCAAGATCTTAGTCAAAGGACATATAATACCACATGACTCCTTATATCATATAAATAGCTGTATAACATACAGTTCTATACAGCCTATACAGGACATTCAAGATGGCGACCAGTGCTTAGTAGCGTGTGTTTCAGTCTCCAGGTTTATCAGTGATTTGAAGGTGTAAGATCGGCATTTACGTGTGGAACTTTCACCTAAGTGATAAGTAAAACTACCGTGCTACGAACAGCCAGTTCAAAGTTTATCACAAATTAAGAACATAATCCTTCTTGTAAACAGCCATGCCAGGGAAAGGAAAGGCAGCAACAACAGACAGCCCAGTGAAGCGCGCCCTACAGGAAGCTCTGAGACACAAGGAAACACTCGCCACGCTAGCAAACATCATTCAAGACCAGGTAGCCAGGGCCGTTATAGACCAACTTAAAGATACGATAGATTTTAATACGAAAGTAATCGAGGAGATTAGGAAAGCGCTCGAAGCCAGAGACAAGACAATAACAGACCTCAGGGAACAGCGCGGAACTAAGACTGATGCTCTCGAACAATATCAGCGGCGGCAATCACTGCGTGTATTCGGGGTGCGGGAATCGAGTGGCGAGGACACGGACAAAATTGTCATCGAGATAGCTGACACTATTGGAGTACATTTAACGCACGAGGACATAGACAGAAGTCACAGGGTAGGCAGGATGAGTACAGATAAGCCGCGTCCGATAATAGTGAAGTTCGTGTGGTACCGCAAACGGAACGAACTATTCAAATCTAAAAAGAAACTGAAAGGAACGGGCAAAACAATTAGAGAAGACCTCACGTCAATCAGGATGAAACTGCTGCAAGAAGCCATCACTAGATTTTCTGTGTCCAATTGTTGGACAATAGACGGTACAATTATTGTGAAACACAATGGTGTGAAATATCGTGTGTCGAGACGAGCGGAATTGGACAGGATTAAATAAACCGACAGATCGAAACTAACAAGGCACTACACATTTTACAGTTTTAACTAACTTAGACACTAAATTTTAATTACTAGACTATAATTACTATTCAAACTATTACTTTTAGATTATATCTTCATTAGATTTACATATAATAACTAGGCAAGATAGCGTTCAGGTTGGCAACTCAAAGTGCGAGTGCTGAACATGCTTCTATTTTCGGCAAGGTTACTGGTGGTCCCATACCTACACAGCCCCCTAATACTAATACCCTTACAAATGCTTTTAACAACTTTCCAAATTCCTTACAGGTAGTACATGCTAACGTTCAAATTCCTCACTTCCACGAACTCCGTAACATAATTGCTAATGTCGACCCTCACATCGTCATGAACGGGGAAACCTGGATGAAACCTTGGTTGTCAGATTCTCTTGTCCACCTCGAAAATTATACCTTGATCCGAAATGATCGCACAGGTAAAGCCGGCGGCGGAGTAGCCATGTATATTAGGAACGACCTAAAATATAAAATAATCTACAAAACAATTAGTGAATACTGCGCAAGGCCTGAGTTCATGTTCATTGAAATTGAGGCTTTAGGTGTAAAGTGCTTAGTGAGTGTTGTGTATCGCCCACCAAAGATTGGATACATCACCGACCTTGAAGACATCTTACTTGACCTCTTACCAAGGTATGAGCATGTTTTATTACTAGGAGACCTCAATACTGACATCCTTAACGACAAAATGACTGAGACTAAACAACTAATCAACAAATTTAAATCTTGTAATATGACGATTTTGCCACATAACCCAACACATCACACAGCCACGTCACATACATTATTAGACTTAATTGTGACAAATAACACTGACAGGGTACTGACCCACGGGCAAATGTCTGCTTGCGGACTATCCAATCACGACTTAATTTATTTACCTTATTCACTTAAATGCCCCAAGTACAGACCAAATTCATTACATTCCGAGACCTATAAAGTATAAATAACGAAGCCCTATTATAAGACGCTGCAAACATACCTTGGCATAATGTCCATATTTTAGATAATATAGATGATAAAGTGGAGTTCTTAAACACACAACTGCTAGCTCTTCTTAATAAACACGCGCCAAAACGCACTGCTCGCGTAACTCGCCCTGCGGCTCCATGGATGACTCAGGATATACGAGACTTAATGACAGAGAGAGACAAAGCTTTCCGAAAATTTAAAACTAGCCAAATACCAAACGATTTTGACCTGTACAAGACCCTTCGTAACAGGACCACACAGGCCGTAAGAAACGCTAAAATAAGACTCTCACAGAATATTTTGCTAACCCGAAACAAGACAACAATCTGGAAAACCGTTAAAAATGGGCATAGGTGGAAATAAAATATATTCTGCTGACATTAAACTATCACTGGATGATTTAAACCAATACTTTACTACAAGACCCGTTAACATTGACGAGACAACAAAAGAACAGACGATTAACAAAATTCTACACAATGGCAATACTAACAATGGAGGTGAACAGTTACATTTTTCCCTCGTAACTCCTGCAGAAGTGAGACAAATTGCACGATCAATAAAGACAACTGCGACAGGATGTGACGAGATTGTTCCACAGTTACTGTTAAAAACTCTAGATGTAATCCTACCAGCTCTAACCCACATCATTAATACCTCACTGATAACCGGCATATTCCGTTCCCTTTGGAAATAGGCAATTGTTCGCCCACTCCCCAAAACCAACAATCCCGTGGAACCCAAAGACTTTCGATCCATTTGCATTTTACCATTTCTGTCCAAAATTTTGGAGAAAATAGTTCACAGACAAATAATCGCATATTTAAATAACAATATGCTTCTTGACAAATACCAGTCTGGTTTTAAAAGCAATCATAGCACAACTACTGCACTGCTTAAAGTTACACACGACATAGGAGTAGCTATGGATAAGGGAGAAGTTACTGTTTTAACTCTTCTAGACCTTAGTAAGGCCTTCGACTGCGTTGACACGGACATACTAATAGCAAAATTACGTGCACTTAATTTCTCACAAAGCACACTATCCTGGATGTATTCCTATCTCTCTGATCGCCGGCAGTGTGTATCTACAGGTGAAAATTTCTCTTCATGGCAATCTGTTGAGACTGGACTACAACAGGGTTCAGTGCTAGCGCCACTCCTATTTTCGATCTTCATTTCAGGACTAACACAAGTAATTAAACATTGTCAATATCATGTGTACGCAGAAGACATACAGATATATACACATGCATATCCTCGTGACTTACCGACTGCAATAAATAATATGAATGACGACCTAGGAAGAATATGTAGGTGGACCGATGACCATGCACTAAAAATCAATACCCAAAAATCGCAGTGTATTCTTTTAGCTACCCAAAATACCCACGCACGACTTACAGACGTCCATACCAACTCACTAACATTAAGAGGCAAACAGTTACAATTCAAAGACACAGTTAAAAACTTAGGGATGATAATGGATAAAAACCTTAGTTGGAAGGATCATGTAACGGGTATATGTCAGCGAGTGTTTTATTCCTTACATTCCCTTAAAAAACTCAGAGATTTACTCCCCCAAAATGTAAGAAAACTGCTTATCCAAAGTATAGTAATGCCAATATTCGACTACTGTGACGTAGTATACAGTAACCTGAACGCCTCACTCTCCATCAAGCTCCAAAAGGCATATAACGCATGCGTTCGATTTATTTCAGATATACCGAGGTTTAGCCATATTCCTCCCGCATTTGGTAGGCTTTCATGGCTACGCTTAAGGGAGCGACGACATTTACACACTCTTTCCCTGTTACATCGTATACTGAACCTTAACACACCTGAATACCTTGCCACACAATTCCATTACCTAGCATCACCTTCTAGTATTCCTACCAGATCATCATCCACCTCAGTACTAAGAATTCCCATTCACCGCTCAACTGGCTACAGTAGATCATTTGTAGTCGCCGCCAGCCGAATTTGGAATTCCTTACCTGCTGAAATTAGGAGCGTGTCAAACCACCTCCGCTTTAGGAAACTCTGTCAAACCTGGTTAATCTATATAAATAAAATCGTAACGACCGTATGTCTGTACATTGATTATTTTGGCGAAATTTCCGTACAGTTATCCGTTTCAGGTGTAATAATGACCATCTGCATCATTTTTAGCTTTGGTGTCTGTGTGTCTGTTTGTTTGTCTGTCCTTCTATAACTTGAAAACTACTGGATATATTTCCACCAAACTTCATATTTAGAATCCACCTGTCCTTGGGTAGGTTTTAGCGCAAATATAGTTTCTAAATCCCTGAACTGAGTGGGGATTTTTACGAAACCGAAACCGTGATTTTGCACTCCCTCAAAGTATACACAACCGAACTTAATGGAAATCTACCTGCCTTAATGAAAATTAATTTCTAAACCTTTTTTTCTCATGTGCATCATTTCGATAACAGGATTTAAGGGAGATACCATTAACGGACCGTTTTCGGTACAAATCCCACCGGACTTAACGCAAGAGCGGGTGCGTGTAAGCGTATTTCTTACAACTTGAAAACTACTGAAGATATTTGAACCAAACTTTATATAGAGCATCCATCTGTCCAAGGGTAGGTTTCCTTGGTGTCAGTTAGTTAATTTGTTTGTTTGTTTGTTTGTTGGTTGGTCTGTTTGTCTTTCTACAACTTGAAAACTATTGGATATATTTCCACCAAAAAAATCCACCTGTCCTTGGGTAGGTTTTGGGCCAAATATTGTTTCTAAATCCCTGAACTAATTGGGGTTTATACGAAACCGAAACCGTGATTTTGCACTCCCTCAAAATATACCCAACCAAACTTAATGGAAATCTACCTGCCTTAATGGAAATTAATTTCTAATCCTTTTTTTCTCATGGGCATCATTTCGATACCAGGATTAATAACGGAGATATCATTAACGGACCGTTTTTCGGTACAAGTCCCACCGGACTTAACGCAAAAGCGGGTGCGCGTAAAGCGTATTTCTTACAACTTGAAAACTACTGAGATATTTGAACCAAACTTTATATTTAGCATCCACCCCTCCAAGGGTAGTTTTTAAGGTTTATACCAATTCAAACTCCCAGAATGGACTGGGGTTTGATAGGGGAGCGAAATGGCGATTTTTACTCTCCCACAATATTTAAAGTACAAGACCAACCTAACTGGAAATCGATCAAACTGTTTGGAAATCCAATTCTAATTTGTTTTTCTCATGTGCATTTTTCAACGGGAGGATTAATAAGGGAGATAACATGAAAGGTCGGTTTTCAGGCTAAGTCTAGCGGACATAGCCCAAAAGGTGTTATATGTGGAGCAGATTCTTTATCTATCTAGATAAATCATATCGTAAGGACCGTGTGTCTGTGCATTGATTATTTTGGAGAAACTTTCGTACAGGTTTCCGTTTAAGGGGTAATATGGACCACCTGCATATTTTTAGCTATAGTTTCCTGGAAGTCCTAAATTTTACCCCTCCCCCTCGCCCAAAATCAAGATTGCCTCACAATCTGCCACACGAGCTGAAATATTGAGATTAAGCAAATTTATACGTTTTAGCCGGTAACCTATGGAAAACTTCCAAGATCTTTAAATATTTCACTTTTTGTATCGAATAATATCGAAATGTAGGCAATTTAATGACGGTGCAGACCTTCGTTTCGAGGTATTTCGCAACTAAACGGTAAGTCTTATCACAAAACGGATGGCACGATCTCCGTTCAATTTCGAGTAATCTACAACTTTGGTCCTGTGATAATTTGTCGTATCTCTCTCTCTCTCCCTTATAGGGTAGATTTGGCTGTATATTTCGATGGTTCGTAAAATTTGTGCTTTTTACACGTGTATTACTTAGTTTGACACACTTATAGAAAAGGTAGAGTCATCGAATTTGGCACGCACATTGACACGACCAATGGCTATATGCGAACACAATTTCATGATTCTAGCTTCCACATAAGTATGTGAAAAATAATGTAAAATGATGAAAATCTACCCAAATTTCACCCCATTCAAATATCGTAACTCAATCGAACCCATAAATATGTGAGATACGAGAAAATGTTTTAACACCAAACATGTAGAGCGATAAAATGGACGTCTGAGGGTGCAAACCGTTTGTTGGTATGATGTACCGTTTAGGAGCAGTAAATCTCGAAATTAAGGTTTGCACTTTCAAACGTGCCCATGCTTATCTGTCATCTGTATAAATATAATCGCAACGACCGTCTATCTATACATTGGCTATTTTGACGGAATTCCCGTACAGTTATCCGTTTCAGTTGTAATAATGACAATCTCCATATTTCTTAACTTTGGTGTCTGTCTGTCGGTTTGATAGTATGAGTTTTTATAACTTGAGAATTACTGAATATATTTCTACTAAACTTGATATTTAGAATCCACCTGTCCTTGTGTAGGTTTTAGGGCCAATATTATTTCTGAATACCTAAATATACTGGGGGTTTATCCGAAACCGGAACCATGATTTTGCACTTCCTCAAAGTATGCACATCCGAAATTAATCGAAATCTACAATCCTTAATGGAAATCCATTTCTAAACCTTTGTTCTCATGTGAAATTTTCGACAGGAGTATTAATAAGTGAGATATCATAAACGGTTGGTTTTGCAGGTTAAGTCCAGCGGACGTAGTCAAAATGTGTTGTACGTGGAGCAGATTCCTTATCAATCTATATAAATAAAATCGTAACGACTGTGTTCGCCTGTACATTGACTATTTTGGTGAAATTTTCGTACAGATAACCTTTTGAGGGGTAATAATGATCGTCTTCATATTTGTTGGTTTAATTTCCTGAAAGTCATATTTTACCCCCTCACCCAAAATCCAGATTACAGCATAATCTGCCAGACAAGCAAGAAAATTGAAATTTGTCAAAATTATACGTTTCAGTCTGTAACGAACGAAAAACTTCACATATCATTATTTTTGTCATTTTTTATTCCCGAAGAATATCGAAATATGGAAGCAATTTTAATGATGGTGCAGACCTTCGTTTCGAGGTATTTCGTGGGATAAACGGGAAGTCCTGTCACATAACGGATGGCACAATCTTCATTGAATTAGGAGTGATCTTCAACCTTGGTCTTATGACTTTTTGTCGTATCTGTATCACTTATACGTTAGATTCGTCTCTATTTCTCAATTTTAAGTAAAGTTAGACTCTTTACCTATATAATTCATACTTTCAATCACTTAAGGAAAGATAGTATGATCAAACTCTACACGAACATTGGCCCACCCAGTACCCATATGTGAGCCAAATGCTATGTCACATAATTATCCGAAAAGTAATGCAATGTAAGATAATCTTACACAAATTTCAACCTATTCAACGTTTCTGACTCAATCTGACCCATGAATAGATGAGATGCGAGAAAATATCATAGGACCAGCCATTTAGATCGCTAAATACTGCGCCTTACGGTACAAATCCCTTGTCAATAAGACGTACCGTTTAGCAGCAGTTAATCTGTAAATGAAGGTCTGCAATATTGTAAACATGCATATACTTATATATATTCATTGATGTCGATTTGTAGCGATCGAGAAAGGGTCTGTCTGCTATAGTAATCAGTACTCCCTACACCGACTTTGACTGCTGGCAGTAGGAATGGGGTCCTTCTCCAACTCCTGTGTAACTGGCATTAGTAAGAAGGGCCTACCATTTTAATGAATAATTCACTTCTCGATTTGTCTTGCAGAAGGCAAGGGATCATGCAGTTTTGTTCGAAAGTCCCCTACCCTATTGTGTTTGGCTCTAGGCCAGGGTGCCCGCCATTATAAACAAATGTTCCAATCTAAAATTTGATTAGCATTAGGCATAGTGGCCTGCTATTTTCATGGAAACTCACTAATTCTGTGTGACTGGCAGTAAGCTGGCTGGCAGCAGTAAAAAGGGCCTGTCATTATAATGATAACTGCACAACTCAATTTTGACTGGTGGTATGGAAGTTGCCTGCTATTATAATAAAAACTCCTCAACTGTAATCTGTCTGAAAGTAGAAAATGGGTCTGCCATTGTAACTAAAACTCCCCAAATCGATTGTGACCGCGCAGTAGGCTATGGGGCCTGCAATTATAATGTAAACTTGCCAACTCGATTGTGAATGGCAGTAGGCAAGTGAGCCTGCCGTTATCATCACAACTCCGCAACCCTCACTTTACATTGGAAAAAACGTATGGGGACCTCCCTATGCTATTTCTCGGATAACGCTAAGAGACATGCAATTTTAAAACAATCTCATTTACTGCACGCACAGTATTTACGTCGATATCCGTATACAATGTAGAATACCGTAGCGAAGCACGGGTACAATTGCTAGTAAATAATAATAATTTCTTATAACATAGTAGGACTAGATCATAGCTAAGTTATTAGGTTAATTAAAACATTTAATTGATACCGTAAGATATTAGCTAAGTTATTAGGTTAACTGAAACATTTAATTGATACCATAAGATATTATACTGTAGATAATTTAGTGTATATTTAACTCTTCATGTAGGTGTATGGTATGGTCGGACAGAATAGCAAGCTTCATAGCCTGAGTCCCGCCATATAAAACAAGACAATAAATAAATAAATAAATACAGAACTGAAACCACAACAAGATTACCTTTCTTGTTAAAAATCCAACGTACATCGCTTGTGGTTGAAATGCACAACATTTCTTGAAAATTCAGTGACTATTCCGTTGGTATATCACTCTGATCACCTCGGTTTATATCTTGGATTCTTCCTATCATTTTTATCCTTTGCAATAAGCTTCAAAACTAACTGAACAAGTTCACAGTATTGTCAGATTTGTTCTATAATTTTCCTTCCCGGGATCAAATTCTCTCAAATAATTCTCCTCTCATCAAGCTGATTCACCACCTCTTTATTTGAGGCATATATTATCAATCTGATTTTCAAGAACTTCTGATAACACGGCCTTTCAAAGGCTTTAACGCTGTTTTCTCACTCAGTGTAAACATAATTTTTAAATTTTTGAATTCGTTGAACCTAAAGAACGTGATGGAGAACAGATGGGAATTAAGGCTGGCTTCGGTGATGATATTTATCGATATTGAGAAGGCATATGTCAGTGTACCATGGCAAGTGATCTCGGATGCATTGATTAAAAAGAAGGCCGGGAGAGCAGAAGAAACAAGTATAAAAGCCATGAAAGAAAAGAGGGTAAGTATTATGAATACCATGATAGGACGAACAAACTGGTTCAAAGTAGAAACAGGACTTCAAAAAGGATGTGTTTATCCCCTCTAATCTTCATTACGGTCATGGATGTAATCCACAAAAGTATACAATAAAAAATGGCAACCAAGGACGCATCTTTGCAGATGAGACAATAATATGTGGAGAAGATGAAATGGAAGCACAAGAACAAGATACTGTATGGAATCAGGAGATAGAGGAATATGGAATGAAAATAAGTGTGGAAAAGTGTATGATAGTAGTGGTGACGAGATGTAATAGAAAAGGTCTTTTTTTTTGCTACTTGCTTTACGTCGCACCTACACAGATAGGTCTTAGGGCGACGATGGGACAGGAAAGGGCTGGGAAGGAAGCGGCTGTGGCCTTAATTAAGGCACAGCCGCATTTGCCTGGTGTGAAAGTGGGAAACCACGGAAAACCATTTTAAGGGCTGCCGACAATGGGGTTCGAACCTACTATCTCTCGAATACTGGATACTGGCCGCACTTAAGCGACTGCAGCTACCGAGCTCGGTAATAATAGAGAAGGAAGTGGGAATATTGAAGTAAAGGAAAACCATTATAAGTTGAGGAATGCTTCAAGTATTCAGGGAGAATAATTGCAGAAGATGGGAAAATACATTAAAAAATTGGAAAGAGAATTGAACAAGCCAATGAGTTTTACCAATGTGTGAGATGTATAGTCAGTAACTGGGATGTCCCAACGAAATGAAAGAAAATTTTGCACCCAATGTATTACACACTAATTTTGACATATGCGTCAGGCACATGGAAGAACACATGATGAAAGCAGAATGCAAGATGCCAAGGTGAAATTCCTTACAGAAATAACAGGGAGGGCATGAAGCGATAAAGTCAGAAACATAGAAATCAGGGAGGGAATTGGATCCCCTGAACTGAAAGGCAAGATAAGAGACCCGTAAGCTGAAATGGTATGGACACATGATGAGAATGGTTGGGGATAGAGTTCCAAAGTAAGTATATACAGGGAAAGTCATAGGAGAAAGACATCGGGAAATGCCCAGAAAGGGGTGAATGGATACAGTAAGAAGAGTACAGAGAAGAGAGGAGTAAAAGTAGAAAAAATATTCAAGGAAGAAAGGGAGTGGTTGAGAGAGAAAAATTGAGGAGTTTCTTGATTCACACTTCAACCCAGTAGACTGGAAATGGAAAATGAAGAAAATTCTGTTGAAATGGAGACAAAAATTTATCCAATACTGCTATAGCTCATTTCATCGAACAATGCCACCAACCTTTACTTAAGTATCCTTTCTTTTTTTTCGGTTCATGTCATATCTAATGACACAAACGAGTGGTGTTTACCAGAGCGCCCCTAGAAGGGAGTTCCATGCCAAACAATTGGTTTAAATGTTTAGCAGTTTTTATTGTTCCCCAGGTGGTACAAAAATTGTCTATGTTGAATACCTCGAGTAATGCTTCAGAGAATTCACTTCAACCAATAGCAGTGTTCATTAGTCACTTTGTGATATTTTACTGTAAATGTAAACATACTGAACTAACAATTAGTACTATAATTTCTCCTACAGGTAATACAAGCTTCGTACCCGTGGCTAATTGAGTCAATCCTTACGCATTGCCAATACTGTAGTGTGCCATTTTTACTTGTTCTGGCCATCACAGGTTATTCTATTAATACGTTATTGGCTTTACTTTCAAGCAACTACGTTTTACAGTTTCCACAGCCAGAATTTATTCCTGAAGATTGTTCTTCCATTCCTGCTAGCAGTTTAATGTTGCACTAACAACTCCAAGGGAAAGGGATAAGATTAGGTACACATCAGCATTAATTAAGGTTAATTACTGATAAAATGGGGAAACCACGGAAACGTTTTTCAGGGCTGCAGATCCTAGGATTCGACCCCATGCAAACTAACCGCCACTCGCCCCTGAAAATCTTATACAAACCAATAAATCAGAGAGGCAGGCAACTGTTACCTAAATCATCACGAATAAATACCGGATATAGCTGCTGTGGGGTAATGATGTGATACAGAAGAATCTCCATAACAACACTGATATAACAAGACACAGATATCCTAAATGGAAACCTCTCAAGATTTTGAGCCCTACTACCATATGTTGCAGGATACAGTGTAAAGAACAACTTAACATTCACAGCGTCACTATAAAATTGCACAGAAAGGTAAATTACACAGCAAAACAATAATTAAAATTCATCTGCATTGCTCTTCAGAAAAAAATCCTCATTCCACTAATTTAGGGTATACGATATATTGCTACTTGACACAACCTGCAGGCACTTTCAACGCAAAGGCTGGGAGTTTTCTAAAAAAGCAAGCTAGTTATATGCAAATTAATTTTTTATGCTTAATTTAAAATAAAATTTAAGAAAATTAATAACATTAAGTATTATAAATATGCAGAATGCTGAAACTGAGAAAGATTAGTATTAACTTATTCTCAATTGAGTTCTATACATTTACCAAAAGTAAGTTATTGAACTTGAACATTACCGACAATTCGTCCCTTGATAGCCAAAAGGGCGAACGTTACATTTTTTGCGAAATTGAGTTATTGGTATATTCGTATTTAGCAATGTGAAATGCACATTCAGGCAAAGGGGCAGACGTTTTAGTCCCATAGTAAGCCGAAAAATACAAAATCAAAGTATGTGTCAAGGGCGAACGTTCTCCAGGCGTTACCGCCATAAGGGCCAACGTCCTATCTTGACAATACATGTAGCCTGTTTTTCGAACGAAAATAGGGTACGTTATATCCTTAGTTGGAGCTTTGTTACAATAACAGATAATGTAATTTACAATGTATCATTACGTATGCACCTGTATTATGCTTCAGCATCAGCTAGAGGTACAGTTTACCGTGTTTTGTTTGCAATATTCATGTTAACAACATCTGTCTATAATACAATCTCAGACTGAGATATTTCGTGGACTGTCGTATTTGTGTCGAATAGTAACAGTCAGAGGAGAAATAATTCCATCACACTTCAGTTTACAAATAATTCATCCATAACAACATTTGGAGGTAAGGTAATAAACATTTATTTTATATCAAAGTATGTAACTTAACATTGTAACTTGCTTTTAGGTAAAGCCGTGTAAGAATCTTGTGAGGTTATGTTATCTTAATATTTTCATTACTGTACGTTTTAGATGTTACTGTGTACAGTTAATTACAGTTCGAAGTTAGATTATACTTTGTAAATAATGTTTAGGTTTAGCCATACTTCAAGAGATTGGATTTCTATTTGTTTTTCAATATTTATTTCATAATTACGAATAAGTTTATACGAAGTTTGCGAAGTCTTTTACTTGATTTTAAAATATCAGAAAACTTCGAAATGGTGGTTTTAAACCTTGTACAGACTGTAAATAAATCATGTCTTTTTTTATCAGTGACGACGAACTGTACCAATATGTCAGCACGGTCTCGTCGTATTGTTCAACTCTCATTACACACATTTGAAGGAGCCCTTAATGTCAGCATTAAAGAGAGTATGTCTCCAGAATCACAAAATCAGCCGTTGGTAAATAGTGAAATTGTCGATCTTGTCGATCCTGATGAAGTAAGTTCAAAGCTATCTGAATTTGAACAGTTCGAGGAAGCTTATAATGAGAGAATTGGAGAACGTACAACTACAGGTCCACAAAATGATCAATTTAGCATTAGTGACATTATTTCTGAGCCTGTGGAAGTAGGCACAAGTACAAGTGATCGTGAACTGGACCATTTCGTGTCTAGTAATAATGACATTCAAACTATCAGTGAGTTCGCAACAGAAGCAGATTGAACTCGACCTTTAAACAGTCTTCAATCAACAACAATCAGGATTCCTTCAGCAGCAATTATTGTAGGAACACAGGGCAGTGTACAAAATGATGCCCACAATGGTAATGTTCAAGGGTGCATAAATGTTGTTAGTGATAGTGAGTGCGTAGGGAAAACAGGAAAGCAAAAACAATGCCATTTTCTGTAAAACTGAACAATAAAATAGCTAGAAGGGAGGGAAGGGAGTACACAAATTTTAAGGGTTTTCAGAAATATAAGAGGAGTTCGGGTAAAAACCCATGCTTTGGACAAACGTGCACTAAATCTCTTAGCTGTCACTTATTCACAGAGAATAATAGGAAACTGATTTTCGAATCATATTGGCAGCTGGGTTAACAGCAACATGATTTTTTGTTGTCTAACATCCAGCAGAATGCCATTCAAAGACATTGTAAAGACAGTCAGAAAGGAAGCAAATTACTAGGCATGTTTTCCTACCACTAGGTGAACTTAAGCATAGAGTATGTAGAAGATTTTTTATTGCTACCCATGGGGTCGATGACAAACTTGTGCATTATACAGAAGATCAAAAGACCGGCATAAACACATCAAAACCTGATATTCGTGGAAAGCATCCACCGAGACCATTTCTTAGCCAATCTATTTCAGTTCAGATAATTAAAATAACATACTTGATGCCAGGCCATTCCTTCATGCCTGCCGATTCAATGCATTCCACAATTGAATCAAACTGCTGAAGGAAAACGATATGGGCTCCCAGTGAGTGGTCCACACAGCCTGCTCCATACAAAGATTTCTATGGTTGGAAAGAATTCGTTGGTGATATTTCCATGATAAGACCAGACGGGACTAAGGTAATGTTGAGGGATGTACGAAAGGTTGTATTTTCTAAGGACTCATGTAAGGTATTAGTAAATGCTCACTGCAGCTTAATGATAGTATAGAAACTGAAATCAAGCAAAAATCTAAGAGATTACCCCGAGCTGCCCTAGTAATACCTCGATTTCTTCATACTAATAATAAGAAACTTCCAGTATCTTCAGACAAATGCAAGGATTTGCATAACTTGTGCACATCATGTGCTATTCCTCCTTGTTACCTTGATGAATACCTCAGTATGAAGCCCATGCCTAATGCACCAGTCACACTATTAGAAACAGATGAAGAGGATGTCCGAGTTGAAATTCTACTTTATTTAACACGTACTTGAGTATTTTGGTTTTATTTCAAGTACTGTAGTTTAAATTTCTAGCTAGATGATCCCGAACTTTTGTTTTTTACTACCCCATAGTATTAGAATGCTGCTAACATGTTTGATCATTTGTTATGTGTTTATGGCTGTAAGGTAATTTTAACATGATTAAATACTATAAACACACTGATATGACATGATTCCCCGATTTCCATTTAATTTGTTTGCAGTTCTATTTCTTTAAATGATAATTATTTGATATTGACGTTCAGCACAGCAAAATTGACATGTTAGATAAAGTTACCTACAAAAGGGCCAAGGTGTTAATTCCAACATGGAGGCTTACTGGCAAAAGGGCGAACATCGCAGTTTTAACATGTATTTCACATCTATTTCAGTTATAACCAATAATAACAGAAAAAAAATAGTATCAACATAAACGGAAAAGTTGCACGCTTTATATGAACTAACATTATTTACCTGAAGATAAACCAAAATTTCCTGAAACGTTTTTTGCTTCTCCTGAAAAATTAACAAAATGTAACGTTGGCCCTTTTGGCTATCAAGGGACGAATGTTAGAGGTTGTTGACACAGTGTAAAATGATAGAAATCACAACTCTTCAATGAAGCAAATCCGTAACTCACTTAACGGAATAAGCTGTACGATTGGCTAATACGCTCCTTACATAACAACATACAAGCCACTTCGAAACGAAACCGGATATTTGAATGTTGTTTAATCACTTTAAGGGAACCAGGGACACATTTTCTAATTTTCCACAATTTTTGAGCAATCACAATGAAATTGATATGGAATATGTAGGACTATTATGAAAAGAATATATCTTAATTTCAACTTAATATCCTTATTAGTTCCTGAGATATGATGTACTTTGTGTTTATGACACTCGCGAAACAGGCAACTTTCAAAAAGTTCCCTGTGGGATGGACTTTTACCTGAGAGTTTGAAAACTTGTGAAATGATTCTTCCTTATAATACAAAACAACTCTAGGATGGAATTCTTGATTCACCCTATGTTTCTCAATCAACTCCTGTTTCAATTTTTTAATTTTATTTCATGTAATTTTCCACTAATTTTCTGTACATTTTGCCTCATAAAATGAGTATGTTGAAGAAGAATGCAAAAGCCATCCTACAATTTCTTTGTTAGGTCACATAGAAGCTACATACTGACTTTGGTAAATATAGGTTTAGATTTGACCCGCATGGAACCCTGCAGGTTACAAAAAATGGTGTTTTGAGTTAAATGAATTTTAGTTCTAAAACCATTAAAAATTTTCATAATGGCCTTTCCAAATCTCTTAAAATTCACCAACACTATGACTCCTACCCTCTTGTTTCTTCTTGGCTTCCTCCCTGTGTACCTTGAGGATTGTCAGTTCTTTCCTGGCTGTTTTCTTTTGTTGTGTGACTGACCGCTGACTGTAAAATTTTCTTCTTCCATCTCCTTGTGTGGCAAGTTTGTTGGATACTGGTGAAAGTTTATAATTCCTTATAACCATTTTCATTTCTTGTGTTGCGCTACATCACATGTTGCATTCTGCAACTGCATTAGAAACAGCTATTCCAAGTCTTTTTGAGGACAAAGAGGTCTCTTTTGGGCACATTTTCCATTTACATGCATGAAGACTTTCATTGCATTTTGAGTAGCCCCTCTACAACATCTAGACAGAAGTTCTGTTGATGCCAGCCTTTGGTATACAGGCACAATTTTCAGCAGCATTGCAGTTGTGAACTTAACTGACATTTTTTGTGGGTTTTGAGGGGTTTGTCCAGTTGCGATACTCTTGTAGTAGAAGCACCATGATTCAGGTCCTAAAAGGCATTTCTTATGCTTATGATCTTCATCTGTGGAGGAGTAATGTTATAGTGAGGCATATATTGCAGATTTCATATTATCTGTTGAGGGAATATTTGGACATATTGCCTGCCTATAATAATTTGTGAGCTTCACAATAGTTGCTTCTTTCAAACTTCCAGGCCCCCTTCCACCAAGTGTAGTTCCTTTTACTTTCCACTCTTTCACCAAATTCCTCAAACCAGTCCCCATCCTTTTTGCAACATGGTTAATGCACTCTTCTTTCTTCAATTGTACTTCTGGTCAATATACTGCTTTATTTAAAAGGTGGAGAAATGGTTTGGCATCCTTATCAGAAAGCACAGTTGTGTAGCGCATGCCACATTCTTCCACTGATCTTTTTCATAAAATATCAGCTGCAAATACTTCCATTGCTACAAATGATCCCTCATAATTCCTCGAGCATTCCCCACATGCTTTATGACCTTCCAGCCATATATTATATTCTGGAGAATCATCACCCAGTTCCTGAGCAGTTACAACACACATGTGACAATATTTAGATAACACATGGTAATCTATAACTAATCCACTCAGAATGTGAATCACTATGCCAATGCCATAGAGAGATGTATAGCCACGCTTGTGCCATGTTCCATCAACTGATACAGCAATGTCAAGCACTTGTTTACCTACATTGGATGGATCTACTTCCTCATGATTTGATATTATATTCACTAAAAATTTCCCACAACCTTGCTTGCAATTCACGAAACTGACCAAAACAAACCCAATAGTAAACAAGGAAGTGTATAGGCTGATGTCAGGCTGTCCACTAACTTATTAAATATATCATTTGATTACAACTCTCAAACATATTAAAATACTACTTCTAAAAACACATAGAATTTTTTCAAGTCAAACATGTCACTAGAATGGATAACATGTTTTGAAATATAAAGTTTTATGTTGACTAAATTATAGGTTGAAGTAGTTCATAACATAGCCAACAGACGGCAGTATATATTCCAATATTCAAAAATTGTTTCATCTCAATGCTACTGAAAATAGGGAATTAATGGTAACAGAAGGGACATGGATAGCCGAGCATACAGAGGAATGGGGGCGTGGTGGAGAATTAAATGACCATGCAGAGCCATTTAAAACGGCCGTAACTACGCCAAAAATAGTCACAGCGACACAAAACCACTTTTGTTACGTAGAGGAAGGTTAATACAATTTATTTATGCCAGAATTCAAATTTCGACAATTTCATCCATTTACCGAAAAAAATGTGTCCCCGGTCCCCTTAAACAACCTTTAACAAACTCTAGATGAACAAATTTGATTCGTAACAGTCAGTTAAACAGGTTGAAGATAGAAAGGGTGTATTACTAGTGACAACTATACAGTAGGAGACACTTACTGAAAAGAGCAGTTTCTATTTATGTTTGTACCGGGCGAGTTGGCCGTGCGCGTAGAGGCGCGCGGCTGTGAGCTTGCATCCGGGAGATAGTAGGTTCGAATCCCACTATCGGCAGCCCTGAAAATGGTTTTCCGTGGTTTCCCATTCCGTGGTTTCCCATTTTCACATCAGGCAAATGCTGGCGCTGTACCTTAATTAAGGCCACGGCCGCTTCCTTCCAACTCCTAAGCCTTTCCTATCCTATCGTCGCCATAAGACCTATCTGTGTCGGTGCGACGTAAAGCCCCTAGCAAAAAAAAAAAGAATTATGTTTGTCCTTAAGGCATAACTATAGAAAGCGGCACGCAAGGATTAGTAACACGAGCTACCACCAGGTGGCGCAAGCGAGTTCACTGTCTAGCAAGGTCAGTATAGGAAGGTCAGGTCACGCTACCACAATCCTTTGCGGTGGCGGCCATATTGGGTCTCAAATATCGTTGTTATGTGGGCGTGCCCGATGTAATGATGTGTGGTATTTCTTGTATTTGGAAGTAAAATGGGATACTGTGCCGCACCAAATTGCCGAAATAAGACAGCTGATGGAATTAGAGTGTTTCGCTTCCCGAGAGATAAGCAAAGGAGAGCTCAGTGGGTACAAAACTGTAGGCGTGACAAATGGCAACCTACAGATAATTCCGTCTTGTGCGAGGTTAGAGAAGTTATACATTCGTATTATTCCTGAATAATAATATGTTTATATGAACGATGTTTTATATTTATGGGTCTTATTATGGATTTTCTTCTAGCATCATTTTGAAGAATCGCAATTTGAACTAAAGAGGGCAGATGGACGGAAACTACTCAAGTGGAATTCCATCCCAACAATTTTCAATGTCCCTAATCCACCCAAGTCTTTGACATATAGTAGGAAACCTCCCAAAGAAAGAGAACTGTCTTTCAAAAGAAGCAAGAAAGGTAAGATAAAATGTGTGATAGTAGTATTGATGTTTATGAAAGTTTCATTTTCATGTAAACTAACAAGACAGTAGGTATCTTTCTAACCCTACATTCAGTTGTGCTCGTAGAAATGTTTCACAGATATTTGAAATGCTTATTCCTGTTCATTTACCAATTACAATCACAACAAAAAATAGGCCTATCACTTCAAACCATCAATTTGTGTCCAGCTTGCCATCGTTACAACAATTGTTAATAGCAGTCTTATACGGTACTGTAAGATTATTATTTACAGCTATATTTCATTCATCTTAAATGCTCTCTAGAGTGCATTATATGGCTGGACAAATATTTAAAGATCACAGCAATCCCTTCACTCGCATTAACCAACTACCGAACTGTAATTTAACGTACCGTAGCCTAACATAATATCTTAATGTAATCCCTAATATAGCCTAACCTAGGTTAACTCAACTTAATAGTGACTGAATTTTTATTTCTTATGGAATCGTGTCTACCAACGGTTTTAATTTTCTTAACCATTATTATTATTGTTATATGCATGAAGTTATTATGATATTGTGCTTGCTTTCAGAGGAGACTTCAGGAGCACAGTTAAACCTAAGCGATGAATCTAGGCCTGGCAGTATTGGGGAACCTCATAATGACTCTTCAGATAAAATGGCAATGCTTGAAGCAGAAAACAGAAAACTTAAATGTCGAGTAGGTATAAAGTAATACATGCAAATCTTGACCCCTTTTTATTATTATACTGGTACAGAAAACATAATTTTGTTTTAACTTTTATATGCTTGTGTGAATTTACATTAGTTAGCACATGAAATTGAGGTATAAATGCATTTTTTCCTTTTAGATAAAACAACTCACAGAGAAACAAAATGCCATGGAGAGGAATGTCAACAACTTCCTAAACCCAGACCAGATTCAGTATCTACAGAGAGTCTCTGGAACAAACCCTTACAAATGGTCAAACCAGACAATAAGGCATGCTTTGCAAGTGAAGTGTGCAGTTGGTAATAAGGGTTATGAGTTTTTGAGGAGTGTTTCATATCCTTTACCTTCCCCAAGGACTCTAAGCAGAAGGATTGAATCTTGCAAGTTTACGCAAGGGATTCAATATGACATAATTCAATGGCTGGGTATTAAATTGCAGTCTGTTGATGATGATAGTAAAATCTGTGTTTTGTCACTTGATGAAATGCAATTAAGACCACATATTGAATACGATAAAGGTCTGAAAAGGCACGTTGGCTTTGTTAGCAGTGAGTTTAGTTCTTCTGACGAATCTGAAATTGCTAGTTATGTCCTTGTTTTCATTGTAAGGGGTTTAACGTTACACTGGAAACAAGTTGTAGCCTATGTTTTTACAGGGAACTCTACAAATCCTGTCAAGTTGTGGGAGTTTGTTAAAAATCTCATAACAAATTTATATTCACATGGTCTACTTGTTAAGTGTGTGTCTAGTGATATGGGTTCGAATAACAGGGGTATGTGGGGGGTGGTTGGGGTCCATTCTATTAGGAACCAAATTAATTGCAAAATTTCACATCCTTGTAAGCCAGAGGAAAGCATTTATTTTGTAGCTGATGTCCCCCACTCACTGAAAAACATCATAAACTATTTGTTAAAACAAGACATCAACTTGCCTGAAAATATTGTAAGCAATGTAAAACTAAAGTCTGGCACAGTGTCACTTAAATATGTCACTAGTTTGGTTGAACACCAAGAGAAGGGTGGTCCTGTGTTGGTTCCAAACCTTAGAATAAAGACTGTAGATCCAAGTGCCTTTGAAAAAATGAGGGTACCTTTAGCAAGGACATTATTTTCCCATAATGTTTCTTCTGCTTTGTTATTTTGTATATCTACAGTATAGGTATCATACCTGATGATGCAGTAGCAACAAGTTGGTTCATTCAACAAGTAGATAGGTGGTATGATATAATGTCAAATAGGCATAAAAGTGATGGTCTTAGCAGCAGCAATGCTGACAAACTAACATTTCTGAAAGATATCATAGGGTGGTTCCCATCTTTGCTTTTCAATAATAAAATATTATGGAAGCCTATACAGACTGGTTTGCAGTTATCTACTGTGAGTGTTATACAGTTATTTGAGGAACTAACTTCACGAGGATTAATCGAGTATCTGTTAACTAGTAGATTATCAACAGATTGTATTGAGAATTTTTTTTCACAAGTTCGTGGGACTGGTGACAGTCATCCCACTCCTGTAAGAATGAGACATGTCATTCGAATGATAAGTGTAGCCCAATATTCACATATGCCTAAGTCGTCTTCTTATGATATTGATGATGATGATTATTATCTTGATTTTTTTTTCTTGCCAAAAGAAAGTTGAAGATTGTAACCCTGCAAATTATGATCCCCAGTTTCCAAGTGATGTTGACATTAACATAATACAGATGTCTGGTTTGTACTATTTAGTTGGATGGGTTATCCATAAATTAGTTAGAGTAGCTAAGACCATCACTTGCGATATATGTATTAAGAGTATTTGTGCGTCAGAACCATCAGAAAATTTGCCACATGAATGGGTGACAACAGTTAACAAAGGGAATTTAATACACCCTACTGAGAAGGCATTCTATATTTGTCATCACGCTGAAGTAACCTTTCAGAAACACAGTTACTACTTTCTTAACAAAGGAAATGTTGAGGGTAATTTACTACAACTGTCTTTAAGTATGTATACCAGAAAATTCAATATTTCATGTAATCACAGTATAGCAGAGGCACTGATTTCTATGTTTCTGACAGTGAGGTTACACATTTTGGCAGATGATATCAATAAAAAGCATAATAAGACAAAGTTGTATGGAAGTAAAAGTGCATATATGCCCATTTCTGCTGATTCTTGCTTCCCAAAGAAATGAAATTTGGTTTCTATTAATTATACTTAGTTATTCAAATACCTGTGAATATTCTAGTGTAATTTAAGTGCTGTACATATATACACGAGAAAAAATAGATAATCACCATGGAACTCCCTCCAACATGCTATGTAGGGTGGTGTTGAATGGGTCTTTGCCATCATTGTCTGTTCAGAAATGCCTTCTCCTCACCACAGACTCCCAATTCCCTCCTCTTCTCTTCACATCCTCTCTCAGCTGATCTCTTCCTAGGTCTTCCCACTGGCCTTCTTTCTTCTATCCTTTTCTAGGCATACACGTGGTGTTCTTGTGCCATGCATTCACTTTACACATCCATACCATGTGGTCTCGAAGTCCTTAGCTTCTCTTCTATCTGATGTCATCATTCCTTACATGGTCCTTGCTTGATTTTTAGAGGGTAGTTTGTAGTTTCACATGTTTGTAAGTTACTAACTTCTCTCTCTTTCATTGAACATGTTTCTAGACTGTATGTGAGAATAGGCACAAAGTATGACTTATAGAGAGTCATTTTGGTTCTCATGGACACTTTGTTATTCCATGTAGATGTAGAACTGCTTGCCACTCTGTTTCCTATTTCTTTATCTGCAGTACCCTTGCTGGAAATCATAGCTAACTCCTGAGGTATTTGAATACCTGTATACACTGAATGTTTTCACCTTCAAGCTTTATGCGACAGCCAGTATCTTTCCTACTTATTTGCAGTGCAACAGTTTCTGTTATGCTTACTTTCATCTGATGCTGTTTGAACTTTGCTACCCATTCATCCAGCCTAGTTTCTACATCTGTCTTTCCCCAGATGGCTACATTGTCAACAAACACCAATTTGTGTAGTTCTCCGCCTGGTTTTATTTTCAGATTTTTAAGAATACTGTCCATGAGAATACTGAATAGCAATGGTGAAAGTGTGCTCCCTTGTTGGACACCCTGTGTGGTATTAAACCATTCTGATGGCCATCCTCAACACACACATAGTTGCTACACTTGTGGTTCAGCATATGGACCTTGCCAATGTGATATTCAAGCACTTCCATATGACTGGTTTAGGCACACTATGGTATACCCTTTCTAGGACTAAGAATACTACAATTAGGTCTTTTCCCTCTTTCCCAGTGCTGTTCCATTAACATCCTTAGGGTGAAGATCAGGGTCTGTTGTTCTTCTATTGGTTTTAAATCTATCCTATTCTTCTTCCAGGACAGGTTATATCACAGCCCTCAGTCTGGTTTCAGTAATTTTTGTCCATTATTTTCAGACCATGAGAGAGACGTGATACCCCTATAGTTGGCACACTTCATTCTGCACCCTTAAAAAAAAAAAGATATAATAATACCTTTTGTCCAGTCCTCTGGAACCCAATTTTCACACCATATTGCTCTCAAAGTTCTGTATAGTCACTGCACTCCAGGTAGGCCTATACCGTCTGCTTTGATCGTGTCAACAATAACTTCATCAATTCCAGCTGGCTCACTACTTTTCATCTTTTTAGGGCGATTTCCACCTCTCACCAAGTAATTGGATAATCGTCTGTCCTCAACCATTCTTCTACCTCTTCCGTAGTTTCTCCCTTGTTCAGGAGTGTATCGAAATAGGGCTTCATTTTCAAAACAGAGGTTTTAGGGGATTTCCTACTAATAAACAGGCCTGATATATTCACTGTAACAGAACACGTTTTTAGGACAGAAGAAGTTATATTTTACAATTTTCAAAATTATAGGTTTATTTATTTATCATATGTTGAATCAGAGTTATTTACACATATACAAAGTTTGTGGACAAATGTGCATAGTCACAAGCTAGTATAATCTACAATTCTAACTCTAGTTCTCCGACCCATTCTATTGATTCAACTGATGTATAAGGTAGAGATATACACAAGAGTGGAGGAGTTGTTATACATTGTAGAGATAGTCTTTTGTTTGTAAGAAGGCAATGAATGTAAAGCAGACCAGTGTAGAAATATAATTTGTTGCTCTAAATGTAGAAATTGGAACTGAAAAATTTACTGTCATTGGTATATAAAAATACCCAGGGGGTATTGTAAATATTTTCCTTCAAAATTTGAATGAGTTAATGGGTAATGTAGTGGACGGAGATAAGGAACTTGTACTGCGAGCCGATCTAAATATAGATTGCTTAACTGAAACTGAAACTTAGAATACACAGCACTAGATATATTTTGCAGTGTCCAACAAGAATTACACCAACCTGAAAAACAGAAATCAATCACAAACATAGATTAAGATTCTTACCACAGTAAGTTATTGCCATACTGCTCTATTTCTGATCACAGTGGTCAGTCAATAGATTATCAAATTTCAGGCTAGCTTAAGAACATAAATAAACACACATATCAGTATATAAGGGTTCTCAACATTAATTACCGTACTGTACTTAAAAGAAAGTCTTCAGATAGAAAAGTGGAATCCAATCTTCATTGTCAATGTTAATAATATGTGAGATGCATTTTGTGAGATTTTCAGAATCCGCTATAACAATTCCTATAATGTAAAAAAGAACATTGGTAGGCAGCTTATAATCATCAGAACTGAACTACATTCAAGAGAAGATGAAAGCAGTATATGAGAGTTTTAGGTCAACCAATTCAGAATACCATTACAATGAGTACAAATTCCTCAGAGCTTACTATAGAGAGAGACTGTTACTAAATTAAAAGCTGATGTGTTACTATAAAGTTAAGAAAATCAAGTAATGTGCATGGAAAATTTTAAGTGAAATAAGAAACGAGATGAACTTTGCAACAACATCCCTAAAAATATATCTTTAAAAACAAATGATTCTACAATTACCCACCCACAATAAGTATGCACTATTTTCAGTAAATTGTTTGGTAATATCACTACTTCTTCTTTCACTGCTTTTCCCACATATAGGGAAGCGGGTGCGAACTGTGTCACACGTGTGGATTTGGCCCTGTTTTACGGTCAGATGCACTTCTTGACACCAACCATAGCCTATGTGGAGGGATGTAATTCCTACCATGTGTTTCTGTTGTGGTTGCTAGTGTAGTGTGTTGTCTGAATTTGAAGAGAAGAGTTTTGGGAAAAACTCAAACATCCAGTCCCCAAACCAGAAGAATTAATCAGACGTGACTAAGATCCCCGACTCAGTCGGGAACTGAACCCTGGACCCTCTGAACTGAAGGCCTCAATGCTGACCATTCAGCCAAGCAGTCGGACTCTTCGGTAATATCAATAATAGAAGAAATACAAAAAATTGTCTTCATGAGATTAATACCCTCCCTTGAGTAGGTAAATCAGTTTACTTATTCCATGTGTCTACCCAAGAATATTAGAACCGGCCATCAAGAGCCTACGAAATCCTCCTTCAACTGGTTGGGATGGATACTCTTCAAAATTATTGAAATGGTGCACAAATGAGCTTCTTCTTTTCCTCATGGGGCCTCTAAATATTAGTTCCTAATTAGTGTCAACCTCTAAGATATTTTGCTACCATGTTTTTCCTTCATTCCCACCTAGATACACCTGCTCCCTTCACAAAGCTGCAGGTTGTTCTTATTGGGTCTTCTTGGATTTTTTCTCTCTCTCTTCACCTGGTAGTCCTAGAGTGGAGAGTCTGATTCTACCCAGTGCCTCACATTCGAAAAGTATGTGTTCAGCTGATTTCTCTGCTTCATTGCATTTTCTACATATATTGTCTCTTATTTCTCCAATTCTATGTAGGTGTCTTTTCAGATGGCAGTGTCCTGTCAACTGCTGAGTTTCAGCAGTTCTTTAGCATGCTTCTTGTTTGATCCTTTTATCAGTTCCTTTGCAAGCCTTCATCCTGGAGTATTTTTCCAGTTCTCCATTTCTTTCTTTTGTACCCATTTTCCTATGTAGTGTCGGGCTTGTCCATAGAAAATCCTGCATACAGGTTCTGGGCCTACAAAATATGTTTCTGCCCATTACCTGGCCTGTTTATCTGCCTTTTCATTTCCCTCTATACCTGCATTCCCTGGTACCCATATTATTTTGACAATGTTGTACTTTGAGAGCTTCAGGAGAAGTGAGTGGCAATACCAGACAATTCTGGATTTTATCCGGACTGCTTCTAGTGCCTTAATGGCTGCTTGGCTGTCTGTAAAAATGAAAATGTTCTTATTCCTATAGTTCATTTTCAGATTTTCTTCAAGACATGTTGTGATAGCTATCACTTCAGCTTGAAAGACTGTAGTGTGTTTGCCCAGGCTCATCTGGATTGATCTCTCAGGTCTTCCCCCATTGATCCCTCCTCCTGTGCCATACACGGTCTTCGAGCCATCCGTCCACCACACTATATCTTCTTTTTCAGTATTCCATTTGTTGATATCCCAGTCTTCTTCTTTTAATTTTATTATCTGGGTCTCAAACGGTTTTTCAAAGTTGTACTTTGGTATCGTATGATCAGATGGCATGTGTAGAACTTACTCTGTTATTAGTCTACTCTGTTAATTTTACAGTGTCCTAGATTGGGTCTTTGTGCATTCCAGCACTCTGATTGTGCCATTCTATACGAACTCATTCTAGCCTCTCCTTTTATGAAATTACATAGTGATGGGAGGTCTAGTAAAGTATTCAAGGCTTCTGTCGGCGTAGTTCTCATAGCCCCAGTTATGACTATGCATGCCCATTCTCTGTAGGCTATCCAATCTACTTTTCCTTGACTTACTTTCTGCAGCATAGGCCATCAATGGTCTAATGATCATAGTGTATATCCACATTACCATTGATGGTTTTAGGCCGCATGTCTTCCCGACGGCTCTTTTACATGCATACAGCAAGTTCTTGGCTCGGGTTATGTTCCTTTCTATATATGGATTCCAGGTTAGATTTTTATCTAACACTACACCTAGGTGCAAATGCCTGTCCTTCCATATATGTATCTTGTCCAAATAGCTTCAGTGATCTCTTTCCCTCTAATTTTCTCCTTCTTGTGAAAGTGACCAGAGTTATCTTGTTCGGGTTGACTGTTAGTTGTTCTTCCCGACACCATTTCTACACAGGGTTAAGTGATCGTTGCATGAGGTCCTGGCACCTTACCTCGTACCACAATCACTAGGTCATCTGCGTATCCTTGTGTATAAAAATCTTGTTCGTTGAGCATAGCTATGATTTTGTTCACCACGAGGTTCCACAGCAGAGGCGAAAGAACTCCTCCTGAGCACAGCCTCGGGTGGTCCTAACCGTCAGCATTTCTTCAAACAGGGTTGTTTTTATCTTCCTTCCATCTGACATGGATTACTAAATGTTTACTATGGAGTAATATACCTTCACTTGAGCTATGGGATAGTTGTATGGGGTTGTGTGGCAAGTGAACATTTTGAACAACTTTTATTCCATAAAACAAGCTCTAGGGATATCTTTCACATTCTGAATCAAACTACTTGCAAACATTCTTTCATTACTCATAATATTAAGAAACTTTCTTCCATATATTGAACCCATAATTCTACGATGAGAAATTTTTTTTTTTCTCCAATATTTATTTGGCATTAAGAAAGTACTTTTATGTTTGAAGGCAGCCATGTTGCGCTCCTACGAGCCCCGATGTCGCGTGGGAAGGTTCTTCCTCACGGCAAGCTCGTGAATTGCCGGGACACCTCGGTGGGACTCGAGTGCCCGACAATTCTTTAAATTCATGGAATTCTGCATAACGAGGGATTTTGGCAATCTAGTAAATGAAGAAATAAATAAGCAAAATTATTCGTACACCCTCCGTGAAGTTAGTGACACCAGGGAAAAACTTAAATGCAGTTAAGCCCAAGTACATGTTAGCGTGAGACCAGCGAACCAGCTACACGTGCCAAGGTCAGGGAAGGAAGAAAACGCGCGAAACGCATGGGCAGAAACAATTTATTTCCCCTGTTATGAGTGTAGGAAAATTATAAAATTAACACCTAACATAAGTGCAAGTCTGTCCGGAGTTCTGGGACAAGTCTTATCAAAATCGGTTTATTAGAAGCAAATTTGGCAGATTACACAACCAAGCCTCATAGAGGGGATAGCGTCCTTCCTGAGATTATAAAAGAAACCCCCCACCGTAGATTTTGCAGTGTCGATCTGGAACTTGAAGCCGCGGGAGCTCGCGCCCGTCGCCATTGGAAATTCGCGCCAGATTGACCGACAATAATTAAATACATGTCCGTGGCTAAGGTCCATATACTTAGTTAAGAAGAAAAAGTGATTGGGAAGGTTTGAACGTTTGCCGACGAACTGGGAAGGTGTAGGCTGGTTGAAATATACACAGCAGATTTTATTTTATCATTTCATGTACTCTTGTAAGTGAAGAGGGTCTGGGGGAAGCTACACAGAGTAGTTCTGCTCCCTTTATCGGTTGAACACCTGTTGTTATTGAAATAACGGAGAGAGAAACCACTCTGGGAACGCATCAGACAGTTGTAGTCGACTGCAGAACGAGAGAAGTTCGTGGTGCAAGTTGCAGAGAAAGTGCCTGATTTATGTGGTAATTTTAAGATCGTGTGTGTGAAGGGTAGTGTTTGGATGAGTGAGATTTTGAAAATGAAAATGTTATCTGTGAAAATGAGTGGCTAAGTACGAGGTTTGCTGGTGATGATGTAACCAGAATGCTGAGAATGTCACCATTGTGCAGGTCTGTCTATTTTATATTATGTTGTAGTTAGTTAGTTACTGTTCTGTCCCAACAAATTTTCCAGATGCTTGTCGGGTTGATATTCGTAATTATCAGGCGAAAGGCGTTGTAAATTTTGGTCAGCGTGTGAAAATTTCAGTGTGTAAAGTTCATGTCAAGAACGGTAAAATGCGACGCTTAATATTTTTGTGTTGAGATGAGATATCATTCAAAGTGCGGATTTGTGAACGTTATAAGTGTAAATTTGTCGTGGCGAATATCGAAATTTCAGGTGTCAGTTGCATTCAGAAATGTTGGTCGATAATAATAATAATAATAATAATAATAATAATAATAATAATAATAATGTCTACCGCGGGATAAGGAAATTCTTCTATGTCAAATTGCATTTAACAAGTTATTTTTACAAGGATCGCAGGCATGTTTAGGCGATTTCGGTGAAATTTGTTAGAGTCACAGTCATTAATGGGAAGGAAATTTTGAGACATCGTGTATACTTGGGTTGCGAAAGGTCGATGTGTGCTCTTGGACTCTTGAGGTTCGAAAGTCGTAATAATAGTAAAGTAAGAGATGTGTTTAATAATGGTTGTCGTTTCCACCAGGGGATCGAAGTATGAAAAAGGGTCTTGAAGGAAAAGGGGATTGAGAGCGATGGATTTATCTGTACGTGGAGATGAGAGAGAAGTGATACCGCTGGAATAAAGCGATGAGAAAGTGTGTTGAGACAAGCTGTATTTTTGTAGAGGAAGTATTTAGGAAACAGGCTGTGTTGAGACAGGCTGTATTGTTTTCCGCAATCAATCCGAATTTGAGACGACTATGGTGTGAAGCATTGTAAATTTATAGAACGATTCCAAGTGAAAACGACTCTAGTAAAATGTTAAAGTCTGGGTAGTAAACATCCAGTGATTTTTGTTAAGATAATGTGCGATCTCAAGGATCAAAGAGCGCTTAGGACCCATGGTTGGGTTGTACTAAATGTGTTCACTGGATAGGTCATTGATAAGATGGTTGGAATTGATGATAGGCGATCTGAGAATTTCGAATGCGGTGGTGATGATTATTATTTTGAAGGCATCCACTAAAAGGGTAAACGTGTGTTGGAAATTTTCATTCGCTTCCCTAACACTTCAGTGCACAGGCTGAGATTGTGTTCGAGGTGGAGAATCGTTCGTCACGTCTATTTATTTTTGAGTTCACATATTATAATGAGGTAGACACTTACTGTATTTTTCGAGAGGTAGGCACTTACTGTATTTCGACTTGCATTCCTTTGATAATAGAGACGTTGGTTCCGTCGTGTGGTATTTGTCTGACCAAATTTAGTGTTGAATATCGGAGTTTGTTTGAAATTGCTGGTCACCTGATATGTTAAGAGAGGTGTAGTACGACCCACTTTGACGCCCGACGATAGGTTTAGGACGTCACAGGTTATTCTTGGAGTCACTGATGATGAGACGTCCTAGGTCACGCCCGACGATAGAATTTGGAAGGCATCATGTACATAATGATTAGGTTTAGGGTGTACAGATTTCAAGTGAGCCCGACGATAGGTCTGGGATGGTAGCTGTACACACTCAAGTCTCAGTTTAGATGTTTCTTTTGTTTTGTTTGTTGAAGCGGCCTGGGGGAAGGTAGCGTATACAATACGATATGATTTTATGACGAGGGTCAATGCGGAGCTCTCCATTGAGATAACGGGACTGCTATCAGACAAGTGAGGGGTGTCCAAGTGTTGGATATCGGCTCGACATAGATTAAATATTTTTACTGTGATAATCTCGTGCGTGTTAAGCGTTAATGACTTCGAGATGTTAATTTATTTTTACGGACTTTATTGTTTTCTCGTATTGACGTCCATTCTCGTTTGATAGTGTGCATGTTGACACTCAGTGTATTAATGTGAGACTTGAGTTGCGAATGCGGTTTCGATTCGTCAGCCAGTATTTTATTTTATTGGCAATCTTGTCATACTTTCATTTGATTCAGACAACAACGCATCGCTAACCTCAGTACTGCCATCTTGACGGGCCTAAACCTCAGTAGTGCCAACTTAACCTCACTAGCATGAGGTAAACAAAGCCACGTGCTTTTTGACAGCCACGTGCTTTTTGACAGATTTGTAAACAAAGCCACGTGCTTTTTGACAGACAACAACGCATCGCTAACCTCAGTACTGCCATCTTGACAGGCCTAAACCTCAGTAGTGCCAACTTAACCTAACTAGCGCGAGGTAAACAAAGCCACGTGCTTTTTGACAGCCACGTGCTTTTCGACAAATTTGTAAACAAAGCCACGTGCTTTTTGACAGCTGTCATCGACAACAACGCATCGCTAACCTCAGTACTGCCATCTTGACGGACCTAAACCTTAGTGGTACCAACTTAACCTAACTAGCGCGAGGTAAACAAAGCCACGTGCTTTTTTACAGCCACGTGCTTTTTTGACAGCTGTCATACGCCATCTTTAAACTACAGAGCACCGTGCTGCCCTCTTTCGTCACCTTTCATCGGCAGTGCTGCCATCTTGACGGGCCTAAACCTTAGTGCTACCAATTTAACCTCACTAGCTCGAGATAAACAAATCCACGTGCTTTTTGACAGCCACGTGCTTTTTTGATAGCTGTCATCCGCCCTTTAATCTATAGAGCACAGTGCTGCCTTCTTTAGCTACTTACCTTTGAAATGTGGTGGCGGATAATTTGAAAAATGCTTTTCGACAAGCAGCCATCTTTAATCCAGAGAGAACAGTGCTGCCCTCTATGTGGTGGCGACAAATTGAAAAATTCTACGTGCTCTTGTTTGAAAACAAACTCACGTGCTTTTTTGACAGCTGTCATCCGCCATCTTTAATCACAGTGCTGCCCTCTTTAGCTACTTACCTTTGAAATGTGGTGGCGGATAATTTGAAAAATGCTTTTTGACAGCAGCCATCTTTGTGCACCGTGCTGCCCTCTTTAGCTAGATACCTTTGAAATGTGGTGGCAGACAATTCCACGTGACAGCAGCCATCTTTAATCAAGAGAGCACCGTGCTGCCCTCCATGTGGTGGTGGTAATTTGAAAAATTCTACATTCTCTTGTTTGGAAACAAACCCATGCGCTTTTTTTTGACAGCTGTCATCCGCCATCTTTAATCCAGAGAGCACCGTGCTGCCCTCTTTAGCTACTTACCTTTGAAATGTGGTGGCGACAAATTCCACGTGCTCTTGTTTGGAAACAAAGCCATGTGCTTTCTTGACAGCTGACATCCGCCATCTTTAATCTATAGAGCACAGTGCTGCCCTCTTTATCGTAGTAGATGTAAATTCGTCACAGCTGTCATCCGCAGTGCTGCCATCTTAACGGGCCTAAACCTTAGTGCTACCAACTTAACCTCACTAGCGTGAGATAAACAAATCCACGTGCTTTTTTGACAGCTGTCATCCACCATCTTTAATCCATAGAGCACAGTGGTGCCCTCTTTAGCTACTTACCTTTGAAATGTGGTGGCGGATAATTTGAAAAATGATTTTTGATAGCAGCCATCTTTGAGCACCGTGCTGCCCCCCTTTAGCTAGATACCTGTGGTGGCAGGCAATTCCACGTGACAGCAGCCACCTTTAATCATGCGAGCACCGTGCTGCCCTCTATGTGGTGGCGGCAATTTGAAAAATTCTACATGCTCTTGTTTGGAAACAAACTCACGTGCTTTTTTCTGACAGCTGTCATCCGCCATCTTGCATCACAAACCTCAGTGCTGCGCTCTTTAACTAGATACCTTTGAAATGTGGTGGCGGCAAATTCCACGTGCTCTTGTTTAGTAAACAAAGCCACGTGCTTCTTATGACAGCTGTCATCCACCATCTTTAATCAATAGAGCACTGTGCTTCTATCATGCGGGCAATTTCATCACCTGTCATCCGCCATCTTTAATCTACAGAGCACCGTGCTGCTCTCTGTAGTAGCGGGCAATTTGAAAAGTTCTGTTAGCTGTCATCCGCCATCTTTAATCAAGAGAGCACCGTGCTGCCATCTATGTGGTGGCGGCAAATTCCACGTGCTCTTGTTTAGTAAACAAACTCACGCGCTTTTTTGTCAGCTGTCATCCGCCATCTTACATCGCAAACCTCAGTGCTACACTCTTTAGTTGAAATATGGTGGCGGATAATTTAAAAAGAAAAATTCTACAGCAGCCATCTCTCGGCGCTAATTGCACAAGATGGTGGCTATACATGACTCCTTAAAGGTGCTTATGCAAGATGGCCGCTATACATAGACAACATTGGGATGCTTGCGCAAGATGGCGGTTATACATAGCTCCTTATGAGGGATGCTTGTGCAAGATGGCGGTTGCTCTTATGAGGCGGCTTAAGGATCCTTGGCTAGAGACGCCCTAAGGATGCTTGCGCAAGATGGCGGATGCAAGATGGCGGCTATACATAGCTCCTTATGAGACAGCCAGTACTCGATACAACTTGTGATCAGAACATTGATTGATGTGTTCAGAACACAAAATAAGTAGAATCGAACACTGTACTCGATGTCGTTAACTTCAACATGTGATTAAAACATTGTCTGGTGTGTTCAGAACACTACATAAGTAGAATCGAACGCTGTACAACATGTTAGGGGATACCTTTGTTTAGATTGAAGCATAACAAGACTAGAATTGAACACTGCACTCGATGTCGTTACATGTGATCAGAACAATGATTGATGCGTTTCCTCCTCCTCCTCCTCCTCCTCCTCCTCCTCCCCCCCTCCTCCTCCTCCTTCTCTACCTCCTCCTCCGCCTCTTATGTCAAGGCATAGCTTTATATCGAACAAGTTTAAACCTGCATCGCGAAGGCAAGCGTGTGCAGCGATAACATTATTGTGCATGTTTAGACTTTCGAAACATAAGAAGAGTAGAATCAAACGCTGTACTCGATACGACATGTGATCAGAACATTGATTGGTGCGTTCAGAAAACAAAATAAGTGATCAAGACTACAATCGAACAATGTACTCAATACATCATGTGTTTAGAATATGTCAGGGGATACGGTTGTTCTAAGAAGATCAGATTGAAACATAACAAGACTAGAATAGAACACTGTAATCGATGTTGTTAACTTCAACATGTGATCAGAACATTGATTGATGTGTTCAGAACACAAAATAAGTGATCATGACTAGAATCGAACACTGTACTCGATACAACATGTGATCAGAACATTCATCGATGTGTTCAGAACACGAAATAAGTGATCAAGAATAGAATCGAACACTGTACTCAATACAACATGTGTTTAGAACATGTTAGGGGGTACCCTTGTTCTAAGAAGATCAGAATGAAACATAACAAGACTAGAATCGAACACTGTAATCGATGTTGTTAACCTCAACATATGATCAGAACATTGTTTGATGTGTTCAGAGCAAAAGTACAATTTTGATGATTTGCGCAGCTAACTCGCTCGGTAAACGATATAGCCAAAGTATAACTTCAAATTATTTACCTTCCATCATTCGTCTTGTGTGTAAAAATCAGTCGAACAAGTTATCGCATAAACATGGCTGAAAAAAAATCGTGATAGGGTATGGAACCCAGGGGTTACATCTTATCAGAAGGGCGAAAAGGATGAAAGGACTCTTCCTCCTCCTTACCGCACATTCCTTGGCTAAAGGGCTAATGGGCTGAAGGGCTAATGGGCAAAAGGGCTAAAGGGCTAAAGGGCTAATGGGCTAAAGGGCTAAAGGAGCAACAACCTCGTCGATCGCTATCAGCAAGAACGCTTGTACTTTGTTAAGTGTAGAAAATTAATCTTTATTGGTAAATGGTTTCATGTTCAGAACAAGGAATGGAACCTAGGGGTTACGTCTTACCTAATAAAATCCCCGAGGTGCGATGAGTTACGTTTTTCGAACTAGTGTTTGGAACACTGAACTTTTCAAGATGATAGCAGAGAGTTTAGCAATGTTCTGTTGTTGGATTTTAAATTCCGCGCTATAACATGCATAAGGTGGCAGCCTTGAGGTTTACCGCCGTAAAGATGGCAGCAGTGAGGTTAGCGACGCTCTATTGTCCTTCAAAGTGAGGTTAGGGTTCGTCAAGAAGACAGCTGTCAAAAAAGCACGTGGCTATGTTTACCAAACAAGAGCACGTGGTCGTGACGTCACGGTCACGTAGTATGTTGCCTCAGCATGTAAAGTTCAATGTCTACACCTACGTAGTTAACACTCTGCTATGTTCACAAGTTTTTTTTACACATAACTATTCTTTATGCTTTAAGTTCATGCACATAGGCTATGCTAAGATAGCAGTACAAACACATGCGAACTTTGTACATTCTAATGGAATAAGTTTAGTAGTGTGTGCATCATGGATACATGATGTGTGCACGCATTTAATCTTGACTATACGTAATGCTGCTGCTTTGTTTACAAGATTTTTATACATTGCTATTCTTTATGCTTTATGTTCGTGCACGCACAAGCGATACTCGTACGCTCTAGCAGGAGAAGTTTAGTACGATATTCGATACATACATTATCGATAGGTGATGTGTACATGCTTTAGAACATAGCTCATCTTTATGCTTTAAGTTCGTGCGCATGGGTTAGGGATACACAAAAGCGATTGCTACATGCTCTAGCGGAAGAAGTCTAGTACGATAGTCGATGCATGTAAAATCGATAGGTTATGCTAAGATAGCAGCACACTTACATGATTTTAGCACAATCTAGTGGAAACAGTGTAGCATGATAGTCGTTTCGTGCAAAATCATTAGGTAATGTGTAAACGCTTTGAAACAAGGCTATTCTTTGTACTTTAAGTTCATGCGTCTTAGTTATGCTTGCCATAGTCGATGCATGTAAAATCGATAGGTTATGCTAAGATAGCAGCACACTTACACGATTTTAGCACAATCTAGTGGAAGAAGTTTAGTACGAGAGTCGATGCTTGCAAAATCATTAGGTAATGTGTACACGCTTTGAAACAAGGCTATTCTTTGTACTTTAAGTTCATGCGTCTTAGTTATGCTAAGATAGCAGCACAATCTACCTGAAGAAGTTTTGCACGAGAGTCGATACATGCAAAATCGATAGTTGATGCGTACACGCTTTGAAACATGGCTATTCTTTGTACTTTAAGTTCATGTGTATAAGTTATGCTAAGATAGCAGCACAACCTAGCGGAAGAAGTTTAGTACGATATTTGTTGCATGCAAAGTCGATAGGTAATGTGTACACGCTTTGAAACATGGCTATTCTTTGTACCTTAAGGTCACGCGTATAGGTTATGCTAAGATAGCAGCACAATCTAGCGGAAGAAGTTTAGTACGAGAGTCGATGTGTGCAAAATCGATAGGTGATGTGTACACGCTTTGAAACATGGCTATTCATTGTACTTTAATTTTATGGGTATAGGTTATGCTAAGATAGCAGCACGATCTAGCGGATGAAGTTTAGTTCGATGGTCGATGCATGTAAAATCGATAGGTCATGTGTACACGCTTTGAAACATAGCAATTCATACTGCTGCTCTGTTCCCAAGACTTTTAAGCATAGCTAACCCTAATACTGCTCTTAACGATGTCGAGCTAAGGACTGATTACGTGACCGTGACGTCACAGCCACGTGCTCTTGTTTGGTAAACATAGCCACGTGCTTTTTTGACAGCTGTCTTCTTGACGAACCCTAACCTCACTTTGAAGGACAATAGAGCGTCGCTAACCTCACTGCTACCATCTTTACGGCGGTAAACCTGAAGGCTGCCACCTTATGCATGTTATAGCGCGGAATTTAAAATCCAACAACAGAACATTCTTAACCTCACTCTTGCCATCTTTACGGCGGTAAACCTCAAGGCTACCACCTTATGCATGTTGTAGCGCGGAATTTAAAATCCAACAACAGAACATTGCTAAACTCTCTGCTATCATCTTGAAAAGTTCAGTGTTCCAAACACTAGTTCGAAAAACGTAACTCATCGCACCTTGGGGATTTTATTAGGTAAGACGTAACCCCTAGGTTCCATTCCATGTTCTGAACATGAAACCATTTACCAATAAAGATTAATTTTCTACACTTAACAAAGTACAAGCGTTCTTGCTGATAGCGATCGACGAGGTTGTTGCTCCTTTAGCCCTTTAGCCCATTAGCCCTTTAGCCCTTTAGCCCTTTTGCCCATTAGCCCTTCAGCCCATTAGCCCTTTAGCCAAGGAATGTGCGGTAAGGAGGAGGAAGAGTCCTTTCATCCTTTTCGCCCTTCTGATAAGATGTAACCCCTGGGTTCCATACCCTATCACGATTTTTTTTCAGCCATGTTTATGCGATAACTTGTTCGACTGATTTTTACACACAAGACGAATGATGGAAGGTAAATAATTTGAAGTTATACTTTGGCTATATCGTTTACCGAGCGAGTTAGCTGCGCAAATCATCAAAATTGTACTTTTGCTCTGAACACATCAAACAATGTTCTGATCATATGTTGAGGTTAACAACATCGATTACAGTGTTCGATTCTAGTCTTGTTATGTTTCATTCTGATCTTCTTAGAACAAGGGTACCCCCTAACATGTTCTAAACACATGTTGTATTGAGTACAGTGTTCGATTCTATTCTTGATCACTTATTTCGTGTTCTGAACACATCGATGAATGTTCTGATCACATGTTGTATCGAGTACAGTGTTCGATTCTAGTCATGATCACTTATTTTGTGTTCTGAACACATCAATCAATGTTCTGATCACATGTTGAAGTTAACAACATCGATTACAGTGTTCTATTCTAGTCTTGTTATGTTTCAATCTGATCTTCTTAGAACAACCGTATCCCCTGACATATTCTAAACACATGATGTATTGAGTACATTGTTCGATTCTAGTCTTGATCACTTATTTTGTTTTCTGAACGCACCAATCAATGTTCTGATCACATGTCGTATCGAGTACAGCGTTTGATTCTACTCTTCTTATGTTTCGAAAGTCTAAACATGCACAATAATGTTATCGCTGCACACGCTTGCCTTCGCGATGCAGGTTTAAACTTGTTCGATATAAAGCTATGCCTTGACATAAGAGGCGGAGGAGGAGGTAGAGAAGGAGGAGGAGGAGGGGGGGGGAGGAGGAGGAGGAGGAGGAGGAGGAGGAAACGCATCAATCATTGTTCTGATCACATGTAACGACATCGAGTGCAGTGTTCAATTCTAGTCTTGTTATGCTTCAATCTAAACAAAGGTATCCCCTAACATGTTGTACAGCGTTCGATTCTACTTATGTAGTGTTCTGAACACACCAGACAATGTTTTAATCACATGTTGAAGTTAACGACATCGAGTACAGTGTTCGATTCTACTTATTTTGTGTTCTGAACACATCAATCAATGTTCTGATCACATGTTGTATCGAGTACTGGCTGTCTCATAAGGAGCTATGTATAGCCGCCATCTTGCATCCGCCATCTTGCGCAAGCATCCTTAGGGCGTCTCTAGCCAAGGATCCTTAAGCCGCCTCATAAGAGCAACCGCCATCTTGCACAAGCATCCCTCATAAGGAGCTATGTATAACCGCCATCTTGCGCAAGCATCCCAATGTTGTCTATGTATAGCGGCCATCTTGCATAAGCACCTTTAAGGAGTCATGTATAGCCACCATCTTGTGCAATTAGCGCCGAGAGATGGCTGCTGTAGAATTTTTCTTTTTAAATTATCCGCCACCATATTTCAACTAAAGAGTGTAGCACTGAGGTTTGCGATGTAAGATGGCGGATGACAGCTGACAAAAAAGCGCGTGAGTTTGTTTACTAAACAAGAGCACGTGGAATTTGCCGCCACCACATAGATGGCAGCACGGTGCTCTCTTGATTAAAGATGGCGGATGACAGCTAACAGAACTTTTCAAATTGCCCGCTACTACAGAGAGCAGCACGGTGCTCTGTAGATTAAAGATGGCGGATGACAGGTGATGAAATTGCCTGCATGATAGCAGCACAGTGCTCTATTGATTAAAGATGGTGGATGACAGCTGTCATAAGAAGCACGTGGCTTTGTTTACTAAACAAGAGCACGTGGAATTTGCCGCCACCACATTTCAAAGGTATCTAGTTAAAGAGCGCAGCACTGAGGTTTGTGATGCAAGATGGCGGATGACAGCTGTCAGAAAAAAGCACGTGAGTTTGTTTCCAAACAAGAGCATGTAGAATTTTTCAAATTGCCGCCACCACATAGAGGGCAGCACGGTGCTCGCATGATTAAAGGTGGCTGCTGTCACGTGGAATTGCCTGCCACCACAGGTATCTAGCTAAAGGGGGGCAGCACGGTGCTCAAAGATGGCTGCTATCAAAAATCATTTTTCAAATTATCCGCCACCACATTTCAAAGGTAAGTAGCTAAAGAGGGCACCACTGTGCTCTATGGATTAAAGATGGTGGATGACAGCTGTCAAAAAAGCACGTGGATTTGTTTATCTCACGCTAGTGAGGTTAAGTTGGTAGCACTAAGGTTTAGGCCCGTTAAGATGGCAGCACTGCGGATGACAGCTGTGACGAATTTACATCTACTACGATAAAGAGGGCAGCACTGTGCTCTATAGATTAAAGATGGCGGATGTCAGCTGTCAAGAAAGCACATGGCTTTGTTTCCAAACAAGAGCACGTGGAATTTGTCGCCACCACATTTCAAAGGTAAGTAGCTAAAGAGGGCAGCACGGTGCTCTCTGGATTAAAGATGGCGGATGACAGCTGTCAAAAAAAGCGCATGGGTTTGTTTCCAAACAAGAGAATGTAGAATTTTTCAAATTACCACCACCACATAGAGGGCAGCACGGTGCTCTCTTGATTAAAGATGGCTGCTGTCACGTGGAATTGTCTGCCACCACATTTCAAAGGTATCTAGCTAAAGAGGGCAGCACGGTGCACAAAGATGGCTGCTGTCAAAAAGCATTTTTCAAATTATCCGCCACCACATTTCAAAGGTAAGTAGCTAAAGAGGGCAGCACTGTGATTAAAGATGGCGGATGACAGCTGTCAAAAAAGCACGTGAGTTTGTTTTCAAACAAGAGCACGTAGAATTTTTCAATTTGTCGCCACCACATAGAGGGCAGCACTGTTCTCTCTGGATTAAAGATGGCTGCTTGTCGAAAAGCATTTTTCAAATTATCCGCCACCACATTTCAAAGGTAAGTAGCTAAAGAGGGCAGCACTGTGCTCTATGGATTAAAGATGGCGGATGACAGCTATCAAAAAAGCACGTGGCTGTCAAAAAGCACGTGGATTTGTTTATCTCGAGCTAGTGAGGTTAAGTTGGTAGCACTAAGGTTTAGGCCCGTCAAGATGGCAACACTGCCGATGAAAGGTGACGAAAGAGGGCAGCACGGTGCTCTGTAGTTTAAAGATGGCGGATGACAGCTGTCAAAAAAGCACGTGGCTGTCAAAAAGCACGTGGCTTTGTTTACCTCGCGCTAGTTAGGTTAAGTTGGTACCACTAAGGTTTAGGTCCGTCAAGATGGCAGTACTGAGTTTAGCGATGCGTTGTTGTCGATGACAGCTGTCAAAAAGCACGTGGCTTTGTTTACAAATCTGTCGAAAAGCACGTGGCTGTCAAAAAGCACGTGGCTTTGTTTACCTCGCGCTAGTTAGGTTAAGTTGGCACTACTGAGGTTTAGGCCTGTCAAGATGGCAGTACTGAGGTTAGCGATGCGTTGTTGTCTGTCAAAAAGCACGTGGCTTTGTCTACAAATCTGTCAAAAAGCACGTGGCTGTCAAAAAGCACGTGGCTTTGTTTACCTCATTCTAGTGAGGTTAAGTTGGCACTACTGAGGTTTAGGCCCGTCAAGATGGCAGTACTGAGGTTAGCGATGCGTTGTTGTCTGTCAAAAAGCACGTGGCTGTCAAAAACTCGTGGCTTTGTTTACCACATGCTAGTTAGGTTAAGTTGGCACTAGTGAGGTTTAGGCCCGTCAAGATGGCAGCAGTGAGGTTAGCGATGCGTTGTTGTCGATGACAGCTGTCAAAATGCACGTGGCTTTGTTTACAAATTCAAATCTCCCGCCAAATTTCAAATTTCCCGCCAAAATTCAAATTTCCCGCGGGCGGCGGCGGCGGAGGCGGCGGCGGAGGAGGCGGGCGGCGGAGGATGCGGCGGAGGCCGCCGAACTGTCCAATTATACTACTTAATCAGTTTACAAGTAGTGTGTTGGGACAGACAGTAAATAGAGATATCTGTACTGGTAGCATTGTTTTTCAAGGGAAAGAATTCCTTAAAGTTGTAGTAAATTTTAGCGTGGACTGGTAATTTTATTAAGCATAACAAACCCATTTCTAACCTGAAAATCGGTTCGATAATAATACTTTTCAAGTGACTTTCCACTTTTTATTTAACTTCAGTGTTTGGCATTTCTTCTAAATGCATGATTAGTAATTGTTTCCTGCATTTCGCAGTTTTGTTCCTTTAGAACGACATAACGTAAGATCCTCTCGGATCATGTTGTTGTTGGTTCCTTCCGAACAGCTGTTTGGGGTGATGCACGTTTAGCATCGGGATTACCTTATCACTTAAGGGTGTCATGAATGACAAATACATGGTGGAATTTTATTTCAATTGTGAATGATGCTGTTAACTTGTAGTGAACACCATGCTTTCCCATAATATTTCGCAACCTATCCAAAGCAACTGATAGTCAGTTTGGTTCGATTAAGGGTCCATTCGGCGGGTGTTCCGTATCCGTGAAGGGTATTCGACTGGTGGATAACCTTAATTGAGAGAAAATCAGGCGTTCTACTTGTTGAAAGTCAGATTTTCCACGGATCGTGTGGATTAACTCTCAGTTCTCGTTTGGAATAATAGGTGCCCGGTTTTCAGGTCTTCCCTTTTTCAGTTTTTCAGTTTCGCTGTCCACTAACATATTAGCTTCTCTGAAGCAAATCTTCGGCATTGTAAGAAACAAATTGGCGTTATGTAATGTGACTGTGTTTGAAACATTCAAAATCAATAATTTATAGTATTTATTTTTTTCGCAAGAATGCATATAAAATTAATGATGTTATCGTGCTATTTCAGTTTAATAAAAGTTAGTAAGCACATTTTTGCTCCTCATTTCAAGTAGTTAGGCTTTCTTCTGAACCCCATCGTTTGGTTAAGATCGTGACCGAATTTATTCCCGCAACGACCCATGATTTAAGAGTTCTAGATTGTTCTACTGTAGCAGCCGTGGCCGACCAACGATGGAATGGTAAGTTCAAGGGTTCAGTAAGGAGTGGCGCCCAACGTGGGGCTTATGTCACGATAACAATGAGGAGCCCAAAGTCACGATAACGATACGATGCCACGATAACGATAATGAAATTATATATTGAAAATAAATGTTAGGAAAATATAAAATAATGTTGTTGTGAGCGGGTGAGAACTATGGCTGAGCCACAGTTAGACGAACTATGCCCAATGAGAGTGCTAGATATTATCACGTTTAACGAGGAACGTGACTACCTGGTAGATAGTAATAATAATAACAGTCACAATGCATTTTAGGAAACCAGTACTTAAAGCGTTATTGAAGCTTATGTCATGTTGCCAATATAAATTTTGGAAGTGGTAACGCTGAATTACATTCAAAGTTTATGCGTTAACATGTTCTTTGTTTAATTAATTTACGGAAGCGAAACTATTTGGGATATTTATCCAAAGTAACTTATTAACTTCAGATTTTCTTTTTATTAAACGAGTTTGTGATACCAGCCACCTAAACAAAATTTTATAAGACAACTGTTGGAATGTTGTCAGTTTCGGTATTAAATTATAACAGCGTTTGTATGTGAAAACGCAGTAGATAGTGAATTATTTCCCTAGTAGTTTGGAGTATTCTGGTTGCATCAACAGCCAGCGTATTCATTATTGTATTCTTTGTGGTATTGTGAGATGGAAGGTCAGGTGACCGTGGATCTGCTAAAGCAGATGATGGATGACATGAAAGCTCATAATGAGAGTTTAAATAGTAAGACAAATGAGAACTTGAATAGTAAGATAGACAGTTTAAATAGTAAGATGGAGGACACGAAAGTCCAGAATGAGAAGTTGAGGGAGGATGTGAGAGTTCAGAGTGACAGTTTGAATAGTTTGAGGGAGGACACGAAAGTCCAGAGTGAGAATTTGAGAGAGGACATGAAGGCTCATAATGAAAGTTTGGATGGTAAAATTGAGGAGTTACAGAGTAGTATTGAGGATACCCAGGCTAGGTGTAAAGAGTCTAGTGAAGAGTTGAAGGCTGGATTGAAGAACGTAGTTCACGAGACACACACTATGTGCACCGAACTTAAAGAGGAAGTTAGGGGCGAGATAGGCAAACTCAACCAGCGTTTTGATGATAGCCGAGTGGAAATTAGGAATGAAATTGACAAACAATTTGCGGAAGTGCAGGTCAATTTGAAGAACGATTTTGATAAACAGTTTTCCAAAATCCATGATAGTTTAAAAACCGATATGGACAAGCGTTTTGACGAAAGCCACGACATGTACAGTAGGTTATGCGATAGTCAGGAGGAGATGAGGAAGGAACTTGACAAGCATTTATTGGAAAGCCAGGCAGCGCACAAACAGCTGATCGACAGTCAGGTCGAATTTAAGGACGACATTACACAACAGGTCGTAGAGATGCGGTGTTCCATTGATAAGGAATAGGGGAAAACGCTAACCATAATAGAAGAACAACGTCAATTATTATCTGCGGACATTCAGTCACTGAACAACAAGGTAGATAAAATTAGTGTGGAATTGGATAGTCAAGTATTGTCGAAAACCGAAACCATGGAGAAGAAACTGTTGCAAATTAATGAGGAGGCAATTAGTAAACTCCAAGTGGCTAATGAGGACTCCGAAGTTTTAATTAAAGAAATTCAAGAGGAGTTAGTTGAAATGAAAAATGAACACACCCGGGAATTCAACGACAGGCAAAATAGTATAGAACAGGACTTAAGGGAAATCACGTCAGCCCAGGAAGAAACGGACAAGAAAGTTGGGTTCATTAAGAGCGAAGTGAGCAGTTGGATTAGCAGCGTGGTAGATATGCAGTCCAAGGTGGACAAAGTTTTGAGTCAAACCTCGACAGCTGTTAACTCTGACCTCAGTGGTCAATTGCCGAATATCAGTCATGTAAATAATAACGGTCAGAGCTCGAATGTAGATACCAGTCGATCTCAAGGCTCGGGGGTCACCAACATTATTAACATGATTAAGTTACATGAGGACCAGCCTAAGAAATTTAATGGAGGTCCACATACCACGCCGAAGGGATTTCTGAAGGATCTCTTGGAGTACATCCGGGACGCCAAGATTCCTGAGGAACGTCAGTTAAGGGTAGCTGAAAGATATTTAGAGGGGGCACCACTTTTATGGTTCAAAGGCTTCCGATACCACTTTGATACCTTTGATGAATTCCAGAGGGCGTTTCTAAATAAATTTTGGAGTACGGAAATTCAGCAGAGTCTCAGATTAGAACTATACTCACGTCGTTATACTGCAATAGGCCCTACTAAATTCAGTGAGTACTTTATTGCACAAATGGTAAAGTTCAGAGAACTTGAGGCGCCGCCCTCGGAGCAGGAAATGGTACAGGCCATCCAAAAGCAGCTACCTCCCGAAGTACAAAGGATGCTCATTGCATCAAAGGTAGAGACCCCCATGCAAGCAGAAATGATCCTTAGGCAACTGGATCATACCCATAATCAAATAGCACCCAGAGGGGGACGATCACACGAGCAACATGTAAACACTGTTAGCCAGGTTCAAGAGGGAAGTCAAGTGGCACCTGAGCAGGGGAAACCACAGTCGACTGAGCGGAGGCGTGAGTTTCGTAATAACTGGGAACCCTCGCATCCACGAAATGAGGATTGGAAAAGGCGTAGGGGTAATTGGAATTATCCACAAAGGAGGAACCCTTACTGGAGACGATACGATGGGGGCGGAGAAACCCAGAGGAATTTCAGAAACGGATATAATAACCGCAGGGACTGGGGAAATAATCGAACCCAGAACTTCCGCCGTGATGATGATGAAAGGTACCGCGAACGTACTCAGTACACCGAAGGGTTAAGGAAGGACCATGAAAGGGAAAAATGGAAGGGGGCTATACAGCGCCAGGAAGTCAACACCGACTGTTTCGGGGCTGAAAGTCTGGAATTCCAGAAGGCACATAGGCAAGACCAGCGAAACTCCGGTCTGAACCCATTTGCGCCAGATTTTGAGCAGGAGTCAATGTCGGCTCTTGATAGAAGAAAAACAACTTCAAATTCCCAGTAGGAAAAGGTTCAGAGTCTTTCATCCCAGATTCTGAAGGAGAGACCACCAAATGACACACGTAACATCAATAACATCAAGAAACAGACTCCTGGCAACTCCCAATTAAATGAAGACCGCAACCCAATAAGAAGATTAAAGGTTTATCATAGAGCAGAAGAAAGAATTCCACTACAGGATGACGCAGCCTTACCAGCTGGGGAAATGGTCACCGAAGAAAAAGAAGAAGAGGTACAACCAGTAAATATGATCGTCACGTCGAGAGGAAGACAGGTCGAGGCACCAATCCAAGGACAGGCAAGCAGTGGGAGTAAAGAAGAGAAAGACGCTGAATGTTTACAATGTTCATTCTTAAGAGAAGACTTTGTTGATGACATCTGTAACGCAATTCTATTTTTGGAAGGAGAAAACAGGGAAATACGTGAAAGTAACAGATCCCTACGTCAAGAGTGACTTCGGCTGGGAAATTTTACGTAGAATCATGGTTCATTTGTATCAAAATTCCCATGTACAATTCAGAATTTTGAAGGAATATATCTGTTTAAATATTTCCCCTTTCTGGGTAAATATTTCGTCGTTGTAGGTGGATTATGAACCCATAATTCTACGATGAGAAATTTTTTTCTCCATTATTTATTTGGCATTAAGAAAGTACTTTTATGTTTGAAGGCAGCCATGTTGCGCTCCTACGAGCCCCGATGTCGCGTGGGAAGGTTCTTCCTCACGGCAAGCTCGTGAATTGCTGGGACACCTCGGTGGGACTCGAGTGCCCGACAATTCTTTAAATTCATGGAATTCTGCATAACGAGGGATTTTGGCAATCTAGTAAATGAAGAAATAAATAAGCAAAATTATTCGTACACCCTCCGTGAAGTTAGTGACACCAGGGAAAAACTTAAATGCAGTTAAGCCCAAGTACATGTTAGCGTGAGACCAGCGAACCAGCTACACGTGCCAAGGTCAGGGAAGGAAGAAAACGCGCGAAACGCATGGGCAGAAACAATTTATTTCCCCTGTTATGAGTGTAGGAAAATTATAAAATTAACACCTAACATAAGTGCAAGTCTGTCCGGAGTTCTGGGACAAGTCTTATCAAAATCGGTTTATTAGAAGCAAATTTGGCAGATTACACAACCAAGCCTCATAGAGGGGATAGCGTCCTTCCTGAGATTATAAAAGAAACCCCCCACCGTAGATTTTGCAGTGTCGATCTGGAACTTGAAGCCGCGGGAGCTCGCGCCCGTCGCCATTGGAAATTCGCGCCAGATTGACCGACAATAATTAAATACATGTCCGTGGCTAAGGTCCATATACTTAGTTAAGAAGAAAAAGTGATTGGGAAGGTTTGAACGTTTGCCGACGAACTGGGAAGGTGTAGGCTGGTTGAAATATACACAGCAGATTTTATTTTATCATTTCATGTACTCTTGTAAGTGAAGAGGGTCTGGGGGAAGCTACACAGAGTAGTTCTGCTCCCTTTATCGGTTGAACACCTGTTGTTATTGAAATAACGGAGAGAGAAACCACTCTGGGAACGCATCAGACAGTTGTAGTCGACTGCAGAACGAGAGAAGTTCGTGGTGCAAGTTGCAGAGAAAGTGCCTGATTTATGTGGTAATTTTAAGATCGTGTGTGTGAAGGGTAGTGTTTGGATGAGTGAGATTTTGAAAATGAAAATGTTATCTGTGAAAATGAGTGGCTAAGTACGAGGTTTGCTGGTGATGATGTAACCAGAATGCTGAGAATGTCACCATTGTGCAGGTCTGTCTATTTTATATTATGTTGTAGTTAGTTAGTTACTGTTCTGTCCCAACAAATTTTCCAGATGCTTGTCGGGTTGATATTCGTAATTATCAGGCGAAAGGCGTTGTAAATTTTGGTCAGCGTGTGAAAATTTCAGTGTGTAAAGTTCATGTCAAGAACGGTAAAATGCGACGCTTAATATTTTTGTGTTGAGATGAGATATCATTCAAAGTGCGGATTTGTGAACGTTATAAGTGTAAATTTGTCGTGGCGAATATCGAAATTTCAGGTGTCAGTTGCATTCAGAAATGTTGGTCGATAATAATAATAATAATAATAATAATAATAATAATAATAATAATAATGTCTACCGCGGGATAAGGAAATTCTTCTATGTCAAATTGCATTTAACAAGTTATTTTTACAAGGATCGCAGGCATGTTTAGGCGATTTCGGTGAAATTTGTTAGAGTCACAGTCATTAATGGGAAGGAAATTTTGAGACATCGTGTATACTTGGGTTGCGAAAGGTCGATGTGTGCTCTTGGACTCTTGAGGTTCGAAAGTCGTAATAATAGTAAAGTAAGAGATGTGTTTAATAATGGTTGTCGTTTCCACCAGGGGATCGAAGTATGAAAAAGGGTCTTGAAGGAAAAGGGGATTGAGAGCGATGGATTTATCTGTACGTGGAGATGAGAGAGAAGTGATACCGCTGGAATAAAGCGATGAGAAAGTGTGTTGAGACAAGCTGTATTTTTGTAGAGGAAGTATTTAGGAAACAGGCTGTGTTGAGACAGGCTGTATTGTTTTCCGCAATCAATCCGAATTTGAGACGACTATGGTGTGAAGCATTGTAAATTTATAGAACGATTCCAAGTGAAAACGACTCTAGTAAAATGTTAAAGTCTGGGTAGTAAACATCCAGTGATTTTTGTTAAGATAATGTGCGATCTCAAGGATCAAAGAGAGCTTAGGACCCATGGTTGGGTTGTACTAAATGTGTTCACTGGATAGGTCATTGATAAGATGGTTGGAATTGATGATAGGCGATCTGAGAATTTCGAATGCGGTGGTGATGATTATTATTTTGAAGGCATCCACTAAAAGGGTAAACGTGTGTTGGAAATTTTCATTCGCTTCCCTAACACTTCAGTGCACAGGCTGAGATTGTGTTCGAGGTGGAGAATCGTTCGTCACGTCTATTTATTTTTGAGTTCACATATTATAATGAGGTAGACACTTACTGTATTTTTCGAGAGGTAGGCACTTACTGTATTTCGACTTGCATTCCTTTGATAATAGAGACGTTGGTTCCGTCGTGTGGTATTTGTCTGACCAAATTTAGTGTTGAATATCAGAGTTTGTTTGAAATTGCTGGTCACCTGATATGTTAAGAGAGGTGTAGTACGACCCACTTTGACGCCCGACGATAGGTTTAGGACGTCACAGGTTATTCTTGGAGTCACTGATGATGAGACGTCCTAGGTCACGCCCGACGATAGAATTTGGAAGGCATCATGTACATAATGATTAGGTTTAGGGTGTACAGATTTCAAGTGAGCCCGACGATAGGTCTGGGATGGTAGCTGTACACACTCAAGTCTCAGTTTAGATGTTTCTTTTGTTTTGTTTGTTGAAGCGGCCTGGGGGAAGGTAGCGTATACAATACGATATGATTTTATGACGAGGGTCAATGCGGAGCTCTCCATTGAGATAACGGGACTGCTATCAGACAAGTGAGGGGTGTCCAAGTGTTGGATATCGGCTCGACATAGATTAAATATTTTTACTGTGATAATCTCGTGCGTGTTAAGCGTTAATGACTTCGAGATGTTAATTTATTTTTACGGACTTTGTTGTTTTCTCGTATTGACGTCCGTTCTCGTTTGATAGTGTGCATGTTGACACTCAGTGTATTAGTGTGAGACTTGAGTTGCGAATGCGGTTTCGATTCGTCAGCCAGTATTTTATTTTATTTGCAATCTTGTCATACTTTCATTTGATTCATAGTTAACGTAAGTAAGTAATCAGTTTACAAGTAGTGTGTTGGGACAGACAGTAAATAGAGAGATCTGTACTGGTAGCATTGTTTTTCAAGGGAAAGAATTCCTTAAAGTTGTAGTAAATTTTAGCGTGGACTGGTAATTTTATTAAGCATAACAAACCCATTTCTAACCTGAAAATCGGTTCGATAATAATACTTTTCAAGTGACTTACCACTTTTTATTTAACTTCAGTGTTTGGCATTTCTTCTAAATGCATGATTAGTAATTGTTTCCTGCATTTCGCAGTTTTGTTCCTTTAGAACGACATAACGTAAGATCCTCTCGGATCATGTTGTTGTTGGTTCCTTCCGAACAGCTGTTTGGGGTGATGCACGTTTAGCATCGGGATTACCTTATCACTTAAGGGTGTCATGAATGACAAATACATGGTGGAATTTTATTTCAATTGTGAATGATGCTGTTAACTTGTAGTGAACACCATGCTTTCCCATAATATTTCGCAACCTATCCAAAGCAACTGATAGTCAGTTTGGTTCGATTAAGGGTCCATTCGGCGGGTGTTCCGTATCCGTGAAGGGTATTCGACTGGTGGATAACCTTAATTGAGAGAAAATCAGGCGTTCTACTTGTTGAAAGTCAGATTTTCCACGGATCGTGTGGATTAACTCTCAGTTCTCGTTTGGAATAATAGGTGCCCGGTTTTCAGGTCTTCCCTTTTTCAGTTTTTCAGTTTCGCTGTCCACTAACATATTAGCTTCTCTGAAGCAAATCTTCGGCATTGTAAGAAACAAATTGGCGTTATGTAATGTGACTGTGTTTGAAACATTCAAAATCAATAATTTATAGTATTTATTTTTTTCGCAAGAATGCATATAAAATTAATGATGTTATCGTGCTATTTCAGTTTAATAAAAGTTAGTAAGCACGTTTTTGCTCCTCATTTCAAGTAGTTAGGCTTTCTTCTGAACCCCATCGTTTGGTTAAGATCGTGACCGAATTTATTCCCGCAACGACCCATGATTTAAGAGTTCTAGATTGTTCTACTGTAGCAGCCGTGGCCGACCAACGATGGAATGGTAAGTTCAAGGGTTCAATATATCTATAAATCTTTTAATAGGCATAACAATTTTTTTCTTTTTTTGCTATTCGCTTTACGTCGCACTGACACAGATAGGTCTTATGGCAATGATGGGACAGAAAAGGCCTAGGAATGGGAAGCGGCTGTGGCCTTGCACAACAAATCATCGACTATAGGTAACAGTGAGGTCCACAATTATTGCACAAGAATTCGAAATGATTACCACACGAGTCTCCACCGCTTTAAAAAGATGGACCATAGCCCATATATGAATGGTATATTACTCTGTAACATGAAATATCGGAATGGTAAAACATTTCAAAAGTCATTAAAAGTTCTCTTAATTAATAGGTGCCTGTCCATAAATGGACTGTATGTCAGAATTTGTGTTTTTCATTTATATATACTGTACATTAGAATGTATGATTTTTATTGTATATAGGGTATAAGTAGCTTGTCTGACAACTGTAAAACTACAGAAAATTAAAAAAAATTGAATTGAATTTCTAATTTCTTTTTTGCTCCTGACTACATTCCCATTTACTGTTTCTAGTGCTGTATTTATTTATTTATCGTGTCAGAAGTACAAAGTAAGAGAGACAAAAAATAAAAAAGGTAATTTTAAATATTGGTTGACCAAAAATTGGCCACGACAAGCGCATTTGGACTTGCCCTCATTAGATCTTTAATGGTACAAGTGGCTGGAGAAGATGGACACAGTAGAAGATGCTCGTTAGTCTGCTTAGTACCACACTTGCAGTAAACTGTCTCCACAGGAAGGCCCCATTTCTGTAGGTTGGTCTTGCATCTCGTGGTGCTGGAGCGTAATCGATTGAGAGCCTTCCATGTTGTCCACTGTTCAGAATGTCCAGGAGGAAGTTCTTCCTTTGGAACCATCCATTCTCTCAAATGTTGACATTTTTCCCGCCACATTGAGATTCTTGCTTGTTGTGGTGTTCCTTTAAGAGCTTCAGTGGTTGTCAAGAAGCTCTTTCTTGATTTCAACCTAGGATGTGCTGGTTGACAGGCATACAAAGGATGGGCTTCCATAGTCATAGCCTTGCTCTTCTCATGCCTAGCAGCAATCTCACGTCGGATTTCGGGTGGTGCTATACCAGCGAGACAGTGGAGTTTATCTATGGGAGTAGGTCTTAAACAACCTGTGATAATACGGCAGGTGTCATTTAGTGCTACATCTATGTTTTTGGCATGGCTGGACTTATGCCACACGGAGCATGCATACTCAGCAGTGGAGTAGCACAGTGCTAACGCGCTTGCTCTCACAGTGCAAGGGTGAGCTCCCCAGGTGGTGCCTCGAAGTTTCCGCACTATGTTGTTTCTGGCAGACACTTTTTGTTTCACGTTTAGGCAATGTTTCTTATACGTAAGCGTACGGTCCAGAATCACTCCCAGATATTTTGGAGTCGAACAGTGTTGAAGAGGGATTCCTTCCCAGGTGATTTGTAAGGTTTTAGCTGCTTTTTTGTTATTGAGATGAAATACACAGCTATGAGTTTTGGCAGGATTTGGCTTCAAGTCATTTTCATTGTAGTAGTTCGTAAATTCTTTCAGAGCTTTGGATAAAGTCTGTTCTACCTTTTCAAAACAGTTGGCCTGAGCAGTGACTGCACAATCATCAGCATAGATAAAACTCTGGGTACCTTCAGGTAGAGGCTGATCGTTAGTATAGATGTTGAATAACAGTGGTGCGAGCACACTGCCTTGCGGTAACCCATTCTTCTGTGTTCTCCATCTGCTTCTTTTTCCCTGAAATTCCACAAAGAATCTTCGGTTTTGGAGAATATTTTTAATGTTGCACATTAGATGGAAGTCTTTGGTGATGTCATACAATTTTGTTAGAAGAAGCCGATGGTTGACTGTGTCATAAGCTGCAGAAAGATCAATGAAGACAGCGCCTGTAATGAGCCGATTCTCAAAGCCATCCTCAATATGCTGTGTCAAGTTTAATACCTGTGATGTGCAACTTTTTCCTTCTCGGAATCCAGCTTGCTGTGGAATAAGAGACGACTCCACCCTTCCTATCAGTCGCTCAAGAATGAGCCTCTCCAGGACCTTGTACAGGTGACAGAGCAAGGAAATAGGCCTATAGCTTTTGGGATCCAGCCGATCTTTGCCTGGTTTAGGAATAGCAATGACTCGAGCCTTCCGCCAGATTTTGGGAATCTTGCATTCTTGGACACAGATATTCATTAATTCCAGTTTCTAGTGCTGTGATGTTCTTTTTGTCAGATGTCTTGCTTTTAACCAGGCTGTACAGCATCTTCATATTTCCTTTATATATCTTCCTGTAGTTTTGGGATAAATTCACCCCAGCATTTTTCCTTGTCTTCTCTCACAACCCTATTTACATCTAATTTCCTATTTTGGTATTCTTGGTAGCTTACATATTTTCTCATCTCTCAGTTGCCTTTTGTCACTATTTCTGGCTCTTTCAACATCCCTCACTTTGATGGTCTTATTTCTTTTTTTTTATCACCTCTTTCACTCTGTCATTCCACCAGGACATCCTGTTATTCATTACTTTTCTGCACATACTTCTGCACACTCCTTCTGCACTACCAATGAAACTAGATTTAAAATAATCCATTCCACATCACTACAGCTGGACTCTGACATGGGTAACTTGCTATTGATCACTTGGAACTTCTGTTTACAGCCCTCTTCCTTTAGTCTTTAATCCTTGGTATCCTCTTCCTGGTCTTTGTCTTCTCCACTTGGATTCCTGTCAGGTCTGCCATCAGAAGCTTACGGTTGCTATCAAGACATTCGCTAGGAATAGCTTTCATATCTCGCACTCATTCTTCACACCTCGGGTAATCTACTACTGACTTATAACTACCATCCCAGCTGAACCATTTTATTTTATGACTTCATTTCTTCTGGAACCACGTACTTATCAGCACGTTATTCCTCAAGTACAAGTTCTCCTTCTGTGTTCCTTGTACCATATCTGAAAGGCCCCAAAATCCCTTCATATCCAGTTATATTTACTCCTACCTGGCCATTACAGTAACCCATTAGTATTTTTTAGGTTCTCCTCATTTTATACTGACTTCTACTTATTGGAGGAAGCCAGCTTTTATTCTTCACTGCAGCCTTGCTGAGGGGAATAAACCTGCACAATCGATTCTGGTGGTACTGGTGGTGATTATTGTTTTAGGAGGAAGTACAACTGGGCAACAATCTCCTATCAACACCAATCAGAGAGAAAAAAGTGAAGGAATCCAACACTTTGAAATGAAGGTAAACAAAAATATATAGAGTTAAGACTTTTACGATCTCATGGCTGATGATGGACTAATATCAATATGCCAAAACTAGTATCCTGATTAAAATAAATTGAATTAATTTTGTATTGATTAAGTGGATTATGTCATTTGTCTGCAATAATTAAAAGAGTAGCATTAGAACATTTTTCCAAATTTTAGGCTGGGAAAACTTGGGAGAAAGGAGACGAGCTGCTCAACTAAGTGGTACGTTCTGAGCTGTCAGTGGAGAGATAGCACGGAATGACATTAGTAGACGAACAAGTTTGAGTGGTGTTTTTAAAAGTAGGAAAGATCACAATATGAAGATAAAGTTGGAATTCAAGAGGATAAATTGGGGTGAATACTTGTTTATAGGAAGAGCAGTTAGAATTTCCAAATTCTTTGCAATTATTTAAGAAAAGAGTAGGTAAAAAACAGATAGGGAATCTGCCACCTGGGCAACTGCCCTAAACGCAGATCAGTGGTGATTGATTGAGAACAAGTGTTGACCAAGGGAGATTGGATAGGATATATGAAAGTGAGGAGCCTGACAGAAGCAGGTGGAAGCAATGTTAAGACTCAGCTAAGAGCCGTGTGGTTGCCAACCCACGCTCCCAAGTTAGGAGCTTCTGAGGCACCTTTCAGTTGCCTCTTATGACAGGCAGGGGATACCGTGCGTGTTATCCTACTACCCCCACCCACAGGGGGAAATATATTCTGGGTTGTGACCACGAGGCCCTTAGCTGAGTCTTGACATTGCTTTCACTTACTTGTGGCAGGCTCTCACTTTTTCTATCCCATCCGACCTTCCCTGGTCAACAGTTGTTCTTTTCGGACCGCGATGGCATTAGCGTTTCGAGGCCTAGGAAATTTTTCATTTCCATGCACTTTGTGGTCTTTATCTTTCTTTGGCCGATACCTTCACTTTTTGAAGTGTGGGACCCCTTCTATTCGTTTTCTTCTGATTAATGTTAATAGAGGATGGTTGTACTTCCTCTTAAAACAATAATCACCACCACTTTGTACTATATAGCTGCATGGGTTATCAATAAACTAGTTAAGAGAAACTAAGAACATCACTTGTCACATATGTGCAGAGTATTTTTGCCTTAGAACCCAAAGAAATTACCACATGAATGGATAACAAGTTACCGTACATAATTTAATGCACTCAACACGAGAGGCATTCCGTGTTTGTCAGCATACTGGGGTAACCTTTTAGAAACGCAGTATCGGTGATTACATTCTTAATAAAGAAAACACTGAAGGTAATTTACTACAACTGCGTTTTAGTACTGGTAATCATAATATGACACAGGTACTGTACAGAGTTCTATGTTTCTGTCTGTAAGATTATGTATTTGACAGATGACATCAATAAAAAAAACACAGTAAGACCAAGTTGTTAGGAAGTAAAAGAGTAGGACGTGGGCTTTTCTGTTGATTCTTGTTCCAAAAAAGAAAATTCAGGCTTTGTTTAATTATCTCCCTATTCAAATAGCTGTGAATATATTCATGTCATTTAAGTGTTATACAGTTATATATACATGAACAGTAGATGGTCAATTAAATTCTATATGAAAACTAGTTGGTATTTTGTTTTTATTTCAATGTACGGTACCGAAATCACCTAAATACGAATACACTTGCCTTTGGTTACGCTCGCTTAGAGACCCAATATGGCGGCTCCATAAGTAGCATTCGTGACTTGACCTCCCTATACTGACCTTGCTGTCTAGTGCTGGGGACGGAGCAGTTGCTCCTATGATTGCAATCGGTAGTGCGAGTGCAGCGCTCCCTCTGGTATTCTCCGGTAGTAAACTGTTGCTTGGAAACCAATCGGTGTTTTCGGTGGGCGAGCGGAGGACGGAGGAACAGTAGTGGAGCGCAACGGATGTGCTAGCGACGTAGAAAATACAGCTTTAAAAGTACGAAGAAGGCGAATATATGAAATATATACTTTCTCATTTATCGATAGTGTTTCATAATATACACTGACTGACAGAGCAAATGCAACACCAAGAAGGAGTGGTCAGAACTTTATGCCAATTGCAGGGTAGACTGACGTCACTGAGGTATGCTCATGATGTGAAATGCGCCGCTGTGCTGCGCACGTAGCGAACGATAAATGGGACACGGCGTTGGCGAATGGCCCACTTCGTACCGTGATTTCTCAGCCGACAGTCATTGTAGAACGTGTTGTCGTGTGCCACAGGACACGTGTATAGCTAAGAATGCCAGGCCGCCGTCAACGGAGGTATTTCCAGCAGACAGACGACTTTACGAGGGGTATGGTGATCGGGCTGAGAAGGGCAGGTTGGTCGCTTCGTCAAATCGCAGCCGATACCCATAGGGATGTGTCCACGGTGCAGCACCTGTGGCGAAGATGTTTGGCGCAGGGACATGTGGCACGTGCGAGGGGTCCAGGCGCAGCCCGAGTGACGTAAGCACGCGAGGATCGGCGCATCCGCCGCCAAGCGGTGGCAGCCCCGCACGCCACGTCAACCGCCATTCTTCAGCATGTGCAAGACACCCTGGCTGTTCCAATATCGACCAGAACAATTTCCCGTCGATTGGTTGAAGGAGGCCTGCACTCCCGGCGTCCGCTCAGAAGACTACCATTGACTCCACAGCATAGACGTGCACGCCTGGCATGGTGCCGGGCTACAGCGACTTGGATGAGGGAATGGCGGAACGTCGTGTTCTCCGATGAGTCACGCTTCTGTTCTGTCAGTGATAGTCACCGCAGACGAGTGTGGCGTCGGCGTGGAGAAAGGTCAAATCCGGCAGTAACTGTGGAGCGCCCTACCGCTAGACAACGCGGCATCATGGTTTGGGGCGCTATTGCGTATGATTCCACGTCACCTCTAGTGCGTATTCAAGGCACGTTAAATGCCCACCGCTACGTGCAGCATGTGCTGCGGCCGGTGGCACTCCCGTACCTTCAGGGTCTGCCCAATGCTCTGTTTCAGCACGATAATGCCCGCCCACACACTGCTCGCATCTCCCAACAGGCTCTACGAGGTGTACAGATGCTTCCGTGGCCAGCGTACTCTCCGGATCTCTCACCAATCGAACACGTGTGGGATCTCATTGGACGCCGTTTGCAAACTCTGCTCCAGCCTCGTACGGACGACCAACTGTGGCAAATGGTTGACAGAGAATGGAGAACCATCCCTCAGGACACCATCCGCACTCTTATTGACTCTGTACCTCGACGTGTTTCTGCGTGCATCGCCGCTCGCGGTGGTCCTACATCCTACTGAGTCGATGCCGTGCGCATTGTGTAACCTGCATATCGGTTTGAAATAAACATCAATTATTCATCCGTGCCGTCTCTGTTTTTTCCCCAACTTTCATCCCTTTCGAACCACTCCTCCTTGGTGTTGCATTGTCACTGTCAGTCAGTGTATATATCCGATAAAAATCCATGCAAATAGAATACACATTTTTCATTATATTATCTTTGAAGTGTAATATATATGATAGACTATGACGAGTAGTGTCTGGCCCCGCGGTGTAGGGGGCAACGCGTCCGCCTGTCACCCGGCGGCCCGGGGTTCGATTCCCAGCCGGGACAGTTTATTTAAATTGTAATGATTAATATCCCTGGCCTGGGGACTGGGTGTTTCTGATGTCCTTAATATTCCTTTCCTCACACACAACATTCCACACTACCGCCATTCCAATTACACGCAGGTTCATATAGGAAGGTGCCAGATCCACACGGGTCGACGCCCCGAACAAAAAGCATTTTAAAGAAAATGACCAGTGTTGAAAAACAAAGCGAGAAGGTTGAACGCTAATCACTCGATCACCGCCGTTTCGTTTTCGTGACCCCAACGCACCGGTACATATTCGACGCGAAAATTTTTCTTGCGATTTTCTCGAGAACGCCTTAGTAGTACGCCTTACTACTTGCACATTTTGTTGTCCTAATGGACTTCTAAATGTGTACAAAGTTTGAAGGTAGTCCGTGATCCGAACGTCGTGGCCTCCCCTTATTTGCGTCTATACTTCCTCTGCTTGTTGTGTTTTGTAGATAATGCGATGTACATTAGAAAATAATTAAGGTATTAGTTTGATATTTAATCACATTTTAGATGGTATTCATGTTTTAGAATATTTAAAGGAATTTAATAAATTTTTACAGAAATTTGTACCACAAATGCCACGAAGACCGTGTGATGCATGGCATTTCTTTGAAACTGCTGATGATAAATTCAAATTCTGCGGCCGCATTTACGCGACGGGTGGTAGTGCACCACATCATATCAAGGACGAAATGAGCAGCAGAAAACAACATTGCTGTATTAAGCGAAACAGTTATGTTGTGAGAAAAAGGCATTGGATAGACGGGTGAAATACCTTCACGTTGTCATACCAGCAACGTGTTTAAACGTACCGCTACAGTACATTCGCTCGGTAGTTTACTCGTTACAACCGGGTGATGACGTCACAACAACTAGCCAGCGCTCTACCGTCTGAACCACGGTTACTACTGTTGGATTTTTTATTATGGACACTCGAGTTTAGGCTTTAATTACAAACGAACCAATAGGCCTATTGCAATGCGAGGTATACCAATATTTTCCTTGTTTAATTCTACATTAGCGTATATAAGACACATTGTTTTCGACGTTCATTAAATATTTTTTATTTTTGGTTATAATAAATATTGCCCGAGTTTTTGGCTTCTTCTCTAGGCAGCACTCACTTAGGAATATATACATGGAAAACTACTTGTCTGATGGTAATGAAATTTTTATATGTTATAACCACATGTATTTTTTGTGTAATACTCAAGTTGCAATTTTTTTGAACTACCCCGAAAAAAGTTCTTATCATTTTTCTAAAGCAACTCTTTCTCAGTCCAGGATAAACGTACAACAGCAAACTTGGGCTTGTTTTGAAGCACTCAGTCATGGTTATCAGAAACTACAACAACTGTAACCGTACAGTTTGGTACCGAATTCATAAAGAGTAATATTGAAAGGAGGTTTTGTGTACGCCGGACCGTGCAATGAACAGCAGGCCGGGTGGTGAAATCGGGCGCAGTGTTGCCGCGTTCAGTAGTAACCACGCGCGCAACGAACACAGCTTTTCGTTTACTTTCAACCTTTAATTTTATTTCCTCTTATAAATTCCACTTCCCATCACCTTTTCTCATAAGGGCTTTGGACCTTCAAAGACAGGTTTAAAAATGGTTGACTTCCTAATTTAGAAATATCACACTGTACAATTTTTACAAGAGTTATTTGCATTATTATTTACATATATTTACAATATTTAATTCTATCAATTTTCTTCGTCTGAATAATCACTGTGTTCCGATGAATCGGTGCTGCTGTCATTCATGTTGATTATGACTGGCTCGAAATAAGCGACGTTTTTAGACAGTCCATCTTTTTCCCAGCAGTGGTCTTCAATTATCTTAGCGTGTTTAATGCATTGTTTCCAGAGTTCAGGGGTGACGGTACGTAAGGCTTCTCGGCATAAAGCGTTAATTGCTTCCATACCTCTACCATTCTCTAATGTGTTAGCCATATTTGTTTTTGCTATTTATCCTTTTACGTAAGCCCAAATGAGCTCGATTGGATTAAGCTCGCAATGGGCCACTGGTAACCAAACAAGCTGTACATCTGGTCGAAGTCGTTTAGTCAGTTGTTCCAGCTTCTTTACCGGTGTTTGAAACTAAGGCCTGGCAAGGACAATCAGCTCTGATTTCGTTAATTTGTTATAATCGTCAACTCCAGGTGGTAGTGAAATATTCTTTGATTTTATCCAGGTTATAATTTCAGGTTTCAGCCATGACATGTTCGGGTTTTTAGATGAGGGATCGACCATCGTATGATATGAAGCTTGATCTATAACGACAGCCGACCTTTGAGGCAATAAACCCAGGACTTTCGTGAACCATTATTCATAATGATTTGAGTTCATCTCATTGTGGTAATCACCACTGCCTTTCTTGCCTATAAAGCAAAGTCCTGCACCGTCAAGAAATCCTTCTTCACTTCCGATGTGTAAAATTATGATGCGTTTCCCAGCTCCAGACGGTGTTTTGAACCCTCCACGTAATCTATAAATTTGCTGAATGTACCCTCTGTACAGATTATAGTTGTCAAAGTTGTTTTTTAAGGCTTCAACCACGTTTTCTTGCCACCCATATTTCATAGTATGGTTCTGTCCGCACCACGTCTCGTCTGTAAAGAAGATCTTGAAGCCCTGTGCTCTTAAGTCTCTAATTCGTCTAAGGTAGGTATTTCGGGATGCAGCGAGTGTCACAGATTCCATTAGCACTGGTTTCCTGTTTAGTTTTTTGAATCGGAATCCCAAGCTTCGAACTACTTTCAAAAGTGTAGAAATTGACACATCAGGAAAATCCGGCATATTTTCTAACAGTTTCATGCGGAGGCTTCTAATTGTGGGAAATATCTTTTTCATATGGAAATCGTGCATATTTCTTGGTATTGTGCCCAAAGTAAAATCATCGAGATGGATTTTCGGACGCCCCGGTCTCACACACTGCTTCTTTCTTGACCTGGATGACGTATTTCCTTCATTCTCCTTTGAAGCGACTCCTACTCTCTTCACTGACGACAGAGATAATCCAAGACAATCTGCCACCTTCTTGTACACAGGGAACCTCCTGTCCCCTACTTTTTCCCCCTCACATTGAAAGAAACGAATAGCACTCAAAATCATTGCAAGTTCACCCTCTGATAACGGCGGTCTCGGAGGCATCTTGAAGTGACGTGGCCAACATGCAGAACATAGGACAACTGAAAATAGCTTGCGGATAAACCAAGGTCATGGGCATTCCGTTGCACAACTGCCCGGGGCGAGTGTACTCTGTTCGTTGCGCGCGTGGTTACTACTGAACGCGGCAACACTGCGCCCGTTTTCACCACCCGGCCTGCTGTTAATCGCACGGTCCGGCGTATACAAAACCTCCTTTCAATATTACTCTTCATAAATTCGGCACCAAACTGCACGGTTACAGTTATTGTAGTTTCTGATAACCATGACTGAGTGCTTCAAAACAAGCCCAAGTTTGCTATTGTACGTTTATCCTGGGCTGAGAAAGAGTTGCTTTAGAAAAATGATAAGAACTTTCTTCGGGGTGGTTGAAAAAATTGTAACTTGAGTATTACACTACAAATATATGTGGTTATAACATATAAAAATTTCATTACCATCAGACTAGTAGTTTTCCTTGTATATATTCCTAAGTGAGCGCTTCCTAGAGAAGAAGCCAAAAACCCGGGCAATATTTATTACAACCACAAATAAAAATTATTTAATGAACGTCGAAAACAATGTGTTTTATATACGCTAATGTAGAATTAAACAAGGAAAATATTGGTATAACTTGCATTGCAATAGGCCAATTGGTTCGTTTGTAATTAAACCCTAAACTCGAGTGTCCATAATAAAAAATCCGACAGTAGACTAGACGGTAGGGGTCACGCGCAGGCTCGCTTTGGCTGATGACGTAATCTGATCCCCACTGCCGGGCTTGCACTGAACACGACCAATTTTAATTGTGCGTTTCTATTAATGATTTGCTTGTTTTTATTTAACCACTTGCTAAATATTTTTCAGTTTTGTCAAATATAATTGCCAGTTGTTATGTGTAGGTAATTATGTTGTAATTTATTTCAGTATTTTTCAGAACATTACAAGTAATACAATAACATTGTGCTTAACACGAACTATTCCAGTAGCTTTCTCACTAATAAATTATCTTTCGCCTCGCAAATAAAGTATTTACGGTTCGGTTTTTGTATTTTCTATCCATCCAGTGATTTTAGAACGATTTTATACGTACCGTAGTTTTATTTCTAAAACTAGTTACAAAAATTAAAGAAACATGACCAATCGCGCGGGATGCTTTTTATTTATAAATGTGTATTGGCCGGTGGAATGTTGGTAAAAATCCCCTGAAGAAACGTCAACCTCTTCCACCACATTAGGGGTCACAATTTTTTGGTGGGGAAAGAGGTTTCCACAGGCTTAGGCATATAGATATGTGGTGCGGAGAAAACCCTCAGTCAGAAAATGCGATCAAATGTTCAATATTTAAAATCACCTAATGAACACTCCTAATTATTATTATGGTAGTAAAACTGTATAGATATTTACATTATATAGGTTCCACACAAAATATTTAAACCAGATTTTAACTTGGTGGTTTTACATTACTTCAAAATCAGTCTATCAAACAACTCTTAATTTTTTTCACAATTCTTTTTTCATTAGGAGTTCGTTTACACCTCCTGCAAGAATTCATGTGCCTATGTTTGTTTATGATTTTCATCCTTATGAACGTTCTGGTTTTAACGAAACAAAAAACAACGAAATCTTCAAGATCAGGACGTTTTTCTTTTCTTTTTTCCTTTAAAAACCTAAAATCTCCTGGACATTTCTTAATGTAGTTTCCATGAAAGGCACTAAATTCAGTTTCCATTTTCTTCTTCTTAATCTCTTTACCCTCCAGGGTTGGTTTTTCCCTCGGACTCAGCGAGGGATCCCACTTCTACCACCTCAAGGGCAGTGTCCTGGAACGTGAGACATTGGGTCGGGGGATACAACAGGGGAGAATGACCAGTACCAAGCCCAGGCGGCCTCACCTGCTATGCTGAACAGGGGCCTTGTGGAGGGGATGGGAAGATTGAAAGGGATAGACAAGGAAGAGGGAAGGAATTGGCCGTGGCCTTAAGTTAGGTACCATCCCGGCATTTGCTTGGAGGAGAAGCAGGAAACCACGGAAAACCACTTCCAGTATGGCTGAGGTGGGAATCGAACCTACCTCTACTCAGTTGACCGCCGGAAGCTGAGTGGACCCCGTTCCAGCCCTCGTACCACTTTTCAAATTTCGTGGCAGAGCCGGGAATTGAACCCGGGCCTCCGAGGGTGGCAGCTAATCACACTAACCACTACACCACAGAGGGGGACTGATGTTTACTTTTGTTATCTAATTCCGTCCTCAAGATTGCATTATTAACATTTTCTGCTTCATTGGCGCCTGCGATTGTAAAATTTGCCATATCTCCTTACGATGATTTCGCTTTTGTGCCCTTATTTCACTATCTTTACAGAACTGACTCGCTAAATCATTACTACTCAGTGGCAAATTAAATGTCAGACCGTAAATCACGTCAAATTTTAAAGTTTCACTGTTCTTTGGAAAACGATGCAATTTAATGTCTAAGTCTTTCTGATGTCTATCATGGTTAGAGCTACCAGCGGCAGCACAACACACCATGGCACAGCACAGCACAGAAAAATTAAACTCTTACACTGTTGAGAAGGTAAACACCATCACTAGACTAATGGTGTTCTGCTTCGTTTAGCGAACATGGGGAACGCGTGGCGTCAGGAGGCGTGGCTTGCTACTGCGCACCCAACTGATGACCCCTACCGTCTAGTCTAGTAACCATGGTCTGAACTACTCAGCCCGGTACAGCATATAAACAATTCCTATCAGTTCTTTCTCTTCAGTAACAAAATAATGAGCTACGAGTATAATTTATGTAAGAGCCTCGTATATACAACCTGTTTACTTGCAATGGAATATAATTAGTACTTAAACATTTTAACTATTATAATATTGTAAATACATTGCAAGGGCATAATATATGGCAATATTTACGCTACATTATTCTATCCACCTGCACCTATTGCAAACTGAATTTCTTCTTCTTCATTTATCTGTTTACCCTCCAGAGTCCGTTTTTCCCTCGGACTCAGCGAGGGATCCCACCTCTACCGCCTCAAGGGCAGTGTCCTGGAGCTTCAGACTCTGGGTCGGGGATACAACTGGGGAGGATGACCAGTAACTCGCTAGGCGGCCTCAACTGTTATGTTGAACAGTGGTCTTGCGGGGGGATGGGAAGATTGGAAGGGATAGACGAAGAAGAGGGAAGGAAGCGGCCGTGACCTTAAGTTAGGTACCATACCGGCATTTGCCTGGAGGAGAACTGGGAAACCACGGTAAACGACGTCCAGGATGGCTGAGGTGGGAATCAAACCCACCTCCACTCAGTTGACCTCCCGAGGCTGAGTGGACCCCGTTCCAGCACTCGTACCACCTGGGCCTCTGGGGGTGGCAGCTAATCACACTAACCACTACACCTCAGAGGCGGGCGCAAACTGAATTTCAACAGATAAAAATCTGTTATTCATAGCGTTACAAATGATGAGGCAATCTTGAAACCACTGCAGCATTTGAATGACAAGCGTAGAAAAACACATTCATCTGTGGACTTAGTACTGAAACCTAAATTGTAATTCCACCCAAGATCACCGTTACTACATTGCCCACATTAAAGCATCTGAATTTTCCGCCAGTGAATTCAATCGGAGGACTACCGGAGGTCTCCAGAGGAAGAGCGAAAACAATTGCTTCGCTCCCCTCCTAACGTTCTCAGCTCTAGCCAGGCTGTCTTCGTCTTAGCTGTGTCATGTTCCACAGTTTCATCTGAGATTGCATCGGTTCGTCATTGGACGTAGAGCTGGGAAACGGAGCAGTTGCTCCTATGATCGCAATCGGTGGTGCGAGTGCAGCGCTCCCTCCGGTATTCTCTGGTAGTAAACTGTTGCTTGGAAACCAATCGGTGCTTCGGCACGCAAGCGGAGGACGGAACAACAGTACTGAATGTGTGCTCGCTTGCCGTTCCATCCGTGGTGCGCAACGGATGTGCTAGCGACATAGTAAATACTGCTTTATAAGTATGACGAAGACGAATATAGGAAATATGTACATTCTCATTTATCGCTCGTGTTTCATTTGTCGATTACTTTTGTAACAATTTGTTTCACGGCATGCCGTCTTATGGCGACGATGTGATAGGAACGGCTAAGGAGAGTAATTTCTAGGCGTGAAAATGGAAAACAACGTAAAACCATCTTCAGGGCTGCCGACAGTGGGGTTCGAACCCACTTTCATCCGGAAGATAGTGGGATCGAATCCCACTGTCGGCAGCCTTGAAGATGGTTTTCCGTGGTTTCCCACTTCTCCTCAATGAAAATGCCAGGATGGTACCTAACTGAAGGCCACGGCCGCTTCATTCCCACTCCCAAACCTTCCCTATCCCATCATCTCTTAAGACTTATCTGTGTCGGTGCGACATAAAACAAAACCCAAAGTCTCACGCTCCAGGACACTGTCCTTGAGGCGGTATAGGTGGGATCCTTCTCTGCGTCCGAGGGAACACCCAACCTTGGAGGGTAAATTGATGGAAAGATTATTATTATTATTATTATTATTATTATTATTATTATTATTATTATTATTATTATTATTATTATTATTATTATTACTAGCTGATGTACCCGTGCTTCGCTACGGGATTGAATTCTCGGAGAGACTGACCTTGTTGTTTTCTTAACTGAAGTCAGCATAGGTCATTACAAAAACGTCGGTAGGAAAGTAGCGATTAAAAGCAATGATATCATATAAAATACTCGATCAAATGAAAAAACGCACATTTTCTCACTTTTAACGAACAGGACTACGCTGCCGATCTAACAGTCCAAAGTTCCAGAGCTGGAATGATCAAAGCCGCAGATAGCCGTGATCCGTGAACACCCTTCATCTTTTTTCGGCAGGGAGGGGTTCGAATAGTGGAGACTCCCACGGCATAAACTATGCTCTTCTACTAATCTTTTTCCTAGGAGTGCCCGATGAGTCGGAAAATCTTAATACACTACACTGGCGGCGGAAAAGTCTATCTGACTTGGAGACAAATTTATCCTCCAAGCAAGAGGAGAAACCCACTCTTCACTGCTAATTTGGAATAAAATGAATGTAGAATTTAATAAAAGTAAAGAGGAAGAAGCTTTAATTAAGATGTCTCTTTTCAGGGCCGAATTTTGAGTTATTTAGTGAATTGTGGTGCTATAATTTGGAATAGGCCTATATTGTTATTCTATACCAGGCCATACTACTACTACTACTACTACTACTACTACTACTACTAAATGAGCCTCTACCTTAAGTATGCACGCTGCACATTCAAAACAGCGCGTCAGATTAGGAATCGCATAGCTGGAGCACTATGATGAACCTGTGTGTTACGTACCAGTTGTATCGGAAAATGTATGAACCAGAGGAATGGCATGCTAAAGAAGAAAGTTTTCTATCTCCCCGGCTATTTCCCGCTAATATTCAGTCAGGCTGTTATATTCGGTACGCAGCAGTAATCCCATCTATTGGAGTTGAGAGGCAGCATAAGAGACAAAGGACATCACATCAAACAATGGTCAACGTAATGTCACTGTTGATCAATGCTATGTGCTTTTGATATGGTAGGTCTTCACATTTAGTTTTCTTCCGACTCTAAAATACCACTCATACCATAGTCGGTACGGTAAAACTGATTAAAACATAAATGATCGGAAATTGTATTCAATATAACTTTTGTTATGTAATACTTTTCGATAGCACCAATAACATAGGTATTTAAAAATTAAATTTTAGGTGCCTTCCCCTAAACTGCAATTCCATCCAGGGTGAATAAATTTGTTTATAACTTAGACTGTTGTTTCTCATTCCCCAACGATTTTCATTAAATTCTATTAACCCATTTTCTCGTGGCTCGGCGTTGATATGGACTTAGCAACAAAATTACAGTTTCATCTGTTTTATCACAGTCGGTACGGTAAAAATGTGTAAGACATAAATGGTCGGAAATTTAAATCTATATAACTTTGGTTACGTAGTATTTATCGAAACGACCACTAATAATTTAAATATTTGAGAATTAAATTTTAGGCCTTCCCCTAAACTACCATTTCACTCAGTGTGAATAGAATGATTCATAGCCAAAATTTTATAATTGTAATTCCTCCTAAGATCACCGTTGCAACATTGCCCACATCAAAGCATCTGAATTTTCCGCCAGTGAATTCAATCGGAGGACTACCGGAGGTCTCCGGAGAACGAGCGACTACACATGCCAATTTTCATTGAGATAGGACCACTCATGACGTAAATACTCAAGAATTAATTTTTTTGCCCTCCCCCTAAACTACCATTTCACTCAGCGTGAATAAAATTATTTATAGTCTAGATTGTAGCGACTCATTCCTCGGCTTTGAATACCAATTTTCATTACAATAGGACCACTAATAACATAAATAGTTGAAAATTACATTTTAGGCCTTCCCCTAAACTACCATTTCTGTCAGCGTAAATAAAATTATTTATGGCCTAGATTGTAGCAATTTATTCCCCGACTTTGCATACCGATTTTCATTTAAGTTCTCTTTAGCCGTTTTCTAGTGATGCGTGTACATACATACATACATACATACATACATACATACATACATACATACATACATACATACATACATACATACATACATACAGATAGACAGACAGACAGACAGACATTACGGAAAAATAAAAAGTTCATTTCCTTGTTACTGTGGACATGACCGATACAGAAATGTCATTCTTTTCAAATTCTGAGCAATGTACAGACAAAACTCTTATTTTATATATATAGATTATTATTATTGTACTCCCATAACCACTTCTGTGGTTTTCTGCGACGTTAAGGTGCCGATATTTTGTCCCACAGGAGTTCTTTCATGTGCCGGTACACCTGACGATCTTCAGGTACTGCCGAGCAAAGTCGGAACTGAAACCGCAAGCTTGAGCTCAGAAGGTCAGCGCTCTACCGTCTGAAATACTCAGCCCCGTACAGCATATAACCAGTTCCAATCAGTTCGTACTCTTCAGTAAAAATTGAAATGCCGTATGGCTTTTAGTGCTGGGAGTGTCTGAGGGCAAGTTCAGCTCACCAGATGCAGGTCCTTTGATTTGACATCTGTAGGCGACCTGCGCGTTGTGATGAGGATGAAAACATGATGAAGACGACACATACACCCAGTTCCAGCGCCAGCGAAATTAACCAATTAAGGTCAAAATTCCCGAACCTGCCGGGAATCGAACCCGGGACCCCTGTGACCAAAGGCCAGTACGCTAACCATTTAGCCATGGAGCCGGACGTACTGTTCCGTAATAAATGAGCTACGAGTATAATTAATGTAAGAGCATCGTATATAATGCATGTTTACATGCAATGGAATATAATTATCACTTAAACTATTTTACTACGAGTATTAATAACATTGTAAACGCATTTGCAACGGTATAATTTATGCCAATATTCAATCTGCAGTATTCCATCCACCTGTACCTATTGCAAACTGAATGTCAGCAGATCAAAATCTGTTATTCATAGCGTAACAAATAATGCGGCGATCTTGAAACAACTACAGCATTTGAATGACAAACGTAGGGGAACACATGCATCTGTGGAATTAGTACTGAAATCTAAATTGTAATTCCTCCTAAGATCACCGTTGCAACATTGCCCACATCAAAGCATTTGAATTTTCCGCCAGTGAATTCAATCGGAGGACTACCGGAGGTCTCCGGAGGACGAGCGAAAACAACTGCTCCGCTCCGCTCCTACCGTTCCCAGCTCTATCACTGTCGCACTAGAAGCGCTTAGAGGGAGCGCCGCAAGGAACGACAATGCTGCCAACTGTTGCTTGTACAGCTGTCTTCTTCTTGCATTTCAGAAACCCCAAATGACTTTTTTCTTGCCGTGCGGACAGTATGCGCCGCGGCCATAGTTAAGAGCCTCTCGCAGGGAGTGTGGCACCCGAAGGGAGCCACTGTTCTCATGACAGAGCTTGGCCTGGATTTAAAATGATAGGTTACAGCTACTAAATTACGTTTTTTCTTGCCGTGCGGGCAGTATGCGCCGCGACCATAGTTAAGAGTCTTTGTTCTCATGACAGAGATTGGCCTCGAGGTGCAAAAATACCTTAAAGCTAGTAAATGATCTTTATATCCCGCGCCGAGGCCATTTCAAACTTCCCTGGCCGCTTCATAATTTTTTTTCTCCTGCAATGGTTGGTTACACAATCTTGGCCTCATCCTAGGTGTCAATGACGTCATCTTCTTCCATACGTGAACCAATCACCGATAAAAGCAATGGAGTATGGCGTGTAAAACAGTATTTTTGGTTATAAAAGCAAATGTACTTCTAGGGGCGGGCGGGTTAGTCCCTGGCTAGCGTATTGAACACATCCCTCTTCCACAATCATTTTCAGGTGAGAATAGTAGCATTTAAAATAATATTTTATGTTTTAAACCTTGCGTGCCTCTTTCTATATTTCTACACTGTAAAGTAATATACGAGTAATATCTTATTAGAAATAGGCGTCCTTACTTTATTATTGTAGAATTTTTGTGTAGTATAGTAGAGGTATCTGTAGAAACCCTCTTACCAAAATGCTGTTGTTGCAATTAGGAGAGGCTTAACTGCAGTATAGAATTGTGTAATTTTTGTGTATTCCTTTCGGTATTCAGTAATTAACAGTAGTTTTCATCTGTTAGGTTGTTGTATTATCCGCACACTTTATCTTGCGCATTTGTGTACGGGGGTGAGGAGTAAGGAGGGAGCTGTCCCGGTATCGATAGTTCTGCCTGGTGCTGCCAACTGAATGAAAACGAAATCTAAATTGAATCGAGAATATGATCGATCGATATGAAATTTCTAAACCGTTATCATCTTAAGCCAACAACTAAGTCACATACACATTATATAACATTATAAAACATTTCTCGATGCAAATCTTGTTCCTAGCATGAATTCTATACTTTGACTTTGTTGTGTAAACGACAACAGTACTAGTACGTAAAGTGTACGCCAGATGTCGCGCAACGATGCTTAAGCGATTCATAATTTGTGTTTCAAAGGTTGCCAGTACGAATCTCGAAGATCGCCGAGGTCGACCGATTCAGCACTAGGGTGTAAATGCACCAAGATAAAGTGTGCGGATAATAGATTACACATAGAATACGAATAAGTAGTATTATAATGTAGTAGTATATTAAGTACCTAATTGTTGTGTGATCTTTGAGTACTATCCTAGACAATATTTCTTTTTTTTTTTTTTTGCACAAAACAAGTTATTTCTTTTTCATTTCTTTTTCATTTTTTTCTGTAATGAATGGCTAAAGAATGCAAGTGTATGTACTGTGGGTGTGACGATGCATTGATGGGTATGAGGGAGGAGTTGGAGAGTTTGAGGGAGATAATTAAGATTCTCACAGAAGACAGGAAGGAAGATAGGACTCGCTCAAACAACGTACAGGTTACAGTAAGTGTACAAGAGAGAGAGGAAGGAAAGGAGGGAACTGTAGAAGATGGGTGTTCTAATGTTTTAAGGGGAAGGAAATTGCAGGCTAAGGGCTGTATTCAGGATCAGAACTCAGGACAGGTGTCTATGAGAAATCAGTACAAGCCACTCCAGAGGGAAGATGAGGAACAGGGGACTGTTGCTGAGATGTGTGGAAGTAGGAGGAAGGGGAAAGCTAGGAAATGAAAATGTAGAGTAGAGAATAGGAAAAGACTGGTGGAACAGGGCCATGGGAGGGAGAAATGGGAGGAGGAAGTAGCTTCTGCAGCAATCAGGAAAGATAGGGCTGACCAGGAAGGGAGGGGATCAAAGGAGGTGGGTAGGGTTGAGGCTCTGGTCATGGGGGATTCCATTGTTAGCCACGTGGGGAAAGTGTGTGGAGAAAAGGGAACCAAGGTAGAGTGTTATTCAGAAATTAGGTTGAGGCAGATGCTGAGAAATGTAGAAGAGAAGGAAGAAGGGAAAGTAGAAGGTGGTAATTTTTCACGTTGGTACCAACAACGTAAGGCAAGCTAATATAAGTACCAACATAGTAGGAGATGTGTGGGACCTGCTAAATGCTGCGCAGGTGAAGTTTAAGAAAGCAGAGATTGTTATCAGTGGAATACTGTGTAGGAGGGATACTGACTGGAGAGTGATCGGGGATTTAAATGAGACTATGGAGTGGGTATGTGGGGAAACTGGGAATTAAATTTCTAGATCTTAATAGGTGGATAGGTAATAGGGATCTGCACTCAGATGGCCTTCAATTTAATCGCAGTGGTATGTACAAGTTAGGAAATTTGTTTAGAAGGGTAATAGGGAGGTACTTTCAAGAAAACGGTGTTGTCTACGGAGCGGTGATGAGGGTACAGAGATTCAGAAATCAAGTAGGGATGAAATAAAAATGTTAGTGTTGAACTGTAGAAATATTGTAAAGAAAGGAATAGAATTAAGTAACTTAATAGATATATATTTACCAGATATTGTAATATGAGTTGTATTATGGCTGAGAAATTATGTAATGGATGCAGAAATTTTCTCACGTATTGAAGATACTAAATGTAGGATGCTAAAGGGTTTATTGTGTCACCTATTCAATACATATACATTTTTTAACATTTAGGAATTTATTATTAATTCCATTTGACTGATGATGCCATCAATGAAGGGCGAAACAGTCTCAAATGGAATTAATAATAAATTCCTAAATGTTCAAAAATGTATATGTATTGAATAGTTGACACAATAAACCCTTTAGCATCCTACATACAAGAGTGTGTATCGTACAGATAGGATACGAATGGTGGGAGGGGGAGTTTTTATTCTGGTGATAGAAGAATTTGTAAGCTACGAAAAAGTTAAACATGAGAAACATGAAATTCTAGGTGTAAGGCTCATTTCAAAAGATAATAGGCAACCTGATGTCTTTGGAGTGTACATACTGGGAAAGGGTAGTGCTGACCCAGACTCAGAATTATTTGATAAAATAATCAGCTATGTAGGAAACGACATGGAAAGGAATGTGATTGCAGTGGGAGATCTTAATTTACCAAATGTCAATTGGAAGGAAGTGCGAACGATAGGCAGCATGACCAACAAATGGCAAATAAGCTAATATGGGAAGGACAGCTGATACAGAAAGTGATGGAACCAACAAGAGGGAAAAATATCCTGGACGTGGTGCTGACAAAACCAGTCAAGCTCTATAGAGAAACCGAAGTAATAGATGGTATTAGTGATCACGGAGCTGTTTTTGTCGTAGTTAAAAATAAATGTGATAGAAAGGATGGTTTTAAAAGTAGGACTATTAGGCAGGATTATATGGCTGATAAAGCAGGCATGAGGCAGTTTTTAAAAAGTAATTATTATTGGTGGGAAACAGTAAATAACAATGTAAACAGAATCTGGGATGGGTTTAAGGAAATTGTTGAAGAATGTGAAAGCAGGTTTGTTCCTTTAAGCTGGTAGGAATGGTAGAGACCCACATTATTACAATAGATAAATAAAGAGACTAAGAAGGAGGTGCAGATTGGAAGGAAATAGAGTTAGAAATGGCCGTGGAAGTAAGGAGAAGTTGAAGGAACTTACTAGGAAATTAAATCTAGCAAAGAAGGCAGCTAAGGATAACATGAGGGCAAGCATAATTGGCAGTCATACAAACTTTAGTGGAAAATAGAACGGTATGTATAGGTATTTTAAGGCAGAAACAGGTTCCAAGAAGGACATTCCAGAAATAGTTAATGAACAAGGAGAGTATGTATGTGAGGATCTTCAAAAGGCAGAAGTATTCAGTCAGCAGTATGTAAAGATTATTCTTTATAAGAAAAATGTCCAGATAGAGCAGGTGACTAACACTAAAGAAGTATTAAAATTTACATATGATAAAAATGATATTTACAAAAAGATACAAAAGTTGAAAACTAGAAAAGCGGGTGGAATTGATAAGATTTCCGGGGATATAATAAAGACAATGGGTTGGGATATAGTACCATATCTGAAGTACTTATTTGATTAATGTTTGTTTGAAGGAGCTATACCAAATGAATGGAGAGTTTCTATAGTAGCCCCTGAATATAAAGGAAAGGGTGATAGACATAAACCTGAAAATTACAGGCCCGTAAGTTAGACATGCATTGCATGTAAGCTTTGGGAAAGCATTCCTTCTGATTATAATAGACATGTGTGAAAAATTAATAACTGGTTCGATAGAAGGCAATTTGGTTTTAGGAAAAGTTATTTCACTGAAGCTCAACTTGTAGGATTTCAGCAAGTTATAGCAGATTTTTTGGATTCTGGAGGTCAAATGGACTGTATCATGATTGACCTGTCTAAAGCATTCGATAGGATGGATCACGGGAGATTACTGGCCAAACTGAGTGCAATTGGACTAGACAAGGGAATGACTGGATGGGTTGCTACATTACTAGAAAATAGATCTCAGAAAATTACAGACCTGTAATAATTAAGAGGGGAATTCCTCAAGGCAGTATTATTGGACCTTTATGTTTTCTTGGAATAGCTTACCAAGGGAGATGTTCAATAAATTTCCAATGTCATTGAAATCATTTACAAAAAGGCCAGGAAAACAACAGATAGGAAATCTGCCACCTGGGCGACTGCCCTAAATGCAGACCAGCGATTGATTGATTGATTGATTGATTGATTGATTGATTGATTGATTGATTGATTGATTGATTGATTGATTGATTGATTGATTGATTGATTGATTGATTGATTGATTGATTGATTGATTGGACTGGGTGCAATATCCCGCTATGCCTGGCTCAAAGAGGATGTATAAATGAGAAAGAACTTCTCCGGGTGAAAGAAGGAATACGAAAGCAGGTCCATAAGTCTTAACGTATGTAGACGGCCATGGAAAGGGGGATCAACTGACTGAACTTTACGATCCAATTCTTCGCACACTAACGGAAATAAAATCGTACGGAATAGTATATTATGCCTTGCAGCGTTCAGTCTGCAAGCCTCTGTGAATTTAACGAAATGGCACGTCGCGAAAATGCTCGATTTGCAACTAGTGGCGGGGCCTCATTTAGTTTTGCACCTCTTATCTTTAAATCGTTAGAAAGTGAGTCAAACCATTGTCATATTGGTCTCTCTCTACTCCTCTTGCCCTCCATAATAGAGACTATTATTCTCCTATGTAACCTATCCTCCTCCGTTCGTCGCACATGTCCCCGCCACCGAAGACGTTTTACGCGTACAGCTTCATCCATCGAGTGCATTCCTAAATTAGCCTTCATCTGCTTTTTCCGAGTACTCTCCTGCCATTGTTACCACCTGTTTGCAGAAGCAATAATTCACGCTTTCATGTCTGTTACTTCTAATTTATGAATAAGATATCCTGAGTCCACAAAGCTTTCGCTCTCGTAAAGCAAAGATGGTCTGGAGACACACCGTTGTCAAAACAGTTTCGTCCGGGAGCTGACATCCTTCTTACAAAACACTGTTGATCGCATCTGTCAGCTCACTACATTAGCTTTACTACACCTAGATTCAGTCTCACTTACTATATTACCATTCTGGGGGAACACACGACAAAAATACTTAAAATTTTCTACCTGTTCCAGCTTTGTATCACCAATCTGACATTCAATTCTGTTGACTTTCTTACCTACTGACATAAATTTAGTCTTGGAGAGGCTAATTGTCATTCCATACTCATTGCGCCTATTTTCAAGTTCCAAGACATTAGACTGCAGGCTTTCGGCACAATCTGCCATTAAGACGAAGTCGTCAGCAGAGGCCAACCTGCTTACTAAATTTCCAACTGCCTGAATCAATCCCTGCCAATTTATACCTTCCATCAGATGATCCACGTAAACTGCGAAGGGCAAAGGTGAAAGATTACAGCCTTGTCTAACCCCTGTAAGTATCCTGAACCAAGAAATCTTTCTACCATCAATTCTCACTGCAGCCTAATTGTCACCATGAATGCCTTTGATTGATTTTAATAATGTACCCTTAATTTCATCCCCCACTAGAGTGAACATCATTTCCCTCATATGCTTTCTGTAGGTCTACGAAATATAAGCACAACTGTTCATGCAAATCGTAACATTTTACATTTACCTGGCGCGTACTGAAAATCGGACCTTGACAGCCCCTCCGTGCTCAGTAAACACACTGGTTCCCTTCCAACGTCCTCTCAACCACTGATCGCACCCTCCCTTCCAAGATGCCAGTGAATACCTTGCTTGGTATAGTATACAATTAGATACCTCGATAGTTGTTGCAATCCTTCCTGTTCCCTTGCTTATAAATAGGTGCAATTACTGCTCTTGTCCAATCTGAAGGTACCTTACCAACACTCCATTCTAATCTTACTACTTTATGAAGTCATTTCATCCCTGCCTTCCCACTGTACTTCACCATTTCAGGTCTAATTTCATCTATTCCTGCTGCTTTATGACAATGGACTTTATTTACCATCCTTTCAACTTCCTCAAGCGTAATTTCACCAACATCACTTCCTTCCTGCACATGAGCTTGGTTGTTCGCGACACCACCAGGGTGATTTCCTGTTACAATGGGAAGATTTTCAAAATATTCCCTTCACCTGTCCAGTGGTTCCCTGGGATCTATTATGAGTTCACCTGTAATACCCTAAACACTGCTCATTTTCTTTTTTTCTTTAATTCCTATGATTCTTTATTACTGTTCAGGAAGGTTTCGCTGCTGCTTGACATAGCCTTTCCAGGTTATTACCAAAATCTTCCCATGGTTTCTTTTTGGATTCAACAACCATTTGTATCGCTCTGTTTAATTCATCTACGTACAATTCCCTGTCTGCATCGGCCTTGTTTGGAGCCATTTCTGGTAAGCCTTCTTTTTGCGTTTACAAGCTGCTGCCACCTCATCATTCCACCAAGATGTTAGCTTTTCTCCACCTTTACACATACCGTAGTCATTCCTACGCATTCCCTGGCTGTTTCTACTACAGCATCCCCGTATGCCACCTATTCTCTTTCTACATCCTGAACCTGCTTACTGTCCACTGTTCAAAACTTCTCAATAATCATATCCATGTACTTCTGTCTAATTTCCTCGTCCTGGAGATTTTCTACTCTTATTCGTTTGCAGACATATTTCGCTTTCTCTATCCTAGGCCTGGAGATACTTAGTTCACTACAGATCAGATATTGGTCTGTGTCACCGAAAAATCCCCGAAAAATTCATACATTCCTAACAGACTTCCTGAATTTAAAGTCGGTTGAGATATGGTCTATTTTATGGATCTGGTATCCGTAGCCCCCATGTGAATAGCCTTATGCTCAAAGAATGTATTCGTAACTGCTAAACACAAACTAGCACAGAAGTGCAACAAACGCTTCCCATTCCCATTAGCTTCCACGTATTCCCCACATTTACCAATCACCCTTTCGAATAGATCAGTTCTATTTCCAACTCTCGCATTGGTATCGGCCATTAGCACATTCCGCATGCTTGCTGTTGACCCGGACTACGATATCATTCGATGTTTCTTAATACTTGTGAACTTCATCCTCATCTGAACCCTCACACGGTGAATACACTGAGACAATTCTTGTCCTAATTCCTCCAACTGCCAAATATATCCACATGTTCGCTCATTTACGTGCCTGAAATAAACCATGCTGCGTACAATAGTATTCCTCATAAACATTCCTGCCACATACTGTGCCCATCCCTCTTTAACACCAGTCAAGTACCCTTTACAATCTCCTGTCTCTTCCTCGTTATCTCTTCTTACCCGAATATCACTTACCCCTAGTACATCCGGATGCGTCCTCTTTGCTGAAGCATCCAGTTCTACTTTCTTTATTCAAATAGCCGCATTAATACTGATAGTTCACCATCGATTTTCATTTCTTTCGCCAAGTCGTTTCCAAGGAGTCCATCGCCTGTTAATGAGAGTGGGACTCCATTTCTCCCATAGGTCCGAGGTTTGCTTTAAACATTCTGAAATCGGTAAATACATGAAGCAGGATGCTACCCTACTTATACATAGTCCAAGTGAGGATCTCTCCCCTAACGGGTTAGGGACCACCGGTGTATTTTGTAGTCTTATCCACCTGAGCACAAGAAGGGCCATTGCACAGAATATGTCCGAGAACCCATTCCCGTTCCATATCAAGTGGTATCCCGACCCTCAGGACCGCTTACTAGCCCACTCAGCCGTTGCCCATGGTTCCCGAATAAGAACGTGACTACAGTAACCCACACCATGAACCGACAATTATTATCATTATTATTATTATTATTATTATTATTATTATTATTATTATTATTATTATTATTATTATTATTATTATTATTTCGGGGATATCCATGGAGCAGAAAGAAGTTAAAGATGGCGCCGGGGTGAATGGGTCTATCTACAATATCAGAATTAATTTAAAACTTGAACTAAAGGTTACATTTCTTTAGAATTTCGAAAATCAACAAATAACTATATAACAGGTACAATTACAGTAGCAATCTTGAAACAAGACTAGGAAAATCCAATATTAGAGATTTTTAGGGATTCTGGGCTTCAAGCACCAGAGTGCATGATCAGAGTTTTTTTTTTGGTAATGTCATCTGTGGAAAAATGTCCAAGCTTCTTGATGTATGGCGAACAAAACCAGGTGAAATTCAATCAGATTAGGAAACTTTACAATAACACAGTTACTTAATATTTCAGTGGTGACAGCTTCTGATTAAAGTTCCAACTTGTTGTGTTATTAGTTTCACTTTTTGATCGATAGGGGAGATTATTAAGGCGCTGATTTTGAATGAGCGGAGTTGAGGTGAACCTACCGGTACTATTATTATTATTATTATTATTATTATTATTATTATTATTATTATTATTATTATTATTATTATTATTATTATTATTATTATTCCGCAAATATCGTGGATCACAGAGGTGTAAGAAGGTGCTGGGCTCAATGCGTGGACAAGGATTTGACAAGAACATAATATAATGCACTAAATTTGGAAATGTTATTCCTTCTTGTTTCTCTTATTTAAAATTTGGTAAATAGAAGACGCGAATAAACAATAGCAATATAATAATGACCTCGTTAGCTCCTACAACAACGACATAAAGTAGAGAGACTTATCAGCACGATGAAACATTCACACTATTGTATAAGAGCAGGTTTGCTTCACTAAGAGTCTCAGCTCCAAACTCTAATACAGTCCAGTTTCTCATTTCTTATAGCGCACAAGGATATACAACAGCAATCCTCAAATGAGGTATTTACACTCACTTCTGCTCAATTATTTTCATATTACCTTTCGGAAACAAAATGAGGCAAAATGAGATCCCATATTAAATGGCTACAATGTAAACGGGAAAAAGTTGATAATCATCGGCCAAAAACAAATCGCAGGGAGGCGAAAATCCTGCACTCCTTCTAGAAAACTGTTAAAACCTTAAGTGAGCTCATGGCCCCAAGGTACAGAGGCTAAGGCTATTCCACGCCAGGGTGACTAAACAATAAGCATTAAATACCAAAAACTCTTAATGATTAAGGAGGATAAGAAACTTTAGTCACCCCATACCAGTTGAATGGTAGTCAACAGAGGGAAATCACTCTTGTCCCCTTATGTCACACATTTCCCAGTAGGGAATAAAACAGAGCCCTTAGATGGGCGAAAATTATACTTTTAAACCAAAGTACACGAAATACCAGAGCTTTGAAACATTCCCCTCATGCTATCCCCGGGAGCTATCATATGTTAAAATATTTCTGTCATTACCTTGTGTGGCTGGCCTTCCAAACGCCGATCCGCGACCTCTGCCTCTTTAGTATACGCCACACACAATAAACTGTAGCCATGCCAATGACAATACGGCCTTAACGCGCCCAGCTTTTATAGTATCTCGAGGGAAAGTTAGTGAACACTTTACGGATAGGCTGGATGCTTGTACACACCCCAAATATTATTCGGCTACAGACAATATTCACAAAATTTCTAATTGTTAGATAGATGCAGGAGATTGAGGGGGGGGGGTTGAGGCAGATGTGTTGGCAACCTTGACACAAGAACAAAATAATTTTCAAAACTAAGATAATCTACCTTTCAAAATTAGCTTTCCCATAAGAATTTATTGTCATTAATCCCGCCAGAGGGGGCACTTAGGCCGATGGTAGAAGCATCCAACAGTTGAAAATCAAAGTGTCTTGCATAACATTATTTCAACTTGCATTACATAGATGGCCTTATAGAAGGCATGCAGTTCGACCGGACGGAGAAGGTGCACCCTCGGTACAGACCATCACCCTCTAAGCTCTTACAACGGTATGAGCAGCTTTGAAATCTTGAATCTTGCCATGCATATTTTTGAGAGAATATATATATAAGTTGGAGTATCACTTGATAGAGAGTCCTTTCTTGTTTATTTGTTGAGGCAATGTAGTTCAGATAGTGTTTGCGAAGTAGTAGAAGTTCGGGCTGTTGCGCCTAGAGTCGATGGCAACAGTGGCTGCCGCTGACGATGATTGGATGGGGTCGCCCCGACTTCCAAGGTACCTTGAGATACCATCCTTCCGTATAATGTGGGGAGCAACCAAGGCATGGTTACAAAGTACCAAATAGCATTGTTCGGGCCAAGGATAGAGTGGGCGTTTGGAATCCAGCTTCCAAGCCTATCCCAAGGATGATAGTCCCAAAGGAGGCAGTTTAGACGGAGTGTCGGCCCGAAAGAGGTGGGCCCACACCCCGCGCCGGTATCTCTCGCAGGTTGACACGACGTGGCCTCAAGTGAAAGTAGGGCACTCTAACATTGAACTTTGGGGCAACAGTAACTGACTCACAGATACTGTCACATGTGTTGCAGGTAAAGTTGGCGACTTTGTAGGACGAATGCACGAATTTTCTGACACACGTTTGGAGGCAGTGTCCTTAATGGTGGAATGGTAATGAAATAATTGAAGTCAAGGCTTTCAAAAAAGTATTTAAGCAAAAAATGGAAGTTAACTTAGGATTAACTTAAATACATAGAATATTTCACAACCCGCAGGGGCAGAAGGCCTCCTTATTCTAACTTGCTTGTATAAAAGTTAAACTAATAAGATACTAAGGAAAGAAATATAATTAAATCAGCAATATTATCACTTGGTGGCAAATAATGAAAAGCGAAGGCCTTCACATAGGTTTTACTTGAGACAGGTGGACCCCTAAAATCCTTTCGTTTCTCGGGTTACTTACCGAAAGGGTGACAGGAGTAAGGAAATTGAGTATAATGCAAGTTCCATGAAATCTGGGGGCAAGCTTGCCCGAGGGAACAAAATTTTTAACCATAATCTGATCTCCAATTTTCTAAATTGGTTTGTCTTTGTCCACGGTCATACCCAATCTTTACTCTCCTATGAGAGGCCCTAAGGTTATTTGTAGCTTTTCCACAAAAATCCCGGATATCCTCTGGATCTATTGTCTCTGGCAATAGCTCATTGATTGACAACACATTTGACAAAGGAACATTTGGGACAAACTTAAACATAAGAGAAAGTGGAGAAAACTCGTAGGACTCATGAACGGCCCAGTTAAAGGCTAATCATAACCAGTTTAAGGAGTGTCCAAACGAGAATGATCTTCGTGGTGGAAAGCAATAAGGGCAGTTCGGGGATTATGATTAACTCGCTGGGTTAGAGATGGCTGTGAGTGGTACGCAGACGTTGTGACATTGTGAATAGAGAGATCGAAAGAGAACTGACGAAATAAATTAGAGGGGAACACAATAGCGTTATCAGAAATAATATAATGACAGGGTCCAAAAGTTGGAAAAATAATATTCAGACAAGAAACAGTGGACTGATCAGTGTCAATCCTAGTCGGAAACAGCAATGAGAACCGTGTGGAACCATCCCCCCACACACAAGAAGGAATTTATTCCCATTCCCTTTAGACTGAGGGAAGGGTCCGATGCATTCGATGTACTATCCCTAATTAAACAACACTTACATGCTTTAACGAGTTCCCTAATCTCGCCGTCCATACTCTTCCAGATAAACATGTCCCTTATCTTTTCTCTGGTTTTTAAGACGCCTAGATGTCCATCTAATGGGGCCTCATGGTAATACACGAAAATCATAGGCGCTAGAACAGCCGGAACCACAATTTGCATATTCTGATCATGCCTCGAAAGGCAACACAGAATCCCATTCATCAAAACATAATAGACAACATGTTCCCCAGAAGAAAGGGTTTCCGTAATAGGAGCCAGCACTGATCTTCACGTTGGTATTTCGCTATGTCATGAAATAACAGAGGGACATCAGTTAGAATGGCACATATAATAGGAGGTGTGGAAATATAAAGCAAAGGGATTTTCTTCGAGTCAACAACATCAGAATCGCCGGCAAACATTTGGCTTAATCCATCTGGAACCATATTTTCACATCACCCAATGTCTTGCACGTCAAACTAAAACCCTCATATCCGATTCTCCCGGTACGACGGGGCCTAGGAAGAACCCACCTCAGAGAATGATTGTCAGTCTCTAATTGAAATTTAACATGCTCAAGGTAAAGACGGAAAGTTTATAAGGGGAATGGGACGGACAGTCCTAACTCGTACGTAGAGTACTTGGCCTCTTGATGTGACAAGATTCTAGACGCATGGGCAATTGGCTGCCATTCCAGTTCAGATTCCTGAAGAAGAACCGCAGCAACCGCGGATGGAGAGGCGTCTGTGTTTACAATTAACTTCTTGGACAAATCTGGCACAGCCAAGACCGGGGCGTTACACAGAGCCAATTTCAGATCCTCTAACGCTGCTTGCTGCAACGGCCCCCATTCAAACTTGACAGCTTTCCTGCGGAGACGGTTTAGGGGTGCCACCATATTGTCTAAGTTGGGGGTGAATTTCCTAAAGATATCTAGCAACCCCCTTGACATCCTTACTAGGCGTGAAGTTACGGATTGCATGCGTTATGGAATGATCGACTGAATCTCCATCAGGTGACACAGTATGCCCCTAGTAGGATATAGATGGTTAATCAAAAGATACCTTTTACAACTTGACCGTCAATCCAGCTTTATGAAGGCGATTAGAGCTTCATCTAGATGAGCTGAGGGTTCTTCAAAGGCCTCAGAGGACATATCAACATCATCTAGATAATGGTACAGATATTCAAATTTAATATCGCAGAAGACCCTACCTAGCAGCCTAGTAAGAACCGCCGTGCCGGTGGGGGGAGGCTGAAAGGCACGCGGTTGTCTTCATACAGATTCCAGTTGGTGGCGAAAGCAGTCAGGTGTTTTGATTCTTCCATCAGACGTATATCATTATAGGCTTGGTTGAGATCTAAGATGGTGAAGAACTTAGCCACTTGAAACCAACAGAAACATGAATGCAAGTCGGGAAGTGGTACTGATTGTAGAAAAATCTTACTATTTAACGCCCTGTAATCAATTACTGGCCTGCAGCCATCTGGAAGTTCCGACAACAGAAAAAAGGGTGAAGAATACGGCAACTTGGAGGGTCGAATGATACCATCCCTCAGCATTTGGTCGATCATTTCATTGAGGACCGTCATTTTCGGTGGAGATAACCTGTAGCGAGGAAATACTACGGGGATCGAATTCGTAACCTCAAACTTGTATTCAGTTAAGTCAGTCACACCTAGATTATCCCGATCGTCTCTATAAGACCTGTCTGTGTCAGTGCGACGTTAAGCCAATACGAAAAAAATTCCGAAAACACGTCGGGAAATGACTGACATAATTTACAAATGCAACTAGCCTGATCCTCAGGTAGACGCATAAGGTCAAACGACATCTCACTCTGAGGAGGCGAAATAATAGAAGATGGTAGAGAATTGCAATTCAAGAGAGGTACCGTATATGAAAATTACTCCTAAATGCGCAGGATCGAGCACGAAAGTGCAATGTGACAGGAAATCTGCTATTAATATCACAGGGCATGGCAAATATTTAGCAAAAAAATATCTTAGATATCCACAAATTTTGAAGTATGAATTTTGGCATGGATAAGTCCTAAAATTTCTAGGGGAGAAGAGTTAGCCGAAACACATTCTACAGAAGAAAAAACATATTCAGGATATTCACAACACTACTTCAGCTTGGAATACCATTCTACCGAAATGATGGACACAATACTTCCTTAATGTAAAGGGGCCGTAACCAGTGCGTTACCTCAATTTTGAGGAAGGGCACGAAGCCTGAAGTATTGGATGCAACCAAGCACCCTAATTATAGTAATCGCCAATTAAGGCCCTACACTAAAAGTTAAATATCACCGCCCTATTCTCTTTTCTCAAAGCGCATCACTCCTGCCAACATGACTAGATACATATTAAAAATCACCAGACATAATGATAACAAACTAACCTTACCTGCGCATCCATAATGAACGTTCTCTTGCAGCAGTAAATGATAAAATTTAAGATGAAATAATACAAGATATTCATAATAAAGCCCGTTCCCTTGCTCAGAGAGGAATTAAGGAAATAAACACACTTTATCACACCTACTCAAATTAATGTTACATATTTCTGCCTTTAATTTGATATATGCACTCCTTAAACGATATCCATGAAAAGAATGGTGTCTTAAACGATGCATGTTATTTAGTCTTTGCAGGGTGATTTTCGAAAGTTCCACAAATTACATAGTGCCTTTCCTTTCTTTTGTGTGAGCGTCAATCAATCAGTCAATCAATCAATCAATCAATCAATCCTGATCTGCATTTAGGGCAGTCGCCCAGGTGGCAAATTCCCTATCTGTTATTCTCCTAGTCTTTTCTTAAATGATTATTAAGAAATTGGAAATTTATTGAACATCTCCCTTGGTAAACTTTTCCTATCCCTAACTCCACATCCTATAAACGAACATTTGTCCCAATTTGTCCTCTTGAATTCCAGCTTTATCTCCATATTGTAATCTTTCCTACTTTTAAAGACACCACTGAAACTTATTCGTCTACTGATATCATTCCACGCCATCTCTCCACTGACAGCTCGGAACAGTTGAGCAGCTCGTCTCCTTTATTCCAAGTCTTCCCGGCCCAAACTTTGCAACATTGTTGTAACTTTACATATTCTCTTCTCGGATATCACCCAGAAAAAATCAAGCTGCTTTTCTTTCGAATTTTCAGTTTTTTCTCTCATCAGTAACCTGTAATTATTCGGCATATTTTCAGGTGTCATGATGGTTATATATTCAAGCTTATCCAGGGAACATAGAGGAGAACTAACGTGTTCGGCTATGTGAACTGAAATTAGGTCAGATTTCAAACTCACTGTTGAATTGAGAATAATAATGTTAACAGTTCTACTAACTACTTCTAGGGTTTCCATAAACGACGAGGAGCCAGAATTTCGTCCGGCAAGAATTCATTCACTTACCGGTAGGTCTGCAGACATTAGAATGATGTATTTGAGCTGTCACTGAAGCCAGCAGCGCAATGGGCTTGATGCTTAATGTAAAGAAGACCAAGTGGATGATTATAAGCAGGAAAAAAGATGGAATTCGAGGTAATCTCACAACAGCGAAGGAACAGATCGCGAGAGTGGACCAATTAAATACCTGGGATGTCACATTAATGATGACTGAGACCTTACTCACGAGATCCGATGTAGAATTGAGGAGGCCAGAACTTCTTTTCAGAGACTTAGAAAACTTTTGACAAGCCGTGACCTTTCCATTTCATTACGGACACGACTACTCCGGTGCTACGTTTTCAGCATTTCCGTTATACGGCGTTGAGGCGTGGACACTAACTGAGACCATGTGCAAGAGATTGCAAGCGTTTGAAATATGGACGTACCGAAGGATTCTGAAGATACCTTGGGCAGCTAAAATGACCAATATGGACGTTTTGCACCGTATGAACAAAGAACAAAAAATTCTCACTACCATCAAGAGAAGGAAGTTTGAATACTTTGGTCATATGATGCGGAACTCTAAATACCACCTTCTGCAAGTAATACTCCAAGGTAAAATTAATGGAAAACGTGGTCCGGGGAGAAGTAGGACATTATGGCCCGGCAACTTGAGCCAGTGGTTTGGGGTGACAAAGCTTACTCTGTTCAGAACAGCTATGAACAAACAGATCATGCTACTGATCGCCAACGTTCTGCGACGACATGGCACATGAAGAAGAAGAAATACCTCCGGACTCGAATCCGCGAACCCGAGCTAGTCATACATTCTCTTCTTCACTAGCTAAAATTAAATTAAATTTAAATTGTTCCTGCCTTTATTTTGATGTACGCATTAGTATAACCGTATTCTCAACGGGAGGGGGAGGGAGAGAGAAAGAGAGACAAAGACTAGATTGTTCATTTTTGCCGAGATCACTGTGCCCTAATAGGAGTTTTTTTATCGGCCACCACGGGTAGGTCACCTCTCAGACATTGAAGACATCCTGCAGAGACTAGCACCTGCTTATGTACATATTTTAATATTTGGGGACTTCAATACTAATTTACTGGAACAGGCTGGAGATACAAAGCAACTCTTAAGTATTTTCCAGACGTGTGACATGACAATACTTCCACTAAAACCGACAAATCATACCTCATCTTCACATACATTAATTGACTTGATGGTCACTAACAACCCACAGAAAATAGTATCACATGGACAAATTCCTACCCCTAGCATATCGACACATGACTTAATATACTTGTCTTACTCGCTCAAAGTACCGAAGTATAAGTCCAGATAGATCACATTCAGGGACATTAAACATATAAACTTAGATCATCTGAGAGTTGACGCCTTGAACAGTCCTTGGGATGACGTAAAAATATAAACGGTATCGATAAGAAAGTTGAAACTTTAAGCTCACTTATACTTGGTCTCCTTGATAAACATGCACCTAAGCGTACGGCCAAAGTCTCCCGACCTCCTTCCCCATGACTGACCGATGACATTAAACAAATGATGTCTCACCGTGACGCGTTACACTGGCTCTACAGACGCACACATTCTTCCAGTGCGCTTCAACAGTATCGGACACTTCGGAATAGAATTAAAGTAATAATTCGAAATAAGAAATTTTCTTTTTACAATCACCTGGCTGGAAATTTATATGTGTCAAACACTTGGAAACAACTTCGTTCCATTGGAATTGGGAACGCTTTGCCCCAGCCATGTAATCCAGACATCTCTCTGGAGAGATTGAATGCTCATTTTCCTGAAATAAAAATTAAACCGGAAATACACACAATTTCACAGGCTATAAAATCTCTTCTGAACCAGCCACCACAAAATAGGCCATTCTTTGAATTTCGCGAAGTCACAGAGACTGACGCGAAACGCGAGGTATTATCAATCACATCATATGCTGTAGGACCTGATGAAATACCCATACTCATAATACAACACATCATTGACATTATTCTTCACGCCATTACTCATACATACAACACGTGCCTCACAAGTGGCCTCTTTCCAAGAATGTGGAAAAATGCTATTATAAATCCTGTTCCCAAAACTTCCTCACCTGTACTTATAACAGATTATCGACCTGTTTGCATACTTTCATCTCTCTCCAAGCCTCTTGAACGCATAGTACACGTGCAATTAACCGAATATTTAAATAAATACAAACTACTTGACCCTTTACAATCGGGTTTCAAAAAGGGACACAGTACGACCACTGCCCTGCTGAAAGTAACAGACGACATGAGACGTGCTATGGACGAAAGGCAGGTGACGTTAGTTACTCTTCTTGATTTTAACAGCGCTTTTGACACAGTAAATATAGACGTACTGGTTGCTAAATTGAAATCACTTCACCTTGGACAGGCAGCTCTAGAATTATTTCTCTCATATCTTACGGAACGAAAACAACGCGTAATTCTTCATAATAGGTCATCTGAATGGGTAATGAAATATTCAGGAGTACCACAAGGCTCTGTACTTGGACCACTTCTCTTTGTTACCTATATTAACGATATATTGACACGGCTAAGACACTGTAAATACCATTTGTATACTGACGATCTACAGATCTATTATCATTCCAAAATTTCAGACATCAATCAAGCAATAGGTTATATGAACTCTGACTTAAATTATATCTGTGCATATGCTCATGAAAACTGTATTTTGATTAATCCATCAAAATCTAAAGCTATTATTGTTGGGCAGACAAAACAAATCAGTGCGGCAAAAAAACAAAAACATTCCTCCACCAACTTTATCTGGTAAAATTATTCCGTACGAAAACTCGGTAAGAAATCCTGGTGTAATTATAAACGAGAATCGTAACTGGGGAGAGCACATTACAAATATCTGTAAAAAAAAAGTGTATGCGTCCCTCACCCACTAAAATATCATCAAATTATGCTGTCACTAAACATGAAAATTAGGCTTATAAATACTCGTATCCTCCCCATATTTTACTACTGTGGCGTAGTACTAATTGATGCCACGAGAGAACAACTAAACCGATTACAACGTGCTATGAACTCATGTATTAGATTTATCTTTTCCTTACACTATGATGTTCATGTTACCCCTTATTATCGACAACTTTCCCTCTAGAGTTTGAACAATATAGAAACCTCCACGTGGCAGTATTAATCTTTGGAGTATTAAAGGAGAATATCCCATACTACTTATCTTCAAAACCCAATTTCCTATCCTCTTTCCACCAGCATAACACACGCTCCGGCAGTACACTTGCTATCCCTTTCAGCAGGTCAGGAACATTTAGCCGTTCCTTTGTTGCAAATGGAGCTAGAATATGGAATTCTCTCTCCCACAATATTAAAGCCATAAAATCCTTAAATTCCTTCAAGTTGTCTTGCCGTGAGCATCTCCTCGATGTGTGCCGCCAGGCTGAATGACTGGTTGAGTGAATGTGTGTATGAATATACGTTTACTGTGCTTATGGTATTTTGTGTCATTCAACTTTTAATTTGTAACGATAGTTTTGAGACATGACTAAGAATATTTATAGAGTTTATGTTATTTTGTTTCATAGTTTGTAATGGTAGTTTTAAGATAAGAATATGAATACTGCTCTGAGATGTACAATGTTAATGAAGTGTGGTTAAGTGTAAGAGAGGACCATGAGTCCTAACTTTGCTACTACAAATAAAGGCAAATATAATATAATAATATAAATATAGTATCCTCAGTAAGAAATACATCAATAATAATAATAATAATAATAATAATAATAATAATAATAATAATAATAACAGGATAAGGTGTTTTAGAGGTTCAAGGGAAGTTTTTCTGTGCGCGTTCTTCAGATCTGAATCCAGGGCTTGAGATGGAACAAGTGGTTATAAGAAAAATGACTTGATAAAGAAGAATCGTGCTAGAAACTAAGAGAGAATGTTCCTAAGTATTAATGAGAGGCTAGAATAAGCCGTCTTTGTACCGAGTTTGGAATTATGAGGTTACCAGAGTTCGTAAACCACCCGTGAAAGAAGCTAGACTGTGATATATCTCCTGACAGACTACCGCTGGATTGAACGAGGAAGAACTAACCCACCTTCGCTTGAAAGGTCAAACAATGTAAAAGAGGCTAAACCCTCCTCAGTCACGAATCGAAAGACTTTTGAGTGCAAGTAATTAAATCCTTCTTTTACTACAATTATATATGCATGGTTCAGTAATGGAAATTAGCCAATAAATCATCGCTGGAATGATAAGGAGTCTTTCTGTAAAATAGATTAAGTAGGGATTTTTAGAGGGCCGTTTATGACAATCAGAAGGTTGTCAGTTCGAGACCAAGACAATCCAGAACATCATCACACACAGGTTTTCCTGCGAATGCGGCATGTTTCTTTAGCCAGGGATTTGATTATGTGTTTATTATGTGTGTGTTTGTTCATTTCGTCATGTTTCAATGTGGATACTGTCCTGAAAATGTCTTTGTTGTCTTCTTCAAATTGGGTTGAAATCCCAAACCAATTTGATGTCTTATTTTGATCGATGTGTGTTTACGTTTATTTCTGTTTATTGTGTTAAAATTTAGGTAACCACTCTACGTTGGCTTCACTGTTTTTTCTTGTTGTTCTCCGAGTGTCGGAGGGAGATTTTAAATATAACTCGTCGCATTCATTTTAACTACATTTCTTAGGGCATATTCATGAGTAAATAAATTATAAATCATCCCTATGTAAATTCATAATAGACTTCAGCGAAGATTCGCCTTCGAATTTAGGTCCATTTGACCAAATGTACAGTGTAGTATTATGTTCCTGGTTTTTCATGTATAGTTTGTTCTCTTTTACCAACGTAAATTACATTTATTTTAGCATTTATGGCAGTTTTAATTTCCCATAGAATAAGCATTCATTGTTTCCTCCACTCTTGTAAGCTTGTAAGCTACATGCACAGTAGTTTATTTTAGACACGAACGTACCACGCCCCGGAAACCGGAAGTCGAGACCACGGAACGGAGGGGTGCATGGTTGGTCCTCGGTCGGTTTTTGGAGCATTTTTTCTCACCGATTATAGGTTTCTTGGACTTTCCAGATGAGGTGACATTTGACTCGTGACCGTAAATGTACCAATACAAACATACCCCAACTAATTAGAGAAGGCTGCTGCCATACGCAATGGGAAAGTCTGTAATTTCATGTGGCACAGGAGACTGGAGATTCCTAGCCAGGAAATTCCGATGGTAGACTTTAATTTCACGTTTCTATTTCTCTCAGCGTATAATATCACGTTAATTTCAGTAGCTTTTTAGCTACAAAAGGGTGGATAGGGACTAGACTACAACTGAGAAGGGAGTAGCTTTTGTCTTGACTGGGCTTCAGCTCTGGTCCTTTATATCACAGTGACTACATATGGCAAATTTTATTTTAAAACACGTATTATTTGTTCCCAAGAGAATCAAAACTCCTACTTTCAACTGGAAATAAATTTCGGAACGTCGGCATCCACTTGTACTGAATTGTGCGTTCATGAAAGCTAGGCCTACTTTCTACAGAGTCCTTGCGGTTATGCAACTAGGTTTTACACTTGCTACCGTATTTAAACGTTTACATTAATAATAGTAGTTCCTAGAGCAGGTCACTGTAATCACGTCCTTCAACAGCTGAGTGACCTAGTAACTATTCCTCAGACGCTACAGAACATGAGTAAGCATCTCGGCAATAGTCCTCCTTGTGAAAAGCTACTGCAGTGAGCTCGCAGTATTCTGTGAGAGAGAATTCCTGCACCAAGCTACCTGTTTGTTTCGAGGCCAAATTTGCTGCACAGGAGATAAAGATGGGTGGACGTGGGATATCTTATTCATGAGTTAGGTGTAACAGACATAAAGGCAGTGAGAGTGATTACTGGTAGTCTACAGACAGGTGGAAGCAATGACAGGAGGGTACTCGGAATGAGAGGAGATAAAGGCCACGTTAGGAATGAACTCTATGAATGAAACTGCATGTGTAAACCGACCTTGGTGGTGGGGTCATGTGAAGCGAATGGAGGATGATGGGTTACTAAGGAGAATAATGGATTCTGCCATAGAGTGTAAAATAAGTAGAGAAAGACCAAGAAGGCGATGCTTAGACTCAGTTTATAATGAGTTAGAGGTTAAAGGTGTGGAAATAAATGCCACAGGAGCTTACAGACTGAAAGCAGAAGGGAGTTGGGAATTAGGAAGTCCGTATAAAGATAAAAACAAGCCACACTTCATCACAGATTTTGTGTTTGTATAATGTCGCCCTATTCAGACCACAACAAATACACTTACCGTATTCATTGTCACGAGATGCAGATAGCTCCGGGATGTTTTGGCCAATACACAGCTTCTCTCTCAGTGCATTTTGCATTCAAAAGTACGGACACCTGAGTTTAAAACCCTACAAAGAATGGACGTGTGGAACAGCCTGAATCCATTGGTAAATACCACGCGAGCAGAAATGAACAATCAGATTCAATTTGGGAGAAAGCACACCGTTCGAGTCGTTGTTTATAATACTTCTCTAGAGCATCCACAGTTAAGAAAAGACTACAGGCCTTACGGGCAGGTTGCCTTCCACTGTTGCCATACTCTCTCACTCACCGCGGCTCGGACACTGCTTGTGAAATACAGTGATGACAGCTTGGTACAGCTGTTACAAGACTAATAATAATATAAATGCCGGATTATCTCCAGTCATTTATCAAATTACAGTCATGAAATTTCGTTTTACCAAAACGTTTCTAAGGATAAAAGCCCACTGACTGCATCATCCGAAATAAAGTAGGAGTTTCAACATGTAGCATGCGAACTAAATAATAATAATAATAATAATAATAATAATAATAATAATAATAATAATAATAATAATAATAATAATAATAATAATAATAATAATAATAATAATAACATGCGTGTCCAGAAACCGAAATGTTTATGTCTTGTTTCTTATATAAGAGAAAGTTTCATGATCGTTGTTGCTGTAAGGGAGCGCAGTGCTGAGTCTATTAGCCCCCAGAAACATTTCACTATTAACTCAAATACTGTGTAGTTACAACACAGGAAGGTGACGGCGAGACATCTCTATCTTGGTGATGTATCCTTCAGCTCACTTCAGATAAATTTACTCGTGATAACAGATGCAAGGGCTTCATGTTTATCACAAAATACGATAACTTAAATATTCTTCCGCAACATAAAATGCAGAATGCTGAATAACTTATTCGTATGATTTCTTAAAATCAAGTAGTTCGGGGTTGCTGTTTACGGAATCGAGGACTGTGTTCAGGGTTGGCGGTTCATCACTAAAGTAGAATTCATGAACAGCGTATTCCGCTTCTGACAAAATCATCGTATTTAAAGAGTCTGGAATTATTGCGAATTACTTTTTCCTTTTCCGCTTCTTGCTGGGAATCTGGAGTGGCTCTTCGCTGGCTTCCTTCCTTACAGTATTTTGAAGACGGAAGACCTCTAAATTCCTAAAAACTTTGCGGCTCCATCTACTATACAGCTTACAATTTGCCCTGTAAGTTTTGTTTTCAAATATCAAAATTTATTAAGCACCATTTGCCGTTCCATTCTCCGGACAACTTCACCACTTCTCCTTTTCACATGTTCAGTCATACTTTACTATATAAAATACTAAACAGACAAAAACAATACACGATACTCCCAACCAAATGCAATGCTATACACGAAAAACGAAACACATTGTATTTATAAAAAAACTATGCTCCCCGGAAAGACGATCTCTTCAATCTGCCGAATATCTCCCTTACATAAGCAATCACTGTAATGCGTGACACACGCAAAACAGGAAATATGCCGCGCTGACCTCACCAATGATGATTCGCAGTAGTTAAGCTGAGTCATTACACGTGTTGACTGCTGTACACACTTCCGCACTACACGCTGAAGTGTGGCGCGCGATGCAACAAGCATGGCCGGCTGTTCCGTGTACTGAACCACATAAACGATATTTAAAAGGATATCAAAATGAGTTTACGTCTTCTTCAGTATTGTATGACACAACCAATGCTTGTTTCATAAGAATGATTATACATTGTGATAGGAATTCATTATAATCCTTATATACATGTAGAAGTAAAGTGGGTAACACCAATAGCAGTAAAAGCCCATAAGGCCAATAGTTCTTTCTTAACGCTGGATGCTCGAGTTTACTTACAGACACTTCCAGCAAAAGGGAAACCAGGTAATGACTAGCTGCGAAAGGCTTCCGAAGAATTCTTACTACCGAAGACCTAAAATCGTACAATGCCTGGCCCCATTTGTCGCCCTTGGATGGGACTTTCTTGTTTCGCTAGAAGGCGAACAGGCGGTTGGGAGACAATTTCATCACATGACCATAGAAAGCCAGTCTCCGTTTATCGTGGCACAGTGTGAGAGCAGCTCTATTGTGGAGTAGAGTTCCAGTATTTCCCACCTTCCAATACTGAACCTGGGATCTTTCCAAGAATTCTCCCTTCTGTGACTTCCAGTATTTCAGTCAAGTCTTTTCTATTTAGTGAGAGAGACACAGTTTCCTGGCGGATGACTGTTGTGTAGCTTGTTATGGATGTCAATAAACCAGTTCCAGCTTGTCAACTCTCGCTACTTTCTCTATCAATCTAGCCGCCGAGGTACCTGCTAGTGACATCTCCTGGATCACGCGAAATGTATCCAAACTATAGCCAGATGACATTATTATTATTATTGTTGTTGTTCCGGGGTTACCCGTGGAGCAGAAAGAGGTGATAGAAGTTGCCGGGATGAATGGGTCTAACTACGATGTCAAAAAAGAATTTAAAACTTAAACTGAAGGTTATATTTTCTTAAATTCAACCTTAGCAAATTTTCATAACAATGTAGCGTCAGGTATAATGACAAATTTTAGACAAGACAAGAAAATTCAAAATTTAGTGACAGTTTAAAAATCTGGGCTTCAAGCCCCTCGCTTTACAATTCTTGAGCTCCTAGCTCAAATTTACAAAAGAGCACAAATTTACTCAAGGGGAGAAATCCCTCAATACATGGAGCACTTGCTCCCAACTTACAATATCAAGCCTTCCAGAGGTGCTTTTACAACACATGAAAAGAGCTGACGTGCTCTCAGATTTCCAAGCCTATTTCAGGCAATATCAGAAAATTACAATCACTCGCCATCAAGCCACAAAATTTGAAACAGGGGTTTCTATTACCCAACCTATTGGGCCTTTGCGGAAAAGAACAGGTTAAGAAAAATGGCCCGAAACACAAATGGAATGGAGGCGTGTACTTGCACTCCTAGATATGAACTCTTAAAACCTAAGGGGCACTAGGCCGATGAAACGGGGCTATTCCCAAACTATGGAGGTGACTCGTATAAGAATAAATTAAGACATTACGGAAAGGAAGAAAGCCAGTTACAAAACGTAGTCACCTCAAAACAATATGAAGGGGATCTGAGAGGGTACATAACCCTCTATCCCCGATTTACAGTTAAAGATTTAATGAAGTTTTTACATTAGCCGCTAGAAAGTCACATTTTAGGAAAACTAGGTTGCATAGTTAATGATTCGGACCTTTCCCTCTGGTTAAACTGCGGAGCTAGCAAGAAATAAAAATGTTATGTGGCCATTACCTTGTCGGTGTACTGCTGCCTGATGAAAGAGGCGCCGCCCGCCTCCTGCTTTAACACACACGCTAGGTCAGATGACGATCAATTGGCCAAGAAACGTGAAAATCCGCAGTTTATAAACCCTCGGGGAGAGTTCGAGATAATTCATGAATAATCAAGACACACCTACAGAATTTTATTGGTAGATTTAAAAGGTAACACTCAGGATCGACGAAGAAGACTGTGATTGGTAGGAAATTAACTACAAATATTAGGGATTGGCTAGATTCAAAACTGGCGAAAAGAGAAGATAAATATTGGCAACCCAAAAATAAATGAACATCAATTAGTAAAAAAAAAAAATATGAATACAAAACTTCTTTAAATCAAAGGTTCTTTCACATCGCACCACGGTGCATGATCATCGTTCTTTGGTAGTGTCATCTATGAGAGAATGTTCAAACTTCTTGATGAATGGAAAACAAAACAAGTAGAAATTCGCACAGTTCAGGAAACTTCACAATAAAAAAATTATATCAGATTTTAGTGGTGACACCTTCAGAGTAAAGTTCTAACTTGTTGTATTATTGTTTTCACATTTGATAGATAGAGGAGTTCTTTTAGGCGCTCATTTGAACGCGCGGCTTAGAGGTGTACCTCTCGGTACAATTATTATCATTATTACTATTATTATTACTACTTTTATTGAAGACGCCGTAGTTCAGGCGGCAGCACGCCGGCTTCTGACCGCTGGGATCCGTAGTTCAAATCCCGGTCACTCCATGTGAGACTTGTGCTGGACAAAGCGGAGGCGGGACAGGTTATTCTCCCGGTACTTCGGTTGTTCCTGTCATCTTTCATTCCAGCAACACTCTCCAGTATCATTTCATTTCATTTGCCAGTCATTAATCACTGCCCCAGTGGAGTGCGACAGGCTTCGGCAGCCGGCACAATTCCTATCCTCGTCGCTAGACGGGGCTTCATTCATTCATTCCATTCCTGACCCTGTCAAATTACTGGAAACAGGGTGTGGATTTTCATTTTCATTATTATTATTATTATTATTATTATTATTATTATTATTATTATTATTATTATTATTATTATTATTAATATTATTTCTACATTTTATGCTTTCGTGCAAGCGTCTGCAAATTAACTAATTGCCTCCACAACCTCCGTTTTTAAGTTTTCAGCCCACATGCTGATTGGATCATTAAATAGCACCCCTAAATATTAGAGGAAACTCGCAAAAACAAATAACGCTGTCATAATGAGGCCATTGTATTTAATTCTACCTTAAATCTTACGTTTTAGAACACAGGAATAAAATAGGCAAAGCGGAAAAATAGCATACCTAATTACGGATGATCCCACTTTCTCTTTCCCTTCCCCTTCTCCAGGCTTCCCACAGTGGCCTTGATTTACTGCGCAACGTGTTGTTTGGTTCTTCTGACCTTGCACCACAATCCTCCTCTCAAGACACTCGCAGCTGCGATTAAGTGCACGCCCATCGCTCCTGGAGATAAAGACATCAAACGATATGTACATGCAGTCGAACCTCGATAACTCGAACCTCCAATACTCGAACCTCCAATATCTCGAAGTGACTTCAATTTGTCCTATTCCTCAAATGCATTCATTTCTCTATTACTCGAAATTCGGTTACACGAACCAAACGATTCCTGCCTTGAAGCGAAAAATACTCTGTAACTCGAATTTTGTACAACACTGACTGTGCAATACAGCATTTGTAGTTTGCGAGGAGCAGTTCACAATAAATAAGCCAATATGACGGGAATCGAAAAACAAACTTCTAGTGATCGGAAAATCGGCGAAGCTTCGTTGTTATTCGGGTGTGATTTCATTACCGGTCACGATAGAAAGCAGCCCCGGAAGTCGTGGATGACAAGCTCCTTTCGCTGGTTTCGAACCTACATTCAGAGTCAGTGACAGTGTTTCTCAGAGCAATAAATGTTGTTGAAATGTACGTGGAAGAAAAGATGGTCAACACAGAAGGGACTAACGAAAGGTGTTTCTTGTTTCACTGCTGTATTCTCTCTATAATTAGGGTGACGCCTTAAAATAAGAGTTTGTTAGTGTAGCAGCGGTGTTCTCTATATCTCGAAATTTCGATAACTCGAAACAAAATTTAGCTCCCGAGGTGAGTCGAGATATCGAGGATATGTGACCTCGCACGCTGTCGTCCAGGTGGCAGATTCAAACAACTTAGAAATGTACCGAACATTTCCCAATCGCTTACTCCTCTTCCTATAAATGAACATTTCCCCAGTTTGAATTTCAACTTTATCTTGATGTTGTGAACTTTCCAGCTTTTAACAGCTCCACTCAAGCATATCCGCCTACTAATGTCATTCCACGCCAATTCTCCACTGACAGCTCAAAACATGCCACATAGTCGAGCATCTCGTCCCCTTCCTCCCTGGTCTTCCCAGCCCTACGTTTGCAAAATATTTGTAACACTACTCCTTTGTCGGAAATCACTGCCAACAAATCGTGCTGCTTTCCTTTGGATCCTTTCCAGTTCTCGTGTCGAGTAGTCGTGGTGGGCGTCCCGTACACTGGAACCATACTGTAACTGCGGTCTTACCAGAGACGTATGTACCCTCTCCTTTACATACTTTCTACAGTCCCTAAATACTACCATAAATACGCGAAAAGATCTGTAACCTTTCGTAACAACCTCGTTAATATGATTATTCAAATGAAGATCATACCTTTTATTAACAACTACTTATTTAGAGTTGTTTCCCATAAGGTACTACCAACACATGAACGCAATAATTACAACTGAGAGGACGCTTCCTCTTCGTCAAACTTGGAGCTTGATTTTTCGTCCCATTTACCACCATACAATTAACCGCTGTCCCTCTCACGTTGAAGTCCCCCTGTATTCGCTGACAATCCTGTAAAACATTTACTACTCTATAAATAATAAGCTACAACATATCTCACTAAAAGAATGGCTAAATGACGCAAAGTTACAGAAAGAGATGCAGTAATGGTTGAGAATCCGCATACTGAATAGTAGTTGCTACTAATGTTTCTCTGTTATCTCTGGTGTATACATTTACAAAACTATTTTAAGGTTTAGTAGAAAAAGAATAAAAATGGAATTAATTGCTATAAATATATGTTGTTCCTCTTTCAGTTGTAGCCTATTACAATATGGGCAGTGGCGGTTCTAGATACTTAAAACGCGGGGGGGGGGGGGCTGTTTGGAATTGAAAGTCTTGGTAACAGAATCCAAAAGAAAAGTAACCATGTTTTTGAAAATACAATGGGCAACATTAGCACAACCATTAACATGTTTATTTCAAATACATTATATCTGTAAATTAGAATTTCTTTATTAATCAAGGAATTTTAAAATAATTATTTCACTAAAACTGAGCCCCACCCCGCCAGGGCTAGAATCGCCTCTGGATATGGTTTTAAATATACTCTACGTTTGTTACTAGTGTGCACGGTAACTCACCGCTCCACTGCTTCCCTTGCTCGCGATACAAGGTTTGCAGGCTGTTGTTGAATGAAACAGTTACAAGAATATAACCGTTTTTCAGTTGCAGTGCGGTGGTGGTGGTGGTGATTATTGTTTTAAGAGGAAGTACAACTAGGCAACCATCCTCTATCTAACTCTAATCAGAGAGAAAAAAATGGAAGGGATCCGACACTTCGAAAAATGAAGGTATCGGCCAAGGAAAGACAAGGCCCACGAAGGGTGTGAAAAATGAAAGACACCATAGGCCTCCTTACGTACTGTAATACCGTCGGGGTCGGCAAAGAACAAGAGTTGACCAAATGTGGTCGGATAGGATAGATGAGAGAAGAGAATATCGTCTACTGCAGCTGGTTATTCAAGGGAAGGTACAAGGCAAAAGAAGACCAGGAAGAAAGCGCATTCCTTGGATTGATAATTTGTAAACTTGGTTCAGCTGTTCCACTACTGAGCAACATGCAAAGCAAGAATCTCTATAATGGTAGCCGATCTTCTGAAAGGAGATGCACCGAGCTCAATAGCTCCAGTCGCTTAAGTGCGGCCAGTATCCAGTATTTGGGAGATAGTAGGTTCGAACCCCACTGTCGGCAGCCTTGAAAATGGTTTTCCGTGGTTTCCCATTTTCACACCAGGCAAATGCTGGGGCTGTACATTCATTAAGGCAATGGCCGCTTCCTTCCCACTCCTAGCCTGTTCCTGTCCCATCGTCGCCATAAGACCTATCTATGTTGGTGCGACGTAAAGCAACTAGCAAAAAAAGGAGATGGCCCTTGAAGAAGGATACCGTAGATGAAAGTGAGGAGCCCGGCACAAGTAAGTGGAAATAAAGCTAGGACTCAGCTAAGGGCTTCGTGGTCGCCAACCCAGACTCCCAAGTTCAGAACTCATTGGGCCCACTTTAGTCGCCTCTTACGACAAGCAGGGGATACTGTGGGTGTTATTCTAATACCCACACCTACAGAGGGAAGTTGCAGTGCTCTTCAGCACCGTTTCAGAGTTTCATAACGGGTGGGTAGGCTATACAATACCGTCCTTTAAAATCCTTGTATTTCTTGGAAACGGGGTTTTCCAACGTAACTACAATAACTCACAGGTCAGATAGAGCAGCGCTGCTATTGGCTAAAGCGCCTGACGTCACCGAGAGCGAGAATGAAGTGGTATTTTTTTGACCTTAGTAGTTACTCTAATTACGCTCCACTCAAGTCAAGAAATACAGAACTAATGGACCTTTAGATGCTGTAACATTTATTATTTAAAACTTATACGAAAACATACGACTTCAAATCCATCTTTGTAAAGACAAAGAGACTCTCACAACGGCTCGAAGGATGGAACGCAGGCATTCTGCCCCTTGGCAGGTTCGATCATGGCTCAGTGCGGTGGTATTGAAATGTGCTCAAATATGTCAGCCTCGTGTCGACACGTTAAAGAACTCTTGCGGGACAACATTCCGGCACCTCTGCCGTCTCCGAAAACACGTTATTTGATCGAATCCAAATTTTAACACAATATGCAATGGGATGTGTTTTACACATTGTTTATATATTTCATAACTGTACGTTTCCAAGGAAGAAACTGTTATAAATTTGTAAGTTAAGGCTTTTTTACTTGAGGTTGTTGGAAAATTCCTTTCTTGGTCGCGTTACAATCTTTATATTATGTCCAATGTATCACTGTGTGACTAATAAATGCGTAAATTAATTCACTTATTTTGTATCAGTTTGTATTTTCTTTTTTTCTTTTCTTTTTTTGCTATTATTTTGCTTTACGTCGCACCGACACAGATAGGTCTTATGGCGACGATGGGATAGGAAAGGCCTAGGAATTGGAAGGAAGCGGCCGTGGCCTTAAGTAAGGTACAGCCCCGGCATTTGCCTGGCGTGAAATGGAAAACGACGGAAAACCGTCTTCAGGGCTGTCGACAGTCGGGCTCGAACCCACTATCTCCCGATTACTGGATACTGTCCGCACTTAAGCCACTGCAGCTATCGAGCTCGGTGTTTGTATTTTCATTGGATAGAATAATTATAATATGTATCACTGACTGGCCGGTACAGGGAAAAACGTGAGGCGGGGACGGGGTTCATGCACTACTTCATTTCAACATCGGAAACAGTGTCCGGTGTGCTGGCCATAATTGGTTAATTTCTCTTGCATGGGGGCTGGGTGTATGTGTCGTCTCCATCATCATTTCATCCTGATCACGACGCGCAAGTCGCCTACGGACGTCAAATCAGAGGACCTGCATTTGGCAAGCCGAACTTGTCTTCCGACACTCCCGGCACTAAAAGCCATACGCCATTATATTTATTTTTGTCGGAAACAGTACGTTATTTTAACTGTTGACGGTTGACTGTTTTGCTCAGCACAACCCATGCTCAATAATTTCCTGGAATGTTTCGCATTCCGTACAAATGCCAACATCATCAGCTCCGTGCAAGTACTGTATCACAACTTCCCGGTGACACACTATGTAACGCTGGAGGGTGAGAAGGGAATCGCTCGCTTGGCCTTGGCCTTTCTCACTGCCATCTATGCACCCGCGATGTAACTATCAGTGGAGTTAGCTGTCGACAGCAACGAGACTAGTGGCGATATTTTGAAATAAAAGGTGGATCTAGACTTGACTCCAGCCGCCTCTTAAGGTCACAATTGCTTCCTTCTCAGGCCCATTCCATCGTTGCCATAAATCGGTGCTATATAAAACTCATAGCCAAAGGTGGAAAACAAGTGTGTTCAGTTCATGTTCAGTATTGTATTTCAAAATATGCCAAACATATGCATGTTGCAGACTCAATTTGTCTTAATTGCATATTTGCTGAATGGGAAGTGAAAATTGAAATGTGGAGTTATTTTCCAGAAGAGTGAACCTTTCAAACATGTGGTTTGGTGTCCTCATAGTCTGTTCCTTTATATGAGCTCATCATTTCTGTAGAATTGTGCGATAAAAATCAAATACTGAAGTGGAAGTGTCATGTGATATTGTGTGGATGAATTTTGTTAAGAAGTCATAGTTTTGGTTAAGCATCCATTTCTACCAAATAGGTTTCACTGAAAATTGTGTTTTTTTTGGAAACAATTTCTCATCAGAACACAAGAAATATGTTAAGCTCTCTTATTTGCAATTTGTATGCACACCCTCCTCTACAGAAGTATGTATTCAATGTCCAAGTAACTAAATTAATATTTGTTAATTTTGTGTTGTTGGTAACTGATACATTTGATGTGATGGTAAAAGTTGTACAAACTTTCCTGATAATAGTTGTCCCCCTGTGGGTGGGGGCAGTAGAATAACACCCAAGACATACCCTGCCTGATGTAAGAGGCGACTAAAAAGGGTCCCATGGGCTCTGAACTTAGGAGCTTGGGTGAATCCTGGCATTGCTTCCGCTTACTTGTGCCAGGCTCCTCAATCAATCAATACTGATCTGCATTTAGGGCAGTCGCCCAGGTGGCAGAGTCCCTATCTGTTGTTTTCCTAGCCTTTTCCTAAATGATTTCAAAGTAATTGGAAATTTATTGAACATAGACGACAGTGCGAGAGATGCCTAGAAGTCTGTTCGTCTCCACATTTGCACAATGAGTCCCCATCATGCACGATGCCCCATTTCATATACACCATCCCTCTTCGTGACCATGTGGCAACATTTTTTTCAATTTCAACACAATCAATCAATCAATACTGATCTGCATTTAGATTTCATCTATCCTATCCGTTCTACCGCGGTCACCACCTGTTCTTTTCTAACCCCGACTGTATTATGTATGGAGGCCTAGGGACGCCATAAACTGTACATAAATTAGCGACCAATTCCTTGGATGTAGATCATAATACATGGGGCTATCTTGTAACGTGCCATGGGAATTTTTTTGTGCTGGATCAGCTGCCATATAGTAGTACGTAGATCCTGATGCTACGTATTTCTTTCCATTTATTGGGACTCCTCTCCTGCGGATGGACTGAAAGGGAGCATTATTTGTACCTCCTGCATGTTGTAACAGGGAACAATCACAGAATCTGTAATCGCTCTTTTGTCTTTTAAGCCCATGAACATATTCATAATTCTATCCTTTTCCGTTTAGCAGAAAAAATTTAAATATATCCTACTGATACATGAAATAAAACATTTTTAAGTACTGTAAATAGTGCAGAACAATAAATACAAAGGATGCATACAATTTGTAGCTTGACATTATTTATAATCTAAATGCAGATGATTGATTGAATGATATGTTGTGTTTTGGTGCAATATGTAGGAACAGAGTACGTGCTACCATGCCTTGGTTTCTTCAAACACTACTCTGCCAGAGACTTGCCATCCTCTGGCAGATACAAAAGAAGTACAAATCTCCATATTTCCCAGTGTGTGGCCCTACGTGCCTCATTTGACAGACTGAAAGATGTACCATATAGTAAGTTCCTTGGGAAAATACAAATGGTGTTGCTGAAAACTTTTGACGTGTCACTGCAACGTTAGACTGCAAAAAGACAGGAAAGTATTATGTTGTAACGTGTCAGTGCAACGTTAGACTGCAAAAAGACAGGAAAGTATTATGTTGCAACGTGTCAGTTCCACACTTTCTTTCATAAATGAATGATTTTGTATTTGTATTGTATTGTTTTCTGGCTGATGATTATATTAATTGATGATTAATACTACTGAATCTAATGTCATGAAATTATGATATACCATGATCACTATAACTTTTGTGGAAATTTCTACACAATTTTTATACCTGTAATACTGTGGATAGTAGGTAGAACATAGCTCTAATAATCACACGATCATGTACCATTTATGTTTACGTTTGAATCCTACAAACTTCCTCCTTAGCATATAAGTTTCCTTTAATCATTTTGGTTCGTGTGGGTGGCACTCTTTCTTACATTGTATTTCAATTTTATACTATTGTCTGTTGAGGTTGGCTTGGATAGTGTTAAGAGGACTGACGTACGAGGTGATGTTAGTGTCTATTTCTGTCGTAGTTGTTAATTCAAGATAAGGATTGCCAATCTCACTCACTTTCTGGTCACTTCTTTCCTTCCTTCCTTCCTCCCTTTGTCAGTTGGCTTCTTTTTCCCGCAGCACAAAAAAGAGCTGCACAGGCCAGACCGGTCACTCCCTTCCTTCATGGCTTTGTAAATTAATAAAAGTAATATATAATAAGCAGCACAGGCTGGTTAACTTTTTTTCTCCAGCAAAATAATAATGAAGCACAGGCAAACCTCCAGGTGTATTCAATGTTCAGAATGAAGTATTTCAGAAAAAGGTAACAGAAAGAAAGAAAAAAGATATGAAAGAAATTGATTTATTTAAGAGTGGGGGGAGAATGAGATCCTGGGGACCTTACGCGCTAAGCGATTTAAATCGCCCGCCCGGTAATTTAAGTTGCGGCCTACGACGGTCAGAGGCGCTAGCGTGCAATTCCCAGCAATCTTTGTGGCAGCCGATGAATACAGAAGTGAAAAATAACGTTCAGAGTGGACTCTTACTCATTCTCTATGGCAGTCACTCAGTGATAGTGGTACGGTACACTACTCTACTTGCGCGAGTCAGAGGTGCGCGGTAGTGGTAACCACTTGTGTTTTCGTTCAAGTGTGGTGCGGGAGTGACAAGCAATGGAGACCGACGGTGGAGGAACGTCGGCGGTAACCGGCAATTCCTTACGAATGGAGCGTGAAATTGTCGTACCTATGGATGAGGAACCCATAACTAATTCCTCTAGTAATACGACACGACAGCAAGGTTCTCAGTCAACTGAGTCTGATGTACAGAGGCGTAACACGGAAGTGGTAGACCGTTCTAATTCCGAACAATCTAACAATCAATCCGAGGCGTCCCAAGTGGCTTCTACCCCGGAATATTATAATCGTTTTCACCATGGACCTTTCTTTGTATTTGTTGAATCTATAAACGAGCAAAACATCGGCAATTTACACCCTATGGCACTTGGTCGCCGATTTTACGAAACTAAACTCAATGTCAAATCGATCCAACGTAAAGGACGTAATCGACTACAAGTTACCTTCCATACGGCTTCTCAAGCAAACGCATTTTTGAGTAATCCTATGCTTGAAACCCTCAAAATAAAAGCTTACATTCCATCCTCACAAGTGTTAAGAGTCGGCATTATTCGCGGAGTTGAAAAGGGTTTATCGAATTATGACATATTACAGTACCTGGAATCCGAGGCACCAGTTAAAAGCGTGCAACGACTTAATTGCCGTGCAATTCAAGATGGAGAAACCCAATACCTTCCTACGGGTTCAGTAAAAATTGTTTTCAGATCACAAACATTACCCTTCCATGTCGCCTTATATAAGGTGTACATGGAAGTTGAACCTTACATCTTTTCACCCATTCGCTGTCGCAAATGCCAGCGCTATGGGCATACAATTCGGCAATGTCAAGCGAAAAACGCTCGTTGTGGGAAATGTGCTCAACAACATGAAACCCTGGCATGTACTGAGCAATTTATACAATGTGCGTACTGTAAGAAAAAACATGTCACAGGTTCCTCAATTTGTCCTGAACATAAGTATCAGGTCACCATTAAAAATTAATGAGTACTGAACACATATCTTTTCACGAAGCTAGAGCCCGAATCGCCCTTCCAATTTATCATTCCGAGCAACAAGAACTTCAGTTCCCTCCTCTATCGTCGAATCCCCCATCCCCTTCGACTCCAAACCCGCGTAAGCGTAAGTTCACCCAAGTAATCATGCAATCTCCCCCTCCTACACCTGAACCCGGTTTCGACCGACAAGGATACATGGCCATTCTGCGAAACGAACCTTCGGTTCCAGTACATTCGATCCCGTCAACGAGTGCCATGCAACAACCTCTGCAACTAGCATATCCCTCAAGTGCGCCCACATCTGCTAGGCAGCAACCCTCTGCAACACCTCAAGATATACATTATCCTCCTTCCAAGGAACGCCTACAACAAGAAATCCAGCAATTGCTGGTAATGTTAATTGAAAGTATGGGTCACGAGCCTCAACTGCACCATGTATTATATAAACTACGAGTCTCTATCATGTACATACTAGCATGATTACTTTACTCCAATGGAATTGTCGAAGTGCCGCCTCTAAAAGACATGAGTTACAAATATTGCTGAATGAAACACGAGCTCATTTTATCTGCTTACAAGAAACGTGGTTTCAACCGCATTTCATTTTTCGATTACGAGGTTATCAAGTTTTCCGACATGATGGTAACGGCTGTGATGGAGTTGCCACATGTGTTCATACTTCCTTATCAGTTACACATTTCTCTTTACAATATATCATCCCGCACACTTATGCTGTAGGAACAGTACACCATAATACTTGTTTCATAAACATCTATTGCCCTCCCCACATTTACATTACTCAGAATCAATGGATGCATTTTTTTCAACAATTTGACACATTTCCACATCTTTTCCTTCTTGGTGATTTTAATTGCCACCACACTGAATGGGGATGCATGGTGGATACAATCAAAGGTTCTAATTTACTTACTACTTCAACTCATCAGAATTTGTTCCTTTTAAATGACGGCTCCCCGACCCGTTTAACTCCGCCTGGATCTCCACCCAGCGCAGTAGACCTTACCTTCTGCCGCACAACTATGGCCCCTGTCACCACCTGGCATACATTATCTGATACTCACACTAGTGACCACTTCCCAATTCTCATCACATATGGTATTAACCCACCACATTCCCAGTTTCAGACACCCTCTTGTATAAGTAACGTCCGATCTTATAAACATTTTAATGTTTCTATCAGTCATACCTCAATTATATTTTGCTGCAGAAACACAAGCCCCCTCTTTCCTTTTCCCTCTTACTCCCTTATTTAACCCAATATTTAAACATGTTTCATCCGTGTCGACCATTAAACGTGACGACCCATCCACAGGAATATGAACTAAAATGGTGGGATAAAGAATGTCACGATCTTATTCATAAGCGCAAACAATTATTCAAACAATATCGCCAATCAATGACGCAGCAGCATTATTTTCAATTGCGAAATCATATTGCGAAAACAAAGCTCGTCTTTAATGCAAAAAATCGAAAAGCTTGGCAATCTTTTATTTCTCAATTAACTCCACAACTTCCAGCAACGAAATTTTGGAACGCGATTCGCATGATCACGAGAACTTTCCAATACCAAACTTCTTCTGCTTATCCGCGACAAGTTCTAGAAGATTTTTTATACACCCTTGCCCCTGTTACAGTAAATCCATTCTTTCTACCCACCTCACAGAATAATTCTTGTTCTTTTATTTCCCTTTTGAATCCAATTACATATAATGAATTACACTCTGTATTATGTACCGTTAATAGCTCATCACCAGGACCTGATGCAATTACTTATCAATGCTCAAGGCCTTACCCCCCCCCCCCATGTCCAAATTTATTTACTCAAATATTATAATAGTATTTTCGAGACATTACATGTACCAGCATCATGGAACGAGTTTTTCATCACACCCATTTTGAAACCAACAAAACGACCTACCGAACCTGAAAATTTCCGAGGCATAGTTCTGGGATCGTGTATACGCAAAGTCTTTTGTAAACTCCTTATGAAACGAATGGCGTGGGTATTGGAATATCACTCGCTATTACCCAAGTATCAGTTCGCCTTTCGACGTGGTAATAGTACACAAGACCCTATCATTATTTTCTTACTCGACATCTTATTAGCAAAATGGCGAAAACAATCTATCGTGGCAGTTTTTTTGGATATTAAAGGTGCCTATGATGCTGTGTTATTGCATATCCTCTGGGAGAAATTATTTAGTGCTGGATTCCCCATCCAATTCCTTTCTATTTTAAATCAACTATTTACTAACCGCCGGTTAACTATTAAATCTCCCCAACACACAATTGATAGCCGTTATACATCACAAGGTTTACCACAGGGTTCGATACTCAGTGGAATTTTGTTTGCCCTTTACATGAAAGAGATCGAATCTCTTGTGATTCCACACGCTCGAATTCTAGCTTACGCGGATGATTATGTTATTTATTGTTCTGACTCCCACATTGACCTTTGTTGAGGCACAATATCTCGGGTTTTAAGTTTAGTCTTTCAGTGGCTAACGGCCCATGGACTTTCACTTTCTATACCTAAATGTGCAGCGATGATCTTTACACATAAACGAACCTTTGATAAAAGCTCTATTAACTTTGACACTTATAGCATTCTCTTGGTTTCACAACACTTATATTTAGGAATATATATCGGTCAAAAACTCACATGGCAAACTCATCTACGGCATCTTATTAGGAAATCTGATCGTTATATCACCATCTTACGAACGGTAACGAAGCGTGCATGGGGTGCTGACCCCTTGTCAGCACTACAGCTATATCATGCAACCATTCGGTCCATACTTGATTATAGCGCCCACATTATTGATTTAACCTCTAAACATAGTTTATTAGCTTTGGATCGTCTCCAATTTTCAGCACTACGTATCAGTGTGGGTGCCATCCGCACAACACCAACTAACGCTTTATTAGTAGAAACTACGGAAGAACCACTGTATATTCGCAGGATAAAAATTTCCAAAAAATTCCTATTTAAACATATTAGTAGAACGAACTCCCTTCTTGTCCCTAAATTACAATTATTATATGAATATTATCAACAGCGTCCTCCTCCCAATCATCGGTATCCCGCCATATATATGGCTTATGCTGAAATCCACCATCTTACTGAGACTACTTCGTACACCACGCGTTAATACGCATTCATACCACTATGATATTCAAACATTCCGTCCTTCTATTATCATTGCCCCTTCTGATGCATCAAACCAATCAATGTCTGCACCTTATCCCACATTATATGCTCATAAGAAATGTAAAAGTCCCATAACCTCATCAGATTACCACCTATTTACCGATGGGTCAAAATCAAATACTGGAGTCGGAGCAGCATTTTACGATCCACAACTACACACTAGCTTTAAATATCCGTTACCTAATAATTTAACTATCTTTACCGCAGAATTATATGCCATATACCAAGCCCTCGTATATGTTCAACAGTTGCAATCCAAAAAAATAAATATATTCAGCGATTCTCAAAGTGTTTTACAAGCTCTGCAATCACTCGCCCCTCATACAAATACATTTTACGAAGTTAAGTCTCTTCTATTTCGACTTGAAACATCCGTTTTTGTTATAACGCTAATATGGATTAAAGGGCATAATCGGCACGTAGGCAACGATATGGCCGATATAGCAGCGAAAGACGCCAGTGCAGATACCGCGAATATATTACAAATCAAAACTCCGATTCCCGACTTCTTTCCACATATCAAAACTGCAGCTCAACACACATGGTGCACACAATGGCGATTATCTGCTCGTACGAAAGGCCAACATTACTATCAAATTCAACCGAGTATTCCCAAACTGCCGTGGTTTGCAAATGATACGTATACACGACGTCACATTACCAATATCATCCGACTACGTTTTAATCATGCCTTAACCCCAGTACATCTAACTCGATTTCAAATTACGAACGACCCAACTTGTTCCTGCGGAGAATCTCAGGGCGATAGTGACCACTTGTTTTTTCATTGCCCCCAATATGCACATCACCAGGCCATTTTAATGCAGAAATTACTTAAAGTTCACGTACCTTTCCCTACACGACTTTCAGTTTTGTTGCACCAACCTTCGCCTACGATCATTACTATTTTAAACGAATACCTTGATAACACCAAATACAGTACAGACAATACACGACACTGAGCGAGATATCTAGGGACAGCTATTGGAGCTCACTCTAGCGGATAGACCTGAACGGTACTGATTCTGTCATAAGAGCACGTGTATTTTTGTGTGAAGTTTTTGGTGTTATTTATGCGTTTTCAGTGAGTTGGCATAATTAAATAGTAGCGTGTGCCATTCCTTGATATCTCCTCTCAACATGAGGGGAAAGGTATGTGCTGTGTGTGGCTGCAGTAATTACGAAGTAGAGAAAAATGCGCGGTCGTTCTTCAGGTTCCCTCGTGACAAGAACATGTAAGTAATATTGTGTTTGCATATATATTCTTCCAGTGACAGCGATTTTTATAGTACTTCATAATCTTCTGACCTGCTCGACCCATATTTTAACGGGCTTAAAATATAATACGCATATTTTATTGTATAGTGCAGCAGTTAACCTTCAATACCGATGTGTTGTTGTAGGTGTGATCTGTGGGTTTTGAAATGTCACAGAAGCGATTTGAATAAAGTGTACAAGAAAGAAGGGACGTTACGCTTGTATAAGAATTATCTGTTCAGATCATTTCCAGGCCAGCGACTTTAAAAATCCTCGACTATACAGCCAAGGGTATGTTATATTTTTACTCTAATTGTACGTAGATATTCCTCAAAGCATCACTATCGACAACATTTTCAAACTTTTCTTTCTTTCTTTTATCCCTCTTCTCAGATTAAAGCCGAGATTTTATAGATTTTCTTTCTGTTAGTAGGCTTCATGTTAAGAGGAAAATTGTCCAGCTCTTAAATGTTAATTCATTGCATCATATGTATAAGGAATGTGCCGATATTTTTTATTGACAAATGTCCTAATGTGATGATACAATGTTTTCAAATGAGGAAAAAAGACAAATCCAACCGTAAGATTTCAGGCAGGTATGCTAAAGCTAAAAAAGTAATGCATAAATGGAAGATCAAGCCATTTCACAGCAGTCCATTTCACACCTTGTTTATATGTCTAATTTCAGTCTTTGAATAATAACTTTTTAAATAATTCTTCATTCATTTACTCAGAATTGCTTTAGCAACTTCGAAGTTAATATCTCAATACCACTTTCTTTCTAGACGTAATTTATTTATCCATTTCCGTATATACATTTCCATTGATATTTGAATTTAGCGCGATTTGTTCAGGTCAAGTCACTAGGAGCGCCACCGTCGAATTGTCTCCCATTTTAGCAAGGCGAAATCCGTAAGTGTCGTGTATTGTCTCTACTGTATTTGATAACACTCACATCAAATTGTAATTATGATCTAGTTTTTCAGTTGTTTTGTTCCGACATGTTTGTGAGGTGGCACTTCTATATGTTCCTGGTGAGTGGATACTGTATCAAGGTTTTTATTACTTTCCGATCTTGTTCAGTGTAACACGTTACTCCTATTACAGCTTACTAAGTTATTTATGTCTCTGCTCAGTACCGAATGTAATACTTCCATGAACCTACTGTACTTATACCCGATATAATATTGCTTCTTTAAGTGCATCTATCTACGTGTGATCATGGTAAAATCGGGCATTAGTGATGTAATCGTGTGCTTTTGTGCCATAAGTGTAATATATTAATGGTCTCGTGACTGGGAAAGAATTTATTGAATCCCAAATAAATATCCGCAAGACAAGACAAGATTCTCTATGGCACACCGTGAACTTTTCAATACAGTTCTCTCTTAGCAGTGATAGTGTGCAGTTGAGTGGACAGTCGCTGTGAAGAGGTAGCATGGACGGTATTGAGTAGTTATTCTACGAGTGTAATTCGTACGTAATGGGGGAGCAAAGTGGTGGTGAGGAGTCTCCTGATCCTTCAACCCTCACAGTTGCTAGGGAAGAGACAATTCAAATGGACCAGGATGAGGATGATAGTTCAAGTGAGAATAGTGGTACAGTGAATAAATCGCATACACCAAATGAGGTGGTGAATAACGAGACTGGTGCTTCGATTTCGAAGACTGAGTCGCAGGAACTTTATCCTAGTACTCATTATGGACCTTTCATTATTTTTGTGGAGTCCACAGCAACAGGCAATGTCGGTAACGTACATCCTATGACCCTGGGTAGAATTTTCTATGAGAAAAATATTCCAGGCATAAAATCAGTGGCCCGCAAGGGACGAAATAGGGTACAAATAGAATTTGTATATGCCGTACAGGCAAATTCATTTTTGAAACACCCTTTATTAGTTGAGCTTAAGTTACGGGCATACATACCTAGTTCTAATGTATTGCGGGTAGGAGTTATCAGGGGAGTAGAGAAGACATTGAAAGAGGATGCTATTTTAAAGCACTTAAAGTCTCCTGCTACTATCAAATCTGTAAAGCGTTTGAACTGTAGAATTGTTAACGAAGACGGAACACAGTATGTCCCTACTGGATCTATAAAGTGGTTTTTCGTGCGCAGAAACTTCCCCAGTATGTGTCCTTATATCAGGCGCATTTAGAGGTGGAGCCATATGTTTTTGCTCCCATTATCTGTAAAAAATGCCAACGGTACGGTCACGTTGATAAGCATTGCAGAGCGACAGGTCCACGGTGTGGGAAATGTGCATTGCACCATACTACGGCGAACTGTACGGAAACTTTCCTGCAATGCGTGCATTGTCGCGGTACCCATTCAACTGGGGATGTTGACTGTCCAACTCACCAACAGCAAGTCCACATTAAAAAGATAATGAGCCATCAGAACTTATCGTTCAAGGTCGCTGTACAAAAAGTCCAACCTAGTGAATATAATGTAGTAGACAATTCTCAAAATTTCCCCCCTTTAACTGGGGAGGAGCAGACTCCTACACAGTCGAATCCCCGTAAGAGAAAATTCACACAAGTACTTTTAAAATCACCGAGACCAGTACCAGCCCCAGGATATGATAAGGAAGGTTATCAAAATTTGGTTCGGGAGATTCCCCGCATGGAGATGGCAGCTTCAAGAGTTACACCTGTTTCCTATGGCGCAAGCCGGCGGATGGCCGCACCTTTGGACGAACCTGTTGCCACGAGTAGCGCCTCAATGGCGCAACCACTTTCGTCATTTCATAGGCAACGAGAATATCTTCAAAGTTGTCTTTATCAATCTATTCAGCAATTGGTATAATTACTGGGTGATCACCCCGAGTTAGCTCATAATGTATTCCAGTTAAGAGACAGGGTTTGTAGTTTTATTCAATTCTATGATCAGAATCACTCAATGGAACGCTAGAAGTCTCATAAACAAACGTCATGAGCTATTTAAATTAATTCAGGAAACAATACCTAACTTTTTAGCTATACAAGAAGCTTGGTTTAATCTTGAGACTCGCATTAAGTATCCTAATTACAAAGTTTTACGGAATGATGGACCTGGTTACGGTGGAATTGCCTTTTTGGTCCACTCGTCTATACCATATCGAACTCATTCGAATATTCAGGCCGTACCCCATACATATGTTATAGGATTATATTATATGAATATTTTACTTGTAAATATCTACTGTCCTCCTGAAATTTCCATTACTGAGAGACAATGGAACCAATTCTTTCAACAATTTACTACCGAACCATATGTTTTTATCTTTGGGGACTTTAATCTTCATCACACACTGTGGGGAGGAAATTTGGATACTCCTCAAGGTACACAGTTCCTTAATGCAGTAAATAACCATGCTCTTGCTATTTTGAATGACGGCTCTCCTGCGCGTTTGACTGCGCCGTCTGCCCCTCCTAGCGCAGTAGATTTAACACTGTGTAAGCGAAATATGTTGTCTATCACTACGTGGCATACTTTGAGTGATACTTATTCCAGTGATCATTTCCCTATTGTTACTTCTTATGGTGTAGGCAGACCCTTTTCTCCACCGCAACACACATCTCAAAATAACATGATTCGATCTTTGAGGAGATTTAAACCGCAAATATATACCGCTTACATTGAAGATGCGTTACAACAAATACCGGAAAATGATTTTTCATATCACACTTTACTGCAGATTTTAACAGATTATATTAATATTCACCACCCCATCATCGTTTCACCCCCTTTATCTTCTAGGAAACCTGCGCACGTTAAATGGTGGGACGAGGAATGTCATTTGCTGATTCAAACCCGCAAAGTACTTTTTCGACAGTATAGGCAGCACGCAACACCTGAAAATTACTTCCGGCTCAAACGACACATAGCACAAACTCGCCGCATTTTCCATCAAAAACGTCGTGTCGCTTGGAGGGAGTTTATATCGTCCTTCACGCGTCAGGTTCCACTTGCAGACTTGTGGAATGCCATCAGGGCAATCACACGAGTTACGCAGCACTCCCCTGCCAAGACCATCCCAGGTCAGGTATTATCTGATTTTCTTGTTAAAGAGACGCCAGATTTGGTTGTTCCACAGTATGTTCATTCCCAAGACCCAATAGACGCACGTTTTTCCGTATTGCTACAACCATGCGATTATCGGGAATTAGAGGCAGTACTCCAATCGTGCTCAAATTCCTCCCCAGGTCCAGATAATATATCATATCAAATGCTCAAATTGTTACCTATTAGAGCAAAGAAGGCATTATTAAACAGGTATAATGATATCTTTCGCAATCATAGTACACCTGTTAGTTGGAATGACTTTTTTCTAATTCCCATTCTTAAAAATAAGCAGTTACCCACTGAGGTTAGTAATTATCGCGGTATCGTCCTTGGTTCGTGCCTCCGTAAAGTATTTCTAAAGATCTTACTTCGAAGAATCATATGGGTATTAGAAAACTATAACTTGACGCCTCGTTATCAATATGCCTTTTTTAAGGGACGCAGTACATCTGATGCATTTAATAGTTTTGTTATCGATTTATTATTAGCTCGTCATAGAAAACATAGTACCATAGCGGTTTTCCTTGATATTCAACGGGCCTATGATTCCGTACCTTTGAACATATTATGGGAAAAACTTGCAACTCTTCACATTCCTGAGGGATTCATTATCATTCTCAGACGACTTCTGACTTATCGCACACTCAGATTTAAATCGACACCTTATACAATCCCGCCCCGGCAGGTAAGTAATGGGTTGCCACAGGGCGATATTCTGAGTGGTATTCTTTTCGCTCTTTTCATGAAAGACTTCGAAACGGTCATTTTACGTCATGCTCGACTACAGGCGTATGCTGACGATTTCTTGCTCTATTATACACACGAAGATTTACAGCTCTGTAGACAACATATTAGTTACACGCTTCATGAAGCTAGAACATGGTTCGAGGCCCATGGGTTAAATCTTTCCATAGCGAAATGTCGAGCGATGATATTTACACATCACCGAACCTATGACCGATCGCCACTTGTTTTTGATCAGTATGAAATACCAGTGGTTAGTCACCATAAATATCTTGGGTTATTTATCGATCAAAAACTTACATGGAAACATCATTTTTTATACTTGCGTTCGAAGAGTGAACGGTATATTCAGGTAATACAAGCTGTAACCCGTAGGCAATGGGGGGCAGATCCCGTTGTGGTGCTTTGTACAAAGCCACTATTCGCTCGATATTGGACTACGGATCGCATATTTTTGACTTGGCATCGTATACTAACTTGAATATTCTTAACACTTGTCAATATAAAGCACTACGCTCCTGTATTGGAGATTTAAAGTCCACACCTACCAATGCACTTTTAGTCGAATCCTGCGAAGCTCCCTTACAAGTACGTAGAAAAATACTTGCGACGACATATTTACTTAAAAAGTTTTCTTTAACAAGTCATCCTTTAATTCCGAATACTTTCGGAGTATTATTCCGTACGGCGGCAGGGTTTACGCAGATTGCCAGTACTGTTTCATGCTTTTGCTACATTGAAGTCGAAACAGTGTACCTTAATACACAGTGTTGATTTCATACCCTATACCTTACCCTATCAGGTTTCTTATTATAAGCCTCAAATAATATGGCCTATCCGTAATGGCTCTACTAACGTTACTTGTCTGCAGGGGACCGAGATTTGTCCTGTTAAAAGAGTGAAATTTTCTAATATTCCACGAAGCATAAACATTTTTACAGATGGGGCAAAGGACATTAATGGAGTTGGTTCCGCTTATTATATACCTTCTCTAAATGTTAAAGAGCAATATGGTTTGCCTAGTGACTGTTCGATTTTTACAGCGGAGTTACTCGCTATACAGCAAGCTTTACTTCTTGTTCAGCGACAGGGATATACGAGAGTTACAATCTATACGGATTCGCTGAGTGCATTGCAATCTTTGGTTTCGTATGAGTTATCCTACAATTGGTATGTATACAATGTCAAGAGTCTCCTTTATATGCTTGACAACGTCGGTATTTACATAACTTTAGTATGGGTACCAGGTCATGTAGGTATTGAGGGCAATGAAAAAGTAGATTGTCTTGCAAAACAAGCTTCTCGTCTTCCTGTTCCGAATACTAACAATATTGTTCCAGCTTCTGATTATGTAGTTGTTATCCGACAGGAGGGGCGTCAAGACTGGCAGCATTTTTTTCGACAGACTGCACAAGTCAAAGGTAACTTCTATTATCATTTACAACCAACACTTTTAGTTAAACCTTGGTTTACGCGAGGATCTTATACTAGACGACATATTATTAACATCATTCGGTTACGGTTTAATCATGCCCTTACACCACAATATAGATCACGTTTCCATTTAACGCAGGATACAAACTGTTTGTGTGGTACAAATATCCGTAATGGCGACTCCAACCACATTTTATTTGAATGTTCTTTATGTGCTAACCCCCGTAAAAAACTTTTGACTAATCTTAAGCGACTCAAGCAGGTTTTTCCAACCAGTGTTTCTTGTTTGCTCTGTAATCCTACAGTCGAGATTATTCGAGTGCTAAATTTGTTTCTAGATGAAGCCAATATCGTGTTATAATTCTGTCTGTAATATCGGGTGAGCATTGCTCATGCTTTTGAAGGTTCCATTTGAGTGATTCCTTATAACATTAGTGTATTACTTGCGAGTGCTATTTTGGATTCTTCGTGTGGGTGAAGCTTTAGACACAGTGTGATTGCAAGATTGGAAATTTCCCGTATGCAAACAGTATGCTCTAGCAACATAGGGTTGTTATGTGATATAGTGAAGATCAGTGTTTTGTGTTTTTCTACTTGCAAGCTCAAGCATCCATTATTGCACTGCAGTTTTTCATTTATACCAGTGTGTTTATATGAGTAAGCGAGTATTGACTGGGTGAAATGTCGTAGACACAGCCCATAAGCATCAGCAAGCAAGCAAGCAACTTTTCAATAAGTGTCATATATTCTTAGATGCGCAGGTCGAGTTAATGCAGTTGACGTAATTTTGTCGCGAGGAGTGAAATCGATCTAAAGCTCGCTCTTTGGATTCATTTAAAAATTTACAAGGCATTCGGTGTTCGGCTGTTGTGCAGTGCACACGTCTCGCTCCGGTCACTGGTGCAGCGGCTTTTTCCTGTCTGTAGATAAGTAGAGTGTTTTATGTTTGTGTTTGTATCCTAGTAATTTTCTTTTGTGTTTGTTCCGGTGCTAGTGTAGGGTAATTCCTTTTTGGACTACTATGTCTGTAGATAGTGGCGGTGGCCCTTTAGGACGACCTCCTGATATTGGTAAAGATGCCGTGCGTAAGGATTTACACATGGACGTTAGTAATACAGCTACCCAACGAGACAGTTCTCAAGATACAATACGTGATTCGGATCAGCGTCCGCACGTTCCTGTATCTACCTATTCTAACACTCATCTTGGCCCTTACATAGTATTTGTAGAATCGATTGACTCTACAAATAAATTGGGCCATATTCACCCTATGGCTCTGGGACGGATTTTCTACGAGAGGCAAATTGGTGACGTCAAGGCCATCCATAGGAAGGGAAGAAATAGAATTCAAGTTACTTTCATGTCTAGTAAGGCTGCAAACGCCTTTCTTTCTCATCCCATTCTTACAGAAAAGAAATTGACAGCTTTTATTCCGTCTTCGAATATTCAGCGAGTAGGGGTAATACGGGGAGTAGACACTACTATTTCCGAATCCGACATTCTCACCTATTTAGACTCACCATATCCTGTAGTGAAAGTACAACGTCTAAATAGACGTTCATCTAAAGACGGAAAAACTGAATATATCCCTACAGGTACTGTGAAGGTTGTATTCGAAAGTCAACAACTTCCGAAAAGTGTGTCCATTTTTAAAGTCATTTTAGAGGTTCAGGCCTTTATATTCTCTCCTTTATTATGCAAACGATGTCAGCGGTATGGACACACCGCTACTAATTGTCGTTCCAGGGAGCCGAGATGTGGAAAGTGTTCCCTTACTCATTCTACTGAAGATTGCACTCACCAAGTCGTTAAATGTGCTAACTGTGGCGGAAATCATCCTGCGGGAGCAGAACATTGTGAAATCCACAAACAACAAAAAGAAATTAAACGCATTATGAGTGTTGAAAACAAATCATATTTCGAAGTGAAAAACTATTTTGCCCCATTACAGTCCCTATCTAACCCCCTTCTGATGCCCCAACATTTTCCTCCTTTACCCAATAGACCATCTCAATCGGACGAAACTCTCCCTCGAAAGCGTAAATTTACTATGGTGGTTAGTAACCCTTCCCGCCCACCCGTTAAACCAGGTTATGACAGGGCATCATATCTTAATTTGATCAGTAATCCGAAGACGGTTCCAGAACATTCTGGCACTCCAGTCGTGCCTTTGATACCTGCTACTTCTAACGAGCCTGCATCTACATCACGGAAGCCAAGTCCTCAAGGGCAACCTTCGGCTTCCCCCGCGCCAATATCGGCATCTCCCTCTGTCAAGGCTTTACATTGTAAATCAAACGTTAATTCTAATGAACAGTGTCGGAAAATCTTTAACAACTTTGCAGATGTACTCGCAGAAATAGACCCAAACGACCCATGGAAGCCTAAGATACAATCAGTATATGAGGAGATTCTTCTATCCATGGGACTTTCCCCTACTTGCCAAGTAAAACATGCGGATACTGCAATGAAATTGTCGGAACATATTAAATAAGAAACATCATAAAATATTCTGGAATATTAACAGCTCTCATTTGTACTGACTCCTAAAGCACCTTGATGGCTTTAGACAATCCCGAACATACCACTAATAGGTACATTCAAAATTTCCGCAAATTACGTTATGACTTGTCCCTCCGTCATGTTGAAGTATTCTTCGCATGGCTTCCGGGCCATTCTGGAATACACGGCAACGTCACAGCGGATATCCTATCTAAAGAGGCCGCCCAGGGTACTGGATTGGTCTACTATATCGCAGTTTCACACACAGACTTATGGGAACACTGTCGTCACTTCATCCGCGATCAGTGGTGTGCAATGGCGCCGAACTTCCCAGTTGAAAGGTAAGCACTTATTCACGCTTATGCCTGATATTCTTAATAAACCGTGGTTCGCCTTTGGTCACTACACTCGGCGTCATATTACTACAATCATACGGCTCCGCTTAAATCATGTGTGTACGCCTGCTCATCTCTATCGCCTTAATCTTATCGAAAGTAACTTATGTCCATGCGGTCGGGCAGTAGGTACTGTCAATCATATCTTTTTTCAGTGTCAGACATATGAACATCACCGTCGCGAATTCGTAGCTAAGCTTCTTCATGCGGGTTACCAACTGCCGTTAAATGTTTCGTGTTTAGTGTTTCAACCGACTTTTCGCGTTGTAGACTTCATACTTACTTTTTTAGTTACCTGTACCATCCAATTGTAACCTTTTCTTTCCCTATATGTACGCACTTTCGCATCCCAACCCTTATTTGTGGTCCGGTCTAGTTTGTTTGTAGTAAGACGTCGTGGCAGACCACACAGACGTGAAGCATTAGAACCCTGTGTCCCAGTGTTTTTGTGTTATGCCTTGATAGTTTAGCCTCCATATTCTTAGTATATTCCTCAGTTTCATTATTGCCGGCTGTAATTAGCCTCATCACATAGCTAACCCTACTATCTCGTAGTGTACTAATTTCTTCTAATGTTGGTACCTTTCCCAGACATTACTTGTCCCGCAAACCAGTGACTGGACGTAGCGTCTTACGACGATGTCCAAAAACTAACCAAGGAGAAGAAGAAGAAGTGTCATATATTCTGGAGTTGTCACTGGTAATACATCCTTTCCTAAATTCAGCCTCTTTTACTGACTGATACAAATCAAATCCGTTCTTCAAGAGTTTGTTTTAAGTGATTAGCAATGGCAAACTACCTCACTCCTCATCCTGTCTAGTTCGCCTCATTTAGGCTCTGCCATTGGTTTTTGCGGTTTCCCTATAACTGCATAGCCTTTGGTAGTGCTATTTGAGGATCTAACCAGCCTCTGCGCTGATGACCTAACAAACTGTAGAATACATTAAAATGGTATTACCGTTAATAAAATATTATTATTATCAGGTTTTGTCTCGAAGTGTGAGGTATGTTGTTGTATCAGGCGCGTGTTAACCAGTTGTACAGCTTATGCCGTTAATTGTGTTTCAGATTTTCTTCATTGAGGAATTGTGATTTCTATCACTTTACACTTATTGTCGGTAATGTTCAAGTTTCAGTAATTTACTTTTGCCAAACTTATAGATCTCAATTGAGAACCGTTAAAAGTTAATGCTAGTGTTTCTCAGTTTCAGCATTATACAAATTTTTAAAATTTTCTTCATTTTATTTTTATTTAAGCATTAAAAATGTATAAGCATATAACTAGCTTTCTTTTTGAAACCTCCTGGCCTTTGCGTTACAAGTACCTGCAAATCGTGTGTTGTAGCAATATATCGGATATCTAAATTTATTGGAATGAGGAATGAGGTGAAGAATTGCGGATATTCGTTTCAGAAAAAAGTGACAAGATAGTGTATCGCCGGGCTGAGTGGCTCAGACAGTTAAGGCGCTGGCCTTCTAACCCCAACTTGGCAGGTTCGATCCTGGCTCAGTCCGGTGGTATTTGAAGGTGCTCAAATACGACAGCCCCGTGTCGGTAGATTTACTGGCACGTAAAAGAACTCCTGCGGGACTAAATTCCGGCACCTCGGCGTCTCCGAAGACCTTAAAAAGTAGTTAGTGGGACGTAAAGCAAATAACATTATTATTATTATTATTAGATAGTGTATCGGTATCATTTTAATTATTGTGTTGCTGTGTTATTTGCCTCTTTGTGCGATTTAAAAGTGGCGCTATGAATGTTTGGTTGTTCTATACACTGTAGGCTGCGAAAGATTTTAGTACTGGTAGTGTTCGAAATCTTGAGAGTTGTTCTGTGCAGGATATCTGTGAAAATATCTGCATATGTAGATTTCTTAGTATATCAGTGTTGTTATGAAGATTCTTCTGTATCACATCCTTATCCCACAACAGCTATATCCGGTATTTACTCCTGATGTTTTAGTTAACAGTAGGCTGCCTCTCTTTCGTAAGATATTTCCTGATTTATTGGTGTGTAAAAGATCTTCTTCATGGGCGTGTGGCAGTGAGTTTGCATGGGTTCAAATCCCAGGATAGGCAGCCCTGAAAATCGTTTCCGTGGTTTCCCCATTTACTCGTTAATTAACCTTATTTAACGCAGCTACCTTCTTAATCCTAGCACTTTCACTTTGACTTGTTAGGGCAATATTAAACCAGTAGCAGGAATGGAAGAAAAATCTTCAAGAACATATTGTGGCTCTGGAAACTGTAAAAGGTAGTTACTGTACGCGCACTTTTTAGTGATAGATTTTTGTACTCGGTGAGTAGTAAGAAGGAAGCACTGCCGGTTCCGGTAAATACTGCCAACTGAATGGAAATGAAATCTGAATTGAATCGATAATATGATCGATCGATATGAATTTTCTAAATCTTTATTATCTTAATGCCAACAACTGTGTCACACACACAATATATAATACTATATAATATTTCCCGATGCGAATCTTGTTCCTAGCATGAATTCTATAGTTTGGCTTTGCTATGTAAACAAAACAGTACGAGTACTTTAAGTGTACGCCAGATGTCGCACAGCGATGACAAGCGATTCTTAGTTTGTGTTTCAAAAGTTGCCAATACGAATCTCGAAGATAACCGAAGTCGATCGATTCTGCACTAGCGTGTAAATCTATCGCTAAAAAGTGCGCAGATAGTACTTGAAAGTGAAATCAAGAATATATTAATAGAATAACCAGTGAAGGCCTGAACAAGTAGGCCTAGTGTCCCCTACGTTGCAATATACAAAATACAATTGATCATAGTTTCCTGAATAGATATGTGTTTCCATAGAAATCTGTTACCTGGCAATGAGTAAGAATCAACGCAATTGGCCACAGGAACGAGCTCGTGTTACATGTGTACATTATGTTTACTTTTACAGTAAAATATCACAAAGTGAATAACAAGCACTGTTATTGGCTGAAATGAATTCAGTTAGGCACCACTCGACGTATTCAACACAGACTAGTTTCATACCATGTGGGGAACAAACTGCAAAACATTTAAACCAGTTGTTTGACACAGAACTCCCTTCAAGGGGTGCTGTGTTAAGCAACCCTCGGTTGTGTCATAAGACATGACATGCACAGACAAATAAAGAAAGTGCACTTAAGTAAAGGTTCGATGAAATGAGCTGGTAGAAGTGTTGAATAAATTTTTGTCTTCATTTCAACAGATTCTTCTTCTTCTTTTTCCATTTCCAGTCTTTTGGGTAGAGTTGTGAATTAAGGACCACCTCATCTCATTTTTCTGTCTCCACAACTCCCTTATTTTTTCCAATATTTTTTTTCTACTTTTACTCCTCTCTTCTCTGTACTCTCTTTCCCCGCATTCATCCACCTCTTTCTGGGCATTCCTCGATGTCTTTCTCCTTTTATTTTCTCTGTAATCACTCTCTGGAACTCTACCCTGTCCCATTCTCATCATATGTCCATACCATTTCAGGTTATTGATCTCTATCATGTCTTGCAGTTTGTAACGTGCTCCCGATATATATGTTTTCTTACCTTGTGCATATTCATTGCTTCCTCCCAGTGACATTGGACTGCTACGCTTACCATCCATCTGTTGCCTTGTCTGCCTCACGACTGTGTGTGTGCTTGCTATCCTCTCCCCGCCATCCCCTGACGTCATCATTGTTCCCGCACATTCCACGCCTGGCTCTCCGGCCTATATAAACTTGCCGTTTCGCCTTGATCGGCGATCAGGTGTGTGCATTATGCTATTGTAAGCAGTGGGAGTTTTATATCGTCCGCGGCTGGTCGTGCTGACTTATTTAACCTGTGTGGAAACCTTCTATGTCTCACTGGGTGAGCAGACTCATGTTTTATTTTACATATTCATGTTGATATTCTTTCTAGCTCCTCACACACTTTGTTACAAATATCAAGCTTGTAAAATTTCGGCCCTTTTTTGGACTTTACTTTCACTATGGAGCACCTCCTTCATTTCTGTGAACTTTGACAACTGTGATTGGGGAGTTTTCCTTGGCGGACCAATAAGCGAGCTGGAACCTTACATCGTGTGTTCAAATGAACTTAACCTTCAACGGGTTTTTGCAGGCTGATCGCTGCCTGTTACCTTAATGCCCTCACCTGTGTTTTGTTTTTTCTTTATCCATTTTCACTACCTCTCCTTCTACCGGTGTATGCCCTTGTTACTTCCTATTCTTCTTCTTCTATGAGAAATTAAAAATGCACTAGAAAGATTAGTAATAGTCTGCAAATTTTCATAGGTGTTCTTTCTATTCAATGGTTTTAAAATTAATGTCAAGTTATTCTTCTAGTTGATGAAATTCGTATTCGGGGGATTAAATATTGTGAAATATCCATGTGGTGGTTTCTATGCATTGCTATCCCAATGTTTACTGAATGTATCATTCCACTAGTAATATTTTTTTGATGTATATTCGGGGTACGTCCTTGTTACGATATTGTTACCATTGTAACTATTTGAATCTAATCATCTGTCCACATTCTCACAAAGTACTTGTACATACGCCTTATTTTCTTAACTTAATCTTCTAACATGTCTACTATTCCAGTACCTGACCAATACCAAAGATTATGAGTTTCATTGCCATGTATCGTGTTTATAAGCATTCTTTTGATGTTGCTACAATATATGTCATGATTCTTAAAACCTGATCCCTTGGGCTTTTTATTTGTTTGGTGTCCCCTTTTTATTCCTATGCTCCTACTACGGAATACCTCTCGGGAAGGGCCTTGGTTTGTGTTCTGTGCGACTAACTGCGCATTGCCTCGTGCACGCTTCCACTCTGTTTGGCCTGACACGTAAACATTGTGCTCTGTCATATGATTGAGGGAGACTCTCCTCTCCTTTTTTTTGAGAAATCGTGTTTTAGAACTGATCTATGCTAAAAACATAAAAGGTAACAAGTTTAGGGAATCCAATTCTTTCCCTGATTTCTATGTTTCTGACTTTATCCCTTCATATCCTCCCTATTATTCCTCTAAGGAATTTCATCTTAGCCTCTTGTGTTCTGCTTTCATCATAGTTTGCTGTTGTCCATGTGCCTGATGCATATGTCAAAATTGGTGTGTAATACATAGGGTGCAACATTTTCTTTCATTCCTTAGGGACGTCCCAGTTCCAGACTATAGATCTCACACATTGATAGAACTCATTGGCTTGTTCAATTCTCTTTCCAATTTCTTAATTTATTTTCCCATCTTCTGCAATTACTCTCCCCAAATACTTGAAGCTTTCCACAACTTCTAATGGTCTTCCATTTACTTCAATATTCCCACTTCCTTCTCTATTACCTCTCATCACCACTGCTATCATATACCTCTCCACACTTATGTGCATTCCATATACCTCTGGCTCCTAATTCTATACAATATCTTGTTCTTGTACTTCCATTTCATCTTCTCTCCATACTACTATGTCGTCTGCAAAGAGTAAGGCCTTTGTTTCTTTGCTTTCCATTTTTTGTTGTATACTCTTGTGGATTTCATCCATGGTTGTAATGTAGAGTAGAGGGGATGATACACATCCTTGTTGAAGTCCTGTTTCTACTTAGAACCAGTTTGTTTGTCCTGTCATAGTCTTCTTACTACTTACTCACTTTTCGTGTATGGGTTTTATAATTGGTTCTTCTCCTGTCCCTCCGTTCTTCTTTATCAATCTATCGAAGACCGCTTGCCCTGGTACACTGTCATATGCCTTCTCAATATCTAAAAATGTCATCACTAAATCCTACCTAAACTCCTATCTTTTCTCCATCGTGTTCTTTAGATTCAATGCATTGAAGAACTTAAAATTGATGTTACACTGAGTGTGGAGTACGGCACTGCATGGAAGTGAAACATGGATAATAACTGGTGCTGAGAAAAACAGAGTTGAAGCCTTTCAAATGCCGTGTTATTGGAAGTTGTTGAAGATCAGATAGATATAACATGTTAGAAATAAAGAGATAGTGAATCAGCTTGATGAGAGGAGAAGAGTTTGAGAGAATTTGATCCTAAGAAGGAAACTTTTGATAGAACAGATCTCAAGGCACTCTGATCTTGTTCAGTTAGTTTTGAATCTAAGTGCAGAAGATAACAATGTTACGAAGATTCCAAGATATGGACCCGGGTCATCAGAATGATATGCAAATGGAATAGTCACTGAATTTTCAAGAAGTTTTGTGCATTTTGATCAAAGTCAATGTAGTTTGATTTTTAACAAGAAAACCCGTCTGCTGTGGTTTCACTTCCATGTAAAACTGTATGTTATATAGCTATGAATACGATATAAGGTGTCATGTAAAACTAGGGATCCTTTGACAATGAACTCGATATTGACAGACATGTTAACTTATATTTCATATGGAAGTGATAACTGTATTTGAAGTCAAGTAAAACTGGAGGTTCTTAGCTCTGATCATAGTATCAGTCATAGAAAACTTGTGGTCCTATAGGTATGTTCACAAAATCCACAGGCATGTGAAATTTTTTTGGCTTTTTTGTATGATCATGATATTGAGAGTCATGTAAAATTACAAGCTTGTTGCTTAGTCTGTTGAAAAATAACCTAAGTAACAATAAGGTAATACATTTTTCTGGTCTGTGTTTCAGTGTAACATCATTGGAAGAAATCATAAACCCCAGTACCTTCTAACTGCTTCAGTTGCAGTGTGAAATGGACTTGCAAATAAAGATCAAGGAGGAACCAGCCTGGCTTGAAGGAACAACAAATGCATCACTTGTAAGTCTTATTCCACATAACTTCATGGAGGTCAGAATTTAACCCTTACCGGCTGAATAAGGTTGGCAGGGGCATAATTTACTATGTGCTTCCCCAATATTAACATCAGCAGTCATCTTTTGCTGCTTGGGCATCTAAGTATGGTATGTATCTGTTTTGTTTCTTTGTCTGAGAGTATGCCACAGTGTGCTACACAAAGCTGCCAACACTTACAAACTAGAAATAACAGTATTGATGTACATCTACGAGTCCAGCTAGTGACAAAAGCATTGATCGTGGGACAAGGAAAGGGCTTCTGGTGGCATAAGCTCCCAGATAATTGCTGCCGAGTGGACAATTGGCCTCTAGCATTTACTAGGGAGATGGCAGTGCATTCTATGTTTGATAGTGGCAAAAAGCTGAATTAATATTGTGGGCTTGATAGTGAAGGAAGCATGGTTAGGTCCAACTAGTGATGAAGTTGTGATAGGCAGTGTCTCAAGATTGAGGCTTCAGGGCATTTCATGTGTTAAGTACCCTTTGACTGACTGTCTATTGTCTGTTGGTTATTTAAATTGATGTATGGAAGGTGTGTGGTAATGTCTTTATTCTGCTTGGTTTGGTAATGGAATCTTTGTGGGATTGACATCATTTCCTATCATATGTCAGCCAATTGCAGTGCTAGTAGTTGCTGAAATGTTGGAAAATGGTGGGAGCTAGATTGAATTAAGTTATGGCCAGTAGGTCCATGGCTCTCATGGTGAACATATTTTTCTTCCAAAAGAAATTCCAGGTAAGATTTGCATCATTTAAACTTTTTTATATTGTCACTAATGTTGGGTGAGCACGTATTAAAATTCTGCCTTGGCAGTTTACTGTGAGTATAGCTTGTCTAAAGCAAACACCCTGATGAAGGTGAAGATGCAGTGAAAATTATTTAGAAGAAGCATGATTTTTCATCATTTTTCCTTGCTCTATCTGTTGCTACTCTAGTCACAGTCCATTGCAATCTTCTGAGTGTGTGACTTTCAGTTCTGTGGCTCTTCATCTGATAGCTCAGAGGATAAACTGATGACATACTAATTTCGTGTTAGTGAGTGTGATTCATGTTCGGTCTAGAGGTATTTGAAGAAGCTGAATTATCCCAGCACACGTATGTTGTTATACTGGCAAGAAAGTGAATTCCTGCACATCATTGTTGCACCTCAGAGTCTTTGAAAACCTTGAATGTTGGAAGAGAGATATTCAATGAATAACTGTGATTTGAAAGTAATAATCTATTGCAAACAGTGTGAACTGCTAATTTATAGATCATACATTGCCCAAGAGTTGCTTAAAGCTAAAATTCAGCAACTAATGCACGCTGCTCTCGGAATAATTGTGTGCTTGTTGAGGTTTTCTTTTCTCTCTCTACCTCCTGTGGGTTGGGCTGCAGACGAAGAATACATCCACAGTATCCCCTGCCTGTCGTAAGAGGTGACTAAAAGGGGCAACCAAGGGATGATTGAATTAGAACCATGAAACTACTTGTGATTAGTACCATCACCTGGGAAAGCCATGGGTTGCCTTTACTTGCAAGTAGTACCACTATGTTAGGTACACAATAGGTTTGTGATTAGTAGCAGCAGAGCGTGGCTCACTGTGGGTTTCCAGTGCCTGTGATTAGTACCACTATATGTGGAACATAACGGGCTTATGTTGCCTGTGATTTGTACCAATTTGTAAGAAACACCACGGGTCTGGGCATCGCCTATGCTTAGTACCACTTTATGAGCGTCACTTTTGGTCAACATTGCCTGTGATTTGTACTCATTATTTGTGGAACACCACGGGATAATACTAGTCCCTGTGATTAGTACACCTATGTGAGGTGCACCATGGGTTTGCTTTGCCTATGAGTGTCGCCATTATGTGAGAAACACCGTAGGTCTATTTTACCTGTACAATGTACATTACTTGTAAGTAGTACCATAAGTTGTTGGAACACCGTGAGTTTACGCTACCTTTGATTAGTACCGCAACTTGAGAAATGCCATGGTTCTACTTTACTAGAATTAAATGCCATTATGAGGGACCGTTGACCTGGATATAGAAACCCTTTATACAACAAGCATCATTGATTCAGGATCGTGCTTTGGTAGGAATCCCTTGGTCGGTAATATTGTTTCTGGGAAGGTGAGGCATTGCAGGTCGGATCCACTAATTGTTTTAAATTCATATTCATCCATTCGTTCTTCATCACGTTTTGAATTCTGGTCATTGGGTGATTATTGTACTTTTAAATTAGAATTTCATTTCGTACCATTACGGGCCGATGACCTAGATGTTATGCCCTTTAAACAACAAGCATCATCATCATCATCAAACTAGTCTACTAAACAGAGTGTTGGGCTGATGACCTTCAATGTTAGGCCCCTTAAAACAAGAAGCATCATCAAACAGGATGTCAACACAGGTGTGATTACTCTGGGTTACTCTCACATCCACAATCTGCTGGAAGATATGTGTGTTAAGGAAAGAGCAGATTTGCGTATGGCATATGAGAGATAAAATAGCTTAAAATCTGAATGTAATTTCTCTCATAATAAGTATTTTGCTCAGACTTTGAATTCATTGAGAAAGGCAGAATAGTGATTAGCTTATTTTATTTCTCACATTCAGGTCTGTGTCTATGTTACTTATAGAACCCTGCATAACTCTAGAATACATGATTTTTTGAGAAAATTTTCTTTAATATGCCTCTTCTTAGAGGGCTCCAACACTCTCAGGATGTAAGGAACATAAAAAATTAACTTTTCTTTCCCTTTGTCATTATTTCATTTTGTCATTTTGTGCATCATTTTTCTTCCTTTCCTTAGTTCAGCCACTGTTCTTTTTCTTCTATATTGAATGGGTTAAGTCGGTATATTCTAGAACTGTATAACTTACTATAATTAATTTTTTTAGTAAATGAACTTATATTAGAACGTCCCTCGCCCACATCTTTATTGCCAACGAGGTTCTATGAATCCAAGTGAGAAATTTCAAGGTCTTATTGTAGATCATGAAGGAGCTCCTGAAACTGCAGATGTACACTCCAACATTGTTGACTCTCTACTGATGGTGTTCTCATACCCACATTTCTTCACGGAACACAACATAACATCCTCTTAGTAGTACAACATTTTATGTGTAGGTGCATTGAGTTTGGGCTACATCTTTCCCTGGTATATGACTGTGATAAGCCTGCTTCTTTCATGTTTGTTTTTTTCTTTTTACACTTGGAAGCATTGAAATATGCTGTTTGAAACAGAACTGTCTCAATGCTTTATGTAGCCCCTGTGAGCTCAGCAAAACCGGAGTAGAGAATGTGATTCAAATATTTCAAATTTTTTAAAAATGTTTCTGTAAACAGACTCTATGCTGAGAAGAAAAATGATTTTGAACAGTTTTAACACCTGGAAGTGGTTCAAACAACCTCTAAGATTTGATTGATATGATTGGACATATGACAACAGTTCATGCGATTTACTTTTTATGTCTGTGGCAGCTTACTCCCAAATTCTGTGCGAGACGGCCTCAATTCCATGGCCAGTAGGATATCTTCTGTTATGGCTAGGAAATGTTTCTCATATTATATTTGGTTCTCAGTCTGATCCTTTTTTATAACATAAGGAGTGATCAAGGATATCAGTATCATTCTCAGTACAACCTTTGGTTTTAACAATCCTCTGCTGGTAGAAATCTTCCTTAAACATTAGTGAAATTTTGAAAGTAACTGTCAGGTAATGCTTTATCATGCTCATTTGTTGGTGACTTTATTTGTAGATGTCTGTTATGTGCATACCTAATATATCTAACTTTCCACAGGAAAATATTGAACATGTATCAGGAGTGATAGCTCTGAAGAGCGAAGCCACATCAGAGTTAACAGAGCCAGGGCCAACAGAGGAAAGCTCACTTGAGGTAATGTGCATAATTTGATAACCCGTCATCAGGTAACGAAAATACCGTATTACGCGAATAATCCCCGCCACCGAATAATCCCCGCACCTTCATTTTAGGAAGGATCATTTTGAAAAAATGAAATGAACTAAAATTACTTGCATTGAAGGAGTAACATAGGCACAAACAAAATTTTATATGACTCCTCGAGTTCCACCTGTTTTTTTTTTTTTTGCTACTTGCTTTACGTCGCACCGACACAGATAGGTCTTATGGCGACGATGACACCTGGTCTTTGTACAAATATGAACATGACGGATGTAGCTACTTTGCCTAAACATATTAGAGTTGATAAAAATGCATAATCACTGCTATAAAATATATATGTCATGAAAACTAGCATGTAGTCCTTCTTACGTGACAAGTATTTAATTAATCTGAACTTGCATTGGGGTTGATTTTCTGTAGATCGGAAGATTCTTTGTCTCTTTCATTACTAGAATCCTTTCCTAAATTACTTAAAAATTCATCACACTCCACGTCTAAAACACTGTACGAAAACTACGTGACCCCGTAGTGTGTTCAAAATCTTGACGCAAGTAAAACCTGCACCCAAATTTTGTGCCTAACATTAAAAAAAAAAAAAAAATATGCAGGAATTATTCGCGTAAATACGGTAGTTAGAAAATGGCTCAAGAGATATCAGTGTTTGACTCTTCATTTCAATGCATACAATTGATAGGCTTACGGAAAATATACTTTTTTCATGAGATTCACTGTTTACTTACCTAATATTCACTTTTCCTTCAAGTTGTTCCACGATCTTGCGTTATGTATTGTGTAGCAGTTAGGATTATTCCGAAGAACTCTACTCTATGTCATTTGGGAGCTGGTTTGATTCCTACTGATACTTTTCACTACTTAAATATTTCAAACACAGATTTTCTATAAGATACATTCTTTTGTTACTGGATATTTTATTAGTTGCTTCCAATTGAAACACCTTCGTAATCTTATTGATTATATTTGTTACGGAGTTTTGTGGATATGCAGAGGTGAAAGAAGGTGCTGGGATGAACAGGTCTCAATCTACAAAATTAAAGTTAAGATAAAATTTAACAAGGTTATATTTTCTTTTCAAGATCAATAGATAACAATTATAACAGGTACTCAGTAGCCTAGCAACCCTTCGAGAATGTACAATTACAGAGTTACAGGATTTGGGCTCCGAGAGCCAGACACACAATTCTTGAGCAGGAAGCAACTTTACTTATACATAAGGTTTAACAAAGGGGCAGAAAACCCCAATCATGCCCAGGAGCACTTACTCAGAAAATCCTGCTCGAGGCACACAGAAACCAAATTTCAAAAGAGCAATCCGCTCTCAAAGTTCCGGCCTATAAAAGACCACACCAAACTCGACATTCAAGCTGTCCTCCAAGGACATACACACAGGGGTAAAATACCCAACCTACTGAGGCCTGTTAAGTGAAGAAACAGTTCAATTACATGGCCTCCAAAATACCAACTTGAGAGGAGGCGAAACTGCACTCCTAATATGTTTTACTAAAACCTACCTGGCACTAGGCCGCTTATGCAAGGGCTAATCCCATACTAAAGAGGTGACTTATATAAGAAAATGATTTACATTACATTAGAAGGGAAGAAACGGTTGTGAAAATAAGTTCACCTCAAAGCAATATGAATGAGAGCGTGAGAGGTTTAAGCACTCTCTATCCCGATTTGTAGTTTAAAAAGATAGAATAGATACCAAGTGTCTTTACATTTTAGGGGAAAGTTACATGGTAAAACGCTTCGGACCTGCCCCGAGAGTTAAACTGCTGAGCTAGCAAGAAAAGAAGTTATTAAACGGCCATTACCTGGGTGTAGAACGGCTGCCCGAAGAAAGAGGCGCTTCCCGCCCCCCTGCTACATAATTTACACACTGTTAGCTGTTGCTGAAGTGGCACGGAGACCCGAAAATCAGCAGTTTATATACCCTCGTGGAAGGTTCGAGGCGTTTCAGGAATGAGAACACCCGCCCGCAATCATTTTATTGGTTAATAACGAAAACCCCTACACTAGCTGAAGAAGAAACACATTATTGGTGGAAAATTAATTACAGAAATTCTTGATTGGTCAAATTCAAAACAAGGGGAAAGAAAGGGTTAATATTGCCAACTTAAACAAGGACTGAAAGAAATTTAACAAAGAACAAACTTTGGAACACAAAATTTCTCCAAAACACAGTTCTTTCACTTCGCACTAGGGTGCACCATTGTAGTTCTTCAGTAGTGTCCTCTAGAAGAGAATGTTCACACTTCTTACTACAGGCAAAACAAAAATACATCGAAAATGACACTGTTCAGAACACTTCAAAATTTACAAGTAGTGACATCTTCTGAAAAACTTGAGAATTAGTACTGTAGTTAAAGTTCAGGCTTCCTCCAGTAGGGGAGTTTCAACTGGCGCAAATTTTAAATTAGCAGCGCGGAGGTGTACCGCCCGGTACAGACCTCCCCCCACAAAAGTTCCTCCAAGGGGTAACACATCAAATTTGTTTGAAAACAAAGTTCAAGTTATGATGTTGATATAGACATTAATTGCAGAAGAGAAAAAAAATTACGTAAATGATCGGATCCAGTTTCAGATTTCTTTGCAGTTATTATTGATGTAATGTTTTTATGCTTGTAGAAGTTGAATTCAGAAGGAAAAACTTTTAACAATTGAAAGTGAAGCAAATTTTCAAAGTCCACCAAATATTGCAGTTGAATTCAAAAATTGTAGTAATTGTTGATATTAAATGTCCATGTAGCTGATTAAATATATCAGTTGCCGATGACTTTGACGGCCAGATTAGCCGCCGCTGCTTGAGTCCAGAGGAGGCCGCTCGGACCCCTCAAGTACCCTGAGTTACTGCTCGACCGCACTATGAGAGGAGCCATGGAGTTGAAGGACGCCGCGCTCGCGGCGAACATACAGGTCGCGGGCAAGTTGCAGGATGTGCGCTGCACATCAGCCTTGGCCGGGAGGAGAGCTCCGGCTCGCCGTACACAGGTTGGCCTCACTGAAGAGGAGCGGGCCCATACCCCACCTCAGTGGCGGTACGACGCCGCGCTGCTGCGGGAGCACTGAAACATTAAAGCTCGGCGGCAGAATTTTGTTGGACCAGATGATTCTAGGGTACATTCATTGTGGTGGAACTGAGGGGCCAGCGGCGTGGAGATATTAATTTCAATTCACTCAGCCACTGTTTTATGTAAGCAGGAGATGGGAGCAAGGTAATGGCCATGGCAATCACAGGATGGCAGTTTAGCTGGTCGGGGAAGGTTTACAAAAATGCTTAAATATAAGGAATACTATTGAAAGGGCAGAAGGCCTTAAAGGTGAAACCCCTAAAAAAAAAAAATATAACCTTCATATTTCTTTCAGAATTATATGAAGCAAGTTAGCACAGAAATTACACCGGTTTCACCTGTGACAGGTGAACACTAAATATCCTCTCGGTGGCTGGATTGCTTAGCAATAAGGTAACGGGTGTAAGGAAATTGAGAATAGTACACAGCCCATGAAATCTGGGGGCAAGCTTGCCCGCGGGAACAAAATTCTTGACCATCACCTGGTCGCCTACCTTCAAATTGGTGGGTCCCCGTCCACGATCATATCTTTCCCTAACCTTTTCATGAGACACTTTAAGATTGGCTTTAGCCTTCTTCCAACGATCTTTAATGTTATCTGGATCTATTGTCTCAGGTAGAATATCACTCAGAGACCAGATGTTAGAGAGCGGCGTGTTGGGAACAAACTTGAACATCAGCGAAGCTGGAGTAAATTTATGTGATTCATGAACAGCCGAGTTCAAAGCAAAAGCTAACCAATGCAGGGACGTGTCCAACCTAGAATGATCTTCGTGATGATAGGCAATAAGCGCGGACCTGAGATTATGATTAACCCGTTCAGCCAGAGATGGTTGAGGGTCTTTCTTTCTTTATTTGTGTCAGAAGTATCAACTTTACTTATAGACATTTAACAAAAAGCAACAAGATATCTACATTCCTACTATACAAATATACAAGTCTATTATACAATCACAGATAGAGCAACAATATTCGAGAGCTAGACGATGCTTGCCCAGTATTGGGCGACGTCAATAGCGTTGGGGGAGGCTGCAATCAAGTTTTTCATAGTGCACATTGAAGGACATAAAACACACTGATAACCTGTAAGGGGGGGGGGGGGGAATATTACGGGGTTCGAATCCGTAACCTCAATTTTGTATTCAGTTAAGTCAGTCACACTTAGATTTTCCGAAAACACGTCGGGAAATGACTGACATAGAGTTAGCCGAAACACATTTTATAGAAGAAGAAACATATTCAGGATATTTACATCAGTACTTCAGGTTGTAATACCATTCTACCGAAATGGTGGACACAATACTTCCTGAATCTAAAAGGGGCGTGACCAGTGCGATATCTCAATTTTGAGGAAGGGCACGAAGCCTGGAGTATAGGAGGCACCTTTGAGGCCGAAGATGGTCTTCCTTCTTGGTTATGTGACGTAGTACCCTCAGGTAATGGGCCTTCAGATGCAGATATGGGTGAGGACGCAGCGAAGCACACTAGTTATAGTAATCGCCAATTTAGGCCCTACACTAAAAGGTATATATCACCACCCTGTTCTCTTTTCTTAAGGCGCATCGTTCTGCCAACATGACTAGTTACATATTAAAATCACCAGACATAACAATATCAAACTATCCTCAATATATACATCCATAGTGAACGTTCTCTTACAGCAGTAAATGACACAATTTATGATGAAATAAATCAAGATATTAATAATTAAGCCCGTTCCCATGCTCAATGAGGAATTAAGAAAATAAACCCACTTTCTCACTCAAATTAATGTTACATATTTCTGCCTTTAATTTGAGACGCATTACAATAACCATATCCTTGAAAAGAGGGGTATCTTAAACGATTTAATAAGTCTTTGCAGTGTGATTTTCGAAAGTTCCAGAAATTACTCAGTACCTTTGCTTTCTTTTGCACGTACGTCAATCAATCAATCAATCAATCAATCACTACTGATCTGCATTAAGGCAGTCGCCCAGGTGACAAATTCCCTACCTGTTATTCTCCTTGCTTTTCTTAAATGATTATTAAGCAATTGGAAATATATTGAACATCTCCCTTGGTAAGTTATTCCAATCCCTGACTCCCCTACCTATAAGCGAAAATTTGCTCCAATTTGTCCTCTTGAATTCCAGCCTTATCTCCATATTTTAATCTTTCCTACTTTTTAGAGACACCACTCAAACTTGTTTGTCTATTGATGTCACTCCACGCCATCTCCCCACTGACAGCTCGGAACATACCACTTAGTCGAGCGGCTCGTCTCCTTTATCCCAAGTCTTCCCAGCCCAAACTTTGCCACATTCTTGTAACGCTATTCTTTTGCCGGATATCACGAAGAACAATTCAAGCTGCTTTTCTTTCGACATTTTCAGTTTCTTTCTCCCTTCAAATACAAGTAAAGGAGAGAGATTATTGAACATATTATCAGTTTGATTATATCTGGTTATAACTTCAAGCTTATCCAGGAAACATAGAGGAGAACTAATGTGCTCAGCTATGTGAACAGAAATGAGGTCGCTTTCAAGCTCACTGCTGAATTGAGAATAATAATGTTATTATTTATACTAACTAATTCTATGGCTTCCATAATCGCCGAGGAGCGAGAATTTCGTCCCGCAAGAATTCTTTTACGTACCGGTAGGTCTGCGGACATGAGACTGGCGTATTTGAGCACCCTCAAAAACCGCCGGACTCGAACCCGCCAAACGAGCTAGTCATACATTCTCTCCTTCACCAGCTTAAATTAAATTTAAATGCCTTTATTTTGGTGTAACCGTATTCTCAAAGGGAGGGCGGAGGCAGGAGAAAGAGAGAGAGATCTAGTTTGTATATTTTATTGCAATTTCCGTAAGTTCAAGGGCATACCACGTAGGACTTATCTGTCCTTCCTTTTGCTTGGATGCTACTTTAGTCTTCTTCTTTCTTCAATAAGCAGTAGGGGACGGGGGATCATTTTAAACATATTTTTAGCTTGCAAGTTGGTGTATCTCAAGCTTTCCACATTAGGGAAACCCAGAAAATCTACAGGGGTACTAATGAGTCAATCACAATTACCAGATTTTTATATATATTAGCTTAAATCACACTGATTGAAGACAGGTTGTAAGGCAAGAATGGCATAGGAAAGAGGGCTGGGACTTAAATGAATGAAAGCGGTCTTTGCCTTAATAAAGGTAAAGCCACAGAATTTGCCAATAGCGGGGGAACCACAGAGAAACAAAAAGAACATCAGATCTACCGACTGAGGGTTTCGAATCAACCACCCCCCGAAAGCAATCTCACATCAATGTGTTCGAACTGCAGAGCCAATTCACTCAGTTTCTTGTGACGCGCAATACCGCATGGGCTTACTCTCTCCCAAATTACCATTTATACCTGTATATGGATCTTCAGTTCTTCAATTATACATGTAAGTAAGAACATATCGTAGTGTAATGAAAGATACTTCCCTTGTCTGTAGTCGGATTGGTGCAGGTATAATAAACCTGATGATGCTTTTTGTTTTAAGCGGCTTAATATCTAGGTCATCAGTCCCTAATGTTATGAAATTAGACGAAATGTAATGACAATTCAAAAGTTCAAAATCATGCACTGACCAAAATAAAAAGCGTGATGATGAAGAATAAATGGGTGGATATGCATTTAAATCAATCGGTGGATCCGACCCAGAAACTATTATAAACGATAGTATTACAGACCAAGGGACTGCTTCTAAAGTACAATTCTGAATCGAGGATGCTTGTTGTCTAAAGGGGTCCAATAATCTGGTCAACGACCCCTATTAAGTACACTTATGGCTAGTAAAGTAGAATCATAGTACTTGTCATCTTGCTGTACTAATCAAAAATAGCCTAGACTCACGGTGTTCCACACATTATGGTACTACACACAAGTATTTTAATAATAATAAAATTGAAACCAAATGAAGGCGTTTCTTAACTTACGCAAGTCTGATAAACAATACTAAAATGAATGTCTAACATGTGATAATCTCAATTTGGGTGTATAATCGCGTGCATTTAAATCTAAGAAGGTTTATTATTCTACCAGTGAACATTTAGGAAATTGTTCAGTTGTGTGTGTGTACTACAAAGTAACGAAATCTTTGAACAGTTGATACATATGAACTTGCGAAACTTGTTTATTGGAATTAAACTTAGCAAATGATCTGGAGCATGAGTGTCACCATTTATCTAGAACATTAACAGATTTACCTGCGACTTGCTTGTAGCACCCCTTTAATGCATGGGACTTCTTAATGATTGAAAGTAACTGGACAGCTAGTGTCATTTAAATGCACTCAATTGTTTTTTACTCAATTCATATATGTTTTGGTTCCTAATTGACTATTGGATTCATCTTGCTGGTGGTGCATAAACTGGGACATGTGATCGGTGGTCATTTTCTTATTCGGACTATTCCATCAAAAACTCAGCTTGTATCCAGACCACTACCTTATGAAAGTCATTATATGTTGTATATGTGGAGCTTCGGGGAGGGAAACTATTACCGGATTAAGAATTTATACTCTCTGTGAATACTTTAGTGCTGGCTGCATGGCCATTGAAATTCGTGTCCTTAATGTGATTTGCCGCTGCGTTATTCATCAAGTGATTCATGGTCACAGATACCATGGTTTTCAATATTTATAAACATTAACTTCCACCGGCTTTAAAGTTATTAATGTGCCCATCTGTGGTGTATGGCCAGACAGTGACTTTTCCAGTATTCTCCTGCACTCTAGTGTCGTCGGTATGAACCATCTCGCCACTCTCCCCCTCCACCGAGCAAGTATGCGCACGTAAATATTGCGACTGTGGTCTGACATGTAGGCTTCTGGCCAGTCGCCATTATGGTTTTGCTAGTGAGCTGTGTTGGAAGGACGGCGTGCTTCTCCACTTGCCGGGATGGATAGAGTGATTATCATGGACCCAGGGTGACGTTCGCTTGATACGGCTTATGCACTCTTGAACTGTGAAAGTTAATTTTAAATTTTATTACCATTTAATGTACCTCGCCTGGAATTTTGGAGTGCACTCTAAGGATTACTTTTACCATACGTAAGTAAGGATATGACGCTGAAGCGAACTCACGACTATGGCAAGATACACTGTAAGTGTTTTTTCAACTCATCTTTAATATGTTCCAACTGGTGAACTAAATATTTCAAAATGTGAAGTGCGTACCACGACAGGATGTAACTTTGCATCAACTTAACTCTACGTTTTAGCCCTGCGGTGTTTGAACATTATTCGAGTCAAAAAACTTATATGTAAACTACTTTTGTTTACCAGGGACTTGCACCTGCTGTGAATTAATATTAATTCTTATTCTTGGAAATTGTAAATTTAATACTCAATGCTTGGTAGCGGCTTTCTAGCCCTAATAAGTAGGGGTTAATGCAATGTTTTGGCAGGGTTATTAACCAAGCGAGTTGCTGCAAGGATGTGGAACAAACGTTCGTTTTCCATCTTAATTTTCCTACTTCTGGGTTATATAATTAAATTAATTTGTTTGGTATTTTCGTGATTTTTCGACGTCCTGTTTTTCTTTTGTCTCTTAATATGTACATGCCTATTGTTTGGTGGCCTATGATTGGCCATTTTCCTTAACTACCTAGCGTGTTTTCGTTGCCATGGGAATATTATGTTAATTGATGGTGATGCTGATTGTTGTTGGATGCTGGTGGAAATGAATTGATTTCCTTGTTATGAATTTAGTATTGTGAGTTGTTTAACCTGTTTTTCTTTTATTTAATTTTGCCATTTTTGTCTCCCTGTTGGCATATTTTCCTACCCTGTGTCGTGGACGTTATTATTATTATTTTGGGGTAAACTAATTCTTGGAAAATTGATCGTAATATTCCACCCTTCCTTGTGGGAGCTCCTTGGAATATACCCCGAATAACGTTTCAGTATCAAGAAAATCACTATTTAAGTACAACTATATTACCATTCTCTAAAAGACATGACACATATGAAAAAGATTTCAAAGTCTTTTACGACTTACTGGAATCAAAAATGATAACCTCCCTAAAACCAGTAGCTAATAATAATGATACTGAAGCAAAGATTTATTTAAATCAAGAGAATTGGTCAGACAGACAAAGGTCTGCCTTCCAAAAATTAAAATTACCAAGTTTCGACAGAGACATAATGTTGTGACTATACTTCAAGGGCAATTTTTGAAATAAGATCACTAGAAATTAAGGCCTAACTGGAATCAAAAGTTTCAAAATATCACCTTGTCCCTGAAAGTTTAGACAAAGAAAACCCTAGAAAAACATTGCCATGATTGAACCAAATATAACCATACTGTAGAACTTAATTCATAACCACTACCACTGCCCTAAGCTGATTGCATTGGAGTATGCGAAGCACATCTTTGAATGTATAAATAAGCTCTAGCCCACTTGTAGCATTATAATGAAGTTAGACATTATTATCAGCATCTCGACATGTTCATTAAGGCTCGTCTCCACCCCATTTAATCCTTCTAATCTGAATGGGTTGCATCGACCCAGATTTAATATTCAATTGCTTGTAACTGACAAAATATGAACTGTATATGCCAAAAAACTTGTGTATTTGTTCATCTCCTTTAGTAGGTATTGACATGATTTAAAAATATTTTTCAGTTGCTGACTACTCTACCAGTTCAAAAAATTACATATATGATGAATGGATCAAATGGACATATCCATTAATATCAGTGCTGCCCTACCTGCTGGTCACTACACAAACAATGTTGGACTACCTCCACGACTAGGGAGTGCTGCATTGTTTCTCTGATCAAATATGGCTGGGCATCAGCGGTTAATGAGAAATCTATATGAAATTAGTGAGAGTAAACATGAAGAGGAAGCTGATGATGCATTGGCTGATCCTGAATTTGTGTTTTCTAAAAAACTGATGAAGATCACGTTTCTCTGGAGGGAGAAGAAAATGACGAGCTCCAAGTATCTGGTTATAAACTACAAGATGAGATTGACTCTGTACAAAAAGAAGTGTGCATATCTCGAAATGGGACGGAATGGAGAAAACAACCATACTGACAATCAGGTGTAAGGTACGTTCCACATTCAGCAGAACCCCTATTTAACGTTTGTACAGCGACCTGAATTTTTATTGTTAAATGGGGATTAACATATATTGTGCCATCATACGTTATTTACACAATGACAGCAATAAAAGGAGATATCTACATTATACACTGTACTGTAGTTACAGTTTGTGCTTCATTTTGACAATTTTCTGTTGGTGAATGCAAATCTCTTCAGTTTAAGGTTTTTCTTATAAGGTTATGCATGATTTTTCATAAAAGGCAGGAAAGATACTGAACTCACACAAACCTATTAAAATGACTACAGAACAGCAATCAGTTTGTTTAAACATTATTGCGGATGTTTTCCAAGCAGCAGCCGACTCATTAGCATGTATTTTCTAATTCCAATAGACTGAACACCCATATTACATTTCCTTCTTAAGAACTGCAATAGCATCAGTCCAGAGGATTGTTGCAAACATTGCCAGTTTCCTATTTCAAGTGGCATCACCTAACCTAGGTATCAATTGCAAGAAATCAGCTTCATTTCCCGTATCAAATCCTATTTACAAAGAAACAGTAACAGTAAAAATGTCCACCTATTTGATACTTATATTTGCATTAAGCAAATCAATTAATCACACACAGTAGATGTTTCATTCCATTCTGAAATATCTTCAGCTGTATTACATTGCTTAGGTGAACACATTAAGTATTTATCAGTTTAAGAACATCTCAAACAGGTACCTTGTTTTTCTTAAAATCTACATAAATTTAAAATTTGAAATAAATTAAAATCAATGTGGATGGTTGAATGGGGTGGTGAAATGAGAGGGAAATGGATCTGCTTATGGTTAGCCTATTTAAAAAAAATCTATTCACTTGAACATATGTAAAAAATGTTTCCAGCACTTTTATCACCAAAATATTCTGCTTGTCTTCTAATAAAAAGTTTTTTTGAAAATATAACTTTCCTTTGTCACCGCCCTGAATATTACAAGGTGTTCTCTTCGTTTGCTCCTTCAAAGGTGATTGCTATTTGTTTTAAATTTACAAAAATATCTCTTGAATTTGGTTAGTTCAGGATCCCTGAAGCTGATTGCTGTTTTACTATTAATAAAAGAGATTCCCCATAGTCTTGTTGCTAAAATCTACTATGTCCTTGGAGGAGCACAGCTAATGCAGGCTTCGACCCCATTCAACCATCCACATTCATTTTAATTTATTGCAAATTTTAAATTTACGTAGATTTTAAGAATAACAAGGTACCTGTTTGAGATATTCTTCAAAAGATAAATACTTAGTGTTTTCACCTAAGCAATGTAATACAGATGAAGATGTTCCAAAATGGAATGAAACATGTACTGTGTATGATTAATTGATTTGCTTAATGCAAATATACATATCAAATAGGTGGAAATGTATACTGTTATTGTTTCTTTGTAACATAGGTTTACCGTGCACATTTTATAAAAATAAATTTCAAGCTCCCTGTAGAATAATAACAATTTTACTATAAACATACAAGGGAACAGCCATTCTGAAATTTAACAAGATGCGCAAGTACATAACCTAACCCCTGAAATTAGTTATGCACACCACTGTATCTTGAGAAGTATCACATTCTTATTTAATATCAGAACATAGTAAATTAAGGAATCTTTTACTTCAGCTTTTATTTCTAAGAGTTAACAAGTGCTGTCATTGCACTTATTGCAAAAATATGTTATCCCGATGTTTAATACACCAGTCTGTGTTGTGAGAAGACTTCAGACTCACTCAAGATCAATTCACTCATGCGTAGCAATGAATCAACACAGAAGACGATTGATCACATTCAATATAAACCCTGGAGTAGAGTGTATGAATATTGGTAATGGATGAAAACTAACATGCCTGAATTTGCCTGTGATAATGGATGAAAAGGATTCTCATTGTATTGTAACTAAAGGATATTGCACAGATTAATACAGGAATTTTCATAGATTATAATAACATTGTCATTAAAACGGGGGTTCTGTTCTACTACATCGGCCGCGAACAGATGTCAATCGGAGTCAGACATCTCACTTTAGCTCTAAGTGCCCATGCTCCAAATTCCTCTTCTGCCTTGAATCATCCTTAGCAAGCTTATGATGTCTTTTGCAGTGGTTCTTAATGTCCCATAACCAAAATATAGGAAAATTTTAGCATTTCCTTAACGCTAAATGCGAGTTTTGCCCTACAGTATTTTGAATTTTGATTTATGTAAAATTGAATATGGTGCTAAATCGAGGTCACACAAAACTGGGGTTGCACTGTAATATGAACAATGCTATTACTTCATTTACATCATGGACCTATATCTATAGGCCTATATGCTCTTCAATATTTTAGTTGTTTATATTCATAATACTTCAGAGAAACGTAAATTTCAATTTCAATTTCACCTGGACCCACGAGATATGCTCTTCTGAGGACAGGTGATCCCAGATGTGGGCAATGAAGTTATTCATCATTGATAAAATGCTGGAAACCACTTTATGGGAAACAAATTTTGAAATGAAGAGGGTTTTTGCAGATAAAAGGAAAGCTACAAGCCCATTTCTTTGATAGAGTTTGAAACATTTCTAGATATGTACGGTTTACACAATTTGGAAACAATAGCAGTTTCTGTTTTTTGTTAGCTGCTAATAATCACAATCAACAATAACATGCAGTTATCTATATTTGCAGGCTTGATTTTGCTGGAGTCTACAAATCAGTGGGCAAATCACTTCGAGAAGTATGGAATGAAGCAGACGGTCACCCTATCCTTCGAGCTACAACATCTCTTCAATGGTCCCAAATGATAACCCAGTTTTGAGCTTCGATAATAAGGAAGAGAGACCAGCTCATACAAGTAATGGCAAGTTAACAGCAATAAGAGATCTTCATGACATGTTCGTTTCACAACTACCTAAAGTGTTTGTTCCATTTGAAAATACTACTGTGGATGAACATCTGGCTTCCTTTAGGGAAAATGCCTCTTTAAGCAGTATTTATCTACCAAACCAAGAGGAAAATATGGAACAAAATTATGGCTCCTCTCGGATTTGGACACGGTTTATGTGTGCGCCTCTGCAGTTGATAATGCTACATCAGCAAACAGAGAGAGAGAAGTGAACAATGGATTGTGGTATTGAGACTTGTCAAAGATATTGAGGGAACAGGGAGAAACGTCACTACAGACAATTTCATCACCGACTTTACCCTGGCTAGTGAGCTTCTGAAAAAGAACCACAATTTCAAAAATGCCAATTTCCTACTGGAACATTCCTAGAGACTTAACACTTGCTGATCCCATTTTGCATACTCCTCAAATGGACCTATTCATAAGAACTCAAATTTTCATACACCATTTAATAATGTATCAGCAAACTCATAAAAACTAACCAGTTCTCCAAAACACAAAATTGAGATGAATCTCTGATGGACAGGTTAGTACAATTACTTACGAAAGATAAAAGGTGAACATCAAAGAGACATATGCACGTGCTGGCCAAGAAAGGTTATACTGTGGATTGTACACAGGGGTAAGATATAAATAATGCACAAGCAGTCAGGAAAATACAAGGACACTAGTGCATGAACAAGAACTGGCTACTTCAGATATACTGCCATGTGCCGTCCAAAGAGAAACCCGCTGACTTAGTGTCTCTATAGAAAAAATATAAGAACAGGTGACTGAATAAAAGATCAGCATTTTCAATTACAAAATCTGGGCATACAGTAAGAATTGAAATGACTAGAAAATATGAGCAAAGCAAGTTCAAGATAAGATTATTATGCAGTTCAGGAATGTAAACAAATTTTTAATTCCAGGATTTTTGAGAGAATTGACACACAGAAAGTTCATTTTCATATAAATTCCAAAAGCATTCCAAATAAAGGAATTACACATGCAGCTGCACCTTTATGGATATGGGACTAATGACCTGTTATGTTCACAATAAATAAATAAATAAATAAATAAGTAAATAAATAAATAAATAAATAAATAAATAAATAAATAAATAAATAAATAAATAAATAAATAAATAAATAAATAAATAATCAATTATTACCACTCAAGAGTCTTGATGATGATGATGATGATGATGATGATGACGACGATGCTTGTTGTTTAAAGGGGCCTAACATCTACGGTCATCGGCTCACTCGAGAATCAAGCGCAGTTTACAATACCTTATGGTCAAGAATAAGTCCCATACCAGTGTGAAAATTTACACCAGCATAAGACTAAGATTTTGCCCTCTGTCCAACAGCCAAAGAGTGCATCAAGGTAACAGGTAAAGACGACATGAAGAGGGGAGGTAGAGGAAAAGCAATGACACATGGCACTAGAAATGCCGAAAACATCCATGAAGAGTGTAGAGTGTACAATCTAAAACCGATGATGCCATCCATGTTTGATGCAGGTAATCGGCTGACTGCAGTACCGTAACTGCAGCAGTGTGCACATGTCAAATGCCAGGAAGAAAGCAGTGGTAAATGACGAATGCGGCAGAGGTGAGTTGAAAAGATAAAACCTATGCCTCATCAATCTCTACTCGTATGCAACCTACAAAACAAAATTCACTATTTTGGATAACATAAGAGAACAACACCAATGGAAAAACAGCATGAAGCAAACTTCCAGCAACACATGATGACAGACACGTCAGTTAGATACACTGTATAACTCCCTGTGAAGAAATGCTTTAAGACTCGGTTGATCTAAACAAATGGAAATTAAGCATGTCCTGTCCCTGGAAAGAAACGTCTGAAAAATAAGAAGTTTTGCCAGGAATATATTAAATTCATGTTAGAATTCAAATCACTTGATAACATGAGAGGAATGTGAAAACTTGCAGGAAGAAAACACTATTAAATTCCACATTACCCTGTCATAAATCATTCAAGTAAAACAGCAAAAACACTTGTTAATATCAACGCTTCAGTCAAGACTGACAATGGCATTAGTCTCAACTATGTACACCATGAAGGGCCATCCACTCAAGAACATCTCTTCTCTATAATAATCTGACTGCAGGCTCAACAAATAGCATTTACGTGTGTATGACAGATTGTTTAGCAATAAAATGTTGCTCTGTGTAAAATGCAAGGCAGCAAAGCTTTAACAAAATTGTTTTTTCATAACTCTCCCTTCAAAGTCTGAGATTTGCGGAGCCTTTCCCTTGACAAGACTACTCAAAGAAAACATTAAAGGCTCCCAGTTTGAAGTAGCTAAAGTCACAAATGAGTGGCACCATGTGCCGTCCAAAGAGAAACCCGCTGACTTAGTGTCCAGACGACCACAAATGAACACAATTGTCAACAATACAGTTTGTTGGCATAGTTCTGGATGGTTCAATCAAGATCCTATGAGTAGGAATAAATGAAAACGTGATGTTCGAATTAATCTCCCAGTTCAAAAACTCAAGATTAAAAGTTTCAAGATTAAAAAAGGTACAGAGAGTAGCTGCATATTGTTTTTGATTTATCTCAGATTGTTATAAACAAGAGTGAAATTCATGTCCACTGTTCATATCGGAGTTGAACCTTCCACTCAAATGTTGCATTAATGTTCTGTAGAAAATATTAAATCATATTGATTATAACCATAATCATAGATAAAGAAGCCATCTCCTTGTTGGCAGAAGACTGCACAATACCTTAATTCTAGTGGGGAGGAAATATTAGATCATTCTGTATATATATATCATCATCTCACTAATCTAATTATCATTGCGGAACAACTTCGACTACTTCATCATGGCACTCAACCCTTAATCACATTTCTGAGAGGCAAGTTTTGGATCCCATCAGCAAGGGTGGCGGTAAAGAAGCAACATTTATGCACGTCTCAAGGGTCGTAAGTTGAATGCAGATACTTCTGAACAATTAACGCGAAATACACAAAATGTGCGTGTACCCATTTCTTAAGACTAGAATAGACTATGCTGGCTCAATTCTCATAAACATTGCCGTGAGATGGAACAAGACCAGACTGCCTAGCTACCAAGTCTCTCTACATAGACATGATACCTGATCTCACAACAACTACATTGCTCGCCTCTCTTTGTTCACTTATTTTCACAGAGGTCACCCCCTGAACATTTACAGTGATAATGGCACAAACTTCTTCAGAGCAGCTAAGGAAATCAAGGCCTTTCTGAAAAACAATCCTGAGAAAAACCAGCTCTTCCCTGCAACTGCAGGCATGGGACTGATACAGCATTCCATCCCTCCTGCAGCACTACACTTTGATAGAAAACGAGAAGCAGCTGTCAACAGTCTGATATATCACCTTAGAAGTGTGATGAATTCTTATTTCTTGACCAACAAAGAATGGACCACTCTTACAACACATACTCACATCTCCTCACTAAAGTTAAATGACGACCCTTTTGACACTTCTTACCTAACTACATCCAATTTCCTTTGTAGGAGAGAAAAATACTACACTCCCTGATCATGATTATACTTCCTCTCTCATTATCCAGATGGCTGTATATTGAGCAGCCAACCCAGAATTCCTGAAAGAGATTGTCAATTAAATATCCCAATAAATAGCCCATAACAACACAGTGGACAATGGCAGTGATCCTAATGTTCAGGTGAGTAATGGGGAACATACAAAGCCTGTCCTTTACCACACATGAAACAGAAAGGCAAGATCACTCTTGGGGGGCTCATTTATTCATTGAAAGTTTAAGTAATATTATAAGTCACCATAGACTAGTATCCACACAGACCACATTAGGAAGGATAAGAATGTTTTCTACTTGTAAGTGAATTCTGACAGTAAGCAAGCAATCACCTGCAACTTGTATCTACAAATAATTGTATTATCTAGAAGTCAATATAATCAACAAGATTACAACGGTGTTACATTTGGGACAACTAGTAAAATACCCAGGAACAGTAACAAAAAAGTGCTCCTTATAGCAACTCCGTGTTTGAAAATATTCACTAAGTCAAAAATATTAGTAGCAATGATACCACCTCCCAAATGATATACAGTAGAGGTCTTTGGATCTATCCCAACTGCTGCATGATACATAATGCAAGATCTTAAAGAACATGAAGGAAACGTGAAAATTAGGTAAGTAAACAGTCAATCTCATAAAAAAGGGTTAACCACTGATATCTGTTCAGAAATTTTCTATTTTCAGTACCTAACAATGGCTTATCAAATTATGTACATTACCTCAAGTGAGTTTTCCTGCATTGGCCTTGGCTCTGTTAACTCTGATTTGGCTTCTTTTTTCAGTGGTATAATTCCTGATACATTTTCAATATTTTCCTGTGGAAAATATGATACATACGTTTTGCACGTAACACACATTTTCAAATACTGTCACCAACAAATGAGCATGATAATTTACTACTTCCAAGTATTACAGTTACTTTCAAAAATTTTACTACTGTTCAAGAGAGATTTCTACCAGGAGAGGATTTCAAAACCAAAGGCTGCACTGAGAATGGTGTTATCATCCTTGTTCAAACCTAATGTCAGAGAAAGCATGAGACTGAGAACCAAATATAAAGTGAGAAGCATTTTCTAGCCATATCAGAAGATATCCTACCAGAGATGGAATTGGGACCATCTCGCACAAAATTTTGGAAGGAATCTGCCACAGACATAAACACTAAATTATATTAATTGATTTTATGTATCCAATTACGTCTATCAAATCATTGAGGTTGTTTGAATCACATCCAAGTATTAAAACTGTCCTAAATCTTTTGCCATACAGTGAGAAATATTAATACTATGCTCTTAACATACATTTTGTTTAGACAGACAGATCAAAATCTCTTGAAACATTTTAATCACTTTCTATAATCTGGTTTTGCCAAGCTCACAGGGGATAAACACTGCATTGAGACAGTTCTGTTCATCCAAGTGTAAAAATAAAAAACGAACATGAAAGAAGCAGGCTTATCACAGTCATAGACCAGGGAAAGATGTGATGCAGGTCAAACATAAAGCAACAACAAATGAAATGTTTTACTACTACAAGGATGTTATGCAGTGTTCTGTGAAGAACTGTGCGGATGAGAACACCATCAGTGTTGGAGTGTACATCTGCAGTTTCAGAAGCTCTTTCATGATCTACGAAGGTCATCCAATAAATAAGTTTCCCTATTTTTTCTCTGCAAACCACAGGTTTTAGAATTAAATTGGTACTGTAGGAACTTCCACTGGCGTATGGCTGGGGTAAGGTGATCTTCAACTGCATGTGCTTGCTCTGTGTTCACCAGTATGGCGCTACCTGCCATGGAGCTACCAATGGAAAGCGTGTCCACTTGTGAACTCTGTTCTGTTATTCGCTTTTCCACGGCAAAAAATGAAGTGGCTACCAATATTCATTGTCATTTGGTGTGAGTTTATAGTGAAAAATGCATGCTGGCATTCATGGTTCCTGGAACGACAGCACGATGTACATGATGACAAGCGCAGCGCCAGCCCCAATACAGCCACTGTTGCAGGTCGGAATGTGGTGGACGAAGATTAACGCGTCAGCACTGATGAGATAATGAATCTACTGCCTCCCGGCACGGAAACTGGGCAGTCCTTTATTGCAATGATATTGTTGAATGTCTTGCAGTATTGAAAAGTCTGTGCAAGATGGGTCCCAAGTTTTCTTACTGACGCTCACAAGCAATAACAGAACGAGGTAGCCTGAGCTTTCCTGCAAATGTATCAAAGAGAGGGAGATCAAATGTCTTCCCGCATTGTTACTGGAGATGAAAGCAGGGAGCATTATTCAACTCTAAAAACAAAACCACAAAGCATGCTATGGAAGAAACTTGGCAAACATGCTCATAAAAAGGGCCAAGACCTCAGACTCTTTTTTACAATTTACTTTACATCGCACTGACACAAATAGGTCTTATGTTGACGATTGGAGAGGAAGAGCCTAGGAGTGGGAAGGAAGCAGCTGTGGCGTTAATTAAGGTACATCCCAAATACTTACCTGGTATGAAAATGGGAAACCACGGAAATCCATCTTCAGGGCTGCCGACAGTGGGGTTCGAACGCACTATCTCCCAGAAGCAAGCTCACAGCTGCGCGGCCTTAACCACATGGCCAACTTGCCCGGTTAGACCTCAGCCTCTGTAGGCATAGTTTTGGCTACTGCCTTTTGGGACTATAATGATGTTGTATTGGTTGACTGCCTGCCCCAATGCACTGTGGTCACACATGAGAGGTCTTGCACGGTCCTTACGAAGCTCAGAGTTGAAATCCAACGAAAACGTTCTGGTCTTGTCTCAGAAAATATTGCCCATTCAGCTCAAAGGACGCAGGATTTGCTGCAGAACTTCAAAAGGGACCTTTTTCCTCATCCACCTTATTCTGCGGAACTTGCCCCGAGTGATTTCCATCTCTATCCACAACTCAAGTTGCACCTTGGAGGTAAGCGGTTTGCAACTGATGAAGAGGTGGAAGAGGAAGTGCACCGCTGTCTACAGAGATGGGACCCGACCCGGTATGATGAAGGTATCAAGAAACTGCTGGCAAGATATCAAAATGTTTGGACTGAAATAGTGACTATGTGGAAAAGTAGTGTACGAGTTGTAGAATGAAAATTAAATATTTCTCAAAGGTAAATAAAACCAAGCACCATGGGGCAACAGCCCCCGTAAAGCCATGGCTTACCAAGTGACCACTGCTCAGCCCAAAGGCCTACAGATTACGAGGTGTCATGTGGTGAGCACGAACAATCCTCTCTGTCGTTATTCTAGACTTCCTAGAACAGGGCCACCATCTCACTGTCAGATAGCTCCTCAATTTTAATCACATAGGCTGAGTAGACCTCCAACCAGCCCTCAGATGCAGGTAAAATCCCTGACCTGGACAGGAATTGAACCCGGGGCCTCTGGGTAAGAGGCAGGCATGCTACCCCGACACTGCAGGGCCAGCACAAGTGTAAATAGCCTGCTTGTATTTTTTGTAAAATAGGGAAACCTATTTATCGGATGGCCCTCGTATACTACGAGACCTTTAAATTTTTCACTTGGATTCATGAAACATTTTGACACTACAGGGGTGCAGGAGGGACTGTGATCAAAAGCTTACATTCTATTACAAGTTAGTTTACTAATAAAAGCGAATTAAAGTATAAAATTCCAAAATATACTCACTTATCCCTTTTATTACAGAAGAAATCGAACAGTAGCTGAACTAAGGAAAGGAAGATAAAATGACGCACGAAATGGAGAGTTTGTTAAAGATGAAGCCATACTTTCCATTGTAGACTTAGTTAAATGTAACAAAAAAACTTTCTAGTTTGTCAAACATACAATTTTAACATAAATTATAACACTATAAACATACCCGTAAAAAATAAACACTCTATTATACAAAGAATGACATGTTTCATTCTACAAGAATATCCTCAGACTCTATGAAATCACATAAAATATGCGTATATGTACAGCATTGTTTACGTTGCATAAACCTGTCAATGATAGAGAGTTCTGTGATATTATGAGCCAGTACTGAAAAATAAGAAATTTACAAGTATTAATATATCGAGAAAACTCCTGAACTTATCTAGACTGCCAATATCAACTTTGTTGTCACCAAATACTATTTCAGAACTGTGGTCATGGAGAGGTAAATGGAAAGTTTTGAGTATAGCACAAACCTTACGGAGAGAGGAGGGAAGCATGAGAGGGGAGTGCCGAACATTGTGGATCCCTCCTACTGGATGTTAAAATCTAGTACACTGTACCATGGAGAGGAGAGGGGGAAGTAGGATGGAACGAGTGGAGCACTGTGGAATACTCTTTCCACACTGGAGAGGGGAGAGAAGGTTATTAACCTACTTCATGTTATAATGCACTTTTATGTAAGATGGATGAATGCAACTGAATGATTTTAGATGAATAATGTATGGAATTGAAATAGAGAATATCTATAGGATATTATTGTGATAAATGCCAATTTAATGAGTAAGTATGGTCCAGATCGAGTAGAGCGATGTGCGGGGAATTTTTTTAAGTGTGTATGGTCATTTAAGTTGGTTACGTTAGCACTTTTTGCGATTTAGATCTCGATTGCTTCCCTCATATTCGAAGATTTGATTTTATTTTCAATGTGTAAAATTTTTAGATCTGTGTTGATGTCTGTGAAATAGTGTGAACTGTCGTACATGTGCTCCCCAAAGGCTGAATGCTGATTATATCTGATCGTTTATTGTGTTCTTTGAATCTTGTGTGGAAATTTTGTTTTGTCTGACCTATATAGGTGGCATTGCAGTTAAGTTCTTGGCACTTGAGTTCATAGACTCGTGACTTTGAGAAAGGGTCTTTTTTGTTTAGGTGCACTTGTTGATGTGTCTTTGCAGTGTGTTGTTCATCCTAAAGGTTAACTAAAACCCTGTTTCCTAAAGATATAACCTACTTTTTATGTGTTATTATTAATGTAGTTGAGAACCAAGTGTGGTGGTTTTCCAGGGACTTTTCTTTTGTTTGTTTAATATTTTATCTACTGTGCCTGGAGGGTGGTTGTCTTCTTTCATGATTTGTTTAACAATTCGTGCCTCTTCATTGAAATCCATTGTGCTCATTGGTATGGAAACAACTCTGTGTATCATTGTATTCAATCCTGCTATTTTTAGTGTGTATGCATGGTTAGACTCATCAATAGCATGCAACTCCTGAGTGGGCTTGCTGTACACTTTGTAAGACAGGTTGCCATTATTCCTGCTGATTGTGGTGTTATTTTCTAATCAGATTCTTGCTCCATTGTGAAGCTGGTGGAATTTTGTAAATAATTTAGTGTGTTTAATAACTGGTGTGCATTAGTGAAGTCATTATCATATGCACATGATGTCACCTACATACCTGCTCCAGTATAATATTCCTTTTGAATGCTGATACGTTCAGAAGATGTTTTCAAAGTTATTCAAAAGAATGTTTGCTATTATACCTTATAATGGTGAGCCCATGGCTAACCCTTCTTTGTGGCAATACATCTTGTCAGTGAATGCAAAGCTATATTGGTGTAGCATTGTTCTAATAAGGCTAATTATTTCTTTGGTTTCCTGCAGTGAAGTATTTTCTTTATGAAGATTTTCGATAATTTTAATGGATTCATCTATTGTTACGTTGGTGTACATGTTAGTGATGTCAAAGGGTATCTTTAACCCTTTACCACCCACATTTTCTCTCCGCTTATCCCCAGGTTTCAACCTATTAATTAGGAAACATTCAAACAGAGCACACCGTTTCAGAAAAGGTTAAATATTATAAAAAATATTGATCACAATGTATTCACATTTTCAATAATATTAGAAAATATGCCATCATTTACAACATTTAACATACCATCATGTCCATTTCTCTATTCATTGAGTCATAAGTTTGTCGGTTCAAACCCCCACCCGTGCTGGAGATACTCAGCACTGAGGTAGGCTGTATTTGTCACATTCACATGTTGTCTAAATCCCCCTAAGCCAATAAAGATGAGATTCTGGAAGTGTAATGGTGACCTTGTATATCAACTTTCATTTCCTCTAGCAAGTGTCTTCCCATTCTGTTTCTATTTTACCGAAATGCGCCTGTTTGATTGCTGCATTAATATATACGCAATGAATAATGTCAATGAATAGATTGTCTCCGCCTAACATATGTAAAAATATAACCTATTTCTCATTACTCTCTTTTGAAATTATTGATAGGTTCAACATCATCCGTATAATCATTGAATAATGAAACAAAATGTTTGTGTTATCTGAATTGCAGCCGCATCATCATCAGGTCCGAATTCTAGATATCAGTTTTCACTTATACCACAGATATCAGTAAAATTATCTTTGTTGATATGTTATTTACTCACTAAAAATTTACCTCAACCCCTGCTCAACAATTGTGTCATTTCTTATGCCGTTATTCAGCTCAGTCTCTATATCCGCAGTATTCAATCCCGTCATGTTTACGAACTAAACAGCTGACCAGCACTCGCGGAAGTTCAAGACCGTTGCCTAGACAACTTCAAGACAAATTCTCACTCTTCTTTCCTAAGGCTAGTATATTGTACTGCATGTTCATCAATGCCTAATAAACAATTCACCACCAAAAAATACAAAACTATTGCATAGATTGCACACGTATGCAGATAATGCAGCTGGGTGTTTTCGGGCAATAAGGACCGTAAGGCGAAGTGAACAGTCGGGCGCTTTCGGGCGGGAAGGGGTTGATTAGTTCTAGGCTGCTTTTAATTTATCTGTCTTCTTAATGTGAGACTTTCTCTTTTAGGATTTTTTCAGTTGTTAGCTTAAATTGTAACTTGGCACATCATAATTTACTATTGGTCTAATGGGACATGAGCTTTTGTGTATTTTGGGGATGGCTCTTACTGTGGGGAGTTTGGGATTTTTTGATGGTGAGGCTTTCTTTTTCTTGTTCTGTGAGAATGAAGTCTGTTTGCTGGATAGCTTCTTTTATTTTGTTTTGAAATTTATTTGTAGGATCACATTGTAGTTCTTGAATTCCGTTGTTGTTGATGACAGCTATTGTTTTTTTCTATATACCCAAGAATAGAACATAACAAGAAGTGTCAAGAGTATAGATCTTGAATAGCAGTGCACTCCCATCTCAGATATGTTCAGACACCGTTCTCTTCTGTAGTGTCTGTAATTTAGAACTCAACCAGCACACATTTATTCAGAGAACAGTGTGCATAAGCTGCAGAATTTCACCTTTGAGCAACTCGTGGACAATATCACATCTATAAATTAGCAGTTCACAGTGTTGGGAGTAGATTTTCGCTGTCGAGTCACAATTATTCATTGAATATCCCTCTTCCAACTCTCAAGGTTTTCAAAGTCTCTGACGTGCAAGAATGATGTGCAGGAATTCACTTTTATGCCAGTACAACTACAGACGTGTGCTGGGATATTCAGCTTCATCAAATACCTCTAGATTGGACCCAAATTACACTCGCCAACATGAAAGTAGAATGTTATCACATCACCATGTAAGCTATCAGATGAAGAGAGACTGAACTGTAAGCCACACATTCAGAAGATTACAATTTACTGTGTTTACAGTAGCAACAGACAGAGCAAGGAAAGATGATGATAATAAGTCGCTTCTTCCCCAAAATTATTTCACAGCTTCTCCGCCTAGGCAGAGTTTTACTATGAGATCACCCAACATTAGTAACATTGTAAAGAAGTTTAAATGACGCAAATCTTACCTGGAATTTCTTTTGGAGGAAAAATATGTTCACTCTGAGATTCAAAGACCTACTGGCCGTAACCGAATTAAATCCATCACCCACAATTGTCCTTCAGTTTAGCAGCTACTAGCACTAAAATTGGATAATGTATGATAGGAGATGATGTCAATCCCACAAAGATACCATTACCAAACCATGGAGAATAAAAACATAACCATACAACCTACAGAAATCCATGTCAATAAATGCCAGAGGTAATCAATAAACAATAAACAGTCATTTGATGGGTACTTAACTCATGAAATGTCCTGATGCCTCGATCTTGAAACGCTGCCTGTCACAACTTCATTGGTAGCTGGACATAACCAAGGTTCCTTCACTATCAAGTCCACAACTTTAATTCAGCTTTTTGCCACTATCAAACATAGCATGCACTGCCATCTCCCTAGTAAATGCTAGAGGCCAATTGTCCACTTGGCGACCATAATCTGGGGGCATGTGCCACCAGAACCCCTTCCCTTGCCCCATGAACAAAGTTTCTGTCACTAGTTGGACCTATAGATGTATATAAATACTGTTGTTTGTACTTCCTAAGAGTTGGCTGCCTTACGTAGCACATTATCACATACTCCCAGACAAAGAAACAAAAGAGAGACATACTTTTCCTAGATGCCCATGTGGAAAACGGCGACTGCTGGGGTTAATATTGGGGAAGCACATAGTAAATTATGCCCCTGCCAAACTTATTCAGCTACTAAGGGTTAAATTCTGATCTCTATAAAGTTATTTGCGATGAGATTCACATGTGATGCATTTGTTGTTCTTTCAAGCCAGGCTGGTTCCTCTTTGATTTTTACTTGCAGGTCCATTTCACACTGCAACTGAAGTAGTTAGAAGGTACTGGGGTTCTTGATTACTTCCAATGATTTTACACTGAAACATAGCCCAGAGAAATATATTACCTTATTGCAGTCATTGCTACTTAGGTTATCTGTCAACAGATTAAGCATTATGCTTGAAATTTTACATGACCGTCAATATTATGAACATACCAAAAAGACTCAAAATTTTACATGACTGTTAATATTGTGATCATACCTATTGGACCTCAAGTTTTCTATGACTGATACTATGCAGAACAATCTCCATAACAACACTGATACCGGTAACCATAACAAGAATTCTGCATATGATATCCTAAACGGAAACTTCTCAAAATTTCGAACCCTACTACCATATGTCGCAGCCTACAATGTAAAGAACAACTCAACATTCACAGCGTCACTATTAAATTGCAAACATAGGTAAATAACACAGCAACACAATAATTAAAATTATGCACTACATATTGTAATTTCTTTCTGAAACCAATATCCGCAATTCTTCACCTGCGTAGCCCTTCAGAAAAATTCTTCACTCCAAAAAATTTTGATAGGTAAGGTAAGTTACGTTATATTGCTACAACACACGAGGAACAGATTTGCCGGCACTTGTGACACAAAGGCCAGGAGTTTTCAAAAAGAATGCCAGTTATATGTGTATACAGTTTTAATGCTTAAGTAGAAATAAAATTTAAGAAAATTAAAAATATTAAATGTTAAATATATGTAGAATGCTGAAACTGAGAAAGATTAGTATTAACTTCTTACTGTTCCCAATTGAGATGTATAATTTTCGCAAAAGTAAATTATAGAACTTGAACCTTACCTACAATAGAGATTGTGGACACACTGTAAATGATAGAAATCACAATTTCTCAATGAAGAAAATCTGTAGCACAATAAATTAACGGAATAGGCTGTACAAATGGCTAATACGCGTCTTATGTAACACATACCTCACAGCTGAAGACAAAACCTGATATTTTAATTCAGTGTAATCACCTAAAACAAACACTTAAGTAACGGATTCGATTTGTATCAGTCAGTAGAACGGGCTGAACTTAGGAAAGGATGAATTACCAGTGACAACTCCAGAGTACACGACACTTCTTGAAAACAGCACTGGGTGCAATGTCCCGTTATATTTGTAACTATCAACTATCAATACAGTCCTGTTCTAGTTGGCTTTACACGTGGTCGAAGAGAATGAGTAAGAGATGACTCTCAACGTTATTTTTCACTTCTGAACGCAACGGCTGCGCAAAGATCGCTAGAAATTGCACACCAGCGCCTCTAGTGAAAACAGGACTGAACTAAAATTACCGGGCGGGTGATTTAAATCGTTTAGCGCGCGGAGGGTCCCCAGGTTCTCGTCCCCCCTCCACTCTTAAATATTATATTAAATATTATTTTCTTTCTCTTCTATTTTTCTTTCATTTCCTTTTCTTTCTTTCCTTCTCTCTGTTACCTTTTTCTGAAATACTGCATTCTGAACAACAATACACCTGGAGGTGGGGCTGTGCTTTATTATTATTTATAACAATTATTTGCTGGAGAAAAGAAGCTTACCAGCTTGTGCTGCTTATTATAATTATTTCAATTATGGAGCTATACTTTATTTTTACTCAGTCACAAAGCCTTGCAGGATCGGAGTGACTGGCCTTGCCTGTGCTGCTTTTGTTTGTTTCTGCTGAGGAAAAAGGAAGCTAACTCACAAAGGGAGGAAGGAAGTGACCTGAAGGTGAGTGGGATTGGCAATCCTTACTCAGATTAAGACCTATGACAGAAATAGACACTAACATCCCCTCGTACATCAGTCCTCTTTAACACTACTTAAGCCAACTGTAACAGTCAATAGTATCAAGATATGCCACTTATGCAGGAAATAAAATATAAATACAATGTAAGAAAGAAAACCATATACAGGAACCGAAATGATGAAAGGAAACTCATATGCTAAGGAGGGAGTTTGTAGGATTCAAAGGTAAATTGTAATGAAACATGATCTTTTGATTTATGGAGCTATATTCTACCTACTATCCACAGTGTATAAAATTGTGTAGAAATTATATTCAGCAGTGTTAATCATCAATTAATATTCATCAGCCAGAAAACTATTCAATACAACACAAATACAAGATCATTCATTTATGAAGGAAAGACTGGAACTGACAAGGTACAACATAATACTTTTCTCTCTTATTGCAGTTTAACGTTGCAAAAGTTTTCAGCAACACCATTTGTATTTTCCCAAGGAACTTACTATATGATACATCTTTCAGTCTGTCAAAAGAGGCACCTTGAGTCACACACTGAAAAATATTGAGATTTGTACTTCTTTTGCATCTACTAGAGGATGGCAAATCTCTGGCAGAGTAGTGTTTGAAGAAACCAAGATATGATAGCACATACTCTGTTCCTACATACTGCACCAAAACACAACATATCATTCAATCAGTCATCTGCACTTAGATGATAAACAATGTCAAGCTACAAAATTGTATGCATTCCTTGTATTCATTGATCTACACTATTTACAATACAAAATGTTCTATTTTATGTGACACTAGGATATATCAAAAATTTTCTGCTACATGGAAAACGATGGAATCATGAATATATTTGAGGGTTTAAAACACAAGAGAGAGCTTACAGATTCTGTGATTGCTCGCTCTTACAACATGCAGGAGGTACAAATAATGCTTCCTTTCAGTCCATCCGCAGGAGAGGAGTTCTAATAAATTTACAGAAATATGTAGCATCAGGATCTACATACAATAATATGGCAGCTGATCCAGCACAAAACGTTCCCATGCCAAGTCACAACATAGCTCCACCTATTAAGAGCTATGTCCAAGGAATTGCTTGCTAATTTAGTACAGTATTATGAACAATATGCTGCTACTTCCACAACATTACGGTGTGCAAGGGACTTTGCTCTGACCTAGACGAAATGCCAGTTGAGGACAGATGAAACTCACTTCAGACAGTGCCATTTGTACCTACTGTATATCGAAGGCAGAAATCTATGTTGGTGGTTGCAGAGTAGGCTGATCTGTGGTCTGACAGCATGCACTCCAACCGGCCAAACAAGCAGAGGAGGGGTGGCTATGTTTCCACCGTGTTTCTACACCTCTGCATTTGGGACACAGAAACGGGCTGTTCCCCTACCACTGGCTGTCCTGAGATTGGTTTTTCCTTTCGCCTGCAGTAAGGCGAATGATGGGACAGTTCCTAGTATATGTCATGGCCACCAAATATCTTGCCCTCACCACAAATCTCCTTGCTTAAGATGATGATGCCTGTTGATTAAAAAGGCCTAAACTCTAGTTCATTGTTTTAAGAGAAAGTACAACTAGGCAACCACCCCTATATATATCAGTAATCGGAGAGAAGAAAAGGAAGGGGACTGACACTAGGAAAAATGATGGTATCAGCTAAGAAGGACCATGCCCTTTGAGGAAAATAAGACTCCCTAGGCCTCCATACATAATACAATCGGGGACAAAAAAGAACAGGTCGAGATCGAGGTAGATCAGATAGGATAGATGAAAGTGGGGAGCCTGGCACAAGTAAGCAGAAGCAGTGCCAAAATTCAATTAAGGGCTCCGTGGTCGCCTACCCAAGCTCCCAAGTACAGAGCCCACATGGGACCCCTTTTAGTCGTCTCTTACAGCAGGCAGAGGATGCTGTGGCTGTTATTCTACTGCCCCTACCCACAGCGGGAAAACTATGATAAGGCTAGTTGCTTTACGTTGCACCGACACAGATAGGTCTTATGACGATGATGGGACAGGAAAGGCCTTGGAACGGGAAGGAAGCAGCCGTGGCCTTAATTAAGGTACAGCCCCAGCCAGCATTTGCCTGGTGTGAAAATGGGAAACCACAGAAAACCATTTTCCGGGCTGCCGATAGTGGGGTTCGAACCTATCTCCCGAATACTGGATACTGGCCGCACTTATGTTTCAAATGATCCGAAATTCATTTGCCTTGGTGTGGTGTGTTTTCATGTTCTGGCCTCAGGAGATTAGTAAAACAAGAACAGTAAGGATGCTTACCTCAAATATACTGTACTTTTTCTTCAAACACGCAAACGAATATAACAGATATACGCATACAAATCAAAGTAAAGCAAAATGTCACAAACGTCCAAAACGTGGTCGTCCCACGTGGTCCAAGTTGTCAAACTCAAATCGACAAATAGCAATCGGGAGATGTTTCTACCAATAGGAGCTGCCGTATTCGTCACGTGGGCTTAGGGTGAGTGACGTGGTGTACAACAGCGCGCCCACGCGAGTGGAGGGCAAAAGCATTCAGTCTGAGCCGGGCCCTCGGAAGGGTAGGACCTATGCCGCTGTCAAACCCTTTCACGTGGTAGTGGTGGGGGTAAGGTTCGGCAGTTCGGTTCACTGCCGTCTTAATCCTACATATATAGATTGAGACGGCGGTGGTACGGTTATTGATGGGGAGGAAGGGGCGTTATCGTTGAAGGAGGGATTGGATATGGGTGGGTTATAGTAGCCATTACTGAATGAAAACAGCTCATTTGCGAGCTTTAATCTGAAAATGCAACAACCCGACATTATTATTGAGATCATTTTGCAGTTGCTCACAATCTTGTAACTTATTTATTACTCTGTACAGAATAACATCATCTGCGAAAAGCCTTATCTCTGATTCCACTTCTTTACACATATCATTGATATATATAAGAAAACATAAAGGTCCAATAATACTGCCTTGAGGAATTCCCCTCTTAATTTTTACCGGGCCAGATAAAGCTTCACCTACTATAATTCTCAGAGTTCTATTTTCTAAAAACAGAGCCACCCATTCAGTCACTCTTTTATCTAGTCCAATTGCACTCATTTTTGCCAGTAGTCTCCCATGATCTACCCTATCAAATGCCTTAGACAGGTCAGTCGCGATACAGTCCAATTGACCTCCTGAATATAGGATATCTGCTATATCTTGCTGGAATCCTACAAGTTGTGCTTCAGTGGAATAAACTTTGTAACAGTATGGCTTCACTTCTGTGTGTGTCCGCATATGAACAGTTAGGTCAGACTGCCTTTCTTTGTGAATGATTTGCCACAGACATTGCGGCTGTTTGGCTTCTCGTCTGTATGGGTCCGCATATGTTCGGTTAGTTTACCTCTCTGTGTGAATGATTTGCCACAGACATTGCAAATGTAAGGCTTCTCGCCTGTATGGGTCCGCACATGTTCGGTTAGTTTACCTCTCTGTATGAATGATTTGCCACAGACATTACAGCTGTAAGGTTTTTCGCCTGTATGGGTCCGCATATGATTGGGCAGACTGCCTTTCGTTGTGAATGATTTGCCACAGACACTGCACCTGTAAGGCTTCTCGCCTGTATGGGTCCGCATATGATCGGTCAGACTGCCTTTCGTTGTGAATGATTTGCCACAGACACTGCACCTGTAAGGCTTCTCGCCTGTATGGGTCCGCGTATGTTCGGTTAGTTTACCTCTCTGTGTGAATGACTTGCCACATACATTGCAACTGTATGGCTTCTCACCTGTAGGAGTCCGGATATGATCGGTTAGTTTACCTCTCCGTATGAATGACTTGCCACATAGATTGCAACTGTATGGCTTCTCGTCAGTATGGGTAAGCATATGATCGGTCAAATTACCTTTCGTGGTGAATGATTTGCCACAGATATTGCAACTGTGTGGCTTCTCTCCTGTGTGAGTCAGCTTGTGATAAGATAAATTGCTTTTCTTGACAAATGATTTGCAACATACAGTGCAATTGTATGGCATATCGCCTGTGTGAATACCCATTTGACCTGCTAGTTTTTTCCGGCTGATGGATTTTCCACAGACGTTGCACCAGTATCGGTTCTCGCCCGCGTGAGACCGCATAACGTCCGGCCTTTTCCTGAAATTTTTATGAGATACCGAGCATTCGTTTATAATCCCACCTTTATGCAATCGCGTGTCACCAGTCAGCATTTTCCTCTTTGTAAAGCAATTATCAGAAAATCCGCACACTTGGAGCGGGTGGATCCTGAGGTGTTTCGACAAGCTGCTTCGGCTACGTAACACCTTTCCGCAGTGATCGCACTTGACGGGTCGATCTTCCTTGTGTCTCTTCAGATGTCGCAAGAGGTCCAACTTCCTAGCCAGGACTTCACTGCACACACTACACCTAAAACTAGATGAACCGCCGTCCGGAGGTTGATGATCTCTATTGCTCACCTCGGGTCTCGATCTACAGTGACAAATTAAAACCATGTGACCAATAGTTCAACAGCCAAATCCACTACAACTCTCACACAGGGGATTTGCTACTGGACATTCCAATCACTGATATCCAGTGTAGAGAGCTCGTTACTCATAAACATTACATTCCTGAGAGTAAACATCATCTCAGGTTAAATTTCAAAAGCTCTCACTTGTTACGAGAATATGTTGCGTCTTTTCTTAATCACGATATCAGGCGCAAGAAACTTGTCACGGTTTTGAAATGTACGAGTTAATAGACAACCTCATTTGAAGAAAGCATGAGAAGTGTTCCAGCCTAAAAGGGTAAATACTCATACAAGCTCTTTAATCCAGCACATTATTCTATCGAAATCCGTAGTCTGTTCTCCTACATAAAGAACGGCATAAGCTTTGGAGTTTTGATCTTTTTGAAGCACTCTGCGCTTTGTTGCAGGGAAGTAATAATTTTTGTAAAGGACCTTGTTCTTGAGGTTGTTTGAGAGAATGTCTGTGCTGTAGATATTAATAAAGTTGAGAACGTTTGCCGACATTCAGCAAGATCTGATGAAACACGGCTAATCTTTTAATGAATGTTATTTTGTCACACAAATATACATATTGTATTTGTGCATTGTTATATCACTATAGCATTATATTATGTCACTGTGTCGCTTTTCCGAAATATGTATCTTTGATGTGCAATCAAACATAGCCAACCTATATATAGGACGGTAGGTTTGTACAAGGACGTTCATACTTGCTACCATGTACTACATCAGTCTACGTCTTAATTCCTGTATTTAACACGGTAGCCACTAATCCTGATGAAATCCTGGCAAAGCCGAAATATAACAAGTATACGACGGCTCTCTCCCTAGCATTGATACGGACTTTTCTCCTCAAGACACTGCTGTTAAAGACATTATGAAGGCAACACAGAATATGGCATTGGTGGTAGCGTTTTATTACAATGTCCTAATATCCTAATTTTGAAACCAAACGCAACCTATCATGCCCTTGAATATTCTTACAAGTATTACTTTAACAATACGGATAGAAGGAGCTTAAAATCAAGGCTTGAGCCAAAATTCGAGATGACAAGACGTTGAATTAAACCGTAGTGGATATTGCTGCTATGTAAAAGAAGGAATATTATTCTATTTATTTCAAAAGATCACTGGCAACGTGATTATTTTTAGTGGATTCATAACATAGTTGGATAGCATCCAATTCTGAGCCTGTCTCCCCACCACAGTGTAGTTCTACATATTCTACACAAGAAGGGCGGAAATGCAAATTTCTTGGTTAAAGGTGAGATCCGCTTACAACTGCGACATGGGAAAATGGATCACGCAGGCTAAAATATATCGTAACATGGACTGATACATTCCAATTCATGCTGTATGAATTGAATTCTGAATTCACATGGCCTAGTCGAATGCATGACTGGCTCACAAGCAAAGTAAGGGGAGGCTCGATCATGTATTGTTACTGCACTCTTTGGAGAAAATAAGTGGACAAATGAAAGGGGGACATTGATTCCAGATATGACAGACTAAATCTCTTGATCATCAAACAAGATATTGATGTTGACACCACTAGACAACAGGGGGCAGAAAATACGACACTGGATGGTACGTCATGCGTTCTGTGGCATATCACACCAAGCAAAGGTGCAAACGTCTGTAACCCTTCTTCTTTACGTGAATAATTGATTCCTGTGACAAGTAATTTATCAGGTTCACAATTAGTTTTTAGTAAAATAATGTTTCATTTAGCATTGATAAATATTCTACACCAACCAGCTATATTGCTGTAACACGTGGCGCTTCCCAGGTGACGGATACGGGTTCCCCGCTGGCCTGCCGATGAACTTGAGCAAAATATAAAAGCTCTCGCGTACCAAACATGTACAAAGTCTGTAATGGCAACTTTGGCGGAGATGGAGACGTTCACTAGGGACCAGATGGCGGAAGAAATACACTAAATTTCTGGAAGTTAATGCAGAAAAGAGGGTAGCGTTTCTTTAGAGGAGTGGCTGCAAAAGGCATCTGTTCTCTATGTCAACAGCTGCGTAACTACCTTCCGTCATGAGCACTTAAATGCTTCAAGACAAGTCGGCCGCAAAATAATGCCGTTACATCATTACAGAAATATGTCTCATGGTATCGGAGCCAAGGTTAGTGCAGCCCCTGGAAGGGACGCGCATTGGCAGTGCCCAGTCAGCATGAAAAGTATGCTAGGGTTACCGTCGCACGAGCTGTGACGGCTAACAATGCTAGTACCCCCATTTTGTATCCCATCATTGAATTATGCCTGGGTGAAGTAGCGAATACGCCACTGCACTTGAGAGAAGGCTTGTAGGCATCTGTGAGGTGCGGGAAAAAAAGATGGAATGAAGAAAAGTCATGTGAAAAGAGGTGTGGTTACTAACTAGTGTACAACAGAAACCGAAGGACAGCTCGTGGTGCTGACATTGTCATATCAGCTAAATTTGACGGTTTAGTCTCCGAGGTGCAAAAGTTTGACAATCGCTTAATGTAACTCGTCCGCACTGGGGAAAGAAGGAAATTCCAATTTTTCACAGCAACGCTCCACAAACAGACGTGCGCTTGGAAACCAAAGATGCGTTCTGGGCACCGCCTGACAAGAAGACCGCTGACTATCTTATCGCTGCCGCTGATCTGAATGGACGTGTCGGACCGAGTAAAGAAGAACAAACAGTCCATGGCGTTCATGGACGTGGAGAAAAGAACGACCATGCCCAAAAAATTCGCGATTATGCAGAAACTTATCACCGCAAACACACGGTTCAAAAAGAGTGATATTCATCTACTCAGTACTACAGTGGCTCCCATCCAATTCGCATTGACTACATCCTTGTGAGAGGGTGAAATCTCGAAGATGTTCTAGAGATAACAGTTGTCCCTTATTAAATCCTTGCGATGCAACAAAGACCAGTCATCTAAGCTGCGGATAAAGTCACCAAGAGCCCAATACATCACAGGAAATAGACAAATTGGGATCAAATGGTTGCCCCTGAAGAAGGAGACTAACGTCGTTGCAAAAGTTACAGAGTCACAAATCACCATAGTTGAAGTGAGCCGGACTAAACTGAAAGACGCCTTTCGCACTATTCCTGGAACAATTAAGTCAGGGCTACGACAACGAAGGGTTAAACATGACATACGGTAAGGAATGAAGATGTTAAATATGCAGTACGGTTGAAGAAGCAGCTGTACCACAAGTTTCTTGCTCGTTGGAATGCCTACGAGGCTGCCGCTCGTAAAATGAAGGAGGTATTTGCCGTAACAAAATCAAACCGGTAGGCAGGTCTATATGTGAAACATGACATGCGCAAATTCGAGCGGAATTTTTAACGGCTAGTCAATCGAGCCAACGCAAAACGTCAGAAGTCCAACGTTTTTACGGCATCAATGAGGAAACAGACGATTTGCTACTGGACTGGCGGGAAGCGTGAGTACACTGGCGGAACTATTTTGACAACATCTCAATCATGGAATTTCCGTATCTAGCAATCCTAATCACCTCCGCTGTTGAAGGAAAATGACGTCACTAAAGTCCAGGCTATGCTGATAGAAATGAAATCAGGGAAAGCCATCTGTCCCGATTATCTTCCAGCAGAGTTTTGTTTCTCTCAATGGGGGGACGCAGCAGTGTGGCTAAAGCAAGCTTTTCAACCATATCATAAAAGAAGGTCAAAAACAAACAGACTAGCGATGGAGTATCAATTCAGAAATAAGGGAAGCCCTGCTGTTTTTTCTAATCACGGCCCGAACATACTTCTGAGCCTCGCAACGAGAGACTTAGAATAAATCTTCGACAAAAGGATTAGCGATTTAGCCAAACATACAACAAGCCAAGCATTTGTGTAAAATTGTGGCGCAGTAGGAGAAACGCATGCTGCCCGACTGTTACTTGAGAAACACTGTGAAAAGAATAAGAGGCTTCATCACAAATTTCTGGACCCTTAGAAGCCCTTCCATCGGGTACTTCATGACCTAATCAGTCAGCCCTACAAGTACATGGCATTCCAGAGCACCTTGCTGAGAGGGTATAATTGCTCTACAAAGAACAAATGAGTTGTGTTCAAGCTGCCGCAGGAGCGTCTGATGACTTCCGCATAACTGTAGGAGTCCATCAAGGCCCCGGCTTATCACCACTGCAGCTCATTCTTGTGATGGACACAATTACCACAAACCTGCGCAGTCCAATTCCATGAACACTTCTCTAAGCAAATGATATCATTTGGCTGAAGAGAATAAGCTAGACCTGCAGCGTCAAACAGAAGACTGGAACAATCGACTAGCGCAATAAGCCCCGCGCCTCAACAAGAACAAGACAGAATACATTGCATTACATCGTCGAGAAGTTGGAACCATGCATGTTGACGTTGAAGATATAGCACGAGTAGAGATATTTAAGTATATTGGCTCGACAATCTATGATTATGGCCGACTTACTGATGAAGTCAACTTAAGGATATACAAAGCCTGACTAAAGTGGAGAATGACAACAGGCGCCCTTTCGAACTTTGGACGAAGGGCCATCTCTAAACTAAGTTCTACCGAACTGATATCCGTCCTATCGATATCCATCCTGTCGTTTTCTACGGCAACGAATGCTGTCCAGCTCTAGAGGTAGAACGCCAAATAGGCATCATGGATACGAAGTTGCTTAGGTGGAAGGCTGGCATAACTAGACTATATCACATTTCAAATGATGTTATTAGAAAATGTTTTGGCATTGCAGCGATCCAGAAGAAAATTGGGGAAAGGCGTGTGCGCTGGTTTGGGCAAGTGTTGCGTGTAGAGGACGATACATTGGGAAAGTCAGAGTATTACACAGAAAGTCGGTGAAAAGAGGCGCTAGGGACGAACCAGACAGCATAGACTGATAAAGTGCGTAACGGCCTGAAAGTTGGAAGACTACATGCAGACATGGTCCGAGACCGAACTAACCGGAGTCAATGAACCACAACACCGGACCCTGCCACCAGATGCAGACTGATGAATATTCTGTTACAAAAATGGAATGCAAAGGATATTTTACACATCCTAACATTCAAATTAGTTTATTGTATGTTCAAATTTTCTCCCCTAAAGCCTATGTCCGATATCTATAAAAACTTATTTTCACAAAATAGTGTTTGAATGGCTGAACGCTTCTGGATTTTGTGTTTAAGTGACTCCTATAAATGCATTGTGAAGAAAAACTTATAACTCAAAAATATAAAAAATGGGTATATCTGTGTTAAATGAGAAGGACAGTTTGAATATCCGGTGAAATTCTATGAGTACCTAAAAGAGGGGAGTCCGTCAGTGTATTCTAGCCTGAAAAGAATTTTGCAATTCATATTTCTGCTTACATACGTCATAGACAGCAGACGATCATATTAATCAGTTTGTTATTTTCACTCCGATCACGCCTATAAATATGAAGACCATGGAAGAGTGGCACAAAGTGGTCAGCTCAGGGCCATGTGACACTCGACGCTCTAAAGCTGGAAGGAAGCCACATAACTAAGTGGTTAGGACCATGCGTCCTACACAAACGGAAGTAAGCCTCATCACTATTTAGCTCAGGACAATGTGTCTGTCCACAAATGGAAGGTAATCTCATCACTAATTGGTAATCTCAGAAATACGTGTATTTCCACAAGTCAGAAATTAGGAAATTTTATGAATCTTAAAATCTTTTTGTATGTAATTCAATACCAAACTGGCATGGCAAATATTTTAGACATTTTAAAGGAAGTCATTTAAGTTGCGGCATGATATTTGTAGACTGCTGAAATGAGAGTGAGGAAACAATAATGCCTGAGGTGAGATATAAAACAAAGTGGGAAGTAGCAGATAAGGTCCGGTCGACTAAATCCTTAAGAAGCATCTAAAATCTATGATGTAAAATGGACTAAGCTACGTAGACAATGGACTGTCCTCTGACATATAAGCCAAGAAAAAAGAAGACACATAAAATGCATGTCGCTTTGCTGGTCTCTGCACAAAATATGCTTAGAAAGTAGAAAGCTAATTTAGACTCCATCAAAAATAGAAATATGATTTTGTGTGTGAAAGGGATTCATAAGAAACATTTTTACTGGTGGTCATAATACAAGATTGTTCTCTAACGTAGCCTATTGTGTCCTGTTACACATGAATTACAAAGAAACAGAGAGTGTGAGCTGGTACTGGGTAGTTCTGAGGACCGACATGAATATTTCTTGCCACTACTTGTGAATGTACAGTACGAACAAGTCAATGCATCACATAAGAGCCGAGAAGACTCTAACCACTCACAAAATCAAATAAACCATTCAGAATTCGTAGTTTCCATCACAAATCTGGTTTGAAGTCAAACCTTAGGCTATGACTCGCCATCGCATGACGTGCTGATACAAGGGCTTGGTTAAGAGCACCAATCCGAGACTATACAAGCATTTCCCAGGGATTATCAAAGATCATTTCACACAGTAACCAACAAAGGTGTGACAGCAAAAAATTAATTAGCAATGTCACAACTACAGTTCAAAAACACTACTGCATTAAATGTTTAAAAAAAGGACAAACACATGTGGTACTTTGTAAGGTCAGTGACAATAATTACAATTTCGAAAGAATATTATATCACTACATTATTTACCTATTATTATTATTATTATTATTATTAGCATAGGGCAACAAGTTAGATACATATATACAAATATATAGTATTTACAAATACACAGACAAGAAACATGTTTTATAGCAGAATGTCCAGTTGAGTGATCCACTGTATGGCTTCCTGTGTTGTTTCCAAAAAGTCACTCGGGCTACCTGTGTAGGAATGTCGTGTAAATTCACTTACAATATGGGGTTCATCTGCCGAGATGCACCACAGTCGCACTCTGGTGATGAGATATATTTCCACTTATAAAGGGCATCCCTGCATCGTTAATGATTTGTTCTCACCCGATTTAGAGTGGTCCAAATCTTACGCGGTAGATGATGTTCACCAGAAAAGATGTTGTGTAAGGAACTGTCTGTGGCAACTTTCCACCGACTTCTCCATTCTTCTAAAGGGTGAGAATTCCCATAAAGCCAATGCGACAGCATCATGCAAAGATGGATGTCGTGACTCGAACCTCGTTACCTTGAGAACAGGAATATCATCCAAAACATACAGTTGAGGGTTCATTTCTATCTTCTTGAACTCTTGGATAGGAGCATTTGATCTTTTTAAAACAGGTGGCATTATACCTGACAGAATTGGGAGCCAATAAAGCGATGTGGACTGGACAGTACCAGATATTAACCGCAAGCTAGCATTCAGTTGAGTATCAATTAGTCTTGTATATGGGCTATCCAGCCAGACTGGTGCACAGTACTCAGCACACGAGAAAACCAGTCCCAAAGCAGAAGATCATGAAGTCTTTGCTGATGAACCCCAACTTGAGCCATACAATTCCTAAAAGATAATATTACGTGTTTTGAGCTTTCTGGACAGATTCATAAGATGTTGTTGTTTGTAAGATAGTGTGCGATCAAGTGTAATCCCCAAATATTTGGGATAGCTGCTATGCTGCCGAAGTTCTTGGTGACAAAAACGTATGTGAAGTTTAATGCCAGCTTGGCGATTATTCAGGTGAAAACATGACACTTCTGTTTTGTTAGGGTTAGGACACAGTTGCCATTTCTTTAAGTATGTTTCAAGTGAAATCATGTCTCTTTGTAGCACTTCTTCTGTCACACAAAGGTCTCGAATTTGAGTAGCTAGAGTTATGATATCAGCATAACAAAATGTTTGTGATGATGTTTCTGGGAGATCGGAGATATAAAAATTGAACAGTAGGGGAGACAGTACCGATCCTTGGGGTAATCCATTTTTGAGCTTCCTTTCTCTACTCATACTATTTCCCATACACACTCGAAATCTTCTGTCATCGAGCATATTGCTTATAACCTGCACGATGGTCCTACAGGGTACAATTCAGAGAAGCTTGTAAATTAATCCTTCCCTCCAGACTGCGTCAAATGCTGCTGTAAGATCAATGAATACAGCTGAGATCTTGAGTTGTTTCTGGAAACCTGCTTCCATGTGGAATGTCAGTGAAAGCACTTGATCGCAGCAGCTGCGATTTGGCCTGAATCCAGCTTGATGAACTGTAATATGCTGAAAAATAGTTGCGCTGATTCTGTTGTGGAATAGCCTCTCAAAAAGAAGGGCTACTGGTCTATAACTGCTTGGGTCATTGGCAGGCTTACCTGGTTTCAAGATGGAAATCACTTTCGTTCATTTGAATTCTGCCGGGAGTTGTCTGTTCTGTAGAAGGTCGGTAAAAAACTTTAACAGCCAACTTCTTGCATTCTTCCCTAAACGAATGCGAAATTCTGGATGAATGTCGTCAAAATCTGGAGCTGTACTTGGTTTGACGTCTTTGAGAGCAGCATTGATGTCTTGCACCATAAGCGGTTGTGAATACCTCGATGTGCGTGGTGTTCTTGATTCCAGAGTTTGGAGCTGGCGCCGTATGTATTTGGTATGTTTCTTATCTGATGGAGTTTGGGAAGTTGTAACGATGTGAGATGCTACTTCATCCGGAGTAACTCCAGGCTGTTCCTTCACCAAATGTGTCCTTCCTCCAAGTTTTCTGCGGTGCCCCCAAGATCTTCTACTGGAATGAGTTAGGTCGATATTCTCCACTGTTTCAATCTACCGTTCTCTCCGTGTAGTATCCATGCTGGAAAGAAGTTCATCAGCTATGTCTTCATCACCAGTATGCAGATATTCGTTATAGAGTGCATCAGTCTCTGCATTCCAACCAGGGATGTATTCTTTTCTATGGCATACTCTTCTTAGCCTCCATCATAACTGCATCTACGAAACGCTTGTAATTGTGCTTGGGAGCAATCCACCGAACACATTTATCCAGTTCAGTGGTGAGTGTTGACCAATTTGCTTTTCTGAAGTTCCTCCGAGCATGTGGTATTGACCGTACAACAGGAATTTTGATGCCAATGTCCACTACAATGGGGCCATGTTGACTGTGGGGAAAATGTCTTAACACTTTACGACTGGTATGTAAGGGCTGCCCTGCATCATTGCAGCTAACAAATCACAAGTCAGGATTGAAAACCCTATTTCATGCAGCTCATTGGAAAGTACCAAGATCTTTTGGGTAAAAAATCAGATGGAGATTGTTCATTTCTGTCCATTCAACGAGTTTCTCTCCACATTCATTGTTATTCGAATACTTCCATAGTTCCTGATGGCTGTTGAAGTCGCCTATATAAACTGCAGGTTGTTGAGCAGTCGGGAGTACAGTACCTGACCACTGTGCGTTTGGGGGTTTATAAATGTTAAAAATAGTAGCATGTGCCACATGCTCAGCAACACAATGGATGTCTTCGTCTTCATTTTGAAAGAGCATTGAGGCATCTTGGATATTATTACGAACATAAGTAGCTATACCATGTGCACTGTGAAATGTTGCACCAAGAGCTGTGAAACCATTAATGAGGCCCCTTTTCCAAAACTCTCCTTCATTGGCTGTATGGATTTCATGTATACCCACAACATCTATATTATTATTCAGGATAACTTTGGATAAGTAGTCACATTTTGGTCTGCTGAAGCTTTCTACGTTAAGCTTGAAAACATGGATGAAAGGTCCGATGTTTCTTGTCTGGTAGCTCTGAGAAGAGCCATTTCCATGAAATACTTCTGCCATTGCTGGAGGATCTTTAAAAAGATAGGTCCAGCAGCCACAGTTATTACTTTCTTAGCACCACCCGAGGGTCACGTGTAGGGCACTTTGAGGGTAAACCTACGGACATGAAGCAATAATGTACCGCCTATTTATCTACTTTTATGAGAAAATAAATTCATTTACTTGAAGAATTCTGAGTTTTTTTAGGCAACTTGCACAAATTTAAAACTCCACTTGTACCTGTCCATTTTATTAGTTAATACTAATTGTGTAAGTATGTTTGCAATCAACACACTAGAAGCACCTGACTGACAATGAACACTAAAATGAATCAGAAAGTGTGACCACATCACTGGAATGAAGATAAATTCAATAGCACAATTTTTGGTGCTTACAACAATGCACAAGTTTTATTTGAAAACTATGATACCGAAGATGTAGCATACCTGACCTCAAAGTTTCATTTCTACAACACATTATCTCCTTTGGCGTCCATAAATGGAGGAATCTGACTTAACACACAAGAGAACAGAAATGATCAGATAAAAGGAATCTAACCAAATAATTTCAAAATGACATTCTTCGAGTTATCACATTATTGAACTCAGCCATCATTATATTGATTAATGAAACTGATTATGTTAGTTTGAAATATTTATTGTTTACAATGTACATAAAACTTAACAATTTCGAATTAGCAGATTTAATTTTTAATCTACAAATATCGCTTTTTCTGTGCGTCACTGTTGGCATGAACGTACAAAAATATTACTCAGAATATCTGGAAGCAAGAGTTTCAGATAGCATTTCAAATGATAAGAATGTGATGAACAAATGATGCAGAGAAAGTGAAAGAAAGAACACTTTTCATGGTTGCTTAAAGGTATTGTAAACAAATACACTTCAAAAATATCTAGCTTTACCAGAGATTCTTTTTGTAGATATATATTGAATAAAACTACGAGCACATGATGGAAAATTAAATATGACCTTAAAGTTCCTGAATATTTTAGATAATTTTAACCAATAGAATTTTCAGATATTAGTTTTAAATGTAACCTTGTATAGACAGGATTGAACTGATGAAAATGGCCACTTTTGGAGATAAGCCAACCACTACTGAACACAACTATGAATAGGTACAACATATTCCATTGTATAGGACTTGTAGTGTACGTACTTTGTTTCTTCTTTGATGTATGGCAACAGCTGATCATCAGTTTGTTCCTCTATGAATACTTCCTCCTTAGTATCTTCGGAAGGCTGTCAGTAAGAAATAAGAAAAGTCGAATAACGAAGTAAGGAAAAAAAATATATAGGCCTAAAATAGAAACAGCTGAGAAAATAAATTTCATAGTGGCACAAGAAGAGTATAATTAATTTATCTCCCCAAAAAAAATATATAATGGAAAGGAACAATCAAATGAAAATCCCATTAAATGCAAGAGAGGTGTCTACCTTGGTGGCAAATGGTACACAAAAATACATTATTATCAAGCACTAAATTTTAAAAGAACAGAGAAGACAATTTCCTAAAAACAGTATTCTACAATTTTTGCTATTTTTTTTCTATTAAGCACACAGCTCATCCTTAATAAATGTACAGAATTTACAAACTCTTACTCATAATATATTCTGTTTTACAAACATAATCAACACACATACCACTTGTGTAACTACTTCAAATAATACTATACAAATTCTATTAGGTTAAAATTTACACTGCATTTACTTATTTTATTTTTTACCCTTTTTGGAACCTAACTTGCACAATGACCTGCTGTGTTTTAACCTGAGTCCCTTTTGCCACTGCTTTTCAAACAATTGATGAGATATAAGAACATGAAAAGGAACACACTGTTGGAGAGCAGTAGACACAGTAGATCAGAAAGGGAGGAACATTGCAAATTTGTAAATTTAAAATCACCTACATATTTGTGAATATTCAGCAGAGTATATGTACACATACATGTATGGGTGGAGGTACTTCCATGTATGTGAACATGTACAATTTTAGGGAAATAAATAATAGTAAGCAGTATCTCCAAATCATTACCCAATACCATTCCTTGCTTCTGTTTCTCTTTCTGTTGATCCCTAATTCCACAATGATTAGCCATATTCTTCATCCTCTTATATTCATATTCCCCTGTTCCCATCTTCCTACATATGACTTAACTTGTCACCTCTTTGTTCATGTCCATGTTCCTATATACTTTCTTTCCGAAAACACTTCACTGTAATATCAAATAATCCCACAGAACTCCCACCACTTTCCCAACAAGTGGACAATGCTTAAATCATAAGCATAGAAATATCCATCATCACCCCTCTGTACATCACATTAAGACCAAAAGCATAAATCAGTTAATGTCCCAATCAATGAATGAATCAATCAATGAATCAATCAAACCACAGCAATTAGGGCTGCTGGTTGTTTATATAGAAAAAAGATTGTGGAAATATATGAAACATATTATTTCAATCACTAAATCATCTTCCGATAAGTGAACATTTGCCAAAATTTGTCCCCTTGAATTGAAACTTATCTTCATGTTGTGACCTTTCCTACACTTAAAGAACATGACTTAAATGTATTCATCAACTAATGTCATTCCAAGCCATCTCTCCAATGACATCTCAGAATATACTGCTTAATCAAACAACTTGTTTCCTTTCTCCAAGTCTCCCCAGCTGAAACTTTGCAACATCTCTGTAACACAACTCTTTTGTTAGAAATCACCTGCAAGAAATGGAGCTATTTCTGTGGATTATTTCCTGTTCTCTAATCAAGTAATACCGGTGATGGTCTCACACTCTCATTGTGGCTTGGCTGGAGATTTATATGCCCTCTTCTTTACAACCAATAAATAACCTCATAATCATATTAAGGGATCTGTAAATTTTATTTTCAATATGTTTAAATCATTACTATAATGAAGCAATATCCTTATTATGAATAGCTAGGCACTTACAGAGATCCCCATGAAGAAATTTCACCCATCAATACAATAATAAAACCGGAGAGGACTCTTTCTATTTGTGAAACAAAGAAACTGACTTTTCACCATGTTTACAAATATAGCATTGCACGATGTCCAACTTACAATATTGTCAAGGTCTTTTTCAGTTACTCAAAATCCTGAAACTTATTTATTACAAAGAGCCTCATCACTTATTTCAGTTTATTATTCATATTGTTTACATATATCAGAAAATAAAGGTCTCATAATACTGCCCTGTGGGACCCAATCCCATAATTGTTACAGGATCAAATAAAGCTTCACCTACTCTTATGCTCTGAGTTCTATTTTTTTGGATATACTCCAGATGAGGCCAAATTTTAATGGTAAAAGGTATATTTCTACATTTATGTAAACTATCGACCTTTATAGCCTAATCCTTGAACTTGTTTGGAGGCAAAGTTTCCACTTGGGATATCCTGGTCCACACTATAGTATTTTTTCATACAGTGGCTACAGTGAGAACCACAATGTAATTTCATTATCACATGATTTTGTGTCATTTTTGTTAGTGAGCATATTCTGTTGTTTATCTTTATTACCTGCATATTGTTGCTGTTTGGAAGTAAATAATGTGACCTATTGTTACGACTGTGCATTCTGTAAATTACATGTATTATTGATACTCTTCAGGAGTTCAATTGATATTTCTTAAGAGAGGTTCTAGAGAACTGTCAAATTTTGAGGTTATGGGGAGACGAAGAGACCTTTCGCCAAGAAAGGCACTGACAGAGAGCTACTTCTTGAGAAACGTCATTTACAACATGAAATAGATTCTAGATTGCAAATACCACAGCAATCTGTAAGTAGAATTTTAAAATGTGAAGATAACGGGAAGACAAAATGTGATGATGATGATGCTTGTTGTTTTAAGGGGCTAACATCAAAGGCCATCGGCCCAAGACAAAATGTCAACAACATGTTGGAAACTGTGGCCAGAAGAAGAAACCAACCCCAAGGAGGAAGCAAAACTGATTAATTTGTCAGTCAACAATTGCAAGGTTACTAGTTTGGATTTACGTAAGAAATTAGAAGAGTATGGGTCATTTGTATTAGCCAGGACTCTGAGGCGAGAGCTGTTTAATGCTGGAATGAAAGCAAGATGACCTCAAGGCAAAGCGAAGTTTACTCCTGCTATGGCTGTAAAGAGGTTCCAGTGTGCTAAGACTCTCCAGAATTGGTCATCTGATGAATGGAAACAGGCAAGTCCATGACAATTACTGTAATTCCTAAATTATCATTCATTATTCCATTATAACCCAATCTAAGTGATGTAACCGTACAGCACAGTAAATGTATGAAATTCTTCTTTTAAACCATACAGCTTATTGCATTTAATGCTAGGCTTTTTTGTTTTATTTATTTCAGGTTTGCTTTAGTGACGAATCGGTATTTCCTGTCGAAGAAGAGACAAGTCAATATGTCAGAAGATAAGGAGAAGCATTCCATCCAGATTGAGTGAAGCATCCAACTTTAGTGATGGTCTGCAGTGTGTTTTCTTGGTATGGCTGTGGACGATTATATATTGTAGAAGGAACTATGAGACGTGAACAGTATAGTATTAAGAACCCGTTTGGTAGCTCAGGTGCAAGAGTAGTTTGGCCAAAGTGAATTTGTTTTTATGCAAGATAAGATTTTTATGCAAGAACAAAGCCTAGAAACAGTCCAGACATGAACCCCATAGAAAATCCTTAGAAAATAGCAAAGAAAAGTCCAAAAAATTATAACGACAAAAATTGGCTTTATTGAGAAGCTCTTTCAGATCTGGTGTCATGATGACGATTTAAGGGGTCATTGTAAAATACTGTTTGAGGGTATGCCTAGTCTAAAAAAGTCGCTCATGAAAGCTAAGGGGGTGCATACCAAGTACTAATGTCATCAACTTAAAAGTTGGTAACATCTTATCTGTTCAATTCTCGAATTTTTAATGTTTAATAATTTGGCCATATCTTTGTAGTCACCCATTTAGCCACTGTTTTATCTATCCCAAACGCAGTAATTTTTTGTCAGTAGTTTCCCGAGATCTACCCTAAGAAAATCCTTGGATATGTCAATCATGATACATTTGACTTCCTGAATCTAATATATCTGCTATATCCTGCTGGAATCCATAAGATGAGCTTCAGTGGAATAATGTTTCCTAAATCTGAACTACCTTCTATCGTGCCAGTTGGTAATTTCTTAAATGTATATAACATAATCAGAAAGAATGCATTCCAAGAGCTTGCATGCAACACAAGTCAAGATGACTATTGTGTAATTACTAGCCTTAAGTTTAGCACATTTTCTCTATACACAGAGTGCTATTACACTAAGTATTCATTCATCTGGTATAGCTGTTTCATACATACTCTGATCAATATCTCAAATAACTGACTTTCGTATATGCCCAGAAATTTTACCCATCCCAGAAGCATTTCTAGTTTTAAATTTTTGTATATTATATTCAATGTTCCTTATAGTGGATATTGTAAAGTAATTTCAAAGGATTAGGTGAAATTGTCAACTGCGTCAGGTACTGCAAAAGGACATGACCAAACCATTGGTGACATATCCTATGCGTCACGAGTGACGGCTGCGATGCCCATCGACTAATGAAGTATACACATTCACATGTTGTGTAATTGCTACTTCATACCTTTCTAAATCTGTCAACATTCAACACCGTACACAGCAACAAGCCGTAGTAACACAGCTGAAAGTAATTCCAGTATCAAGGAAGACAATGTACACTGCCGGCTGGTGCTCTCAGTGCTTTTCAATTAGCATTCTGGCAGTGAAAATTGCATGAGTTGTTCCAACACCCTTAATGAAGATGCATTGTATAGCAATAATGTCGGCGATTTCACCCAATCAATAATGAAGGCTACTCTAAAAGATCTTCTCATGTACAATTGGGTGCAATTTGGATGGTAATTTGCACATTCTGCTGAATCATCATTTTGCTCAAAAATAGGCACAAGGATGTTTACAGTCCAATGACTGGGAACAGAGCCAGAGTCAACTCTGGCACTGAATAAGCTTCTCAGCCAGTTGATAATGAGTTCTTTAAACTGCCTCATCTTCCAGAAGTTTGCTGGATGGTCATCCGGTCCTAGCGCTTTTTGGTCCTTCATACTCCTAATGGCACTCTCCACTTCCTTTGATGTGATGCATAAGATGGGACTTACCATCAGGAATAGGGTGATGTGGTAATTCAATGCAGGAAATATCTACAAATGTTGTTGCCAATGATTGAGGATTTATTGTTTGTCCTCTAATCACTGGTCATCTTTGTCTGTAATGCAGACAGTGTGCTCAATACTTGTGTCAATTTTCGTCAGATGGAAAACAGTTCTCTTCGTCTTCCCTTGAGCTCAGAGGTGTACAGAGTTTATCAGGACTACACCGACAAAAATTCAAGGATGCTCTTCGTATGATGTTAAGAACAATGGCTCAATCAGACTGGCGGGAAAAATTATAATTTTGAGAAAATGAGGTTAAATTGTTACTTCCTGGCGCGCGATTGAAATTGAAGAGCTGCTGCCGCCTTTCAGGGAAGATGAGGGTAGGGAGGCGTTGTGGAGTGTATGCGCAGACAGAGATAATGCTTCCTCATACGACTTCAATATTATTGTCTCTAACAGGCAATATCCGCAGTCCATTTATCTAATAGCTGTAACTGCACACACAGTTAAAGAACACACTGTATTTAAGACACACATGTTAGTCAAGGAAAGCACCAGATTGTTTCTCCTCTCGTCTGTTTGTCGCAGTAATATTCTATATTAATGAACATGCTCGAAGATTGTGTATTCCTTCCCTCATAATATTGTAAACTCAATGAAATACTGAACGAAGGAATCAACACGCACAATGACTTGATTACAGTGTACGTTCAATAAGGCCCCCTCCTACTTTGGTGTATAGTTCACTAAAGCGTAGTAGTGAGTGACTATGGACTATGTGGCGAACGGTTTGGAAAGCGGCCTGTATTCTTGTTACAAGATGTCTTCTCTTCTATAGGGTTCAGATAGTAGTCAATTCGTGTAGAACAAACTGTACAGTGCCTACCGGAGTGTGGAAGCGACTATGCGAAAAGAACGAGAAACTTGTGCATTCGCATCGAGAATTTCACTTCCCCTCCCTTTTTTCTGACGCACAGCGGCTGACTCTCTGACATAGCAAATAGAGCAAGTTCATCAATCTGAACTGCATGACCGGAAGTAACAAGGTCACTTTAATTTCCTCAAAAGGAAACATTTCCCCGAGAATCTGACTGCACCATCATTCTCAACATTCCACGAAGAGCATCCCTGATTTCTCTGTCAGTATAGTTCTGAGACACCTTGTACACAGGTCATTACAGTGAGTGCGTCTCGATTCAGCGACAGATTTCTTAGCCACAGGTTCCTCAAAGACAATTCTTTCCATGTGTTCTGGAGTCTTTTTTGAAAGCCAATTTATATACAGTATGCCTTCGTCTTATCCTACAACTCTTCTTGGACTGCAATCATCCATAGGAACGTTAGATATTCAATACAAGAGGAACTAGGTTATATCGTACCCAAGTTTACTGTGACGGTTGCAGTGAAAGATCTGTAGAATGTGTCTACATGTTGTCAAATGCATTAAGATCATCAAGAGGAAAATTTCTGTTGTTGCTAGGGTCTCCTTCTAGTCTTTAAGCTTCCACCACTTCATGTTCTCGAGGCCATAGAGGTCCTCAAATCCGCTATGCCTACCTTATGCACAGGTGGAATACAGTCAGATGATGTGAATGTTCACATCCTTTCTTCGTCGTAGATCACGGTGCTGAACAACGATAAGGTCAATTTGCTTGCTGCAGTCACCACAAGTGAAACCTCAAATATGAGTTCCATCATCATATCAGATACCGAATGTATTACCACCATGGCAGCTATAAAAATTCTTAGTGACTATCATGCGCATTAAGGTCATCACAGAGAAGTGAAAACTCATCTTCAGGGTACGCTGCAACGTGACCTCGTAGCTCCTGCCAATGCTCTTCCTTATCCAGGTCATCACAGCCAGATTGTGACATAGAAAACACAAGTTCGAGAGGATGCAACGTCGAATGTAATTCACATAAGGCTGTCGGTATAGCGCTGCAACTCAGCAACTCAATCTTGCATGCTTGCGCACACAATGAAATCAACACCATTCCTGCTGGATGTAACCTGGCAGATAAGTTCACAGACATCTTTGATGTCATGAGATTTCTGGCCTTTCCAAAGCAAGCAACTTAAAATCTAATTACATAGCTACACTTCAATTCTAAACCGGACTTACATTATCCAAATTGCAACAGGTTAACAGGAACAATAGAATGAAAAGATTAAGTAATAATAAAGCAAGAATGATATTTACTAATAAAATAACTATTCTACAATAATTCTAAGCCACATTTAGATGTATCCTAACTACAATAGTTTAACTGAAGCAACAAATATTCCTAAAGTATGAATCTATGGAACTTATGAGAATGTAAATATTCATTCACTACGTACATAAAATTTAGTTTCCTTGATTTATCAAAGAGACAAAAAGGTGAATAATTTGAATGTAATTATCAGTCAAAGAACAGTGGCCAGTTATAATCATAAATTTAAGCCATATTAATGAAAGTTAATTGAACATAACCTACGGCATATTGTTTATTTGATGGTTTCTACCATTTCTCTTTCACACCGACACAGATAGGTCATACGGCGATGATGAGCTAAAAATGGTTAGGAATGAGAAGGAAGCAATTGTGGCCTTAATTAAGGTACATTCGCACCATTTGTTTGCTGTGAAAATGTGAAACATGCACTTCAGGGCTGTCGACAGTGTGTTCGAGCCCAGCATCTTATAAATGCAGACCTAGAGCTACATGGCCAGTTATTCAGTACAACAAGGAAGCAATTGCTTGAATTCCTTTCTCTTCCAATACATATTAAGATACTCTCACAAAAAGTAATTTCAAACAATACGTTAAAAAGTAAGTTTTTATTTTAAAAGTTCAGCTTTCACAGTTCCCCAGATGTACATGCACATTTGGACATAAGTTTTCATATACATGTCCAAAATAATACGATACATGGGGTTACTTTGGAAAAGTAAAGAGTAAAGTAGAATCCCAAAATTCTATGCAGAGCATGCTTCCCTCCCTTGAAGTCAAGATGGGCTGCCTACGTATGCTCTTCGGATCTAGGATCGAGGTGGCCCTTACTTCTTCGCAGCTTCTATGTATGCCCTTCACCAAGAATCCCTTTAAGAGACTTATCAAGCCTATCGGCATTGTAATTACGATAGACAATGCTTCCAAATTTATGCTTATATTCTTGCAACACATTCCGAAGAAACCCCATGAAAGATCTCCTGCTCAGAAGAACAGCCAAAGACATGATTCTTGAGGTGATCAAGCTAATGCAAGTTGAACCTAACAGAACTTCAGTTAGAGTAGAACAATTCACTTCAACTAACATTTCTTAACAATGAGAACATTCGGTACCACACGATACAACAAGCAAAGTCTCTCACTGAGGGACATAGGAAAAGAGACAACAATCAAGAAAAAGGTTTATCACAATAGTTCTATGAACTTTGACTGTCCTACATCAACACAGATCTATCCATATTAAGAAACAAAGTACAAATTTATGTGAAGATAAACCGACGTCCAGAATTATCGCATGGAATATTTGGAAGCTAATACTCAGAGAAGTGTACGAAAATACTAGTAAATTGCAGGGTATATGCTGTAAACGGGAATCATGCATCAAAGTTATCTGGGCATAGAGAAATACTCACGGGTCAATTTATCTCCAAAATGAGGAGACTGGGTTGGATCAAACACATTTCAATGACACATAGGTGAAATATCAATTAAGAAATAGTAAATGTAATGATTATCATTATTTTACTGTAAAAAATTATAGTATTAACATTAACAGCTAAACGATAGCTGGGCATCTCAGAGAAGTTACCTGTTAATAATGTAGAATGACACTGCGTAAGCACTGTACAAGTCTACAGATAATTTCACCTTAAAGTTCTACACAACAATCTATACTGAAAATGCGATTTTCACACCACACACAGGATTTCTGCAAACGAATTTTACTAATTCAACAAGGCATCAATAAATCAAAATAATGCACTTTTAATACTTCTATATAATTAATACAGCAGTATATACTGTGGAAATAAATCTTTCATCTACAACACACTGCACCCGAAAACGGCATAATTGGAGTTAAAATTGAGATTGCCGCAAAAGCTTAATTTAATTCGGTCAATGGGTCATTTATAACGGCTCTGGTGAAGGCCAAGATCTGATAACCTTGGAGAAATTCGCCTTTAAGCTCATAGCTGCATGGTCGTGTGGCGACCCGTCCCTATTTTCTTATTGGTCAGGAGGTTAACATGCGACAGATATGAACAGTTAAAATTTTCAAGGCTAACACCGCCCGGCAAGTTTTCAGAATTCTTCACAAGACCAGTTTTGAACCATGATACTATAAGAAGACGTGAAGAAATGTATGATTGGTTTCCTACTCGTCAAACCTTCTAGACTGAGGACTGATAAAATCAGTGTGAAACCGACGCTCAACTTACTCAGAGTTTACTCTACTGTTTTCATACTGCTCTACTTTAAAGCACAACTTCACTTCGCTTTCCCACTATAATTCGACAAGATATTCAATGCCAAACGTCGTTTATTAGCCGTGATGTCTTACAAAGGGAACACATTATTTCGTCTTCTGCGCGACATAACCACTACAATATTAATTCCAGAACACATGTGGTGTGCAAATCATCTGAACCCGCAAGTTACCTGTCGACTGACATTTAAATAGGCATGGTTGGAACACATATTAATGTGCCATTTTAGTTTCGGTTTGTGTCAGTATGTGTATATGTGTGTGAGTGGAAGCCTACTGTTACAAGAAGCCTGCAAAACAATGAACAAGGAGAATCATCATGCTGCTTGCAAGAGGAATCTCTACTTTCATCATGGTGCACCTTGCAAGGGATATTACTTCCGGAATGTGCCACTAAAAGGGGAGATCCCACAACACCCTAAAGGGTGCTAAAGGGACCAATCGTGAGACGTTGCCAGCCAGGACTTAATCAACTTCCATCATAAAAGGTAGAGAACCTTTTAAAATATTAATTTCCTTTTCAGAAGGACTTCATTCTTGAAATAATATCTTCTATTATTTTGTTTTGTTACAGATTCTTACCGCTTCTCATCTACTTATCGGTGTTGGTAAATTTTGTGAATGATTGAAATACACTCATGTCCATAAAATCCAGAGTACCTAGAAATACTAGCAATAGGAAGTTCATATTCACAGGACATATGCATTAGTATGTTCTGAAGAAACGATTAGCATTTGAAACATGCCGATCCTCAGGTTCAAGGTCCACATCGATATCCCTGCGCACAACCACGGACTCGTAAATTGTGCCTGCGGCTCTCGTTGTCACTATAAACCAAAGGTAATGGATCAGCGTGACTTGAGCACACGTGCCCGATGCCTCGCAGACGTATGCAAGAAAAGTATTGTCAAGTTAGTGAGTTTGAAAGAAGGCGAATTATTGGCATGAGAGAACGTGAAACATCTATCTGGTAAACTGCAGCTTGTGTGCGAAGTGTGTCGGCAGTGCAGCGGTTGTGTACAGAACGTTCATAGAAGGCCGTAGATCACAACGAGATGGGTCCGGTCACACCAACCAGAGAAGATCGACACCTCATCCGGATGGCATTGCAGCACAGATTTGCGTCTTCCTCGGCCCTGGCGCAACAGTGGAACAGTGGAACACATCGTTCACTACCAAGAGTGAAATTCCGTCCCCGTTGATTACGATATGGGTTACCAGCGCGTCTTCCACTTCTCCGCCTAACTTTGACCAATGTGCATAAACATGCTAGACTGCAATGATGTATGAAACGACGTCACTGGGGACAGGAATGGCAGCAGATAGTGTTTTCGGACGAATCCAGGTCCTTTCTGTTTGAAAATGATGGCCGCATTTTGGGTCACCGCATTTTTAGTCGCCGCATTTTGGGTCGCCTCAGACAGGGGGAGAGGCATCACACTGACTGCTTTCACACAAGACATACAGCGCCAACTAAAGGCGTTATGGTGTGGGGTGCTATTGGGTACAACCACAAATCAGAGTTGGTGTGTGTCCAGGTCAATGTTACCAGTTTGACCTACGTGAATGGCATCCTGCGAATTTAGCTACACCCTTTCTGCACAACACCCCAGACGTCTTATTTCAGCAGGTCAATGCGCGACCACATGTCGCTGCATGAACACGTGCTTTCTTGTTGTAACAGAATGTCAGACGGTTGCCCTGGCCCACCTGATCATCGGACTTGGCGCTAATTGAAAATGTGTGGGATATGGTGAAAGGACGGGTGTGGAGCTCTGACACAATGCCAACCACCAAAGATGAACTGTGGAGCCACGTGAATGCAGCATGGATGGCTATAACCCAGGACCCCATCTGTGCCTTATACGTGTTGATGCCATCACACATGGAATAAGTTATCAGTGCCCCTGGAGGACTCAGCGCCTACTAGGCAACGGGGCACATGCCGAACCTGGGGTACTGAAATGCTAATCGTTTCTGCAGAAAATACTAATGAACATGTCCTGTGAATATGAACTTCCTACCTCTAGTCTTTCAAGGTATTCTGTTGTTTATGAAGATGAGTGTACTTCTAAGAGTTGAAATGTGTTGATATTGTAATAGTTCTATTATTTGAATTTCATTAACAACGTAGTGCACTAACAATTAAGTGTTAAAAATCACAGACCAATTTGTTTAACTTAGAACCTAAAACACTAACAGGGATGGATACGGTGCATTCCTTTGTGAATTTTTTACATAATATTACACCTCATCTTGCATAATTTCATCAATGAAGTATAAATTGTCACCCAAGTGTTACTTATCTACAGTAGGAACTAAACTTATGATATAAAGGTAAGTTATGTTAAAAGTAATGAACGTGGATGTAAATGAAGGAGTGTTAATAATAGGCTTTAATAACATACGATGCTCTATTTAAGAAGGCGGTTAGTGCTCAATGGAAATAGCCTAGCCTTCTTAAGTGACAGAATGGAATGATAGCTCATATTTATGAACAGTGAGGAAGTAGCAACAAATATTGCATTATGGAGAGTATATTATTGAGCATATGAAGCGAAGAGCACAGTTTAAGGTAATAAATCACTCTCTGTGCTCACTCAACAACACCGAGCTTGTCTAATTAAGGAAACGTATCTAATTAATGCAAATATTAAACCATAATTAGGCTATCTTCTATAATGTGGAAAGATAGATTGACAAATCATCTTAATGTGCTAAAGTGATCATTCTTCTAGTTATTCGATCATGATTCTTATAGCGAGAGAGACATAAGTTCTCGAATGTTCAATAAATGATGAAGAACACACGTAATGTAATAATCATGCCTAACTAAAATGATTAACCTCACATGACCTAACTTTTGGAGGGTGGGGGTATTTGAAAAGTAGGGCTTAGCCAAGAATGCAAACTTAACCTAACATGCATGCATTCGACTCGAGGCCTAACATCACAGGCCATGGACTCAACCCTAGGCTTAACCTTACAAGGTCATTAGCTTTACAGACTCAAGTTTGATGTCCAAGAGTGCTGGCTTAAGCTATCAAGCACAGATTTGCTGCCCGGCTTAACCTTACAAGGGCGTTACAGACTCGAGTTTGACATTCAACCCCAGGCTTAACGTAACCACACAAGATGAGACATGGTGCATGGGCTTTAGGAGCTGAGCTTCGTAGTGCATGGCGGCCATTCACATTATTTTAATAAGACAAGGGAGATGGTGTAAAGCTTAATACATGTGCTTTATTCATGGGGGCATAACGCGGAAAGGTGACATCAGGTCATGGAGCTGAGTGACTGCAAAAGGCCAAAAGGGCTACAAAGTAAAGAGCTAAAGGGAATGAGGTATGGCCTAGGGCTCAGATCTGAATGTGGAACAAGATGATGGTATGGGACTGTGGAGATGGTGAAAGGTTTAACACATGTGCACTATTCATAGGGACATACCTCTATAAAGCTATTTCAAGGTCCTCAAGCTGAGCGGCTGCAGAGTCACAGATGTTGTTGCGTAATGTACTGCTGGTTTTTAGTGTTTGGAACTCTAAAAGTTTATTGTAACAATTCGAGCTCAGGAATTTGTATTTTAGAATTATTCTCGAATTCTTTTTTTTTTTGCTAGTTGTTTTACGTCGCACCGACACAGATATAATACTGCTGATATCACTTAAGAGATTAAAACTTAAGCGTTCAGAACATCAAAAAAATGTTCACTACATGTGACTGGGACTGCTGAGTATCATGCTAAGTAAATGACTGCACGCTGAAAGTTTCTATTTAATTCTAAACACCTAACATTTGAGCTGCGTGAAATTAAAAAATTCCCCACACCGACTGGAAATCTAACTCAGCAATCTTTCCGTTGGACTGCTGTCTACCATAGTAACTAAATTATTGTGTGTTAAGTTCTGAAACACCCAACTTTTGAGCTACAAGAAATGAAAATTTCGCCGACCCGACTAGGATTTGAACCCGGGACTCATTTACATGGGAAACAAACAACCATGCTAACTAAATGACTGTACATTAACAGCTTATGTGTTTCACAGAAGCACCTAGTTTAGCGTTACAAGATTCAAAGGAAAAATCACTAGCAATACTAGGATTTGAACATGGAGCACGCTTGGACCCAAAGCTGAAGTGATATTCAAATATCTAACTCCAAAAATTCAAACTTCTAATTCTGAGCAAAGAAAGCAATCGCTGATTTGGGTTCTCAAACCTGGAGCTAACTTCGACTCAGAACTAAAGGTCTTAAGTTCATAAGAAGAAAAAATGTTGAAAGACCTCAACCTGACCCGGAGTCGATGACAAGCTTTTCTTTCACTGAAGACTAAGTGTGAACGATTGGCACAAACTATGTTAACTGAATGTGGAAAAAGAATGCAACAAATTTTGTATTAAGTAAGGTCGTGACACATGTACGTCTCAGCAAAAATGAAATTGATTGTAGGAACATTCTGATTAGACTTGGAAATATTTGCTGTGACAAGAAATACAAAGTTCATTGTTTTTGGAATTAGCCTAGCATGCACATCTCAGAAAAAGAACATTGGCGGTACGAGCAAGTTGACCAGACTTGGAAGTAACTTAATCGCTAAGAAAGGGAATACAAAGTTTATTGTTCGCGCATTGAACTGTGGGCTGCAGATTTGAAACCTGGAGATGTGTAATTTCCTGCTGAAATGTTTACATCACATGGTACCTAACATTAGAGCAGGGGGCAATTAAAAAATCCCCAGGCCACCTGGTAATCAAATTTAGCAAACTTTCCCTTGGACTGTTGACTATTATAATAGCTAAAGGATTCAATACACACAACCATCGAGCTAAACTAAATTAAAAATCACCGACCAGACTAGGAATCGAACCAGTGGCTTCTTTACATTGGCAAGAAACAAGAATGCTAACTAAAGGACTGTACATTAAAAGCTTGTTTGTTTAATTGAAACACATCAAATTCGAGTTCCTTTCACGGGGGTGGGGGGGGGCGCAATAATAATATTCTCTTTACGTCTTACTAACTACACTCGAAAGTTTGAAAAGTTTGCAATAATAATTTTGAAGAACAAAACTGCTTTCATGCTGAATAGTCAACGTTCACCCACAATAAGAAACATAAGCCCAGCACTTTAACCTCTTCAGCTACTCAGCTCCGCAATGAATTTGCTAAGTGCAGAAATTTCAATCCCCGCTTTAAACAATTTTTCAAGATGCCAATGTGCCAAAATTTAGTCCTGCAAGCTTTCCTTCATGTGTCAGTAAATCTAACGAAACAAGGCGGACGTATTTGAACACTTTCAAATACCATTGGGCTGAGCTAGAATAAAACCTGCCAAGTTGGGGTTAGAAGGCTAGCGCCTTAACCGTTTGAGCTACTCAGCTCTGCTATTCAATTATTAAGTACTATAAAAACACACACTAATAACGATGATAATAATAATAATAATAATAATAATAATAATAATTTGGAGAATCCAACCCACAAACAAATGTTACAGTTTTCGTGTTTTTATTGTTGGCGGAAAACATTACAAAATGAGGATCGGGATAAAGTTAACTATGCAGGGAACCACAGCTGAGTACTCTCTAACACTATTGATGAATGATATAAGGAGAAGAAGAAGAGGAGGAGGAAAGGACAGGATGAGGAGAAGAAGGTGAATAAGAAGAAATCTGTCGCTCTACAAGCTCGTTTCATAGAGATATTTTTAGCACATACTTTTAAATCTTCTTCGGTTTGATATCCCTCTGACCTCCTGCAGAAGGAATTTCCATTCACGGCTGGCCACAACAGTGAAGGAATTATTGTAGGAAAATGATTTTTCTTAGGAATAGCGAGCAATGTCGAGCTCAGCGCTCTGGTGTTTTTATCATGGTGTTCAGAAAGGCTATGAAATTGTTCATACAAGTAAGATGGGGATTGTAAGGTAAGGATTTGATGCAATGAAGTCAGGGCATGCAGCTTGCGTATGTCTTCAAGGCGTAGCCATCCGAGGTCGACATAAGACTGGGTAAAATGATCTGAAAATTTCAGATTAAATATAAATCTTACACAGGCATTCTGTGCACATCGTAGTTTATCCCGAAGCTCGGTTTTCATGCATTTGTAAACTACGTCACAATAATCGAATATTGGAAGAACGAGGGTTTCAACTAGTTTCTTCCTTAAACTGAATGGGGAAAGTAAATTTGAAATTCTTCAATAGGTGCAGCATCGCGAAAAATCGTCTACTCACAGATATTGTCTGATCCGTCCACGAGAAGTGCTGTTCAATGACCACTCCGAGACTTTTTAGAGTAAAGCTTGCTTTTGAAGTCATACCTGAGGAGTGGACATGCAGTAATTAGTGGAAATAAGTCTTGAGTGGGCAACGGCTATGGTTTGGGATGTTTTGGGTTAAAAATAAGTCCATGCTGGGAAGATCATTAGCTTATGGCTTCTAGTGTGCCGTATTCATGTGTGACATATGCTACAGCGCAAACAAAACCAACTAGCACGAGGTCCGGAAACATGGCGCAGGAGCAGTTTAGACGAGGACTGGTTTATAAATGTCGAATACGCAATGAAGTGATTGTGAAGAAAGGACTTTACTTTCATCTCTAAGCGGGGAAAACGTGTATATATGTAAATATTGTTAGAATTAAATCAAATGTAGAATGTATGAAAACAAGACGAAACCAAGGATTGAACATATAGGGTAATGTTACGGAGTATAAAATATCGATATTTGTTAATAAGAACGGCAGCGACATCTAGGTGTCAGTTGATGTAAGTAAACACCTAAGATAGAGTTCCACATCTAGTATCTAATTTTGTTATTCTATGACTTGTGTAAAACGTTAAAAGTATTCTTGTTCATTGTTAATGTCAATGTGATGGTAGTATGGAAATGATACGTAAAAATTAGAAATTGTATGCAAAAGGAAGTTATTAGGGGATATGTATATGCAGTTAAGCGAATGCACCTGGCCTAAAATAACGGTGATATGCTTATGATTCTATAAAGGCCAAGCCATTACAGAAGGAGCAATACGATATATAATAGAGATTGTCCGTATCGTAAATAACTTCATATAATCAGAAGTGTATGCGTAATTGATTTACTAGTGGCTCTGTGTGTTGTCAAAGAACTAATATTAACCTTTTTCAGGTGTAATCTGCATGAGTCTAAAATGATGTCAGAAATGTATTCAAGAAGTACTAATTCACAAGAGAATATGGAGTGCTAAATCATGTACGAGTAGGTCCAGCTGAGATGATGGAGTGGTTACCGGGATGGATAACCTAAGCCAGTGATTCATATAACCCTGGCCATTCAAGTCAGTAACTGCTTTCCATTATAATGATGTCTTTTTACTGTGTGCACTTTATTTGATGCAACATGCATCTGTATTTTATTTTAGTTACTAGTTTCTTTAATGTAGGTAGTAATGTATATGTAGTACATGTTCTGAAGTAGTTCGCCAAAACGTAATAGTAATTACACCTCGAGCGGCGTGATATTATGTTTTTTGGTATATAGGAATTCTCATATGCGTTTGGCGACTCGGCATTCGAAATGATACGACACCATGCGAGTGAATGAATGGTTATGTTAGTGGATGACTTCGACATCGCTTATATTATGTTGTAGTGCCGTGATTACTGGAAGACACGAGCCTATGTATACATATGTAACAACATTAACATAGAATCAGCATATTTATCGCGAAGCTAACCTTGGTAATGCAGGTGACACAAATGTAGTAATGTTGTGAGTAATGACACTAGTGTGAATCAACGTAAGATAATAATAATAATGACAATGATGATGGTGTGAGTGTCAAATATATTAAGTACCTGCGATGATGGTGGTCATATTGTTGATGAATAATTCAAGTGTATTAAGTGCTTGTGGTGGTAATAGTTATTATGATGATGAATAATAAAACATGGGGATGATATCGTGATATGCCACTGATGTGTGGGTTAGCTTACATGAAATTTAGTGGTTGAAATAATGAAAAGTGCTGTGCTGTGTGGATTATTTATTAAGATGCGAGGTGACAATGAGGATTTATCTTGATGTCGCTACATAGAACGTATTATTTAATTGCGTTATGCCAGTGTGAAGTTAGATAAAGCAAAAGGAGGTGTAACACTCGTTTATAAGCTAATGCTGAAATTGTAATGCCCTGGTATAAGATGATGTTAAGGTTATAATACTCTTACATGATTGAATGCTGAGATCGTAATGTTGATATGTAAGTGTAGGCTAAGATGGTAAGGCAGATAATTATTAATTGCGATGAGATGTCGGTCACAATTCTCCTATCGATTATCGTTACGTTTCGGATGTCATATTCAAAATTTATGTCAATCATTAGGGTTTTTATTCAGTATGACGGCGACGTGTTTGAGGCGTGCATAAGGCTTACCACGCGTACGGCTTCGAGGATATATGACGTGATATTAATAAGTTAGATGTTTACTTCATGGACATGGTAGTTTACTAGATGTAGTAGAGATGTCGTATGAGGTTTTATTAACATTTGAGTGTATATATTCTTGTCCTTATGCATATTATCTTTGATTATTTATTTTATGCATTAGCATTAAGGTAACGTGATCCTCGAAGGCATGCGCGAGGATGGACTTGTAATTATTGTCGCGTTGAGGCGAACCTCATCAGGACGTACGAGTTAGTTAAGGTGGTGATGATTATTTATTTTAATTAGGTTAGGCATCACATATAAAAAGACATTATTATCAGCTGAATTTGACATGAACGAGATTCTCCTATTGAAAATCAGACATCAAATCAAAACTGAAGGAATAAGAATACCTAAAACTTGTGGAGTAAAAGAAGGAACACGGTCATAATGGTAATTTTCCAGGTTTAGGCATGTTATTGAATAAATATAGATTTAGGTTTGGAATTTCAAATAGCTATTATAAAATGAGGAATGATCAATTTGAAATCACTGCATTATGTTGAATCGGGTATAAATTAATTAAATTACGACAGCCGTTTTATGACATTACCAATTTGTTTTTCGGTAATATTTGAAATCTGGGTTATACTTTGGTTTCGTCTTAACTAGTAGGATCATTCATATTAATAAATATAATCCGATCCAGAATATCTCCATCTTTTCATTATAAAATAGATATACATGGCCTTACTTATGAAATTAATTCAAATTCCAAGATCATATTTGGTATAATCAATTTTAATTCAAGACAAGGTCTCGATTGTTACAAGCATGTCATAAATTATGAAAATAGGTGATGCAAACATAACGGCGATTAGCTTAGAAACTTTAATACAGAAATTTGATAATAAGCCGCCCGATAGGATTCCGAATCCAATTTTCCACCGTTGATGCGATTTCTATTCACCGAAACATATTAGCTAGCTGAGGCACATATAAAGTCCTGTGATCCTATGAAACAGCCCCACAACAATAAAAGAACCCGTCAAGACCTTGGGTGTAGAGTGCTCCCAATGCTAACCTATGGGGCAATGCCACGAGGGCGTACCAGATCCATGCTAATTTCCTCTGTTGCTTCCGAAACGTCTGTTGGTTTTGCATGGATATACAATTGTACGTTGCCAGCAAAAATGTGACATTTACAATGAGTCAGCTGTTTAGCTAAGTCATTGATATAGACAGAAAGTGGCAAGGGATCTAGGGTTGACCCTTGTGTTACACCTGTTTTTACATATTGCCACGAAGAAAAGGTACCCTGATTGACGACACTTTGGTGACGTTCGCGTAAACAGGCTCCCATCCATTTCAGAGTACTGTAGGAGAACCCTAGGCGATAAAGTTTGGATAGGAGCAACTCATGGTCTACAGAGTCAAATGCTTTGCTGAAGTCCAACAATACTAGAATTGTCAGCTTTTGCTCATCAGTAGCCTCATCACTCACGCTTAATAAGGTAGTACATGTACTGTGATTTCGTCGGAAAGCTGACTAGTGTGGGTCTAGTATGTCGTGGTCGTTGAGATAGTTCGTGATTTGATTATGCACAATGTGTTCGAGTCCTTTGGCTGTTATAGACAGTATATTAATAGGTCTGTAGTCACTGTTTAGTCTAGGAGATTTTATTTTTTGTAAAGGATGTACCAGGGTCATTTTAGACACAGTTGGAAATACACTGTTTTGAAGGAAGAAGTTTTATATGAATGTCAATACTGGAATAATGGTGTCGATAATTTTCTTTATCATTATAATGCATATGTTGTCCACCCCTGTGGATTTAGTTTTAATTTGCAAGAAAAGCGCTTTCACTTGCAGAGGTTAGACATAACTACAATAAAATTTGTCTCTGCCTATGCGTAGTGGGTTGTAATTTGCACTCAAAAGATTTTCTTTTGCTTCTTCGTTTAACTGAACATGGGAAGACATTAAGTGATTATTGAATTCATCAACAGAAAACTCCAAATCGAATACCTTGGTCGGTTTATTTAGTCCGAATTGTCGGATTGACTTCCATAAAGTACCGTGTCTTACGTGAGGTTTTATAAGGTCATGGGCGTACGATAGTCGAGCGTTTCTTACTGTATCAGCCGTTTTAATACATAGTCATTTGCAATAAAGTTTTCCTCTGTCGGGTAATGTTTATATTTCCTATGAGCTGCATCCCGCTTGGCCATCATTACTTCTAATATTTTTTATCCACGGAGGAGTCTTTAAAGATGCGTGCTGTTCATGGAGGGGCGTGTTTGTCAAAAATGTGAAATATCATGTTACTGAAAGGTTTAACCATGTTGTCAATGTCAGTTGTATGAGTTATCTCCTGCCACAGCATCGAAATAGCGTCTTTCAATAATTTTTCGATGTCAATATGGCTATAGTCTCTGTAAGTCACATATTTAGGTTTATGTTTGGGGTATTGCAGTGCGTAAGACATAAAGATAATGCCATGGGCTGACAGTCCGAGAGGAGATATCTGGCCATGATGTAATACTCTGTCAGGGTTGTTCGTTACTATTACGTTCAGTAGTGTGTGTGAAGTTTTAGTGTGGTGAGTGGGAGAAAGTAGGAGGATCGCCATACCGCATGCCAGAAACATGTTCAATAGATGGGTGGTTTTGGAAGGATCTGAATCTAGAAGGTTTGTATTGAAGTCTCCCATCATTATAACATGTTTGTACATAGGTTCTGTTAAGATCTGTCTCTAAGTCATTCAAACGGTGAGCTTTAGGTGGCTTGTATACAGCACCTACTAAGCATTTCACAGTAGAGACCTGTATCTCTATGAACATGAACTCAGGTTTTCGCTCATACGATTGAGGAGACTGACAGATAATTTGAGGTATCAAGCACGAAGAGACAAAGCACAGACCCCACCTCTCCCTTTGCCAAGTCTCTCATTTCTCAGAAGGCAGTAGCCAGGTAATTCCAGATTCTTAGCCTGCTGTTTGACTTTGAACCAACTTTCACTGCATAAGATTATATCAAAGGACAGTAGTATGAAAATCGCTTTTAGTTCATGTATACGAGCTTGAGAAACTAAACTCTTTGCATTAAGGTGACATGTGAAGTGCGCTTTTATGTCTATTTAGGGCTGACTGGAGAATGTGTGTTGCAGCTTCAACGAGTGGGGATTGGGTCAATGGACTAGCAGGTAGACATGTTGAAGGGATGGATTGGGAAGGGGAAGTGTGACAAGGGAAAGTATTGCTATGGTCATAGGGAATACGGCTGTGGTATGCATTGCGAATTAGTAAAATAAAATTAACTAGAACACAGCATGCGACTATATCCTATGAATGGTCAGCAATTAACATATTTTAGATAGTGAAATTGTCCGTAGTAGTAATAATATTAATAATAATAATAATGTGCAACAGCAGATTAGGCATACAGAATACACAAGTAGGAGCTTATTGTACGTAGTGTTGGTGTGAGATCTATGTGGACGTAATATGGAGGCCTAACTTAAGTTAGAACCAGTTAGGAAAATTAATAAAAAGGGTAAGTAGATGGACAGGTGGTAGGATCAGAAGGGAGATAAGCAAATAGATATTTAGATAAATAGATAAATAAATACAGTAAATGGATAGATCAGTAGAGAGCTAGATACACAGATAAAGCTACTTGAAAAAACTAGGTTCTCAGCTGTGACTTATGTTGAAAGATGGGAGTGGACTCACATTGCCAAGTGATAAGACAGCACTGCAACAGAAGCTTATGCCATAGGAAGTTCCATTAACTGGCACACTCTTAATTTCATCCCGTCGGCATTTTTGATTACGATGTCTCCTGAGTAAGTCAAAGTGTTTGTACAACCAAAATGCTGAATTGTCATTTTCAAGATGGACATTCTGATAGCCATTAGATCTTCATGGATTTTCGTGGATGAGCCTTTCAGTTTCCTTTTCCTAGTGAAGATATCCTGACATGAGCGATAGGACAAAAATTTCACTAGGATAGGTCTCATTTTCCCTGCTGATCGAGGTCCTGCTCCGTGACACCTATCAATGCCATTAAGTCTAACATCTACACCTACTGCTTTGCACACGTTCAGCACTGATTCATCACAGATTTCGTTCGAACATTCACGGATGCCGAAAATTCTTACATTACTTCTGCTGTATTGCTCCAATGAATCACACTTGGCATCCCTATCCTTCTTCAGTTTGTGGATTTCTGTCTCCTTCTTATCAAGTTTTTAAGGTAACTCTGAAAGTGTTCTGATATTAAATTTTAAACTTTTTTCAAGTTCTTTTATGACCACTTCTGTTATGCAGGTCAAAATGGCCTGCACAATTTTTTCAAGGAAGCTGTCCGAATTAATGAAGTCGTCCACACACACTTCATGAGGCAGCGTATGTTGGCAGCACTGGTAGTGACTGGGCTTCCAACTCCATTGTTTCGGTGGGCCATTTTCTTTACAATGAAAATTTGGAACAAAAAGAAGAACAATACCGACAAAACATGTGGGTATATACTAATGTAACATTTCTGCAAATTTTTATCACTTCCACTGCTGTATAACACCTTCAAATCACTTGATTACTGTGGAGCCTCATTCACTCTCGCCCGTCACCAAACATTTCAACAGATAGGTTAGAAACTATACACGGTGCGGCCTGAATGGTGTCCTGATGCATTATACATTTACACAAGGTTTACCTACATCAGTACGTGTAATAATAATAATAATAATAATAATCATAATAATAATAATAATAATAATAATAATAATAATAATAATGAGCACTAGAATGAGTATTAAGTTTCAGCGAATTTCACACTTTCCTGCATTCTTGTTGTTGTTGATGCTTGTTGTTTTTAAGCGGCCTAACATCGAAGGCTATCGGCCCATTTTCTGCATTCAGTCAGTGTTTTTTGTCAGTATATACATTTTACGAGGTAGTGACTATCGCATATGTCATTTCAAAGTATACAAACAGTCATCCGTTGGGTTGTGGTATTTTGTCTATACGCAAATTTTGTTGTGGAAGCAATGCATTTAAGCGATTAGAAAATTGAGAATTCAATGTAGGCCTTGCCATTCCCCAACAACACAGAATATACAATAGTAAGCAGATCAAAACATTGAAAATTCGATCGATCAGTCGATCAATCATAGTCGCTACTGCTTGCTATAGCCTATCCATATAGCTACTGATGCTATTGGTTACTTCACATTCAAGATCACACTTGTTTTCTTTAATGTTTATTCAGATTTATTTACAATTTATTCCTGGCATAAAAGACATACCCAAGATTAATGTTATAAAAATTGAAACATGTGCTTCTATTAATGGATAAACATGGTATGACCATTTCAACTGGTAGAAGAATGAATTTCGAGACTTTTTTCTGAATTTCCTGTTATTTCCTGGATTTCCTGCTATTTATTGAATTCCCTGACATTCCCCGATTTCCCGTATGGGCGAAACTCTGTTAAACCTGTATTTGGATGGTGAGGCCAGTCTTCTTTTTTTTTTTTTTTTGTAGAAGTGAAAAGATGTTCATGAATGTGTGTTAATGTGTATGTCTTTACTAGCTGATGTGATAACCTCCTCCTGTCTTATTAGTCAAATGGGGACGCTCATGCTTGAGGTTGGCTACAGCTTCAATGTTGAAATCTACTATTGAGGGATGTGTGGTAAAGAATCTGTAACGAGAGGAGGGTAGGAAGATATTCAAGATTAGGAAATAAGGGTTAAATTTGACAAAAAACGCTGTGTATACATTTACTTACCCCCTCGACCTTTCTGGTGTTAACTAGTTGCCTTTGCAGCATCAGAACAAATGACACTTGCACATCTTGTATTGTATCTGTGTGGCATTTAGGGAAAGGAGTGTGGCGGAGAGGAGATGGGCGGAGCATTGAGCTTATGCAGTGTTGGCTGTAGGCTGAACATTTACAGCGATAATGGCAAAACTTCTTTTGGAGCAGCTACAGAAATCAAGGCCTTTCTACAAAACAACCCTCAGAAAACCTACTTTTCACACAACTGCAGGCATGGGACTCAAGTGGCATTTCATCCCTTCTGCAGCACCACACTGGTGGAATCTGGGAAGCAGTTGTCAAGAGTCTGATATATCAGCTCAGATGAGTGATGGGTTCTTATTGCTCCACCAACAAAGAAGGGACCATTATTACAACACATACTCACATCCCCTCACCAAAGCTATATGATGACCCTTTTGACACTTCCTACCTAACAACATCCCATTTCCTTATAGGAGAGCCAATTACTTCACTCTCTGATCATGATTATACAACCTTGCCCACAAGGCAATACTTTCAGCAGCTAACCCAGAACTCCCAGAAGAGATGTTGAAATGAATATCTCAATAAATGGGCAATGAAATATCCCATAGCAACATAGTCAAACTGAAAGAAGATGACACGAATGCTATGAAGTGGGCGATGACAGTGATCTAATGTGTATCCTGGTAATACCAATATAAATGGTCCGTTATTGGACATTTGGACGGACCATTTATATTGGTATTATAAATTTACTCATTCAGAACAGATGTTTGAGGTTCCCTATGGGAATCAACAATCAACATATCCTGGTAATGACGAATTCATTCACGTAACGAAAGTTCAGGTGAGTAACGGTGAACTTACTAGCCTTATTCACAAACACTAACCCTTACAAACTACGAAACATAAAGACAAGATAACTCTTGAATCGCTTATCTATTCCTTGCATGTTGAAGTAATATTGTTCCGGGATTATCTGTGGAACGCAGAGAGGTGAAAAAAGGTGTCGGCTTTGAATGGGTCTATCTACGATATCAAAGATTAATTTAAACATTAAAATAAAGGTTATATTTCTTTTCAGATCTTAAACTTAACAAAAATTTTCACTAGGTGAAGGAACAAAATGTCAGATACAAAATAGCAAACAAAAATAGAAACGCAAGGGTTGGAAATTACAAGTTTCGAGCTTCCAGCTCCAATTTAAAAGTTTACAACTTCACAAATGTTGTGTTTGTTTAGATAACGAGAGATATCTCCCAAGACACAGTTCAAGAGCACCTTGCTCCAAAGGTTACACGTACAGCCTTCTGAAGGCCCCCTCAATTTTACACCAATATCACGAAAGAGTTTACATGCTCTTTAAATTCAACCAAGGAGGCTATGCTCAAACCTTACAATTTCTTGCCTCTTAAGGCACAACGTACAATTTTCAATTCCTTTACACAGGGGTATCTATTACCCATACTACTGGGCCTTTGTGGAAAAGAAGAACAGGATAAAATACTGGCCCAAACTCAAAATGTATGGAGCCGTACACTTGCGCTCCTTTAAAACCAAGATTTAATACCCTACTTGGGCTTATGGCCCGATGATGCAGAGGCTAGGGAATCCCACACTACTGAGGTGAATAGAAAAAGAAGTTAATGAGTGATTTACAGGAGGAAAAAAAGTTACAAAATCGTAGCCACCTCAAGATAAATTGAAGGAGAATTCGAGATGGTAAAGAATTCTCTATTAACCGATTTGCAGTTCAAGTCTGTATGAAATTTTACATTAGCAGAAAGAAAGTTTACGTTATAGAAAACAGATGATTACATAGTTATATATAAGAACCCACCCCTCGGGTGAGTTTGCGGAAATAGATACAGAGATAGAAAACTGGTGGCTTTTAACTGGGCTTACTTCCTGCCGAACAATTAGGCACACCGCCTCCTCTATTAACACACACACTCAGAAATTTGACGAGTTTAGACGAGGTAACTAGAAAAAGCCGCGGCATTTATACCCGAGGGGAGGGTTCGAGAAGGCATCGGACTAAATCCAAACACACCCTCTCAATTTATTGGATACTCAAGTAGATACAAGAAGCTTATAATAGGCCAAAAAATAAATACAGAAAATTTGTGATTGGCCAGACTCCAAAGCTGCAGGATGAGAAGAAAGTGTTGCAAACCATGAACTATCAAAATACATGAAAGTCAATTTAGATGAGAAAACTTATAAACACAAGACTTCTTTAAATCATTAATTATTACACCTTGCACCAGAGTGCATGACTTCAGTTTTTTGTACGGACATCTATGGAGAAAAGTTCAAAGTTCTGGATGTACACCAAAACAAAACAAAGAAATCCAGTCAGTTTAAGTAACTTTAAAATAAAATATTACTCAGTTATTCAGTAGTGACATCTTCTGATTACTACTTTATGCATTAGCAGTTTCAAGTTTTGTTCAATAGATAGTGTTCCTTAAGGCACTTCTATTAAATGTGCGGGGTTGAGGTGTACTTCCTGGTACAAATATTATAAGTCAAAATGGACTAGTAACACCACAGACCACATTAGGGAGAATAACAATATTTTTCACTTCCCAAGAGATGGCTGCAATGTGTGTGGTATACAAGCGAATGCTGACAGTAAACAAGCATATAACCTACAACTTGTATGAACAAATTATCTAGAAATCAATTATTAATATAATCAATAAGATAACAAAGTTGTTTTTATTTGGAATCAACTAGTAAAATATCCTGTAACTGTAACAAAACAATGTGTCTTTTAGCTACTTTGTGTTCAAAACTATTTACAAATTCAAAAGTATTAGTAGGAATGATACCAGTTCCCAAATAACATAGAATAGAGGTCTTTGGAATAATCCTAACTGCTGCACAAATCATAACACAAGATTGTGGAACAACTTGAAGGAAAAGTGAAAACTAGGTAAGTAAACAGTCAATCTCATAAAAAAGTATATTTTCTGTAGGACTATCAATCATGTGCCCTGAAATGAAGGATCAAACCCTGGTATCTGTTGAGCAATTTTCCACCCATTTCCATTTCCTGATGATGGCTTATCAAATTATGTACATTACCTCACGAGAGTTTTCCTGCGATGACCCTGGCTCTGTTAACTCTGATTTAACTTCTTCTTTCAGAGCTATCACTTCTGATACGTGTTCAAAATTTTCCTGTGGAAAATAAGATATATTAGGTATGCTCATAACACACATCTACAAATACTGTCACTAACAAATGAGTATGTTAATTCATTGATTTCCAGTATTACAGTTACTTTCAGAATTTCACTAATGTTTAAGGATGATTTCTACCAGCAGAGAACTGTTATAACCAAAGGCTGTACTGAGAATGGTGTTACTATTCTTGCCCACTCCTTATGTCAGAGAAAGGATGAGATGGAGAACAAAATATAAAATGCAAAATATTTTCTAGCCATATCAGAAGATATAATACCAGGGATGGAATTGGGGCCATCTCACACAGAATTTGGAAGGAAGCAGCGATAGGCATAAACACTAAATTGTATGAACTGTTTTCATATGTACAATCATATCAATCAAATCATAAAAGTTGTGTGAACTAATTAGAAGCGTTACAACTGTTCTAAATAATTTTTTGTTCTCAGCATACAGTTTGTTTATAGACAGATTAAAATACCTTGAAATAATAGAATCATATTCTCTACTCTGGTTTTGCTAAGATCACAGGGCTACATAAACCATTAAGGCAGTTCTGTTTCAAACAGCATATATCAATGCTTCCAAGTTTAAAATGAAAAAAAATAAACATGAATGAAGCAGACTTATCACAGTCATATACCAGCAAAACATGTGATGTAGCCCAAAGGAAAAGCAACTAGAAATGAAATATTTTACTACTATAAGCATGTTATGTAGTGTTCTGTGAGGAGCTGAGGGGATGAGAACACCGTCAGTGGAGAATCAGCAGTGTTGGAGTGTATATCTGCAGTTTCAGAAGATCCCTTATGATCTACGACAAAACATTTAAATTTTTCACTTGGATTCATAAAACCTTGTCAACAGTAAAGGGGGGGAAGGGCCTGTGAATGAAAGCTCATGTTTTAATATAAGTTAACCTACTACTAAAAGTGAATTAAAGTATCAAGTTCTACAATATACCAACTTAACGCATTCAATATAGAAGAGAACAGTAGCTGAACTAAGGAATGGATGAAAAGGATGAACAAAAAGGACAGGGAAATAATGAAAAAGAGGAAAGAAAAACTCTGTTTAATGTGCCTTAAGAGCCTTAAGAAATTCTTCTCAGAAATCCTGCATTCTAGAGCCCTTAGACATGGTTCTCTATATAACATAGGCTGACCTGCATTTGAGGAATAAAATGAGCTAATCACTACTCAGCCTTTTTGAATGAATTCAACGCCTGAGCAAAATACTTATTTTGAGATAAGTATATTCAGATTTTGAGCTATTTTATCCCTCACATGTCATAGGCAAATCTGCTCTTTCTTCAACACACATAATATCTTCCAGCACATTGTGGATGTGAGGGTAACCCAGAATAATCACACCTGTGTTGACTTTTTGTTTAGCAGACTGGCGTATCGTCTCAAAAACACTAACGAATGATTTGTGATTTAACTTCTTCTACACTAATTATGGTAGGAGTAATCATTTTTAACATGTGGTGCTAATGGCGGTGCAGTACTGTTGGAGAATATTAGTTTTAAAATCAATACAATGGGCCAACCATCCTCTATTATAATCGGAGGGGGAAAATAGAAGAGGTGCATTCCCTACAGGAAAGTTATTTAGATACTGACAGTAAAAAGTACAGACTAATCCAACCACAACCTTAAGTTCCTAAGAGTTGCCAGCTTTGTGTAGCACGTTGTGGTGTATTCCAAGACAAAGAAACAAAACAGAGTCGTACTACGCTTAGATGTCCATGCAGCAAATGGTGACTGCTGGTGTTAATACTGGGGAAGCACATAGTAAATTATACTTCTGTCAAACTTGTTGAACTGCTAAGAGTAAGTTTCTATAATGTTATCTGGAATAAGACTTACAAGTGATGCATTTGTTGTTCCTTCAAGCCCGGCTGGTTCCTCTTTGATCTTTATTTCCAGGTCCATTTCGTATTGCAACTGAAGTAGAAGGTACTGGGATCGTTGATTACTTCCAATGACCTTACACTGAAACATAAGCCAGAAAAATATATTACCTTGTTGATATCATTGCTACTTATGTTGTTTGTCAACAGACTAAGCAACAAGCTTGTAATTTTACATGATCATCATATTATGATCATAATGAAGAACTCAAAATTTGATATGCCTGTTGATATTATGATCATAGCTAAGGACCTCAAGTTTTCTATGACTGATACTTCGATCATAGCTAAAGGCGTCTAGTTTTACATGACTTCTAAAACAGTGATCACTTAAATAGGAAATATAAGTTAACATATCTGTCAATATCAAGATCATAGTCAAAGGACCCCTAGTATTATTTGACACCATATATCATACAGTTTTATATGGAACTGAAACCGCAACAAGATGACCTTTCTTATTAAAAATCCAATGCGCATCGCTTGTGATCGAAATGCACAAAACTTCTTGAAAATTCAGTGACTATTCCGTTTGCATATCACTCTGATCACCTGGGTCCATATCTTGAAATCTTCCTACAATTTATGAAAACCTATAACTTGTTTTCCGGTCATTGACCAGGTCAGGGATGGAATGAATGAAGAAGATAAAGGCTATTAGTATGATAGGGTCGCCACTCTCAAAGTGATTTATTAATGACTGATAGTTGCTATGAAATGAGAATGGAGTGTGTTGCTGGAATGAAAGATGACAGGGAAAACCAGAGTACCCGGAAAAAATGTGTCCCGCCTCCGATTTGTCCGGCACAAATCTCACATGGAGTGACCGGGATTTGAACCACGGTATCCAGCGGTGAGAGGCCGACGCGCTGCCGTCTGAGCCATGGAGACTCCCTTCCTACAATTTATATCCTTTGCAATTAGCTTCAAAACTAACTCAAAAAGATGACAACTCTTTGAGATTTGTTCTATCAAAATTTTCCTTCTCAGGATCAAATTCTCTCAAAACATTCTCCCCTCATCCAGCTGATTCACTATTTCTTTATTTGAGACATTCTCTATCAATCTGATAATCAAGAACTTCTGATATCATGGCCATTCAAAGGATTCAACTCTGTGTTTTCGGCACCAGTTATTATCCGTGTTTCACTTCCGTATGGTGTCGTACTCCATATTCAGTGTAAACATAATTTTAAAATTTTTCAATCTGTGAACCTAACGAACGTGATGGAGAACAGATGGAAATTTAGGCTGGATTCAGTGATGATATTTATCAATATTTACAAGGCATATGTTAGTGTACCACGGCACGTGATCTCCGATGCATTGGTAAAAAAAAGGGCAGGGAGAGGAGAACCAATTATAAAAGCCATGAAAGACAAGTGAGTAAGTAGTATGAATACTACGATGGGACAAACTATCTCATTCAAAGTAGAAACAGGACTTCAAAAAGGATGTGTTTTATCCCCTCCAATCTTCACTACAGTCATGGAAGAAATCCACAAAAGTATACAAACAATGGGAACCAAGAAGGCATCTCTGCAGATGACACAGTAATATGCGGAGAAGATGAAATGGAAGCACAAGAACAAGACACTGTATGGAATTAGGAGATAGAGGAATATGGAATGAAAATAAGTATGGAAAAGTGTATGATAGTAGTGGTGTCGAGAGGTAATAGAGAAGGAAGTGGGAATATTGAAGTAAATGGAAGACCATTAGAAGTTGTGGAAAAAGCTTCAAGTATTTGGGGAGAATAATTGCAGAAGATGGGAAAATAAATTAAGAAATTGGAAAGAGAATTGAACAAGCCAATGAGTTTTACTAATGTGTGAGATGTATAGTCTGTACCTGGGACGTCCGAAAGATATATGAGAAAATTCTGCACCCAATGTATTACAAAACAATTTTGACATATGCATCAGGCACATGGACAACAATAAAACATGATGAAAGCAGAATGCAAGAGGCCAAGATGAAATTCCTTAAGAGAAATAATAGGGAGGGCAAGAAGGGATAAAGTCAGAAACATAGACATCAGGGAGAGGATTGGATTCCCTGAACTGAAAGGCAAGATAGAGTCCCGTAAGCTAAAATGGTATGGACACATGATGAGAATGGAAGAGGATAGAGTACCAAAGTAAGTATTTACAGAGAAAGTCATAAGAGAAAGACATCGGGGAATGCCCAGAAAAGGGTGAATGGATATGGAAAGGAGAGTACAGAGAAGAATGGAGTAAATGTAGAAAAAATATTCGAGGAAGGAAGGGAGTGGTAGAGAAAAACTGAGGAGGTACTTGATTCACATTTCAATGCAAAAGACTGGAAATGGAAAATGAAGAAAATTCTACTGATATGAAGACAAAAATTTATACAATTGTCCTATCAGCTCATTGCATTGAGCAATGCCATCAACAATTACTTAAGTGTCCTTTCTTTATTTTTCTGTGCATGTCACGTCTAATGACATAACCGAGTGGTGTTTACCAGAGCACCCCTTGTAGGGAGTTCCATGTCAAACAATTGGTTTAAATGTTTAGCAGTTTCAATAAATCACTACTGATCTGCATTTAGGGCAGTCACCCAGGTGGCAGATTCCCTATCTGTTGTTTTACTAATATTTTCTTAAATGATTTCAAAGAAACTGGAAATTTATTGAACATCTCCCTTGGTAAGTTATTCCAACCCAAAACTCCCCTTCCTATAAATGAATATTTCCCCCAGTCTGTACTCTTGAATTCCAACTTTATCTTCATATTGTGATCTTTCCTACTTTCAAAGATGCCACTCAAACTTATTCGTCTACTAATGTCATTTCACGCCATCTCCCCGCTAGCAGCTCCGAACATACCACTTGTTACAAACCATCACTCTCATTTTGGTTCTATATTGAAAACAGCAAGCACACTAAGTTTACAAAAGGAGTATATTTATTACCCCGTCTATCCAATACAATTAATACCACGTTATGTGGTTAAATAAACATAGATGTTCAAAATTTTAAGGGTACAAGTTCCGCCCATCCCTTATTTGGCATCATCAGCCTTATTTAATCTTAAAACAAACATTATTTAGAGGACAATAATATTTATGTTTTCCAAAATTTGAACTGTGATGTCTTAAGGTTAAAAACACTAAGGAATAGTAGGTACAATGTATGACGTTGAGATGACATACACAGCACATGTTAAAATCATTGTAAACAATTTTAAAATCTTTGTCCAAAAGCAAATTTTGTGTCATATAAAATTCTAAAAACAACTCTTGTCTGGAACTGAAGTGGATCCTCTTCGTAAGAAAATTCGAGCATATGTTAGCTTGAGGCATTTGTCAATACAAGTCTTCAATTGAGTAGCTGGTTGAAACGTTGAGGCTGGATTTTGTTTATTTTTGCGAAGAGGAGCTAAAGAATATTGACCAGGACAAGAGGCGAATGTTTCAAATTATCTTATTAAGTTGATTGATCCATAAATTACCGTAATATATAGTAATATAACCAATGCAAGGAAAGATGTTGTTTTGCTGGTTGAAGCTGCTTTTGAAACAAGTATATCTGGTATTTGACAGGTATGTTTGAATTTCTCGTGAAACACGGTGTGTGTTTTACCTTCCCCTCAACATTCCGATCCTCCTCTACCACATCGATACAACACGAGGAGTAGGAACTCCAGACAGAACAACGCTGCTAATACACAAAGATATACATAGTTACGGCGAATGAGTAAGTACCCGTTTTACATAATACATAACTCTTGGATATTAACATACAATTTAAACACACACTGTCATACACGCCTTTCTTTTTGTTTGTTTCATTACAGTATAACCACATCCTTTTCCACGATTCTTTACATCTTCTAGAGGGACTACACTTTCACGAGAATTTCAAACATACCTGTCAAATACCAGATATACTCGTCTCAAAAGCAGCATCAACCAGCATATCAACGTATTTTTTGCATTGGTTATATTACGATAATTTATGGATCAACGAACTTAATAAGGTAATTTAAAACATTCGCCTTTCCTCCTGGCCAATATTCTTAGGCTACTATTCACAAAAGGATATAAAATCCAACCTCAACGTTTCAACCAATCTAGTCTATTGAAGACTTGTATTGACAATTGCCTCAAGCTAACATATGCTCGAATTTTCTTACGAAGAAGATCCACTTCAGTGCCAGACTAGAGTTGTTTTTAGAATTTGATATGAAACAGATTTTCTTTTGGGCAAAGATTTTAAAATTGTTTACGATCATTTTAACATGTGTTGTATATGCCATGTCTCAACATCAGATTTTATAACTACTATTCCCTAGTTTGTTTAACCTTAAGAAAACACAGTTCAATTTTTATAAATCATAAATGTCAATGTCCTCTACATAATGTCTGTTTTAAGATTAAATAAGGCTGGAGATGCCCAATAAAAGTAGGCGAAACATGTCACCTTAAAATTATGAATTTCTATGTTTATTTAACCACATAACATAGTGTAATGGTTGTAGAGTCCGCCATGCTAACTCGCTACGGCCGGGGCGTCACCCATCGCCCCACCCCCTTTACGCTCGAGCGCGCCAATCCGCGAGCAACACTCAAGCGCTGGGCCAGCCCTTCTCACTCCCTACATTAACACCTAGATACTTACAATGATCCCTAAAAGGAACTTTCACCCCATCAATGCAGTAATTAAAACTGAGAGGACTTTTCCTATTTGTGAAACTTACAACCTGGCTTGTAACCCTGTTTATCAACATACCATTGCCTGCTGTCCATCTCACAACATTTTCGAGGTCACGTTGCAGTTGCTCACAATCTTGTAACTTATTTATTACTCTATACAGAATAACATCATCCACAAAAAGCCTTACCTCTGATTCCACTTGTTTACTCATATCATTTATATACAAGAAAACATTAAGGTCCAATAACACCGAATTGAGGAATTCTCCTCTTAATTATTACAGGGTCAGGTAAAGCTTCCCTGAGATCTATTTTCTAGAAATATAGCAACCAATTCAGCCATTCTGTTGTCTAGTCCAATTGCACTCATTTTTGCCAGTAGTCTCCCATGATCCACCCTATCAAATGCTTTAGACAGGTCAATCAGGTTATCCTCATCCCTATCCCCATTTTGCAATGTTTTTCACCCACAGTAAACACATGAAAACTGAACATTTGTCAATGTGATATACTTCTGGAATTGGACAAATTAATTGTATATATTAGTAGGTTTATCTACATTATTATTATTATTATTATTATTATTATTATTATTAGTATTATTATTATTAGTATTAATATTAGTATTGAAATTGTAATTCGTTCTTTGTTGTATGTTAATTTCTTCGCAGGAAGCAAAATGTTAATTTATATTTGTGTATTATAATAGTTATTTTTATGTACAGCAGGATAGCATAGTACCGAAGTAATTTGTTTCAGTCTCTTTTTTCATTTATTCAGTATGTTATATATTTTTATGTTAATTATGTATTTCACTGGTTAAGTGTAAGACAGGGACACGTGTCCCTAAATTTGCCAGTTAAAATAAATCATGTCTATCTATCTATCTATCTAATCACAATGACCTTCTGTATCCAAGATATCTGCTATATCTTGCTGGAACCCTACAAGTTGAGCTTCAGTAGAATAATCTTTCCTAAAACAGAACTGCCTTCTATCGAACCAGTTATTAATTTCACAAACATGTCTAATATAATCAGAAAGAATGTCTTCCCATAGCATACATACAACGCATGTCAAACTTACTGGCCTGTAATTTTCAGCTTTATGTCTATCACCCTTTCCTTTATACACAGGGGCTACTATAGCAACTGTCCATTCATTCGGTATAGCTCCTTCAAGCAAACAATAATCAAATAAGTACTTCAGATATGGTACTCTATCCCATCCCATTGTCTTTAGTATATCCCCAGAAATCTTATCAATCCTAGCTGCTTTTCTAATTTTCAACTTTTGTATCTTATTGTAAATGTCATTGTTATCATACGTAAATTTGAATACTCTTTAGCATTAGTCTCCTCCTCTATCTGGACATTATCCTTGTATCCAACAACTGTTTATTGTTCCCCAGGTGGTACAAAAATTGTCTATGTTGAATACCTCGAGTAGTGCCTCAGGGAATTCATTTCACCCAATAGGAGTGTTTTTTAGTCAGTTTGTGATACTTCACTGTAAATGTAAACTTACTGCACTAACAATGAATACTACAATTTCTCCCACAGGTAATATATAAACTTTGTTACTGTGGCTAATTGAGTCGATTCTTACACATTGCCGGGGAACAGATTTCTATGTAAACACATATCTATTCAGGAAACTATGCTCAATAGTATTTTGTATATTTCAATGTAGGGGACACTACTGAAATGTGCTGTGTTTACTTGTTCTGGCCGTCACAGGTTATTCTATTAATATGTTATTAGCTTTACTTTCAAGCAACTGCTTTTACAGCTTCCACAGCCAGAATGTATTCCTGAGGATTGTTCTTCCATTCCTGCTAGCAGTTTAATGTTGCACTAACAACTCCAAGGGAAAGGGATTAGATTAGGTACGCAGCAGCTTTAATTAAGGTTAATTAATGATAAAATGGGGAAAACACGGAAACGTTTTCCAGGGCTGCAGATCCTAGGATTCGACACCATGCAAACTCACTGCCACTCGCCCCTGATAATCTTCTACACACCAATAAATCAGAGAGGCAGCCAACTGTTACCTACATCATCACGAATAAAAACCGGATGTAGCTGCTGTGGGATAATGATGTCATACTGAAGAATCTCCATAACAACACTGATATAACAAGATACAGATATCCCAAATGGGAACATTTCAAGATTTGGAACCCTACTGCCATATGTCGCAACCTGTAGTGTAAAGAACAACTCAACATTCACAGCGTCACTATAAAACTGCACACAGAGCTAAATAACACAGCAAAACAATAATTAAAATTACACACTACATACTGAATTTCTTTCTGAATCTACCATCCGCAATCCTCATCTGCGTAGCTCTTCAGAAAAAGATCGTCATTTCACTAAATTGAGATATATTGCTGCTACACACATCCTGCAGGTACTTGCAACGCACAGGCTGGGAGTTTTTTTTTAAAAAGCAAGCTAGATATATGCGTATTCATTTTGAATGCTTAATTAAAAATAAAATTTAAGAAAATTAATAAAATTAAATAGTAAAAATTAGGAGAATGCTGAAACTGAGAAAGATTAATATTAACTTCTAATATTCTCAATTGAGATCTATATATTTAGCAAAAGTATATGTCTGAACTTACCGACAATATGTTACTGGTTGTGAACACAGTGTAGAATGATACAAATCACAATTCCTCAAAGAAGAAAATCCGTAAATCACTTAACGGAGTAAGCTGTAGAATTGGCTATTACGCGCCTTATATAACAACATATTAGCCACTTCGAAACAGAACCGGATATTTTAATGTTGATAAATCACCTACAACAAACTCTTGAAGAACAAATTTGATTTGCAACAGTCAGTAGATCAGGCTGAATTTAGGAAGGGATGTATTACTAATGACCACTGCACAGTATGCGACACTTCTTCTGCTTCTGCTTGAAATGTGAATGGGCTTGTTATATCACCCAGTTCCAATACTTGTAATAATTCACACTGTAACACTCATATACAGTATACCAAAATACACAACTGCGGGGAGAGTTGTAGTTTAACATATTCGTAATGTCTACAATTGCAGTATGCGACACTGGGTGCAATATCCCGCTAAGTCTGGCTCAAGGAGGATATGTAAGAGAGAAGGAACCTCTCCGGGTGAAAAAGGGAATACCAAAGCAGGTCAATAAGTCTTAACGAGTTTTATGCCATGGAAGGAGGGATCAACTGACTGAATTTTACGATCCAATTCTTCGTACACTAGGGGAAATAAAATCGTCCGGCTTTTATACATATATACATGCATTTTCATTATAGTCCGTTATGCCTTCCAGCGTTCAGTCTGCAAGCCTCTGTGAATTTACTATACGTCGCGACAATCCTCTATTTGCAACTAGTGCCGTGGCCTCATTTAATTCTATAGCTCTTATCTTTAAATCGTTAGAAACTGAGTAAAACCACTATCATCTTGGTCTCCCTCTACTCCTCTTACCCTCCATAATAGTGACTATTATTCTCCTAGGTAACCTATCCTGCTCCATTCGTCGCACATGTCCCCTCCACCAAAGACGATTTACGCGTACAGTTTCATCCATCGAGTTCATTCCTAAATTAGCCGTTATTGCTTGTTCCGTGTACTCTCCTGCCATTGTTCCCACCTGTTTGTAAAATCAATAATTCTCGCTACTTCCATGTCTTGTACTTCTAACGTATAAATAAGATATCCTGAGTCCACCCAACTTTCGCTCTCGTAAATCAAAGATGGTCTGGAAACACACCGATGTAAAGACAGATTCGTCCAGGAGCTAACTTCCTTTTTACAGAACACTGTTGATCGCAACAGCCAACTCACTGCATTAGCTTTACTACACCTTGATTCAATCTCACTTACTATATTACCATCCTGGGGGAACACACAAAAAAAACTTAGAATTATCTACCTCTTCCAGCTTTGTATCACCAATCTGACATTCTTACCTACTGACATCAATTTAGACGTGGAGAGGCTAATTGTCATACCATACTCATTGCACATATTTTCAAGTTCCAACACTTTAGACTGCAGGCTTTCGGCACAATCTGCCATTAAGACGAAGACGTCAGTAGAGGCCAGGCTGCTTACTACATTTCCACCTGCCTGAATCTCTCCCTGCCAATTTATACCTTTCAGCAGATGATACACGTAAATTACGAAGAGCTAATGAGAAAGATTACAGCCTTGTGTAACCCCTGCAAGCATCCAGAACCAAGAACTCATTCTACCATCAATTCTCACTGCAGCCCAATTGTTATCATAAATGCCTTTGATTGATTCTAATAATCTACCCTTAATTCCATAGCCCCTCAGTATGGTGAACATCTTTTCCCACGTTACCCTCTCATATACATTCGCTAGATCTACGAAACATAAGCACAACTGTCTATTCATCTCGTAACATTTTTCATTTACCAGGCGCACACCGTACTGAAAGTCGGATACTGACAGCTCCTCTGTGGTCTGTAACCACACTGGTTTTCATCCAACTTCCTCTCAACAATTGATCACAACCTCCCTTCCAAGATGCCAGTGAATACTTTGCCTGGTATAGTAATCAATGAGATACCTCGATAGTTGTTGCAATTCTTCCTGTTCCCTTGCTTATAGATAGGTGCAATTAATGCATGTGTCCAAACCGAAGGTACCTCACCAACACTCGGTTCTAATCTTAGGTACTACCGGTATTCTATGAAGCAATTTCATCCCTGCCTTGCCGCTATACTTCACTACATCAGGTCTAATTTCACCTATCCCTGCTGCTTTATGACAATGGAGTTTATTTACCATCCTTTCCACTTCCTCAAGCGTAATTTCACCACATCATTTTCTTCCTCCCCATTAGCTTGGTTGTTCGCGACACCACCAGGAAGATTTCCTTTTACGTTGAGACGATTTTCAAAATATTCCCTTCACCTGTCCTGTGGTTCCCTGGGATCTATTATGAGTTCACCTGAATTAACCAGAACACTGCTCATTTCCTTTTTCCTTCATTTCCCAAGATTATGTATTTCTGCCCAGAAAGGTTTCTCTGATGCTTTAAATAGCCTTTCTAGGTGATTACCAAAATCTTCCCACGACTTTATTTTGGATTCAACGACTATTTATTTCGCTCTGTTTCATTCTTCTGCGTACAATTTAATGTCTGCATTGGCCCTTGCTTGGAGCGATTTCTGATAAGCCTTCTTTTTACGTTTAGAAGCTGCTGTCACCTCATCATTCCACCAAGATGTTCGCCTTTGCCCATCTTTACACACAGTCGTTCCTAGTCATTCCCTTGTTGTTTCTACTTCAGCATCCCTGTATACCACACATTCTCTTTCTATATCAGTAACCTGCTTACTGTCCACTGTTCGAAACTTGTCACTAATAATATCCATGTAGGCCTACTTCTGTCAAAATTCCTCGTCCTGGAGATTTTCTACACTTATCCCTTTGCAGACAGATTTCACTTTCTCTGTTCTAGGCCGTTGAGATACTCGTACTTAGTTCACTACAGATCAGACCGTGCTCTGTATAACAGAAAAGTCACCGAAAAAATCGTACATTTCTAACAGACTTCCTGAATTTGAAGTCGGTTAATATATAGTCTACTCTATGGAACTGGTACCCCTAGCCTTCCACGTGTAGCGGTGAGTAGCCTTATGCTTGAAGAATGTAGTCGTAACTGCTAAACACATACCAGCACAGAAGTCCAGCAAACGCTTTCCTTTCTCATTAGCTTCCATGTCTTCCCCATATTTACCAATCGCCCCTTCGAATACTTCAGTTCCCTTTCCAACTCTCGCATTGGTATCGCCCATTAGCACTATCCTATCTTTGCTGTTAACCCTGACTGCGATGTCACTCAATGTTTCATAAAACTTGTCAACTTCATCCTCATCTCCACCCGCACATGGTGAATAAATTGAGACAATTCTCGTCCTAATTCCTCCAACTGCCTAATCTACCCACAACGTTCGCTCATTTACGTGCCTAACAGAAACTACGCTGCGTACAATAGTATTCCTGATAAACAGTCCTACCCGATACTCTGACTTTCACCTTTTTAACACAAATCAAGTATACTTTATAAGCTCCTGTCTCTTCCTCGTTATTTCTTCTTACCCTTAATTTCACTTAGTCTACACCTAGTACATCCAGATGCATCCTCTTTTCTGACTCAGCCTGTTCTACTTTCTTTTTTCCGTAGCTCCCCATCGAATTCCATTTCTTTACAAAGTTGTTTCCAAGATGAACCTCGCCTGTCAAGTGAGAGTGGGTCACCATTACTCCCATAGGTCCGAGGCTTTCTTAAAACGTACTGAACTTGGTAAATCCATGAAGCAGGATGTCACCCTACTTACACATAGTCCTGGTGAGCATTTTTCCTCTAACGGGTTAGGGACCACCGGTGGATTGTGTAGTCCTAGCCGCATGAGCGAATGAAGGGCCATTATACAGAATATCTCTGAGGACCCACTCCTGTTCCGTAGCAACTGGTATCCCGACACTCAGGACCACTTACTAGGCCACTCAGCTGTTGCCCTTGGTTCACGAACTAGAACGTGACTACAGTAACGTACACCATGAACCATCTAATATTATTATTCCGGAAATACCGTGCATCACAGAGGTGTAAAAAGGTGTTGTGCTGAATGGATGGACAAGGAATTGACAAGAGCATAATTTAATGCCCAAAATTTTGAAATTGTATTCCTTCCGTCTTGTTCTCTTATTTAAAATTTGGTAAATAGAAGATCTAAAAAAAGCAATAACAATATAAAAATGAACTCGTTAGTTCCAACAACAACGACATAAAGTCCAAAATCAGGTACAAAAGTAGAGAGAATTATCAGGATGATAATATACGATGGATGAGTATTATTAGCTCTGAAACAGTTATACTATTTTATAAGAAAAGGTTTGCTCCATTAACTTCCATAGCCTAAAAGTCTGAGCTCCAAACTCAGAGGCATAACTTTCTTGGAGTGCACAAGGTTATACAATGGCAATCTTCAAATCAGGTATTTACAGTCACTTCTGCTCAATTGGTTTTTATTTCTTTTTTTTTTTTTTCGGAAACGTAAACAGGGACGATGAGTGCCCATAATAAATGGCTATGATGTAAAAAGGTAAAGGTTGGTAAAGATCGGGGGAAAACAAAATCCATGAGGGTGAAAAATCTGCGCTCCTTGTAGAAAACTCTTAAAACCTTAAGTGGGCTTATGGCCCCAACATACAGAGGCTAAGCGTATTGTGCGCCGGGGAGACTAAATGATAAACATTAAATACCAAAATCTGTTAATAATTTTAGAGGATAAGAAACCTTAGTCACCCCATACCGAGATGAACGGTAGTCAACAGAGGGTAATCACTCTTGTCCCCTTACATTATGCATTTTCCAGTAGGGAATAAAACAGATTACTTAGATTGGCGAATTTTTTACATTTAAACAGCAGAGTTTAGTAATGTACATGAAATAAAAGAGTTTTGAATCATTTCATATGTTAAGAAAATTCTGCCATTACCTTGAGTTGCTGGGCCTTTGAACGCCGATTGCGTCCTCTGCCACTTTAGTATACGCCGCACACAATAAACTGGAGCCATGACCATGACAATACAGCCTTAAAGCGCTCAGCTTTTATAGTATCTGGAGGGGAAGTTCCAGAACTCTTTACAGATAGGCTGGATGCTTGTACACACCCCAAAACAAAATTTATTTGGCTAGAGAAAGTATACACAAATTATCTTTAATCCCGGCGGAGAGGACAATTAGGCCGATGGTAGAGACATCTAATAGATGAAAATCCAAGTGTATTGCATAACATTAATTCAAGTTCAATTACATAGATATCCTTACAGAAGGCAAGCAGTCTGACTGCACGGAGAAGGTGCACCCCCGGTACAGACCGCCACTCCCTAAGGTTTTGCCACGGTATGAACAGCTTTGAAATCTTGAATCTTGCCGTACATAATTTTTGATAAAACATATATAAGTTGGAGTATCACTTGATAGAGAGGCCTTTCATGTTTAGTTGTTGAAGTAAAGTAGTTTAGATAGTGTTTGCGAAGTACTAGAAGTTCGGAGTGTTGCGCCCAGAGTCGACAGCAAGAGCGGCCGCCGATGACGATGTCAGGATGGGGTCGCCCGGGCCCCCAAGGTACCCTCAGATATCATCCTCCCGTATATTTTGAGGAGCAACCAAGGCGATGGTCACAAAGTACCAAGTAGCATTGTTCGGGCTAAATATAGAGTGGGCGGTTGGAGTTCAGCATCAAAGCCACTCTAGAGGATGATATTCCCAAAGGAGTCAGTTTGGACGGAGTCTCGGCCGGAACGAGGCGGGTCCATACCCCGCGCCGGCATCTCTCACTCATTGACACGACGTGGCCTCAGGTGAAAATATGGCACTGTAGTTTTGATTTTTGGGGCAACTGTAACTTACTCACAGAGAGTGTTACATGTGGTGCAGGTACGGCTGGCAACTTTGGAGGAATAGTGTACGGAGTTTCTGACACAGGTTTGGAGGCAGGGTCCTTAATGGCAGAATAATAATGAGATCATTGAAGGGAAGGTTAGAAAAAGGATTTAAACAAAAAATGAAATTTAAGTTATGACGTTATTTATATACATACAATATTTCACAGCCAACAGGGGCAGCAAGACTCCTTATTCTAACTTGATTATATGAAACTTAAACTAATAAGATACTAAGGAAGGAAATATAATTAAATCAACAACATCATCCCTTGGTGGCATATACTTAAGAAGCAAATGCCTTTACACAGGTTTTACTTGACACAGGTGTAGCTCAAAAATCTTTTCATTTCATTGACAGGAGTAAGGAAATCAAGCCTAATGCAGGGTTAATGAAATCTGAGGGCAAGCTTGCGCGCGGAAACAAAGTTTTTAACCATTACCTGATCTCCAATTTTTTACTTGGTGGATCTTTGTCCACGGTCATACCTCATTTTTACTCTCCGGTGAGAGGCCTTAAGATTATTTCTGGCTTTTCCCCATAAATCTCGGATATTCTCTGGATCTATTGTCTGTGGCAAAATCTCATTGGTCGACTACGAATTTGACAAATGAGTATTTGGGACAAACTTAAACATAAGAGGAATTGGAGAAACTTGTGCTACTTATGAATGGCTGAGTTAAATGCTAATGATAACCAGTGTAAGGAAGTGTCCCTTTGGGAATGATCTTCGTGGTGAAAAGCAATAAGGGCAGGTCGAGGATTATGATTAACCCGCTCAGCTAGGGATGGTTGTGGGTGGTGCGCAGATGTCGTGACATGCGAGATAGAGAGATCGAAACGGAACATACGAAATCAATTACAGGGGAACGGCTTAGCGTTATCAGGAACAACATATTGACAGGGTCCAAAAGACGACAAAACAGAACTGAGACAAGAAATAGTAAACTGAGTAGTGGCAAGCCTAGTCGGAAACAGCCATAAAAACCGAGTAAAACCACCCACAACACACAAGAATGAATTTAATCCCATTCCCTTTAAATTGGGGAAGGGTGTGACGTAATCCATGTACAATCGCTCCATAGGGCGAGATACTTGGTGTGAGGATAATAGTCTTTAATTAGCTGACAACGTGGGCTTGCTAATCAAACAAGACTTGCATGCCTTAACCAGTTCCCTAATCTCGCCATCCATGCTCTTTCAGATAAACGTCCCTCTTATCTTCTCTCTGGTTTTATAGATGAATAGATTTCCCCTAATGCGATCTCATGGTAATACTTCAAAATCATAGGTACTAGCACTGCTGGAACGACAATTTTTGTCTTCTGATCGTGCCTCGAAGGGCCACACAGATCTCCATTCCTCAAAACATAAGAGACGACATGTTCCCCAGAAGAAAGGGTTTCCATAATAGGAGCATGCACCGTGTCTCCACGCTGGCATTTGGCTATATCGTCAAATAACAAAGAGGCATTAGTCAAAAGTGCACTTATGCAATTGGTTTGAAAATAGAAGGGGAACGTCTTTCCTCCGGATCAACAGAATTAGAATCGCCGGAAAACATTCGGCTTAAGCCACTGCGACTTCGTTCTCCGACACTCGAATGTGTAGCACGTCAAACTGAAAAGCTGAAACCCTAGTCGCCCAACGGATGATGCGTCCGGTACAACGGGGCCTAGGAAAAATCCAGCTCAGAGCCTGATCGTCGGTCTCCAATTAAAATTTAACGTGCTCAAGGTAGAGGCGGAATTTTTCGAAGGCAAATCAGACGGCCAGTCTTTTCAACTCATATATAGAGTACTTGGTCTCTTGAGGTGACAATGTTCCAGGCACATTGTTAGTTGGGCGCTTTCCGATTTCATATTCCTGAAGAAGAACCGCCGCATCGCAGATAAAGCGGTGTCTGCCTGTAAAGTTAACTTCTTGGAGAAATCTGGCATTGCCGAGACCGGGGCGTTACACAGAGCTGATTTCAGATCCTCAAACGCAGCTTGCTGTGATGTCCCCAATTCAAACTGGGCACCTTTCCTGCGGAGAAAGACGAGCGAAGTGTTCTTCAAAGGTCTCGGAGAAAACAACATCATCCAGATAATGGTACAGATAATTAAATTTAATATTGGAGAAGATGCTAACTAGCAGCCTATTAAAAACTGCCACGTCCCCAGGGAGCCTGAAAGGCATCCCGTTGTATTCATACAAGTTCCATTCACTAGCGAAACCAGTCAGATATTTCGATTCTTCCACCAGAGGTATCTGGTTTTAGGCTTGGTTAAGATCTAAGATGGTGAAGAACATAGCCTTACGAAACCAAGAAAGACACGAAAGCAAGTCGGGAAGGGGTGCTGATTATAGAATTATCTTACGATTTAATGCCTTCTAATCAAGCCGCCTTGAGGTTTCTGAACCAGAAAAATGGGTGAATAATACGCCTACTTGGAGGGTCGAATGATACCATACCTCAGCATTTGGTCAATGATTTCCTTGAGGGACTTTGTTTCAGGTGGAGATAGCCTGTACAGAGGAAATCTTAGACGGACCGAATCCGGAAACTCGATTTTGTATTCAAGTAAGTCAGTCACACTAAGATTTTCCGAAAGACTCGGAAAATGACTGACATAATTTACGAATGCAATTAGCCTGTTCCTCAGGTAGATGGCTAACGTCTAACGACATCTCACTCCCGGTAGACGAAATAACAGATGATGATACAGAATTACATTTTAAATGAGGTATATGGAATTTAATCCTAAATTTGAATGTGCAGGAGTTACTTTGAAAATCGAGCACGATACCGGAATATGACATGAAATCTACACCTAATATCACAGGCCATGACAAATTTTTACCAACAAATAACATAAAATTAGATGTAAATTTAGAAATACGAAGTTTCACCTGAGTAAATCTTAAAATTTCTAGTGGGCAAGAGTTAACGAAAACACATCTTACAGAAGGAGAAACTTATTCAGGAAATTTACAACTAAGCTTTAATTTTGAATACCATTCTTCCGAAACAATAGAGTGAACACTTCCGGAATCTAAGAGGGCAGTAACATGTTCATTGCTTATTTCAATTTTAAGGAATGGAACAAAATCTGAAGTATCGGAGGCAATCTTGAGGCACTCTTTTGGACCTTCAAAGATGGTCTTAGGCGTTCTTCCCTCTTTAGCAGATATGATTTCCGATTTAAACTGGGCTGAACCTTGAGGTGCAGATAGTGGCGCGGACTCAGCCGAGCACCCTAGTTATTTTCTATTGCTGTGGTCAGCAAAGGTAAAAACAGAAGTAGGACAAGAAGATATACTATTTGACAAGTTACAGTTCTTAGCCTGGTGTGTGAATGGCCCGCATTTGGAACAACCTTGAGAAGACGATCCGTACTGACTTTTAATGGGACAGCATAGTCCCCATTTCTACCCGCAGACCCTGACATTAATTTATTAACTTTATTAGACAGTTCATAAATATGTTGAGCCAAGGAGTTTGGCATATTTTAGTGCTCATCTCTGATTTTAAGAGGAAATAGATCCCCTACACTATTACAGAAATTAAAGAGTATAGCCTGAACACGTTTAAGCTGGTTTACTTTCCGGGTTGAACCGTGTTGTCGTTTTTTGTACATTATATACAGTTTGCTGACGTTCCGAATACATCGCAGTATTCTTTGTCATGCCGACTGAAATACCCCTATTCGATCCGAGGTAACCAGTCTCCCAGGCAGCAATCCCACTACAAAGGGTTGTTCCTGACCTTGATCTATATATCCTAGCCTTTCTAGCTGACGTAAGCAGTGAAAAAAGAGATCTACATCATTCGGAATTCTTTCATCCGCACGAAGAAAATGCTTTCGAGAGCGGATATGAACTCATCATCATCATCAACATCCTAAACCATCTCCAGTTTCCCGGGTGTGGTATATGTACCATGTGCCTTGTACCATTCCTCCTCCACCAACTTGTTGCAATCATGACCTCTCAGCAATACATCGTTCTTAACTGAATCTATCCATTTCCTTCGTGGCCTTCCCACGGGTCGTCTTCCTTACTTTTCGGTCAAATTCCTTCCTTGCAGTTCTGTTAACTGGCATCCTCTTCATGTGGCCAAACCACTTCAGTCTTGATATCTGAATCTTATTGAGGAGAAAATCATCTATTCCTACTTCTTCTCAAATTTTCTCATTCCTAACCTTGTCTTTCCTGGTTTTATGGATCACAGTGCGTAGAAGTTTCATTTCAGCTGCCTGGAGTTTGTAATTATCTCTATTGGTCAGTGTTGTGGTTTCGAGACTGCATGTAAGAATTGGTGTATAATAGGACTTGTACAACGTCATTTTTGTTTTCATAGGTATTTGCTCATCCCACAGCATGTGTCTTACCTGGTGGAAAAATTGTGTTGCCTTATTGATTCGATTGTTCACCTCATGTTTTGCTAGGTTGTCATTTGATAGAACGCTACCCAAAAAGAGCGGAATTGAACTAAGCTAACTAATTAAGAAATATTACAATGTAATTAACATGCAGATAATTATGATAACCACACCTGATGATTTATTGTTTGTATAAAAGTTCTAGTCTTCTCTCTTTAGCACTTGTGTACTGCTCTGTTTCTTTCTTATTAAACTCCGGGATGTTTCCCAAGGCTGAACAGAGCCATCTTCTCCTAGTGTTTCTCAGAAAAATGTCAACCCCATTTTGAGTCGAAGAACGACGTTAACTTTCAACAGTTGGCATATGTATGGTGACGGTTTTGTTCACAGCATTGACGCATTACCAGAAAGTTATTCCGAATGAAGAAGCCTTAACAACGCTTTAGCACCGGCAGCCACTCGCAGACCTGGTCTTGAATACAGAACTTGCAATTCTGTTTTCAGTTTTTGTTCATTCTACGATTATATGCCGATCCTACCTCGTTCCTACATCTTTGTTTGTTAAAGGGTTCACTTGCAGTCTCGTCGTATTTATAATCTCTGTGCATTGCTCTTTGTATCGAGATATCGATTATAGGAAATACCTTAGCATTGTTGATTTTACAGCGGTGTGAATATTATTAGAAAATTTTGTATAAAATCACATTTATTCATTGATATTTTTCTTCCAATTGAAATTAATCACATATTTAGTATTTGGTATGCATTCGCTTTGATTATATGGCAGATTCAGTGCGATATGGCATGCTTTCTACATTTTTTTGCAGGAATCTTTGATTTGCTTATCATAGTGCCATTTATTAATAAGTGTCTCTATGATATTTATCTTTGTTGTAATGCTGTTTTTCTTCAGTTTTCATTTCACAATGGCCCAGAGATTCTCAATGGGGTTTACATCTGGACTACTGCAGGCCAAGAAAGTGCTTTTACTTTGTTTCCACTTAAAAGCTTCGTCACAGACTTCGCTTTATGGCAAGGAGCAACATCGTGTATGAATACAAAGTAACCATTGGGAATCCACTATCTCATTTGCGTCAATAATCTTCTTTCAAGTACTGTTTTGTATTGCGGCTGGTTCATCATACCCTCTACAATATACAGACGTCCTATACCATGATCTGTCGTAACACTCCAGACCATAACCTGGATGGGATGCTTGACAGTTTGTGCAATTAATTGGGGCAAGAACTCTTCATCAGTGCTTCTCCTCACGTACTCACTACTTTCGCCTGTTATTGCAAACACTGGTTCGTCGGAAAAACATGCCTGGAAAATGAAAAACATATCTAATACCATACACACATCAGTATAATGAAAATTAAATGAATAAGTTTCTTGCAAGGGGAATTTCATTCATTTGTGTTAAATTTGGATTTCTCTTACTTCAGAATATCGTATCATAATTCAGGTTCATTGACTGGAATTATTATAAGTAACCAATTATAATTTTATAATACCTTGCTCCAGTCATCTCCGAATCGTTCACTCACGTCTTTTGCCCACGCTTCATCCAGGTGTCAGTGCAAGACACACACAAGCCAGTAACGGGAACATCTGATTCAGTTGTTTCCAAATCACTGTTTAGGTTCACAGCTTCCTGCACTGATGATGTCAGATTATCCTCACATTACTTCTCTTTGTATGAGTCTACCTCGCAGGTGGGGGTGGCATGTTCATAATTCCACAAAATAAGCTGGTATCTTCCCTTCCAATACCTGAACATCTCATTCCATAGCACAATCTCAGGTTGCTTCATAAGTCCAGTTATTCACTTCAGACGTTCTAGAAGCAATATAAAACTGACAGCTGTCACAATACAAATATAAAGTACAGACTACACCAACCCTCTCTTCGTCATCATATAACTTCAAATCTCGCGCACAACAGTTAGCACATGCACAAGCTGAACGAATAACTTCTCGCAGAATCCTCAAATCTATGAACCTAAACCCACTTGAGGATTTATCTTCCATCTTGTATTCATCGAACGAAATGCCTCAATCAATATTCGTCTCAGCAGCACTGGATATCTTGAACGAAGTACTGCGGATACTGGTATCCTGTTCTGTGCCTTGCCCTGATACATTCGATTTCTTTTTCGTAAACCGAGAAGAACTGTCCTTTTTTTACTTTCTTCAAAACTCTACGTTCACCTCAAGGCATACTGTTCCTTTGAATAGCATACAACTAACAAAATTAGCAATTGGTAAATCGGATATGAAACCACAGCAACACATATAGATAAATACGCTGTCAACAAAGGAACCTGAAGAATGCGGCGGCCATACTTTTCCACAGCTTTATTGATGACAGGTTTCCATGGAAGAAAGACAAACACGTGGAAATTCTCCGTAAGAGTAATGAAAAAACTCGTCCTACAGAGTTGGGCGTGGCAGTATACAAGCAGTTACAGATACTCATTTTTCTCATATTTACAGATGGCATTGACCTGTAATATTTTTTATTAAAATCCTGACATGTTAAGGTATATTATGAGCAAATAAGAATTGGCTATTTTTAATCATTTTTACGTATGTTCCCCCTTAAAAGGTGTTTTATGGGTATCATAGGTAGTTTAAGACAGTATAGTACATCAGCTGTGTCAAGACACATACAAAATGTAGTTACTAAGGAGATACTCTAATATCAAAATAAAGCTACACTAGAGGGTTCGGTCAAAGCTTTAAGAGTATTATGTCAGCAGATTGGAAAAATGGAACAATACCCACTGGCTGGAAACGATCCATCATCTACGTTCCTATACCAAAAAAGGCTATCTGTTGTACTGCACAAACTACAGTACGCTTGTCCTAATATCACATGCTAGTAAGGTGTTGCTAAAGATCATGCAACGAAGATTAGAACCTTAATTGTCTAAACCTCGAGCTCGTTTTAGGATAGATATCATTAATAATATGCGTTGGATGGTAGAGGGAGCACAGGAGTTGGTCATCAGAAGGCCTTTTATAGTGTAAATCACAGGACCATGAGGGATGTCCTTAGACGGATTAACATCTCTCTGTTTTGGATCCCAACTACCGATTTAAATTCACACTGTTGACTTAGTTATATGGTTCTCCGAGTACTGATATACATTTTACCTGGACTTTTTCTGACCGTAATTTGGCAGGTGCGATCCTAGCTCAGTCAGGTGGTATTTGAAGGTGTTCAAATACGTCATCCCCAAGCTGGTAGATTTACGAGCAGGTAAATGTGCTCTTGCGGGACTAACTTCCGGCACCTAGGCGTCTTCGAAAACTGTACAAGTAGAGTAGTTAGTGGTACGTAAAGCCAATAACAAAAATATTCAATACTATTGTTGAAATTGTACTTTTTCTGTTCTTCTGGGTTTATTTTATCTTACTGTATATTATTTACTTCTCATTGGCAACGGTGAGGTTTGGATTCGTGGTTCCTTCTTATAGTTAACCCCAGTAATACTAACGAGGGGTACATTGTGCCCACCACCTGCTATTTATTGCTCTGTTTCTTTTGACATTTGATATTAAAAGGCTGTAAAATATATTCATTGTTACCAACTCCGAATGGTGTATTTGGTTTGCTCATTTTTACCGTCTGAAGGCGGCGCAGTCATTCAAACATGAGTGAGCAAGAAGTAACCCCTTCACTTAATTAGTATTGGCAGGATTTATAGCGTTGTTGGCCACTCACAGTAAACCTGAAATAGTTTCTTTCTTGACTGCTTCTAGACATTACTAACTGGATAGTTCTGTGTGTACTCCAAGAGCATTGCACCTGATGGATGGTTGCTGGAATACTCTCCGAGATAGCTAATTCGTCTGAAGATGACGACATTGATATTACTGTTAGTGAAAACGAAGAAGGAACTGAGAATATATATATATTAAAAAAAGCGAGCTGGATTACCATCATGAGAGAGATATACAGATAAACCCAGTTTCAAAACTGTTATCCGCCAGACGCGTAGAAATGATTCATCAGACTGAATGTAGAACATTGAAAATATTTGCATTTTAACAATAGCTCAGTCAGCTGTTTATTTATGGGGTTGACAGCTGATAATGTTACCAAGTTGAAATATATTTCTTTAGTTGATTGTAAGGAATGTGAAATAAGTTGGTAAATATCTCCAATAATAAACATCAGAGTTTCACAGGAACTTGACTTTAAGTGCTCGTCACAGAGCGCACTCCCGTTGGTATACAATGACATTAAAAATAGGGTTGATATTCCTAGGGTTAAAATTGAAAGTCACGCAGATAACAATAGAACAACAATGGAAGCTATTGGATGAGGGTGACAGTGGGTTGAGTGAGAAGACGTATGCATAGAGCGGAACTTTCTTTCACACATCACAGGAAAACTAGAATCCAGCTTTGAATTGTTGATGCTAGTAAAATAAATTTTAATTTATCTTCTGGGAAAATAAATTGTTAGATGATGCAAATATCTGTGAGTTTTCCGCAAATGTGTAGTAAAGCTGGAAATATGGTCATAATAATTATAACACCAGCTGCGCGGCGGAAATACTTGATGCGAGTCCCTAGACCTCTTGACGCGAGTGTAACGTCCAGCCGTCAGAGCAAATGAACACCATGACTATCTCGAGGAAGAACATCTATACTATACACTCTTATGCCTTTCAGCGTTCCGACTGCAAGACTTGTGAAGTTACTAAACGCCTCAAGAATAATCTATATTCAACTATCACTGAGACCTCGTTTATTTCCATATTCTTATCTTTAAAACTGATTCTGACCATCGTATTCTGTGTTTCCCTCTACGTCACTTACCTTCCACAACTACTTCACTATTCTCCTAGACAACCTACCTTCCTCCGCTCACTTCACATGACCACTCCACAGAAGCCGGTTCACGTGTACCGCTTCATTTATCGTGTTCATTCCTAACTCAGTCTTAGTACCTTCCTGCCATTGTTCCCACGTGTTTTAGCAGCTATTTCTAACAGCAAACAGACTGGTACACAGATAGACTTCTTTCTTACAGAACACGGTGGCTGCGCGGTCACAGTCACACACCTTTCAACACCACTGTCTGCAGCCCTGAAGCTGGTTTTCCGTGGTTTCCCATTTTGATACCAGGCAAACGCTGGAGCGCTTCCTTCCCACTGCTGTCCCGTCGTCATAAGACTTATCTGTGTCGTAAAGCAAATTGTAAAATAAATAAAACACACACTGCGAGCTTCACACTTACTGTGCTACCATCCTGGGAGAATACACATCCTAAATAGCTGAAGTGATCTGCCTGTTCCAGATTTGTATCACCAACTTCAGATTACATTCTCTTAGGTTTCTGGATACTCACTGCATTAGCTTTGCTGTACCAATCACACTTACTGTGCTACCATCCTGGGAGAATACACATCCTAAATAGCTGAAGTGATCTACCTGTTCCAGATTTGTATCACCAACTTCAGATTACATTATCTTAGGTTTCTGGATACTCACTGCATTAGCTTTGCTGTACTAATCACACTTACTGTGCTACCATCCTGGGAGAATACACATCCTAAATAGCTGAAGTGATCTACCTGTTCCAGATTTGTATCACCAACTTCAGATTACATTATCTTAGGTTTCTGGATACTCACTGCATTAGCTCTGCTGCACCAATCACACTTACTGTGCTACCATCCTGGGAGAATACACATCCTAAATAGCTGAAGTGATCTACCTGTTCCAGATTTGTATCACCAACTTCAGATTACATTATCTTAAGTTTCTGGATACTCACTGCATTAGCTCTGCTGCACTAATCACACTTACTGTGCTACCATCCTGGGAGAATACACATCCTAAATAGCTGAAATGATCTACCTGTTCCAGATTTGTATCACCAACTTCAGATTACATTATCTTAGGTTTCTGGATACTCACAGCATTAGCTTTGCTGTACCAATCACACTTACTGTGCTACCATCCCTGGAGAATACACATCCTAAATAGCTGAAATGATCTACCTGTTCCAGATTTGTATCACCAACTTCAGATTCAAAAATTCTCTAAGGTTTCTGGATACTCACTGCACCTATTTTCAAATTACTACTAGGCCACCATATCTCAGTGTTAGAGCAACCAACGCCAAGTTTCTAGATCCCGGGCTTCAGCAGAGTCTGCCAAACTGCTTACTGAATCCCTCCCTGTCACTTTTTACTTTCCAGTAGTTTATCCATTAAAAGTAGGAATAACAAACAGCTTTGTCTAATTCCTGTAACTCCTTGAACAAAGAACTCATTTCGCTCTCCGTACCCCAACTGTTATCATAAATGCCTTTGATTGCTCAATTATAGTATATATATTATTTGCTTTACGCCGCACATAAACTCAGATAAGTCTTATGGCTTCGCTGCGATAGGAGAGGCCTACGAGAAGGAAGGAATCTTCCGTGGCCTTCATTAAGGTACAGCCATCTTTAGGGCTGCCAACAGTGGGGTTCGAACCCACTATCTCCCGGATGCAAGCTCGCATACAGCCAACTCACCCGACAATTATAGCATATTATATTATGTTATATTATAAGAATAATTTAGTGTGGCTATTTCTAGCCTGGTGCAACCCTTGTAAGGCAGACCCTCCGATGAAGGTGGGCGGCATCTGCCATATATAGACTACTGCATTATATTGTGGTAGAGGATAGTGTTAGGTGTAGTGTGTGAGTCGCAGGGATGTTGGGGAGAGCACAAACACCAGCCCCGAGTCACTGGAATTAACCAATGAAGGTTAAAATCCCGACCCGGCCGGGAATCGAGCCCGGGACCCTCTGAACCGAAAACCAGTATGCTGACCACTCAGCCAACGAGTCGGATATTATATTATATTATATTATATTATATTATATTATATTATATTATATTATATTATATTATATTATATTATATTATATTATATTATAATATATTATATTATATTATATTATATTATATTATATTATATTATATTATAATAGTGGTTGCAGAGACCATAGGCCTTCGAGTAGGAGCAGATGCATAAAAACAGCGACTTTTTTTTCACTCGGTGACAAATTCTTTCTTTCTTAATCAGTTTACCCCACAGGGTTGGTTTATTCCTCGGACTCAGCGAAGGATCCCACATCTACCGCTTCAAGAGCAGTGTCCTGGATCGTGAGACTTTGGGTCAAGTATAAACTGGGAAAGAGGACAAGTACCTCGTCCAGGTTGCCTTACAAAAGTTCAAATAAAGCGTATAGGAATGTTTTGAGATATTAGAGAGCTATCGGCTGTCCTGAAAATACTTTACTGCAGTTTCCTATTTTACTTGCAGGCAAACAGCCGATTCCTTCCAACTTCTCACCCAGTTCCATTTCATCTTCATTTTTCTAGAAAAATGTTCAAATGTTGAGGATTTTTCCTTCATTAAAATAGTTTACACCTGTTCAAGCAATTTTGCTAATGGGCCTTAATTTTTCAAAATTTAACGATTAAAATCTCTCATACTTTTGTAGTCACATTCGCGCAGATACTTGTGGCTTGTAGTCGCTACGCATTCACGTTTGGAGCTGAAGATTTCAGCACTGTTTTCTTTTACTAATGCATCTATTTTATTTTATTTTCTCAATAATTAATTTTTTGTTGTGTTCTCTTTTGTTTTAGAGCTATCTGCAATATTTTGAACCATTGTTACTCCTTGTTGCTCGACGTAAGTCTCGTCTTATTCGGTAGAATTTAAATGCAGCGCTGCGCTACGTTCATTCGCACTGCAACAACGCACTTTGCTTCACAATCAAGCTAAATTCTCTGATTCGTCAGCAACTTTCATCTAATCCTATTGTAGGCATGCTACTGTATTGTCCACAGCGTCTACGGAAAGACAGTAGTGTAAGAGAAAATGGGGGAAAACCGTTCGTTTTTTCCTATAAACACCCAGTCTATTCAAAGATTTTTAAAATGATATGCATATCAAAACCTTCCTCCGGATGTGTATATACTAAATATGAGGCTTGGTCGAGATCCATCCAGCCGTTTCGCCGTGATGATGGAACAGACAGACAAACAGACAGATAAACGGACACGAAAAATAAAAATCACCGGATCGGTATTGAGTTGACCTAAAACGGATAAATATCTGAAAATTTGGCAAAACAAATGAAATTACAGACAGCGGACCGCCTACAACTTTATTTATATAGATAAGCATGTACACGTCCGGAAGTGCAGACCTTTATTTCGAGAGTCGCTGCTTTGAAACTGTACGACATATCTACAAACGGACCTCACCATCAGACGTCCATTTAGTGTTTACATGGTTGGCCCTACGACATCTTCTCGTACCTCCTATATTTATGGGTTAGATTGAGTTAGAGTCATTGAATTGAGTAACATTTTGTACAGTTTTATCACTCATGTGACAGCTAGAATCACAAGATTTGGCTATCATATGGCAACTGGTCATGTCAACATTCGAGCTGAATGTCGTCACTATATTATGTATCTATAAGTGTGCGAAGCGAAAACATAATCGTGTATGAAGTACAAAATTAACTTGAAATCGAGAAATACATCTCTATTTAACGTATAAGGGATAGAAATACGACCTAAGTTTCTGCTTTCTGTTTAGTGAGATGACTTACCGCTTAGCCACCAATTATCCCGAAACGAAGGTCTGCACCGTCGTTAAAATTTCATCCCTATTCCGATATTTTCCGGCGCCAAAATTTATACATTTGCATAGCTTAGAATATTTCCTCAAAGAAAGAGTGTCCAGGCTTCGCGATTAGCATTCGCATATGTATGGAGGAAGAAAATAATACAGTTCAGAAAGTTGAAATTAATAGAAAATAGGTCAATAAATGAGGACAGTCGGATAGGACAATAATATGTAAACACCAAGTGAATGTATTGGAAAATCAGATGCTGCTCAATAAATTATGCTGATATGAGTTAAGGATATAAGAAAGCGGTAACAGATGCGAAATTTAGGCGCTGGGATTCTTAGTAAAACACATGAGAAGATGACTAATGGTGTTATTACTTAGGCTATTCGATGACGGTTATAACCTCCAACGATATTCTACCAATATCCTGCAGAATGGCCGATTGATGTCTCTCTTGCTTTCTACCCAAGGGACAACCACGAATTTACAGGAATGATGACGAAAATGGCAATACGCTACTTCCTTGCTGGCAAGCAGTCAGAGAAGTTGCCATGGTAACCTGTAGGTTCGTTGTCGGTCTGTCGGTCACTCAATGCAGAGCATGATACCCGCAGAAATTAGTAATTTTCTCCGTCATTTGAAGAGCAAGGTCAATTATGAACATACTATAAGTTGTTTATAATGAATAGATATTTCACATACAGACCACGACGTTTACAGAAAGACAGTAGTATAACAGAAAATGGGGGAAAACTGTTTGGGTTTTCCTATAAACACCCTGTCTATTCAAAGATTTTAAGATGGTACGCATATCATAACCTTCCCCGGGATGTGTATATACCAAATATGACGTTTGTTTAAGATCTATCCAGGCGTTTCACCGTGATGGTGGTACAAACAAACAGACAGCAAACAGACAAACGGACAAATAGACACGAAAAATAAAAAAACACCGATTCGGTATTGAGTTGACATAAAACGGATAAATATCTGAAAAATAGGCAAAACAAACGAAATTTCAGACAGCGGACCCCTACAATTGTATTTATATAAATAACAGATAACATTTATGAAGCTAAATGAGAATATTTGCATGGTAAAATTTGCTATTAATTTGAGGTAATAACGTTTAAATGAGGTACCTCGATTATTTAACTTAAATATACTAAGTCCTTACAACCAATAATTAATTATTTAATATATCTTGAAGGAATCTGATTACTGCCAAATGGGTTAGAGCTCAAATTCTGGAATCCCCAAATTACAACTGTTTGATCAATCAATCAATCAATCAATCAATCAATCAATCAATCAATCAATCAATCAATCAATCAATCAATCAATCAATCAATCAATCAATCAATCAATCAATCAATCAATCAAACAAACAAACAAACAAACAATCAATCAATCAATCAATCGATCGATCGATCAATCAATCAATCAATCAAACAATCAATCAATCAATACTGATCTGCATTTAGGGCAGTCGCCCAGGTGGCAGATTCCCTACCTGTTGCTTTTCTAGCCTAATCCTAAATGAATATATGCCCCAGTTTGTCCTCTTAAATTCCAATTTTATCTTCATATTGTAATCTTTCCTACTTTTATAAACGCCACTCAGACTTATTCGTCTACTAATGTCATTCCACGCCATCTCTCCGCTGACAGCTCGGAACATACCACTTAGTCGAGCAGCTCCTCTTCTTTCTCTCAATTCTTCTCAACTCAAACTTTGCAGCATTTTTGTAACGCTACTCTTTTGTCGGAAGTCACCCAGAACAAAACGAGCTGCTTTTCTTTGGATTATTTCCAGTTCTTGAATTAGGTAATCCTGGTGAGGGTCGTATACACTGGAACCATACTCTAGTTGAGGTCTTACCAGAGACTTATATGCCCTCTCCTTTACATCCTTACTACAACCCCTAAACAACCTCATAACCATGTGCAGAGATCGGTACCCTTTATTTACAATCCCATTTATGTGCTTACCCCAATGAAGATCTTTCCTTATATTAACACCTAGATACTTACAATGATCCCCAAAAGGAACATTCACCCCATCAACGCAGTAATTAAAACTGAGGGGATTTTTCCTATTTGTGAAACTCACGACCTGACTTTTAACCCCGTTTATCAACATACCGTTGCCTGCTGTCCATCTCACAACATTTTCGAGGTCATGTTGCAGTTGCTCACAATCTTGTAACTTATTTATCACTCTATAGAGAATAACATCATCCGCAAAAAGCCTTACCTCCGATTCCACTCCTTTACTCATATCATTTATATATATAAGAAAATATAAAGGTCCGATAGTACTGCCTTGAGGAATTCCCCTCTTAATTATTACAGGGTCAGATAAAGCTTCAACTACTCTAATTCTCTGAGATCTATTTTCTAGAAATATAGCAACCCATTCAGTCACTCTTTTGTCTAGTCCAATTGCACTCATTTTTTCCAGTAGTCTCCCATGATCTACCCTATCAAATGCTTTAGACAGGTCAATCGCGATACAGTCCATTTGATATCCTGAATCCAAGATATCTGCTATATCTTGCTGGAATCCTACAAGTTGAACTTCAGTGGAATAACCTTTCCTAAAACCGAACTGCCTTCTATCGAACCAGTTATTAATTTCACAATCATGTCTAATATAATCAGAAAGAATGCCTTCCCAAAGCTTACATACAATGCATGTCAAACTGACTGGCCTGTAATTTTCAGCTTTATGTCTATCATCCTTTCCTTTATACACAGGGGCTACAATAGCAACTCTCCATTCATCTGGTATAGCTCCTCCGACCAAACAATAATCAAATAAGTACTTCAGATATGGTACTATATACCAACCCATTGTCTTTAGTAGATCCCCAGAAATCTGATCAATTCCAGCTGCTTTTCTAGTTTTCAACTTTCGTATCTTATTGTAAATATCATTGTTATCATATGTAAATTTTATTACTTCTTTGGCCTTAGTCTCCTCCTCTATCTCGATATTATCCTTGTAACCAACAATCTTTACATACTGCTGACTAAATACTTCTGCCTTTTGAAGATCCTCACATACACCCTCCCCTTGTTCATTAATTATTCCTGGAATGTCCTTCTTGGAACCTGTTTCTGCCTTAAAGTACCTATACATACCCTTCCATTTTTCACTAAAATTTGTATGACTGCCAATTATGCTTGCCATCATGTTATCCTTAGCTGCCTTCTTTGCTAGATTCAACTTTCTAGTAGGTTCCTTCAATTTCTCCTTACTTCCACAGCCATTTCTAACTCTATTTCTTTCCAGTCTGCACCTCCTTCTTAGCCTCGTTATTTCTCTATTATAATAAGGCGGGTCTTTACCATTCCTTACCACCCTAAAAGGTACAAACCTGTTTTCGCATTCCTCAACTATTTCTTTAAACCCATCCCAGAGTCTGTTTACATTATTATTTACCGGTTGCCACCGATCATAGTTACTTTTTAGAAACTTCCTCATGCCTGCTTTATCAGCCATATGGTACTGCCTAATAGTCCTACTTTTAAGACCTTCCTTTCTATCGCATTTATTTTAACTACCACAAAACAGCTTCATGTTCACTAACACCATCTATTACTTCAGTTTCCCTACAGAGCTCATCTGGTTTTTTCAGCACCACATCCAAGATATTTTTCTCTCTGGTTGGTTCCATCACATTCTGAATCAGCTGTCCTTCCCATATTAACTTATTTGCCATTTGTTGGTCATGCTTCCTGTCGTTCGCATTTCCTTCCCAATTGACATCTGGCAAATTCAGATCTCCCGCTACAATCACATTTCTTTCCATGTCAATTCCCACACAGCTGACTATCCTATGAAATAATTCCAAATCCGCGTCAGTGCTACCATTTCCCGATCTGTACACTCCAAATATATCAAGTTGCCTATTATCTTTAGAAATGAGCCTTAAACCTAGAATTTCATGTGTCTCATCTTTATCTTTTTCGTAGCTTACAAATTCTTCTTTTACCAGAATGAACACTCCCCCTCCCACCATTCCTACCCCATCTCTACGATACACACTCCAGTGCCGTGAGAAAATTTCTCCATCCATTATATAATTTCTCAGCCATGATTCAGCTCCTATTACAATATCTGGTAAATATATATCTATTAAATTTCTTAATTCTATTCCTTTCTTTACAATACTTCTACAGTTCAACACTAACAATTTTATGTAATCCCTACTTGATTTCCAGTTCCGTGTTCCCTTACCACCGCTCCCTAGGCCACCCTGTTTACCTGAATGTACCTCCCTATTACCCTTCCAAACAAATTTCCTAACTTATACGTACCACTGCGGTTTAAATGAAGGCCATCTGAGCGCAGATCCCTATCTCGTACCCACCCATTAGGATCTAGAAATTTCACTCCCAGTTTCCCACATACCCACTCCATAGTCTCATTTAAATCCCCAATCACCCTCCAGTCAGTATCCCTCGTACAGAGTATTGCACTAATAACAATCTCCGTTTTCTTAAACTTCACCCGTGCTGCATTTACCAGATCCCACACATCTCCAACTATGGTACTTATATCAGCTTGCCTTACGTTGTTGGTGCCAACATGAAACACTACCACTTTCTCCTTCCCCTCCTCCCTCTCTTCTACTTTCTTCAACATCTGCCTCAACCTAATTCCTGGATAACATTCTACCCTGGTTCCCTTTCCTCCACACACTTTCCCCACGTGTCTAACGATGGAATCCCCCATGACCAGAGCCTCAAACCTACCCACCTCATTTGATCCACTCCCCTCCTGTCAGCCCTATCTTTCCTGATAGCGGCAGAAGCTACTTCCTCCTCCCTTTTCTCCTTCCCATGACCCTGTTCCACCTGTCTTTTCATATCCTGTACTCTACATTTCCCTTTCCTACCTTTTCCCTTCCTCCTACTTCCACACATCTCACCAACAGTTCCCTGTCCATCATCTTCCCTCTGTTGTTCTACTTGGAGTGACTCGTACCGATTTCGCACAGACACCTGTCCTGAATTCTGATCCTGAATAGAGCCCTTAGCCTTCAATTTCCTTCCCCTTAGAACATTAGACCACCTGTCTTCTACAACTCCCCCTCTCCTTCCCCTCCTTCTTGTACACCTACTGTAACCTGTACATTGTTTGAGGGAGTCCTATATTCCTTCCTGTCTTCTGTGAGAATTCTAATTATCTCCCTCAAACTTTACAACTCCTCCCTCATACCCCTCAATGCCTCGCCACACCCACAGTTCGTATACTCGCGCTCCTTAGCCATTCTTTACGGGAAAAATGAAATTAAAAATAAAATAATTTAAAAAAATAAATGAACGGAGGGATATATTGTCTGGGATAGTACTCAAAGATCACACAACAATAGGGTAATTAATCTACGACTACACAACAACACTACTCTATTTTTTATCCTACAACCTGTAACAGGATAAAAACTGCTGTTAATTACTGAATATCGAAAGTAATACACAAGAACTACACAATTCCAAACTGCAATTAAGCCTATCCTAATTACAACAACAGAATTTTTAATAAAAGTTTCTACGGATACTTCTACTACACCAGTACTACACAAATATTTTACAATAATAAAATAAGCACACTAAATTCTAATAGGATATTACTCGTATACTACTGTACAGTACACTACAGTAATTTTTAAACTACTTTCAGACGTATCCTAATTTCAATACCGGTACCGTATGTCACTACTAAGCACAAACAGATATGAACTTTGCAAGAACTACTGTACTCAAAGATTACCAACAAAGCTAAATGCTTAGACAAATTATTATTAGTATTACGGTCTAATAGATACACACGAAAGATAACACACCAATATAGCAGGCAAGATACGGCACTATCTAAATGTACTGTACTATACTACAATGTATCTACACTACACTACACTACGTTTGGTTAAATTCTTAAGTATCGAAAGGATTGCCGTACATGAAGAAAAACACGAATATAACTGGCAAGATATTATCTAATATATTATACCTTATCTTCACTACAATTCTACTGAAATGTGGTTACGTGATTATTACAGCTGGTGGATTACTATTATTTTCCCTACTCCACGTGACTGAGAGTAAAAGTGTCCTTAATTAGGCCTACCGAAAAATACGAGGTTGTCTACAATAATTTCTCAAATATTTCTATCAAAACTACTCCTACTACTCCAGGGACTCTAACTGCAATTAGGCCTACTGGGATATATGAATATTATTAGCTAACCGCTCATAAATACTGAAAGATCGAGGGAGCGAAGTATAAATTACGGATACTTTAACCTACTCAGAAGTACAAATGATTGGAATACAAGGCCAGCTGATTTATATTTATATTTACTTGACTACACTACTCCCTTTGTTCACGACTGTAGTCAACAATGCAATATTTGAATATGAGGAGCGACAATAATCAATAACAATACAACGACTGTTAACTACTACCGTGTAATCTCTTTAACTACTTTTCAAATGGAAGACAGGCGTATCGTCTTTTTAAATGTAGTAAATTATTACCTTCGCGATAGTTTGGACGGATATCTATACGAAATACCGGAGAAATTTCGGCGGAAGTTACGGTACTATTCCTTATGATAAGCTGCCTTTGTAAGTATTATACCAACGAACCTACAGATATTCACAAATATTTTAAAAGTTAATATTATTACCTAAAAGTTAATATTATTACCTAAAGTATTTACTAAACCTAAATTCGAAACAAGGTACACCTAGCAGGCCTACTTAACCTAGAAAACGTAAATTACTGAAGACCAACTGAATTACTTGTTATAAAATTTAAATATATATCACTACTCCCAATTTCTACCAACAAGCACTAAACACCACTATATAAATAGCACTAAATGAATCACAAATACAAAACATTAAGCTATTTCAATAATTTTAACTACTTTATCACTACAATAATGCAAGAGCTCTCTCAACAGCCAACCGTTCTCAAGCGCATCCAACAATGCAAGGCCAGATCAGGAAATAATTAAATCTCAACTTTTACGATTAACGTATTGAGGTGACAATTAATAAATAAATAAACTAGCATCAAATCAATTACTATTTAGGACACAACCACGAAGTGACAAGCGTGAAGAATGTATGTTATAGTCATGTGGTAATGATCAGCACATCAGTTGTCTTTCATTATTTTTTATAAACAAGAGAAAGGGCAAAAAAGTATTCATTATCAAAATAAATGCCATTATAAGGCAACAAACCTGAACAATAGACAAGGCATAATATAACGTACTGTAAACTAGTTTTAACCCTAGAACACTAACCCTTCGTAAATTTTACGACAGTAGGTAGCAGAACGGTATAGTTTAATGCCTTCCGCGCGTGCGTGCGTGCCGCTATTTTGTGTAGCTGATTTTTTCGAGCAGTTATTGACTGTGGCATGTGCGATTGTTGATATCTTTGCTCATTCTTGTAATAATTGGGTGGGTGTCGTCATATTCACGAACGGTTAGTGATAGTGTGAACTTATAAGTATAATGTTTCGTCATGCCTTTTTTACATTTATACTTATTTAATTTATTTTCTTGGTAGTTTTGGTTTCTTTGTGATGTAAATAACCTACATTCATTATTTAAGGGTTTATTTTAATATGTTGTGTTATAAAATTATAAAAATTTCTTTCTATAAAACGTGTTCATTTAATATTTTTGTGCGCCAAGTTTTCCATATTTAATAAATAATCACATAAAATTGTTTAATATCTACGTATTTTGATTCATGTTAAGTTCACGACACTATAGGAACTCTTAATAACCAAATTCTTGCCAAATATAAGCTGTTCCGTAGAAAATATAACAATTATAAATTGGAGTAGTCAAATTTACGAAGGTTTTGTAATAATGTGTGGCGAAATAATAATTTTGAGGCTTCGTTTACATCAGTAGAAAAGAATGTGACGATATATTATTAGGCCCATCCTCGCATATAAGAAACTTCGATAGACCTTGAATAAACTTTATGCAAGAATCAGATTAGAAATTATGTTAACAGAAGAAAAATTTGGTCCGAACGGTTATTAAGGATTCCCAATTTTATAATTATGAGATCGAACTATAGCTATTTTATCTGCTTATAAAACCGATACAGGAAACTTCTATTCATAAAATCTTTATTTAAAGCATGCCAATAACAATATTAGATCATTAAGTTTAAGGTTCCGGAATCAGCACATACTTAGTTAAGCTGATTATACATAATGAAATCAAACTGTTACAAGGGCATACGAAAACATAATTGCCCAAAGTTAAATCAAAATGGAATAAAACATTTTGACGCCTAGCGCCGATGAAAAGTGTTTTTCTAGCCTGAAACCAACTGATATATTTAGCCAGGAACATAATCCAATCCTCTGAACAGCGTCTTTCGCCAGGAACACGAATATCCGCCTGCTGTCGACTCCATCTTACTCCAGACTACATGGGTCATTAGTATTTTGTTTGTATCAGATCATTTCCCACATTGTCGCAATTATGAATAGCGGCCACCAGGTGCGCCACCAACTTTAGTAAATAGTCACGCCAACAGGTAGCGTTCAAATGCACACCAGCTGCACAATAGTTCCTAAGGTTATCAAGTTCCGTATTAACGTTACAAACAATATTCCTACAATAATAGGACATTCATTCAGAAAATGTATTTGTGAAGCACGTTCTATATTTTCTGTTTATTTGTGATAACTTTTGATAGCTCTGTTCATAAGACATTCTTTCGAAATATGTGTTTATGAATCAAGTTCTTTTTCTGTTTATTTATGAAGATTATGAAAACTAACCAATCTCATTTTCAGTGTCTGTGTCGTTCGTCTGCCCTCTTTGACATCCTGCCAGTTTTTCCTGAGCCCGTCGAGCAGCGCTTTCTTCCACTCCTGTGGTAAAGGGCCTGTCTGTCTTCTGGGTGCTGTCTCCGCCATAAAACCCTGATAGTTGAGTTATGTCCCATTATATTATTTTATTTCCCATTTTCTTTTGAAGTCCACTGAACCAACCTTACGCGCTCATCGACTTTTGTACGAAATGTAAGACATGAACGTAAATGATGTGTTTTCCCGTCCCGGCTTCGGTCGGAATTGGAAAGTTTCACGCGTGTTCCAAGTTTGCTGTTAAATGAAATTCTCTTGTAATAACAGTAGCTTCTGTTATTTTTTAACCCCGTCCCACGTAATCTAGTGCCATTGCACAACTTAGGTGGTTTGAGGTTACGTAACAACATTACAGGTGCTCCTACGAAGTTTGTGAGATGGGAATCCTGGAGGATTAAGGTAAGGTAAGGTTTGTTCTGCCCGAAGGCAAGTCCGAACCTCCGCAGAGGTGTCCTGAGCCGGAGTTTACGTGCGGTAGGGTGGTCGGTTCCTTTCCGCTCCTCCATTCCCTTACCCCCACCAACAGCGCGTGGCAACCCATCCACTTCTCGACCACGCCCGATGTAGCTTAACTTCGGAGATCTCACGGGATCCGGTGTTTCAACACGGCTACGGCCGTTGGCGGAGGATTAAGAGTATTTAGGAATTCTACTGGATAACTGAGAGCATCGTCCGTTTGTAATACCGTGTCGACCGATTTAGTCTCTATTTCTTCTGCATCAAAATATGTAAGCAATGCTTCATTTAATTCAGGGACTCTCAAACGCCCAAAATCTCACGCGTGCAAATCGAGGCGCAAGAGCTCCGTACACTGTGCATCGGTCCCGCTCGGCTCGGCTCGCACCAACGCCTCGTCTCTGGGCTACTCGGCTAAGCTCGGCTCAACTCGGCTCGGATTTGGAGCGCTACGGAGCAAGTAGGGAAGAGGGAGACAGGGGGAGCGAGCGAGACAGGCGTGGGGAAAGAGAGAGAAAGCGCTATTGCTCCAAATTGAGGAGTGGGGGTCTGCACTCTGGTCATCGAAGCGAAGTCGTCTTTTGCACCGTGCACAGTGCATACACCAGGCGCATGCACCCTGAGAGGCCCTGATTTAATTCATTAGCCGTCTCATTAAAGTAAACCTGCAAAAATCCAGGATCTTGATGAGCATTTGGCAATAGACTGCCTATGGAATGCTAAATTTGACATTGTACTTTGAAAGTAGGCGTAAAGCCGGGTTGGATGACTTGCTTAGCACCAAAAGATGTCATTTGAAAACAGCTGATATGTTTTCTAATTCGATCAAAAAAATTACCATGATCTGGATGGGCACCCATTAGTAACTGTACAATGGTTCAGGTGGAGATTAGAGTGGTGGCAGCAAAACCTTGCCAGAATCGCAACACATGCCTGGGGTTTCATCTTTCCACTTGAGAGCATTGCAGAATTGGCATTTATGGAAGGTTGTACCAATGGTTCTCAAGCTGTTATCTTCGTAATTCATTTCAGGATCGTAAGACATCCCGGAACGAAACTTAATTTTACATGGACGCAGTCGTCTTTCTTTTCGGACCCCTGGGTGATGTTGCTCATATCGCATTTGAATTGTCCTGTGATATTCGCGATTATTTTGCTGGTGTGTAGCTGCCGCTGCTCTATGAAACTCGGGATTATTTTTCTGGTATGTCAGTGCCGCTGCTCTGTGAACCTTGGGGTTATTCTTCTGGTACGTGACTGCCGCTGCTCTATGAACCTTGAGATTATTCTTCTCTTACGTGTCCACTGCTGCTCTATGGACTTCGGGATTTTTATTTTGGTATTTACTTCCAGCAATGGTACCGTACGTGCGGAAGGATTTTTTTGTAAAAATGTGGCTGCTTCTTTTTTAAATTGTATTTTTCTCGTACCGTTTGAGTATCGAGTACGACGTTTTTAAGAAACTTTTGTAACAACAAATGAAGCACTTGTTTCTTCGCACAGACATTCACATACAGTACGGTACTTCAAAATGTCCGTTAGAGAGATTACCAGTAAATCGCAATCTTTTTACGGGATTAGCTTCATCACTAAATATCCAGTATAACTTTATATCACGATAAACTTCAAAGCGGAATGGAAATATTTTGCCACCTGCCGTCAACTCACATGTTCCACCACAAGTTGAATCTTCTGACACGATAAGTCGGCACTATTATGAAGAGGAATAGTTATTACCAAGATGATTTTCGGACAAAATGGAAACAACTTACGAAACAATAGCTTCAAGAACTTCATCAAACCGTAACTGAGTAGAATATAAAATGTAAGAAAGAGATGTAAATAGACACGCACCGCCACCTACAATAGAAACAAAGTTATGTGGCAACACTTCACCATTAATGTTGAGATAAGTTACTGCCATTATGCTGTGTGCAGTATTCTTTTAAAATCGCGCTGCAGTCTGTTATCTGTCTCCTTGAAATATCACACACCAGTACGTTGTATCTTCTGGTATGAAATGTTTGTACTCTTCTGAGGAGTAGTAGTTGTTAGCAAGGACTGCCAAGATTCAAACCCTTATTGCTCAAGAGTTCTATGGCACTCACTTCATTACTGGTCGACAATATTATGCAAGTTGCCTCCGGTCTCTCCTTCGTCAATATGAGCGACATATCTTCGAACCATAGACAGCTTTGTTAATGACGCATGCTCGTGCCGAACTGGTACTGCTTTCGCCTAGCCTTTTCTACCAGTTGTATGGATGAAACAATTCATTTAAACTGTAAGCGGCTGCATAACTCACTAACAAAATATAAAACCGTAATAAATCTCATTGATAAAACAATATTCCTGAGGCTGCCCACAGGCAGATTCGAACCTGCATTTATGCAGTCTGCACTCCGTTGATTTAACCGTTGCGCTATCAGCACAACGTAATACAACCTCTCACGAATTTACTCACAAACATTCGTATATGTAGGCCTATATACTGTTATTTGTATTTTCTTTTCTTTAAGGATTTGGTTCATTACCGTCTTAAAATACACGGAAGCGGAGTGAATCGGCACGTACACGTATGTGTTGGAGAAAGTGCCGCTGCCATTTTTAATTGGCAAAAGCCAAAGGTTCATGCGCGCAAGGCAAGCATTTCATCTGGAAAATCTTGAAAATACATATATTTCCGTTGACTTTTCAAGATATGCAAGATTTTTGCTGTACTATTGAGACGATTTGGAAGACTGAATGAATATATATGTAGAATATTGTTAAAAACGGATATTTTGAACACAAATGTAAAACCACATATTTTCACCCCTTTGAAATCGGAATTTTAAAAATTTCTTTTAAAATAGTATTTATGATATATGAAAATAAATATGTGAATGAATATAAGTACCTACAATATTTTTCACAGAAATGGAGAAAATCAACAAAAAAAGTAAAATCACCTTTCAACCCTTTTCACCGTTTAAAAGAGGAATTTTTAAAAATCCTTTCTTAGTGCGCATCTAGGCTACGGTAGGAACATGTCCTCAAATTGTCATGCAATTATCTCCAGTAGGTTTTACTGTGCGTTGATTATCAGTCAGTCAGGACATCTTGCTTTATATATATAGATGCAAGAAATATGCACAGATGATGTCGCTAAACAACTCCTTATCTCCCCTTTTGGGAATCTGTTCTTCAGTATTACTGGAACTGCGGCCTGGAACGTCATGCTGTTTGGCGTAAGTCAGAGGAAAAGTTGTTCCTAGAAACTTTCTCAGAATGTGGCAGATGCTCAGGAGGGTATCTTTCTGTAGTTCGACGTATGTGTGAAGATGCAGGTTTAATGCGGCCAGAGAGCTGTGCAACCCTTCTGGAATAACACCGGTACATGATATTACTGTTGGAACTGTCGTGACTGATTCTAGTTTCCACAGGCATTGTATTACTATTGCCAGTTCTGTGAATTTTAATATCCTTGTGGCTATTTTTTATTTATCGACTAGAACAATATCTGGCCTATTGTTGCAGAGCGTGACATCGGTTATGCCTTCTTGGTACCATAGTAGTTTGCATGAAGAGTTTTCGAGAACGGGTGGAGTTGTATATTTCCAATATGCAGTTGATGACTGAAGAAATCCACATTTTACAGAAAGTTTCTGGTAAATGATTTTAGCTACCTGATCATGTCGGTGCTTATAATCGGTGTTGGTCAAGGATGGGCAGCCAGAGATGACGTGCTTTATGGTCTCTGTAGTTCTGGAACAGTGGCGGCAGTTGTATGAGGCGACTCTTGGATCATTCGTGATGAATCTATGGTGGTTCCGTGAAGCAATTACGTGAATTTGGATGGCCAGAACAAATCCTTCTGTTTCAGGGAAAAGACCAGAGTAGGTCAGCCAAGCGTTCGACGCTGGTTTGTCGACATGAGGCTGATCCAGTTCGTGGGGGCATTTCCCGTGACGAGGTTTTTCCTTCCAAGTGTCCATATTCATCTCCTTTGTAGGTGGGGTAGAAACCGGCATTTCCGGCGACGATGGATTGAGAGTTGTATAGTTTATGTCAGCTCTGCAAACAGCTTGATGAAGACACGATGTATCAGCTCTCGAGTGGAAATATTCTCTTAGACTTGATATCAAATTGCTGTGTAAATTGACAATGAGTAAGAAGCCTTTACCACCTTCTGATCTCGGGAGTGTAAGACGATTGATTGCAGATTTAGGATGGTGCATATGGTACCGGGTGAGCGAAAGTGCTGTTTTCGTCTGTAACTGCTGAAGTTCTGATTGGGTCCATTTTATGACGCCAAAGGAGTATGTGAGCAGTGGTACGGAGTACATTATTATTATTATTATTATTATTATTATTATTATTATTATTATTATTGTTATTATTATTTCATCCTCCGTAATGCCCACTTCTCTCAGATTTTCCGTAGTAGCCTGTGTTCTCTGTTAAGTAGTTTTATTATTGCGCTGGTTTCATTAATTTTTGTGAATATTGATAAGATGTTTGCCCTCGCATATTGCCTTCTAAGTAATGGCCCTGGATTATACAATGAAGTGTATCACTACCTATTGTTACGTGCCAGCCCTGTCGTAGTCCCTTTCACTACTTGTTGAAAGGCCTAAGGAGTCAGATGACCGGGGATCTCCCAGCTGGCCAGGACTTTCTGTGAATTGTACTCATTGGTTGGTTTCCCATTGAGTTTCTGCGAGATACGGAAGTGTTTTGTCTCTAGCCATATCACGCGAGCTGTAGAAAGGAGGCTAGCTGCGAACAGTCAGCGTTGGGTTACATATGACAGAGGTGTTGGCTGCCCCTGGTGACCCACGGGGAGTTGTGGTCCTTGTGTTAAGTGAGCACCAGAAGTGAAGACGGCTGTGGGCTGCCATCGTCGTTACACTGGAGTCACGACATTCTTGGGTATGGGACGGAGTACTGTGTGTGCTTTTCTGTGGACTGCGAACTGTCATAGAGTCAGGGCTGGAGCCCAGCTACCGTGAGTAATTCCTGCTGCTCAGCACTGTTGAATAGTTGCTGTGTAGTTGTTAATTGTATGCGATAGTAGAGGAGCCACGGACTGTCTGCCCTCGGCTTACAACCATCATTGTTCCCAACTAGGGGTCAATAACCCCTAGTATAGTAGAGGTACAATGGCGATTTAGCATGAGAGAGCGAGCCTAACATCACAGTCGCCATCTTGAGGGGCCTAACTACACTTTAACAGCTAGCTTCCCTTCCCGATGCCTAAGAGATCGAGCCTAACCTCATGGAGGGGCCTAACCTTAGTTGTACGGCTAGATGCGCTTTCTGACGTGAACAGTCGTTATCTTGGAGGGGCTTAACCTTACAGGACGTAGTTTTATGGCGAGATGACTTTCCCGACGCTATCTTGAGTGGTAGGACAATGATGATTCTCGCGACGCTATCTTAAGTAGTAGGGCAATGGGGATTCGCATAAGAGAGCCAACGTAACCACATGGAGGAGTCTAACTACGCAGGGCTATAGTTTTACGGCCAGATGCGCTTCCCAACGTGACTTGCACAAGATGGCGGCCATACACAGGTTCTTATAAGACTAAATACTAGAACCTGAGTTAGAGGTTACTGTGCAATATGGCGGCTATACATACGCTCTTACGTGGCCAGCTAGGGGTGCTTGCGCAAGATGGCGGCTATACATAGGCTCTTATGAGACGGCCTAGAGGCACTTGCGCAAGATGACGGCTGCACACGGTTTCCTATAGAGAAAGATGACGGCCATTGGCTTTTGCGCAAGATGGCGACTATACATAGGCTTTCATGGAGAATGATGATGCCATGGGCGATTGCGCAAGAAGGCGACTATACATAGACTCTTATAGAGAAAGATGGCGGCCATGAGAGATTGCGCAAAATGGCGGCTATACATAGACTCTTATAGAGAAAGATGACGCCATGGGCGATTGCGCAAGATGGCGACTATACATGGGCTCTTATCGAGAAAGATAATGGCCATGGGCGATTGCGCAAGATGGCGACTATACTTATGTTCTTATGGAGAAAGATAACGGCCATGGGCGATTGCGTAAGATGGGGACTATACATAGGCTCTTATAGAGAAAAATGACGCCCAAGGGAGGTTGCATATTATGGCGGCTATACATGGGTCTATTATAAAGAACGCTGCCGGCCATCGGCGATTGTACAAAATGGCGGCATTACATGGGCTCTTATAGAAGAAGATGGTGCCCAAGGGCGGTTGCACAACATGGCGGCTATACATGGACTATTATAAAGAAAGATGACGGCCATGGGCTATTACACAAAATTGCGGCTATACATGGGCTCTTATAGAGCAAATGCCGGCGAAAGGTGATTGCATAAGTTGGCGGCTATAAACGGGCTCTTATGGAGAAAGATAACAGCTATCGGCGATTGCGCAAGATGGGGCTATACACGGCTTCTTTTGGAGAAAGATGACGACCATGGGCGGTTGCACAACATGGCGGCTATACACAGGTTCATGTGGAGAAAGATGACGGTTATGGCCGATTGCAAAAGATAGCGGCTATACATAGGCTCTTATAGCCTCCTCCTACTCCGACAGGACACAGCCGCCCTCCTCCTCGTTTTCCTCCTCCTCATCCGTAGAGCAAAATTGGAAAAGGGCAAATAGGCTCCTCTTCCTGGCAAAAGAGAAAATGGGAAGAAAGGACACCTCTTCTTTATCTGTGGGGCAAAAAGGCAAGAGGGCTCCCCTTCCCGGCAAAAAGGCCAAAGGGCAGCTCCTTATTCGTGGGGAAAATGGCAAAAGTTTTTCTCTACATTATCTGTTTGGCAAAAGTGTAAAAGGGGTTCCCCCTCGTAGCAAAATGGCAAAAAGTCTCCTCTTTCTGGCAAAGGGGCAATAGGGCTCATGATTCCTACAAAAGGGCTCCTCTTCCTGGCAAAAGGGCAACTCCTCCTCCTTACAGCTACTGAGGTTTGCTCAATCCCTCTTCCTACGGACAGATGCCTACTTACGTTATTAAACTAATGTAGCGTTATCATCTTGTTCTCGTCGCAAAAGTTTTTACCCTTTTCGGTTGACGAGGGAGCGGTTGGAAGATGGTGAGGTAAGGAGAACGTAATAGTTTTTTGATTGCAATTGAAATGAAAACCTACAACCTGTTTTCCAGTCATTGACCGGGTCAGCGATGGAATGAAAGAGGCAGATATAGGCTGTTAGTACGATGGGGTCGCCACTCCCAAAGTGATTTATTAATGCCTGATGGATGCTATGAAATGAGAATGGAGAGTGTTGCTGGAATGAAAGAGGACAGGGAAAACCGGAGTACCCGGAGAAAAAACCTGTCCCGCCTCCGCTTTGTCCAGCACAAATCTCACATGGAGTGACCGGGATTTGAACCACGGTATCCAACGGTGAGAGGCCAACGCGCTGCCATCTGAGCCATGGAGGCTCCTCGATTGCAATTATCATGCAAAAATATAGAACGGAATGTAGAATAAGTAAATGTTGTATGTTACTATCCGACAAAGCAAAAGAGGTTCAATGGAGTTACAGAATGCAATTAGCAAAAATATAGATCTGACAAGCTAATGCTGTATGTCTTCATCCAGCAAGAGAAAACATGTTGATTGTTAAAAATAAAACACTTATAACGCAAACACAATAGTTACTGTGTTGTATGTGTCTATTCGACAAGACAAGTTTAATCCTGTTACAATTAGCACACACTAGAATTGATTGTAGAACAAGCTAATATTGTATGTCTTTATCCGACATAACAAAACATGTTGACAATTAGTGTTGAGAACAGAAAACTTTTAACGCTACTGTGCTGTATGTTTCTATTCGACAAGTTACAATTACCACACACTAGAATTGATTGTAGAACAAGACGAAACATGTTTAAAATTAGTGTTTAGAACAGAAAAACTTATAACGCAAAATACTATGAGATTTAAAATCTGCGTTATAGGATTAATCTGTGTTGACACAAGCGCACTTCTATGCAGTCAGCCTGCACACATAGAATTGCAAATGTTGTATATCTCTATCCGACGTACAGTTGTACATCATCTTAATTACTGCAGATGAAATGATTACTACATAGCAGGGGATACCTATGTTCTAAGGAAATCGATTTTGCGGGATTCGAACACATGCAACAGAGAAACAAATCTGTATAGCGATTTAGTTACCGTAACAGAATAAAAAATCATTCTACTGTGCAGATAAAATGATTTTAGTACTTACCAGGAGGTACCTTTGTCCTACATCATATTGTGTTAAGGATAAAATTTATGGATTTAAACCCTGTTGTAACACTATAAAAGTTTTTTGGGATTGAAACCTTGTTTACAAGGGAGAGGAATAGAAGTGTACTTCCTCTTAAATCAAAAATCGCTACTATTATGGAGATAAAATGAGCTGTGAGAGGGATCGGTAATGTATATTGTTAACTTACCTTCATTTTAGGGACGGCTTAGTATTTAGAACAGAAACAATTATAACGCGAAACATTATGAGATTTGAACTCTGCATTATGAGATTAATCTCTGTACTGATACAAACGCACTTCTATGCAATCAGCGCGCGCGCGCACACACATACACACATGGAATTGCAAATATTGTATATCTCCATCCGACGTACTTCTTCTTAATCACTGCAGATGAAATGATTTTACTACTAAGCAGGGGATACCATGAAAAATCTTTGGCATAAGGATATGGATTTTTCGGGATTCGAACACATGCAACAGAAAAAGTCTGTATCGATTTCGAACTCCGATTTAGTGGATTTCAAAACCTCGCTCTACGTAGTTAAATTAGTGCACACAGGTAGGACGATGCTAAAATATCAGGTGTCATCTTAACGACGTAGGCGCACAAAATTTAAAATCTGCATGCTTTTTGACAAGTTCTAGCGACATTGGCGTCGATTTTGAACTTCAGGTGCCGACGCAGAATACCACGTGACCGTGACATCACGACCACGTGCTCTTGCTTGTAAACAAAGCCACGTGCTTGGCCACGTTCTTTTTTGAAAGCTCACACCTTGGCGGACCCTAACCTCACTTTTAAGGACAATATATTATCGCTAACCTCACTGCTACCATATTCACGGTGCTAAACCTCATTGCTGTTAACTTGTGCACGTGGTGGCCAGGAATTCAAAATCCATGTGCTTTTCTAACAGCTGTCAAGATAACAGCTGCCATCTTTAACCACGTTGGTGCGGTATTCTAAACAAAAGAACATCGCTAACCTCACTGCTGCCATCATGACGAGGCTAAACCTCACTGTTGCCACTTTATGAATGTGGTGGCAGGCAATTTAAAATCCACGTAATCCTAACTCGGTACAATATTCCACGACAGCCAGCCAGCTCGCTCCATGGAAATATTTACTTTGAATGTACTGTGTGTTAAATGCAGATCTGTTCTTTTCCATTTCAGTATGTAAGTATTGTTAATCTCAGGAAAGTGTGTGCTTTTCTACTGTGCGGTGCTAATAATTTACACGTCAACGCCTTCGAAAACAGGATGCTTTTTGTGTATGCATGTGTAGTTTTACGATGCAGAGTAATAGTAGGCAATGATTATTGTTTTACCGTTTATTCACACGCTACTGCATGTAGCTATCAGCTTGGAGCTGGCAGGTTTGAAGATGCGTTTCCGTAGTTTCTAATTTTTGCACCAGGTAAATAATATAAGTTGTATCTTAGCTGTAATCAATTTTAGACTTTTGGGTTGACGATGTGTTAGCCTCCGGTTCAAACTGTAATGTTAATCGTGGTAGTGGTGATTGTTGTTTTAAGAGAAATGTAACGTTTAATTCTGTATTTCGTAGATCGATTTTAAACATTGTGCGTTCTAAGCATGTGCTGTAAGTGTCGAGACCGTCCTACTGTGTGGCTGGGGGCTCGATTAGTGATTGTAGTGTTTCTTGTTTTATGAGGAAGTACATCTCTCCACAATTTATATCGTTCCGCTGACTTGGAGTTGCCCTTCTGTCAATGATTACAGCGTTATCGTTGCACAATTAATTAATCACGTTTTCGATTCCCGGGATTACAAGAAGATGGTAAGTATAGCCTGTTGTGATGTTTTTAAATTCTAATATGAATATCGACAGAAGATATAGTTGCAGAAAATCGCATTTTCTTGCACTATTTTATCTGCATAGTGGTAGTGATTATTGATTTATGAGGAAGTACATCAATTCCTCTCTCCCTGGGATCTAAGGTCGAATCCTATAGTTAATTTTTCTTTCTCTGTGTTATTTGCGATAAGAGCATAGGGTCTGAATCCATGTTTTCTTCTATTGTAACTAAATCAAACTTCGAAATCCATACATTTTATCTGCAGTGATTAAGAAGAAGTATGTCGGATGGAGATATACAACATTTGCAATTCAATGTAGTGTGTGTGTGTGTGTGTGTGCGTGCGTGCGTGCGCGCTGAATAAATGGGAGTGCCATTTTATCAATAGAGAGATTAATCTCATAATGCACAGTTCAAATCTCATAATGTTTCGCGTTATAATTGTTTCTGTTCTAAACACTAAGCCGTCCCTAAAATGAAGGTAAGTTAACAATATACATTACCGATCCCTCTCACAGCTCATTTTATCTCCATAATAGAAGCAATTTTTGATTAAAAGGAAGTACACATCTATTCCTCTCCCTTGTAAACAAAGTATCATTCCCAAAAATATTTTATAGTGTTACAACAGGGTTTAAATCCATAAATTATCTCCTTAACACAATATGATGTAGGACAAAGGTACCCCCTGGTAAGTAGTAAAATCATTTTATCTACACAGTAGTATTATTTCTTATTATGTTACGGTAACTAAATCGCTATACAGATTTGTTTCTCTGTTGCATGTGTTCGAATCCCGCAAAATCGATTTCCTTAGAACAAAGGTATCCCCTGCTATGTAGGAATCATTTCATCTGCAGTAATTAAGAAGATGTACAACTGTACGTCGGATAGAGAGATACAATATTTGCGATTCAAGTGTGCTCGCTGATTGCATAGAAGTGCGATTGTATCAACAGAAAGATTAATCCTATAACGTAGATTTTAAATCTCATAATATTTTGCGTTATAAGTTTTTCTGTTCTAAACACTAATTTTAAACATTTTTGTCTTGTTCTACAATCAATTCTAGCGTGTGCTAATTGTAGCTAGTCTTGCCGAATACAAACATACAGGACAGTAGCGTTAACAGTTTTTCTGTTCTCAACACTAATTGTCAACATGTTTTGTTATGTCGGATAAAGACATTCAACATTTGTTTCTTCTACTATCAATTCTAGTGTGTGCTAATTGTAATAGGATTAAACTTGTCTTGTCGAATAGACACACACAGCACAGTAATTATTATGTTTGCGTTATAAGTTTTTCTGTTTAATAGTCAACATGTTTTCTCTCGTCAATTCTGTATTTCTCCTAATTGCATTCTGTAGCTCTATCGAACCTCTTTTGCCTTGTCGGACAGTAACATACAGCGTTTGCCTATCCTACATTCAATTCTATATTTTTGCATGCTAATTGCAATCGAAAAAATATTACCTTCTCCTTACCGCATCATCCTCCTACCGCTCCATCCACAATCGAAAAGGGTAAAAACTTATGCGACGAGAAGAATAGGATAACGCTATATGAGTTTAATAACGAAAGTAGGCATCTGTCCGTAGGAAGAGGGATTGAGCTAACCTCAGTAAATGTAAGGAGGAAGAGTTGGCCTTTTCCCAGGAACAGTGGCCATTTTGCTAGAAAGGGGAGCCCTTCTGTTAGGAGGAGGAGGAGCACTTTTGCCCTTTTGCAATTTTGCTATACGGAAGAGGAGGAGTAAAAAGAGGAGAGCGGTTGTGCCCCGTGCCCTTTTGCCCTTTTGCTATACGGATAAGGAGGAGGAGGAGGGCGGCTGCGTCCCGTGCCCTTTTGCCCTTTTGCTATATGGATAAGGAAGAGGAGGGCGGCTGTTTCCCGTGCCCTTTTGCCCTTTTGCTATACGGATAAGGGGGAGGAGGAGGGTGGCTGTGTCCCGTACCATTTTGCCTTTTGCTATACAGATGAGGAAGAGGAAGGCGGCTGTGCCCCGTCGGAGGAGGAGGAGGCTATAAGAGCCCATGTATAGCCGCCATCTTGTGCAATCCCGCATGGCCGTCATCTCTCTCAATAAGAGCATATGTATAGCCGCCATTTTGTGCAATCGCCTATGGCCGTCATCTTTCTCTATAAGAGCCCATGTAAAGCCGCCATCTTGTGCAATCGCCATGGCCGTCACCTTTCTCTATAATGGCCCACGTATAGCCGCGATCTTTTACAATCGCCTATGACCGGCATCTTTCTCTATAAAAGCCCATGTATAACCGCCATCTTGCGCAATCGTCCATAGCCGTCATCTTTCTCTGTAAGAGTCTATGTATAGCTGCCATCTTGCGCAAGCGCCCCTGGGTAGTCTTATAATGTCTATGTATAACCGGGATCTTCCACAGTAACCTCTAACCCAGGTTCTAGGAATTAGTCTCATAAGAACCTGTGTATAGCCACCATTTTGTGCAATTCACGTCGGGAAGGGCACCTGGCCGTGAAACTAAAGTCCTGTGTAGTTAGACTCCTCCATGTAGTTACTTGTGCTCTCTTATGCGATTCTACATTGCCCTACTACTTAAGATAGCGTCGCGAGAATCATCGTTGTCCTACTACTCAAGATAGCTTCGGGAAGGGTATCTCGCCGTAAAACTACGTCCTTTAATGTTAAGCCCGTCCAAGATAACGACTGTCTACGTCAGGAAGAGCATCTAGCCGTAAAACTAAGGTTAGGCCCCTCCATGAGGTCAGGCTTGTTCTCTTAGGCGACGGGAAGGGCAACTAGCTGTTAAAGTGTAGTTAGGCCCCCTCAAGATGACGACTGTGTTGTTAGGCTCGCTCTCTTATGCTAAATCCGCAAAATCGCAATTGTACCCCTAATATACCAGGGGTAATTGACCCCTAGTAGGGGAGCAATGCTGGTTCTAACCCAAGGGGAGACCCTCCGTAGTTGTGGGACCGGCTTAGCTCCTCTATTTGCGATTGTGGAATTTCTCTGGAGATGAACCAAGGACCGATCATCGTGTGTCGTGTGGCCCGTATTCCTTCATTCAAACCCAGCCATCGGCAAGCAACTTCTGTGTGAGGTGAGAGCACCTTGTCCAACTGAGAGAGTGTCCTCATTCACGTTGAATGGTGTGCGTTATCCTGAAATAAATTAGAGTAATACAACAAACGGTGAGCGATTTGTGAAACTAACAATTGTTAAATTTCTCTTTTGAACTTAACTTAATATGTGTCGTATTGCCGTTACAAGTGCTTTAGGCATCCCAGCCATTAGGTCAGAGGCATCCTGAGTTGGAGTTAATTTGAGGTGGGCTCGCTCCTTCTCTACCCACAAGCATGTTGTGACCAGTTTCCGACTGTTTCCAGACAAACCGCACTGTACCAAATGCCATCACTTCGAGGCCTAATGATATATTTGATTCATTTTCATACCATAATATTTTAAATTTCATAACCATTTTATACGCACAGGATGAGATGGGTATCTCCCTATGGTAATGGAACAGACCATACTGCCAGCAACTCTACGCCGAGTGTCGGGTAGTGGAAAATAATCCGACTCCCTGACAGAGTGGTAGAACTATTCTGCGTGGAGGAATTTCCACTCAGTTTGATTACAAGGCATCTGACTTTCCGTTTCAGGAGAACCTTACAAACAATGTAATTCTACTCCTCACTATGTTTAAGGATGAGAAAATACCTTCACAGACAGATGAACTGGATATACACCTCGCCAGTCACGTAGGATTTAGCAGGCAAGGGAAAATCTTCTAAGTATTCCCCCAGCAGTGTGTTTCCTGATGTAAATTTGGCTACCTGCCATGTATAGCACAAGTTGAAGCCAAGTGATTTAAGTACTAGTGTGACAGCTGGGCGAGCATGAGAGGGGATGCTGTGAACGCAACGTTACCGTTGTAGTAAAGCGCAACGGTCATAGCCAGCTGTTAACACTATGAGAAAAATTTACTGTAAAAATACACTTCTAAAAGCAGTGATTCTAAGTCATCATATTAAACAATGAATACCCAGTTCAGATGTGATCTCACAATGCAATTAAGTTGCCAGCAGAGTAGAACTCTCTACCATTGTGCACTGAACTATCATGTTCAGAGATTGAATCGCTATTCCTGTCACTACCAACATGTATGATGAGTTCTCCGAGCTACACATTCCTCATCCAGTACTCAACTCTTAACTTGTATGCAAGTTCATACTCATTCCATTCCTCACTTGTAACGGCTGCAAAAGCACTGTGGTGATGCACTCTTTATCCCTGAGTACCTGGTACATATTTGTGTCAGCAATTAGTTGCTTCACAGTACTCCTATATGTCATTAGCTAGTTCTCTTAATTCGTATTTATTGCCAGATGTTGAAGGTACTTCATTAATCTGATGGGTGTAGTACAACACGTTGTCACACTTGATATGTTTGGTACCAACTTCAAGTCATGAAGTTATATACCTTCATTTCACCATGGTAATAACATTTCGTTTTCGATTCGAACATGCAGAGTGCGCAGCGTACAAACCCGGGCCTGCATATCACCTGCACTGTCCAAAGAGAGAAAGTCTAGTGAATTATACTTCCAAAACATCATTACAGTATAGGATGGACGGAAAAACGTTTCATCTAAAAAAAGGACCGATCTCTTGTCTTTCTCTGCTAAAGTTCTCAAGTACACCAATCTCTTAAGCAGAATTTAGTTTCTTCCATGTTCTTCACACTTATTAAATTTAAAGCCTATTGAAAGCAATACTTACCTCAGATGTTTGCGACTCGCCTTGTAATATAGCAACCTTGAAACGAAATGATTCTGGATCCACCTTATTCAACACCAATGCGTATACTGTTGCCAATACAGGACAGCGAATATGAGATTTATAAATTGCAGATCGCCTAATTCCGTCTGATGATGCACTTACCTGTATCACCTAGTAAGTTTCCATTATTCACTGCTCCATTTTACCCAGAGTGGATAGCATCATCCCATTATCACCTCCCTTCTGATTTTCTTAATAAATGGCTGATGTTTCCTTACCACTGAAACTCGTTTACTTGCTTGAAAGAAAGGCAAGCGAAAGGAAATTTCACTCTTTTCTAAACCACGAAAAGCAATTACATTCCCTATGAACAACCTTGTTTTAGGACTTGCCATCACCTAACATACGGAGACAATACACTTCCGAAGGAATACAATACATTCAATCAACGGCGTCAGCTAAAATATCGCACAAGACAGTTCAACATTCGGCATGCAAAAGCCGACTGCACAGCTAATTAGGAACCTTTCCCGCCAGTACATACCTCGTTCTTACCAAGCTGTGCACAGTACGGACGAGAATTTCTTTTCCTCGAGAGTCTAGAGAAAAATGGCTAAAATGTGGAGAATCTCAAAGCATCTCGAAATAAATGTAATAGTGCCACATTCCCTTGAGCACCTTTGCGAACTGCAACAAAATGTTGGTGTTAGAACTTCTAGTTCAAAGTGCGGCATTCGGGTTATTTTAAACAACGGCATTTTTTGTTGATCTGTCCTGGAACACTTGGATTATTTCTTTTGATCTTATATTTAAGTTTATATGAACACATAAAGGAATGACATAGAAAATAACTTACTTTAGATGATCGTTAGAAATGAACACAAAAATAAAAATCAAACTTTCGCTATGGTTTCATGGGCTGTGAATTAGTGGAACATCCTTTTACATTATTTTAAAGACGTAATATTTATTATGAAATGTAAATTTCTCGAACATATGCAATGGTAATTACTTAGTACGTACCTTTTAGAAAATGGAAATTGCAACACCATGAAGGCATAGAGTCGTTTGTGTTGATTTTCAAGAAATGGAACGATGCCATGTAGGTATGTAACCGATTAAAGTTTCAGACCCATTGGATTGTTGCTACAAGTCTCCCCACGTGATTGGTCGCGGAGGAATCAACTCCAGTATATGGACTCTGGTGTGGCATAGTTGACTTGCAGTCTGTGCAGTGAAGTGTTCCCCGTAAAACATGCCTCGACGTCAGAGAAGAGCACGCTATGAACAACTGTCGCTGTTTGAGAGGGCTCGGATAATTGGGCTGTGTGAGGCTGGATTATCGCTAAGGACTGTCGCTGCACGTGTTGGCCGACAGGCATCTACGGTACAACGTGTATGGCAGCAGTGGTCAAATGAATGTACCTACACTCGTAGACCTGGCACAGGCCCAGCGCGACAGACAGCTGAGAGAGAGGATCGCCGCATCATTCGGATGGCCCGGATGGAACCCCATGGAACAGCAGCGCAAATTCGAGCAGCTGTTGCACCTCACGTTACACAACAAACAGTTGGTAATCGCCTGCGTGCAGCTGGCTTACGAGCCCGTGTCCCTGCAGAAGGTGTTCCATTGACCCCACAACAGCGACGTGTAAGGCTGGCCTGGTGTCGAGAAAGATCGACGTGGGTCGACGAATGGCATAGGGTCGTCTTTAGTGATGAATCGCGCTTCTGTCTTGCGCGCAATGATCGCCGGAATCGTGTGCGCCGACGTACCGGGGAGAGGGGCCGCCCAGATCTTATTGTAGAGAGGCACACAGGGCCAACACCAAGCATTATGGTCTGGGGAGCTATTGGCTTTAATGTGAAATCACAATTAGTGCTTGTTGAGGGCACTATGACTGCTCGACAGTACGTTGATAGGGTACTCAATCCAGTGGTTGTCCCTATGATAACGAACAATGCTAATGGGATGATTCAGCAGGACAATGCCCGGGTTCACACTGCACGCATCTCCAGAGAAGCTCTCCACGACATCACAACCTTAGAATGGCCCGCCAGATCCCCGGCCTACAGTCCTATTGAGCATGTGTGGAACATGATGGGTCGACAACTGGACAACCGTCCTCAGCCACCCACAACTCTGGAACGACTGACCCGTGCAGTGCAACAAGCATGGTTCGCATTTCTTCAGGAAGCGATCCAGGGCCTTATTGACTCCATGCCTCGAGGAATTCGTCAATGTATTGCAGCTCGTGGTAGGCACATCCTGTATTGATTGTTGTCCAAACTTGCGGTCAGAGGGACCTGAAACTGTAATAATCGAATCACAACCGAACACTCGTCCTGCATGTTCAATTGCAGCAATGTATCACCACTCCTTCTGGGTGTTGCAATTTCCATTTTCTTCAGTGTATTTCTGGAGCAGATGTCATAAAATCAGATGTCCGCTTCACACTCGCTCAAAGATACTCCCACTATCCCCCATTTATTGTAAATAATTCACTTTACAGATGTATACACATATCTATACAGCGAGCAACATTAACAGTGAATCATACAATAATGTTGACTGGACGAATCAGGCAACGTGATCTTGCTGCGACTACCAGAGTCAAGTTTTGTCTGTCATAAACGTGTTAGATTGTTAATAACGTAGTTCTGAATACAGGATGTAATGAAAGTAACATGAACATACACTTCTTTAACATGGCATTGCAGTTTATTTTCTGGGTTTTCCCTGAAATATTAACGGGCCCATGATTTCCTCTTGGTAGCTATCAATATGCGCTCTAAGAACTGCATCGCTTTAACGACAGTCAAATGATTAGGCTTAAATTAAATGACTGACTTTTACTCGTAGGTTAAGTGTGATGTTGCATACCTACTTACTTCCCCGTGAATAGAAGGCCAAACTTCCATTCACGACACGAGATGTTGTCCCGTTGCGCACGCTGTCAAAGCCTGTCGTTCTCAGTGTGCCACGTAACTGTGGTGTAAGGTGCGTGCTTATGTCCTCGAGAGCCTCATGAGGCATGCTTTTGTGAGAAAAAGCATTGAGAGGTTCTCGAGAAACTTGAGAGATGTCCTCTTGTTTCCTATCCCTAGAGCATAGTGACAAAGCATGGAACTAGAGCTATTCAATACTGGCTTAACGGAAACGTCTCCCATGAGACCTGGGTGAGCACTGACCTGCGTTCACCGTTCGACAACATTGGGCAATCTTCCCTTTTATTGGCTTGTGACGGTACACTCCCCTGTGCAGATTAGAAAGCTATTGGTCTTGGATGACTAGGGCCAAAAGAGCAGGTAAGTTATCGAGAAGTTTGCATTTCCCAGAAGTTTCACTTGGAGTTGCTGAGGTCTAGATGAGGAGGTACAGGCCTCACATGTGCTACTGGTGACTTGATCCGGCATGCGGAATGCGGTGTTACCGTTTTTTTTGTGGTAGGTAGAGGTGAAAGAAGGTGCGGGTGTGAACGGGTCTCAAACTACGAAATTAAAGTTATTGTAAAATTTCACAAGGTTATATTCTTTTTCCAAAATTCAGAATTAACACGAAAAACAGGTACAGAGTAGCAAGGCAATAAAAGTACAATTACAATATTTACAGGATTTGGGCTTCAAGCCCCAACCTCACAATTCTTGAGCAATTAGCCCAGTTTTATCCCAACACACGTTTCAACAGAGGGGCAGAAAACCCCATTCATGCCCAGGAGCACTTGCTCCAAATTACACAGTAAGGCCTCCTTGAGGCGCGCAGAAAACAAAATTTTCAAGAAAGAGCAACTTGCTCTCAAAATTTAAGCCTGTCAAATGCCACACCTAATTCCACCTTCAAGCTGTCCTCTAAGGACATATACACAGGGGTAAAATACCCAACCTACTGAGGTCTATTAAGTGAGAAAAAGGGTTAATTACATGACCTCTAAATAACAATTTGAGAGGAGGCGATCTACACTCCTAATGCATTTGTTTTAAAACCTAATCTGGCTCTAGGCCACTAATGCAAGGGCTAATCCCATACTACAGAGGTGACTTTAGAAAAGAACAATTTACTTTACATTTAAGGAAGAATCGGTTGTGAGAAATAAGTTCACCTCAAAACAATATGAGTGGGAGCTCGAGAGGGTTAAGCACTCTCTATCCCAATATGTAACTTTAAATGATAATAGATGCTAAGAGTAGTTACATTTTAGGAAAAGGTTACATGGTGGAAACGCTTCGGACCCGCCCCGAGAGTTAAACTGTTGAGCTAGCAAGAAAAGAAGTTATTAAATGGCCATTACCTGGTTGTTGAACTGCTGCCCGAAGAAAGAGGCGCTTCCCGCCCCCTGCTATGTACTTTACACACGAAAAGATGGAACAGAAGTGGCGCAGAGACCCTAAAATCAGCAGTTTATATACTCTCGCAGAAAGTTCGAGGCGTTTCAGGAAGGAAAACACCCGCCCACAATCATTTTATTGGTGGATAAAGAAAACCCCTACACAAGATGAAGAAGAAACACATTATTGGTGGAAAATTAATTCAAGAAATTCGGGATTGGCTGAATTCAAAATAAGGGGAAAGAAAGGGTTAATATTGCCAACTTAAACAATGACTGAAAGAAATTTAGCAAAGAACAAACTTTTGAAATTAAATTTTCTCCAAAAAAAACCCAGTTCTTTCACTTCGCACTAGGGTGCACCGTTGTAGTTCTTCAGTAGTGTCCTCTAGAAGAGAATGTTCACACTTCTTACTACAAGCAAAACAAAAATACGTCGAAAACAACACAGTTCAGAAACTACAAAAATTTCCACGTGGTGACATCTTCAGGGTAACTTGAAAATTAACACATAAAATAAAGTTCAGACTTCTTCCAGTAGGGGCTTTTCAACTGGCGCAAAGCTTGAATTAGCGGCGCGGAGGTGTACCGCCCGGTACAGACCTCCTCCCCAAAAGTTCCTCCAAGGGGGGTAACACAGAAGAACATAAACTTTTGTTTGAAAACCAGGTCCAAGTAATGATGTTGATATGGAGATTAATTGCAGAAGCATTTTTCAAAATTTTCTAAATTTGGTTTGATCCAGTTTCAAAATACTTGTAGTAACTGTTGAAGTAATGTCTTTATGTAGGAACTGAATTCAGAAGAAAAACTTTTAATACTTGAAAGTGAAGAAAATTTTTCTAAGTCCACCAAATATTGCAGTAGAATTCCCAAGTGCAGTAATTGCTGATAGTAAATGTCCATGTAGTTGATTAAATAGGATGGCCAGACCGGCCGCTGCAGCTTGTGTCCAGAGGAGGCCGCTCGGACCCCTCAAGTACCCTGAGATACCGCTCGCCCGCACTATGGGAGGAGTAGTGGTGTTGAAGCACGCCGCGCCCGCGGTAAACATATACAGGCTGCGGGCAAGTAGCAGGTCGTGCGCCGCACATCAGCCTTGGCCGGGAGGAGGGCTCCGGCTCGCCGTACACTGGTCGACCTCGCTGGAGGAGGGGGGGCCCTTCCTCTATTCCAGAAGCGGTACGGCGCCGCGCGGCTGCGGGGGCACTGAAACATAAAGCTCGGCGGCAGAATTTCTGTTGGACCAGAATGATTTTAGGGTATATTCATGGTGGTGAGGTTGAGGGGCCAGCGGCGTGGAGATATTTATTTAATTCCCATAAGCCACTGTGTGTAGTGGAGCAGGAGACGGGAGCGTGGTAATGGCCGTGGTAAGGACAGAATGGCAGTTTAACTAATCAGGGGAGGTTTACAAAAATGCTTACATATAAAACAAAATATTATAGAAGGGGCAGAATGCCTTAAAAGTGAAAACTCAAAAAAAAATATATATATATAACCTTCATAATCCTTTCAAGATTATATGAGGCAAGTTAGCACAGAAATTATACAGGTTTCACCTGCGACAGGTGAACCCTAAATATCCTCTCGGTGGCTGGATTGCTTAATAACAACGTAACCGGCGTAAGGAAATCGAGAATTATGCACGGCCCATGAAATCTGGGGGCAAGCTTGCCCGCGGGAACAAAATTCTTGACCATCATTTGGTCGCCTACCTTCAAATTGGTGGGTCTCCGTCCACGATCATATCTTTCCCTAACCTTTTCATGAGACACTTTGCCTTTAGCCTTCTTCCAAAGATCTTTGATATTATCCGGATCTATTGTCTCGGGTAGAATGTCACTCAGAGACCAGAGGTTAGAGAGCGGCGTGTTGGGAACAAACTTGAACATCAAAGAGGCTGGAGTAAATTTATGTGATTCATGAACCGCCGAATTCAAAGCAAAAGCTAACCAATGCAGGGACGTGTCCCACCTGGAATGATCTTCATGATGATAGGCAATAAGCGCGGACCTGAGATTACAGTTAACCCGTTCAGCCAGAGATGGTTGAGGGTAATAAGCAGAAGTAGTCACATGAGAGATGGACAGGTCAAAGCAGAATTTACGAAATAGATTAGATGTAAAAGCCTTAGCATTATCAGATACAATATATTGACACGGACCAAAAGAAGCAAAGATAGAATTTAGACAAGTAATGGTGGACTGAGCGGTAGCCAGCTTAGTCGGAAATAACCAGGAAAATCTTGTAAAACCATCTACACATACAAAGATGAACTTGTTGGCATTTCCCTTCGACTGGGGGAAGGGTCCTACATAATCAATATACAGGCGTTCCATGGGGCGCGACGCTTGATGAGAAGATAACATGCCTACCTTGGTGGACATGGTGGGTTTACTAAGCAAGCAGGATTTACAAGCTTTTACTAGTTCACGGATTTCACCGTCCATACCCTTCCAGATGAACATTTCACGAATCTTCTCACGAGTTTTAAAGATGCCTAGATGCCCTCCTAATGGGGTTTCATGATAATACTTGAAGATCATAGGTACAAGAACCGCTGGAACGACAACCTTCATCATCTTATCATGCCTTGATGGGCAACATAAAACACCATTCCTCAGAACATAAGGGACGACATGTTCCCCAGAAGAAAATGTTTCCATTATCGGAGCCAGCGTCGGATCTTCACGTTGGTATTTCTCGATATCTCTAAAGAGCATGGGAGCATCTGTTAAGATGGCATTAACATCAGATAGTATGGACTCGGGAGGTGGTGAACTGTCGACCGGTTCATGGGTCTCGACATCGTTGGAAAACATACGGCTGAGTCCATCAGCGACAACATTTTCGGTACCTCGGATATGCCTGACATCGAATTGGAAGGCAGAAATACGGATGGCCCAACGGGCTATACGACCAGTACGACGCGGCCTACCTAAGACCCAGCTTAAGGCTTGATTATCTGTCTCCAGGTCGAATTTGACATGTTCCAGATAGAGACGGAACTTTTCTAAGGCAAATAAGACTGCCAAACCTTCGAGCTCATATATGGAATACTTTGCTTCTTGAGCCGATAGAGTCCTAGATGCATAGGCGATGGATCGCCTCCCTACTTCAGTCTCTTGAAGAAGGACTGCAGCTGCTGCTGACGACGACGCGTCGGTTTGGACGATGAATTTCTTTGAGAAATCCGGCATAGCAAGGACAGGGGCATTACAGAGAGCTAATTTAAGATCTTCAAAAGCGGCTTGTTGAGAAGGTCCCCACTCGTATTTGATGCCTTTCCTACGAAGAAGGTTCAAGGGCGCCGCTCTATTAGCGAAGTTAGGAATAAACTTCCTGAAGAAATTCACCATACCAATGAACCTGGCGATACCTTCAATGTCCTTGGGAGGTTTAAAATCACGGATGGCCTGTATTCTAGAATGATCGACGGCAACACCATCAGGTGACACAATATGCCCTAAGAATGACATAGAGGGCTTAGCAAAGGCAACCTTGGACAACTTGACAGTTAACCCAGCCTTACGAAGGCGATTGAGAACTTCTCGCAGATGATCTAGATGTTCTTCAAAGGTCTCCGAAAATACGACGACATCATCCAAGTAGTGATACAAGTACTCAAATTTGATGTCGGAGAAGACCCTATCTAGCAGTCTAGTGAGTACAGTTGCTCCCGTGGGGAGCCCGAAAGGCACGCGGTTGTATTCATAAAAATTCCAGTCCGTGGCAAACGCTGTAAGGTGTTTAGACTCTTCCGCTATGGGAATTTGATTATAGGCCTGATTCAAGTCCAAGATAGTAAATAACTTGGCCTTACGAAACCATGAAAAACAAGAATGAAGGTCAGGAAGGGGCACAGATTGTAACACCACCTTCCAATTGAGAGCCCTATAATCAATGACAGGCCTGAAGCCCCATTGGGGTTTCGGGACTAGAAAAATAGGTGAAGAATACGCCGACTTAGAGGGCCTAATAATACCATCCTTCAACATCTGATCGATGATTTCTTTCAGAGCCTTCATTTTTGGTGGAGAGAGCCTAGAAGGTGGAAAACGGACAGGAATCGAATCCGTGACCTCAATTTTGTATTCAATAAGGTCAGTAACACCAAGAGTATCAGAGAACACCTCTGGAAACGACTGACACAGCTTACGAATACTATCAGCCTGCTCCTCAGGTAGATGTCTAAGGTCTAACAACATCTCATCCTGGGTAGGCGAAATCGATGAACATGATGCAGAATTACATTTCAATAATGGAATTTTACAATTAGACGCAAATTTGAAAGTGCACGACCTACTCTGAGGATCGAGCACAAGACCGGTGTGAGAAATAAAGTCAGCTCCCAATATAATGGGGTAAGACAAGTGCTTGGCCACAAACAATTTAATTTTCCATGTAAATTTAAAAATACGAATTTTGACATGTAAAGAACCTAGAATTTCCAATGGAGATGAATTAGCCGAAACATATTGGATCGAAGAGGAACAATAGTCAGGAAGTTTACACACATATTTCAATTTAGCATACCATTCAGCCGAAATAATAGAACAAACACTGCCTGAATCTAATAGAGCTGTTATAGGCTCATTATTTATCTCAATTTTGAGAAAGGGGACCGGTGCGGGGGTATCCGCCGCAATCCTAAGACACTCTTTGGGACATTCAAAAGATGGATTTGCAGATTGAAAGTTCCCTGAACTTTCGATCTGTTTACCAGGGGCTGAGCTTCGGAAAGGTGGATTAGTCGACACAGCCGAAGCCATTAGTCACTTTTTATTATTGGCATTGGTGGAATTTGCACCAGAGGTTGAGCAGGAGGGGGTGCTATTTGAATTTGGGCAATTCTTGGCGATATGTGAGAAAGCCCCACATTTAAAACAGCCTTGTGATGAGCCAGCTCCATTATTTGCCCTACTAGATTTGATCAATGGACACTTGTTCAGAAGATGGTCAGGCGACCCGCAAGCGTAACATTTACGGGGTGTGACTGATCGGCGAGGTGGAGGCCGAGTATTACTAAAAGAAGGCGGGGGTTCTTTCGCGACACGCAAGGAATCGGCGTATCTAACTCCTTCCGCTGAGACGGCCAATGCTTCAAGTTCAAAGAAGGTTTGCGGGCACGCCGCGAAACACAAATATGACCTATAGGATGGTGAAATTCCTTCTACAATAGCCTGTACAATCTGATCTTCAGGAAAATGAAGAGCAAACACCCTAGTATAAAACTTAATGTCTTGTATGAAATCAGCCAGATTTTCATCCAATCTCTGTACTCGATAATAGTACTTCTGAATCAGAGATGACCTCGCGCGGGCAGGAATAAAATTTGCAAGCAAGTGTGCATGAAAACCTTCAATAGATGACTGTTCAGCTATGGCTCTTACTACTTTGTCAGAGAGAATACCAATTGCATAAGGATAGATGATTTGCAAAATTTGACATGGAGAAAGAGAAAAAACAAGGGCATGATCTTGAAATTGAACTAAAAACCTTAAGAATGAAATAACGTCACTGGTGGTATTAACAGAAAACTTAGAGATACCTCTGAGCAACATAGCTAATGGATGAGGCAAGCTGCTGAACCCCGGTGACATAGTCGATAAAGGTTTAAGTGGCAAAGAAGTTAATTCAGAACGTACATTATTCAATGAGTTACGGCGTTCAGAATCGTTGTCCAATGGGGCAGAGGTAGTTTGAGCAGCAACGGTTATCCTATTGACTTCTCCCTTAGGAGGCTCTCCCTCGCTACCTGCATTCATCGTGGTGGGTTGATCGATTTTGGGAGGAACTTCCCCAGTTAACAATTGGGTAACCTTACTGGATAATTCAGAAATATTTTCAAGCAACATACTAGCTTCCTTCCTCTGAACGTCATTCAACTTCAGAGACAACAGATCGTTAACTCTATTTGAAAAATGATATAGCCTGGCTTGCACACGCTTAATTTGATTAGGAGAAGGATCATTTTCATCAAAAAAACTAACTACCGATGCTAGCCCAGTAGTATTCTCGGTGATCGTGGAAAGAGAGTCGTCAATTTCTTTCTCTCCCAAAGTGGGGATGGAAATGGGCAAACCAAGGGACTCTCTAAGCTTGTTTGTGTCTACCGCAACCGTGCCTCCAGATTGCACATTTCTGATAGTTAACTCATAAATCAACTCCTCCTTGCGCAAATAGTTAAGACGGAGAAAATCGCGAGGGCCGGGCATGATGACAGAACAATTTTGGAACAGAAAAAATCAAAAAATTCCAGCAACAGAGAAAATTGTTAGAGTTCGGATCAAAGCAATGTTTAGCCGTCAAAAGGGGCTAAATTGAGACCCATTCAACCACGCTCTGCTACCACTTGTTACCGTTTTTTTTTGTGGTAGGTAGAGGTGAAAGAAGGTGCGGGTGTGAACGGGTCTCAAACTACGAAATTAAAGTTAATGTAAAATTTCACAAGGTTATATTCTTTTTCCAAAATTCAGAATTAACACGAAAAACAGGTACAGAGTAGCAAGGCAATAAAAGTACAATTACAATATTTACAGGATTTGGGCTTCAAGCCCCAACCTCACAATTCTTGAGCAATTAGCCCAGTTTTATCCCAACACAAGTTTCAACAGAGGGGCAGAAAACCCCAATCATGCCCAGGAGCACTTGCTCCAAATTACACAGTAAGGCCTCCTTGAGGCGCGCAGAAAACAAAATTTTCAAGAAAGAGCAACTTGCTCTCAAAATTTAAGCCTGTCAAAGGCCACACCTAATTCCACCTTCAAGCTGTCCTCTAAGGACATATACACAGGGGTAAAATACCCAACATACTGAGGTCTATTAAGTGAGAAAAAGGGTTAATTACATGACCTCTAAATAACAATTTGAGAGGAGGCGATCTGCACTCCTAATGCATTTGTTTTAAAACCTAATCTGGCTCTAGGCCACTAATGCAAGGGCTAATCCCATACTACAGAGGTGACTTTAGAAAAGAACAATTTACTTTACATTTAAGGAAGAATCGGTTGTGAGAAATACGTTCACCTCAAAACAATATGAGTGGGAGCTCGAGAGGGTTAAGCACTCTCTATCCCAATATGTAACTTTAAATGATAATAGATGCTAAGAGTAGTTACATTTTAGGAAAAGGTTACATGGTGGAAACGCTTCGGACCCGCCCCGAGAGTTAAACTGCTGAGCTAGCAAGAAAAGAAGTTATTAAATGGCCATTACCTGGTTGTTGAACTGCTGCCCGAAGAAAGAGGCGCTTCCCGCCCCCTGCTATGTACTTTACACACTGAAAGATGTTACTGAAGTGGCGCAGAGACCCTAAAATCAGCAGTTTATATACTCTCGCAGAAAGTTCGAGGCGTTTCAGGAAGGAAAACACCCGCCCACAATCATTTTATTGGTGGATAAAGAAAACCCCTACACAAGATGAAGAAGAAACACATTATTGGTGGAAAATTAATTCAAGAAATTCGGGATTGGCTGAATTCAAAACAAGGGGAAAGAAAGGGTTAATATTGCCAACTTAAACAATGACTGAAAGAAATTTAGCAAAGAACAAACTTTTGAAATTAAATTTTCTCCAAAAAAAAACAGTTCTTTCACTTCGCACTAGGGTGCACCGTTGTAGTTCTTCAGTAGTGTCCTCTAGAAGAGAATGTTCACACTTCTTACTACAAGCAAAACAAAAATACGTCGAAAACAACACAGTTCAGAAACTACAAAAATTTCCACGTGGTGACATCTTCAGGGTAACTTGAAAATTAACACATAAAATAAAGTTCAGACTTCTTCCAGTAGGGGAGTTTCAACTGGCGCAAAGTTTGAATTAGCGGCGCGGAGGTGTACCGCCCGGTACATGCGGTATCAAGAGTTTTAGTTCACGCTGGAAAGCTGAGCCTCCAAGAGTAAGAGCTGTTTCATGAGAAGGTAGACATTTGTGGCTTCCCCAGAACACATTAGCAATATTGAGACACAACACATCGCAAGGGAAACATTCCTCTACACGATCATGATCGTGTTGATCACCAGTCATATCAGTGCAGAAGTATGGAAAATCACAGACGTTGATCTGAAAAAACAAAGAGGGTTTGGCTAGGACTGAGAAAGGAGAATGCCTCATACATTTTGTGATTTAGACAATAACACTCTTTCAATTCATGTTTATTACTATTAATTTGCAACATATAAAAGAAACAGAAGAAAAATTCTACTCATGACATCTCAAAAATAGAAAATGAACTAAGATTAGCATAAAATCACATAATCTCTGTGTCAAAAAACAATCAAGATCTCGCCACTTAATTGCAGAAAACATAACACATCTCGTTCCATAAGCTGTAAAAAAATTTCTTTCTGGAGGAAACCACTTTTCATTGCTCAGAATTTAAATCCAGACCTCCTCGATAACCAACCAATGGCAATGTTATCCAGAAATCATGCCCCACTAAAATGATATTGTAAATGTTATTTAAACACCACTACTAAGTATGTTTTAGATTCACACAATATACTATTCCTCATTCAATTCTGAAGAGCTCGAAATAAATACCCTACACAGGGTGGCGCAAAAGTCACTGGACACTGATTTAAACAAAGATTGAATTTATGTTTCATTACAAATACAAACAATGCTAACTGTATTCTGTCTGCATGAATACATCTTTCAAGTCTTTGGAGTATTTACATATTGTATGGCATAGTGTGGTATCACTGTCGAAATCATAAAATGCGTCGTGTATATAGTCTTTTATTTCAGCAATGGTCCGAGGATTTTAAAAATAAACAGGGTCCTTGACGACATCACGTAGGAAAAAATCCATGCACGTGATATCTGGTGAACGTGGAGGCATGTCACCCTTCGACCAATCACTTTTCTATGGAAAGTTCATTTAAATAATCGCGGACGGCAGTGACAAAATTTGGTGGTGCCCCATCACGTTGAAAGTAATTTTCTTGAAAGTTTTCAGCACACGCTGTAAGTCCTGGTAACAGATAATTCTGGAGCATGTCCAAATACTTATCCACTGTAACTGTTCCGTCAAAACATATGGGCCAAATACGCCAAATAATGATATTGCCCCCAGACACTCACACCAGGTTGATTTACTTGTTCTTCTAAGAAAAGATGCTTATTCTCAGTATACCAGTACGTGCATTTATGTCCGTTAACTTAAAATTGGCCTCATCAGACTACAGAATGCTATTGAATAGGTTAGGATCATCTTTTTGTTCGCCAAGCATCAATTCACAAAACTTAAGACGATATGAATCGTCTTCCAGTAACCCATGTCGTAAACGTGGTATGTTAATTTTAAACTTCTGTTTGTGTAACATTCTTTGCACTGACTCTCGTGATAAAACCAGCTCAGCTGCTAATCGTCTGGTTGATTTCGCGGACTTTGGGTCACAGCTAAACTTACACGCAATTCATTTTCCTCAATTGTGACTGTTCTTGGGCGGTCAGATCCCGGTGCATCCATAACAGATCCATGTTCTTCAAAACTATTTCGTACGTCGTACGCTGTTTGTCTAGACGGTGGTTTTGATCTAAAGTGTTGTCCCCGTTCATTAACAACTGCAGTAGCACCGCTTTTGAAAATGACAAAATTAAACCAAGATTCGTTGGTAAATCAGATCAATGCACATCATATTATAAGAAAAACACAAATTACAGAGGACAATGAAATAACATTCCCAACAAATATACATTCACCAGCCTAGTGATACTTGTAATACACAATTAAATGTGCATTTATAAGAAAATGATAATTATTGATAAACAATTTGCTAACACCTTAATGCACATTTCAATCATCGTTTTCAAATTCATACTGCAATGACACTTATCAAGGTTACAAAAACTGCTCTCAATTAACAGAAATCCTAACACTAACACTGCCTCTCTCTGATTCTGTAACTTAGGAAATTCTGGTTTGTAACTGTAACCAATAAACACATAGAAAATTCTGAACAGTTTGCACAGTGGCGGCTGTAACCCATCCCCACTCCAAAAAATACAAATATTTAGAAACATACCGGTGTGTGGTTTTCTTTCTTTGCCATTTGCCTTACGTCGCACCGACACAGATAGGTCTTATGGCGACGATGGGACAGGAAGGGTCTAGGAATGGGAAGGAAGCGGCCGTAGCCTTAATTAAGGTACAGCCCCAGCATTTGCCTGGTATGAAAATGGGAAACCACGTAAAACCACCTTCGGGACTGCCGACAGTGGGATACGAACCCACTATCTTCCGGATGCGAGCTCACAGCTGCGTGCCTCTAACCGCACGGCCAACTCGCAGGGTGGTATGTGGTTTTCAAGGGGCTCTCCACTGAGTTTTCCACAGTGAACAAACACGCAAACAACCCCAAGGCATATACACATTCCTCATAAAAAACTATAAACCTATATAATTAAACACACAATAACACCTTCAATGGCAAAATATTCACCAATTCAAACACTTGGTGTGAGCGCGCAAAAACGTAACTTCTTAATGCTACCAACGTCATTGAAATAAAACCAGCAACGTCGTAATGCAAAATTACATGTTATATTGACATTTATAAACTAGAGATTTTTAATTAAAGAAAATCACAAAATCATGTCCTTATTTTGACAACATAAAAAGTACAATTTTTATAGTTCATCGATTTACAAATGTGGTTATGAAATAGGAAAGTTGGTGGTATTCTATCCTCTTTGGTATTAAAAGACCTGGCGTGAACAGCTCTACAGCATTTTGTGTTCCCGTTTGCTTTGAGCGATTCCCTCTTAAATACTACCGCTGAGTCAAGGGGGTGCCAGCTGCCACGTTCTCATATCGGTCGTAATGCAAGTGCTGCCTCTCTGTGGTCGAACGAAGAATTGCTGTGAAGTGATGTCTTGGCTGTTGTTTCCACAGCCTGTCGGAACACATTCTCTTTGTATCGAAAAAGTTGGGCACGCATGCGCAAAAGGCAGAGTTCCTGGTTTCTGGCTAAAAGCTTAGTTAGCTCTCGCTGAGCTGTGACCACACAGCACCCGGCGTGCAGCGCACCAGTAGTTACCTGGTTGTGAGGGGAGTTGAATTATTTCTTATTCTTTGGCTGACGCATTTTCCAATGCACTGTATTTGATTGTAGATAATATTTTTCCAATAGGCAATGTGCTGCAGCACTTCAGCGCATAAGGTACGGCCGCCACACAGGACATGACCATCAATGATGGACACTTCTAACCACCACTCTACACTACTTTGGAATACATCACCATTTCAATGTCACTATCCACAAGCAATTTCTTTTCAGCCTGCAACATTGTAATGCAGACATCACACTTTTTATATTATATTTTAATCACTTGCAAACTGGTGTAGCTGGCAATGCAGACTAAAATCCATTGAGTTTCAAGGGGAACTCTGATGTGAACTACTTAAGATCGAACACATCTATATTATCAATAACTGTATCATGGCTATTGATACAGATATTATGAGCAAAGTCTTTCAAAGAAAATTCACGAAGTTTTGCAGACCTCATCTTCAATACACCTAACAGTTTGATCTTTCTTTCAGACTCAAGAATTCATTCCACAGAGGCATTAGAAGTGCAACCACTCAATCTCCTGTAGACACCAAATCTTCCCTCTGAACTGTCTGTCTACAATTTTGTAGTAAACACATAAGACCAGTGCTAATTATTGAAAACACACTGTGGTAAGTATGTGCATCAAAGTAGTGTATGTTTCACTTGTCAATCTTCCTTCTGCTTATGACATGTGCCTAAGTGCACATATGTTTTAAACATGTAAGGAATGAAAGGTTCATGTTACCAGGACCAGTAATTGGACTAGCATCTTCATTCCTGGTATATGTATCTTTCATGGGATGCTGTACGTTACAGACTGACCACCAGTTTTGAATTAATTTTAGGAAATGGATTGTGCCATCAGAAACATCTAAACCTTGAGCTTTAAGCAAATACAAATCAGCAACATTCTTATGGTCAAACACTTAACTACTAATGACACATTCTGTCTCTATTGTTGTTGGATACAGAGCCTTCCCAGATAAATTTGAAGCCATTTTTAGTAACAATTTCTTCTCTGAACGAAACAACTCTTCATGATCTGAAAATTTGGCCTGAGTAGTTATAATTTACAGACTGGCTCTGTACCAACACCAACACTGACCACATCACTAAAAACATCACATGTCTTATCAACGTTTGGTATAATAAGAGAATGTCACTGCCCATATCATTAGTTTTGGAGAGTATCTTATTTGATTAATTACAGAGAGCCCTAACTGTTCCGACACAAATTTTACTTCACTAATTCTCTCTGCATTAAACTCACAGGTCTAACTCAAGTGCATTTTTTCAAAAGGTTCATAGAAAGAATCATCAGAATAACTTGTGAAATGACTTAGCAAAGTGTAAAACTTCGTCCATCTGTCATATTTCCGGTCTTCACAAGCACTAAAATGCTCTGTAGACAAACACACATTTTTGTGAAACATTTGAACTGCAAATGAACTTGAAACTTAAAGTCTGAATGTTGCAACCTTAATACATGACTCATCATCCACCTTCACAAACAATGCATAATCTTCCTTCGCTATTCCATTGAATGGTTCAACGAATTTCTTCTGAACTTCACAGATGGAGGTAAAATCTGTAAAATTGTCACATTCACACCACTTAATGAAATAACGTCTAAATACTAAAAACACCACAACGCATAAAAATATCTTGATAACCGATAAAAGGACACTGCAACACTATTTAACACATCAAAATATTCGGTGGAAAACAAACCAAAACCAAACCCCATGGCACTACAGCCCATGAAGGGCCTTGGCCTACCAAGCGACCGCTGCTCAGCCCGAAGGCCTGCAGATTGCGAGGTGTCGTGTGGTCAGCACGACGAATCCTCTCGGCTGTTATTCTTGGCTTTCAAGACCGATTCGGTGGAAAATGAAAATCGCGAATTCCAGTAGCAAGATAACCTCAACCAACCACACACGTGAGCGGTATAAACCGAACTGAATGTAAACACGCCCCACACGCCGTCTACACTGGCCCAATGTGACAGCCATTTTGTCACGTATCTATATATGCATTCCGGTCTGATAATATTGTAGTTGGTCTGGGTTCATACGTAAAGAGAAATTGACAATCCTTTCCAACATACGATAAGTCAAAGACGCCAAAATTTGGTTGTTCGAGATGGCCGACATCGTGAAGAGGCTGGGTGGTGCGCATACAGACGTAGAAGTACCGCACGTTTGAATTTACTGAAAAGTGTTTCTTATTTCTAAAATAAGGAGCAACATAATAAATATAAGAGATCCGTCCGACTCCTTGGCTGAATGGTCAGCGTTCAGGCCTTCATTTCGGAGGGTCCCGGCTTCCAATACCGGCAGGGTCACGATTGTAACTGCTCCTGGCTCGAGGACTGTGTGTCCCAACACTCTCCTGTTCATATTTATGCAACACTACCAACACGCAATAGTGATTACATCCCATCACGTAGGCTTGGCGTCGGGATGAACATCAGATCGTAAAACAGAGTCAACTCCACATGTGAGACACATCTCGCACCCACGATCCCACTGCTATGCGAAAAGCGGTAGAATATAACAGACCCATGTCATGGCTGCAATTGACTTATATTAAATTATCGACAAGAAGCAAAAACTTGTAAAGAGAATACACGATTATGTAACATAAGTCGCGCGCAGTTGGTACGATCTCAAAACTGACCCTCTTCCTTTCTCCTTACCAGGATGACGATGAAGTGTTGTAACTGCACGTACAGTATTTTATAATTATTCAAGTTAGTTCACTTACGTAGATTACTAAGTACTGTTCATTTTTTAGTTAACATTTCATGAAGTTCATATTTTCTCGTTGTCAGAACGTCGAACATTTTCTTTAGTAAATTGGTCTTAGCTATGAAGCATGGTTCATTTACCACGACGCCATCAAGGAACACTGTTTCTCTTGCATTCCGAGACGGAAGTGCGCTGTGTGTCGTCACACGGCTTCGAGAAAATTCGCTGTGGCGCATCGAATGTTTCGAAACAGTCAGCGGTGACATTTAGCCCATATTTACTGTTAAAACTGTATTTAAATATACAAGAGGCTTATCGCATTCTATGTTGTACATATATAATCACGATATAAAACTAGCAATAATTCTTCTTCTTCTACAATTTCCTCATCGCATGTCCGCTGTCATCACGGCGATCGACTCTTGTTCCCAGCAAGTCGGAGAAGTGTGGTGGAACGTAGCCCACAACATTCTCGTAGATTATGTACGCAAGATTTTCTCCTTTTTGCCCTACTCCTCTTTCCTTAAATGCCATCTATAAGATAAACTGCAGGAGGTCACTTATTCATTTGAGCCAGTCCCATAATACAGTAAAAATTACAAGAAAGATGATACATATTAGAGTGGTGCTGCCTAGTACCAGATACTAGCACTAGTATCAGAGGGATGTTTTTCTTTACGTTGTCCTTGGACCTCCCAATTCAGTTTAAAGACTTCCATGTCGTCCAGGACTCTTCGTAGTAACAGAGAAGCTTCTGTTCAAGTTTCTCAAGTTCCAAGCGATCTGGGAATGTGCGGTTCCTGGTTCAAACATGGTTTCATTTGGATCTGCAAGTAGACAAGTTGATGTCTATGGAGAGGGCGAACTGTACGTCTCCACATTCGCGGCTACTTCACGTCGAGTGTCAGGTGGAGCTATTAGTTTTAGTTGGTTGGTTTTAGATACCCTGCGATCAGTCAGTAAGCTTCTACGAGTGCAACGTAGAACTTTTTGGCATGTACAGATTTATACCATACAGCTGTGGCACTGTTTCTGGATGAGCGGCCCAATCTGATCATGTCAAAGCATTGTGAGAGGACTTTTGCCTCGGTGTTGGAGCAGTGATAAGTGCAAAGCTTGACCTCAGATACTTAGGCGTATCACTGTGTTCCAGTACATTTCCCAATCACTTCACCTGCAACTTTCAGTATTCCCCACGTGAAAAGCATATGTCTGGTTCTTTGATAGATTTGGTTTGAAATTATTATTCCCTAAACGTATAAACCACCACATTACCTCACAATTTCCAATGACATGACCAAAGTATTCTACTTTCTGATATTGTACGTGACCTCCAGCTCGGAGTACTGTAGCCCCACATCTCGAAGGATGGTGTGCAGGCGTCAGCAACATAAAGTAAACCGGGTGAGTTAGTAATGCGGTTATGGGCGCGCGCTGTGAGCTTGCATCCGGGAGGTAGTGGGTTCGAACTCCACTGTCGGCAGCCCTGAATATGGTTTTCTGTAGATTCCCATTGTTACATGGGGCAAATGCTGGGGCTGTACCTTACGAAGGCCACTGCCGATTCCTTCCCACACACAGGCCTTCCCTATCCCATCGTCGTCATAACACCTATCTGTGTCGGTGCGACGTAAAGCAAATAGCAAAACCACCATAAAATAAGACAGGACATACACAACACTGAAGTAAACAGGAACAGAGAAAATTAAGTGACACGGGATTTAAATCATTATCTTGAATGCAGTTCATGGGAACTAGTTTCAACAGGACTGCTCATGCTGTGATGAAGTACGCTGGTGAGAGACCTAAAGCACTCCACATGTTCCAGTGATGTGTCAGCTACTGTCAACTTTATAGGTTGAATGGCATGTTTTCTTATGGTCACTTACTTAGTTTTTTTCGTGTTTAAACCCAGAACTTTTTTTTGACCAATCAATTTGCCAATATCTGTGGATTTTCATCACTTACTGCAAACAGAAAAGTATCATATGCATATTGCGGATTATGTATTTATTTATTTATTTATTTATTCATTTATTTATTTATTCATTTATTCATTTATTTATTTATTTATTTATTTATATATTTATTACGATTTATTACGATTCGATGGGATGGGTTTAAAGCAATTGTTGAGGAATGTGAAAATAGGTTTGTACCTTTAAAGGTGGTAAGGAATGGTAAAGATCCCCTATATTATAACAGCAAAGTAAAGAGACTAAGGAGGAGGTGCAGGTTGGAAAGAAATAGAGTAAGAAATGGCTGTGGAAGTGAGGAGAAATTGAAGGAACTTACTAGGAAATTGAATCTAGCAAAGAAGTCAGCTAAGGGTAACATGATGGCAAGCATAATTGGAGGCCATACTAATTTTAGTGAAAAATGGAAGAATATGTATTGGTACTTTAAGGCAGAAACCGGTTCCAAGAGAAACATTCCAGGAATCATTAATGAACAAGGGGAGTGTGTATGCGAGGATCTTCAAAAGGCAGAAGTATTCAGTCAACAGTATGTAAGGATTGTTGGTTACAAGGATAATGTCCAGATAGAGGAGGTGACTAATACTAAAGAAGTATTAAAATTACCTATGACAGCAGTGACATTTACAGTAAGATACAAAAGTTGAAAACTAGAAAAGCAGCTGGAATTGATAAGGTTTCGGGGGATATACTAAAGACAATGGGTTGGGATATAGTACCATATCTGAAGTACTTATATGATTATTGTTTGCATGAAGGAACTTTACTAAATGAATGGAGAGTTGCTGTATTAGCCCCTGTATATAATGGAAAGGGTGATAGACATAAAGCAGAAAATTACAGGCCAGTCAGTTTGACATGCATTGTATGTAAGCTTTGGGAAAGCAGTTTTTCTAATTATATTAGACATGTTTGCAAAATTAATAACTGGTTTGATTGAATTTTGGCATTTAATAGGGTAGATCATGGGAGACTATTAGCAAAAATGAGTGCAATTGGACTTGACAAAAGAGTGACTGAATGGGTGGCTCTGTTTCTAGAAAATAGAACTCAGAGAATTAGAGTAGGTGAAATTTTATCTGTCCCTGTAAAAATTAAGAGGGGATTTCCTCAAGGCAGTATTATTGGATTTTTATGTTTTCTTGTATATATCAATGATATGTGTAAAGAAGTTGAATCAGAGATAAGGCTTTTCGAGGATGACGTTATTCTGTACAGAGTAATAAATAAGTTACAAGACTGTGAGCAACTGCAAAATGACCTCGATAATGTTGTGAGGTGGACAGTAGGGAGTGTATGATGATAAACGGGGATAAAAGTCAAGTTGTGAGTTTCACAAATAGGAAAAGTCCTCTCAGTTTTAATTACTGCGTTGATGGGGTGAAAGTTCCCTTTGGGGATCATTGTAAATACCTAGGTATTAATATAAGGAAAGATCTTCATTGGGGTAATCACATAAATGGAATTGTAAATAAAGGGTACAGGTCTCTGCACATGGTTATGAGAGTATTTAGGGGCTGTAGTAAGAATGTAGAGGAGAGAGCATATTTGTCTCTGCTGAGACCCCAACTAGAGTAGATTACTTGATTCAGGAACTGGAAAAAATCCAAAGGAAAGCACCTCGATTTGATCTGGGCGATTTCCGACAAAAGAGTAGCGTTACAAAAATGTTGCAATGTTTGGGCTGGGAAGACTTGGGAGAAAGGAGACGAGCTGCTCGTCTAAGTGGTATGTTCCGAGCTGTCAGTGGAAAGATGGCGTGGGAGGACATCAGTGGACGAATAATTTTGGATGGTGTCTTTTAGGTAGGAAAGATCACAATATTGTAACAGTAAATGTGGTACTTCGGTAGACATGAGACGCAGGGCGTGTACCATTCGTTGAAGTGCGTACAGAGGGAGAGGGTTTGTTTAGAAATAAATCTTAAAAATTTTCCTCTGAGTTTATTAACAAATTCAAAGTCATGTCACCTCTGTACAGCAGATACAGTAGAAAATGTTCCTCGTCCTAGGGCTGGCGATGTCCTTGGATTCCGGCAGCTCCTCCTTTCCCCATACCAGTGAACCACCATTCCTCCCCCGATGGAAGTTCTAGAAGATCCATCCGACGTCTTGAAGATCCATACGGTGCTGATGAAGGGCGTTGAGGTAGTCCTCGTAGACGATGAACGTGAATGAATTTCGTTAAGCCTTCGGGCGAGTTAATGCGAAGACTGCTTCTGCACAGATGAGAGGAAAGTTTATCAATGGTTTTAACAAGGTTCAAACACGAAAAAAAGGTATCTTTGAGAGTTTATCACACGGTGAAATGTCACTAAATTTTGTGCCGTGTTAAATGAAAAGAAAGCCACTAGACTCGAATGAGCATGTAAGTTTAATACTCATAAAAATAAAAGTCCACTCGAAACTTATCGTCGAATTTTAACAGAGTCACTTGAAGTTTGTGGCACTTGGCATAATGTAAAGTAATGCCGCACGACTTAGTTCTTAGTTTGAAACACTGTTCAACAAAATTTTATTGGATACGAAAATAAAGATGTTTCACTCGTGAATTCGAACTCATTCACGTATTGATAATAACATGAAATTAAAAGACGAAATTAATCATGTATTGACAGTCCTCGGTTCGACTGTTCGTAAAATCGAAACGCACAACTGAATGTTCGTAGAATTGAAATGTGCTGTTTAATAGAATTGAAACGCACATTTCACATATGCACAGTTTACAGTTCATGACCTAAAGTTCATGAAATGGTAAATTAGTGACGTAGTCATGCTTGCAATCGAGTAAATCTGGATTAAAACACAGTCTCATAAACTTGAAGTATTTAGTACTCTGTAACGAGCAAACTGTCCTAATTCCTGTCCATAACATTAAACTTCAAATTAAGAGCACTCGAAAACATTCGCAAGTCTTAGACACTCGTGTAGAATAAACAGTCACTTGATAATGTTCAGACGAAGCACAATTTATATCACGTCCCGTCGGAGTAAAAGTTTATCACTCACAGAATAAAGAAATCCGTACAAGTCCATATTCGACGCGATTGGGTCAAAGTCTACGGACTCGAAGATTGATAGCCGCTTCACGCTAGATCACGGTCCTCGCGAACCGACTGTATGAACTCCACTGCCTAGCGTGCACATACACACTCTGGCCACATACTCAGGCCACACACTGTCCTGCTGAGCGAAACAGTACTGTATTTATATCTGATCCGGGCCTTCACATCTCGTTCCATAACTTCATCGCCTCATGCCAGATGTACGTGAAACTCTGCAGGAACGTAGACAAGGGATCGGGTTACACGATGATATTGTTAAATTTGTTTAATTATTATTGTGGGGAAAGTTATAACCCATAGAAACTCGAAGAACATTCCACATCAGTCTAGGCTCTGTGTTGTGGTGAGGCATGCTGTGACGTCACCCGCTCTCTACGTCACACGCACACAGCTGTTGCTCGCCATCCAGTCAGTCTTTCGTAGCCGGCCCGGAGCGTAACGCGTAAGTTTTTTTAAAGATTTCTATTACGGGGACTTAGTTTTGTACCGCCGTTACCGGTACAATATAAAGAGATAGAAGATTTAATACAATATGTAAAGGTGACGAGAATCTAATTGTGATGGGAGACTGGAATATAGTGGTATGCAAAGGAGGATAAAGTAATATAGTAGGAGAATTCGGATTGGGACAATGGAACGAAGGAGGAAGTCGGCTGGGTGAATTCTGCACTGATCATAATTTAGTCCTTGCTAATACTTGGTTCAAACACCACAAACGACGGCTGTATACGTGGACGAGACCTGGAGACACTGGAAGGTATCAAATAGACTTCTATATGATTAGGCAGTGATTCAGAAACCCGGTGTTGGGTTGAAACACTTTCCTAGGAGCAGAAGTGGACTCCGACCACAACTTGTTGGTCATTAAATGCCATTTGAAGTTGAAGAAATTGAAGAAAGGAAGGAATGCAAGGGGATGGGATCTAGACATGTTGAAAGAAAAGAATGTGAGGGATTGTTTCAAGGAACATTTTGCAAAAGGATTAAATGAAAAGGCTGAAGGAAACACAATAGAGGAAGAGTGGATATTCATGAAAAAAGAAGTCAGTAGGGCTGCTGAAGAAATGTTTGGAAGGAAGAAAAGATCATGTAAGAATCAATGGATAACTCAGGAGATCCTAGACCTGATTGATGAACGACGAAAATACGAAAATGCTAGAAATGAAGAAGGCAGAAGAGAATACAAGCGATTAAAGAATGAAGTGGATAGAAAGTGCAAGGTAGCTAAGGAAGAATGGCTCAAGGAGAAGTGCAAGGATGTCGAAGGTTGTATGGTCCTAGGGAAGGTAGGTGCTGCATACAGGAAAATTAAGGAAAACTTTATAGAAAGGAAATCTAGGTGTATGAATATTAAGAGCTCAAATGGAAAGCCACTTCTAAGAAAAGAAGACAAAGCAGAAAGATGGCAAGAACATATCCAACAGTTGTATCAAGGTAAAGATGTAGATGATTTGGTTCGGGAACAGGAAGAGGCTGTTGATGCTGATGAAATGGGAGACCCAATTTTGAGGTCAGAGTTTGACAGAGCTGTGAGTAATAAATAGGAACAAGGCTCCTGGAATTGATGACATTCCCTCTGAATTACTGACTACCTTAGGAGAAACCAGCATGGCAAGGTTATTCCATTTAGTGTGTAAGATGTATGAGACAGGAGAGTATAATTAATTTATCTCCCATTTAAAAAAATATAAGAGCGGAAATGAACAATCAAATCAAAATCACTTCAAATGCAATGGAGGTGTCTACCTTGGTGGCAAATGGCACACAAAAATATCTTACTATCAAGCATTAAATTGTCAATGAACAGACAGGAAGACAATTTTCTAAAATACAGTATTATACAATTTACACTAACTTTTTCTTTTAAATACACAGCTCATCATTAATAAATTTACAATATTTACAAAATTTAACTAATGATGATGATGATGATGCTTGTTGTTTAATGGGGCCTAACATCGAGGTCATCGGCCCCTAATGTTACGAAATGGTATGACAAATTAAAAGTCCAAAATTCTCAACTGACCAGAACTCAATACGTGAGGACGAAGAACGAATGAATGTACATGAATTTAAAGCAATCAGTGGATGCGACCCGCAATGCCTTACATTCAGAGAAACTTACGTAAAACAATAGGATTACTGACCAAGGGACTGTTGCTATAGCGTAACACTGAATGGATGATGCTTGCAGTCTAAAGGGGGTCGAAAATCCAAGTTATCGGCCCCGCATAACGCTACTTACCTCTAGGAAGGTAGAACATGGTATATGTCATGTTGCGGTACTAATCAAAAGTAGCAGAGACTCGCGGTATTCCACACATTATGGTACTACACACAGGTTATGAAATTCGACATGCAATATAGACCTATGGGTTTTCTCACCTTGCGGCGCCATTTACAGGCAAGGCAAACCTATGGTGTTCATCACAGAAGAGTACTAGCCACAGGGACCTGCACTATTCTGCGGTGTTCCTCGTAGAGTGGGTACTAATCACAGACAAGGCAGGACCATGGTAGCTATCATCTCATGGTCCCGCTCATATGGTGGTACTAATCACAGGTACTGCAGAAGCCGATCGCACGGTGCTCCTATGATACTAATCACAAACCTATTTGGTACCTAATATAGTGGTACTACGCGCAAGTAAAAGCGAACCATGATGTTCTCCGCATGGTGGTACTAATCACAAGTAGTTTCGTGGTTCCTTGGTAGCCCCTTACGACAGGCAGGGAATAACGTGGGTGTATTCTTGGTCTGCGTCCCCCAACCCACAGGGGGGTTGTGTGTTTGGTCCGCGAGAGGTATTTTATTTCCCTCAAGTCCGCCAGCAAGCCGCTTAGGACCCCCTATTCGCCACCTGGGACGCGCCACGTGGGAGTATCACTTCTCCCCCTGCTACGCCAGCGTAGTAGGTTCGTGGAAATTTTACTCATAATATCCTCTGTATTTAAAAACATTATCAACTCATATACAACATGTGGAGTTATTTCAAACAATAATATACAACTGCTATTAGATTAAAATTTACGTTGCATTTATATATTTTATTTTCTTATACTTTTTGGAACCTAACTTGCATAGCGACCTGCTGCATCTTAACCCAAGTCCTTTCGCCACTGCTTTTTAGACAACTGATAAGAGATAGGAATGTGAAAAGGGACACACTGTAGGATAGCAGTAGACAACTTAGCGTAGAAAAAGCGGAACATTTGTAAATACACTGACAGTGACAATGCAACACCAAGGAGGAGTGGTTCGAAAGGGATGAAAGTTGGGGAAAAACAGAGACGGCACGGACGAATAATTGATGTTTATTTCAAACCGATATGCAGGTTACACAATGCGCACGGCATCGACTCAGTAGGATGTAGGACCACCGCGAGCGGCGATGCACGCAGAAACACGTCGAGGTACAGAGTCAATAAGAGTGCGGATGGTGTCCTGAGGTATGGTTCTCCATTCTCTGTCAACCACTTGCCACAGTTGGTCGTCCGTACGAGGCTAGGGCAGAGTTTGCAAACGGTGTCCAATGAGATCCCACACGTGTTCGATTGGTGAAAGATCCGGAGAGTACGCTGGCCACGGAAGCATCTGTACACCTCGTAGAGCCTGTTGGGAGATGCGAGCAGTGTGTGGGCGGGCATTATCGTGCTGAAACAGAGCATTGGGCAGCCCCTGAAGGTACGGGAGTGCCACCGGCCGCAGCACATGCTGCACGTAGCGGTGGGCATTTAACGTGCCTTGAATACGCACTAGAGGTGACGTGGAATCATACGCAATAGCGCCCCAAACCATGATGCCGCGTTGTCTAGCGGTAGGGCGCTCCACAGTTACTGCCGGATTTGACCTTTCTCCACGCCGACGCCACACTCGTCTGCGGTGACTATCACTGACAGAACAGAAGCGTGACTCATCGGAGAACACGACGTTCCGCCATTCCCTCATCCAAGTCGCTCTAGCCCGGCACCATGCCAGGCGTGCACGTCTATGCTGTGGAGTCAATGGTAGTCTTCTGAGCGGACGCCGGGAGTGCAGGCCTCCTTCAACCAATCGACGGGAAATTGTTCTGGTCGATATTGGAACAGCCAGGGTGTCTTGCACATGCTGAAGAATGGCGGTTAACGTGGCGTGCGGGGCTGCCACCGTTTGGCGGCGGATGCGCCGATCCTCGCGTGCTGACGTCACTCGGGCTGCGCCTGGACCCCTCGCACGTGCCACATGTCCCTGCGCCAACCATCTTCGCCACAGGCGCTGCACCGTGGACACATCCCTATGGGTATCGGCTGCGATTTGACGAAGCGACCAACCTGCCCTTCTCAGCCCGATCACCATACCCCTCGTAAAGTCGTCTGTCTGCTGGAAATGCCTCCGTTGACGGCGGCCTGGCATTCTTAGCTATACACGTGTCCTGTGGCACACGACAACACGTTCTACAATGACTGTCGGCTGAGAAATCACGGTACGAAGTGGGCCATTCGCCAACGCCGTGTCCCATTTATCGTTCGCTACGTGCGCAGCACAGCGGCGCATTTCACATCATGAGCATACCTCAGTGACGTCAGTCTACCCTGCAATTGGCATAAAGTTCTGACCACTCCTTCTTGGTGTTGCATTTGCTCTGTCAGTCAGTGTACATTTAAAATTACCTATATATTTGTGAATATTCAGCGGAGAATATGCACACATACATACGGGGATGGAGGCACTTACGTGTATTTGTACATGTACAATTTTAGGAAAATAAATAAATAATAGTATTAATAATAAATACTATCTCCAAAATATTACCCAATACTATTCCTTGCTTCCTTTTTCCTTTCTGCTGATCCCTATTTCAACAATGACTAGCTATTTTATTTATCCTCCTATTACCGGAGTAATAATATATATCCTCTCTGTGAATACTTCAGTGCTGGCGGCATGGCCATTGAAATTCGTGTCTTTAATGTGGTTTGCCGCTGCGTTATTCATCAAGTGATTCATGGTCACAGATACTATGGTTTTCAATATTTATAAACATTAACTTCCGCCGGCTTTAAAGGTATTAATGAGCCCATCTGTGGTGTATGGCCAGACAGTGCCTTTTCCAGTATTCTTCTGCATTCTAGTGTCGTCGGTATGAACCATCTCGCCACTCTCCCCCTCCACCGAGCGAGTATGCGCACGTAAACATTGCGACTGTGGTCTGACTTCTGGCTTCTGGGTTGTCGCCAATAAGGTTCTGTGATGGAAGGACGTGCGTGCTTCTCCGCTTGGCGGGATGGATAGACCCAGGGTGAAGTTGATTTGATAGGGCTTACGCCCTCGTCAACCTTGCAATTTAATTTCAAATTTTGTTATCATTTAATGCACGTCGCGTGGAATTTTTGAGTGCGCTCTAAGGGTTACCTTTACCATACGTAAGTAAGGATATTATGCTGAAGCGTACTGACGACTACGGCAAGATACTACACTGTAAGTGTTTTTTCAACTCATCTTTAACGTGTTCCAACTGGCGAACTGAATATTTCTAAATGCCTTGTTCCGCCATTGTGAGGGAATCCTGAAACGTGAAATTTCTGAAGCTATTTCGAAGAATATAAAGATTACGGAATTTCATGAGCTTGTACTATCAAAATTTATTCCTTCTTTAGCACTGCAAAATTTGTTTCCTCAATATTGTTTTAGGACTCAACTATATCTTAGACTCGAGGTTTCATTGCATGGTATTTCGAATTTCGGTGCCAGAAGAAGAAATGGTAGCACACATTCTGAAAGGTTTTCCTCCCTACAACCGATCCTACCTCTTCCTCAGGAAGAGTCCGAACTAATTTTGTGGAATTAGAGGCTGCTTGTACCTTTGCTGAATATGTGAAGCACGGGGACGCGGCCAGACCTATCAGCCACCCTCCGCCTTTTAACCCGGCCTCGCCTCAATCTAGGGATTGTGGAAATCTTAAAAATGGTATAATTGTGGATTACGTGACCACCTTCGGAATGCTCGCCCGTCAATAAAGCGTAGTACTGGTCCTTGTTCTTATTTGTGTGGGTCGAGGCAGCATATTAAGCATAATTGCCCAACCTCTTTCAAAAACGCAAAAAAAGACTAAAGTTTAATAGTAATACTTGTGAATCTTGCCCCTGAATTTTCTGTGGATTCAGAGAGAGTTATTTGTCGGCAGGAATGTAATAAAATCTCCGATTTGGTTGAGTCTAAAAGTACCTTCGCGAAGGCAGAGCTGAATAATGAACCGATTGTCGCTTTAAATGACTCAGGTAACGTTGTCACTTTCATATATGATGATGCTTGTTGTTTTTTTCTATTTGCTTAACGTCGCACCGACAGAGATATGTCTTATGGCGACGATGGGATAGGAAAGGTCTAGGAACTGGAAGTGGCCTTAATTAAGGTACAGCTCCAGCATTTGCCTGGTGAAAAAATGGGAAACCACGGAAAACCATCCTCAGGGCTGGCGACAGTGGGGCTCGAACCCACTATCTCCCGATTACTGGATACTGGCCGCACTTAAGCGACTGAAGCTATCGAGCTCGGTGCTTACCGTCTTTCACCTCCTCACATCGAAGGTCAACAGTCCACTTTAATTGATGCCAGTTGGTATGATGAAATAAGGTGCTCTTGTAAACTGCCTGAGTTGCACAATGTCAAAATTGCATGTGTCACGGCTAATAAGGATAATATGGAAGTTTTTGGATCTGTTGACGTGATATTGCGTATTGTTAATTTTACTTGGAAGGTTCATTGCTTGGTATCTCCGAAGCTAGCTTGTAGTATTATTTTAGGCACTGACTTCTTGTCAAGGACCGGATTCGTTTTAGACCTCCAGGCTAGACAATTCTACTTTAAATGTTCCTCAAATTGTAACGTCGATATTATTGATGCTCCTTTGGGTACCTTCAGAATTTCTTGTGTAGGTTGGCCGCTACCAGGGAAGAACAATGAAATCGATCAGTTGGATCTTGATCATTTGGATTATCAACAAGATAATAAAGTCCGTAACTTTCGCCATCAATTTCCTGAGGTATTTACCAACAAGTTAGGACTGACGGATGTATTGGAGTACGATACTGAACTGTCTGACAACCAACTTGTTAGAACTCCTCCTTACCTCATTCACCTCCTCGCATGCTACAACTCAAAAGGATTATCGACCAAATGCTTGCCGATGGTGTCATCAGACCGTCCATTTCTCCTTATGCCTCTCTGGTTTATCTGGTACCAATACCCTCTGGAGGATACCGTGCCGTTATCGATTACAGATCCCTTAATCGCACAATCATCCTGCAATCTATTCCTTTGCCAGATTTACATGTTTTGGGCGGTTCTCCGCCCAAGTTCTTTACCGTGTTAGATCTAAATCAATCCTATTATCAGATTCCGCTCTCTAAAACTTATATTTCCCTGAACCGCCTTCATCACGGACTGGAATATTTATGAGTACCTCAGGTTGACATTCGGACTATCTTGCGGAGCAGCTGTTTTAACTAGATTTCTGAATTCTATTCAAGGGGATATCTAGTTTAAGTTTGTTTTCAATTCCTTGATGTCTTGTCATCTTCTCGAATACCATTGAAGAACACGTGGATCATGTCACGGAAGTCGTTGAGCGTTTGAAATAGGCTGGTCTTACCGTGAAACTATCCAAGGTAACCTTCGCCAAGCTATATATATCCTTTCTTGGCCATGTCGTGTCGCCCGACGGAGTCTCCGTTGATCAATCTAGGACCCAGGCTATCAGGTAATTCCAACCAGCAAAGGACGTAAAAGGTGTTGCAAGCTTTGTGGGTACGGTGAATTTCTTCCGCAAGTTTATCCCGAATTTTGCTGTGGTACCTCACTTCTTAACTATCAGAGGCGTAAGGATGTCAAGTTCACCTGGGTCCCTCCCAGCAAGAAGCCTTTGAAACTCTGAAACTTGCCTTATCGAATGCTCCTTGTTGGCCATACCCGACTTTAGTAAATGTTTCATTGCACAAACTGATGCCTCTGGAGAAGCTGTTGCTGGTGCACTCTTTCAGGACCATGAGGACGGTCGTAGACTCGTTGCCTATGTGTTTAGGATACTCAATAACCTGGAGAGTACGTACTCAATCTATGAGTTGGAATGTTTGGACGTGCTGTTTGCACTTGAGAAATTCAGACCCTTTATTGAACATGTAAATTTCGACCTTGAACCGACCCAAAAGAACGGGCAGAATCACTAGATGGGCACTTAGGATACCCGCTTTTAGTTTTCAGGTTAAGCGTATCAGAGGTTCGGAGAATGTCACCGCTATCAGCTTAAGTAGAATGTTTGACGGGATCTTTGGCCTTGATGTAAAATCTGAAGTTGAAGAAATTGATGAAACTAATATTGTTAGTGTGGGCGCCATTCTTCCGGATCTACCTTTGTTATACCATGAGTTTGGCGATCAAAAAGCTGATCCTGAGTTGAATGAAATCACCGACAAGATTAGTGACGGAATGGTAGTAAAACCTTACTCTCTGGTGAAGGGTGTTCTATGTTGAAAAGGTCGAATTGATGCTAATTTCATTATTGTTCTTCCCAAGGTCCTAGTGCCAATCATCTTCAAATATTATCACTGTTGACGCATTGGTGGTCACTTAGGCAAATTTAAAACTAGGCAGAAAATTAGAAAATTCTTCATTTGGAAAATGGTTAAGTCCTGTAAAACTTGTGCTATCAGTAAACCCAACCTGAAGAACCGTGTTGGTTTATTTTCATCTTCAGAAGCCTCTCGGCAGATGGAAATGTCATTCATCGATTTTGTAGGTCCGCTCCCTCGCTCTACCTTGGGAAACATTCATATCTTTGTGTGTATTGATGCGTACAGGGTTTTCCGGGATTATTCCCACTAGATTTATGACTTCTCGTACGTCTATTAAGTTGCCTTAATTCTATCTTCGCATCCTTTGGTCCTCCCAAGTTTCTGGTTTATGACAATGCCAGTGCATTCACTAGCCACTTGTTTAAGAAGTACCTATTCGAGTTGAGCATTTCCCATGTTACTACAACTCCAAACTATCCAAACCCGTCTTACGCCGAGAGAATGAACAGGAACCTGAAATCTTCCCTGATTGCATATCATCACAATAACCAATCCAAGTGGGATTCTTGCCAACACTGGTTAGCCCATGCCTTCAATTGTGCCACATACGAATCTCATAGTAAAAGTCCCATGTTCCTTATGTTCTGTTACACCCCGTATTCTCCTATGTCCAACGAACTTGGTATTGATAATATTCCCGACCTGTCTAAACCCAACTATGTTCAGAAGAAGAAATTGTCGGTATCCTGTAAGACAGGCAGAGATAAGTACAACGAATGCAGAAAGTCAACTAGGTTGAAAGTTGGTGATCAAGTTTTTGTCAGGTCCTATACCATTAGTACAGAAATTAACAAATTATATGCTAAGCTTGCTCCTAGGTATCAAAGTCCCTGTACTATTTCACATATTTTGTCTCCAGTATCGGTACTGGGGAGTGACCCCATCACCAAGAGGATTAGGCGAGTTCAATTTTCCCAGTTAAAATCAGGTTATGTGTGATCCCTCTTCTCTCTTAAGGGCTTCTTGATAATACGTATGGTATGTAGTTCGGACCTGCGGATGAGGGCTACATTTCAGTGTGAAAATTTGTTTAATTATCTTTAGATTATTTTGTAACTATTCTGGTTGCGTGTGAATTTTATTTAGTAACTTTTCCATGTATAGTATTTTTGTTTTGAGTATTGCTTCCTGACCGTATGACCTTTTTCTCTCCAGAAATTGTTGTTTAGTAGTGTGCGAATTAATTACAACGTGTTATGATTTTCTGCACCAAATCTTCTGCATTCATGTCTCATGTGAATCTTAATATCACTGTGTAGTAGCTTACTACCGTGTACTTGTTACCATTGTATTTTAAAATGTGACTGTGGTTCGTGGCTTGTGGATCCTTTCACTTGAGCTATTGGCACCTATTTATTTAATCGTTAATATCTCATTGCTCCTTTGGTTTGGGTGCATGCATGCTCTGTCCATCATAAATTGATTCTATCCTGATCACTGAAGATTACTAAATTGTCATCATTAATTTAATTATGTATTATGTAGTAGCCTTTGTCTTGTAGCAAATTTTCGAAAATTGTATATAATATTAGGTCTGTGCATTGTTGTTCACTGGTATGAAAACTGTTAAGGTGTCCTAACCTGTATTTATCTTTAACTGTTCTAGTATTCTATTGCCTATGTCTTGTTATCCGACTTTAATTTGGTGATATAACTGTCTATTCCGGTTGTGTTATTGTTAGGTGTGCATTAAACGAACCGAGTAATCTGTTAGGTTAGTTTCTTTATTTGGGGGGTTGACCAGGAACTGGATTAAACCCGATGTTAGATCCTATTTGTTGAGTTTTGAATTTGCCTGTGGATATTGGTTATTGCGGAACTCTGTCGATCGGACTTGGTGGTGGTTCGCTGTTTGCCTTTACGGCATGGACTTAACTGTCTTCACTGCTTTCGGTCTCCAACTTCTGGTGGTACGATTTCCTAATTTCCGATTGGTCTCATGCCCAACTTTTAATCATTTCTGTAATCAGTTGTGAATTACCCGTTAACTGAGTGATCTATTTCTAGTCATTCCTGTCCTTTTGATTATCTGGTGAGTAAAATTTTATCCTATCTACCTTCTCAAAATTAGGCATCTGGGTTTTCCTTTCTGGTAATGGTGGTTAACTACGTTGTTATTTGTTGTATTTTTGGAGCGCATGTGGTATTAATTCTGCATTCTTCTACAGACTTTACTTGCCTGGTTTCTGTCTCTAAATTGGTGTATTATTCATGAAGTGTGTTAATCTATTGAGTTGTAACGTCCATGTCGTCCTACCTCGTCTACTTGTTATGGTGGTGTTATTTTTCACAAATTGCACCAATGGATCCTCTCCTTTCGAACCTAGTAGGTAATGGTTTTGGTCCTGAGTTAGTTATGTTGTAACGGTACGTGATTTTGTTTTAAGTTTGCATTGTGAGGTGGCATGATGGCTTCACGGCATGTCGTTGCTCCCTTTCCCCCTTTTTTGCTAACGCATGACCGTTGAGATTCATTAAGGTTGTATTGTTATTGTGTTGTATAATTAAATTGTTATAACACTTCGGTATGGTCGGTATTGCATTTAATTTACCCCTGTGTGCCCGTAGATTGGGAAATAAATCCCGGCATGGGTTTACCACTCTTCTTAGAAAAACCTGTTCTGCTTGCATGTAATTTGTGATTCCTGTATGACCTGGTCTATTCTTGTTTTGTATTAATTCTCTGCATACCCAGGTAATCTGACGTCATCATGTATTTATCCTGTACTATAAAGTTCATTTTGGATTAACCTGCCAGTCTCTTGGTCCTTTTCTCTCCGGAGTGTTAGTATCCATTGCTATTATTTTTTGGTCATCTTGCCGTTCTGCGGGGCGCCAGTTGAGTATGGGATTAACTAGTGCTTCATAGGTGGTATTGAAGCCTCCCATTATTCGATGATCGGGTCTTTTCGTGGTGTTTTCTCTTTCTTCACCGTTCTATTGAGCGTTTTCCGTCGTCCTAGTTCATGATCTAATATTTAAATTTTATTTACCTTGTTTCATATATATTTCGCACGGTACCTGTGGTTGTGTGGCTACAGTGTGAGTCTACGGATGTCACTTGCTACTATTCCGGATTTGTCCGAGATCCCTTATGGATAACCGGTAGGGAATCGTGTCAGGTCTCTGCTCTCATTTCCAAATTGGCCATTTAATTGAGGGGTATTTCTAAACCATTTACTTAAATGAGTATTCCATTGTTGATGTATATGTTTGAAAATTCGGTGAAGTTGTGAGGAATATAATTTAAGATTGGTGACACTTCTGAATTTCTTTCTGCCATTTTCTGTCCTGCTCCACCATGGTGTTATTATGAGTTCCTATATCCTAATACTATTCTTGACTTGGTGTTGCTGATACGCGTATCCACCATCTGAAGTCTCGAACTGCAGCTAACTATATTCATCTTGTCTTGAGTAATTATTTACCGTAACCCATGGATATTGATCTTTTTCTCATATCCAATTTTCTCAGTGTTTCTCTTATTTGTGAGTATAACTATATCTGATCTTATCTCTTCTTTAGACGGGTTATGCATGGAGTGTATACGTAGCATTACAATTGATTAATTGCAAAATATAATTTCTAGATTTTGGTCGTGTATGTACCCCTCAAGCACACACGCCAGATCTTAGGACGCAGACACACGCGTGGGGGTGCTTTCCACCCCACATATCATTGTATTATAAAATATGAATTACTGTATTAATTTGATATTTTAAGATAGATTATGTAAGAATGACCCTCTCTGCGGGGATCCAGCCAGAAAGGTACAAGAGCGGGGTGAGCACAGGAAAGTTATTTGTACATTTCACTAGGAAATAAAATGACCTGGGGTGGATTCCACCCCATACGCGTGTGTTTGAGGGTTAATGGGTTTAAAAATGTATTTATTGGCTCACTGATTAGTGATTCTACTCTACTGATTTAAAAAATTAATTGTAATTTTAATTAACTTGGATTACTGTGTAATGTGTTATTGCTTCGCAACATGTTCTCCCTTGGTCAACGTCTGGTTATTTTGAAATTATGTGTGGATTGCTGTTCTCTTAGTATTTCAATTCTGGAAATGATTTGATATCTCTGGGTAGGTCATCTATATGAAGAGTACTGTCGGTGTGGCTGTGTTCAATAATTTGATGTGTTTCTTGCTGTGTTGTTATCATGCATTGCTGGATCAGGTGTTGTGATCTGTAGCGTGTTCTTACTTGATTGATGCCTGGACTTATTGAACTTACCATGTTTTTGGTTTGTTGTAATCTGTCAGTATCTTCTTAACTAAGCTTAACTTATTTCCGTGTATTGTGTATGTTTGAAGTTGTATGTCTAAGCAACGGTAGCTTCTCGTTTTCATTGTTGCTGGTAGTGCCTTTATTATGTGGCATTCCGATAGGGTTGCTGACGTGCACAGAAAACTAATTTGAGGAGATGAGTATCCTTAATTTTCAAGTTAATTCTTTTCCTTATATGTTGTGCATCAAATTTCTGCCGATATATTTAATTTTAGCATGATATATTTATGGTTATATATTTCCTAGTACTTGGTCAAGGGCCGTTTAGGTAATTATTGTATTCTGTTGTAATCCTGTTCTCCTTTTGCTTTTACTAGTAGTTTTATCCAATGCCATACTGTAGTCTTAAGTCAAGTTAATCCAGTTTAAGGTTATGTAAAGGATTTATCTGTTGGATCTTGTGATCTTATTACATGCTCACCAATTTTGTTTTCCTATATTTGTTCATTTCTTTTCCTTGCCCTTCTGGGCGTTTTTAATTATTTAAATTGGTTTATGCCACCCTGGCAATAATAATAAAATGGAAACCAAATGAAGGCGTTTCTTAACTTACGCAAGTCCGATAAACAATACTAAAATGAATGTCTAACATGTGATAATCTCAATTTGGGTGTATAATCGCGTGCATTTAAATCTAAGAAGGTTTATTATTCTACCAGTTAACATTTAGGAAGTTGTTCAGTTGTGTGTGTACCACAAAGTAACGAAATCTTTGAACAGTTGATACATATGAACTTGCGAGACTTGTTTATTGGAATTAAAACGTAGCAAATGATCTGGAGCATGAGTGTCACCATTTATCTAGAACATTAACAGAATTGCGTGTAGCACCACTTTAATGCATGGGACTTCTTAATGATTGAAAGTAACTGGACAGCTAGTGTCATTTAAATGCACTCAATTGTTTTTACTCAATTCATATATGTTTTGGTTCTTAATTGACTATTGGATTAATCTTGCTGGTGGTGCATAAACTGGGACATGTGATCGGTGGTCATTTTCTTATTCGGACTATTCCATTAAAAACTCAGCTTGTATCCAGACCACCACCTTATGAAAGTCGTCATATGTTGTATAAGTGGAGCTTCGGGGAGGGAGACTATTACCGGATTAAGAATTTATATCTCTCTGTGAATACATTAGTGCTGGCTGCATGGCCATTGAAATTCGTGTCTTTAATGTGGTTTGCCGCTGCGTTATTCATCAAGTGATACATGGTCACAGATACCATGGTTTTCAATATTTATAAACATTAACTTCCGCCGGCTTTAAAGTTGTTAATGTGCCCATCTGTGGTGTATGGCCAGACAGTGAATTTTGCGGTATTCTCATGCATTCTGGTGTCGTCGGTATGAACCATCTCGCCACTCTCCCCCTCCACCGAGCGAGTATGCGCACGTAAACATAGCGACTGTGGTATGACATGTAGGCTTCTGGCCAGTCGCCATTAAGGTTTTGCTAGTGAGCTGTGATGGAAGGACGGCGTGCTTCTCCACTTGCCGGGATGGATAGAGTGATTATCATGGACCCAGGGTGAAGTTCGCTTGATACGGCTTATGCACTCTTGAACTGTGAAAGTTAATTTTAAATGTTATCACCATTTAATGTACCTCGCCTGGAATTTTGGAGTGCACTCTAAGGATTGCCTTTACCATACTGTACCATTACGTTACATTTGAGGCAGTAACTATTATGGAAATACAGTGGACAAATATGGCGCGGAACAGCTTCAGGCGGCGTAAATGCGAACGGAATATAATCTTACTGCAAATCGATCTTGATCACTAGGCGGAGGTCGATATTGACCAGCAAAAGAGTAAAGAGTTTCCAAGATTGAACAACTATGGACCATGAAATAATTGAATTGACTCGATTCTTAGATACCTTGAGAAGAAAAACTGCGTGAAGGAAGAACTGTACGTTTTACTACGAGATAGCGAAAGAAAATCAACGAATTATAAATACTAACGTAATTTATATATAATAAATCGAAGGAATAAACCTCCAATATCTGCAGGATACTTAAGGAATCAAAGAAAAACGCCAAGATATTGAAGTAAAGTGTGACTACAGCCGAGTCAGATATCGACGTAAAGAAAAAGGCCGGAATAGCTTAATAAGTGGCCAATCTACACTAAAAAACGCAGAAAAAACTATTTCAAGTTATGAGCAGTACCTGCTTAGGCGACATAATTGACGAAAAGCAGACCAAAATTGAGGAAATATATAATTTAAGAGAAATATTTCTATCAGTTATAAAGTATATAAACTCAAATACAATTATTGGAAAACCTACAATTCATCAGAGAAATATGTATTCTACAAAATATTTGCTGTCTTTTCGTTGCATGATCCCTGGTGACGTAATGAATCTTGCCTAAACGGATGGAGGAAGATTGCGCAAGATGAATTCAGCTCAAGCCAAGATGCCCAACCGAATCCAGCCGTGACGTGGTCCTGGGACTTGATTGACTACTCCGAGATGTCCTAGTCGATGAAGGAGCCAGCAACGGGGAAGTCGACACGAGATAAGTAATATAGTTTCGAACTTTGCATTATAAAATTTTAATTATTTGCTAGGATATATTTATTTGAGTGCAGAAGTGCCTACAGATATATATAAAGTGCCAATAAGTGAATACTATGGTCTGGATTTAAAAAATTAACCGCTGACATGTGCTATTTTAAGTAATACAAATCCTGTGCTCGTGAGATATTTGTAGGTCGTTATAAACAAGATCAATATGAGCATATCCATGTTTTATATGCTAATCTACTTGAGAAGACCAATTAATATCGAACTATTTGTGGTTAAGAGGAATGTATGCGATGTACGTAACGTAACCTAGTTTTTATGAGCACTTGATCGGCAGCCATGGCCAGTACGATTATTGTATTGAAAGGAAATGGTGAAATATTAGGGAGTTGCAGTTTATGAATGGAAACTCAGGCTATTGGACTGTTTTCACCGTAACACAGAGGTTATTGAAATGAAGTTGAATTTGTATTGTTTTTATATGAAGGTATCGGGAAGAATTGAAATATGAGAATTGCATAATGTTGTTAGCCTGAGGAAATGTGAATTGTTCTCGGCGTAAGCAAAGCCTAGATGAGGTTATTGCGAGTTACTGTGTCGGTTACGGTTTTTAATATAGAGGTTAACAATGCAAGAGATGGAATTAGGTCATGTTTATGTGAATGTATGTTACAGTCCAAGCGTTATATGATCGATAAATAGCATTGATGCCAGACATATCGCTAGGTTATTTGTGTATTACATGCAATATAATCTGAATATACGTACAGATGAAGGAACATCGCATAACTAAAAATATGTCTTATTATGTGAATGTATATCGGTAGAGTAGGTTTTCAACCTAATTTTGGCACAGCGGTGAATAACTTGAGAGTTGGTTTTATATGCAATGGCACGTATTTATGAAAACATTTGGCACAACTTACGCGTTTACAACTGATTGATCATCGTAATGGTGGCACTCTATAGTAAGAATACTTGAATTAATCTTGCACATATGAATGTATATTATTATAATAAGCTTGATATCGGTATCGATAGGTACATTTATAGTTGCAGTGATATATTTTTAAAACCGTAATTAAGAAACATATTACTTATCTCATGTCGTGAAGAAGTTAAAATGAAAATCCAAACCAAAAATTTCAAATGAGAATCCAGTGGATGTCCCAAAGCTAGCCCAAATAATACTAACAGGAAGATATACCACTCCCTCCATGATAAATAAAGAATTATCCCTCTCTTACCCAATGAAACATATTAAAATAATGAAAATGGTTATATGACCGGATGATATTCAGTTTAATGAATATAATATGATGAATTCAATTATGTTTACCATGAAGATTACGAGCTCAAGAATGATATTATAATATGAATCCAATTTCTTTTCACTATTGCTAATAATTTAATTCCTATTTTAATTATAAAACATTAGCATGCTAATAAATTAGATCTAGGCTTATTTATCTGTTTCTTTTCCCAAAGTAACTTATAATACCTAGAAATAGGATAGTATTAGAGCTATTTAAGGTTAGATATGCTGAGTAATGAACATCATATCAGGTTTTCACCTACTTGCGGGCGAATTGAATGATTGATTAGAATCATGACTACTCTTCAACGGAACCTACGACTGTTTTGTATAATTTGAGAGTTTAATGAGATGTTTTACCCTGAGAACCAAATGTATACCTCCAACCATCGTACTTATACATGCGAGAGACCCCCGCGTACATGATGGTTATCTTAGTTTTGGGTCATTTGCAGCCGAGGCATGATATTATGATCGCCCAACGAGAGTTATATGAGTAGATAGGTGCGGATGACAGGAGAGAAGATGGTAGGAAAGGTGTAATACGTAAGTAAGGATATGACGCTGAAGCGAACTCACGACTATGGCAAGATACTACACTGTAAGTGTTTTTCCAACTCATCCTTAACTTGTTCCAACTAGTGAACTGAATATTTCAAAATGTGAAGTGCGTACCGCAACAGGATGTAACTTTGCATCAACTAAACTCTACATTTTAGCCCTGCGGTGTTTGAACACTTTTCGAGTCAATAACTTATATATAAACTACTTTTGTTTACCAGGGACTTGCATCTGCTGTGAATTAATATTAATTCTTATTCTTGGAAATTGTAAATTTAATACTCAATGATTGGTAGCGGTTTTCTAGCCCTAATAAGTAGGGGTTAATGCAATGTTTTGGCAGGGTTATTAACCAAGTGGGTTGCTGCAGGGATGTGAAACAAACGTTCGTTTTCCATCTTAATTTTCCTACTTCTGGGTTATATTATTAAATTAATTTGTTTGGTATTTTCGTGATTTTTCGACGTCCTGTTTTTCTTTTGTCTCTTAATATGTACATGCCTATTGTTGTTTGGTGGCCTATGATTGGCCATTTTCCTTAACTGCCTAGCGTATTTTCGTAGCCATGAGAATATTATGTTGATTGATGGTGATGTTGATTGTTGATGGATGTTGGTGGAAATGAATTGATTATTATTATTTTGGGGTAAACTAATTCTTGGAAAAGTGATCGTAATATTCCACCCTTCCTTGTGGGAGCTCCTTGGAATATACCCCAAATAACGTTTCAGTATCATGAAAATCACTATTTAAGTACAACTATATAACCATTCTCTAAAAGAGGGGGTGTTTCACTGACATGGACATGACACATATGAAAAAGATTTCAAAGTCTTTTAAGACTTTCTGGAATCAAAACTGATAACCTCCCTAAAACCAGTAGCTAATTATAATGAAACTGAAGCAAATATTTATTTAAATCAAGAGAATTGGTCAAACAGACAAAGGTAAGCCTTCCAAAAATTAAAATTACCAAGTTTCGACAGAGACATAATGTTGTGACTATACTTCAAGGGCAATTTTTTAAATAAGATCACTAGAAATTAAGGCCTAACTGGAATCAAAAGTTTCAAAATATCAACTTGTCCCTGAAAGTTTAGACAAAGAAAACCCTAGTACAACATTGCCATGATTGAACCAAATATAACCATACTGTAGAACTTATTTCATAACCACTAATACTGCCCTAAGCTGATTGCATTGGAGTATGCGAAGCACATCCTTGAATGTACAAATAAGCTCTGCCCCACTTGTAGCATTATAATGAAGTTAGACATTATTATCAGCATCTCGACATGTTCATTAAAGCTCGTCTCTACCCCATTTAATCCTTCTAATCTGAATGGATTGCATCGACCCAGATTTAATATTCAATTGCTTGTAACTGACAAAATATGAACGGTATATGCCAAAAAACTTGTGTATTTGTTCATCTCCTTTAGTAGGTATTGACACGATTTAAAAATATTTTTCAGTTGCTGACTACTCTACCGGTTCAAAAAATTACATATATGATGAATGGATCAAATGGACATATCCATTAATATCAATGCTGCCCTACCTGCTGGTCACTACACAAACAATGTTCGACTACCTCCACGACTAGGGAGTGCTGCATTGTTTCTGTGATCAAATATGGATGGTCGTCAGCGGTTAATGAGAAATCTATATGAAATATATTATATGAAATTAGTGAGAGTAAACATGAAGAGGAAGCTGATGATGCATTGGCTGATCCTGAATTTGTTTTTTCCAAAAAACCTGATGACGATCACGTTTCTCTGGAGGGAGAAGAAAATGACGAGCTCCAAGTATCTGCTTATAAACTACAAGATGGGATTGACTCTGTACAAAAAGAAGTGTACATATCTCGAAATGGGACGGAATGGAGAAAACAACCATATTGACAATCAGGTGTAAGGTACGTTCCACATTCAGCAGAACCCCTATTTAACGTTTTTACAGGGACCTGAATTTTATTGTTAAATAGGGGTTAACATACATTGTGGCATCATACGTTATTTACACAATGACAGCAATAAAAGAAGGAGATATCTACATTATACACTGTACTGTAGTTACAGTTTGTGCTTCATTTTGGCAATTTTTTGTTGGTGAATGCAAATTTCTTCAGTTTAAGGTTTTTCTTATAAGGTTATGCATGATTTTTCATAAAAGGCAGGAAAGATACCGAACTCACACAAACCCATTAAAATTACTACAGAACAGCAATCAGCAATCAGTTTGTTTAAACATTATTGCGGATGTTTTCCAAGCAGCAGCCGACTCATTAGCATGTATTTTCTAATTTCAATAGACTGAACACCCATATTACATTTCCTTCTTAAGAACTGCAATAGCATCAGTCCAGAGGATTGTTGCAAACATTGCCAGTTTCCTATTTCAAGCGGCATCACCTAACCTAGGTATCAATTGCGAGAAATCAGCTTCATTTCCCGTATCAAATCCTATTTACAAAGAAACAGTAACAGTAAAAATGTCCACCTATTTGATACTTATATTTGCATTAAGCAAATCAATTAATCACACACAGTACATGTTTCATTCCATTTTGAAACATCTTCAGCTGTATTACATTGCTTAGGTGAACTCATTAAGTAATTATCTTTTTAAGAACATCTCAAACAGGTACCTTGTTTTTCTTAAAATCTACATAAATTTAAAATTTGAAATAAATTAAAATCAATGTGGATAGTTGAATGGGGTGGTGAAATGAGAGGGAAATGGATCTGTTTATGGTTAGCCTATTTAAAAAAATCTATTCACTTGAACAGATGTTGTAAAAAATGTTTCCAACACTTTTATCACCAAAATATTCTGCTTGTCTCCTAATAAGAAGTTTTTTGAAAATATAACTTTCCTTTGTCACTGTTCTGAATATTACAAGGTGTTCTCTTCGTTTGCTCCTTCAAAGGTGATTGCTATTTGTTTTAAATTTACAAGTGTATCTCTTGAATTTGGTTCGTTCAGGATCCCTGAAGCTGATTGCTGTTTTACTTCCCCATAATCTTGTTGCTAAAATCTACTATGTCCTTGGAGGAGCACAGCTAATGCAGCCTTCGACCCCATTCAACCATCCACATTCATTTTAATTTAATGCAAATTTTTAATTTACGTAGATTTTAAGAAAAACAAAGTACCTGTTTGAGATATTCTTAAAAAGATAAATACTTAGTGTTTTCACCTAAGCAATGTAATACAGCTGAAGATGTTCCAAAATGGAATGAAACATGTACTGTGTATGATTAATTGATTTGCTTAACGCAAATATAAGTATCAAAAAGGTGGAAATTTTTACTGTTATTGTTTTTTTGTAACATAGGTTTACCGCGCACATTTTATAAAAATAAATTTCAAGCTCCCTGTAGAATAATAACAATTTTACTATAAATATACATGGGAACAGCCATTCTGAAATTTAACAAGATGCAAAAGTACATAACCTAACCTCTGAAATTAGTTATGCACACTACTGTATCTTGAGAAGTATCACATTCTTATTTTATTTCAGAACATAGAAAATTAAGCAATCTTTTACTTCAACTTTTATTTCTAAGAGTTAACAAGTGCTGTCATTGCACTTATTGCAAAAATATGTTATCCCTATGTTTAATACACCAGTCTGTGTTGTGAGAAGACCTCAGACTCACTCAAGATCAATTCACTCATGCGTAGCAATGAATCAACACAGAAGACGATTGATCACATTCAATATAAACCCTGGAGTAGAGTGTATGAATATTGGTAATGGATGAAAACTAACATCCCTGAATTTGCCTGTGATAATGGATGAAACGGTAACAGGATTCTCATTGTATTGTAACTAAACGATATTGCACAGATTAATACAGGAATTTTCATAGATTATAATAACATTGTCATTAAAACGGGGGTTCTGTTCTACTACATCGGCCACGAACAGATGAGTAGTATAATTGGATGGTTCTGCCGCACCTCCGCCGCCGCCCGCCTCCTCCTCCGCCGCCCGCGGGAAATTTGAATTTTGGCGGGAAATTTAATTTTGGCGCGAGATTTGAATTTGTAAACAAAGCCACGTGCTTTTTGACAGCTGTCATCGACAACAACGCATCGCTAACCTCACTGCTGCCATCTTGACGGGCCTAAACCTCACTAGTGCCAACTTAACCTAACTAGCATGAGGTAAACAAAGCCACGTGTTTTTTGACAGCCACGTGCTTTTGACAGACAACAACGCATCGCTAACCTCAGTACTGCCATCTTGACGGGCCTAAACCTCAGTAGTGCCAACTTAACCTCACTAGCATGAGGTAAACAAAGCCACGTGCTTTTTGACAGCCACGTGCTTTTTGACAGATTTGTAAACAAAGCCACGTGCTTTTTGACAGACAACAACGCATCGCTAACCTCAGTACTGCCATCTTGACGGGCCTAAACCTCAGTAGTGCCAACTTAACCTCACTAGCATGAGGTAAACAAAGCCACGTGCTTTTTGACAACCACGTGCTTTTTGACAGATTTGTAAACAAAGCCACATGCTTTTCGACAGACAACAACGCATCGCTAACCTCAGTATTGCCATCTTGACGGGCCTAAACCTTAGTGGTACCAACTTAACCTAACTAGCATGAGGTAAACAAAGCCACGTGTTTTTTGACAGCTGTCATCCGCCATCTTTAAACCACAGAGCACTGTGCTGCCCTCTTTCGTCACTTGTCATCGGCAGTGCTACCATCTTGACGGGCCTAAACCTTAGTGCTACCAACTTAACCTCACTAGCTCGAGATAAACAAATCCACGTGCTTTTTGACAGCCACGTGCTTTTTTGATAGCTGTCATCCGCCATCTTTAATCTATAGAGCACAGTGCTGTCCTCTTTAGCTACTTTCCTTTGAAATGTGGTGGCGGATAATTTGAAAAATGCTTTTCGACAAGCAGCCATCTTTAATCCAGAGAGAACAGTGCTGCCCTCTATGTGGTGGCGGCAAATTGAAAAATTCCACGTGCTCTTGTTTGAAAACATACTCACGTGCTTTTTTGACAGCTGTCATCTGCCATCTTTAATCTATAGAGCACAGTGCTGCCCTCTTTAGTTTGAAATGTGGTGGCGGCAAATTCCACGTGCTCTTGTTTGGAAACAAAGCCACGTGCAGCTGTCATCCGCCATCTTTAATCAACAGAGCACCGTGCTGCTATCATGCGGGCAATTTCATCACCTGTCATCCGCCATCTTTAATCCACAGAACACCGTGCTGCCCTCTTTATGGCTACTACCTTAAGCACGTAGTAGCGGGCAATTTGAAAAGTTCTGTTAGCTATCATCCGCCATCTTTAATCAAGAGAGCACCGTGCTGCCATCTTTAGCTAGATACCTTTGAAATGTGGTGGCGGCAAATTGAAAAATTCCACGTGCTCTTGTTTGGAAACAAACTCACGTGCTTTTTTGACAGCTACCACCCACCATCTTTAATCAACAGAGCATAGTGCTGCCCTCTATGATGTGGCGGCAAATTGAAAAATTTCACGTGCTCTTGTTTGGTAAACATAGCCACGTGCTTTTTTGACAGGTGTCATCCGCCATCTTTAATCCAGAGAGCACCGAGCTGCTATCATGCGGGTAATTTCGTCAGCTGTCATACGCCATCTTTAATCTACAGAGCACCGTGCTGCACTCTATGTGGTGGCGGCAAATTCTACGTACTCTTGTTTGGAAACAAATTCTATGTGCTCTTCAGCTGTCATCCACCATCTTTAATCAAGAGAGCACCGTGCTGCCCTCTTTGTGGTGGTGGATAATTTGAAAAATTCTTTTTTGACTAGCAGCCATCTTTATTCCAGAGAGAACAGTGCTGCCCTCTTTAGCTACTTACCTTTGAGGCGGTTAATTTGAAAAATTCTTTTCGACAAGCAGCCATCTTTAATCCAGAGAGAACAGTGCTGCCCTCTTTAGCTACTTACCTTTGAGGCGGTTAATTTGAAAAATTATTTTCGACAAGCAGCCATCTTTAATCCAGAGAGAACAGTGCCGCCCTCTTTAGCTACTTACCTTTGAGGCGGCTAATTTGAAAAATTCTATTTAACAAGCTGCCATCTTTAATGAAAAGAGCATCGTGGTGCTATTTTACGTCACAGCTGTCATCCACCATCTTGCATTGCTAACCTTAGTGCTGCCCTCTTTAGCTACTTACCTTTGAAAAATAAAAAAATCTATTTGACAAGCTCTCACCCGCCATCTTGCATCGCAAACCTCAGTGCTGCACTCTATGTGGTGGCGGATAATTTGAAAAAATATTTTTGACAAGCAGCCATCCTTAATCAACAGAGCACTGTGCTGCCATCTTTAGCTACCGCCATCTTACATCGCTTACCTCGCTGCTGCTGGCGGCTAATTCGAACAAGTTTAATCACGCATCGGGAAAGCTAGAGTAAGCACGTGCTGCAGTGATGACGTCATCATGCATGCTTAGACTTGTCCGTTTTCTTAAGAGTAAGTCGGTGTAAAGCAATGCAATAAGTATGCATCATAAAACAAGAGTTTGCATGTTCTGCAGAGATGACGTTATTGTGCATGTTTAAACCCGTTCGTTGACTAAAAGCTTTAGTCTTCGAGAAACAGTGATAGAGAGTGGAGTGCAAACATGACGAAAACATTAATAGTTGATGTGCAAGGCTTTAAAGTAAACGGAAACAAATTTGTGTTTAAAGAGGTGGCTGTGTTAGATTGCAGTGTGTTGTGGGCTCCAAAACTTGTTAGTTTAGTATTTAGTCCACCGTTCCATTACTGTTTGCAAACAGATGAAGATAAAAAGCAGACTCAGTGGATTGAAAACAATTTAGGTTTGAAGTGGGGAGAAAAAGGAATACCTTATCGTTTTCTACCTTTAATGATGAATGCACATTTGTCAAGAGCAGATCTTGTTCCTTTAAAGGTTTGTGAAAAGAAAGAATGGTTGCGTGATTTTCTACCATCATCATGTGAAGTTATCGACATGCATGAATTGGGGTGCCCATCATTTAAAACTCTTCCGAAAGAGCATAGCAGAGAAACAAGTAAACAGTCTTTACAACATGTAGGTATGCTCTTTGATTGGTTGTGTCGCAGTGCATGCCGGGAAGTGAACAACATATGTAAAGTGCAGTGTCGAAATAACCTTAGTGTAAAAGAAACATTTGTAGAGTAAAGACATCATGTCATTTCTAACAGATACTAAGTGTAACGCAGTTGAAAAGGCGATCGTAAAGTTTTATGCATGCAAAAAGAAACTAAACACTTTTACTGAAGAAGAGTTAAATGCATTACCAAAGGCATTTTTGGTTAATGTAGACGCGAATGCTGTAAAGAAGATTTGGGAAAAGGTACCTCGTGAGTGGACTCAAGATCCTGTTTTGTCAGAGCTTCAAACGTGTAGTTTACATCATGAACACGTGAGTTTAGCTAGAAGACCTTCTGTGAGACAGTGCCGTACATGTCAACTAATTAAACTGTATCACGGATCTAAAACTAACGAGTTGTCTTCGCTTATAAACACTTATCATGGCTGTGGAGAGAGTAAACAAGGAAAGGGTGAAGAAACGTGCTGGGAGAAAGATGAGGAAGCATGTTGGGCGTGGACTCATCAATAGAGTGATTGATCTTCTTTTCTTCGTGCTTCATCTCCCCTGCAGCCCTAGAACACATTCGCCTGATACGTAGTTACATGCTACCTGCATAGACTATGTCGTGTAGCTGTTAAAATCTGCTTCGTAGAGTTATGCCGTGTGTGTGTGTGTGTTATTACCTAGTGCTTTAGCTGCTCAGAAGAATATAGCAGCACTTGTCGTTGTTGGTGTAATAAAACGAAAACTGAGTGACAAAGACCGTAAAATAAACAAAGGATAAAAATGTATGTATATAGTCTAAAATAAATATGAATTGTCAAAACATATTACAGGTGTTGTTTAATCCTACAGCATGTCCTAGTGACTTAGAAGAAAGGAAACGTAGAGGATTAAAAGAAAACACACATAAGATTTAAAGTACATCCTCTTTATTAATCCATGAATTAAAGCTGTTATTAAAACCAAGCCATTTAACATACAGTTTATTACCACGACGTCGAATAACACGTTCAACTAAATAGTGATCAGGATATTTTGTTTTCTGCAGTTCTTCGATGTAGAATCCTCCTTCAATAGGCTGTCCTCTGAGATCGCGAAGTAAATACGTAACTGGATCAGTAAGCTTAACACTTCTGATTTGAAAAATTTCAGTGCTCCAGTTAGGTGTGTATCCTTTTGCAAAGATAGACTTGTGCTTGATGATGCGAACGAAATCACCTTCTTTAAAGCGATAGCGACGTGGATCAGCTGTTTTAATTACAAGATGAATAGTATCTAGACGAGGTGTATTCTTTGTAACAAGACGTGGCTTTGTTCCGATAGTGCGATGAGGTGTATCGTTGTAGGTAGATAAAAGTCTAGGTAGCAGATCAATCCAACGATATGAACCTTGCGCTGTAAATTCTCGCCACATCATTGTTTTGAGTGTACGATTAAAGCGTTCTACAACACTTGCCTTGAGATTGCTGAACGTAGAGTAGTGTTGAATGCCAAGTAACTTGAGGTAAGAAGAAAAATCCTTGTTGTAAAACTCTTTATCTTGATCAGTTTGAAGAAGCCTTGGGCAGCGTTTCGATTCTTCAACAATATGTTTAAATGCTTCTTTAACTTGAGCTGCTGTTTTAGAACGCACGGGTTGTGCAAAAGCAAACTTTGAGTACACATCGATAACAGTAAGTAGATACTTATAGCCCTTATTACTAGAAGCATATGGAATCATTTCTACTAAGTCTGCTTGCCAGAGATCATCTTTTCCTCGTGTAAGAACGCGTCTGCGACAGTTTATGTAACTCATGCGCAATGTTTACCTTTACAGGTGAGATCTTCTCTTGACGAGCCATTACAAAATAATACCGGCATAACGTAGTTCTCTTTCTATTTCTAGAATTTCTGATCCGTGACCAGTGTGACCAGCCTCTTGCGATGCTCTTAAAAGTTGTAATCGTTCAACGAGTAAGTTTGGGTCATTCCAGTATCTTACATCCACATACGGCAACAAAGGCTTGTAGATAACGTCTAGACTACGTGCAGTAGGAAACAGCTTAGAAATAAACTCACGATACTTGTAACTCTTATTCGCATTTACAGCTTCTGTTCTCTTGTAATTACGTCGTGTTGCATCAGTAGCAAAAAGTATTGCTTTATACTTTTTAAGATCATCTTGTAAAATTATATCCTTGTCAGGTATTCGTGAGAAAAGAAGTTCTAAGAGTCCTTTCGTAGGTTTATAGGTGACACCTTTTACAATGAGTTTGTTGCTATTAATCTTAACATTTGAATTTCCTATCCGGAAACAGTCATCTTCGTAGCGATTACCATAGGTAGTGTCAGTTTGTCCTCTAAAAAGTTTTTCTATATAAGGTGCAAAGAGAGATCCATAGGTATCTTGAATAAAAGTTCTAAACTGATTGCGATACTCTGGTGTAATCATAACCTCAGACAAAGATGGTAGATTTTGCGTCGATGTAGTAGGTGTTTCTGCAATAACATCTGTAGTTAAAAACTCAACACGCTTAGATGGTGATGTATCATTAAGTTCTTCTTCTTCTTCTTCTTCTTCCTTATCTTCCTCTTCTTGATCTACATCCTGCTTCTTCTCTTCCGTATCTTCTTCATGCTTTTCTTCTTCATGCTTCTCTTTATGATATGATGTTTGCATAGAAGCAAAACTTGAAGTAGACTGCGGCAATGAAGTAGAATTAAAAATTTCTTTGAGTGGTGTACTTAGTTGTGTTTTTAAAAATAAATCCGTGTCTGCTTGAATACGTTTAAGCTCTTTAAATTTCCGTCGAATATTGTTTCGAGCTTGGATGATATGTTTTGTGATCTCCTTGCTAGATGTTAACATGATGGTGGTTTTTAATCAAGTAGTTACTGTAATTCAGTGTTAATGCATATAAAATGATCGAAACCCATGCGATATCGTCCATGCTGTACATCACTTTCTTTATCAATAACTAAAAAGCTGTAACGGTGTAATGACCAACATTTAGCACACATACGTTTAAAGTCATCGAATGTCATATCAGTGTTAACATGATCGTTATACACATGTCGCATGTTGCGCTCATCTTGCCGAAAAAGCACAATAACATTTGCGTTGTCGCGTATCAACTGCTTAGGCACACGAGAATAGGTATGGCACAAATAGATGCAATCAACATATTTATGTCGACCCATACTAAAGAATGCACGAATAACGTTTTGCTGTTCTGTTGCGACATCATCAAAGATCATTAGAGAATTAGGAAGCACATCGTCTGGTGATGGTACTTGCTCATGTGAATTAAATTTAAAATATCTTATTCCATCTTTAACTAGATCGTGCATTACAGTTTGTAGAATAGTATATAGCGGCTGATAGAGTGACTTTGCGAAAACGTAAATATTCTCGAAACGTACACCATTTACAGAAGTAATAAGTGTGAGTAAAAGATTTGTTTTACCGCATCCCGACGGACCTGATATAATACATCGAACAGTAAAAGGAAACAACGTTCCATGACGTTTTCTTGTAGTTGTACTAGAACTAGGTAAGAGATGTGGTACAATGTCGGTAACAGGTAGCGTGTCTTGCTGCTTTATAATCTTCATGATAACTGAATCACAAAGTACGTAATAGTAATATATATATTAAACGAAACAAGAGGCAACGGTTAGTTTATGATTTGCTCTTGACTAGTAAAGTCGTGTCCAGCATGGTGAAACAACGATATCCAAACGACATGAAGAAGAAGAAGAAGAAGAAAGTAAAAACTGTTGGATGGAAAGATGTTATCAAGGCTGCGCAAAAAGCTATTCGAGGGGAATACAATCCTCGTGTAGCTATTATTAAGGCGTTACGCGCAGCAAGAGCGAGAATTTCTCCAAAGTGCAGAGCAATATTTAGTAAACGTGCGCGAATTATTCCTGTACCAAAACGAGGAGGATTTCTTCCTGCGCTGTTTGCTGGCTTAGCAGCTTTAGGGTCATTGCTAGGTGGTGCTAGTGCTGTAGCGAGAACTGTCAAAGCTGTGGAAGAAGCGAAACAACAGTTGAAAGAGAGTGAACGTCATAACAAGACGATGGAGGCAATTGCGTTACGAGGTAAAGGTGTGAACATGAAGCTAGCGCCATACAAGAAAGGGCTTGGTATCTACATTTCTCCAAAAAACGCCTACTGAATGCACTGCCATTTCGAGCTCTAACGCATGATGAAGTTTTTACGTTTGCTAAACAACTAGGAATTCATTATTTTCGAGGAGTGTATATGCGCGATCAACTACCAGCGCGTCCATGTGAACGTGAAAGTGCCGTAATTAACTTGGACGACAGTCGTGGACCTGGAACTCATTACGTTGCTTATGTAAAACGTAAATCTAAAGTATGGTATTTTGATAGCTATGGAGATTTACCTCCTCCTTTTGAGCTCATACGTTATTTCGGAAGCAGTGCAGACATTGTTTACAATAAAAACCGTGTGCAAAACTTTAATACACGCATGTGCGGACGATTATGTCTTATGTTCTTATATCAAACCCAGACAGTAGAGAAAGTGTATTAGTGTCTACGTGATGACGAACAGTGAAAGAACGTTTGCTGTACGTGGAGAAGGACCTGAAACAACCATCTATTTTAATTCACCAATCGAACTTGGTTATCAGCCGCATAGTCTTGGATTAGTATCGTTTGAAAGCTACAATAAAATCTATAATGTGCGTGATGGTTTAAACAAGTTCTATTACGATGAGTATGTGCTAACACTACCCTCAGGTAGTTATACAGTAGATGATATTCACGACTATATTGAAAGTACGTTAATTGATCAGTTTGGGGAAGATAGTTTTAGTAATCATAATTACAAGTTCTCAATCACTATAAGCAACATTACGCATAAATGTGTTATTGAATCATCATTTAAGATTGACTTCAAATCACAACCTGATTCGATTGGACCACTGCTTGGATTTTCATCGAGGGAGCTCCTACCGAACGTACGTTACGAGTCTGATCAACCTATAAAACTCTTCGATGATTATAATGTGAACATTACTTGTAATATTATTACAGACCTGAATAGTAATCTACAACCTTCGCACGTCCTGCACGACTTTATTGTTACAGAGGAACGTGGATATACTATTTGTGAGAAACCAGCAGTAGTTCTTTATCATCCTGTGTCTGTAAAACACATTAGCAACATTACTCTTAGACTTGTAAATAAACATAATCAGCTTATTCATTTAGATCAGCACGCGTACGTAGCTTACAAACTACATCTTAAACCAGTATGAAAACCATCTATAAAACACGGTGTACATTCCGATGACATACTACATGTGTGCAGAGACTCATCGAGTTAACAGATACCCATAAGCAGATACTCCAAGATTTAGGATATACACTACTACAACAGAATGGAAGAAATGCTAGACATTACGAATACAGTAGAAAGTCGTGAAGGTGTAGTACGAAGTGAGCTTCATTCCTATCAACCTTTTACGTTTGGATTAAATAACAATGATGAAATTCATTTTATTATTAATCAACAAGATGTTTACACCTTACCACACGAAAGCTACCTCTATATTGAAGGACGATTAGAAAAGTCTGATGGAAGTGGACCAAGCACTTCACAACTAAACAACCATGCTCTAGCTTTTCTCTTTTCTGAAGCGCGATATGAAGTAAATAATGTTGAAATAGATCGAACGAAGAATGTTGGTATTACAAGTGCAATGAAACTCTACCCTTCTTTCTGTGATGAAGAAAGTAATCTTTTGCGGATGGCTGGATGGTATCCAAAAGCTACTAACAACTGGATGATTAATGAGGATGGAACTTTTACGGGTATGTTATCACTGAAACATATTTTTGGATTCGCAGAAGACTTTACACGTATTATAATCAACGCAAAACAAGAGCTTATTCTAATCCGTGATCGAAATGATTACAATTCTCTTAAAGCAGTAGAAACACCTGTAGGATCGAAAATAACACTGCATCGTATACTGTGGCGGATCCCACATGTAACCTTATCTGATCGTGAAAAACTTCGATTGCTCAAGATTGTAGAAAATGATACACCATTACCTATACGTTTTAGAAGTTGGGAGCTGCATGAATATCCTGTGTTACCACCTACAAACAAGCATAGCTGGGCTGTTAAAACATCACGTTTTACTGAGAAGCCCTTGTACATTATTTTTGGATTTCAAACTAATCGTAAATTCAATCACGAAAAAGATAGCTCACTGTTTGATCACTGCAAATTAAGACACGTTAGACTATATCTCAACGGAATTACGTATCCCTACGAAAACATCGACATTAACTTTGAGAAAAATAAGTTTGGGATGCTCTATGACATGTTTTGCAAATTTCAATCATCGTATTATCAGAAAGAAGATCGTCCGCCATTTACACCTCAAGAATTTAAAAATAAAGCACCGATTGTAGTTATAGACTGCTCTTATCATGAAGAATCTATAAAAGAATCTCCAGTTGATATTCGTTTAGAATTTGAAACATCTGAAAACATTCCTGCTAACACAGCAGCCTATTGTCTTATTATTCATATGAGTGATGTTACTTACCATCCGCTAACGAATATTGTTACGAGACTATAAATAAGAATAGATCTTTATCATTTTCATTAGTGTGTGCTTCGACATCGTACGCTATGGAACAAAACTGTAAATGTGCATGCTGTTTGCATGCTCATACGCAACATCTTATTTATGTTTCACGAGTGAGCGAGGCTATTAAGATGTTCTATAAACGTAGATGGTCGATGTCGAAACATCTTATTCAATACTTACCACCAGGACTTTTATATACGTACGCTGCCTCTTACGTGCATAATTTTTGGGACATCCTTCCTCTACACAGTAAGATGTCAATCGAAGTAGCTTTATGCAGAACTTGTGAACGACATTACAAGCATCGAGGAGAAAATAATGATGATGATTGGGATGGACCAAATCCGAGGATTGAACACTGTACACAGTGTATGAATGAACTTTCTCTAGTACCTCATGATGATGATGATGATTCCGAAAAGGAATAACAGCAAGGTAAGAAGTATATGATCGTCTCTGTAAAGCATAACATACTTAGTATAATATATTTCTAAATGCTTTGTTTAATTTGAATGTTGCAGGAGGCATTTCAGAAGCGTACGTTGTTAAGAAGCACACCAACCTTGTCAGCAGAAAAAACGAACACTGTTGTAGTACATATGTAAATAAATATTTGATCGCATTCAAAAAATGTTGTACTTATTGCATTGCTTTGCACCGACTTACCCTTAAGAAAAACGATCAGGTCTAAACATGCACAATGACGTCATGACAACAGCACGTGCTTACTCTAGCTTTCCCGATGCATGTTTAAACTTGTTCGAATTTACCGCTACCACATCCCTTTACACCGACTTACTCTTAAGAAAACGGACAAGTCTAAGCATGCATGATGACGTCATCACTGCAGCACGTGCTTACTCTAGCTTTCCCGATGCGTGATTAAACTTGTTCGAATTAGCCGCCAGCAGCAGCGAGGTAAGGGATGTAAGATGGCGGTAGCTAAAGATGGCAGCACAGTGCTCTGTTGATTAAAGATGGCTGCTTGTCAAAAAGATTTTTTCAAATTATCCGCCACCACATAGAGTGCAGCACTGAGGTTTGCGATGCATGATGGCGGGTGACAGCTTGTCAAATAGATTTTTTTATTTTCCAAAGGTAAGTAGCTAAAGAGGGCAGCACTAAGGTTACTAATGCAAGATGGTGGATGACAGCTGTGACGTAAAATAGCACCACGATGCTCTTTTCATTAAAGATGGCAGCTTGTTAAATAGAATTTTTCAAATTAGCCGCCTCAAAGGTAAGTAGCTAAAGAGGGCGGCACTGTTCTCTCTGGATTAAAGATGGCTGCTTGTCGAAAATAATTTTTCAAATTAACCGCCTCAAAGGTAAGTAGCTAAAGAGGGCAGCACTGTTCTCTCTGGATTAAAGATGGCTGCTTGTCGAAAAGAATTTTTCAAATTAACCGCCTCAAAGGTAAGTAGCTAAAGAGGGCAGCACTGTTCTCTCTGGAATAAAGATGGCTGCTAGTCAAAAAAGAATTTTTCAAATTATCCACCACCACAAAGAGGGCAGCACGGTGCTCTCTTGATTAAAGATGGTGGATGACAGCTGAAGAGCACATAGAATTTGTTTCCAAACAAGAGTACGTAGAATTTGCCGCCACCACATAGAGTGCAGCACGGTGCTCTGTAGATTAAAGATGGCGTATGACAGCTGACGAAATTACCCGCATGATAGCAGCACGGTGCTCTCTGGATTAAAGATGGCGGATGACAGCTGTCCAAAAAGCACGTGGCTATGTTTACCAAACAAGAGCACGTGAAATTTTTCAATTTGCCGCCACCACATAGAGGGCAGCACTATGCTCTGTTGATTAAAGATGGTGGGTGGTAGCTGTCAAGAAAGCACGTGAGTTTGTTTCCAAACAAGAGCACGTGGAATTTTTCAATTTGCCGCCACCACAGTTCAAAGGTATCTAGCTAAAGATGGCAGCACGGTGCTCTTTTGATTAAAGATGGCGGATGATAGCTAACGGAGCTTTTCAAATTGCCCGCTACTACGTGCTTAAGGTAGTAGCCATAAAGAGGGCAGCACGGTGTTCTGTGGATTAAAGATGGCGGATGACAGGTGATGAAATTGCCCGCATGATAGCAGCACGGTGCTCTGTTGATTAAAGATGGCGGATGACAGCTGCACGTGGCTTTGTTTCCAAACAAGAGCACGTGGAATTTGCCGCCACCACATTTCAAACTAAAGAGGGCAGCACTGTGCTCTATAGATTAAAGATGGCAGATGACAGCTGTCAAAAAAGCACGTGAGTATGTTTTCAAACAAGAGCACGTGGAATTTTTCAATTTGCCGCCACCACATAGAGGGCAGCACTGTTCTCTCTGGATTAAAGATGGCTGCTTGTCGAAAAGCACTTTTCAAATTATCCGCCACCACATTTCAAAGGTAAGTAGCTAAAGAGGGCAGCACAGTGCTCTATAGATTAAAGATGGCGGATGACAGCTATCAAAAAAGCACGTGGCTGTCAAAAAGCACGTGGATTTGTTTATCTCGAGCTAGTGAGGTTAAGTTGGTAGCACTAAGGTTTAGGCCCGTCAAGATGGCAGTACTGCCGATGACAAGTGACGAAAGAGGGCAGCACAGCGCTCTGTGGTTTAAAGATGGCGGATGACAGCTGTCAAAAAACACGTGGCTTTGTTTACCTCATGCTAGTTAGGTTAAGTTGGTACCACTAAGGTTTAGGCCCGTCAAGATGGCAGTACTGAGGTTAGCGATGCGTTGTTGTCTGTCAAAAAGCATGTGGCTTTGTTTACAAATCTGTCAAAAAGCACGTGGCTGTCAAAAAGCACGTGGTTTTGTTTACCTCATGCTAGTGAGGTTAAGTTGGCACTACTGAGGTTTAGGCCCGTCAAGATGGCAGTACTGAGGTTAGCGATGCGTTGTTGTCTGTCAAAAAGCACGTGGCTTTGTTTACAAATCTGTCAAAAAGCACGTGGCTGTCAAAAAGCACGTGGCTTTGTTTACCTCATGCTAGTGAGGTTAAGTTGGCACTACTGAGGTTTAGGCCCGTCAAGATGGCAGTACTGAGGTTAGCGATGCGTTGTTGTCTGTCAAAAGCACGTGGCTGTCAAAAAACACGTGGCTTTGTTTACCTCATGCTAGTTAGGTTAAGTTGGCACTAGTGAGGTTAAGGCCCGTCAAGATGGCAGCAGTGAGGTTAGCGATGCGTTGTTGTCGATGACAGCTGTCAAAAAGCACGTGGCTTTGTTTACAAATTCAAATCTCGCGCCAAAATTCAAATTTCCCGCCAAAATTCAAATTTCCCGCGGGCGGCGGAGGAGGCGGGCGGAGGCGGGCGGCGGCGGAGGTGCGGCAGAACCATCCAATTATACTACTCAGATGTCAATCAGAGTCAGACATCTCACTTTAGCTCTAAGTGCCCAGGCTCCAAATTCCTCTTCTGCCTTGAATCATCCTTAGCAAGCTTATGACATCTTTTGCAGTGGTTCTTAAGGTCCCATAACCAAAATGAATAGAAATATAGGAAAATTTTAACATTTCCTTAATGCTAAATGTGAGTTTTGCCCTACAGTATTTTGAATTATGTAAAATTGAATATAAAATTGCATTGCTCTTATGGAATAATTTTCAGGACCTGAAATTTCTTCCATTAAATGCGGGTTTATTCTAAACCGGGGCCACACAAAACTGGGGTTGCACTGTAATATGAACAATGCTATTGCTTCATTTACATCATGGACCTATATCTATAGGCCTATAGGCTCTTCAATATTTTAGTTGTTTATATTAATAATACTTCAGAGAAACGTAAATTTCAATTATGTGTATTCCAGATTGAGTAACATAATGAGAATTGCACCTGGACCCACGAGATATGCTCTTCAGAGGACAGGTGATCCCAGATGTTGGCAATGAAGTTATTCATCATTGATAAAATGCTGGAAACCACTTTATGGGAAACAAATTTTGAAATGAAGAGGGTTTTTGCAGATAAAGGGTAAGCTGCAAGCCCATTTCTTTGATAGAGTTTGAAGCATTTCTAGATATGTACGATTTACACAATTTGGAAACAATAGCAGTTTCTGTCTTTTGTTAGGTGCTAATAATCACAATCAACAATAACATGCAGTTATTTATATTTGCAGGCTTTATTTTGCTGTAGTCTACAAATCAGTGGGCAAATCACTTCGAGAAGTATGGAATGAAGCAGACGGTCACTCTATCCTTCGAGCTACAATATCTCTTCAACGGTCCTAAATGATAACCCAGTTTTGAGCTTCGATAATAAGGAAGAGAGACCAGCCCATAGATGTAATGGCAAGTTAACAGCAAAAAGAGAAGTTCATGACATGTTCGTTTCACAACTACCTAAAGTGTTTGTTCCATATGAAAATAATACTGTGGATGAACAGCTGGCTTCCTTTAGGGAAAATGCCTCTTTAAGCAGTATTTATCTACCGAACCAAGAGGAAAATATGGAACAAAATTATGGCTCCTCTCGGATTTGGGCACGGTTTATGTGTGCGCCTCTACAGTTGATAATGCTACATCAGTAAACAGAGAGAGAGAAGTGAACAATGGAAGGAATGTGGTATTGAGACTTGTCAAAGATATTGAGGGAACAGGGAGAAACGTCACTACAGACAATTTCATCACCGACTTTACCCTGGCTAGTGAGCTTCTGAAAAAGAACCACAATTTCAAAAATGATAATTTCCTACTGGAACATTCCTAGAGACTTAACACTTGCTGATCCCATTTTGCATACTCCTCAAATGGACCTATTCCCAAGAACTCAAATTTTCATACATCATTTAATAATGTATCAGCAAACTCAAAAAAACTAACCAGTTCTCCAAAACACTAAATTGAGATGAATCTCTGATGGACAGGTTATTACAATTACTTACGAAAGATAAAAGGTGAACATCAAGGAGACATATGCACGTGCTGGCCAAGAAAAGTTATACTATGGATTGTACACAGGGGTAAGATATAAATAATGCACAAGCAGTCAGGAAAATACAAGGACACTAGTGCATGAACAAGAACTGGCTACTTCGGATGTATTGAAAGACAAGGCACAACAACTTACAAACAGTACAACACAAAAGAAATCAAAAGGTAATTCACAACCAAACACAAAGGAAATATTACAAAGATCAGTGAGAGTGTCACTAACATTTACAATTAGTTTCATTAAACAGAACAGACATTTCCTAACCAACAGCCTTTCTCTTGACAAGACTATTCAAAGAAAACATTAAAGGCTCCCAGTTTGAAGTTGCTAAAGATACAAATGAGTGGCACCATGTGCCGTCCAAAGAGATACCCGCTGACTTAGTGTCCAGGCGACCACAAATCAACACAATTGTCAACAATACATTTTGTTGGCATAGTTCTGGATGGTTGAATCAAGATCCTTTGAGTAGGAATAAATGAAAACGTGATGTTCGAATTAATCTCCCAGTTCAAAAAATGCCACAAATGCTTTTAGAGACTTGATGATGACTTATAACAAAAGTTTCAAGATTAAAAAAGGTACAGAGAGTAGCTGCATATTGTTTTTGATTTATCTCAGATTGTTATAAACAAGAGTGAAATTCAAGTCCACTGTTCATATCGGAGTTGAACCCTCCACTCAAATGTTGCATAAATGTTCTGTAGAAAATATTAACACTAGAACGGCCAGAGCGGTCATTTTGACCGTTAGCGAATTTCAAGGTATTTCCACGCTCGTAATTTTTTAAAGCACGAGGTTGTTCTTTTGTGACTTTTAATATTTTAGGGTTATATACATTCACACCAAAAATTACATCCGTAGATAATAAGGGAACACCGATATTGTCCCTTATACCTAGGAAGGCCATAAGCGGTCATTTTGACCGCTTCACTTCCTTGATACGGAGAGCTCTATTCTGCTCATTGCTTGCTTCCTGTGATATATTTACAAGTGAAGCTATAGGGGCGTATGATGTAACTAAATAGTATGCCTCTAGCAATGGTTGCGAGTGGACGAGTTAGTGCCTGTCCCTTGTGTCGTATAGTGCGTAATAATGGCTCGGCGGCAAAAACTTACTCCTGTTCAATTATTAGCAGAACTTGAAAAGCTAGGAGAAGACGAATCAGGTGACGAGGATACATTATCAGATATAGACGCAATGAGTGACGATGAGGATTTTATACCTCAACAGTGTGATAATATGTCGGATAGTGATGGTGATTCGGCTGATGAAAATATGCACACAGTAGACTTCGCACCTACGATAGAACTGGATGTCGAAGGTGTATTTTACAACGTACTTCATCTAGCAGCAATAAATTCATGGATAGTCTACAAGGTAGTTACGGGACAGAGAATCTCTAGACATGATTATATTCTTGAAGTAATACAAGAACTAATTTTGGGAACACAAGATCCCGGTTGATTGAACTCCCTACACTTCAGCCTGAGCCTCAGATTCAGGTTCAATGTGCCAGTCGTAAGCGACGACAATGTCAAGTGAACTCCAATTGTAAACAGAAAAAAACCTCTGACACATGTTCTTCGTGCAACAAAGTAGTCTGTGGAAAATATTCGTGTAAGGTAATAACTTGCATAAATTGCTTGTCAAGTGCCTAAATAGGTTTGTAAACAAATAGAAACCGTTATTTTTATCATAATTTTTCACAAAGGCATTCAATAGCAAGTCCGCCGAAATATTTCATTTTTACCTGTTAGAAGTGAGAGAATATGAACAATTATGAATATTTAACAATGGAATGATCTGTGTTCAATATATCCTACTGGTTAACTGTTGTTTTGAAATTAACTATTGAACATTCGCATGTTTCCCAGATCCTGGATGCTAGATATATGTCAGTAAGCGGCAGCGGTCAAAATGACCGCCTGCGGCCTTTATAGGTATGAGGAATGTTCGGCCATTCTAGTGTTAAATCATATTGATTATAACAATTATCATAGATCAAGAAGCCATCTCCTTGTCGAAGGAAGACTGCACAATATCTTAATTCTAGTGTGGAGGAAATATTAGATCATTCTGTATATATATCATCATCTCACTAATCTAATTATCATTGCGGAACAACTTCTACTACTTCATCATGGCACTCAAACCTTAATCACATCTCTGAGAGGCAAGTTTCGGATCCCATCAGCAAGGGGGGCGGTAAAGAAGCAACATTTATGCACGTCTCAAGGGTCGTAAGTTGAATGCAGATACTTCTGAACAATTAACGCGAAATACACAAAGTGTGCATGTACCCATTTCTGAACACTAGAATAGACTATGCTGGCTCAATTCTCATGAACATTGGCGTGAGATCGAACAAGACCAGACTGCCTAGCTACCAAGTCTCTCTACATAGACTTGATATCCGATCTCACAACAACTACAATGCTCGCCTCTCTTTGTTCACATATTTTCATAGTGGTCACCCCCTGATCATTTACAGTGATAATGGCACAAACTTCTTCAGAGCAGCTAAGGAAATCAAGGCCTTTCTGAAAAACAATCCTGAGAAAAACCAGCTCTTCCCTGCAACTGCATGCATGGGACTGATACAGCATTCCATCACTCCTGCAGCACTACACTTTGATAGAAAACGAGAAGCAGCTGTCAACAGTCTGATATATCACCTTAGAAGAGTGATGAATTCTTATTTCTTGACCAACCAAGAATGGACCACTCTTACAACACATACTCACATCTCCTCACTAAACTTAAATGACGACCCTTTTGACACTTCTTACCTAACTACATCCAATTTCCTTGTAGGAGAGAAAATTACTACACTCCCTGATCATGATTATACTTCCTCTCTCATTATCCAGATGGCTGTATATTGAGCAGCCAACCCAGAATTCCTGAAAGAGATTGTCAATTAAATATCCCAATAAATACCCCATAACAACACAGTGGACGATGACAGTGATCAAATGTGTAACAAATGTTCAGGTGAGTAATGGGGAACATACAAAGCCTATTCACAAACACTCTCCTTTACCACATATGAAACAGAAAGGCAAGATCACTCTTGAAGGGCTCATTTATTCATTGAAAGTTTAAGTTACCATAGACTAGTATCATCACAGACCACATTAGGAAGGATAAGAATGTTTTCTACTTGCCACAAGATGGCTACAATGTGTGTAGTACGTAAGTGAATTCTGACAGTAAGCAAGCAATCACCTGCAACTTGTATCTACAAATAATTGTATTATCTAGAAGTCAATAATTAATATAATCAACAAGATTACAATGGTGTTTCATTTGGAACAACTAGTAAAATACCCAGGAACAGTAACAAAAATGTGCTCCTTATAGCAACTCCGTGTTTGAAAATATTCACTAAGTCAAAAATGTTAGTAGCATTGATACAACCTCCCAAATGATATACAGTAGAGGTCTTTGGATCTATCCCAACTGCTGCGTGATACATAATGCAAGATCTTAAAGAACATGAAGGAAATATGAAAATTAGGTTAGTAAACAGTCAATCTCATAAAAAATGTATCAATCATATGTATTGAAATGAAGGGTCAACCACTGATATCTGTTCAGCAATTTTCTATTTTCAGTACCTAACAATGGCTTATCAAATTATGTACATTACCTCAAATGAGTTTTCCTGCATTGGCCCTGTCGCTGTTAACTCTGATTTGGCTTCTTTTTTCAGTGGTGTTATTTCTGATACATTTTCAATATTTTCCCGTGGAAAATAAGATACATAAGTTATGCACGTAACACACATTTACAAATACTGTCACCAACAAATGAGCATGATAATTTACTACTTCCAAGTATTACAGTTACTTTCAAAATTTTACTACTGTTTAAGAGAGATTTCTACCAGCAGAGGATTTCAAAACCAAAGGCTGCACTGAGAATGGTGTTATCATCCTTGTTCAAACCTAATGTCAGAGAAAGCATGAGACTGAGAACCAAATATAAAGTGAGAAGCATTTTCTAGCAATATCAGAAGATATCCTACCAGAGATCGAATTGGGACCATCTCGCACAAAATTTTTGAAGGAATCAGCCACAGACATAAACACTAAATTATATTGATTTTATGTATCCAATTACGTCTATCAAATCATTGAGGTTGTTTGAATCACATCCAAGTATTAAAACTGTCCTAAATATTTTGCCATTCAGTGAGAAATATTAATACTATGCATACATTTTGTTTAGACAGACAGATCAAAATCCCTTGAAACATTTTAATCACTTTCTATAGTCTGGTTTTTGCCAAGCTCACAGGGGATAAACACTGCATTGAGACAGTTCTGTTCATCCAAGTGTAAAAATAAAAAACGAACATGAAAGAAGCAGGCTTATCACAGTCATAGACCAGGGAAGGATGTGATGCAAGTCAAACATAAAGCAACTACAAATGAAATGTTTTACTACTACAAGGATGTTATGCAGTGTTATGTGAAGAACTGTGGGGATGAGAACACCATCAGTGTTGGAGTGTACATCTGCAGGTACAGAAGCTCTTTCATGATCTACGAAGGTCATCCAATAAATAAGTTTCCTTATTTTTTCTCTGCATACCACATGTTTTAGAAAAAAGTTGGTACTGTAGGAACTTCCACTGGCATATGGCTGGGGTAAGGTGATCTTCAACCGCACGTGCTTGCTCTGTGTTCACCAGTACGGCGCTACCTGCCATGGAGCTACCACTTGAAAGCGTTTCCACTTGTGAACTCTGTCCTGTTATTCGCTTTTCCACGGCAAAAAATGAAACGGCTACCAATATTCATTGCCATTTGGTGTGAGTTTATAGTGAAAGATGCATGCTGGCATTCATGGTTCCTGGAATGGCAGCAAGATGTACATGATGACAGCGCAGCGCCAGGCCCATTACAGCCACTGTTGGTCAGAATGTGGTGGATGAAGATTAATGCGTCAGCACTGATGAGATGATGAATCTACTGCCTCCCGGCACGGAAACTGGCAGTCCTTTATTGCAATGATATTGTTGAATGTCTTGCAGTATTGAAAAGTCTGTGCAAGATGGGTCCCAAGTTTTCTTTCTGATGCTCACAAGCAATAACAGAACGAGGTAGCCTGAGCTTTCCTGCAAATGCTTCAAAGAGAGGGAGATCAAATGTTTTCCCGCATTGTTACTGGAGATGAAAGCAGGGCGCATTATTCAACTCTAAAAACAAAACCACAAAGCATGCTATGGAAGAAACTTGGCGAACATGCTCATAAAAAGGGCCAAGACCTCAGACCCTTTTTTACAATTTACTTTACATCGCACCGACACAAATAGGTCTTATGTTGACGATTGGAGAGGAAGAGCCTAGGAGTGGGAAGGAAGCAGCTGTGGCGTTAATTAAGGTACATCCCCAATACTTACCTGGTATGAAAATGGGAAAGCACGGAAAACCATCTTCAGGGCTGCCGACAGTGGGGTTCGAACGCACTATCTCCCAGACGCAAGCTCACAGCTGCGCGGCCTTAATCGCATGGCCAACTTGCCCGGTTAGACCCCAGCCTCTGTAGGCATAGTTTTGGCTACTGCCTTTTGGGACTGTAATGATGTTGTATTGGTTGACTGACTGCCCCAATGCACTGTGGTCACACATGAGAGGTCCTCCACGGTCCTCACGAAGCTCAGAGTTGAAATCCAACGAAAACGTTCTTGTCTTGTCTCAGAAAATATTGCCGATTCAGCTCAAAGGACGCAGGATTTGCTGCAGAACTTCAAAAGGGACCTTTTTCCCCATCCACCTTATTCTGCGGAACTTGCCCCGAGTGATTTCCATCTCTATCCACAACTCAAGTTGCACCTTGGAGGTAAGCGGTTTGCAACTGATGAAGAGGTGGAAGAGGAAGTGCACCGCTGTCTACAGAGATGGGACCCGACCCGGTATGATGAAGGTATCAAGAAACTGTTGTCAAGATAACAAAATGTTTGGACTGAAATAGTGACTATGTGGAAAAGTAGTGTACGAGTTGTAGAATGAAAATTAAATATTTCTCAAAGGTATATAAAACCAAGCACCATGGGGCAACAGCCCCCGTAGGGCCATGGCTTACCAAGTGACCACTGCTCAGCCCAAAGGCCTACAGATTACGATGTGCCATGTAGTGAGCACGAACAATCCCCTCCGTCGTTATTCTAGACTTCCTAGACCAGGGCCATCATCTCATTGTCAGATAGCTCCTCAATTTTAATCACATAGGCTGAGTAGACCTCCAACCAGCCCTCAGATGCAGGTAAAAATCCCTGACCTGGCCAGGAATTGAACCCGGGGCCTCTGAGTAAGAGGCAGGCATGCTACCCCCACACTGCAGGGCCAGCACAAGTGTAAATAGCCTGCTTGTATTTTTTGTAAAATAGGGAAACCTATTTATCTGATGGCCCTCGTACTACGAGACCTTTAAATTTTTCACTTGGATTCATGAAACATTTTGACACTACAGGGGTGCAGGAGGGACTGTGATCTAAAGCTTACATTCTATTACAAGTTAGTTTACTAGTAAAAGCGAATTAAAGTATAAAATTCCAGAATATACTCACTTATCCCATTTAATACAGAAGAAATCGAACAGTAGCTGAACTAAGGAAAGGGAGATAAAATGACGCACAAAATGGAGAGTTTGTTAAAGATGAAGCCATACTTTCCACGGTAGACTTAGTTAAATGTAACAAAAAAACTTTCTAGTTTGTCAAACATACAATTTTAACATAAATTATTACACTATAAACATACCCGTAAAAAATAAACACTCTATTATACAAAGAATGACATGTTTCATTCTACAAGAACATCCTCAGACTCTATGAAATCACACAAAATATGCACATATGTACAGCATTGTTTACGTTGCATAAACTTGTCAATGATAGAGAGTTCAGTGATAATATGAGCCAGTACTGACAAATAAGAAATTGACAAGTATTAATATATCGAGAAAACTCCTGAACTTATCTAGACTGCCAATGCCAACTTTGTTGTCACCAAATACTATTTCAGGACTGTGGTCATGGAGAGGTAAATGGAAAGTTTTTAGTATAGCACAAACCTTACGGTGAGAGGAAGGGAAGCATGAGAGGGGAGTGCCGAACATTGTGGATCCCTCCTACTGGATGTTAAAATCTAGTACACTGTACCATGGAGAGGAGAGGGGGAAGTAGTATGGAACGAGTGGAGCACTGTGGAATACTCTTTCCACACTGGAGAGGGGAGAGAAGGTTATTAACCTAATTCATGTTATAATGTACTTTTATGTAAGATGGATGAATGCAACTGAATGATTTTAGATGAATAATGTATGGAATTGAAATAGAGAATATCTATAGGATATTATTGTGATAAATGCCAATTTAATGAGTAAGTATGGTCCAGATATTATGTGAGTAGAGCGATGTGCGGGGAATTTTTTAAGTTTGTATGGTCATTTAAGTTGGTTACGTTAGCACTTTTTGCGATGTAGATCTCGATTGCTTCCCTCATATTCGAAGATTTGATTTTATTTTCAATGTGTCATATTTTTAGATCTGTGTTGATGTCTGTGAAATAGTGTGAACTGTCGTATATGAGATCCCCAAAGGCTGAATGTTGATTATATCTGATTGTTTATTGTGTTCTTTGAATCTTGTGTGGAAATTTTGTTTTGTCTGACCTATATAGGTGGCATTGGAGTTAAGTTCTTGGCACTTGAGTTCATAGACTCGTGACTTTGAGAAAGGGTCTTTTTTGTTTAGGTGCACTTGTTGATGTGTCTCTGCAGTGTGTTGTTCATCCTAAAGGTTAATTAAAACCCTGTTTCCTAAAGATATAACCTACTTTTTATTTGTTATTATTAATGTAGTTGAGAACCAAGTGTGGTGGTTTTCCAGGGACTTTTCTTTTGTTTGTTTAATATTTTATCTACTGTGCCTGGAGGGTGGTTGTCTTCTTTTATGATTTGTTTAACAATTTGTGCCTCTTCATTGAACTCCATTGTGCTCATTGGTATGGAAACAGCTCTGTGTATCATTGTATTCAATCCAGCTATTTTTAGTGTGTATGCATGGTTAGACTCGTCAATAGCATGCAACACCTGAGTGGGCTTTCTGTACACTTTGTAAGACAGGTTTCCATTATTCCTGCTGATTGTGGTGTTATTTTCTTATTAGATTCTTGCTCCATTGTGAAGCTGGTGGAATTTTGTAAATAATTTAGTGTGTTTAATAACTGGTGTGCATTAGTGAAGTCATTATCATATGCACATGATGTCGCCTACATACCTGCTCCAGTATAATATTCCTTTTGAATGCTGATACGTTCAGAAGATGTTTTCAAAGTTATTCAAAAAATGTTTGCTATTATACTTTATAATGGTGAGCCCATGGCTAACCCTTCCTTGTGGAAATAAATCTTGTCAGTGAATGCAAAGCAATTTTGGTGTAGCATTGTTCTAATGAGGCTAATTATTTCTTTGGTTTCCTGCAGTGAAGTATTTTCTTTATGAAGATTTTCGATAATTTTAATGGATTCATCTATTGTTACGTTGGTGTACATGTTAGTGATGTCAAAGGGTATCTTTAACCCTTTACCACCCACATTTTTGCTCCGCTTATCCCCATGTTTCAACCTATTAATTAGGAAACATTCAAGCAGAGCACACTGTTTCATTTTCAATAATATTAGAAAACATGCCATCATTTACAACATTAAACATACCATCATGTCCTTTTCTCTATTCGTTGAGTCATAAGTTTGTCGGTTCAAAACCCCACCCGTGCTGGAGATACTCAACACTGAGATAGGCTGTATTTGTCATATTCTCATGTTGTCTAAATCCCCCTAAGCCAATAAAGATGAGATTCTGGAAGTGTAATGGTGACCTTGTATATCAACTTTCATTTCCTCTAGCAAGTGTCTTCCCATTCTGTTTCTATTTTACAGAAATGCGCCTGTTTGATTGCTGCATTGATATATACGCAATCGGTAATGTCACTGAATAGATTGTCTCCGCCTAACATATGTAAAAATATAACCTATTTCTCATAACACTCTTTTGAAATTATTGATAGGTTCAACATAATCCATATAATCATTGAGTAATGAAACAAAATGTTTGTGTTACCTGAATTGCAGCCGCATCATAATCAGGTCCGATATCTAGATATCCGTTTTCACTTATATCACAGTTATCTGTAAAATTATCTTTGTTGATATAATTATTACTCACTAAAAATTTCCCTCCACCCCTGCTCAACAATTTTGTGTAATTTCTTATGCCATTATTCAGCTCAGTCTCAATATCCGCAGTATTCAATCCCGTCATGTTTACGAACTAAACAGCTGACCAGCACTCGCGGTTCAAGTCCGTTGCCTAGACAACTTCAAGACAAATTCTCAGTCTTCTTTTATTACCTAAGCCTTGTATATTGTACTGCATGTTCATCAAAGCCTAATAAACAATTCACTACCAAAAAATACAAAACTATTGCATAGATTGCACACGTATGCAGATAATGCAGCTGGGTGTTTTCGGGCAATATGGACCGTAAGGCAAAGTGAACAGTCGGGTGCTTTCGGGCGGGAAGGGGTTGATTAGTTCCAGGCTGGTTTTAATTTATCTGTCTTCTTTAAGTTAGATTTTCTCTTTTATGATTTTTTCAGTTGTTAGCTTAAATTGTAAATTGGCACATCATAATTTACTATTGGTATAATGGGACATGAGTTTTTGTGTATTTTGGGGATGGCTCTTACTGTGGGGAGTTGAGGATTTTTTGATAGTGAGGCTTTCCTTTTCTTGTTCTGTGAGAATAAAGTCTGTTTGCTGGATAGCTTGTTTTATTTTGTTTTGAAATATATTTGTAGGGTGACATTGTAGTTCTTGAATTCCGTTGTTGTTGATGACAGTTATTGTTTTTTTCTATATACCCAAGAATAGAACATAACAAGAAGTGTCAAGAGTATAGATCTTGAATAGCAGTGCACTCGCATCTCAGATATGTTCAGACACCGTTCTCTTCTGTAGTGTCTATAATTTAGAACTCAACCAGCAAACATTTATTCAGAGAACAGTGTGCATAAGCAGCAGAATTTCACCTTTAAGCAACTCCTGGACAATATCACATCTATAAATTAGCAGTTCACAGTGTTGGGAGTATATGTTTGCTGCCGAGTCACAATTATTCATTGAATATCCCTCTTCCAACTCTCAAGGTTTTCAAACACTCTGAGGTGCAAGAATGATGTGCAGGAATTCACTTTTATGCCAGTATAACTACAGACGTGTGCTGGGATATTCAGCTTCATCAAATACCTCTAGAATGGACCCAAATTACACTCCCCAACATGAAAGTAGAATGTTATCACATCACCATGTAAGCTATCAGATAAAGAGAGACTGAACTGTAAGCCACACATTCAGAAGATTACAATGGACTGTGTTTACAGTACCAACAGACAGAGCAAGGAAAGATGATGACAATAAGTCGCTTCTTCTCCAAAATTATTTCACAGCTTCTCCGCCAAGGCAGAGTTTTACTATGAGATCACCCAACATTAGTAACATTGTAAAGAAGTTTAAATGATGAAAATCTTATCTGGAATTTCTTTTGGTGGAAAAATATGTTCACTATGAGATTCAAAGTCCTACTGGCCATAACCGAATTAAATCCAGCACCCACAATTGTCCTTCAGTTCAGCAGCTACTAGCACTAAAATTGGATAATGTATGATAGGAGATGATGTCAATCCCACAACGGCACCATTATCAAACCATGGAGAATAAAAACATAACCATACAACCTACAGAAATCCATTTCAATAAACGCCAGAGGTAATCAATAAACAATAAACAGTCATTTGATGGGTACTTAGCTCATGAATTGTCCTGATGCCTCGATCTTGAAACGCTGCCTGTCACAACTTCATTGGTAGCTGGACCTAACCAAGGTTCCTTCACTATCAAGTCCACAACTTTAATTCAGCTTTTTGCCACCATCAAACATAGCATGCACTGCCATCTCCCTAGTAAATGCTAGAGGCCAATTGTCCACTTGGCGACCATAATCTGGGGGCATGTGCCACCAGAACCCCTTTCCTTGCCCCATGAACAAATTTTCTGTCACTAGTTGGACCTATAGATGTATATAAATACTGTTGTTTGTACTTCCTAAGAGTTGGCTGCCTTGCGTAGCACATTATCACATACTCCCAGACAAAGAAACAAAAGAGAGACATACTTTTCCTAGATGCCCATGTAGAAAATGGTGACTGCTGGGGTTAATATTGGGGAGCACATAGTAAATTATGCCCCTGCCAAACTTATTCAGCTACTAAGGGTTAAATTCTGACCTCTATAAAGTTATTTGCCATGAGACTCACAAGTGATGCATTTGTTGTTCTTTCAAGCCAGGCTGGTTCCTCTTTGCTTTTTACTTGCAGGTCCATTTCACACTGCAACTGAAGTAGTTAGAAGGTACTGGGGTTCTTGATTACTTCCAATGATTTTACACTAAAACATAGGCCAGAGAAATATATTACCTTATTGCTGTCATTGCTACTTAGGTTATCTGTCAACAGACTAAGCATTATGCTTGAAATTTTACATGCCGTCAATATTATGAACATACCACAAAAAGACTCAAAATTTTACATGACTGTTAATATTGTGATCATACCTATTGGACCTCAAGTTTTCTATGACTGATACTATGCAGAAGAATCTCTATAACAACACTGATAACCATAACAAGAATTCTACATATGATATCCTAAACGGAAACTTCTCAAAATTTCGAACCCTACTACCATATGTCGCAGCCTACAGTGTAAAGAACAACTCAACATTCACAGCGTCACTATTAAATTGCAAACATAGGTAAATAACACATCAAAACAATAATTAAAATTATGCACTACATATTGTAATTTCTTCCTGAAACTAATATCCGCGATTCTTTACCTGCGTAGCCCTTCAGAAATATTCTTCACTCCAAAAAATTTTGATAGGTAAGGTAAGTTACGTTATATTGCTACAACACACGAGGAACAGCTTTGCTGGCACTTGTGACACAAAGGCCAGGAGTTTTCAAAAAGAATGCCAGTTATATGCGTATACAGTTTTAATGCTTAAGTAGAAATAAAATTTAAGAAAATTAAAAATATTAAATGTTAAAAATTTGTAGAATGCTGAAACTGAGAAAGATTAGTATTAACTTCTTACTGTTCCCAATTGAGATGTATAATTTTCGCAAAAGTAAATTATAGAACTTGAACCTTACCGACAATCGAGATTGTGGACACAGTGTAAATGATAGAAATCACAATTTCTCAATGAAGAAAATCTGTAGCACAATAAATTAACGGAATAGGCTGTACAAATGGCTAATACGCGTCTTATGTAACACATACCTCACACCTAGAGACAAAACCTGATATTTTAATTCAGTGTAATCACTTAAAACAAACACTTAAAGAACGGATTTGATTTGTATCAGTCAGTAGAACGGGCTGAATTTAGGAAAGGATGAATTACCAGTGACAACTCCAGAGTACACGACACTTCTTGAAAACAGCACTGGGAGCAATGTCCCGTTATATTTCTAACTATCAACTATCAATACAGTCCTGTTCTAGTGGGCTTTACACGTGGTCAAAGAGAATGAGTAAGAGATGATTCTCAACGTTATTTTTCACTTCTGTACGCAACGGCTGCGCAAAGATCGCCAGGAATTGCACACCAGCGCCTCTAGTGTAAACAGGGCTGAACTAAAATTACCGGACGGGTGATTTAAATCGTTTAGCGCGCGGAGGGTCCCCAGGTTCTCGTCCCCCCTCCACTCTTAAATATTATATTAAATATATTTTTTCTTTTTTATTTCTCTTATATTTTTCTTTCATTTCCTTTTCTTTCTTTCCTTTTTTCTGTTACCTTTTTCTGAAATACTGCATTCTGAACAATACACCTGAAGGTTGGCCTGTGCTTTATTATTATTATTAATAATTTTTTTGCTGGAGAAAAGAAGCTTACCACTTGTGCTGCTTATTATAATTATTTCAATTATGGAGCTATATTTTATTTTTACTAATTCACAAAGCCTTCAAGGATCGGAGTGACTGGCCTTGCCTGTGCTGCTTTTGTTTGTTTCTGCTGAGGAAAAAGGAAGCTCACTCACACAGGGAGTAAGGAAGTGACCTGAAGGTGAGTGGGATTGGCAATACTTATCTCAGATTAAGACCTATGACAGAAATAGACACTAACATCCCCTCGTACATCAGTCCTCTTTTAACACTACTTAAGCCAACTGTAACAGTCAATAGTATCAAGATATGCCACATATGCAGGAAATAAAATATAAATACTTTGTAAGAAAGAAAACCATGCACAGGAACCAAAATGGTGAAAGGAAACTCATATGCTAAGGAGGGAGCTTGTAGGATTCAAAGGTAAATTGAAATGAAACATGATCTTTTGATTTATGGAGCTATATTCTACCTACTATCCACAGTGTTACAGCTATAAAATTGTGTAGAAATTTGAACAAAAGTTTTAGTGATCATAGTATATCATAATCTCATGACATTATTTTCAGCAGTGTTAATCATCAATTAATATTCATCAGCCAGAAAACTATTCAATAGAACACAAATACAAGATCATTCCTTTATGAAAGAAAGACTGGAACTGACAAGGTACAACATAATACTTTTCTCTCTTATTGCAGTTTAAGGTTGCACTGACATTGCAAAAGTTTTCAGCAACACCATTAGTATTTTCCCAAGGAACTTACTATATGATACATCTTTCAGTCTGTCAAAAGAGGCACCTAGGGCCACACACTGAAAAATATTGAGATTTGTACTTCTTTTGCATCTACTAGAGGACGGCAAATCTCTGGCAGAGTGGTGTTTGAAGAAACCAAGACATGATAGCACATACTCTGTTCCTACATACTGCACCAAAACACAACATATCATTCAATCAGTCATCTGCATTTAGATGATAAACAATGTCAAGCTACAAAATTGTATGCATCCCTTGTATTCATTAACCTACACTATTTACAATAAAAAATGTTCTATTTTATGTGACAGTAGGATATATCAAAATTTTTCTTCTACATGGAAAAGGATGGAATCATGAATATATTTGAGGGTTTAAAAGACAAGAGAGAGCTTACAGATTCTGTGATTGCTCCCTCTTACAACATGCAGGAGGTACAAATAATGCTTCCTTTCAGTCCATCTGCAGGAGAGGATTTCTTATAAATTTAGAGAAATATGTAGCGTCAGGACCTACATACAATAATATGGCAGCTGATCCAGCACAAAACATTCCCATGCCAAGTCACAACATAGCTCCACCTATTAAGAGCTATGTCCGAGGAATTGCTTGCTAATTTAGTACAGTATTATGAACAATATGCTGCTACTTCCACAACATTATGGTGTGCAAGGGACTTTGCTGTGACCTAGACGAAATGCCAGTTGAAGACAGTGGAAACTCACTTCAGACAGTGCCATTTGTACCTACTGTATATCGAAGGCAGAAATCTATGTTGGTGGTTGCAGAGTAGGCTGATCTGTGGTCTGACAGCATGCACTCCAACCGGCCAACCAAGCAGAGGAGGGGTGGCTATGGTTCCACCGTGTTTCTACACCTCTGCATTTCGGACACAGAAACGGGCTGTTCCCCTACCACTCGCTGTCCTGAGAATGGTTTTTCCTTTCGCCTGCAGTAAGGCGATTGATGGGACAGTTCCTAGTATATGTCATGACCACCAAACATCTTGCCCTCACCACCAATCTCCTTGCTTAAGATGATGATGCTTGTTGATTAAAAGGGCCTAAAATCTAGTTCATTGTTTTAAGAGAAAGTACAACTAGGTAACCATCCCCTATATATATTAGTAATCGGAGAGAAGAAATGGAAGGGGGCTGACACTAGGGAAAATGATGGTATCAGCTAAGGAGGACCAGGGCCATGGAGGGAAAATAAGACTCCCTAGGCCTCCATACATAATACAATCGGGGGCAGAAAAGAACAGGTCGTGATCGAGGTAGATCAGATAGGATAGATAAAAGTGGAGAGCCTGGCACAAGTAAGGGGAAATAGTGCCAAAATTCAATTAAAGGCTCCGTGGTCGCCTACCCAAGCTCCCAAGTGCAGAGCCCACATGGGACCCCTTTTAGTCGTCTCTTTCAGCAGGCAGAGGATGCTGTGGCTGTTATTCTACTGGCCCTACCCACAGTGGGACAACTATGATATGGCTAGTTGCTTTACGTTGCACCGACACAGATAGGTCTAATGGCGATGATGGGACAGGAAAGGCCTAGAAATGGGAAGGAAGCAGCCCCAGCATTTTCCTGCTGTGAAAATGGGAAACCACAGAAAACCATTTTCAGGGCTGCCGATAGTGGGGTTCGAACCTACTATCTCCCGAATACTGGATACTGGCCGCACTTATGTTTCAAATTATCCGAAATTCATTTGCCTTGGTGTGGTATGTTTTCATGTTCTGGCCTCAGGAGATTAGTAAAACAAGAACAGTAAGGATGCTTACCTCAAAAATCTTGTACTTTTCCTTCAAACACGCAAACGAAGATAACAGATATGTACATACAAATCAAAGTAAAGCAAAATGTCACCAACGTCAAAAAAGTGGTCGTCCCACGTGGTCCAAGTTGTCAAACTCAAATCGACAAATAGCAATCGGGAGATGTTTCTACCAATAGGAGCTGCCGTATTGGTCACGTGGGCTTAGGGTGAGTGACGTGATGTACAACAGCGCGCCCACGCGGGTGGAGGGCAAAAGTATTCAGTCTGAGCCGGGCCCACGGAAGTGTAGGACCTATGCCGCTGTCAAACCCTTGCACGCGGTAGTGGTGGGGGTAAGGTTCGGCAGTTCGGTTCACTGCCGTCTCAATCCTACATATATAGATTGAGACGGCGGTGGTTCAGTTATTGATGTTGGGGAGGAAGGGGCGTTAGCGTTGAAGGAGGGATTGGATATGGGTGACGTATAGTAGCCATTACTGAATTAAAACAGCTCATTTGCGAGCTTTAATCTGAAAATGCAACAACCCGACAACATTATACAGATCATTTTGCAGTTGCTCATAATCTTGAAACTTATTTATTACTCTGTAGAGAAGAACATCATCTGCGAAAAGCCTTATCTCTGATTCCACTTCTTTACACATATCATTGATATATATAAGAAAACATAAAGGTCCAATAACACTGCCTTGAGGAATTCTCCTCTTAATTTTTACAGGGCAGGATAAAGCTTCACCTACTCCAATTCTCTGAGTTCTATTTTCTATAAACAGAGCCACCCATTCAGACACTCTTTTATCTAGTCCAATTGCACTCATTTTTGCCAGTAGTGTCCAATGATCTACCCTATCAAATGCCTTAGACAGGTCAGTCGCGATACAGACCAATTGACCTTCTGAATCCAGGATATCTGTTATATCTTCCGGAATCCTACAAATTGTGCTTCAGTGGAATAAACTTTGCAACAGTATGGCTTCTCTTCTGCTTGTGTCCGCATATGAACAGTTAGATCAGACTGCCTTTCTTTGTGAATGATTTGCCACAGACACAGCAACTATTTGGCTTCTCGCCTGTATGGGTCCGAATATGATCAGTCAGACTGCCTTTCCTTGTGAATGATTTGCCACAGACATTGCAGCTGTAAGGTTTCACGCCTGTATGGGTCCGCATATGTTCGGTTAGTTGGCCTCTCTCTTTATGACTCGCCTGTAAGTATCCGCATATGTTCGGTAAGTTTGCCTCTCTTTATGAATGATTTGCCACAGACATTGCAGCTGTATGGCTTCGCCCCTGTATGGATCCGCATATGACCGGTTAGTATGCCTTTCTGTATGAATGATTTGCCAGATATTGCACCTGCATGACATCTCGCATGTATGGGTCCGCATATGATCGGTCAGACGGCCTTCCTTGAGAATGATATGCCACAGATATTGCAGTTCTAAGGCTTCTCGCCCGTATGAGTCCGCATATGACGGGTTAGAATGCCTTTCTTAATGAATGATTTGCTACAGACATTGCATCTGTAAGGCTTCTCTCCTGTGTGGGTCCGCATATGTTCGGTTAGTTTACATCTCTGTGTGAATGATTTGCCACAGACATTGCACAAGTAAGGCTTCTCGCCTGTATGGGTTGGCATATGCTCGGTTAGTTTACATCTCTGAATGAATGATTTGCCACAGACAATGCAGCTGTATGGCTTCGCCCCTGTATGCGCCATCAAATGAACGGTTAGCTTTGCTTTCTGTATGAATGATTTGCCACACACATGGCAGCTGAATGGCTTCTCGCCTGTATGGGTCAGCATATGTTCGGTTAGTTTACATCTCTGAATGAATGATTTGCCACAGACATTGCAGCTGTATGGCTTAGCCCCTGTATGGGCCCGCATATGAACGGTTAGATTTGCTTTCTGTATGAATGATTTGCCACACACATTGCAGCTGAATGGCTTCTCACCTGTATGGGTCAGCATATGATCGGTCAGACTACCTTTCCTTGTGAATGATTTGCCACAGACATTGCAGCTGTATGGGCTCTCGCCTGTATGGGTCCGCGTATGTTCGGTTAGCCTACTTCTCTTTATGAATGATTTGCCACAGACATTGCACCTGTATGGCTTCTCGCCTGTATGGGTCCGGATATGAACGGTCAGACTGCCTTTGCTTGTGAATGATTTGCACTTGAGGGTTCGATTTTCCTTGTGTCTCTTCACATGTCGTAATAGGTCCAACTTCCTAGCCAGGACTTCACTGCACACACTACACCTAAAACTAGATGATCCGCCGTCCGGAGGTTGATGATCTCTATAGCTCACCTCGGGTCTCGATCTACAGTGACAAATTAAAACCATGTGACCAATAGTTCAACAGCCAAATCCACTACAACTCTCACACAGGGGATTTGCTACTGGGCATTCCAATCACTGATATCCAGTGCAGAGAGCTCGTTACTCATAAACATTACATTCCTGAGAGTAAACATCATCTCAGGTTAAATTTCAAAAGCTCTCACTTGTTACGAGAATATGTTGCGTCTTTTCTTAATCACGATATCACGAGCAAGAAACTTGTCACGGTTTAGAAATGTACGAGTTAATTTTGAAGAAAGCATGAGAAGTGGTCCAGCCTAAAAGGGTACATACTCGTACTAGCTCTTTAATCCAGCACATTTAATTCTATTGAAAATCCGTAGTCTGTTCTCCTACATAAAGAACGGCATATGCTTTGGAGTTTTGATCTTGTTGAAGCACTCTGCGCTTTGTCGCAGGGAAGTAATAATTTTTGTAAAGGACCTTGTTCTTGAGGTTGTTTGAGAAAATGTCTGTGTTGTAGATATGAATAAAGTTGAGAACGTTTGTCGACATTCAGCAAGATCTGTTGAAACATGGCTAATCTTTTATGAATGTTATTTTGTCACACAAATATACATATTGTATTTGTGCATTGTTATCATATCACTATACCATTTTATTATGTCACTGTGTCGCTTTTCCGAAAAATGTATCTTTGATGTGCAATCAAACATAGCCAACCTATATATAGGACGGTAGGTTTATACAAGGATGTTCATACTTACTACCATGTACTACATCAGTCTACGTCTTAATTCCTGTATTTAACACGGAAGCCACTAATCCTGATGAAATCCTGGAAAAGCTGAAATATAACAAGTATACGACGGCTCTCTCGCCAGCATTGATACTGTCTTTTCTCCTCAAGACACTGATGTTAAAGACATTATGAAGGCAACACAGCATATGGCATTGGTGGTAGCGTTTTATTACAATGTTCTAATATTCTGATTTTGAAACCTAACGCAACCTATCATGCCCTTGATTATTCTTACACGTATTACTTTAACAACACGGATAGAAGGAGCATGAAATTCAAGGCTTGAGCCAAAATTCGAGATGACAAGACGTTGAATTGCACCGTAGTGGATATTGCTGCTACGCAAAAGAAGGAATATTATTCTATTTATTTCAAAAGATCACGGGCAACGTGATTATTTTTAGTGGATTCATAACATAGTTGGATAGCATCCAATTCTGAGCCTGTCTCCCCACCACAGAGTAGTTCTACATATTCTACGGAAGAAGGGCGGGAAATGCAAATTTCTTGGCTAAAGGTGAGATCCGCTTACAACTGCGACATGGGAAAATCGATCACGCAGGCTAAAATATATCGTAACATGGACTGGTACATTCCAATTCATGCTGTATCAACTGAATTCACATGGCCCAGTCGAATGCATGACTGGCTCACGAGCAAAGTAATGGGAGGCTCGACCATGTATTGTTACTGCACTCTTTGGAGAAAATAAGTGGACAAATGAAAGGGGGTCATTGATTCCAGATATGACAGACAAAATCTCTTGATCATCAAACAAGATATTGATGTTGACACCACTAGACAACAGGGGGCAGAAAATACGACACTGGATAGTATGTCATGCGTTCTGTGGCATAACACACCAAGCAAAGGTGCAAAAGCCTGTAACCCTTCTTCTTTACGCGAATACGTGATTCCTGTGACAAGTAATTTATCAGGTTCACAATTAGTTTTCAGTAAAATAATGTTTCATTTTGCATTGATAAATATTCTACACGAACCAGCTATATTGCTGTAACACGTGGCGCTTCCCAGGTGACGGATACGGGTTCCCCGCTGGCCTGCTGATGAACATGAGCAAAATATAAAAGCTCTCGCGTACCAAACATGTACAAAGTCTTTAATGGCAACTTTGGCGGAGATAGAGACGTTCACTAGGGACCAGATGGCGGAAGAGGTACACTAAATTTCTGGAAGATAATGCAGAAAAGAGGGTAGCGTTTCTTCTCTAGAGGAGTGGCTGCAAAAGGCATCTGTTCTCCATGTCCGCAGCTGCGTTACTACCTTCCGTCATGAGCCCTTAAATGCTTCAAGACAAGCCGGCCGTAAAATAATACCGTTACATCATTACAGAAATATGTCTCATGGTATCGGAGCCAAGGTTAGTGCAGCCCCTGGAAGGGACGCGCATTGCCAGTGCCCAGTAAGCATGAAACGTATGCTAGGGCTACCGTCGCACGGGCTGTGACGGCTAACCATGCTAGTACCCCCATTTTGTATCCCATCATTGAATTATGCCTGGGTGAAGCAGCGAATAAGCCACTGCGCTTGAGAGAAGGCTTGTAGGCATCTGAGAGGTGCGGAAAATAAGATGGAATAGAGAAAGTCATGTGAAAAGAGGTGTGGTTACTAACTGGTGTACAACAGAAACCGAAGAACAGCTCATGGTGTTGATATTGTCATATCAGCTAAATTTGACCGTTCAGTCTCCGAGGTGCAAAAGTTTGAAAATCGCTTGATGTAACTCGTCCGCATTGGGGAGAGAAGGAAATTCCAATTTTTCAGCGCAACGCTCCACAAACTGACGTGCGCAGGAAAACCAAAGATGCGTTCTGGGCACTGCCTGACAAGAAGACCGCTGCCGCTGATCTGAATGGACGTGTCGGACCGAGTAAAGAAGAACAAACAGTCCATGGCGTTCATGGACATGGAGAAAAGAACGACGATGCCCAACAAATTCGCGATTATGCAGAAACTGATCATCGCAAACACACGGTTCAAAAAGAGTGATATTCATCTACTCTGTACTACAGTGGCTCCCATCCAATTCGCATTGCCTACATCCTTGTGAGGGGGTGATATCTCGAAGATGTTCTAGAGATAACAGTTGCCCCTTATTAAATCCTTGCGATGCAACAACGACCAGTCATCTAAGCTGGGGATAAAGTCACCAAGAGCCCAATACTTCACAGGAAATACACAAATTGGGATCAAATGGTTGTCCCTGAAGAAGGAGACTAACGTCGTTGCAAAAGTTACAGAGTCATCAATCACCATAGTTGAAGTGAGCCGGACTAAACTGAAAGACGCCTTTCGCTCTATTCCTGGAACAATTAAGTCAGGGCGACGACAACGAAGGATTAAACATGACATATGGCCAAGGAATGAAGATGTTAAATATGCAGTACGGTTGAAGAAGCAGCTGTACCACGAGTTTCTTGCTCGTTGGAATGCCTACAAGGCAGCCACTCGTAAAATGAAGGAGGTATTTGCCGCAACAAAATCAAACCGGTAGGCAGGTCTATATGTGAAACATGAGATGCGCGAATTCGAGCGGAATTTTTAACGGCTAGTCAATCGAGCCATCGCAAAACGTCAGAAGTCCAACGTTTTTACGGCATCAATGAGGAAACAGACGATTTGCTACTGGACAGGCGGGAAGCGCGAGTACACAAGTGAAACTATTTTGACAACATCTCAATCATGGAATTTCCGTATCTACCAATCCTAATCACCTCCTCTGTTGAAGGTCCAACGTAGGAAAATGACGTCACTAAAGTCCAGACTATGCTGAAGGAAATGAAACCAGGGGATGCCATCTGTCCCGATTATCTTCCAGCAGAGTTTTGTTTCTCTCAATGGGGGGATGCAGCAGTGTGGCTAAAGCAAGCTTTTCAACCATATCATCAAAGAAGGTCAAAAACAAACAGACTAGCGACGGAGTATCAATTCAGAAATAAGGGAAGCCCTGGCGATTTTTCTAATCACGGCCCGAACATACTTCCGAGCCTCGCAATGAGAGACTTAGAACAAATCTTCGACAAAAGGATTAGCGATTTAGACAAACATACAACAAGCCAAGCTGGCTTTGTGTAAAATTGTGGCGCAATAAGAGAAACCCATGCTGCCGGACTGTTACTTGAGAAACACTGTGAAAAGAATAAGAGGCTTCATCACAAATTTCTGGACCCTTAGAAGCCCTTCCATCGGGTACTTCATGACCTAATCAGTCAGCCCTACAAGTACATGGCATTCCAGAGCACCTTGCTGAGAGGGTATAATTGCTCTACAAAGAACAAATGAGTTGTGTTCAAGCTGCCGCAGGAGCGTCTGATGACTTCCGCATAACTGCAGGAGTCCATCAAGGCCCCGGCTTATCACCACTGCAGCTCATTCTTGTGATGGACATAATTACCACAAACCTGCGCAGTCCAATACCATGGACACTTCTCTAAGCAAATGATATCATTTGGCTGAAGAGAATAAGCTAGACCTGCAGCATCAAACAGAAGACCGGAACAATCGACTAGCGCAATAAGCCCCGCGCCTCAACAAGAAAAAGACAGAATACATTGCATTACATCGTCGAGAAGTTGGAACCATGCATGTTGACGTTGAAGATATAGCACGAGTAGAGGTATTTAAGTATATTGGCTCCACAATCTAAGATTATGGCCGACTTACTGATGAAGTCAACTTAAGGATATACAAGGCCTGACTGAAGTGGAGAATGACAACAGCCGCCCTTCCGAACTTTGGACGAAGGGTCATCTCTAAACTAAGTTCTACCGAACTGATATCTGTCCTATCGATATCCATCCTGTCGTTTTCTACGGCAACGAATACTGCCCAGCTCTAGAGGTAGAACGCCAACTAAGCATCATGGATACGAAGTTGCTTAGGTGGAAGGCTGGCATAACTAGACGAGATCACATTTCAAATGATGTTATTAGAAAACGTTCTGGCATTGCACCGATCCAGAAGAAAATTGGGGAGAGGCGTGTGCACTGGTTTGGGCATGTGTTGCGTGTAGAGGACGATACATTGGGAAACTCAGACTATTACACAGAAAGTCGATGAAATGCAATGGATATTTTACACATCCTAACATTCAAATTAGTTTATTGTGTGTTCAAATTTTCTTCCCTAATGCCTATGTCCAATATATATAAAAACTTATTTTCACAAAATAGTGTTTGAATGGCTAAACGCTTCTGGATTTAGTGTTTATGTGACTCCTATAAACGCATTATAAAGAAAAATATATAACTCAACAAAATAAAAATTTCAGGATTAGCTGTATTAATTAGGAGTGACAGTTCATATTTCCGGTGAAATTCTATGAGTACCACCAAGAGGGGAGTCCGTCAGTTCATTCTAGCATGAATGGAATTTTGCAATTCATATTTCTGCACACATCCATCATAGATAGCAGACGATCAGAATAATCAATTTGTTATTTTCACCCCAATTAAGTCTATAAATATGAAGACCCTGGAGGAGTGGCACAAAGTGGTCAGCTCAGGGCCATGTGACACTCAACGCCCTAAGCCTGGAAGGAAGCCACATAACTAAGTGGTTAGTTCAGGACCATGTGTCTCTACACAAACGGAAGTAAGCCTCATCACTATTTAGCTCAGGGCGATGTGTCTCTCCACAAATGGAAGGTAATCTCAACACTAATTGGTAACCTCAGAAATACGTGTATTTCCACAAGTCAGCAATTAGGAAATTTTATGAATCTTAAAATCTTTTCTTATGTAATTCAATACCCAACTGGCATGGCAAATAGTTTAGACATTTTAAAGGAAGTCATTTAAGTTGCAGCATGATATTTGTAGACTGCTGAAATGAGAGTGAGGAAACAATAGCGCCTGAGGTGAGATATAAAACAAAGCGGGAAGTAGCAGATAAGATCCGGCCGACTGAATCCTTCAGAAGCATCTAAAATCTATGATGTAAAATGGACTAAATACGTAAACAATGGACTGTCCTCTGACATATATGCCAAGAAAAAAGAAGACACATAAAATGCATGTCGCTTTGCTGGTCTCTGCACAAAATATGTTTAGAAAGTAGAAAGCTAATTTAGACTCCATCAAAAATAGAAATATGATTTTGTGTGTGAAAAGGATTTATAAGCAACATTTTTACTGGTGGTCATAATACAAGATTGTTCTCTAACGTAGCCTACTGTGTCCCGTTACACATGAATGACAAAGAAACAGAGAGTATGCGCTGGTACTTGGTAGTTCTGAGGACCAACATGAATATTTCTTGCCACTAGTTGTGAAAGTACAGTAGGAACAAGTCAGTGCATCACATAAGAGCCGAGAAGACTATAACCACTCACAAAATCAAATAAACCATTCAGAATTCATAGTTTCCATCACAAATCTGGTTTGAAGTCAAACCTTAGGCTATGACTAGCCATCGCATGACCTCCTGATACAAGGGCTTGGTTAAGAGCACCAATCCGAGACTATACAATCATTTCCCACGGATTATCAAAGATCACTTCACACAGTAACCAACAAAGGTGTGACAGCAAAAAATTAATTAGCAATGTCACAACTATAGTTCAAAAACACTACTGTTAAATGTTTTAAAACAGGACATACACTTGTGGTACTTTGTAAGGTCAGTGACAATAATTACAATTTTGAAAGAATATTATATCACAACGTTATTTACCTATTATTATTATTATTATTATTATTAGCATAGGGCAACAACTTAGATACATATATACTAATATATATAGTATTTACAAATATACACAGACAAGAAACATGTTTTATAACAGAATCTCCAGTTGAGAGATCGACTGTAGAGCTTCCTCTGTTGGTTCCAAAAAGTCACTCTGGCTACCTGTGTAGGAACGTCGTGTACATTCACTTACAATATGGGGATCATCTGCCGAGATGCACCAAAGTCGCACTCTGGTGATGAGATATATTTCCACTTATAAAGGGCATCCCTGCGTCGTCCATGATTTGTTCTCACCCAATTCAGCGGTCCAAATCTTACGCGGAAGGTGATGTTCACCAGAAAAGATGTTGTGTAAGGAACTGTCTGTGGCAACTTTCCAGCGACTTCTCCATTCTTCTAAAGGGTGAAATTTCCATCAGTCAATGCGACAGCATCATGCAAAGTTGGATGTGGTGACTCCAACCTCGTTATCTTGCGAACAGGAATATCATCCAAAACAGGCAGTTGAGGGTTCATTTCTAATTTCATGAACTCTGGGATGGGAGCATTTTATCTTTTTAAAACAGGTGGCATTATACCTGACAGAATTGGGAGCCAATAAAGGGATGTGGACTGGATAGTACCAGATATTAACCACAAGCTAACATTCAGTTGAGTATCAATTAGTCTTGTATATGGGCTATCCAGCCACACTGGTGCACAGTACTCACCACACGAGAATACCAGTCCCAAAGCAGATCATAAAGTCTTTGCTGATGGACCCCAACTTGAGCCATACAATTTCTGAAGGATAATATTACGTGTTTTGAGCATTTTTGACAGATTCATAAGATGTTGTTTGTAAGATAGTGTGCGATCAAGTGTAATCCACAAATATTTGGGATAGCTGCTATGCCGAAGTTCTTGGTGACAAAAACGTATGTGAAGTTTAATGCCAGCTTGGCGATTATTCAGGTGAAAACATGACACTTCTGTTTTATTAGAGTTAGGACACAGTTGCCATTTCTTGAAGTACGTTTCAAGTGAAATCAGGTCTCTTTGTAGCACTTCTTCTGTCACACTAAGGTATCGATTTTGAGTGGCTAGTGTTATGATATCAGCATAACAAAATGTTTGCGATGATCATTCTGGGAGATCGGAGATATAAAAATTGAACAGTAGTGGCAACAGTACTGATCCTTGAGGTAAACCATTTTTGAGCTTCCTTTCTCTACTCATACTATTTCCCATACACACTCGAAATCTTCTGTCATCGAGCATATTGATTATAACCTGCACGATGGTAATACGGGATGCAATTCGGAGAAGCTTGTAAATTAATCCTTCCCCCCAGACTGCGTCAAATGCTGCTGTAAGATCAATGAATACAGCTGAGGTCTTGAGTTGTTTCTGGAAACCTGCTTCCATGTGGAATGTCAGTGACAGCATTTGATCAGAGCAGCTGCGATTTGGCCTGAATCCAGCTTGATCAACTGTAATACGCTGAAAAATAGTTGCACTGATTCTGTTGTGGAATACCCTCTCAAAAAGAAGGGCAACTGGTCTATAACTGCTTGGGTCATTGGCAGGCTTACCTGGTTTCAAGATGGAAATCACTTTTGTTCGTTTGAATTCTGCCGGGAGTTGTCTGGTCTGTAGAAGGTCGGTAAAAAACCTTAACAGCCAACTTCTTGCATTCTTCCCTAAATGAATGCGAAATTCTGGATGAATGTCATCAAAATTGGAGCTGTACTTGGTTTAACGTCTTTGAGAGCAGCATTGATGTCTTGCACCGTAAGCGGTTGTGAATACCTTGATGTGCGTGGTGTTCTTGATTCCAGAGTTTGGAGCTGGCGCCGTATGTATTTGGTATGTCTCTTACCTGATGGAGTTTGGGAAGTTGTGATGATGTGAGATGCTACTTCATCCGGAGTAACTCCAGGCTGTTGCTTCACCAAAGGTGTCCTTCCTCCAAGTTTTCTGCGGTGCCCCCAAGATCTTCTACTGGAATGAGTTAGGTGGATATTCTCCAGTGTCTCAATCCACCGTTCTCTCCGGGTAGTATCCATGCTGGAAAGAAGTTCATCAGCTATGTCTTCATCACCAGTATGCAGATATTCGTTATAGAGTGCATCAGTCTCTACATTCCAACCAGGGATGTATTCTTTTCTATGGCATACTCTTCTTAGCCGCCATCATAACTGCATCTACGAAACGCTTGTAATTGTGCTTGGGAGCAATCCACCGAACACATTTATCCAGTTCAGTGGTGAATGTTGACCAATTTGCATTTCTGAAGTTCCTCCGAGCATGTGGTATTGACAACAGGAATTTTGATGCCAATGTCCACTACAATGGGGCCATGTTGACTGTGGGGAAAATGTCTTAACACTTTACGACTGGTATGTAAGGGATGTCCTGCATCATTGCAGCTAACAAATCAAAAGTCAGGATTGAAATCCCTATTTCATGCAGCTGACTGGAAAGTACCAAGATCTTTTGGGTCAAAAATCAGATGGAGATTGTTCATTTCTGTCTATTCTATGAGTTTCTTTACACATTCATTGTCATTCGAGTACTTCCATAGTTCGTGATGGCTGTTGAAGTTGCCTATATAAACTGCAGGGTGTTGAGCAGTCGAGAGTACGGTACCTGACCACTGTGCATTTGGGGGTTTATAAATGTTAAAAATAGTACCATGTGCCACACGCAATGGATGTCTTCGTCTTCGTTTTGAAAGAGCAGTGAGGCATCTTGGATATTATTACGAACATAAGTAGCTATACCATGTGCACTGTGATATGTTGCACCAAGAGCCGTGTTACCACTAATGCGGCCCCTTTTCCGAAACTCTTCTTCATTGGCTGTATGGGTTTCCTGTATAGCCAAAAAATCTATCTTATTATCCAGGATAACTTTGGATAGGTAGTCACAATTTGCTCTGCTGATGCTTTCTACATTAAGCACGAAAACATGGATGAAAGGTCCGATGTTTCTTGTCTGGTAGCTCTGAGAAGAGCCATTTCCATTAAATACTTCTGCCATTGCTGGAGGATCTTTAAAAAGATAGGTCCAGCAGCCACAGTTATTGCTTTCTTAGCACCACCCGGGGGTCACGTGTAGGGCACTTTGAGGGTAAACCTACAGATGTGAAGCAATAATGTACCGCCTATTTATCTACTTTTATGAGATAATAAATTCACTTACTTGAAGAATTCTGAATTTTTTTAGGCAACCTGCACAAATTTAAAACTCCACTTGTACCTTTCCATTTTATTAGTTAATACTAATTGTGTAAGTATGTTTGCAATCAACACACTAGAAGCACCTGATTGACAATGAACACTAAAATTAATCAGAAAGTGTGACCTCAACACTGGAATGAACATAAATTCAATAGCACAATTTTTTTACGCTTACAACAATGCACAAGATTTATTTGAAAACTATGATACCGAAGATGTAGCATAACTGACCTCAAAGTTTCATTTCTACAACACATTATCTGCTTTGGCGTCCACAAATGGAGGAATCTGACTTAACACACAAGAGAACAGAAATGTTCAGAAAAATGGAATCTAACCAAATAATTTCAAAATCACATTCCTTGAGTCATCACATTATTGAACTCAGCCATCATTATATTGATTAATGAAACTGATTGTGTTAGTTTTAAATATTTATTGTTTACAATGAACATAAAACTTAACAATTTCGAATTTGTAGATTTAATTTTTAATCTACAAATATCGCTTTTTCTGTGTGTCACTGTTGGCATGAACGTATAAAAATATTACTCAGAATATCTGGAAGCAATGGCTTCAGATAGCATTTCAGATGGTACGAATGTGATGAACAAATGATGCAGAGAAAGTGAAAGAACACTTTTTCATGGTTGCTTAAAGGTATTGTAAACAAATACACTTCAAAAATATCTAGCTTTACCAGAGATTCTTTTTGTAGATATATAAAGAATAAAACTACGAGTACACGATGGAACATTAAAAATGATCTTAAAGTTCCTGAATATTTTAGATAAATTTAAACAATAGAATCTTCACATAATAGTGTTTAAATGTAACCTTGTAGAGACAGGATTGAACTGATGAAAATGGCCACTTTTGGAGATAAACCAACCACTACTGAACACAACTGTGAATAGGTACAACATATTCCATAATGTATAGGACTTGTAGTATACGTACTTTGTTTCTTCTTTGATGTATGGCAACAGCTGATCATCAGTTTGTTCCTCTATCAATATTTCCTCCTTAGTATCTTCGGAAGGCTGTCAGTAAGAAATAAGAAAAGTAGAAGAAAGAAGTAAGGAAATAAAAATATATAGGCCTAAAATAGAAACAGATGAGAAAATAAATATCATAGTGGCACAAGAAGACTATAATTAATTTATCTCCCATTTAAAAAGTATATAATGGAAAGGAACAATCAAATGAAAATCCCATTAAATGCAAGAGAGGTGTCTATCTTGGTGGCAAATGGTACACAAAAACACATTATCATCAAGCACTAAATTTTAAAACAATAGAGAAGAAGACAATTTCCTAAAAACAGTATTATACAATTTTAGCTATTTTTTTTCTATTAAGCACACAGCTCATCCTTAATAAATGTAAAGAATTTACAAACTCTTACTCATAATATTTTCTGTTTTACAAACATAATCAACACACATACCACTTGTGCAACTACTTCAAATAATACTGTACAAATTCTATTAGGTTAAAATTTACATTCCATTTACTTATATATTTTATTTTTTACCCTTTTTGGAACCTAACTTGCACAATGACCTGCTGTGTTTTTTAACCTGAGTCCCTTTTGCCACCGCTTTTCAAACAATTGATGAGATATAAGAACATGAAAAGGAACACACTGTTGGACAGCAGTAGACACAGTAGCATAGAAAGGGGGCAACATTGCAAATTTGTAAATTTAAAATCAACTACATATTTGTGAATATTCAGCAGAGCATATGTACACAAACGTGTATGGGAACATGTACAATTTTAGGAAAATAAATAATAGTAAGCAATATCTCCAAATCATTGCCCAATACCATTCCTTGCTTCTGTTTCTCTTTCTGTTGATCCCTAATTCCACAATGACTAGCCATTTTCTTCATCCTCTTATATTCATATTCCCCTGTTCCCAACTTCCTACATATGACTTGACTTGTCACCTCTTTGTTCATTTCCATGTTCCTATATACTTTCTTTCCAAAAACACTTCACTGTAATATCAAATAATCCCACAGTACTCCCACCACTTTCCCAACAAGTGGACAATACTTATATCATAAGCATAGAAATATCCATCATCCCCCTCTGTACATCACATTAAGACCAAAAGCATAAATCAGTTAATGTCCCAATCAATGAATGAATCAATCAATGAATCAATCAAACCACAGCAATTAGGGCTGTTGGTTGTTTAAATAGAAAAAAGATTGTGGAAATATATGAAACAAATTATTTCAATCACTAAATCATCTTCCTATAAGTGAACATTTGCCAAAATTTGTCCCCTTGAATTCAAACTTATCTTCATGTTGCGACCTTTCCTAGACTTAAAGAACATGATTTAAATGTATTCATCAACTAATGTCATTCCAAGCCATCTCTCCAAAGACATCTCAGAATATACTGCTTAATCAAAAACTTGTCTCCTTTCTCCAAGTCTCCCCAGCTGAAATTTTGCAACATCTCTGTAACACAACTCTTTTGTTAGAAATCACCCGCAAGAAATGGAGCTATTTCTGTGGATCATTTCCTGTTCTCTACTCAAGTAATACTGGTGATGGTCTCACACTCTCATTGTGGCTTTGCTGGAGATTTATATGCCCTCTCCTTCACAACCCCTAAAAAAACTCATAATCATATTAAGAGATCTCTAAAATTTATTATCAATATGTTTAAATGATTACCATAATGAAGCTATATCCTTATTATGAATAGCTGGGTACTTACAGAGATCCCCATGAAGAAATTTCACCCATCATACAATAATAAAACCGGAGAGGACTCTTTCTATTTGTGAAGCAAAGAAACTGACTTTTCACCACGTTTACGAGTACAGCATTGCCCGATGTCCATCTTACTATATTGTCAAGGTCGTCTTCAGTTACTCATAATCCTGAAACTTATTTATTACAAAGAGCCTCATCACTTATTTCAGTTCATTATTCATATTGTTTATATATATCAGAGAATAAAGATCTCATAATACTACCCTGTGAGACCCAATCCCATAATTGTTACAGGATCAAATAAAGCTACACCTACTCTTATGCTCTGAGTTCTATTTTGTAGAAATACACCAGACGTGGCCAAATTTTAATGGTAAAAGGTATATTTCTACCTTTATATAAACTAACGACCTTTATAGCCTAATCCTTGAACTTGTTTGGAGGCAAAGTTTCCACTTGGGATATCCTGGTCCACACTATTGTATTTTTTCATACAGTGGCTACAGTGAGAACCACAATGTAATTTCATTATTCACATGGTTTTGTGTCATTTTTGTTAGTGAGCATGTTCTGTTGTTTATCTTTATTATCTACATATTGTTGCTGTTTGGAAGTAAATAATGTGACCTATTGTTAAGACTGTGCATTCTGTAAATTACATGTATTATTGATACTATTCAGGAGTTCAGTTGTATTTCTTAAGAGTGGTTCTAGAGAACTGTCAAATTTTGAGGTTATGGGAAGACGAACAGACCTTTCGCCAAGAAAGGCACTGTCAGAGAGCTACTTCTTGAGAAACGTCATTCACAACAAGAAATAGATTCTAGATTGCAAATACCACAGCAATCTGCAAGTAGAATTTTAAAATGTGAAGATAACGGGAAGACAAAATATGGTGATGATGATGATGATGATTGTTGTTTTAACGGGCCTAACAATGAAGGTCATCGGCCCAAGACAAAATGTCAACAACGTGTTGGAAACTGTGGGCAAAAGAAGAAACCAACCCCAAGGAGGAAGCAAAACTGATTAATTTGTCAGTAAACAACCACAAGTTTACTAGTTTGGATTTACGTGAGAAATTAGAAGAGTATGGGTCATTTGTATTAGCCAGGACTCTGAGGCGAGAGCTGTTTAATGCTGGAATGAAAGCAAGATGACCTCAAGGCAAAGCAAAGTTTACTCCTGCTATGGCTGCAAAGAGTTTCCAGTGTGCCAAGAATCTCCAGAATTGGTCATCTGATGAATGGAAACAGGCAAGTCCATGACAATTACTGTAATTCCTAAATTATCATTCATTATTCCATTATAACCCAATCTAAGTGATGTAACCGTACAGCACACTAAATGTATGAAATTCTTCTTTTAAACCTTACAGCTTATTGCATTTAATGCTAGGCTTATTTGTTTTATTTATTTCAAGTTCGCTTTAGTGACGAATTGGTATTTCCTGTCGAAGAAGAGACAAGTCAATATGTCAGAAGATAAGGAGAAGCATTCCATCCAGATTGAGTGAGGCAACCAACTTCAGTGATGGTCTGGAGTGTGTTTTCTTGGTATGGCCGTGGACGATTATATATTGTAGAAGGAACTATCAGACGTGAACAGTATAGAATTGAGAACCCGTTTGGTAGCTCAGGTGCAAGAGTAGTTTGGCCAAAGTGAATTTATTTTTATGCAAGATGGGCCTCGTTGCGTCAATGCCTAGAAACAGTCCAGACATGAACCCCATAGAATATCCTTAGCCGATAGCAAAGAAAAGTCCAAAGAAAAATAACGACAAAAATAGGCTTGATTAAGAAGCTCGGTCAGATGTGGTGTCATGATGATTTAAAGAGCCAGTGTAAAATACTGTTTGAGGGTATGCCCAGTCTAATCAAGTCACTCATGAAAACTAAGGGGGTGCATACCAAGTACTAATGTCATGAACTGAAAAATTGGTAACATCTCATGTGTTCAATTCTCAAATTTTTAATGTTTAATAATTTGGCCATATCTTTATAGTCACCAATTTAGCCATTGTTTTATCTATCCCAAACGCACTAATTTTTTGTCAGTAGTTTCCCGAGATCTACCCTAAGAAAATCCTTAGATATGTCACTCGTGATACATTTGACTTCCTGAATCTATTATATCTGCTATATCCTGCTGGAATCCACAAGATGAGCTTCAGTGGAATAATATTTCCTAAACCTGAACTACCTTCTATAGAGCCAGTTGGTAATTTCTTAAATGTGTATAAGATAATCAGAAAGAATGCATTCCAAGAGCTTTCATGCAACACAAGTCAAGACGACTATTGTGTAATTACTAGCTTTAAGTTTAGCACATTTCCTCTATACACAGAGTGCTACTACACTAAGTATTCATTCATCTGGTATAGCTGTTTCATACATACTCTAATCAATATCTCAAAGAACTGACTTTCGTATATGCCCAGAAATTTTACCCATCTCAGCAGCATTTCTAGTTTAAAATTTTTGTATATTACCTTCAATGTTCCTTATAGTGGATATTGTAAAGTAATTTCAAAGGATTAGGTGAAATTGTCAACTGCGTCAGGTACTGCATAAGGACATGATCATACCATTGGTGACATATCCTATGCATCACGAGTGACGGCTGCGATGCCCATTGACTAATGAAGTATACACATTCCCATGTTGTGTAATTGCTACTTCATACCTTTCTTAATCTGTCAACATTCAACACCGTACACAGCAACAAGCCGTAGTAACATGGCTGAAAGTAATTCCAGTATCAAGGAAGACAATGTACACTACCGGGTGGTGCTCTCAGTGCTTTTCAATTAGCATTCTGGCAGTGAAAATTGCATGAGTTGTTCCAACACCCTTAATGAAGATGCATTGGATAGCAATAATGCCGGCGATTTCACCCAGTCAATAATGAAGGCTACTCTAAAAGATCTTCTCATGTACAATTGGGTGCAATTTGGATGGTAATTTGCACATTCTGCTGAATCGTCATTTTGCTCAAAAATAGGCACAAGGATGTTTACAGTCCAATGACTGGGAACAGAGCCAGAGTCAACTCTGGCACTGAATAAGCTTGTCAGCCAGTTCTTTAAACTGCCTCATCTTCCAGAAGTTTGCTGGATGGTCATCCGGTCCTGGTGCTTTTTGGTCCTTCATACTCCTAATGGCACTCTCCACTTCCTTTGATGTGATGCATAAGATGGGACTTACCATCAGGAATAGGGTGATGTGGTAATTCAATGCAGGAAATATCTACAAATGTTGTTGCCAATGATTGAGGATTTCTTGTTTGTCCTCTAATCACTGGTCATCTTTGTCTGTAATGCAGACAGTGTGCTCAATACTTGTGTCAATTTTCGTCAGACGGAAAATAGTTCTCTTCTTCTTCCCTTGAGCTCTGTGGTGTACAGAGTTTATCAGGACTACACCAACAAAAATTCAAGGATGCTCTGTGTATTATGTTAAGAATAATGGTTCAATCAGACTGGCGGGAAAAATTATATTTTTTCAGAAAATGAGGTTAAATTGTTACTTCCTGGTGCGCGATTGAAATTGAAGAGCTGCTGCCGCCTTTCAGGGAAGACAGGGTTAGGGAGGTGTTGTGGAGTGTATGAGCAGACAGAGATAATGCTTCATCATACAACTTCGAAAGGATTATCTCTAACAGGCAATATCCACAGTCCATTTATCTAATAGCTGTAACTGCACACACAGTTAAAGAACACACTGTATTTAAGACACACATGTTAGTCAAGGAAAGCATCAGATTGTTTCTCCTCTCGTCTGTTTGTCGCAGTAATATTCTATATTAATTAACATGCTCGAAGATTGTGTATTCCTTCCCTCATAATATTGTAAACTCAATGAAATACTGAATGAAGGAATCAAAACGCCGAGTGATTTGATTACAGTGTACGTTCAATAAGGCCCCCTCCTACTTTGGTGTATACTTCACTATGGCGTAGTAGTGAGTGACTTTAGACTATGTCCAGGATGTGTAGTGTGTGGAGAACGGTTTGGAAAGCTGCCTGTATTCTTGTTACAAGATGTCTTCTCTTTCTATAGGGTTCACATAGTAGTCAATTCGTGTAGAACAAACTGTACAGTGCCTACCGAAGTGTGGAAGCAACTATGCGAAAAGAACGAGAAACTTGTGCATTCGCATCGAGAATTACCTATTTCTCCAAATTTCACTTCCCCTGCCTTCTCTTTTCTGACGCACAGCAGCTGACTCTCTGACATAGCAAATAGAGCAAGTTCATCAATCTGAACTGCATGACCGGAAGTAACAAGGTCACTTTAATTTCCTCAAAAGGAAACATTTCCCCGAGAATCTGACTGCACCATCATTCTCAACATTCCACGAAGAGCATCCCTGATTTCTCTGTCAGTATAGTTCTGATACACCTTGTACACAGGTCATTACAGTGAGTGCGTCTCGATTCAGCGACAGACTTCTTAGCCACAGGTTCCTCAAAGACAATTCTTTCCCTGTGTGCTGGAGTCTTTTGTGAAAGCCAATTTATATACAGTATGCCTTCGTCTTATCCTACAACTCTTCATGGACTGCAATCATCCATAGGAACGTTAGATATTCAACACAATAGGAACTAGGTTATATCGTACCCAAGTTTACTGTGACGGTTGCAGTGAAAGATCTGTAGAATGTGTCTACATGTTGTCAAATGCATTAAGATCAACAAGAGGAAAATTTATGTTATTGCTAGGGTCTCCTTCTAGTCTTTAAGCTTCCACCACTTGATATTCTCGGGGGCATAGAGGTCCTTAAATCCGCTATGCCTACCTTATGCAGAGGTGGGATACAGTCAGATGATATGACATTCACATCCTTTCTTCGTCGTAGATCACGGTGCTGAACAACGATCAGGTCAATTTGCTTGCTGCAGTCACCCCACAAGAGAAACCTCAAATATGAGTTCAATCATCATATCAGATAACAAAGGTATTACCAACATGGCAGCTATAAAAATTCTTAGTGACCATGATGCGCATTAAGGTCATCACAGAGAAGTGGAAACTCATCTTCAGGATACGCTGCAACATTACCTCGCAGCTCCTGTCAATGCTCTTCCTTATCCAGGTCATCACAGCCAGATTGTGACATAGAAAACACGAGTTCGAGAGGATGCACTGTCGAGTGTAATTTACATAAGGCTGTCGGAATAGCGCTGAACCTCAGCAACTCAATCTTGCACGCTTGCGCACACAATGAAATCAACACCATTCCTGCTGGATGTAACCTACCAGATAAGTTCACAGACATCTTTGATGTCATGAGATTTCTGGCCTTTCCAAAGCGAGCAACTTAAAATCTAATTACATAGCTACACTTCAATTCTAAACCGGACTTACATTATCCAAATTGCAACAGGTTAACAGGAACAATAGAATGAAAAGTTTAAGTAATAATAAAGCAAGAATGATATTTACTAATAAAATAACTATTCTACAATAATTCTAAGCCACATTTAGATGTATCCTAACTACAATAGTTTAACTGAAGCAACAAATATTCCTAAAGTATGAATCTATGGAACTTATGAGAATGTAAATATTCATTGACTATGTACATAAAATTTAGTTTCCTTGATTTATCAAAGAGACAAAAAGGCGAAAAGTTTGAATGTAATTATCAGTCAAAGAACAGTGGCCAGATATAATCATAAATTTAAGCCTTATTAATGAAAGTTAATTGAACATAACCTACGGCATATTGTTTATTTGATGGTTTCTACCATTTCTCTTTCAAACCGACACAGATAGGTCATATGGCGATGATGAGCTAAAAATGGCTAGGAATGAGAAGGAAGCAATTGTGGCCTTAATTAAGGTACACTCGCACCATTTGTTTGCTGTGAAAATGTGAAACATGCACTTCCGAGCTGTCGACAGTGGGTTCAAGCCCAGCATCTTATAAATGCAGGCCTAGAGCTACATGGCCAGTTATTCAGTACAACAAGGAAGCAATTGCTTGAATTCCTTCTCTTCCAATAATTATTGTGAAAGTATGTTAATATGTAATTTCAAACAATACGTCAAAAAGTAAGTTTTTATTTCAGAAATTCAGCATTCACAGTTCCCCAGATTTACATGCACATTTGTACATAAGTTTTCATATACATGTCCAAAATTTTATGATACATGGGGTTACTTTGGAAAAGTAAAGAGTAAAGTAGAATCCCAAAATTCGATGCAGAGCATGCTTTCTTCCCTTTGAAGTCAAGATGGGCTGCCTACGTATGCTCTTCGGATCTAGGTGGCCCTTACTTCTTCGCAGCTTCTCTGTATGCCCTTCACCAAGAATCCCTTTAAGAGACTTATCAAGCTTATCGGCATTGTAATTACGATAGACAATGCTTCCAAATTTATGCTTATATTCTTGCAACACATTCCGAAGTAACCCCACGAAAGAACCTTACACAGAAGAACAGCCAATGACATGATTCTTGAGGTGATCAAGCTAATGCAAGTTGAACCTAACAGCACTTCAGTTAGAGTAAAACAATTCACTTCAACTAACATTTCTTGACAATGTAAACATTTGGGAGCACACAATACAACTAGCAAAGTCTCTCACTGAGGGACAAAGAAAAAGAGACAACAATCAAGAAAAAGGTTTATCACAATAGTTCTATGAACTTCTGACAGTCCTACATCAACACAGATCTATCCATATTAAGAAACAAAGTACACATTTATGTGAAGATAAACCGACGTCCAGAATTATCGCATGGAATATTTGGAAGAGAAGTGTACGAAGATACTAGTAAATTGCAGGGTATATGCTCAAAACGGGAATCATGGATCAAAGGTATTTGGGCATAGAGAAATACTCACGGGTCAATTTATCTCCAAAAGTGAGGAGACAGGGTTGGATCAAACACATTTCAATGACACATGGGTGAAATATCAATTAAGAAATAGTAAATGTAATGATTATCATTATTTTACTGTAAAACCAATCATAGTATTAACATTAACAGCTAAAAGATAGCTGGGCATCTCAGAGAAGTTAACTGTTAACAATGTAGAATGACAATGCATAAGCACTGTACAAGTCTATAGATAGTTTCACCTTAAAGTTCTCACAACACTTTATACTGAAAATGCAGTTTTCACACCACACACAGGATTTCTACAAACCAATTTTACTAATTCAACAAAGCATCAATATATCAAAATAATACACTTTTAAGACTTCTGTATAATTTATACAGCAGTATATACTGTGGAAAGAAATCTTTCATCTACAACACACTGTACCCGAAAATGGCATAATTGGAGTTAAAACTGAGACTGCCGCAAAAGCTTAATTTAATTCGGTCAGTGGGTCATTTATAACAGCTCTGGTGAAGGCCAGGATCTGATTACCTTGGAGAAATTCGCCTTTAAGCTCATAGCTGCATGGTTGAGTGGCGACCCATCCCTACTTTCTTATTGGTCAGGAGGTTAGCATGCGACAGATGTGAACAGTTAAAATTTTCAAGGCTAACACCACCCGGCAAGTTTTCAGAATTCTTCACAAGACCAGTTTTGAACCATGATACTTTAAGATTACGTGAAGAAAAGTATGATTGGTTTCCAACTAATCACACCTTCTAGACAGAGGGCTGATAAAGGCAGTGTGTAATCCACGCTCAACTTATTCAGATTTTGCTCTACTGCTTTCATACTGCTCTACTTTAGAGCACAACTTCACTTCGCTTTCCCACTACAATTCTACAAGATATTCTATGCCAAACGCCGTTTATTAGCCGTGATATCTTACAAAGGGAACACATTATTTCGTCTTCTGCACGACATAACCACTAAAATATTAATTCCAGAACACGTGTGGTGTGCAAATCATCTGAATCCACAAGTTATGTGTTGACTGACATTTAAACAGGCATCGTTGGAACACATATTAATGTGCCATTTTAGTTTCAGTATGTGTCAGTATGTGTGTATGTGTTTGAATGTATGTGTGATGAAGCCTACTGTTACAAGAAGCCTGCAAGACAAGGAACAAGGGGAATCATCATGCTGCTTGTAAGAGGAATCTCTACTTTGATCATGGTGCACCTTGCAAAGGATATTCCCTCCAGAATGTGCCACTAAAAGGGGAGATCCCACCACACCCTAAAGGGTGCCAAAGGGACCAATCGTGAGACGTTGCCAGCCAGGACTTAATCAACTTCCATCATAAAAGGTTGAGAACCTTTTTTAAATATCAATTTCCTTTTCAGAAGGACTTCATTCTTGAAATAACATTTTCTATTATTTTGTGTTGTTACAGATTCTTATCACTTCTCATCTACTTATTGGTGTTGGTGAACTTTGTGAATGATTGAAATACACTCATGTCCATAAAATCCAGAGCACCTTGAAAGACTAGGAATAGGAAGTTCATATTCACAGGATATGTGCATTATGTTCTGAAGAAAGAATTACCATTTGAAACATGTCGATCCTCAGGTTCAAGGTCCAATATCAATATCCCTGCGCACAACCACGGACTAGTAAATTGTGCTTGCGGCTCTCGTTGTCGCTATAAACCAAAGGTAATGGATCAGTGTGACTTGAGCAGAGGTGCATGATGCCTCGCAGACGTATGCAAGAAAAGTACTGTCAAATTAGTCACTTTGAATGAAGGCAAATTATGGGCATGGGAGAACGTGATACATCTATCTGGGAAATTGCAGCTCGTGTGTGAAGACGTGTGTCAGCAGTGCAGCGGATGTGTACAGAACATTCATAGAAGGTCGTAGATAACTACGAGGTGGGTCCGTTCACACCAACCAGACCAATCCCGAGAAGATCGACACCTCATCCGGATGGCATTGCAGCACAGATTGGCATCCTCCTCGGCTATGGTGCAACAGTGGTACAGTGTAACACATCGTACACTATCAGGAGTGAAAATCCGTCCCTGTTGATTACGATCTGGGTTACCGACGCGTAATCCAGTTCTCCACCTACCTTTGAATAATGTGAATAAACATGCTAGACTGTAATGATGTATGGAACGACGTCACTGGGAACAGGAATGGCAGCAGACAGTTTTTTCGGATGAATCCAGGTTCTGTTCGTTTATAAATGATGGCCGCATTCTCGTTCACCGCAGACAGGGGGGAAGCATCACACTGACTGCATTCACACAAGACATACAGAGCCAACTCAAGGCTTTATGGTGTGGGGTGCTATAGGGTACAAACATGAATCACAGCTGGTGCATGTCCAGGTCTCTGTTAAAAGTTTGACCTACGTTTGACCTGCGACCCGTAGCCATACCCTTTCTGCACGACACCCCAGATGGCATACTTCAACATGACAATGCGCGACCACATGTTGTTGCACGAACACGTGCCTTCTTGTTGTCACAGGATGTCAGGCTGTTGCCCTAGCCCACCTGATCATCGGACTTGTCGCTAATCGAAAATGTGTGGGATATGGTGAAAGGGCGGGTGCGGCGCTGCCAACCACCAAAGATGAACTGTGGGACCAGGTGATGCCTATACCCCCAGGATGCCATTTGCGCCTTGTACGCGTTGATGCCCTCACACGTGGAACAAGTTATCAGTGCCCCTCGAGGACAAAGTGCCTACTAAGCAACAGGGCACATGCCATACCTGGGTGACTGAAATGCTAATCATTTCTGCAGAAGATACTAATGAACAAGTCATGTGAATATGAATTTCCCATCTCTAGTCTTTAAAGGTGTTCTGTTTTATGAACATGAGTGCACTTCTATCAGTTGAAATGTGTTGATAATGTAAGTCTTCAATTATTTGAATGCCACTAACAGTGTAGTGCACTAACAATCAAGTGTTAAAAATTACAGACCAATTTGTTTAACTTAGAACCTAAAAGACTAACTGGGATGGATACGATGCATTCCTTTGTGAATTTTTTATATAATGACACCTCATCTTGCATCATTTCATCAATGAAGTATCAACTGTCACCCAAATGTTATTCATGTACATTAGGAACTAAACTTATGATATAAAAGAAAGTTATGTTAAAAGTAATGAACGTGGATTTAATGACCGAGTGTTAATAATAGGCTTTAATGCCACAGGATGCTCTATTTAAGAAGGCAGATAGTGCTCAATGGAAATAGTCTAGCCTTGTTAAGTGATAGAATGGGATGATAGCTCATATTTATGAACACTGAGGAAGTAGCAACGAATATTGCATTATGGAGAGTATATTACTGAGCACATGAGGCGACCAGCTTAATTTAAGGTAATAATCACCCTCATGTTTAAATTTGTTCCCACATGCCGCTGTCTAATATATGGTCACTTAATGACATGTTGCCAGTGCCAATAGATCCCGAATATATTAGAGATCTATGGAAGAATGCTAAGAGTAACTTTAAAGCTTCCAATGAAAAAGTCAGAGAGGAATATGATCGTGGACAGAGGCCTACCAATTTAAAAGTTGGAGAACAGGTTATGGTAAAAAAATTGTACTTGTGGCAAGCTTGCTCCCAGACTTCGTGGGCCATGTATTGTTTTGGATTTCTTAACCCGCTGTCACCTTATTGGTCAGCAACCCAGCCAATGGGAGGATATTTAGGGTTCACCTTTCTCAGGTGAAACCAGTAAAAAATTCCTTATTTTAGTACATAGGCCACTAAATCTTGGCAGAAAGCAAAGGTTATATTCCTTACAGTAATGATCTTAAATCATAAAATTAATTAGGTAACTTATTTTGAAATATGGAGGCCTTCTGCCCCGATCGTAAGAAATTCATATCATGTATTGTAATTAGATTTATACAACCTTCCCCTCCAATAAGCGTTTCTGTTTGTCCATGGCCTCGTGGCCATAACCTAGCCCCAGTCTCCAAACCCCGGTAAACAGACACACACTCATCCGCTACGCCGCCCGCCTCATAAAAACCTGCAAAATAATAAAGACCCTCATCTCCAACAAACAATCTCTGTCATCGAACAAAGTACTGCTTCAGTGCCCTCTAAGCCAATGGCAGCCATGTTGCAACATCTGGCGAGCGATGCCGGTGTAGGGTAAGGGACCACTCCACTCTGGTCCAGTCTCCTTCTGAACAGCACGCCGAAGCTCCATCCTTTCCGGCAAGGACTGAGGTGCGATAACTCAACAACCTACCCATCTTAGAGCAGCATTACTATATCTTGTCTGTGGTGGGCACCACCACGGCTAACCCTCTCAAGGTAGTGGGAGAGGCATGTCTGAGGGTACATGGGAGATCCCGGGGGACACCACCCGGGTATAGGCAGTGTCAGTCGCTACTGCCATCAAACTTGAACTAGGCATCACGGACTTTGAAAACTTCAGGAAGACTTCAAGACTCGTTTTCAAATATTTTTTCTAAACTGAACATTCAGCAAGAAGTTTTCCATCCGTGAAATTCCAACATAATTTTTTTTTGCAAATTTCTGCAGTGTCACCCAGGGAAAGACTACTGGGGGAGGGCGTCTGTACCGGCAGGTACACCTCAACCCTATGCATTTAAATGAAGTGCCTTGAAGAACGCTATCTACCACATAAAAATTGAAACAACTAGTGCAGGAAGTTGGCATGATGGTCAACAGATGTTACTACTAAAGTGTTAGAGTAATGTGTTATTTTTAGATTTCCTAAACTGACTGGATTCCACTTGGTTTTTTTGTGTATCACAGTTGGCAAAAGCTATTTCAAGAAGTTTGGACTTCTCCCCGTAGATGTCTCTATTAAAAAACTGATGTTATGAACTCTGGTGTAAAGGGGAACAACAAGAAATTTAAAGAAATGTTGTGTTTATAGGTTTTCTGAACTGAACGGATCTCCTTTGTTTTTGATACTTCCAGGTTTTCAACACTTCTTACTCATCCCGCCAGCTTTGGACTCTGGCCAATAAAAATGTTGTGTATTTATTTTTCTACCAATCATAGGCTTCTTTTAACTTTTCGATTGTCCAATAAAATTGAGGGGGTGTGTCTGGTCTTAGCCCAGAGTCATCTCGAACCTTCCTCTCGGGAATAAAAGCTGACGCTTTTTGGAGTCAACTTGTCTTACTGATCGTCATGCTGTTGAGTGTGTGTGCTAAAAGAGGGGAAGGGGGTTCCATCCATTGGCAGGCAGAACATCAGATAAGGTAACGGCCACCAATTTTCTATCTCAGTAGTTATCTCCGCAAGCTGACTCGAGGGGAAGGTTCCAATCTTTAACTATGTATCAGTCCATTTCCTAAAATGTAAACTTCTCTTTCTTCCCATGTAAAAGTTCAAGTAAATCAAATGTACTTAACTGAAATTTGGGAATAGAGAGTGTGATACCCTCTCGAGTTCCCTATCAACTTGTTTTGAGGTGACTATGTTTTTGTAACCATATTCTATCTGTAGCCTTGTAACTTAAATGTCCTCCATCTAGTCACCTCAGTAGTGTGGGACAAGCCTCTGCATCGTCGGGCCACTAGCCCAAGTAGGGTTTTAATCTTTGATTTCAGGGAGCGCATGTTTCTGCCTCCATAATTTTGATTTTTGGGCCAGTAATTGAAAATATTATTTTTCACAAAGGCTTGGCAGAAAGGGTACTCGATACCCCTGTGTAAACTTAAAAATCAATTGATAAGGTCTTGTTAAATGTAGGTTGTGCCTAGATAGGCAATGGTTTGCTGAAGTCCAATAATACTAGAATTGTCCGTTTTTGCTCATCAATAGCCTGTCTTATATCGTCAGTCACGTTTAGTAAGGTAGAACACATACTATGATTTCGTCGAAAACCTGACTGGTGTGGGTCTAGTATGTCGTGGTCATTGAGATAGTTCACAATTTGATTATACACAATGTGTTTGAGTCCCCTGGCTATTATAGACAGTATATTAATAGGTTTGTAGTCACTGTTTAGTCTAGAATATTTTGTTTTTGGGAAGGGCTGTACCAGGGCCATTTTCCAGACATTTGGAAATACAATGTTTTGAAAGGAGAGTTGTATATGAATGTCAATACTGGAATAATAGCATCGATAATTTTCTTTAGCTTTATAATGTATATATTTTCCACCCCTATGGATTTGGTTTTAATTCGCACGATAGCCGCTTTCACTTGCCTACGGGTGGCGTGTTGTAAATTGCCCGCAAAATATTTTCTTTTGCTTCTTCGTTTAATTGAACATGAGATACGAAGCGATTATTCAATTCATCAAGAGAAATCTCCAAATCGTCTACCTTGTCCAGTTTATTTAGTCCAAATTTTTGGATTGACTTCCATAAGGTAATGGGTCTTATGTCAGGTTTTATAAGGTCATGGGCATACCGTAGTCGAGCGTTTCTTACTGTCAGAGTCATTTTATTATGTATTCGTTTGCAATAGATAAAGTTTTCCTCTGTCGGGTAAAGTTTGTATTTCCTATGAGCTGCATCCTGCTTAGCCATCATTGCTCTAATATCATCATTTAGCTACGGGGAGAGTCTTCTACAGATGCGTGATGTTCGCAGAGGGTCGTGTTTGTCAAAAAATTGTAGTATCATGTTATTGAAAGTGGTGACCATGTCGCCAATGATGGTTTCATGAGTTGACATCTGCCACGGGATCGAAAATGGGTCTTCCAATAATTTTTCATTGTCAATACGGCTATAGTCTCTGAAAGTTACGTACTTAGGTTTATGTATGGGACATTGCAGTGCATAACACATAAAGATAATGTCATGGGCTGACAGTCCAGGAGGAGATGTCTGGCCGTAATGTAATACTCTGTCAGGGTTGTTCGTTACTATTAGGTCCAGTAGTGTGTGTGAAGTTTTAGTGTGGTGAGTGGGAGAAAGCGGGAGGATCCATCAGTTATTCCAACACAGAAAGGAGCCACACTCATACACGTCTCAAGTGTTCTAAGTTGAATGCAGATACCTCAGAACAATTCATGTGAGATACACAAAAGGTGCCTGTAGCCCCAACATACCAATTCCATAAAACTAGCATAGACTATTCTGGCCCAATTCTAATAAAACATCGTGTGAAATCGAACAAGACCAGAATGCCTAGCTACCAAGACTGTCTACATAGACATGATACCTGATCTCACCACAACATTTCTCTAAGCACTTTATCGACTTATTTCTCATAGAGGTCAACCCCTGAACATTTACAGCAATAACTGCACAAACTTCTTCAGAGCAGCTACAAAAATCAAGGCCTTATGGCAAAACAACCCCCAGAAAACCAACTTTTCATACAACTGCAGGCATGGGAATGACGTGACATTTCATCCCTTCTACAGCACCACACTTTGGTGGAATCTGGGAAGCAGCTATCAAGAGTCTGATATAATACCTCAGATGAGTGACGGATTCTTATCGCTTCACCAACAAAGAATGAACCATTCTTACAACACATCATCCTCTCACGAAAGCTAAATGATAACCCTTTTGACACTTCTTAAGTAACTACATCCCATTTCCTTATAGGAGAGCCTATTACTACACACTCTGATTATGATTATACTTCCTCTCTCATTACAACCTTGTCCACAAGGCTATATTTTCAGTAGCTAACCCAGAACTCGTGGAAGAGGTGGTGACACGAATATCTCAATAAATGGGCAATGAAATACCCCATAGCAACATAGTCATACTGAAAGAAGATGGCATGTATACTATGAAGTGGACGATGACAGTGATCAAATACGTATCCTGGTAATGACAAATTCATTCATGTAACGAATGTTTAGGTGAGTAACAGTGAACTTACAAGACCTATTCACAAACACTATCCCTTACGAAGTATGGAAGAGAAAGGCAAGATAACTCTTGAATGGCTTATTTCTTCCATTGCATGTATAAGTAATATTATATGTCACAATGGACAAGTAACACCACAAACCATATTAGGAAGTATAAGAATATTTTTTACTTGCCACGAGACGGCTACAATGTGTGTTGTATATAAGCGAATGCTCACAGTAAACAAGCATATTACCTGCAACTTGCATCACAAATTACTGTATTATCTAGAAATCAATAAGTAATATAATCAATAAGATAACAAAGGTGAATCATTTGGAAACAATTAATAAAATATCCTGTAACAGTAACAAGAAGACAAATGTAATAGCTACTTTGTGTTCGAAACTATTTACAAATTCAAAAGTAAAAGTAGGAATGATACCAGCTCCCAAGTGATATAAAGTACACGTCTTTGGAATAATCCTAACAGCTGCACAATTCAAAATGCAAAATTGTGGAACAACTTGAAGGAAAAGTAAAAATTAGGTAAGTCAACAGTCAACCTCATAATAAAATATAGTTTCTGTAGGACTATCAATCATGTACACTGAAATGAAGGATCAAACCCTGGTATCTGTTGAGCAATTTTCTAACCATTTCCATTACCTGACGATGGATTATGAAATTATGTACATTACCTCTAGAGAGTTTTCCTGCGATGACCCTGGCTCCGTTAACTCTAATTTAACTTCTTCTTTTACAGCTATCACTTCTGATACATGTTCAAAATTTTCCTGTGGAAAATAAGATATATTAGGTATGCTCATAACACACATCTACAAATACAGTCACAAACAAATAAGCACGTTAATTTATTCATTTCTAGTATTACAGTTACTTTCAGAATTTCACTAATGTTTAAGGAAGATTTCTACCAGTAGAGGATTGTTATAACCAAAGGCTGTACTGAGAATGGTGTTACTATTCTTGCTCAATCCTTATGTCAGAGAAAGAATGAGACTGAGAACAAAACACAAAATGCGAAACATTTTCTAGCCATATCAGAAGATATACTGCCAGGGATGGAATTGGGGCCATCTCACACAGAATTTGGAAGGAAGCAGCCATAGGCATGAGCACTAAATTGTATGAACTGTTTTCATATGTACAATCATATCAATCAAATATTAAAAGATGTTCGAACCAATTAGAAGTGTTACAACTGTTTAAAATAATTATTTTGTTCTCAGCATAGAGTTTGTTTACAGACAGATTAAAATAACTTAAAATAATGGAATCAAATTCTCTACTCTGGTTTTGCTCAGATCACAGGGGCTACATAAAGCATTAAGACAGTTCTGTTTCAAACAGCATATTTCAATGCTTCCAAGTGTAAAATAAAAAACACAAACATGAAAGAAGCAGGCTTATCACAGTCATATAGCAGCAAAAGATGTGATGTAGCCCAAAGTCAAAGCAGCTAGCAATGAAATATTTTACTGCTGCAAGCATGTTATGTAGCGTTCTGTGAAGAACTGTGGGGATGAGGACACTGTCAGTGGAGAGTCAGCAGTGTTGGAGTGTACATCTGCAGTTTCAGAAGATCTTTTAAGATTTATTACGATACATTTAAATTTCCCACTTGGATTCATAAAACATTGTCAGCACTAAAAGAGGGAGGAGGGGGGGGACTGTGATCAAAAGCTTATGTTCTTATATAAGTTAACTTACTAATAAAAGTAAATTAAAGTAACAAGTTATAGAATATACCAACTTAAACCATTCAATACAGAACAGTAGCTGAACTACGAAATGGATGAAAAGGATGCACAAAAAGGACAGAGAAATTATGACAAAGAGGAAAGAAAAAAAACTAATGTGCCCTAAGTCCTAAAGGTGTCAGAGCCCACTAAGAAGGGGCATATTAAAGAAATTATTCTCAGTAATCATGCATTCTAGCGCCCTTGGACATGGTTCTCTATATAACATACAATCTGACCTGCATTTGAGGAATAAAATGAGCTTATCACTATTCTGTCTTTCTAAATGAATTCAATCTGAGCAAAATACTTATTTTGAGAGAACATAATTTCAGTTTTTGAGCTATTTTATCCCTTGTATGCCATAGGCAAATCTGCTCTCTCCTTAACACACATATCTTTTAGCACATTGTGGATGTGAGGGAAACAGAATAATCACACTTGTGTTGACATTTTGTTTAGAAGACTGGTGTATCCAGTCTAAAAAACACTAACAAAAGATTTGTGATTTAACTTCTTCTCTACTAATTATGGTAGGAGTAACAATATTTAACATGTGGTGCTAATGGTGGTGCAGTAGTTTTGGAGAATATTAGTTTTAAAAAAATACAATGGGCCAACAGTCCTCTATTATAATCAGAGGGGAAACTAGAAGAGGTGCAACCCCTAAACGAAAGTCATTTTGATACTGAAAATAAAAATCCTACCACAAGCGTAAGTTCCTAAGAGTTGGCAGCTTCGTGTAGCGCTTTGTGGTGTATTCCCAGACAAAGAAACAAAACAGATTTGCACTACGCATAGATGATCATTCAGCAATTGGTGACTCCTAGTGTTAATACTGAGGAAGCACACAGAAAATTATGCCCCTGCCAAACTTATTCAGCTATTAAGGGTTAATTTCTGACCTGTATGAAGTTATCTGGAATGAGATTTACAAGTGATGCGGTCGTTGTTCCTTCAAGCCAGGCTGCTTCCTCTTTGATCTTTACTTCCAGGTCCATTTCAAACTGCAACTGAGTAGTTAGAAGTTACTGGGATCATTGATTTCTTCCAATGACCTTACACTGAAACATAACCCAGAAAAATATATTACCTTATTGATGTCATTGCTACTTATGTTGTTTGTCAACAGACTAAGCAACAATCTTGTAATTTTACATGACACCTCAAGTTTTCTATGACTGATACTTTGATCAAAGCTAAGGATTTCCAGTTTTATGACTTCTAAAACAGTGATCACTTCCATAGTAAATATAAGTTAACATGTGTGTCAATATCAACATCATAGTCAAAGGACTCCTAGTTTTACATTACACCTTATATCTTATTAATAGCTACATAACATACAGTTTTATATGGAACTGAAACCGCAACAAGATGACCTTTCCTGTTAAAAATTCAACGTACATCGCTTGTGATTGAAATGCACAAAACTTCTTGAAAATTCAGTGACAATGCCATCTGCATATCACTCTGATCACCTGGGTCCATATCTTGGATTCTTTCTACCATTTTTATACTTTACAATTAGCTTCAAAGCTAACTGAACAAGTTCACAGTTCTTTGAGATTTTCTCTATCAAATTTTTCCTACTCAGGATCAAATACTCACAAACCATTCTCCTCTCATCAAGCTGATTCACTATCTCTTCATTTGAGACACATTCTATCAATCCTGATCTTCAGGGACTTCTGATAACACAGCCTTTAAAAAGCTTCAACTCTGTTTTTCTCGGCACCAGTTTTTGTCTATGATTCACTTCCACACAGTGTCTTACTCCATACTCAGTGTAAACATAATTTTTAAAATTTTCAATCTGTTGAACGTAAAGAATATGATGGAGAACAGATAGGAATTTAGGCTGGATTCAGTGATGATATTTATTGATATTGAGAAGGCATATGTTCGTGTTCCATGGTAAGTGGTCTCGGATGCATTGATAAAGAAGAAGGCAGGGAAAGGTGAAGAACCAATTAAAAAAGCCATGAACGAAAAGTGAGTAAGTAGTATGAATACTACGATAGAACTAACAAAATGGTTCAGAGTAGAAGCAGGACTTCAAAGAGGATGTGTTTCATCTCCTCCAATCTTCATTACAGTCATATACAAAAGTATACAACAAGAAATGGGAACCAAGGAGGCAAAGGCCTTACTCTTTGCAGATGACACAGTAATATGTGGAGAAGACGAAACGGAAGCACAAGAACAGGATACTGTATGGAATCAGGAGATAGAGAAATATGGAATGAAAATAAGTGTGGAAAAGTGTTGATAGTAGTGGTGACGAGGGGTAATACAAAAGGAAGTGGGAATATTGAAGTAAATGGAAGACCATTAGAAGTTGTGGAAAGCTTCAAGTATTTGGAGAGAATAATTGCAGAAGTTGGGAAAATAAATTAAGAACTTGGAAAGAGAATTGAACAAGCCAATGAGTTATACTAATGTGCGAGATGTAAAGTCGGTAAATGGGACATCCCAATGGAATGCTAGGAAATTTTGCAACCAATATACTACACACCAATTTTGACATATGCATCAGGCACATCGACAACAACAAGAAAACATGATGAAAGCAGAATGCAAGAGGCCAAGAAAAAAATTTCTTAAAAAAATTAATAGGGAGGGCATGAAGGGATCAAGTATGAAACATTGACATCAGGGAGATAATTGGATTCCCCACACTGAAAGGCTAGATAGAGACCTGTAAGCTGAAGTGGTATGGACACATGATGAGAATGGAAGAGAATAGAGTTCCAAAGTAAGTATTTACAGTGAAAATCATAGGAGAAAGACACTGGGGATTGCCCAGAAAGGGGTGAATGGATACAGTAAAGAGAGTACAGAGAAGGGTGGAGTAAAAGTAGAAAAAAATATTTGAGGACGGAAGGGTGGAGAGAGAAAAACTGAAGAGGTTTTTGATTCACATTTCAATGGAAATGGAAATGGAAAATGAAGAAAATTATGTTGAAATGAAGACAAAAATTTATACAATACTGCTATCAGCTCATTTCATCGAACAATGCCACCAACCTTTACTTAAGTATCATTTCTTTATTTTTCTGTGCATGTCATGTGTAATGTCACAACTGAGTGGTATTTACCAGATTGCCCCTTGTAGGGAGTTCCATGTCAAACTATTGATTTAAATGTTAAGCAGTTTTTATTGTTTCGCAGGTGGTACAAATATTGTCTATTTTGAATACCTCGAGTAGTGCCTCAGAGAATTCATTTCACCCAATAACAGTGTTCGTAAGCTAATTTGTGATATTTTACTGTAAATGTAAACATAGTGCACTAACAATTAATATTACAATTTCTCGTACAGGTAATACAAGCTTCGTTCCTGTGGCTAATTGTGTCGATTCTTATACATTGCCAGGGAACAGATTTCTATGTAAACACATATCTACTCAGGAAACTATGCTCAATTGTATTTTGTATATTTCAATGTAGGAGCAATACTGTGTGCCATGTTTAATTGTTCTGGCCATCACAGTTTATTCTATTAATATGTTATTGGTTTTACTTTCAAGCATACACCTTTTAGAGTTACCACAGCCAAAATTTATTCCTGAAGATTGTTTTTCCAAATCTGCTAGCAGTTTAATGGTGCCTACTCCAAGGGAAAGGAATAAGGTTAGGTACACAGCAGCACTAATTAAGGTTAATAAATGATAAAATGGGGAAACCACGGAAATGTTTTTCAGGGCTGCAGATCCTAGGATTCGACCCCATACAAACTCACTGCCACTCACTCCTGAAAATCTTTTACACACCAATAAATCAGAGAGACAGCCTACTGTTACCTAAATCATCAAAAATAAATACCAGAATTAGCTGCTGTGGGGCATTGATGTGATACAGAAGAATCTCCATAACAACACTGACAGAAAAAGATACAGATATCCTAAATGGAAACCTCTCAAGAATTTGATCCCTAGTACCATATGTTGCATCATACAGTGTAAAGAACAACACAACATTCACAGCGTCACTATAAAATTGCACACAGAGGTAAATAATACAGCAAAACAATAACTAAAATTACACACTACATGTTGCAATCTCTTTCTGAAACTACCATCCGCATTTCTTCATCTGCGTTGCTCTTCAGAAAAAAATCCTCATTCCACTAAAGTTAGATATACGATATATTGGTACTACATACAACTTGCAGGCACTTGCATCGCAAAGGCTGGGAGTTTTCTAAAAAGCAAGCTAGTTATATGAGTATTTATTTTTAATGCTTAATTAAAAAGAAAATTTAAGATAATTAATAACATTAAATATTAAAAATATGTAAAATGCTGAATCTGGGAAATATTAGTATTACCAACTTCTAATATTCTCGGTTGAGATCTATACATTTAGCAAAAGTAAATTATTGAACTTGAACATTACCGACAATATGTTAGAGGTTGTGGACGCAGTGTAAAAAGATCACAATTCCACAATGAAGGAAATCCGTAAGACCGTAACTGATTAACGGAATAAGCTGTGGAATTGGCCATTACGTGCCTTATATAACAACATATCAGCTACTTCGACACAAAACCGGACATTTGAATGTTGTTTAATCACTTAAAATTACCTCTCGAAGAACAAATTTGATTTGTAACAGTCAGTAGAACAAGCTGTATTTAGGAAAGGCTGTATTACTATAGTATGCGCACATTTTAGTTATAGATTTTTGTACTCGTTGGAGGAGTAAAAAGAGAGCACTGTCGGTTTCAGTAATACTGCCAACGGAATGGAAATTAAATCTGAATTGAATCGATAATATGATCGATCGATATGAATTTTCTAAACTTTTATTATCTTAAGCAAACTACTGTGTCCACACACAATATATAATACTATATAACATTTTCCGATGCGAAACGTGTTCTTAGCATGAATTCTATAGTTTGGCTTTGCTGTGTAAACAACAACAGTGCGATTACTTAAAGTGTACGCCAGGTGTCGCACAGCGATGATAAGCGATTCTTAGTTTGTGTTTCAAAGGTTGCCAATACGAATCTCGAAGATAACCGAAGTCGACCGATTCAGCACTAGCGTGTAAAGTGCGCAGATAGTAGTGACAACTACCAAAACCTACTATACTGAGAGTCAACTCAAGACCTTAGAGGTCCCTTTAATGTTAGTCAGACTTCTGGTCGGTGAAAAGGCTTCTGCAGCGCCAAATAGTTCCCTAGATTTGTTACTTGTTCCTGAAGTCAGGAGCTTTCTTCAGTATGGTTAGATATTCTGGTGAACTGACTTGATGAATTAAAATTTTGCCCTGTATAAATATGGAGAATATATCACATGTTGTATGTTATTCGGGTTCGTTACCAATTGTTATATTTCATACGTAGATGGCTATAAATAGTTATTGTTCTTAGTGGTGTATGTAGCAAAATAATAATTATTTAATATGATATTGATATCTTATTGCACTGTGTACTTAGTAACTTTGTTCGATTTCATTCCACTGCTGATAAGTTCGCATAATATGTGTGACGTTGAAGATGGATCCAAGAAAACTGTTCGCAATACTGGCTGCAACAGCGTGTTCACTGTTCAGTATTCATAATGGCTGCCAGCTGTGAGCAAGGCGTGTGTGATGCTGCGCTTGAGTCCCCTGTGAAATACTTTAAAGCTAACAAAAGTGGAGAAAAATAAAGTAGAAAATCTAAACCAAATTGTTTTAAACGTTTACAGTAGCCTACGAGATTAGAATCCACTGTGGACTGTGGAAGACGTGAAAAAGACCGCGCAGCTGATCGGCGATTTTTTTTGTACAGTGTTTACGTCGCTCGCTTGGAATTTAAACTCCACGGAAAATCCAAGTCTCCAGCGAAAGATCGATGTGTCAGCTCAGCACTCGCCGTAAATAAAACAGGAAGGGCCTTAACACGGTATGGGAATAGGATCCTTGGCGAATTCGATGATGATAATAATAATAATAATAATAATAATAATAAAAATATGTACTTTATATTCGTAACCATCCTTTACCTGCAGAAATGTTGTCATGCGAGGAACATGAGTTCGTTTTTACCTTCCGAATGACGAGACTACAATATTTACAACATTCCTGGAAGCATTGTATTTTGCAATCCCACTAACGGGTGGGTTTTTCAGTTTTTTTAACTGTGAGAAATTGACACTGACAGTCGTTGCACGAGAGCGGAATCGTATACTTATATTGTAAGTCCCAATGTGCCTCACACAAATTGCATTATGAAATAAAAATAAACCTTGCTTCTCTTGCCTCGGTATTCGTCAGTAATCTGTAGATTTTACATGGTCAATAAAGGAATAAATAGGTATGGGACGTAATCAAAGGACAGCTATGTGAAAGGAAGTGATTTCGTTTGATGCTTCACTATTTCAGAATGAAGTACTGCACTTGTCAGATGGACGCACGGCGTTATTGATAACCTGGCTGTGGCGGAGATGGAGAACGGGGCGACCCGGAAGGGGGAACAGGGGACGTGCTCACATGCGGAAGGATACTTTTCCTAAGCTCTTGACTTGAATTTCAGCATAGAAACTAGAAGGCCTAGACAGAGAGCCAATTCCTTGCATTAAAAGCGGGGTAATAGTTTTTCTCTTTCCCACCGCTAGGTCCGCGTTTATGTTCTGTTGTTGACGCGAATTCTATGATTACGTATGTTACTGCAACATGTTTTATGAGAAGAAATAACATATTAAACTTCGTTTTATAAAGGCCTTATCTAACATGAAATATGAAGAGTTTTGTACTTTTTAATTTATTTGGTCTCACGATTTGCAATATATGGATGGTTGTTGAGATGCACTTAACATTTGTTTAGTTATGTGCTTTCAAATTACCGTCAAGGTGGTGGTGGTGGTTATCGTTTTAAGAGGCAGATTGTACGTTGTGAGTACTCTGTAAATGAAATTGGGAGACCTGTATCCTTGACCACTGAGTGGATGGAGCAATAGTGCTCAAGTAACATTTGTAAAATTGGGAGATTTAAGCTCGTATTGTTAATTAGCAATTTTGGTTGATTTTTTGATTTCTCCTACCTTGTATCTAAGCTAACGAGCTAGTTCTGTCCCCGAAATCTTGTTCTCTTGCTGAGCGACATGGTTTGTTAAAACATAGCATAAAAACAGCCAAAAAATTAATATACCTCTAATTTCTAAGCTTTTAATTAATCTTTTGATTGTTGTGGATAGACCCATTCATGTCCGAACTTTCTCTGTCCACCACGGTCTCCCCGTAACAGAAATAAATGATGAAAAATTTACACTTTCTATGATGCCCCTCACTTGATTAAATCACTCAAATACAATCTAAAGAAGTGTGATTTAACACGTTCCCTGCGGCAGTGAATTTTGATGACTTAATATTACGTCGTATCGGCCCACCGGTGACCCGATGCTGCCTTTAGTTATTATCGGTTCGGGTCACAGGTGACCTGACGAATTTGACTTGGTTTACTCCCTAGTATGAAATCCTAAACAATGCAAGTGCACTTGTTGTGTGCGTTATTGTTGAGGAGACATTCCAGCGTATTTATCTGTGCGACAGTGTTCCGATTCAACAATTGCGTGAAACAGAAATGACCCCGGAAATAATTGGGTCACCGGTGGGCCGATCAAAACTAGCAGTATGCCTCGATCCTTTACTTCAATTGGAACACTATGTTGCCATTAGTTAACAGAAATTCGTAACTAGGACGTAGTTACTTACTTCGCAATTCTGGGAAGTTCGCACCGACGGATAAGAGTAACATGTTTCGGGGCACATGGTGACCCGAACCGCACGGAACGTGTTAATGTGTATATTGTTTAAAAATTATGCGTTTGTGACTGGGCGACATGAAAAGAGTCCATACATTTCCAGAAGAAGAAGAGAGAGAAACTGGAAGGGACCAGACACTTCGAAAAATGAAAGTAAAGGCCAACGGAAGACAAGGGCCACAAAGGGCGTGAAAATGAAAGACTCCCTAACCCTCGGAAACCTAATAGCGTCGGGGTCGGCAAAGAACCAGAGTTGACCAAGGAAGGCCGGATAGGATACACGAAAGTTAGGAGCCTGGCACAAGTAAGTGGAAGAAATGCCAGGACTCAGCTAAGTGCCCCGTGGTCGCCAACCCACGCTCCAAATTTCAGAGCCCCTGGGTCCAATTGCCGTCAAGTTTCTCTTTCCATTCTGTAGGTTAAGATGGTTTATTGTTGCGTGCCTAACTGCACATCTGACACAGCAAAGAAATATACACAAACATAAATTTTCACCTTTTTCCTAAAGATCCGAGTTTAGGGGACAAATGGAGGCTTGCTATTTCTCGACAGGGCAGCAGAAAAGGATTTTCTTGGGCTCCTAATGATAACTCCAGAATGTGTAGCTTGCACTTTGTCGAATTAGATTACAGTGTAAGTACAGTGAGGTGAATTCTGCTCCCCGACAAAGTGCCGACGCAAATTCGTCTTCTTCTTAAAAATATTAATATTTACAACGCGGGCGTTAGGATATCTCGGAAAATGTAACCTTGTCCGAAAGCTGAAATTCCGTACCGCTCCAAAGTTTAAAGAGACGTTTCAGTGTCGCGACTGCGATCAAGCACACATCACATACGTTATACTTACAACATTATTCAGGTCTGTTCTTTATTAAACAAATTCAACAGAAAGCCTCTGAGCAGAGAAGTGTTGAAATTAGGGAAAAATCGTGTGAGTACTTCTATATAGGCCTATTTCCCTATTCTTTATTCTTGTATGATAATCAAGTGCTAAATGAAAGAAATATATGAAGTGTTGTGTGTTCTAAGTTGTTTTATATATTTATATCTGATTCACACCGGGCATAATGATAATAAAATGTATTATTTCAAGTTATTGTATGAATCTTCAATATAAGGGTATAGACAGGACATCAGAACATAAACGCGATCCAAGCGGCAATTGCCTGAACTACATTGTTCGCCCAGAAATGTGTCGGCTTGTCCAGGCCTTCTATTATAGCGTAGGCAACGCTACTACACAGCATGCGACACTTCTTCTTCTACTTGAAATGTGAATGGGCTTGTTATATCACCCAGTTCCAATACTTGTAATAAATCACACTGTAACACTCATGTATACCAAAATACACAATTGTGGGGAGAGTTGTAGTTGAACTTATCCCTAATGTCTAAAATTGTAGTATGCGATTCTTACTGAAAAGGGCACTGGCAGCACTGGGTGCAATGTCCCGCTATGTCTGGCTCAAAAAGGATATATAAGAGAGAAGGAACCTCTCCGGGTGAAAGAAAGAATACGAAAGCAGATCCGTAAGTCTTAACGTATGTGGACAGCCATGAAAGGAGGGATCAACTGACTGAACTTTACGAACCAATTCTTCGTACACTAACGGAAAAAATCGTAAGGTTTCTTATACATATATACTTGCATTATCATTATAGTCCGTTATGCCTTTCAGCGTTCAGTCTGCAAGCCCCTGTGAATTTACGAAAACGGCACGTCGGACAATCCTCCATTTGCAACTAGTGCCGTGGCCTCATTTAGTTCTATACCTCTTATCTTTAAATCGTTAGAAACTGAATCAAACCATTGCCATCTTGGTCTCCCTCTACTTCTCTTACCCTCCATAATAGAGACTAATATTCTCCTAGGCAACCTATCCTCCTCCATTCGTCGCATATGTCCCCACCACCGAAGACGGTTTGCGCGTACAGCTTCATCCATCGAGTTCATTCAAAACTTAGCCGTCAGCTGCTTGTTCCGAGTACTCTCCTGCCATTGTTCCCACCTGTTTGTTAAAGCAATAATTCTCGCTACTTTCATGTCAGTTACTTCTAACTTATGAATAATATATCCTGAGTCCACCCAGCTTTCGTTCCCGCAAAGCAAAGATGGTCTGGAAACACACCGATGTAAATACAGTATCGTCCTGGAGCTGACTTCCTCCTTACAGAACATTGTTGATCGCAACTGCCAGCTCACTGCATTGGCTTTACAACACCTTGATTCAATATCACTTACTATATTACCATCCTGGGGGAACACACAACAAAAATACTTAAAATTATCTACCTACCTGTTCCATGTTTGTATCACCAATCTGACATTCAACTCTGTTGACTTTCATACCTACTGACATGAATTTAGTCTTGGAGAGGCTAATTGCCATTCCATACTCATTAAACCTATTTTCAAGTTCCAAGATACTAGACTGCAGGCTTTCGGCACAATCTGGCATTAAGACGAAGTCGTCAGCAGGGGCCAGATTGCTTACTAAATTTCCACCCGCCTGAATAACTCCTTGCCCATGCATACCTACCCTTCAGCAGATAATCTACGTAAACTACGAAGAACAAATGTGAAAGATTACAGCCTTGTCTAACCCCTGTAAGTATCCTGAACCAAGAATTCGTTCTACCATCAATTCTCACTGGAGCCCAATTGTCATCATGAATGCGTTTGGTTGATTTTAATAGTCTACCCTTAATTTCATCCCCCTCCCCTCTTCACAGTATGGTGAACATCTTATCCCTCGGCACCCTGTCATATGCTTTCTCTAGATCTACGAAACAAAAACACATCTGTCTATTCACATCGTAAAATTTTACATTTACCTGGCGCGTACTGAAAATTGGATCTTGACAGGCCCTCCGTGCTCTGTAACCACACTGGTTTTCATGCAACTTCCTCTCAACTACTGATTGCACCCTCCCTTCCGAGATGCCGGTGAATACTTTGCTTGGTATAGTAAACATACAGGGAACGGATGTATATGTACTAATAATTATTGAAATATGCATATATATATATATATATATATATGGTAGTTATTTTTATTGAAATATGGAATTATATATGGTCTCAAAATTACACACATAAAATAAATTTCTATTTAATATCAAAGTTCAAAAAAGCTAAACAAAGTAGATCTACATGCAACATTATGTTACACTTCTCATTTTAATATATTTGAAGAACACACAATCTCTTATTCTCTGTTACCAAAAACAATGGATTACAAAATGTTCTTTTAAGTGCTGGAAAGTGAATCTTCTCCTATTATCTCTAAGGACGGATTTATATTGACTGAAACTACGTTCAACATCGGAAGAGGTAACGGGGGCATAATTCAACTTCACGATATATGCTGGGGTTAAATCCAATGTTAATCCTACACTTAAATCTCCACACAGCATTGCAGCAGTCTTTGTCATTTCTTCATATCTAGGATTCTTTGAAAGTACAGTGGCCACCTTCATGTTTGGTACATCTGTAACTTTACCTGCACCACAATTTAGTTGTTCCACAGTTTTATTCACAATTTCACAACTTTCAGAAAGAGAGATTTGCGAATTTGGTGCCTTTTGCAGTGTTTTTGTGACGCATGAAAAATTATGCTGAATGTAACGTAAGTCATTTATCACAAATGTGTCGCAGACCACTGTTTTCGCGGCTTCAATTATTGAGGCTGCATCTTCAGAATCCATGGCAAGCAGAACATTTTTAATACAGTCTGTATATTCAACATAATATTCAACCGCTTGCAACCACGTAACCCACCTACTTAGAATCGGCTTTGGCGGCAATGGAATCTCTAGGTATATTACTTTCAAAAGATGAACTCTTATGTGGGCTTTGAGAAAAACTTTTTTCACTGAGGAAATCAATAAATCCACTTTGGGGTGCCTTTTACCACTTCTGCCACACGATGCAAGGCATGTGCTACACATGTTAAATGAGTCATCTTAGGATATACGGTAACAACAGATAATGCTTCTTCGGCTTTTATCATGTAAGGTGCGGCATAGCTAACAAAAAGTAACACTTTATTATACTTAACGCCCTGTGGCCAGAAGATACCCATAGCCTCATTGAACAGTTTTGCTATGGTTTTGTTATCGCACTCTTCTAGAACATCACAGTGTAAGAGAATCCGTTTACAATAATCTTGGCTTAACAAACCAATGTTACGTTGCCAATTAGCCTGCCTTCTTTGTCTGTTGTCTCATCAATGGAAACCCAAATTGGACCGTCTATAATCTCTTGCCTTGTCTTACGAACAGTTTCATCGTATATGGCTGAACAGTACGTTTTTCTGAACGTTCGCTCATCCGGGATGGATCGTTTAGTATATTTCTCGAGGAATTCCCTGAAGCACTGATTATAAGAGAGATACGTCAGCGGATATGAGAGCATGGCAGAGATCGGTGTTGAACTCGAACGTTACACTGGAAGTTGCTGGTTGTGTCAGAAACAACTGTCTCTGCTTGGAATCTCCTTGTTTGGTAGCCTGGTCTTAACTGGTTGAAACATGCAGTTGCACAAGGAACCTCTGAGTAGATGTCAGTATACAAAGACACAAATTAGAAAACAATATCTTACTGTCAGTTGATAAACCATCTTCTTTGTATTCTGATACGTAACTTTTCCATTTTAAACTTGTTGACTGAGCTACTTTAGGCATATTGTAACAACGTTAATGTCTTCAATGAATATCAATATACAACTGCACACACTGAACGTACAAGAACACTATGATCCGTCTCACTGCTAATTCAAACTGGGAATGACTGGCAGTCAACTAGATGGAGTTATGAAGCAATCAACGGGAAAGTCCGAATTACGAACTAATCCGGAAACCACTAACACATCGTCGATGAATGAGATTTCCCTACTTTCGAACTTATGGCACAGACACAGTCGATGTTATATAATTCAGCTTAACAGTGCTGTAAGTGTGATATAGATAGTCACGGTACCGGTACTGACCGGCTGATATCCACCATTCCCCGGCTCAACCTCTCTCTTCCTTCGCACCACTTATCAGATTATTTTATCAACTCAGACGTGGACAGGCGTGATAATGACCTGCACACCAGTTAAAATATTAATATTCGAATATAGATTTTTAAATTATTTCTCCATTATTGATAGGACTGCTAATTTAATATTGTGCCATGTCACTGTGTATAATGAAGTTTATCCGGAGCACAAATGGCAGCTATGTCGTACGAACGCCAGACGTAGAACGTCAACTTGTGCTTGAATGATAAGAAAATGATACACCCGTCAGGTAAAAGAAGGTAAGAAATTACTGAAGGCGGTGAGAAGAGACGACATCGATATATTCTTAAAATTTTATTATTGAAAAAAATTCGGTTTCCACTGGATATACTAGCCGAGCAATACACAGAGCTTTTGGAGGAAGACTGATTGAGAAGAGAAAAATAGATAGAGTTGGAGAAAATAATAACAAACATCTTCACAAGCAATAGAAGTCATCGGTGAAATAGAAGTTATAACGTTTCTTAATATAAAGCTGCACAATTTAGTTGGCAGAGTACCTTAGTACGACGTCACGGGAGATCAGCAAGAACTTGTATACAACGAAAGGAATTCAATATTAAGAAGTCGCAGAATAATAATAACTGTTGCACATAGACGTAGAGAAAGACTCTAAAATATAATAAGCCACATAATACGAAGCAGTAATCACAGACTACCAAGTAGCTCATAGAAGGCTTTTTTTATCCAGCTGATGACGAAATGACCATGTTGATCTGTTTTTCCATGTTCACCAGGCAAGAAACCGGCTACGTCATGTGCTAGACGTACAGAGGCAGAGGCTACCTAGATGATGGTATCACAATCGACAAGTCCAGCCCATGAGAACCGGAGACGAGCGAAGACAATCCCAAACGTTCCCGACAGGCTAATGTGATGCCGTGAACCCGGACACGCATGTTTTAATCAGCTGGACATGTGGCAGCAGAAACGAGAGCGTGAGGAAAAGATAAGTCTTGAAAAACATTCTTCTAGTAAGTAGTTACAGATATTTGCTATTTGGAAAGTGCCATTTATATTTGCATTCCTTACTGGAAAGGTGCTATTTTTAAATGTCCTATAAGAGTGATGTTACGTGAATGGTTAGCTGAACTCAGAGTATCAGCGCTTATTAGGTAATCTTCTAAAATGTGAGATAAATCCATTGATGTAGGAAGTGATTACCCAGTGATAAGTTACTTTTTTGCGTTCGTAATGTTGCCCTTGGTGAAGGAAAGGAGGTTAGTTCATTTAAATGCGATGGGTATTAAGCCATATTGTGTTCGACATTAGGTCTATGATAATGCATGTACATTCAAGCTGAGGTAAGATATGATCATGGAGATGTTGTTATAACGTCGTTGAAAGCCATAACGAGATAATTTAGGGAATTCGAAGAAAGTTTGAGAATAAAATAGGATATTTGATGGATGAATAACGGCGAGGTCAAGTTAAGGTGAATTATGATGTTGTTACAGTATTAAGATGAGACATGAGGCGTGTTATATGAAATAAATGAATTGTATATGAAGCATGGTAATGGTAGGAGGAATTATTATTATTATTATTATTATTATTATTATTATTATTATTATTATTATTATTATTATTATTATTATTATTATTATTATTGTGGACACATTCTACAGATCTCTCACTGCAACCTTCACAATAAATTTGGGTACAACGTAACCTAGTTCGTACTGTAGTGAAAATCAAACGTTTTTATGGATGATTCCAGTCCTAGAAAAGGTGTAGGAAAAGACAAAGAAATACTGTATGTAAACTGGGTTTCACAAAAGACGCCAGAACACAGGGAAATAATTGTCTTTGCCGAACGTGTGGCTAAGAAATCTGTCGTTGAATCGAGGTGCGCTCACTCTAATGACCTGCGTACAAGATGTATCAGAACTATACTGACAAAGGAAGCAGACATGCTCTTCATGTGATGTTGAGAATGATGGTGCAGTCAGATTGCCGGGGGAAATGTTTCATTTTGAGGAAATGAAGTGACCTTGTTACTTCAGGGCGTGCAGATCAAATTGACGAACTTGCTGTATTTGCTATGCCAGAGAGCCAGTCGCTGAGCGTCAGAAGAGGGAAGGGAGGGGAAATGAAAATTGGGAGGCAGAGGTAATGCTCGATGCAAATGCACAAGTTCATTTCGCATAGTCGCTTCTGGGCGCCGGTAGGAGTGTACAGTTTTTTCTACACAAATTGACTACTATGTGAACCCCATAGGAAGAGAAGACATAGTTGTACCAAGAACACAGGCAGCTTTCCAAGCCGTTCGCCACACATTACACATCCTGGACAGAGTCCAATGTCACTCACTACTACACAACTGTGAACTATGCACCAAAGTAGGAGGGGGCCATATTGAACATCTACTCTAATCAAACCACTGGGTGTATTGATTCCTTCGTTCAGTATTTCATTGAAATTGCAATGTTGTGAGTGAAGACCGGCACTGCGGTGTAGGATGCAAAGCGCCCGCCTGTCACCCGGCGGCCCCGGGTTCGATTCCCGGTCGGGTCGGGAATGATTAACAGCCCAGGCCTGGGGACTGGGTGTTTGTGTCGTCCTGAACGTTTCTTTCCTCATATTCAACACTCTACACTTCCGCAATTCCAATTACACGCGGCTTCATATCATATGGTGCAAGTAGTGACAAAAGATCTCTAGAGGTCGGCGCCACGAAAATTATCGTTATTTAAAGAAAATGTTCTGGGTGAAGGAATACACAATCGCGACGCGTCAACGTTGCTCCTTCGAGCATGTTAATTAATATCGAATATTACTGCGAAAAACAGACGAGAGGTGAAACAATCTGGTGCTTTCCTTGACTGACAAGTGTGTCTTAAATACAGTGTGTTCTTTAACTGTGTGTGCAGTTCCAGCTATTTAATAAATGAACTGTGGATATTGCCTGTTAGAGACAATCCTATGGAAGTCGTATGAAGAAATTGCATCATACACTCCACAGCCCCTTCCTACTCTTGTCTTCCGTGAAATACCGCAGCAGCTCATCCGTTTGAATCGTACACCCGCAAGTAACAATTTAACCTCATTTTCTTTTTTTTTTGCTAGGGGCTTTACGTCGCACCGACACAGATAGGTCTTATGGCGACGATGGGATAGGAAAGGCCTAGGAGTTGGAAGGAAGCGGCCGTGGCCTTAATTAAGGTATAGCCCCAGCATTTGCCTGGTGTGAAAATGGGAAACCACGGAAAACCATTTTCAGGGCTGCCGATAGTGGGATTCGAACCTACTCTCTCCCGGATGCAAGCTCACAGCCGCGCGCCTCTACGCGCACGGCCAACTCGCCCGGTACCTCATTTTCTCAAAAGAATAATTTTCCCCGCCAGCCTGATTGAATCGTTATTCTTAACATAACACGAAGAGCATCCTTGTTCTATGTCGGTATAGTTCTGATAACACTGTACACCACTTAACCGAAAGGAAGGAGGAAAGAACTATTTTCCAGCTGACCAAAATTTACTTAAGTATTGAGCACTCTGTTTGCATTAGAGGCAAAGAAGACCAGTAATTACAGGACAAACAAGAAATCCTCTAACATTGGCAAAACATTTGTAGAGATTTCCTGCATTGAATTCCCACATCACCCTATTCTAGATGGTAATCCCATCTTATGCATCATATGAAAGGAAGACGACAGTGCCATTAGGAGTATGAAACCAATGGGCGCCAGGACCAGATGACCATCCAGCATACTTCTGGAAGTTGTAGCAATTTAAAGAACTCGTTATCAACTGGCTGACAAGCTTGTTCAGTGCCAGAGTTGACTCTGGCTCTGTTCCCAGTCATTGGGCCACAAACACCCTTGTGCCTATTTTAAGCAAAATGACGATCCAGCAGAATGGGCAAATTACCGTCCAATTTGCCCCTGATTGTACATGAGAAGATCTTTGAAGGTATCCTTCATTATTTACTGTGTGAAATCGTCGGCATTATTGGTAACCAGTGCATCTTCATTAAGCCAGAATGCTAATTGAAGAGCACCGAGAGAAGCAGCAGGCAGTGTACTTTGCCTTCCTTGATATTGAAATGACTTTCGACCGTGTTACACACCGTGTGATCTGGTCTGCACTCGTGACCATGCTGTACACGCAATGCTTATAATTTGGATCAAGATGTTATACACGAACACCAGAGGTTGTGTATGTTGCGTTGTCAACGTCTCGGAGAGCTTCTCAGTGAAAGTTGGTGTGTACACCAATGTACCATTCTGTCCCCATTGCCCTTTGTCATCAGCATGGACACCACTACATGGGAACTGCAAAGGAGTGTTTGTAGGACTCTCTTATATGCAGATGATGTTGCACTTACTGATAGACCCAGAATGGGACTGCGGCATCAAGATGAAGATTGGTATAACTGTTTCTCACAATACAACCTTAGCATGAACAAAGAGAAGAGTGAATACCTGGCTAATGGCTCCATCCAAGTTGATTCTGGTATCTACGATCTTGCCTACAGACTGATACTGGGGTAGTTGTTGAAGTGCGAATTATGGTAATAGCAGCAAGGATGAGATGAAAGGAATTCACAGGTACATTCTATGACTGAAGATTACCACTACATCTGAAGTCCAGAATATACGGCATGGTACTATGTCTTGTTGCTGTCATTGTGTACGTTGTTCAATATTGCAAACTGGGAAAGGTATGGAGTAGCAATTATACAACATGGGAATGTGTATACTCCCTTAGTCGATGGGCATCGCAGTCCTGCATCATATAAAGAAGACACTGTTCACAAGCAAATGAGCATCGCACCCGTCACCCATGAGGCGTAATATATGTTACTAATGGTATGGTCATGTCCTTCTGCAGTACCTGAAGCAGTTCACAATTTCACCCAATCTTTTGAAATTACGAGTACTACAATAAAAATTAGACATTGAAAATAAGATACAAAAATTTAAAACTAGAAATGCTGCTGGGATTTGTAGCATTTATGGTGTATACGAAAGTCAATTCGCTGAGATATAGAACTAGATCTGTAGTGCTTAATTGATTAGTGTATGTATGAAGCAGGTATACCAGTTGAATTAAGGATTAGTGTACTAGCACGCTGTGTATAAAGAAAACGTGATAAACATAAAGCCAACAATTACACACTAGACATCTTGAATGGTGTTGCATGCCAACTCTTGGAATGCATTCTTTCTGATCATATTACACACATTTACGAAATTACCAACTGGTTTGATAGAAGGTAGTTCAGGTTTAGGAAGCATTACTCCACTGAAGCTTATCTTGTAGATTCCAGCAAGATATAGCAGATATATTAGATTCAGGAGGTCAACTGTATCACGATTGACATATTTAAGGCTTTTGATAGGGTAGATCTTGGGAGACTACTGACAAGAATTAGTGCAGTTGGGCTAGATAAAATAGTGACTAAACGAGTGGCTATAAAGTTGCGGCCAAATTATTAGAGTAAACGCTAAGAAATTGAGAATGGAACACATAATATGTTACCAATTTTTAAGTTTATTACTTTAGTACTTGATATGCATCGCCTTAGCTTTCATGAGTGACTTGATTCGACTGGGCATGCCCTCAATCCATATTCTACACTGACTCTTAAAATCGTTATCATGAAACCAGATCTGAACGAGCTTCTCAATCAAGCCAAATTTTGTCGTTATATTTGTTTTTTATTTGCTGTCGTCCAAGTATTTTATATGGGGTTCATGACTGGACTGTTTCTAGGCCAATCAAGCACTTTTACATAGTTTTCCTTTAAACATTCCATTACTTTTTTTGCTTTGTGGCAAAATAAATTCACTTTGGGCAACCCACTCTTGCACCTTAGGCAGCACACGGGTTCTTAATGCTATACCGTTCGCGTCTCATAGTTCCTTCGACAATATATTGTTGTCCACAGCTGTACCAACAAAACACAATCCAGACCGTCACTGAAGTTGGGTGCTTCACACAATCTGGATAGAATGCTTCTCCTTGATTTCTTCTCACATATTGACTTGTCTCTTCTTCGACAGTAAATACCGATTCGTCACCAACACAAACTTGCAATAAATAAAAGAAATAAGCCTAGCATTATATGCAATAAGCTGTACAGTTTCAAAGAAATAAAATTATACTTGTATCGTACTGTATGGTTTCATCAGTTAGATAGGGTTAAAATGGAATTAATGAATGATAATTTATGAATTAACATTCTTGTCATGCACTTGCCTTTTTCCAGTCATCAGTTGACCGATTCTGGAGACTCTTGGCCCACTGAAACCTCTTTGCAGCCATAGCAGGAGTAATCTCTGCTTTTATTCAAGGTCGCCTTGCTTTCATTCCAGCATTAAACAGCTCTCGTCTCATAGTCCTGGCTGATACGAATGACCCATGCTCTTCTAATTTCTGACGTACATCCAAATTAGTAGCCTTGCGATTGTTTACTGACAAATTAATCAGTTTTTGCTTACTACTTGAGGTTAGTTTCTTCTTTTTCCCACAGTTTCCAACACGTTGTTGACAGTTTGTCTTCCTCTTGTCTTCACATTTTATAATTCTACTAACAGATTGCAGTGATATTTGCAATCTAGAAGTTATCTCTTGCTGTGAATAACATTACTCAACAAGTAGTTCTCTTTCTTGGCGAAAAGGCCTTTCGTCTCCCCATAACATCAAAATTTAACAGTTCTCTAGAACCACTCTTAAAAAATATCAGCTGAACTTCTAAATAGCATCAATAATGCATGTAAGTTACAGAATGCACAGTCTTAACAATACGTCACATTATTTACTTCCATACAGCAACAATATGCAGATATTGACACTAAACAACAGAACATGAGCACTAACAAGAATGACACCAAACCATCTGAACAATGAAATGATATTGTGAGAAATACATTAGTGAGGACACGGATATCCCAAGGGGTAACCTTACAACCAAACATGTTCAAGGATTAGGCTATAAAAGCCAATAATTTACATAAAGAGAGAAATATACTTTTTACACTAATAATTTTTCCACATCCGGTATATTTCTAGAAAATAGAACTCAGAGCATTAGAGGAGGTGAAGCTTTATTTGATCCCTTAACAATTATGAATTGGGTCCCACAGGGCAGTATTATTTGACCTTTATTTTCTGATATACAATATGTAATCAAAAGTATCCGCACATCCCCAAAAAGATACGTTTTTCATCTTAGGTGCATTTTGCTGCTACCTACGGCCAGGCACTCCATAGCAGCGACCTCAGTAGTCATTATACATCGTGAGAGAGCAGAATGAGGCGCACTGCGGATCCTACGGACTTCGAACGTGGTTAGGTGATTGGGTGTCACTTGTGTCAGAAGTCTGTACGCGAGACTTCCACACTCCTAAACAACCCTAGGTCCACTGTTTCTGATGTGATAGTGAAGTGGAAACGTGAAGGGACACGTACAGCACGAAAGCGTACAGGCCGACCTCGTCTGTTGACTGACAGAGACCGCCGACAGTTGAAGAGGGTCGTAAAGTGTAATAGGCAGGCATCTATCCAGACCCTTACACAGGAATTCCAAACTACATCAGGATCCACTCCAAATACTATGACAGTTCGGCGGTTCGGCGGGAGATGCGAAAATTTGGATCAAGGTCGATCGGCTGCCCATAAGCCACACATTACGCAGGTCAATGCCAAACGAAGCCTCGCTTGGTGTAAGGAGCGTAAACATTGGACAACTGAACAGTGGAAAAACGTTGTGTGGAGTGGCGAATCACGGTACACAATGTGGCGACCCGATGGCAGGGTGTGGGTATGGCGAATGCCCGGTGAACGTCATCTGCAAGCGTGAGTAGTGCCAACAGTAAAACTCGGAGGCGGTGGTGTTATGATGTGGTCATTCTTTTCATGGAGGGGGCTTGCGCCCCTTGTTGTTTTGCGTGGCACTATCACAGCACAGCCCTACATTGATGTTTTAAGCACCTTCTTGCTTCCCACTTTTGAAGAGCACTTCAGGGATGGCGATTGCATCTTTCAACACGTTCGAGCACCTGTTTGTAATGCACGGCCTTTGGTGGAGTGGTTACACGACAATAACATCCCGACAATATCAGTCCCGATCTGAATCCTATAGAGCACCTTTGGGATGGTTTGGAACGCCGACTTTGTGCCAGGCCTCACCGACCGACATCGCTACCTCTCCTCAGTGAACGCGCTGCGTAAAGAATGGCCTGCCGTTCCCCAAGCAACCTTCCAGCACCTGATTGAACGTATGCCTACGAGAGTGGAAGCTGTCATCAAGCCTAAGGGTGGGCCAACACCATATTGAATTCCAGCATTACCGATGGACGGCGCCGCGAACTTGTACGTCATGTTCAACCAGGTGTCCGGATACTTTTGATCACATAGTGTATATGGATAATATGAATAATGAACTGCAATCAGAGATAAGGCTCTTTGTAAAAAATAAGTTTGAGGATTGTGAGTGACTGCAAAAAGACCTTGACAATATTATAAGATGGGAATATTTTGATGGTAAACGGGGTGAAAAGTAAGGTTGTCTGTTTCACAAATAGGAAGAGTCGTCTCTGGTTTAATTATTGTGGTGATTGGGTGAAAGTTCCTCATGCGGATCTCTGTAAGTATCTAGGTACTCATAATAAGGATAAGGATGTGGTAATCACATAAACAGGATTGAAAATAAAATTTACAGTTCTCTTAATGTGATTATGAGGTTATTTACGGGTTGTAAAGGAGAGGGCATATAAATCTCCAGCAAGGCCACAATGAGAATATGAGACCGTCACCAGTATTACTTGATTAGAGAACAGGAAAGATGAAAAAGTTGCGGTATAGAGATGTTGCAAAGTTTCGGCTGGGATGACTTGGAGAAAGGAGAAAAGCTGTTCGATTAAACAGTATATTCTGAGATGTCATTGGAGAGATGGCATGGAATGACATTAGTTGATGAATAAATTTACGTTATGTTCTGTATTAGATGTTGGAATGTTCACAACATGAAGATAAGTTGGAATTCAAGGGGACAAATTTAGGTAAATATTCACTTATACGAAGATGATTTAGTGAATAAAATAATTTGCCAAGGGAGTTGTTTGATTCATTTCCACAATCCTTTTCAACATAAACAACCGACAGACATAAATGCTGTTGATTGATTGATTGATTGATTGATTGATTCATTCATTCATTCATTCAGTCATTCATTCACCCATTCATTCATTCATTCATTCATTCATACATTGCAACGTTGATTATTTTTTGTTTTTTGGTCTTAATGTGATGTACAGAGGGGGATGATGGGTATATCAATGGTTATGATATAAGTATTTTATACTTTTTGGGAAGGTGCTAGGAATAATGTGGGATTATTTGACATTACTTTGAAGTGTTTTGGGAAAGAAAGCATATAGGAACATGGAAATGAGCAAAGAGGTGACAAGTCAAGTCGTGTGTAGAAAGATGGGAACAGGGGAATGTAAATATAAGAGGATGAAGAAAATAGCTAGTCTTTGTGGAAATAGGGATCACAGAAAGAGAAACAGAAGCAGGGAATAGTATTGTTTAATATTTGGAGATAGTGTTTATTATTATTTATTTTCCTTAAACTGTACATGTACACACACACAGTTGTGCCTCTATCCCCACATGCATGTGTACATTTATTTTCTGCTGAATATTCACAAATCTGTAGGCAATTTTTAGTTTTCATATTTACAAATGTTCCTCCTTTTCTATTGCTACCTTGTCTACTGCTATCCTACAGTGTGTTCCTTTTCACATTCCTATCTCTGTTATCAGTAGTCTGAAAAGCAGTGGGGAAAGGGACTCATGTTAAAATGTAGCAGGTCGTTATACAAGTTGGGTTCCAAAAAGGGTAAAAAATATAATTAAAAAATGCAGTGCAAATTTTATTCTAATAGCAATTATATAGTATTATTTGAAGTAATTCCACATGTTGTATATGAGTTGATTATGTATTATGAGTAGAATTTTGTAAATAACATAAATTCATAAGGAATGAGCTGTGTGTTTTGTAGAAAAAACTTAATGTTTATTGTTTAATACTCTATTTTAGGAAATTGTCATTTTCTCTGTTCATTTAACATTTAATGCTTGATAATAAAGTATTTTTGTGTGCCATTTGCCACCAAGGTATACACCTTTGCATTTAAAGTAATTTTATTTGATTGTTTCTTTCCATTCTTATATTTTCAAAATGGGAGATAAATTAATTATACTCTTCTTGTGCCACTATGAAATTTATTTTCTCAGCTGTTTCATGTTTAGGCCTATATATTTTTATTCCCTTCTTTATTCTTACTCATAGCCTTCTGAAGATATTAAGGAGGAAATATTCATAGAAGAACCTACTGATGATCAGCTGTTGCCATACATCAAAGAAGAAACAAAGTATGTACACTACAAATCCCATACAGTATGGAATAAGTTGTACCTATTCATAGTAGTGTTCAGTAGTGGTTGGTTTATCTCAAAAAAGTGGCCATATTCATCAGTTTAATCCTCTTTTACAAGGAACACTAATATCTTTAAATCCTACTGGTTAAAATTATCTAACTTGAAGTTCATATTTAGTGTTTCATCATGTAGTTTTATTGAATATATATCTGCAAAAAGAATCTTTGGTAATGCTAGATATTTTTGAAGTGTATTTGTTTACAATACCTTTAAGCAACCATGAAAATGTGTTGTTTCTTTCACTGTCACTACATCATTTGTTCATCACATTCTTATCATCTGAAATGCTCTCGCCATCTATTAACTCCAGATATTCTCAGTAATTTTGTGCGTTAATACCAACAGTGGCACACAGAAAAAGCCATGTATGTAGATTATAAACTAAATCTACAAATACAAAAAATGTTAGGTATTATGGACATTGTAAACAATACAATAATTTCAAACTAACATAATTAGGTTCACTCATCAGTATAATGATGGCTGAGTTCAATAGTGTGATAACTCCAAAAAAATGTCATATTGTTATTATTTATTTGGTTAGATTTTTTAAAAGCATCCTTTCTCTTGTGTGTTAAGTCAGATTTCTCCATTTGTGGACGCCAAAGCAGACAATGTGTTGTAGAAATGAAATGTTCAGATCAGTAGTACTACATCTTACATATTGTAGTTTTCATATAAAAGTTCCATATTTTTGTAAGCATTAAAAATACCATAGTATTGAATTTTTGTTTGTTCCAGTGTTGTGGTCACACTTGCTGATTGTCGCTAATTCCCACTATTCATTTTGGTGCTCATTGTCAGTCAAGTGCTTGTAGTGTGTTGATTGTAAACACATTTACACAATTAGTATAAACTAATAAAATGGTCAGCTAAAAGTGAAGTTTTAAATTTGTGCAGGTTGCCTAAAAAATTTCAGATTTTGTCAAGTAAGTGAATTTATAATCTTGTAAGAGTAGGTAAATAATAATGTAATGAAATGAAATGAAATGTCATATGCCTTTTAGTGCCGGGATATCCCAGGACGGGTTCGGCTCGCCAGATGCAGGTCTTTCTGTTTGACGCCCGCAGGCGATCTGCGCGTCTTGATGAGGATGCAACGATGCAACCCAGCCCGCGTGCCAATGGAATTAACCAATTAAGGTTACAATCCCCGACCCGGCCGGGAATCGAACTCGGGAACCCCTGGACCGAAGGCCAGTACGTTGACCGTTCAGCCAAGCAGTCGGACATAATGTAATGATATAATATTATTTCAAAATTGTAATTATTATCACTGACATATGGAAAGTAGCACAGGTGTATATCCTGTTTTCAAACATGTAATGTAGTAATTTTTTTTTTGAACTGTAGGTGTGCCATTGGACTACTTGCTCATTAATTTTTTGCTCTCACACTCTTGTTGGTTACTGTGTGAAACGATCTTTTATAATCCCTGGGAAATGATTGTATAATCTCGGATTGGTGCTCTCAACCGAGCCCTTGTATCGGCAGGTCCTGCAATGGCTAGTCATAGCCTAAGGTTTGACTTCAAACCAGATTAGTGATGGAAACTATGAATTCTGAAAGGTTTATCTGATTTTGTGGGTGGTTAGTGTCTTCTCGACTGTTATCCGACGCTTTGACTTGTTCCTACTGTACATTCACAACTAGTGGCAAGAAATATTCATTTCTGTCCTCAGAACTGCCCAGTACCAGCTTACACTCTGTAATTAGTCAGAATAGAACCATGCACACAACTGAAGATCGCCTAAATACTTCAACTCTTAGCGGTTCAAATTGTTCTGTTGCTTTGTAATTCTTGTGTAACAGGACACAATAGGCTATGTTAGAGAACAATCTTGTGTTATGATCACCAATAAAAATGTTGCTTATGAATACTTTTCACACACAAAATGCATATTTCTACCTTTGGATGGAGTTTAAATGAGCTTTGTTCTTCCTAAACATATCTTGCGCAGAGGCACTCTCAAACCAGCAAAGCAACAAGATTTCTGTGTGTTTTCTTTTTCTTTGTTATACAAGGCAGAGGACTTTCCATTGTCTTTATAGCATATTCCATTGTGTATCGTAGATTTTAGATGCTTCTGAAGGATTCAGTCGACCGGATCTTATCTACTGCTTCCCACTTTGTTTTATATCTTACTTCATGGGCTATGTTATCCGGACTCTCATTTCAGCAGTCCACAAATATCATTTAGCAACTTAAATGACCTCTTAAAAATGTCTAAAAGATTTGCCATGTTAATTTGGTACTGAGTTATATAAGGTTTTAAGAGTCAGAAATCTTCCTGATCGCTGACTTGTGGAAAGACACATACTTCTGAGCTTACCAATTAGTGATGAGATTACCTTACATTACTGGAGAGGCTCATCGCCCTGAGCTATATAATTAGTGATGAGGCTAATTTCTGTTTGGGTAGGGACGCATGGTCTTGAGCTAACCACTTAGTGATGCCGTTTCCTTCCACTTGTAGAGTGTCGAGTGTCACATGGCCCTGAGCTGACCACTTTGTGCCACTCCTCCATGGTCTTCATATTTATAGACTTGATTGGGGTGAAAATAACAAATTGATTATTCTGATCGTCTGCTATCTACGACGGATGTATGCAGAAATATGAATTGCAAAATTCTATTCAGGCTAGAATTAACTGATGGACTCCCCTCTTGTTGGTACTCATAGAATTTCACTGGATATTCAAACTGTCACTCCTGATTAATACAGCTAATCCTGAAATTTTGATTTTGTTGAGTTATATATATATATATTTCTTTATAATGCATTTATAGGAGTCACTTAAGCACGAAATCGAGAAGCGTTCGGTCATTCGAACACTACTGTATTTCGTGATAATAAGTCTTTTTAGATATTGGACATAGGCTTTAGGGGAGAGAATTAGAACATACTCAGTTGAATGATAGGATGTGTAAAATATCCATTGTATCCCATTTTTATAACCGAATATTCATCAATCTGCTTCTTTTTATTCTGATTCTTTAGTGTTAGTCCTGCCTGATGGCAGGGTCTGGTGTTGTGATTCATTCTCTCCAGTTCGGTCTCGAGCCATGTATGTATGTAGTTTCACAGCTTCCAGGTCGTTGTGCACTTTATCTGTCCTATGCTGTCTTCTTTGTCGCTTGCACCTCTTTTCACCGACTTTCTGTGTATATGCTGACTTTCCCAATACATCGTCCTCTGCACGCAACACAAGCCCAAACCAGCGCACACGCCTTTCCTCAAATGCCAAAACATTTTCTAATACTGCAGAACCTCGATAATTCGAAATCGGTTAATTCAAAATTCAGAAACATGAGGTGTTTTGCATGTTATTTAAACTCTTAATTCGAAATACGGAAAATTCGTAATTCGAAGAACAGTGTCGTTCCCCATTACCGAAATTCAGACTTTTAATTCAAAACTGCCTCAACATTTAAGAAAGTTAGTATTTTTCAGATAATTTTAAATTCAAAATTTATCCCGGTCATGATAGAATGCGTCTTCCTGTATCTGCTGGAGTAGCTTTCCATACTTTCACTCACTTCGGTGTGTTCACAGTGTGCTTCATATTTGCTAAGTTTGAGTAAAATCGTAATTCTTTTGTATTCAGCGTTTTAAGGAACGCCACAATATCAAGTAGCAGGCAGTGTGCGGAAAAGTAGAATCCGCGAACACTGGCGGTGGTAACAGTTGGCGAAAAAGCGTGCGTATAAGCAGTTCATACGCACCGAACAATATTGTAAATGCCAATGAAACTGCATTTTTTTAAATGCCGAGCTCAAATGGACTTGGTTTTAAAAGAGAGGGTGCAAGCCGGGAAATCGTACAAGGGTGCGGGTCATTGTACTGTGTTGCAACGCGCTTGTAGCGACAGACTTTCTTTCCTGGTCATAGCAAAGTTCGATAAGCTACGATCTTTTGAGGGCGTCGGGCACTTCCCGTGCTAGTACAAGGCATCTAAAAATGCAAACAGTACAGTAAACCTAAAAATAAAACATTTGCACAACGGAGCCAGCATAAGAAGTCCTCTTCTTTGAATCGTATGTGTTTTTCCTTTGTTGTGTAAGGTTATGTTTGCGAGTGATTTATCCAAGTGCATTATGCACTTTTTTGGATAGGAAATAGCTTCTTCCATGGCATATGAAATTTTTAAATTGTGAATCAAAGTGATTGCATGCATTAATGGGTCTGAGAATACTTTGTGACGCGGCAATTACTGGAAGAATTTCAAGAGAGATGCCATAGCGGGAAATCGTAAAAGGATAGCGTCACTGTACTGTGTTATATATTTGTAATGCAGACTGAAGCGAGAAACATTCTCCCGTCGTCATAGAAAAGTTCGATAAGCCACAGTGTTTCGAGGACATCTGGTTCGTACTTTCCTTGCAAGTACAGGACATCTAAAATGCATACAGCACAGTAATTCAATGAATAGAGACAGGGGAGCTAGCATAGATTTCTTCTCGTCTTTGAATCATACTATTTTTCCTTTCATTGCATGAGGTTATGTTTGTCAGTGAGTTGTCCAAGAGCGTTATTTGAATACTGTAAATGCACCTTGTTGGATACATTTTAGAACTAATTTTTTCAATGGCATGTGAAACGTTTAAACTGTGTATCAATGTTAATTGCATGCAGTAACAGTTCGTAAGAATACTTGGTGTCGCGGCAAGGGTTGGCATATCTAAAATGTGACTTGGTGGTTAATTCGAAATCGCATAATTTGAAGTCCGATTTTTGCATCCCAACGGCTTCGAAATAACGAGGTTTTACTGTAACATCATTTGAAATGTGATCCACTCTTGTTATGCCAGCCTTCCTCTTATGCATCTTCGTATCCATGATGCTTAGTTGGCGTTGTACCTCTTTAGCTGGCCACGCATTTTTTGCCGTAGAAGACGACAGGACGGATAAGTTCGGTAGATCTTAGATTTTAGATGGTCCTTCATTCGACGGTCGCAAGGGCACCCGTTGTCATTCACCACTTCAGTCAGGCTTTGTATATCCTTAAGTTGACGTCATTAGTAAGTCGGCCATCATCAGAGATTGTGGAGCCAAGGCACTTAAATTTCTCTGCTCGTGCTATATCTCCACCGTCAACATGAATGGTTCCAACATCTCGACGATGTAATGTCATGTATTCTGTCTTCTTTTTGTTGAGGCGCAGGACATATTGCGCTGGTCGATTGTTCCAGTCTTCTGTTTGACGCTGGAGATCAAGCTTATTCCTTGCAGCCAAAATGACATTATTGCATAGAGAAATGTCTATGGTATTGGACTGTGCAGGTCTGATGTTATGGAGTCAATCACAAGAATGAACAGCAGTGGTGATAAGGCAGGGCCTTGGTGGAATCTTACAGTTATGCAGAATTCATTAGACGCTCCTGCGGCAGCTTGGACATCATTCCTTGTTTCTTCATAGAGCAGTTGTACCCTCTCAACAAGGTGCTCTGGAATGCCCATGTTCCTGTAGCGCTGACTGATTAGGTTATGAGGTACCCGATGGAAGGCCTTCTCAGGGTCCAGAAAGTCGTGATGAAGCCTCTTATTATTTTCACAGTGTCTCTCAAGTAACAACCCAGCAGCATGGGTTGCTCCAGTTACGCCACAATTTTACACAAATCCAGGTTGGCTTGTTGTATGTTTGGCTAAATCGCTAATCCTTTTTTCGAAGATTTTTTGAAATCTGTCATTGCGTGGCTCAGAAGTATGATCGGGTGGTAATTAGAAAAATCGGCAGGGCTTTCCTTACTTTGAATGGCTACTCCGTCGCCAGTCTGTTGGTTTTTTACCTTATTTGATGATCTGGTGGGAAAGCTTGCTTTAACCACACTGCTGCTTCCCCCCATTTCGAGAAACAAAACTCTGCCGTAGATAATCGGGACAGATGGCTTTCCCTAGTTTCATTTCTTTCAGTGGTGACGTCAAATTCCTACATTGGCCCTTCTACAGCGGAGGTGATGGGGATTGGTGAATATGGAAATTCCAGGATTGAAATTTTGTCAAAATAATTCCGCCAGTGTACTCGCGCTTCCCGCCAGTCGAATAGCAAATCGTCTGTGTCCTCATTGATGCCGTAAAAACATTGGACTTCTTCCATTTTGCGATTCCGCGATTTGACTAGCCGTTAAATATTCCGCTCGATTTCGTGCATGTCAGGTTTCTCATATAGTCCTGCTTACCGGTTTGCTTTTGTTACAGCAACAATCTCCTTCACTTTACTAGTGGCTGCTTTGTAGGCGTTCCGACGTGCAAGAAACTCGTGGTACAGCTGCTTCTTCAACCGTACTGCATACTTAACATCGTTATTCCAAAGCCACGTGTCATAGTTAATCCTTCGTTGTCGACGCCCTGACTTAGTTTTTCCAGGAATAGAGTGCGGCGTCTTTCAGTTTAGTCCGGCTCGTTTCATCTACGGTGTTTTGTGGCATTGTAACTTTTGCAACAACGATGGCCTCCTTCTTTAGGCGCCACAACTTGATCGCATTTGATCCATTTCCAGCCAGGTATAGGGCTGTTAGAAACGTTATCCACAGCTTGCAGATGACAAGTAGAGGTTGCATCACATTGGTTTCGTAAGGAACAACTGTTGTCTCTAGAACATCCTTGAGATTCCTTCGTCTGACGAGGATATAGTCCATGTGAGTTGGATGGGAGACACTGTAGTACGTAACTAGATGAATATCACGCTTATTGAACCGTGTGTTTGCGATTATCATTTTCTGCATAATCAGGAATTTGTTGGCCATCGTCGTTCCTCTGTCCATATCTATTTGCGGCATGGACGGTGTGTTCTTCTTTCCTCCGTCCGACATGTCCATTCATTTCACCAGCAACGATAAGATAGTCAGCGGTCTTCTTGTAAGGCAGTGCCAAGAAGGCATCTTTGGTTTCCGTGCCCTGGACAGTTTTGGAGCGTTCCACTGAAAAATTAGAATTTCCTTTTCTCCCCAATGTAGACGAGTTACATCAAGCGATTGTCATACTTTTGCACCTCGGAGACTGAACCGTCAAATTTTGCTGATATAACATTGCCAACAACATTATTTGTTCTTCGGCTTCCGTTGTACATCCGTTAGTAACCGCACCCCATTTCGTATGCCTTTTCACCACTCCATCTTTTTCCTGCTCCTCACAGATGCCTATATGCCTTCTCTCAAGTGCTGTGGCAAAATGCTACTTCATCCAGGTAGAGTTCAGTGACGTGATACAGAATGGGGGTACTCGCTTGGTTAGCCGTCACAACCCATGTGACGGTAACCCTTGCATACTTTTCTTGCTGACTGGAACTGCCAACGCGCATCCCTTCAAGAGGACGCCCTAACCATGGTTCTGATTCTATGAGACATATTTCTGTAATCATTTATCAATTTTATTTTCCGATCGGCTTGCCTTGATGCATTTTAGAGCTCTCGACAGCAGGTAGTTACACCACTCCGGACATGGGGAACAGACGCTTTTGTATCCGCTCTTCTAGAGAAGAAACACTACGCTCCTTTCTGCATTAACTTCCAAAAAGGCACAGTACCTTTTTTCTGCCAACTGCTTCGTATCGAACGTCTCGATGTCCGCCAAAGTTGCCATTGAGGACTTTGTGCGTGTTTGGTCTGCGAGAGCTATTATATTTCGCTGAAGTCTGCCGGCAGGCCAGTGGGGAGCCCGTATCCGTCACCTGGGACGCGCCACGTGTTTCAGCAATGTAGCTGGTTCGTGCAGAATAATTATCAGGGCAAAGTGAAATACCATTTAATTGAATAACTAACTGTGAACCTGATAAATCACTTGTGACAAAAAATCACATAGTCACGTAAAGAACAATGGCCACAGACATATGCACCTTTTGCTTGGCGTGATATGCCAATACAATCCAATGTCATCTTTTCTACCCCCTGCTGTCTAGTGGTGTCAACATCAATATCTTGTTAGGTGATCAAGAGGTCTAGCCTGTCCTATCTGGAATCATGGTCCTACTTTTATTTGTCCACCTATTTTCTCCTAAGAGTGCAGTAACAACACATGGTCAAGCCTCCCACTACTTTGCTTGTGAGGAAGCCATGCATTTGACTGGGCCATGTGAACTCTGTTCATACAGCATGAATTGGGAAGTGCCACTTCATGTTACAAAGTATTTTGGCCTGTGTGATCGACTTTTCCCATCTTCCTGATCTCACCTCTAACCAAGAAATTTGTATTTCTTTATCTTCTTTCGTAAAGTATACAGAACCAATCTGTGGTGGTGAGACAGGCACAGGGTTGGATGCTATCCTACGATGTTATCATTCCACTAAAAATAATCACCTTGTCCATGAACTTTTCTAATAAAAGGAATCTCTTTTTTTTCTTTCACACAGCACCGGTATTCACTACGATGAAGTTCAATGTCCTGTCCTCTCGAATTATGGCTCAAGGCTTGATTTTCATGCTCCTTCTAGCTGTAGTATTAAAGGAACACTATTAGAATATTCAGTGACATGATAGCTTGCATTTGGGTTCAAATTCCGGATATCAGAACATTGTAATAAAACACTACTAAGAAAGCCATCCTATTTATAGGTCCGCTCAGTTGATTGCACAACAAAGCTATGTAATTAGAAGTAACCACACTGTGATGTAATAGAATGCTACACTGATATGACAACAATGTACAAATAATATACGTATGTTTCCTTGGCTGTAAATAACATTCATAAAAGTTAGCCATTGTTCAGCAGATCTTGCTAACTCTCGGCTAACAATGTTCTCAATTTTATTAATATCTACAGTACTGATTCTCTAAAACTACCTCAGCAACAAGGGTATTTACAAAAATTATTATTTGCTTGCCACAAAGCACAGAGTGATTGAAGAAAATCATAACTCTAAACCATATGTCGTACTTTATGCAGGAGAACAGATTTATTCAGATTGCAAGAGATAAATGTGTGCCAGATTAAAGAGCTTGCATTTCTCCTTTTTAAGCTGGACCACCTCTCATGCATTCTTTAATTGAAGTTGTCTATGAGCTCGCACATTCCAAAATCGTCAGAGGTTTTTTGCGCGGTATATCGTGATTTGAGAGAAAAGACGCACCACATCTTCGTAACAACGTAACAAGTGAGGGCTTTCAAAATTTAAGACTATACTCTCAATTTGACCTCAGATGAGGTTTTCTCTCAGGAATGTGATGTTCATGATTAAGGAACTCTCTGAATGGCATATCGGTGAGAGGAATGTTCAGTAGCAATTCCTTTGTGTGAGAGTTGTAGTGGAGTTGGCTGTTGAACTATTGGTCACGTGGTTTTTATTTTGTTACATGCAGATCGAGACCCGATGTGAGCAACGCAAATCATCATCCTCCTGATGGCGGAGCACGTTTTAGGTGCAATTTCTGCGGCAAATCCTTTAGGCGGAAAGATAACTTAGCAGTTCACACGCGTACTCACACAGGCGAGAAACCATTCCAATGCAATATCTGTGGAAAGCCCTTCAACGATAAAAGTGTACTCTTGAAACACGTGCGTACACACACCCTCGAGAAGCCTTACTGTTGCAATGTCTGTGGCAAGTCATTCAAAACAAAATCAGCCCTAGCACGTCACGTGTTAACTCACACAGACAATAATCAACACCAATGCCATGCCTGTGGCAAATCCTTCCGCCACAAAGGCAGTCTAGCTTATCACAAGCGGTCTCACACAAGGGAGAAGCCTTACTGGTGCAACGTCTGTGGAAAGTCGTACAGCAGCAAACCTTACCTAAAACGTCACCTGCGGATTCATTCGGGCAACAAGACGAACTGGTGCAAAATTTGCGGCAAATCCTTCAGCACAAAATTCTACTTACCATGTCACATGCAGTTTCATACAGGCCACAAGCCGCACTGTTGCAATGTGTGTGGTAAATCCTTCAGCACAAAATATATCCTAACACGTCACGGTTGGACTCATACGGCCGAGAAGCCATACTGTTGCAATGTCTGTGGCAAATCCTTCAGCGGGAAGGACACTCTTGTTTGTCACATACGATCTCACACAGGTGAGAGGGCGTACAGTTGCATTGTCTGTGGCAAATCTTTCACCACGAAAGGTACCCTTGCATGTCATATGGGAACTCACACAGGCCACAAGCCGCACTGTTGCAGTGTCTGTGGCAAATCCTTCAGCACAAAATCCGACCTAGCACGTCACATGTGTACTCATACTGACGTAAGGCTCCACTGCTGCAGTGTCTGTGGCAAATCCTTTAACCAGAAGGGCACACTAGTTTGTCACATGCGCTCTCACACAGGGAAAAAGCCGTACTTGTGCAATATCTGTGGAAAGTCATTCAACAGAAAATCCCACCTAACATGTCACCTGCGCAGTCACACGCGCGACAAGACGTACTGCTTAAGAATCTGTGGCAAATCCTTCAACCAGAAAGGCACCCTAGCATGTCACATGGGCGAGTAGTCACACCACTACAATGTTTGTATTAAGCACTTTTCCGGGAAAATTGTACTTTCGCAACGCAAGCAGACGCATGCAGACAAGTAGCGTACTGTTAGAATGTCTGTGGCAAATCTTCAGCCAGGAAGTCTATCCATCATTGCACACGAGTGTCAGTGCACATAGGTGCTCAATGCGTAAAATGTTCAAGAAATCATGTAACTTACCGGTGCACATCTGAACCTCACTGGAGAGATGGCGGACTGCTCCATGTTTTGTGGCAAATCGTTCGCACGCAGCACCAAGCTGTCGGTTCACACGAGTGGGACCACGCACGAGCGTTACGTCACGCCGGGATGAAGCCGCACCCTATTAAGTAATAATGTTATTTTGCTTTATGTCCCAATAACTACTGCATGAGTGTTCGGAGTTCCACTTGACCTTTTTCCATTCTGGAGACGTAGCCAGGCACATGCGATCGCACACAGCAGAGAAGTAATAAGTTCTTCAGCCAGAACGGCACCTTTTCGGCACAACTCGTGATGTACACCAGAGAGTCGTCCTTCCCTTTTTGCCATTTTCTCTGAGATGCAGTTCTCAGGAAATATAATGCTAGGTCCGTGTGCGAAAGGAGCAGAGGATATTTCATGAGTTATCTCCTCATCAATCACAGACGTCAGTAGAAGTGTGCTCAGTAACACACATTGAGGAGCCGTCCATATGCGCGGATAACAATTAATTCGGGTGAACATTGAAGAATTATATGACAAAGGCGAGTGGTAAAAGACCAGAAGTGCAGGATAAAAAATTAAATGTTTGAATAAGCAATTCAAGGGAATAAATAAGTTCCAAACCATGTCAAATATTGTATGCAGTTGAAGAAATTGTTGCTGAAGACTGAGCACATCTGTGCTCCCCTTCCCACATGTCACTGGTGTGTTACTTTAAGTATGAGTAGACCAGTAGCTCAAAACTGTACCTCTCCCTCGGCACTTCTTACGATAATATTGTGTCTGTCTACCTGTTCTGAATGCAAATTGGAAGTTCAACTTCACTGCCCATAGCTATTCATGAATATTACGGAGTTTTGAGGAGGCGTCTGTAAGTAAGTACTAGTATGTTGACAGCTGCAGTATACTCTTGCAACAGTTTCTAAATTTTCGTTTACTGGGTGGCAGAGAAACGGCCACTCAATTTTCTCTAATCAAAACTCACATAAGTCACCAAAAATCTCTTACAACTAAATGTTGCAAGTGTTGAAGAGACATTGCGAATCATGTCAAATTGTTATTTGCCTGTTCCAGATCTTCAGCATGAATCATTAACTCGTGTTTCAGGGGGTGTTAATGAAGCTTGGTCACTTCCAGACATGACTATGTTTATTCAATCAAAAATAATGAAATATGATGGCCGGTGTGTTTATAAATATGGCCATAAAGAGTTATCTGCAGGCCATGACATTATTATTACACTGCAACTTGACGATTTCAGGACGAAATTAATATCCACCACAAACAAAGCCTGAAGGTCTATTTACAGAAAACCACCTTGTGGATAAATAGAAAACAACATCATGAGATTCAATTTGCTCAGCTCCATAAGCAACTGTGCAATATGCTTCCGATTTCTCGATCGCCTGAATATAAGGAAGTGATCTCCAGACCATTTTTAATTTAGGCTCTCCACTAACTGACCATCAGCATAGGACGAGTTACCTGGACCCTCAATTAAAAATGAGTAACCTCCAATTTACATCAGTGAGCTATCATGGTCATCCAATTTAGTAAATATTTAAGGTTAAGGAAATGTGCCTGATGGCCAAAGTGACCCCACATTGAAGTTAATTGAACGTGGCTGATGACCAAAGTGACCCTTCACTGAAGTTAATTTAATGTGCCTGATGACCAAAGTGACACTCCATAATAGGAGGACTTCAAGTGCCAGTGAATTAATGGTGTAATATTACACAACATAAAATAGTATTATGTATATTAAATGTATGAAGATATATCACAAACCAGAACAACAGGTTGAAGTCGGTGATTGGAATAAATCTACGAAAACCTGTGAAAAGTAATCCTATACTACTACAATTTTACCCATGCTATCATTTTTTTATAACGTTCAATCAAATTCCAAAATAAACTCGACTCATGGGTGACCCTTCTACAATATTGGTCACGGAGTTCAAATACATCTACTTATATAGTCCTACTAAAATATAAACATGTAAAATATTACAAATTCTCTAAGAACAACATGGCCAAAAATCATGGGTATCCCATGGACTAACGACAGAGTGCTACTACATCATATGGAATATCATGTGGTACTGACTCTCTGTCGAACTAGAATACTCACCTCTCATTGAGGGGCAGTTGGCTAGCTACATCATTTCGCGGCCCTAGCATAGCAATTCCAAGAATCCCTTCCATGCACTTCACCCACCATCCTACATTTCCACTGGAGGACACGCCATCGGCAGTCCTTAACACAAAGCTGCATTACGAACATATCAAGAAGTGAAAATCGTAAATATTTAAGGACATCCTTCTGACACCAAAATAATTATTTCAATGCTCAGTGGGAATATGAACTATGACTGTGTTATGTAAACATCAAAACTGGAATATAAAGTCAAATGTTCAGAACTGTTACTGAGAATCCACTCTATAATATTCCTGTGAAATAGAATTGAAATTCAAATAACTTCCCGTTTATTTTAACATCAATCATGTTTTTCCAAACAGCGTCCACCTCATATAAATGCGAACACCTGTTATCTCATCAAACAGGCTTATACCTGCTGCGCTCTACTGGCTTACAAGTGAGCAAACAAATCTCGCCACTGACGGCCTTTTACTACAGCACAAATCTACATCCAAATCCTTTTATTATCAGACAATTTATGGGTCAACATTATTGACATCACGAATGAACTCAAGTCTAATGTGATCTGTAGAATATGATATGGGTGTCACTGGTATTAATAGAGTTATTAGATAAACAAATGATCCCTCTGGATATAGGACCCAATTCAATTGTCAATCCACGGACCTTACCATATTTCAAAACATTCTGTCCTGACGATTTTCCCTCGAGCATTCTTCACTATTAACTTTGAAATATCTACTAGGCACATGTCTCACTAACTGAGACACATGGTTTCATAACTACATGGAAAAATAGACCGTATCTACCACCGACAGTTATGGACAGTTACGAAGTTTCACACTTCGCTTGGAAATACAATACTCCAGACGCATATGACACCGACTTCAACATCGACCTCAAACCTCATTAGACCAAACCTCATGCTATCACCTTCTGTCAAATTTATCGCAGACTGACCTTTCAAAAAACAAAGCATACCACATGGATAGTAACTATTACTCATTCCATTGTTTATTATTATTATTTCAAAATGTTGTGCCCAACTAAGGAGGGCGATTGTACTTATTTTTCACATGAGTGTGCTTTCTTCTCTACCCAGATTTTCTTCTTCCCTCGCTGTGTTTGTCATCCGTTCTTCCATCCATGCAGTGGTGTTCTCATCTTCGGTTTTTAGCAAAAATGTATTTGTTCACCAACGTTCTAAAGCTAGGCGTGTCCCACATAATTTCATCTGGTATGCTGATTCCTTGAAAGGTCTTTATTCTGTTTTGATTATCGAGTTATTCTTGACTTTTTGTGAGGAGACATTATCAAATATATTTCTAGTGAGTCTTCCATTATCCATTCTATGAATATGGCCATCAAATTTCAATCGCCTTTTTCCAGTTGTATCTGATATTTTCTCAGTATGTTGGTATAATTCCGAAGACCTCCTATTCATCCACATTACTTCTATGCTTACTGGTCCAAAGATTTCCCTGGGGACTTCTCTTCTTTTCGAATGATTTTAGATAGTGATATTTCTCCAATGATGAAGGTTTCTGACGTGTGTAATGCTTCAGGATTAATTACGGTGTTATAAGTTTTTAATCTTGCGTTCCAGGATATCGATTTTTGGTGTACATTTCCTACGTGATTCTATGGCTTACATGTAATATAGAAATCTCTCTCTGTTAATACAGATGGTTGGATGATTACCCCAAGTATTTGAAATTATTTACCTGAGTAATTTTACCAAACTGAGTTACAAGATTTTGTTTGTGTAGGTATCGAGGAGATCTTTCCATGCATCAGGCTTTCTTTTATGAGATTTGGATTCTTTTTAGATGCAATTGCTTGATGTTTTTCCAGGGACTGAATTCATTTTTTTCTATTGTTGGAGGAAATAACTAGACTGTGAATGCCAAACACTTGATATGAATTTTATGATTAACTAGCTTGCCAGAAAATGTCTTGAGGCAACCTCTAATGCTAAATACCTTAGTTATAGTGCTGATGTTGATTAAAATCAAACTCTCCCCTTTCCTCAACTTACTAGCTGGATGGAATCAATTATTATTGTTATTAGTATGAGATAATTATTGTAAATATTAATTGTTTTTAGTGATGTAGCCATACGCCAAACAAATAAATAATTATTTTAATTATTGACATTTACATATTACAGTTTGACCAAAACTTTCCAATATGCATACACTACTGATTCTACATGTGGACATGAAATCTCCCAAATTAACCTGCATGAAATTCCCCTAAATTTCGCTGCTCTACTGCAAACATGTTCCTCATTACGTCTGAATAAATTTGATGAAAAATGCAATACATTTAACGCCCCATCCTGAGAAAAAGTATGACAAAATTTATGTTATTACAAATTGACAGTTCTAACATACGCAAGCACCGTATATTTCGCCTCATGTCCTCTCAGCACAAAAATTAATATTTGAAAATGTGGAACACTTCCACTAAAATAATACAAGGTCAAATCAGCCCTACACATAGCAAAATGCACCGGAATACGTTGTAGAAGTTACTGGAATACGCAGACTTTATTTTTGTCAGCTCCCGTTTTCTGCTCATTGTCATCCGCTGTATGTATGGGTTTAGTGGTTTATTTTCCGAAGTTTGCATAATAATATTTTGCATTTTGATTATTTCTATTTTTGACCTAATTCTAGGAATATGAAAGGCAACAAGAAATATATACCCTCACAATTTTCTCGACACGCTAATAAAATGCATTCAGGAAACTCACCGAAACTAGAATCTTCGCCGTCCAAAAATCAAGTGCTTGCGTTTAGTGGTTGAACACCCTCAGTGCTATCCAATATCCAGATCCTCTCCCGTGATGACATTGAAACTCTCACAGTAGAGCTCAATTAATCAGCCACCAGGTACTGTATTTAGACTGGTGAAGTCTTCCAGCATCAATCTGTGAAGTTTGTGGTTGGTCATTTCAACAGTCATAATACAACACCGGGCTACCCAGTACCGACAAGAGCGGGGAGGCTGGGGTAGAATGTGCAGATTCGTGTGATCTATTTCTACAGCATGATAACAAACGTCCAGCGTCATTCAACAGTGCGAGATGGAGGCATGGATATAATCCAGATATTAACTTACAGTATCTGCGTAAGCAAACACTTATCTCAGTTATCATCGAAATCAGTGGGACAAGCAATCCAGCATCGTCCTGTTATATGCCAGATATATTCTGCAATCTGACCGGAGACAGTTCCTTTTCATACATACGTTTTTATTATAGACTGTTATGCCTTTCAGCGTTCAGTATGCGACCCACTGGGAATTTACTAGCCACCACAATCTTCTATTTGCAACTAGTTCTGTGGCCTCGTCTTAGTTCTATACGTCTTATCTTTAAATCGTTAGAATATGAGTTCCTATTCGAATAATATGTCATTTTAAGAAGGCTGACTGTGAGAAATGTACCACTTCACTTGCCGAGAACATTCTGAATATAGAGCCTTTTCCTGAATCATATTATGATTATGTAAATATCGTGAAGCATTGTTCTCGTAACACAAATCCCTGAGGCTGCACAAAATACATCGAATGTAGGGAAATATTGAGAAACACTCGTGATCTAGTTGACAACGGTTCTTTCAGTTCCAGTACCGTCAAAGCTGGGGAAGATATCTTAAAATCGATATGTAATAACAGGAGTGATTGGGGAGACAAATCTAAGTGTAGCCAGCAAGCCTGGAGGTTTCTTAACCGTCTGAGTTATGACCCAACAGCTGGAGAGGGTCATGCGAATGTAACAGCTAAACAGATTGCCCGCCACCTCGTGGAAAATGGTAAACCTCGCCATCAGTCTTCAAAACTTTACGGCCAGAAGAATTAGAGTCTAGTCACCTTATGCGGCTCTTCTGCATGGCAGCCATTGACTGTTGTAAAGAGCTGCAAGCCAGGAGGGATAGACGACATGACGTTACAGCATGTTAACCACGAACCTACTACGCTGTCGTAGCACGGGGAGAGGTGTTACTCCCACGTGCTGCGTCCCAGGAGGCGGGTAGTTGGGTCCTACCTGATTTGCCGGCTGACATGAGTGAAATAAAATAGATCTCGCGGACCTATCACACAAACCTCTGTGGGTGGGGGACGAGGCCGATGAATGCTGAATTTTGAACCAAATTACATGTACCATAAACTGAGGAATACCATTTGTCTGTTGGAGGATCACTATGTGTTTAAAGTACCCATGTATAGTACCCACCACTATGACATAGGCTAACCCTTTGCCCCGATTCAGTTGGAGAATCCCATGGAGAAAATAAAGAGGCTAACCTCGCTCGGGTGTTTCAGCATCTGGTTGTGGACACCATGGGTCTGCGTTCCGAGGAACACCACGGGATAGAACGGGGCGTGGAGATTTGTACAACTATGTGAGGAACACCACGAGGTAGTACGGGTTCCTGTGATTAGTACTACTATATGAGGAACACCATTGCTTTGCGTTCCGAGGAACAGCACGGGTCTTGGTTTTACTTGTGATTAGTACTCACTATGTGTGGAACACCACTGTATAGTATGTGTTCCCGAGATTTTTACAACGATGTGAAGAACACCATGGGTTTGCATTCCGAGGAACACCCGGGATAGTATGGGTCCCTCTGATTAGTACCACTATATGTTGAACACAATGGGCTTGGGTCCGAAGAGCACCACGGGTTTTACCTGTCATTAGTACGGCTATGTGAGGAAGACCACGACAGTACTTGTCTCTGTGATTAGTACCACTATGTGATGAACACCATTGTTTTGCGTTCCAAGGAACAGCATGGGTCTGGGGTTTACCTGTCATTATTGTTCCGGGGATTGTGTGGATCACAGAGCTGAAGGAAGGTGCGGGCATGAATGGGTGGATATACGGAAATCGAAAGGTGGATTTTAACCCTTTCGCTTTCAAGCTCTCAGCTGATGGATGTGTGAAAACTGACAGCCATATTTAGCACACTATGCATACACTTCTTTTAAAATTGCATTGAAGGCACACCAATGAAGATATCAACATGAAAGTTGGCAAACTTATAGAATATACATCACTTAGTTTCACTGCATGTAAGTCATTTCACTAAACCAAAAGCGTATAATGTTAAAAAATAATAAATATAGAAGCAAAGTTATAAATTTCAGATTTTGAAAGTTTGGAAGTAATTCTAGGAAATAGTGTTCACAATCCGAGTTTGTTATTCATGTCAGTAGGAAGGCTATATTATTGTTTACTATCATGGTAAATATCACGATTCTATGCCCATTACATCCAAGGATAGATTAAAATGTTTAAAGTGATGTAACACTGAAAAATGTCAGCCATTTTTGCATAAAACACACATTTCTTAAATCTAATATCGCTATCCACACTAACATCACTGTCTGGAGGTGCTGGATTATTATCATCATCGTCTACACTTTCCGATTCGGACAGAGAAACATCACCATCACTTGAATAATTCTCAAGGTATTCAGTGATATCATCGTCAGCTAAATGAACACTCTTCGCCATGTCGCGTGCGATAAATAACTAGGCCTAACCTAAATGAACTATATCTTACACTTCACTATCACTATGCACCTAATTACCTAAGAAAACTATTTCAATAATGAACTAACAAGTAAACTAAATATATTGCCTACGATACAGCCTAATTTCACTATATCACGAATGAAAACAGAGAGAAATGAACGCAAGTTTGCTGCCAACCACGATGTAAACAAGACACTGAACTCCAGTGAGCACATGTATCAGACCTCAAGAATAACGATAAATACGGTAAGCCGGCAGTTCCCGCGGAGTATAACGTGAGATAAAACTGTACTCTTCTTATTCCGTGCAAAAAAAATGCTATTTGGCGCGAAAATGATGAAATAATTATAATAAAGGCGGGTAACGACGGATCGTTACCCTGACAGTTTTCGTAGGACCCGTGGGTACCGATAGATCGTTACCTTGAAAGCCAAAGGGTTAAACATTAAAATTGGCAGTTTTATTTATTTCCTTAAGCCTTCCTTGACAAGCTTAATACTTTGCCAAGTAATTTACAATAGATCAGATACAATTCTAGCTCGAGAGCTTGCGTAACAGAATTAGATAGAACATCAATTTACATCATGAGCCAGAAGTTCATTTTTTTTACAAATTTACATCAGCACAACTGCTCCCTTTAACAAACAATCGAGGAGACGGATCTCCCAGTTTTTACATCAGAAGGAAGGGCATCCTTTCTCCACAAACTTATCGTTAAGGTCGGTCTCCACTGATTAACATTTAACAACAACATGTTAAACGTTAACTGGTGACACCATCAACATATTAAATGTTCAGTGTTAAATAGTGTTTCATTTAACATTGTGTCCACACTTAATGAACATGTTAAACTTGACTTCCTTTGTCTATATACAGGTAGTTCATCATATAAATTTGTGGTAATACCATTTTCGCACCAGGCAAATGCTGGGGCTATACCATAATTAAGGCCACGGTCGCTTCCTTCGGAATCGTAGGACTTTCCATTATCATCGTTGCCATAAGACTATCTGTATCGGTGCGACGTAGAGCCACTAGCAAATAAAAGATGAAGAGGATTTGGCCTTCGTTATTGCCACTGTTATTTCTTGTTACGATTTTGAAATGCAGTTTTATTAGGCATACTTCCTCCCCTCATCCTGCTCATTGCTTCAAATGCAAAGCACTTTGAAGTATAAACTTCGCCCGCTCCCGTCGCGACTTACGACTATTCTGAAGTTTTTGCAATTCTCGACTTACTGGGAGCGGGGGGATGCTAGTTTTCTTTTTTCGATACACTCGCGGGAACATTTATTGAGAATTTCGAGGACGTGGAAACTGTCGGCTTTCTTCGCTTTATCTCTGCATTCCTTTGATGAGACATCCCATAAACAAGGCCTGTCTACGTATATCCGTAGTTAAGTCCATTTGGAATCTGACTGCATACGTCTTCGTATATGTGCATTATATGACTGAACTACTCAAGTAAGCTGTTGGACTAGGACTAAATGCTCGGCGCATTTAATATTTCAATGTTGGTAACGTGTGTATTCAACAGACTGGAAAGTGTACCTTAACGCCATCTACCAGCGCGCAGTGGAACTTGTAGTATGTTTGAATGATGATAGACAGAGCGCGCATGGCTCGCTAGACTGACTGCTGTTGCGCTAGGTGTTTGCAAACGGCTGTCTGCCATTTGAACTTACTGGAGAAAGACTCTACGGTTATTGGTTAAAATACAAGGATGCGTCCCATTCAAGGATCGAGGATAGTAAATAAGTACCGTAGAGTTGTTTAAAAGGAAATGTTGTAGTGTTAATCTGAATATTGTATTAGTTTAAACGTAGTGTTAATTTTAGGTATGTAACGTGGTTGCTCGGGGCATTGTTCATTATGGATTATATGGTAATGTAGTTGTCTTCATTTATGTAAGTATTGCTTTTAATTATTTGTTGATAAATTTATTCTATTCGGTTTTTTGTGTGCCTCGGTATTTTGCTGTACATATTATTGTGAGGCGCGATGTGTGTTCTTCCATAGTGGTTATATGGACTGCTGTTTGGAGCCCCTATCGGGCATGGTGTTTGTTGTCTGGTGACCTTTTGGTTTGCTTTGATCACTGCTCATTTTATTTTTCCTTCATGCTGGTGTTTACATTTAATTTATTTCTTCCCGTTGCTTGTAAATTTTCCGGTATTTTTCGTAAACTTTATTTTGACATCTTGTTATATTTTTTTCATTATTTTCTTTCGGGTAGTTTATCTCCCTTGTGACGGTACATTTTGAACTGTGCGCCGAGCAATCACTAGTTGTCACGTTAAATTTTACTAAAATTCTTCTTCTTATTATTAAAATTAACCTTAAATCAGATGGTTATATTTTGGTCTACTTGGTGGTAGGTATATATTTCATATTATCCATTTAACAAATAATGCTTGTTTAGAATGTATGGAATTCTTGATGGAGGGTTTGCTAACGTTCGTGTCGTAATTTTTGTATTATTGTGTTATCTTCTCTTACCTCGAGCCTTGCCGTTTCCGCCATTGTTGCTTATGTCCTGGTCGTTACGTAACTGTTGCATTATTATTATTATTATTATTATTATTATTATTATTATTATTATTATTATTATTATTATTATTATTATTATTGTACCGGGCGGTACACCTCCACGCCGCGAATTCAAATATTGCGCCAGTTGAAACCTCTCTACAGGAGAAATTCTGAACTTTAAAATCTGTATTAAATCAAAGGTTTCTTGGAAGATGTCGCTACTGTAAATTTTGAAGTGTTCTGAACTATGTCTATTCCGATTTGTGTTTGTTTGCTCTGTAGCAAGAAGTGTGGACATTCTCTGCTAGATGGCACTACTTAAGAACTATAATTGCGCACCCTAGTGCGAAGTGAAGGAACGGGTTTTTTTTGGAAGAAATTTGGTATTCATAAGTTTGTTCTTTGTTAAATTTCCTTCAGTCATTTTTGGGGTTGGCAGTATACCCCTTCTCTTTCCGCCAGTTTTAAAATTAACCAATCAGTAATTCTGTAATTAATTTTCATCCAATCATTGCTTTCTTCCTCAGATTTCCATGTGTAATTCCGAGTTATCCAATAAAATTCTTGGGGCGGGTTGTAATCATTCATGAAACGTCTCGAATGTTCCACGAGGGTATATAAACTGCTGATTTTCTTGTCTCGGTGCCACTCCATCGACATCTTGCTTAGTGTGTGATTATGTAGCAGGGGGCGGGAAGCGCCTCTTTCTTCGGGCAGCAGTTCATCCACAAGGTAATGGCCGTTTAATAACTTTATTTCTTGCTAGCTCAGCAGTTTAACCCTCGGGGCAGGTTCTAAACTTTTCTCATGTAACCTATCCTGTAAAATGTAAAAGATTTTTAGTAAATATTCCGTCTCTTTAACTACGAATTGGGATAGAGAGTGCCTAACCCTCTCGAGCTCCCACTAATATTGTTTTGAGGTGACTACGTTTTCATAACCGTTTTCCTTTTCTTCGTAATGTTATAAAGTCTTCTTATGCGTGTCACCTCCTTAGTATGGGATTAGCCCCTGTATAACAGGTCGAGTGCCACCTAGGTTTTAAGAAGTTTCATGTAGGAGTGCAAGCTATGCCTCCAGTCAATTTGGTTTTTTTAGGCCATTTAATTAACCCAGAGTTTGTTTCCTTCATGTGAAGGCCCTTGTAGGGTGGGTACAAGATACCCCTGTTTTGCTGTATGTGTGCCTTAAGGGCAGTTAGGAATGAAGTTTGTTGTAGCCTTTGATGGGCTTGTAAAATTGAGAGCGGGTCTGCTCTTTTTCTCTTAACATTGTAATTAGGAGCAAGTGCTCCTCGTTCATAGGGGTTTTCTGCCCTTTAGCTATTGTGGTGGTGAGCTGAGAGTTCAGAAATTTTTCTTGGGGCTCGAAGCCCAAATCTTGTAACTATTGTAATTTCTTAACTTGTTTTCCTGCTACTTGGAACCTGTTACTCTGTTGTTTTTATCTGTTGATTTTGAAAAGAAAATATAACCTTTGTTAACGTTTTAAAATTAACTTTAATTTTGTAAGTTGAGACCTATTCCCGCCCGCACCTTCTTTCACCTCTAACTACCACGGAAAACTCCGTAACAAGTGGTAGCAGAGCGTAGTTGAATGGGTCTCAATTTAGCCCCTTTTGACGGCTAGAACGTACTTCGTTTTGAACTCTAACAATTTTCTCCGTCGCTGGAATTTTTCGACTTTTTCCAAATTTGTAAAGTTCTGTCATCATGCCCGGTCCTCGCGATGTCCTCCATCCCGGCTATTTGCGCAAGGAGGAGTTAATCTACGAATTAACAATTAGAAAAGTTCAATCTGGAGGCACGGTTGCGGTGGATTCCAATAAACTTAAAGATTCCCTTGATTTGCCTATTACCACCCCAACTTTGGGAGAGACAGAGATCGATGACTCTCTCTCCACGATCACTGAAAATATAACTGAGCTAGCATCTGTAGCTAGTTTTTTGAAGAAAATGATCCATCACCTAATCAACTTAAACGTGTGCAAGCTAGACTATTCCTTTATAATAATAGACTTAATGATCTATTGTCTCTTAAGTTGAGTGACGTTCAGGAAAGGAGGCTAGTGCTCTTATTGAAAACATTTCTAATTTGTCCAGTAAAGTTAGCCGGTTGCTAGGAGTGAACATTGTTAGCGAGGAAACTTCTTCCAAAGGGGAAGAAAATGGAACATCTGCGGTTACTCAAAAAACCACTGCCCCTCGTGACACCTGAGCCTAGTCATCGGCCCTCAATTCCGCCCTTCTTTTTTAATAACGAGCCACTGTCACCAACTAGGCAGTTACTTACTATGTCACCTGGGTTCAGTAGTTTGCCCCATCCATTGGCAATGTTACTTAGGGGTATTTCTAAGTTTTCGGTCAACTCTACCAGTGATGTAATTTCATTTTTGAGATTTTTGGTCGAGTTCCAGGATCATGCTCTAGTGTTCTCCCTCTCTGCTTCGCAAATTCTTCAAATTATATATCCGTAAGCCATAGGTGTCCTCTCGGACAAGATTGTTAGGGCGATAGCTGAACAGTCATCGATTGAAGACTTTCATGCACACCTTCTCGCAAATTTCATCCCTGCTCGTGCGAGGTCATCTCTGATTCAGAAGTACTATTATCGAGTACAGAGACTGGATGAAAATCTTGCTGATTTCATACAAGACATCAAATTCTATACCAGGGTATTTGCTCTTCATTTTCCAGAATATCAAATTGTTCATGCTATTGTGGAAGGAATTTCACCATCCTACAGGTCATATTTGTGCTTCGCGGCGCGCCCGCAAACCTTTTCCGAACTAGAAGCATTAGCTGTGTCAGCCGAAGGGGTTAGGTAAGCGGACACATTACGTGTCGCGAGGGAGCCCCCTCCGTTATCGAACAACTTTCGGCCTTCACCTCGCCGAACCGTCACTACCCGAAAATGTTATGCCTGTGGGTCGGCAGACCATCTCCAAAACAAGTGTCCTTTGATTAAAGCTAGTAGGACAAACAATGGATCTGGGTCATCTCAAGGCTGTTTTAAATGCGGCGCATTTTCTCATATTGCCAAGAATTGCCCGAATTCAAATAGCACCCCCTCCTGCTCAACTTCGGGTGCAACTTCCACCAACAAGCATAAGTGACTAGCGGCTCCGGCTGAGTCGGCAGATCCAGCTTTCCAAGGCTCAGCCCAGGTGAAATCCGATGAAAATGCAGGGCAAAATCAGAATTGGTCTACATTTTCATTTGAAGGACCCAGAGAATGTCTTAGGATTGCGGTGGATTCACCCGCACCTGTCCCCTTTCTCAAAATTGAGGTGAACAATGAGCCTGTAACTGCTCTTTTAGATTCGGGCAGCGTTTGTTCCATTATTTCGGCCGAATGGTATTCCAAATTGAAATCTGTTTGTAAATTTCCTGATTATTGTTTGTCTTTGGTTCAATGCGTTTCGGCAAACTCCTCCCCATTAGAAATTGTAGGTTTTCTGTATGCAAAAATCAGAATTGCCAAATTTACTTGGAAAGTTAAATTGTTTGTGGCTAAGCACTTGTCCTGCCCCATTATATTGGGAGCAGAATTTATATCTCACACTGGTCTAGTGCTCGATCTTCAGAGCAAGTCGTGCACGTTCAAATTTGCTTCGAATTGTAAAATTCCCTTATTGAAATGTAGTTCTGCGTCATGCTCATCTGTTTCGCCTACCCAGGATGAGATGTTGTTAGATCTTAGACATCTACCTGAGGAACAGGCTGATAGTATTCGTAAGCTGTGTCAGTCGTTTCCAGATGTTTTCTCTGATACTCTTGGTGTTACTGACCTTGTCGAGTACAAAATAGAGGTTACGGATTCGATTCCCGTACGGTTTCCACCTTATAGGCTATCTCCACCGAAAATGAAGGCTCTGAAGGAGATCATTGATCAGATGTTGAAGGGTGGCATTATTCGGCCCTCTAAGTCGGCGTATTCTTCGCCTATTTTTCTAGTTCCGAAACCCCAAGGTGGCTTCAGGCCTGTGATTGATTATAGGGCTCTCATTCGGAATGTGGTGTTACAATCTGTGCCCCTTCCTGGCCTTCATTCTTGCCTCTCCTGGTTTCGTAAAGCTAAGTTCTTCACCATCTTGGACCTCAACCAGGCTTATAACCAGATACCGTTAGCAGAGGAATCGAAGCACCTGACAGCGTTTGCCACGGATTGGAATTTGTATGAATACAACCGCGTGCCTTTCGAGCTCCCCACGGGAGCAGCTGTGCTTACGAGACTGCTAGACAGGGTCTTCTCGGACATCAAATTTGAGTATTTGTACCACTATCTCGATGATGTCGTCGTATTTTCGGAGACCTTCGAAGAGCATTGAGATCATCTGAAAGAAGTTCTTAGTCGCCTTCGTAAGGCTGGGTTAACTGTGAAGTTGTCCAAAGTCGCCTTCGCTAAGCCTTCCATGTCATTCCTAGGGCATATTGTATCGCCCGATGGTGTCGCAGTGGATCATTCTAGAACACAGACCATCCGTGATTTCAAGCCTCCCAAGGACATCAAAGGTATTGCTAGGTTCATTGGTATGGTGAATTTCTTCAGGAAATTTATTCCAAATTTCGCTAACAGAGCGGCGCCCTTGAAGCCTCTTCGTAGGAAAGGCGTCAAATTTGAGTGGGGGCCTTCTCAACAAGCCGCTTTCGAAGACCTCAAATTAGCTCTCTGTAATGCCCCCGTCCTCGCTATGCCGGATTTCTCCAAGAAATTCATCGTACAAACCGACGCGTCGTCGTCGGTGGTAGCTGCAGTCCTTCTTCAAGAGACTGAACTAGGGAGGCGACCCATCGCCTATGCCTCTAGGACATTATCGGCCCAAGAATCCAAGTATTCCATTTACGAACTTGAAGGTTTAGCAGTTTTGTTTGCTCTGGAAAAGTTCCGCCTCTATCTGGAACATGTCAAGTTCGACTTGGAGACAGACAACCAAGCCTTAAGTTGGGTCTTAGGTAGGCCGCGTCGTACTGGTCGTATAGCCCGATGGGCCTTCCGAATTTCTGCCTTCCAATATGATGTTAGGAATATAAGAGGTACTGAAAATGTTGTGGCAGACGGACTAAGCCGTATGTTTTCTAATGAGGTAGAGACCCCTGAAGAGGTTGATAGTTCTTCACCTCCCGAGTCCATACTACCTGAGGTTAATGTCATTCTAACAGATGCTCCCATGCTCTTTAGGGATATTGAAAAATATCAACGTGAAGATCCGACGCTGGCCCCTATCATGGAAACCCTTTCTTCTGGGGAACATGTGGTCCCTTATGTATTGAGGAATGGTGTTTTATGTTGCCCTTCGAGGCATGATAAGATGATGAAAGTTGTAGTTCCAGCTGTTCTTGTACCTATGATCTTCAAGTACTACCATGAGACCCCACTAGGGGGGCATTTAGGCTTCTTCAAAACCCGTGAAAAGATTCGTGAAATGTTCATCTGGAAGGGCATGGACGGAGAAATCCGTGAATTGGTAAAATCTTGTAAATCTTGTTGGGTGAGTAAACCCACCATGTCCACGAAGCAAGGGCTTTTGTCTTCTCATCAAGCGTTGCGCCCCATGGAACGACTCTATATCGACTATGTCGGACCCTTTCCCCAGTCAAAGGGGAATGCCAATAGTTTCATCCTTGTGTGTGTAGATGGCTTCACCCGATTTTCATGGTTATTTCCGACTAAGCTGGCTACCGCTCCGTCCACTATTTCCTGTTTAAATTCCATTTTTGTTTCGTTTGGTCCGTGTCAATATATTGTGTCTGATAACGCTAAAACTTTCACGTCCAATCTCTTTCGTAAATTCTGTTTTGATTTGTCCATCTCTCATGTGACTACTTCTGCTTACTATCCTCAACCATCTCTGGCCGAACGGGTCAATCGTAATCTGAGGTCGGCGCTGATTGCATATCATCATGAAGATCATTCTAGGTGGGACACGTCCCTGCATTGGTTAGCTTTTGCTTTGAATTCGGCGATTCATACATCTCATAAGTTTACTCCAGCTTCTTTGATGTTTAAGTTCGTTCCAAACTCGCCGCTCTTGAACCTTTGGTCTTCTGAGTGATATTCTGTCTGAGACAATGGATCCTGATAATATTAAAGATCTTTGGAAGAAGGCCAAGGCCAATCTTAAAGTGTCTCATGAAAAGGTTAGGGAAAGATATGATCGTGGACGGAGACCCACCAATTTGAAGGTAGGCGACCAGGTTATGGTCAAGAATTTTGTTCCCGCGGGCAAGCTTGCCCCCAGATTTCATGGGCCGTGCATCATATTAGATTTCCTTACCCCAGTGACGTTGTTACTAAGCAATCCAGCCACCGAGATGATATTTAGGGTTCACCTGTCGCAGGTGAAACCTGTGTAATTTCAGTGCTAACTTGCTCTGTATTATTTTGAAAGAAATTTGAAGGTTATATTTTTGGTTTCATTTTGAGGCCTTCTGCCCTTGGAATTATGTTCGTTGTTTTTAAATATTATTTGTTCAACCTCCCCTGTCAGTTAAACTGCTGTCCTGTCCACCTAGGCCATTACCAAGCTCCCGTCTCCTACTAAACCACACCAGTGGCTAATTGAAATGAAATAAAACTTCCATGCCGCTGGCCCCTCAACCTCACCACAAAGACTGAACCCTAAAACATTATACTTCTACAAAAATTCTGCCGCCGAGATCTTAATGTTTCAGTGCCCCCGCAGCCGTGCGGCGTCGTACCGCCACTGTGGTGGAGTACGGGCCCGCTCTACTCCAGTGAGGTCAACCAGTGTACGGCGAGTCGGAGTCCTCCTTCCGGCCAAGGCTGATGTGCGGCGCACCTCCTGCAACCTGCCCGCGGACTGTAAACAATCGTCGCGTGTGCGGCGTGCTTCACCACCACTACCCCTCTCATAGTAGCGGGAGAGGTGTATCTCAGAGTACTGGAGGGGTCCGAGCGGCCTCCTCTGGACACTAGCAGCGGCGGCTGGTCTGGCAGTCAAACTTAATCAACAACTAACGTACTTATGCAGCGACATGGACATTCCATATCCACAATTACTACGTTCTTGGATTCAACATCAACATCTGGTGGACTTGGAAAAAAAATTTCTTTTATTCTTCCAAGAATTAAAGTTTTGCTTTGGAATTCAACTACTACAACAATAGAGACCTTTCATCAAAAGCTACTACTAAGTAATTCCAAACCTGGATTTTATTTAATCCCAATTATATCAAACTAACTTCTGATTTTCTCTTCTAAATTCTTCAACTTCTCAGCAAAACTTGGACTTTTTTTTACAAAACAAAATTTTGTTTTCACCCCTTGGAAGGACTTTTGGGGGGGGGGAGGTCTGTACCGGGCGGTACACCTTCACGCCGCGAGTTCAAATATTGCGCCAGTTGAAACCTCTCTACTGGAGAAACTCTGAACTTTATAATCTGTATTAAATCAAAGGTTTCTTGGAAGATGTCGCTACTGTAAAATTTGAAGTGTTCTGAACTAGGTCTATTCCGATTTGTGTTTGTTTGCTCTGTAGCAAGAAGTGTGGACATTCTCTGCTAGATGGCACTACTTAAGAACTATAATTGCGCACCCTAGTGGGAAGTGAAAGAACTGTTTTTTTTAAAAAAAATTGGTATTCATAAGTTTGTTCTTTGTTAAATTTCCTTCAGTCATTTTTGGGGTTGGCAGTATACCCCTTCTCTTTCCGCCAGTTTTAAAATTTTCCAATCAGTAATTTCTGTAATTAATTTTCATCCAATCACTGCTTTCTTCCTCAGATTTCCATGTGTAATTCCGAGTTATCTGACTAACTTTATTAATTCTGCTCATCACCAACTAACCGCTTAGTGCTAATTGAAAATTTTAACATTATTTCAGATGGTGGACACGTTAGCTATTTCAACTCAAATGCTAGAAGGATTTGTCCGTAATTCATCACCTGCAGATCATTTCTCGTTTTCAGCAGTAATCATGTCAACGTCACTCCAAGAAGCCTCAACTTCACAATGTTTTAGTTTTTTAAGTTATTAAATTGTGACACTAGAACTATTTACGTTTGCTGTTAACCACATAGAAATTGGTAAATTTTCTCTTAATATTTTATGTATTACTTGTGAAATAAACCTACTTTCGAAACCCATAGACTGTGAGTGTTAATGCGAGCTCCTCGTAACTTGTTGTGGACCACTGTATCCGTGCGGTCGCTGAACTAAACATGCAGCCTGTTTTTGCCTATTGTTGTCAACAGCCAGGAAGAGTCCAGAAGTTCAAATTCAAGGGATGTATGCTTTGGTGACATACGTATTTAAGGCAGCAATAAAGCTGTTAGCACAGCGTATACCAGACAAAGTGTTTCACATCACCTGTTTGAGCAGACTATAGTATTGCGCTATGCAATATAAGGTACTAAGGAAAAGAAGATTTATTCCTGTCATTCTTATGTAGCACTCTAGATAATTTCCTTACCAATGTAATACACACACAAGTTGTTATGTTCAGCTCTAGACACATAGTCTTACTAATAAACATCCTTATACACTTGTTTAACACTTGAATACACGTTCATGGCCACTTTTTCTGGTTAGGCCGATCTGTATATAAATCTGAATGTTATCGGTTGACATAGGTAAATATTCAGTTATGTACAGTATTTCAAGCCACATCTAATGCCGTTAACAAAAATAATGTTAAACAGTAATCGATTGTGAAAATATTAACATAATGGAAAGTTACTTCAGATAAAAAATCTTCATAGCATGGAACCTATTATGTCATAACACCCATTTCATCCTCATTAACTTTTAAATTATTTCACAGGTGGTAAAGAAACAATTCGGCTCAACGTAGATAAGTCTGATTTTAAATTTGAATGATAAAATATCAGTACGTGTCATTCCTTACAGTCATGTTCAGAAATTAGTGTGCGCAAGCACGAAAACGTCAGTCGCTGGCCAATGTCTTTACTATTAACTCTACATTGAGCGGAGGGGGAAAGCAAGGCAAATGGTCTCCGGATACGGAAGTTACTTTTAACAAACCTCAAGTTTTTATCTCGCTTAGTTCTTAATTTGTGACAGGAGGAATGTCTCGTTTGTTTAGGTTTCACGCGTGACACTGCTGGCTGGTGATATGCCAGTAGGGATCTCACATTCCGTCTGCATTTAAATCTCCAGACAGTCGTATGCACTGCAGTGTTCATTTTATTAGCAGTACAATACTGATGAAATAAAAATCAGTGATAAATGAACTCTTGAGGACAAGTGGATTGTGGTTGTGAAGTTTTGTGTAATTTGAGAGTGCGTGCTTTTGCGTGGGGATTTTTAGTTCATAGCAAAAAGGCAGAAGCCTGCACAATGGATCTTCAAAATAAGAAGAAACATTCCATAGTAATAATTGTCACTTATAATAATTACTAACCTCTTTCCTCGCTCATGTCCATAGTGCTGTGAGAACTTGAATTTCGCAAGATATGAAGCCACCTCTAGGTTCTTTCATTAAGTCATTCTGGCTGTGTTAAGGAGAGTTCGAGCATGCGCCTTCGTAATTCGATATTTAATTTTAAAACTTCCGTCTCTCCACCTCCTACAGTGTTTTATTTTACGAACATTTCCAGCCTCCATAATCACAAAATGTTCTGTCTTCTACTATGTCTTCACAATATCTTGGAGATAATCAACGTTATTTTCCGTTCTTTCAATGTTTGCTCAATGGATGAGTCGGATGTTTCACCACGATTATATTACTGCAGATAAACTGATCACTCGTTTCCTTTTCGTCACTCGGTCCTGGTCTGTACAAGTAATTCAGCGAATAACTATAACAGACGTATACACGGGAAGCTTATACACGGTTTATTAGTAACAAATTGCATATCAACGCTGTATAAACCTTGTATAAAAGTTATACACCGTTTATTAGTAAGACTGATAAATATTAAAACATTAAGACCACTGTCGCTTCCTTTCGCTCCTAGTCTTTTCCTATGCCATTATCCCCATGAAAGCTGTTCATGGCAGTTCTGTCACCAGCTGCCCTGTTAACGACAGTGAAGACTGGAGTTTGGATCATGGCTGAATCTTGATGTACGCCAATTTCAGCAGGGAAAAACGAACTAGATTCCTCTTTCGTAGAGGGACGGACATATCTTTCTTAGTTTGGAGGTATCACATGTTCCATATTCTTAGTCATTAAAAGCAATACAGTACACATTTCGGCTGAAAAGTATTAAGTACTATTACATTAACAGTCCTCTCAATAGTCGAGAAACAAATTAAATAGGTAATATGTTAACTGGTGAGCAGATCAACAATAGGGGCAGGGTGTGGTCGAATCACACGGAAGAACGTCGGTTCGATTCCTCGTCAGGAAGTCGACACATGTCAGAAAATAGATTTCCTTCTCCGGAAGTGCACATTGCCCTGAGGGTCGCTCAGTCTTCACCAGGTTAATTCCTTGGGGTAAAGGCGGCCGGGCGTAGAGCTAACCACTCTGCCCCACCAAGTGCCGAGGTTACGTATAGTGGACTGTACGTCCGAGCTGATAAGTGGTGTGGAGGGAGAGAGGAGGAGAGGACAGCCGGTCAGTACATAACTCTAGAGTAGTTCAGTCGACCAGTTAGATGACATGCATATTGCCTATCCCAGTCTTCGACGAGGGGAACTTCTGCGCCTTCTGTATTTGAAGTCGTCCTCCGACCAGACTACTAAGCAGTATCGAACGGTAGAGAAGAGAGGCACGATGAAGTATTTATGAAGCAATTGTGATCAGTGGAAAAAGGTAAATGAACATGTACACGGCCTATGAGATATATTTAAAGCGATTCTCGAGATGTTTAAAAACAGGTATGTGACTTTCATGGTGAAAAGAAAGAGTTGCTATGGCCCACTATAATATAACAGATAATAAAGTAGTTTAGGAAAGAGGTGCAGGTCAGAAAATATATTTATCAATTAGAGTGAAGAAAGGACAGACTGCTGGATTTTTCTAGGAAAATTAAATTACGAAAAGAGTCATCTAGGGAAAGCATAATGGGTTGGTTACTTGCAAGTCATGAGAATGTTAGTGAAAGTGTTGTATTTACTGACACATTAGGCGAGAAATAAGTTCCTGGAAGTATATTCCAGGGATCATGAATGATCAAGGGTAGTGTCCTGGTACAGGTGGTGACTAATACTAGCGAAGGACGGAAATTAGCGTATAATAATAATAAAGATCCTTACATGAGAGATACTAAGAACTAAAGCTGAAATTGTTAAGGCACCAGGGAATACACAAAGAAGGTAAAGGGTCGGGATATAGTTGGGTATCTGAAGTACTGATCTGATTACAGTTTGCAAAAGGGAACAAAACCAAATGCATTGAGACTTGTAATGTGCAAAGTATGGGTTGGTTAACATAATGTGGGTAATTAGATGTCTGTGACATGTAAGGTGTGGGAAATAATTATTCCCAATTATATTTAACACAGCAGTTGTCAGGATAAATGGCAAGATATCTGAAATCTTCAAGGCACAAAGCGGCGTTCTCCACGGCTGTATATTTTCCTATTGGTGGCAAAAAGGTATCGGATCTCCGATATGCAGATGACACTGTATTGATTGCCATGGATGAGGCAGAAATGACACAGCTTTCAGACCGGGTCAGAACTGAGAGCATCAGTTTGAGTTTGCATATCAACATGCTAAAGACAAAAAATTTGGTAGTTTGTAGGCCTGGCAAGCTAAACAAACTCAGTGCCTTGAGCGAAATGGAAATGGTTTCTGAAATGTTTTACCTGGATGTCATTATAACTAGCAATAACAGCTGTGAAATAGAGATCAGGAGAAGGATTGCCAGTTATCTCATATTTGGAACGATCGCTACATTTCTGTAAAGCTGAAGATGAGACTCGTACAGACACTGGTACTCTCTGTCTTCCTCTATTGTGCTGAAACGTGGACCTTACGAGCTCCACATTTGAATAAGATCAAGTCTTTCGAGAAGTGGTGCTGGAGAAGAACAGCATTTCCAATCTACGACTACATCCTCAAGGATCTGAACATCAATACCAGGTTATCGGCAAAATGTCAACAGAGGATTCTCCAAATCTTTGGTCATATTATGCGTCGTGGAGAAGGAAGCCTTGAAAAGCACATAATCTTGGGAAACGTGCCTGGAAAGAGGGAGCGTGGGGGAGCACCTATACGCTGGACAGATGGCATAAAACATGCAACAAAGACATCGTTCATACAATCTACCGATATAGCAGAAGACCGTGGAGGATGGGAACAGGTACAAAGAAATATCTTCAGAGAACACGATCCTCAGGATTGAGGGACCGATATAGACAGACATATTTAAGATGACATGTGGATGAGGACTCCCTTGATGTTAGTTGACAGTTCTGTTATTTTCTAAAACACCATTAGCGGGGAACCATTAAAATCAGTTCCCTTACGATTACCTCTTGTTTTGCTATTAAGCCTGTTGATAGGCTACGTGCTGTGCAGTGAGGGCTCGTGAGGGATCACACAGACGACAGCAGAACTAAACTAAAGAAAAATAAATTAATTCGTAGGTCAAGACCTTTCACTGAACATTCACGGTCTTCGAAGACGCTGAACCGCCAGAATTTTGTCCCGAAGGTGTTCGTTTACGTGGCAGTAAATGTACCGAGACGAGGCTGACCGGACTGAACCGGGTTTGAACCCTGAAAATTGAGTTCTCTACAGTAAATAATAATCTCAGAATACAGTACGTTGTATAGTATATAAACCAAGAATATTGTATAGTAAATAATGAACAGAGATTACAGTACGTTGTATAGTAAGTGCACAGTGTATTGTATAGTAAATAGTGATCTCAGAAAACAGTACGTTGTATAGTATATAAAACAAGTATATTGTATAGTAAATAATGAATACCGAATACAGTACGTTGTATAGTAAATGCACTAAGTGTATTGTGTAGTAAATAGTGATCTGATAATACAGTACGTTGTATAATAAATACACCAAGTGTATTGTATAGTAAATAATGATCTCAGAATAGCGTACGTTGTATAGTATATAAACCAAGCATATTGTATAGTAAATAATGAACATAGAATACAGTACGTTGTATAGTAAATGCACCAAGTGTATTGTATACTAAATAGTGATCTCAGAATACAGTACGTTGTATAGTAAATGCACTAAGTGTATTGTATAGTAAATAGTGATCGCACAATACAGTACGTTGTATAGTAAATGCACTAAATGTATTGTATATATAACAGTGATATCAGAATACAGTACGTTGTATAGTATATAAACCAAGCATATTGTATAGTAAATAGTGAGCTCAGAATACAGTACGTTGTATAGTAAATACACCAAGTGTGTTGTATAGTAAATAATGAATACCGAATACAGTACGTTGTATAGAAAATACGCCAATTGTAAGTTATAGTAAACAGTAATCTCAGAATACATTACGTTGTATAGTATATAAATCAAGTATATTCTATAGTAAATAATGAATACCGAATAGAATACGTTATATAGTAAATGCACAAAGTGTAATTTGTAGTAAATAGTGATCTCAGAGTACAGTACATTGCATATTAATACACCAAGTGTATTGTATAGTAATTAATCAATTTAGAATACAGTACGTTGTATAGCAACGGTTACGGTAAGAATATCAGAGAGAGAGAGCAGAGTTCGTATCTATATCCATAATGCAGAATTTTCTGTTGCATGTGATAGAGATTTTCATTTTCTTAATCTGGCATTCAAGAGAGAGATCAGTGTAGGAATACATCAGGGCAATAGAGACATTTTATAGTGGTTATATGTTTGTGTCATAAAATTAACGCTGTATTGATTCACATGTAGACAGCACATGAAATAAGGAGTGTGGTAGTTTTTATTCTTGCAGTATTCAGAGAGATCAGGGTTCGAAATCCATGTGATGCATGTATTAGAGATTTTTATTCTAATCCTGAACAGAGAGAGATCAGTGTTGGAATCCGTGATTATTCATTCTGTCACGGTGACTGTTGTGTTTGCGTCATAAAGTTGATGTTATAAAGAGGCAGAGAGGGGTAGGTTTTCCATGCAATCAACATCATCTGCCTGCATGACAATTTCTGTTGTTTTTGCAACCCCATTAAGAAGAAGAGGCCTAACAATGAAAATACATACATAAGCAAAATGAAAACAAATCACAATTACTCACCATGAGGGCAGTAGCACAAAATAAAACGCGTGAAGGGCCAAAACATGAAGAATAAAAGGACTGGATCTTAAAATTAACGCCTGAAAGTTTGCCAGGTCAGTATTACTAACTACTAAATAAGAAGCGAGATTAAAGTTAAATTAAGCTTTAAATTTCATTATATAGTATATATAAGTAGAGGATCTAGAAGAATTCTGGACCAGCTTTTCGAGACAAGAATTCTGGACCAGCGGCAGCCACTGCGCATGCCCCCCCGTGCGCTTCACTCCCTGAAGGGGCCTCTCACTTGGCAAGGCACGTGCGGGGAGGCGCCTCTCGCTGTCAAGGCTACACACAAGTGTGGAATGTCGCTCCTTGCGGTAGCTTACTACTGCTATGCATTGGGGGGGTGATAGGTGACATCACTTGTTTTGGTGCGTAATTGAGTATCTTTTTACTGAAAGGTATTGTAAGAGCAAAACAAGTTCACTATTAACCGCACTCTTCTAGTAGAGATTAAAAAAAAAACTCTATTGAGTGTAATTAATTATTGTAATTATCAAATATATATATATATTCTACCCTACTTGCCTATGTGATTACCTCTTGAATTGTTTATGTTGGTGACAGGAAAGACATTTAGACAAAAATCATCATGTTAGATATGGTAATAATTTTTTTTTTTTTGCTGATGTTTTTTTACTTGTTAGGGTGCATGTAGGAAATGTTAACTACACTTCCCCAGAGGTCTTTATGTAATAGGTAAATATTTCTTGAAAGACAAGGTGCTGTGAGTAGATTTGCTCCTAAAAGTTACGTGCTGGAGTTCCTCACACTGCTCAAGGTGAGACAGCTACATGTTAAATAATTGCAGCAACTGGATTTGCTTCACAAGGTTACTTGCGGGCGAAAGGTGAACAGGATATGAGATTTTTTTTTGTAAAAAAGAATCGCTCCCTCCTCCTGCTCAGCGGAGTGAAGGTTAGGTACTAACAACTCTAACCAACTGGTGATGAGTGAAAGCGCAACACAAAAGTGCTTAGTTTAACTAAATAATAAAAATATTTTTCTTGACTACTTACCTTGAATTATTTTTTCGACAGGATGCACATCTAGCTGTATTTCATGACGATAGATACACGCATTGTTTACTAACCTTACATCAATAAATGTCATCAATGAAATATCATTGTACTAGGTAAAAAACAAATTAAAAAAAAAAACTCGGATAAAGTCTGAAATCAGAGGTTGATTAAGACATTCCGTTGTTACGAACGCGATAGTATGAATTTTTACATACGGAATAAAACACATCTCGCCATTTTTGTTGGATACGTCGGCAACTGTTTATACTCATCGAGGTCAAACAGCCCATACATGAGAGTGGCATGTCTGTGATTTCTTATTATCTTTGTCCAAGATGGCTAACACAAAAAAATGCATTATGATCTCCGAACGAATAAATTAGTTATGGCTAACACATGATGTGTCATCTCATCAAAAATTATATCGAATATATATGTTTAGCAGGGAAGATGAAATAATAAATCGTCTAATGAATCAGTTAGGGGCGCGTGAATTCACCGCAAAGAACAGCAGCAAAGAACTTCAGTGACCAAAGACATCAAACACGACAGTGTTTTAACAAAAGAACGTGCTGCTACGTAGCCGAAATATTGGTTGAAAAACTGTAAAGCATGGTTTCTTTTAAAATAAAATATTACGGAATATTTCTTAATCAACCTCTGAATTGAGACAGTGTGTGAGTGAAAGCTATAATTTGTCACACCTACACAGGTTGTTGATTTGAGGATAGAAAAAATAAAATCTGGTAAAGGATTCAAGGTTATAGCATTTGGTTGGTGTAAAAAAAATACGTGTATGCATATATAGGTTAGGATGAATTATTCAAGCAACTCGAATAATAAGTGGAACATCACAGTGTTTTATTTACCTGTTAGTTCAAAATACATGATTAAATTCTTTCTTACATGCTTCACAGTCTTTAATCATTGGATTCGCTCCGTCAAAACCATCAACCTCGTCTTGTCCTCTGTAGCAATAATGTCTGACACACGGGCTGCATACTGCTATTTCCAGTTTTGCTTTTACATAGTAGGGTAGTTTCTCCCATGCTTCATCTAAATCTTTAGCGGCATATGTTGAGAGAAACCCAGATGGTAAATAGCGAATTAGATGTTGTGGCATTCGAAGTAAACTGCCATGTGTATAGTATGATGTAATAGCCTCACTTACTAGTGAGAAATATATTGTACGTAAAGGATCAGGTTTAATACTTGGTGTACAAAGTTCACATTTACACTGGATGTTACGGTTTCTCTTCTCACCAAACTCATTCTTTACTTGTCGCTCCATGACTGATGACACGCACACACTGTTGTCAACAAAGACATTACCTTAATATTTATTCACACACTTTTTTAAATAGTGTGCTACAGTTTACGTTACGTCACACTGACATGGCGTATACTCCAGTTAGCTTTAAAGTACACTTCTCTTAGCAGTTGCCTAGTGTGAAAATAGCGAACTAGAGAGAATAATTTTATGATTGCCAACGAGGAGGATCGAACTTGTACTCTTCTAGATGTGAGCGAATTCACTTGCTTTATATATAAATTTTAATGCTAGGTGTAAGATAATCTCACATTATATTTACCAGACGCGACTTTATTGTGTGTAAAATTATTATTTTGTAGACATATGTTTGAAGTAGAACATTCCTTTGTAGTGTATATCTATCCCGGATGTTTTCTGCAAGCAGCTTTCGCATAAACCGGTTAACGCCTTACTTCTTTCGCGGTCATTGCTGGTCATGGTCGTGCTTTGACCACGGTTTCATCAAGGCTACAAAAAAAAGGATGCTTGAACTTAAATCCGGGTCGCGGCTTACTAGCAGATGTTGTATCCAGGCAGGTTTTTTTTGAAACTAGTTGTTGTTTCAAATTACATATCGCCGTTAGAACAGGTATATATACTGCGAATCGGTTGCTGTAGGTACGTTAATCAAAAATGAAAATGAACGATTTTCACTACAACGTTATTTTGAGAAACACAGAATCAAACTCACAACTACTCTACACTGACACCGACAGTTTAATATACAATTTTTCATTTGATATCTATGAGTTTATGAAGGAAAATTCAGTTTTGTTTGATACAGGAAATTATGATGAAAATAATCCTTTCCAAATTGAAAGAAAAAATTCAGGTGAAATAGGTTTGATGAAGGATGAAAACGGTGGAAGTATTGTTGAAGAATTTGTAGGTTTGCGACCAAAGATGTATGCTATTAAGTTGTGTGAAAAAGAGAAACCTACATGTAAAGCTAAGGGTGTCAAAAAAAATGTTGTCGATCACCTTACAATTGATCAGTATAGACGTTGTCTGTATGAAGGTGAACAAGTGACCAAACTACAAGTGTGCATTACTTCCAATTCTCATTCTGTGTTCACGGTTCGTCAATACAAACTAGCACTCACAGCTAATGATGACAAAAGGTACATCACAGATAACAAAATTAATACATTACCATTTGGACATTACAGTCTTGCAGAGAAAAGAAGTATAACTAATGTATAGCTATCTTGCAAAGTAGGTTTGGTTTTTTTGTGAACACCTCCTCCACTTTGTCATCAGTTTACCCCTCTGTATGTAAAATAATGTAATTTTCTTGAATATTAAGTAATAAGAGGAGAAGCTCCTATGATTACTTTAATCATTTTTATTTTAGAGAAACTTTTGTTTCATTCTGTAATTAATTAAAGAAAAAAAATGTAATCTTATAGAATTTCAAACTAGATAAACATTTCACTCGCTGTTTCTTTTATTCAATGTATTGTACTGTATTTATACTTTTAAAGTACATTGCATACTATTATTATAATTATTTAATTATGAAAAAAAAAGGAATCTTATACAATTACACTCGCTGTTTAAGTACATTGTATACTATTGTACTAACTAGTATTGAACTGTAAGTTAATTTTCTATCATTTATATATTAAAGTGCATTGTAAACCTTTATTTAATCTTTTTTCTTTCTCGAAAAAAATAAAAAACTCTACACTAGATGATCAAAAAGTTGATTTTCTTTCAAACTATCCTGCGCAGCCTCTCCTTTTATTCCTTGTACTCTTAACTAAAGTAGGAGTAGGAGAATGAAAAATTTTCTATCATTTATATATTAAAGTGCATTGTAAACCTTTATTTAATCTTTTTTCTTTCTCGAAAAAAATAAAAAACTCTACACTAGATGATCAAAAAGTTGATTTTCTTTCAAACTATCCTGCGCAGCCTCTCCTTTTATTCCTTGTACTCTTAACTAAAGTAGGAGTAGGAGAATGAAAAAAAAGAGAACATATTTCTTTTTTACAATCAAGTTTATTGAATAGGAAACTACAGAGGTTTTTCAAAATATAAACTTCTGATTGAATTTGTAACTGCAACCACGAGGAGAGATCTGCAGAGACTGAATCTTCGACCGCCACCAGAGGAGAGTCCTGCAGAGGGGAAAAAAAAGAAAGAAAAATTAGTTGATAGCAGCATAAAACAGAAAAAGCAAGCAAGAAAGAAAAAAAAAGGAAACTATTTTTTTTTCTTTACCTTAATAATTGATGAAATAGTATCTAATATCAAGCTCAGACGTTGTTGTTGTTGTTGTTGTTGTTGATCCCACTATGAGGAGACACCTGCAGAGGAGAAAAAATAAATAAATTAGTTAGAAGCAGAATAAAACCGAAAAAACAAGCAAGGAAAAAGGATGGTATTATATCTTTTTTTTTTCACCTTAATAATTGATGTATTAGTAGCCGATATCAAGCTCGCACGATGTCGTTGTTGTTAGCTCCTGAATCCTGACAAGCCTGGTGTAAGTTCGCCTTCAGATGATCTGGTAGATACTGCCAGAGCGCACTTAACTGATGTTGTTCGTAAATAGATAATATGTTTTCAGGGAAGAAAGTCCACTCAAATTTATTGAATCTGCTCACACCTTCTTTCTTAAATTTGTTTATCACTGAACACACTATTCTCATCACACCATCTGACGATTTTAGCCAACTATGAACTGCGTGAACGTTGAACATAGCACAGCTGCCTGAATGTCTTGCAACATGTGGTAAATGGCGCGGGCACTCAACAGGGAAACACTCGTTACGCATTGTTCTTAAATCAGGTACACCTTCTATAGTGTTCAAGTCAATTATGCATGTACGAGGATACTCTTGCAGTGCTAATAGACGTAACTCATTAACACAGTTGCACACAACCAGATATTGGTATTGTTGTTCACTGAGAAGATTGAAAAACGACGTAAGCGTGAAATCTAAATTAGGTACACTCATACCTAATAGAGCAGTAGATAACACATTTGTAGACGAATCTATATTACAACAGGCTATCTCGTAACCTCCAGTAGGTAACCTCTGAATGTTAACTATCACTCCTCTGGGTTTTGCACTCATGGTGTGCTTGATATCGAAGAACTGAAGCAGAGAATCTTCACTCTCTCGTTTATATACACTATTAGAAAGAAAAAAAAGGAAGAAAAACTCGCGCAAGATTATTGGAAGAAAAATACTTCATTCGTTAGTGGTTTATAATTTATTATGCGATCGTGAATAATAATGCAATGCAGAGTAGTGTTGGCTGGAATAGGTTCGTTTGTTTCAATTTCAACGCGAACATCTACAGAGGAAGATTTTATCGATTCAACCTGTTCCATGCAATTAACAACAACAATAGGACAATGCGAGTGAAATTCACTTCGTGATATGTTCGGTTCGGAACGATTATCATCAAGCTGATAGTACGCATTACGAAACTTGATGAACATATCATACAATTCACTGTAGTCGCCATTGTTAAAATTAGCTACAGCCTTTTCATAGGGATAAAAGTTTGAATTTAAGAATACACCAACGGATCGAATATTACATTGATCGAACAGAGAAGAAGAAACATTAATTTTCTTACGATCGGTTTGGAAAGCAAGCATAAAAACTCTCGGTTTTTCTATTTGTGACGTAGTCATAACAGTCCAATTAATTTTCGTTGAATTTGGAATAGTAGGTAACTCGTGATAACTCCACGATCGAAATGCTACAGGAATAGAAGGATTTTTTTGGATTAACTTTATGCGTTTAACTTCTTCCTCGTCGGACAGTATTAGAGTTGGTAGCTTTATATACATTTTTCGTACTTTGACTTTAGCTGTATCTTCCGCGTTGGCTGAAAACAGTGCACATTTGTCATCTCTAGAACGAATAAAGATAAATTCAAGTTTACAGTTTATGAATGGTTTCCTGTAGTCTTCAAATAATCCGCAAAGAAGACTCAGTGGGATAATTGCATGGAACAGCTTTGTAGTCGCGTGGATAATATTAGCTTCGTTTGGTGGTGTAGAAATTGATAGAAAATAGCCAGCATTTTGCAGCGCTAACATTTCATTTTTAGAATAAGAGGCGAAAGTTTTTATAGCACTAGTCGTGCCTACACGTCGTGTTCTTTCAATCTCTTTCCCATTCAATTCAATACGCATTTCATCGAAGAGATTTGCTGCAAAGTTTTGATCGGGAACGGCTGTAGCTGAAGGTGTATTATCTGCGCTTGATCTAACTATTTCACCTTCGATGTGAACATCAGCTTCAGAGGGTAAAAATATATGTTCTTGGTTGTGTACAGGAACTCGAATTTCATCGTTGTTTTCATATTTCGTGCCAGCATATGGATGATAGCTCCTTACTTCCCGCCTAGCAACTCTGTTGTCAAATATAACTTTGTCCGTTACGTTGAACATATTTCTCCTTGATGTTAGCGTGATTGTACACAAAAAGAGACTAAAGTAGTTTTTCGTAGAGAATTAGAATTTATATGCTTTATCCTAGGGGGGCAGTCGGTAGCATTGTAAAGTGATTTCACACAAAAAGAGAGTAATGTTACCTTGATTACGCACACGAAAAGAGAGTAAAGTAGTTTCTGTAGGAGAAATAGAACTTATAGTAGTCGGTAGCCTAGCGATTGTAAAAAGTCTTTATTGTTTGAGGTTAATTTTTTCTTGTCGCGTACACGATGAGATTGTTTTTTTAGCTTTACTCTATATTTTACTACTCTAGCTGCTGCCTCTTTTAATCCTCGGTTTTTTGACTGGTTGTTGTAAATTACTACCATGATGTTGATGATCAACTGTTCCTTACTCGAATGATAGTACATAAGTGTACGCTTTATGTTATATATGATTACTGTATTTTTACTGGACGAATAATTAACTCTACTGTTACATCCTCATTTTGTAAGTCGATTGGGTTTTCGAACTGATCTTCGAGTACGACAGATATATGTTGAATAACACTAGTGTTTACCGGTAAGAAGCTTATAGTTGACGGTTGAACTACGATAGGATAGCCTGCTGGAACAAGCGGTTTAAAATTGTATAACGAATGTGTTTGTTTACCGTTGAGGTAGGAACCGGAACCTAACACGAGATTACAACATACACGAATCGAGTTCACGTTATTAATTTTAATAATCTCTCCTGAAATATGTAATTTATTAGCATCATATTTTCGGCGTGAAAATCCTAACAAATCAGCAATTGAATCGGAAACATCAAAGTCTACGTCTAGGTTGGAGCACATTTTACAGCGAAGATAGGTCTTTTCGTAAGTAATAGTAATAAGTTTACTATCTCCATCTAGAGGGTCATTCTCCTCTTCGAGAATAGGAAAGTTGTTAATTATTGCTTCTTGAACTAGAGCTCCTATTTCCGAAAAAGTGTAACTACCTTCCGGTAATGTGAGTACAGTTGTTTTGTCTCCCTTCATTTTAATACCAATCTGGTTATTTGTGCTATTAACGATTACGTTACCTATTTCATTCAGCTGTGATTCATGGTTAGCATATTTCTCATATACATTTAACAGATAACCTAAGCTAGTGCCAACACTGTTCGGTACATTGAAATCAATGTCAAACGGAGAATGCATAGTAGGTTTGTTGTTAATAGTCGAGATAAAAAAACTAAGTTTTGGAGTGTACTCCCGCAGAAATAGTTTCACATTTTTAATAGTTAGCAAACTTTCTATTTTTGCAACAAGATCTTCGAATTCATAAATGCCTTCTGCTACACTCAAAAGAATTTTTTTACCATTCAAATATATAGCAAACTTATTATTTTTACTAGTGACATTACGAATACTATTAGATGTAAATAGTGCGGCAAGACCTATTTCATAGAAAGAGGCTCTATTCAAATAAATCGGAGTTTCTAATACTACATCAATCTTCGAGCCTCTACCCTCGAGTGTAATCCGTCTTTCATACGGCATCGTGCACACTGAACACAAATACTAAGGTCTTGCTTTATTTATACAGTATAAAAATAGTAAACACAGATGACCACAAATTGATGAATTAAAAGTTTGATAAGAATGAAAATTATATCGAATGTAACAGTTTCTTAAATATTCTAATACCTCTTTTGGGGGACGTAAATTACCAAAACTATCGAAGTAGTAGACATACGCACCTCGTTTACTGAACGCAACCCAGTGCGAACCAGATTTACTTATCGGATCTAAATTCAAAATACAACTCTCATTTTTACGAGAAATTTTCGGTAACGTATCTCGCATAAACACACCTCTGAAGTAGGGAATTTTTAAACGATATGCGTAACGATACAGATCTATGTTAGTTAATGCTCTATTCGGCAGACCTTCCATTATCTTTTGTATGCTGGAGGATTTAAGTAAATGCCCTTTCCTTTGTTTCGAGTAGAAAGCCCTTTCCCACGCATCGCTTCTAGCATTCGATTGTGGCGCTTCATTTCTTTTAATTCTTCCTGTGCGGCTTTCGCCTTGTTTACAGCCGATGCTATGCCCGCAGCTCCACTTGCTAGACCGCCCAAGCCCGACAAGGCTGCAAATATCGGAAGGAGTGGAAGAAAACCACCTTTCTTTTTTTTTTTACAGCATGTTGTCTTTTTTTTGGTTTTACTCGTTCTCTTCGATGTTTTGATTTTCTTCTTCGTCTACCGCCACCAACTTTAGTTTTCGCTTTCATAATACCCGTAACTGCTAGTGCAGCTGCTCTTTCTCCTAATGATGCGTCCTGAGAGTTTACACGAGACCAAGCCTTAGAGGCTAAGATTTCATCTGCTTCTTTCCTTCTGTTCTGGTCTTTGTATGTAGCGTAAGCGATATCGTGTTCTTTACATGCCTTATCTAACGGATTTATTCCTTGATCACCACGCTTAAGTCGTTTTTCTAACTTTGTCCCAGGTCCACAGAATTCATAACCTGGTATGTGCAATTCTACTGGTAAATTATCTATAGCTTTATTAAGAACTTTGCCTATTATTCCTCCTTTCCCTACTCGTTTACATGGAGCTGCTACAACGTTGCGTCTTCGACGCAGCATACTCAAATAAGAGCTCCTGCTATCAAGTGTGATGTTATATACGAATTACATTTTTACACGATGTGCAACTGTTGAGTACTAAAAATGTATGTAAGTTTATTTTTTTTCTTTTTTTTTTTCTGAAAGGTAGAAAGATATATATAAGAGAGATATTTTTCTGCTCTCCTCATTTTACAGCGACATGGCGTACATTCCTCGTCCGTTAAATTTAAAATCTGAGTTAGATCGGATAAGGACTTTCGCTAGATGGCGTGTACCGTGGATAGACCCCTTAAGTTTAGCTAAAGCTGGATTTTACTTCACGGGATACCTAGACGCAGTTAAATGTATTTTTTGCGGAATCGAATTATTTTCGTGGGATAAAGATGATGATCCGTTAACAGAACATAGAAAATGGTCGCCTTCTTGTCGGTATATGAGAGGTTGTGAAGTTGGCAACATAGTATTAGATCACTATAACAGGACAGCTCTTCCAGCACTTCTTAATACTACGTGTAGTGTGATGCACGAACCATTTTGGAACTAGATAAGTAAAAACAGAAGGTAAAAAAAAAGTTCGTGTTTATTTAGTAATCAACAATAACTTTGAGAAAAAAGAAATCCACTGTGCACTCGATCGTTGAAAATTATCAACATCAAAAGAAAGTGATGGTGAAGACAATAAAACAATCGATATCTTTACCTGTTGCAAATCTGAACGACACAAAACGTTCAGTAGGAAAGAAAAATAAACATAGTAAACTGTTGCCGGACACAATACGCTGTCTCATATGCGGACCATCGAATGCAGGGAAGACTAATGTAATGATTAATTTGTTATTGCAACCGAACGGGTTACGTTTTGAGAATGTGTATGTTTACTCAAAATCATTGTCGCAGAAGAAATATATTGAGCTAGAGAAGCTTTTAAAATCTATTAAAGAAATAAAATGCGAGTTTTACTCTGATCGTGAGCAAGTAATACCGCCAGAAAAAGCTCAAAGAAATTCCGTGTTTATTTTTGACGATGTAGCAAGCGACAAACAGCAGCACATGAAAGACTACTTTAATAGAGGTCGACACCATATCGTGGATGTTTTTTACTTATGTCAGACCTATTCCTGCATTCCCAAACAACTTATTAGAGACAACGCTAATTTCATTATTCTGTTTAAACAAGATGCAAGAAATCTTCGGCATGTCTACGACGATCACGTGAACACCGATATGAGTTACAACCAGTTCACTGATTTATGTTATCGTTGTTGGTCACAGTCGAAATTCAGCTTTCTCGTTATCGATAAGGATAGCGAAATAAGCAAAGGTCGATATCGAAATGGATTCGATATATTTTATGTGATATAAATACGAGAGTGTATACATTAACGAACTCATTTTCGAATTGTTGAGTAGAGAAAGAACATCACGATGGCATCAAACAACAGAACCAGTAACGTGTATGTAACGCGACCATCATCACGTCATGATATTGCTACTAAATCATATGTAGATGAAAAAATGATGGTTAATACAAATTACGTAACATCAACATCTGACGGAAACTTAAGTATTCATGGTAAACGTTTAAAGAACGTCGGCAATCCTATAAACATGGAGGATGCTTGTAATAAAAATTATGTGTTAAAAACCGTTAAGGACAGTATTAATAAAGAAGAAATACAACGTGACATTTTAGATCTTAAAAATGAAATACATGACATATGTGAACTAGAAGAGGATGCAGTTGATTTTAAGAACAAAAGGCTGAAAGGAATAGCTCCAGCGATGAATGGAAACGAAGCAGTTTCGCTTGACACAATGCGTACGCACACTAACCATGTGCAGAGAAATTTAGAGAAACGAGTTAACGACGTTTCTGCACGCATAGAATATGTTGATTCTCTTTTACGTGATATTGTGGATGATCACCTTCCTGTAACTGACAATAACCTCAACATGAACAACAAGAGAATATCGGGTGTGGCAGATCCTGAAGAGGAACAAGATGCAATTTCGCTTTTATTTTTAGAAAAGCATACAAAAGGTAGACTACTACAAGTGAATGACGATGGATCGATAGATATGCAAAATAAACGAGTAACAAACATCGGTAAACCTATTCATTCGACGGATGCGATTAATAAAGCATACCTAGAAAAACATTCAGCAGCGCGTGAAGAACTCGAAAAACTGAAGAATGAAATAAGCAATCAACAGAAACTAAACGTTGATGTAGGTGGTACTTTGAGTATGGAAAATAAGCGAATTACTAACGTACATAATCCGTTAAATGAGAAAGATGTTGCAAATAAAGTCTTTGTAGAACAGTATGCAGCTGCGCGGAGAGAAGTTGACGAGTTAAAACTTGTCATATCTAAACTTCAGAAAAATTATCTACCAGTAGAATCTAACGGAGAATTAAATATGAAGAACAAACGAATTACAAATGTTGATTCACCTATCCACGAGCAAGATGTTGTTAACAAACAGTATTTAGAAACGTTTGCTACTGCAAAAGAAGAGTTTGAAGTGATGAAAAAGGAACTGCACAAAAAACCAAGAAAAGCTCTTTTTCAAATTAACAGTCTACCGTCAAATCAGTCACCAATATATATGCTACAAAACTCTCGTCTTATGTATAAGCTTCCCTACACAGGTACACTTACACCGTTAACAAGTACACGTGGTTCTCTGGTATATGCGATGATTAATCACGTGAACAATCCAATCGAATTAGAAGTAGGTACACCAATTGCTGTAAAGGAAGGTGATGAAATTCAATTCCGCCTAAAAGACCCAGAACAATGGAATACTAACGATCTTCCGCTCCATATACTCTTTGAATATACTATATATGAGTAAAACAATAGACGTTACGCTTCAGTTTAAAAAATGCAGGCGAACATAGTGGAAAAAAGTCGTGTAAAGGACAAACTAGCAAAATTAAGAAAAGATGTAAAAAAAAAATATAACTCTCTTAAAGCAGATATGGCTTTAAACCAACTAAAGTTAGAAGAAACATTTAAACCAATAACTGCACCATTAAATAAACTACAGCAGCTTACAGTTAACTCGAATGGATTAATTGCAAAGAAAAATCGAAAATTGAATAGTTATATAAGTGATGAGGAAGAAGAAGAATCAGAAGAAGAAGAAGAAACTCTGGACAGAAAGGTTACAACTCTCCTGCAAAATTATCTTAACCCACAATTGAGACACAAAGTTGATAGAATATTCGGGGTTCGAGTAGTTCATGGAGAACACTATTTAGGGAGTAAAAAAGTACTGTTTCGCGATAACAATCTTATAATTGACAATTTTAACTATCCTTTAACTGAAGGTCTCCTTGAATTAATATTTCAGAAAGATCCGGACGCACAGTTGTATGATGATAAGGATCTGTCAGCTTACAGTCATATATTAAATTACACTAACGTGCACAGGAAACAGTATGACGCAGGCAAGCCAATGAGAGGCACGAAATCGCTCAAATTTCAAAAAATTATCAAGCCATTAGTAGAAGATGCAAAAGTGAAAAAAGGAAGGAGCACACCAAAATTTGTAAGTGTACACAAATACAAACGTACAGGAAGAGGATCAAAAGTAGCCAAGTGGAAAAATGAACAAAGAAAGAAGATCGAATTAGTTCACTGGAATGATCCAAACAGTCTAGTGGAGAGACTGAAAAAGTTAATAGCATCTAGAAGTGCTGGTCATTCGTCACACGAAAACGAAATCTTGTCAATCGAAGAAGAACTTCGAAAGTCGAGGTACATCGAATAAATGAACACTGCGCGGTGGGACGAACTTCCGTTCGCAAATATATTTAAAGCGGTTAGATTCTCAAAGGATATTTCAGTAATCTATGAAATTGGATGTGAAGACAGAAGAAGCAACTGGCAACAACTGGCTATAGATCGACTGCGATTCAAGAAACGAATAGACGACACAGAACGAATTCTTTTACCTATACTTTATGAACAATATCAGAGAAGAAATAGCGAAAGAACTCCACGCTCCAGTGCGAAAGAATTTTGAAAGACGGAGCGTTATTAGCCGGGGGAGAGATGATTTACATCAAGCGGATCTTGTTGATATGTCTCTGTTTTCGAAAGTTAATAGTGGATATAAATACATGTTAACTGTTATTGATGTTTATTCAAAGTATGCCTGGGCAGTTCCACTTAAAACAAAAACAGGAAACGAAGTAGTGGAGAATATGGAACGCATCTATTCAAAATGTAAACGCTATCCAAAACATCTGCAAACTGACAGGGGAAAAGAATTTTATAATAAGATTTTTCAACAGTGGATTACAATAAGAAAAATTAATCACTATTCGACAGGGAGCAGCTTGAAGGCAAGCGTAGTTGAACGCTTCAATCGAACACTGAAGCAGTGGATGTGGAGGAAATTCTCGGCGTGCGGATCATACCACTGGCTTCGCATGCTACCAAAACTATTAGATGAATATAATAATCGAAAACATCGTACGATTGGTATGAAACCTATAGACGTCACAAACAATCTACAACAACTTGCTACTGTGTACAAATTACGGGAAATGAAGAAAAAGAAGTCACCTTATCCACCAAAATTTAAAGTAGGTGACACAGTACGAATAAGTAAAATTAAGCGATATTTTACAAAGGGCTATACTCCTAATTGGAGTAATGAATTATTTACTGTAAGAAAAGTAAAAGAAACATCACCGAGAACTTACTTGCTTCACGACTATCAAATTAAACCAATATTTGGTGCGTTCTATGAACAAGAACTGCAGAAGACAAAACATCCTAAAATATACCTCATTGATAAAATTTTAAAAAGAAAGAACGACAAAGTTTTCGTATCGTGGCTAGGATTCGACGCCACGCATAATTCATGGATTCCGAAGGAATATGTATTCTAAAAAAAAATCAATAGTAAGTACGCTAGTATAATATATTTTTAATTTTTTACTCTAATGTCTGATAGATTTACCATCTTATAGTGTCCTCTCTCTATTGTTGCAGACTTCCCTTGCTCAAGAAACTGTGCTGTTTGTTTTGTTGATGACAACGTTGGACATTACCTCAAGCAAGAAGATATTTCCACCTCAACTCTGCATAATTAATTCGAAACATTTGTGTAACATGTGTCGTAATAAATTATAATAAACAAAATTTAACAAAATTTAACTCTTATAATTTTTTAAATAAAAAATTAAACTCCATCCTTTTTCCTACTCCTTTACGTATCTGTGTTAGTGTGACATAAAATAAATCTCTTTAATTAGTTTATCTTCCTAAGAGCAGAAAAAAAAATGAAAGCAAAAAAAAATATTTTTTACACTCACCTACATCGGTTCAAAGAAATTTAATTCTTCTGGTCTTACAGGCTCTTCTACTTGTTGTTGTTCATATACTATATTAAAGAGAAAGATAATGTAAAATTAAAATCTTTCGCAATCCTACAGTAAACGAATTTCTTAAAATTAAACAAAAGTTGAAACTCACCAATAACATCTTCGTTACTTTCTTCTTCTATCATCGCTCGTAGCTCAGCTAATATCGCGCAGCAGAGAAAGTAATTAAATTTATGAATTAAAAATAGGTGGAAATAAGGGCTATTGCGCCGTGATATAATGTCGGAGTACACACTAATAAAGAGCTGAAACTCTTCGTCAGTGAACTCCCTCATTCTATTCACAATGGCGCGTTCAAAGCCACCCTCTACTTCCACAATATTATTTAATTCACATTCTTCTTGTAGTCTGATTACATCCCTGAGCGCCACTAGCTTTTCTACAAGGCTACGTTGTACAGCAGTCATTTTTCTAAACTTTAACGTACCTACAGCAACCGATTCGCAGTATATATACCTGTTCTAACGGCGATATGTAATTTGAAACAACAACTAGTTTCAAAAAAAAACTGCCTGGATACAACATCTGCTAGTAAGCCGCGACCCGGATTTAAGTTCAAGCATCCTTTTTTTTGTAGCCTTGATGAAACCGTGGTCAAAGCACGACCATGACCAGCAATGACCGCGAAAGAAGTAAGGCGTTAACCGGTTTATGCGAAAGCTGCTTGCAGAAAACATCCGGGATAGATATACACTACAAAGGAATGTTCTACTTCAAACATATGTCTACAAAATAATAATTTTACACACAATAAAGTCGCGTCTGGTAAATATAATGTGAGATTATCTTACACCTAGCATTAAAATTTATATATAAAGCAAGTGAATTCGCTCACATCTAGAAGAGTACAAGTTCGATCCTCCTCGTTGGCAATCATAAAATTATTCTCTCTAGTTCGCTATTTTCACACTAGGCAACTGCTAAGAGAAGTGTACTTTAAAGCTAACTGGAGTATACGCCATGTCAGTGTGACGTAACGTAAACTGTAGCACACTATTTAAAAAAGTGTGTGAATAAATATTAAGGTAATGTCTTTGTTGACAACAGTGTGTGCGTGTCATCAGTCATGGAGCGACAAGTAAAGAATGAGTTTGGTGAGAAGAGAAACCGTAACATCCAGTGTAAATGTGAACTTTGTACACCAAGTATTAAACCTGATCCTTTACGTACAATATATTTCTCACTAGTAAGTGAGGCTATTACATCATACTATACACATGGCAGTTTACTTCGAATGCCACAACATCTAATTCGCTATTTACCATCTGGGTTTCTCTCAACATATGCCGCTAAAGATTTAGATGAAGCATGGGAGAAACTACCCTACTATGTAAAAGCAAAACTGGAAATAGCAGTATGCAGCCCGTGTGTCAGACATTATTGCTACAGAGGACAAGACGAGGTTGATGGTTTTGACGGAGCGAATCCAATGATTAAAGACTGTGAAGCATGTAAGAAAGAATTTAATCATGTATTTTGAACTAACAGGTAAATAAAACACTGTGATGTTCCACTTATTATTCGAGTTGCTTGAATAATTCATCCTAACCTATATATGCATACACGTATTTTTTTTACACCAACCAAATGCTATAACCTTGAATCCTTTACCAGATTTTATTTTTTCTATCCTCAAATCAACAACCTGTGTAGGTGTGACAAATTATAGCTTTCACTCACACACTGTCTCAATTCAGAGGTTGATTAAGAAATATTCCGTAATATTTTATTTTAAAAGAAACCATGCTTTACAGTTTTTCAACCAATATTTCGGCTACGTAGCAGCACGTTCTTTTGTTAAAACACTGTCGTGTTTGATGTCTTTGGTCACTGAAGTTCTTTGCTGCTGTTCTTTGCGGTGAATTCACGCGCCCCTAACTGATTCATTAGACGATTTATTATTTCATCTTCCCTGCTAAACATATATATTCGATATAATTTTTGATGAGATGACACATCATGTGTTAGCCATAACTAATTTATTCGTTCGGAGATCATAATGCATTTTTTTGTGTTAGCCATCTTGGACAAAGATAATAAGAAATCACAGACATGCCACTCTCATGTATGGGCTGTTTGACCTCGATGAGTATAAACAGTTGCCGACGTATCCAACAAAAATGGCGAGATGTGTTTTATTCCGTATGTAAAAATTCATACTATCGCGTTCGTAACAACGGAATGTCTTAATCAACCTCTGATTTCAGACTTTATCCGAGTTTTTTTTTTTAATTTGTTTTTTACCTAGTACAATGATATTTCATTGATGACATTTATTGATGTAAGGTTAGTAAACAATGCGTGTATCTATCGTCATGAAATACAGCTAGATGTGCATCCTGTCGAAAAAATAATTCAAGGTAAGTAGTCAAGAAAAATATTTTTATTATTTAGTTAAACTAAGCACTTTTGTGTTGCGCTTTCACTCATCACCAGTTGGTTAGAGTTGTTAGTACCTAACCTTCACTCCGCTGAGCAGGAGGAGGGAGCGATTCTTTTTTACAAAAAAAAATCTCATATCCTGTTCACCTTTCGCCCGCAAGTAACCTTGTGAAGCAAATCCAGTTGCTGCAATTATTTAACATGTAGCTGTCTCACCTTGAGCAGTGTGAGGAACTCCAGCACGTAACTTTTAGGAGCAAATCTACTCACAGCACCTTGTCTTTCAAGAAATATTTACCTATTACATAAAGACCTCTGGGGAAGTGTAGTTAACATTTCCTACATGCACCCTAACAAGTAAAAAAACATCAGCAAAAAAAAAAAAAAAATTATTACCATATCTAACATGATGATTTTTGTCTAAATGTCTTTCCTGTCACCAACATAAACAATTCAAGAGGTAATCACATAGGCAAGTAGGGTAGAATATATATATATATTTGATAATTACAATAATTAATTACACTCAATAGAGTTTTTTTTTTAATCTCTACTAGAAGAGTGCGGTTAATAGTGAACTTGTTTTGCTCTTACAATACCTTTCAGTAAAAAGATACTCAATTACGCACCAAAACAAGTGATGTCACCTATCACCCCCCCAATGCATAGCAGTAGTAAGCTACCGCAAGGAGCGACATTCCACACTTGTGTGTAGCCTTGACAGCGAGAGGCGCCTCCCCGCACGTGCCTTGCCAAGTGAGAGGCCCCTTCAGGGAGTGAAGCGCACGGGGGGGCATGCGCAGTGGCTGCCGCTGGTCCAGAATTCTTGTCTCGAAAAGCTGGTCCAGAATTCTTCTAGATCCTCTACTTATATATGTACAATTAAATATATTTTTGAAAAACAATAACGCAAAGAAAATTAAATTGTGAAATAATACTTCATAATGAATTTTAAGTAGACATAAATGAAGCTGATACCAGCATAGGCTTCTTTAAGGAATTAAATATTTGGAGGGCTTAAAATCTTTTATCCTTAAATAATCTGGTAAACAATGTTTAATTAAAATATTGAAGAGCTAGAATATTTTAAAAAATAGGTTGCAACCAATATCATGTATAAATACTTGAAACATAAATACTTGATAATTAGTATGAGGGCCCGGAACTACTAACACTGTTTAGAATTGATATTTGCTACACTTCCCAGATTAACACACAAGGACACACATACTAAAATCGACTGTGGCTCCAACCGCGAATAAATATTAAACAATTAAATGAAAGAATATTAAATGACAATAAATATATAGCAGAAAGCTTTCCCAACCAAGTCAAGCATTACAAGGGAAAAATAAAATAAACGTTCCACACTTAACAACAGAACACGGAAGCAAACAACAGAAGCTAGTCGTTACCGACGCCAAGCCATCATCCCGTAAAAGTCGTCAAAGCCACCAAAATTAAAAATGTGTCCATCAGATAAGATAATATGACACATTATGTAATAATAAACGAAGGAAAAGGCCCCAAACAATGGATAGTATGTGACAAGAAAAAGTCAACAGAACGCCATATATTAGCTTAAATGTCGACCAGCAAATTTAAATTTTTTGCAGACTCGATGTTATTAAAAGCATAGTAAGAATAATTATAATTACAGTTTTGGATGAAAGTACGAAATTACTTTTAACTTTTAAACAGTTCGCCAAAAGCTTAGATAATTTTGAATGGAGGGGGCTTTGGATAAAGCCAGATGCATACGTAGGTGTTTCAATTAAATTCGAGAACAACGCAAAAAACGATCCTATACAAATCGTCAGGCAGCAAACGCAATAGCAACACAGTTAGAAGGCAAATTCAAACAAGCAAGAAAATTAGGAAGGAAAACACACATCAAAATTAAAAAAATAATAATCACGAAGAATGAATCAATGGCAATCAAGCACGAACGATAAGACAATAAATTTAAACTACTCACACAAAACACAACCTCATAGACGCATCACTAGCGATTCCAAATTCCAACATAATTTAATTATTTTTACATTTAGAAATTTAGTACATAACCAATACAAGAACATTTTGTTTACCAAAGTTCACAACCGACGTTGCCAAAAACAACACAGTTCAATTAAATAACGAAATGTTGTCGATAGGATCAATAAAATTATAGGCCAAATTCACGGTAAGATTTCTTACTTCTAATCATCCGCGGTCTTAAAAGATCTGCCGTAATAATTATGATTTTCCAGTACTTACATTTTGTAACGGTCGACACTCACAATACTTTCTATTTACACAAATAAATCAAACTTTAGGTTAGAGCTCACAGATATATAAGAAAAAAGACACAAAGGCGTAGCCTTAGTCGCCCCATACTTAACCAGGAGTATTCCACTCCATTTGTAACACGCTCCGGGTATCCCAAAATGTCTTCCCACGGACAAGGCAGAACAAAGCCATCTTTGAAAGGTGGCACTTAAGCACTTTATGCAGCAGAAGAGTTTGGATGCCTTTTCCTCTCATTGGTAAGTTTAAACATCATTCTCAGAAACTTTAAATTTACTTTTGTTTTCCTTCATAACTAAAACATTTTTGAGTCATCCTGATGAAAATTTGTATGCGTATTGTGACATTTTAGGTCTAATGTAATTGGCAGTGAATTTTATGTGACCGGACTGTACGCCATGTGTTCCGCGCAGAATCTGATCGGTTTACCACGCAGGAACATTTTGCAACTATGGCGCCCATAGTAAGGTACCTTTTGTTCATCCACACTCAATTCTCTTTCAAAAATCCCGAACTGTTGTAAAGATTCATTCACTGCCTGAATGAGAGGTCTCACTTTTACCATTTTGTCTCCAGGTGTCAGGTCTTCATTGTTGGCAACATGAATGTTTCTTTCCATCGCCTGAAATTTGTTACGACTCATTTGCCTTGAAACAAATGGAACAGAAACATCTTCTGCCTTTGACCAATACAATTTTTCTCGTGATAAAGAATGATATCCGGACATAAATATTATTCCAAAAATTTTTTTTGCACATCTGTTTATCACAGTAAGATTTAGCCATATTTTTATGCGTATCTTTTCATTTCCCTTACAAACATGTCCAAAATACGATTATTGAAAAAATAACGGAATAGGGAAAACGGCTCCAGTCCTACAAGGTGAGGATGACTTTGTTCCAAACTGTCAATAGGAGTTTCTTGTAGATTGGCTATATATTTTTCCGACTTCTTCCATTGCGGTGTAATTCTCTCTCTCTTGCCTTTACTACTTGCCGTTTTACTGGAAATGCGTGGATCTTTTTCAGACCTAGCCCTCTTAGAATGCGATTCACCGCCATCATCAGTATCATCTTCAGTAGCATGGTGTAGTTCCACCTCTCCACACACTTCTGCAGGCAGATCTTGCTCATCGGTGCATGTTACGTCATCGTCACCAGCTTCATCATCTGTCAAGTTCCCATCTCCTCCTTCAGGGGGCATTATAACAATATCTACTTCACCCTGTAGATTGTCATTTTCTAATTCTTCTAAAATCTCTTCAAGTTTCAGGAATTTCTTGAAAGACATCTGAAATAAGAGAGAAACGAACTTATATGAAAAACGTGAAGTGAAGCGGATGTTACATCGAACCAGTTATATGTACGAAAAAGTCATAGAAGTTTTACTGATTAAATCCGGAGAAAATGAGCATTGATAATGCGTTTGAATTTCTCACTAATCTTACTAATACAGATATTCAAATTTGATAAATATTTAGTTTGTCAGTGGAAATGTTACTGTGTCATACAGGAAATACACTATATGCAAGGTCCCATTGTTCCCATTTGGGAACAACAAAAATGAATCCTTTACCATCCCCCCATGTATCGTGTTCTTAATATTTACTTTGGTACATTGTAAACTCCAGAGATAAAAAAACATATTTGTCACTGATTTTTTAAACAAATATTATAACTCACTTCAAACGTAAGTAAGAACGAAGTCTGAAGACATTCGGCTGCAGCATGAATATACAACAACAAAATGACTGATGTCGGTACTGTATAAAACCTGGAACAGAGTTGGAACTCTCAAACGGAATTCAACACTAGGCGCGAGTAACAATAGAACAGCCTTAACTTAGCTTATTGTTTCCTGACAGGAATAAGAAATCATGTTCCGATTTGGGAACAATTGGATCAAATAGGTTAACAAGATATTAGGGGACATGTTAATTACAACGTCGAGGAATTCAGGACGTCAATCGAATCACGAGGTATGACGTCAGAGCTCAGAATATAGGTGGCGAACCGAACTAGGATTTTCTTACCCTTGCTTATCTGCTGGCTACGCGTGTTTCTCGGAAGATCACTACGCAGGGAGGTCTTTTATAGACCTGGACAGCTGTTACTTGCACCACGAGGAGAACAGTGTCATTTCTTGGCAGTTTAACAGACCATGTACAATCATAAGAGACGTCAATGTTGTCTGGGAAGAAAGTTCGTATCATTACATGTCAACTTTGAAACCACGAGTGGGGAATTTGTACTAACATTTTTGTGAAAGTTTCAGTGAACATCAAGCAGTACCAGTTCGATACCGGTCAAGGCAATGAAGACCTACAGTAACAAATTCGTGTGCCCCGGAGACACCGCCCACATCAGGATGCAGTACTAAAAGACGGGACCATTGCCGACAGCGTCCTAATGCCATGAATCCAGCCTAGAAGGAGACCAGGGTCAACAAGACATCCAAGTTAAGTCGACATTACATTCATACTGGGTATTATCTGTTCTATGTAGCTGTAATAAGTAGTTAACTTTCTTCTTGAAGGAATTATTGATTGAACAGTAGTTTGAGTAGATTTCTAGTATCTTTACCATGTCATTTTCTTGTGTTATACGACGTTGAATTTGTATTTTATCCTCCTATTCGATTTTAAAGTGCGTGATGACGGTATGTCAACATCATGGACCACGCGGGTTTCAATAAGTCATGTCATCGGACAAGTATCTGATTTAAATATCAGCCATCAGCTAACCTTTAAGGAATTTTACGTTTCCATTCAATTACTATAATATTGAGGATTGTGTACGCGTGATATTTTTATTCTTCGGAACTTATTTCTCCTATATTTTACCGAAAGTGGTTGCCACGTTTTTTATGAGGGAGCAGGCTCATCTGACATATTAATGCTACGCTAACGATACAGATTGCTTTCTTTTGGATCCGATTTCATACTTTTAATAATAATAATAATAATGTTATTTGTTTTACGTCCCACTAACTACTTTTTAAGGTCTTCGGAGACGCTGATTTCATACTTTTAAGGGAGGGTATTGTCTGATTGTTATATTTACGTGAGGTTCCAGTCATTTATGAGAATTTTCCCGTGATATTTTTGACGGATGTGGCGAATTATTTTCGATATTGTACCTCTCACGTTGTGCCACGTGGAGAAATGTTGCATGGATTATGGTGATTTTATGTGCTATTTGGGGGCGAATCTTCGCGTCTCTATGATCAGAAGCACATGCAATCTATTTTCTGTAATGTTGTGTGCAACGATGAATGGATATTTAGGAATAATTTATCGTAATTTTTGATGTATTTGCGAGTAGTTGTTTTCGTGAGAGAACCATAGGCAATTGCGTCTTCATAAAATATTATTGAACCACGAGGTAAACCACATATCTTCCTACAAAATAAAATTGAGCGTATGAGATTGTTAGAGCCTTTTGTCATACTGCATGAGCGTCATCGCAATAATGTCAAAATCGTGGCTGTGTAATATTACTTAATGCCTCGACATTTGATAAATTTTGGTAACGTCCTGAGTTCGATGTAGATATTGACGATATTATCAGTCACCATTGCCCAGACTATTTGTACCTGATGGATTATTTTTATGTGCAAGTCTTCCATTTCCATAAAATGGACGTATAACGTGTGGACGTGTGTGTATATTTGTAAAATAGTACCCTTAGTTGTAGTTGGTTCCAATTCTTTCCTTGGTGGATGAGGGTAAGGGGAGACTTATTACGTGCATTTTATTTTGTTATTTCCACAGGTTGAGTGATCTTATTTTTGTTATGAATGTTTGATGTGTGTGTTACCACCGTTGTTCTGAGTTTCGGCGTTGTGTTAAGGTCATGACACATGGTTAAAATTTAATTTAATTTTTTCCTCTTTCTTGCTTACTTTTATCACGTAAAGTCACGTGTATTCTGAGGTTACACTGAAGAGATAATCACTGAAAGGTCGCTTTAAATAGGAGAAATAATTAGCAAGTGAAATTAATTTTTTAATTATTAATTGTTTGTATTTCATCTTTTTGACCAGTCATGTAACTTAAGCATTTAAAATCTTGTTCCAGAATTTCCGGCATGATTTGAAATGCGTACGAGCATAATTCTCTAACAAAATCAAATTTAACATTCAAATAATATTCGATAAAATATGACTTTTATGAAAACAATGTGTGTCAGAATTAATAAGAATTCATTAATATGTACCATCTCATTTGCTTTAATTTTAGGATGTACAGCAAGAGTTAACGTAAAATTAAAACTTTTAGTGATCATCTCACACAATCATAATTCTTAGAAGGACGGAATTATTTTGTAATAAATCACCCACCATTAATGTGTATTTCGACGGTTCATTATTTACTGATATCTGTCAATTTCCTTGATCCACACCACCTTTTTGTGGAACATGTCAATCCCTTACTGAGCACCCCTGAGGGTGTCTTATGTTTCTAATGTGTTAGTCGTGGCTTAAACGGGCAGAATATGTATTTTTTGCTTCTTAACAAATGAACTAGAACCATTGCTCTAACTTTTGTTTTTGGTATTTTTTGGGGAGAAAATACTTCAAGAGAATGCCAAAAAATTAAACTACTCCAATCAAAAAGGGAGAATAAATATTATTTCAAAGGATAACCTAAGGATCTTAGTTCACATTGTTAACACAAGCATTGTAAATATTCTAAAACAATCATATTCCAGTAATATGAAAATTTGTAGAAATTATCAAGGAAAAGCATAATGAATGTAGAAATTAGTCCAAAATTTTGAAAATGAATTTTTATTAACATGGGGCAATTACAAATGTTCAAACGGAATACTAAAGAAGAAGGACAGTACTATGAGTGTGTGAAATTTCATTTCAACAGAACATAGTGTTACAGAGAAATAAAAGGTTCAATGTTGTAGATTATTATACTTGTAAAAGTGTACCTTCCACCTTACCCCATTTTTTGTGTTCTATCATAACAGGAGCATTGTCGGAGCCGAAAGCCATACAGTTTTCAGTTGGTATGTTGTGAGAGTTCAGCTGTGTTTACATCAGATTTCTTATGTTTCGCCCTGTCGAGTCGCCTTCTAACGCTGGTATGGATAGCACAATGCTCACTACTTTTCCCTGAGGATTATCGGAGAATGTAACAACAATAGGATTCAACTTGGCATTCGTATAATTTCTTCCATCCGTTGTCAAAGAAAATGGTCCGTTCTGAAGGCACTTAACTTCAGATGATGCAATTTTGCCATTTTATTTACAAAGCATGTCGTTTTCGTGCGACCACAATTGTATTTCTTTGCAACTTCTGATGTGGGAAACATCTTAAATAAAGCACCAGCATGATCAGCCGCACTTAAAGGCACATTGCATTCCACCAAATAGGAAGTAAACAGAAACTCGGCCCTAATTACGTCACTGTCAACGTCTCCAGACTTGGCAAAAATGTTGTTGATTTTCTTGTTATCTTCCTTCGATTTAACGTAACATAGGTGTTTACCGCACTTCACACGATCACCTAAATCATTTCTTCCACCGTGTGCAATATTAATATCACACCCACATACAGTGCAAAGGCAAATTTTTCTACCTTTCTTGATTTTAGTAAGCACGGAAAGCAATCGAAAGGAACGTGGATCACTGAACGTCACATAAAATTATTACATGAACACTCAAGGCAGGCAAACACTTCATTAAAACATGGCAAGTCACACAAAGTCTTAAACCATTAAATGAACACGATGCCAACCTCGTGAACGAAGAATATGCACATGGTAAGGACATACACACGTGGAACGAGTGTAATTACTCTTCTTCATCTTTATAATTTAATGGGCTGCGCGAATAGCGGTATATGCAGTCAATGGAACGAGTATAATTAGTCCAACGAATAAAGTGAACTGCGAGGCACTAAGTTATCACAAAAAAACTGGAACACTTCATTAAAATATACCATAACATTAAAAGGCCAACAAACAACAACAATCACGTGGTCAAAGAATATAGGTTAAATCACAACAAGCGAATGGAGCGGAACAAAGAATTTGCAGAGCAGAGTCCGTCGACACCTAAGATTCACTCGGAAGAACTGTTATCCTGGCTTTAAATTCAATTCCATTAACGACACCAACATCACATAATTAAAAATACCGATCATATCAAAGAATGTGTTATCGACTATCGTGGATTTGCCTTCGACCAAGACCGAGTGTGCTTCGACCCACGCAAACAATCGATTGTACGGAAGTGGAGCAATTATCGAATGTTACCATTTCGGATTTACGTGAAAAATTAGAAGAGTATGGATCATTGGTACCAGCCAGGAATCTGAGGCGAGAGCTGTTTTATGCTGGAATGAGAGCAAGACGACCTCAATAAAAACCCAGGATTACCCTTGCTATGGCTGGAAAGAGGTTCCGGAATTGGGCATCTGATGACTGGAAACAGGCAAGTCCATGACAATTCCTGTAATTCGTTAATATAATTGATTATTCCATGTTTAACCAATCTGACTGATGTAACCGTACAGTACAAAACAAGTATGAAATTTGTATTTGAAACTGTACAGTTTATTGCATTTAATGCTACGCTTACTGATTTTATTTATTTCCGGTTTGTTTTATTGACGAATCGGAATTCAGGTCGAAGAAGGGACAAGTCAATATGTTAGAAGGAAAGGAGGAGAAGAATTCCATCTACACTGTGTGAAGCAGAGAGTGAAGCATCCAACTTCAGCGATGGTCTGGAGTGCGCTTTCTTGGTACGGAGGTGGACGAATATATATTGTAGAAGGAACTATGAGACGTGAACAGTATAGTATTAAGAACCCGTTCGCTACCTCAGGTTCAAGAGTGGTTTGGCCAAAGTGATATATTTTTAATCATGATGGGACTCCTTGCCATAAAGCGAAGGAATTAATTTGATTTTTAAGGGAAAACAACACGAATGTGCTTGATAGGCCTAGAAACAGACCAGACATGAACCCCATAGAAAATATTTGGGCAAAGAAAAATCCGAAAAACAAATCAAACAAAAATGGCCTGATTGAGAAGCTCGTTCAGATCTGATTTCATGATGACGATTTAAGGAGTCAGTGTAAAATAATGATTGAGGGTACGCCCAGTCGATTTAAGTCACTCACGAAAGCTAAGGGGATGCATACCAAGTACTAAAGTCATCAACTTAAAAATGGTAACATCATATGTGTTCAATTTTCAATTTTTTAATGTCTACTCTAATAATGTGGCCACGTCTTTATAGTCACCCATTTAGCCACTATTTCATTTTGCCCACCTGCACTAAATTTTGTCAAGCTCTACCCTAACAAAATCCTAAGATATGTCAATCGTGATACTTTTGACCTCCTGAATGTAATATATCTTGCTGGAGTGTACAAGATAAGCTTCAGTGGAATAATGTTTCTGAAACCTAACGAACCAGTTGGTAATTCCGTAAATGTGTATGATATATTCAGAAATATTGCATTCCAAGACCTTGCATACAACACCACTCAAGACGACTAGTGAGTAATTATTGGCTGCTACGTTAATCCCTCTTTCATCTGGTATAGCTGCTTAATACATACACTAACCAATTAAGCACTACAGATTTGGTTCTATATCTCAACGAATTGACTTTCGTATATGCCCAGAAATGTTACCAATCGCAGCAGCATTTCTAGTTTTAAATATTTGTTTCTTATTTTCAATATCTTCTTTTATCGAAGGTCGATGTGAACACTGCAAAGTAATTTCAAAGGATTGGGTGAAACTGCAAACTGCCTCAGGTACTACAAAAGGACATGACCATACCATTAGTAACATATCCGATGTCTCACGAGTAACGGGTGCGATGCTCATTTGCTGGTGAACGGTGTCTTTTTTACGTGCTGCAGGACTGCGATGCCCATCGACTAATGGAGTATACACATTTCCATGTTGTATAATTGCTACTCCATACCTTTCTCAGTCTGTCGACATTCAACACGGTACACAGCAGCAGGACGTAGTATCATGCAGTATATTCCGGACTTCAGATGGAGTGGCATCCTTCAGTCACAGAGTATGCCTCTGACTTCGCGTCATCTCATCCATGCTGCCTTTTTCATAATTCGCACTTCAACAACTACCCCACTAACAGAGTGTAGGCAAAATCCTAGATACCTGAATCAACTTGAATGGAGCCATTGGACAGTTCGGATGATTCCAGGTATTCACTCTTACTTTTTTCATTCTAAGTTTTTTAGAAACAAGTATACTAATCTTCACAATGATCCTGCAGTCCGTTTCTGGGTTTATCAGAAAGTGAAACATCATCTGCATAAATTAGAGTTGTAGGAACACTCCTTTGCAGGTCCCATGTGGTGGTGTCCATGCTGAGGACAAAGGACAATGGGGACAGAGTGGAACATTGGCGTACACATCAACATTCACTGAGAAGCTCTCCGAGACGTTTGGCAACGCAACATACACAACCTCTCGTGTTCGTGTATAGCATCTTGATCCAAGTTATAAGCATTTCTGGAACACCATGGTCACGAATGCAGACCAGATCACACGGTGTGGGACACGGTCGAAAGTCATTTCAAGATCAAGGAAGACAAAGTACACTGCCTGCGGATGCTCTCAGTGATTTTCAATTAGTATTCTGGCAGTGAGAATTGCATGAGTTGTTCCAGCACCCTTAATGAAGATGCACTGGTTAGCAATAATGCCGACGATTTCACGCAGTCAATAATGAAGGATACTCTCAAAGGTCTTCTCATGTGCAATTGGGGGCAATTTGGACGGTAATGTGCACATTCTGCTGGATCGTTATTTTGCTTAAAATAGGCACAAGGATGTTTGTAGCCCAATGACTGCGAACAGAGCCAGAGTCAACTCTGGCACTGAACACGCTTGTCAGCCAGTTGATAATAAGCTCTTAAAATGGCTAAACTTCCAGAGGTTTCTGGAAGATCAACTGGTTCTAGCGCTTTTTCGTTCTTTATACTCCTAATGGGACTGTCGACATTTTTTGGTGTGATGGATAAGATGGGTCTTAGCATCTGCAATGCGGTGATGTGGGAATTCAAAGCAGGAAATCCCTACAAATGTTTTTGACTTTTGAAGATTTCTTGTTTGTCCTGTAATCACTGGTCATTTTTGCCTCTAATGCACACAGAGTGCTCAATACATGTGTCAAGTTTGGTCAGCTGGAAAATAGTTCATTTCTCCTTCGTTTGAGTTCAGTGATGTACAGTGTTTATCAGAGCTATACCGAAAAAATTCAAGGATGCTCTTCGTGTTATGTTAAGAATAATGGTTCAATCCGGCTGGCGGGGAAAATTATTATTTTTGAGAAAAGTAGGTTAAATTTTTACTTCCCGGTGCGCGATTCGAATTGACGAGCTGCTGCCGTGTTTTAGGGAAGGCAAAGCAAGCACCAGATTGTTTCTCCTCTCACCTGTTTGTCGCAGTAATATGCTATATTAATTAACATGCTAGAAGATGCAAAACTGCCGCGTCGCGATCTGTATTCTTTCAATCACAACATTGTGAATTCATTAAATACTGATCGAAGGAATCAACACGCCCAATGTTTTGATTACAGTAGATGTTCAATATGGCCCCCTCCTACTTTGGTGCATAGTTCACAATGGTGTAGTTTTAAGTGTCTTTGGTCTCTGTACAGGATGTGTAGTGTGTGGCGAACGGCTTGGAGAGCTGCTTGTATTCTTGGTGCAAGTATGTCTTCTCTTTCTATGGGGTTCACATAGTAGTCAATTTGTGTAGAACAAACTGTACACTGCCTACCGGAGCTCGGGACTATGCGAAATGAACGAGAAACTTGTGCATTCGCACCGAGCATTACCTCTGCCTCCCAATTTTCACTTCCACTCCCCTTCCCTCTTCTCACGCACAGCGGCTGACTCTCTGTCATAGCACATACAGCAAACTCGTCAATTTGAAATGCACGGCCGGAAGTAACAAGGTCACTTTATTTCCTCAAAAAGGTACATATCCTTAGCAATCCAACTACATCATCACTCTCAATATCACACGAAGAGTATGCCTTATTTCTTTGTCAGTATAGTTCTGATACACTTCGTACACGTCATTACAGTGAGTGTGACAGATTTCTTAGCCACACGTTCGGCAAAAACAATTCTTTCCCTGTGTTCTGGAGTCTATTTGAAACCCAGTTTATATACAGTATCTCTCTGTCTTTTTCTACAGCTCTTCTTGGACTGGAATCTATATATATAAAAGCAAGTCGGGCTGGAGCGATGTATATATAAATATTTAAAAATGAAAAAAGACGTGAATTAATGAGGCACTTCCAGAAATCTCAGAAATTTGAAACTTGGTACGAGGGAAACTGATGACCCCAGGACCCCTAGAAGAATCGGAAATTCTCAAAATTCCCTGAAGGGGGCACGCTGGGGGGCTCAAATTTTGAGCTCAGCATAAGAACACAGTCGTATAGTATATCCAAAACGATAACCTATAGGTTTCGTGGGCTTAAAAATTTTCGGAATTTCCTCATTTTTATCCCCTATTTCCCCAAATCAAGATGGCGGCACAACCTGCCAGACGAGGTAGACAATTGAAATTTGGTGAAATTATAGCTTTTGGTCCCTAACCGACGGGAAAATTCCAAGATGTTCAAATTTTTCACTTTTTACCCCCAAAGTTATCGAAATATGAAGGCAATTTTAATGACTGTGCAGACATTCCTATTGAGCTATTTTTTGGCTAAACGGCAAGTCGTATAACAAAACGGATGGCACATTGTCGCTTCAATTCGGAGTGATTTACAACTTTGGTCCTGTGACATTATGTCGTATCTCTCTCCCTTATACGTTAAATTTGGCCGTATTTCTGGATTGTTCGTAAATTTGGTGATTTTGACAAGTATATTTCATTGTTTGACAAACTTGTAAGAATAATAGGATCATGACGTTGGGTGCGCACATTGGCACGATTAAGGGACATATGTGTACCAAATTTCATAATTCTAGCTTATACATAAGTAGGCAAAACGTAATGTAAAATATTAAAAATGCACCCAAATTTCACCCTATTCAAAATTTGAACTCAATTTACCCCCTTAATATGGGAGATACGTGGATATGGTTTAGAAACGAACATGTAGAGCGATAAATGAGGCGTCTGATGGCGCAAAGCGTTTCTTAATATCATAAACCGTTTAGGAGATATTAATCTCGAAGTGGAAGTCTGCACTTTTCAACGTGCTCATGCTTATCCGTCATCTATATACTGTATATAAAAGCAAGTCGGGCTGGAGCGATGTATATATAAATATTTAAAAATGAAAAAAGACGTGAATTAATGAGGCACTTCCAGAAATCTCAGAATTTTGAAACTTGGTACGAGGGAAACTGATGACCCCAGGACCCCTAGAAGAATCGCATATTCTCAAAATTCCCTGAAGGGGGCACGCTGGGGGGGCTCAAATTTTGGGCTCAGCATAAGAACACAGTCGTATAGTGTATCCAAAACGATAACCTATAGGTTTCGTGGGCTTAAAAATTTTCGGAATTTCCTCATTTTTATCCCCTATTTCCCCAAATCAAGATGGCGGCACAACCTGCCAGACGAGGTAGACAATTGAAATTTGGTGAAATTATAGCTTTTGGTCCTTAACCGACGGGAAAATTCCAAGATGTTCAAATTTTTCACTGTTTACCCCCAAAGATATCGAAATATGAAGGCAATTTTAATGACTGTGCAGACATTCCTATTGAGCTATTTTTTGGCTAAACGGTAAGTGGTATAACAAAACGGATGGCACAATGTCGCTTCAATTCGGAGTGATTTACAACTTTGGTCCTGTGACATTATGTCGTATCTCTCTCCCTTATACGTTAAATTTGGCCGTATTTCTGGATTGTTCGTAAATTTGGTGATTTTTACAAGTATATTTCATTGTTTGACACACTTGTAGGAATGATAGGATCATCACGTTGGGTGCGCACATTGGGACGATTAAGGGACATATGTGTACAAAATTTCATAATTCTAGCTTATACATAAGTAGGCAAAACGTAATGTAAAATGTTAAAAATGCACCCAAATTTCACCCTATTCAAAATTTGAACTCAATTTACCCCCTTAATATGGGAGATACGAGGATATGGTTTAGAAACAAACATGTAGAGCGATAAATGAGGCGTCTGATGGCGCAAAGCGTTTCTTAATATCGTAAACCGTTCAGGAGATATGAATCTCGAAGTGGAAGTCTGCACTTTTCAACGTGCTCATGCTTATCCGTCATCTATATATATAAAAGCAAGTCGGGCTGGAGCGATGTATATATAAATATTTAAAAATGAAAAAAGACGTGAATTAATGAGGCACTTCCAGAAATCTCAGAATTTTGTAACTTGGTACGAGGGAAACTGATGACCCCAGGACCCCTAGAAAAATCGGAAATTCTCAAAATTCCCTGAAGGGGGCACGCTGGGGGGCTCAAATTTTGGGCTCAGCATAAGAACACAGTCGTATAGTATATCCAAAACGATAACCTATAGGTTTCGTGAGCTTAAAAATTTTCGGGAATTTCCTCATTTTTATCCCCTATCCCCCCAAATCAAGATGGCGGCACAACCTGCCAGACGAGGTAGACAATTGAAATTTGGTGAAATTATAGCTCTTGGTCCCTAACCGACGGGAAAATTCCAAGATGTTCAAATTTCTCACTTTTTACCCCCAAAGATATCGAAATATGAAGGCAATTTTAATGACTGTGCAGACATTCCTTTTGAGCTATTTTTTGGCTAAACGGTAAGTCGTATAACAAAACGGATGGCACAATGTCGCTTCAATTCGGAGTGATTTACAACTTTGGTCCTGTGACATTTTGTCGTATCTCTCTCCCTTATACGTTAAATTTGGCCGTATTTCTTGATTGTTCGTAAATTTGGTGATTTTGACAAGTATATTTCATTGTTTGACACACTTGTAAGAATAATAGGATCATAACGTTGGGTGCGCACATTGGCACGATTAAGGGACATATGTGTACAAAATTTCATAATTCTAGCTTATACATAAGTAGGCAAAACGTAATGTAAAATGTTAAAAATGCACCCAAATTTCACCCTATTCAAAATTTGAACTCAATTTACCCCCTTAATATGGGAGATACGAGGATATGGTTTAGAAACAAACATGTAGAGCGATAAATGAGGCGTCTGATGGCGCAAAGTGTTTCTTAATATCATAAACCGTTTAGGAGATATGAATCTCGAAGTGGAAGTCTGCACTTTTCAACGTGCTCATGCTTATCCGTCATCTATATAAATAAAATTGTTTCTGTTTGTCTGTTTGTCTGTCTGTTTGTCTGTTCCACCATCACGTCGAAACGGCTGGATAGATCTCAACCAAACTTCATATTTAGAGTATACTGACCCCGGGGAAGGTTTCGATATGCATATCATTTTAAAATCTTTGAAAAGACGGGGGTTTTATAGGAAAAACGGTTTTCCTCCATTTTCTCTTATACTATTATAGGCAAAATATCGAATTTGTCGTATAAGGACGAGACAAAGCTCAATTTAATCCTCTTGACGCAAAGAACAAAACTCGGTAAGCCCTACGGGCCCGAAAACCATGTTTTAAGGCCCTAAAACCAACCGTTACGGAGATATTGGCACCACACTACCCCTGCTCTAGGAATCGGATAAAGAAATGAACTGCCGTAACCATGGCAACGTCAGCTCCAGGATTCTAGAGCAGTGAGATTATGCATGTACGTTTGGGCATAGCTGTCAACCAAAATAGGTACAAATAAGACTTAATATCTGGGAAAAAAATATACTGTTGTGTAAGGCACTCATAGGACTCCTTTGGGCGGGGATGGAAAGGGGGTGAAGAACGAGTGTAAATATCTTACTATATATAGAAATGGAAGTGTGTGTGTAAATGACACATCTCCAACTAAACCACTGGAGCAATTTCAACCAAACTTGGTACACGAATCACTTACTATCGGGAGACGATCACTGTGGGGGGTAAGCCATCCCTAGCGCCCTTAAGGGAGAGGGTCAGGGGGGTGGTAGTTACAATAATAATCGAGAATAGTGTCGAATTCATAGTTTTCGGGGTCGCTGAGTTGAAAAGTGATACTCTAGAATTTTTTTAAAATCCAGCCCCCTTTTAGGTTGGGAGCAAAGGGTGGGGGGGGTGGGGTGAGATATAGAAATAATTAAAAACAGTTTCGAATCCATAGATTTCAGGGTCTCTGAGATGAATAGTATTACTCCGGATTTTTTGCAAATCCAAGTGGGGAGCGAAGGGGGTGAGATATAAAATTAATCGAAAAACTACATATAAAAATATTATCTTCTTCTTCTTACTATATATAAAAATTGATGTATGTGTGTGCGTGGGTGTGTGGGTGTGGGTGTGTATATGACACATCTCCTAAACCACTGGAGCAATTTCACCAAACGTGGTACACTTATCAATTAGTATCAGGAGACAAACCGCGTGAGGGTAAGACACCCCTAGCACCCTTTTGGCAGGGGGCGAGGGGAGTGGTATAAAAATAATCTTATAAATAAAGTTGTTCGTTTCTGTTTGTCTGTTTGTCTGTTTGTCTGTTCCACCATCACGTCGAAACGGCTGGATAGATCTCAACCAAACTTCATATTTAGAGTATACTCATCCCGGGGAAGGTTTAGATACGCATATCATTTTAAAATCTTTGAATACACGGGGGGTTTATAAGAAAACCAGAATGGTTTTTCTACTATCACGTCGAAACGGCTGGATAGATCTCAAGCAAACTTCATATTTAGAGTATACTCCTCCCGGGGAAGGTTTCGATATGCATATCATTTTAAAATATTTGAATACACGGGGGTTTATAGGAAAACCAGAATGGTTTTTCCACCATCACGTCGAAACGGCTGGATAGATCTCAACCAAACTTCATACTTAGAGTATACTCCTCCCGGGGAAGGATTAGATATGCATATCATTTTAAAATCTTTGAATACACGGGGGGGGGGGGTTATAGGAAAACCAGAATGGTTTTTCCACCATCACGTCGAAACGGCTGGATAGATCTCAACCAAATTTCATATTTAGAGTATACTCATCCCGGGGAAGGTTTCGATATGCATATCATTTTAAAATCATTGAATACACGGGGGTTTATAGGAAAATCAGAACGGTTTTTCCACCATCACGTCGAAACGACTGGATAGATCTCAACCAAACTCCATATTTAGAGTATACTCATCCCGGGGAAGGTTTCGATATGCATATTATTTTAAAATCTTTGAATACACGGGGGGTTTATAGGAAAACCAGAATGGTTTTTCCACCATCACGTCGAAGCGGCTGGGTAGATCTCAACCAAACTTCATATTTAGAGTATACTCCTCCCGGGGAAGGTTTCGATACGCATATCATTTTAAAATCATTGAATACACGGGGGGTTTATAGGAAAACCAGAATGGTTTTTCCACCATCACGTCGAAACGGCTGGATAGATCTCAACAAAATTTCATATTTAGAGTATACTCATCCCGGGGAAGGTTTCGATATGCATATCATTTTAAAATCTTTGATTACACGGGGGTTGATAAGAAAACCAGAATGGTTTTTCCACCATCACGTCGAAACAGCTGGATAGATCTCAACCAAACTTCATATTTAGAGTATACTCCTCCCGGGGAAGGTTTCGATATGCATATCATTTTAAAATCTTTGAATACACGGGGGTTTATAGGAAAACCAGAATAGTTTATCCACCATCACGTCGAAACGGCTGGATAGATCTCAACCAAACTTCATATGTAGAGTATACTCCTCCCGGGGAAGGTTTTGATATGCATATCATTTTAAAATCTTTGAATACACGGGGGGTTTATAGGAAAACCAGAATGGTTTTTCCACCATCACGTCGAAACGGCTGGATGGATCTCAACAAAATTTTATTTAGAGTATACTCATCCCGGGGAAGGTTTCGATATGCATATCATTTTAAAATCTTTGATTACACGGAGGTTTATAAGAAAACCAGTATGGTTTTTCTACCATCACGTCGAAACAGCTGGATAGATCTCAACCAAACTTAATATTTAGAGCATACTCCTCCCGGGGAAGATTTCGATATGCATATCATTTTAAAATCCTTGAATACACGGGAGTTTATAGGAAAACCAGAATGGTTTTTCCACCATCACGTCGAAACGGCTGGATGGATCTCAACCAAATTTCATATTTAGAGTATACTCATCCCGGGGAAGGTTTCGATATGCATATTATTTAAAAAAAATTGAATACACGGGGTGTTTATAGGAAAACCAGAATGGTTTTTCCACCATCACGTCGAAACGGCTGGATATATCTCAACCAATCTTCATATTTAGAGTATACTCCTCCCGGGGAAGGTTTCGATATGCATATCATTTTAAAATCTTTGAATACACGGGGGGTTTATAGGAAAACCAGAATGGTTTTTCCACCATCACGTCGAAACGGCTGGATAGATCTCAACCAAATTTCATATTTAGAGTATACTCATCCCGGGGAAGGTTTCGATATGCATATCATTTTAAAACCTTTGAGTACACGGGGGGTTTATAAGAAAACCAGAATGGTTTTTCCACCATCACGTCGAAACGGCTGGATAGATCTCAACCAAATTTCATATTTAGAGTATACTCATCCCGGGGAAGGTTTCGATATGCATATCATTTTATAATCTTTGAATACACGGGGGTTTATAGGAAAACCAGAATAGTTTATCCACCATCACGTCGAAACGGCTGGATAGATCTCAACCAAATTTCATATTTAGAGTATACTCCTCCCGGGGAAGGTTTCGATATGCATATTATTTTAAAATCTTTGAATACACGGGGCGTTTATAGGAAAACCAGAATGGTTTTTCCACCATCACGTCGAAACGGCTGGATATATCTCAACCAAACTTCATATTTAGAGTATACTCATCCCGGGGAAGGTTTCGATATGCATATCATTTTAAAATCCTTGAATACACGGGGGGTTTATAGGAAAACCAGAATGGTTTTTCCACCATCACGTCGAAACGGCTGGATGGATCTCAACCAAATTTCATATTTAGAGTATACTCATCCCGGGGAAGGTTTCGATATGCATATCATTTTAAAATCTTTAATACACGGGGGGTTTATAGGAAAACCAGAATGGTTTTTCCACTATCACGTCGAAACGGCTGGATAGATCTCAACCAAACTTCACATTTAGAGCATACTCCTCCCGGGGAAGGTTTCGATATGCATATCATTTTAAAATCTTTGAATAGACGGGGTGTTTATTGGAAAACCAGAATGGTTTTCCTCCATTTTCTCTTATACTATTGATTTTCTGTAAACTTCGTTTACCGTACGTGAAACGTCTCTTCATTATAAACAACTTTCGTTATGTTTATAATTTACCTTACTCTTTATATGACGGAGAAATTTACAATTTTCTGCTGGTACCATGCTCTGCATTGAGTGACCGACAGACCGACAACGAACCTACAGGTTACCATGGCAACGTCTCTGACTGCATGCCAGCAGGGAAGTAACGTATTGCCATTTTCCTCATTATGCTTTTAAATTCTTGGTTGTTCCTTGGGTAGAATGCAAGAAAGGCGTCAATCGGCCTATCTGCGGGATATTGGCGGAATATCGTTGGATGTTATAACCGCCTTCGAATAGATTAAATAATAACACCATTAGTCATCTTCTTATTATTTGTTTACCTAGGAATCAATGGACCTAAATTGCTCCTCTGTTACCGTTTTATTATATCCATAACTCACACTAGCATAATTTATGGAGGGGCATTTGTTTTTCCAATACATTAACTTGGCATTTACATATTTGTCGTTTTCCGGCTGTCCTCAGTTATAATCCATTTTCTATTACTTTCAACTATCTTAACTGTATTATTTTCTTCCTTAATTACGCCGTATGTACGCGAGTGCTACAAACTACTGGATGTATTTCCACCAATACTCATATTTAGAATACACCTGTCCTTGATAGATTTTAGGGCAAATATTGTTTCTAAATCCCTGAACTGACTGGGGGTTTATACGAAACCGAAACAGTGATTTTGCACTTCCACAAAATATACACAACCAACGTTAATTTAAATCTACCTGCCTTGGTAGAAATTAATTTCTAAACCTTTTTTCTCATGTGCATCATTTCGATACGAGGATTAATAAGGGAGATATCATTAACGGACCGTTTTTTTGTACAAGTCCCATCGGACTTAACTCACGAGCGGGTGCGTGTAAAGCGTATTCCTTACAACTTGAAAACTACTGAAGACATTCGAACCAAAATTCATATTTAGCATCCACCTGTCCAAAGGTAGGTTTTAAACGTAAATAACATTTCATATTCCGGAATGGACTGGCGGTTTATAGGGAACCGAAATGGTGATTTTACTCTTGCACAATATATAGAGAACAAGACCAACCTGACTGGAAATCGACCAAACGTGATGGAATTCCACCTCTAAACCTTTTTTTCATGTGCATTTTTTCGTCAGGAGGATTAATAAGGGAGATATCATGAATGGTCAGTTTTGCAGGTTAAGTCCAGCGGCCATAACCAAAAAGGTGTTTTACATGGAGCAGATTCCTTATCTATATAAATCAAATCGTAACGACTGTGTGCCTCTACACTGACTATTTTGGCGAAATTTTCGTACAGCTTTCCGTTTAAGGGGTAATAATGACCATCTGCATAATTTTTGGTTTAGTTTCTGAAAGTCCTAATTTTTACCCGCCTCGCCGAAAATCCAGATTGCGGCATAATCTGCCAGAAGAAAAAGAAGATAATTGAAATTTGACAAAATTATACGTTTTAGCCTGTAACGAACGGAAAACATCCAAGATCATTAAATTCTTCACTTTTTATCCCCGAAGAATATCGAAATATGCAGGCAATTTTAATAATGGTGCAGACCTTCTGAAATTCCTATCGCATAACAGATTGCACAATCTCCGTTCAATTTGGAATGATCTACAACCTTGGTCTTATTACTCTTTGCCGTATCTGTATCAATTTTACGTTTGATTTTTCTCTATTAATGGATGTTAAGTCAATTTGGAATTTTCACATGCATAATTTACACCTTCGATTACTTATATGAAATACAGAATCATCAAACTCTTCACGAAAATTGGCCCACCCAGTAGCCATATATGAGCCAAATGCTATGTATATAGCTGTCACATAATTATCCGAAAAGTAATGTAATGTGAGATAATCTTACAAGAACGTTACCCTGTTCCACGTTTCTAACTCAATCTGACCCAAGAATAGATTACATATCATAGGACCAGCCATTTAGGCCACTAAATCCGGCGTGTCTTATGGTATAATCCTTTGTCGATATGACGTACGTTTAGTAGCAGTTAATCTGTAAATGAAGGTCTTCAGTATTGTAAACACGCATATAGTTTCGTATGTCGATCTATATATATTCACTGATGTCGATTTGTAGCGATCGAGAAAGGGTGGGTCTGCTATTGTAATCAGTACTCCCCACACCGACTTTGACTGGCAGTATGAAAGGGTTCCTTCTCCAACTCCTGTGTAACTGTCATTAGTAAGGAAGGTCTACAATTGTAATGAATAGTTCACTTCTCGATTTGACTTGCAGAAGGCAAGTGAGCATGCAGTTTTGTTTAAAACTCCCCTACCCGATTGTGTTTGGCAGTAGGCAAGGGTGCCCGCCATTATAAAGAAATGTCCTCATCTAAAATGTGACTGGCATTAGGCATAGTGGCCTGCTATTTTGATGGAAACTCACCAACTTGGTGTGACTGGCAGTAAGCTGGCTGAAAGTAGGAAAATGGGCCTGACATTATAATGATAACTGCACAACTTAATTTCGAGTGGTAGTAGGGTAATTGCATGCCATTATAATAAAAACTCTAATCTGTCTGGAAGTAGGAAAGGGGGGCTGCCATTTTAACGAAAACTCCCCAAATCGATTCTGTCCGCATAGTAGGCAATGGGGCCTGCAATTATAACGTAAACGTCCCAACTCGATTGTGAATGGCAGTAGGCAGTGAGCCTGCCGTTATATCACAAATCCATAACAAACACTTTACATTGGAAACAACGTACGGGGACCTCCCCATGCTCTTTCTCGGATAACGCTAAGAGACATGCAATTTTAAAACAATCTTATTTACTGCATGCACACTATTTACTTCGATATTCGAATACAATGTAGAATACCGTAGCGAAGCACGGGTACATTCGCTAGTCTATATATATAAAAGCAAGTCGGGCTGGAGCGATGTATATATAAATATTTAAAAATGAAAAAAGACGTGAATTAATGAGGCACTTCCAGAAATCTCAGAAATTTGAAACTTGGTACGAGGGAAACTGATGACCCCAGGATCCCTAGAAAAATCGGAAATTCTCAAAATTCCCTGAAGGGGGCACGCTGGGGGGGCTCAAATTTTGGGCTCAGCATAAGAACACAGTCGTATAGTATATCCAAAACGATAACCTATAGGTTTCGTGGGCTTAAAATTTTTCGGAATTTCCTCATTTTTATCCCCTATTTCCCCAAATCAAGATGGCGGCACAACCTGCCAGACGAGGTAGACAATTGAAATTTGGTGAAATTATAGCTTTTGGTCCCTAACCGACGGGAAAATTCCAAGATGTTCAAATTTTTCACTTTTTACCCCCAAAGTTATCGAAATATGAAGGCAATTTTAATGACTGTGCAGACATTCCTATTGAGCTATTTTTTGGCTAAACGGTAAGTCGTATAACAAAACGGATGGCACATTGTCGCTTCAATTCGGAGTGATTTACAACTTTGGTCCTGTGACATTATGTCGTATCTCTCTCCCTTATACGTTAAATTTGGCCGTATTTCTGGATTGTTCGTAAATTTGGTGATTTTGACAAGTATATTTCATTGTTTGACACACTTGTAAGAATAATAGGATCATGACGTTGGGTGCGCCCATTGGCACGATTATGGGACATATGTGTACCAAATTTCATAATTCTAGCTTATACATAAGTAGGCAAAATGTAATGTAAAATGTTAAAAATGCACCCAAATTTCACCCTATTCAAAATTTGAACTCAATTTACCCCCTTAATATGGGAGATACGAGGATATGGTTTAGAAACAAACATGTAGAGCGATAAATGAGGCGTCTGATGGCGCAAAGCGTTTCTTAATATCATAAACCGTTCAGGAGATATGAATCTCGAAGTGGAAGTCTGCACTTTTCAACGTGCTCATGCTTATCCGTCATCTATATATATATATAAAATAACTTGTCCTGACTGACTGACTGATTCATCATCGCCGAGCCAAAACTACTGGACATAAAGAAATGAAATTTTGGGGATATATTCATATTAAGATGTAGGTGCTCGCTAAGAGAGGATTTTTTTATATTCCGTCGCTAAGGGGGTGAAAAGGGGGGTGAAATTTAAAAAAAGAGTGTATCTATATCTCAATACTTTAAAAGTTTACAGATGTAAAAATTGGTATTTAGAATCTTCTTTTAAAATAAGGATACACATATTTTCTTGTTTTCTGAAAACCCCAGTAGGAGGGGTGAAAATGGGGAAAAATGGGTTGAATGCCTTCAATCAGGATACCGGTACTTATATCTCAGAAACTGAAGGTATTACAGACCTGAAAATTGGTACTTTTGATCACTTTTAAAAATAAAGAAACATGTATTTTTTTGTTTTCGGAAAATCGCAATAGGAGGAATGAAAAGGGGTGGAAAAAGGGTTGAATGCCTTTAATGAGGCTACTTATATCTCAGAAACTGAAGATATTACAGACCTGAAAATCGGTGTTTGGGATCTCCTTTAAAAATAAAGAAACACGTATTTTTTGTTTCTGGAAAATCCAATTAAGGGAGTTGGTGAAAAGGGGGTAATATGTTAAAATGAGTGTACCTATATCTCAAAACTTTTAAAGGTTATAGATGTGAAAATTGGTATTTAGAATCTCCTTTAAAAATAAAGAAACATGTATATTTTGTTTTCGGAAAAACCAATTAATGGCGGTAAAACAGGAGTGACAAATTGGGGTGAATTTTTGAAAGACTATATCTACAGAATATCTTAGAAACGTAAAATGTTACAGACGTAAAAAGTGGGTGTTTGGAATCTCCTGTAAATGTAAAGAAACATAGGTGAATTGTTTTTGGAAACTCCACTTAAGGGGAACTCAAAAGGGGTGAAATTTTGAAATGAGAATTTTTACAGTATATCTAAAAAACTTAACATGTTACAGAAGTGAAAAATGGTATTTTTTATCTCTATTAAACATAAAGAAACGTGTATTTTTAGTTTTCGGAAATATCACCTGGGTGGAGGGGGGGGGGTTATAGTGACTGAAAATGGTGTTGAATTCTTTTAATTAGGCTACTAATATATCAAAAATGAAGATTTTACAAACGTGAAATTTGAAATTTTCAATCTGCTTTAAAAGTAAAAACACACGTATTCTCTTAAATCCAATGAAGCGGGGGGGGGGGGGGGGGGTGAAAGAATTGAAAAATGAATTGGCTTAATTGTATGAGAATACATACATCTAATAAAAATAAAGTTATTACAGATGTGAAAATTCGTATTTGGATCTCCTTTAAAAACAAAGAAAAACGCGTTTTGGGCGGGAACCATCTTGGAGGGCGGGAGTGTAAAGGAGTTGAATTCCTTTCATGAGGACACATAAATCAAAAACTGAAGAAGTTAGAGTCGTGATAATTGGTATTTAGAAGATCCTTTACTATTAAAGAAACAAGTATTTTTTTCGGGAAAGTTCACTTAGGGGGGGGGGGAGTAGTGTGAAATGAAGTGAAAAAAGTAAATTACTTTTATGGGGATACTTATATCTCAAAACTGAAGGTAATAGACGTGAACATTGGTGTTTGGAATCTCCCTTAAACATAAAGAAACAAGCCTTCTTTTCATTTCTTTTTGTGGCGGGGGGGAGGTTGGCGGTAAATAAACTTAACGGCGGTGGGGTGTAGAAGGAGGTGAGACCAATTGATTTTACTGTTATTAATGTACTTACAAGGATCCTCCGTTGCTCAGACGGCACCGCGCCGGCCTCTCAAAGCTGGGTTCCGTGGTTCAAATCCCGGTCACTCTATGTGACATTCGTGCTGGACAAAATGGAGGCGGGACAGGTTTTTCTCCGGATACTCCGGTTTTCCCTGTCATCAGCCATTCCAGCAACACATAATAATAATAATAATAATAATAATAATAATAATAATAATAATAATAATAATAATAATAATAATAATAATAATGTTCCGGACCGTCGTCAAATGTGCGGACCGCGCTGGCAACGGCTCCTGGACGGGTAATGACTAATAATGCAGTCCGGCCGCGGGTTCAGTGCCGCCAAATCACCCAATATGACACCACGCCGGATCTCCTGAAGGATTTTATCCATATTAAAAATGATTAAAGGAAAAGATGGCAAAGATTTACGGACCCAACTGACCAGGAGGAATACCTGAGCCTAGCCCGGGAAGTACGAAATCGATTGCTGGAAAGGAATATTGAAAAATGGGAGGAAACGTGCTGTAAAATAATAGAAAACGAGTCAGATCGCGAATTTCGGCGGATTATATATCTAAAACAATAAGCATTCAATTATAAATTTCAGTATAATACCGTAGCGAAGCACGGGTATCTTGCTAGTCATCCATAAGAACGTTTGAATTTCAATGCAGTAGGAACTAGGTTATTTCGTACAAAAGTTTAACTTCCACCACTTGACCTTCTCGGGGGTATTTATCCTTCCACCTGTACAATGCATTAAATCCTCTGTGACCACCTTATGCTGAGGTGGTACACAGACTACATGATATTCACATCGCTTCTTAGTCGGAGATCACGGTGCCGATCAGAGATAAGCTGCAGTCACCACAAGTATAGGTAATGAGATGATTGATGCACTTTTGAAGAACGTATTACCACTAAAAGCAAGACATTTGCTTCTGAAAACCAAAATATGAGTTCCATCATAATTTCAGATACCGCAGGTATTACATCATCACAGTTATAACCATAATTTGTGTGACCAACATGCGCATTAAGATCACCACAGATAAGTGGGAACTCATATTCTGGACACGCTGAAACTTGATCTCGTAGCTCTTGCCAATTCTGTTCCTTATGTAGGTCGTCACAGCCGGATTGTGACAGAAAAAACACAAGCTCGAGCGGATGCAACGTCGATTGTAATTGACATAAGGCTGTCTGGATAGCACTGAACCTCAGCAACTCAATATTGTGGGCTTGCGCACACAATGAAGTCAACACCATTCCTGCTGGATGTAACCTGGTAGATAAGTTTATAGACATCTCTAACGTCATGAGATTTCCGGTCTTTCCAAAGCAAGCAATTTATTATCTAATTAACATAGCTACTCTTCAATTCTAAACTGGACTTACATTATCCTAATTACAACAGGTTATCTGAAACAGTCGAATTCAAGTGGGAACTAAATTTCTAGGGACATATCTCCCCTACAATGAAAATATAATGTAATAATGAAGCAAGAATGATATTTACTAATAAAATAATCACACTGCAATAATTCTCAGGTACATTTGGTTGTATCCTAATTACAATAGTTTAACTGACACAACAAATATTCGTAAACTATGAATCTATGGGACTTATGAGCCTGTAAATTTTCATTGACTACGTACATAACATTTAGTTCCCTTGGTTTTTGAAAGAGAATATAAGGTGAAAAGTTTGAATGAAATTATCAGTCAAAGAGCAGTGGTCAGTTGAAATCATAAATTTAAGCCCTACTAACGAAAGTTAATTAAACATAACATACGTCATATTGTTTTTAGGATGTTTTTATGATTTTACGATATCAGGCATGTCTCTTTCAAACCACACAGATAGGTCGTATGGCTATGATAAGCTTGAAAATGGCTAGGAGTGGGAAAGAAGCAACTGTGTCCTTAATTAAGGTACAGCCGCACCATTTGCAGCCCTGAAGATGGTTTTCCGTGGTTTCCCATTTTCACACCAGACACATGCTGGGGCTGTACCTTAATTAAGGCCACGGCCGCTTCCGTACCATTCCTAGCCCCTTCCTGCCTCATCGTTGCCATAAGACCTATCTGTGTCGGTGCGACGTAAAACAAATAACAAAAATGAAAATGTGAAACCATGGAAAACATGCACTTCAGGGCTGTCGACAATGGGTTCGAGCCCAGCATCTCCCAAATGCAGGCCGATACGTACACGGCCAGTTGTTCAGTACCATAAAGAAGCAATTGCTTGAATTCCTTCTCTTCCAGTAATTGTTGTGAGAGTATCTTTTTATGTAATTTCAAACATTACGTTAAAACGTAAGTTTTTATTTTAAAAACTTGGTGTTCACAGTTCCCCAGATTTACATGCACCTTTGGACATAAGTTTCCATACACAGGTCCGAAATTTGACGATACATGGGGTTACTTTGGAAGCGTAAAGAGTAAAATAGAATAGCAAATGCATCATCTTTCAAAATTCTATGCAGAGCATGCTTTTTTCCCTTAAAGTCAAGGTGGGCTGCCTACCTATGCCCTTCGGTTCTAGGATCGAGGTAGCCCTTACTTCTTCGCAGCTTCTCCGCATGTCTTTCACCAAGAATCCATTTAAGAGATCAAGCTTCCCGGCATTGTAATTACGATAGACCTTGCCTCCAAGTTTATACTTATATTCTTGCAGCACAGTCCGAAGTAACCCCGCGAATGAACCCTACTCAGAAAAACTGCGAAAGACATGATTCTTAAGGTGATCAAGCTTACGCAAGTTGATCCTAACAGAACTTCAGTTACAGTAAAACACTAGAAAACAAGTCACTTCAACTAACATTTGTTGACAATGTGAACATTCAGTACCACACCAGACAAGAAACAAATTCTCTCACTGAGAGATAGAGAGAGACAGGAATCAAGAAATAGTTTTATCACACTAGTTCTATGAACTTCGACTGTCCTATACCAACACAGATCTATACATATTAAGAAACAAAGTGTACACTTGTTTGAAGATAAACCGACATCCAGAATAATCCAATGGAATATTTGGAAGCTAATATTCATAGAAGTGTAAGATAACACTAGTAAATTGCAGGGTATACGCTGTAAAGGGGAATCATGTATCACAGGTGTCTGGGCATAGAGAAACGCTCATGGGTCAATTTATCTCGAAAGGGAAGTGATTAGGTTGGATCAAACACATTTCAATGACACTTGCGAGAATTATAAATTAACAAATAGTAAATTTAATGATTATCATTATTTTACTGTAAAACCAATTACAGTATTAAAATTAACAGCTAAAAGATAGCTGAAAATCTCAGAAAATTTAATTGTTAATAATGTATAACTACGGGACTCATACGAGGAATCTCGCATGTTTATAAAAGTTTGCAGTGGAGCAGCCGCTGGTGAACTAAGGAATACACAAATCAGTACAATATTCGACAGTCGTACTTACCACTTAATATAATCTTTTTTTTACATTTATGATATCGACTTGAACGTAAGCAAATGCAAGTGCATTACTATACTGACGAATGTTCCGGAAGTAACTTTTGGTTTTACTACCATTCTTTTCTTAACTGATCATTACAGCATATCATACTGACACAAAACAGGCGTCCCAACGGCCAAATGTGAAGTGGACACCAATGATGGCGCCTATTTTCCTACAGTTAACATTTTCAAGGCTAACACCACCCGGAAAGTTTTCAGAACTGTTCACAAGACCAGTTTCGAACCATAATAATTTAAGAAGAAATGAAGAAAATTTATGATTGGTTTCCAATTATTCACACCTTCTAGGCCGAGAACTGATAAAGGCGGTGTGTAATCGACGCTCAACTTACTCAGCTCTTACTCTACTGCTTTCGTACTGCTCTAATTTAGAGCACAACTTCACTTCGCTTTCCCACTACAATTCTACAAGATATTCTACGCCAAGCGACGTTTATTAGCCATGATGTCTTACAAAGGGAACACTTTATTTCGTCTTCTATAAGACATAACCACTATAATATTAATTGCGGAACACGTGTGGTATGCAAAAATCATCTGAACTCGCAAGTTAAGTGTCAACTGACATTTAAATAGGCATGGTTGGAGCACATATTAATATGCCATTTATTTTCAGTGTGTGTGTCTGTGTGTGTGGGTGGATGTCTGTGCGCGTGTCAGAAAGCTTACTGTTACGAGAAGCCTGCAAGACAAGGAACAAAGGAATCATTGTGCAGTTTGCAAGAAAAATCTTTAATTTCAACATGATGCACCTTGCAAGGGCTATTCCTTTCTGGAATATGGAACTAAAAGGGGAGATCCCACCACACCCTAAAGGGTGCTAAATGGACCAATCGTGAGACATTGCAAGTCAGGACCTAATCAACTTCCATCATAAACATTTAAGTACCCTTTTTAAATATTATTTTCCTTTTCAGAATGACTTATTTATTGAAATTATATTTTCTATTGTTTTCTGTTGTGACAGATTCTTATCGCTTCTCATCTACTTATTGGTGCTGGTAAGTTTTGTGAATAATTGAAATACACCCACATCCATAAAATCAAAATCACCTTGAAAGACTAGAGATGGGAATTCATACTCACAGGACATGTGCAATAGTAAGTTCTGAAGAAATGGCTAGCATCTGAACAACGTCGACCCTCAGTTTCAAGGCCCACACTGATATCTCTGCGCACCACCACCCACTGGTAAATTGTGCCTGCGGCTCTCGTTGTCGCTATAAACCGAAGGTAATGGATCAGTTTGTCCTGAGCAGTGCAGTACCTACAGTACTGTATATGCTCCAGTGGTGTGCCAGGTACTGTCACTTTTGTAGGTTGAAAGACATATTTTCTTACGATCACTAAGTTAGTATTTTTTGTGTTTAAACGCAGAACTTTGTTTGACCAATCAGTTTGCTAATATCTGCGGATCATCAGCACTTATTGCAAACAGAAAAGTATCATATGCATTATGCAGATTATTTATTACGATTCCATTAACAATGATGATATCCTGTTTTCCTTGCAGTGCTTAAGAAAAACACCCTTTCACAGTAGATACTGAAGAGGAGTTGAGTTATAACAGAGCCTTGCCTCATCCCTTGCTTTATTTCAATAGCATGGTTGTTGGTGTTATCAACATTAACAGATGAGGACTGATTTTAATACAGGTTGGCAACGGTTCGTATGTCTTTTTTATCCAGACTAATATCATATAGTGTAGTCAATTTAAGAGGTAACTAGAAAGTATCTAGACAAGTGGAAATAAAGCAACACCTAGACGAATCATTCTCTTGTGAAAGGAAACATGCTGTCTTTCCTGAACATAGATACCTTGATCATGACCAAGGGTTTCTAGTTTAATGTGGAATCCGAACCAGAAGGATGTCTTCTTAATTTAATGACTCCCACATTCCTTGGCCGGAACTCTACCCACAGCCTGCTCAGCGGCAATGATACTAGGCATTCATGCCGCCTGATCTTAGGTCAGCAATAACCTTACACCTGTCTTGGTCGAAATGGGCCTGTACTTTGTATTGAACTTGGATCTCATCATTTAAGGCACCCTTTGGGTGGTCCAGTGACAGAGAACACTAGCAAAAGATATGTGGACCTACAGGCAAGAGACCAAGAGAATATAGAGTTTGGGTAAATGTGTTGCAAGGAAGATATTTTAAGATGTCGTTGGTGATGTGGGTCATCACTTCACTAGTGCCCGCTCCTAATGCTCGAGAGTTTCTGGAACCCTTTGAGATTGTCGGTATAGTCTTTCACGGCCAGTGTCTTCACTGTATGCTGCGCTCGAATTGCGTTAGTAGCTGCCAATGTTTCGCCGGAAACTGAGCGCAGCATTCTCAGGAATCCGCTCTGTATGAACGTCAGTAGTGTACACAAGGTGTGGCATCCAGTAAATGGAAGAGTAACCCGAACTGGCAAGAAATTTATCTGAGAAGAAACATAAAACACATTGTTGGTGTAGCTCCGAAGAAGTAGCAGATGGAAACTGCCATGAAAGTGAGGATCTGGCAACGTTTGAGGCCGACGTGTGGAATGGACGTGTTCCTACAAGCTGGGCTCAGCTTACGTCGCCTGTCCGTTATGTATAACAGAGTAACAGAGGAGGGACTGTTGACAACTTGGCCAAGTGTAGATCCTTCAAACGGCACTCGTCATACAACAGCCACGCCCAGAAATCTCCTGAGCTGTATCGATTACTTTCCTCATGATGGACCTAGAACTTGTATAACAATTAGTCAAGTATATTCCATCTCTTCGTGAAGTGATAGTTATTATTATTATTCTTTATAGTGGCCTAGAATCTAGGTTATCGGCCCCTAATGGTACGAAATGTAAGAAAAATTTTCAAGTCCAAAAATTCATCCACCGACCACAATTCAATTCTTGATTATGAATAATGAATGGATGAATTCGAAGGTAAAATTATCAGCAGCTCACAGTATTACAATTTACAAATAATTTCATATCAATACTCCGATTCCAATTAAAGAAACACGACGACGAACAATGATTATGAACTTAAAACAATGGTATGTTCTGACCAAGGTGCTGTTCCCAAAGCACATCCCTGAATAGATGATATTTTGTTGAAAATACAAGCCAACGGCCCCTCATAATGGTATGTATCCCTAGTAGAGCAGAACCATGTTCTTTATCATATAGCGGTACTAAAGTATACTCACGGTGTTCTTCACTACGCACAGGTAATGTACTGCGCACAGGTAATGCAGACTTATGGTGTTCGTCACATAAGGGCCCCAATCATACGCAATGCAAGAATGGCGTTCCTAACATAGTAGGTACTAATCACAGGGACCCGTACTATCCCGTGGTGTTCCTAACATAGTGAGTACTAATCATAGGTAAACACCAGACCCGTAGATTCTGTCACAGTTCCGAATGGGGATATGAACACAGTTATGACAACGGCGAGCTAATACAACAATGGGCAGATGCTACGGAACTCTCTCTTATTCATGATGGCAAACAGCCACTTTATTTTAACAGTGGCCATTGGAGAAGAGGATATCATCCAGATTTGATTTTCGTCACTAATAACTTAGGAGAACAATGCAGCAAGGGAGTATGCAACCCAGTACCTAAGTCTCAACACAGACCAATCTTGTCAGTTTTACTCCGCTATCCGACCTCTGTATGTTCCCTTTCGTCGTAGATACAACTTCAAAAAAGGGAGATTGGTCAAAATTCCCTGCTTTACTGGATGATACGGTCCAAAACATCAAACCAATTCCTGAATCATATGAACAGGTCACTTAGGCTGTTAAGGAAAGTTCTCGTAAATCTATTCCGCGTGGATGTCGCACTAGTTACATCGAAGGTCTTAATCTGGATGCAGTCTCGCAACTAAATGACTACTACAAGCTATTCAAACAGAAACTAATAGGTGAGGAAACTATTGCAGCAGCACACGCCCTAACTTCTCTAAGAGCCTCATCGAAAAGAGAGAGTTGGTGCTTATGACGCTGAGCAGCCAAAAGGCCTGGAGACTCCTAATGAAGTTGACCAGAGGTCTAACCTTGAGTAACACCCATTCTTTTGTTACAGCCAATCAGACTGCCCACCAACTTCTCATGAATGGCAAAATAAAACAAGAAGCCAAAACCCGGAGAGCTATGTTGAAGGTACCTGCGGGTAGGGATGAAGAAATATCTGAGCTCATGCAACATTTCAATTTCACTGAGTTGGAAAATGCAATTATCAAGTGCAAATCAGGTAAAGCTGCGGGTTTGGATGATTTGCGAGTTGAGAAAATAAATAATTTTTGAAGAAACACGAAAGAATTGTTGCTACAATTTTATAATAACTGCTTACGGATGTGCAATATTGTGGAGCAAAGCACGTGTAATTGCTGGTCTAAAGCCTGGAATGGACAACAGAGACCCCAGGAACTACAGACCAATATCTCTTCTGTGCCACCGATATAAGATTTTCGAAAGAATGATACTCAACAGACTCATCCAGACTATCAACAAAAACCTCATTCCACAACAGGAAGGTTTTAGACCAGGCATGAATGCTGTTGCACAAGTTCAAACCTCACGCAGTACATTGAGGACGGTTTTGAAAATCGACAAATTACAGGGGTAGATTTCATTGACCTCAGTGCTGCATATGATAAGAGCGAACCACCGTATACTGCTTCAGAAGATCTTTACACTCACGAAAGATTCAAAACTTACCAGATTGATGTCAACCTTGTTGCAGAACCGCAGTTTTTTATTTTCAAGGACAAAGAATCAGATGGAGATCACAGAAAAATGGATTGCCCCAAGGAAGTGTACTGGCTCCATTGCAATTTATTAGTTATACCAATGACCAACCACTCCCTAACAAAACAAGAAGTTTCATACATACAGACGACCTTTACTAGCCTGCCAGTGTGCATCATTTGAAGAGGTAGAACTCACACTTGACAGCGCTCGGAAGGATTTATTCAAATAATACAAGACTAACCACCTAAAGCCGAATCCGTCAAAATCTCTGCTTTGTGCTTTCCACTTCAAGAACAGAGAGGCATCAAGGAAATTACACGTCTCTTTGAATGGAACCCTCCTGGAACATTCTTTCACCCCAAAGTACCTAGGCGTAACGCTGGGCCGCTCACTTACTTTCAGAAAGTACTGTTTCAACATCAATCACAAAGTCAATGCCAGAAACAACATCCTGAGGAAGCTGAGAGGTACAAACTGGGATGCAAAGCTACAAGTTCTTAGAACCACTGCATTGGTTCTGTGTTACACTACTGCGTAATACGCATCAACTGTGTGGTATAGATCAACACACGCTAAGACTGTGGACCTGCCCTGAATGAAGCTTGTAGATTAATCACAGGATGCCTGAAACCTACCCCTGTTGAGAAGATACACTGACTTGCTGGCGTTGCACCTCCAAGTAACCGTCGAGAAATCGCTGCTGATCAAGAACGACTAAAGATTGAGAATGTTGGAGCTCTCCCGGTGTTTGGTCATCAACAATCTCAATCTAGGCTGAAATCCAGGAAAAGTTCCCTCCAGACGTCGAATCCCTTGAAAGGACCACCAGAAAAGGCAAGACATTTCTTATGGAAATCTAAGCAGCAATAATGGATGAGGCCACGTGAATATCTTCCGACTGGGTGTAATGAAGACTGGAGTGTTTGGAGGTCCCTTAACCGATTAAGAACTGGTGTCAGCAGGGCGAAGTAATCACTTAAGTTATGGGGCTTCACATCAGAGGACAGCAAGTGCGACTGCGGTGAAGAAAAGAAACAGTGAACCATATGTATCAATGTCCTTTCAGCCCATTTTCATTCTCAGAGCATGATTTAATGCTTGGTGATTACAATGCCCTAGGTGTGGCTCAGTTTTGGAAAACACCATCTAGATGTACAGTAAATTTGGTCAATTTCCTATGTTTGTTAATTTTTTGGAATTTTCGTAATTTGAAATTATTTTACTTTTACTGTATGATTAAGTATGATTCTGACACGAATAAATAAATAAACCAGACCCGTGGTGTTCCCCAGAACGCAAATCCATGGTTTTCGTCACATAGTTCTACATATCTCAGGGACCCGTACTATCCCGTTGTGTTCCTCAAATAGTGGGTACTAATGATAACTAAAACCCAGACCCGTGTTTTTTCTCGGAACGCATTCCCATAGGTTTCCTTCAGAGTGGGTCTAATTACAAGGATGATGGAAATAAACACAGGTAATTTGGTTGAAAATTCAGCATCCCTTGGACTCGTCCCCCACCCACAGAGGTTTGAGTGTTTGGTCCGCGATATAAATTTGATTTCGCTCAAGTCGGCCGGAAAATCGGGTAGGACTCCCCCTATCTGCCACCTGGGACGCGCCATGTTGGAGTTATCACGACAGCGTAGTATGTTCGAGGTAATCTGCTTTAATCTGATATCGTCTATCCCTCCCGGCTCACCGCTAGAAAAGCCGCATATATTTTTTTGCTAGTTGCTTTACGTTGCACCGACACAGATAGGTCTTATCGCGACAATGGTACAGGAAAGGGCTAGGAGTGGCAAGGAAGCGGCCGTGGCCTTAATGAAGGTACAGCCCCAGCATTTGCCTGGTGTGAAATTGGGAAACCACGGAAAAACACTTTCAGGGCTGCCGACAGTGGGGCCCGAACCTACTAACTCCTGAATACTGGATACTGACCGCACTTAAGCAACTGCAGCTATCGAGCTCGGTGAAAAGCCGCATAAGGTGACTAAACTCTAATTATTCTGACCGTAAAATTTTGAAGTGTGATGGTGAGGTTTACCATTCTCAACGAGGTGGCGGACAATATTTTTAGATGTTACATTCGCATGACCCTCTCTAGCTGTTAGGTTTACAACTCAGATGCTTAAGAAACCTCCAGGCATTGTGGCTGCTCTTCCTTATATCAGTCTCCTCCATCCCTCTTGTTATTATATATCTCTTCCAAGGGAACTTCCGCAGCTTGGACGGTTTCGGAGCTCAAAGGATCGTTGTCAAGGAGATCACGATAGTTTCACAACATTCCCCTAGTTTCTGTATATAGTGTGCAGCCTCAGGGAAGTGAGATACGAGAACAATGCTTCACGATATTTGCAAAATAATCATATGATTCAGTAAAAAGCTCTATGTTCAGAATGTTCTCGTCCAGTGAAAAGGTACATTTCTCCTAATCAGCCTTCATAAAATGATATCTTCTTCGAAGAGGAACTCAGATTCTAAAGATTTAAAGGTAAGACGTATGAATCTAAGACGAAGCCACAGAACTGGTTGCAAATAGAGGATTATGGAGGCGTTTAGTAAATTCACAGAGGGTCGGCGGTTGAACGCTGGAGGGCATGACAGTCTGTAATGAAGGACGATGAGGGATTTTTGCCCCACTTATTTCGCTGATAACTGAGATATGTTTGTTTACGCGGATACTGTAAGTTAATATCTGGATTATATCCATGTTCCATCTCGCACTGTTGAATGATGCTGGAAGTTTGTTATGCAGTATAATTAGATCGCACGAATCTGCCCATTCTACGCCAGCCTCTTCTCTTTTGTCGGTACCTGGGTAGCCCCATATTGTATTCTGACTGTTGAAATCACCAAACACAAAATTCTCATATTGATGCCGGAAGGCTCCACAAATCTAAACACAGTATCTGATGGCTTATTAATTGAGCTCTACTGTGGGAGTTTCAATGTCATTACGGGGGAGGATCTGGACGTTGGATAGCACTGAGTATCTTCAACCACTAAACTGATGCCCTTGATTTTTGAACGGCGAAGATTCTAGTCTCGGTGAGTTTCTTGAATGCATAATATTAGCGTGCGGAGAAAAATTGCGAGGGTATATATTTTGTGTTCTTTTTTCAGATTCTTGGAATTCAGTCACTAATAGAAATAAAATAATGAAAATGCAAAATATTATTATGCAAAAGTTCGTAAAATAAACCAGTATATCCATACATACAGAGGACGACGAAGAGCAGAAATTGAGCGGTCACAAAAGTTAAATACGGTCGGTTTATTCCAGTAACTTCTACAATGTCGTCCAGTGCACTTTGCTATGTGTAGGGCTGATAAGACCTTGTATTATTTTAGGAGAAGTTTAGCACAGCTTCAACTATTAATTTCTGAAATTAAATTGAAGCAAGAAATTAAGTGGTTCAACCTATTCAATGCAAGTAAGTAAGAAATGTAGTGTTACATTCTTATTCGGTTAAAAGAGGTACCGGTTTCGACCATCAATCTGGGCCATCATCAGCCAATTAAAAATATAAAAACAATGCACAGGGAAACAAAAAATTAAAGGATATGTCTTTCACAAAAGCAGTTCATGAAGCATTATAAGACAATAGGGGTTAGGACTGCCCGATTTTAAATCATAAAATCCAGATGAACTCGAAGAACAGTCACTTATTTGTGTCAAAGCGCAAGTCCCTGAAGAGTGGCACAACACACGCAATGTCCGGCACTGTTTTCAACCAAATAAGTATGTAACACTACATTTCTTATTTACTTGCATTGAATAGGTTGAACCATTTAATTTCTTGTTTCAATTTAATTTGTGATACAGTTCAATATGGAACATTATGACATTTTATTAATTTCTGTGTTGAGAGGACACGAGGCGAAACGTACGATGCTTACGTGCGTTAGAAAATTTTGTCAAATTATTATTCGGCATGGGACGTTAAATTTAGTGCATTTCTCATCGAATTCTTTCAGACGTAATGAAGCACGTGTTCGCATTAGAGCAGTGAAATTTAGAGGAATTTTAAGCAAGTTAATTTGCGAGATTTCATGAGCACAGACGTACAATCAGTTGTGTATACAAATTGAAAAGTTTTGGTCAACTTGTAATTTATAAACGTCAATAATGGTAATAAAAATTATTTATTTATTTGGCGTATGGCTACATAACTAAAATCGATTAATATTTACAATAATGATTTCATACTAATAACAATAAAATTTGATTCCATCACGCTAGTAAGTTGAAGACAGGGGATAGTTAGATTTTAATCTATCTCAGCAGTATAACTATGGTATTTAGCATTAGAGGTTGCCTCAAGGCATTTCCTGGCAAGCTGGTTAATGATAAAATTCACATCAAATGTTTGGCCATCACATATTATCTAGTTGATTTATCCAACAATAGGAAATAAATTTAGTCCCTAGAAAAACTTCATAAAACTGCATCTAAAATGAATCCAAATCACATAATAGAAAACCCGATACACGGAAATATCTACTCGTACAAACAAAACCGTGTAACTCAGTTTGGCAAAATTCCTCACGTAAATAATTTCAAATACTTGGGGAAATTCTCCAGCAATCCACATTAAAACATGAAGAAAACAGGAAAAGTTTTCTATAGTAGAAGTAGGTCATAGTATCACACGGAAAAGGTACAAAAATTAATATCCTGGAACGCTAAATTAATATATTATAACACGTAATTAGGTCTGAAGCATCCAACATGTCAGAAACATTGATCAGAGTGGAGAAAGATCACTACCTAAAATTATCGAAAAACTAAAAGGAAATGTCGTGAGGGACATCTTTGGCAAGGTATGCATAGTAGGGGTGTGGATGAATAGGAGGACTTTGGAATTATACCAACATATTGAGAAAATATCGGACACAATTGGAAAAAGGCGATTGAAATTTGATGACCATATTCAAAGAATGGTTGATGAATGACAAACTAAAAAGATATTTAAGTATGCCTCCTCGCTAAAAGGCAAGAATAATTGGATTATCGACAAGAAAAGGACTTCGAGAAATCAGTATTCCAGATTAAAGTACATGGGACAAAGCGAAGCATTATGATAAAAAGCCAGGATGAAAACAAAGGCATGAACCGCTCTCCGGTATACACCATGAGGTGTGTCGAGGAGGCGCCGTTGTGGCTGAAGAACTTATTACTTCTCTACTGTGTGCGACCGCATGTGCCTGGCTACATCTTCAGAATTTGAGATGGTCCTATTCGTTCAGTAGTTGGAGTGACTTGAAACAAAACCACAGTATTAAATCACGTGCGACTTCATCCCGGCGAGAGGTGACGCTCGTGCACCGACAGCGTGGTGCTGCGAGCGAAGATTTGCCACAAAACACGGCACAGATCGGCATCTCGCGAGTGTGGTTCAGATGTGCAGCGTTAAGTTACATGAAACACTAAACCTTTTATCATATTACTGAGAACATGTGTGCTTTTACACCAGTGTGTGTTCGGACCTGAACTGTTAGACTGACTTTCTGGTTGAAGATATGCGACGGATATTTCATGGTATGGCTTCTCGCTGGTAAGCGTTGTAGAAGTGCAATTCTTCCGTTAAAGTGCTTACTACAGATACTGCTTTGATGTGGCTATTCTCTCGTGTGAGTTAGTATGTGACGTACTGGTTGAGATTTTCTGTTCAATGATTTGCCACATAAATTACAAACGAAGGACATCTCACCAGTATGAGGTCGCATGTGACGTGACAAGGCGGATGCACACAGAATGACTTGCTACAGATGATGCAAGAGGTTGGCATCTCACCAGTGATAGTTCGCATATGACAAACCTGGCAGGATTTAGTGATGAATGGCATGCCAAGATATACTGCAGTTGAACGGCGACTCGCCGGTGTGTGTGTATGTATGTGACGTGCCAAGTGTGATCTACTGCCGAAAGCCTTCCCACATACAGTGCAGATAATGGCTTCTCGCACGTGTGTGATCTCATGTGACCTGGAACTCGGGATTTCGTGGTGAATAACTTCCCACACTCATTAGAGGAATGCGGCTTATTGTCCATGTGAGCCCGCAGATGATATTTTAGAACGACTTGCCCGCTGAAGCATTTGCCGGAGACATTACAGCTGTATGGCCTCTCATACCTGTGAATCCGCATATGTTATGAGTATACCTCGTTCGGTGAAGAGCTTCCAGCAGATAATGCACCAATATTAGCTTCTCGCCGGTGTGAATCCGAATGTGACGACCAAGGCAGGATTTGCCGCAGAATTTGCACCAGTTTGGCTTTTCACCCGTATGACTCCCCGAGTGAGCTGATAGCTGTACTTTTTGTATGAAGTATTTTAAACAACATTGCATTCGTGCGGCTGTGGTCTGTGTGTTTTGATGTGACGTGCTAAATGGCTTTTTCTACTGAATATCTTGCCACACGCAATGCATTGCAGTGTCTTGTCTCCCGTATGAGTCTGTATGTGATATGTTAACCCAACTTTCTGGCTAAAAGATTTGCCACAAACATTACAGGAATATAGCCTCACGCCAGTATGTGTCCGCATATGTACCGCAAGTCCACTTTTAAGGATGAATTGCTTCCCACACATGATAACCTAGACGTGATTTACTGCTGAAGGATTTGTAACAGACATCATACCGTTATGGCTCGTCACACGTGTGAGTTCACATGTAGGCGACTACGTTTTCTCTTCGGATGAAGGTTTTGCCACATAGACGGCAGCGGTGTAGTTTGCGTTCATGTGAGTCTGTAGGTGAAGTGCTAAGTGGGATTTCCTACGGAATGACCTGTAGCATATATCGCACAAGAAATGCTTCGCGCCTATGTGTGAATGCATTTGAAAGGCTAGGTAGGATTTCGTGATGAACGACTTACCACATACAATGCACTCATGTGGCCTTTTGGCTGTGTGCGCGTGGAAATGTCGTGAGAGGTGGATTCTATTTCTGAATGACTTACCACACAAATTTCCATCTAAAACAGGTTGTTCCGCCGTCCGGAGGTTGATGATCTGCATAGCTCATCTCGGCTCTTGATCTACACTGACTGACAGAGCAAATGCAACACCAAGAAGGAGTAGTCAGAACTTTATGCCAATTGCAGGGTAGACTGACGTCACTGAGGTATGCTCATGATGTGAAATGCGCCGCTGTGCTGCGCACGTAGCGAACGATAAATGGGACACGGCGTTGGCGAATGGCCCACTTCGTACCGTGATTTCTCAGCCGACAGTCATAGTAGAACGTGTTGTCTTGTGCCACAGGACACGTGTATAGCTAAGAATGCCAGGCCGCCGTCAACGGAGGCATTTCCAGCAGACAGACGACTTTACCAGGGGTATGGTGATCGGGATGAGAAGGGCAGGTTGGTCGCTTCGTCAAATCGCAGCCGATACCCATAGGGATGTGTCCACGGTGCAGCGCCGGTGGCGAAGATGGTTGGCGCAGGGACATGTGGCACGTGCGAGGGGTCCAGGCGCAGCCCGAGTGACGTCAGCACGCGAGGATCGGCGCATCCGCCGCCAAGCGGTGGCAGCCCCGCACGCCACGTCAACCGCCATTCTTCAGCATGTGCAAGACACGCTGGCTGTTCCAATATCGACCAGAACAATTTCCCGTCGATTGGTTGAAGGAGGCCTGCACTCCCGGCGTCCGCTCAGGAGACTACCATTGACTCCACAGCATAGACGTGCACGCCTGGCATGGTGCCGGGCTAGAGCGACTTGGATGAGGGAATGGCGGAACGTCGTGTTCTCCGATGAGTCACGCTTCTGTTCTGTCAGTGATAATCACCGCAGACGAGTGTGGCGTCGGCGTGGAGAAAGGTCAAATCCGGCAGTAACTGTGGAGCGCCCTACCGCTAGACAACGCGGCATCATGATTTGGGGCGCTATTGCGTATGATTCCACGTCACCTCTAGTATGTATTCAAGGCACGTTAAATGCCCACCGCTACGTGCAGCATGTGCTGCGGCCGGTGGCACTCCCGTACCTTCAGGGGCTGCCCGATGCTCTGTTTCAGCAGGATAATGCCCGCCCACACACTGCTCGCATCTCCCAACAGGCTCTACGAGGTGTACAGATGCTTCCGTGGCCAGCGTACTCTCCGGATCTCTCACCAATCGAACGCGTGTGGGATCTCATTGGACGCCGTTTGCAAACTCTGCCCCAGCCTCGTACGGACGACCAACTGTGGCAAATGGTTGACAGAGAATGGAGAACCATCCCTCAGGACACCATCCGCACTCTTATTGACTCTGTACCTCGACGTGTTGCTGCGTGCATCGCCGCTCGCAGTGGTCCTACATCCTACTGAGTCGATGCCGTGCGCATTGTGTAAAATGCATATCGGTTTGAAATAAACATCAATTATTCGTCCGTGCCGTCTCTGTTTTTTCCCCAACTTTCATCCCTTTCGAACCACTCCTTCTTGGTGTTGCATTTGCTCTGTCAGTCAGTGTATATAGACAAATTAAAACCACGTGACGAATAGTTTAACAGCCAACTCAACCAAAACTCTCATACAAAGGAAATGCTACTGTACATTCCACTCACTAGTATCCCACGCAGAGGATTTCATTACAGATGAACATCTTATTTGTAGGGTAAACATAATCTGAGATTATATTCAGAGTGTAGAGTTAAATTTAAAAAGCTCTCACTTTTTACGAAGATGTGTTGCGTCTTTTCTCTCTAATTACGATATCACGCGCAAGAAACTTGTGACGATGTGGGAATGTACAAATTCATAGACAACCTCATTTTAAAAAATCAATGATAAGAAGAGGTATAGTCTAAAAGGAGGATAACAAGCTCTTTAATCCGGCACACATTTATATACTGAAATCCGTGTATGTCTGTTCTCCTACATAATGACGGCATTAGCTTAGGAGTTTTGATGTTGTTCAAGTGCTCTGCACTTTGTGGCTGTCAAGTAATAATTTTTGTAAAAGCCCTTGTTGTTGAGGGTGTTTGGGAGAATCTCTCTGTTGTAGATCTTAATAAAATTGAGAACATTTTTTGCCAACAGTCAGCAAGATCTGATGAAGCAGGGCTAATCTTCTATGAATGTCACTTACTGTCACGCAAAACATACTTATAGAATTTGTACATTGTTATCACATCAATGTAGCAGTCTATACGTCAGAGTCTGGTCATTTCTAATTACGTAGCACTGATGTGCAATCAAACAGAGCCAACCCGCATATAGGACGGTAGGTTTATACAAGGAAGTTCATACTTACTACCATGTCTTTAATAGAGGCCATATACAAAATGGAAACCACTCATCCTGATGAAATACTGTGAAAGATGAAATATAACAAGCACATGACAGCTCTTTCCCTATCAGTGACGCTTTCTTTTCTCCTCCAGATACCTTTGTCACAGACATTATGCAGTCAACAATGAATATGGCTTTGGTAGTAGTAGTATAATGGGAGAGTTCGGCGGCCGCGGCCGCCGCCGCCTCCGCCTCCGCCGCCGCCGCCCGCGGGAAATTTGAATTTTGGCGGGAAATTTGAATTTTGGCGCGAGATTTGAATTTGTAAACAAAGCCACGTGCTTTTTGACAGCTGTCATCGACAACAACGCAACGCTAACCTCACTGCTGCCATCTTGACGGGCCTAAACCTCACTAGTGCCAACTTAACCTAACTAGCATGAGGTAAACAAACCCACGTGTTTTTTGACAGCCACGTGCTTTTTGACGGACAACAACGCATCGCTAACCTCAGTACTGCCATCTTGACGGGCCTAAACCTCAGTAGTGCCAACTTAACCTAACTAGCGCGAGGTAAACAAAGCCACGTGCTTTTTGACAACCACGTGCTTTTTGACAGATTTGTAAACAAAGCCACGTGCTTTTTGACAGCTGTCATCGACAACAACGCATCGCAAACCTCAGTACTACCATCTTGACGGGCCTAAACCTCAGTAGTGCCAACTTAACCTAACTAGCATGAGGTAAACAAAGCCACGTGTTTTTTGACAGCCACATGCTTTTTGACAGCTGTCATCCGCCATCTTTAAACTACAGAGCGCTGTGCTGCCCTCTTTCGTCACCTGTCATCGGCAGTGCTGCCATCTTGGCGGGCCTAAACCTTAGTGCTACCAACTTAACCTCACTAGCTCGAGATAAACAAATCCACGTGCTTTTTGACAGCCACGTGCTTTTTTGACAGCAGTCATCCGCCATCTTTAATCCATAGAGCACAGTGCTGCCCTCTTTAGCTACTTACCTTTGAAATGTGGTGGCGGATAATTTGAAAAATGCTTTTCGACAAGCAGCCATCTTTAATCCAGAGAGAACAGTGCTGCCCTCTATGTGGTGACGGCAAATTGAAAAATTCCACGTGCTCTTGTTTGGAAACAAACTCACGTGCTTTTTCGACAGCTACCATCAGCCATCTTTAATCTATAGAGCACAGTGCTGCCCTCTTTAGCTACTTACCTATGAAATGTGGTGGCGACAAATTCCACGTGCTCTTGTTTAGTAAACAAACTCACGTGCTTTTTTGTCAGCTGTCATCCGCCATCTTTAATCTATAGAGCACAGTGCTGCCCTCTTTCGTCACCTGTCATCCGCAGTGCTGCCATCTTGGCGGACCTAAACCTTAGTGCTACCAACTTAACCTCACTAGCGCGAGATAAACAAAGCCACGTGCTTTTTTGACAGCTGTCATCCACCATCTTTAATCTATAGAGCACAGTGGTGCCCTCTTTAGCTACTTACCTTTGAAATGTGGTGGCGGATAATTTGAAAAATGCTTTTTTGACAGCAACCATCTTTGAGCACCGTGCTACCCTCTTTTGTGGTGGCAGGCAATTCCACGTGACAGCAGCCATCTTTAATCATGAGAGCACCGTGCTGCCCTCTATGTGGTGGCGGCAAATTCTACATGCTCTTGTTTGGAAACAAACTCACGTGCTTTTTTCTGACAGCTGTCATCCGCCATCTTGCATCACAAACCTCAGTGCTGCGCTCTTTAGCTAGATACCTTTGAAATGTGGTGGCGGCAATTTGAAAAAAATCTATGTGCTCTTGTTTAGTAAACAAAGCCACGTGCTTTTTATGACAGCTGTCATCCACCATCTTTAATCAATAGAGCACTGTGCTGCAGGCAATTTCATCACCTGTCATCCGCCATCTTTTAATGAACAGAGCACCGTGCTGCTCTCTGTAGTAGCGGGCAATTTGAAAAGTTCTGTTAGCTGTCATCCACCATCTTTAATCAAGAGAGCACCGTGCTGCCATCTATGTGGTGGCGGCAAATTCCACGTGCTCTTGTTTAGTAAACAAACTCACGCGCTTTCTGGTCAGCTGTCATCCACCATCTTACATCGCAAACCTCAGTGCTACACTCTATGTGGTGGCGGATAATTTAAAAAGAAAAATTCTACATCAGTCCTCTCTCGACGCTAATTGCACAAGATGGTGACTATACATGACTCCTTAAAGGTGCTTATGCAAGATGATCGCTATACATAGACGCCCTTGGGATGCTTGCGCAAGATGGCGGTTATACATGGCTCCTTTTGAAATATGGTGGCGGATAATTTAAAAAGAAAAATTCTACATCAGCTATCTCTCGACGCTAATTGCACAAGATGGTGGCTATACATGACTCCTTAAAGGTGCTTATGCAAGATAACCGCTATACATAGACTCCCTTGGGATGCTTGCGCAAGATGGCGGTTATACATGGCTCCTTATGAGACGCCCTAGAGATGCTTGCGCAAGATGGCGGTTGCTCTTATGAGGTGGCTTAAGGGTCCTTGCACAAGATGACTAGAGACGCCCTAAGGATGCTTGCGCAAGATGGCGGACACAAGATGGCGGCTATACACAACTCCTTTTGAGACGCTTTAAGGGTGCTTGCGCAAGATGGCTGCTGCTCTTAGCTTAGAGGCTAACGTGTCGTGCTAGTTCGATTCATTAAATTTGGGGCTTAAACGCAAAATGTTAAATATCTCGAAAGCAGTGCATCGTAGAGCAAAACGGACAAAATTTTTCTGACCAATGATTTAACAGCTGCTGTTATGCATGCGGTGGAGGGCAATTTGAAATTCTATGTGCTTAATCAACAGAGCACCCTGCTGCCCTCTTTAGCTGAAATGTGGTGGTGGATAATTTGAAAAATTCTTTTGACAGCTATCATCTTTAAAACAATGGCGACTATACATAGGCTGTTAAGGCCTTATCATGCTCCTCCTCCTCCTCCTCCTCCTCCTCCTCCTTCTCTACCTCCTCCTCCGCCTCTTATGTCAAGGCATAGCTTTATATCGAACAAGTTTAAACCTGCATCGCGAAGGCAAGCGTGTGCAGCGATAACATTATTGTGCATGTTTAGACTTTCGAAACATAAGAAGAGTAGAATCAAACGCTGTACTCGATACGACATGTGATCAGAACATTGATTGATGCGTTCAGAAAACAAAATAAGTGATCAAGACTAGAATCGAACACTGTGCTCAATACATCATGTGTTTAGAATATGTCATGGGATACCCTTGTTCTAAGAAGATCAGATTGAAACATAACAAGACTAGAATAGAACACTGTAATCGATGTTGTTAACTTCAACATGTGATCAGAACATTGATTGATGTGTTCAGAACACAAAATAAGTGATCATGACTAGAATCGAACACTGTACTCGATACAACATGTGATCAGAACATTGATCGATGTGTTCAGAACACAAAATAAGTGATCAAGACTAGAATCGAACACTGTACTCAATACAACATGTGTTTAGAACATGTTAGGGGGTACCACAACCTCATCGATCGCTATCAGCAAGAACGCTTGTACTTTGTTAAGTGTAGAAAATTAATCTTTATTGGTAAATGGTTTTATGTTCAGAACAAGGAATGGAACCTAGGGGTTACGTCTTACCTAATAAAATCCCTGAGGTGCGATGAGTTACGTTTTTCGAACTAGTGTTTGGAACACTGAACTTTTCAAGATGGCAAGAGTGAGGTTAGCAATGTTCTGTTGTTGGATTTTAAATTCTACGCTATAACATGCATAAGGTGGCAGCCTTGAGGTTTACCGCCGTAAAGATGGTAAGAGTGAGGTTAGCAATGTTCCGTTGTTGGATTTTAAATTCCACCGCTCTAACATGCATAAGGTGGCAGCCTTGAGGTTTACCGCCGTAAAGATGGCAGCAGTGAGGTTAGCGACGCTCTATTGTCCTCCAAAGTGAGGTTAGGGTTCGTCAAGAAGACAGCTGTCAGAAAAAAGCACGTGGCTATGTTTACCAAACAAGAGCACGTGGTCGTGACGTCACGGTCACGTAATCAATCCTTAGCTCGACGTCGTTAAGAGCAGCATTAGGATGAGCTATGCTTAAAAGTCTTGGGAACAGAGCAGCAGTATGAATTGCCATGTTTCAAAGCGTGTACACATCACCTATCGATTTTACATGCATCGACCATCGAACTAAACTTCATCCGCTAGATCGTGCTGCTATCTTAGCATAACCTATACCCATAAAATTAAAATAAAATGAATAGCCATGTTTCAAAGCGTGTACACATCACCTATCGATTTTACATGCATCGAACATCGAACTAAACATCCGCTAGATCGTGCTGCTATCTTAGCATAACCTAAATGTACAATGAATAGCCATGTTTCAAAGCGTGTACACATTACCTATCGTTTTTTCATGCATCGACTCTCGTACTAAACTTCTTCCGCTAGATTGTGCTGCTATCTTAGCATAACCTATACGCATGACCTTAAGGTACAAGGAATAGCCATGTTTCAAAGCGTGTACACATTAACTATCGACTTTGCATGCAACAAATATCGTACTAAACTTCTTCCGCTAGGTTGTGCTGCTATCTTAGCATAACTTATACACATGAACTTAAAGTACAAAGAATAGCTATGTTTCAAAGCGTGTACACATTACTTATTGATTCTGCATTCATCGAATCTCGTACTAAATTTATTCCGCTAGATTGTGCTGCTATCTTAGCATAACCTATACCAATGATCTTAAAGTACAATGAATAGTCATGTTTCAAAGCGTGTACACATCAACTATCGAATTTGCATGTATCGACCCTCGTACTAAACTTCTGCAGGTAGATTGTGCTGCTATCTTAGCATAACTAAGACGCATGAACTTAAAGTACAAAGAATAGCTATGTCTCAAAGCGTGTACACATTACCTATCGATTTTGCATGCATCGACTCTCGTACTAAACTTCTTCCACTAGATTGTGCTGCTATCTTAGCATAACCTATACGTATGACCTTAAGGTACAAAGAATAGCCATGTTTCAAAGCGTGTACACATTAACTATCGACTTTGCATGCAACAAATATCGTACTAAACTTCTTCCGCTAGGTTGTGCTGCTATCTTAGCATAACTTATACACATGAACTTAAAGTACAAAGAATAGCTATGTTTCAAAGCGTGTACACATTACTTATTGATTCTGCATTCATCGAATCTCGTACTAAATTTATTCCGCTAGATTGTGCTGCTATCTTAGCATAACCTATACCAATGATCTTAAAGTACAATGAATAGTCATGTTTCAAAGCGTGTACACATCAACTATCGAATTTGCATGTATCGACTCTCGTACTAAACTTCTGCAGGTAGATTGTGCTGCTATCTTAGCATAACTAAGACGCATGAACTTAAAGTACAAAGAATAGCTATGTCTCAAAGCGTGTACACATTACCTATCGATTTTGCAAGCATTGACTCTCGTACTAAACTTCTTCCACTAGATTGTGCTGCTATCTTAGCATAACCTATACGCATGACCTTAAGGTACAAAGAATAGCCATGTTTCAAAGCGCGTACACATTACCTATCGACTTTGCATGCAACAAATATCGTACTAAACTTCTTCCGCTAGGTCGCGCTGCTATCTTAGCATAACTTATACACATGAACTTAAAGTACAAAAAATAGCTATGTTTCAAAGCGTGAACACATTACTTATTGATTCTGCATTCATCGAATCTCGTACTAAATTTATTCCGCTAGATTGTGCTGCTATCTTAGCATAACCTATACCAATGAACTTAAAGTACAATGAATAGTTATGTTTCAAAGCGTGTACACATCAACTATCGAATTTGCATGTATCGACTCTCGTACTAAACTTCTGCAGGTAGATTGTGCTGCTATCTTAGCATAACTAAGACGCATGAACTTAAAGTACAAAGAATAGCTATGTCTCAAAGCGTGTACACATTACCTATCGATTTTGCAAGCATTGACTCTCGTACTAAACTTATTCCACTAGATTGTGCTGCTATCTTAGCATAACCTATACGCATGACCTTAAGGTACAAAGAATAGCCATGTTTCAAAGCGCGTACACATTACCTATCGACTTTGCATGCAACAAATATCGTACTAAACTTCTTCCGCTAGGTCGCGCTGCTATCTTAGCATAACTTATACACATGAACTTAAAAGTACAAAGAATAGCCATGTTTCAAAGCATGTACACATTACCTATCGATTTTGCATGCATTGACTCTCATACTAAACTCCTTCCGCTAGATTGTGCTGCTATCTTAGCATAACCTATACGCATGACCTTAAAGTAAAAAGAATAGCCATGTTTCAAAGTGTGTACACATTAACTATCGACTTTGCATGCAACAAATATCGTACTAAACTTCTTCCGCTAGATTGTGCTGCTATCTTAGCATAACTTATACACATGAACTTAAAGTACTAAGAATAGCCGTGTTTCAAAGTGTGTACACATTACTAATTGATTTTGCATGCATCAAATATATTACTAAATTTCTTCCGCTAGATTGTGGTGCTATCTTAGCATAACCTATACCCATGAACTTAAAGTACAATGAATAGTCATGTTTCAAAGCGTGTACGCATCAACTATCGATTTTGCATGTATCGACTCTCGTACAAAACTTCTTCAGGTAAATTGTGCTGCTATCTTAGCATAACTAAGACGCATTAACTTAAAGTACAAAGAATAGCCTTGTTTCAAAGCGTGTACACATTACCTAATGATTTTGCATGAACGACTATCATACTAAACTTTTTCCACTAGATTGTGCTAAAATCGTGTTAGTGTGCTGCTATCATAGCATAACCTATCGATTTTACATGCATCGACTATCGTACTAGACTTCTTCCGCTAGAGCATATAGCAATCGCTTTTGTGTACCCCTAACCCATGTGCACGAACTTAATGCACAAAGAAGAGCTATGTTCTAAAGCGTGTACACATCACCTATCGATAATGTATGCATCGACTATCGTACTAAACTTCTCCTGCCAGAGCGTACGACTATCGCTTGTGTGTGCATGAACTTAAAGCATAAAGAATAGCAATGTATAAAAATCTTGTAAACAAAGCAGCAGCATTACGTATAGTCAAGTTTAAATGCGTGCACACATCATGTATCTATGATGCACACAGTACTAAACTTATTCCATTAGAATGTACAAAGTTCGCATGTGTTTGTGCTGCTATCTTAGCATAGCCTATGTGCATGAACTTAAAGAATAAAGAATAGTTATGTGTAAAAAATCTTGTGAACATAGCAGAATGTTTACTACGTAGGTGTAGACATTGAACTTTGCATGCTGAGGCAACATACTACGTGACCGTGACGTCACGGCTACGTGCTCTTGTTTGGTAAACATAGCCACGTGCTTTTTTCTGACAGCTGTCTTCTTGACGAACCCTAACCTCACTTTGGAGGACAATAGAGCGTCGCTAACCTCACTGCTGCCATCTTTACGGCGGTAAACCTCAAGGCTGCCACCTTATGCATGTTAGAGCGGTGGAATTTAAAATCCAACAACGGAACATTGCTAACCTCACTCTTACCATCTTTACGGCGGTAAACCTCAAGGCTGCCACCTTATGCATGTTATAGCGTAGAATTTAAAATCCAACAACAGAACATTGCTAACCTCACTCTTGCCATCTTGAAAAGTTCAGTGTTCCAAACACTAGTTCGAAAAACGTAACTCATCGCACCTCAGGGATTTTATTAGGTAAGACGTAACCCCTAGGTTCCATTCCTTGTTCTGAACATAAAACCATTTACCAATAAAGATTAATTTTCTACACTTAACAAAGTACAAGCGTTCTTGCTGATAGCGATCGATGAGGTTGTGGTACCCCCTAACATGTTCTAAACACATGTTGTATTGAGTACAGTGTTCGATTCTAGTCTTGATCACTTATTTTGTGTTCTGAACACATCGATCAATGTTCTGATCACATGTTGTATCGAGTACAGTGTTCGATTCTAGTCATGATCACTTATTTTGTGTTCTGAACACATCAATCAATGTTCTGATCACATGTTGAAGTTAACAACATCGATTACAGTGTTCTATTCTAGTCTTGTTATGTTTCAATCTGATCTTCTTAGAACAAGGGTATCCCATGACATATTCTAAACACATGATGTATTGAGCACAGTGTTCGATTCTAGTCTTGATCACTTATTTTGTTTTCTGAACGCATCAATCAATGTTCTGATCACATGTCGTATCGAGTACAGCGTTTGATTCTACTCTTCTTATGTTTCGAAAGTCTAAACATGCACAATAATGTTATCGCTGCACACGCTTGCCTTCGCGATGCAGGTTTAAACTTGTTCGATATAAAGCTATGCCTTGACATAAGAGGCGGAGGAGGAGGTAGAGAAGGAGGAGGAGGAGGAGGAGGAGGAGGAGGAGGAGCATGATAAGGCCTTAACAGCCTATGTATAGTCGCCATTGTTTTAAAGATGATAGCTGTCAAAAGAATTTTTCAAATTATCCACCACCACATTTCAGCTAAAGAGGGCAGCAGGGTGCTCTGTTGATTAAGCACATAGAATTTCAAATTGCCCTCCACCGCATGCATAACAGCAGCTGTTAAATCATTGGTCAGAAAAATTTTGTCCGTTTTGCTCTACGATGCACTGCTTTCGAGATATTTAACATTTTGCGTTTAAGCCCCAAATTTAATGAATCGAACTAGCACGACACGTTAGCCTCTAAGCTAAGAGCAGCAGCCATCTTGCGCAAGCACCCTTAAAGCGTCTCAAAAGGAGTTGTGTATAGCCGCCATCTTGTGTCCGCCATCTTGCGCAAGCATCCTTAGGGCGTCTCTAGTCATCTTGTGCAAGGACCCTTAAGCCACCTCATAAGAGCAACCGCCATCTTGCGCAAGCATCTCTAGGGCGTCTCATAAGGAGCCATGTATAACCGCCATCTTGCGCAAGCATCCCAAGGGAGTCTATGTATAGCGGTTATCTTGCATAAGCACCTTTAAGGAGTCATGTATAGCCACCATCTTGTGCAATTAGCGTCGAGAGATAGCTGATGTAGAATTTTTCTTTTTAAATTATCCGCCACCATATTTCAAAAGGAGCCATGTATAACCGCCATCTTGCGCAAGCATCCCAAGGGCGTCTATGTATAGCGATCATCTTGCATAAGCACCTTTAAGGAGTCATGTATAGTCACCATCTTGTGCAATTAGCGTCGAGAGAGGACTGATGTAGAATTTTTCTTTTTAAATTATCCGCCACCACATAGAGTGTAGCACTGAGGTTCGCGATGTAAGATGGTGGATGACAGCTGACCAGAAAGCGCGTGAGTTTGTTTACTAAACAAGAGCACGTGGAATTTGCGGCCACCACATAGATGGCAGCACGGTGCTCTCTTGATTAAAGATGGTGGATGACAGCTAACAGAACTTTTCAAATTGCCCGCTACTACAGAGAGCAGCACGGTGCTCTGTTCATTAAAAGATGGCGGATGACAGGTGATGAAATTGCCTGCAGCACAGTGCTCTATTGATTAAAGATGGTGGATGACAGCTGTCATAAAAAGCACGTGGCTTTGTTTACTAAACAAGAGCACATAGATTTTTTTCAAATTGCCGCCACCACATTTCAAAGGTATCTAGCTAAAGAGCGCAGCACTGAGGTTTGTGATGCAAGATGGCGGATGACAGCTGTCAGAAAAAAGCACGTGAGTTTGTTTCCAAACAAGAGCATGTAGAATTTGCCGCCACCACATAGAGGGCAGCACGGTGCTCTCATGATTAAAGATGGCTGCTGTCACGTGGAATTGCCTGCCACCACAAAAGAGGGTAGCACGGTGCTCAAAGATGGTTGCTGTCAAAAAAGCATTTTTCAAATTATCCGCCACCACATTTCAAAGGTAAGTAGCTAAAGAGGGCACCACTGTGCTCTATAGATTAAAGATGGTGGATGACAGCTGTCAAAAAAGCACGTGGCTTTGTTTATCTCGCGCTAGTGAGGTTAAGTTGGTAGCACTAAGGTTTAGGTCCGCCAAGATGGCAGCACTGCGGATGACAGGTGACGAAAGAGGGCAGCACTGTGCTCTATAGATTAAAGATGGCGGATGACAGCTGACAAAAAAGCACGTGAGTTTGTTTACTAAACAAGAGCACGTGGAATTTGTCGCCACCACATTTCATAGGTAAGTAGCTAAAGAGGGCAGCACTGTGCTCTATAGATTAAAGATGGCTGATGGTAGCTGTCGAAAAAGCACGTGAGTTTGTTTCCAAACAAGAGCACGTGGAATTTTTCAATTTGCCGTCACCACATAGAGGGCAGCACTGTTCTCTCTGGATTAAAGATGGCTGCTTGTCGAAAAGCATTTTTCAAATTATCCGCCACCACATTTCAAAGGTAAGTAGCTAAAGAGGGCAGCACTGTGCTCTATGGATTAAAGATGGCGGATGACAGCTGTCAAAAAAACACGTGGCTGTCAAAAAGCACGTGGATTTGTTTATCTCGAGCTAGTGAGGTTAAGTTGGTAGCACTAAGGTTTAGGCCCGCCAAGATGGCAGCACTGCCGATGACAGGTGACGAAAGAGGGCAGCACAGCGCTCTGTAGTTTAAAGATGGCGGATGACAGCTGTCAAAAAGCATGTGGCTGTCAAAAAACACGTGGCTTTGTTTACCTCATGCTAGTTAGGTTAAGTTGGCACTACTGAGGTTTAGGCCCGTCATGATGGTAGTACTGAGGTTTGCGATGCGTTGTTGTCGATGACAGCTGTCAAAAAGCACGTGGCTTTGTTTACAAATCTGTCAAAAAGCACGTGGCTTTGTTTACCTCGCGCTAGTTAGGTTAAGTTGGCACTACTGAGGTTTAGGCCCGTCAAGATGGCAGTACTGAGGTTAGCGATGCGTTGTTGTCCGTCAAAAAGCACGTGGCTGTCAAAAAACACGTGGGTTTGTTTACCTCATGCTAGTTAGGTTAAGTTGGCACTAGTGAGGTTTAGGCCCGTCAAGATGGCAGCAGTGAGGTTAGCGTTGCGTTGTTGTCGATGACAGCTGTCAAAAAGCACGTGGCTTTGTTTACAAATTCAAATCTCGCGCCAAAATTCAAATTTCCCGCCAAAATTCAAATTTCCCGCGGGCGCCGGCGGAGGCGGAGGCGGCGGCGGAGGAGGAGGCGGGCGGAGGCGTGCGGCGGCGGCGGCCGCCGAACTCTCCCATTATACTACTGGTAGTGTTTCATTACTATGTTCTGATATCCTGAATTTGAAACCAAATTCAAGCTATCATGTCTGAATATTCCTACAAGTGTTCCTTTAACATTACGGCTAAAAGGAACATGAAATTCAAGGCTTGAGCCAAAACTCGTGAAGACAAGACGTTGAATTGCACAATAGTGGATATTGATCCTATGTAAAGGAAGGAATGGGATTCATTTTATTTCAAAAGATCGCGGACAACGTGAATATTTTAGTGTCTTGATGACATAGTTGGATAGCATCTAAGTCTAAGCCTGTCTTCCCACCGCATATTCAATGAAAGAAGAGCGAGAAATAAAAATTTATTGGTTAAAGGTGTAATGTGAAAATGGGAACTAATATTTACTGGACATAACTGAATTATAACATCAAAGCATCTAAGAGTATTTATTTATTCATCTGTCATGTCGACTTGTGTATCCAGCCGTTATCTGTATTATCGGCCATTGTTGGAACTGTTTCCTAACTGTGGAAGTTACCAGACCAATTTAATTCAAGTTATTTATCCATTATTGTCAGGCATTTGACTGGACTATGTGATGCGCTGAATTATCATTTGTAACTTCTGCGCACCTTCGCGGTGCACGCGTTGGATTATGGGACTGGCTACTCGCCCAGCTCGGTGTGAGCTCACTAGTCTGTAGCAGTCTGCTCGCCGCTACTCTCCAAGATGGCTGTGTTGTGTGAAGCTCCCAAGTGGACGGCTTGGCAAGAAGGGAAAGCAATTACAATGGGGCCTGACTCCGGAGGCTAAACCATAATGTTAGGGCTAGGCCCTTTTATTCTTTGAAAGTTATCCAGTGTGCTCCAACCTTAATATTTTCTTAATGTAACATGTAAACATGGTGCAGTGAGTTAACCGTTATCGGTATGAAAAGTTATAAGTGTCTTGTAAGTTTGGATATCTTAACTCCAAATAAGTACTGAAAATTATAATTTATTGAAGGGATCCCGTTCGTTCAGGCACTAGGGTGACTAATTTCATCGTGGACATGAGCAACATTATAAACGCCAATTTTGGTATAGTGTAACCTTGTAAGCAAAATTTGATATATATTTGAACTGAATCCGTTGGAAAAAGAAAATTAATGTAATGTAGGGAGCTCGGGATCGCTAATTATGCATCTATGAGGTGATATTTTGTGTAAGTGATTTTATCTTACGATTTTGTCGGTGTGCATTATTGCCTACTGTTTTTCTTGATGTTCATAATGATGATGAATATTATTATTATTATTATTATTATTATTATTATTATTATTATTATTATTATTATTATTATTACTTTTATTTTTTTGTAATTCATTTCGGTGCGTGTTTTCTCCCTTAATTTTTTCCTGGTCGGTGGTATTTGCTATCTGATTCTTGTCCTATTGCCTTCGTGGCTGATTATTTGTACGTGATTATTATTGCATTGTTACGGGCGTTAATTAATGACACCTCATATTCGCATCGTAGCGCATTCCACGGCCCCCTCTGTTCTAAAGTATGTAAACAGCAGGTGTATTGGTTAAGTAAAGCTAATGTAAACTGGTACTATCACCTCTTGGATAAATAATAATAATAATATTATTATTATTATTATTATTATTATTATTATTATTATTATTATTTTTAATAACTTAACATCTTAAAATTGAAATTTGCTGGTGGAAATTAAGTTTATAATGGGAGTTTTCTTTCGTTGTCTTATTACTTTTCTCCCATTGTTTGGGTTCCTTGCTTTTGTCTTTATTACGTCATGTCTTCCCTTCTTATCTAATCTGATGATACGTTATTTTTTTGGGGTGGCCTTGATGATTATTATGGGATCTTGGCTTCGCGTCGGTAACGGGTAGCTCCTGTTGTGTGCTTCTGTGTTCTATTATTATAATTATGTGCGCACCGTTAACTGTAAATTTCCTTTAATATACTTCATTTTGTCGGGGTTGCTGTGCGCTATTATTTTATTGTGTTTTCATCTAGCTCGTTTCTTTGGAGTAATGTTTATTCGCGGTTGGAGCCACTAATTTTTTTCTTTTTCGGGTGTCCTTGTGTGCGTCTTATAATTTAGCATTTTAGTAGTGTAGCAAATTTCAATTTTAAAGTGATTTTATATCGCGGGCCCGCATATCGGTTGCAACCAATTTTTAAATAAATTTTAAATTTTAGCATGTAAGGTAATGAGTTATTAATGAATTTTCAAACCTTAATTCTGGCGGAAGGCTATGTTAATGTGAGCTTCATTTCACCTTAATTTCAACTTTATTTTAAAATACTGTTTATCTCATCTAGTTTGATTGAATTTTTAAATTCTAGAAAAAGAAATATATATATTTTTATTGTTCTTATTTTATACCATTTTCAAATTACATTTGCTTAGTAAATTTTCTTCATTTTAAATTTATCTGCTGTGTCATTTAGTAGCTAGCAATATTTACCTGGCAACCTGTCAAAGTTATGTAAGATCCTGGCCTTTTTATTCTCGCTTTTGCCCTCCACGCTTCATAATTTATGCTACTGCCTTTCGGTAAGTATTGTGCTTGTCTTCTTCTTGATGTTTGTGCTTTTCTTTTGAATGTTTTGTTTACTAATTCGTAATGTTGCAAAAGGTCAGATCCGTTTACAACATGCACATGGGAAAAGTCCATAACGCACGCCAAAGCATATCGTAAAAAGAACTGGTACTTATCAACTCATGGTGGATGCACTGAATTCTCATGGCCCAGTCGAATGCATAATTTCGTCACAAGCAAAGTAACGGGATGCTCGACCACGTGTTGTTACTGCACTCTTAGGAGAAAATAAGTGGACAAATAAAAGGGGGACATTGATTCCAGATACGACATGCTAGACCTCATGATTATCACACAGGATATTGATGTTGATACCACTAGGCAACAAGGCACAAACAATATGACACCGGATTTTATGTCATACGTTCAGTGGCACATCACACCAAGTAGAAGGTGCAAAGGACTGGCCATTCTTCTTTACGTGATAACGCATTTTTGTGACAAGTGATTTATCAGGTTAACAATTACTTTTTCAGTAAAATGGTATTTCATTTTGCATTGATAAATATCCTCCACGAATCAGCTATATTGCTGGAACATGTGGCAATTCCCAGGAGATTGACACGGGTTGCCTACTTGCCTGCCGGCAGAATTGAGCAAAATATGGTAGCTCTCGCGGACGAAACACGCACAAAGTCTCTAATGGCGATTTTGGAGGAGATGGAGACGTTCGGTAAGGAGCAGTTGGCAGAAGAGTTACTCTACCTTTCTGGAAGTTATTGCAGAAAGGAGCATAGCGTTTCAACTCTAGAGGAGGGGCTGCACAAGGTATCTGTTTCCCATGTCCAGAACGGCGTAATTATCTGCTGTCATGAGCTCTAAAATGCTTCAAGACAAGCCGGCCGTAAAATAATACTGTCACATGTTTACAGAAATATGTCTCATGGAATCGGAACCAAGGTTCGGGCGTCCTCTGGAAGGGACGCGCTTTGGCAGGGCCCAGTCAGCATGAAACGTATGCATAGGTTACCGTCGCGCGGACAGTGACGGCTAGGCAAGCGAGTACCACCATTCTGTAACCCATCACTGAAGTATGTCTGAATGAATTAGCAAATTAGACACAGCACATGAGATAAGGCATATAGGCATCTGTGAGGTGCAAAAAAAAGATTGAGGGGAGAAAAGTCATGCGAAGCGGGGTGCGATTACTAACTGATATACAATGGAAGCCGAAGAACAACTAATGGTGTTGGCAAGGAAACCAAAAATCCCTTCTGAGCACTATCTGACTAGAACACTGCTTACTATCTTATCGTGGCCGGTTTCTCTGAATGCACGTGTCGGACGGAGAAAAGAAGCACACACAGTCCATGGCCTTCATGGATACGTTCAGAAGAGAGATGATTGCCAATAACATCCCGATTATGCAGAAACTGATCATCGCGAACACACGGTACAAAGAACGTGATATTCACCTAGTCACGTACTACAATCGCTCCCATCCAACGCACATTGACTACATCCTTGTCAGACGAAGGAATCTCAAAAATGTTCTAGAGACAACAGTTGTTCCTTACGAAACCGTTGCGATGCAACATCGACCAGTTATCTGTAAGATGCGGATAGTCACCAAGAGCTCAATACTTCGCAGGAAATGGACCAAATTGGATCAAACGGTGACGCCTGAAGAAGGAGGCCAACGTGGTTACAAACGTTACAGTGCCACAAGTCACCATATTAGAAGCGAGCTGGACTAAACTGAAAGGCGCCGCACGCTCCATTCCTGGAACAACTAAGTCAGGGCGACGACAATGAAGGATTACCAATGACACGTGGTTTCGGAATGACGATGTTATGTATGCAATACGGTTGAAGAAACAGCTGTAAAACGAGTTTCTTGCTCGTTGGAATGCCTACAAAGCAGCCAGTAGTAAAGTGAAGGAGCTTGTCGCTGTAACAAAAGCAAAGCGGTAAGCAGGTCTATATATGAAACTTGACATGCGCTAAAACGAGCGGAATATTTAACGGCTAGTCAAATCGGGGCATCGAAACACGGAACGTTCTACATCATCAATTAGGAAACAGACGGTTTTCTACTCGACTGGCGGGAAGCGCGAGTACACTGGCTTAACTACTTTGACAAAATTTCAATCTTGGAATTTCCGTATCTACCAATCCCAATCACCGCCGCTGTTGAAGGTCCAATATAGGAAATTGATGTCACCCAAGTCCAGGCTATGTTGAAAGAAATGACACCAGGGAAAGCTATCTGTCCTGATTATCTTCCGGCAGAGTTTTGTTTCTCTCAATGGGTGGATGCAGCAGTGTGGCTAAAGCAAGCTTTTCAACCAGATCATCAAAGAAGGTCAAGAACCAACAAACTGACGACGGAGTATCCATTCAAAAATAAGGGAAGTCCTGCCGATTTTTCTAATTACCGTCCGATCATACTTCTCAGCCACGCAGTGACACATTTCGAACAAATCATCGACAAAAGAATTAGCGATTTAAACGAACACACAACAAGCCAAGCTGGTTTTGTGTAAAATTGTGGCGCAACAGGAGCAACACACGCTGCAAGGCTGTTACGTGAGAGGTATTTCGAAAAGAATAAGAGGCTTCATCATGACTTCCTGGACCCTGAGAAGGACTTCCATCCTGTACATAATATCCTAATCAGTCAGCGCTACAAGAGCATGGCATTACAGAGCACCTTCTTGAGAGGGAATAATTGATCTATGTAGAACCAAGGAGTTATGCTGAAGCTGTCGCAAGAGCGTCTGATGACGTCCGCGAAACTGTACAATTCCACCAAGGCCCTTCCGTATCACCACTGCTGTTCATTCTTTCGACGGACACCATTACATAAGACCTGCACATTCCAATACCATGGACACATCTGTATGCAAATGGTGCAGAGAATAAGCGCCAAACGGAAGATTGGAACAATCCACTAGCTCAATACGTCCCGCGCCACAACAAAAAGGATAGAGAATACATGACATTACATCGCCGAGAAGTTGGAAGCATGCATGATGACGGTGAAAATATAGTACGAGAAGAGAAATTTAAGTATCTTGGTTCCAAAATCTCTGATGATGGACGACTTACTGATGAAGTCAACTTAGGGATAAGCAAACCCTGGCTGAAGTTGAGAATGACAACGGGCGCCCTTGCGACCGTCGGATGAAGGACCACCTGAAATCTAATATCTACTGAACTGTTATCCGTCCAGTCGTTTTCTATGGCAACGATTGCTGGCCAGCTGAAGAGGAGGTAAACGCCAACTAAGCATCATGGATACGAAGACGCTTAGGTGAACGGCTGACATAACTAGACTAGATCACATTTCAAATGATGTTATTAGAAAACGTTCCAGCATTGCACCGATAAAGAAGAAAATTTAGGAAAGGCGCGTGAGCTGGTTTGGGTATATTTGCGTGCAGAGGACGATATACTGAGAAATTTAGCGTATACACAGAAAGTAGGTAAAAAGAGGCGCAAGGGACAAACAAGACTGGAGACTCACACCAGGCAGGACTAATTTTAAAAGAGTAGAATAACAAGAAGCAGGTTGATGAATGATCTGTTATAGAAATGGGATACAATGGATATTTTGCACATCCTAACATTTAACTTACTATGTTCAAATTTTCTCCCTTAAAGCCTATGTCTAATATCTATGTTCTTATTTCCATTACATAGTGTTTGAATGACAGAGCACATCTGGATTACGTGTTTAAGGTATTCATAAACGTTTGAAATGGCGTATTTAGACAGAATTTTCACTTTTTCATTTTTGTTTCCTGATGAAAGATTTATTCTTCTACTTTAAGAATATGTATAGTACTTACATCTTTCGTGCATAAATATGCTCAGATAATTTATATAAAGGGAACAGTGCACCCGTGTCTCGGTCTAAGATGGCCGTGGCTTCGCTGCACGGAGAATTTCATGGTTCCTTTCGATTTAATTCAAGTTTGGCGCTCGTTGTTACAGAATAGCTTTCCATAGATGGCTCCACATGCGTATTCTTTGTATGCAGCAGTAATACTATTTGGTATTGAGAGCTTCCATGGTTTCCGTAACTGCATGTTATTAGTGGAAATATTGTCATGTTGCCTGTTTGCCTGTGTGCCTTTGGATGTATATTCGTTGTTGAGATAATGTCCAGAAACTGTATTGGATGTAAGAAGCATTCAAATGATTATATGCATTCCCCATTCTATTTAGGTTGGAAAGCTGGATCATGCTACAGTCTTTGCCAAAAATTACAGTGAGTCTTCGCCTAATATGGAACAGTAAAAATATTTTCTCGCTCAGGTGAGAGTAGAGGTCTGGAGTATGTAGATTTCTATGGGGATGGGGATTCCAAAAGTTACAAGGTAGTGTGTGATTCCAATCCATACAATGGTAAAGAAGTCAATAAACTGGAATGTGTGGGCCACTATAAAAAGCGTTTAGGAACAGCTCTTAGAAAAATTGTATAACATAACAAACCATGTGTGGTAGAGGCAAATCAACTGGAACACTGAGAGACAAGTGTCAGAGAATTATTTTGGAATTGCTTTGCGTTCCAACTACAGTTTCATAAAAGATATGACAAATGCTCTATGGGCAACATTGTATCATTTGACTGCCCATAAAGTGCCTCCCCACCACAGGTGCCCTATAGGAACAGACAGCTGGTGTTTATACCAACGAGCCACAGCTAGCAAACTACTTGAAAATTATAAGCATAAAGCAGGAATACCACAGGAAGTCTTAATGCAATGGTAAGGTAAGGGTTATTCTGCCTAAAGGCAGGTTCGAACCTCCGCAGAGGTGTTCCTGAGCTGGAGTTTACATGCAGAAGAGTGGCCAGTTCCTTTCTGCTCCTCCATTCTCTTACCCCCTCCAACAGCGTGTGACACCCCATCCAACTCCTGACCACGCCCAATGTTGCATAACTTCGGAGATCTCACAGGATCTGGTGCTTCAAAACGGCTACGGCCGTTGGCACATGCAATGAAGCCTGTGTATGAAAGGCTCTGTAATCCAAAAATGTTATTCAAATGTTTTCATGGTTTGACTCAAAATACCAATGAGTCATGCAACGGTACGGTATGGAAGAGGTGTAGAAAAGGTACATATGTGGGGCTATCCACTCTCAAACTGGGTGTCATGGATGCAGTTTTACACTTTAATTGTGGAAACAAGGTTCAAATAGAGGTTTTAGGAAGAATTAAGTTTGTGCCTGATATGTACTCAGCATCAGGAGTGTCACAAGCTGATGAGGCATGTGTACGCATAAGTCAGCCTCAGAGCACTTCTGAACAAAGACAGCGAAGAAGGTACCTCAGGGGAAGAAGAAAACTGAAATAGGACAAGAAACTTGAAGGGGAAGGTCGCACCTATGCAGCGGGAGAATTCTAATACTTTCAGGTAAAAAGAAAGAGGTCTAATCATAATACAACCCTTTAAATTTACTCAAAACTAAAAACTATGTTTTCTTTTCAGGTTCGAACAACAATGAGTCGAGTTCTAAATCGGATATCTACCTCGAAAAGGTCTCAAGTTGATGATAAATTAATTTAGGAATATCTTGTACTAGAACTGAGAAAAAATATATCCCCGTTCAAAAACTGAGAACGAAGAAATGAAAAATTATTTTGGAAATTTTGAATTATTGAAATAAGGTGTTATAATTCTTTGTGAAATCGTGATAAACTAATACATTTAGTAGGAGACATCAAGAACACTAACGATGATAGTTCGGCGAAAGAAACATTAAAATAAATGCATTTTTGTAATTGCTAGATAGTCTCAAAAAAGTGCCATTTTTGTTAACAAAAAATTCTTGGACAGCCCTTAAATGATAAAGTGGGCAATCCTATGGTATAACAGTCTTCATTTACCTTCCTGTTAACTACTAACACAATTTTAAATTTTTTGTGTAAAATTATGGATTTTGTAATGAAGCGAACATGAATACCGGGGACAAACAAGACAGCATAGAACAAATGAACTGAAAGCTGTGAGACTACATAGAAACATGGCCCGTGACCGAACTAACTGGAGACAATGAATCACAACACCAGTCAGGACTAATATTAAAAGAGCAGAATAACAAGAAGCAGGTTGATGAATAATCTGTTATAGAAATGGGATACAATGGATATTTTGCTCATCCTAACATATAACTTACTATGTTCAAATTTTCTCCCTTAAAGCCTATGTCTAATATCTATGCCTTATTTCCACAAAATAGTGTTTGAATGGCAGAACACCTCTGGATTACATGTTTAAGTGACTCATATAAACGCATTATAAATATATAACTCAACAAAATTAAAAAAATGAGGAGTATCTGTTTTTATCGGGAGTGACAGTTTGAATATCCGGTGAAATTGTACGAGTAACAACAAGAGGGAAGACCTTCAGTGTATCCTAGCCTGATTGGAATTTTGCAATTCATATTTCTGCTGACATCCGTCATAGATAGCAGACAATCATAATAATTTATTTTCACCATAATCACGTCTATAAATATGAAGACTATGGAGGAGAGACAAAAAGAGGTCGGCTCAGGGCCTTGTGACACTCGACATCTACAAGTGAAAGGACACCGCATCACTACATGTTTAGTTCAGGACTATGTGTCTACACAAACTTAAGTTAGCCTCATCACTAATTATTTATTTCAGGGTGATGTGTTGTTCCAAAAATGGAAGGAAATCTCATCAGTAATTGTAAGCTCATAAACATGTGCCTTTCCACATGTCAGGAATTAGGAAATTTTATGAACCTTAAAACCTGTTCATATGTAATTCAGTACCAAACTGACAAGGCAAGAAGTCATTAAAGTTGCTGCTTGATATTTGTAGAATGCTGAAATGAGTCAGGATAACATAGCACATGAGGTGAGATATAAAACAGAGTGGTATGCAGTAGATAAGATCCGGTCAACTGAATCATTCAGAGCCTTATATACCAAGGAAAAAGCATACACACAAAATGCTTGTCGCTTTGCTGGTTCGAGACTGCATCTGCACAAGATATGTTTAGGAAGAAGAAAGCTATTTAATCTCCATCCAAAAACAGAAATGTGCATTTTGCATGTGAAAAGTATTCATAAGGAATATTTTTATTGGTGGCCATAATATATGATTTTTCTCTAACAGCCTATTGTGTCCAGTCACATAAAAATTACAAAGAAACAGCAGAATTTCCTCCTCAAAGAGTTGTATTTGAGCGATCTTCAGTTGTGTGCATGGTTCTACTCTGACTAATGAAAGCATGTAAGCTGGTACTGGGTAGTTCTGAGGACTGAAATGAATATTTTTGCTACTGATTGCAAATGTACAGTAAGAAGAAATCAATGCGTCATATAACAGTCAAGAAGACTCTAACCACCCACAAAATAAAATAAACCTTTCAGAATTCATAGTTTCCATCACTAATCTGGTCTGAAGTCAAATCATAGGCTATTACTAGCCATTGCATGACCTGCCGACACAGGGGCTCAGTTAAGGTTACCAATCCGAGATTATACCATCATCTCCCAGGTATTATCAAAGATCGTTGCGCACAGTAACGAACAAAGGTGTGACAGCACAAAATTAATTAGCATATAGTCCAAAGGCACACCTACAGTTCAAACAAACCACTGCATTAAATGTTTGAAAACAGGATGTACACTTGTGCTACTTTTTAACCTCAGTGACAAAAATTACAAATTTGAAATAATATTATATCATTGCATTATTGTTTACCTACTTTTAGGAGATAATAAATTCACTTACTTGAAAGTATTCTGAATTCTTTAGGCAACCTGCACAAATTAATAGTTAACTTGTAGCTGTCCATTTTATTAGTTCATACTAAATGTGTAAATGTGTTTGCAATCAACATGCTACAAGCACTTGACTGACAATGAGCACTAAAATGAAAAGTGGGAATTCACGACAATCAGCTAGTGTGACCACAACACTGGAAAAAACATAAATTAAATGCCACAAATTTCCTTTGCTTACAAAAATGTGGACGTTTTATTTGAAAACTATGATACCTAAGATATAGCACGACTGACCTCAACGTTTCATTTCTACTACAACTTATCTCTTTTGGGATCTACAAATGGAGGAATCTTAAGTAACACACAAGAGAACAGAAAAGATCATTAGAAAAGAATCTATCCAAATAAATACTTGAAAATGGCATTTTTGAGTTATCACACAAATGAACTCAGGCATCATTATAATGATTAATGAACCTAATTATGTTGGTTTAAAATTATTGTACTGTTTACAATGTACATAAAACTTAACAGCTTCAAATTTGTATATTTAGTTTATAATCTACAAAATGGCTATTTCTGTGTGTCACTGTTAGTACTATACCAGGAAAAGTTAAGGATATGGGCATAATAATCTTGTGAAGGGGGAAACGGTCCTTAGGGAGCAGATACAGAGAGATTTAGATGCAGAGCGAAATAATGGATATATTTTAAAACTTAATTTATTCACCTGGAGAATTTGATGAATAAGTTCCCTATTATTTCTGACTCGTAGCATTAAACCAAATTAAAATATTGTCTGAGCAAGTTCATGTCGCCTGGCTAATTGAAACAAAATAAATATTTATGATTGTCCATCTTTTAACATGAAACGATTATCTTTCGTTGAAAATCAATAAGTTCTTTCCTGATAAAGTTCATAAAGTTCTTCAAGTATTGGTTCAAATGACAAAAACTGAAAATGAATGTAACACCCTTACACGTGTAAAATGAATTTCCCTACACCACTTTCAATATTTTAACACTTCAAAATTTGGCAAATTTTATCTTCTTCTAAAGTTCAGTGCTATAGTCTATTTTATAACTGTCACTCAATATTTATAAAATTTAATGTGAAATCCAATGAGCGAAATAGTTTGTTGAATTATGAATGAAATCACTGATTCCACTGTTCAACTTGTAATATAGTCTGTTTAAATCTCAAGTTTGTTTACAGTGGCACTCATGTCACCAGAAACATCCAAATATCAAACTGAAAATGTAGAGAAATGCGGTTCAACGAACATCATATGAAGTCCTCGACAGCTGGTGTTGTGATGCTATCCCCACGGTACCACGTCTGATTCCCGCGTAGTAACCACGTTCCGAATCGAACCTCAAACCGCGTTCCATGTCCCGCGTAGTAACCACGTTTAAATTCTATGAAGTCACCACGTTCCAACTCCCACGTAGTCAAAATGACAGCAGCTTTATATGACAAAATAGGCGAAGTCAGGGTTTCAGATGTCACTTATAAAATTTATAAACACGAAAACGTTCAGCTGACAAGATTAACTTGTGTGTGTCCTATGCTTGTAAGTCATAAAATTGGCACTGTATTTTACTACGTGAATTTCCTCTAATATTTAATCACTGGTAGATGATTGTTATTGCTCATTAGATTGGATTCACTGTTTATGTTGAAGCACAGTTATAACATATTTACACACGAAAATACACACTTATCCACCATAACGAAATACTTAATTCGCGGATATTTACAAGTTCCTATGACGGCAATGTCATACGATGTCAAATACTGTTCACTTGTGATGAAGGTTTAACCGTATTAAAATTTTAACCAGTAATTATTACACACGTACTTAAGGTAACTTTATGAAATAGATTAGTTTGAGAGATTAAATGTTTAATTATTTCACTTGAAAATCGTCTTAATATTTATACGCTTATTTCTCTTGAGTGTTTAAAGTCAGTTTCATTTGAATATGAATAGAAGTTTAAATCAATTAAATTTGTTCGATTTGCAGTGTACAGTGATTAAATATCATAAATCTTTGACAACACTTTGAAATTATTAAGTTAGTATCATATCACTAGAAAAGTTTCTAAGTTTCAATACGAGTTATTGTTTTAAAAGTCTTGGCGAAAACTTTACCGTAGAGTTCGTAGGATGTGATGTTTTAAGTTCGAACCTCGCGAACCCGTTCATGTGAGACAGCATGACTACACGACGGCAGCGATTTGAGAATTCAACTGACTTGACCTAGCAAAACCCCGTTCTTTTATACCAATCTGCCGAGCTCAGCTTCCTCCTCTCGTGGAAAAATCAAGTTTCTTAATACCTGAATTACTCTTTAAGTCCGTAGGACGACATTAATGAAATTGCAGTATGTTTGCCTTTAAATAATGGGCTATACGATGGCGTATCTCATTAATTGATATATCAGTGGGTTCCAAAGTTAGTACAATTTCTTGTAGTATGTTCGACAATATCAGTGGGTGTTTACGTGATAGCTGCATCACGCTCTGCGTGACGTATCTTGCTTGCTGTATGCATGCTCGAACAGTTCTGCTGCGCTACATCGCATGCTAGGGTACCCCCGCTGCGCTGACTTCCATTAAATAAAATTATGTTCCAGGCCACACAAGGTTCCTGGTACAGTACGAACGTACAAAATTACTGAGACTATCTGGAGGTAATAGTTGCAGACGGCATTTCAGATAATAAGAATGTGATGAACAAATGATGCATTGACAGTGAAGGAAAGAACACATTTTACATGGTTGCTTTAAGGTATTGTAAAGAAATACACTACAAAAATATCTAGCTTTCCCAGAGATTATTTTTGTATACATATATATCATCATTTAATATATATTAATATATATTCAGTATAACTACATGACGGAACAAAAATATGATCTTACATTTCCTGAATATTTTAGATAAATATAACCAACAGAATTTTAAGATATTAGCGTTTAAATGAAACATTGTAAAGAAGCGATTAAACTGATGAAAATGGCCAGCTTTTGGACATAAACCAACCACTACTGAACACAACTGTGAATAGGTACAATATATTCCATATAGGATTCGTAGTGTACGTACTTTGTTTCTTCTTTGATGTACGGCAACAGCTGATCATCAGAATGTTCTTCTATGAATATTTCCTCCTTAATATCTTCAGAAGGCTGTAAGTAAGAAATAAGAAAAGTAGAATAAAGAAGTAAGGGAATAAAATATATAGGCCTAAACAAGAAACAGCTGAGAAAATAAATTTCACAGTGGCACAAGGAGAGTATAATTAATTTATCTCCCATTTAAAAAAATATAAGAGCGGAAATGAACAATCAAATCAAAATCACTTCAAATGCAATGAAGGTGTCTACCTTGGTGGCAAATGGTACACAAAAATACCTTACTATCAAGCATTAAATTGTCAATGAACAGACAGGAAGACAATTTCCTAAAATACAGTATTATACAATTTACACTAACTTTTTTCTTTTAAACACACAGCTCATCATTAATAAATTTACAATATTTACAAAATTTAACTCATGAAGGTGATGATGCTTGTTGTTTAATGGGGCCTAACATCGAGGTCATCGGCCCCTAATGGTACGAAATGGTATGACAAATTAAAAGTCCAAAATTCTCCACTGACCAGAACTCAATACGTGAGGACGAAGAATGAATGAATGGACATGAATTTAAAGCAATCAGTGGATGCGACCCGCAATGCCTTACATTCACAGAAACTTACGTAAAACAATAGGATTACTGACCAAGGGACTGTTGCTATAGCGTAACACTGAATGGATGATGCTTGCAGTCTAAAGGGGGTCGAAAATCCATGTTATCGGCCCCGCATAACGCTACTTACCTCTAGGAAGGTAGAATATGGTATTTGTCATGTTGCGGTACTAATCAAAAGTAGCAGAGACTCGCGGTATTCCACACATTATGGTACTACACACAGGTTATGAAATTCGACATGCAATACAGACCTATGGGTTTTCTCACCTTGCGGCGCCATTTACAGGCAACGCAAACCTATGGTGTTCATCACATAAGAGTATTAGCCACAGGGACCTGCACTATCCTGCGGTGTTCCTCATAGAATGGGTACTAATCACAGACAAGGCAGGACCATGGTAGCTATCATCTCATGGTCCCGCTCATATGGTGGTACTGATCACAGGTACTGCAGAAGCCGATCGCACGGTGCTCCTATGATACTAATCACAAACCTATTTGGTACCTAATATAGTGGTACTACGCGCAAGTAAAAGCGAACCATGATGTTCTCCGCATGGTGGTACTAATCACAAGTAGTTTCGTGGTTCCTTGGTCGCCCCTTACGACAGGCAGGGAATAACGTGGGTGTATTCTTGGTCTGCGTCCCCCAACCCACAGGGGGGTTGTGTGTTTGGTCCGCGAGAGGTATTTTATTTCCCTCAAGTCCGCCAGCAAGCCGCTTAGGACCCCCTATCCGCCACCTGGGACGCGCCACGTGGGAGTATCACTTCTCCCCCTGCTACGCCAGCGTAGTAGGTTCGTGGAAATTTTACTCATAATATCCTCTGTATTTAAAAACATTATCAACTCATATACAACATGTGGAGTTATTTCAAACAATAATATACAACTACTATTAGATTAAAATTTACGTTGCATTTATATATTTTATTTTCTTATACTTTTTGGAACCTAACTTGCATAGCAACCTGCTGCGTCTTAACCCAAGTCCTTTCGACACTGCTTTTTAGACAACTGATAAGAGATAGGAATGTGAAAAGGGACACACTGTAGGATAGCAGTAGACAACTTAGCGTAGAAAAAGCGGAACATTTGTAAATATGTAAATTTAAAATTACCTATATATTTGTGAATATTCAGCAGAGAATATGCACACATACATACGGGGATGGAGGCACTTCCGTGTATTTGTACATGTACAATTTTAGGCAAATAAATAAATAATAGTATTAATAATAAATACTATCTCCAAAATATTACCCAATACTATTCCTTGCTTCCTTTTTCCTTTCTGCTGATCCCTATTTCATCAATGACTAGCTATTTTATTTATCCTCTTATTACCGGAGTAATAATGTATATGCTCTCTGTGAATACTTCAGTGCTGGCGGTATGGCCATTGAAATTCGTGTCTTTAATGTGGTTTGCCGCTGCGTTATTCATCAAGTGATTCATGGTCACAGATACTATGGTTTTCAATATTTATAAACATTAACTTCCACCGGCTTTAAAGTTATTAATGAGCCCATCTGTGGTGTATGGCCAGACAGTGCCTTTTCCAGTATTCTTCTGCATTCTAGTGTCGTCGGTATGAACCATCTCGCCACTCTCCCCCTCCACCGAGCGGGTATGCGCACGTAAACATTGCGACTGTGGTCTGACTTCTGGCTTCTGGGTTGTCGCCAATAAGGTTCTGTGATGGAAGGACGGCGTGCTTCTCCGCTTGGCGGGGTGGATAGACCCAGGGTGAAGTTGGTTTGATAGGGCTTACGCCCTCGTCAACTTTGCAATTTAATTTCAAATTTTGTTATCATTTAATGCACCTCGCCTGGAATTTTTGAGTGCACTCTAAGGGTTACCTTTACCATACGTAAGTAAGGATATTATGCTGAAGCGTACTGACGACTACGGCAAGATACTACACTGTAAGTGTTTTTTTAACTCATCTTTAACTTGTTCCAACTGGTGAACTGAATATTTCTAAATGCCTTGTTCCCCCATTGTGAGGGAATCCTGAAACGTGAAATTTCTGAAGCTATTTCGAAGAATATAAAGATTACGGAATTTCATGAGCTTGTACTATCAAAATTTATTCCTTCTTTAGCACTGCAAAATTTGTTTCCTCAATATTGTTTTAGGACTCAACTATATCTTAGACCCGAGGTTTTATTGCATGGTATTTCGAATTTCGGTGCCAGAAGAAGAAATGTTGGCACATATTCTGAAAGGTTTTCCTCCCTACAACCGATCCTACCTCTTCCTCAGGAAGAGCCCGACTAATTTTGTGGAATTAGAGGCTGCTTGTACCTTTGCTGAATATGACAAGCACGGGGACGCGGCCAGACCCATCTGCCACCCTCCTCCTTTTAACCCGGCCTCCCCTCAATCTAGGGATAGTGTAAATCTTAAAAATGGTATAATTGTGGATAACGTGACCACCTTCGGAATGCTCGCCCGTCAATAAAGCGTAGTACTGGTCCTTGTTCTTATTTGTGAGGGTCGAGGCAGCGCATTAAAGATAATTGTCCAACCTCTTTCAAAAAACGCAATCAATGACTAAAGGTTAATAGTAATACTTGTGAATCTTGCCCCTGAATTTTCTGTGGATTCAGAGAGAGTTATTTGTCGGCAGGAATGTAAGAAAATCTCCGATTTGGTTGAGTCTAAAAGTACCTTCGCGAAGGCAAAGCTGAATAATGAACCGATTGTTGCTTTAAATGACTCGGGTAACGTTGTCATTTTAATATATGATGATGCTTGTTATTTTTTTCTATTTGCTTAACGTCGCACCGACAGAGATATGTCTTATGGCGACGATGGGCTAGGAAAGGTCTAGGAAGTGGAAGTGGCCTTAATCATGGTATAGCTCCAGCATTTGCCTTGTGTTAAAATGGGAAACCACGGAAAACCATCTTCAGGGCTGGCGACAGTGGGGCTCGAACCCACTATCTCCCGATTACTGGATACTGGCCGCACTTAAGCGACTGCAGCTATCGAGCCCGGTGCTTATCGTCTTTCACCTCCTCACATCGAAGGTCAACGGCCCACATTGATGCCAGTTGGTATGATGAAATAAGGTCCTCTTGTAAACTGTCTCAGTTGCAGAAAGTCAAAATTGCACGTGTCACGGCTAATAAGGATAATATCGAAATTTTTGGATCTGTTGACGTGATATTGCGTATTGGTAATTTTACCTGGAAGGTTCATTGCTTGGTATCTCCGAAGCTAGCTTGTAGTATTATTTTAGGCACTGACTTCTTGTCAAGGACCGGATTCGTTTTAGACCTCCAGGCTAGACAATTCTACTTTAAATTTTCCTCAAATTGTAACGTCGATATTATTAATGCTACTTTGGGTACTTTCAGAATTTCTTGTGTAGGTAGACCGCTACCAGGGAAGAACAATGAAATCGATCAGTTGGATCTTGATCATTTGGATTATCAACAAGCTAATAAAGTCCGTAACTTGTGCCATCAATTTCCTGAGGTATTTACCAACAAGTTAGGACTGACGGATGTATTGGAGTACGATACTGAACTGTCTGACAACCAACTTGTTAGAACTCCTCCTTACCTCTTTCACCCCCTCGCATGCTAGAACTCTAAAGGATTATCGACCAAATGCTTGCCAATGTTGTCATCAGACCATCCATTTCTCCTTATGCCTCTCTGGTTTACCTGGTACCTAAACCCTCTGGAGGATACCGTGCCATTATCGATTACAGATCCCTTAATCGCACAATCATCCTGCAATCTATTCCTTTGCCAGATTTACATGTTTTGGGTGGTTCTCCGCCCATGTTCTTTACCGTGTTAGATCTAAATGAATCCTATTATCAGATTCCGCTCTCTAAAACTTATATTTCCCTGAACCGCCTTCATCACGGACTGGAATATTTATGAGTACCTCAGGTTGACGTTCGGGCTATCTTGCGGAGCAGCTGTTTTAACTAGATTTCTGAATTCTATTCAAAGGGATATCAAGTTTAGGTTTGTTTTCAATTACCTTGATGACTTGTGATCTTCTCAAATACCTTTGAAGAACACGTGGATCATGTCACGGAAGTCGTTGAGCGTTTGAAATAGGCTGGTCTTACTGTGAAACTATCCAAGGTAACCTTCGCCAAGCTATATATAACCTTTCTTGACCATGTCGTGTCGCCCGACGGAGTCTCCGTTGATCAATCTAGGACCCAGGCTATCAGGGAATTCCAACCACCTAAGGACGTAAAAGCTGTTGCACGCTTTGTGGGTACGGTAAATTTCTTCCGCAAGTTTATCCCGAATTTTGCTGTGGTACCTCACCCCTTAACTATCTGAGGCGTAAGGATGTCGAGTTCATCTGGGTCCCTCCCAGCAAGAAGCCTTTGAAACTCTGAAACTTGCCTTATCGAATGCTCCTTGTTGGCCATACCCGACTTTAGTAAACGTTTCATTGCACAAACTGATGCCTCTGGAGAAGCTGTTGCTGGTGCACTATTTCAGGAACATGAGGACGGTCGTAGACTCGTTGCCTATGTGTTTAGGATACTCAATAATCTGGAGAGTAAGTACTCAATCTATGAATTGGAATGTTTGGGCGTACTGTTTGCACTTGAGAAATTCAGACCCTTTATTGAACATGTAAATTTCGACCTTGAACCGACCCAAAAGAACGGGCAGAATCACTAGATGGGCACTTAGGATTCCCGCTTTTAGTTTTCAGGTTAAGCGTATCAGAGGTTCGGAGAATGTCACCGCTAACAGCTTAAGTAGAATGTTTGACGGGAGCTTTGGCCTTGATGTAAAATCTGAAGTTGAAGAAATTGATGAAACTAATATTGTTAGTGTGGGCGCCATTCTTCCGGATCTACCTTTGTTATACCATGAGTTTGGCGATCAAAAAGCTGATCCTGAGTTGAATGAAATCACCGACAAGATTAGTGACGGAATGGTGGTAAAACCTTATTCTCTGGTGAAGGGTGTTCTACGTCGAAAAGGTCGAATTGATGCTAATTTCATTATTGTTCTTCCCAAGGTCCTAGTGCCAATCATCTTCAAATATTATCACTGTTGACGCATTGGTGGTGACTTAGGCACATTTAAAACTAGGCAGAAAATTAGAAAATTCTTCATTTGGAAAATGGTTAAGTCCTGTAAAACTTGTGCCATCAGTAAACCCAACCTGAAGAACCGTGTTGGTTTATTTTCATCTTCAGAAGCCTCTCGGCAGATGGAAAGGTCATTCATCGATTTTGTAGGTCCGCTCCCTCGCTCTACCTTGGGAAACATTCATATCTTTGTGTGTATTGATGCGTACTCGGTTTTCCGGGATTATTCCCACTAGATTTATGACTTCTCGTACGTCTATTAAGTTGCCTTAATTCTATCTTCGCATCCTTTGGTCCTCCCAAGTTTCTGGTTTATGACAATGCCAGTGCATTCACTAGCCACTTGTTTAAGAAGAACCTATTCCAGTTGAGCATTTCCCATGTTACTACAACTCCAAACTATCCAAACCCATCTTACGCCGAGAGAATGAACAGGAACCTGAAATCTTCCCTGATTGCATATCATCACAATAACCAATCCAAGTGGGATTCTTGCCAACACTGGTTAGCCCATGCCTTCAATTCTGCCACACACGAATCTCATAGTAAAACTCCCATGTTCCTTATGTTCTGTTACACCCCGTATTCTCCTATGTCCAACGACCTTGGTATTGATAATATTCCCGACCTGTCTAAACCCAACTATGTTCAGAAGAAGAAATTGTCGATATCCTGTAAGACAGGCAGAGATAAGTACAACGAATGTAGAAAGTCAACTAGGTTGAAAGTTGGTGATCAAGTTTTTGTCAGGTCCTATACCATTAGTACAGAAATTAACAAATTTTATGCTAAGCTTGCTCCTAGGTATCAAAGTCCCTGTACTATTTTACAGTTTTTGTCTCCAGTATCGGTACTGGGGAGTGACCCCATCACCAAGAGGATAGGGTGATCCCTCTTCTCTCTTAAGGGCTTCTTGATAATACGTATGGTATGTAGTTCGGACCTGCGGATGAGGGCTACATTTCAGTGAGAAAATTTGTTTAATTATCTTTAGATTATTTTGTAACTAATCTGGTTGCGTGTGAATTTTATTTAGTAACTTTTCCATGTATAGTATTTTTTTTAGTATTGCTTCCTGACCGTATTACCTTTATCTCTCCAGAAATTGTTGTTTAGTAGTGTGCGAATTAATTACAACGTGTTATGATTTTCTGCACCAAATCTTCTGCATTCATGTCTCATGTGAATCTTAATATCACTGTGTAGTAGCTTACTACCGTGTACTTGCCATTGTATTTTAAAATGTGATCGTGGTTCGTGGCGTGTGGATCCTTTCACTGGCGCTATTGGCACCTATTTATTTAATCGTTAATATCTCATTGCTCCTTTGGTTTGGGTGCATGCCTGCTCTGTCCATCATAAATTGATTCTATCCTGATCATTGAAGATTACTAAATTTTCATCATTAATTTAATTATGTATTATGTAGTAGCCTTTGTCTTGTAGCAAATTTTGGAAAATTGTATATAATATTAGGTCTGTGCATTGTTGTTCACTGGTATGAAAACTGTTAAGGTGTCCTAACCTGTATTTATCTTTAACTGTTGTAGTATTCTATTGCCTATGTCTTGTTATCCGACTTTAATTTGGTGATATAACTGTCTATTCCGGTTGTTGTATTGTTAGGTGTGCATTAAACGAACCGAGTAATCTGTTAGGTTAGTTTCTTTATTTGGGGGGTAGACTAGGAACTGGATAGTACCCGGTGTTAGATCCTATTTGTTGAGTTTTGGATTTGCCTGTGGATATTGGTTATTGCGGAACTCTGTCGATCGGACTTGGTGGTGGTTGGCTGTTTGCCTTTACGGCATGGACTTAACTGTCTTCACTGCTTTCGGTCTCCAACTTCTGGTGGTACGATTTCCTAATTTCCGATTGGTCTCATGCCCAACTTTTAATCATTTCTGTAATCAGTTGTGAATTACCTGTTAACTGAGTGATCTATTTCTAGTCATTCCTGTCCTTTTGATTTTCTGGTGAGTAAAATTTTACCCTATGTACCTTCTCAAAATTAGGCATCTGAGTTTTTCTTTCTGGTAATGGTGGTTAACTACGTTGTTATTTGTTGTATGTTTGGGGTGCATGTGGTATTAATTCTGCATTCTTCTACAGACCTTACTTGCCCGGTTTCTGGCTCTAAATTGGTGTATTATTCATGAAGTGTGTTAATCTATTGAGTTGTAACGTCCATGTCGTCCTACCTCGTCTACTTGTTATGGTGGTGTTATTTTTCACAAATTGCACCAATGGATCCTCTCCTCTCGAACCTAGTAGGTAATGGTTTTGGTCCTGAGTTAGTTATGTTGTAACGGTACGTGATTTTGTTTTATTTTAAGTTTGCATTGTGAGGTGGCATGATGGCTTCACGGCATGTCGTTGAGGATAGTTAGTGCTCCCTTCCCCCCTTTCTTGCTAACACATGTCCGTTGAGATTCATTAAGGTTGTACTGTTATTGTGCTGTATAATTGAATTGGTATAACACTTCGGTATGGTCGGTATTGCATTTAATTTACCCCTGTGTGCCCGTAGATTGGGAAATAAATCCCGGCATGGGGTTACCACTCTTCTTAGAAAAACCTGGTCTGCTTGCATGTAATTTGTGATTCCTGTATGACCTGGTCTATTCTTGTTTTGTTTTAATTCTCTGCATACCCAGGTAATCTGACGTCATCATGTATTTATCCTGTACTATAAAATTCATTTTGGATTAACCTGCCAGTCTATTGGTCCTTTTCTCTCCGGAGTGTTAGTATCCGTTGCTATTAATTTTTGGTCATCTTGCCGTTCTGCGGGGCGCCAGTTGAGTATGGGATTAACTAGTGCTTCATAGGTGGTATTGAAGCCTCCCACTATTCGATGATCGGGTATTTTCGTGGTGTTTTCTCCTTCTTCACAGTTCTATTGAGCGTTTTCCGTCGTCCTAGTTCATGATCTACCATTTAAATATTATTTACCTTGAATCATATATATTTCGCACGGTACCTGTGGCTGTGTGGCTACAGTGTGAGTCTACGGATGTCACTTGTTACTATTCCGGATTTGTCCGAGATCCCTTGTGGATAACCGGTAGGGAATCGTGTCAGGTCTCTGCTCTCATTTCCAAATTGGCCACTTAATTGAGGGGTATTTCTAAACCATTTATTTAAATGAGTATTCCATTGTTGATGTATATGTTTGAAAATTCGGTGAAGTTGTGAGGAATATAATTAAAGATTGGGTGACACTTCTGAATTTCTTTCTGCCATTTTCTGTCCTGCTCCACCATGGTGTTATTATGAGTTCCTATATCCTAATACTATTCTTGACTTGGTGTTGCTGATACGCGTATCCACCATCTGAAGTCTCGAACTGCAGCTAACTATATTCATCTTGCCTTGAATAATTATTTACCGTAACCCATGGATATTGATCTTTTTCTCATATCCAGTTTCTCAGTGTTTCTCTTATTTGTGAGTATAACTATATCTCATCTTATCTCTTCTTTAGACGGGTTATGCATGGAGTGTATACGTAGCATTACAATTGATTAATTGCAAAATATAATTTCTAGATTTTGGTCGTGTATTTAACCCTTAAGCACACGCGCCAGATCTTAGGACGCAGACACACGCGTGGGGGTGCATTCCACCCCACATATCATTGTATTATAAAATATGAATTACTGTATTAATTTGATATTTTAAGATAGATTATGTAAGAATGACTCTCTCTGCGGGGATCCAGCCAGAAAGGTACAAGAGCGGGGTGAGCACAGGAATGTTATTTGAACATTTCACTAGGAAATAAAATGACCTGGGGTGGATTCCACGCGTGTGTTTGAGCTTAACTTATTTCTGTGTGTTGTGTATGTTTGAAGTTGTATGTCTATGCAACGGTAGCTTCTCGTTTTCATTGTTGCTGGTGGTGTCTTTATTATGTGGCATTCCGATAGGGTTGCTGACGTGCACAGAAAACTAATTTGAGGAGATGACTATCTTTAATTTTCAAGTTAATTTTTTCCTTATATGTTGTGCATAAAATTTCTGCCGATATATTTAATTTTAGCATGATATAGTTATGGTTATATATTTCCTATTACCTGGCCATGGGCCGTTTAGGTAATTATTGTATTCTATTGTAATCCTGTTCTCCTTTTGCTTCTACTAGTAGTTTTATCCAATGCCATACTGTAGTCTTAAGTCAAGTTAATCCAGTTTAAGATTATGTAAAGGATTTACCTGTTGGATCTTGTGATCTTATTACATGCTCACCAATTTTGTTTTCCTATATTTGTTCATTTTTTCCTTGCCCTTCAGGGCGTTTTTAATTTGTTAAATTGGTTTATGCCACCCTGGCAATAATAATAAAATGGAAATCAAATGAAGGCGTTTCTTAACTTACGCAAGTCCGATAAACAATACTAAAATGAATGTCTAACATGTGATAATCTCCATTTGGGTGTATAATCGCGTGCATTTAAATCTAAGAAGGTTTATTATTCTACCAGTGAACATTTAGGAAGTTGTTCAGTTGTGTGTGTGTACCACAAAGTAACGAAGTCTTTGAACAGTTGATACATATGAACTTGCGAGACTTGTTTATTGGAATTAAAACTTAGCAAATGATCTGTAGCATGAGTGTCACCATTTATCTAGAACATTAACAGATTTACCTGCGACTTGCGTGTAGCACCCCTTTAATGCATGGGACTTCTTAATGATTGAAAGTAACTGGACAGCTAGTGTCATTTAAATGCACTCAATTGTTTTTTACTCAATTCATATATGTTTTGGTTCCTAATTGACTATTGGATTCATCTTGCTGGTGGTGCATAAACTGGGACATGTGATCGGTGGTCATTTTCTTATTCGGACTATTCCATTAAAAACTCAGCTTGTATCCAGACCACCACCTTATGAAAGTCATTATATGTTGTATATGTGGAGCTTCGGGGAGGGAGACTATTACCGGATTAAGAATTTATACCTCTCTGTGAATACATTAATGCTGGCTGCATGGCCATTGAAATTCGTGTCTTTAATGTGGTTTGCCGCTGCGTTATTCATCAAGTGATACATGGTCACAGATACCATGGTTTCCAATATTTAGAAACATTAACTTCCGCCGGCTTTAAAGTTATTAATGTGCCCATCTGTGGTGTATGGCCAGACAGGGCCTTTTCCAGTATTCTCATGCATTCTAGTGTCGTCGGTGTGAACCATCTCGCCACTCTCCCCCTCCACCGAGCGAGTATGCGCACGTAAACATTGCGACTGTGGTCTGACATGTAGGCTTCTGGCCAGTCGCCATTAAGGTTTTGCTAGTGAGCTGTGATGGAAGGACGGCGTGCTTCTCCACTTGCCGGGATGGATAGAGTGATTATCATGGACCCAGGGTGACGTTCGCTTGATACGGCTTATGCACTCTTGAACTGTGAAAGTTAATTTTAAGTTTTATTACCATTTAATGTACCTCGCCTCGAATTTTGGAGTGCACTCTAAGGATTACCTTTACCATACTGTACCATTACGTTACATTTGAGGCAGTAACTATTATGGAAATACAGTGGACAAATATGGCGCGGAGCAGCTTCAGGCGGCGTAAATGCGAACGGAATATAATCTTACTGCAAATCGATCTTGATCACTAGGCGGAGGTCGATATTGACCAGCAAAAGAGTAAAGAGTTTCCAAGATTGAACAACTATGGACCATGAAATAATTGAATTGACTCGATTCTTGGATACCTTGAGAAGAAAAACTGCGTGAAGGAAGAACTGTACGTTTTACTACGAGATAGCGAAAGAAAATCAACGAATTATAAATACTAAAGTAATTTATATATAATAAATCGAAGGAATAAACCTCCAATATCTGCAGGATACTTAAGGAATCAAAGAAAAACGCCAAGATATTGAAGTAAAGTGTGACTGCAGCTGAGTCAGATATCGACGTGAAGAAAAAGGCCGGAATAGCATAATAAGTGGCTAATCTACACTAAAAAACGCAGAAAAAACTATTTCAAGTTATAAGCAGTACCTGTTTAGGCGACATAATTGACGAAAAGCAGACCAAAATTAAGGAAATATATAATTTAAGAGAAATATTTCTATCAGTTATAAAATATATAAACTCAAGTACACGTATTGGAAAACCTGCAATTCATCAGAGAAATATGTATTCTACAAAATATTTGCTATCTTTTCGTTGCATGTTCTCTGGTGACGTAATGAATCTCGCCTAAACGGATGGAGGAAGATTGCGCAAGATGAACTCAGCTCAAGCCAAGATGCCCAGCCGAATCCAGCCGTGACGTGATCCTGGGACATGATTGACTACTCCGAGATGTCCTAGTCGATGAAGGAGCCAGCAACGGGAAAGTCGACATGAGATAGAGATCGGGCCAGCTAGGAAGACATCCGGTGAGGGGAAGTGTGCGAGTGAGAAATCAGAGCCGTGGGAGCGAGAACGCTGACTTCCCCTTCTCGCTCAGTGTTGTGGCGACGTACAGTTGACCCGAAATATTTGTTATAACTAGCATGTAACACTCCGCAGATTTTCAGTTAGTGGAATTCCCTTCCGGCTGAAAATAACAGACATACCTAGCCGAAATGAATGCATTTAGAAGTGTTACAGGTGACAGATAGATTGAAGGAGTTAGAACATAATTTAACCACTTATTACATTAGCTGTCAAAGTCCTTTCCGTGTATCAATTTGCGTAGTCCTTATTTTAAAATTATAATTTGATTTAATATTAACATTGCGACGCTGTAAATGTGCAGTGTAGAATATGGTTTGCTATAACACCAGCCTTCATAACCTAAGCCACGTCATGTAAAATAACTCTATGATAATAATAATAATAATAATAATAATAATAATAATAATAATAATAATAAGTTAAAAGAAAATTGAAAACTCTCAGATACTATGCGAAGAAAGAGAAATTTTTACGGTCATCTTCTCCTCGGAATGAACTTTATGATTAACCGAACAAATCTTGACTTCTTCCGTAACCCAAAACAGAACCGAACTGGTTTAAAGAAACTGAAAAAGACTTGGTAGAATTAAAAATTACAGAAAAATCACTATTCGGTAGAACAGCTAAGTAATAACTAAAGAAGAAAACATAACGTTCCAAAACAAATCTACATTAAAAGCCACATCTATTATCTCGGAAGACGAGAAGATACGAAGATCAGAAAGAATGAAGAAATACTGGGCACTAAGAAAATAACAACACACAGAGAAAGAATTGTTTCAACATACCCCAAAGAGGGTGAAACGAAATAATAATAATAATAATACTAATAATAATACTAATAATAATAATAATAATAATAATAATAATAATAATAATAATAATAATAAAAATATCCGCCTCTGTGGTGTAGTGGGTAGCGTGATTAGCTGCCACCCCGGAGGCCCGGGTTCGATTCCGGGCTCTGCTACAAAATTTGAAAAGTGGTACGAGGGCTGGAACGGGGTCCACTCAGCCTGGAGGTCAACTGAGTAGAGGTGGGTTCGATTCCCACCTTAGCTATCCTGGAAGTGGTTTTCCGTGGTTTCCCACTTCTCCTCCAGGCAAATGTCGGGATGGTACCCAAGTTAAGGCCACGGCTGCTTCCTTCCCTATCCCTTCCACTCTTCCCATCCCCCATCAAGGCCCCTGTCCAGCATAGCAGGTGAGGCCGCCTGGGCGAGGTACTGGTCATTCTCCCCAGTTGTATCCACCGACCCAATGTCTCACGCTACAAGACACTGCCCTTGAGGCGGTAGAGGTGGGATCCCTCGCTGAGTCCGAGGGAAAAGCCGACCCTGGAGGGTAAGCAGATTAAGAAATAATAATAATAATAATAATAATAATAATAATAATAATAATAATAATAATAATAATAAGTACTTTTGTTTTAAGGCGAGAAAGCAGTGTTAGACTATATGATCGTTTGTCCCTAGCTCCTTAATGCCAATGTTTTGTTGTAAATTAAGAAATGTGACAACGATATGACATGTATAATTATATAATTGTTCTCAGGTACAGAAACAAAATATAATTCATAAAAGGAAACACCATAAAGGGTCTACATATGCTGAGTAACAACGTATGTATACGAAGATAACTTAAATGGCACTAGAAGTAATGAAATAATGACACTATAATTATTCACAAATGAGCACCTTCTTGTTTTGTTATGTCCACTACATCTCTTCAATTCCACTGAGTCCTCCGTCATCATTTCTGTCGTCCTCACCGGATGACGTGTCGTCGGCTCCCAGCTGGATCGCAAAGGACTCCATAATGTCTTTAAAATGTTCCCCATCCCTTATGTTCCAGTCTTCGGCGGATATTGACACGAATTTCTGTCAAGTGAGTTTCTCTACGTCGTCAATAGTGAAGGTGACGTTGTGAGAAGCAACCCAGTTCTTCACTTTTGCCCACATTATTTCAATACTGTTTAATTCAGGGTGATATGGGGGCAGTCGAATTACCGAGTGTCCGTACTGTTTCATGAGTTCATCTAGGACGTAGGTTTTGTGTGCCGGCATGTGCAATTTGATAAGCTCATAAAGCTCGTGCTTGTACATCGTCTCACGGCGTGGAATGTTCCTATTCACTAGCCAGATCATCGTCACTTTCCGTGAGCTGGAGGTTGGAGCACGATCTACTTCCTTGTTGTGATATGACGCGTAGTCAATTACGATAACACTGCGAGGTGGAAGTTATCTTTCATACCGGTACTCTTAAAAAAAAGTGACTATTCATGTCATCATGGTAGTCGCCACTCTTGCTGCCAGACTTCCAGATTAGCAGACAGTTCTCGATGGAACCCATTGCACCGCCAGCATGTACAACTATCCTTCGCCCGATACTGGGCATTTTTTAATAAACAAACCTTTTGTATTTTATGTCATGTTTTTCCATTAGGATGCGCTTGTTAGTCTTAGTTTTTTTTCTGGTGATATCCTAATGATCGCAAGAATTCGCTTGACGCTAGTTATGGGTCCTTTGAACTTTAAGTCTTTACCTAACTTTGCACGAATTTTTGGAACTGTAGGTAAACATTTTTCATCTAAATTAAATTTGCTAACAATACGACATACGTCACCTTCGTCAAAGTCGTCCAATCCAGTCATATTCTTTGTGCGCATTCTATTTTTGTTTGGTGTTTCAAACAGACTATTCATGGGTTTTCCTAATTCTTTCGTTTTTTGCTCTTAATCCATACCAAATAACTTTCTGACACTCCAACAGCTGCTGCTACTCTTTCCTGCACTTTTTTTTACAATCTATCACGTTTTCTTCCATTGCCTCCCTTTCCATAAAGTCTATAACGTTCAAGATTACTGCACGAGTCTGACTCTTTGGCATCTTACGATGCAGGCTACTTTTAACGCCTTCCATGCTGTCACAGATAGGCCTAACGTACACCATCACTAACTACAGTTACTACTCAACGGAAAATTAGAAAGCAGAGCGCGGCAGCTGAGTGTAAACTTATGCACTGGACTGTCCTTGTAGCAGGAGCTCTCTTAGGAGGGGATATGCTACGCGAGATAGTCCAAAGTGCGCACGCGCTCCCAGATGTCTTCCTACCTGGCCCGATCTCTAAGTAATATGGTTTCGAACTTTGCATTATAAAATTTTAATTATTCGCTAGGATATATTTATTTGAGTGCAGAAGTGCCTACAGATATGTATAAAGTGCCAATAAGTGAATACTATGGTCTGGATTTAAATAATTAACCGCTGACATGTGCTATTTTAAGTAATACAAACCCTGTGCTCGTGAGATATTTGTAGGTTGTTATAAACAAGATCAATATGAGCATATCCATGTTTTATATGCTAATCTACTTGAGAAGACCAATTAATATCGAACTATTTGTGGTTAAGAGGAATGTATGCGATGTACGTAACGTAACCTAGTTTTTATGAGCACTTGATCGGCAGCCATGGCCAGTACGATTATTGTATTGAAAGGAAATGGTGAAATATTAGGGAGTTGCAGTTTATGAATGGAAACTCAGGCTATTGGACTGTTTTCACCGTAACACAGAGGTTATTGAAATGAAGTTGAATTTGTATTGTTTTTATATGAAGGTATCGGGAAGAATTGAAATATGAGAATTGCATAATGTTGTTAGCCTGAGGAAATGTGAATTGTTCTCGGCGTAAGCAAAGCCTAGATGAGGTTATTGCGAGTTTCTGTGTCGGTTACGGTTTTTAATATAGAGGTTAACAATGCAAGAGATGGAATTAGGTCATGTTTATGTGAATGTATGTTACAGTCCAAGCGTTATATGATCGATAAATAGCATTGATGCCAGACATATCGCTAGGTTATTTGTGTATTACATGCAATATAATCTGAATATACGTACAGATGAAGGAACATCGCATAAGTAAAAATATGTCTTATTATGTGAATGTATATCGGTAGAGCAGGTTTTTAACCTAATTTTGGCACAGCGGTGAATAACTTGAGAGTTGGTTTTATATGCAATGGCACGTATTTATGAAAACATTTGGCACAACTTACGCGTTTACAACTGATTGATCATCGTAATGGTGGCACTCTATAGTAAGAATACTTGAATCAATCTTGCACATATGAATGTATATTATTATAATAAGCTTGATATCGGTATCGATAGGTACATTTATAGTTGCATTGATATATTTTTAAAACCATAATTAAGAAACATATTACTTATCTCATGTCGTGAAGAAGTTATAATGAAAATACAAACCAAAAATTTCAAATGAGAATCCAGTGGATGTCCCAAAGCTAGCCCAAATAATACTAACAGGAAGATATACCACTCCCTCCATGATAAATAAAGAATTATCCCTCTCTTACCCAATGAAACATATTAAAATAATGTAAATGGTTATATGACCGGATGATATTCAGTTTAATGAATATAATATGATGAATTCAATTATGTTTACCATGAAAATTACGAGCTCAAGAATGATATTATAATATGAATCCAATTTCTTTTCACTATTGCTAATAATTTAATTCCTATTTTAATTATAAAACATTAGCATGCTAATAAATTATATCTAGGCTTATTTATCTGTTTCTTTTCCCAAAGTAACTTATAATACGTAGAAACAGGATAGTATTAGAGCTATTTAAGGTTGGATATGCTGAGTAATGAACATCATATCAGGTTTTCACCTACTTGCGGGGGAATTGAATGATTGATTAGAATCATGACTACTCTTCAACGGAACCTACGACTGTTTTGTATAATTTGAGAGTTTAATGAGATGTTTTACCCTGAGAACCAAATGTATACCTCCGACCATCGTACTAATACATGCGAGAGACCCCCGCGTACATGATGGTTATCTTAGTTTTGGGTCATTTTCAGCCGAGGCATGATATTATGATCGCCCAACGAGAGTTATATGAGTAGATAGGTGCCGATGACAGGAGAGAAGATGGTAGGAAAGGTGTAATACGTAAGTAAGGATATGACGCTGAAACGAACTCACGACTATGGCAAGATACTACACTGTAAGTGTTTTTCCAACTCATCCTTAACTTGTTCCAACTGGTGAACTGAATATTTCAAAATGTGAAGTGCGTACCGCAACAGGATGTAACTTTGCATCAACTAAACTCTACGTTTTAGCCCTGCGGTGTTTGAACACTTTTCGAGTCAAAAACTTATATATAAACTACTTTTGTTTACCAGGGACTTGCACCTGCTGTGAATTAATATTAATTCTTATTCTTGGAAATTGTAAATTTAATACTCAATGATTGGTAGCGGCTTTCTAGACCTAATAAGTAGGGGTTAATGCAATGTTTTGGCAGGGTTATTAACCAAGTGGGTTGCTGCAAGGATGTGGAACAAACGTTCGTTTTCCATCTTAATTTTCCTACTTCTGGGTTATATTATTAAATTAATTTGTTTGGTATTTTCGTGATTTTTCGACGTCCTGATTTTCTTTTGTCTCTTAATATGTACATGCCTATTGTTGTTTGGTGGCCTATGATTGGCCATTTTCCTTAACTGCCTAGCGTATTTTCGTTGCCATGATAATATTATGTTGATTGATGGTGATGCTGATTGTGGATGGATGTTGGTGGAAATGAATTGATTTCCCTGTTATGAATTTAGTATTGTGGGTTGTTTAACCTGTTTTTCTTTTAATTAATTTTGGCATTTTTCTCTCCCTGCTGGCATATTTTCCTACCATGTGTCGCGGACCTTATTATTATTATTTTGGGGTAAACTAATTTTTGGAAAATTGATCGTAATATTCCACCCTTCCTTGTGGGAGCTCCTTGGAATATACCCCAAATAACGTTTCAGTATCAAGAAAATCACTATTTAAGTACAACTATATAACCATTCTCTAAAAGAGGGGGTGTTTCACTGACATGGACATGACACATATGAAAAAGATTTCAAAGTCATTTACGACTTTCTGGAATCAAAACTGATAACCTCCCTAAAACCAGTAGCTAATTATAATGAAACTGAAGCAAATATTTATTTAAATCAAGAGAATTGGTCAAACAGACAAAGGTAAGCCTTCCAAAAATTAAAATTACCAAGTTTCGACAGAGACATAATGTTGTGACTATACTTCAAGGGCAATTTTTAAAATAAGATCACTAGAAATTGAGGCCTAACTGGAATCAAAAGTTTCAAAATATCAACTTGTCCCTGAAAGTTTAGACAAAGAAAACCCTAGTACAACATTGCCATGATTGAACCAAATATAACCATACTGTAGAACTTATTTCATAACCACTACTACTGCCCTAAGCTGATTACATTGGAGTATGCGAAGCACATTCTTGAACGTACAAATAACCTCTGCCCCACTTGTAGCATTATAATGAAGTTAGACATTATTATCAGCATCTCGACATGTTCATTAAGGCTCGTCTCTACCCCATTTAATCCTTCTAATCTGAATGGATTGCATCGACCCAGATTTAATATTCAATTGCTTGTAACTGACAAAATATGAACTGTATATGCCAAAAAACTTGTGTATTTGTTCATCTCCTTTAGTAGGTATTGACACGATTTAAAAATATTTTTCAGTTGCTGACTACTCTACCAGTTCAAAAAATTACATATATGATGAATGGATCAAATGGACATATCCATTAAGATCAATGCTGCCCTACCTGCTGGTCACTACACAAAAAATGTTCGACTACCTCCACGACTAGGGAGTGCTGCATTGTTTCTGTGATCAAATATGGATGGTCATCAGCGGTTAATGAGAAATCTATATGAAATATATTATATGAAATTAGTGAGAGTAAACATGAAGAGGAAGCTGATGATGCATTGGCTGATCCTGAATTTGTTTTTTCCAAAAAACCTGATGACGATCACTTTTCTCTGGAGGGAGAAGAAAATGACGAGCTCCAAGTATCTGGTTATAAACTACAAGATAAGATTGACTCTCTACAAAAAGAAGTGTACATATCTCGAAATGGGACGGAATGGAGAAAACAACCATATTGACAATCAGGTGTAAGGTACGTTCCACATTCAGCAGAACCCCTATTTAACGTTTTTACAGGGACCTGAATTTTTATTGTTAAATAGGGGTTAACATATATTGTGCCATCATACGTTATTTACACAATGACAGCAATAAAAGAAGGAGATATCTACATTATACACTGTACTGTAGTTACAGTTTGTGCTTCATTATGGCAATTTTTTGTTGGTGAATGCAAATCCCATATTACATTTCCTTCTTACGAACTGCAATAGCATCAGTCCAGAGGTTTGTTGCAAACATTGCCAGTTTCCTATATCAAGCGGCATCACCTAACCTAGGTATCAATTGCAAGAAATCAGCTTCATTTCCCGTATCAAATCCTATTTACAAAGAAACAGTAACAGTAAAAATTTCCACCTATTTGATACTTATATTTGCATTAAGCAAATCAATTAATCACACACAGTACATGTTTCATTCCATTTTGAAATATCTTCAGCTGTATTACATTGCTTAGGTGAACTCATTAAGTATTTATCTTTTTAAGAACATCTCAAACAGGTACCTTGTTTTTCTTAAAATCTACATAAATTTAAAATTTGAAATAGATTAAAATCAATGTGGATGGTTGAATGGGGTGGTGAAATGAGAGGGAAATGGATCTGTTTATGGTTAGCCTATTTAAAAAAAATCTATTCACTTGAACAGATGTTGTAAAAAATGTTTCCAGCACTTTTATCACCAAAATATTCTGCTTGTCTCCTAATAAGAAGTTTTTTGAAAATATAACTTTCCTTTGTCACTGTTCTGAATATTACAAGGTGTTCTCTTCGTTTGCTCCTTCAAAGGTGATTGCTATTTGTTTTAAATTTACAAAAGTATCTCTTGAATTTGGTTCGTTCAGGATCCCTGAAGCTGATTGCTGTTTTACTTCCCCATAATCTTGTTGCTAAAATCTACTATGTCCTTGGAGGAGCACAGCTAATGCAGCCTTCGACCCCATTCAACCATCCACATTCATTTTAATTTAATGCAAATTTTAAATTCACGTAGATTTTAAGAAAAACAAAGTACCTGTTTGAGATATTCTTAAAAAGATAAATACTTAGTGTTTTCACCTAAGCAATGGAATACAGCTGAAGATGTTCCAAAATGGAATGAAACATCTACTGTGTATGATTATTTGATTTGCTTAACGCAAATATAAGTATCAAATAGGTGGAAATTTTTACTGTTATTGTTTCTTTGTAACATAGGTTTACCGCGCACATTTTATAAAAATAAATTTCAAGCTCCCTGTAGAATAATAACAATTTTACTATAAATATACATGGGAACAGCCATTCTGAGATTTAACAAGATGCAAAAGTACATAACCTAACCTCTGAAATTAGTTATGCACACCACTGTATCTTGAGAAGCATCACATTCTTATTTTATTTCAGAACATAGTAAATTAAGCAATCTTTTACTTCAACTTTTATTTCTAAGAGTTAACAAGTGCTGTCATTGCACTTATTGCAAAAATATGTTATCCCGATGTTTAATACACCAGTCTGTGTTGTGAGAAGACCTCAGACTCACTCAAGATCAATTCACTCATGCGTAGCAATGAATCAACACAGAAGACGATTGATCACATTCAATATAAACCCTGGAGTAGAGTGTATGAATATTGGTAATGGATGAAAACTAACATCCCTGAATTTGCCTGTGATAATGGATGAAACGGTAAAAGGATTCTCATTGTATTGTATTTAAACGATATTGCACAGATTAACACAGGAATTTTCATAGATTATAATAACATTGTCATTAAAACGAGGGTTCTGTTCTACTACATCGGCCGCGAACAGATGTCAATCAGAGTCAGACATCTCACTTTAGCTCTAAGTGCTCAGGCTCCAAATTCCTCTTCTGCCTTGAATCATCCTTAGCAAGCTTATGACATCTTTTGCAGTGGTTCTTAAGGTCCCATAACCAAAATGAATAGAAATATAGGAAAATTTTAACATTTCCTTAATGCTAAATGTGAGTTTTGCCCTACAGTATTTTGAATTATGTAAAATTGAATATAAAATTGCATTGCTCTTATGGAATAATTTTCAGGACCTGAAATTTCTTCCATTAAATGCGGGTTTATTCTAAACCGGGGTCACACAAAACTGGGGTTGCACTGTAATATGAACAATGCTATTGCTTCATTTACATCATGGACCTATATCTATAGGCCTATATGCTCTTCAATATTTTAGTTGTTTATATTAATAATACTTCAGAGAAACGTAAATTTCAATTATGCGTATTCCACATTGAGTAACATAATGAGAATTGCACCTGGACCCACGAGATATGCTCTTCAGAGGACAGGTGATCCCAGATGTTGGCAATGAAGTTATTCATCATTGATAAAATGCTGGAAACCACTTTATGAGAAACAAATTTTGAAATGAAGAGGGTTTTTGCAGATAAAGGGTAAGCTACAAGCCCATTTCTTTGATAGAGTTTGAAGCATTTCTAGATATGTACGATTTACACAATTTGGAAACAATAGCAGTTTCTGTTTTTTGTTAGCTGCTAATAATCACAATCAACAATAACATGCAGTTATCTATATTTGCAGGCTTGATTTTGCTGGAGTCTACAAATCAGTGGGCAAATCACTTCGAGAAGTATGGAATGAAGCAGACGGTCACCCTATCCTTCGAGCTACAATATCTCTTCAACTGTCCTAAATGATAACCCAGTTTTGAGCTTCGATCATAAGGAAGAGAGACCAGCCCATAGATGTAATGGCAGGTTAACAGCAAAAAGAGAAGTTCATGACATGTTCGTTTCACAAATACCTAAAGTGTTTGTTCCATATGAAAATAATACTGTGGATGAACAGCTGGCTTCCTTTAGGGAAAATGCCTCTTTAAGCAGTATTTATCTACCGAACCAAGAGAAAAATATGGAACAAAATTATGGCTCCTCTCGGATTTGGGCACGGTTTATGTGTGCGCCTCTACAGTTGACAACGCTACACCAGTAAACAGAGAGAGAGAAGTGAACAATGGAAGGAATGTGGTATTGAGACTTGTCAAAGATATTGAGGGAACAGGGAGAAACGTCACTACAGACAATTTCATCACTGACTTTACCCTGGCTAGTGAGCTTCTGAAAAAGAACCACAATTTCAACAATGATAATTTCCTACCGGAACATTCCTAGAGACTTAACACTTGCTGATCCCATTTTGCATACTCCTCAAATGGACCTATTCCCAAGAACTCAAATTTCCATACATCATTTAATAATGTATCAGCAAACTCATAAAAATTAACCAGTTCTCCAAAACACAAAATTGATATGAATCTCTGATGGACAGGTTATTACAATTACTTACGAAAGATAAAAGGTGAACATCAAAGAGACATATGCACGTGCCTGCCAAGAAAGGTTATACTATGGATTGTACAACAGGGGTAAGATATAAATAATGCACAAGCAGTCAGGAAAATACAAGGACACTAGTGCATGAACAAGAACTGGCTACTTCAGATGTATTGAAAGCCAAGGCACAACAACTTACAAACAGTACAACACAAAAAAAAATCAAAAGGTAATTCACAACCAAACACAAACGAAATATTACAAAGATCAGTGAGAGTGTCACTAACATTTACAATTAGTTTCATTAAACAGAACACACATTTCCTAAACAACAGCCTTTCTCTTGACAAGACTATTCAAAGAAAACATTAAAGGCTCCCAGTTTGAAGTTGCTAAAGATAAAAATGAGTGGCACCATGTGCTGTCCAAAGAGAAACCCGCTGACTTAGTGTCCAGACGACCACAAATGAACACAATTGTCAACAATACAGTTTGTTGGCATAGTTCTGGATGGTTGAATCAAGATCCTTTGAGTAGGAATAAATGAAAACGTGATGTTCGAATTAATCTCCCAGTTCAAAAAATGCCACAAATGCTTTTAGAGACTTGATGATGACTTATAACAAAAGTTTCAAGATTAAAAAAGGTACAGAGAGTAGCTGCATATTGTTTTTGATTTATCTCAGATTGTTATAAACAAGAGTGAAATTCAAGTCCACTGTTCATATCGGAGTTGAACCCTCCACTCAAATGTTGCATAAATGTTCTGTAGAAAATATTAAATCATATTGATTATAACAATAATCATAGATCAAGAAGCCATCTCCTTGTCGAAAGAAGACTGCACAATATCTTAATTCTAGTGGGGAGGAAATATTAGATCATTCTGTATATATATAATCTCACTAATCTAATTATCATTGCGGAACAACTTCGACTACTTCATCATGGCACTCAACCCTTAATCACATCTCTGAGAGGCAAGTTTCGGATCCCATCAGCAAGGGGGCGGTAAAGAAGCAACATTTATGCACGTCTCAAGGATCGTAAGTTGAATGCAGATACTTCTGAACAATTAATGCGAAATACACAAAGTGTGTGTGTACCCATTTCTTAACACTAGAATACACTATGCTGGCTCAATTCACATAAACATTGGTGTGAGATGGAACAAGACCAGACTGCCTAGCTACCAAGTCTCTCCACATAGACACGATACCTGATCTCACAACAACTACATTGCTCGCCTCTCTTTGTTCACTTATTTTCACAGAGGTCACCCCATGAACATTTACAGTGATAATGGCACAAACTTCTTCAGAGCAGCTAAGGAAATCAAGGCCTTTCTGAAAAACAATCCTGAGAAAAACCAGCTCTTCCCTGCAACTGCAGGCATGGGACTGATACAGCATTCCATCCCTCCTGCAGCACTACAGTTTGATAGAAAACGAGAAGCAGCTGTCAACATATCACCTTAGAAGAGTGATGAATTCTTATTTCTTGACCAACAAAGAATGGACCACTCTTACAACACATACTCACATCTCCTCACTAAAGTTAAATGACGACCCTTTTGACACTTCTTACCTAACTACATCCAATTTCCTTGTAGGAGAGAAAAATACTACACTCCCTGATCATGATTTTACTTCCTCTCTCATTATCCAGATGGCTGTATATTGAGCAGCCAACCCAGAATTCCTGAAAGAGATTGTCAATTAAATATCCCAATAAATACCCCATAACAACATAGTCACATGCTATGCAGTGGACGATGGCAGTGATCAAATGTGTATCCTAATTCATGTAACAAATGTTCAGGTGAGTAATGGGGAACATACAAAGCCTATTCACAAACACTGTCCTTTACCACATATGAAACAGGAAGGCAAGATAACTCTTGAAGGGCTCATTTATTCATTGAAAGTTTAAGTCACCATAGACTAGTATCATCACAGACCACATTAGGAAGGATAAGAATGTTTTCTACTTGCCACGAGATGGCTACAATGTGTGTAGTACGTAAGTGAATTCTGACAGTAAGCAAGCAATCACCTGCAACTTGTATCTACAAATAATTGTATTATCTAGAAGTCAATAATTAATATGATCAACAAGATTACAATGGTGTTTCATTTGGAACAACTAGTAAAATACCCAGGAACAGTAACAAAAATGCGCTCCTTATAGCAACTCCGTGTTTGAAAATATTCACTAAGTCAAAAATATTAGTAGCATTGATACCACCTCCCAAATGATATACAGTAGAGGTCTTTGGATCTATCCCAACTGCTGCGTGATACATAATGCAAGATCTTAAAGAACATGAAGGAAACGTGAAAATTAGGTTAGTAAACAGTCAATCTCATAAAAAGGTGTATCAATCATATGTATTGAAATGAAGGGTCAACCACTGATATCTGTTCAGCAATTTTATATTTTCAGTACCTAACAATGGCTTATCAAATTATGTACATTACCTCAAGTGAGTTTTCCTGCATTGGCCCTGGCTCTGTTTACTCTGATTTGGCTTCTTTTTTCAGTGGTGTCATTTCTGATACATTTTCAATATTTTCCTGTGGAAAATAAGATACATAAGTTATGCACGTAACACACATTTACAAATACTGTCACCAACAAATGAGCATGATAATTTACTACTTCCAAGTATTACAGTTACTTTCAAAATTTTACTACTGTTTAAGAGAGATTTCTACCAGCAGAGGAGACTGCACTGAGAATTGTGTTATCATCCGTGTTCAAACCTAATGTCAGAGAAAGCATGAGACTGAGAACCAAATATAAAGTGAGAAGCATTTTCTAGCCATATCAGAAGATATCCTACCAGAGATGGAATTGGGACCATCTCGCACAAAATTTTGGAAGGAATCTGCCACAGACATAAACACTAAATTATATTAATTGATTTTATGTATCCAATTACGTCTATCAAATCATTGAGGTTGTTTGAGTCACATCCAAGTATTAAAACTGTCCTAAATCTTTTGCCATACAGTGAGAAATATTAATACTATGCTCTTAACATACATTTTGTTTAGACAGACAGATCAAAATCCCTTGAAACATTTTAATCACTTTCTATAATCTGGTTTTTGCCAAGCTCACAGGGGATAAACACTGCATTGAGACAGTTCTGTTCATCCAAGTGTAAAAATAAAAAACGAACATGAAAGAAGCAGGCTTATCACAGTCATAGACCAGGGAAGGATGTGATGCAGGTCAAACATAAAGCAAGTACAAATGAAATGTTTTACTACTACAAGGATGTTATGCAGTGTTCTGTGAAGAACTGTGGGGATGAGAACACCATCAGTGTTGGAATGTACATCTGCAGTTACAGAAGCTCTTTCATGATCTACGAAGGTCATCCAATAAATAAGTTTCCTTATTTTTTCTCTGCATACCACATGTTTTAGAAAAAAAGTTGGTACTGTAGGAACTTTCACTGGCGTATGGCTGGGGTAAGGTGATCTTCAACCGCACGTGCTTGCTCTGTGTTCACCAGTACGGCGCTACCTGCCATGGAGCTACCACTTGAAAGCGTTTCCACTTGTGAACTCTGTCCTGTTATTCGCTTTTCCACGGCAAAAAATGAAATGGCTACCAATATTCATTGCCATTTGGTGTGAGTTTATAGTGAAAGATGCATGCTGGCATTCATGGTTCCTGGAATGGCAGCAAAATGTACATGATGACAGCGCAGCGCCAGGCCCATTACAGTCACTGTTAGTCAGAATGTGGTGGACGAAGATTAATGCGTCAGCACTGATGAGATAATGAATCTACTGCCTCCCGGCACGGAAACTGGCAGTCCTTTATTGCAATGATATTGTTGAATCTCTTGCAGTATTGAAAAGTCTGTGCAAGATGGGTCCCAAGTTTTCTTACTGATGCTCACAAGCAATAACAGAACGAGGTAGCCTGAGCTTTCCTGCAAATGCTTCAAAGAGAGGGAGATCAAATGTTTTCCCGCATTGTTACTGGAGATGAAAGCAGGGTGCATTATTCAACTCTAAAAACAAAACCACAAAGCATGCTAAGGAAGAAACTTGGCGAACATGCTCATAAAAAAGGGCCAAGACCTCAGACTCTTTTTTACAATTTACTTTACATCGCACCGACACAAATAGGTCTTATGTTGACAATTGGAGAGGAAGAGCCTAGGAGTGGGAAGGAAGCAGATGTGGCGTTAATTAAGGTACATCCCCAATACTTACCTGGTATGAAAATGGGAAACCACGGAAAACCATCTTCAGGGCTGCCGACAGTGGGGTTCGAACGCACTATCTCCCAGATGCAAGCTCACAGCTGCGCGGCCTTAATCGCATGGCCAACTTGCCCGGTTAGACCTCAGCCTCTGTAGGCATAGTTTTGGCTACTGCCTTTTGGGACTGTAATGATGTTGTATTGGTTGACTGACTGCCCCAATGCACTGTGGTCACACATGAGAGGTCCTCCACGGTCCTCACGAAGCTCAGAGTTGAAATCCAACGAAAACGTTCTTGTCTTGTCTCAGAAAATATTGCCCATTCAGCTCAAAGGACGCAGGATTTGCTGCAGAACTTCAAAAGGGACCTTTTTCCCCATCCATCTTATTCTGCGGAACTTGCCCCGAGTGATTTCCATCTCTATCCACAACTCAAGTTGCACCTTGGAGGTAAGCGGTTTGCAACTGATGAAGAGGTGGAAGAGGAAGTTCACCGCTGTCTACAGAGATGGGACCCGACCCGGTATGATGAAGGTATCAAGAAACGACTGCCAAGATAACAAAATGTTTGGACTGAAATAGTGACTATGTGGAAAAGTAGTGTACGAGTTGTAGAATGAAAATTAAATATTTCTCAAAGGTAAATAAAACCAAGCAGCATGGGGCAACAGCCCCCGTAGGGCCATGGCTTACCAAGTGACCACTGCTCAGCCCAAAGGCCTACAGATTACGAGGTGTCATGTGGTGAGCACGAACAATCCTCTCCGTCGTTATTCTAGACTTCCTAGACCAGGGCCACCATCTCACTGTCAGATAGCTCCTCAATTTTAATCATATAGGCTGAGTAGACCTCCAACAAGCCCTCAGATGCAGGTAAAAATCCATGACCTGGCCAGGAATTGAACCCGGGTCCTCTGGGTAAGAGGCAGGCATGCTACCCCCACACTGCAGGGCCAGCACAAGTGTAAATAGCCTGCTTGTATTTTTTGTAAAATAGGGAAACCTATTTATCGGATGGCCCTCGTACTACGAGACCTTTAAATTTTTCACTTGGATTCATGAAACATTTTGAAACTACAGGGGTGCAGGAGGGACTGTAATCTAAAGCTTACATTCTATTACAAGTTAGTTTACTAGTAAAAGCGAATTAAAGTATAAAATTCCAGAATATACTCACTTATCCCATTTAATACAGAAGAAATCGAACAGTAGCTGAACTAAGGAAAGGAAGATAAAATGACGCACAAAATGGAGAGTTTGTTAAAGATGAAGCCATACTTTCCATTGTAGACAAAAAAACTTTCTAGTTTGTCAAACATACAATTTTAACATAAATTATTACACTATGAACATACCCGTAAAAAATAAACACTCTACTATACAAAGAATGACATGTTTCATTCCACAAGAACATCTCAGACTCTATGAAATCACACAAAATATGCATATATGTACAGCATTGTTTACGTTGCATAAACTTGTCAATGATAGAGAGTTCAGTGATAATATGAGCCAGTACTGACAAATAAGAAATTTACAAGTATTAATATATCAAGAAAACTCCTGCTAGACTGCCAATGCCAACTTTGTTGTCACCAAATACTATTTCAGGACTGTGGTCATGCAGAGGTAAATGGAAAGTTTTGAGTATAGCACAAACCTTACGGAGAGGGGAAGGGAAGCATGAGAGGGGAGTGCCGAACATTGTGGATCCCTCCTACTGGATGTTAAAATCTAGTACACTGTACCATGGAGAGGAGAGGGGGAAGTAGGATGGAATGAGTGGAGCACTGTGGAATACTCTTTCCACACTGGAGAGGGGAGAGAAGGTTATTAACCTACTTCATGTTATAATGTACTTTTATGTAAGACGGATGAATGCAACAGAATGATTTTAGATGAATAATGTATGGAATTGAAATAGAGAATATCTATAGGATATTATTGTGATAAATGCCAATTTAATGAGTAAGTATGGTCCAGATATTATGTGAGTAAAGCGATGTGCAGGGAATTTTTTAAGTGTGTATGGTCATTTAAGTTGGTTACGTTAGCACTTTTTGCGATGTAGATCACGATTGATTCCCTCATATTCGAAGATTTGATTTTATTTTCAATGTGTAAAATTTTTAGATCTGTGTTGATGTCTGTGAAATAGTGTGAACTGTCGTATATGTGCTCCCCAAAGGCTGAATGCTGATTATATCTGATCGTTTATTGTGTTCTTTGAATCTTGTGTGGAAATTTTGTTTTGTCTGACCTATATAGGTGGCATTGCAGTTAAGTTCTTGGCACTTGAGTTCATAGACTCGTGACTTTGAGAAAGGGTCTTTTTTGTTTAGGTGCACTTGTTGATATGTCTCTGCAGTGTGTTGTTCATCCTAAAGGTTAATTAAAATCCTGTTTCCTAAAGATATAACCTACTTTTTATGTGTTATTATTAATGTAGTTGAGAACCAAGTGTGGTGGTTTTCCAGGGACTTTTCTTTTGTTTGTTTAATATTTTATCTACTGTGCCTGGAGGGTGGTTGTCTTCTTTTATGATTTGTTTAACAATTTGTGCCTCTTCATTGAACTCCAATGTGCTCATTGGTATGGAAACAGCTCTGTGTATCATTGTATTCAATCCTGCTATTTTTAGTGTGTATGCATGGTTAGACTCGTCAATAGCATGCAACACCTGAGTGGGCTTTCTGTATACTTTGTAAGACAGGTTTCCATTATTCCTGCTGATTGTGGTTTTATTTTCTTATCAGATGCTTGCTCCATTGTGAAGCTGGTGGAATTTTGTAAACAATTTAGTGTGTTTAATAACTGGTGTCCATTAGTGAAGTCATTATCATATGCACATGATGTCGCCTACATACCTGCTCCAGTATAATATTCCTTTTGAATGCTGATACGTTCAGAAGATGTTTTCAAAGTTATTCAAAAAATGTTTGCTAATATACCTTATAATGGTGAGCCCATGGCTAACCCTTCTTTGTGGCAATATATCTTGTCAGTGAATGCAAAGCAATTTTGGTGTAGCATTGTTCTAACGAGGCTAATTATTTCTTTGGTTTCCTGCAGTGAATTATTTTCTTTATGAAGATTTTCGATAATTTTAATGGATTCATCTATTGTTACGTTGGTGTACATGTTAGTGATGTCAAAGGGTATCTTTAACCCTTTACCACCCACATTTTTGCTCCGCTTATCCCCAGGTTTCAACCTATTAATTAGGAAACATTCAAGCAGAGCACACCGTTTCATTTTCAATAATATTAGAAAACATGCCATCATTTACAACATTTAACATACCATCATGTCCATTTCTCTATTCGTTGAGTCATAAGTTTGTCGGTTCAAACCCCCACCCGTGCTGGAGATACTCAACACTGAGGTAGGCTGTATATGTCATATTCTCATGTTGTCTAAATCCCCCTAAGCCAATAGAGATGAGATTCTGGAAGTGTAATGGTGACCTTGTATATCAACTTTCATTTCCTCTAGAAAGTGTCTTCCCATTCTGTTTCTATTTTACTGAAATGCGCCTGTTTGATTGCTGCATTGATATATACGCAACCGGTAATGTCACTGAATAGATTGTCTCCGCCTAACATATGTAAAAATATAACCTATTTCTCATAATACTCTTTTGAAATTATTGATAGGTTCAACAAAATCCATATAATCATTGAGTAATGAAACAAAAAGTTTGTGTTACCTGAATTGCAGCTGCATCATCATCAGGTCCGATATCTAGATATCCGTTTTCACTTATATCACAGTTATCAGTAAAATTATCTTTGTTGATATGTTATTTACTCACTAAAAATTTACCTCTATCCCTGCTCAACAATTTTGTGTCATTTCTTATGCCGTTATTCAGCTCAGTCTCAATATCCGCAGTATTCAATCCCGTCATGTTTACGAGCTAAACAGCTGACCAGCACTCGCGGAAGTTCAAGTCCGTCGCCTAGACAACTTCAAGACAAATTCTCACTCTTCTTTTATTTCCTAAGCCTTGTATATTGTACTGCATGTTCATCAAAGCCTAATAAACAATTCACTACCAAAATATACAAAACTATTGCATAGATTGCACACGTATGCAGATAATGCAGCTGGGTGTTTTCGGGCAATATGGACCGTAAGGCAAAGTGAACAGTCGGGTGCTTTCGGGCGGGAAGGGGTTGATTAGTTCTACGCTGGTTTTAATTTATCTGTCTTCTTTAAGTGAGATTTTCTCTTTTAGGATTTTTTCAGTTGTTAGCTTAAATTGTAAATTGGCACATCATAGTTTACTATTGGTCTAATGGGACATGAGCTTTTGTGTATTTTGGGGATGGCTCTTACTGTGGGGAGTTGAGGATTTTTTGATAGTGAGGCTTTCCTCTTCTTGTTCTGTGAGAATAAATTCTGTTTGCTGGATAGCTTGTTTTATTTTGTTTTGAAATATATTTGTAGGGTCACATTGTAGTTCTTGAATTCCGTTGTTGTTGATGACAGCTATTGTTTTTTCTATATACCCAGGAATAGAACATAACAAGAAGTGCCAAGAGTTTAGATCTTGAATAGCAGTGCACTCGCATCTCAGATATGTTCAGACACCGTTCTCTCCTGTACTGTCTATAATTTAGAACTCAACCAGCACACATTTATTCAGAGAACAGTGTGCATAAGCAGCAGAATTTCACCTTTAAGCAACTCCTGGACAATATCACATTTATAAATTAGCAGTTCACAGTGTTGGGAGTAGATTTTTGCTGCCGAGTCACAATTATTCATTGAATATCCTTCTTCCAACTCTCAAGGTTTTCAAAGACTCTGAGGTGCAAGAATGATGTGCAGGAATTCACTTTTATGCCAGTATAACTACAGACGTGTGCTGGGATATTCAGCTTCATCAAATACCTCTAGAATGGACCCAAATTACACTCCCCAACATGAAAGTAGAATGTTATCACATCACCATATAAGCTATCAGATGAAGAGAGACTGAACTGTAAGCCACACATTCAGAAGATTACAATGGACTGTGTTTACAGTAGCAACAGACAGAGCAAGGAAAGATGATGACAATAAGTCGCTTCTTCTCCAAAATTATTTCACAGCTTCTCCGCCAAGGCAGAGTTTTACTATGAGATCACCCAACATTAGTAACATTGTAAAGAAGTTTAAATGATGCAAATCTTATCTGGAATTTCTTTTGGTGGAAAAATATATTCCTATGAGATTCAAAGTCGTACTGGCCATAACCGAATTAAATCCAGCACCCACAATTGTCCTTCAGTTCAGCAGCTACTAGCACTAAAATTGGATAATGTATGATAGGAGATAATGTCAATCCCACAACGATACCATTATAAAACCATGGAGAATAAAAACATAACCATACAACCTACAGAAATCCATTTCAATAAACGCCAGAGGTAATCAATAAACAATAAACAGTCATTTGATGGGTACTTAGCTCATGAATTGTCCTGATGCCTCGATCTTGAAACGCTGCCTGTCACAACTTCATTGGTAGCCGGACCTAACCAAGGTTCCTTCACTATCAAGTCCACAACTTTAATTCAGCTTTTTGCCACTATCAAACATAGCATGCACTGCCATCTCCCTAGTAAATGCTAGAGGCCAATTGTCCACTTGGCGACCATAATCTCTATAAAGTACTGGGGTTCTTGATTACTTCCAATGATTTTACACTAAAACATAGGCCAGAGAAATATATTACCTTATTGCTGTCATTGCTACTTAGGTTATCTGTCAACAGACTAAGCATTATGCTTGAAATTTTACATGCCGTCAATATTATGAACATACCAAAAAGACTCAAAATTTTACATGACTGTTAATATTGTGATCATACCTATTGGACCTCAAGTTTTCTATGACTGATACTATGCAGAAGAATCTCTATAACAACACTGATAACCATAACAAGAATTCTACATATCATATCCTAAACGGAAACTTCTCAAAATTTCGAACCCTACTACCATATGTCGCAGCCTACAGTGTAAAGAACTACTCAACATTCACAGCGTCACTATTAAATTGCAAACATAGGTAAATAACACTGCAAAACTATTAAAATTATGCACTACATATTGTAATTTCTTTCTGAAACTAATATCCGCGATTATTCACCTGCGTAGCCCTTCAGAAATATTCTTTACTCCAAAAAATTTTGATAGGTAAGGTAAGTTACGTTATATTCCTACAACACACGAGGAACAGATTTGCTGGCACTTGTGACACAAAGGCCAGGAGTTTTCAAAAAGAATGCCAGTTATATGTGTATACAGTTTTAATGCTTAAGTAGAAATAAAATTTAAGAAAATTAAAAATATTAAATGTTAAAAATATGTAGAATGCTGAAACTGAGAAAGATTAGTATTAACTTCTTACTGTTCCCAATTGAGATCTATAATTTTCGCAAAAGTAAATTATAGAACTTGAACCTTACCGACAATAGAGATTGTGGACACAGTGTAAATGATAGAAATCACAATTTCTCAATGAAGAAAATCTGTAGCACAATAAATTAACGGAACAGGCTGTACAAATGGCTAATACGCGTCTTATGTAACACATACCTCACACCTAGAGACAAAACCTGATATTTTAATTCAGTGTAATCACTTAAAACAAACACTTAAGGAACGGATTTGATTTGTATCAGTCAGTAGAACGGGCTGAACTTAGGAAAGGATGAATTACCAGTGACAACTCCAGAGAACACGACACTTCTTGAAAACAGCACTGGGTGCAATGTCCCGTTATATTTCTAACTATCAATTATCAATACAGTCCTGTTCTAGTGGGCTTTACACGTGGTCAAAGAGAATGAGTAAGAGATGACTCTCAACGTTATTTTTCACTTCTGAACGCAACGGCTGCGCAAAGATCGCCAGGAATTGCACACCAGCGCCTCTAGTGTAAACAGGGCTGAACTAAAATTACCGGGCGGGTGATTTAAATCGTTTAGCGCGCGGAGGGTCCCCAGGTTCTCGTTCCCCCTCCACTCTTAAATATTATATTAAATATATTTTTATTTTTTTTATTTCTCTTCTATTTTTCTTTCATTTCCTTTTCTTTCTTTCCTTTTTTCTGTTACCTTTTTCTGAAATACTGCATTCTGAACAACAATACACCTGGAGGTTGGGCTGTGCTTTATTATTATTATTAATACATTTTTTGCTGGAGAAAAGAAGCTTACCAGCTTGTGCTGCTTATTATAATTATTTCAATTATGAAGCTATATTTTATTTTTACTAATTCACGAAGCCTTGAATGATCGGAGTGACTGGCCTTGCCTGTGCTGCTTTTGTTTGTTTCTGCTGAGGAAAAAGGAAGCTAACTCACAAAGGGAGGAAGGACGTGACCTGAAGGTGAGTGGGATTGGCAATCCTTATCTCAGATTAAGACCTATGACAGAAATAGACACTAACATCCCCTCATACATCAGTCCTCTTTAACACTACTTAAGCCAACTGTAACAGTCAATAGTATCAAGATATGCCACTTATGCAGGAAATAAAATGTAAATACAATGTAAGAAAGAAAACCATATACAGGAACCAAAATGATGAAAGGAAACTCATATGCTAAGGAGGGAGTTTGTAGGATTCAAAGGTAAATTGAAATGAAACATGATCTTCTGATTTATGGAGCTATATTCTACCTACTATCCACAGTGTTACAGGTATCAAATTGTGTAGAAATTATATTCAGCAGTGTTAATCATCAATTAATATTCATCAACCAGAAAACTATTCAATACAACACAAATACAAGATCATTCATTTATGAAAGAAAGACTGGAACTGACAAGGTACAACATAATACTTTTCTCTCTTATTGCAGTTTAACGTTGCACTGACATTGCAAAAGTTTTCAGCAACACCATTTGTATTTTCCCAAGGAACTTACTATATGATACATCTTTCAGTCTGTCAAAAGATGCACCTTGGGCCACACACTGGAAAATATTGAGATTAGTGCTTCTTTTGCATCTACTAGAGGAAAGCAAATCTCTGGCAGAGTAGTGTTTGAAGAAACCAAGACATGATAGCACATACTCTGTTCCTACATACTGCACCAAAACACAACATATCATTCAATCAGTCATCTGCATTTAGATAATAAACAATGTCAAGCTACAAAATTGTATGCATCCCTTGTATTCATTGATCTACACTATTTACAATAAAAAATGTTCTATTTTATGTGACAGTAGGATATATATCAAAAATTTTCTGCTACATGGAAAAGGATGGAATCATGAATATATTTGAGGGTTTAAAAGACAAGAGAGAGCTTACAGATTCTGTGATTGCTTGCTCTTACAACATGCAGGAGGTACAAATAATGCTTCCTTTCAGTCCATCCGCAGGAGAGAAGTTCTAATAAATTTACAGAAATATGTAGCATCAGGATCTACAATGGCAACTGATCCAGCACAAAACATTCCCATGCCAAGTCACAACATAGCTCCACCTACTAAGAGCTATGTCCAAGGAATTGCTTGCTAATTTAGTACAGTATTATGAACTATATGCTGCTACTTTCACAACATTACGGCGTGCAAGGGACTTTGCTGTGACGTAGATGAAATGCCAATTGAAGACCGTGGAAACCCACTTCAGACAGTGCCATTTGTACCTACTGTATATCGAAGGCAGAAATCTATGTTGGTGGTTGCAGAGTAGGCTGATCTGTGGTCTGACAGCATGCACTCCAACCGGCCAACCAAGCAGAGGAGGGGTGGCTAAGGTTCCACCGTGTTTCTACACCTCTGCATTTGGGACACAGAAACGGGCTGTTCCCCTACCACTGGCTGTCCTGAGATTGGGTTTTCCTTTCACCTGCAGTAAGGCGAATGATGGGACAGTTCATGTATATGTCATGGCCACCAAATATCCTGCCCTCGCCACAAATCTCCTTGCTTAAGGTGATGATGCCTGTTGATTAAAAGGGCCTAAAATCTAGTTCATTATTTTAAGAGAAAGTGGAACTAGGCAACCATCCCCTATATATATATTAGTAATCGGAGAGAAGAAATGGAAGGGGCTGACACTAGGAAAAATGATGGTATCAGCTAAGAAGGACCATGCCCTTTGAGGAAAATAAGACTCCCTAGGCCTCCATACATAATACAATCGGGGGCAGAAAAGAACAGGTCGTGATCGAGGTAGATCAGAAAAGATAGATGAAAGTGGGGAGCCTGGCACCAGTAAGTGGAAGCAGTGCCAAAATTCAATTAAGGGCTCCGTGGCCGCCTACCCAAGCTCCCAAGTACAGAGCCCACATGGGACCCATTTTAGTCGTCTCTTACAGCAGGCAGAGGACGCTGTGGCTATTATTCTACTGCCCCTACCCACAGGGGGACAACTATGATAAGGCTAGTTGCTTTACGTTGCACCGACACAGATAGGTCTTATGACGATGATGGGAGAGGAGAGGCCTAGGAATGGGAAGGAAGCAGCCGTGGCCTTAATTAAGGTACAGCCCCAGCATTTGCCTGGTGTGAAAATGGGAAACCACAGAAAACCATTTTCCGGGCTGCCGATAGTGGGGTTCGAACCTATCTCCCGAATACTGGATACTGGCCGCACTTATGTTTCAAATTATCCGAAATTCATTTGCCTTGGTGTGGTATATTTTCATGTTCTGGCCTCAGGAGATTATTAAAACAAGAACAGTAAGGATGCTTACCTCAAATACCTTGTACTTTTTCTTCAAACACGCAAACGAAGATAACAGATATACGCATACAAATCAAAGTAAAGCAAAATGTCACAAACGTCAAAAACGTGGTCGTCCCACGTGGTCCAAGTTGTCAAACTCAAATCGACCAACAGCAGTCGGGAGATGTTTCTACCAATAGGAGCTGCCGTATTCATCACGTGGGATTAGGGTGAGTGACGTGATGTACAACAGCGCGCCCACGCGAGTGGAGGGCAAAAGTATTCAGTCTGAGCCGGGCCCTTGGAAGGGTAGGACCTATGCCGCTGTCAAATCCTTTCACGTGGTAGTGGTGGGGGTAAGGTTCGGCAGTACGGTTCACTGCCGTCTCAATCCTACTTATATAGATTGAGAAGGCGGTGGTTCGGTTATTGATGTTGGGGAGGAAGGGGCGTTATCGTTGAAGGAGGGATTGGATATGGGTGGGGTATAGCAGCCATAACTGAATGAAAACAGCTCATTTGCGAGCATTAATCTGAAAATGATACAACCCGACAACATCATCCGAGATCACTTTGCAGTTGCTTACAATCTTGTAACTTATTTATTACTCTGTACAGAATAACATCATCTGCGAAAAGCCCTATCTCTGATTCCACTTCTTTACACGTATCATTGATATATATAAGAACACATAAAGGTCCAATAATACTGCGTTGAGGAATTCCCCTCTTAATTTTTACAGGGCCAGATAAAGCTTCACCTACTATAATTATCTGAGTTCTATTTTCTAAAAACAGAGCCACCCATTCAGTCACTCTTTTATCTAGTCCAATTCCACTCATTTTTGCCAGTAGTCTCCCATGATCTACCCTATCAAATGCCTTAGACAGGTCAGTCGCGATGCAGTCCAACTGACCTCCTCAATCCAGGATATCTGCTATATCTTGCTGGAATCCTACAAGTTGTGCTTCAGTGGAATAAACTTTGTAAAAGTATGGCTTCTCTTCTGTGTGTGTCCGCATATGAACAGTTAGGTCAGACTGCCTTTCTTTGTGAATGATTTTCCACAGACATTGCAGCTGTTTGGCTTCTCGCCTGTATGCGTCCGCATATGATCGGTCAGACTGCCTTTCCTTGTGACTGATTTGCCACAGACATTGCAGCTGTAATGCTTCTCGCCTGTAAGGGTCCGCATATGTTCGGTAAGTTTGCCTCTCTTTATGAATGATTTGCCACAGACATTGTAGCTGTATGGCTTCCCGCCTGTCTGGGTCCCCATATGACCGGTTAGAAAGCCTTTCTGTATGAATGATTTGCCACAGATATTGCAACTGTTTGGCTTCACGCCTGTATGGGTACGCATATGATCGGTCAGACTGCCCTTCCTAGTGAATCATTTGCCACAGACATTGCAGCTGCTTGGCTTCTCGTCTGTATGGGTCCGCATATGATCGGTCAGACTGCCTTTCTTTGTGAATGATTTGCCACAGACTTTGCCACTGTAAGACTTCTCGCCTGTATGGGTCCGCATACGTTCGATGAGTTTGCCTCTCTTTATGGCCCGCCTGTATGGCTCCGCATACGTTCGGTTAGTTTTCCTCTCTTTATGAATGATTCGCCATAGATATTGCAGCTGTATGGCTTCTCGCCAGTATGGGTCCGCATATGTCCGGTTAGAATGCCTTTCTGTATGAATGATTTGCCACAGACATTGCAGCGGTAAAGCTTTTCGCCTGTATGGGTCCGCATATGATCGCTCAGATTGCCTTTATTTGTGAATGATTTCTCACAGACATTGCACCTGTTTGGCTTGACGCGTGTATGGATAAGCATATGATCGGTCAGACTGCCTTCCTTTGTGAATGATTTGCTACATACATTGCAGCTGTAAGGGTTCCAGCCTGTATGGGTACGCATATGATCGGTTAGAAAGCCTTTCTGTATGAATGATTTGCCACAGACATTGCAGCGGTAACGCTTTTCGCCTGTATGGGTACGCATATGATAGGTCAGACTGCCTTTCGTTGTGAACGATTTGCTACAGACATTGCAGGTGTAAGGCTTCCAGCCTGTATGGGTCCCAATGTGACCGGTCAGACTGCTTTTCCATGTGAACGATTTGCCACAGACATTGCAGATGAATGGCTGCTCTCCAGTATGGGTCAGCATATGACCGGTTAAATTGCATTTCTGTATGAATGATTTGCCACAGACATTGCAGCTGTAAGGCTTCTCGCCTGTATGAGTCCGCATATGTTCCGTTAGTTTACATCTGTTCATGACTGATTTGCCACAGAAATTGCAAATATATACCTTCTCCCCTGTATGGGAACGCATATGAACGGCCAGACTGCCTTTCCTTGTAAATGATTTGCCACAAACATTGCAGCTGTAAGGCTTCTCGCCTGTATGCGTCCGCATATGTTCGGTTAATTTACCTCCCTCTATGAATGATTTGCCACAGACAATGCAACTGTAAGGCTTCTCGCCTGTATGGATACGTATATGACCAGTCAGATTGCACTTCTTTGTGAACGATTTGCTACAGACATTGCACCTGTATGGCTTCTCGCCTGTATGCGTCCGCAGATGTTCGGTTAGTTTACTTCTCCGTATGAATGATTTGCCACAGACATTGCAGCTGTAAGGCTTCTCGCCTGTATGGGACCGCATATGTTCGATTAATTTAACTCTCTGTATGAATGATTTGCCACAGACAATGCATCTGAATGGCTTCTCGCCTGTATGGATACGTATATGACGAGTTAGATCGCCTTTCTTTGTGAACGATTTGCTACAGACATTGCACTTGTATGGCTTCTCGCCTGCATGAGTCCGCATAAGACCGGTTAGACTGATATTCTGTACGAATGACTTGCTATAGACATTGCACCTGTTTGGTTTCTCTCCTGCTTGAGTCAGCTTGTGATAAGATAAGCTGCTTTTCTTCACAAATGATTTGCAACATACATTGCTAGAGTGAGGCTTGATGCCTGTGTGAACACCCATGTGACATGCTAGATTTTTCCACCTGAAGGATTTTCCACAGACGTTGCAGCAGTGATCGCACTTGAAGGGTCGATCTTCCTTGTGTCTCTTCAGATGTCGCAAGATGTCCAACTTCCTAGCCAGGACTTCACTGCACACACTACACCTAAAACTAGATGATCCGCCGTCCGGAGGTTGATGATCTGTATAGCTCACCTCGGGCCTCGATCTACAGTGACAAATTAAAACCATGTGACCAATAGTTCAACAGCCAAATCCACTACAACTCTCACACAGGGGATTTGCTACTGGACGTTCCAATCACTGATATCCAGTGCAGAGAGCTCGTTACTCATAAACATTACATTCCTGAGAGTAAACATCATCCGAGGTTAAATTTCAAAAGCTCTCACTTCTTACGAGAATATGTTGCGTTTTTTCTTAATCACGATATCAGGCGCAAGAAACTTGTCACGGTTTAGAAATGTACGAGTTAATAGACAACCGCATTTGAAGAAAGCATGAGAAGTGGTCCAGCCTAAAAGGGTAAATACTCATACAAGCTCTTTAATCCAGCACATATTATTCTATCGAAATCCGTAGTCTGTTCTACATAAAGAACGGCATATGCTCTGGAGTTTTGATCTTGTTGAAGCACTCTGCGCTTTGTTGCAGGGAAGTAATAATTTTTGTAAAGGACCTTGTTCTTGTTGTCTGTTAGGTCATCAGCCCAGAGGCTGGTTGGATCCTCAATTAGCACCACCAAAGGTTATGCAGTTATGAGGAAACCCCAAAAACCAATGGCAGCACTAAAATGAGGCGTACTAGGCAACATGAGGAGTGAGGTAGTTTGCCATTGCTTTCCTCACTGCGTCAGAAAGTACTATTGCAGCACAACTGACCCTATGAGCAGCCCCTTTCTGTGCTGTAGATATTAATAAAGTTGAGAACGTTTGCCGACATTCAGCAAGATCTGTTGAAACACGGCTAATCTTTTATGAATATTATTTTGTCACACAAATATACATATTGTATTTGTACATTGTTATATCACTACAGCATTTTATTATATCACTGTGTCGCTTTTCCGAAATATGTATCTTTGATGTGCAATCAAACATAGCCAACCTATATATAGGACGGTAGGTTTATACAAGGACGTCCATACTTACTACCATGTCTACGTCTTAATTCCTGTATTTAACACGGTAACTACTAATCCTGATGAAATCCTGGCAAAGCTGAAATATAACAAGTATACGACGGCTCTCTCGCTAGCATTGATACTGTCTTTTCTCCTCAAGACACTGCTGTTAAAGAAATTATGAAGGCAACATAGAATATGGCATTGGTGGTAGCGTTTTATTACAATGTCCTAATATCCTAATTTTGAAACCAAACGCAACCTATCATGCCCTTGAATATTCTTACAAGTATTATTTTAACAATACGCAGAGAAGGAGCATGAAAATCAAGGATTGAGCCAAAATTCGAGATGACAAGACGTTGAATTGCACCGTAGTGGATATTGCTGCTATGTAAAAGAAGGAATATTATTCTATTTATTTCAAAAGATCACGGGCAACGTGATTATTTTTAGTGGATTCATAACATAGTTGGATAGCATCCAATTCTGTGCTTGTCTCCCCACCACAGAGTAGTTCTACATATTCTACGGAAGAAGGGCGGGAAATGCAAATTTCTTGGTTAAAGGTGAGATCCGCTTACAACTGCGACATGGGAAAATCGATCACGCAGGCTAAAATATAACGTAACATGGACTGGTACTTTCCAATTCATGCTGTATGAAATGAATTCACATGGCCCAGTCGAATGCATGACTGGCTCACAAGCAAAGTAATGGGAGGCTCGACCATGTATTGTTACTGCACTCTTTGGAGAAAATAAGTGGACAAATGAAAGGGGGACATTGATTCCAGATATGACAGACTAAATCTCTTGATCATCAAACAAGATATTGATGTTGACACCACTAGACAACAGGAGGCAGAAAATACGACACTGGATGGTATGTCATGCGTTCTGTGGCATATCACACCAAGCAAAGGTGCAAAAGTCTGTAACCCTTCTTCTTTACGTGAATACTTGATTCCTGTGACAAGTAATTTATCAGGTTCTAAATTAGTTTTCAGTAAAATAATGTTTCATTTTGCATTGACAAATATTCTACACCAACCAGCTACATTGCTGTAACACGTGGCGCTTCCCAGGTGACGGATACGGGTTCCCCGCTGGCCTGACGATGAACTTGAGCAAAATATAAAAGCTCTCGCGTACCAAACATGTACAAAGTCTTTAATGGCAACTTTGGCGGAGATGGAGACGTTCACTAGGGACCAGATGGCGGAAGAGGTACACTGAATTTCTGGAAGTTAATGCAGAAAAGAGGGTAGCGTTTCTTCTCTAGAGGAGTGGCTGCAAAAGGCATCTGTTCTCCATGTCCGCAGCTGCATTACTACCTTCCGTCATGAGCACTTAAATGCTTCAAGACAAGCCGGCCGTAAAATAATGCCGTTACATCATTACAGAAATATGTCTCATGGTATCGGAGCCAAGGTTAGTGCAGCCCCTGGAAGGGACGCGCATTGGCAGGGCCCAGTCAGCATGAAAAGTATGCTAGGGTTACCGTCGCACGGGCTGTGACGGCTAACCATGCTAGTACCCCCCTTTTGTATCCCATCATTGAATTATGCCTGGGTGAAGTAGCGAATACGCCACTGCACTTGAGAGAAGGCTTGTAGGCATCTGAGAGGTGCGGAAAAAATGGAATGGAGAAAAGTCACGTGAAAAGAGGTGTGGTTACTAACTGGTGTACAACAGAAACCGAAGAACAGCTCATGGTGTTAACATTGTCATATCAGCTAAATTTGACGGTTCAGTCTCCGAGGCGCAAAAGTTTGACAATCGCTTGATGTAACTCGTCCGCATTGGGGAGAGAAGGAAATTCCAATTATTCAGCGCAACGCTCCACAAACTGACGTGCGCATGGAAACCAAAGATGCGTTCTGGGCACTGCCTGACAAGAAGACCGCTGACTATCTTATCGCTGCCACTGATCTGAATGGACGTGTCGGACCGAAGAAAGAAGAACAAACAGTCCATGGCGTTCATGGACATGGAGAAAAGAACGACGATGCCCAACAAATTCGCGATTATGCAGAAACTGATCACCGCAAACACACGGTTCAAAAAGAGTGATGTTCATCTACTCTGTACTACAGTGGCTCCCATCCAATTCGCATTGACTACATCCTTGTGAGAGGGTGAAATCTCGAAGATGTTCTAGAGATAACAGTTGTCCCTTATTAAATCCTTGCGATGCAACAACGACCAGTCATCTAAGCTGTGGATAAAGTCACCAAGAGCCCAATACTTCACAGGAAATAGACAAATTGGGATCAAATGGTTGCCCCTGAAGAAGGAGACTAACGTCGTTGCAAAAGTTACAGAGTCACAAATCACCATAGTTGAAGTGAGCCGGACTAAACTGAAAGACGCCTTTCGCTCTATTCCTGGAAGAATTAAGTCAGGGCGACGACAACGAAGGATTAAACATGACATATGGCCAAGGAATGAAGATGTTAAATATGCAGTACGGTTGAAGAAGCAGCTGTACCACGAGTTTCTTGCTCGTTGGAATGCCTACAAAGCAGCCACTCGTAAAATGAAGGAGGTATTTGCCGTAACAAAATCAAACCGGTAGGCAGGTCTATATGTGAAACATGACATGCGCAAATTCGAGCGAAATTTTTAACGGCTAGTCGAATCGAGCCATCGCAAAACGTCAGAAGTCCAACGTTTTTACGGCATCAATGAGGAAACAGACGATTTGCTACTGGACAGGCGGGAAGCGCGAGTACACTGGTGGAACTATTTTGACAACATCTCAATCATGGAATTTCCGTATCTACCAATCCTAATCACCTCCGCTGTTGAAGGTCCAACGTAGGAAAATGACGTCACTAAAGTCCAGACTATGCTGAAGAAAATGAAACCAGGGAAAGCCATCTGTCCCGATTATCTTCCAGCAGAGTTTTGTTTCTCTCAATGGGGGGATGCAGCAGTGTGGCTAAAGCAAGCTTTTCAAACATATCATCAAAGAAGGTCAAAAACAAACAGACTAGCGACGGAGTATCAATTCAGAAATAAGGGAAGCCCTGCCAATTTTTCTAATCACGGCCCGAACATAATTCTGAGCCTCGCAATGAGAGACTTAGAACAAATCTTCGACAAAAGGATTAGCGATTTAGACAAACATACAACAAGCCAAGCTGGATTTGTGTAAAATTGTGGCGCAATAGGAGAAACCCATGCTGCCGGACTATTACTTGAGAAACACTGTGAAAAGAATAAGAGGCTTCATCACAAATTTCTGGACCCTTAGAAGCCCTTCCATCGGGCACTTCATGACCTAATCAGACAGCCCTACAAGTACATGGCATTCCAGAGCACCTTGCTGAGAGGGTATAATTGCTCTACAAAGAACAAATGAGTTGTGTTCAAGCTGCCGCAGGAGCGTCTGATGACTTCCGCATAACTGTAGGAGTCCATCAAGGCCCCGGCTTATCACCACTGCAGCTCATTCTTGTGATGGACATAATTGCCACAAACCTGCGCAGTCCAATACCATGGACACTTCTCTAAGCAAATGATATCATTTGGCTGAAGAGGATAAGCTAGACCTGCAGCGTCAAACAGAAGACTGGAACTATCGACTAGCGCAATAAGGCCCGCGCCTCATCAAGAACAAGACAGAATACATTGCATTACATCGTCGAGAAGTTCGAACCATGCATGTTGACGTTGAAGATATAGCACGAGTACAGATATTTAAGTATATTGGCTCCACAATCTATGATTATGGCCGACTTACTGATGAAGTCAACTTAAGGATATACAAAGCCTGACTGAAATGGAGAATGACAACAGGCGCCCTTCCGAACTTTGGACGAAGGGCCATCTCTAAACTAAGTTCTACCGAACTGATATCTGTCCTATCGATATCCATCCTGTCGTTTTCTACGGCAACGTATGCCTGCAAGCTCTAGAGGTAGAACGCCAACTAATCATCATGGATACGAAGTTGCTTAGGTGGAAGGCTGGCATAATTAGACTAGATCACATTTCAAAAAATGTTATTAGAAAACGTTTTGGCATTGCAGCGATCCAGAAGAAAATTGGGGAAAGGCGTGTGCGCTGATTTGGGCATGTGTTGCGTGTAGAGGACGATACATTGGGAAAGTAAGAGTATTACACAGAAAGACGGTGAAAAGAGGCGCTAGGGACGAACTAGACAGCATAGACTGATAAAGTGCACAACGGCCTGAAAGTTGGAAGACTACATGCAGACATGGCCCGAGACCGAACTAACTGGAGTCAATGAACCACAACACCGGACCCTGCCACCAGATGCAGACTGATGAATATTCTGTTACAAAAATGGAATGCAATGGATATCTTACACATCCTAACATTCAAATTATTGAATGTTCAAATTTTCTCCCCTAATGCCTATGTCCGATATCTATAAAAACTTATTTTCTCAAAATAGTGTTTGAATGGCTGAACGCTTCTGGATTTCGTGTTTTAGTGACTCCTATAAATGCATTGTGAAGAAAAACTTACAACTCAAAAAAATAAAAAAATGGGTATATCTGTGTTAAATGGGAAGGACAGTTTGAATATCCGGTGAAATTCTGAGTACCTACAAGAGGGGAGTCCGTCAGTGTATTCTAGCCTGAATAGAATTTTGCAATTCATATTTCTGCTTACATACGTCATAGACAGCAGACGATCATATTAATCAGTTTGTTATTTTCACTCCGATCACGCCTATAAATATGAAGACCATGGAGGAGTGGCACAAAGTGGTCAGCTCAGGGCCATGGGACACTCAACGCTCTAAAGCTGGAAAGAAGCCACAAAATTAAGTGGTTAGTTCAGGACCATGTGTGTCTACACAAACGGAAGTAAGCCTCATCACTATTTTACTATTTTACTGGTGGTCTTAATAAAAGGTTGTTCTCTAACGTAGCCTATTGTGTCATCTTACACATGAATTACAAAGAAACAGAGAGTATGAGCTGGTACTTGGTAGTTCTGAGCACCGACATGAATATTTCTTGCCACTAGTTGTGAGAGTACAGTAGGAACAAGTCAGTGCATCACATAAGAGCCGAGAAGACTCTAACCACTCACAAAATCAAATAAACCATTCAGAATTCATAGTTTCCATCACAAATCTGGTTTGAAGTCAAACCTTAGGCTATGACTAGCCATAGCATGACCTTGGTTAAGCCCACCATTCCGAGATTATACAATCATTTCCCACGGATTATCAAAGATCATTTCACACAGTAACCAACAAAGGTGTGACAGCAAAAAATTAAAAAATTAATTAGCAATGTCACAACTACAGTTCAAAAACACTACTGCATTAAATGTTTTAAAACAGGACATACACTTATGGTACTTTGTAAGGTCAGTGACAATAATTACAATTTTGAAAGAATATTATATCACTATGTTATTTACCTATTATTATTATTACTATTATTATTATTAGCATAGGGCAACAAGTTAGATACATATATATACAAATATATAGTATTTACAAATATACACAGACAAGAAACATGTTTTATAGCAGAATGTCCAGTTGAGTGATCCACTGTATGGCTTCCTCTCTTAGTTCCAAAAAGTCACTCGGGCTACCTGTGTAGGAACGTCGTGTACATTCACTTACAATAAGGGGATCATCTGTCGAGATGCACCACAGTCGCACTCTGGTGATGAGATATATTTCCACTTATAAAGGGCATCCCTGCGTCGTCCATGATTTGTTCTCACCCATTTCAGAGTGGTCCAAATCTTACATGGAAGATGATGTTCACCAGAAAAGATGTTGTGTAAGGAACTGTCTGTGGCCACTTCCCAGCGACTTCTCCATTCTTCTAAAGGGTGAAAATTCCCATCAGCCAATGCGACAGCATCATGCAAAGATGGATGTCGTGACTCCAACCTCGTTACCTTGAGAACAGGAATATCATCCAAAACAGGCAGTTGAGGGTTCACTTCTATCTTCTTGAACTCTCGGATGGGAGCATTTTATCTTTATAAAACAGGTGGCATTATACCTGACAGAATTGGGAGCCAATAAAGGGATGGGGACTGGATAGTAACAGATATTAACCGCAAGCTAACATTCAGTTGAGTATCAATTAGTCTTGTATATGGGCTATCCAGCCAAACTGGTGCACAGTACTCACCACACGAGAATACCAGTCCCAAAGCAGATCATGAAGTCTTTGCTGATAAACCCCAACTTGAGCCATACAATTTCTGAAGGATAATATTACATGTTTTGAGTTTTTTTGACAGATTCATAAGATGTTGTTTGTAAGATAGTGTGCAATCAAGTGTAATCCACAAATATTTGGGATAGCCGCTATGCCGAAGTTCTTGGTGACAATAACGTATGTGAAGTTTAATGCCAGCTTGGCGATTATTCAGGTGAAAACATGACACTTCTGTTTTGTTAGAAATAGGACACAGTTTCCATTTCTTGAAGTACGTTTCAAGTGAAATCAGGTCTCTTTGTAGCACTTCTACTGTCACACTAAGGTATCGATTTTGAGTGGCTAGTGTTATGATATCAGCATAACAAAATGTTTGCGATGATGTTTCTGGGAGATCGGAGATATACAAATGAACAGTAGGGGAGGCAGTACCGATCCTTGAGGTTATCCATTTTTTAGCTTCCTTTCTCTACTCATACTATTTACCATACACACTCGAAATCTTCTGTCATTGAGCATATTGCTTATAACCTGCACGATGGTCCTACGGGGTGCACTTCGGAGAAGCTTGTAAATTAATCCTTCCCTCCAGACTGCGTCAAATGCTGCTGTAAGATCAATGAATACAGCTGAGGTCTTGAGTTGTTTCTGGAAACTTGCTTCCATGTGGAATGTCAGTGAAAGCACTTGATCGCAGCAGCTGCGATTTGGCCTGAATCCAGCTTGATCAAATGTAATACGCTGAAAAATAGTTGTGCTGCTTCTGTTGTGGAATAGCCTCTCAAAAAGAAGGGCAACTGGTCTATAACTGCTTGGGTCCTTGGCAGGCTTACCTGGTTTCAAGATGGAAATCACTTTCGTTCGTTTGAATTCTGCCGGGAGTTGTCTTTTCTGTAGAAGGTCGGTAAAAAACCTCAACAGCCAACTTCTTGCATTCTTCCCTAAATGAATGCGAAATTCTGGATGAATGTCGTCAAAATCTGGAGCTGTACTTGATTTAACGTCTTTGAGAGCAGCATTGATGTCTTGCACCGTAGGCGGTTGTGAATACCTTGATGTGCGTGGTGTTCTTGATTCCAGAGTTTGGAGCTGGCGCCGTATGCATTTGGTATGTTTCTTATCTCATGGAGTTTGGGAAGTTGTGACGATGTGAGATGCTACTTCATCCGGAGTAATTCCAAGCTGTTGCTTCACCATAGGTGTCCTTCCTCCAAGTTTCTGCGGTGCCCCCAAGATCTTCTACTGGAATGAGTTAGGTCGATATTCTCCACTGTCTCTATCCGCCGTTCTCTCCGGGTAGTATCCATGCTGGAAGGAAGTTAATCAGCTATGTCTTCATCACCAGTATGCAGATATTCGTTATAGAGTGCATCAGTCTCTACATTCCAACCAGGGATGTATTCTTTTCTATGGCATACTGTTCTTATCCGCAATCATAACTGCATCTACGAAACGCTTGTAATTGTGCTTGGGAGCAATCCACCGAACACATTTATCCAGTTCAGTGGTGAATGTTGACCAATTTGCTTTTCTGAAGTTCCTCCGAGCATGTGGTATTGACCGTACAACAGGAATTTTGATGCCAATGTCCACTACAATGGGGCCATGTTGACTGTGGGGAAAATGTCTTAACACTTTACGACTGGTATGTAAGGGCTGTCCTGCATCATTGCATCTAAGAAATCACAAGTCAGGATTGAAATCCCTATTTCATACAGCTGACTGGAAAATACCAAGATCTTTTGGGTAAAAAATCAGATGGACATTGTTCATTTCTGTCTATTCTACGAGTTTCTTTCCACATTCATTGTCATTCGAGTACTTCCATAGTTCGTGATGGCTGTTGAAGTCGCCTATATAAACTGCAGGGTGTTGAACAGTCGGGAGTACGGTACCAGACCACTGTGCGTTTGGGGGCTTATACATGTTAAAAATAGTAACATGTGCCACACGCACAGCAACACAATGGATGTCTTCGTCTTCGTTTTGAAAGAGCAGTGAGGCATCTTGGATATTATTACGAACATAAGTAGCTATACCATGTGCACTGTGATCTGTTGCACCAAGAGCTGTGTAACCATTAATGAGGCCCCTTTTCGGAAACTCTTCTTTATCGGCTGTATGGATTTCATGTATACCCACAACATCTACATTATTATTCAGGATAACTTTGGATAGGTAGTCACATTTTTCTCTGCTGATGCTTTCTACGTTAAGCTCAAAAACAAGGATGAAAGGTTCCATGAAATACTTCTGCCATTGCTAGAGGATCTTTAAAAAGATAGGTCCAGCAGCCACAGTTATTGCTTTCTTAGCCACACCCGGGGGTCACGTGTAGGGCACTTTCAGGGTAAACCCACAGACGTGAAGCAATAATATACCGCTTATTTATCTACTTTTATGAGATAATAAATTCACTTACTTGAAGAATTCTGAATTTTTTAGGCAACCTGCACAAATTTAAAACTCCACTTGTACCTGTCCATTTTATTAGTTAATACTAATTGTGTAAGTATGTTTGCAATCAACACACTAGAAGCACCTGACTGACAATGAACACTAAAATGAATCAGAAAGTGTGACCACATCAATGGAATGAACATAAATTCAATAGCACAATTTTTTAATGCTTACAACAATGCACAAGTTTTATTTGAAAACTATGATACCGAAGATGTAGCATAACTGACCTCAAAGTTTCATTTCTACAACACATTATCTGCTTTGGCGTCCACAAATGGGGGAATCTGACTTAACACACTAGAGAACAGAAATGATCAGAAAAAAGTAATCTAACCAAATAATTTCAAAATGATATTCTTCGAGTCATCACAACTCAGCCATCATTATATTGATTAATGAAACTGATTATGTTAGTTTTAAATATTTATTGTTTACAATGTACATAAAACATAACAATTTCAAATTTGTAGATTTAATTTTTAATCTACAAATATCGCTTTTTCTGTGTGTCACTGTTGGAATGAACGTATAAAAATATTACTCAGAATATCTGGAAGCAATAGTTTCAGATAGCATTTCAGATGATACGAATGTGATGAACAAATGATGCAGAGAAAGTGAAAGAAAGAACACTTTTTCATGGTTGCTTAAAGGTATTGTAAACAAATACACTTGAAAAATATCTAGCTTTACCAGAGATTCTTTTTGTAGATATATATTGAATAAAACTACGAGTACATGATGGAACATTAAATATGACCTTAAAGTTCCTGAATATTTTAGATAATTTTTACCAATAGAATTTTCAGATATTAGTGTTTAAATGTAACCTTGTAAGACAGGATTGAACTGATGAAAATGGCCACTTTTGGCGATAAACCAACCACTACTGAACACAACTGTGAATAGGTACAACATATTCCATATTGTATAGGACTTGTAGTATACGTACTTTGTTTCTTCTTTGATGTATGGCAACAGCTGATCATCAGTATGTTCCTCTATGAATATTTCCTCCTTAGTATCTCCGGAAGGCTGTCAGTAAGAAATAAGAAAAGTAGAATGAAGAAGTAAGGAAATAAAAATATATAGGCCTAAAATAGAAACAGCTGAGAAAATAAATTTCATAGTGGCACAAGAAGAGTATAATTAATTTATCTCCCATTTAAAAAATATATAATGGAAAGGAACAATCAAATGACAATCCCATTAAATGCAAGAGAGGTGTCTACCTTGGTGGAAAATGGTACACAAAAATACATTATTATCAAGCACTAAATTTTAAAGGAACAGAGAAGAAGACAATTTCCTAAAAACAGTATTATACAATTTTTGCTATTTTTTTCTATTAAGCACACAGCTCATCCTTAATAAATGCATAGAATTTACAAACTCTTACTCATAATATTTTCTGTTTTACAAACATTATCAACATACATACCACTTGTGCAACTACTTCAAATAATACTATACAAATTCTATGAGGTTAAGATTTACATTGCATTTACTTATTTGTTTTATTTTTGACATTTTTTGGAACCTAACTTGCACAATGACCTGCTGTGTTTTAACCTGAGTCCCTTTTGCCACTGCTTTTCAAACAATTGATGAGATATAAGAACATGAAAAGGAACACACTGTTGGACAGCAGTAGACACAGTAGCATAGAAAAGGAGGAACATTGCAAATTTGTAAATTTAAAATAACCTACATATTTGTGAATATTCAGCAGAGCATATGTACACATATGTGTATGCGAACATGTACAATTTTAGGAAAATAAATAATAGTAAGCAGTATCTCCAAATCATTGCCCAATACCATTCCTTGCTTCTGTTTATCTTTCTGTTGATCCCTAATTCCACAATGACTAGCCATTTTCTTCATCCTCTTATATTCATATTCCCCTGTTCCCATCTTCCTACATATGACTTGACTTGTCACCTCTTTCTTCATTTCCATGTTCCTATATACTTTCTTTCCAAAAACACTTCACTGTAATATCAAATAATCCCACAGTACTCCCACCACTTTCCCAACAAGTGAACAATGCTTATATCATAAGCATAGAAATATCCATCATCCCCCTCTGTACATCACATTAAGACCAAAAGCATAAATCAGTTAATGTCCCAATCAATGATTGAATCAATCAATGAATCAATCAAACCACAGCAATTAGGGTTGTTGGTTGTTTAAATAGAAAAAAGATTGTGGAAATATATGAAACAAATTATTTCAATCACTAAATCGTCTTCCTATAAGTGAACATTTGCCAAAATATGTCCCCTTGAATTCAAACTTATCTTCATGTTGTGATCTTTCCTAGACTTAAAGAACATGATTTAAATGTATTCATCAACTAATGTCATTCCAAGCCATCTCTCCAATGACATCTCAGAATAGAGTGCTTAATCAAACAACTTGTCTAATTTCTCCAAGTCTCCCCAGCTGAAACTTTGCAACATCTCTGTAACACAACTCTTTTGTTAGAAATCACCCGCAAGAAATGGAGCTATTTCTGTGGATCATTTCCTGTTCTCTACTCAAGTAATACTGGTGATGGTCTCACACTCTCACTCTGGCTTCACTGGATATTTATATGCCCTCTCCTTTACTACCCCTAAAAAACCTCATAATCATATTAAGAGACCTGTAAATTTTATTTTCAATATGTCACATTACCATAATGAAGCTATATCCTTATTATGAATAGATAGGTACTTACAGAGATCCCCATGAAGAAATTTCACCCATCAATACAATAATAAAACTGAAGAGGACTCTTTCTATTTGTGAAACAAAGAAACTGACTTTTCACCACGTTTACAAATATAGCATTGCCCAATGTCCATCTTGCAATAATGTCAAGGTCTTTTCCAGTTACTCATAATCCTGAAACTTATTTATTACAAAGAGCCTCATCACTTATTTCAGTTCCTTATTCATATTGTTTAATATATCAGAAAATAAAGGTCTCATAATACTGTCCTGTGGGACCCAATCCCATAATTGTTAAAGGGGCAAATAAAGCTTCACCTACTCTTATGCTTTGAGTTCTATTTTGTAGAAATACACCAGACGTGGCCAAATTTTAATGGTAAAAGGTATATTTCTACCTTTATGTAAACTATTGACCTTTATAGCCTAATCCTTGAAGTTGTTTGGAGGCAAAGTTTCCACTTGGGATATCCTGGTCCACACTATTGTATTTTTTTCATACAGTGGCTACAGTGAGAACCACAATGTAATTTCATTATTCACATGGTTTTGTGTCATTTTTGTTAGTGAGCATGTTCTGTTGTTTATCTTAATTATCTGCATATTGTTGCTGTTTGGAAGTAAATAATGTGACATATTGTTAAGACTGTGCATTCCGTAAATTACATGTGTTATTGATACTATTCAGGAGTTCAGTTGTATTTCTTAAGAGTGGTTCTAGAGAACTGTCAAATTTTGAGGTTATGGGGAGACGAAGAGACCTTTCGCCAAGAAAGGCACTGTCAGAGAGCTACTTCTTGAGAAACGTCATTCAAAACAAGAAATACATTCTAGATTGCAAATACCACAGCAATCTGTAAGTAGAATTTTAAAATGTTAAGATAACGGGAAGACAAAATGTGATGAAGATGATGATGATTGTTGTTTTAAGGGGCCTAATATCGAAGGTCATCGGCCCAAGACAAAATGTCAACAACGTGTTGGAAACTGTGGGCGAAAGAAGAAACTAACCCCAAGGAGGAAGCAAAACTGATTAATTTGTCAGTAAACAACAGCAAGGTTACTAGTTTGGATTTACGTAAGAAATTAGAAGAGTATGGGTCATTTGTATTAGCCAGGACTCTGAGGCGAGAGCTGTTTAATGCTGGAATGAAAGCAAGATGACCTCAAGGCAAAGCGAAGTTTACTCCTGCTATGGCTGCAAAGAGGTTCCAGTGTGCCAAGACTCTCCAGAATTAGTCATCTGATGAATGGAAACAGGCAAGTCCATGACAATTACTGTAATTCCTAAATTATCATTCATTATTCCGTTATAACCCAATCTAAGTGATGTAACCGTACAGCACAGTAAATGTATGAAATTCTTCTTTTAAACCTTACAGCTTATTGCTTTTAATGCTAGGCTTATTTGTTTTATTTATTTCAGGTTTGCTTTAGTGACGGATTGGTATTTCCTGTCGAAGAAGAGACAAGTCAATATGTCAGAAGATAAGGAGAAGCATTCCATCCAGATTGAGTGAGGCATCCAACTTCAGTGATGGTCTGGAGTGTGTTTTCTTGGTATGGCCGTGGACGATTATATATTGTAGAAGGAACTATCAGACGTGAACAGTATAGTACTAAGAACCCGTTCGGTAGCTCAGGTGCAAGAGTAGTTTGGCCAAAGTGAATTTATTTTTATGCAAGATGGGCCTCCTTGCCACAAAGCCTAGAAACAGTCCAGACATGAACCCCGTAGAATATCCTTAGCTGATAGCAAAGAAAATTCCAAAGAAAAATAACGACAAAAATTGGCTTGATTGAGAAGCTCGGTCAGATGGGGTGTCATGATGACGATTTAAAGAGTCAGTGTAAAATACTGTTTGAGGGTATGCTCAGTCTAATCAAGTCGCTCATGAAAGCTAAGGGGGTGCATACCAAGTACTAATGTCATGAACTTAAAAACTGGTAACATCTCATGTGCTCAATTCTCAAATATTTAATGTTTAATAATTTGGCCATATCTTTATAGTCATCCATTTAGCCATAGTTTTATCTATCCAAACGCACTAATTTTTTGTCAGTAGTTTCCCTAGATCTACCCTAAGAAAATCCTTAGATATGTCAATCGTGATACATCTGACTTCCTGAATCTAATATATCTGCTATATCCTGATGGAATCCACAAGATGAGCTTCAGTGGAATAATATTTCCTAAACCTGAACTACCTTCTATCGAGCCAGTTGGTAATTTCTTAAATGTGTATAACATAATCAGAAAGAATGCATTCCAAGAGCTTGCATGCAACACAAGTCAAGACGACTATTGTGTAATTACTAGCTTTAAGTTTAGCACATTTTCTCTATACACAGAGTGCTACTACACTAAGTATTCACTCATCTGGTATAGCTGTTTCATACATACGCTAATGAATATCTCAAAGAACTGACTTTCGCATATGCCAAGAAATTTTACCCATCCCAGCAGCATTTCTAGTTTAAAATTTTTGTATATTACCTTCAATGTTCCTTATAGTGGATATTGTAAAGTAATTTCAAAGGATTATGTGAAATTGTCAACTGCGTCAGGTACTGCAAAAGGACATGATCATACCATTGGTGACATATCCTATGCATCACGAGTGACGGCTGCGATGCCCATTGACTAATGAAGTATACACATTCCCATGTTGTGTAATTGCTACTTCATACCTTTCTAAATCTATCAACATTCAACACCGTACACAGCAACAAGCTGTAGTAACACGGCTGAAAGTAATTCCAGTATCAAGGAAGACAATGTACACTGCCGGCTGGTGCTCTCAGTGCTTTTCAATTAGCATTCTGGCAGTGAAAATGGAATGAGTTGTTCCAACACCCTTAATAAAGATGCATTGGATAGCAATAATGCCGGCGATTTCACCCAGTCAATAATGAAGGCTACTCTAAAAGATCTTCTCATGTACAATTGGGTGCAATTTGGATGGTAATTTGCACATTCTGCTGAATCGTCATTTTGCTCAAAAATAGGCACAAGGATGTTTACAGTCCAGTGACTGGGAACAGAGCCAGAGTCAACTCTGGCACTGAATAAGCTTCTCAGCCAGTTGATAATGAGTTCTTTAAACTGCCTCATCTTCCAGAAGTTTGCTGGATGGTCATCCGGTCCTGGCGCTTTTTGGTCCATCATACTCCTAATGGCACTCTCCACTTCCTTTGATGTGATGCATAAGATCGGACTTACCATCAGGAATAGGGTGATGTGGTAATTCAATGCAGGAAATATCTACAAATGTTGTTGCCAGTGATTGAGGATTTCTTGTTTGTCCTCTAATCACTGGTCATCTTTGTCTCTAATGCAGACAGTGTGCTCAATACTTGTGTCAATTTTCGTCAGATGGAAAACAGTTCTCTTCTTCCTCCCTTGAGCTCTGTGGTGTACAGAGTTTATCAGGACAACACCGACAAAAATTCAAGGATGCTCTTCGTATTATGTTAAGAATAATGGTTCAATCAGACTGGCGGGAAAAATTATATTTTTGAGAAAATGAGGTTAAATTGTTACTTCCTGGTGCGCGACTGAAATTGAAGAGCTGCTGCCGCCTTTCAGGGAAGACAGGGTTAGGGAGGTGTTGTGGAGTGTATGAGCAGACAGAGATAATGCTTCCTCATATAACTTCGAAAGGATTGTCTGTAACAGGCAATATCCACAGTCCATTTATCTAATAGCCGTAACTGCACACACAGTTAAAGAACACACTGTATTTAAGACACACATGTTAGTCAAGGAAATCACCAGACTGTTTCTCCTCTCGTCTGTTTGTCGCAGTAATATTCTATATTAATTAACATGCTCGATGATTGTGTATTCCTTCCCTCATAATATTGTAAACTCAATGAAATACTGAATGAAGGATTCAACACGCCCAATGGTTTGATTACAGTGTATGTTCAATAAGGCCCCCTCCTACTTTGGTGTATAGTTCACTATGGCGTAGTAGTGAGTGACTATGGACTATGTCCAGGATATGTAGTGTGTGGCGAACGGTTTGGAAAGCTGCCTGTATTCTTGTTACAAGATGTCTTCTCTTTCTATAGGGTTCACATAGTAGTCAATTCGTGTAGAACAAACTGTACAGTGCCTACCGGAGTGTGGAAGCGACTATGCGAAAAGAACGAGAAACTTGTGCATTCGCATCGATAATTACCTATTTCTCCAAATTTCACTTCCCATCCCTTCTCTTTTCTGACGCACAGCGGCTGACTCTCTGACATAGCAAATAGAGCAAGTTCATCAATCTGAACTGAATGACCGGAAGTAACAAGGTCACTTTAATTTCCTCAAAAGGAAACATTTCCCCGAGAATCTGACTGCACCATCATTCTCAACATTCCACGAAGAGCATCCCCAATTTCTCTGTCAGTATAGTTCTCATACACCTTGTACACAGGTCATTACAGTGTGTGCATCTCGATTGAACGACAGATTTCTTAACCACAGGTTCCTCAAAGACAATTTTTTCCCTGTGTTCTGTGGAGTCTTTTGTGAAAGCCAATTTATATACAGGGAAAGAATTGTCTTTGAGGAACCTGTGGCTAAGAAATCTCAATCTGAACTGCATGACCGGAAGTAACAAGGTCACTTTAATTTCCTCAAAAGGAAACATTTCCCCGAGAATCTGACTGCACCATCATTCTCAACATTCCACGAAGAGCATCCCTGATTTCTCTGTCAGTATAGTTCTGATACACCTTGTACACAGGTCATTACAGTGAGTGCGTCTCGATTGAGATTTATATACAGTATGCCTTCGTCTTATACTACAACTCTTCTTGGACTGCAATCATCCATAGGAACGTTAGATATTCAATACAAGAGGAACTAGGTTATATCATACCCAAGTTTACTGTGACGGTTGCAGTGAAAGATCTGTAGAATGTGTCTACATGTTGCCAAATGCATTAAGATCAACAAGAGGAAAATTTATGTTGTTGCTAGGGTCTCCTTCTAGTCTTTAAGCTTCCACCACTTGATGTTCTCAGGGGCATAGAGGTCCTTAAATCCTACCTTATGCAGAGGTGGAATACAGTCAGATGATATGACATTCACATCCTTTCTTCGTCGTAGATCACGGTGCTGAACAACGATAAGGTCAATCTGCTTGCTTCAGTCACCACAAGTGAAACCTCAAATATGAGCTCCATCATCATATCAGGTACCGAAAGTATTACCACCATGGCAGCTATAAAAATTCTTAGTGACCATCATGCGCATTAAGGTCATCACAAAGAAGTGGAAACTCATCTTCAGGATACGTTGCAACATGACCTCGTAGTTCCTGCCAATGCACTTCCTTATCCAGGTCATCACAGACAGATTGTGACATAGAAAACACAAGTTCGAGAGGATGCAACGTCAAATGTAATTCACATAAGGCTGTCGGAATAGCACTGAACCTCAGCAACTGAATCTTGCATGCTTGTGCACACAATGAAATCAACACCATTCCTGCTGGATGTAACCTGGCAGATAAGTTCACAGACATCTTTGATGTCATGAGATTTCTGGCCTTTCCAAAGCGAGCAACTTAAAATCTAATTACATAGCTATACTTCAATTCTAAACCGGACTTATATTATCCAAATTGCAACAGGTTAACAGGAACAATAGAATGAAAAGATTAAGTAATAATAAAGCAAGAATAATATTTACTAATAAAATAATTATTCTACAATAATTCTAAGCCACATTTAGATGTATCCTAACTACAATAGTTTATCTGAAGCAACAAATATTCCTAAAGTATGAATTTATGGAACATATGAGAATGTAAATATTCATTGACTATGTACATAAAATTTAGTTTCCTTGATTCATCAAAGAGACAAAAACGTGAATAGTTTGAATGTAATTATCAGTCAAAGAACAGTGGCCAGTTATAATCATAAATTTAAGCCATATTAATGAAAGTCAATTGAACATAACCTACGGCATATTGTTTATTTGATGGTTTCTACCTTTTCTCTTTCACATCGACACAGATAGGTCATATGGCGATGATGAGCTAAAAATGGCTAGGAATGAGAAGGAAGCAATTGTGGCCTTAATTAAGGTACATTCGCACCATTTCTTTGCTGTGAAAATGTGAAACATGCACTTCAGGGCTGTCGACAGTGGGTTCGAGCCCAGCATCTTATAAATGCAGGCCATAATAATGGCCAGTTATTCAGTACAACAAGGAAGCAATTGCTTGAATTCCTTCTCTTCCAATACTTACTGTGAGAGTATATTAATATGTCATTTCAAACAATACGTTAAAAAGTAAGTTTTTATTTTAGAAATTCAGCTTTCACAGTTCCCCAGATGTACATGCACATTTGGACATAAGTTTTTATATACATGTCCAAAATTTTACGATACATGGGGTTACTTTGGAAAAGTAAAGAGTAAAGTAGATTCCCAAAATTCTATGCGGAGCATGCCTTCCTCCCTTGAAGTCAGGATGGGCTGCCTAGGTATGCTCTTCGGATCTAGGATCGAGGTGGCCCTTACTTCTTCGCAGCTTCTATGTATGCCCTTCACCAAGAATCCCTTTAAGAGACTTATCAAGCTTATCGGCATTGTAATTATGTTAGACAATGCTTCCAAATTTATGCCTATATTCTTGCAACACATTCCAAAGTAACCCCATGAAAGAACCTTACTCAGAAGAACAGCCAAAGACATGATTCTTGAGGTGATCAAGCTAATGCAAGTTGAACCTAACAGCACTTCAGTTAGAGTAAAACAATTCACTTCAACTAACATTTCTTGACAATGTGAACATTTGATACCACACGATACAACAAGCAACGTCTCTCACTGAGGTTAAAAATTAAATAACTGGAAAGGAGGTTCAACCTATTCAATACTCAAAAGAAAGAAACGTAGCAATCACATTTCTATTTAAATGGGACCGGTTTCGACCTTAGTCTAGGTCATCATCAGCCATAAAAAACATGTAAAATGTTTATGAATGTTGGAGGTCAGTTTCACAATCTGTTAGGCACAAAGACACGACACCACATTATGTCCTGCACAAAGTCACAACACTAACAATCAACATACGAAGATCAAAAAGGCTTGAATTCGCAGACGAACAGATCAGTAGTAGAAAGCCGCCAGCTCCCGGTGACAAGCGCGGCACACTCAAGGTCACGCGTTGCGGCCAAACACAAAAGTAGAGTGGAGAACGTTTCAAAGGTTCAAAACCTGTCACGGCTGCGGGAAGCCAAGTACGTATATAAAAATATACGACGCCAATTAGTACAACTGAATGAGCATCCGTATTCCAGCTAAGTTCTTGGTAAACAGTTGACTTGAAAACACAATTGTAGAGAGAAGAAAAAAATGTAGTAAAAAGCGCAATATCGGAAAACAAATGAAAACTTATATGCACAGTGCGCTATTTTTTAAAAAGAAAAATTTTTTAGATTATGATTGAAGTAGTCGAAGTTGGCGCAAGACAAAAATTTGAAAGAGGGGAATAAATTAAACGAGGAAGAGTGATAGTGAATTATCGCATGGAATATTTGGAAGAGAAGTGTACGAAAATACTAATAAATTGCAGGGTATATGCTGTAAACGGGAATCATGGATCAAAGGTATCTGGGCATAGAGAAATACTCACAGGTCAATTTATCTCCAAAAGTGAGGAGACAGGGTTGGATCAAACACATTTCAATGACACTTGGGTGAAATATCAATTAAGAAATAGTAAATGTTATGATTATCATTATTTTACTGTAAAACCAATTATAGTATTAACATTAACAGCTAAAAGATAGCTGGGCATCTCAGAGAAGTTAACTGTTAACAATGTAGAATGACACTACATAAGCACTGTACAAGTCTACAGATAGTTTCACCTTAAAGTTCTACACAACACTTTACAGTGCAAATGCAGTTTTCACACATCACACAGGATTTCTACAAACCAATTTTACTAATTCCGCATCAATATATTGAAATAATACACTTTTAATACTTCTGCATCATTTATACAGCAGTGTATACTGCGGAAAGAAATCTTTCACCTACAACATATTGTAACCGAAAATGGCATAACTGGAGATAAAATTGAGATTGCCGCAAAAGCCTAATTTAATTCGGTCAGTGGGTCATTTACAACAGCTGTGGTGATGGCCAGGATCTGATAACATTGGAGAAATTCGCCTTTAGGCTCATTGCTGCATGGCCGTGTGGCGATCCACTCCTTTTATCTTATTGGTCAGGAGGTTACCATGCAACAGATATGAACAGTTAACATTTTCAAGGCTAACACCACCTGGCAAGTTTTCAGAACTCTTCACAAGAACAGTTTTGAACCATGATACTTTAAGAAGACGTGAATAAAATTATGATTGGTTTCCAACTAATCACACTTTCTAGGCCGAGAACTGATAAAAGCAGTGTGTAATCGACGCTCAACTTACTCAGCTCCTACACTGCTGATTTCATACTGCTCTACTTTAGAGCACAACTTCACTTCGCTTTCCCACTACAATTCTACAAGATATTCTTCTCCAAGAGACGTTTATTAGTCGTGATGTCTCATAAAGGGAACACTTTATTTCGTCTTCTACAAGACATAACCACGACTATATTAATTCCAGAACACGTGTGGTATGCATAAATCATCTGAACCCGCAAGTTAAGTGTCGACTGACATTTAAATAGGCATGGTTGGAACACATATCAATGTGCAGCTTCAGTTACAGAGAGAGAGAGAGAGAGAGAGAGAGACAGAGAGAGGAAGCCTACGCTTACGAGAAGCCTGCAAGACAAAGAACAAGGGGAATCATCATGCTGCATGCAAGAGGAATCTTTACTTTCATCATGGTGCACCTTGCAAGGGATATTCCTTCCGGAATGTCTAACTTAAAGGGGAGATCCCACCAAACCCTAAAGGGAGGTAAAGGGACCAATCGTGAGACGTTGCCAGCCAGGAATTAATCAACTTCAATCATAAAATTTTAAGTAACTTTTTTAAATATTAGTTTCATTTCCAGAGGGTCTTCATTCTTGAAATAATATTTTCTATTACTTTCTGCTGTTTATCGCTTCTGATCTACTTATTGATGTTGGTAAATTTTGTGAATGATTGAAATATACTCATGTCCATAAAATCCAGAACACCTTGAAAGACTAGAGATAGGAAGTCTATATTCATAGGATATGTGCATTAGTATGTTCTGAAGAAAGGTCCACATCAATATCTCTGCGCAACACCGACTGGTAAATTGTGCCTGCTGTGTTTTTAGTCTTAAGGTCTATAAAATGTGCTTAAATGTAGCTGCATATGCTTTTATAATATACTTTATATTAGGCTTATACCTTGTCAAATTAAGCAATATAGACCTTAAGACTAAAAACAACGCAACATGACGAAGTCATTCTAGGAACTTGTTTTACTCGTAAAACTTGAACGTTAATGATATAATTCAAGGTCATATGTACATAGCAAAGTTTTATCATACGTTGTGATCCTTTTAATGTGTTCAAAAAGTGGTATCTTTTTAATATATAATAGTTTTCTAAACTTAGACATAAAAAACAGTATTATTCACTCTGAAACATATTACCTAATGTCAGTCAAATATGAAATGTTTATGGGCAAGGTACAACTATTAAAAAAATGTATTCTAATGTGAATGTACATGACAGCTGAGGATGACGTGTGAAGAGTCGAAACATGTCCTGTTATTAAGAAGAAAATTTTAATAAATTAGTATTGATTAGGTGGATCTCTTTCTCTCTATGACATACTTAGTTCATCTATATGAGTTGAGAAACTAAACTCTTGACACTAAGGTGACATAAGTGAAGTGTGCTTTTATGTCTATTTAGGGCTGACTGGACAATGTGACCTGTAACTTCAAGGAGGGGGAGATCAGGGTGAATGGACTAGCAGGTAGACAGGTTGATGGGATAGGTGGGGAATGGGAAGTGTGGCAAGGGAAAATATTGGTATGGTCAAAGGGATTATGGCTGTTTGTGGTATGCATTGCCAATTGCTAAAATGAAACTAAAACACAGCATGTGACTACACCCTATTAACAGTCAGCAATTAACATATTTTAGGTAATTAAATTGTCAGTAATAATAATAGTGATAATGTGCAACAGCAGATTAGGCATACAGAATACTCAAGTAGGAGCTTTTTCTACGTAGTGTAGACGTTAGAACTATGTACACGTAATATGGAGGCCTGACATAAAAGAGAACGAGTTAGGAAAATTTTATTAAAGAGTATGTAGATCGACAGGGGGTAGGATAAGAAGACAGATTAAGTGAATAGATATTTAGACAGATAGATAAATACAGTACATGGATAGATAGATAGATAGACAAATTTACTTGAAAAAATAAAAAAAGCTAGCTCCTCAGCTGTGACTTACGGTAAACGATGGGTTTGGACTCACATAGTCAAGTGATCAAATAGCACTGCAAGAGAAGCTTATGCCATAGGAAGTTCCTTTAACTGACACACTTTTAATTTCATCCCGTCAGCCTTCTTGATTATGATGTCTCCTGAGTCAGTCCAAGTGTTTCCAAAACCAAAACACTGGATTGCTGTCATCATGATGGACATTCTGGTAGCTGTAAGATCTTCACAGATTGTTGTGGATGAGCCTTTCAGTTTCCTTTTCCTAGTGAAGACATTCTGCCATGAGTGATAAGACACAAATTTAAATAGGATAGGTCTTGTTTTCCATGGTGATCAAGGAGCCAGTCTGTGACACCTCTCAATATCATTAAGTGTAACATATGTACCTACTGCTTTGCACACGCTGAGCACTAGTTGATCTCAGTTTTCGTTCAAACATTTGGGGATGCCGAAAATCTTACATTATTCCTCCTGTTGTATTGCTCCAATGAATAACATTTGGAGTCCATATCCTCCTTCATTTTGTGGATTTCCACCTCCTTTTTATCAAGATTTTCAGTTTACTCTGAAAATGCTTCGACATTAAATATTAAACTTTTTTCAAGTTCTCTTATAACCATTTCTGTTATGCAGGTCAAAATGGCCTGCACAATTTTTTTAAGGAAGCTGTCCGAATTAATAAAGTCGTCCAGCGTGCACTTCATGAGGTGGTCTACGTTGGCATCGATGGTAGTGGCTGGGCCTTTAAGTCTGTTGTTTTGGCGGCCCATTTTGTTCAGAATGCAAATTTGGAAGAAAAAGAACAATACCGAAAAAATGTGTTGGTATGATTCATAAATACAAACGTAACACTGCCACAAGTTTTTATCACTTCCACTGCTGTATAACACCTTCAAATCACTTGATTACTGAGGAGCCTCACTCACCCACGTCCGAGACGAACCATTTCATCAGATAGGTTAGAAACTCAACATGGTGCGGCCCGAATGGTGTCACGATGCATTACGCATTTACACAAGGTTTACCTACATCAGCACATTTAAAAATTGTAATAATAATAATAATAATAATAATAATAATAATAATAATAATAATAATAATCATAATAATAATAATAATCGCAATAGCAATGAGCACTTGAATGAGTATTAAGTTCAAGTGATTTTCACACTTACCTGCATTCAGTCAGTGTTTGTTGTCTCTTTTTACATTTTACGAGGTAGTGACTATCGCAAACGTCATTACATAGTAAACAAACAGAGTCATCTGTTGTCCATGTGCATATTTCGCTGTGGAAGCCATATATTTAAGCTATTAGAAAGCTGAAAACGCAATATAGGCCTCTCCATTCAGTAACAACACAGAATATACAATAGTAAGCAAATCAAAACATTGAAAATTGGATCAACCGATCAGAGGGCTATAGGCTACCCATATAGCTACTGAAGCTATTGGTTACTTCACATTCAATATCACACTTGGTTTTGTTTGAATGTTTATTCAGTTTCCTTTACAATTTATTCCTGGCTTAAAATACATAAGCCTACCCAAGATTAGTGTTATAAAAATTAAAAAATGTGCTTCTATTAAGGGATAAATAAGGTATGTCCATTTTATCTGGCCGAAGAACGAATTTCCAGATATTTTCTGAATTCCCTGACATTTCCTGGTTTTTCCGCTATTAATCGAATTCTCTGACATTCCCTGATTTGCGGTTATCCATGCAGGTGGACACCCTGTTAAACCCTTATTTGTGCCGATGACCTTCGATGTTAGGCCCCTTAAAACAACAAGCAGCATCAAACCCATATTTGTATGGGGAGGCCACTCACTTTTTATTTTCGTTAAAGTGAAAAAAGGTTCATGACCGTGTGTTGCTGTGTATGTTTTTATTAGTTGATGTGGTAACCTCCTTTTGTCGAATTAGTCAAGTGGAGACACTCATGCTTGAAGTTGGCTACAACTTTAATGTTGAAACCGACTACAGAGGGATGTGTAATGAGGAATCAGTAATGAGAGGAGGGTAGAACGATATTTAAGATCACAGAAAAAAGGGTAACATTTTGTGAAAAACACTGTGTATACATTTACCTACACCGTCAACCTTTCTGGTATGAACTAGTTGCCTTTGTAGCGTCAGAACAAATGACACTTGCACTTCTTGTATTGTATCTCTATGGTATTGAGGCGGGGGAGAGAAGATGGGCAGAGCATTGAGCTTATGCGCTGTTGGCTGTAGGCTGAACATTTACAGCGATAATGGCACAAACTTCTTCAGAGTAGCTAAATAAATCAAGACTTATCTGTAAAACAACCTTCAGAAAACCAACTCTTCACACAACTGCAGGCATGGGACTAAGTTTCCTCCTTTTTATAACACAAGGTCCTCTATGTAACACTTTGACTAGAGTAATCAGGATCATGACTTTAATCCCTTACGCATGAGATCACGGCTGATGATGCACATGCAATGGGCGAAACATGTCCCCTTAAATTAGTATGACAAGATGAAATTCTTAATTTTAAGAACCCAATGTGTATTGAATACGAGGATTTCAATAAACTTTTGTAACCTCGTTGATTTAATGTACATTTCAATATGGACCAGTCATGAGATTTGTAACATATAATTATCTGAGATTGTTGTAAACAACCAACGGAGTGAAATTAAAGTCCACTGTTTGTATCGGAGTTGAACCCTTCACACAAATATTATATTAATGTTGTGCAGGAAACTAACAACTCATATAAAGACTATTAATCCATAGATCAAGAAGGCCATCTTCTTGTCAGTGGATGACTGCACAATACTCCAATACTAGTGGACTGGAAATATTAGAAATTCTGTATCACCTCACAAATATAATTATGATGGCAGAACACCTTGGACTACTTCATCCTGGCACTCAACACTCTGAGAGATAAGTTTACGATCTCTTCAGAAAGGGGAACAAAAAGAAGCCACACTCATACACATCTCAGATGTTACATCGTGTCATACTAATTTATGTTTCGCCCATTGCATACGCATCATCAGCCGTGATCTCACGCCTGGGGGAATAAAAATCAGGATCCTGATTACTCTATGCAAAGTGTTACATAGAGGAATAATTAATGAGAAATACCAAAATGGTGCCTTTAACCCCAACATACCCCTTCCTCAAAACTAGAACAGACTATGCAGGCCCAAATCTAATAAAAAAAATTGTGTGAAATCAAACAAGACCAGACTGCCAGCTAATATGGCTCTCTACTTAGACATGATACCCGATCTCACCACAACAACATTTCTCTCCGCACTTTATCAACTTAGATCTCACAGAGGTCAACCCCTAAACATTTACAGCAATAATGGCACAAACTTCAATGGAGCAGCTACAGAAATCAAGGCCTTCCTGCAAAATAACCCTCAGAAAACCAACTCTTCGCACAACTGCAGGCATGGGACTGATGTGGCATTTCATCCCTCCTGCAACACCACACTTTGGTGGAATCTAGGAAGCAGCTGTCACGAGTCTGATTTAACGCCCCAGACAAGTGATGGATTCTTATCGCTTCACCAATAAAGAATGTACCATTCTTGAAACACATACATCCACTCACCAAAGCTAAATGATGAACCTTTTGACACTTCTTACCTAACTACATCCCCTTTCCTTATAGGAGAGCCAATTACTACACTCTCTGGTCATGATTATACTTCCTCTCTCATCACAACCTTGCCCACATGGCTATATTTTCAGCAGCTAACCCAGATCTCCTGGATGAGATGGTGAAATGAATATCTCAATAAATGGGCAATGAAATACCCCATAGCAACATAGTGAGAGTAAAAGAAGATGACACGCCTGCTATGAAGTCGACGATGACAGTGATCAAATGTGCATCCTGGTAATGATGAATTATTCATGTAACGAATGTTCAGGTGAGTAATGGTGAACTTACAAGGTCTATTCACAAACACTATATCTTACGAAGTATGAAAAACAAAGGCAAGATAACTCTTCAATGGCTTATTTATTCATTGCATGTTTAAGTAATATTGTTCCGAGATTATCTGTGGAACGCCGAGAGGTGAAAGAAGGTGTCAGCATTAATGGGTCTATCTACGATATCAAAGATTAATTTAAACTTTAAAACAAAGTTTACAACGTCACAAATGTTGCGTTTGGTTAGATAATGAGAGATATCTCCCAAGACACAGTTCCAGAGCACCATGCACCAAACGTTACACATACGGCCTTCCAAAGGCCCGACTGAAAATTGCACCAATATCAGACAAGAGTTTACATGCTCTTTAAATTCAACCAAGGATGCTGTGCTCCCAATTCCTTACAGCCTACTGAAGGAAACATTACACAAAACTATACAATTTCTGGCATCTCTAGGCACAACCTACAATTCCTTTACACAGTGGTATCTAGTACCAATACTACTGGGCCTTCATGGAAGAGAACAACAGGTTATATTACTGGTCCAAACTCAAAATGTATGCAGTCGTAAACTTGCACTCCTTGAAAACCAACTTTTGAAACCCTACTTGGGCTTGTGGCCCAATGATGCAGAGGCTAATTCTACACAACTGAGGTGACTCGAAAGAGAAGTTAATGAGTGATTTACAGAAGAAAAAGGTTACAAAATCGTAGCCAGCTCAAGATAAAATGAAGGGGAATTCGAGAGGGTAACACACTCTCTATCCCCAATTTACAGTTTAAGTCTGTATGAAATTTTACATTAGCAGAATGAAAGCTTACATTTTTGAAAACAGATGATTACATAGTTAAACATTAGAAGCTTCCCCTCCTGTGAGTTTAAGGAGACAGCTACAGATATAGAAAAATGGTGGCCATTACCTGGGCTGACGTTCTGCCTGCCAAAGAATTAGGCCTCCTGTCTTAACACACAGTCAGAAATTTGACGAGAATAAGACAAGGTAACTAGAAAAAGCCGTGTCTTTCATACTCTAGGGGAGGGTTCGAGAAGGCTCTGGGCAAAATCTGGCCACAACCTCTCATTTTATTTGATACTCAAAAAGTTACAAGAAGCTTATGATTGGCTGAAAAATAAATACAGAAAATTTGTGATTGGCCAGACTTCAAAGCTGGCGGGATGAGAAGGAAGTGTTGCAAAACATTGAAGTATCAAAATAAATGAAAGTAAATTTAGTTGAAAAAACTTATAAACCCAAAACTGCTTTAAATCAGTAATTATTCCACCTTGCACCAGAGTGCATGACGATAGCTTTGTGTGGGGACATCTATGGAGAAAAATACAAACTTTTTGATGTACACCAAAACAAAACAAAGAAATCCAGTCAGTTTAGGAAACATTGAAATAACATACTCAGTTATTCAGTAGTGACATCTACTGATCAATGTCCCAACTTTATGCATTAGTGGTTTCAAGTTTTGTTCGATAGATAGTGTTCCCTAAGGCGTTTCTTTTCAATGTGCGGGGTTGAGGTGCACCTCCCGGTACAAATATTATAAGTCACATTGGACTAGTACCATCACAGACCACATTAGGGAGAAAAAGAATATTTTTCACTTGCCAAGAGATGGCTACAATGTGTGTAGTATACAAGCAAACAATCACAGTAAACAAGCATATCACCTGCAACTTGTATCAATAAATTACTGTATTATTTAGAAAACAATAATTAATATAATCAATAAGATAATAAAGGTGTTTCATTTGGAAACTACTAGTAAAATATTCTGTAACAGTAACAAAAGAATGTACCTTTCAGCTACTTTGTGTTCAAAACTAATTAACAAATTCAAAAGTATTAGTAGGAATGATACCAGCTACCAAATGACATAAAGTAGAGTTCTTTGGAATAATCCTAACTGCTACACAATTCATAACGCAAGATCGTGGAACAACTTGAAGGAAAAGTGAAAACTAGATATGTAAACAGTCAATCTCATAAAAAAGTATATTATCGGTAGGACTATCAACCATGTGCACTAAAAAGATGGAAGTATATTATCGGTAGGACTATCAACCATGTGCACTAAAAAGATGGATCAAACCCTGCTATCTGTTGAGCTATTTTCTATCCATTTCCATTATCTGCCGATGGATTATCAAATTATATACATTACCTCAAGAGAGTCTTCCTGCGATGACTCTGGCTCGGTTAACTCTGATTTAACTTCTTCTTTCAGAGCTATCACTTCTGATACATGTTCAAAATTTTCCTGTGGAAAATAAGAAATATTAGGTATGCTCATAACACACATCTACAAATACAGTCACCTACAAATGATCATCTAAATTCATTAATTTCCAGTATTACAGTCACTTTCAAAATTTCACTAATGTTTAAGGAAGATTTCTACCAGAAGAGGATTGTTATAACCAAAGGCTGTACTGAGAATGGTGTTACTATTCTTGCTCACTCCTTATGTCAGAGAAAGGATGAGACTAAGAACAAAATATAAAATGCCAAACGTTTTCTAGCCATACCAGAAGATATAATACCAGAGATGGAATGGGGGCTATCTCACACAGAATTTGGAAGGACGCAGCCATAGGCACAAACACTAAATTGTATGAACTGTTTTCATATGATCAATCATATCAATCAAATGATAAAAGTTGTCTGAACCAATTAGAAGCGTTACATTTCTAAATGATTTTTTGTTCTCGGCATACAGTTTGTTTATAGAGAGATTAAAATTACTAGAAATAATGGAATCACATTCTCTACTATGGTTTTGAAGAGATCACAGGGGCTACATAAAACATTAATATAGTTCTTTTTGAAACAGCAAATTTCAATGCTTCCAAGTGTATAATAAAAAACATAAACATGAAAGAAGCAGACTTATCACAGTCATATAACAGTGAAAGATGTGATGTAACCAAAAGTCAAAGCAGCTAGGAATGAAATATTGCACTACTATAAGCATGTTATCTAGTGTTCTGTGAGGAGCTGAGGGGAAGAGGACACCGTCAGTGGAGAATCAGCAGTGTTGGAGTTAATATCTGCAGTTTCAGAAGATCTTTTATGATCTACTATGGGGCATTTAAATTTCACTCTTAGATTCATAAAACCTTGTCAGCATTACAGGGGGGACTGTGATTAAAAGCTTACGTTCTCATGTAAATTAAGTAACTAATAAAAGTGAATTAAAGTAACAAGTTCTAGAATATGCCAACTTAACACATTCAATACAGAAGAGAAGAGTAGCTGAACTAAGGAATGGATGAAAAGGATGCACAAAAAGGACAGGGAAATAATGACAAAGAGTAAAGAAAAAAATCTGTTTAATGTGCCTAAATTCCTTAAAGTGTCAGAGCCCATTAAGAAGCGGCAGATAAAAGAAATCATTCTCAGAAATCATACATTCTAGAGCCCTTAACATTGAATCTGACCTGTATTTGAGGAATGAAATGAACATTTTTTTTTGTTAGGGGATTTATGCTGCACCGACACAGATAGGTCTTATGGCGATGATAGGATAGGAAAGGCCTAAGAGTTGGAAGGAAGCAGCCATGGCCTTAATTAAGGTACAGCCCCAGCATTTGCCTGGTGTGAAAATGGGAAACCACGATAAAATGAACTAATCACTATTCTGTCTTTCTAGAAGAATTCAACATCTGAGCAAAATACTTATTTTGAGAGAACGTACATTCAGATTTTGAGCTATTTCATCCCTCGTATGTCATAGGCAAATCTGCTCGTTTCTTAAAACACATAATAATATCTTCCAGCACATTGTGGATGTGAGGGTAACCCAGAATAATCACACCTGTGTTGACATTTTGTTTAGGAGACTGGTGTATCCAGGCTCAAAAACACTAATGAAAGATTTGTGATTTAACTTCTTCTACACTAATTATGGTAGGAGTAATAATTTTTAACATGTGGTGCTAATACTGGTGCAGTAGTTTAGGAGGATATTAGTTTTTTAAAGTACAATTGGCCAACCATCCTCTATTTTAATCAGAGGGGAAAAATAAAAAAGTGCAACCCCTAAACCAAAGTAATTTCGATACTGACAGTAAAAAGTACAGACTAATCCAAGCCCAACCTTAAGTTCCTAAAAGTTGGCAGCTTTGTGTAGTGCGTTGTGGTGTATTCCCAGACAAATAAGCAAAACAGAGTTGTACTACGCATAGATGCTCATTCAGCAATTGGTGACTGCTGGTGTTAATACTGAGGAAGCACATAGAAAATTATGCCCCTGCCAAACTTATTCAGCTATTAAGGGTTAATTTCTGACCTCTGTAAAGTTATCTGGAATGAGACTTACAAGTGATGCAGTTGTTTTTCCTTCAAGCCAGGCTGGTTCCTCTTTGATTTTTGCTTCCAGGTCCATTTTGCACTGCAAACTGAAGTAGTTAGAAGGTACTGGTATGGTTGATTACTTCCACTGACCATACACTGAAACATAAGCCAGAAAAATATATTACCTTATTGATGTCATTGATACTTACGGTGTTTGTCAACAAACTAAGCAACAATTGTCTCACTTTATAAGAACATCAATATTATGATCATACCAAAAAACCCGAAATTTTACATGACAGTTGATATTATGATCATACCTATAGGACCTCAAGTTTTCTATGACTGATACTTCAATCAAAGCTAAGGACCTGCAGTTTTATATGATTTCTAAAACAGTGATCACTTCCATAGGAAATATAATTTAACTTATCTGTCGATATCAAGATCATAGTCAAAGGACCCCTGGTATTACATGACCGAGCTTGATAGCTGCACGATAAAGATAATTTGAAAGTCACCACCTTATCAATACAAGATTTATTTACTTCAAAATTGGTAAATTAGGTCAAGACCGGTTTCGACCCCTAAGGGATCATCTTCAGTTGACACATATATAAAAAATATATTTACAAAAACATTGCATGTAAAATATTAATCTTTCAGTTAATTCAATGTTGGTGGGTACATCTTAGTTTTGAAAGTATATGTGTGAGATTTATAGGCTCACTATGTCTAAATTATTGCGTATATAGGTCCTATACTTCTTTACATACAGTGTCAAAATTATTACATTCAATATAATTTATCTATTTGATGAAAACAATAGCAAATTGCTTTCTAAAATGGTAAAGTGTGTACATTTTTAGTTTAAAAGTACATGTTGTTTTTTACATGTTGTCATGTTACAATTTATATTACAAAGTATAAAATAAAATTATTCTTGCATTTGTGCACATTGATAATAGTGAGACTATTGTAGGGTCTTCAAAAATAGACCGTTGTTTGAGGTATGTCACTGTATATCTGCTTTTTGAAATGTCAATAGCCTGATTACATTCTTATATATAAGTTATGAAATTTCACTTTTTATAGTTCGGTCTAATGGAAGAAACATAGAATAACCTTGTTAATGTAGATTCATCATGACTAAAATGGTATATAGTACCTTATTAAAATAGATCCTTAATACTAAAGTACAAGTATGTGGTACCTTCTGTGCTTGTTTTATATATTAAAATAGGGTTTACATTTATTCACATTAGTTCTATGGTTTGTTACCATTTGTAAATTTATGGTCTAATATGAAGGCCAGTTGGAAATATTTGAAGTTAGTCTGATGGGAATGGTTCAATCCCTTGTTTATATTGTTTATTTTTGCCGCTTGTTAGGTACAAGCATGGGATAATCTTGTTAAAATGAACTCTTCCTAACTAAAATATAGGTATATGGTAGGTTATTAAAATAAATTTTTGCATTAAAAGTGCTAATTTGTAGTGCTGTATGTGCACATTTTTCAAACGTAAGATAGGGTTAACATAGGTTAACAACAGTACTATGGGTTGTTACCGTTTGTGAGATTGTAATCTGATATAACTGGTCAGTTAGAATGTATGAAATGTTTACATAAATAGGACCAGATACATACTTATACTATCCAGCTTTGCCTCTTTTTACAAGTGAATTACGTAGTGTAGTATAGTATTTGTTGCAATTTTGTAAGCTGCTGCTGTTGTTGGAGTTATCTTCAGATTCTGTATGTCGTTAAGAAAACATTTTCCTTCTTTTCTTCGTGTCGTTACCAGTTAAATGGGTGACTATCGTGAAATGGAGTACGTTTGAAATGTCGCACGTTTGTTGTGCAACTCTATCAAGACGCACGACATTTCAAACGTACTCCATTTCATGATCGTCACCCATTTAACTGGTAACGACACGCGAAAAGAAGAAAAATGTTTTCTTAACGACATACAGAATCTCAAGATACCTCCAACAACAGCAGCAGCTTACAAAATTGCAACATATACTATACTACACTACGTAATTCACTTGTAAAAAGAGGCAAAGCAGTATAGTATAAATATGTATCCAGTCCTATTTATGTAAACATTTCATACATTCTAACTGACCAGTTATATCAGATTACAATCTCACAAATGGTAACAACCCATAGTACTGTTGTTAACCTATGTTAACCCTTTCTTACATTTGAAAAATGTGCACATATAGCACTAAAAATTAGCACTTTTAATGCAAAAATTTATTTTAATAACCTACCATATACCTATATTTTAGTTAGGAAGAGTTCATTTTAACAAGATTATCCCATGCTTGTACCTAACAAGCGGCAAAAATAAACAATCTAAACAAGGGATTGAACTATTCCCATCAGACTAACTTCAAATATTTCCAACTGGCCTTCATATTAGACCATAAATTTACAAATGGTAACAAACCATAGAACTAATGTGAATAAATGTAAACCCTATTTTAATATATAAAACAAGCACAGAAGGTACCACATACTTGTATTTTAGTATTAAGGATCTATTTTAATAAGGTACTATATACCATTTTAGTCATGAAGAATCTACATTAACAAGGTTATTCTATGTTTCTTCCATTAGACCGAACTATAAAAAGTGAAACTTCATAACTTATATATAAGAATGTAATCAGGTTATTGACATTTCAAAAAGCAGATATACAGTGACATACCTCAAACAACAGTATATTTTTGAAGACCCTACTATAGTCTCACTATTATCAATGTGCACAAATGCAAGAATAATTTTATTTTAAACTTTGTAATATAAATTGTAACATGACAACATGTAAAAAACAACATGTACTTTTAAACTAAAAATGTACACACTTTACCATTTTAGAAAGCAATTTGCTATTGTTTTCATCAAATAGATAAATTATATTGAATGTAATAATTTTGACACTGTATATAAAGAAGTATAGGACCTATATATGCAATAATTTAGACATAGTGAGCCTATAAATCTCACACACATACTTTCAAAACTAAGATGTACCCACCAACATTGAATTAACTGAAAGATTAATATTTTACATGTGATGTTTTTGTAAATATCTTTTTTATATATGTGTCAACTGAAGATGATCCCTTAGGGGTCGAAACCGGTCTTGACCTAATTTACTAATTTTGAAGTAAATAAATCTTGAATTGATAAGGTGGTGACTTTTTAATTATTTTTATAGTGTGATACCAATCAATACAGAAATGAAGCTTATAGATAATAACTTGATAGCTGCAGTCGCTTAAGTGCGGACAGTATCAAGTATTCGGGAGATAGTGGGTTCGAACCCCACTGTCGGCAGTCCTGAAGATGGTTTTCCGTGGGTTCCCATTTTCACACCAGGCAAATGCTGGGACTGTACCTTTATTAAGGCCACGGCCGCTTCCTTCCTAGTCCCAGCCCTTTTCTGTGCCATCGTAGCCATAATACATATCTGTGTCGGTGCAACGTAAAGCCAATAGCGAAAAAAAAAAAGTATTACATGACACCTTATATCGTATTAATAGCTATCTAACATACAGTTTTATATGCAACTGAAACCGCAACAAGATGACCTTTCTTGAAAATTCAGTGACTGTACGGTCTGCAGATCACTCTGATCACCGGGGTCCATATACTGGAATCTTCCTACCATTTTTATCCTTTGCAATCGGCTTCAAAACTAACTGAACAAGTTCAGTTCTTTGAGATGTGTCCTATCAAAATTTTCCTTCCCAGGATCAAATTCTCTCAAACAATTCTCCTCTCATTAAACTTATTCACTATCTCTTTATTTGAGACATGTTCTATCAAAATGATCTTCAAGAACGTCTGATAACACGGCATTTAAAAGGCTTCAAACTCTGTTTTTCTTGGCACCAGTTATTATCTGTGTTTCACTTACATATGGTGTCATACTCCATATTCAGTGTAAACATAATTTTAAAAGTTTTTAATCTGTTCAATCTAAAGAACGTGACGGAGAACAGATGGGAATTTAGGCTGGATTCAGTGATGATATTTATCGATATTGAGAAGGCATATGTCAGTGTACCATGGCAAGTGGTCTCGGATGCATTGATAAAAAAGAAGGCAGGGAGAGGTGAAGAACATAATATAAAAGCCATGAACGAATAGTGAGTAAGTAGTATGAATACTAAGATAGGACAAACAAACAGGTTCAAAGTAGAAACAGAACTTCAAAATGGATGTGTTTTATCCCCTCCAATCTTAATTACAATCATTTATGAAATCCATAAGAGTATACAACAAATAAATGGGAACCAAGGAGGCAAAGGCCTCACTCTTTACAGATAAGACAGTAATATGTAGAGAAGATGAAATGGAAGGACAAGAACAAAATAATGTAAGGAATCAGGAGATGGAGGAATATGGAACGAAAATCAGTGTGGAAAAGAGTACGATAGTAGTGGTGACGAGAGGTAATAGAGAAGGAATTGGGAATATTGAAGTAGATGGAAGACCATTAGAAGTTGTGGAAAGCTTCAATTATTCAGGGAGAATAATTGAAGAAGATGGGAAAATATTTTTTTTTTTTTTGCTAGGGGCTTTATGTCGCACCGACACAGATAGGTCTTATGGCGACGATGGGATAGAAAATGCCTAGGAGTTGGAGGGAAGCGGCCGTGGCCTTAATTAAGGTACAGCCCCAGCATTTGCCTGGTGTGAAAATGGGAAACCACGGAAAACCATCTTCAGGGCTGCCGATAGTGGGATTCGAACCTAATATCTCCCGGATGCAAGCTCACAGCCGCGCGCCTCTACGCGCACGGCCAACCCGCCCGGTGATGGGAAAATAAATTAAGAAACTGGATAGAGACTTGAACAAGCCAATGAGTTTTACCAATGTGTGAGATGTATAGTCTGTAACTGGGACATCCAACGGAATGCAAGAAAATTTTGCACCCAATGTATTACACACCATGGACAACAAAAATACATGATGAACGCAGAATGCAAGAGGCCAAGATGAAATTCTTTAGAGAAATAATAGGGAGGGCATAAAGGGATAAAGTCAGAAACATAGAAATGAGGGAGTGAATTGGATTCCCTGAACTGAAAGGCAAGATAGAGACACATAAGCTGAAATGGTATGGACACATGATGAGAATGGAAGAGGATAGAGTTCCACAGTAACTATTTACAGAGAAAGTCATAGGAGAATGACATCGCAGAATGCCCAGAAAGGGGTGAATGGATACGGTAAGGAGAGTACAGAGAAGAGTGGAGTAAAATTAGAAAAAATATTCGAGGAAGGAAAGGAGTGGTGGAGAGAGAAAAACTGAGGAGGTTCTTGATTCACATTTCTACCCAGAAGACTGGAAATGGAAAATGAAGAAAATTCTGTTGAAATGAAGACAAAAGTTTATACAATACTGCTATCAGCTCATTTCATCGAACAATGCCAGCAAACTTTACTTAAGTGCCTTTTCTTTATTTTTCTATGCATGTCATGTCTAATGACACAACCAAGTGGTGTTTAACAGAGAGCCCCTTGTAGGGAGTTCCATGTCAAACGAGTGGTTTAAATGTTAAGCAGTTTTTATTGTTTCGCAGGTGGTACGAAAATTGTCTATGTTGAATACACACAATATTAAACAGAAGGAAGGATCCACCTTTCAATACTCCGTTTTAACTTGAACCAAATAGAGGTTACAACTTGTTCGTTTGAGACCGGTTTCAACACATTTGAAGTGTCATCATCAGCCAATTGGCAAAGCAGTGCAAAAATTAAGTCATAAATGTCTAAAAACAACTAACAAAGTGATCACAACTTAACAACGGAGTATTGAAAAGTGGATCCTTCCTTCTGTTTAATATTGTGTGTTTCTCTATTCAATACGGGAGAATCATGAAATTTTTAACTTTATATGTTGAATACCTCGAGTAGTGCCCCAGAGAATTCATTTCACCCAATTGCAGTGTTCATTAGTCACTTTGTGATATTTTACTGTAAATGTAAACATACTGCACAAACAATGAATACTACAATTTCTCCTACAGGTAATACGAGCTTCGTTCCTGTGGCTAATTTTGTCGATTCTTACACATTGCCAGGGAACAGATTTCTATCTATGCTCAATTGTATTTTGTATATTTTACTATAGGGGACAATACTGAACTGTGCCGTGTTTACTTGTTCTGAATACCGTTTACAGTTTCCACAGCCAGAATTTATTCCTGAAGATTGTTCTTCCATTCCTGCCAGCAGTTTATTGTTGCACTAACAATCTCAAGTAAAGGGTTAAGATTAGGTATGCAGTGGCATTAATTAAGGTTAATTAATGATAAAATGGGGAAAGCACGGAAACCTTTTTGAGGGCTGCAGATACTAGTATTCGACCCCACGCAATCTCACCACCACTCACTCCTGAAAATCATTTACACAGCAATAAATCAGAAAGACAGCCGACAGTAACCTAAATCATCACAAAAAAATACCAGAAATAGCTGCTGCGGGGTATTGATGTGACACAGACGAATCTCCACAACAACACTGATAAAACAAGATACAGATATCCTAAATGGAAACCTCTCAGGAATTTGAACCCTACTTCCATATGTCGCATCATACAGAGTAATGAACAACTCAACATTCACAGCCTCACTATAAAATTGCACACAGAGGTAAATAACACAGCAAAACAATATCGGTAATTAAAATTACACACTAAATATTGCAATTTTTTGTCTAACTACCATCCGCATTTCTTCATCCGCGATGCTCTTCAGAAAAAAAAATCATCATTCCACAAAATGTAGATACATGATAGATTGCTACTACACACAACTTGCAGGCACTTGCAACGCAAAGGCTGGGAGTTTTCTAAAAAGCATGCTAGTTATATGCGTATTCATTTTTAATGCTAAATTAATATTAACTTCTAATATTCTTACTTGAGATCTATACATTTAGCAAATGTACATTATTGAACTTGAACATTACCGACAATATGTTAGAGGTTGTGGACGCAGTGTAAAAACACATAAATCACAATTCCTCAATGAAGAAAATCCGTAACTTTCTTAACGGAATAAGCTGTAGAATTGGCCTTATATAATAACATACCAGCCACTTCGAAACAAAACCGGATATTTGAATGTTGTTCAACCACTTAAAACAAACTCTTGAAGTACAAATTTGATTTCTAACAGTCAGTAGAACCTTAGCCTACAATTGAATACAAAGCCTGCTCGATAGCCACTCATAGCTGTCCGCCCTGTGGATGCTATATTTGCCGCTAGAAGCGCCGCAATTCTTCTTCTCCTTCTACTTCTTGCGATTTTCTTGGGCGCTGCTAAAAAGCCATTACCCAGACGCAACACTTATTTTATCACTAATCTTCAATAGAAATTTATACTGAGTTTTACTTATGACTGATAGAGTTGATCATAAGACTCTCTAGTCAAAAGAAGTTACAGTTTAATGTTACAATTATCCAAAAATTCTTCGCCGCAATTCAACCTCACATCAATACCTTGGTTGGCGGTATTTCTACACGTTGTCTGCCAACTGGTGATGTCGTACTGATAAAATACCTCAATTATATGACAATGGTGTACTGTTGCGTACCGCTTTGTAAACAACGCTCTAGAAATATAGTTCCTGGAATTATGGGTTAAAGCAATAAGCAGACAAGGTATGGTACAGTAAATACGCAGACCATGTGACAGCAAAAGTTAGGTTACTTATTATTAGGCTATTGCTCCTGTTCTGATGATAATAATATTATCTTCGATATACATCTCCTGGCTCGAGAGACAGTGTCACCGTCTAGGAAGCCCACCTCCCTCTTCAGGGGAGGAATGAAAGTATTTAGTAGTTACATGATCCGCCAACATTAGCATCAGTGGCGTATCCTGGAATCTCCACTGAGGCATGCAACTAGTGACCATGCAGTTAACACAATGTATTAAGTAAATTTCAATTCTACTCACCCTAATTACATGTAGGTGAACTCGAGCCAAACAGTTTTACTGTAAGTTTCTGGATTGAACGTGCGTACACAATTCTTGTTTTCTCTTTCTAAATTTACGAGGGTCCGCCTCTGTGGTGTAGTAGTTAATGTAATTAGCTGCCACCCCCGGAGGGCCGGGTTCGCTTCCCGGCCCTGCCACGAAATTTGAAAAGTGGTACGAGGGCTGGAACGGGGTCCACTCAGCCTCGGGAGGTCAACTGAGTAGAGGTGGGTTCGATTCCCACCTCAGCCATCCTCGAAGTGGTTTTCCGTGTTTTCCCACTTCTCCTCCAGGCAAATGCCGGGATGGTACCTAACTTCAGGCCACGGCCGTTTCCTTCCCTCTTCCTTGTCTATCCCTTCCATTTTCCCCATCCCCCGCAAGGCCCCTGTTCAGCATAGCAGGTGAGGCAGCCTGAGCGAGGTACTGGTCATCCTCCCCAGTTGTATCCCCCGACCCAGAGTCTGAAGCTCCAGGACACTGCTCTCGCTGAGTCCGAGGGAAAAGCCAACCCTGGAGGGTAAGCAGATTAAGAAGAAGAAGAAGAAGAAATTTACGAGGGAAGGTAGAGGTCTCGCGGCTTTAACTATTTGCATTCAAACTGATTTACAATTATATCCGTTGTAGACTCATCCATCGTTAATAGCACATTGCGCAAAATATAGTAAAACAACGAAAACGACGAATAACACAGGAACAGCGCACACAGAATGAACTCAGCAAAACACTCACTAGTTAGCAACAACTCAAGCACTGGAGGTAAGTCACCCCAGTGGCATTGGTCAGTTTCGTCACGTTGGGTTCTCGGTAGGGGGTAATCTGTGTGTCCCGTTCGCTGTAAACATGTAGACTTTCTCCAAGTTGCTAACAGATGGCAGAGGGTAGCACGGGTATGGGGTGACAAATTCTGACCACGTTTCAATTGCAGCGACATCGTTCGGAGGGTTTCAGAACTACGTCTGCCACTGAATGCAATTTTAAGATTGAATGCCTTACGTCGTTAACTCCTCCATTTGCTGTCTCTTTTTTCCGAGAGTGGAGTAGACGGCGAGACTACACCAGCACCACACGTAAGCAAGCAACGGAACTAGTACAGTTGCGCGGACCTTTTGAACTTCTGAGAGATGAAATCTTTAATATTTGACCTGAAACAACCTAAAATCGTAAATCAGACAGTTCTTTGTGTTATCATAACGCATGCAATGAATGGCTTGCATTCAAGGAGAATACGCCCCTGATTAGCATATTATTTGGGAAGGTATAAGCAATGCCAAACTCCTAGGGTGTCATGGCCATTGTCTTTGGCACAAATATTGGAGTAGGTACCCCGGACTTGAAGGCTCTCTCATGCTTCCATTATTTCCGTGGTATACTCTACATGAAACTCACACTGAGAATTGCCAGTGTCGAAACTGTGATTTGAAACTTGGAATATTCGAAGTGTGCAGCTGCCCATTCTTATCATGGAGCGTAAGTTAATGTGCTCGTCTATGCAGGAGGAAGAGAGGAATAGTTGTGGAACGTAAAGTGACACAATATACTGTATAAGTAGTTCCTTTTTACCTTTCAGTTTTTCGTGAAAAACAACCAGAAAAGGAATAAATGGTCTCCTATAAGTTTCTAAATGGCTTTCGTCTTATTTTTCGGAACAAAATAAATAAAATGTGTCTTTTCCAACTTTTGCAACCGTTAGTTAATGAACAAATCACACACGCGGATGAACCGGCAGCAACGAATCCTGAGTTAGCAAGAAATTTTTAAACACAACTGGAAGGCATCGAAAAGGAAGCCGAAGGAGCACCATGAGTTTCTATGTCGAGTGTTGCAATGGCATATGTTGGAGGGTATTTGGCAAAAGTCGTCAAAGATTACATGCCATGTCAAGAGTGTGTTGATGAAATTAGTAGTATCAAGAGTCGATCTCCACTAACGTCATTAATAAAAATCAAAGACAGAGGTGGTCTCAGGTATCCAAAGCCAAGGTTTGTCTCACTGCTGATGAAACTGGGGAAAGTAACGGACGAAATTATATCGGTAACGCTGGGCGGTCCAAAAATAGCACAAACATTAACCGAAATACTGTTGCCCCATGTTGCTAAAAATCATATTCTACAGTGTGGGAAAAGTGATCATCCTGAGGAACTAAGCAGAATAATACTGCACAAGTTTCTGGGCCCCTCTGTCACTAACTACGATAATGACATGACAGATGAGTATCGCCGAGAATATTTCTTGAGAAGAAAAAAATCTATGAGAAGAAAATATCAAGAAAAATGGTTAAAGTCGTTCCTTTTCAGTGAAAATCTACGGTGCGGAAGTAAAAATATATAGTGCAGACCTAATATCCTTGTAAATGCCAGACATAAATTTCGACAGTTATGTGTGTTATCTGAAATTAAAATACACAGCTGAATTGAACTCCTAGGGGTAAAAGGTGAACACTTATTATTTTCTACTTCATTCTGTTCAGTAAGGTGTATAATATACAGGACGTATGGTTTTAACTCCCGTTAGCAATGCTAGTGAGTGCTGATTTGAGGTGGTATACTAGCGCTGCAGTGGTCAAGGCGCGCACTGCCAGTCGGACACTGTTTCTGAAGAGAGCAGTGCGAGTGAGTAGGCTTTGTATTCCTTGTAGGCTAAGGTAGAACAGGCTGAATTTAGGAAAAGATGTATTACTTAAGACTTCTTCTTCTTCTTCTTCTTCATCATCATCTTCATACTTATGCACTTTTTTACTGTCGTCCAGCCACTATGCGTATAAAAAGGAGATCACACGCCAAATAGAGTCCAAAAAACATAGGATAAGTGCATTTTGCACATATTATAGAGGGTTGAAAAAACTTATGTCTTGAAAGCAGTCTAAGGGTTCACAGTTCACATACAACTAAAACTTGCACTGGATTCAAAGATGGAAGCCAGAACAGCACGCAATAATGATAGGTATAAACTTGTGGAGAGAACAAAATATATGGAGCACAAGTAAATATGATCGAACTGCGAACATGTCATGTAAATTCTTGGATGGAACGTAACAATGTAAATCAGGTGAGAAGGGGGAAAATAAGGGTGTGTGACACAGAAAAAATCACAGGGACACAAAGGTACTAAACTTCACGCCGAAGTGGCCTGTCCTGGCGACTTGTCTACTACTCAAACACAACACCGGGCCTACAATTGGGATAGACAAACACTTAAGAAAAATGTAGTAGAGAGAAAGGAAAAAATTAAAGCTAATAGGAGTATTAATTGAAGTAATATGGATGAGTTGAGGTATAGGCCTATACCAGAGAATTTCGTGCAGAAATGAGAATACTATCCCACAAACAGTAGTGCGCAATGTTCTGATTTAGTTGGTGAAAGACGAATGTACCGGAATTACGTATAGTAATGTTTGAAGCACGAGGAACGGGAGTAACAAAAGACTGTAGCTGTGGAAAGTAGCAAGACAAGCAGTAGCAACTAAAGTGAAGTATAACGGGAGCCAAATAAAAACTAAGATAAAATGAAAATGAGTGAATAAACGTACATACCAGTGAAATATGTAATTAAAGGACCAAAAGCGTGGAATGATTAGAGGGTCAAATGAGCATCTTCAATAAATTGATTAAGAACTGCAATGATATCAGATGAGAGATCAACTAATAGACAAGTAAGACTTGTAGGAAAGGGAATTTTCATTCGTGTCAGGCTAGCGAGTAACTTACGCCGGGGTGCAGAATAGAAGGGACATTGAAAAAAGAGATGGTTACTATCCCCTTCTAATTCACCACATACACAGTTAGGATGATTAACTAAATGAAAACGAAACTTGTATTGCGGCGTAAGGGAATGATTGAAACGTAATCGAATTATGTTAGTGATATGTCGACGTGTGTATGAACCCTTGGCAAACCAGGGTTTTGTGGTAATATGTGGTTGTAGCTGATAATAATACGTGCCTCTAGAACGTGCAGTTTGATTCCAGTCATCTTGCCAGGAGCTGTAGGCGGTGTCCTTAAGACTGGGATAGAAATCAAGAGGGGGTATAGCTACTGTGAGAGAGGGCGTGGGGAGTCGACTAGCTTCTTTAGCAGCAGTGTCCGCTAGATCATTACCAAGAATATTGGAATGTCCCGGTATCCATACGAGTGTAATATATATGCCATTTTGTTCAAGGTGATAAAGTAGGAATTTAACAGTATAAATATATAAATTTAAGGATGGAGTAACAGAGGATAATGCCTGTAATACACTTTTAGCGCCGGTATAAATAGTAGCTTTTGGCAAGGAATGTTGTTGTATGTAAATTAATGCTTGTTGAATGGCTAATAACTCTGCAGAAAAGATGGAGAAAGTAGTCGGAAGATGAAAACGTTCAATTGTGTTGGAGTCTCTAATAACAAAAGCAGCACCGACTCCTTGGGGGTGTTTTGCCCCATCTGTGTAAAAGTCTACACCGATAACAGAGGGAGATATGCGCATTCTTTTTGACATGGGGTAGGCGCAATCAGCGATAGCTGACGATCCTATTAATAAAGATGTATGAGAGAAAATTATTTTGGGTGTGTAGTGTAAGCTTGCAAATGGAGTAGAATACATGGGTATGGAAGGAGTTCTAAGGATCGAAGTGCAGAATCTGTTTATAATGGTATATGCAGTATATATAGCTGGCACGCGTCCCGATCTAGGCGGACATTGTTGATAGTAGTCATGTAAGAGCTGTAGCTTTGGAATTAAAGGGGAAGATGAAAAAGCAAGCCTTTTAATCAGATATTTTTGTGAGAGCAATAAACGCCATATCACAAGTGGGACTTCACTCGTTTCCACTAATAATGCATTGGTTGGGGTAGTCTTAAGTGCTCCAATACAAAGGCGTAAAGCTTGAAATTGGTGGGTATTGAGTGAAATAAGCGAGGTAACTGAAGCGATGTCTATTATGTGTGCTGAATAATCAAAAATGGAGCGTATATATGCTTTGTATAAGGAAGGAGCAGTATTGGGGTCGGCGCCCAGTTACGACGAACTACAGTTTTAAGCATTTTTATAAATCCATCAACTTTTTGACGTATCAAAGTAATATGACGTTGCCAGGTGAGTTTGTGATCAAAGATTATGCCAAGGTATTTATGATGAGTAGTGAGAGGGATACTATGTCCCTCAAAAGTAAAGGGAGAGTGATCATATGAACGCTTATGAGTAAATATCATTGCCGCACATTTATCGATGGATAGTTGAAGGCCATTATCTTAAAACCATATATACACGTGACTCAGGACCTGGTTCATCAGCTGTCAGGCAACATCAATGTTGTCTTGCGATGTGTAAAGAACTATATCATCTGCATAAATAAGTACTCGGGCATATTGTGAAATGAGATGTTCCAATTCACTGATATAAAGGGCAAATCAAATTCCGCATAATATATCACCCTGAGGCAAACCATTACAAGCAGAGCGGCTGGGTACGTGATGATACGATGATTTAATATTTAATGAGCGATATGTATATAATTTTTGCAGGATAACAATAAAGACGGGAGGTATGCCTTTTGCCGCAAATTTTTTCCAAAAGTCATATGCACCTTTGATATCTAAGAATATAGAAAGGGTACCTACTTTTCTTTCGATGTTTGTCTAGGAGCAGGTCAATAGTAAAAATAATAATAGGATCTTGGGTGCTTTTGCCTTTAAGGAAAGCATATTTATTTATTTCGTGTCAGAGTGTTGAGAAACTTAAAAATATAAATAAGGTATTATATACAAATAAAACAGAATACATTTTATGTCACAAAACATGTTTCACACAATGTCTGCCCAGAAATGGGCAACAGAAATTCCCTCTTCAGTGGCTTGAATCAAGTCTTGAAGTGTACAACGAACAGGGCAGGACTGACAGTCAAACAGGTGTTGGGTAGTTTGTTGCTCCCCACAATCGCAGAAGTCTGACTGATCTTTCAGATAACCCCATTTTTTAAGATTATCCTTGGATTTACCTACTCCACTCCTCAAACGATTAAGTGCCTTCCAGGTTGTCCATTCCAAATGATGACCAGAGGGTGGAGATTCAGAAGGCACCATCCAATCAGAAAGATGCTCCATTTTTGCTCGCCACATATCACAACGTGTTGTTCTTGCTGGTTTATCCAGAGCCTTGGAGACATTGAGGAAACTTTTCCTGGACTTCAGTCTTTTGGGTGGAGGTTGATGTCCAAATAACGGGTGGTTGCTTGTGTGATCCACCTTCGAGCTCTCTTGCCTTGCAAACACTTCTCGCCGAATGTCTGGAGGAGAAATTCCAGCCAAGCAGTAGAGTTTGTCAGTGGGAGTAGGTTTCAGACACCCAGTTACTATTCTACATGTTTCATTAAGGGCTGCATCCACCCGCTTCGTATGGGCTGACTTAAACCATACAGGACACGCATACTCAGCTGCAGAAAACTCAGAGCAAGAGCTGAGGTTCTTAACAAAGTTGGATGGGCTCCCCATTTGCTTGAGCCAAGTTTACGGAGGATGTTATTTCGGGCTGAGACTTTCTGTCCAGAGTTAACACAGTGTTTCTTGTATGTTAAGGTCCGGTCTAAAGTGACACCCAGGTACCTAGGTGTAAAACAATGCTCCAGTTGCTTACCCTCCCGCGTCATGCACAGCTGTCTAGTAGCTTCTCGATTTCGAAGATGAAATGCACACACCTGGGTCTTAGTCGGGTTTTGCAGTAGCCGGTTCTTCTGATAGTACACTGAAAGTTCCTTAAGTGCATTTGAGAGCTGCATTTCAGTGGTTTGAAAGTCGTCGCACTGGACAGCTAAAGCCAGGTCATCGGCATAAATGAAGCTTCTTGTATAGGAATGCCTTGGCTGGTCATTTGTGTAGATGTTAAAGAGGATTGGCGAGAGGACACTGCCCTGAGGAAGTCCGTTCCGTTGGTCCCTCCACCTACTGCACTTTCCTTGAAACTCAACAAAGAACCGGCGATTCTGCAGGAGAGTTTCAACAATCTTCGTGAAACCATAGTCTCTGGTGAAGTTATAGAGCTTGGTGATCAAAGTTCTATGATGCACTGTGTCGTATGCTGCTGTAAGGTCCACAAATACCACTCCTGTGATTTTACGTCTTTCAAACCCATCCTCTATGTGCTGAGTTAAATTGAGCACCTGTGAAGTGCAACTCCTTCCAGGTCTAAAGCCCGCCTGTTCTGGGATAAGAAGTTATTCTACTTTAGATGTGAGGCGCTCAAGTAGGATCCTCTCAAATATCTTATATAGGTGACAAAGTAATGATATTTGCCTGTAGCTCTTAGGATCTAATGGATCCTTACCTGGCTTCCAAATAGCTATCACTCTAGACTTCCTCCATACCTTAGGTATCTGTTTACTCTGCAGCCAATTGTTTATAAAATCAACAACCCACTTCCTTGCTCTGGAACCAAAATGTTTCATTTGTTCCACTCTCATATCATCCAGACCTGTAGCCTTGCCACTTTTGGATTTGTTTATGGCTTTCTCTAATTCCTCTAGGGTGATATTATTGGTGAGGTCGCTAGACTCCTTATCTATTTGGCGTTCTATTTTAACTCTATTCATATAACCCCTTATTTTTCCATTGAGCAAAAGTTGATAAGCAATGGCATCTGGGGACAAATTGACGTGTACAGGGGCTTTTGTGAAGTCATTATTAAGCCTCTTTAAAAGTCGCCAGGCTTTCTGACTACTTTTAGACATGTCCAGCTCTTCAAGGGTAGATATCCAACGATTTCGTTTATCTTCCGCTAGCATTGTTGTCAACTCTAGACCTTTTTGCACAGTCTCTTCGCCAAAGTGATTCGTCTCAAATAGATCAATGTATTCAGCCAGCAGAGCTGAGGAATGTTGATTGAGTCCAGGAACATAATTCATTCGACAACCTCTGGGAATTGACTGTCTGGATCTCTTGTTCACTGCATCTACAAACAGATCGTAGTCAGTCATAGAAATACCTATATCAGATACAGCATCTTCCATATATGCAGTAAACTTTTTCCAGTCTGCTTTCTTAAAATTATATCGCCTGCGGAAAGGTACGCTCATAGGACGTACCTGACACATGATGGGTCTGTGCTGTGTGTGTGTGGTATTGGGGTGCCGATGTTCTTTATACACTGCTGAGCAATTCCTTCGCTAACATAGATTAGATCAGGGTTATAACCTCGTTGCCATCGCCCGCTGTTAAAAGAAGGAGGAAGTTTAACATCGTGTAACAGTAGCATCTGGTGGGTCTCAGCCCATTCCAGCACAGCCTCTCCATCTTCATTCTCATGTTCATATCCCCAGACGTTGCTTTGGCTGTTGAAGTCACCAATTACAATGTGGACGGCTTGATTGTCGAAATTCCTTGGTTTCTGGAAATGGAATGCAGAATTTGGTGGTTTATATATAGAGGAAACAGTGCAATGATTTAACTCAACTGTAAGGAGTTCTACGTCAGCACAGTCAGATATATCAGTGGATAGGACTGCTATACCAGGTTTGACAAATATTGCACTTCCATGCTGTTGACTTGGTCTCTCTACCTCTAAACGCATGCCAGAAATTCTTGGCCTGCTCTGATTATTGTCTCGATGGGTTTCTTGTACATAAAGGACATCACAGCCATGTTCCTTACATAAATACTGCAAGAGTTCTTCTTCTACAAGGGACATGCCTTCGATTTTTATAGACATAATCGACAACTGTGGTCCTGAAAAGGACCTTTTAAAAATCATCTTTCAACACTTCTGGCATGGAAGAATTAGCCGGTAGATATGTGCACTCTCTACCGTTTCCAGGGAGCACCGTCAGTCACAGTCTGTTTAATCAAAATTAACTGCACAATTTATTCTGTGGCTGCGCACGTGGAGGTTTCTTCCACGCTCCCCAGGAAAGCATATTGATATTTAGGTATTAACTGATAATACTCAATAGTCCATAATAGTCTTTGTAATAATACTTTTAAGAATGTCTTACGAATACAAGATCCAAGTACAATACCACGATAACTGTTTGGATCTGTTGGGGATTTTTGTGGTTTGAGGATCGGTATCAGAAAAAATTCAGCCCAATGCGGTGGAATATGCTTATTCAGTAAAATATCATTATAAGAATTTAGAAGTGCATTTTGTGCTCGTAAGGGTAAGAGCCGGAGCATAGTGTATGAAATATAGTCCGGGCCTGGGGTGGATTTAGAGGCGGAATGAAGGACAGCTGATATTTCACTTAATTGAATGGGTTGAATTAGAGTGGAGTACTGTGAGCGAACAGTATACGAGGGAAGTTCTAAATAAGGTATCACATAGTCGGGGGTCAGAGAATGCAGAAACTTTTTGACGATATCACGTGGGATGATTCGATGTACTTGATGTTGAGAGGCACGCGACAACATACGAATAGCGTTCCATAAATGCAGAGCTGACATATGAGAATTGAGAGAGGAGATGAACGACTTCCACGCAGCACGTCTTTTCTGATTAAATATAAGTTTACTTTTGGCAATATGATTCTTTAAACGTAAATAATTATCTCGCGTTAGAGAACGACGATATGTGCGGAATAAAACCTTGCGGGTTAATATTAATTGGTGACATTCCTTATCCCACCAATGGATATAATGGAACGGGCGAGGAGTAGAAGAGGCGAATGGTTTGGGACGATGATAGATATTAAGATACTGATGAAGAAGTGGCATAAGGGAAGAGTACGTGTTGATGCGCTCGGAGCTATGACGAAGATGATATTGCCTATGAGATATATATGTCTGTTCATCAAATGATCGTATTGAACGTACATTGCTGGATGACATTGAAGTGGGCTGGTCCTGTATGGGTCTACCAACCCCATACGTAATCCATATGGGATAATGGTCGCTGGTGTAGGTATCTGAGAGTCTTGACCACGTAATTATAGGGGTCAAGATTGATCGACAGAATGTTAAATCAACCGCACTAGGTGGGGATCCAGGTACAGTGAGGCGAGTGGGGGATTCATCATTAAGAAGAGTTAGGTCATGCTGCTGAGACGCTATGAGGAGATATGAGCCTCGTGGGGTATCACTAATGCCACCCCATGCTGTATGGTGCAGATTGAAGTCCCCAAAGATGATAATATGAGACAAATGATGAAATTGATGGAAAAAGCGAGACCAACTCGAACTCGAAATATAAATATCAGGGGGGGCAATACAGGTTAATAAGGTGTAGTTGCCGATAAGAAATGGCGACAAGAAAAGTATGTGGAATGTAATACTGTATAGGTAATGATTGATATGAGATCGTACAATCTATATATATAAAAGCAAGTCGGGCTGGAGCGATGTATATATAAATATTTAAAAATGAAAAAAGACGTGAATTAATGAGGCACTTCCAGAAATCTCAGAAATTTGAAACTTGGTACGGGGGAAACTGATGACCCCAGGATCCCTAGAAAAATCGGAAATTCTCAAAATTTCCTGAAGGGGGCACGCTGGGGGGCTCAAATTTTGGGCTCAGCTTAAGAACACAGTCGTATAGTATATCCAAAACTATAACCTATAGGTTTCGTGGGCTTAAACATTTTCGGGAATTTCTTCATTTTTATCCCCTATCCCCCAAATCAAGATGGCGGCACAACCTGCCAGACGAAGTAGACAATTGAAATTTGGTGAAATTATAGCTTTTGGTCCCTAACCGACGGAAAAATTCCAAGATGTTCAAATTTTTCACTTTTTACAACCAAAGATATCGAAATATGGATGCAATTTTAATGACTGTGCAGACATTCCTTTTGAGCTAATTTTTTGGCTAAACGGTAAGTCGTATCACAAAACGGATGGCACTATGTCTCTTCAGTTTGGAGTGATCTACAACTTTGCTCCTGTGACATTTTGTCGTATCTCTCTCCCTTATACGTTAAATTTGGCCGTATTTCTGGATTGTTCGTAAATTGGTGAATTTTACAAGTATATTTCATTGTTTGAAACACTTATAAGAATGATAGAATCATCACGTTGGGTGCGCACATTTTTACTATTAAGGGACATATGTGGACCAAATTTCATGATTCTAGCTTATACATAAGTAGGCAAAAAGTAATGTAAAATGTTATAAATGTACCCAAATTTCACCCTATTCAATATTTGAACTCAATTTACCCCCTAATATGGGAGATACGAGGATATGGTTTAGAAACAATCATGTAGAGCGATAAATGAGGCGTCTGATGGCGCCTCATGCTTATCCGTCATCTATATATATAAAAGCAAGTCGGGCTGGAGCGATGTATATATAAATATTTAAAAATGAAAAGAAGACGTGAATTAATGAGACACTTCCAGAAATTTCAGAAATTTGAAACTTGGTACGGGGGAAACTGATGACACCAAGATATGGCCAGGAAGTTCGTCTTATCGTACAATCCGTTTTTCAATTTGATGTACCGTTTAGCAGGAGTTATTCTGTAAATGTTGGTTAACATCCTTATACTTCCGTATGACGACAATATTCTTTCATTGACGTCGATTTGTAGCAATCTAGAAAGGGTTTGTCTGCCATTGGTATTAAATACATTGCACTGTAACACTCATCTATATATATAAAAATGAATGTTTGTACACTGACTGACAGTGACAATGCAACACCAAGGAGGAGTGGTTCGAAAGGGATGAAAGTTGGGGAAAAAACAGAGACGGCACGGGTGAATAATTGATGTTTATTTCAAACCGATATGCAGGTTACACAATGCGCACGGCATCGACTCAGTAGGATGTAGGACCACCGCGAGCGGCGATGCACGCAGAAACACGTCGAGGTATAGAGTCAATAAGAGTGCGGATGGGGTCCTGAGGGATGGTTCTCCATTCTCTGTCAACCATTTGCCACAGTTGGTCGTCCGTACGAGGCTGGGGCAGAGTTTGCAAACGGCGTCCAATGAGATCCCACACGTGTTCGATTGGTGAGAGATCCGGAGAGTACGCTGGCCACGGAAGCATCTCTACACCTCGTAGAGCCTGTTGGGAGATGCGAGCAGTGTGTGGGCGGGCATTGTCCTGCTGAAACAGAGCATTGGGCAGCCCATGAAGGTACGGGAGTTCCACCGGCCGCAGCACATGCTGCACGTAGCGGTGGGCATTTAACGTGCCTTGAATACGCAATAGAGGTGACGTGGAATCATACGCAATAGCGCCCCAAACCATGATGCCGCGTTGTCTAGCGGTAGGGCGCTCCACAGTTACTGACGGATTTGACCTTTCTCCACGCCGACGCCACACTCGTCTGCGGTGACTATCACTGACAGAACAGAAGCGTGACTCATCGGAGAACACGACATTCCGCCATTCCCTCATCCAAGTCGCTCTAGCCCGGCACCATGCCAGGCGTGCACGTCTATGCTGTGGAGTCAATGGTAGTCTTCTGAGCGGACGCCGGGAGTGCAGGCCTCCTTCAACCAATCGACGGGAAATTGTTCTGGTCGATATTGGAACAACCAGGGTGTCTTGCACATGCTGAAGAATGGCGGTTGACGTGGCGTGCGGGGCTGCCACCGCTTGGCGGCGGATGCGCCGATCTTCGCGTGCTGACGTCACTCGGGCTGCGCCTAGACCCCTCGCACGTGCCACATGTCCCTGCACCAACCATCTTCGCCACAGGCGCTGCACCGTGGACACATCCCTATGGGTATCGGCTGCGATTTGACGAAGCGACCAACCTGCCCTTCTCAGCCCGATCACCATACCCCTCGTAAAGTCGTCTGTCTGCTGGAAATGCCTCCGTTGACGGCGGCCTGGCATTCTTAGCTATACACGTGTCCTGTGGCACACGACAACACGTTCTATAATGACTGTCGGCTGAGAAATCACGGTACGAAGTGGGCCATTCGCCAACGCCGTGTCCCATTTATCGTTCGCTACGTGCGCAGCACAGCGGCGCATTTCACATCATGAGCATACCTCAGTGACGTCAGTCTACCCTGCAATTGGCATAAAGTTCTGACCACTTCTTGGTGTTGCATTTGCTCTGTCAGTCAGTGTATGTTTGTATGTTTGTATGTAAATGACACATCTCCTCCTAAACCACTGGAGCAAAATCAATCAAATTTTGAACACTTATTATTTGCTATATGGAGACGAGCACTGTGGAGGTAAGCCACCTCTAGCCCCCTTAGGGGTGGGAGTTAGGGGGGTCAGGTAAAATAATAATCGAAAATAGTGTCGAATCTATAGTTTTTGGGGTCGCTGAGGTGAATAGTGACACTCCCGATTATTAAAAGTCAAATTTTGGCTCCCATTTTGGTGGGGGGCGAGGGGAGACTGATGATGAATGTATGTATGTAAATGATACATCTCCTCCTAAACCACTGGAGCAATTTCAATCAAATTTTGAAACTTATTATTTGCTATCTGGAGACGAGCACTGTGGGGGTAAACCACCACTAGACTCCTTAGGGGTGGGGGATAGGGGGGTCAGGTAAAAAATAATGGAAAATAGTGTCGAATCCATAGTTTTTGGGGTCGCTGAGGTGAAGAGTGACACTACCGATTTTTTAAAAAGTCAAATATTCTGCTCCCATTTGGGTGGGTGGCGACGGGGGACTGATATATAAAATTAAACGAAAATAGTGTCGAATACATAGTTTTCGGGGCCGTCGAGGTGAATTGTACACCCCAGATTTTTAGTATCAGGAGATAAACCATGTGGGGGAAATTAGCCCTGGAAACCTTGGGGGCGGGGGGGCAAGGGGAGTTATATATATATTTAAGAAAATAGTGTCGAATCCATACTTTTCGAAGTCGCTTAGATGAATAGTGACACTCCGGATTTTTTAAAGTCCATGTTCAGCCCCCTTTGGGGTGGGGGCGAGTAATATATACAATTAAACGAAAATAGTGTCGAATACATAGTTTTCGGGGTCGCCGAGGTGAATTCTACACTTCTGATTTTTAGTATCGTGGGGGTAAGACAGTAGAGGAACCCTTAGGGGCGGGGCGTTGAGGGGGGTCAGATATACAAATTAACGAAAATAGTGTCGAATCCGTATTTTTCGGGGTCGCTGAGATGAATAGTGAGACTCCGGATATTTTATAAGTTAATCCTTCTTTGGGGTTAGGGGCGAGGGGGGAGTGATATATAAAATTAATCGAAAATAGTGTCGAATACATAGTTTTTGGGGTCGCCGAGGTGAATTGTACACTTCGGATTTTTAGTATCAGGAGAAAAAACACGTGGGGGTAGGACATCCCAGAACGCTTAGGGTAGGGGGGGGGGCGAGAGCTTGAGATATGAATATCATCGAAAGTAGTGTCGAATCAATACTTTTCGGGCTCGCTGAAATGAATAGCAACACTCCGGAATTTTTTAATGTCCAAGTTCAGCCCTCTTCGTTGTGGGGGTGTGATGGGGGAGTGATATATAGAAATAATAGAAAATACTGTCGACTACGTAGACTTCGGGGTCGCTGAGATGATTAGCGACACTCCGGAATTTTAGTATCAAGAGACAAACCACGAGGGGGTAATACACCCCAGGAAATATTAGGGGCGGGGGGGGGCGAGGGGCTGAGATATACAAATCATCGAATGTAGTGTCGAATCCATACTTTTTGGGGTCGCTGAGATGAATAGTGACACTCCGGATTTTTTTAAGTCCAATTTCATCCCCCATCGTGGTGGGGGAGATGGGAGAATGATATATAAAAATAATCGAAAATAGTGTCGAATCCATAGTTGTCGGAATCGCTGAGATAAATAGTGAGACTTCGGTTATTTTATAAGTCCAATTTCATCCCCCTTTGGGATCGGGGGCTAGGGGGGAGTGATATATAAAATTAATCGAAAATAGTGTCGAATACAGAGTTTTTGGGGTTACCGAGGTGAATTGTACACTTCGAAATTTTAGTATCAGGAGACAAAACACGTGGGGGTAGGACACCCCAGGAACACTTAGGGGTGGGGGACAAGGGGCTGAGACATAAAAATCATCGAAAGTAGTGTCGAATCCATAGTTTTCGGGGTTGCTGAGATGAATTATGGCACTCCGGAAATTTTTAAACTTCAGCTCCCTTCGTGGTGGGTAGCGGTGGGAAAGTGATATATAAAAATAATCGAAAAGAGTGTCGAATCCATAGTGGTCGCGTTCGCTGAGATGAATGGTGAGACCCCGGATATGTTACAAGTCCAAGTTCATCCCCCTTTCTGGTGGGGGTGAGGGGGATTCAGATTTAAAGATAATCGAAAATAGTGTCGAAGCCGTAGTTTTCGGGGTCGCGGAGATGTATAGTAACACTCCCGATTTTTTTAAACTCAAAGTTTAACCCCCTTTAAGGGGGAGTAATTTATAATAATAATCGAATATACTGCTTAATCCATAATTTTCCGGGTCGCTGAGATGAATAGTAACATTCCGGATTTTAAAAGTTCAACTTCAGCCCACTTTGGCATAGAGGGTGAGAAAGGGTGAAAAAATAAATTGTCAAAAATGCCCAAGGTAATAGACATGTGTATGTTCCAGTATGACTTTCAAGTATGACTTACTACCTGGAAAACAGACTGTGGGAGTAAGACGCCCCTAGAACCACTACGGCAGCGGGTGAAATATATAATCCATATTAAATAAATACAAGTCAGTTTGGCGCGATCTATATATACTGTACTATATATATATAAATTAAGGCATAAAACTGAAAACAGACGTTAGTTAATGAGACCATTCTAGGCATCCTCGAAACTTAAAACTTGGTACCAGACAACCTGATGACTTCAAGATCCCTAGAAAAATCTAAAATTCTGAAAATTCTCTGAGAGGGACACGTTGGCAGTTTCAAATCTGCATAAGAACACAGTCGGTGATATTTATCCAGAACGATAACCTATAGGTTTCATGGGATTAAAAGTTTCCTGAAAGTCCCAATTTTTAACCTCCTCCCCCATATCAAGATGGACCGGGCGAGTTGGCCGTGCGCGTAGAGGCGCGCGGCTGTGAGCTTGCATCCGGGAGATAGTAGGTTCGAATTCCACTATCGGCAGCCCTGAGGATGGTTTTCCGTGGTTTCCCATTTTCACACCAGGCAAATGCTGGTGCTGTACCTTAATTAAGGCCACGGCCGCTTCCTTCCAACTCCTAGGCCTTTCCTATCTCATCGTCGGCATAAGACCTCTCTGTGTCGGTGCGACGTAAAGCCCCTAGCAAAAAAATATCAAGATGGCAGCACAATCTCCCAGACGAGTTAGAAAATTGAAATTTGGCAAAATTATAGCTTTTACCCTGTAACCGACGGAAAATTTACGAGATGTTTAAACACTTTATTTTTTTACTTCCGGAAAATATCGAAATATGGAGGCAATTTTAATGACGGTGTAGACCTTCCTTTCGAGGTATTTGGTGGCTAAACGGTAAGTCGTATCACAAAACGGATGGCACAATCTGTGTACAATTTGGAGTGATCTACAACTTTGGTCCTATGACATTTTGTCGTATCTCTATCCCTTATGTTAAATTTGGCTCTATTTCTGGATTTACCTAAATTTGTCACTATGTACACGTATAATTGATTGTTTGATTCACTTATAGGAAAGATGGGATCATCAAATTCTACACGAATATTGGGCCACCCAGCCAAATTCTATGTTTGAAACTGTCGTATAAGTATCTGAAAAGTAATTCACTGTGTGAAAACCTTACACTAATTTCACCCTATTCAACGTTTCTAAAATAATCTTGCTTAAATAGATGTTATACGAGAAAATATTATAGGGCCAGCCATTTAGATTGCTAAATGAGGCTTTAACTATCAATAGGAATGGGGTCCTTCCCCAGCGCCTGTGTACCATTGTAATGCATAATTCCCTTCTTGATTTGACTAGCAGAAGGCAAGGGAGCGTGCATTTTTAAAAAAATCTTATACCTGATTCTTTTTATCTTTAGATATAGGTGCCCCCGGTTATAAACAAATTTACCCATCAAAATGTGATTGACGTTACGCATAATGAATTGCATCAGACAAGTGGACCTGTCGTTATTATCACAACTCTGCAACTTGCACTTTACATTGGAAACAACTTTTGCCCACCTCCCTATCCTTTTTCTCGGATAACGCCAAGAGACATGCAATTAAAAATTTCTTATTCACTTCAAGTACAGCATTTTACTTCGTTATCCTCATACATTGTAGAATACCGTAGCGAAGCGCGGGTACATTTGCTAGTATATACTAAAATACACAACTGTGGGGAGTGTTGTAGTTGAACACATCCGTAATGTCTACAATTGTAGTATGAGGCACTTACTGTAAAGTGCACTGGCGGCACTGAGTGAAATGAGTAGTGTTTAAGAACCTTGTGGCCCGCTATGTCTGGCTCAAAGAGGATATATAAGGGAGAAGTAACCTCTCCGGTTGAAGGAAAGAGAATACGAAAGCAGGTCCGTAAGTCTAAACGTATGTGGACAGCCATGGAAGGAGGAATCAACTCCCTGAACTTTACGATCCAATTCTTCGTACACTAACGGAAATAAAATCATACGGTTTTAATACATATATACATGCATTATCATTAAAGTCCGTTATGCCATTCAGCGTACAGTCTGCAAGCCTCTGTGAATTTACCATAACGGCACGTCGCGACAATCCTCTATTTGCAACCAGTGCCGTGGCCTCATTTAGTTCTATATCTCTTATCATTAAATCGTTAAAAACTGAATCAAACCATTGACATCTTGGTCTCCCTCTACTCCTCTTACCCAACATAATAGAGACTATTATTTTTCTAGGTAACCTATCCTCCTGCATTCGTCGCACATGTGCACACCACCGAAGACGGTTTACGCGTGCAGCTTCATCCATCGAGTTCATTCCTAACTTAGCCTTTATCTGCTAGTTCCGAGTAGGCATACTCTCCTGCCATTATTCCCACCTGTTTTAAAAGCAACAATTCTCGCTACTTTTATGTCTGTTACTTCAATTTTATGAATAATATATCGTGAGTCCACCCAGCTTTCGTTCTCGTAAAGCAAAGATCGTCTGGAAACACACCGATGTAAATACAGTTTCATCCGGGAGATGACTTCCTTCTTACAGAACAATGTTGATCGCAACTGCCAACTCACTACATTGGCTTTACTAGACCTTGATTTAATCTCACTTACTATATTACCACCCTGGGGGAACAACCAACAAAAATACTTAAAATTATCTACCTGTTCCATGTTTGTATCACCAATCTGACATTCACTTCTGTTGACTTTCTTACCTACTGACATCAATTTAGTCTTGGAGAGGCTAATTGTTATTCCATACTCACTGCACCTGTTTTCAAGTTCCAAGACATTAGACTGCAGGCTTTCGGCACAATCTGCCATTAAGACGAAGTCGTCAGCAGAGGCCAGACGGCATACTAAATTTAAAACCGCCTGAATCATTCCTTGCCAATTTATACCTTTCAGCAGATGATCCACGTAAACTACGAAGAGCAAATGAGATAGGTTACAGCCTTGTCTAACCCCTGTAAGTATCCTGAACCAAGAACCCGTTCTATCATCAATTCTTACTGGAGCCCAATTGTCATCACGAATGCCTTTGATTGATTTTAATAATCTAACCTTAACGTCATCCCCCCCGCAGTATTGTGAACATCATTTCCCTCGGTACCCTGTCATATGCTTTCTCTAGATATACTAAACCAATACACAGCTGTCTATTCATTTCCTAACATTTTACATTCACCTGGTGCGTACTGAAAATTGGACCTTGACAGACCCTCCGTGCTCTGTAACCACACTGGATTTCATGCAACTTCCTCTCTGATCGCACCCTCTCTTCCGAGATGCCGGTGAATAATTTGCTTGGTATAGTAATCATACAGGGAACGGATTAATATGTACCAATATTTATTGAAATATGTACTGCAACCTTTGGTGGCATCGTAGTCCTAATTCTTATCAAGTTCCACGTTGGACCGATAAAAATATAGGTATGACCATCGTGCTGTATTTCCTCTCAATTCACCACATGTTGTAGTACTAATTTAATATGTTGTTGCCCGCGCTATATTTCCTCTTAAATGTTACTAATTAACTATACGAAATCGGGGATGGATATACAGATCAAGCGCGGTGGTTGCATGTCAATATTTAGTCAGTATCTCAGGGTAAAAACATCTATATATATTCAAAAATACTATCTACCTTCGCAAGTTCCGTTGAAGAGGGTGTATTTTTTCAATAAGTTACTCATTTTCTCCGAAATCCTATCGTAGAATCAATATGAGATTCTAAATATCATGACTCCGAAATACCAGTCTATATATTATCTTATAACTAATCTTCCTATCTCTACCTTGGAAAATAAACGCTTAAATAATCTTAAAACTAATTTATTAGCATGCCAATACTATAAATAATAAAATAATATCAATCTCTGGTAACAGGAAAATAAACTCAAATATTACACATTATCATTCTTGACAAAACAAATTCTTGAATTAACACAATTAAAATTGGGTAGGTATCATTCATTCATTTGGGCATTCATTATTATTTTGCTGTGTGACCACATTTCATGATTTTATTTCATCATGGGGATAATTAGGATTTATTCTTTATTAAAGGAAGGAGTGGTCTTTCTTTCCTTTAGGTCTATTTGGAGTCTTCTTTGGGATTGGTTTGGAAATGCGTATTGACTTGTTTATGGCATGAGATAAGTAACTCCTTTCCAACTATGGCTTCAGAATGCCATCTTAAGTATTTAAAAGAAATTAATTAATAATGTTATTTGCTTTACGTCCCACTAACTACTTTTACGGTCTTCGGAGACGCCGAGGTGCCGGAATTTAGTCCCGCAGGAGTTCCTTTACGTGCCAGTAAATCTACCGACACGAGGCTGTCGTATTTGCGCACCTTCAAATACCACCGGACTGAGCCAGGATCGAACCTGCCAAGTTGGGGTTAGAAGGCCAACGCCTTAACCGTCTGAGCCACTCAGCCCGGCTTAAAAGAAATTAATCCTAGCCATATTAATATAAATTCCAACATCCTTATATATTTAAAATATGTGCCAAAATAAAATCAAATTATCTTCATTTACGAGTGCCATATCCATGTTCATCAATCGTCATAACCTGCCAAAATCGTTTCAGATCAATTAAATATTATGTGCATTTTCAATTAAAATGATTCCTTCTACTGCCTACTAATTTTACCATTTTCAGGTTAACGCGTGCTCCAATACTGTATATTCACTATGTGAGACAAATATATAACTAGGCGACTATATCTCGTTCCCATATGCACTTCAAAAAAACATGTAAATTACGATCAACCTGTCTCCATATTTCATTTAAGTTCGACCAATCGACCATCTAACCTCACTGCTATACTTAATATTCACGTATCTAGGCCTTAACTCCATTGCTTGCCTCATTTTCAATCACAACATAACCGTAGTTAAGCATAAATTCGCACCTATTTCATTCAATCATTTATTTACACAATACCTATTCAACATTTCAAATCTCCAACAACATATTATCATTCACGCTCCTAATTATTGCGATTCCTCCGCATACAATCAATATCTTTACTCAACTTCTTCTTAATGACTATTACGTCGCATTAAAACACTTCTTTTACCTCAATATCTATTCATAACACCGCAAGCTGCTACTATTTATTCCAACTCTTCCTAAATATGAACGATATTGGCCTAGTTAGTCGATCTGGTCATTGGGTAGCCTAGGTTTATTATTATTATACACTTCACTTTCATATCTTAGCCTCGCCTAGTTTGATATACGACGTTCTCTTAAGCATATAGGTTCAAAAACATCATTATTCACTTCCCCATACTGCTCACATTAACCTCAGATCAACTTATGAGCACGGCAGTATATTACTACACATAAATAATACGTATCTGTGGTTATTTTCTCCGGCATGTGCCTTAGAATTCACATATTGGCACAAACAGGTTATATTTTTGGCACTTCAACATTCCTACAATTATACTACACTAAATGAAATACTTTTATAGTTAAATTTTTTATAATGTTACTTATCTCAAGCCATTTTTATGTCCGATGTTGGTTTCATCTTCCTCCTCACGGCATCACGGAACGTCTAGCCTTGTGCTGGATTACGTCATGCTGGATCTCTCTAAGTCTCCAGGCTTGAGCTTACGATGATCTGGTCAGCCTTCCTCCATCGCTTTACGCTAGCTCCATTTCGTGTCCAATTTCCATGCAACGAAAAGACATTGTTAATTTCACAGAATACATCTTAATTTTCCGTATATAAAGCTCTTCCAAGGATTTTGACTAATTGTATTTACACTTCTTATTCTCTATAGATAATGCTCATAAGTGAACGCAGTTGGTATATATGGCAGTTGGAGGATGGTCTATATATTAACCATGTGAGGGTTGCAGATGAGGATGAAGTTGACAAGTTTTATGAAACATCGAGTGACACCGTAGTCAGCGTCAACAGCAAGGATGAGGAGGGTGCTAATGGGCGATATCAATGCGAGAGTTGGAAATAGAACTGAAGTGATTGGTAAATGTGGGGTATACATGTAAGCTAAGGAGAATGGGAAGCGTTTGTTGGACTTCTGTGCTAGTTTGTGTTTCGCAGTTACGATTACATTCTATTCACATGGGGGGCTAGGGGTACCAGATCCATAAAATAGACTATGACTTAACCGACTTTAAATTCAGGAAGTCTGGTAGGATTGTATGAGTTTTTCGGGGATTTTTTCGGAGATCCAAACCACTATCTTATCTGTAGTGAACAAAGTATCTCTATGACTAGGATAAGGAAAGTGAAATATGTCTGAAAACGAATAAGAGTAGAAAATATCCAGGACGATGAAATTAGACAGAAGTACATGGATATGATTAGTGAGAAGTTTTGACAGTGGGCAGTAAGCAGGTTCAGGATATAGAAAGAGAATAGGTGGCATACAGGGATGCTGTAGTAGAAAGATCAAGGGAAGGCCTAGGAACGGCTACGGTGTGTGTAAAGGTGGGGAAAAGCGAACATCTTGGTGGAATGATTAAGTGGCAGCAGCTTGTTAACGTAAAAAGGAGGCTTATCAGAAATGGCTCTACACAAGGGCCGATGCGGACTGGGAATTTTATGTAGTTGATGGAACAAACCATGGGAAGATTATGGTAATAACCAGGAAAGGCTATGTCAAACAGCAGCCAAAACCTTTACGGACAGTAAAAAAGAATCTTAGGAAGTAAAGGAAAAAGGAAATGGGCTGTGTTTAGGGTAATTCAGGTGAACTCATAATAGATCCCAGGGTATCACTGGAGAGGTGCAGGGAATATTTTGAAAACCTTCTCACCGTTAAAGGAAATCTTCCTGGTGGTGTCGCGCACAACCAAGCAAGTGGGCAGGCAGAAAGTGATGTTGGTGAAATTACGCTGGAGGAAGTTGAAAGTATGGTAAATAAAGTCCATTGAAATAAAGCAGCAGGAATAGATGAAATTAGACCCGAAGTGGTGAAGTATAGTGGGAAGGCAGGGATGAAATGGCTTCATAGAGTATAGTAAGATTACAATGGCGTGTTGGTAAGGTACCTTCAGATTGAACAAAAGCAGTAATTGCACCTATCTATAAGCAAGGGAACAAGAAGGATTGCAACAACTATCGAGGTATCTCATTCACTAGCATAGCAAGCAAAATATTCACTGGCATCTTGGAAGGGAGGGTGCGATCAGTGGTTGAGGGGAAGTTGGATGGAAACCAGTGTGGTTACAGAGCCCGGAGGGGCTGTCAAGATCCGATGTTCAGTACGCACCAGGTAAATGTAAAATGCTACGATATGAATAGATAGTTGTGTTTATGTTTCGTAGATCTAGAGAAAGCATATGAGAGAGTACCGAGGGAAATGATGTTCACCATACTGGGGTAGATTATTAAAATCAATCAAAGGCATTCATGATGACAATTGGGCTGCAGTGAGAATTGATGGTAGAATGAGTTCTTGCTTCAGGATACTTACAGGGATTAGACAAGGCTGTAATCTTTCACCTATGCTCTTCGTCGTTTACGTGGATCATCTGATGAAAGGTATAATTTGGCAGGGAGTGATTCAGTGAGGTGGAAATGTAGTAAGCAGTCTGGCCTTTGCTACGACTTCGTCTTAATGGGCAGATTGTGCCGAAAGCCTGCAGTCTAATGTCTTGGAACTTGAAAATAGGTGCAATGAGTATGGAATAACAATTAGCCTATCCAAGATTAAATTGATGTCAGTAGGTAAGAAAGTCAACAGAATTGAATGACAGATTGGTGATACAAAGCTAGAACAGGTAGATAAGTTTAAGTATTTTTGTTATGTGTTCTCCCAGGATTACATGTCAATGTATATCAACAAAGACAAGACTTATTGTATTGATTAGGTGGTCAAATTAATAAATTAACTTATTGTTATTATTATTTCCCCAGGATGGTAATATAGTAAGTGAGATTGAATCAAGCAGTAGTCAAATACAGCAGAGGCAATATGCGACACTTCCGGATTTAGCCTTGTTTAAATGGGAGACAAGTCTCAAGTGGCGCTCCTACTGGCGTGACCTGAAAATTCGCGCTAAATTCAAATATCAATGGAAATGTATATACGGAAATGGACAAATAAATTACGTCCTGAAAGAAAGTGTTACTAAGATATTAACTTCAAAGTTGCTAAAGCAATTCTGGATAAATGAATGAAGAATTATTTAATAAGTTATTATTCAAAGACTGAAATTAGACACATAATTAAGATGTGAAATGGACTGCTATGAAAGGGCTTGATCTTTCATTTATGCATTACTTTTTTAGCTTTAGCATTCTTGCCTGAAGGTTCACGGCTAGATTTGTCTTTTTTCTCATTTAAATCATAGTATGTTCACATTAAAACGCTTGTCAACAAAAATATCGGCACATTCCTTACACATGATTCACTGAATTTACATTTCAGAGCTGGACAATTTTCCTTTTAACTTGAAGCCTTCTAACAGAAAGAAAATCTATAAATTTAGCCTCAAAAACATTCAAATTTTCCCTATAAGCAATACTGGGCACAATGCCATTTCATTAAGGTAAAGCAAATTTGCGTCATCATATTGCTTCAACAAAATATGTACATTTCTTAAATCACCCATATTTTCTTCAGTGCTTGACAGAGCATTACGGCATCCAAATGGGGTAACTTGGAACACAACTAACCACACATATATGCATATGTATTTTCCTGAATTAAATCAAACCCACAGATCACACCTACAACAACACATCGGTGTTGAAGGTTAACTGCTACACTATACAATAAAATAAGCTTATTATATTTTTTTAGCCAGTTCAAATGTGGGTCGCGCAGGTCACAAGTTTAGGAAGTACTATAAAAATCTCTTTGTAACTGGAAGAATATATATCCAAACACAACATTTACTTACATTTTCTTGTCACGAGGGAAACGGAAGAAAGACCGCGAATCCTTCTGCACTTCATAGTTATTGCAGCAAAACACTGCAGATATCTTTCCACTCATATTGAGAGGAGATATAAAGGAATGACACACGCTACTATTTACGTATCCCATATATGCCCACGGCCCCATTTTTGGGGCAGCTAGAATTTTATTTTTATATTTCAAGGAATTATTTCTCTCTATAAGCTATACTGCGTACAGTAGCCATTCCACATACTCTGCCCTTCCCTTTCTAACACCCATCAAGTACCTTTTATCATCTCCTGTCCCTTCGCCGTTATCTCTTCTTACCCGAATACCACTTACGGTACCTCCAGTACATCCGGATTCGTCCCGTTTGCTGAATCAGCCAGTTTTACATTCTTTCTTCCAGTAGCCCCATTAATACTGATAGTTCCCGATCGAATTCCATTTCGTTCGACAGTTGTTTCAAAGGAGTCCTTCCCCTGTCAAATGAGAGTGGGACTCCATTACTCCCATAGGTCCGAGCTTTCCTTAAAACATTATGAACTCAGTAAATTCATGAAGCAGGATGCTATCCTACTTACACATAGTCACAGTGAGGATCTCTTCTTTAACGGGTTAGGGACAACCGGTGGAATTTTAGTCCTAGCCTCCTGAGCACAAGAAGGGTCATTGCACAGATTATGTCCGAGAACCCAATCCCGTTCCATAGCAATTGGTATCCCGACTCTCAGGACCACTTACTAGGCCACTCAGCCGTTGCCCATGGTCACGAACTAGAACGTGACTACAGTAACCCACACCATGAACCATCAATTATTATTATTATTATTATTATTATTATTATTATTATTATTATTATTATTATTATTATTATTATTATTATTATTCCGGAAATATCGTGTATCACAGAGGTGTAAGAAGGTGCTGGGCTGAATAGATGGACAAAAATTTGACAAGAGCACTAAATTTTGAAATAATATTCCTTCCTCCTTGTTTCTCTTATTTAAAATTTGGTAAATAGAATAAACAATAACTATATAATAATGAGCTCGTTAGCTCGAACAACAACAATATAAAGTCCGAAATCAGGTAAAAAGTAGAGAGAATTATCAGCATGATAATATACGAGGGATGAGTATTTTTAGGTCTGAAACATGTATACTATTTTATAAGAGCAGGTTTGGTCCATTAACTTCCATAGCCTAGGTGTCTGAGCTCCAAACTCTAATAGAGTCCAGTTCCTCAGAGCCATAAATTTCTTATAGCGCAGAAGGTTATAAAATGCTAATCTTCAAAATGAGGAATTTACAGTCACTTCTTGTCAGTTATTTTCATATTACTTTCCGGAAACATAAAGAGGGGTAATGAGTGCCCGTATTAAATGGCCATATTGTAAAATGGAAAAGTTTGATAATCATCGGCTAAAAAACAAACGCAGGTAGGCGAAAATCCTGCACACCTTCTAGAAAACTCTTAAAACATTAAGTGGGCTCATGGCTCCAAGTTACAGAGGCTAAGGTATTCCACTCTAGAGCGACTAAATGATAAACATTAAATACCAAAAACTGTTGATAATTTTGGAGGCTAAGAAACTTTAGTCATCCCGTACCGAGTGGAATGGTAGTCAACAGAGGGTAATCATTCTTGTCCCCTTACATTACATATTTCCGAGTAGGGAATAAAACAGAGCCCTTGGACTGGAGAAAATTTTACATTTAAACCACGGGGTTTAGAAATGAACACGAAATAAAAGCGTTTGGAAATATTCCCCTCATGCTATCTCCGAGAGCTATCACATGTTAAGAAATATGTGTCATTACCTTGAGTTGCTGGGCCTTCTGCGACCTCTGCCACTTTAGTTTGCGCCGCACACAATAAACTGGAGCAATGACAATGACAATACCAGCCTTTATAGTATCTCAAGCGGAAGTTACAGATAGGCTGGATGCTTTTTATTTGCCTGGAGAAAATATTCACAAAATTTCGAATTGTTTGATAGATGCAAGAGATTAAGGGGGGAGGCAGATGTGTTGACAACCTTGCCACAAGAACAAAATAATTTTCAAAACTAAAATAAGCCACCTCTAAAATCTAGCTTTCTCTTAAGAATTAATTGTCCTTAATCCCGCCAGAGGGGGAAATTTGGCCGATGGTAGAGGCACCTGACAGTTGAAAATCCTAGTGCCTTGCATCATATTATGTCAAGTACAATTTCATAGACGGCCTTATAGAACGCACGCTGTTCGACCGGACGGGAGAGGTGCACACTCGGTACAGACCGCCACCCCCTAAGCTCTTACCACTGTATGAAGAGCTTTGAAATCTTGAATCTTGCCGTGCATAATTTTTTAGAAAAATCACTTGATAGAGAGTCCTTTCTTGGATGTTTGTTGAAGTAGGGTAGTTCAGATAGTGTTTGCGAGGTAATAGAACTTCGAACTGTTGCGCCCAGAGTCGATGGCAAGAGCGGCTGCCACTGACGATGACTGGATGGGGGCCACCCGGACTCCCAAGGTATCTTCAGGTAACATTTTCCCGTATACCGTGGAGATCAACCAAGGCGATGGTCACAAAGTTTCAAATAGCATTGTTGGGGCCAAGGATAGAGTGGGCTTTTGGAATCCAGCTTAAAAAGATTTCCCAAGGATGATAGTCCCAAAGAAGGCACTTTAGACGGGGTCTCGGAACAAGGCGGGCCCATACCCCGCGCCGGCATCTCTCGCAGGTTGACACGATGTGGCCTCAGGTGAATGTTGGGCACAGTAACACTGAACTTTGGGGCAACAGTAACTCACAGACATTGTAACGTGTTGTGCAGGTAAGGTTGGCGACTTTGGACGACGAGTGTACGAATTTTCTGACACACGTTTGGAAGCACGGTCCTTAAGGGCAGAATGGTAATGAAATAATACTGATGAGAAGATTTTCAAAAAAAGTATTTAAGCAAAACATAATAAAAGTTAACTTAGGATATAATTTAAATACATAGAATATTTCACAACCCTCAGGGGCAGAAGGCCTCCTAATTCTAACTTGTTTGTATAAAACTTAAACTAATAAGATACTAAGGGAAGAAATATAATTAAATCAGTAACACCATCACTTGGAGGCATATACTCTAATGAGAAAGCGAAGGCCTTCACACAGGTTTTACTTGAGACAGGTGGACCCCTATAATTCTTTCGTTTCTCGGGTTACTCACCAAAAGGGTGACAGGAGTAAGGAAAACCAAGTATAATGCAAGTTCCATGATATCTTGGGGCGAGCTTGACCGCGGGATCTACATTTTTAACCATAAACTGATCTCCAATTTTCTAAATTGGTTGGTCTTTGTCCACGGTCATATCCAATTTTTACTCTCTTATGAGAGGCCTTAAGGTTATTTCTAGCTTTTCTCAATAAATCCCGGATATTCTCTGGATCTACTGACTTTGGCAATAGCTTATTGATCGACAAAAAATTTGACAAAGGCATATTTGGGGCAAACTTGACATAAGAGAAAGTGGAGAAAACTCGTGGGACTCATGAACGGCCCAGTTAAAGGCTTATGATAACCAGTGTAAGGAAGTGTCCTAACGAGAATGGTATTCGTGGTGGAAATCAGTAACGACAGTTCGGGGATTATGAATAACCCGCTGAGCTAGAGATGGCTGTGGGTGGTACGCAGACGTCGTGACATGTGAATAGAAAGATCGTAACAGAACTTACGAAATAAATTTGAGGGAAACTCATTCGCGTTATCAGAAACAGTATATTGACAGGGTCAAAAAGATGGAAAAATAGTGTTTAGACAAGGAACAGTGGACTGATTAGTGTCAATCCTAGTCGCAAACAGCAATGAGAATCCTCTGAAACCATCTAAGCACACAAGAATGAATTTATTCTCATTCCCTTTAGACTGAGGGAAGGGTCCGATGTAATCGATGTACAATCGCTAATTAAACAAGGCTTACATCCTTTAACCAGTTCCCTAATCTCGCCATCCATACTCTTCCAGATAAACATATCCCTTATCTTTTCTCTAATTTTGAAGACGCCTAGATGTCCATCTAATGGGGCCTCATGGTAATACTTGAAAATCATAGGCGCTAGAACAGCTGGAACAACAATTTGCATCTTCTGATCTTGCCTTGAAGGGCAACACAGAACCCCATTCATCAAAACATAATAGACAACATGTTCCCCAGAAAGAAGGATTTCCGTCATAGGAGCCAGCACTGGTCTTCACGTTGGTATTTCGCTATATCATAAAATATCAAAGGGGCGTCAGTTAGAATGGCACCTATAATAGGAGGTGTTGAAATAGAACGCGAAGGGCTTTTCTTCGAGTCAACAACATCAGAATCGCCGGGAAACATTCGGCTTAATCCATCTGAGACAATATCTTCAGATCACCGAATGTCTCGCACGTCAAACTGAAACGCTCATATCCGATTCTCCCGGTAAAATGCGGCCTAGCAAGAACCCACCTCAGAGAATGATTGTCAGTCTCATATTGAAGTTGAACATTCTCAAGGTAAAGACGGAATATTTCTAAGGGGAATGGGACGGCCAGTCGTTCTAACTCGTACGTAGAGTGCTTGGCATCTTGGGGTGACAAGGTTCAGGACGCATGGGCGACTGGCCGCCATTCCAGTTCAGATTACTGAAGAAGAACCGCAGTGACCGCGGATGGAGAGGCGTCTGTGTGTACAATTAACTCCTTGGAGAAATCTGGCATAGCCATGACCGGGGCGTTTCACAGAGCTATTCCTAAAGAAATCTAGCAACCCCCTTAGCATCCTTGCCAGGCCTGAAGTTACGGATTGCATGCGTTCTGGAATGATCGACTGAAACTCCATCAAGTGAAACTATATGCCAAAGTAGGTCATAGATGGTTAATCAAAAGATACCTTTTACAACTTGAGCGTCAATCCAGTTTTACGAAGGCGTTTTAGAGCTTCATCTAGATGAGCAAAGTGTTCTTCAAAGGTTTCAATACAATTAACAACATCATCTAGATAATGGTACAGATATTAAAATTTAATATTGCAGCCTAGTAAGAATAGCCGTGACCGTGGGGAGGCCGAAAGGCACGCGGTTGTATTCATACAGATTCCATTCTGTAGCCAAGGTAGTCCGATGTTTTGATTCTTACACCGGACGTATCTCATCACAGACTTGGTTGAGATTCAAGATGGTGAACAGACTCCCGAAACTAAGAGAAACATGAATGCAAGTCGGGAAGGGGTACTGGTTGTAGAATAATTTTACGATTTAACGCCCAGTAATCAATTACCGACCTGAAGCCACCTTGAGGTTTCGACACCAGAAAAAAGGGTTAAGAATACGCCGACTTCGAGGCTCGAATGATACCATCCCTCAGCATTTGGTCGATGATGTCATTGAGGGCCTTCATTTTCGGCGGAGATAACCTGTAGGGGGGGGGGAATATTACGGGGTTCGAATCCGTAACCTCAATTTTGTATTCAGTTAAGTCAGTCACACCTAGATTTTCCGAAAACACGTCGGGAAATGACTGACATAGAGTTAGCCGAAACACATTTTATAGAAGAAGAAACATATTCAGGATATTTACATCAGTACTTCAGGTTGTAATACCATTCTACCGAAATGGTGGACACAATACTTCCTGAATCTAAAAGGGCCGTGACCAGTGCGATATCTCAATTTTGAGGAAGGGCACGAAGCCTGGAGTATAGGAGGCACCTTTGAGGCCGAAGATGGTCTTCCTTCTTGGTTATGTGACGTAGTACCCTCAGGTAATGAGCCTTCAGATGCAGATATGGATGTGGACGCAGCGAAGCACACTAGTTATAGTAATCGCCAATTTAGGCCCTACACTAAAAGGTATATATCACCACCCTGTTCTCTTTTCTTAAGGCGCATCGTTCCTGCCAACATGACTAGTTACATATTAAAATCACCAGACATAACAATATCAAACTATCCTCAATATATACATCCATAATGAACGTTCTCTTACAGCAGTAAATGATACAATTTATGATGAAATAAATCAAGATATTAATAATTAAGCACGTTCCCACGCTCAATTAGGAATTAAGAAAACAAACCCACTTTCTCACTCAAATTAATGTTACATATTTCTGCCTTTAATTTGAGACGCATTACAATAACCATATCCTTGAAAAGAGGTGTATCTTAAACGATTTAATAAGTCATTGCAGTGTGATTTTCGAAAGTTCCAGAAATTACTCAGTACCTTTGCTTTCTTTTGCGCGTACGTCAATCAATCAATCAATCAATCAATCAATCAATCAATCAATCAATCAATCAATCAATCAATCAATCAATCAATCAATCACTACTGATCTGCATTAAGGCAGTCGCCCAGGTGGCAAATTCCCTACCTGTTGTTCTCCTTGCTTTTCTTAAATGATTATTAAGCAATTGGAAATATATTGAACATCTCCCTTGGTAAGTTATTCCAATCCCTGACTCCCCTACCTATAAGCGAAAATTTGCTCCAATTTGTCCTCTTGAATTCCAGCCTTATCTCCATATTTTAATCTTTCCTACTTTTAGAGACACCACTCAAACTTATTTGTCTATTGATGTCACTCCACGCCATTTCCCCACTGACAGCTCGGAACATACCACTTAGTCGAGCAGCTCGTCTCCTTTATACCAAGTCTTCCCAGCCCAAACTTTGCAACATTTTTGTAACGCTATTCTTTTGCGGATATCACGAAGAACAATTCAAGCTGCTTTTCTTTCGACTTTTTCAGTTTCTTTCTCCCTTCAAATACAAGTAAAGGAGAGAGATTATTGAACATATTATCAGTTTGATTATATCTGGTTATTACTTCAAGCTTATCCAGGAAACATAGAGGAGAACTAATGTGCTCAGCTATGTGAACAGAAATTAGGTCACTTTGAAGCTCGCTGCTGAATTGAGAATAATAATGTTATTATTTATACTAACTACTTCTATGGCTTCCATAATCGCCGAGGAGCGAGAATTTCGTCCCGCAAGAATTCTTTTACGTACCGGTAGGTCTGCGGACATGAGACTGGCGTATTTGAGCACTCTCAAATACCGCCGGACTCGAACCCGCCAACCCGAGCTAGTCATACATACTCTCCTTCACCAGCTTAAATTAAATTTAAATATTTTCTGCCTTTATTTTGGTGTACGCATTACTATAACCGCATTCTCAAAGGGAGGGCGGAGGAAGAAGAAAGAGAGAGAGAGATCTAGTTTGTATATTTTATTGCAATTTCCGTAAGTTCAAGGGCATACCACGTAGGACTTATCTGTCCTTCCTTTTGCTTGGATGCTACTTTAGTCTTCTTCTTTCTTCAATAAGCAGTAGGGGACGGGGGATCATTTTAAACATATTTTTAGCTTGCAAGTTGGTGTATCTCAAGCTTTCCACATTAGGGAAACCCAGAAAATCTACAGGGGCACTAATGAGTCAATCACAATTACCAGATTTTTATATATATTGGCTTAAATCACACTGATTGAAGACAGGCTGTAAGGCAAAAATGGCATAGGAAAGAGGGCTGGGACTTAAATGAAAGAAAGCGGTCTTTGCCTTAATAAAGGTACAGCCACAGAATTTGCCAATAGTGATAACGAGGGAACCACGGAGAAACAAAAAGAACTTCAGATCTACCGACTGAGGGTTTCGAATCAACCACCCCCCGAAAGCAATCTCACATCAATGTGTTCGAACTGCAGAGCCAATTCACTCAGTTTCTTGTGACGCGCAATACCGCATGGGCTTACTCTCTCCCAAATTACCATTTATACCTGTATATGGATCTTCAGTTCTTCAATTATAAATGTAAGTAAGAACATATCGTACTGTAATGAAAGATACTTCCCTAGTCTGTGGTCGAATTGGTGCAGGTATAATAAACCTGATGATGCTTTTTGTTTTAAGCGACTTAATATCTAGGTTATCAGTCCCTAATGTTATGAAATTAGATGAAATGTAATGACAATTCAAAAGTTCAAAATCATCCACTGACCAGAATAAAAAGCGTGATGATGAAGAATAAATGGGTGGATATGCATTTAAATCAATCGGTGGATCCGACCCAGAAACTATTATAAACGATAGTATTACTGACCAAGGGACTGCTTCTAAAGTACAATTCTGAATCGAGGATGCTTGTTGTCTAAAGGGGTCCAATAATCTGGTCAACGACCCCTATTAAGTACACTTATGGCTAGTAAAGTAGAATCATAGTACTTGTCATCTTGCTGTACTAATCAAAAATAGCGTAGACTCACGGTGTTCCACACATTATGGTACTACATACAAGTATTTTACTTCCCACAGGTAACGCAGACCTATGGTGTTTCTCACATTATGGCGCTACTCATATGCAACGCATACCCATGGTGTTCCTCCCCTAGGTGTACTAATCACGGGCGCCGTTATTCCCGTGGTGTTCTTCATGTAGTGGGTACTAATTACAGGCAACGCAGACCCACGGTGTCGCTGATATAGTGGTACTAATCACAGACAACTCCCAGAACCGTGGTGTTTCTCATAATGGTACTAATCACGGGCACTAGAAAACCCATACATAGACTCAACAGATATTGCTACTAAACACAAACCTGTTGTGTACCTATCATAGTGGTACTACTCGCAAGTAAAGGTGACCCATGGAGTTCCCCGCATGATGGTACTAACCACAATTAGTTTCATGGCTCTAACACTACCATACCTTGGTCGCTCCTTTTAGTCGCCTCTTACAACAGCAGGATATAGCGTAGGTGTATTCTTCATCTGCGTCCCTCACCCACAGGGGGTGTATAACATATCTATTTGGGAAGAAATACTTTTATTCTGTATCTAAATCATATAGAAGTCTTGTTGCCATAGCAATAAAAATATGCAATAAAATACATGAATTCAAAGAGATAAGCATAATTTACTATATTGAATATTAGTTTATTTACATTTTAAGAGATGCGAAGTAATAAAAATAACAACAACAACTACAACGAACGTATTCAATAAAGTAAATATAATGTACAACATCAAGAGCCATTCCATGGTCACTGAATTACAAAGCAGGGAGTATGAATAAACAAACACAATAAACATGTATTTACAAAGCAAAAAGCAAAATAATCGCCACACAAGCCATATAATATCCTATAAGAGGGAATGAACATGAACATGATTACTAATTATTATTTGTCAGAATTACAATATATGCCTTGTTTGGGATCACTTCGTAATTCTCTGACTTCGGAATGTTATAGGTTGACTGAAAAGAGACATTGTAATAATAAAATCGAGTTAAAAACAAAATTAAAGGACAGGTATGGAAATTTCCTTTTTTATTTTCTATGCAAATTCAGTTCAATTGGAAAACTGTACGTATCAAGAAAACAAAATTTGATTTTTCTTACCTTCAGGGATGGAATCTGAAATCCGTATTATAGGAGTAAATGGGCTTTTACTATTTATATGCAACTTCGATAATTTCAACGTTCATTCCATTTTGTGTCTCTCCTGTTAAATGTAACTTTGTGGACGTGTCCTGTTTTCCAGATGACCGACTCAGTTAGTGCCAATTGCTCAGCTTGACTTACATCAGGAGAACTTTGCTGTCCACCACAGGAACTGACTCTAGAGATGAGAGAACTCAGTTCTTTCTGATAACTACTAACAGTAGAACTTTGCTGTGTACCACAAGAACTGACTACTAGCAGTAGAACTTTGGTGTCCACCTCAGGAACTGACTACAGAGATGAGAGAACTCAGTTTGTTCTGATAACTACTAACAGTAGAACTTTGCCGTGTACCACAAGAACCGACTACTAGCAGTAGAACTTTGGTGTCCACTACAAGAACTGAGTCCTGCGATGCGAGAACTCAGCTCGTTCTGGTAACTACGGTACTAGCAGTAGAACGAGGAACTCTCAGTAACGTTATCAAGTCTAGCCGTTACTAGGAACGTACAACTTACCGGAAGTTCCATGGAAAGGTAAACATTGTCGCGCTAAGAAGTGAACAATGCCATTTACACTTCACCAGTGTTGAGTCTCTGCATTTGGGTAATGCGTTGAATCAATTGTATATTAAATTCAGTCGAGATAACACCTAAGTTCTCTTTCAATGAGAATTCAAGTGCTTTCAAAAGATTCCTGTTCGTTGAGATACGGGTATAAATGTCATCAATCACCAGTGAGAGAAATTTGGAAACAGGTGAACAAAACACAGGGTTCATTCATTAGTAGAGCTACGAGGAAGAACGGAATCACTTTGGGCTGACGAATTAACCTGGTACTCATTTATGGAGCAGGCTGAGTGTACCTCTGGGCCATGTGTCGCTCCAGAAGTTGAAATCTCTTTTCTCACATTTCTCAAACCCACGGACTTCCAGGAGAATCGAAGACATTTTTGCCACCTCGGCTATGTAGCCCTTGTTTGAATTGTGTGAAGACAGGTGACGGTCTGGTATAAATTCAGGATATTTCTACCTCTCTCGGTCGACCAACGAGATATATCCACGTGTTGGGCGCTTTAATACACGTGACTAAAGGGCAACACGGTTGTTCATAGACACGGAAACTGCATTTTATTCGTCGTAATTTGACCTTGAACGAATTTTTAACTTTACTCTGCACGTTTAGCAGTTACAAGAACATAACAGAATATCCTCAGGGTGGTCGTAATAAACAGTTCCACACCGCGGGTCTTAAAGTCTCATAACAAAGTACATAAGAAATGTGTGTGGATCCGTGAGAGGAATAAGAACTACCAAGTATCTCCAGATATATTCATCAAACAAACTGCAACTTCTGGTACCGCACGAGCTGCTCATCTTTTGAAAGCAGCAGTCATACATCACAATGAAAACAATAACAAGATATTCATAGCACAGCGGACATTGAGCAGTTACGACAATTGCTTGTTTTAACCACTTAGGATATAATGAATTACTTGTAACTCCCGTAATGGTCCACATTGTTTATTTTCGTGTTATATTACTCGACTGTAAGCACTTCTGAGACGAAGAAGGGAAACACTCACTCGGATCATGCACTTAATACTGACCGTTTGATAAGAGGTTCTCTAGCGAACAACAATCCATGAGCAAGGGAGCTGGAGGGAAGGTTTTACGTTGATCAGTCACAGGCAGTGGGTGGGGTGGGAGCACAAGATTTTCGCTATCAGTCAAGTAATAGAACGAGAGGAAGAGACAGTTATGCTTATGGCAGATCACCAGGGGATCAGGGACATATTATTACAGAACTGATCAACACCTTCCTCTCTTAACACCAATCAGAGAAGAGGTGAAGCTATCGATAAAATTAAGGGAACATACAAAACTAATAGCGTCACAGACGGAAAAGATTAACAGTTGACCAAGAAAGGTCGGAGAGTGAATAGAAAGTTAGCAGGCTCACACAAATAACTGGATAGTGTGTCAGACCCAGCTACGAGTTCCGTGGTCACCAAGTTGAGTCAAGGAGAGGTTACATCTTCTTTCTCTTACTTAGGATTACGTGATTCAAAAGTGGACGATTTGTTCTACAGCTGTACCGTATCCGTTCAACATGTCGCATCACTAATCAGATAACTTGGTGACACATAGAGTTAGGCGCCCCCTTTAAGTCCCTTCTTATGACCGCACACAAAGTCATACTACTCGGTCTGTCCCTTTTTACTGCATTTAAAGAGGATGAGCTTCGTAATACAGCTATGTCTAGAGCAGGATAGCAACCTTTGGGTCCCGACCTGGACCAGACAATATTTCCAGTCTTCTTGTCTGACATCTCTTGGCTAAGAGCTGATCTCATCTCACTCATAGTGAATCCCTTACTTCCTCTATACATGTCTTCATTGCTCCAAGAAGCGGCCCGTGGTTCCTTAACACTCAATATCGTTTGTTTACTTATAACGGTGATCTGCAATGGGCAGTGCTGGTGTCTTTTGCGATACCCTGTCACGAGTTCTGTAAGTTTCCACACATCTTCCCGCATCTTTCAGGGGTTACAAGGGATCATCCTATTGCTGCTTTTGTTTATCTGCACGCTGCATCGTCCTGGTTAGTGCTCAAAGCCTTCTCGTTCAAGGAAGAACAATACTCGTAAATTGGGGAGGCTTGGCACGAGCTCGCCGTGGCTCTGAATCTGGACGTAGAAAACTCGTGTGTTCTGATTCTCTCTGCATGAACATACGTCTTTTACGTATAGATTATCGGTCGCCCTTCCTTTCTATACAATGGCTGACGATCTACGTATATACTTATCAAAGTTGCCCAAGTGTGTTTTCTCTTGCTTGGTGTTCTTTTAATGACTTTCCCTCTAGCAACCAATTCTGCCTCTTAACGTTTCTCACTAAATACACTTAGCCCAGGACCCCGCTGTTGAGTGAATTACTCAGGTTACTACTGTACAGGGTGACCCACTAAAACCTTTCACCGCATATATATCTGGAACAATAAGAGATATTGAAAAATGACTTTCACGGGCATGAAGGCAGGGAAGGGGCTAATTAAAGTAATTAATATGAGCCAGTCCAAAACGTAGGAAAATAGTATTTTCAACATAAACTTACGTTTCATCGAACAGACAGTCTGGATTATTTTTTGCGCAGTCCTTAACACTAAAAATCACATAAGTAATGGCGTTTGCTTCATCGCAATAGGTCAATTACATCCCGAGATATTGCAACGTGAAGTTGACGCTTGAGATAAACGAAACGTGCAGCAGTTGCACATCCCGAGATTCCCGTGCGAACCTCACGGTTCTCTTACTCGCGATATGATTGCCGTACTACGATGCGACAAGCGCTGTACTTAATGCTATTTGCGCTTTTATTACGATGGATGAAAATAAGAGAAGGGTTTCCTGCTACAGCAAAAGGATGTGTAAATAACGGTTTCTCTCTTGCGTGTTTTGTTTACCTACACAGTACAGTGCAGTACTCTGTATTGTACTACTTCAGAATGTACATACTTCGTACAACAAGGTTACTGTAACGGTCAGTGTCACGGGTGGCCCAGATTGGCTGCGCAGAAGATGTTAGTTTTCTCTCGTCCTGCGCGTGACGTCATCAAAGGAGCACCGTGACTGTGTAGCATACAACCGCACGTGTATCTTATTTCGTTGTTTATCGCTGTCTGCCTTATAAAGAAAGGATTTCCAAGTAATATCTATACTTAGTTTCTTTCCGTATATTGCTATTGGTTTATATAGTGGCCTACTGTATTTTCGTGCAGTTATTTTCTTTTCGTCAGTTGCGTGAAGAGTGTAATAGTAGCTGGAATGAAATTTCTGTGTTCATAGTATAATTGTAGTGTATATATCTGCGTGGTAAATTTCTGTGTTGGTAAATCGAGTCAATTGCTCCCATTTCAGAAAGGTTTTATGACGACCATCCGTTCAGTATTTGGCCTTTTTAGTGACCCCCAATATCTCAACATAAAGTACATTTTGACTGCTCGATTAAACCAAGACTGTCTGGAAAATTTATTTTCTCAGATAAGAGGACTCGGGAATTTCTATGAACATCCGCTACCAACCGAGGTGAAATTTAGATTGAGACTGTTACTTCTGGGCTCGAACTCAGAAAATATTCCGTTATCCAATAAAGCTGCAGTGATTTCAGAAACTGATAATGTGATACTGACATCTAAACTTGTAGATTTACTGCCGGATATGTCTGAAGCATTACGCATGATTGAAAGTGAGACAGAAATTCGGGACATTGCGATAGAAAATCGTGCCGTTAATGATTCACCGCAATCTACAGCGACACCTGATTGTTCAGCAGAGGGATTTCGGTACCTCGCCGGCTACATCGCCTACCGTGGAAGAAAATATGATAGGTCAATGGGAAATCCCACTGGGAAAATGCTTTCCATATCTTCTGGTACAGCCTCTGTGGGATGGATAGAAGTGTTATCTCGGGGAGATCTACTCGTTCCACCGGAAGAATGGCTAAACCAAGTAAAGAAATTTGAGTTAATTTTCACGGACGTGCTGAACTGTCACGCATACCTAATATTATACGCAAAGTGTGTCAAATAATTAGCAGTAAATTCCCCGCTGTACCACCAGAAATAGTAAAAATGTATGTTAGGACGAGAACATTTATGCGCATACGACAAATGAACATTCGGGCAAGGACTGAAAAATCCATAGCAGCTCATCGGCGAAAGGCACGGCAGTGGATTTTATCTTCAAAAGCAACCACTTCATGACATCTGATCTCACAGGTAGGACTGTGTTCTAATTAAGTGTTTTTCCTGTTCTTTCTTATTTAATTTTAAAAAGTAGGAATATCTATGCAAGGTTTCGAATATGAACTTACTTCTGCTGCTGTTATAATATTTGTTAAGCTTTAAACTCGATATCTGCGGAAGTGAGTCATATATCGTGTGTTAACATGCGGTAGTTCCATTACGGAAGTTCTGCTGTCAACATTTAATATTACAAACATTTCGTATCTCTAAATATTTATGTTGACAGATTTGAGAGCACGTAGCCTTCCTCAAACTAAGTAGAGGAACTTGGATTTGTTAATAAATTTCGAGCGTTGGTCAGTGTGCCGTCACGTTACATTTACGTCTTATTCGTAACAGAAATAATGAAACTTACTATGCTGTACTTTCTTTCAATCTTTTAACAGCAGTAAACTTTGTGTCTGGTGTGCAATTAGTTCTTAGAAACTGTAATGTTTGCTGGTATTATGAGATTCCTACTGAACTGCGCGCTATGGGCTTGGCTGCTTTGCTCCTTCTGTGACGTAATTTCGTTAACCAATAGCAGCTCGTCTCGCGTTGGGCCCAACCTTTAGTAGTGTTTAAGAACCTTGGGTCAGTGTAAGCCGACCAATTACGCTACCCAATACACCCCTCGCCTCTGAAGGTCTGTACTGGAACAGAACGATATGACATCACCACTGTGTAGTGTGCGGAAGGTTCTCTACGAAGAAGGTTGACTTGTTGGAGGTACGTTCGGGTAAATGACAGTGGTGTACTGTACACAGTAATTGGTATTGGTTTTAAACGTGGCATTAATCGAACAGCTTGTTTCCTTTCTCCAAGTCTTCCCAGCCTAAACTTCGCAACATCTCTGTAAAAAAACTCTTTTGTCAGAAATCCCCCAGAAGAAACGGAGCACTTTCTGTTGATTATTTCCTTTCTCTGATCAAATAATGTTATGGTCTCATACTCTCATTGTGGCCTTGCTGGAAATTTATATGCCCTCTCCTCTACAACCCCTAAATAACCTCACATCATATAAAGAGATCTGTAAATTTCATTTTCAGTCCTGTTTATGTGATTACCACAATGAAGATCTGTTGTTATTATTATGAATACCTAGATACTTACAGAGATTCCCATGGTGAACTTTCACCCCATCAACACAATAATTAAAGCGGAGAGGACTCTTTCGATTTGTGATACACACAACTAGACTTTTCACCCCGTTTACCAACTTTTTTTTTTGCTAGGGGTTTTACGTCGCGCCGACACAGATAGGTCTTATGGCGACGATGGAATAGGAAAGGCCTAGGAGTTGGAAGGAAGCGGCCGTGGCCTTAATTAAGGTACAGCCCCAGCATTTGCCTGGTGTGAAAATGGGAAACCACGGAAAACCATTTTCAGGGCTGCCGATAGTGGGATTCGAACCTACTATCTCCCGGATGCAAGCTCACAGCCGCGCGCCTCTACGCGCACGGCCAACTCGCCCGGTGTTCACCAACGTAACATTGCCTGAAATCCATCTTACAATATTGTCAAGGTCGTTTTCCAGTTACTCAAAATCCTGAAATTTATTTATTATAAAGAGCCTTACCCCTTATTTTAGTTCACTATTTATATATATCAGAAAATAATGTTCTTACAATACTGCACTGTGGGACCCAATCCCATCACTGTTACAGGATAAAATAAAGCTTCACCTACTCTAAAGCTCTGAGTTCTATTTTCTAGAAATACACCAGACGTGGCCAAATTATTAGGGTAAAAGATATATTTCTATCATTATGTAAATTATCGACCTCTATAGCCTCATCCTTGAACTTGTTTGGTGGTAAAGTTACCCCTTGGGATATCCCTGTCCTCATTAATGTTTTTTCTCATATAGTGGCTACAGTGAGAACCACAATGTAATTTCATTATTCAAATGGTTTTTGTGTCATTTTTGTTAGTGCTCATGTTCTGTAGTTTATCGTCTATATCTGCATGTTGTTGGTGTATTGATTTAAATAATGTGACCTATTGTTAAGACTGTGCATTCTGTAAGTTACATGCATTACTGATACTATTCACGAGTTCAGTTGATATTTTGTTTAAGAGTGGTTCTAGAGAACTGTCAAATTTCGATGTTATGGGAAGATGAAAGGACCCTTCGCCAATAAAGGCTTTGTCAGAGAGCTGCTTGTTGAGAAACGAATACCTGCCAACTTTTGAAAAGGGCTATCAGTAAAACTCACGCGTGACGAAAACATCTAAGGATTTCAGACATACCCCGGCTTGACGGAAACAATAATACTTCTGGGCTACAAGATACAATAATTCATTCTTTAAAGAGGACTTTTCAATGAAATGAAATCCACTTATATCATGGACCAATGATTTGTAGATGACGATAACAATCAAGAAGATATCCCTGTTAAACAGCAGCAGGCGTGGTGAATATAAGTTTGGATCATACATACCAGGACTTCCCTGAAAAAATAAGCAGATATATGATAACTGAAAAAGGCTTTACACAATAAAACTTGTTTAACGTAACACAGGCAAGAAATAATATAATACACACTGCAAATCACACGCTAGTTCGACTTTAGAGCCATAGTTTTGGCATTTTTAGCTTCCTGGGAAAAGTCTCGAGAAAATATTTTGTCATAATAGGGACCAGAACTCCTGGTTTTCAAAATAGAAATAGACTCCAGAAATTCATTGGACATGGATGATCTGAACTCTGTTCTACTTTTCTTCACAAGTTTGAAAACACGTTCACATTCTACATTGCTATGGGGTATGGTGAGAATAGAGAGCATTACCCTAGAAATTCGGTTATACTTAAGAAGTCCATCGGCTCCACGAATTCTTGATATTTGTACCCAGCTGGAACCATTCGCAGCATCTTGATTTGCAACGATAGTGTCATCTACCTGAAGAGCTGTGAACTGCCTCTGAAGCTCATTCACCATTTCATCTGTAGTTTCACTTTCTTCCTTTCTTTTCCAAGAAAAAACGAATGGAAGAAAACTGTGCATCTTCAATTTTGTCTAACCTAGGAACTTGAGCATGCCTTAACACATCATCCTTGAGTGGAAACTCGATGATATAGTCACAGGCAGTACAAAAGTAGTTTCTCAGTGATGGCAAGAAAAGGGATTTATCTGTATCCCGGAGATCATTCACTATGTTCGAATTCTGAATGCCAATAACTAACTCATCATCACTTCTTTGATTTTGAATCAAGTTGAACTCAACTTCTAGCAATGAGGAGCTTTGGACAATTTTGGGCTTAACAAACTTGGTGAAGAACTGCTTTAGCAAATCCATTAGAAGTTCTAATAAAAAGTGAACTTGTAGGATTAAGTCTGAAGGGCAACATTGAATTTGTCAAATAAAGGAATAGTCACATGAAGGAAAGTGCAAAAGGCCTTGTTCAAGTTGGAGGATAGGAACATAAACAATTCTTCCACACGTGTTGTAGCAGAAGTCTTGCTTTTTAGGATGGGTTCGTCACGTTTGGAAAAATATGCTATTCTTTTAGGGGCATGTGTAGTAGCATAATGAAGAATTCTCTTCTTCTGATATTCCTTGGATCCGCTTTGTTCAACTCTAGGTATCCTGAAAGATGTCAAGCTTGTGGAAATGTTTTGGGTACATAATATTACTTCCTCCTTGAAGACAAAAAGACAGAAAGAAGAGGATACCACTGGTCCAGTAGTATTTCCAAACATCTGCCTAAAGATAACCACCTAGTACATACGTGCTTCAGAAATTTCTTTGCCTCTTTATTGTGCAAGTTCTGAAATTTCTGAAGGCGTTCTTTCCTTTTGCCATTCATCTCTAAGAAATAAAATATATCAACAAAGATCTCACCCACTTTAACTGGTAATCTTAAAGCACATTTTCAGCTGCTAGGTTAATCACGTGTCAAATGCAACCTATAACGGTAATACCTGGCTGAACTTCCTACAGTACTACTGAAACCCCATTTTTTTATCCTATCAAACATGAGCATTATCGGAGCACACAGTTTTCAGTTGGTATGTTATGAGAATTCAGCTGTTAGAATGTAACAACAATAGGATACAACTTGGCATTCGTATCATTGCTTCCATCAGTTGCCAAAGAAAATGGACCGTTCTGAATGCACTTAAACTTTTTGCCATTTTATTTAAAATGCATGTCGTTTTCGTGCGACCACAACTGTATTTCCTTTCAACTTCTGATGTGGGAAGCATCTTAAATAAAGCACCAGCATGATAACCGCACTTAAAGGAACATTGTATTCCACCAAAAAGGAAGTAAACAGACACTGGACCCTAATTACGTCACTGTCAACGTCTCCAGACTTGGCAAAAAATGTGTTGATTTTCTTGTTATCTTCCTCAGATTTAACGTAACGTAGGTGTTTACCGCACTTCACATGATTACTTAAATCGTTTCTACCACTATGTCCACTATTAATATCACACCCACATACAGTGCAAAAGGCAAATTTTCTCCCTTTCTTGATTTTCGTATGCACGGAAAATGAACAGAATATGATTCTTGAAATGTCTCGATTATAATAATAATAATAATAATAATAATAATAATAATAATAATAATAATAATAATAATAATAATAATAATAATAATAATAATAATCGTATGGCCTAAGCTACCGTGTGCAGACATTTCATTTGACGCCATCTGGCTGTCTGCTCGTCAATTTCGACGTTCCGTTTTACTCTAGGCCCACTAGATAGCTGACCTAGTAAACCGAAACTCTCTTGGTCGTCTATGGCTGAGATTTAATGAATTTTGTCGCGTGAACACCAAATGTGTCATGCAACGTGCACCCCTATCTCTACGATTCTACCTTTTCAACTGGTCTACTGCGGCTTCTAACCTCGGCGTGTGTTCAGTCCGCTCTGTGCTTCACTACTGCTCTCCCTCCGAACCCTCATCTCTACAAGCTGCTTGTGTTGTCACCATGCGCTCTGCTCCTTCTGGACTCTTCCTTTACGATATAAATAGGCCTGCTCTGGCCTCGAGCAGCGAGTCCGACTTTGTGAAACAAACTGTGTGGAGGGAGGACTCCTTTTATTCGCATTTACGGCTGGCCCGTATGCGATGTTTACTTCGTCTACTGCTCAAGGTCCGAACTCAAGACCGCTGGCTGGGTGAGCGAGTTTTAATCTCTTTCCGCTTTCTACTTCGTATTTTCACATGAAACTATTTTCCTTTTCCAGTATGCCCTTCTGGCTGGAAATGTAACTTTATACTTGCTCTGGTTGCAAGACAAAGCTGTAGACTTTCGTGTTCTATCCCAAGATCATACTTGGATTTTCTAAATTTCATTCCCCAATTAGCACTGAAAGGAAGAAAAGTGAACCAGAAAGCATAAACATTTCTCTGAACAGACGCAAGAAATAGACTGTATTATTTGTGACTTTTTCGAATCTCTCATCTACGCCTAGTTTTTGGTGCGAGCTCACTACTTTAAAAAATTATTTGCAGGCTGTACTTTTCTTTTCCCTTTGCCAGCCCTAGGATACTATTTTCTCCTCCCTTCATCCGTTGTATTTCCTTTCATCCTATCCTGCAGGTTTCTTTTTGATATTGTACAGTGGCCTTGGTATCTTTAAATTCCTTTAGAAAAGTTGTGGTAATATATCGCTACGATTTTTGTTGTTAAATTCTAGTCAACCTTTTGGTATCTAATCCCTTATTTTCTGTCAAACTACTTAATATTGATAATCTATTTGGTTTGCATAATCAATTTGTTGCCCTATTTTATGGTGATACCGTTCATAGTTCGATTGTTTACTGCTGAAGATAGTCATTCATTTCAATTAATTATTTTACCTTGTTTTCGTGTGACCACTTTTGTTGTCATTACAATACATGTCTATTATGAAAATACGGTTGGTTCTGGTTCCCTGATTACAGTTTCGCCTATTCCAATACTCCTTCCCAAGCTGTACTTACCACGCACACCTTTGGAAATGGTCTCAGCAAAAAGCTTCTTCGCGCACTCTGCTTACTTGCTTCCACCTTGTATTTGAAAAGTGAACTTTGGTTATAGCGAGTCACGCCTATTTTGGTGAAGGACAGTAATCCTTTTCACTGTGTGCCATACCTCGCTTCGCTCGCGTTTGTTTACGCTACCACACTGGTCAGACCAGTGTCACACTATACTACATACTTTTCTATACTACGTGCCGTATTGGTGCTTGGTTACAATGAATGTTCTACAATCTTAGTTTTATTTTTATATGTTCGTCATCAATCTATTTATTCACCATTGCCGTCCCACACATAATAATTCAATGTGCAACTTACGTCACAGTCACCAGAGATCTTTTACATGCCGACATCGTACGACATGGAGTGTCGAATGGACTTTTCTCCGCCCTTCAAAAATCCGACTACCTCTGCCGGGTTAGAACCCGCTATCTTGGGATCCGGAGGGGACACTCTACCACTGATCCACAGAGGCAGCTAATGTTGGATTTATTCAAGATAATCTACAATAGAAGTATAGCGTATGAAAATGTCCGAGAAAAATATCTCTATATCTCTTGAAACATCGAAAGAAACCTGGATCATTGAACGTCACATAAAATGATAACATAAACACTCAAGGCAGTCAAACACTTCATAAAAACATGGCAAAGTTCACAAAGTCTTAAACCATTAAATGAACACGACGCCAACCGCGTGAACGAAGAATATGCACATGGTAAAAAAAACATACACACGTGGAACAAATGTAATTCTTCTTCTTCTTTATAATTTAACGGGCTTTGCTAATTGCGGTATATCCAATCACTGGAGCCAATGTAATTAGTCAACGAATATAGGAAACTGCGAAGCACCAAGTTATAACACAAAAACTCGAATACTTCATTAAAATATGTCATAACAGTAAAAGGCCAACAAACAACAACAATCACGTTGTCAAAGTATATAGATTAAATCACAACAAGCGAACGGAGCGGAACAAAGAATTTGCGGAGCAGAGTCTGTCGACACCTAACATTCACACGGAAGAACTGTTAACACGGCTTTAAATTCAATTCCATTGCCGACACAAACATCACATGGTTAAAATTACTAATCATATCAAAGAATGAGTTATCGGCAATCATGGATATGCCTTCGACCTAGACCGAGCTTGCTTCGACCCACGCAAACAATCGATTGTCGGTAGTGGAGTGATTATCGAATGTTAACGTTTCAAATTTTTGTCCTCGAAGTCGTCCATCCGTAAAACCGTAAAATGCTGCAATTTCCGTAAATTCTACGGGTAAACAGTAAATGTTGGCAGGTATGGAAACGTCACTCACCGCAAGATATAGCTTCTATATTGCAAATATCACAGCAGTCTGTTAGTGGAATTTTAAAATGTGAAGACAAGGGGAAGACAAAATGTCAACATCGTACCGGAAACTGCGGGCAAAGAAGACACTAACCCCAAAGAGTACACAAAACTGATTAATTTGCCAGTAAACAATCGCAAGGTTACTAGTTCGGATTTATGCAAGAAACTAGAAGAGTATGGGTCACTGATACCAGCCAGGACTGTGAGGCGAGAGTTGTTTTATGCTAGAATGAGAGCAAGACGACATCAAAGAAAAGCGAGGATTACTCGTGCTATGGCTGCAAAGAGGTTAAGTGGGCCAAGACTCTCCAGAATTGATCATCTGGTGATTGGAAACAGGTAAGTCCATAAAAATTACTGTAATTCCAAAATTATCATTCATTATTCCATTTTTTACCCATTTTAACTGATGTAACCGTACAGCACAGTACAAGTATTATTTTTTCTTTGAAACGGTACAGCTTATTGCATTGAATGCTAGGCTTATTTGTTTTATTTACTTCCGGTTTGTTTTAGTTACGAATCGGAATTCCTCTTGAAGAAGAGACAAGTCAGTATGTCAGAAGGAAAGGAGGAGAATAATTCCATCCAAATTGGTGAAGCAGAGAGTGAAGCATCCTATATCAGCGATGGTCTGGAATGTGCTTTCAAGTATGGAGGTGGACGATTATATATTGTCAAAGGAAGTATGAGACGTGAACAGTACAGTACTAAGAACCCGTTTGCTACCTCGGGTTCAAGAGTGGTGTGGCCAAAGTGAAATTATTCTTATGCCTTGCCATAAGGCGAAAGAAGTAATGGAATTTTAAGGGAAAACAATATGAATGTGCTTGATAGGCCTAAAACAGTCCAGACATGAACTCCATGGAAAATCTTTGGGCGATAGCAAAGAAAAATCCGAAAAACTAATATAACAAAAATTGGCTTGATTGAGAAGCTCGTTGAGATATGGTTTCATGATGACGATTTAAAGAGTCAGTGAAAAATAGTGACTGAGGGTATGTCCAGTCGAATCAAGTCACTCATGAAAACTAAGTACCAAAACTTAAAACTGGTAAGATCTTATATGTTAAATTCTCAATGTTTTAATGTTTACTCTAATAATGTGGCCACGTGTTTATAGTCACCGATTCAGCCACTATTTTATTTAGCCCACCTGCACTAATTTTTCCAATAGTCTCCCAAGATCTACCCTATCAACATCCTAAGATATGTCAATCGTGATATATTTGACCTCCTCAATCTAATATATTTTCTTTATTCACAGGGTGCTATTACATTAATTCTTCTTTCATCTGGTATAGTTGCTTAATACATACACAAACCAATTAAGCACTAGAGATTTGGTTCTATATCTCAACGAATTGACTTTGGTATATGCCTAGAAATGTTACCAATCCCAGCAACATTTCTTGTTTTAAATATTTGTTTCTTATTTTCAATGTCTTTTTCTCTTACGTCCATGTGAACATTGCGAAGTAATTTCAAAGGATTGGTTGAAATTGTCAACTGCGTCAGATGCCTCACGAGTGACGGGTGCGATGCCCATTTGCTGGTGAACGGTGTCTTTTTTTACGGGATGCAGGACTGTGATGCCCATCGACTAATGGAGTATACACTTTCACATGTTGTATAATGGTATCTCCATATCTTTCTCAGTCTGTCGACATTGAACACCGTACACAGCAACAAGACGGAGTACCATGCAGTACATCCTGGACTTCAGATGTAGTGGCATACTCCAGCCACAGTGTGTGCCTCCGACTTCCCATCATCTCATCCATGCTGCCTTTTTCATAATTTGCACTTCAACAACTACCCCACTAACAGAGTGTAGGCAAAATCCTAGATACGTGAATCAACTTGGATGAAGCCATTAGATTATTCGGACGACTCCACGTATTCACTCTTCTTTTTGTTCATTCTAAGGTTGTATTGTGAGAAACAGGTATACCAATATTCATCTTGATGCCGCAGTCCCATTCTGGCTTTATCAGCAAGTGCAACATCATCTGCATATACGAGAGTGCTAGGAACATTTCTTTTCAGGTCCCGTGTAGCCGTGTCCATGCTGAGGACAAAGAGCAATGGGGACGGAGTGGTACATTGGTGTACACGCCAACTTTAACTAAGAAGCCCTCAGAGACGTTGGCAGCGCAACATACACAACTTCCTGTTTTATAAGCATTTCTGGTACACCATGGTCACGAGAGCAGACCAGATCACACGATATGGAACACGGTGGAAAGTCAATTCGGAAGGTAATGTACACTGCCTGCTGAAGCTTTCAGTGCTTTTCAGTTAGCATTCTTAATGAATATGCACTGGTTAGCAATAATGTCGACGATTTCAAGCAGTCAATAATGATGGATACTCTCAAATATTTTCTCGTGTACAATTGGGGGCAATTTGGACGGTAATGTGCACATTCTGCTGGATCGTCATTTTGCTCAAAAATAGCACAAGGATATTTGTAGCCCAATGACTGGGAACAGAGCCAGAGTCAACACTGCCACTGAACAAGCTTCTCAGTTGATAATGAGATCTTAAAATTGCTACAAATTCCAGATGTTTCTGGAAGGTCATCTGGTTTTGGCGGTTTTTGGTTTTTCATACTCCTACTGGGACTGTCGACATCCTTTGATGTGATCGATAAGATAGGACTTAGCATCTGCAATAGGGTGATATGGGAATTCAATGCAGGAAATCTCTACAAATATTGTTGCTAATGTTCGATGATTTCTTTTTTGTCCTGTAATCACTGGTAAATTTTGCCTCTAATGCACACAGAGTGCTCAATACTTGTGTCTATTTTGGTCAGCTGAAAAATAGTTCTTTCTCCTTCTTTTGAGTTCAGTAATGTACAGTGTTTATCAAAACTGTACCTACAAAAATCAAGGATGCTCTTCGTGTTATGTTCAGAATAATGGTTAAATCAGACTCCCGGGGAAAATTGTTATTTTTGAGAAAAATAGGTTAAATTGTTACTTCAGGGTGTGCGATTCAGATTGACGAGCTGCTGCCGTGTTTTAGGGAAGACAAGAAAAGCACCAGATTGTTTCTCCTCTCACCTGTTTGTCGCAGTAATATTCTATATTAATTAACATGCTCGAAGATGCAAAGCTGCCGCGTCGCGATTGTGTATTCCTTCACCCACAACATTGTAAATTTAATGAAATACTGAACGAGGGATCAACACGCCGAATGGTTTGATTACAGTAGATGTTCAATATGGCCCCCTCCTACGTTGGTGCATAGTTCACAATGGTGTAGTAGTGAGTGACCTCTGGACTCTGCCACCACTTGACCTTCTCGGGGGCATTTATCCTTCCACCTGTACGATGCATTAAATCCTCTATGACAAGTTATGCTGGGTTGGTACACAGATGACATGACATTGACATCTTTTCTTAGTCGGATATCACGGCGCCGAACAAAGACCAGGTCAATTTGGTTGCTGCAGTCACCATAAGTACAGGTGATGAAGTGATTGGTGCACTTTTGAAGAATGCATAACCACTAAAACCAAATCAATTGCCTCGGTGAAAACCAAAATATGAGTTCCATCATAATTTCAGATACCGAAGGTATTACACCATGGCAGCTATAACCATAATTGGTGTGACCAACATGCGCATTAAGTTCGCCACGGAGAAGTGGGAACTCATCTTCAGGACACGCTGAAACATGATGTCGTAGCTCCGGCCAATGCTGTTCCTTATGTAGGTCATCACAGCCAGATTGTGACAGAGAAAGCACAAGTTCGAGCAGATGCAATGTCGATTGTAATTGACGTAAGGCTGTCTGGATAGCACTGAACCTCAGCAATTCAATCTTATAGGCTTGCGCACACAATGAAATCAACACCATTCCTGCTAGATGTAACCTGGTAGATAAGTTCATAGACATCTCTAACGTCACGAGATTTCTGGCCTTTCCAAAGCATGCAACTTACTATCTAATTAACATAGCTACTCTTCAATTCTAAACCGGACTTACAACAGGTTGTCTGAAACAGTTGAATTCTAGTGAGAGCTAAATGTCTAGGGACATATCTCCACTACAATGAAAATATTATATAATAATGAAGCAAGAATGATATTTACTAATAAAAGAATCACACTACAATAATTCTAAGCAACATTTAGTTGTATCCTACTTACAATAGTTTAACTGACATAACAAATATTCTAAACTATGTATCTATGGAGCTTATGAGCCTGTAAATTTTCAATTACTATGTACATAACATTTAGTTTCCTTGGTTTATGAAAGAGAATAAAAGGTGAAAAGTTTGAATGAAATTATCAGTCAAAGAATAGTGGCCAGTTAATATCATAAATTTAAGCCCTAGTAACGAATGTTAATTCAACATACCATACGGCATATTGTTTTTTAATAATTTCTGCTATTTCTCTTTCACACCATCACAGATAGGTCGTATGGCGATGCTGAGCTACAAAATGGCTAGGAGTTCGAAGGAAGCAACTGTGGGCTTAGTTAAGGTACAGCCGTACCATTTGTACGCTGTGGAAATGTGAAACCGTGGACAACATGCACTTCAAGGCTGTCGACAATGGGTTCGAACCCAGCATCTCCCAAATGCAGGCCTATACGTACACGGCCAGTTGTATAGTACCACATAGAAGCAATTGCTTGAATTCCTTCTCTTACAATACTTATTGTGAATGTATCTTGTTATTTAATTTCAAACAATACGTTAAAAGTGTGTTTTTAAGTTTAAAATTCTGTGTTAGAGTTACCCAGATTTGCATGCACTTCGGACATAAGTTTTCATATATATGTACGAAATTTGACGATACATGAGGTTATTTTGGAAAAGTAAAGAGTAAAATAGTATCACAAATGCATCTTTCAAAATTCTGTGCAGAGCATGCTTGCCTCGGTTGAAGTCAATATGGGCTGCCTACCTATGCTCTTCGGTTCTAGGATCGAGGTAGCCAGTAGGATCTTCGCAGCTTCTCCGCATGTCCTTCACCAAGAATCCATTTAAGAGACTTATCAAGCTTATCGGCATTGTAAATTACGACAGACCCTGCCTCCAAATTTAAGATTATATTCTTGCAGCACAGTCCGAAGTAACCCCGCGAATGAACCCTACTCAGAAAAACTGCGAAAGACATGATTCTTGAGGTTATCAAGCTTATGCAAGTTGATCCTAACAGAACTTCAGTTACAGTAAAACACTCGAAAACAATTCACTTCAACTAACATTTGTTGACAATGTGAACATGCAGTACCACACCAGACAAGTCTCTCACTGAGAGATAGAGAGAAAGAGACAGGAATCAAGAAATAGTTTTATCACAATAGTTCTATGAACTTCGACTGTCCTATATCAACACAGATCTATACATATTAAGAAACAAAGTGTACACTTGTTTGAAGATAAACCGACGTCCAGAATTACCCCATGGAATATTTCGAATCTAATACTAAGAGAAGTGTAAGAAAACACTAGTAAATTGCAGGGTATATGCTGTAAACGGAATCATGGATCAAAGGTATCTGGGCATAGAGAAACGGTCATGGGTCAATTTACCTCCAAAGGGAAGAGATCAGGTTGGATCAAACACATTTCAATAACACTTGGGTGAATTATAAATTAACAAATAGTAAATTTAATGATTATCATTGTTTTACTCTAAAACCAATTATAGTATAAAAATTAACATCGTAAAGATAGCTGGTCATCTCAGAAAAGTTAATTGTTAACAATGTAGAACTAGGGGACTCGTGCGAGAAATATCGCATGTTTATAAAAGTATGCAGTGGAGTAGCCCCTGGTGAACTAAGGAATACACAAATCAGTACAATATTCGACAGTCGTACTTACCACTTAATATAATCTCTTTTTACATTTATGATATCCACTTGAACGTAAGCAAATGCAAGTGCATTACTATACTGACGAATGTTCCGGAAGTAACTTTTGGTTTTACTATCATTCTTTTCTTAACTGATCGTTACAGCATATCATAATGACACAAAACAGGCGTCCCAACGGCCAAATGTGAAGTGGACACCAATGATGGCGCCTATATTCCTACAGTTAACATTTTCAAGGCTAACACCGCCCGGAAAATTTTTAGAACTCCTCACAAGACCAGTTTCGAACCATAATAATTTAAGAAGAAATGAAGAAAATTTATGATTGGTTTCCAATTATTCACACCTTCTAGGCCGAGAACTGATAAAGGCGGTGTGTAATCGACGCTCAACTTACTCAGCTCTTACTCTACTGCTTTCGTACTGCTCTACTTTAGAGCACAACTTCACTTCGCTTTCTCACTACAATTCTACAAGGTATTCTACGCCAAGCGACGTTTATTAGCCATGATGTCTTACAAAGGGAACACTTTATTTCGTCTTCTATAAAATATAACCACTATAATATTAATTGCGGAACACGTGTGGTATGCATAAATCATCTGAACCCGCAAGTTAAGTGTCAACTGACATTTAAATAGGCATGGTTGGAGCACATATTAATATGCCATTTATTTTCAATGTGTGTGTCTGTGTGTGTGGGTGGATGTCTGTGCGCGTGTCAGAAAGCTTACTGTTACGAGAAGCCTGCAAGACAAAGAACAAAGGAATCATTGTGCAGTTTGCAAGAAGAATCTCTAATTTCATCATGATGCACCTTGCAAGGGCTATTCCTTTCTGGAATATGGAACTAAAAGGGGAGATCCCACCACACCCTAAAGGGTGCTAAATGGACCAATCGTGAGACATTGCAAGTCAGGACCTAATCAACTTCCATCATAAACATTTAAGTACCCTTTTTAAATATTATTTTCCTTTTCAGAATGACTTATGTATTGAAATTATATTTTCTACTGTTTTGTGTTGTGACAGATTCTTATCGCTTCTCATCTACTTATTGGTGCTGGTAAGTTTTGTGAATGATTGAAATACACCCACATCCATAAAATCAAGATCACCTTGAAAGACTAGAGACGGGAATTCATACTCACAGGACATGTGCAATAGTATGTTCTGAAGAAATGGCTAGCATTTGAACCACGTCGACCCTCAGTTTCAAGGCCCACATTGATATCTCTGCGCACCACCACCCACTGGTATATTGTGCCTGCGGCTCTCATTGTCGCTATAAACCGAAGGTAATGGATCAGTTTGTCCTGAGCAGTGCAGTACCTACAGTACTGTACATGCTCCAGTGGTGTGCCAGGTACTGTCACTTTTATAGGTTGAAAGACATATTTTCTTACGATCACTAAGTTAGTATTTTTTGTGTTTAAACGCAGAACTTTGTTTGACCAATCAGTTTGCTAATATCTGCGGATCATCAGCACTTATTGCAAACAGAAAAGTATCATATGCATTATGCAGATTATTTATTACGATTCCATTAACAATGATGATATCCTGTTTTCCTTGCAGTGCTTAAGAAAAACACCCTTTCATAGTAGATATTGAAGAGGAGTTGAGTTAAAACAGAGCCTTGCCTCATCCCTTGCTTTATTTCAATAGCATGGTTGTTGGTGTTATCAACATTAACAGATGAGGACTGATTTTAATACAGGTTGGCTACGGTTCGTATGTCTTTTTTATCCAGACTAATATCATATAGTGTAGTCAATTTAAGAGGTAACTTGAAAGTATCTAGACAAGTGGAAATAAAGCAACACCAAGACAAATCATTCTCTTGTGAAAGGAAACATGCTGTCTTTCCTGAACATAGATACCTTGATCATGACCAAGGGTTTCTAGTTTAATGTGGAATCCGAACCAGAAGGATGTCTTCTTAATTTAATGACTCCCACATTCCTTGGCCGGAACTCTACCCACAGCCAGCTCAGCGGCAATGATACTAGGCAATCATGCCGCCTGATCTTAGGTCAGCAATAACCTTACACCTGTCTTGGTCGAAATGGGCCTGTACTTTGTATTGAACTTGGATCTCATCATTTAAGGCACCTTTTGGGTGGTCCAGTGACAGAGAACACTAGCAAAAGATATGTGGAGCTACAGGCAAGAGACCAAGCGAATATAGAGTTTGGGTAAATGTGTTGCAAGGAAGATATTTTAAGATGTCGTTGGTGATGTGGGTCATTGTCGGTATAGTCTTTCACGGCCAGTGTCTTCACTGTATGCTGCGCTCGAATTGCGTTAGTAGCTGCCAATGTTTCGCCAACGGCCCCTCATAATGGTAGAGCAGAACCATGTTCTTTATCACATAGCGGTACTAAAGTATACTCACGGTGTTCTTCACTGCGCACAGACTTCTGGTGTTCGTCACATAAGGGCCCCAATCATACGCAATGCAAGAATGGCGTTCCTAACATAGTAGGTACTAATCACAGGGACCCGTACTATCCCGTGGTGTTCCTAACATAGTGAGTACTAATCACAGGTAAACACCAGACCCGTAGATTCTGTCACAGTTCCGAATGGGGATATGAACACAGTTATGACAACGGCGAGCTAATACAACAATGGGTAGATGCTACGGAACTCTCTCTTATTCATGATGGCAAACAGCCACTTTATTTTAACAGTGGTCATTGGAGAGGATATCATCCAGATTTGATTTTCGTCACTAATAACTTAGGAGAACAATGCAGCAAGGGAGTAACTAAGTCTCAACACAGACCAATCCTGTCAGTTTTACTCCGCTATCTGACCTCTGTATGTTCCCTTTCGTCGTAGATACAACTTCAAAAAAGGGAGATTGGTCAAAATTCCCTGCTTTACTGGATGATACGGTCCAAAACATCAAACCAATTCCTGAATCATATGAACAGGTCACTTAGGCTGTTAAGAAAAGTTCTCGTAAATCTTTTCCCCGTGGATGTCGCACTAGTTACATCGAAGGTCTTAATCTGGATGCAGTCTCGCAACTAAATGACTACTACAAGCTATTCAAACAGAAACTAATAGGTGAGGAAACTATTACAGCAGCACACGCTCTAACTTCTCTAATAGCCTCATCGAAAAGAGAGAGTTGGTGGTTATGACGCTGAGCAGCCAAAAGGACTGGAGACTCCTGATGAAGTTGACCAGAGGTCCTGCTTTGAGTAACACACATTCTTTTGTTACAGCCAATCAGATCGCCCACCAACTTCTCATGAATGGCAAAATAAAACAAGAAGCCAAAACCCGGAGAGCTATGTTGAAGGTACCTGCGGGTAGGGATGAAGAAATATCTGAGCTCATGCAACATTTCAATTTCACTGAGTTGGAAAATGCAATTATCAAGTGCAAATCAGGTAAAGCTGCGGGTTTGGATAATTTGCGAGTTGAGAAAATAAAGAATTTTGGAAGAAACACGAAAGAATTGTTGCTACAATTTCATAACTGCTTACAGATGTCCAATATTCCAATATTGTGGAGCAAATCACGTGTAATTGCTGGTCTAAAGCCTGGAAAGGACAACAGAGACCCCAGGAACTACAGACCAATATCTCCTCTGTGCCACCGATATAAGATTTTCGAAAGAATGATACTCAACAGACTCATCCAGACTATCAACAAAAACCTCATTCCAAAACAGGAAGGTTTTAGACTAGACATGAATGCTGTTGCACAAGTTCAAACCTCACGCAGTACATTGGGGACGGTTTTGAAAATTGACAAATTACAGGGGTAGCTTTCATTGACCTCAGTGCTGCATATGATAAGAGTGAACCACCGTATACTGCTTCAGAAGATCTTTACAATCACGAAAGATTCAAAACTTACCAGATTGATGTCAACCTTGTTGCAGAACCGCAGTTTTTTATTTTCAAGGACAAAGAATCAGATGGAGATCACAGAAAAATGGATTGCCCCAAGGAAGTGTACTGGCTCCATTGCTATTTATTAGTTATACCAATGACCAACCACTCCCTAACAAAACAAGAAGTTTCATATATACAGACGACCTCTACTAGCCCGCCAATGTGCAACTTTTGAAGAGGTAGAACTTACACTTGACAGCGCTCGGAAGGAATTATTCACATAATACAAGGCTAACCACCTAATGCCGAATCCGTCAAAATCTCTGCTTTGTGCTTTCCACCTCACGAACAGAGGCATCAAGGAAATTACACGTCTCTTGGACTGGAACCCTCCTGGAACATTCTTTCACCCCAAAGTACCTAGGCGTAACGCTGGACCGCTCACTTACTTTCAGAAAGCACTGTTTCAACATCAATCACAAAGTCAATGCCAGAAACTACATCCTGAGGAGGCTGAGAGGTACAAACTGGGATGCAAAGCCACAAGTTCTTAGAACCACTGCATTGGTTCTGTGTTACACTGCTGCGTAATACGCATCCGCTGTGTGGTATAGATCAACACACGCTAAGACTGGGGACCTGCCCTGAATGAAGCTTGTAGATTAATCACAGGATGCCTGAAACCTACGCCTGTTGAGAAGATACACTGACTTGCTGGCGTTGCACCTCCTAGTAATCGTCGAGAAATCGCTGCTGATCAAGAACGACTAAAGATTGAGAATGTTGAAGCTCACCCTGTGTTTGGTCATCAACAATCTCAATCTAGGCTGAAATCCAGGAAAAGTTCCCTCCAGACCTCAAATCCCTTGAGGACCACCAGAAAAGGCAAGACATTCCTTGTGGAAATCTAAGCACCAATAATGGATGAGGCCACGTGAATATCTTCCGGCTGGGTGTAATGAAGACTGGAGTGTTTGGAGGTCCCTTAACCGATTAAGAACTGGTGTCAGCAGGGCGAAGTAATCACTTAAGTTATGGGGCTTCACATCAGAGGACAGCAAGTGCGACTGCGGTGAAGAAAATAAACAGTGAACCATATGTATCAATGTCCTTTCAGCCCATTTTCATGCTCAGAGCATGATTTAATGCTTGCTGATTACAATGCCCTAGGTGTGGCTCAGTTTTGGAAAACACCATCTAGATGTACAGTAAATTTGGTCAATTTCCTATGTTTGTTAATTTTTGGAATTTTCGTAGTTTGAAATTATTTTACTTTTACTGTATGATTAAGTATGATTCTGACACGAGTAAATAAATAAATAAACCAGACCCGTGGTGTTCCCCAGAACGCAAATCCATGGTGTTCGTGACATAGTTCTACATATCTCAGGGACCCGTACTATCCCGTTGTGTTCCTCAAATAGTGGGTACTAATGATAACTAAAACCCAGACCCGTGTTATTCCTCGGAACGCATTCCCATAGGTTTCCTTCATAGTGGGTCTAATCACAAGGATGATGGAAATAAACACAGGTAATTTGGTCGAACATTCAGCATCCCTTGGACTCGTCCCCACCCACAGAGGTTTGATTGTTTGGTCCGCGAGATAAATTTTATTTCGCTCAAGTCGGCCGGAAAATCGGGTTGGACTCCCCCTATCTACCACCTGGGACGTGCCATGTTGGAGTTATCACGACAGCGCAGTATGTTCGAGGTTAATCTGCTTTAATCTGATATCGTCTATCCCTCCCGGCTCACCGCTAGAAAAGCCGCATATTTTTTTTGCTAGTTGCTTTACGTTGCACCGACACAGATAGGTCTTATGGCGACAATGGGACAGGAAAGGGCTAGGAGTGGGAAGGAAGCGGCCGTGGCCTTAATGAAGGTATAGCCCCAGCATTTGCCTGGTGTGAAATTGGGAAACCACGGAAAACTATTTTCAGTGCTGCCGACAGTGGGGCCCGAACCTACTATCTCACGAATATTGGATACTTACCGCACTTAAGCGACTGCAGCTATCGAGCTCGGTGAAAAGCCGCATAAGGTGACTAAACTCTAATTCTTCTGACCGTAAAATTTTGAAGTGTGATGGTGAGGTTTACCATTCTCAACGAGGTGGCGGACAATATTTTTAGATGTTACATTCGCATGACCCTCTCTAGCTGTTAGGTTTACAACTCAGATGCTTAAGAAACCACCAGGCATTGTGGCTGCTCTTCCTTATATCAGTCTCCTCCATCCCTCCTGTTATTAGATATCGCTTTTAAAGGAACTTCCCCTGCTTGGACGGTTTCGGAGCTCAAAGGATCGTTGTCAAAGAGATCACGATAGTTTCACAATATTCCCCTAGTTTCTGTATATAGTGTGCAGCCTCAGGGAATTGAGATACGAGAACAATGCTTCACGATATTTGCAAAATAATCATATGATTCAGTAAAAAGCTCTACGTTCAGAATGTTCTCGTCCAGTGAAATGGTACATTTCTCCTAATCAGCCTTCTTAAAATGATATCTTCTTCGAAGAGGAACTCACATTCTAAAGATTTAAAGGTAAGACGTATGAATCTAAGACGAAGCCACAGAACTGGTTGCAAATAGAGGATTATGGGGGCGTTTAGTAAATTCACAGAGGGTAGACGGTTGAACGCTGGAGGGCATAACAGTCTGTAATGAAGAACGATGAGGGATTTTTGCCCCACTTATTTCGCTGATAACTGAGATATGTTTGCTTACGCGGATACTGTAAGTTAAGATCTGGATTATATCCATGTTCCACCTCGCACTGTTGAATGATGCTGGAAGTTTGTTATGCAGTATAATTAGATCGCACGAATCTGCCCATTCTACGCCAGCCTCTTCTATTTTGTCGGTACCTGCGTAGCCCCATATTGTATTCTGACTGTTGAAATAACCAAACACAAAATTCCCATATTGATGCCGGAAGGCTCCACAAATCTAAACACAGTATATGATGGCTTATTAATTGAGCTCTACTGTGGGAGTTTCAATGTCATTACGGGGGAGGATCTGGATGTTGGATAGCACTGAGGATCTTCAACCACTATGCCCTTGAGTAGTATAATGCAGGGATTCTGCCGCCTCCTCCGCCGCCTCCGCCGCCGCCCGCGGGAAATTTGAATTTTGGCGGGAAATTTGAATTTTGGCGCGAGATTTGAATTTGAAAACAAAGCCACGTGCTTTTTGACAGCTGTCATCGACAACAACGCATCGTTAACCTCACTGCTGCCATCTTGACGGGCCTGAACCTCACTAGTGCCAACTTAACCTAACTAGCATGAGGTAAACAAAGCCACGTGCTTTTTGACAGACAACAACGCATCGCTAACCTCAGTACTGCCATCTTGACGGGCCTAAACCACAGTAGTGCCAACTTAACCTCACTAGCATGAGGTAAACAAAGCCACGTGTTTTTTGACAGCCACGTGCTTTTTGACAGAATTGTAAACAAAGCCACGTGCTTTTTGACAGCTGTCATCGACAACAACGCATCGCTAACCTCAGTACTGCCATCTTGACGGGCCTAAACCTTAGTGGTACCAACTTAACCTAACTAGCTCGAGATAAACAAAGCCACGTGCTTTTTGACAGCCACGTGCTTTTTGACAGCTGTCATCCGCCATCTTTAAACTACAGAGCGCTGTGCTGCCCTCTTTAGATGTAAAATTCGTCACCTGTCATCGGCAGTGCTGCCATCTTGGCGGGTCTAAACCTTAGTGCTACCAACTTAACCTCACTAGCTCGAGACAAACAAATCCACGTGCTTTTTGACAGCTACGTGCTTTTTTGACAGCTGTCATCCGCCATCTTTAATCCATAGAGCACAGTGCTGCCCTCTTTAGCTACTTACCTTTGAAATGTGGTGGCGGATAATTTGAAAAATGCTTTTTGACAGCAGCCATCTTTGAGCGCCGTGCTACACTCTTTAGCTAGTTACCTTTGAAATGTGGTGGCAGGCAATTCCACATGACAGCAGTCATCTTTAATCAAGAGAGCACCGTGCTGCCCTCTATGTGGTGGCGGCAAATTGAAAAATTCTACATGCTCTTGTTTGGAAACAAACTCACGCGCTTTTTTGACAGCCGTCATCCGCCATCTTTAATCAACAGAGCACAGTGCTGTACTCTTTAGCTAGATACCTTTGAAATGTGGTGGCGGCAATTTGAAAAATTCTATGTGCTCTTGTTGGGAAACAAAGCCACGTGCTTTTTTGACAGCTGTCATCCGCCATCTTTAATCAATAGAGCACTGTGCTGCTATCATGTGGGCAATTTCGTCAGCTGTCATCCGCCATCTTTAATCCAGAGAGAACAGTGCTGCACTCTATGTGGTGGCGGTAAATTCCATGTGCTTTACAAACCTATGTGTTTTTCTGACAGCTGTCATCCGCCATCTTTAATCCAGAGAGAACAGTGCTGCACTCTATGTGGTGGCGGCAAATTCCACGTGCTTTACAAACCAATGTGCTTTTCTGACAGCTGTCATCCGCCATCTTTAATCTAGAGAGAACAGTGCTGCACTCTATGTGGTGGCGGCAAATTCCACGTGCTTTACAAACCCATGTGCTTTTCTGACAGCTGTCATCCACCATCTTTAATCTAGAGAGAACAGTGCTGCACTCTATGTGGTGGCGGCAAATTCCACGTGCTCTTATTTGGAAACAAATTCTACTCGCTCTTCAGCTGTCATCCACCATCTTTAATCAAGAGAACACCGTGCTGCCCTCTTTGTGGTGGCGGATAATTTGAAAAAATTCTTTTCGACAAGCAGCCATCTTTAATTCAGAGAGAACAGTGCTGCCCTCTTTAGCTACTTACCTTTGAGGCGGTTAATTTGAAAAATTCTTTTCGACAAGCTGCCATCTTTAATCCAGAGAGAACGGTGCTGCCCTCTTTAGCTACTTACCTTTGAGGCGGTTAATTTGAAAAATTATATTTAACAAACTGCCATCTTTAATCCAGAGAGAACAGTGCTGCCCTCTTTAGCTACTTACCTTTGAGGCGGTTAATTTGAAAAATTCTATTTAACAAGCTGCCATCTTTAATGAAAAGAGCATCGTGGTGCTATCTTGCGGGTAATATTTTACGTCACAGCTGTCATCCACCATCTTGCATTGCTAACCTTAGTGCTGCCCTCTTTAGCTACTTACCTTTGAAACAAAAAATCAATTTGACAAGCTGTCACCCGCCATCTTGCATCGCAAACCTCAGTGCTGCACTCTATGTGGTGGCGGATAACTTGAAAATTCTTTTTGACAAGCAGCCATCTTTAATCAACAGAGCACCGTGCTGACATCTTTAGCTACCGCCATCTTACATCGCTTACCTCGCTGCTGCACTCTATGTGGTGGCGGTAAATTCGAACAAGTTTAATCACGCATCGGGAAAGCTAGAGTAAGCACGTGCTGCAGTGATGACGTCATCATGCATGTTTAGACTTGTCCGTTTTCTTAAGAGTAAGTCGGTGTAAAGGAATGTGGTAGCGGTAAATTCGAACAAGTTTAAACATGCATCGGGAAAGCTAGAGTAAGCAAGTGCTGTTGTGATGACGTCATTGTGCATGTTTAGACCTGATCGTTTTCCTTAAGAGTAAGTCAGTGTAAAGCAATGCAATAAGTACAACATTTTTTGAATGCGATCAAATATTTATTTACAAATGTACTACAACAGTGTTCGTTTTTGCTGCTGACAAGGTTGGTGTGCTTCTTAACAACGTATGCTTCTGAAATGCCTCCTGCAACATTCAAATTGAACAAAGCATTTAGAAATATATTATACTAAGTATGTTATGCTTTACAGAGAAGATCATATACTTCTTACCTTGCTGTTATTCCTTTTCGGAATCATCATCATCATCATCATGAGGTACTAGAGAAAGTTCATTCATACACTGTGTACAGTGTTCAATCCTCGGATTTGGTCCATCCCAATCATCATCACCATTTTCTCCTCGATGCTTGTAATGTCGTTCACAAGTTCTGCATAAAGCTACTTCGATTGACATCTTACTGTGTAGAGGAAGGATGTCCCAAAAATTATGTACGTAAGAGGCAGCGTACGTATATAAAAATCCTGGTGGTAAGTATTGAATAAGATGTTTCGGCATCAAAGATCTACGTTTATAGAACATCTTAATAGCCTCACTCACTCGTGAAACATAAATAACATGTTGCGTATGAGCATGCAAACAGCATGCACATTTACAGTTTTGTTCCATAGCGTACGATGTCGAAGCACACACTAATGAAAATGATAAAGATCTATTCTTATTTATAGTCTCGTAACAATATTCGTTAGCGGATGGTAAGTAACATCACTCATATGAATAATAAGACAATAGGCTGCTGTGTTAGCAGGAATGTTTTCAGATGTTTCAAATTCTAAACGAATATCAACTGGAGATTCTTTTATAGATTCTTCATGATAAGAGCAGTCTATAACTACAATCGGTGCTTTATTTTTAAATTCTTGAGGTGTAAATAGCGGACGATCTTCTTTCTGATAATACGATGATTGAAATTTACAAAACATGTCATAGAGCATCCCAAACTTATTTTTCTCAAAGTTAATGTCGATGTTTTCGTAGGGATACGTAATTCCGTTGAGATATAGTCTAACGTGTCTTAATTTGCAGTGATCAAACAGTGAGCTATCTTTTTCGTGATTGAATTTACGATTAGTTGGAAATCCAAAAATAATGTACAAGGGCTTCTCAGTAAAACGTGATGTTTTAACAGCCCAGCTATGCTTGTTTGTAGGTGGTAACACAGGATATTCATGCAGCTCCCAACTTCTAAAACGTATAGGTAATGGCGTATCATTTTCTACAATCTTGAGCAATCGAAGTTTTTCACGATCAGATAAGGTTACATGTGGAATCCGCCACAGTATACGATGCAGTGTTATTTTCGATTCTACAGGTGTTTCTACTGCTTTAAGAGAATTGTAATCACTTCGATCACGGATTAGAATAAGCTCTTGTTTTGCGTTGATTATAATACGTGTAAAGTCTTCTGCGAATCCAAAAATATGTTTCAGTGATAACATACCCGTAAAAGTTCCATCCTCATTAATCATCCAGTTGTTACTAGCTTTTGGACACCATCCAGCCATCCGCAAAAGATTACTTTCTTCATCACAGAAAGAAGGGTAGAGTTTCATTGCACTTGTAATACCAACATTCTTCGTTCGATCTATTTCAACATTATTTACTTCATATCGCGCTTCAGAAAAGAGAAAAGCTAGAGCATGGTTGTTTAGTTGTGAAGTGCTTGGTCCACTTCCATCAGACTTTTCTAATCGTCCTTCAATATAGAGGTAGCTTTCGTGTGGTAAGGTGGAAACATCTTGTTGATTAATAATAAAATGAATTTCATCATTGTTATTTAATCCAAACGTAAAAGGTTGATAGGAATGAAGCTCACTTCGTACTACACCTTCACGACTTTCTACTGTATTCGTAATGTCTAGCATTTCTTCCATTTTGTTGTAGTAGTGTATATCCCAAATCTTGGAGTATCTGCTTATGGGTATCTGTTAACTCGATGAGTCTCTGCACACATGTAGTATGTCTTCGGAATGTACACCGTGTTTTATAGATGGTTTTCATACTGGTTTAAGATGTAGTTTGTAAGCTACGTACGCGTGCTGATCTAAATGAATAAGCTGATTATGTTTATTTACAAGTCTAAGAGTAATGTTGCTAATGTGTTTTACAGACACAGGATGATAAAGAACTACTGCTGGTTTCTCACAAATAGTATATCCACGTTCCTCTGTAACAATGAAGTCATGCAGGACGTGCGAAGGTTGTAGATTACTATTCAAGTCTGTAATAATATTACAAGTAATGTTCACATTATAATCATCGAAGAGTTTTATAGGTTGATCAGACTCGTAACGTACGTTCGGTAGGAGCTCCCTCGATGAAAATCCAAGCAGTGGGCCAATCGAATCAGGTTGTGATTTGAAGTCAATCTTAAATGATGATTCAATAACACATTTGTGTGTAATGTTGCTTATAGTGATTGAGAACTTGTAATTATGATTACTAAAACTATCTTCCCCAAACTGATCAATTAACGTACTTTCAATATAGTCGTGAATATCATCTACTGTATAACTACCTGAGGGTAGTGTTAGCACATACTCATCGTAATAGAACTTGTTTAAACCATCACGCACATTATAGATTTTATTGTAGCTTTCAAACGATACTAGTCCAAGACTATGCGGCTGATAACCAAGTTCGATTGGTGGATTAAAATAGACGGTTGTTTCAGGTCCTTCTCCACGTACAGCAAACGTTCTTTCACTGTTCGTCATCACGTAGACACTAATGCACTTTCTCTACTGTCTGGGTTTGATATAAGAACATAAGACATAATCGTCCGCACATGCGTGTATTAAAGTTTTGCACACGGTTTTTATTGTAAACAATGTCTGCACTGCTTCCGAAATAACGTATGAGCTCAAAAGGAGGAGGTAAATCTCCATAGCTATCAAAATACCATACTTTAGATTTACGTTTTACATAAGCAACGTAATGAGTTCCAGGTCCACGACTGTCGTCCAAGTTAATTACGGCACTTTCACGTTCACGTGGGCGTACTGGTAGTTGATCGCGCATATACACTCCTCGAAAATAATGAATTCCTAGTTGTTTAGCAAACGTAAAAACTTCATCATGCGTTAGAGCTCGATATGGCAGTGCATTCAGTAGACGTTTTTTGGAGAAATGTAGATACCAAGCCCTTTCTTGTATGGTGCTAGCTTCATGTTCACACCTTTACCTCGTAACGCAATTGCCTCCATCGTCTTGTTATGACGTTCACTCTCTTTCAACTGTTGTTTCGCTTCTTCTACAGCTTTGACAGTTCTCGCTACAGCACTAGCACCACCTAGCAATGACCCTAAAGCTGCTAAGCCAGCAAACCGCGCAGGAAGAAATCCCCCTCGTTTTGGTACAGGAATAATTCGCGCACGTTTACTAAATATTGCTCTGCACTTTGGAGAAATTCTCGCTCTTGCTGCGCGTAACGCCTTAGTAATAGCTACACGAGGATTGTATTCCCCTCGAATAGCTTTTTGCGCAGCCTTTATAACATCTTTCCATCCAACAGTTTTTACTTTCTTCTTCTTCTTCATGTCGTTTGGATATCGTTGTTTCACCATGCTGGACATGACTTTACTAGTCAAGAGCAAATCATAAACTAACCGTTACCTCTTGTTTCGTTTAATATATATATTACTATTACGTACTTTATGATTCAGTTATCATGAAGATTATAAAGCAGCAAGACACGCTACCTGTTACCGACATTGTACCACATCTCTTACCTAGTTCTAGTACAACTACAAGAAAACGTCATGGAACGTAGTTTCCTTTTACTGTTCGATGTATTATATCAGGTCCGTCGGGATGCGGTAAAACAAATCTTTTACTCACACTTATTACTTCTGTAAATGGTGTACGCTTCGAGAATATTTACGTTTTCGCAAAATCACTCTATCAGCCGCTATATACTATTCTACAAACTGTAATGCACGATCTAGTTAAAGATGGAATAAGATATTTTAAATTTAATTCACATGAGCAAGTACCATCACCAGACGATGTGCTTCCTATTTCTCTTATGATCTTTGATGATGTTGCAACAGAACAGCAAAACGTTATTCGTGCATTCTTTAGTATGGGTCGGCATAATATGTTGATTGCATCTATTTGTGCCAAACCTATTCTCGTGTGCCTAAGCAGTTGATACGCGACAACGCAAATGATATTGTGCTTTTTCGGCAAGATGAGCGCAACATGCGACATGTGTATAACGATCATGTTAACACTGATATGACATTCGATGACTTTAAACGTATGTGTGCTAAATGTTCGTCATTACACCGTTACAGCTTTTTAGTTATTGATAAAGAAAGTGATGTATAGCATGGACGATATCGCATGGGTTTCGATCATTTTATATGCATTAACACAGAATTGCAGTAACTACTTGATTAAAAACCACCATCATGTTAACATCTAGCAAGGAGATCACAAAACATATCATCCAAGCTCGAAACAATATTCGACGGAAATTTAAAGAGTTTAAACGTATTCAAGCAGACACGGATTTATTTTTAAAAACACAACTAAGTACACCACTCAAAGAAATTTTTAATTCTACTTCATTACCGCAGTCTACTTCAAGTTTTGCTTCTATGCAAACATCATATCATAAAGAGAAGCATGAAGAAGAAAAGCATGAAGAAGATACTGAAGAGAAGAAGCAGGATGTAGATCAAGAGGAAGATAAGGAAGAAGAAGAAGAAGAACTTAATGATACATCACCATCTAAGCGTGTTGAGTTTTTAACTACAGATGTTATTGCAGAAACACCTACTACATCGACGCAAAATCTACCATCTTTGTCTGAGGTTATGATTACACCAGAGTATCGCAATCAGTTTAGAACTTTTATTCAAGACACCTATGGATCTCTCTTTGCACCTTATATAGAAAAACTTTTTACAGGACAAACTGACACTACCTATGGTATTCGCTACGAAGATGACTGTTTCCGGATAGGAAATTCAAATGTTAAGATTAATAGCAACAAACTCATTGTAAAAGGTGTTACCTATAAACCTACGAAAGGACTCTTAGAACTTCTTTTCTCACGAATACCTGATAAGGATATAATTTTACAAGATGATCTTAAAAAGTATAAAGCAATAGATTTTAGATTTAGATTTATTATTTTTCTTTAGATCTACAGTAATAATACCCATTTGATCCGTTATAAAGAAAAATAACAATGTCCAGCCTAAGCCAAATTACATACTACTAACTTGGTGGACCCTACACAGGCGGAATACCGGGCAACCATGCAAGGTTCCACCCCTAGCTAAATCTGTTAAGCTGCCTCTAACATGGACGGATGACCGGCTCACATGCTAGGGCACCCCCTATCTCTAAATTAAGCCTATAACTAATTACAACATTAAATCTATACTAATCTATCTTAAGCTGCCTCTAACATGGACGGATGACCAGCTCACATGCTAGGGCACCCCCTACGTCTAAATTAAGCCTATAACTAATTACAACATTAAATCTGTACTAGTTCTAAATCTATACTAATCTATCCTAAGCTGCCTCTAACATGGACGGATGACCAGCTCACATGCTAGGGCACCCCCTACATCTGAATTAAGCCTATAACTAATTACAACATTAAATCTATACTAATTCTATCCTAGTACCTCTTATCATTAACTAATAAATCAAAACCAATACTGTCTCAATACACATAAATACACCTTCACTTGCATAAATACCCTCTAAACTTCGCTATCTTTCCTAATATCCATAAATACACCTTCACTTGAAAAAATACCCTCTAAACTTCGCTATCTCTTTTAATATCCATCCATCGAACTCAACAATCATTCACTTCATTTCCATGCCACATATCATTACATATCTACCTCTTATCATAAAGACACCTTTACTAGAATAAATACCCACTAAACTTCGCTATCTTTCTTATCATCCATTCGCCACCATGCCCCTGCTGAACATACACACAAACCTTTGCACATTCCATTCCTCCTACATTTCCTCTACTTGTCTCTCTCAGGGTTGCTGATTCCATGCTTCAGCTGTATTATGAATGTCACAGACCCCATACACGCTAACCTTAGCACATTCCATTCCTACTACATTTCCTCTACTTGACTCCCTCGTGGTTGCTGATTCCATACTTCCGTTACACTCACATTCTGCTAATACGTACTTTAACCATTACAATGCCCTTCGAACTCAACAATCCATCCATCTTATATCTCAAGACACCATTATATGAATAAGTGCCATACAATTACAGTACACTTAAAAACACCTTATCACCTCGCTACCTCTCTTATCATTCATCCATCATATATCTATTATCATCACCTTTCATATTTAACACTTCAATTCCAGTAGATACCATCCAACCTCCTTTGTATCTCCAAACTCGTAACAATTACACTACACATATAGACATCATTACTTGAGTAAGTACCATCTAAACTTCGCTACCTCTCTTATCATCCATCCATCTAAACTCTGATCCAACTTCTAAACATCAATACATATCTGCCTCTTATCATTCTTCACTTGAATAAATACCCTCTAAGCTTCACTACCTCTCTTATCATCCATCCATCGCACTCCACAATCATTCTCTTCAATTCCATACCACATATCCTTACATATATACCTCTTATCATTAACTAATAAATCACTCACCAATACGATCTCCGTCATGCCATCACTTGAATAAATACCATACACTTGGTCTATCCATCTTCTACCTAAAGACACCATCCCTTCAATTACAATTATACTACACATACAGGCACCATTACTTGAGTAAATACACACATACAAACACCACCATAACTACGCTTCTGTCCTCCATCATAGGCAAACTATGTTACTTACTACTGTTACTTGACTTTTTACTTCTCGTAATTATTCCTTCCATTTTTCCTTTTTTGTCCCATAGGTCCTTCAAACTCAAGCTTCTCCCTTTGATCACGGCACTTCTTACTTCTGCTTCCTCCCTCAAACCATTATTCTCGCTCCGATTCTGTCCGCTTGTCTTCCCCTGTGGTTCTTTTTCTTCCCTCGCACAGACTTCCGACACTAATTCGTCCATTAAATTCCTGACTACTTCCATCCTTCTTGCATTTACTTTTTCTTCAGCTCTTTTCATGATCTCTTCCCAGGAACCCCATCTACTCAGTGTTCCTTCATTTACAGTATGTACATCAGCCCTGGTAGTTTCTTCTTGCCTCGAACTGTCAGCCCTGCTAGTTTCTTCTTGCCTCAAACACTCATCCATTAATTTCAGTTTCGATATTGTCCACTTACGGGTCCAATTCCTGTCGCTCACCACGAGTATCTGACCACTAATATACGCTTTCAATCCCTGAATTTTTGCTTTCACAAGATGTTTTTTAAGAATTTTAAAATTTCTACTCTCTTCTCTTCCGAAATCTCTCTTAATTCTAATGTTCTCACACTGTAGATTACCAGCGTTCCTTATCACTATGTCTGCCATCAATGAAGATAGCAGCGACACTTTTATGGGCCTGTGCCCTCCCACCTTGCCAACTCTCTCCACATTGTCTATATCTACCTCACTGAAATTTATTTTCATTTTTTTGTATAACATCTACCACTTTGTAAATAATGTCCACTTTAGATTCTGCCTTGTCTTCCTCCACCCCATAAATAAATATGGATTTCTTCTTGCGCTCCTGTCTGCAAAATTCGATTTCTTTCTTCAGGTTTACCATCTCTTCATCCATATTTTTTATTTTCTCTCTTAGTGACACCAGTTCTTTCTCGCTGCCTTCTATCATCGCCTTCGTATTCTTCATATAATCCTGGATCCACTGTCTCGTCTTTTCTTGCTCCTGGCCTTGTTCTTGAAGCATTTTCTTTAATTGTTCAAACGGACATACCTCCTGTATTACTTCTCTTACTACTTTCCTCATAACCTCTACGTCTACCCAATTCATCGTATCTATCTCCTTGCCGACCGCTTGACCTTACCGCTTCCTCACTCTTAATCCACTCCACTCAGCAGGCGCACGCCACACGACACGTCCGTCCTCCTCACTGGCTTAAGCTAGACTATAAAGCAATACTTTTTGCTACTGATGCAACACGACGTAATTACAAGAGAACAGAAGCCGTAAATGCGAATAAGAGTTACAAGTATCGTGAGTTTATTTCTAAGCTGTTTCCGACTGCACGTAGTCTAGACGTTATCTACAAGCCTTTGTTGCCGTATGTGGATGTAAGATACTGGAATGACCCAAACTTACTCGTTGAACGATTACAACTTTTAAGAGCATCGCAAGAGGCTGGTCACACTGGTCACGGATCAGAAATTCTAGAAATAGAAAGAGAACTACGTTATGCCGGTATTATTTTGTAATGGCTCGTCATGAGAAGATCTCACCTGTAAAGGTAAACATCGCACATGAGTTACATAAACCAGCACGTCGCACCTACTGTCGCAGACGCGTTATTACACGAGGAAAAGATGATCTCTGGCAAGCAGACTTAGTAGAAATGATTCCATATGCTTCTAGTAATAAGGGCTATAAGTATCTACTTACTGTTATCGATGTGTACTCAAAGTTTGCTTTTGAACAACCCGTGCGTTCTAAAACAGCAGCTCAAGTTAAAGAAGCATTTAAACATATTGTTGAAGAATCGAAACGCTGCCCAAGGCTTCTTCAAACTGATCAAGGTAAAGAGTTTTACAACAAGGATTTTTCTTCTTACCTCAAGTTACTTGGCATTCAACACTACTCTACGTTCAGCAATCTCAAGGCAAGTGTTGTAGAACGCTTTAATCGTACACTCAAAACAATGATGTGGCGAGAATTGACAGCGCAAGGTTCATATCGTTGGATTGATCTGCTACCTAGACTTTTATCTACCTACAACGATACACCTCATCGCACTATCGGAACAAAGCCACGTCTTGTTACAAAGAATACACCTCGTCTAGATGCTATTCATCTTGTAATCAAAACAGCTGATCCACGTCGCTATCGCTTTAAAGAAGGTGATTTCGTTCGCATCAGCAAACACAAGTCTATCTTTGCAAAAGGATACACACCTAACTGGAGCACTGAAATTTTTCAAATCAGAAGTGTTAAGCTTACTAATCCAGTTACGTATTTACTTCGCGATCTCAGAGGACAGCCTATTGAAGGAGGATTCTACATCGAAGAACTGCAGAAAATAAAATATCCTGATCACTATTTAGTTGAACGTGTTATTCGACGTCGTGGTAATAAAATGTATGTTAAATGGCTTGGTTTTAATAACAGCTTTAATTCATGGATTAATAAAGAGGATGTACTTTCAATCTTATGTGTGTTTTCTTTTAATCCTCTACGTTTCCTTTCTTCTAAGTCACTAGGACATGCTGTAGGATTAAACAACACCTGTAATATGTTTTGACAATTCATATTTATTTTAGACTATATACATAAATTTTTATCCTTTGTTTATGTTACGGTCTTTGACACTCAGTTTTCGTTTTATTGCACCAACAACGACAAGTGCTGCTATATTCTTCTGAGCAGCTAAAGCACTAGGTAATAACACACACACAGCATAACTTTACGAAGCAGATTTTAACAGCTACACGACATACTCTATGCAGGCAGCATGTAACTACGTATCAGGCGAATGTGTTCTAGGGCCGCAGGGGAGATGAAGCACGAAGAAAAGAAGATCAATCACTCTATTGATGAGTCCACGCCCAACATGCTTCCTCATCTTTCTCCCAGCACGTTTCTTCACCTTTTCCTTGTTTACTCTCTCCACAGCCATGATAAGTGTTTATAAGCGAAGACAACTCCTTAGTTTTAGGTCCGTGATACAGTTTAATTAGTTGACATGTACGGCACTGTCTCACAGAAGGTCTTCTAGCTAAACTCACGTGTTCATGATGTAAACTACACGTTTGAAGCTCTGACAAAACAGGATCTTGAGTCCACTCACGAGGCACCTTTTCCCAAATCTTCTTTACAGCATTCGCAGCTACATTAACCAAAAATGCCTTTGGTAATGCATTTAACTCTTCTTCAGTAAAAGTGTTTAGTTTCTTTTTGCATGCATAAAACTTTACGATCGCCTTTTCAACTGCGTTACACTTAGTATCTGTTAGAAATGACATGATGTCTTTACTCTACAAATGTTTCTTTTACACTAAGGTTATTTCAACACTGCACTTTACATATGTTGTTCACTTCCCGGCATGCACTGCGACACAACCAATCAAAGAGCATACCTACATGTTGTAAAGACTGTTTACTTGTTTCTCTGCTATACTCTTTCGGAAGAGTTTTAAATGATAGGCACCCCAATTCATGCATGTCGATAACTTCACATGATGATGGTAGAAAATCACGCAACCATTCTTTCTTTTCACAACCCTTTAAAAGAACAAGATCTGCTCTTGACAAATGTGCATTCATCATTAAAGGTAGAAAACGATAAGGTATCCCTTTTTCTCCCCACTTCAAACCTGAATTGTTTTCAATCCACTGAGTCTGCTTTTTATCTTCATCTGTTTGCAAACAGTAAGGGAACGGCGGACTAAATACTAAACTAACAAGTTTTGGAGCCCACAACACACTGCAATCTAACACAGCCACCTCTTTAAACACAAATTTGTTTCCGTTTACTTTAAAGCCTTGCACATCAACTATTAATGTTTTCGTCATGTTTGCACTCCACACTCTATCACTGTTTCTCGAAGACTAAAGCTTTTAGTCAACGAACGGGTTTAAACATGCACAATGACGTCATCACTGCAGCACGTCCTTACTCTAGCTTTCCCGATGCGTGATTAAACTTGTTCGAATTTACCGCCACCACATAGAGTGCAGCAGCGAGGTAAGCGATGTAAGATGGCGGTAGCTAAAGATGTCAGCACGGTGCTCTGTTGATTAAAGATGGCTGCTTGTCAAAAAGATTTTTCAAGTTATCCGCCACCACATAGAGTGCAGCACTGAGGTTTGCGATGCAAGATGGCGGGTGACAGCTTGTCAAATAGATTTTTTGTTTCAAAGGTAAGTAGCTAAAGAGGGCAGCACTAAGGTTAGCAATGCAAGATGGTGGATGACAGCTGTGACGTAAAATATTACCCGCAAGATAGCACCACGATGCTCTTTTCATTAAAGATGGCAGCTTGTTAAATAGAATTTTTCAAATTAACCGCCTCAAAGGTAAGTAGCTAAAGAGGGCAGCACTGTTCTCTCTGGATTAAAGATGGCAGCTTGTTAAATATAATTTTTCAAATTAACCGCCTCAAAGGTAAGTAGCTAAAGAGGGCAGCACTGTTCTCTCTGGATTAAAGATGGCTGCTTGTCGAAAAGAATTTTTTCAAATTATCCGCCACCACAAAGAGGGCAGCACGGTGCTCTCTTGATTAAAGATGGTGGATGACAGCTGAAGAGCGAGTAGAATTTGTTTCCAAATAAGAGCACGTGGAATTTGCCGCCACCACATAGAGTGCAGCACTGTTCTCTCTAGATTAAAGATGGCGGATGACAGCTGTCAGAAAAGCACATGGGTTTGTAAAGCACGTGGAATTTGCCGCCACCACATAGAGTGCAGCACTGTTCTCTCTGGATTAAAGATGGCGGATGACAGCTGTCAGAAAAGCACATAGGTTTGTAAAGCACATGGAATTTACTGCCACCACATAGAGTGCAGCACTGTTCTCTCTGGATTAAAGATGGCGGATGACAGCTGACGAAATTGCCCACATGATAGCATCACAGTGCTCTATTGATTAAAGATGGCAGATGACAGCTGTCAAAAAAGCACGTGGCTTTGTTTCCCAACAAGAGCACATAGAATTTTTCAAATTGCCGCCACCACATTTCAAAGGTATCTAGCTAAAGAGTACAGCACTGTGCTCTGTTGATTAAAGATGGCGGATGACGGCTGTCAAAAAAGCGCGTGAGTTTGTTTCCAAACAAGAGCATGTAGAATTTTTCAATTTGCCGCCACCACATAGAGGGCAGCACGGTGCTCTCTTGATTAAAGATGACTGCTGTCATGTGGAATTGCCTGCCACCACATTTCAAAGGTAACTAGCTAAAGAGTGTAGCACGGCGCTCAAAGATAGCTGCTGTCAAAAAGCATTTTTCAAATTATCCGCCACCACATTTCAAAGGTAAGTAGCTAAAGAGGGCAGCACTGTGCTCTGTGGATTAAAGATGGCGGATGACAGCTGTCAAAAAAGCACGTAGCTGTCAAAAAGCACGTGGATTTGTTTATCCCGAGCTAGTGAGGTTAAGTTGGTAGCACTAAGGTTTAGACCCGCCAAGATGGCAGCACTGCCGATGACAGGTGACGAATTTTACATCTAAAGAGGGCAGCACAGCGCTCTGTAGTTTAAAGATGGCGGATGACAGCTGTCAAAAAGCACGTGGCTGTCAAAAAGCACGTGGCTTTGTTTATCTCGAGCTAGTTAGGTTAAGTTGGTACCACTAAGGTTTAGGCCCGTCAAGATGGCAGTACTGAGGTTAGCGATGCGTTGTTGTCGATGACAGCTGTCAAAAAGCACGTGGCTTTGTTTACAATTCTGTCAAAAAGCACGTGGCTGTCAAAAAACACGTGGCTTTGTTTACCTCATGCTAGTGAGGTTAAGTTGGCACTACTGAGGTTTAGGCCCGTCAAGATGGCAGTACTGAGGTTAGCGATGCGTTGTTGTCTGTCAAAAAGCACGTGGCTTTGTTTACCTCATGCTAGTTAGGTTAAGTTGGCATTAGTGAGGTTTAGGCCCGTCAAGATGGCAGCAGTGAGGTTAGCTATGCGTTGTTGTCGATGACAGCTGTCAAAAAGCACGTGGCTTTGTTCACAAATTCAAATCTCGCGCCAAAATTCAAATTTCCCGCCAAAATTCAAATTTCCCGCGGGCGGCGGCGGCGGAGGCGGCGGAGGAGGAGGAGGCGGGCGGTGGAGGAGGAGGAGGCGGGCGGCGGAGGAGGCGGCAGAATCCCTGCATTATACTACTCCCTTGATTTTTGAACGGCGAAGATTCTAGTCTCGGTGAATTTCTTGAATGCATATTATTAGCGTGCGGAGAAAATTGTGAGGGTATATATTTTGTGTTCTTTTTCAGATTCTTGGAATTCAGTCACTAATAGAAATAAAATAATGAAATTGCAAAATATTATTATGCTAAAGTTCGTAAAATAAACCAGTATATCCATACATACAGAGGACGACGAAGAGCAGAGATTGAGCGGTGACAAAAGTTAAATACTGTCTGTTTATTCCAGTAACTTCTACAATGTCGTCCGGTGACTTTGCTATGTGTAGTGCTGATATGACGTTGTATTATTTTAGGAGAAGTTTATCACAGCTTCAACTATTAATTTCTGAAATTAAATTGAAGCAAGAAATTAAGTAGTTCAACCTATTCAATGCAAGTAAATAAGAAATGTAGTGTTACATTCTTATTTGATTAAAAGAGGTACCGGTTTCGACCACCAATCTGGGTCATCATCAGCCAATTAAAAATATAAAAACAATGAACAGGGAAACAAAAAATTAAAGGATATGTCTTTCACAAAAGCAGTTCATGAAGCATTATAAGACTATAGGGGTTAGGACTGTCCGATTTTAAATCATAAAATCCAGATGAACTCGAAGAACAGTCACTTATTTGTGCCAAAGCGCAAGTCCCTGAAGAGTGGCACAACGTACGCGATGTCCGGCACTGTTTTCAACCAAATAAGTATCTAACACTACATTTCTTATTTACTTGCATTGAATAGGTTGAACCACTTAATTTCTTGTTTCAATTTAATTTGTGATACAGTTCAATATGGAACATTATGACACTTTATTAATTTCTGTGTTGAGAGGACACGAGGCGAAAAGTACGATGCTTGCGTGCGTTAGAAAATTTCGTCAAATTATTATTCGGCATGGGACGTTAAATTTAGTGCATTTCTCATCGAATTCTTTCAGACGTAATGAAGCACGTGTTTGCATTAGAGCAGTGAAATTTAGAGGAATTTTAAGTAAGTTAATTTGCGATATTTCATGAGCACAGACGTACAATCAGTTATGTATACAAATTGAAAAGTTTTGGTCAACTTGTAATTTATAAACGTCAATAATGGTAATAAAAATTATTTATTTGGCGTATGGCTACATAACTAAAATCAATTAATATTTACAATAATGATTTCATACTAATAAAAACAATAATTGATTCTATCACGCTAGTATGTTGAAGACAGGGTAGAGTTCGATTTTAATCTATCTCAGCAGTATAACTATGGTATTTAGTATTAGAGGTTGCCTCAAGGCATTTCCTGGCAAGCTGGTTAATGATAAAGTTCACATCAAATGTTTGGCCATCACATATTGTCTAGTTGATTTATCCAACAATAGGCAACAAATTTAGTCCCTAGAAAAACTTCATGAAACTGCATCTAAAATGAATCCAAATCTCATAATAGAAAACCCGATACACGGAAGTATCTACTCGGACAAACAAAACCGTGTAACTCAGTTTGGCGAAATTCCTCACGAAAATAATTTCTAATACTTGGGGAAATTCTCCAGCAATCCACATTAAATCATGAAGAAAACAGAAAAAGTTTTCTATAGTACAAGTAGGTCATAGTATCACATGGAAAAGGTACAAAAATAAATATCCTGGAACGCTAAATTAATATATTATAACACGTAATTAGGTCTGAAGTATCACACATGTCAGAAACATTGATCAGACTGGAGAAAGATCACTATCTAAAATTAACGAAAAACTAAAAGGAAATATCCTGACGGACATGTTTGGCCAAGTATGCATAGTAGGGTGTGGATGAGTAGGAGGTCTTCGGAATTATACCAACATATTGAGAAAATATCGGATACAATTGGAAAAAGGCGATTGAAATTTGATGACCATATTCAAAGAATGGTTGATGAATGACAAACTAAAAAGAAATTTAAGTATTCCTCCTCGCTAAAAGGCAAGAATAATTGGATTATCTACAAGAATAGGACTTCGAGAAATCAGCATTCCAGATTCAAGTACATGGGACAAAGCGAAGCATTATGATAAAAAGCCAGGATGAAAACAAAGGGATGGACCGCTCTCCGGTATACACCTTGAGGTGTGACGAGGAGGCGCCGTTGTGGCTGAAGAACTTATTACTTCTCTACTGTGTGCGACCGCATGTGCCTGGCTACATCTCCAGAATTTGAGATGGTCCTATTCGTTCAGTAGTTAGTGTGACTTGAAACAAAACCACAGTATTAAATTACGTGCGGCTTCATCCCGGCGAGACGTGACGCTCGTGCACCGACAGCGTGGTGCTGCGAGCGAAGATTTGCCACAAAACACGGCACAGGTCATCTCTCGAGTGTGGTTCAGATGTGCAGCGTTAAATTACATGAATCTCTAAACATTTTATCATATTACTGAGAAGACGTGTGCTTTTACACCAGTGTGTGTTCGGATCTGAACTGCTAAATTGATTTTCTGGCTGAAGATATGCCACAGATATTTCACGGTATAGCTTCTCGCCAGTAAGCGTTTTGGAAGTGCGATTCTTCCGTTGATGTGCTTACTACAGATACTGCTTTGGTGTAGCTATTCTCTCGTGTGAGTTAGTATGTGACGTACCAGTTGGGATTTTCTGCTCAATGATTTGCCACAGAAATTGGAATCGAACGACACCTCGCCAGTATGAGTCCGCATGTGACGTGACAAGGCGGATTGCACACGGAATGACTTGCTACAGATATTGCATGCGTAAGTTATCTCACCAGTGTGAGTTCGCATATGACAAACCAGGCGGGATTTAGTGATGAATGGCGTGCCACATATATTGCATTTGTGCGGCGACTCGCTGGTGAGTGTCTGTATGTGACGTGCCAAGTGTGATCTACTGCCGAAAGCCTTACGACATACAATGCAACAAAATGGCTTCTCGCACGTGTAGGATCTCATGTGACCCGTTACTCGGGATTTCGTGGTGAATAATATCCCATACACATTACAGGAATGTGGCTTATTGCCCATGTGAGCCCGCAGATGATATTTAGAACGACTTGCTCGCTGAAGGATTTGCCTCTCGTTCCTGTGAGTCCGCATATGTTGCGTGAGTCCACCTCGTTGCGTGGAGAGCTTACCACAGATATCGCCGGTGTGAATCCGAATATGACGAGCAACGCAGGATTTCGTGCTGAAGGATTCGCCGCAGACCTTGTGCTAGTGTAGCTTTTTTCCCGTATGACTCACCATGTGACATGTTAGCTGTACTTTTTGTACGAAGGATTTTCCACACACATTGCATTCTTTCGGCCTGTGGTCTGCGTGTGTTTTGATGTGACGTGCTAAATGGCATTTTGTACTGAATAACTTGCCACACGCATTACTGAGCAGTGTCTTGTCTCTCGTATGAGTCTGTATGTGATATGTTAGCCCAATTTCCTGACTGAAAGATTTTCCACAAATATTACCTAAATATGGCCTCTCGCCAGTATAAGTCCACTTTTATGGATGAATTGCTTCCCACACATAGTGCAACAGAGTAGCTTCTCAGCCGTGTGAATCAGCATGTGATAACCTAGGTGAGAATTACTGCTGAAGGATTTGTAACAGATATCACATCGGTATGGCTCGTCACTCGTGTGGGATCACATTTGAGCGACTACGCTTTCATCGGTTGAAGGATTTACAACATAGATGGCAGCAGTTTGGTTTGTCATCCATGTGAGTCTGTAGGTGAAGTGCTAAGTAGGATTTTCTACCGAATGACTTCTAGCATATATTGCAACAGGTAGGCTTCCCGCTTATGTGTGTCTGCATGTGAGAGTCTAGGAAGGATTTCGTGATGAACGACTTACCACATACAATGCACCCATGTAGCCTTTGGGCTATGAGAGCCTGAATTTGTCGTGAAAGCTGTCATCTATTGCTGAATGTCTTGCCACACAATTTGCTCCTAAAACAGGTTGCTCCACCATCCGGAGGTTGATGATCTGCATAGCTCATCCCGGCTCTTGATCTATATAGACAAATTAAAACCATGTGACGAATAGTTTAACAGCCAACTCAACCAGAACTCTCATACAAAGGAAATGCTACTGTACATGCCACTCACTAGTATCCCACGCAGAGAATATCATTACACATGAACACCACATTTCTCTCACTTGTTACGAAGATGTGTTGCGTCTTTTCTCTCGAATTACGATATCACGCGGAAGTAAGTTGTGACGATGTGGGAATGTACAAATTCATAGACAACCTCACTTAAAGAAATCAATGATAAGAAAAGGTATACTCTAAAAAGAGTATAACAAGCCTTTTAATTCGGCACACATTTATAAACTGAAATCCGTGTATGTCCGTTCTCCTACATAATGACGGCATTAGCTTAGAAGCTTTGATGTTGTTCAAGTGCTCTGCACTTTGTGGCAGTCAAGTAATAATTTTTGTAACAGCCCTTGTTGTTGAGGGTGTTTGGGAGAATCTCTCTGGTGTAGATATTAATAAAGTTGAGAACATTTTTTGCCGACAGTCAGTAAGATCTGCTGAAGCAGGGCTAATCTTCTATGAATGTCACTTACTGTCACGCAAAACATACTTATTGAATTTTTACATTGTTATCACATCAATGTAGCAGTCTATACTTCAGAGTCTGGTCATTTCTAATTACTTAAATCTGATGTGCAATCAAACAGAGCCAACCCACATATCGGATGGTAGGATTATACAAGGAAGTTCATACTTACTACCATGTCATTAACAGAGTCCATATACAAAATGGAAACCACTCATCCTGATGAAATGCTGTGAAAGATGAAATATGACAAGCACATGACAGCTCTTCCCCTAACACTGATGCTTTCTTTTCTCCTCCAGATACTGTTGTCATAGACATTATGCAGTCAACAATGAATATGGCTTTGGTAGTGTTTCATTACTATGTTCTGATATCCTGAATTTGAAACCAAATTCAAGCTATCGTGTCTGAATATTCTTACAAGTGTTCCTTTAACACTACGGCTAGAAGGAACATGAAAATTAAGGCTTGAGCCAAAACTCGTGAAGACAAGACGTTGAATTGCACCATAGTGGATATTGCTCCTATGTAAAGGAAGGTATGGGATTCTTTTTATTTCAAAAGATCGCGGACAACGTGAATATTTTAGTGTCTTGATGACATAGTTGGATAGCATCTAAGTCTAAGCCTGTCTTCCCACCGCATATTCTATGAAAGAAGAGCGAGAAAAAATTTCTTGGTTAAAGGTCAGATCCGTTTACAACATGCACATGGGAAAAGTCGATCACGCATGCCAAAGCATATCGTAAAAAGAACTGGTACTTCTCAACTCATGGTGGATGCACTGAATTCTCATGGGCCAGTCGAATTCATAACTTCGTCACAAGCAAAGTAATGGGATGCTCGACCACGTGTTGTTACTGCACTCTTAGGAGAAAATAAGTGGACAAATAAAAGGGGGACATTGATTCCAGATACGACATGCTAGACCTCATGATTATCGCACAGGATATTGATGTTGATACCACTAGGCAACAAGGCACAAACAATATGACACCGGATTTTATGTCATACGTCCAGTGGCATATCACGCCAAGTAAAGGGTGCAAAAGAAAGGCCATTCTTCTTTACGTGATAATGCATTTTTGTGGCAAGTGATTTATAAGGTTAACAATTAGTTTTTCAGTAAAATGGTATTTAATTTTGCATTAATAAATATTCTCCACGAATCACCTATATTGCTGGAACATGTGGCACGTCGCAGGAGATGGACACGGGTTGCCTACTTGCCTGCCGGCATAATTGAACAAAATATGATAGCTCTCGCGGACGAAACACGCATAAAGTCTTTAATGGCGATTTTGGAGGAGATGGAGACATTCGGTACGGAGCAGATGGCAGAAGAGTTACTCTACCTTTCTGGAAGTTATTGCAGAAAGGAGCATAGCGTTTCAACTCTAGAGGAGGGGCTGCACACGGTGTCTGTTCCCCATGTCCGGAACGGCGTAACTACCTGCTGTCATGAGCTCTAAAATGCTTCAAGACACGCCAGCCGTAAAATAATACTGTCACATGTTTACAGAAATATGTCTCATGGAATCGGAACCAAGGTTCGGGCGTCCTCTGGAAGGTACGCGCTTTGGCAGGGCCCAGTCAGCAAGCGAGTACCACCATCCTGTAACCCATCACTGAACTATGTCTGAATGAATTAGCAAATTAGCCACAGCACATGAGAGAAGGCATATAGGCATCTGTGAGGTGCAAAAAAAGGATTGAGGGGAGAAAAGTCATGCGAAGCGGGGTGCGATTACTAACTGATGTACAATGGAAGCCAAAGAACAACTAATGGTTTTGGCAAGGAAACCAAAAATCCCTTCTGAGCACTACCTGACTAGAACACTGCTTACTATCTTATCGTGGCCGGTTTCTCTGAATGCACGTGTCGGACGGAGAAAAGAAGCACACACAGCCCATGGCCTTCATGGATATGTTCAGAAGAAAGATGACTGCCAACAATTTCCCGATTATGCAGAAACTGATCATCGCGAACACACGGTACAAAGAGCGTGATATTCACCTAGTCACGTACTACAATCGCTCCCATCCAACGCACATTGACTACATCCTTGTCAGACGAAGGAATCTCAAAGATGTTCTAGAGACAACAGTTGTTCCTTACGAAACCGTTGCGATGCAACATCGACCAGTTGTCTGTAAGATGCGGATAGTCAACAAGAGCTCAATACTTCGCAGGAAATGGACCAAATTGGATCAAACGGTGACGCCTGAAGGAGGAGGCCAACACTGTTGCAAACGTTACAGTGCCACAAGTCACCATATTAGAAGCGAGCTGGACTAAACTGAAAGGCGCCGCACGCTCCATTCCTGGAACAACTAAGTCAGGGCGACGACAATGAAGGATTAACAATGACACGTGGTTTCGGAATGACGATGTTATGTATGCAATACGATTCAAGAAACAGCTGTAAAACGAGTTCCTTGCTCGTTGGAATGCCTACAAAGCAGCCAGTAGTAAAGTGAAGAAGGTTGTCGCGGTAACAAAAGCAAAGCGGTAAGCAGGTCTATATATGAAACTTGACATGCGCTAAAACGAGCGGAATATTTAACGGCTAGTCAAATCGGGGCATCGAAACACGGAACGTTCTACATCATCAATTAGGAAACAGACGGTTTTCTACTCGACTGGCGGGAAGCGCGAGTACACTGGCTTAACTACTTTGACAAAATTTCAATCTTGGAATATCCGTACCTACCAATCCCAATCACCGCCGCTGTTGAAGGTCCAATATAGGAAATTGACGTCACCCAAGTCCAGGCTATGTTGAAAGAAATGACACCAGGGAAAGCCATCTGTCCTGATTATCTTCCGGCAGAGTTTTGTTTCTCTCAATGGGTGGATGCAGCAGTGTGGCTAAAGCAAGCTTTTCAACCAGATCATCAAAGAAGGTTAAGAACCAACAAACTGACGACGGAGTATCCATTCAAAAATAAGAGAAGTCCTGCCGATTTTTCTAATTACCGTCCGATCATACTTCTCAGCCACGCAGTAACACATTTCGAACAAATCATCGACAAAAGAATTAGCGATTTAAACGAACACACAACAAGCCAAGCTGGTTTTGTGTAAAATTGTGGCGCAACAGGAGCAACACACGCTGCAAGGCTGTTACGTGAGAGGTATTTCGAAAAGAATAAGAGGCTTCATCATGACTTTCTGGACCCTGATAAGGACTTCCATCCGGTACATAATAACCTAATCAGTCAGCGCTACAAGAGCATGGCATTACAGAGCACCTTGTTGAGAGGGAATAATTGATCTATGTAGAACCGAGGAGTTATGCTGAAGCTGTCGCAAGAGCGTCTGATGACGTCCGCGAAACTGTACAATTCTACCAAGGCCCTTCCGTATCACCACTGCTGTTCATTCTTTTGACGGACACCATTACGTAAGACCTGCACATTCCAATACCATGGACACATCTGTATGCAAATGGTGCAGAGAATAAGCGCCAAACGGAAGATCGGAACAATCCACTAGCGCAATACGTCCCGCGTCTCAACAAAAAGGATAGAGAATATATGACATTACATCGCCGAGAAGTTGGAAGCATGCATGATGACGGTGAAAATATAGTACGAGAAGAGAAATTTAAGTATCTTGGTTCCAAAATCTCTGATGATGGCCGACTTACTGATGAAGTCAACTTAAGGATAAGCAAACCCTGGCTGAAGTTGAGAATGACAACGGGCGCCCTTGCGACCGTCGGATGAAGGACCACCTGAAATCTAATATCTACTGAACTGTTATCCGTCCTGTCGTTTTCTATGGCAACGATTGCTGGCCAGCTAAAGAGGAGGTAAACGCCAACTAAGCATCATGGATACGAAGACGCTTAGGTGAACGGCTGACATAACTAGACTAGATCACATTTCAAATGATGTTATTAGAAAACGTTCCAGCATTGCACCGATAAAGAAGAAAATTTAGGAAAGGCGTGTGCGCTGGTTTGGGTATATTTGCGTGCAGAGGACGATATATTGAGAAATTAAGCGTATATACAGAAAGAAGGTGAAAAGAGGCGCAAGGGACAAACAAGACAGCATAAGACGAATGACCTGAAAGCTGTGAGACTACATAGAAACATGGCCCGTGACCGAACTAACTGGAGACTCACACCAGGCAGGACTAATTTTAAAAGAACAGAATAACAAGAAGCAGGTTGATGAATGATCTGTTATAGACATGGGATACAATGGATATTTTGCACAGCCTAACATTTAACTTACTATGTTCAAATTTTCTCCCTTAAAGCCTATGTCTAATATCTATGTTCTTATTTCCATTAAATAGTGTTTGAATGACAGAGCACCTCTGTATTACGTGTTTAAGTTATTCATAAACGTTTGAAATGGCGTATTTAGACAGAATTTTCACTTTTTCATTTTTGTTTCCTGATGAAAGATTTATTCTTCTACTTTAAGAAAATGTATAGTACTTACATCTTTCGTGCATAAATATGCTCAGAAAATTGATATAAAGGGAACAGTGCACCCGTGTCTCGGTCTAAGATGGGTGTGGCTTCGCTGCACGGAGAATTTCATGGTTCCTTTCGATTTAATTAAAGTTTGGTGCTCGTTGTTACAGAATAGCTCTCCATAGATGGCTCCACATGCGTATTCTTTGTATGCAGCAATAATACTATTTGGTATTAAGGGCTTCCATGGTTTCCATAACTGAGTGTTTTAGTGAAAATATTGTCATGTTGCCTGTTTGCCTGTGTGCCTTTGGATGTATATTCGTTGTTGAGATAATGTCCAGAAACTGTATTGGATGTAAGAAGCATTCAAATGATTATATGCATTCCCCATTCTATTTAGGTTGGAAAGCTGGATCATGCTACAGTCTTTGCCAAAAATTACAGTGAGTCTTCGACTAATATAGATCAGTAAAAATATTTTCTCGCTCAGGTGAGCGTAGAGGTCTGGAGTATGTAGATTTCTATGGGGATGGGGATTCCAAAAGTTACAAGGTAGTGCGTGATTCCAATCCATACAATGGTAAAGAAGTCAATAAACTGGAATGTGTGGGCCACTATAAAAAGCATTTAGGAACAGCTCTTAGAAAATTTGTACAACATAACAAACCATGTGTGGTAGAGGTAAATCAACTGGAACACTGAGAGACAAGTGTCAGAATTATTTTAGAAATGCTTTGCGTTCCAACTACAGTTTCATAAAAGATATGACAAATGCTCTATGGGCAACATTGTATCATTTGACTGACCATAAAGTGCCTCCCCACCACAGGTGCCCTATAGGAACAGACAGCTGGTGTTTATACCAACGAGCCACAGCTGGCAAACTACTTGAAAATTATAAGCATAAAGCAGGAATACCACTGGAAGTCTTAATGCAATGGTAAGGTAAGGGTTATTCTGCCTAAAGGCAGGTTCGAACCTCCGCAGAGGTGTTCCTGAGCCGGAGTTTACATGCAGAAGGGTGGCCAGTTCCTTTCTGCTCCTCCATTCTCTTACCCGCACCAACAGCGTGTGACACCCCATCCAACTCCTGACCACGCCCAATGTTGCATAACTTCGGAGATCTCACAGGATCTGGTGCTTCAAAACGGCTACGGCTGTTGGCACATGCAATGAAGCCTGTGTATGAAAGGCTCTGTAATCCAAAAATGTTATTCGAATCTTTTCATGGTTTGACTCAAAATACCAATGAGTCATGCAACGGTACGGTATGGAAGAGGTGTAGAAAAGATACATATTTGGGGCTATCCACTCTCAAACTGGGTGTCATGGATGCAGTCTTACACTTTAATTGTGGAAACAAGGTTCAAATAGAGGTTTTAGGAAGAATTAAGTTTGTGCCTTATATGTACTCAGCATCAGGAGTGTCACAAGCTGATGAGGCATGTGTACGCATAAGTCAGCCTCAGAGCACTTCTGAACAAAGACAGCGAAGAAGGTACCTCAGGGAAAGAAGAAAACTGAAATAGGACAAGAAACTTGAAGGGGAAGGTCGCACCTATGCAGCGGGAGAATTCTAATACTTTCAGGTAAAAAGAAAGAGGTCTAATCATAATACAACCCTTTAAATTTACTCAAATCTAAAAACTATGTTTTCTTTTCAGGTTCGAACAATAATGAATCGAGTTCTAAATCGGATATCTACCTCTAAAAGGTCTCAAATTGATGATAATTAATTTAGAAATATCTTGTACTAGAACTGAGAAAAAAAATATCCCCGTTCAAAAACTGAGAACGAAGAAATGAAAATTATTTTGGAAATTTTGAATTTTTGAAAGAAGGTGTTAAAATTCTTTGTGAAATGGTGATAAACTAATATATTTAGTAGGAGACATCAAGAACACTAACGATGATAGTTCGGCGAAAGAAACATTAAAATAAATGCATTTTTGTAGTTGCTAGATAGTCTCAAAAAAGTGCCATTTTTGTTAACAAAACATTCTTGGACAGCCCTTAAATGATAAAGTGGGCAATCCTATAGTCTTCATTTACCTTCCTGTTAACTACTAACACGATTTTAAAATTTTTGTGTAAAATTATGGATTTTGTAATGAAGCGAACATGGATACCGCGGACAAACAAGACAGCATAGAACAAATGAACTGAAAGCTGTGAGACTACATAGAAACATGGCCCTTGACTGAACTAACTGGAGGCAATGAATCACAACACCAAGCAGGACTAATATTAAAAGAGCAGAATAACAAGAAGCAGGTTGATGAATAATCTGTTATAGAAATGGGATACAATGGATATTTTGCACATCCTAACATATAACTTACTATGTTCAAATTTTCTCCCTTAAAGCCTATGTCTACTATCTATGCCTTATTTCCACAAAATAGTGTTTGAATGGCAGAACACCTCTGGATTACGTGTTTAAGTTACTCCTATAAACGCATTATAAAGAATAATATATAACTCAACAAAATAAAAAAAATCAGGAGTATCTGTTTTTATCGGGAGTGATAGTTTGAATATCCGGTGAAATTGTACGAGTAACAACAAGAGGGAAGACCTTCAGTGTATTCTAGCCTGATTGGAATTTTGCAATTCATATTTCTGCTGACATCCGTCATAGATAGCAGACGATCATAATAATTTATTTTCACCGTAATCACGTCTATAAATATGAAGACTATGGAGGAGAGACAAAAAGAAGTCGGCTCAGGGCCTTGTGACACTCGACATCTACAAGTGAAAGGACACCGCATCACTACATGTTTAGTTCAGAACTATGTGTCTACACAAACTTAAGTTAGCCTCATCACTAATTATTTATTTCAGGGTGATGTGTTGTTCCAAAAATGGAAGGAAATCTCATCAGTAATTGTAAGCTCATAAACATATGCCTTTCCACATGTCAGGAATTAGGAAATTTTATGAACCTTAAAACCTGTTCACATGTAATTCAGTACCAAACTGACAAGGCAAAAAGTCATTAAAGTTGCTGCTTGATATTTGCAGAATGCTGAAATGAGTCAGGATAACATAGCACATGAGGTGAGACATAAAACAGAGTGGTATGCAGTAGATAAGATCCGGTGAACTGAATCATTCAGAGCCTTATATACCAAGGAAAAAGCATACTCACAAAATGCTTGTCGCTTTGCTGGTTCGTGACTGTATCTGCACAAGATATGTTTAGGAAGAAGAAAGCTATTTAAACTCCATCCAAGAACAGAAATGTGCATTTTGCATGTGAAAAGTATTCATAAGGAACATTTTTATTGGTGGCCATAATATATGATTATTCTCTAACAGCCTATTGTGTCCAGTCACATAAAAATTACAAAGAAACAGCAGAATTTCCTCCTCAAAGAGTTGTATTTTGGGCGATCTTCAGTTGTGTGCATGGTTCTACTCTGACTAATGAAAGCATGTAAGCTGGTACTGGGTAGTTCTGAGGACTGATATGAATATTTTTTGCTACTGGTTGCAAATGTACAGTAAGAAGAAATCAATGCGTCATATAACATTCAAGAAGACTCTAACCACCCACAAAATAAAATAAACCTTTCAGAATTCATAGTTTCCATCACTAATCTGGTCTGAAGTCAAATCATAGGCTATGACTAGCCATTGCATGACCTGCCGATACAGGGGCTCAGTTAAGATTACCAATCCGAGATTATACCATCATCTCCCAGGTATTATCAAAGATCGTTGCGCACAGTAACGAACAAAGGTGTGACAGCACAAAATTAATTAGCATATAGTCGAAAGGCACACCTACAGTTCAAACTAACTACTGCATTAAATGTTTGAAAACAGGATGTACACTTGTGCTACTTTTTAACCTCAGTGATAAAAATTACAATTTTGAAATAATATTATATCATTGCATTATTATTTACCTACTTTTAGGAGATAATAAATTCACTTACTTGAAGTATTCTGAATTCTTTAGGCAACCTGCACAAATTTATAGTTCACTTGTAGCTGTCCATTTTATTAATTCATACTAACTGTGTAAATGTGTTTGCAATCAACATTCTACAAGCACTTGACTGACAATGAGCACTAAAATGAAAAGTGGAAATTGGCAACAATTGACCACAACACTGGAAAAAACATAAATTAAATGCCACAAATTTCCTTTGCTTACAAAAATGTGGACGTTTTATTTGAAAACTATGATACCTAAGATGTAGCACAACTGACCTCAACGTTTCATTTCTACTACAACTTATCTCTTAATTAACACACAAGAGAACAGAAAAGATCATTAGAAAAGAATCTATCCAAATAAATACTTGAAAATGGCATCTTTGAGTTATAACACTAATGAACTCAGGCGTCATTATATTGATTAATGAACCTAATTATGTTGGTTTAAAATTATTTTACTGTTTACAATGTACATAAAACTTAACAGCTTCAAATTTGTATATTTAGCTTATAATCTACAAAATGGCTATTTCTGTGTGTCACTGTTAGTACTGTACCAGGAAAAATTTAGGATATGGGCATAAGAATCTTGTGAAGGGGGAACAGTCCTTAGGGAGCAGATACGGAGAGATTTAGATGCAGAGCGAAATAATGGATATATTTTAAAACTTAATTTATTCACCTGGAGAATTTGATGAATAAGTTCCCTATTATTTCTGACTCGTAGCATTAAACCAAATTAAAATATTGTCAGAGCAAGTTCATGTCGCCTGGCTAATTGAAACACAATAAATATTTATGATTGTCCATCTTTTAACATGAAACGATTATCTTTCGTTGAAAATCAATAAGTTCTTTCCTGATAAAGATCATAAAGTTCTTCAAGTATTGGTTCAAATGACAAAAACTGAAAATGAATGTAACACCCATACACGTGTAAAATGAATTTCCCTACACCACTTTCAATATTTTAACACTTCAAAATTTGGCAAATTTTATCTTCTTCTAAAGTTCGGTGCTATAGTCTATTTTATAACTGTCACTCAACATTTATAAAATTTAATGTGAAATCCAACGAGCGAAATAGTTTGTTGAATTATGAATGAAATCACTGATTCTACAGTTCAACTTGTAATATAGTCTGTTTAAATCTCAAGTATGTTAACAGTGGCACTCATGTCACCAGAAACATCAAAATATCAAACTGAACATGTAGAGAAATGCGGTTCAACGAACATCATATGAAGTCCTCGACAGCTGGTGTTGTGATGCTATCCCCACGGTACCACGTCTGATTCCCGCGTAGTAACCACGTTCCGAATCGAACCTCAAACCGCGTTCCATGTCCCGCGTAGTAACCACGTTTAAATTCTATGAAGTCACCACGTTCCAACTCTCACGTAGTCAAAATGACAGCAGCTTTATCTGACAAAATAGGCACTCGGTCAGGGTTTCAGCGTGTCACTTTTAAACTTTATAAACAAGAAAACGTTCAACTGACAAGATTAACTTCTGAGTGTTCTATGCTTGTAAGTCGTACAATTGGCACTGTATTTTACTACGTGAATTTCCTCTAATATTTAATCACTGGTAGATGATTGTTATTGCTCATTAGATTGGATTCACTGTTTATGTTGCACAGTTATAACATATTTACACACGAAAATCAGTCTCATCCACCATAACGAAATACTTAATTCGCGGATATTTACAAGTTCCTATGACGGCAATGTCATACAATGTCAAATACTGTTCACTTGTGATGAAGGTTTAACCGTATTAAAACTTCAACAAGTAATTATTACACACGTACTTAAGGTAACTTTATGAAATAGATTAGTTTGACAGATTAAATGTTTAATTATTTCACTTGAAAATCGTCTTAATATTCATACGCTTATTTCTCTTGAATGTTTAAAGTCAGTTTCATTTCAATATGAATAGAAGTTTAAATCAATTAAATTTGTTCGATTTGCAGTGGAAAGTACTAAGTCTGTACAGTGATTAAATATCATAAATCTTTGACAACACTTTGAAATTATTATGTTAGTACCATATCACTAGAAAAGTTTCTAAGTTCCAACACGAGTTATTGTTTTATAAGTCTTGGCGAAAACTTTACCGTAGAGTTCGTACGATGTGATGTTTTAAGTTCGAACCTCGCGAACCCGTTCATGTGAGACAGCATGACTACACGACGGCAGCGATATGAGAATTGAACTGACTTGACCTAGCAAAACCCCGTTCTTTTATACCAATCTGCCGAGCTCAGCTTCCTCCTCTCGTGGAAAAATCAAGTTTTTTAATACCTGAATTACTCTTTAAGTCCGTTAATGAAATTGCAGTATGTTTGAATTTAAATAATGGGCTATACGATGGCGTCTCTCATTAATTGATATATCAGTGGGTTCCAAAGTTAGTACAATTTCTTGTAGTATGTTCGACAATATCAGGGGGTGTTCACGTGATAGCTGCATCACGCTCTGCGTGACGTATCTTGCTTGCTGTATGCATGCTCGAACCGTTCTGTTGCGCTACATCGCATGCTAAGGTACCCCCGCTGCGCTGACTTCCATTAAATAAAATTATGTTCCAGGCCACACAAGGTTCCTGGTACAGTACGAACGTACAAAATTACTGAGACTATCTGGAGGTAATATTTGCAGACGGCATTTCAGATAATAAGAATGTGATGAACAAATGATGCATTGACAGTGAAGGAAAGAACACATTTTACATGGTTGCTTAAAGGTATTGTAAAGAAATACACTACAAAAATATCTAGCTTTCCCAGAGATTATTTTTGTATACATATATTGAACCCGAGTGACTTAGGCCCATAGTCAGTCATGATTTGATCGGTAAAATAATATATGGTACATTTATTGAAATACAGAAGTGTAGTTGAAAATATTTCGTTTATGTAATGTCGAAATCAGAGCGAAGGAAGGACGACAGACTGGAGCCTGACGGATTAGCTCAACACGACAACTTTTAGCTACTTCACAGCAGGGAATATCATTAGTTGGCGAACAAGGAAATACAGAGTCCACAAATAAGTCTTGGTCAGAAAGAGGAAGGGGGAGAGTCATACAAAGGAAACTCACAACATGAGTAATACATTGGGATATTTTTGGCAGGACGGAAATTCCGGGAGGTCATGGAAAATTACAGCGGCTGCGTGTACTTTCGCTAGCCTAAGTTCGAGCAGGTGGAGATTTAAATCACGTGACCGCTTGCCGGCCAATCGTAAAAATTTAATGGAAGGCTCAGGAATACCATCTTAAGGAATGATGGATGAGATATTTTCGTAACTACAAAAGTAATCAGTAATAAATTATTGTGAGTACACGGATGGATGTAATGAATTTATTAGAGATCACGCATGGAAAAATAATCAATAATTATTGGCAAATTAAATAAATTGAAGGCTGGATTTCTTGGAAACCAGACAGCTTGAATGTCATTGGCTGAAAGAAGACCACGTTGTAAGGGACGCTTACGAAGGAGCGAAATGCGAGGAGCTAAATCCACCCGTATCTCCTAAATCTGTGATCACCAGGAGTTCATATTTAATCCAGCGGATATGCTAGCGGAGTGGATTAATTTGATGTAAATTTTAACTTCCAATTCGAAGTGCAAGTACCGATATTAAAAATCCACCCCCTCCCTCAGGGGTATGACGTCAACGAATCCGCGGGAAAAAGGCTTCATCCATATATACGGGGCAAGGGATCCTCGCCAGCACACTTGAAGCTGAATTGACGGTCGCAACACACTTGTAGTGAATCTCGGGAGCTGAATTGACGGTCGCAGGACACTTGAATTGAATCTCGGGAGCTGAACTGTTGGTCGCCGCTAACTTAGAATTCTACGGACGTACAGTCATTTAATGGCGCGAGCATCCGCCAGTGTTTGTAAAATGTGATCGCGCTCAAGCAACATGTTAAATCTGGAAATAGTTAACGTAGGACAGTGTTTGTCATTTATAAATAATCAGTGATGTAAAGTAATTGCACTGCGAGGGAGTAGTATAAATTATATCAAAATAAGTACGTACATAACAGACTGTGTGACGAACAGTACTTTAAGGGAATGGTAGCCTGTACTTTGCTATATCGAACCGATGTCATGAACACGTCAAGAGTGCCGTACGAAACAAGCGTATCGCGACGGGCGTAAAGTTGACACCTCGTCGTACGTGTCCAGGTCCATTGTGCGGTAGTTGGACGAAGATTAAATAGTGTAAATATTAAATTCTTGGGTCTAGGATAGTAATTTGTTGTATAAAAGTTAAAGTATTCAGTGTTAACGCTGTAAATGGTGAAGGTTTGCGGTAATTAAGATATGAGTGTAAAATGGTAATGTGCCAGGAAATCTTTTGTGGAACTACGCCATCAAGAATGGAGGAGTAAAACGCAGAGAGGGGCCGGATGGAGCCTCTCATCTGCAAAGCTGTAATGGAATACCGATAACTAAGATGAGTACTAAACTGTAAATAATATTTGGGAAATGTTATCGTGATGGGAAAAATGGGAATAACTTGATTATACTTGGTTACCTTCTGTAACAAGATGAGTCGCTTAACGACCCCATCCTAAATTTGTAGCACGGACAGTAGTAAATAATAATAATGTAAATAATCGGGTCTTTTATGTATTCAGTTTGTTGGAGATGTAAATTTTGTATATATAGTGTAGTACGTTAAGTCATGCATGCATTCATATTTCTTTGTAGTCAATAATTTTCTTTACATTTGATTTTGATTATGATAGTTAAATAAGACCCGATATGTGTTTTCTGTTTTGTCATTTTAACGAGCTATGTAATGACATTGAAGGAAAATCCAGCTTCGCCATACCAGTTGTGTTTTGTTGTAATTAATATGGTCATCTTTTCAAAGTGAAGTTGTTAAATTTGTGAGATGCGATTAACATAATAATTTCCAAGTAAATCATATCTGGAGTGTTTAGTGCCAGAATAAATCGAGTTTGTGAAAGGGGTTATGCGTTAAACATATTAAGAGTGGACTACCGTATAACAGGCGAAAATTATTATTTTTTTAATTAATAATAATAATAAATAAATAATATAACTACTTTTTTGTGAAGATATTTTTTTAAAATATAATTTGGATATAATAATAATTCATGTGATATTGGAATATTTAGTGAGCAGTGCGTAATAATAAATTTATGTGATCTGGTGTTGAGTTTATCGGGAATCATGTAATGACGGGAGGTCGTTTTTTTATTCGGAATTAAATTGCGTGGTAATTTAATTTGATCAATTAATAATATTGAAATGTAGATCGGTGCTAATAATCCGTACATGTTATGAACGTGTGGTTTAAATTACGGTCCAATATATTTTTACGAATAAATGTCGTGTCTTAAAGTTGCGATTCATTAGCCGGAACACGTAGGACTAATATTACGAGACCATGATTGTCAAATTTTGGTAAATATAATTTCAAGATGTTACGATTATTTGTGGAGAATGAACTAAGACGTAGATCAAAATGAGATAGAAAAATGTTAAAGAATCTGCAGTCAGATAATAAAAGGTCGTACGATGTCAAAAGTGGAATAAATAAGTCAGTTGATAATTCTGTGAGAAATAAATGAATCAAGGAATATTGATATAGAAAGGAAAATAAATTCCGTACGAGAGACACTAAGGATATTGATATGAGTGTAAAATGTACGGGCAGTGTCACAGAGAAAGACTGAGTTACATAGCGGGTAGAATTCGAACCCGTGACAGCATGTACGAAATAAATATTCGTTGAGGTACAACGGATCTAAGGATAATGAGAGTTCAGATTCCACATAAATGGTCGTATATTGTATTCATTGTAATGACGAGCGAGGACAATCATGATGTCGTGATAATAATAATAATAAATATTGCAGATAAAGGATTGGACCGCCTTAATTAAATGAGCGTTGATATAGATGTTAAACGGGAATCTAAATGATAATATGCAACCGATAATAATAATAATAATGTAAGGACGATGTTAAATCATCGCGATCAGATTAATAATAATTGTCATAATAATAATAGTAATGATGTCGTTGGTTGATCAGTGAAATATTTGTAATTGCGACCGATATCTGTATATGTTTTGGCGCAAGTGACATTAATAATAATAACCTCTTAAGTGACGTGAATAATAATAATAATATCTTGAGTCACCTATTCATTAATAATAATAATAACCACGAGAGGGATATACTAATAATAACAGTAATAACCATTTGTGTTTGCATCCCGCATAATAATGACGATATTAATCAAACGTGACAGTGCCAGGAACCGTCGAGTAATAATAATAATAATAATAATAATAATAATAATAATAATAATAATAGTAATAAAAATTTCAAGGATGATAAATTCATGAATATTGTGACGATGGTGAATTAAATTATTTGGTGACAACATCCCTCTATTCGTATGTTGAATAATAAGAATGATAATATTAGAGTCATTTGGTACCTCGTTATTGTACGGTTTCCATACGGGACGATGTTACAGTAATACTTGGCGTGTTTGTTTACTTCGCTCGCGATGCGAGGGGGGGGGCCATTGCCACGGTATTTCCCAACCGCTTCTCGTTATCTCAGCTGTGTCAGTAGTCTGTTGAGGCTAACTGGTAACAATTCAGATCACATGTAAATAAAATGTAAATGCTAATTCAGTGGTATGGCATCAGCTGGATATCGTAAGATAGGAACTGTCCGTGGAATCCAGTTTTCGCAATTCACGAGAAACATTACCCAGTCCGAGTACCGGTCTCGGAAAAATGTACATAGCCGGAGTACATCATCTTAGTTAAATCGGGAAGCCGACCGTAACATGGGTTATGCTCGGGCTCCCGATAGAAGGAAGCTATATCCTTGAGTAACGGTTCGATTCAAATGGAATCGATCCGTAAATTATACCTCCAAAATGTCATTTTATTTCAGAAGCAACCCAGCAAGATATTGATACCACTTGCGGTATGGCAAGTGATTTGTGTATGTAACATGTGTGGAAATTTAAATATCGTTGCCAAATGTATCAAAGTTTCATACGTCAGATGGCGTAATAAACCGCTCCTTCTGGCATTTATTTCAAAGGAAACCACTCTCATAATCTTTTTATTGTAGTTAGATGATGCCCTTTTTAAAGTAACAGTCACTTCCTAGTCCTACCATGGAGTCCTTAAATTCAGTTTACAATCGAGCCTTCCCTATTTTAATTTTAATTGCTCCGTTCATCCCCGTGTTCTATTATGCCGTTATATATATATTTGATGACTTAAATAATGAACCGACACCCCTGAGATAAATGCTAGTCTGGGACTCGGGAGGTGGACGGGTGCAATATATATTAATTTATATTCAGTATAACTACATGACGGAACAAAAATATGATCTTACATTTCCTGAATATTTTAGATAAATATAACCAACAGAATTTTAAGATATTAGCGTTTAAATGAAACTTTGAAAAGAAACGATTAAATTGATGAAAATGGCCAGCTTTTGGACATAAACCAACCACTACTGAACACAACTGTGAATAGGTACAATATATTCCATATTGTATAGGATTCGTACTGTACGTACTTTGTTTCTTCTTTGATGTACGGCAACAGCTGATCATCAGTATGTTCTTCTATGAATATTTCCTCCTTAATATCTTCAGAAGGCTGTAAGTAAGAAATAAGAAAACTAGAATAAAGAAGTAAGGGAATAAAATATATAGGCCTAAACAAGAAACAGCTGAGAAAATAAATTTCACAGTGGCACAAGGAGAGTATAATTAATTTACCTCCCATTTTAAAAAATATGAGAGCGGAAATGAACAATCAAATCACTTCAAATGCAATGGAGGTGTCTACCTTGGTGGCAAATGGCACAGAAAAATACCTTACTATCAAGCATTAAATTGTCAATGAACAGACAGGAAGACAATTTCCTAAAATACAGTATTATACAATTTACACTAACTTTTTCCTTTTAAACACACAGCTCATCATTAATACATTTACAATATTTACAAAATTTAACTCATGATGATGATGATGCTTGTTGTTTAATGGGGCCTAACATCGAGGTCATCGGCCCCTAATGGTACGAAATGGTATGACAAGTTAAAAGTCCAAAATTCTCCACTGACCAGAACTCAATGCGTGAGGACGAAGAATGAATGAATGGACAAGAATTTAAAGCAATCAGTGGATGCGACCCGCAATGCCTTACATTCACAGAAACTGGCGTAAAACAATAGGATTACTGACCAAGGGACTGTTGCTATAGCGTAACACTGAATGGATGATGCTTGCAGTCTAAAGGGGGTCGAAAATCCAAGTTATCGGCCCCGCATAACGCTACTTACCTCTAGGAAGGTAGAATATGGTATTTGTCATGTTGCGGTACTAATCAAAAGTAGCAGAGACTTGCGGTATTCCACACATTGTGGTACTACACACAGGTTATGAAATTCGACATGCAATACAGACCTATGGGTTTTCTCACCTTGCGGCGCCATTTACAGGCAACGCAAACCTATGGTGTTCATCACATAAGAGTACTAGCCACAGGGACCTGCACTATCCTGCGGTGTTCCCTCATAGAGTGGGTACTAATCACAGACAAGGCAGGACCATGGTAGCTATCATCTCATGGTCCCACTCATATGGTGGTACTAATCAGAGGTGCTGCAGAAGCCGATCGCACGGTGCTCCTATGATACTAATCACAAACCTATTTGGTACCTAATATAGTGGCACTACGCGCAAGTAAAAGCGAACCATGATGTTCTCCGCATGGTGGTACTAATCACAAGTAGTTTCGTGGTTCCTTGGTCGCCCCTTACGGCAGGCGGGGAATAACGTGGCTGTATTCTTGGTCTGCGTCCCCCAACCCACAGGGGGGTTGTGTGTTTGGTCCGCGAGAGGTATTTTATTTCCCTCAAGTCCGCCAGCAAGCCGCTTAGGACCCCCTATCCGCCACCTGGGACGCGCCACGTGGGAGTATCACTTCTCCCCCTGCTACGCCAGCGTAGTAGGTTCGTGCAAATTTTACTCATAACATCTTCTGTATTTAAAAACATTATCAACTCATATACAACATGTGGAGTAATTTCAAACAATAATATACAACTGCTATTAGATTAAAATTTACATTGCATTTATATATTTTATTTTTTTACACTTTTTGGAACCTAACTTGCATATCGACCTGCTGCGTCTTAACCCAAGTCCTCTCGCCACTGCTTTTTAGACAACTGATAAGAGATAGGAATGTGAAAAGGGACACATTGCAGGATAGCAGTAGACAACTTAGCGTAGGAAAAGCGGAACATTTATAAATATGTACATTTAAAATTACCTATATATTTGTGAATATTCAGCGGCGAATATGCACACATACATAAGGGGATAGAGGCACTTCCGTGTATTTGTACATGTAGAATTTTAGGAAAATTAATAAATAATAGTATTAATAATAAATACTATCTCCACAATATTACCCAATACTATTACTTGCTTCCTTTTTCCTTTCTGCTGATCCCTATTTCAACAATGACTACCTATTTTATTTATCCTCTTATTACCGGAGTAATAATGTATCTCCTCTCTGTGAATACTTTAGTGCTGGCTACATGGCCAATGAAATTCGTGTCTTTAATGTGGTTTGCCGCTGCGTTATTCATCAAGTGATTCATGGTCACAGATACTATGGTTTACAATATTTATAAACATTAACTTCCACCGGCTTTAAAGTTATTGGTGTGCCCATCTGTGGTGTATGGCCAGACAGTGCCTTTTCCAGTATTCTTCTGCATTCTAGTGTCGTCGGTATGAACCATCTCGCCACTCTCCCCCTCCACCGAGCGAGTATGCGCACGTAAACATTGCGACTGTGGTCTGACTTCTGGCTTCTGGGTTGTCGCCAATAAGGTTCTGTGATGGAAGGACGGCGTGCTTCTCCGCTTGGCGGGGTGGAGAGACCCAGGGTGAAGTTGGTTTGATAGGGCTTACGCCCTCGTCAACTTTGCAATTTAATTTCAAATTTTGTTATCATTTAATGCACCTCGCCTGGAATTTTTGAGTGCACTCTAAGGGTTACCTTTACCATACGTAAGTAAGGATATTATGCTGAAGCGTACTGACGACTATGGCAAGATACTACACTGTAAGTGTTTTTTTTAACTCATCTTTAACTTGTTCCAACTGGTGAACTGAATATTTCTAAATGCCTTGTTCCGCCATTGTGAGGGAATCTTGAAACGTGAAATTTCTGAAGCTATTTCGAAGAATATAAAGATTACGGAATTTCATGAGCTTGTACTATCAAAATGTATACCTTCTTTAGCACTGCAATATTTGTTTCCTCAATATTGTTTTAGGACTCAACTATATCTTAGACTCGAGGTTTTATTGAAAGGTATTTCGAATTTCGGTGCCAGAAGAAGAAATGGTGGCACATATTCTGAAAAGTTTTCCGCCCTCCAACCGATCCTACCTCTTCCTCAGAAACAGTCCTACTAATTTTGTGGAATTAGAGGCTGCTTGTACTTTTGCTGAATATGTGAAGCACGGGGACGCGGGCAGACCCATCTGCCACCCCCCTCCTTTTAACCCGGCCTCGCCTCAATCTAGGGATAGTGGAAATCTTAAAAATGGTATAATTGTGACCACCTTCGGAATGCTCGCCCGTCAATAAAGCGTAGTACTGGTCCTTGCTCTTATTTGTGTGGGTCGAGGCAGCATATTAAGAATAATTGCGCAACTTCTTTCAAAAAACGCAATCAATGACTAAAGGTTAATAGTAATACTTGTGAATCTTGCCCCTGAATTTTCTGTGGATTCAGAAAGAGTTATTTGTCGGCAGGAATGTAATAAAATCTCCGATTTGGTTGAGTCTAAAAGTACCTTCGCGAAGGCAGAGCTGAATAATGAACCGATTGTTGCTTTAAATGACTCGGGTAACGTTGTCACTTTAATATATGATGATGCTTGTTGTTTTTTTCTATTTGCTTAACGTCGCACCGACAGAGATATGTCTTATGGCGACGATGGGATAGGAAAGGTCTAGGAAGTGGAAGTGGCCTTAATTATGGTACAGCTCCAGCATTTGCCTGGTGTGAAAATGGGAAACCACGGAAAACTATCTTCAGGGCTGCCGACAGTGGGGCTCGAACCCACTATCTCCCGATTACTGGATACTGGCCGCAATTAAGCGACTGCAGCTATCGAGCTCGGTGCTTACCGTCTTTCTCATCCTCACATCGAAGGTCAACGGCCCACTTTAATTGATGCCAGTTGGTATGATGAAATAAGGTCCTCTTGTAAACTGCCTGAGTTGCAGAAAGTCAAAATTGCATGTGTCACGGCTAATAAGGATAATATGGAAATTTTTGGATCTGTTGACGTGATATTGCGTATTGGTAATTTTACTTGGAAGGTTCATTGCTTGGTATCTCCGAAGCTAGCTTGTAGCATTATTTTAGGCACTGACTTGTTGTCAAGGACCGGATTCGTTTTAGACCTCCAGGCTAGAAAATTCTACTTTATATTTTCCTCAAATTGTAACGTCGATATTATTGATGCTCCTTTGGGTACCTTCAGAATTTCTTGTGTAGTAGGCCGCTACCAGGGAAGAACAATGAAATCGATCATTTGGATCTTAATTATTTGGATTATCAACACGGTAATAAAGTCCGTAACTTGCGCCATCAATTTCCTGAAGTATTTACCAACAAGTTAGGACTGACGGATGTACTGGAGTACGATAATGAACTGTCTGACAACCAACTTGTTAGAACCCCTCCTTACCTCATCGCATGCTGGAACACAAAAGGATTATCGACCAAATGCTTGCCGATGGTGTCATCAGACCGTCCATTTCTCCTTATGCCTCTCTGGTTTATCTGGTACCTAAACCCTCTGGAGGATACCGTGCCGTTATCGATTACAGATTCCTGAATCGTACAATCATCCTGCAATCTATGCCTTTGCCAGATTTACATGTTTTGGGTGGTTCTCCGCCCAAGTTCTTTACCTTGTTAGATCTAAATCAATCCTATTATCAGATTCCGCTCTCTAAAACTTATATTTCCCTGAGCCGCCTTCATCACGGACTGGAATATTTATGAGTACCTCAGGTTGACGTTCGGACATTCTTGCGGAGCAGCTGTTTTAACTAGATTTCTGAATTCTATTCTAGGGGATATCAAGTTTATGTTTGTTTTCAATTAGCTTGATGACTTGTGATCTTCTCGAATACCTTCGAAGAACACGTGGCTCATGTCACGGAAGTCCTTGAGCGTTTGAAAAAGGCTGGTCTTACTGTGAAACTATCCAAGGTAACCTTCGCCAAGCTGAGTATATCCTTTCTTGGCCATGTCGTGTCACCCGACGGAGTCTCCGTTGATCAATCTAGGACCCAGGCTATCAGGGAATTCCAACCACCTAAGGACGTAAAAGGTGTTGCACGCTTTGTGGGGACGGTAAATTTCTTCCGCAAGTTTATCCCGAATTTTGCTGTGGTACCTCACCCCTTAACTATCTGGGGCGTAAGGATGTCAAGTTCATCTGGGCCCCTCCCAGCAAGAAGCCTTTGAAACTCTGAAACTTGCCTTATCGAATGCTCCTGTGTTGGCCATACCCGACTTTAGTAAACGTTTCATTGCACAAACTGATGCCTCTGGAGAAGCTGTTGCTGGTGCACTCTTTCAGGACCATGAGGACGGTCGTAGACTCGTTGCCTATGTGTTTAGGATACTCATTAATCTGGAGAGTAAGTACTCAATCTGTGAGTTGGAATGTTTGGGCGTGCTGTTTGCACTTGAGAAATACGGACCCTTTTTTGAACATGTAAATTTCGACCTTGAACCGACCCAAAAGAACGGGCAGAATCACTAGATGGGCACTTAGGATTCCCACTTTTAGTTTTCAGGTTAAGCGTATCAGAGGTTCGGAGAATGTCACCGCTGACAGCTTAAGTAGAATGTTTGACGGGATCTTTGGACTTGATGTAAAATCTGAACTTGAAGAAATTGATGAAACTAATGTTGTTAGTGTGGGCGCCATTCTTCCGGATCTACCTTTGTTATACCATGAGTTTGGCGATCAAAAAGCTGATCCTGAGTTGAATGAAATCACCGACAAGATTAGTGACGCAATGGTAGTAAAACCTTATTCTCTGGTGAAGGGTGTTCTATGTTGAAAAGGTCGAATTGATGCTAATTTCATTATTGTTGTTCCCAAGGTCCTAGTGCCAATCATCTTCAAATATTATCACTGTTGACGCATTGGTGGTCACTTAGGCACATTTAAAACTAGACAGAAAATTAGAAAGTTCTTCATATGGGAAATGATGGATAGTGATATCCGAAACAAGGCTAAGTCCTGTAAAACTTGTGCTATCAGTAAACCTAACCTGAAGAACCGTGTTCGTTTATTTTCATCTTCAGAAGCCTCTCGGCAGATGGAAAGGTCATTCATCGATTTTGTAGGTCCGCTCCCTCGCTCTACCTTGGGAAACATTCATATCTTTGTGTGTATTGATGCGTTCTCTCGGTTTTCCTGGATTATTCCCACTAGATCTATGACTTCTCGTACGTCTGTAAGTTGCCTTAATTCTATCTTCGCATTCTTTGGTCCTCCCAAGTTTCTGGTTTATGACAATGCCACTTGTTTAAGAAGTACCTATTCGGGTTGAACATTTCCCACGCTACTACAAATCCAAACACATCTTACGCCGAGAGAATGAAAAGGAACCTGAAATCTTCCCTGATTGCATATCATCACAATAACCAATCGAAGTGGGATGCTTGCCAACACTGGTTAGCCTATGCCTTCAATTCTGCCACACACGAATCTCATAGTAAAACTCCCATGTTCCTTATGTTCTGTTACACCCCGTATTCTCCTATGTCCAAGGAACTTGGTATTGATGATCTTCCCGACCTGTCTAAACCCAACGATGTTCAGAAGAAGAAATTGTCGGTATCCTGTAAGACAGGCAGAGATAAGTATAACGAATGTAGAAAGTGAACTAGGTTGAAAGTTGGTGATCAAGTTTTTGTCAGGTCCTATCCCATTAGTAATGAAATTAACAAATTTTATGCTAAGCTTGCTCCTAGGTATCAAAGTCCCTGTACTATTTTACAGTTTTTGTCTCCAGTATCCGTACTGGGGAGTGACCCCATCACCGAGAAGATTAGGCGAGTTCATCATTCCCAGTTAAAATCAGGTTATGTGTGATACCTCTTCTCTCTTAAGGGCTTCTTGATAATACATATGGTATGTAGTTCGGATCTGCGGATGAGGGCTACATTTCAGTGAACAAATATGTTTGATTATCTTTAGATTATTTGGTAACTATTCTGGTTGCGTGTGAATTTTATTTAGTAACTTTTCCATGTATAGTATTTTTGTTTTGAGTATTGCTTCCTTACCGTATGACCTTTTTCTCTCCAGAAATTGTTGTTTAGTAGTGTGCGAATTAATTACGTGTTATGTTTTTCTGCACCAAATCTGCATTCATGTCTCATGTGAATCTTAATAACACTGTGTATTAGCTTACTACCGTGTACTTGTTACCATTGTATTTTAAAACGTGATTGTGGTTCGTGGCGTATGGATCCTCTCACTTGCGCTATTGGCACCTATTTATTTAATCGTTAATATCTCATTGCTCCTTTGGTTTGGGTGCATGCCTGCTCTGTCCATCATAAATTGGTTCTATCCTGATCATTGAAGATTACTAAATTTTGATCATTAATTTAATTATGTATTATGTAGTAGCCTTTGTCTTGTAGCAATTTTTGTCAAATTGTATATAATATTAGATCTGTGCATTGTTGTTCACTGGTATGAAAACTGTTAAGGTGTCCTAACCTGTATTTATCTTTAACTGTTCTAGTATTCTATTGCCTATGTCTTGTTATCCGACTTTAATTTGGTGATATAACTACTGTCTATTCCGGTTGTGGTATTGTTAGGTGTGCATTAAACGAACCGAGTAATCTGTTAGGTTAGTTTCTTTATTTGGGGGGTTGACTAGGAACTGGATAGTACCCGGTGTTAGATCCTATTTTTTTAGTTTTGGATTTGCCTGTGGATATTGGTTATTGCGGAACTCTGTCGATCGGCCTTGGTGGTGGTTGGCTGTTTACCTTTACGGCATGGACTTAACTGTCTTCACTGCTTTCGGTCTCCAACTTCTGGTGGTACGATTTCCTAATTTCCGATTGGTCTCATACCCACCTCTTAATCATTTCTGTAATCAGTTGTGAATTACCCGTTAACTGAGTGATCTATTTCTAGACATTCCTGTCCTTTTGATTTTCTGGAGTGAGTAAAATTTTACCCTATCTACCTTCTCAAAATTAGGCATCTGGGTTTTTCTTTCTGGTAATTGTGGTTAACTACGTTGTTATTTGTTGTAATTTTGGGGCGCATGTGGTATTAATTCTGCATTCTTCTACAGACCTTACTTGCCTGGTTTCTGTCTCTAAATTGGTGTATTATTCATGAAGTGTGTTAAACTATTGAGTTGTAACGTCCATGTCGTCCTACCTCGTCTACTTGTTATGGTGGTGTTATTTTTCACAAATTGCACCAATGGATCCTCTACTTTCGAACCTAGTAGGTAATGGTTTTGGTCCTGAGTTAGTTATGTTGTAAGGGTACGTGATTTTGTTTTAAGGTTGCATTGTGAGGTGGCATGATGGCTTCACGGCATGTCGTTGAGGATAGTTAGTGCTCCCTTCCTCCCTTTTTTGCTAACGCATGTCCGTTGAGATTCATTAAGGTTGTATTGTTATTGTGTTATATAATTAAATGGTTATAACACTTCGGTATGGTCGGTATTGCATTTAATTTACCCCAGTGTTCCCGTAGATTGGGAAATAAATTCTGGCATGGGTTTACCACTCTTCTTAGAAAAACCTGGTCTGCTTGCATGTAATTTGTGATTCCTGTATGACCTGGTCTATTATTTTCTTGTTTTAATTCTCTGCATACCCAGGTAATCTGACGTCATCACGTATTTATCCTGTATTATAAAGTTCATTTTGGATTAACCTGCCAGTCTATTGGTCCTTTTCTCTCCAGAGTGTTAGTATCCGTTGCTATTAATTTTTGGTCATCTTGCCGTTCTGCGGGGCGCCAGTTGAGTATGGGATTAACTAGTGCTTCATAGGTGGTATTGAAGCCTCCCACTATTCGATGATCGGGTCTTATCGTGGTGTTTTCTCCTTCTTCACCGTTGTATTCAGCGTTTTCCGTCGTCCTAGTTCATGATCTACCATTTATATGTTATTTACCTTGTTTCATATATATTTCGCACGGTACCTGTGGCTGTGTGGCTAGAGTGTGAGTCTACGGATGTCACTTGTTACTATTCCGGATTTGTCCGAGATCCCTTGTGGATAAGCGGTAGAGAATCGTGTCAGGTCTCTGCTCTCATTTCCAAATTGACCACTTAATTGAGGGGTATTTCTAAACCATTTATTTAAATGAGTATTCCATTGTTGATGTATATGTTTGAAAATTCGGTGAAGTTGTGAGGAATATAATTAAAGATTGGGTGACACTTCTGAATTTCTTACTGCCATTTTCTGTCCTGCTCCACCATGGTGTTAATGATTGTGTTATTATGAGTTCCTATATCATAATACTATTCTTGACTTGGTGTTGCTGATAGCTCGTTGCTGATACGCATATCCACCATCTGAAAGATCTTGAAGTCTCAAACTGCAAACTAACTATATTCATCTTGCCTTGAGTAATTATTTACCGTAACCCATGGATTTTGATCTTTTCTCATATCCAGTTTCTCAGTGTTTCTCTTATTTGTGAGTATAACTATATCTGATCTTATCTCTTCTTTAGACGGGTTATGCATGCAGTGTATACGCAGCATTACAATTGATTAATTGCAAATTATAATTTCTAGATTTTGGTCGTGTATTTAATGGGTTTAAAAATTTATTTATTGGCTCACTGATTAGTGGTTCTACTCCACTGATTTAAAAAATTAATTATAATTTTAATTAACTTGGATTACTGTGTAATGTGTTATTGCTTCGCAACATGTTCTCCCTTGGTCAACGTCTGGTTATTTTGAAATTATGTATGGATTGCTGTTCTCTAAGTATTTCAATTCTGGAAATGATTTGACATCTCTGGGAAGGTTATCTATATGAAGAGTACTGTCGGTGTGGCTGTGATCGATAATTTGATGTGTTTCTTGCTGTGTTATCATGCATTGCTGGATAAGGTGTTATGATCTGTAGCATGTTCTTACTTGATTGATGCCTGGACTTATTGAACTTACCATGTTTGTGGTTTGTTCTATTCTGTCAGTATTTTCTTTCCTAAGCTTAACTTATTTCTGTGTATTGTGTATGTTTGAAGTTGTATGTCGTAGTAGCTTCTCGTTTTCATTGTTGCTGGTGGTGCGTTTATTATGTGGCATTCCGATAGGTTTGTTGACGTGCACAGAAAACTAATTTGAGGAGATGACTATCTTTAATTTTCAAGTTAATTCTTTTCCTTATATGTTGTGCACAAAATTTCTGCCGATATATTTAATTTAGCATGATATATTTATGGTTATATATTTCCTAGTACCTGGTCAAGGGTTGTTTAGGTAATTATTGTATTCTATTGTAATCCTGTTCTCCTTTTGTTTTTACTAGTTGTTGTATCCAATGTCATACTGTAGTCTTAAGTCAAGTTAATCCAGTTTAAGATTATGTGAAGAATTTACCTGTTGGATCTTGTGATCTTATTACATGCTCACCAATTTTGTTTTCCTATATTTGTTCATTTCTTTTCCTTGCCCTTCTGGGCGTTTTTCATTTGTTAAATTGGTTTATGCCACCCTGGCAATTATAATAAAATGGAAACCAAATGAAGGCGTTTCTTAACTTACGCAAGTCCGATAAACAATACTAAAATGAATGTCTAACATGTGATAATCTCAATTTGGGTTTATAATCGCGTGCATTTAAATCTAAGAAGGTTTATTATTCTACCAGTGAACATTTAGGAAGTTGTTCAGTTGTGTGTGTGTACCACAAAGTAACGAAATCTTTGAACAGTTGATGCATATGAACTTGCGAGACTTGTTTATTGGAATTAAAACTTAGCAAATGATCTGGAGCATGAGTGTCACCATTTATCTAGAACATTAACAGATTTACCTGCGACTTGCGTGTAGCACCACTTTAATGCATGGGACTTCTTAATGATTGAAAGTAACTGGACAGCTAGTGTCATTTAAATGCACTCAATTGTTTTTTACTCAATTCATATATGTTTTGGTTCTTAATTGACTATTGGATTCATCTTGCTGCTGGTGCATAAACTGGGACATGTGATTGGTGGTCATTTTCTTCTTCGGACTATTCCATCAAAAACTCAGCTTGTATCCAGACCACCACCTTATGAAAGTCGTCATATGTTGTATAAGTGGAGCTTCGGGGAGGATGACTATTACCGGAATAAGAATTGATACCTCTCTGTGAATACTTTAGTGCTGGCTGCATGGTCATTGAAATTCGTGTCTTTAATGTGGTTTGCCGCTGCGTTATTCATCAAGTGATTCATGGTCACAGATACCATGGTTTTCAATATTTATAAACATTAACTTCCACCGGCTTTAAAGTTATTAATATGCCCATCTGTGGTGTATGGCCAGACAGTGCCTTTTCCAGTATTCTCCTGCATTCTAGTGTCGTCGGTATGAACCATCTCGCCACTCTCCCCCTCCACCGAGCGAGTATGCGCACGTAAACATTGCGACTGTGGTCTGACATGTAGGCTTCTGGCCAGTCGCCATTAAGGTTTTGCTAGTGAGCTGTGATGGAAGGACGGCGTGCTTCTCCACTTGCCGGGATGGATAGAGTGATTATCATGGACCCAGTGTGACGTTCGCTTGATACGGCTTATGCACTCGTGAACTGTGAAAGTTAATTTTAAATTTTATTACCATTTAATGTATCTCGCCTGGAATTTTGGAGTACACTCTAAGGATTACCTTTACCATACGTAAGTAAGGATATGACGCTGAAGCGAACTCACGACTATGGCAAGATACACTAAGTGTTTTTTCAACTCATCTTTAATATGTTCCAACTGGTGAACTGAATATTTCAAAATGTGAAGTGCGTACCACGACAGGATGTAACTTTGCATCAACTTAACTCTACGTTTTAGCCCTGCGGTGTTTGAACATTATTCGAGTCAAAAAACTTATATGTAAACTACTTTTGTTTACGAGGGACTTGCACCTGCTGTGAATTAATATTAATTTTTATTCTTGGAAATTGTAAATTTAATACTCAATGTTTGGTAGCGGCTTTCTAGCCCTAATAAGTAGGGGTTAATGCAATGGTTTGGCAGGGTTATTAACCAAGCGAGTTGCTGCAAGGATGTGGAACAAACGTTCGTTTCCATCTTAATTTTCCTACTTCTGGGTTATATTATTAAATTAATTTCTTTGGTATTTTCGTGATTTTTCGACGTCCTGTTTTTCTTTTGTCTCTTAATATGTACATGCCTATTGTTTGGTGGCCAATGATTGGCCATTTTCCTTAACTACCTAGCGTGTTTTCGTTGCCATGGGAATATTATGTTAATTGATGGTGATGCTGATTGTTGATGGATGTTGGTGGAAATGAATTGATTTCCCTGTTATGAATTTAGTATTGTGAGTTGTTTAACCTGTTTTTCTTTTAATTAATTTTGGTATTTTTCTCTCCCTGTTGGCATATTTTCCTACCCTGTGTCGTGGACGTTATTATTATTATTATTTTGGGGTAAACTAATTCTTGGAAAATTGATCGTAATATTCCACCCTTCCTTGTGGGAGCTCCTTGGAATATACCCCAAATAGCGTTTCAGTATCAAGAAAATCACTCTTTAAGTACAACTATATTACCATTCTCTAAAAGAGGGAGTGTTTCACTGACATGGACATGACACATATGAAAAAGATTTCAAAGTCTTTTACGACTTACTGGAATCAAAAATGATAACCTCCCTAAAACCAGTAGCTAATAATAATGAAACTGAAGCAAAGATTTATTTAAATCAAGAGAATTGGTCAGACAGACAAAGGTCTGCCTTCCAAAAATTAAAATTACCAAGTTTCGACAGAGACATAATGTTGTGACTATACTTCAAGGGCAATTTTTGAAATAAGATCACTAGAAATTAAGGCCTAACTGGAATCAAAAGTTTCAAAATATCACCTTGTCCCTGAAAGTTTAGACAAAGAAAACCCTAGAAAAACATTGCCATGATTGAACCAAATATAACCATACTGTAGAACTTAATTCATAACCACTACCACTGCCCTAAGCTGATTGCATTGGAGTATGCGAAGCACATCTTTGAATGTATAAATAAGCTCTGCCCCACTTGTAGCATTATAATGAAGTTAGACATTATTATCAGCATCTCGACATGTTCATTAAGGCTCGTCTCTACCCCATTTAATCCTTCTAATCTGAATGGGTTGCATCGAACCAGATTTAATATTCAATTGCTTGTAACTGACAAAATATGAACTGTATATACCAAAAAAATTGTGTATTTGTTCATCTCCTTTAGTAGGTATTGACATGATTAAAAAATATTTTTCAGTTGCTGACTACTCTACCAGTTCAAAAAATTACATATATGATGAATGGATCAAATGGACATATCCATTAATATCAATGCTGCCCTACCTGCTGGTCACTACACAAACAATGTTCGACTACCTCCACGACTAGGGAGTGCTGCATTGTTTCTGTGATCAAATATGGCTGGTCATCAGCGGTTATTGAGAAATCTATATGAAATATATTATACGAAATTAGTGAGAGTAAACATGAAGAGGAAGCTGATGATGCATTGGCTGATCCTGAATTTGTGCTTTCCAAAAAACTGATGACGATCACGTTTCTCTGGAGGGAGAAGAAAATGACGAGCTCCAAGTATCTGGTTATAAACTACAAGATGAGACTGACTCTGTACATAAAGAAGTGTACATATCTCAAAATGGGACGGAATGGAGAAAGCAACCATATTGACAATCAGGTGTAAGGTACGTTCCACATTCAGCAGAACCCCTATTTAACGTTTTTACAGGGACCTGAATTTTTATTGTTAAATGGGGGTTAACGTAAATTGTGCCATCATACATTATTTACACAATGACAGCAATAAAAGATGGAGATATCTACATTATACACTGTACTTTAGTTACAGTTTGTGCTTCATTTTGGCAATTTTCTGTTGGTGAATGCAAATCTCTTCAGTTTAAGGTTTTTCTTATAAGGTTATGCATGATTTTTCATAAAAGGCAGGAAAGATACTGAACTCACACAAGCCCATTAAAATTACTACAGAACAGCAATCGTTTGTTTAAACATTATTGCGGATGTTTTCCAAGCAGCAGCTGACTCATTAGCATGTATTTTCTAATTCCAATAGACTGAACACCCATATTACATTTCCTTCCTAAGAACTGCAATAGTATCAGTCCAGAGGATTGTTGCAAACATTGCCAGTTTCCTTTTTCAAGCGCCATCACCTAACCTAGGTATCAATTGCAAGAAATCAGCTTCATTTCCCGTATCAAATCCTATTTACAATGAAACAGTAACAGTAAAAATGTTCACCTATTTGATACTTATATTTGCATTAAGCAAATCAATTAATCGCACACAGTACATGTTTCATTCCATTTTGAAACATCTTCAGCTGTATTACATTGCTTAGGTGAAAACACTAAGTATTTATCTTTTGAAGAATATCTCAAACAGGTACCTTGTTTTTCTTAAAATCCACATAAATTTAAAATTTGAAATAAATTAAAATCAATGTGGATGGTTGAATGGGGTGGTGAAATGAGAGGGAAATGGATCTGCTTGTGGTTAGCCTATATTAAAAATATCTATTCACTTGAACAGATGTTGTAAAAAATGTTTCCAGCACTTTCATCACCAAAATATTCTGCTTGTCTTCTAATAAAATGTTTTTTTGAAAATATAACTTTCCTTTGTCACCGTCCTCAATATTGCAAGGTGTTCTCTTTGTTTGCTCCTTCAAAGGTGATTGCTATTTGTTTTAAATTTACAAAAATTGCTCTTGAATTTGGATCCCTGGAGCTGATTGCTGTTTTACTATTAACACAAGAGCTTCCCCATAGTCTTGTTGCTAAAATCTACTATGTCCTTGGAGAAGCACAGCTAATGCAGCCTTCGACCCCATTCAACCATCCACATTCATTTTAATTTATTGCAAATTTTAAATTTACGTAGATTTTAAGAAAAACAAGGTACCTGTTTGAGATATTCTTAAAAAGATAAATACTTAGTGTTTTCACCTAAGCAATGGAATACAGCTGAAGATGTTCCAAAATGGAATGACACATGTACTGTGTATGATTAATTGATTTGCTTAATGCAAATAAAAATAACAAATAGGTGGAAATTTTTATTGTTATTGTTTCTTTGTAACATAGGTTTGCCGTGCACATTTTATTAAAATAAATTTCAAGCTCCCTGTAGAATAATAACAATTTTACTATAAATATACATGGGAACAGCCATTCTGAAATTTAACAAGATGCAAAAGTACATAACCTAACCTCTGAAATTAGTTATGCACACCACTGTATCTTGAGAAGTATCACATTCTTATTTAATTTCAGAACATAGTAAATTAAGGAATCTTTTACTTCAGCTTTTATTTCTAAGAGTTAACAAGTGCTGTCATTGCACTTATTGCAAAAATATGTTATCCCGATGTTTAATACACCAGTCTGTGTTGTGAGAAGACCTCAGACTCACTCAAGATCAATTCACTCATGCGTAGCAATGAATCAACACAGAAGACAATTGATCACATTCAATATAAACCCTGGAGTAGAGTGTATGAATACTGGTAATGGATGAAAACTAACATGCCTGAATTTGCCTGTGATAATGGATGAAACGGTAAAAGGATTCTCAATGTATTGTAACTAAACGATATTGCACAGATTAATACAGGAATTTTCATACATTATAATAACATTGTCATTAAAACGGGGGTTCTGTTCTACTACATCGGCCGCGAACAGATGTCAATCAGAGCCAGACATCTCATTTTAGCTCTAAGTGCCCATGCTCCAAATTCCTCTTCTGCCTTGAATCATCCTTAGCAAGCTTATGATGTCTTTTGCAGCGGTTCTTAATGTCCCATAACCAAAATATAGGAAAATTTTAACATTTCCTTAACGCTAAATGCGAGTTTTGCCCTACAGTATTTTGAATTATGTAAAATTGAATATAAAATTGCATTGCTCTTATGGAATAATTTTCAGGACCTGAAATTCCTTCCATTAAATGCGGGTTTATGCTAAATCGAGGTCACACAAAACTGGGGATGCACTGTAATATGAACAATGCTATTGTTTCATTTACATCATGGACCTATATCTATAGGCCTATATGCTCTTCAATATTTTAGTTGTTTATATTAATAATACTTCAGAGAAACGTAAATTTCAATTATGCGTATTCCAAATTGAGTAACATAATGAGAAATGCACCTGGACCCACGAGATATGCTCTTCAGAGGACAGGTGATCCCAGATGTTGGCAATGAAGTTATTCTTCATTTATAAAATACTGGAAACCACTTTATGGGAAACAAATTTTGAAATGAAGAGGGTTTTTGCAGATAAAAGGAAAGCTACAAGCCCATTACTTTGATAGAGTTTGAAGCATTTCTAGATATGTACGATTTACACAATTTGGAAACAATAGCAGTTTCTGTCTTTTGTTAACTGCTAATAATCACAATCAACAATAACATGCAGTTATCTATATTTGCAGTCTTGATTTTGCTGGAGTATAAAAATCAGTGGGCAAATCACTTCGAGAAGTATGGAATGAAGCAGACGGTCACTCTATCCTTCGAGCTACAATATCTCTTCAATGGTCTCAAATGATAACCCAGTTTTGAGCTTCGATAATAAGGAAGAGAGACCAGCCCATAGATGTAATGGCAAGTTAACAGCAATAAGAGATGTTCATGACATGTTCGTTTCACAACTACCTAAAGTGTTTGTTCCATATGAAAATAATACTGTGGATGAACATCTGGCTTCCTTTAGGTAAAATGCCTCTTTAACCAGTATTTATCTACCAAACCAAGAGGAAAATATGGAACAAAATTATGGCTCCCCTCGGATTTGGGCACGGTTTATGTGTGCGCCTCTACAGTTGACAACGCTACACCAGTAAACAGAGAGAGAGAAGTGAACAATGGAAGGAATGTGGTATTGAGACTTGTCAAAGATATTGAGGGAACAGGGAGAAACGTCACTACAGACAATTTCATCACCGACTTTACCCTGGCTAGTGAGCTTCTGAAAAAGAACCACAATTTCAACAATGCCAATTTCCTACTGGAACATTTCTAGAGACTTAACACTTGCTGATCCCATTTTGCATACTCCTCAAATGGACCTATTCATATGAACTCAAATTTTCATACACCATTTAATAATGTATCAGCAAACTCATAAAAACTAACCAGTTCTCCAAAACACAAAATTGAGATGAATCTCGGATGGACAGGTTAGTACAATTACTTACGAAAGATAAAAGGTGAACATCAAAGAGACATAAGCACGTGCTGGCCAAGAAAGGTTATACTATGGATTGTACACAGGGGTAAGATATAAATAATGCACAAGCAGTCAGGAAAATACAAGGGCACTAGTGCATGAACAAGAACTGGCTACTTCAGATGTATTGAAAGCCAAGGCACAACAACTTACAAACAGTACAACACAAAAAAATCAAAAGGTAATTCACAACCAAACACAAAGGAAATGAGAGTGTCACCAACATTTACAATTAGTTACATGAAACAGAACAGACATTTCCTAACCAACAGCCTTTCTCTTGACAAGACTATTCAAAGAAAACATTAAAGGCTCCCAGTCTGAAGTTGCTAAAGATACAAATGAGTGGCACCATGTGCCGTCCAAAGAGAAACCCGCTGACTTAGTGTCTCTATAGAAAAAAAATAAGAACAGGTGACTGAATAAAAGATCAGCATTTTCAATTACAATATCTGGGCATACAGTAAGAATTGAAATGACTAGAAAATATGAGCAAAGCAAGTTCAAGATAAGACTATTATGCAGTTCAGGAATGTAAACAAATTTTTAATTCAAGGATTTTTGAGAGAATTGACACACAGAAAGTTCATTTTCACATAAATTCCAAAAGCATTCCAAATAAACGAATTACACATGCAGCTGCACCTTTATGGATACATAATCAAATATTACCACTCAAGAGTCTTGATGATGATGGTGGTGATGATGATGATGCTTGTTGTTTAAAGGGGCCTAACATCTACGGTCATCGGCTCACTCGAGAATCAAGCGCAGTTTACAATACCTTATGGTCAAGAATAAGTCCCATACCAGTGTGAAAATTTACACCAGCATAAGACAAAGATTTTGCCCTCTGTCCAACAGCCAAAGAGTGCATCAAGGTAACAGGTAAAGACAAAGACTTGTATAGACGACATGTCATGACACATGGCACTAGAAACGCCGAAAACATCCATGAAGAGTGTAGAGTGTACAATCTAAAACCGATGATGCCATCCATGTTTGATGCAGGTAATCGGCTGACTGCAGCAGTGTGCACATGTCAAATGCCAGGAAGAAAGCAGTGGTAAATGACGAATGCAGCAGAGGTGAGTTAACCTGGATCCGCCCAAGATTGAATTTTTTGAGAATAAAATTGTAACTTTTAGCGTTGGATACAGTGCGCGCGGTTACAATAATAAGAGTCCAAGAAGACTGTGTAGTTTGCCGTGCCATATATGGCACGCTGGGCGGATTCAGGTTAACAAGATAAAACCTATGCCTCATCAATCTCTACTCGTATGCAATCTGCAAAACAAAATTCACTATTTTGGATAACATAAGAGAACACCAATTGAAAAACAGCATGAAGCAAACTTCCAGCAACACATGATGACAGACACGTCAGTTAGATACACTGTATAACTCCCTGTGAAGAAATGCTTTAAAACTTAGTTGATCTAAACAAATGGAAATTAAGCATCTCCTGTCCCTGGAAAAAAACGTCTGAAAAATAAGAAGTTTTGCCAGGAATATATTAAATTCATGTTAGAATTCAAATCACTTGATAACATGAGAGGAATGTGAAAACCTGCAGGAAGAAAACACTATTAAATTCCACATTACCCTGTCATAAATCATGAAACACTTGTTAAAATCAACGCTTCAGTCAAGACTGACAATGGCATTAGTCTCAACTACATACACCATTAAGTGTCATCCACTCAAGAACATCTCTTCTCTATAATCATCTGACTGCGGGCTCAACAAATAACATTTACGTGTGTATGTCAGACTGTTTAGCAATAAAATGTTGCTCTCTGTAAAATGCAAGGCAGCAAAGCTTTAAAAAAAGTTGGTTTTTCATAACTCTCCCTTCAAAGTCTGAGATTTGCGGAGCCTTTCTCTTGACAAGACTATTCAAAGAAAACATTAAAGGCTCCCAGTTTGAAGTAGCTAAAGATACAAATGAGTGGCACCATGTGCCGTCCAAAGAGAAACCCGCTGACTTTGTGTCCAGACGACCACAAATGAACACAATTGTCAAGAATACAGTTTGTTGAATCAAGATCCTATGAGTAGGAATAAATGAAAACGTGATGTTTGAATTAATCTCCCAGTTTAAAAAATGCTACAAATGCTTCTTAGAGACTTGATGATGACTTATTCATAACAAAAGTTTCAAGATTAAAAAAGGTACAGAGAGTAGCTGCATATTGTTTTTGATTTATCTCAGATTGTTATAAACAAGAGTGAAATTCAAGACCACTGTTCATATCGGAGTTGAACCCTCCACTCCAATGTTGCATTAATGTTCTGTAGAAAATATTAAATCATATTGATTATAACCATAATCATAGATCAAGAAGCCATCTCCTTGTCGGCAGAAGACTGCACAATATCTTAATTCTAGTGGGGAGGAAATATTAGATCATTCTGTATATATATCATCATCTCACTAATCTAATTATCATTGCGTAACAACTTCGACTACTTCATTATGGCACTCAACCCTTAATCACATCTCTGAGAAGCAAGTTTCGGATCCCATCAGCAAGGGGGGCGGTAAAGAAGCAACATTTATGCACGTCTCAAGGGTCGTAAGTTGAATGCAGATACTTCTGAACCATTAGCGCGAAATACACAAAGTGTGCGTGTCCCATTTCTTAACACTAGAATAGACTATGCTGGCTCAATTCTCATAAACATTGGCGTGAGATGGAACAAGACCAGACTGCCTAGCTACCAAATCTCTCTACATAGACATGATACCTGATCTCACAACTACATTGCTCGCCTCTCTTTGTTCACTTATTTTCACATAGGTCACCCCCTGAACATTTACAGTGATAATGGCACAAACTTCTTCAGAGCAGCTAAGGAAATCAAGGCTTTTCTGAAAAACAATCCTGAGAAAAACCAGCTCTTCCCTGCAACTGCAGGCATGGGACTGATACAGCATTCCATCCCTCCTGCAGCATTACAATTTGATAGAAAACGAGAAGCAGCTGTCAACAGTCTGATATATCACCTTAGAAGAGTGATGAATTCTTATTTCTTGACCAACAAAGAACGGACCACTCTTACAACACATACTCACATCTCCTCACTAAAGTTAAATGATTACCCTTTTGACACTTCTTACCTAACTACATCCAATTTCCTTGTAGGAGAGAAAAATACTACACTCCCTGATCATGATTATACTTCCTCTCTCATTATCCAGATAGCTGTATATTGAGCAGCCAACCCAGAATTCCTGAAAGAGACTGTCAATTAAATATCCCAATAAATAGCCCATAACAACATAGTCACACTGAAAGAAACACATGCTATGCAGTGGGCGATGGCAGTGATCAAATGCGTATCCTAATTCATGTAACAAATGTTCAGGTGAGTAATGGGGAACATACAAAGCCTATTCACAAACACTGTCCTTTACCACACATGAAACAGAAAGGCAAGATCACTCTTGAAGGGCTCATTTATTCATTGAAAGTTTAAGTAATATTAGACTAGTATCATCACAGACCACATTAGGAAGGATAAGAATGTTTTCTACTTGTAAGTGAATTCTGACAGTAAGCAAGCAATCACCTGCAACTTGTATCTACAAATAATTGTATTATCTAGAAGTCAATAATTAATATAATCAACAAGATTACAATGGTGTTTCATTTGGAACAACTAGTAAAATACCCAGCAACAGTAACAAAAAAGTGCTCCTTATAGCAACACCGTGTTTGAATATATTCACTAAGTCAAAAATATTAGTAGCAACGGTACCACCTCCCAAATGATATACAGTAGAGATCTTTGGATCTACCCCAACTGCTGCGTGATACATAATGCAAGATCTTAAAGAACATGAAGGAAACGTGAAAATTATAAAAAAGTGTATCAATCATATGTATTGAAATGAAGGGTCAACCATTGATATCTGTTCAGCAATTTTCCATTTTCAGTACCTAACAATGGCTTATCAAATTATGTACATTACCTCAAGTGATTTTTCCTGCATTTTCCCTGGCTCTGTTAACTCCGATTTGGCTTCTTTTTTCAGTGGTATCATTTCTGATACATTTTCAATATTTTCCTGTGGAAAATAAGATAGATAAGTTATGCACATAACACACATCTACAAATACTGTCACCAACAAATGAGCATGATAATTTACTACTTCCAAGTATTACAGTTACTTTCAAAATTTTACTACTGTTTAAGAGAGATTTCTACCAGCAGAGGATTTCAAAACCAAAGGCTGCACTGAGAATGGTGTTATCATCCTTGTTCAAACCTAATGTCAGAGAAAGCATGAGACTGAGAACCAAATATAAAGTGAGAAGCATTTTCTAGCCATATCAGAAGATATCCTACCAGAGATGGAATTGGGACCATCTCGCACAAAATTCTGGAAGGAATCTGCCACAGACATCAACACTAAATTATATTAATTGACTTTATGTATCCAATTACGTCTATCAAATCATTGAGGTTGTTTGAATCACATCCAAGTATTAAAACTGTCCTAAATCTTTTGCCATACAGTGAGAAATATTAATATTATGCTCTTAACATACATTTTGTTTAGACAGACAGATCAAAATCCCTTGAAACATTTTAATCACTTTCTATAATCTGGTTTTGCCAAGCTCACAGGGGATAAACACTGCATTGAGACAGTTCTGTTCATCCAAGTGTAAAAATAAAAAACGAACATGAAAGAAGCAGGCTTATCACAGTCATAGACCAGGGAAACATGTGATGCAGGTCAAACATAAAGCAACTACAAATGAGATGTTTTACTACTACAAGGATGTTATGCAGTGTTCTGTGAAGAACTGTGGGGATGAGAACACCATCAGTGTTGGAGTGTACATCTGCAGTTACAGAAGCTCTTTCATGATCTACGAAGGTCATCCAATAAATAAGTTTCCTTATTTTTTCTCTGCAAACCACATGTTTTAGAATTAAGTTGGTACTGTAGGTACTTCCACTGGCATATGGCTGGGGTAAGGTGATCTTCAACCGCACGTGCTTGCTCTGTGTTCACCAGTACGGCGCTACCTGCCATGGAGCTACCACTTGAAAGCCTTTCCACTTGTGAACTCTGTTCTGTTATTCGCTTTTCCACGGCAAAAAATGAAATGGCTACCAATATTCATTGCCATTTGGTGTGAGTTTATAGTGAAAGATGCATGCTGGCATTCATGGTTCCTGGAACGGCAGCAAGATGTACATGATGACAAGCGCAGCGCCAGGCCCATTACAGCCACTGTTGGTCAGAATGTGGTGGACAAAGATTAATGCGTCAGCACTGATGAGATAATGAATCTACTGCCTCCCGGCACGGAAACTGGGCAGTCCTTTATTGCAATGATATTGTTGAATGTCTTGCAGTATTGAAAAGTCTGTGCAAGATGGGTCCCAAGTTTTCTTACTGATGCTCACAAGCAATAACAGAACGAGGTAGCCTGAGCTTTCCTGCAAATGCTTCAAAGAGAGGGAGATCAAATGTTTTCCCGCATCGTTACTGGAGATGAAATCAGGGTGCATTATTCAACTCTAAAAACAAAACCACAAAGCATGCTATGGAAGAAACTTGGCGAACATGCTCATAAAAAAGGGCCAAGACCTCAGACTCTTTTTTACAATTTACTTTATATCGCACCGTTACAAATAGGTCTTATGTTGACAATTGGAGAGGAAGAGCCTAGGAGTGGGAAGGAAGCAGCTGTGGCGTTAATTAAGGTACATCCCCAATACTTACCTGGTATGAAAATGGGAAACCACGGAAAACCATATTCAGGGCTGCCGACAGTGGGGTTCGAACGCACTATCTCTCAGATGCAAGCTAACAGCTGCGCGGCCTTAACCGCATGGCCAACTTGCTCGGTTAGACCTCAGCCTCTGTAGGCATAGTTTTGGCTACTGCCTTTTGGGACTGTAATGATGTTGTATTGGTTGACTGACTGCCCCAATGCACTGTGGTCACACATGAGAGGTCCTGCCCGGTCCTCACGAAGCTCAGAGTTGAAATCCAACGAAAACGTTCTGGTCTTGTCTCAGAAAATATTGCCCATTCAGCTCAAAGGACGCAGGATTTGCTGCAGAACTTCAAAAGGGACGTTTTTCCCCATCCACCTTATTCTGCGGAACTTGCCCCGAGTGATTTACATCTCAATCCACAACTGAAGTTGCACCTTGGATGTAAGCGGTTTGCAACTGATGAAGAGGTGGAATAGGAAGTGCACCGCTGTCTACAGAGATGGGACTCGACCCGGTATGATGAAGGTATCAAGAAACTGCTGCCAAGATAACAAAATGTTTGGACTGAAATAGTGACTATGTGGAAAAGTAGTGTACGAGTTGTAGAATGAAAAATAATATTTCTCAAAGGTAAATAAAACCAAGCACCATGGGGCAACAGCCCCCGTAGGGCCATGGCTTACCAAGTGACCACTGCTCAGCCCAAAGGCCTACAGAGCCTCATGTGGTGAGTACGAACAATCCTCTCCGTCGTTATTCTAGAATTCCTAGACCAGGGCCACCATCTCACTGTCAGATAGCTCCTCAATTTTAATCACATAGGCTGAGTAGACCTCCAACCAGCCCTCAGATGCAGGTAAAAATCCCTGACCTGGCCAGGAATTGAACCCGGGGCCTCTGGGTAAGAGGCAGGCATGCTACCCCCACACTGCAGGGCCAGCACAAGTGTAAATAGCCTGCTTGTATTTTTTGTAAAATAGGGAAACCTATTTATCGGATGGCCCTCGTACTAGGAGACCTTAAAATTTTTCACTTGGATTCATGAAACATTGTGACACTACAGGGGTGCAGGAGGGACTGTGATCAAAAGCTTACATTCTATTACAAGTTAGTTTACTAATAAAAGCGAATTAAATTATAAAATTCCAGAATACACACTTATCCCATTTAATACAGAAGAAATCGAACAGTAGCTGAACTAAGGAAAGGAAGAAAAAATGACGCACAAAATGGAGAGTTTGTTAAAGATGAAGCCATACTTTCCATTGTAGACTTAGTTAAATGTAACAAAAAAACTCTCTAGTTTGTCAAACATACAATTTTAACATAAATTATTACACTATAAACATACCCGTAAAAATAAAGACTCTATTATACAAGGAATGACATGTTTCATTCTAAAAGAACATCCTCAGATTCTATGAAATCACACAAAATATGCATAAACTTGTCAACTATAGAGAGTTCAGTGATAATATGAGCCAGTACTGACAAATAAGAAATTTACAAGTATTAATATATCGAGAAAACTCCTGAACATATCTAGACTGCCAATATCAACTTTGTTGTCACCAAATACTATTTCAGGACTGTGGTCATGGAGAGGTAAATGGAAAGTTTTGAGTATAGCACAAACCTTACCGAGAGGGGAAGGGAAGCATGAGAGGGGAGTGCCGAACATTGTGGATCCCTCCTACTGGATGTTAAAATCTAGTACACTGTACCATAGAGAGGAGAGGGGGAAGTAGGATGGAACGAGTGGAGCACTGTGGAATACTCTTTCCACACTGGAGAGTGGAACTTCATGTTATAATGTACTTTTATGTAAGATGGATGAATGCAACTGAATGATTTTAGATGAATAATGTATGGAATTGAAATAGAGAATATCTATAGGATATTATTGTGATAAATGCCAATTTAATGAGTAAGTATGGTCCAGATATCATGTGAGTAGAGCGATGTGCGGGGAATTTTTTAAGTGTGTATGGTCATTTAAGTTGGTTACGTTAGCACTTTTTGCGATGTAGATCTCGATTGCTTCCCTCATATTCGAAGATTTTATTTTCAATGTGTAAAATTTTTAGATCTGTGTTGATGTCTGTGAAATAGTGTGAACTGTCGTACATGTGCTCTCCAAAGGCTGAATGCTGATTATATCTGATCGTTTATTGTGTTCTTTGAATCTTGTGTGGAAATTTTGTTTTTTCTGACCTATATAGGTGGCATTGCAGTTAAGTTCTTGGCACTTGAGTTCATAGAATCGTGACTTCGAGATAGGGTCTTTTTTGTTTAGGTGCACTTGTTGATGTGTCTCTGCAGTGTGTTGTTCATCCTAAAGGTTAACTAAAACCCTGTTTCCTAAAGATATAACCTACTTTTTATGTGTTATTATTAATGTAGTTGAGAACCAAGTGTGGTGGTTTTCCAGGGACTTTTCTTTTGTTTGTTTAATATTTTATCTACTGTGCCTGGAGGGTGGTTGTCTTCTTTCATGATTTGTTTAACAATTCGTGCCTCTTCATTGAAATCCATTATGCTCATTGGTATGGAAACAGCTCTGTGTATCATTGTATTCAATCCTGCTATTTTTAGTGTGTATGCATGGTTAGACTCGTCAATAGCATGCAAAACCTGAGTGGGCTTGCTGTACACTTTGTAAGACAGCTTGCCATTATTCCTGCTGATTGTGGTGTTATTTTCTTATTAGATTCTTGCTCCATTGTGAAGCTGGTGGAATTTTGTAAATAATTTAGTGTGTTTAATAACTGGTGTGCATTAGTGAAGTTATTATCATATGCACATGATGTCAAATACATACCTGCTCCAGTATAATTTTCCTTTTGAATGCTGATACGTTCAGAAGATGTTTTCAAAGTTATTCAAAATAATGCTTGCTATTATACCTTATAATGGTGAGCCCATGGCTAACCCTTCTTTGTGGCAATACATCTTGTCAGTGAATGCAAAGCTATTTTGGTGTAGCATTGTTCTAATAAGGCTAATTATTTCTTTGGTTTCCTGCAGTGAAGTATTTTCTTTATGAAGATTTTCAATAATTTTAATGGATTCATCTATTGTTACGTTGGTGTACATGTTAGTGATGTCAAAGTGTATCTTTAACCCTTTACCACCCACATTTTTTCTCCGCTTATCCCCATGTTTCAACCTATTAATTAGGAAACATTCAAACAGAGCACACCGTTTCAGAAAAGGTTAAGATTATAAAAATTATTGATCACAATGTATTCACATTTTCAATAATATTAGAAAGTATGCAATCATATACAACATTTAACATACCATCATGTCCATTTCTCTATTCATTGAGTCATAAGTTTGTCGGTTCAAACCCCCACCCGTGCTGGAGATACTCAACACTGAGGTAGGCTGTATTTGCCACATTCTCATGTTGTCTAAATCCCCCTAAGCCAATAAAGATGAGATTCTGGAAGTGTAATGGTGACCTTGTATATCAACTTTCATTTCCTCTAGCAAGTGTCTTCCCATTCTGTTTCTATTTTACTGAAATGTGCCTGTTTGATTGCTGCATTAATATATACGCAATCGGTAATGTCAATGAATAGATTGTCTCCGCCTAACATATGTAAAAATATAACCTATTTCTCATAATACTCTTTTGAAATTATTGATAGGTTCAACATCATCCGTATAATCATTGAATAATGAAACAAAATGTTTGTGTTATCTGAATTGCAGCCGCATCATCATCAGGTCCGATTTCTAGATATCCGTTTTCACTTATATCACAGTCATCAGTAAAATTATCTTTGTTGATATGTTATTTACTCACTAAAAATTTACCTCCACCCCTGCTCAACAATTCTGTGTCATTTCTTATGCCGTCATGTTTACGAACTAAACAGTTGACCAGCACTCGCGGAAGTTCAAGACCGTTGCCTAGACAACTTCAAGACAAATTCTCCCTCTTCTTTTATTTCCTAAGGCTAGTATATTGTACTGCATGTTCATCAATGCCTAATAAACAATTCACCACCAAAAAATACAAAACTATTGCATAGATTGCACACGTATGCAGATAATGCAGCTGGGTGTTTTCGGGCAATAAGGACCGTAAGGCAAAGTTAACAGTCGGGCGCTTTCGGGCGGGAAGGGGTTGATTAGTTCTAGGCTGGTTTTAATTTATCTGTCTTCTTTATGTGAGACTTTCTCTTTTAGGATTTTTTTCAGTTGTTAGCTTAAATTGTAATTTGGCACATCATAATTTACTATTGGTCTAACGAGACATGATCTTTTGTGTATTTTGGGGATGGTTCTTACTGTGGGGAGTTTGGGATTTTTTGATGGTGAGGCTTTCTTTTTCTTGTTCTGAGAGAATGAAGTCTGTTTGCTGGATAGCTTGTTTTATTTTGTTTTGAAATTTATTTGTAGGGTCACATTGCAGTTCTTGAATTCCGTGGTTGTTGATGACAACTATTGTTTCTTTCTATATACCCAAGAATAGAACATAACAAGAAGTGTCAAGAGTATAGATCTTGAATAGCAGTGCACTCCCATCTCAGATATGTTCAGACACCGTTCTCTTCTGTAGTGTCTGTAATTTAGAACTCAACCAGCACACATTTATTCAGAGAACAGTTTGCATAAGCTGCAGAATTTCACCTTTAAGCAACTCCTGGACAATATCACATCTATAAATTAGCAGTTCACAGTGTTGGGAGTAGATTTTTGCTGTCGAGTCACAATTATTCATTGAATATCCCTCTTCCAACTCTCAAGGTTTTCAAAGACTCTGAGGTGCAAGAATGATGTGCAGGAATTCACTTTTATGCCAGTATAACTACAGACGTGTGCTGGGATATTCAGCTTCATCACATACCTCTAGAATGGACCCAAATTACACTCGCCAAGATGAAAATAGAATGTTATCACATCACCATGTAAGCTATCAGATGAAGAGAGACTGAACTGTAAGCCACACATTCAGAAGATTACAATTTACTGTGTTTACGGTAGCAACAGACAGAGCAAGGAAAGATGATGACAATAAGTCGCTTCTTCTCCAAAATTATTTCACAGCTTCTCCGCCGAGGCAGAGTTTTACTATGAGATCACCCAACATTAGTAACATTGTAAAGAAGTTTAAATGATGCAAATCTTACCTGGAATTTCTTTTGGAGGAAAAATATGTTCACTATGAGATTCAAAGACCTACTGGCCGTAACCGAATTAAATCCAGCACCCACAATTGTCCTTCAGTTCAGCAGCTACTAGCACTAAAATTGGATAATGTATGATAGGAGATGATGTCAATCCCACAACGATACCATTACCAAACCATGGAGAATAAAAACATAACCATACAACCTAGAGAAATCCATTTCAATGAATGCCAGAGGTAATCAATAAACAATAAACAGTCATTTGATGGGTACTTAGCTCATGAAATGTCCTGATGCCTCGATCTTGAAACGCTGCCTGTCACAACTTCATTGGTAGCAGGACCTAACCAAGGTCCCTTCACTATCAAGTCCACAACTTTATTTCAGCTTTTTGCCACTATCAAACATAGCATGCACTGCCATCTCCCTAGTAAATGCTAGAGGCCAATTGTCCACTTGGCGACCATAATCTGGGGGCATGTGCCACCAGAACCCCTTTCCTTGCCCCATGAACAAAGTTTCTGTCACTAGTTGGACCTATAGATGTATATAAATATTGTTGTTTGTACTTCCTAAGAGTTGGCTGCCTTGCGTAGCACATTATCACATACTCCCAGAAAAAGAAACAAAAGAGAGACATACTCTTCCTAGATGCCCATGTAGCAAATGGCGACTGCTGGGGTAAATATTGGGGAAGCACATAGTAAATTATGCCCCTGCCAAACTTATTCAGCTACTAAGGGTTAAATTCTGATCTCTATAAAGTCATTTGCCATGAGACTCTCAAGTGATGCATTTGTTATTCTTTCAAGCCAGGCTGGTTCCTCTTTAATTTTTACTTGCAGGTCCAGTTCACACTGCAACTGAAGTAGTTAGAAGGTACTGGGGTTCTAGATTACTTCCAATGATTTTACACTGAAACATAGCCCAGAGAAATATATTACCTTATTGCAGTCATTGCTACTTAGGTCATCTGTCAACAGACTAAGCATTATGCTTGAAATTTTACATGACCGTCAATATTATGAACATGCCAAAAAGACTCAAAATTTTACATGACTGTTAATATTGTGATCATACCTATTGGACCTCAAGTTTTCTATGACTGATACTATGCACAACAATCTCCATAACAACACTGATAACCATAACAAGAATTCTACATATGATATCCTAAACTGAAACTTCTCAAAATTTCGAACCCTACTACCATATGTTGCAGCCTACAATGTAAAGAACAACTCAACATTCACAGCGTCACTATTAAATTGCAAACATAGGTAAATAACACAGCAACACAATAATTAAAATTATGCACTACATATTGTAATTTCTTTCTGAAACTAATATCCGCAATTCTTCACCTGCGTAGCCGTTCAGAAAAATTCTTCACTCCAAAAAATTTTGATAGGTAAGGTAAGTTACGTTATATTGCTACAACACATGAGGAACAGATTTGCCGGCACTTGTGACACAAAGGCCAGGAGTTTTCAAAAAGAATGCCAGTTATATGTGTATACAGTTTTAATGCTTAAGTAGAAATAAAATTTAAGAAAATTAAAAATATTAAATGTTAAAAATATGTAGAATGCTGAAACAGAGAAAGATTAGTATTAACTTCTCACTGTTCCGAATTGAGATGTATAATTTTCGCAAAAGTAAATTATAGAACTTGAACCTTACCGACAATAGAGATTGTGGACACAGTGTAAATGATAGAAATCACAATTCCTCAATGAAGAAAATCTGTAGCACAATAAATTAACGGAATAGGCTGTACAAATGGCTATACGCGTCTTATGTATCACATACCTCACACCTAGAGACAAAACCTGATATTTTAATTCAGTGTAATCACTTAAAACAAACACTTAAAGAACGGATTTGATTTGTATCAGTCAGTAGAACGGGCTGAATTTAGGAAAGGATGAATTACCAGTGAGAACTCCAGAGTACACGACACTTCTTGAAAACAGCACTGGGTGCAATGTCCCGTTATATTTCTAACTATCAACTATCAATACAGTCCTGCTCTAGTGGGCTTTACACGTGGTCAAAGAGAATGAGTAGGAGATGACTCTCAACGTTATTTTTCACTTCTGAACGCAACGGCTGCGCAAAGATCGCCAGGAATTGCACACCAGCGCCTCTAGTGTAAACAGGGCTGAACTAAAATTACCGGGCGGGTGATTTAAATCGTTTAGCGCGCGGAGGGTCCTCAGGTTCTTGTCCCCCCTCCACTCTTAAATATTATATTAAATCTATTTTTTCATTTTTTCTTTCTCTTCTATTTCTCATTCATTTCCTTTTCTTTCTTTCCATCTTTCTGTTACATTTTTCTGTAATACTGCATTCTGAACAACAATACACCTGGAGGTTGGGCTGTGCTTTATTATTATTATTAATAAATTTTTGCTGGAGAAAAGAAGCTTACCAGCTTGTGCTGCTTATTATAATTATTTCAATTATGGAGCTATATTTTATTTTTACTAATTCACAAAGCCTTGAAGGATCGGAGTGACTGGCCTTGCCTGTGCTGCTTTTGTTTGTTTCTGCTGAGGAAAAAGGAAGCTAACTCACAAAGGGAGCAAGGAAGTGACCTGAAGGTGAGTGGGATTGGCAATCCTTATCTCAGATTAAGACCTATGACAGAAATAGACACTAACATCCCCTCGTACATCAGTCCTCTTTAACACTACTTAAGCCAACTGTACCAGTCAATAGTATCAAGATATGCCACTTATGCAGGAAATAAAATATAAATACAATGTAAGAAAGAAAACCATATACAGGAAACAAAATGATGAAAGGAAACTCATATGCTAAGGAGGGAGTTTGTAGGATTCAAAGGTAAATTGTAATGAAACATGATCTTTTGATTTATGGAGCTATATTCTACCTACTATCCACAGTGTTACAGGTATAACATTGTGTAGAAATTATATTCAGCAGTGTTAATCATCAATTAATATTCATCAGCCAGAAAACTATTCAATACAACACAAATACAAGATCATTCATTTATGAAAGAAAGACTGGAACTGACAAGGTACAACATAATACTTTTCTCTCTTATTGCAGTTTAACGTTGCACTGACATTGCGAAAGTTTTCAGCAACACCATTTGTATTTTCCCAAGGAACTTACTATATGATACATCTTTCAGTCTGTCAAAAGAGGCACCTTGGGCCACACACTGAAAAATATTGAGATTTGTACTTCTTTTGCATCTACTAGAGGATGGCAAATCTCTGGCAGAGTAGTGTTTGAAGAAACCAAGACATGATAGCACATAATCTGTTCCTACATACTGCACCAAAACACAACATATCATTCAATCAGTCATCTGCACTTAGATGATAAACAATGTCAAGCTAGAAAATTGTATGCATCCCTTGTATTCATTGATCTACACTATTTACAATAAAAAATGTTTTATTTTATGTGACAGTAGGATATATCAAAAATTTTCTGCTACATAGAAAAGGATGGAATAATGAATATATTTGAGGGTTTAAAAGACAAGAGAGAGCTTACAGATTCTGTGATTGCTCGCTCTTACAACATGCAGGAGGTACAAATAATGCTTCCTTTCAGTCCATCCGCAGGAGAGGAGTTCTAATAAATTTACAGAAATATGTAGCATCAGGATCTACATACAATAATATGGCAGCTGATCCAGCACAAAACATTCCTGTGCCAAGTCACAACATAGCTCCACCTATTAAGAGCTATGTCCAAGGAATTGCTTGCAAATTTAGTACAGTATTATGAACAATATGCTGCTACTTCCACAACATTACGGTGTGCAAGGGACTTTGCTCTGACCTAGACGAAATGCCAGTTGAAGACAGTGGAAACTCACTTCAGACAGTGCCATTTGTACCTACTGTATATCGAAGGCAGAAATCTATGTTGGTGGTTGCAGAGTAGGCTGATCTGTGGTCTGACAGCATGCACTCCAACTGGTCAACCAAGCAGAGGAAGGGTGGCTATGGTTCCACCGTGTTTCTACACCTCTGCATTTGGGACACAGAAACGGGCTGTTCCCCTACCACCGGCTGTCCTGAGATTGGTTTTTCCTTTCGCCTGCAGTAAGGCGAACGATGGGACAGTTCCTAGTATATGTCATGGCCACCAAATATCTTGCCCTCACCACAAATCTCCTTGCTTAAGATGATGATGCCTGTTGATTAAAAGGGCCTAAAATCTATTTCATTGTTTTAAGAGAAAGTACAACTAGGCAACCATCCCCTATATATATTAGTAATCGGAGAGAAGAAATGGAAGGGGGCTCACACTAGGAAAAATGATGGTATCAGCTAAGAAGGACCATGCCCTTTGAGGAAAATAAGACTCCCTAGGCCTCCATACATAATACAATCGGGGGCAGAAAAGAACAGGTCGTGATCGAGGTAGATCAGATAGGATAGATGAAAGTGGGGAACCTGGCACAAGTAAGCAGAAGCAGTGCCAAAATTCAATTAAAGGCTCCGTGGTAGCCTACCCAAGCTCCCAAGTACAGAGGCCACATGGGACCCCTTTTAGTCGTCTCTTACAGGAGGCAGAGGATGCTGTGGCTGTTATTATACTGCCCCTACCCACAGGGGGACAACTATGATAAGGCTAGTTGCTTTACGTTGCACCGACACAGATAGGTCTTATGACGATGATGGGACAGGAAAGGCCTAGGAATGGGAAGGAAGCAGCCGTGGCCTTAATTAAGGTACAGCGCCAGCATTTGCCTGGTGTAAAAATGGGAAACCACAGAAAACCATTTCCGGGCTGCCGATAGTGGGGTTCGAACCTATCTTCCGAATACTAGATACTGGCCGCACTTATCTTTCACATTATCCGAAATTCATTTGCCTTGGTGTGGTATGTTTTCATGTTCTGGCCTCAGGAGATTAGTAAAACAAGACCAGTAAGGATGCTTACCTCAAATATCTTGTACCTTTTCTTCAAACACGCAAACGAAGATAACAGATATACGCATACAAATGAAAGTAAAGCAAAATGTCACAAACGTCAAAAACGTGGTCATCCCACGTGGTCCAAGTTGTCAAACTCAAATCGAACAATAGCAATGGGGAGATGTTTCTACCAGTAGGAGCTGCCGTATTCGTCACGTGGGCTTAGGGTGAGTGACGGGATGTACAATAGCGCGCCCACGTGAGTGGAGGGCAAAAGTATTCAGTCTGAGCCGGGCCCTCAGAAGGGTAGGATCTATGCCGCTGTCAAGCCCTTTCACGTGGTAGTGGTGGGGATAAGGTTCGGCAGTACGGTTCACTGCCGTCTCAATCCTACATATACAGATTGAGACGGCGGTGGTTCGGTTATTGATGTTGGGGAGGAAGGGGCGTTATCGTTGAGGGAAGGATTGGATATGGGTGGGGTATAGTAGCCATTACTGAATGAAAACAGGTCATTTGCGAGCTTCAATCTGAAAATGCAACAACCCGACAACATTATCGAGATCATTTTGCAGTTGCTCACAATCTTGTAACTTATTTATTACTCTGTACAGAATAACATCATCTGCGAAAAGCCTTATCTCTGATTCCACTTCTTTACACATATCATTGATATATAAGAAAACATAGAGGTCCAATAATACTGCCTTGAGGAATTCCCATCTTAATTTTTACAGGGCCAGATAAAGCTTCACCTACTATAATTCTCTGAGTTCTATTTTCTAAAAACAGAGCCACCCATTCAGTCACTCTTTTATCTAGTCCAATTGCACTCATTTTTGCCAGTAGTCTCCCATGATCTACCCTATCAAATGCCTTAGACAGGTCAGTCGCGATACAATCCAATTGACCTCCTGAATCCAGGATATCTGCTATATCTTGCTGGAATCCTACAAGTTGTGCTTCAGTGGAATAAACTTTGTAACAGTATGGCTTCTCGTCTGTGTGTGTCCGCATATGAACAGTTAGGTCGGACTGCCTTTCATTGTGAATGATTTGCCACAGATATTGAACCTGTTTGGCTTCTCGCCTGTATGGGTCCGCCTATGATCGGTCAGACTGCCTTTCCAAGTGAATGATTTGCCACAGACATTGCAACTGTAAATCTTCACGCCTGTATGGGTCCGCATATGATCGGTTAGTTTGCCTCTCTTTATGACTCGCCTGTATGTCTCCACATATGTTCGGTAAGATTGCCTCTCTTTATGAATGATATTGCCACAGACATTGCAGCTGTCAGGCTTCTCGCCTGTATGGGTCCGCATATGATCGGTCAGACTGCCTTTCCTTGTAAATGATTTGCCACAGACATCGCAACTGTAAGACTTCTCGCCTGTATGGCTCCGCATATGTCCGGATTGTTTTCCCCTCTTTATAAATGATTTGTCAGACATTGTCGCTGTATGGCTTCTCGCCTGAATGGGTACGCATACGATCGGTCAGACTGCGTTTCGTTGTGAATGATTTGCTACAGAAATTGCAGCTTTAAGGCTTCTCGCCTGTATGGGTCTGCATATGTTCGGTTAGTTTGCCTCTCTGTATGAATGATTTGCCTCAGATATTGCACCTGTATGGCTTCTCGCCTGTGTGGGTCCGCATATGTTAAATTAGTTTGCCTCTCTGTATGAATGATTTGCCACAGACATTCATCTGTATGGCTTTTCGCCTGTAAGGGTCCGCATATGCTAGCTTAGTTTGCCTCTCTGTATGAATGATTTGCCCCAGATATTGCAACTGTATGGCTTCTCGCCTGTATGGGTGCACATATGATCGGTCAGATTGCCTTTCGTTGCGAATGATTTGTTCAGACATTACACCTGTTAGGCTTCAGGCTGTATGGGTACACATATGAACGGTCAGGTTGCCTTTCGTTGTGAATGATTTGCCACAGACATTGCAACTGTAGGGCTTCTCGCCTGTATGGGTCCGCATATGATCGGTCAGATTGCCTTTCTTTATGAATGATTTGTAACAGACATTGCAACTGTAAGGCTTCACCCCTCTATGGGTACACATATGAACGGTCAGATTGCCTTTCGTTGTGAATGATTTGCCACAGACATTGCAGCTGTATGGCTTCTCGCCTGTATGGGTCCGCATATGATCGGTCAGATTGCCTTTCTTTATGAATGATTTGTAACAGACATTGCATCTGTAAGGCTTCACCCCTCTATGGGTACGCATATGACCGGTCAGACTGCCTTTCGTTGCGAATGATTTGCCACAGACATTGCAGCTGTAAGCTTTCTCGCCTGTATGGGTCTTCATATGTTCGGTTAGTTTACCTCTCTGCATGAATGATTTGCCACAGACATTGCAGCTGTATACCTTCTCGCCTGTATGGGTACACATATGAACGTTCAGATTGCCTTTCGTTGTGAATGATTTGCCACAGACATTGCAGCTGTAAGGCTTCTCGCCTGTATGGGTCCGCATATGATCGATCAGATGGCCTTTCTTTACGAATGATTTGTCACAGACATTGCAACTGAAAGGCTTTCCGCCTGTATGGGTACGCATATGATCGGCCAGACTGCATTTCATTGCGAATGATTTGCCACAGACATTGCAACTGTTTGGCTTCACACCTGTATGGGTACACATATGAACGGTCAGACTGCGTTTCGCTGCGAATGATTTGTCACAGACATTGCAGCTGTAAGGCTTCTCGCCTGTATGGGTCCGCATATGATCGATCAGATTGCCTTTCTTTATGAATGATTTGTCACAGACATTGCAACTGAAAGGCTTTCCGCCTGTATGGGTACGCATATGATCAGCCAGACTGCATTTCATTGCGAATGATTTGCCACAGACATTGCAGCTGTTAGGCTTCTCGCCTGTATGGGTCCGCATATGTTCGGTTAATTTACCTCTCTGTATGAATGATTTGCTACAGACATTGCAACTGTTTGGCATCTCTCCTGTTTGAGTCAGCTTGTGATAAGATAAACCGCTTTTCTTGACAAATGATTTGCAACATACAGTGCAAGAGTTAGGCTTGTTGCCTGTGTGAATACCCATCTGACCTGCTAGTTTATTCGAGCTGAAGGATTTTCCACAGACGTTGCAGCAGTATCGGTTCTCGCCCGTGTGAGACCACATAACGTCCGGCCTTTTCCTCAAATTTTTATGAGATACTGAGTATTCGTTTATAATCCCACCTTTATGCAATCGCGTGTCCCCAGTCAGCATTTTCCTCTTTGTAAAGCAATTATCAGAAAATCCGCACACTTGGAGCGGGTGGATCGTGAGGTGTTTCGACAAGCTGCTTCGGCTACATAACACCTTTCCGCAGTGATCGCAGTTGAAGGGTCGATCTTCCTTGTGTCTCTTCAGATGTTGCAAGAGGGCCAACTTCCTAGCCAGGACTTCACTGCACACACTACACCTAAAACTAGATGATCCGCCGTCCGGAAGTTGATGATCTCTATAGCTCACCTCGGGTCTCGATCTACAGTGACAAATTAAAAACCATGTCACCAATAGTTGAACAGCCAAATCCACTACAACTCTCACCCAGGGGATTTGCTACTGGACATTCCAATCACTGATATCCAGTGCAGAGAGCTCGTTACTCATAAACATCACATTCCTGAGAGTAAACATCATCTGAGGTTAAATTTCAACAGCTCTCACTTGTTACGAGAATATGTTGCGTCTTTTCTTAATTACGATATCAGGCACAAGAAACTTGTCACGGTTTAGAAATGTACGACTTAACAGACAACCTCATTTGAAGAAAGCATGAGAAGTGGTCCAGACTAAAAGGGTAAATACTCATACAAGCTCTTTAATCCAGCACATATTATTCTATCGAAATCCGTAGTCTGTTCTCCTACATAAAGAACGGCATATGCTTTGGAGTTTTGATCTTGTTGAAGCACTCTGTGCTTTGTTGCAAGGAAGTAATAATTTTTGTAAAGGACCTTCCTCTTGAGGTTGTTTGAGAGAATGTCTGTGCTGTAGATATTAATAAAGTTGAGAACGTTTGCCGACATTCAGCAAGATCTGTTGAAACACGGCTAATCATTTATGAATGTTATTTTGTCACACAAATACACATTTTGTATTTGTACATTGTTATATCACTATAGCATTTTATTATGTCACTGTGTCACTTTTCCGAAATATGTATCTTTGATGTGCAATCAAACATAGCCAACCTATATATAGGACGGTAGGTTTATACAAGGACGTTCATACTTACTACCATGTACTACCGTCAAATGGGGTAATTCCGATCATTTTTTAAGTTTTTTTCGGATACGTCCCGCGTCATTTACGTAGTACTTACGAAATTAAATATATAAGATTAATGATTCTTTAGCTTTGACGTAACAAAGAATCGTAAGTAGTTGATAATATTGAAAAAAATAAATAAAAATCGGTGATCGGTGTTACCCCATGGAGTGGGGTAATTCCGATCAGTCATTTATTTTTCTTGATTATCGGTATTTGACCCTCTTATGGGTAATACCGATCACATTTTTACTTTTTTAAAATATTTCTTAACATATAAACCTAAAACAAAGCAAATAAACAATCATTAAATCACTAAAAATAATAAAATTGATAGAAATACACAGAAAATTGAAGTCTCTAAACACATTCTATTTTCAAGCTATTTAGTAAAACTGTTCGAACCAATAGTAAAGAAGATGCGGGATATTTTACTAATAGTAAAGTAAAACATAAAAAATAGATAAGACATATTAAACAGATTATACAGGTAAAAATGTTACATTTAAGAGGCACTAATCACAATTTTTTACACAAGGACATAGTCGCCTTCTACTCCACATCAACATGTTCTATATCAAGGAAAACGAACTTCCCTCGTTTGCAGTACGCTGGTATAAGTTTCCTCTCAATTTGTTCCTTTTCGATTTCCATTACATCGGAAATGTCTGGAAATACAAAATATGTTGTGCCAGCCAGGATCCTCTTCCTCAGAAAATTTGCTTCGAGTGTGCCCGGACTAACTCTCACCAGCTGGCCAATGAAACGCCGAATTCTCTTCTTCGTCGGAAATGCAACGAGAACAAAGTCATTTATAGACAACCCATCTTCCCCCCCTCTTTCATGAGAAGATAGAGTTTCTGCGGTGGAGATGGCGTGACAGGTTTCCCTCGCCTCAAAACTTGAATTGTCTTCTTCTGATGTTGATTCTTCTTCTGAAGTTACTTCAGTCTCTATACTTTGATCATCATCATCATCATCATCATCACCATCCTTGTCAGCTGCATTGGTGGCCAAATCCCTCACCACGATCCCTTTGCCGGGAGGAACAGTCAAGCGCTTCGCACGGCGAACCGGTGCATTTGTACTTGCCTCTCCAACCCGGGCTCGCTCGAGATGTTGAACGAACGATGCAGTCCACGATCGTTCTCGACTGATGTCATCAGCACTGTCATCATGTGGAATCTGGCGTAGCACGTTTTCTGGACAGAAAGGAACAATACCCGTTTTTCTGAAACCAGAAATAATATTCGTTGCACAATTTACACCTATCTTATTAAATGTCTCTTTTAGAAGTTTAGGGAACTCTGATTTGTGCACCACTCCCCTATTCGTCTTCTTCCATTCATCCAGCACACTTCGCCAAGCCATCTTTAGGGGACGAAAGAAGGCAACATCAAGAGGCTGGCAAAGGTGGGTAGCATTCGGAGGCAATAGAACAAATTTGACGTCATGCTTTTCACATAGCTTGATTACGTTAATTGAGAGATGGCTTGACAAGTTATCGCCTATCATGACCTTGGGCCCCTGTAATGTCTTTATATAAGGCAACGTAATTTTCTTAAACCATGCCTCGAACATCGTAAGATCAAACCAGCCACTCATATTTCGGCTATAACCAGCACCGCTGATCCCTCCTTCTGTCCACGTGTCATACAGATGCTTACTTTTGTAGACGGTGAATGGTGGTAACACTGTCCCGTCTGCAGCCGCAGCAACCATAACACTGATACTCGTTTTCGATGAGTCTAAAATTCTCTCAGGATGTTTGACCCCACGTTTCACAACAACCTTCACATTTCCCGGATCATCACAGAAATTTGTCTCATCATAATTTATAATATTTGACATAGGGACTCCCTCTAGTGTGTTTTGCAGGTTATGGAAATAGTCCATGATAATATCTCTCGTAACAGCTGCCCTGGATCGTTTGGTGTTCTCCCCAATCCTCACTGTGAGTTCCTGGTTCCTCCTGAGAAAACCTCGAATCCATTCTAACCCGGGACGGTTATCTGCGAACCTTTTCTCGACCTTCCCAGCGTGGTTCAAGTAACCCTGGACGATGTTACGTATATCAGTATTTCTAAGCGGGAAACCCCACCTGGCACATAACAGCAGCCCTTCGACGAGAGTTTTTTCCTCCTCCCTGGTTAAGGCTGTCGGTGCACCCACCTTGTGTGAATATCTGTTCTTCAGTTTGTCGTTTAGTGTGGTATATGGCACAGCAAACTGTTCAGATGCTCTCCGGATACTCATTTTCCCTTGACGGACAGCTTTTACTGCATTCTCTAAGTGGATAGGGTTATATCTACACCTTCCGACAGGTCCCAGTTTCTTCACATATGTCCTCACCATGATCGGTATTACCCTATAACAAGACAACTTCGTATATAAAAAGCCGTAACTTTAAAACAGTGTAATGTAGAAACTCGCGCAAAAGCTTTATATGATACCAAATAACAGAAGATAGGATTGCAGTATTAACTTACCGCCAGTGTATGGTATGTGACCTTCCGAAACAGAAGTTTCCAATGACAGCGATAATTTAATAAATTTCTCACTTCTTAACAACCTCTCCCGGTGAATTGTAGACAAGAATGCACATATTCTTAGTGCGCAGTGAGATAGCCAATAATGTTCCCTTTGTTTATACGCCGCGTATTGGATGCATTGTCGTCGCGGTTTCGCGGGAAGGCTCAGTTTTCAGAAGGAAGACCGAATGATCGATAATTCCCCATTATATCGGAATTACCCCACGTTACGGTACATCAGTCTACGTCTTAATTCCTGTATTTAACACGGTAGCCACTAATCCTGATGGAATCCTGGCAAAGCTGAAATATAACAAGTATACGACGGCTCTCTCGCTAGCATTGATACTGTCTTTTCTCCTCAAGACACTGCTGTTAAAGACATTATGAAGGCAACACAGAATATGGCATTGGTGGTAGCGTTTTATTACAATGTCCTAATATCCTAATTTTGAAACCAAACGCAACCTATCATGCCCCTGAATATTCTTACAAGTATTACTTTAACAATACGGATAGAAGGAGCATGAAAATCACGGCTTGAGCCAAAATTCGACATGACAAGACGTTAAATTGCACCGCAGTGGATATTGCTGCTATGTAAAAGAAGGAATATTATTCTATTTATTTCAAAAGATCACGGGCAACGTGATTATTTTTAGTGGATTCATAACATAGTTGGATAGCATCCAATTCTGAGCCTGTCTCCCCACCACAGAGTAGTTCTACATATTCTACGGAAGAAGGGCGGGAAATGCAAATTTCTTGGTTAAATGTGAGATCCGCTTACAACTAAGACATGGGAAAATCGATCACGCAGGCTAAAATATATCGTAACATGGACTGGTACTTTCCAATTCATGCTGCATGAACTGAATTCACATGGCCCAGTCGAATGCATGACTGGCTCACAAGCAAAGTAATGGGAGGCTCGACCATGTATTGTTACTGCACTCTTTGGAGAAAATAAGTGGACAAATGAAAGGGGGACATTGATTCCAGATATGACAGACTAAATCTCTTGATCATCAAACAAGATATTGATGTTGACACCACTAGACAACAGGGGGCAGAAAATACGACACTGGATGGTATGTCATGCGTTCTGTGGCATATCACACCAAGCAAAGGTGCAAAAGTCTGTAACCCTTCTTCTTTACGTGAATACTTGATTCCTGTGACAAGTAATTAATCAGGTTCACAATTAGTTTTCAGTAAAATAATGTTTCATTTTGCATTGATAAATATTCTACACCAACCAGCTATATTGCTGTAACAGGTGGCGCTTCCCAGGTGACGGATACGGGTTCCCCGCTGGCCTGCCGATGAACTTGAGCTAAATATAAAAGCTCTCGCGTACCAAACATGTACAAAGTCTTTAATGGCAACTTTGGCGGAGATGGAGACGTTCACTAGGGACCAGATGGCGGAAGAGGTACACTAAATTTCTGGAAGTTAATGCAGAAAAGAGGGTAGCGTTTCTTCTCTAGAGGAGTGGCTGCAAAAGGCATCTGTTCTCCATGTCCGCAGCTGCGTTACTACCTTCCGTCATGAGCACCTAAAAGCTTCAACACAAGCCGGCCGTAAAATAATGCCGTTACATCATTACAGAAATATGTCTCATGGTATCGGAGCCAAGCTTAGTGCAGCCCCTGGAAGGGACGCGCATTGGCAGTGCCCAGTCAGCATGAAAAGTATGCTAGGGTTACCGTCGCACGGGCTGTGACGGCTAACCATGCTAGCACCCCCATTTTGTATCCCATCATTGAATTATGCCTGGGTGAAGTAGCGAATACGCCACTGCACTTGAGAGAAGGCTTGTAGGCATCTGAGAGGTGCGGAAAAAAAGATGGAATGGAGAAAAGTCATGTGAAAAGAGGTGTGGTTACTAACTGGTGTACAACAGAAACCGAAGAACAGCTCATGGTGTTGACATTGTCATATCAGCTAAATTTGACGGTTCAGTTTCCGAGGTGCAAAAGTTTGACAATCGCTTGATGTAACTCGTGCGCATTGGGGAGAAAAGGAAATTCCAGTTATTCAGCGCAACGCTCCACAAACTGACGTGCGCATGGAAACCAAAGATGCGTTCTGGGCACCACCTGACAAGAAGACCGCTGACTATCTTATCGCTGCCGCTGATCTGAATGGACGTGTCGGACCGAGGAAAGAAGAACAAACAGTCCATGGCGTTCATGGACATGGAAAAAAGAACGACGATGCCCAACAAATTCGCGATTATGCAGAAACTGATCACCGCAAACACACGGTTCAAAAAGAGTGATATTCATCTACTCTGTACTACGGTGGCTCCCATCCAATTCGCATTGACTACATCCTTGTGAGAGGGTGAAATCTCGAAGATGTTCTAGAGATAACAGTTGTCCCTTATTAAATCCTTGCGATGCAACAACGACCGGTCATCTAAGCTGTGGATAAAGTCACCAAGAGCCCAATACTTCACAGGAAATAGACAAATTAGGATCAAATGGTTGCCGCTGAAGAAGGAGATTAACGTCGTTGCAAAAGTTACAGAGTCACAAATCACCATAGTTGAAGTGAGCCGGACTAAACTGAAAGACGCCTTTCGCTCTATTCCTGGAACAATTAAGTCAGGGCGACGACAACGAAGGATTAAACATGATATATGGCCAAGGAATGAAGATGTTAAATATGCAGTACGGTTGAAGAAGCAGCTGTACCACGAGTTTCTTGCTCGTTGGAATGCCTACAAGGCAGCCACTCGTAAAATGAAGGAGGTATTTGCCGTAACAAAATCAAACCGGTAGGCAGGTCTATATGTGAAACATGACATGCGCGAATTCGAGCGGAATTTTTAACGGCTAGTCCAATCGAGGACATCGCAAAACGTCAGAAGTCCAACGTTTTTACGGCATCAATGAGGAAACAGACGATTTGCTACTGGACAGGCGGGAAGCGCGAGTACACTGGTGGAACTATTTTGACAACATTTCAATCATGGAATTTCCGTATCTACCAATCCTAATCACCTCCGCTGTTGAAGGTCCAAGGTAGGAAAATGACGTCACTAAAGTCCAGGCTATGCTGAAGGAAATGAAACCAGGGAAAGCCATCTGTCCCGATTATCTTCCAGCAGAGTTTTGTTCCTCTCAATGGGGGGATGCAGCAGTGTGACTAAAGCAAGCTTTTCAACCATATCATCAAAGAAGGTCAAAAACAAACAGACTAGCGACGGATTATCAATTCAGAAATAAGGGAAGCCCTGGCGATTTTTCTAATCACGGTCCGAACATACTTCTGAGCCTCGCAATGAGAGACTTAGAACAAATCTTCGACCAAAGGATTAGCGATTTAGACAAACATACAACAAGCCAAGCTGGATTTGTGTAAAATTGTGGCGCAATAGGAGAAACCCATGTTGCCGGACTATTACCTGAGAAACACTGTGAAAAGAATAAGAGGCTTCATCACAAATTTCTGGACCCTTAGAAGCCCTTCCATCGGGTACTTCATGACCTAATCAGTCAGCCCTACAAGTACATGGCATTCCAGAGCACCTTGCTGAGAGGGTATAATTGCTCTACAAAGAACAAATGAGTTGTGTTCAAGCTGCCGCAGGAGCGTCTGATGACTTCCGCATAACTGTAGGAGTCCATCAAGGCCCCGGCTTATCACCACTGCAGCTTATTCTTGTGATGGACATAATTACCACAAAACTGCGCAGTCCAATACCATGGACACTTCTCTAAGCAAATGATATCATTTGGCTGAAGAGAATAAGCTAGACCTGCAGCGTCAAACAGAAGACTGGAACAATCGACTAGCGCAATAAGCCCCGCGCCCCAACAAGAAAAAGACAGAATACATTGCATTACATCGTCGAGAAGTTGGAACCATGCTTGTTAACCTTGAAGATATTGCACGAGTAGAGATATTTAAGTATATTGGCTCCACAATCTATGATTATGGCCGACTTACTGATGAAGTCAACTTAAGGATATACAAAGCCTGACTGAAGTGGAGAATGACAACAGGCGCCCTGCCGAACTTTGGACGAAGGGCCATCTCTAAAGTAAGTTCTACCAAACTGATATCTGTCCTATCGACATCCATCCTGCCGTTTTCTACGGCAACGAATGCTGACCAGCTCTAGAGGTAGAACGCCAACTAAGCATCATGGATACAAAGTTGCTTAGGTGGAAGGCTGGCATAATTAGGCTAGATCACATTTCAAATGATGTTATTAGAAAACGTTTTGGCATTGCAGCGATCCAGAAGAAAATTGGGGAAAGGCGTGTGCGCTGGTTTGGTCATGTGTTGCGTGTAGAGGACGATACATTGGGAAAGTCAGAGTATTACACAGAAAGTCGGTGAAAAGAGGCGCTAGGGACGAACCAGACAGCATAGACTGATAAAGTGCACAACGGCCTGAAAGTTGGAAGACTACATGCAGACATGGCCCGAGACCGAACTAACTGGAGTCAATGAACCACAACACCGGACCCTGCCACCAGATGCAGACTGATGAATATTCTGTTACAAAAATGGAATGCAATGGATATTTTACACATCCTAACATTCAAATTAGTTTATTGTATATTCAAATTTTCTCGCCTAATGCCTATGTCCGATATCTATAAAAACTTATTTTCACAAAATAGTGTTTGAATGTCTGAACGCTTCTGGATTTCGTGTTTAAGTGACTCCTATAAATGCATTGTGAAGAAAAACTTATAACTCAAAAAAATAAAAAATGGGTATATCTGTGTTAAATGGGAAGGACAGTTTGAATATCCGGTGAAATTCTACGAGTACCTACAAGAGGGGAGTCCGTCAGTGTATTCTAGCCTGAATAGAATTTTGCAATTCATATTTCTGCTTACATACGTCATAGACAGCAGACGATCATATTAATCAGTTTGTTATTTTCACTCCGATCACGCCTATAAATATGAAGACCATGGAGGAGTGGCACAAAGTGGTCAGCTCAGGGCCATGTGACACTCAACGCTCTAAAGCTGGAAGGAAGCCACATAACTAAGTGGTTAGTTCAGGACCATGTGTCCTACACAAACGGAAGTAAGCCTCATCACTATTTAGCTCAGGACGATGTGTCTCTCCACAAATGGAAGGTAATCTCATCACTAATTGGTAATCTCAGAAATACGTGTATTTCCACAAGTCAGCAATTAGGAAATTTTATGAATCTTAAAATCTTTTCTTATGTAATTCAATACCCAACTGGCATGGCAAATAGCTTAGACATTTTAAAGGAAGTCATTTAAGTTGCGGCATGATATTTGTAGACTGCTGAAATGAGAGTGAGGAAACAATAGCGCCTGATGTGAGATATAAAACAAAGTGGGAAGTAGCAGATAAGATCCGGTCGACTGAATCCTTCAGAAGCATCTAAAATCTATGATGTAAAATGGACTAAGCTACGTAGACAATGGACTGTCCTCTGACATATATGCCAAGAAAAAAGAAGACACATAAAATGCATGTCGCTTTGCTGGTCTCTGCACAAAATATGTTTAGAAAGTAGAAAGCTAATTTGGACTCCATCAAAAATAGAAATATGATTTTGTGTGTGAAAAGGATTCATAAGCAACATTTTTACTGGTGGTCATAATAAAAGATTGTTCTCTAACGTAGCCTATTGTGTCCTGTTACACATGAATTACAAAGAAACAGAGAGTGTGAGCTGGTACTTGGTAGTTCTGAGGACCGACATGAATATTTCTTGCCACTAGTTGTGAAAGTACAGTAGGAACAAGTCAGTGCAACACATAAGAGCCGAGAAGACTCTAACCACTCACAAAATCAAATAAGCCATTCAGAATTCATAGTTTCCATCACAAATCTGGTTTGAAGTCAAACCTTAGGCTATGACTAGCCATCGCATGACCTGCTGATACAAGGGCTTGGTTAAGAGCACCAATCCGAGACTATACAATCATTTCCCAGGGATTATCAAAGATCATTTCACACAGTAACCAACAAAGGTGTGACAGCAAAAAATTAATTAGCAATGTCACAATTACAGTTCAAAAACACTACTGTATTAAATGTTTTAAAACAGGACATACACTTGTGGTACTTTGTAAGGTCAGTGACAATAATTACAATTTTGAAAGAATTTTATATCACTACGTTATTTACCTATTATTATTATTATTATTAGCATAGGGTAACAAGTTAGATACATATATACAAATGTATAGTATTTACAAATGTACACAGACAAGAAACATGTTTTATAGCAGAATGTCCAGTTGGGTGATCCTCTGTATGGCTTCCTCTGTTGGTTCCAAAAAGTCACTCGGGCTACCTGTGTAGGAACGTCGTGCACATTCACCTACAATATGGGGATCATCTGCCGAGATGCACCACAGTCGCACTCTGGTGATGAGATATATTTCCACTTATAAAGGGCATCCCTGCGTCGTCCATGATTTGTTCTCACCCAATTCAGAATGGTCCAAATCTTACGCGGTAGATGATGTTCACCAGGAAGATGTTGTGTAAGGAACTGTCTGTGGCAACTTTCCATCGACTTCTCCATTCTTCTAAAGGGTGAAAATTCCCATCAGCCAATGCGACAGCATCATGCAAAGATGGATGTCATGACTCCAACCTCGTTACCTTGAGAACAGGAATATCATCCAAAACAGGCAGTTGAGGCTTCATTTCTATATCCTTGAACTCTCGGATGGGAGCATTTTATCTTTCTAAAACAGGTGGCATTATACCTGACAGAATTGGGAGCCAATAAAGGGATGTGTACTGGACAGTACCAGATATTAACCGCAAACTAACATTCAGTTGAGTACCAATTAGTCTTGTATATGGGCTATCCAGCCAAACTGGTGCACAGTACTCAACACACGAGAATACCAGTCCCAAAGCAGATCATAAAGTCTTTGCTGATGAACGCCAACTTGAGACATACAATTTCTGAAGGATAATATTACGTGTTTTGAGCTTTTTTGACAGATTCATAAGATGTTGTTTGTAAGATAGTGTGCGATCAAGTGTAATCCACAAATATTTGGAATAGCTGCTATGCCGAAGTTCTTGGTGACAAAAACGTATGTGAAGTTTAATGCCAGCTTGGCGATTATTCAGGTGAAAACATGACACTTCTGTTTTGTTAGAGTTAGGACACAGTTGCCATTTCTTGAAGTACGTTTCAAGTGAAATCAGGTCTCTTTGTAGCACTTCTTCTGTCACACTAAGGTATCGATTTTGAGTGGCTAGTGTTATGATATCAGCATAACAAAATGTTTGCGATGATGTTTCTGGGAGATCGGAGATATACAAATTGAACAGTAGGGGAGACAGTACCGATCCTTGAGGTAATCCATTTTTGAGCTTCCTTTCTCTACTCATACTATTTCCCATACACACTCGAAATCTTCTGTCATTGAGCATATTGCTTATAACCTGCACGATGGTCCTACAGGGTGCAATTCGGAGAAGCTTGTAAATTAATCCTTCCCTCCAGACTGCGTCAAATGCTGCTGTAAGATCAATGAATACAGCTGAGGTCTTGAGTTGTTTCTGGAAACCTGCTTCCATGTGGAATGTCAGTGAAAGCACTTGATCGCAGCAGCTGCGATTTGGCCTGAATCCAGCTTGATCAACTGTAATACGCTGAAAAATAGTTGCGCTGATTCTGTTGTGGAATAGCCTCTCAAAAAGAAGGGCAACTGGTCTATAACTGCTTGGGTCATTGGCAGGCTTACCTGGTTTCAAGATGGAAATCACTTTCGTTCGTTTGAATTATGCCGGGAGTTGTCTGTTCTGTAGAAGGTCGGTAAAAAAACCTTAAGAGCCAACTTCTTGCATTCTTCCCTAAATGAATGCGAAATTCTGGATGAATGTCGTCAAAATCTGGAGCTGTACTTGGTTTAACGTCTTTGAGAGCAGCATTGATGTCTTGCACCGTAAGCGTTTGTCAATACCTTGATGTGCGTGGTGTTCTTGATACCAGAGTTTGGAGCTGGCGCCGTATGTATTTGGTATGTTTCTTATCTGATGGAGTTTGGGAAGTTGTGACGATGTGAGATGCTACTTCATCCGGAGTAACTCCAGGCTGTTGCTTCACCAAAGGTGTCCTTCCTCCAAGTTTTCTGCGGTGCCCCCAAGATCTTCTACTGGAATGAGTTAGGTCGATATTCTCCACTGTCTCAATCCACCGTTCTCTCCGGGTAGTATCCATGCTGGAAAGAAGTTCATCAGCTATGTCTTCATCACCAGTATGCCGATATTCGTTATAGAGTGCATCAGTCTCTACATTCCAACCAGGGATGTATTCTTTTCTATGGCATACTCTTCTTAGCCGCCATCATAACTGCATCTACGAAACGCTTGTAATTGTGCTTGGGAGCAATCCACCGAACACATTTATCCAGTTCAGTGGTGAATGTTGACGAATTTGCTTTTCTGAAGTTCCTCCGAGCATGTGGTATTGACCGTACAACAGGAATGTTGATGCCAATGTCCGCTATAATGGGGCGATGTTGACTGTGGGGAAAATGTCTTAACACCTTACGACTGGTATGTAAGGACTGTCCTCCCTCATTGCAGCTAACAAAACACAGGTCAAGATTGGAATCCCTATTCCATGCAGCTGATTGGAAACTACCAAGATCTTTTGGGTCAAAAATCAGATGGAGATTGTTCATTTCTGTCCATTCTACCAGTTTCGTTCCACATTCACTGTTATTCTAGTACTTCCATAGTTCGTGATGGCTGTTGAAGTCGCCTATATAAAGTGCAGGGTGTTGAGCAGTAGATAGAACGGTACTTGGCCACTTTGCGTTTGGGGGTTTAGAAATGTTAAAAATAGTAACACCTGCCACTCGCACAGCAACACAATGGATGTCTTCGTCTTCGTTTTGAAAGAGCAGTGAGGCATCTTGGATATTATTACGAACATAAGTAGCTATACCATGTGCACTGTGATATGTTGCACCAGGAGCTGTGTAACCATTAATGCGGCCCCTTTTCCGAAACTCTTCTTCATTGGCTGTATGGGTTCCCTGTATAGACACTACATCTATATTATTATCCAGGATAACTTTGGATAGGTAGTCACATCTATGTTAAGCTGGAAGACACGGATGAAAGGTCCAAACCTTCTTGTCTGGTAGCTCTGAGAACAGCTATTTCCATGAAATACTTTAGTCATTGCTGGGAGATATTTAAAAGATAGGTCCAGCAGCCACAGTTACTGCTTTCTTAGTACTACCCAGGTGTCACGTGTAGGGCACTGGGAGGTTAAACCTACGGACGTGAAGCAATAATGTACCCCCTATTTATCTAATTTTACAAAATAATAAATTCACTTACTTAAAGAATTCTGAATTTTTTAAGCAACCTGCACAAATTTAAAACTCCACTTGTACCAGTCTATTTTATTAGATTATACTCATTGTGTAGGCATGTTTTCAATCAACACACTAGACCCACCTGACTGACAATGAACACTAAAATGAAACAGCAAGTGTGACCACATCACTGGAATGAACATGAATTCAATACCACAATTTTTTTTACACTTCCAACAATACATAAGTTTTATTTGCAAACTATGATATCAAAGATGTAGCATTAATGATCTCAACGTTTCATTTCTACAACACATTATCTGCTTTGGCGTCCACAAATGGAGGAATCTGACTTAACACACAAGAGAACAGAAATTACCAGAAAAAAGGAATCTAACCAAATAATTTTAAAATGACATTCTCTGAGTGACCACATTATTGAACTCAGCCATAATTATATTGATTAATGAAACTGATTATGTTAGTTTGAAGTAATTGTTGTTTAAAATGTACATAAAACTTAGCAATTTTGAATTTGTAGATGTAATTTATAATCTACAAACATCGCTTTTTCTGTGTGTCACTGTTGGTATGAACGTAAAAAAAACTTACACAGAATATCTGGAAGCAATAGTTTCAGAAGACATTTCAGATGATAAGAATGTGATGAACAAATGATGCAGAGAAAGTGAAAAAAGAACACATTTTTCGTGGTTGTTTAAAGGTATTGTAAACAAATACACTTCAAAAATATCAAGCTTTACCAAGGATTTTATTGTAGATATACATTCAATAAATCTACATGACGGAACATTAATTATGATCTTAAATAACCTGAATATTTTAGATAATTTTAACAGGTGGAATTTGAAGATATTAGTGTCTAAATTTAATCTTGTAAAGAAAGGATTAAACTGATGAAAAAGGCCAGTTTTTTGAGATAAACCAACCACTACTGAACACAGCTGTGAATAGGTACAACATATTCCATATTGTATAGAATTTGTAGTGTACGTACTTTGTTTCTTCTTTGATGTACGGCAAGAGCTGATCATCAGTATGTTCTTCTATGAATATTTCCTCCTTAGTATATTCAGAAGGCTATAAGTAAGAAATAAGAAAAGTAGAATAAAGAAGGGAAAAATATATAGTCCTAAACAAGAAACAGCTGAGATAATAAATTTCATAGTGGCACAAAAAGAGTATAATTAACTTACATCCCATTTAAAAATTATATAATTGAAAGGAACAATCAAATCAAAATCAATTTAAATGCAAGTGAGGTTTCTACCTTGTTGGCAAATGGTACACAAAAATACATTATTATCAAGCACTAAATTTTAAAAGAACAGAGAAGAAAACAATTTTGTAAATACAATATTATACAATATATGCTATTTTTTTCTATTAAGCACACAGCTCGTCCTTAATAAATGTATATAATTTACAAAATTTTACTCATAATATCTTTTGTGTTACAAATCTAATCAACACGTATACAACTTGTGCAGCTACTTCAAATAATAGTATACAATTTCTATTAGATTAAAATTTACATTGCATTTATTTATTTTATTTTTTCTGTTTTGGGGACCTAACTTGCATAATGACCTGCTGCGTTTTAACCCGAGCCCTTTCGCCACTGCTTTTCAAACAACTGATAAGATAGATAAGAACATGAAAAGGAAAACACTGTTGGATAGCAGTAGACATGGTAGCACAAAACAGGGGGAACATTTGTAAATATGTAAATTTAAAATTATCTACATATTTGTGAATATTCAGCAGAGTATATGTACACATACATGTATGGGTGGAGGCACTTCTGTGTATGTGTACATGTACAATTTAAGGAAAATAAATAATAATAAACACTCTCCAAATCATAACCCAATACCATTCCTTGCTTATGTTTCTCTTTCTATTGATCCTAATACCACAATGACTAGCTATTATCTTCATTGTCTTATATTCACATTCCACTGTTCCCATTTTTCTATACATGACTTGACTTGTTACTTCTTCGTTCATTTCCATGTTCCTATATATATTCTTTCCGAAACACTTCACTGTAATATCAAATAATCCCACATTATTCCCACCACTTTTCCAACAAGAGGCCAATGTTTATATCACAAGCATAGAAATATCCATCGTCCCTCTGTGTACATCACATTAAGACCAGAATACAAAATCAGTCAATGTCCCAATCAATGCATACATCAATCAATGAAACAATCAAACAACAGCATTTAGGGATGTTGTTGGTTGTTTATGTAGAAAAAGATTGTGGAAATTTATGAAAAAACTCTCATGGTAAATTATTTCAATCACGAAATCATCTTCCTATAAGTGAACATTTGCCAAAATTAGTCCCCATGAATTCCAACTTATCTTCATGTTGTGACCTTTCCTATATTTCAACAACATGACTTAAATGTATTCATCAACTAATGTCATTCCAAGCCATCTCTCCAATGACATCTCAGAATATACTGCTTAATTGAAGAGCTTGTCTCCTTTCTCCAAGTCTTCCCAGCTGAATCCTTGCAACATGTCTGTAACACAACTCTTTTGTTAGAAATCAACCACAAGAAATGGAGCTATTCCTGTGGAGTATTTCCTATTCTCTAATCAAGTAATACTGGTGATGGTCTCATACGCTCATTGTGGTTTTGCTGCGGATTTATATGCCCTCTCCTTTACAACCCCTAAATAACCTCATAATCATATTAAGAGACCTGCAAATTTTATTTCTGATACGTTTATGTGATTACCACAATGAAAATATACCCTTAATAAGAATAACTAGGTACTTATAGAGATCCCCATGAACAACTTTCACCCCATCAACACAATAATTAAATTAGAGAGGACTCTTTCTATTTGTGAAGCACAGAACCTGACTTTTCACCCCATTTACCAATATAGCATTGCCCGATGTCCATCTTACAATATTGTCAAGGTCTTTTTGCAGTTACTCACAATCCTGAAACTTAGTTATTACATTTTTTTTGCTAGTTGTTTTACGTCGCACCGACACAGATAGGTCTTACGGCGACGATGGGACAGGAAAGGGCTAGGAGTGGGAAGGAAGCGGCCGTGGCCTTAATCCTTAGTTATTACAAAGAGCTTCATCAGTTTTTCAGTTCATTATTCATATTGTTTATATATATATATCAGAAAATAGAGGTCTCACAGTACTGCCCTGTGGGACCCAATCCCATAATTGTTACAGGATCAAATAAAGCTTCAACTACTCTAATACTCTGAGTTCTATTTTCAACAAATACACCAGACGTGGCCAAATTTTCATGGTAAATGGTATATTTCTATCTTTATGTAATTTATCGACCTTTATAGTTTAATACTTGAACATCGTTTGGTGGTAAAGTTACCACTTGGGATATCCCTGCCCATATTATTGTATTTTTTCATATAGTGGCTACAGTGAGAACCACAATGTAATTTCATTATTCACATGGTTTTGTGTCATATTTTGTTAGTGAACATATTCTGTTGTTTATCGTCTATATCTGCATATTGTTGCTGTATGGAAGTAAATAATGCGACCTATTGTTAATACTGTGCATTCTGTAAATTACGTGCGTTATTGATGCTATTCACGAATTCAGTTGATATGTCTTAAGAGTGGTACTAGAGAACTGTCAAATTTTGAGGTTATGGAGAGACAAAATGACCTTTCGCCAAGAAAGGCATTGTCAGAGAGCTACTTGTTGAGAAACGTTATTCAGAGCAAGAGGTAGATTCTAGATTGCAAATATTACAGCAATCTGTAAGTAGAATTTTAAAATGTGAAGATAAGGGGAAGGCAAAATGTCAACAACGTGTTGGAAACTGTGGGCGAAAGAAGAAACTAACCCCAAGGGGGAAGCAAAACTGTTTAATTTGTCAGTAAACAACCGCAAGGTTACTAGTTTGGATTTACGTATGAAATTGTAAGAGTATGGGTCATTGGTAGCAGCCAGGACTTTGAGACGAGAGCTGTTTAATACTAGATTGAGAGCAAGACGACCTCTAAGAAAAGCGAAGATTACTCCTGCTATGGCTGAAAATATGTTCCAGTGGGCCACGACTCTCCAGAATTGGTTATCTGAAGATTGGAAACAGGCAAGTCCATGACAATTACTGTAATTCCTTAATTATCATTCATTATTCAATTTTAACCCAATCTAAGTAATGTAACTGTACAGTACAGTAACTGTGTGAAATTTTTCTTCCAAACCGTACAGCTTATTGCATTTAATGCTAGGCTTATTTGTTTCATTTATTTCAGGTTTGTTTTAGCGGCGAATCGGTATTTCCTGTACAATAAGAGACAAGTCCATGTGTCAGAAGAAAAGGTGAAGCATTCCATCCAGATTGAGTGAAGCAGAGAGTGAAACATCCAACTTCAGTGATGGTCTGGAGTGTGTATTCTTGGTACGGCTGTGGACGATTATATATTGAAGAAGGAACTATGGGACGTGAACTATATAGAATTAAGAACCTGTTTGGTACCTCAGATGCAAGAGTGGTTTGGCCAAAGTGAATTTATTTTTATGCAAGATGGGCCTCCTTGCTACAAAGTCTAGAAACAGTCCAGACATGAACCCCATAGAACATCCTTAGGCGATAGCAAAGAAAAGTACGAAAAGCAAATATAACGACAGAAATTGGCTTCATCGAGAAGCTCGTTCAGATCTGGTGTCATGATGACGATTTGAAGAGTCAGTGTAAAATACTGTTTGAGGGTACGCCCAGTCTAATCAAGTCACTAAGTGGGTGCTTACCAAGTACTAAAATCATCTTAAAAATTGGTAACATCTTATGTTTTCAATTCTCAATTGTTAATGTTTAATAATTTGGCCTCGACTTTATAGTCACCCATTTAGCCACAATTTTATCTATCCCAACCACACTAATTTTTGTCAGTAGTTTCCCAAGATCTACCCTATGAAAATCCTTATAGATATGTCAATCGTGATACATTCGACCACATGAATCTAATATATCTGCTATATCTTGCTGGAATCTACAAGATGAGCTTCAGTGGAATAATGTTTCTGAAACCTGAACTACCATCTATCGAACCAGCTGGTAATTTCGTAAATGTGTATAATATAATCAGAAAGAATGCATTCCAAGCGCTTGCATGCAACACCAGTCAAGTTGACTAGTGTGTAATTACTGGCTTTATGTTTAGCACATGTTCTTTATACACAGGGTGCTACTACACTAATTATTCATTCATCTTGTATAGCTGATTCACACATACACTAATCAATATCTCAAAGACCTGACTTTCGTCTATGCCCAGAAATTTTACCAATCCCAGCAGCATTTCTAGTTTTAAATTTTTGTATAATATTGTCAATGTCTTTTTATAGTAGGTCCATGTGGACATTGCAAAGTAATTTCAAAAGATTGGATGAAATTGCCAACTGCGTAAGGTACAGCAAAAGGACGCCGACCAAACCATAGGTGACATATCCTATGCTCATTTGCTGGTGAACGGTGTCTTTTTTTCTTACGTGATGCAGGACTGCAATGCCCATCGACTAATGGCGTACACACATTTCCATGTTGTGTAATTGCTACTCCATACCTTTCTCAGTACGTCGACATTCAACACCGTACACAGCAACAAGACTTACTGACATGCATTATATTCCGAACTTCAGACGTAGTGTTATCCTGCAGTCACAGTGTGTGCCTGTGAATTCCCTTCATCTCATCCACGCTGCCTGTATCATAAACCGCACTTCAAAATCTACCCCACTAACAGTCTGTAGGCAAGATCCTAGGTACCTGAATCAATTTGGATGGAGCCATTAGATGGTTCGGATGACTCCAGTTATTCACTCGTCCTTTTGTTCATTCTAAGTTTGTATTGTGAAAAACAGGTATTCAATCTTCACCTTGATGCCGCAGTCCCATTCCGGGTCTATCAGCAAGTGCAACATCATCTGCATATAAGAGAGTCCTACAAACACCCCTTTGCAAGTCCCATGTGGTGGTGTCCATGCTGAGGACAAAGAGCAATGGGGACAGAGTGGAAGATTGGTGTACACACAAACTTTCAATGAGAAGCTCTCCGAGACGTTGACAGCGCAACATACACAACCTCTGGTATTCGTGTATAGCATCCTGATCTAAATTATAAACATTTCTGGTACACCATGGTCATGAGTGCAGACCAGATCACACGGTGTGGAACACGGGCTGTCATCAAACAACTCTCAATAACTACTGATCTGCATTTAGGGCTGTCGCGCAGGTGGCGGATTCAGCATCTGTTTTTTCCTAGCCTTCTCTTATATGATTCCAAAGAAATTAGAAATCAATCGAACATCTCCCTTGATAAGTTATTCCACTCCCTAAATCCAATTCCTATAAACGAATATTTGCCCCAATCTGTCCTCTTGATTTCCAACTTTATCTTCATATTGTGATCTTTCCTACTCTTAAAGACACCATCCAAACTTATTCGTCTGCCGATGTCATTCCACGCCATCTCTACACTGACAGCTCGGAACATACCACTTAGTCGAGCAACTCGTCTCGTTTCTACCAAATTTTCCCAGCCCAAACTTTGCAATATTTTTGTTACGCTACTCTTTTGTCGGAAATCACCCAGAACAAATCGAGCTGCTTTTCTTTGGATTTTTTCCAGTTCTTGAATCAAGTAATATTGGTGAGGGTTCTATATACTGGAACCATATTCCAGTTGTGGTATTACCAGAGATGTATATGCCCTCTCCTTTAGACCCTTACTACAACCCGTAAACACCGTCATGACCATGTGCAGAGATCTGTATCCTTTATTTACAATCCCATTTATGTGATTACCCCAATGAAGATCTTTACTTATATTAACACCCAGATACTTACAATGATCCTCAAAAGGAACTTTCAGCCCATCAACGCAGTAATTAAAACTGAGAGGACTTTTCCTATTTGTGAAACTCACAACCTGACTTTTAACCCCGTTCATCATCATACCATTGCCTACTGTCCATCTCACAACATTATCGTAGTCATTTTGCAATTGCTCACAATCCTGTAACTTGTTTATTACTCTATAGAGAAAAACATCATCCGCAAAAAGCCTTACCTCCCATTCCACTCCTTTACTCATATCATTTATATATAAGAAAACATTAAGGTCCGATAATACTGCCTTGAGGAATTCCCCTCTTAATTATAACAGGGACAGATAAAGCTTCACCTACTCTAATCCTCTGAGTTCTATTTTCTAGAAACATAGCCACCCATTTAGTCACTCTTTTGTCAAGTTCAGGTGCACTCATTTTTGCCTGTAGTCTCCCGCGATACAGTCCATTTGACCTCCTGAATCCAGAATATCAGCTACATCTTACTGGAAACCTACAAGTTGAGCTTCAGTGGAATAACCTTTCCTAAACCCAAACTGCCTTCTATCAAACCAGTTTTTAATTTCACAAACATGTCTAATAAAAACAGAAACAATGCTTTACCAAAGTTTACATGCAATGCATGTCAAACTGACTGGCCTGTAATTTTCAGCTTTATGTCTATCACCCTTTCCTTTATACACAGGGGCTACTATAGCAACTCTCCATTCATCTGGTAGAGCTCCTTCATGCAAACAACAATCAAATAAGTACTTCAGATATGGCACTATATCCCAACCCATTGTCTTTAGTATATCCCCCGAAACCTTATCAATTCCTGCTGCTTTTCTAGTTTTCAACTTTTGTATCTTACTGTAAATGACATTGTTGTCATAGGTAAATTTTAATACTTCTTTAGTATTAGTCACCTCCTCTATCTGGACATCCTTGTAACCAACAATCTTTACATACTGTTGACTGAATATTTCTGCCTTTTGAAGATCTTCGCATACACACTCCCCTTTTCATTAATGATTCCAGGAATGTCCTCTTTGGAAACTGCTTCTGCCTTAAAGTACCTATACATAGTTTTCCATTTTTCACTAAAATTTGTACGACCACCAATTATGCTTGCCATATTGTTATCCCTAGCTGCCTTATTTGCTAGATTCAATTTCCTAGTAAGTTCCTTCAATTTCTTCTTACTTCCACAGCCATTTCTAACTCTATTTCTTTTCAACCTGTACTGCCTTCTTAGTCTCTTTCCTTCTCTGTTATAATATAGTGGATCTTTACCATTCCTTAAAACTTTTAAGGTACAAACCTATAATCACATTCCTCAACAATCACTTTAAACCCATCCCACAGTCTGTTTTCATTTTTATTTACCGTTTTCCACCTATCATAGTTACTTTTCAAAAACTCCCTCATGCCTGTTTTATCAGCCATATGGTACTGCCTAATAGTCCTAATTTTAGTACCTTCCTTTCTTTCGCATTCATGTTTAACTACCACAAAAACAGCTTCGTGATCACTAATACCATCTATTACTTCGGTTTCTCTATAGAGCTCATCTGGTTTTACCAGCACCACATCCAGAATATTCTTCCCTCTAGTTGGTTAAATCACTTTCTGAATCAGATGCCCTTCCCATGTTAACTTATTTGCCATTTGCTGGTCACGCTTATGGTCGTTCGCATTACCTTCCCAATTGACATTTGGTAAATTGAGATCACCCACTACAATCACGCTCCTTTCCTTATCGTCTCCCACATAGCTGATTATCTTATCAAATTATTCTGAATCAACATCTGCGCTATATTCCTGGTCTGTACACTCCAAAGACATCCAGTTGCCTATTATCTTTAGAGATGAGCCTTACACCTAGAATTTCATGTTTCTCGTCTTTGACTTTTTTGTAGCTTACAAATTCTTCTTTCACCAGGATGAATACTCCCCCTCCTACCATTCCTATCCTGTCTCCACGATTCACACTCCAGTTCCGTGGGAAAATATCTGCATCATTCATTTCGTTTCTCAGCCATGATTCAACTCCTATTACAATATCTGGTGAGTATACACTGACTGAGCAAATTTCATGGGATAGCGGAGCACTGATGCGCAGGTGTGTTGTATGCGCACCACAAGCTCCCTGTACCAGCGGCAGTTGTATAGGAGACCTTGTGAGCAGTGGCTGTGCATGTGAAAGGTGTAACATGGAACGTCGTCGTGAGATGCCACCGTTCGAAGGGGGTATGGTGGTCGGTGCACGACGGATGGGAAGTGCGATTTCGGAAGTGGTGCGGGAATTCGGCTTCACACGAAAAACCGTGTCCAGGGTGTACCGTGAATGGTTGAATGCGGGTGACACCGTCCACAACAGACGAACGACCGGCCGTCCAGCCACTTTCGATGACCGTGACCGGCAGCATCTGAGACGGATTGTCAGTTGTGACAGAAGGGCAAACGTGAAACTTATCACGGCTCAATTCTACACAGGCCATGCTAGACATGTCTCCCACTGGACAATCCGTAGGAACATGGGTTCTATGGGGTATGGGAGCCGGCGCCGCACACGGGTGCCACTGTCAATCCAACGTCATTGGGCACAACGACGCGCATTTGTCGCCAGTCACCAGGGATGGATACTGGAATAATGGCGTAACGTGATATTGTCGAACGAATCACGATTTCAACTGCACTATGCCGATGGAAGGCATCGTGTATGGCGCAGAACACATGAAGCGATGGATTGCGCCTGCCAATAAGATGTGGTCCAGGGCGCTGGTGTCTTTGTTATGGTGTGGGGTGCATCTTGCTGGTATGGAATGGGCCTCCTAGTTGTTCTGGAAGAGACTTTGAATGGTACGCGACATGTTGAGCTGCTCGGAGACCATCTCCAACCATTCTTGACCTTTCAGCGCCAAGACGGTTCTACGGTGTTTCAAGATGATAACGCGCCACCCCATCGCTCCCACGTCGCCCGGGAATGGTTCCAGGAACATGCAGCGGAGGTCCAACGACTACCATGGCCACCCAGGAGGCCCGATATGAACCCTGTCGAGCATATCTGGGATGTCGTGGAACGCAGGCTCCGTGCCATGGATCCTGCACCCACGAACAGACCAGTTTTGGCGGCCGCTCTGCAAACGATTTGGTGTCAGTTGCGACGAGAGGACTACCAGGGACTTGTCCACTCACTTCCACGGCGTCTCATTGCAGTTCGCAGGGGCACAGGAGGCTCCATACGCTATTACGTGACTATCCCATGACATTTGCTAAGTCAGTATATATATTAAATTACTTAATTCAATTCATTTCTTTACAATACTTCTACAGTTCAGCACTAACAATTTTATGTCACCCCTACTTGACTTCCAGTACCCTGTTCCCTTATCACCGCTCCCCATTTCCCTGAATTTACCTCCCTATAACCCTCCTAAAAAATTTCCTAACATATATGTACCACTGCGGTGTAAGTGGAAGCCATCTGAGCGCACATCCATATCTCCTACCCAACCATTAAGATCTAGAAATCTCACTCCCAGTTTCCCACATACCCACTCCATAGTCTCATTTAAATCCCCAATCACCTTCTAGTCAGTGTCCCTCCTACACAGTATTCCACTGATAACTATCTCCGCTCCTCATGGTCAGGCCTACCAACCCTAACAGCTGCAGAAGCTACATTCTCCGCCCTTTTATCCATCCCATGACCCTGTTCCACCTGTCTTTTCCTATCCACTACTCCACATTTCCCTTTCTTACATTTTCCCTTCCTCCTACTTCCACACTTCTCAGCAACAGTTCCCTGTTCATCTTCCCTCGGTTATTCTACCTGCAGTGACTCATACCGATTTCTCACAGACACCTGTCCTGAATTCTGATCCTGAATGGAGTCCTTAGCCTGCAATCTCCTTCCACTTAAAACATTAAACCACCTGTCTTCTATAGTTCCCCCTTTTCTTTCCCTTCCATTCCCTCATTTACACCTACTGTATCCTGTACATTGTTTGAGGGAGGCCTACTTTCATTCCTGTCCTCTGAGAGAATCCTAATTATCTCCCTCAAACTCTCCAACTCCTCTCTCATACTCCTTAATGCCTGGCCACATCTACAGTTCCTACACTTGCACTCCTTAGCCATTCTTTACTGAATAATGAAAAGAAAAGGAAAAGTAAGATGACTTATTCTGAGCAAGATAAAAATGAAAGGAAGGAAATATTGTCTAGGATAGTTCACAAAGATCACACGACTATAAGGTAGTGAATATAGGCTACTACTACACTACAACACTATTTAGTTGTACGATTTTGTTTTCCTACAACACCCTAACAGGATGAAAATCGCTGTTAATTATTGAAAACAGAAAATAATACACAAGAATTACACAATTCTAAACTGCAGTTAAGTCTACCATAATGACTACCACAGAATTCTGGTAAGAGAGTTATCACAGATACTGCAGACACTATACTACACAAATACTCGTATTTCACAGTAATAAAATAAACACACTAATATCTAATAAGATACTATAATACACTACAATAATTTTAAACAAATTTCAGACTACGTTCAGACACTACAATACACTGCAATAATTTTAAAATATGTTCAGACGTATCCTAATGACAACAGGTTATTACTAAGCACAAACAGAAATGGAAGTTACAATTAAAGTTTGAAATTCGCAAAATAATAGAATAAGCAATCTAATTTCTAATAAGTTACTGAAATACACTACAATCATTTTAAACTACGTTCAGACGTATCCTAATTACAATAGGTTATTACTAAGCACAAACAGAAATGAAAATTGCAATTAAGCCTGAAGTTTAAAATTCGCAAGAACTACTCAAGGATTACAAACAAAGTCAAACGCCTAGACAGATTATTATTAAATTAGTACTACCTTACCTTTCTGTGCTCTAACAGAAGTGAAACCTGCCATTTGTTAAATGCTAGAGTATCGAAAGGGTTACCGAACACAGAGATACACACGAATATAACAGGAACAATAGAATTCTAGTGATAACTAAACTTCTAAGGAGAAATCTCCCCTACAATGAAAAATTTAGTAATAGTAAAGGAAGAATGATATTTACTAATAAAATAAATATTGTACAATAATTCTAAGCCACATTTAGATGTAACCTAATTACAATAGTTTAACTGAAGCAACAAATATTCCTAAACTCTGAAGCTATGGAACTTATGAGAATGTAACTTTTCATTGACTACGTACATAACATTTAGCTTCCTTGGTTTATGAAAGAGACAAAAGGTGAAAAGTTTGAATGTAATTATCAGTCAAAGAACAGTGGCCAGTTATTATCATAAATTTAAGCCTCATTAATGAAAGTTAATTGAACATAACCTACGGCATATTGTTATTTGATGGTTTCTACCATTTCCCTTCCACACCGACACAGATAGGTCGTATGGCGATGATGAGCTAAAAATGGTTAGGAGTGGGAAGGAAGCAACTGTGGCCTTAATTAAAGTACAGTCGCACCATTTCTTTGCTGTAAAATGTGAAACCATGGAAAACATGCACTTCAGGGCTGTCGACAGTGGGTTCGAACCCAGCATCTCCCAAATTCAGGCCGATAGCTAAATGGCCATTTGCTCAGTGCTTGAATTCCTTCTCTTCCAATACTTATTGTGAGAGTATCTTTATATGTAGTTTCAGACAATATGTTAAAAGTAAGTCTATTTTTAAAAAATCGGTGTTTGCAGTTCCCCATATTTACATGCATTTGGACATAAGTTTTCATATACATGTCCAAAATTTTACGATACATGGGGTTACTTTGGAAAACTAAAGAGTAAAGTAGAACCCCAAATGCACAACTTTCAAAATTCTATACAGAGCATGCTTTCCTCCCTTGAAGTTAAGATGGGCTGGCTACCTATGTTCTTCGTTTCTAGGATCGAGGTAGCCCTTACTTCTTACTTCGCAGCTTCTCTGTATGCCATTCACCAAGAACCCCTTTACGAGACTTATCAAGCATATCGGCATCGTAATTACGATAGACCATGCTTCCAAGTTTATGCTTATATTCTTGCAGCACAGTCCGAAGAAAACTGCACGAAAGAACTCTACTCAGAAAAACTGCGAAGACGTTATTCTTGAGGTGATCAAACTAACGCAAGTTGAACCTAACAGAACTTCAGTTAGAGTGAAACACTCAAAAACAATTCACTTCAACTAACATTGGTTGACAATGTGAACATTCAGTACCACACGATACAACAAACAAATTCCCCCTCTGATGTACAGAAAAAAGTGACAACAATCAAGAAATAGGTTTATCACAATAGTTCTATGAACTTTGGCTGCCCTATATCACCACAGATCTATCCATATTAAGAAACAATGTATGCACTTGTTTGAAGATAAACCGTCGTAATTATTCCATGGAATATTTGGAAGCTAACACTCAGAGAAGTGTAAGAAAACACTAGTAAACTGCAGGGTATATGCTGTAAGCGGGAATTATGGTTCAAAGGTATCTAGGCACAGAGAAACGGCCATGGATCAATTTATCTCGAAAGGGAAGAGATTGGATTGGATCAAAAACATTTCAACGACACTTGGGTAAATTATCAATTAACAAATAGTAAATGAAATGATTATCACTATTTTACTGTAAAACCAGTTACAGTATTAAACTTAACAGCTAAAAGATCGCTGGGCATGTTAGAAAACTGTTAATAATGTAGAATGACACTGAGTAAGCACTGTACAAATCTACAGATAGTTTCACTTTAAAGTTCTACACAACAACTGAATCCAAAAATGCAATTATCACATCACACATAGGATTTCAACAAAATATCAACGCATCAAAATATCAAAATAATACACTTTTAATACTTCTGTATAATTTATACAGTAGTATATACTGTGGAAAGGAATTCTTCGCCTACAACATATTGTATCCGAATATGTCATAATTACAGTTAACATTGAGACTGCCGCAAAAACCTTAGAGCAAGTTGCCTTTAAGCTCATAGCTGCATGACCGCGTGGCGATCCGTTCCTTTTCTCGTACTGGTCAGGAGCTTTGCATGCGACAGATATGAATAGCTAACATTTTCAAGGCTAGCACTGCCCAGCAAGTTTTCAGAACTCTTCAGAAGACCAGTTTCGACCCATGATTTTTAAAGAAGACGTGAAGAAATTTAATGATTGGTTTCCAACTCATCACACGTTCTAGGCTGAGAACTGATAAAGGCAGTGTGTAATCGACGCTCAACTTACTCAGCTCTTACTCTACTGCTTTCATACAGCTCTACTTTAGAGCACAACTTCGCTTCGCTTTCCCACTACAATCCTACAAGTTATTCTACGCCAAGAGACGTTTATTAGCTGTTATGTCTTGCAAAGAGAACACTTTATTGCGTCTTCTGCAAGACATAACCACTACAATATTAATTCAGGAACACGTGGGGTATGCATAAATCATCCGAACCCGCAAGTTAAGTGTCGACTGACATTTAAATAGGCAGGGTTGGAGCACACATTAATGTGCTGTTTTAGTTTCTGTGTTTGTGTGTGTGTGTGTGTGTAAGCAAGCCTAGTGTTAAAGGAAGCCTGCAAGGCAAGGAACAAGGGGAATCATCATGTTGTTTGCAACAGAAATCTCTACATCCATCACGGTGCACCTTGCAAAGGATATTCCTTCCAGAATGTGCTACTAAAAGGGGTGATGCCACCACAACCTAAAGGGTGGTAAAGGGACCAATCATGAGACGTTGCCAGCAAGGACTGAATCAACATACATACATACATACATACATACATACATACATTACATGCATTATCATTATAGACTGTTATGCCTTTCAGCGTTCAGTCTGCAAGCCTCTGAGAATTTACTAAACGTCGCCACAATCCTCTACTTGCAACTAGTGCTATGGCCTCATTTAGTTCTATACCTCTTGTCTTTAAATCGTTAGAAACTGAGTCTAACCATCGTCGTCTTGGTCTCCCTCTACTTCTCTTACCCTCCATAACAGAGTCCATTATTCCCCTAGGTAACCTATCCTCCTCCATTTGCCTCACATGACCCCACCACTGAATCCGGTTTATGCGTACAGCTTCATCCATCGAGTTCATTTCTAAATTAGCCTTTATCTCCTCATTCCGAGTTCCCTCCTGCCATTGTTCCCACCTGTTTGTACCAGCAATCACTCTTGCTACTCTCATGTCTGTTAGTTCTAACTTATGAATGAGATATCCTGATTCCACCCAGCGTTCGCTCCCGTAATGCAAAGTTGGTCTGAAAACAGACCGATGTAAAGATAGTTTCGTCTAGGAGCTGACTTCCTTCTTACAGAATACTGCTGATCGCAACTGCGAGCTCACTGCATTAGCTTTACTACACCTTGATTCAATCTCACGTACTATATTACCATCCTGGGAAAACACACAACCTAAATACTTGAAATTATCGACCTGTTCTAGATTTGTATCACCAATCTGACATTCAATTCTGTTGAATTTCTTACCTACTGACATCAATTTAGTTTTCGAGAGGCTAATCTTCATACCATATTCATTGCACCTATTTTCAAGTTCCAAGATGTTAGACTGCAGGCTTTCGGCACAGTCTGCCATTAAGACCAAGTCGTCAGCATAGGCCAAACTGCTTACTACATTTCCACCTAACTGAATCCCTCCCTGCCATTTTATACCTTTCCGCATATGATCCATGTAAACTACAAACAGCAAAGGTGAAAGATTACAGCCTTGTCTAACTCATGTAAGTACCCTGAACCAAGAACTCATTCTACCATCAATTCTCACTGAAGCCCAATATTGTCAACATAAATGCCTTTGATTGATTTTAATAATCTACCTTTAATTCCATAGTCCCCCAGTATAGCGAACATCTTTTCCCTCGGTACCCTGTCATACGCTTTCACTAGATGTACGAAACATAAACACAACTGCCTATTCCTCTCGTAGCATTTTTCAATTAACTGGAGCATACTGAAAATCTGATCCTGACAGCCTCTCTGTGGTCTTAAACCACACTGGTTTTCATCCAACTTCCTCTCAACGACTGATCGCACCCTCCCTTCCAAGATGCCAGTGAATACTTTGCCTGGTATATTAATCAATGAGATACCTCGATAGTTATTGCAATCCTTCCTGTTCCCTTGCTTATAGATAGGTGCAATTACTGCTTTTGTCCAATCTGAAGGTACCTTACTAACACTCCACGCTAATTTTACTACTCTATGAAGCCATTTCATGCCTGCCTTCCCACTATACTTCACCATTTCAGGTCTAATTTCATCTATTCCTGCTGCCTTATGACAATGGAGTTTATTTACTATCCTTTCCACTTCCTCAAGCATAATTTCACCAACACCATTTTCCTCCTCCCCATGAGCTTGGCTGTTTGCAACACCACCATGATGATTTCCTTTTACATTGAGAAGATGTTCAAAATATTCCCTCCACCTCTCCAGTGATTCCCTGGGATCTATTATGAGTTCACCTGAATTACCCAAAACACTGTTCATTTCCTTTTTCCCTCTCTTCCTAAGATTCTTTATTACTGTCCAGAAAGGTTTCCCTGCTGCTTGACCTAGCCTTTCCAGGTTATTACCAAAATCTTCCCATGACTTCTTTTTGGATTCAACAACTATTTGTTTTGCTCTGTTTCTTTCATCTACGTACCCATCCCTGTCTGCCTCGGCCCTTGTTTGGAGCCATTTCTGATAAGCCTTCTTTTTACATTTACAGGCTGCTCTCACTTCATCATTCCACCAAGATGTTCGCCTTTTCCCTTCTTTACACACAGTTGTTCCTAGGCATTCCCTTGCTGTTTCTACTACAGCATCCCTATATGCCACATATTCACTTTCTATATCCTGAACTTGCTTACTGTCTACTGTTCGAAACTTCTCACTAATCATATCCATGTACTTCTGTCTAATTTCCTCGTCCTGGAGATTTTCTACCCTTATTCGTTCACAGACAAATTTCACTTTCTCTACCCTAGGCCTAGAGATACTTAGTTCACTACAGATGAGATAGTGGTCTGTATCATCGAAAAATCCCCGAAAAACTCGTACATTTCTAAAAGATTTCCTGAATTTGAAGTCTGTTAAGATATAGTCCATTATAGATCTGGTACCCCGAGCCTCCCATGTGTAGCGGTGAATAGCCTTATGCTTGAAGAATGTATTCGTAACAGCTAAACTCATACTAGCACAGAAGTCCAGCAAACGCTTCCCATTCCCATTAACTTTCATATGTTCCCCACATTTACCAATCACCCTTTCGTATCCTTCAGTTCTATTCCCAACTCTCGCATTGAAATCGCCCATTAGCAATATTCTATCCTTGCTGTTGACCCTGACCACGATGTCACTCAATGCTTCATAAAACTTGTCAACTTCATCCTCATCTGCACCCTCACATGGTGAGTACACGGACACAATTCTTGTCCTAATTCCTCCCACTGACAAATCTACCCACATCATTCGCTCATTTACGTGCCTAACCGAAACTATGTTGCGTGCAATGGTATTCCTGATAAAGAGCCCTACCCCAGACTCTGCCCTTCCCTTTCTAACACCCGTCAAGTACACTTTATAATCTCCTATCTCTTCCTCCTTATCTCCCCTTACCCGAATATCACTTACTCCTAGCACATCCAGATGCATCCTCTTTGCTAACTGAGTCAGTTCTACCTTCTTTCTTCCATAAGCCCCATTAATATTGATAGCTCCCCATCGAATTCCATTTCGTTCGCCAAGTTGTTTCCAAGGAGTCCCTCGCCTGTCAAATGGGAGTGGGACTCCATTACTCCCATAGGTCCGAGGCTTGCTTAAAGTGTTCTGAGATCGGTAAATTCATGAAACAGGATGCTGTCCTACTTGCACATAGTCCAAGTGAGGATCTCTCCTCTAACGGGTTATGGACCACCGGTGAATTGTATAGTCCTAGCCGCCTGAGCACAAGGAGGGCCACGACTCAGAATATGTCCGAGATGCCCAGTCCCATTCCATAGCAACTGGCATCCCGACTCTCAGGACCACTTACTAGGCCACTCAGCCGTTGCCCATGGTTCACGAACTAGGACGTGACTACAGTAACCCACAAACAAGAACCAACTGAATCAACTTTCCATCATAAAAATTTAAATACATTTTTAAAATATTAATTTCCTTTTCAGAAGGACTTCATTCTTGTAATAATATTATGGATCATTTTGTGTTGTTACAGATCCTTACCGCTTCTCATCTACTTTTTGGTGTTGGTAAATTTTGTGAGTGACTGAAATACACTCATGTCCTTAAAATACATAACAGCTTGAAAGACTAGAGATAGGAAGTTCATATTCACAAGACATGTGGACTAGTATGTTCTGAAGAAATGATTAGCATTTGAACCATGTCGAATATCAGGTACAAGGTCCTCATCGATACATTTGTGCACCCCCATTGGCTGGTAAACTGTACCTGCGGTTCTCATTGTCGCTGTAAACCGAAGGTACTGGATCAGTGTGACTTGAGCAAATGTGCAGGATGCCTCGCAGACGTATGCAAGGAAAGTACTGTCAGATGAGTGATTTTGAAAGAAGCATGAGAGAACGTGATATACATATATCTGGGAAATTGTAGCTCGCGTACGAAGAAGTGCGTCGGCTGTGCAAAGGGTGTGTACAGAACGCTCACAGGAGGCTATAGAACACGACCAGATGTGTCTGGTCGCACCGCCCACAACCCTCCCCCAACCCCAAGAAGATCGAAACCTAATCGGAATAGCATTGCAGCACAGATCACAGATATTCATCCTCCTCGGTTCTGGCGCAGCAGTGGAACAGTGTAACATATCGTACTTTCAGGAGTGAGAGTCCGTCCAAGTTTATTACGATCTGGGTTAACGGCGCATCGTCCACTCCTCCCCCTACCTTTGACTAATGTGCCTAAACATGCCAGACTGCAATGGTGTATGGAGTGACGTCTCTGGGGACAGCAATGGCAGCAGACAGTATTTTCAGACGAATCCAGGTTCTGTCTGTTTGAAAACGTTGGCCGCAATTTCGTTCGCCGCAGACTGGTGGAGAGACATCACAATGACTGCATTCACAAAAGACATACACCGCCAACTCAAGGCATTATGTGTGGGGTGCTATTGGGTACAACTATAAATCACAGTTGGTGCGTGTCCAGGTCACTGTTACCAGTTTGACCTACGTGAATGACATACCCTTTCTGCACGACACCCCAGACACCACATATCGCTGCACGAACACGTGCTTTCTTGTTTTCACAGAATGTCAGACTGTTGCCCTGGCCCACCTGATCATTGGACTTGTCGCCAATTGAAAATGTGTGGGGTATGGTGAAAGGACGGGTGCTTCGCTGTGACACAATGCCAGCCACCAAAGATGAACTGTGGAACGAGGTGAATGCAGCATGGATGGCTATACCCCAGGACGACATTCGCGCCTTATACATGTCGATGCCATCACACATGGAATAAATTGTCAGTGCCTTTGGAGGACCCAGTGCCTACTAGGCAACGGGACATATGCCGATTCTGGGTGACTGAAACGCTACTCGTTTCAGCAGAACATACTAATAAACACGTCTTGTGAATAAGAACTTCCTGTTCTAGTCTTTCATGGTGTTCTGTTTTTTATGAACATGAATGTAGTTCTATCAGATAAAATGTGTTGATATTGTAAGTCATCAATTATTTGAATTTCATTAACAGTGTAGTGCACTAGCAATCAAGTGTTAAAAATCATAGACCAATTTGTTAAACTTAGAACCTAAAAGACGAATTGGGATGGATATGATGTATTTATTTCCGAATGTTTATAGAATATGACACCTCATCTTACATAATTTCATCAATGAAGTATAAATTATCACCTAAATGTTATTCATGTATATTAAGGACGAAACGTATGATATAAAAATAAGTTATGTTGAAAGTAATGAAAGTGGATGTAAATGATTGAGTGTTAATAATAGGCCTTAATGACATTGGATGCTCTATTTATGAAGGCAGATAGTGCTAAATGCAAATAGCCTAGCCTTGTCAAGTGACAGAATGGTACCATAGCACATATTTATGATCACTGAGGAAATAGCTTTTATTTTTATTTTTTTTGCTAGTTACCTCACGTCGCACCGACACAGATAGGTCTTATGGCGACGATGGGACAGGAAAGGGCTAGGAATGGGAAGGAAGCGGCCGTGGCCTTAATTGAGGTACAGCCCCAGAATTTGCCGGGTGTGAAAATGGGAAACCAGGGAAAACGATTTTCAGGGCTGCCGACAATGGGGTTCGAACCTACTATCTCCCGAATACTGGATACCGGCCGCACTTAAGCGACTGCAGCTATCGAGCTCTGTGAGGAAGTAGCAACGAATACTGCATTATGGAGAGTATATTGCAGAGCACATGAATCGACAACCGCAGTTTAAAATAATAATCACTCTCTGTGCTCACTCAACAACCCCGAGCTTGTCTAATTAAAAAACGTATCTAATTAATGCAAATTTTAAACCATTATTAGTCTGTCTTCTATAATTAGTGAAGATAGATTAACAAATCTTCGCACTGCCCTAAAGTGATCGTTCTTCTAGTTAATCGATCATGATTCTTATAGTGAGAGTGACATAAGTTCTCGAATGTTCATGAAGTTAAAGTTTTCAATAAATGATGAAGATACGTAATGTCAAAATTATGCCTAAATAAAATGATTAACCTCACATGACCATAAATTGGGGGGGGGGTTTTGAAAGTAGGACTTGGACAAGAGTGCAAGCTTAACCAAACGAGCACGGGTTCGACTCGGGGCCTAACATCGCAGGCCCTGGATTCAACCCTAGGCTTAACCTTACAAGGTCATTAGCTTTACAGACAAGTTTGATGTCCAAGAGTACTGGCTGAATCTATCAGGCATGGATTTGTTGCCCGGTTTAACCTTGCAAGGGCGTTATAGACTCGAGTTTGAGATTCGATCCCAGGCTTAACCTAGCTAGACAAGATGAGATATGGTCCATGGATGTTAGGAGCTGAGGTTGGAAATGGATGGCGGCCATTCACATTATTTTAATAGGACAAGGGAGATGGTGTAAAGCTTAATAGGTGTGCTATATTCATAGGGGCATAACGCTCAAAGGTAACATCAGATCATGGAACTGAGTGACTGCAAAAGGCCAAAAGCGCAAAAATGATACAGATCAACATGGCAAAGGACAAATGTGCAAAAGTGTTAAATGGCTAAAGAACAAAACGGCAATAGGGCTAAAACTAAAGGGCGAAAGGGAATGAGCTACGGTCTAGGACTCAAGAGCTGAACGTGGAACAAGATGGTGGTATGGGACTACGGAGATGGTAAAAGGTTTAATGCATGTGCATTATTCTTAGGTACATACCTTTATATAGCTACCTCAAGCTCCTTAAACTGAGCGACTGCGGAGTCAATGATGCTAGCATGTAGGCTGATGCGTAATGTGCTGTTGGTATTTAGTGCTTGGAACCCCAATTTTCTTATTGTAACAATTCGAGCTCAAAGATTTGAATTCTGGAGGCTTATAGTAGCTTATAATACTGTTGATATCACTCAAGGGAATAAAATTTAAGTGTTCAGAACTGGAAAAATATGTTCGCACTATATGTGACCGGGAACTGAACACAGAGCTCATCCCTCTGGAGTGCTGAGTATCCTGCTAAGTAAATGACTGCACACTGAAAGTGTCCATTTAATTCAAAACACCTAACGTTTGAGCTGAGAGAAATTAAGAATCCCCACACCGACTGGGAATATAACTCGGCAATCTTTCCCTTGGATTGCTGACTACCATAGTAACTAAATGATTGCGTGTTGAATCTAAAACACCGAACCTTTGAGCTACAAGGAATGAAAAATTCGCTGACCCGACTAGGATTCGAACCCGGGAATCATTTACTTGGGAAAGAAACAAGCGTGCTAACTAAATGACTGTACATTAACAGCTTATGTGTTTCATTAAAACACCTAGCTTTAGCCTTACAAGATTCAGAGGAAAAAATCACCTACAGAACTAGAATTTGAACATGGAGCTCGCTTGGACCCAAAGCTGAAGTGCTATTCAAATATCTAACACCAAAAATTAAAACTTTTAATTCTGAACAAAGAAAACAATCGCTGAATTGGGTTCTCAAACCTGGAGCTAACTTCGAATCATAACTTAAAGTCTTAAAGCAGAAAAAATATTAAAAGTCCTCAACCCGACCCAGAATCGACGACGGGCTTTTCTTTCACTAAAGACTAGATGTGAACGATTAGCACAAACTATGTCAATTGAATGTGGAAAGAGAATGCAACAAATTCTGTACTAAGTGAGGTCGTGACATATGTGCATCTTAGCAAAACAAAAAAAAAGATTGATTCCAAGAACATTCTGATTAGACTTCGAAATATTTGCTGTGATATGAAATACAAAGTTCATTATTTTTGCAATTAGCCTAGTATGCACATCTCAGCAAAAGAGCATTGGCGGTACGAGCAAGTTGACTAGACTCCGAAGTAACTTATTTAGTAAGACAGGGAGTACAAAGTTTATTGTTCGCGCATTGAGCTCTAGGCTACAGATTTGAACCCTGGAGACGTGTAATTGCCTGCTGGTTTACATCACTTGGTAACTAACATTAGAGAAGCGAGCAAATAAAAAATCACCAGGCCGCCTGGGAAACAAACTAACATAACAGCCAAAGTAATCAAAACCCACAACCTTCAGAAATAACACAAGTAATTAAACATTGTCAATAATATGTGTACTGTACCATTACGTTACAATTGACGTCAATTGACATGAAGATAGATCGGATGCAAAATGGCGCAGGTCAGCTTCAAGCGTCAAGAATGCACGGAGTATCCTTTTATGACAAGTTGATCGCAATTAAGAGGCATTGCCCGGCGAGAAGGAAAGGAAACTCTATGAAAAATGAACAATTGTACGTAAAAAAAATTGAAAACGTCCTATTCTTATCTACTTTGGCAAAAAAAAAAGAAAGATTACACCAGAAACGAGCTATAAAATTCTGATTACCTAACCAGAAGGACAACTATTATAATCGAGAGAACCGTACTAGAATCCGTACGCGGGAAGAATCCAATAACAAACTATTGAAAACTACTTTTTAAAAAACGGCAGGGAAGCACGTATAATACACTCCAAGTATTGTGCTGAAAGAAGAGGTGTCGGATTAAGGCATTCATAAATAAGGCCAATAGTAACTTAATAAGCGGCCAGATTTTCTCAAACGATACGAATAATCCATCTACAAGATTCAAATAACATTGTTTAGGCAATTTATTTCACCAAGAAAGAACCAATTTATAAAGATATAATTAACTCTGAGCATTATCCTTAAAGAATAAGAAGCATGAATACAATTAGTCAATGTACTTGGCAGAGCTTTGTATACGAAAAACGAATATGTATTCTGTGAAATTAACAATGTCTTTTTGTTACATGGAATTTGGACTCGAAATGGAGCTAGCGTAAATCGATGGAGGAAGGCTGACCAGATCATCGTAAGCTCAGGCCCGGCGACTTAGAGAGATCCAGTATGGCGTAATCCAGCACGAGGCTAGATGTTCTGAGATGCCATGAGGAGGAAGAAGAAACCAACATCGGACATAAAAATGGCTTGAGAGAAGTAACATTTCCAAGAAATTTAACTATCAAATTACTTCATTTAGTGTAGTATAATTGTAGAAGTGCTGAAGTGCCAAAATATAACTTGTTTGTGCCAATATGTGAATTCTAAGGCATATGCCGGAGAAAATAACCACAGATATGTGTTATGTATGTATAGTAATATACTGCCGTGCTAATAAGTTGATCTTAGGTTAATGTGAGCAGTATCGGGAAGTGAATGATGATGTTTTTGATCCTATATGCTTAAGAGAACGTCGTATATCAAACTAGGCGAGGCTAAGATAAGAAAGTGAAGTGTATAGTAAGAAGCCTAGGTTACCCAACGACCAGATCGACTAACAAGGCCAATATCGTTCATATTTCCGAAGAATTGGAATAAAGTAGCAGCTTGCAGTGTTATGAATAGATACTGAGGTAAAAGAAGTGTTTTACTGCGACGTAGTATTAAATATGGGGAAGTTGCGTAAAGATATTGATTGTATGCGGAGGAATCGCAGTAATTAGATGCGTGAATAATAATATGTTGTTGGTGTTTTTGAAATGTTATTGTGTAAAGAATGATTCAATGACATAGGCGCGAATTTATGGTCTAGCTACGGTTATGTTATGATTGAAAATGAGGCAAGCAATGGAATTAAGGCCTAGATACGTGAATATTAAGTATAGCATAGAGGTTAGATGGTCGATTGGTTGAACTTAAATCAAATATTGAGATAGGTTGATCGTAATTTACATGTGTTTTGAAGCACTTATGGGAAAGAGATATAGTCGCCTAGCAATATATTTGTCTCACATAGTGAATATTGGAGTACGTTTTAACCTAAACATGGCACATCGGTAGGCAGTAAAAGGATTCATTTTAATTGAATATGCACATAGTATTTAATTGATCTGTACGACTCTAACAGGTTATGACGATTGATGAACATGGATATGGCACTCGTAAATGAAAATTTTTTATTTTATTTTGGCACATATTTTTTAAAATATAAGGATGTTGGAGTTGATATTAATATGGTTACGATAAATTTCTTTTAATTACTTACGATGGCATTTTGAAGCCATAGTTGGAAAGGAGTTACTTATCTCATGCCACAAACAAGTCAATACGTATTTCCAAACCAATCCTAAAGAAGACTGCAAATAGACCTAAAGGAAAGAAAGACCACTCCCTCCTTTAATAAAGAATAAACCTTATTTATCCCCATGATGAAATAAAATCATGAAATGTGGTCACACAACAAAATAATAATTAATGCACAAATGAATTAATGAAACCTACCCAATTTTAATTGTATTAATTCAAGAATTTGATTTGTCAAGAATGATAATGTGTTACATTTGAGTTTATTTTCCTCTATTACCAGAGATTGATATTATTTTATTATTTGTAGTATTAGCATGCTAATAAATTAGTTTTAAGATTATTTAAGCGTTTATGTTCCAAGGTAGAGATAGGAAGATTAGTTATAAGATAATATATAGACTGGTATTTCGGAGTTATGATATATTTAGAGGCTCATATTGATTTTACGATAGGATTTTGGGGGAGAATGAGTAACTTTGACATGCAACCACCGCGCTTGATCTGTATATTCGTCCCCGATTTCATATAATTAATTAGTAGCATTTAAGAGGAAAGATAGCACGGACAACAGCATATTAAATTAGTAATACAACATGAAGCAAATTGAGAGGAAGTACAGCGCGATGGTTATACATATATTGTTGTCGGTCCAACGTGGAACTTGATAAGAATTAGGGCTACGATGCCAGCACAGGTTACAGTACGCAGACGACATACAGATATATACACACGCATATCATCGTGACTTACCGACTGCAATAAATAATATGAACGACGACCTAGGAAGAATATGTAGGTGGACCGATGACCATGCACTAAAAATCAATGCCCAAAAATCGCAGTGTATTCTTTTAGCTACCCAAAAAATCCACGCACATCTTACAGACATCCATACCCACTCAGTAACATTAAGAGGCACTCAGTTACAATTCAAAGACACAGTTAAAAACTTAGGGATGATAATGGATAAAAACCTTAGTTGGAACGATCATATAACAGGTATATGTCAGCGAGTGTTTTATTCCTCACATTCCCTTAAAAGCCTCAGAGATTTACTCCCCCAAAATGTAAGAAAACTGCTTATCCAAAGTAATGCCAATATTCGACTACTGTGACGTAGTATACAGTAACCTGAACGCCTCACTTTCCATGAAGTTCCAAAAGGTACATAACGCATGCGTTCGATTTATTTCAGATATACCAAGGTTTAGCCATATTTCTCCCGCATTTGATAGGCTTGGCATACAATTCCATTACCTAGCATCACCTTCTAGTATTCCTACCAGATCATCACCCACAGCAGTACTAAGCACTCCCACTTACCGCTCAACTGGCTACAGCAGATCATTTATAGTCGCCGCCAGCCGAATTTGGAATTCCCTACCTGCTGAAATTAGGAGCGTGTCCAACCACCTCCACTTTAAGAAACTCTGTCACACCTGGTAATGAATAATAATAATTTCTTATAACATAGTAGGATTAGATCATAGCTAAGTATTAGATTAATTAAAACATGTAATTGATACCTTAAGATATTAAAATGTAGATAATTTAGTGGATATTTAACTCTTCATGTACATGTATGTATGGTCGGACAGGATAGCAGGCTTCATAGCCTGATTCCCGCCATATAAAACAAGACAATAAATAAAAATAATAAATAAATAAACCTTCGAGCCAGAAGAGATTAAAAAATCACCGACCAGACTAGGAATCGCGCCAGTGGCTTCTTCACACGTGCATGAAACGAGCATGCTAACTAAATGACTGTACATTAAAAGCTTGTGTGTTTAATTGAAACACATCAAGTTCGACTTCCTTTCATGGGGTGGTCGACAACAACAAAATTCGCTTTACGTCTTAATAACTACACTCGAACGTTTGAAAAGTTTGAAATAATAAGTTTCAAGAACCAAGCTGCTGACGTACTGAATACTCAACATTCATGCACAATAAGAAATATAAGGCCAGCACTTTAACCGCCTGAGCTACTCAGCTAGGCAATTAAACTATTAAGTGCCAAAACACATACACACTGATAATGATAACTGTACCGGGAGGTACACCTCAACCCCGTGCATTTAAATGAAGTGCACTGAAGAACGCTACCTATCACATAAAAATTGAAACAAGTAAAAAAGGATAGGGGAAACACGCTGACTTAGTGACAAGACAACTACAAATGAACATAACATCAACAATACAGTTTGTTGCCATGGTCCTAGATGGTTGAATGAAGATCCCTGGACTATCCCAAAATGAAAACGTAATGTTCAAATTAATCACCCAATTCAAAAATGCCACTAATGCTTCTTACAGTCATGCATGGTGATCTGTTCATAATAAAAGTTGCAAGATTAAACAAGGTATAGAGAGTAGCTGCATATTGTTTGCGAATTATCTCACAGTAATTCAACAATGGTACAAAAGTTTATTGGAGATCCACCTATTCACTACACATAGCATTCTTATAATTGAGTTTTACATCTTGTCTTACTAATTGCATGGGCATCATCACCCATGATCTCATGCCTAAAGAATAAAAATCAGATTTTGAAATTCCCTGACATTTCCCTGTTTTCTAGACATAAAAACCAGTTTTTCTCTGACACACAAAAACAAAAAATAAAATTATAAAGGGAGTTTCCAGCTATGACAGCAATATTAAAATACATTTTTAAAGCTTAACATCCAAAAAATAAATGAGCAATTAATGTGCAAATTAAATTTAGAAACTTGGAAGTTGAATTTATTCTAATTAAATTCAATTTAAGATTTTAAAAGAACTGATTACCATTACTGCTGCAGCGAACAAATTCCTTTGTCTATAGACACCAAAGACTGTTGAGCTTCTGTTCTTCTAATTCTTTCAGCAAAAAAGTGGCCATAATACCCTGGCTGCAAACACAAATTGTCCTCTGCCTACTACAGCTACCAAAATGAACTCTATCACTTATGACTCCAGTTCTTCTTCTTCTACTTCAATTACAGAGGTTCACCAGAGGAGAGATGTCTACAGAACTACCTTTCAAGAGAGCAAGTAACCAAAGCTGACATTATATGGGGCATGCATACTGTCATGCAACAACATTATTTATGAGCCAGTGAAGCTAGTGTACGTATGTTCCCTGTAATGTTTCCAGACTCTGAAATTGCTTCGAAAGTTCAACTGCACAGAACGAAAGTTGCATATACAATCACTCATGGTTTGGCTCCCTATTTTCATAAACAAGTTCTTGAGATGTGTAGTAAGTGCATACGTTTCACCATTGGTTTCGACGAGTCACTGAATAAAGTTTCTCAGATGGGCCAAATGGATCTTGTAGTTTGCTGTTTCAATTCTGATACTAATGAGGTATGCACTTCTTATTTTGATTCCATGTTTCTTGGTCACTCTACCTCCTAGAATTTGTTACATGTTTTTTTGCAAGCACTGCAAGGACTCAATTTAAAGAACTCTAACAAATTTCAATGGGTGGTCCAAATGTTAATAAAAAGTTCCTTCAGGATATCGGTAATTTATTAAATGATGATCCAGATGCTCCTATTTTAGTGAACATTGGACCTTGTGGCTTGCATACTGTGCACAATTCATATAAAATGCCAGTAAAAGAAACCCAGTAGAATATTGCTGAGTTTCTTCGTGCACTTCACTTCTTGTTTTTATACGTTCCTGCAAGACATTATTCAGGTTCAAAAGTACTTCCTTTGAAATACTGTGCTATAAGATGGCTTGAAAATTTGAAAGTCACTGAACGTGATATAGATAACCTACCTAATGTTGACAAATATGTGGAATGGAAAAACAGAGGCAAAAAAATCCCAAACTGTAACAGCTTCAAAAGAGTATCTACTTCACTATCACTAACATAGTATGCACTTCCTAACAATATCCCACACTAAAATAAGAATACGTACATTATTATTACAAATAAAAGAAATAAATTATTTGCAGCTAATGACTGGCATAGGAAGGATGTTTTGGCTGATTGAGACCATGGTGCCAATTTTTGCGGAGTCACATTCTTCTCACTTGTCTTTGATGAACTATACTCAGGTACAGTACACAGACAAACAATATACTAACCAACACACGGACGTAAATAAAATTACATCTACACTGAACACTATTAAACCTATACCATAAACGCCCAGCTAGGTAGCTTAACCACATGGCGATGTATTGTAGAAAATATAGTCGCAGCCAGGTTTCAAGATTGCACTTAAACTATATAAATCGATATGAATGGCAGCTTGGGACTGGTTGGATTAAGACTGAATACACAGAATCATGCTTCAAAAACTCCAAACCAAAAAACAACTTTCATCATAGAATGTGATGTCACTTTATTTTAAATCTTGTTCTGTATTCAGGAAATTACAAGCCACTAGTCATGCCTCAAGCTTCCAAACACCTTGCATAATAGATAGATAGATAGATAGGTAGATAGATAGATAGATAGATAGATAGATATATAGAGATATATAGATAGATAGATAGATTGATTGATTGATTGATTGATTGATTGATTGATTGATTGATTGATTGATTGATTGATATGGTTTATTTTAACTGGCCAAGTTAGGGACATGTGTCCCTGTCTTACTATTAACCAGTGAAATACATAAATAATATAAAATAAACATTTCTGAATACTGAATTAAAAAGAGACAAACAAATTCCTATGCTACTGTGCTACCATACTGTACATAAAATATATATTATAAAACACAATATAAATTTACATTTCCTAAGTATAATAATATAATAACTGCTAAAAAAACATACAGCGAATTGCAACAGTAATAATAATAATAACAATAATAACAATACAGACAAACCTAATACCTGCAATTAATTTGTCCAATTCCAGACATATATTACACTGACAAATGTTATAATTTTCGGGTTTTTATTGTTGGCCAAAAACATTAAAAAATGGGGATCGGGATAAGGTTAACTATGCAGGGAACCACAGCTGAGTACTCTCTAACACTACTGATGAATGATATTATAATAATAATAATAAAATGAAGAAGAAAGGACAGGATGAGGAGAAGAAGAAGATGAAGAAAAAGGAATCTGTCGCATAACAAGCTTGTTTCATAGATATTTTGAGAACATACTTTTAAATCTTCCCAGGTTTGATATCCCTCTGACCTCCTGCAGAAGGAAATTTCATTCACAGATGGCCACAACAGTGAAGGAATTGTAGGTTGAGGATCTATGCTTAGGAATAGCGAGCAATGTCGAGCTCAGTGCTCTGATGTTTTTAACATGGTGTTCAGGGAAGCTATGAAATCATTCATACAGGCAGGATAGGGATTGTAAGGTCAAGATTTGGTGCAATGAAGTCAGGGTATGCAGCTTCCATCTATTTTCAAGGCGTAGCCATCCGAGGTCGACGTAAAACTGGGTAAGATGATCACAATATTTCAGATTACATATTCTGTGCACATTGTAGTTTATCTCGAAGCTCAGTTTTCATGTCTGTGTAAACTACGTCACAATAATTGAATATTGGAAATACGAGGGCTTCAAATAGTTTCATCTTTAAACTGAACGGGAAAGTAAATTTGAAATTGTTTAATATGTGCAACATTGCAAAAAATTATCTATTCACAGATATTGCCTGATCCGTGCAAGAGAAGCGCTGGTTAATGATCACTCTGAGATTGTTTACCTCTTGCAAGAGGGTAAAGCTTCATACTGAAGTCATACATCAGGGATGGACATGTGGTAATTACTGGAAATAAGTCTTGGATGAGCAAATGCAATGATTTGGGATTTTTTTGGGTTTATAATAAGTCCATGCTGGAAAGACCATTTGCTTATGGCCTCTAGATCCATGTTAATTTGCTCAATTGCTTTCAAAACATCTGTTGGTTTTGCATGGATGTACAACTGTACGTTATCAGCATAAATGTGACATTTACAATGTGTCAGCTCTTTAGCTAAGTCATTTACATAGACAGAACGACATGTTGACGTTCATGTAAATAGGCTCCCATCCATTTCAAAGTACTGTAGGACAACTCTAGGCGATAAAATTTGGATAGGGGCAACTCATGGTCTACAGAGTTGAATGCTTTGCTGAAGTCCAATAAGACTAGAATTGTCAGTTTTTGCTCATCAGTAGCCTGCCTTTCAGTCATGCTTAATAAGGTAGTACATGAACTGTGATTTCGGCGGAAGCCTCACTGGTGTGGGTCCAGTATGCCATGGTCGTTGAGATAGTTCGTGATTTGATTATGCACCATGTGTTCGAGTCTCTTGGCTGTTATAGACAGTATACTAATAGGTCTGAAGTTACAGTTTAGTGGAGGAGATATTATTTTCAGTAAAGGATGTACCAGGGCCATTTTCCAGACATTTGGGAATACACTGTTTTGAAGGGAGAAGTTGAATATGAATGTCAATACTGTAATAATGGTGTCGACATAGATTGTCCACCCCTGTGGATTTAGTTTTAATTCGCAAGATAGCTGCTTTCACTTGCAGGGGCGAGACAGAACTACAATAAAATTTATCTCTGCCTATGGGTGGTGTGTTGTTATTTGCCCTCAAAAGATTTTCTTTTGCTTCTTCGATTAATTGAACATGGGAGGATACAAAGTGATCATTCAATTCATCAAGAGAAATCTCCAAATTGTCTACCTTGTCCGGTTTATTTAAGCCAAATAGTCGCATTGACTTCCATAAGGTAGCGGGTCTTAGTAGGGTTTTATAAGGTCATGGGCGTAATACAGTTGAGCGTTTCTTACTGTATGAGTCGTTTTATTATGTAGTCATTTGTAATAGATAAGGATTCCTCCTTCGGGTAATGTTTATATTTCGTAAGAGCTGCATCCCGCTTAGGCATCATTGCTCTATCATCATTTAGCCACGGGGAGAGTCTTTTACAGATGCGTGCTGTTCATAGAGGGGCGTGCTTGTCAAAAGTATGTAGTATCATGGTATTGAAAGTCGTGACCATGTCGTCAATGATAGTTTTATGAGTTATATCCTGCCACGGCATCGAAAAAGAGTCCTCTAATAAGTTTGCATTGTCAATACGGCTAGAGTCTCTGTAAGTCATGTACTTAGGTTTATGTCTGGGGCACTGCAGTGCGTAAGACATAAAGATAATGTCATGGGCTGACAGTCTGGGAGCAGACGTCTGGCCATGATATAATACTCTGTCAGGGTGGTTCGTTACTACCAGGTCTAGTAATGTGTGTGGTTTTAGTGAGCTGAGTGGGGGAAAGTGGCAGGATCGCCATACTGCATGCCTGAAACGTATTCAATAGATGGGTGGTTTCAGATGAATCAGCATATAGAAGGTTTGTATTGAAGTCGCCCATCATTATAACATGTTTGCATATAGGTAACAGTCTGTTAAGATCAGTCTCTAAGTCCTTCAGATGGCAAGCTTTATGCGGCTTTTATAGAGCACCTACTAAGCATTTCACAGTAGAGACCTGCATCACTATGAACATGTCCTCAGGTTTTCGCTCATTCTGTTGAGGCGACTGACAGATAATTTGAAGTTTAAAGCGCTAAGAGACAAAAGCACAGACCCCACCTCCCCCTTTGCCAAGTCTGTCATTCCTCAGACGGCAGTAGCCAGGTAATTCCAGATTCTTAGCCTGATATTTGACTTTCAAACAACATTCACTGCATAAGATTATATCGCAGGACAGTGGTATGAAAATCGCTTTTATTTCATCTATACGAGTTTAAGAAACTAAACTCTAGGCATTAAGGTGACATGTCAAGTGCGCTTTTATGTCTATTTATGCCTGACTAGAGAATGTGTGTTGTAGGTTCAAGGGGTGGAGTTTGGGTCAATGGACTAGCAGGTAGACAGTTTGAAGGGATGGGTGGGGAAGGGGAAGTGTGACAAGGCAAGTACTGCTATGGTCACAGGGATTACGGCTGTTTGTGGTATGCATTACCAACTGCTAAAATGAAACTAACTAGAAAACAGCATGCGACTACATCCTAAGAACGGTCAGCAATTTATGTATTTTAGATAATTAAATTGTGAGTAATAATAATAATAATAATAATATAAATAACAATAATAATAATAATAATAATAATAATAGTGATAACGTGCAACAGCAGATTAGGCGTACAGAATACTCAAGTAGGAACTTACTCTATGTAGTGTTGATGTTAGATCTATGTAGACATAATACAGAGGCCAGACTTAAATTAGATCCAGATAGGAAAATTTTATTGAAGAGTAAGTGGATGGACAGGTGGTAGGATAAGAAAACAGATAAGCGAATAGATATTTAGATAAATAGATAAATCAATTTGGTAAATGGATAGATACGTAGATAGATGAAAGATACCTAGATAGATAGATAAGGTTACTTGAAAAAAAATTTTAAAAGCTAGCTTCTCAGCTGCGACTTATGGTAAAGGATGGGAGTTGACTCACATTGTCAAGTGATAAGGCAGCACTGCAACAGAAGCTTATGCCATAGGAAGTTCCTTTAACTGGCACACTCTTAATTCCACCCTGTCCGCCTTCTTGATTACGATGTCTCCTGAGTCAGTCCAAGTGTTTGTATGAACAAAACACTGGATTGCTGTCTTCAAGATGGGCATTCTGATAGCCGTAAAATCTTCATGGATTGTTCTGGATGAGATTTTCAGTTTCGTTTTCCTAGTGAAGACATCCTGCTGTGACCGATAAAACACAAATATCACTAGGATACGCCTTGTTTTCTCTGGTAATCAAGGTCCTACTCTGTGACACCTATCAATGTCATTAAGTCTAACATCTGCACCTACTACTTTGCACACGTTGAGCACTAGTTCATCACAGTTTCCGTTCGAACATTCAGGGATGCCGAAATTTCTTACATTACTTCTCCTTCTGTACTGCTCCAATGAATTGCACTTGGCATCCATATCCTCCTTCAGTTTGCAGATTTCTGCCTCCTTGTTACCATGTTCTTCAGTTAAATCTGAAAATGCTTCGATATTTAAATTTAAACACTTTTCAAATTCTTTTATAACCAGTTGTGTCATGCGGGTCGAAATGGCCTGCACAATTTTTTCAAAGAAGCTGTCCGAGTTATTGAAATCATCCAGCACACACTTCACGAGGCAGTCTATGCTGGCAGCACTGGTAGTGGCTGGGCTTCCAAATCCATCGTTTACCCATTTTCTTTACATTGCAAATTTGAAAGAAAAAGATCAACACCGACAAAAAATATGGGTATATCGATTCGTAAATACAAACGTAACACTTCCGCAAGTTTCTATCACTTCCACTGATGCATAACACCTTCAAATCACTTGATTACTGTGGAACCTCACTCATTGACGTCCGTCACCAACCATTTCATCAGATAGGTTAGAAACTCAACATGGCGCGACTCGAACAGTGTCACATTGCTGGTCACATTTACACAAGGTTTACCTACATCAGCACATTTAATAATTGTAATAATAATAATAATCATAATAATAATGAGCACTCGAAGGAGTATTAAGTTTAAGCAAATTTCACACTTTCCTGCTTTGAGTCAGTGTCTTTTCTCTTTTTACATTTCATGAGGTAGTGACTATCGCACACGTCATTACATAGTAAACAAACAGTAATTTGTTGGGTAGTGGAATTTTGTCTATATGCATATTTTGCTGTGGAAGCCATACATTTAAGCGATTAGAAAACTGAGAACGCAATATAGGCCTCACCATTCCCCAACAACACAGAATATACAATAGTAAGCAGATCAAAACAATGAAAATTCGATCGAACATAGTCGCTACTGCTTGCTATATGCTATTCATATATCTTACAAAAATTGAAAAATATGCTTCTATTAATGGACAAATAGGGTATGTCCATTTTATCTGGCAGAAGAACAAATTCCCAGATTGTTTTCTGAATTTCCTGACTTTTCCTGGTTTTCCCACTATTTCTGGAATTCTCTGACATTCCCCAGTTACCAGTATTCCATATGGGTGGACACCCTGTTACTCCCATATTTGTACGGTGAGGCCACAGTCTTCTTATTTTTGTTGAAAACGTGAAAAAATGTTCACGACTGTGTGTTGCCGTGTGTGTCTTTACTAGCTGATGTGATAGCCTCCTCTTGTCATATTAGTCAAATGGGGATGCTTGTGCTAGAAGTTGGCTACAGCTTCATTGTTGAAATTGAATATTGAGGGATGTGTGGTGAAGAATCTGTAACGAGAGGAGGCTAGAAGGATTTTTAAGATTATAGCAAAAAGGGAAAAATTTGACGAAAAATGCTGTGTACAAAATTACTCACCCCGTCGACCTTTCTGGTGGGAAGTAGTTGCCTTTGCAGCATCAGAACCAATGACAGTTGCACTTCTTGTATTGTATCTGTGTGTAATTGATGGAAGGGGGTGTGGCGGAGAGAGGAGATGTTCGGAACCTTAAGCTTATGCGCTGCTGGCTGTAGGCTGAACATTTACAGTGATAATGGCACAAACTTCTTTGAAGCAGCAAAAGAAATCAAGGCCTTTCTGCAAAACAACCCTCGGAAAACCAACTCTTCACACAACTGCAGGCATGGGACTGACATGGCATTTCATCCCTCCTGCAGCACCACACTTTGGCGGAATCTGGGAAGCAGCTGTCAAGAGTCTGATATATCACCTGAGAAGAGTGATGGATTCTTATTGCTTCACCAACAAAGAAGGTACCACTCTTATAACACATACATCCTCTCACCAAAGATTTTTTTAACGTGTCTTAATTGTGTAAATTGTTGTTTGTGAACTTACAAGTTTCCTCATTTTTATAAACACACATTCCTCTATGTAACACCATGACTAGAGTAATCAGGATCCTGATTATAATCCATTAGGCATGAGATCATGGCTGATGATGCCCAAACAATGGGCGGAACATGTCCCCTTAAATTAGTATTACAATATATAAATCTTAATTTTAAGACCCCAATGCATATTGAATACGTGGATTTCAATAAACTTTTTTTAACATTGTTGAATTAATTTACATTTCAATACGGACCAGTCATGAGATTTGTAACTTATAATTATCTGAGATTGTTGTAAACAACCCACGGAGTGAAAATAAAGTCCACTATTTGTATCGGAGTTGAACCCTGTACACAAATATTATATTAATATTGTGCAGGAAACTAGAAGGCCATCTTCTTGTTGGCGGGAGACTCCAATATTAGTGGAGTAAAAAATTTAGAAATTCTGTATCATCTCACAAATATAATTATGATGGCGGAACACCTTTGACTATTTCATCCTGACACTCAACTCTCTTAGGATCTCATCAGCAAGGGGGACAGAGAGAAGCCTCACTGATACATGTCTCAAGTGTTCTATGATGAATGCAGATACCTCAGAACAATTAACGTGTAATACACAAATGGTGCCTGTAACCCAGAATTACCCATGCCTTAGAACCGCTGGCCAAATTCTAATGAAAAATTGTGTGAAATAGAACAAGACCAGACTGCCTAGCTACCAAGGCTGTCTACATAGACATGATATCTGATCTCACCACAACATTTCTCTCTGCACTTTATAGACTTAGTTCTCATAGAGTACATTTAGAGTAATTACAGCACAAACTCCTTCGGAGCAGCTACAGAATTCAAGGCCTTTCTGCAAAACCACCCTCAGAAACCATCTTTTCACACAACTGCAGACATGGGACTGATGTGGCATTTCATCCCTTGTGCAGCTTCACACTTTGGTGGAATCTAGGAAGCAGCTGTCAAGATTCTGATATAACACCTCAGATGAGTGATGGATTCTTATCACTTCACCAAAAAAGAATGGACCATTCTTACAATACATATTCTCACATCCAATCACCAAAGCTAAATGATGACCCTTTTGACACTTCTTACCAAACTACATCCCATTTCCTTATAGAAGAGCCAATTACTACACTCCCTGATATTGATTTTACTTCCCCTCTCATCACAACCTTGCCCACATAGCTATATTTTCAGCAGCTAACCCAGAACTCCTGGAAGAGATGGTGAAATGAATATCTCAATAAATGGGCAATGAAATACCCCATAGCAACATAGTCATACTGAAAGAAGATGACACTCATGCTATGAAGTGGACAAAGACAGTGATCAAATGTGCATCCTGGTAATGACGAATTCATTCATGCAACGAATTTTCAGGTGAGTAATGGTGAAATTATAAGGCTTATCACAAACACTATCTCTTATGAAGTATGAAACCTCTTGAATGGCTTATTTATTCCATTGTATGTTTAACCACTTGATGTACTTTGAAGGATCTCTCCGTCCTGGCTCTCGACTGCACTCCGGTACAAAGACGGATCACTCCGTCCGCGCGTACTGTTTATTTCCGGACCCACTCCAAGCAGGTTTCCTTTGTGAAGGATTTGATATTAGTTAGGTAACCTCTTGACAGATGGAATCACTGTTTTATTCCATTGATGTATTCGATAAACACGCCTGTGCATTTATTCCGTGGAAAGAATAACCAGTATCTTAGCAACCCCATCGTAAGCAAAATCATGGCTGCCTCCATGTTCAGTGACGAAGCGATTATATGGGAATTTTTAGAAGAGAATGACATTGATATAGAAATAAGTGACGAAGAATTTAGTGGATATGGAAAGTAGTGAAAGTAGTTCATGTGATAGAAACTTCAGCGCTCGTAGGGGTGAACAAAGTGGTGTTTTGCCGTCAAATATGTCACTTTTAGGCCTACAACTGATGCCGCACCAGCGGCTTCTAATCATGTGTTACAAGATAGGGAATCGAACTGGGAGCACGTAAGTAATACTCCAGAGTATCATTCATGCATCGCAAGTGGTGAAATAGTGTTTTCCACAGGCACCTAGGACAATGCCCGAACGAACTACAAGTTGTGAATGAATTTCTAACAGCAGACTTTTCGGGAACATCTAACCAATGAGGTAAATGCTTATGCAACTAAATGTCTTGTATCGGCTGCCGAGGAAATAAATGGGGTAATGTCATTTGGAAAGGAACTCTGGTTTCCTGTATCTGTGGATGTAAAGAAGGCCAGATTACCTTGAAGTGGTAAAGTATGATGGCAAGAAGAAGTACAGACCCAATCTTGTTTTTGACCACAACTGTGGAAAGGGTGGTATTGATTCCCATGACCAGAGACCCGCATCATTCCCCTTGATGAGGAAGTATGTAAAAGGATACAAAAAATATACTTCTACATGCTAGACATGACACTTCTGAATTCCAACATCACTCATCCCCTCCTCAACCCTCAAAAGAAGCAAGTAGGCTTTACCACCTTCCGGATCAATTTGGCCGAACAGCTGTTGGCAAGTGAGACCTGCCTGACTATCCAAAATAAGGCACCCAAGCCCTGGGGATACACCACTGAGACTTCAAGAGAGTCACTGGGGACACTTTCCGACCAAAATACCCCCAACAACGAAGAAGGTTATCCCATCACAGAGATGCAAAGTCTGTGTGACACGGGGTCTGAGAAAGGAATCTTCATTTGAATGCCACCGGTGCAAGGTGGCGATGCACGAATGTGACTGTTTTATGATCTACCATATTCATAAAGACTTCACAAAGTACATCTGACAGTAGTTTGGATATATCAAATAATAATAATGTTATTTGCTTTATGTCCCAATAACTACTTTTTAAGGTCTTCGGAGACGCCGAGGTGCCAGAATTTTTCCCGCAGGAGTTCTTTTACGCGCCAGTAAATCTACCGACATGGGGCTGTCTTATTTGAGCACCTTCAAATACCACCGGACTGAGCCAGGATCGAAGCTGCCAAGTTGGGGTTAGAAGGCCAGCGCCTTAACCGTCTGAGCCACTCAGCCCGGCAGTTTGGATATTTCCTCTCATTATTTTGCAGTAAAGCATGCTTTTTCAGTGTCAGTGATAATATCATGTAAAGTAATGAAAATAAATGGTACACCAAGGCATAAATAAGTTCAGTTAAATGGTATGTGAAAGGGTTAAGTAAAAATTATCAGTCACAATGGACAAGTAACATAACAGACCACATTAGGTCAATTGCCACGAGATGGCTACAATGTGTGTAGTATATTAAGCGAACACCCATAGTAAACAAGCGTATCACCAGCAACTTGTATCAACAAATTACTGTATTATCTAGAAATCAATAATTAATATAATCAATAAGATAACAAAGGTGTTTCATTTGGAAGCAACTAGTAAAATATCCTGTAACAGTAACAAAACAATGTACCTTATAAATACTTTGTGTTCAAAACAATTTACGAATTCAAAAATATTGGCAGGATTGATACCAGCTCTCAAATGATAGAGAGTAGAGGTCTTTGGAATAATCCTAACTGCTGTACGATTCATAACACAAGATCATGGAACAACTCAAGGGAAAAGTGAAAATAGGTAAGTAAACAGTCAATCTCATAAAAAAGTATATTTTCTGTAGGACTATCAATCATGTGCAATGAAATGAAGGGTCAAACACTGATATCTGTTGAGCCATTTTCTAACCATTTCAATTACCTGATTATGGCTTACCAATTATGTACATTACCTCAAGAGAGTTTTCCTGGATCGAACCTGACTCGGTTAACTCTGATTTAACTTCCTCTTTCAGAGCTATCACTTCTGATATATGTTCAAAATTTTCCTGTGGAAAATAACATATATTAGGTATGCTCATAACACACATCTACAAATACAGCCACTAACAAATGAGCATATTATTACATTAATTTTCAGTATTACAGTTAGTTTACAGCAATAATGGCACAAACTTCTTCTGAGTAGCTAAAGAAATCAAGGACTTTCTGTAAAACAACCCTCAGAAAACCAACTCTTCACACAACCGCAGGCATGGGACTGACACTGCATTTCACCCCTCCTGAGAGCACCACACTTTGGTGGAATCTGGGAAGCAGCTGTCAAGAATCTGATATATCACCTCAGAGGAGTGATGGATCCTTATCACTTCACCAACAAAGAATGGACCACTCTTATAACACATATATCCTCTCACCAAAGATTTTTTTAACGTGTCTTAATTTTGTAAATTGTCGTTTGTGAACTTACAAGTTTCCTCCTTTATATAACACACGGTTCTCTACGTAACACTTTGACTACAGTAATCAGGATTGTATTTTAATCCGTTAGGCATGAGATCACGGCTGATGATGCCCTAACAATGGGCGAAACATGTCCCCTTAAATTAGTATTACAATATATAAATCTTAATTTTAAGACCCCAATGCATATTGAATACGTGGATTTCAATAAACTTTTGTAACATTGGTGAATTAATGTACAATTCAATATGGACCAGTCATGAGATATGTAACATATAATTATCTGAGATTGTTGTAAACAATCCATGGAGTGAAATTAAAGTCCACTGTTTGTATCGGAGTTGAACCCTGTACACAAATATTACATTAATATTGTGCAGGAAACTAACAACTTGTATAAACACTATTTATCCAATCATAGATTAAGAAGGCCATCTTCTTGTCAGTGGATGACCGCACAATACTCCAATACTAGTGGACTGGAAACATTAGAAATTCTGTATCACCTCACAAATATAATTATGATGGCAGAACACCTCGGACTATTTCATCCTGGCACTCAACACTCTGAGAGACAAGTTTAGAATCTCTTCAGAAAGGGGAACGGAAAGAAGCCACACTCATACACATCTCAGGTGTTACATCGTGTCATAATAATTTATGTTTCGCCCATTGCATGGGCATCATCAGCCGTGATCTCATGCTTGGGGGATAAAAATCAGGATCCTGATTGCTGTAGTCAAAGTGTTACATAGAGGAATAATTAATGAGAAATACACAAATGATGCCTTTAACCTCGACATACCCATTCCTTAAAACTAGAATAGACTGTGCTGGCCCAGTTCTAATAAAAAAATGTGTGAAAACGAACAAGACCAGACTGCCTAGCTACCAAGGCTGTCTACACAGACACGATACCTGATCTCATCACAACAACATTTCTCTCCGAACTTTACCAACTTAGTTCTCATAGATGTCAACCCTGAACATTTACAGCAATAATGGCACAAACTTCTTTGGAGCAGCTACAGAAATCAAGGCCTTCCTGCAAAACAACCCTCAGAAAACCAACTCTTCACACAAATGCAGGCATGGGACTGACGTGGCATTTCATCCCTCCTTCAACACCACACATTGGTAGAATCTGGGAAGCAGCTGTCAAGAGTCTGATTTAATGCCCCAGACAAGTGATGGATTCTTATCACATCAACAACAAAGAATGGACCATTCTTGAAAAACATACATCCTCTCACCAAAGCTAAATGATCAACCTTTTGACACTTCTTACATAACTACAACACATTTCCTCATAGGAGAGCCAATTACTACACTCTCTGATCATGATTATACTTCCTCTCTGATCACAACATTGTCCACATGGCTATATTTTCAGCAGTTAACCCAGAACTCCTGGAAGAGATGGTGAAATGAATATCTCAATAAATGGGCAATGAAATACCCCACAGCAACATAGTTATAGTGAAAGAAGATGACATACATGCTATGAAGAGGACGATGACAGTGATCAAATGTGCATCCTGGTAATGATGAATTCATATATGCAACGAATGTTCAGGTGAGTAAAGGTGAACTTACAAGGCCTATTCACAAACACTATCCCTTACGAAGTATGAAACAGAAAGGCAAGGTAACTCTTGTATGGCTTATTTATTTATTGCGTGTTTAAGTAAAATTGTTGTGAGATTACCTGTGGAACGCAGAGAGGTGAAAGAAGGTGTCAGCTTGAATGGGTCTATCTACGATATCGAAGATTAATTTAAACTTTAAAACGAAGGTTATACTTCTTTTCAGACCTCAAATTTAACAAAATTCCTCACTAAGTCAAGGAGCAAAATGTCAGGTACAAAATAGCAAACAAGAATAGAAATCCAAGGGTTGGAAATTACAAGTTTTGAGCCTCCAGCTCCAATTTACAAGTTTACAACTTCATAAATGTTGCGTTTGGTTAGATAACGAGAGATATCTCCCAAGACACAGTTCAAGAGCACCTTGCTCCAAAGGTTACACATACGGCCTTCCAAAGGCCCCACTCAAAATTGTACCAATCTCAGACAAGAGTTTACATGCTCTTTAAATTCAACCAAGGAGGCTGTGCTCGCAATTCTTTACAGCCTACTCAAGGAAACATTACACAAAACCTTACAATTTCTGGCATCTCTAAGCACAACCTACAATTTACAATTCCTTTACACAGGGGTATCTAGTACCCATAATACTAGGCCTACAAGGAAAAGAACAACAGGTTGTATTACTGGCCCAAACTCAAAATGCATTCAGTCGTAAATTTGCGCTCCTTGAAAACCAAGTTTTGAAACCCTACTTGGGCTTGTGGCCCAATGATGCAGAGACAAATTCTACACAACTGAGGTGACGCAAAAGAGAAGTTAATGAGTGATTTACAGGAGAAAAAAGTTACAAAATCGTAGTCACCTCAAGATAAACTGAAAGGGATTTTGAGAGGGAAACTCACTCTCTATCCCCAATTTACAGTTTAAGTCTGTATGAAATTTTACATTAGCAGAATGAAAGTTTACATTTTTGAAAACAGCTGTGAGTTTGCGGAGACAGCTACAGATATAGAAAACTGGTGGCCATTACCTGGGCTGACGTTCTGCCTGCCAAAGAATTAGGCACCCCACCTCCTGTCTTAACACACACATTCAGAAATTTGACAAGAATAAGACAAGGTAATTAGAAAAGGCCGCGGCTTTTATACCCAAGGGGTGGGTTCGAGAAGGCTCTGGGCTAAATCCGACCACATCCTCCCATTTTATTTGATACTCAAAAAGTTACAAGAAGCTTATGATTGGCTGAAAAATAAATACAGAAAATTTGTGATTGGCCAGACTTCAAAGCTGGCAGGATGAGAAGGAAGTGTTGTAAATCATTGAAGTATCAAAATAAATGAAAGTCAATTTAGTTGAGGAAATTTATAAACCCAAAACTTCTTTAAATCATTAATCATTCCACCTTGCACTAGAGTGCATGACCTCCACTTTTTGTAGGGATATCTATGGATAAAAATACAAACTTTTTGATGTACACCAAAACAAACCAAAGATATACAGTCAGTTTAGGAAACTTTAAAATAACATATTACTCAGTTATTCAGTAGTGAGGTCTTCTGATCAATGTCCCAACTTTATGCATTAGCGGTTTCAAGTTTTGTTCGATAGATAGTGTTCCTTAAGGCGCTTCTTTTATATGTGCGGGGTTGAGGTGCACCTCCTGGTACAAATATTATAAGTCACAATGGACAAGTAACACCACAGACAACATTAGGTCACTTGCCACGAGATGGCTACAATGTGTGTAGTATATTAAGCGAACACCCACAGTAAACAAGCGTATCACCAGCAACTTGTATCAACAAATTACTGTATTACCTAGAAATCAATAATTAATATAATCAATAAGATAACAAAAGTGTTTCATTTGGAATCCACTAGTAAAATATCCTGTAACAGTAAAAAATTAATGTATCTTTCAGCTACTTGGTGTTCGAAACTAATTTACGAATTCAAAAGTATTAGTAGGAATGATACCAGCTACCAAATGACATAGAGTAGAGGTCTTTGGAAGAATCCTAACAGCTGCACAATTCATAACGCAAGATCGCGGAACAACTTGAAGGAAAAGTGAAAACTAGGTATGTAAACAGTCAATCTCATTAAAAAATATATTATCAGTAGGACTATGAATCATGTGCACTAAAAACATGGATCAAACCCCAGTATCTGTTGAGCCATTTTCTACCCATTTCGATTATCTGACAATGGCTTATCAAATTATGTAAATTACCTCAAGAGAGTTTTCCTGCGTCGACCCTGGCTCTGTTAACTCTGATTTAACTTCTTCTTTCAGAGCTATCACTTCTGATATATGTTCAAAATTTTCCTGTGGAAAATAAGATATATTAGGTATGCTCATAACACACATCTACAAATACAGTCACTAACAAATGAGCATATTATTACATTAATTTTCAGTAGTACAGTTTGTTTACAGCGATAATGGCACAAACTTCTTCGAAGTAGCTAAAGAAATCAAGGACTTTCTGTAAAACAACCCTCAGAAAACCAACTCTTCACACAACCGCAGGCATGGGACTGACACGGCATTTCACTCCTCCTGAGAGCACCACACTTTGGTGGAATCAGGGAAGCAGCTGTCAAGAATCTGATATATCACCTCAGAGGAGTGATGGATCCTTATCACTTCACCAACAAAGAATGGACCACTCTTATAACACATACATCCTCTCACCAAAGATTTTTTTAACGTGTCTTAATTTTGTAAATTGTCGTTTGTGAACTTACAAGTTTCCTCCTTTATATAACACACGGTTCTCTACGTAACACTTTGACTACAGTAATCAGGATTGTATTTTAATCCGTTAGGCATGAGATCATGGCTGATGATGCCCTAACAATGGGCGAAACATGTCCCCTTAAATTAGTATTACAATATATCAATCTTAATTTTAAGACCCCAATGCATATTGAATACGTGGATTTCAATAAACTTTTCTAACATTTGTGAATTAATGTACATTTCAATATGGACCAGTCATGAGATTTGTAACATATAATTATCTGAGATTGTTGTAAACAATCCATGGAGTGAAATTAAAGTCCACTGTTTGTATCGGAGTTGAACCCTGTACACAAATATTACATTAATATTGTGCAGGAAACTAACAACTCATATAATCACTATTTATCCAATCATAGATTAAGAAGGCAATCTTCTTGTCAGTGAATAACCGCACAATACTCCAATACTAGTGGACTGGAAACATTAGAAATTCTGTATCACCTCACAAATATAAGTATAATGGCAGAACACCTCGGACTATTTCATCCTGGCACTCAACACTCTGAGAGACAAGTTTAGAATCTCTTCAGAAAGGGGAACGGAAAGAAGCCACACTCATACACGTCTCAGGTGTTACATCGTGTCATAATAATTTATGTTTCGCCCATTGCATGGGCATCATCAGCCGTGATCTCATGCTTGGGGGATAAAAATCAGGATCCTGACTACTGTAGTCAAAGTGTTACATAGAGGAATAATTAATGAGAAATACACAAATGGTGCCTTTAACCTCGACATACCCATTCCTTAAAACTAGAATAGACTGTGCTGGCCCAGTTCTAATAAAAAAATGTGTGAAAACGAACAAGACCAGACTGCCTAGCTACCAAGGCTGTCTACACAGACACGATACCTGATCTCATCACAACAACATTTCTCTCCGCACTTTACCAACTTAGTTCTCATAGAGGTCAACCCTGAACATTTACAGCAATAATGGCACAAACTTCTTTGGAGCAGCTACAGAAATCAAGGCCTTCCTGCAAAACAACCCTCAGAAAACCAACTCTTCGCACAACTGCAGGCATGGGACTGACGTGGCATTTCATCCCTCCTTCAACACCACACATTGGTAGAATCTGGGAAGCAGCTCTCAAGAGTCTGATTTAATGCCCCAGACAAGTGATGGATTCTTATCACTTCAACAACAAAGAATGGACCATTCTTGAAACACATACATCCTCTCACCAAAGCTAAATGATCAACCTTTTGACACTTCATACATAACTACAACCCATTTCCTTATAGGAGAGCCAATTACTACACTCTCTGATCATGATTATACTTCCTCTCTGATCACAACATTGTCCACATGGCTATATTTTCAGCAGTTAACCCAGAACTCCTGGAAGAGATGGTGAAATGAATATCTCAATAAATGGGCAATGAAATACCCCACAGCAACATAGTTATAGTGAAAGAAGATGACATACATGCTATAAAGAGGACGATGACAGTGATCAAATGTGCATCCTGGTAATGATGCAATGAATGTTCAGGTGAGTAATGGTGAACTTACAAGGCCTATTCACAAACACTATCCCTTACGAAGTATGAAACAGAAAGGCAAGGTAACTCTTGTATGGCTTATTTATTTATTGCGTGTTTAGTAATATTGTTGTGAGATTACCTGTGGAACGCAGAGAGGTGAAAGAAGGTGTCAGCTTGAATGGGTCTATCTACGAAATTGAAGATTAATTTAAACTTTAAAACGAAGGTTATATTTCTTTTCAGACCTCAAATTTAACAAAATTCCTCACTAAGTCAAGGAGCAAAATGTCAGGTACAAAATAGCAAACAAGAATAGAAATCCAAGGGTTGGAAATTACAAGTTTTGAGCTTCCAGCTCCAATTTACAAGTTTACAACTTCATAAATGTTGCGTTTGGTTAGATAACGAGAGATATCTCCCAAGACACAGTTCAAGAGCACCTTGCTCCAAAGGTTACACATACGGCCTTCCAAAGGCCCCACTCAAAATTGTACCAAAATCAGATAAGAGTTTACATGCTCTTTAAATTCAACCAAGGAGGCTATGCTCGCAATTCTTTACAGCCTACTCAAGGAAACATTACACAAAACCTTACAATTTCTGGCATCTCTAAGCACAACCTACAATTTACAATTCCTTTACACAGGGGTATCTAGTACCCATAATACTGGACCTTCATGGAAAAGAACAACAGGTTGTATTACTGGCCCAAACTCAAAATGCATTCAGTCGTAAATTTGCGCTCCTTGAAAACCAAGTTTTGAAACCCTACTTGGGCTTGTGGTCCAATGATGCAGAGACAAATTCTACACAACTGAGGTGACGCAAAAGAGAAGTTAATGAGTGATTTACAGGAGAAAAAAGTTACAAAATCGTAGTCACCTCAAGATAAACTGAAAGGGATTTTGAGGGGTAAACTCACTCTCTATCCCCAATTTACAGTTTAAGTCTGTATGAAATTTTACATTAGCAGAATGAAAGTTTACATTTTTGAAAACAGCTGTGAGTTTGCGGAGACAGCTACAGATATAGAAAACTGGTGGCCATTACCTGGGCTGACGTTCTGCCTGCCAAAGAATTAGGCACCCCACCTCCTGTCTTAACACACACACTCAGAAATTTGACAAGAATAAGACAAGGTAATTAGAAAAGGCCGCGGCTTTTATACCCAAGGGGTGGGTTCGAGAAGGCTCTGGGCTAAATCCGACCACATCCTCCCATTTTATTTGATACTCAAAAAGTTACAAGAAGCTTATGATTGGCTGAAAAATAAATACAGAAAATTTGTGATTGGCCAGACTTCAAAGCTGGTAGGATGAGAAGGAATTGTTGTAAATCATTGAAGTATCAAAATAAATGAAAGTCAATTTAGTTGAGGAAATTTATAAACCCAAAACTTCTTTAAATCATTAATCATTCCACCTTGCACCAGAGTGCATGACCTCCACTTTTTGTAGGGATATCTATGGATAAAAATACAAACTTTTTGATGTACACCAAAACAAACCAAAGATATACAGTCAGTTTAGGAAACTTTAAAATAACATATTACTCAGTTATTCAGTAGTGAGGTCTTCTGATCAATGTCCCAACTTTATGCATTAGCGGTTTCAAGTTTTGTTCGATAGATAGTGTTCCTTAAGGCGCTTCTTTTACATGTGCGAGGTTGAGGTGCACCTCCTGGTACAAATATTATAAGTCACAATGGACAAGTAACACCACGGACCACATTAGGTCACTTGCCACGAGATGGCTACAATGTGTGCAGTATATTAAGTGAACACCCACAGTAAACAAGCGTATCACCAGCAACTTGTATCAACAAATTACTGTATTACCTAGAAATCAATAATTAATATAATCAATAAGATAACAAAAGTGTTTCATTTGGAATCCACTAGTAAAATATCCTGTAACAGTAAAAAATTAATGTATCTTTCAGCTACTTGGTGTTCGAAACTAATTTACGAATTCAAAAGTATTAGTAGGAATGATACCAGCTACCAAATGACATAGAGTAGAGGTCTTTGGAATAATTCTAACTGCTGCACAATTCATAACGCTAGATCGCGGAACAACATGAAGGAAAAGTGAAAACTAGGTATGTAAACAGTCAATCTCATTAAAAAATATATTATCAGTAGGACTATGAATCATGTGCACTAAAAAGATGGATCAAACCCCAGTATCTGTTAAGCCATTTTCTACCCATTTCGATTATCTGACGATGGCTTATCAAATTATGTACATTACCTCAAGAGAGTTTTCCTGCATCGACCCTGGCTCTGTTAACTCTGATTTAACTTCTTCTTTCAGAGCTATCACTTCTGATACATGTTCGAAATTTTCCTGTGGAAAATAAGATATATTAGGTATGCTCATAACACACATCTACAAATACAGTCATTAAAAAATGAGCATGTTAATTCATTAATTTCCAGTATTACAGGTACTTTCGGAATTTCACTAATGTTTAAGGAAGATTTCTTCCAGCAGAGGATTGTTATAACCAAAGGCTGTACTGAGAAAGGTGTTATTATTCTTGCTCACTCCTTATGTCAGAGAAAGGATGAGACTGAGAACAAAATATAAAATGCGAAATATTTTCTAGCCATATCAGAAGATATAATACCACCGATGGAATTAGGGCTATCTCACACAGAATTTGGAAGGAAGCAGCCATATGCATCAACACTAAATTGTATGAACTGTTTTCATATGTTCAATCATATCAGTCAAATCATAAAAGTTGCTTGAACCAATTAGAAGCATTACAACACTTCTAAATGATTTTTTGTTCTCAGTACAGATTCTGTTTAAAGACAGATTAAAATTACTTGAAATAATGGAATCACATTCTCTACTATGGTTTGCTGTGATCATAGGAGCTACATAAAACATTAATACAGTTCTGTTTCAATGATTCCAAGTGTAAAATAAAAAACATAAACATGAAAGAAGCAGACTTATCACAGTCATATAACAGTGAAAGATGTGATGAAGCCCAAAGTTAAAGCAGCTAGAAATGAAATATTTTACTACTATAAGCATGTTATGTAGTGTTCTGTGAGGAGCTGAGGGGATGAGGACACCGACAGTGGAGAATCAGCAGTGTTGGAGTGTATATCTGCAGTTTCGGAAGATCTTTTATGATCTACTACGAGACATTTAAATTTCACTCTTGGATTCATAAAACCTTGTCAGCATTAAAGGGGGGAGGGACTGTGACGAAAAGCTTATATTCTAATGTAAGTTAAGTAACTAATAAAAGTGAATTAAAGTAACAAGTTCTAGAATATACCAACTTAACACATTCAATACAGAAGAGAACAGTGGCTGAACTAAGTAATGGATGAAAAGGATGCACAAAAAGGACAAGGAAATAATGACAATGAGGAAAGAAAAAATTCTGTTTAATGTGCCTGAAGTCCTTAAATTGTCAGAGCCCACTAGGAAGGGGCATATAAAAGAAATTATTCTCAGAAATCATACATTGAGAGCTGTTAGACATGGTTCTCTACTGTATATATCATAGAACCTGACCTGTATTTGAGGAATAAAATGAGCTAATCACTATTCCGTCTTTCTAGAAGAATTCAACATATGAGCAAAATATTTATTTTGAGAGAACGTACATTCAGATTTTGAGGTATTTCATCCCTCGTATGTCATAGGCAAATCTATCCATTTCTTGAAACACGTAATATCTTCCAGCACATTGTGGGTGTGAGGGTAACCCAGAATTATCACACCAGTGTTGACATTTTGTTTGCCAGACTGGTGTATCCAGGCTCAGAAACACTAATGAAAGATTTGTGATTAAACTTCTTCTACACTAATTATGGTAGGACATGTGGTGCTAATGATGGTGCAGTAGTGTAGGAGGATATTAGTTTTTTTTAAGTAAGATCGGCCAACCATCATCTATTATAATCAAAGGGGAAAAATAAAAAAGGTGCAACCCCTAAACCAAAGTAATTTTAATACTGACAGTAAAAAGTACAGACTAATCCAAGCCTAACCTTAAGTTCCTAAGAGTTGGCAGATTTGTGTAGCGCATTGTGGTGTATTCTCAGACAAATAAACAAAACAGAGTTGTACTACGCATAGCTGCCCATTCAGCAATTGGTGACTGCTGGTGTTAATACTGAGGAAGCACATAGAAAATTATGCCCCTGCCAAACTTATTCAGCTATTAAGGGTTAATTTCTGACCCCTATAAAGTTATCTGGAATGAGACTTACAAGGGATGCAGTTGTTTTTCCTTCAATCCAGCCTGGTTCCTCTTTGATCTCTGCTTCCAGGTCCATTCTGCACTGCAAACTGAAGTAGTTAGAAGGTACTGGAATGGTTGATTACTTCTACTGACCTTACACTGAAACATAATCCAGAAAAATATATTACCTTATTAATGTCATTGATACTTATGATGTTTGTTAACAGACTAAGCAACAACCTTGTCATTTTAAATGACCATCAATATTATGATCATACCAAAAAACCCAAAATTTTACATGACTGTTGATATTGTGATCATACATACAGGACCTCAAGTTTTCTATGACTAATACTTCGATCAAAGCTAAGGACCTGCAGTTTTACATGATTTCTAAAACAGTGATCACTTCCATAATATAATTTAACTTATCTGTCAATATCAAGATCACAGTCAGGACCCCTATTATTGCATGACACCTTATATCGTTAATAGCTATCTAACATACAGTTTTATATGGAACTGAAACCAAAACAAGATGACCTTTCTTGAAAATTCAGTGACTGTAGGGTTTGCATATCACTTTGATCACCCGGATCCATATACTGGAATCTTCCTACCACTTTTATTCTTTGCAATCAGCTTCAAAACTAACTGAACAAGTTCACAGTTCTTTGAGATATGTTCTGTCAAAATTTTCCTTCCCAGGATCAAATTCTCTCAAACCATTCTCCTCTCATTAAGCTTATTCACTATCTCTTTATTTGAGACATGTTCTATCAATCTGATCTTCAAGAACTTCTGATAACACGGCATTTAAAAGGCTTCAACTCTGTTTTTCTCGGCACCAGTTATTATCTGTGTTTCACTTCCATACAGTGTCATACTCCTTACTCAGTGTAAACATAATTTTAAAAGTTTTCAACCTGTTGAACCTAAAGAATGTGATGGAGAACAGATGGGAATTTAAGCTGGATTCAGTGATGATATTTATCGATATTGAGAAGGCATATGTCAGTGTACCATGGCAAGTGGTCTCGGATGCAGGGAGAAGTGAAGAACCGAACATAAAAGCCATGAAAGTAAAGTGAGTAAGTAGTATGAATACTACGAAAGGACAAACAAACTGGTTCAAAGTAGAAACAGGACTTCAAAAGGATGTGTTTTATCCCCTCCAATCTTCATTACAATCATGGATGAAATCCATAAGAGTACCGGTGTACTACAAAAATGGGAACCAAGGAGGCAAAGGCCTCTCACTCTTTGCAGATAAGACAATAATATGTGGAGAAGATGAAATGGAAGCACAAGAACAAGATAATGTAAGGAATCAGGAGATGGAGGAATATGGAATGAAAATAAGTGTGGAAAAGGGTACGATAATAGTGGTGACAAGAGGTAATAGAGAAGGAAGTGGGAATACTGAAGTAATTGGAAGACCATTAGAAGTTGTGGAAAGCTTCAAGTATTCAGGGAGAATAATTGAAGAAGATGGGTAAGTTAAATAAAGTAAGAAATTGGATAGAGACTTGAACAAGCCAATGAGTTTAACCAATATGTGAGATGTATAGTCTGTAACTGGGGCGTCCAACGGAATGCAGGAAAATTTTGCACCCAATGTATTACACAGCAATTTTGACATATGCACCAGCACATGGACAACAAAAAAAACATGATGAACGCAGAATGCAAGAGGCCAAGATGAAATTCCTTAGAGAAATAATAGGGAGGGCATAAAGGAATAAAGTCAGAAACATAGAAATGAGGGAGTGAATTGGAATCCCTGAACTGAAAGGCAAGATAGAGACACAAAAGCTGAAATGGTATGGACAAATGATGAGAATGGAAGAGGATAGAGTTCCACAGTAAGTATTTACAGAGAAAGTCATAGGAGAAAGACATTGGGGAATGCCCAGAAAGGGGTGAATGGCTACGGTAAGGAGAGTACAGAGAAGAGTGGAGTAAAAGAAGAAAAAAAATTTCGAGGAAGGAATGGAGTGGTGGAGAGAGAAAAACTGAGGAGGTTCTTGATTCACATTTCTACCCAGAAGACTGGAAATGGAAAATGAAGAAAATTCTGTTGAAATAAAGACAAAAATTTATACAATACTGCTATCAGCTCATTTCATTGAACAAGGCCACCAACCTTTACTTAAGTGCCGTTTCTTTATTTTTCTATGCGTGTCTTGTCTAATGACACAACTGAGTGGTGTTTACCAGAGTGCCCCTTGTAGGGAGTTCCATGTCAAACGAGTGGTTTAAATGTTTAGCAGTTTTTATTGTTCCCCAGGTGGCACAAAAATTGTCTATGTTCAATAACTTGAGTAGTGCCTCAGAGAATTCATTTCACCCAACAGCAGTGTTCGCTAGTCACTTTGTTATATTTTACTGTAAATGTAAACATACTGCACTAACAATGAATACTAAAATTTCTCCTACAGGTAATACTAGCTTCGTTCCTGTGGCTAATTGAGTTGATTCTTATGCATTGCCAGGGAACAGATTTCTATGTAAACACATATCTATTCAGGTAACTACGATCAATTGTATTTTGTATATTTCACCGGTGGGGACAATACTGAAGAGTGCCGTGTTTACTTGTTCTGGCCATCACAGGTTATTCTAATAATATGTTATTGGCTTTACTTTCCAGCAACTACCTTTTACAGTTTCCACAGCCAGAATTTATTCCTGAAGATTGTTCTTCCATTCCTGCTAGCAGTTTAATGTTGCACCAACAACTCCAAGGGAAAGGGATAAGATTACGTATGCAGCAGCATTAATTAAGGTTAATTAATGATAAAATGGGGATACCACGGTAACGCTTTTCAGGACTGCAGATCCTAGGTTTCGACCCCCTGCAAACTCACAGTCACTCACCCCTGAAAATCTTTTACACACCAATAAATCAGAGAGGAAGCCAACTGTTACCTAAATCATCACAAATAAATACCGTATATAGCTGCTGTGGCGTAATGATGTGATACAGAAAAATCTCCATAACAACACTGATATAACAAGATATAGATATCCTAAATGGGAACCTCTCAAGATTTTTAACCCTACTACCATATGTCGCAGCATACAGAGTAAACAACAACTCAACATTCACAGCATCACTAGAAAATTGCACACAAAGGTAAATAACACAGCAAAATAATAATTAAAATTACACACTACATATCGCAATTTCTTTCTGAAACTACCATCCGCATTTCTTCACCTGCGTTGCTCTTCAGAAAAAAAATCATCATTCCACTAAATTTAGATATACGATATATTGCCACTAACAGGGTGCGAAATCAGAAAGAAGTGGTGGTGGTGATGGGGGGAGAAGGAACATAGGGCTTAACTACTAATTTTTTTTCAGGCAGTACCTGGTGAGGGGGGTATAAAATTCCCCTGTATTTCAATTACCCTCTCACCCAGAAAAATGTAAATTTGAGATCATTTTGTTCAAATTTTGCTGTTATTACGGGAACGATAAACATTAGAACGCTATTCCAATCAGCTGAGAAATTTATGAGAGACTTGCTATCTTAAGAAAGGCCAGACAAGGCATGAGTTTCCATGGTTTATTGCTTTTTTAATGGAACTTTCCTCTACCAGGGCTATGTGTTGACTGAACAAATTTGTCTGTTTGTACCCTGCTCAAGTGAATATTGTCCTATTGATACCTATAGGAAACACACCGACTCCAAGAAGTACAGGAGTGGTGTAAACTCGAGCTACTTATAGCAATGACGAGGGAGGATGGACTTGCCAGCGTGAAACATCAACAATAGGCTGCAGGTGCGGAGTTGCCACTGCTGCGTTGTTTCATTGCTCAACGTCTGGCAGTCATTTGAATTATTTCTGATGTTTTTATGAATATATGCCCAGTAAAAATCATTAATTTCAGTAATAAATTATGGGTTCTACATTTTCCTGTTTATTTTATAATGAAAGGAAGCCCCCGGGAAATTTTAGTGGGGGGAGCCTCTGAGATAAAATCATCGGTGCGGGAGACATCCCCCCCCCTCTGCGCGATTTCGCACCCTGGCTAGTACACACAACTTGCAGGCACTTGCAACGCAAAGGCTGGGAGTTTTCTATAAAGCAAGCTAGTTATATGCGTATTTATTTTTCATGCTTAATTAAGAATCAAATTTAAGAAAATTAATAACATTAAATATTACAAATATGTAGAATGCTGAAACTGAGAAAGATTAGTATTAACTTCTAACATTCTCAATTGAGATCTATACATTTAGCAAAATTGAATTATTGAATTTGAACATTACCGACAGTATGTTAGAGGTTGTGGATACAGTGTAAAATGATAGAAATCACAATTCCTCAATGAAGAAAATCCGTAACTCACTTAACGGAATTAGCTGTAGAATAGGCGAATACGCGCCTTGTATAACTACATACCAGCCTCTTCGAAACAAAACCAAGCATTTGAATGTTGTTTAATCACTTAAAACAAACTCTTGAAGAACAAATTTGATTTGTAACAGTCAGTAAAACAGGCTGAATTTAGGAAAGGATGTATTACTAGCGACAAAGGCAGAATATGCGACACTTCTTCTTCTCTTGAAATGCGAATGGGCTTGTTATATCACCCAGTTCCAATAATTGTAATAAATCACACTGTAACACTATTAATTATCAATACAGACCTTTCCCTGGTGCGCTTTACACGGGTAGTGGTGGGGGTAAGGTTCGGCAGTGTTCGGTTATTGGCGTTCAAGGAGGGATTGGATGTAGTGGGGTATAGTAGCCATTACTGATTGAAAATAGCTGATTTGCGAGCTTTAATCTGAAAATGCAACAACCCGATCAAAAAAGTCAAGTTGTGAGTTTCACAAATAGGAAAAGTCCTCTCAGTTTTAATTACTGCGTTTATGGGGTGATGCCAATATGCAAAATGTCACGAATGGGCCGTCTTTTAACTCATAACAACGAATAAACAGTACAATTTAGGTTAATTTGAAATGTCACGAATGGGCAAAGTCTTTTACCCATAACTACGGATAAACATATTATTTAGTAGGCTACTATTTAGGTTAAGTTTTAATCCTAATTATTGCTTTAGGATGCATGTGTAAAATGCTATGTATTAAATCAAATTATAAGTTGGGGTAGCCTAGGCTATATGAACTTGTTAAAATCCACAGGTTCTCTTTATATAGGCCTACATTGGTGGAGATTCCTTTTTGTCGGTTAATATTCGGTTTCCTTAAATTGTTATTTAAAGAAAAAACTCTCCGTGTTGAGTACCTCCGTGCTCAAATACGTCAGCCTCGTGTCAGTATATTTACTGGCACATAAAATAACTTCTGCGGGACAAAATTCGGGCACCTTGCCGTCTCCGAAAACCGTGCAAGTAGTTAGTGAGGATGATGTGTAAAATGCTATGTATTAAATCAAATTATAAGTTGGGGTAGCCTATTTGAACTTGTTAAAATCCACAGTTTCTCTTTATATAGGCCTACATTGGTGGAGATTCCTTTTTTGTAGGTTGATATTCGGTTTCCTTAAATTGTTATTTAAAGAAAAAACCCTCCGTGTTGAGTACCTCCGTGCTCATATACGTCATTCTCGTGTCAGTATATTTACTGGCACATAAAATAACTTCTGCGGGACAAAATTCGGGCACCTTGCCGTCTCCGAAAACCGTGAAAGTAGTTAGTCGAACATAAAACGAATAGCATCCTCACTTTATTATGACTAGCACGTACCCGAGGTTTCGCCTGCGTTTATTAATTTACCCGTTAGATGTTTTTGAACCACGTACTTATTTTTTAAATTTTGTAATACACATCGTTTTTAAATAAATTGTATGAAGTACATTATTTTATTTTTATTTTCACCCCTTCTCACTCCCATAACTATAGGGACCGAACTTGGACTAAAGTGATACCGGTATCCGAAGTTTCCTATTCATCTTAGCGACCCCGATAACCATGGATTCTACATTAATATTGGTCGTTTTCTGTTATTTTTATATTTCACTCACTTTCTTCCCCTGTCCCTAGGGGTGTCTTACCCCACAGTACTTTCTTTCCAGATAGTAAGTCTTATGTGTACCAAGTTTGGTTGAAAGCTGTGTTGGAACAGACACAATACACACTTACATCTGTAATCTCTGTCATTTTGACATTTTCTTTTTCGCCCCTTCTAATCCCTATTCCGATTGGGAATGAAATTTGACTTAAACGACATCCAGAGTGTTACAGTTCCTCTCAGCGTCCACAAAAGCAATGGATTCGACACTAATATCAGTCGTTTTTATTTATTATCATAATATATTATCCCTTCCCCTATGGTAGCTAGGGTTTCTTGCCCCCACAGTATTTTTTTCTGGATAGTAAGACATATTTTTACCAAGTTTGATTGAGAGCTATTCTGGAACATAAACACATTCATCTCCAATCTTGGTCATTTTGGACATTTTCTTTTTCACCCCTTCTCACCCCCCCCCCCCCCCCAAGCCCGATAGGGGCTGAACTTGAACATAAACGATATCTGGAGAGTCATTATTCATTTCAGCAACACTAAAAACTATGGATTCGAAACTATTTTTAATTATTTTTATAACTCACCCCTTCCCACCACCCCCAACCCCTAGGGTGCTAAGAGTGTCTGATTCAGAAACTTTCTCAGGCATACGCACAACAACTCACCAAAGTTTCATCGCATTCGGATGAATGGTGTAGGAACACATACGGGACAAACAAAGACACATTCGTTTTTATATACACAGATAATTATTATTATTAGATGGCTGTCATGTGGTCAGCATGAGGACATCTGCGGCTTTTGTAACCAGGTCTGCTGCAATTTGTATTGAACAACTCCTCAGTAGGTCTCATGAAGTTCAGAATTAAGATCTTTGTATTTGAGTTTTGGGTCACATAGCTGTAAGCTTTCATTAGGGAGATCGTGTGTTCGAATTCCACTCTCGTCAACTCTGCAGATGGTTCTACCGAGTATGTGGTTATACAGTTTAGGTCACGTAGCGTGCGGTTTGCATTCAGGAAATAGTGGGTTCGAACCCCACTGTCGGCAGCCCTGATGATTATTTTCCGTTGTTGCTCGTTTTCACACCAGGCAAAATCTGGAACTGTACCTTGATTAAGGCCATTACCAGGCAAGTTAGGCGTGTGGTTAGGGGCGCGCAGCTGTGAGCTTGCATTCGGGAGATAGTGAGTTTGAATACCACTGTCGGCAGCCCTGAAGGTTTTCCGTGGTTTCCCATTTTCACACCAGGAAAATGCTGGGGCTGTACCTTAATTAAGGCCACGGCCGCATCCTTCGAACTCCTAGTCCTTTCCTATCCTATCGTCGCCATAAGACCTATCTGTATCGGTGCGACTTAAAGCCACTAGCAAAAAAAATGAAGGCATTGTTGCTTCCTTCTCAATCCTAGCACTTTCCTATTCCTTCGTCGCCATAAGACCCATCTCATGCCCTCAGAACTGGAATCTGAGCTGCTGCGCCGATGGCCTGTTGTATTGTGTGTTGGTTTATTATAATGTTGTTTGTCCCTAGTCCTTCAGAGTTCTTGGGGCAAACACAGCACAGTGAGGCTCCTGTTAATTCTGTGCTTGAAAATAGGCTACCTTTAACCTATGGAACAGATGCCTTTGACAGTCACTTCTAACCTTGAGAACAGCGGAGAGTAATGAGGATGTGAACTCTAGAGCTGTTTTAATATCGATGTCTATTCGAGTACTGAGCCTAATAGCTCCTCCATCAGCCATCACAGACGGCCTAGGTGTCACTGAAGAGTTGTACTAGGGAAATGAGAAGTGAGATTTTTTAGTTTCCAGTTACTTTCCTCACCAAGCCAGAAAATGCTACTAAATATCAGTCTGTCAAGCCTACTGAAAATGATACACCAATTGACCCTATGAACAACATTTTCACACCATTCATCACAGGGACTGGCTGCATAACGAATGGCATTACTAACATCACTCTCACCCAATAGCGGCGATTGGGGAGAGGCAAGAAAAGTACAGACAACAAAATGTACCTGGATTTATGGGATATAGTGGCGCAGGGGGAGTATAGACATCGTAACTGGAAAAATGCTACAAAGTGATAAGTTTCTTTATGCTCTCTGAGCGAATTTCGACAGAAAGTTAAAGGTTGATAGTCAACCAACTTAAGTGCAGAAATAATAGCTTTTTGAGATTTTGATTCTATACTGTACAATAAGTACCTCTAGGCCTAGAATAGAGAAAGTGAAATCTGTCTGCTGACGAACAAGAACAGAGAATCTCGTGGACAAGGAAATTGGACAGAAGTACATGGATACGATTATTGAAAGGTTCCAGGCAACAGACTGGTTCAGGTGGCATACAGGGTTAGTAAAATGACGCTTAAGGAGGTGCAAGGGATGGTAAATAAACTCTATTGTCATAAAGCAGCAAGAATAGATGAAATTAGACCTGAAAATTTGAAATGGAGTGGGAAGGCTGGGATGAAATTGGTACACAGAAAAATAGCATTACGGGTAGCGACTCTCTGTGAGGCAGCTCTACGGCATGGTGTGGCGACCCTGCTGACGTGAGTCCGAGATCACACTGACCCGGTGTGTAGCATCTGGTAAAGTTCTCAAATGACTCTTACGAGTAAAAACCTCTAAGACATCTGCAGTGGAGAAGATGGACTTCGGTATAGTGGAGATGATGGAAGAGCCATTACTCGGGGATTAATAAGAGTACAGTAAATTGATCTGCTACCTTGTAGATGAAGTAGAGGACTACTAAGGGCTAGGGGAGTTCTCGCTGACAGAAAATCCCTCGATTGTGGTAGACCTAGGAAGTCAGCAGAATAGGAAAATAAAGTGGATTGCTTTCAAATGTTTTTAAATGTTTGTAAATTTCCAAATTCTTTTACAACTTTTAAGAAAAAGCAACTGATAGGGAATCTGCCACCTGCATTGATGATTCAACACAAAAACGAGCCTCGGAAAGAATAGTAATAACAATGATGTTATTTGCTTTATGTCGCACTAACTACTTTTTCGGTTTTCGGAGAGGAAAGAATAGTAAAACACAGACTGCGACCAACATTTCTGATACATTTGGAATTGATGATGGCTCTGTAGGATGTGATGTTCTTCCAAAGTGTACTAAAAGAGACACTTTAAAAAGACATAAAGAATACAATTTAAGAATTGGCACGTTGAGTATATTAACCATGACCAATAAAGTCAATGAAATCACTGACATGATGGACCATAGGCATCTAACGACCTCAGGCCTGAGTGAAACACAATGGAAGGGTTGTGACACAAAAACATTAGATAATGACTATAAACTTTGTTAGAGTGGAAATAAGACAACAGCAAGGAATGGTATGGGGATAGTCCTGCACCAGGACATTGACTGTATTTCTGATGTCACCTATGTTATTGAAAGAATAATTAAAGTAAAGGTTTTGTAAATGAAGAATATCTTAAAATTTTTCGGGTCTACGCTCCCCAACAAGGCTGTAGTGAAGAAGGAAAGATAAATTTCCTACAGCAGTTGGAAGACAACATCGATGAAGAGAACTTCATAATGATATGTGACTGTAATGCCCAGTTAGGAACAGAAAGAACAGGATACGAGGCAACCATGAAACCATTCGGGTATGGAAGGAAAACTTTTACTTGACCTGTGCTTGAGTAACAAACTCTTAGTCAAAAATGCACGGTTCCAGAAGAAAGAAAGTCATAAGGTGACAAGATACAGCTGGGATGGCAAATCAAAATCTCAGATAGAGTGTGGTTAAGTGTAAGAAAGGGAATACATCCCTAACTTTGCCAGGATATATAAAACATATTACTTACATACTTACATAGGTAGTGGAGCTAAATTGGGAGATATCAAAGTGAATGGCTTGAAAATGATCAATCAATACTGATCTGCATTTAGGGCATTCGCCCGGATGGCAGATTACCTATCTGCTGTTTCCTAGCATTTTCTTATATAATTTCATAGAAATTGGAAATTTATTGAACATCTCCCTTGATAAGGTTTTCCAATCCCTAACTCCCCTTCCTATAAACGAATATTTGCCCCAGTTTGTCCTCTTGAATTCCAACTTTATCTTCATATTGTGATCTTTCCTACTTTTAAATACTCCATTCAAACTTATTCGCCTACTAGTGTCATTCCACGCCATCTCTCCGCTGACAGCCCGGAACATACCACTTATGATATAGATGTTGATTCCCATAGATATTTACACAGATATTCCCACAGATATTTATTTATAATCCCATTTGTGTGATTACCCCAATTAAGATCTTTCCTTATATTAACACCTAGATACTTACAATGATCCCCAAAAGGAACTTTCACCCCATCAACGCAGTAATTAAAGCTCAGAGGACTTTTCTTATTTGTGAAACTCACAACCTGACTTTTATCCCCATTTATCATCATATCATTGCCTGCTGTCCATCTCACAAAATTATCGAGGTAATTTTGCAGTTGCTTACAGTCTTGTAATTTATTTATTACTCTATACAAAATGACATCATCCTCAAAAATCTTTATCTCTGATTCCACTTCTTTACTCATATCATTTATACAAGGTGTTCGGGTTAAAGGTATAATAATATAAAATTTAATAACTTGAGAAGTAGTGGAGATATTTACTTTCAGTTTGTTTCTACAAGTAGGGTAACTCAAAATGTTTATTTGCATACCTAATAAACCTTGATATGCGCACCATTAATAGTGCGACAGACATCTAATCGGTATTCCACTTCTCTCCAAGTGTTCTGCAGCATTGTAGGCATAACATTTGCAATGACACAGATCTGGTAGATCGGGAACTGGTGTCTGGTACACTTGATTCCTGACAAACCCCCACAGAAAAGAAACAAGTTGCGTAATGTCGGGGCTTCCCGGAATTCCTGATTCAAGAAATCCCTCACAACTTCCGCATAATGGCATGGTGCACCATCTTGCTGAAAGATCACGTCACGAGGAAGTTGTGGCAAACCTGCTCCAACGTGTCTAGGTAACGTGTTCCATTAACTGTAGGTTCCGCGAAGAAGAATGGTCCTCCTGAATCCAAGATATAGCAGATATCTTGCTTGAATCCTACAAGTTGAGCTTCAGTGGAATAACCTTTCCTAAACTCGAACTACCTTCTATCGAACCAGTTATTAATTTTGCAAAATGTCTAATATAATCAGGAAGAATGCCTTCCCAAAACTTACATGCAATGCATGTCAAACTTACTGGCCTGTAATTTTCAGCTTTATGTCTATCTCCATTTCCTTTATACACAGGGGCTACTATAGTAACTCTACATTCATTTGGTATAGCTCCTTCATGCAAACAATAATCAGATAAGTACTTCAGATTTGGTACTATATCCCCACCAATTGTCTTTAATATATCCCCTGAAATCTTATCAATTCCAGCCGATTTTCTAGTCTTCAACTTTTGTATCTGATTGTAAATGTCATCATCGACTTCTTGTGGCAATTCACAAGTAGGAGAAGGAAACCTAAGATTAAGAACTGGAAACTAGAGGAATGGGATAACAGGTAACTGTTTCAAGAGAGGAAAAAAATAAACTACCAGTTTCTGAACCAAAAAGTGGTAATGAAGAATGGTACAACATGAAGAATGCTTTAGTAAGGAGTGCTGTCGAGCTATGTGGTAAAACATGCACTAGAGTTAATGTAAGAAAACTACAGTGGTATTAAACTTCTGTCCCATGGTTTAAAGATTATGGAAAAGATTATCGAAGCTAGACTCTGAACCATATTAGAGCCTATCTGAGAGGAAGAACAATATGGCTTTAGATCTCACAGAAGTGCTGTAGACCTGTTCTTCGCTCATAGAGAAGTGCAGGATAAAAATCTATCTGTGGTCTTCTTGGATTTGGAAAAGGCTCTTTACAGCGTTCCAAGAGATGTCATCTGGAGAAGCCTAGAAAAACTAGCCGTACCAGACTACCTTACTGACAAGATCATAATGTTATACAGTAAATGCTACAGTTGCAATAGAATTGCTGATGATCATTCAGAATGGTTTGACACAGCTCGGGGAGTACAGCAGGGAAGTGCTCTTTCATATCTGCTGTTTGTGACAGTCAGATGCTCTAAAGAAGGACTTGAAAAAAAGAACTAAATGGAGAGTTAAATGCCTTGGTGTCTGCTGATGATGTAGGTATTTTGGGGATGCAGGAAAGGAGGTACAAGACCAGCTCAACAAACGGGTAGCCTATAAGTAAGCAAAATCAAAGCCATGAAAATGAGTAGAGATAAAACTGGTTGCCAAATACGTCTTGAGGGACATTTATTATTCATTTATAGAATGAGGAGTAAGGAATTCGAATATTTAATCAAGGGAAATGTTGAAAAAATTCCAAGTTCTTTGAAAACCTTCAAAAAACAAACAATTGATGGAGAATCTGCCACCTGGGTGACAGCCCTACATGCAGATCATTGATGATGAATGACAATACATTACAACAGTACAAGAATTCAAGTACCGGTACCTTGGGAGCGTGGTCTCAAACAAGGGTGGAGAGAGAAGAGGAGGTGACCGGAGAGTGATCATGGAGGGATGGAGGGAGAGACATACATGCAGATCATTGATGATGAATGACAATACATTACAACAGTACAAGAATTCAAGTACCGGTACCTTGGGAGCGTGGTCTCAAACAAGGATGGAGAGAGAAGAGAGGGGACCGGAGAGTGATCATGGAGCGAGAGACCTACATGGATAGACAACGCTGGAAGGGTTACATCATAATGATTAGGGCTCAGATTTTGATGAAAAGTCATCTTTTTTCTGAGTATTCAGAGCCGATGCTTAGTGACAATTAAGTGTATTCTGAAATAAATATGTTAGAAATGGGAGGTTCACACAAGTATAAAGAATGGTAGCTTTCCACCTAATCAATACTTTATTATATAAAGTGTTTAAAATATTTCCAATCACATTAAAACGCAGTACCAGTTTCGATCTGTTAATCAGGTCATCGTCAGCTGCTAATGAACCTGCTTACTCAATAATGATTGTACAATGTAACACATTACTTAGACTAAACATGAATGCCACATATTCCAATAAAATATAAAATATAATGCTATATACAACAGGGTACAGTTCTTGAAGTCTTTGGTGCAATGCTCGTATAGTACATATTTTACAATACAGATATTCTAACCATGTATTCATTATTTGTCTAAGATGATTATTAAGAAATTTATCATTTTTATTAGGTAATTTTTTAAAACTTGAGGTCAGCTTAAGATAATTTTAGGGGCATTCTACAGGTCATTTTTCAATAATTTTTAGGTCATCAACTTCCGGTTTCTAAGGATGAGTAATAGCATTAGTTTTGAATGTTGTTAAGGTACCTCCTGAATGGATGAAAACAGTAACTGTACCTCTCTACAAGCGGGGAAACAGGAAGGATTGCAACAACTGTATTTCATTGATCTGTATACCAGGCTAGTCCGACTCCTTGGCTGAAAGGTCAACATTGACGCCTTCAGTTCAGACGGCGCCAGGTTCGATTCCTGGCTAGGTCAGGGGTTTTAATCGAGTCTGATTAATTATTCTGCCTCGGAGACTGTGTTTCTGTGTTTGTCCCAGCACTCTCCTCTTCATATCCAGACAACACACCACACTACCAACCAGCACAGAAACACACAATAATGATTAAATCCCTCCATATAGAGTTGGAGGTGCTGCCTGGCCGAGGCGGTAAAGGCGTACTCGGTTCGCCCGGAAAGACGTGGGTTAGAATCCCCGTCAGGAAGTCGTAAAATTTAAGAAACGAGATTTCCAATTCCGAAGGTGCATATAGCCCTGAGGTTCACTCAACCTACACCAAAAATGAGTACCAGGTTAATTCCTTGGGGCAAAGGCGGCCGGGCGTTTAGCCAACCACTCTACCCCATCGCGTGCCGAGGTTAACAATGGTGGAAGCCTTTACCTTCCACTCCTCCAAGGGCCTTCATGGCCTGTACGGAGGTGACTTAAAATATATACAGTTGGCGTCAGGAAGGGCATCCGGCCGTAAAAGAGGGCCAAATCCCCATGAGCAACACAGTTTGCACCCCCACAGGTGTGGGAAAAGTGATACAAGAAGAAGTACAGTATACCCGGTTAGGTGTTCACTAGCTTTTTGGAAAGGAGGGTACGATCAGTGGTAGAAATTCTGTGTATTTTCAGACCTCGAAGGTGCTGTTCAGAAAGGCGTATGAGGAAAAAGATGTTCGCCGTACTGAGAGATTACGGGATTAAGGGTACATTATTAAAAGTAATCAAAAAAGATATTTATATTGACGTTTTCGATACAGTGAGAACTGACAACAGGGTGAATTCTTCGCTCAAGGTACTTACAGGCATTAGAAAAGGCTGTGAGTTTTCAACTTTGTTGTTCGTAGTTTACATGGATCATTTACAGAAAGCTATGAAGTGGCATGTAGGGATTTAGTTAGGTGGAAATGTGGTCTGGCATGTGCTGATGACTTGGTCTTATGGTAGTCTGTGCTGAAAGCCTGCAATCGAATATCTTGGAATTAGAAAATAGTTGCAGCAAGTATAATATGAAAATTATCATTTTCAAGACTAAAGTGATGTTATTAGGGAAGAAACCTGAGAGAATTGAATGCCGGATTGGAAATACAAAGCTGGAAGAGGTAGTTCATTTGAAGTATTTAGATTGTGCAGTATGGTGAGATTGAATGAAGGTGCAGCAAAGCTATTTGCAGTGAGCTTGCAGTTGCGATCAACAGTATTCTGTAAGAAAGAAGAAATTATCTTTACATTGTTCTGTTTTTAGGCCAACTTAGCTATGCAGGAGTGAAACTGGGTGGACTCAGGATATCTTATTCATAAGTTAGAAGTAACAGCAAATACATTAGAGACAATACGTGACACTCAGCGAGATATCGAGGGACAGCTATCAGAGTTCTCTCTAGCGGATTGACCTGAGAACTACAGACTCTGTCATAAGAGCATGTGTATTTGTGTCTGAAGTATTTGGCATTATTAATGAGTTTACAGTGAGTTGACATAATTAAATAGTATCGTGTGTCATTGCTTGATATCTCCTCTCAACATGAGGGGAAAGATATGTGCTGTGTTTGGCTGCAGTAACTATGAAGTAGAGAAGAATGCGCGGTCTTTCTTCTGTTTCCCTCGTGACAAGAAAATGTCAGTAATATTATGTAATATTCTTCCAGTGACAAAGAGATTTTTATAGTACTTCATAATCTTCTGACCTGCTCGACCCATATTTTAACTACCTTAAAGTATAATAAGCATATATTATTTTATATTGAAGCAATTAACCTTCAATACCGATGTGTTGTTGTAGGTGTAATTTGTGGGTTTGATTTAATTCAGGAAAATATATATGTACATGAGTGTGGCTGGCTGTGTTCCAAATTACCCAATTTGGAATGCCGTAGTGCGTTGTCAAGCACTAAAGAAAATATGGGTGATTTAGGAAATGTACATATTTTATTGAAACAATATGATGATGCAAGTTTTCTTTACCGTAATGTAATGGCATTATGGCAAGTATTGCTTATAGGGAATGTTTGAATGTTTTTGATGCTAAATATATATAATTTTTTTCTGTTAGTAGGCTTCAAGTTAAAAGGAAAATTGTCCAGCTCTTCAATGTAAATTCATTGAATCATATGTGTAAGGAATGTGCCGATATTTTTGTTGACAAGTGGTTTAATATGATGATACAATGCTTTTAAATGAGAAAAAGGAAAAATCTAGCCGTGAATGTTCAGGCAAAAGTTCTAAATCTAAAAATGTAATGCATAAATGAAAGATCAAGCCCTTTCACAGCAGTCCATTTCACATCTTGATTATATGTCTAATTTCAATCTTTAAATAATAACCTGTTAAATAATTCTTCATTCATTATCGAGAATTGCTTTAGCAACTTTGAAGTTAATATCTTAGTAAGACTTTCTTTCTAGACGTAATTTATTTATACATTTCAGTATGTACATTTCCTTGATATTTGAATTTAGCGCGAATTTTCAGGACAAGCCACTAGGAGTGTCACTTGCGACTTGCCTCCCATTTTAACAAGGCTAAATCCGAAAGTGTCGGGTATTATCTCTACTGTGCTTCGTAACAGACATGAGTAGTATAATTGGATGGTTCTGCCGCCGCCTCCTCCTGTGGCTGTCAAAAAGCATGTGGCTTTGTTTATCTCGCGCTAGTGAGGTTAAGTTGGTAGCACTGAGGTTTAGGCCCGTCAAGATGGTAGTACTGAGGTTAGCGATACGTTGTTGTCTGTCAAAAAGCACGTGGCTGTCAAAAAGCACGTGGCTTTGTTTACCTCGCGCTAGTTAGGTTAAGTTGGTACCACTGAGGTTTAGGCCCGTCGAGATGGCAGCAGTGAGGTTAGCGATGCGTTGTTGTCGATGACAGCTGTCAAAAAGCACGTGGCTTTGTTTACCAATTCAAATTTCCCGCCAAAATTCTAATTTCCCGCGGGAGGCGGAGGGACTCCTGGGAGCCCGGAGGAGGAGGCGGCGGCAGAACCATCCAATTATACTACTGACATGAAACTAGTGAGAATGATCGCTGGTACAAAAATGTGGGAACGATGGCAGGAGGTACTCAGATTGATGAGATAAAAGTTAAGTTAGGAACGGATTCGATTGATGAAGTTGAACACATAAACTGGCTTTGGTGGTGGGGTCATTTAAGGCGAATGGAGGAGGGTAGGTTACCTATGAGACTAATTAACTTCATCATGGAGGGTAGGAAAGGTAGAGGGAGACCAGTATGATGATGTTTAGACTAATTTTCTAATGATTTAAATGTACGTGATATGGAGGTAGAGAACCGAACTTGGTACAAATAGAGGACTGTGGAGGCATTAAGTAAATTCACAGAGGCTTGCAGACTGAACACTGAACGGCATAACAGTCTATAATAGAGATGTATGTATGTATGATTAAGGTATGTATATTGATCAAATAACTATCATAAATGCTTCAGATCAATATGGTAATCCATAATCCAAGTCTCTCCTGCATTTCACAGAATAACAGTCATCTTAACAAGATTATGCCTTTCTTGTTTTGTTACACCTTTTATTTTAATAATAATGTTATTTGCCTTACGTCCCACTAACTACTCTCTTACGGTTTTCGGAGACGCCAAGGTGCCGGAATTTAGTACCGCAGGAGTTCTTTTACGTGCCAGTAAATCTACCGACACGAGGCTGACGTATTTGAGCACCTTCAAATACCACCGGACTGAGCCAGGATCGAACCTGCCAAGTTGGGGTCAGAAGGCCAGCGCCTTAACCGTCTGAGCCACTCAGCCCGGCCCTTTTATTTTGATAATGTATTTTATTAATTCAAAAGGGGAATAACACAGGGTCTATTTTTATGGCTTGTTCCGTGTGTCAGAGGAACACGCACGGAAACCGATAGCGCGGTCGGGTGACTCATTTGCCGAGGGATATATTGTTCATGACCGGCTAAGATGATCAAATGCAGTACGGTAGCGATAACCGTTGCTTCACAGCAATAGTTGAGGTTAACATCTGCGGTACTGGTAGCGAGTTCAATGTGTTCGCTTTAAAATAGCGTAGTTTCTGTAGGAATACTGATCGTGTGTTTAACGAGTGATGCACGGTATACAGTAGAACGGTGTGTGTTGTGCTATGCGAAGCATTCTTATACAGAATGCCGATTTAGATTCATTCATCTTCTGCCCACAAAGCAACAAAACCGTACAAACCCACCCCTGCCCAATATTTAAGAGGACCTGACAGTTTCGCTAGGGTTCGGTATTGTAACTGGTTGCTTCAGTCAGTTCACGATGGGCACGTTGACCCAGAACTTTTATTTCATAGTGATGAAGCATGGCTACATTTAAGTGGCAATGTAAATAGTCAATACAATCGCTACTGGTGTGCAGAAAATCCCCACCAGCTGCATGTCCGTCCTCTTCATGATGTAAAAATAGGAGTTTGGTGCGCAGTAAGTCCTCGCAGAATTATAAGGTCTATTTTTTTCCCCGCGAAACAATAAATGCTGATCGATATAATATAGACCTCATTCTCAGACCACTCTTTCAAGACCTGACGCAAGATGAAAGGAGTAATGGTTACTTTATGCAAGATAATGCAACGGCACAAGTAGTATAATTGGATGGTTCTGCCGCCGCCTCCTCCTCCGGGCTCCCAGGGGCCCCTCCGCCTCCCGCGGGAAATTTGAATTTTGGCGGGAAATTTGTTTGGCGGGAAATTTGAATTTTGGCGCGAGATTTGAATTTGTAAACAAAGCCACGTGCTTTTTGACAGCTGTCATCGACAACAACGCATCGCTAACCTCACTGCTGCCATCTTGACGGGCCTAAACCTCAGTGGTACCAACTTAACTAGCGCGAGATTTGAATTTGTAAACAATGCCACGTGTTTTTTGACAGCCACGTGCTTTTTGACAGACAACAACGCATCGCTAACCTCACTGCTGCCATCTTGACGGGCCTAAACCTCAGTGATACCAACTTAACCTCACAAGCGCGAGATAAACAAAGCCACGTGCTTTTTGACAGCTGTCATCCGCCGTCTTTTAACTACAGAGCACCGTGCTGCGCTCTTTATCGCAGTAGCTGCAAATTCGTCACCTATCATCGGCAGTGCTGCCATCTTGGCGGGCCTAAACCTTAGTGCTACCAACTTAACCTAACTAGCGCGAGATAAGCAAAGCCACGTGCTTTTTTGACAGCTGTCATCCGCCATCTTTAAACTACAGAGCACCGTGCTGCCCTCTTTATCGCAGTAGCTGCAAATTCGTCACCTGTCATCGGCAGTGCTGCCATCTTGGCGGGCCTAAACCTTAGTGCTACCAACTTAACCTCACTAGCGCGAGTTAAACAAAACCACGTGCAGCTGTCATCCAGCATCTTTAATCTATAGAACACAGTGCTGCCCTCTTTAGCTAGATACCTGTGGTGGCAGGCAATTCTACGTGACAACAGCCATCTTTGAGCACCGTGCTGGCCTCTATGTGGTGGCGGCAAATTCTACATGCTCTTGTTTGGAAACAAACCCACGCGCTTTTTTTGACAGCCATCATCCGCTATCTTTAAGCAACAGAGTACAGTGCTGCCCTCTGTGTGGTGGTGGCAAATTCCACGTGCTCTTGTTTGAAAACAAATCCACGTGCTTTGTTTTGATAGCTGTCACCCGCCATCTTTAACCAACAGAGCACTATGCTGCCCTCATGCGGGGCAATTTCGTTAGCTGTCATCCGCCATCTTTAATGAACAGAGCACCGTGCTGCAATCTTTGTGTTGGCATCTTTATTCTTTGACATGTGGTGGCGGCAAATTCTACATCCACAATCTGAGAGCACCGTGACGTACTCTTCGTTGTAGCGGACAATTTAAAAAGAACATATCAAGGAATACCTTTGTTCTAAAAGAAAACAAGACTACGGTTCTGAACGGCTTGCGTAAGATAGCGATTGTTATAACCTCCTTTTCCCAGCTCTGTTAAGGCATAGCTTTATCGAATACTTGAAGATTATATTACAAAATAAGTGATTAAGAATATAATCGATACAACATATGATCAGAACATTGAATAATGTGTTTGGGGTGCACCTTCGTTCTAAGAGAATCGAACCCGAGACTGCTGGGTGAGAGACAAGCACACTAAACCAAACCGTAGAAGCCGGCAATTCTCTTTCTATATAATAATTTCGTGTGGCTATTTCTAGTCAAGTGCAGTCTAAAACTAAATCCTAGTCTTGTTGCATCAGGAAGGGTAACTGGCTAAATCCTAGTCTTTCAGCGTCAGGAAGGGCAATCGGCTGTAAAACAGATTCTTGCGATTTAAGCTCTTGCGTTAGGAGGGGGCACTCGGCTGTAAAACATATTTTTAATCCCAAGAGAATTGAACCCGAGGCAGCCGGGTGAGAGGCAAGCACACTAAACCAAACAGTAGGAGCCGGCAATTCTCTTTCTATATAATAATTTCGTGTAGCTATTTCTAGCTAAGTGCAGTCTAAAAATAAATCCTAGTCTTGTTACATCAGGAAGGGTAACTGGCTAAATCCTGGTCTTTCAGCGTCAGGAAGGGCAACCGGCCGTAAAACAGATTCTTGCTATTTAAAATCTCATGTTAGGAAGGGGCACTCGGCTGTAAAACATATTTTTAATCCCGGCCCTGCCACGTTAGGAACAACATCTAGCTGTAAAAAAGGAGCTCTAAACATTTACAGTGTTAAGCTTTAGGAACAGGCTATGGGTTACATTTTTTGTTCTACCGCATAGAACACTATCTTTGAAGTTGTATCGGCACAGTCAGTCAGAGCGAGGTGCGGAATGCATGCGTTGACTGAAATTGTACACTCGGCTTCCGGCTGTACTAACCTTGAACGAGGACACTGCGTGCTGATAACTTGTAACTCACGGAACGTTTTCTTAGCCGTGTAGCATTTAGCTCGTGTAAGTTCCTAACATAAAATATTATGGTTGTACGGAGAGGTTAAAACACAGTGTCAGCACATAGCCTACCCCTATCGAAAGAGCCTGCACGGTGCCGGCATATAGGCTACTCCTGTTGAAGGAGTCTGCACAAGGTGTAACGCCCGCATCAACAGCCCTTACTTAATGCTGGCTTTTTGCACGCCCTCGAAACTACCTAAGAATGTAATATACTACAGTAGGGAGAGGGTAAAACCCAGTGCCGGCACATAGCCTACTCCTACCGAAGAAGCCTGCACACAGCTTATCGCCTCCATCCGACAGATGAATCACCATCGACATCTTGTACTCACAATCATTTTCGAAGGAGTCTGCACAAGGTTTAACGTCCCCATCAACAGCCCTTACTTAATGCTGGCTTTTTGCACGCCCTCGAAACTACCTAATAATGTAATATACTACAGTAGGGACAGGGTAAAACCCGGTGCCGGCACATAGCCTACTCCTGCCGAAAGAGACTGCACAAGGCTTATCGCCTCCATCCGACTGATGAATCACCATCAACATCTTGTACTCACAATCATTTTCGAAGGAGTCTGTACAAGGTTTAACGCCCCCATCAACAACCCTTACTTAATGCTGGCTTTTTGCACGCCCTCGAAACTACCTAAGAATGTAATATACTACAGTAGGGAGAGGGTAAAACCCAGTGCCGGCACATGGCCTACTCCTACCGATGAAGCCTGCGCTCAGCTTATCGCCTCCATCCGACAGATGAATCGCCATCAATATCTTGTATTCACAATCATTTTCGAAGGAGTCTGCACAAGGTTTAACGTCCCCATCAACAGCCCTTACTTAATGCTGGCTTTTTGCACGCCCTCGAAACTACCTAATAATGTAATATACTACAGTAGGGAGGGGGTAAAACCCGGTGCCGGCACATAGCCTACTCCTGCCGAAAGAGACTGCACAAGGCTTATCGCCTCCATCCGACTGATGAATCACCATCAACATCTTGTACTCACAATCATTTTCGAAGGAGTCTGCACAAGGTTTAAGGTCCCCATCAACAGCCCTTACTTAATGCTGGCTTTTTGCACGCCCTCGAAGCTACCTAAGAATGTAATATACTACAGTAGGGAGGGGGTAAAACCCGGTGCCGGCACATAGCCTACTCCTGCCGAAAGAGCCTGCACACAGCTTATCGCTTCCATCCGACTAATGAATCACCATCAACATCTTGTACTCACAATCATTTTCGAAGGAGTCTGCACAAGGTTTAGCGTCCCCATCAACAGCCCTTACTTAATGCTGGCTTTTTGCACGCCCTCGGAACTACCTGAGAATGTAATATGCAACAGTAGGATCGCCTCCATCCGACAAATGAATCACCCTCAACACTCGTGTGCCCGCAATCATTCTCGCTACTTCGAGAGATAGCGGGTTCGAACCCCTACTGTCGGAAGCCGTAAAAAAGCAAATGCTAGGCGAGGGACCTGCGGATTCATCATAACGTGTAATTACATGATCTAGCTAGATGCGGTTTTAGCTCAATACCTTTAAGTGCCTACAGGTAAGGAATAACGCGGATGTAGCTTAGTACCCTCCCGTTTAAGTCCAGAGGTCGAGGATCGCGCGCTAACTTTCCAAGGCTCGATCCGCTGCAGAACTCTTAAATTCTGACACCTCGGCATCAACAGTAGGTTCGATCCCGGCTTAAATACGTCAGCCTGCAGAACTCAACGTAAGACCCTCAGGAGAGCTCTTGTTGCATAAACATTTCGTTCCGACTGTACTGCAAACGTCTGCAATTCTTGATATCCGCTTGGTAACAAGGGGGATATTTACTCGCTGCAGTCTGCGTGAAGCGCTCACAGTTCTTTGTGTGTGTCTATTACGTGCACATCTCCCGTCTAAGTACTGTCTGCTGTGAATATTATTCTTCAGCCTTCAACTTAAGGTAAGCCTGAACTGTTAGTTACTGTTTGCAAAGTAACTTCTACGCTAGGCAATAAACATCTACATTCATATATGTTTGTTCTTTCCTTTTTAGGTACAACTAGAATATTATCATTCGAGTTACAGGCTTGAAAGTACGCATTTTATTCATCCGAGTAACAGTCTGCAGCACGTGCATTTTTAAGGTATGTTTTCGAACTTTGAGTTGTAAAGATAGCTAGGCTAGCTGATGTACCCTACACTACATTCATATATGTTTCTTCTTTTTTAGGTACGACCAGAATATTATCATTCGAGTTTCAGGCTTGAACGCACGCATTTTATTCATCCGAGTAACAGTTTTCAGCGCGAAGATTTTAAGGTATGTCTGACCTCTATACGTTGAAACTTGGTTTCTTCCGAACATCGTAACTTTAAGCTAATCATAAATAGTTGTTCTCTTCAATCCTCATGCTATAGACGAGGTTAATCTTATAATTTCAAACTCACAGCAATGTCCGACCTCAATAGGTTGAAACTTGGTTTCTTCCGAACATCGTAACTTTAGTCTATTGATAAATAGTTGTTCTCTTCAATCCTCATGCTATAGACGAGGTTAATCTTATAATTTCAAACTCACAGCAATATCTGACCTCTATAGGTTGAAACTTGGTTTCTTCCGAACATTGTAACTTTAGTCTATTGATAAATAGTTATTTTCTTTAATCTGCATGTCATAGAAGAGGTTAATCTTATAATTTCAAACTCAGAGCACTGTCTGACCTGTACAGGTTCAAACTTGGTTTCTTCCGAACATCGTAACTTTAGTCTATTGATAAATAGTTGTTCTCTTCAATCCTCATGCTATAGACGAGGTTAATCTTATAATTTCAAACTTACAGCAGTGTCTATCCTCTATACGTTGAAACATGGTTTCTTCCGAACATCGTAACATTAGTCTAATGATAAATAGTTGTTCTCTTCAATGTTTTATGCTGTAGAAGAGGTTAATCTTATAATTTCAAACTCACAGCAATGTCTGACCTGTGCAGGTTCGAACTTGGTTTCTTCCGAATATAGCAACTTTAGTCTATTGATAAATAGTTGTTCACTTCAATGTTTTATGCTGTAGAAGAGGTTAATCTTATAATTTCAAACTTTCAGCAATGTCTGACCTCTATAGATTGAAACTTGGTTTCTTCCGAACATCGTAACTTTAGTCTATTGATAAATAGTTATTTTCTTTAATCTGCATGTCATAGATGATGTTAACGTTATAATTTCAAACTCACACCAATGTCTGACCTTACAGGTTCAAACTTGGTTTCTTCCGAACAGCGTAACTTTAGTCTATTGATAAATAGTTGTTCTCTTCAATCTTTCATGCTGTAGAAGAGGTTAATCTTATAATTTCAAACTCACAGCAATGTCTGACCTGTACAGGTTCAAACTTGGTTTCTTCCGAACATAGCAACTTTAGTCTATTGATAAATAGTTGTTCTCTTCAATCTTTCATGCTGTAGAAGAGGTTAATCTTATGATTTCAAACTTTCAGCAATGTCTGACCTCTATAGGGTGGAACTTGGTTTCTTCCGAACATAGCAACTTTAGACTATTGATAAATAGTTGTTCTCTTCAATCTTTCATGCTGTAGAAGAGGTTAATCTTATAATTTCAAACTCACAGTCATGTCCGACCTCTATAGGTTGAAACTTGGTTTCTTCCGAACATCGTAACTTTAGTCTATTGATAAATAGTTGTTCTCTTTAATCCACATGCTGTAGAAGAGGTTAATCTTATAATTTCAAACTCACAGCCATGTCCGACCTCTATAGGTTGAAACTTGGTTTCTTCTGAACATCATAACTTTAGTCTATTGATAAATAGTTGTTCTCTTCAATCTTTCATGCTGTAGAAGAGGTTAATCTTATAATTTCAAACTCACAGCCATGTCCGACCTCTATAGGTTGAAACTTGGTTTCTTCCGAACATCAGAACTTTAGTCTAATGATAAATAGTTATTCTCTTCAATCTTTCATGCTGTAGAAGAGGTTAATCTTATAATTTCAAACTCACAGCCATGTCCGACCTCTATAGGTTGAAACTTGGTTTCTTCCGAACATAGCAACTTTAGACTATTGATAAATAGTTGTTCTCTTCAATCTTTCATGCTGTAGAAGAGGTTGATCTTATAATTTCAAACTCACAGTCATGTCCGACCTCTATAGGTTGAAACTTGGTTTCTTCCGAACATTGTAACTTTAGTCTATTGATAAATAGTTCTTCTCTTTAATACACATGCTGTAGAAGAGGTTAATCTTATAATTTCAAACTCACAGCCATGTCCGACCTCTATAGGTTGAAACTTGGTTTCCTCTGAACATCGTAACTTTAGTCTATTGATACATAGTTGTTCTCTTTAATCCACATGCTGTAGATGAGGTTAATCTTATAATTTGAAACTCACAGCCATGTCCGACCTCTATACGTTGAAACTTGGTTTCTTCCGAACATCACAACTTTAGTCTAATGATAAATAGTTATTCTCTTCAGTCAGCATGCTGTAGAAGAGGTTAATCTTATAATTTCAAACTTTCAGCAATGTCTGACTTCTATAGATTGAAACTTGGTTTCTTTCGAACATACCAACTTTCGCCTATTCTCTATTGGTTGTTCTCTTTTCAGATGTTCCCCTGCTGTGAGGAATTCAATGTAACGTTTACAACGCGAGATAACTTCATGCGCCATATGAAATCAAAACACCCTAGCATAACATCTGCTTTATGTAAAGTTTGTAGTGTGTATTTCGCTAACGTAGAGCGATACGAGGCTCACTTAGTAGAAGCGCATCAGGTATCTACTTGCCCTCAGGTAATAGGAGAAAAGCGTAAAAAACGGATGTAGCTGTAGAAAGTACTAGTAGTAAAAAACCTAGAAAAAATCATGAACTTCAAACTATTCACTGCGAGCACTGTAACACTGATGTACCATCTTCACATTTTCAGGGACACTTACGGAGTAATGCACATAAAAATAATGCGTGTAGAAGTGGTAGTAACGCAAACATCGAGGAAATTAATACAGCATTTAAAAGTAGGATTTCTAGTTACAGAATTCGCACCAGTCAAAAGTTTCAGAGCACTTCAAACTTTTTAAATTGTGTTCAACCGGACGTACAACAGCTTCTTGCTAAATCTTTGTCCAATCATAATTTATTTAAAGTTAATTTTGAACTTTTCACCTTGTACATTAAAAGCACGGATGAATCCGAAATAACGGACATTAAATCATTTAATACGAAGAATTTTGTCATAAGTGAGTCGACTAATTTTGGTGATGTACTTGGGGATGTCTCTAACATTATTTCAACGAAGAGCGAGGAATTTCAGGAAAAGGAATCAGGGTGGGCTTTAGTTGAATTAATGTATCTAGAAGTTAACATCAATAAGTACAATCCTATGCGAGGATCTTCGCACATCGAGCTGCCGACATGGATTCAGCAAAGAAAAGCTGTTGTAAACATCCAAAACTATGACGAAGCATGTTTTGCATGGTCGGTGATGTCGGCTTTAAATCCTGCTAAATCGAATGTAGCGAATAGAACATCATCGTATCCACACTATTCAACGCAGCTAAATTTCGATAGTATAGAATTTCCTGTGCAGTTAAAAGATATTAAGCGCTTTGAAGAACTAAATAACATTAGCATTAATGTGTATGGTGTAGAGAAAAAGTCTGTAGTAGGCCCTCTGTGTTATACATGTCATAAGAAGAGTACTCATGTTAACTTACTCTATATCGAAAACAGTGAGAATAGCCACTTTTGCTGGATTAAAAATCTGAGTGGACTTGTTGGTAGTCAGTTGTCAAACAGGTGTAACAAAAAGTGGCTATGTGATGGATGCTTGCAGTATTTTAGAACTGAAGATCAGTTTACGAAGCATTCCCAGATTGACTGCAATCATGTACGTACAGAGATACCTACTACAGGCAATGATGGTTAAAATTTACAAATTTGCACAAGCAGATGTGGGTACCTTTCGTGATTTATGCAGACTTTGAAGCCATCCTCACGCCATGCAACACATTCTTACCTAATCCTGACAACTCTTTCACTAATACTACGTACATGCATGTCCCGTATAGCTTCGCGTATTACATCAAGTGTAGTTATGATAGTACGCTTAACAAGTTAGAGCTGTATCGAGGACCTGATGCTGCTAAAGTATTTTTAGAAAGACTTGAAAGTGATGCAGTTCGTCTTGGTCGTATTGTAAATAGTAATATTCCTATGAAGCCACTCACAGAAATTCAGTTAAATGATCATGAACGTGCTACAAAGTGTAGCATTTGTGATGGGGAATTTTCCGAAAATGACCCAAAAGTTTTTGATCATGATCATTTAACTGGTTTCTACAGATGTGCCGCTCATTATAGCTGTAATCTTAAGTACAGAGTTCCTAAATTTATCCCTGTAATTTTTCATAACTTATCTGGTTACGACTCACATTTCATCATTTCACAATTTGGAGCTTCAGATGAAAAAGTAGATATAATCCCTCAGAATAAAGAGCGGTACATTGCGTTTGCAAAGTCTGTAAAAGTAGATGCGGAGCATTCTATAAAACTGAGATTCCTTGACTCGTTTCTCTTTATGGCGAGCAGCCTCGATAAACTTTGTAGTCATTTACAGCCAGAACAATTTACGGAAATTCGTCGCGTTTTTCCTGAAGAAGCGCAGTTTAATTTACTTCGGCGTAAGGGTGTTTTTTGTTATGAATATCTTGACTGCTTAGGACGCCTCGAAGAACGTGCCTTACCATCGAAACAATCCTTTTACAGCTCGCTGAATTCAGCAGATATTAGTGATGATGACTATTTACATGCACAACATATCTGGGAGCAGTTCCACATTCAAACGCTAGGTGAATAATCTGACTTATATTTAAAGACGGATGTACTTTTGTTAGCTGATGTTTTTGAAAATTTTCGCTGTGTTTGCAAGAAAACCTACAGCCTTGACCCATGTCAGTATTTTACTGCGCCTGGGTTAAGTTGGGATGCCATGTTAAAATACACGCAGGTGAATTTGGAACTGCTAACCGATATTGATATGGTGCACTTTATAAAATCGTCTATTCAAGGCGGTCTAAGTCAGTGCAGTGGGCGGTATTCTAAGGCTAATAATAAGTACATGCCGAGTTTCGATTCCAGCAGGAATCTCAGTATATTGTTTATCTCGATGCTAATAATCAGTATGGGTGGGCAATGAGTCAGCACCTACCGGTGAGTAGTTTCCGCTGGCTAACGCAGAGCGAAATTGATGCTTTACAGCTGCACGCCCTAGGCGATGAAGATGATAAAGGCTATTTCCTCGAAGTTGACTTACAGTATCCTAAAGAGTTACACACCTCTCGTAATGACTTACCGTTCTGCCCTGAAAATGTGAAGTCCCCGTACATCGCGTCAACGACGAAAATGCTAATTGCTAATTTGTGTGATAAATCTAAGTATATCATTCATTACCGAAATTTAAAACAGTGTTTGCAGCATGGTTTGAAGTTATCCAAAATTCATCGCGTACTAGAATTTAATCAGTCACCGTGGCTAAAGCCATATATCGATCTGAAAAATAATTTAAGAACGAATGCGGTTAACGAGTTTGAAAAAGATTTCTACAAGCTCATGAATAACAGTGTGTTTGGTAAGACTATGGAAAATGTTGACAAACGCGTTGATGTAAAATTGATTACAAACTGGGGGAATATTAAGAAAAGGTATGGTGCTAACTATTTAATAAGTAAACCAAATTTCCACAGCTGCACCATCATACATGAGAATTTAGTTATTATACAGATGAATCGTGTTAAGGTTAAGTATGACAAACTTACCTACGTCGGCTTTGCAGTACTTGAATTGGCTAAAACACTCATGTATGAATTCCATTACGATTATATGATGAAGAAGTACGCGCATAATGCGCAATTGCTCTACACAGATACCGATTCGTTTATTTTTCAAATCAAAACTGATGACTATTACAATGATATAAAGCCAGACTTGGGTAGGTTTTATACAAGTAACTATCCTGCAAATAATCAATATCATCTACCGCTAGTGAACAAATGGTTCTAGGTAAAATGAAAGATGAATGTGCTGGGAATATTAACGATTCATTTGTAGCTACTAAATCCAAGTCATATTGCATAAAACTCTTAAATGAATTACAAATAAAGAGATTGAAGGGGGTTAAAAAGAATGTCGTTCAGAATCAGCTAAGTTTTGAAAACTATAACAATTGCATTAAAAGTAATCCACCTGTTTTGCTTTTTTTTTTTTTGCTAGGAGCTTTACGTCGCACCGACACAGATAGGTCTTATGGCGACGATGGGATAGGCAAGGTCTAGGAGTTGGAAGGAAGCGGCCGTGGCCTTAATTAAGGTACAGCCCCAGCATTTGCCTGGTGTGAAAATGGGAAACCACGGAAAACCATCTTCAGGGCTGCCGATAGTGGGATTCGAACCTACTATCTCCCGGATGCAAGCTCACAGCCGCGCGCCTCTACGCACACGGCCAACTCGCCCCCACCTGTTTTGCATAAGCAAATGTCTGTCATTAGAAGCATGAAGCACCAGTTGTACACTCATTTAATTAGTAAGGTAGCCCTTAATAGTGATGATTGCAAACGGTTTGTCATTCCAAATTCTACCAACACTCTAGCCTGGGGGCATAGTAGTATTGATCGGTACTACTTTACATAAAGCAGATGTGTGTAAACATTATGCTAGAGGTGTGTACTTTGTAATATATACGTTACGCTGTCTTACATCACAATTCACTGTACATATTGTATAAAGATAGGGAGAGGTACGCTGAGAGCGTAATACGGCATGTTTAAACTTGTACATACAAGAATTGCGTCGAGAATGGGAGAAGTACTCAAACATCACTCGATTTGTTTATCTCGCGCTAGTGAGGTTAAGTTGGTAGCACTGAGGTTTAGGCCCTCCAAGATGGCAGCACTGCCGATGACAGGTGACGAATTTGCAGCTACTGCGATAAAGAGGGCAGCACGGTGCTCTGTAGTTTAAAGATGGCGGATGACAGCTGTCAAAAAAGCACGTGGCTTTGCTTATCTCGCGCTAGTTAGGTTAAGTTGGTAGCACTAAGGTTTAGGCCCGCCAAGATGGCAGCACTGCCGATGACAGGTGACGAATTTGCAGCTACTGCGATAAAGAAGGCAGCACGGTACTCTGTAGTTAAAAGATGGCGGATGACAGCTGTCAAAAAAGCACGTGGCTGTCAGAAAGCACGTGGCTTTGTTTATCTCGCGCTTGTGAGGTTAAGTTGGTACTACTGAGGTTTAGGCCCGTCAAGATGGCAGCAGTGAGGTTAGCGATGAGTTGTTGTCTGTCAAGAAGCACGTGGCTGTCAAAGAACACGTGGCTTTGTTTACAAATTCAAATCTCGCGCTAGTTAGGTTAAGTTGGTACCACTGAGGTTTAGGTCCGTCAAGATGGCAGCAGTGAGGTTAGCGATGCGTTGTTGTCGATGACAGCTGTCAAAAAGCACGTGGCTTTGTTTACAAATTCAAATCTCGCGCCAAAATTCAAATTTCCCGCCAAAATTCAAATTTCCCGCGGGAGGCGGAGGGGCCCCTGGGAGCCCGGAGGAGGAGGCGGCGGCAGAACCATCCAATTATACTACTGGCACACGCTGCTAATAGGTCTATGGAGGTAATGCGGGAAGTTTTCCAAGATCGTGTGGTTAATTATGTCCCAAGATATCATGATTTAAATCGCTATGATTATTACCTGTGGGGGATGCTGAAGGGAAAAGTATATGTGAACAACTCTCACACACCGGGAAAGTTTGTCGTGCGGTTAGGGGCGCGCAACTGTGAGCTTGCATCCGGGAGATAGTGGGTTCAAACCCCACTGTCGGCAGCCCTGAAGATGTTTTTCCGTGGTTTCCCATTTTCGCACAAGACAAATGCTGGAGCTGTACCTTATTCAAGGTCACATCCGTTTCCTTCCCACTCCTAGGCCTTTCCTATCCCATCGTCGCCATAAGATCTATCTGTGTCGGTACAACCTAAAACAAATAGAAAAAACTCTCAAACAAGAGAAGAACTACAAGAGAACATTACACAAGTTATTTCGAACATCACACTGGCTGAGATTCGCCGAGTGTCAGCAAACCTATTTACGAGGTGTCAGGCATGTTTGACAGCTGAGGGGCAACATTTTCAACATCCACTGTAATGCCAGGTAAGTTGTAGACTAATAGTTTCACTAGAAATGGATTTATATGTGTGATTGCCTGAGTAGTGGGGAGGAAAAGCGTGCATTATACCGGCTAGCGACCGAGTGTCATTGCGCTTGCGAGTGGTGCTGCGGAACTAGCTACAAAGGAAGACCTTGTCTTTCGATGTTACCAGCTGCCCTGTTTGATTGAATTCTTTTCCCATTGTATTCAATAATTGTATGTTGTGTGGCCTCCGGAGAGGCCTAGTGCAGGTCTTTGATTTGACGTTAGTAGGCGACTTGCGCTTCGTGATGAGTATGAAATGATGATGAAGATGGCCCCTGACTGTGCCGGTAATCGAACCCGGGACCCCTGTGACCAAAGACCAGTACGCTAACCATTTAGCCATGGAGTCGGAGAGGTCTGAAATAAGATGTACTTAGTCCTGTAAAACAAAGAATGTGTTTGGATATGAGGATGGTTCCCTATACCGTACATATACCAAGACTGCTTCCTACCCAAAACTAGCTCTCGGTAATTGCAAAGAATAAAACAGTTCAAGCATCATATTATCTTATTTGGCTTCACAGGTACTAAGAGTCATTTTAAATAAGCAGACAGTGACAATGTTGAACGTTAAGAATTGCTGCCAGTGTGATTCAAAGAAAATTACTGCTTTTATACTATGAGGGCTTTAAAAAAATTTGAGTGTTACCGGTAATTTTCTACTGATATATAGGATTGTTCTAAAGCCAGATTTGATTCAATTTAGCCCATTTTATGCATTACTTGTTTATTCTTCAAATTACTGTTGCTATATTCGGTTTAAACACTTATACCTGTAAATATTGGTGAAAGGTATCTTGTGTTATCTTCAGTGGCACTGACTTTGGTAGGGGAAAGGTTTTCTCTGCCCCCTCCCCCACCAAAAATGTTCTCAGAAGGCAGAGTGTCATTTTTCACCCCCAAAAGAATTATCCTTCTAGGTGGTAAGTCCTCTTACACTACCTCCCTTGAAACGTTGGTTGAGCGATGATTGACGGGTGACCCGAGTCGACTGCTCCAGGACTTCCTGAGTTTCCGTCAAGGTAAAGACTAGAGAGTTATAGGAAAATATACATTTCGTAAGTGTGAGTTAATGCAGCATGGCCAGAAATGGAGGTATTCGAGCAAAGGTAAGTTCAACCGTATTGTAAGATCAATCGAGAAATTATTTCAAACAGTGTAATAAGAAAGGTGCGTGACGAGATATGTGAACGGCCATCGAAGTTGGTAAGAAAGCACAGACCGATACTTGGTGACGCTAAGCACTTGTTTGATTGTTTATTATAAAATGATATTGGGGGATCAGAAAGAAACATTGCAGCCAAGTGAAGAAACTTGCAACCTGTGTCTAAAAATATACAAGAAGTTCACGGTGCTCTAGCCTTTATGGACGTAAGATTCAGCCTTGAAGATAATATGTTCCTTGCAATGACAGAGAGAATGACATTATTGTGTTTTCTATTGTATTAAATTTGAAGTACCGGTGTAAAAGAGAAAGGTTTTACATCCAAGCCGCTCGCAGAAAAGTTAATGTTACGGTACTCTCCCTTAGCTCAATGACAGTATGAAATTGAATTCCATCAACATTCCGAGGATTAGTACCTATTAATGCTTGTATAAAATAAATGAGGTGGCAAATACAATACGTCTGATAGGTCTTACCCATAGTTGAGCATCAAGTCCTAGAATAGTTCTTGGCATGTAATGGTGTATAAATATCAGACACCCGTATGTGGGGTGGGTAGATTCACTGGCACATTATGGTGCGTAAAATTCAGGCACCCAGCATCTCTAAAAATACACCCGATGAAAAGGTTGCTATTAGTAATGTAAGCCTTGTGGTGTACTGGTTAACATTGTTGGCTACCATCCCTGTGGTCCGGGTTCGATTCCCGGCTCTGCCAAGAAATGTAATTCTGGCTAGAGGTATTGGTGATTTGATGCCACACGCCCAAATATGAATATTTCCATTCAAAGTTTGGGAGAGATTTGAAAAAGTACGTTAGGTTTTATGTCGGCTATCAAAAAGACAGAAATAGATGAGTATATCGGTCTTAAAAATAACTGTAAGCATGAAGAAAATAATTGAACTTAAGATTTCTTTAAGTGCAAAGCTGAGGAATTCTTGGAAACTGTCAAAACTTGCTGATGAGTAAGATGAGTGAGATAACAAGAGTAGATAATGAAGAACAACTTCCAATTTTTATTAATCATCGACACTATTTACCTGCACGGCCAGTAGAGAGTGCAGTATGATGAAGTAAGCCTGAGGCGGTTTTCCCTGTCGTTCCACTTGAGTCAGGCTACTGTTGGGTACGGGATGGAGTAATATTTGTGTATACTTCTATGGAATGAGAACTGTTGTAGAGTCAGTGGCACTGAGTAACAGGGGCAGTGTATTGTCCTGCTGTTTAACACTGTTAAATAGTTGCTGTGTAGTTGTTCATTGTATGCGATTGTGGAATTTCTCTGAAGATGAACCGAGAACAGATCATCATGTGTTGTGTGGCCGGTAGCCCTGCGTTGAAACCTAGCCCTCAGCATGCAACTGCTGTGTGACATGACCGACTTGCGAGCGCAAGTGAAAAGCCTGTCAATAAGGAGTAGAGAGCCTTCAGGTACGTAAAGACTGTCCAGCCGGAATCCCACTGTGAGATACTTGTAAATAGACGGCAATTAGTGAGTGTGGCCATTCTTGGTTGAATAGAACTATATGTGTGTGCATTTATTGGGTTATCCTGAAATAAATTAGAGTAATGAAACAGACGGGGTTTTATTTGTAACACTATTAAGCAGGTGAGCGATTTGTGAAACTAACAACAATGTTATCTCAGGTGAAATGAACCTAATGTGTGTCTTACTCAGTAATCTCAATATATAAACAGGATACACAACAGGTATGCTTTGGAGTGGCAAAAATCGTGACGTTCGGTTTTTGTTACGTTGGCAACTATGTACGTACTGAATGTGAATTTGTCATTCGTGATTCTTATTGGCAAATATATTTCTAGATGATTTTTCATCATTTTTGAATGATAGAATGGTGAAGTATTGCGTGGCGTATGGCTGTAAAGAGCTCCAGAGAAAAGGATGTGGAGTTTAGTTTCACAGGTAAGTTATTTTAGTACGTAACAAAGGAGGAAACTGGTTGATGTAGGACATAACCTCAAGCGGTACATGGCATTTATTTTTATGATTTGCTTGTTTATACAGGTTTCCATTTTCTTGGCCTGATATTCTGAAGAAGTAGGTTCAAGCAATACGCGGAGAATAGTGGTTACCCATAGCATACAGTATTTTAAAAAAATACATTATGCAGCAAACATTTTACACCTAATAGTTATCAGTCAAGAACTGCGCACCTGTAAAATTACTGAAAGAAGATGTTGTGCCATCAATCTTCAATTTTTCAGGCCATCTTCAAAGAAAGATTGTTACAAGACGACAGCTGGTTCTCAAAGGACCAGTCCTTAATCTGATTAGTATGAGACCTATACATTTCCTTATAGAAAAATACATTTAACAAAGGTATTATTCTTATGCATTTAAATGTTTGATGTTTTTCTTTGCAAAATAAGAGGAAGTGGCAGGTGTTTCTGTACAAGATCAAGAGTTTCCTGATAATATGAAAATAGACAATCAGACTCAAACAGATAGTCTCCCACAATCTCCTGTGAAAACAGAATTGATAAAGAAAATCAAAAGGCTTCAGATGATTGTTTATAGCAGGAATAAGAAGATAAGTAACGTGGCGGAATTAATTTCAGTTATCAAAAAGAAGGGGCATCTAAGTACTGACTTAGAAAGCATTTTGAAATTTCATTTCAGTGGCTTTCCGTTGCACTTCATAATGAACCAGTTTCAGAAATCTGAAGTCGGTAAACCAGCAAGAATGTACAGTGATATCATGAAACAATTTGATTTAACATTGCACATTCATTCCCCAAGAGCATACAAATATGCAAGAACACTGTTTCCATTGCTACACCCTAACCGCACTAGGTCATGGATTTCTTCAGTGAACTGTGAACCAGGATTTGTTTCTGATGTGTTTGAATTTTTGAGAGAAAACTGTGATAAGTTATTACACTTAAAAGAATGTGCTTCAGTGTTTGACAGTATATTGATTAGAAAGCAGTTACTATGTGATGATAGTAATAAAGTTAAAAGAGCTTATGTTAATGTTGGTCAGATCGTTTCAACAGAGGTAGATGATTTGGCTAGGGAAGCTCTAGTTTTTCAAATTATGACTCTGGAAAAAGTTTAAGTGACCAGTGGCCTATCTTTTTGTAAATAAGTTTCCTGCTGATCTACTGACACAGTTAATAAAAACTTGTCATATTAAATTGTATGAAGTTGGTGTTGTGATACGTATTGTTACGTGTGATAGTCCTTTTGTTAATGTTCAAGCTCTGAGAAACTTGGGATGCTGTTATGAAGGTGAGTGTGTTGTATATCTCATTTTAAACACCCATGAAATGATTGTAATGTTTATGCAATACAGTGCTGGATCCATGTCATATGCTGAAATTAGCAAGAAATACTCTAGCAGATAAGAAAATAATTAAAACTGTGGATGGAGATATGAAATGGGACTATATTGTCAAACGTCATTCGTTACAGGAGAACGACTGCTTAAAGTTTGACAATTCATTATCATTCAGCATTTTCAATCTTATAACAAAAAATGAATGTGTCCTTTGCTGCTAAGACCTTGAGTTCAAGCGTTCCAGATGCACTTGAATTCCTTGAGGCACATAAGCGTCCTGATTTTCAAGGTTCAGCTGCAACAGTTTCTTTCATAAAAAAATAGATAGGTTGTTTGACATCCTTAATTCTCGAAATGCCTTCAGTCGAGGATTCAAACAACGTAGGATGGTTAGAAAATGTGAACTTCTATCAAAATTATTTTGATGAAATGGAAAGTTTCTTGAAGTCAGTGACTATTGAGGATGTTCCTATTTTGTTACACCCCCGTAAAACATTCGCATTGGGTTTCCTGTTCTGTATGAAAAGTATAGGCATGTTGGTACCAGAATTTCTTTTCAGAGAGAGTGACCCATTCAAATATTTTTTGACATACAAGGTATTACAAGATCATACTGAATTGGTTTTTTTGCTGTATTCGAGCTAGAGGTAGTTGGAATAATAATCCAGACACACTATAGTTTCAGCAGTAGCATATGCTGAGTCTAAGACATGGGCTACCACTCCCTACTTACGTTACCCCTTTTCGATGGTTGATTTAGTAAATTTCATGCCTTTTAAGAGTTTTGAGCTGTAGCCTACTGTGTTGTCTAGGCTCCTTCACAAGCTACTGTCCTGGCCTCTGCTACTGTCAATACTCAACGCCTGATCAGTGGAGATGGTAGCTTAATGTTTAGCAAATGAAAGTCCGGCTTTGTGGCTAAATGGATACAATGCTTGCCTTTGGTCCAATGGCCCCGGATCAGTTCTCAGATTCAAACCCCTTGTACCGTTAATTCCCCTGGCTTGGGGACTGGGTGTTTATAACGTCTTCGCCATTCATTTCATCTTCATTAGGTTACCTCCAATCCTATACAGATGCGATGGACCATTATTATTAATATTATTATTATTAAATACAAATGTTGAATCTTACAGCATTACCAGAGATCGTACACATCACTCACTTGTTTATTAGCTTCCTCGGGAGATCAGTAGTGGTGTCCAACCCATGATCACGGGTTCGATTCCAACCAACAAAAGAGAACATTAAACCTGAAAGATTGCATTTATTTTTAGGAAAGCATGGCTGTTAGTAAGCAGTGACGATCTGATGGACCGAAGCCTAGCACAGCTATTCCCCCCCACCGGTCCCTGCACCTATCGGGCAAACATCAGCAAGCCGCCCAAGGTGGGTCGAGGGGAAAGGGACGCAAAGCCTGGGCTGCAATATCTGCCTCCGATTCCTTGCTCTCAGAAATACATGCGACTTTTTTTTTTCCAGTTGCTTTGATATTTTGTCAATGGAACAATATGTCAGATGCTTACATTATAATGTGCTTTAGATTTCCATCGTTCTCATTTGAGGTGTGGGCTTCACCGATAGCCTTGGTAACCCTCAGTATACACCACTGAGTTTCAGTCAGCTCTCAAATCACTGTTGAGCTAGTTCAACTGCCAATGTGATTAATTTAGAATCAAACTGCAGCTCATGCCTCGTAAGGTGCAATCAGAATCAAATAATGATGACTATTTGGATTCAGAATGTTTAGTTTATTGTAATGCACTGGATGCAGCAGAACTGTGTGATTATGTAAACAACATTGTTTATTATATATTATTTGTAAGAAATTGTTGAAGACCATACAGTACCGGGCAAGTTGGCCGTGCAGTTAGGGGCGCGCAGCTGTGAGCTTGCATCCGGGTGATAGTGGGTTCGAACCCCATTGTCGTCAGCCCTGAAGATGGTTTTCCATGGTTTCCCATTTTCACACCAGGCAAATGCTGGAACTGTACCTTAATTAAGGCCACAGCTGCTTCCTTCCCCCTCCTAAGCCTTTCCTATCCTATCGTCGCCATAGGACCTATCTGTGTCGGTGCGACGTAAAGCCAGTTGCAAAAAAATTAGACCATACAAAGCTGTGAATGTGCTGCAATGCTGACAGTGTCTATTAACCAGGCCATAGATCATACTTATTTTAAAACTCCTACATCAGATCCAACTGCTTTTACACAGCAAGTTTCCAGAGGTGGTCTTAAATTTGCTTCAGAAGCAATGTTTAAAATAGTACAGTAGTCAGAGAAGTGGTTCCGCTCTCTCATGAGGTTTTCAGATTGGAGCAAGCCATATATGCATGCTCACTTTGTTTATTCTGTGTCTCACTATTTTAATCTTCATTGCCCAAATATTGTTCAAATTAACCACACAATTAATTCTGCTATTGATGTTGAAGATTTACATGAGACCAAGGTATTGAAAGACATTGTCTCTACATACAGTATATTTCAGTTAGATTAAGAGCACATTCAAGAGCAGTAACAAACAGTGCTACAAATGCTACTGTACGATGAAAGCTGACAAAACTCATCTTATTTTCCAATGTGTAGTTTACAGCTGAATAATGTATGCTGCTCCTGTAATACCGGTACGTAATTTTTATTTCTGAAATTCTAAATATTTGTCAACTTTTTCAGTTTTGCTATAGTAATATACAAAAGGTATGGTATAAAATGTGAACTTGTATTCATCATTTTCATTTTCCCTTGTCCAGCTCCTGCCAGGTCGGGATGTTGATGGTACTTCTCCACCGTTGCTTGTCCTTCCACTACTTCTCTTCAGTAATTGTATTACATTCCAGTCTACTTTTTGATATATTGTTCTTGACAGAGTATATCCATCTTTCTATGGGCCTCCCTCTTGCCCTCTATCTTAGCCACCAACGCTTGTTTTGGTATCCTTCCCTCCTCCTCCAGCCGGGCTGAGTGGCCCAGACGGTTGAGGCGCAGCCTTCTGGCCCCAACTTGGCAGGTTCGATCTTGGCTCAGTTCGGTGGTATTTGAATAAGTCAGCCTCATGTCGGGAGATTTACTGGCACATAAAAGAACTCCTGCGGGATGAAATTCCAGCATCTTGGCATCTCTGAAAACCATAAAATTAGTTACTGGGACGTAAAGCCAATAACATTATTATTATTATTATTTCTTCCTTCCTCCATCCTCATAACATGTCTCAATTTATTCTTCTCCATTCTCTGTTTTTCTACGTATTTCTTTTCTGACCTCAACATTTCTTACTCTGTCTCTCCTTGTCTTCCCTAGCATACTCCTCAGGAACTTCATCTCACCGGCCTGAATTTTACGCTCATCTCTTGCTGCCAGTGGCCAAGTCTCTGATGTATACATTAATATAGGTGTTTAATACATCTTGTTCATTATCTCTTTACATTTCATAGGAATGTTCCATACCAAGTTCCTTACATTCTGGTAGAACATATTTCCCACTTGTACCCTTCTGCTGTATCCAACCTTGCATCTTGCATTCTTTCACCTCCCAAATATTTGAAGCATTCAACAAACTCAAGATTTTGTCCTCTGATACGAACGATACCTTTCTTTCTCTTTCTCCTCTTGTCATCACCACTGTTTTGCTCTTATATTATGTAGTTTTCATTTTTATTTAACTTCTCCTGTGCTTTCAATATAAGTGGTCCATTATTGGAAATTATAAATTCTGCAGCTAACTCATTCTTGGTTGCCAATGTTTGTGTCCAGCGTGCCAGTTTGGGCTTATTAGTCGGTAACTAGCACACCTACCAAGACGCATGGCTAGTGCAATTAGTGGAGGCCACTATGTAGTCTTTTTTGAGACACTGGCAGTGCCAATGGATAATGAGAGAATTTACCTCTTACAAAAATTGATGCCTGGTAGGCCATCAGATGATGTCAACCAAGAATGAATTAGCTCTAAAATTTATATTTTGCTATAATGGACCATTGATATTTGAATTATGAATTTACTCATTCAGTACAATTCTTTCAGGTTCCCAATGGGAACTGCTGTTCTTGCTGGTGAGACCTAGTGTTTACAGTGCACTATGTCATCTGGTATGGGCTAGAACAAATTTTACTCTCATTGATCTGTCCCAATCTCATCCTTGGCTTTGGCAATATGAAAGTGACTGAGGTATTAGCGAAGCTAGTAATGCCATTCCTTATGCAGCCAGTCCCTGCTATGAATGGTGTGAAAATGTTACTCATATAGTCGGTTGGTTCATGCATTTCAGTTGTCTTGGCAGGCTAATATGTAATAGCAACTTTTGGCCCGGTGAGGAAAAGAACGGGAAATGACCTCACTCCTCATTTCCGTAGAATACCTCTTCAGTGATTCCTACATCATCTACGACAGCTGATGGCGGAGCTATTCGGGATCGGACCAGCCTGTGGGCTGAATACTCAGTATACTTACATGGTAATCAAAATCTGTATCATATGATGGCCTAGCAGGCATCAGTTTTTGTAAGTGAGATCAAGACTCTCATAGTGCATTGGCACTTCCTGTAGCTCCAGGTAACCTACGCAATGGCCTTCATTACATGTACTAGCCATGCGTCTTCGTAGGTGTACTAGTTACCAACAGATGAGCCCAAATTAACACACTGGGGCGAAACACTGGTAACCAAGAATGAGTTAACTGGGAAATTCCTTATTTCCAATAATGGACCATTTATAGAGAAATTGTGAATTTAGACTACTCACCTGGGACAAATGTTTCAAGTTCCCTATGAGAACCAAAGTTTGTATCATATAATGGCCACCGGGCGAGTTGGCCGTGCGGTTAGGGGCGCGTGGCTCTGTGCTTGCATCTGGGAGATAGTGGGTTCGAATCCCACTGTCAGCAGCCCTGAAGATGGTTTTCCATGGTTTCCCATTTTCACACCAGGCAAATGCTTCCTTCCAACTCCTAGGCCTTTCCTATCCCATCATCGCCATAAGACCTACCTGTATCGGTGCGACGTAAAGCCACTAGCATTTAATCACTTAATCACTGATTTTGAGTTCTTGACAACATAACCAATAGCAGCTTAGCTATTTTCGCCGACTAATCGAATAGACTTAGCCAGCGTTCTGATATGTAATGTTCAATATATGTAAAGATTGTTGAAACGTATAATAACTGAAATTAAATCAACTATATGCTATGAACGTAATGTCTGAGTAAATAAATTGGTGAGAAAACATTGATCTATATTAACAAAATATAACACAATTTTAGGAATATATACATCCATACAGAATGTCACGTTGTAGCAAGAAGCTGGATTTGTCTCTATGGCGGGAACACATTGTAGGTTCAAATGCTTGCTAAGTGTAACTAAAGGGGAGTGCTATTTCATGGTCAATGGTGAGGTCAAACCCTACCTGGTTACCTGGAGCTACAGGAAGTGCCAATGCACTATGAGAGTCTTGATCTCACTTACAAAAACTGATGCCTGCTAGGCCATCATATGATACAGATTTTGATTACCATGTAAGTATACTGAGTATTCAGCCCACAGGCTGGTCCGATCCCGAATAGCTCCGCCATCAGCTGTCGTAGATGATGTAGGAATCACTGAAGAGGTATTCTACGGAAATGAGGAGCCACTAATCATTTAATGGCCTAGCAGGCATCAATTTTCATAAAAGAGACCAAGTCTCCAAGTAGCTTACGCAGTGGCCTCCACTACCCATCCCACCCTCTACCAGCCTCTTCCATCCATGGAACGTCGCCTGGTTTACATTGTTCTGCGTCTCCCACCTCTCTATCGCACCAAAGAGCACTATATCATATTCCCAAACTGAACACCCACGTCCCCCTCCTGTTCCAAAGATTCCTCGATAAAGCCCTGATCCCCAACAAACCTGTCACATCCCCACTCTGGTCACTACCCTTTAAGGCCCCTCGACATAACTTATCCCCGCTCCACTTTTACCACATCCTCATCCAACCCACAGACCGGCCACCCCTGTAGAGACGACTGTGTACCCCACACATTCTCTCCACACATCATTAGCTGCCTAGTCCATCTCATAGGTCACTATTACTTTTCGATATTCCAGTTCCTAAGACACTACATTGACCACCTCACCATTGACCATGAAATAGCACTCCCCTTTAGTTACACTTAGCAAGCATTTGAACCTACAATGTGTTCCCGCCATAGAGACAAATCCAGCTTCTTGCTACAACGTGACATTCTGTATGGATGTATATATTCCTAAAATTGTGTTATATTTTGTTAATATAGATCAATGTTTTCTCACCAATTTATTTACTCAGACATTACGTTCATAGCATATAGTTGATTTAATTTCAGTTATTATACGTTTCAACAATCTTTACATATATTGAACATTACATATCAGAACGCTGGCTAAGTCTATTCGATTAGTCGGCGAAAATAGCTAAGCTGCTATTGGTTATGTTGTCAAGAACTCAAAATCAGAACGCACAATGTGTTCCAGGTATAGAACTGATGTAGCCTATTGCTAAAATGTGGCAAGCTGTACATGTTCCAAATTGTATTGTATATAGTTGGTATAGATCAATGTTATGTTTAAGTACTTTGTAACATTCAATATTTTCTTAGCAGGTTGCAGAATTTATTCATTCGTTTCATAACTAATAACACTAATTTTGTATTTGTTTATAATTATGTGGCAGAAAGCTTACTAGGCCTATTTATTTAAATACTATCATTAATAATACTGCAGAAAATAGTGAAGTTCCTATGGTACTGCTGTTAAAGTAATAAGCCTGTATTATCGTATTATTGTTTCTTGATATGTGTAATCAAGCAAAATCTTCTGTTCACATGCAGATGGTAGAAGACCACAAAACTAATTCATTAAAAATAAAAATTAAGAAACCAGAAGAGAGAGAGAGAAAAATATAAAGACTATCGTACAGAACAATGTGTATACCACAAGACTCCCTAGCTAAGAGCAAACAATCCATTCTCCCACTCCTATCATCTCTATTTACCCTCCCCCACATCTAACACATCACCTTAACCCCCTCCCCCCGTACTAGGTGGCCTGTCTCACCCTGTAGGGGAGGAATTAAAGCTTGAATAGATAGCCTCCACTACGTGCATTAGCCATGCATCTTGGTAGGTGTGCTAGTTACCAACTGATGAGCCCAAATTGGCACACTGGGGTGAAATGCTGGCAATCAAGAATGACTTTGCTAGAAAACTTATCATATCCATTCATATTGGAATTATGAATTAACTCATTTCGGACATATATTTCAGGGAATCAGAATCTGTACCTTCTCCTCTGCTGTCATAGCCAGATCCTACATATGCACAACTATGTAGGTACGTCTATCTATGTTTTTTTAATCCCTGACCCATACTGTATAGAAAATACTTTTCTCATATATTTCTTTCAGATACGACATGCTTATATTGGACGAGGGCATTTAACCGTAGGGAGGTAGGGTTTGTGAAATATCAAGGGCCACGAACATTGGGAGTGTAATGTAATGTGAAGCAACATTATATATTAAGATGCCGGACTGAGTGACTCACGCGGTTGAAGCGCTGGCCTTCTGACCCCTCCTTGGCAGGTTCAATCCTTGCTCAGTATGGTGGTATTTAAAGGTGCACAAATAAATCAGCCTCGTGTCGATAGATTTATTGACATGTAAAAGAACTCCTGCGGGACTAAATTCCGGCACCTCGACGTCTCCGAAAACCGTAAAAGTAATTAGTGGGACGTAAAACCAATAAATTTATTATTATTATTATTAAAACATATGAAGATTAAAATCTTCCCTTTTTTACTGGAAGATTTAAATTTAAATAATAATAGAACAAACAACCAAATTTTATAGTCATTACCAAAAGTGTGCTGACCACATTAGGTTATTGTTTTTATATCCCCCTAACTACTTTTACGGTTTTCGGAGACGTCGAGGTGTCGGAATTAAGTCCCGCAGGAGTTCCTTAACGTGCCAGTAAATCTGCTGACACTAGGCTGACGTATTTCGACACCTTCAAATGTCACCGGACAGCCAGGATCGAACCTGCCTAGTTGGGCGATCACATAAGGTTGGTTGCAAGTAGTTAACACAGGTACAGGCCTAAAGAATCTTAAGACAGCCTAAAGATAATTCAATTATTAGTACCCAAGAAAAGTGTAATATCACAAAGTTTGTAATGAAAAGCTATTTTCCGCTTTTTTAAATGCGACTATTTACTACCGTTTACCTTCAAGGTACATTCACACCAGATTCAGATTAAACGAATAATTTTAACAAACCGCTTCAGTATTAATTTTTTTTCGTCACAACTTATAAAAACATCAAGTCGTTTAAATTTGAAAATATTCGTTCATAATAGTGGTTTAAAAAGGCCAATATTTTTCTGATTCCAGTAATGTTTGCATGACTATATACAGGACACGAGTAAGAGAGAGACAGACATACGTTCAGTCATGGCGGACCGCTAACTCTGTCGTAACGGTTTTCCATCATGCAGTGCTACCTCCAGTATATATTAGAGCTCAGTGGTCTTACTGCTACACCCTTTCTGATAGTACAAGTGCCTTAAGCATTGCAGGCAATACCCCCACTTAGGCCAGAGGCATTCTGAGTTGGAGTGTACTTGCGGTGGGGTCGCCAGTTGCTTTCTGCTCCTTATCTAGCCAACAGCTCATAGGCCACACATCCAGTACTGACCAGATTCCGATTGTTTTCCATACAGACCGCACTGTACCACATATATATTAATATATATATATATCACTATATTAATCTTCTTATAAGCTATAAATTTCATATATATATATATATATACTGTATATATATATATATTGTGTACTGAAGTGCAATCACAAGGAATAAATTGACAAGAGGGTTCACCTTTTCCATACAAGTAAATAATATTACATCAGACTTGGACTAGTTTCAGCTACTTAGTGGCCATATTCTTCTTCTTTATCTGTTTACCCTCCAGGGTCGGTTTTTCCCTCGGACTCGGCGAGGGATCCCACCTCTACCGTCTTAAGGGCAGTGTCCTGGAGCTTCAGACTCTGGGTCTGGGATACAACTGGGGAGGATGACCAATACCTCGCCCAGGCGGCCTCACCTGCTATGATGGAAAGGGCCCTGCGGGAGGAAGCGAAGATTGGAAGGGATAGACAAGGAAGAGGGAAGGAAGCGGCCGTGGCCTTAAGTTAGGTACCATCCCGGCATTTGCCTGGAGGAGAAGTGGGAAACCACATAAAACCACTTCCAGGATGGCTGAGGTTGGAATCGAACGCACCTGTACTCAGTTGGCCTCCAGAGGCTGAGTGGACCCCGTTCCACTTTTCAAATTCAGTGACAGAGCCTGGAATCGAACCCGGGCCTCCGGGGGTGGCGGCTAATCACACTAACCCCTACACCACAGAGTCGGACGGCCATATTCAGCCAAATAAAATTAAACAGATTATGTGAAAACCACCTTAAAAGGACTCCTTTGTTTACTTGCTTGCCTGCTTCCTTCAAGCGAGTGCTTGTTCTACATTAGATATTTACCGTACTTCTTTACCTGAGGTCCTAAGTCCACTTACAGACATCATATTATGTGCTAGTGGCTCTTTTCGCACCGACACAGATAGGTCTTATGGCGACGATGGGATAGGAAAGGCCTAGGAGTTGGAAGGAAGCGGCCGTAGCCCCAGCATTTGCCTGGTGTGAAAATGGGAAACCACGGAAAACCATTTTCAGGGCTGCCGACAGTGGGATTTCAACACACTATCTCCCGGATGCAAGCTCACAGAACGCACACCCCTAACCGCACGGTGAACTCGCCCCGTCATCACATTATGACAAGAAGATTGTAACCGTAATTTTGTTATTGTAGGTCTGTGTATTTTAATGCTATAATTATTCCTGCAACATTGTCTTTGTCTGGTATACATATAAAATTTAGTTATCAATCTATTTCTTATAATATTACTCTTCTTTTGAGGCCTAATCATATATTTAATTCATTTTCATATCATAATATTTAAAATTTCTAAGTCCGACTCCTTGGCTGAATGGTCAGCGTTAAGGCCTTCGGTGCAGAGGGTCCCAGGTTCGGTTCCCGGCCGGGGATTTTAATAGCGTCTGATTAATTCTTCTGGCCGGCAGAGTGGGCGTGTGTCCCAACACTTTCATCTTCATATAACATACTATACTACCAAGCATCACAGAAAACACGCAATAGTGATTACATCCCTTCATATAGGGTTGGCGTCAGGAAGGGCATCCGGTCGAAAGACAGGGCCAGGTTCACATGTGCGACATCGTTCGCACCCGCGACACCACAGGTGTGGGAAAAAGCGATAGAAGAACATTTAAAATTTCTTAACCATTTCATACGCATAGGATGAGATCTCCCTATGGTAATGGAATAGACCATACTGCCAGCAACCCTACTCCGAGTGTCGGGTAGTTGAAGGAATATCCTTAAAGCCAAGAGATCAATGTAAGTGCCAGTTCCATCAGCTGGTGTGGCAGCAGGGCGAGTATAAGAGGGGATGCCGTTACCGATATAGTGAAGAGCAACAGCCAAAGCCGGCTGTTAACACGAGGACAATTTACTGTACAAATACACTTAAAGAAAAGGGGATTCTATCTTACCATATGAAGTAATGACTATCCTGTTCAGATGTGATCTCAATGTAGTATAGTAGTACTCTATAACTGTCACTACCATCAGGTATGAGGAGTTCTTCAAGCTATCCATTCCTCACTTGTAACGCGGTGATGCGCTCTTTATCCTTGAGTAACGGGTAGATATTAGGTGCTCCACAGTGCTCCAATCTGCCATTAGCCAGTTCTTTTAATTTGTATTTCCTGCCAGATGTTGAAGGTACTTCATTAATCTGATGGGTGTAGTACAACACTATGACACATCTGACATGTGATGAAGTTATAGACCTTCATTTAGTTTTTTATTTCAACATGCATAGTCCAGACCTTTTCTCACTACCTGCATATGATCTCTCTCTGACCTGCGCTGTCCAAAGACAGAAAACCTAGTGCATCGTCCTCCCGAAACATGATTACATTATATGATGGACGGATACAAGGTTCATAAAAAAATAGGACAGATCTATTCATTCTCTGCTCTCAGGTACACCAGCCTCTTAAACACAATATAGTTTCTTTCATCTTCTTAAATTTAAAGCCTATTGAATTCAATACTTACCTCAGATGGATGTGACTCGTCTTGTAATACAGCAACCTTGAAAGGAAATGATTCTGGATCCACCTTATTCAATACCAATACAGAACAGCCTGCATAGTTCACCTCTTCTCGTCAACATTTTGAGGCACAGTGCCGGACATTGCGTGTGTTGTGCTACTCTTCAAGGGTTTGCGCCGAGCTTCATACAAGTGACTGATCTTCAACTTCTTCTGGATTTTGTGATTTAAAATCGCACAGTGCTAATCCTTATTGTCTTATAATGCCTCTTCAACTGCTTTTGAAAGGCTTATCCTTTAATGTCTTGTTTTCCTATGCATTGTTTTTGTATTTTTAATCGGCTGATGATGACCCAGATTGGTGGTCGAAACCGGTACCGCTTTTAATCAAATAAGAATGTAACACTACACTTCTTACTTAATTGTATTGAATAGGTTAAACCATTTTATTTCTTATTTCAATTTAATTTAGAATACAATATATTCAATCAACGGCATCAGCAAAAATCTTGCACAAGACAGTTCAACACTCGGCGTACAAAAGCCGACAGCACAGCTAATTAGGCACCATTCCTGCTAGCACATACCTCAGTATTGCCAAGCTGTGCACAGTAGGGATGGGAATTTCTTTTACTCGAGAGAAATGGCCAAAATCTGAAGAATCTCAAAGCATCTCGAGAGCTAGTGAACAGCGCCGCATTCTCTTGAGCTCCTTTGCGAATTACAACAAAATGCTGGCGTTAGAATTTCTTGTTCAAAGTGCAGTATTTGGATTATTTTAAATGACTGAATTTTTAGTTGATCTGCCTTGGAACACTTCAAATATTTCTTTTGACCTTTTATTTAGGTTTATATGAACACAACTGCTTATTTACAGAAAGGAATGATATAGAAAAGAACTAAGTTTAGATGGTCTTAAAGAATGAACACAAAAATCAAACAGTTCATTCCTAACCCTCCTAATGGGTTCTTGGGCTGTGAAATAGTGGAACACTATTTTACATTATGTTATGCACTCTGAGTACTGTATCGCATTCACGCCAGTCCAATGATTAGGCTTAAATGAAGCGACTGATTTTTGCTCGTGGGTTGAGTGTGATGTCGCAAACTTACCTATAGCTTGTTTGTGTATCATTTCTTGTGAACAGAAGGCCAAACTTCTGTTCATGATACAACCTATTGTCCCTTTGGGCAGGATGTCAAAGCCTGTTGTTCTCAGTGTGCCCACGTAACTGATGTAAGAAGCGTGCTTATGTTCGAGAGTCTAATGAGGCATGCTTTTGTGAGAAAAGCATTGAGAAGTTCTTGCAATTCTTGAGAGATGCCCTCTTGTTTCCCGTTCCGTAGTGCGCAGTGACAAAGCATGGAACTAGAGCTATTCAATACTGGCTTAACGGAAACATCTTCCACAAGAGCTGGGTGAGCACTGGCCTGCGTTCACCGTTTGACAATCTTCACTTTTATTGGCTTGTGACGGTGCATTCCCCTGTAGAGATTAGGAAGCTATTGTCCTTGGATGAATAGGGCCAGAAGGGCAGGTGAGTTATCGAAAGTTTGCATTTCATAAAGGTTTCACTTGGAGTTTGCCATTGGTGACTGGTTTCAGCATTTGGAATATTAAGAGTTTTAGTTCATGCTGGAGAGTAACAGCTGTTTCATGAGAAGGCAGACATTTGTGGCATCCCCAGAACATATTAGCAATATTAAGACCATTTCAACACAACACACCGCAAGGGACACATTCCTCTAAAGGAACATGATCGTGTTGATCACCAACGATATAAGTGCAGAAGTATGGAAAATCACAGATGTTGATCTGAAAAGCAAGGAGGGTTTGGCTAGGACTGAGAAAGGAGGATGCCTCATACAGTTTGTCTTTTAGACAATAACACTCCTTCAGTTCATCTTTATTACCATTAATTTGAGATATATAAAAGAAACGGAAGAAAAATTCTACTGATGACATATCACTAAAATATAAAATTAACTAAGATTAGCACAAACTTGTATAATCTTATGTCACAGAACAACCAAGACTTTACAAGTTAATTACAGAAAGCATAACACATCTTGTTCCATAAGCTGTGAAAATTTTTCTTTCTTGAGAAAACCAGTTTTCAGTACAAAAATTAACATGTATTGCTTGGAATTTAAATCATGACCTCCTTGGTGACCAACCGACGGTAATGTTATCCAGATACCACGCATGCCCCACTCAAAAAGCAATTGTAAATGTTAATTAAACACCACTACTAAAATAAGTACTTTTCTAGATTCACACAAAATATTATTCCTCATTCAATTCTGAAGAGTTTGAAAGAAAAGCCCTATATAATCCAGTGTTTTAACCCGTTGGCTTGGTGGGATGCATAGGTCCCACTAAATTTAAATGCTTAGAAATCCATTGGGATTTATCTGACCCACCTAAGGATAGTGCTTCACTCTGGCGGAATTATTAAGAACTGCACGAAGAATGATCAGTCTAACACTGTGCACATCTATGGACCTGTGACAACAGTCGAATTGTAGTCTGCACGGTAATGGAAGACAGCTTGATGTGTTTTGGTCCAATGTCTGAATTTACTCATATGGTGCGGCAAGATGCCGAAGGTAGGCCTATTGTGTATATTATGAAGGTGTGATTAATTCTGGATATTGTGGTGTGTAATTTATGGATTTTACCACGAAATGTAAACTGTAATATGCGTTTCACTTAGTGGGATGTATTTTACCCAATGAACTGTAGGTGTCATGAGGTCGGTGTTTACCAGACCACATCGTGCACATTTCTTGGGTGTTTTTTTTATTACTATAGTGTCTTATTTCTGAATGAATATTTATGTTGGAAAATGTCTAAATGTAGTTATATAAAATACAGTACCCTCATAACCTGTTACTTTGTCGTACTTATTAACAGATTTTGTGAAGCTAATACTATTTCAGTATTGTTCACGTGTGAGAATCATTCATAATATTTATAACAGATATTTACAAATTCATTAATCTGCATTTTCACATATGCATAAATACACACCATTACGACTGTTTGTGGAAAACAACGTAGGTGAACTGTGCTCTCTAAAATATTGTAACCGAGCTCGATAGCTGCAGTCGCTTAAGTGCGGCCAGTATCTAGTATTCGGGAGGTAGTAGGTTCGAACCCCACTGTCGGCAGCCCTGAAAATGGTTTGCCATGGTTTCCCGTTTTCACAACAGGCAAATGCTCGGGCTGTACCTTAATTAAGGCCACGGCCGCTTCCTTCCCACTCCTAGCCCTTTCCTGTCCCATCGTCGTCATAGGTGCAACGTAAAGCAACTAGCAAATAAAAATATATTGTAATCGTATGTGTAATGTTATATGCACCCGCAATTTTTTCATACCTCTAATACATACCTTTTATTCTACAGTTGTTGATTGAGAATGACATAAATGAAATATTACATGGACTGTCTGAGGATGAAGGGGATTCGGAAGCCGAGGTTAATGAGGGTGCAACAGAAGAGCTAGAAGTGCCTGATATATCTGCTACGCCCAGTGCCACAACACCTGTCCCTTCCTTTGAACTTTCAGATGAAGAGAGAAATTTTGATTCCGCAAATCTCGAGCAACTTAATCTTCCTATGGAAGATGCCGGTTCTGTGGGTGAATCAGTGGCCGAGAATCTAGCATTCTGATGATGATGCTTGTTGTTTAAAGGGGCCTAATACCTGGGTCATCGGCCCCCAATGGTACGAAAAGAGACGAAATGATATGACAAATTAAAAGCCCAAAAAACATCCACTGATCACAATTCAAAACGTGAGGACGATGAATGAATGGATATTAATTTTGGTGACCGATTCGATCAACCGAAGGAAAGTTATCAAGGCACAGGTTGTTTTACTTCCTATCTGATTTAGCCAACACTCTGGATACTAAATCGCAAGCAAGCTGATCAACTTGGTTTTCGCATTCGCATAGCTCGACAGTTGATTGATGGGTACTCATCCCGTAAACGTAGAGGGCCTCAGCAGATCCACAGAAGTAAATGTGGAATAGTGGGCTTTCCAGATGAAGTTCGATTGCATTTTCATGCTTTTATTTTGCAAGTCAGGCGAAAGATGCCATACGAGTAACACGCGTGAGTTTAAACTCGTGAAATTTAAGTGTCTTGGCAGGTGTAAACAATTGCGACAGTGCCGTAATTTGCCACAGTGCATCTATTTGTATCGTGGAATAAAGTACTATCAACAATTATTTCGTTCTTTGTTCGAGTGCCGTGCAATTAGTGTAATAGTGAAATGGCGCCAGGAACGAAGAAGAATCAACAGCAGGCCGAGTGCAGGAGTGCCAACCCAACAGAAGACACCGTGAGGAAAATAATAGAAGAGGCACTTCAATCTAAGGTATTCGTGGAATTAATTGTGAGTACCATAGTGGACAAAATTACGGAGTGTGTGTTAGAGAGACTAGAGGAATCTGTGCAGTTCAATATAAATGCATGTGAGGACCTAAAGAATCAGATTGCCAAGAGAGACAAAGAACTCGCAGAACTAAAAGCGGAAGTGAAATCAAAATATGATAATTTGGAACAATATCAGCGTAGAAATAACCTCCGCATATTTGGCATTCCGGAGGAGTCAAATGAGGACACGGACAATTTAGTATTAAATGTTGCACGTGACATTGGCGCCGACATAAAATTGACTGATATTGACAGGAGCCACAGAGTCGGGCTTAAAATTGGTAATAAACCCCGGCCTATTATCGTGAAGATGACAAGTTATCGCACCAGCAAGGAGGTATTCGCAAAGAAAAGGCATTTAAAAGGATCTCGTATCACGATCCGGGAGGACCTTACATCAGCCAGACTGACGGTTCTGAAGGCGGCTATCTTCAAGTTTGGCGTCAGAAATGTCTGGACCAGTGATGGAGTTATCCTGTTTAAGACCCCTGACGGCAGCATGCACCGCGCTACGCAGATGAGTGATATTCCATAAGCTTACTCATATCTAACCTGTGTTTACTTACAAACCAATAAGTTAGTAACTCTTTGTATTGAGTTTTGTGTCCTCTTCTAGGACACATCTCCCACCGGCTATCTCTCTCTCTCTCTCTTTCTCTCACTCTCACTCTTCCTTTCACTGCTATTTCATTCCACTCTGTTTGGCTGAACGGCTGTCGTGTACCTGCGTGACCTCCACTAGCTCGTTAATTACGGTACCCTACTGGACACTGATCTTGTCCCAAACCTCTGTACAAACTCCGTAGTTACAGTAACTTCCTTCTTAGTAATAACTAACAGCTGACTATCACCTTTTCCTGTAAATAGTCAGAATAGGTTTAGAAGATGATTATGTAACATACCAACCTCTTTCAGAGACGAGAAGGGGCATCAAAGATTGCACGAGTAGATTGCAGAAGCATGCGGAAGGGAAAAGTATATTAGAAATTTTTCATACTAATATTAGAAGCATAAGGAAAAATAAGAACATTTTAGACGTTGTTTTGAAAGCATATGATCATAGGTTTGATGTCATAATTCCAGTATCCAGTATTCGGGAGATAGTAAGTTCGAACCCCACTGTCGGCAGCCCTGAATATGGTTTTCCGTGGTTTCCCATTTTCACACCAGGCAAATGCTGGGGCTGTACCTTAATTAAGGCCACGGCCGCTTCCTTCCCAGCCCTAGCCCTTTCCTGTCCCATCGTCGCCATAAGACATATCTGTGTCGGTGCGACGTTAAGCCAATAGCGATGTCATAATTTTAACAGAAAGTTGGTCGCTGAGTAATGTAAATACCGTAACCATGCCTTGTATAAATCTTATTACAATGAGGGTTCAGTTAACAAATGTGATGGTGTTGTATTAATGGTAAAAAATGGTTTGGAGCACGAAATGGAAATTATTGAGTATGATGACTTTAAATTTCTCAGAGTAGTAATTAACTATGACAACAAGAAAGTAGCTATTACGGGAGTATATCGGTCACATAAATATCACAAACAGCGGTTTCTCAGTGCGTCAGATCATTATATCGAATATAGATGCCATGTTGAAACCGAACTGATAATAGGGGACACAAATATAGAACTTTTAAATGAACACGACTGTGACGAATATCTCAACATGTTACAAGAAAGTATCTGGTACAAGTAAATCCTGTATTGGTCATGCTTTGATTAAAAGTAGGTTGAGAAATGACGACACTCTGTCTATCATCTCTGAAAGTAAAATTTCAGATCATTATCCTATAATAGTAAGTCTCAACATTCAAAATGCCTCGATCCCTAATAATATACCAAATTTTCGGCGTAACTGTTTTAAAATAGATCATTTTAATCTTAAAAATCATTTAAGTAAAAAAATTGGGGAGACATTTTAAACAGGAGTGATTCAGATATCATACTTGATAAATTCGTGAATACGATTAAAAACTGCATGAGCCTGTCCACTGTTAAATTGAAATCAAAGGAAGTTAAAAGAACAGAATGGATTTATTACGGTTTGGTGAAATCTATTCACACAAGAGACCGACATTATCAACAATATTTAAAAAATAAGGATAAGTTGGAAATTAAAGAACAGTACAGGGAATATAGGAACAAACTAAATGATCTAATTTTGAAAACGAGAACTGAGCACTATAGAAATCTGATCAATCGCAATTCAAACAACCGGGGCAATGTCTGGGGCATAGTCAATGAAATTACACAAAGGTCAGTTAGAAAAGAAGAGATTAAGGAAATCAGATATAAAGGAGAAATCTGTAAAGATGACATAAATATTTCTAATAAATTTAACAATTATTTCATAAACGAAACCACTGATAAAGAAAAGCATCACAGACAGATTTCCGACTCCACGTTAAATATCGCTCGCAACCCTCATACTTGCTTCCTTGCACCGGTAACATAATAGTTTCTGAAGAGATGTTTGAGTGAAGTACATGAAAACAAAGTTGTAGGAATAGACAATATTTCGGCTCGAATTATTAAAGAAAATATAGAGTAATTAAAGGAACCGTTGCTGAATATTATCAATGCTTCCTTCACCTCAGGTTACTGCTTAAAGCAACAATAGTAAGACCTCTTCACAAGTCTGAAAATATTTATGGCATTATTCTATAAATGACAGACCTATTTCGATAACTACAATAATATAAAAAATATTCGAGAAATGCTTAAAGAACAATATTCACCTATTTTTAGAAAAATACCAAATACTTTCGCCCAGACAGTTTGGATTCATTAAAAATCTCGGAACGACTGATGCTATATCCGCCTTAACCAAAAGAATATATGAAAATCTTCATTCTTCTCTCCTCTCAACAGGGATATTTCTCGACCTTGAAAAGGCATTTGATAGTGCCTCACACCGCTTGCTCCTCCAGAAATTGGAAAAATACGGCTTTAGTGGTAATGTGCTGGATTTGCTTGAGAGTTACTTGACAGATCGAGTACAGTATGTCAAAATTAATCAGCATTGAAGATGAAGAGAGAAGCGGAGGCGTACAGGCAGGAGCGATTGAAGAAAGCCATATTTATATATGGTGTTGAGGAAGGTGTGAGAGAGGGCAAGATTGACCTGATATCCAAGGTGGTAGAAGTTACACGGGATACAATGAAGATAAACTTCAGTAATGTAGACATAGACGATGTAGAGAGAGTTGGAAAAACTAAAGGACGGAGGCCAATTAGGTTAAAATTTTGCTCAACCCTAATGGCAGAAATTGTGTTAGGTAACAGTAATAATTTACAGGGACAGAAAATAGGGGTGAAAAGAGACATGGGAAAGGAAGTAAGTGAAAATATGAAGATCTTGAGGAGACACCTATGGAGAGCGAGAAATCAGGGGCTAAAGGCCCGAATAAGAAGTCAGAGGTTGGTGGTGACAAACGGACGATGGGTTAGGGAGCACTCAGTGGCGAAGCTAAAGGAGATGGACAAATGCGTTATTTCCGAGGGAGGAGAGATGACAAGGCAAGATGGAAGGAAGAAAGAAGTAACAAAGAGGAGGGGAGACGTGGAAGGAGAAGAGATCATCTCAGAAGAGAACGGACAGTGTAGTGTGGTTTCAGAAGATCAAAATAGTGAAGGGGTGAGTGAGGGTGAGCAGCAAGAATCGGTGAGAGCAGAGTGCAGTGGTGTAGTGAGCAAGAAAGGACACGAGAAGACTGATCGACATGAAGGTAAAACAATTATGAGTAAAGGAAGAAGTAGGAGTTTAAAAGACCTCTGGGGAAAGGTACGTAAAGGGATGAAGGATACGGAGGACATGGAACGGAATAGGTTGGTTAAAACAGGGGGAATGGAGACAAGGGATGAGAGGTCGATAACTACAAGGAGCAAGAATAGAGGGGGAGACTTAGAAGGGAGGGAGGGAAAGATATAACTATATTGGAAAATAGGATGTGTGAATATTGAGGGACTAATGAACAAATTAGGAAATAAGAAAGTTCGGGAAGTAATAGAAAGTTTCGATGTTGTGGCACTCTTGGAGACGTGTCTGGAAACAGGGAGAGAGATCTCATGGAAGGGGTTTGTGATAAAATATAAATATAGGAGAAAAGAGAGGAATAAGGGACGCGCTCCTGGAGGGATGATAGTTTTAATTAGGGAATAAATTAGTGAAATGGTAGAGGATATAGAGACAGATATGAAAGAAACTATATGGTTGAGACTGAATATGGGAGGGCTTGAGAGAAGGAGGAAGAAAATAAATGTAGCGTTCGTTTATTGCCATCCTAGTAGTTCAGCATATGCAAATAAGTATTTTTTGAAGAGTTATTGGTGGATATTAGCAGGATAAGAGGAACGTTTGCAGGAGAAGAGGATATGTTGTTATTCGGAGATTGGAACTCGAGAATAGGGGAACAGAGCCCAGTATATAGTAGGGAGGATGGAATGTGTATGTTCAAATGTAGAAGGAGTGAAGATAAAATTATAAACAGTTATGGGGAGAAGCTCCTAGAGATGTGCGCTGTAGGGAATTTGTATATTCTGAATGGATGGATGGAGGGTGACAGTACGGGGAAATTGACATATGTTACTGAGAAGGGAGGTAGTGTGATAGATATGGTTTTAAGCTCGGAAGGAGTGATGGAGAATATTGTAAGAATGGAAATAGGAGACTGGATTGAATCACACCACTTCCCAGTGTGGGTTATGTTGAAAAGGGGAGAAGAGAAGTGTATAAGGAAGGAAGCTGAGACGAAGGATAAACAAGGGAGTGGATATATTAAGTATAAATGGTCAGAGAAAGTTGGCCGGGATTGGAATAGGGTAGTAAAAGAGGAAGTACAACTTCTGAAATATGGGTGGGAAGGCGCGTCAGAGGAGAATAATATTGCTAAAGCCTTAGAATTGATGCTACATCCAATAAAGATGATAGTGCAGAAGGTAGAATGTAGAAAGAGAAATAAGGAAGAGGGTGAAGAATGGTTTAATAGAGAGTGTGAAGGAGGGCGGAGGAGGGTGCTGAGGGCGTTAGGAGAGTACAGAAAGAAAGGCGGGGGTGCAGAAAGGGAGATTTTCTGCAAATTGAGGAAGGAGTATATAAAGAAAATTTGTGAGGTAAAAAAAGGCGTGGTTGGAGGAACAAATTGAAGCCATAAATAAGGACTGTAAGACTAACAACATTGAGAAAGTATGGGAAAAGATTAATAGAATAATTGAGGAAGTTCAATGGGTGAGGTACTTTGGTGAATTACTAGGGGAAAAGGGGTAAGAAAGATGGAGGGGGACTGGGGAAGAAGTAATTTGGAGGAATAGGAGAGTGGCAATTTATGAACTGGACAAGGAAATTACAAGGGAAGAAATTTTGAGAGTGATTTTCAGAGTTAGAGGAAAGTCGGCCGGGGGATGTAATGGGTTAAATAATAAGTTTTGGAAAGAAATTAGCAAAAATGAGACAATGATCGAGGGTATAGTTAAACTATTCAATAAGATCTACGAGGGAGGAAAGTACCCGAAGGAATGGGAAAAAGGAATTGTCCAATATATAAGGGTAAAGATAGTAGGAGCAGTTTGAACAATTATAGAGGAATATCTCTGTTAGACTCCTTAAGTAAAATATACACTGGGTTGTTGGCGAACAGGTTAAGCGAGTGGGCTGAAGAAAATTAAATATTGACAGATTTTCAAGGGGGATTTAGCAAAAAGAAAAGGACAGTGGATAATATAATGATAGTAAAGACTGTTTTAGAAAAGTATAAGAGCCTGGCTAGAAGCACGGTTTATGTGGCAGCAATAGATTTTGAAAAAAAGCGTTTGATAAGGTGAATAGAGATGCTCTATTAGAGAAATTAGGCAGAATGGGGATTTCGGAAAAGATGTTGAGGGCAGTGGAGGGAATATATATAGGTTTGTCAGGTTTTGTGTAAAATTGGGGGACGGGAGACTGAGTAGACCCTTAGAGTCCGAGGTGGGTTTAAAGCAAGGGTGCAAGTTATCGCCAATATTGTTCATTTTATTTATTAACGATATTTTGGACGGGCACGGGGCAAACAATTGGGCCGTGCCGGTAATTAATGGCATGGACGTACCGGGACTGATATTTGCTGATGATGTGATATTGATGACTCTAACTTCAGGAGGAATGCAGAGAGCGTTAAATAAAGTCTCACTGTTTGCGAGGCAATGGGGCATGAAAATTAATGGCAATAAATCTAAAATAGTAGTAGCCCAGGTAAACAAGTGAAGAAAGGCGGAAGGGAAATGGGTACTTCAAGGAGGAAGGTTGGAACAAGCAAGGAAGTTGGAATATTTAGGAGTTATTATTAACAGTAAAGGAACATGAAACGATCATATTAGAAGGGTGAAAAACAGAGGATTAGCAGCTCTAGCCTTAGTTAGAAACTTGCTAGCTAAATACCCTGGTATTAGTTATAAAGCCTTGAGGCTAGTGTTAAGATCGGTTATCTTCGGGAGGGTTTTGTATGGCGCAGAAGTTTGGGTGTTGGAAGAGAAAAGAGGGGAATTAAGAAGTATTATTAGTAGTTTTGGTAAGATAGTAATGGGTCTGCCAAGGTGCACAGCAAATGCAGGGGCGGAATTAATGTGTGGGGAGAATTTGAAATCGGAGGGTGTGAAAAGAATAATTAGATACTGGATGAATTTAAAAAGACAGGAAGGTGGGAGGGTTTTACAGGCAGCGTATGAACAGCAACGTAAGAGCATGTATAAGGGCGGATGGCTAGAAAAAATTAAGGGATATTTGGAGATGATAGGATTAGGGAATCTGTGGGGGGAGGTTTGGACGAAGACATAAGTTAGGGGGATGAGGATGCTTGAGAGGAGGATTAGAGACACTCATAGGCAGAAATTATTGGGGGATAGTACACTGAGAAACTCGCTGAGTGTTTTTATTAAAATAGAGGAGGTAGCAGGGATAAATATTAGATACGTTGACAGGTCAAAAAGGTATGGAATGATGTGGTGGTTTATGGGATTACATAGGAATAAAGGATAGCTACATGGGAGGGACAAGACAGTGTGTATACTTTGCGGGGCAGTGAATGACGATTTTCACTTATTAAGTGACTGTGAAGAATTGAGTAGGATAAGAAATAGATTACTGAGTGTCGAACATCGGAAACTATTGGGAAGAGGGGATGAGCAATCTATTTTAAGATGGATTATTAAGCAGTGGGAAAGCGGGGGCGAGTTGAACAAGTATTTATGTGCGGTAAAATAGTCTTGTGAGAACAGAATGAAAGAGAGAGAGCTGGAGGGTGGACGAGGGGGTATGTGTTTGGAATAGTGATGTATGTCTATGGGAAGAGTGTTTAATAATAGAATGTTAGGGAATGGATGGAGATAGTTTGATAAAATTTAATGGAAAGGGGAGTATTGGTGTTGAGTACATAGTTAAGTGGGTGGAGTTGGGTAAGTGATATGTGATTTCATAAAGGTAGGGAGTTTGTGTTATGGCTGGATGGAATGCAATTGCTGAGTGTCGCTGTTTTGGTATTGATCGGGAGTAGGTCAGGAACAATGAATGTGACGTAAGTTGCTGAGCGCGTAAGGACACGTAAAGAGTTTTCGGGAACCATGAGTCGGTGACTGCTACAGCTAATTGTTATCACTTTTGTTATTATTTATTCCTATTATTATTATGATTATTATTGTATTTTTATTTAAATATTATTATTATTATTATTATTATTAGTAGTAGTAGTAGTAGTAGTAGTAGTAGTAGTAGTAGTAGTAGTAGTATCACGATTATTACATTAATACTATAATTATTAATATTATTTTCAATAGACTTAGTGCTTTGTGAACACGTATTGGGACTGGAAGCCTGTTTGTTCATAAATAAATACAGAATACAGAATTAATCATCATGTAAGCACACCGATGAAGATAATAAAGGGTGTCCCACAAGGCACAGTATTGGGTCCACTATTGTTTATTCTATTTATTAATGATCTAGAGAGACCGAGCTCGATAGCTGCAGTCGCTTAAGTGCGGCCAGTATCCAGTAATCGGGAGATCGTGGGTTCGAGCCCCACTGTCGGCAGCCCTGAAGATGGTTTTTCGTGGTTTCCCATTTTCACACCAGGCAAATGCCGGGGCTGTACTTTAAATAAAGGCCACGGCCGCTTCTTTCCACTTCCTAGGCCTTTCCCATCCCATCGTCGCCATAAGACCTATCTGTGTCGGTGCGACGTAAAGCAAATAGCAATGATCTAGAGAAAACAATACAAAATGCCGAACATACGCACATCGTAACATATGCAGATGTTACAGTCATTTATGTAGAGGGTGATAGCTGGAATCTCGTAAGACAGAGAGCAACTCGAGCAATGCTTAAAGTTAAAGCATGGTTGGATAATAATGAATTATTTTTAAACATTAGAAAAAAAAATAAAAAATATGAATTTTACAGTAACAGATACACGGAACGATTTTAAGGAATTAACTGTACACAACATCAACTGAAAATTTATTTGTAACTGCTACAAAATTTATAAAATAAGTAATGTTAAGTATTTGGGATTATTAATTGATTCGAACATGAAATGGAAAAGTCACATCACCGATTTAAGAAAGAAAATCAGAATAACTGTTTATATATTTCACAATTTAAAATACATATCGAGTATGAAATTGTTTAGAGAGATTTATTACGCATTAGTTCAGTCTATTCTTAGCTACGGAATGTTAGCATGGGGAGGAGCCTACAAAAATATAATCAATAAAATACAGGTTGTTCAAAATCTTATATTACGAATAATGTACCAGAAAGGAAGATTATGCCCAAGTAGTCAATTATATGCTGAAGCAAATATATTTAATGTAAAACAGCTCTATGCCCTTCAAATATATAAATATTATGAACAAAAACAAAAATATAATTGAGAACATTAAACATGAATATTCAACACGCAGTAAGATGTACCACCAGTGTAACTTATACAAACCCAAACTTAGCATAACAAAGCGCAATTTCTTGTACTTCATTCCAAAATTCTTTAATGTCCTGTCCGGTTCTTTACAAACTACTTCATTAAATCAGAAAATAAGTCTGAAGTGTCTTAAATCCTTTGTCAGGGATAATAAAACTGTTATGGAAGAAATAACTAAATGAGAATATCACGTCACCATATCCAATTTCTATTCGATGCTCCACCATGAGCTGTTGATCATATCCATCATTTACTCATACACATACTCGTACTTCAGGCATCATTTAAAAATATATTTCTCTCTATGTAATTAATATTCTAAATTACCAAACACAAGGTTTCACCTTACGTGGTATTTTACTGATATCTACTCGACTCTGTTGAAGTTGGTGTGATTTTGTTATAATAATAATAATAATAATAATAATAATAATAATAATAATAATAATAATAATAATAATAATAATAATAATAATAATAATAATAATAATTTATTTAAAGTGCGCAACAGATAGTTACAAGTACAATTTATTTTAAGTATTAATATGTTAATAATAATCCTACTATTTCTGTAATATATGTGGTTTAGTTACAAGATTAATTTTTCTCAAGTAACAATGTTATTAGAAGAGTTATGTATATAAGAAACAGAGTTCTGTAAATATGTAAACAACATAATGAGTGAATAAATACTACTACTACTACATAGTTCTGTCGCCGAGATTTTACTGTTTCAGTGTCGCCGTACTGCAACTGAAGTGGGGTACGGGCCCTCTCCACTCCCGTGAAGGCTCCTTGTGAACGGCGCGCCGGAGTCCATCTCCCGGCAAAGGCTGAAGTGCGGTGACACTACCGCCAACTCATCTGGGGACTGCACATATACTTCTAACATCACCACGACTACCCCTCTCATAGGAGCGGGAGAGGTGTATCTGAGGGTGCTTGAGGGGTCCGGGCGACCTCAACTGGGTATCGGCAGCGGCGGCAGGTTTAGCCTCAAAACTGTCAACATGTTGTTAATATTCTACAACAACAAGGACACTCTAAAACTGAAGTTAAACAAGTTTCCAACTATCTACTTCAAAAACAAAAAGACTTAGAAATTTTCTTCAACTGGAAATAATGTTTTCAAAATTATTCTGAGTCACCCAAAGGAAGGACTCTTGGGGGGGGGGGGTGTAGAGGTCTGTACCGGGAGGTACACCTCAACGGAGAGTATTCAAAACTAGCGCCTAAATGAACTCCTCTATTGGAAAACAGTGAAACTGAAACTACACCAACTTAGAACTTTACTCAGAAGATGTCACCAGTAAAATAAGAATTTTGTTATTGTGCAGTTTCCTTACCTGTGTGAATTTCTACTTGTTTGGTTTGCCATTCATCAAGAAGTTTGGACATTCTCCCATAGATGACACTACCCATAAAACTACGATCATGCACACTGGTGTGAAGTGAAAGCACTTTTGATTTAAAGAAGTTATGTATTCATAAGTTTTTTTAATGATTGATGGTAATTTAGTTTTGGGTTGGCAATATTTACCTTTTCTTTCCGCCAGTTTTTAGTCCAACCAATCACTAATTTCTGTAATTAATTTTCTACCAATCACAATCTTCTTCTACTTATATCCTGAGTGTAACTTTTAAATTGACCAATAAATTGAGAGGGTGTGGCAGGGTTCATTCGTGAAAGATCTCGAACCTTCCCTGAAGGTTTATAAACTGCGGCTTTGCACGTCTCTTGGCCAATTGATTGTCATCTTACTAGGAGCGTGTGTCAAAGCAGGAGGCCTCTTTCGTCAGGCAGCAGTACATCTACCAGCTAATGGCCACATAACATCTAGCTCCGCAGTGTAACCCGAGGGAAAGTTCCGAATCATTAACTATGTAACCTTTTCTAAAATGTAACTTTCTGCCGGCTAATGTAAAAACTTCATAAAATCTTCGACTGTAAATCGGGGATAGAGACTGATGTACCCTCATTTTGGTTTGAGGTGACTACGTTTTGTAACTGTTTTTCTTCCTTTACGTAAGACATTAATTTATCCTTATACGAGTCACCTCAGTAGTTTGGGAGTAGCTCATGTTTCATCGGCCTAGTGCCCTTTAGGTTTTAAGAGTTCATATCTAGGAGTGCAAGTACACCCCTCCATTCAATTTGTGTTTCGGGCCAGTAACTTAACCTGTTCTTTTCCGCAAAGGCCCAATAGGTTGGGTACAAGATAACCCTGTTTCAAATTTGTAAGTTTATCTTGATGGCGAGTGATTATAATTTTCGGATATTGCCTTGAATAGGCTAGAAGAAACTGAGACCTGTTAGCTCTTGTTCAATTTTGTGATTATAACGAGTGCCTCTGGAAGGCTAGACATTGTATTTTGGGAGCAAGTGCTCCATGGATTTGGGGGATTTCTGCCCTTGAGTAAATTTGTGCTCTTTGTTAATTTGAGCTCGTAGCTCAAGAAATGTAAAGCTCCTCTTCCTGCCCCGAGCCACACGACGGTTGTTTTGTGATTTACACAATGACTGGGTGGTTGAAGAATGAATTGAATTCCTGATGGCATGAAGGGTCTCAGATGTATTGTAGTGTCCCATGTTGAACTCTGAAACTGCCCTGAGTACACCTAGTTCAAGTTTTGACTTGGAAATGAATACTTCCTTCGGACACTTAGACCAAACCATACTGTGAAGTGACTCGTTGGCATTCTGGGTCCTGCCAGCACAACAACGTCGCAACATTTCATCCGAAGCCAGTCGCTGATATACTGGTGGAATCTTGGTTACAAAGGATGGCCTAAGTTTGCAAGTCATTCGACTGTGACTGTCAACTGGTTTCCCCTCTGCCTGCTGTCTATTAAAGAAGCACCAAGAATCGACACCTTTGGGGCAAGTTATATGCTGAGGTTTGAGATTTGTTGACATGCGATGTCTAAGGGTAGAATAAATTGCCCTCTTAATTTTAGTCACATCTGGGATGTTGTTGACTATGGCATGTCTGAAATAATGCCCATCCTTGGTCATGGTGGTTTCCGTCAAGCTGCCCTCTTTCCGCCCACCTAGTGTTTCACCCTTTGCCTTCCAATCTCTAACAGTATTGCGAAGAGCAGTGCCAAGGCGTTTCGATACATGATTAATGCACTCTTCCTTTACTATAGTGATACCTGGTCCATATACTCGAATCTGATTTAAATGAGCATGAGTCTTAGCATCCCCATCTGACAACATGGTAGTGTAGCGGAACCGCTTGCCAAGTGATCTCCTCCACAGAATCTCTCCAATATCTTTTTCCATAGCATTGGAGGACCCACAATAATTTTTTTCAAACTCACTAGAATTGTTATGACCTTCATACCATATATCAAATTCTGAACTATGTTTCCCCAAGTTCCTTTCAGCTACCACATACTTCTGACAGTACTTTTACAGCACATGGTAATCTAGCACAATATCAGTCTACATGTCAATATCAAACCCTACTACATAGTTGGATGTGTGACCACATTTATGCCAGCTGGCATCATATGATTAGCAAATATCTAATATTTCATTGTCATTAGCTCCTTGAGCACTGCATACAACTTGTGCAGCCATATCAATAACTTCTTTCCTCATTAATTTGCCCTCATCAATCAAAAGTTTCAGATGGGCTGAAAAAGGCCTAGGTCCTAAAGTGTTCATGCCCATACCAATAGAGAATTTTTCCAACCCTCGTTGACCCTTACCTAGAGTGCTAAATGTCTCAACCATAGCATTGTTCACATGGAAAGCAGGCCTCTGTGAATTATTATTTTTCACTCTTGGAGAACTATATACGTTTGCAGAAACATAATCACAAGTTCTGCATTTAACAATAATTTTAGAGGAAAAACCATGGCTCTCTCTAAACTGAATGAAAATTGATATGGTTCGACACTCTCCACATAGCAGTTCTTTGAGAAGTTCACTTCACACATCACGATGTACTAAGGTGTAATTTACAGGTGCAAAATTAGAACATTTAGAGGTAGGTTAAGAATCAGAAAATGAGTCGATTTTTCTTTCTGAAACAGTAATAACTGGAAGGGGTAAGGTACTAGAATCAGGAACCTGCTCACTAGGCCTAAATGGAGCTGTACCTGGCTTTACCTCCTGACATTTCCTTGCAGAATATCTCAATTTTGCAGCCAGACTTCTACTGGAAGGGCGTTTATTTCCTGACCTATAAGAAGTTCTGGGCCCTTTATTCATCATAACACAGGATGTTTGCCTAACCTAACAATGTATATAATTACAAATATACTGGAAACAACCCGTTAAATACACTGAATTAAAAATATTCACACTATATATACACAGTAAAATGAACTTAGGGTACTGCTTTCCACTGGATAAATAATTGTATCACTCAGGAATAAGATTTCTCGTGCAAAATGTATACAAATTAAAACAGGAACATGCTTCCACAACGCGACTAGTATAAATACTAAGTAAAAAATGTAAACAAAGATAGAAGAGAAAATATGCAACCTTGAAAATGCACTTGTGTGGCTAAAATAAATCTACTCTTGTTTTGCAACACATTTTTAGTTCCTTTTGCTGGACTAGTAAATTATTTCTTATTTTAGTAATTATTTTGACTATGAAGTAAACAAATGAAAGGAGTCTGCGTAGCTGAGTGTCTGTCGTCCTCGGAGGGAAATGTTTCGCGCAATATTCAAAACTCCGAACAAACAACTCAACAAAAACGAAGAGTGTGGCGTCTCAGTAGAAAGAGGGCGTGGACCGGACATTAAATCCCACGCGCTCTCCCTTTAAATAGCCACTGGGAGGTTTAAAATGGCGCTGGAAGGAAATTTATAACATTTTCTGATAGAGGGAAGATGGAGCTATTTTTTAAACACAAAACTCAAATAGTGATTTTTCGACCCAAATTCCACAAATTTCAGTCATAACCCCCCTTAAAGCCCAAGGTGTCAAGGTTCTGAATCTTAGATTTTTCACAATCTTGTTTTATGTTTGCTAGTTTTACCTGTAAAAATTGTTTAATTTTGAGTTCTGAAAATATAACATTCAGTTTAAGTTCTAAATTCAATTCTTGACATTGTAGTTAGACCCATTCACCCCAGCACCTTCTTTAACCTCTTTCTGCTCCACGGGTATCCCCGTATTAATAATAATAATAATAATAATAATAATAATAATAATAATAATAATAATAATAATAATAATAATAATAATAATAATAATTGTACCAGGAGGTACACCTCCGCGCCGCTAATTCAAACTTTGCGCCAGTTGAAACTCCTCTACTGGAGGAAGCCTGAACTTTAACTACAGTGTTAATTCTCAAGTTTTTCAGAAGATGTCACTACTTGTAAATTTCGAAGTGTTATGAACTGTGTCGCTTTCGATGTATTTTTGTTTTGCCTGTAGTAAGAAGTGTGAACATTCTCTTCTAGATGGCACTACTGAAGGACTACAATTAGGCACCCTAGTGCGAAGTGAGGGAACCCTTTTTTGAAGAAATTTAGTATTTATAAGTTTGTTCCTTATTAAATTTCTTTCAGCTTGTGTTTTAGTTGGCAAAGTTAACCCTTTCATTCTGCCAGTTTTGAAACTGGCCAATCATAAATTTCTGTAATTCATTTCCCACCAATCCTGGTTTTCTTCTTCAATTCTGACATGTAATCTTTTGGTCGTCCAATAAAAGGCTTGTGGGCGGGTGTTCTCATTCATGAAAGGTCTCGAATGTTCCGCGAGGGTATATAAACTGCTGATTTTCGGGTCTCCGTGCCACTTCAGTAACACCTATCATTGTGTAAATTATGTAGCAGGGGGCGGGAAGCGCCTCTTTCTTCGGGCAGCAGTTCAACCAACAGGTAATGGCCGTCTTATAACTTATTTTCTTGCCAGCTCAGCAGTTTAACCCTCGGGGCGGGTTCGAAACCTTCTACCATGTAACTTTCCTCTAAAATGTAAAAGACTATTGATTTAAATTCTGTCTCTGTAACTACAAATTGGGATAGAGAGTGCCTAACCCTCTCGAGCTCCCTTTCTTATTGTTTTTGAGGTGACTACGTTTTCTCAACCATTTTTCTTCGTTTCGTAATGTAATAGTTTACCTATCGTGTCACCTCTTTAGTATGGGATTAGCCCTTGCATATGCGGCCTAGTGCCCAGTAGGTTTTAATAAAGTGTATTAGGAGTGCAGTTTCGCCTCCTCTCAAGTTGGTATTTTGGAGGCCATGTAATTGACCTGTTTCTTTACTTAATAGGCCTCAGTAGGTTGGGTATTTTTACCCCTGTTTTCATGTGTTTGGAGGTCAGCTTGAAGGTTGAGTTTGGTGTGGCCTTTGATAGGCTGGAACTTTGAGAACGGGTTGCTCTTCCCAAAAATATTTTGTTTCTGTGTGACTTGAGGAGGCTTTTACTATGTAATTGGGAGCAAGTGCTCTTGAGCATGATTGGGGTCTTCTACCCCTTGGTTGAATCTGGTATACGGGTAAAGTTGGGCTTATAGCTCAAGAATTGTGTGTCTGGCTCTCGGAGCCCAAATCCTGTAGCTACTGTAATTGTACATTCTCGATTTGTTGCTAGGCTACTAAGTACCTGTTATATTTGTTATTTCTTGATCTTGAAAAGAAAATATAACCTTGTTAAATTTTAAATTAACTTTAATTTCGTAGATTTGACCTATTCACCCCAGCACCTTCTTTCACCTCTAACTACCACGGATAACTCCGTAAAAATAATAATAATAATAATAATAATAATAATAATAATAATAATAATAAATCGAACCCTCCTCTGTTGCTGTGGTTGTTGTCGTTTAAACGCGGCAGTCGCACCTCAAAAACCTCGCCGAGAATCTCGGAAATGACATCGTCGCGTGCATGGGTGAATTTTTGTGCGAACAAAATTAATTTAAACCGCAAGACGAGTACAACGATCTAACTGAAATATATGAAAATGCTGTCAAGATTTACACACGTACAGGAAGCTTAAGAAAGTATTCACGTCTGTCGTAGCAACTGATATCAAGATTACAACCCTAGGTCTTCCCGTTTGATGCGACTGAGCATTGTAATCACAGGCCCTTCCGTTTTACTTGTAATATTAGCTACCAAACTCCTCTTGTACCTCTTCCAGTTGATGTTCCATAAACAGGAAATCAAGTCTCCAACTTCTCGTGGAACATCGACTTGGTCGCCCTCGTACCTGAACAAAGACGCTGCTGGTTTAGGGTACCAATATTGTTGTGAGTCGCACTCTAGAACTCATTAACAAGGCCACAAAATTGTAAATTTGGGAAAGAATGTCGATATTGTATAATTTTCTATCTCCTTTTCAGCTCACTGGAGGCCCAGACAGTTATCGAACCAAACATAAAATTAAGCTAATTGTTACCTTATTATTGAATAAATGTAAGATTTGTGGTCACAAAATGCAAGAGATTTGTTAAAATTTGGTCTTTATTCATAGTTTTTTGTTACAGGCTCGCACAGATAGTTTTTTTGCGTGATAAATATCCGCTCGGTTATCGGAATATGACGTCGAAGGTTGGAGAGGTCATCCAGTCGGCCAACGAGCTGGCTGTATTCAGCATGCGGGACTTTCCTAACACTCAAGTCAATGAAATAAATAGCAAGCCAGAGCTAAAGATACCACTATCAGAACTCGTAAGGATGTCGCTTCTCTTGGTGAGTGTTTGTTTATTTCTCTATAGCTGATAACAAGGGGTCAAGGGTGAGTTGATGTCAGGCTTGGAGTGGACATTCTATAATAATAATAATAATAATTGTACCGGGCGGTACACCTCCACGCCACTTATTTAAAATGTGCGCCAGTTGAAACTCCTCTGCTGGAGGAAGTCTGAACTTTATTGATGGTATTAATCTTCAAGTTTCTCAGAAGATGTCACTACCTGGAAATTGTAGAGTTTTTGAACTGTGTCATTTTCGACGTATTTTTGTTTCGCTTGTAGAAAGAAGTGTGAACTTTCTCTTCTAGAGGACACTACTGAAGATCAACAATAGTGCACCCTAGTGCGGAGTGAAAGAACTGTTTTTTTGGAGAAAATTTTTATTTCAAAAGTTTGTTTCCTTTTAAATTTCTTTCTGTTATTGTTTAAGTTGGCTGTATACCCCTCTCTTTCCCCTTGTTTTGCATTTAACCAATCCCGAATTTCTGTTATTAATTTCTGACCAATCATAGGTATCTTCCCCCAACTTGAATATGTTGCTGTATCCTACCCAATAAAAAGTTTGTGGGAGGGTGTTTTCATTCCCCTAACGCCTAGAACCTTCCGCGAGAGGATATAAACTGCTGATTTTAGGGTCTCCGGGCCACTTCTGTTCCATCTTTCAGTGTGTAAAGTACATAGCAGGGGGCGGGAAGCGCCTCTTTCTTCTCCAGCTGTTCAACACCAGGTAATGGCCTCTTAATAACTTCTTTTCTTGCTAGGTCGGCAGTTTAACTCTCGGGGCGGGTTCGAAGCGTTTCCACTATGTAACCTTTTCCTAAAATGTAACTACTCTTTTCATCTATTCTCTTTTAAAGCTGCATATTGGGATAGAGAGTGCTAACCCTCTCAAGCTCCCACTCATATTGTTTTGAGGTGAACTTATTTTCTCAACCTATTCTTCGTTAACGTAAAACAAATTGTTCTTTTCTAAAGTCACCTCTGTAGTATGGGATTAGCCCTTGCATTAGTGGCCTAGAGCCAGATTAGGTTTTAAAAAAAACAAGTGTATCAGGAGTGCAAGTTCGCCTCCTCTCAAATTGTTATTTTAGAGGTCATGTAATCAACCTTCTTTTCATTTAATAGACCTCAGTAAGTTGGGTATTTTACCCCTGTATCTATGTACAGTGAGGACAACTTGAAGGTGGAATTTGGTGTGGCCTTTGAGAGGCTTAAAGTGGAGAGCGAGTCGCTCTTTTTTGAAAATTGAGTGTTGTATGCCTCGTGGAGGCTTTTCAGTGTAATTTGGAGCTAGGGCTCCTAGGCATGAATGGGGTTTTCTGCCCCTCTGTTGAAACTTGTGTTTTGGGTAAAACTGAGCTGATTGCCCAAGCATTGTGAAGTCAGGGCGCGAAGCCCAAATCCTGTAAATATTGTAACTACCCTTTTGACTTGCTACTTTGTACCTGCCATGCTTGTTATTTCTTTGTTTTTGAAAAGAAAATATAACCTTGTTAAATTTTAACTTAATTTTACTTTCGTAGCTTGAGGCCCGTTCACACCCGCACCTTCTTTCACGCATAACTACCACAAAAACACGGTAACAAGTGGTAGCAGAGCGTGGTTGAATGGGTCTCAATTTAGCCCTTTTTGACGGCTAAACATTGTTTTGTTCCGAACTCTAACAATTTTCTCAGTTGCTGGAATTTGTTTGTGAGTTTTTCAAAATTGTTCTGTCATCATGCCCGGACCTCGCGATGTTCTCCATCTTAACTATTTGCGCAAAGAGGAGTTGATATATGAGTTAACTATTAGAAATGTGCAATCTGGAGGCACGGTTGCAGTAGACACAAATAAGCTTAGAGAGTCCCTTGATTTGCCCATTTCCATCCCCACCTTGGGAGAGAAAGAAATTGACGACTCTCTTTCCACGATCGTCGAGAATATTACTGGGCTAGCTTCTGTAGTTAGTTTTTTTGATGAAAATGATCCTTCTCCTAATCAAATTAAGCGTGTGCAAGCCAGGCTATATCATTTCTCAAATAGAGTTAACGATCTGTTGTCTCTAAAGCTGAATGACGTTCAGAAGAAGGAAGCTAGTACGCTGCTGGAAAATATTTCTGAATTGTCTAGCAAGGTCACTCAATTGTTAACGGGGGAGGTTCCTCCCAAAAGCGATCTACCCACCACAGTGAATGCAGGTAGTGAGGAAGCGCCTCCCAAGGGAGAAATCAATAGGATAACCGTTGCTGCTCAAACTATCCCGGCCCCATTGGACAACGAATCTGAACGCCGTGCATCGTTGAGTAACATCCGTTCTGAATTAACTTCTTTGCCATTGAAACCTTTGCCTACTGTGTCACCCGGGTTCAGTAGCTTGCCTCATCCATTGGCAATGTTGCTCAGAGGTATCTCTAAATTTTCCGTTAACACCACCAGTGACGTAATTTCATTTTTAAGATTTCTAGTTGAATTTCAGGATCATGCCCTTGTGTTTTCTCTTTCTCCATGTCAAATTTTGCAAATCATCTATCCTTATGCAATTGGTATTCTCTCTGACAAAATAGTAAGAGCCATAGCTGAACAGTCATCTATTGAAGATTTTCACGCACACTTGCTTGCAAATTTTATTCCTGCTCGCGCGAGGTCATCTCTGATTCAGAAGTACTATTATCGTGTACAGCGCTTGGATGAGAACTTGGCATATTAAATACAAGATATTAAATTCTATACTAGGGTGTTTGCTCTTCACTTCCCTGAGGATCAAATTGTACAAGCTATTGTGGAAGGTATTTCACCATCCTATAGGTCATATTTGTGTTTCGCGGCGTGCCCGCAAACTTTCTCGGAACTTGAAGCATTGGCCGTCTCAGCAGAAGGAGTTAGATACGCCGATTCTTTGCGTGTAGCGAAAGAACCCCCGCCTTCCTTTAGTAATACTCGGCCTCCACCTCGCCGATCAGTCACCCCTCGTAAATGTTATGCTTGTGGGTCGCCTGACCACCTGCGCAATAAGTGTCCACTGATCAAGTCGAGTGGGACAAGGAATGGGGCTGGTTCATCACAAGGCTGTTTTAAATGTGGGGCTTTCTCACATATCGCCGAGAATTGCCCAAATTCGAATAGCACCCCCTCCTGCTCAACTTCTGGTGCAAATTCCACCTATGCCAATAATAAAAAGTGACTAGTGGCTTCGGCTGAGTCGACTAATCCATCTTCCCGAGACTCAGCCCCTAGTAAACAGGTTGTAAATTCAGGGAACGAGCAATTTTCAAATTCATCTTTTGAATGCCCCAAAGAGTGTCTTAGGATTGCGGCGGATTCCCCCGCACCTATTCCTTTTCTTAAGATTGAGTTAAATAACGAGCCTATAACAGCTCTCTTAGATTCAGGCAGTGTTTGTTCGATTATTTCGACTGAATGGTATTCTAAATTGAAATTTGTTTGTAAACTACCTGACTATGTCTCCTCTCCTGTTCAATATGTTTCGGCTAATTCATCCCCATTAGAAATTCTAGGTTCCTTACTGGTCAAAATTCGTATTTTTAAATTTACATGGAAAACCAAACTGTTTGTGGCTAAGCACTTGTCTTGCCCCATCATACTGGGAGCGGACTTCATTTGTCACACTGGTCTTGTGCTCGATCTTCAGAGTAAGTCGTGCACATTCAAATTTGCGTCCAATTGTAAAATTCCCTTGTTAAAATGTAATTCTGTGTCATGTTCATCTATTTCGCCTACCCAGGATGAGATGTTGTTAGACCTTAGACATCTACCTGAGGAGCAGGCTGATAGTATTCGTAAATTATGTCAGTCATTTCCAGAGGTGTTCTCTGATACTCTTGGTGTTACTGACCTTATTGAATACAAAATTGAGGTCACGGTTTCGATTCCTGTCCGTTTTCCACCTTATAGGCTATCTCCACCTAAAATGAAGGCTCTGAAAGAAATTATCGATCAGATGTTGAAGGATGGTATTATTAGGCCCTCTAAGTCAGCGTATTCTTCGCCTATTTTTCTAGTCCCGAAACCCCAAGGAGGCTTCAGGCCTGTCATTGATTATAGGGATCTCAATCGGAAGGAGGTGTTGCAATCTGTGCCCCTTCCTGACCTTCATTCTTGCTTTTCATGGTTTCGTAAGGCCAAGTTCTTTACTATCTTGGACTTGAATCAGGCCTATAATCAAATTCCCCTTGCCGAAGAGTCTAAACACCTTACAGCGTTTGCCACGGACTGGAACTTATACGAATACAAACGCGTGCCTTTCGGGCTCCCCACGGGAGCAGCTGTACTCACTAGGCTACTAGATAAGGTCTTCTTCGACATCAAATTTGAGTACTTATATCACTACTTGGATGATGTCGTCGTATTTTCAGAGACTTTTGAAGAACATCTAGATCATCTGCGAGAAGTTCTCGATCGCCTTCGTAAGGCTGGGTTAACTGTCAAGTTGTCCAAGGTCGCCTTTGCTAAGCCCTCTATGTCATTCCTAGGGCATATTGTGTCACCTGATGGTGTAGCAGTCGATCATTCTAGAACACAGGCCATCCGTGATTTTAAACCTCCCAAGGACATTAAAGGTATCGCCAGGTTCATTAGTATGGTGAATTTCTTCAGGAAGTTTATTCCTAACTTCGCTAATAGAGCGGCACCCTTAAACCTTCTTCGTAGGAAAGGCATCAAATTCGAGTGGGGACCTTCTCAACAAGCCGCTTTTGAAGATCTTAAATTAGCTCTCTGTAATGCCCCTGTACTTGCTATGCCTGATTTCTCGAAGAAATTCATCTTCCAAACCGACGCGTCGTCGTCAGCAGTTGCGGCAGTCCTTCTTCAAGAGACTGAACTAGGGAGGCGACCCATCGCCTATGCATCTAGGACTCTATCGGCTCAAGAAGCCAAGTATTCCATCTATGAGCTCGAAGGTTTGGCAGTCTTATTCGCCTTAGAAAAGTTCCGTCTCTATCTGGAACACGTCAAATTCGACCTGGAGACAGATAATCAAGCTTTAAGCTGGGTCTTAGGTAGGCCGCGTCGTACTGGTCGTATAGCCCGTTGGGCCATCCGTATTTCTGCCTTCCAATTCGATGTCAGGCATATCAGAGGTACTGAAAATGTTGTTGCTGATGGACTCAGCCTTATGTTTTCCAACGACGTCGAGACCCATGAACCGGTCGACAGTTCATCACCTCCCGAGTCCATACTATCTGGTGTTAATGCCATCTTAACAGATGCTCCCATGCTTTTTAGGGATATTGAGAAATACCAACGTGAAGATCCGACGCTGGCTCCGATAATGGAAACCCTTTCTTCTGGGGAACATGTCGTCCCTTATGTTCTGAGGAATGGTGTTTTATGTTGCCCTTCGAGGCATGACAAGATGATGAAGGTTGTCGTTCCAGCTGTCCTTGTGCCTATGATCTTCAAATACTATCATGAGACCCCATTGGGGCGGCATCTGGGAATATTTAAAACTCGTGAAAAGATTCGTGAAATGTTCATCTGGAAAGGTATGGACGGTGAAATCCGTGAACTTGTATAAGCTTGTAAATCTTGTTTGCTCAGTAAACCCACCATGTCCACCAAGGTAGGCCTTTTGTCTTCGTATCAAGCGTCGCGCCCCATGGAACGCCTGTATATTGATTATGTAGGACCCTTCCCCCAGTCAAAGGGAAATGCTAACAAGTTCATCTTTGTATGCGTAGATGGCTTTACTAGATTTTCCTGGTTATTTCCGACTAAGCTGGTTACCGCTCAGTCTACCATTACTTGCTTAAATTCTATTTTTGCTTCTTTTGGTCCGTGCCAATATATTGTATCTGATAATGCTAAGGCTTTTACATCTAATTTATTTCGTAAATTCTGTTTTGACTTGTCCATCTCTCATGTAACTACTTCTGCTTATTACCCTCAACCATCTCTGGCTGAACGGGTTAACCGTAATCTCAGGTCCGCACTTATTGCCTATCATCATGAAGATCATTCCAGGTGGGACACGTCCCTGCATTGGTTAGCTTTTGCTTTGAATTCGGCGGTTCATGAATCACATAAATTTACTCCAGCCTCGTTGATGTTCAAGTTTGTTTCCAACACGCCGCTCTCTAACCTCTGGTCTCTGAGTGACATTCTACCCGAGACAATAGATCCGGACAACATTAAAGATCTTTGGAAGAAGGCTATAGCCAATCTTAAAGTGTCTCATGAAAAGGTTAGGGAAAGGTATGATCGTGGACGGAGACCCACCCCTTTGAAGGTAGGTGACCAAGTTATGGTCAAGAACTTTGTTCCCGCGGGCAAGCTTGCCCCCAGATTTCATGGGCCTTGTATCATTCTCGATTTTCTTACGCCGGTTACGTTGCTATTAAGTAATCCAGCCACCGAGAGGATATTTAGGGTTCACCTGTCCCAGGTGAAACCGGTGTAATTTCTGTGTTAACTTGCTTCATATTATTTTGAAAGGAATATCAAGGTTATATTTTTTTTGAGTTTCACTTTTAAGGCTTTCTGCCCTTTTATAATATTTTGTTTCATATGTAAGTATTTTTTGTAAACCCTCCCCGCACCGTTAAACTGCCATTCTGTCCTTACCACGGCCATTACCACGCTCCCGTCTCCTGCTATACACACTGTGGCTTGCTTATATTAAATGCCACGGATTTCTGCACGCCGCTGGCCCCTCAACCTCTCCAACAAGCCTGTGCCCTCAAAAAATGATGATAGTCCAACAATTCTGCCGCCTAGCTTCAATGTTTCAGTGCCCCCGCAGCCGCGCGGCGCCGTGCCGCGACTGGGCTAGAGGAAGGGCCCCCTCGACCCCAGCGAGGACGACATGTGCACGGCGAGCCGGAGCTCTCCTCCCGGCCAAGGCTGATGTGCGGCGCACGACCTGCTACTTGCCCGCAGCCTGTATATGTTCACCGCGGGCGCGGCGTGCTTCAACACCACTGCTCCCCTCATAGTGCGGGCGAGCGGTATCTCAGGGTACTTGAGGGGTCCGAGCGGCCTCCTTTGGACGCAAGCTGCAACGGCCGGTCTGGCCATCCAACTTCATCAACATCAACTACTTGGACAGTTACTATAAGCAATGACTACACTTGGGAATTCAACAACAAAATCTGGTGGACTTAGAAAATTTTTCCTCGACTTTAAAACTAAAGTTTTCCTTCTCAATTCAACCTTCTACAAACATTAAAAACTTTACTTCTCCAGTTACAACAAAAAATTTGAAACTGAATCAAACCACATTAAGAAAATCTTATAAATTCTTCAGCAATTAATCTCCATATCTATATCAAAACTTGGACCTTGTTTTCAAACAAATTTCATGTGTCACCCCTGGAGGAACATTTGGGGGGGGGGAGGTCTGTACCGGGCGGTACACCTCCACGCCGCTTATTTAAAATGTGCGCCAGTTGAAACTCCTCTGCTGGAGGAAGTCTGAACTTTATTGACGGTAATAATCTTCAAGTTTCTCAGAAGATGTCACTACCTGGAAATTGTAGAGTTTTTGAACTGTGTCATTTTCGACGTATTTTTGTTTCGCTTGTAGAAAGAAGTGTGAACTTTCTCTTCTAGAGGACACTACTGAAGATCAACAATAGTGCACCCTAGTGCGGAGTGAAAGAACTGTTTTTTTGGAGAAAATTTTTATTTCAAAAGTTTGTTTCCTTTTAAATTTCTTTCTGTTATTGTTTAAGTTGGCTGTATACCCCTCTCTTTCCCCTTGTTTTGCATTTAACCAATCCCGAATTTCTGTTATTAATTTCTGACCAATCATAGGTATCTTCCCCCAACTTGAATATGTTGCTGTATCCTACCCAATAAAAAGTTTGTGGGAGGGTGTTTTCATTCCCCTAACGCCTCGAACCTTCCGCGAGAGGATATAAACTGCTGATTTTAGGGTCTCCGGGCCACTTCTGTTCCATCTTTCAGTGTGTAAAGTACATAGCAGGGGGCGGGAAGCGCCTCTTTCTTCTCCAGCTGTTCAACACCAGGTAATGGCCTCTTAATAACTTCTTTTCTTGCTAGGTCGGCAGTTTAACTCTCGGGGCGGGTTCGAAGCGTTTCCACTATGTAACCTTTTCCTAAAATGTAACTACTCTTTTCATCTATTCTCTTTTAAAGCTGCATATTGGGATAGAGAGTGCTAACCCTCTCAAGCTCCCACTCATATTGTTTTGAGGTGAACTTATTTTCTCAACCTATTCTTCGTTAACGTAAAACAAATTGTTCTTTTCTAAAGTCACCTCTGTAGTATGGGATTAGCCCTTGCATTAGTGGCCTAGAGCCAGATTAGGTTTAAAAAAAAACAAGTGTATCAGGAGTGCAAGTTCGCCTCCTCTCAAATTGTTATTTTAGAGGTCATGTAATCAACCTTCTTTTCATTTAATAGACCTCAGTAAGTTGGGTATTTTACCCCTGTATCTATGTACAGTGAGGACAACTTGAAGGTGGAATTTGGTGTGGCCTTTGAGAGGCTTAAAGTGGAGAGCGAGTCGCTCTTTTTTGAAAATTGAGTGTTGTATGCCTCGTGGAGGCTTTTCAGTGTAATTTGGAGCTAGGGCTCCTAGGCATGAATGGGGTTTTCTGCCCCTCTGTTGAAACTTGTGTTTTGGGTAAAACTGAGCTGATTGCCCAAGCATTGTGAAGTCAGGGCGCGAAGCCCAAATCCTGTAAATATTGTAACTACCCTTTTGACTTGCTACTTTGTACCTGCCATGCTTGTTATTTCTTTGTTTTTGAAAAGAAAATATAACCTTGTTAAATTTTAACTTAATTTTACTTTCGTAGCTTGAGGCCCGTTCACACCCGCACCTTCTTTCACGCATAACTACCACAAAAACACGGTAACAATAATAATAATAATAATAATAATAATAATAATAATAATAATAATAATAATAATAATAATAATAATAATAATAATAATAAGAGGACGCATCGTAGCCATGATCGTTAAGGCGTTGAAGTCTAAATGGCCCTGACAACGTGGTTACCCGGTTCGAGTCCCGTTGGTCGAAAGAACGTTCACCATCAGAATGTTGGCCGGCAGGGTAGGGGAATTGCTGGTATCCTACTTTTATCACTAGATAAGCCTTGATTAAATTCTAAACGTCTCCGCAGTGCTCATACGGAGTGAGGGCATATGACGCTGCTGCTGGTGATTCGACCGTCGCATGGTGACGTTAAGCCATGAGCAGTCTCCTTGCTGCTGTTCGACAGGAGGAAGCGTAGGCTATGTGCCGGCACTGGTTCTCACCCTCTCCTCTCTAACTATCATATTTCATCTCATTAACTTTTCTTATAAGAAAGGGCATTCGGTCATAACAAAACCGCCTCGTCAGATTCATCTCACATCATACACGACCCCGTAGAGAAAACGGTACAGGGGTTGGACAAATAATAATAATAATAATAATTATTATAATAATAATAATAATAATAATAATAATAATAATAATAATAATAATAATAATAATAATAATAATAATGGCGAATGTCCTCCGAGCAGGCCTGGGGTAGGTCTTATAGGCGACCTGCATGTCTCTGTGGATGCGGCTCCTACTTAAGAAGACATCACAAACACACGGCCCCCGATTAACCAATTAACGTTAAAATCCTGACACGGCAGCTAATCGAATCCGGTACCTATTGTACCAAACCATTTCACCACTTAAGGAAGAAATATCTCAATATAGTAGTGGAATTTTCACAGAATTTGAGTGGAATATTTGTGATTGATGAATGTTCAAACAAGGGAACGTGATGTAACACAAAGGTGTGCTGTCAGTGGTAGAGACAAGTCGAGGGAGAGAAAAGAGAGACTTTCAGCTCATTTGCAGCAGGCACCAAGCTATACAGTTAAGTGCGGTCAGTAGGCACCAAGCTATAGAGTTAAGTGCGGTCTCTCCACACGAGCTATAGAGAGGCTTTCAGGAGCTCATTTGCAGCAGGCACCAAGCTATACAGTTAAGTGCGGTCTCTCCACACGAGCCATAAAGAGACTTTCAGGAGCTCATTTGCAGCAGGCACCAAGCTATACAGTTAAGTGCGGTCTCTCCACACGAGCTGTAGAGGGGCTTTCAGGAGCTCATTTGCAGCAGGCACCAAGCTATTCAGTTAAGTGCGGTCAGTAGGCACCAAGCTATACAGTTAAGTGCGGACAGTAGGCACCAAGCTGTACAGTTAAGTGCGGTCTCTCCATGCGAGCTATAGAGGAACAATCCGTTATTAATAGTACATTATTCTATGCAAGTAGTTCCACTTTTATCCTCCCGTCTCTTTGGCCGCTCTGCCTGCCGAAATATTTAAATCACACTGGATAGAGTCCTAGTGCCGTACCCGTCATTGGACTTTCGAGCTTAGTTTTGCTGTTGGCTGAACTACAGTCGATGATTCCCCTTAGCCAACACGTGCGGAGTCTCGCAGATCCCCTCTTTTCTCGATCTTCCCTTGTATAAACATTTGGAGGCGGGAGCCTAATGATATGACCGGAGTAGGAGAGCTGCACATTTCTATTCATCCTGGTTAATACAGTAGACCCGCATTTCAAACGCTCCTAATCTTCTGACGATGGCTTTCCTCACACCAAGATATACTGCACTTCGGCAGTCTATTTGTACAGCATTCTTTCCTCAAAGAATATGCGTGTAAAGTGTACTAAGAGGCCACAGAACCAGGACTGTGATGGTGCTTAGGTCATGCGGGCATAAAACTTGAAAGTATATCCCTGATAATGTCCATGTATAGAGTATTGTGTGTGTAGTATGAGTGTCCGTGAGGTGACGCATTACAGCTCAGCTGTTTGTCTCCTTACTCCCCAGTCTTCCCAGACCGAAGTTTCCAATATTTTCATTACACTATTCCTTGACAGAAGCCACCCAGAGCAAATCACGCTGCTCTCCTGTGGATCTTTTCATGTCGTTCTTGAGTCAAGTAATCTTGGTGAGACCGAGCTCGATAGATGTTGTCGCTTAAGTGCGGCCTGTATCCAGTAATCGGGAAATAGTGGGTTCGAACCCCACTGTCGGCAGCCCTGAAGATGGTTTTCCGTGGTTTCCCATTTTCACTCCAGGAAAATGCTGGGGCTGTACGTTAATTAATGCCACGGCCGCTTCCTTCCCATTCCCAGGCCCTTCATCTCCCATCGTCGCCATAAGACATATCTGTGTCGGTGCGACGTAAAGCAAATAGCAAAAAAAAAAAAAAAAATTCCTTGTGAGTCTCTCACACGCTGAAAAGGTCTTACCAATAACTTATACGGCTCTGGTTTACATCCCTACTGCGACCCCTAAATACACCCATAACCATATGACGAGATCTGTAAAGCTCACCTGGGTACTTGCAGTTATCCACATGTACTACTTTCACAGCGTCGACACAGTAATTAATATACAAGGAAACACCGCCGTCCAGTAACACTGCCTTGCAGAATTCGCTCTTAATCATAATATGACGAGACAATGCTTCACCTGTTCCATTGCAATGGTCTTGCTTTCTTGAAATGTAGCCACCTATTCTAGTCCAATAGTCCTCTCTTACCTGTACCGCCCTGTTGATACGCCCTGCAATGGTAAATAGCGATGCAGTCCATTTGGCCTCCTGAATATAAAATATCTGCTCTATCTTGCTTGGGTCCTGCTAGTTGATCCTCACGGAAATGAATTTTCCTAAACAAAAATGTTCTTCTATCAGAACAGTTTGACATTTTGAAGATGTGTCCAATATAACCATAAAGAATACTTTCCTCAGCTTCCGCTTATCACATTTCATGCCGGGGATACTATAGACTCTGAATTAATTTGGTATAGTTCCTTCATGCAAACAGCCAAGTAACTGGGGAGGTGCTCAGAGATAAATAGGTAGTTATGTCCAACTTTGTCACATTTAGAGAATATGTATGGTAGAATACTAGAGAAAAGTCGTAGGTATTTTATGTTCACTGTATCGTGGCCTCGTAAAGTTGTATATGCTGTCACCTGTGTGAAATACCTTGAAATGTCAGATATTCTAGTAGTTTGTCTTTCTGGGACAAATGTCCCTATCATCGATTTTCTATTGCTCCCTGTTGTTGAAAGGACATTATCAACCTGAAGGAAAATTGGTATTTGGAGCTTGGGTGAGCTATCGCCAGTCAGTTTTCTTTCAATCATTCAGTAGTTCAACAATTTAATCAGCCTATCAATTTATATAACATCAAATAGATTGTCGAATCGAAATGTATAAAAATAAATCCTTCCAGAAAGAGCAGCTGTTTCTCTATTTAAAGAGTGAATTTTTGAGCCAAGGTTTCTTGTACTGATTGACTTTCGTGTGTATCATCTGATGGCGGATTAAGAGAGAGGAAGCGACTCAGTACCCTGAACATGAGCTAATTAACAAGGTACGGCAGAACTTTAACTATGTGAATCTCGGGAGAGATTTCGATGTTTTTAGTAAGCACGCGACAGTTAGGGTGTCCGCATTTCTGTGAAATGTATGTAGGGCTTTCTCTGGTGTTTGGTTTCCTTAATATAGAGAGGGTAACCAGGTAATACTAAACTCGTGGGTAAAATACCCGTTCTGCGTTAAGGGTCTGTGATGACAGGCAATCGTAAATAATGTATTATACTGCCCCGAAAACAGGCGTATTCTAAAATCATTGTGAACTACAATCGAGGGTTCGAGCCCAGTCTGGTGTAAAACTAGAAACCACGGTTCCTTCCGATTCGGTTTACCTTTTGCAAAACCATTTACGAATTGGATATCAGAGTTCGAGCCCCGACCAATGTAATGTGCTCTGGAAGCTGCGGCTTCTCTACGTGAATTATGAGTTTTCCATTTGTAAAGACTAGCACGGGTCATCAGACTGTGACAGACGCGAGTCCTCTCCCCAGATATGTTGTTAAATATCAGAGCATTCGAGATCTTAATTGTACATTTCTCGAGCGTTGAAATTCCATTTCTTGGTTCACGTTCAAAGAGTTAGAAAGGAAAGAAAAAACAATTCCGAATATATTGTATTGGTAAATATTACCTGTGCACCTCACGCTCTCTGCCCCGTGCAAGTAACTGCAATCAGTGTTCAGTGAGAAACTATCACAGGACGAGTTCCCCGCACAACAGTTACTTGGACTAGATGGGGCTGTAGTCTTACTCCAGTATATAAATGTAGGCCACGACAGGGAGAAAATGTAACAAGGGACGTGGAATTGTCAGATAATTTAACATACGTATATTCCTTTAACAAAGTTCATTAAGCTCTCATGATTATAATTAAAAAGTAGTTTGGATCAAGTTCATAAATCTTTCCAGAATATATAAAACTGCACGGGGAAACAGACGATTACATTACATAGGTAAATACTGCGCGCTGTTTTGTTAACTGACCATCAAAGTTGTCAAACTGGGCTGACAACTAAGGTAATGTGTTTGTTTGACTGACGTTGGATAGATGGAACCGAAATCAGTGTTCTGCATTGAAATACCAACTTTTCTGTCACAACCTCCTTTAGAATGTCACTTCAGTCATAGTTAACTGTTGAACTCTGTACCTTTTCCAGGTTCTCTTGCTCCTGATGCTAGCAGTTTCACAGGCGAGCGCAGATCACTGTGCATCGTCCGTGGGCTCTAAGTTGGACGTGTCTGTGCATGGCCGCAAGAACGCCAGTGGACATTGGATGATAACGGTACCGTGTGTTCTCAATTGCAGAGTTGTTCTTCTGTGTTGGACGGATAATATTTTATGTTTATGTTATAAATACACGTGTTTTATTTCTTTATATTCAAAATGTTTGCATGCGCCATTTGAATTTAACACAACTTTTAAAGTACAGTAATACAGTTTGTGGAATTAATCTGATAGGTACTTGGTATCAAACCGCTGCCTTCGTGATGTAAAGATTGTTCTGTTGCTCTTATGACGTCACGCAAAGAGGCAATGCAAGGACGTAATATTATGTCTCTACTTCTTAATTATGAAATATTCACAAATGTTGATTTAATATAACAGGCAAGATCATTACCAACTGTAATCGCATCACAATTCGTAAGTCAGGTCTATGTAATTTTATCTAAGTAGGTTTGAAGTGTGATTTAAACGTTCGAAGCTTGAGAGTTTTTCTCTTCAGTTTACCCAACAAAGAATTATTATACATTAATACAAATATGGAGACAATAAACGCACAAATGGTTCAGGGAGGACACAAAATGAGGAGTGAGGTAGTTTGATTATCTGATTATTTTTTATTCTACCATTAATCAGAGATGTCAGGGTTCGAATCTATGTGTTGCATGTACTCGAGATATTTTATTCTAGAACTGAACAGAGAGAACAGGGAACGAATTCAAGACTATATTTTTTCTGTTAAGGTGACTGTTGTGTTTGCGTCATAAAGTTGATGTTATATTCGAGAAATAAGGAAAGAGAGGTAGATTCCCATTCAGTTTTATTCCGTGCAATCACCGTCTGAATGCGTGTCAATTTCTATCTTTTTACCAACAAGTTATCGCGCTCCTAACATATATTTAAAACCAAGCCAAGTTTCCCTGTTCAGAACACGGGCGAATGTATGCTGACTATTCAAATCGCTACAAACATACATTTATATCTGGAATGTATGAGTAATATAAGGTAGCAACAGACTGTATATGTTGCTCTTGGTAGAGGGCACAGCACAATGCATTGCCGGTCCTCTGTAACGGGGGAGGTCACGCGTCGGATGGAGACGTTAAGACTTGCACAAGATGGCGACTGGAAGGCGGCGCATATCACAAGATAAGTAAGGATAGACCCCTCCAGGGTTCACATCGGGAAGGGGATCTCAAATATGGATTTGGGAAGGGGCATCTCTCCAACCTGTGATGTTAGATCTCTGTAAGGTGATGTCAGGAAAGGGCATGTCAAGAAGGGCAGCTAGCCTTAAAACTTGGGTCCTTTGAATTTAGGTCTCTCTAAAAAGGTGTCGGGAAATGCGTATGTTAAGAAGGGCAGTTAGCTTTAAAACTAGGATCCTCTGAGTTTAGGCAATTCTAAGGTGGTGTCGAGAAGAGTTACTTGGCTGTAAAACTAGTTTCTGTGTAGTTACGCCCCCAGTCGTTCTCTCTTCCTAAAATTCTGCGCCAGCACGTGGCTAAGTCCCGTCGTGATAGCAGCTGTGAGGTTAGGGTCGTTCAATATTCCGCGCCCAACACGAGCACGTGGTTAGGACTTGTCAAACTGACAGCAGTGAGGTTAGCCATGCACACTTATTCAAACTCCGCGCCAAACCAGTGCACGTGGTTATGACCTGTTACGATGACAGCAGTGAGGTTGGAATCGCCGACTTATTCAAAGTCCCCGCTATAACAAGTGCACGAGGTTAGGACCAGTTAAGATGTCAGTAGTGAGTTTAGCCATGAGCACTTATTCAAAAAATCCGCGTAAGAAAATAAAAGTGAAGTTAGTGTCTGTCAAGATGCACGAGCACATGGCCGTGACGTCATGGTCACATGACCGTGACATCATGGGTCCAATGACCTTGCCAGGGGTAAATGACCTCGTGGGACATTGCTGACGCAGCACCCATTGTTTTTGAATCCACGTTGTCCTACTACTACCAATAATAATGGTCAAACGTACAGTAGCTTTCTTGTTTCGTTTTTTCCTTGACACTTGTGGCACTACCCTTCAGTCCCTTTCTTCTACACAAACATTTGTATCAGTTTTTGATTAGGAATAGCCATGTTTTCCCAAATATTAATTTTGCCGAGGAATAACTTCTTAATTATTACTTAAGTGTTAACTATTAAGTTACATTGCTTCAAACATCTAAACATTATCTACCAGCAATGATTTAAAGATGTTAAAAAGTATGCATAAAATGTTGCCGGGCTGAGTGACTCAAGCGGTTGAGCGCTGGCCTTGCGACCCTCATATTAGTGTGTACTTACTTGTATAATTGTGTGGCAACTGCGAAACTCCATACACTTTTTTAAAATTTGCAACACATTATACTTCCGCCTAAAAGTGATGTAAGATAACAATTAAATAAGAAATTCCACGGGAAGTGTTACGTCCCTTGAGTTGATATTACTCAGCACGAGAAGATACCATACCTAACCTAAACTATGCGGTCTCAAGTAGAGGAGCAAGGACAGTTCAACACTCGGAAATGAGTCAGCACCCGAGGTCTAGTAGCGTAGCAATGCAGGTTCCAATGCAAGGTCATTGAACCCCAGTATAGTAGATAAGCAATGTCGATTTGCGCATTTTGCATAAGAGAGCGAATCTAACCTTACAGTCGCTATGTTGAGGGGCCTAACCATACTTTAACGCCTAGCTGCCCTTCCCGACGCCTAAGAGAGAGAGCCTAAACTTACATCCACCAACTGGAAGTGACTACCCTTAGTTTCACGTCAAGAGCCCTTCCCGACGCCAACTGAACAAGATGGCGCCCATACACATCATCTAATGAGACGGCCTAGGGGCGCTTGCGCAAGGTGGCACATGTTCTTATGAGACGGCCTAGGGTTACGTGCGAAAGATGGCAGCTATACATAGCCTCTTACCAGACGGCTTAGGGGCGCTTGCGCAAGATGGTGCCTACACATAGATGGCTTAAGCGCTCTTGCGCAAGATGGCGGCTATACAGAAGCTCTTTTAGAGAAAGCTAGCTGAGAGGCCTACTGCTCAAGATTGCGGATGTACAGAAGGTCTTATGAGACGGCCTAGCGGCGATTGCAAACGATGGTGGGTATACACCGGCTCTTAGGTCGACAGATGATTTCCATGGGTGAATGCACAAGATGGGGGCTATACAGGGGCTATTATGGAGAAAGATTACGGCTATGGACCATTGCACAAGATGGCACACATGGGCTGCTATAAGAACGCCTAGTGCCATAGGAAATATATTGGTTACATTTAAACACCTAGCAGTCGATCAAATTATCGAATAAACAATGTAACTTGAAATTATGTTTGGGAATATACTAATTGAATCTGTTGGCATTGTTTATAAAAGCTTGTAGCTAATGCAGGAGCGATAAAGCCGAATAAATCGTGCTACACACATGATAGGGAATGGAACTCAGGGGCCACATCTTAATAGAAGGACAGAAGGGTAAAATGACTCTTCCTCCTCCTCCTCCTCCCCTTTCCTAGAGATAAAGGCCTAAATGGCTAATGGTCTGAAGAGCTAATGGGCTAAAGCGCTAATGATATCTTATTAGAAGTGCAAAAATGTAAAAGAACACCTTCTCCTCGTAGGCATAAAGGTCTCGAGGGCTAAGGGGCTAAAGGGCTAATGGCCTAAAGGGCTAATGGGATAAAGGACAAACCGGCAAAAGTTCTAAAGGGCAAAATTGCTTACATTTTTATAGTATTTAGGGAGCCTCTCCTCTCTTTATTAGGGCTTGAGTCCGGCTTTACAGCTAGAGCGGAGTTAACACCCTGAGGAGGGGAGAATGATGGAAAAGAGTCTGTACCAATATAGGTAATCGTTCTACTATATGCTACAGAAGGATGACGTAGATGAGAGTGAAGGTGAGGGATGGGAAGGTAGGAAGGTGTTTAGGCTGTTGTGCTGTCGGGAGGGAGCTTGCAGGAAAGTTCTTCACTTTGAAGAGCTATTAGTCAATAATACCTGCACAACGTAATTCTTGTTGTATTTCAAAAATATTTTTATACCCTGAGTAACCAGCATCTTGACTGGCTCTTAGAAGTTGCAAACGTTTTACAACTACGTTGGGGTCCTTACAGTATCTTACGTCAACGTGGGGTAAGATAGGATTGTTGTTAATTTTGAGCCTATATGCAGACATTTGATGTGTAGGGACTTGCTTTAATGTAATACGTGCTTCATCAGTAGCGCTTCCAGGTACAAAATTAACTTGTTTCCATAGCATGAAACGTTGAAATTTTCTTCCACTCTATGTTGCATCTCCTGCACTGCGACAGAACCTGAAGTAGACTTAGAAAATGAAGTAAAATCATAAAGCTCTAATGGCAATGAAATATTGAGATCTTCTCTTTCTTCTTCTCCTTTTCTTTTATTATCACTATTATTACCCTTATTTTCATAACTATGACATTGCCTCTCTTTATCTCGAAATGTGTGCTTAGTAACAGAACTTGATGCATGCCAAGACAGCAACGGAGAATTAAAAATCTCACGCAGAGGTGTACTTTTTAAAAATTAATCAAAGTTTTCTTGACTACGGTTGAACTCTTCATATTTTCTTCTCGCTGAATCTACATTACACGCGGCTTCGTGACGTTGAACGTTCTATGCGTTCTTGAACTCTCTTCTACAATATTTACATTGGAAAATTGTCCTACGTGATATCTCCTGACGTTTCTTGTGTTAATCTCGGGAAATATTTTTCCACACACTTTGCAAATATAGCTAGAAATAGGTTTTTCAACGAAGGACTTTAATTTTTTGCTAACAGATTCTTCATTGAAAGATACAAGTTAAATCTACTAGACACTTGTTACTCTATACTTCGATGATGCGAACAGCTTAACGATTACCAGTAACCTAACAGAAAAGCGTATAAGCAAGGTAGTAACAGTGAGGTTTAGCCCCGTCAAGATGGCAGCAGTGGGATTAGCGATGTTCTGTTGTTTAAAGTTCGGTGCCCATGTGGTTAAATATGGCAGCTGTTATCTTGACAGGTGTCAAAAAGCACGTGGATTTTATATTCCGCTCCACGACGTGCATAAGGTGGCAGCAATTAGGTTTAGCGCTATAAGGAGGGCAGCAGTGAGGTTTGCGATGCTATATTGTCCTTAAGAGTGAGGTTTGGGTCCGTTAAGGTGACAGCTCTTACCCTGGCAGTTGTTACAAAAGCACGCGGCCAACACGTGAGTTTGTTTACACACAGGAGCACGTGGTCGCGACGTCACGGTCACGTGGTATGCTGCGCCTGCACCCGTAGTTCATAATCCGCGCGGATGTGGTTAGAACTTGTCAGAAAGCAGGTAGATTTTATATTTCGTACGCCTTCGTCGTTAAGATGTCAGCTGTTATCTTAGCATGTCCGATCTATGAGCACTACAAGCGCTACAAGTTCTGTTACTAAGCACACATTTCGAGATAAAGAGAGGCAAGTTCATGATTATGATAATAAGGATAATGATGCTGATAATAATGGAAAAGGAGAAGAAGAACTCAGTGTTTCATTACCATCAGACCGTATGGTTTTATTTCATTTTCTAAGTGTATTACACGTTCTGTCGCCGTGCAAACATCCCAAAAAGATGTCTGTCTGTTAGGTCACCAGCCCAGAGGCTGGTTGGATCCTCAAATAGCACTACCAAAGGTTATGCATTTATAAAGAAACCCCAAAAGCCAATGGCAGCACCAAAATGAGGCGTACTAGGCAAGATGAGGAGTGAGGTGGTTTGCTATTGCTTTCCTCACTGGGTCAGAAAGTACTACTATTGCAGCACGACTGGCCCAGTGAGCAGCACCTTTCATAACACTCAGATGCACCCTAGCAGCTTCCATATTGTCACAGCCATGGATGTTGACTGGGACTTCGTAGGAAGCTACATTTTACTCTGGCCTGTGCCAAGAGATGGATGCAAAAGTACTGTATCCATAAAGAAATGACAGAAGGCTACCCAGAAAGATATGCAAAATAAAGTAGAAGAAAATTTCAACGCTTCATTGTTATCGAAAGATGTTAAGTTTGTACCTGGAAACGCTGCTGCTGAAGCACGTATTACATTAAAACAAGTCCCTACCCATCAAATGTGTGCATATAGGCTCAAAGTTAACAACAATCCTACGTTAGCCCATGTAAGGACCCCAACCAACTCGTAAAATATTTGCAACTTCTAAGAGCCTATAAAGATGCTGACCTTGCATTGGAACCTGCATTGGTACACTACTAGACCTCGGGTGCTGACACATTTCTGGGAGGTGAACTGTCTTTGCTCCCCTACTGTCTCATTATCTACGTCAATTCTGATGTGATAAGTTTGAAGAAGGAACATTCAATATACTTAAATTAATGTTAAGTTATGCCTTTCAACAGTCACAATTATCCATGGAATGAATTTCAATCGCAACTTGTAGCATTCACTTAGCTCATTAAATTGATCAGCTGATGGGTTTGGCGCGCTTTCTACAGTACGGCCTGTTTATTACGAAGGCAGTGATCAAACCAAAACCTCATTTACATGTGCTAACCACTAACGGCTTTAGGAAGAGACAATAAATAGCAGTGAGGTATCCCATAGCAGAAGTAATTACATACATGTGTAGTGTTGTCGCTGGGACTTGGGCAAGCGATTTAAATTATATCTGCCTTCTTCCTAATCGGCTTGCCCGAAGACAAGCAGTCTGCTTGTTCGCGACATGGTCACCGGATGCGCTAGGACTTAGTAGTTAGCAGAATTAACACTCACAGACTCTACTCTAAGGAGGCTGTGGATTTGGCCATTGATTTCAGTTAAGCAATCTCCGTATTGATTGTGCTTCTTTTGGGTTCGCCTACTGTTTGCGAAGTTTGTTAGTGTGTTTTATATATGTGATTGTGTTGTCCTCCGTTGCTCAGGTTTTATGACAATGTTTCCCATAAATTCTTAAGTTTAGCTGTGAAGAAGACGACAGCCACCTTGTTATAGTTTCTTGTTTGTCGTTGATTGTAAAATTTTGCCTTGAAAGGTATACTGTGTTAGTTAACACCACCTATGTGTCCTGTACACCAACTAAGGAACGGTAGCCATGTTTTGTTAGTATTCAAGCATCGTATATTTCCAGTTTGATTTTCAACGTTTAAGTTACTTGTTCTTTGTTATTGTGTGTGTCAGACAGAAGATAACGAACAATTGTCTGCCGTCTATGTAGGAAATCAGGTGACGCTGGATCCAATGTATTACTTTTTCTGTGAGATACGTCATTCGAGGATTCACGGATTATGTGCTGGCATCTCTGATGTGGAAGTTCAGGATCTTACTTGCACTACTGACTCAAGGTGTGGGCTGCGGGTTAGAATTCACCCACGGTAACCTCTGTCTGTCGTAAAAGGCGACTAAAAGGGGACCGAGTGGCCGTCGATATAAGTGACCCGCCTGAATGTCAACAGCCTCCTCCGCGGGTGGATGAACGAATTGAGGTTACGGCACTCTCTTGTCCTTGGAGGGAGAAATTGCCCCTAAAGGCGGATGACCTATACATATTGGTCAACGGCATGGAATGGAGAAGGCAACGGGAAACCACTCCATTAAGGATCCTAAGGATATCCCAAGTAGAATGCAAACAATGGGAGCTGACATTAATGAGGAAACGTTGACTACTGATCATGGATTTCGGAACCCTAGATCTAGCAGGCGGTGCGACGTAAAGCCCCTAGCAAAAAAAAGATCTAGCAGGAGAGGTAAGAGCGCTTCTCAGGTCATTAGCAAGCGAAATCGCACTAAAACCGCCATGAAGATGGGAACATGAAAAGTACGAACGCTATTGAAAGCTTGAAAACTGGTTGAATTGAGAGGCCAGATGAGGAAGTATGAGGTAGATATATTAGATATACGTGAAGCAAGATGGAAAGGAAATGGAGACTTCTACAGTGATGAGATTACAGTAATTTAAGTTGCGCAGAGAAAAGAGGAAAGCATGGAGTGGCACTTATAATAAGAAGAAAATGGTCAAATAATATTTTTAGTACCTACCATGGCAGGTACCGATTAAAGATGGCGAAAATTAATAGTGCACCTGAGGACTTGGTAATAATTCAGACATATTTCCCACCATCGGCTCATAATTTGGAAGAAGTGGAGACTATGTATGAGGTTACAGAAGTACTATTAAAACAAACTAAAGAAAAAGATAATGTCGCTATAATGGGCAATTTTAATGCAATAGTGGGATTTCGTACAGGCAACAAGACAGTAGGAAATTTTGGTATGGGGGAAAGAAATGCAAGAGGTGAAACTTCGGTAGATTCCTGCAGTAAAAATGATATGGTTATTACAAACACGTTATTTGAAGTTCCTCTTAGAAGAGGTACACGTGGAAGTCGCCTGACAAAAGACGATTTCAGTTAAGGGCTTAAAGTCAGATTAGAACAAAATACGGAAGAGGAAAAGAGAAATGGACCAAAAGCTTTGCTGAAGAGATAGAAGAAAGTATGGAAAAGGGAAAAGAGGATCAAATATATAAGAAAATCAGTGCCCTTCACTACAAAATTGGAACTAAATCTCCAGTAGTAAAAAATAAAGAAGGAATATTACTGGTAGACAACGATAAGATATGTGCTCGCTGGAAACAATACATGGAAGAACTGTACGGTGATTAGGACTTCAAGAATGAAAATAATCAAATTGAAGACATCAATGAGTGTGGAAGAGAAATGCAATGTCCTCCAATCATGAGACATGAATTTTAACATGCCATTCGGGGTTTGAATGTAGGAAAACAATCGGTGTTGATGATATCCCTGGAGAATTACGGAAACATTTAGGTATCAACATAAAGACCAATTATTCAGAGTAATAACTGAATGCTACGAAAGATGAATCGTGGCAGAAGATTTCACACAATGCAGAGCCATTAATATACAGAAAATAGGAAGGGCAGGTGACCGCATCTATTATAGGACACTTTCAGTATTAACACATGGCTCCAAGATACACATTCATATGGTCAAGAGAAGAATAAACAGGAGGTAAGTATGTTGGAGAAGACCAATTTGGATTTAGAGAAGGCAGAGGAGCAAGAGAATCAATTCTGGCCTTACGCATGTTAGTGGAGAGAAGGATTGAAATGAATAGAACAACTTGTCTTACCTTCATTGACTTAGAAAATGCCTTTGACAATGTGAACTGGGAACTACTGTCTAGAACTATGAGCAAAATAGGACTGGACTGAAAGGATATAAGGGTGTTTAATCAACTGTATCTGAACCAAAGCACAAAAATAATCATCAAGCAGGCAGAAGAAAAGCCAGTATTAGAGAAGGAGTTAGACTACACTGGCCGCAGAAAAATCTAACTGACTTGGAGGAAAATTTCTCCTCCAAGCCAGAGGACGAACCCTTTTCACTGCTAAGTTGGAATAAAATGAATGTAGAATCTAATAAAAGTGAAGAGGGAGAAGCTTTTCTTAAGAAACGGCTCTTTTCAGCGTTGAAGTTTGAGTTATTTAGTGAATTGTGGTGTTATAATTTGGAATAGGCCTAATTATCATTCTAGCCCAGGTCATACTACTACTACTGCTACTACTACTACTACTAATAATAAACAAGCCTCTGCCTTAGGCCTAAGTGTGCAACTGCTCAATCAAAACAGCGCGTCATAGTAGAAATCGAACAGGTGGAATACTATGTTGAACCAGTGTGTTACGTATCAGCAGTATCAGAAAATGGATGAACCAAAGGAATAGCATGCTAAACGAGAAAGATTTCAAACTACCCAGCTATTTCCAGCCGATATTCAGTCAGTCTGTTATACTCGGTTCACAGTAGTAATCCCATCTATCGGATATGAGTGGCAGCATAAGGGACAAAGAACATCACAAAAAACAATGGTCAATGAAATTATATTGCTGATCAATGTTATGCGCTTTCCACATTTTAGGCTTTCACATTTAGTTTTCTTCCGACTCTGAAATACCACTGTTATCACGGTCGGTACGGTAAAACTGAATGAAACATAAAAGATCGGAAATTGTACTCTCTATAATATTTGTTACGTAGTACTTTTCGACAGCACCAATAACACAGGTATTTAAAAATTAAATTTTAGGCACCTCCCCGTAGAATACATTTTCATCCAGCTTAGCCTCTAGTTTTTTTATTCCCAACTCTAAATACCGATTTTCATTAAATTCTGCTATCCCAATTTCTCGTGGCTCGGCGTTGATATGGATTCAGTAAAAAAATACAAATTCATTAATATTTCTGTTATCACAGCTGGTACGGTAAAAATGTATGACAGAAATGATCGGAAATTTAATTCTATGAAACTTTAGTTATGTAGCATTTATCGATAGGACCAATAATAATATAAATATTTGAGAATTAAGTTTTGGGCCAACCCCTAAACTATCATTACTTTCACTCAGCGTGAATAAAATTATTTATAGCCTAGATTGTAGTGACTCATCCACGGACTTCTCGTGATGCGTGTACATACATACATACATACATACTGTACCAGTAAAAGAGCCCGACTCTCAGATTAAATTTTTAAAGGGGCACGAAATAGAGATCTCAGGGTGAAAAACTGGATTAATTGTAGCTAGGGCTCGGTACAGGAGGTAGGGTCCTATCTACAGAAAAACTTTGACCCTGATTGTATAAGATTTTATTCAAATAAGTCATGAGTTTGCACATCACCTCTAAGTAGAAATGGACTGTCTTCCTCGTATTCCAATAGTATGGCTTGGGTTCTCCAGCTCACCAAGCCAAGCTGGTTGAAGCACGTTCCAGAAGACTCCAGGGATTCCAGGGACTCCAGATACTTCTGACAGAGGCCGTTGGACTGTCTGGATTGACGGCGAGTAGAGATGTCTCGAACTCTGAGGCCCGGGTTGAACCCCGATGATCCAGGCGATGTTGTAGATAGTCACGTACTACCTCAGTCCAATGAGACTGAGAGGATTGATGTTCCCAAAGTCACTAGTAGCACTGAGTCCATGAACACCTTGGATGATCAACTTATAAGCAGGGATCTTGATAATTGTACATCAAGACTTCCAACACTCCTAAAATGACATGAGTGGTATTAATAATTTTAGAGTTCATCACTAGGAAAATCTTCGTCTCTGAATAACGTTTGGCAACGAAAAATACAAGTCCCTTCTTGTGAAATTATAGTTAAAATCAAAGTTCATTACTGGCGAAGGTGCAAGTCTTTGCCTAAACTCGAACGAAAAAACATAAGTCCATTCACTTGGAAGTCTGAATATATTTAAAGTTAATCACTGGTGAAACTCATAAAGTCTTTGAGTGACCACTGACGAAAACACAAGTCCATTCACATAAATACATTCGCTGACGAAATTTATAAGTCTCTTAAACCAACACTGGCAAATGTACAAGTCTTTGAGTAAATGCAAGTGAAATCCTGACTTTGTTCAAAGTCGTTGGGAAGTTAAAATTCATCACTAGCAATGTTAATCAATCACTGTCTATTAGAAGAATGAGTTCCTTAACAGTTGCAAATATTCCACGTAAAAAACACAAGTCCATTTTACGAACACTTAGAAAAGTTCCCATCTCGAATACGCGTGAATAATACAAGTCCATTCAATGAACACGTAGAAAAGTTCTGGTCTCGAACTCATGAAAATAATACAAGTCCATTCAGTGAACACTTAGAAAAATTTCAGCTTCGAAGATGCGTGAATAATACAAGCCCATTCAGTGAACACTTAGAAGAATTCGGGTCTCGAACCCATGTAAATAATATAAGTCCATTCAGTTAATACTTGGAAAAATTCCAACTTCGAAGACACGTAAATAATATTCAGTGAACACTTAGAAAAATTCGGGTCTCGAACCCATGGAAATAATACAAGTCCATTTCCTGAACACTTAGAAAACACTCGAAGTTTTATGAGTCCACTTTATCAAACTTGGAAGAATCGTCTTCCCACACTTGTACAATGACAGAGTTCCACGATGATAGTAGCAGCAGGAGTGTCCTCGCTGACTACTCAGCTGAGACTGTGTGTATAAGCTACAGTAGGTCCCCTTTTTATTCAATCCGGGATGTCTACGTCATAATACTGTTTGATTGAATATCTCCCGAATCCCTCGATGGATTTGCTTGAAACTCGTGCATTGGGACGTTTAGGTGATCCCAAACAAGATGACATATCGCTCGACTCGCTAGCACAATTATTATGGGATTTCCAAATTTTCTCCATCGAATTCTCTAGAACAAGTGACGTGGAATCCAGAAAATACCAGTCAAGGCTGGCAACACGTGTTGAGACGAGCGGGCGGCCTAGCTAGCCCCTGTGGCTACGTCACAGCTCACAGTCGTCATACACTTCGCTAGCTGGTCCTCGCTGCTTGTAAACAAACCATCCGCGCTCGGAACATTACGCGTGGTAAATAAACGAAACTTATGCTCAAAAAATACTTATGTACAGGTCGTAACCGGTACAATACATACATACATACATACATACATACATACATACATACATACATACATACATACATACATACATACATACATACATACATACATACATACATACATATATGCATTCCTACCTTCACGAACGTCAACAATGTGTGAAAGATAATAATATAATCGTTCCCTCGTGGCGTCACGTGAATAGAGGAGTCCCTCAAAGCTCTGTACTCGGACCTTTTCTTATCGCACTCTTTGTGAATGGCGTATCATCGATTTTAAGACATTGCAAATACTGCATGTACGCTGACGACCTTCAACTCTACACAGACTGTACAGCGCAAGACCTTCAGGAAAGTATAGACTTAATAAACATTGACTTACAGACTGTTAGTGAATGGTCTGCTGCCAACGGCCTTCAAGTGAATCCTACAAAGTCACAAGTAATCTTTCTAGGCTATCAACATCAAATGGCAAGTATTAATAAACTTCCATTGCCGAGAGTAATCCTTCAGAATGTTGCAATTCCTTTTGTACCACAAGTGAAGAACCTCAGCGTTATCATGGACGAACGCATGATTTGGTCTGAACATATCTTACATATCTGCCAAGAGGTTTTATCTGCTCTTCATTCTTTATATAAATATTTATTTCCAATAAAACTGCCTGGATCTATAAAACGTTGTCCAGCCAAGTCTTATCTATTACTACACAGCCTGGAGCCTTAAGAAGTATTCCAGCCAGGTCATATCTACAGCTAAAAAGCCTGGAGCCATGTTAAGTATTCCAGCCAGGTCATATCTATTTCTACACTGGCTGGAACCGTAAGAAGTAGTCCAACCTGATCATATCTACTGCTACACGGAGCCGTAAGAAGTAGTCCAGTCAGGTCATATCTACATCTACGCTGCTTCGAGCCATAAGCCAGGTGATATATAGTGCTACACTGCCTAGAACTGTAAGAAGTAGTCCAGCCAGGTCATATCTACATCTACACTGCTTCGAGCCATAAGCCAGGTGATATATAGTGCTACACTGCCTAGAACTGTAAGAAGTAGTCCAGCCAGGTCATATCTACATCTACGCTGCTTCGAGCCATAAGCCAGGTGATATATAGTGCTACACTGCCTAGAACTGTAAGAAGTAGTCCAGCCAGGCTATATCTACTGCTAAACTGCCTGGAATGATAACAAGTACTCCCTGTATCTGTAATTTGCTGTTGATTTCCTCCACTCCTAACTTCTAAAATTGGTATTTCCTGTGTTAAGGAGATATTATCGAGGACTTAGAGTACGTCTCCAGTCTTCTTGGTGAGCTTAAATATTTCACAGCTACGCAGAGCAACCGAACACCAAATGCTATTTAATGCTTAAAAGTTAATTCTCGACACAGTTACGAGTTACCTCGCAACATTGGTCATAAGACTTCAGAAGCGTCGTTGTTGGACATGTTGTAAAATTTTACAGCAGGAGGATGATGCCCAGAAAACCCGACAACTCGTGCTTTATAAACACACGAACAATACACTGAATAAAATGACTCTGCGATTTTCAGAGTAATGTCTCAGAATAAGGAACAAACAACATGTCTCCAATTACCACTCTATGCTACGGCGAAACGTCGAATAAAACACCAATCATCGTTGTGTGTTGTGGTAGATGGGCATAATGGCATTTCATGTGACGTGCGAAAAAATAAAAAATAATCACGAGTGTGATGAGGCAGGATTGTTCCAAATGCGTGCTCCATATCCACCTTGGAATTACAGTGGATTGTCAACTAAGTGTAAGGTCTATGTCTAAGGTTTGCGATCTTCGTTACAGGTTGACACGCGGCGATTGACATCGACGGAGAACCAATGGGAATTAGCCGTGAATGTCCACCAAGAAAGAAGATCATGTGATAGCAGTGAAATTGAGCAGCTTGTTTCGGTGACTACTGTACATCGACCAGTACACGGTAAGTTTCTGATCGTTGTAATGAAACTCTCATACACACTCGGTATCCCTTAACTCAAAGAAGTAGGACCCCAGTGTTTGTGGGCGGCTATCAGCTAGGGGGCGCGCTTGTGTTAGTCTCCTACCTGTTCGATATAGGAGACTGGACAACGCGTTCTGATATTCCGGAGAGGATTGGAATTAATTACAGGGAGCGAAGAATAATAGAAACTGTACTGGTCAGAATAATGGAAGCAACAATCCGCCAGCGAGCGGGCAGGTGTGTAGTCTGCCTCTCTTACATCTTAATGTGTATATAGCGCAGGCAATAGTAGTCATTGTTCTGGAGGAAATCAAAGAAATACTAAATAAGAGCAGTGGAATGTAGTAGATAAAGTCAGGTGAAACAGGTGATATTTGACTAGGAATTGTACTGATTAAGGAGGTGGAGGAATTTGGGGAACTAGGAAGTAGAATAACCAATGACAGGAGAAGCTAGCAGGACGAAACCTTCTACTCACCATGAATATACTATCCAGGCCGTCGTTTGTGGAAGTATTTGTCTGAAACGAGAGACTGCATGGGATAGCAACATGCTAAGCAGAGAAAGTGAGTAGAGGCCTTTGAAATGTGGGGTTACAGAAGAATGCTTAAGGCAAGTAATGGAAACTCGTGTCCTTGCCTTGAGGGCGTGCAGTTTCTTCCAGCCGCACTCTCAATGGAGGTGAGCGTATTTAACTACATACTTGTCGTCCTGCCAACATTAAGTTTCTCAAAGCAGTGGGTATAAAAGGGTGGACACATTTGAATTGCAAGTAATTGCGCTAACCGTTACACTACGGAGCTTAAGACGAGATTGGACGATCATAGCACAAACGAAGAGCAGGTGACTGGACGGCGATATGGGATAAGCTTAGGGTTTCGACGGAGAACAGGAACAATGTACAGGATGCGATGGGAGGGGAAGTTCCGAACGACAGGTACGCTAACTTTTTCAGGGGAAGGAAACTGAGGGAAAAGGGATCAAGACAAGGGGAATTTTCACTAGGGCATCCGTGAGGCACCGCTGGTAAAACACAGAGGGGAAGAGGGGGAAGTGAAAGTGTTACAGGAAGTAGGGAGATCAGAGAAAAGGGAAACGTAGAGTAGAGGGCGTGAAACAGGATCAATAGAAGGAGAAAATGGAGGATGAAGTAGGATCTGCGAACAGCAAAGAAGAATAGGGAGAGTAGTAAGGGAGGGGATCTAATGACGTGGATGGGGTCGAGGCTCTGGTCATTCAGGACTCTTTAGTTAGGCTCAGGAGAAGTGCGTGGAGGAAAGGGAACCAAGGTAGAGGAGTTACGTTAAGTCAGAAGTTGACGAAAGAGGAGTGTAAGGATTGTGTGGTAGTTTCAATGCTGGTACGAACAACGTACGACAAGCAGGAATAACTACCAACACAGAGTGGGATCTTGTTATGAAGTTGAAGGGAGATAGGATTATGATTATTTGGATACATTTTAGGAGGGATATTGAATGAACGGGTACTTTAGATGAAACTAAGGAGTAGGTATGTGTGAGACTGGGAGTGAGGTTTGTAGCTCATGTGTGTGTGTAAGTTAGGGGTTTGCTTATAAGAGATATATTGAGGACTAGGCAGCTGACGTGAGTGAACAGGGACATGGCAGTTGTAAGGAGAAGGATATAATGAAGTAACGCAGTATATATTTGTTTATCAGATGTTATATAAGGAGTTGGATCGTGTCTATGAAGTGACATAATGATGCGGAAATTTCTTCCGGAATTGGAGGGTTTATTGTTCAGATAGGATGCAATGGATACGAGGGGGAGTATTTATACGGATGAAAGAAGAATGTGTTATCTATTAAAAAGTTAAACTTGAAGAACGTGTTCAGAAAGCGATATATTCGGGGTGTAGGCCTACTGACATGGATGGCTTGATGCACACGAGAAAGTATTTGATCAGATGTGGATAACGACAGAGAGAATAATGTGATTGTAGCGAAAATGATAGTATGTACATTAATTGCAATTCACAGAGAGAGGTGGACCTCCATTGGTCTCTTGGTCTAGCGGGTCCTTCAGTTTCCTGTCCGTTGTGGCTCTTGCCTTCCTTTTGGCGGCAGCTGCGTTCGTTTTTTTTCCTTTGTGGTTAAAAATGAGCGAGGAGTGTTGCTCTGATGGCGAGCTGCAAGAAACAAACTGGCATATTGTTATCCCTTCGTCCCTGAACTTCTATACCCAGAAGTTTGAAATGAGCAGAGACCTTATTCTCATCTCATGTAAGACCACTCTACCGGAATTAAACGTCTTGAGTAAGATTTATTATTTCCTTTCACTTTAAGCTGTCCCTGACTTTCAAACAACGAGGAAGGTTTTAATATGGTACTCGGGCTGTATCAAAAATTTTAAATTCCTTTGAAGGTTGAAAATCTAAGAATGTTTCCTGTTTTTAGCATTTTGGGTATCCGTAAGCCACACTAAGTTGTGGGAGAGCCTTACATCTCACTGCTCGGTGAATGCTGGGATGGTACCTATTTGTCAGGGTTCCCTCACCAAGTGTCCGATCATACGGTGATCGTCTCACTACTGCAGAACAGGGAGAGCAGACCACATGTTGTTAGCTGTGTTCCAAACAGAATGGTTCACATGTGACTCTCCTACGGGAGTTTCCAGTGAAGACTTCCAATACACGCCACCACCAGCGAACCATGTCCTATTGGTTACAGACATTTCCTCAGCTCAGGACTCGGAAATTTATGTTCCCATTTTCTTTCAGGTCAGACCGAATATAAATTTTTTTTATTTTATACTCATAACTTATTTACGTGGCATCAGTTATAAATGAGACGATTTAGAGCTTTCTGTAAAACCAAGGTTACTCTCGGTAAAACTGACAGCTGGAATGAATGCCCTGAGTGAAGGAGACCTAAGATGTAATATTCCCGTTGCTGTATAACCAAGCTTTGAAAATACAGCAATATGTAGTGATATAAACTGAAATTACCTTCATTAGTAATCAAATAAACCTTATAGGTTTTAAGCTTGTCATTCTGTGTAGAAGGATCTAAGTTAAAATGTAACCTTCTTTCACCTTCAAGAATGATAAAACAAACCAAATACACCGATCTGGAGCAGCATTATCATAAAGAGTAATGTTCCACACAATAACAACAAACCTTTAAAAGACGGGAGAAGCACATACTTTTACCAAAACTTGGTACAGACGTGTTTTTATACATAACTGTATTTTGAAGCAGACATTGCTGTGACCGTGAAATAATTATGTCCGGATTTTACTTACAGAGACTCTGATAGATTTTCGGGATTTTTGTTTACCAGAAATTAATTATTTCGTGAGTTTTTTGTTCCAGGTACTTCTACGAATACTACACCAGCTATAGATACTACATCCAAACCTACTACTACTACTACACCCACTACAACTACAACAACTACTACTAAACCAAAGTCATGCCCTCATTCAGGTGAGTTAAGCAGATTATCCGTGAATGGTGTAAGAGGGACCTACGCTCTCCTTGTAGTAAAGAGAATATGATAAACTTGCTGTAGGAAGAGAAACGAGAGTGAAGGCGAGACCCGGTGAGTGTTCCATAGCTGAGCGACGTATCGTAGCCCCACACGCGAACCGGTGTTACTATCACGTGGAAACAACTGTAGGATTGTATTATACAGGTCATGGGTTCGAAATCCCCCAAGGTGATTCCGTGGCTCCTTAATTATGCACGACACAAAAATCTGGGTGTGTACATATAGTACCTTTTACACGTTTATGGCACTTTCCTAGGGTGACGTTATCTGAGTTTGTGTCATGTTGTGTGGGAGGAAAGCAAACAAGAAACTACCCCATAGGAACCACCAGGGATCCACACTTCCTTACTTCTAGTTTCCAAGTTAAATGCAATACGTCCACAACCTAGCAAACAGCCCCATGATGTGCTGAACTCTGGATGTATGCTCGTCTCCCTCCTCAGCTTCTAGATGATGTAAGGGAGCTGCTAACTCCACGTATTTATTTACTAGCACTCGAACAGCAGATTGCAATGGAATACTCCAAGACTCAGTTCACATAACGGTGCTGAATGTGGTAAGTAATGGGAACTCGTGTCCTTGCTTTTCTTTCCAGCAGCACTCACAATGGAGGTGAGCATATTTAACTAGATATCGGCAGTCCTGCCAACATTACATTTCTCAAAGCAGTGGGAAGAAAGCATGGGCACACTTGAACCGCTACACTACGGAGTTAACCCGGACAGAATGTGAACTGCGGTACAGTTCAACACTCTGACTGAAAAATCATGAAACCCGTTGTTAATGATGTCTCCCTTTTTGCTGCGCTATCAAAAAAGTAAAATGACTGCTTTGTTCCTTCTGTAACGTCTCCGCGATGTGATATGGACGCAGCACCTCACAGGACTGCAACTAAGTATCACCTCTGCTATTATCCGTTGTAAGATGAATTTGTATGTAAACGAATCGATCAAAACTTCTAATTCCTACAACTTCCCTTACATCACATTTTTAGTGAACATAACGTTAACGGAGATAACTGCTTAGATCTCGCTAAGAAGAGTTACTCTATGTAAAAACATGCACCCTACCACAGAACCCTGAATGGTTACACACCAGTGACGTATGTCCCTCCATCTTCCAATCTGAAGGACATAAACATAAAGATGATCAATATTACGTATGAAAGGAATAATTATCAAGACATTTTTCTGAAATATTAAATCAAGAGACACGTGAATCTTGTAAAGAATTTTTTTATATAGAAAACTTGCTGAAGTTTGAATTACAGGTCATCTCTCTGTCAGTTATTCCATTCTTCCCTCGCGGTTCCTTGGGCACGTGGAGAACATGTGGAAGCTCTTTATAGACCTTGAGGTAGACAGTGGTCAAGCAGAAGTTCTCCATTTATCTCTTGCGCTCGGTAACTCTCATTACTTTACTTGGTACAACTGCAGATGCCTTTCCGATGAGTGGCACAATATGTGCGCGTTCAGGACGTTCTAAGACGATATGACTTGGCCTTTGTTTTCTTTCACAGTATTCTCATAATTCGTCCTGAGAACGGCGGTTCTTCCAAAGTGTGGATGCCGTTGATCAGTGCTGATGTTCTCAGATTTACTGACTGTCATATGTGCTCCTGTTTTGTGTGAGTGCTCGTTTGTTCTACACTAATGTATAACATGGACCTCGCAGGCCAACACAAAACAGCTGCATTTTGTGACTAATCAAGGCGTAATGAGGTAGAAATACTGATAATTGCAGTGTTGCCAACCGCTGAGATTTAACTTTTAAAATATTGCAAAATAATGTCTCGTGTAATTTAACCAAAGTTGTACAAATGATGAAGTTAGTAATATGTCGTTCACTCTTAAGAAATACAATGTGGACCATATTCTAGTGATTGTATTCCTCGCAACTATTGGAAATACAGTACATAGTAGAAACTTTTCAGTTGGAGAAAAGCCCCCTCTAGTGAATGATTAATGTAGATTTAGGCGGCTCCAGAGTTATTAATAGTGAGCAAATTGAGGTGGCAAAAAAACAGGGGAAATGCAACGAAATTCAAGAGGTAGTCATTAATACATAGTGCGTCTTGAGTTATGTCTTACTGCGCTTGAAGACACTGCCGCATGTTTCGTACACATAACCGATCATCTTCAGGTAGCCATTTAGAGCAGTGGGAGGAGGCTGTCCGAGGAAAGGACATATATCCGACTCATAATCTGTTTTTATGTGTAATATCAATTTTTAGCATTACTTCTTGGTAAAAGTAAAGTAATTTACGGAGATCGATGAAATTTCTCCCGAGGACAGTTAGGAAACGTAACTCTCCAGAGAAGGAGCAATCCACGCGGACAGATGTCACTATAAAAATCCCGAATCTGAACATAAGTCAACAAGAATAGGAAATAATTATATTCTATACAATGTTAAAGAAATATCAACTGAAAGTTAAGAATGGAATGCATTGCCTTGGATTCTCAAAACAAAATCTCCCAGTGGTTTTCGGCACCGCTTAATCATCACGACTTACCGCCACTTAGCCTACCAAAGCTCATTTGAGTGAAGGGCCTTAAATGATCGTGCTACTGCTGCCATAGTGCAATGTTTGAGTGGAAGAAGGAGCATGGACGTTGATATTACACGAGCTAAAGCTTACAGAAGGAAGTATGTTTAGCTGTGAATCGTTACAAGTGAAGGTTTTCTTACTAGGAAGCATTTATCTCAGAAAAATGAAGATCAGTTGGCATATCATGGTCTGGCTTCATGTTTGTTCCCTGTGTGTTCAGCTGGATCCAGCCCAAAGCAATGCGTGCTGGAATGAACGTCACCCCTGGTGATATAATTGCAAACATTCTAATTCATATCATCATACAATTAGAGCAGGCGGGTGTAGGAATCATTGGTTTCAAGTCACATGGTAGCCAGTAGAATAAAACGTTATGGAAATCGTTAGCAATATCCGGCAACATAAAGAATCTAATATGTCCAATTTCCAGTCCAAGTTACTCAGCAGAAAACTGGGCACTTTCAGACGCGCCACACATATTTAAGTATCCATGACCAAGTACAGGAAATACGACGGTGATTTCCTTGATTATTAATTTTTCACACCTCCAGAATACGAAGAGAGACGGCTGTTTCCAAGTCAGCTAAATCATTTCGAAAATACTCCGAACGATCCAGCTCCGGAAATGAGCTGCACAAATCAGTTTATCACGTAGATAGAAGCACTGGTCCGCCTGCTGGGCAAGATGCTTAAGGCGTCCCGTTGGTCGAAACAATTTTCACCATCACAATGTTGGCCAGCCGGGTGGGAGAGGTGCTGGTGGATTGCGTACAAAAGCCTGGATTCATTACAAACCTCACCACATTGCTCATTTAGAGTGAGGGCGAAGTTGAGCCATGAGCAAATCGCTTGCTGCTTTATGAGCGAAGTAGGCTGCATGTCGGCACCGCGTTTCACCCTCTCCTTTTCCGCTATCGTACCTCACGTCCTTCACTTCAGCTCATCAACTCCTCTTCTGTACGCTACAGTGTCTCCTGATCATATCATGCATCGAAGAGTACGACAAATAATGAAGCATCGTCATTTTCATTCGTAGGATGGTCTAAAATATAAACGTGTGATGTTCTATCTGCCCACAGGTTACCGACTGTTTGAAGCTTTCAACTGTTATAAGACGCATCGTGAAGAAAAGAGCTGGAGTGACGCCAGGGAGCAGTGCAAGAGAGACGGAGGCGATCTCATGGTATTGGAAAGTGAACGGGAGAGAAGAGAGGTGGTCCCTACAATGTTCGAGAGTCTGATCTGGAGCCCCTGGATGGGAGTTTACAAGCCCGAAGGTGAAGATCGTTGGGTGTCTGTGAAAGGTGAGTTCTCTCTAGCTCTCTTCTCCTCATGAATTACCGAATGTCGGACGGAAGACATTTGTCATATTAAACAACAGAAGCCGACATTTAGCGATGTCACTGGCTGACGACCACACTGTATTGCCTATAATCAGGGGAGGAATGAAGAAGTCCTGCCCTCAGTAGCCCAAGCGGTAGGTCGCTGGCGTTCTGAGCCCAACTTGGCAGGTTCGATCCTCGCTCAGTTCGGTGGTATGTCAGTCTCGTGACGGTAGATTTACTGGCACATAAAATAAACCCTGATGGATAAAATTCCGGCACGTTGGCGTCTCCCAAACCATACGAATGTAGTTACTGGAACATAAAGTGATTAATATTACTTATGTCTAAATGAAGGGAAAGAGTCGTAAAGTGAGGGTATGAGGACATTCATCTGTAGGAGGGAGACGTTAATCCTTGAGCAGACCTCTCGGTGTTCTTTGACAGGAGTAGGCTATGTGCTGCATCAAGGCGTGCGTGTTTATCACGGACGTCAACTAGAGAGTAGGACACACTGGGGTCGTGGTAGGGACATCATCATTATAGACTGCTGTACCCTCGTTTGGTTCCACACCTCTTGCCTTTAAATAATTAGAAACTGAGTCCTGATCTCCTCTACTGCTCTTACCCTCGATGGCTGACTCCGTTATTCTCGCAGGTAACCCATCAGCCTCCATTCACCTCACGCGACCCCAACACCGGTGTACCGCTTCATCAATGGAGCTTATGCATCACGTAGCATTTATATTCTCATTCTGGGTACCTTCCTGTCATTGTTCCCACCCGGTGTTTCTAGACTTCATTCTCGTTATTGCAATGTATATTACAACTAACGTATGGACGAGATATCCTGAAAACAGACCGTTCCATACAAGAGCTCACTGCATTAATTTTGCTGCACCTTGCTTCCTGGGAGAAGTTCCAGTTTTGTATCTCCGACCTGACATTCAGTTCTCGGAACTTTCTTCCCCACTGACATGACTTTCTTCTTGGCAATAAAAAAAAGCAAAGACATCTCCGTACAGGCCACGAAGGCCCTGGGAGTGGTGGAAGGTAAAGGCTTCCACTATTCGTAACCTCGGCACTTGATGGGGTAGAGTTGTTAGCTCTACGCCCGGCCGCCTTTGCCCCCAAGAATTAACCTGGTACTAATTTTTGGTGTAGGATGAGTGAACCTCAGGGCCATATGCATCTCCGGAAGTAGAAATCTAATTTCCTAAATGTTACGACTTTCTGACGTGGATTCGAACCCACGTCCTTCCGGGCGAACCAAGTACGCCTTTACCGCCTCGGCCAGGGAGCCCCTTTATTCATGGTAATGCCAATATTAATGCCGGACTCACTGCACCTATTTTATTTTCCAAGAAATTAGACTGCAGGCTTTCAGCTCTGTCTGCCATTAACACCAAAATGCTTACGACATTTCAGCATCCCTGGCGCTTTATACCTTCCAGTAGATGATCCTTGTAAACTATGAACAACAACATTGAAGATTTCAGCCATATCCCACCCCTGTAAGTACCTTGAATCAAGAACTCGTTCTACCATCCACTTTCAATGTGAACATAAGTGATTTTTATTGCTCCCAATAATCTAGCTTAATCCCATATTCTCCCAGTGTGGCTGACATCCTTCCCTGAAGTACTCTCTCATATGCCTTCTCTAGATCTACGAAACATAAACAAAACTTGCTATTCATATCATAGCACTTTTTACTTATGTGACGAATACTGAAGACCTGACCATGAAAACCCCTCTGAGGTCTGAAACCACACTGGTCTCATCCAACACAGTATAAGACATTTATTGGTTTCTCCCTCCAAAAATACTAGTGAATACCTTGCCCGGTGCACGAAGGAATCACCATCATCAGTGTCGTTGAAGTACCTTGATGGTTCTAGCAGTTCTCTTGCTTACAAATAGGTACAATTACTGCTTTCGTCAAATCAGAAGGACCTTGACTAACTTTCCAGGCTCATCTTATTACTCTGTCAGCTTGGTTGTTCGCGACGTCAAGATGAATATTTCCTCTTATATTCCTTCCACCTGTACCATTATCTGTTCGGAAGTACTATGAGTTTACCAGATTAATCCAAAACATTACTTTTTTCCTTTTTCCCTCCGTAACCCACACGCTGCCCATCCCTTTTCAACACTTGTTAAAAGCATTTGATTTCCTCCTATCCCTTCCTCATTATCACCGCTTGCCGAAATATCATTATTTCCTAACTCTTCCTAACTCGCCCATTTCTACTTTATTTGTTATGATTTCCCCATTACTGTGGGTCGATAGATTAATATCGAATATAATTTCCTTCACCTCTTTGCTTCCAAAGAATCCTGCACTGTCAAAACTAATTGGAAATCCTTTACTCCCGGAGGTTTGCTTAAAATATTCTCAGGTCTGTAAATTATGTGAAGCAGGCTGCTCATCTACTTACACATAGTCCAAGTGAGAGTCTCTCCTCTGACAGGTTAGCGACCTACGGTTGATTGTATAGTCCTCGCCTCTTGAGCACAAGGAGGGCCATGACTCAGAACATGGCCGAGGTGCCCAATACTACTCCCGACTCAAGGAGGGCCATGACGCAGAATACAGTATGTCCGAGGTGCCCATTACTACTCCCGACTCAAGGAGGGCCATGACTCAGAATATGTCCGAGGTGCCCAATACTACTCTCGACTCAAGGAGGACCATGTCTCAGGATATATCCAAGGTGCCCAATACTACTCCCGACTCAAGGAGGGCCATGACGAAGAATACAGTATATCCAAGGTGCCCAATACTACTCTCGACTCAAGGAGGGCCATGACTCAGAATATGTCCGAGATGCTCAATACTACTCCCGACTCAAGGAGGAACATGACTCAGAATATGTCCGAGGTGCCCAATACTACTCCCGACTCAAGGAGGGCCATGACTCAGAATATGTCCGAGGTGCCCAATACTACTCTCGACTCAAGGAAGACCATGACTCAGAATATGTCCGAGGTGCTCAATACTACTCCCGACTCAAGGAGGGCCATGACTCAGAATATGTCCGAGGTGCCCAATACTACTCTCGACTCAAGGAGGGCCATGACTCAGAATATGTCCGAGGTGCCCAATACTACTCCGGACTCAAGGAGGGCCATGACTCAGAATATGTCCGAGGTGCCCAATACTACTCCCGACTCAAGGAGGACCATGACTCAGAATATGTCCGAGGTGCCCAATACTACTCCCGACTCAAGGAGGGCCATGACTCAGAATATGTCCGATGTGCCCAATACTACTCCCGACTCAAGGAGGGCCATGACTCAGAATATGTCCGAGGTGCCCAATACTACTCCCGATTCAAGGAGGACCATGACTCAGAATATGTCCGAGGTGCCCAATACTACTCCCGACTCAAGGAGGACCATGAGTCAGAATATGTCCGAGGTGCCCAATACTACTCTCGACTCAAGGAGGGCCATGACTCAGAGTATGTCCGAGGTGCCCAATACTACTCTCGACTCAAGGAGGACCATGTCTCAGGATATATCCAAGGTGCCCAATACTACTCCCGACTCAAGGAGGACCATGACTCAGAATATGTCCGAGGTGCCCAATACTACTCCCGACTCTGAGTACCACTAACTCGTCCCCTCAGTCGTTGCCCATAGTTCAAGTACTAGGACGTGACTGCAGTCACTCACACGACAACAGTACCCTGGGGTCATGGTTGGACACGAAAGAGGTTCAACAACGAAGCAGCCGTCAAAAACGCCTTCGAAATATCTCTCACCATCAGACGGTCGATCACCTGGGAAACGGGTGCGAATGCTCCTGCATCGCGTAGGAGAAGTGTATTGCCTTTAGTGATGCACATCCTATTTAATAAAATTTGCTCGTCATGGAGTTCTCGTTGTGAGAAATGTTACTACCAACTAGCAGGTACAGGGTGTTTCTTGATCACCAACACACTCATGTGCGACGATAAGTATTACAGGTAAAGCTCGTAGACAAACAGCCCGAGTGAATAAGAATGTGTAGCTTCCTGTTTAAATGTACCGCCTGTCGTCATATTTTATTGTTCTCTTTTTCACACACACTACCAATCACCAGCAGCTGTCAGTTACTCCGATCTCTATTTATAGTTGACGTTGTGTTTTACCGATTTCTTACTAAACATTTCCTTATTTTCTCTGAATCACTTGAAGTAATTCGTGAGTCAAGTCCCAGAAACTTGCTTAGAATATCCATATTTCCATTTTCACGGCTAGAATGTACTTTTCGGTACTCGCTCAGATGATCTCGAAAACAATATTTTTATATAATTATAACGAACGGTTTTGAATGATGACGACCGTACGTAAATGCTGTCTCTGTTTCAGGATATATATCGCCGTGAATTACCTAGAAGGATACGCGTATCACCGTTATCAGCGTCATTGATATTACTGAGCTGAGCCAGAGCAGGAATGTCATTACTTCGACACGTGAAAATGTTTGAGGATCCCTCGCGGACTTAAACAGTTCTCACAAGCAGCAAGCTACAACTTCTAGATTGCCAGATTACCAGGTCTCATTTACATCATAGCCAGAACTTTATATTCCTCCAAGATGCTGATTTATCTCAGTCTCAAATGCAGAAACGCAGTTCCGTGTTTTGTCGCAGATTTTCTCATTTCTGATTGGTAGAATGTGTGGCCTTGTCCTTACCGTTTGCACTCAGAGAAGATGAACAATTCCGGTGGGGATAAAACCGCACTTGTTTGGTCATCCCATCCTCCTGAGACACATAGGAGGTCATCTCTACTCTCTGGTGGGGCCACACAATTTTACAGCCGGATGGCTTCCCTGATGTGGGAGAGCTGTTCTCTATTGTGTGGGCTGAAAACTTTCTTGTGAGGACAAAACGGAAACCAGATTTTGAGAAGTACCGAATGCGTCTCACAGTGGACAAAGACCAAGTGTTCGTAAACCTCCGCTGAGAAACTCCTTGGTGTGTTTTGTAGTTGAGTTTATTAAGTTATTTATTTAAATAATGCAATCATATATTCAGACGATCGGAATTAGGATTCCTCGGTCTCAAGAAGTGCACAACACCTTGCAAATATATAGATCTTTTTGTTCAGCAAATGTCTACAAAGCGGAAAAATCTGCGAGGACTGGAGGAAATTTAGAATAAAGACATGATATAAAGGAAGGGACAAGCCGACAAACCAATCTCATAACGAGGGATTGCTCTGGAGTATAATATCAGAAGGACAAACGAACTTCACTGACCATCAAATATAAGAGTATCAATTCAGATTAAGAAGGAAACGATCACCTTCACAGGCTATAAAATGTCTACAAGAAGACATCTGGGCGGCTAAGACACCCCAAAGGCCAATACTGTACAGTTTTCACAGACTTTACAAAGGCATTCGACATGTTGGACAGGAACAGTATGGACCCCATGATAGAAGACAAGGCAATTGTCAAACTCATAGGAAACTCCTATCACAAAGCAATGTAGCGATAAACGACGGGATAAGTATATCAAAAGAAATCCTTCAAACAAATTGAGTAATTCCAGGTGACCCTGTTAGCCCCTCCTGTTTAGCATTGCTACATCTGACGCAGAAAATCCATTGAAAATCTGAAATCGGTGTCGCCCTATATGTATCCTCATGACATGGTCCTAGGTTCGTAGACCGAAAATGACCTTAAAGAAGCCTTAAACAAACTGAACATTTGAGCTGAAAACAACAAATTCGTCATAAACCAGGAAAAAGTATACATAAGGTTTTTCGAAGAGGGGCAGGTTACCGACCGAAGACAAGATATTACTGGGAACAAATACTTAGGACTAACTCTAGAGACATCAGGAGCGTCATACAGGATCCACATCAGGGAAAGAGCGATAAGAGCTATGACTCTGTTCAGCGCTAGAATAGTACCAATTATCACGTACGACTTGGAACTGATCTGGGAATTTCTAAAGACAATAGAAAAAGTAAAAGTCCGCTTCCTAAAATGAGCCCTCGGAATTGCAAAAAAGCGCCCTCAAGGCTTGCGTATGAACCTCCTTCAATGAGGACTTGAAATGTCATCAACCAGCCAAGAAAATATTTATTGACCCTCCGACGAGACAAGCGGACGAATGTAGAAGAGAATTTCTACTCTACAGATGCCATGATTGATAGAGGATGGACAAAAGGAAACCACGACGTGCGTTCTGCACTGACAAGCCTGGCGATACGTGGATACCACCACAGAATATGCAAGGATACGAAATACAATGAACCCAACAAGGACTCTTCGTGTAGTTTGTGTGACAAATAAAACTCCTCCTGTTGCAAGAATCGCAAGAGAACACTACTATATTATACCAGAGAATAAACACCCACACTTCCCTATGTGCATTTGTATGCTCTTATTAATTAATTAATTAATTAAAAGTGCCCACATGTCTCGTCGTGAAAGTATAATAGATATGTAGTGTTCCTAACTTCGTCGTAATCGCCAAGAACTCAATGGTGTCTCTCTCTACTCGAACGTGAACAGTAATTTACAAATTGAGATGCTAACACTTCAGAGACATATGAAAGTTGTGTGGCAATATCATCCATATCCTTGATAACGACTACGGAAACTCCTCAGCCTCAGACCAAGTAGTGACATCGTCGATAGTAAGACGACCAAAGCCAACTTCGCTGTTCTAATAGTCTCTGCGATTTGATCCCGGAAATGTTTTCTTCTGAACAGATGACGTCTAGACGTGAACCGCGGTGACTTCACTTGACCTCAGGTTAACTAATCGATACATATGTATTTGCTCTCTTCACCTTCACATCATCGACTCACGAAGCAGTTTCTACTTTCTGGTGCGCTTGAATTTTCTTATTTTTTGTGATATTTGAAGCCATCTCCTTCCCGTTTCTTCTCAGTTATAATAAAAGTAAGTGCTCGAATTTGTTGTGAATCTCACTCTGCTCTCTTTTCAGCTTCCTTATTGCAGCTACTACAATTTCCGCTTCTCTTTGAGTCAGCGACTTGCACGTTTCGGATCACTGTATTCCCTGCAGCCACCAACAAGTACAGTAGGACACTATCACTCCACTGGGGTGATATTTGCATTGTGCCTTTGTGTATTTCGTTCATCGCAATTATGATTCTCATCGCTTCACTTTGGCTGACTTTTGGGTGGTTCACTGGTTTGTATTGACTTTAGATATGTTTGTGTCTGTTATAAAATGTGTACTACGGGTGACAGATCGGGATGGGCATAGTTTCGTCAGTGGGCGTGCTCAATGAAAGTAGAAAAATTACAGATGGGAAGGAACCTCCTAGAAAACCATCGCATGAAGGAGTCTTGTTTATCTCTGATGTTACTCAGTGGAACACAGGATGGCACGTTACGATATGCAGGTGCTACCAGCACGCCGAGTGCTAGAGATCGGTGGCTGTGAGGAACCTTGACCAGATCTTTCATGTATTAAATCCTTATTTTGTTTGTCATTCAGGACGATATTGAAATAATGAGAATGTTTCCACAGTTATAGACAGACGATCACTTCTGCGAAGTGATTGCCTCGTGTGATGATGTGCACAGCTACAACGGCTCTTCTGTTGCCTTACACAAAGTTACTGAGGAAACGGGAATCATTGGCATCAGTTACACATTACAAGATCTCGAACTGTTAAGTGTTAAATACTATCTCTCAGTGAATGGATCATTCGCACTATGCAAACCATGTTATCTCCATAGTATATATTAACCCGCGAGGACTGGCGCATGGGTGTTTCTGACCCGAGGCTTAAATATTAGCCTATAATTCTGATTTGGTCATCCCTCGTTTCCTGTCGCCTTCAGTACCTTCCTTCCTGACCTTGAAGTAAATCCTGAGAAAGTTGACATGTTATAGCTTTGTCATCACCCGAGTTATTAGTGTGTTACTCTCCGGCGGGTCAGATTTACCCAAGGCGCCAGTCCTCACGTGACTGTTCTTTGTTGAGCAAGCATTCCTCGTTCCCGCCGCCTCCTGCTCGGTCAAGTCAGTGCTTATCTTGATAGCTGTGGCGATGGATTGGAATAAGGAACAAGAACGTTTAAAACTGCTAATTGATGAAGTATTTCAAGAAGATGAAGAGGAGGAAGGAATCGGAGGACAGGCAAGTGAAAGTGAAGAAGACTGTGTGTCAGAAAGTGAGCATAACACTGATAGTGAGGCAAGTGCTGAGTCGTGTGATAGTGAGAGTGAAATTACTGATGAATTCAGTGGTAACGTAATTTTAGGCAAGGATAAAACTACTAAATGGAAAGATACACCATGTCAACCACCAAATGTACGTACAAGGGCGGTGAATATTGTGACTCACTTGTCTGGAGTGAAAGGTAAGGCAAAACATGTGAATTCTCCATCTGATATATTTTACTGCTTCTTCACTGAGGACATGATTAGATCTATAACGAAATATACAAATTTATATATAACTAAAATACAGCCTAATTTTGAAAGACAAAGGAATGCCTCCCTCACAAACCCTATCGAAATAAAGGCTTTGCTCGGATTGTTGTTTCTTGCCGGAGTACTGCGATCGTCCCACTTGAACTGCAGGGATCTGTGGAATACTGACGGTACAGGAGTGGACAGATTCCCCGCAACAATGTCCATGTACAGATTCCAGTTCCTCTTGAGATGTCTCCGGTTTGATGACACTGAAACTAGGAGCGAAAGGAAACGTATTGATAACCTTGCACCAATTCGAGATTTATTTGAAGAATTTGTTGTGAACTGTAAGACGAATTATTGTGTTGGTGAATATGTAACGATAGATGAGAAACTTGAACCTTTCCGTGGAAAGTGCAAATTTAAGCAATTCTTACCATCAAAACCTGCAAAATACGGAATTAAGATTTTCGCACTTGTTGATGCAAAAACTTTTTACACGTCAAATCTTGAAATTTATGCCGGAAAGCAACCAGAAGGCCCTTATCAAGTCGATAACTCCGCCATGGCTGTAGTGAAAAGGTTAATTGTTCCAATTAGTGGCACCGGTCGCAATATAACGTGCGACAATTGGTTCACGAGTGTCCCTTTAGCAAAAGACCTGCTGAACAATCATCGGCTTACTTTAGTCGGAACGATACGTAAGAATAAAAAAGAAATTCCTCCTAGTTTTGTACAACACAAAAGCAGACCACAGTATTCAAGTAAATTCGCATTTGATAATCAAGTGACTCTGGTATCACACGTTCCGAGGAAAGGAAAGACCGTGCTGCTCCTATCAACAATGCACCATGACGCAGCCATTGATGGTCAAACCGGTGACAAACAGAAGCCGGAGATGAACACATTTTACAACTGCACAAAGTCTGGCGTTGATGTTGTTGACGAGCTTTGTGCAACATACAACGTTTGACGTGTGAGTAACCGCTGGCCACTAACTGTATTTTATGCCATGCTGAATGTAGCTGACATAAATAGTCTCATTATCTATCAATCAAAGAGACCTGATAAGGTAGTTAGACGAGCTTTCCTCAAGCAACTGTCTCAGGAAATGGTCCACGAACACATGAAAAGCCGAGCCGTAATGGAGAACCTTCCTCGTTCGCTGAGGTCGAAGATAGCTGGATATGTAAGCATTGAAACTCCGATGACAGGACCTCCAGCTAAAAAAGGCCGAACAAGATGTGGGTATTGCCCTTCCAGTGCTGACAGGAAGACGAAAACTGAGTGCAGCAATTGTGAAATAATGATCTGTGGTCAACACACCGCTCCCATGTGTCTCCAGTGTGCGAGTATCGCTACCAGCCAGCGTGAATAAAAGGACACATTTTGGACAGCCATGAATTCTTGAGAAATTCTGGTAACGATTTGTGAATGACTGAAAACACTTATTGAGACTTGTGCTATATGTTAATGTGAATATTTCTTTAAATTGTTCATCCTAAGTGACTGAAATTTAAGATAAATACTTTCCTGTCGTTATTAAGGTCTATTTTACTCTTCATGCAATAATTGTATTTATTTTCCATATTATATTGAATAAATTTTTAAAAATCACATTAAACAATTTAGAATAGTTTATTAGAACAGTCTAGGCACAATTCATTTTATACGTAGTGAACAATGGCTAAAAATAAAATTTAAAATTCCGGGTCAAATACACCCATACGCCAGTCTTCGCGTTACATTTTTTCGCGCCAGTCCTCAAGGGTTAAAGACTATTAACATACATACATACATACATACATACATACATACATACATACATTATCATTATGGACTGTTATGCCTTTCAACGTTCAGTACTTCCAGGGGTAACGACTATCTGTCTTTTGTTTCATAAATACATTAACATGTGTGGTTCTTATTTCCAATTACTTGTCGTACAGCACTAGTCGTTTATAATGTTGTGAGTTTCTGACAGCACGGCGCGATTCTTACTAAGTGGACATTTTAGGTCAACAGATGTATAACAAGGCACTGCCACAACTTCTTCAGACGACAGTGCTCCAGGCATAGTGGATTTGATCTTGGTTTGAGGAGCATCAGCATGTACTTCAACTTCTTCTCTGGCCTATTCAATCACTCGAACCACTGTGGTACGTTATAGCGACAAGACTTCATCGTCTCTGAGGCAGCTTGATCAATATTTCATGTCGGCATTTGTTACTTATTACTATTTTTAATTACTGGAATGTGGTATGGTGGTATTTGTATTTTATGAGGAACTAAAATTGGGCAGCCATCCACTAATGGAGCAAAAGAATGAAAAGTTCTGACACTTCGAGAGATGAAGGTATCGGCTAAAGAAAGGGAAGGGGGAGATGAAAGTCTCCTCAGGTATCGAAAATGTAATAACGCCGTGGTCGGACAAGAACGAGAGTTAACCAAGGATAGATGAAAGTGAGGAGCCTGACAAAATTATGTGGAAGTAATGCCAGGACTCAGCTAACTTCCCCACGGTCACTAAGTCACGCTCCAAAATGAAGAGCTCATTGGGCGCATTTTGTTATCCCCTTACGATTGGCAGGGAATACCATGGATGTATTCTATGGTCTCTACGCACGGGGTCGTACTTATCGGGAAAATAAAACAACAATGTTGTCGCAACCCCAAAACACACGAATAAGAATTACGAAACTTGAAAATGTTGAAAATATACCGAAAGCGATGACTGTGTCTTATAAGGGACAGACTATTTATTAATAGAATTGTAAGAATAAGTACATCAAATCAGAATTGAAATACCGCGGTGCGTAATGATAGGGAATACAATTCAATATAGAAGAGCGGAACAGAATGTGGAAATGCACGTAATAGAGTCCAGGTGCAGGAAGAAGTTGACTGGCAGCACACGGCGTATCGACATGAAGTACCAGCTTCGTAACATCAAAGTTATCGGATTGAAAACTGGAGCACGAGATAACATCCAAGACTTCTTTATAAATTTCCACAAAGTGCTTCAGCTGCCTGTGAAAAGCGTACATAAAATTGACATTGCTCCAATTCGTGGATCTGTGAACATATTCCGATCTCATTTACACGGACCTGGTTGACTTCATGATAGCAATATGTAATACCAGTTTGACGAACCGCTCACGTGGTAAGTTGTTGCCATCAATAGAAATTATTTTTAGAATAAGATTACTGGTGGCTTAACAATGCAGTCAAGTAGATCAGTGAATATTGTTTTAATAGGAATACCACTGGGAGACCATCCTCTATTAACACCAATGAGAAGCGGTCCGGCACTTCTAAAAATTGAAGGTACCGGAAAGATAGAGAAGCCCCACGACGGTCGTGATTATGAAAGACTCCCAAGGACATCGGTGTCGGACTAGAACAAGTGTTGACCCAGAGAGGTCGCACAAGAAAGATAAGAAAGAGGAGCCTGATAAGAATTTAGTGGGGAAAATGCCAGGCTCAGCTAGAGGAACCGTGGTCGTCAAAACACGGTCTCAAGTGAGATCCAGTGGTTGACCTTTTAGTGTCCTCTTACGACAAACAGGGGATAACGTGGATGCTCTTCTTAACTCCCAAATCCACTGGGGGTCCTGAAGGCTGAGGTTCGAATCCCGCTCTATACTGGGTTGATATTTTCATCCAGAAATGCGCGTGTTGTCAGGAAGTCCATCTGGCCGTAAATCTGAGGCGAAAACCAAAATGAGCCTGGGGTGTTCCAGTGACCTCGGAAATAAATGGGATAACCTGAAGAAAGATAAAGTGTTATGGATCGAGTGTACGACACTTGTGTCCTGTGTTTCAGGTGAGCCTGCTCTCAGCAGTTGGTGGTCGCCTGGTGAACCGGATAACAGAGCTGGTAGGAAGTGCGCCGCTGCTTACGTCAAAGGTCTGCTGTTGAACATCGATTGTGCACAACTCCAGCCCTTCATCTGCGAGATCCCGCTGTGAACATGTACAGTGTTGGTGTACAATAAAGATACTTGTTAATAAGTCGTGAAGTTCTTTCCCCTGTTTCAACACTAACTACAGGGAAACTTTACAGAACAGCGAGGTCATCAGTCGTGTATGTTCTACGTTCCTCTAAAAACAATAAGGTAATCAGACATCAAATAATCTACCTTTCCTTAAAAAAATCAAGGTCATCGGACATGTAATGTTCTACATTCCCTCAAAAGATACAAGGTCACCAGACATGTACTATTCTGCCTTCCTTTAAAAACAGCAAGGTCATCAGATATGTAATGTTCTGCCTTCCTTTAAAAACAACAAGGTCACCAGACATGACATGTTCTATATTCCGTTAGAAACAACAATGTCATGAGACATGTAATTTTCTACCTTCGCTTAAAAACAAAAAGGCCATCAGACATGTGATGTTCTATATTATGTTAGAAACAACAAGGTCATGGGACATCTAAAGTTCTTCCATCCCTTAAATACAACAATGTCATCAGGCATGCAATTATCTACGTCCCTTAAAAACAACAAGGTCATCACACACATAATGTTCTTCCTTCCTTTAAAACAACAAGGTCACTAGACACGTAATTTTTAGCCTTCCCTTAAAACGACAAAGTTATGAGACATGTAATCTTCTACCTTCCCTTAAAAACAACAAGGTCATCAGAAATGTAATGCTCTACCAACCTTTAAAAACAACATGGTCACCAGACACATGATGTTCTACCTTCCCTGAAACTCAGTAAGGTCATCAGACACGTAACGTTCAGCTTTCCCTTAAAACAACAAAGTTATGAGACATGTTATCGGTTACCTTCTTTTAAAAATACAAGACCATCTGGCATATGTATTGGGCATTGAGGTTTCACGCCATTGTTGATAGAAGTGTGCAACTGCGGTTTTCTCTACTGTCTCTCGACTCGTTCGACACTTTACTCAGGGACCGTCATCATTCTGGAGCTCAAATGTAGAGCTGACAGTTTACGTACAGCGATGGAACGACTGCGAACAGAGCGGCATTCAGTAAAGATCTCCATGATTTTGAACGTAATATACGAACCGGAAAACGCATGAGGGACATGAAGTCCCCGCAATCCCCCCTGTTTTATGGTGAAAATACCACCAGGTACCGTTCTGAGACATTCCCAGGTAAAAATAAAACACGGCGACTGAGTGGTACTGTCGAGGAGCAGCCTCCTGAATTGTGATCCACGGCAGACCGTCACACACGTCAAGAAACCTCGCTCATCGAAGGCCCGCAAAAGTCTTCCATTATCCATCCCTACAGGCAGCTTTCAGAGGCCATTTGTTGGGCATAATCTTTACCTGGCTTGGCAATTGGAATCCCAGTGCCCTTACGCCATATGCTGTTGATCAGTCACTCAAATGGTTATGATTTTGTACGGCCCAGGAGACGCTTTGCTGCACTCCTCAAGTCCATCTCCATGAAGGGCGCCTGAGATGGTGTGCCACAACCTCGCGCTTTATAGCCAAAACTGAACATACCTGCCGAAAGTGACGGGAGATGGAGATGAGTAGGTGAATTGTGTACTCCGACGATACGCGGGAGTTCTGCCCACACTTGCGATGATGGAGAATGTGCCGTCACGGAAGACACATACTATACCTGCCATCTCGAATCCTTTAGGCCGTAGGTGTTTAATTGCTATATGTTTGGTCATCTGACTAATTGCGAGAGATGCCGGAGGATGAAACACTTGTTTGCTCTGCCGCAGTTGCAATTCCCATTGTAAGAAATCCAGCGTTGTTTTCAACAGACCCGCAATCACTTGGCGTTTGGAAAATTACGGCCAGTTTTCCCATGAGGCAGGCCGTGTTTCGACACTTCGGACTGTCTTTGTTATCGCCAAATGGTCACGATCCATTTGCTATGGTGATGTTATCTGAGTTTGCGTTACATTGAAGAGCTAGAGAAAGAACGCAACTGGAAAGTTCTCCAGTGTAACTACGGGGGATCCAAGACGAATTACGTACTTCAGGTTTCAAGTCAAAAGTAGCACAACCTAAATTCAGCAAATTGCCTAATCATTTGCTTGCATCACTGAAATCTGCAGGACTCCCAAAGTGAGGGCTCTTCAATGATGAAAAAGATGAAATTATTTTACTTTTCTACTTAAAACTAAGTTAGAACTGTTGGTCTTGTCATTCCGTTTTCCTGCCACTTACTGACTCAGTTGATTCCATGGAGCCTTGAGGAACCTGAGGAAGCCTTTCCTTGACCTTCAGGTAGACAGTGGTCATGCGGGAGAATTATATTTCCTTTTTGGGTTGATGTGTTTAGGCTTGAGTAAGCCGGTGCTGAGATGCACAGTTCCACTGACTGAACTCTCGCAATGTTCTCGTTAGAAGAATTTTGTACCGTCTTTTTGACGTTGAACATTGCTGGGTTTAGGATGGTTCTCTATCATTAAGCTGACAGACTTCCACTTTGCAGCTTTGCTACAGCCTCTTGAGCTTCTGCGGGGCAATGTACGTCTGACACTAAAAGGACACTCATCAATTTTTATTGGCATAGCAATAGTCAAATGGCAGAATTAACGGCCTGGTTGTGTCACACCCCCTGTGGGTGGAGGCGATTGATAACAACCAAGTTAATCCTACCTTTCGTAAGAGACGACTAAAAGGAGCCCTAGAGGTTCTTGATTTGGGATCGCTGGTTGACGACCATTGTACACTTAGCTGAGTTCTAGCACTGCTTCAACTTACTTTAGGAGCTCTCCTCACTTTCATCTGTCATACCCACCTTCCTTGGCCAACACTAGTTATTTTCTGACCCCTTAGGTATTAGGTATCGGAGCCAGCGGTATCTTTCATTTTCAAGGCTTCGTGGCCCGTGTCTTTCTTTCGCTGATACCTTCATTTCTCTACATTATCAGTTTAACTTCTGTTTAGTGTTAATAGAGGGTGGTTAAATTATAACTACCTCCACCACGACCACCACCACGTCCAACACGACAACCTCCTCCTCCTCCACCACCACCACTACCACCACCACCCCATGAAGCAGAGTTTCCACGCTTAGCACAGATGGAGGATTGTTGTGTGTCGTTATTGTAACAAAAGTAAAACCAACGTCTTCTACTTCAGCACTGACTTTCTGTCGGATTGTCACTGAAGAATTAGTGAACCTGAATGTTACTTAGCTCTTCTGGAAATGGTTCATCTTGAGCAGATGCCGAAGTAGAGCTTTACGGTGGTTTTGCGGGGAACTGTGATCAGAGACACATTCCGGACAGAGGTTTAACCAGCCACAAAACTCGGTTCTGACGGATATTTCACTTTAACATCTGCTTAACGTGTCCGAAGGCAGTGACTTCTATCTGAAGCACATCATTGTTTTCGGAAGCAGTTTCTAATGTATTTACAGTCACGTCGTGCCTTTTCAGTTTCTGGAATGTCCGATTTTGTCCGAGTGTGCAGTTTTCAGCATTCCCAGCAAAGACGACACATCACATGACACAGGTGGTGATATTAGCGCTGCGCCCTGAACCATTAGTCTCATGGAAACCGAGGATTTTATTACTCTCAGTGGAACACAGCTGTTTTCTAGCGGGATCGTCTATAATATTGCAGGTCTAGATCCAGCTCCTAGTTGAAGACAAGCAGATGATCTTGCTTTGTGGAGCAACAGGATCAACTTCCAGCCAAGAGCAAACAGCGACCCCAGAAACAACTGCCATATTCTGAAGAGAGAAAAATTGCATGGATCTACTGTGCGACTATTGGTGGCGGTCTGGTGAGCCGGATAACAGAGCAGCTCCTCAGGGCTGCGGTCTCGATCTTTAGAATTCATTTTCGTTTTTCACAAGATAATCTCTGACATCTGGGGTCTTTGTGTCGCTGTGATGAATTGTTACATATTTCTATTTAAAGGGAAACAATTAATTTTTATGAATCCAACCTTGTGCGCCGCAGTAACAGAGAATGTATACACAGCAGACAGGTCCTAAATACTTTCAAAGTTGCTTTTTCGCTAAATAGCAAACGGTACTTTCTGCGAGATTCCTCTGCAAGCAACACATCTCTTCAGAACTAATAACAGCTCAGTTTGTAATGAAGTACACATGTCTTGAGCTTTCCGCCTACAAATTGTTTAAAACTGGTGTCACGTTTCTATGTAGGAAAATCAAAGTTTCGCTCTGTACGTCTCTCAGTCACGGCCGTCCATCATCGGTCTCATGACTGACTGAGATCAATGTTCTAGCGGTGAGGCGTTGAACACTTGCCCGTAGGCCTGAGAGGAAGGCTGTTATGCTACCGTATTGAGGTGTGGTGTGTAAGGTGTCCGTGTATTGTGCGACGTGTGGGCAGTAGAGTGGTCCTTAAAACCCATACTTAACAGTATTGACATTGACATCTGCACTGTGGATAGGTAACAGTCCGACCATCCATTCTAATCTTACATCGCAGACTGCACGGTTGTATGTAAACATTGTCTGACGATCCATCTTATCTCCACATCACAGCCTGTACAGTTTCTTGGTAACAATGTCTGGCCGTCCATCCACATCTTACATCACAGCCTGTACAATTACTATGTAAAGTTGGCTGGCATCCACCCATACTTCACATCACAACCTGCACGGTTACTACGTGACATCTTCTGGCCATCCATCCGAACTTCATGTCACTGCCGGCACATTTGCTAGGTGAGAAGTTTTGGTCATCCACCATACTCTACATCACAGGCGGTACAGTTTCTTTGTAACACTCTCTGGCCATCCATTCATACTTCACATCACAGCCTGAAAGATTAATAGATGGCACTTTGTGGCATCCATCTGCACATTACAACAGAGCGTTCAAAGTAACCAGATAACTATTTATAGCCATCCACCAGTTCTACTCGTCACAGCCTCATGGTTACTGGGTAACATTTTCCGGCCATCAATCCATACTTCGTATCAAAGCCTGTACACTTAGTAGGTAACACTGACTGACCATCCACCATACTCCATATCAGAGCTTGTACAGTTCCTCTGTAAAACTTTCTGGCCATCCAACCATACTGCACATTTATGAGTCCGTACAGTTTCTAGGTAATATTGTCTGGCCGTCCATCCACATCTTATATCAGAGCCTGCGCGATTGCGAGGTAACAATGTGTGGCCATCCATTCAAACTTCATATCAGAGCTTGTACATTTCCTTGGTAGCATATTCCTGCCATCAAACCATACTTCACATCACAGCCTGTACGGTGGCTAGGTAACATTTTGTGACCATCCATCCATACCTTATATCACAGACTGCACTCTTGCCAGGTAACACTCTCAGGCCATCCATCCATACTCCATACCACAGCCTGTACAGTTTCTTGGTAATATTTTCTGGCCATCAACACATATCCCACATCACAGGCTGTACAATTTCTTGGTAACATTATCTGGCCATGCATCCATACTTCACATCAAATCCTGCATGGTTGCTAGGTGACATTGTCTGGCCATCCACCCATACTTCACATGACGGCCTACACAGTTACTAGGCAACATTCTCTGGCCATCCACCCATATTCCACATCACAGCCCATGCAGTTTCTTGATAACATTGTGTGGCCATCAACCAATACTTCACATCACAGCTTTCATGTTTAGTATTTAATATTTTCTGGCCATCCATGGATACCTTACACCAGAGCCTGCACGGTTGCCAGGTAACCTTGTCCGGCCATCCACCCATACTTCAGATCAGAGCCTGCACAGTTACGGGCGATCAACCCATACTTCATATCACAGATTTAATGCTTGGTAGGTAACATCTTCTGCTCATCAATACTCAGCCTGCACGTTTGTTAGGCAACGTTGTCCAGCCATCCATCCATACTTCATAACACAGCCTGTATTACACTAGGTAACATTTTCTGGCCGTCTATCCGTAGTTTACGTCACAGCCTGTACTGTTACTATGTAACATTTCCTGACCATCTATCCATAGTTGGAGATGTGTGGGATCTGGTAAATGCAGCACGGGTGAAGTTTAAGAAAGCGGAGATTGTTATTAGTGGAATACTGTGTAGGAGGGATACTGACTGGAGGGTGATTGGGGATTTAAATGAGACTATGGAGTGGGTATGTGGGAAACTGGGAGTGAAATTTCTATATCCTAATGGGTGGGTAGGAGATAGGGATCTGCGCTCGGATGGCCTTCATTTAAACCGCAGTGGTACGTACAAGTTAGGAAATTTGTTTGGAAGGGGAATAGGGAGGTACATTCGGGGAAACAGGATGGCCTAGGGAGCGGTGATAAGGGAACAGGGAACTGGAAATCAAGTAGGGATGACATAAAATTGTTAGTGTTGAACTGTAGAAGTATTGTAAAGAAAGGAATAGAATTAAGTAATTTAATAGATATATATTTACCAGATATTGTAATAGGAGTTGAATCATGGCTGAGAAATGATATAATGGATGCAGAAATTTTCTCACGGCACTGGAGTGTGTATCGTAAAGATAGGATAGGAATGGTGGGAAGGGGGAGTGTTCATTCTGGTGAAAGAAGAATTTGTAATCTACGAAAAAGTTAAAGATGAGACACATACAATTCTAGGTGTAAGGCTCATTTCTAAAGATAATAGGCAACTTGATATATTTGGAGTGTACAGATCGGGAAAGGGTAGCACTGATGCGGATTCGGAATTATTTGATAGGATAGTCAGCTATGTGGGAAACGACATGGAAAGAAATGTGATTGTAGCGGGAGATCTGAATTTGCCAGGTGTAAATTGGGAAGGAAATGCGAACGACAGGAAGCATGACCAACGAATGACAAATAAGTTAATATGGGAAGGACAGCTGATTCAGAAAGTGATGGAACCAACCAGAGGGAAAAATATCCTGGATGTCGTGCTGATAAAACCAGATGAGCTCTATAGGGAAACTGAAGTAATAGATGGTATTAGTGATCATGAAGCTGTTTTGTTGTAGTTAAAAATAAATGTGATAGAAAGGACGGTCTTAAAAGTAGGACTGTTAGGCAGTACCATATGGCTGATAAAGCAGGCACGAGGCAGTTTCTAAAAAGTAACTATGATCGGTGGAAAACGGTAAATAAAAATGTAAACAGACTTTGGGATGGGCTTAAAGAAATTGTTGAGGAATGCGAAAACAGGTTTGTACCTTTAAGGGTGGTAAGGAGTGGTAAGGACCCACCTTATTATAATAGAGAAATAAAGAGAGTAAGAAGGAGGTGCAGACTGGAAAGAAATAGAGTTAGAAATGGCTGTGGAAGTAAGGAAAAATTGAAGGAACTTACTAGAAAATTGAATCTAGCAAAGAAGGCAGCTAAGGATAACATGATGGCAAGCATAATTGGCAGTCATACAAATTTTAGTGAAAAATGGAAGGGTATGTATAGGTATTTTAAGGCAGAAACAGGTTCCAAGAAGGATATTCCAGGAATAATTAATGAACAAGGGGAGTGTGTATGTGAGGATCTTCAAAAGGCAGAAGTATTCAGTCAACAGTATGTAAAGATTGTTTATTACAAGGATAATGTCGAGATAGAGGAGGAGACTAAGGCCAAAGAAGTAATAAAATTTACATATGATAATAATGACATTTACAATAAGATACAAAAGTTGAAAACTAGAAAAGCGGCTGGAATTGATCAGATTTCTGGGGATTTACTAAAGACAATGGGTTGGGATATAGTACCATATCTGAAGTACTTATTTGATTATTGCTTGGTCGAAGGAGCTATACCAGATGAATGAAGAGTTGCTATAGTAGCCCCTGTGTATAAAGGAAAGGGTGATAGACATAAAGCTGAAAATTACAGGCCAGTAAGTTTGACATGCATTGTATGTAAGTTTTGGGAAGGCATTCTTTCTGATTACATTAGACATGTTTGTGAAATTAAAAACTGGTTCGATAGAAGGCAATTCGTTTTTAGGAAAGGTTATTCCACTGAAGCTCAACTTGTAGGATTCCAGCAATATATAGCAGATATCTTGGATTCTGGAGGTCAAATGGACTGTATCGCGATTGACTTGTCTAAAGCATTTGATAGGGTAGATCATGGGAAACTACTGGCAAAAATGAGTGCAATTGGACTAGACAAAAGAGTAACTGAATGGACTGCTATATTTCTAGAAAATAGATCTCAGAGAGTTAGAGTAGGTGAAGCTTTGTCTGACCCTGTAATAGTTGAGAGGGGAGTTCCTCAGGGCAGTGTTATGGGACCTTTATGTTTTCTTATATATATAAATGATATGAGTAAAGGAGTGGAATCGGAGGTAAGGCTTTTTGTGGATGATGTTATTCTCTATAGAGTGATAAATAAGTTACAAGATTGTGAGCAACTGCAACGTGACCTCGAAAATGTTGTGAGATGGACAGCAGGCAATGGTATGTTGATAAACGGGCCTAAAAGTCAGGTTGTGAGTTTTACAAATAGGAAAAGTCCTCTCAGTTTTAATTACTGTGTTGATGGGGTGAAAGTTCCTTTTGGGGATCATTGTAATTATCTAGGTGTTAATATAAGGAAAGATCTTCACTGGGGTAATCACATAAATGGGATTGTAAATAAAGGGTACCGATCTCTGCACATGGTTATGAGGGTGTTTAGGGGTTGTAGTAAGGATGTAAAGGAGAGTGCATATAAGTCTCTGGTAAGACCCCAACTAGAGCATGGTTCCAGTGTATGGGACCCTCACCAGGATTACCTGATTCAAGAACTGGAAAAAATCCAAAGAAAAGCAGCTCGATTTGTTCTGAGTGATTTCCGACAAAAGAGTAGCGTTACAAAAATGTTGCAATGTTTGGGTTGGGAAGAATTGAGAGAAAGAAGAAGAGCTGCTCGACTAAGTGGTATGTTCCGAGCTGTCAGCGGAGAGATGGCGTGGAATGACATTAGTAGACGAATAAGTTTGCATGGCGTTTATAAAAGTAGGAAAGATCACAATATGAAGATAAAGTTGGAATTCAAGAGGACAAACTGGGGCAAATATTCATTTATAGGAAGGGGAGTTAGGGATTGGAATAACTTACCAAGGGAGATGTTCAATAAATTTCCAATTTCTTTGAAATCATTTCGGAAAAGGCTAGGAAAGCAACAGATAGGGAATCTGCCACCTGGGCGACTGCCCTAAATGCAGATCAGTATTGATTGATTGATTGATTGATTGATTGATTGATTGACTGACTTGATTGATTGATTGATTGATTGATTGATTGATTGATTGATTGATTGATTGATAGTTCACATCGCAGCCTGCAAAGGTACTATGTAACATTGTCTGGCAAACGAACCATAATTCATATTATAGCCTTCGAGTTTGGTAGGTAATATTTTCTGGCCATCCATCGATACTCCATATCACAGCCTTCACGTTTGGTAGGTAATATTTTCTGGCCATACTTCCATAACTAACATCACAGCCTGCACCGTTAGTAGACAACATTGTCTGGCCATCCATCCATACTTCACATCACTGCCTGTAGAGATTCTTGGTAACCTTTTCTGGCCAACCACCTATGCTTCACATCACATCCAGCATGGTGGCTAGGTATTATTGTCTGGCCATCCCCTTCACATCACGTCCTTAATATTTGCTACGTAACATTTCCTGGCCATCCATTCATCGTAATACCACAGCGTGCACGATTGTTTGGAAACATTGTCCGGTCATTCACCATACTCCACATCACAGCCTGTACATTTTCTCTGCAACATTGTCTGGCCATGCATTCATACTTCACAATACAGCCTGTATAATTTCTAGGTAACATTGCCTGTCCATGCATTCATACTTCACAACAAAGCCCGTACAACTTCTGGGTAACATTGTCTGACCATTCATTCATACTTCACAACACAGCCTGCACAGTTTCTCTGTAACATTGTCTGCCCATTCATTGGCATTGGAATAGTCAAATGGCAGAATTAACGGCCTGGTTGGGTCACACCCCCTGTGGTGAACAATTTCTGGGTAACATTGTCTGTCCATTCATTCATACTTCACAACACAGCCTGCACAGTTTCCCAATAATATTGTCTGCCCATTCATTGGCATAGGAATAGTCAAATGGCAGAATTAACGGCCTGGTTGGGTCACACCCCCTGTGGTGAACAATTTCTGGGTAACATTGTCTGTCCATTCATTCATACTTCACAACACAGCCTGAACAATTTGTAGGTAACATTGTCTATCCATTCATTCATACTTCACAACACAGCCTGAACAATTTGTAGGTAACATTGTCTATCCATTCATTCATACTTCACAACAAAGCCCGTACAATTTCTGGGTAACATTGTCTATCCATTCATTCATACCTCACAACACAGCCTGCACAGTTTCTCTGTAACATTTTCTGCCCATTCATTGGCATAGCAATAGTCAAATGGCAGAATTAACGGCCTGGTTGGGTCACACCCCCTGTGGTGAACAATTTCTGGGTAACATTGTTTGTCCATTCATTCATACTTCACAACACAGCCTGAACAATTTGTAGGTAAACTTGTCTGTCCATTCATTCATACTTTCCAACACAGCCTGTACAGTTTCTGGGTAACATTGTCTGGTCATGCATTCATACTTCACAACGCAGCCTGCACAGTTACTACTGCATATTGTCTGGCCATCCATCCATAACTTGCATCACAGCCTGCAAGTTTGCCATGTAATATTGGATGGTCATCCATCCACACTTTACATTACAGTCCGCGCTGTTCCTAGGTAAAATTGTCTGAGCATCCATCCATACTTCATATCACAGCTTTCATGTCTTGTAGGTAACAATTTCTGGCCATTCGTCCATCCTTCATACCATAGGTTCCGCGGTTACCACGTTACATTCTCGGGCCATCAACGCATACTTCACATCACAACCTTCAATTTTGTAGGTAATACTTCCTGGCCATGCATCCATACCTTACATCACAGCCAGAATTGTTACTGGGTAAAATCATCTGGCCATCCAAACATACTTCACATCACAGCCTGCGCAGTTACTGATAACTATGTCTGTCCATCGACCCATAGTTAAAATAACATCCTTATTGTTTGCCAGGTGACATTTTGCGGCCCTCCATCCATACCTTACATCACAGTCTGCACGGTTACTAGGTAACTCTTTATGCCATCAATCCATACCCCACATCACAGCCTGCAAGTTTGCTAGGTAACATTGTCTTGCAATCCATCCGTACTTCACGTTACAGCCTGTACTGTTTCCTGGAAGCATTTCCCGGCCAGCCATCAATACTTCACATCACAGCCTGTACAGTTGCTAGAGTTACGCATTTGTCGACTTATTTCTGATGATCTCCGGCCATAAGACTTTTATGTCCAAAGGAAGTACGAATATAATTTTTAAAGGTAAACAACTCCATCTTGAGCTAACACGATACATATGTTTATTATTATCATCTTTATTATTAATACTTGGAATTAACTCTCCTGTGGTCGCGCGAAGGAAAGTAACGTCAGTGGTCGCGCGGATCACAATGGTGATCCATACTTTCTTTGTGATATGAGGCTGTTCTGTGCTACTTATTCAATGAATATGATTGTGCATTGTGAAAAGAACTCTGTTTTCTGTACAGTGTAATATTATTATGTGTGCATTTATAAGAGACACCTGAAAAATTATTGGCATTGTGATTTGTCTCACTCACTCCCTCCATTACCTTCCTCAATGCCTGGTTCATAGATTTATTTTCTCACAGTCATCCAATTTGCTCCTATATACCAATAAACTCATGACACAGGAACTGAGATTAGACACTGTAATAAGAAACGAAAAAAATTAAAGGAGTCACGCTAGTGGTCGCACTGATCACAGTTGTGATCCACAAGAATAAATTGTTTTATAACGCAACAGCCATCAGTTAAGGGTTAGCAGACTACTGCTTGTCAGAGAGGGGTCGAGGCGTGAGGGAGGTACACAGATGCTCAAGATCAACAGTCATAACAAACTGCTACCCGTAACCTTCGAACATTCGTCTGAAATGAAATATGTGTTTGAGTGATATAGCAAAATGCCTACATTCACGCTTAATACTTAATAAGTAATATTTTCTGGCCATCGATCCATACCTTACGTCAGTGCATGCTCATTTACTTACTAACTTTGTCTGGCATTCAATACATACTTCACATCACAGCCTGTACAGTTGCTTGAGTTACACAACAGGTCAACGTTATGAGCCCAAAATCAAAGTGAAGTGTAGGCGAACAATCGAACTCCTTGAAAACACTAGTTGGGCTCGTGGCCCGACGATACAGAGGCTAACTACTGAAGTGACTAGCTGGAGAAAATCTTTACGTCACAGAATTTAAAGATTGAAAAGGTTACATAATTCTAGTCACCTCAAAATCAACATGAGAGGGAAGTCGAGAGAGTGACAGATTCTCTATTCCCTAATGAAGTTTAAGTTATATACAGCTGTTAGAAATTTCCTTTAGAAGTAGAACTTAACAATTTATGATACATTGTTCAATTCAGAAACCTTCCCTTCGAGTTAGCTTTCACTTAATACGGATGGACTGTCATTACTTGTAGATGCTCGACGACTCGATGATGGGCGAGGCCCCGCCTCCTTTGCACACACACACACACACACGCTAGACCAGAGCGATTAGGAAGACAAAGTGGCTCGAAAAATGGGTAGCTTATACACTCAAGAAGAAGGTTCCCGATAACACTGGGGTAAAGCCCGACACCCCCCCACCCCAATTCTTATTGGATAATTTTCATAGGTACATGAAAATCCCTACTGGTTCAAATAAATATATACATTTCCTATTGTCAATATTGGAAGTCGGCGGTCAGAGACAGAAGTGTAGTAAACCATTGAACAAAACAACACAAAACGTAATCAACTCAGTTTTAGAAACCTAGGAAAAACAAATATCTTCAGATTTTTTGTACTTCCTTTTTAATAGAGACATCTATTGGGAGAAGTCCAAATTTCTTGCACTAATTGTTGCCATCTACAATTTAAGATGTCATTCTACAATGCGCATGATTTAAATGAGCGGGGCAGGTGTACCCACCGGTACTCATATTTCATGATTTTTGTATCAAATATTGTAAATTGAACATTATTTCACTTTGTGGACAAGGCGATATTATTCTTAAACTTCAATCATCGGTGAATCACCTAGAATTATACTTCAATGCTACCTTCAGAGCATTAATACACAGAGTGAATGTTGCAGCGTGAGGCCAATATCATTATCAGATCATCGGGGATTCGAAATAGGTTCTGAGGGGATATATGGTTAATTGTCAAACAGTGGCATTCGAAAAGGTCATGAATTCGGAACATGGGAGGTACTTACTTAGCTGCTCTGGTTAACCGTAAATTACAATGAAAACCGTGGACAAAAATGGATATTTACAGCGGAAGTCCTTCCTGAAGGTGACCTACCATAGATTACAATCTCATTATGATCGTATTACCTACTAATTTCGGCTTGGTAAAGCCACATCTGAAATGGGCCTATAAATAGGAACCGCTGAAGAAAAGAAACATCCTGCTGGTAAAATGTGGTGTGGGAAATTAAGAATTGTTTGTACTGAATTTGGCTTCATTTTAATTCCCACATCATGAGCTTCGTTATGAAAACATTCCGGTGAGAAATGCTTCGAGCATAATGTTGAATGCTTGCCAGGCAAGAAATTCTCCCATCTTAATGCAATTACCCATATTCTTCCATGCCTCATTAGCTTGAAAACTGAAATCAATTAAAGCACAATATTCATAATTACAGCACCCGCAAAACTGAAACTGTAACAAAAAAAATAAATTACACGTGATTTATCGTATTGTACAGACACCTGAAACGACTTTATAAAGCATATAATCCTCTCACACCATCGTAGTTTGTCATTACATACGAAACCACAGATTAATTTAGGTAAATGTTAACCTTCTGCTCCCATCGAATTGAGCCTCATTTGATCATAATAAATCTTTATTGAATATAAAAATGTGAATTGTTTCATACAGCGAAATTCATTGCTCTTACAGCAGTATTTTGACAAAGTCCGCCAAAAAATATCCTTAAGTCACTCAAGTTTCTTAAAATCACCTTCTGTTTGGGGCAATAAAACAATTATCTCGGCGTAAAACAGCTCACTTTCTACTTTCTAGATAGCGTAGAAAGTAGGACAACCCATCCAGACGTGTGGGAATTCTCCGCTGGTTGCGACACAAGGAACCCCTGAGCAACGAAGAGAGAAGTTGGAAATACCTTCCTGAAACCCCTAAAAATGAAGTGAAATCGTCCAGACAGACAATCATCAAAATACCTCAGCCAATGAAAATTCGCCATTCTAAGTATTTCAGTGTATTATTAGTCACTATAGGCTATCAATCAGAAGTTACAGATAATTTTGTGGAAATAATACTCCGATTTATAAAGCGTAAATAGTGGAGGAAGAAAATTTATTAGATGTGTAGCCGACAGTTAATGGAGTGAAGCAAGGGACAATCAGTATTGCCGCCATTTCTCAACCACGTCACTCAGTCCGAAATATTCCAACCCAAGCCGTCAGAATTATTTCAAATTCAGTGATCAACTTTGCAACCACGATACAATAATGGAACCGCTATATTGGAATGTTCCAAGAAAATGAAAAGTTAATAACCCATGATGTAAAATTATAATTTATTATAATGCAATAATTGGTGACACTAAGTGTCAGTCATAAACATTTAACTGGTGGTTATTAAACTATTGTAATGCACTTTACATCAATGATGATCGAGATAACAATTAAGGCATTGTCAAATGTAAGATGAATTAGTAATGTGATAGTTAATTAATTAATTAATTTTATAAAAGTTCATAATCATTTAGAATAATAGTAAACCTCTGGAAATCTTCCAAGCTGGCATTAGAACAAGATTTCAACACGTTTCCAGCTTGATAGTCTATGTTTATATTGTATTTTATCAGTCAGTAGAAGTAGGGGAGCTGTGGGCGTCCCAATCCACCTCGTCAGCATTATTTTTGCTGAGTCAGCACCCGAGGTCATTGACTCGGAGATCATTGACCCCGGTCACGTGACTATGACGTCATCACCACGTGCTATTGTTTGTAAACAAAGCCACGTGCTTTTTTGACAGCCACGTGCTTTTTGACATCTATCTTCAAACAACAACGCATCGCTAACCTCACTGCTGCCATCCTGACGGGCTTAAACCTGAGTGCTGCCAACTAAATCTCACTAGCGCGAGATTTGAATCGGTAAACAAAGCCATGTGCTTTTTTGACAGCCACGTGCTTTTTGATAGCTGTCTTCGACAACAACGCATCGCTAACCTCAGTGCTGCCATCTTAACGGGCCTAAACCACAGTGCTACCAAATTAACCTTACTAGCGCAAGATTTGAATCGGTAAACAAATTCACGTGCTTTTTTGACAGCTGTCATCCGTCATCTTGCATCGGTAACATTAGTGCTGCCCTCTTTACGGCACTAACCCTTACTAGCGCGTGATTTGAATCGGTAAACACAGCCACGTGCTTTTTTTCGACGGCTGTCATCCGCCATCTTTAATCAACAGAGCACCGTGATGCTATCTTTATCGTAGTAGGGAGCAATTTCGTCAGCTGTCATCGGCCATCTTTAATCAACAGAACACCGTGCTGCCTTCTTTACGGCACTGCGGGCAATTTGAAAAGTTCCGTTAGCTGTCATCAGCCATCTAGCATCACGAAACTCAGTGCTGCCCTCTTTAGCTTCTTACTTTTGAAATGTGGTGGCGATAAATTCCACGTGCTTTACAAAGCCACGTGCTTTTATGACAGCTGTCATCCGCCATCTTTAGTCAAGAGAGCACAGTGCTGCACTCATTAGCTACTTACCTTTGAAATGCGGTGGCGGCAAATTTCACGTGCTTTACAAAACCACTTGCTTTTTTGACATCTGTCATCCGCCATCTTGCATCTCAAACCACAGTGCTGCACTCTTTAGCTACTAGCTGAATTTGTAAACAAAGCTACGCGACTTTTTTTGATAGCTGCTACCAGCCATCTTGCATCGCTAACCTGAGTGCTGCACTCTTTAGCTACATACCTTTAACATGTGGTGTCGGACAATTTGAAAAATCCAATTTGACAAGCTGCCATCTTTAATCAACAGAGCACCGTGCTGCTATGTTTAGGTACATACCTTTGAAATGTAGTAGCGGGTAATTTGAAAAAAACCTCCGTTAGCTATCAACATTAAACATTAGTGGCATACGCGAACCTAACCTCTCATCTACCATCTTGAAGGAGACTATCCTTAGTTTACGACAAGATGCCCTTCCCAATGCTAATTAGCGCAAGATAGCGGTGGCTGTTATAGCTACCTCCTCCACCTCCACCTCCTCCTCCTCCCCTACCTCCTCCGCCCCTTCTACCTCCTCTCTCAAGGCATAGCTTTATCGAACATGCATAGCGAAGGCAAGAGTGTGCTGCGATAACATCATTGTGCATGATTAGACTTGACTACATACTACTGTTCAAACATACTACAACAAGTGTTGAGAATACAAAATCGCATACTATAGTTCGATGTTGTAGAACACTGCATTGCAAGACTAGAATCAAACCCTGTTCAGAAAAAAAATCCTTTCTCATACTACTTACTAAGCTGCTCTTTCTCCTTTTTCGTCAAGGCATAGCTTTATCGAACAAGTTTAAACATGCATTACTGTAACGACGTCAAGGTAAGAGTGTGCACGTGCTGCAGCGATGACGTCATTGTGCATGTTTAGACTTGTACACATACTGCTGTTCAAAACATAACATAACTAGAATTACATACTATAGATGATGTTCAGAACACTGAATTGTGAGACTAGAATCAAACACTGTGTAGAAAAAATAATTCGCAACATACTTACTAAGCTGCCTTTCTGAGAAGATAAGAATTTGCTAAACACATTCTTTCTTGACATACAGCCTCTTCTTCTCTACTTATTTACAAGTTTTATCTTGAATCATTCGTCGTGGTGATGTTTGTGTACGTCTTCGCTTCTCGATGCAATTCTCATATGTACAAGATTTAGCTTACAATGTTCCTGTACTTTTTGTATGTACAAGTTTTAGTTGATGCTGTACCCCCATGGAACACTGGTAAGGGAATCGCTATCCCATACACGTTTGTCGTCGCAAGGAAGCAATGAACATGTATTTTGTTCGATCGTATACACATGATGTTTACGTGATTGAATCCTTTCTTGAATACATAAAGCGGCATTTATAGAGGTGAGTACATCGCGATAGTGTTGAAGGTGTAAACAGCTAACGACGAGTTTGGCTTTCTTAACAGACTGCGAATTTTGAGTGTCGTAGGCATACATTTTTGGTGCTAAACCAATAAACTCAGTCATGATATTCATGCCGCATTCATCTTTCATAAGCCCTATGACTTTCTTGTTTTGCGGTCGAATGTTAAACGGATTACTAGGGGAAAAGGAAGAAGTGTGAAAGTATTGCGAATGATTTCGCTTCACATCGTAGACGTCTGTCTTCCGAATATGATAAATGAAACTATCTGTATCCATATACAAAAGTGTAAGATCAGAAAACTGTTGCTTTGCAAATCCATAATGAAAATCATACATTATTAATTTTGAAAAATCAAGTATAGCCATTCCCAAGGCTTGGCATAGACCATCTCTGGTTTTTCATTTCAACAGAAATATCCATAACATGATAGGCTTTGAAATTTGGTTTTAAGATGTACTTGCGCGCGCCATGCCGGCCATCCCACTGATTAATTAAATAAATGTCGCGATGTTTGCGTACATTTTCCATGCTTTTGCTATAGATCGGGTTATTCATCAGTTTGAAAAATGTACTCTCAAATGTTGTTGTAGCACGTAGACGATGTTCAGTATTCAAATCCATGTACGGTTTAAGCCATGCTTCCTGCCTAAACGCAATGATACGATGAATACACTCTAACTGTAAGCCGTATTCGAGACATTGAACAAGACATTGTATGTGAATAGCATAGCGCTTTTTCGAAAAAGATTGGCTAGCAGTTTAGTGTGTTTCGACGTATCGTTAGGTGGAATCATTTTTTCAACGCAAAAAGGAAGGTCAGAATGTGAATCATGCAGATGAGAAGGGTATGCAAGAGAAGCTTCCAGCACGTAGCCACGATGAGGATCTTTTGCAGCCTCAAAAACATCTAAATGTTGAATTTCAGTTTCTGTTAGCCATACAAAATTTGTACACGGTAATGGCTGTGACATGACCCACCCATACAGATTATTGACATCGAAATACATCAGGTGAGAATCTTCCTTCTCTGGATTATAGTTGTCGAGGTAGGGATTATTCGCGATAGCATGCCTGTTGACAAGAGAAACGAGTCCGCCGCGAATGCCGCGTTCAAAAAACAAAAGCATGTCGACATCCGTTAGAAGATCAAGTTGAACACCGGTAAACTTGAACATCGCATCCCACGACCGACCTGGTGCTGTGTAGTAATAGCAAGGGTCTAATCCGTAAATAGGTAAACATATTTTACGAAACCTCTTGAACACATCACAGAGTAAAAGTGTATCTATCTTCAAATACAAGTCAGCATATTGACCTAAGATCTGTAGCTGAAACACTGACCACACCTGGCAGGCATGCAAATAGTCTTCATCAGAAATAGATACCGTGGGCTTATCGTATGACGATGAGCTGAGTGACAGCGTGCTACATTCACTTAACACACTTGTAAATGCAGACTGAGGAGGTAATTTTGTTTCTTCTAATGTTTGAAAGCTCTGAATGTAGTCATAGGGCAGAACCCCTTTCCTCAGGATCTGGAAAATACTCACGAATGTACTTCAAGTCGTCGCTGGAAATCCCACTTACAAGTGTATCAAGTAAAAGTTCATAAATTTGTAGGAATCTCGAAAGCGAATGCTAACATCGCCTACACGATAACAGAATGAAACAAACCGTTCATGATTTTGCGTAATCAAAGTGAACTTTGTACAATTTAATTGCCCAAATTCACGAACGATATAGTGACTGTTGTAACCTGACAAGTAATGGAAAAAGCATGGAATAAATTTAGGTACACGATATAAAAGATTGCACGAATCATGTGCAGGTCCACGATATTTCCCGGTGAAGTGACAGTGGTCTCTAACCTTAATCTGTGGGGAAATAATGGGCTGTTTGAGATGTGACATTTATCACTTTCATCATGCAAAATCATTTCTTCTAGCGTCATTTGAATGGGCACTGGTTGCGAAATAAGCGTATGAACGCGTTCCGCCAACTCCTTTGATTCATTGAAAAACCACGCCGTACAGTTTTCGCCTCGATACATCTTAAAAAAGGATAGAGATGCATCGTACGAACAAACGACTTTGTAAGCTACTGAAAACGGAGTGTGCTTTTGCACATAATCCGAGTAAGGTTCGCTCAAGTCGGGTTGGCAACATTGAAAAGGAACAGTAAAACATTCAAAATCTCCATATACCGTGAAGGGAACAGGTTCCTGTCGATAATAATTCTCATACTTTATTTCTGCATTGTCCGTGGTTGGCAGAACAAGTTTTACGGCAGGATGTGTTGTACAAATATTGACATGTGTAGCTAACAAGCTATCTGTCGTAAAGTACTGCAAACATCGCTCACAAATAAAAATTTTCCCATGGTGTATTGAAAGATGAGAGTTTAACAGACGGGAAAGCAGTAGTGCCTTGTGGTTTCATTGCAAAAGTATAAAAGATGAAGATGATGTTGTTTGGGAGGAGAAGCGGACTAAAGTGGCACTACAATACGGTCTCCGTCAACACCGTATACAGGAAAGTCAAACGTAGATGTGTTTACTAAATCCATAGGAAAAGAAACACCTTCAAAATTTGTCTGTTCTAACTGGATAAACATATCCTTGTACTGAGAAGTTCTTGAATGATGACGTGCTGCTGGCAATGCGCCATAAGAAGCAATAATCATCGTTAATCTGAATATTGATGACTGCTCTTTTATTTACAATCGCTGGAGGAAGTTTAATGTGTCGCCTACCTGAATTGAAAGGGTCAAATTTGCACACGTTAACTTGAAGATGTAAAACACTTTCAAGTGCCTTATTCCTCGCTCCATCTTCAAACGTTTGAAATCTAGCCAGCAGTCTGTCAACGATGTGTTTGCGAAACCATATCGAAATATCGTCTGAACATAAGAGTTTCGTCATTTTAGAAGAAATGTAAAATGTTTCATGATTTTCATGATTATCTTTGAAAAGAATAAAAGAACATGCAAGACTAGCGTTTAGTTTAAACGCCGTATACATAGACAGCAAAAATCTGACTTTTTCTTCGAAAATATTATAGCAAGAGAGTAAAAATGAATTTGGATCTAAAATATTTAATGAATTTCGTATCATGCCGCTTAGAATACGCGATGAAAAACATGTATGTACAGTTTCCGAATTCATGGTCATAATTACGCGCCAAGAAAACTAATGACACAAGATTTAGTTCTAAAATCAGTTAGCACACTGAGTAGAAGTCGTCACAGGCACGGAAAAATCTTTCCTCCCAATTTTAAATGGCTGAAGTATGCTGAGCCGTCAGTATAATCCGTTTGATTTTCCTACAATAAAACCGGAAATCTATTTTTTAGATTTTAAAAACCATGTAAACATTTGAGATCGTTAAAACAGATTAAAACATACCTTAAGATGTGCTCGTTTCAAGACTGCGACCCAGATGAGGGACGATTAAAGACTGCGAACTGCAACTCGGATGAATGACAACAATAATTCTTGATGTACCTAGAAGAAAACAAAAAAAAATATTAATGTATGTCTGAAAGATATCCTAGAAAGGTAAACTTAGCACTTGCGTCGCACATAGCGATCATAGGATAGGAAAGGGCACGAGCTCGTTAACAGGTAGCCTGTTATTACTGCCTGAGAGTAGCCCAGCACATGTATCGCCCATAGCGATCATAGGATAGGAAAGGGCACGAGCTCGTTAACAGGCAGCCTGTTATTACTGCCTGAGATTAGCACAGCACTTGCATCGCACATAGCGATCATAGGATAGGAAAGGGCACGAGCTCGTTAACAGGTAGCCTGTTATTACTGCTTGAGAGTAGCACAGCACTTGCATCGCACATAGCGATCATAGGATAGGAAAGGGCTCGAGCTTGTTAACAGATTGCCTGTTGTTACTGCCTGAGAGTAGCACAGCATTTGCATCGCACATAGCGATCATAGGATAGGAAAGGGCACGAGCTCGTTAACAGGTAGCCTGTTGTTACTGCCTGAGAGTAGCACAGCATTTGCATCGCACATAGCGATCATAGGATAGGAAAGGGCACGAGCTTGTTAACAGGTAGCCTGTTGTTACTGCCTGAGAGTAGCACAGCACTTACATCGCACATAGCGATCATAGGATAGGAAAGGGCACGAGCTTGTTAACAGGTAGCCTGTTGTTACTGCCTGAGAGTAGCACAGCACTTGCATCGCACATAGCGATCATAGGATAGGAAAGGGCACGAGCTTGTTAACAGGTAGCCTGTTGTTACTGCCTGAGAGTAGCACAGCACTTACATCGCACATAGCGATCATAGGATAGGAAAGGGCACGAGCTTGTTAACAGGTAGCCTGTTGTTACTGCCTGAGGGTAGCACAGCACTTGCATCGCACATAGCGATCATAGGATAGGAAATGGCACGAGCTTGTTAACAGGTAGCCTGTTGTTACTGCCTGAGAGTAGCACAGCACTTGCATCGCACATAGCGATCATAGGATAGGAAAGGTCACGAGCTTGTTAACAGGTAGCCTGTTGTTACTGCCTGAGAGTAGCACAGCACTTGCATCGCACATAGCGATCATAGGATAGGAAAGGGCTCGAGCTTGTTAACAGGTAGCCTGTTATTACTGCCTGAGAGTAGCACAGCACTTACATCGCACATAGCGATCATAGGATAGAAAAGGGCACGAGCTTGTTAACAGGTAGCCTGTTGTTACTGCCTGAGGGTAGCACAGCACTTGCATCGCACATAGCGATCATAGGATAGGAAAGGGCACGAGCTTGTTAACAGGTAGCCTGTTGTTACTGCCTGAGAGTAGCACAGCACTTGCATCGCACATAGTAATGGAAGCGCTCGAACGTTAGTTGGATTGTTAGCAGAACTGCCTGGCACCAACCAACAGCTTTGGCTTACCTTAAGTTGAACACTGCAAACTGAACAATGGTCACTGGAATAATGTTGACGGCAGACGATGACATTCAAAAAAAAGAAAAATGTTGTAAAAATTCGTAATAATAATAATAATAATAATAATAATAATAATAATAATAATAATAATAATAATAATAATAATAATAATAATAATAATAATAATTCAAAGAATTAAACTTACCTTTTTTGTCCGACTCGTTGGCTGAATGGTCAGCGTACTAGCCTTCGGTTCAGAGGGTCCCGGGTTCGATTCCCGGCCGGGTCGGGGATTTTAACCTTAATTGGTTAATTCCAATGACCCGGGGGCTGAGTGTTTGTGATGTCCCCAACATCCCTGCAACTCACACACCACACATAACACTATCCCCCACAACAATAACACGCAGTTACCAACGCATGGCAGATGCCGCCCACCCTCATCGGAGGGTCTGCCTTACAAGGGCTGCAATCGGCTAGTAATAGCCACACGAAATTATTATTATACCTTTCTTTAGCAGATATGAATCTCGATAGTCAGCTTCGTTGAAGGTGAGGGTATCCAGTATATTGCTTATATGCACACACGATTACACACGCACGGGTGAACTGCAACTGCCGTGCCTTTCACACAGACTACATCCTGTGGACTGTGACTTGTTACTATGCAGCAAAGCAAGTTGCATACGTATGCAGTACAGTTGTAACAAAAGTTTATGCATTGACTTTCTTCCTCAAAGAAGCGGTCAAACAGCCGGTTCGATCCTGGCTCAGAGACCGTAAGGAAAAGGGGTATCATCTACGATATCCCCTGCCTGTAACCTCTTAGGGCCGTTGTGCTGGTCCGAGAACAACACGAGACGCCGAGGTGCCGGAATGTAGGTGTTCTGCCAGTAAATCTACCGACACAAAGCTGATGTATTTGAGCATCATCGGACTGGGCCAGGATCGAACCTGCTGTTTCCGGAAACGCTGAGGTGTCAGAATTTAGGACTTCTTCCAGTAAATCTACCGACACAAAGCTGATGTATTTGAGCACCATCGGACTGAGACAGGATCGAACCTGCTGTTTCGGGAAACGCTGATGTGTCAGAATTTAGGACTTCTTCCAGTAAATCTACCGACACGAGGCTGACGTATTTAAGCACTACTAGACTAAGCTAGGATTGAACCTGCCATGTTAACAACACAAGAAGCCGAGGTGTCAGAATGAAGGAGTTCTGCCAGTAAATCTACCGACACGGAGCTGACGTATTTAAGCACTACTAGACTAAGCCAGGACTGAACCTGCTGTTTTCGGAGACGCCGAGGTGCCGGAATGTAGGAGTTCTGCCAGTAAATCTACTGACACGGAGCTGACGTATTTAAGCACGAAATTTTTCATATCTTCTTTCTTTCCTATATATGACTTTATATGTACTAAAGTACCCTATTTCAGAAAAATTAAATATGATCTACTGCGCGAATTACGGAAATAATCACGAAATATACCCCACTTGTTAAGAAAAGTACTAAATACAGTAGTTCTGGAAAAGCTCTCCAATAAATTTTGAAGTGCTTCTGACAACGTGAATATTTTAGTTTCCTGTCTGTTGCTTGATAGGCTGTATATTCTCCACACAAAGCGATGAGGACTGTGTATTCAGTTCCGCGGTCTCTAAGGCAATCAATCAAAATCGTTATATATTATCGATTACAGCAAATGGCTTTGCGGTTGTAGATACAGCAGTGCGTATTATACTCTTTGGCAGTGAGAGTTCGCTACTGGAAAATGTCCACCATTTAAGAATAAAAATGCCGAAAACTAAAGTCACAACAGTTTTTTTTTCCGAGGCCCGATGAATACAGCACTGAGGCGTTCTATGTGTTTGGTGCTGCAAGAAAGATTCCAATGTGTAAGTACTGTAATGTTCGTATTAAGTCGAAACGAGAAGACAGGTGCGATAAACAGAGAATCAGAAACAAACAAACAAACAAAAAAGACGAATGAAGCAAATAAGTGACAAATAATATTCGGCGATACTTTACACATCGCAAGGAAGTTCAAAAGTGATATCCAGCAGTTTGTAATAGACCAAACAAAAGCATTCATGCAAGCCAGCATTCCTATAGGGAAAGTGGATAATCCTGGCATGAGGATATGGATGATTATAAAAGGAAAGATAAATAATACTGTCTTTCTCGTAAAATACGACGGTATTAGTAGTAATAATGTTATTGTTTTTGTCCTCGGAGGCGCCGAAATGCCGAACTGTTGTTCCGTACTTGACAGGGCTGACGTATTTGAGCACCTTCGAATACCACCGGACTGAACAGCGCCTTAACCGTCTGAGCTACACATCCCTGGTCGGGCAGCACCAGCCTATCCACGAACATCTTCAAGGGCAGTGAAAGCACATCTGGTACAGACGAAGACAGTATTAGTGAAGTGAGAGAAGACCACAGTGAATTTGCATCCAAGTGTTCGTCTCTAATGTGGTCACACAAAGATACTTTCTGACTGTCGCACATCTCTGCATCCTCATAACGTTGAAACCATGCTTAGTTCGAACTTTGTAGACAAGTAATGCAAAATATGTAGGCTATGTAAAAATTCATATCACAGGCAGACCAACTATCTTCATTTCGAGGTGTCAGTGGTTTATATACCAGTACTTATTTCTCTGACATTTTGTATATTTAGTTGTTCTATGATTCAATAACAATTTAATACTTTACAAGAGTTCACTTTAAAACCCCTAATCACAAAATCAGTCAGTTTTACCGCATACTATAAGGAAGGAATCACAAGAAGCACAGATCACTTTGACAATTTATTTCACGAAATACCGACCGAAATAGGTCAGTTTTGACACCGAAATCAACAGGTATATTTCACCAAAATATACGGCCCTTAGTCATCTATATATAAGCAGGTCGGTCTGGAGCGAATTTGTGAGGCACTTCCAGAAATCTCAGAAATTAGGAACTTTGTACCGGAGAAGCTGGCGACCCCAGGACCCGTAGAAAAATCGAAAATTCTCAAAATTCCCCGAAGGGGGCATGTTGGAGGCCTTCAAATTTTGGGCTCAGCCTAAGAACCCAGTCGTATAATTTATCCAAAGCGACAACCTATATGTTTCGTCGTCTTACAAAAATTTCTTGAATTTCCTAAATTTCCCCTTCCCCCAAAAATCAAGGTCGCGGCACAATCTGCCTGACGAGCTAGGATATTTAAATTTAGCCTGTAACCGATGGAAAAAAAACCAAGATGTTAAAAATTTTCACGTTTTACCCCCCAAAATATCGAAATGTGGACGCAATCTTAATGACTGTGCAGACATTCTTTTGAGCTATTTGCTGGCTAAACAATAAGTCGTATCACAAAACGGATGGCACGAACTCTGCCTAATTTGGAGTGATCTACAACTTTGGTCCTATGACTTTTTGTCGTATCTCTCTCCCTTATACATTATATTTGGCTGTATTTCTGGATTGTTCGTAAATATGGTTATTTTTGCTGTATATTTCACTGTTTGACACACTTATAAGGAAGATAGAGTCATCAAGGTTGGTGCGCACATTGGCACGATTGAAGGCCACATGTGGACCAAATTTCATGAATCTAGCTTATACATCAGTACACAAAAAATATTGCAAAGCGTAAAAATGTACCCAAATTTCACCCTATTCAAATTTTCGGACACAATTTAACCCATAAATGTGGGAGATAGGAGAAAATGTTATAGAACCAAACATATTGTTTCTAAATCACTGAATTCACTGCGGGTTTATACGAAATCGAGACCGTGATTTTGCACTCCCACAAAATATACACAACCAAACAAAATTGAAATCTGCTCGCCTTAATGGAAATAAATTTCTAAACACTTTTCCTCATTGGTCGATTGCCAGTCAGGTAAGTCTTGTATACAAAGTGGAAGAGTTAAATCACTATTTCGGTTTCCAATAAATCCCCAGTCCATTCCGGTACCATGAATCTCGAAAGATACCTTGGATAGGTACATGCTAAATATGAAGTTTGGTTGACGTATCTCGAAAATTAAGGATACGAGTAACACAATGAGCATCGCGTCTAATAACGCTCAGATTCAGTCAGATTTTGTTCATAACAAGGCTGAAGAGGAAGAATGGACAATCGTGAAGGAGAAGATCAGTAGGTCATCTTAAAATAATTTAGGAAGGAAGTTAAGATCAAGTAAGAAACAGAGATATTCGACCTGATTGATGAACAAGAACACAAAAAACTGAGGAGGGAAGAAAAGAATGCAAGCGATTAAAGAACGAAGAAGATAAAAAGTGCAGGACAGTTAAGGAAGAACGAACTCAGCTCGTAACCACTTCTGGGTAACTAAGATAGGGCAGAAAGATGCGGGAATTGAATAATTGTATCAAGCAGAAGAAGAAGCTGTTGATGCTGGTGAAATGGGAGACGCAATTTTGAGGTCAGGACTGGACAGAACTCTGCGAGTTCTAAATAGGAAAAAAGGCACCTGGAACTGATGACATCCTCTGCCATAGGAGAAGGTGGAGATGTATGACACAGGGGAAGTGCCACCCGATTTTGTACAGAATATTGTTATACCAGGTGCTTACAAGTGTTAAAACTACCGCACCATTGGTTCAGTATCCCACGCCTGCCAAAGGTTACCAGTATTATTTACTGAAGAATGGAAAGACAAGTTGAACCTGAGTTGGCAGAACATCAGTTTGGCTTCAAGAGAGATGTAGGAACATCTGAAGCAATCCAGACTTTACTTATGATCTTACAGGACCGAATTAAGGAAGACAAGCATTAGCAGATGTAGAAAAAAATCGTTAATGTTGATTGGACCAAGTTATTCGATATTTTGAAGCTAATCGCGTACGGATACCAAGAATGATTCTACGATCTGTACAAAAAGCAGTCTGTACAGATAGGAATCGTAGGCTGTGAAAACAATAAGCAGCAGTCCAGAAAAGAGTCAGGAAAGGCTGCAGTTCGTCCCGTCTCCTTTTCAATGTCTACATAGAGCAGGCAATAAAGGAAACAGAAGGGGAATTTGGGAAATAAATCGCTATCCTTGAAGAAGAAGTAATAACTCTGAGGTTTGTCGATGATATTTTATCTGAATCTGGAGAAATTGGCGAATGGTATGGACACAGTCTTGGAGGAGTACAAGATGTTCAAAGGAATGGAGTGCAGATTAGGAAAGGAATAAGTAAGGAGCAGACTAGCGCAAGCAAGAAAGTCGTACATCTAACAATAATATAGGAATCATGGAGCATGGTATTGTACGGAAATGAAACATGGACGATAAAGAAAGGGAATAGAAGCTTTCGAAATGTGGTGCTATAGAAGATGAGTTGGATAGATTGACTCAAGAATGAAGGGATGCTGAATCGGATAGCCGAGAGAAGGACGATTAACAAAATTTTATCAGAAGAAGAAGAAGCAGGATGATCGGACATATCTTAAGACTCGCAATATTTGTTCAGTTGGTTTTTGAGGTAAATATAGGCGGTAAAAACGGCAGCGGTAATCGAAGATTTTGCGTGGAATATTCGCTACTAAATTACACTTGCACCTCTTCCTCTCAATGTTTCATAAATCAAACTTCTCGGTCGCCCTCGTACCTACATCTTACTTCACAGACAAAGACGCTGCTGGTTTAGGGTACAAATATTGTGAGCCGAGCTCGAGAACTCATTAACAAAGTCACAAAGTTGTAAATTTAGGAAAGAATGCCGACACCGAGGGTTCAGGCCTACACAGTTTAAAAAGCCGCACATATTTTGCTACTGATCGAATCAAACCTAATGTTAAACTAGTTATTAACTTAATATAGACTAAATGTAACTTTTCTAGTCACAAAATGAAAGAGTTTTGTTAAAATCTGCTCATTATTCGTAGTTTTTGTTACAGGCTCGCACAGTGAGTTTTTTTTACGTGGTAAACCTCCTCTCGGTTATCGGAACATGACGGCAAAGGTTCTCAGAGGTCATCGAGTCGGCCAACAAGCTGGCTGCTTTCAGCATGCGGGACTTTCTTACAACTCAAGTCAATGAAATAAATAGCAAGCCAGAGCTAAAGATACCACTATCAGAACTCGCAAGGATGTCGCTTCTCTTGGTGAGTGTTTGTTTATTTCTCTGTAGCTGATAACAAGGGGTCAAGGGAGAAGTGACGTCAGTCTTGGATTGGAAATTTAATACTACTACTAATAATAATAACAACCCGCCTCTTGGTCTTCATCGTTGAGGCTTGGAGGTATAAACGCTGTGACACCGCGGTTATTCGGTTCGAGTTCCGTTGGTCGATAAGATGTTCACAATACAAATGTTGGCGGCATGCAATTTCTAATCACTAGATTGCGTGTCCAATGCCCGGATTAAATTGTAAACGTCTCCGCAGTGCTCATACGGAGTGAGGCCTTTGATTCGACCGTCGGGTGGAGACGTTCCGTCATAAGCAGCCACCTTGGTGCTATTCGACACGAGTAGGCTATGTGCCGGCACCGGGTTTCACCCTCTCCTTCCTTACTATCATATCAGGTAATTCATTTCATCTCATTAACTTCTCTGGTAAGTTTGACGTCAGAGGATATCCGGTCAAAAGAAAAAAGAACCCGCCACGACAGGTTCATCTCAACTCATACCCGACCTCGTAGTGAAACGGGACAAGTGTTGGACAAATAATAATAATAATAATAATAATAATAATAATAATAATAATAATAATAATAATAATAATAATAATAATAATAATAATGATAATAACGGCGAATGTCCCCGGAGCAGGCCTTGTGCAGGTCTTATGGGCGATCTCCATGTCTCTGGGCATGCGGCTCCTACTTAAGGAGACATGACAAACACCCGGCCCCCGATTAACCGAATAAGGTTTAAATCTCGACACGGCAGCTAATCGAACCCGGTACCCGTTGTACCAAAGCATTTCGCCATGGAGCTTGGTAATTTAAGGATGGAATATCTCTTTAGAGTAATGGAATTTTCATAGAATTTGAGTGGGATAATTTGTGATTGATGAATGTTCAAACAAGGGAACGTGAGTGTACAGTCAGTGTAGGGGATATGTCTTTCAGCAGGCACCAAGCTATACAGTTAAGTGCGGTCTCTCCACACGAGTAATAGAGGGACAATCCGTTATTAAGAGTACATTATTCAATGCATGTTCCACTTTTATCCTCCCGTCTCTTTGGACGCTCAGTCTACCGGAATAATTAGCATCACACTGGATAAAGTCCTAGTGCCGTATCCGTCATCGGACGTTGGCGATCTTACTTTTGCCGTTGGCTTAACCCAGTCGCAGGTTTCCCAGTCAAGACGTGCGGGGTCTCGCAGGACCCCTCTTCTCTCGATGTGCCCTTGTATATTTATTTGGAGGAGGGCGCCTCATGATATGACCAGAGTAGGGGAGCTTCATGATCTTAACAGCCCAACACATTTCTACACATCCTGGTCAATACAGTAGACCCACATTTCAAATGCTCCTAATCTTTCCTCATAGTCCAGGACTCTACTACATACACACAGCCCCGCGCTATCCTAAGACGAAGCTGCAGCGCTGGTTGACGGCGATATTCTCAGTATCGGAGCTCCGTTGACCCACAGGGCCTTGCTCACAATAATGTATTGGGTCTTCTTTAAGTTCAGGTGTAGACCAAGGTTTTCACATGTCTCCACAACTTTCATCAAGATCTGCTGCACGTCATCAGTCTGTTTCCACAGCATTCTTTCCTCAAAGAATATGAGTACAAAGTGTGCTAAGAGGCCACAGAACCAGGACTGTGATGGCGCTTAGGTCATGCAGGCATAACACTTAAATTTCTATCCCTGACAATTGCTAGGTATAGAGTTAAGTGTGGTGATGTATTACTAATCAAAATAATGTTGAAAATATTTGTCTCCTTACTCTCAAGTCTTCCCAGCCCGAAGTTTCCAACATAACACTACTCTTTGTCGGACGCCACCCAGAGCAATTTGCGCTGTTATCCTCTGGATATTTTCATGTTGTTCTTGAGTCAAGAAATCTGGTGAGTCTCTCGGACGCTGAATGGGTCTTACCAGTGACTTATACGCCTCTGTTTCACTTTCTTACTACAACCCCTAAATACACCCATAACCATATGAAGAGATCTGTAAACCTCACCTAGGTACTTGCAGTTATCCCCATGTGCTGCTTTCACAGAATCGACGCAGTAATTAACATGCAGTAATTAACATGGCTTGCGGGATCCACTCTTAATCATAGTATAACCCGACAGCGTTCCACCTATTCTAAGGCATTGAGTTTGCTTTCTGTAAATGTAGCCACCGATTCAGTCACACCTTGTCCAGTCCAACGGCCTTCTCTTCCTTGTTCTGCTCTCTCAATGGACGTTGCATAGATGAATAGCGATGCAGTCCATTTGGCCTCCTGAGTATCAAATATCTGCCATATCTTGCTTGAACCCTTCCTTAGTGGAATGACTTTTCCTAAACACAAATTTCCTTCTATCAGAGCAGTTTGAAACATTGTGTGCAATGTAACAGGAAGGAATGCTTTCCTTATCTTACGTGCATCACATGTCAAGCTGTCTGGCCTATAACTATCCCCTTTATATGTTTGTCACTTAGTCACTTGTAAACTGGGGATACTATAGAAACTCTGAGCTAATTTCGTACAGCTCCTTCAAGCAAACAGTGAAGTACAGTAAATGGGGAGGTGCTCCAAAGTAAATAAGTTGTTATGCCCAATATAGACACATTTAGAGAGGTGTATGGTGGAATCCTACAGGAAAACTTGTAGACATTGCCGGCATTTACGTTAACTGTTTCGATATTGCGGCCTCGTGAAGTTGACTATGCTGTTACCTGTGTGAAATGCCTTAAACCGTCAGATATTCTAGTAATTTGACTTCCGGGACAATAAGTCCCTAGCATCGATTTTGGACTGCTCCCTGGTGTTAAAAGCACTTTATCAGCCTGGGAGAGAAGTGGTATTTTGAAGTTGGGTAACCTATAGGCAGTAAGTTATTCTTTTAATCATTCAGAAGTTATCAAAACTGCGATCAATTCAATCAGCCCATCAAATGATATAATATCAAATTGATTATTCACTCAAAATGTATGAAAGTAAATCCTTCAGGAAACATCGGCTGATACTATATTTAAATGTGTCTGGTACTGATTGACTTGTGTGTGTAATAAGGGAGAGGAGGCGGGGGAGCAGGTAATTAACAAGGTATGGCAGAAATGTAATTATGTGAAAATTCTGCGTGTGAAACTCGGGAAGATTTAGAAATTTTAGTAAGCTTGTAACAGTTAGTGTGTCCGCATTTCCCTAAAATTAATGAAGGTCCCATCCTCTGCTGTTTGGTTCCACTAATACAGAGAGGATAACCAGGTATAACTAATTATGTGAGTAATACACCCCTTCTGCTTTAAGGGTCTGTGTAACGTACTTTACAGCCCCGACAACGGGCGAATTGTAAAATCATTGTGAACTAAAATTGGAGGTTCAAGCCCCGTCTAATGTAAAACTAGAAGCAACTGCTCCTACCGATTCTGAGTACCTTTTTTAAACCCAAATGTAAAGTGAACTTCTCGATTCGAGACCCGACCTAGGTAATGTGCTTTGGAAGCTACGGCTTCTTTTTGTGAAGTATGTCTTTCCAATTTGTAAAGGCAAGCCTGCGGGTCATCAGACTGTGATAGACGCAGATATCTTGTAAAGTATCAGAGATTTCGAGCTCCTCATTTTACATTTCAACTTGCTGGTTCACGTTCCGCCATTGTCCCTAACTACAGTGAGTCTCTGCACAAGGCACTCGTTACTTGGACTAGTCGGGGCTGTAGTTTTCAAGGCTCCGTTATGCGAATATTGGCCACGACAGAGGAAAATGTATCAAGGGCCGTGAAATGGTCAGATCATTTAGCATGTGCTTAGAACCAAGTTCATGAAGCTCTCGTCACAATAATTAACAAATACTTAGGAACATGTTAATAAATCCTGTCAGAATACTTAAAATTGTAAAGGGAAGCGGACGATTAATTTACACAGTAAAATATTGCGGGCTGTATTCTTAACTGACCATCAAAGTTTTCAAGTGGGGCTGACGATCTAAGGTAATGTGTTTGTTTGACTGAGGATGGATAGCGAATGAAGCTGTAATCAGTATTCTGCGTTGAAGTACCATATTTTCTGTCTGTAATTTTACTCATAGTTAACTGTTGAACTCTGTACTTGTTCCAGGTTCTCTTGCCCCTGACGCTAGCAGTTTCACTGGCGAGCAGAGACCACTGTGCATCGTCTGTGTGCTCGAAGTTGGACCTGTCTGTGCATGGCCACAAGAACGCCAGTGGACATTGGATAATAACGGTACCGTGTATTATCAAATTCAGAGTTGTGTTTCCGTGTTGGATGGATAATATTGTATGTGATTAATACACGTAACTTAGTGCTGTGTATAATAAATATTTGCATGCACCATTCAAATTTCAACCAACTTTCAAACCACAGTACAGTTTGCGGAGGTAATCTTATATGTCCTTGATATCATAGTGCATCAAATACTAACCTGCTTTGCATGTGCTAACCATTAACGGCTTAAGAAAGTGGAGTAACTCATAGCAGACGTAATTACTCACGATTGTGTTGTTATTGCTGGGAAAAAAGTCCCGTGTTTAAAATAATATCTGCATGTTGCTAATATGCTTGCCCCAAGACAAGCAGCCAGCTAGTTCGAGAGATCGTCACAGGAGGCGCTAGAAATTAGTCGTTAACTGAATTTATACTTCACAGACATTTCACACAGTTTGTCTTTGTGATAAACAGCCTGAACTTGTTAAATAATATAATAACGGTAACACACAGGTTGTGGGTTTATGGAAAATAAATAAAGCCGTGAATGTCCACCAACAAAGAAGATCATGTGATAGCAGTGAAGTTGAGCAGCTTGTTTCGGTGACTTCTGTACATCCACCAGTACACGGTAAGACCTGATCGTTGTCATAGAACTCTCATTCACACTCGGTGTTCCTTACTCCAAAGAAGTAGGACTGCAGTGTTTGTGGGTGGTATCTCCTCCGTGTCCAGGGGCAATCTGCTAGGGAACGTGCCTGCGTCAGTCTCCTCCCTATTCGATATTGTCTACGGGACTAGGCGTTCTGAAATACTTGAGAGGATTGGAATTACAGGGAACGAAGAGTAACACAAACTGCAGTGGTCAGCGAGCGAGGCAGGTGCGTGGTATGCCTCTCCTTCAGTTAAATGTGTGTATAGAGCAGGCAATATGGGATATGGAGGAACGTCATTGTTGGAGGATGTCAAGGGCAGTTGAATGTAGTAGATAAGGTCAGATGAAGCACGTGATATAAGACTAGGAAATGCACTGATAAAGGAAGTGGAGGAATTTGGGTGGCTGGGAAGTAACATAACGAATGAAAGGAGAAACTATCCGTTCATTACCGAAGAAGAATATTTGCTAAAGGAAGCCATCTTGTAAACGAAACATTCTACTCACCATAAATATACAATCCAGGCCGTCGTTTGCCGAAGTATTTGTTTGTAACGTTAGAGTCATGCTAAGTAGAGAAATAGAGTAGAGGCCTTTGAAATGTGGTGTTACAGAAGAATGCTTTTGGTAATAATGGGAACTCGTGTCCTTTTCCGAGGTTATGCAGTTCTTTGCAGCAGCACTCCTAATCGAGGTGATCATATTTAACTACCTACCTGCAGTCCTGCCAACATTACGTTTCTCAAAGTAGTGGGAAAAAGCGTAGACCACGTGCTTTGCAAGTAATTGTGCTAACCGTTACTCTACGGAGTTTGAGGTGAGATTGGACGATCATAGCCCAAACAAAGAGCAGGTGACGGGGGGGAGATATGGGATAAGTATGAAAAAGTGTTTAGGCTGCGGACGGAGAACAGGAACAATGTACAGGGTGCGGTGGGAGGAGAAGTTCTGAAAGACAGATATGCTAATAGTTTAAGGGGGAGGAAACTGAGGGCAAAGGGATAAAGTCAAGGGCAGTTATCACTAGGGTATCCGTGAGTAACCGCTGGTAAACACAGAGGGATATAGGGGGAAATGAACTTGTTTCAGGAATGTGGGGGTAAGAGAAAAGGTACAGTAGGTGGAGGGGCAGAGGGGGTGGAACATGGTGGAGGAGAAGGTATGGTCTGCAAACATCAGGGAAGACTGTTGAAACTAGTAGGGAAGCGGATATAATGAAATAAGTGGGGTCGAGACTCTGGTCATCGAGGACTCCATAGTTAGGCTCGGGGAGAAAGTGCACGGAGGAAAGGGAACCAAGGTAGAGGAATTACGTTAAGACAGAAGATGGGGAAAGGGTGTGGTAGTTTTCTATGTTGGTACGAACAACGTACGACATAGTGTGGGATCTGTTATGAAGTTGAATGGAGAGGAGGTTATTATCAGTGGGATACTTTCTAGGAGAGGGTAATATAAATGAAACTAAGGGGTATTTATGTGAGGGTACTGGGAGTGCGTGTGTTGTTTAGAAAGGATACGTGGCGGACTAGGCAGCGGAAGTGAAAGCACGTGGACATGGTGGTTATAAGATTCATATTTACCAGATATTGTATAAGGAATTGTTTCATGGTTGAGAAGTGACGTAACGGATGTCTTCCAAAACTGGAGTGTTTTTGTAGAGATGGGATCAAATCGATAGCTGGGGGAGTATTTATACCGGCGGAAGAAGTATTTTTATGGTATAGAAAAGCTAAATATGAGAAACATTAAGTTCTAGGTATAGGGCTCATCTCTTTGCGGTGTACAGGTACGGATGAATTGATGCAGACGCGGAAATATTTCATTAGGTAATCAGCGATGTGGAAAGCGTGGCATCAATAGGCAATTTAGATCTGGCTGTCAAACTGAGTTTCCTTCTGGAATGAATGCCATGTGTGTAGGAGATCTAAATTATATCAAGTCCGTTGCTGTATGACTCTGCTTTGAAAATACAGTAATATGTAATAATATAAAGTGTAAACAACTTATCTTTATTTGTCATCAAATCAAAATTAACCTCCTCCTTCTTAAACTCGTGATTGTGTTCAAAAGGACCTACGTAAGGAATCTAACCTTTCTTTACTTTCTTGAATGATACAACAAACCATATACACCTTTCTGGAGCGGCATTATCATGATGAGTAGTGTTTCAACTGGACAAAATAGAATCATTACAAGTAAGAGACACACGCACTATTTTAATAATCTTGGTACAGGCGATTTTTTGAACATAACCATAATCTGAAGTAGGCCTTGTCGGAGACCGTAAAATGATTCCATACGGATTTTATTTGCACAGTTTGCGATAGATTTTCAGGATTATTACTTATCAGAAATTGCATATTTCATGCGTATTTTTGTTCCAGGTACTTCGACGTCTCAATATATGAAGCCAGTCACACCTGCAACTACTACACCAGCTTACACTACTCCACCGACTACTGCTATTACCACTGCTCCAACTACTACTACACCAGCTAGTACTACTACTACTACTACTACTACTACACCAACTACTACTACTGCACCGACTGCTACTACTCCACCGACTACTACTATTACCACTACTCCAACTACTACTACACCAGCTAGTACTACTACTACAGCTGCTACTACAAGAACTCCAACTACGTCTACTACTCCAAATACTACTACTACTACTACTACAGCTACGAAACCAAGGTCCTGTCCTCATTCAGGTGAGTGATAAACTCTCAAGAAGTTAATCAGATTATCTATGAGTGGTGTACTTGAGACGAACGTACATGTGTTTCTTGGAGATTTTGATCTAGTTTGTTCAGGTAGAAAAGTAAAGCTCTTAATCGTTGTATTCCACGTTCCACAGATAAAGTACTCACCCTGCAGTTACTGTGTAGGTCTTTGCTTGGAGCAGCAGTCTGCAGAACGAGTGCACGAGTAGAGAGAATATGAGAAATGAGAGCGTCTAGGGTCCGAAGTGAAGGCGGGACCCGCTGAGTGTTCCACATATCGCAGCGTACGGCACAGCGCCCCACACGCGGGCCGATGATACTATCACGTAGAGGTTGTGGGTTCGAGTTAAAGTAAATACCTAGTAACCCTAGGAAAGAATTATACTAGTGATATAACTTCAAAATAATAGCCGGTATATATGCGTGTTCGTTTGGCAGAGATTCTAAAACTTTGATCGTGTTTTTCTCTGAACATCATTTTCTGACTTAAGTCGTATGTGAACGATTCGATCGAAACTTGTAATTGCTACAACTTCTCTTTCACCATACATTTCAGTGAGCATAACGTTAACGCGGATAACTGTTTATGTCTCCCTAAAGAGAATTAGTCCTTTTGAAGACCCTAAAGTCACATGCACCCTCTCACAGAACCCTGAATGGTTACACACCAGTGACGCATATCCCGCCATGTTTCAATTTGAATTACACAAACATAAAGATGATCAATATTAGGTATGAAAAGAATAATTATCAAGACATTTTTCTGAAATATTAAATCAGAGACACCTGAACCTTGTGAATTTTTTTGTATATAAAACTTGCTGAAGTTTGAATTATAGGTCATCCCTCTGTCAGTTATTCCATTCTTCCCTCGCGGTTCCTTGGGCACGTGGAGAACATGTGGAAACTCTTTATAGACCTTGAGGCAGACAGTGGTCAAGCAGAAGTTCTCCATTTATCTCTTGTGCTCGGTAACTCTTATTAATTTACTTGGTACAACTGCGGATGCCTTTCTGATGAGTGGCACAATATGTGCGGGTTCAGGACGTTCTAAGACGACATGACCTGGACTTTGTTTTCTTTCACAGTATTCTCATAATTCGTCCTGAAAACGACGGTTCTTCCCAAGTGTGGATGCCGTTGATCAGTGCTGATGTTCTCAGTTTTACTGACTGTCATATGTGCTCCTGTTTTGTGTAAGTGCTCGTTTATTCTACACTAATGTATAACATGGGTCTCGCAGGCCAACACGAAATAGCTGCATTTTGTGACTAATCAAGGTGTAATGGGGTAGAAATACTCATAAATGCAGTGTTGTCAACCGCTGAGATTTAACTTTTAAAATATTTCAAAATAATATCTCGTGTAATTTAACCAAAAGTTAAACAAATGATGAAGTTAGTAATATGTCGTTCACTTTTAAGAAATCCAATGTGGACCATATTCTAGTGATTCTATTGCTCGCAACTATTGGAAATACTGTACATAGTAGAAACTTTTCAGTTGGAGAAAAGCCCCCTCCAATGAGTGATTAATGTAGATTTAGGCGGCTCCAGAGTCATTAATAGTGAGCAAATGGAGGTGGCAACAAAACAGAGGAAATGCAACTAAATTCAAGAGGAAGTCATTAATACATAGAACGTCTTGAGTTATGTCTTACTGCGCTTGAAGACACTGCCGCATGTTTCGTACACATAACCGATCATCTTCAGGTAGCCATTTAGAGAAGTGGGAGAAAGCTGTCCGAGGAAAGGACACACATCCGACTCATAATTTGTTTTTATGTGTAATACCAATTTTTAGCATTACTTCTTGATAAAAGTAAAGTAATTTACGGAGATCGATGAAATTTCTCCCGAGGACAGTTAGGAAACGTAACTCTCCAGAGAAGGGGCCATCCACGCGGACTGATGTCACTATAAAATCCCGAATATGAACATAAATCAACAAGAATAGGATATAATTGTATTCTATACAATGTTCAAGAAATATCAACTGAAAGTTACGAATAGAATGCATTGCCTTGGATTCTCTTCTTTTAATACAAAATCTCCCAGTAGTTTTCGGCACCGCTTAATCATCACGACTTACCGCCACTTTGCCTCTCATTTGAGTGAAGGGCCTTAAATGATCGTGCTACTGCTGCCATAGTGCAATGTTTGAGTGGAAGAAGGAGCATGGACGTTGATATTACACGAGCTAAAGCTTACAGAAGGAAATATGTTTAACTCTGAATCATTAGAAGTGAAGGTTTTCTTATTAGGAAGCATTTACCTCAGGAAAAAGAAGATCAGTTGGTATATCATGCTCTGGTTTCATGTTTGTTCCCTGTGTGTACTTTCAGACGCGCCACACATATTTAAGTATCCATGACCATGTACAGGAAATACGACGGTGTTGTTGTTAAATATTAATTTTTCACATCTCCAAGTCAGCTAAATCATCTCGAAAATACTCCGAACGGTCCAGCTCCTGAAATGAGCTGCACAAATCAGTTTATCACGTAGATTGAAGCACTGGTCCGCCTGCTGGGCAAGATGCTTAAGGCGTCCCGTTGGTCGAAACAATTTTCACCATCACAATGTTGGCCAGCCGGGTGGGAGAGGTGCTGGTAGATTGCGTACAGAAGCCTGGATTCATTACAAACCTCACCACATTGCTCATTTAGAGTGAGGGCGAAGTTGAGCCTTGAGCAAATCGCTTGCTGTTTTATGACCGAAGTAGGCTGCATGTCGGCACCGCGTTTCACCCTCTCCTTTTCCGCTATCGTACCTCACGTCCTTCACTTCAGCTCATTATCTCCTCTTCTGTACGCTACGGTGTCTCCTGCCCAAGTCATGCATCGAAGAGTACGACAGATAATGAAGGATCGTCATTTTTACTCGTAGGATGGTCTAAAATATAAACGTGTGATGTTCTATCTGCCCACAGGTTACCGACTGTTTGAAGGTTTCAACTGTTATAAGGGATACCGTGGAGGAAAGAGTTGGAGTGACGCCAGGGAGCAGTGCAAGAGAGACGGAGGCGATCTCATGGTATTGGAAAGTGAACGGGAGAGAAGAGAGGTGTTCCCTCCAATGGAAGAGCATGTGAGCCGGAGCCCCTGGATGGGAGTTTACAAGCCCGAAGGTGAAGATCGTTGGGTGTCTGTGAAAGGTGAGTTCTCTCTAGCTCTCTTCTCCTCATGAATTACCGAATGTCGGACGGAAGACATTTGTCATATTAAACAACAGAAGCCGACATTTAGCTGTAGTTAGCGATGTCACTGGCTGACGACCACACCGTATTGCCTATAATCAGGGGAGGAATGAAGAAGTCCTGCCCTCAGTAGCCCAGGCTTTCTGAGCCCAACTTGGCAACTTCGATCCTCGCTCAGTTCGGTGGTATGTCAGTCTCATGTCCGTAGATTTACTGGCACATAAAATAAACCCTGATGGATAAAATTCCGGCACGTTGGCGTCTCCCAAACCATACGAATGTAGTTACTGGAACATAAAGTGAATAATATTAGTTATGTCTAAATGAAGGGAAAGAGTCGTAAAGTGAGGGTATGAGGACATTCATCTGTCGGATGGGGACGTTAATCCTTGAGCAGACCTCTCGGTGTTCTTTGACAGGATTAGCTATGTGCCGCACCAAGATGTGCAGGTTTATCACGGACGTCAAATAGAGAGTAGGACACACTGGGGTCGTGGTAGGGACATCATCATTATAGAATGTTGTGCCTTGTTTAGTTCCACACCTCTTGTCTTTAAATAATTAGAAACTGAGTCCTGGTCTCCTCTGCTGCTCTTACCCTCGATGGCTGACTCCGTTATTCTCGCAGGTAACCCATCATCCTCCATTCACCTCACGCGACCCCAACACCGGAGTACCCCTTCATCCATCGAACTTATATATCACTTAGCATTTATTTTCTCATTCTGGGTACCTTTCTGTCATTGTTCCCACCCGGTGTTTCTAGACTTCATTCTCGTTATTTCAATGTATATTACAACTAGCGTATGGACGAGATATCCAGAGTCCACCCAGCTTGCACTCCCACACAGCGAAGTTTTCCTGAAAACAGACCATTTCATCCCAGAGTTCACTGCATTAATTTTGCTGCACCTTACTTCCTGGCAGAAGTTCCAGTTTTGTATCTCCGACCTGACATTCAGTTCTCGAAACTTTCTTCTCCACTGACATGACTTTATTCTTGGTAATAAAAAAAACAAAGACATCTCCGTACAGGCCACGAAGGCCCTGGGAGTGGTGGAAGGTAAAGGCTTCCACTATTCGTAACCTCGGCACTTGATGGGGTAGAGTTGTTAGCTCTACGCCCGGCCGCCTTTGCCCCCAAGAATTAACCTGGTACTCATTTTTGATGTAGGATAAATGAACCTCAAGGCCATATGCACGTCACGAAGTGGAAATTTTACGACTTTCTGACGGGGATTCGAACCTGCGTCCTTCCGGGCGAACCGAGTACGCCTTTACCGCCTCCGCCAGGGAGCCCCTTTATTCTTGGTAATGCCAATATTGATGTCGTACTCACTGCACCTATTTCAAATTCCAAGAAATAAGACTGCAGGCTTTCAGCTCTGTCTGCCATTAACACCAAAATGCTTACGACATTTCAGCATCCCTGGCGCTTTATACCTTCCAGTAGATGATCCTTGTAAACTATGAACAACAACATTGAAGATTGCAGCCATATCCCACCTCTGTAAGTACCTTGAATCAAGAACTCGTTCTACCATCAACTTTCAATGTCAATATAAGTGAGTTTTATTGCTCCCAATAATCTAGGCTTAATCCCATATTCTCCCAGTGTGGCTGACATCCTTCCCTGAAGTACTCTGTCATATGCCTTCCCTAGATCTACGAAACATAAACACAACTTGCTATTCATATCATAGCACTTTTTACTTATGTGACGAATACTGAAGACCTGACCATGAAAACCCCTCTGAGGTCTGAAACCACACTGGTCTCATCCAACTTAGTATAAGATATTTGGTTTCTCCCTCCAAAAATACTTGTAAATACCTTGCCCGTTGCTCGAAAGAATCACCATCATCAGTGTCGTTTAAGTACCTTGATGGTTCTAGCAGTCCTCTTGCTTACAAATAGGTGCAATTACTGCTTTCTTCAAATCAGAAGGACCTTTACTAAATTTCCAGGCTCATCTTATTACTCTGTGAGCTTGGTTGTTCGCGACGTCAAGATGAATATTTCCTCTTAGCCTATATTACTTCCACCTGTACCATAATTTGCTCGGAAGTACACTACTATGAGTTCACCAGATTAACCCAAAACATTATATTTTTCCTTTTTCTCTCCGTACCCCACACACCGCCCATCCCTTTACAACACTTGTTAAAAGCATTTGATTTCCTCCTATCCCTTCCTCATTATCACCGCCTGCCGAAATATCATTATTTCCTAACTCTTCCTAACTCGCCCATTTCTACTTTAATTGTTATGATTTCCCCATTACTGTGGGTCGATAGATTAATATCGAATACCATTTCCTTCACCTCTTTGCTTCCAAAGAATCCTGCACTGTCAAAACTAATTGGAAATCCTTTACTCCCGGACGCATGCTTAAAATATTCTCAGCTCGGTAAATTATGTGAAGCAGGCTGCTAATCTACTTGCACATAGTCCAAGTGAGAGTCTCTCCTCTGACAGGTCAGCGACCTATGGTTGATTGTATAGTCCTCGCCCCTTGAGCACAATGAGGGCCATGACTCAGAACATGTCCGAGGTGCCCAATACTACTCTCGGCTCAAGGAGGACCATGACACAGAATATGTCCGAGGTGCCCAATACTACTCCCGACTCACGGAGGACCATGACTCAGGATATATCCAAGGTGCCCAATACTACTCCCGACTCAAGGAGGACCATGACTCAGAATATGTCCGAGATGCCCAATACTACTCCCGACTCAAGGAGGACCATGACTCAAAATATGTCCGAGATGCTCAATACTACTCCCGACTCAAGGAGGACCATGACTCAGAATATGTCCGAGATGCTCAATACTACTCCCGACTCAAGGAGGACCATGACTCAGAATATGTCCGAGGTGCTCAATACTACTCCCGACTCAAGGAGGGCCATGACTCAGAATATGTCCGAGGTGCCCAGTACTACTCCTGACTCAAGGAGGGCCATGACTCAGAATATGTCCGAGGTGCGCAGTACTAGTCCCGACACAAGGAGGACCATGACTCAGAATATGTCCGAGATGCTCAATACTACTCCCGACTCAAGGAGGGCCATGACTCAGAATATGTCCGAGATGCTCAATACTACTCCCGACACAAGGAGGACCATGACTCAGAATATGTCCGAGGTGCGCAGTACTACTCCTGACTCAAGGAGGGCCATGACTCAGAATATGTCCGAGGTGCGCAGTACTACTCCCGACACAAGGAGGACCATGACTCAGAATATGTCCGAGATGCTTAATACTACTCCCGACTCAAGGAGGACCATGACTCAGAATATGTCCGAGATGCTCAATACTACACCCGACTCAAGGAGGGCCATGACTCAGAATATGTCCGAGATGCTCAATACTACTCCCGACTCAAGGAGGACCATGACTCAGAATATGTCCGAGATGCTCAATACTACTCCCGACTCAAGGAGGGCCATGACTCAGAATATGTCCGAGATGCTCAATACTACTCCTGACTCAAGGAGGGCCATGACTCAGAATATGTCCGAGGTGCGCAGTACTACTCCTGACTCAAGGAGGGCCATGACTCAGAATATGTCCGAGGTGCGCAGTACTACTCCCGACACAAGGAGGACCATGACTCAGAATATGTCCGAGGTGCGCAGTACTACTCCCGACTCAAGGAGGACCATGACTCAGAATATGTCCGAGGTGCGCAGTACTCCTCCCGACACAAGGAGGACCATGACTCAGAATATGTCCGAGGTGCGCAGTACTACTCCCGACTCAAGGAGGACCATGACTCAGAATATGTCCGAGGTGCGCAGTACTACTCCCGACACAAGGAGGACCATGACTCAGAATATGTCCGAGGTGCGCAGTACTACTCCCGACTCAAGGAGGGCCATGACTCAGAATATGTCCGAGATGCTCAGTACTACACCCGACTCAAGGAGGGCCATGACTCAGAATATGTCCGAGATGCTCAATACTACTCCCGACTCAAGGAGGACCATGACTCAGAATATGTCCGAGATGCTCAATACTACACCAGACTCAAGGAGGGCCATGACTCAGAATATGTCCGAGATGCTCAATACTATTCCCGACTCAAGGAGGGCCATGACTCAGGATATATCCAAGGTGCCCAATACTACTCCCGACTCAAGGAGGACCATGACTCAGAATATGTCCGAGATGCCCAATACTACTCCCGACTCAAGGAGGACCATGACTCAAAATATGTCCGAGATGCTCAATACTACTCCCGACTCAAGGAGGACCATGACTCAGAATATGTCCGAGATGCTCAATACTACTCCCGAATCAAGGAGGACCATGACTCAGAATATGTCCGAGGTGCTCAATACTACTCCCGACTCAAGGAGGGCCATGACTCAGAATATGTCCGAGGTGCGCAGTACTACTCCCGACTCAAGGAGGGCCATGACTCAGAATATGTCCGAGATGCTCAGTACTACTCCCGACTCAAGGAGGACCATGACTCAGAATATGTCCGAGATGCTCAATACTACACCAGACTCAAGGAGGGCCATGACTCAGAATATGTCCGAGATGCTCAATACTACTCCCGACTCAAGGAGGGCCATGACTCAGAATATGTCCGAGATGCTCAATACTACACCCGACTCAAGGAGGGCTATGACTCAGAATATGTCCGAGATGCTCAGTACTACACCAGACTCAAGGAGGGCCATGACTCAGAATATGTCCGAGATGCTCAATACTACTCCCGACTCAAGGAGGGCCATGACTCAGAATATGTCCGAGATGCTCAATACTACACCCGACTCAAGGAGGGCTATGACTCAGAATATGTCCGAGATGCTCAATACTACACCCGACTCAAGGAGGGCTATGACTCAGAATATGTCCGAGATGCTCAATACTACTCCCGACTCAAGGAGGACCATGACTCAGAATATGTCCGAGGTGCGCAGTACTACTCCCGACACAAGGAGGACCATGACTCAGAATATGTCCGAGATGCGCAGTACTACTCCTGACACAAGGAGGGCCATGACTCAGAATATGTCCGAGATGCTCAATACTACTCCCGACTCAAGGAGGACCATGACTCAGAATATGTCCGAGATGCTCAATACTACACCCGACTCAAGGAGGGCCATGACTCAGAATATGTCCGAGATGCTCAATACTACTCCCGACTCAAGGAGGGCCATGACTCAGAATATGTCCGAGATGCTCAATACTACACCCGACTCAAGGAGGGCCATGACTCAGAATATGTCCGAGATGCTCAATACTACTCCCGACTCAAGGAGGACCATGACTCAGAATATGTCCGAGATGCTCAATACTACTCCCGACTCAAGGAGGACCATGACTCAGAATATGTCCGAGATGCTCAATACTACTCCTGACTCAAGGAGGGCCATGACTCAGAATATGTCCGAGGTGCTCAATACTACTCCTGACTCAAGGAGGGCCATGACTCAGAATATGTCCGAGATGCTCAATACTACTCCCGACTCAAGGAGGACCATGACTCAGAATATGTCCGTGATGCTCAATACTACTCCCGACTCAAGGAGGACCATGACTCAGAATATGTCCGAGGTGCTCAATACTACTCCTGACTCAAGGAGGGCCATGACTCAGAATATGTCCGAGGTGCGCAGTACTACTCCTGACTCAAGGAGGGCCATCACTCAGAATATGTCCGAGATGCTCAATACTACTCCCGACTCAAGGAGGGCTATGACTCAGAATATGTCCGAGATGCTCAATACTACACCCGACTCAAGGAGGGCTATGACTCAGAATATGTCCGAGATGCTCAATACTACTCCCGACTCAAGGAGGACCATGACTCAGAATATGTCCGAGGTGCGCAGTACTACTCCCGACACAAGGAGGACCATGACTCAGAATATGTCCGAGATGCGCAGTACTACTCCTGACACAAGGAGGGCCATGACTCAGAATATGTCCGAGATGCTCAATACTACTCCCGACTCAAGGAGGACCATGACTCAGAATATGTCCGAGATGCTCAATACTACACCCGACTCAAGGAGGACCATGACTCAGAATATGTCCGAGATGCTCAATACTACTCCTGACTCAAGGAGGGCCATGACTCAGAATATGTCCGAGGTGCTCAATACTACTCCTGACTCAAGGAGGGCCATGACTCAGAATATGTCCGAGATGCTCAATACTACTCCCGACTCAAGGAGGACCATGACTCAGAATATGTCCGTGATGCTCAATACTACTCCCGACTCAAGGAGGACCATGACTCAGAATATGTCCGAGGTGCTCAATACTACTCCTGACTCAAGGAGGGCCATGACTCAGAATATGTCCGAGGTGCGCAGTACTACTCCTGACTCAAGGAGGGCCATCACTCAGAATATGTCCGAGATGCTCAATACTACTCCCGACTCTCAGTACAATTTACTCGTCCCCTCAGTCGTTGCCCATAGTTCAAGTACTAGGACGTGACTGCAGTCACTCACACGACAACAGTACCCTGGGGTCATGGTTGGACACGAAACAGGTTCAACAACGACGCAGCTGTCAAAAACTCCTTGGAAATATCTCTCACCATGAGACGGTCGATCACCTGGGAAACGGGTGCGAATGCTCCTGCATCGCGTAGAAGAAGGAATGGCATTTAATGATGCACATCCTATTTAATAAAAATTCCTCGTCATGCAGTTCTCGTAGTGATAAATGTTACTACCAACTAGCAGGTACAGGGTGTTTCTTGATCACCAACACACTCATGGCGAGAAGAGGACCCACATGTGCGACGATAAGTATTACAGGTAAAGCTCGTAGACAAACAGCCCGAGTGAATAAGAATGTGTCGCTTCCTGTTTAAATGTACTGCCTGTCGTCATATTTTATTGTTCTCTTCTTCACACACACTATCAATGACCAGCAGCTGTCAGTTACTCTGATCTCTATTTATAGTTGACGTTGTGTTTTACCGATTACTAAACATTTCCTTATTTTCTCTGAATCACTTGAAGTAATTCGTGAGGCAAGGCCCAGAAAATTGCTTAGAATATCCATATTTCCATTTTCACGTCTAGAATGTACTTTTCGGTACTCACTCAGATGATCTCGAAAACAATATTTTTATATATAACAAACGGTTTTGAATGATGACGACCGTACGTAAATGCTGTCTCTGTTTCAGGATATATATCGCCGTGAATTACCTAGAAAGATACGCGTATTACCGTTATCAGCGTCATTGATATTACTGAGCAGAGCCAGAGCAGGAATGTGTTTACTTTGACACGTGAAAATCTTTGAGGAGCCCTCGCAGAATTTAACAGTTCTCACAAGCAGCAAGCTATAACTTCCACATTGCCAGATTACCGGGTCTCATTTACATCATAGCCAGAACTTTATATTCCTCCAAGATGCTGATTTATCTCAGTCTCAAATGCAGAAACGCAGTCCCGTGTTTTGTAGCAGACTTTCTCATTTCTGATTGGTACAATGTGTGGCCTTGTCCTTACTGTTTGCACTCGGAGACGATGAACATTTCCGGTGGGGATAAAATAGCACTTGTTTGGTCATCACATCTTCCTGACATCTCTACTCTCTGGTGGGGCCACACAATTTTACAGCCGGATGGCCTCCCTGATATGGGATATGTGTTCTCTATTGTGTGAGCTGAAAACATTCTTGTGAGGACAAAACGGAAACCAGATTTTGAGAAGTACAGAATGCATCTCACAGTGGACAAAGACCAAGTGTTCGTTAACCTCCGCTGAGAAACTCCTTGGTGTGTTTTGTGCTTGAGCTTTTTAAATTATTGATTTAAATAAGGTAGTCATATCGTCAGACCATCGGAATTAGGATTACTCGGTCTCAAGAAGTGCACAACACCTTGCAAATATATGGATCTTTTTGTTCAGCAAATGTCTACAAAGCGGAAAAATCTCCGAGGACTGGAGGAAATTTAGAATAAAGACATGATACACAGGAAAGGACAAGCCGACAAACCAATCTCATAACGAGGGATTGCTCTGGAGTATAATATCAGAAGGACAAACGAACTTCACTAACCATCAAATATAGGAGTATCAGTTCAGATTAGGAAGGAAACGATCACCTTCACAGGCTATAAAATGTCTACAAGAAGACATCTGGGTGGCTTAAGACACCCCAAAGGCCAATACTGTACAGTCTTCAAGTTCGACATGTTGGACAGGAACAGTATGGACATCATGACAGAAGACAAGGCAATTGTAAAACTCATAGTAAACTCCTATCACAAAGCAATGTAGCGATAAACGACGGGATAAGTATGTCAAAAGAAATCCTTCAAACAAATTGAGTAATTCAAGATTACCCAGTTAGTCCCCTCCTGTTTAACATTGCCACATCTGACGCAGAAAATCCATTGAAAATCTGAAATCGGTGTCGCTCTATATGTATCCTCATGACATGGTCCTAGGTTCGCAGACCGAAAATGACCTTAAAGAAGCCTTAAACAAACTGAACATTTGAGCTGAAAACAACAAATTGGTCATAAACCTGGAAAAAATATACATATGGTTTTTCGAAGAGGGGCAGGTTACCGACCGAAGACAAGATGTTACTAGGAACAAATACTTAGGACTAACTCTAGAGACATCAGGAACGTCATACAGGATCCACATCAGGGAAAGAGCGATAAGAGCTATGACTCTGTTCAGCGCTAAAATAGTACCAATTATCACGTACGACTTGGAACTGATCTGGGAATTTCTAGAGACAATAGAAAAAGTAAAAGTCCGCTACCTAAAATGAGCCCTCGGAATAGCAAGAAAGCGCCCTCAAGGCTTGCGTATGAACCTCCTTCAATGAGGACTTGAGATGTCACTTAATGCTGCCATCAACCAGCCAAGAAAATAATTATTGACCCGCCGACGAGACAAGCCATGATTGATAGAGGATGGACAAAAGGAAACCACGACGTGCGTTCTGCACTGACAAGCCTGGCGATACGTGGATACCACCACAGAATATGCAAGAATAAAAAATACCATGAACCCAACAAGGACTCTTCGTGTAGTTTGTGTGACAAATACTACTCCTCCTGTTGCAAGAATCGCAAGAGAACACAACTACATTATACCAGAGAATAAACACCCACACTTCCCTATGTGCATTTGTATGCTCTTATTAATTAATTAATTAATTAAAATTGCCAGCATGTCTCGTCGTGAAAGTATAATAGATACGTAGTGTTTCTAACTTCTTCGTAATCGCCAAGAACTCAATGGTGTCTCTCTGTACTCGATCGTGAACAGTAATTTACAAATTGAGATGCTAACACTTCAGAGACATAGAATGAAAGTTGTGTGGCAATGTCATCCATATCCCTGCTAACGACTACGGAACCTCCTGAACCTCAGACCAAGTAGTGACATCGTCGATAGTAAGACGACCAAAGCCAACTTCGCTGTTCTAATAGTCTCTGTGATGTGATCCCGGAATGTTTTCTTCTGAACAGATGACGTCTAGACGTGAACCGCGGTGACTTCACTTGACCTCAGGTTAACTAATCGATACATATGTACTTGCTCTCTTCACCTTCACATCATCGACTCCCGAAGCAGTTTCTACTTCCTGGTGCGCTTGAATTTTCTTATTTTTGTGATATTTGAAGCCATCTCCTTCCCGTTTCTTCTCAGTTATAATAAAAGGAAGTGCTCGAATTTGTTGTGAATGTCACTGTGCTCCCTTTTCAGCTTCCTTATTGCAGCTAGTACAATCTCCGTTTCTCTTTGAGTCTGCGACTTGCACGTTTCGCATCACTTTATTCCCTGCAGCCACCAACAAGTACAGTCTGACACTATCACTCCACTGGGGGTGATATTTGCACTGTGCCTTTGTGTATTTCGTTCATCGCAATTATGATTCTCATCGCTTCACTTTGGCTGGCTTTTGGGTGGTTCACTGGTTTGTATTGACTTTAGATATGTTTGTGTCTGTTATAAAATGTGCACTGCGGGTGACAGATCGGGATGGGCATAGTTTAGTCAGTGGGCGTGCTCAATGAAAGTAGAAAAATTACAGATGGGAAGGAACCTCCTAGGAAACCATCGCATGAAGGAGTCTTGTTTATCTCTGATGTTACTCAGTGGAACACAGCATGGCACGTTACGATACCCAGGTGCTACCAGCACGCCAAGTGCTAGAGATCGGTGGCTGTGAGGAACCTTGGCCAGATCTTTCATGTATTAAATCCTTATTTTGTTTGTCATTCAGGGCGATATTGAAATAATGAGAATGTTTCCACAGTTATAGACAGACGCTCATTTCTGCGAAGTTATTCCCTCGTGTGATGATGTACATAGCTACAACGGCACTTCTGTTGCCTTACACAAAGTTACTGAGGAAACGGGAATCATTAGCACCAGTTACACATTACAAGATCTCGAACTGTTAAGTGTTAAATACTATCTCTCAGTGAATGGATCATTTGCACTATGCAAACCATGTTATCTCCATAGTATGTATTAAAGACTATTAACATACATACATACATTATCATTATAGACTGTTATGCCTTTCAGCGTTCAGTACTTCCAGGGGTAACGACTATCTGTCTTTTGTTTTATAAATACATTAACATGTGTGGTTCTTATTTCAAATTACTTGTCGTACAGCACTAGTCGTTTATAATGTTGTGAGTTTCTGACAGCACGGCGCAATTCTTACTAAGTGGACATTTTAGGTCAACAGATGTATAACAAGGCACTGCCACAACTTCTTCAGACGACAGTGCTCCTGGCATAGTGGATTTGATCTTGGTTTGAGGAGCATCAGCATGTACTTCAACTTCTTCTCTGGCCTGTTCAATCACTCGAACCACTGTGGTACGTTATAGCGACAAGACTTCATCGTCTCTGAGGCAGCTCGGTCAATATTTCATGTCGGCATTTGTTACTTATTACTATTTTCAGTTATTGGGTGTTGGTATGGTGGTATTTTTATTTTATGAGGAACTAAAATTGGGCAGCCATGCACTAATGGAGCAAAATAATGAAAATGGTCGACACTTCCAGAGATGAAGGTATCGGCTAAAGAAAGGGAGATGAAAGTCTCCTCAGGAATCGAAAATGTAATATCGCCGTGGTCGGACAAGAACGAGAGTTAACCAAGGATAGATGAAAGTGAGGAGCCTGACAAAATTATGTGGAAGTAATGCCAGGACTCAGCTAAATTCCCCACGGTCACTAAGTCACGCTCCAAAATGAAGAGCTCCTGGGGCGCATTTTGTTATCCTCTTACGATTGGCAGGGAATACCATGGATGTATTCTATGGTCCCTACCCACAGGGTCGTACTTATCGGGAAGATAAAACAACAATGTTGTCGCAACCTCAAAACACACGTATAAGAATTACGAAACTTGAAAATGTTGAAAATATACCGAAAGCGATGACTGTGTCTTATAAGGGACGGACTATTTATTAATAGAATTGTAAGAATAAGTACATTAAATCAGAATAGAAATACCGCGGTGCGTAATGATAGGGAATACAATTCAATATAGAAGTGGAAATGCACGTAATAGAGTCCAGGTGCAGGAAGAAGTTGACTGGCAGCACACGGCGTATCGACATGAAGTACCAGCTTCGTAACATCCAAGTTATCGTATTGAAAACTGGAGCACGAGATAACATCCAAGACTTCTTTATAAATTTCCACATAGTGCTTCAGCTGCCTGTGAAAAGCGTAGATAAAATTGACATCGCTCCAATTCGTGGATCTGTGAACATATTCCGATCTCATTTACACGGACCTGGTTGACTTCATGACAGCAATATGTAATACCAGTTTGACGAACCGCTCACGCGGTAAGTTGTTGCCATCAATAGAAATTATTTTTAGAATAAGATTACTGGTGGCTTAACAGTGCAGTCAAGTAGAACATCAGTGAATATTGTTTTAATAGGAATACCACTGGGAGACCATCCTCTATTAACACCAATCAGAAGCGGTCCGGCACTTCTAAAAATTGAAGGTTCCGGAAAGATAGAGAAGCCCCACGTCGGTCGTGATTATGAAAGACTCCCAAGGCCGTCGGTGTCGGACTAGAACAAGTGTTGACCCAGAGAGGTCGCACAAGGAAGATAAGAGAGAGGAGCCTGACAAGAATTTAGTGGGGAAAATGCCAGGCTCAGCTAGAGGAACCGTGGTCGTCGAACCACGGTCTCAAGTGAGATCCAGTGGTTGACCTTTTAGTGTCCTCTTACGAGAAACAGGGGATAACGTGGATGCTCTTCTAACTCCCAAATCCACTGGGGGTTCTGAAGGCTGAGGTTCGAATCCCGCTGTATACTGGGTTGATGTTTTCATCCAGAAATGCGCGTGTTGTCAGGAAGTCCATCTGGCCGTAAATCTGAGGCGAAAACCAAAATGAGCCTGGGGTGTTCCAGTGACCTCGGAAATAACTGGAATAATCTGAAGAAAGATAAAGTTTTATGGATCGAGTGTACGACACTTGTGTCCTGTGTTTCCAGGTGAGCCAGCTCTCAGCCGTTGGTGGCTGCAGTGACCTCGGAAATAAATGGGATAATCTGAAGAAAGATAAAGTTTTATGGATCGAGTGTACGACACTTGTGTCCTGTGTTTCAGGTGAGCCAGCTCTCGGCAGTTGGTGGCTGCCTGGTTACCCGGATAACTGGCCTGGTAAAAAGTGCGCCCTTGCTGTCAGGACAGGTCTGCTGATGAACTACTATTGTACACAACTCCTGTCCTTCATCTGCGAGATCCCGCTGTGAACAGATCTCATGTACAGTGTTGATATATAATAAAGATACTTGTAAATAAGATGTGACGTTCTTTCTCCCGTTTCAATACTAACTACAGGGAAACTATTCAGAACAGAGAGGTCAGAACTATTCAGAACATCAAGGTCATCGGACATGTAATGTTCTACATTCCCTCAAAAGTAACAAGGTCACCAGATATATAATGTTCTACCTTCCTTTAAAAACAATAAGGTCAGCAGACATGTAATTTTCTACCCTCCCTCAGAAACAACAAGGTCACCAGACATGTCATGTTCTATATTCCGTTAGAAACAACAATGTCATGAGACATGTAATGTTCTACTTTCCCTTAAACAACAAGGTTATTAGACATGTGATATTCTATATTCTGTTAGAAACAACAAGGTCATGGGACATCTAAAGTTCTACCATCCCTTAAATACAACAATGTCATCAGGCATGCAATTATCTACGTCCCTTAAAAACAACAAGGTCATCACACACATAATGTTCTTCCTCCCTTTAAAACAACAAGGTCACTAGACACGTAATTTTCAGCCTTCCGTTAAAAACAACAAGGTCATCGGACATGTAATGTTCTACCTTCCCTTAAAAACAACAAGGTCATCAGAAATGTAATGCTCTACCAACCTTTAAAAACAACATGGTCACCAGACACATGATGTTCTACCTTCCCTGAAAATCAGCAAGATCATCAGACACGTAACGTTCAGCTTTCCCTTAAAACAACAAAGTTATGAGACATGTAATGGGTTACCTTCTTTTATAAAATACAAGGCCATCTGGCATATGTAGTGGGCATTGAGGTTTCACGCCATTGTTGATAGAAGTGTGCAACTGTGGTTTTCTCTACTGTCTCTCAACTCGTTCGACACTTTACTCAGGGACCGTCATCATTCTGGAGCTCAAATGTAGAGCTGATAGTCTACGCACAGCGATGGAACGACTGCGAACAGAGCGGCATTCAGTAAAGATCTCCATGATTTTGAACGTAATACACGAACCGGAAAACGCTTGAGGGACATGAAGTTCCCGCAATCCCCTCTGTTTTATGGTGAAAATACCACCAGGTACCGTTCTGAGACATTCCCAGGTAAAAATAAAACACGGCGACTAAATGCTACTGCCGAGGAGCAGCCTCCTGAATTGTGATCCACGGCAGACCGTCACACACATCAAGAAACCTCGCTCATCGAAGGCCCGCAAAAGTCTTCCATTATCCATCCCTACAGGCAGCTTTCCGAGGCCATTTGTTGGGCATAATCTTTACCTGGCTTGGGAACTGGAATCCCAGTGCCCTTACGCCATATGCTGTTGATCATTCACTCAAATGGTTATGGATTTTGAACGGCCCAGGAGACGCTTTGCTGCACTCCCCAAGTCCATCTCCATGAAGGGCGCCTGAGATGGTGTGCCACAACCTCGCACTTTATGGCCAAAACTGAACATACCTGCCGAAAGTGACGTGAGATGGAGATGAGTAGGTGAATTGTGTACTCCGACGATACGCGGGAGTTCTGCCTACACTTGCGATGATGGAGTATGTGCCGTCACGGAAGACACATACTATACCCGCCATCTCGAATCCTTTAGGCCGTAGGTGTTTAATTGCTATATGTCTGGTCATCTGACTCATTGCGAGAGATGCCGGAGGAGGAAACACTTGTTTGCTCTGCCGCAGTCGCAATTCCCATTGTAAGAAATCCAGCGTGGTTTTCAACAGACCTGCAATCACTTGGCGTTTGGAAAATTACGGCCAGTTTTCCCATGAGGTAGGCAGTGTTTCGGCACTTCGGACTGTCTTTGTTATCACCAAATGGTCACGATCCAATTACTATGGTGATGTTATCTGAGTTAGCGTTACATTGAAGAGCTAGGGAAGGAACGCAACTGGAAAGTACTCCAGTGTAACTACGGGGTTCCAAGAAGACTTACGTACTTCAGGTTTCAAGTCAAAAGTAGCACAACCTAAATTCAGCAAATTGCCTGCATCACTGAAATCTGCAGGACTCCCAAAGTGAGGGCTGGTGCTGTTCACTGATGAAAGAGATGAAATAATTCTACTTTTCTACTTAAAACGAAGTTAGAACTGTTGGTCTTGTCGTTCCGTTTTCCTGCCACTTACTGACTCAGTTGGTTCCATGGAGCCTTGAGGAACCTGAAGAAGCCTTTGCTTGACCTTCAGGTAGACAGTGGTCATGAGGGAGAATTATGTTTCCTCTTTGGATTGATCGTGTTAGGCTTGAGTAAACAGGTGCTGAGATTCACAGTTCCGCTGACTGAACTCTCGTAATGTTCTCGTTGGAGGAATTTTGTACCGTCTTTTTGACATTGAACATTCTCTATCATTAAGCTGACAGACTTCCACTCTGCAGCTTTCCTACAGCCTCTTGAGCTTCTGCGGGGCAATGTACGTCTGACACTAAAAGGACACTCTTCAATTTTTATTGGCATAGCAATACTCAAATGGCAGAATTAACGGCCTGGTTGGGTCACACCCACTGTGGGTGGAGGCGATTGATAACAACCAAGTTATTCCTACCTTTCGCAAGAGGCGACTAAAAGGAGCCCTAGAGGTTCTTGATTTGGGATCGCTATTTGACGACCACTGCACACTTAGCTTCAACTTACTTGAGGAACGCTCCTCTTTTTCATCTGTCTTACCCGACCTTCCTTGGCCAACACTACTTCGTTTCTGACCCCTTAGGTATTAGGTAACTTGCCCTGCGGGTCTTTCATTTTCAAGGTCTTCGTGGCCCGTGTCTTTCTTTGGTTGATGCCTTCATTTTTCGACGTTATCATTTTAACCTCTGTTTAGTGTTAATATAGGGTGGTTAAATTATAACCACCACCACCTCCACCACCACCACCACCACCACCACAATGGTTTCAATTGAGCAGATGCCAATGTAGAGATTTAGGGTTGTTTTGCGGGGAACTGTGATCAGAGACACATTTCGGACAGAGGTTTAAAAAGCTACTAAACTCGGTATCTGACGGATATTTCACTTTAACTTCTGTCCGAAGGCAGTGACTTCTATGTGAAAGACATCACCTTCTCATCATTGTTTTCGGAAGCAGTTTCTAATTTATTTACAGTCACGTCGCGAATCTCACTCTGTTGCCTTCTCAGTTTCTTCACTGTACCTACTGGAATATCGGATTTTGTTCGAGTCTGCCGTTTTCAGCATTCCCAGCAAAGACGACACGGCTGTGTGTTGGTGACACATCACATCACTGTCTAACACAGGTGGTGATATTAGCGCTCCGCCTTCATCACAACTGGGATGCTCATGGCCTCTTGCTCGCTCATGTTTCGCTGTTTTGTGTTTACAGTAGTTGCGAGAACATAACGGTATCTTATTATCGGCTATAACATGTGCACTACAGATGACAGATCGGTAACATCGGGATCATGGAGATGGGTGGGAATAGTTACACACACAGGAATACTTACAATTAAACAAAATATTAACTATGAGGTCCTGGGTTCAAAAGCTTGTGAGAAATAGCTGTGAACCATTGGTCTCTTAGGAACCAAGGACTCTTGTTACTCTCAGTGGAACACAGCATGACCGCGTGCTACCCAGCTGTTTCCTAGCGGGATCGTCTATAATATTGTAGGTCTTGACACGCCTCGTACTGGAAGACACGGAGATGATCTTGCTTTGCGCAGCACCAGGATCAACTTCAACTTCTTCCCTGCCTATTCAATCATTCTACGGCCCACATCCACGAGGGTTCCCGAAAGGTGAGGTTCGAATCCCGGTCTACTCTCGGTAGATATTTTAATCTCGAAATGCACGTGGAGTCTGGAAGGGCATCCGACCGTAAATCTCCGGCCAAAAGCAAAACTTTCCTTGGGTTCTCCATCGACCCCAGAAACAACTGCGATATTCTGAAGAGAGAATAATTGTATTGATCTACTGTGCGACTCTTGGTGGCAGTCTGGTGAGCCGGATAACAGAGCCGCTCCTCAGGGCTGCGGTCTCGTTCTTTAGCCGTCATTTTTCGTTTTTCACAATATTATCTCTAACATCTGGAGTCTTTGTAACATGCTGAGTTATGTCGCTGTGGTGAATTATTAAATATTTCTATTTAAACGGAAACAATTTATATGAGTCCAACGATGTCCTCCGCAGTAAGAGAGAATGTATAAACAGCAGACAGGTCCTAAATATTTTCAAAGTTGCTTTTTCGCTAAATAGCAAACAGAACTAATAATAGCTCTGTTTGTAATGAGGTACACATGTCTGGAGCTTTCCGCCTACAAATTGTTTAAAAATGGTGTCACGTTTCTATGTAGGAAAATCAAAGATTCGTTCCATATATCTCTCAGTCACGACCATCCATCATCGGTTGACCAGATTCACGTTAGTCTCGTGACTGACTGATATCAATGTTCTAGCTGTGAGGCGTTAAGCACTTGCTGGTAGGCCTGAGAGGAAGACTGTTATGCTACCGTATTGAGGTGTGGTGTGTAAGGTGTCCGTGTATTGTGCGACGTGTGGACGTTAGAGTGGCCCTTAAAACCCATACTTACCAGTATTGACATTGACACCTGCACTGTGGATATGTAACATTGTCAGGCTACTACCCATCCACACAGTACATCAGAGCATGCAGAGTTACAATATAACTTTGTCAGGCTACACATCCACACAGTACATCACAGCATGTACGATTACAATGTAACTTTGTCAGGCTATTACTCATCCAGAGTTTACATCCACACCCTGCACTGTTACTAGGAAACATGGTCTGCGCATCCATTCTTATTTTACATCACAGATTGCTCGGTTGTATGAAAACATTGTCTGGCGATCCATCTAACCTCCACATCACAGCCTGTACAATTTCTTGGTAACAATTTCTGGCCATCCATCCATACCTTACATCAAACCTGCACGGTTACTAGGTGACACTGTCTGGCCATCCATCATGGCCGGACTTTACTAAGGCCGTGACATTGGAGATCTGACAACGTCGCTTGGAGTCAAGCATATGACTTCTGTGTTCGTAATTTATAAACAAGTCTAACGTGGTGTATCATTATATTTTGTGTTGAGCGTGAATTAACTTGATGGCACTGTTTAAAATTCAAAGTATACTGAAGATATTTTATGTGCTATAGTTTAAAATATTAATCTACACGCTATTTGGCATCCTGGAATGGCATTAATTTACGGCGAAGGTGAGCTTTCTCATGTTGCAGTATGTATAAGAGTGACAATCCACACCGTTGTTTTAAGCCATTCTGTGTTTGTATTTTTAAAATTGAGTAGTTAGAAAGAGCAGAATGATTGTGTTATTTTATTTTACATTGCACAAATATAACAACTAAAGCTAGGCTTAATTTCAGATGCCAAGGCATTGCTGTGTTCTTTCGTGCTCCAGCAACTATGATTCTAATAGACAGTTGTGTGGTGCCAATTATAATGTATCTGTTTTACAAGTTTTTGAAGCTGAGAAGAAGATAAGAGTGCAGTGTTTGCTAGGATTAAGGTCTGCAAAATATAAAGAAATATATTTAAGCAAGGACATGTTTGAATTAGATTCCGATTAATTGAACATAACTGACGAAACAGATATACGCAGTGAATTTTCCAGTGTGCTAGTGAAATAGAAGTAGACTTTGATAACATGTTTCCTGTCATTTACGTTTCAGGTTATGTAGCTTTAAGCTAGCCAGTAAACTTAATTGCGGATACTGTATCTCGAACATATCAAATGAAGCAGTGGAAGATGGCATGTTTAATAGCTTAAACAGAGGTGGATTATCGGTCCCTTCAAAATTGCTCTTAAATGTGTGTACAAGTATATATAAGATCATGCAGATTTTAATCTCTGAGGAATATGAAGTAGCATTCTTCAGAAATTTGTATGGATTCAGCTTGCTAGGCAAAGTGTAAGTGATACAACGGAGTGCTGCTCATATTGTGAAAAACCTCTATATTAACTTATCTTCCTACCTTTGCCCTATTCTGCAAATATTTTGATCAACAACTACACGAAACATGTTAATGATGGTGATGCCATGGTTAAGAGTTCTGGCAAGGAAAGGAAACTGATGACCCCGGAGTAACTTGATTCCCAATGTTAGAAATGTATTTTGATGAACATAGATAGATAGATAGATAGATAGATAGATAGATAGATAGATAGATAGATAGATAGATAAATGTCTTTATTGGCGTTGTTAAGGCCATTAGGCCTTCTCTGACACTAAACCAATTACTATACATTAAAGCCATAAGTAATACTACCGTAATTAATACTAGAAGACACAATTTAAACACAATCAAAATATACATACATACATACATACATTATCATTTTAGACTGTTATGCCTTTCAGCGTTCAGTCTGCAAGCCTCTGAGAATTAACTAAACGTCGCCACAATCCTCGATTTGCAACTAGTGTTGTGGCCTCATTTAGTTCTATACCTCTTATCTTTAAATCGTTAGAAACAGAGTCTAACCATCGTCGTCTTGGTCTCCCTCTACTTCTCTTACCCTCCATAACAGAGTCCATTATTCTCCTAGGTAACCTATCCTCCTCCATTCGCCTCACATCAAAATATAACAAATAAAATTCCACCACAGTGAGACATACATACAACAGCAATAATAATAATAATAATAATAATAATAATAATAATAATAATAATAATAATAATAATAATAGCTAGTAATGGTATTGTAGTAGCACTATCAGTGAAGACCAGAAATGCACAGGTCAATCGCATCCTGCTGTAACTCTTAACGCTCTTTTAAATGACACTGTAGTTGGTATTCCTCTCACGTCGTCTCGTAAACGATTCCATTCTCATGCGGCAAACACCGAGAATGAGCTGTTATATGCGGCAGTTCGATGGTGAGGGATGATGAGCAGGTTGGATGTTTGAGCCCTTGTATGTCTGTCATGAACCTTTGAGAAATAATGGAACCGCGAAGAAAGAACTCGATGGAGGAGAGACAAAGTATGATGGTTACGACGAACATGGAGTCGCGACCACTCAAATTTTAGGAAAGATGGTGACACGTGGTCATATTTTCTTAAATTGCATATATATCTCACACATGCATTTTGAGCGCGCTGTAGCCTTAGGGAAAATTGCGGCCTCACGTCATTGAAAACAACATCACAATAGTCAAAATGTGGCATTACAAGAGCATCAATTAATTTAATTTTAAGCTTTATTGGAAATATATGTTCATATTTATATAAAGAATGTAAAGCTGAGTAAACTTTTTGACATGTATGTAAGACATGTGGAGACCAAGTCATGCGTTCGTCCATGATAACACCGAGATTCTCCACTTGTGATACAAAAGGAATTGGAACATCCTGAAGTATTACTCTTGGCAACGGACGTTTAGTTATACTCATTATTTGACTTTGATGCCCAAGAAGGATTACTTGCGACTTTGTAGGGTTCAATTTCAGGCCGTGCGCAGCAGACCAATCACTAACAGCATATAAGTCAATGTTTAGTAAGTCGATATCTTCCTGGAAGTCTCGTGCTCTACAGTCTGTGTAGAGTTGAAGATCGTAAGCGTACATATGGTAGTTGCAGTGTTTTAAATTCGATGATATGTCATTCACAAAGAGTGCGAAAAGAAGAGGACCAAGTACAGAGCCTTGAGGGACTCCTCTATTCACGTGGCGCCACGAGGAAACGATTCCATTATTACCTTTCACACATTGTTGACGTCCGTGAAGATAAGAATGCATCCAAGCAATCGTACTCTGAGAAAAATGTAGAGTTTTCAGTTTTACTAGTAAAATGTCAATGTCTACGCTGTCGAAAGCTTTACTGTAATCTAGTAGTACCAGAACTGTGAATCGTCCTCTGTCTATTGCTTGTCTAACATCCTCAGTCACTTTAAGTAAGGCTGTAGTTGTACTATGTCCTTGTCGGAAACCGGACTAGAGAGGATTAAGGAGATTGTGCGTTCGAAGGTACTCAGACATTTGTGTATGGACTACATATTCTAAGATTTTAGATAAAGCTGATGAAATACAGATTGGACGATAGTCCCCCTCGTTCGAAGGCGTTTGACTTTTCGGAAGAGGTAGCACAATATCCTTCTTCCAGAGAGTTGGATATGTTGAGTATAGAAGAGAGAAATTGATTACATGAGCTAAGGTTGGTAATATACAATCCATGTCAGTCCCAATCACATCAATTCCTTTTGCTTTCGTGCTTATTCTGAGGAGTGATTTAATGACTTGGAAGGGCGTCACGTGACTGAAATAGAATTTCTCTCTGTCAGGGGTAGGCTGTGTATCGTAATAATTCATAAGTCTCTGTTTGTCGTCAGGTCGTTCTGCGGAGCAATTAGCAGTAAAGTACTCGTTAAAAGTCTCGAGAGGTACTGTAATTTCTTCTCTGTTCTTGTTCTTCGTAAGTCCAATCTTATTAATAGATTTCCAAAATGTCGTCGATGTTTTACCGTCAGGCGTAATTAAACTGTAAGCGTGTCTCAGTTTAGCATTTCGTATTTGTTGTGTTGTCTTATTTCGTAACTTCCTATATTCGTCAATGTTTTGTACGGTAGGGACATTTTTGTATTGTCTGTGGGCGCAGTCTCTTTGTTTCATTAGTTGTCTAATTTCGTCATTTAACCACGGGGAAGGTGCTTTCGATATTCTCGCTCACCGCTTTGGGGCATGCTTGTCAAATAGTTCCGTTACTTTGCTATTAAAGAAGTCAACGTTGTCGTCTAGATTGTTATAGTTCGTTACGTCATACCAGGGTATTTTGCCTGCGTCCTCTAAGAGTCTATCTTTATTTACATTTTTCAGTAGTCTATAGGTGATAAATTTCTGGGAGGGTTTCGGTGGCCGGAGTTTATACTAAATGTATATTGCGTCGTGTGCAGATATACCAGGTACAGAGGTTTGACCAACATTGAGGACTCTGTCTGAGTTGGTAGTAACTGTAAGATCTAATAGTGTGTGAGAATGAGATGTATGGTGAGTCGGAGAGAGAGGTAAGATTTCCATATTATCGGCTTGAAACAATGTTCTGAGTCGTGTGGATTCGGAAGAAGTTGCGTCAGTTAAGTCCGTATTGAAGTCTCCCATAATTATTGTGTAAGGGTAGTCTGGCAGTAGTTTAGTTAAGTCAGCTTCAAAATCTTCTAAGTGACCTGTATTCGGTTTGTAAACTACTCCTACAAGGGCTCTAATCCCGTTCGTTGTTATTTCCACGAACATGTATTCTGGTTTTCTCTCATACCTGCCTGCTGAATGACCTAACAACTTAGGTTTGAGGCTAGTTAGGAAATAGCCACATACCCCTTCAACCCGTTTGTGAGTGCGGTCATTTCTCAGAAGCGAGTAGCCTTCAAGATGACACAAAGAAGACTGGCTATTATCTGTTAACCATGACTCAGACACTAGCAGGACATGGTAAACAGATGGAGTGAATATTTCTACAATCTCGTCCATTCGGTTGGCTGCTAATATACTTTGCGCGTTTATATGACAGACGTGTTGTTGGGATGTTGCGAGACGAAATTCTTAAGGATACTAGCGGTACTTTGGTCAAGGTTTGCGCTAGAGGGTGAGGGGAGTGGGGACAGCGGAAGGACGGGAGAGAGTAGCTGGTCTGAGGCGACATGAGGTAGCTGTTGAAATCGACTAGTGACGTCAGAGGAATTTGTTTTGTCACTTGTAACTCTTGCCAACTTGGAACGACGAGAGTTAACAAAATGTACAGATAAACACAAAGAGCTAGGAGGAATTTAACGTTAATTGAAGTAGTGGGGTGCAGGAATATAATCAACAGTGCCTAGAATTATCTAATTATTTTCAAGTGCGACTAAATTAAGGGTGTTGTGTCTAACTTAGCAAAATAAAAATTAAAAGTATTTAAAAATGAAAGTTGTTAAATGAATAATTAATCATCAAGAAATAAGAAAGCAAATTCAATTATTTAGTAAAATATGTAGATAAATAGTAGCAATAGAAATTTTAACTAAGCTAAACGAAAATAAATGATAATTCACTAAACTATTCTAAGATAAAATTTAACGATCTTGAGAGAAATAAATATGGACTAATCTGGGAATATAAACTCTCAGTTCTGTGAATTGTTACATTTAGCTGCTGTCACTGTCCTTAGGAATGTCACTTAGCCGGTTAATTCTAATTTTACTGCCATCTGGTTTCTTAATAATGATGTCTCCACTCGAAGTCCAAAAATTGCTCTAATTAAAGCGGAGAATAGCAGCCTTAAGAATTGACAGTCTGGTGGAGGTCATATCCTCGCGAATAGTTACTTGGGTACCTTTCAATTTTCGCTTATTGCGAAACACTTCCTGCCTTGTTCGATATGATGTGAATTTGACAATGATTGGCTGAGGTTTCCCTGGAAATTTAGGTCCCACTCGGTGACTCCTATCAATGTCTTGCAAATTCACATTCACACCTATCTCTCTAAAAAACATTTACTGCAAGTTCGTCCGTATTTTCACTTACACTTTCCTGTACCCCAAAAATTCTAACGTAAGCTCTTCTACTGTATTGTTCCAGTAAGTCACATCTTGTAGCAAAATCTTCCCTCATCTCGTGGATTTCTTTATCCCTGCTCTCGAGTTTTGCGTTCAATTCTGCCACAATTTCAGAATTGAACTGGAGAGATTTATCTAATTCCTTTATGGCGAGTTCTGTAACACGCTCCGATATGGCGGCTACTATCTTTTCAAGAAACTTACCAGAGCTGATGGTTTCGTTTAGTGGTGACTGCCTCTTCAACAGGATTGCCACTTCTGCGGTTGGCACTACTGCTCGGGTCACTGGCGTTGCGCTTTCTGCGGCCCATATTGCCTGAGAAATCACTACTTAATATTGGTGAACTGATTGTTACAATGACTGATACTCGCTGGTTTGACTCAACACTGTATCACACACTCGTGTACCACTTATTATATAGCTACCTTTAGAATAACACCTTCTAATTCACTTAAACTGAGGAGCCGGTCTTACGCACGTCCGTCACCCATACCATAAAATATAAAGGATTTTATTGTTTTTTCTAGTTGTAGCCATATGTTTGTTTATTCTCATCTATATCTTGACGTATTTATTTCAATTTTCACCTTGTTTTATATGTATAGAATGAAAACTGCTCTTCCAGCAACGTTTTATTTGAGAAAGCATCATTGAAGGTTAACTTCCCAAATGTTACATGTAAGACTCCAAGGAGTAACAGTACAGTGTTGCCAAGTTTCAGTGTCACGGCCTTTAATGTAGTCTGGCCATGCTCCATGCCACGACGAATTCATCAATGTATTGCAGCTCGTGGTGGGCACATCCTGTAATGATTGTTGTCCAAACTTGCCGTCAGAGGGACCTGGACGTGTAATCATCGAATCACAACCGAACACTCATCCTGCATGTTCAATTGCAGCAATGTAGCACCACTCCTTCTGGGTGTTGCAATTTCCATTTTCTTTGGTGTATATTTCATTCATTTCCATACCATATTATTTTAAATTTCATAATCATTTCATACGCACAGGATGAGAGGGGTAACGCCCTATGGTAATGGAATAGACCACACCGCCTTCAACTCTACGCCTAGTGTCGGGTAGTGGAAAATAATCCGACTCCCTGACTACTCTGCGTGAACGAATTTCTACTCAGTTTGATTACAAGGCATCTGACTTTCCGTTTCAGGAGAACCTTACAAAAATGTAATCCTACTCCTCACTATGTTTAAGGGTGAGGAAATGCCATCACAGACAGATGAACTGTATATACATCTCGCCAGTCACATAGGATTTAGCAGGCAAGGGAAAATCACCTGATATTTCCCCAGCAGTGTGTTTCGTGATGTAAAATTGGCTACGTGCCATGTATAGCATAAGTTGAAGCCAAGTGATGTAAGTGCTAGTGTGACACCAGGGCGAGTATCAGAGGGGATGCAGTGAAGCGCAACAGCTATAGCCGGCCGTTAATATTATATGAGAAAAATTTACTGTACAAATACACTTTAAAAAGCAGTGATTCCAACTTACCATATTAACCCTTAACTTAGCACCGTATCCATATGGATACACAAAACTATTTCACTTATTTTATGTAGTAAAACTGGTATTATATATTTTTTGACTATCCTATGTTATTCCATGACTATTAGAAATCTCTTTGAAACACATGGCAGCTACTTTTTAATGAGCGGGACAGTAATAAAGATTAGTTTACAAGATGGCGCTGACTAGTCAACTCATCTAGATATTGTTGCTGTTTCCAAAGCAATATTACATTATTGGTGAAGATATTATTGTGATTATATTGAAGACAGCATGGATAATAATATTAAGAAGGTAGGTAAATGATTAAAATGAAATTATTATTAGTAGTATTAGTGATGCAGGAAGAAATTCAAATGTATCCAATTTGATACACTGCCAAGAGAGTAGATATATAATGTTTGATTCAAACGTATCCAATTGGATACACTGCCAAGGGAGTAGACATATAATGTTTGATTCAAACGTATCCAATTGGATACACTGCCAAGATAGTAGACATTTGTAATATTTAATATTTATGTATTCATATGTTCACATAACCAAGTTACCACATGTTAGGTTTTTAATATTATATCTTTAAAGAGGGAATGCATGTTTCTTCATTATTTCACTTAATGTGCAGTAGCTTATTTATAGTTTGCTATCACTGAAATGTTCCTAAGTTCTTTGTGCAAGCTATATGATACATATTGAGTTTTTTGTCATGTAGTATGCTAAAATTTCTTTCTTTCTTTCTTTCTTTCTTTCAGAAATTCCGCACACGTTCAGATAGAATGATGGCAAACTATCCTAAGGCCAATTCTTCATCAACGGTTTTCAAGAATGGACTGAAGGAACAAGAAGTAGTTTCAGCGTGTAAAAGTCGTGCAAGCCGTATTATGGCTCTTGTTCTCCCGTACGATTCTGGTTCAAGTAGTTCAGATGATCAAGAATCGCTCGTATTCAAAGGCTGCGATGAAATATACAGTGGGTCTAGTAACCTGATTTCTATTCCAAGAGATGATTTTCAAACAAATCTCTCTGATATTCACAAAGAACTCAGTCCAGAACTCAGCGTTATTACAGATGATTTAATAACATCTGATCCCGTACTAGATGTTTTAGGAAAGCAAGAGGAAGTAAGATCACTTAAAGAAGAGAAAATATCAGAAGAATTGACTGTGGGACCCATCAATGTTCTACTAGAAGTAAAAGAAGATAGTGTTATTGACAATATTGAATTTGAAGTAATGGAAGAACGTGGATGTGCTGTTGACCTACCATCTTGCTTTCATTTGCCAGCTTCTGCCAATAATGTAAATACAGGTTTAGAATCATTTCCAGAAACATCTACACGGGAAAGTAATCCCGTCGGTTTGTCTACATTTTTTCACTCACCTAACATCCTTTCATCACTTGCACCTCTAAGTAGCTGTTCTACAAATATGGAATCCAATTCTATTAATCAACCTTTATCAGTGCTCAATTCAAGCGATCCTTCAGCATATAGTAAAGCAAGAAATCGTGTAGCATCCCCTTCTGGTCGACCTGGAAATGCAAAGGTCATCAAGAATAACGTATGCTCTTCTGAATTTAGCTGGAAAAAAGAACCATTTAAGTACTTAGTCACAGACATTGATAATGATTCCACGAACACAACTCCGCCAAGAAACATCATTCGTAAACCTCTTCAGTATTTTTCTGATTTTTTCTCTGACGATATTTGGGACCTTATAGTAGAACAAACCATTCTATACAGCTCCAGTCTGAGAAATAACGCCATTCATGTTACCAGAAAAGACATTCAACATTTTATTGGAATATCGATTGCAATGGGCGTGGTACAGATGCCTGCATACACTGATTATTGGTCTGAAGCTCGTCGCTTTGAGAAGATTGCCTCTGTAATGCCCTTGAGGAAGTATCAGTTGATCCGTAGATATATGCACTTTGTTGACAACACTCTTCAAGCTCAAGATAGTGACAGATACTTTAAAATCCGTCCCATAGTAGATATTGTGAGTAGAAACTTTTTGGCTGTGGAAGAAGAAGGGCAGTATAGCATCGATGAAATGATGGTCCCTTACAAGGGAACTCGAGCAGGGAGCAGACGTCAGTACATAAAAAACAAACCTCATAAATGGGGGTTCAAGATGTTTGTATGAGCAGGAATTACTGGTATGATTTATGACATCTTACTGTATGGGGGTGAGGACACATTTCGTCAGCATAAGTTCAGCGATGCTGAGGAACTCCTTGGACTTGGTGGGAAAAAGCTTGTTCCTTTGTTTTCTTCGACAACTTATTTTCGTCACTTGAGCTCTTGATTTTACTTCGTGAGAAATATGGTATTTTGTCAATGGGTACAATAAGAGGCAATCGTTTGAGGGGATGTCCACTGATTGAGGACCAGAAGCTCGCAAAACAGGACAGAGGCAGCTATGATATGAAATCGTGTAATACCAACAAAGTGTGCGTCGTGAAATGGCAAGACAACAAAAGTGTTTGCCTTGCAAGTACCTTCTGTGAGGTTGAACCTTTGGGGACAATTAAACGACACGAGAAGAAGAAACTTGTGACCAAGAAAGCAGGCTCTGGTCAGGTCAAGACGATGCAGCAACAATGTGTAGAACCTCGTGCAAAGATCAATGTACCTTGCCCCAATATAGTGCTTAAGTATAATGCCTTTATGGGAGGGGTAGATCTTGCAGATATGTTGATAGCGTTGTACCGGACTGCATTACGAACTCATAGATGGTACCTTGCTCTATTCGCTCAAATCATAGATATGTGTCTGTGTAATGCCTGGCTTATGTATAGACGTGGTTGTAGGAAAGAAAACATAAAGAATGATTCGTTGAAACAGTTTCGATGGAACATTGCTGAGAAATTGATGGCAAAAGGCAAGCAGCATTCAGTGAATCATTCGCCGACAATACCTGCAACAGGATGCCCAAGGACTCAAGTCGATGCAGATGTTCGCTATGATCGTCAAGAGCACTTCCCACAACATTGTGAAAAGGGGCGCTGTCGTTACTGCAAGAATGGACAAACCCGCATGGAATGCATCAAGTGTCGGGCATGACTGTGCATAACCAAGGACAAGAACTGCTTTTACCACTTCCATCACAAGAAACTTATCTGAGCTGAGCTAAACAATCATTTTGATCCTGATATTGAAGTGTGGGTTCATGTGTGATTAAATATTTTTAACATCACTTCATTGATACCTTTAGATTGAGAATTTATAGTTTCCATGTTTATGTAATTCTTGGCAATGTATCCATATGGATACATATTAAAAGTGAAAGTCAATATCAGAATGCTTGGCACTGTATCCATATGGATACATATATATTTTTGTAGATTTTTACTATAAAAACCAACTAAATATTTTTTTAGTATTTTTATAGATGTTAGAGAGCACACAAGATGAAGAATATGTATATGTGGCAAAAATCTCAGATTAAAAGTTTGTTGTGCCAAGTTAAGGGTTAAACAATGAATACCCAGTTCAGATGTGATCTCACAATGCAATTAAGGTACCCAGACTAGAACTCGCTATCATTTTGCACTGAACAATCATGTTCAGAGATTGAATCGCTATTCCTGTCACTACCAACATGTATGAGGAGTTCTCCGAGCTACACATTCCTCTTCCAGCACTCAACTCTTAACTTGTATACAAATTCATACTCATTCCATTCCTCACTTGTAACGGCTGCAAAGGAAGGACACTGTGATGGTGCACTCTTTATCCCTGAGTAGCTGGTACATATTTTTGTCAGCAGTTAGGTGCTTCACAGTACTCCAATTTGTGATTAGCCAGTTCTCTTAATTCGTATTTACTGCCAGATGTTGAAGGTACTTCATTAATCTGATGGGTGTAGTACATCACACTGTCCATCAATATGTCACACTTGATATGTGTGGTACAAGCTGTTTTAAGTCAAGTTATGAAGTTATATACCTCCATTTCACCTTGGTAAAATATTTGGTTTTCAATTTGAACATGCAGAGTCCGCAGGGTACAAACCGTTCCTAACTACCTGCATATGATCTTTCGCTGACCTGCACTGTCCAAAGATGAATTATACTCCCAAAACTTCATTACAGTATAGGATGGACGGAAAAAATATTTCATCTAAAAATGGGACCGATCTCTTGTCTTTCTCTGCTGAAGTTCTCAGGTACACCAATGTCTTAAGCAGAATTTAGTTTCTTCCATGTTCTTCACACTTCTTAAATTTAAAGCCTATTGAGAGCAATACTTATCTCAGATGTTTGCGACTCGCCTTGCAATACAGCAACCTTGAAAGGGACTTATCCTGCATCCACCTTATTCAATACCAATGCGTACTGGTGTCGATACAGAACAGCGAATATGAGATTTATAAACTGCAGATCGCCTTGTTCCGTCTGATGATGCACTTGCCTGTATCACCTAGTACAATTTCCTTATTCACTACTCCCTTTTTACCCTGAGTGGATAACTTCATCCCATCATCACCTCCCTTCTGATTTTCTCAATAAATGGCTGATGTTTCCTTACCACTGAAGCTCGTTTACTTGCTTGAAAGAAAGCTAAAGGAAATTGCACCCTTTTCTAAACCACGAAAAGCAATTACATTCCCTATAAACAACTTTGTTTTAGGACCTGCCATCACCTAACATATGGAGACAATACACTTCCGAAGGAATACGATACATTCAATGAACGGCGTCAGCTAAAAGACAGTTCAACACTCGGCATACAAAAGCCGACTGCACAGCTAATTAGGCACCTTCCCCGCCAGCACATACCCCAGTATTGCCAAGCTGTGCATAGTACGGACGAGAATTCCTTTTCCTCGGGAGTTTAGAGAAAAATGGCTAAAATCTGGAGAATCTCAAAGCATCTCGAAAGAAACTGAATAGTGCCACATTCCTTGAGCGCCATTGCAACAAAATGTTGGTGTTAGAACTTCTTGCTCAAAGAGCAAAATTCGGGTTATTTTAAACAACGGCATTCTTTGTTGATCTGCCCTGGAACACTTGGAATATTTCTTTTGCTCTTACATTTAAGTTTATATGAACACATAAAGGAATGACATAGAAAATAACTTACTTTAGATGGTCTTCAGAAATGAACACAAAAATTAAAATCGAATAGTCCATTCGTAACTCTCACAATGGTTTCATGGGCTGTGAAATAGTGGAACACCCTCTTACATTATTTTAAAGACGTAATATTTATTATGAAATGTAAACTTCTCGAACATACGCAACGGTAATTACTTAGTATGTATGTCTGGAGCAGAAGTCATAGAATCAGATGTCGAAGAGACTCCCACTATCTCCCATTTATTGTAAATTATTCACTTCACAGATATATACACATATCTATACAGTGGGCAACATTAACATTGAATCATACAATAGTGCTGACTCGACGAATCAGGCAACGTGATCTTGCTGTCACTGAACTGCGACTACCAGAGTCAAGTTTTGTCTGTCATAAACGTGTTAGATTGTTAATAACGTAATTCTAAATACAGAATGTAATGAAAGTAACATTAACATACACTTCTTTAACATGGCATTGCAGTTTATCTTCTGAGTTGTCCCTGAAATATTCACGGGCCCATGATTTCCTCTTGGTAGCTATCAATATGCGCTCTAAGAACTGCATCGCTTTAACGACAGTCAAATGATTAGGCTTAAATGACTGACTTTTACTCGTAGGTTAAGTGTGATGTTGCATACCTACTTACAGCTCGTTAGTGTATCATTCCCCGTGAATAGAAGGCCAAACTTCCATTCACGACACAACCTATTGTCCCGTTGCGCACGATGTCAAAGCCTGTCGTTCTCAGTGTGCCACGTAACTGTGGTGTAAGGTGCGTGCTTATGTCCTCGAGAGCCTCGTGAGGCATGCTTTTGTGAGAAAAGCATTGAGAAGTTCTCGAGGATCTTGTTACCTATCCCTAGTGCACAGTGACTAGAGCTATTCAATATTGGCTTAACGGCAACGTCTCCCATGAGACCTGGGTGAGCACTGACCTGCGTTCACCGTTCGACAACATTGGACAATCTTCACTTTTATTGGCTTGTGACGGTACACTCCCCTGTGCAAATTAGAAAGCTATTGGTCTTGGTTGACTAGGGCCAAAAGAGCAGGTAAGTTATAGAGAAGTTTGCATTTCCCAGAAGTTTCACTTGGAGTTGCTAAGATCTAGGTATGGAGGTACAGGCCTCACATGTGGTATTGGTGACTTGATCCGGCATGTGGAATACGGTATCAAGAGTTTTAGTTCACGCTGAAAAGCTGGGACTCCAAGAGTAAGAGCTGTTTCATGAGAAGTTAGACATTTGTGGCTTCCCCAGAACACATTAGCCATATTGAGACACAACACACAGCAAGGGACACATTCCTCTACACGATCATGATCGTGTTGATCACCAGTCATATCAGTGCAGAAGTATGGAAAATCACAGACGTTGATCTGAAAAAGCAAAGGGGATTTGGCTAGGACTGAGAAAGGAGAATGCCTCATACATTTTGTGATTTAGACAATAACACTCCTTCAATTCATGTTTATTACTATTAATTTGCAACATATAAAAGAAACAGAAGAAAAATTCTCCTCATGGCATCTCAAAAATACAAAATGAACTAAGATTAGCACAAAATCACATAATTTCTGTGTCACAAAACAATCAGGACCTCGCAAGTTAATTGCAGAAAGCTTAACACATCTTGTTCCATAAGCTGTTAAAAATCTTCTTTCTTGAGGAAACCACTTTTCATTGCTCAGAATTTAAATCCAGACCTCCTCGATAACCAACCAATGGTAATGTTATCCAGAAATCATGCCCCACTAAAATGATATTGTAAATGTTATTTAAACACCACTACTAAATTAAGTATTTTTAGATTCACACATTATACTATTCCTCATTCAATTCTGAAGAGCTCGAAATAAATACCCTACACAGGGTGGCGCAAAAGTCACTGGACACTGATGTAAACAAAAGATTGAATTTCTGTTTCATTACAAATACAAACAATGCTAACTGTTTTCCGTCTGCATGAATACATCTTCCAAGTTTTTGGAACATTTAGGCCTACATACTGTATGGCATAGTGTGGTATCACTGTCAAAGTCACGAAATGCGTCGTGTATATAGTCTTTTATTTCAGCAATGGTCCGAGGATCTTTAAAATAAACAGAGTCCTTGACGACATCACGTAGGAAAAAATCCATGCACGTGATATCTGGTGAACGTGGAGGCATGTCACCCTTCGACCAATCACTTTTCTTTGGAATGTTTCATTTAAATAATCGCGGACGGCAGTGGCATGATGCGGTGGTGCCCAACCATGTTGAAGGTAATTTTCTTGAAAGTTTTCAGCACACGCCGTAAGTCCTGGTACCAGATAATTCTGAAGCACGTCCAAATACTTATCCCCTGTAACTGTTCCGTCAAACAATATGGTCCAAATACGCCAAATAATGATATTGCCTCCAGACACTCACATTAGGTTGATTTACTTGTTCTTCTAAGAAAAGATGTTTATTCTCAGTACACCAGTACGTGCATTTATGTCCGTTAACTTGTCCGGTTAACTTAACATTGGCCTCATCAGACTACAGAATGCTATTGAATAGGTTAGGATCATCTTTTTGTTCGCCAAGCATCAATTCACAAAACTTAAGACGATATGGATCGTCTTCCAGTAACCCATGTCGTAAACGTGGTATGTTAATTTTAAAATTCTGTTTGTGTAACATTCTTTGCACTGACCCTCGTGATAAATTCAGCTCACTTGCTAATCGTCTGGTTGATTTTCGCGGACTTTGGTTCACAGCTAAACATACACGCAATTCATTTTCCTCAATTGTGACTGTTCTTGGGCGGTCAGATCCCGGTGCATCATAACAGATCTATGTTCTTCAAAACTATTTCGTACGTCGTACGCTGTTTGTCTAGACGTTGGTTTTGATCTAAAGTGTTGTCCCCGTTCATTAACAACTGCAGTAGCACCACCTTTGAAAATGACAAAATTAAACCAAGATTCGTTGGTAAATCACATCAATGCACATCATATTACAAGAAAAACACAAATTACAGGGGACAATGAAATAACATTCCCAATAAATATACATTCACCAGCCTAGTGATACTTGAAATACACAATTAAATGTGCATTTATAAGAAAATCATAATTATTGATAAACAATTTGCTAACACCTTAATGCACATTTCAATCATCGTTTTCCAATTCATACTGCAATGACACTTATCAAGGTTACAAAAACTGCTAGCACTGCCTCTCTTTGATTCTGTAACTTAGGAAATTCTGGTTTGTAACTGTAACCAATTAACACATAGAAAATTCTGAACAGTTTGCACAGTGGCGGCTGTAACCCATCCCCACTCCAAAAAATACAAATATTTAGAAACATACCGGTGTGTGGTTTTCTTTCTTTGCCATTTGCCTTACGTCGTACCGACACAGATAGGTCTTATGGCGACGATGGGACAGGAAGGGTCTGGGAATGGGAAGGAAGCGGCCGTGGCCTTAATTAAGGTACAGCCCCAGCATTTGCCTGGTGTGAAAATGGGAAACCACGTAAAACCACCTTCAGGGCTGCCGACAGTGGGATACGAACCCACTATCTCCCGGATGCGAGCTCACAGCTGCGCGCTTCTAACCGCACGGCGAATTCGCTCGGTGGTATGTGGTTTTCAAGGGGCTCTCCACTGAGTTTTCCACACTGAACAAACACGCAAACAACCCCAACACATATACACATTCCTCATAAAACACTATAAACCTATATAATTAAACACAATAACACCTGCAATGGCTAAATATTCACCAATTCAAACACTTGGTGTGAGCGCGCAAAAACGTAACTTCTTAATGCTACCAACGTCATTGAAATAAAACCAGCAACGTCGTAATGCAAAATTACATGTTATGTTTTTATATTGACATTTATAAACTAGAGATTTTTAAATAAGGAAAATCACAATATCATGTCCTTATTTTGACAACATAAAAAGTACAATGTTTAAGGTTCATCGATTTACAAATGTGGCTATGGAATAGGAAAGTTGGTGGTATTCTATCCTCTTTGGTATTAAAAGACCTGGCGGGAACAGCTCTACAGCATTTTGTGTTCCCGTTTGCTTTGAGCGATCCCCTCTTAAATACTACCGCTGAGTCAAGAGGGTGCCAGCTGCCACGTTCTCATATCGGTCGTAATGCAAGTGCTGCCTCTCTGTGGTCGAACGAAGAATTGCTGTGAAGTGATGTCTTGGCTGTTGTTTCCACAGCCTGTCGGAACACATTCTGTTTGTATCGAAAAAGTTGGGCACGCATGCGCAAAAGGCAGAGTTCCTGGTTTCTGGCTAAAAGCTTAGATCTCGCTGAGCTGTGACCACACAGCACTCAGCGTGCAGCGCACCAGTACTTACCTGGTTGTGAGGGGAGTTGAATAATTTCTTATTCTTTTGCTGACGCCTTTTCCAATGCACTGTATTTGATTGTAGATAGTATTTTTCCAACAGGCAATGTGCTGCAGCACATAAGGTACGGCCGCCACACAGGACATGACCATCAATGATGGACACTTCTAACCACCTCTCTACACTACTTTGGAATACATCACCATTTCCCTGTCACTATCCACAAGCAATTTCTTTTCAGCCTGCAACATTTTAATGCAGACATCACACTTTTTAAATGATATTTTAATCACTTGCAAACTGATGTAGCTGGCAATGCAGACTAAAATCCATTGTGTTTCAAGGGGAACTCTGATATGAACTATTTCTTCTAATGCAAGCTCTAACCCATCTAAATTATCAATAACTGTATCATGGCTATTGATATAAACATTATGAGCAAAGTCTTTCAAAGTAAATTCACGAAGTTTTGCAGACCTCATCTTTAATACACCTAACAGTTTGATCTTTCTTTCAGACTCAAGAATTCATTCCACAGAGGCATTAGAAGTGCAACCACTCAATCTCCTGTAGAGACTAAATCTTCTCTCTGAACTGTCTGTCTACAATTTTGTAGTAAACACATAAGACCAGTGGTAATTATTGAAAACACATTGTGGTAAGTATGTTTATCAAAGTAGTGTATGTTTCACTTGTCAATCTTCCTTCTGCTTATGACATGTGCCTAAGTGCATATATGTTTTAAACATGTAAGGAATGAAAGGTTCATGTTACCAGGACCAGTAATTGGACTAGCATCTTCATTCATAGTATATGTATCTTTCATGGGATGCTGTATATTACAGACTGACCACCACTTTTGAATTAATTTTAGGAACTGGATTGTGCCATCAGAAACATCCACACCTTGAGTCTTAAGCAAATACAAATCAGCAACATTCTTATGATCAAACACTTTACTGCTAATGATACATTTTGTCTCTATTGTTGTTGGATACAGAGCCATCCTAGATAAATTTGAAGCCATTTTTAGTAACAATTTCTTCTCCGAACGAAACAGCTCTTTATGATCTGAAAATTTGGCCTGAGAAGTTATAATTTACAGACTGGCTCTGTACCAACACCAACACTGACCACATCACTTAAAACATCAAATGTCTTATCAACGTTTGGTATAATAAGAGAATGTCACTGCCCATATCATTAGTTCTGGAGAGTATCTTATTTGTTTAATTACAGAGAGCCCTAACTGTTCCGGGACAAATTTTACGTCACTAATTCCCTCTGCATTAAACTCACAGGTCTAACTCAAGTGCATTTTTTTAAAAGGTTCATAGAAAGAATCATCAGAATAACTTGTGAAATGACTTAGCAAAGTGTAAAACTTCGTCCATCTGTCATATTTCCGGTCTTCACAAGCACTAAAATGCTCTGTAGGCAAACAAACATTTTTGTGAAACATTTGAACTGCAAATGAACTTGAAACTTTAAATCTCAATGTTGCAACCTTAATACATGACTCATCATCCACTTTCACAAACAATGCATAATCTTCCTTCACTATTCCACTGAATGGTTCAACGAATTTCTTCTGAACTTCACAGATGAAGGAGGTAAAATCTGTAAAATTGTCACATTCACACCACTTAATGAAATAACGTCCAAATACTAAAAACACCACAACATATAAAAATATCTTGATAACCGATAAATGGACACTGCAACACTATTTACACATAAAAATATTCGGTGGAAAACAAACCAAAACCAAACCCCATGGCACTACTGCCCATGAAGGGCCTTGGCCTACCAAGCGACTGCTGCTCAGCCCAAAGGCCTGCAGATTGCGAGATGTCGTGTGGTCAGCACGACGAATCCTCTCGGCCATTATTCTTGGCTTTCAAGACCCATTTGGTGGAAAAATACAAATCGCGAATTCCAGTAGCAAGATAACCTCAACCAACCATACACGTGAGCGGTATAAACCGAACTGTATGTAGGCATGGCCTCACACGCCGTCTACACGTGGCCCAATGTGACAGCCATTTTGTCACGTATCTATGTATGCATTCCGGTCTGATAATATTGTAGTTGGTCCGGGTTCATACGTGAAGAGAAATTGACAATCCTTTCCAACATACGATAAGTCAAAGACGCCAAAATTTGGTTGTTTGAGATGATAGACGACTTTAAGAGGCTGGGTGGTGCGCATACAGACGTAGAAGTACCGCACGATTGAATTTACTGAAAAGTGTTTCTTATTTCTACAACAAGGAGCAACATAATAAATATAAGAGATCCGTCCGACTCCTTGGCTGAATGGTCTGCGTTCAGGCCTTCAATTCGGAGGGTCCCGGCTTCCAATACCGGCAGGGTCACGATTGTAACTGCTTGTGGCTCGAGGACTGTGTGTCCCAACACTCTCCTCTTCATATTTATGCAACACTACCAACACGCAATAGTGATTACATCCCATCACGTAGGCTTGGCGTCGGGATGAACATCAGATCGTAAAACAGAGTCAAATCCACATGTGAGACACATCTTGCACCCACTACCCCAATGCTGTGGGAAAAGCGGTAAAATATAACAGACCCATGTCATGGCTGCAATTGACTTATATTAAATTATCGACAAGAAGCAGAAACTTGTAAAGAGAATACACGATTATGTAACATACGTCGCGCGCAGTTGGTACGATCTCAAAACGGGCCCTCTTCCTTTCTCCTTACCAGGATGACGATGAAGTGTTGTAACTGCACGTACAGTATTTTATAATTATTGAAGTTAGTTCACTTACGTAGATTACTAAGTACTGTTCATTTGCAAGTTAACATTTCATGAAGTTCATATTTTCTCGTTGTCAGAACGTCGAACATTTTCTTTAGTAAATTGGACTTAGCTATGAAGCATGGTTCATTTACCACGACGCCATCAAGAAACACTGTTTCTCTTGAATTCCGAGACGGAAGTGCGCTGTGTGTCGTCACACGGCTTCGAGGAAATTCGCTGTGTCGCATCGAATGTTTCGAAACAGTCAGCGGTGACATTTAGCCCATATTTACTGTTAAAACTGTATTTAAATATACAAGAGGCGGAATAATTCAGGCTTATCGCATTCTATGTTGTACATATATAATCACGATATAAAACTAGCAATAATTCTTCTTCTTCTACAATTTCCTCATCGCATGTCCGCTGTCATCACGGCGATCGACTCTTGTTCCCAGCAAGTCGGAAAAGTGTGGTGGAACGAATCCCACAACATTCTCGTAGATTATGTACGCAAGATTTTCTCCTTTTTGCCCTACTCCTCTTTCCTTAAATGTCATCTATAAGATAAACTGCAGGAGGTCACTTATTCATTTGAGCCAGTCCCATAATACAGTAAAAATTACAAGAAAGATGATACATATTAGAGTGGTGCTGCCTAGTACCAGATACTAGCACTAGTATCAGAGGGATGTTTTTCTTTACGTTGTCCTTGGACCTCCCAATTCAGTTTAAAGACTTCCATGTCGTCCAGGACTCTTCGTAGTAACAGAGAAGCTTGTGTTCAAGTTTCTCAAGTTCCAAGCGATCTGGGAATGTGCGGTTCCTGGTTCAAACATGGTTTCATTTGGATCTGCAAGTAGACAAGTTGATGTCTATGGAGAGGGCGAACTGTACGTCTCCACATTCGCGGCTACTTCACGTCGAGTGTCAGGTGGAGCTATTAGTTTTAGTTGGTTGGTTTTAGATACCCTGCGATCAGTCAGTAAGCTTCTACGAGTGCAACGTAGAACTTCTTGGCATGTACAGATTTATACCATACAGCTGTGGCACTCTTTCTGGATGAGCGGCCCAATCTGATCATGTCAAAGCATTGTGAGAGGACTTTTGCCTCGGTGTTGGAGCAGTGATAAGTGCAAAGCTTGACCTCAGATACTTAGGCGTATCACTGTGTTCCAGTACATTTCCCAATCACTTCACCTGCAACTTTCAGTATTCCCCACGTGAAAAGCATATGTCTGGTTCTTTGATGGATTTAGTTTGAAATTATTATTCCCTAAACGTATAAACCACCACATTACCCCACAATTTCCAATGACATGACCAAAGTACTCTACTTTCTGATATTGTACGTGACCTCCAGCTCGGAGTACTGTAGCCCCACATCTCGAAGGATGGTGTGCAGGCGTCAGCAACATAAAGTAAACCGGGTGAGTTAGTAATGCGGTTATGGGCGCGCTGTGAGCTTGCATCCGGGAGGTAGTGGGTTCGAACTCTACTGTCGGCAGCCCTGAATATGGTTTTCTGTAGATTCCCTTTGTTACATGGGGCAAATGCTGGGGCTGTACCTTACGAAGGCCACTGCCGATTCCTTCCCACACACAGGCCTTCCCTATCCCATCGTCGCCATAACACCTATCTGTGTCGGTGCGACGTAAAGCAAATAGCAAAACCACCTTAAAATAAGACAGGACATACACAACACTGAAGTAAACAGGAACAGAGACAATGAAGTGACACGGGATTTAAATCATTATCTTGAATGCAGTCCTTGGGAACTAGTTTCAACAGGACTGCTCATGCTGTGATCAAGTACGCTGGTGAGAGACCTAAAGCACTGCACATGCTCCAGTGATGTGTCAGGTACTGTCAACTTTATGGGTTGAATGGCATGTTTTCTTACGGTCACTAAGTTAGTATTTTTCGTGTTTAAACCCAGAACTTTTTTTGACCAATCAATTTGCCAATATCTGTGGATTTTCATCACTTACTGCAAACAGAAAAGTATCATATGCATATTGCGGATTATTTATTTATTTATTTATTTATTTATTTATTTATTTATTTATTTATTTATTACGATTCAATGGGATGGGTTTAAAGCAATTGTTGAGGAATGAGAAAATAGGTTTCTATCTTTAAAGGTGGTAAGGAATGGTAAAGATCCCCTATATTATAACAGGAAAGTAAAGAGACTAAGGAGGAGGTGCAGGTTGGAAAGAAATAGAGTAAGTAATGGCTGTGGAAGTGAGGAGAAATTGAAGGAACTTACTAGGAAATTGAATCCAGCAAAGAAGTCAGCTAAGGATAACATGATGGCAAGCATAATTGGAGGCCATACTAATTTTAGTGAAAAATGGAAGAATATGTATAGGTACTTTAAGGCAGAAACCGGTTCCAAGAAAAATATTCCAGGAATCATTAATGAACAAGGGGAGTGTGTATGCGAGGATCTTCAAAAGGCAGAAGTATTCAGTCAACAGTATGTAAGGATTGTTGGTTACAAGGATAATGTCCAGATAGAGGAGGTGACTAATACTAAAGAAGTATTAAAATTACCTATGACAGCAGTGACATTTACAGTAAGATACAAAAGTTGAAAACTAGAAAAGCAGCTGGAATTGATAAGGTTTCGGGGGATATACTAAAGACAATGGGTTGGGATATAGTACCATATCTGAAGTACTTACATGATTATTGTTTGCATGAAGGAACTTTACTAAATGAATGGAGAGTTGCTGTATTAACCCCTGTATATAATGGAAAGGGTGATAGACATAAAGCAGAAAATTACAGGTCAGTCAGTTTGACATGCATTGTATGTAAGCTTTGGGAAAGCATTTTTTTTAATATATTAGGTATGTTTGCAAAATTAATAACTGGTTTGATTGAATTTTGGCATTTAATAGGGTAGATCAAGGGAGACTATTGGCAAAAATGAGTGCAATTGGACTTGATAAAAGAGTGACTGAATGGGTGGATCTGTTTCTAGAAAATAGAACTCAGAGAATTAGAGTAGGTGAAATTTTATCTGTCCCTGTAAAAATTAAGAGGGGAATTCCTCAAGGCAGTATTATTGGACTTTTATGTTTTCTTGTATACATCAATGATATGTGTGAAGAAGTTGAATCAGAGATAAGGCTTTTCAAAGATGACGTTATTCTGTACGGAGTAATAAATAAGTTACAAGACTGTGAGCAACTGCAAAATGACCTCGATAATGTTGTGAGGTGGACAGTAGGGAGTGTATGATGATAAACGGGGATAAAAATCAGGTTGTGAGTTTCACAAATAAGAAAAGTCCTCTCAGTTTTAATTACTGCGTTGATGGGGTGAAAGTTCCCTTTGGGGATTATTGTAAATATCTAGGTATTAATATAAGGAAAGATCTTAATTTGGGTAATCACATAAATGGAGTTGTAAATAAAGGGTACAGGTCTCTGCACATGGTTATGAGAGTATTTAGGGGCTGTAGTAAGGATGTAGAGGAGAGAGCATATTTGTCTCTGGTGAGACCCCAACTAGAGTAGATTACTTGATTCAGGAACTGGAAAAAATCCAAAGAAAAGCACCTCGATTTGATCTGGGCGATTTCCGACAAAAGAGTAGCGTAACAAAAATGTTGCAAAGTTTGGGCTGGGAAGACTTGGGAGAAAGGAGACGAGCTGCTCGTCTAAGTGGTATGTTCCGAGCTGTCAGTGGAGAGATGGCGTGGGACGACGTCAGTGGACGAATAATTTTGGATGGTGTCTTTAAAGGTAGGAAAGATCACAATATTGTAACAGTAAATGTGGTACTTTGGTAGACATGAGACGCAGGGCGTGTACCATTCGTTGAAGTGCGTACAGAGGGAGAGGGTTTGTTTACAAATAAATCTTAAATTTTTTCCTCTGAGTTTATTAAGAAATTCAAAGTCATGTCACCTCTGTACAGCTGATACAGTAGAAAATGTTCCTCGTCCTAGGGCTGGCGATGTCCTTGGATTCCGGCAGCTCCTCCTTTTCCCATACCAGTGAATCACCATTCCTCCCCCGATGGAAGTTCTAGAAGATCCATCCGACGTCTTGAAGATCCATACGGTGCTGATGAAGGGCGTTGAGGTAGTCCTCGTAGACGATGAACGTGAATGAATTTCGTTAAGACTTCGGGCGAGTTAATGCAAAGACTGCTTCTGCACAGATGAGAGGAAAGTTTATCAATGGTTTTAACAAGGTTCAAACACGAAAAAAAGGTATCTTTGAGAGTTTATCACACGGTGAAATGTCACTAAATTTTGTGCCGTGTTAAATGAAAATAAGGCCACTAGACTCGAATGAGCATGTAAGTTTAATACTCATAAAAATAAAAGTCCACTCGAAACTTATCGTCGAATTTTAACAGAGTCGCTTGAAGTTTGTGGCACTTGGCATAATGTAAAGTAATGTCGCACGACTTAGTTCTTAGTTTGAAACATTGTTCAAATTAATTAAATTGGATTAGAAAATAAAGATGTTTCACTCGTGAATTCGAACTCATTCACGTATTGATAATAACATGAAATTAAAAGACGAAATTAATCATGTATTGACAGTCCTCGGTTCGACTGTTCGTAAAATCGAAACGCACAACTGAATGTTCGTAGAATTGAAACGTGCTGTTTAGTATAATTGAAATGCACAGTTCACATATGCACAGTTTACAGTTCATGACCTAAAGTTCATGAAATGGTAAATTAGTGACGTAGTCATGCTTGCAATCGAGTAAATCTGGATTAAAACACAGTCTCATAAACTTGAAGTATTTAGTACTCTGTAAGGAGCAAACTGTTCTAAGTCCTGTCCATAACATTAAACTTCAAATTACGAGCACTCGAAAACATTCGCAAGTCTTAGACACTCGTGTAGAATAAACAGTCACTTGATAATGTTCAGACGAAGCACAATTTATATCACGTCCCGTCGGAGTAAAAGTTTATCACTCACAGTATAAAGAAATCCGTACAAGTCCATATTCGACGCGATTGGGTCAAAGTCTACGGACTCGAAGATTGATAGCCGCTTCACGCTAGATCACGGTCCTCGCGAACCGACTGTATGAACACCACTGCCTAGCGTGCACATACACACTGTGGCCACACATTGCTCTGCTGAGCGAAGCAGTACTGTATTTATATTTGATCCGGGCCTCCACATCTCGTTCCATAACTTCATCGCCTCATGTCAGATTTACGTGAAACTCTGCAGGAACGTAGATAAGGGATCGGGTTACACGATGATATTGTTAAATTTGTTTAATTGTTATTATGGGGAAAGTTATTACCCGTAGAAACTCGAAGAACATTCCACATCAGTCTAGGCTCTGTGTTGTGTTGAGGCATGCTGTGACGTCACCCGCTCTCTACGTCACACGCACACAGCTGTTGCTCGCCATCCAGTCAGTCTTTCGTAGCCGGCCCGGAGCGTAACGCGTAAGTTTTTAAAATTTCTATTGCGGGGACTTAGTTTTGTACCGCCGTTACCGGTACATCTCCCCCTCCTCCTGGGGAAAAGAAAATTCGATAAGATTTTCTTTTAATGATCTCTCCTGAAATATTTCTTTAGGTTGGCTGCATTGTAAATGCCCTCGATGCTTCCATCCAGCTTATTAATTTTGTATGCCCCGGTTTCGAGAACCTCTGCAATTCTATATGGTCTTACATAAAGTGGGCAAAACTTTGCATAAATGCGAAGTTCGGGGTGCGAAACAGCTGGTTTTCTTATCAATGGCCAGGGAGTTTAGATACGGAGTGACACATTTAGAAATGATACCATTATTCCCCATCTCTTTGATCACCGTCCTGGCTTCCTCTCGGTACTTCTCAGGAACTGGATAGGGCCGTTTTTTATAAGGAGAGGTGTCCTTAACATTCAATTGGTACTCAAAATCTCTAATAACGCCGGGTTTGTCATCAAAAACCTCAGGAAATTTCTCAAATATTTGTCGAGTTGCCTCTGCCATGCGGGAATCGAACTCTGGGCTTTCAGCCGCACTGGTGAGAAATATGAAGTGATCACGACCTTCGTCGAACACATCCTCAATAATGGGCACTTCCTGGCCCTCGACGGGTACCTCTTGACCGGGTCTACCCTCTTCGCAATCTATTTCATCGGCAGGCAGAGCATCGCTCATGTTGCCTCCGGTTTCTATGAATGGGGTACCCAGACCTTGGCACTTCAAATTATTACAGTCTACCAGCTGCAACTCTACAGAGTCGATGTTAAAAAATCGTATGACGTTGGCAGGATAATCAATGATTCCCCCACACTTGGCTAGGAAATCTAACCCTAGGATGACGTTGAATTTCATCGGCGAAATGACTAGGAATATATGCTCGAACTGGACACCTTCAATGTCAAATGTAACGAAAGCTTGAAGTTTACATTTGATATGCCTGTCCGGTACTATCCCTTTAATTTTGATCTGTGCGACTGGTATCAATAACATGTCTTCTCCCCCTTCAACATTTCAATTAACCTCTCAGAAATTAATGAGGCCTGAGCTCCAGAATCGATTAAGGCGGTTACGTAAAGTGTATCCAAAGCAATATTAATAACTGGAAGTCTTCGTTGGACCTTTGGTGTTGTACGAGTGGGATCTTCATACAAGAGATCTGAGTCATCCAAGTACCAGTAATTAATATTAGTGACAGAAATTATTTCTCCTCTACTCCGGTTTTCAGGCAATCTTATTGTTGTGTTGTCGAAGTTTTTTTAATTGCGCCTGTCGATTCGGGATTTGTCGCAGGCGTCGTGTTCTGTCTTTTGGCGTGCACTTGGTATTCTAAAGAGGTAGCGCCAGGTAATCCTTCATCCCGGTTTCGATTCTGGATATATTCGCGAGTTTCTCCCCATCTTCTTTCGATCTCGGCTCTCGGCGAATCTCCATCTCGAGTAAGCGACTCAATAGGTTTCTTCCACGTTTGATTACGTCTGTAAGGCGTACTTTGCCCGTATGGACGTCTCCTAAATCGCCGGAAATGAGATAATGAATCTCTCCGTGGTTCCACTTCCTCACGGGGTTCGGGATTCGATCTCGGCGGGTTGTTAACTTCGGCATGGTTGGTTGCAACCTCTTTCGTCTTAGCAACCCTGGGCGGATTTTGTGTATGGGCAGTGTCAAGTTTCCTTAATGAATTATCAAGTTGTTCTAGGTCTTGAACATTGGCTGCCACAAGAATTTCTTGTACATGCGACGGAAATTGTAAAGTTACTACCTGTATTAACTCCTGTTGTGGCAAAGGAGGATCAAAGAATTGCATCTTCTTTAATTGAGAAATGAGAAAGTCGGAATATCGTGAAGAATTAATCGCTGTGTTGTATCTCCTGGAGTACAACTGTAGCTTAATCAAATGTTGAATTTCTGAATTCCAAAACCTCTTCAACAAGGCCTCCTTGAACTCATCATAGGTTTTAATGTTAAATTTAAATGCTGTGTACCAATTTCATGCTTTCCCTTCCAATAATCTAGAAGCTATCCTCAATTGATGATCGGATCGTACTTTATTCTCTTGAAAGTACTCCTCAATGTTCAGGAGGAATTCTTTCGCTGAGTACTCTTCCTTTCCGGAAAATTTTGCAGGTTTATCGTCTGATAATTTTAAAACTGTGGAAATGCTAGAAGTATCTCCGCTAGACCCTTGACATTGGTGTGTAGACACCTCCTTCTCCACCTGAGTAATCCTATTATCAATGGTCTCTATTTTTCCTTGCAATTCGACGTTGATAGTCTTAACTTGTACATGGATGGAGTTTTCCACGCTCTGGACTTCCTTTTCGAGGTCCTGCTTCACTTCATTTACGTCGCGGCCTATGCGAATGATTTGAGTATGTGCGCTATCTAATTGGGTTTTTACGTGCTTATCTGTTTCCTCTTGCTTTGTTTTAAGTAAATTAACCTCATTACTTATTTTCTGGAAGTTAGTCTTAAAAGATTCATGGATGTTATCCTGAATAGAGGCTATTTTTGCTTGTTCCTGTGATAACTGACCATGAGATTCTTTAAATTCTGCCTTTAAGCTTTCAACTTCCTTAATCAATTGATGTGAGGTGGGAAACGAAGCTTTTAAGTCTTCAACTATTTGTAGTTTAAGGTCTTGTTTTACTGTTTCTAAGTCACGGATGAGGCGTTCGTTTATTTCCGTAAACTTAGAATTAATCTTCGCATTAGTTTCTGAGAATCGTTTTTCAATTTCAGAACCAGCTTTAGAAAGCCTATTTTCCAAATTAGCATTAACTTCGGTAAACTTGGTATTAATTATTTTAGTTACTTGTGTGATACGACTTTCTAAGTTGGCTGCAGTTGCGGCATTGGCCTCATTAATACGAGTGTTAATCTCATTAATACGAGATTCTAAAGTAGTACGTAATTGAGCAGTTGCAGCATTGGCCTCGTTAATACGAGCTTGTAAATCAGCACCTACTTGAGCATGCGATTCGGCAATACGTTCATTTATGCTAATCTTAAGAGCTTCAATAGCAGCTAAAATATTTTCCATTTTGATGGTAATGTATTTAAACCCAGCAACAAGAAAATCATAAATTACTTGAAAGAATTCAGATATCACCATTATTGTCCAATGGTTAAAAGTTCATGTTCTAAGTCATTCAAACATTCCCAAAAAGAAAATTCTCCAAGACATTTAAGACACAAAAAAAATTATCCCATATCATTGAAAACACTTCTTATAAAAGAAAAGTTAAATCTTGTTAGAAAGTTCTTTGGAATGTTAATGGCTATTCCACACAAAGCACTGGAAATGTATATGGATTAAGTTGCTAAGTCACACGATTTTAGTGCGATTTTGTCTATCACTGCACTTCTTAATTTATTACTAGTACTTCAAAATTGAGCATAGAATGGTCAAGTGTCAATTTAAGTTCTACTGCACTCATAATTAAGTTCTTATATTGCTGAAACGCTAATTTCTAGTTCTACTGCACTCCAAATCGGCCCCAACACGACTGGGGCGCCAATTTCTCCCCATCTCATCTGTAACAGTAAATGTGGTACTTCGGTAGACATGAGACGCAGGGCGTGTACCATTCGTTGAAGTGCGTACAGAGGGAGAGGGTTTGTTTACAAATAAATCTTAAAATTTTTCCTCTGAGTTCATTAATAAATTCAAAGTCATGTCACCTCTGTACAGCAGATACAGTAGAAAATGTACCTCGTCCTAGGGCTGGCGATGTTCTTGGATTCCGGCAGCTCCTCCTTTTTCCATACCAGTGAACCACCATTCCTCCCCCGATGGAAGTTCTAGAAGATCCATCCGACGTCCTGAAGATCCATACGGTGCTGATGAAGGGCGTTGAGGTAGTCCTCGTAGACGATGAACGTGAATGAATATCGTTAAGCCTTCGGGCGACTTAATGCAAAGACTGCTTCTGCACAGATGAGAGGAAAGTTTATCAATGGTTTTAACAAGGTTCAAACACGAAAAAAGGTATCTTTGAGAGTTTATCACACGGTGAAATGTCACTAAATTTTGTGCCGTGTTAAATGAAAATAAGGCCACTAGACTCGAATGAGCATGTAAGTTTAATACTCATAAAAATAAAAGTCCACTCGAAACTTATCGTCGAATTTTAACAGAGTCACTTGAAGTTTGTGGCACTTGGCATAATGTAAAGTAATGCCGCACGACTTAGTTCTTAGTTTGAAACACTGTTCAAATTAATTTAATTGGATACGAAAATAAAGATGTTTCACTCGTGAATTCGAACTCATTCACGTATTGATAATAACATGAAATTAAAAGACGAAATTAATCATGTATTGACAGTCCTCGGTTCGACTGTTCGTAAAATCGAAACGCACAACTGAATGTTCGTAGAATTGAAATGTGCTGTTTAATAGAATTGAAATGCACAGTTCACATATGCACAGTTTACAGTTCATGACCTAAAGTTCATGAAATGGTAAATTAGTGACGTAGTCATGCTTGCAATCGAGTAAATCTGGATTAAAACACAGTCTCATAAACTTGAAGTATTTAGTACTCTGTAAGGAGCAAACTGTCCTAAGTCCTGTCCATAACATTAAACTTCAAATTACGAGCACTCGAAAACATTCGCAAGTCTTAGACACTCGTGTAGAATAAACAGTCACTCGATAATGTTCAGACGAAGCACAATTTATATCACGTCCCGTCGGAGTAAAAGTTTATCACTCACAGTATAAAGAAATCCGTACAAGTCCATATTCGACGCGATTGGGTTAAAGTCCACGGACTCAAAGATTGATAGCCGCTTCACGCTAGATCACGGTCCTCGCGAACCGACTGTATGAACTCCACTGCCTAGCGTGCACATACACACTCTGGCCACATACTCAGGCCACACACTGTTCTGCTGAGCGAAACAGTACTGTATTTATACCTGATCCGGGCCTTCACATCTCGTTCCATAACTTCATCGCCTCATGCCAGATGTACGTGAAACTCTGCAGGAACGTAGACAAAGGATCGCGTTACACGATGATATTGTTAAATTTGTTTAATTATTATTGTGTGGAAAGTTATAACCCATAGAAACTCGAAGAACATTCCACATCAGTCTAGGCTCTGTGTTGTGGTGAGGCATGCTGTGACGTCACCCGCTCTCTACGTCACACGCACACAGCTGTTGCTCGCCATCCAGTCAGTCTTTCGTAGCCGGCCCGGAGCGTAACGCGTAAGTTTTTTTAAAGATTTCTATTACGGGGACTTTTGTACCGCCGTTACCGGTACAATATAAAGAGATAGAAGATATAATACAATATGTAAAGGTGACGAGAATCTAATTGTGATGGGAGACTGGAATATAGTGGTATGCAAAGAAGGATAAAGTAATATAGTAGGAGAATTCGGATTGGGACAATGGAACGAAAGAGGAAGTCGGCTGGGTGAATTCTGCACTGATCATAATTTAGTCCTTGCTAATACTTGGTTCAAACACTACAAACGACGGCTGTATACGTGGACGAGACCTGGAGACACTGGAAGGTATCAAATAGACTTCATTATGATTAGGCAGTGATTCAGAAACCCGGTGTTGGGTTGGAACACTTTCCTAGGAGCAGAAGTGGACTCCGACCACAACTTGTTGGTCATTAAATGCCATCTGAAGTTGAAGAAATTGAAGAAAGGAAGGAATGCAAGGGGATGGGATCTAGACATGTTGAAAGAAAAGAATGTGAGGGATTGTTTCAAGGAACATTTTGCAAAAGGATTAAATGAAAAGGCTGAAGGAAACACAATAGAGGAAGAGTGGATATTCATGAAAAAAGAAGTCAGTAGGGCTGCTGAAGAAATGTTTGGAAGGAAGAAAAGATCATGTAAGAATCAATGGATAACTCAGGAGATCCTAGACCTGATTGATGAACGACGAAAATACGAAAATGCTAGAAATGAAGAAGGCAGAAGAGAATACAAGCGATTAAAGAATGAAGTGGATAGAAAGTGCAAGGTAGCTAAGGAAGAATGGCTCAAGGAGAAGTGCAAGGATGTCGAAGGTTGTATGGTCCTAGGGAAGGTAGGTGCTGCATACAGGAAAATTAAGGAAACCTTTATAGAAAGGAAATCTAGGTGTATGAATATTAAGAGCTCAAATGGAAAGCCACTTCTAAGAAAGGAAGACAAAGCAGAAAGATGGCAAGAACATATCCAACAGTTGTATCAAGGTAAAGATGTAGATGATTTGGTTCGGGAACAGGAAGAGGCTGTTGATGCTGATGAAATGGGAGACCCAATTTTGAGGTCAGAGTTTGACAGAGCTGTGAGTAATAAATAGGAACAAGGCTCCTGGAATTGATGACATTCCCTCTGAATTACTGACTATCTTAGGAGAAACCAGCACGGCAAGGTTATTCCATTTAGTGTGTAAGATGTATGAGACAGGAGAGTATAATTAATTTATCTCCCATTTAAAAAAATATAAGAGCGGAAATGAACAATCAAATCAAAATCACTTCAAATGCAATGGAGGTGTCTACCTTGGTGGCAAATGGCACACAAAAATATCTTACTATCAAGCATTAAATTGTCAATGAATAGACAGGAAGACAATTTCCTAAAATACAGTATTATACAATTTACACTAACTTTTTCTTTTAAACACACAGCTCATCATTAATAAATTTACAATATTTACAAAATTTAACTAATGATGATGATGATGCTTGTTGTTTAATGGGGCCTAACATCGAGGTCATCGGCCCCCAATGTTACGAAATGGTATGACAAATTAAAAGTCCAAAATTCTCAACTGACCAGAACTCAATACGTGAGGACGAAGAACGAACGAATGGACATGAATTTAAAGCAATCAGTGGATGCGACCCGCAATGCCTTACATTCACAGAAACTTACGTAAAACAATAGGATTACTGACCAAGGGACTGTTGCTATAGCGTAACACTGAATGGATGATGCTTGCAGTCTAAAGGGGGTCGAAAATCCAAGTTATCGGCCCCGCATAACGCTACTTACCTCTAGGAAGGTAGAACATGGTATTTGTCATGTTGCGGTACTAATCAAAAGTAGCAGAGAGTTGCGGTATTCCACACATTATGGTACTACACACAGGTTATGAAACTCGACATGCAATACAGACCTATGGGTTTTCTCACCTTGCGGCGCCATTTACAGGCAACGCAAACCTATGGTGTTCATCACAGAAGAGTACTAGCCACAGGGACCTGCACTATTCTGCGGTGTTCCTCATAGAGTTGGTACTAATCACAGACAAGGCAGGACCATGGTAGCTATCATCTCATGGTCCCGCTCATATGGTGGTACTAATCACAGGTACTGCAGAAGCCGATCGCACGGTGCTCCTATGATACTAATCACAAACCTATTTGGTACCTAATATAGTGGTACTACGCGCAAGTAAAAGCGAACCATGATGTTCTCCGCATGGTGGTACTAATCACAAGTAGTTTCGTGGTTCCTTGGTCGCCCCTTACGACAGGCAGGGAATAACGTGGGTGTATTCTTGGTCTGCGTCCCCCAACCCACAGTAGGGGTTGTGTGTTTGGTCCGCGAGAGGTATTTTATTTCCCTCAAGTCCGCCAGCAAGCCGCTTAGGACCCCCTATCCGCCACCTGGGACGCGCCACGTGGGAGTATCACTTCTCCCCCTGCTACGCCAGCGGAGTAGGTTCGTGGAAATTTTACTCATAATATCCTCTGTATTTAAAAACATTATTAACTCATATACAACATGTGGAGTTATTTCAAACAATAATATACAACTGCTATTAGATTAAAATTTACGTTGCATTTATATATTTTATTTTCTTATACTTTTTGGAACCTAACTTGCATAGCGACCTGCTGCGTCTTAACCCAAGTCCTTTCGCCACTGCTTTTTAGACAACTGATAAGAGATAGGAATGTGAAAAGGGACACACTGTAGGATAGCAGTAGACAACTTAGCGTAGAAAAAGCGGAACATTTGTAAATACACTGACTGACAGTGACAATGCAACACCAAGGAGGAGTGGTTCGAAAGGGATGAAAGTTGGGGAAAAACAGAGACGGCACGGACGAATAATTGATGTTTATTTCAAACCGATATGCAGGTTACACAATGCGCACGGCATCGACTCAGTAGGATGTAGGACCACCACGAGCGGCGATGCACGCAGAAACACGTCGAGGTACAGAGTCAATAAGAGTGCGGATGGTGTCCCGAGGGATGGTTCTCCATTCTCTGTCAACCACTTGCCACAGTTGGTCGTCCGTACGAGGCTGGGGCAGAGTTTGCAAACGGCGTCCAATGAGATCCCACACGTGTTCGATTGGTGAGAGATCCGGAGAGTACGCTGGCCACGGAAGCATCTGTACACCTCGTAGAGCCTGTTGGGAGATGCGAGCAGTGTGTGGGCGGGCATTATCCTGCTGAAACAGAGCATTGGGCAGCCCCTGAAGGTACGGGAGTGCCACCGGCCGCAGCACATGCTGCACGTAGCGGTGGGCATTTAACGTGCCTTGAATACGCACTAGAGGTGACGTGGAATCATACGCAATAGCGCCCCAAACCATGATGCCGCGTTGTCTAGCGGTAGGGCGCTCCACAGTTACTGCCGGATTTGACCTTTCTCCACGCCGACGCCACACTCGTCTGCGGTGACTATCACTGACAGAACAGAAGCGTGACTCATCGGAGAACACGACGTTCCGCCATTCCCTCATCCAAGTCGCTCTAGCCCGGCACCATACCAGGCGTGCACGTCTATGCTGTGGAGTCAATGGTAGTCTTCTGAGCGGACGCCGGGAGTGCAGGCCTCCTTCAACCAATCGACGGGAAATTGTTCTGGTCGATATTGGAACAGCCAGGGTGTCTTGCACATGCTGAAGAATGGCGGTTGACGTGGCGTGCGGGGCTGCCACCGCTTGGCGGCGGATGCGCCGATCCTCGCGTGCTGACGTCACTCGGGCTGCGCCTGGACCACTCGCACGTGCCACATGTCCCTGCGCCAACCATCTTCGCCACAGGCGCTGCACCGTGGACACATCCCTATGGGTATCGGCTGCAATTTGACGAAGCGACCAACCTGCCCTTCTCAGCCCGATCACCATACCCCTCGTAAAGTCGTCTGTCTGCTGGAAATGCCTCCGTTGACGGCGTCCTGGCATTCTTAGCTATACACGTGTCCTGTGGCACACGACAACACGTTCTACAATGACTGTCGGCTGAGAAATCACGGTACGAAGTGGGCCATTCGCCAACGCCGTGTCCCATTTATCGTTCGCTAGGTGCGCAGTACAGCGGCGCATTTCACATCATGAGCATACCTCAGTGACGTCAGTCTACCCTGCAATTGGCATAAAGTTCTGACCACTGCTTCTTGGTGTTGCATTTGGTCTGTCAGTCAGTGTATGTAAATTTAAAATTGCCTATATATTTGTGAATATTCAGCAGAGAATATGCACACATACATACGGGGATGGAGGCACTTCCGTGTATTTGTACATGTACAATTTTAGGAAAATAAATAAATAATAGTATTAATAATAAATACTATCTCCAAAATATTACCCAATACTATTCCTTGCTTCCTTTTTCCTTTCTGCTGATCCCCATTTCAACAATGACTAGCTATTTTATTTATCCTCCTATTACCGGAGTAATAATGTATATCCTCTCTGTGAATACTTCAGTGCTGGCGGCATGGCCATTGAAATTCGTGTCTTTAATGTGGTTTGCCGCTGCGTTATTCATCAAGTGATTCATGGTCACAGATACTATGGTTTTCAATATTTATAAACATTAACTTCCATCGGCTTTAAAGTTATTAATGAGCCCATCTGTGGTGTATGGCCAGACAGTGTCTTTTCCAGTATTCTTCTGCATTCTAGTGTCGTCGGTATGAACCATCTCGCCACTCTCCCCCTCCACCGAGCGAGTATGCGCACGTAAACATTGCGACTGTGATCTGACTTCTGGCTTCTGGGTTGTCGCCAATAAGGTTCTGTGATGGAAAGACGGCGTGCTTCTCCGCTTGGCGGGGTGGATAGACCCAGGGTGAAGTTGGTTTGATAGGGCTTACGCCCTCGTCAACCTTGCAATTTAATTTCAAATTTTGTTATCATTTAATGCACCTCGCCTGGAATTTTTTAGTGCACTCTAAGGGTTACCTTTACCATACGTAAGTAAGGATATTATGTTGAAGCGTACTGACGACTACGGCAAGATACTACACTGTAAGTGTTTTTTCAACTCATCTTTAACTTTTTCCAACTGGTGAACTTAATATTTCTAAATGCCTTGTTCCGCCATTGTGAGGGAATCCTGAAACGTGAAATTTCTGAAGCTATTTCGAAGAATATAAAGATTACGGAATTTCATGAGCTTGTACTATCAAAATTTATTCCTTCTTTAGCAGTGCAAAATTTGTTTCCTCAATATTGTTTTAGGACTCAACTATATCTTAGACTCGAGGTTTTATTGCATGGTATTTCGAATTTCGGTGCCAGAAGAAGAAATGGTAGCGCATATTCTGAAAGGTTTTCCTCCCTACAACCGATCCTACCTCTTCCTCAGGAAGAGTCCGACTAATTTTGTGGAATTAGAGGCTGCTTGTACCTTTGCTGAATATGTGAAGCACGGGGACGCGGCCAGACCCATCAGCCACCCTCCTCCTTTTAACCCGCCCTCGCCTCAATCTAGGGATAGTGGAAATCTTAAAAATGGTATAATTGTGGATTACGTGACCACCTTCGGAATGCTCGCCCGTCAATAAAGCGTAGTACTGGTCCTTGTTCTTATTTGTGTGGGTCGAGGCAGCATATTAAGCATAATTGCCCAACCTCTTTCAAAAAACGCAAAAAAAAAAAAAGACTAAAGGTTAATAGTAATACTTGTGAATCTTGCCCCTGAATTTTCTGTGGATTCAGAGAGAGTTATTTGTCGGCAGGAATGTAATAAAATCTCCGATTTGGTTGAGTCTAAAAGTACCTTCGCGAAGGCAGAGCTGAATAATGAACCGATTGCTGCTTTAAATGACTCGGGTAACGTTGTCACTTTCATATATGATGATGCTTGTTGTTTTTTCTATTTGCTTAACGTCGCACCGACAGAGATATGTCTTATGGCGACGATGGGATAGGAAAGGTCTAGGAATTGGAAGTGGCCGTGGCCTTAATTAAGGTACAGCTCCAGCATTTGCCTGGTGAAAAATGGGAAACCACGGAAAACCATCCTCAGGGCTGGCGACAGTGGGGCTCGAACCCACTATCTCCCGATTACTGGATACTGGCCGCACTTAAGCGACTGAAGCTATCGAGCTCGGTGCTTACCGTCTTTCACCTCCTCACATCGCAGGTCAACAGTCCACTTTAATTGATGCCAGTTGGTATGATGAAATAAGGTGCTCTTGTAAACTGCCTGAGTTGCACAATGTCAAAATTGCATGTGTCACGGCTAATAAGGATAATATGGAAGTTTTTGGATCTGTTGACGTGATATTGCGTATTGTTAATTTTACTTGGAAGGTTCATTGCTTGGTATCTCCGAAGCTAGCTTGCAGTATTATATTAGGCACTGACTTCTTGTCAAGGACCGGATTCGTTTTAGACCTCCAGGCTAGACAATTCTACTTTAAATGTTCCTCAAATTGTAACGTCCATATTATTGATGCTCCTTTGGGTACCTTCAGAATTTCTTGTGTAGGTTAGCCACTACCAGGGAAGAACAATGAAATCGATCAGTTGGATCTTGATCATTTGGATTATCAACAAGCTAATAAAGTCCGTAACTTGTGCCATCAATTTCCTGAGGTATTTACCAACAAGTTAGGACTGACGGATGTATTGGAGTACGATACTGAACTGTCTGACAACCAACTTGTTAGAACTCCTCCTTACCTCTTTCACCTCCTCGCATGCTAGAACTCTAAAGGATTATCGACCAAATGCTTGCCGATGGTGTCATCAGACCGTCCATTTCTCCTTATGCCTCTCTGGTTTATCTGGTACCTATACCCTCTGGAGGGTACCGTGCCGTTATCGATTACAGATCCCTTAATCGCACAATCATCCTGCAATCCATTCCTTTGCCAGATTTACATGTTTTGGGTGGTTCTCCGCCCAAGTTATTTACCGTGTTAGATCTAAATCAATCCTATTATCAGATTCCGCTCTCTAAAACTTATATTTCCCTGAAACGCCTTCATCACGGACTGGAATATTTTTGAGTACCTCAGGTTGACATTCGGACTATCTTGCGGAGCAGCTGTTTTAACTAGATTTCTGAATTCTATTCAAGGGGATATCTAGTTTAAGTTTGTTTTCAATTCCTTGATGTCTTGTCATCTTCTCGAATACCTTTGAAGAACACGTGGATCATGTCACGGAAGTCGTTGAGCGTTTGAAATAGGCTGGTCTTACCGGGAAACTATCCAAGGTAACCTTCGCCAAGCCATATATATCCTTTCTTGACCATGTCGTGTCGCCCGACGGAGTCTCCGTTGATCAATCTAGGACCCAGGCTATCAGGGAATTCCAACCACCTAAGGACGTAAAAGGTGTTGCAAGCTTTGTGGGTCCGGTAAATTTCTTCCGCAAGTTTATCCCGAATTTTGCTGTGGTACCTCACCCCTTAACTATCAGAGGCGTAAGGATGTCGAGTTCATCTGGGTCCCTCCCAGCAAGAAGCCTTTGAAACTCTGAAAATTGCCTTATCGAATGCTCCTTGTTGGCCATACCCGACTTTAGTAAACGTTTCATTGCACAAACTGATGCCTCTGGAGAAGCTGTTGCTGGTGCACTCTTTCAGGACCATGAGGACGGTCGTAGACTCGTTGCCTATGTGTTTAGGATACTCAATAACCTGGAGAGTAAGTACTCAATCTATGAGTTGGAATGTTTGGACGTGCTGTTTGCACTTGAGAAATTCAGACCCTTTATTGAACATGTAAATTTCGACCTTGAACCGACCCAAAAGAACGGGCAGAATCACTAGATGGGCACTTAGGATACCCGCTTTTAGTTTTCAGGTTAAGCGTATCAGAGGTTCGGAGAATGTCACCGCTAACGGCTTAAGTAGATGTAATATTGTTAGTGTGGGCACCATTCTTCCGGATCTACCTTTGTCATACCATGAGTTTGGCGATCAAAAAGCAGATCCTGAGTTGAAAGAAATCACCGACAAGATTAGTGACGGAATGGTAGCAAAACCTTATTCTCTGGTGAAGGGTGTTCTATGTTGAAAACGTCGAATTGATGCTAATTTCATTATTGTTCTTCCCAAGGTCCTAGTGCCAATCATCTTCAAACATTATCACTGTTGACGCATTGGTGGTCACTTAGGCACATTTAAAACTAGGCAGAAAATCAGAAAATTCTTCATTTGGAAAATGGTTAAGTCCTGTAAAACTTGTGCTATCAGTAAACCCAACCTGAAGAACCGTGGTGGTTTATTTTCATCTTCAGAAGCCTCTCCGCAGATTGAAAGGTCATTCATCTATTTTGTAGGTCCGCTCCCTCGCTCTACCTTGGGAAGCATTCATATCTTTGTGTGTATTGATGCGTACTCGGTTTTCCGGGATTATTCCCACTAGATTTATGACTTCTCGTACGTCAATTAAGTTGCCTTTATTCTATCTTCGCATCCTTTGGTCCTCCCAAGTTTCTGGTTTATGACAATGCCAGTGCATTCACTAGCCACTTGTTTAAGAAGTACCTATTCGAGTTGAGCATTTTCCATGTTACTACAACTCCAAACTATCCAAACCCATCTCACGCAGAGAGAATGAACAGGAACCTGAAATCTTCCCTGATTGCATATCATCACAATAACCAATCCAAGTGGGATTCTTGCCAACACTGGTTAGCCCATGCCTTCAATTCTGCCACACACAAATCTCATAGTAAAACTCCCATGTTCCTTATGTTCTGTTACACCCCGTATTCTCCTATGTCCAACGAACTTGGTGTTGATAATATTCCCGACCTGTCTAAACCCAACTATGTTCAGAAGAAGAAATTGTCGGTATCCTGTAAGACAGGCAGAGATAAGAACGACGAATGTAGAAATTCAACTAGTTTGAAAGTTGCGGATCAAGTTTTTGTCAGGTCTTATACCATTAGTACAGAAATTAACAAATTTTATGCTAAGCTTGCTCCTAGGTATCAAAGTCCCTGTACTATTTTACATTTTTTGTCTCCAGTATCGGTACTGGGGAGTGACCCCACCAAGAGGATTAGGCGAGTTCAATTTTCCCAGTTAAAATCAGGTTATGTGTGATCCCTCTTCTCTCTTAAGGGCTTCTTGATAATACGTATGGTATGTAGTTCGGACCTGCGGATGAGGGCTACATTTCAGTGAGAAAATTTGTTTAATTATCTTTAGATTATTTTGTAACTATTCTGGTTGCGTGTGAATTTTATTTAGTAACTTTTCCATGTATAGTATTTTTGTTTTGAGTATTGCTTCCTGACCGTATGACCTTTTTATCTCCAAAAATTGTTGTTTAGTAGTGTGCGAATTAATTACAACGTGTTATGATTTTCTGCACCAAATCTTCTGCATTCATGTCTCATGTGAATCTTAATATCACTGTGTAGTAGCTTACTACCGTGTACTTGTTACCATTGTATTTTAAAATGTGATTGTGGTTCGTAGCGTGTGGATCCTTTCACTTGCGCTATTGGCACCTATTTATTTAATCGTTAATATCTCATTGCTCCTTTGGTTTGGGTGCATGCCTGCTCTGTCCATCATAAATTGATTCTATCCTGATCATTGAAGATTACTAAATTTTCATCATTAATTTAATTATGTATTATGTAGTAGCCTTTGTCTTGTAGCAAATTTTGGAAAATTGCATATAATATTAGGTCTGTGCATTGTTGTTCATTGGTATGAAAACTGTTAAGGTGTCCTAACCTGTATTTATCTTTAACTGTTCTAGTATTCTACTGCCTATGTCTTGTTATCCGACTTTAATTTGGTGATATAACTGTCTATTCCGGTTGTGGTATTGTTAGGTGTGCATTAAACGAACCGAGTAATCTGTTAGGTTAGTTTCCTTATTTGGGGGGTTGACTGGGAACTGGATAGTACCCGGTGCTAGATCCTATTTTTTGAGTTTTGGATTTGCCTGTGGATATTGGTTATTGCGGAACTCTGTCGATCGGACTTGGTGGTGTATGGCTGTTTGCCTTTACGGCATGGACTTAACTGTCTTCACTGCTTTCGGTCTCCAACTTCTGGTGGTACGATTTCCTAATTTCCGATTGGTCTCATGCCCAACTTTTAATCATTTCTGTAATCAGTTGTGAATTACCCGTTAACTGAGTGATCTATTTCTAGTCATTCCTGTCCTTTTGATTTTCTGGTGAGTAAAATTTTAACCTATCTACCTTCACAAAATTAGGCATCTGGGTTTTCCTTTCTGGTAATGGTGGTTAACTACGTTGTTATTTGTTGTATTTTTGGGGTGCATGTGGTATTAATTCTGCATTCTTCTATAGACCTTACTTGCCTGGTTTCTGTCTCTAAATTGGTGTATTATTCATGAAGTGTGTTAGTCTATTGAGTTGTAACGTCCATGTCGTCCTACCTCGTCTACTTCTTATGGTGGTGTTATTTTTCACAAACTGCACCAATGGATCCTCTCCTTTCGAACCTACTAGGTAATGGTTTTGGTCCTGAGTTAGTTATGTTGTAACGGTACGTGATTTTGTTTTAAGCTTGCATTGTGAGGTGGCATGATGGCTTCACGGCATGTCGTTGACGATAGTTAGTGCTCCCTTCCCCCCTTTTTTGCTAATGCATGACCGTTGAGATTCATTAAGGTTGTATTGTTATTGTGTTGTATAATTAAATTGTTATAACACTTCGGTATGGTCGGTATTGCATTTAATTTACCCCTGTGTGCCCGTAGATTGGGAAATAAATCCCGGCATGGGTTTACCACTCTTCTTAGAAAAACCTGGTCTGCTTGCATGTAATTTGTGATTCCTGTATGACCTGGTCTATTCTTGTTTTGTTTTAATTCTCTGCATACCCAGGTAATCTGACGTCATCATGTATTTATCCTGTACTATAAAGTTCATTTTGGATTAACCTGCCAGTCTATTGGCCCTTTTCTCTCCGGAGTGTTAGTATCCGTTGCTATTAATTTTTGGTCATCTTGCCGTTCTGCGGGGCGCCAGTTGAGTATGGGATTAACTAGTACTTCATAGGTGGTATTGAAGCCTCCCACTATTCGATGATCGGGTCTTTTCGTGGTGTTTTCTCTTCCTTCACCGTTCTATTGAGCGTTTTCCGTCGTCCTAGTTTATGATCTACCATTTAAATTTTATTTACCTTGTTTCATATATATTTCGCACGGTACCTGTGGCTGTGTGGCTACAGTGTGAGTCTACGGATGTCACTTGTTACTATTCCAGATTTGTCCGAGATCCCTTGTGGATAACCGGTAGGGAATCGTGTCAGGTCTCTGCTCTCATTTCCAAATTGGCCACTTAATTGTGGAGTATTTCTAAACCATTTATTTAAATGAGTATTGCATTGTTGATGTATATGTTTGAAAATTCGGTGAAGTTGTGAGGAATATAATTTAAGATTGGGTGACTCTTCGGAATTTCTTTCTGCCATTTTCTGTCCTGCTCCATCATGGTGTTATTATGAGTTCCTATATCCTAATACTATTCTTGACTTGGTGTTGCTGATACGCGTATCCACCATCTGAAACATCTTGTAGTCTCGAACTGCAGCTAACTATATTCATCTTGCCTTGAGTAATTATTTACCGTAACCCATGGATATTGATCTTTTTCTCATATCCAGTTTCTCAGTGTTTCTCTTATTTGTGAGTATAACTATATCTGATCTTATCTCTTCTTTAGACGGGTTATGCATGGAGTGTATACGTAGCATTACAATTGATTAATTGCAAAATATAATTTCTAGATTTTGGTCGTGTATTTAACCCTCAAGCACACGCGCCAGATCTTAGGACGCAGACACACGCGTGGGGGTGCTTTCCACCCCACATATCATTGTATTATAAAATATGAATTACTGTATTAATTTGATATTTTAAGATAGATTATGTAAGAATGACTCTCTCTGCGGGGATCCAGCCAGAAAGGTACAAGAGCGGGGTGAGCACAGGAAAGTTATTTGTACATTTCACTAGGAAATAAAATGACCTGGGGTGGATTCCACCCCATACGAGTGTGTTTGAGGGTTAATGGGTTTAAACATTTATTTATTTGCTCACTGATTAGTGATTCTACTCCACAGATTTAAAAAATTAATTGTAATTTTAATTAACTTGGATTACTGTGTAATGTGTTATTGCTTCACAACATGTTCTCCCTTGGTCAACGTCTGGTTATTTTGAAATTATGTGTGGATTGCTGTTCTCTTAGTATTTCAATTCTGGAAATGATTTGGCATCTCTGGGTGGGTCATCTATATGAAGAGTACTGTCGGTGTGGCTGTGTTCGATAATTTGATGTGTTTCTTGCTGTGTTATCATGCATTGCTGGATCAGCTGTTATGATCTGTAGCGTGTTCTTACTTGATTGATGCCTGGACTTATTGAACTTACCATGTTTGTGGTTTGTTGTAATCTCTCAGTATCTTCTTTCCTAAGCTTAACTTATTTCCGTGTATTGTGTATGTTTGAAGTTGTATGTCTATGCACCGGTAGCTTCTCGTTTTCATTGTTGCTGGTGGTGTCTTTATTATGTGGCATTCCGATAGGGTTGCTGTCGTGCACAGAAAACTAATTCGAGGAGATGACTATCTTTAATTTTCAAGCTAATTCTTTTCCTTATATGTTGTGCATCAAATTTCTGCCGATATATTTAATTTTAGCATGATATATTTATGGTTATATATTTCCTAGTACCTGGTCAAGGACCGTTTAGGTACTTATTGTATTCTATTGTAATCCTGTTCTCCTTTTGCTTTTACTAGTAGTTGTATCCAATGCCATACTGTAGTCTTAAGGCAAGTTTATCCAGTTTAAGATTATGTAAAGGATTTACCTGTTGGATCTTGTGATCTTATTACATGCTCACCAATTTTGCTTTTTTTTTTTTTTTTTTTTTTGCTATTTGCTTTACGTCGCACCGACACAGATAGGTCTTATGGCGACGATGGGATAGGAGAGGCCTAGGAAGTGGAAGGAAGCGACCGTGGTCTTAACTAAGGTACAGCCCCGGCATTTGCCTGGTGTGAAAATGGGAAACCACGGAAAACCATCTTCAGGGCTGCCGACAGTGGGGCTCGAACCCACTACCTCCCGATTACTGGATACTGGCCGCACTTAAGCGACTGCAGCTATCGAGCTCGGTCACCAATTTTGTTTTCCTATATTTGTTCATTTCTTTTCCTTGCTCTTTTGGGCGTTTTTAATTTGTTAAATTGGTTTATGCCACCCTGGCAATAATACTAAAATGGAAACCAAATGAAGGCGTTTCTTAACTTACGCAAGTCCGATAAACAATACTAAAATGAATGTCTAACATGTGATAATCTCAATTTGGGTTTATAATCGCGTGCATTTAAATATAAGAAGGTTTATTATTCTACCAGTGAATATTTAAGAAGTTGTTCAGTTGTGTGTGTGTACCACAAAGTAACGAAATCTTTGAACAGTTGATACATATGAACTTGCGAGACTTGTTCATTGGAATTAAAACTTAGCAAATGATCTGGAGCATGAGGTCACCATTTATCTAGAACATTAACAGATTTACCTGCGACTTGCGTGTAGCACCACTTTAATGCATGGGACTTCTTAATGATTGAAAGTAACTGGACAGCTAGTGTCATTGAAATGCACTCAATTGTTTTTTACTCAATTCATATATGTTTTGGTTCTTAATTGACTATTGGATTCATCTTGCTGGTGGTGCATAAACTGGGACATATGATCGGTGGTCATTTTCTTATTCGGACAATTCCATTAAAAACTCAGCTTGTATCCAGACCACCACCTTATGAAAGTCATTATATGTTGTATATGTGGAGCTTCGGGGAGGGAGACTATTACCGGATTAAGAATTTATACCTCTCTGTGAATACATTAGTGCTGGCTGCATGGCCATTGAAATTCGTGTCTTTAATGTGGTTTGCCGCTGCGTTATTCATCAAGTGATGCATGGTCACAGATACCATGGTTTTCAATATTTACAAACATTAACTTCCGCCGGCATTAAAGTTATTAATGTGCCCATCTGTGGTGTATGGCCAGGCAGTGCCTTTTCCAGTATTCTCATGCATTCTAGTGTCGTCGGTATGAACCATCTCGCCACTCTCCCCCTCCACCGAGCGAGTATGCTCACGTAAACATTGCTAATGTGGTCTGACATGTAGGCTTCTGGCCAGTCACCATTAAGGTTTTGCTAGTGAGCTGTGATGGAAGGACGGCGTGCTTTTCCACTTACCGGGATGGATAGAGCGATTATCATGGACCCAGGGTGACGTTCGCTCTATACGGCTTATGCACTCTTGAACTGTGAAAGTTAATTTTAAGTTTTATTACCATTTAATGTACCTCGCCTGGAATTTTGGAGTGCACTCTAAGGATTACCTTTACCATACTGTACCATTACGTTACATTTGAGGCAGTAACTATTATGGAAATACAGTGGACAAATATGGCGCGGAGCAGCTTCAGGCGGCGTAAATGCGAACGGAATATAATCTTACTACAAATCGATCTTGATCAGTAGGCGGAGGTCGATATTGACCAGCAAAAGAGTAAAGAGTTTCCAAGATTGAAAACTATGGACCATGAAATAATTGAATTGACTCGATTCTTGGATACCTTGAGAAGAAAAACTGCGTGAAGGAAGAACTGTACGTTTTACTACGAGATAGGGAAAGAAAATCAACGAATTATAAATACTAAAGTAATTTATATATAATAAATCGAAGGAATAAACCTCCAATATCTGCAGGATACTTAAGGAATCAAAGAAAAAACGCCAAGATATTGAAGTAAAGTGTGACTGCAGCCGAGTCAGATATCGACGTAAAGAAAAAGGCCGGAATAGCATAATAAGTGGCGTATCTACACTAAAAAACGCAGAAAAAACTATTTCAAGTTATAAGCAGTATCTGTTTAGGCGACATAATTGACGAAAAGCAGACCAAAATTGAGGAAATATATAATTTAAGAGAAATATTTCCATCAGTTATAAAATATATAAACTCAAGTACACGTATTGGAAAACCTGCAATTCACCAGAGAAATATGTATTCTACAAAATATTTGCTGTCTTTTCGTTGCATGATCCCTGGTGACGTAATGAATCTCGCCTAAACGGATGGAGGAAGATTGCGCAAGATGAACTCAGCTCAAGCCAAGATGCCCAGCCGAATCCAGCCGTGACGTGATCCTGGGACATGATTGACTACTCCGAGATGTCCTAGTCGATGAAGGAGCCAGCAACGGGAAAGTCGACACGAGATAAGTAATATGGTTTCGAAGTTTGCATTATAAAATTTTAATTATTCGCTAGGATATATTTATTTGAGTGCAGAAGTGCCTACAGATATATATAAAGTGCCAATAAGTGAATACTATGGTCTGGATTTAAATAATTAACCGCTGACATGTGCTATTTTAAGTAATACAAACCCTGTGCTCGTGAGATATTTGTAGGTTGTTATAAACAAGATCAATATGAGCATATCCATGTTTTATATGCCAATCTACTTGAGAAGACCAATTAATATCGAACTATTTGTGGTTAAGAGGAATGTATGCGATGTACGTAACGTAACCTAGTTTTTATGAGCACTTGATCGGCAGACATGGCCAGTACGATTATTGTATTGAAAGGAAATGATGAAATATTAGGGAGTTGCAGTTTATGAATGGAAACTCAGGCTATTGGACTGTTTTCACCCTAACACAGAGGTTATTGAAATGAAGTTGAATTTGTATTGTTTTTATATGAAGGTATCGGGAAGAATTGAAATATGAGAATTGCATAATGTTGTTAGCCTGAGGAAATGTGAATTGTTCTCGGCGTAAGCAAAGCCTAGATGAGGTTATTGCGAGTTTCTGTGTCGGTTACGGTTTTTAATATAGAGGTTAACAATGCAAGAGATGGAATTAGGTCATGTTTATGTGAATGTATGTTACAGTCCAAGCGTTATATGATCGATAAATAGCATTGATGCCAGACATATCGCTAGGTTATTTGTGTGTTACATGCAATATAATCTGAATATACGTACAGATGAAGGAACATCGCATAACTAAAAATATGTCTTATTATGTGAATGTATATCGGTAGAGTAGGTTTTTAACCTAATTTTGGCACAGCGGTGAATAAATTGAGAGTTGGTTTTATATGCAATGGCACGTATTTATGAAAACATTTGGCATAACTTACGCGTTTACAACTGATTGATCATCGTAATGGTGGCACTCTATAGTAAGATTACTTGAATTAATCTTGCACATATGAATGTATATAATTATAATAAGCTTGATATCGGTATCAATAGGTACATTTATAGTTGCATTGATATATTTTTTAAACCGTAATTAAGAAACATATTACTTATCTCATGTCGTGAAGAAGTTATAATGAAAATCCAAACGAAAAATTTCAAATGAGAATCCAGTGGATGTCCCAAAGCTAGCACAAATAATACTAACAGGAATATATACCACTCCCTCCATGATAAATAAAGAATTATCCCTCTGTTACCCAATGAAACATATTAAAATAATGAAAATGGTTATATGACCGGATGATATTTAGTTTAATGAATATAATATGATGAATTCAATTATGTTTACCATGAAGATTACGAGCTCAAGAATGATATTATAATATGAATCCAATTTCTTTTCACTATTGCTAATAATTTAATTCCTATTTTAATTATAAAACATTAGCATGCTAATAAATTAGATCTAGGCTTATTTATCTGTTTCTTTTCCCAAAGTAACTTATAATACTTAGAAATAGGATAGTATTAGAGCTATTTAAGGTTAGATATGCTGAGTAATGAACATCATATCAGGTTTTCACCTACTTGCGGGGGAATTGAATGATTGATTAGAATCATGACTACTCTTCAACGGAACCTACGACTGTTTTGTATAATTTGAGAGTTTAATGAGACGTTTTACCCTGAGAACCAAATGTATACCTCCAACCATCGTACTTATACATGCGAGAGACCCCCGCGTACATGATGGTTATCTTAGTTTTGGGTCATTTGCAGCCGAGGCATGATATTATGATCGCCCAACGAGAGTTATATGAGTAGATAGGTGCCGATGACAGGAGAGAAGATGGTAGGAAAGGTGTAATACGTAAGTAAGGATATGACGCTGAAGCGAACTCACGACTATGGCAAGATACTACACTGTAAGTGTTTTTCCAACTCATCCTTAACTTGTTCCAACTAGTGAACTGAATATTTCAAAATGTGAAGTGCGTACCGCAACAGGATGTAACTTTGCATCAACTAAACTCTACATTTTAGCCCTGCGGTGTTTGAACACTTTTCGAGTCAAAAACTTATATATAAACTACTTTTGTTTACCAGGGACTTGCACCTGCTGTGAATTAAAATTAATTCTTATTCTTGGAAATTGTAAATTTAATACTCAATGATTGGTAGCGGTTTTCTAGCCCTAATAAGTAGGGGTTAATGCAATGTTTTGGCAGGGTTATTAACCAAGTGGGTTGCTGCAAGGATGTGGAACAAACGTTCGTTTTCCATCTTAATTTTCCTACTTCTGGGTTATATCATTAAATTAATTTGTTTGGTATTTTCGTGATTTTTCGACGTCCTGTTTTCTTTTGTCTCTTAATATGTACATGCCTATTGTTGTTTGGTGGCCTATGATTGGCCATTTTCTCCTAGCGTATTTTCGTTGCCATGAGAATATTATGTTGATTGATGGTGATGTTGATTGTTGATGGATGTTGGTGGAAATGAATTGATTTCCCTGTTATGAATTTAGTATTGTGGGTTGTTTAACCTGTTTTTCTTTTAATTAATTTTGGCATTTTTCTCTCCCTGCTGGCATATTTTCCTACCATGTGTCGTGGACCTTATTACTATTATTTTGGGGTAAACTAATTCTTGGAAAATTGATCGTAATATTCCACCCTTCCTTGTGGGAGCTCCTTGGAATATACCCCAAATAACGTTTCAGTATCAAGAAAATCACTATTTAAGTACAACTATATAACCATTCTCTAAAAGAGGGGGTGTTTCACTGACATGGACATGACACATATGAAAAAGATTTCAAAGTCTTTTAAGACTTTCTGGAATCAAAAATGATAACCTCCCTAAAACCAGTAGCTAATTATAATGAAACTGAAGCAAATATTTATTTAAATCAAGAGAATTGGTCAAACAGACAAAGGTCAGCCTTCCAAAAATTAAAATTACCAAGTTTCGACAGAGACATAATGTTGTGACTATACTTCAAGGGCAATTTTTAAAATAAGATCACAAGAAATTAAGGCCTAACTGGAATCAAAAGTTTCAAAATATCACCTTGTCCCTGAAAGTTTAGACAAAGAAAACCCTAGTAAAACATTGCCATGATTGAACCAAATATAACCATACTGTAGAACTTAATTCATAACCACTACCACTGCCCTAAGCTGATTGCATTGGAGTATGCGAAGCACATCCTTGAATGTACAAGTAACCTCTGCCCCACTTGTAGCATTATAATGACGTTAGACATTATTATCAGCATCTCGACATGTTCATTAAGGCTCGTCTCTACCCCATTTAATCCTTCTAATCTGAATGGATTGCGTCGACCCAGATTTAATATTCAATTGCTTGTAACTGACAAAATATGAACTGTATATGCCAAAAAACTTGTGTATTTGTTCATCTCCTTTAGTAGGTATTGACACGATTTAAAAATATTTTTCAGTTGCTGACTACTCTACCAGTTCAAAAAATTACATATATGATGAATGGATCAAATGGACATATCCATTAATATCAATGCTGCCCTACCTGCTGGTCACTACACAAACAATGTTCGACTACCCCCACGACTAGGGAGTGCTGCATTGTTTCTGTGATCAAATATGGATGGTCATCAGCGGTTAATGAGAAATCTATATGAAATTAGTGAGAGTAAACATGAAGAGGAAGCTGATGATGCGTTGGCTGATCCTGAATTTGTTTTTTCCAAAAAACTGATGACGATCACGTTTCTCTGGAGGGAGAAGAAAATGACGAGCTCCAAGTATCTGGTTATAAACTACAAGATAAGATTGACTCTGTACAAAAAGAAGTGTACATATCTCGAAATGGGACGGAATGGAGAAAACAACCATTTTGACAATCAGGTGTAAGGTACGTTCCACATTCAGCAGAACCCCTATTTAACGTTTTTACAGGGACCTGAATTTTTATTGTTAAATGGGGGTTAACATATATTGTGCCATCATACGTTATTTACACAATGACAGCAATAAAAGAAGGATATATCTACATTATACACTGTACTGTAGTTACAGTTTGTGCTTCATTTTGGCAATTTTTTGTTGGTGAATGCAAATTTCTTCAGTTTAAGGTTTTTTCTTATAAGGTTATGCATGATTTTTCATAAAAGGCAGGAAAGATACTGAACTCACACAAACCCATTAAAATTACTACAGAACAGCAATCAGTTTGTTTAAACATTATTGCGGATGTTTTCCAAGCAGCAGCTGACTCATTGGAATGTATTTTCTAATTCCAATAGACTGAACACCCATATTACATTTCCTTCTTAAGAACTGCTATAGCATCAGTCCAGAGGATTGTTGCAAACATTGCCAGTTTCCTATTTCAAGCGGCATCACCTAACCTAGGTTTCAATTGCAAGAAATCAGCTTCATTTCCCGTATCAAATCCTATTTACAAAGAAACAGTAACAGTAAAAATGTCCACCTATTTGATACTTATATTTGCATTAAGCAAATCAATTAATCACACACAGTACATGTTTCTTTCCATCTTGAAATATCTTCAGCTGTATTACATTGCTTAGGTGAACTCATTAAGTATTTATCTTTTTAAAAACATCTCAAACAGGTACCTTGTTTTTCTTAAAATCTACATAAATTTAAAATTTGAAATAAATTAAAATCAATGTGGATGGTTGAATGGGGTGGTGAAATGAGAGGGAAATGGATCTGTTTATGGTTAGCCTATTTAAAAAAATCTATTCACTTGAACAGATGTTTTAAAAAATGTTTCCAGCACTTTTATCACCAAAATATTCTGCTTGTCTCCTAATAATAAGTTTTTTGAAAATATAACATTCCTTTGTCACTGTTCTGAATATTACAAGGTGTTCTCTTTGTTTGCTCCTTCAAATGTGATTGCTATTAGTTTTAAATTTACAAAAGTATCTCTTGAATTTGGTTACTTCAGGATCCCTGAAGCAGATCGCTGTTTTACTTCCCCATAATCTTGTTGCTAAAATCTACTATGTCCTTGGAGGAGCACAGCTAATGCAGCCTTCGACCCCATTCAACCATCCACACTCATTTTAATTTAATGCAAATTTTAAATTTACATAGATTTTAAGAAAAACAAAGTACCTGTTTGAGATATTCTTAAAAACATAAATACTTAGTGTTTTCACCTAAGTAATGGAATACAGCTGAAGATGTTCCAAAATGGAATGAAACATGTACTGTGTATGATTAATTGATTTGCTTAACGCAAATATAAGTATCAAATAGGTGGAAATTTTTACTGTTATTGTTCCTTTGTAGCATAGGTTTACCCTGCACATTTTATAAAAATAAATTTCAAGCTCCCTGTAGAATAAAAACAATTTTACTATAAATATACATGGGAACAGCCATTCTGAAATTTAACAAGATGCAAAAGTACATAACCTAACATCTGAAATTAATTATGCACACCACTGTATCTTGAGAAGTATCACATTCTTATTTTATTTCAGAACATAGTAAATTAAGCAATCTTTTACTTCAGCTTTTATTTCTAAGACTTAACAAGTGCTGTCATTGCACTCATTGCAAAAATATGTTATCCCGATGTTTAATACACCAGTCTGTGTTGTGAGAAGGCCTCAGACTCACTCATGATCAATTCACTCATGCGTAGCAATGAATCAACACAGAAGACGATTGATCACATTCAATATAAACCCTGGAGTAGAGTGTATGAATATTGGTAATGGATGAAAACTAACATCCCTGAATTTGCCTGTGATAATGGATGAAACGGTAACAGGATTCTCACTGTATTGTAACTAAAGGATATTGCACAGATTAATACAGGAATTTTCATAGATTATAATAACATTGTCATTAAAACGGGGGTTCTGTTCTACTACATCGGCCGCGAACAGATGTCAATCAGAGTCAGACATCTCACTTTAGCTCTAAGTGCCCAGGCTCCAAATTCCTCTTCTGCCTTGAATCATCCTTAGCAAGCTTATGACGTCTTTTGCAGTGGTTCTTAATGTCCCATAACCAAAATGGATAGAAATATAGGAAAATTTTAACATTTCCTTAATGCTAAATGTGTGTTTTGCCCTACAGTATTTTGAATTATGTAAAATTGAATATAAAATTGCATTGCTCTTATGGAATAATTTTCAGGACCTGAAATTTCTTCCATTAAATGCAGGTTTATGCTAAATCGAGGTCACACAAAACTGGGGTTGCACTGTAATATGAACAATGCTATTGCTTCATTTACATCATGGACCTATATCTATAGGCCTATATGCTCTTCAATATTTTAGTTGTTTATATTAATAATACTTCAGAGAAACGTGAACTTCAATTATGCATATTCCAGAATGAGTAACATAATGAGAATTGCACCTGGACCCACGAGATATGCTCTTCAGAGGACAGGTGATCCCAGATGTTGGCAATGAAGTTATTCGTCATTGATAAAATGCTGGAAACCACTTTATGGGAAACAAATTTTGAAATGAAGAGGGTTTTTGCAGATAAAGGGTAAGCTACAAGCCAATTTCTTTGATAGAGTTTGAAGCATTTCTAGATATGTACGATTTACACAATTTGGAAACAATAGCAGTTTCTGTTTTTTGTTAGCTGCTAATAATCACAATGAACAATAACATGCAGTTATCTGTATTTGCAGGCTTGATTTTGCTGGAGTCTACAAATCAGTGGGCAAATCACTTCGAGAAGTATGGAATGAAGCAGACGGTCACCCTATCCTTCGAGCTACAATATCTCTTCAACTGTCCTAAATGATAACCCAGTTTTGAGCTTCGATAATAAGGAAGAAAGACCAGCCCATAGATGTAATGGCAAGTTAACAGCAAAAAGAGAAGTTCATGACATGTTCGTTTCACAACTACCTAAAGTGTTTGTTCCATATGAAAATAATACTGTGGACGAACAGCTGGCTTCCTTTAGGGAAAATGCCTCTTTAAGCAGTATTTATCTACCGAACCAAGAGGAAAATATGGAACAATGTTATGGCTCCTATCGGATTTGGGCACGGTTTATGTGTGCGCCTCTACAGTTGACAACGCTACACCAGTAAACAGAGAGAGAGAGAAGTAAACAATGGAAGGAATGTGGTATTGAGACTTGTCAAAGATATTGAGGGAACAGGGAGAAACGTCACTACAGACAATTTCATCACTGACTTTACCCTGGCTAGTGAGCTCCTGAAAAAGAACCACAATTTCCACAATGATAATTTCCTACTGGAACATTCCTAGAGACTTAACACTTGCTGATCCCATTTTGCATACTCCTCAAATGGACCTATTTCCAAGAACTCAAATTTTCATGCACCATTTAATAATGTATCAGCAAACTCATAAAAACTAACCAGTTCTCCAAAACACAAAATTGAGATGAATCTCTGATGGACAGGTTAGTACAATTACTTACGAAAGATAAAAGGTGAACATCAAGGAGACATATGCACGTGCTGGCCAAGAAAGATATAAATAATGGACAAGCAGTCAGGAAAATACAAGGACACTAGTGCATGAACAACCAAACACAAAGGAAATATTACAAAGATCAGTGAGAGTGTCACTAACATTTAAAATTAGTTTCATTAAACAGAACAGACATTTCCTAACCAACAGCCTTTCTCTTGACAAGACTATTCAAAGAAAACATTAAAGGCTCCCAGTGTGAAGTTGCTAAAGATACAAATGGGTGGCACCATGTGCCGTCCAAAGAGAAACCCGATGACTTAGTGTCTCTATAGAAAAAATATAAGAACAGGTGACTGAATAAAAGATCAGCATTTTCAATTACAAAATCTGGGCATACAGTAAGAATTGAAATGACTAGAAAATATGAGCAAAGCAAGTTCAAGATAAGACTATTATGCAGTTCAGGAATAAAAACAAATTTTTAATTCCAGGATTTTTTAGAGAATTGACACACAGAAAGTTCATTTTCACATAAATTCCTAAAGCATTCCAAATAAAGGAATTACACATGCAGCTGCACTTTTATGGATACATAATCAAATATTACCACTCAAGAGTCTTGATGATGATGATGATGGTGAGGATGATGATGACGATGCTTGTTGTTTAAAGGGGCCAAACATCTACGGTCATCGGCTCACTCGAGAATCAAGCGCAGTTTACAATACCTTATGGTCAAGAATAAGTCCCATACCAGTGTGAAAATTTACACCAGCATAACACAAAGATTTTGCCCTCTGTCCAACAGCCAAAGAGTGCATCAAGGTAACAGGTAAAGACGACATGAAGAGGGGAGGTAGAGGAAAAGTCATGACACATGGCACTAGAAACGCCGAAAACATCCATGAAGAGTCTAGAGTGTACAATCTAAAACCGATGATGCCATCCATGTTTGATGCAGGTAATCGGCTGACTGCAGTCCCGTAACTGCAGCAGTGTGCACATGTCGAATGCCAGGAAGAAAGCAGTGGTAAATGACGAATGCGGCAGAGGTGAGTTGACAAGATAAAACCTATGCCTCATCAATCTCTACTCGTATGCAACCTACAAAACAAAATTCACTAGTTTGGATAATATAAGAGAACACCACCAATGGAAAAACAGCATGAAGCAAACTTCCAGCAACACATGATGACAGACACGTCAGTTAGATACACTGTATAACTCCGTGTGAAGAAATGATTTAAAACTTAGTTGATCTAAACAAATGGAATTTAAGCATGTCCTGTCCCTGGAAAAAAACGTCTGAAAAATAACAAGTTTTGCCAGGAATATACTAAATTCATGTTAGAATTCAAATCACTTGATAACATGAGAGGAATGTGAAAAGCTGCAGGAAGAAAAACACTATTAAATTCCACATTACCCTGTCATAAATCATTCAAGTAAAACAGCAAAAACACTTGTTAATATCAACGCTTCAGTCAAGACTGACAATGGCATTAGTCTCAACTACATACACCATGAAGGGTCATCCACTCAAGAACATCTCTTCTCTATAATCATCTGACTGCGGGCTCAACAAATAGCATTTACGTGTGTATGTCAGATTGTTTAGCAATAAAAATGTTGCTCTGTGTAAAATGCAAGGCAGCAAAGCTTAAAAAAAATTGGTTTTTCATAACTCTCCATTCAAAGTCTGAGATTTGCGGAGACTTTCTCTTGACAAGACTACTCAAAGAAAACATTAAAGGCTCCCAGTTTGAAGTTGCTAAAGATACAAGTGAGTGGCACCATGTGCCGTCCAAAGAGAAACCCGCTGACTTAGTGTCCAGACGACCACAAATGGACACAATTGTCAACAATACAGTTTGTTGGCATAGTCCTGGATGGTTGAATCAAGATCCTATGAGTAGGAATAAATGAAAACGTGATGTTCGAATTAATCTCCCAGTTCAAAAAATGCCACAAATGCTCTTAGAGACTTGATGATGACTTATTCATAACCAAAGTTTCAAGATTAAAAATGGTAGAGGGAGTAGCTGCATATTGTTTTTGATTTATCTCAGATTGTTATAAACAAGAGTGAAATTCAAGTCCACTGTTCATATCGGAGTTGAACCCTCCACTCAAATGTTGCATTAATGTTCTGTAGAAAATATTAAATCATATTGATTATAACCATAATCATAGATCAAGAAGCCATCTCCTTGTCGGCAGAAGACTGCACAATATCTTAATTCTAGTGGGGAGGAAATATTAGATCATTCTGTATATATATCACCATCTCACTAATCTAATTATCATTGCGGAAAAACTTCGACTACATCATGGCACTCAACCCTTAATCACATCTCTGAGAGGCAAGTTTCGGATCCCATCAGCAAGGCGGGCGGTAAAGAAGCAACATTTATGCACGTCTCAAGGGTCGTAAGTTGAATGCAGATACTTCTGAACAATTAACGCGAAATACACAAAGTGTGCGTGTACCCATTTCTTAACACTAGAATAGACTATGCTGGCTCAATTCTCATAAACATTGGAGTGAGATGGAACAAGACCAGACTGCCTAGCTACCAAGTCTCTCTACATAGACATGATACCTGATCTCACAACAACTACATTGCTCGCCTCTCTTTGTTCACTTATTTTCACAGAGGTCACCCCCTGAACATTTACAGTGATAATGGCACAAACTTCTTCAGAGCAGCTAAGGAAATCAAGGCCTTTCTGAAAAACAATCCTGAGAAAAACCAGCTCTTCCCTGCAACTGCAGGCATGGGACTGATACAGCATTCCATCCCTCCTGCAGCACTACACTTTGATAGAAAACGAGAAGCAGCTGTCAACAGTCTGATATATCATCTTAGAAGAGTGATGAATTCTTATTTCTTGACCAACAAAGAATGGACCACTCTTACAACACATACTCACATCTCCTCACTAAAGTTAAATGACAACCCTTTTGACACTTCTTACCTAACTACATCCAATTTCCTTGCAGGAGAGAAAAATACTACACTCCCTGATCATGATTATACTTCCTCTCTCATTATCCAGACGACTGTATATTTAGCAGCCAACCCAGAATTCCTGAAAGAGATTGTCAATTAAATATCCCAATAAATAGCCCATAACAACATAGTCACATGCTATGCAGTGGATGATGGCAGTGATCCTAATTCATGTAACAAATGTTCAGGTGAGTAATGGGGAACATACAAAGCCTGTCCTTTACCATATATGAAACAGAAAGGCAAGATCACTCTTGAAAGCCTCATTTATTCATTGAAAGTTAAAGTAATATTATAAGTCACCATAGACTAGTATCATCACAGACCACATTAGGAAGGATAAGAATGTTTTCTACTTGCCACAAGATGACTACAATGTGTGTACGTAAGCGAATTCTGACAGTAAGCAAGCAATCACCTGCAACTTGTATCTACAAATAATTGTATTATCTAGAAGTCAATAATTAATATAATCAACAAGATTACAATGGTGTTTCATTTGGAACAACTAGTAAAATACCCAGGAACAGTAACAAAAAAGTGCTCCTTATAGCAACTCCGTGTTTGAAAATATTCACTAAATCAAAAATATTAGTAGCAATGATACCACCTCCCAAATGATATACAGTAGAGGTCTTTGGATCTATCCCAACTGCTGCGTGATACATAATGCAAGATCTTAAAGAACATGAAGGAAACGTGAAAATTAGGTTAGTAAACAGTCAATCTCATAAAAAAGTGTATCAATCATATGTATTGAAATGAAGGGTCAACCACTGATATCTGTTCAGCAATTTTCTATTTTCAGTACCTAACAATGGCTTATCAAATTATGTACATTACCTCAAGTTAGTTTTCCTGCATTGGCCCTGGCTCTGTTAACTCTGATTTGGCTTCTTTTTTCAGTGGTATCACTTCTGATACATTTTCAATATTTTCCTGTGGAAAATGAGATACATAAGTTATGCACGTAACACACATTTACAAATACTGTCACCAACAAATGAGCATGATAATTTACTACTTCCAAGTATTACAGTTACTTTCAAAATTTTACTGCTGTTTAAGAGAGATTTCTACCAGCAGAGGATTTCAAAACCAAAGGCTGCACTGAGAATGGTGTTATCATCCTTGCTCAAACCTAATGTCAGAGAAAGCATGAGACTGAGAACCAAATATAAAGTGAGAAGCATTTTCTAGCCATATCAGAAGATATCCCACCAGAGATGGAATTGGGGCCATCTCGCACAAAATTTTGGAAGGAATCTGCCACAGACATAAACACTAAATTATATTAATTGATTTTATGTATCCAATTACGTCTATCAAATCATTGAGGTTGTTTGAATCACATCCAAGTATTAAGACTGTCCTAAATCTTTTGCCATACAGTGAGAAATATTAATACTATGCTCTTAACATACATTTTGTTTAGACAGACAGATCAAAATCTCTTGAAACATTTTAATCACTTTCTATAATCTGGTTTTGCCAAGCTCACAGGGGATAAACACTGCATTGAGACAGTTCTGTTCATCCAAGAGTAAAAATAAAAAACGAACATGAAAGAAGCAGGCTTATCACAGTCATAGACCAGGGAAGGATGTGATGCAGGTCAAACATAAAGCAACTACAAATGAAATGTTTTACTACTACAAGGATGTTATGCAGTGTTCTGTCAAGAACTGTGGGGATGAGAACACCATCAGTGTTGGAGTGTACATCTGCAGTTACAGAAGGTCTTTCATGATCTACGAAGGTCATCCAATAAATAAGTTTCCTTATTTTTCTCTGCAAACCACATGTTTTACAATTAAGTTGGTACTGTAGGAACTTCCACTGGCGTATGGCTGGGGTAAGGTGATCTTCAACCGCACGTGCTTGTTCTGTATTCACCAGTACGGCGCTACCTGCCATGGAGCTACCACTTGAAAGCATTTCCACTTGTGAAATCTGTCCCGTTATTCGCTTTTCCACGGCAAAAAATGAAATGGCTACCAATATTCATTGCCATTTGGTGTGAGTTTATAGTGAAAGATGCATACTGGCATTCATGGTTCCTGGAATGGCAGCAAGATGTACATGATGACAGCGCAGCGCCAGGCCCATTACAGCCACTGTTGGTCAGAATGTGGTGGACAAAGATTAATGCATCAGTGCTGATGAGATAATGAATCTACTGCCTCCTTGCACGGAAACTGGCAGTCCTTTATTGCAATGATATTGTTGAATGTCTTGCAGTATTGAAAAGTCTGTGCAAGATGGGTCCCAAGTTTTCTTACTGATGCTCACAAGCAATAACAGAACGAGGTAGCCTGAGCTTTCCTGCAAATGCTTCAAAGAGAGGGAGATCAAATGTTTTCCCGCATTGTTACTGGAGATAAAAGCAGGGTGCATTATTCAACTCTAAAAACAAAACCACAAAGCATGCTATGGAAGAAACTTGGCGAACGTGCTCATAAAAAAGGGCCAAGACCTCAGACTCTTTTTTACACTTTACTTTACATCGCACCGACACAAATAGGTCTTATGTAGACAATTGGAGAGGAAGAGCCTAGGAGTGAGAAGGAAGCAGCTGTACCTCAATACTTACCTGGTATGAAAATGGGAAACCACGGAAAACCATCTTCAGGGCTGCCGACAGTGGGTTCGAACGCACTATCTCCCAGATGCAAGCTCACAGCTGCGCGGCCTTAACCGCATGGCCAACTTGCCCGGTTAGACCTCAGCCTTTGTAGGCATAGTTTTGGCTACTGCCTTTTGGGACTGTAATGATGTTGTATTGGTTGACTGACTGCCCCAATGCACTGTAGTCACACATGAGAGGTCCTGCACGGTCCTCACGAAGCTCAGAGTTGAAATCCAACGAAAACGTTCTGGTCTTGTCTCAGAAAATATTGCCCATTCAGCTCAAAGGATGCAGGATTTGCTGCAGAACTTCAAAAGGGACCTTTTTCCCCCATCCACCTCATTCTGCGGAACTTGCCCCGAGTGATTTCCATCTCTATCCACAACTCAAGTTGCACCTTGGAGGTAAGCGGTTTGCAACTGATGAAGAGGTGGAAGAGGAAGTGCACCGCTGTCTACAGAGATGGGACCCGACCCGGTATGATGAACGTATCAAGAAACTGCTGCCAAGATAACAAAATGTTTGGACTGAAATAGTGACTATGTGGAAAAGTAGTGTACAAGTTGTAGAATGAAAATTAAGTATTTCTCAAAGGTAAATAAAACCAAGCACCATGGGGCAACAGCCCCCGTAGGGCCATGGCTTACCAAGTGACCACTGCTCAGCCCGAAGGCCTACAGATTAAGAGATGTCATGTGGTGAGTACGAACAATCCTCTCCGTCGTTATTCTTGACTTCCTAGACCAGGGCCACCATCTCACTGTCAAATAGCTCCTCAATTTTAATCACATAGGCTGAGTAGACCTCCAACCAACCCGCAGATGCAGGTAAAAACCCCTGACCTGGCCAGGAATTGAACCCAGGGCCTCTGGGTAAAAGGCAGGCATGCTATCCCCACACTGCAGGGCCAACACAAGTGTAAATAGCCTGCTTGTATTTTTTTGTAAAATAGGGAAACCTATTTATTGGATGGCCCTCGTACTACGAGACCTTTAAATTTTTCACTTGGATTCATGAAACATTTTGACACTACAGGGGTGCAGGAGGGACTGTGATCAAAAGCTTACATTCTATTACAAGTTAGTTTACTAATAAAAGCGAATTAAAGTATAAAATTCCAGAATATACTCACTTATCCCATTTAATACAGAAGAAATCGAACAGTAGCTGAACTAAGGAAAGGAAGATAAAATGACGCACGAAATGGAGAGCTTGTTAAAGATGAAGCCATACTTTCCATTGTAGACTTAGTTAAATGTAACAAAAAAACTTTCTAGTTCGTCAAACATACAATTTTAACATAAATTATTACATTATAAACATACCTGTAAAATGACATGTTTCATTCTACAAGAACATCCTCAGACTCTATGAAATCACACAAAATATGCATATATGTACAGCATAGTTTACGTTGCATAAACTTGTCAATGATAGAGTGTTCAGTAATAATATGAGCCAGTACTGACAAATTAGAAATTTACAAGTATTAATATATCCAGAAAACTCCTGAACTTATCTAGACTGCCAATGCCAACTTTGTTGTCACTAAATACTATTTCAGGACTGTGGTCATGGAGAGGTAAATGGAAAGTTTTGAGTATAGCACAAACCTTACGGAGAGGGGAAGGGAAGCATGAGAGGGGAGTGCCAAACATTGTGGATCCCTCCTACTGGGTGTTAAAATCTAGTACACTGTACCATGGAGAGGAGAGGGGGAAGTAGGATGGAACGAGTGGAGCACTGTGGAATACTCTTTCCACACTGGAGAGGGGAGAGAAGGTTATTAACCTACTTCATGTTATAATGTACTTTTATGTAAGATGGATGAATGCAACTGAATGATTTGAGATGAATAATATATGGAATTGAAACAGAGAATATCTATAGGATATTATTGTGATAAATGCCAATTTAATGAGTAAGTATGGCCCAGATATTATGTGAATAGAGCGATGTGCGGGGAATTTTTTAAGTGTGTATGGTTGTTTAAGTTGGTTGCGTTAGCACTTTTTGCGATGTAGATCTCGATTGCTTCCCTAATCTTCGAAGATTTTATTTTATTTTCAATGTGTAAAAATTTTAGATCTGTGTTGATGTCTGTGAAATAGTGTGAACTGTCGTATATGTGCTCCCCAAAGGCTGAATGCTGATTATATCTGATCGTTTATTGTGTTCTTTGAATCTTGTGTGGAAATTTTGTTTTATCTGACCTATATAGGTGGCATTGCAGTTACGTTCTTGGCACTTGAGTTCATAGACTTGTGATTTTAAGAAAGGGTCTTTTTTGTTTAGGTGCACTTATTGATGTGTCTCTGCAGTGTGTTGTTCATCCTCAAGGTTAACTAAAACCCTGTTTCCTAAAGATATAACCTACTATTTATGTGTTATTATTAATGTAGTTGAGAACCAAGTTTGGTGGTTTTGCAGAGACTTTTCTTTTGTTTGTTTAATGTTTTATCTACTGTGCCTGGAGGGTGGTTGTCTTCTTTCATGATTTGTTTGACAATTTGTGCCTCTTCATTGAACTCCATTGTACTCATTGGTTTGGAAACAGCTCTGTGTATCATTGTATTCAATCCAGCTATTTTTAGTGTGTATGCATGGTTAGACTCGTCAATAGCATGCAACACCTGAGTGGGCTTGCTGTACACTTTGTAAGACAGCTTGCCATTATTCCTGCTGATTGTGGTGTTATTTTCTTATTAGATTCTTGCTCCATTGTGAAGCTGGTGGAATTTTGTAAATAATTTAGTGTGTTTAATAACTGGTGTGCATTAGTGAAGTCATTATCATAAGCACATGATGTTGCCAACATACCTGCTCCAGTATAATATGCCTTTTGAATGCTGATACATTCAGAAGATGTTTTCAAAGTTATTCAAAAAATGTTTGCTATTATACCTTATAATGGTGAGCCCATGGCTAACCCTTCTTTGTGCAATAGATCTTGTCAGTGAATGCAAAGCAATTTTGGTGTAGCATTGTTCTAATAAGGCTAATTATTTCTTTGGTTTCCTGCAGTGAAGTATTTTCTTTATGAAACTTTTCGATAATTTTAATGGATTCATCTATTGTTACGTTGGTGTACATGTTGGTGATGTCAAAGGGTATCTTTAACCCTTTACCACCCACATTTTTGCTCCGCTTATCCCCAGGTTTCAACCTATTAATTAGGAAACATTCAAGCAGAGCACACCGTTCCATTTTCAATAATATTAGAAAACATGCCATCATTTACAACATTTAACATACCATCATGTCCATTTCTCTATTCATTGAGTCATAAGTTTGTCGGTTCAAACCCCCACCCGTGCTGGAGATACTCAACACTGAGGTAGGCTGTATTAGTCATATTCTCATGTTGTCTAAATCCCCCTAAGCCAATAAAGATGAGATTCTGGAAGTGTAATGGTGACCTTGTATATCAACTTTCATTTCCTCTAGCAAGTGTCTTCCCGTTCTGTTTCTATTTTACTGAAATGCGCCTGTTTGATTGCTGCATTGATATATACGCAATCGGTAATGTCACTGAATAGATTGTCCCCGCCTAACATATGTAAAAATATAACCTATTTCTCATAATACTCTTTTGAAATTATTGATAGGTTCAACATCATCCATATAATCATTGAGTAATGAAACAAAATATTCGTGTTACCTGAATTGCAGCCACATCATCATCAGGTCCGATTTCTAGATATCCGTTTTTACTTATATCACAGTTATCAGTAAAATTATCTTTGTTGATATGTTATTTACTCACTAAAAATTTACCTCCACCCCTGCTCAACAATTCTGTGTCATTTCTTATGCCGTTATTCAGCTCAGTCTCAATATCCGCAATATTCAATCCCGTCATGTTTACGAACTAAACAGCAGACCAGCACTCGCGGAAGTTCAAGTCCATTGCCTAGACAACTTCAAGACAAATTCTCACTCTTCTTTCATTTCCTAAGCCTTGTATATTGTACTGCATGTTCATCAAAGCCTAATAAACAATTCACTACCAAAAAATACAAAACTATTGCATAGATTGCACACGTATGCAGATAATGCAGCTGGGTGTTTTCGGGCAATATGGACCGTAAGGCAAAGTGAACAGTCGGGCGCTTTCTAGGCTGGTTTTAATTTATCTGTCTTCTTTAATTGAGACTTTCTCTTTTAGGATTTTTTCAATTGTTAGCTTAAATTGTAAATTGGCACATCATAATTTACTATTGGTCTAATGGGACATGAGCTTTTGTGTATTTTGGGGATGGCTCTTACTGTGGGGAGTTTGGGATTTTTTGATAGTGAGGCTTTCCTTTTCTTGTTCTGTGAGAATAAAGTCTGTTTGCTGGATAGCTTGTTTTATTTTGTTTTGCAATTTATTTGTAGGGTCACATTGTAGTTCTTGAATTCCGTTGTTGTTGATGACAGCTATTGTTTTGTTCTATAAACCCAAGAATAGAACATAACAAGAAGTGTCAAGAGTATAGATCTTGAATAGCAGTGCACTCGCACCACAGATATATTCAGACACCGTTCTCTTCTGTAGTGTCTATAATTTAGAACTCAACCAGCAAACATTTATTCAGAGAACAGTGTGCATAAGCTGCAGAATTTCACCTTTAAGCAACTCGTGGACAATATCACATCTATAAATTAGCAGTTCACAGTGTTGGGAGTAGATTTTTGCTGCCGAGTCACAATTATTCATTGAATATCCCTCTTCCAACTCTCAAGGTTTTCAAAGACTCTGAGGTGCAAGAATGAGGTGCAGGAATTCACTTTTATGCCAGTATAACTACAGACGTGTGCTGGGATATTCAGCTTCATCAAATACCTCTAGAATGGACCCAAATTACACTCCCCAACATGAAAGTAGAATGTTATCACATCACCATGTAAGCTATCAGATGAAGAGAGACTGAACTGTAAGCCACACATTCAGAAGATTACAATGGACTGTGTTTACAGTAGCAACAGACAGAGCAAGGAAAGATGATGACAATAAGTCGCTTCTTCTCCAAAATTATTTCACAGCTTCTCCGCCAAGGCAGAGTTTTACTATGAGATCACCCAACATTAGTAACATTGTAAAGAAGTTTAAATGATGCAAATCTTACCTGGAATTTCTTTTGGAGGAACAATATGTTCACTGTGAGATTCAAAGACCTACTGGCCATAACCGAATTAAATCCAGCACCCACAATTGTCCTTCAGTTCAGCAGCTACTAGCACTAAAATTGGATAATGTATGATAGGAGATGACGTCAATCCCACAACGATACCATTACCAAACCATGGAGAATAAAAACATAACCATACAACCTACAGAAATCCATTTCAATAAATGCCAGAGGTAATCAATAAACAATAAACAGTCATTTGATGGGTACTTAGCTCATGAAATGTCCTGATGCCTCGATCTTGAAACGCTGCCTGTCACAACTTCATTGGTAGCTGGACCTAACCAAGGTTCCTTCACTATCAAGTCCACAACTTTAATTCAGCTTTTGCCACTATCAAACATAGCATGCACTGCCATCTCCCTAGTAAATGCTAGAGGCCAAGTGTCCACTTGGCGACCATAATCTGGGGGCATATGCCACCAGAAGCCCTTTCCTTACCCCAATGAACAAAGTTTCTGTCACTAGTTGGACCTATAGATGTATATAAATACTGTTGTTTGTACTTCCTAAGAGTTGGCTGCCTTGCGTAGCACATTATCACATACTCCCAGACAAAGAAACAAAAGAGAGACATACTTTTCCTAGATGCCCATGTAGCAAATGGCAACTGCTGGGGTTAATATTGGGGAAGCACATAGTAAATTATGCCCCTGCCAAACTTATTCAGCTACTAAGGGTTAAATTCTGACCTCTATAAAGTTATTTGCCATGAGACTCACAAGTGATGCATTTGTTGTTCTTTCAAGCCAGGCTGGTTCCTCTTTGATTTTTACTTGCAGGTCTATTTCACACCGCAACTGAAGTAGTTAGAAGGTACTGGGGTTCTTGATTACTTCCAATGATTTTACACTAAAACATAGGCCAGAGAAATATATTACCTTATTGCTGTCATTGCTACTTAGGTTATCTGTCAACAGACTAAACATTATGCTTGAAATTTTACATGACCGTTAATATTATGAACATACCAAAAAGACTCAACATTTTACATGACTGTTAATATTGTGATCATACCTATTGGACCTGAAGTTTTCTATGACTGATACCATGCAGAAGAATCTCCATAACAACACTGATAACCATAACAAGAATTCTACGTATGATATCCTAAACGGAAACTTCTCAAAATTTCGAACCCTACTACCATATGTCGCAGCCTACAGTGTAAAGAACAACTCAACATTCACAGCGTCACTATTAAATTGCAAACATAGGTAAATAACACAGCAACACAATAATTAAAATTATGCACTACATATTGTAATTTCTTTCTGAAACTAATAACCGCGATTCTTCACCTGCGTAGCCCTTCAGAAATATTCTTCACTCCAAAAAATTTTGATAGGTAAGGTAAGTTACGTTATATTGCTACAACACACGAGGAACAGATTTGCTGGCACTTGTGACACAAAGGCCAGGAGTTTTCAAAAAGAATGCCAGTAATATGCGTATACTGTTTTAATGCTTAAGTAGAAATAAAATTTAAGAAAATTAAAAATATTAAATGTTAAAAATATGTAGAATGCTGAAACTGAGAAAGATTAGTATTAATTTCTTACTGTTCCCAATTGAGATGTTTAATTTTCGCAAAAGTAAATTATAGAACTTGAACCTTACCGACAATAGAGATTGTGGACACAGTGTAAATGATCGAAATCACAATTTCTCAATGAAGAAAATCTGTAGCACAATAAATTAACGGAATAGGCTGTACAAATGGCTAATACGCGTCTTATGTAACACATACCTCACACCTAGAAACAAAACCTGATATTTTAATTCAGTGTAATCACTTAAAACAAACACTTAAAGAACGGATTTGATTTGTATCAGTCAGTAGAACGGGCTGAATTTAGGAAAGGATGAATTACCAGTGACAACTCCAGAGTACACGACACTTCTTGAAAACAGCACTGGGTGCAACTATCAACTATCAATACAGTCCTGCTCTAGTGGGCTTTACACGTTGTCAAAGAGAATGAGTTAGAGATGACTCTCAACGTTATTTTTCACTTCTGTACGCAACGGCTGCGCAAAGATCGCCAGGAATTGCACACCAGCGCCCCTAGTGTAAACAGGGCTGAACTAAAATTACCGAGCAGGTGATTTAAATCGTTTAACGCGCGGAGGGTACCCAGGTTCTCGTCCCCCCTCCACTCTTAAATATTATATTAAATATATTTTTTCTTTTTTTATTGCTCTTATATTTTTCTTTCATTTCCTTTCCTTTCTTTCCTTCTTTCTGTTACCTTTTTCTGAAATACTGCATTCTGAACTACAATACACCTGGAGGTTGGCCTGTGCTTTATTATTATTATTAATATTTTTTTTGCTAGAGAAAAGAAGCTTACCACTTGTGCTGCTTATTATAATTATTTCAAATATGGAGCTATATTTTATTTTTACTAATTCACAAAGCCTTGAAGGATCACAGTGACTGGCCTTGCCTGTGCTGCTTTTGTTTGTTTCTGCTGAGGGAAAAGGAAGCTAACTCACAAAGGGAGGAAGGAAGTGACCTGAAGGTGAGTGGGATTGGAAATACTTATCTCAGATTAAGACCTATGACAGAAATAGGCACTAACATCCCCTGGTATATCAGTCCTCTTTAACAATACTTAAGCCAACTGTAACAGTCAATAGTATCAAGATATGCCACTTATGCAGGAAATAAAATATAAATACAATGTAAGAAAGAAAACCATACACAGGAACCAAAATGATGAAAGGAAACTCATATGCTAAGGAGGGAGTTTGTAGGATTCAAAGGTAAATTGAAATGAAACATGATCTTTCGATTTATGGAGCTATATTCTACCTACTATCCACAGTGCTACAGGTATAAAATTGTGTAGAAATTTGAACAAAAGTTTTAGTGATCATAGTATATCATAATCTCATGACATTATATTCAGCAGTGTTAATCATCAATTAATATTCATCAGCCAGAAAACTATTCAATACAACAAAAATACAAGATAATTCATTTATGAAAGAAAGACTGGAACTGACAAGGTACAACATAATACTTTTCTCTCTTATTGCAGTTTAACGTAGCACTGACATTGCAAAAGTTTTCAGCAGCACCATTTGTATTTTCCCAAGGAACTTACTATATGATAAATCTTTCAGTCTGTCAAATGAGGCACCTAGGGCCACACACTGTAAAATATTGAGATTTGTACTTCTTTTGCATCTACTAGAGGATGGCAAATCTCTGGCAGAGTAGTGTTTGAAGAACCCAAGACATGATAGCACATACTCTGTTCCTACATACTGCACCAAAACACAACATATCATTCAATCAGTCATCTGCATTTAGATGATAAACAATGTCAAGCTACAAAATTGTATGCATCCCTTGTATTCATTAACCTACACTATTTACAATAAAAAAGTTCTATTTTATTTGACAGTAGGATACAGCATATCAAAATTTTTCTGCTAGATGGAAAAGGATGGAATCATGAATATATTTGAGGGTTTAAAAAACAAGAGAGAGCTTACAGATTCTGTGATTGCTCCCTCTTACAACATGCAGGAGGTACAAATAATGCTTCCTTTCAGTCCATCCGCAGGAGAGGAGTTCTAATAAATTTATAGAAATATGTAGCATCAGGATCTACATACAATAATATGGCAGCTGCTCCAGCACAAAACATTCCCATGTCAAGTCACAACATAGCTCTACCTATTAAGAGCTATGTCCAAGGAATTGCTTGCTAATTTAGTACAGTATTATGAACAATATGCTGCTACTTCCACAACATTACTGTGTGCAAGGGACTTTGCTGTGACCTAGACGAAATGCCAGTTGAAGACAGTGGAAACCCACTTCAGACAGTGCCATTTGTACCTACTGTATATCGAAGGCAGAAATCTATGTTGCTGGTTGCAGAGTAGGCTGATCTGTGGTCTGACAGCATGCACTCCAACCGGCCAACCAAGGAGAGGAGGGGTGGCTATGGTTCCACCGTGTTTCTACACCTCTGCATATGGGACACAGAAGCGGGCTGTTCCCCTACCACTGGCTGTCCTGAGATTGGTTTTTGTTTTTCGCCTGCAGTAAGGCGAATGATGGGACATTTCCTAGTATATGTCATGGCCACCAAATACCTTGCCCTCACCACAAATCTCCTTGCTTAAGGTGATGATGCTTGTTGATTAAAAGGGTCTAAAATATAGTTCATTGTTTTAAGAGTAAGTACAACCAGGCAACCATCCCCTATACATATTAGTAATCGGAGAGAAGAAATGGAAGGGGGCTGACACTAGGAAAAATGATGGTATCAGCTAAGGAGGACCAGGGCCATGGAGGGAAAATAAGACTCACTAGGCCTACATACATAATACAATCGGGGGCAGAAAAGAACAGGTTGTGATCGAGGTAGATCAGATAGGATAGATGAAAGTGGGGAGCCTGGCACAAGTAAGCGGAGGCAGTGCCAAAATTCAATTAAGGGCTCCGTGGTCGCCTACCCAAGCTCCCAAGTGCAGAGCCCACATGGGACCCCTTTTAGTCGTCTCTTACAGCAGGCAGAGGATGCAGTCGCTGTTATTCTACTGGCCCTACCCACAGCGGGACAACTATGATAAGGCTAGTTGCTTTACATTGCACCGACACAGATAGGTCTAATGGCGATGATGGGACAGGAAAGGCCTAGGAATGGGAAGGAAGCAGCCGTGGACTTAATTAAGGTACAGCCCCAGCATTTGCCTGGTGTGAAAATGGGAAACCACAGAAAACCATTTTCAGGGCTGAAGATAGTGGGGTTCGAACCTACTATCTCCCGAATACTGGATACTGGCTGCACTTGTGTTTCAAATTATCCGAAATTCATTTCCCTTGGTGTGGTATGTTTTCATGTTCTGGCCTCAGGAGATTAGTAAAACAAGAACAGTAAGGATGCTTACCTCAAATATCTTGTACTTTTTCTTCAAACACGCAAACGAATATAACAGATATACGCATACAAATCAAAGTAAAGCAAAATGTCACAAACGTCAAAAACGTGGTCGTCCCACGTGGTCCAAGTTGTCAAACTCAAATCGACCAATAGCAATCGGGAGATGTTTCTACCAATAGGAGCTGCCGTATTCGTCACGTGGGCTTAGGGTGAGTGACGTGATGTACAACAGCGCGCCCACGTGAGTGGAGGGCAAAAGTATTCAGTCTGAGCCGGGCCCTCGGAAGGGTAGGACCTATGCCGCTGGCAAACCCTTGCACGTGGTAGTGGTGGGGGTAAGGTTCGGCAGTTCGGTTCACTGCCGTCTCAATCCTACATATATAGATTGAGACGGCGATGGTTCGGTTATTGATGTTGGGGAGGAAGGGGCGTTATCGTTGAAGAAGGGATTGGATATGGGTGGGTTATAGTAGCCATTACTGAATGAAAACAGCTCATTTGCGAGCTTTAATCTGAAAATGCAACAACCCGACAACATTATCGAGATCATTTGGCAGTTGCTCACAATCTTGTAACTTATTTATTACTCTGTACAGAATAACATCATCTGCGAAAAGCCTTATCTCTGATTCCACTTCTTTACACATATCATCAATATATATAAGAAAACATAAAGGTCCAATAACACTGCCTTGAGGAATTCCCATCTTAATTTTTACAGGGCAGGATAAGGCTTCACCTACTCTAATTCTCTGAGTTCTATTTTCTAAAAACAGAGCCACCCATTCAGTCACTGTTTTATCTAGTCCAATTGCACTCATTTTTGAAACTAGTCTCCCATGATCTACCCTATCAAATGCCTTAGGCAGGTCAGTCGCGATAGAGACCAATTGACCTCCTGAATCCAGGATATCTGCTATATCTTGCTGGAATCCTACAAGTTGTGCTTCAGTGGTATAAACATTGCAACAGTATGGCTTCTCTTCTGGTTGTGTCCGCATATGAACAGTTAGGTCAGACTGCCTTTCTTTGTGAATGATTTGCCACAGACATTGCAGCTCTTTGGCGTCAGGCCTGTATGGGCCCCGCATATGACCGGTCAGACTGCCTTTCCTTGTGAATGATTTGCCACAGTCATTGAAGCTGTAAGGTTTCTCACCTGTATGGGTCCGCAAATGTTTGCTTAGTTTGCCGCTTTTTATGACTCGCCTGTATGTCTCCGCACATGTTCGTTAAGTTTGCCTCTCTTTATGAATGATTTGCCACAGACATTGCAGTTGTATGGCTTCTCGCCTGTATGGGTCCGCATATGATCGGTTAGCTTACCTTTCTGTATGAATGATTTGCCACAGTCATTGCAAATGTATGGCTTCTCGCCTGTATGGGTCCGCATATGACCGGTTAAAATCCCTTTCTGTATGAATGATTTGCTACAAACATTGCACCTGTATGGCTTCTCGCCTGTATGAGTCCGCATATGTTCGGTTAGTTGAACTCTTTGTATGAATGATTTGCCACAGTCATTGCAGCTGTATGGCTTCTCGCCTGTATGGGTCCGCATATGACCGTTTAAAATCCCTTTCAGTATGATTGATTTGCTACAAACATTGCAGCTGTACGGCTTCTCGCCTGTATGGGTCCGCATATGAACGGTCAGAATACCTTTGCTTGTCAATGATTTGCCACAGACATTGCAGTGGAATGGCTTCTCGCTTGTATGGGTCCGCATATGTTCGGTTAGTTTACCTCTCCGAATGAATGATTTGCCACAGATATTGCAGTTGTATGGCTTCTCGCCTGTATGGGTCCGCATATGAACGGTCAGAATACCTTTGCTTGTCAATGATTTGCCACAGACATTGCACCTGTAAGACTTCTCGCCTGTATGGGTCCGTATATGAACGGTCAGATTGCCTTTGCTTGTGAATGATTTGCCACAGACATTGCAACTGTTAAGCTTCTCGCGTGTATGGTACCGCATATGTTCGGTTAGACTACTTCTCCTTATGAATGATTTGCCACAGACATTGCAGCTGTATGGCTTCTCGCCTGTATGGGTCCGCACATGAACGGTCAGACTACCCTTGCTTGTGAATGATTTGCTACAGACATTGCACTTGTAAGACTTCTCGCCTGTATGGGTCCGCATATGTTCGGTTAGATTACCTCTCGCTATGAATGATTTGCCACAGACATTGCAGCTGTGTGGCTTCTCGCCTGTATGGGTAAGCACATGAACGGTCAGACTACCCTTGCTTGTGAATGATTTGCTACAGACGTTGCACTTGTAAGACTTCTCGCCTGTATGGGTCCGCATATGAACGGTAAGATTGCATTTGATTGTAAATGATTTGCCACAGAGAACGCAACTGTGAGGCTTCTCCCCTGTATGGGCCCGCATATGCTCGTTTAGTTTACCTCTCTTTATGAATGATTTACCACAGATATTGCACCTGTATGGCCTGCTGCCTGTATGGGTTCGCATATGATAGGTCAGATTGCCCTTCATAGTGAATGATTTGTCACAGACATTGCACGTATTAGGCTTCTCGCCTGTATGAGTCTGCATATGTTCGGATAGTTTAACTCTCTGTGCGAATGATTTGCCACACACATTGCATTTGATTGGCTTCTCGCCTGTGTGGGTCCGCATATGATAGGTCACCCTGACTTTGCTTGTGAATGATTTGCCACACACATAACACCTGTTTGGCTTCTCGCCTGGACCGGACCGCATATGATCGGTCAGACTGCCTTTCTGTATGAATGACTTGCTACAGACGTTGCAGCAGTATCGGTTCTCGCTCGTGTGAGACCGCCTAACGCCCGGCCTTTTCCTAAAAATTTTATGGGATACTGAGCATTCGTTTTTAATCCCACCTTTATGCAATCGCGTGTCCCCTGTCAGCATTTTCCTCTTTGTAAAGCATTTATCAGAAAATCCGCACACTTGGCGCGGGTGGATCCTGAGGTATTTCAACAAGCTGCTGGGTCCATCTTCCTTGTGTCTCTTCAGATGTCGCAAGAGGTCCAACTTCCTAGCCAGGACTTCACTGCACACACTACACCTAAAACTAGATGATCCGCCGTCTGGAGGTTGATGATCTCTATAGCTCACCTCGGGTCTCGATCTACAATGACAAATTAAAACCATGTGACCTATAGTTCAACAGACAAATCCACTACAAATCTCACACAGGGGATTTGCTACTGGACATTCCAATCACTGATATCCAGTGCAGAGAGCTCGTTACTCATAAACATTACATTCCTGAAAGTAAACATCATCTGAGGTTAAATTTCAAAAGCTCTCACTTGTTACGAGAATATGTTGCGTCTTTTCTTAATCACGATATCACGCGCAAGAAACTTGTCACGGTTTAGAAATGTACGAGTTAATTTTGAAGAAAGCATGAGAAGTGGTCCAGCCTAAAAGGGTAAATATTCGTACAAGCTCTTTAATCCAGCACATATTATTCTATCGAAATCCGTAGTCTGTTCTCCTACATAAAGAACGGCATATGCTTTCGAGTTTTGATCTTGTTGAAGCACTCTGCGCTTTGTTGCAGGCAAGTAATAATTTTTGTAATGGACCTTGTTCTTGAGGTTGTTTGAGAGAATGTCTGTGTTGTATATATTAATAAAGTTGAGAACTTTTGTCGACATTCAGCAAGATCTGTTGAAACATGGCTAATCATTTATGAATGTTATTTTGTCACACAAATATACATATTGTGTTTGTAAATTGTTATCATATCACTATACCATTTTATTATGTCGCTGTGTCGCTTTTCCGAAATATGTATCTTTGATGTGCAATCAAACATAGCCAACCTACATATAGGACGGTAGGTTTATACAAGGACGTTCATACTTCCTACCATGTAAACATCAGTCTACGTCTTAATTCCTGTATTTAACGCGGAAGCCACTAATCCTGATGAAATCCTGGAAAAGCTGAAATATAACAAGTATACGACGGCTCTCTCGCTAGCATTGATACTGTCTTTTCTCCTCAAGACACTGCTGTTAAAGACATTATGAAGGCAACACAGAATATGGCATTGGTGGTAGCGTTTTATTACAATGTTCTAATATCCTGATTTTGAAACCAAACGCAACCTATCATGCCCTTGAATATTCTTACACGTATTACTTTAACAATACGGATAGAAGGAGCATGAAAATCAATGCTTGAGCCAAAATTCGAGATGACAAGACGTTGAATTGCACCGTAGTGGATATTGCTGCTATGTAAAGGAAGGAATATTATTCTATTTATTTCAAAAGATCACGGGCAACGTGATTATTTTTAGTGGATTAATAACATAGTTGGATAGCATCCAATTCTGTGCCTGTCTCCCCACCACTGAGTAGTTCTAAATATTCTACGGAAGAAGGGTTAAAGGTGAGATCCGCTTACAACTGCCACATGGGAAAATCGATCACGCAGGCTAAAATATATCGTAACATGACCTGGTACTTTCCAATTCATGCTGTATGAACTGAATTCACATGGCCCAGTCGAATGCATGACTGGCTCACAAGCAAAGTAATGGGAGGCTCGACCATGCATTGTTACTGCACTCTTTGGAGAAAATAAGTGGACAAATGAAAGGGGGGCATTGATTCCAGATATGACAGACTAAATCTCTTGATCATCAAACAAGATATTGATGTTGACACCACTAGACAACAGGGGGCAGAAAATACGACACTGGATGGTATGTCATGCGTTCTGTGGCATATCACACCAAGCAAACGTGCAAAAGCCTGTAACCCTTCTTTTTTTACGTGAATACGCGATTCCTGTGACAAATAATTTATCAGGTTCACAATTAGTTTTCAGTAAAATAATGTTTCATTTTGCATTGATAAATATTCTACACGAACCAGCTATATTGCTGTAACACGTGGCGCGTCCCAGGTGACGGATACGGGTTCCCCGCTGGCCTGCCGATGAATATGAGCAAAATATAAGAGCTATCGCGTACCAAACATGTACAAAGTCTTTAATGGCAACTTTGGCGGAGATGGAGACGTTCACTAGGGACCAGGTGGCGGAAGAGGTACACTAAATTTCTGGAAGTTAATGCAGAAAAGAGGGTAGCGTTTCTTCTCTAGAGGAGTGGCTGCAAAAGGCATCTGTTCTCCATGTCCGCAGCTGCGTTACTAAATTCCGTCATGAGCCCTTAAATGCTTCAAGACAAACCGGCCGTAAAATAATACCGCTACATCATTACAGAAATATGTCTCATGGTAACGGAGCCAAGGTTAGTGCAGCCCCTGGAAGGGACGCATATTGGCAGTGCCCAGTCAGCATGAAAAGTATGCTAGGGTTGCCGTCGCACGGGCTGTGACGGCTAGCCATGCTAGTACCCCCATTTTGTATCCCATCATTGAATTATGCCAGGATGAAGTAGCGAATAAGCCACTGCACTTGAGAGAAGGCTTGTAGGCATCTGAGAGGTGCGGAAAAAAAGATGGAGTAGAGAAAAGTCATGTGAAACGATATGTGGTTACTAACTGGTGTACAACAGAAACCGAAGAACAGCTCATGGTGTTGACATTGTCATATCAGCTAAATTTGACGGTTCAGTCTCCGAGGTGCAAAAGTTTGACAATCGCTTGATGTAACTCGTCCGCATTGGGGAGAGAAGGAAATTCCAATGTTTCAGCGCAACGATCCACAAAGTGACGTGCGCATGGAAACCAAAGATGCGTTCTGGGCACCGCCTGACAAGAAGACCGCTGCCGCTGATCTGAATGGATGTGTCGGACCGAGGAAAGCAGAACAAACAGTCCATGGCGTTCATGGATATGGAGAAAAGAACGACGATGCCCAACAAATTCGCGATTATGTAGAAACTGATCATCGCAAACACACGGTTCAAAAAGAGTGATATTCATCTACTTTGTACTACAGTGGCCCCCATCCAATTGGCATTGCCTACATCCTTGTGAGAGGGTGAAATCTCGAAGATGTTCTAGAGATAACAGTTGCCCCTTATTAAATCCTTGCGATGCAACAACGACCAGTCTTCTAAGCTGTGGATAAAGTCACCAAGAGCCCAATACTTCACAGGAAATAGACAAATTGGGATCAAATGGTTGCCCCTGAAGAAGGAGACTAACGTCGTTGCAAAAGTTACAGAGTCACAAATCACCATAGTTGAAGTGAGGCGGACTAAACTGAAAGACGCCTTTCGCTCTATTCCTGGAACAATTAAGTCAGGGCGACGACAACGAAGGATTAAACATGACATATGGCCAAGGAATGAAGATGTTAAATATGGAGTACGGTTGAAGAAGCAGCTGTACCACGAGTTTCTTGCTCGTTGGAATGCCTACAAGGCAGCCACTCGTAAAATGAAGGAGGTATTTGCGTAACAAAATCAAACCGGTAGGCAGGTCTATATGTGAAACGTGACATGCGCGAATTCGAGCGGAATTTTTAACGGCTAGTCCAATCGAGCCATCGCAAAACGTCAGAAGTCAAACGTTTTTACTGCATCAATGAGGAAACAGACGACTTGCTACTGGACAGGCGGGAAGCGCGAGTACACTGGTGGAACTATTTTGACAACATCTCAATCATGGAATTTCCGTTTCTACCAATCCTAATCACCTCCGCTGTTGAAGGTCCAACGTAAGAAAATTACGTCACTGAAGTCCAGACTATGCTGAAGGAAATGAAACCAGGGAAAGCCATCTGTCCCGATTATCTTCCAGCAGAGTTTTGTTTCTCTCAATGGGGGGATGCAGCAGTGTGGCTAAAGCAAGCTTTTCAACCATATCATCAAAGAAGGTCAAAAACAAACAGACTAGCGATGGAGTATCCATTCAGAAATAAGGGAAGCCCTGCCGATTTTTCTATTCACGGCCCGAACATACTTCTGAGCCTCACAATGAGAGACTGAGAACAAATCTTCGACAAAAGGATTAGCGATTTAGACAAACAAACAACAAGCCAAGCTGGATTTGTGTAAAATTGTGGCGCAATAGGAGAAACCCATGCTGCCGGACTGTTACTTGCGAAACACTGTGAAAAGAATAAGAGGCTTCATCACAAATTTCTGGACCCTTAGAAGCCCTTCCATCGGGTACTTCATGACCTAATCAGTCAGCCCTACAAGTACATGGCATTCCAGAGCACCTTGCTGAGAGGGTATAATAGCTCTACAAAGAACAAATGAGTTGTGTTCAAGCTGCCACAGGAGCGTCCGATGACTTCCGCATAACTGTAGGAGTCCATCAAGGCCCCGGCTTATCACCACTGCAGCTCATTCTTGTGATGGACATAATTACCACAAACCAGCGCAGTCCAATACCATGGACACTTCTCTAAGCAAATGATATCATTTGGCTGAAGAGAATAAGCTAGACCTGCAGCGTCAAACAGAAGACTGGAACAATCGACTAGCGCAATAAGCCCCGCGCATCAACAAGAACAAGACAGAATACATTGCATTACATCGTCGAGAAGTTGGAACCATGCATGTTGACGTTGAAGATATAGCACGAGTAGAGATATTTAAGAATATTTGCTCCACAATCTATGATTATGGCCGACTTACTGATGAAGTCAACTTAAGGATATACAAAGCCTGACTGAAGTGGAGAATGAAAACAGGCGCCCTTCCGAACTTTGGACGAAGGGCCATCTCTAAACTAAGTTCTACCGAACTGATATCTGTCCTATCAATATCCATCCTGTCGTTTTCTACGGCAACGAATGCTGACCAGCTCTAGAGGCAGAACGTCAACTAAGCATCATGGATACGAAGTTGCTTAGGTGGAAGGCTGGCATAATTAGACTAGATCACATTTCAAATGATGTTATTAGAAAACGTTTTGGCATTGCACCGATCCAGAAGAAAATTGGGGAAAGGCGTGTGGGCTGGTTTGGGCATGTGTTGCGTGTAGAGGACGATATATTGGGAAAGTCACACTATTACACAGAAAGTCGGTGAAAAGAGGCGCTAGGGACGAACCAGACAGCATAGACTGATAAAGTGCACAACGGCCTGAAATTTGGAAGACTACATGCAGACATGGCCCGAGACCGATCTAACTGGAGTCAATGAACCACAACACCGGACCCTGCCACCAGATGCAGACTGATGAATATTGTTACAAAAATGAAATGCAATGGATATTTTACACATCCTAACATTCAAATTAGTTCATTGTATGTTCAAATTTTCTCCCCTAATGCCTATGTCCGATATCTATAAAAACTATTTTTCAAAAAATAGAGTTTGAATGTCTGAACGCTTCTGGATTTCGTGTTTAAGTGACTCCTATAAATGCATTGTGAAGAAAAACTTATAACTCAAAAAATAAAAAAATTGGGTATATCTGTGTTAAATGGAAAGGGCAGTTAGAATATCCGGTGAAATTCTATGAGTACCTACAAGAGGGGAGTCCGTCAGTGTATTCTAGCCTGAATAGAATTTTGCAATTCATATGTCTGCTTACATACGTCATAGACAGCAGACGATCATATTAATCAGTTTGTTATTTTCACTCCGATCACGCCCATAAATATGAAGACCATGGAGGAGTGGCACAAAGTGGTCAGCTCAGGGACATGTGACACTCAAGGCTCTAAGGCTGGAAGGAAGCCACATAACTAAGTGGTTACTTCAGGACCATGTGTCTCTACACAAACGGAAGTAAGCCTTATCACTAATTATTTAGCTCAGGACGATGTGTCTCTCCACAAATGGAAGGTAATCTCATCACTAATTGGTAACCTCAGAAATACGTGTATTTCCACAAGTCAGCAATTAGGAAATTTTATGAATCTTAAAATCTTTTCTTATGTAATTCAATACCCAACTGGCATGGCAAATAGTTTAGACATTTTAAAGGAAGTCATTTAAGTTGCGGCATGATATTTGTAGACTGCTGAAATGAGAGTGAGGAAACAACAGCGCCTGAGGTGAGATATAAAACAAAGTGGGAAGTAGCAGATAAGATCCGGTCGGCTGAATCCTTCAGAAGCATCTAAAATCTATGATGTAAAATGGACTAAGCTACGTAGACAATGGACTGTCCTCTGACATATACGCTAAGAAAAAAGAAGACACATAAAATGCATGTCGCTTTGCAGGTCTCTGCACAAAATATGTTTAGAAAGTAGAAAGCTAATTTTGACTCCATCAAAAATAGAAATATGATTGTGTGTGAAAAGGATTCATAAGCAACATTTTGACTGGTGGTCATAATACAAGATTGTTCTCTAACGTACCCTATTGTGTCCTGTTACACATGAATTACAAAGAAACAGAGAGTGTGAGCTGGTACTTGGTAGTTCTGAGGACCGACATGAATATTTCTTGCCACTAGTTGTGAAAGTACAGTAGGAACAAGTCAGTGCATCACATAAGAGCCGAGAAGACTCTAACCACTCACAAAATCAAATAAACCATTCAGAATTCATAGTTTCCATCACAAATCTGGTTTGAAGTCAAACCTTAGGCTATGACTAGCCATCGCATGACCTGCTGATACAAGGGCTTCGTTAAGAGCACCAGTCCGAGACTATACAATCATTTCACACAGATTATCAAAGATCACTTCACACAGTAACCAACAAAGGTGTGACAGCAAAAAATTAATTTCCAATGTCACAACTACAGTTCAAAAACACTACTGCATTAAATGTTTTAAAACAGGACATACACTTGTGGTACTTTGTAAGGTCAGTGACAATAATTACAATTTTGAAAGAATATTATATCACTACGTTATTTACCTATTATTATTATTATTATTATTATTATTATTATTATTAGCATAGGGCAACAAGTATATATACAAATATATAGTATTTACAAATATACACAGACAAGAAACATGTTTTATAGCAGAATGTCCAGTTGAGTGATCCACTGTATAGCTTCCTCTGTTGGTTCCAAAAAAGTCACTCGGGCTACCTGTGTAGGAATGTCGTGTACATTCACTTACAATATGGGGATCATCTGTCGAGATGCACCACAGTCGCACTCTGGTGATGAGATATATTTCCACTTATAAAGGGCATCCCTGCATCGTCCATGATTTGTTCTCACCCAATTCAGAGTGGTTCAAATCTTACGTGGAAGATGACGTTCACCAGAAAAGATGTTGTGTAAGGAACTGTCTGTGGCAACTTTCCAGCGACTTCTCTATTCTTCTAAAGGGTGAAAATTCCCATCAGCCAATGCGACAGCATCATGCAAAGATGGATGTCGTGACTCCAACCTCGTTACCTTGAGAACAGGAATATCATCCAAAACAGGCAGTTGCAGGTTCATTTCTATCTTCTTGAACTCTCGGATGGGAGCATTTTATCTTTTAAAAACAGGTGGCATTATACCTGACAGAATTGGGAGCCAATAAAGGGATGTGGACTGAATAGTACCAGATATTAACCGCAAGCTAACATTCAGTTCAGTATCAATTAGTCTTCTATATGGGCTATCCAGCCAAACTGGTGCACAGTACTCACCACACGAGAATACCAGTCCCAAAGCAGATCATAAAGTCTTTGCTGATGAACCCCAACTTGAGCCATACAATTTCTGAAGGATAATATTACATGTTTTGAGCTTTTTTGACAGATTCATAAGATGTTGTTTGTAAGATAGTGCACCCTTGAAAATTGGTTATTGGTTTGTATGGAAAGAATATCTTATTACTGGGGTGGAATAATGCATAAAATTATCATCCAGGAAGGAGATTTCAACTCTGACTGCCTCTGCTAGCACGCAGCGGAACAGGTTTTTCCCCCACCGTGTAAGCGAGTCTGGTTTTTTTTGTACCTTGTTGAAGACACCAGATGAGTAGCACGTGGACACGAACTCTACGAGACCAAAAGCGATCAATACTTTGAGATTTTGACGTCATGATATTTAACCAATTGGATCGCAAGGTTAGCCCGATCGCTAAATCTCAGCCAATAAAATTCAACTAACAAACACACCTACGTCTTGAAGAAATAAATACCCATGTATCTGAACATTACAAGCATTCATTTGATGAAAGATGATATTTTTTCTGCTTCTGAGGAAATTTTGAGATACGGAAATATTGGAAACGCAGCAGTTCAGATTTCCTTAATTTCATAAATCTGAGGAAATTTTAAAGTACGTAAAACTGTGCCAGCTTGGAGAATCGAGTGTGTGTTGGGAACTATTACTAAAACAAACTTTTTAGTTTCAGCTTTCACCAGAAGACGGAAGATTACTAGCAGTCCTGAACTATTTCGGAAGAATGGAACTTCAACATTACGACGGAGTTTGAAACTGTCCTAAGTCCTCGTCTGCTGCAGCCATGTGTAACTAAAATGTGAGGCATAATTCAGCCCAGGGGAGAATAATATCGGAGATGGAGTTTGGTTAAATATTCACTGATCATCAACCGAGTCCAGAAGCCAAGTCTACTACAGCTAAGATTTTAAATTATACTTTTCTCTATTTTCTGTTGCAATAATTATGTAGACGTAGTCCTTGCTTGAATATTTGAGATCATTTCTAATAGTCTTTGTAGTTAGGAATTTCACTCTTCTTTCACTGGTGTTGGTAGATTTGATGTGTGTGTGAGTGTATTTGGGACCTATAATTTGTTCTATTCGAATGAGTGCTTCGTGACATGTTCTCACTGTCCCATGATAAGTCGAGGAAAGTGTTAAAAATATTTGACCCACGCGATAACGTTTATTAATTTATAAATTAATGATGGAATAATTTTTGAATTATTTGGGACAGAATATCGACGTGTTCTGTGAACTTAGGATTTTTCCTTGATGCTTTGTGGTTTACCATAGATTCGAGATAGGATAGAGTCATCTATGATTTCATCAAACCATAGCCTACGATGACGCGACCGCGCGCGTATAATAATAATAATAATAATAATAATAATAATAATAATAATAATAATAATAATAATAATAATAATAATAATAATTGACATTATTACGATCTAATAGAATGTTTAAAGGTCATGAGTGTAATTATTACCGTGCTTATAAGTGATTAATGTGTGCTATATTGAAGTAGATGTAGGCCTGGAATATTGGTCGTGGCTTGAATGTCCACAAATTTTGCATTTACTGTTATTAGTATTTTTGAGACTTGTAAATGGATCTTAAGATAGGATTTTATTTGTGTGTCCATTACATGAGTCAGTTAAGGAAGAGAGTGTGTCTTTGAACATAATTTCTTCTTATGCAGCACATATTGATCGATAATTTCAGATAATACGAGATTAAAAATAACGTAGTCGTGACTCATAGACCGTATGCGCGAATGCTTATTTATCTATGACTGTAGGCAATTCTATGGAATTTTAGTGATGAATTCTACTATAAAATTATCCTGGAACATCGTCGTGGAATCTATTTCATTGGAAAAGTGATAATCCCGCTACAATCACACACCAAACGATCGTAATGGTAGCCCTTGTCTGATATCGTCATCAGGAGAAACTCTCATATTTCAAATAAAATTTAAAATTAAAAATCAAGAGATAGGTTTCGATAAATCTATTTGATAATATTACCGTGGACCAAAGCTTGAATGTGAGATGGATATTTTGTAAATGTGATTTTCATGGTGATATTTCGTCATGATGTGCGTACGCTGTGTGCGTAAAGTTTCGAATTTCTTGTTGTTTTGTGGCGAGCATATTTGGCTCAATTATAAATCATTAAGCAATTTTACGACGGAATAAGATAGATTAGGATCTTTGCTTCGAGGGAAAATACTTAAGCAAGGATCGCGTCAATGAACTAAGCTCACAAAATGTAAAATGTTTAACTTTACAATGCGAGAATTTAAGTCATTATTGAGAGTTGTGCACAACACTAGGTCAATTGACACAAGAGTAAAAATCGAATGAGTTGAATATTGGACTTAAAATAATTTAAGTAAATAATTTGAAGCATAAGTAATTAATTAGAATAATATTTGATTAATAGAAATGATTTTTTTATTTTCCATGTGAGGTAAAAATTTGACTCACGGCTAAATAAATCGCAGAGTATTGTTAATTTAAATAATAATTTGAAAATCAGATTTTTGATGTTTTGAGATAGGATTTTCTTAAATAATAAGTTAATTAATTTCCTAATACGATTTATTAAGACTCAGTTTCGTATCTTTGCAGAATGCAATTTAATGAAGAACTGTGGGTGAATTCCAGCAGGGAAGAGCTAAATATTTTTATTCAAGATTTTGAAAATATTAATGGAATTTGGAAAGTGCTAATATTTTATTTCATAAATGTTAAAGCCCATTTTTTAAGTGTTTTCATTTGTAGTCAGTCATTAGGTTGTCCCTATCCTCAATAATTTAGCGTTGCCTGTAAGCGAACGTTCCGCCTCTGGGACTTTTGCTTACCGGCTGAGCTGCCCGGCAAAACGGGGGCAATAGTGTGCGATCAAGTGTAATCCACAAATATTTGGGATAGCTGCTATGCCGAAGTTCTTGGTGACAAAAACGTATGTGAAGTTTAATGCCAGCTTGGCGATTATTCAGGTGAAAACATGACACTTCTGTTTTGTTAGATTTAGGACACAGTTGCCATTTCTTGAAGTACGTTTCAAGTGATATCAGGTCTCTTTGTAGCACTTCTTCTGTCACACTAAGGTATCGATTTTGAGTGGCTAGTGTTATGATATCAGCATAACAAAATGTTTGCGATGATGTTTCTGGGAGATCGGAGATATACAAATTGAACAGTAGGGGAGACAGTACCGATCCTTGAGGTAATCCATTTATGAGCTTCCTTTCTCTACTCATACTATTTCCCATACACACTCGAAACCTTCTGTCATTGAGCATATTGCTTATAACCTGCACGATGGTCCTACGGGGTGCAATTCGGAGAAGCTTGTAAATTAATCCTTCTCTCCAGACTGCGTCAAATGCTGCTGTAAGATCAATGAATACAGCTGAGGTCTTGAGTTGTTTCTGGAAACCTGCTTCCATGTGGAATGTCAGTGAAAGCACTTGATCGCAGCAGCTGCGATTTGGCCTGAATCCAGCTTGATCAACTGTAATATGCTGAAAAATAGTTGCGCTGATTCTGTTGTGGAATAGCCTCTCAAAACGAAGGGCAACTGGTCTATAACTGTTTGGGTCATTGGCAGGCTTACCTGGTTTCAAGATGGAAATCACTTTCGTTCGTTTGAATTCTGCCGGGAGTTGTCTGTTCTGTAGAAGGTCGGTAAAAAACCTTAACAGCCAACTTCTTGCATTCTTCCCTAAATGAATGCGAAATTCTGGATGAATGTCGTCAAAATCTGGAGCTGTACTTGGTTTAACGTCTTTGAGAGCAGCATTGATGTCTTGCATCGTAAGCGGTTGTGAATACCTTGATGTGCGTGGTGTTCTTGATTCCAGAGTTTGGAGCTGGCGCCGTATGTATTTGGTATGATTCTTATCTGATGGAGTTTGGGAAGTTGTGACGATGTTAGATGCTACTTCATCCGGAGTGACTCCAGGCTGTTGCTTCACCAAAGGTGTCCTTCCTCCAAGTTTTCTGCGGTGCCCCCAAGATCTTCTACTGGAATGAGTTAGGTCGATATTCTCTACTGTCTCAATCCACCGTTCTCTCCAGGTAGTATCCATGCTGGAAAGAAGTTCATCAGCTATGTCCTCATCACCAGTATGCAGATATTAGTTATAGAGTGCATCAGTCTCTACATTCCAACCAGGGATGTATTCTTTTCTATGGCATACTCTTCTTAGCCGCCATCATAACTGCATCTACGAAACGCTTGTAATTGTGCTTGGGAGCAATCCACCTAACACATTTATCCAGTTCAGTGGTGAATGTTGACCAATTTGCTTTTCTGAAGTTCCCCTGAGCATGTGGTATTGACCGTACAACAGGAATTTTGATGCCAATGTCCACTACAATGGGGCGATGTTGACTGTGGGGAAAATGTCTTAACACTTTACGCCTGGTATGTAAGGGCTGTCCTGCATCATTGCAGCTAACAAATCACAAGTCAGGATTGAAATCCCTATTTCATGCAGCTGACTGGAAAGTACCAAGATCTTTTGGGTCAAAAATCAGATGGAGATTGTTCATTTCTGTCTATTCTACGAGTTTCTTTACACATTCATTGTCATTCGAGTACTTCCATAGTTCGTGATGGCTGTTGAAGTCGCCTATATAAACTGCAGGGTGTTGAGCAGTCGGGAGTACGGTACCTGACCACTGTGCATTTGGGGATTTATAAATGTTAAAAATAGTAATATGTGCCACACGCACAGCAACACAATGGATGTCTTCGTCTTCGTTTTGAAAGAGTATTGAGGCATCTTGGATATTATTACGAACATAAGTAGCTATACCATGTGCACTGTGATATGTTGCACCAAGAGCTGTGAAACCATTAATGAGGCACCTTTTCCGAAACTCTTCTTCATTGGCTGTATGGATTTCAATATACCCACATCTATATTATTATTCAGGATAACTTTGGATAGGTAGTCACATTTTGCTCTGCTGATGCTTTCTACATTAAGCTCGAAAACATGGATGAAAGGTCCGATGTTTCTTGTCTGGTAGCTCTGAGAAGAGCCATTTCCATGAAATACATCTGCCACTGCTGGAGGATCTTTAAAAAGATAGGTTCAGCAGCTACAGTTATTGCTTTCTTAACACCACCCGGGGGTCACGTGTAGGGCACTCTGAGGGTAAACCTACATACGTGAAACAATAATGTACCGCCTATTTATCTACTTTTATGAGATAATAAATTCACTTACTTGAAGAATTCTGAATTTTTTTAGGCAACCTGCACAAATTTAAAACTCCACTTGTACCTTTCCATTTTATTAGTTAATACTAATTGTGTAAGTATGTTTGCAATCAACACACTAGAAGCACCTGACTGTCAATGAACACTAAAATCAATCAGAAAGTGTGACCACATCACTGGAATGAACATAAATTCAATAGCACAATTTTTTTAAGCTTACAACAATGCACAAGTTTTATTTGAAAACTATGATACCGAAGATGTAGCATAACTGACCTCAAAGTTTCATTTCTACAACACATTATCTGCTTTGGCGTCCACAAATGGAGGAATCTGACTTAACACACAAGAGAACAGAAATGATCAGAAAAAAGGAATCTAACCAAATAATTTCAATATGACATTCTTTGAGTCATCACATTATTGAACTCAGACATCATTATATTGATTAATGAAACTGATTATGTTAGTTTTAAATATTTATTGTTTACTATGTACATAAAACTTAACAATTTCGAATTTTTAGATTTAATTTTTAATCTACAAATATCGCTTTTTCTGTGTGTCACTGTTGGCATGAACGTATAAAAATATTACTCAGAATATCTGGAAGCAATAGCTTCAGATAGCATTTCAGATGATACGAATGTGATGAACAAATGATGCAGAGAAAGTGAAAGAAAGAACACTTTTTCATAGTTACTTAAAGGTATTGTAAACAAATACACTTCAAAAATATCTAGCTTTACCATAGATTCTTTTTGTAGATATATATTGAATAAAACTACGAGTACATGATGGAACATTAAAAATTATCTTGATGTTCCTGAATATTTTAGATAATTTTAATCAATAGAATTTTCACATATTAGTGTTTAAATGTAACCTTGTAGAGACAGGATTGAACTGATGAAAATGGCCACTTTTGCAGATAAACCAACCACTACTGAACACAACTGTGAATAGGTACAACATATTCCATATTGTATAGGACTTGTAGTGTACGTACTTTGTTTCTTCTTTGATGTATGGCAACAGCTGATCATCAGTTTGTTCCTCTATGAATATTTCCTCCTTAGTATCTTTGGAAGGCTGTCAGTAAGAAATAAGAAAAGTAGAATAAAGAAGTAAGGAAACAAAAATATATAGGCCTAAAATAGAAACAGCTGAGAAAATAAATTTCATAGTGGCACAAGAAGACTACAATTAATTTATCTCCCATTTAAAAAATATATAATGGAAAGGAACAATCAAATGAAATCCCATTGAATGCAAGAGAGGTGTCTACCTTGGTGGCAAATGGCACACAAAAATACATTATTATCAAGCACTAAATTTTAAAAGAACAGAGAAGAAGACAATTTCCTAAAACAGTATTATACAAATTTTTTTCTATTAAGCACACAGCTCATCCTTAATAAATGTAAAGAATTTACAAACTCTTACTCATAATATTTTCTGTTTTACAAACATAATCAACGCACATACCACTTGTGCAACTACTCCAAATAATACTATACAAATTCTATTAGGTTAAAATTTACATTGCATTTACTTATTTATTTTATTTTTTACCCTTTTTGGAACCTAACTTGCACAATGACCTGCTGTATTTTAACCTGAGTCCCTTTTGCCACTGCTTTTCAAACAATTGATGAGATATAAGAACATGAAAAGGAACACACTGTTGGACAGCAGTAGACACAGTAGTATAGAAAGGGAGGAACATTGCAAATTTGTAAATTTAAAATCACCTACATATTTGTGAATATTCAGCAGAGCATACATATGTACACATACGTGTATGTGAACATGTACAATTTTAGGAAAATAAATAATAGTAATCAGTATCTCCAAATCATTGCCCAATACCATTCCTTGCTTCTGTTTCTCTTTCTGTTGATCCCTAATTCCACAATGACTAGCCATTTTCTTCATCCTCTTATATTCATATTCCCCTGTTCCCATCTTCCTACATATGACTTGACTTGTCACCCCTTTGTTCATTTCCATGTTCCTATATACTTTCTTTCCAAAAACACTTCACTGTAATATCACATAATCCCACAGTACTCCCACCACTTTCCCAACAAGTGGACAATGCTTATATCATAAGCATAGAAATATCCATCATCCCCCTATGTACATCACATTAAGACCAAAAGCATAAATCAGTTAATGTCCCAATCAATGAATGAATCAATCAATTAATCAATCAAACAACAGCAATTAGGGCTGTTGGTTGTTTAAATAGAAAAGAATTGTGGAAATATATGAAACAAATTATTTCAATCACTAAATCATCTTCCTATAAGTGAACATTTGCCAAAATTTGTCCCCTTCATTTCAAACTTATCTTCATGTTGCGACCTTTCCTAGACTTAAAGAACATGATTTAAATGTATTCATCAACTAAAGTCACTCCAAGCCATCTCTCGAATGACATCTCAGAATATACTGCTTAATCAAACAACTTGTCTCCTTTCTCCAAGTCTCCCCAGCTGAAACTTTGCAACATCTCTGTAACACAACTCTTTTGTTAGAAATCACCCGCAAGAAATGGAGCTATTTCTGTGGATCTTTTCCTGTTCTCTACTCAAGTAATACTGGTGATGGTCTCACACTCTCATTGTGGCTTTGCTGGAGATTTATATGCCCTCTCCTTTACAACCCCTAAAAAAACTCATAATCATATTAAGAGATCTGTAAATTTTATTTTCAATATGTTTAAATGATTACCATAATGAAGCTATATCCTTATTATGAATAGCTAGGTACCTACAGAGATCCCCATGAAGAAATTTCACCCATCAATATAATAATAAAACCGGAGAGGACTCTTTCTATTTGTGAAACAAAGAAACTGACTTTTCACCACGTTTACAAATATAGCATTGCCCGTGTCCATCATACAATATTGTCAAGGTCTTTTTCATTTACTCATAATCCTGAAACTTATTTATTACAAAGAGCCTCATCACTTATTTCAGTTCATTATTCATATTGTTTATATATATCAGAGAATAAAGGTCTCATAATACTGCCCTGTGGGACCCAATCCCATAATTGTTACAGGATCTTATGCTCTGAGTTCTATTTTGTAGAAATACACCAGACGTGGCCAAATTTTAATGGTAAAAGGTATATTTCTACCTTTATGTAAACTATCGACCTTTATAGCCTAATCCTTGAACTTGTTTGGAGGCAAAGTTTCCACTTGGGATATCCTGGTCCACACTATTGTATTTTTTCATACAGTGGCTACAGTGAGAACCACAATGTAATTTCATTATTCACATGGTTTTGTGTCATTTTTGTTAGTGAGCATGTTCTGTTGTTTATCTTTATATCTACATATTGTTGCTGTTTGGAAGTAAATAATGTGACCTATTGTTAAGACTGTGCATTCTGTAAATTACATATATTATTGATACTATTCAGGAGTTCAGTTGTATTTTTTAAGAGTGGTCCTAGAGAACTGTCAAATTTTGAGGTTATGGGAAGACGAAGAGACCTTTCGCCAAGAAAGACACTGTCAGAGAGCTACTTCTTGAGAAACGTCATTCACAACAAGAAATAGATTCTAGATTGCAAATACCACAGCAATCTGTAAGTAGAGTTTTAAAATGTGAAGATAACGGGAAGACAAAATGTGATGATGATGATGATGATGATTGTTGTTTTAAGGGGCCTAACATCGAAGGTCATCGGCCCAAGACAAAATGTCAACGTGTTGGAAACTGTGGGCAAAAGAAGAAACCAACCCCAAGGAGGAAGCAAAACTGATTAATTTGTCAGTAAACAACCGCAAGGTTACTAGTTTGGATTTACGTAAGAAATTAGAAGAGTATGGGTCATTTGTATTAGCCAGGACTCTGAGGCGAGAGCTGTTTAATGCTGGAATGAAAGCAAGATGACCTCAAGGCAAAGCGAAGTTTACTCCTGCTATGGCTGCAAAGAGGTTCCAGTGTGCCAAGACTCTCCAGAATTGGTCATCTGATGAATGGAAACAGGCAAGTCCATGACAATTACTGTAATTCCTAAATTATCATTCATTATTCCATTATAATCCAATCTAAGTGATGTAACCGTACAGCACAGTAAATGTATGAAATTCTTCTTTTAAACCTTACAGCTTATTGCATTTAATGCTAGGCTTATTTGTTTTATTTATTTCAGGTTTGCTTTAGTGACTAATTGGTATTTCCTGTCGAAGAAGAGACAAGTCAATATGTCAAAAGATAAGCAGAAGCATTCCATCCAGATTGAGTGAGGCATCCAACTTCAGTGATGGTCTGGAGAGTGTTTTCTTGGTATGGCCGTGGACGATTATATATTGTAGAAGGAACTATCAGACGTGAACAGTATAGTATTAAGAACCCCTTGGTAGCTCAGGTGCAAGAGTAGTTTGGCCAAAGTGCATTTATTTTTATGCAAGATGGGCCTCCTTGCCACAAAGCCAAGAAACAATCCAGACATGAACCCCATAGAATATCCTTAGCCGATAGCAAAGAAAAGTCCAGAGAAAAATAACGACAAAAATTGGCTTGATTGAGAAGCTCGGTCAGATGTGGTGTCATGATGACGATTTAAAGAGTCAGTGTAAAATACTGTTTGAGGGTATGCCCAGTCTAATCAAGTCGCTCATGAAAGCTAAGGGGGTGCATACCAAGTACTAATGTCATGAACTTAAAAACTGGTACCATGTCATGTGTTCAATTCTCAAATTTTTAATGTTTAATAATTTGGCCATATCTTTATAGTCACCCATTTAGCCATTGTTTTATCTATCCCAAACGCACTAATTTTTTGTCAGTAGTTTCCCGAGATCTACCCTAAGAAAATCCTTAGATATGTCAATCGTGATACATTTGACTTCCTGAATCTAATATATCTGCTATATCCTGCTGTAATCCAAAAGATGAGCTTCAGTGGAGTAATATTTCCTAAATCTGAACTACCTTCTATCGAGCCAGTTGTTAATTTCTTAAATGTGTATAACATAATCAGAAAGAATGCATTCCAAGAGCTTGCATGCAACACAAGTCAAGACGACTATTGTGTAATTACTAGCTTTAAGTTTAGCACATTTTCTCTATACAGAGAGTGCTACCACACTAAGTATTCATTCATCTGGTATAGCTGTTTCATACATACTCTAATCAATATCTCAAAGAACTCACTTTCGTATGTGCCCAGAAATTTTACCCATCCCAGCAGCATTTCTAGTTTAAAATTTTTGTATATTACCTTCAATGTTCCTTATAGTGGATATGTAAAGTAATTTCAAAGGATTAGGTGAAATTGTCAACTGCGTCAGGTACTGCAAAAGGACATGATCACACCATTGGTGACATATCCTATGCATCACGAGTGACGGCTGCGATGCCCATCGACTAATGAAGTATACACATTCCCATGTTGTGTAATTGCTACTTCATACCTTTCTAAATCTGTCAACATTCAACACCGTACTCAGCAACAAGCCGTAGTAACACGGCTGAAAGTAATTCTAGCATCAAGGAAGACAATGTACACTGCCGGGTGGTGCTCTCAGTGCTTTTCAATTAGCATTCTGGCAGTGAAAATTGCATGAGTTGTTCCAACACCCTTAATGAAGATGCATTGGATAGCAATAATGCCGGCGATTTCACCCAGTCAATAATGAAGGCTACTCTAAAAGATCTTCTCATGTACAATTGGGTGCAATTTGGATGGTAATTTGCACATTCTGCTGAATCGTCATTTTGCTCAAAAATAGGCACAAGGATGTTTACAGTCCAATGACTGGGAACAGAGCCAGAGTCAACTCTGGCACTGAATAAGCTTGTCAGCCAGTTGATAATGAGTTCTTTAAACTGCCTCATCTTCCAGAAGTTTGCTGGATGGTCATCCGGTCCTGGCACTTTTTGGTCCTTCATACTCCTAATGGCACTCTCCACTTCCTTTGATGTGATGCATAGGATGGGTCTTACCATCAGGAATAGGGTGATGTGGTAATTCAATGCAGGAAATATCTACAAATGTTGTTGCCAATGATTGAGGATTTATTGTTTGTCCTCTAATCACTGGTCATCTTTGTCTCTAATGCAGACAGTGTGCTCAATACTTGTGTCAATTTTCGTCAGATGGAAAACAGTTCTCTTCTTCCTCCCTTGAACTCAGTGGTGTACAGAGTTTATCAGGACTACACCGACAAAAATTCAAGGATGCTCTTCGTATTATGTTAAGAACAATGGTTCAATCAAACTGGCGGGAAAAATATTTTTGAGAAAATGAGGTTAAATTGTTACTTCCTGGTGCGCGATTGAAATTGAAGAGCTGCTGCCGCCTTTCAGGGAAGACAGGGTTAGGGACGTGTTGTGGAGTGTATGAGCAGACAGAGATAATGCTTCCTCATACGACTTCAATATTATTGTCTCTGACAGGCAATATCCACAGTCCATTTATCTAATAGCTGTAACTGCACACACAGTTAAAGAACACACTATATTTAAGACACACATGTTAGTCAAGGAAAGCTCCAGATTGTTTCTCCTCTCGTCTGTTTGTCGCAGTAATATTCTATATTAATTAACATGCTCGAAGATTGTGTATTCCTTCCCTCATAATATTGTAAACTCAATGAAATACTGAATGAAGGAATCAACACGCCGAGTGATTTGATTACAGTGTATGTTCAATAAGGCCCCCTCCTACTTTGGTGTATAGTTCACTATGGCATAGTAGTGAGTGACTATGGACTATGTCCAGGATGTGTAGTGTGTGGCGAACGGCTTGGAAAGCTGCCTGTATTCTTGTTACAAGATGTCTTCTCTTTCTAAAGGGTTCACATAGTAGTCAATTCATGTAGAACAAACTGTACAGTGCCTACCGGAGTGTGGAAGCGACTATGCGAAAAGAACGAGAAACTTGTGCATTCGCATCGAGAATTACCTATTTCTCCAAATTTCACTTCCCCTCCCTTCTCTTTTCTGACGCACTGCGGCTGACTCTCTTACATAGCAAATAGAGCAAGTTCATCAATCTGAACTGCATGACCGGAAGTAACAAGGTCAGTTTAATTTCCTCAAAAGGAAACATTTCCCCGAGAATCTGACTGCACCATCATTCTCAACATTACACGAAGAGCATCCCTGATTTCTCTGTCAGTATAGTTCTGATACACCTTGTACACAGGTCATTACAGTGAGTGCGTCTCGATTGAGATTTATATACAGTATGCCTTCGTCTTATCCTACAACTGTTCTTGGACTGCAATCATCCATAAGAAAGTTAGATATTGAATACAAGAGGAACTAGGTTATATCGTACCCAAGTTTACTGTGACAGTTGCAGAGAATGATCTGTAGAATGTGTCTACATGTTGTCAAATGCATTAAGATCAACAAGAGGAAAATTTATGTTGTTGCTAGGGTCTCCTTCTAGTCTTTAAGCTTCCACCACTTGATGTTCTCAGGGGCATAGAAGTCCTTAAATTCGCTATGCCTACTTTATGCAGAGGTGGAATACAGTCAGATGATATGACATTCACATCCTTTCTTCGTCGTAGATCAAGGTGCTGAACGACGATCAGGTCAATTTGCTTCCTGCAGTCACCACAGGTGAAACCTCAAATATGAGCTCCATCATCATATCAGGTACCGAAAGTATTACCACCATGGCAGCTATAAAAATTCTTAGTGACCATCATGCGCATTAAGGTCATCACAGAGAAGTGGAAACTCATCTTCAGGATACGCTGCAACATAACCTCGTAGTTCCTGCCAATGCTCTTCCTTATCTAGGTCATCACAGCCAGATTGTGACATAGAAAACACAAGTTCGAGAGGATGCAACATTGAATGTAATTCACATAAGGCTGTCGGAATAGCACTGAACCTCAGCAACTCAATCTTGCATGCTTGCGCACACAATGAAATCAACACCATTCCTGCTGGATGTAACCTGGCAGATAAGTTCACAGACATCTTTGATGTCATTAGATTTCTGGCCTTTCCAAAGCGAGCAACTTAAAATCTAATTACATAGCTACACTTCAATTCTAAACCGGACTTACATTATCCAAATTGCAACAGGTTAACAGGAACAATAGAATGAAAAGATTAAGTAATAATAAAGCAAGAATGATATTTACTAATAAAATAATTATTCTACAATAATTCTAAGCCACATTTAGATATATCCTACCTACAATAGTTTAACTGAAGCAACAAATATTCCTAAAGTATGAATTTATGGAACTTATGAGAATGTAAATATTCATTGACTATGTACATAAAATTTAGTTTCCTTGATTCATCAAAGAGACAAAAAGGTGAATAGTTTGAATGTAATTATCAGTCAAAGAACAGTGGCCAGTTATAATCATAAATTTAAGCCATATTAATGAAAGTTAATTGAACATAACCTACGGCATATTGTTTATTTGATGGTTTCTACCATTTCTCTTTCACACCGACACAGATAGGTCATATGCCGATGATGAGCTAAAAATGGCTAGGAACGAGAAGGAAGCAATTGTGGCCTTAATTAAGGTACATTCGCACCATTTGTTTGCTGTGAAAATGTGAAACATGCTCTTCAGGGCTGTCGACAGTGGGTTCGAGCCCAGGTTCTTATAAATGCAGGCCAAGAGCTACATGGCCAGTTATTCAGTACAACAAGGAAGCAATTGCTTGAATTCCTTCTCTTCCAATACTTACTGTGAGAGTATATTAATATGTAATTTCAAACAATACGTTAAAAAGTAAGTTTTTATTTTAGAAATTCAGCTTTCACAGTTCCCCAGATGTACATGCACATTTGGACATAAGTTTTCATATACATGTCCAAAATTTTACGATACATGGGGTACTTTGGAAAAGTAAAGAGTAAAGTAGATTCCCAAAATTCTATGCTGAGCATGCCTTCCTCCCTTGAAGTCTAGATGGACTGCCTACGTATGCTCTTCGGATTTAGGATCGAGGTGGCCCTTACTTCTTCGCAGCTTCTCTGTATGCCCTTCACCAAGAATCCCTTTAAGAGACTTATCAAGCTTATCGGCATTGTAATTACGTTAGACAATGCTTCCAAATTTATGCTTATATTCTTGCAACACATTCGGAAGTAACCCCATGAAAGAACCTTACTCAGAAGAACAGCCAAAGACATGATTCTTGAGGTGATCAAGCTAATGCAAGTTGAACCTAACAGCACGTCAGTTAGAGTAAAACAATTCACTTCAACTAACATTTCTTGACAATGTGAACATTTGGTACCACATGATACAACAAGCAACGTCTCTCACTGAGGGACAAAGAAAAAGTGATAACAATCAAGAAAAAGGTTTATCACAATAGTTCTATGATCTTTGACTGTCCTACATCAACACAGATCTATCCATATTAAGAAACAAAGTACACATATATGTGAAGATAAACCGACGTCCAGAATTATCACATGGAATATTTGGAAGAGAAGTCTACGAAAATATTAATAAATAGCAGGGTATATGCTGTAAACGGGAATCATAGATCAAAGGTATCTGGGCATAGAGAAATACTCACAGGTCAATTTATCTCCAAAAGTGAGGAGACAGGGTTGGATCAAACACATTTCAATGACACTTGGGTGAAATATCAATTAAGAAATAGTAAATGTAATTATTATCATTATTTTACTGTAAAACCAATTATAGTATTAACATTAACAGCTAAAAGATAGCTGGGCCTCTCAGAGAAGTTAACCGTTAACAATGTAGAATGACACTACATAAGCACTGTACAAGTCTACAGATAGTTTCAACTTACAAGTTCTACACAACACTTTATAGTGCAAATGCAGTTTTCACACCACACACAGGATTTCTACAAACCAATTTTACTAATTCCGCATCAATATATCGAAATAATACACTTTTAATACTTCTGCATCATTTATGCAGCAGTGTATACTGTGGAAAGAAATCTTTCACCTACAACATATTGTAACCGAAAATGGCATAACTGGAGTTAAAATTGAGATTGCCGCAAAAGCCTAATTTAATTCGGTCAGTGGGTCATTTACAACAGCTGTGGTGAAGGCCAGGATCTGATAACATTGGAGAAATTCGCCTTTAGGCTCACTGCTGCATGGCCGCGTGGCGATCCACTCCTTTTCTCTTATTGGTTAGGAGGTTAGAATGCGACAGATAGGAACAGTTAACATTTTCAAGGCTAACACCACCCGGCAAGTTTTCAGAACTCTTCACAAGAACAGTTTTGAACCATGATACTTTAAGAAGACGTGAAAAAAATTATGATTGGTTTCCAACTAATCACACTTTATAGGCCGAGAACTGATAAAAGCAGTGTGTAATCGACGCTCAACTTACTCAGCTCCTATACTACTGATTTCATACTGCTCTACTTTATAGCACAACTTCTCTTCGCTTTCCCACTACAATTCTACAAGATATTCTTCACCAAGAGACGTTTATTAGTCATAATGTCTCATAAAGGGAACACTTTATTTCATCTTCTACAAGACATAACCATGACTATATTAATTCCAGAACACGTGTGGTATGCATAAATCATCTGAACCCGCAAGTTAAGTGTCGACTGACATTCAAATAGGAATGGTTGGAACACATATCAATGTGCCGCTTCAGAGAGAGAGAGAGACAGGAAGCCTACTCTTACGAGAAGCCTGCAAGACAAGGAACAAGGGGAATCATCACGCTGCTTGCAAGAGGAATATTTACCTTCATCATGGTGCACCTTGCAAGGGATATTCCTTCTGGAATGTCTAACTTAAAGGGGAGATCCCACCAAACCCTAAAGGGTGGTAAAGGGACCAATCGTGAGACGTTGCCAGCCAGGAATAAATCAACTTTTAGGTAATGTTTTTAATATTAATTTCATTTCCAGAGGGACTTCATTCTTGAAATAATATTTTCTTTTACTTTCTGCTGTTGCAAATTCTTATCGCTTCTGATCTACTTATTGATGTTGGTAAATTTTGTGAATGATTGAAATACACTCATGTCCATAAAATCCAGAACACCTTGAAAGACTAGAGATAGGAAATCTATATTCATAGGACATGTGCATTAGTATGTTCTGAGGACAGGTCCACATCAATATCTCTGTGCAACACCGACTGGTAAATTGTGCCTGCTGTATTTTTAGTCTTAAGGTCTATAAAATGTGCTTAAATGTAGCTGTGTATGCTTTTATAATATACTTTATATTAGGCTTATACCTTGTCAAATTAAGTAATATAGACCTTAAGACTAAAAACAACGCAATATGACAAAGTCATTCTAGGAACTTGTTTTACTCGTAGAACTTGAACGTTAATGACATAATTCAAGGTCATATGTACATAGCAAAGTTTTATCATACGTTGTGATCCTTTTAATGTGTTCAAAAAGTGGTATCTTTTTAATATATAATAGTTTTCTAAACTTAGACATAAAACACAGTATTATTCACTCTGAAACATATTACCTAATGACAGTCAAATATGAAATGTTTATGGGCAAGGTACAACTATTAAAAAAATGTATTCTAATGTGAATGTACACAACAGCTGAGGATGACTTGTGAATAGTCGAAACAGGTCCTGTTATTAAGAAGAAAATTTTAATAAATTAGTATTGATTAGGTGGATCTCTTTCTTTCTATGACATATTTAGTTCATCTATATGAGTTGAGAAACTAAACTCTTGGCACTAAGGTGACATAAGTGAAGTGTGTTTTTATGTCTATTTAGGGCTGACTGGACAATGTGAGTTGTAACTTCAAGGAGGGGGAGATTAGGGTGAATGGACTAGCAGGTAGACAGGTTGATGGGATAGCTGGGGAAGGGGAAGTGTGGCAAGGGAAAATATAGCTATGGTCAGAGGGATTATGGCTGTTTGTGGTATGCATTGCCAATTGCTGAAATGAAACTAAAACACAGCATGTGACTACATCCTATTAATGGTCAGCAATTAACATATTTTAGGTAATTAAATTGTCAGTAATAATAATAGTGATAATGTGCAACAGCAGATTAGGCATACAGAATACTCAAGTAGGAGCTTTTTCTACGTAGTGTTGACGTAGAGCTATGTACACGTAATATGGAGGCCTGACTTAAAAGAGAACGAGTTAGGAAAATTTTATTAAAGAGTATGTAGATCGACAGGTGGTAGGATAAGAAGACAGATTAAGTGAATAGATATTTAGACAGATAGATAAATACAGTAAATGTATTTATAGATAGATAGATAGACAAATTTACTTGAAAAAATAAAAAAGCTAGCTCCTCAGCTGTGACTTACGGTAAACGATGGGTTTGGACTCACATAGTCAAGTGATCAAATAGCACTGCAAGAGAAGCTTATGCCATAGAAAGTTCCTTTAACTGGCACACTTTTAATTTCATCCCGTCAGCCTTCTTGATTATGATGTCTCCTGAGTCAGTCCAAGTGTTTTTAAAACCAAAACACTGGATTGCTGTCGTCATGATGGACATTCTGGTAGCTGTAAGATCTTCACAGATTGTTGTGGGTGAGCCTTTCAGTTTCCTTTTCCTAGTGAAGACATTCTGCCATGAGTGATATGACACAAATTTGAATAGGATAGGTCTTGTTTTCCATGGTGATCAAGGACCTAGTCTGTGACACCTATCAACATCATTCAGTGTAACATATGCACCTACTGCTTTGCACACGCTGAGCACTAGTTCATCTCAGTTTTTGTTCAAACATTCGGGGATGCCGAAAATCTTACATTATTCCTCCTGCTGTATTGCTCCAATGAATAACATTTGGAGTCCATATCCTCCTTCATTTTGTGGATTTCCACCTCCTTTTTATCAAGATTTTCAGTTAACTCTGAAAATGCTTCGACATTAAATATTAAACTTTTTTCAAGTTCTCTTATAACCATTTCTGTTATGCAGGTCAAAATGGCCTGCACAATTTTTTTAAGGAAGCTGTCCGAGTTAATAAAGTCGTCCAGCGTGCACTTCATGAGGTGGTCTATGTTGGCATCATTGGTAGTGGCTGGGCTTCTAAGTCTGTTGTTTTGGCGGCCCATTTTGTTTACAATGCAAATTTGGAAGAAAAAGAACAATACCGACAAAATGTGTTGGTACGATTCATAAATACAAACGTAACACTGCCGCAAGTTTTTATCACTTCCACTGCTGTATAACACCTCCAAATCACTTGATTACTGAGGAGCCTCACTCACCCACGTCCGTGACGAACCATTTCATCAGATAGGTTAGAAACTCAACATGGCGCGGCCCAAATGGTGTCACGATGCATTACGCATTTACACAAGGTTTACCTACATCAGCACATTTAATAATTGTAATAATAATAATAATAATAATAATAATAATAATAAGAATAAGAATAATCGCAATAGCAATAAGCACTTGAATGAGTATTAAGTTCAAGTGATTTTCACACTTACCTGCATTCAGTCAGTGTTTTTTTGTCTCTTTTTACATTTTACGAGGTAGTGACTATCGCACACGTCATTACATAGTAAACAAACAGAGTCATCTGTTGTCTATGTGCATATTTTGCTGTGGAAGCCATACATTTAAGCTATTAGAAAGCTGAAAACGCAATATAGGCCTCTCCATTCAGCAACAACACAGAATATACAATAGTAAGCAAAACAAAACATTGAAAATTGGATCAACCGATCAGAGCGCTATAGGCTACCCATATAGCTACTGAAGCTATTGGTTACTTCACATTCAATATCACACTTGGTTTTGTTTGAATGTTTATTCAGTGCTTCTATTAAGGGATAAATAAGGTATGTCCATTTTATCTGGCCAAAGAATGAATTTCCAGATTTTTTCTGAATTCCCTGACATTTCCTGGTTTTCCCGCTATTAATCGAATTCTCTGACATTCCCGAGTTGCGGTTTTCCATGCAGGTGGACACCCTGTTAAACCCTTATTTCGGCCGATGGCCTTCGATGTTAGGCCCCTTAAAACAACAAGCAGCATCATACCCATATTTGTATGGGGAGGCCACTCACTTTTTATTTTCGTTGAAGTGAAAAAAGGTTCATGACCGTGTGTTGCTGTGTATGTTTTTACTAGCTGATGTGGTAACCTCCTTTTGTCGAATTAGTCAAGTGAAGACTCTCATGCTTGAAGTTGGCAACAGCTTCAATGTTGAAATCGGCTACTGAGGGATGTGTAATGAAGAATCAGTAACGAAAGGAGGGTAGAACGATATTTAAGATCAGAGAAAAAAGGGTTAAATTTTGTGAAAAACACTGTGTATACATTTACCTACACCGTCAACCTTTCTGGTATGAACTAGTTGCCTTTGTAGCGTCAGAACAAATGACACTTGCACTTCTTGTATTGTATCTGTGTGGTATTGAGGGAAGGGGGTGTGGCGGAGGAGAGGAGATGGGCAGAGCATTGAGCTTATGCGCTGTTGGCTGTAGGCTGAACATTTACAGCGATAATGGCACAAACTTCTTCAGAGTAGGTAAAGAAATCAAGACCTTTCAGTAAAACAACCTCCAGAAAACCAACTCTTCACACAACTGCAGGCATGGGACTAAGTTTCCTCCTTTTTATAACACACGGTCCTCTATGTAACACTTTGACTAGAGTAATCAGGATCATGATATTAATCCCTTAGGCATGAGATCACGGCTGATGATGCACATGCAATGGGCGAAACATGTCCCCTTAAATTAGTATGACAAGATGAAATTCTTAATTTTAAGAACCCAATGTGTATTGAATACGAGGATTTCAATAAACTTTTGTAACCTCGTTGAATTAATGTACATTTCAATATGGACCAGTCATGAGATCTGTAACATATAATTATCTGAGATTGTTGTAAACAACCCACGGAGTGAAATTAAAGTTCACTGTTTGTATCGGAGTTGAACCCTTTACACAAATATTATATTAATGTTGTGCAGGAAACTAACAACTCATATAATGACTATTAATCCATGCATAGATCAAGAGGCCACCTTCTTGTCAGTGGATGACTGCACAATACTCCAATACTAGCGGACTGGAAACATTAGAAATTCTGTATCACCTCACAAATATAATTATGATGGCAGAACAACTTGGACCACTTCATCCTGGCACTCAACACTCTGAGATACAAGTTTAGGATCTCTTCAGAAAGGGGAACAGAAAGAAGCCACACTCACACATCTCAGGTGTTACATCGTGTTATACTAATTTATGTTTCGCCCATTGCATATGCATCATCAGCCGTGATCTCACACCTGGGGGAATAAAAATCAGGATCCTGATTACTGTATGCAAAGTGTTACATAGAGGAATAATTAATGAGAAATACACAAATGGTGCCTTTAACCCTGACATGTTGTTGTTTGAGTCATCAGTCCATAGACTGGTTTGATGCAGCTCTCCATGCCACCCTATCCTGTGCTAACCTTTTCATTTCTACGTAACTATTGCATCCTACATCTGCTCTAATCTGTTTGTCATATTCATACCTTGGTCTACCCCTACCGTTCTTACCACCTACACTTCCTTCAAAAACCAACTGAACAAGTCCTGGATGTCTTAAGATGTGTCCTATCATTCTATCTCTTCTTCTCGTCAAATTTAGCCAAATCGATCTCCTCTCACCAACTCGATTCAGTATCTCTTCATTCGTGATTCGAACTATCCATCTCACCTTCAGCATTCTTCTGTAACACCACATTTCAAAAGCTTCTATTCTATTTCTTTCTGAGCTAGTTATTGTCCACGTTTCACTTCCATACAATGCCACGCTCCACACGAAAGTCTTCAAAAACATCTTTCTAATTCCGATATCAATGTTTGAAGTGAGCAAATTTCTTTTCTTAAGAAAGTTCTTCCTTGCTTGTGCTAGTCTGCATTTTATGTCCTCCTTACTTCTGCCATCGTTAGTTATTTTACTACCCAAGTAACAATATTCATCTACTTCCTTTAAGACTTTGTTTCCTAATCTAATATTTCCGACATCGCCTGCCTTCGTTCGACTGCACTCCATTACTTTTGTTTTGGACTTATTTATTTTCATCATGTACTCCTTACCCAAGACTTCATCCATACCATTCAGCAACTTATCGAGATCTTCTGCAGTCTCAGATAAAATAACAATATCATCGGCAAATCTCAAGGTTTTGATTTCCTCTCCTTGGACTGTGATTCCCTTTCCAAATTTCTCTTTGATTTCCTTTACTGCCTGTTCTATGTAAACATTGAAAAGGAGAGGGGACAAACTGCAGCCTTGCCTCACTCCTTTCTGGATTGCTGCTTCTTTTTCAAAGCCCTCGACTCTTATCACTGCAGACTGATTTTTATACAGGTTGTAGATAATTCTTCGTTCTCGGTATCTGATCCCTATCATCTTCAGAATCATAAATAGCTTGTTCCAATCAACATTATCGAATGCCTTTTCTAGATCTACGAATGCCATGTACGTGGGCTTGTCCTTCTTGATTCGATCCTCTAAGATCAGACGTAAAGTCAGGATTGCTTCACGTGTTCCTACATTTCTTCTGAAGCCAAATAGATCTTCTCCCAACTCAGCTTCAACTTGTTTTTCCATTCTTCTGTAAATAATACGTGTTAAAATTTTGCAGGCATGAGATACTAAACTAATGGTGCGGTAGTTTTCACACCTGTCAGCACCGGCTTTCTTGGGAATAGGTATAACAACATTCTGCCGAAAATCGGATGGGACTTCTCCTGTCTCATACATCCTGCACACTAAATGAAATAACCTTACCATGCTGGTTTCTCCTAAGGCAGTCAGTAATTCAGAGGGAATGTCATCAATTCCAGGTGCCTTGTTCCTAATTAGATCACTCACAGCTCTGTCAAACTCTGACCTCAAAATTGGGTCTCCCATTTCATCAACATCAACAGCCTCTTCATGTTCCAGAACCAAATTATGTACATCGTTACCTTGATACAACTGTTGGATATGCTCCTGCCATCTTTCTGCTTTGTCTTCTTTTCCTAGAAGTGGCTTTCCATCTGAGCTCTTAATATTCATGCACCTAGATTTCCTTTCTCCAAAGGTTTCCTTGATTTTCCTGTATGCAGCATCTACCTTTCCCAGGACCATACATCCTTCGACATCCTTGCACTTCTCCTTCAGCCATTCTTCCTTAGCTACCTTGCACTTTCTATCCACTTCATTCTTTAATCGCCTGTATTCTTTTCTGCCCTCTTCATTTCTAGCATTCTTGTATTTTCATCGTTCATCAATCAGGTCAAGTATCTCCTGAGTTATCCACTGATTCTTAGTTGATCTTTTCTTCCTTCCTAACATTTCTTCAGCAGCCCTACTGACTTCATTTTTCATGACTCTCCACTCTTCCTCTATTGTGTTTCCTTCAGCCTTTTCATTTAATCCTTGTGCAACATGTTCCTTGAAACAATCCCTCACACTCTTTTCTTTCAACTTGTCTAGATCCCATCTTTTTGCATTCTTTCCTTTCTTCAATTTCTTCAACTTCAGATGGCATTTCATGACCAACAAGTTGTGGTCAGAGTCCACGTCTGCTCCTGGGAAAGTTTTGCAATCCAACACCTGGTTTCTGAATCTCTGCCTAATCATAATGAAGTCTATTTGATACCTTCCAGTGTCTCCAGGTCTCGTCCACGTATACAGCCGTCGTTTGTGGTGTTTGAACCAAGTATTGGCAAGGACTAAATTATGATCAGTGCAGAATTCAACCAGCCGACTTCCTCTTTCGTTCCTTTGTCCCAATCCAAATTCTCCTACTGTACTACCTTCTCTTCCTTGGCCTACCACTGAATTCCAGTCTCCCATCACAATTAGATTCTCGTCACCTTTTACATATTGTATTAAATCTTCTATCTCCTCATATATTCTCTCAATTTCTTCATCATCCGCTGAACTAGTAGGCATATAGACCTGCACTATTGTGGTTGGCATTGGTTTGGTGTCTATCGTGATGACAATAATTCTTTCACTATGCTGGTCGTAGTAGCTTATCCGCTGCCCTATTTTCTTATTCATTATTAAACCAACTCCTGCATTTCCCCTGTTTGATTTCGTGTTGATAATTCGGTAGTCGCCTGACCAAAAATCCTGTTCTTCCTGCCAACGTACTTCACTTATACCAACTACATCTAACTTTAGCCTATCCATCTCCTTTTTCAGATTCTCTAACCTACCACAACGATTCAAACTTCTAAGATTCCACGCTCCGACTCGCAGAATGTCAGTATCCATCTTCCTGATGATCGCCCCCTCTCGTGTAGTCCCCACCCGGAGATCCGAATGGGGGATTAGTTTACCTCCGGAATATTTTACCCGGGAGGAAGCCATCATCAGTACATCATTCATGCAGAGGGAGCTGCATGTCCTCGGGAGGTAGTTACGGCTGTAGTTTCCCGTTGCTTTCAGCCGTGTAGCAGTATCAACACAGCTAAGCCATGTTGAGTATTATTACAAGGCCGTTTCAGTCAATCATCTAGACTGCCGCCCTTGCAACTACCGAAAGGCTGCTACCCCCCTTTCGATGAACCATTCGTTAGTCTGGTCTCTCAACAGATACCCATCCAATATGGTTGCAGCTGCGGCTCGGCTATCTGCTTCATTGGGACACGCAAGCCTCCCCACCGCGGCAAGGTCACATCGTTCGCACCCATTCCTTAAAACTAGAACAGACTATGCTGGCCCAAATCTAATTAAAAAATTGTGTGAAATAGAACAAGACCAGACTGCTAGCTAATAAGGCTCTCTACTTAGACATGATACCCGATCTCACCACAACAACATTTTTCTCCGCACTTTATCAACTTAGTTCTCATAGAGGTCAACCCCTAAACATTTACAGCAATAATGGCACAAACTTCAACGGAGCAGCTACAGAAATCAAGGCCTTCCTGCAAAATAACCCTCAGAAAACCAACTCTTTGCACAACTGCAGACATGGGACTGATGTGGCATTTCATCCCTCCTGCAACACCACACTTTGGTGGAATCTAGAAAGTAGCTGTCGTGAGTCTGATTTAACGCCCCAGACAAGTGATGAATTCTTATTGCTTCACCAACAAAGAATGTACCATTCTTGAAACATATACATCCTCTCACCAAAGCTAAATGATGAACCTTTTGACACTTCTTACCTAACTACAACCAATTTCCTTTTAGGAGAGCCAATTACTACACTCTCTGGTCATGATTATACTTCCTCTCTCATCACAACCTTGCCCACATGGCTATATTTTCAGCAGCTAACCCAGAACTCCTGGATGAGATGGTGAAATGAATATCTTAATAAATGGGCAATGAAATACCCAATAGCAACATAGTCATAGTAAAAGAAGATGACACGCATGCTATGAAGTGGACGATGACAGTGATCAAATGTGCAACCTGGTAATGATGAATTATTCATGTAACGAATGTTCAGGTGAGTAATGGTGAACTTACAAGGTCTATTCACAAACACTATCCCTTACGAAGTATGAAACAGAAAGGCAAGATAACTCTTCAATGGCTTATTTATTCATTGCATGTTTAAGTCATATTGTTCCGAGATTATCTGTGGAACGCAGAGAGGTGAAAGAAGGTGTCAGCATTAATGGGTCTATCTACGATATCAAAGATAAACTTTAAAACAAAGGTTATATTTCTTTTCAGATCTCAAATTTAACAAAATTCTTCACTAGGTCAAGGAACAAAATATCAGGTACAAAATAGCAAACAAGAATAGAAATCCAAGGTTGGAAATTACAAGTTTTGAGCTTCCAGCTCCAATTTACAAGTTTACAACGTCACTAATGTTGCGTTTGGTTAGATAATGAGAGATATCTCCCAAGACACAGTTCCAGAGCACCTTGCTCCAAACGTTACACATACGGCCTTCCAAAGGCCCGACTGAAAATTGCACCAATATCAGACAAGAGTTTACATGCTCTTTAAATTCAACCAAGGATGCTGTGCTCCCAATTCATTACAGCCTACTCAAGGAAACATTGCACAAAACTATACAATTTCTGGCACCTCTAGGCACAACCTACAATTCCTTTACACAGCGGTATCTAGTACCCATACTTCTGGACCTTCATGGAAGAGAACAACAGGTTATATTACTGGTCCAAACTCAAAATGTATGCAGTCGTAAACTTGGACTCCTTGAAAACCAACTTTTGAAACCCTACTTGGGCTTGTGGCCCGATGATGCAGAGACTAATTCTACACAACTGAGGTGACTCGAAAGAGAAGTTAATGAGTGATTTACAGAAGAAAAAGGTTACAAAATCGTAGTCACCTCAAGATAAACTGAAGGGGAATTTGAGTGGGTAACACACTCTCTATCCCCAATTTACAGTTTAAGTCTGTATGAAATTTTACATTAGCAGAATGAAAGCTTACATTTTTGAAAACAGATGATTTACATAGTTAAACATTAGAAGCTTCCTCTCCTGTGAGTTTAAGGAGATAGCTACAGATATAGAAAACTGGTGGCCATTACCTGGGCTGACATTCTGCCTGCCAAAGAATTAGGCCTCCTGTCTTAACACACACTCAGAAATTTGACGAGAATAAGACAAGGTAACTAGAAAAAGTCGCGGATTTTATACCCGAGGGGAGGGTTCGAGAAGGCTCTGGGCAAAATCTGACCACACCCTATCATTTTATTTGATACTCAAAAAGTTACAAGAAGCTTATGATTGGCTGAAAAATAAATACAGAAAATTTGTGATTGGCCAGACTACAAAGCTGGCGAGATGAGAATGAAGTGTTGCAAAACATTGAAGTATCAAAATAAATGAAAGTAAATTTAGTTGAGGAAACTTATAAACCCAAAACTTCTTTAAATCAGTAATTATTCCACCTTGCACCAGAATACATGACCGTAGCTTTTTGTGGGGACATCTATGGAGAAAAATTCAAACTTTTTGATGTACACCAAAACAAAACAAACAAATCCAGTCAGTTTAGGAAACGTTAAAATAACATACTCAGTTATTCAGTAGTGACATCTTCTGATCAATGTCCCAACTTTATGCATTAGCAGTTTCAAGTTTTGTTCAACAGATAATGTTCCCTAAGGCGCTTCTTTTCAATGCGCGGGTTGAGGTGCACCTCCCAGTACAAATATTATAAGTCACAATGGACTAGTACCACCACAGACCACATTAGGGAGAAAAGGAATATTTTTCACTTGCCAAGAGATGGCTACAATGTGTGTAGTATACAAGCGAACAATCAGAGTAAACAAGCATGTCACCTGCAACTTGTATCAATAAATTACTGTATTATTTAGAAAACAATAATTAATATAATCAATAACATAACAAAGGTGTTTCATTTGGAAACAACTAGTAAAATATCCTGTAACAGTAACAAAAGAATGTATCTTTCAGCTATTTTTGTTCAAAACTAATTAACGAATTGAAAAGTATTAGTAGGAAAGATACCGAGTCCCAAATGACATAGAGTAGAGGTCTTTGGAATAATCCTAACTGCTGCACAATTCATAACGCAAGATAGTGGAAAAACTTGAAAGAAAAGTGAAAACTAGGTATGTAAACAGTCATCTCATAAAAAAGTATATTATCAGTAGGACTATCAATCATGTGCACTAAAAAGATGGATCAAACCCCGGTATCTGTTGAGCCATTTTCTACCCATTTCCATTATCAGATGATGGCTTATCAAATTATGTACATTACCTCAAGAGAGTTTTCCTGCGATGACTCTGGCTCGGTTAACTCTGATTTAACTTCTTCTTTCAGAGCTATCACTTCTGATACATGTTCAAAATTTTCCTGTGGAAAATAAGATATATTAGGTATGCTCATAACACACATCTACAAATACAGTCACTAACAAATGAGCATGTTAATTCATTAATTTCCAGTGTTACAGTTACTTTCAGAATTTCACTAATGTTTAAGGAGGATTTCTACCAGCAGAGGACTGTTATAACCAAAGGCTGTACTGAGAATGGTGTTACTATTCTTGTTCACTCCTTATGTCAGAGGAAGGATGAGACTGAGAACAAAATATAAAATGCGAAACATTATCTAGCCATACCAGAAGATATAATACCAGAGATGGAATTGGGGCTATCTCACACAGAATTTTGGAAGGAAGCAGACATAGGCATAAACACTAAATTGTATGAACTGTTTTCATATGTTCAATCATATCAATCAAATCATAAAAGTTGTCTGAACCAATTAGAAGCGTTTCATTTCTAAATGATTTTTTGTTCTTGGCATAGAGTTTGTTTATAGACAGATCAAAATTACTTGAAATAATGGAATCACATTCTCTACTATAGTTTTGCTGAGATCACAGGGGCTACATAAAACATTAATACAGTTCTGTTTCAAACAGCATATTTCAATGCTTCCAAGTGTAAAATAAAAAACATATACATGAAAGCAGACTTATCACAGTCATGTAACAGTGAAAGATGTGATGTAGCCCAAGGTCAAAGCAGCTAGATATGAAATATTTTACTACTATAAGCATGTTATGTAGTGTTCTGTGAGGAGCTGAGGGGATGAGGACACCGTCAGTGGAGAATCAGCAGTGTTGGAGTGTATATCTGCAGTTTCAGAAGATCTTTTATCATCTACTACGAGACATTTAAATTACACTCTTGGATTTATAAAACCTTGTCAGAATTAAAGGGGGGAGGGACTGTGATTAAAAGCTTATATTCTAATGTAAGTTAAGTAACTAATAAAAGTGAATTAAAGTATCAAGTTCTAGAACATACCAACTTCTTACATTCAATACAGAAGAGAACAGTAGCTGAACTAAGGAATGGATGAAAAGGATGCACAAAAAGGACAAGGAATTAATGTGTAAGAGGAAAGAAAAAATTCTGTTTAATGTGCCTTAAGTCCTTAAAGTGTCAGAGCCCACTAAGAAGGGGCACAGAAAAGAAATTATTCTCAGAATTCATACCTTCTAGAGCCCTTAGACATGGTTCTCTACTGTATATATCATAGAATCTGACCTCTATTTGAGGAATAAAATGAGCTAATCGCTATTCTGTCTTTCTAGAATAATTCAACATCTGAGCATATTACTCATTTTGGGAGAACGTACATTCAGATTTTGAGCTATTTCATCCCTCGTATGTCATAGGCAAATCTGCTCATTCCTTAAAACACATAATATCTTCCAGCACATTGTGGATGTGAGGGTAAACCAGAATAAACACACCGGTGTTAACATTTCGTTTAGCAGACTGGTGTATCCAGGCTCAAGAACAGTAATGAAAATTTGTGTTTTAACTTCTACACTATTTATGGTAGGAGTAATAATTTTCAACATGTGGTGCTAATGATGGTGCAGTAGTAGGGGGATATAAGTTTTTTAAAAGGTAAGATCAGCCAACCATCATCTATTATAATCAAAGGGGAAAAATAAGGAAGGTGCAACACCTAAACCAAAGTAATTACAATACTGACAGCAAAAAGTACAGACTAATCCAAGCATAACCTTAAGTTCCTAAGAGTTGGCAGCTTTGTGTAGCGTGTAGTGGTGTATTCCCAGACAAATAAACAAAACAGAGTTGTACTACGCATAGATGCTCATTCAGCAATTGGTGACTGCTGGTGTTAATACTGAGGAAGCACATAGAAAATTATGCCCCTGCCAAACTTATTCAGCTATTAAGGGTTAATGACCTCTATAAAGTTATCTGGAATGAGACTTACAAGTGATGCAGTTGTTTTTCCTTCAAGCCAGGCTGGTTCCTCTTTGATCTTTGCTTCTAGGTCCATTTTGCACTGCAAACTGAAGTAGTTAGAAGGTACTGGGAAGGTTGATTACTTCCAATGACCTTACACTGAAACATAAGCCAGAAAAATATATTACCTATGTCATTGATACTTATGGGTTTTGTTAAGAGACTAAGCAACAAGCTTGTAATTTTACATGACCATCAATATTATGATAATACCAAAAAACCCAAAATTTTACACGACTGTTGATATTGTGATCATACCTATAGGACCTCAAGTTTTCTTTTTTTTTTTTTTTTTGCTAGGGGCTTTACGTCGCACCGACACTGATAGGTCTTATGGCAACGATGGGATAGGAAAGCCCTAGGAGTTGGAAGGAAGTGGCCGTGGCCTTAATTAAGGTACAGCCCCAGCATTTGCCTGGTGTGAAAATGGGAAACCACGGAAAACCATCTTCAGGGCTGCCGATAATGGGATTCGAACCTACTATCTCCCGGATGCAAGCTCACAGCCGCGCGCCTCTACGCGCACGGCCAACTCGCCCGGTATCAAGTTTTCTATGACTAATAATTCGATCAAAGCGAAGGACCTACAGTTTTGCATGATTTCTAAAACAGTGATCACTTCCATAATATAATTTAACTTATCTGTCGATATCAAGATCATAGTCATAGGACCCCTAGTATTACATGACACCTTATCCCATATTATTAGCTATACAGTTTTATATGGAACTGAAACCACAAGATGAGTTTTCTTGAAACTTCAGTGACTGTACGGTTTGCATATCACTCTGATCACCCGGTTCCATATACCGGAATCTTCCTACAACTTTTATCCTTTGCAATCAGCTTCAAAACTAACTGAACAAGTTCAAAGTTTGAGATATGTTCTATCAAAATTTTCCTTTCCAGGATCAAATTCTCTCAAATCATTCTTCTCTCATTAAGCTTATTCACTATCTCTTTATATAAGACATTTTCTATCAATCTGATCTTCAAGAACTTTTGATAACACGGCATTTCAAAAGCTTCAACTCTGTTTCTCTTGGCACCAGTTATTATCTGTGTTTCACTTCCATACGGTGTCATACTCCTTACTCAGTGTAAATAATTTTAAAAGTTTTCAATCTGTTGAACCTAAAGAACATGATGGAGAACAGATGGGAATTTAAGCTGGATTCAGTGATGATATTTATCGATATTGAGAAGGCATATGTCAGTGTACCATGGCAAGTGGTCTCAGATGCATTGATAAAAAAGAAGGCAGGGAGAGGTGAAGAATTAATTATAAAAGCCATGAACGAATAGTGAGTAAGTAGTATGAATACTATGAAAGGACAAACAAACTGGTTCAAAGTAGAAACAAGACTTCAAAAAGGATGTGTTTTATCCCCTCCAATCTTCATTACAATCGTGGATGAAATCCATAAGAGTATACTACAAAAATGGGAACCAAGGAGGCAAAGGCCTCACTCTTTGCAGATAAGACAGTAATTTGTGGAGAAGATGAAAAGGAAGCAGAAGAACAAGATAATGCAAGGAATCAGGAGATGGAGGAACATGGAATGAAAATACATGTGGAAAAGGGTACGATAATAGTGGTGACAAGAGGTAATAGAGAAGGAAGTGGGAATATTGAAGTAATTGGAAGACCATTAGAAGTTGTGGAAAGCTTCAAGTATTCAGGGAGAATAATTGAAGAAGATGGGTAAATAAAATAAGAAATTGGATAGAGATGTGAACAAGCCAATGAGTTTTAACAATGTGTGAGATGTATAGTCTGTAACTGGGATGTCCAACGGAATGCAAGAAAATTTTGCAACCAATGTATTACACACCAGTTTTGACATATGAACCAGGCACATGGACAACAAAAAAGCATGATGAACACAGAATGCAAGAGGCCAAGATGAAATTCCCTAGAGAAATAATAGGGAGGGCATAAAGGGATAAAGTCAGAAACATAGAAATGAGGGAGTGAATTTGATTCCCTGAACTGAAAGGCACGATAGAGACACATAAGCTGAAATGGTATGGACAAATTATGAGAATGGAAGAGGATAGAGTTCCACAGTAAGTATTTACAGAGAAAGTCATAGGAGAAAGACATCGGGGAATGCCCAGAAAGGGGTGAATGGCTACGGTAAGGAGAGTACAGAGAAGAGTGGAGTAAAGGTAGAAAAAAAAATTGAGGAAGGAAAGGAGTGGTGGAGAGAGTAAAACTGAGGAGGTTCTTGATTCACATTTCTACCCAGAAGACTGCAAATAGAAAACAAAGAAAATTCTCTTGAAATAAAGACAAAAATATATACAATACTGCTATCAGCTCATTTCATTGAACAATGCCACCGACCTTTACCTATGTGCCTTTTCTATATTTTTCAATGCATGTCTTGTCTAATGACACAACCGAGTGATGTTTACCAGAGTGCCCCTTGTAGGGAGTTCCATGTCAAATGAGTGGTTTAAATGTTTAGCAGTTTTTATTGTTCCCCAGGTGGCACAAAAATTGTCTATGTTGAATACCTCGAGTAGTGCCTATAGCAGTGTTCGCTAGTCACTTTGTTATATTTTACTGTAAATTTAAACATACTGCGCTAACAATGAATACAGTACTAAAATTTCTCCTACAGGTAATACAAGCTTTGTTCCTGTAGCTAACTGAGTTGATTCTTATGCTTTGCCAGGGAACAGATTTCTATGTAAACACATATCTATTCACAAAACTATGATCAATTGTATTTTGTATATTTCACCGGAGGGGACAATACTGAAGAGTGCCATGTTTACTTGTTCTGGCCATCACAGGTTATTCTAATAATATGTTACTGAATTTACTTTCAAGCAACTACCTTTTACAGTTTCCACAGCCAGAATTTATTCCTGAAGATTGTTCTTCCATTCCTGCTAGCAGTCTCATGTTGCACTAACAACTCCAAGGGAAAGGGATAAGATTAGGTATACAGCAGCGTTAATTATGGTTAATTAATGATAAAATGGGGAAACCACGGAAACGTATTTCACGACTGCCGATCCTAGGACTCGACCCCATGCAAACTCACCGTCACTCACCCCTGAAAATCCTTTGCACACCAATAAATCAGAGAGGAAGCCAACTGTTACCTAAATCATCACGAATAAATACCGGATATAGCTGCTGTGGGGTAACGATGTGATACAGAAGAATCTCCATAACAACACTGATATAACAAGATACAGATAACCTAAATGGAAACCTTTCAAGATTTTGAACCCTACCACCATATGTTGTGACATACAAAGTAAAGAACAACTCAACATTCATAGCATCACAATAAAATTGAACACAAAGGTAAATAACAGAGCAAAATAATAATTAAAATTACACCCTACATATCGCAATTTCTTTCTGAAATTACCATCTGCATTTCTTTATCTGCGTTGCTCTCCAGAAAAAATTCCTCATTCCACAAAATTTAGATGTACGATATATTGCCACTACCATAGTGCGAAATCTGAAAGAAGTTGTGTGGGGGGAGAAGGAACATAGGGCTTAACTACTAATTTTTTCAGGCAGTACCTGGTGGGGAGGGGGGTTACAATTCCCCTGTATTTTAATTACCCTCTCCACCCAGAAAAATGTAAATTTGATATCTTTTTGTTTGAATTTTGCTGTTATAATGGGAATGATAAACATTAGAACGTTATTCCAATCAGCTGAGAAGTTTAAGAGAGACTGTCGCTATCTTAGGAAAGGCCAGACGAGGTGCGAGTTTCCATGGTTTATTGCTTTTTTAATGGAACTTTCCTCTACCAGGGCTATGTGTTGACTGAACAAGTTTGTCAGTTTGTACCCTGCTCAAGTGAATATTGGCCTATTGATACCTATTGTAGTCAGGTCAGGGTCATCCTGCTACCGTATGTGACAGTAGACGGTACTACCTGCGACTGTCTGGCCGAGGGTCAGGCGGCCAGCACCAAACCTGGCAAACTAGGGGAGAACCAACGGCTACGGGCGGATGAGCTCTCCCTTAGTAGGTTTGATGAAGCCTTTGTGTAGGAAATGACACATAAATTCATCAAGTTCAGGGCACTCTCTTGCCCTTGGGGTGGAAAACTTCCCCTAACGGCGGATGAACCATATTTGGTCAACGGCATAGAAAGTCCTCAACGGCGGACCAGGCGTAAGGACAGGAAGTCCCTCCTCGGCTGGAATGGCGGACGAAGGCTGCAGTGACTAGGAACCCTTCAATCGTCTTGCATCGGCTTGCCATTGAAAACAGTTCTTAAGTCATCAAGTACAGTGCGTTTGTTGAAGTGCACCAACACTCTCACTCTAAAGGAATCTCACGCACAGCAGTCTTCCAACAACAGATTGACTCTTCCAAATAAAAGTCCTGCGGCGATCAGAAAGTTGCGACGGGGGCAGGATTGTGATGTCTGGAAGCCTCTAGTGATAACTTGGCACGTAGGCGGTAGATGTGTGATCGGTCGTCTTGCTTAGGATTGTGGCTGTAGAGCAATTCGGTTGCTGCATCTACGACTGAGCAGTCCTATTTAGGGTCCACTCTGCTCACCTCACAAGGGGAAGGGGCTAGAAAAGGTGCCCTAAACATAGTCAGCCACTTCTAGTACCGATTGGATAGCCGCGTCCAATGGTATCACCTCAATGCGGTCGAACAAGAAAGAAATTATATTTTGCTACATGGAACGTAAGTACACTTAATGATGACCCTTCAAATGAGAGACCCGAAAGGAGAACAGCCCTTGTGGGTAGAGAGTTACGAAGATACAATATCGACATAGCAGCACTCCAGGAGACCCGTCTTGCTGAAGAAGGTCAGTTGAATGAAAACGGAGCAGGATACACTTTCTTCTGGAAGGGTAAACCTACCAGTGAACACCGAACACATGGAGTAGGCTTTGCTATCAAGAATAAGCTTCTCAGAGACCTGCAGGAGCTTCCAACTGGACGTAATGAACGCATCATGACATTAAGACTTCGATTAAATGGCGACCAGCATGCCACAGTAATTTGCGCATATGCCCCCACATTAGACTCTGATGATGACATCAAAGAAACATTCTCTTCAGATCTGGATGACATCCTATCAAACATCAATCGACTAGATAAAATCATCTTGCTTGGTGATTTTAATGCCAGAGTGGGAAAGGACCATAAAGTATGGAATGGTGTCATTGGCAAGGAGGGAGTTGGCAGTGAAAACTCCAATGGTATTAGACTCCTCTCAAAATGTGCTGAGCATGGGTTGGTAATCACCAACACCATCTTTCGCCAAAGGGTTCGCTTCAAAACATCATGGCAGCATCCTAGATCGAAACATTGGCACCTCATTGACTACGTGATTGTCCGCAAGCAAGATTTACGCGATGTTCTCATCACCAAAGCAATGACGGGAGCTGATGACTGTTGGACAGATCACCGACTTATTAGATCAGTGATGCATTTGTCACTGTCCACCCAGAGGAGGAAACAACGGAAGAGCTTCAGACATACTTTTGACACCGAGAAGTTTGGCAATGCAGAAATTACTTCAAAATACAGAGAGCTCCTTCATCGGACTTTGCCGAAGGAATATCAACCTGATGTAACGCAACACTGGGAGAGTCTGAAGACCACTATTCAAGATGCTTGCAAAGAAACAGTAGGATATAAGACCAGAAAACATCAGGACTGGTTTGATGAAAATGATGAAGAAATTGAAGCATTGATCTCAGAGAAGAGAAAAGCCTTGCAAGCATGGCGAAGGGACATGAACTCCCACTCTAAGAAACAAGCCGTAAATATTGCCAAAGCAAATGTACAAAGAAAAACCCGTGAGCTCAAGAATGCATGGTGGACAGCAAAGGCAAAAGAGTTGGAATATCTAGCAGATAAAGATTCACGACAGTTCTTCCAAGCGACAAAAGCAGTTTATGGTCCCACCACCTTTGGGAGGAATCCTCTTTGGTCCAGCGATAAGAGTATACTTTTAAAAGATCAGCACTCCATCATGAATAGGTGGAAAGAGCATTTTGAAGACCTCTTGAACCAGGATTCGATTATTGATGAACAGGTGTATAACATATTAAAACAAGCTCCCATCAATGAAGAACTTGGCTCCCACCAACATTAGATGAAGTTAAACATGCTGTCAATCAAGCAAAGCGTCACAAAGCCTCTGGTCCTGATGGTATACCAGTGGAAGCTCTCAAAGAAGGTGGTGAGGAACTAGTAAGACACATACATGAACTGATTGTCAAAATTTGGAGCACAGAAGAAATGCCTCCTGATTTCAGAGACAGTCTGGTAGTTCCCATATTTAAGAAAGGGGATCGAACAAACTGCAGTAACTATCGGGGAATATCCTTACTGTCGTGCCTGGGAAAGCTTATTGCTCGAATCTTGGCAAATCGTATTGTACCCCTGGTGGAGAAAATACTTCCAGAGAGTCAGTGTGGCTTCAGGCCTTCTAGAGGAACCACAGATATGATATTCACAGCTCGTCAACTCCAGGAAAAATGTAGAGAACAAAATAGACCTCTTTATATTGCCTTTATTGATCTTACTAAGGCATTTGACTCTGTGAATCGAGAAGCTTTGTGGAAAATTTTAGCTCTATATGGCTTTCCGCAGAAATTTATTGCCATCTTGAAATTGCTCTACACTGATATGATGGCAGCTGTCATAGGCAACGGCTCTATTGGAGAGCCATTCCATATCAATACCGGTGTTAAGCAAGGCTGTGTGATAGCCCCCACTTTGTTTTCCTTGTATGTTGCCACTGTCATGGAACTTGTCAGAGATGATCTCCCTCCAGGAATTCATGTAACTTACAGGATGGATGGTAAACTTTTTAATTTGAGCCGTTTAAAGGCAGGAACTCGGACATCGTCTGCAGCATTAGTTGAGTTACAGTACGCTGATGATAATGCTGTCGTAGCTCAGACACAAGAGGAGCTTGTGAGAATCCTGAATGCTTTCTCTGCTGCGTACAACAAGATCGGACTCAAACTGAATACCAGCAAAACGCAGATCCTATACCAACCAGCCCCTGGGGAAGGTCAAAGAGATATCAGTGTCACAATTGATGGAGTGAGCCTTCAAGTTGTAAACACCTTCCCATACCTTGGCAGCACCCTCTCATCAAGCGCAAATATAGATTCAGAAATCCAACACAGAATTAACCATGCAGGAGCATCCTTTGCTAAGTTAAGATCTCGAGTTTTTGACAATCACGATGTCAATATCACAACAAAGATTCTTGTGTACAATTCTGTTGTAGTTCCAACCTTACTCTATGGATCTGAATCCTGGACATGCTACAGTCGACACCTTAAGAAGCTGGAACAGTATCATCAACGTTGCTTGAGGAGAATACTGCAAATAACTTGGCAAGACAGGCGCACAAATATCAGCGTTCTTGAAGAGGCACACACCACCAGTATAGAATTGATGGTTTTAAGACGCCAGCTACGATGGACAGGCCACGTAGTTCGCATGCCCAATAATCGCATTCCCAAACAAGTGTTTTACTCTGAGCTATCAGTAGGTAAACGCTGTGTAGGCGGTCAGAGGAAGCGATTTAAAGATGTAATCAAGGCTAACTTGAAGAGATGTAACATTGATGTTGATAACTGGGAGAGCTTAGCGCTTGACCGTTCATCCTGGAGATCACTAGTCCATTACGGCACTCTGTCTTTTGAAGAAAACCGCCGACGTACAGCGAATGACAAGAGGCAACGTAGGAAAGAAAAAGAAGTGCTGAGAAGACATAGAAATAACATGACTGCTCCACCTGGGACTACCTGTCATCACTGTGGCAAATTATGTAACTCCCGCATTGGACTGTATAGTCACCTCCGAACACATAGATGAAGAGACATCCTACCTGGAAGACAAACCTACTCGATTACGAGTGTTTGCTGTCATCATCACCATTGATACCTATAGGAAACACACCCAATCCAAGAAGTACAGGAGTGGTGTAAACTCGAGCTACTTATAGCAATGACAAGGGAGGATGGACTTGCCAGCGTGAAACATCAACAATAGGCTGCAGGTGCGGAGTTGTCACTGCTGCGTTGTATAATTGCTCAAGGTCTGGCAGTCATTTGAATTATTTCTGATGTTTTCATGAATATATGCCCAGTGAAAATCATTAATTTCAGTACTGGTAATAAATTATCAGTTCTACATTTGCCTGTTTATTTTATAATGAAAGGAACCCCCGGACAATTTTACTGGGGGGGTGTGAACCTCTAAGATAAAATCATCAGTGGGGGAGACATCCTTCCCCCCCACGGATTTCGCACCCTGGCTAATAGCCTACACACAACTTGCAGGCACTTGCAACGCAAAGGCTGGGAGTTTTCTAAAAAGCAAGCTAGTTATATGCGCATTCATTTTTCATGCTTAATTAGAAATAAAATTAAAGAAAATTGATAACATTAAATATTTAAAATATGTAGAATGCTGAAACTGAGAAAGATTAGTATTAACTTCTAATTTTCCCAATTGAAATCTATACATTTAGCAAAATTAAATTACTGAATTTGAACATTACCGACAGTATATGTTAGAGGTTGTGGACACAGTGTAAAATGATAGAAATCACAATTCCTCAATGAAGAAAATCCATAACTCACTTAATAAGCTGTAGAATTGGCTAATACGTGCCTTATTTAACGACATACCAGCCACTTCGAAACAAAACCAGGTATTTGAATGTTGTTTAATCACTTAAAACAAACTCTTGAAGAACAAATTTGATTTGTAACAGTCAGTAAAACAGGCTGAATTTAGGAAAGGATGTATTACTAGTGATAACTGCACAGTATGCGACACTTCTTCTATTGAAATGTGAATGGGCTTGTTATATCACCCAGTTCCAATAATTGTAATAAATCACACTGTAACAAGCATATACACTAGAATACACAACTGTGGGGAGAGTTGTAGTTTAACATTCCCTAATGTCTACAACTGTAGGATGGGACACTTACTGGAAAGAGCACTGGCAACACTGGGTGCAATGTTACGCTATGTCTGGCTCGAGGAGGATCTATAAGAGAGGAGTCTCCACGGGTTAAAAAAAAAAAAAAAAAAAAAAAAAAAAAACAACTCGAAAGCAAGTCTATAAGTCTTAATGTACCGTGGACAGCCATGGAAGGAGGGGTCAACTGTTTGAACTTTACGATCCAATTCTTCGTACACTAACGGAAATAAAACCTTACGGTTTTTATACACACATATATATATATATATAAATGCATTATCATTATAGTCCGCTATGCCTTTCAGCGTTCAATCTGCAAGCCACTGTGAGTTTACCAAAACGGCCCGTCGCGACAATCCTCTATTTGCAACTAGTGCCGTGGCCTCATTTAGTTCTATACCTCTTATCTTTAAATCATTAGAAACTCAGTCAACCCACTGTCATCTTGGTCTCCTTCTACTGCTCTTACCCTCCATAATATAGACTATTATTCTCCTAGGTAACCTATCCTCCTCCATTCGTCGCATACGGTATGTACCCACCACCGAAGATGGTTTACGCGTACAGCTTCATCCATCGAGTTCATTCTTAACTTAGACTTTATCTGCTTGTTCCGAGTACTCTCCTGCCATTGTTCCCACCTATTTGTAAAAGCAATATTTCTCGCTATTTTCATGTCTGTTACTTCTAACTCATGAATAAGATATCCTGAGTCCACCCGGCTCCCGCTCTCGTGAAGAAAATATGGTCTGGAAACACACCGATGTAAAGGCAGTTTCGTCCGGGAGCTGACTTCCTTCTTCCAGAACACTCTTTATCGCTACTGCCAGCTCACTGCATTAGCATTAATACACAAAATACAGTGGAGACGATACGCAACACTCTGCGAGATATCGAGGGATAGCGATTTGAGCTTCCTCTACCAGGGTGACCTGGGCGTTACTGATTCTGTCATTAGAGCACGTGTATATGTTTCCGAAGCTTTTTGGCGTTATTTATGCGTTTGCATTAAGTTGACAACCCATATATGCCCACCTTTTTTTTTTCCGTTTTGAATATCTTCCATCTTCACAACAAATGGTCAAATGGATGCAATGATGTTGTAAAAAATGAAAAATAAGTTTTTCCTATTCCAGTCGTGAGGAAAGTGCCGCCCCGTAAATGGGGCGGTGGACATGGGAGGGTACATGTAAAGCAAATTACTTTCCCTTTCGACTAGAAGTTTACTACGTTCACACATTCAATTATATCACAAGAAATACAAATACAAAATATAAAACTCGTCAAATAAACAAACAATAGTGTTCCAAGTTAGAGAGATTGTTAAATTATTTCCATTTGTCACCATTATAAACGTAGACACAGAAGAACGTTTGATAGATGTCACTTGCTTTATGTCACTTTACAATGGAACTTCTCAAAGCAATTAGCATGGCAGCCCACATCACATTTTCTACATTTCTTAGTAGTGTTCTTATGGCATTCTGGGTTGGGTTTGATATTATTATATGTCCAACACCATCCAACCGCACTTCATCCTGCACGCGCCGTTTCACAGATTTCAGAGGTCTACCAATTGCAGGACGATTGGTGTATTTTCCTAGGTTTCTAGTGTTCAGGTTTAGTGGGTATATCAACATGTTCCCACCTACGTGTTGGTGGCAATGTTTTCTTTTTTCGGGGAGGTGATAACATGTAGTTATCACTAGAAATAGCTCAGGATGCAGTCTGTTCATTGTGACTACCTGATGATGCTACTTGGTCAGCACGGCTAGTTGTATCATCCCGAGTTCAAGATGGCGGCGTGCATGCTGGTCGTTACAAGTGCTCTCCGTGCATTAATCATAGTTTTGTTGATAAAAAGTGCCGTGACGTACGCGAAAAGTGTAACAGTGCATTCGGATAAGTCTTGTGGTGATTTGAAGAAGGTTCATCTACTGGAAAAACTGTTGGTAAGTGAGAAATGTTCTCTTAAGTGTCTCACTTGGTGTGGCAGTGAAAGCCTTGGGCTGCTGGCGGTAGGGCGGCCGCGTCGTAATGGGGAAGGCAGAGTTGTCAGACTTCCGATTGCTGGGCGGCCACTGTGGTGCCTAACTCTCGCGCTAATTGGAGACATTGAATTGAACCCCGGACCTCAGCATTGTACAATATGTGAAAGCAGCGGGCGTCGTAATCAACTATTTGTAAACTGCAATAATTGTTCGTCAAGCAGTCACAGGACATGTGCACAAATTTCTACTTCAGAATACAGGAAATTAAAGAAGGGAGGAAGAACGTGGACTTGCTGGCAATGCGAAATGCCGCCACTAACGAACTCTTTCTTTACCAATACGAGTGACGTTACCAGTGACTCTGTAAATAGCTACAACTGTAAATATGTAAATAATAATCTAACTCTCTTTGCGTTTAACGCACGCAGCATTTTACGTCCAGGTAGAAAAGAATATATTCTCGCTTCGCTCTCAAGCCTAGATCCCTCTGTTGTGTGTATCAGTGAAACATGGCTTTCAGACACAATTAATGACTCAGAAGTGCTACCAGATTCTTTCATCCTGTTCCGTAAGGACCGCACTCTAACCACAGGAGGCGGAGTTCTTATTGCCGCAAAACCAGAGTGTAATCCAACTAGACGTCCCGAGTTGGAGACGACAGCTGAAGCCGTGTGGGTAGAAATTACGTGCGGTAGTAATAAATTCCTCATCGGATCTGTATATCGTTCACCGAAGTCCTCACAAACAATGAACGATGCCTTGCTCTCCTCTCTGGATCGTGTGCAACAAGTACAGAATAATTATGACGCAATTTATATTGCTGGTGACTTCAATCTTGAAATTACTTGGTCTAGAAATGCCGCCCCAGTACCAAACAATCCTCCTGCTAATAGTTTTCTCTCCACCTTCTACGACATTTTCCTCCATCAGTTAGTGTTCGAGGCAACTCGTATTACTCAAAATTCCCGCTCCACACTAGACCTGTTCCTTACTAACTTTCCATCATCCGTCCAGTTTCTGGACGTAATACCTGGATTTTGTGATCACCGAGCCATAATTACAACTTTGAGCTATAGAAAACCCTCCCCAAAACTCCACTCCAGAACAATATATAATTTTTCCCGCACCAACTGGAACGATCTTTCCTCTCTTCTATCAAAAAGTCTTCCTATTCCCCTCGCGTCCTTCACCGGCGATATAAATATCAATGAGATCTGGGAAAACTGGAAAAAAGTATTTTTTGAATGTGTCGATCAAGTTGTGCCGAAAGTTTCTATCTCTAATAAGCGAAAAACGCCATGGATCAATAAAGAGATAACATCAGGTATTCGAAAGAGAAATTGTTTATACAGGAAATGGAAGGAAAACCCAAGTGACAGTAGGTGGGAGAAGTACAGACTGGCTAGGAACAAACTCAAATCATTAATCCGTGATGCCTACAGTTCATATATCCACAGCCTTAGTTCCAATAGTAAAGAGCTATGGGCTTTCATTAGAAACAAAAGTGGCAAAAGTGCTCCATCCGTCTTCAAGTACAACGGACTATCAGTTTCCTCTCCCCAAGAAATAGCAGACACATTCAATAGTAAATTTAAAAATAACTTCTCCACTGCTGACAAGGATGAGGATATGTTCATTCCAAGGTCAACCCCTCCCTTTTTGCCCCTAACTAGCTTGTACTTCACTGCTAACGAGGTCGCAACAAGTCTTCGGAGAACTAGACCTCATGCTGCGAGCGGCCCAGACAACGTGCCGGCCAGAATTCTCCATCGCTGTGCAGAAGCATTAGCACCTTCTCTCTGTGCAATATTTAACATTTCAATGAACAGTGGGACTGTTCCAGAAGAATGGAAGAAAGCAAATGTCGCTCCCGTATTCAAAGATGGTGACAGGGAAAATGTAGACAACTATCGCCCAGTCTCTATTACATCTGGCTTATGTAAATGCATGGAACGCCTAATTGTTAAACATGTGCTGGTTTTTCTGAATGAGAGAAACCTGTTGAATAACAACCAACATGGATTCCTCCCTGGAAAATCCTGTACTACACTTTTAACAACAGTAATTGATGAGTGGCAACATTCCCTGGACCAGTCTAATATATCCCAAGTGGACTGCGTAACTCTCGACTGGAGTAAGGCCTTTGATCAGGTACCTCATCAACGACTGTTGTTAAAACTTAACAAGTATGGCATTCAAGGCAACCTGCAGGCATGGTTTCGATCATTCCTGGTAGGTCGGACGCAGAGCGTTGTGTTCAGTGGGGCCAGGTCAAAACAAACCTCAGTCACCTCGGGTGTGATTCAAGGTAGTGTGATAGGGCCGCTGCTGTACACAATATTTACGCTGGATCTGCCAGGTTGTGTATCGTCTTCTATGGCACAGTACGCTGATGACACCATCATTTACAGAGCCATTCGCAATGAGAACGACGTAAATAAGTTACAGTCAGATCTCGATAACGTGGTTCTGTGGTGCAAAATAAATAGAATGTGTATAAATGTACAGAAATGTAAATATATCCGCTTTACTAGAGCAAGATCACAGTTACAACACGAAATTTCACTGTGTGGTAAAAACCTGATGCCTTGTACCTCAATAAAATTGCTTGGCATTCACATCTGCAGCAATTTAAAATGGAATAAACATGTTGAGGAAATAAGGTGTAATGCATACAGAGTCCTGGGATTCATCCGCAGATCTCTACTGGGAGCCAGGAAGAAAGCCGTTCAGACAGCCTATCTGTCATTAGTACGGCCAATACTGTTGTACGGGCTTCCTTCCTGGCACCCTACTACAGTGGAGAACATGACGAAACTAGAGAGAGTTCAACGCCGAGCAGAACGACTAATTACTCAACACGGTCATTTAAATAGAGCCAGGTCACTGCCCTCCATAACATCCCTCTGTAAACAAATAGATATTACTTTCCTGAGAAAATCCCTCGCAGGTAACATTCATATAAACCCTTTCAACCGCTTACAGCTGAACTATCGTTCCGCTCAAAGAGGTCGAGGTGTGTCCCTTTTCCCTCCATTTACAAGAACAGCATCATATCAAAGTGGCTTCTTTAGTCGTTCTGCTCGGTTGTGGAATGAACTCCCACCGCAGATAAAAGAACTACCTGCAGAAAATTTCTGTAAAGACGTAAAACGGATGTATATATAACGAAACCCTCTGTACAAAACATAATTTATCTACTGTGAGAATGTTTCAGTATGAGTGGGAGGATGGATGAAAGTTATGGGGTCCCGAGTGATTGAGACGGTAAATGTGTATGAGTGAGCCGGCCTAGCTAAAATATATGTGGGGTTTCTAGAGAGAGAGAGAGAGAGACTCTCTCTCTCTGTGTGTGTGTGTGTGTGTGTGTGTGTGTGTGTGTGTGTGTGTGTGTCTGTGTGTGTCTGTGTGTGTCTGTGTCGAATGACTTGAATGTTGAACAGGTCTTGTGAGTATTACTGTATGTAAATATGCCTATGTAAATATTTTAACTGTATATAAGAACATCATGTAGAATGTAATTGTATATTTGTATATTATAATTTTAAGTGGTGATGGAGGCACTTTTGTGTATATGGGGCTATGCCCTTTCTCCATTCACCATCCCTAAATTGTAACTACAATTAGTGGAAAAATAAATAATAATAAAGTACCTCAGGTACTCCCAATACCACTTCTTCAAATCCATTTTCAGTAACGAGAGTAGCCCGCAGCTTTCCCTCAGCTCAAAGTTTGTTCCCAGATAGATTATTGATGTTTCCATCTTCGTCACCACTTTCTTCATCACTATGAAGATGATTTTACGGGGGACAAGAGTGTCTTGTAGCACTTGCAAATTTTTGGTCGTCACTCTCAAAAATCGCCAAGACTTCATCGATGGTCGACCTAAAATATTATAAGAAACACGTGAAAATATTTTAACGATATATCTACAGTAGGTAACAATACTGATATAATGCAGATGGTAACCTACAATCATTTGTTCCGTTATTTTTACAACATTTTTGCTGGATTACTCGATGCATATTGCGTTTTATAACCAGTTAAGGCGTAGGATAGGGAATCTGTAACTCGTGTATATCTACATATCATACCACAAGGTATTTTAGTCAGTAGAACATATGCTGCCGTAAAGATTGTATCATAAAATATGGTGTACCCGCCCATGGCCATTGCCCCATTTTCGGGGCATTGAAAGAAATGACTAAAAATAGTACTCAAATTACAAATAACCAGCGATATTCTATTACAGCAACATTATGCAGGTTATATACCATAAGGAATCACACAAACATATTAATAATTATCAATTATAATTAAAATACTTACTTGCTCTGAGAGGTCATGTTGCATGTTCACAATGAGCCGTAGTCAACAACGAATAACTGTTCTGTTGAAGCAGTTGTGTGTTGGCAGGGACCCAGGTCTTATCCACCAATGCCAACCCTCTTGAAATATAACATCAAACTTACCTCAAGAAGAAATTCCTTGAAATATAAAAATAAAATTCTAGCTGCCCCAAAAATGGGGCCGTGGGCATATATGGGATACGTAAATAGTAGCGTGTGTCATTCCTTTATATCTCCTCTCAATATGAGTGGAAAGATACAGTATCTGCAGTGTTTTGCTGCAATAACTATGAAGTGCAGAAGGATTCGCGGTCTTTCTTCCGTTTCCCTCGTGACAAGAAAATGTAAGTAAATATTGTGTTTGGATATACATTCTTCCAGTTACAAAGAGATTTTTATAGTACTTCCTAAACTTGTGACCTGCGTGACCCACATTTGAACAGGCTAAAAAATATAATAAGCTTATTTTATTGTATAGTGTAGCAGTTAACCTTCAACACCGATGTGTTGTTGTAGGTGTGATCTGTGGGTTTGATTTAATTCAGGAAAATACATATGCATATGTGCGTGGCTAGTTGTGTTCCAAGTTACCCCATTTGGATGCCGTAATGCGTTGTCAAGCACTGAAGAAAATATGGGTGATTTAAGAAATGTACATATTTTGTTGAAACAATATGATGACGCAAATTTGCTTTACCTTAATGAAATGGCATTGTGCCAAGTATTGCTTATAGGGAAAATTTGAATGTTTTTGAGGCTAAATTTATAGATTTTCTTTCTGCTAGAAGGCTTCAAGTTAAAAGGAAAATTGTCCAGCTCTGAAATGTAAATTCAATGAATCATGTGTAAGGAATGTGCCGATATTTTTGTTGACAAGCGTTTTAGTGTGAACATACTATGCTTTTAAATGAGAAAAAAAGACAAATCTAGCCGTGAACCTTCAGGCAAGAATGCTAAAGCTAAAAAAGTAATGCATAAATGAAAGATCAAGCCCTTTCATAGCAGTCCATTTAACATCTTGATTGTATGTCTAATTTCAGTCTTTAAATAATAACTTATTAAATAATTCTTCATTCATTTATCCAGAATTGCTTTTGCAAATTTGAAGTTAATATCTTAGTAACACTTTCTTTCAGGACGTAATTTATTTGTCCATTTCCTTATATACATTTCCATTGATATTTGAATTTAGCGCGAATTTTTAGGTCACGCCACTAGGAGCGCAACTTGCGACTTGTCTCCCATTTAATCAAGGCTAAATCCGGAAGTGTCGCATATTGCCTCTGCTGTATTTGACTACTGCTTGATTCAATCTCACTTACTATATTACCATCCTGGGGAAATAATAATAACAATAAGTTAATTTATTAATTTGACCACCTAATCAATACAATAAGTCTTGTCTTTGTTGATATACATTGACATGTACTCCTGGGAGAACACATAACAAAAATACTTAAACTTATCTACCTGTTCTAGCTTTGTATCACCAATCTGTCATTCAATTCTGTTGACTTTCTTACCTACTGACATCAGTTTAATCTTGGATAGGCTAATTGTTATTCCATACTCATTGCACCTATTTTCAAGTTCCAAGACATTAGACTGCATGCTTTCGGCACAATCTGCCATTAAGACGAAGTCGTCAGCAGAGGCCAGACTGCTTACTACATTTCCACCTCACTGAATCACTCCCTGCCAAATTATACCTTTCATCAGATGATCCACGTAAACGACGAAGAGCATAGGTGAAAGATTACAGCCTTGTCTAATCCATGTTAAGTATCCTGAACCAAGAACTAATTCTACCATCAATTCTCACTGCAGCCAAATTGTCATCATGAATGCCTTTGATTGATTTTAATAATCTAACCCAGTATGGTGAACATCATTTCCCTCGGTACTCTCTCATATGCTTTCTCTAGATCTACGAAACATAAACACAACTATCTATTCATATCGTAGCATTTTACATTTACCTGGTACGTACTGAACATCGGATCTTGACAGCCCCTCCGGGCTCTGTAATCACATTGTTTTTCATCCAACTTCCCAACTTCCTCTCAACCACTGATCGCACCCTCCCTTCCAAGATGCCAAGATTTTGCTTGCTATGCTAGTGAAAAAGAAAAATGGCGGATAGCTCAGTCATAGTGTAAAGTGTATGTCAAGGCTAACTCGTAAATCTGCAAGATAAACAGCAACTAAGTGTCATTCGCGACCTAATCTCCATAGTTTTAATAATCACCGCCCAATACTGACAAAAATCATGACGCTACGGGATGTAGTTCAAAAGGTATCGGCAATTGAAGATGCGATGCAGCATTTTCGCGCCCAACTCAAGGAGGCGACCAGCAGCGCCAACCGGGAGGAGAAACTACAGCGGCTGGAGGAGGAGTTCTGTGCGTTTCAAGAGAAAGTGTCTGGTGAACTGAAAGACATAAAAAACAATATTTTAAAAATAGAGGAAAAGCTGGACGAGCAAAGAGAACGGATGGACGAAGCGGAACAATACAGCCGCCGAAACTGTCTAATTTTGCATGGCGTCCCGGAAGCACCAGGTGAAAACGTGTACGCTAAAGTATTATCAACTATTAAAGAAAAACTGGATATCGAGCTTAATATGTCAGACATTGACCGTTGCCAACGCCTAGGTGTTCCGAAGCAAACAACGGCTGATGTGGTTGCTACGGGTAAACGCCCACTGATTATTAAGTACCTGCGGTACCAGGATCGTGACCGCATTTGGAGAGCTAAACGTCGGCTAAAAGGCACGCACCTTCTCCTGACGGAATCGCTCACGGGTACCAGGAAAAACATTTTAAATCGTGCACGAGATCACTTTGGCTTAAAGCGTGTCTGGAGCCAGGACGGTCTCATTGTTGTGCTATGTGACAATGGACGAAAGGTGTTAATTACTACAATGGTACAACTTGTTAGTTTAATGTAAAACACGAGTGAGCATTGATACGGACTCATTACTGAGATGGCATTAATTGATAATGTTGTAGTTTTAAGTAAATGTGCGTGTATGTGTGTGAGTGAATGTGATTGTGCCCCTGGAAGTACTTGCGGTGAAAACAAGGTGAGTAAGCAGAAGTCTTTTCTAGATAATGGCTAGTCACAATACAAGTGCTATTTCTACCGATTGTAGTAACCTTGATGTCAGTGACCCGCTCCCACCTCCTCCCCAGTCGCCCCCTTTACCCTACCCTTCAACAACGTCAGTGGGAAACATTCTCAGGGAAAGTCTTTCAAGATATCGGCGAGCCCTACAGTGTTGTCATATTAACGCGCAATCGTTAATGGCTCACATTGACGAAATACAATCCCTCTTTCATGATAGTAATACCTTGCACTGCATATGTGTAACTGAGACTTGGTTACAACCCTCACTAAACTCAGGCCTGGTTGAATTAAATAACATAACTTTACATCGTCTAGACCGAAGAAAACGTATAGGGGGAGGGTGTGCTATATACTGTCGTAATGATCTCAAAAGTAAAATAGTGGCTACTTCAGAGCAGACAATTCCAAGTCGACCTGAGTTTATGTTTATAGAAGTTTTGGCTAACAATCAAAAAGTACTGATTGGAGTAGTTTATAAACCCCCAGACGTAAGACATATATCGGACCTTGAAATTTGCTTAGCCAAGTTAATTCCACTGTACGAAAATATAATTATACTTGGAGATTTTAATACAAATCTGCTGACTGCGACAAACGACTCATTGCATTTACAAAATATGTTCTTTAGCTTAGACCTGAACATCCTACCTCTAAATGCTACTAACCATCTACATACAGTAAACCGGACGACTCATACTTTAATTGACTTGATCATAACTAACAATACTCAGAAAGTTTTAAATCACGGACAGCTTGCAGTGCCAGGTATTTCTACCCATGATCTAATATATGTCTGCTATTCATTAAAGATGCCAAAATATGAGACTAAATATATAACACGCAGGGATATAAAAAATCTGGACAAGGTAGGAATACGACACGAAGCATATTATCTGCCGTGGAACGATATTTTACACATGGATGATATTGACGTAAAAATAAATAAACTATCTGATCTGGTGTTAGAACTGTATGACAGATTTGCTTCCAAGAAAGAGATTCGGGTGACTCGACCACCTTCTCCGTGGTTGACTAGTGAGATTAAATCAGAAATGGCAAAGCGTGACTCGTGGTACAGAAGGTTTAAACGAACGGGTAATGCTAATGACTTTGAAAATTACCGCGTTCTCCGCAACAGGGTTAAACAGTTAATCAGAAACAGTAAATATAAACACATATGTCAAGTATCGAAATGCAAGAACTCGACAGAAATATGGAAACAATTACGAACGATGGGTATAGGTCGAAAGTTACTAAGGCAGGCGCCGAATGTATCCCTTGAGGACTTAAATTTACACTTCACGTCGGCCGAATCCACTGTAAGAGCAAATAATAATAATAATAATAATAATAATAATAATAATAATAATAATAATAATAATAATAATAATAATAATAATAATAATAATAATAATAATAATAATAATAATAATAATAATAATAATAATTTTCGTAACTGTACAAGTAATAATAATAATTTTTTATAACAGTAATAATAATAATAATAATAATAATAATAATAATAATAATAATATTCATTTTATGCCAATTCAAGATACATTTTTGTTTAAAGTGGTTGGTATAAATGACGTAAAACGAGTTATGTATTCTCTCAGATCAAATGCTGCTGGACATGATGGCATACCTCTGTCTTTCTACAAATACATCATTGGCGCCATTCTGCCGATCGTAACACACATTATTAACTACTGTTTAACCCAAGGAATTTTCCCTACGGCGTGGAAGGATGCCCTCGTCATCCCAATCCCAAAAAAGGATGGACCCACTATTCCTTCAGATTACTGACCAGTTTCTATCCTACCACCCTTGTCCAAAGTGCTGGAACGCCTGGTACATGAACAAATCTTTACGTACTTACATAAATATGCTTTACTCGACTCTTACCAATCAGGCTTTAAGAAAAAACATAGTACCATGACAGCTCTGCTGAAAGTGACAGATGACATTAGATATGCAATGGACAACAAACAAGTGACAATACTTACTCTTTTAGATTTCAGTAGCGCATTTGATACTGTCGATCCTAGGTTGCTTCTTTCCAAATTACAGTCCTTAAACTTTAGCCAGAAAGTGCTGGAATTTTTCTATTCTTACCTCACAAACCGCCGGCAGTGTGTGGTTGCAAATATTAATAAATCAACGTGGCGAACAAAAAATATTGGTGTTCCACAAGGGTCAGTCCTAGGCCCTCTCCTATTCACTTTATATATAAATGATATCACCAGATCAATAAAGCACTGCAAGTACCATCTTTATGCTGATGATCTGCAAATTTATTACCACACTAGAACTAATAATATACAACAAGCAATATGTAATGTAAACGCTGAACTTGAACAAATTAATAGCTATGCAATTAAAAACAACCTTAAATTAAACCCCCATAAAACGCAAGCCATTATCATCGGTACATCAAAGAATCTTCACATTTTAAAACAAAATTGCATTCCTCCCGTAACTTTAAATAATACTGTTATATCTTATTGTGAATCAGTTTCTAACCTTGGTGTTATTATAACGGAAACTCTAAACTGGACAGCGCAAGTTAAGAATATCTGCAAAAAGGTTTATTGTGGCTTGCACCCCTTAAAACGTTTCAGAAATGTATTCCCTCGATCACTGAAAATTCAACTTGTTCGGTCATTATTATTTCCCATTTTTGACTACTGTAATGTAATTCTTACGGATATAACAAAAGAATTAAGCTTGAAACTACAACGCACTCAAAATGCTTGTCTTAGATATGCTATGGATTTACGGTATGACGCTCGAGTTTCTCCCTACTATAAACAATTATCTTGGTTACGACTAGATGACAGGCGTAAACTACATGCAAATACTCTTGTGTACCAGGTACTTTCGGAAGACATCTCTGCTTATCTCTCCAGCAATTTTCGTCACCTTGGTTCTTTACATCCTCATGATACTCGCTCAGTGTCCCTCCTAGAAATACCTATCCACCGAACAACCACATACCATCGATCATTTACTATCACCGCTTCGGGATGGTGGAAAGCTCTTCCCAAAGACATCAAGGATGCTGCATCAAAAATTATATTTAAAACCTCCTACGAGCAGTTCCTCGTTAACTGCTTCCAGCAAGGTACAGTACCTGTATGAGTGGAACGAGTGATTGTGTGTGAAAATGATATATTATTGCACAAAAATTTAAATATTGGTTTAATATTATTATGGAATAATAACAATATGTGTGTGGTTAAGTGAAAGAAAGGGCCAAGAGCCCTAACTTCGCCACAGTAAATAAAGGCTTTATCAAATCAAATCAAATCAAACCTCGATAGTTGTTGCAATCCTTCCTGTTCCCTTGCTTGTAGATAGGTGCAATTACTGATTTTGTTCACTCTGAATGTACCTTACCAACACGCCATTGTGATCTTACTATACTCCATGAAGCCATTTCATCCCTGCCTTCCCACTATACTTCACCACTTCGGGTCTAATTTCATCTATTCCTGCTGCTTTATTTCAATGGAGTTTATTTACCATCCTTTCAACTTCCTCAAGCATAATGTCACCAACATCACTTTCTGCCTGCCCATTAGCTTGGTTGTGCGCGACACCACCAGGAAGATTTCCTTTTACGGTGAGAAGGTTTTCAAAATATTCCCTGCACCTCTCCAGTGATACCCTGGGATCTATTATGAGTTCACCTGAATTATCCTAAACACAGCCCATTTCCTTTTTCCTTTACTTCCTAAGATTATTTTTTACTGTCCGTAAAGGTTTTGGCTGCTGTTTGACATAGCCTTACCAGGTTATTACCAAAATCTTCCCATGGTTTGTTCCATCAACTACGTAAAATTCCCTGTCCGCATCGGCCCTTGTTTAGAGCCATTTCTGATAAGCCTCCCTTTTACGTTAATAAGCTGCTGCCACTTAATCATTCCACCAAGATGTTCGCTTTACCCCACCTTTACGAACACCGCAGCCGTTCCTAGGCCTTCCCTTGCTCTTTCTACTACAGCATCCCTGTATGCCACCTATTCTCTGTCTATACCCTGAACCTGCTTACTGCCCACTGTCAAAACTTCTCACTAATCATATCCATGTACTTCTGTCTAATTTCATCGTCCTGGATATTTTCTACTCTTATTCATTTTCAGACATATTTCACTTTCCTTATCCTAGTCCCAGAGATACTTTGTTCACTACAGATAAGATAGTGGTTTGGATCTCCGAAAAATCCCCGAATAACTCATACATTCCTACCAGAATTCCTGAATTTAAAGTCGGTTAAGTCATAGTCTATTTTATGGATCTGGTACTCCTAGCCTCCCATGTGAATAGAATGTATTCGTAACTGCGAAACACGAACTAGCACAGAAGTCCAACAAACGCTTCCCATTCCCCTTAGCTTACATGTATGCCCCACATTTACCAATCACTTCAGTTCTATTTCCAACTCTCGCATTGATATCGCCTATTAGCACCCTCCTCATCCTTGCTGTTGACGCTGACTACGGTGTCACTCGATGTTTCATAAAACTTGTCAACTTCATCCTCATCTGCAACCCTCACATGGTGAATATATAGACCATTTTCGACGTAATTCCTCCAACTACCATATATACCCACTGCGTTCACTCATGTACGTGCCTAAAAGAAGCTATGCTGCGTACAGTAGTTTTCCACATAAAGAGTCATTCCGCATACTCTGCCCTTCCCTTTCTAACACCCATCAAGTACCTTTTATCATCTCCTGTCCCTTCTCCGTTATCTCTTCTTACCCGAATACCACTAACGGTACCTCCAGTACATCCGGATTCGTTCCGTTTGCTGAATCAGCCAGTTTTACATTCTTTCTTCCAGTAGCCCCATTAATACTGATAGTTCCCGATCGAAATCCATTTCGTTCGACAGTTGTTTCAAAGGAGTCCTTCCCCTGTCAAATGAGAGTGGGACTCCATTACTCCCATAGGTCCGAGCTTTCCTTAAAATATTATGAACTCGGTAAATTCATGAAGCAGGATGCTATCCTACTTACACATAGTCACAGTGAGGATCTCTTCTTTAACGGGTTAGGGACAACCGGTGGAATTTTAGTCCTAGCCTCCTGAGCACAAGAAGGGTCATTGCACAGATTATGTCCGAGAACCCAATCCCGTTCCATAGCAATTGGTATCCCGACTCTCAGGACCACTTACTAGGCCACTCAGCCGTTGCCCATGGTCACGAACTAGAACGTGACTACAGTAACCCACACCATGAACCATCAATTATTATTATTATTATTATTATTATTATTATTATTATTATTATTATTATTATTATTATTATTATTATTATTACTATTATTATTCCGGAAATTTCGTGTATCACAGAGGTGTAAGAAGGTGCTGGGCTGAATGGATGGACAAAAATTTGACAAGAGCACTAAATTTTGAAATAATATTCCTTCCTCCTTGTTTCTCTTATTTAAAATTTGGTAAATAGAATAAACAATAGCAATATAATAATGAGCTCGTTAGCTCCAACAACAACGACATAAAGTCCGAAATCAGGTAAAAGGTAGAGAGAATTATCAGCATGATAATATACGGGGGATGAGTATTTTTAGGTCTGAAACAAGTATACTGTTTTATAAGAGCAGGTTTGGTCCATTAACTTCCATAGCCTAGGTGTCTGAGCTCCAAACTCTAATAGAGTCCAGTTCCTCAGAGCCATAAATTTCTTATAGCGCAGAAGGTTATAAAATGCTAACCTTCAAAATGAGGAATTTACAGTCACTTCTTGTCAATTATTTTCATATTACTTTCCGGAAACATAAAGAGGGGTAATGAGTGCCCGTATTAAATGGCCATAATGTAAAATGGAAAAGTTTGATAATCATCGGCTGAAAAACATACGCAGGTAGGCGAAAATCCTGCACACCTTCTAGAAAACTCTTAAAACATTAAGTGGGCTCGTGGCTCCAAGGTACAGAGGCTAAGGTATTCCACGCTAGAGCGACTAAATGATAAACATTAAATACCAAAAACTGTTGATAATTTGGGAGGCTAAGAAACTTTAGTCATCCCGTACCGAGTGGAATGGTAGTCAACAGAGGGTAATCATTCTTGTCCCCTTACATTACACATTTCCGAGTAGGGAATAAAACAGAGCCCTTGGACTGGAGAAAATTTTACATTTAAACCACGGGGTTTAGAAATGAACACGAAATAAAAGCGTTTTGAAATATTCCCCTCATGCTATCTCCGAGAGCTATCACATGTTAAGAAATATGTGTCATTACCTTTGAGTTGCTGGGCCTGCGACCTCTGCCACTTTAGTTTGCGGCGCACACAATAAACTGAAGCAATGACAATGACAATACCAGCCTTTATAGTATCTCAAGCGGAAGTTAGTGAACTCTTTACAGATAGGCTGGATGCTTGTACACACGCCAAATGTTATTTGGCTGGAGAAAATATTCAGAAAATTTCGAATCGTTTGATAGATGCAAGAGATTGAGGGGGGAGGCAAATGCGTTGACAACCTTGCCACAAGAACAAAATAATTTTCAAAACTAAAATAAGCCACCTCTAAAATCTAGCTTTCTCTTAAGAATTGTCCTTAATCCCGCCAGAGGGGGGAAATTTGTCCGATGGTAGAGGCATCTGACAGTTGAAAATCCTAGTGCCTTGCATAATATTATGTCAAGTACAATTTCATATACGGCCTTATAGAAGGCACGCTGTTCGACCGGACGGGGGAGGTGCACCCTCAGTACAGACCACCACCCCCTAAGCTCGTACCACGGTATGAAGAGCTTTGAAATCTTGAATCTTGCCATGCATAATTTTTGAGAAAAATCACTTGATAGAGAGTCCTTTCTTGGATGTTTGTTTAAGTAGGGTAGTTCAGATAGTGTTTGCAAGGTAACAGAACTTCGGACTGTTGCGCCCAGAGTCTATGGCAAGAGCGGCTGCCACTGACGATGACTGAATGGGGCCGCCCGGACTCCCAAGGTATCTTGAGGTAACATTTTCCCGTATACCGTGGAGATCAACCAAGGCGATGGTCACAAAGTACCAAATAGCATTGCTGGGGCCAAGGATAGAGTGGGCTTTTGGAATCCAGCTTAAAAAGATATCCCAAGGATGATAGTCCCAAAGAAGGCAGTTTAGACGGGGGTCTCGGAACAAGGCGGGCCCATACCCCGCGCCGGCATCTCTCGCAGGTTGACACGATGTGGCCTCAGGTGAATGTTGGGCACAGTAACACTGAACTTTGGGGCAACAGTAACTCACAGACATTGTAACGTGTTGTGCAGGTAAGGTTGGCGACTTTGGACAACGAGTGTACGAATTTTCTGACACACGTTTGGAGGCACGGTCCTTAAGGGCAGAATGGTAATGAAATAATATTGAAGGGAAGATTTTCAAAAAAGTATTTAAAGAAAACATAATAAAAATTAACTTATGATATAACATAAATACACTGACTGACAGAGCAAATGCAACACCAAGAAGGAGTGGTCAGAACTTTATGCCAATTGCAGGGTAGACTGACATCACTGAGGTATGCTCATGATGTGAAATGCGCCGCTGTGCTGCGCACGTAGCGAACGATAAATGGGACACGGCGTTGGCGAATGGCCCACTTCGTACCGTGATTTTTCATCCGACAGTCATTGTAGAACGTGTTGTCGTGTGCACAGGACACGTGTATAGCTAAGAATGCCAGGCCGCCGTCAACGGAGGCATTTCCAGCGGACAGACGACTTTACGAGGGGTATGGTGATCGGGCTGAGAAGGACAGGTTGGTCGCTTCGTCAAATCGCAGCCGATACCCATAGGGATGTGTCCACGGTGCAGCGCCTGTGGCGAAGATGGTTGGCGCAGGGACATGTGGCACGTGCGAGGGGTCCAGGCGCAGCCCGAGTGACGTCAGCACGCGAGGATCGGCGCATCCGCCGCCAAGCGGTGGCAGCCCCGCACGCCACGTCAACCGCCATTCTTCAGCATGTGCAAGACACCCTGGCTGTTCCAATATCGACCAGAACAATTTCCCGTCGATTGGTTGAAGGAGGCCTGCACTCCCGGCGTCCGCTCAGAAGACTACCATTGACTCCACAGCATAGACGTGCACGCCTGGCATGGTGCCGGGCTAGAGCGACTTGGATGAGGGAATGGCGGAACGTCGTGTTCTCCGATGAGTCACGCTTCTGTTCTGTCAGTGATAGTCACCGCAGACGAGTGTGGCGTCGGCGTGGAGAAAGGTCAAATGCGGCAGTAACTGTAGAGCGCCCTACCGCTAGACAACGCGGCATCATGGTTTGGGGCGCTATTGCGTATGATTCCACGTCACCTTTAGTGCGTATTCAAGGCACGTTAAATGCCCACCGCTACGTTCAGCATGTGCGGCGGCCGGTGGCACTCCCGTACCTTCAGGGGCTTCCCAATGCTCTGTTTCAGCAGGATAATGCCCGCCCACACACTGCTCGCATCTCCCAACAGGCTCTACGAGGTGTACAGATGCTTCCGTGGCCAGCGTACTCTCCGGATCTCTCACCAATCGAACACGTGTGGGATCTCATTGGGCGCCGTTTGCAAACTCTGCCCCAGCCTCGTACGGACGACCAACTGTGGCAAATGGTTGAGAGAGAATGGAGAAGCATCCCTCAGGACATCATCCGCACTCTTATTGACTCTGTACCTCGACGTGTTTCTGCGTGCATCGCCGCTCGCGGTGGTCCTACATCCTACTGAGTCGATGCCGTGCGCATTGTGTAACCTGCATATCGGTTTGAAATAAACATCAATTATTCGTCCGTGCCGTCTCTGTTTTTTCCCCAACTTTCAACCCTTTCGAACCACTCCTTCTTGGTGTTGCATTTGCTCTGTCAGTCAGTGTACATAGAATATTTCACAGAACTCAGGGGCAGAAGGCCTCCTAATTCTAACTTGTTTGTATAAAACTTAAACTAATAAGATACTAAGGGAAGAAATATAATTAAATCAATAACATCATCACTTGGAGGCATATACTCTAATGAGAAAGCGAAGGCTTTCACACAGGTTTTACTTGAGACAGGTGGACGCCTATAATTCTTTCGTTTCTCGGGTTACTCACCAAAAGGGTGACAGGAGTAAGGAAAACCAAGTAGATAGATAGATAACTCTTTATTGCCACCCTAGTTTGTACCATCGGTTACAGACAATAAAGAGCATAAAATACACATGAACCCAAAAACCAAACAAAACAATATAAACCAAACAAAGCAAAACAATATAAACTAACATACTATTATATATAATATAAAGCTCTAACTACTGCACTAAAACTATTAACTAAGAACCCAAAAGAAAAACCGCACAAACTAATATACAGTTACTATCTACTCTACTTATTTAGTGGTGTCAATGTCTGCGGAATCCAGCCCAACACTGCACCAACTTGTCTAAAACTATTGAGATGCCTCTGGTATGCGAGGAACTCCTCCGCATGTAAGGGCATCCCCTATCTACTCTCTACAACTAACTAAACAAAAATAAAATAAAATAAAGACCACGGCTGCGTGCGGCATTCCCTGTGAGGAGAGAGCCATCCCGCCCTGGCCGCTCAGCCACTCCTCCCGGGTTAGATATTACCCCCACCTATAACTCGTACTTCTCTCCTCATCTTACGTGGCGAATCGTAGAGGCGGTTACCGATCCATCATACGATCCGTCACGTATTTATCTGCTGCTCCGCCTATAATCGTGTCGTCTTACTGCCGCCATCTTGATTCACTTGTTATTCTGTGAGCGGACTTGTTTCCTCTTTCACCTAGGGATGGGACTGTACCATCCCACCCGTCTGTCTCTTATACCCCTCCCCCCTTCCATCCCCAATCTTCCCCTCTTACTCTTCCTAGCCTCTGTCCATCTCTCTTATAATACTTATTCGCTAACTACTAATTACTTTCCACTATACCGTATAGTTAATATTTATACACTATATACAAACGCACTTGTTGACAATTTCCAGTTCCTTGCTCATCGCTTTTCTTTCTTATTCTTTCGTCTCTTAGACTAAAACTACTTGCTAATTGCATTTAAAAAAAAAAAAAAATAGTTTAACTTACATATTAAACCTCGGAAATGCCACAAAACAAATCTGTCTTTTCCTTGTTTCCTCACATCACTTATCAGTCCTTTCCATCTCTAAACAGTCCAACAGTTCCTTTTCCTCACGACCACTCATTACTTATTAAAATTTTTTTAAGCCAGCGTTTAAAATTATCTACTATTATGTTATCCAAACGCCTTTTCTTGTCCACTAACCCTATCATTCATATTCTATCACTGTTTACAAATGTATTTGTTGACAATTCTATAGCTCCTACGAGTCTTACACTAAAACTAAAAAAACTACTCTCTATTTTTTTTTTTTTTTTTAACTTAAATCTTAGACCATCGAATTGCCAACAATCAAACCTGACTTTCCCTTATTCCTTCTCTTTCTTCCGCTTATCTCCGTTTCTAAACAGTCCAACAGTACCTCTTACTCACATCCCTCGTTGCTTTATTATTCTTTTTTTTTTTTCTTTTTCTTTTTTTTTTCTAACATTAACTACCACCTCCGTTCTCTCACACATGCAATCCTCTCCAAATATATACAAATCTTCTTTTCATCAAACAATCAGATTGTACTTCAAACTTCTCTTATTGTCTTCAATTTTTATATAACCTAGCAGTTTCGTCTACCTCCTTCCTCTCCTTCCTCTGTAACCCTTTTTTTACCCCTTATTCTCTTAGTTTCTTTATAAATCTCATTCTAACCATATTTAAATATTTCGAAATATTTGTTCCTCTTCCCCATTCTCTGGCCAGCCAAACCGTCATCTTTTCAATTCTTTCTACTTTTTCTATCTCTTTTTTACTCAACACTCTCTTTTTCAACTCTTCTAACTCCCTACATTCGATGAATATATGTAGGTCCGACCATTTTTCTCCACACAGAATACATCTACCTGCATTTTCTGTACCTATCCAACCCCTGTTTGTAGGAGTCCCAAAAACCCACCAGTATAGACCTCTCTTGCCCTTCCGGTCCTCCACTTCAATTTTCGGGTTCATGATTTCTAACAATTTATTAAATACTGATAGTGAGGCTCTTTTTCTACATTCCATTATTAAACTCTGATTCTCTATATCGGCAACTCTCCTTATAACCCTTCTCCATACCCATTCTTTCTTTTCTCTCCACCTCTCATATCCTATATCTCCTAACCCCAGTTTTCGTAATTTATTTTTGCACTTATTTACCCAATACCTCTCGTTCTCCATATTTTTCTGGAACCTATATGTGTCTTGTACTAAATCCCCTCCCTTCCCTTCTTCTAATCTCATCCAATACTTCATCACCCTCTTGGCTATAGTAGTGTCTATCGATTCTTTACATACTAATCTAGCCCCCACATTTGCAGTACAGTTTGGTACTCCCATAATAATCTTGCTAAATTTCGCCACCACCTGGTTTAGTTCTTTTCTATTTTCCTCTAATCCCCATATTTCTACCCCATATAACATTTTTCCTTTGACCATTGATTGGAACACCAATCTCTGTATTTTGTACTTTATATCCGGAAATTTATTCTCTAATATCCCCACTACTGCCAGTGCTCCCCTCCCTTTATATCTAGCTCTTCTAATCTGATTTTCCCACGTGCCGTTACTACTAATTATAACTCCTAAATACTCCATTTTTTTTTCTGGTCTGATTTCTTGCTGCTCGACTGTCCAGAATTTCTTTTCTTTTTTGGCTTTCCTCTTCCTACATATCATTATCTGCGTCTTCCGTACATTTATCTTGAGTGCCCATCTTCTAGTATATTCCACTATCTCATTTAGTCCCTGCTGCAACCCCTTTGCTGTTAATGCCAAGATCAATAAATCGTCTGCAAATAGCAGCCCCGGTATCTCCCTCTTCCCAATCCAAGGGCATTGCCATCTCTCGCCTCCATGTCTATCCAATATATTATTTATAAACAGTAGAAATAATATGGGTGATAGCTTACAACCCTGCCTCACACCTCTTTTCGATTCCATACACTTACTCAACCCACCCCCTTTTAGTTTAATCATCACCAATACTTTCTCATATATTCCTTCTATTGCCATCCTCATTTTTACCGATAACCCAACCTCTCTTAATCTAGTAAATAGCGCCTCTCTATTCACTGTATCGAAGGCTTTCTCTAAATCTACTGCTGCTACATATAATCTCTTCCCTGCTATTTTCACATACTTCGTAATTAAAGTATCCAAAATCCATATATTATCCACAGTATTTTTCTCTTTACGAAATCCATTTTGATAGTCCGAAATCCTTCCAAATTTCTCTGCCCAATTTATAATCCTATTAGCTAAAATTCCTGTATATACCTTTGACAGCGAGTCCAGGAGTGTTATTCCTCTATAGTTGTTTGGATCACATCGACTTCCTTTGTTCTTATATATAGGACAAAGTACTCCTTTTCTCCACTCGCTAGGGAATTTATTCGTTTCCCATATCTTGTTAAAAAATTTCACCATCACTTTCAACATTACTTCATTTGCTCCTACTTCCTTCCATATCCTGTTAGTAATACCATTTGCCCCACCCGCAGTTTTGGTTTTTACTTTACTTAACACACTAACTATTTCCTGGCTTGTTATCTCCTCATCTAATAACTGTACTCCTGTTTGTACTTCCTTTACAATATACGTCTTTTCCATACCCTCCTGGCCTTCTCCCCTCCCACCCAAAAGCTCTGCAAAATATCCTATCCACTCATTTTCTGTTATCATTGTTCCTCCCCCTGTCGATCTAGTTCTCTTTATCTTATTTATAGTTTCCCAAACCCTATCAAACCTTTTCTCTTTGCAATACCTGTTTACTCTCTCAGCTTCCGCCTCTTTCCAACACTTTTTTTTCTCATTTAGTAACATCTTGTAATCTCTTCTTACTTTACAATATTCCTCTCTTTTCCCTTGTTCCCCTCCTTTCTTAAAGTCCGCTAGAGCTGTCATTACAACCATTCGTTTCCTCTTACACTCTTCATCAAACCACCCCTCGCCTATGTTTCTGTCTATCTCTTCCCTTATTCTCACTTTCTTACCCACCTTCCATACTGGGCGTTCTATTAGTTTTAAAACTTCATCCACATCCCCTCCTTCCAACATCCTTTCGCTTTCAATCCTTATACTCTCTTCACTCTCTTTTAACTCTGTTCTCAATCTCTCGATCGTGGTATCATTCCAAATGTGCTTCCATCCCTCCTTATACCTATCTCTTTTTCCTATCCTTCTCTTCACTCCATCATACTCCCCCCTTAATTTTATCTTGATGGGCATATGTTCTGTTATCACACATTCTGTCACCTCAAAACTTATTATCTTCTTTAGAGCTATATCCGTGCTAACTCCTATATCTACTACACTCCCGCCCTTCGATGAGATGAATGTCAGCTCCCCATTACTATCTCCCTTCATCCATCCATTTAAAATATATAATTTTTCTATAGCACATAACTCTAATAATCTTACCCCATAGCTATTTATATCTTTGTCTTTACTATTTCTTCTGTACTCACTCACTTCCTTATCCTCTCTCCCATAATCGGGTACCCTATTACTCACTCTTGCATTCCAATCCCCTAATAATATCATTCCATCTTCCACATATAATCCTTTCATTTTGTTTATTTCTTCAATCAGTTCTTCAAAAAATGTTTTATTAGCATAAGTTGAGTCTTTAGGATGGTTGTATAATAGAGCCAGGCAAATTGCCTCCTTCGCATCATTTCCCATTTTAATTCTCAGCCATACCACCCCTTCTACCTCATTCTGTATTCTCTCTACTCTCTCTACTAACTCATTTTTTATTAAAACTGTTATCCCACCCGGATTTCTTCCCATTTTCCCCCTTTTTTCTTTTATCACGTTGACTACTCTATACCCATTCCATTCAATTTCTATCCCTTTTCCTAACCACGTCTCTACTAGGGCAATAATCTCATACTCCTTTACTGTTTTCTCCAATTCTTTATTCCCTATTTTCCCCATCAACCCCTCAATATTCCACAACCCTATCGCCATCTCTAGTTATTTATTCCCTCCCACTCTTTGCCCCTGTGCTTCTCCATTTCCACCTCTACTCCTTGTCACTCTTCCCTGTGAGTCCTCTCCATATCTTTCCTCGTTCTCTTTTCTCCCGTCATCCTTCTCTTTCTCTATACCTACGCCTTTTTTCTTTCCCCAGAGATCTTTCAAACTTAATGATCTTTCCTTATTTAGCACCTGTCTTTTTTCCATTTTATTTTCAGTGTTCCTTTTACTCGGAGAGGATGCATTCTTACCCTGCCTACTGTTACCTTCATTCACAATTTTCACTGTACTCCTCACCAGTTGTGGCACATTACTTGCTTCCTCCATCTCTGCGTTGTGATGACTCTTCAAGGACTCTCCATTTCCGCCCACCTGGTTGCTGGCACTGCTGTTCAGCACATCCCTGCTTCCCGCACCTGACGTGATGTGGACTTCGCTCACTTCCGTAATATCACTCCTTTCTACGTCACTGACCTTCCTTGCTACTTCCACTGTTGCCAAGGACACGTTCTGCTGCTGTTGGTGATCTTCATCAAGCTTTTTCAGCCTTCCCGCCCCCCACACTCGATTCCACCTTCCGTTTCCAACCACCAGCTGCTGCCCTCTAATATATGCCTTAAGACCTTGTTTTCTTGCCTCTCTTAAATGTTTATTCAAGATTCTGTTCTTCTCTATGGCTTCCCTGTCCATCTCCCGTTTTATCCACACTTTCTCTCCTTTCAGATTACTCGAATTTCTTATTACAATGTCCGCCATCAGTGTCGATAGTAATTTCACTCTAATTGGTCTCTTTCCTTTCACTCTCCCCACACGCTGTACATCGTCAATATCAACTTCGCTGAAGTTGATCTTCATCCTGTTCTGGATAACTTCTACCACTTTGTACACTAGTTCGACTTTAGACTCTCTTTCTTCTTCTTGGACACCGTATATGAAGATATTTTTTCTTACGTTGTCTTGTAAACTCCTCTCGACTGCTCTCTTCGTTTCTCTCAAGTCCCACTCCAGGCTTCTTACCTTCTGCTTCAATAGGTCTAATTCATCTTTATTACACCCTTCCTCTTCCACAAACTTCTTTACATCTTCTTTGACACTCAATTTTAGGTCCATAAATTCCCTGGATAACTCTCGGAACATTTCTTTTATTTGCTCCGTCTGACAAGCCTCTCTTATCATCTCTCTAATCGCCTCGTACTCTTCCCAACCAATGGAACCTACTGGACCTGGGCCGGGATTAATCTCTACTCCTCCTATTATCAGCAACACCATCACCACCGCCGCCACCAGTAACGTAGCCACCATCTTCCTTTTTTCATCCTTTAACTCCATTCTTGTTTCCATTCTGCTTCCCTTTTTACAGTTCCATCTGCCGATCGCTATCCTATATTGTGTCAACGTGATACCCATTGCTCCGCGCTCCACTCAGCACATCCGCTCAGCTCACTGTCTCACAGACGACTGAAGGAAAACCAAGTATAATGCAAGTTCCATGAAATCTTGGGGCGAGCTTGACCGCGGGATCTACATTTTTAACCATAACCTGATCTCCAATTTTCTAAATTTGTTGGTCTTTGTCCACGGTCATATCCAATTTTTACTCTCTTATGAGAGGATTAAGTTTATTTCTAGCTTTTCTCAATAAATCCCGGATATTCTCTGGATCTACTGACTTTGGCAATAGCTCATTGATCGACTAAAAATTTGACAAAGGCATATTTGGGGCAAACTTGACATAAGAGAAAGTGGAGAAAACTCGTGGGACTCATGAACGGTCCAGTTAAAGGCTTATGATAACCAGTGTAAGGAAGTGTCCTAACGAGAATGGTATTCGTGGCGGAAATCAGTAACGACAGTTCGGGGATTATGAATAACCCGCTGAGCTAGAGATGGCTGTGGGTGGTACGCAGACGTCGTGACATGTGAATAGAAAGATCGAAACAGAACTTACGAAATAAATTTGAGGGGAACTCATTAGCGTTATCAGAAACAATATATTGACAGGGTCCAAAAGATGGAAAAATAGTGTTTAGACAAGGAACAGTGGACTGATCAGTGTCAAACCTAGTCGGAAACAGCAATGAGAATCCTCTGAAACCATCTACGCACACAAGAATGAATTTATTCTCATTCCCTTTAGACTGAGGGAAGGGTCCGATGTAATCGATGTACAATCGCTAATTAAACAAGACTTACATCCTTTAACCAGTTCCCTAATCTCGCCATCCATACTCTTCCAGATAAACATATCCCTTATCTTTTCTCTAATTTTGAAGACGCCTAGATGTCCATCTAATGGGGCCTCATGGTAATACTTGAAAATCATAGGCGCTACAACAGCTGGAACAACAATTTGCATCTTCTGATCTTGCCTTGAAGGGCAACACAGAACCCCATTCATCAAAACATAATAGACAACATGTTCCCCAGAAAGAAGTGTTCCCGTAATAGGAGCCAGCACTGGTCTTCACGTTCGTATTTCGCTATATCATGAAATATCAAAGGGGCGTCAGTTACAATGGCACCTATAATTGGAGGTATTGAAATAGAACGCAAAGGGCTTTTCTTCGAGTCAACAACATCAGAATCGCCGGGAAACATTCGCCTTAATCCATCTGAGACAATATCTTCAGATCACCGAATGTCTCGCACGTCAAACTGAAACGCTCATATCCGATTCTCCCGGTAAGACGCGGCTATCAAGAACCCACCTCAGAGAATGATTGTCAGTCTCTAATTGAAGTTGAACATTCTCAAGGAAAAGACGGAATATTTCTAAGGGGAATGGGACGGCCAGTCCTTCTAACTCGTACGTAGAGTGCTTGGCATCTTGGGGTGACAAGGTTCAGAACACATGGGCGATTGGCCGCCATTCCAGTTCAGATTACTGAAGAAGAACCGCAGTGACCGCGGATGGAGAGGCGTCTGTGTGTACAATCAACTCCTTGGAGAATTCTGGCACAGCCAAGACCGGGGCGTTTCACAGAGCTATTCCTAAAGAAATCTAGAAACCCCCTTAGCATCCTTGCCAGGCCTGAAGTACGGATTGCTTGCGTTCTGGAATGATCGACTGAAACTCCATCAGGTGAAACTATATGCCAAAGTAGGACATAGATAGTTAATCAAAAGATACCTTTTACAACTTGAGCGTCGATCCAGTTTCACGAAGGCGTTTTAGAGCTTCATCTAGATGAGCAAAATGTTCTTCAAAGGTTTCAATAAAATTAACAACATCATCTATATAATGGTACAGATATTAAAATTTAATATAGCAGCCTAGTAAGAATAGCCGTGCCCGTGGGGAGGCCGAAAGGCACGCGGTTGTATTCATACAGATTCCATTCTGTAACGAAGGTAGTCCGATGTTTTGATTCTTCCACCAGACGTATCTCGTTACAGACTTGGTTGAGATTCAAGATGGTGAAGAATTTAGACTCCCGAAACTAAGAGAAACATGAATGAAAGTCGGGAAGGGGTACTGGTTGTAGAATAATCTTACGATTTAACGCCCAATAATCAATTACCGACCTGAAGCCATCTTGAGGTTTCGACACCAGAAAAAAAGGTTAAGAATACGCCGACTTCGAGGCTCGAATGATACCATCCCTCAGCATTTGGTCGATGATGTCATTGAGGGCCTTCATTTTTGGCGGAGAAAACCTGTAAGGGGGGGGGGAATATTACGGAGTTCGAATCCGTAACCTCAATTTTGTATTCAGTTAAGTCAGTCACACGTAGATTTTCCGAAAACACGTCGGGAAATGACTGACATAGAGTTAGCCGAAACACATTTTATAGTAGAATAAACATATTCAGGACATTTACATCAGGTTGTAATACCATTCTACCGAAATGGTGGACACAATACTTCCTGAATCTAAAACGGCCGTGACCAGTACGATATCTCAATTTTGAGGAAGGGCACGAAGCCTGGAGTATAGGAGGCACCTTTGAGGCCGAAGATGGTCTTCCTTCTTGGTTATGTGACGTAGTACCCTCAGGTAATGAGCCTTCAGATGCAGATATGGGTGAGGACGCAGCGAAGCACACTAGTTATAGTAATCGCCAATTTAGGCCCTACACCAAAAGGTATATATCACCACCCTGTTCTCTTTTCTTAAGGCGCAGCGTTCCTGCCAACATGACTAGTTACATATTAAAATCACCAGACATAACAATATCAAACTCTCCTCAATATATACATCCATAATGAACGTTCTCTTACAGCAGTAAATGATACAATTTATGATGAAATAAATCAAGATATTAATAATTAACCCCGTTCCCATGCTCAATGAGGAATTAAGAAAATAAACCCACTTTCTCACTCAAATTAATGTTACATATTTCTGCCTTTAATTTGAGACGCATTACAATAACCATATCCTTGAAAAGAGGGGTATCTTAAACGATTTAATAAATCTTTGCAGTGTGATTTTCGAAAGTTCCAGAAATTACTCAGTACCTTTGCTTTCTTTTGCGCGTACGTCAATCAATCAATCAATCAATCAATCAATCAATCAATCAATCAATCAATCAATCAATCAATCAATCAATCAATCAATCAATCAATCAATCAATCAATCAATCAATCAATCAATCAATCACTACTGATCTGCATTAAGGCAGTCGCCCATGTGACAAATTCCCTACCTGTTGTTCTCCTTGCTTTTCTTAAATGATTATTAAGCAGTTGGAAATATATTGAACATCTCCCTTGGTAAGTTATTCCAATCCCTGACACCCCTATCTATAAGCGAAAATTTGCTCCAATTTGTCCTCTTGAATTCCAGCCTTATCTCCATATTTTAATATTTCCTACTTTTAGAGACACCACTCAAACTTATTTTTCTATTGATGTCACTCTACGCCATCTCCCCACTGACAGCTCGGAACATACCACTTAGTCGAGCAGCTCGTCTCCTTTATCCCAAGTCTTCCCAGCCCAAACTTTGCAACATTTTTGTAACGCTATCCTTTTGCCGGGTATCACGAAGAACAATTCAAGCTGCTTTTCTTTCGAATTTTTCGGTTTCTTTCTCCCTTCAAATACAAGTAAAGGAGAGAGATTATTGAACATATTATCAGTTTGATTATATCTGGTTATAACTTCAAGCTTATCCAGGAAACATAGAGAAGAACTAATGTGCTCAGCTATGTGAACAGAAATTAGGTCGCTTTCAAGCTCACTGCTGAATTGAGAATAATAATGTTATTATTTATACTAACTACTTCTATGGCTTCCATAATCGCCGAGGAGCGAGAATTTCGTCCCGCAAGAATTCTTTTACGTACCGGTAGGTCTGCGGACATGAGACTGGCGTATTTGAGCACCCTCAAATACCGCCGGACTCGAAGCCGCCAACCCGAGCTAGTCATACATTCTCTCCTTCACCAGCTTAAATTAAATTTAAAATTTTTCTGCCTTTATTTTGGTATGCGCATTATTATAACCGTATTCTCAAAGGGAGGGCGGAGGAAGGAGAAAGAGAGAGAGATCTAGTTTGTATATTTTATTGCAATTTCCGTAAGTTCAAGGGCATACCACGTAGGACTTATCTGTCCTTCCTTTTGCTTGGATGCTACTTTAGTCTTATTCTTTCTTCAATAAGCAGTAGGGGACGGGGGATCATTTTAAACATATTTTTAGCTTGCAAGTTGGTGTATCTCAAGCTTTCCACATTAGGGAAACCCAGAAAATCTACAGGGGCACTAATGAGTCAATCACAATTACCAGATTTTTATATATATTGGCTTAAATCACATTGATTGAAGACAGGTTGTAAGGCAAGAATGGCATAGGAAAGAGGGCGGGGACTTAAATGAAAGAAAGCGGTCTTTGCCTTAATAAAGGTACAGCCACAGAATTTGCCAATAGTGATAGCGAGGGAACCACGGAGAAACAAAAGGAACTTCAGATCTACCGACTGAGGGTTTCGAATCAACCACCCCCCGAAAGCAATCTCACATCAATGTGTTCGAACTGCAGAGCCAATTCACTCAGTTTCTTGAGACGCGCAATACCGCATGGGCTTACGCTCTCCCAAATTACCATTTATACCTGTATATGGATCTTCAGTTCTTCAATTATACATGTAAGTAAGAACATATCGTACTGTAATGAAAGATACTTCCCTAGTCTGTAGTCGGATTGGTGCAGGTATAATAAACCTGATGATGCTTTTAGTTTTGAGCGGCTTAATATCTAGGTCATCAGTCCCTAATGTTATGAAATTAGACGAAATGTAATGACAATTCAAAAGTTCAAAATCATCCACTGACCAGAATAGAAAGCGTGATGATGAAGAATAAATGGGTGGATAAGCATTTAAATCAATCGGTGGATCCGACCCAGAAACTATTATAAACGATAGTATTACTGACCAAGGGACTGCTTCTAAAGTACAATTCTGAATCGAGGATGCTTGTTGTCTAAAGGGGTCCAATAATCTGGTCAACGACCCCTATTAAGTACACTTATGGCTAGTAAAGTAGAATCATAGTACTTGTCATCTTGCTGTACTAATAAAAAAAAGCGTAGACTCACGGTGTTCCACACATTATGGTACTACACACAAGTATTTTACTTCTCACACGTAACGCAGACCTATGGTGTTCTCACATTATGGCGCTACTCATATGCAACGCAAACCCATGGTGTCCCTCACCTAGGTGTACTAAACACGGGCGCCGTTATTCCCGTGATGTTCTTCATGTAGTGGGTACTAATTACAGGCAACGCAGACCCACGGTGTCGCTGATAGAGTGGTACTAATCACAGACAACTCCCAGAACCGTTGTGTTTCTCATAATGGTACTAATCACGGGCACTAGAAAACCCATACATAGACTGAACAGATATTGCTACTAAACACAAACCTGTTGTGTACCTAACATAGTGGTACTACTCGAAAGTAAAGGTGACCCATGGAGTTCCCCGCATGATGGTACTAACCACAATTAGTTTCATGGCTCTAACACTACCATACCTTGGTCGCTCCTTTTAGTCGCCTCTTACAACAGCAGGATATAGCGCAGGTGTATTCTTCATCTGCGTCCCTCACCCACAGGGGGTGTATAACATATCTATTTGGGAAGAAATACTTTTATTCTGTATCTACATCATAAAGAAGTCTTGTTGCCATAGCAATAAAAATATGCAATAATTTTTTTTTTTTTTTTTTTTGCTAGGGGCTTTACGTCGCACCGACACAGATAGGTCTTATGGCGACGATGGGATAGGAATGGCCTAGGAGTTGGAAGGAAGCGGCCGTGGCCTTAATTAAGGTACAGCCCCAGCATTTGCCTGGTGTGAAAATGGGAAACCACGGAAAACCATCTTCAGGGCTGCCGACAGTGGGATTCGAACCCCCTATCTCCCGGATGCAAGCTCACAGCCGCGCGCCTCTACGCGCACGGCCAACTCGCCCGGTATGCAATAAAATACATGAATTCAAAGAGATAAGCATAATTTACCATATTGAATATTAGTTTATTTACATTTTAAGAGATGCGTAATAATAATAATAATAATAATAATAATAACTACAACGAACGTATGCAATAAAGTAAATATAATGTACAACACCAAGAGCCATTCCATGGTCACTGAATTACAAAGCAGGGAGTATGAATAAACAAACACACTAAACATGTATTTACAAAGCAAAAAGCAAAATCATCTCCACACAAGCCATATAATATCCTATAAGAGGGAATGAACATGAACATGATTACTAATTATTATTTGTCAGAATTACAATATGTGCCTTGTTTGGGATAACTTCGTAATTATCTGATTTCGGAATGTTATAGGTTGACTGAAAAGAGACATTATAATAATAAAATCGAGTTAAAAACAAAATTAAAGGACAGGTATGGAAATTTCCTTTTTTATTTTCTATGCAAATTCAGTTCAATTGGAAAACTGTACGCATCAAGAAAACAAAATTTGATTTTTCTTACCTTCAGGGATGGAATCTGAAATCCGTATTATAGGAGTAAATGGGCTTTTACTATTTATATGCAACTTCGATAATTTCAACGTTCATTCCATTTTGTGTCTCTCCTGTTAAATGTAACTTTGTGGACGTGTCCTGTTTTCCAGATGACCGACTCAGTTAGTGCCAATTGCTCAGCTTGACTTACATCAGGAGAACTTTGCTGTCCATCACAGGAACTGACTCTAGAGATGAGAGAACTCAGTTCTTTCTGATAACTACTAACAGTAGAACTTTGCTGTGTACCACAAAACTGACTACTAGCAGTAGAACTTTGGTGTCCACCTCAGGAACTGACTCTAGAGATGAGAGAACTCAGTTCTTTCTGATAACTACTAACAGTAGAACTTTGCTGTGTACCACAAGAACTGACTACTAGCAGTAGAACTTTGGTGTCCACCTCAGGAGCTGACTACAGAGATGAGAGAACTCAGTTCTTTCTGATAACTACTAACAGTAGAACTTTGCTGTGTACCACAAAACTGACTACTAGCAGTAGAACTTTGGTGTCCACTACAAGAACTGAGTCCTGCGATGCGAGAACTCAGCTCGTTCTGGTAACTACGGTACTAGCAGTAGAACGAGGAACTCTCAGTAACGTTATCAAGTCTAGCCGTTACTAGGAACGTACAACTTACCGGAAGTTCCATGGAAAGGTAAACATTGTCGCGCTAGGAGGTGAACAATGCCATTTACACTTCACCAGTGTTGAGTCTCTGCATTTGGCTAATGCGTTGAATCAATTGCATATTAATTTCAGTCGAGATAACACCTAAGTTCTCTTTCAATGAGAATTCAAGTGCTTTCAAAAGATTCCTGTTCGTTGAGATACGGGTATAAATGTCATCCATCACCAGTGAGAGAAATTTGGCTACAGGTGAACAAAACACAGGGTTCGTCCTTAATACAGCTACGAGGAAGAACGGAATCACTTTGGGCTGACGAATTAACCTGGTACTCATTTATGGAGCAGGCTGAGTGTACCTCTGGGCCATGTGTCGCTCCAGAAGTTGAAATCTCTTTTCTCACATTTCTCAAACCCACGGACTTCCAGGAGAATCGAGGATATTTTTGCCACCTCGGCTATGTAGCCCTTGCTTGAACTGTGTGAAGACAGGTGACGGTCTGGTATAAATTCAGGATATTTCTACCTCTCTCGGTGGACCAACGAGATATATCCACGTGTTGGGCGCTTTAATACACATGACTAAAGGGCAACACGGTTGTTCATAGACACGGAAACTGCATTTTATTCGTCGTAATTTGACCTTGAACGAATTTTTAACTTCACTCTGCACGTTTAGCAGTTACAGGAGCAAACAGTTATTTTACAGAATATCCTCAGGGAGGTCGTAAGAAAGGCTATTGTAATAAACAGTTCCACACCGCGGGTGTGATTGTACCTCTTAAAGTCTCTACCAGTAATAACAAAGTACATAAGAAATGTGTGTAGGTCCGTGAGAGGAATAAGAACTACCAAGTATCTCCAGATATATTCATCAAACAAACTGCAACTTCTGGTACATTTTTACCGCACGAGCTGCTCATCTTTTGAAAGCAGCAGTCATACATCACAATGAAAACAATAACAAGATATTCATAGCACAGCGGACATTGAGCAGGTATGACAATTGCTTGTTTTAACCACTTAGGATATAATGAATTACTTGTAACTCCCGTAATGGTCCACATTGTTTATTTTCGTGTTATATTACTCGACTGTAAGCACTTCTGAGACGAAGAAGGGAAACACTCACTCGGATCATGCACTTAATACTGAGCGTTTGATAAGAGGTTCTCTAGCGAACAACATCCATGAGCAAGGGAGCTGGAGGGAAGGTTTTACGTTGATCAGTCACAGGCAGTGGGTGGGGTGGGAGCACAAGATTTTCGCTATCAGTCAAGTAATAGAACGAGAGGAAGAGACAGTTATGCTTATAGCAGACCACCAGGGGATCAGGGACATATTATTACAGAACTGATCAACACCTTCCTCTCCTAACACCAATCAGAGAAGAAGTGAAGCTATCGATAAAATTAAGGGAACATACAAGACTAATAGCGTCACAGTCGGAAAAGATTAACAGTTGACCAAGAAAGGTCAGAGAGTGAATAGAAAGTTAGCAGGCTCACACAAATAACTGGATAGTGTGTCAGACCCAGCTACGAGTTCCGTGGTCACCAAGTTTAGAGTCAAGGAGAGGTTACATCTTCTTTCTCTTACTTAGGATTACGTGATTAAAAGGTGGACGATTTGTTCTACAGCTGTCCCGTACCAGTTCAACATGTCGCATCACTAATCAGATAACTTGGTGACACATAGAGTTGGGCGCCCCCTTTAAGTCCCTCCTTATGACCGCGCACAAAGTCATTCTGCTCGGTCTGTCCCTTTTTACTGCATTTAAAGAGGATGAGCTTCGTAATACAGCTATGTCTAGAGCAGGATAGCAACCACTGGGTCCCGACCTGGACCAGACAATATTTCCAGTCTTCTTGTCTGATATCTCTTGGCTAAGAGCTGGTCTCATCTCACGCATAGTGAATCCCTTACTTCCTCTGAACATGTCTTCATTGCTCCAAGAAGCGGCCCGTGGTTCCTTAACACTCAATATCGTTTGTTTACTTATAACGGTGATCTCGTGCACACTGCAATGGGCAGTGCTGGTGTCTTTTGCGATACTCTGTCACGAGTTCTGTAAGATTCCACACATCTTCCCGCATCTTTCAGGGGTTACAAGGGATCATCCTATTGCTGCTTTTGTTTATCTGCACGCTGCATCGTCCTGGTTAGTGCCCAAAGCCTTCTCGTTCAAGGAAGAACAATACTCGTAAATTGGGGAGGCTTGGCACGAGCTCGCCGTGGCTCTGAATCTGGACGTAGAAAACTCGTGTGTTCTGATTCTCTCTGCATGAACATACGTCTTTTACGTATAGATTATCGTTCGCCCTTCCTTTCTATATAATGGCTGACGATCTACGTATATACTTATCAAAGTTGCCCAAGTGTGTTTTCTCTTGCTTGGTGTTCTTTTAATGACTTTCCCTCTAGCAGCCAATTCTGCCTCTTAACGGTTCTCACTAAATACACTTAGCCCAAGACCCCGCTGTTGAGTGAATTACTCAGGTTACTACTGTACAGGGTGACCCACTAAAACCTTTCACCACATATAAATCTGGAACAATAAGAGATACTGAAAAATGACTTTCACGGGCATGAAGGCAGGGAAGGGGCTAATTAAAGTAATTAATATGAGCCAGTCCAAAACGTAGGAAAATAGTATTTTCAACATAAAATTACGTTTCATCAAACAGACACTCTGGATTATTTTTTGCGCAGTCGTTAACACTAAAAATCACATAAGTAATGGCGTTTGCTTCATGGCAATAGGTCAATTACATCCTGAAATATTGCAACGTGAAGTTGACGCTTGAGATAAACGAAACGTGCAGCAGTTGCACATCCCGAGATTCCCGTGCGAACCTCACGGTTATCTTACTCGCGATATAATTGCCGTACTTCGATGCGACAAGCGCTGTACTTAATGCTATTTGCACTTTTATTACGATGGATGAAGATAAGAGAAGGGTTTCCTGCTACAGCAAAATGATGTGTAAATAACGGTTTCTCTCTTGCGTGTTTTATTTACCTACACAGTACAGTGCAGTACTCTGTATTGTACTACTTCAGAATGTACATAATTCGTACAACAAGGTTACTGTAACGATATTTAATGTCACCGGTCAGTGTAAGCCGACCCATTACGCTACCCAATACACCCCTCGCCTCTGAAGGTCTGTACTGGAACAGAACGATATGACATCACCACTGTGTAGTGTGCGAAAGGTTCTCTACGAAGAAGGTGGACTTGTTGGAGGTACGTTCGGGTAAATGACAGTGGTGTACTGTACACAGTAATTGGTATCAATGTTTTAAATGTGGCATTAATCGAACAGCTTGTTTCCTTTCTCCAAGTCTTCCCAGCCTAAACTTCGCAACATCTCTGTAAAAAACAACTCTTTTGTCAGAAATCCCCTAGAAGAAACGGAGCACTTTCTGTTGATTATTGCCTTTCTCTGATGAAATAATGTTATGGTCTCATACTCTCATTGTGGCCTTGCTGGAAATTTATATGCCCTCTCCTCTACAACCCCTAAATAACCTCACAATCATATAAAGAGATCTGTAAATTTCATTTTCAGTCCTGTTTATGTAATTACCACAATGAAGATCTGTTGTTATTATTATGAATACCTAGATACTTACAGAGATTCCCATGGTGAACTTTCACCCCATCAACACAATAATTAAAGCGGAGAGGACTCTTTCGATTTGTGATACACACAACTAGACTTTTCACCCCGTTTACCAACGTAACATTGCCTGAAATCCATCTTAAAATATTGTCAAGGTCGTTTTCCAGTTACTCACAATCCTGAAACTTATTTATTATAAAGAGCCTTACCCCTTATTTTAGTTCACTATTTATATATATCAGAAAATAATGTTCCTTACAATAATGCACTGTGGGACCCAATCCCATCACTATTACAGGATAAAATAAAGCTTCACCTACTCTAAAGCTCTGAGTTCTATTTTCTAGAAATACACCAGACGTGGCCAAATTATTAGGGTAAAAGTTATATTTCTATCATTATGTAAAATATCGACCTCTATAGCCTCATCCTTGAACTTGTTTGGTGGTAAAGTTACCCATTGGGATATCCCTGTCCTCATTAATGTTTTTTCTCATATAGTGGCTACAGTGAGAACCACAATGTAATTTTATTATTCAAATGGTTTTGTGTCATTTTTGTTAGTGCTCATGTTCTGTAGTTTATCGTCTATATCTGCATGTTGTTGGTGTATTCATTTAAATAATGTGACCTATCGTTAAGACTGTGCATTCTGTAAGTTACATGCATTACTGATACTATTCACGAGTTCAGTTGATATTTTGTTTAAGAGTGGTTCTAGTGAACTGTCAAATTTCGAGGTTATGGGAAGCTGAAAGGACCCTTCGCCAATAAAGGCTTTGTCAGAGAGCTGCTTGTTGAGAAACGAATACCTGCCAACTTTTGAAAAGGGCTATCAGTAAAACTCACGCGTGACGAAAACATCCAAGGATTTTCGACATACCCTGGCTTGACGAAAACAATAATACTTCTGGGCTACAAGATACAATAATTCATTCTTTAAACAGGACATTTCAATGAAATCAAATCCACTTATATCATGGACCAATGATTTGTAGAAGAAGATAACAATCAAGAAGAAATCCCTGTTAAACAGCAGCAGGCGTGGTGAATATAAGTTTGGATCATACATACCAGGACTTCCCTGAAAAATTAAGCAGATACCTATGTGAAAACTGAAAAAGGCTTTACACAATAAAACTTGTTTAACGTAACACAGGCAAGAAATAATATAATACACACTGCAAATCACACGCTAGTTCGACTTTAGAGCCATAGTTGTGGCATTTTTAGCTTCCTGCGAAAAGTCTCGAGAAAATATTTTGTCATAATAGGGACCAGAACTCCTGGTCTTCAAAATAGAAATAGACTCCAGAAATTCATTGAACATGGATGATCTGAACTCTGTTCTATTTTTCTTCACAAGTTTGAAAACACGTTCACATTCTACATTGCTATGGGGTATGGTGAGAATAGAGAGCATTACCCTAGAAATTCGGTTATACTTAAGAAGTCAATCGGCTCCACGAATTCTCGATATTTGTACCCAGCTGGAACCACTCGCAGCATCTTGATTTGCAAGATAGTGTCATCTACCTGAAGAGCTGTGAACTGCCTCTGAAGCTCATTCACCATTTCATCTGTAGTTTCACTTTCTTCCTTTCTTTACCAAGAAAAAACGAATGGAAGAAAACTGTGCATCTTCAATTTTGTCTAACCTAGGAACTTGAGCATGCCTTAACACATCATCCTTGAGTGGAAACTCGTTGATGATGTAGTCGCAGGCAGTACAAAAGTAGTTTCTCAGTGATGGCAAGAAAAGGGATTTATCTGTATACTGGAGATCATTCACTATGTTCGAATTCTGAATGCCAATAACTAACTCATCATCACTTCTTTGATTTTGAATCAAGTTGAACTCAACTTCTAGCAATGAGGAGCTTTGGACAATTTTGGACTTAACAAACTTGGTGAAGAACTGCTTTAGCAAATCCATTAGAAGTTCTAATAAAAAGTGAACTTGTGGGGTTAAGTCTGAAGGGCAACATTGAATTTGTCAAATAAAGGAATAGTCACATGAAGGAAAGTGCAAAAGGCCTTGTTCAAGTTGGAGGATAGGACCATAAACTATTCTTCCACACGTGTTGTAGCAGAAGTCTTGCTTTTTAGGATGGGTTCGTCACGTTTGGAAAAATATGCTATTCTTTTAGGGGCATGTGTAGTAGCATAATGAAGAATTCTCTTCTTCTGATATTCCTTGGATCCGCTTTGTTCAGCTCTAGGTATCCTGAAAGATGTCAAGCTTGTGGAAATGTTTTGGGTACATAATATTACTTCCTCCTTGAAGACAAAAAGACAGAAAGAAGGGGATACCACTGGTCCAGTAGTATTTCCAAACATCTGCCCAAAGATAACCACCTAGTACATACGTGCTTCAGAAATTTCTTTGCCTCTTTATTGTGCAAGTTCTGAAATTTCTGAAGGCGTTCTTTCATTTTGTCATTCTTCTCTAAGAAATAAAATATATCAACAAAGATCTCACCCACTTTAACTGGTAATCTTAAAGCACCTTTTCAGCTGCTAGGTTAATCACGTGTCAAGTGCAACCTATAACGGTAATACCTGGCTGAACTTCCTACAGTACTACTGAAACCCCATTTTTTTATCCTATCAAACATGAGCATTATCGGAGCACACAGTTTTCAGTTAGTATGTTATGAGAATTCAGCTGTTAGAATGTAACAACAATAGGATACAACTTGGCATTCCTATCATTGCTTCCATCAGTTGCCAAAGAAAATGGACCGTTCTGAATGCACTTAAACTTCAGATGATGCATTTTTGCCATTTTATTTACAATGCATGTCGTTTTCATGCGACCACAACTGTATTTCCTTTCAACTTCTGATGTGGGAAGTACCTTCAATAAAGCACCAGCATGAAAACCGCACTTAAGGGAACATTGTATTCCACCAAAAAGGAAGTAAACAGACACTCGACCCTAATTACGTCACTGTCAACGTCTCCAGACTTGGCAAAAAATGTGTTGATTTTCTTCTTATCTTCCTTAGATTTAACGTAACGTAGGTGTTTACCGCACTTCACATGATTACTTAAATCGTTTCTTCCAGTATGTTCACTATTAATATCACACACACATACAGTGAAAAAGGCAAATTTTCTCCCTTTCTTGATTTTCGTATGCACAGAAAATCAACAGAATATGATTCTTGAAATGTCTCGATAATAATAATAATAATAATAATAATAATAATAATAATAATAATAATAATAATAATAATAATAATAATAATAATAATAATAATAATAATAATCGTATGGCCTAAGCTACCGTGTGCAGACATTTCATTTGACGCCATCTGGCTGTCTGCTCGTCAATTTCTACGTTCCGTTTTACTGTAGGCCCACTAGATAGCTGACCTAGTAAACTGAAACTCCCTTGGTCGTCTATGGCTGAGATTTAATTAATTTTGTCGCGTGAACACCAAATGTGTCATGCAACGTGCTCCCCTATCTCTACGATTCTACCTTTTCAACTGGTCTACTGCGGCGTGTGTTCCAGCTCTGTGCTTCACTACTGCTCTCCCTCCGTCCCCTCCCCTCTGCACGCTGCTTGTGTCGTCACCATGCGCTCTGCTCCTTCTGGACTCTTCTTTTACGATATAAATAGGCCTGCTCTGGCCTCGAGCAGCGAGTCCGACTTTGTACAACAAACTGTGTGGAGGGAGGACTCCTTTTATTCGCATTTACGGCTGGCCCGTATGCGATGTTTACTTCGTCTACTGCTCAAGATCCGAAATCAAGACCGCTGGCTGGGTGAGCGAGTTTTAATCTCTTTCCGCTTTCTACTTCGTATTTTCACATGAAACTATTTTCCTTTTCCAGTATGCCCTTCTGGCTTGAAATGTAACTTTATACTTGCTCTGGTTGCAAGACAAAGCTGTAGACTTTCGTGTTCTATCTCAAGATCATACTTGGATTTTCTAAATTTCATTCCCCAATTAGCACTGAAAGGAAGAAAAGTGAACCAGAAAGCTTAAACATTTCTCTGAACAGACGTAAGAAATAGACTGTATTATCTGTGACTTCTTCGAATCTCTCATTTACGCCTAGTTTTTGGTGCGAGCTCACTACTTTAAACAATTATTTGCAGGCTGTACTTTTCTTTTCCCTTTGCCAGCCCTAGGATACTATTTTCTCCTCCCTTCATCCGTTGTTTTTCCTTTCATCCTATCCTGCAAGTTTCTTTTTTTGATATTGTACAGTGGCTTTGGTATCTTTAAATTCCTTTTAAAAATTTGTGGTAATATATCGCTACGATTCTTGTTGTTGAATTCTAGTCAATCTTTTGGTATCTAATCCCTTATTTTCTGTCAAACTACTTAACATTGTAACCTATTTGGTTTTCATAATCAATTTGTTGCTCTATTTTATGGTGATACCGTTCATAGTTCGATTGTTTATGTAATGGAGTTTGAATTACTCCATTACCTTAGTACTATATATTTTGGATTCCATTTATGTTTTAATATTATGGTGTGCGTGTCCACGAATTCAGTGTTCGAGATACCATGGTCCTTGCTCTGATTTGCGCATGGGGAGCCATCTTGCGGTGGACTTGGTTATAGAAACACGAGGTGGCTAGTGTGTGCTGCGATCTGGGTGCGAAAAGTGAAGTTTACCTGGCGAGGGGCCGTGCTCGACAATGCATGTCTGAGCGTTTTTATTTTTCTTGATTCTTGGGACTGAATTGAAGAGACGCTGTGAAGCTAAGCTCTTGGTAGTGGTTTAACGACAAATTAATTGCTCAAGAAAAGAAGATTTTGGTGAATTTCGATCCGGGTTAATGGATTTCCACCTGAGCGTTAGGCTCGAAGTTTGGTTTGTTCCTTTTAAAAGATTATCCACTTCTAATATCCGACCTCGTAAGTAGATTCATTTGTACTTCTGAACTGCGTTGATCTCGCCGATGAAACTACTATTAATGACGTTTGAAGACATGGAGAAAATTTATGGCTATGATATGTGAGAAATGGAATATTTGATGTTTCGGACATTTTTTGAGCATTTAAAGTGAAGGACTTTTCCAACTGGTCTTGTTATGAGCTTGTAAGTTTCAATCTAGGTTTGGGGTTTCAAAATTTGATGGTATCTATGATATTAATTTTAACTTTTGGTTCTGTTACTTAAAGTTTCATGCGCATGAAGCAAGATTTTATATTTGAGGAGCTCCTCACTATGGTAAATATGTATGTAGGTTTGGTGCAACCTAATCCATGTTTCTTATTTCCCTTTTAATAATAATAATTATTTGATTACTAAATTTTTCAAACCTATTCGAGGGTATTAGGTAATGTTGGAATATTGTTAAGATGAAAGCTTTTCTGTGGTTTACTCGGTACTGGTGTAGCCATTTTGAATTATGGTGACTGTGTTTTGTTACTGTACGATGTAATAGAATGCACACCTGGGTGGGCGTTGTCCTGTTGCATGTGACAGCCGAGGATCTGAGATGATTATTGACGGCTAGAACCGTGTGCTGTGATGGTCTTGATTTTGCCGCCTAGTGGTGGACCGGCTGCTGTTTGCTGATATTCAAGTGATTTAAGTTTCGGTCACTGGTGTAATGTTCTCTTATTTAATCTTTCTCGTGGATCATGTACCTTCATTTGGATTATTTCTTGAGGATTACTGAAGTAATATGGGTTGGAAGGCTATGACCGAGATTGTCATTGGAGGAGTTTTCATCTTCAAGACTGTAACTGTGAATTTCTAGATTTTAATTGTCATTTGATTCTCTTTAATTAATGCCTCGACTTTGAAGGTTTAATGTTCAGTTGATTTTCCCTTTTAATTGATCCAGTTGCAATATTTAAATTTTAAATTCATTTCTTTTGGGGGGCGAATTACTGTGAAATTTAAATTGTAGTTTGGGAGGTCGGTATTTTTCCTTAAAAGATTTTGTTAATTAAAGTTTTTTCTTTCAAATTTATTCAGTAGTTATTATTCCAGCCATTTAGCTAATTTAACTTGTTTAATTGATTCGCCTGGCCTCTTGGCTCTGTTGCTTGTACAAATTGCGACGACCTTCTGATTGGGATTGCACGGTAAGTGATGTGGTATCTATTATTCTTGTTTACTTGGTACAATCCCTGGTCGTGCTAAACGCTCTACCTTCATATTTTATGTCGTGAGAGTGTTTTTGGTAGCAGATAGCGTGGTTGCCATAGCAACTACGTTCTGTTATTCTCATTATTTGTGCTTAGTATCAGAGCACGTGTAATTTACTGAACTACTAATTCTGATACCTGGTGTATCTCCTTTTCTTTTCATATTTCTTGTGGATTCTTGGCTATTTAGCGAAGTCGCAATGGTCTATTGGCTGGAATAATAAGGAGATTGAGACAAAATTTAAGGTTGTGAAGGGAAAGGCAGACTTCCGTTGGGTGGTAACTTCTGAGTTTTCTGTTTCATATCATTATGCCTGCACGTGCTGTGTTGTTGCCGCGAATGTTACGAAAAGGAGAGATGCAGTACGAACTGCAAGTCCGCGGCTTGGTATCAACCGGCTCCATGGAAGGTGACGTTTCCTTGCTTCTGGCTTCCCTTGATTCAGCTGTAAAACCAGGTGACATGAACATCCAAGTGGGTGAGTCAGTGAATTACCTTTCAGTTTCAGTTAGTGAATTGTTAGTCTTTTTAAATCAGCTTAAAGAATGCAATCCATCTGACGATCAGTTGAGAAGGCTAAAAGCTCGAACTAATCACCTTATCAACAGGGTTCAGGATTTAATTTCCCTTGGGCCTGAAGGAGAGTTGATATCCCAGTGTACTTCCTTGTTGACTTCTGTCTTCAACATTTCAGTTGAACTTGATTTAATGATTAGTACTAAAAAGGTTGGTCAATTGTCGTTGAGTGATGAAATTGAGTATAATGAAAGTAATTGCCTTGGTCAAGCTAATGAGAATATTTCTCCCCAAAACGTAACTAATCCGTCCTCATCTCATTGCTGTGGGCTCAGTCCTGTGCTAGAGAATTTGTTGGTTAGGTCATGTTCGGCCCCAAACTCTATTAAAGATCTTTTTAAGGATGTAAAGGTCTTTTCTGTAGATTCCATTGACGAAACAATCAGATTCCTGCGGTTTCTGGTAGAATTATCTGAGTCGGCTAATGTGTATCGCATGGATGCTCTGGGGATTTTTAAAGTGTTATTTCCCAACTGTCAAGGTGTCCTTAAAAGAGAAATTTCTAAGGCTATTAGCAGTAATTTAAGTGTAAATGAATTTCACGAGTTAATCTTGGCAAGGTTTATTCCGTCCCTTGCGTTACAAAGTCTAGTTCCAAAACATTGTTATAGGACGCAGTTCTTGCATGAAAATCTGTTGGCCTATGTCTTGGATTTAAAATTTTATTGCGAAGTTTTTAAAATCATGGTACAGGAAGAAGAGATGGTAGCTTGTATAATCAAAGGCATTACTCCTCAATATCGGTCCTTTTTATCTTTGACTAAGTGCCCTAATAATTTTGGAGAACTTGAGGAAGCCTGTACATTTGCCGAGGATGTAAAACATGGAGACGAGTCTAGGCACTCCAGGTATTCTCCTCCCTCTGTTTCGTATAGGGCTAATAATTTTACTACTCATCGTGTCATCTCTTCTTCATCCAATAAGGGGTATGCTTATGGATCTAAGGAGCACCTGAGAAAATATTCAACCTAACCTCTGAGCATGGCCTTCTATCTCTATTTACTTGTGTAAAACGTTAGGTGTGAAATGGTGTGCTGTGATGTGTTGCGCTCTTTCATTATTATTAGCTGAGGTCTGTTACCTTGACATTGATGATGGTATATATTTATTTGGCCTTATTACCTTTTACTAACCACTGTTATTTTCATGTCGGTAACTGTACCTTGATTGTTGATATCTGATGATCGGGTGTGCACATCATGGTTTCTTGAAAATTTATTTAATCTGTGATGTTGGTGTGCGCTTTGGTGTGTTCTTATTTTGAAATTTATTAACATTATCTGACTTATTATTGTTATTTCTTAAATTTGGTTTAATTTACCCACTTCTAATATGTAGTGAGCTTGATGTGTGCCGTTATATGCATCCACTCTTGTGTCATCATGTCTGGGTTATGTCACAATTAATTAGTGATATGTTTTCGCCCTTGTGTGGAATTGCATATGAATACCATCTACCTTGTATGACTCTATCGTTACTGACCTGGTTAATGTTTTGGTTTACTCCTTGTGTCAACTGTTTATTGGGCAGTTACCATCTTGGTTGAGCCATGTGGATCAGTATTTGATTGGGATGACTTGTTGGTCTCGTACCTAAACCTTAGTGTTTTTACTGGTTTTCCCTGTCTTAATTATTGCTTGCATGTGTTCTGCTATTTCTGATGTGTCGAAGCCCATTTACTTATTGCAAGGTGTCGATTGGTTGTGAGGTATTCATCAGGTGTCTGGGCCACTTCAAGTTTCTCTAATCGTAATTTGTTTTGTTGTGTATTGATTAATCTAGCTGGCGTTTTATTAATTTCTGTTTTGTTTTCATCCTGGGGTAAACCTTATTTGGTGTTTGATGTTTCTCATGCCTGACTGTCCCTGGCATTGTTATTGTGCATTCACGTGGTAATTATGTACCTGATTCATGTGATCTGGTTCCTTCCTCTCTTCATGCTTTGCCTGTTGATCCGAGGTCCTCTAGTGTTTAATATTTTTCTGTAAAGCCCATCTTATCTTTACTTGCCACTCAATGGCATTTTCTCTCACTGGTTCTTATAATGTCTCTTGACATGCTTGTTGTCATCTTGCCGTGTTATTGGATTTGATATTTGGATATGGGACTAAATAACAAATCCTTTAGCCGGTACTGGAATCCTACTAATGATGGTTTATGGGGGCCATTTGCGGTGTAACTGTCTTCTTCAAGGACTCTTGGGCATTTCCATCGACTTGACTTCTATTCCACTACTTATATTTTATTTACCTCGTCCCCTGGGGGAATATTGGGGGAGGTACCTGTTTTGCTGTGGAGCGACAGTGTGATCTTGACATCACCTATTTATAGACCGGGTAATGCCGAGGTTCTGCAAAGGACAACTGTGGTATATGTAGTTTGGGTCCTTGCTCGTTATTTCCCTGTTGGTTCTTCTAATTGAAGGATTTAATTTGCCTTTGTTAAAATTGGTTGGATGTTCCATGGTGGGATGAATTGTATCTGTGATTCCGTGGAGTAGGCTAGTTACCTGATTCCAGATTGTGTTCCCTCCTGAGTTTCTGCTATCCCTGTTTCTATCCTGCTTCATCTGATGTCTCATAGCTTGGCGTTAATTGTTGATCTGTTGTGAAGACAAATCTATTGAGCTCTCTTCATCTATTAGTACTAGTGGTCTCCAACTGATCATGCCTATTTCCCTCGCTATGAATTGTTTACCATTTCTGTCTTGGATTTTACTTGCTTGATATCCTGTTCTAGGTTACTTGAAATGTAATTATTAATTGTGGATTGATTGCTTGTCCTTCTTCTTATTCAACTGGGTGATATAGTTGTGGAGGAAAGTTGAACCAGTGTTAGTTGAAAAATTATTTTATGTTCTGGTCTGTCAATTATGTTCTAGTGTTTTAAAATTGTTTTCTGCTCGTGGGAATCTGGTTAGGATTCTGGGTGGAATAGTCTACTGACAAAGTGTTTTGCCATCTTGAAAAGGGGAAGTGTAAGGAAAGTTGTGTTAAGTGATTTCTTCCTGTTGAAGTATTGTATATCCGTGTGGACTTCACGTTGTAATGTGATCTGGTACCCTGCCTATTCATCGCTGTTATCATCATTTTCTAAGGTGTTTAGGGGGAAATTGGGACTTGTTTTACTGTATATTGTTTAATTTAAGTTGTAGGTTCATGTAATGTACTCAGAGTTTTCCTTCTTCCGTCCGTTATGGTAAGGTAGTATTGAGATGATGAAGGATTCATGACCTAAGGAGTGTATCTCCTTTTGACCTGTAGGGTATGGTTTCTGATCCTTATTTTGGATGTGGGTTTTGGTATTATGGGAGTTGATTTTGAGAATAATGTTGGGGTGGCATTATGGTTTCGTTGAGAGGTGACTGTGTTTCTCTGAAGTCATGATGGTGGTTATTGCGGTTGTGATGATATTGGGTGGGCACTCTGTGATTTGTGAGATGCTGTCGAGGATTTGTATGTCCTTTACCTTCGTGGCTGACACATCGGCACTGGTGATCATTTGAGTGGTACTGAATTGTTGTTATTGGAGTTACTAGTATATCGGTTGTTGAAGTGTGGACACCTGGGGGAGGTTGTACATTGCCTTTTATGCTCTCTTGGTGTCAAGGTGGATTTGGTGAAAACTCATTTTATGTATCTACAACTCATTTTTTTTTAAATTCTTAACTATGTGGTCTTGCTCTTGATTCTACTTCTTATATTCTCTGCCATAACCCGTTCATCTGAAGTCTTCCTATTAATTCTAGGATCTCTAAGTTCATTTCAATTATCCTGCCTGTCTAGGGCATTTTATAATGGGAGTCTCATCTGAATGATGTCGTTGGTATGGTAAGTTATCGTTCTGTTATGAAGAAGAATGAGTATGAGATTATTCGGTTCGTGCAGTCGGTACTGCAGTCATCGATCCTCTACCTGCATATGGGGGCTTGTAGAAGGAGTATGTGATTTCAGAATAGTGTTGTCTCCCGTCTTTCTCCTGGTCATTTTCTGTCCCGGTGTAGGTGTTCATATTGTATGTTAATTGTCTGGTAATCGCTGCTAGTTCGGTTGTTGATGACCCACCTTACGCGTACCCTACATCTGAATTGTGCATATGTCTCCAACTGTAATTAACCTTTTACCATGGCTCTGAACATTGATATCTTCTACTCTAGTTTATTTCTCTATACTAAGCATGTTTGTTCCGTGTCCTTCTATTTATTCTTGTTCTAGTCATTCACCTTCTCTTTGGAATGAGATTATGTGTACTGGGGTATGGAAGTTGATCCTGAGTAAGTGTTGAGTAATTGTTGATTTCTGAACTAGAAATGATTTCAAAAGAAATTTTGGTGGGGGACTATGTAATTCTACTTGTTTGCTGGCCCTTGATTTCACGGAGATGTATATGTGTGTTAAATTTATCTGTATTGTAATGTTATTTCCTCCCTATTCTTGCTGTTGGCATGATTATTGATTGTGTGTTGTCTAGTTAATTATGTGATATTCCTTGATCTGGAGTTCATGCCTCTATGGTAAAGGAAACTGATGATAAGGAGATTAGTGTGGAAACGTCACTTAAGGATTATGTAGAATTTGGTGCACTGACTTATCTCTTGAAGATGTTTGTGTTTCCTGGTTATCTTATTTTATCTTTTCTTTTCTTCTCCTTGTATTTAGTCTTATTAATTAATGTGGTAATACCTTACCATTCAGAAAGTCATGCCTTTTTCCTACGTAAGAGAAACCCCCAAAACAAGTTCCAGAGAATTTTTTATGCTACTCTTAAAATTATTGTAAGACCAGTCTTTTCAGCGTAGTGTGTTCCTGAGGTTTAATTGTGTTACAACGAACTTGAGTACTCATGTACTACTCGTGTTAGGTCAATCGCTTCGGAATTAAGTGAACATTTCAAGGAAGATGTAATGTAAAAAAAAGAACTTAAAGGAATCTTAACGAACTGTGGGCGAACTGTAGCACTTGGTTTGGCATGTGTGTTCATGTGCCTCTACTCGCTTCGTGACATGTCAGTGTTGGTTGTTGGAGGAAACCAAATTTTCTTATATATAATTGTAATTTTCATCGGGCCTGCTCGTCATGCCCCACCCCTTGTAGATCTTTTCGAGGGGGAGGCTGTAATGGAGTTTGTATTACTCCATTACCTTAGAACTACATATATTGGATTCCATTTATATCTTAATATTATGGTGTGCGTGTCCACGAATTAAGAGTTCGAGATACCATGGTCCCTTCTCGGATTTGCGCATGGGGAGCCATCTTGCGGTGGACTTGGTTATAGAAACACGAGGTGGCTAGTGTGTGCTGCGATCTGTCTGCGAAACGTGAAGTTTACCTGGCGAGGCACCGTGCTCGACAATGATGTCTGAGCGTTTTGTTTTTTAATTCTTGGGACTGAATTGAAGAGACGCTCTGAAGCTAAGCTCTTGGTTGTGGTTTAACGACAAATTAATTGTTCAAGAAAAGAAGATGTTGGTGAATTTCGATCCGGGTTAATGGATTTCCACCTGAGCGTTAGGCTCGAAGTTTGGTTTGTTCCTTTTGAAAAGATTATTCACTTCTAACTATCCGACCTCGTAAGTAGATTCATTTGTACTTCTGAACTGGGTTGATCTCGCCGAAGAAACTACTATTAATGACGTTTGAAGACATGGAGAAAATTTATGGCTATGATATCTGAGAAATGGAATATTTGATGTTTCGGACATTTGTTTTGAGCATTTAAAGTGAAGGACTTTTCCTACTGGTCTTGTTATGAGCTTGTAAGATTCAATCTAGGTTTGGGGTTTCAAGGTTCGATGGTAACTATGATATTAATTTTAACTTTTGGTTCTGTTACTTAAGGTTTCATGCGCATGAAGCAAGATTTTATATTTGGGGAGCTCCTCACTAAGGTAAATATGTATGTAGTATCGGTGCAACCTAATTCATTTTTCTTATTTCCCTTTTAATAATAATAATTATTATTTGATTACTAAATTTTTCAAACCTATTCGAGGGTGTTAGGTAATGTTGGAATATTGTTAAGATGAAAACTTTTCTGTGGTTTACTCGGTACTGGTGTAGCCATTTTGAATTATGGTGACTGTGTTTTGTTACTGTACGATGTAATAGAATGCACACGTGGGTGGGCGTTGTCCTGTTGCATGTGACAGCCGAGGATCTGAGATGATTGTTAACGGCTAGAACCGTGTGCTGTGATGGTCTTGATTTTGCCGCCTAGTGGTGGACCGGTTGCTGTTTGGTGATATTCAAGTGATTTAAGTTTCGGTCACTGGTGTAATGTTCTCTTAGTTAATCCTTCTTGTGGATCATGTACCTTCATTTGGATTATTTCTTGAAGATTACTGAAGTAATATGGGTTGGTAGGGTATGACCGAGATTGTCATTGGAGAAGTTTTCATCTTCAAGACTGTAACTGTGAATTTATAGATTTTAATTGTCATTTGATTCTCTTTAATTAATGCATCGACCTTGATGGTTTAATTTTCAGTTAATTTTCCCTTTTAATTGATCCAGTTGCAACATTTAAATTTTAAATCAATTGTAGTTAGAGAGGTCGGTTATTTTTCTTTAGAAGATTTTGTTAATTAAAGTTTTCTTTTCTTTCAAATTTATTCAGTAGTTATTATTCCAGCCTTTAGCTAATTTAATTTGTTTTATTGATTCGCCTGGCCTCTTGGCCCTGTTGCTTCTACAAATTGCGACGACCTTCTATTGGGATTGCACGGTAAGTGATGTGGTACCTATTATTCTTGTTTTCTTGGTACAATCCCTGGTCGTGCTATACGCTCTACCTTCGTATTTCATGTTGTGAGAATCTCGTAACATTTTTCAATTACCAGGCGCATACCGTACTGAAAGTCGGATCCTGACAGCTCCTCTGTGGTCTGTAACCACACTGGTTTTCATCCAACTTCCTCTCAACAATTGATCACACCCTCCCTTCCAAGATGCCAGTGAAAAACTTTGCCTGGTATAGTAATCAATATGATACCTCGATAGTTGTTGCAATTCTTCCTGTTCCCTTGCTTATAGATAGATGCAATTAATGCGTGTGTCCAAACTGAAGGTACCTCACCAACACTCGGTTCTAATCTTAGGTACTACCGGTATTCTATGAAGCAATTTCATCCCTGCCTTGCCGCTATACTTCACTATATCAGGTCTAATTTCACCTATCCCTGCTGCTTTATGACAATGGAGTTTATTTACCATCCTTTCCACTTCCTCAAGCGTAATTTCACCACATCATTTTCTTCCTCCCCATGAGCTTGGTTGTTCGCGACACCACCAGGAAGATATCCTTTTACGTTGAGACGATTTTCAAAATATTCCCTTCACCTGTCCTGTGGTTCCCTGGGATCTATTATGAGTTCACCTGAATTAACCAAAACACTGCTCATTTCCTTTTTCCTTCATTTCCCAAGATTATGTATTTCTGCCCAGAAAGGTTTCTCTGATGCTTTAAATAGCCTTTCTAGGTGATTACCAAAATCTTCCCACGACTTCATTTTGGATTCAACGACTATTTCTTTCGCTCTGTTTCATTCTTCTGCGTACAATTCAATGTCTGCATTGGCCCTTGCTTGGAGCCATTTCTGATAAGCCTTCTTTTTACGTTTAGAAGCTGCTGTCACCTCATCATTCTACCAAGATGTTCGCCTTTGCCCATCTTTACACACAGTCGTTCCTAGTCAGTCCCTTGTTGTTTCTACTACAGCATCCCTGTATACCACACATTCTCTTTCTATATCAGTAACCTGCTTACTGTCCACTGTTCGAAACTTGTCACTAATAATATCCATGTAGGCCTACTTCTGTCTAAATTCCTCGTCCTGGAGGTTTTCTACACTTATCCCTTTGCAGACAGGTTTCACTTTCTCTGTCCTAGGCCATTGAGATACTCGTACTTACTACAGATCAGACCGTGCTCTGTATAACAGAAAAGTCACCTAAAAACTCGTACATTCCTAACAGACTTCCTGAATTTGAAGTCGGTTAATATATAGTCTACTTTATGAAACTGGTACCCCTAGCATTCCACGTGTAGCGGTGAGTAGCCTTATGCTTGAAGAATGTAGTCGTAACTGCTAAACACATACCAGCACAGAAGTCCAGCAAACGCTTCCCTTTTCCATTAGCTTCCATGTCTTCCCCATATTTACCAATCGCCCCTTCGAATAATTCAGTTCTCTTTCCAACTCTCGCATTGGTATCGCCCATCAGCACTATCCTATCTTTGCTGTTGACCCTGACTGCGATGTCACTCAATGTTGCATAAAACTTGTCAACTTCATCCTCATCTCCACCCTCACATGGTGAATAAATTGAGACAATTCTCGTCCTAATTCCTCCAACTGCCTAATCTACCCACAACGTTCGCTCATTTACATGCCTAACAGAAACTACGCTGCGTACAATAGTATTCCTGATAAACTGTCCTACCCGATACTCTGACTTTCACCTTTTTAACACAAACCAAGTATACTTTATAATCTCCTGTCTCTTCCTCGTTATTTCTTCTTATCCTTAATTTCACTTACACCTAGTACATCCAGATGCATCCTGTTTTCTGACTCAGCCTGTTCTACTTTCTTTTTTCCGTAGCTCCCAATCGAATTCCATTTTTTACAAAGTTGTTTCCAAGGAGAACCTCGCCTGTCAAGTGAGAGTGGGTCACCATTACTCCCATAGGTCCGAGGCTTTCTTAAAACGTACTGAACTTGGTAAATCCATGAAGCAGGATGTCCCCGTACTTACACATAGTCCTGGTGAGCATTTTTCCTCTAACGGGTTAGGGACCACCGGTGGATTGTGTAGTCCTAGCCGCATGAGCGAATGAAGGGCCATTATACAGAATATCTCTGAGGACCCACTCCTGTTCCCTAGCAACTGGTATCCCGACACTCAGGACCACTTACTAGGCCACTCAGCTGTTGCCCTTGGTTCACGAACTAGAACGTGACTACAGCAACGTACACCATGAACCATCTAATATTATTATTCCGGAAATATCGTGCATCACAGAGGTGTAAGAAGGTGTTGTGCTGAATGGATGGACAAGGAATTGACAAGAGCATAATTTAATGCCCAAAAGTTTGAAATTGTATTCCTTCCGTCTTGTTCTCTTGTTTAAAATTTCGTAAATAGAAGATCTAAAAAAGCAATAACAATATAAAAATGAACTCGTTAGTTCCAAAAACAACGACATAAAGTCCAAAATCAGGTACAAAAGTATAGAGAATTATCAGGATGATAATATACGATGGATGAGTATTATTAGCTCTGAAACAGTTATACTATTTTATAAGAGAAGGTTTGCTCCATTAACTTCCATAGTCTAAGAGTCTGAGCTCCAAACTCAGAGGCATAACTTTCTTGGAGTGCACAAGGTTATACAATGGCAATCTTCAAATCAGGTATTTACAGTCACTTCCGCTCTATTGTTTTTTTTTTTTTTCGGAAACATAAACAGCGGCGATGAGTGCCCATAATAAATGGCTATGATGTAAAAAGGTAAAGGTTGATAAAGATCGGGGGAAAACAAAATCCATGAGGGCGAAAAACCTGCGCTCCTTGTAGAAAACTCTTAAAACCTTAAGTGGGCTTATGGCCCCAACATACAGAGGCTAAGCATATTGTGCGCCGGGGAGACTAAATGTTAAACATTAAATACCAAAATCTGTTAATAATTTTAGAGGATAAGAAACTTTAGTCACCCCATACCGAGATGAACGGTAGTCAACAGAGGGTAATCACTCTTGTCCCCTTACATTATGTATTTCCCAGTAGGGAATAAAACAGATTACTTAGATTGGCGAAATTTTTTACATTTAAACAGCAGAGTTTAGTAATGTACATGAAATAAAAGACTTTTGAATCATTTCATATGTTAAGAAAATTCTACCACTACCTTGAGTTGCTAGGCCTTTGAACGCCGACTGCGTCCTCTGCCACTTTAGTATACACCGCACACAATAAACTGGAGCCATGACCATGACAATAGAGCCTTAAAGCGCTCAGCTGTTATAGTATCTGGAGGGGAAGTTCCAGAACTCTTTACAGATAGGCTGGATGCTTGTACACGCCCCAAAACAAAATTTATTTGGCTAGAGAAAGTATACACAAATTATCTTTAATCCCGGCGGAGAGGACAATTAGGCCGATGGTAGAGACATCAAATAGATGAAAATCCAAGTGTATTGCATAACATTAATTCAAGTTCAATTACATAGATATCCTTACAGAAGGCAAGCAGTCTGACTGCACGGAGAAGGTGCACCCCGGTACAGACCGCCACTCCCTAAGGTTTGGCCACGGTATGAACAGCTTTGAAATCTTGAATCTTGCCGCACATAATTTTTGATAAAACATATATAAGTTGGATTATCACTTGATAGATAGGCCTTTCATGTTTAGTTGTTGAAGTAAAGTAGTTTAGATAGTGTTTGCGAAGTACTAGAAGTTCGGGGTGTTGCGCCCAGAGTCGACAGCAAGAGCGGCCGCCGATGACGATGTCAGGATGGGGTCGCTCGGGCCCCCAAGGTACCCTCAGATATCATCCTCCCGTATATTTTGAGGAGCAACCAAGGCGATGGTCACAAAGTACCAAGTAGCATTGTTCGGGCCAAATATAGAGTGGGCGGTTGGAGTTCAGCATCAAAGCCACTCCAGAGGATGATATTCCCAAAGGAGTCAGTTTGGACGGAGTCTCGGCCGGAACGAGGCGGGTCCATACCCCGCGCCGGCATCTCTCGCTCATTGACACGACGTTGCCTCAGGTGAAAATATGGCACTGTAGTATTGATTTTTGGGGCAACTGTAACTTACTCACAGAGAGTGTTACATGTGGTGCAGGTACGGTTGGCGACTTTGGAGGAATAGTGTACGGAGTTTCTGACACAGGTTTGGAGGCAGGGTCCTTAGTGGCAGAATAATAATGAGATCATTGAAGGGAAGGTTTAAACAAAGGATTTAAACAAAAAATGAAATTTAAGTTATGATGTTACTTAAATACATACAATATTTCACAGCCAACAGGGGCAGCAAGACTCCTTATTCTAACTTGATTATATACAACTTAAACTAATAAGATGCTAAGGAAGGAAATATAATTACATCAACAACATCATCCCTTGGTGGCATATACTGAAGAAGCAAATGCCTTTACACAGGTTTTACTTGACACAGGTGTAGCTCAAAAATCTTTTCATTTCATTGACAGGAGTAAGGAAATCAAGCCTAATGCAGGGTTAATGAAATCTGAGGGCAAGCTTGCCCGCGGAAACAAAGTTTTTAACCATTACCTGATCTCCAATTTTTTACTTGGTGGATCTTTGTCCACGGTCATACCTTATTTTTACTCTCCGGTGAGAGGCCTTAAGATTATTTCTAGCTTTTCCCCATAAATCTCGGATATTCTCTGGATCTATTGTCTGTGGCAAAATCTCATTGGTCGACTACGAATTTGACAAATGAGTATTTGGGACAAACTTAAACATAAGAGAAATTGGAGAAACTTGTGCTACTTATGAATGGCCGAGTTAATGCTAATGATAACCAGTGTAAGGAAGTGTCCCTTTGGGAATGATCTTCGTGGTGAAAAGCAGTAAGGGCAGGTCGAGGATTATGATTAACCCGCTCAGCTAGGGATGGTTGTGGGTGGTGCGCAGATGTCGTGACATGCGAGATAGAGAGATCGAAACAGAACATACGAAATCAATTACAGGGGAACGGCTTCGCGTTATCAGGAACAACATATTGACAGGGTCCAAAAGACGACAAAACAGAACTGAGACAAGAAATAGTAAACTGAGTAGAGGCAAGCCTAGTCGGAAACAGCCATAAAGACCGAGTAAAACCACCCACAACACACAAGAATTAATTTAATCCCATTCCCTTTATATTGGGGAAGGGTGTGACATAATCCATGTATAATCGCTCCATAGGGCGAGATACTTGGTGTGAGGACAATAGTCTTTAATTAGCTGACAACGTGGGCTTGCTAATCAAACAAGACTTACATGCCTTAACCAGTTCCCTAATCTCGCCATCCATGCTCTTCCAGATAAACGTCCCTCTTATCTTCTCTCTGGTTTTATAGATGAATAGATTTCCCCTAATGCGATCTCATGGTAATACTTCAAAATCATAGGTACTAGCACTGCTGGAACGACAATTTTTGTCTTCTGATCGTGCCTCGAAGGGCCACACAGATTTCCATTCCTCAAAACATAAGAGATGACATGTTCTCCAGAAGAAAGGGTTTCCATAATAGGAGCATGCACCGTGTCTCCACGCTGGCATTTGGCTATATCGTCAAATAACAAAGAGGCATTAGTCAAAAGTGCACTTATGCAATTGGTTTGAAAATAGAAGGGGAACGTCTTTTCTCCGGATCAACAGAATTAGAATCGCCGGAAAACATTCGGCTTAAGCCACAGCGACTTCGTTCTCCGACACTCGAATGTATAGCACGTCAAACTGAAAAGCTGAAACCCTAGTCGCCCAACGGGTGATGCGTCCGGTACAACGGGGCCTAGGAAAAATCCAGCTCAGAGCCTGATCGTCGGTCTCCAATTAAAATTTAACGTGCTCAAGGTAGAGGCGGAATTTTTCGAAGGCAAATCAGACGGCCAGTTTTTTCAACTCATATATAGAGTACTTGGTCTCTTGAGGTGACAATGTTCCAGGCGCATTGTTAGTTGGGCGCTTTCCGATTTCATATTCCTGAAGAAGAAGCGCCTGTAAAGTTAACTTCTTGGAGAAATCTGGCATTGCCGAGACCGGGGCGTTCCACAGAGCTGATTTCAGATCCTCAAACGCAGCTTGCTGTGATGTCCCCAATTCAAACTGGGCACCTTTCCTGCGGAGAAGGTTTAGGGGTGCCTTCCTACTAGCAACGATTAGGAATTCACCATGCTGATGAATCTGGCAACACCTTTAGCATTTTTAGGAGGCTCGAATCTACGGATTGCGTGAGTTCTGAAATGATCGACCGAAACTCCAGAAGGTGACACAGTATGGCCCAAGAAGGACATGGATGGTTTAGCAAAAGGTACCTTTGACAACTTAATCGTCAATCCAGCTTTACACAAGTGTTTAGAGCTTTCTCCAGACGAGCAATGTGTTCTTCAAAGGTCTCGGAGAAAACAACATCATCCAGATAATAGTACAGATAATTTAATTTAATATTGGAGAAGATGCTAACTAGCAGCCTATTAAAAACCGCCACGTCCCCAGGGAGCCTAAAAGGCATCCCGTTGTATTCATACAAGTTCCATTCACTAGCGAAACCAGTCAGATATTTCGATTCTTCCACCAGGGGTATCTGGTTATAGGTTTGGTTAAGATCTAATATGGTGAAGAACTTAGCCTTACGAAACCAAGAAAGACACGAATGCAAGTCGGGAAGGGGTGCAGATTATAGAATTATCTTACGATTTAATGCCCTCTAATCAAGCCGCCTTGAGGTTTCTGAACCAGAAAAATGGGTGAATAATACGCATACTTGGAGGGTCGAATGATACCATACCTCAGCATTTGGTCAATGATTTCCTTGAGGGACTTTGTTTCAGGTGGAGATAGCCTGTACAGAGGAAATCTTAGACGGACCGAATCCGGAAACTCGATTTTGTATTCAAGTAACTCAGTCACACTAAGATTTTCCGAAACACGTCGGAAAATGACTGGCATAATTTACGAATGCAATTAGCCTGTTCCTCAGGTAGATGGCTAACGTCTAACGACATCTCACTCCCGGTAGACGAAATAACAGATGATGATACAGAATTACATTTTAAATTAGGTATATGTAAATTAATCCTAAATTTGAATGTGCAGGAGTTACTTTGAAAATCGAGCACGATACCGGAATATGACATGAAATCTACACCTAATATCACAGGCCATGGCAAATTTTTACCAACAAATAACATAAAATTAGATGTAAATTTAGAAATACGAAGTTTCACCTGAGTAAATCCTAAAATTTCTAGTGGGCAAGAGTTAGCGAAAACACATCTTACAGAAGGAGAAACTTATTCAGGAAATTTACAACTAAGCTTTAATTTTGAATACCATTCTTCCGAAACAATAGAGTGAACACTTCCGGAATCTAAGAGGGCAGTAACATGTTCATTGCTTATTTCAATTTTAAGGAATGGAACAAAATCTGAAGTATCGGAGGCAATCTTGAGGCACTCTTTTGGACCTTCAAAGATGGTCTTAGGCGTTCTTCCCTCTTTAGAAGATATGATTTCCGATTTAAACTGGGCTGGGCCTTGAGGTGCAGATAGTGGCGCGGACTCAGCCGAGCACACTAGTCATTTTCTATTGCTGTGGTTAGCAAAGGTCAAACCAGAAGTAGGACAAGAAGATATACTATTTGACAAGTTACAGTTCTTAGCCTGGTGTGTGAATGGCCCGCATTTGGAACAACCTTGAGAAGACTATCCTCTTCCGTACTGAATTTTAATGGGACAGCATAGTCTCCATTTCTTCCCGCAGACCCTGACATTAATTTATTAACTTTATTAGACAGTTCATAAATATGTTGAGCCAAGGAGTTTGGCATATTTTAGTGCTCATCTCCGATTTTAAGCGGAAATAGATCCCCTACACTATTACAGAAATTAAAGAGTATAGCCTGAACACGTTTAAGCTGGTTTACTTTCCGAGTTGAACCGTGTTATCGTTTTTTGTACATTACATACAGTTTGCTGACGTTTCGAATACATCGCAGTATTCTTTGTCAGGGCGACTGAAATACCCCTACTCCATCCCAGGTAACCAGTCTCCCAGGCAGCAATCCCACTACAAAGGCTGGTTCCTGACCTTGATCTATATATCCTAGCCTTTCTGGCTGACGTAAGCAGTGAAAAAAAAGAGATCTACATCATTCGGAATTCTTTCATCCGCACGAAGAAAATGCTTTCGAGAGCGGATATGAACTCATCATCATCATCAACATCCTAAACCATCTCCAGTTTCTCGGGTGTGGTATATGTACCGTGTGCCTTGTACCATTCCTCCTCCACCAACTTGTTGCAATCATGACCTCTCAGCAATACATCGTTCTTAACTGAATCTATCCATTTCCTTCGTGGCCTTCCCACGGGTCGTCTTCCTTACTTTTCTGTCAAATTCCTTCCTTGCAGTTCTGTTAACTGGCATCCTCTTCATGTGGCCAAACCACTTCAGTCTTGATATCTGAATCTTATTGAGGAGAAAATCATCTATTCCTACTTCTTCACGAATTTTCTCATTCCTAATCTTGTCTTTCCTGGTTTTATGGATCACAGTGCGTAGAAATTTCATTTCAGCTGCCTGGAGTTTGTAATTATCTCTATTGGTCAGTGTTGTCGTTTCGAGACTGCATGTAAGAACTGGTGTATAATAGGACTTGTACAACGTAATTTTTGTTTTCATAGGTATTTGCTCATCCCACAGCTGGTGGAAAAATTGTGTTGCCTTATTGATTCGATTGTTCACCTCATGTTTTGCTAGGTTGTCGTTTGATAGAACGCTACCCAAAAAGAGCGGAACTGAACTAAGCTGAACTAAGGAATATTACAATGTAATTAACATTCAGATAATTATGATAACCACACCTGATGATTTATTGTTTGTATAAAAGTTCTAGTCTTCTCTCTTTAGCTCTTGTGTACTGCTCTGTTTCTTTCTTATTAAACTCCGGGATGTTTCCCAAGGCTGAACAGAGCCATCTTCTCATAGTGTTTCTCAGAAAAATGTCAACCCCATTTTGAGTCGAAGAACGACGTTAACTTTCAACAGTTGGCATGTGTATGGTGACGGTTTTATTCACAGCATTGACGCATTACCAGAAAGTTATTCCGAATGAAGAAGCCTTAACAACGTTTTAGCACCGGCAGCCACTCGCAGACCTGGTCTTGAATATAGAACTTGCAATTCTGTTTTCAGTTTTTGTTCATTCTAAGATTATATGCCGATCCTACCTCGTTCCTACATCTTTGTTTGTTAAAGGGTTCACTTGCAGTCTCGTCGTATTTATAATCTCTGTGCATTGCTCTTTGCATCGAGATATCGATTATAGGAAATACCTTAGCATTGTGGATTTTACAGCGGTGTGAAAATTATTAGAAAAATTTGAAAATTTTGTATAAAATCTTTTTATTCATTGATATTTTTCTTCCAATTGAAATTAATCACATATTTAGTATTTGGTATGCATTCGCTTTGATTATATGGCAGATTCAGTGCGATATGGCATGCTTTCTACAATTTTTTTGCAGGAATCTTTGATTTGCTTATCATAGTGCCATTTATTAATAAGTGTCTCTATGATATTTATCTTTGTTGTAATGCTGTTTTTCTTCAGTTTTCATTTCACAATGGCCCAGAGATTCTCAATGGGGTTTACATCTGGACTACTGCAGTCCAAGAAAGTGCTTTTACTTTGTTTCCACTTAAAAGCTTCGTCACAGACTTCGCTTTATGGCAAGGAGCAACATCGTGTATGAATACAAAGTCACCATTGGGAATCCACTCTCTCATTTGCGTCAATAATCTTCTTTCAAGTACTGTTTTGTATTAAGGCTGGTTCATCATACCCTCTACAATATACAGACGTCCTATACCATGAACTGACGTAACACTCCAGACCATAACCTGGATGGGATACTTGACAGTTTGTGCAATTAATTGGGGCAAGAACTCTTCATCAGTGCTTCTCCTCACGTACTCACTATTTTCGCCTGTTATTGCAAACACTGGTTCGTCGGAAAAACATGCCTGGAAAATTAAAAACATATCTAATACCATACACACATCAGTATAATGAAAATTAAATGAATAAGTTTCTTGCAAGGGGAATTTCATTCATTTGTGTTAAATTTGGAATTTTCTTACTTCAGAATATCGTATCATAATTCAGGTTCATGGACTGTTATTATTATAAGTAACTAATTATAATTTTATAATACCTTGCTCCAGTCATCTCCGAATCGTTCACTCACGTCTTTTGCCCACGCTTCATCCAGGTGTCAGCGCAAGACACACACAAGCCAGTAACGGGAACATCTGATTCAGTTGTTTCCAAATCACTGTTTAGGTTCACAGCTTCCTGCACTGATGATGTCAGATTGTCCTCAAATTACTTCTCTTTGTATGAGTCTACCTTGCAGCTGGGGGTGGCATGTTCATAATTCCACAAAACAAGCTGGTATCTTCCCTTCCAACACCTGAACATCTCATTCCATAGCACAATCTCAGGTTGCTTCATAAGTCCAGTTATTCACTTCAGACGTTCTAGAAGCAATATAAAACTGACAGCTGTCACAATACAAATATAACGTACAGACTACACCAACCCTCTCTTCGTCATCATATAACTTCAAATCTCGCGCACAACAGTTAGCACATGCACAAGCTGAACGAATAACTTCTCGCAGAATCCACAAATCTATGAACCTAAACCCACTTGAGGATTTATCTTCCATCTTGTATTCATCGAATGAAATGCCTCAATCAATATTCGTCTCAGCAGCACTGGATATCTTGAACGAAGTACTGCGGATACTGGTATCCTGTTCTGTGCCTTGCCCTGATACATTCGATTTCTTTTTCGTTAACCGAGAAGAACTGTCCTTTTACTTTCTTCAAAACTCTACGTTCACCTGAAGGCATAATGTTGCTTTGAATAACATACAACTAACAAAATTAGCAATTGGTAAATCGGATATGAAACCACAGCAACACATATAGATAAATACGCTGTCAACAAAGGAACCTGAAGAATGCGGCGGCCATACTTTTCCACAGCTTTATTGGTGACAGGTTTCCATGGAAGAAAGACAAACACGTGGAAATTCTCCGTAAGAGTAATGAAAAAACTCGTCCTACAGAGTTGGGCGTGGCAGTATACAAGCAGTTACAGATACTCATTTTTCTCATGTTTACAGATGACATTGACCTGTAATATTTTTTATTAAAATCCTAACATGTTAAGGTATATTATGAGCAAATAAAAATTGGCTATTTTTACTCATTTTTACGTATGTTCCCCCTTGAAAGGTATTTTATGGGTATCATAGGTAGTTTAAGACAGTATAGTACATCAGCTGTGTCAAGACACATACAAAATGTAGTTACTAAGGAGATACTCTAATATCAAAATAAAGCTACACTAGAGGGTTCGGTCAAAGCTTTAAGAGTATTATGTCAGCAGATTGGAAAAATGGAACAATACCCACTGGCTGGAAACGATCCATCATCTACGTTCCTATACCAAAAAAGGCGATCTGTTGGACTGCACAAACTACAGTACGCTTGTCCTAATATCACATGCTAGTAAGGTGTTGCTAAAGATCATGCAACGAAGATTAAAACCTTAATTGTCTAAACCTCGAGCTCGTTTTAGGATAGATATCATTAATAATATGCGTTGGATGGTAGAGGGAGCACAGGAGTTGGTCATCAGAAGGCCTTTTATAGTGTAAATCACAGGACCATGAGGGATGTCCTAAGACGGATTAACATCTCTCTGTTTTGGATCCCAACTACCGATTTAAATTCACACTCTTGACTTAGTTATATGGTTCTCCGAGTACTGATATACATTTTACCTGGACTTCTTCTGACCGTAATTTGGCAGGTGCGATCCTAACTCAGTCAGGTGGTATTTGAAGGTGTTCAAATACGTCATCCCCAAGCTGGTAGATTTACGAGCAGGTAAATGTGCTCTTGCGGGACTAACTTCCGGCACCTCGGCGTCTTCGAAGACTGTACAAGTAGAGTAGTTAGTGGTACGTAAAGCCAATAACAAAAATATTCAATACTATTGTTGAAATTGTACTTTTTCTGTTCTCCTGGGTTTATTTTATCTTACTGTATATTATTTACTTCTCATTGGCAACGGTTAGGTTTGGATTCATGGTTCCTTCTTATAGTTAACCCCAGGAATACTAACGGGGGGTACATTGTGCCCACCACCTGCTATTTATTGCTCTGTTTCTTTTGACATTTGATATTAAAAGGCTGTAAAATGTATTCATTGTTACCAACTCCGAATGGTGTATTTGGTTTGCTCATTTTTACCGTCTGAAGGCGGCCCAGTCATTCAAACATGAGTGAGCAAGAAGTAACCCCTTCACTTAATTAGTATTGGCAGGATTTATAGCGTTGTTGGACACTCACAGTAAAACTGAAATAGTTTCTTTCTTGACTGCTACTAGACATTACTAACTGGATAGTTCTGTGTGTACTCCAAGAGCATTGCACCTGATGGATGGTTGCTGGAATACTCTCCGAGATAGCTAATTCGTCTGATGATGACGACATTGATATTACTGTTAGTGAAAACGAAGAAGGAACTGAGAATATATATATATATATATTAAAAAAAGCGAGCTGGATTACCATCATGAGAGAGATACACAGATAAACCCAGTTTCAAAACTGTTATCCGCCAGACACGTAGAAATGATTCATCAGACTGAATGTAGAACATTGAAAATATTTGCACTTTAACAATAGCTCAGTCAGCTGTTTATTTATGGGGTTGACAGCTGATAATGTTACCAAGTTGAAATATATTTCTTTAGTAGATTGTAAGGAATGTGAAATAAGTTGGTAAATATCTCCAATAATAAACATCAGAGATTCACAGGAACTTGACTTTAAGTGCTCGTCACAAAGCGCACTCCCGTTGGTATACAATGACATTAAAAATAGGGTTGATATTCCTAGGGTTAAAATTGAAAGTCACGCAGATAACAATAGAACAACATTGGAAGCTATTGGATGAGGGTGACAGTGGGTTGAGTGAGAAGACGTATGCATAGAGCGGAACTTCCTTTCACACATCACGGGAAAACTAGAATCCAGCTTTGAATTATTGATGCTAGTAAAATAAATTTTAATTTATCTTCTGGGAAAATAAATTGTTAGATCATGCAAATATCTGTGAGTTTTCCGCAAATGTGTAGTAAAGCTGGAAATATGGTCATAATAATTATAACACCAGCTGCGCGGCGGAAATACTTGATGCGAGTTCCTCGACCTCTTGACGCGAGTGTAACGTCCAGCCGTCAGAGCAAATGAACACTATGACTATCTCGAGGAAGAACATCTATACTATACACTCTTATGCCTTTCAGCGTTCCGTCTGCAAGACTTGTGAAGTTACTAAACGCCTCAAGAATAATCTATATTCAACTATCCCTCAGACCTCGTTTATTTCCATATTCTTATCTTTAAAACTGATTCTGACCATCGTCTTCTGTGTTTCCCTCTACGTCACTTACCTTCCACAACTACTTCATTATTCTCCTAGACAACCTACCTTCCTCCGCTCGCTTCACATGACCTCTCCACAGAAGCCGGTTCACGTGTACCGCTTCATTTATCGTGTTCATTCCTAACTCAGTCTTAGTACCTTCCTGCCATTGTTCCCACGTGTTTGTAGCAGCTATTTCTAACAGCAAACAGACTGGTACACAGATAGACTTCTTTCTTACAGAACACTCTGGCTGCGCGGTTAGAGTCACACACCTCTCAACACCACTGTCGGCAGCCCTGAAGCTGGTTTTCCGTGGTTTCCCATTTTGATACCAGGCAAACGCTGGGGCGCTTCCTGCCCACTGCTGTCCCGTCGTCATAAGACTTATCTGTGTCGTAAAGCAAATTGTAAAATAAATAAAACACACACTGCGAGCTTCACACTTACTGTGCTACCTTCCTGGGAGAATACACATCCTAAATAGCTGAAGTGATCTACCTGTTCAAGATTTGTATCACCAACTTCAGATTCAAAAATCCTCTAAGGTTTCTGGATACTCACTGCATCTATTTTGAAATTACTACAATGCCACCATATCTCAGAGTTAGAGCAACCAACGTGAAGTTTCTAGATTCCGAGCTTCAGCAGAGTCTGCCAAACTGAATCCCTCCCTGTCACTTTTTACTTTCCAGTAGTTTATCCATTAAAAGTAGGAATAACAAACAGCTTTGTCTAATTCCTGTAACTCCTTGAACAAAGAACTCATTTCGCTCTCCGCACCCCAACTGTTATCATAAATGCCTTTGATTGCTCAATTATAGTATATATATTATTTGCTTTACGCCGCACATAAACTCAGATAAGTCTTATGGCTTCGCTGCGATAGGAGAGGCCTACGAGAAGGAAGGAATCTTCCGTGGCCTTCATTAAGGTACAGCCATCTTTAGGGCTGCCAACAGTGGGGTTCGAACCCACTATCTTCCGGATGCAAGCTCACAGCTGCGCTAAAAGCTTAGCTCTCGCTGAGCTGTGACCACACAGCACTCGGTGTGCAGCGCACCAGTAGTTACCTGGTTGTGAGGGGAGTTGAATAATTTCTTATTCTTTGGCTGACGCCTTTTCCAATGCATTGTATTCGATTGTAGATGATATTTTTAAACTAATTTATTTTTCCAATAGGCAATGTGCTTCAGCACATAAGGTACGGCCGCTACACAGGACATGACCATCAATGATGGACACTTCAAACCACCTCTCTACACTACTTTGGAATACATCACCATTTCCCTGTCACTATCCACAAGCAATTTCTTTTCAGCCTGCAACATTTTAATGCAGGCATCACACTTTTTATATAATATTTTAATCACTTGCAAACTGATGTAGCTGGCAATGCAGACTAAAATTCATTATGTTTCAAGGGGATCTCTTATGTGAACTACTTCTTCTAATGCAAGCTCTAACACATCTAAATTATCAATAACTGTATCATGGCTATTGATATAAACATTATGAGCAAAATCTGTCAAAGAAAATTCACCAAGTTTTGCAGACCTCATCTTCAATACACCTAACAGTTTGATCTTTCTTTCAGACTCAAGAATTCATTCCACAGAGGCATTAGAAGTGCAACCACTCAATCTCCTGTAGGGACCGAATCTTCTCTCTGAACTGTCTGTCTACAATTTTGTAGTAAACACATAAGACCAGTGGTAATTATTGAAAACACATTGTGGTAAGTATGTGTATCAAAATAGTGTATGTTTCACTTGTCAATCTTCCTTCTGCTTATGACATGTGCCTAAGTCCATATATGTTTTAAACATGTAAGGAAAGAAAGGTTCATATTACCACGACCAGTAATTGGACTAACATCTTCATTCCTAGTATATGTATCTTTCATGGGATGCTGTATATTACAGACTGACCACCACTTTTGAATTAATTTTAGGAAATGGATTGTGCCATCAGAAACTTCTAAACCTTGAGCTTTAAGCAAATACAAATCAGCAACATTCTTTCGATCATAGACTTTACTGCTAATGATACATTTTGTCTCATTGTTGTTGGACGCAGAGCCATCCTAGATAAATTTGAAGCCATTTTTAGTAACAATTTCTTCTCTGAACGAAACAACTCTTTATGGTCTGAAAATTTGGCCTGAGTAGTTATAATTTACAGACTGGCTCTGTACCAACACCAACACTGACCACATCACTTCAAACATCAACTGTCTTATCAAAGTTTGGTATAATAAGAGAATGTCACTGCCCATATCATTCGTTCTGGAGAGTATCTTTTTTGATTAATTACAGAGAGCCCTAACTGTTCCGGGACAAATTTTACTTCACAAATTCTCTCTGTATTAAACTCACAGGTCTAACTCAAGTGCGTTTTTTCAAAAGGTTCATAGAAAGAATCATCAGAATAACTTGTGAAATGACTTAGCAAAGTGTAAAACTTCGCCCATCTGTCATATCTCAGGTCTTCACAAGCACTAAAATGCTCTGTAGGCAAACACACATTTTTGTGAAACATTTGAACTGCAAATGAACTTGAAACTTTAAATCTCAATGTTGCAACCTTAATACATGACTCATCATCCACCTTCACAAACAATGCATAATCTTCCTTCACTATTCCATTGAATGGTTCAACGAATTTCTTCTGAACTTCACAGATGAAGGAGGTAAAATCTGTAAAATTGTCACATTCACACCACTTAACGAAATAACGTATAAATACTAAAAACATCACAACACATAAAAATATCAAGATAACCGATAAAAGGACACTGCATCACTATTTAACACATACAAATATTCGGTGGAAAACAAACCAAAACCAAACCCCATGGCACTACAGCCCATGAAGGGCCTTGGCCTACCAAGCGACTGCTGCTCAGCCCAAAGGCCTGCAGATTGCGAGATGTCGTGTGGTCAGCACGACGAATCCTCTCGGCCGTTATTCTGGGGCTTTCAAGACCGATTCGGTGGAAAATAAAAATCGCGAATTCCAGTAGCAAGATAACCTCAACCAACCACACACGTGAGCGGTACAAACCGAACTGAATGTAAACACGCCCCACACGCCGTCTACACGTGGCCCAATGTGACAGCCATTTTGTCACGTATCTATATATGCATTCCGGTCTCATAATATTGTAGTTGGTCCGGGTTCATACGTGAAGAGAAATTGACAATCCTTTCCAACTTACGATAAGTCAAAGACGCCAAAATTTGGTTGTTTGAGATGATAGACGACTTGAAGAGGCTGGGTGGTGCGCATACAGACGTAGAAGTATCGCACGATTGAATTTACTGAAAAGTGTTTCTTATTTCTACAACAAGGAGCAACATAATAAATATAAGAGATCCGTCCGACTCCTTGGCTGAATGGTCAGCGTTCAGGCCTTCAATTCGGAGGGTCCCGGCTTCCAATACCAGCAGGGTCACGATTGTAACTGCTTCTGGCTCGAGGACTGTGTGTCCAAGAACTCTCCTCTTCATATTTATGCAACACTACCAACACGCAATAGTGATTACATCCCATCACGTAGGCTTGGCGACGGGATGAACATCAGATCGTAAAACAGAGTCAACTCCACATGTGAAACACATCTCGCACCCACTACCCCAATGCTGTGGGAAAAGCGGTAGAATATAACAGATCCATGTCATGGATACAATTGACTTATATTAAATTATCGACAAGAAGCAGAAACTTGTAAAGAGAATACACAATTATGTAACATGCGTCGCGCGCAGTTGGTACGATCTCAAAACTGACCCTCTTCCTGTCTCCTTACCAGGATGACGATGAAGTGTTGTAACTGCACGTACAGTATTTTATAATTATTCAAGTTATTTCACTTACGTAGTTTACTAAGTACTGTTCATTTGCTAGTTAACATTTCATGAAGTTCATATTTTCTCGTTGTCAGAACGTCGAACATTTTCTTTAGTAAATTGGACTTAGCTATGAAGCATGGTTCATTTACCACGACGCCATCAAGAAACACTGTTTCTCTTGCATTCCGAGACGGAAGTGCGCAGTGTCGCATCGAATGTTTCGAAACAGTCAGCGGTGACATTTAGCCCATATTTACTGTTAAAACTGTATTTAAATATACAAGAGGCTTATCGCATTCTATGTTGTACATATATAATCACGATATAAAACTAGCAATAATTCTTCTTCTTCTACAATTTCCTCATCGCATGTCGGCTGTCATCACGGCGATCGACTCTTGTTCCCAGCAAGTCGGAAAAGTGTGGTGGAACGAATCCCACAACATTCTCGTAGATTATGTACGCAAGATTTTCTCCTTTTTGCCCTACTCCTCTTTCCTTAAATGTCATCTATAAGATAAACTGCAGGAGGTCACTTATTCATTTGAGCCAGTCCCATAATACAGTAAAAATTACAAGAAAGATGATACATATTAGAGTGGTGCTGCCTAGTACCAGATACTAGCACTAGTATCAGAAGGATGTTTTTCTTTACATTGTCCTTGGACCTCCGAATTCTGTTTAAAGACTTCCATGTCGTCCAGGACTCTTCGTAGTAACAGAGAAGCTTCTGTTCAAGTTTCTCAAGTTCCAAGCGATCTGGAAATTTGCGGTTCCTGCTTCAAACATGGTTTCATTTGGATCTGCAAGTAGACAAGTTGATGTCTATGGAGAGGGCGAACTGTACGTCTCCACATTCGCGGCTACTTCACGTCGAGTGTCAGGTGGAGCTATTAGTTTTAGTTGGTTGGTTTTAGATACCCTGCGATCAGTCAGTAAGCTTCTACGAGTGCAACGCAGAACTTCTTGGCATGTACAGATTTATACCATACAGCTGTGGCACTGTTTCTGGATGAGCGGCCCAATCTGATCATGTCAAAGCATTGTGAGAGGACTTTTGCCTCGGTGTTGCCACAGTGATAAGTGCAAAGCTTGACCTCAGATACTTAGGCGTATCACTGTGTTCCAATACATTTCCCAATCACTTCACCTGCAACTTTCAGTATTCCCCACGTGAAAAGCATATGTCTGGTTCTTTGATGGATTTGGTTTGAAATTATTATTCCCTGAACGTATAAACCACCACATTACCTCACAATTTCCAATGACATGACCAAAGTACTCTACTTTCTGATATTGTACGTGAGTACTGTAGCCCCACATCTCGAAGGATGGTGTGCAGGCGTCAGCAACATAAAGTAAACCGGATGAGTTAGTAATGCGGTTATGGGCGCGCGCTGTGAGCTTGCATCCGGGAGGTAGTGGGTTCGAACTCCACTGTCGGCAGCCCTAAATATGGTTTTCTGTAGATTCCCATTGTCACACGGGACAAATGCTGGGGCTGTACCTTACGAAGGTCACTGCCGATTCCTTCCCACACACAGGCCTTTCCTATCCCATCGTCGCCATAACACCTATCTGTGTCGGTGCGACGTAAAGCAAATAGCAAAACCACCATAAAATAAGACAGGACATACACAACACTGAAGTAAACAGGAACAGAGAAAATGAAGTGACACGGGATTTAAATCATTATCTTGAATGCAGTCCTTGGGAACTAGTTTCAACAGGACTGCTCATGCTGTGATCAAGTACGCAGGTGAGAGACCTAAAGCACTGCACATGCTCCAGTGATGTGTCAGGTACTGTCAACTTTATGGGTTGAATGGCATGTTTTCTTACGGTCACTAAGTTAGTATTTTTCGTGTTTAAACCCAGAACTTTTTTTGACCAATCAATTTGCCAATATCTGTGGATTTTCATCACTTACTGCAAACAGAAAAGTATCATATGCATATTGCGGATTATTTATTAGATTTATTTATTTATTTATTTATTTATTTATTTATTTATTTATTTATTTATTTATTTATTTATTTATTTATTTATTTATTTATTTATTTATTTATTTATTTATTTATTTATTTATTTATTTCTTACGATTTATTACGATTCAATGGGATGGGTTTAAAGCAATTGTTGAGGAATGTGAAAATAGGTTTGTACCTTTAAAGGTGGTAAGGAATGGTAAAGATCCCCTATATTATAACAGGGAAGTAAAGAGACTAAGGAGGAGGTGCAGGTTTGAAAGAAATAGAGTAAGAAATGGCTGTGGAAGTGAGGAGAAATTGAAGGAACTTACTAGGAAATTGAATCTAGCAAAGAAGTCAGCTAAGGATAACATGATGGCAAGCATAATTGGAGGCCATACTAATTTTAGTGAAAAATGGAAGAATATGTATAGGTACTTTAAGGCAGAAACCGGTTCCAAGAAAGACATTCCAGGAATCATTAATGAACAAGGGGAGTGTGTATGCGAGGATCTTCAAAAGGCAGAAGTATTCAGTCAACAGTATGTAAGGATTGTTGGTTACAAGGATAATGTCCAGATAGAGGAGGTGACTAATACTAAAGAAGTATTAAAATTACCTATGACAGCAGTGATATTTACAGTAAGATAAAAAAAATTGAAAACTAGAAAAGCAGCTGGAATTGATAAGGTTTCGGGGGATATACTAAAGACAATGGGTTGGGATATAGTACCATATCTGAAGTACTTATATGATTATTGTTTGCATGAAGGAACTTTACTAAATGAATGGAGAGTTGCTGTATTAGCCCCTGTATATAATGGAAAGGGTGATAGACATAAAGCAGAAAATTACAGGCCAGTCAGTTTGACATGCATTGTATGTAAGCTTTGGGAAAGCATTTTTTCTAATTATATTAGACATGTTTGCAAAATTAATAACTGGTTTAATTGAATTTTGGCATTTAATAGGGTAGATCATGGGAGACTATTGGCAGAAATGAGTGCAATTGGACTTGACAAAAGAGTGACTGAATGGGTGGCTCTGTTTCTAGAAAATAGAACTCAGAGAATTAGAGTAGGTGAAATTTTATCTGTCCCTGTAAAAATTAAGATGGGAATTCCTCAAGGCAGTATTATTGGACTTTCATGTTTTCTTGTATATATCAATGATATGTGTAAAGAAGTTGAATCAGAGATAAGGCTTTTCGAAGATGATGTTAATCTGTACAGAGTAATAAATAAGTTACAAGACTGTGAGCAACTGCAAAATGACCTCGATAATGTTGTGAGGTGGACAGTAGGGAGTGTATGATGATAAACGGGGATAAAAGTCAGGTTGTGAGTTTCACAAATAGGAAAAGTCCTCTCAGTTTTAATTACTGCGTTGATGGGGTGAAAGTTCCCTTTGGGGATCATTGTAAATACCTAGGTGTTAATATAAGGAAAGATCTTCATTGGGATAATCACATAAATGGAATTGTAAATAAAGGGTACAGGTCTCTGCACATGGTTATGAGAGTATTTAGGGGTTGTAGTAAGGATATAGAGGAGGGAGCATATTTGTCTCTTGTGAGACCCCAACTAGAGTAGATTACTTGATTCAGGAACTGGAAAAAATCCAAAGAAAAGCACCTCGATTTGATCAGGGTGATTTCCGACAAAAGAGTAGCGTTACAATAATGTAGCAAAGTTTGGGCTGGGAAGACTTGGGAGAAGGGAGACGAGCTGCTCGTCTAAGTGGTATGTTCCGAGCTGTCAGTGGAGAGATGGCGTAAGAGGACATCAGTGGACGAATAATTACGGATGGTGTCTTTAAAGGTAGGAAAGATCACAATATTGTAACAGTAAATGTGGTACTTCGGTAGACATCAGACGCAGGGCGTGTACCATTCGTCGAAGTGCGTACAGAGGGAGAGGGTTTGTTTAGAAATAAATCTTAAAATTTTTCCTCTGAGCTTATTAACAAACTCAAAGTCATGTCACCTCTGTACAGCAGATACAGTAGAAAATGTTCCTCGTCCTAGGGCTGGCGATGTCCTTGGATTCCGGCAGCTCCTCCTTTTCCCATACCAGTGAACCACCATTCCTCCCCCGATGGAAGTTCTAGAAGATCCATCCGACGTCTTGACGATCCATACGGTGCTGATGAAGGGCGTTGAGGTAGTCCTCGTGAATGATGAACGTGAATGAATATCGTTAAGCCTTCGGGCGAGTTAATGCAAAGACTGCTTCTGCACAGATGAGAGGAAAGTTTATCAATGGTTTTAACAAGGTTCAAACACGAAGAAAAGGTATCTTTGAGAGTTTATCACACGGTGAAATGTCACTAAATTTTGTGCCGTGTTAAATGAAAAGAAGGCCACTAGACTCGAATGAGCATGTAAGTTTAATACTCATAAAAATAAAAGTCCACTCGAAACTTATCGTCGAATTTTAACTGAGTCACTTGAAGTTTGTGGCACTTGGCATAATGTAAAGTAATGCCGCACGACTTAGTTCTTAGTTTGAAACACTGTTCAACGTAATTTAATTGGATTAGAAAATAAAGATGTTTCACTCGTGAATTCGAACTCATTCACGTATTGATAATAACATGAAATTAAAAGACGAAATTAATCATGTATTGACAGTCCTCGGTTCGACTGTTCGTAAAATCGAAACGCACAACTGAATGTTCATAGAATTGAAACGTGCTGTTGAGTATAATTGAAATGCACAGTTCACACATGCACAGTTTACAGTTCATGACCTAAAGGTCATGAAATGGTAAATTAGTGACGTAGTCATGCTTGCAATCGAGTAAATCTGGATTAAAACACAGTCTCATAAAATTGAAGTATTTAGTACTCTGTAAGGAGCAATCTGTTCTAAGTCCTGTCCATAACATTAAACTTCAAATTACGAGCACTCGAAAACATTCGCAAGTCTTAGACACTCGTGTAGAATAAACAGTCGCTTGATAATGTTCAGACGAAGCACAATTTATATCACGTCCGTTCGGAGTAAAAGTTTATCACTCACAGTATAAAGAAATTCGTACAAGTCCATATTCGACGCGATTGGGTCAAAGTCTACGGACTCGAAGATTGATAGCCGCTTCACGCTAGATCACGGTCCTCGCGAACCGACTGTATGAACTCCACTGCCTAGCGTGCACATACACACTCTGGCCGCACACTCAGGCCACACATTGCTCTGCTGAGCGAAGCAGTACTGTATTTATATCTGATCCGGGCCTTCACATCTTGTTCCATAACTTCATCGCCTCATGTCAGATTTACGTGAAACTCTGCAGGAACGTAGATAAGGGATCGGGTTTCACGATGATATTGTTAAATTTGTTTCATTATTATTATGGGGAAAGTCATTACCCGTAGAAACTGGAAGAACATTCCACATCAGTCTAGGCTCTGTGTTGTGGTGAGGCATGCTGTGACGTCACCCGCTCTCTACGTCACACGCTCGCCGTCCGGTCAGTCTTTCGTAGCCGGCCCGGAGCGTAACGCGTAAGTTTTTTTAAAGATTTCTATTACGAGGACTTTGTTTTGTACCGCCGTTACCGGTACATCTCCCCCTCCTCCTGGGGAAAAGAAAATTCGATAGGATTTTCTTTTAATGATCTCCCCTGAAATATTTCTTTAGGTTGGCTGCATTGTAAATGCCCTCGATGTTTCCATCCAGCTTATTAATTTTGTATGCACCGTTTTCGAGAACCTCTGCAATTCTATATGGTCCTACATGAAGTGGGCAAAACTTTGCATAAATGCGAAGTTCAGGGTGCGAAACAGCTGGTTTTCTTATCAATGGCCAGGGAGTTTAGATACGGAGTGACACATTTAGAAATGATACCATTATTCTCCATCTCTTTGATCACCTTCCTGGCTTCTTCTCGGTACTTCTCAGGAACTGGATAGGGCCGTTTTTTTATAAGGAGAGGTGTCCTTAACATTCAATTGCTACTCAAAATCTCTAATAACGCCGGGTGTGTCCTCAAAAACCTCAGGAAATTTCTCAAATATTTGTCGAGTTGCCTCTGCCATGCGGGAATCGAACTCTGGGCTTTCAGCCGCACTGGTGAGAAATATGAAGTGATCACGACCTTCGTCGAACACATCTTCAATAATGGGCACTTCCTGGCCCTCGACGGGTCCCTCTTGACTGGGTCTACCCTCTTCGCAATCTATTTCATTGGCAGGCAGAGCATCGCTCATGTTGCCTCCGGTTTCTATGAATGGGGTACCCAGACCTTGGCACTTCAAATTATTACAGTCTACCAGCTGCAACTCTACGGATTCGATGTTAAAAAATCGTATGACGTTGGCAGGATAATCAATGATTCCCCCATACTTGGCTAGGAAATCTAACCCTAGGATGACGTTGAATTTCATCGGCGAAATGACTAGGAATATATGCTCGAACTGGACACCTTCAATGTCAAATGTAACGAAAGCTTGAAATTTACATTTGATATGCCTGTCCGGTACTATCCCTTTAATTTTGATCTGTGCGACTGGTATCAATAACATGTCTTCTCCCCCCTTCAACATTTCAATTAACCTTTCAGAAATTAATGAGGCCTGAGCTCCAGAATCGATTAAGGCGGGTACATAAAGGGTATCCAAAGTAATATTAATAACTGGAAGTCTTCGTTGGACCTTTGGTGTTGTAGGAGTGGGATCTTCATACAACAGATCTGAGTCATCCAAGTACCAGTAATTAATATTAGTGACAGAAATTATTTCTCCTCTACTCCGGTTTTCAGGCAATCTTATTGTTGTGTTGTCGAAGTTTTTTAATTGCGCCTGTCGATTCGGGGTTTGTCGCAGGCGTCGTGTTCTGTCTTTTGGCGTGCTCTTGGTATTCTAAAGAGGTAGCGCCAGGTAATCCTTCATCCCGGTTTCGATTCTGGATATAATCGCGAGTTTCTCCCCATCTTCTTTCGATCTCGGCTCTCGGCGAATCTCCATCTCGAGTAAGCGACTCAATAGGTTTCTTCCACGTTTGATTACGTCTGTAAGGCGTACTTTGCCCGTATGGACGTCTCCTAAATCGCCGGAAATGAGATAACGAATCTCTCCGTGGTTCCACTTCCTCACGGGGTTCGGGATTCGATCTCGGCGGGTTGTTAACTTCGGCACGGTTGGTTGCAACCTCTTTCGTTTTAGCAACCCTGGGCGGATTTTGTGTATGGGCAGTGTCAAGTTTCCTTAATAAATTATCAAGTTGTTCTAGGTCTTGAACATTGGCTGCCACAAGAATTTCTTGTACATGCACCGGAAATTGTAAAGTTACTACCTGTATTAACTCCTGTTGTGGCAAAGGAGGATCAAAGAATTGCATCTTCTTTAATTGAGAAATGAGAAAGTCAGAATATCGTGAAGAATTAATCGCTGTGTTGTATCTCCTGGAGTACAACTGTAGCTTAATCAAATGTTGAATTTCTGAATTCCAAAACCTCTTCAACAAGGCCTCCTTGAACTCATCATATGTTTTAATGTTAAATTTAAATGCTGTGTACCAATTTAATGCTTTCCCTTCCAATAATCTAGAAGCTATCCTCAATTGATGATCGGATCGTACTTTATTGTCTTGAAAGTACTCTTCAATGTTGAGAAGGAATTCTTTCGCCGTGTACTCTTCCTTTCCGGAAAATTTTGCAGGTTTATCGTCTGATAATTTTAAAACTGTGGAAATGCTAGAAGTATCTCCGCTAGACACTTGACATTGGTGTGTAGACACCTCCTTCTCCACCTAAGATATCCTATTATCAATGGTCTCTATTTTTCCTTGCAATTCGACGTTGATAGTCTTAACTTGTCCACGGATGGAGTTTTCCACGCTCTGGACTTCCTTTTCGAGGTCCTGCTTCACTTCATTTACGTCGCGGCCTATGTGAATAATTTGAGTATGTGCGCTATATAATTGGGTGTTTACATGCTTATCTGTTTCCTCTTGCTTTGTTTTAAGTAAATTAACCTCATTACTTATTTTCTGGAAGTTAGTCTTAAAATATTCATGGATGTTATCCTGAATAGAGGCTATTTTTGCTTGTGCCTGTGATAACTGACCATGAGTTTCTTTAAATTCTGCCTTTAAGCTTTCAACTTCGTTAATGAATTGATGTGAGGTGGGAAACGAAGCTTTTAAGTCTTCAACTATTTGTAGTTTAAGGTCTTGTTTTACTGTTTCTAAGTCACGGATGAGGCGTTCGTTTATTTCCGTAAACTTAGAATTAATCTTCGCATTAGTTTCTGAGAATCGTTTTTCAATTTCAGAACCAGCTTTAGTAAGCCTATTTTCCAAATTAGCATTAACTTTGGTAAACTTGTTATTAATTATTTTAGTTACTTGTGTGATACGACTTTCTAAGTTGGCTGCAGTTGCGGCATTGGCCTCATTAATACGAGTGTTAATCTCATCAATACGAGATTCTAAAGTAGTACCTAATTGAGCAATTGCAGCATTGGCCTCGTTAATACGAGCTTGTAAATCAGCACCTACTTGAGCATGCGATTCGGCAATACGTTCATTTAAGCTAATCTTAAGATCTTCAATAGCAGCTAAAATATTTTCCATTTTGATGGTAATGTATTTAAACCAAGCAACAAGAAAATCATAAATCACTTGAAAAGAATTCAGATATCACCATTATTGTCCAATGGTTAAAAGTTCATGTTCAAAGTCATTCAAACATTCTCAAAAAGAAAAATCTCCAAGACATTTTACACACAAAAAAAATTATCCCATATCATTGATAACACTTCTTATAAAAGAAAAGTTAAATCTTGTTAGAAAGTTCTTTGGAATGTTAATGGCTATTCCACACAAAGCACTGGAAATGTATCTGGATTAAGTTGCTAAGTCACACGATTTTAGTGCGATTTTGTCTATCACTGCATTTCTTAATTTATTACTAGTACTTCAAAATTGAGCATAGAATGGTCAAGTGTCAATTTAATTTCTACTGCACTCATAATTAAGTTCTGATATTGCTGAAACGCTAATTTCTAGTTCTACTGCACTCCAAATCGGCCCCAACACGACTGGGGCTCCAATTTCTCTCCCTCTCCTCTGTAACAGTAAATGTGGTACTTCGGTAGATATAAGACGCAGGGCGTGTACCATTCGTTGAAGTGCGTACAGAGGGAGAGGGTTTGTTTAGAAATAAATCTTAAAATTTTTCCTCTGAGTTCATTAATAAATTCAAAGTCATGTCACCTCTGTACAGCAGATACAGTAGAAAACGTTCCTCGTCCTAGGGCTGGCGATGTTCTTGGATTCCGGCAGCACCTCCTTTTCCCATACCAGTGAACCACCATTCCTCCCCCGATGGAAGTTCTAGAAGATCCATCCGACGTCTTGAAGATCCATACGGTGCTGATGAAAGGCGTTGAGGTAGTCCTCGTAGACGATGAACGTGAATGAACATCGTTAAGCCTTGGGGCGAGTTAATGCAAAGACTGCTTCAGCACAGATGAGAGGAAAGTTTATCAATGGTTTTAACAAGGTTCAAACACGAAAAAAAAGTATCTTAGAGAGTTTATCACACGGTGAAATGTCACTAAATTTTGTGCCGTGTTAAATGAAAATAAGGCCACTAGACTCGAATGAGCATGTAAGTTTAATACTCATAAAAATAAAAGTCCACTCGAAACTTATCGTCGAATTTTAACAGAGTCACTTGAAGTTTGTGGCACTTGGCATAATGTAAAGTAATGCCGCACGACTTAGTTCTTAGTTTGAAACACTGTTCAACGAAATTTAATTGGATTAGAAAATAAAGATGTTTCACTCGTGAATTCGAACTCATTCACGTACTGATAATAACATGAAATTAAAAGACAAAATTAATCATGTATTGACAGTCCTCGGTTCGACTGTTCGTAAAATCGAAACGCACAACTGAATGTTCGTAGAATTGAAGTGTGCTGTTTAATAGAATTGAAATGCACAGTTCACACATGCACAGTTTACAATCGAGTAAATCTGGATTAAAACACAGTCGCATAAACTTGAAGTATTTAGTACTCTGTAAGGAGCAAACTGTCCTAAGTCCTGTCCATAACATTAAACTTCAAATTACGAGCACTCGAAAACATTCGCAAGTCTTAGACACTCGTGTAGAATAAACAGTCACTTGATAATGTTCAGACGAAGCACAATTTATATCACGTCCCGTCGGAGTAACAGTTTATCACTCACAGTATAAAGAAATCCGTACAAGTCCATATTCGACGCGATTGGGTTAAAGTCCACGGACTCGAAGATTGATAGCGGCTTCACGCTAGATCACGGTCCTCGCGAACCGACTGTATGAACTCCACTGCCTAGCGTGCACATACACACTCTGGCCACATACTCAGGCCACACACTGCTCTGCTGAGCGAAGCAGTACTGTATTTATATCTGATCCGGGCCTTCACATCTCGTTCCATAACTTCATCGCCTCATGCCAGATTTACGTGAAACTCTGCAGGAACGTAGATAAGGGATCGGGTTACACGATGATATTGTTAAATTTGTTTAATTATTATTGTGGGGAATGTTATTACCCATAGAAACTCGAAGAAGATTCCACATCAGTCTAGGCTCTGTGTTGTGGTGAGGCATGCTGTGACGTCACCCGCTCTCTACGTCACACGCTCGCCGTCCAGTCAGTCTTTCGTAGCCGGCCCGGAGCGTAGCGCGCAAGTTTTTTTAAAGATTTCTATTACGGGGACTTAGTTTTGTACCGCCGTTACCGGTACAATATAAAGAGATAGAAGATTTAATACAATATGTAAAGGTGACGAGAATCTAATTGTGATGGGAGACTGGAATATAGTGGTATGCAAAGGAGGATAAAGTAATATAGTAGGAGAATTCGGATTGGGACAAAGGAACGAAAGAGGAAGTCGGCTGGGTGAATTATGCACTGATCATAATTTAGTCCTTGCTAATACTTGGTTCAAACACCACAAACGACGGCTGTATACGTGGACGAGACCTGGAGACACTGAAAGGTATCAAATAGACTTCATTATGATTAGGCAGTAATTCATAAACCCGGTGTTGGGTTGGAACACTTTCCTAGGAGCAGAAGTGGACTCCGACCACAACTTGATGGTCATTAAATGCCATCTGAAGTTGAAGAAATTGAAGAAAGGAAGGAATGCAAGGGGATGGGATCTAGACATGTTGAAAGAAAAGAATGTGAGGGGTTGTTTCAAGGAACATTTTGCAAAAGGATTAAATGAAAAGGCTGAAGGAAACACAATAGAGGAAGAGTGGATAGTCATGAAAAAAGAAGTCAGTAGAGCTCCTGAAGAAATGTTTGGAAGGAAGAAAAGATCAAGTAAGAATCAATGGATAACTCAGCAGATCCTAGACCTGATTGATGAACGACGAAAATACAAAAATGCTAGAAATGAAGGAGGCAGAAAAGAATACAAGCGATTAAAGAATGAAGTGGATATAAAGTGCAAGGTAGCTAAGGAAGAATGGCTGAAGGAGAAGTGCAAGGATGTCGAAGGTTGTATGGTCCTAGGGAAGGTAGGTGCTACATACAGGAAAATTAAGGAAACCTTTATAGAAAGGAAATCTAGGTGTATGAATATTAAGAGCTCAGATGGAAAGCCACTTCTAAGAAAAGAAGACAAAGCAGAAAGATGGCAAGAACATATCCAACAGTTGTATCAAGGTAAAGATGTAGATGATTTGGTTCGGGAACAGGAAGAGGCTGTTGATGCTGATGAAATGGGAGACCCAATTTTGAGGTCAGAGTTTGACAGAGCTGTGAGTAATAAATAGGAACAAGGCTCCTGGAATTGATGACATTCCCTATGAATTACTGACTACCTTAGGAGAAACCAGCATGGCAAGGTTATTCCATTTAGTGTGTAAGATGTATGAGACAGGAGAACCGCCATCCGATTTTCGGTAGAATGTCGTTATACCTATTCCCAAGAAATCCGGTGCTGACAAGTATGAAAACTACCGCACCATTAGTTAAGTATCTCATGCCTGCAAAATTTAACACGTATTATTCACAGAAGAATGGAAAGACAAGTTGAAGCTGAGTTAGGTCAAGATCAATTTGGCTTCAGAAGGTATGTAGGAACACGTGAAGCAATCCTGACTTTATGGCTGATCCTAGAGGATCGAATTAAGAAGGAGAAGCCCACGTACATAACGTTCGTAGATCTAGAAAAGGCATTCAATAATGTTGACTGGACCAAGCTATTTACCATTCTGAAAGTGATTGGGACCAGATACCGAGAACGAAGAATTATCTAAAATCAGTCTCCAGTCATAAGAGTGAGGCAAAGCTGCAGGTTGTCCCCCCTCCTTTTCATTGTTTACAGTTTACAAAGAATAGGCAGTAAAGAAAATCAACGAGGGATTTGGAGAGGAAATCACAATCCAAGGAGAGGAAATCAAGACCTTGAGATTTGCCGATGATGTTGTTATTTTATCAGAGACTGCAGAAGATCTCGAGAAGCTGCTGATTGGTATGGACGAAGTCCTGGGTAAGGAGTACACGATGAAAATAATATAAGTCCTAAACCAAAGTAATGGTGTGCAATCGAATGAAGGCAGGTGATGCAGGAAATATTATATTAGAAAATGAAGTCCTAAAGGAAGTAGATGAATATTGTTACTTGGGTTTAAAATAGCTAACGATGGCAGAAGGAGGAAATAAAATGCAGACTAGCACAATCAAGGAGGAGCTTTCTTAAGAAAAGGAATTTGCTCACTTCAAACATTGATAAAAGAAATAGAAAGACGTTTCTGAAGACTTTCATCTGGAGCGTGGCATTGCATGGAAGTGAAACATGGACTATTACCAGCTCAGAAAGAAAGAGAATAAAAGCTTTTGAAATGTGGTGTTACAGAAGAATGCTGAAGGTGCGATGGATAGATCCAATCACGAATGAAGAGATATTGAATTGAATTGGTAAGCGGAGATCGATTTGGCTAAATTTGACGAGAAGAAATGATACAATAGTAGGACACATCTTAAGACACGGAGGACTTGTTCAGTTGGTTTTGGAAACAAGTGTAAGAACGGTAGGGGTCGACCAAGGTATGAATATGGCAATCAGATTAGTGCAGAAGTATGATGCATTAGTTACGTAGAAGTGAAAAGGTTAGCAAATGATAGGGTGGAATGGAGGGCTGCATCAAGCCACTCTATGGACTGATGACTCAAACAACAGCAACTTGTGAGATGACTTACCGAAGTGCCAAACTTCGTCCATCTGTCATATTTCAGGTCTTCACAAGCATAAGATGCCAATATAAAACTAAAGTGCTCTATAGGCAAATACACATTTTTGTGAAACATTTGAACTGCAAATTAATTTGAAACTTTAAACCTCACTGTTGAAACGTTAGTTAATGACTCTCCTCTTCCTGAATACGCTACATTACCATCGAATTGTTTTGAAAATAAAATACAGTCCGTGGTTACTCACTGGTAAGGTGAAGTAATTTTTAAAATCGGTAAGTAGTTTTTGACTCTATCCGTTACAAACAATATTCTTTATAATATTAGTATAGATTTAATACATGGATCTTCAAACATGACACCTGACTAACTTTATTAATTCTGCTCATCACTAACTAACCGCTTAGTGCTAATTGAAAATTTTAACATTATTTCAGATGGTGGACACGTTAGCTATTTCAACTCAAATGCTAGAAGGTTTTGTCCGTAATTCATCACCTGCAGATCATTTCTCGTTTTCAGCAGTAATCATGTCAGCGTCACACGAAGAAGCCTCAACTTCAGAATGTTTATTTTTTTAAGTTATTAAATTGTGACACTAGAACTATTTACGTTTGCTGCTAACCACATAGAAATTGGTAAATTTTCTGTTAATATTTTATGTATTACTTGTGAAATAAACCTACTTTCGAAACCCATAAACTGTGAGTGTTAATGCGAGCTCCTCGTAACTTGTTGTGGAGCAATGTATCCGTGCGGTCGCTGAAGTAAACATGCAGCCTGTTTTTGCCTATTGTTGTCAACAGCCAGGAAGAGTCCAGAAGTTCAAATTCAAGGGATGTATGCTTTGGTGACATACGTATTTAAGGCAGCAATAAAGCTGTTAGCACAGCGTATACCAGACAAAGTGTTTCACATCACTTGTTTGAGCAGACTATAGTAGTGCGCTATGCAATATAAGGTACTACCTCAGGAAAAGAAGATTTATTCCTGTCATTCTTATGTAGCACTCTAGATAATTTCCTTACCAATGTAATACACACACAAGTTGTTATGTTCAGCTCTAGACACATAATCTTACTAATAAACTTGTTTAACACTTGAATACACCTCGTACAACCGTTGCCTATTTTTCTCACTAATAACGGTGGTATACCCATTGTATTACTATACTGCACGTATACACTCGTTAGAAGCCGTAGGAATCTCTTCTTACAGTTCACTGACGTATTTCTTCACGTTCATGGCCACTTTCTCTGGTTAGGCTGATCTGTACATGAATCTGAATGTTATTGGTTGACATAGGTAAATATCCAGTTATGTATAGTATTTCAAGCCACATCTAATGCCGTTAACAAAAAAAATGTTAAAAAAGGAATCGAGTGTGAAAATATTAATATAATGGAAAGTTACTTCAGATAAAAAATCTTCAGAGCATGGAACCTATTATGTCATAACTCCCATTTCATCTTCATTAAGTTTTAAATTATTTCACAGGTGGTAAAGAAACATTTCGGCTCAACGTAGATAAGTTTGATTTTATATTTGAATGATAAAATATCAGTACGTGTCATTCCTTACAGTCATGTTCAGAAATTAGTGTGCGCAAGCACGAAAACGTCAGTCGCTGGCCAACGTCTTTACTATTAACTCTACATTGAGGGGAGGGGGAAAGCAAGGCAAATGGTCTCCGGATACGGTAGTTACTTTTAAAACAAACCTCAAGTTTTTATCTCGCTTAGTTCTTAATTTGTGACAGGAAGAACGTCTCGTTTGTTTAGGTTTCACACGTGATGTGCCAGTAGGGATCTCACATTCCGTCTGCATTTAAATCTCCAGACAGTCGTATGCACTCCAGTGTTCATTTTATTATCAGTACAATACTGATGAAATAAAAATGAGTGATAAATGAACTCTTGAGGACAAGTGGATTGTGGTTGTGAAGTTTTGTGTAATTTGAGAGTGCGTGCTTTTGCGTGGGGATTTTCAGTTCATAGCAAAAAGGCAGAAGCCTGCACAATGGATCTTCAATATAAGAAGAAACGTTCCATAGTAATAATTGTCACTGATAATAGTTACAAACCTCTTTCCTCGCTCATGTCCGTAGTGCTGTGAGAACTTGAATTTCGCAAGATATGAAGCCGCCACTAGTATCTTTCATTAAATCATTTCTGGCTGTGTTAAGGAGAATTCGAGCATGCGCCTTCGTAAATGTACATTCAATTTCAAAACTTCCGTCATCTTGTTTCACTCCACCTCCTACAGTGTTTTATTTTCCAGCCTCCATAATCACAAAATGTTCTGTCTTCTACTATGTCTTCACAATATCTTGGAGATCATCAACGTTATTTTCCATTCTTTCAATGTTTGCTCAATGGATGAGTCGGATGTTTCACCACGATTATATTACTGCAGATAAACTGATCACTCGTTTCTTTTTCGTCACTCGGTCCTGGTCTGTACAAGTAATACAGCGAATAACTATAACAGACGTATACACGGGAAGCTTATACACGGTTTATTAGTAACAAATTGCATATCAACGGTGTATAAACCTTGTATAAAAGTTATACACCGTTTATTAGTAAGACTGATAAATATTAAAACATTAAGACCACTGTCGCTTCCTTTCGCTCCTAGTCATTTCCTATGCCATTATCCCGATGAAACCTGTTCATGGCAGTTCTGACACCAGCTGCTCTGAAGACTGGAGTTGGGATCATGGCTGAATCTTGATGTACGCCACTTTCAGCAGGAAAAACGAACTAGATTCCTCTTTCGTAGAGGGACGGACATATCTTCCTTAGTTTGGAGGTATCACATGTTCCATATTCTTAGTCATTAAAAGCAATACAGTACACATTTCGGCTGGAGATTATTAAGTACTATTACATTAACAGTCCTCTCAATAGTCGATAAACAAATTAAATAGGTAATATGTTAACTGGTGAGCAGCTCAACAATAGGGGCAGGGTGTGGTCGGATCACACGGAAGAACGTCGGTTCGATTCCTCGTCAGGAAGTCGACACATTTCAGAAAATAGATTTCCTTCTCCGGAAGTGCACATTGCCCTGAGGGTCGCTCAGTCTACACCCGGTTAATTCCTTGGGGCAAAAGCGGCCGGGCGTAGAGCTAACCACTCTGCCCCACCAAGTGCCGAGGTTACGTACAGTGGACTGTGCGTCCGAGCTGATAAGTGGTGTGGAGGGAGAGAGGAGGAGAGGACAGCCGGTCAGTACATAACACTAGAGTAGTTCAGTCGACCAGTTGGATGACATGCATATTGCCTATCCCGGTCTTCGGCGAGGGGAACTTCTGCGCCTTCAGTATTTGAAGTCGTCCTCCGACCAGACTACTAAGCAGTATCGAACGGTAGAGAAGAGAGGCACGATGAAGTATTTATGAAGCAATTGTGATCAGTGAAAGAAGGTAAATGAACATGTAAACGGCCTATGAGATATATTTAAAGCGATTCTCGAGATGTTTAAAAACAGGTATATGACTTTCATGGTGAAAAGAAAGAGTTGTTACGGCCCACTATAATATAACAGATAATAAAGTAGTTTAGGAAAGAGGTGCAGGTCAGAAAATCTATTTATCAATTAGAGTGAAGAAAGGACAGACTGCTGGATTTTTCTAGGAAAATTAAATTACGAAAAGAGTCATCTAAGGAAAGCATAATGGGTTGGTTACTTGCAAGTCATGAGAATGTTAGTGAAAGTGTTGTATTTACTGACACATTAGGCGAGAAATAAGTTCCTGGAAGTATATTCCAGGGATCATGAATGATCAAGGGTAGTGTCCTGGTACACGTGGTGACTAATACTAGCGAAGGACAGAAATTAGCGTATAATAATAAAGATCCTTACATGAGAGATACTAAGAACTAAAGCTGAAATTGTTAAGGAACCAGGGAATACACAAAGAAGGTAAAGGGTCGGGATATAGTTGGGTATCTGAAGTACTGATCTGATTACAGTTTGCAAAAGGGAACAAAACCAAATGCATTGAGACTTGTAATGTGCAAAGTATGGGTTGGTTAACATAATGTGGGTAATTAGATGTCAGTGACATGTAAGGTGTGGGAAATAATTATTCCCAATTATTTTTAAGACAGCAGTTGTCAGGATAAATGGCAAGATATCTGAAATCTTCAAGGCACAAAGGGGCGTTCGCCACGGCTGTATCGGATCTCCGATATGCAGATGACACTGTATTGATTGCCATGGATGAGGCAGAAATGACAGAGCTTTCAGACCGGGTCAGAACTGAGAGCATCAGTTTGAGTTTTCATATCAACATGCTAAAGACAAAAAATTTGGTAGTTTGTAGGCCTGGCAAGCTGAACAACCTCAGTGCCCTCAGAGAAATGGAAATGGTTTATGAAATGTTTTACCTGGGTGTCATTATAACTAGCAATAACAGCTGTGAAATAGAGATCAGGAGAAGGATTGCCACTTATCTCATATTTGGAACGATCGCTACATTTCTGTAAAGCTGAAGATGAGACTAGTACAGACACTGGTACTCTCTGTCTTCCCCTATTGTGCTGAAACGTGAACCTTACGAGCTTCACATTTGAATAAGATCAAGTCTTTCGAGAAGTGGTGCTGGAGAAGAATGCTTCGCATTCCTTGGACAGCATTTCCAATCTACAACTACATCCTCAAGGAGCTGAACATCAATACCAGGTTATCGGCAAAATGTCAACAGAGGATTCTCCAAATTTTTGGTCATATTATGCGTCGTGGAGAAGGAAGCCTTGAAAAGCACATAATCTTGGGAAACGTGCCTGGAAAGAGGAAGCGTGGGCGAGCACCTATACGCTGGACATGCAACAAAGACATCGTTCATACAATCTACCGATACAGCAGAAGACCGTGGAGGATGGAAACGGATACAAAGAAATATCTTCAGAGAACACGATCCTCAGGATTGAGGGACCGATATAGACAGACATATTTAAGATGACATGTGGATGAGGACTCCCTTGATGTTAGTTGACAGTTCTGTTATTTTCTAAAACACCATTTAGCGGGGAACCATTAAAATCACTTCCCTTACGATTACCTCTTGTTTTGCTATTAAGCCTGTTGATAGGCTACGTGCTGTGCAGTGAGGGCTCGTGAGGGATCACACAGACGACAGCAGAACTAAACTAAAGGAAAATAAATTAATTCGTAGGTCAAGACCCTTCACTGAACATTCACGGTCTTCGAAGACGCTGAACCGCCAGAATTTTGTCCCGAAGGTGTTCGTTTACGTGGCAGTACCGAGACGAGGCTGACCGGACTGAACCGGGTTTGAACCCAGAAAATTGAGTTCTCTACAGTAACTAATAATCTCAGAATACAGTACGTTGTATAGTATATAAAGCAAGAATATTGTATAGTAAATAGTGATCTCATAATACAGTATGTTGTATAATAAATACACCAAGTGTATTGTATAGTAAATAATGATCTCAGAATAGAGTACGTTGTATAGTATATAAACCAAGCATATTGTATAGTAAATAATAAATAATGAACATAGAGTACGTTGTATAGTAAATGCACTAAGTGTATTGTATAGTAAATAGTGATCGCAGAATACAGTACGTTGTATAGTAAATGCACTAAATGTATTGTATAGTAAATAATGAATACCGAATACAGTACGTTGTATAGAAAATACGCCAATTGTAAGTTATAGTATATTCTATAGTAAATAATTAATACCGAATAGAATACGTTGTATAGTAAATGCACAAAGTGTAATTTGTAGTAAATAGTGATCTCAGAGTACAGTACATTGCATATTAATACACCAAGTGTATTGTATAGTAATTAATCAATTCAGAATACAGTACGTTGTATAGCAACGGTTACGGTAAGAATATCAGAGAGAGAGAGAGCAGAGTTCGTATCTATATCCATAATGCATGTGATAGAGATTTTCATTTTCTTAATCTGGCATTCAAGAGAGAGATCAGTGTAGGAATACATCAGGGTAATAGAGACTTTTTATAGTGGTTATATGTCTGTGTCATAAAATTAACGCTGTATTGATTCATATGTAGACAGCACATGAAATAAGAAGTGTGGTGGCTTTTTATTCTTGCGGTAATCAGAGAGATCAGGGTTCGAAATCCATGTGATGTATGTATTAGAGATTTTTATTCTAATCCTGAACAGAGAGAGATCAGTGTTGGAATCAGTGATTATTCATTCTGTCACGGTGACTGTTGTGTTTGCGACATAAAGTTGATGTTATAAAGAGGCAGAGAGGGGTAGTCAACATCATCTGCCTGCATGACAATTTTTGTTGTTTTTGCAACCCCATTAAGAAGAAGAGGCCTAACAATGAAAATACATACATAGCAAAATGAAAACAAATCACAATTACTCACCATGAGGCAGTAGCACAAAATACAACGCGTGAAGGGCCAAAACATGAAGGATAAAAGGACTGGATCTTAAAATTAACGCTTGAAAGTTTACCACGTCAATATCACTAACTACTAAATAAGAAGCGAGATTAAAGTTAAATTAAGCTTTAAATTTCATTATATAGTATATATATGTACAATTAAATATATTTTTGAAAAACAATAACGCAAAGAAAATAAAATTGTGAAATAATACTTCATAATGAATTTTAAGTAGACATAAATGAAGCTGATACCAGCATTGGCTTCTTTAAGGAATTAAATATTTGGAGGGCTTGAAAACTTTTATCCTTAATAATCTGGTAAACAATGTTTAAATAAAATATTGCAGAGCTAGAATATTTTAAAAAATAGGTTGCAACCAATATAATTTATAAATACTTGAACCATAAATACTTGATAATTAGTATACGGCCCGCAACTACTAACACTGTTTAGAATTGATATTTGCTACACTTCCCAGATTAACACACAAGGACACACATACTACAATCGACTGTGGCTCCAACCGCGAATAAATATTACACAATTTAATGACAATAAATATATAGCAGAAAGCTTTCCCAACCAAGTCAAGCATTACAAGGGAAAAAATAAAATAAACGTTCCACACTTAACAACAGAGCACGGAAGCAAACAACAGAAGCTAGTCGTTACCGACGCCAAGCCATCATCCCGTAAAAGTCGTCAAAGCCACCAAAATTAAAAATGTGTTCATCAGAGAAGATAATATGACACATTATGTAATAATAAACGAAGGCAAAGGCCCCAAACAATGGATAGTATGTGACAAGAAAACGTCAACAGAACGGCATATATTGACTTAAATGTAGACCAGCAAAACTAAATTTTTTGCAGACTCGATGCTATTAAAAGCATAGTAAGAATAATTATAATTACAGTTTTGGATGATAGTACGAAATTACTTTTAACTTTTAAACAGTTCGCCAAAAGCTTAGATAATTTTGAATGGAGGGGGCTTTGGATAATACCAGATGCATACGTGAGGTGTTTCAATTAAAGTCGAGAACAACGCAAAAAACGATCCGATACAAATCGTCAGGCAGCAAACGCAATAGCAACACAGTTAGAAGGCAAATTCAAACAAGCAAGAAAATTAGGAAGGAAAACACACATCAAAATTAAAAAAATAATAATCACGAAGAATGAATCAAGGACAATCAAGCACGAACGATAAGACAATAAATTTAAACAACTCACACAAAACACAACCTCATAGACGCATCACTAGCGATTCCAAATTCCAACATATTTTAATTATATTTACATTTAGAAATTTAGTACATAACCAATACAAGAACATTTTGTTTACCAAAGTTCACAACCGACGTTGCCAAAAAGAACACAGTTCAATTAAATAAAGAAATGTTGTCGATAGGATCAATACAATTATAGGCCAAATTCACGGTAAGATTTCTTACTTCTAATCATCCGCGGTCTTAAAAGATCTGCCGTAATAATTATGATTTTCCAGTACTTACATTTTGTAACGGTCGACACTCACAATACTTTCTATTTACACAAATAAATAAAACTTTAGGTTGGAGCTCACACATACATAAGAAAAAAGACACAAAGGCGTAGTCTTAGTCGCCCCATACTTAACCAGGAGTATTCCACTCCATTTGTAACACGCTCCAGGTATCCCAAAATGTCTTCCCACGGACAAGGCAGAACACAGCCATCTTTGAAAGGTGGCACTTAAGCACTTTATGCAGCAGGAGAGTTTGGATGCCTTTTCCTCTCATTGGTAAGTTTAAACATCATTCTCAGAAACTTTAAATTTACTTTTGTTTTCCTTCATAACTAAAACATTTTTGAGTTATCCTGATGAAAATTTGTATGCGTATTGTGACATTTTAGGTCTATTGTAATTGGCAGTGAATTTTATGTGACCGGACTGTACGCCATGTGTTCCGCGCAGAGTGTCGGCGGCGGAACCTAAAGGGATGACTTCTGTTTACTTTTTGTATAACCTGTTGTGGGGTGAAAGACAATGTTGTCACCGCAAGAGAAGACTGCTGAACTCTGTATCCACGAGAAGTACTACATTCAAAATATTTCGTAATATCACAACTTCAGATTCGACGTGTTAATAAACATTCTCCAACAAGCTTTGATATCACATTTCAGGAAGGCATAAATAATAATATTTGGAAATTAAATTAATTGTGGAATTAATTAACTAATTAATTAACCCTTTTGGACCCAACCCCATTAAAAATTTGTTTTCACAGTTTATCTTTATTTATTTATTTATTTATTGACATCATTTTAGACTGCAAAACACATTTAAAAGAAAATTACATATACTAATATCTTCAAAAATGGATGTTCCCTTTTGGGAACAATGGTCCCACACAATAGCTCTATTGAGTCCAGTCTTCTTATCTTGCACTGTGGAACAATGGTGAGCAGTGAAGGTGCAACAGGACTGGAATCTGTGCACTACAAGCTGGTACGAGATGGTGTGCTCCACCGGTTCTCTGTACAAAAGAAAGTGATCCTGAAGGTCCAGTTCTAGGAGATGGTGGAGTGGATGTAAACATACCACTGACTAGCATTCTGGTGAAAACAAGGTGGTCCAGCTTTGACTCTGGAGAGAGCAGTGTGTGGATCCGCCAAGCAGCAATTCTCAGCATACTGATGCAATTCATGAGTATAGGCCAGTACCATTTTTTGACGTTATTACCGGCCTATACTGAGAAGTAAAACGGTCAAGTAAATCCACTCCACCCATATACTTGTTGAAAGGTTTTATTAAAAGAGGCTGGGTAACTTGTATATGCTTTTTCTGACTTTGGTTATACCGTTTCACCTGCTGGGTAGGATGCACTTTATCAAAATTTGTTGCAACACAAACAACTTTATTGTCTTTCCACTTTGCTGCGAGGACCCTTCCATCAGTTCTAAAGTCGTATGTTCCTCGAATGGACTTGTCTGTTGAGGTAATATTCTGGAGAGGGCAGTTCTTGAGTCTCACCTCGCGCACTGTTCCCGTAGCCCTGAATCCAAGAAGACGTAATTCAGCCAAGAGATCATATGACGTGAAAAAGTTATCCATGAACACAATATGACATGACGGGTTGAGTACACAGCTCAACATATTTTTCACCACTTTAGTACCCAAAGGAATGCCAGATTTCTGATTATTGATGTCTCTACCACAATATGGATCAATATTGAATGGATATCCAGGAGATGAACATAACATCCAAAGTTTGAATCCGAATCTGATCGGTTTACCACGCAGGAACATTTTGCAACTATGGCGCCCATAGCAAGGTACCTTTTGTTTATCCACACTCAATTCTCTTTCAAAAATCCCGAACTGTTGTAAAGATTCATTCACTGCCTGAATGAGAGGTCTCACTTTTACCATTTTTTCTCCAGGTGTCAGGTCTTCATTGTTGGCAACATGAATGTTTCTTTCCGTCGCCTAAAATTTGTTACGACTCATTTGCCTTGAAACAAATGGAACAGAAACATCTTCTGCCTTTGACCAATACAATTTTTCTCGTGATAAAGAATGATATCCGGACATAAATATTATTCCAAAATTTTTTTGCACATCTGTTTATCACAGTAAAAATTAGTCATATATTATATGCGTATCTTTTCATTTCCCTTACAAACATGTCCAAAATACGATTATTGAAAAAATAACGGAATAGGGAAAACGGCTCCAGTCCTACAAGGTGAGGATGACTTTGTTCCAAACTGTCAATAGGAGTTTCTTGTAGATTGGCTATATATTTTTCCGACTTCTTCCATTGCGGTGTAATTCTCTCCCTCTTGCCTTTACTACTTGCCGTTTTACTGGAAATGCGTGGATATTTTTCAGACCTAGCCCTCTTAGAATGCGATTCACCGCCATCATCAGTATCATCTTCAGTAGCATGGTGTAGTTCCACCTCTCCACACACTTCTGCAGGCAGATCTTGCTCATCGGTGCATGTTACGTCATCGTCACCAGCTTCATCATCTGTCAAGTTCCCATCTCCTCCTTCAGGGGGCATTATAACAATATCTACTTCACCCTGTAGATTGTCATTTTCTAATTCTTCTAAAATCTCTTCAAGTTTCAGGAATTTCTTGAAAGACATCTGAAATAAGAGAGAAACGAACTTATATGAAAAACGTGAAGTGAAGCGGATGTTACATCGAACCAGTTGTATGTACGAAAAAGTCATAGATGTTTTACTGATTAAATCCGGAGAAAATGGACATTGATAATGCGTTTGAATTTCTCACTAATCTTACTAATACAGGTATTCAAATTTGATAAATGTTTAGGTTGTCAGTGGAAATGTTACTGTGTCATACAGGAAATACACTGTATGCAAGGTCCCATTGTTCCCATTTGGGAACAACAAAAATGAATCCTTTACCATCCCCCATGTATCGTGTTCTTAATATTTACTTTGGTACATTGTAAACTCCAGGGATAAAAAAAACATATTTGTCACTGATTTTTTAAACAAATATTATAACTTACTTCAAACGTAAGTAAGAACGAAGTCTGAAGACATTCGGCTGCAGCATGAATATACAACAACAAAATGACTGATGTCGGTACTGTATAAAACCTGGAACAGCGTTGGAACTCTCAAACGGAATTCAACACTTGGCGCGAGTAACTATAGAACAGCCTTAACTTAGCTTATTGTTTCCTGAAAAGAATAAGAAATCATGTTCCGATTTGGGAACAATTGGATCAAATAGGTTAACAAGATATTAGGGGACATGTTAATTACAACGTCGAGGAATTCAGGACGTCAATCGAATCACGAGGTATGACGTCAGAGCTCAGAATATAGGTGGCGAACCGAACTAGGATTTTCTTACTCTTGCTTATCTGCTGGCTACGCGTGTTTCTCGGAAGCTCACTACGCAGGGAGGTCTTTTATAGACCTGGACAGCTGTTACTTGCACCACGAGGAGAACAGTGTCATTTCTTGGCAGTTTCACAGACCATCTACAATCATAAGAGACGTCAATAGTGTCTGGGAAGAAAGTTTGTATCATTACATGTCAACTGTGAAACCACGAATGGGGAATTTGTACTAACATTTTTGTGAAAGTTTCAGTGAACATCAAGCAGTACCAGTTCGATACCGGTCAAGGCAATGAAGACCTACAGTAAGAAATTCGTGTGCCCCGGAGACACCGCCCACATCAGGATGCAGTACTAAAAGACGGGACCAATGCCGACAGCGTCCTAATGCCATGAATCCAGCCTAGAAGGAGACCAGGGTCAACAAGTCATCCAAGTTAAGTCGACATTACATTCATACTGGGTATTATCTGTTCTGTGTAGCTGTAATAAGTAGTTAACTTTCTTCTTGAAGGAGTTATTGATTGAACAGTAGTTTGAGTAGATTTCTAGTATCTTTACCATGTCATTTTCTTGTCTTATACGACGTTGAATTTGTATTTTATCCCACTATTCGATTTTAAAGTGCGTGATGACGGTATGTCAACATCATCGACCACGCGGGTTTCAATAAGTCATGTCATCGGACAAGTATCTGATTTAAATATCAGCCATCAGGTAACATTTAAGGAATTTTACGTTTCCATTCAATTACTTTAATATTGAGGATTGTGTACGCGTGATATTTTTATTCTTCGGAATTTATATCTCCTATATTTTACCGAAAGTGGTTGCCACGTTTTTTATGAGGGAGCAGGCTCATCTGACATATTAATGCAACGCTAACGATACAGACTGCTTTCTTTTGGATCCGATTTCATACTTTTAAGGGAGGATATTGTCTGATTGTTATTTTTACGTGAGGTTTCAGTCATTTATGAGAATTTTCCCGTGAAATTTTGGACGGTTGTGGAGAATTATTTTCTATATTGTACCTCTCACGTTGTGCCACGTGGAAAAATGTTGCATGGATTATGGTGATTTTATGTGCTATTTGGGGACGAATCTTTGCGTCTCTATGATCAGAAGCACATGCAATCTATTTTCTGTGATGTTGTGTGCAACGATGAATGGATATTTAGGAATAATTTATCGTCATTTTTGATGTATTTGCGAGTAGTTGTTTTCGTGAGAGAACCATAGGCAATAGCGTCTTCATAAATATTATTGAACCACGAGGTAAACCACATGTCTTCCTACAAAATAAAATTGAGCGTATGAGATTGTTAGAGCCATTTGTCATACTGCATGAGCGTCATCGCAATAATATCAAAATCGTGGCTGTGTAATATTACTCAATGCCTCGACATTTGATAAATTTTGGTAACGTCCTGAGTTCGATGTAGATATTGACGATATTATCAGTCACCATTACCCAGACTATTTGTACCTGATGGATTACTTCTATGTGCAAGCCATTATTTACGGGAGTCTTCCATTTCCATAAAATGGACGTATAACGTGTGGACGTGTGTGTATATTTGTAAAATAGTACCCTTAGTTGTAGTTGGTTCCAATTATTTCCTTGGTGGATGAGGGTAAGGGGAGACTTATTACGTGCATTTTATTTTGTTATTTCCATAGGTTGAGTGATCTTATTTTTGTTATGAATTTTTGGTGTGTGTGTTACCACCGTTGTTCTGAGTTTCGGCGTTGTGTTAAGGTCATGACACATGGTTAAAATTTAATTTAATTTTTTTCCTCTTTCTTGCTTACTTTTATCAGGTAAAGTCACGTGTATTCTGAGGTTACACTGAACAGATAATCACGGAAAGGTCGCTTTAAATTGGAGAAATAATTAGCAAGTGAAATTAATTTTTTAATTATTAATTTTTTGTATTTCATCTTTTTGACCAGTCATGTAACTTAAGCATTTAAAATCTTGTTCCAGAATTTCCGGCATGATTTGAAATGCGTACGAGCATAATTCTCTAACAAAATCAAATTTAACATTCAAATAATATTCGATGAAATATGACTTTTATGAAAACAATGTGTGTCAGAATTAATAAGAATTCTTTAACATGTACCATCTCATTTGCTTTAATTTTTGGATGTACAGCAAGAGTTAACGTAAAATTAAAACTTTTAGTGATCATCTCACACAATCATAATTCTTAGAAGGACGGAATTATTTTGTAATAAATCATCCACCATTAATGTGTATTTCGACGGTTCATTATTTACTGATATCTGTCCATTTCCTTGATCCACACCATCTTTTTGTGGAACATGTCAATCCCTTACTGAGCACCCCTGAGGGTGTCTTATGTTTCTAATGTGTTAGTCGTGGCTTAAACGGGCATTATATGTAGTTTTTGCTTCTTAACAAATGAACGAGAACCATTGCTCTAACTTTTGTTTTTGGTATTTTTTGGGGAGAAAATACTTCAAGAGAATGCCAAAAAATTAAACTACTCCAATCAAAAAGGGAGAATAAATATTATTTCAAAGGATAACCTAAGGATCTAAGTTCACATTGTTAACAAAAGCATTGCAAATATTCTAAAACAATCATATTCCAGTAATATGAAAATTTGTCGAAATTATCAAGGAAAAGCATAATGAATGTAGAAATTAGTCCAAAATTTTGAAAATTAATTTTTATTAACATGGGACAATTACAAATGTTCAAACGGAATACTAAAGAAGAAGGACAGTACTATGAGTGTGTTAAATTTCGTTTCAACAGAACATAGTGTTACAGAGAAATAAAAGGTTAAATGTTGTAAATTATTATACTTGTAAAAGTGTACCTTCCCCCTTACCCCACTTTTTGTGTTCCATCATAACAGGAGCATTGTCGGAGCAGAAAGCCACACAGTTTTCAGTTGGTATGTTATGAGAGTTCAGCTGTGTTTACATCAGCTTACTTATGTTTCGCCCTGTTGAGTCGCCTTCTAACGCTGGTATGGATAGCACAATGCTCACTACTTTTCCCTGAGGATTATCGGAGAATGTAACAACAATAGGATTCAACTTGGCATTCGTATACTATCTTCCATCCGTTGTCAAAGAAAATGGTCCGTTCTGAAGGCACTTAACTTCAGATGATGCATTTTTGCCATTTTATTTACAAAGCATGTCGTTTTCGTGCGACCACAAATGTATTTCTTTGCAACTTCTGATGTGGGAAACATCTTAAATAAAGCATCAGCATGATCAGCCGCACTTAAAGGCACATTGCATTCCACCAAAAAAGGAAGTAAACAGTAACTCGGCCCTAATTACGTCACTGTCAAAGTTTCCAGACTTGGCAAAAATGTTGTTGATTTTCTTGTTATCTTCCTTCGATTTAACGTAACATAGGTGTTTACCGCACTTCACACGATCACCTAAATCATTTCTTCCACCGTGTGCAATATTAACATCACACCCACATACAGTGCAAAGGCAAATTTTTCTACCATTCTTGATTTTAGTAAGCACGGAAAGCAACAGAATATGATTCTTTAAATGTCTGGAAATACTGTATCTTGTTTGATTTATACATGATAATCTAAAAAATGAATATAGTGTATGAAAATCTTCGAGAAAAATGTCTCTATATCCATTGAAACATCGAAAGGAACCTGGATCACTGAACGTCACATACAATTATAACATAAACACTCAAGGCAGGCAAACACTTCATTAAAACATGGCAAATCACACAAAGTCTTAAACCATTAAATAAACACGACGCCAACCTCGTGAACGAAGAATATGCACATGGTAAGGACATACACACGTGGAACGAATGTAATTACTCTTCTTCATCTTTATAATTTACTGGGCTGCGCGAATAGCAGTATACGCAGTCAATGGAACGAGTATAATTAGTCCAACGAATTCAGTGAACTGCGAGGAACTAAGTTATAACAAAAAAAACTCGAACACTTCTTTAAAATATATCATAACATTAAAAGGCCAACAAACAACAACAATCACGTGGTCAAAGAATATAGGTTAAATCACAACAAGCGAATGGAGCGGAACAAAGAATTTGCAGAGCAGAGTCCGTCGACACCTAAGATTCACTCGGAAGAACTGTTATCCTAGCCTTAAATTCAATTCCATTAACGACACCAACATCACATAGTTAAAAATACCGATCATATCAAATAATGTCTTATCGACTATCGTGGATTTGCCTTCGACCATGACCGAGCGTGCTTCGACCTACGCAAACAATCGATTTTTACGGAAGTGGAGCAATTATCGAATGTTACCATTTCGGATTTACGTGAAAAATTAGAAGAGTATGAATCATTGGTACCAGCCAGGACTCTGAGGCGAGAGCTGTTTTATGCTGGAATGAGAGCAAGACGACCTCAATAAAAACCGAGGATTACCCTTGCTATGGCTGGAATGAGGTTCCGGAGTTGGGCATCTGATGACTGGAAACAGGCAAGTCCATGACAATTCCTGTAATTCGTAAATATAATTGATTAGTCCAAGTTTACCCAATCTGACTGATGTAACCGTACACCACAATACAAGTATGAAATTTGAATTTGAAACTGTACAGCTTATTGCATTTAATGCTTCGCTTACTGATTTTATTTATTTCCGGTTTGTTTTATTGACGAATCGGAATTCAGGTCGAAGAAGGGACAAGTCAATATGTTAGAAGGAAAGGAAAGGAAAGGATGGTCTGGAGTGCGCTTTCTTGGTACGGAGGTGGACGAATATATATTGTAGAAGGGACTATGAGACGTGAACAGTATAGTATTAAGAACCCGTTTCCTACCTCGGCTCCAAGAGCGGTCTGGCCAAAGTGATATATTTTTAATCATGATGGGACTCGTTGCCATAAATCGAAGGATGTAATTTGATTTTTAAGGGAAAACAACACGAATGTGCTTGATAGACCTAGAAACAGACCAGACATGAACCCCATAGAAAATCTTTGGGCAAAGAAAAATCCGAAAAACAAATCAAACAAAAATGGCCTGATTGAGAAGCTCGTTCAGATCTGATTTCATGATGACGATTTAAGGAGTCAGTGTAAAATAATGATTGAGGGTACGCCCAGTCGATTTAAGTCACTCACGAAAGCTAAGGGGATGCATACCAAGTACTAAAGTCATCAACTTAAAAATGGTAACATCATATGTGCTCAATTTTCAATTTTTTAATGTCTACTCTAAAATGTGGCCACGTCTTTATAGTCACCCATTTAGCCACTATTTCAAATTGCCCACCTGCACTAAATTTTGTCAAGCTCTACCCTAACATAATCCTAAGATATGTAAATCGTGACACTTTTGACCTCCTGAATGTAATATATCTTGCTGGAGTGTACAAGATAAGCTTCAGTGGAATAATGTTTCTGAAACCTAACGAACCAGTTGGTAATTTCGTAAATGTGTATGATATATTCAGGAATATTGCATTCCAAGAGCTTGCATACAACACCACTCAAGACGACTAGTGAGTAATTATTGGCTGCTACGTTAATCCCTCTTTCATCTGGTATAGCTGCTTAATACATACACTAACCAATTAAGCACTACAGATTTGGTTCTACATCTCAACGAATTGACATTCGTATATGCCCAGAAATGTTACCAATCGCAGCAGCATTTCTAGTTTTAAATATTTGTTTCTTATTTTCAATATCTTCTTTTATCGAAGGTCCATGTGAACACTGCAAAGTAATTTCAAAGGATTGGGTGAAACAGCAAACTGCCTCAGGTACTACAAAAGGACATGACCATACCATTAGTAACATATCCTATGTCTCACGAGTGACGGGTGCGATGCTCATTTGCTGGTGAACGGTGTCTTTATTACGTGATGCAGGACTGCGATGCCCATCGACTAATGGAGTATACACATTTCCATGTTGTATAATTGCTACTCCATACCTTTCTCAGTCTGTCGACATTCAACACGGTACACAGCAACAGGACGTAGTACCATGCAGTATATTCCGGACTTCAGATGTAGTGGCATCCTTCAGTTACAGAGTATGCCTCTGACTTCGCGCCATCCCATCCTTGCTGTTTTTTTGATAATTTGCACTTCAACAACTACCCCACTAACAGAGTGTAGGCAAAATCCTAGATACCTGAATCAACAGGAATGGAGCCATTGGACGGTTCGGATGATTCCAGGTATTCACTCTTACTTTTTTCATTCTAAGTTTTTTTGAAACAGGTATACTAATCTTCACATTGATCCTGCAGTCCGTTTCTGGGTTTATCAGAAAGTGAAACATCATCTGCATAAATTAGAGTCGTAGGAACACTCCTTTGCAGGTCCCATGTGGTGGTGTCCATGCTGAGGACAAAGGACAATGGGGACAGAGTGGAACATTGGCGTACACATCAACATTCACTGAGAAGCTCTCCGAGACGTTTGGCAACGCAACATACACAACCTCTCGTGTTCGTGTATAGCATCTTGATCCAAATTATAAGCATTTCTGGAACACCATGGTCACGAGTGCAGACTAGATCACACGGTGTGGAACACGGTCGAAAGTCATTTCAAGATCAAGGAAGACAAAGTACACTGCCTGCGGATGCTCTAAGTGATTTTCAATTAGCATTCTGGCAGTGAGAATTGCATGAGTTGTTCCAGCACTCTTAATGAAGATGAACTGGTTAGCAATAATGCCGACGATTTCATTCAGTCAATAATGAAGGATACTCTCAAAGGTCTTCTCATGTGCAATTGGGGGCAATTTGGACGGTAATGTGCACATTCCGCTGGATCGTTATTTTGCTTAAAAATGGAACAAGGATGTTTGTAGCCCAATGACTGGGAACAGAGCCAGAGTCAACTCTGGCACTGAACACGTTTGTCAGCCAGTTGATAATGAGCTCTTAAAATGGCTAAAAATTCCAGAGGTTTCTGGAAGATCAACTGGTTCTAGCGCTTTTTCGTTTTTTATACTCTTAATGGGACTGTCGACATTTTTGGTGTGATGGATAAGATGGGTCTTAGCATCTGCAATACGGTGATGTGGGAATTCAAAGCAGGAAATCCCTACAAATGTTTTTGACTTTTGAAGATTTCTTGTTTGTCCTCTAATCACTGGTCATTTTTGCCTCTAATGCACACAGAGTGCTCAATACTTGTGTCAAGTTTGGTCAGCTGGAAAATAGTTCATTTCTCCTTCGTTTGAGTTCAGTGATGTACAGTGTTTATCAGAGCTATACCGAAAAAATTCAAGGATGCTCTTCGTGTTATGTTAAGAATAATGGTTCAATCAGGCTGGCGGGGAAAATTATTATTTTTGAGAAAAGTAGGTTAAATTTTTACTTCCGGGTGCGCGATTCGAATTGACGAGCTGCTGCCGTGTTTCACGGAAGGAAAAGCAAGCACCAGATTGTTTCTCCTCTCACCTGTTTGTCGCAGTAATATTCTATATTAATTAACATGCTAGAAGATGCAAAGCTGCCGCGTCGCGATCTGTATTCTTTCACTCACAACATTGTGAATTCATTAAATACTGATCGAAGGAATCAACACGCCCAATGTTTTGATTACAGTAGATGTTCAATATGGCCACCTCCTACTTTGGTGCATAGTTCACAATGGTGTAGTTGTAAGTGTCTTTGGTCTCTGTACAGGATGTGTAGTGTGTGGCGAACGGCTTGGAAAGCTGCTTGTATTCTTGGTGCAAGTATGTCTTCTCTTTCTATGGGGTTCACATAGTAGTCAATTTGTGTAGAACAAACTGTACACTGCCTACCGTAGCTCGGGACTATGCGAAATGAATGAGAAACTTGTGCATTCGCACCGAGCATTACCTCTGCCTCCCACTTTTCACTTCCCCTCCCCTTCCCTCTTCTCACGCACAGCGGTTGACTCTCTGTCATAGCACATACAGCAAACTCGTCAATTTGAAATGCACGGCCGGAAGTAACAAGGTCACTTTATTTCCTCAAAAAGGTACATATCCTTAGCAATCCAACTGCATCATCACTCTCAATATCACACGAAGAGTATGCCTGATTTCTTTGTCAGTATAGTTCTGATACACTTCGTACACATGTCATTACAGTGAGTGCGACAGATTTCTTAGCCACACGTTCGGCAAAAACAATTCTTTCCCTGTGTTCTGGAGTCTATTTGAAACCCAGTTTATATACAGTATCTCTCTGTCTTTTCTACAGCTCTTCTTGGACTGGAATCATCCATAAGAACGTTTGAATTTCAATGCAGTAGGAACCAGGTTATTTCGTACCCAAGTTTAGCTTCCAACACTTGACCTTCTCGGGGGTATTTATCCTTCCACTTGTACAATGCATTAAATCCTCTGTGACCACCTTATGCTGAGGTGGTACACAGACTACATGATATTCACATCGCTTCTTAGTCGGAGATCACGGTGCCGATCACAGATAAGGTGAATTTGGTTGCTGCAGTCACCACAAGTACAGGTAATGAGATGATTGATGCACTTTTGAAGAACGTATTACCACTAAAAGCAAGACATTTGCTTCTGAAAACCAAAATATGAGTTCCATCATAATTTCAGATACCGCAGGTATTACATCATTGCAGTTATAACCATAATTTGTGTGACCAACATGCGCATTAAGATCACCACAGATAAGTGGGAACTCATATTCTGGACACGCTGAAACTTGATCTCGTAGCTCTTGCCAATTCTGTTCCTTATGTAGGTCATCACAGCCGGATTGTGACAGAAAAAACACAAGCTCGAGCGGATGCAACGTCGATTGTAATTGACATAAGGCTGTCTGGATAGCACTGAATCTCAGCAACTCAATATTGTGGGCTTGCGCACACTATGATGTCAACACCATTCCTGCTGGATGTAACCTGGTAGATAAGTTTACAGACATCTCTAACGTCATGAGATTTCTGGCCTTTCTAAAGCAAGCAACTTATTATCTAATTAACATAGCTACTCTTCAATTCTAAACTGGACTTACATTATCCTAATTACAACAGGTTATCTGAAACAGTCGAATTCAAGTGGGAACTAAATTTCTAGGGACATATCTCCCCTACAATGAAAATATAATGTAATAATGAAGCAAGAATGATATTTACTAATAAAATAATCACACTACAATAATTCTCAGGTACATTTGGTTGTATCCTAATTACAATAGTTTAACTGACACAACAAATATTCGTAAACTATGAATCTATGGAACTTATGAGCCTGTAAATTTTCATTGACTACGTACATAACATTTAGTTCCCTTGGTTTTTGGAAGAGAATATAAGGTGAAAAGTTTGAATGAAATTATCAGTCAAAGAGCAGTGGTCAGTTGAAATCATAAATTTAAGCCCTACTAACGAAAGTTAATTAAACATAACATACGTCATATTGTTTTTAGGATGTTTTTATGATTTTACGATATCAGGCATTTCTCTTTCAAACCACACAGATAGGTCGTATGGCTATGATGAGCTTGAAAATGGCTAGGAGTGGGAAAGAAGCAACTGTGTCCTTAATTAAGGTACAGCCGCACCATTTGCAGCCCTCAAGATGGTTTCCGTGGTTTCCCATTTTCACACCAGGCACATGCTGGGGCTGTACCTTAATTAAGGCCACGGCCGCTTCCGTACCATTCCTAGCCCCTTCCTGCCTCATCGTTGCCATAAGACCTATCTGTGTCGGAGCGACGTAAAACAAATAACAAAAATGAAAATGTGAAACCATGGAAAACATGCACTTCAGGGCTGTCGACAATGGGTTTGAGCCCAGCATCTTCCAAATGCAGGCCGATACGTACACGGCCAGTTGTTCAGTACCATAAAGAAGCAATTGCTTGAATTACTTCTCTTCCAGTAATTGTTGTGAGGGTATCTTATTATGTAATTTCAAACATTACGTTAAAACGTAAGTTTTTATTTTAAAAACTTGGTGTTCACAGTTCCCCAGATTTACATGCATCTTTGGACATAAGTTTTCATATACAGGTCCGAAATTTGACGATACATGGGGTTACTTTGGAAACGTAAAGGGTAAAAGAGAATCGCAAATCCATCATCTTTCAAAATTCAATGCAGAGAGTAGTATAATGCAGGGATTCTGCGGCCTCCTCCCGCGGGAAATTGGAATTCTGGCGGGAAATTTGAATTCTGGCGGGAAATTTGAATTTTGGCGCGAGATTTGAATTTGTAAACAAAGCCACGTGCTTTTGACAGCTGTCATCGACAACAACGCATCGCTAACCTCACTGCTGCCATCTTGACGGGCCTAAACCTCAGTAGTGCCAACTTAACTAGCGCGAGGTAAACAAAGCCACGTGTTTTTTGACAGCCACGTGTTTTTTGACAGACAACAACGCATCGCTAACCTCAGCACTCCCATCTTGACGGGCCTAAACCTCAGTAGTGCCAACTTAACCTAACCCGCGCGAGGTAAACAAAGCCACGTGTTTTTTGACAGCCACGTGCTTTTTGACAGACAACAACGCATCGCTAACCTCAGTACTGCCATCTTGACGGGCCTAAACCTCAGTAGTACCAACATAACCTAACTAGCGCGAGATAAACAAATCCACGTGTTTTTTGACAGCCACGCGCTTTTTGACAGCTGTCATCCGCCATCTTTAAACTACAGAGCACCGTGCTGCCCTCTTTATCGCAGTAGCTGCAAATTCTTCACCTGTCATCGGCAGTGCTGCCATCTTGGCGGGCCTAAACCTTAGTGCTACCAACTTAACCTCACTAGCGTGAGATAAACAACTCCACGTGCTTTTTTGACAGCTGTCATCCGCCATCTTTAAACCACAGAGCACTGTGCTGCCCTCTTTATCGCAGTAGCTGCAAATTCATCACCTGTTATCCGCAGTGCTGCCATCTTAACGGGCCTAAACATTAGTGCTACCAACTTAACCTCACTAGCGCGAGATTAGAATCGGTAAACAAATCCACGTGCTTTTTTGACAGCTGTCATCCGCCATCTTTAATCTATAGAGCACAGTGGTGCTCTCTTTAGCTACTTACCTTTGAAATGTGGTGGCGGATAATGTGAAAAATGCTCTTTGACAGCAGCCATCTTTAATCTAGAGAGCACCGTGCTGCCCTCCTTAGCTAGTTACCTTTGAAATGTGGTGGCAGGCAATTCCACATGACAGCAGCCACCATTAATCAAGAGAGCACCGTGCTGCCCTCTATGTGATGGCGGCAATTTGAAAAATTCTACATGCTCTTGTTTGGAAACAAACTCACGCGCTTTTTTGACAGCCGTCATCCGCCATCTTTAATCAATAGAGCACTGTGCTGCTATCATGCGGGCAATTTCGTCAGCTGTCATACGCCATCTTTAATCCACAGAACACCGTACTACCCTCTTTATGACATGTAGTAGCGGGCAATTTGAAAAGTTCTGTTAGCTGTCATCCGCCATCTTTAATCAAGAGCGCACCGTGCTGCCTTATTTAGCTAGATACCTTTGAAATGTGGTAGCGGCAAATTGAAAAATTCCACGTGCTCCTGTTTAGTAAACAAACTCACGCGCTTTTTTGTCAGCTGTCATCCGCCATCTTACATCGCAAACCTCAGTGCTACACTCTTTAGGTACATACCTTTGAAATATGGTGGCGGATAATTTAAAAAGAAAAATTCTACAGCAGCCATCTCTCGACGCTAATTGCACAAGATGGTGGCTATACATGACTCCTTAAAGGTGCTTATGCAAGATGGCCGCTATACATAGGTTCTTATGAGACGCCCTTGGGATGCTTGCGCAAGATGGCGGTTATACATGGCTCCTTATGAGATGCCCTAAGGATGCTTGCGCGAGATGGCGGTTGCTCTTATGAGGCGGCTTAAGGGTCCTCGCACAAGATGGCTAGAGACGCCCTAAGGATGTTTGCGCAAGATGGCGGACACAAGATGGCGGCTATACACGTCTCCTTATGAGACGCCTTAAGGGTGCTTGCACAAGATGGCTGCTGCTCTTATGAAGCAAGCTAGCTTAGAGGCTAACGCGTCGTGCTAGTTCGATTCATTAAATTTGGGGCTTAAATGCAAAATGTTAAATATCTCGAAAGCGGTGCATCGTAGAGCAAAACGGACAAAAAAATTTCTGCCCAGTACCTCGGTACGCAGTACGAGGAACAAGAAAAACACAGTCTAATGATGAGATCAACGGTTCGGTTCCTACTTAAGCCCTTTGGCATTCGCTCTCTTTTAGCTTGTATTGAAGCAAGTCTTCGTAACATGATCAGGTTTAGCTATGGTAGAGAGTATAACGTGCCGTGCAGGTTCGATTCATTAAATTTAGGGCTTAAATGCAAAATGTTAAATATCTCGAAAACGGTGCATCGTAGAGCAAAACCTGATACCTGGGTTTGCAGTATCAGGAATATGATAGCATAAGAAAAACATAGTCTAATGATTAGATCGACGGTTCGATCCCTACTTATGCCCTTTGGCATTGGCAGCTATCTAATTCTACAAGATGGGGCTATACATAGCTTCTTATGAGGCAGCTTAAGAGCGCTTGCACAAGATGGCTGCTGCTCTTATGGGACGCCCTAGGGGTGCTTGCGCAAGGTAGCAGCGACAAGACGGTGACTATACACAGCTCCTTATGATACGGTCTAGAGTTGCTCACACAAGATGGTGGCTGCTCTGATGAAGAAAGCTAGCTTTGCATCGTGCAGGTATCTTTACAGCACTAAACCTCATACCTTTGAAATGTGGTGGCGGGTAATTTGAAAAATTCTACGTGCTTTTTCTTAACAGAAGCTATCTTTAAACAATAGCGGCTATACATAAGCTGTTAAGGCCTCCTCTTATGTCAAGACATAGCTCTATCGAACAAGTTTAAACCTGCATCGGGATAGCTAGAGTAAGCACGTGCTGCAGTGATGACGTCATTATGCATGTTTAGACTTGCAAATCACTAAAGAAACATAACAAGACTAGAATCGAACACTGCACTCTATGCCGTTAACTTTATCATGTGATCGGAACATTGATTGAAGTGTTTAGAACACTAAATAAATAGAACCGAACACTGTACTCGATACAACATGTGTTTAGAACATGTCAGGGGATACCTTTGTTCTAAGAAGATTAGATTACCGCACATTCCTTGTAGGGTTAATAGGCTAAAGGGCTAATGGGCTAAAGGGCTAAAGGGCTAATGGGCCAAAGGGCCAATGGGCTAGAGGGCTAGGGTGCCTCTCCTCTCTTTATCCGGGCTTGAGACCAGCTCTACAACTAGAGGCGGAGTTAACACCCTAAGGATGAACGACTTACCACATACAATGCACTCATGTAGCCTTTGGGCCGTGTGCGCCTGAATCTGTCGTGAAAGGTGGCATCTATTGCTGAATGTCTTGCCACACACTTTCCATGTCAAACAGGTTGCTCCGCTGTCCGGAGGTTGATGATCTGCATAGCTCATCTCGGCTCTTGATCTACACTGACTGACAGAGCAAATGCAACACCAAGAAGGAGTGGTCAGAACTTTATGCCAATTGCAGGGTAGACTGACGTCACTGAGGTATGCTCATGATGTGAAATGCGCCGCTGTGCTGCGCACGTAGCGAACGATAAATGGAACACGGCGTTGGCGAATGGCCCACTTCGTACCGTGATTTCTCAGCCGACAGTCATTGTAGAACGTGTTGTCGTGTGCCACAGGACACGTGTATAGCTAAGAATGCCAGGCCGCCGTCAACGGAGGCATTTCCAGCAGACAGACGACTTTACGAGGGGTATGGTGATCGGGCTGAGAAGGGCAGGTTGGTCGCTTCGTCAAATCGCAGCCGATACCCATAGGGATGTGTCCACGGTGCAGCGCCTGCGGCGAAGATGGTTGGCGCAGGGACATGTGGCACGTGCGAGGAGTCCAGGCGCAGCCCGAGTGACGTCAGCACGCGAGGATCGGCACATCCGCCGCCAAGAGGTGGCAGCCCCGCACGCCACGTCAACCGCCATTCTTCAGCATGTGCAAGACACCCTGGCTGTTCCAATATCGACCAGAACAATTTCCCGTCGATTGGTTGAAGGAGGCCTGCACTCCCGGCGTCCAATCAGAAGACTACCATTTACTCCACAGCATAGACGTGCACGCCTGGCATGGTGCCGGGCTAGAGCGACTTGGATGACGGAATGGCGGAACGTCGTGTTCTCCGATGAGTCACGCTTCTGTTCTGTCAGTGATAGTCACCGCAGACGAGTGTGGCGTCGGCGTGGAGAAAGGTCAAATCCGGCAGTAACTGTGGTGCGCCCTACCGCTAGACAACGCGGCATCATGGTTTGGGGCGCTATTGCGTATGATTCCACGTCACCTCTAGTGCGTATTCAAGGCACGTTAAATGCCCACCTCTACGTGCAGCATGTGCTGCGGCCGGTGGCACTCCCGTACCTTCAGGGGCTGCCCAATGCTCTGTTTCAGCAGGATAATGCCCGCCCACACACTGCTCGCATCTCCCAACAGGCTCTACGAGGTGTACAGATGCTTCCGTGGCCAGCGTACTCTCCGGATCTCTCACCAATCGAACACGTGTGGGATCTCATTGGACGCCGTTTGCAACCTCTGCCCCAGCCTCGTACGGACGACCAACTGTGGCAAACGGTTGACAGAGAATGGAGAACCATCCCTCAGGACACCATCCGCACTCTTATTGACTCTGTACCTCGACGTGTTTCTGCGTGCATCGCCGCTCGCGGTGGTCCTACATCCTACTGAGTCGATGCCGTGCGCATTGTGTAACCTGCATATCGGTTTGAAATAAACATCAATTATTCGTCCGTGCCGTCTCTGTGTTTTCCCCAACATTCATCACTTTCGAACCACTCCTTCTTGGTGTTGGATTTGCTCTGTCAGGCAGTGTATATAGACAAATTAAAATCATGTGACGAATAGTTTAACAGCCAACTCAACCAAAACATTCATACAAAGGAAATGCTACTGTACATGCCACTCACTAGTATCTCATGCAGAGAATTTAATTACACGTGAACATCTTATTTCTAGGGTAAACATAATCTGAGATTATATTCAGAGTGTAGAGTTAAATTTAAAAAGCTCTCACTTGTTACGAAGAGGTGTTGCGTCTTTTCTCTCGAATTACGATATCACGCGCAAGAAACTTGTGACGATGTGGGAATGTACAAATTCATAGACAACCTCATTTAAAAAAAATCAATGATAAGAAGAGGTATAGTCTAAAAGGAGGATAACAAGCTCTTTAATCCGGCACACATTTATATACTGAAATCCGTGTATATCTCTTCTCCTACATAATGACGGCATTAGCTTAGGAGTTTTGATGTTGTTCAAGTGCTCTGCACTTTGTGGCAGTCAAGTAATAATTTTTGTAAAAGCCCTTGTTGTTGAGGGAGTTTGGGAGAATCTCTCTGTTGTAGATATTAATAAAATTGAGAACATTTTTTGCCAACAGTCAGCAAGATCTGCTGAAGCAGGGCTAATCTTCTATGAATGTCACTTACTGTCACGCAAAACATACTTATTGAATTTGTACATTGTTATCACATCAATGTAGCAGTCTATACGTCAGAGTCTGGACATTTCTAATTACGTAGCACTGATGTGCAATCAAACAGAGCCAACCCGCATATAGGACGGTAGGTTTATACAAGGAAGTTCATACTTACTACCATGTCTTTTATAGAGGCTATATACAAAATGGAAACCACTCATCCTGATGAAATACTGTGAAAGATGAAATATAACAAGCACATGACAGCTCTTTCCCTATCAGTGACGCTTTCTTTTCTCCTCCAGATAACGTTGTCACAGACATTATGCAGTCAACAATGAATATGGCTTTGGTAGTGTTTCATTACTATGTTCTGATATCCTGAATTTGAAACCAAATTCAAGCTATCATGTCTGAATATTCTTACAAGTGTTCCTTTAACACTACAGCTAGAAGGAACATGAAAATCAAGGCTTGAGCCAAAACTCGTGAAGACAAGACGTTGAATTGAACAATAGTGGATATTGCTCCTATGTAAAGGAAGGAATGGGATTCTTTTTATTTCAAAAGATCGCGGACAACGTGAATATTTTAGTGTCTTGATGACATAGTTGGATAGCATCTATGAAAGAAGAGCGAGAAATAAAAAATTATTGGTTAAAGGTCAGATCCGTTTACAACATGCACATGGGAAAAGTCGATAACGCACGCCAAAGCATATCGTAAAAAGAACTGGTACTTCTCAACTCATGGTGGATGCACTGAATTCTCATGGCCCAGTCGAATGCATAACTTCGTCACAAGCAAAGTAACGGGATGCTCGACCACGTGTTGTTACTGCACTCTTAGGAGAAAATAAGTGGACAAATAAAAGGGGGACATTGATTCCAGATACGACATGCTCATGATTATCACACAGGATATTGATGTTGATACCACTAGGCAACAAGGCACAAACAATATGACACCGGATTTAATGTCATACGTTCAGTGGCATATCACGCCAAGTAGAAGGTGCAAAGGACTGGCCATTCTTCTTTACGTGATAACGCATTTTTGTGACAAGTGATTTATCAGGTTAACAATGAGTTTTTCAGTAAAATGTTATTTCATTTTGCATTGATAAATATTCTCCACGAATCAGCTATATTGCTGGAACATGTGGCAATTCCCAGGAGATTGACACGGGTTGCCTACTTGCCTGCCGGCAGAATTGAGCAAAATATGGTAGCTCTCGCGGACGAAACACGCATAAAGTCTCTAATGGCGATTTTGGAGGAGATGGAGACGTTCGGTAAGGAGCAGTTGGCAGAAGAGTTACTCTACCTTTCTGGAAGTTATTGCAGAATGGAGCATAGCGTTTCAGCTCTAGAGGAGGGGCTGCACAAGGTGTCTGTTCCCCATGTCCAGAACGGCGTAATTATCTGTTGTCATGAGCTCTAAAATGCTTCAAGACAAGCCGGCCGTAAAATAATACTGTCACATGTTTACAGAAATATGTCTCATGGAATCGGAACCAAGGTTCGGGCGTCCTCTGGAAGGTACGCGCTTTGGCAGGGCCCAGTCAGCGTGAAACGTATGCAAGGGTTACCGTCGCGCGGACAGTGACGGCTAGGCAAGCGAGTACCACCATTCTGTAACCCATCACTGAACTATGTCTGGATGAATTAGCAAATTAGCCACAGCACATGAGATAAGGCATGTAGGCATCTGTGAGGTGCAAAAAAAAAGGATTGAGGGGAGAAAAGTCATGCGAAGCGGGGTGCGATTACTAACTGATGTACAATGGAAGCCGAAGAACAACTAAGGGTTTTGGCAAGGAAACCAAAAATCCTTTCTGAGCACTATCTGACTAGAACACTGCTTACTATCTTATCGTGGCCGGTTTCTCTGAATGGACGTGTCGGACGGAGAAAAGAAGCACACACAGTCCATGGCCTTCATGGATATGTTCAGAAGAAAGATGATTGCCAACAATTTCCCGATTATGCAGAAACTGATCACCGCGAACACACGGTACAAAGAACGTGATATTCACCTAGTCACGTACTACAATCGCTCCCATCCAACGCACATTGACTACATCCTTGTCAGACGAAGGAATCTCAAAGATGTTCTAGAGACAACAGTTGTTCCTTACGAAACCGTTGCGATGCAACATCGACCAGTTATCTGTAAGATGCGGATAGTCACCAAGAGCTCAATACTTCGCAGGAAATGGACCAAATTGGATCAAACGGTGACGCCTGAAGGAGGAGGCCAACATTGTTGCAAACGTTACAGTGCCACAAGTCACCATATTAGAAGCGAGCTGGACTAAACTGAAAGGCGCGCACGCTCCATTCCTGGAACAAATAAGTCAGGGCGACGACAATGAAGGATTACCAATGACACGTGGTTTCGGAATGACGATGTTATGTATGCAATACGATTCAAGAAACAGCTGTAAAACGAGTTTCTTGCTCGTTGGAATGCCTACACAGCAGCCAGTAGTAAAATGAAGGAGGTTGTCGCTGTAACAAAAGCAAAGCGGTAAGCAGGTCTATATATGAAATTGACATGCGCTAAAACGAGCGGAATATTTAACGGCTAGTCAAATCGGGGCATCGAAACACGGAACGTTCTACATCATCAATTAGGAAACAGACGGTTTTCTACTCGACTGGCGGGAAGCGCGAGTACACTGGCTTAACTACTTTGACAAAATTTCAATCTTGGAATATCCGTATCTACCAATCCCAATCACCGCCGCTGTTGAAGGTCCAATATAGGAAATTGACGTCACCCAGGTCCAGGCTATGTTGAAAGAAATGACACCAGGGAAAGCCATCTGTCCTGATTATCTTCCGGAAGAGTTTTGTTTCTCTCAATGGGTGGATGTAGCAGTGTGGCTAAAGCAAGCTTTTCAACCAGATCATCAAAGAAGGTCAGGAACCAACAAACTGACGACGGAGTATCCATTGAAAAATAAGGGAAGTCCTGCCGATTTTTCTAATTACCGTCCGATCATACTTCTCAGCCACGCAGTGACACATTTCGAACAAATCATCGACAAAAGAATTAGCGATTTAAACGAACACACAACAAGCCAAGCTGGTTTTGTGTAAAATTGTGGCGCAACAGGAGCAACACACGCTGCAAGGCTGTTACGTGAGAGGTATCTCGAAAAGAATAAGAGGCTGCATTACGACTTTCTGGACCCTGAGAAGGACTTCCATCCGGTACATCATAACCTAATCAGTCAGCGCTACAAGAGCATGGCATTACAGAGCACCTTGTTGAGAGGGAATAATTGATCTATGTAGAACCGAGGAGTTAAGCTTAAGCTGTCGCAGGAGCGTCTGATGACGTCCGCGAAACTGTACAATTCCACCAAGGCCCTTCCGTATCACCACTGCTGTTCATTCTTTTGACGGACACCATTACATAAGACCTGCACATTTCAATACCATGGACACATCTGTATGCAAATGGTGCAGAGAATAAGCGCCAAACGGAAGATTGGCACAATCCACTAGCGCAATACGTCCCGCGCCTCAACAAAAAGGATAGAGAATACATGACATAACATCGCCGAGAAGTTGGAAGCATGCATGATGACGGTGAAAATATAGTACGAGAAGAGAAATTTAAGTATCTTGGTTCCAAAATCTCTGATGATGGCCGACTTACTGATGAAGTCAACTTAGGGATAAGCAAACCCTGGCTGAAGTTGAGAATGACAACGGGCGCCCTTGCGACCGTCGGATGAAGGACCACCTGAAATCTAATATCTACTGAACTGTTATCCGTCCTGTCGTTTTCTATGGCAACTATTGCTGGCCAGCTAAAGAGGAGGTAAACGCCGACTAAGCATCATGGATACGAAGACGCCTAGGTGAACGGCTGAATTAACTAGACTAGATCACATTCCAAATGATGTTATTAGAAAACGTTCCAGCATTGCACCGATAAAGAAGAAAATTTAGGAAAGGCGTGTGCGCTGGTTTGGGTATATTTGCGTGCAGAGGACGATATATTGAGAAATTTAGCGTATACACAGAAAGTAGGTGAAAAGAGGCGCAAGGGACAAACAAGACAGCATAAGACGAATGACCTGAAAGCTGTGAGACTACATAGAAACATGGCCCGTGACCGAACTAACTGGAGACTCACACCAGGCAGGACTAATTTTAAAAGAGCAGAATAACAAGAAGCAGGTTGATGAATGATCTGTTATAGAAATGGGATACAATGGATATTTTGCTCATCCTAACATTTAACTTACTATGTTCAAATTTTTTCCCTTAAAGCCTATGTCTAATATCTATGTTCTTATTTCTATTAAATAGTGTTTGAATGACAGAGCACCTCTGGATTAAGATATTCATAAACGTTTGAAATGGCGTATTTAGACAGAATTTTCTTTTTTTCATTTTTGTTTTCTGATGAAAGATTTATTCTTCTACTTTAAGAAAATGTATAGTACTTACATCTTTCGTACATAAATATGCTCAGAAAATTGATATAAAGGGAACAGTGCACCCGTGTCTCGGTCTAAGATGGGCGTGGCTTCGCTGCACGGAGAATTTCATGATTCCTTTCGATTTAATTCAAGTTTGCGCTCGTTGCTACAGAATAGCTTTCCATAGATGGCTCCGCATGCGTATTCTTTGTATGCAGCAGTAATACTATTTGGTATTGAGAGCTTCCATGGTTTCCATAACTGCGTGTTTTTAGTGAAAATTCTCACGACATAAAATACTAAGGTAGAGCGTATAGCACGACCAGGGATTGAACCAAGAAAACAAGAATAACATGAACCAGATAACTTACCGTGCAATCCCAATAATAAAGTCGTCGCAATGTGTAGAAGCAACCGGGGCCAAGAGGCCAGGCGAATCAATAAAAAAATAAAATTAGCTAAAGGCTGGAATAATAACCACTGAGTAAAATTTGAAGAAAAGAAAACTTTAATTAATATTAACCTCTAAAGAAAAATAACCGACCTCTCAAACTACAATTGTTTTAAAATTTAAAAGTTGCAACTGGATCAATTAAAAGGCAAAATTAACTGAAAATTAAACCATTAAGGTCGATGCATTAATTTAAAGAATCAAATCACAATTAAAATCTATAAATCCACAGTTACAGTCTTGAAAGTGAAAACTTCTCCAATGACAATCTCGGTCATACCCTACCAACCCATATTACTTCCGTAATCTTCCAGAAATAACCCAAATGAAGGTACATGATCCACAAGAATGATAACTAAGAGAACATTACATCAGAGACCGAAACTTAAATCACTTGAATATCATCAAACAGCAACCGGTCCACCACAAGGCGACCAAATCAAGACCATTACATCACACGGTTCTCGCCGTCAATAATCAACACAGATCCTCGCCTGTCACAGGCAACAGGACAACGCCCACCCACGTGTGCATTCTATTACATCGTACAGAAACAAAACAGAGTCACCGTAATTCAAAATGGCTACGCCAGTACCGAGTAGCTCAAAAGAAAAGTTTTCATCTTAACAATATTCCAATATTACCAAACACCCTCGAATAGGTTTGAAAAATTTAGTAATCAAATGATTATTATTATTATTAAAAGGGAAATAAGAAAAATGAATTAGGTTACACCGATACTACACACATATTTACCAAAGAGGAGCTCCCCAAATATAAAAATCTTGTTTCATGCGCATGAAGCCTTAAGTGACAGAACCAAAAGTTAAAATTAATATCATAGTTACCATTGAACCTTGAAACCCCAAACCTAGATTGAATTTTACAAGCTCATAACAAAACCAGTAGGAAAAGTCCTTCACTTTAAATACGCAAAAGAAATGTCCGAAACATCAAATATTCCATTTCTCAGATTTCATAGCCATAAATTTTCTTCATGTCTTCAAACGTCATTATTAGTAGTTTCTTCGGCGATATCAACCCAATTCAGAAGTACATATGAATCTACTTACGAGGTCGGCTAGTTAGAAGAGAATTTTTTCTTTCAAATGACAAACCAAATAACGAGCCTAAGGCTCAGGTGGAAGTCCTTTAACCCGGATCAAAATTCACCAACATCTTCTTTCTTGAATAAATAATTTGTTGTTAAACCACAACCAAGAGCTTAGCTTCAGAGCGTCTCTTCAATTCAGTCCCAAGAATTAAAAACAAAAACGCTCAGACATCATTGTCGAGGACGGTGCTTCGCCAGGTAACTTCACATTTCGCAGACAGATCGCAGCACCACTAGCCACCTCGTGTTTCTATAACCAAGTCCACCGCAAGATGGCTCCCCATGCGCAAATCCAAGAAGGGACCATGGTATCTCGAACTCTTAATTCGTGGACACGCACACCATAATATTAAACTATATAAATGGAATCCAATATATGTAGGTCTAAGGTAATGGAGTAATACAACTCCATTACAGCCTCCCCCTCGAAAAGATCTACAAGGGGTGGGGCATGACGAGCAGGTCCGATGAAAATTACAATTATATATATGAAAATTTGGTTTCCTCCAACAACCAACACTGACATGTCACGAAGCGAGTAGAGGCACATGAACACACATGCCAAACCAAGTGCTACAGCTCACCCACAGTTCGTTAAAATTTCTTTAAGTTCTTTTTTTTTCACATTACAATCTTCCTTGAAATGTTCACTTAATTCCGAAGCGATTGACCTAATACCAGTAGTACATGAGTGCACAAGTTCGTTGTAACACAATTAAACCTCAGGAACACACTACGCTGAGAAGACTGGTCTTACAATAATTTTAAGAGTAGCATAAAAAATTCTCTGGAACTTGTTTTGGGGGTTTCTCTTACGTAGGAAAAAGGCATGACTTTCTGAATGGTAAGGTATTACCACATTAAGTAATAAGATAAAATACAAGGAGAAGAAAAGAAAAGAAAAAATAAGATAACTAGGAAACACAAACATCTTCAAGACATAAGTCAGTGCACCAAATTCTACATAATCCTTAAGTGACGTTTCCACACTAATCTCCTTATCATCAGTTTCCTTTACCATAGAGGCACGTACTCCAGATCAAGGAATATTACATAAATAACTAGACCACACAATCAATAATCATGCCAACAGCAAGAATTAGGAGGAAATAACATTACAATACAGTTAAATTTAACACACATATACATCTCCGTGAAATCAAGGGCCAGCAAACAAGTAGAATTACATAGTCCCCCACAAAATTTCTTTTAAAATCATTTCTAGTTCAGAAATCAACAATTACTCAACACTTACTCAGGATCAACTTCCATACCCCAGTACACATAATCTCATTCCAAGGAGAAGCTGAATGACTAGAACAAGAATCAATAGAAGGACACGGAACAAACATGCTTAGTATAGAAAAATAAACTAGAGTAGAAGATATCAATGTTCAGAGCCATGGTAAAAGCTTAATTACAGTTGGAGACATATGCACAATTCAGATGTAGGGTACGCGTAAGGTGGGTCATCAACAACCGAACTAGCAGCGATTACCAGACAATAAACATACAATATGAAGACCTACACCGGGACAGAAAATGACCAGGAGAAACACGGGAGACAACACAATTCTGAAATCACATATTCCTTCTACAAGCCCCCATATGCAGGTAGAGGATCGATGACTGCAATACGGTCAGAATGAGCAGAATAATCCCATACTTATTCTTCTTCATGACAGAACGATAATTTACTATACCAACGACATCATTCAGATGTAACTCCCATAATAAAAGGCCTTAGACAGGCAGGTTACTTAAAATGAACGTTTAAATCCACAAGCATAAGCAAGATGACCACAGGTGAACAAGACATGGCAGAGAATATAAGAAGTTGAAACACAAGTCAGGTGACAGACCCGAAATAAACACATAGTTAAGAATTTTTCCCAAAATGAGTTGTAGATACATAAAATGAGTTTTCACCAAATCCACCTTTGACACCAAGAGAAAAATAAAAAGGCAATGTACAACCTCCTCAAGGTGTCCATACTACAACAACCCACATAATAAGTAACTCAAATAACAACAATACATCACCACTCAAATGACCACCAGTGCCGATGTGTCAGCCACGAAGGTAAAGGACATACAAATCCTCGACAGCATCTCACAAATCACAGAGTGCCCACCCAATATCATCACAACAACCGCAATAACCATCATGACTTCAGAGGAACACAGTCACCTCTCAACGAAACCATAATGCCTCCCAAATATAATTCCCAAAATCAAACCCATAATACCAAAAACTCACATCCATAATAAGGATCAGAAACCGTACCCTACAGGTCAAAGGAGGTACACTCCTTAGGTCATGAATCCTTTAACTATCTCAACATCACTTCACCATAACGGACGGAAGAAGTAAAACTCTAAGTACATTACATGAATCTACAACTCTAATTAAACAATATACAATAAAACAAGTCGCAATTTCCCTCGAAACACCTTAGAAAATGATGATAACAGCGATGAATAGGCAGGGTACCAGATCACCTTACAACGAGAAGTCCACACGGATATACAATACTTCAACAGGAAGAAATCACTTAACACAACTATCCTTACACTTCACCTTTTCAATAAGATTCGAACTCCACCAGATATGCAAGGCATCAAGATATAGTTACACCAATACTTAACTTTTCCAATATTGATACGGACCGGACAAGTCCTACGCTTATATCACAGTTTTAACTAAAACAATTACCTGATTAAATACCATCGACTTCCCACAAGATTTTGAATTCAACCCAAAACACACAATATATCAAGTCGCTTTCACTTGGGATAAATGAACTCTCCGAATCCTTTTCGCCACAGGATCACTGACAAGCATAGATACAGGGCTCAAAAACTGCAATATCGTACAAGGTCCCTGAAATCTAGGAGCTAATTTTGAAGTAAATTTATTTATAGCCTTGCTGACAGGATAACATTTTACGAAGACTTGGTCTCCAACACTTAGCTTGGTGGGCTTTCGGCCTTTGTCATAGTTCTTTCGTACCTTTTCATACGACACAGCCAACCTCGTTTTGGCCTCATCCCACACCTTTCGCACATCACGAGGAGTAGAGACTTCAGGAAGCAGTTCCTCAATTCGAAGGAGATTTGATAGCGGAGAAAATGGAACAAAACTAAACATTAACTCCATAGGAGTTTTGCCATGAGACTCATGGGTTGCAGTATTAAATGCATACGACAACCAATGAAGACAGGTGTCCCACTTGGTATGACTCGAGTGGTGGTAAGCTATGAGAGCAGACTTCAAATTTCTATTCATCCTCTCGGAATATGAGGGATTGGGATAATATGGAGTAGTGGTCACATGGGAGATGCACAAATCAAACAAGTACTTCCTGAATAAATGGCTAGTAAACCCAGCAGCATTGTCAGATACAAGAAACTTAGGAGTTCCAAAGGAGGCAAAAATAGAATTTAAACAGGAAATAGTGGTCTGCGAATTGGTCGATCTAATCGGGAAGATCCAGCAAAATCTGGTAAAACCATCAATGCACACCAATGCATGAGTATTACCTCGACTGGAACGAGGAAAGGGTCCAACATGATCGATAAACAATCGCTCCATAGCTCTGGAAGCTTGAGTCGATGACAACAACCCCACACGTTTGTTTAGGTTAGGTTTACTAATGGCGCAACTTTTACAAGACTTAACCATGGATGTGATATCCTGATCCATGTTTTTCCAAATAAAAAACTCCCTTATTTTTGACCTAGTTTTGAAGTTTCCCAAATGTCCACCAACCGGACTATCATGGTAATACTGAAATATTACAGGAATTAAAATCTTGGGGACAACAATCTTTATCTTTTTATCATAACGGGATTGACAACAGAGTACCCCTTTTGCCAAGGAATAGGGTTTGATAATTTTACCAGAATTAATCTTTTCCAGAATTTCCTTTAACTGAGGATCATCGTTTTGATACAGAGCAATATCTTGATACAACATTGGAAGATTAGTCAAGATAGAATTCACATTTACCGAAACAACTTGAGATACACTCTTCGCTTCCAAGTTTTCAAAACCATCCTCCTCATCAAACATGCGACTAAGCCCATCAGCGATTACATTTTCCGTTCCACGAATGTGCCGAACATTAAATTTAAAAGCAGAAATTCTCAGCGCCCACCTAGTTAGCCTTCCAGTTCTTTTGGGTCTTTTCAGAACCCAGGAAAGAGCTTCATTATCTGTCTCTAAATCAAAATTAACGTGCTCCACATAAACACGGAATTTCTCCAACGAAAATAGTACCGCTAAACACTCTAATTCATAGACAGAATATTTCCTTTCCAGAGGGGAGAGAGCTCTAGATGCGTAAGCGATAGGACGTCTACCCATTTCCGACTCTTGCAATAAGACTCCTGCAATAGCCTTGCCTGAGGCATCAGTCTGGATGATGAACCTTTTATTAAAATCGGGAATAGCAAGTATAGGAGCATTACTGAGCGCTCTCTTCAAGGTTTCAAAGGCTCTTTGTTGAGGGTCTTCCCACACAAATTTGACATTCTTTCTACGTAAGGAATTCAAAGGTGCAGCAATTTCAGCATAATTCGGAACGAATTTTCTAAAGAAATTAGTCATACCAATGAATCTGGCAATCCCTTTCACATCTTTAGGTGGTTTAAAATCGTGAATAGCTTGAGTACGGGCATGATCAATTGAAATTCCCTGTGACGATACTACATGTCCCAAGAAGGAGATCTGAGATTTGGCAAAATTGGTCTTCGAAAGCTTGACAGTTAAACCTGCTTTCTTCAATCTTTCAACTACCTCCTGTACATGCTTGAGATGATCTTCAAAATTTGCAGAATATACAACAAGATCATCAAGATAATGAATAACGTACTTAAATTTCACATCCCCAAACACAGAATCCAGTAATCGAGTTAACACAGCCGCTCCCGTCGATAGCCCAAAAGGTATAACCGTGTATTCATACAGATTCTAGTCAGTGGCAAAAGCAGTGAGAGGAATAGATTCCTCATCAAGAGGTATTTGGTTGTATGCCTGATTCAAATCAAAGGTCGAAAAATAATTAGCACCATGGAACCAAGAGAAGCAAGTATGCAAATCCGGTAGTGGCACAGACTGCATTACGATCTTACGGTTTAACTCTCTATAATCCGTCACTGGCCTGAAACCTCCAGATGACTTGGGCACCAGAAACATCGGAGACGAGTATGGAGAGATAGAAGGTCGAATAACACCATCCTGAAGCATCTTATCGATGATTTTCTTTAACTCAACCATCTTAGGTGGTGATAACCTATAGGGCGGAGATCTAACAGGAATCTTGTCCGTAATATCAATGTGGTATTTAAGCACATTAGTTAATCCTAATTTATCAGTGAAAACTTCAGGATACATAGCACAAAGATCACGAATTTTGCTAGCTTGGTCGGGAGGCAGATGATCAAGATCTAATTTATTACCACTGCTGTCCTCAATATCCTCATCAAGAGCACAAGCAGGATACCTTTGAAATATTATATCCTCATAAAAATTGAAAATTCTACCGGGACAAAACTTGAAACTAAAATTTCTATCTTGAAGGTTCAAAATCATTCCAACCTTGCCCATAAAATCAGCACCTAAAATTATTTGGTGAGATAAATCAGAGGCAACCAAACAATCAGCTTTCCAAGTGAAATCACCAATTCGGATCTTAACCGAAACCGAACCCAGAATCCTTAATCCGCCTCCATTAGCAGCCACACATTGAAGTTTAGAAGCTTTAATAGTGGGTAATTTACAACAATTCTTCATCTTCAAATACCAAGCTTCACTGATAAGTGACACCACACTACCCGAATCAATCAACCCCAATGCAGGTTCATTATTAACTTCAAGACAAATGGTAGAAGATTTCGGAACACTATCACTAGAGATACCTAAGATTTGAGGAAAGGGAATCCTATTCTTTCCATGATCTTCAACCAATAAGTTCTTATTCACTGCACTGGGTACACTAATAGGTCATTGTGAATTACCGTTCCTCATTTTAGGGCACTGTCTTTTCATATGAGACTTAGATCCGCAAACATAACAACTAGCGTTTTGATTTGAACTCACGTTACCACTTTTCCTCACTGAAGGACAATTATTTCTTAGATGATCTCTGGATCCACAAGCGTAACATTTTTTTGATGATAAGGGAGTGACATGATGGTTAGAAATATCATTAGGTCTATAAGAAACACAGGGAGGAGGATACCTAGTGTGCCGAGACTCATCTCCATGTTTTACGTCTTCAGCAAAGGTACATGCTTCCTCAAGTTCTGCAAAATTACTCGGGCACTTAGTCAAGGATAAAAAGGACCGATATTGAGGAGTAATGCCTTTGATTATACGAGCTACCATCTCTTCTTCCTGTACCATGATTTTAAAAACCTCGCAATAAAATTTCAAATCCAAGACATAAGCCAATAGATTTTCATGCAAGTACTGCGTCCTATAACAATGTTTTGGAACTAGACTTTGTAACGCAAGGGACGGAATAAACTTTGCCAAGATTAACTCGTGAAATTCATTTACACTTAAATTGCTGCTAATAGCCTTAGAAATTTCCTTTTTAAGGACACCTTGACAGTTAGGAAATAACACTCTAAAAATCCCCAGAGCATCCATGCTATACACATTAGCCGACTCAGATAATTCTACCAGAAACCGCAGAAATCTGATGGTTTCGTCAATGGAATCTACAGAAAAGACCTTTACATCCTTAAAGAGATCTTTAATAGAGTTTGGGGCCGAACATGACCTAACCAACAAATTCTCTAGCACAGGACTTAGCCCACAGCAATGAGATGAGCACGAATTAGTTACGTTTTGGGGAGAAATATTCTCATTAGATTGACCAAAGCAATTACTTTCATTATTCTCAATTTCATCATTCAACGACAATTGACCAACCTTTTTGGTACTAATCATTAAATCAAGTTCCACAGAAATGTTGATGACAGAAGTCAACAAGGAAGTACACTGGGAAATCAACTCTCCTTCAGGCCCAAGGGAAATTAAATCCTGAACCCTGTTGATAAGGTGATTAGTTCGAGCCTTTAGCCTTCTCAACTGATAGTCAGATGGATTGCATTCTTTAAGCTGATTTAATAAGACTAACAATTCACTAACTGAAACTGAAAGGTAATTCACTGACTCACCCACTTGGATGTTCATGTCACCTGGTTTTACAGCAGAATCCAGGGAACCCTGAAGCAAGGCAACGTCACCCTCCATGGAACCGGTTGATACCAAGCCGCGGACTTGCAGTTCGTACTGCAGCTCCCCTTTTCGTAACATTCGCGGCAACAACACAGCACGTGCAGGCATAATGATATGAAACAGAAAACACAGAAGTTACCACCCAACGTAAGTCTGCCTTTCCCTTCACAACCTTGAATTTTTGTCTCAATCTCCTTATTATTCCAGCCAATAGACCATTGTGACTTGGCTAAATTAGCCAATAATTCACAAGAAATATGAAAAGAAAAGGTGATACACCAGGTATCAATTAGTAGTTCAATAAATTACACGTGCTCAGAACTAAGCACAAATAACAAGGATAACAGAACGTAGTTGCTATGGCAACCACGCAATCTGCTACCAAATACACTCTCACGACATAAAATACTAAGGTAGAGCGTATAGCACGACCAGGGATTGAACCAAGAAAACAAGAATAACATGAACCAGATAACTTACCGTGCAATCCCAATAATAAGGTCGTCGCAATGTGTAGAAGCAACCGGGGCCAAGAGGCCAGGCGAATCAATAAAAAAATAAAATTAGCTAAAGGCTGGAATAATAACCACTGAGTAAAATTTGAAGAAAAGAAAACTTTAATTAATATTAACCTCTAAAGAAAAATAACCGACCTCTCAAACTACAATTGTTTTAAAATTTAAAAGTTGCAACTGGATCAATTAAAAGGCAAAATTAACGAAAGGAGCCTCCCCGAAGATTGCGATGATTTGTGATCAAGATAATAAAAGCAATCGGGCGTACCCCGGGCAACGTCAGAGAATGAATAACCTGACGGCTGATCCTTTCACAACAGAAACATCCACACCTGAGCCCTTTTCAGGGCCACAGTTAACGATTATCTCTGTTAACATAGAAGGCATTACACCAGCCAAAGAAGAACTGCTACAAGAACTATGCAGGAAGCACCAGTGCCACATACTGTGCATACAGGAGACACATAGAGGTTGTGATATTCGCAGGCCAAAAATAGATGGAATGCGTCTCGCCATTGAAAGACCTCATGATAAATATGGAAGTGCTATTTTTGTTCATCCAGATTTCCAGATTTCATCCACAGCATTCACAGAGGAAAACAACATTGAAATCCTTACTGTAGAAACAGCTAATTGCACCATTTCATCCCTTTATAAACCACCTGGTGCTCAATTCACTATAAACCTACCATCCAATTTCAGAAACAAGCATGTGCAAATTGTGATCGGTGATTTCAACAGCCATAGTCCTCTCTGGGGCTATGACCATGAAGATGAGAATGGGACAGCAGTACAAGAATGGGCAGAAATAAGCCAGCTGACTTTAATCCATGATGCAAAACTACCTGGATCCTTTAACAGTGGCAGGTGGAGAAGAGCTTACAATCCTGACCTCATATTTGGCAGCAGCAATATCAACCAACAATGTGTTAAATCTGTCTGTTCCCCAATACCCAATACACAGCATAGACCAATAATGTGCCAAGTATTTGCTGCTATAAGACCTCAGATGGTATCCTTTCGGAGGAGGTTTAATTTTAAGAAGGCAGACTGGTCAAGATTTGCGGAATTACTGGACGCTGAAATATCTGCTATAGAACCAGTACCCAGTTACTATGACACCTTCACCACAGCTGTAAAGAGATGCTCAAGGATGTCTATCCCCCGTGGCTGTCGAACATCTTATATCCCCGGGCTTACTTCAGATCAAGCCACACTACTTGCAGAATACAGCAACTTATTTGAAGAAAATCCTTTCAATGAAGTAACTGTGGAAGCAGGGAACAAGCTTATTTCCTCTATTAGAGAGACCAAAAGGGATCAGTGGATACAAACTATTGAAAACTTGGACCTGAAAAGAGACAGTCATAAAGCTTGGAGACTTCTGAGACGTCTAAGCAATGATCCAACCAAGACCACTGCACATCATAATATCACTGCTAACCAAATAGCACATCAGTTACTGCTGAACGGGAAGGCAACCCACAAATCACAAAAACCGAAACTGCAAAGAGAAGAGCATGAGGAGAGCGACGACCTAACATCATCACTCAGCATGGAAGAATTAGAGAAGGCTATCAAACAGAGTAAAAATGGAAAATCAGCTGGCTTGGATGATATACGAACTGAGCAAATTAAACACTTTGGCTTAATGACAAAGAAATGGATTCTCCAACTCTTCAATAACTGTTTGAGCAGAAACCAAATTCCAAAGATATGGCGGAAGAGCCGAGTGATTGCCTTGCTGAAACCTGGTAAAGAAGGGAATGATCCAAAGAATTTTAGACCAATTGCGCTACTATGTCACCTTTACAAACTGCTGGAAAGATTGATCTTAAATCGCCTATTACCTGTAATTGACCCATTACTTATACCTCAGCAATCTGGATTTCGTCCTGGTAAAAGCTGCACTGGACAGTTATTAAACCTCACACAGTTTATAGAAGATGGGTTTGAGGCTCGTAAGGTGACAGGAGTGGTATTTGTTGACTTATCAGCAGCGTATGACACTGTCAACCACCAGCTACTATTAGTGAAGGTCTACAATCTAACCAAGGACTTTAACCTAACAAGACTCATCGCCACTCTTTTGCAGAATCGCAGGTTCTTTGTTGATTTCCAAGAACAGCGTAGTCGATGGAGACTACAGAAAAACGGTCTTCCGCAAGGAAGTGTGCTGGCTCCAATTCTGTTCAATATATACACAAACGACCAACCCATAGCCCCCAATTGCAATAGCTTCTTGTATGCTGATGACCTCGCCCTAGCCACTCAGAGAAGAGATTTTGAAACAGTGGAGATCACTCTCACGGATGCCCTTAATGATCTTTCTAGATATTACAGCACAAACCAGCTTAAACCGAACCCCTCAAAGACACAAGTGTGTGCTTTTCATCTGAGAAACAGGGAAGCTACTCGCAAGTTAAAGATAGTATGGTCAGGAGTCGAACTGGAACACTGCGAGTCTCCAAAATATCTAGGAGTGACACTTGATAGATCTCTTACTTTCAAGAAGCACTGCATGAACTGCAAATCAAAAGTCTCCACCAGGAACAACCTTTTACGGAAACTGGCCGGATCACAGTGGGGTAGCCAACCTGAAACCATCCGAACTTCTGCAATGGCACTATGCTATTCTGCGGCAGAGTATGCGTGTCCTGTCTGGTATAATTCAACATATGCCAAACAGGTGGATATAGCTCTCAATGAAACTTGCAGAATTATAACAGGTTGTTTGAAATCCACTCCAGTTGAATGGCTCTACCACCTTGCAGGAATAGCACCTCCTTCTGTTCGAAGAGAAATAGCTGCGAACAAGGAAAGAAAGACAGTGGAACAGGAAAGGACCCACCCTCTATATGGGCATGAACCGCATCTGCAACGTTTAAAGTCAAGGAAGAGTTTTCTCAGAACTTCAAAGGAACTTAGAACCACTACTGAAAAAGCCAGGTTGCAATTATGGAGGGCTACATCCTACCTTCCTCCTGGCTGGATAAGATTTTCTGAAACTCTACCTCCTGGCTACAATGAAGAATGGATGACCTGGAAGTCCCTGAATAGACTGAGATCTGGAGTTGGCAGATCCAAAGTTAATTTGGCAAGATGGGGCTATATAGATCAAGAAAAAATCCAATGTGACTGCGGAGAAGACCAGACCGTCCAACATATGCTCCAGTGTCGTCTATGTCCAGCCTCCTGCACAGAAGATGAACTATATCAAGCATCAAAAAATGCATTGGAAGTGGCAAAGTTTTGGGCAAATGTAATATAGTAATTATAACTGTGTACAACATGTATGTTTTCTGATACGAGAATAATAATAACTGAAAATTAAACCATTAAGGTCGATGCATTAATTTAAAGAATCAAATCACAATTAAAATCTATAAATCCACAGTTACAGTCTTGAAGGTGAAAACTTCTCCAATGACAATCTCGGTCATACCCTACCAACCCATATTACTTCCGTAATCTTCCAGAAATAACCCAAATGAAGGTACATGATCCACAAGAATGATAACTAAGAGAACATTACATCAGAGACCGAAACTTAAATCACTTGAATATCATCAAACAGCAACCGGTCCACCACAAGGCGACCAAATCAAGACCATTACATCACACGGTTCTCGCCGTCAATAATCAACACAGATCCTCGCCTGTCACAGGCAACAGGACAACGCCCACCCACGTGTGCATTCTATTACATCGTACAGAAACAAAACAGAGTCACCGTAATTCAAAATGGCTACGCCAGTACCGAGTAGCTCAAAAGAAAAGTTTTCATCTTAACAATATTCCAATATTACCAAACACCCTCGAATAGGTTTGAAAAATTTAGTAATCAAATGATTATTATTATTATTAAAAGGGAAATAAGAAAAATGAATTAGGTTACACCGATACTACACACATATTTACCAAAGAGGAGCTCCCCAAATATAAAAATCTTGTTTCATGCGCATGAAGCCTTAAGTGACAGAACCAAAAGTTAAAATTAATATCATAGTTACCATTGAACCTTGAAACCCCAAACCTAGATTGAATTTTACAAGCTCATAACAAAACCAGTAGGAAAAGTCCTTCACTTTAAATACGCAAAAGAAATGTCCGAAACATCAAATATTCCATTTCTCAGATTTCATAGCCATAAATTTTCTTCATGTCTTCAAACGTCATTATTAGTAGTTTCTTCGGCGATATCAACCCAATTCAGAAGTACATATGAATCTACTTACGAGGTCGGCTAGTTAGAAGAGAATTTTTTCTTTTAAATGACAAACCAAATAACGAGCCTAAGGCTCAGGTGGAAGTCCTTTAACCCGGATCAAAATTCACCAACATCTTCTTTCTTGAATAAATAATTTGTTGTTAAACCACAACCAAGAGCTTAGCTTCAGAGCGTCTCTTCAATTCAGTCCCAAGAATTAAAAACAAAAACGCTCAGACATCATTGTCGAGGACGGTGCTTCGCCAGGTAACTTCACATTTCGCAGACAGATCGCAGCACCACTAGCCACCTCGTGTTTCTATAACCAAGTCCACCGCAAGATGGCTCCCCATGCGCAAATCCAAGAAGGGACCATGGTATCTCGAACTCTTAATTCGTGGACACGCACACCATAATATTAAACTATATAAATGGAATCCAATATATGTAGGTCTAAGGTAATGGAGTAATACAACTCCATTACAAAAATATTGTCATGTTGCCTGTTTGCCTGTGTGCCTTTGGATGTATATTCGTTGTTAAGATAATGTCCAGAAACTCTATTGGATGTAAGAAGCATTCAAATGATTATATGCATTCCCCATTCTATTTAGGTTGGAAAGCTGGATCATGCTACAGTCTTTGCCAAAAATTACAGTGAGTCTTCGCCTAATATGGAACAGTAAAAATATTTTCTCGCTCAGGTGAGAGTAGAGGTCTGGAGTATGTAGATTTTTATGGGGATGGGGATTCCAAAAGTTACAAGGTAGTGTGTGATTCCAATCCATACAATGGTAAAGAAGTCAATAAACTGGAATGTGTGGGCCACTATAAAAAGGATTTAGGAACAGCTCTTAGAAAAATTGTACAACATAACAAACCATGGGTGGTAGAGGCAAATCAACTGGAACACTGAGAGGCAAGTGTCAGAATTATTTTGGAATTGCTTTGCGTTCCAACTACAGTTTCATAAAAGATATGACAAATGCTCTATGGGCAACATTGTATCATTTGACTGCCCATAAAGTGCCTCCCCACCACAGGTGCCCTATAGGAACAGACAGCTGGTGTTTATACCAACGAGCCACAGCTGGCAAACTACTTGAAAATTATAAGCATAAAGCAGGAATACCACAGGAAGTCCTAATGCAATGGTAAGGTAAGGGTTATTCTGCCTAAAGGCAGGTTCGAACCTCCGCAGAGGTGTTCCTGAGCTGGAGTTTACATGCAGAAGAGTGGCCAGTTCCTTTCTGCTCCTCCATTCTCTTACCCCCACCAACAGCGCGTGGTACCCCATCCAACTCCTGACCACGCCCAATGTTGCATAACTTCGGAGATCTCACAGGATCTGGTGCTTCAAAACGGCTACGGCCGTTGGCACATGCAATGAAGCCTGTGTATGAAAGGATCTGTAATCTAAAATGTTATTCAAATGTTTTCATGGTTTGACTCAAAATACCAATGAGTCATGCAACGGTACGGTATGGACGAGGTGTAGAAAAGATACATATGTGGGGCTATCCACTCTCAAATTAGGTGTCATGGATGCAGTTTTACACTTTAATTGTGGAAACAAGCTTCAAATAGAGGTTTTAGGAAGAATTAAGGTTGTGCCTGATATGTACTCAGCATCAGGAGTGTCACAAGCTGATGAGGCATGTGTACGCATAAGTCAGCCTCAGAGCACTTCTGAACAAAGACAGCGAAGAAGGTACCTCAGGGGAAGAAGAAAACTGAAATAGGACAAGAAACTTGAAGGGGAAGGTCGCACTTATGCAGCGGGAGAATTCTAATACTTTCAGGTAAAAAGAAAGAGGTCTAATCATAATCCAACCCTTTAAATTTACTAAAAACTAAAAACTATGTTTTCTTTTCAGGTTCGAACAACAATGAGTCGAGTTCCAAATGGGATATCTACCTCAAAAATGTCTCAAATTGATGACAATTAATTTAGGAATATCTTGTACTAGAACTGAGAAAAAATATATCCCCGTTCAAAAACTGAGAACGAAGAAACGAAGAATTATTTTTGAAATTTTGAATTTTTGAAAGAAGGTGTTATAATTCTTTGTGAAATGGTGATAAACTAATACATTTAGTAGGAGACATCAAGAACACTAATGATGATAGTTCGGCGAAAGAAACATTAAAATAAATGCATTTTTGTAGTTGCTAGATAGTCTCAAAAAAGTGCCATTTTTGTTAACAAAAAATTCTTGGACAGCCCTTAAATTATAAAGTGGGCAATCCTATAGTATAACAGTCTTCATTTACCTTCCTGTTAACTACTTACACAATTTTAAAATTTTTGTGTAAAATTATGGATTTTGTAATGAAGCGAACATGAATACCGGGGACAAACAAGACAGCATAGAACAAATGACCTGAAAGCTGTGAGACTACATAGAAACATGGCCCTTGACTGAACTAACTGGAGACAATGAATCACAACACCAGGCAGGACTAATATTAAAAGAGCAGAATAACAAGAAGCAGGTTGATGAATAATCTGTTACAGAAATGGGATACAATGGATATTTTGCTCATCCTAACATATAACTTACTATGTTCAAATTTTCTCCCTTAAAGCCTATGTCTAATATCTATGCCTTATTTCCACAAAATAGTGTTTGAATGGCAGAACACCTCTGGATTACGTGTTTAAGTGACTCCTATAAACGCATTATAAAGAATAATATATAGCTCAACAAAATAAAAAAATCAGGAGTATCTGTTTTAATCGGGAGTGACAGTTTGAATATCCGGTGAAATTGTACGAGTAACAACAAGACCTTCAGTGTATTCTAGCCTGATTGGAATTTTGCAATTCATATTTCTGCTGACATCCGTCATAGATAGCAGACGATCATAATAATTTATTTTCACCGTAATCACGTCTATAAATATGAAGACTATGGAGGAGAGACAAAAAGAGGTCGGCTCAGGGCCTTGTGACACTCGACATCTACAAGTGAAAGGACACCGCATCACTACATGTTTAGTTCAGGACTATGTGTCTACACAAACTTAAGTTAGCCTCACCACTAATTATTTATTTCAGGGTGATGTGTTGTTCCAAAAATGGAAGGAAATCTCATCAGTAATTGGTAAGCTCATAAACATGTGCCTTTCCACATGTCAGGAATTAGGAAATTTTATGAACCTTAAAACCTGTTCATATGTAATTCAGTACCAAACTGACAAGGCAAGAAGTCATTAAAGTTGCTGCTTGACATTTGTAGAATGCTGAAATGAGTCAGGATAACATAGCACATGAGGTGAGATATAAAACAAAGTGGTATGCAGTAGATAAGATCCGGTCAACTGAATCATTCAGAGCGTTATATACCAAAGAAAAAGCATACACACAAAATGCTTGTCGCTTTGCAGGTTCGAGACTGCATCTGCACAAGATATGTTTAGGAAGAAGAAAGCTATTTAAACTCCATCCAAAAACAGAAATGTGCATTTTGCATGTGAAAAGTATTCATAAGGAACATTTTTATTGGTGGCCATAATATATGATTGTTCTCTAACAGCCTATCGTGTCCAGTCACATAAAAATTACAAAGAAACAGCAGAATTTTCTCTTCAAAGAGTTGTATTTGGTCGATCTTCAGTTGTGTGCATGATTCTACTCTGACTAATGAAAGCATGTAAGCTGGTACTGGGTAGTTCTGAGGACTGAAATGAATATCTTTTGCTACTAGTTGCAAATGTACAGTAAGAAAAAATCAATGCGTCATATAACAGTCAAGAAGACTCTAACCACGCACAAAATAAAATAAGCCATTCAGAATTCATACTTTCCATCACTAATCTGGTCTGAAGTCAAATCATAAGCTATGACTAGCCATTGCATGACCTCCCGATACAGGGGCTCAGTTAAGATTACCAATCCGAGATTATACCATCATCTCCCAGGTATTATCAAAGATCGTTGCGCACAGTAACGAACGAAGGTGTGACAGCACAAAATTAATTAGCATATAGTCCAAAGGCACACCTACAGTTCAAACAAACTACTGCATTAAATGTTTGAAAACAGGATGTACACTTGTGCTACTTTTTAAACTCAGTGATAAAAATTACAATTTTGAAATAATATTATATCATTCCATTATTATTTACCTACTTTTAGGAGATAATAAACTCACTTACTTGAAGTATTCTGAATTTTTTAGGCAACCTGCACAAATTTATAGTTAACTTGTAGCTGTCCATTTTATTAGTTTATACTAATTGTGTAAATGTGTTTGCAATCAACATGCTACAAGCACTTGACTGACAATGAGCACTAAAATGAAAAGTGGGAATTGGCAACAATCAGCTAGTGTGACCACAACACTCGAAAAAAACATAAATTAAATGCCACAAATTTCCTTTGCTTACAAAAATGTGGACGTTTTAATTGAAAGCTATGATACCTAAGATGTAGCACAACTGACCTCAACGTTTCATTTCTACTACAACTTATCTGTTTTGGGATCTACAAATGGAGGAATCTTAATTAACACACAAGAGAACAGAAAAGATCATTAGAAAGGAATCTATCCAAATAAATACTTGAAAATTGCATTTTTGAGTTATCACACTAATGAACTCAGGCATCATTATATTGATTAATGAACCTAATTATGTTGGTTTAAAATTATTGTACTGTTTACAATGTACATAAAACTTAACAGCTTCAAATTTGTATATTTAGTTTATAATCTACAAAAATGGCTATTTCTGTGTGTCACTGTTGGTACTGTACCAGGAAAAATTAAGGATATGGGCATGAGAATCTTGTGAAGGGGGAACGGTCCTTAGGGAGCAGATACAGAGAGATTTAGATGCAGAGCGAAATAATGGATATATTTTAAAACTTAATTTATTCACCTGGAGAATTTGATGAATAAGTTCCCTATTATTTCTGACTCGTAGCATTAAACCAAATTAAAATATTGTCTGAGCAAGTTCATGTCGCCTGGCTAATTGAAACAAAATAAATATTTATGATTGTCCATCTTTTGACGTGAAACGATTATCTTTCGTTGAAAATCAATAAGTTCTTTCCTGATAAAGTTCATAAAGTTCTTCAAGTATTGGTTCAAATGGCAAAAACTGAAAATGAATGTAACACCCTTACACGTGTAAAATGAATTTCCCTACACCACTTTCAATATTTTAACACTTCAAAATTTGGCAAATTTTATCTTCTTCTAAAGTTCGGTGCTATAGTCTATTTTATAACTGTCACTCAACATTTATAAAATTTAATGTGAAATCCAATGAGCGAAATAGTTTGTTGAATTATGAATGAAATCACTGATTCTACAGTTCAACTTGTAATATAGTCTGTTTAAATCTCAAGTTTGTTTACAGTGGCACTCATGTCACCAGAAACATCCAAATATCAAACTGAAAATGTAGAGAAATGCGGTTCAACGAACATCATATGAAGTCCTCGACAGCTGGTGTTGTGATACTATCCCCACGGTACCACGTCTGATTCCCGCGTAGTAACCACGTTCCGAATCGAACCTCAAACCGCGTTCCATGTCCCGCGTAGTAACCACGTTTAAATTCTATGAAGTCACCACGTTCCAACTCCCACGTAGTCAAAATGACAGCAGCTTTATATGACAAAATAGGCGAAGTCAGGGTTTCAGATGTCACTTATAAAATTTATAAACAAGAAAACGTTCAACTGACAAGATTAACTTGTGAGTGTTCTATGCTTGTAAGTCGTAAAATTGGCACGACTTTACGTGAATATCCTCTAATATTTAATCACTGGTAGATGATTGTTATTGCTCATTAGATTGGATTCACTGTTTATGTTGAAGCACAGTTATAACATATTTACACACGAAAATCAGTCTTATCCACCATAACGAAATACTTAATTCGCGGATATTTACAAGTTCCTATGACGGCAATGTCGTACAATGTCAAATACTGTTCACTTGTGATGAAGGTTCAACCGTATTAAAACTTCAACCAGTAATTATTACACACGTACTTAAGGTAACTTTATGAAATAGATTAGTTTGACAGATTAAATATTTAATTACTTCACTTGAAAATCGTCTTAATATTCATACGCTTATTTCTCTTGAATGTTTAAAGTAAGTTTCATTTGAATATGAATAGAAGTTTAAATCAATTAAATTTGTTCGATTTGCAGTGGAAAGTACTAAGTCTGTACAGTGATTAAATATCATAAATCTTTGACAACACTTTGAAATTATTATGTTAGTATCATATCACTAGAAAAGTTTCTAAGTTCCAACACGAGTTATTGTTTTATAAGTCTTGGCGAAAACTTTACCGTAGAGTTCGTACGATGTGATGTTTTAAGTTCGAACCTCACGAACCCGTTCATGTGAGACAGCATGACTACACGACGGCAGCGATATGAGAATTGAACTGACTGGACCTAGCAAAACCCCGTTTTTTATACCAATCTGCCGAGCTCAGCTTCCTCCTCTCGTGGAAAAATCAAGCTTTTTTATACCTGAATTACTCTTTAAGTCCGTAGGACGACATTAATGAAATTGCAGTATGTTTGCCTTTAAATAATGGGCTATACGATGGCGTATCTCATTAATTGATATATCAGTGGGTTCCAAAGTTAGTACAATTTCTTGTAGTATGTTCGACAATATCAGGGGGTGGTCACGTGATAGCTGCATCACGCGCTGCGTGACGTATCTTGCTTGCTGTATGCATGCTCGAACCGTTCTGTTGCGCTACATCGCATGCTAGGGTCCCCCCACTGCGCTGACTTCCATTAAATAAAATTATGCTCCAGGCCACACATGGTTCCTGGCAGAGTACGAACGTACAAAATTACTGAGACTATCTGGAGGTAATAGTTGCAGACGGCATTTCAGATAATAAGAATGTGATGAACAAATGATGCATTGACAGTGAAGGAAAGAACACCTTTTACATGGTTGATTAAAGGTATTGTAAAGAAATACACTTCAAAAATATATAGCTTTACCAGAGATTATGTTTGTATGCATATACACTGACTGACAGAGCAAATGCAACACCAAGAAGGAGTGGTTCGAAAGGGATGAAAGTTGGGGAAAAACAGAGACGGCACGGACGAATAATTGATGTTTATTTCAAACCGATATGCAGGTTACACAATGCGCACGGCATCGACTCAGTAGGATGTAGGACCACCGCGAGCGGCGATGCACGCAGAAATACGTCGAGGTACAGAGTCAATAAGAGTGCGGATGGTGTCCTGAGGGATGGTTCTCCATTCTCTGTCAACCATTTGCCACAGTTGGTCGTCCGTACGAGGCTGGGGCAGAGTTTGCAAACGGCGTCCAATGAGATCCCACACGTGTTCGATTGGTGAGAGATCCGGAGAGTACGCTGGCCACGGAAGCATCTGTACACCTCGTAGAGCCTGTTGGGAGATGCGAGCAGTGTGTGGGCGGGCATTATCCTGCTGAAACAGAGCATTGGGCAGCCCCTGAAGGTACGGGAGTGCCACCGGCCGCAGCACATGCTGCACGTAGCGGTGGGCATTTAACGAGCCTTGAATACGCACTAGAGGTGACGTGGAATCATACGCAATAGCGCCGCAAACCATGATGCCGCGTTGTCTAGCGGTAGGGTGTTCCACAGTTACTGCCGGATTTGACCTTTCTCCACGCCCACTCGTCTGCGGTGACTATCACTGACAGAACAGAAGCGTGACTCATCGGAGAACACGACGTTCCGCCATTCCCTCATCCAAGTCGCTCTAGCCCGGCACCATGCCAGTGTGCACGTCTATGCTGTGGAGTCAATGGTAGTCTTCTGAGCGGACGCCGGGAGTGCAGGCCTCCTTCAACCAATCGACGGGAAATTGTTCTGGTCGATATTGGAACAGCCAGGGTGTCTTGCACATGCTGAAGAATGGCGGTTGACGTGGCGTGCGGGGCTGCCACCGCTTGGCGGCGGATGCGCCGATCCTCGCGTGCTGACGTCACTCGGGCTACGCCTGGACCCCTCGCACGTGCCACATGTCCCTGCGCCAACCATCTTCGCCACAGGCGCTGCACCGTGGACACATCCCTATGGGTATCGGCTGCGATTTGACGAAGCGACCAACCTGCCCTTCTCAGCCCGATCACCATACCCCTCGTAAAGTCGTCTGTATGCTGGAAATGCCTCCGTTGACGGCGGCCTGGCATTCTTAGCTATACACGTGTCCTGTGGCACACGACAACACGTTCTACAATGACTGTCGGCTGAGAAATCACGGTACGAATTAGGCCATTCGCCAACGCCGTGTCCCATTTATCGTTCGCTACGTGCGCAGCACAGCGGCGCATTTCACATCATGAGCATACCTCAGTGACGTCAGTCTACCTTGCAATTGGCATAAAGTTCTGACCACTCCTTCTTGGTGTTGCATTTGCTCTGTCAGTCAGTGTATATATAATCAGTATAACTACATCACGGAACAAAAATATGATCTTAAAATTCCTGAATATTTTAGATAAATATAACCAACAGAATTTTATGATACTAGCGTTTAAATGAAACTTTGTAAAGAAGCGCTTAAACTGATGAAAATGGCCAGCTTTTGGACATAAACCAAACACTAGTGAACACAACTGTGAATAGGTACAATATATTCCATATTGTATAGGATTCGTAGTGTACGTACTTTGTTTCTTCTTTGATATACGGCAACAGCTGAACATCAGTATGTTCTTCTATGTATATTTCCTCCTTAATATCTTCAGAAGGTTGTAAGTAATGCACCGCTCCCGCGTCCAGGTGAGGATACATGAGATCCAGACTAGCTCCTGATAAATGATTCTATCTGATTAATGTTGCTGAGTTGTGGGTTTCGTTTGAGAAAGTACGCCGACGGCCTATGGTAAATCTCAACCTACGCAGAAGGACGTCTCCAACACGCTATCAGTCGGATACCATACTCGCATGTCGCCAAAATTAATCGCAAATTTCAGGTTACTACGATATTTCAAGTGATTCGTACGTGTTGCTAACGAAATCTCAATCAGAAAATGAGTCCTTACAGTCTTACATCTAATTCTTATACTAAGTAGGCATTAAAAGAATTATATAGTTTCAGTACTCAGCTTTTATTTACTATTCAGTCTAAATATCAAGTAAATGTCATCTAAGATATCGTTAAAAATGCCTCGTACAACGTAGACAGCTTCATAATGCTATAAACATCTCCATCAGTTGCAATTACGTTGAAATAAAGAAAAATAGGTTTGGAAAAACCCGTAAGAAGTAGTTGAAATCTAGGCCTTAATCATCGATTCATTAACCCTGGCCTGTTGAAATACTAAGTCATAGTTAAGTAATGTTTGCAGAAATCAATTGAAAAATTAAAATATATAAATCAAATGAAACATATTAAATAGAGTTGAAAGAATTAGATGCATCCAATTGGTTAAAAATGAAAAGAAAATTATATTCCCTACTATATAGATCATTTCAGATTATAGTTTTTAAATAGAATGTAGAACGCAGTGAAAATAGCCAAATAAATAATTCATTAAGATCTGGAATCTCTTCTCACTGAGCTGAATTGCTCCTCAAAGTTACTTAGAATTCCATTATTTAACCTTTAATTCACATATGACCGGTGAAACGAATGTCACTTTGCTAAACTTAACATCTGTGTCCATACACAGTAGAAAATCGTATGGGAAAGCAATGTCTATCTTCTGAGGACTTTAGTTAACTCATATGTTTAAAAGTTCGCTTGGATGTTTCATAAGATCTGATCTCCATATAAGCAAATTCAGGTCCACTCTAAGTCGTAATTGATTTCAAATTAATTCTATCATAAGGCTTATGTGGCTCATTCACTTAATTATTATCTTAATCCAAGGTTAAAATTCAATTTAAGTGCGTATCTGGCTGAATGTAGCATTGCCAAGTGTATTTAATTAACTTTCTAACAAATTATACCATAAGTGGAAAAATTGGCATATTAGAAGACTCTACCTTCATCTAAAAATCCATATATCAATGACTAAGTTACCAGTGATGAGTCAAACTGCTCCCATAAAATCAGGAATTAGGTTACCATGTGTGAGAGTACTTGAAAGTGGTCATAAATAACTCAGTGAAGGCCTAAATATTAACGTTATTAGCCTCTTGGCTCATCTGATGATCCTACATACTCAAACAACTCTGTGTTGATGGCATTGAGATCGTATCCTAACCTACTTTGTGTATCTGGGAATACAAACAGCAATTGAAAGCAGTACATTTCAATATATATCTTAGCATGCATAATTTGCACGTACTATCATCTCTTAGAAGACTACTATGACCAACCTTTCAAATAAATATAAATATCACCATCACAACTTAACATCCGCTTATATTATCACTTCATCACCATTTATCACTTCAAATATCACGTAATATCCATATCAATGCATCTCAAGCTCTCATCTCATTAAATACGCTGCATATGTGCCATAACCCACACATATAAAAAAACATTATCCTTACCGTCATAGTATCAAAGAAAAGTGTCTCACAATACTAAGCTGTACTACTATACTTCGTCGTAAACATTCCCTAAATACGATCTCCAAGCTTGCTATTCCGATAAAGCCATCATAATGTATATTGACATTCATATTATACTCCAACACTTCACTGATAACGATTAAAATAACTATTACTTTCTCTCACACCACATTGATAAATTTGCGAACGGTTTTCACTTGTATTTCACGCCTATATATGGGATTAACAGTAACTTCAGATGAATACCTACATCCATGTAATTACACTTCAATATTATATACGCACGCACAATGTCACAAATCATATCACACATAGCCAAAAGTAAAGGTTTCTACTTACGAAAAACGACTCATAGGGGACTTAATTTTGCTTATTGGGCCCTGTTTGCCATCTCGCTGTTGATCATCGGGAATGGTAGGCCTCGCTCCATGGTTCTGCTTTAGGTAATCGGGTCCATCTCGTCTTCTCAGCTGATTTCCAATCCTCCCGGGTCATCAACCTCGTAAAGCGCCACCATAGTCGGAGTAGTCTCTGCCTTGGTCTTTTAGAACATCATAGTGGTCTCTGGTACGTTAAGAACAGAATAATACAATGTATTAGTTAATGTTGTCATGTTGTAATTTATCTTCGTTTCGTACTGCCTATGATATCAGAATGAATGTGCTCTGGGCCGTCTAGTTTCGCTATAACAGTTCTAACTGTGCTACTATTTGTAAACTCTCTCGCTTGCCGAGCGAATGCAATTTTTCCGTGCTTATTAGAATTGCACTTGACAGCTGGTTGGATTCTGCTCTCTACGATGTGCAGTATCAGACAAATATAAAGCTTCAAAGTCCAGCCGTGACGTATTAGTTGTACTAGACTTGATGATTCCTTTTAGCTGGTCTTTATATTTCGCGCAGTTATTTCAATCTATGCAGTTGACGTTGAGCGGGCTGCCGCGGATTTTATTCTCCGTCAATAGTTGATCTTAAAAACAGATAAGTTGGCTTATTTCTTTGCTTGACTCCGTCTTACTTGCCGTAGTGCTGAATTGTTTCGAATGTTCTAATGGAAGTCTCTTTTTTCTAATAATTAGTTTAAATAATCCGCTTCTGTCATTCTTTTCTCACAGCCTTCTAAGAATGGTTCTTTCGGTGACTACCGGTTGAAAGGATTATCATTTCGGCTAGTACCGATGTTAGTTGCTTTCACATTGACCTTTTAATGGTTTGAACGCCATTTTTGTTCCTACTGATGCAAATATAGAACAGTGAAATGGCACAGTAAGAAATAAGAAAAGTAGAATAAAGAAGTAAGGGAATTAAATATATAGGCCTAAACAAGAAACAGCTAAGGAAATAAATTTCACAGTGGCACAAGGAGAGTATAATTAATTTATCTCCCATTTAAAAAATATAAGAGTGGAAAGGAACAATCAAATCAAAATCACTTCAAATGCAATGGAGGTGTCTACCTTGGTGGCAAATGGTACACAAAAATACCTTACTATCAAGCATTAAATTGTCAATGAACAGACAGGAAGACAATTTCCTAAAATACAGTATTATAAAATTTACACTTACTTTTCTTCTATTAAACACACAGCTCATCATTAATAAATTTACATTACTTACAAAATTTAACTCATGGTGATGATGATGTCTGTTGTTTAATGGGGCCTAACATCGAGGTCATCGGCTCCTAATGGTACGAAGTGAGACGAAATGGTATGACAAATTAAAAGTCCAAAATTCTCCACTGACCAGAATTCAATACGTGAGGACGAAGGATGAATGGATGGATATAGATTTAAAACAATCAGTGGATGCGACGCACAATGCCTTGCATTCACAGAAACTGACGTAAAACAATAGGATTACTGATGATGCTTGTTGTTTTAAGGGGCCTAAGATCGAAGGTCACCGACCCAATAGGATTACTGACCAAGGGACTGTTGCTATAGCATAACACTGAATGGATGATGCTTGTAGTCTAAAGAGGGTCGAAAATCCAAGTTATCGGCCCCGCATAACGCTACTTACCTCTAGGAAGGTAGAACATGGTATTTGTCATGTTGCGGTACTAATCAAAAGTAGCAGAGACTCACGGTATTCCACATATTATGGTACTACACACAGGTTATGAAATTCGACATGTAATACAGAAGTATGGGTTTTCTCACCTTGCGGCGCCATTTACAGGCAACGCAAACCTATGGTGTTCATCACATAAGAGTACTAGCAACAGAGACCTGCACTATTCCGCGGTGTTCCTCATAGAGTGGGTACTAATCACAGACAAGGCAGGACCATGGTAGCTATCATCTCATGGTCCCGCTCATATGGTGGTACTAATCACAGGTACTGCAAAAGCCGACCGCACGGTGCACCTATGATACTAATCACAAACCTATTTGATACCTAATATAGTGGTACTACGCGCAAGTAAAAGCGAACCATGATGTTCTTCGCATGGTGGTAATAATCACAAGTAGTTTCGTGGTTCCTTGGTCGCCCCTTACGACAGGCAGGGAATACCGTGGGTGTATTCTTCGTCTGCGTCCCCCTCCCACAGAGGGGTTGTGTGTATGGTGCGCGAGAGGTATTTTATTTCCCTCAAGTCCGCCAGCAAGCCGCTTAAGACCCCCTATCCACCACCTGGGACGCGCCACGTGGGAGTATCACTTCTCCCCCTGCTAAGCCAGCGTAGTAGGTTCGTGGGAATTTTACTCATAATATCCTCTGTATTTAAAAACATTATCAACTCATATACAACATGTGGAGTTATTTTAAACAATAATATACAACTGATATTAGAATAAAATTTACATTGCATTTATATATTTTATTTTCTTACACTTTTTGGAACCTAACTTGCATAACGACCTGCTGCGTCTTAACCCAAGTCCTTTCGCCACTCCTTTTTAGACAACTGATAAGAGATAGGAAAATGAAAAGGGTCACACTGTAGGATAGCAGTAGACAACCTAGTGTAGAAAAAGCGGAATATTTGAAAATATGTACATTTAAAATTACCTATGCATTTCTGAATATTCAGCAGAGAATATGCACACATACATACGGGGATGGAGGCACTCCCGTGTATTTGTACATGTAGAAGTTTAGGAAATAAATAAATAATAGTACTAATAATAAATACTATCTCCAAAATATTACCCAATACTATTCCTCGCTTCCTTTTTCCTTTCTGCTGATCCCTATTTCAACAATGACTAGCTATTTTATTTATCCTCTTATTACCGGATAATAATGTATATCCTCTCTGTGAATACTTTAGTGCTGGCGGCATGGCCATTGAAATTCGTGTCTTTAATGTGGTTCGCCGCTGCGTTATTCATCAAGTGATTCATGGACACAGATACCGTGGTTTTCAATATTTATAAACATTAACTTCCACCGGCTTTAAAGTTATTAATGTGCCCATCTGTGGTGTATGGCCAGACAGTGCCTTTTCCAGTATTCTTCTGCATTCTAGTGTCGTCGGTATGATCTCTCTCGCCACTCTCCCCCTCCACCGAGCCAGTATGCGCACGTAAACATTGCGACTGTGGTCTGACTTCAGGCTTCTGGGTTGTTGCCATTAAGAGTCTGCTGTGATGGAAGGACGGCGTGCTTCTCCGCTTGGCGGGGTGGATAGAGTGATTATCATGGACCCAGGGTGAAGTTGGTTTGATAGGGCTTACGCCCTCGTGAACTTTGCAATTTCCTTTTAAATTTTGTTATCATTTAATGCACCTCGCCTGGAATTTTTGTGTGCACTCTAAGGGTTACCTTTACCATACGTAAGTAAGGATATTATGCTGAAGCGTACTGACGACTACGGCAAGATACTACACTGTAAGTAGGTTTTTTCAACTCATCTTTAACTTGTTCCAACTGGTGAACTGAATATTTCTAAATGCCTTGTTCCGCCATTGTGAGGGAATCTTGAAACGTGAAATTTCTGAAACTAATTCGAAGAATATAAAGATTACGGAATTTCATGAGCTTGTACTATCAAAATTTATCCCTTCTTTAGCACTGCAAAATTTATTTCCTCAATATTGTTTTAGGACTCAACTATATCTTAAACTCGAGGTTTTATTGCATGGTATTTCTAATTTCGGTGCCAGAAGAAGAAATGGTGGCACATATTCTGAAAGGTTTTCCTCCCTACAACCGATCCTACCTCTTCCTCAGGAAGAGTCCGACTAATTTTGTGGAATTAGAGACTGCCTGTACCTTTGCTGAATATGTCAAGCACGGGGACGCGGCCAGACCCATCTGCCACCCTCCTCCTTTTAACCCGGCCTCGCCTCAATCTAGGGATAGTGGAAATCTTAAAAATGGTATAATTGGGGATTACGTGACCACCTTCGGAATGCTCGTCCGTCAATAACGCGTAGTACTCGTCCTTGTTCTTATTTGTGTGGGTCGAGGCAGCACATAAGAATAATTGCCCAACCTCTTTCAAAAAACGCAATAAAGACTAAAGGTTAATAGTAATACCTGTGAATCTTGCCCCCGAATTTTCTGTGGATTCAGAGAGAGTTATTTGTCGGCAGGAATGTAATAAAATCTCCGATTTGGTTGAGTCTAAAAGTACCTTCGCGAAGGCAGAGCTGAATAATGAACCGATTGTTGCTTTAAATGACTCGGGTAACGTTGTCACTTTAACATATGATGATGCTTGTTGTTGTTTTCTATTTGCTTAACGTCGCACCGACAGAGATATGTCTTATGGCGACGATGGGATAGGAAAGGTCTAGGAAGTGGAAGTGGCCTTAATTATGGTACAGCTCCAGCATTTGCCTGGTGTGAAAATGGAAACCACGGAAAACCATCTTTAGGGCTGGCGACAGTGGGGCCCGAACCCACTATCTCCCGATTACTGGATACTGGCCGCACTTAAGCGACTGCAGCTATCGAGCTCGGTGCTTACCGTCTTTTACCTCCTCACATCGAAGGTCAACGGCCCACATTAATTGATGCCAGTTGGTATGATGAAATAAGGTCCTCTTGTAAACTGCCTCAGTTGCAGAAAGTCAAAATTGCATGTGTCACGGCTAATAAGGATAATATGGAAATTTTTGGATCTGTTGACGTGATATTGCGTATTGGTAATTTTACTTGGAAGGTTCATTGATTGGTATCTCCGAAGCTAGCTTGTAGTATTATTTTAGGCACTGACTTCTTGTCAAAGACCGGATTCGTTTTAGACCTCCAGGCTAGACAATTCTACTTTAAATGTTCCTCAAATTGTAACGTCGATATTATTGATGCTCCTTTGGGTACCTTCAGAATTTCTTGTGCAGGTAGGCCGCCACCAGGGAAGACCAATGAAATCGATCAGTTGGATCTTAATCATTTGGATTATCAACAAGCTAATAAAGTCCGTAACTTGTGCCATCAATTTCCTGAGGTATTTACCAACAAGTTAGGACTGACGGATGTATTGGAGTACGATACTGAACTGTCTGACAACCAACTTGTTAGAACTCCTCCTCACATGCTAGAACTCTAAAGGATTATCGACTAAATGCTTGCCAATGTTGTCATCAGACCGTCCATTTCTCCTTATGCCTCTCTGGTTTACCTGGTACCTAAACCCTCTGGGGGATACCGTGCCGTTATCAATTACAGATCCCTTAATCGCACAATCATCCTGCAATCTATTCCTTTGCCAGATTTTCATGTTTTGGGTGGTTCTCCGCCCATGTTTTTTACCGTGTTAGATCTAAATCAATCCTATTATCAGATTCCGCTCTCTAAACCTTATATTTCCCTGAACCGCCTTCATCACGGACTGGAATATTTATGAGTACCTCAGGTTGACGTTCGGACTATCTTGCGGAGCAGCTGTTTTAACTAGATATCTGAATTCTATTCAAGGGGATATCAAGTTTAAGTTTGTTTTCAACTACCTTGATGACTTGTGATCTTCTCGAATACATTTGAAGAACACGTGGATCATGTCACGGAAGTCGTTGAGCGTTTGAAATAGGCTGGTCTTACTGTGAAACTATCCAAGGTAACCTTCGCCAAGCTATATGTATCCTTTCTTGGCCATATCGTGTCGCCCGACGGAGTCTCCGTTGATCAACCACCTAAGGACGTAAAAGGTGTTGCACGCTTTGTGGGTACGGTAAATTTCTTCCGCAAGTTTATCCCGAATTTTGCTGTGGTACCTCACCCCTTAACTATCAGAGGCGTAAGGATGTCAAGTTCACCTGGGTCCCTCCCAGCAAGAAGCCTTTGAAACTCTGAAACTTGCCTTATCGAATGCTCCTTGTTGGCCATACCCGACTTTAGTAAACGTTTCATTGCACAAACTGATGCCTCTGAAGAAGCTGTTGCTGGTGCACTCTTTCAGGACAATGAGGACGGTCGTAGACTCGTTGCCTATGTGTTTAGGATACTCAATAATCTGGAGAGTAAGTACTCAATCTATGAGTTGGAATGTTTGGGCGTGCTGTTTGCACTTGAGAAATTCAGACCCTTTATTGAACATGTAAATTTCGACCTTGAACCGACCCAAAAGAACGTACAGAATCACTAGATGGTCACTTAGGATACCCGCTTTTAGTTTTCAGGTTAAGCGTATCAGAGGTTCGGAGAATGTCACCGCTGACAGCTTAAGTAGAATGTTTTGACGGGAGCTTTGGCCTTGATGTAAAATCTGAAGTTGAAGAAATTGATGAAACTAATGTTGTTAGTGTGGGCGCCATTCTTCCGGATCTACCTTTGTTATACCATGAGTTTGGCGATCAAAAAGCTGATCCTGAGTTGAATGAAATCACCGACAAGATTAGTGACGGAATGGTAGTAAAACCTTATTCTCTGGTGAAGGGTGTTCTATGTTGAAAAGGTCGAATTGATGCTAATTTCATTATTGTTGTTCCCAAGGTCCTAGTGCCAACCATCTTCAAATATTATCACTGTTGACGCATTGGTGGTCACTTAGGCACTTTTAAAACTAGGCAGAAAATTAGAAATTTCTTCATTTGGAAAATGGTTAAGTCCTGTAAAACTTGTGCTATCAGTAAACCCAACCTGAAGAACCGTGTTGGTTTATTTTCATCTTCAGAAGCCTCTCGGCAGATAGAAAGGTCATTCATCGATTTTGTAGGTCCGCTCCCTCGCTCTACCTTGGGAAACATTCATATCTTTGTGTGTATTGATGCGTACTCGGTTTTCCGGGATTATTCCCACTAGATTTATGACTTCTCGTACGTCTATTAAGTTGCCTTAATTCTATCTTCGCATCCTTTGGACCTCCCAAGTTTCTGGTTTATGACAATGCCAGTTCATTCACTGGCCACTTGTTTAAAAAGTACCTATTCGAGTTGAGCATTTCGCATGCTACTACAACTCCAAACTATCCAAACCCATCTTACGCCGAGAGAATGAACAGGAACCTGAAATCTTCCCTGATTGCATATCATCACAATAACCAATCCAAGTGGGATTCTTGCCAACACTGGTTAGCCTATGCCTTCAATTCTGCCACACACGAATCTCATAGTAAAACTCCCATGTTCCTTATGTTCTGTTACACCCCGTATTCTCCTATGTCCAACGAACGTGGTATTGATAATCTTCCCGACCTGTCTAAACCCAACTATGTTCAGAAGAAGAAATTGTCGGTATCCTGTAAGACAGGCAGAGATAAGTACAACGAATGTAGAAAGTCAACTAGGTTGAAAGTTGGTGATCAAGTTTTTGTCAGGTCCTATACCATTAGTAAAGAAATTAACAAATGTTATGCTAAGCTTGCTCCTAGGTATCAAAGTCCCTGTACTATTTTACAGTTTTTGTCTCCAGTATCGGTACTGGGGAGTGACCCCATCACCAAGAGGATTAGGCGAGTTCAATTTTCCCCGTTAAAATCAGGTTATGTGTGATCCCTCTTCTCTCTTAAGGGCTTCTTGATAATACGTATGGTATGTAGTTCGGACCTGCGGATGAGGGCTACATTTCAGTGAGAAAATTTGTTTAATTATCTTTAGATTATTTTGTAACTATTCTGGTTGCGTGTGAATTTTATTTAGTAACTTTTCCATGTATAGTATTTTTGTTTTGAGTATTGCTTCCTGACCGTATGACCTTTTTGTCTCCAAAAATTGTTGTTTAGTAGTGTGCGAATTAATTACAACGTGTTATGATTTTCTGCACCAAAACTTCTGCATTCATGTCTCATGTGAATCTTAATATCACTGTGTAGTAGCTTACTACCGTGTACTTGTTACCATTGTATTTTAAAATGTGATTGTGGTTCGTGGCGTGTGGATCCTTTCACTTGCGCTATTGGCACCTATTTATTTAATCGTTAATATCTCATTGCTCCTTTGGTTTGGGTGCATGCCTGCTCTGTCCATCATAAATTGATTCTATCCTGATCATTGAAGATTACTAAATTTTGATCATTAATTTAATTATGTATTATGTAGTAGCCTTTGTCTTGTAGCAAATTTTGGAAAATTGTATATAATATTAGGTCTGTGCATTGTTGTTCACTGGTATGAAAACTGTTAAGGTGTCCTAACCTGTATTTATCTTTAACTGTTCTAGTATTCTATTGCCTATGTCTTGTTATCCGACTTTAATTTGGTGATATAACTGTCTATTCCGGTTGTGGTATTGTTAGGTGTGCATTAAACGAACCGAGTAATCTGTTAGGTTAGTTTCTTTATTTGGGGGGTTGACTAGGAACTGGATAGTACCTGGTGTTAGATCCTATTTGTTGAGTTTTGGATTTGCCTGTGGATATTGGTTATTGCGGAACTCTGTCGATCGGACTTGGTGGTGGTTGGCTGTTTGCCTTTACGGCATGGACTTAACTGTCTTCACTGCTTTCGGTCTCCAACTTCTGGTGGTACGATTTCCTAATTTCCGATTGGTCTCATGCCCACCTTTTAATCATTTCTGTAATCAGTTGTGAATTACCCGTTAACTGAGTGATCTATTTCTAGTCATTCCTGTCCTTTTGATTTTCTGGTGAGTAAAATTTTACACTATCTACCTTCTCAAAATTAGGCATCTGGGTTTTTCTTTCTGGTAATGGTGGTTAACTACGTTGTTATTTGTTGTATTTTTGGGGTGCATGTGGTATTAATTCTGCATTCTTCTACAGACCTTACTTGCCTGGTTTCTGTCTCTAAATTGGTGTATTCTTCATGAAGTGTGTTAATCTATTGAGTTGTAACGTCCATGTCGTCCTACCTCGTCTACTTGTTACGGTGGTGTTATTTTTCACAAATTGCACCAATGGATCCTCTCCTTTCGAACCTAGTAGGTAATGGTTTTGGTCCTGAGTTAGTTATGTTGTAACGGTACGTGATTTTGTTTTAAGCTTGCATTGTGAGGTGGCATGATGGCTTCACGGCATGTCGTTGAGGATAGTTAGTGCTCCCTTCCCCCCTTTTTTGCTAACGCATGTCCGTTGAGATTCATTAAGGTTGTATTGTTATTGTGTTGTATAATTAAATGGTTATAACACTTCGGTATGGTCGGTATTGTATTTAATTTACCCCTGTGTGCCCGTAGATTGGGAAATAAATCCTGGCATAGGTTTACCACTCTTCTTAGAAAAACCTGGTCTGCTTGCATGTAATTTGTGATTCCTGTATGACCTGGTCTATTCTTGTTTTGTTTTAATTCTCTGCATACCCATTTAATCTGACGTCATAATGTATTTATCCTGTACTATAAAGTTCATTTTGGATTAACCTGCCAGTCTATTGGTCCTTTTCTCTCCGGAGTGTTAGTATCCGTTGTTATTAATTTTTGGTCATCTTGTCGTTCTGCGGGGCGCCAGTTGAGTATGGGATTAACTAGTGCTTCATAGGTGGTATTGAAGCCTCCCACTATTGGATGATCGGGTCTTTTCGTGGTGTTTTCTCCTTCTTCACCGTTCTATTGAGCGTTTTCCGTCGTCCTAGTTCATGATCTACCATTTAAATTTTATTTACCTTGTTTCATATATATTTCGCACGGTACCTGTGGCAGTGTGGCTACAGTGTGAGTCTATGGATGTCACTTGTTACTATTCCGGATTTGTCCGAGATCCCTTGTGGATGACCGGTAGGGAATCGTGTCAGGTCTCTGCTCTCATTTCCAAATTGGCCACTTATTTGAGGGGTATTTCTAAACCATTTATTTAAATGAGTATTCCATTGTTGATGTATATGTTTGAAAATTCGGTGAAGTTGTGAGGAATATAATTTAAGATTGGGTGACACTTCTGAATTTCTTTCTGCCATTTTCTGTCCTGCTCCACCATGGTGTTATTATGAGTTCCTATATCCTAATACTATTCTTGACTTGGTGTTGCTGATACGCGTATCCACCATCTGAAAGATCTTGAAGTCTCGAACTGCAGCTAACTATATTCATCTTGCCTTGAGTAATTATTTACCGTAACCCATGGATATTGATCTTTTTCTCATATCCAGTTTCTCAGTGTTTCCCTTATTTGTGAGTATAACTATATCTGATGTTATCTCTTCTTTAGACGGGTTATGCATGGAGTGTATACATAGCATTACAATTGATTAATTGCAAAATATAATTTCTAGATTTTGGTCGTGTATTTAATGGGTTTAAAAATTTATTTATTGGCTACTCCACTGATTAAAAAAATTAATTGTAATTTTAATTAACTTGGATTACTGTGTAATGTGTTATTGCTTCGCAACATGTTCTCCCTTGGTCAACGTCTGGTTATTTTGAAATTATGTGTGGATTGCTGTTCTCTTAGTATTTCAATTCTGGAAATGATTTGACATCTCTGGGCAGGTCATCTATATGAAGAGTACTGTCGGTGTGGCTGTGTTCGATAATTTGATGTGTTTCTTGCTGTGTTATCATGCATTGCTGGATCAGGTGTTGTGATCTGTAGCGTGTTCTTACTTGATTGATGCCTGGACTTATTGAACTTACCATGTTTGTGGTTAGTTGTATTCTGTCAGTACCTTCTTTCCTAAGCTTAACTTATATCTGTGTATTGTGTATGTTCGAAGTTGTATGTCTATGCAACGGTAGCTTCTCGTTTTCATTGTTGCTGGTGGTGCCTTTATTATGTGGCATTCCGATAGGTTTGCTGACGTGCACATAAAACTAATTTGAGGAGATGACTATCTTTAATTTTCAAGTTAATTCTTTTCCTTATATGTTGTGCATAAAATTTCTGCCGATATATTTAATTTTAGCATGATATATTTATGGTTATATATTTCCTAGTACCTGCTCAAGGGTTGTTTAGGTAATTATTGTATTCTATTGTAATCCTGTTCTCCTTTTGCTCTTACTAGTAGTTGTATCCAATGCCATACTGTAGTCTTAAGTCAAGTTAATCCAGTTTAAGATAATGTAAAGGATTTACCTGTTGGATCTTGTGATCTTATTACATGCTCACCAATTTTGTTTTCCTATATTTGCTCATTTCTTTTCCTTGCCCTTCTGGGCGTTTTTCATTTGTTAAATTGGTTTATGCCACCCTGGCAATAATAATAAAGCTGAAACCAAATGAAGGCGTTTCTTAACTTACGCAAGTCCGATAAATAATACTAAAATGAATGTCTAGCATGTGATAATCACAATTTGGGTGTATAATCGCGTGCATTTAAATCTAAGAAGGTTTATTATTCTACCAGTGAACATTTTGGAAGTTGTTCAGTTGTGTGTGTGTACCACAAAGTAACGAAATCTTTGAACAGTTGATACATATGAACTTGCGAGACTTGTTTATTGGAATTAAAACTTAGCAAATGATCTGAAGCATGAGTGTCACCATTTATCTAGAACATTAACAGATTTACCTGCGACTTGCGTGTAGCACCCCTTTAATGCATGGGACTTCTTAATGATTGAAAGTAACTGGACAGCTAGTGTCATTTAAATGCACTCAATTGTTTTTTACTCAATTCATATGTGTTTTGGTTACTAATTGACTATTGGATTCATCTTGCTGGTGGTGCATAAACTGGGACATGTGATCGGTGGTCATTTTCTTATTCGGACTATTCCGTCAAAAACTCAGCTGGTATCCAGACCACTACCTTATGAAAGTCATTATATGTTGTATATGTAGAGCTTCGTGGAGGGAGACTATTTCCGGATTAAGAATTTATACCTCTCTGTGAATACTTTAGCGCTGGCTGCATGGCCATTGAAATTCCACTCTTTAATGTGGTTTGCCGCTGCGTTATTCACCAAGTGATTCATGGTCACAGATACTATGGTTTTCAATACTTATAAACATTAACTTCCACCGGCTTTAAAGATATTAATGTGCCCATCTGTGGTGTATGGCCAGACAGTGCCTTTTCCAGTATTCTCCTGCATTCTAGTGTCGTCGGTATGAACCATCTCGCCACTCTCCCTCTCCACCGAGCGAGTATGCGCACGTAAACACTGCGACTGTGGTCTGACATGTAGGCTTCTGGCCAGTCGCCATTAAGGTTCTGCTGTGATGGAAGGACGGCGTGCTTCTCCACTTGGCGGGATGGATAGTGATTATCATGGATCCAGGGTGACGTTCGCTTGATACGGCTTATGCACTCTTGAAGTGTGAAAGTTAATTTTTAAAAATTTATAACCATTTAATGTACCTCGCCTGGAATTTTTGAGTGCACTCTAAGGATTACCTTTACCATACTTAAGTAAGGATATGACGCTGAAGCGAACTCACGACTATGGCAAGATACACTGTAAGTGTTTTTTCAACTCATCTTTAATATGTTCCAACTGGTGAACTGAATATTTCAAAATGTGAAGTGCGTACCACGACAGGATGTAACTTTGCATCAACTTAACTCTACGTTTTAGCCCTGCGGTGTTTGAACGTTATTCGAGTCAAAAAACTTATATATAAACTACTTTTGTTTACCACGGACTTGCACCCGCTGTGAAGTAATATTAATTCTTATTCTTGGAAATTGTAAATTTAATACTCAATGTTTGGTAGCGGCTTTCTAGCCCTAATAAGTAGGGGTTAATGCAATGTTTTGGCAGGGTTATTAACCAAGCGAGTTGCTGCAAGGATGTGGAACAAACGTTCGTTTTCCATCTTAATTTTCCTACATCTGGGTTATATTATTAAATTAATTTGTTTGGTATTTTCGTAATTTTTCGACGTCCTGTTTTTCTTTTGTCTCTTAATATGTACATGCCTATTGTTTGGTGAACTATGATTGGCCATTTTCCTGAACTACCTAGCGTGTTTTCGTTGCCATGGGAATATTATGTTAATTGATGGTGATGCTGATTGTTGATGGATGTTGGTGGAAATGGATTGATTTCCCTGTTATGAATTTAGTATTGTGAGTTGTTTAACCTGTTTTTCTTTTAATTAATTTTGGCATTTTTGTCTCCGTGTTGGCATATTTTCCTACCCTGTGTCGTGGACGTTATTATTATTATTTTGGGGTACACTAATTCTTGGAAAATTGATCGTAATATTCCACCCTTCCTTGTGGGAACTCCTTGGAATATACCCCAAATAACGTTTCAGTATCAAGAAAATCACTATTTAAGTACAACTATATAACCATTCTCTAAAAGATGGGGTGTTTCACTGACATGGACATGACAGATATGCAAAAGATTTCAAAGTCTTTTACGACTTACTGGAATAAAAAATGATAACCTCCCTAAAACCTGTAGCTAATAATAATGAAACTGAAGCAATGATTTATTTAAATCAAGAGAATTGGTCAGACAGACAAAGGTCTGCCTTCCAAAAATTAAAATTACCAAGTTTCGACAGAGACATAATGTTGTGACTACACTTCAAGGGCAATTTTTGAAATAAGATCACTAGAAATTAAGGCCTAACTGGAATCAAAAGTTTCAAAATATCACCTTGTCCCTGAAAGTTTAGACATGGAAAACCCTAGAAAAACATTGCCATGATTGAACCAAATATAAGCATACTGTAGAACTTAATTCATAACCACTACCACTGCCCTAAGCTGATTGCATTGGAGTATGCGAAGCACATCTTTGAATGTACAAATAAGCTCTGCCCCACTTGTAGCATTATAATGAAGTTAGACATTAATATCAGCATCTCGACATGTTCATTAAGGCTCGTCTCTACCCCATTTAATCCTTCTAATCTGAATGGGTTGCATCGACCCAGATTTAATATTCAATTGCTTGTAACTGACAAAATATGAACTGTATATGCCAAAAAAACTTGTGTATTTGTTCATCTCCTTTAGTAGGTATTGACATGATTTAAAAATATTTTTCAGTTGCTGACTACTCTACCAGTTCAAAATATTACATATATGATGAATGGATCAAACGGACATATCCATTAATATCAATGCTGCCCTACCTGCTGGTCACTACACAAACAATGTTCGACTACCTCCACGACTAGGGAGTGCTGCATTGTTTCTGTGATCAAATGTGGCTGGTCATCAGTGGTTAATGAGAAATCTATATGAAATATATTATACGAAATTAGTGAGAGTAAACATGAAGAGGAAGCTGATGATGCATTGGCTGATCCTGAATTTGTGTTTTCCAAAAAACTAATGACGATCACGTTTCTCTGGAGGGAGAAGAAAATGACGAGCTCCAAGTATCTGGTTATAAACTACAAGATGAGATTGACTCTGTACAAAAAGAAGTGTACATATCTCGAAATGGGACGGAATGGAGAAAACAACCATATTGACAATCAGGTGTAAGGTACGTTCCACATTCAGCAGAACCCCTATTTAACGTTTTTACAGGGACCTGAATTTTTATTGTTAAATGGGCCATCATACGTTATTTACACAATGACAGCTATAAAAGAAGGAGATATCTACATTATACACTGTACTGTAGTTACAGTTTGTGCTTCATTTTGACAATTTTCTGTATGTGAATGCAAATCTCTTCAGTTTAAGGTTTTTCTTATAGGGTTATGCATGATTTTTCATAAAAGGCAGGAAAGATACTGAACTCACACAAACCCATTAAAATTACTACAGAACAGCAATCAGTTTGTTTAAACATTATTGCGGATGTTTTCCAAGCAGCAGCCGACTGATTAGCATGTATTTTCTAATTCCAATAGACTGAACACCCATATTACATTTCCTTCTTAAGAACTGCAATAGCATCAGTCCAGAGGATTGTTGCAAACATTGCCAGTTTCCTATTTCAAGTGGCATCACCTAACCTAGGTATCAATTGCAAGAAATCAGCTTCATTTCCCGTATCAAATCCTATTTACAAAGAAACAGTAACAGTAAAAATTTCCACCTATTTGATACTTACATTTGCATTAAGCAAATCAATTAATCACACACAGTACATGTTTCATTCCATTTTGAAACATCTTCAGCTGTATTACATTGCTTAGGTGAAAACATTAAGTATTTATCAGTTTAAGAACATCTCAAACAGGTACCTTGTTTTTCTTAATATCTACATAAATTTAAAATTTGAAATAGGTTAAAATCAATGTGGATGGTTGAATGGGGTGGTGAAATGAGAGGGAAATGGATCTGCTTATGGTTAGCCTATTAAACAAAATCTATTCACTTGAACAGATGTTGTAAAAAATGTTTCCAGCACTTTTATCACCAAAATATTCTGCTTGTCTTCTAATAAAAAGATTTTTGAAAATATAACTTTCCTTTTTCACCATCCTGTATATTACAAGGTGTTCCCTTCGTTTGCTCCTTCAAAGGTGATTGCTATTTGTTTTAAATTTACAAAAATATCTCTTGAATTTGGTTAGTTCAGGATCCCTGAAGCTGATTGCTGTTTTACTTCCCCATAATCTTGTTGCTAAAATCTACTATGTCCTTGGAGGAGCACAGCTAATGCAGCCTTCGACCCCACTCAACCATCCACATTCATTTTAATTTATTGCAAATTTTAAATTTACGTAGATTTTAAGAAAAACAAGGTACCTGTTTGAGATATTCTTCAAAAGATATATACTTAATGTTTTCACCTAAGCAATGTAATACAGCTGAAGATGTTCCAAAATGGAATGAAACATGTACTGTGTGTGATTAATTGATTTGCTTAATGCACATGTAAATAACAAATAGGTGGAAATTTTTACTGTTATTGTTTCTTTGTAACATAGGTTTGCCGCGCACATTCTATTAAAATAAATTTCAAGCTCCCTGTAGAATAATAACAATTTTACTATAAACATACAAGGGAACAGCCATTCTGAAATTTAACAAGATGCGCAAGTACATAACCTAACCTCTGAAAATAGTTATGCACACCACTGTATCTTGAGAAGTATCACATTCTTATTTAATTTCAGAACATAGTAAATTAAGCAATCTTTTACTTCAGCTTTTATTTCTCAGAGTTAACAAGTGCTGTCATTGCACTTCTTGCAAAAATATGTTATCCCGATGTTTAATACACCAGTCTGTGTTGTGAGAAGACCTCAGACTCACTCCAGATCAATTCACTCATGCGTAGCAATGAATCAACACAGAAGACGATTGATCGCATTCAATATAAACCCTGGAGTAGAGTGTATGAATACTGGTAATGGATGAAAACTAACATGCTTGAATTTGCCTGTGATAATGGATGAAACGGTAAAACGATTCTCATTTTATTGCAACTAAAGGATACTGCACAGATTAATACAGGAATTTTCATAGATTATAATAACATTGTCATTAAAACGGGGGTTCTGTTCTATTACATCGGCCGCGAGCAGATGTCAATCAGAGTCAGACATCTCACTTTAGCTCTAAGTGCCCATGCTCCAAATTCCTCTTCTGCCTTGAATCATCCTTAGCAAACTTATGATGTCTTTTGCAGTGGTTCTTAATGTCCCATACCCAAAATATAGGAACATTTTAACATTTTATAAAATTGCATTGCTCTTAAGGAATAATTTTCAGAACCTGAAATTTCTTCCATTAAATGCGGGTTTATGCTAAATCGAGGTCACACAAAACTGGGGTTGCACTGTAATATGAACAATGCTATTGCTTCATTTACATCATGGACCTATATCTATAGGCCTATATGCGCTTCAATATTTTAGTTGTTTATATTAATAATACTTCAGAGAAACGTAAATTTCAATTATGCGTATTCCAAATTGAGTAACATAATGAAAATTGCACCTGGACCCACGAGATATGCTCTTCAGAGGACAGGTGATCCCAGATGTTGGCAATGAAGTTATTCATCATTTATAAAATGCTGGAAACCACTTTATGGGAAACAAATTTTGAAATGAAGAGGGTTTTTGCAGATAAAAGGAAAGCTACATGCCCATTTCTTTGATAGAGTTTGAAGCATTTCTAGATATGTACGATTTACACAATTTGGAAACAATAGCAGTTTCTGTCTTTTGTTAACTGCTAATAATCACAATCAACAATAACATGCAGTTATCTATATTTGCAGGCTTGATTTTGCTGGAGTCTACAAATCAGTGGGCAAATCACTTCTAGAAGTATGGAATGAAGCAGACGGTCACTCTAACCTTCGAGCTACAATATCTCTTCAATGGTCCCAAATGATAACCCAGTTTTGAGCTTCGATAATAAGGAAGAGGGACCAGCCCATAGATACAATGGCAAGTTAACAGCAATAAGAGATGTTCATGACATGTTCGTTTCACAACTACCTAAAGTGTTTGTTCCATTTGAAAATTATACTGTGCATGAACATCTGGCCTCCTTTAGGGAAAATGCCTCTTTAAGCAGTATTTATCTACCAAACCAAGAGGAAAATATGGAAAAAAATTATGCCTCCTCTCGGATTTGGACACGGTTTATGTGTCCGCCTCTGCAGTTGATACTGCTACATCAGTAAACAGAGAGAGAGAAGTGAACAATGGAAAGAATGTGGTATTGAGACTTGTCAAAGATATTGAGGGAACAGGGAGAAACGTCACTACAGACAATTTCATCACCGACTTTACCCTGGCTAGTGAGCTTCTGAAAAAGAACCACAATTTCAACAATGCCAATTTCCTACTGGAACATTCCATGAGACTTAACACTTGCTGATCCCATTTTGCATACTCCTCAAATGGACCTATTCATAAGAACTCAAATTTTCATACACCATTTAATAATGTATCAGCAAACTCATAAAAACTAACCAGTTCTCCAAAACACAAAATTGAGATGAATCTCTGATGGACAGGTTAGTACAATTACTTACGAAAGATAAAAGGTGAACATCAAAGAGACATATGCACGTGGTGGCCGAGAAAGGTTATACTATGGATTCTACTGAGGGGTAAGATATAAATACTGCACAAGCAGTCAGGAAAATACAAGGACACTAGTGCATGAACAAGAACTGGCTACTTCAGATGTATTGAAAGCCAAGGCACAACAACTTACAAACAGTACAACACAAAAAAAATCAAAAGGTAATTCACAACCAAACACAAAGGAAATACTACAAAGATCAGTGAGAGTGTCACCAACATTTACAATTAGTTACATTAAACAGAACAGACATTTCCTAACCAACAGCCTTTCTCTTGACAAGACTATTCAAAGAAAACATTAAAGGCTCCCAGTTTGAAGTTCCTAAAGATACAAATGAGTGGCACCATGTGCCGTCCAAAGAGAAACCCGCCGACTTAGTGTCTCTATAGAAAAAAAATAAGAACAGGTGACTGAATAAAAGATCAGCATTTTCAATTACAATATCTGAGCATACAGTAAGAATTGAAATGACTAGAAAATATGAGCAAAGCAAGTTCAAGATAAGACTATTATGCAGTTCAGGAATGTAAACAAATTTTTAATTCAAGGATTTTTGAGAGAATGGACACACAGAAAGTTCATTTTCACATAAATTCCAAAAGCATTCCCAATAAAGGAATTACACATGCAGCTGCACCTTTATGGATACATAATCAAATATTACCACTCAAGAGTCTTGATGATGATGATGGTGATGATGACGATGATGATGATGATGATGACGACGATGCTTGTTGTTTAAAGGGGCCTAACATCTACGGTCATCGGCTCACTCGAGAATCAAGCGCAGTTTACAATACCTTATGGTCAAGAATAAGTCCCATACCAGTGTGAAAATTTACACCAGCATTACACAAAGATTTTTCCCTCTGTCCAACAGCCAAAGAGTGCATCAAGGTAACAGGTAAAGACAAATACTTATATAGACGACATGAAGAGGGGAGGTAGAGGAAAAGCAATGACACATGGCACTAGAAACGCCGAAAACATCCATGAAGAGTGTAGAGTGTACAATCTAAAACCGATAATGCCATCCATGTTTGATGCAGGTAATCGGCTGACTGCAGTCCCGTGACTGCAGCAGTGTGCACATGTCAGATGCCAGGAAGAAAGCAGTGGTAAATGACGAATGCGGCAGAGGTGAGTTGACAAGATAAAACCTATGCCTCATCAATCTCTACTCGTATGCAACCTACAAAACAAAGTCACTATTTTGGATAACATAAGAGAACAACACCAATGGAAAAACAGCATGAAGCAAACTTCCAGCAACACATGATGACAGACACGTCAGTTAGATACACTGCATAACTCCCTGTGAAGAAATGCTTTAAAACTTGGTTGATCTAAACAAATGGAAATTAAGCATGTCCTGTCCCTGGAAAAAAGTCTGAAAAATAACAAGTTTTGCCAGGAATATATTAAATTCATGTTAGAATTCAAATCACTTGATAACATGAGAGGAATGTGAAAACCTGCAGGAAGAAAAACACTATTAAATTCCACATTACCCTGTCATAAATCATTCAAGTAAAACAGCAAAAACACTTCTTAATATCAACGCTTCAGTCAAGACTGACAATGGCATTAGTCTCAACTACATACACCATGAAGGGTCATCCACTCAAGAACATCTCTTCTCTATAATCATCTGACTGTGGGCTCAACAAATAGCATTTACGTGTGTATGTCAGATTGTTTAGCAATAAAATGTTGCTCTGTGTAAAATGCAAGGCAGCAAAGCTATAAAAAAATTGTTTTTTCATAACTCTCCCTTCAAAGTCTGAGATTTGCAGAGCCTATCTCTTGACAAGACTATTCCAAGAAAACATTAAAGGCTCCCAGTTTGAAGTAGCTAAAGATACAAATGAGTGGCACCATGTGCCGTCCAAAGAGAAACCCGCTGACTTAGTGTCCAGACGACCACAAATGAACACAATTGTCAACAATACAGTTTGTTGGCATAGTTCTGGATGGTTGAATCAAGATCCTATTAGTAGGAATAAATGAAAACGTGATGTTCGAATTAATCTCCCAGTTCAAAAAATGCCACAAATGCTTTTAGACACTTGATGATGACTTATTCATAAGAAAAGTTTCAAGATTAAAAATGGTACAGAGAGTATCTGCATATTGTTTTTGATTTATCTCAGACTGTTATAAACAAGAGTGAAATTCAAGTCCACTGTTCATATCGGAGTTTAACCCTCCACTCAAATGTTGCATTAATGTTCTGTAGAAAAAATTAAATCATATTGATTATAACCATAATCATAGATCAAGAAGCCATCTCCTTGTCGGCAGAAGACTGCACAATATCTTAATTCTAGTGGGGAGGAAATATTAGATCATTCTGTATCTATATCATCATCTCACTAATCTAATTATCATTGCGGAACAACTTCGACTACTTCATCATGGCACTCAACCCTTAATCACATCTCTGAGAGGCAAGTTTCGGATCCCATCAGCAAGGGGGGCGGTAAAGAAGCAACATTTATGCACGTCTCAAGGGTCGTAAGTTGAATGCAGATACTTCCGAACAATTAACGCGAAATACACAAAGTGTGCGTGTACCCATTTCTTAACACTAGAACAGACTATGCTGGCTCAATTCTCATAAACATTGGCGTGAGATGGAACAAGACCAGACTGCCTAGCTACCAAGTCTCTCTACATAGACATGATACCTGATCTCGCAACAAATACATTGCTCGCCTCTCTTTGTTCACTTATTTTCACAGAGGTCACCCCCTGAACATTTACAGTGATAATGGCACAAACTTCTTCAGAGCAGCTAAGGAAATCAAGGCCTTTCTGAAAAACAATCCTGAGAAAAACCAGCTCTTCCCTGCAACTGCAGGCATGGGACTGATACAGCATTCCATCCCTCCTGCAGCACTACACTATGATAGAAAACGAGAAGCAGCTGTCAACAGTCTGATATATCACCTCAGAAGAGTGATGAATTCTTATTTCTTGACCAACAAAGAATGGACCACTCTTACAACAACACATACTCACATCTCCTCACTAAAGTTAAATGACGACCCTTTTGACACTTCTTACCTAACTACATCCAATTTCCTTGTAGGAGAGAAAAATACTACACTCCCTTATCATGATTATACTTCCTCTCTCATTATCCAGATGGCTGTATATTGAGCAGTCAAGCCAGAATTCCTGAAAGAGATTGTCAATTAAATATCCCAATAAATAGCCCATAACAACACAGTGGACGATGGCAGTGATCCTAATGTTCAGGTGAGTAATGGGGAACATACAAAGCCTGTCCTTTACCACACATGAAACAGAAAGGCAAGATCACTCTTGAAGGGCTCATTTATTCATTGAAAGTTATAAGTCACCATAGACTAGTATCATCACAGACCACATTAGGAAGGATAAGAATGTTTTCTACTTGTAAGTGAATTCTGACAGTAAGCAAGCAATCACCTGCAACTTGTATCTACAAATAATTGTATTATCTAGAAGTCAATAATTAATATAATCAACAAGATTACAATGGTGTTTCATTTGGAACAACTAGTAAAATACCCAGGAACAGTAAAAAAGAAGTGCTCCTTATAGCAACTCCGTGTTTGAAAATATTCACTAAGTCAAAAATATTAGTAGCAGTGATACCACCTCCCAAATGATATACAGTGAAGGCTTTGGATCTATCCTAACTGCTGCGTGATACATAATGCAAGATCTTAAAGAACATGAAGGAAACGTGAAAATTAGGTAAGTAAACAGTCAATCTCATAAAAAAGTGTTTCAATCATGTATATTGAAATGAAGGGTCAACCACTGATATCTGTTCAGCAATTTTCTATTTTCAGTACCTAACAATGGCTTATCAAATTATGTACATTACCTCAAGTGAGTTTTCCTGCATTGACCCTGGCTCTGTTAACTCTGATTTGGCTTCTTTTTTCAGTGGTATCACTTCTGATACATTTTCAATATTTTCCTGTGGAAAATAAGATACATAAGTTATGCACGTAACACACATTTACAAATACTGTCACCAACAAATGAGCGTGATAATTTACTACTTCCAAGTATTAGAGTTACTGTCAACATTTTACTACTGTTTAAGAGAGATTTCTACCAGCAGAGGATTTCAAAACCAAAGGCTGCACTGAGAATGGTGTTATCATCCTTGTTCAAACCTAATGTCAGAGAAAGCATGAGACTCAGAACCAAATATAAAGTGAGAAGCATTTTCTAGCCATATCAGAAGATATCCTACCAGAGATGGAATTGGGACCATCTCGCACAAAATTTTGGAAGGAATCTGCCACAGACATAAACACTAAATTATATTAATTGATTTTATGTATCCAATTACGTCTATCAAATCATTGAGGTTGTTTGAATCACATCCAAGTATTAAAACTGTCCTAAATCTTTTGCCATACAGTGAGAAATATTAATACTATGCCCTTAACATACATTTTGTTTAGACAGACAGATCAAAATCCCTTGAAACATTTTAATCACTTTCTATTATCTGTTTTTTGCCAAGCTCACAGGGGATAAACACTGCATTTAGACAGTTCTGTTCATCCAAGTGTAAAAATAAAAAACGAACATGAAAGAAGCAGGCTTATCACAGTCATAGACCAGGGAAAGATGTGATGCAGGTCAAACATAAAGCAACTACAAATGAAATGTTTTACTACAACAAGGATGTTATGCAGTGTTCTGTGAAGAACTGTGGGGATGAGAACACCATCAGTGTTGGGGTGTACATCTGCAGTTACAGAATCTCTTTCATGATCTACGAAGGTCATCCAATAAATAAGCTTCCTTATTTTTTCTCTGCATACCACATGTTTTAGAATTAAGTTGGTACTGTAGGAACTTCCACTGGCGTATGGCTGGGGCAAGGTGATCTTCAACCGCACGTGCTTGCTCTGTGTTCACCAGTACGGCGCTACCTGCCATGGAGCTACCATTTCAAAGCGTGTCCACTTGTGAACTCTGTCCTGTTATTCGCTTTTCCACGGCAAAAAATGAAATGGCTACCAATATTCATTGCCATTTGGTGTGAGTTTATAGTGAAAGATGCATGCTGGCATTCATGGTTCATGGAATGGCAGCAAGATGTACATGATGACAGCGCAGCGCCAGGCCCATTACAGCCACTGTTGGTCAGAATGTGGTGGACAAAGATTAACGCGTCAGCACTGATGAGATAATGAATCTACTACCTCCCGGCACGGAAACTGGGCAGTACTTTATTGCAATGATATTGTTGAATGTCTTGCAGTATTAAAAAGTCTGTGCAAGATGGGTCCCATGTTTTCTTACTGATGCTCACAAGCAATAACAGAACGAGGTAGCCTGAGCTTTCCTGCAAATGCTTCAAAGAGAGGGAGATCAAATGTTTTCCCGCATTGTTACTGGAGATGAAAGCAGGGTGCATTATTCAACTCTAGAAACAAAACCACAAAGCATGCTATGGAAGAAACTTGGCGAACATGCTCATGAAAAAGAGCCAAGACCTCAGACCCTTTTTTACAATTTACTTTACATCGCACCGACACAAAGAGGTCTTATGTTGACAATTGGGGAGGAAGAGCCTAGGAGTGGGAAGGAAGCAGCTGTGGCGTTAATTAAGGTACATCCCCAATACTTACCTGGTATGAAAATGGGAAACCACGGAGAACCATCTTCAGGGCTGCCGACAGTGGGGTTCGAACGCACTATCTCCCAGATGCAAGCTCACAGCTGCGCGGCCTTAATCGCATGGCCAACTTGCCCGGTTAGACCTCAGCCTCTGTAGGCATAGTCTTGGCTACTGCCTTTTGGGACTGTAATGATGTTGTATTGGTTGACTGACTGCCCCAATGCACTGTGGTCACAAATGAGAGGTCCTCCACGGTCCTCACGAAGCTCAGAGTTGAAATCCAACGAAAACGTTCTTGTCTTGTCTCAGAAAATATTGCCGATTCAGCTCAAAGGACGCAGGATTTGCTGCAGAACTTCAAAAGGGACCTTTTTCCCCATCCACCTTATTCTGCGGAACTTGGCCCGAGTGATTTCCATCTCTATCCACAACTCAAGTTGCACCTTGGAGGTAAGCGGTTTGCAACTGATGAAGAGGTGGAAGAGCAAGTGCACCGCTGTCTACAGAGATGGGACCCGACCCAGTATGATGAAGGTATCAAGAAACTGCTGCCAAGATAACAAAATGTTTGGACAGAAATAGTGACTATGTGGAAAAGTAGTGTACGAGTTGTAGAATGAAAATTAAATATTTCTCAAAGGTAAATAAAACCAAGCAGCATGGGGCAACAGCCCCCGTAGGGCCATGGCTTACCAAGTGACCACTGCTCAGCCCAAAGGCCTACAGATTACGAGGTGTCATGTGGTGAGCACGAACAATACTCTCCGTCGTTATTCTAGACTTCCTAGACCAGGGCCACCATCTCACTGTCAGATAGCTCCTCAATTTTAATCATATAGGCTGAGTAGACCTCCAACCAGCCCTCAGATGCAGGTAAAAATCCCTGACATGGCCAGGAATTGAACCCGGGGCCTCTGGGTAAGAGGCAGGCATGCTACCCCCACACTGCAGGGCCAGCACAAGTGTAAATAGCCTGCTTGTATTTTTTGTAAAATAGGGAAACCTATTTATCGGATGGCCCTCGTACTACGAGACCTTTAAATTTTTCACTTGGATTCATGAAACATTTTGACACTACAGGGGTGCAGGTGGGACTGTGATCTAAAGCTTACATTCTATTACAAGTTAGTTTACTAGTAAAAGCGAATTAAAGTATAAAAGTCCAGAATATACTCACTTATCCCATTTAATACAGAAGAAATCGAACAGTAGCTGAACTAAGGAAAGGAAGATAAAATGACGCACAAAATGGAGAGTTTGTTAAAGATGAAGCCATACTTTCCATTGTAGACTTAGTTAAATGTAACAAAAACTTTCTCGTTTGTCAAACATACAATTTTAACATAAATTATTACACTATAAACATACCCGTAAAAAATAAACACTCTATTATACAAAGAATGACATATTTCATTCTACAAGAACATCCTCAGACTCTATGAAATCACACAAAATATGCATATATGTACAGCATTGTTTACGTTGCATAAACTTGTCAATGATAGAGAGTTCAGTGATAATATGAGCCAGTACTGACAAATAAGACATTTACAAGTATTAATATATCGAGAAAACTCCTGAACTTATCTAGACTGCCAATGCCAACTTTGTTGTCACTAAATACTATTTCAGGACTGTGGTCATGGAGAGTTAAATGGAAAGTTTTGAGTATAGCACAACCCTTACGGAGAGGGGAAGGGAAGCATGAGAGGGGAGTGCCAAACATTGTGGATCCCTCCTACTGGGTGTTAAAATCTAGTACACTGTACCATGGGGAGGAGAGGGGGAAGTAGGATGGAACGAGTGAAGCACTGTGGAATACTCTTTCCACACTGGAGAGGGGAGAGAAGGTTATTAACCTACTTCATGTTATAATGTACTTTTATGTAAGGTGTATGAATGCAACTGAATGATTTTAGATGAATAATGTATGGAATTGAAACAGAGAATATCTATAGGATATTATTGTGATAAATGCCAATTTAATGAGTAAGTATGGCCCAGATATTATGTGAGTAGAGCGATGTGCGGGGAATTTTTTAAGTGTGTATGGTTATTTAAGTTGGTTACGTTAGCACTTTTTGCGATGTAGATCTCGATTGCTTCCCTAATATTCGAAGATTTTATTTTATTTTCAATGTGTAAAATTTTTAGATCTGTGTTGATGTCTGTGAAATAGTGTGAACTGTCGTATAAGTGCTCCCCAAAGGCTGAATGCTGATTATATCTGATCGTTTATTGTGTTATTTGAATCTTGTGTGGAAATTTTGTTTTGTCTGACCTATATAGGTGGCATTGCAGTTAAGTTCTTGGCACTTGAGTTCATAGACTTGTGACTTTGAGAAAGGGTCTTTTTTGTTTAGGTGCACTTGTTGATGTGTCTCTGCAGTGTGTTGTTCATCCTAAAGGTTAATTAAAACCCTGTTTCCTAAAGATATAACCTACTTTTTATGTATTATTATTAATGTAGTTGAGAACCAAGTGTGGTGGTTTTCCAGGGACTTTTCTTTTGTTTGTTTAATGTTTTATCTACTGTGCCTGGAGGGTGGTTGTCTTCTTTCATGATTTGTTTGACAATTTGTGCCTCTTCATTGAACTCCATTGTGCTCATTGGTATGGAAACAGCTCTGTGTATCATTGTATTCAATCCAGCTATTTTTAGTGTGTATGCATGGTTAGACTCGTCAATAGCATGCAACACCTGAGTGGGCTTGCTGTACACTTTGTAAGACAGCTTGCCATTATTCCTGCTGATTGTGGTGTTATTTTCTTATTAGATTCTTGCTCCATTGTGAAGCTGGTGGAATTTTGTAAATAATTTAGTGTGTTTAATAACTGGTGTGCATTAGTGAAGTCATTATCATATGCACATGATGTCACCTACATACCTGCTCCAGTATAATATTCCTTTTGAATGCTGATACGTTCAGAAGATATTTTCGAAGTTATTCAAAAGAATGTTTGCTATTATACCTTATAATGGTGAGCCCATGGCTAACCCTTCTTTGTGGCAATACATCATGCCAGTGAATGCAAAGCTATTTTGGTGTATCATTGTTCTAATAAGGCTAATTATTTCTTTGGTTTCCTGCAGTGAAGTATTTTCTTTATGAAGATTTTCGATAATTTTAATGGATTCATCCGCTTATCCCCAGATTTTAACCTATTAATTAGGAAACATTCAAACAGAGCACACCGTTTCAGAAGAGGTTAAATATTATAAAACATTTTATCAAAATGTATTCACATTTTCAATAATATTAGAAAATATGCCATCATTTACAACATTTAACATACCATCATGTCCATTTCTCTATTCATTGAGTCATAAGTTTGCCGGTTCAAACCCCCACCCGTGCTGGAGATACTCAACACTGAGGTAGGCTGTATTTGTCACATTCTCATGTTGTCTAAATCCCCCTAAGCCAATAAAGATGAGATTCTGGAAGTGTAATGGTGACCTTGTATATCAACTTTCATTTCCTCTAGCAAGTGTCTTCCCATTCTGTTTCTATTTTACTGAAATGCGCCTGTTTGATTGCTGCATTAATATATACGCAATCGGTAATGTCAATGAATAGATTGTCTCCGCCTAACATATGTAAAAATATAACCTATTTCTCATAATACTCTTTTGAAATTATTGATAGGTTCAACATCATCCGTATAATCATTGAATAATGAAACAAAATGTTTGTGTTATCTGAATTGCAGTCGCATCATCATCAGGTCCGATTTCTAGATATCCGTTTTCACTTATACCACAGTTATCAGTAAAATTATCTTTGTTGATATGTTATTTACTCATTAAAAATTTACCTCCACCCCTGCTCAACAATTCTGTGTCATTTCTTGTGCCGTTATTCAGCTCAGTCTCAATATCCGCAGTATTCAATCCCGTCATGTTTACGAACTAAACAGCTGACCAGCACTCGCGGAAGTTCAAGACCGTTGCCTAGACAACTTCAAGACAAATTCTCACTTTTTTTATTTCCTATGGCTAGTATATTGTACTGCATGTTCATCAATGCCTAAAAAAATTCACCACCAATAAATACAAAACTATTGCATAGATTGCACACGTATGCAGATAATGCAGCTGGGTGTTTTCAGGCAATAAGGACCGTAAGGCAAAGTGAACAGTCGGGTGCTTTCGGGCGGGAATGGGTTGATTAGTTCTAGGCTGGTTTTAATTTATCTGTCTTCTTTATGTGAGACTTTCCCTTTTAGGATTTTTACAGTTGATAGCTTAAATTGTAACTTGGCACATCATAATTTACTATTGGTCTAATGGGACATGAGCTTTTGTGTATTTTGGGGATGGCTCTTACTGTGGGGAGTTTGGGATTTTTTGATGGTGAGGCTTTCTTTTTCTTGTTCTGCTAGAATGAAGTCTGTTTGCTGGATAGCTTGTTTTATTTTGTTTTGAAATTTATTTGTAGGGTCACATTGTAGTTCTTGAATTCCGTTGTTGTTGATGACAGCTATTGTTTTTTCTATATACCCAAGAAAAGAACATAACAAGAAGTGTCAAGAGTATAGATCTTGAATAGCAGTGCACTTGCATCTCAGATATGTTCAGACACCGTTCTCTTCTGTAGTGTCTGTAATTTAGAACTCAACCAGCACACATTTATTCAGAGAACAGTGTGTATAAGCTGCAGAATTTCACCTTTAAGCAACTCCTGGACAATATCACATCTATAAATTAGCAGTTCACAGTGTTGGGAGTAGATTTTTGCTGTCGAGTCACAATTATTCATTGAATATCCTTCTTCCAACTCTCAAGGTTTTCAAAGACTCTGAGGTGCAAGAATGATGTGCAGGAATTCACTTTGATGCCAGTATAACTAGAGACGTGTGCTGGGATATTCAGCTTCATCAAATACCTCTAGAATGGACCCAAATTACACTCGCCAACATGAAAGTAGAATGTTATCACATCACCATGTAAGCTATCAGATGAAGAGAGACTGAACTGTAAGCCACACATTCAGAAGATTACAATGGACTGTGTTTGCAGTAGCAACAGACGGATGATGACAATAAGTCGCTTCTTCTCCAAAATTATTTCACAGCTTCTCCGCCAAGGCAGAGTTTTACTATGAGATCACCCAACATTAGTAACACTGTAAATAAGTTTAAATGATGCAAATCTTACCTGGAATTTCTTTTGGAGGAAAAATATGTTCACTATGAGATTCAAAGACCTACTGGCCATAACCGAATTAAATCCAGCACCCACAATTGTCCTTCAGTTCAGCAGCTACTAGCACTAAAATTGGATAATGTATGATAGGAGATGATGTCAATCCCACAACGATACCATTACCAAACCATGGAGAATAAAAAAATAACCATACAACCTACAGAAATCCATTTCAATAAATGCCAGAGGTAATCAATAAACAATAAACAGTCATTTGATGGGTACTTAGCTCATGAAATGTCCTGATGCCTCGATCTTGAAACGCTGCCTGTCACAACTTCATTGGTAGCTGGACCTAACCAAGGTTCCTTCACTATCAAGTCCACAACTTTAATTCAGCTTTTTGCCACTATCAAACATAGCATGCACTGCCATCTCCCTAGTAAATGCTAGAGGCCAATTGTCCACTTGGCGACCATAATCTGGGGTCATGTGCCACCAGAACCCATTTCCTTGCCCCATGAACAAAGTTTCTGTCACTAGTTGGACCTATAGATGTATATAAATACTGTTATTTGTACTTCCTAAGAGTTGGCTGCCTTGCGTAGCACATTATCACATACTCCCAGACAAAGAAACAAAAGAGAGACATACTTTTCCTAGATGCCCATGTGACTGCTGGGGTTAATATTGGGGAAGCACATAGTAAATTATGCCCCTGCCAAACTTATTCAGCTACTAAGGGTTAAATTCTGATCTCTATAAAGTTATTTGCCATGAGACTCACAAGTGATGCATTTGTTGTTCTTTCAAGCCAGGCTGGTTCCTCTTTGATTTTTACTTGCAGGTCCATTTCACACTGCAACTGAAGTAGTTAGAAGGTACCGGGGTTCTTGATTACTTCCTATGATTTTACACTGAAACATAGCCCAGAGAAATATATTACCTTATTGCAGTCATTGCTACTTAGGTTATCTGTCAACAGACTAAGCATTATGCTTGAAATTTTACGTGACCGTCAATATTATGAACATACCAAAAAGACTCAAAATTTTACATGACTGTTGATATTGTGATCATACCTATTGGACCTCAAGTTTTCTATGACTGATACTATGCAGAACAATCTCCATAACAACACTGATAACCATAACAAGAATTCTACATATGATATCCTAAACGGAAACTTCTCAAAATTTCGAACCCTACTACCATATGTCGCAGCCTACAATGTAAAGAACAACTCAACATTCACAGCGTCACTATTAAATTGCAAACATAGGTAAATAACACAGTAACACAATAATTAAAATTATGCACTACATATTGTAATTTCTTTCTGAAACTAATATCCGCAACTCTTCACCTGCGTAGCCCTTCAGAAAAATTCTTCACTCCAAAAAATTTGGATAGGTAAGGTAAGTTACGTTATATTGCTACAACACACGCGGAACAGATTTGCCGGCACTTTTGACACAAAGGCCAGGAGTTAAGAAAATTAAAAATATTAAATGTTAAAAATATGTAGAATGCTGAAACTGAGAAAGATTAGTATTAACTTCTTACTGTTCCCAATTGAGATCTATAATTTTCGCAAAAGTAAATTATAAAACTTGAACCTTACCGACAATAGGGATTGTGGACACAGTGTAAATGATAGAAATCACAATTTCTCAATGAAGAAAATCTGCAGCACAATAAATTAACGGAATAGGCTGTACAAATGGCTAATACGCGTCTTATGTAACACATACCTCACACCTAGAGACAAAACCTGATATTTTAATTCAGTGTAATCACTTAAAACAAACACTTAAAGAACGGATTTGATTTGTATCAGTCAGCAGAACGGGCTGAATTTAGGAAAGGATGAATTACCAGTGAGAACTCCAGAGTACACGACACTTCTTGAAAACAGCACTGGGTGCAATGTCCCGTTATATTTCTATCTATCAACTATCAATACAGTCCTGCTCTAGTGGGCTTTACACGTGGTCAAAGAGAATGAGTAAGAGATGACGCTCAACGTTGTTTTTTACTTCTGTACGCAACGGCTGCGCAAAGATCGCCAGGAATTGCACACCAGCGCCTCTAGTGTAAACAGGGCTGAACTAAAATTACCGGGCGGGTGATTTAAATCGTTTAGCGCGCGGAGGGTCCCCAGGTTCTCGTCCCCCCTCCACTCTTAAATATTATATTAAATATATTTTTTCTTTTTTTCTTTCTCTTCTATTTTTCTTTCATTTCCTTTTCTTTCTTTCCTTCTTTCTGTTACCTTTTTCTGAAATACTGCATTCTGAACAACAATACACCTGGAGGTTGGGCTGTACTTTATTATTATTATTAATAAATTTTTTGCTGGAGAAAAGAAGCTTACCAGCTTGTGCTGCTTATTATAATTATTTCAATTATGGAGCTATATTTTATTTTTACTCATTCACAAAGCCTTGAAGGATCGGAGTGACTGGCCTTGCCTGTGCTGCTTTTGTTTGTTTCTGCTGAGGAAAAAGGAAGCTAACTCACAAAGGGAGGAAGGAAGTGACCAGAAGGTGAGTGGGATTGGCAATCCTTATCTCAGATTAAGACCTATGACAGAAATAGACACTAACATCCCCTCGTACATCAGTCCTCTTTAACACTACTTAAGCCAACTGTAACAGTCAATAGTATCAAGATATGCCACTTATGCAGGAAATAAAATATAAATACAATGTAAGAAAGAAAACCATATACAGGAAACAAAATGATGAAAGGAAACTCATATGCTAAGGAGGGAGTTTGTAGGATTCAAAGGTAAATTGAAATGAAACATGATCTTTTGATTTATGGAGCTATATTCTACCTACTATCCACAGTGTTACAGGTATAAAAGTGTGTAGAAATTATGTTCAGCAGTGTTAATCATCAATTAATATTCATCAGCCAGAAAACTATTCAATACAACACAACTACAAGATCATTAATTTATGAAAGAAAGACTGGAACTGACAAGGTACAACATAATACTTTTCTCTCTTATTGCAGTTTAACGTTGCACTGACATTGCAAAAGTTTTCAGCAACACCATTTGTATTTTCCCAAGGAACTTACTATATGATACATCTTTCAGTCTGCCAAAAGAGGCACCTTGGGCCACACACTGAAAAATATTGAGATTTGTACTTCTTTTGCATCTACTAGAGGATGGCAAATCTCTGGCAGAGTAGTGTTTGAAGAAACCAAGACATGATAGCACATACTCTGTTCCGACATACTGCACCAAAACACAACATATCATTCAGTCATCTGCATTTAGATGATAAACAATGTCAAGCTACAAAATTGTATGCATCCCTTGTATTCATTGATCTACACTATTTACAATAAAGTATGTTCTATTTTATGTGACAGTAGGATATATCAAAAATTTTCTGCTACATGGAAGAGGATGGAATCATGAATATATTTGAGGGTTTAAAAGACAAGAGAGAGCTTACAGATTCTGTGATTGCTCCCTCTTACAACATGCAGGAGGTACAAATAATGCTTCCTTTCAGTCCATCCGCAGGAGAGGAGTTGTAATAAATTTACAGAAATATGTAGCATCAGGATCTACATACAATAATATGGCAGCTGATCCAGCACAAACATTCCCATGCCAAGTCACAATATAGCTCCACCTATTAAGAGCTATGTCCAAGGAATTGCTTGCTAATTTAGTACAGTATTATGAACAATATGCTGCTACTTCCACAACATTACGGTGTGCAAGGGACATTGCTGTGACCTAGACGAAATGCCAGTTGAAGACAGTGGGAACTCACTTCTGACAGTGCCATTTGTACCTACTGTATATCGAAGGCAGAAATCTATGTTGGTGGTTGCAGAGTAGGCTGATCTGTGGTCTGACAGCATGCACTCCAACCGGCCAACCAAGCAGAGGAGGGGTGGCTATGGTTCCACCGTGTTTCTACACCTCTGCATTTGGGACACAGAAACGGGCTGTTCCCGTACCACTGGCTGTCCTGAGATTGGTTTTTCCTTTCGCCTGCAGTAAGGCGAATGATGGGACAGTTCCTAGTATATGTCATGGCCACCAAATATCTTGCCCTCACCACAAATCTCCTTGCTTAAGATGATGATGCCTGTTGATTAAAAGGGCCTAAAATCTAGTTCATTGTTTTAAGAGAAAGTACAACTAGGATAGATGAAAGTGGGGAGCCTGGCACAAGTAAGCGGAAGCAGAGGCAAAATTCAATTAAGGGATCCGTGGTCGCCTACCCAAGCTCCCAAGTACAGAGCCCACATGGGACCCCTTTTAGTTGTCTCTTACAGCAGGCAGAGGATGCTGTGGCTGTTATTCTACTGCCCATACCCACAGGGGGACAACTATGATAAGGCTAGTTGCTTTACGTTGCACCGACACAGATAGGTCTTATGACGATGATGGGAGAGGAAAGGCCTAGGAATGGGAAGGAAGCAGCCGTGGCCTTAATTAAGGTACAGCGGCAGCATTTGCCTGGTGTGAAAATGGGATACCACAGAAAACCATTTTCCGGGCTGCCAATAGTGGGGTTCGAACCTATCTCCCGAATACTGGATACTGGCCGCACTTATGTTTCAAATTATCCGAAATTCATTTGCCTTGGTATGTTTTCATGTTCTGGCCTCAGGAGATTAGTAAAACAAGAACAGTAAGGATGCTTACCTCAAATCTTGTACTTTTTCTTCAAACACGCAAACGGAGATAACAGATATACGCATACAAATCAAAGTAAAGCAAAATGTCATAAACGTCAAAAGCGCGGTCGTCCCACGTGTTCCAAGTTGTCAGACTCAAATCAACCAATAGCATTCGGGAGATGTTTCTACCAATAGGAGCTGCCGTATTCGTCACGTGGGCTTAGGGTGAGTGACGTGATGTACAACAGCGCGCCCACGCGAGTGGAGGGTAAAAGTATTCAGTCTGAGCCGGGCCCTCGGAAGGGTAGGACCTATGCCGCTGTCAAACCCTTGCACGTGGTAGTGGTGGGGGTTAGGTTCGACAGTTCGGTTCACTGCCGTCTCAATCCTACATATATAGATTGAGACGGCGGTGATTCGGTTATTGATGTTGGGGAGGAAGGGTCGTTATCGTTGAAGGAGGGATTGGATATGGGTGGCGTATAGTAGCCATTACTGAATGAAAACAGCTCATTTGCGAGCTTTAATCTGAAAATGCAACAACCCGATAACATTATCGAGATCATTTTGCAGTTGCTCACAATCTTGTAACTTATTTATTACTCTCTACAAGAGAGTGACGTGATGATATATATATATAAGAAAACATAAAGGTCCAATAATACAGCCTTGAGGAATTTCCCGCTTAATTTTTACAGGGCCAGATAAAGCTTCACCTACTATAATTCTCTGAGTTCTATTTTCTAAAAACAGAGCCACCCATTCAGTCACTCTTTCATCTAGTCCAATTGCACTCATTTTTGCCAGTAGTCTCCCATGATCTACCCTATCAAATGCCTTAGACAGGTCAGTCGCGATACAGTCCAATTGACCTCCTGAATCCAGGATATGTGCTATATCTTGCCGGAATCCTACAAGTTGTGCTTCAGTGGAATAAATTTTGTAACAGTATGGCTTCTCTTCTGTGTGTGTCCGCATATAAACAGTTAGGTCAGAGTGCCTTTCTTTGTGAATGTTTTGCCACAGACATTCCAGCTGTTTGGCTTCTCGCCTGTATGGGTCCGCATATGATCGGTCAGACTGCCTTTCCTTAGGAATGATTAGCCACAGACATAGCAGCTGTAAGGCTTCCCGCCTGTACGGGTCCGCATAAGTTCGGTTAGTTTGCCTGTCTTTATGACTCGCCTTTATGTCTCCGCATATGTTCGGTTAGTTTGCCTCTCTTTATGAATGATTTCCCACAGACATTGCAGCTGTATGGCTTCTCGCCTGTATGGGTCCGCATTTGTTCGATTAGTTTGCCTTTGTTTATAACTCGCCTGTACGTCTCCGCATATGTTCGGTAAGTTTGCCTCCCTTTATGAATGATTTGCCACAGACATTGCAGCTGTATGGCTTCTCGCCTGTATGGGTAGGCATATGATCGGTCAGACTGCCTTTCCTTGTGAATGATTTGCCACAGACACTGCAGCTGTTGGCTTCTCGCCTGTATGGGTACGCATATGATCGGTCAGACTGCCTTTCCTTCTGAATGATTTGCCACAGACATTGCAGCTGTTTGGCTTCTCGCCTGTATGGGTACGCATATGATCGGTCAGACTGCCTTTCCTTGCGAATGATTTGCCACACACATTGCAGCTGTGAGGCTCTCGCCTGTATGAGTCCGCATATGTCTGGTTAATTTACCTCCCAGTATGAATGATTTGCCACAGACACTGCAACTGTATGGCTTCTCGCCAGTATGGGTAAGCATATGATCGGTCAGATTGGATTTCGTTCTGAATGATTTGCCACACACATTGCAACTGTAAAGCTTCTCGCCTGTATGGGTCCGCATATGACGGGTTAGAATGCATTTCTGTACGAATGATTTGCTACAGACATTGCAGCTGTATGGCTTCTCGCCTGTATGGGTCCGCATATGTTCGGTTAATTTACCTCTCTGTTTGAATGATTTGCCACAGACATTGCATTTGTATGGCTTCTCGCCAGTATGGGTAAGAATATGATCGGTCAAATTGCCTTTCGTTGTGAATGATTTGCCACAGACATTGCAACTGTAAGGCTTCCCGCCTGTATGGGTCCGCATATGATCGTTCAGACTGCCTTTCCTTGTGAATGATTTGCCACATACATTGCACTTGTTTGGCTTCTCGCCTGTATGGGTCCGCAAATGATCAGTCAGATTGCCTTTCGTTGTGAATGATTTGTCACAGACATTGCACTTGTGAGGCCTCTCGCCTGTATGGGTCCGCATATGATCGGACAAATTGCCTTTCTCTCTGAATGATTTGCCACAGATAGTGCAACTGTATGGCTTCTCACGTGTATGGGTCCGCATATGACCGATTAGAATGCATTTCTGTACGAATGATTTGCTACATACATTGCACCTGTAAGGCTTCACGCCTGTATGGGTCCGCATATGTTCGGTTAGTTTACCTCTCTGTATGAATGATTTGCCACAGACATTACAGGTGAATGGCTTCTCGCGTGCATGGGTCCTCATATGACCGGTTAAACTGCCTTTCTGAATGAATGACTTGCTAGACATCGCAATGATTGGCTTCTCTCCTGTTTGAGTCAGCTTGGGATAAGATAAACTGAATTTGTTGACAAATGATTTGCAACATACAGTGTTAAAGTGAGGCTTGTTGCCTGTGTGAATCCCCATGTGACGTGCTTTTTTTTTCCAGCTGAAGGATTTTCCACAGACGTTGCAGCAGTATCGGTTCTCGCCCGTGTGAGACCCCATAACGTCCGGCCTTTTCCTGAAATTTTTATGAAATACTGAGCATTCGTTTATAATCCCACCTTTATGCAATCGCGTGTCATCAGTCAGCATTTTCCCCTTTGTAAAGCAATTATCAGAAAATCCGCACACTTGGAGCGGGTGGATCCTGAGGTGTTTCGACAAGCTGCTTTGGCTACATAACACCTTTCCGCAGTGATCGCACTTGAAGGGTCGATCTTCCTTGTGTCTCTTCAGATGTCGCAAGAGGACCAACTTCCTAGGCATGACTTCACTGCACCCACTACACCTAAAACTAGATGATCCGCCGTCCGGAGGTTGATGATCTCTATAGCTCACCTCGGGTCTCGATCTACAGTGACAAATTAAAACCATGTGACCAATAGTTCAACAGCCAAATCCACTACAACTCTCACACAGGGGATTTGCTACTGGACATTCCAATCACTGATATCCAGTGCAGAGAGCTCGTTACTCATAAACATTACATTCCTGAGAGTAAACATCATCTGAGGTTAAATTGCAAAAGCTCTCACTTGTTACGAGATTATGTTGCGCCTTTTCTTAATCACGATATCAGGCGCAAGAAACTTGTCACGGTTTAGAAATGTACGAGTTAATAGACAACCTCATTTGAAGAAAGCATGAGAAGTGGTCCAGCCTAAAAGGGTAATTACTCATACAAGCTATTTAATCCAGCACATATTATTCTATCGAAATCCGCAGTCTGTTCTCCTACATAAAGAACGGCATATGCTTTGGAGTTTTGATCTTGTTGAAGCACTCTGCGCTTTGTTGCAGGGAAGTAATAATTTTTGTAAAGGACCTTGTTCTTGAGGTTGTTTGAGAGAATGTCTGTGCTGTAGATATTAATAAAGTTGAGAACGTTTGCCGAAATTCAGCAAGTTCTGTTGAAACACGGCTAATTTTTATGAATGTTATTTTGTCACACAAATATACATATTGTATTTGTACATTGTTATATTACTATAGCATTTTATTATGTCACTGTGTCGCTTTTCCGAAATATGTATCTTTGATGTGCAATCAAACATAGCCAACCTATAATAGGACGGTAGGTTTATACAAGGACGTTCATACTTACTACCATGTACTACATCAGTCTACGCCTTAATTCCTGTATTTAACACGGTAGCCACTAATCCTGATGAAATCCTGGCAAAGCTGAAATATAACAAGTATACGACGGCTCTCTCGCTAGCATTGATACTGTCTTTTATCCTCAAGGCACTGCTGTTAAAGACATTATGAAGGCAACACAGAATATGGCATTGGTGGTAGCGTTTTATTACAATGTCCTAATGTCCTAATTTTGAAACCAAACGCAACCTATCATGCCCTTGAATATTCTTACAAGTATTACTTTAACAATACGGATAGAAGGAGCATGAAAATAAGGCTTGAGCCAAAATTCGAGATGACAAGGCGTTGAATTGCACCGTAGTGGATATTGCTGCTATGTAAAAGAAGGCATATTATTCTATTTATTTCAAAAGATCACTGGCAACGTGATTATTTTTAGTGGATTCATAACATAGTTGGATAGCATCCAATTCTGAGCCTGTCTCCCCACCACAGAGTAGTTCTACATATTCAACGGAAGAAGGGCGAGAAATGCAAATTTCTTGGCTAAAGGTGAGATCCGCTTACAACTGCGACATGGGAAAATCGATCACGCAGGCTAAAATATATCGTAACATGGACTGGTACATTCCAATTCATGCTGTATGAACTGAATTCACATGGCCCAGTCGAATGCATGACTGGCTCACAAGCAAAGTAATGGGAGGCTCGAGCATGTATTTTTACTGCACTCTTTGGAGAAAATAAGTGGACAAATGAAAGGGGGGCATTGATTCCAGATATGACAGACTAAATCTCTTGATCATCAAAAAAGATATTGATGTTGACACCACTAGACAACAGGGGGCAGAAAATACGACACCGGATGGTATGTCATGCGTACTGTGGCATATCACACCAAGCAAAGGTGCAAAAGTCTGTAACCCTTCTTCTTTACGTGAATACTTGATTCCTGTGACAAGTAATTTATTAGGTTCACAATTAGTTTTCAGTAAAATAATGTTTCATTTAGCATTGATAAATATTCTACACCAACCAGCTATATTGCTGTAACACGTGGCGCTTCCCAGGTGACGAAGACGGGTTCCCCGCTGGCCTGCCGATGAACTTGAGCAAAATATAAAAGCTTTCACGTACCAAACATGTACAAAGTCTTTAATGGCAACTTTGGCGGAGATGGAGACGTTCACTAGGGACCAGATGGCGGAAGAGGTACACTAAATTTCTGGAAGTTAATGCAGAAAAGAGGGTAGCGTTTCTTATCTAGAGGAGTGGCTGCAAAAGGCATCTGTTCTCCATGTCCGCAGCTGCGTTACTACCTTCCGTCATGAACACTTAAATGCTTCAAGACAAGCCGGCCGTAAAATAATGCCGTTACATCATTACAGAAATATGTCTCATGGTATCGGAGCCAAGGTTAGTGCAGCCCCTGGAAGGGACGCGCATTGGCAGTGCCCAGTGAGCATGAAAAGTATGCCAGGGTTACCGTCGCACGGGCTGTGACGGCTAACCATGCTAGTACCCCCATTTTGTATACCATCATTGAATTATGCCTGGGTGAAGTAGCGAATATGCGACTGCACTTGAGAGAAGGCTTGTAGGCATCTGAGAGGTGCGGAAAAAAAGATGGATTGGAGAAAAGTCATGTGAAAAGAGGTGTGGTTACTAACTGGTGTACAACAGAAACCGAACCGAAGAACACCTCATGGTGTTGACATTGTCATATCAGCTAAATTTGACGGTTCAGTCTCCGAGGTGCAAAAGTTTCACAATCGCTTGATGTAACTCGTCCGCATTGGGGAAAGAAGGAAATTCCAATATTTCAGCGCAACGCTCCACAAACTGACGTGCGCATGGAAACCAAAGATGCGTTCTGGGCACCGCCTGACAAGAAGACCGCTGACTATCTTATCGCTGCCGCTGATCTGAATGGACGTGTCGGACCGAGGAAAGGAGAACAAACAGTCCATGGCGTTCATGGATATGGAGAAAAGAACGACGATGCCCAACAAATTCGCGATTATGCAGAAACTGATCACCGCAAACACACGGTTCAAAAAGAGTGATATTCATCTACTCTGTACTACAGTGGCTCCCATCCAATTCGCATTGACTACATCCTTGTGAGAGGGTGAAATATCGAAGATGTTCTAGAGATAACAGTTGTCCCTTATTAAATCCTTGCGATGCAACAACGACCAGTCATCTAAGCTGTGGATAAAGTAACCAAGAGCCCAATACTTCACAGGAAATATACAAATTGCGATCAAATGGTTGCCCCTGAAGAAGGAGACAAATCACCATAGTTGAAGTGACCCGGACTAAACTGAAAGACGCCTTTCGCTCTATTCCTGGAACAATTAAGTCAGGGCGACGACAACGAAGGATTAAACATGATACATGGCCAAGGAATGAGGATGTTAAATATGCAGTACGGTTGAAGAAGCAGCTGTACCACGAGTTTCTTGCTCTTTGGAATGCCTACAAGGCAGCCACTCGTAAAATGAAGGAGGTATTTGCCGTTACAAAATCAAACCGGTAGGCAGGTCTATATGTGAAACATGACATGCGCGAATTCGAGCGGAATTTTTAACGGCTAGTCCAATCGAGCCATCGCAAAACGTCAGAAGTCCAACGTTTTTACGGCATCAATGAGGAAACAGGCGATTTGCTACTGGACAGACGGGAAGCGCGAGTACATTTGTGGAACTATTTTGACAACATTTCAATCATGGAATTTCCGTATCTACCAATCCTAATCACCTCCGCTGTTGGAGGTCCAACGTAGGAAAATGACGTCACTAAAGTCCAGACTATGCTGAAGGAAATGAAACCAAATAAGCCATCTGTCCCGATTATCTTCCAGCAGAGTTTTGTTTCTCTCAATGGCGGGATGCAGCAGTGTGGCTAAAGCAAGCTTTTCAACCATATCATCAAAGAAGGTCAAAAACAAACAGACTAGCGACGGATTATCAATTCAGAAATAGGGGAAGCCCTGCCAATTTTTCTAATCACGGCCCGAACATACTTCTGAGCCTCGCAATGAGAGACTTAGAACAAATCTTCGACAAAAGGATTAGCGATTTAGAGAAACATACAACAAGCCAAGCTGGATTTGTGTAAAATTGTGGCGCAATAGGAGAAACCCATGCTGCCGGACTATTACTTGAGAAACACTGTGAAAAGAATAAGAGGCTTCATCACAAATTTCTGGACCCTTAGAAGCCCTTCCATCGGGTACTTCATGACCTAATCAGTCAGCCCTACAAGTACATGGCATTCCAGAGCACCTTGCTGAGAGGGTATAATTGCTCTACAAAGAACAAATGAGTTGTGTTCAAGCTGCCTCAGGAGCGTCTGATGACTACCGCATAACTGTAGGAGTCCATCAAGGCCCCGGCTTATCACCACTGCAGCTCATTCTTGTGATGGACAAAATTACCACAAACCTGCGCAGTCCAATACCATGGACACTTCTCAAAGCAAATGATATCATTTGGCTGAAGAGAATAAGCTAGACCTGCAGCGTCAAACAGAAGACTGGAACAATCGACTAGCGCAATAAGCCCCGTGCCCCAACAAGAAAAAGACAGAATACATTGCATTACATCGTCGAGAAGTTGGAACCATGCATGATGACGTTGAAGATATTGCACGAGTAGAGATATTTAAGTATATTGGCTCCACAATCTATGATTATGGCCGACTTACTGATGAAATCAACTTAAGGATATACAAAGCCTGACTGAAGTGGAGAATGACAACAGGCGCCCTTCCGAACTTTGGACGAAGGGCCATCTCTAAACTAAGTTCTACCGAACTGATCTCTGTCCTATCGATATCCATCCTGTCGTTTTCTACGGCAACGAATGCTGACCAGCTCTAGAGGTAGAACGCCAACTAAGCATCATGGATACGAAGTTGCTTAGATGGAAGGCTGGCATAATTAGACTAGATCACATTTCAAATGATGTTATTAGAAAACGTTTTGGCATTGCAGCGATCCAGAAGAAAATTGGTAAAAGGCGTGTGCGCTGGTTTGGTCATGTGTTGCGTGTAGATGACGATACATTGGGAAAGTCAGAGTATTATACAGAAAGTCGGTGAAAAGAGGCGCTAGGGACGAACCAGACAGCATAGACTGATAAAGTGCACAACGGCCTGAAAGTTGGAAGACTACATGCAGACATGGCCCGAGACCGAACTAACTGGAGTCAATGAACCTCAACACCGGACCCTGCCACCAGATGCAGACTGATGAATATTCTGTTACAAAAATGGAATGCAATGGATATTTTACACATTCTAACATTCAAATTAGTTAATTGTATGTTAAATTTTTCTCCCCTAATGCCTATGTCCGATATCTATAAAAACTTATTTTCACAAAATAGAGTTTGAATGTCTGAACGCTTCTGGATTTCGTGTTTAAGTGACTCCTATAAATGCATTGTGCAGAAAAACTTATAACTGAAAAAATAAAAAAAATTGGTATACCTGTGTTAAATGGGAAGGACAGTTTGAATATCCGGTGAAATTCTACGAGTACCTACAAGAGGGGAGTCCGTCAGTGTATTCTAGCCTGAATAGAATTTTGCAATTCATATGTCTGCTTACATACGTCATAGACAGCAGACGATCATATTAATCAGTTTGTTATTTTCACTCCGATCACGCCTATAAATATGAAGACCATGCAGGAGTGGCACAAAGTCGTCAGCTCAGGGCCACGTGACACTCAACGCTCTAAAGCTGGAAGGAAGCCACATAAGTAAGTGGTTAGTTCAGGACCATGTGTCTCTACACAAACGGAAGTAAGCCTCATCACTATTTAGCACAGGACGATGTGTCTCTCCAAAAATGGAAGGTAATCTCATCACTAATTGGTAATCTCAGAAATACGTGTATTTCCACAAGTCAGCAATTGGGAAATTTTATGAATCTTAAAATCTTTTCTTATGTAATTCAATACCCAACTGGCATGGCAAATAGTTTAGACATTTTTAAAGGAAGTCATTTAAGTTGCGGCATGATATTTGTAGACTGCTGAAATGAGAGTGAGGAAACAATAGCGCCTGAGGTGAGATATAAAACAAAGTGGGAAGTAGCAGATAAGATCCGGTCGACTGAATCCTTCAGAAGCATCTAAAATCTATGATGTAAAATGGACTAAGCTACATAGACAATGGACTGTCCTCTGACATATATGCCAAGATAAAAGAAGACACATAAAATGCATGTCGCTTTGCTGGTCTCTGCACAAAATATGTTTAGAAAGTAGAAAGCTAATTTAGACTCCATCAAAAATAGAAATATGATTTTGTGTGTGAAAAGGATTCATAAGCAACATTTTTTACTGGTGGTCATAATACAAGATTGTTCTCTAACGTAGCCCACTGTGTCCTGTTACACATGAATTACAAAGAAACAGAGAGTGTGAGCTGGTACTAGGTAGTTCTGAGGGCCGACATTTATATTTCTTGCCACTAGTTGTGAAAGTACAGTAGGAACAAGTCAGTGCATCACATAAGAGCCGAGAAGACTCTAACCACCCACAAAATCAAATAAACCATTCAGGATTCATAGTTTCCAGCACAAATCTGGTTTGAAGTCAAACCTTAGGCTACGACTAACCATCGCATGACCTGCTGATACAAGGGCTTGGTTAAGAGCACCAATCCGAGACTATACAATCATTTCCCACGGATTATCAAAGATCATTTCACACTGTAACCAACAAAGGTGTGACAGCAAAAAATTAATTAGCAATGTCACAATTACAGTTCAAAAGCACTACTGCATTAAATGCTTTAAAACAGGACATACACTTGTGTTACTTTGTAAGGTCAGTGACAATAATTAAAATTTTGAAAGAATATTATATCACTACGTTATTTACCTATTATTATTATTATTATTAGTATAGGGCAACAAGTTAGATACATATATACAAATATATAGTATTTACAAATGTACACAGACAAGAAACATGTTTTATAGCAGAATGTCCAGTTGAGTGATCCTCTGTATGGCTTCCTCTGTTGGTTCCAAAAAGTCACTCAGGCTACCTGTGTAGGAACGTCGTGTACATTCACTTACAATATGGGGATCATCTGCCGAGATGCACCAAAGTCGCACTCTGGTGATGAGATATATTTCCACTTATAAAGGGCATCCCTGTGTCGTCCATGATTTGTTCTCACCCAATTCAGAGCGGTCCAAATCTTACGCGGTAGATGATGTTCACCAGAAAAGATGTTGTGTAAGGAACTGTCTGTGGCAACTTTCCAGCGACTTCTCCATTCTTCTAAAGGGTGAAAATTCCCATCAGCCAATGCGACAGCATCATGCTAAGATGGATGTCGTGACTCCAACCTCGTTACCATGAGAACAGGAATATCATCCAAAACAGGCAGTTGAGGCTTCATTTCTATCTTCTTGAACTCTCGGATGGGAGCATTTGATCTTTTAAAAACAGGTGGCATTATACCTGACAGAATTGGGAGCCAATAAAGGGGTGTGGACTGGATAGTACCAGATATTAACCGCAAGCTAACATTCAGTTGAGTACCAATTAGTCTTGTATATGGGCTATCCAGCCAAACTGGTGCACAGTACTCACCACACGAGAATACCAGTCCCAAAGCAGATCATAAAGTCTTTGCTGATGAACCCCAACTTGAGCCATACAATTTCTGAAGGATAATATTACGTGTTTTGAGCTTTTTTGACAGATTCATAAGATGTTGTTTGTAAGATAGTGTGCGATCAAGTGTAATCCCCAAATATTTGGGATAGCTGCTATGCCGAAGTTCTTGGTGACAAAAACGTATGTGAAGTTTAATGCCAGCTTGGCGATTATTCAGGTGAAAACATGACACTTCTGTTTTGTTAGAGTTAGGACACAGTTGCCATTTCTTGAAGTACGTTTCAAGTGAAATCAGGTCTCTTTGTAGCACTTCTTCTGTCACACTAAGGTATCGATTTTGAGTGGCTAGTGTTATGATATCAGCATAACAAAATATTTGCGATGATGTTTCTGGGAGATCGGAGATATACAAATTGAACAGTAGGGGAGACAGTACCGATCCTTGAGGTAATCCATTTTTGAGCTTCCTTTCTCTACTCATACTATTTCCTACACACACTCGAAATCTTCTGTCATTGAGCATATTGCTTATAACCTGCACGATGGACTTACGGGGTGCAATTCGGAGAAGCTTGTAAATTAATCCTTCTCTCCAGACTGCGTCAAATGCTGCTGTAAGATCAATGAATACAGCTGAGGTCTTGAGTTGTTTCTGGAAACCTGCTTCCATGTGGAATGTCAGTGAAAGGACTTGTTCGCAGCAGCTGCGATTTGGCCTGAATCCAGCTTGATCAACTGTAATACGCTGAAAAATAGTTGCGCTGATTCTGTTCTGGAATAGCCTCTCAAAAACAAGGGCAACTGGTCTATAACTGCTTGGGTCATTGGCAGGCTTACCTGGTTTCAAGGTGGAAATCACTTTCGTTCGTTTGAATTCTGCCGGGAGTTGTCTGTTCTGTAGAAGGTCGGTAAAAAACCTTAACAGCCAACTTCTTGCATTCTTCCCTAAATGAATGCGAAATTCTGGATGAATGTCGTCAAAATCTGGAGCTGTACTTGGTTTAACGTCTTTGAGAGCAGCATTGATGTCTTGCACCGTAAGCGGTTGTGAATACCTTGATGTGCGTGGTGTTCTTGATTCCAGAGTTTGGAGCTGGCGCCGTATGTATTTGGTATGTTTCTTATCTGATGGAGTTTGGGAAGTTGTGACGATGTGAGATGCTACTTCATCCGGAGTAACTCCAGGCTGTTGCTTCACCAAAGGTGTCCTTCCTCCAAGTTTTCTGCGGTGCCCCCAAGATCTTCTACTGGAATGAGTTAGGTCGATATTCTCCACTGTCTCAATCCACCGTTCTCTCCGGGTAGTATCCATGCTGGAAAGAAGTTCATCAGCTATGTCTTCATCACCAGTATGTCGATATTCGTTATAGAGTGCATCAGTCTCTACATTCCAACCAGGGATGTATTCTTTTCTATGGAATACTCTACTTAGCCGCCATCATAAGTGCATCTACGAAACGCTTGTAATTGTGCTTGGGAGCAATCCACCGAACACATTTATCCAGTTCAGTGGTGAATGTTGACGAATTTGCTTTTCTGAATTTCCTCCGAGCATGTGGTATTGACCGTACAACAGGAATTTTGAATCCAATGTCCACTACAATGGGGCCATGTTGACTGTGGGGAAAATGTCTTAACACTTTACGACTGGTATGTAAGGGCTGTCCTCCCTCATTGCTGCTAACAAATCACAAGTCAAGATTGGAATCCCTATTTCATGCAGCTGACTGGAAAGTACCAAGATCTTTTGGGTCAAAAATCAGATGGAGATTGTTCATTTCTGTCTATTCTACGAGTTTCTTTCCACATACATTGTCATCTGAGTACTTCCATAGTTCGTGATGGCTGTTGAAGTCGCCTATATAAACTGCAGGGTGCTGAGCAGTCGGGAGTATGGTACCTGACCACTGTGCATTTGGGGGTTTATAAATGTTAAAAATAGTAACATGTGCCACTCGCACAGCAACACAACGGATGTCTTCGTCTTCGTTTTGAAAGAGCAGTGAGGCATCTCGGATATTATTACGAACATAAGTAGCTATACCATGTGCACTGTGATATGTTGCACCAAGAGCTGTGAAACCATTAATGCGGCCCCTTTTCAGACACTCTTCTTCATTGGCTGTATGGGTTTCCTGTATAGACACAACATCTATATTATTATTCAGGATAACTTTGGACAGGTAGTCACATTTTGCTCTGCTGATGCTTTCTACGTTAAGCTCGAAAACATGGATGAAAGGTCCGATGTTTCTTGTCTGGTAGCTCTGAGAAGAGCCAATTCCATGAAATACTTCTGCCATTGCTGGAGGATCTTTAAAAAGATAGGTCCAGCAGCCACAGTAATTGCTTTCTTAGCACCACCCAGGGGTCACGTGTAGGGCACTCTGAGGGTAAACCTACGGACGTGAAGCATTAATGTACCGCCTATTTATCTACTTTTATGAGATAATAAATTCACTTACTTGAAGAATTCTGAATTTTTTAGGCAACCTGCACAAATTTAAAACTCCACTTGTACCTTTCCGTTTTATTAGTTAATACTAATTGTGTAAGTATGTTTGCAATCAACACACTAGAAGCACCTGACTGACAATGAATACTAAAATGAATCAGAAAGTGTGACCACATCACTGGAATGAACATAAATCAATAGCACAATTTTTTATGCTTACTACAATGCACAAGTTTTATTTGAAAACTATGATACCGAAGATGTAGCATAACTGACCTCAAAGTTTCATTTCTACAACACATTATCTGCTTTGGCGTCCACAAATGGAGGAATCTGACTTAACACACAAGAGAACAGAAATGATCAGAAAAAAGGAATCTAACCAAATAATTTTGAAAATGACATTATTTGAGTTATCACATTATTGAACTGAGCCATCATTATATTGATTAATGAAACTGATTATGTTAGTTTGAAATATTTATTGTTTACAATGTACATAAACTTAATTTCGAATTAGAAGATTTAATTTCTAATCTACAAGTATAGCTTTTTCTGTGTGTCACAGTTGGCATGAACGTATAAAAATATTACTCAGAATATCTGGAAGCAATAGTTTCAGATAGCATTTCAGATGATAAGAATGTGATGAACATAGGATGCAGAGAAAGTGAAAGAAAGAACACTTTTTCATGGTTGCTTAAAGGTATTGTAAACAAATACACTTCAAAAATATCTAGCTTTACCAGAGATTCTTTTTGTAGATATATATTGAATAAAACTACGAGTACATGATGGAACATTAAATATGACCTTAAAGTTCCTGAATATTTTTGATAATTTTAACCAATAGAATTTTCAGATATTAGTGTTTAAATGTAACCTTGTAAAAACAGGATTGAACTGATGAACATGGCCACTTTTGGAGATAAACCAACCTCTACTGAACATAACTGTGAATAGGTAAAACATATTCCATATTGTATAAAACTTGTAGTGTACGTACATTGTTTCTCCTTTGATGTATGGCAACAGCTTTTCATCAGTTTGTTCCTCTATGAATATTTCCTCCTTAGTATCTTTGGAAGGCTGTCAGTAAGAAATAAGACAAGTAGAATAAAGAAGTAAGGAATAAAAATATATAGGCCTAAAATAGAAACAGCTGAGAAAATAAATTTCATAGTGGCACAAGAAGAGTATAATTAATTTATCCCCCATTTAAAAAATATATAATGGAAAGGAACAATCAAATGAAAATCCCATTAAATGCAAGAGAGGTGTCTACTTTGGTGGTAAATGGTACACAAAAATACATTATTATCAAGCACTAAATTTTAAAAGGACAGAGAAGAAGACAATTTCCTAAAAACAGTATTCTACAATTTTTGCTATTTTTTTCTATTAAGCACACAGCTCATCCTTAATAAATGTATAGAATTTACAAACTCTTACTCATAATGTTTTCTGTTTTACAAACATAATCAACTCACATACCACTTGTGCAACTACTTCAAATAATACTATACAAATTCTATTAGGTTAAAATTTACATTGCATTTAATTTTTTACCCTTTTTGGAACCCAACTTGCACAATGACCTGCTGTGTTTTAACCCGAATCCCTTTGGCACTGCTTTTCAAACAATTGATGAGATATAAAAACATGAAAAGGAACACACTGTTGGACAGCAGTAAACACAGTAGCATAGAAAGGGAGGAACATTGAAAATTTGTAAATTTAAAATCACCTACATATTTGTGAATATTCAGCAGAGTATATGTACACATACATGTATGGGTGGAGGTACTTCCATGTATGTGAACATGTACAATTTTAGGAAAATAAATAATAGTAAGCAGTATCTCCGAATCATTACCCAATACCATTCCTTGCTTCTGTTTCTCTTTCTGTTGATCCCTAATTCCACAATGACTAGCCATTTTCTTCATCCTCTTATATTCACACTGCCCTGTTCCCATCTTCCTACATATGAGTTGACTTGTCACCTCTTTGTTCATTTCCATGTTCCTATATACTTTCTTTCCAAAAACACTTCACTGTAATATCAAATAATCCCACAGTACTCCTACCACTTTCCCAACAAGTGGACAATGCTTAAATCATAAGCATAGAAATATCTATCATCCCCCATCTGTACATCACATTAAGACCAAAAGCATAAATCAGTTAATGTCCCAATCAATGAATGAATCAATCAATGAATCAATCAAACAACAGCAATTAGGGCTGTTGGTTGTTTATATAGAAAAAAGATTGTGGAAATATATGAAACATATTATTTCAATCACTAAATCATTTTCCTATAAGTGAACATTTGCCAAAATTTGTCCCCTTGAATTGAAACTTATCTTCATGTTGTGACCTTTCCTACAGTTAAAGAACATGACTTAAATGTATTCATCAACTAATGTCATTCCAAGCCATCTCTCCAATGACATCTCAGAATATACTGCTTACTCAAACAACTTGTCTCCTTTCTCCAAGTCTCCCCAGCTGAAACTTTGCAATATCTCTGTAACACAACTCTTTTGTTAGAAATCACCTGCAAGAAATGGAGATATTTCTGTGGATCATTTCCTGTTCTCTACTCAAGTAATACTGGTGATGGTCTCACACTCTCATTGTGGCTTTCCTGGAGATTTATATGCCCTCTCCTTTACAACCCCTAAATAACCTCATAATCATATTAAGAGATCTGTAAATTTTATTTTCAATATGTTTAAATGATTACCACAATGAAGCTATATCCTTATTATGAATAGCTAGGTACTTACAGAGATCCCCATGAAGAAATTTCACCCATCAATACAATAATAAAACCGGAGAGGACTCTTTCTATATGTGAAGCAAATAAACTGACTTTTCACCACGTTTACAAATATAGCATTGCCCGATGTCCATCTTACAATATTGTCATGGTCTTTTTCAGTTACTCATAATCCTGAAACTTATTTATTACACAGAGCCTCATCACTTTTTTCAGTTCATTATTCATATTGTTTAATATATCAGAAAATAAAGGTCTCATTATACAGCCCTGTGGGACCCAATCCCATAATTGTTACAGGATCAAATAAAGCTTCACCTACTCTAATGCTCTGAGTCCTATTTTGTAGAAATACACCAGACGTGGCCAAATTTTAATGGTAAAAGTTATATTTCTACCTTTATGTAAACTATCGACCTTTATAGCCTAATCCTTGAACTTGTTTGGAGGCAAAGTTTCCACTTGGGATATCCTGGTTCACACTATTCTATTCTCTATTGTCGCCTTTAAGTGATTGTGTCCAATACTATCGAACGCTTTGCTGATGTCGAGGAATACTACGCAGTCTGAAATCTTTTTCATTACAGCTGTTCGTAAAATGCCATCAACAATATTCACGTTAATGAAAGAGCCAGGGGTCATGACAAAACCTCTTTGGAACTGGTTCAAAGGGATGTATTCCCTTACACTTTTATCAAGGATCTTACTTAATATGCGCCGAATAATGGAGCAAATACTAATCGGTCTCCATTTGGACAGATCATTCTCTTCACCGCCTTTATGTATAAGAACAGTTCTCGCTGCCTTAAGAACCTCAGGAATGAACCCACTTTCAAATATTCTTCTGATGATATGGGCTAAAATATTTTTTTTTTTGCTACTTGCTTTACGTCGCACCGACACAGACAGGTCTTATGGCGACGATGGGACGGGGAAGGGCTAGGTGTGGGAAGGAAGCGGCCGAGGCCTTAATTAAGGTACGCCCCAGCATTTGCCTGGTGTGAAAATGGGAAACCACGGAAAACCATCTTCAGGGCTGCCGACAGTGGGGTTCGAACCTACTATCTCCCGAATACTGGATACTGGCCGCACTTAAGCGACTGCAGCTATCGAGATCGGTAGCTAAAATATTAGCAGCAAGTGGATCATAAACAGATTTCAATAAAACCTTATCCGGACCTGGGCTAGTGTCAATTGCTATGCTCTTGATAATAGAGAAAACTAACTCTTGAGATATTGAAATTGTATCATCTAAGGTTTCATTCGTATAATCGATATAGGAGTCTCTCATGCAATCATTAGGAGTTTCAAATCTGTTCCTAAAATATCCTTCAACAACATCTTTCTCTAGTTTCAAATTATTAGTTCTTTTGCCACTTAAAATTTTTTCTAATTGCTTTCCTCCTTTGGTAAAAATATTCATATTGAGTCACTTCATACTCGAATTTAGCCTTCCGACGTTCACGATCATTCTTAGAGGATCTCTGTGGGTTACTGGAGGTTTTATACTGTCGGTTGTTATTTTTGTAAGTGCCACGTTTACGAGCTTCAATATATCTAGTAACTGGACTCATTGGACCTGGCAGTAGGTCTGTAGCTGTGGCAAGGAAGTTCACAAAATTAGTGACTTGTTCATTGAATTCAGCATCACTCAGTTCATGCTGAAAAATATCTAGCCATTTACTCAGTTCGTCGTGGTAAGGTTTATTTGTTTGCTCTCTTTGATCAGAGGTTATTTCCAACTTCGTTGACTGACCATTTTTACTAGAAATAGGAATAGGATCTGAAGGTGGAATTTTAGACTGGCTAGGTGTAGTCAAAGATGGATTCAACAAGCAGGCTCTGTATTGCTCTGGGTGTGATTTACTTATATGTACCTTAAGGCCTTTATACATTTGCCCGCAAAATTGACATTGTGTTTTGTTATCAGTGGTACTCTTATTGGTGTCATTTGCAGCCATAGTACAGGATGTATAACCTCGATAATATAGTTACAGATTATATTTGTCAATGATGATAATTTATTAGGTCCATAGACATTATTACTATGAAACTGTAGAATATATCAGAAAGTAGGTATGTGCAAATTATTTCGTCTTGTAAATGCAAACCATGAATTGAACGTATTATAGTGGGATGTTTAAAGAGAGTTAAAGATGGCAAGAAGAGAGAAACAAAAATACGAAGACCTTTCGTACCTTTACCGAATTTATCGCAGATAGGACAGTTTTATTAATTCGCACGATGAACACAACCACGAGTCAGCAGCGCTAGTAAGAACTTAAACTTCCACATCAGAAATGCCAGCGTAAACTCCGTGAATCCTCAAATGATATATCTCACAGAGAAGTAATTCAATGAATATAACAACGAGTTAGAACTCCTTCTAGCTCGTTGGAATATAACGTCACCTTATTTCCCACACAGACGCCAGGCAATTGTTTTCTGTCTGACACGCACAATAACAAAGAATAACTTAAACGTTGAATAACATACTGGAAATACACGACGTATGAATACTAACAAAACATGGCTACCGCTCCTTAGTTGGTGTAAAGTACACCTAGGTGGTGTTAACTAATATAGTATACTTTTCGAAAAGGTCAAGGAGAAATTTTACAATCAACACAAACAAGAAACTATAACAAGATGGCTGCCGTCTTGTTCATAACTAAACTTAAGAATTTAGTGGAAACATCATATTAAAAAAACTCAGCCACGGAAGACAACACTATCACGTATGTAAAACACACTAACAAACTTTGCAGTCAGTCGATGAACCCCAGACAAAGCACCATTTGGTTGATTTCAATACAGAAATTGCGTGTCTGAAATCAATGGTCAAATCAACAGCTGGGCATCTCAGAGAAGTTAACTGTTAATAATGTAGAATGACACTGCGTAAGCACTGTACAAGTCTACAGATAATTTCACCTTAAAGTTCTACACAACAATCTATACTGAAAGTGTGATTTTCACACCACACACAGGATTTCTGCAAACCAATTTTACTAATTCATCAAGGCATCAATAAATCAAAATAATGCACTTTTAATACTTATGTATAATTAATACAGCAGTATATACTGTGGAAATAAATCTTTCATCTACAACACACTGCACCCGAAAATGGCATAATTGGAGTTAAAATTGAGATTGCCGCAAAAGCTTAATTTAATTCGGTCAATGGGTCATTTATAACAGCTCTGGTGAAGGCCAAGATCTGATAACCTTGGAGAAATTCGCCTTTAAGCTCATAGCTGCATGGTCGTGTGGCGACCCGTCCCTATTTTCTTATTGGTCAGGAGGTTAACATGCGACAGATATGAACAGTTAAAATTTTCAAGGCTAACGCCGCCCGGCAAGTTTTCAGAATTCTTCACAAGACCAGTTTTGAACCATGATACTATAAGAAGACGTGAAGAAATGTATGATTGGTTTCCTACTAATCAAACCTTCTAGACTGAGGACTGATAAAATCAGTGTGAAATCGACGCTCAACTAACTCAGATTTTACTGTTTTCATACTGCTCTACTTTAAAGCACAACTTCACTTCGCTTTCCCACTATAATTCGACAAGATATTCAATGCCAAACGTCGTTTATTAGCCGTGATGTCTTACAAAGGGAACACATTATTTCGTCTTCTGCGCGACATAACCACTACAATATTAATTCCAGAACACGTGTGGTGTGCAAATCATCTGAACCCGCAAGTTACCTGTCGACTGACATTTAAATAGGCATGGTTGGAACACATATTAATGTGCCATTTTAGTTTCAGTATGTGTCAGTATGTGTATATGTGTGTGAGTGGAAGCCTACTGTTACAAGAAGCCTGCAAGACAAGGAACAAGGGGAATCATCATGCTGCTTGCAAGAGGAATCTCTACTTTCATCATGGTGCACCTTGCAAGGGATATTACTTCCGGAATGTGCCACTAAAAGGGGAGATCCCACAACACCCTAAAGGGTGCTAAAGGAACCAATCGTGAGACGTTGCCAACCAGGACGTAATCAACTTCCATCATAAAAGGTAGAGAACCTTTTTAATATTAATTTCCTTTTCAGAAGGACTTCATTCTTGAAATAATATCTTCTATTATTTTGTGTTGTTACAGATTCTTACCGCTTCTCATCTACTTATTGGTGTTGGTAAATTTTGTGAATGATTGAAATACACTCATGTCCATAAAATCCAGAGCACCTTGAAAGACTAGGAATAGGAAGTTCATATTCACAGGACATATGCATTAGTATGTTCTGAAGAAACGATTAGCATTTGAAACATGCCGATCCTCAGGTTCAAGGTCCACATCGATATCCCTGCGCACAACCACGGACTCGTAAATTGTGCCTGCGGCTCTCGTTGTCACCATAAACCAAAGGTAATGGATCAGCGTGACTTGAGCAGACGTGCCTGATGCCTCGCAGACGTATGCAAGAAAAGTATTGTCAAGTTAGTGAGTTTGAAAGAAGGCGAATTATTGGCATGAGAGAACGTGATACATCTATCTGGTAAACTGCAGCTTGTGTGCGAAGTGTGTCGGCAGTGCAGCGGTTGTGTACAGAACGTTCATAGAAGGCCGTAGATCACATCGAGATGGGTCCGGTCACACCAACCAGAGAAGATCGACACCTCATCCGGATGGCATTGCAGAACAGATTTGCGTCTTCCTCGGCTCTGGCGCAACAGTGGAACAGTGGAACACATCGTTCACTATCAGGAGTGACAATCCGTCCCCGTTGATTACGATATGGGTTACAAGCGCGTCTTCCACTTCTCCGCCTAACTTTGACCAATGTGCATAAACATGCTAGTCTGCAATGATGTATGAAACGACGTCACTGGGGACAGGAATGGCAGCAGATAGTGTTTTCGGACGCATCCAGGTCCTTTCTGTTTGAAAATGATGGCCGCGTTTTGGGTCGCCGCAGACAGGGGGAGAGGCATCACACTGACTGCTTTCACACAAGACATACAGCGCCAACTAAAGGCGTTATGGTGTGGGGTGCTATTGGGTACAACCACAAATCAGAGTTGGTGTGTGTCCAGGTCAATGGTACCAGTTTGACCTACGTGAATGGCATCCTGCGAATTTAGCCACACCCTTTCTGCACAACACCCCAGACGCCTTATTTCAGCAGGTCAATGCGCGACCACATGTCGCTGCATGAACACGTGCTTTCTTGTTGTCACAGAATGTCAGACGGTTGCCCTGGCCCACCTGATCATCGGACTTGGCGCTAATTGAAAATGTGTGAGATATGGTGAAAGGACGGGTATGGAGCTCTGACCCAATGCCAACCACCAAAGATGAACTGTGGAGCCAGATGAATGCAGCATGGATGACTATAACCCAGGACCCCATCTGTGCCTTATACGTGTTGATGCCATCACACATGGAATAAGTTATCAGTGCCTCTGGAGGACTCAGCGCCTACTAGGCAACGGGGCACATGCCGAACCTGGGGTACTGAAATGCTAATCGTTTCTGCAGAAAATACTAATGAACATGTCCTGTGAATATGAACTTCCTACCTCTAGTCTTTCAAGGTATTCTGTTGTTTATGAAGATGAGTGTACTTCTAAGAGTTGAAATGTGTTGCTATTGTAATTGTTCTACTATTTGAATTTCATTAACAACGTAGTGCACTAACAATTAAGTGTTAAAAATCACAGACCAATTTGTTTAACTTAGAACCTAAAACACTAACAGGGATGGATACGGTGCACTCCTTTGTGAATTGTTTACATAATATTACACCTCATCTTGCATAATTTCATCACTGAAGTATAAATTGTCACCCAAATGTTACTTATGTACATTAGGAACTAAAGGTAAGTTAAGTTATGTTAAAAGTAATGAACGTGGATGTAAATGAAGGAGTGTTAATAATAGGCTTTAATAACATACGATGCTCTATTTAAGAAGGCGGCTAGTGCTCAATGGAAATAGCCTAGCCTTCTTAAGTGACAGAATGGAATGATAGCTCATATTTATGAACAGTGAGGATTTAGCAACCAATATTGCATTATGGAGAGTATATTATTGAGCATATGAAGCGAACAGCACAGTTTAAGGTAATAAATCACTCTCTGTGCTCACTCAACAACACCAAGCTTGTCTAATTAGGGAAACGTATGTAATTAATGCAAATATTAAACCATTATTAGGCTATCTTCTATTATGTGGGAAGATAAATTGACAAATCATCTTAATGTGCTAAAGTGATCATTCTTCTAGTTATTCGATCATGATTCTTATAGCGAGAGAGACATAAGTTCTCGAATGTTCAATAAATGATGAAGAACACACGTAATGTAATAATCATGCCTAACTATAATGATTAACCTCACATGACCTAACTTTTGGAGGGTGGGGGTATTTGAAAAGTAGGGTTTAGCCAAGAATGCAAACTTAACCTAACATGCATGGATTCGACTCGAGGCCTAACATCACAGGCCATGGACTCAACCCTAGGCTTAACCTTACAACGTCATTAGCTTTACAGACTCAGGTTTGATGTCCAAGAGTGCTGGCTTAAGCTATCAAGCACGGATTTGCTGCCCGGCTTAACCTTACAAGGGCGTTACAGACTCGAGTTTGACATACAACCCCAGGCTTAACGTAACTAGACAAGATGAGACATGGTGCATGGGCTTTAGGAGCTGTGCTTCGTAGTGCATGGCGGCTATTCACATTATTTTAATAAGACAAAACAGATGGTGTAAAGCTTAATACATGTGCTTTATTCATGGGGGCATAACGCGGAAAGTTGACATCAGGTCATGCAGCTGAGTGACTGCAAAAGGCCAAAAGGGCTACAAACTAAAGGGCAAAAGGGAATGAGGTATGGTCTAGGGCTCAGTTCTGAATGTGGAACAAGATGATGGTATGGGACTGTGGAGATGGTGAAAGGTTTAACACATGTGCACTATTCATAGGGACATACCTCTATAAAGCTATTTCAAGGTCCTCAAGCTGAGCGGCTGCAGAGTCACAGATGTTTGTGCGTAATGTACTGCTGGTTTTTAGTGTTTGGAACTTTAAATGTTTATTGTAACAATTCGAGCTCAGAAATTTGAATTTTAGAATTATTCTAGAATTCTTTTTTTTGCTAGTTGTTTTACGTCGCATCGACACAGATAGGTCTTATGGCGACGATGGGAGAGAAAAGAGCTAGGAGTGGGAAGGAAGCGGCCGTGGCATTTATTAAGGTACAGCCCCAGCATTTGCCTGGTGTGAAAATGGGAAACCACGGAAAACCATTTTCTAGAATTCTAGAAATATAATACTGTTGATATCACTTAGGAGATTAAAACTTAAACGTTCAGAACATCAAAAAAAATGTTCACTACATGTGACTGGGACTGCTGAGTATCATGCTAAGTAAATGACTGCACGACTCTCATTTCATCATTTCACAATTTGGAGCTTCAGATGAAAAAGTAGATATAATCCCTCAGAATAAAGAGCGGTACATTGCGTTTGCAAAGTCTGTAAAAGTAGATGCTGAGCATTCTATAAAACTGAGATTCCTTGACTCGTTTCGCTTCATGGCGAGTAGCCTCGATAAACTTTCTAGTCATTTACAGTCTGAACAATTTACGGAAATTCGACGCGTTTTCCCCGAAGAAGCGCAGTTTAATTTACTTCGGCGTAAGGGTGTTTTTTGTTATGAATATCTCGACTGCTTAGACCGCCTCGAAGAACGTGCCTTACCATCGAAACAATCCTTTTACAGCTCGCTGAATTCAGCAGACATTAGTGATGATGACTATTTACATGCACAACATATCTGGGAGCAGTTCCACATTCAAACGCTGGGTGAATACTCCGATTTATATTTAAAGACAGATGTACTTTTGTTAGCTGATGTTTTTTAAAATTTTCGCTGTGTTTGCAAGAAAACCTACAGCCTTGACCCTTGTCAGTATTTTACTGCGCCTGGGTTAAGTTGGGACGCGATGTTAAAATACACGCAGGTGAATTTGGACCTGCTGACCGATATCGATATGGTGCACTTCATAAAATCATCAATTCGAGGCGGTCTGAGTCAGTGCAGCGGGCGGTATTCGAGTGCGAATAATAAGTACATGCCGAGTTTCGATTCCAGTCAGGAATCTCGGTATATCGTTTACCTCGATGCTAATAATCAGTATGGGTGGGCGATGAGTCAGCATCTACCTGTGAGTGGTTTCCGCTGGCTGACGCAGTGCGAAATTGATGCTTTACAGCTACACGCCCTAGGTGATGAAGCTGATAAAGGCTATTTCCTCGAAGTTGACTTACAGTATCCTAAAGAGTTACACACTTCTCATAATGACCTACCGTTCTGCCCTGAAAATATGAAGCCCCCGTACATTGCATCAACGACGAAAATGCTCATTGCTAATTTATGCGATAAATCTAAGTATATCATTCATTACCGAAATTTAAAACAGTGTTTGCAGCATGGTTTGAAGTTATCCAAAATTCACCGCGTACTGGAATTTAATCAGTCACCGTGGCTCAAGCCATATATCGATCTGAACAATAATTTAAGAACGAATGCGGTTAACGAGTTTGAAAAAGATTTCTACAAGCTCATGAATAACAGTGTGTTTGGTAAGACTATGGAAAATGTTGACAAACGCGTTGATGTAAAATTGATTACAAACTGGGATAATATTAAGAAAAGGTATGGTGCTAACTATTTAATAAGTAAACCAAATTTCCACAGCTGCACCATCATACATGAGAATTTAGTTATTATACAGATGAATCGTGTCAAGGTTAAGTATGACAAACCTACCTACGTCGGCTTTGCAGTACTTGAATTGGCTAAAACACTCATGTATGAATTCCATTACGATTATATGATGAAGAAGTACGCGCATAATGCGCAATTGCTTTACACAGATACCGATTCGTTTATTTATCAAATCAAAACTGATGACTATTACAATGATATAAAGCCGGACTTGGGTAGGTTTGATACGAGTAACTATCCTGCAATTAATCAATATCATCTTCCGCTAGTGAACAAAAAGGTTCTAGGTAAAATGAAAGATGAATGTGCTGGGAATATTATCGATTCATTTGTAGGTACTAAATCCAAGTCATATTGCATAAAACTCTTAAATGAATTACAAATAAAGAGATTGAAGGGGGTTAAAAAGAATGTCGTTCAGAATCAGCTAAGTTTTGAAAACTATAACAATTGCATTAAAAGTAATCCACCTGTTTTGCATAAGCAAATGTCTGTCATTAGAAGCAAGAAGCACCAGTTGTACACTCATTTAATTAGTAAGGTAGCCCTTAATAGCGATGATTGTAAACGGTTTGTCATTCCAAATTCTACCAACACGCTAGCCTGGGGGCATAGTAGTATTGATAGGTACTACTTTACATAAACATTATGCTAGAGGTGTGTGTACTTACGTTACGCTGTCTTACATCACAATTCACTGTAGGGGAGAGGTACGCTGAGAGCGTAGTACAGCAAGTTTAAACTTGTACATTCAAGAATTGCATCGAGAAGTACGCAAACATCACTAGGGTAAAACGATTCGAGATAAAACTTGTACATACAAGATGTAAATAAATAATGTAGAATTAGCATATTCTTTTATTTTAGGTTAGGTATTACCTTCCTCCCACTCCTTATTTGCAAGATAGAGTTTTTGTTTATTACTCATAGAAGAAAGAAGGTGATGAGCAGTTTCGTAAGTATAGTTCGGTAAGTATCTCGAGAGCAGAATTTTTTTTGTCAAAAAAGCACATAGCTTTGTAAAGCACGTGGAATTTGCCGCCACCGGGGTAGCACTGTTCTCTCTGGATTAAAAGCTTTGTTTTCAAACAAGAGCACGTGGAATTTGCTGCCACCGGGCAGCACGGTGATTAAAGATGGCGGATGATAGCTGTCAAAAAAGCACATAGGTTCGTAAAGCATTTAGAATTTGCCGCCACCACATAGAGTGTAGCACTGAGGTTTGTGATGCAAGATGGCGGATGACAGCTGCACGTGGCTTTGTTTCCAAACAAGAGCACGTGGAATTTGCCATCACCAGGCAGCACGGTTGCAAGATGGCGGATGACGTACCACATTTCAAAGGTAAGTAGCTAAAGAGGGCAGCACGGTGCTCAAAGATGGCGGATGACAGCTGCACGTGGCTTTGTAGAGCACGTGGAATTTGCCGTCACCAGGCGGCACTGAGGTTTCGGATGCAAGATGGCGGATGACAGCTGTCAAAGGTAAGTAGCTAAAGAGGGCAGCACGATGCTCGAAGATGGTGGATCTAAAGAGGGCAGCACAGTGCTCAAAGATGGCGGATGACAGCCGCACGTGGCTTTGTTTACCTCGCGCTAGTGAGGTTAAGTTGGTAGCACTAAGGTTTAGACCCGTCAAGATGACAGCACTGCTGATGACAGGTGACGAAAGAGGGCAGCACAGTGCTCAAAGATGGCGGATGACAGCTGTCAAAAAGGGCATAAGTTTGTAAAGCATTTAGAATTTGCCGCCACCACGTAGAGGGCAGCACTGCTTAAAGATGGCGGATGACAGCTGTCAAAGATAAGTAGCTAAAGAGGGCAGCACTATGCTTAAAGATGGCGGATGACAGCTGTCAAAAAGCACGTGGCTTTGTTTACCTCATGCTAGTTAGGTTAAGTTGGTACCACTAAGGTTTAGGCCTGTCAATATGGCAGTACTGAGGTTAGCGATGCGTTGTTGTCTGTCAAAAAGCACGTGGCTTTGTTTACAAATCTGTCAAAAAGCACGTGGCTGTCAAAAAGCACGTGGCTTTGTTTACCTCATGCTAGTGAGGTTAAGTTGGCACTACTGAGGTTTAGGCCCGTCAAGAAGGCAGTACTGAGGTTAGCGATGCGTTGTTGTCTGTCAAAAAGCACGTGGCTGTCAAAAAACACGTGGCTTTGTTTACCACATGCTAGTTAGGTTAAGTTGGCACTACTGAGGTTTAGGGCCGTCAAGATGGCAGCAGTGAGGTTAGCGATGCGTTGTTGTCGATGACAGCTGTCAAAAAGCACGTGGCTTTGTTTACAAATTCAAATCTCGCGCCAAAATTCAAATTTCCCGCCAATATTCAAATTTCCCGCGCCGCGGGCGGTGGAGGAGGAGGAGGCGGGCGGCGGCCGCCGAACCATCCAATTATACTACTAATGTTGAAAGACCTCAACCTGACCCGGAGTCGATGACAAGCTTTTCTTTCACTGAAGACTAAGTGTGAACGATTGGCACAAACTATGTTAACTGAATGTGGAAAGAGAATGCAACAAATTTTGTATTAAGTAAGGTCGTGACACATGTACGTCTCAGCAAAAATGAAATTGATTGTAGGAATATTCTGATTAGACTTGGAAATATTTGCTGTGACATGAAATACAAAGTTCATTGTTTTTGCAATTAACCTAGCATGCACATCTTAGAAAAAGAACATTGGCGGTACGAGCAAGTTGACCAGACTTGGAAGTAACTTAATTGCTAAGACAGGGAATACAAAGTTTATTGTTCGCGCATCGAACTGTGGGCTGCAGATTTGAAACCTGGAGATGTGTAATTTCCTGCTGAAATGTTTACATCACATGGTACCTAACATTTGAGCAGGGAGCAAATAAAAAATCCCCAGGCCACCTGGTAATCAAATTCAGCAAACTTTCCCTTGGACTGTTGACTATCATAATAGCTAAAGGATTCAATACACACAACCATCGAGCTAAAATAAATTAAAAATCACCGACCAAACTAGGAATCGAACCAGTGGCTTCTTTACATTGGCAAGAAACAAGAATGCTAACTAAAGAACTGTACATTAAAAGCTTGTTTGTTTAATTGAAACACATCAAATTCGAGTTCCTTTCACGGGGGTGGGGGGGGGGCGCAATAATAATATTCTCTTTACGTCTTACTAACTACACTCGAAAGTTTGAAAAGTTTGCAATAATAATTTTGAAGAACAAAACTGCTTTCATGCTGAATAGTCAACGCTCACGCACAATAAGAAACATAAGGTCAGCACTTTAACCTCTTGAGCTACTCAGCTCCGCAATGAATTTGCTAAGTGCAGAAATTTCAATCCCCGCTTTAAACAATTTTTCAAGATGCCAATGTGCAGAATTTAGTCCTGCAAGCTTTCCTTCATGTGCCAGTAAATCTAACGAAACAAGGCGGACGTATTTGAACACTTTCAAATACCACTGGGCTGAGTTAGAATAAAACATGCCTAGTTGGGGTTAGAAGGCTAGCGCCTTAACCGTCTGAGCTACTCAGCTCGGCTATTCAATTATTATGTACCATAAAAACACACACTAATAATGACGATAATAATAATAATTTGGAGAATCCAACCCACAAAGAAATGTTAGAGTTTTCGTGTTTTTATTTTTGGCGAAAAACATTACCAAATGAGGATCGTGATAAGGTTAACTATGCTGAGTACTCTCAAACACTACTGATGAATGATATAAGGAGAAGAAGAAGAGGAGGAGGAAAGGCCAGGATGAGGAGAAGAAGGTGAATAAGAAGAAATCTGTCGCTCTACAGGCTCGTTTCATAGAGATATTTTTAGCACATACTTTTAAATCTTCCTCGGTTTGATATCCCTCTGACCTCCTGCAGAAGGAATTTCCATTCACGGCTGGCCACAACAGTGAAGGAATTGTTGTAGGTAAATGATTTTTGCTTAGGAATAGCGAGCAATGTCGAGCTCAGCGCTCCGGTGTCTTTATCATGGTGTTCAGAAAGGCTATGAAACTGTTCATACAAGTAAGATGGGGATTGTAAGGTAAGGAATTGATGCAATGAAGTTAGGGTATGCAGCTTGCGTATGTCTTCAAGGCGTAGCCATCCGAGGTTGACATAAGACTGGGTAAAATGATCTGAAAATTTCAGATTAAATATAAATCTTACACAGGCATTCTGTGCACATCGTAGTTTATCCAGAAGCTCGGTTTTCATGCCTTTGTAAACTACGTCACAATAATCGAATATTGGAAGAACGAGGGTTTCAACTAGTTTCTTCCTTAAACTGAATGGGGAAAGTAAATTTGAAATTGCTCAATAGGTGCAGCATCGCGAAAAATCGTCTACTCACAGATATTGTCTGATCCGTCCACGAGAAGTGCTGTTCAATGACCACTCCGAGACTTTTTAGAGTAAAGCTTGCTTTTGAAGTCATACCTGAGGAGTGGACATGCAGTAATTAGTGGAAATAAGTCTTGAGTGGGCAACTGCTATGGTTTGGGATGTTTTGGGTTTAAAATAAGTCCATGCTGGGAAGATTATTAGCTTATGGCTTCTAGTGTGCCGTATTCATGTGTGACATATGCTACAGCGCAAACAAAACCAACTAGCACGAGGTCAGGAAACATGGCGCCGGAGCAGTTTAGACGAGGACTGGTTTATAAATGTCGAATACGCAATGAAGTGATTGTGAAGAAAGGACTTTACTTTCATCTCTAAGCGGAGAAAACGTGCATATATGTGTAAATATTGTTAGAATTAAATCAAATGTAAAATGTAGAATGTATGAAAACAAGAAGAAACCAAAGATTGAACACATAGGGTAATGTTACGGAGTATAAAATATCGATATTTGTTAATAAGAACGGTAGCGACATCTAGGTGTCAGTTGATGTAAGTAAACACCTAAGATACAGTTCCACATCTAGTATCTAATTTTGTTATTCTATGACTTGTGTAAAACGTTAAAAGTATTCTTGTTCATTGTTAATGTCAATGTGATGGTAGTATGGAAATGATACGTAAAAATTAGAAATTGTATGCAAAAGGAAGTTATTAGGGGATATGTATATGCAGTTAAGCGAATGCACCTGGCCTAAAATAACGGTGATATTCTTATGATTGTATAAAGGCCAAACCATTACAGAAGGAGCAACACGATATATAATAGAGATTGTCCGTATCGTAAATAACTTCATATAATCAGAAGTGTATGCGTAATTGATTTACTAGTGGCTCTGTCTGTTGTCAAAGAACTAATATTAACCTTTTTCAGGTGTAATCTGCATGAGTCTAAAATGATGTTGTCAGAAATGTATTCAAGAAGTACTAATTCACAGAAGAATATGGAGTGCTAAATCATGTACGAGTAGGTCCAGCTGAGATGATGGAGTGGTTACCGGGATGGATAACCTAAGCCAGTGATTCATATAACCCTGGCCATTCAAGTCAGTAACTGCTTTCCATTATAATGATGTCTTTTTACTGTGTGCACTTTATTTGATGAAACATGCATCTGTATTTTATTTCAGTTACTAGTTTCTTTAATGTAGGTAGTAATGTATATGTAGTACATGTTCTGAAGTAGTTCGTCAAAACGTAATAGTAATTACACCTCGAGCAGCGTGATATTATGTTATTTGGTATATAGGAATTCTCATATGCGTTTGGCGACTCGGCATTCGAAATGATACGATACCATGCGAGTGAATGAATGGTTATGTTAGTGGATGACTTCGACATCGCTTATATTATGTTGTAGTGCCGTAATTACTGGAAGACACGAGCCTATGTATACATATGTAACAACATTAACATAGAATCAGCATATTTATCGCGAAGCTAACCTTGGTAATGCAGGTAAGTGACACAAATGTAGTAATGTTTTGAGTAATGACACTAGTGTAAATCAACGTGAGATAATAATAATAATAATGACAATGATGATGGTGTGAGTGTCAAATATATTAAGTACCTGCGATGATGGTGGTCATTGTGTTGATGAATAATTCAAGTGTATTAAGTGCTTGTGGTGGTAATAGTTATTACGATGATGAATAATAAAACATGGGGATGATATCGTGATATGCCACTGATGTGTGGGTTAGCTTACATAAAATTTAGTGGTTGAAATAATGAAAAGTGCTGTGCTGTGTGGATTATTTAATAAGATGGAAGGTGACAATGAAGATTTATCTTGATGTCGCTACATAGAACGTATTATTTAATAGCGTTATGCCAGTGTGAAGTTAGATAAAGCAAAAGGAGGTGTAACACTCGTATTTAAGCTAATGCTAAAATTGTAATGCCCTGGTATAAGATGATGTTAAGGTTATAATACTCTTACATGATTGAATGCTGGGATCGTAATGTTGATATGTAAGTGTAGGCTAAGATGGTAAGGCAGATAATTATTAATTGCGATGTGATGTCGGTCACAATTGTCCTATCGATTATCGTTACGTTTCGGATGTCATATTCAAAATTTATGTCAATCATTAGGGTTTTTAGTCAGTATGACGGCGACGTGTTTGAGGCGTGCATAAGGCTTACCACGCGTACGGCTTCGAGGATATATGACGTGATATTAATAAGTTAGATGTTTACTTCATGGACATGGTAGTTTAGTAGATGTAGTAGAGATGTCGTATGTGGTTTTATTAACATTTGAGTGTATATATTCTTGTCCTTATGTATATTATCTTAGATTATTTATTATATGCATTAGCATTAAGGTAACATGATCCTCGAAGGTATGCGCGAGGAGGGACGTGTAATTATTGTCGCGTTGAGGCGAACCTCATCAGAACGTACGAGTTAGTTAAGGTGGTGATGATTATTTATTTTAATTAGGTTAAGCATCACATATAAAAAGACATTATTATCAGCTGAATTTGACATGAACGAGATTCTCCTATTGAAAATCAGACATCAAATCAAAACTGAAGGAAAAAGAATACCTAAAACTTGTGGAGTAAAAGAAAGAACACGGTCATAATGGTAATTTTCCAGGTTTAGGCATGTTATTGAATAAATATAGATTTAGGTTTGGAATTTCAAATAGCTATTATAAAATGAGGAATGATCAATTTGAAATCACTGCATTATGTTGAATCGGGTATAAATTAATTAAATTACGACAGCCGTTTTATGTCATTACCTATTTGTTTTTCGGTAATATTTGAAATCTGGGTTATACTTTGGTTTCGTCTTAACTAGTAGGATCATTTATATTAATAAATATAATCCGATCCAGAATATCTCCATCTTTTCATTATAAAATAGATATACCTGGCCTTAATTATGAAATCAATTCAAATTCCAAGATCATATTTGGTATAATCAATTTTAATTCAAGACAAGGTCTCGATTGTTACAAGCATGTCATAAATTATGAAAATAGGTGATGCAAATATAACGGCGATTTGCTTAGAAACTTTAATATAGAAATTTGATAATAAGCCGTCCGATAGGATTCCGAATCCAATTTTCCACCGTTGATGCGATTTCTATTCACCGGAACATATTAGCTAGCTGAGGCACATACAATGTCCTGTGATCCTATGAAACAGCCCCACAACAATAAAAGAACCCGTCAAGACCCTGGGTGTAGAGTGCTCCCAATGCTAACCTATGGGGCAATGCCACGAGGAGGGCGTACTAGATCCATGCTAATTTCCTCGATTGCTTCCGAAACGTCTGTTGGTTTTGCATTGATATACAATTGTACGTTGCCAGCAAAAATGTGACATTTACAATGAGTCAGCTGTTTAGCTAAGTCATTGATATAGACTGAAAGTGGCAAGGGAGCTTGGGTTGACCCTTGTGTTACACCTGTTTTTACATATTGCCACGAAGAAAAGGTACCCTGATTGACGACACTTTGGTGACGTTCACGTAAATAGGCTCCCATCAATTTCAGAGTACTGTAGGAGAACCCTAGGGGATAAAGTTTGGATAGGAGCAACTCATGGTTTACAGAGTCAAATGCTTTGCTGAAGTCCAACAATACTAGAATTGTCAGCTTTTGCTCATCAGTAGCCTCATCACTCACGCTTAGTAAGGTAGTACATGTACTGTGATTTCGTCGGAAAGCCGACTAGTGTGGGTCTAGTATGTCGTGGTCGTTGAGATAGTTCGTGATTTGATTATGCACAATGTGTTCGAGTCCTTTGGCTGTTATAGACAGTATATTAATAGGTCTGTAGTCACTGTTTAGTCCAGGAGATTTTATTTTTTTGTACAGGATGTACCAGGGTCATTTTACAAACAGTTGGAAATACACTGTTTTGAAGGAAGAAGTTGTATATGAATGTCAATGCTGGAATAATGGTGTCGATAATTTTCTTTATCATTATAATGCATATGTTGTCCACCCCTGTGGATTTAGTTTTAATTTGCAAGAAAAGCGCTTTCACTTGCAGAGGTGAGACATAACTACAATAAAATTTGTCTCTGCCAATGCGTAGTGGGTTGTAATTTGCACTCAATACATTTTCTTTTCCTTCTTCGTTTAACTGAACATGGGAAGACATTAAGTGATTATTGAATTCATCAACAGAAAACTCCAAATCGTCTACCTTGTTCGGTTTATTTAGTCCGAATTGTCGGATTGACTTCCATAAGGTACCGGGTCTTACGTGAGGTTTTATAAGGTCATGGGCGTACGATAGTCGAGCGTTTCTTACTGTATCAGCCGTTTTAATACATAGTCATTTGTAATAAAGTTTTCCTCTGTCGGGTAATGTTTATATTTCCTATGAGCTGCATCCCGCTGGGCCATCATTACTTCTAATATTTTTTATCCACGGAGGAGTCTTTTAAAGATGCGTGCTGTTCATAGAGCGGCGTGTTTGTCAAAAATTTGAAATATCATGTTATTGAAAGGGTTGACCATGTTGTCAATGTTAGTTGTATGAGTTATCTCCTGCCACAGCATCGAAATAGCGTCTTTCAATAATTTTTCGATGTCAATATGGCTATAGTCTCTGTAAGTCACATATTTAGGTTTATGTTTGGGGTATTGCAGTGCGTAAGACATAAAGATAATGTCATGGGCTGACAGTCCGGGAGGAGATATCTGGCCATGATGTAATACTCTGTCAGGGTTGTTCGTTACTATTACGTTCAGTAGTGTGTGTGAAGTTTTAGTGTGGTGAGTGGGAGAAAGTAGGAGGATCGCCATACCGCATGCCAGAAACGTATTCAATAGATGGGTGGTTTTGGAAGGATCTGAATCTAGAAGGTTTGTATTGAAGTCTCCCATCATTATAACATGTTTGTACATAGGTTCTGTTAAGATCTGTCTCTACGTCATTCAGACGATGAGCTTTAGGTGGCTTGTATACAGCACCTACTAAGCATTTCACAGTAGAGACCTGTATCTCTATGAACATGTACTCAGGTTTTCGCTCATACGGTTGAGGAGACTGACTGATAATTTGAGGTATCAAGCATGAAGAGACAAAGCACAGACCCCACCTCTCCCTTTGCCAAGTCTCTCATTCCTCAGAAGGCAGTAGCCAGGTAATTCCAGATTCTTAGCCTGCTGTTTGACTTTGAACCAACTTTCACTGCATAAGATTATATCAAAGGACAGTAGTATGAAAATCGCTTTTAGTTCATGTATACGAGCTTGATAAACTAAACTCTTTGCATTAAGGTGACATGTGAAGTGCGCTTTTATGTCTATTTAGGGTTGACTGGAGAATGTGTGTTGCAGCTTCAAGGAGTGGGGATTGGGTCAATGGACTAGCAGGTAGACAGGTTGAAGGGATGGATTGGGAAGGGGAAGTGTGACAAGGGAAAGTATTGCTATGGTCATAGGGAATACGGCTGTGGTATGCATTGCCAATTAGTAAAATAAAATTAACTAGAACACAGCATGCGACTATATCCTATGAATGGTCAGCAATTAACATATTTTAGATAGTGAAATTGTCCGTAGTAGTAATAATATTAATAATAATAATAATGTGCAACAGCAGATTAGGCATACAGAATACACAAGTAGGAGCTTATTGTACATAGTGTTGGTGTGAGATCTATGTGGACGTAATATGGAGGCCTAAGTTAGAACCAGTTAGGAAATTAATAAAAAGGGTAAGTAGATGGACAGGTGGTAGGATCAGAAGGGAGATAAGCAAAGAGATATTTAGATAAATAGATAAATAAATACAGTAAATGGATAGATAAGTAGAGAGCTAGATACATAGATAAAGCAACTTGAAAAAACTAGGTTCTCAGCTGTGACTTATGTTGAAAGATGGGAGTGGACTCACATTGCCAAGTGATAAGGCAGCAATGCAACAGAAGCTTATGCCATAGGAAGTTCCATTAACTGGCACACTCTTAATTTCATCCCGTCGGCATTTTTGATTACGATGTCTCCTGAGTAAGTCACAGTGTTTGTACAACCAAAATGCAGAATTGCCATTTTCAAGATGGACATTCTGATGGCCATTAGATCTTCATGGATTTTCATGGATGAGCCTTTCAGTTTCCTTTTCCTAGTGAAGATATCCTGACATGAGCTATAGGACAAAAATTTCACTAGGAGAGGTCTCATTTTCCCTGGTGATCGAGGTCCTGCTCCGTGACACCTATCAATGCCATTAAGTCTAACATCTACACCTACTGCTTTGCACACGTTCAGCACTGGTTCATCACAGCTTTCGTTTGAACATTCAGGGATGCCAAAAATTCTTACATTACTTCTGATGTATTGCTCCAATGAATCACACTTGGCATCCCTATCCTTCTTCAGTTTGTGGATTTCTGTCTCCTTCTTATCAAGTTTTTTAGGTAACTCTGAAAGTGTTCTGATATTAAATTTTAAACTTTTTTCAAGTTCTTTTATGACCACTTCTGTTATGCAGGACAAAATGGCCTGCACAATTTTTTCGAGGAAGCTGTCCGAATTAATGAAGTCGTCCACACACACTTCATGAGGCAGCGTATGTTGGCAGCACTGGTAGTGGCTGGGCTTCAAACTCCATTGTTTCGGTGGGCCATTTTCTTTACAATGAAAATTTGGAACAAAAAGAAGATCAATACCGACAACACATGTGGGTATATAAAGTGTAACATATCTGCAAGTTTTTATCACTTCCACTGCTGTATAACACCTTCAAATCACTTGATTACTGTGGAGCCTCATTCACTCACATCCCTCACCAAACATTTCAACAGATAGGTTAGAAACTATACATGGTGCGGCCTGAACGGTATCCTGATGCATTATACATTTACACAAGGTTTACCTACATCAGTACGTTTAATAATTGTAATAATAATAATAATAATAATAATAATAATAATAATAATAATAATAATAATAATAATAATAATAATAATAATAATAATAATGAGCACTAGAATGAGTATTAAGTTTCAGCGAATTTCACACTTTCCTGCATTCTTGTTGTTGTTGATGCTTGTTGTTTTAAGCGGCCACACATCGAAGGTCATCGGCCCATTTCCTGCATTCAGTCAGTGTTTTTTGTCAGTATATACATTTTACGAGGTAGTGACTATCGCACATATCATTTCAAAGTAAACAAACAGTCATCCTTTGGGTTGTGGTATTTTGTCTATACGCAAATTTTGTTGTGGAAGCAATGTATTTCAGCGACTAGAAAATTGAGAACGCAATGTAGGCCTTGCCATTCCCCAACAACACAGAATATACAATAGTAAGCAGATCAAAACATTGAAAATTCGATAGATCAGTCGATCAATCATAGTCGCTACTGCTTGCTATAGTCTATCCATATAGCTACTGATGCTATTGGTTACTTCACATTCAAGATCACACTTGTTTTCTTTAATGTTTATTCAGATTTATTTACAATTTATTCCTGGCATAAAAGACATACCCAAGATTAATGTTATAAAAATTGAAACATGTGCTTCTATTAATGGATAAACATGGTATGACCATTTCATCTGGTAGAAGAATGAATTTTGAGACTTTTTTCTGAAATCCCTGTTATTTCCTGGATTTTCTGCTATTTATTGAATTCCCTGACATTCCCCGGTTTCCCGTATGGGCGAAACTCTGTTCAACCTGTATTTGTATGGTGAGGCCAGTCTTCTTTTTTTTTTTTGTAGAAGTGAAAAGATGTTCATGAATGTGTGTCAATGTGTATATCTTTACTAGCTGATGTGATAACCTCCTCCTGTCTTATTAGTCAAATGGGGACGCTCATGCTTGAAGTTGGCTACAGCTTCAATGTTGAAATTTACTATTGAGGGATGTGTGCTAAAGGATCTCTAACGAGAGGAGAATAGAAAGATATTCAAGATTAGGAAATAAGGGTTAAATTTGACGAAAAACGCTGTGTATACATTTGCTTACCCCCTCGACCTTTCTGGTGTTAACTAGTTGCCTTTGCAGCATCAGAACAAATGACACTTGCACATCTTGTATTGTATCTGTGTGGCATTTAGGGAACGGAGTGTGGCGGAGGAGAGGAGATGGGCGGAGAACTTAGCTTATGCAGTGTTGGCTGTAGGCTGAACATTTACACCGATAATGGCAAAACTTCTTCGGAGCAGCTAAAGAAATCAAAGCTTTCTCGCAAAACAACCCTCAGAAAACCAACTCTTCACACAACTGCAGGCATGAGACTGACATGGCATTTTATCCCTCCTGCAGCAACACACTTTGATGGAATCTGGGAAGCAGCTGTCAAGAGTCTGATATATCACCTCAGAAGAGTGATGGATTCTTATCGCTTCACCAACAAAGAATGGACCACTCTCATAACACATACATCCTTTCACCAAACATCTTTTAGACGTGCCTTAATTGTGTAAATTGAAATTTGTGAATTTAGACATGTCTTAATTGTGCAAATTGTCATTTGTGAAATTACAACAAGTCTCCTCATATTTATAACACACGTTCCTCTATGTAACACTTTGACTAGAGTGATCAGGATCGTGATTTTTATTCCTTAGGAATGAGATCATGGCTGATGATGCCCATGCAATGGGCAAAACATGTCTCCTTAAATTAGTATGACAAGATCAAAATCTTAATATTAAGAACCCAACGTGTACTGAATACATGGATTTCAATAAACTTTTGTAACATTGTTGAATTAATGTACATTTTAATACGGACCAGTCATGAGATTTGTGACATATAATTATCTGAGATTGTTGTAAACAACCCACGGAGTGAAATTAAAGTCCACTGTTTGTATCAGAGATGAACCCTGCATACAAATGTTAGACTAATGTTGTGTAGGAAACTATCAACTCATATAAAGACTATACATCCAATCATATATAAGGAAGGCCATCTTCTTGTCGGTGGAAGACTGCACAATGCTCCAATACTAGTGGACTGGAAGAATTAGAAATTCTGCTTCATCTCACAAATATAATTATGATGGCAGAACACCTTCATCTACTTCATAATGGCACTCAACACACTGAGAGAAAAGTTTAGGATCTCATCAGCAAAGGGGACTGAAAGAAGCCACACTCATACACATCTCAAGTGTTCTAACTTGAATGCAGATAACTCAGAACAATTATTGCAAAATATACAAAAGGTGCCTCTAACCCTGACATACCCATTTGTTGTAACTAGCATAGAGTATGCCTGCCCAATTCTAGTAAGAAATCGTGTGAAATCGAACAAGACCCGACCGCCTATCTACCAAGGCTGTCTAAATAGACATAATACCTGATCTCACCACAACAACATTTCTCTCCGCACTTTATCGACTTAGTTCTCATAGAGGTCAACTCCTGAATATTTACAGCAATAATGGAACAAACTTGTTTGGAGCAGCTACAGGAATCAAGGCCTTTCTACAAAACAACCCTCAAAAAACCTACTTTTCACACAACTTCAGGCATGGGACTCAAGTGGCATTTCATCCCTTCTGCAGCACCACACTGGTGGAATCTGGGAAGCAGTTGTCAAGAGTCTGATATATCAGCTCAGATGAGTGATGGATTCTTATCGCTCCACCAACAAAGAAGGGACCATTATTACAGCACATACTCACATCCCCTCACCAAAGCTAAATGATGACCCTTTTGACACTTCCTACCTAACAACATCCCATTTCCTTATAGGAGAGCCAATTGCTTCACTCTCTGATCATGATTATACAACCTTGCCCACAAGGCTATACGTTCAGCAGCTAACCCAGAACTCCCAGAAGAGATGTTGAAATGAATATCTCAATAAATGGGCAATGAAATATCCCATAGCAACATAGTCAAACTGAAAGAAGATGACACGAATGCTATGAAGTGGGCGATGACAGTGATCTAATGTGTATCCTGGTAATACCAATATAAATGGTCCATTATTGAACATTTGGACGGACCATTTATATTGGTATTATAAATTTACTCATTCGGAACAAATGTTTGAGGTTCACTATGGGAATCAACAATCAACATATCCTGGTAATGACGAATTCATTCACGTAACGAAAGTTCAGGTGAGTAACGGTGAACTTACTAGCCCTATTCACGAACACTATCCCTTACGAACTACGAAACATAAAGGCAAGATAACTCTTGAATCGCTTATCTATTCCTTGCATGTTGAAGTAATATTGTTCCGGGATTATCTGCGGAACGCAGAGAGGTGAAAAAAGGTGTCGGTTTTGAATGGGTCTATCTACGATATCAAAGATTATTTTAAACATTAAAATAAAGGTTATATTTCTTTTCAGATCTCAAACTTAACAAAAATTTTCACTAGGTGAAGGAACAAAATGTCCGATACAAAATAGCAAACAAAAATAGAAGCGCAAGGGTTGGAAATTACAAGTTTTGAGCTTCCAGCTCCAATTTACAAGTTTACAACTTCACAAATGTTGTGTTTGTTTAGATAACGAGAGATATCTCCCAAGACACAGTTCAAGAGCACCTTGCTCCAAAGGTTACACGTACAGCCTTCCGAAGGCCCCCTCAATATTACACCAATATCACGAAAGAGTTTACATGCTCTTTTAATTCAACCAAGGAGGCTATGCTCAAACCTTACAATTTCTTGCCTCTTAAGGCACAACGTACAATTTACAATTCCTTTACACAGGGGTATCTTTTACCCATACTACTGGGCCTTTGTGGAAAAGAAAAACAGGATAAAATACTGGCCCAAACTCAAAATGTATGGAGCCGTACACTTGCGCTCCTTTAAAACCAAGATTTAATACCCTACTTGGGCTTGTGGCCCGATGATGCAGAGGCTAGGGAATCCCACACTACTGAGTGAATAGAAAAAGAAGTTAATGAGTGATTTACAGGAGGAAAAAAGTAACAAAATCATAGTCACTTCAAGATAAATTGAAGGAGAATTTGAGATGGTAAAGAATTCTCCATTCACCGATTTACAGTTTAAGTCTGTATGAAATTTTACATTAGCAGAAAGAAAGTTTACGTTATAGAAAACAGATGATTACATAGTTAAATATAAGAACCTACCCCTCGCTTGAGTTTGCGGAAATAGATACAGAGATAGAAAACTGGTGGCTTTTACCTGGGCTGATGTACTTCCTGCCGAACACTTAGGCACACCGCCTCCTCTATTAACACACACACCCAGAAATTTGAAGAGTTTAGACGAGGTCACTAGAAAAGCCGCGGCATTTATACCCGAGGGGAGGGTTCGAGAAGGCATCGGACTAAATCCGACCACACCCTCTCAATTTATTGGATACTCAAGTAGATACAAGAAGCTTATGATTGGCCAAAAAATAAATACAGAAAATTTGTGATTGGCCAGACTCCAAAGCTGGCAGGATGAGAAGGAAGTGTTGCAAACCATGAACTATCAAAATACATGAAAGTCAATTTAGATGAGAAAACTCATAAACACAAGACTTCTTTAAATCATTAATTATTACACCTTGCACCAGAGTGCATGACTTCAGTTTTTTGTACGGACATCTATGGAGAAAAGTTCAAACTTCTAGATGTACACCAAAACAAAACAAAGAAATCCAGTCAGTTTAAGTAACTTTAAAATAAAATATTACTCAGTTATTCAGTAGTGACATCTTCTGATTACTACTTTATGCATTAGCAGTTTCAAGTTTTGTTCAATAGATAGTGTTCCTTAAGGCACTTCTATTAAATGTGCGGGGTTGAGGTGTACTTCCTGGTACAAATATTATAAGTCAAAATGGACAAGTAACACCACAGACCACATTAGGGAGAATAACAATACTTTTCACTTCCCAAGAGATGGCTGCAATGTGTGTAGTATACAAGCGAACAAACACAGTAAACAAGCATATAACCTACAACTTGTATGAACAAATTATCTATAAATCAATAATTAATATAATCAATAATATAACAAAGTTGTTTCATTTGGAATCAACTAGTAAAATATCCTGTAACAGTAACAAAACAATGTGTCTTTTAGCTACTTTGTGTTCAAAACTATTTACAAATTCAAAAGTATTAGTAGGAATGATACCAGATCCCAAATAACATAGAATAGAGGTCTTTGGAATAATCCTAACTGCTGCACAAATCATAATGCAAGATTGTGGAACAACTTGAAGGAAAAGTGAAAACTAGGTAAGTAAACAGTCAATCTCATAAAAAAGTATATTTTCTGTAGGACTATCAATCATGTGCCCTGAAATGAAGGATCAAACCCTGGTATCTGTTGAGCAATTTTCTACCCATTTCCATTTCCTGACGATGGCTTATCAAATTATGTACATTACCTCACGAGAGTTTTCCTGCGATGACCCTGGCTCTGTTAACTCTGATTTAACTTCTTCTTTCAGAGCTATCACTTCTGATACGTGTTCAAAATTTTCCTGTGGAAAATAAGATATATTAGGTATGCTCATAACACACATCTACAAATACTGTCACTAACAAATGAGTATGTTAATTCATTGATTTCCAGTATTACAGTTACTTTCAGAATTTGACTGATGTTTACGGATGATTTCTACCAGCAGAGAACTGTTATAACCAAAGGCTGTACTGAGAATGGTGTTACTATTCTTGCCCACTCCTTATGTCACAGAAAGGATGAGATGGAGAACAAAATATAAAATGCAAAATATTTTCTAGCCATATCAGAAGATATAATACCAGGGATGGAATTGGGGCCATCTCACACAGAATTTGGAAGGAAGCAGCGATAGGCATAAACACTAAATTGTATGAACTGTTTTCATATGTACAATCATATCAATCAAATCATAAAAGTTGTGTGAACAAATTAGAAGCGTTACAACTGTTCTAAATAATTTTTTGTTCTCAGCATACAGTTTCTTTATAGACAGATTAAGATACCTTGAAATAATGGAATCATATTCTCTACTCTGGTTTCGCTAAGATCACAGGGGCTACATAAACCATTAAGGCAGTTCTGTTTCAAATAGCATATATCAATGCTTCCAAGTTTAAAATGAAAAAAATTAAACATGAATGAAGCAGACTTATCACAGTCATATACCAGCAAAATATGTGATGTAGCCCAAAGGAAAAGCAACTAGAAATGAAATATTTTACTACTATAAGCATGTTATGTAGTGTTCTGTAAGGAGCTGAGGGGATGAGAACACCGTCAGTGGAGAATCAGCAGTGTTGGAGTGTATATCTGCAGTTTCAGAAGATCCCATTTAAATTTTTCACTTGGATTCATAAAACCTTGTCAACAGCAAAGGGGGGGGGGGGGGGGGTGGGACTGTGAATGAAAGCTCATGTTTTAATATAAGTTAACCTACTACTAAAAGTGAATTAAAGTATCAAGTTCTACAATATACCAACTTAACGCATTCAATATAGAAGAGAACAGTAGCTGAACTAAGGAATGGATAAAAAGGATGAACAAAGATGACAGGGAAATAATGAAAAAGAGGAAAGAAAAACTCTGTTTAATGTGCCTTAAGAGCCTTAAGAAATTCTTCTCAGAAATCCTGCATTCTAGAGCCCTTAGACATGGTTCTCTATATAACATAGGCTGACCTGCATTTGAGGAATAAAATGAGCTAATCACTACTCAGCCTTTTTGAATGAATTCAATGCCTGAGCAAAATACTTATTTTGAGATAAGTATATTCAGATTTTGAGCTATTTTATCCCTCACATGTCATAGGCAAATCTGCTCTTTCTTCAACACACATAATATCCTCCAGCACATTGTGGATGTGAGGGTAACCCAGAATAATCACACCTGTGTTGACTTTTTGTTTAGCAGACTGGCGTATCGTCTCAAAAACACTAACGAATGATTTGTGATTTAACTTCTTCTACACTAATTATGGTAGGAGTAATCATTTTTAACATGTGGTGCTAATGGTGGTGCAGTACTGTTGGAGAATATTAGTTTTAAAATCAATACAATGGGCCAACTATCCTCTATTATAATCGGAGGGGGAAAATAAAGGAGGTGCATTCCCTACAGGAAAGTTATTTAGATACTGACAGTAAAAAGTAGAGAATAATCCAACCACAACCTTAAGTTCCTAAGAGTTGGCAGCTTTGTGTAGCATGTTGTGGTGTATTCCAAGACAAAGAAACAAAACAGAGTCGTACTACGCTTACATGTCCATGCAGCAAATGGTGACTGCTGGTGTTAATATTGGGGAAGCACATAGTAAATTATACATCTGTCAAACTAATTGAACTGGTAAGAGTAAGTTTCTATAATGTTATCTGGAATGAGACTTACAAGTGATGCATTTGTTGTTCCTTCAAGCCCGGCTGGTTCCTCTTTGATCTTTATTTCCAGGTCCATTTCGTACTGCAACTGAAGTAGAAGGTACTGGGATCGTTGATTACTTCCAATGACCTTACACTGAAACATAAGCCAGAAAAATATATTACCTTGTTGATGTCATTGCTACTTATGTTGTTTGTCAACAGACTAAGCAACAAGCTTGTAATTTTACATGACCATAATATTATGATCATAATGAAGAACTCAAAATTTGATATGCCTGTTGATATTGTGATCATAGCTAAGGACCTCAAGTTTTCTATGACTGATACTTCGATCATAGCTAAAGGCGTCTAGTTTTACATGACTTCTAAAACAGTGATCACTTCCATAGGAAATATAAGTTAACATATCTGTCAATATCAAGATCATAGTCAAAGGACCCCTAGTATTATATGACACCATATATCATACAGTTTTATATGGAACTGAAACCGCAACAAGATGACCTTTCTTATTAAAAATCCAATGCGCATCGCTTGTGATCGAAATGCACAAAACTTCTTGAAAATTCAGTGACTATTCCGTTTGCATATCACTCTGATCACCTGGGTCCATATCTTGAAATCTTCCTACAATTTATGAAAACCTATAACTTGTTTTCCGGTCATTGACCAGGTCAGGGATGGAATGAATGAAGGAGATATAGGCTATTAGTATGATAGGGTCGCCACTCCCAAAGTGATTTATTAATGACTGATAGTTGCTATGAAATGAGAATGGAGTGTGTTGCTGGAATGAAAGATGACAGGGAAAACCGGAGTACCCGGAGGAAAACCTGTCCCGCCTCCGATTTGTCCGGCACAAATCTCACATGGAGTGACCGGGATTTGAACCACGGTATCCAGCGGTGAGAGGCCGACGCGCTGCCGTCTGAGCCACGGAGACTCCCTTCCTACAATTTATATCCTTTGCAATTAGCTTCAGAACTAACTGAACAAGATGACAACTCTTTGAGATTTGTTCTATCAAAATTTTCCTTCTCAGGATCAAATTCTCTCAAAACATTCTCCCCTCATCCAGCTGATTCACTATTTTTTTTATTTGAGACATTTTCTATCAATCTGATAATCAGGAACTTCTGATATCATGGCCATTCAAAGGATTCAACTCTGTGTTTTCGGCATCCGTGTTTCACTTCCATATGGTGTCGTACTCCATATTAAGTGTAAACATAATTTTAAAATTTTTCAATCTGTGAATCTAACGAACGTGATGGAGAACAGATGGGAATTTAGGCTGGATTCAGTGATGATATTTATCAATATTTACAAGGCATGTGTTAGTGTACCATGGCACGTGATCTCCGATGCATTGATAAAAACAGGGCAGGGATAGGAGAACCAATTATAAAAGCCATGAAAGACAAGTGAGTAAGTAGTATGAATACTACGATGGGACAAACTATCTGGTTCAAAGTAGAAACACGACTTCAAAAAGGACGTGTTTTATCCCCCCCAATCTTCACTACAGTCATGGATGAAATCCACAAAAGTATACAAAAAATGGGAACCAAGAAGGCATCTCTGCAGATGACACAGTAATATGCGGAGAAGATGAAATGGAAGCACAAGAACAAGACACTGAATGGAATTAGGAGATAGAGGAATATGGAAAGAAAATAAGTATGGAAAAGTGTATGATAGTAGTGGTGTCGAGAGGTAATAGAGAAGGAAGTGGGAATATTGAAGTAAATGGAAGACCATTAAAAGTTGTGGAAAAAGCTTCAAGTATTTGGGGAGAATAATTGCAGAAGATGGGAAAATAAATTAAGAAATTGGAAAGAGATTTGAACAAGCCAATGAGTTTTACTAATGTGTGAGACGTATAGTCTGTAACTGGGACGTCCGAAAGATATATGACAAAATTCTACACCCAATGTATTAAAAACAATTTTGACATATGCATCAGGCACATGGACAACAATAAAACATGATGAAAGCAGAATGCAAGAGGCCAAGATGAAATTCTTTAAGAGAAATAATAGGGAGGGCAAGAAGGGATAAAGTCAGAAACATAGACATCAGGGAGCGGATTGGATTCCCTGAACTGAAAGGCAAGATAGAGTCCCGTAAGCTAAAATGGTATGGACACATGATGAGAATGGAAGAGGATAGAGTACCAAAGTAAGTATTTACAGAGAAAGTCATAAGAGAAAGACATCGGGGAATGCCCAGAAAAGGGTGAATGGATATGGAAAGGAGAGTACAGAGAAGAATGGAGTAAATGTAGAAAAATATTCGAGGAAGGAAGGGAGTGATGGAGAAAAACTGAGGAGGTACTTGATTCACATTTCAATGCAAAAGACTGGAAATGGAAAATGAAGAAAATTCTACTGATATGAAGACAAAAATTTATACAATTGTCCTATCAGCTCATTGCATTGAGCAATGCCATCAACAATTACTTAAGTGTCCTTTCTTTATTTTTCTGTGCATGTCACGTCTAATGACACAATCGAGTGGTGTTTACCAGAGCGCCCCTTGTAGGGAGTTCCATGTCAAACAATTGGTTTAAATGTTTAGCAGTTTCAATAAATCAATACTGATCTGAATTTAGGGCAGTCACCCAGGTGGCAGATTCCCTATCTGTTGTTTTACTAATATTTTCTTAAATGATTTCAAAGAAACTGGAAATTTATTGAACATCTCCCTTGGTAAGTTATTCCAATCCAAAACTCCCCTTCCTATAAATGAATATTTGCCCCAGTCTGTACTCTTGAATTCCAACTTTATCTTCATATTGTGATCTTTCCTACTTTTAAAGATGCCACTCAATCTTATTCGTCTACTAATGTCATTCCATGTTATCTCCCCGCTAGCAGCTCCGAACATACCACTTGTTACAAACCATCACTCTCATTTTGGTTCCATATTGAAAACAGCAAGCACACTTAGTTTACAAAAGGAGTATATTTATTACCCCGTCTATTCAATACAATTAATACCACGTTATGTGGTTAAATAAACATAGATGTTCAAAATTTTAAGGGGACAAGTTCCGCCCATCCCTTATTATGCTTCATCAGCCTTATTTAATCTTAAAACAAACATTATTTAGTGGACAATAATATTTATGTTTTCCAAAATTTGAACTGTGATGTCTTAAGGTTAAAAACACTAAGGAATAGTAGGTACAATGTATGACGTTGAGATGACATATATAGCACATGTTAAAATCATTGTAAACAATTTTAAAATCTTTGTCCAAAAGCAAATTTGTGTCATATAAAATTCTAAAAACCACTCTTGCCTGGAACTGAAGTGGATCCTCTTCGTAAGAAAATTCGAGCATTTGTTAGCTTGAGGCAATTGTCAATACAAGTCTTTAATTGAGTAGCTGGTTGAAACGTTGAGGCTGGATTTTGTTTATTTTTGCGAAGAGGAGCTAAAGAATATTGACCAGGAGAAGAGGCGAAAGTTTCAAATTATCTTATTAAGTTGATTGATCCATAAATTACCGTAATATATAGTAATATAACCAATGCAAGGAAAGATGTTGTTGTGCTGGTTGAAGCTGCTTTTGAAACAAGTATATCTGGTATTTGACAGGTTTCTTTGAATTTCTCGTGAAAGTGTATTCCCTCTAGAAGATGTAGACCATCGTGGAAAAGGATGTGCATATACTGTAATGAAACAAAGAAGAAAGACGTGTAACACGGTGTGTGTTTTACCTTCCCCTCAACATTCCGATCCTCCTCTACCACATCGATACAACACGAGGAGTAGGAACTCCAGACAGAACAACGCTGCTAATACACAAAGACATACATAGTTACGGCGAATGAGTAAGTACCCGTTTTACATAATACATAACTCTTGGATATTAACATACAATTTAAACACACACCGTCATACACGCCTTTCTTTTTGTTTGTTTCATTACAGTATAACCACAACCTTTTCCACGATTCTCCACATCTTCTAGAGGGACTACACTTTCACGAGAATTTCAAACATACCTGTCAAATACCAGATATACTCGTCTCAAAAGCAGCATCAACCAGCATATCAACATATTTTTTGCATTGGTTATATTACGATAATTATGGATCAACGAACTTAATAAGGTAATTTAAAACATTCGCCTTTCCTCCTGGCCAATATTCTTAGGCTACTGTTCACAAAAGGATACAAAATCCAACTCAACGTTTCAACCAATCTAGTCTATTGAAGACTTATATTGACAATTGCCTCAAGCTAACATATGCTCGAATTTTCTTACAAAGAAGATCCAATTCAGTGCCAGACTAGAGTTGTTTCTAGAATTTTATATGAAACAGATTTTCTTTTGGGCAAAGATTTTAAAATTGTTTACGATCATTTTAACATGTGTTGTATATGCCACGTCTCAACATCATATTTTATAACTACTATTCCTTAGTTTGTTTAACCTTAAGAAAACACAGTTCAATTTTTATAAATCATAAATGTCAATGTCCTCTAAATAATGTTTGTTTTAAGATAAAATAAGGCTGAAGATGCCCAATAAAAGTAGGCGAAACATGTCACCTTAAAATTATGAATTTCTATGTTTATTTAACAACATAACATAGTGTAATGGTTGTAGAGTCGGCCATGCTAACTCGCTACGGCCGGGGCGGCACCCATCGCCCCACCCCCTTTACGCTCGAGCGTGCCAATCCGCGAGCAACACTCAAGCGCTGGGCCAGCCCTTCTCACTCCCTACATTAACACCTAGATATTTACAATGATCCCTAAAAGGAACTTTCACCCCATCAATGCAGTAATTAAAACTGAGAGGACTTTTCCTATTTGTGAAACTTACAACCTGACTTGTAACCCTGTTTATCAACATACCACTGCCTGCTGTCATTTTCACAACATTATCGACGTCACTTTGCAGTTGCTCACAATCTTGTAACTTATTTATTACTCTATACAGAATAACATCATCCACAAAAAGCCTTACCTCTGATTCCAATTGTTTACTCATATCATTTATATACAAGGCCGGCCCCGTGGTGTAGGGGTAGTGTGCCTGCCTCTTACCCGGAGGCCCCGGGTTCGATTCTCGGCCAGGTCAGGGATTTTTACCTGGACCTGAGAGCTGGTACGAGGTCCACTCAGCCTACGTGATTAGAATTGAGGAGCTATCTGACGGTGAGATAGCGGCCCCGGTCTAGAAAGCCAAGAATAACGGCCGAGAGGATTCGTCGTGCTGACCACACGACACCTCGTAATCTGCAGGCCTTCGGGCTGAGGAGCGGTCGCTTGGTAGGCGCAAGCCCTTCAAGGGCTGTAGTGCCATGGGGTTTGGTTTGGTTTATATACAAGAAAATATTAAGGTCCAATAACACCGAATTGAGGAATTCTCCTCTTAATTACAGGGTCAGGTAAAGCTTCTCCGAGATCTATTTTCTAGAAATATAGCAACCAATTCAGTTGTCTAGTCCAATTGCACTCATTTTTGCCAGTAGTCTCCCATGATCCACCCTATCAAATGCTTTAGACAGGTCAATCACAATACAGTCCATATGACCATCTGAATCCAAGATATCTGCTATATCTTGCTGGGACCCTACAAGTTGAGCTTCAGTAGAATAATCTTTCCTAAATCCGAACTGCCTTCTATCGAACCAGTTAGTAATTTCACAAACATGTCTAATATAATCAGAAAGAATGTCTTCCTATAGCATACACACAATGCATGTCAAACTTACTGGCCTGTAATTTTCAGCTTTATATCTATCACCCTTTCCTTTATACACAGGGGCTACTATAGCAACTGTCTATTCATTTGGTATAGCTCCTTCAAGCAAACAATAATCAAATAAGTACTTCAGATATGGTACTCTATCCCATCCCATTGTCTTTAGTATATCCCCAGAAATCTTATCAATCCTAGCCGCTTTTCTAGTTTTCAACTTTGTATCTTATTGTAAATGTCATTGTTATCATATGTAAATTTGAATACTCTTTAGCATTAGTCTCCTCCTCTATCTGAACATTATCCTTGTATCCAACAACTGTTTATTGTTCCCCAGGTGGTACAAAAATTGTCTATGTTGAATACCTCGAGTAGTGCCTCAGGGAATTCATTTCACCCAATAGCAGTGTTTTTTAGTCACTTTGTGATACTTCACTGTAAATGTAAACTTACTGCACTAACAATGAATACTACAATTTCTCCTACAGGTAATATATAAACTTTGTTACTGTGGCTAATTGGGCTAATTGAGTATATTCTTACACATTGCCGGGGAACAGATTTCTATCTAAACACATATCTATTCAGGAAACTATGCTCAATAGTATTTTGTATATTTCAATGTAGGGGACTCTACTGAAATGTGCTGTGTTTACTTGTTCTGGCCATCACAGTTTATTCTATTAATATGTTATTAGCTTTACTTTCAAGCAACTGCTTTTACAGCTTCCACAGCCAGAATGTATTCCTGAGGATTGCTCTTCCATTCCTGCTAGCAGTTTAATGTTGCACTAACAACTCCAAGGGAAAGGGATTAGATTAGGTACGCAGCAGCTTTAACTAAGGTTAATTAATGATAAAATGGGGAAAACACGGAAACGTTTTCCAGGGCTGCAGATCCTTGGATTCGACACCATGCAAACTCACTGCCACTCGCCCCGGATAATCTTCTACACACCAATAAATCAGAGAGGCAGCCAACTGTTACCTACATCATCAGGAATAAAAACCGGATGTAGCTGCTGTGGGATAATGATGTCATACTGAAGAATCTCCATAACAACACTGATATAACAAGATACAGATATCCTAAATGGAAACATTTCAAGATTTGGAACCCTACTGCCATATGTCGTTACCTGTAGTGTAAAGAACAATTCAACATTCACAGCGTCACTATAAAACTGCACACAGAGCTAAATAACACAGCAAAACAATAATTAAAATTACACACTACATACTGAATTTCTTTCTGAAACTACCACCCGCAATCCTCATCTGCGTAGCTCTTTAGAAAAAGATCGTCATTTCACTAAATTGAGATATATTGCTGCTACACACATCTTGCAGGTACTTGCAACGCACAGGCTAGGAGTTTTTTAAAAAGCAAGCTAGATATATGCGTATACATTTTGAATGCTTAATTAAAAATGAAATTTAAGAAAATTAATAAAATTAAATAGTAAAAATTAGGAGAATGCTGAAACTGAGAAAGATTAATATTAACTTCTAATATTCTCAATTCAGATCTATATATTTAGCAAAAGTATATGACTGAACTTACCGACAATATGTTACTGGTTGTGAACACAGTGTAGAATGATACAAATCACAATTCCTCAAAGAAGAAAATCCGTAAATCACTTAACGGAATAAGCTGTAGAATTGGCTATTACGCGCCTTATATAACAACATATCAGCCACTTCGAAACAGAACCGGATATTTGAATGTTGATAAATCACCTACAACAAACTCTTGAAGAACAAATTTGATTTGCAACAGTCAGTAGATCAGGCTGAATTTAGGAAAGGATGTATTACTAATGACATCTTCTTCTTCTTGGTTAGTTGTTGGACATCGTCGTAAGACGCTACGTCCAGTCACTGGTTTGCGGGATAATTAATGTCTGGGAGAGGTGCCAACATTAGAAGAAATTAGTACACTACGAGAAAGTAGGGTTAGCTATGTAATGAAGCTAATGACAGCCGTTAATAATGAAACTGAGGAAAATACCAATGATATGGAGGCTAAACTATCAAGGCATAACACAAAAACACTGGGACACAGGGCTCTAATGCTTCACGTCTGTGTGGTCTGTCACGACGTCTTACTACAAACGAACTAGACCGGACCACAAATAGGGGTTGGGATGCGAAAGTTCGTACCTATAGGGAAGGAAAAGGTTAAAATTGGATGTTACAGGTAACTAAAAAAGTAAGTATTAAGTCTACAACGTGAAAAGTCGGTTGAAACACTAAGCACGAAACATTTAACGGCAGTTGGTAACACGCATGAAGAAGCTTAGCTATGAAGTCGCGACGTTGATGTTCATATGTCTGACACTGAAAAAAGATATGATTGACAGTACCTACTGCCCGACCGCATGGACATAAGTTACTTTCGATAAGATTAAGGCGATAGAGATGAGCAGGCGTACACACATGATTTAAGCGGAGCCGTATGATTGTAGTAATATGACGCTGAGTGTAGTTACCAAAGGCGAACCACGGTTTATTAGGAATATTAGGCATAAGCGTGAATAAGTGCTTACCTTTCAACTGGGAAGTTCGGCGCCATTCTGCACACCACTGATCGTGGATGAAGTGACGACAGTGTTCCCATAAGTCTGTGTGTGGAACTGCGATATAGTAGTCCAATCCAGTACCCTGGGCGGCCTCTTTAGCTATAGGATATCCGCTGTGACGTTACCGTGTATTCCAGAATGGCCCGGAATCCATGCGAATAAGACTTTAACATTACGGAGGAACAGGTCATAACTTAATTTGCGTAAATTTTGAATGTACCAATTATTGGTATGTTCGGGATTGTCTAAAGCCATCAAGGTGCTTAAGGAGTCAGTACAAATGAGAGCTTTTAATATTCCAGAATATTTTATGTACAATAAAGCCTGGCGTATGGCGAAAATTTCGGCCGTGAAAGAAGAAGCGAGGTGTGGGAGAGTGAATTTTTTGTTCACAGCCAATTGGGGGGAGTAAATTGCAGCACCTACACCAGTTGGGGATAGATTCTTTGAACCATCAGTGTAAAAAGTAATATATTGCTCTTGGTTATGCCTACTGAACGCAAATTGAAATAGACTGGTCGTGACATGACTATTTGTTCGTAGTATTGGAGGAATAGTTTCGAAGATAGTGTGAAGAATATCAGGTTTAAATGTACTAGCTCGAAAAGGTACAGAGTATTTCGGGTGGTTTAATGTTTGTACCATGCTAGTACGAAAGTGACCGAATTGGTTAAATGCCCATAATATAGCCGGTTAATGTTCTTCATTAACATTCCGGTTTTGATAATATTCGTGTAACAGCTGTAGTTTCGGGAGGATTGGGTGGCGATATTTATTTAATTTGTTAAGAAGATATTTGCTAGCGAGTAGTCGTCGACGAAATTTTAATAGCGGTTCCGATGCTTCAGCTAAAAGTGCGTTCGTTGGGGAGGAGGACATAGCCCCCATGATTAAGCGGAGTATTTTAAACTGAAAGGTATCAAGTTTGCGTAGTTGGCTATTAGATGCTATATCAAGAAAATGACAGCCATATTCGAATACTGACCGGATGATATTTTTATATACCGTAAGAAGGACATATGGATCCGATTCCCAGGTGCGTTTAGTGAGAGATTTAATGATAAGGTATTTAGTTTCTAATTTGGAAAGAATATATTCGATATGTTCTTGCCAGAGTAATTTGTTATCAATTTTAATGCCTAAATATGTGATCGAAGTTTTGATACGAATCTCATAGGAACCAAAGGTAATTGGCGTACGATCATAATTTCGTTTCTTCGTAAAAATCATTGCAGAGGATTTTTGAAATTCTATTTCTAAATTATGCTGTAGGAGCCATCTATGGAGGATCGTTAGTGTACGTTCTATGGTAGTACGGGATTCAAGTGCCGATTCTTTAATGGAATAAATAACTATATCGTCAGCATATTGTAGGATTCTAGCCTGTTGAGAAATCACCCGCTCTAAGTCAAAGGTATATAACAGATATAAGATAGGGCTCAAAATATCACCTTGTGGGAGACCTTTAGAAGTGTATCTCGAATCGAGACTCTGGCCATTGGTCTTTAGAAAAATGTGACGATTGGTGAATAATTGCCGTATGATATTAATAAACGGAAGAGGAAATTGCCACTTATGTAATTTGGCAAGAAGTACTCCAATGTCCACATTATCATATGCTCCTTTTATATCGAGAAATATAGCCGTCAAAACGTCACCTCGACTTCGAGCGAGTAATAAATCTGTAAAAAATATATTAAGAGCGTCTGCCGTACTTCGGTCTTTCAAAAACCCAAACTGATACACTGGAAGTATATTATAATATTCTAAACACCATAGAAGACGGTGCAAGAGGATTCGTTGAAAAGTTTTACGAAGGCAGGAACCCAAAGCGATCCCTCTATACCCGTTTGGGTCTTGAGGATCTTTACCTTGTTTTAATAGTGGTATAATTTGAAAATCGTTCCAATCGACAGGAATTGCATGGCTGTCGGGTATGGCGTTAAATGTATTTAGCAGCGTTTGCTTAGCGTGGAACGGTAGATATTTCAACATTTTATAGGTTATAGAATCTCTGCCCGGACTAGTATCTTGTCGATGTTCGAGTGCCATATCTAGCTCATGGAGGGAGATATTCTGCAATAGACTAGAAAATTTTTCGGAGAAAGGTATTAAACTATATTCATAAGAAGGTTCCACGTAATCTGGTGTTAGTTGGTGGTAAAATTGGGCAATTCCGTTAGGGTGCGATTGAGAAACAAAATTTGTATGAGCATTACTTAAATGTTGGATGGCTGCCCATATATCTTTGAGAGGAGTTTGTCGATTGATAGATGTGACAAATACTTTCCACGCTGTTCGTCGTTTTTCATTAAAAATAGTCTGTATAGAAGCGACTATTTTTTTTATATTGGATATAGTGATCATAGGAGCCATATGTTCTATAAGCTTTTAAGGCAGCTTGTCTTCGACGAACTAAAGAAGCACATTCGGAATCCCACCAACGAATAGCATTTCTCTGCATTTTAAAAAACTGCTTGTGTTCAATAGGATGATAAGTATCTAAATAAGAATGAATAAAGGATAATAGTAGATCATAGTCAAGAATATGTGGAGCTGGAAGAATAGAGCGGATTTTATCTGCAAGAAAGGTCGTGAATAGCGTAGAATCAAAAGAGCGGAGATTACGGGATGCAGTAAAGTGAGAGACATTCCTGATAACCTGTGGGCCTATATCTATTAGAATGGGGAAATGGTCGCTTTGATGGGTATCATAAATTACATTCCAATTTGTTTTATGTGCCAAATCTACTGTGCAAATAGTGAGATCTACTGCACTTTTATTAATGTTAGGAGCTGTTAGACGAGTAGGAGAACCGTCGTTGAGGATAACCAGTTCCTGTTTTACGGTGATTTTTCCAATATTCCGCCCTTTGGGGCAACTAGATATGCTCCCCCAAAGAGGATTGTGGGCATTAAAATCACTAACGATGAGGGTGTTGTTTTGTGAGAATAGTGATAAAAATTTGTCCCATTGGGCATAGTTACCTTTTATCCACGGCGGGCAGTATATTGAAACCACGTACCAATCTTGAATTTTTACTACAAGGGCTTGAGTGCCCGGTATGATATAGTTTAATGGAGCTTCCTGAAAGTAGATGTCTTGTTTGAGTAAAATGCATGTACCTCCAGAGATGGGTGCATCATGCCGTATGACCGTAAAACCTTTCATACGAAAATGAAAATGAGATTTCAACCAAGTTTCGCTCAATAAAATTACCGCAGGATCAAAAGAATTTATCAAACTCACTAATTCATGTTTCTTATTTAATATGCTCCTACAATTCCATTGCAGTAACCGCATGTTTTACTTGGCAGTAGTGGAATGTCCCACTAATAGAAGTAACTCATCATGTAATGATTTTAACTTATGCTTCCATTGGACGTTTTGTCCCATTTCTTCTATTAAATCTTCAAATTTTTTAAAGGCGTTTCGACATTTTTCATTAGAATTAACATTTGATTGACAATATAAAGGCATGACAGAGGGAGATGCTGATATTGGTGCGTGGGGATCCGAAGGTTGCCCTTGAGGACTTGACTTCCGTGATGTAGATGCAGTCTCGGTAGGAGTAGCAGGTATCAAACGCACTATTGGAGTGCCAGAATGTTCTGGAACCGTCTTCGGATTACTTATCAAATTCAGATATGATGCCCTGTCATAACCTGGTGTGACAGGTGGGCGGGGAGGGTTAATAACTACCATAGTAAATTTACGCTTTCGAGAGAGAGTTTCTTCCGATTGGGAAGATCTAGTGGGTAAAGGAGGGAAATGTTGTGGCATCATAAGGGGGTTAGATATGGACTCTAATGGGGCAACATAGTTTTTTACTTAGAAATATGATTTGTTTTCAACACTCATAATGCGTTTGATTTCTTTCTGTTGTTTGTGGATTTCACAACGTTCAGCCCCCGCAGGGTGATTTTCTGCACAATTAGCGCATTTAACTAGTTGGTGAGTGCAATCTTCGGTAGAGTGAGGAAGGGAACATTTTCCACATCTCGGCTCCCTGGAACGACAATTAGTGGCGGTATGTCCATACCGCTGACATCGTTTGCATAATAAAGGAGAGAATATAAAGGCCTGAACCTCTAAAATGACCTTAAAAATGGACACACTTTTCGGAATTTGTTGACTTTCAAATACTACCTTCACAGTACCTGTAGGAATATATTCAGTTTTTCCCTCTTTGGAGGATCGACGGTTTAGACGTTGTACTTTCACGACAGGATATGGTGAGTCTAAATAGGTGAGAATGTCGGATTCGGAAATAGTAGTATCTACTCCCCGTACTACTCCTACTCGATGAATATTCGATGACGGAATAAAAGCTTTCAGTTTCTTTTCCTTCAGAATGGGATGAAAAAGAAAGGCGTTTGCAGCCTTGCTAGACATGAAAGTAACTTGAATCCTATTTCTTCCCTTCCTATGAATGGCCTTGAGTTCCCCAATTTGCTTTTCATAGAAAATCCGACCCAGAGTCATAGGGTGAATATGTCCTATTTTATTTTGAGATTCGGTCGATTCCACAAATACTATGTAAGGGCCAAGATGAGTGTTAGAATATGTAGGTACAGGAACGCGTAGACGCTGATCCATGTCACGTATTGTATCTTGAGAACTGTCTCGTTGGGTATCAATATTACTAGCGTCCATGTGTAAGTCCTCACGCACGGCATCATTACCAATATCAGGAGGTCTTCCTAAAGGGCCACCGCCACTATCTACAGACATAGTACTCCGAAAGGGGATTACACTACACTAGCACCAGAACAAACACAGAAGAAAAATTACTAGGATACAAACACAAACATAAAACACTCTACTTATCTACAGACGGGAAAAAGCCGCTGCACCAGTGACCGGAGCGAGACGTGTGCACTGCACAACAGCCGAACACCGAATGTATTACTAATGACCACTGCAGAGTATGCGACACTTTTTCTGCTTCTGCTTCTGCTTGAAATGTGAATGGGCTTGTTATATCACCCAGTTCCAATACTTGTAATATATCACACTGTAACACTCATATACAGTACACCAAAATACACAACTGTGGGGAGAGTTGTAGTTTAACATATTCGTAATGTCTACAATTGCAGTATGCTACAATGGGTGCAATGTCCCGCTAAGTCTGGCTCAAGGAGGATATGTAAGAGAGAAGGAACCTCTCCGGGTGAAAAAGGGAATACCAAAGCAGGTCAATAAGTCTTAACGAGTTTTATGCCATGGAAGGAGGGATCAACTGACTGAATTTTACGATCCAATTCTTCGTACACTAGGGGAAATAAAATCGTCCGGCTTCTATACATATATACATGCATTTTCATTATAGTCCGTTATGCCTTCCAGCGTTTAGTGTGCAAGCCTCTGTGAATTTACTATACGTCGCGACAATCCTCTATTTGCAACTAGTGCCGTGACCTCATTTAATTCTATACCTCTTATCTTTAAATCGTTAGAAACTGAGTAAAACCACTATCATCTTGGTCTCCCTCTACTCCTCTTACCCTCCATAATAGTGACTATTATTCTCCTAGGTAACCTATCCTGCTCCATTCGTCGCACATGTCCCCTCCACCAAAGACGATTTACGCGTACAGTATCATCCATCGAGTTCATTCCTAAATTAGCCGTTATCTGCTTGTTCCGTGTACTCTCCTGCCATTGTTGCCACCTGTTTGTAAAATCAATAATTCTCGCTACTTTCATGTCTTGTACTTCTAACTTATAAATAAGATATCCTGAGTCCACCCAACGTTCGCTCTCGTAAAGCAAAGATGGTCTGGAAACACACCGATGTAAAGACAGATTCGTCCAGGAGCTAACTTCCTATTTACAGAACACTGTTGATCGCAACAGCCAGCTCACTGCATTAGCTTTACTACACCTTGATTCAATCTCACTTACTATATTACCATCCTGGGGGAACACAAAAAAACTTAAAATTATCTACCTCTTCCAGCTTTGTATCACCAATCTGACATTCTTACCTACTGACATCAATTTAGACGTGGAGAGGCTAATTGTCATACCATACTCATTGCACATATTTTCAAGTTCCAACACTTTAGACTGCAGGCATTCGGCACAATCTGCCATTAAGACGAAGACGTCAGTAGAGGCCAGGCTGCTTACTACATTTCCACCTGCCTGAATCTCTCCCTGCCAATTTATACCTTTCAGCAGATGATACACGTAAATTACGAAGAGCTAATGAGACAGATTACAGCCTTGTCTAACCCCTGTAAGCATCCTGAACCAAGAACTCATTCTACCATCAATTCTCACTGCTGCCCAATTGTTATCATAAATGCCTTTGATTGATTCTAATAATCTACCCTTAATTCCATAGCCCCTCAGTATGGTGAACATTTTTTCCCACGTTACCCTCTCATATACTTTCGCTAGATCTACGAAACATAAGCACAACTGTCTATCCATCTCGTATCATTTTTCAATTACCAGGCGCATACCGTACTGAAAGTCGGATCCTGACAGCTCCTCTGTGGTCTGTAACCACACTGGTTTTCATCCAACTTCCTCACAACAATTGATCACACCCTCCCTTCCAAGATGCCAGTGAAAAACTTTGCCTGGTATAGTAATCAATAAGATACCTCTATAGTTGTTGCAATTCTTCCTGTTCCCTTGCTTATAGATAGATGCAATTAATGCATGTGTCCAAACTGAAGGTACCTCACCAACACTCGGTTCTAATCTTAAGTGCCACCGGTATTCTATGAAGCAATTTCATCCCGGCCTTGCCGCTATACTTCACTACATCAGGTCTAATTTCGCCTATCCCTGCTGCTTTATGACAATGGAGTTTATTTACCATCCTTTCCACTTCCTCAAGCGTAATTTCACCACATCATTTTCTTCCTCCCCATGAGCTTGGTTGTTCGCGACACCACCAGGAAGATTTCCTTTTACGTTGAGACGATTTTCAAAAAATTCCCTTCACCTGTCCTATGGTTCCCTGGGATCTATTATGAGTTCACCTGAATTAACCAAAACACTGCTCATTTCCTTTTTCCTTCATTTCCCAAGATTATGTATTTCTGCCCAGAAAGGTTTCTTTGATGCTTTAAATAGCCTTTCTAGGTGATTACCAAAATCTTCCCACGACTTCATTTTGGATTCAACGACTATTTCTTTCGCTCTATTTCATTCTTCTGCGTACAATTCAATGTCTGCATTGGCCCTTGCTTGGAGCCATTTCTGATAAGCCTCCTTTTTACGTTTAGAAGCTGCTGTCACCTCATCATTCCACCAAGATGTTCGCCTTTGCCCATCTTTACACACAGTCGTTCCTAGTCATTCCCTTGTTGTTTCTACTACAGCATCCCTGTATACCAGATATTCTCTTTCTATACCAGTAACCTGCTTACTGTCCACTGTTCGAAACTTGTCACTAATAATATCCATGTAGGCCTACTTCTGTCTAAATTCCTCGTCCTGGAGATTTTCTACACTTATCCCTTAGCAGACAGATTTCACTTTCTCTGTCCTAGGCCATTGAGATACTCGTACTTACTACAGATCATACCGTGCCCTGTATAACAGAAAAGTCACCTAAAAAGTCGTACATTCCTAACAGACTTCCTGAATTTGAAGTCGGTTAATATATACCGGTAGTCTACTTTATGAAACTGGTATCCCTAGCATTCCACGTGTAGCGGTGATTAGCCTTATGCTTGAAGAATGTAGTCGTAACTGCTAAACACATACCAGCACAGAAGTCCAGCAAACGCTTCCCTTTCCATTAGCTTCCATGTCTTCCCCATATTTACCAATCGCCCCTTCGAATACTTCAGTTCTCTTTCCAACTCTCGCATTGGTATCGCCCATCAGCACTATCCTATCTTTGCTGTTGACCCTGACTGCGATGTCACCCAATGTTGCATAAAACTTGTCAACTTCATCCTCATCTCCACCCTCACATGGTGAATAAATTGAGACAATTCTCGTCCTAATTCCTCCCACTGCCTAATCTACCCACAACGTTCGCTCATTTACGTGCCTAACAGAAACTACGCTGCGTACAATAGTATTCCTGATAAACTGCCCTACCCGATACTCTGACTTTCACCTTTTTAACACAAATCAAGTATACTTTATAATCTCCTGTTTCTTCCTCGTTATTTCTTCTTACCCTTAATTTCACTTACACCTAGTACATCCAGATGCATCCTGTTTTCTGACTCAGCCTGTTCTACTTTCTTTTTTCCGTAGCTCCCCATCGAATTCCATTTTTTTACAAAGTTGTTTCCAAGGAGAACCTCGCCTGTCAAGTGAGAGTGGGTCACCATTACTCCCATAGGTCCGAGGCTTTCTTGAAACGTACTGAACTTGGTAAATCCATGAAGCAGGATGTCACCGTACTTACACATAGTCCTGGTGAGCATTTTTCCTCTAACGGGTTAGGGACCACCGGTGAATTGTGTAGTCCTAGCCGCATGAGCGAATGAAGGGCCATTATACAGAATATCTCTGAGGACCCACTCCTGTTTCGTAGCAACTGGTATCCCGACACTCAGGACCACTTACTAGGTCACTCAGCTGTTGCCCTGGGTTCACGAACTAGAACGTGACTACAGCAACGTACACCATGAACCATCTAATATTATTATTCCGGAAATATCGTGCATCACAGAGGTGTAAGTAGGTGTTGTGCTGAATGGATGGACAAGGAATTGACAAGAGCATAATTTAATGCCCAAAATTTTGAAATTGTATTCCTTCCGTCCTGTTCTCTTATTTAAAATTTGGTAAATAGAAGATCTAAAAAAGCAATAACAATATAAAAATGAACTCGTTAGTTCCAACAACAACGACATAAAGTCCAAAATCAGGTACAAAAGTAGAGAGAATTATCAGGATGATAATATACGATGGATGAGTATTATTAGCTCTGAAACAGTTATACTATTTTATAAGAGAAGGTTTGCTCCATTAACTTCCATAGCCTAAGAGTCTGAGCTCCAAACTCAGAGGCATAACTTTCTTATAGCGCAGAATGTTATACAATGGCAATCTTCAAATCAGGTATTTACAGTCACTTCCGCTCTATTGTTTTTTTTTTTTTCGGAAACATAAACAGGGGCGATGAGTGCCCATAATAAATGGCTATGATGTAAAAAGGTAAAGCTTGATAAAGATCGGGGGAAAACAAAATCCATGAGGGCGAAAAACCTGCGCTCCTTGTAGAAAACTCTTAAAACCTTAAGTGGGCTTATGGCTCCAACATACAGAGGCTAAGCGTATTGTGCGCCGGGGAGACTAAATGATAAACATTATATACCAAAATCTGTTAATAATTTTAGAGGATAAGAAACTTTAGTCACCCCATACCGAGATGAACGGTAGTCAACAGAGGGTAATCACTCTTGTCCCCTTACATTATGTATTTCCCAGTAGGGAATAAAACAGATTACTTAGATTTGCGAATTTTTTTACATTTAAACAGCAGAGTTTAGTAATGTACATGAAATAAAAGAGTTTTGAATCATTTCATATGTTAAGAAAATTCTACCATTACCTTGAGTTGCTGGGCCTTTGAACGCCGGTTGCGTCCTCTGCCACTTTAGTATACGCCGCACACAATAAACTGGAGCCATGACCATGACAATACGGCCTTAAAGCGCTCAGCTTTTATAGTATCTGGAGGGGAAGTTCCAGAACTCTTTGCAGATAGGCTGGATGCTTGTACACACCCCAAAACAAAATTTATTTGGCTAGAGAAAGTATACACAAATTATCTTTAATCCCGGCGGAGAGGACAATTAGGCCGATGGTAGAGACATCTAATAGATGAAAATCCAAGTGTATTGCATAACATTAATTCAAGTTCAATTACATAGATATCCTTACAGAAGGCAAGCAGTCTGACTGCACGGAGAAGGTGCACCCCCGGTACAGACCGCCACTCCCTAAGGTTTTGCCACGGTATGAACAGCTTTGAAATCTTGAATCTTGCCGTACATAATTTTTGATAAAACATATATAAGTTGGAGTATCACTTGATAGATAGGCCTTTCATGTTTAGTTGTTGAAGTAAAGTAGTTTAGATAGTGTTTGCGAAGTACTAGAAGTTCGGGGTGTTGCGCCCAGAGTCGACAGCAAGAGCGGCCGCCGATGACGATGTCAGGATGGGGTCGCCCGGTCCCCCAAGGTACCCTCAGATATCATCCTCCCGTATATTTTGAGGAGCAACCAAGGCGATGGTCACAAAGTACCAAGTAGCATTGTTCGAGCCAAATATAGAGTGGGCGGTTGGAGTACAGCATCCAAGCCACTCCAGAGGATGATATTCCCAAAGGAGTCAGTTTGGACGGAGTCTCGGCCGGAACGAGGCGGGTCCATACCCAGCGCCGGCATCTCTCGCTCATTGACACGACGTGGCCTCAGGTGAAAATATGGCACTGCAGTATTGATTTTTGAGGCAACTGTAACTTACTCACAGAGAGTGTTACATGTGGTGCAGGTACGTTTGGCGACTTTGGAGGAATAGTGTACGGAGTTTCTGACACAGGTTTGGAGGCAGTGTCCTTAGTGGCAGAATAATAATGAGATCATTGAAGGGAAGGTTTAAAAAAAAGGATTTAAACAAAAAATGAAATTTAAGTTATGATATTACTTAAATACATACAATATTTCACAGCCAACAGGGGCAGCAGGACTCCTTATTCTAACTTGATTATATAAAACTTAAACTAATAAGATGCTAAGGAAGGAAATATAATTAAATCAACAACATCATCCCTTGGTGGCATATACTGAAGAAGCAAATGCCTTCACACAGGTTTTACTTGACACAGGTGTAGCTCAAAAATCTTTTCATTTCATTGACAGGAGTAAGGAAATCAAGCCTAATGCAGGGTTAATGAAATCTATGGGCAAGCTTGCCCGCGGAAACAAAGTTTTTAACATTACCTGATCTCCAATTTTTTACTTGGTGGATCTTTGTCCACGGTCATACCTCATTTTTACTCTCCGGTGAGAGGCCTTAAGATTATTTCTAGCTTTTCCCCATAAATCTCGGATATTCTCTGGATCTATTGTCTGTGGCAAAATCTCATTGGTCGACTACGAATTTGACAAATGAGTATTTGGGACAAACTTAAACATAAGAGAAATTGGAGAAACTTGTGCTGCTTATGAATGGCCGAGTTAAATGCTAATGATAACCAATGTAAGGAAGTGTCCCTTTGGGAATGATCTTCGTGGTGAAAAGCAATAAGGGCAGGTCGAGGATTATGATTAACCCGCTCAGCTAGGGATGGTTGTGGGTGGTGCGCAGATGTCGTGACATGCGAGATAGAGAGATCGAAACAGAACATACGAAATCAATTACAGGGGAACGGCTTATCGTTATCAGGAACAACATATTGACAGGGTCCAAAAGTCGACAAAACAGAACTGAGACAAGAAATAGTAAACTGAGTAGTGGCAAGCCTAGTCGGAAACAGCCATAAAAACCAAGTAAAACCACCCACAACACACAGGAATGAATTTAATCCCATTCCCCTTATATTGGGGAAGGGTGTGACGTAATCCATGTACAATCGCTCCATAGGGCGAGATGCTTGGTGTGAGGACAACAGTCTTTAATTAGCTGACAACGTGGGCCTGCTAATCAAACAAGACTTACATACCTTAACCAGTTCCCTAATCTCGCCATCCATGCTCTTCCAGATAAACGTCCCTCTTATCTTCTCTCTGGTTTTATAGATGAATAGATTTCCCTTAATGCGATCTCAGGGTAATACTTCAAAATCATAGGTACTAGCACTGCTGGAACGACAATTTTTGTCTTCCGATCGTGCCTTGAAGGGCCACACAGATCTCCATTCCTCAAAACATAAGAGACGACATGTTCCCCAGAAGAAAGGGTTTCCATAATAGGAGCATGCACCGTGTCTCCACGCTGGCATTTGGCTATATCGTCAAATAACAAAGAGGCATTAGTCAAAATTGCACTTATGCTAGGTGGTTTGAAAATAGAAGGGGAACGTCTTTCCTTCGGATCAACAGAATTAGAATCGCCGGAAAACATTCGGCTTAAGCCACTGCGACTTCGTTCTCCGACACTCGAATATGTAGCACGTCAAACTGAAAAGCTGAAACCCTAGTCGCCCAATGGGTGATGCGTCCCGTACAACGGGGCCTAGGAAAAATCCAGCTCAGAGCCTGATCGTCGATCTCCAATTAAAATTTAACGTGCTCAAGGTAGAGGCGGAATTTTTCGAAGGCAAATCAGACGGCCAGTCTTTTCAACTCATATATAGAGTACTTGGTCTCTTGAGGTGACAATGTTCCAGGCGCATTGTTAGTTGGGCGGTTTCCGATTCCTGAAGAAGAACCGCCGCACCGCAGATAAAGCGGTGTCTGTCTGTAAAGTTAACTTCTTGGAGAAATCTGGCATTACCGAGACCGGGGCGTTACACAGAGCTGATTTCAGATCCTCAAACGCAGCTTGCTGTGATGTCCCCAAATCAAACTGGGCACCTTTCCTGCGGAGAAAGTTTAGGGGTGCCTTCCTACTAGCAACGATTAGGAATTCACCATGCTGATGAATCTGGCAACACCTTTAGCATTTTTAGGAGGCTCGAATCTACGGATTGCGTGAGTTCTGAAATGATCGACCGAAACTCCAGAAGGTGACACAGTATGGACCAAGAAGGACATGGATGGTTTAGCAAAAGGTACCTTTGACAACTTGATCGTCAATCCAGCTTTACACAAGTGTTTAGAGCTTTCTCTAGACGAGCGAAGTGTTCTTCAAAGGTCTCGGAGATAACAACATCATCCAGATAATGGTACAGATAATTAAATTTAATATTGGAGAAGATGCTAACTAGCAGCCTATTAAAAACCGCCACGTCCCCAGGGAGCCTGAAAGGCATCCCGTTGTATTCATACAAGTTCCATTCACTAGCGAAACCAGTCAGATATTTCGATTCTTCCACCAGAGGTATCTGGTTATAGGTTTGGTTAAAATCTAATATGGTGAAGAACATGGCCTTACGTTTAAAATATAAGAACAGTCACGTCCGTAGGGAGCCAGAAAGGCACCCGGTTGTATTCATGCAGGTTCAATTCAGTAGCGATAGCAGTCAGATATTTCGATTCTTCCACCAGAGGTATCTGGTTTTAGGCTTGGTTAAGACCTAAGATGGTGAAGAACATAGCCTTACGAAACCAAGAAAGACACGAATGCAAGTCGGGAAGGGGTGCTGATTATAGAATTATCTTACGATTTAATGCCCTCTAATCAAGCCGCCTTGAGGTTTCTGAACCAGAAAAATTGGTGAATAATACGCCTACTTGAAGGGTCGAATGATACCATACCTCAGCATTTGGTCAATGATTTCCTTGAGGGACTTTGTTTCAGGTGGAGATAGCCTGTACAGAGGAAATCTTAGACGGACCGAATCCGGAAACTCGATTTTGTATTCAAGTAACTCAGTCACACTAAGGTTTTCCGAAAGACGTCGGAAAATAACTGACATAATTTACGAATGCAATTAGCCTGTTCCTCAGGTAGATGGCTAACGTCTAACGACATCTCACTCCCGGTAGACGAAATAACAGATGATATTACAGAATTACATTTTAAATGATGTATATGGAATTTAATCCTAAATTTGAATGTGCAGGAGTTACTTTGAAAATCGAGCACGATACCGGAATATGACATGAAATCTACACCTAATATCACAGGCCTTGACAAATTTTTACCAACAAATAACATAAAATTAGATGTAAATTTAGAAATACGAAGTTTCACCTCAGTAAATCTTAAAATTTCTAGTGGGCAAGAGTTAGCGAAAACACATCTTACAGAAGGAGACACTTATTCAGGAAATTTACAACTAAGCTTTAATTTTGAATACCATTCTTCCGAAACAATAGAGTGAACACTTCCGGAATCTAAGAGGGCAGTAACATGTTCATTGCTTATTTCAATTTTAAGGAATGGAACAAAATCTGAAGTATCGGAGGCAATCTTGAGGCACTCTTGTGGACCTTCAAAGATGGTCTTAGGCGTTCTTCCCTCTTTAGAAGATATGATTTCCGATTTAAACTGGGCTGGGCCTTGCACCCTAGTCATTTTCTATTGCTGTGGTTAGCAAAGGTAAAACCAGAAGTAGGACAAGAAGATATACTATTTGACAAGTTACAGTTCTTAGCCTGGTGTGTGAATGGCCCGCATTTGGAACAACCTTGAGAAGACGATCCTCTTCCGTACTGACATTTAATGGGACAGCATAGTCCCCATTTCTACCCGCAGACCCTGACATTAATTTATTAACTTTATTAGACAGTTCATAAATATGTTGAGCCAAGGAGTTTGGCATATTTTAGTGCTCATCTCTGATTTTAAGAGGAAATAGATCCCCTACACTATTACAGAAATTAAAGAGTATAGCCTGAACACGTTTAAGCTGGTTTACTTTCCGGGTTGAACCGTGTTGTCGTTTTTTGTACATTACATACAGTTTGCTGACGTTCCGAATACATCGTAGTATTCTTTGTCAGGGCGACTGAAATACCCCTACTCGATCCGAGGTAACCAGTCTCCCAGGCAGCAATCCCACTACAAAGGGTGGTTCCTGACCTTGATCGATATATCCTAGCCTTTCTGGCTGACGTAAGCAGTGAAAAAAAAGATCTACATCATTCGGAATTCTTTCATCCGCACGAAGAAAATGTTTTCGAGAGCGGATATGAACTCATCATCATCATCATCATCCTAAACCATCTCCAGTTTCCCGGGTGTGGTATATGTACCATGTGCCTTGTACCATTCCTCCTCCACCAACTTGTTGCAATCATGACCTCTCAGCAATACATCGTTCTTAACTGAATCTATCAATTTCCTTCGTGGCCTTCCCACGGGTCGTCTTCCTTACTTTTCTGTCAAATTCCTTCCTTGCAGTTCTGTTAACTGGCATCCTCTTCATGTGGCCAAACTACTTCAGTCTTGATATCTGAATCTTATTGAGGAGAAAATCATCTATTCCTACTTCTTCTCGAATTTTCTCATTCCTAACCTTGTCTTTCCTGGTTTTATGGATCACAGTGCGTAGAAGTTTCATTTCAGCTGCCTGGAGTTTGTAATTATCTCTATTGGTCAGTGTTGTGGTTTCGAGACTGCATGTAAGAATTGGTGTATAATAGGACTTGTACAACGTCATTTTTGTTTTCATAGGTATTTGCTCATCCCACAGCATGTGTCTTACCTGGTGGAAAAATTGTGTTGCCTTATTGATTCGATTGTTCACCTCATGTTTTGCTAGGTTGCCATTTGATAGAACGCTACCCAAAAAGAGCGGAACTGAGCTAAGCTAACTAATTAAGGAATATTACAATGTAATTAACATGCAGATAATTATGATAACCACACCTGATGATTTATTGTTTGTATAAAAGTTCTAGTCTTCTCTCTTTAGCTCTTGTGTACTGCTCTGTTTCTTATTAAACTCCGGGATGTTTCCCAAGGCTGAACAGAGCCATCATCTCATAGTGTTTCTCAGAAAAATGTAAACCCCATTTTGAGTCGAAGAACGACGTTAACTCAACAGTTGGCATGTGTATGGTGACGGTTTTATTCACAGCATTGACGCATTACCAGAAAGTCATTCCGAATGAAGAAGCCTTAACAGCGTTTTAGCACCGGCAGCCACTCGCAGACCTGGTCTTGAATATAGAACTTGCAATTCTGTTTTCAGTTTTTGTTCATTCAGAGAAGGGTAAGCTTGAAGAGTGACTAAAAAGTGATGTTCAGGGAACGTCACGCTATACTGCTCAATATTGCTAAAAAGAAATAGCTATGGCGAACTCAGATGACTAGAAAATTGAACATTACTGCAATAATTTGCACAATAACATCACGAAATTCAATAGCAGGTGTACGATTATATGCCGAACCTACCTCGTTCCTACATCTTTGTTTGTTAAAGGGTTCACTTGCAGTCTCGTCGTATTTATAATCTCTGTGCATTGCTCTTTGTATCGATATATCGATTATAGGAAATACCTTAGCATTGTTGATTTTACAGCTGTGTGAAAATTATTAGAAAAATTTGAAAATTTTGTATAAAATCACTTTTATTCATTGATATTTTTCTTCCAATTGAAATTAATCACATATTTAGTATTTGGTATGCATTCTCTTTGATTATATGGCAGATTCAGTGCGATATGGCATGCTTTCTACATTTTTTTGCAGGAATCTTTGATTTGCTTATCATAGTGCCATTTATTAATAAGTGTCCCTATGATATTTATCTTTGTTGTAATGCTGTTTTTCTTCAGTTTTCATTTCACAATGGCCCAGAGATTCTCAACGGGGTTTACATCTGGACTACTGCAGGCCAAGAAAGTACTTTTACTTTGTTTCCACTTTTAAGCTTCGTCACAGACTTCGCTTTATGGCAAGGAGCAACATCGTGTATGAATACAAAGTCACCATTGGGAATCCACTCTCTCATTTGCGTCAATAATCTTCTTTCAAGTACTGTTTTGTATTGAGGCTGCTTCATCATACCCTCTACAATATACAGACGTAATATACCATGAACTGACGTAACACTCCAGACCATAACCTGGATGGGATGCTTGACAGTTTGTGCAATTAATTGGGGCAAGAACTCTTCATCACTGCTTCTCCTCACGTACTCACTACTTTCGCCTGTTATTGCAAACACTGGTTCGTCGGAAAAACATGCCTGGAAAATTATAAACATATCTAATACCATACACACATCAGTATAATGAAAATTAAATGAATAAGTTTCTTGCAAGGGGAATTTCATTCATTTGTGTTAAATTTGCATTTCTCTTACTTCAGAATATCGTATCATAATTCAGGTTCATTGACTGGTATTATTATAAGTAACCAATTATAATTTTATAATACCTTGCTCCAGTCATCTCCGAATCGTTCACTCACGTCTTTTGCCCACGCTTCATCCAGGTGTAAGCGCAAGACACACACAAGCCAGTAACGGGAACATCTGATTCAGTTGTTTCCAAATCACTGTTTAGGTTCACAGCTTCCTGCACTGATGATGTCAGATTATCCTCACATTACTTCTCTTTGTATGAGTCTACCTTGCAGCTGGGGGTGGCATGTTCATAATTCCACAAAACAAGCTGGTATCTTCCCTTCCAATACCTGAACATCTCATTCCATAGCACAATCTCAGGTTGCTTCATAAGTCCAGTTATTCACTTCAGACGTTCTAGAAGCAATATAGAACTGAAAGCTGTCACAATACAAATATAACGTACAGACTACACCAACCCTCTCTTCGTCATCATATAACTTCAAATCTCGCGCACAACAGTTAGCACATGCACAAGCTGAACGAATAACTTCTCGCAGAATCCTCAAATCTATGAACCTAAACCCACTTGAGGATTTATCTTCCATCTTGTATTCATCGAACGAAATGCCTCAATCAATATTCGTCTCAGCAGCACTGGATATCTTGAACGAAGTACTGCGGATACTGGTATCCTGTTCTGTGCCTTGCCTTGATACATTCGATTTCTTTTTCGTAAACCCAGAAGAACTGTCCTTTTTTTACTTTCTTCAAAACTCTACGTTCACCTCAAGGCATACTGTTACTTTGAATAACATACAACTAACAAAATTAGCAATTGGTAAATCGGATATGAAACCACAGCAACACATATAGAAAAATACGCTGTCAACAAAGGAACCTAAAGAATGCGGCGGCCATACTTTTCCACAGCTTTATTGATGACAGGTTTCCATGGAAGAAAGACAAACACGTGGAAATTCTCCGTAAGAGTAATGAAAAAACTCGTCCTACAGAGTTGGGCGTGGCAGTATACAAGCAGTTACAGATACTCATTTTTCTCATATTTACAGATGGCATTGACCTGTAATATTATCTATTAAAATCCTGACATGTTACGGTATATTATGAGCAAATAAAAATTTGTTATTTTTACTCATTTTTACGTATGTTCCCCCTTAAAAGGTGTTTTATGGGTATCATAGGTAGTTTAAGACAGTATAGTACATCATCTGTGTCAAGACACATACAAAATGTAGTTACTAAGGAGATACTCTAATATCAAAATAAAGCTACACCAGAGGGTTCAGTCAAAGCTTTAAGAGTATTATGTCAGCAGATTGGAAAAATGGAACAATACCCACTGGCTGGAAACGATCCATCATCTACGTTCCTATACCAAAAAAGGCGATCTGTTGGACTGCACAAACTACAGTACGCTTGTCCTAATATCACATGCTAGTAAGGTGTTGCTAAAGATCACGCAACGAAGATTAGAACCTTAATTTTCTAAACCTCGAGCTCGTTTTAGGATAGATATCATTAATAATATGCGTTGGATGGTAGAGGGAGCACAGGATTTGGTCATCAGAAGGCCTTTTATAGTGTAAATCACAGGACCATGAGGGATTTCCTTAGACGGATTAACATCTCTCTGTTTTGGATCCCAACTACCGATTTAAATTCACACTCTTGACTTAGTTATATGGTTCTCCGAGTACTGATATACATTTTACCTGGACTTTTTCTGACCGTAATTTGGCAGGTGCGATCCTAGCTCAGTCAGGTGGTATTTGAAGGTGTTCAAATACGTCATCCCCAAGCTGGTAGATTTACGAGCAGGTAAATGTGCTCTTGCGGGACTAACTTCCGGCACCTCGGCGTCTTCGAAAACTGTACAAGTAGAGTAGTTAGTGGTACGTAAAGCCAATAACAAAAGTATTCAATACTATTGTTGAAATTGTACTTTTTCTATTCTTCTGGGTTTATTTTATCTTATTGTATATTATTTACTTCTCATTGGCAACGGTCAGGTTTGGATTCGTGGTTCCTTCTTATAGTTAACCCCAGGAATACTGACGGGGGGTACATTGTGCCCACCACCTGCTATTTATTGCTCTGTTTCTTTTGACATTTGATATTAAAAGGCTGTAAAATGTATTCATTGTTACCAACTCCGAATGGTGTATTTGGTTTGCTCATTTTTACCGTCTGAAGGCGGCTCAGTCATTCAAACATGAGTGAGCAAGAAGTAACCCCTTCACTTAATTAGTATTGGCAGGATTTATAGCGTTGTTGGCCACTCACAGTAAAACTGAAATAGTTTCTTTCTTGACTGCTACTAGACATTACTAACTGGATAGTTCTGTGTGTACTCCAAGAGCATTGCATCTGATGGGTGGTTGCTGGAATACTCTCCGAGATAGCTAATTCGTCTGAAGATGACGACATTGATATTAATGTTAGTGAAAACGAAGAAGGACTGAGAATATATATATATATATTTAAAAAAGCGAGCTGGATTACCATCATGAGAGAGATACACAGATAAACCCAGTTTCAAAACTGTTATCAGATTCATCAGACTGAATGTATAACATTGAAAATATTTGCACTTTAACAATAGCTCAGTCAGCTGTTTATTTATGGGGTTGACAGCTGATAATGTTACCAAGTTGAAATATATTTCTTTAGTTGATTGTAAGGAATGTGAAATAAGTTGGTAAATATCTCCAATAATAAACATCAGAGAATCACAGGAAATTGACTTTAAGTGTTCGTCACAAAGCACACTCCCGTTGGTATACAATGACATTAAAAATAGGGTTGATATTCCTAGGGTTAAAATTGTAAGTCACGCAGATAACAATAGAACAACAGTGGAAGCTATTGGATGAGGGTGACAGTGGGTTGAGTGAGAAGACGTATGCATAGAGCGGAACTTTCTTTCACACATCACAGGAAAACTAGAATCCAGCTTTGAATTGTTGATGCTAGTAAAATAAATTTTAATTTATCAACTGGGAAAATAAATTGTTAGATGATGCAAATATCTGTGAGTTTTCCGCAAATGTGTAGTAAAGCTGGAAATATGGTCATAATAATTATAACACCAGCTGCGCGGCGGAAATACTTGATGCGAGTCCCTCGACCTCTTGACGCGAGTGTAACGTCCAGCCGTCAGAGCAAATGAACACTATGACTATCTCGAGGAAGAACATCTTTACTATACACTCTTATGCCTTTCAGCGTTCCGTCTGCAAGACCTGTGAAGTTACTAAACGCCTCAAGAATAATCTATATTCAACTATCCCTGAGACCTCGTTTATTTTCGTATTCTTGTCTTTAAAACTGATTCTGACCATCGTCTTCTGTGTTTCTCTCTACGTCACTTACCTTCCACAACTACTTCATTATTCTCCTAGACAACCTACCTTCCTCCGCTCGCTTCACATGACCTCTCCACAGAAGCCGGTTCACGTGTACCGCTTCATTTAACGTGTTCATTCCTAACTCAGTCTTAGTACCTTCCTGCCATTGTTCCCACGTGTTTGTAGCAGCTATTTCTAACAGCAAATAGACTGGTACACAGATAGACTTCTTTCTTACAGAACACTCTGGCTGCGCGGTTAGAGTCACACACCTGTCAACACCACTGTCGGCAGCCCTGTAGCTGGTTTTCCGTGGTTTCCCATTTTGATACCAGGCAAACGCTGGGGCGCTTCCTTCCCACTGCTGTCCCGTCGTCATAAGACTTATCTGTGTCGTAAAGCAAATTGTAAAATAAATAAAACACACACTGCGAGCTTCACACTTACTGTGCTACCATCCTGGGAGAATACACATCCTAAATAGCTGAAGTGATCTACCTGTTCCAGATTTGTATCACCAACTTCAGATTACATTCTCTAAGGTTTCTGGATACTCACTGCACCTATTTTCAAATTACTACTAGGCCACCATATCTTAGTGTTAGAGCAACCAACGCGACGTTTCTAGATCCCGGGTTTCAGCAGAGTCTGCCAAACTGCTTACTGAATCCCTCCCTGTCACTTTTTACTTTCCAGTAGTTTATCCATTAAAAGTAGGAATAACAAACAGCTTTGTCTAATTCCTGTAACTCCTTCAACAAAGAACTCATTTCGCTCTCCGTACCCCAACTGTCATCATAAATGCCTTTGATTGCTCAATTATAGTATATATATTATTTGCTTTACGCCGCACATAAACTCAGATAAGTCTTATGGCTTCGCTGCGATAGGAGAGGCCTACGAGAAGGAAGGAATCTTCCGTGGCCTTCATTAAGGTACAGCCATCTTTAGGGCTGCCAACAGTGGGGTTCAAACCCACTATCTTCCGGATGCAAGCTCACAGCTGCGCGCCCCTAACCATACAGCCAACTCACCCGATAATTATAGCATATTATATTATGTTATATTATAAGAATAATTTAGTGTGGCTATTTCTAGCCTGGTGCAACCCTTGTAAGGCAGACCCTCCGATGAAGGTGGGCGGCATCTGCCATATGTAGACTACTGCATTATATTGTGGTAGAGGATAGTGTTAGGTGTAGTGTGTGAGTTGCAGGGATGTTGGGGAGAGCACAAACACCAGCCCCGAGTCACTGGAATTAACCAATGAAGGTTAAAATCCCGACCCGGCCGGGAATCGAGCCCGGGACCCTCTGAACCGAAAACCAGTATGCTGACCATTCAGCCAACGAGTCGGATATTATATTATATTATATTATATTATATTATATTATATTATATTATATTATATTATATTATATTATATTATATTATATTATATTATATTATATTATATTATATTATATTATATTATAATAGTGGTTGCAGAGACCATAGGCCTTCGAATAGGAGCAGATGCATAAAAACAGCGAAAATTTTTTTTCACTCGGTGACAAATTCTTTCTTTCTTAATCAGTTTACCCCACAGGGTTGGTTTATTCCTCGGACTCAGCGAAGGATCCCACATCTACCGCTTCAAGAGCAGTGTCCTCGATCGTAAGACTTTGGGTCAAGGATAAACTGGGAAAGAGGACAAGTACCTCGTCCAGGTTGCCTTACAAAAGTTCAAATAAAGCGTATAGGAATGTTTTGAGATATTAGAGAGCTATCGGCTGTCCTGAAAATACTTTACTGCAGTTTCCTATTTTACTTGCAGGCAAACAGCCGATTCTTTCCAACTCCTCACCCAGTTCCATTTCATCTTCATTTTTCTAGAAAAATGTTCAAATGTTGAGGATTTTTCCTTCATTAAAAATAGTTTACACCTGTTCAAGCAATTTTGCTAATGGGCCTTATTTTTTCAAAATTTAACGATTAAAATCTCTCATACTTTTGTAGTCACATTCGCGCAGATACTTGTGGCTTGTAGTCGCTACGCATTCACGTTTGGAGCTGAAGGTTTCTGCACTGTTTTCTTTTACTAATGAAACTATCTTATTTTATTTTCTCAATATTTTTTTTTGTTGTGTTCTCTTTTGTTTTAGAGCTATCTGCAATATTTTGAACCATTGTTACTCCTTGTTGCTCGACGTAAGTCTCGTCTTATTCGTTAGAATTTAAATGCAGCGCTGCGCTACGTTCATTCGCACTGCAACAACGCAATTTGCTCCACAATCAAGCTAAATTCTCTGATTCATCAGCAACTTTCATCTAATCCTATTGTAGGCATGATAATGTATTGTCCACAGCGTCTACGGAAAGACAGTAGTGTAAGAGAAAATGGGGGAAAACCGTTCGTTTTTTCCTATAAACACCCAGTCTATTCAAAGATTTTAAAAATCAAAACCTTCCTCCGTATGTGTATACACTAAATATGAGGCTTGGTCGAGATCCATCCAGCCGTTTCGCCGTGATGATGGAACAGACAGACAAACAGACAGATAAACGGACACGAAAAATAAAAATCACCGGATCGGTATTGAGTTGACCTAAAACGGATAAATATCTGAAAATTTGGCAAAACAAATGAAATTACAGACAGCGGACCGCCTACAACTTTATTTATATAGATAAGCATGGACACGTCCAGAAGTGCAGACCTTTATTTCGAGAGTCGCTGCTTTGAAACTGTACGACATATCGACAAACGGACCTCACCATCAGACGTCTCATTAAGTGTTTACATGGTTGGCCCTACGACATCTTCTCGTATCACCTATATTTATGGGTTAGATTGAGTTGGAGTCATTGAATTGAGTAACATTTTGTACAGTTTTATCACTCATGTGACAGCTAGAATCACAAAATTTGGCTATCATATGGCAACTGGTCATGTCAACATGCGAGCTGAATGTCGTCACTATATTATGTTTCCTATAAGTGTACGAAGCGAGAACATAATCGTGTAAGAAGTACAAAATTAACTTGAAATCGAGAAATACATCTCTATTTAACGTATAAGGGATAGAAATACGACCAAAGTTGTAGATCTCTCCAGAATGCAAAAGATTGTGCTTTCTGTTTTGTGAGATGACTTACCGGTTAGCCACCAATTATCCCGAAACGAAGGTCTGCACCGTCGTTAAAATTTCATCCCTATTCCGATATTTTCCGGCGCCAAAATTTATACATTTGCATAGCTTAGAATATTTCCTCAAAGAAAGAGTGTCCAGGCTTCGCGATTAGCATTCGCATATGTATGGAGGAAGAAAAAAATACAGTTAAGAAATTTGAAATTAATAGAAAATAGGTCAATAATTGAGGACAGTCGGATAGGACAATAATATGTAAACACCAAGTGAATGTATTGGAAAATCAGATGCTGCTCAATAAATTATGCTGATATGAGTTAAGGATATAAGAAAGCGGTAACAGATGGGAAATTTAGGCGCAGGGATTCTTAGGTAAACACATGAGAAGATGACTAATGGTGTTATTACTTAAGCTATTCGATGACGGTTATAACCTCCAACGATATTCTACCAATATCCCGCAGAATGGCCGATTGACGTCTCTCTTGCTTTCTACCCAAGGGACAACCACTAATTTACAGGAATGATGACGAAAATGGCAATACGCTACTTCCTTGCTGGCAAGCAGTCAGAGAAGTTGCCATGGTAACCTGTAGGTTCGTTGTCAGTCAGTCGGTCACTCAATGCAGAGCATGATACCCGCAGAAATTAGTAATTTTCTCCGTCATTTGAAGAGCAAGGTCAATTATGAACATACTATAAGTTGTTTATAATGAAGAGATGTTTCACATACAGACCACGACGTTTACAGAAAGACAGTAGTATAACAGAAAATGGGGGAAAACTGTTTGGGTTTTCCTATAAACACAAAGTCTGTTCAAAAATTTTAAAATGGTACGCATATCAAAACCTTCCCCGGGATGTGTATATACCAAATATGACGTTTGTTTAAGATCTATCCAGGCGTTTCACCGTGATGGTGGTACAAACAAACAGACAGCAAACAGACAAACGGAAAAATAGACACGAAAAATAAAAAAACACCGATTCGGTATTGAGTTGACATAAAACGGAAAAATATCTGAAAAATAGGCAAAACAAACGAAATTTCAGACAGCGGACCCCTACAATTTATTTATATAAATAACAGATAACATTTATGAAGCTAAGTGAGAATATTTGCATGGTAAAATTTGCTATTAATTTGAATTAATAACGTTTAAATGAGGTACCTCGATTATTTAACTAAAATATACTAAGTCCTTACAACCAATATTTAATTATTTAATATATCTTGAAGGAAACTGATTACTGCCAAATGGGTTAGAGCTCAAATTCTGGAATCCCCAAATTACAACTGTTTGATCAATCCATCAATCAATCAATCAATCAATCAATCAATCAATCAATCAATCAATCAATCAATCAATCAATCAATCAATCAATCAATCAATCAATCAATCAATCAATCAATCAATCAATACTGATCTGCATTTAGGGCAGTCGCCCAGGTGGCAGATTCCCTACCTGTTGTTTTTTAGCCTAATCCTAAATGATTTCAAAGAAATTCGAAATTTATTGAACGTCTCCCTTGGTAAGTTATTCCAATCCCTAACTTCCCTTCCTATAAATGAATATTTGCCCCAGTTTGTCCTCTTGAATTCCAATTTTATCTTCATATTGTCATCTTTCCTACTTTTATAAACGGCACTCAGACTTATTCGTCTACTAATGCCATTACACGCCATCTCTCCGCTGACAGCTCGGAACATACCACTTAGTCGAGCAGCTCCTCTTCTTTCTCTCAATTCTTCTCAACTCAAACTTTGCAGCATTTTTGTAACGCTACTCTTTTGTCGGAAATCACCCAGAACAAATCGAGCTGCTTTTCTTTGGATTATTTCCAGTTCTTGAATTAGGTAATCCTGGTGAGGGTTGTATACACTGGAACCATACTCTAGTTAAGGTCTTACCAGAGACTTATATGCCCTCTCCTTTACATCCTTACTACAACCCATAAACAACCTCATAACCATGTGCAGAGATCTGTACCCTTTATTTACAATCCCATTTATGTGCTTACCCCAATGAAGATCTTTCCTTATATTAACACCTAGATACTTACAATGATCCCCAAAAGGAACTTTGACCCCATCAACGCAGTAATTAAAACTGAGGGGACTTTTCCTATTTGTGAAACTCACGACCTGACTTTTAACCCCGTTCATCAACATACCGTTGCCTGCTGTCCATCTCACAATATTTTCGAAGTCACGTTGCAGTTGCTCACAATCTTGTAACTTATTTATCACTCTATAGAGAATAACATCATCCGCAAAAAGCCTTACCTCCGATTCCACTCCTTTACTCATATCATTTATATATATAAGAAAACATAAAGGTCCGATAATACTGCCATGAGGAATTCCCCTCTTAATTATTACAGGGTCAGATAAAGCTTCACCTACTCTAATTCTCTGATATCTATTTTCTAGAAATATAGCAACCCATTCAGTCACTCTTTTGTCTGGTCCAATTGAACTCATTTTTTCCAGTAGTCTCCCATGATCTACCCTATCAAATGCTTTGGACAGGTCAATCGCGATACAGTCCATTTGACATCCTGAATCCAAGATATCTGCTATATCTTGCTGGAATCCTACAAGTTGAACTTCAGTGGAATAACCTTTCCTAAAACCGAACTGCCTTCTATCGAACCAGTTATTAATTTCACAAACATGTCTAATATAATCAGAAAGAATGCCTTCCCAAAGCTTACATACAATGCATGTCAAACTGACTGGCCTGTAATTTTCAGCTTTATGTCTATCACCCTTTCCTTTATACACAGGGGCTACAATAGCAACTCTCCATTCATCTGGTATAGCTCCTCCGACCAAACAATAATCAAATAAGTACTTCAGATATGGTACTATATACCAACCCATTGTCTTTAGTAGATCCCCAGAAATCTGATCAATTCCAGCAACTTTTCTAGTTTTCAACTTTCGTATATCATTGTTATCATATGTAAATTTTATTACTTCTTTGGCCTTAGTCTCCTCCTCTATCTCGATATTATCCTTGTAACCAACAATCTTTACATACTGCTGACTGAATACTTCTGCCTTTTGAAGATCCTCACATACACCGTCCCCTTGTTCATTAATTATTCCTGGAATGTCCTTCTTGGAACCTGCTTCTGCCTTAAAGTACCTATACATACCCTTCCATTTTTCACTAAAATTTGTATGACTGCCTATTATGCTTGCCATCAGGTTATCCTTAGCTGCCTTCTTTGCTAGATTGAATTTTCTAGTAGGTTCCTTCAATTTCTCCTTACTTCCACAGCCATTTCTAACTCTATTTCTTTCCAGTCTGCACCTCCTTCTTAGCCTCGTTATTTCTCTATTATAATAAGGCGGGTCTTTACCATTCCTTACCACCCTAAAAGGTACAAACCTGTTTTCGCATTCCTCAACTATTTCTTTAAACCCATCCCAGAGTCTGTTTACATTATTATTTACCGGTTGCCACCGATCATAGTTACTTTTTAGAAACTTCCTCATGCCTGCTTTATCAGCCATATGGTACTGCCTAATAGTCCTACTTTTAAGACCTTCCTTTCTATCACATTTATTTTTAACTACCAAAAAACAGCTTCATGTTCACTAATACCATCTATTACTTCAGTTTCCCTATAGAGCTCATCTGGTTTTATCAGCACCACATCCAAGATATTTTTCTCTCTGGTTGGTTCCATCACATTCTGAATCAGCTGTCCTTCCCATATTAACTTATTTGCCATTTGCTGGTCATGCTTCCTGTCGTTCGCACTTCCTTCCCAATTGACATCTGGCAAATTCAGATCTCCCGCTACAATCACATTTCTTTCCATGTCATTTCCCACACAGCTGACTATCCTATCAAATAATTCCAAATCCGCGTCAGTGCTACCATTTCCCGATCTGTACACTCCAAATATATCAAGTTGCCTATTATCTTTAGAAATGAGCCTTAAACCTAGAATTTCATGTGTCTCATCTTTATCTTTTTCGTAGCTTACAAATTCTTCTTTCACCAGAATGAACACTCTCCCTCCCACCATTCCTATCCCATCTCTACGATACACACTCCAGTGCCGTGAGAAAATTTCTCCATACATTATATAATTTCTCAGCCATGATTCAACTCCTATTACAATATCTGGTAAATATATATCTATTAAATTTCTTAATTCTATTCCTTTCTTTACAATACTTCTACAGCTCAACACTAACAATTTTATGTCATCTCTACTTGATTTCCAGTTCCGTGTTCCCTTACCACCGCTCCCTAGGCCACCCTGTTTACCTGAGTGTACCTCCCTATTACCCTTCCAAACAAATTTCCTAACTTATACGTACCACTGCGGTTTAAATGAAGGCCATCTGAGCGCAGATCCCTATCTCCTACCCACCCATTAGGATCTAGAAATTTCACTCCCAGTTTCCCACATACCCACTCCATAGTCTGATTTAAATTCCCAATCACCCTCCAGTCAGTATCCCTCCTACACAGTATTCCACTAATAACAATCTCCGCTTTCATAAACTTCACCCGTGCTGCATTTACTAGATACCACACATCTCCAACTATGGTACTTATATCAGCTTGCCTTACGTTGTTAGTGCCAAGATGAAACACTACCACTTTCTCCTTCCACTCCTCCCTCTCTTCTACTTTCTTCAACATCTGCCTCAACCTAATTCCTGGATAACATTCTACCCTGGTTCCCTTTCCTCCACACACTTTTCCCACGTGTCTAACGATGGAATCCCCCATGACCAGAGCCTCAACCCTACCCACCTCATTTGATCCACTCCCCTCCTGGTCAGCCCTATCTTTCCTGATAGCTGCAGAAGCTACTTCCTCCTCCCTTTTCTCCTTCTCATGACCCTGTTCCACCTGTCTTTTCATATCCTCTACTCTACATTTCCCTTTCCTACCTTTTCCCTTCCTCCTACTTCCACACATCTCACCAACAGTTCCCTGTCCGTCATCTTCCCTCTGTTGTTCTACCTGGAGTGACTCGTACCGATTTCGCACAGACACCTGTCCTGTATTGTGATCCTGAATAGAGCCCTTAGCCTTCAATCTCCTTTCCCTTAGAACATTAGACAACCTGTCTTCTACAACTCCCCCTCTCCTTCCCCTCCTTCTTGTACACCAACTGTAACCTGTACATTGTTTGAGGGAGTCCTATATTCCTTCCTGTCTTCTGTGAGAATCCTAATTATCTCCCTCAAACTTTACAACTCCTCCCTCATACCCCTCAATGGCTCGCCACACCCACAGTTCGTATACTCGCGCTCCTTAGCCATTCTTTACGGGGAAAAATGAAATGAAAAATAAAATAATTTAAAAAAGTAAATGAACGGAGGGATATATTGTCTGGGATAGTACTCAAGGATCACACAACAATAGGGTAATTAATCTACGGCTACACTACAATACTACTCTATTTTTTATCCTACAACCTGTAACAGGATAAAAACTGCTGTTAATTACTGAATATCGAAAGTAATACACAAGAACTACACAATTCCAAACTGCAATTAAGCCTATCCTAATTACAACAACAGAATTTTTAATAAACGTTTCTACGGATACTTCTACTACACCAGTACTACACAAATATTTTACAATAATAAAATAAGCACACTAAATTCTAATAGGATATTACTCGTATACTACTGTACAGTACATTACAGTAATTTTTAAACTACTTTCAGACGTATCCTAATTTCGATACCGGTACCGTATGTCACTACTAAGCACAAACAGATATGAACTTTGCAAGAACTACTGTACTCAATGATTACCAACAAAGCTAAATGCTTAGACAAATTATTATTAGTATTACGGTCTAATAGATACACACGAAAGATAACACACGAATATAGCAGGCAAGATACGGCACTATCTAAATGTACTGTACATATACTACAATGTATCTACACTACACTACACTACACTACGTTTGGTTAAATTCTTAAGTATCGAAAGGATTGCCGTACACGAAGAAAAACACGAATATAACTGGCAAGATATCATCAAATATATTATACCTTATCTTCACTACAATTCTACTGAAATGTGGTTACGTGATTATTACAGCTGGTGGATTACTATTATTTTCCCTACTCCACGTGACTGAGAGTAAAAGTGTCCTTAATTAGGCCTACTGAAAAATACGAGGTTGTCTACAATAATTTCTCAAATATTTCTATCAAAACTACTCCTACTACTCCAGGGACTCTAACTGAAATTAGTCCTACTGGGATATATGAACTTTATTATTATTAGCTAACCGCTCATAAATACTGAAAGATCGAGGGAGCGAAGTATAAATTACGGATACTTTAACCTACTCAGAAGTACAAATGATTGGAATACAAGGCCAGCTGATTTATATTTATATTTACTTCACTACACTACTCCCTTTGTTCACGACTGTAGTCAACAATGCAATATTTGAATATGAGGAGCGACAATAATCAATAACAATACAACGACTGTTAACTACTACCGAGTAATCTCTTTAACTACTTTTTAAATGGAAGACAGGCGTATAGTCTTTTTAAATGTAGTAAATTATTACCTTCGCGATAGTTCGGACGGATATCTATACGAAATACCGGAGGAATTTCGGCGGAAGTTACGGTACTATTCCTCATGATAAGCTGCCTTTGTAAGTATTATACCAACGAACCTACAGATATTCACAAATATTTTAAAAGTTAATATTATTACCTAAAAGTTAATATTATTACCTAAAGTATTTACTAAACCTAAATTCGAAACAAGGTACACCTAGCAGGCCTACTTAACCTAGAAAACGTAAATTACTGAAGACCAACTGAATTACTTGTTATAAAATTTAAATAAATATCACTACCAACAAGCACTAAACATCACTATATAAATAGCACTAAATGAATCACAAATACAAAACATTAAGCTATTTCAATAATTTTAACTACTTTATCACTACAATAATGCAAGAGCTCTCTCAACAGCCAACCGTTCTCAAGCGCATCCAACAATGCAAGGCCAGATCAGGAAATAATTAAATCTCAACTTTTACGATTAACGTATTGAGGTGACAATTAATAAATAGATAAACTAGCATCAAATCAATTACTATTTAGGACACAACCACGAAGTGACAAGCGTGAAGAATGTATGTTATAGTCATGTGGTAATGATCAGCACATCAGTTGTCTTTCATTATTTTTATAAACAAGAGAAAGGGCAAAAAAGTATTCATTATCAAAATAAATGCCATTATAAGGCAACAAACCTGAACAATAGACAAGGCATAATATAACGTACTGTAAACTAGTTTTAACCCTAGAACACTAACCCTTCGTAAATTTTACGACAGTAGGTAGCAGAACGGTATAGTTTAATGCCTTCCGCGCGTGCGTGCGTGCCGCTATTTTGTGTAGCTGATATTTTCGAGCAGTTATTGACTGTGGCATGTGCGATTGTTGATATCTTTGCTCATTCTTGTAATAATTGGGTGGGTGTCGTCATATTCACGAACGGTTAGTGATAGTGTGGACTTATAAGTATAATGTTTCGTCATGCCTTTTTTACATTTATACTTATTTCATTTATTTTCTTGGTAGTTTTGGTTTCTTTGTGATGTAAATAACCTACGTTCATAATTTGAGGGTTTATTTTAATATGTTGTGTTATAAAATTATAATTTTTTTATAAAACATGTTCATGCGCCAAGTTTTCTATATTTAATAAATAATCACATAAAATTGTTTAATATCTACGTATTTTGATTCATGTTAAGTTCACGACACTATAGGAACTCTTAATAACGAAATTCTTGCCAAATATAAGCTGTTCCGTAGAAAATATAACAATTATAAATTGGAGTAGTCAAATTTACGAAGGTTTTGTAATAATGTGTGGCGAAATAATAATTTTGAGGCTTCGTTTACATCAGTAGAAAAAAATGTGACGATATATTATTAGGCCCATCCTCGCATATAAGAAACTTCGATAGACCTTGAATAAACTTTATGCAAGAATCAGATTAGAAATTATGTTAACAGAAGAAAAATTTGGTCCGAACGGTTATTAAGGATTCCCAATTTTATAATTATGAGATCGAACTACAGCTATTTTATCTGCTTATAAAACCGATACAGGAAACTTCTATTCATAAAATCTTTATTTAAAGCATGCCAATAACAATATTAGATCATTAAGTTTAAGGTTCCGGAATCAGCACTTACTTAGTTAAGCTGATTATACATAATGAAATCAAACTGTTACAAGGGCATAAGAAAACATAATTGCCCAAAGTTAAATCAAAATGGAATAAAACATTTTGACGCCTAGCGCCGATGAAAAGTGTTTTTCTAGCCTGAAACCAACTGATATATTTAGCCAGGAACATAATCCAATCCTCTGAACAGCGTCTTTCGCCAGGAACACGAATATCCGCCTGCTGTCGACTCCATCTTACTCCAGACTACATGGGTCATTAGTATTTTGTTTGTATCAGATCATTTGCCACATTGTCGCAATTATGAATAGCGGCCACCAGGTCCGCCACCAACGTTAGTAAATAGTCACGCCAACAGGTAGCGTTCAAATGCACACCAGCTGCACAATAGTTCCTAAGGTTATCAAGTTCCGTATTAACGTTACAAACAATATTCCTACAATAATAGGACTTTCATTCAGAAAATGTATTTGTGAAGCACGTTCGATATTTTCTGTTTATTTGTGATAACTTTTGATAGCTCTGTTCATAAGACATTCTTTCGAAATATGTGTTTATGAATCAAGTTCTTTTTCTGTTTATTTATGAACATTATGAAAACTAACCAATCTCATTTTCAGTGTCTGTGTCGTTCGTCTTCCCTCTTTGACATCCTGCCAGATTTTCCTGAGCCCGTCGAGCAGCGCTTTCTTCCACTGCTGTGGTAAAGGGCCTGTCTGTCTTCTGGGTGCTGTCTCCGCACTAAAACCCTGATAGCTTTTCGTCATACTTCTGAAACAACCCGTCATTGATTTCATCCTCACCGAGCTGAGTGGTTCAGACGGTTGAGGCGCTGGCCTTCTGACACCAACTTGGCTGGTTCGAACTTGGCTCAGTTCGGTGGTATTTTAACGTGCTCAAATACATGAGCACCTTGTCAGTAGATTCAATAGCACGTAAAAGAAATCCTGGGGACTAAATTCCCGGACCTCGGCAAATCCCAAATCCGTAAAAGTAGTTAGTGGGACGTAAAGCCAATAACATTATTATATCAATTTAGGAAGGCTCGGAACATAATGGGCTGACTGCAAGGGGTCACACTCTTGATTATGAAACTATAGGTACATATATTAACAGAAATAATTACAATATATACATTTACTAGCGCTTTGCCCGCGACTTCGCTCGCGTCATAGTTGAGTTATGTCCCATTATATTATTTTATTTCCCATTTTCTTTTGAAGTCCACTGAACCAACCTTACGCGCTCATCGACTTTTGTACGAAATGTAAGACATGAACGTAAATGATGTGTTTTCCCGTCCCGGCTTCGGTCTGAATTGGAAAGTTTCACGCGTGTTCCAAGTTTGCTGTTAAATGAAATTCTCTTGTAATAACAGTAGCTTCTGTTATTTTTTAACCCCGTCCCACGTAATCTAGTGCCATTGCACAACTTAGGTGGTTTGAGGTTACGTAACAACATTACAGGTGCTCCTACTTTCATACGAAGTTTGTGAGATGGGAATCCTGGAGGATTAAGGTAAGGTAAGGTTTGTTCTGCCCGAAGGCAAGTCCGAACCTCCGCAGAGGTGTCCTGAGCCGGAGTTTACGTGCGGTAGGGTGGTCGGTTCCTTTCCGCTCCTCCATTCCCTTACCCCCACCAACAGCGCGTGGCAACCCATCCACTTCTCGACCACGCCCGATGTAGCTTAACTTCGGAGATCTCACGGGATCCGGTGTTTCAACACGGCTACGGCCGTTGGCGGAGGATTAAGAGTATTTAGGAATTCTACTGGATAACTGAGAGCATCGTCCGTTTGTAATACCGTGTCGACCGATTTAGTCTCTATTTCTTCTGCATCAAAATATGTAAGCAATGCTTCATTTAATTCAGGGACTCTCAAACGCCCAAAATCTCACGCGTGCAAATCGAGGCGCAAGAGCTCCGTACACTGTGCATCGGTCCCGCTCGGCTCGGCTCGCACCAACGCCTCGTCTCTGGGCTACTCGGCTAAGCTCGGCTCAACTCGGCTCGGATTTGGAGCGCTACGGAGCAAGTAGGGAAGAGGGAGACAGGGGGAGCGAGCGAGACAGGCGTGGGGAAAGAGAGAGAAAGCGCTATTGCTCCAAATTGAGGAGTGGGGGTCTGCACTCTGGTCATCGAAGCGAAGTCGTCTTTTGCACCGTGCACAGTGCATACACCAGGCGCATGCACCCTGAGAGGCCCTGATTTAATTCATTAGCCGTCTCATTAAAGTAAACCTGCAAAAATCCAGGATCTTGATGAGCATTTGGCAATAGACTGCCTATGGAATGCTAAATTTGACCTTGTACTTTGAAAGTAGGCGTAAAGCCGGGTTGGATGACTTGCTTAGCACCAAAAGATGTCATTTGAAAACAGCTGATATGTTTTCTAATTCGATCAAAAAAATTACCATGATCTGGATGGGCACCCATTAGTAACTGTACAATGGTTCAGGTGGAGATTAGAGTGGTGGCAGCAAAACCTTGCCAGAATCGCAACACATGCCTGGGGTTTCATCTTTCCACTTGAGAGCATTGCAGAATTGGCATTTATGGAAGGTTGTACCAATGGTTCTCAAGCTGTTATCTTCGTAATTCATTTCAGGATCGTAAGACATCCCGGAACGAAACTTAATTTTACATGGACGCAGTCGTCTTTCTTTTCGGACCCCTGGGTGATGTTGCTCATATCGCATTTGAATTGTCCTGTGATATTCGCGATTATTTTGCTGGTGTGTAGCTGCCGCTGCTCTATGAAACTCGGGATTATTTTTCTGGTATGTCAGTGCCGCTGCTCTGTGAACCTTGGGGTTATTCTTCTGGTACGTGACTGCCGCTGCTCTATGAAACTTGAGATTATTCTTCTGGTACGTGTCCGCTGCTGCTCTATGGACTTCGGGATTTTTATTTTGGTATTTACTTCCAGCAATGGTACCGTACGTGCGGAAGGATTTTTTTGTAAAAATGTGGCTGCTTCTTTTTTAAATTGTATTTTCCTCGTACCGTTTGAGTATCGAGTACGACGTTTTTAAGAAACTTTTGTAACAACAAATGAAGCACTTGTTTCTTCGCACAGACATTCACATACAGTACGGTACTTCAAAATGTCCGTTTGAGAGATTACCAGTAAATCGCAATCTTTTTACGGGATTAGCTTCATCACTAAATATCCAGTATAACTTTATATCACGATAAACTTCAAAGCGGAATGGAAATATTTTGCCACCTGCCGTCAACTCACATGTTCCACCACAAGTTGAATCTTCTGACACGATAAGTCGGCACTATTATGAAGAGGAATAGTTATTACCAAGATGATTTTCGGACAAAATGGAAACAACTTACGAAACAATAGCTTCAAGAACTTCATCAAACCGTAACTGAGTAGAATATAAAATGTAAGAAAGAGATGTAAATAGACACGCACCGCCACCTACAATAGAAACAATGTTATGTGGCAACACTTCACCATTAATGTTGAGATAAGTTACTGCCATTATGCTGTGTGCAGTATTCTTTTAAAATCGCGCTGCAGTCTGTTATCTGTCTCCTTGAAATATCACACACCAGTACGTTGTATCTTCTGGTATGAAATGTTTGTACTCTTCTGAGGAGTAGTAGTTGTTAGCAAGGACTGCCAAGGTTCAAACCCTTATTGCTCAAGAGTTCTATGGCACTCACTTCATTACTGGTCGACAATATTATGCAAGTTGCCTCCGGTCTCTCCTTCGTCAATATGAGCGACATATCTTCGAACCATAGACAGCTTTGTTAATGACGCATGCTCGTGCCGAACTGGCACTGCTTTCGCCTAGCCTTTTCTACCAGTTGTATGGATGAAACAATTCATTTAAACTGTAAGCGGCTGCATAACTCACTAACAAAATATAAAACCGTAATAAATCTCATTGATAAAACAATATTCCTAAGTTTAAAAAAGGCTGCCCACAGGCAGATTGGAACCTGCATCTTTGCTGTCTACACTCCGTTGACTTAACCGTTGCGCTATCAGCACAACGTAATACAAGCTCTCACGAATTTACTCACAAACATTCGTATATGTAGGCCTATATACTGTTATTTGTATTTTCTTTCCTTTAAGGATTTGGTTCATTACCGTCTTAAAATACACGGAAGCGGAGTGAATCGGCACGTACACGTATGTGTTGGAGAAAGTGCCGCTGCCATTTTTAATTGGCAAACGCCAAAGGTTCATGCGCGCAAGGCAAGCATTTCATCTGGAAAATCTTGAAAATACATATATTTCCGTTGACTTTTCAAGATATGCAAGATTTTTGCTGTACAATTGAGACGATTTGAAAGACCGAATGAATATATATGTAGAATATTGTTAAAAAACGGATATTTTGAACGCAAATGTAAAACCACATATCACCCCTTTTTACCCCTTTGAAATCGGAATTTTAAAAATTTATTTTAAAATAGTATTTATGATATATGGAAATAAATATGTGAATGAATATAAGTACCTACAATATTTTTCACAGAAATGGAGAAAATCAACAAAAAAAGTAAAATCACCTTTCAACCCTTTTCACCCTTTAAAAGAGGAATTTTTTGAAATCCTTTCTTAGTGCGCATCTAGGCTACGGTAGGAACATGTCCTCAAATTGTCATGCAATTATCTCCAGTAGGTTTTGCTGTGCGTTGATTATCAGTCAGTCAGGACATCTTGCTTTATATATATAGATGCAAGAAATATGCACAGATGATGTCGCTAAACAACTCCTTATCTCCCCTTTTGGGAATCTGTTCTTCAGTATTACTGGAACTGCGGCCTGGAACGTCATGCTGTTTGGCGTAAGTCAGAGGAAAAGTTGTTCCTAGAAACTTTCTCAGAATGTGGCAGGTGCTCTTTCTGTAGTTCAACGTATGTGTGAAGATGCAGGTTTAATGCGGCCAGAGAGCTGTGCAACCCTTCTGGAATAACACCGGTACATGATATTACTGTTGGAACTGTCGTGACTGATTCTAGTTTCCACAGGCATTGTATTTCTATTGCCAGTTCTGTGAATTTTAATATCCTTGTGGCTATTTTTTATTTATCGACTAGAACAATATCTGGCCTATTGTTGCAGAGCGTGACATCGGTTATGCCTTCTTGGTACCATAGTAGTTTGTATGAAGAGTTTTCGAGAACGGGTGGAGTTGTATATTTCCAATATGCAGTTGATGACTGAAGAAACCCACATTTTACAGAAAGTTTCAGGTAAATTATTTTAGCTACCTGATCATGTCGGTGCTTATAATCGGTGTTGGTCAAGGACGGGCAGCCAGAGATGACGTGCTTTATGGTCTCTGTAGTTTTGGAACAGCGGCGGCAGTTGTTTGAGACCACTCTTGGATCATTCGTGATGAATCTACGGTGGTTCCGTGAAGCAATTACGTGAATTTGGATGGCCAGAACAAATCCTTCTGTTTCAGGGTTTGTCGACATGAGGCTGATCCAGTTCGTGGGGGTATTTCCCGTGAAGAGGTTTTTCCTTCCAAGTGTCCATATTCATCTCCTTTGTAGGTGGGGTAGAAACAGGCATTTCCGTCGACGATGGATTGAGAGTTGTATAGTTTATGTCAGCTCTGCAAACAGCTTGATGAAGACACGATGTATCAGCTCTCGAGTGGAAATATTCTCTTAGACTTGATATCAAATTGCTGTGTAAATTAACAATGGGTAAGAAGCCTCTACCACCTTCTGATCTCGGGAGTGTAAGACGATTGATTGCAGATTTAGGATGGTGCATAAGGTACCGGGTGAGTGAAAGTGCTGTTTTCGTCTGCAACTGCTGAAGTTCTGATTGGGTCCATTTTATGACGCCAAAGGAGTATGTGAGCAGTGGTACGGAGCACATTATTATTATTATTATTATTATTATTATTATTATTATTATTATTATTATTATTATTATTATTATTATTATTATTATTATTATTATTATTATTATTTCATCCTCCGTAATGCCCACTTCTCTCAGATTTTCCGTAGTAGCCTGTGTTCTCTGTTAAGTAGTTTTATTATTGCGCTGGTTTCATTAATTTTTGTGAATATTGATAAGATGTTTGCCCTCGCATATTGCCTCCTAAGTAATGGCCCTGGATTATACAATGAGGTGTATCACTACCTATTGTTACGTGCCAGCCCTGTCGTAGTCCCTTTCACTACTTGCTGAAAGGCCTAAGGAGTCAGATGACCGGGGACCTCCCAGCTGGTCAGGACTTGCTGTGAATTGTACTCATTGGTTGCTTTCCCATAGAGTTTCTGCGAGATACGGAAGTGTTTTGTCTCTAGCCATATCACGCGAGCTGTAGAAAGGAGGCTAGCCGCGAACAGTCAGCGTTGGGTTACATATGGCAGAGGTGTTGGCTGTCCCTGGTGACCCACGGGGAGTTGTGGTCCTTGTGTTAAGTGAGCACCAGAAGTGAAGACGGCTGTGGGCTGCCACCGTCGTTACACTGGAGTCACGACATTTTTGGGTATGGGACGGAGTACTGTGTGTGCTTTTCTGTGGACTGCGAACTGTCATAGAGTCAGCGCTGGAGCCCAGCTACCGTGAGTAATTCCTGCTGCTCAGCACTGTTGAATAGTTGCTGTGTAGTTGTTAATTGTATGCGATAGTAGAGCAGCTAAGGCGGTCACATAGCCACGGACTGTCTGCCCTCGGGTTAGAACCATCATTGTTCCCAACTAGGGGTCAATAACCCCTAGTATAGTAGAGGTACAATGGCGATTTTGCGGATTTAGCATAAGAGAGCGAGCCTAACATCACAGTCGCCATCATGAGGGGCCTAACTACGCTTTAACAGCTAGTTACACTTCCCGATGCCTAAGAGAGCAAGCCTAACCTCATGGAGGGGCCTAACCTTAGTTGTACGGCTAGATGCGCTTTCTGACGTGAACAGTTGTTATCTTGGAGGGGCTTAACCTTACAGGACGTAGTTTTACGGCGATATGACTTTCCCGACGCTATCTTGAGTGGTAGGACAATGATGATTCTCGCGACACTATCTTAAGTAGTAGGGCAATGGGGATTCGCATAAGAGAGCCAACGTAATCACATGGAGGAGTCTAACTACGCAGGGCCATAGTTTTACGGCCAGATGCGCTTCCCAACGTGACTTGCACAAGATGGCGGCCATATAAGACTATAAGACTAAATACTAGAACCTGAGTTAGAGGTTACTGTGCAATATGGCGGCTATACATACGCTCTTACGTGGCCAGCCAGGGGTGCTTGCGCAAGATGGTGGCTATACATAGCCTCTTATGCGACGGCCAGAGGCACTTGCGCAAGATGGCGGCTGCACACGGTTTCCTATAGAGACGTTTGCGTAAGATGGCGACTATACATAGGCTTTTATGGAGAATGATGACGGCCATGGGCGATTGCGCAAGATGGCGACTATACATAGACTCTTATAAAGATGACGGCCATGGGCGATTGCGCAAGATGGTGGCTATACACAGGTTCATGTAGAGAAAGATGACGGTTATGGGCGATTGCAAAAGATAGCGGCTATACATAGGCTCTGATAGCCTCCTCCTACTCCGACAGGACACAGCCGCCCTCCTCCTCATCCTCCTCCTCTTCCTCATATGTATAGCAAACGGGCAAAAGGGCAGGGGACACAGCTGCTTTCCTCCTTCTCCTCCTCCTTATCCGTATAGCAAGAGGAGAAAAGGGCACAGGACACAGCCGCCCTCCTCCTCGTTTTCCTCCTCCTCATCCGTAGAGCAAAATTGGAAAAGGGCAAATAGGCTCCTCTTCCTGGCAAAAGAGAAAATGGGAAGAAAGGACACCTCTTCCTTATCTGTGGGGCAAAAAGGCAAGAGGGCTCCCCTTCCCGGCAAAAAGGCCAAAGGGCAGCTCCTTATTCGTGGGGAAAAGGGCAAAAGTTTTTCTCTACATTATCTGTTTGGCAAAAGTGTAAAAGGGCTTCCCCCTCGTAGCAAAATGGCAAAAAGTCTCCTCTTTGTGGCAAAGGGGCAATAGGGCTCATGATCCCTACAAAAGGGCTCCTCTTCCTGGCAAAAGGGCAACTCCTCCTCCTTACAGCTACTGAGGTTTGCTCAATCCCTCTTCCTACGGACAGATGCCTACTTACGTTATTAAACTAATGTAGCGTTATCATCTTGTTCTCGTCGCAAACGTTTTTACCCTTTTCGATTGACGAGGTTGCGGGCGCGGTTGGAAGATGATGAGGTAAGGAGAACGTAATAGTTTTTCGATTGCAATTGAAATGAAAACCTACAAGCTGTTTTCCAGTCATTGACCGGGTCAGGGATGGAATGCAAGAGGCAGATATAGGCTGTTAGTACGATGGGGTCGCCACTCCCAAAGTGATTTATTAATGCCTGATGGATGCTATGAAATGAGAATGGAGAGTGTTGCTGGAATGAAAGAGGACAGGGAAAACCGGAGTACCCGGAGAAAAAAACCTGTCCCGCCTCCGCTTTGTCCAGCACAAATATCACATGGAGTGACCGGGATTTGAACCATGGTATCCAACGGTGAGAGGCCAACGCGCTGCCATCTGAGCCATGGAGGTTCCTCGATTGCAATTATCATGCAAAAATATAGAACTGAATGTAGAAGAAGTAAATGTTGTATGTTACTATCCGACGAGGCAAAAGAGGTTCAATGGAGTTACAGAATGCAATTAGCAAAAATATAGATCTGACAAGCTAATGCTGTATGTATTCATCCAGCAAGAGAAAACATGTTGACTGTTAAACATAAAACACTTATAACGCAAACACAATAGTTACTGTGTTGTATGTGTCTATTCGACAAGACAAGTTTAATCCTGTTACAATTAGCACACACTAGAATTGATTGTAGAACAAGCTAATATTGTATGTCTTTATCCGACATAACAAAACATGTTGAGAATTAGTGTTGAGAACAGAAAACTTTTAACGCTACTGTGCTGTATGTTTCTATTCGACAAGTTACAATTACCACACACTAGAATTGATTGTAGAACAAGACGAAACATGTTTAAAATTAGTGTTTAGAACAGAAAAACTTATAACGCAAAATACTATGAGATTTAAAATCTGCGTTATAGGATTAATCTGTGTTGACACAAGCGCACTTTTATGCAGTCAGCCTGCACACATAGAATTGCAAATGTTGTATATCTCTACCCGACGTACAGTTGTACATCATCTTAATTACTGCAGATGAAATGATTACTACATAGCAGGGGATACCTATGTTCTAAGGAGATTGATTTTGCGGGATTCGAACACATGCAACAGAGAAACAAATCTGTATAGCGATTTAGTTACCGTAACAGAATAAAAAAATCATTCTACTGTGCAGATAAAATCATTTTAGTACTTACCAGGGGGTACCTTTGTCCTACATCATATTGTGTTAAGGATAAAATTTATGGATTTAAACCCTGTTGTAACACTATAAAAGATTTTTGGGATTGAAACCTTATTTACAAGGGAGGGGAATAGAAGTGTACTTCCTCTTAAATCAAAAATCGCTACTATTATGGAGATAAAATGAGCTGTGAGAGGGATCGGTAATGTATATTGTTAACTTACCTTTATTTTAGGGACGGCTTAGTATTTTGAACAGAAACAATTATAACGCGAAACATTATAAGATTTGAACTCTGCATTATGAGATTAATCTCTGTACTGATACAAACGCACTTCTATGCAATCAGCACACACACATACACACATGGAATTGCAAATATTGTATATCTCCATCCGACGTACTTCTTCTTAATCACTGCAGATAAAATGATTTTACTACTAAGCAGGGGATACCATGAAAAATCTTTGGCATAAGGATATGGATTTTTGCGGGATTCGAAAACATGCAACAGAAAAAATCTGTATCGATTTCGAACTCTGATTTAGTGGATTTCAAAACCTCGCTCTACGTAGTTAAATTAGTGCACATAGGTAGGAAGTTGGTAAGATAGCAGGTGTCACCTTAACGACGTAGGCGCACGAAATTTAAAATCTGCATGCTTTTTGACAAGTTCTAGCGACATTGGCGTCGATTTTGAACTTCGTGTGCCAACGCAGAATACCATGTGACCGTGACATCACGACCACGTGCTCTTGTTTGTAAACAAAGCCACGTGCTTGGCCACGTTCTTTTTTGAAAGCTCACATCTTAGCGGACCCTAACCTCAATTTTAAGGACAATATATTATCGCTAACCTCACTGCTACCATATTCACGGTGCTAAACCTCATTGCTGTTAACTTGTGCACGTGGTGGCCAGGAATTCAAAATCCATGTGCTTTTCTAACAGCTGTCAAGATAACAGCTGCCATCTTTAACCACGTTGGTGCGGTATTCTAAACAAAAGAACATCGCTAACCTCACTGCTGCCATCATGACGAGGCTAAACCTTACTGTTGCCACTTTATGAAGATGGTGGCAGGCAATTTAAAATCCACGTAATCCTAACTCGGTACAATATTCCACGACAGCCAGCCAGCTCGCTCCATGGAAATATTTACTTTGAATGTACTGTGTGTTAAATGTAGATCTGTTCTTTTCCATTTCAATATGTAAGTATTGTTAATCTCAGGAAATTGTGTGCTTTTCTACTGTGCGGTGCTAATAATTTACACGTCAACGCCTTCGAAAACAGGATGCTTTTTGTGTATGCATGTGTAGTTTTACGATGCAGAGTAATAGTAGGCAGTGATTATTGTTTTACCGTTTATTCACACGCTACTGCATGTAGCTATCAGCTTGGAGCGGGCAGGCTTGAAGATGCGTTTCCGTAGTTTCTGATTTTTGCACCAGGTAAATAATATAAGTTGTATCTTAGCTGTAATCAATTTTAGACTTTTGGGTTGACGATGTGTTAGCCTCCGGTTCAAACAGTAATGTTAATCGTGGTAGTGGTGATTGTTGTTTTAAGAGAAATGTAACGTTTAATTCTGTATTTTTGTAGATCGATTTTAAACATTGTGTGTTCTAAGCATGTGCTGTAAGTGTCGAGACCGACCTACTGTGTGGCTGGGGGCTCGATTAGTGATTGTAGTGTTTCTTGTTTTATGAGGAAGTACATCTCTCCACTATTTATATCGTTCCGCTCACTTGGAGTTGCCCTTCTGTCAATGATTACAGCGTTATCGTATCACAATTAATTAATCACGTTTTCGATTCCCGGGATTACAAGAAGATGGTAAGTGTAGCCTGTTGTGATGTTTTTAAATTCTAATATGAATATCGACAGAAGATATAGTTGCAGAAAATCGCATTTTTTGCACTATTTTATCTGCATAGTGGTAGTGATTATTGATTTATGAGGAAGTACATCAATTCCTCTCTCCCTGGGATCTAAGGTCGAATCCTATAATTATTTTTTCTTTCTCTATGTTATTTGCGATAAGAGAATAGGGTTTGAATCCATGTTTTCTTCTATTGTAACTAAATCAGTCTTCGAAATCCATACATTTTATCTGCAGTGATTAAGAAGAAGTATGTCGAATGGAGATATACAAAATTTGCAATTCAATGTATTGTGTGTGTGTGTGTGTGTGTACGCTGAATAAATGGAAGTGCCATTTTATCAATAGAGAGATTAATCTCATAATGCAGAGTTCAAATCTCATAATGTTTCGCGTTATAATTGTTCCTGTTCTAAACACTAAGCCGTCCCTAAAATGAAGGTGTGTTAACAATATACATTACCGATCCCTCTCACAGCTCATTTTATCTCCATAATAGAAGCGATTTTTGATTAAAAGGAAGTACACATCTATTCCTCTCCCTTGTAAACAAAGTTTCATTCCCAAAAATATTTTATAGTGTTACAACAGGGTTTAAATCCATAAATTATCTCCTTAACACAATATGATGTAGGACAAAGGTACCCCCTGGTAAGTAGTAAAATCATTTTATCTGCACAGTAGTATTATTTCTTATTCTGTTACGGTAACTAAATCGCTATACAGATTTGTTTCTCTGTTGCATGTGTTCGAATCCCGCAAAATCGATTTCCTTAGAACTAAGGTATCCCCTGCTATGTAGGAATCATTTCATCTGCAGTAATTAAGAACTGTACGTCGGATAGAGAGATACAATATTTGCAATTCAAGTGTGCTCGCTGATTGCATAGAAGTGCGTTTGTATCATCAGTAAGATTAATCCTATAACGAAGATTTTAAATCTCATAATATTTTGCGTTATAAGTTTTTCTGTTCTAAACACTAATTTTAAACATTTTTTGTCTTGTTCTACAATCAATTCTAGTGTGTGCTAATTGTAATAGGATTAAACTTGTCTTGTCGAATAGACACACACAGCACAGTAATTATTATATTTGCGTTATTTTTTCTGTTTAATAGTCAACATGTTTTCTCTCGTTGGATGAAGACATACAGCACTAGCTTGTCAATTCTGTATTTCTCCTAATTGCATTCTGTAGCTCTATCGAACCTCTTTTGCCTTGTCGGACAGTAACATACAGCGTTTGCCTATCCTACATTCAATTCTATATTTTTGCATGCTAATTGCAATCGATAAAATATTTTCTCCTTACCGCATCATCCTCCTACCGTTCCCTCCTCAATCGAAAAGGGTAAAAACTTATGCGACGAGAAGAATAGGATAACGCTATATGAGTTTAATAACGTGAGTATGTGACGTTCAATTCTATTTGTGCAGGAAGGCATCTGTCCGTAGGAAGAGGGATTGAGCTAACCTCAGTAAATGTAAGGAGGAAGAGTTGGCCTTTTCCCAGGAACAGTGGCCATTTTGCTAGAAAGAGGAGCCCTTTTGTAAGGAGGAGGAGCACTTTTGCCAGAAAAAGGTGCCTTTTTCCCCTTTTGTTAGGAGGAGGAAGCACTTTTAGCCTTTAGCCAAACAGATAATGAAGAGAAACACTTTTGCCCTTTTGCCAGGAAGATGAACCATTTTGCCCTTTTGCAAGGAAGAGGATCCCTATTGCCCTTTTGCAATTTTGCTATACGGAAGAGGAGGAGGAAAAAGAGGAGAGCGGCTGTGCCCCGTGCCCTTTTGCCCTTTTGCTATACGGATAAGGAGGAGATGGGCGGCTGCGTCCCGTGCCCTTTTGCTCTTTTGCTATACGGATAAGGAGAAGGAGGGCGGCTGCGTCCCGTGCCCTTTTGCTATACGGATAAGGAGGAGGAGGAGGAGGGTGGCTGTGTCCCGTGCCATTTTGCCTTTTGCTATATGGATAAGGAGGAGGAGGGCGGCTGTGCCCCGTGCCCTTTTGCCCTTTTGCTATACGGATAAGGAGGAGGAGGGCGGCTGCGTCCCGTGCCCTTTTGCTCTTTTGCTATACGGATAAGGAGGAGGAGGGCGGCTGCGTCCCGTGCCCTTTTGCCCTTTTGCTATATGGATAAGGAGGAGGAGGGCGGCTGTTTCCCGTGCCCTTTTGCCCTTTTGCTATACGGATAAAGAGGAGGAGGAGGGTGGCTGTGTCCCGTGCCATTTTGCCTTTTGCTATAGAGATGAGGAGGAGGAGGGCGGCTGTGTCCCGTCGGAGGAGGAGGATGCTATAAGAGCCCATGTATAGCCGCCATCTTGTGCAATCCCGCATGGCTGTCATCTCTCTCAATAAGAGCATATGTATAGCCGCCATATTGTGCAATCGCCTATGGCCGTCATCTTTCTCTATAAGAGCCCATGTAAAGCCGCCATCTTGTGCAATCGCCCATGGCCGTCACCTTTCTCTATAATGGCCCACGTATAGCCGCGATCTTTTACAATCGCCTATGACCGGCATCTTTCTCTATAAGAGCCCATGTAAAGCCGCCATCTTGTGCAATCCCGCATGGCCGTCATCTTTCTCTATAAGAGCCCATGTATAACCGCCATCTTGCGCAATCGTCCATAGCCGTCATCTTTCTCTGTAAGAGTCTATGTATAGCTGCCATCTTGCGCAAGCGCCCCTGGGAAGTCTTATAATGCCTATGTATAACCGCCATCTTCCACAGTAACCTCTAACCCAGGTTCTAGGAATTAGTCTCATAAGAACCTGTGTATAGCAACCATTTTGTGCAATTCACGTCGGGAAGGGCATCTGGCCGTGAAACTATAGTCCTGTGTAGTTAGACTCCTCCATGTAGTTACTTGTGCTCTCTTATGCGATTCTACATTGCCCTACTACATAAGATAGCGTAGCGAGAATCATCATTGTCCTACTACTCAAGATAGCTTCGGGAAGGGTATCTCGCTGTAAAACTACGTCCTTTAATGTTAAGCCCCTCCAAGATAACGACTGTCTACGTCAGGAAGAGCATCTAGCCGTAAAACTAAGGTTAGGCCCCTCCATGAGGTCAGACTTGTTCTCTTAGGCGTCGGGAAGGGCAACTACCTGTTAAAGTGTAGTTAGGCCCCTCAAGATGACGACTGTGTTGTTAGGCTCGCTCTCTTATGCTAAATCCGCAAAATAGCAATTGTACCCCTAATATACCAGAGGTAATTGACCCCTAGTAGGGGAGCAATGCTGGTTCTAACCCAAGGGGAGACACTCCGTGGTTGTGGGACCGGCTTAGCTCCTCTATTTGCGATTGTGGAATTTCTCTGGAGATGAACCAAGGACCGATCATCGTGTGTCGTTCCTTCATTCAAACCCAGCCATCTTCTGTGTGAGGTGAGAGCACCCTGTCCAACTGAGAGAGTGTGCTCATTCACGTTGAATGGTGTGCGTTATCCTGAAATAAATTAGAGTAATACAGCAAACGGTGAGCGATTTGTGAAACTAACAATTGTTAAATTTCTCTTTTGAACTTAACCTAATATGTGTCGTATTGCCGTTACAAGTGCTTTAGGCATCCCAGCCATTAGGTCAGAGGCATCCTGAGTTGGAGTTTACTTGAGGTGGGCTTGCTCCTTCTCTACCCAACAGCATGTTGTGACCAGTTTCCGACTGTTTCCAGACAAACCGCACTGTACCAAATGCCATCACTTCGAGGCCTAATGATATATTTGATTCATTTTCATACCATAATATTTTAAATTTCATAACCATTTTATACGCACAGGATGAGATGGGTATCTCCCTATGGTAATGGAACAGACCATACTACCAGCAACTCTACGCCGAGTGTCGGGTAGTGGAAAATAATCCGACTCCCTGACAGAGTGGTTGAACTATTCTGCGTGGAGGAATTTCCACTAAGTTTGATTACAAGGCATCTGACTTTCCGTTTCAGGAGAACCTTACAAACAATGTAATCCTACTCCTCACTATGTTTAAGGGTGAGAAAATACCTTTACAGACAGATGAACTGGATATACACCTCGCCAGTCACGTAGGATTTAGCAGGCAAGGGAAAATCTTCTAAGTATTCCCCCAGCAGTGTGTTTCGTGATGTAAATTTGGCTACCTGCCATGTATAGCACAAGTTGAAGCCAAGTGATTTAAGTACTAGTGTGACAGCTGGGCGAGCATGAGAGGGGATGCTGTGAACGCAACGTTACCGATGTAGTGAAGCGCAACGGTCATAGCCAGCTGTTAACACTATGAAAAAAATTTTCTGTAAAAATACACTTCTAAAAGCAGTGATTGTAAGTCATCATATTAAACAATAAATACCCAGTTCAGATGTGACCTCACAATGCAATTAAGTTGCCAGCAGAGTAGAACTCTCTACCATTGTGCACTGAACTATCATGTTCAGAGATTGAATCGCTATTCCTGTCACTACCAACATGTATTTTGAGTTCTCCGAGCTACACATTCCTCATCCAGTACTCAACTCTTAACTTGTATGCAAGTTCATACTCATTCCATTCCTCACTTGTAACGGCTGCAAAAGCACTGTGGATGCACTTTTTATCCCTGAGTACCTGGTACATATTTGTGTCAGCAATTAGTTGCTTCACAATACTCCAATATGTCATTAGCTAGTTCTCTTAATTCGTATTTATTGCCAGATGTTGAAGGTACTTCATTAATCTGATGGGTGTAGTACAACACGTTGTCACACTTGATATGTTTGGTACCAACTTCAAGTCATGAAGTTATATACCTTCATTTCATCATGGTAATAACATTTCGTTTTCGATTTGAACATGCAGAGTTCTCACTACCTGCATATCACCTGCACTGTCCAAAGAGAGAAAGTCTAGTGAATTATACTCCCAAAACTTCATTACAGTATAGGATGGACGGAAAAACGTTTCATCTAAAAAAAAGGACCGATCTCTTGTCTTTCTCTGCTAAAGTTCTCAAGTACACCAATCTCTTAAGCAGAATTTAGTTTCTTCCATGTTCTTCACACTTATTAAATTTAAAGCCTATTGAAAGCAATACTTACCTCAGACGTTTGCGACTCGCCTTGTAATACAGCAATCTTGAAACGAAATGATTCTGGATCCACCTTATTCAACACCAATGCGTATACTGTTGTCAATACAGGACAGCGAATATGAGATTTATAAACTGCAGATCGCCTAATTCCGTCTGATGATGCACTTACCTGTATCATCTAGTACGTTTTCATTATTCTCTGCTCCATTTTACCCAGAGTGGATAGCTTCATCCCATTATCACCTCCCTTCTGATTTTCTTAATAAATGTCTGATGTTTCCTTACCAATGAAGATCGTTTACTTGCTTGAAAGAAACGCAAGCTAAAGGAAATTGCACTATTTTCTAAACCACGAAAAGCAATTACATTCCCTATGAACAACCTTGTTTTAGGACTTACCATCACCTAACATACGGAGACAATACACTTCCGAAGAAATACAATACATTAAATCAACGGCGTCAGCTAAAATATCGCACAAGACAGTTCAACATTCGGCATGCAAAAGCAGACTGCACGGCTAATTAGGCACCTTTCCCGCCAGTACATACCTCGTTCTTACCAAGCTGTGCACAGTACGGACGAGAATTTCTTTTCGTCGAGAGTCTAGAGAAAAATGGCTAAAATGTGTAGAATATCAAAGCATCTCGAAATAAATGTAATGGTGCCACATTCCCTTGAGCACCTTTGCGAATTGCAACAAAATGTTGGTGTTAGAACTTCTAGTTCAAAGTGCGGCATTTGAGTTATTTTAAACAACGGCATTTTTTGTTGATCTGTCCTGGAACACTTGGATTATTTCTTTTGATCTTATATTTAAGTTTAAATGAACACATAAAGGAATGACATAGAATAGAACTTACTTTAGATGATCGTTAGAAATGAACACAAAAATGAAAATCAAACTTTCGCAATGGCTTCATGGGCTGTGAATTAGTGGAACATCCTTTTACATTATTTTAAAGACGTAATATTTATTATGAAATGTAAATTTCTCGAACATATGCAATGGTAATTACTTAGTATGTACTTTTTAGAAAATGGAAATTGCAACACCATGAAGGCATAGAGTCGTTTGTGTTGATTTTCAAGACATGGAACGATGCCATGTAGGTATGTAACCGATTAAAGTTTCAGACCCATTGGATTGTTGCTACAAGTCTCCCCACGTGATTGGTCGCGGAGGAATCAACTCCAGTATACGGACTCTGGTGTGGCGTAGTTGACTTGCAGTCTGTGAAGTGTTCCCCGTAAAACATGCCTCAACGACAGAGAAGAGCACGCTATCAATAACCGTCGCCGTTTGAGAGGGCTCGGATAATTGGGCTGTGTGAGGCTGGATTATCGCTAAGGACTGTCGCTGCACGTGTTGGCCGACAGGCAACTACAGTACAACGTGTATGGCAGCAGTGGTCAAATGAATGTACCTACACTCGTAGACCTGGCACAGGCCCAGTGCGACAGACAACTGTGAGAGAGGATCGCCGCATCATTCGGATGGCCCGGATGGAACCCCATGGAACAGCAGCGCGAATTCGAGCAGTTGTTGCACCCCACGTTACACAACAAACAGTTGGTAATCGCCTGCGTGCAGCTGGCTTACGACTCCGTGTCCCTGCATAAGGTGTTCCATTGACCCCACAACAGCGACGTGTAAGGCTGGCCTGGTGTCGAGAAAGATCGACGTGGGTCGACGAATGGCATAGGGTCGTCTTTAGTGATGAATCGCGCTTCTGTCTTGCCCGCAATGATCGCCGGAATCGTGTGCGCCGACGTACCGGGGAGAGGGGCCGCCCAGATCTTATTGTCGAGAGGCACACAGGACCAACACCAAGCAGTATGGTCTGGGGAGCTATTGGCTTTAATGTGAAATCACAATTAGTGCTTGTTGAGGGCACTATGACTGCTCGACAGTACGTTGATAGGGTACTCAATCCAGTGGTTGTCCCTATGATAACGAACATTGCTAATGGGATGATTCAGAAGGACAATGTCCGGGTTCATACTGCACGCATCTCCAGAGAAGCTCTCCACGACATCACAAACTTAGAATGGCCCGCCAGATCCCCGGACCACAGTCCTATTGAGCATGTGTGGAACATGATGGGTCGACAACTGGACAACCGTCCTCAGCCACCCACAACTCTGGAACGACATACCCGTGCAGTGCAGCAAGCATGGTTCGCAATTCTTCAGGAAGCGATCCATGCTTCGAGGAATTCGTCAATGTATTGCAGCTCGTGGTAGGCACATCCTGTATTGATTGTTGTCCAAACTTGCGGTCAGAAGGACCTGAAAGTGTAATAATCGAATCACAACCGAACACTCGTCCTGCATGTTCAATTGCAGCAATGTATCACCACTCCTTCTGGGTGTTGCAATTTCCATTTTCTTCAGTGAATTTCTGGAGCAGATGTCATAAAATCAGATGTCCGCTTCACACTCGCTCGAAGATACTCCCACTATCCCCCATTTATTGTAAATAATTCACTTTACAGATGTACACAGTGAGCAACATAAACATTGAATCATACAATAATGTTGACTGGACGAATCAGGCAACGTGATCTTGCTGCGACTACCAGAGTCAAGTTTTGTCTGTCATAAACGTGTTAGATTGTTAATAACGTAAATCTAAATACAGGATGTAATGAAAGTAACATGAACATACACTTCTTTAACATGGCATTGCAGTTTATTTTCTGGGTTATCCCTGAAATATTCACGGGCCCATGATTTCCTCTTGGTAGCTATCAATATGCACTCTAAGAACTGCATCGCAGTCAAATGATTAGGCTTAAATTAAATGACTGACTTTTACTCGTAGGTTAAGTGTGATGTTGCAAACCTACTTACAGCTTGTTCGTGTATCATTCCCCGTGAATAGAAGGCCAAACTTCCATTCACGACACGACCTGTTGTCCCGTTGCGCACGATGTCAAAGCCTGTCGTTCTCAGTGTGCCACGTAACTGTGGTATAAGGTGCGTGCTTATGTCCTCGAGAGCCTCATGAGGCATGCCTTTGTGAGAAAAAGCATTGAGAGGTTCTCGAGAAACTTGAGAGATGTCCTCTTGTTTCCTATCCCTAGTGCACAGTGACAAAGCATGGAACTAGAGCTATTCAATACTGGCTTAACGGAAACGTCTCCCATGAGACCTGGGTGAGCACTGACCTGCGTTCACCGTTCGACAACATTGGGCAATCTTCCCTTTTATTGGCTTGTGACGGTACACTCCCCTGTGCAAATTAGAAAGCTATTGGTCTTGGATGACTAGGGCCAAAAGAGCAGGTAAGTTATCGAGAAGTTTGCATTTCCCAGAAGTTTCACTTGGAGTTGCTGAGGTCTAGATAAGGAGGTACAGGCCTCACATGTGCTATTGGTGACTTGATCCGGCATGTGGAATGCGGTATCAAGAGTTTTAGTTCCAAGGTAGACATTTGTGGCTTCCCCAGAACACATTAGCAATATTGAGACACAACACATCGCAAGGGAAACATTCCTCTACACGATCATGATCGTGTTGATCACCAGTCATATCAGTGCAGAAGTATGGAAAATCACAGACGTTGATCTGAAAAAGCAAAGAGGGTTCGGCTAGGACTGAGAAAGGAGAATGCCTCATACATTTTGTGATTTAGACAATAACACTCTTTCAATTCATGTTTATTACTATTAATTTGCAACTTATAAAAGAAACAGAAGAAAAATTCTACTCATGACATCTCTAAAATACAAAATGAACTAAGATTAGCACAAAATCACATAATCTCTGTGTCACAAAACAATCAAGATCTCGCCACTTAATTGCAGAAAACATAACACATCTCGTTCCATAAGCTGTAAAAAAATTTCTTTCTTGAGGAAACCACTTTTCATTGCTCAGAATTTAAATCCAGACCTCCTCGATAACCAACCAATGGCAATGTTATCCAGAAATCATGCCCCACTAAAATGATATTGTAAATGTTATTTAAACACCACTACTAAGTATGTTTTAGATTCACACAATATACTATTCCTCATTCAATTCTGAAGAGCTTGAAATAAATACCCTACACAGGGTGGCGCAAAAGTCACTGGACACTGATTTAAACAAAAGATTGAATTTCTGTTCCATTACAAATACAAACAATGCTAATGTATTCTGTCTGCATGACTACATCTTCCAAGTCTTTGGAACATTTACATACTGTATGACATAGTGTTCTATCACTGTCGAAATCATGAAATGCGTCGTGTATATAGTCTTTTATTTCAGCAATGGTCTGAGGATTTTTAAAATAAACAGAGTCCTTGACGACATCACGTAGAAAAAAATCCATGCACGTGATATGTGGTGAACATGGAGGCATGTCACCCTTCGACCAATCACTTTTCTATGGAAAGTTTCATTTAAATAACCGCGGACGGCAGTGGCATAATGTGGTGGTGCCCAACCATGTTGAAGGTAGTTTTCTTGAAAGTTTTCAGCGCACGCTGTAAGTTCTGGTAACAGATAATTCTGAAGCATGTCCAAATACTTATCTACTGCAACTGTTCCGTCAAAAAATATGGTCCAAATACGCCAAATAGTGATATTGCCCCCGGACACCCACACCAGGTTGATTTACTTGTTCTTCTAGGAAAAGATACTTATTCTCAGAATACCAGTACGTGCATTTATGTCCGTTAACTTAAAATTGGCGTCATCAGACTACAGAATACTATTGAATGGGTTAGGAACATATTTTTGTTCGCCAAGCATCAATTCACAAAACTTAAGACGATAAGGATCGTCTTGAAGTATCCCATGTCGTAAACGTGGTATGTTAATTTTAAACTTCTGTTTGTGTAACATTCTTTGCATTGACCCTCGTGATAAATTCAGCTCACTTGCTAATCGTCTGGTTGATTTTCGCGGACTTTGGTTCACAGCTAAACATACACGCAATTCATTTTCCTCAATTGTGACTGTTCTTGGGCGGTCAGATCCCGGTGCATCCATAACAGATCTATGTTCTTCAAAACTATTTCGTACGTCGTACGCTGTTTGTCTAGACGGTGGTTTTGATCTAAAGTGTTGTCCCCGTTCATTAACAACTGCAGTAGCACCACTTTTGAAAATGACAAAATTAAAGCAAGATTCGTTGGTAAATCACATCAATGCACACCATATTACAAGAAAAACACAAATTACATAGGACAATGAAATAACATTCCCAACAAATATACATTCACCAGCCTAGTGATATTGAAATACACAATTACAGTGTATTTATAAGTAAATCATAATTATTGATACACAATTTGCAAACACCTTAATGCACATTTCAATCATCGTTTTCAAATTCATACTGCAATGACACTTATTAAGGTTACAAAAACTGCTCTCAATTAGCAGAAATCCTAACACTAGCACCGCCTCTCTTTGATTCTGTAACTTAGGAAATTCTGGTTTGTAACTGTAACCAATTAACACATAGTTTGCACAGTGGCGGCTGTAACCCATCCCCACTCCAAGAAATACAAATATTTAGAAACATACCGGTGTGTGGTTTTCTTTCTTTGCCATTTGCCTTACGTCGCACCGACACAGATAGGTCTTATGGCTGCGATGGGACAGGAAGGGTCTGGGAATGGGAAGGAAGCGGCCGTAGCCTTAATTAAGGTACAGCCCCAGCATTTGCCTGGTGTGAGAATGGGAAACCACGTAAAACCACCTTCAGGGCTGCCGACAGTGGGATACGAACCCACTATCTCCCGGATGCGAGCTCACAGCTGCGCGCTTCTAACCGCACGGCGAATTCGCTCGGTGGTATGTGGTTTTCAAGGGGCTCTCCACTGAGTTTTCCACAGTGAACAAACACGCAAACAACCCCAACACATATACACATTCCTCATAAAACACTATAAACCTATATAATTAAACACAATAACACCTGCAATGGCAAAATATTCACCAATTCAAACACTTGGTGTGAGCGCGCAAAAACGTAACTTCTTAATGCTACCAACGTCATTGAAATAAAACCAGCAACGTCGTAATGCAAAATTACATGTTATGTTTTTATATTGACATTTATAAACTAGAGATTTTTAATTAAAGAAAATCACAATATCATGTCCTTATTTTGACAACATAAAAAGTACAATGTTTAAGGTTCATCGATTTACAAATGTGGCTATGGAATAGGAGAGTTGGTGGTATTCTATCCTCTTTGGTATTAAAAGACCTGGCGGGAACAGCTCTACAGCATTTTGTGTTCCCGTTTGCTTTGAGCGATCCCCTCTTAAATACTACCGCTGAGTCAAGAGGGTGCTAGCTGCCACGTTCTCATATCGGTCGTAATGCAAGTGCTGCCTCTCTGTGGTCGAACGAAAAATCGCTGTGAAGTGATGTCTTGGCTGTTGTTTCCACAGCCTGTCGGAACACATTCTCTTTGTATCGAAAAAGTTGGGCACGCATGCGCAAAAGGCAGAGTTCCTGGTTTCTGGCTAAAAGCTTAGCTCTCGCTGAGTTGTGACCACACAGCACCCGGCGTTCAGCGCACCAGTAGTTACCTGGTTGTGAGGGGAGTTGAATAATTTCTTATTATTTGGCTGACGCCTTTTCCAATGCACTGTATTCGATGTAGATAATATTTTTAAACTAATTTATTTTTCCAACAGGCAATGTGCTGCAGCACTTCAGCACATAAGGTACGGCCGCCACACAGGATATGACCATCAATGATGGACACTTCAAACCACCTCTCTACACTACTTTGGAATACATCACCATTTCCCTGTCACTATCCACAAGCAATTTCTTTTCAGCCTGCAACATTTTAATGCAGACATCACACTTTTAAAATGATATTTTAATCACTTGCAAACTGGTGTAGCTGGCAATGCAGACTAAAATCCATTGAGTTTCAAGGGGAACTCTGATGTGAACTACTTAAGATCTAACACATCTATATTATCAATAACTGTATCATGGCTATTGATATAAACATAATGAGCAAAGTCTGTCAAATAAAATTCACGAAGTTTTGCAGACCTCATCTTCAATACACCTAACAGTTTGATCTTTCTTTCAGACTCAAGAATTCATTCCACAGAGGCATGAGAAGTGCAACCACTCAATCTCCTGTAGACACCAAATCTTCCCTCTGAACTGTCTGTCTACAATTTTGTAGTAAACACATAAGACCAGTGGAAATTATTGAAAACACACTGTGGTAAGTATGTGTATCAAAATAGTGTATGTTTCACTTGTCAATCTTCCTTCTGCTTATGACATGTGCCTAAGTGCATATATGTTTTAACATGTAAGGAATGAAAGCTTCATGTTACCAGGACCAGTAATTGGACTAGCATCTTCATTCCTGGTATATGTATCTTTCATGGGATGCTGTACGTTACAGACTGACCACCAGTTTTGAATTAATTTTAGGAAATGGATTGTGCCATCAGAAACATCTAAACCTTGAGCTTTAAGCAAATACAAATCAGCAACATTCTTATGGTCAAACACTTAACTGCTAATGACACATTCTGTCTCTATTGTTGTTGGATACAGAGCCATCCTAGATAAATTTGAAGCCATTTTTAGTAACAATTTCTTCTCTGAACGAAACAACTCTTCATGATCTGAAAATTTGGCCTGAGTAGTTATAATTTACAGACTGGCTCTGTACCAACACCAACACTGACCACATCACTAAAAACATCAAATGTCTTATCAACTTTTGGTATAATAAGAGAATGTCACTGCCCATATCATTAGTTTTGGAGAGTATCTTATTTGATTAATTATAGAGAGCTCTAACTGTTCCGGGACAAATTTTATTTTACCAATTCTCTCTGCATTAAACTCACAGGTCTAACTCAAGTGCGTTTTTTCAAAAGGTTCATAGAAAGAATCATCAGAATAACTTGTCAAATGACTTAGCAAAGTGTAAAACTTCGTCCATCTGTCATATTTCCGGTGTTCACAAGCACTAAAATGCTCTGTAGGCAAACACACATTTTTGTGAAACATTTGAACTGCAAATGAACTTGAAACTTTAAATCTCAATGTTGCAACCTTAATACATGACTCATCATCCACCTTCACAAACAATGCATAATCTTCCTTCACTATTCCATTGAATGGTTCAACGAATTTCTTCTGAACTTCACAGATGAAGGAGGTAAAATCTGTAAAATTGTCACATTCACACCACTTAATGAAATAACGTCTAAATACTAAAAACACCGCAACACTTAAAAATATCTTGATGACCGATAAAAGGACACTGCAACACTATTTAACACATAAAAATATTCGGTGGAAAACAAACCAAAACCAAACCCCATGGCACTACAGCCATGAAGGGCCTTGGCCTACCAAGCGACCGCTGCTCATCCCGAAGGCCTGCATATTGCGAGCTGTCGTGTGGTCAGCACGACGAATCTTCTCGGCCGTTATTCTTGGCTTTCAAGATCCATTTGGTGGAAAAAAAAATCGCGAATTCCAGTAGCAAGATAACCTCAACCAACCACACACGTGAGCGGTATAAACCGAACTGAATGTAAACACGGCCCCACACGCCGTCTACACGTGGCCCAATGTGACAGCCATTTTGCCACGTATCTATATATGCATTCCGGTCTGATAATATTGTAGTTGGTCCGGGTTCATACGTGAAGAGAAATTGACAATCCTTTCCAACATACGATAAGTCAAAGACGCCATGATAGACGACTTGAAGAGGCTGGGTGGTGCGCATACAGACGTAGAAGTACCGCACGATTGAATTTACTGAAAAGTGTTTCTTATTTCTACAACAAGGAGCAACATAATAAATATAAGAGATCCGTCCGACTCCTTGGCTGAATGGTCAGCGTTCAGGCCTTCAATTCGGAGGGTCCCGGCTTCCAATACCGGCAGGGTCAAGATTGTAACTGCTTCTGGCTCGAGGACTGGGTGTCCCAACACTCTCCTCTTCATATTTATGCAACACTACCAACACGCAATAGTGATTACATCCCATCACGTAGGCTTGGCGTCGGGATGAACATCAGATCGTAAAACAGAGTCAACTCCACATGTGAGACACATCTCGCACCCACTACCCCAATGCTGTGGAAAAAGCGGTAGAATATAACAGATCCATGTCATGGCTGCAATTGACTTATATTAAATTATCGACAAGAAGCACCAGCAGCCTCAGAGACTTTAAAGAGAATACACGATTATGTAACATAAGTCGCGCGCAGTTGGTACGATCTCAAAACTGACCCTCTTCCTTTCTCCTTACCAGGATGACGATGAAGTGTTGTAACTGCACGTACAGTATTTTATAATTATTCAAGTTAGTTCACTTACGTAGATTACTAAGTACTCTTCATTTGCTAGTTAACATTTCATGAAGTTCACATTTTCTCGTTGTCAGAACGTCGAACATTTTCTTTAGTAAATTGGACTTAGCTATGAAGCATGGTTCATTTACCACGACGCCATCAAGAAACACTGTTTCTCTTGCATTCCGAGACGGAAGTGCGCAGTGTCGCATCGAATGTTTCGAAACAGTCAGCGGTGACATTTAGCCCATATTTACTGTTAAAACTGTATTTAAATATACAAGAGGCTTATCGCATTCTATGTTGTACATATATAATCACGATATAAAACTAGCAATAATTCTTCTTCTTCTACAATTTCCTCATCGCATGTCCGCTGTCATCACGGCGATCGACTCTTGTTCCCAGCAAGTCAGAAAAGTGTGGTGGAACGAAGCCCACAACATTCTCGTAGATTATGTACGCAAGATTTTCTCCTTTTTGCCCTACTCCTCTTTCCTTAAATGTCATCCATAAGATAAACTGCAGGAGGTCACTTATTCATTTGAGCCAGTCCCATAATACAGTAAAAATTACAAGAAAGATGATACATATTAGAGTGGTGCTGCCTAGTACCAGATACTAGCACTAGTATCAGAGGGATGTTTTTCTTTACGTTGTCCTTGGACCTCCCAATTCACTTTAAAGACTTCCATGTCGTCCAGGACTCTTAGTAGTAACAGAGAAGCTTCTGTTCAAGTTTCTCAAGTTCCAAGCGATCTGGGAATTTGCGGTTCCTGGTTCAAACATGGTTTCATTTGGATCTGCAAGTAGACAAGTTGATGGCTATGGAGAGGCGAACTGTACCTCTCCACATTCGCGGCTACTTCACGTCGAGTGTCAGGTGGAGCTATTCCCACAAGGGAGTGCAACATACTTGTTGGGGTTGATTTTAGATACCCTGTGATCATTCAGTAAGCTTCCAAGGGTGCAAAGTAGAACTTCTTGGCATGTACAGATTTATACCATACAGCTGTGGCACTGTTTCTGGATGAGCGGCCCAATCTGATCATGTCAAAGCATTGTGAGAGGACTTTTGCCTCGGTGTTGGAGCAGTGATAAGTGCAAAGCTTGACCTCAGATACTTAGGCGTATCACTGTGTTCCAGTACATTTCCCAATCACTTCACCTGCAACTTTCAGTATTCCCCACGTGAAAAGCATATGTCTGGTTCTTTGATGGATTTGGTTTGAAATTATTATTCCCTAAACGTATAAACCACCACATTACCTCACAATTTCCAATGACATGACCAAAGTACTCTACTTTCTGATATTGTACGTGACCTCCAGCTCGGAGTACTGTAGCCCCACATCTCGAAGGATGGTGTGCAGGCGTCAACAACATAAAGTAAACCGGGTGAGTTAGTAATGCGGTTATGGGCGCGCGCTGTGAGCTTGCATCCGGGAGGTAGTGGGTTCGAACTCCACTGTCGGCAGCCCTGAATATGGTTTTCTGTAGATTCCCATTGTTACATGGGGCAAATGCTGGGGCTGTACCTTACGAAGGCCACTACCGATTCCTTCCCACACACAGGCCTTCCCTATCCCATCGTCGCCATAACACCTATCTGTGTCGGTGCGACGTAAAGCAAATAGCAAAACCACCATAAAATAAGACAGGACATACACAACACTGAAGTAAACAGGAACAGAGAAAATGAAGTGACACGGGATTTAAATCATTATCTTGAATGCAGTTCTTGGGAACTAGATTCAACAGGACTGCTCATGCTGTGATCAAGTACGCTGGTGAGAGACCTAAAGCACTCCACATGTTCCAGTGATGTGTCAGGTACTGTCAACTTTATGGGTTGAATGACATGTTTTCTTACGGTCACTAAGTTAGTATTTTTCGTGTTTAAACCCAGAACTTTTTTTGACCAATCAATTAGCCAATATCTGTGGATTTTCATCACTTACTGCAAACAGAAAAGTATCATATGCATATTGCGGATTATTTATTTATTTATTTATTTATTCATTTATTTATTTATTTATTTATTTATTTATTTATTTATTTATTTATTTATTTATTTATTTATTTATTTATTTATTTATTTATTTATTTATTTATTTATTTATTTATTGATTTATTTATTTATTTATTACGATTTATTACGATTCAATGGGATGGGTTTAAAGCAATTGTTGAGGAATGTGAAAATAGGTTTGTACCTTTAAAGGTGGTAAGGAATGGTAAAGATCCCCTATATTATAACAGCGAAGTAAAGAGACTAAGGAGGAGGTGCAGGATGGAAAGAAATAGGGTAAGAAATGGCTGTGGAAGTGAGGAGAAATTGAAGGAACTTACTAGGAAATTGAATCTAGCAAAGAAGTCAGCTAAGGATAACATGATGGCAAGCATAATTGGAGGCCATACTAATTTTAGTGAAAAATGGAAGAATATCTATAGGTACTTTAAGGCAGAAACCGGTTCCAAGAGGAACATTCCAGGAATCATTAATGAACAAGGGGAGTGTGTATGCGAGGATCTTCAAAAGGCAGAAGTATTCAGTCAACAGTATGTAAGGATTGTTGGTTACAAGGATAATGTACAGATAGAGGAGGTGACTAATACTAAAGAAGAATAAAATTACCTATGACAGCAGTGACATTTACAGTAAGATACAAAAGTTGAAAACTAGAAAAGCAGCTGGAATTGATAAGGTTTCGGGGGATATACTAAAGACAATGGGTTGGGATATAGTACCATATCTGAAGTACATATATGATTATTGTTTGCATGAAGGAACTTTACCAAATGAATGGAGAGTTGCTGTATTAGCCCCTGTATATAATGAAAAGGGTGATAGACATAAAGCAGAAAATTACAGGCCAGTCAGTTTGACATGCATTGTATGTAAGCTTTGGGAAAGCAGTTTTTCTAATTATATTAGACATGTTTGCAAAATTAATAACTGGTTCGATTGAATTTTGGCATTTAATAGGGTAGATCATGGGAGACTATTGGCAAAAATGAGTGCAATTGGACTTGACAAAAGAGTGACTGAATGGGTAGCTCTCTTTCTAGAAAATAGAACTCAGATAATTAGAGTAGGTGAAATTTTATCTGTCCCTGTAAAAATTAAGAGGGGATTTCCTCAAGGCAGTATTATTGGTCTTTTATGTTTTCTTGTATATATCAATGATATGTGTAAAGAAGTTGAATCAGAGATAAGGCTTTTCGAAGATGACGTTATTCTGTACAGAGTAATAAATAAGTTACAAGACTGTGAGCAACTGCAAAATGACCTCGATAATGTTGTGAGGTGGACAGTAGGGAGTGTATGATGATAAACGGGGATAAAAGTCAGGTTGTGAGTTTCACAAATAGGAAAAGTCCTCTCAGTTTTAATTACTGCGTAGATGGGGTGAAAGCTCCCTTTGGGGATCATTGTAAATACCTAGGTATTAATATAAGGAAAGATCTTCATAGGGGTAATCACATAAATGGAATTGTAAATAAAGGGTACAGGTCTCTGCACATGGTTATGAGAGTATTTAGGGGCTGTAGTAAGGATGTAGAGGAGAGAGCATATTTGTCTCTGGTGAGACCCGAACTAGAGTAGATTACTTGATTCAGGAACTGGAAAAAATCCAAAGAAAAGCACCTCGATTTGATCTGGGCGATTTCCGACAAAAGAGTAGCGTTACAAAAATGTTGCAATGTTTGGGCTGGGAAGACTTGGGAGAAAGGAGACGAGCTGCTCGTCTAAGTGGTATGTTCCGAGCTGTCAGTGGAAAGATGGCGTGGGAGGACATCAGTGGACGAATAATTTTGGATGGTTTCTTTAAAGGTAGGAAAGATCACAATATTGTAACAGTAAATGTTGTACTTCGGTAGACATGAGACGCAGGGCGTGTACCATTCGTTGAAGTGCGTACAGAGGGAGAGGGTTTGTTTAGAAATAAATCTTAAAATTTTTCCTCTGAGTTTATTAACAAATTCAAAGTCATGTCACCTCTGTACAGCAGATACAGTAGAAAATGTTCCTCGTCCTTGGGCTGGCGAAGTCCTTGGATTCCGGCAGCTCCTCCTTTTCCCATACCAGTGAACCACCATTCCTCCCCCGATGGAAGTTCTAGAAGATCCATCCGACGTCTTGAAGATCCATACGGTGCTGATGAAGGGCGTTGAGGTAGTCCTCGTAGACGATGAACGTGAATGAATTTCGTTAAGCCTTCGGGCGAGTTAATGCAAAGACTGCTTCTGCACAGATGAGAGGAAAGTTTATCAATGGTTTTAACAAGGTTCAAACACGAAAAAAGGCATCTTTGAGAGTTTATCACACGGTGAAATGTCACTAAATTTTGTGCCGTGTTAAATGAAAAGAAAGCCACTAGACTCGAATGAGCATGTAAGTTTAATACTCATAAAAATAAAAGTCCACTCGAAACTTATCGTCGAATTTTAACAGAGTCACTTGAAGTTTGTGGCACTTGGCATAATGTAAAGTAATGCCGCACGACTTAGTTCTTAGTTTGAAACACTGTTCAACGTAATTTAATTGGATTAGAAAATAAAGATGTTTCACTCGTGAATTCGAACTCATTCACGTATTGCTAATAACATGAAATTAAAAGACGAAATTAATCATGTATTGACAGTCCTCGGTTCGACTGTTCGTAAAATCGAAACGCACAACTGAATGTTCGTAGAATTGAAACGTGCTGTTTAGTATAATTGAAATGCACAGTTCACACATGCACAGTTTAGAGTTCATGACCTAAAGTTCATGAAATGGTAAATTAGTGACGTAGTCATGCTTGCAATGGAGTAAATCTGGATTAAAACACAGTCTCATAAACTTGAAGTATTTAGTACTCTGTAAGGAGCAAACTGTTCTAAGTCCTATCCATAACATTAAACTTCAAATTACGAGCACTCGAAAACATTCGCAAGTCTTAGACACTCGTGTAGAATAAACAGTCACTTGATAATGTTCAGACGAAGCACAGTTTATATCACGTCCCGTCGGAGTAAAAGTTTATCACTCACAGTATAAAGAAATCCGTACAAGTCCATATTCGACGCGATAGGGTCAAAGTCTACGGACTCGAAGATTGATAGCCGCTTCACGCTAGATCACGGTCCTCGCGAACCGACTGTATGAACTCCACTGCCTAGCATGCACATACACACTCTGGCCACACACTGCTCTGCTGAGCGAAGCAGTACTGTATTTATATTTGATCCGGGCCTCCAAATCTCGTTCCATAACTTCATCGCCTCATGTCAGATTTACGTGAAACTCTGCAGGAACGTAGACAAGGGATCGGGTTACACGATGACATTGTTAAATTTGTTTAATTATTATTATGGGGAACGTTATTACCCGTAGAAACTCGAAGAACATTCCACATCAGTCTAGGCTCCGTGTTGTGGTGAGGCATGCTGTGACGTCACCCGCTCTCTACGTCACACGCACACAGCTGTTGCTCGCCATCCAGTCAGTCTTTCGTAGCCGGCCCGGAGCGTAACGCGTAAGTTTTTAAAATTTCTATTACGGGGACTTAGTTTTGTACCGCCGTTACCGGTACATCTCCCCCTCCTCCTGGGGAAAAGAAAATTTGATAGGATTTTCTTTTAATGATGTTTCCTGAAATATTTCTTTAGGTTGGCTGCATTGTAAATGCCCTCGATGCTTCCATCCAGCTTATTAATTTTGTATGCCCCGGTTTCGAGAACCTCTGCAATTCTATATGGTCTTACATAAAGTGGGCAAAACTTTGCATAAATGCGAAGTTCGGGGTGCGAAACAGCTGGTTTTCTTATCAATGGCCAGGGAGTTTAGATACGGAGTGACACATTTAGAAATGATACCATTATTCTCCATCTCTTTGATCACCGTCTTGGCTTCCTCTCGGTACTTCTCAGGAACTGGATAGGGCCGTTTCTTATAAGGAGACGTGTCCTTAACATTCAATTGGTACTCAAAATTTCTAATAACGCCGGGTTTGTCATCAAAAATCTCAGGAAATTTCTCAAATATTTGTCGAGTTGCCTCTGCCATGCGGGAATCGAACTCTGGGCTTTCAGCCGCACTGGTGAGAAATATGAAGTGATCACGACCTTCGTCGAACACATCCTCAATAATGGACACTTCCTGGCCCTCGACGGGTCCCTCTTGACCGGGTCTACCCTCTTCGCAATCTATTTCATTGGCAGGCAGAGCATCGCTCATGTTGCCTCCGGTTTCTATGAATGGGGTACCAAGACCTTGGCACTTCAAATTATTACAGTCTACCAGCTGCAACTCTACAGAGTCGATGTTAAAAAATCGTATGACGTTGGCAGGATAATCAATGATTCCCCCATACTTGGCTAGGAAATCTAACCCTAGGATGACGTTGAATTTCATCGGCGAAATGACTAGGAATATATGCTCGAACTGGACACCTTCAATGTCAAATGTAACGAAAGCTTGAAATTTACATTTGATATGCCTGTCCGGTACTATCCCTTTAATTTTGACCTGTGCGACTGGTATCAATAACATGTCTTCTCCCCCCTTCAACATTTCAATTAACCTCTCAGAAATTAATGAGGCCTGAGCTCCAGAATCGATTAAGGCGGTTACTTAAAGGGTATCCAAAGTAATATTAATAACTGGAAGACTTCGTTGGACCTTTGGTGTTGTAGGAGTGGGATCTTCATACAAGAGATCTGAGTCATCCAAGTACCAGTAATTAATATTAGTGACACAAATTATTTCTCCTCTACTCCGCTTTTCAGGCAATCTTATTGTTGTGTTGTCGAAGTTTTTTTTAATTGCGCCTGTCGATTCGGGGTTTGTCGCAGGCGTCGTGTTCTGTCTTTTGGCGTGCTCTTGGTATTCTAAAGAGGTAGCGCCAGGTAATCCTTCATCCCGGTTTCGATTCTGGATATATTCGCGAGTTTCTCTCCATCTTCTTTCGATCTCGGCTCTCGGCGAATCTCCATCTCGAGTAAGCGACTCAATAGGTTTCTTCCACGTTTGATTACGTCTGTAAGGCGGACTTTGCCCGTATGGACGTCTCCTAAATCGCCGGAAATGAGATAACGAATCTCTCCGTGGTTCCACTTCCTCACGGGGTTCGGGATTCGATCTCTGCGGGTTGTTAACTTCGGCATGGTTGGTTGCAACCTCTTTCGTCTTAGCAAACCTGGGCGGATTTTGTGTATGGGCAGTGTGAAGTTTCCTTAATAAATTATCAAGTTGTTCTAGGTCTTGAACATTGGCTGCCACAAGAATTTCTTGTACATGCGCCGGAAATTGTAAAGTTACTACCTGTATTAACTCCTGTTGTGGCAAAGGAGGATCAAAGAATTGCATCTTCTTTAATTGAGAAATGAGAAAGTCAGAATATCGTGAAGAATTAATCGCTGTGTTGTATCTCCTGGAGTACAACTGTAGCTTAATAAAATGTTGAATTTCTAAATTCCAAAACCTCTTCAACAAGGCCTCCTTGAACTCATCATAGGTTTTATTGTTAAATTTAAATGCTGTGTACCAATTTAATGCTTTCCCTTCCAATAATCTAGAAGTTATCCTCAATTGATGATCGGATCGTACTTTATTCTCTTGAGAGTACTCTTCAATGTTGAGAAGGAATTCTTTCGCTGTGTACTCTTCCTTTCCGGAAAATTTTGCAGGTTTATCGTCTGATAATTTAAAACTGTGGAAATGCTAGAAGTATCTCCGCTAGACCCTTGACATTGGTGTGTAGACACCTCCTTCTCCACCTGAGATATCCTATTATCAAAGGTCTCTATTTTTCCTTGCAATTCGACCTTGATAGTCTTAACTTGTCCACGGATGGAGTTTTCCACGCTCTGGACTTCCTTTTCGAGGTCCTGCTTCACTTCATTTACGTCTCGGCTTATGCGAATGATTTGAGTATGTGCGCTATCTAATTGGGTTTTTACATGCTTATCTGTTTCCTCTTGCTTTGTTTTAAGTAAATTAACCTCATTACTTATTTTCTGGAAGTTAGTCTTAAAAGATTCATGGATGTTATCCTGAATAGAGGCTATTTTTGCTTGTGCCTGTGATAACTGACCATGAGATTCTTTAAATTCTGCCTTTAAGCTTTCAACTTCCTTAATCAATTGATGTGAGGTGGGAAACGAAGCTTTTAAGTCTTCAACTATTTGTAGTTTAAGGTCTTGTTTTACTGTTTCTAAGTCACGGATGAGTCGTTCGTTTATTTCCGTAAACTTAGAATTAATCTTCGCATTAGTTTCTGAGAATCGTTTTTCAATTTCAGAACCAGCTTTAGTAAGCCTATTTTCCAAATTAGCATTAACTTCGGTAAACTTGGTATTAATTATTTTAGTTACTTGTGTGATACGACATTCTAAGTTGGCTGCAGTTGCGGCATTGGCCTCATTAATACGAGTGTTAATCTCATTAATACGAGATTCTAAAGTAGTACCTAATTGAGCAGTTGCAGCATTGGCCTCGTTAATACGAGCTTGTACATCAGCACCTACTTGAGCATGCGATTCGGCAATACGTTCATTTAAGCTAATCTTAAGAGCTTCAATAGCAGCTAAAATATTTTCCATTTTGATGGTAATCTATTTAAACCAAGCAACAAGAAAATCATAAATCACTTGAAAAGAATTCAGATATCACCATTATTGTCCAATGGTTAAAAGTTCATGTTCAAACTCATTCAAACATTCTCAAAAAGAAAAATCTCCAAGACATTTAACATAAAAAAAAATTATCCCATATCATTGATAACACTTCTTATAAAAGAAAAGTTAAATCTTGTTAGAATGTTCTTTGGAACGTTAATGGCTATTCCACACAAAGCACTGGAAATGTATCTGGATTAAGTTGCTAAGTCACACGATTTTAGTGCGATTTTGTCTATCACTGCACTTCTTAATTTATTACTAGTACTTCAAAATTGAGCATAGAATGGTCAAGTGTCCTTTTAATTTCTGCTGCACTCATAATTAAGTTCTGATATTGCTGAAACGCTAATTTCTAGTTCTACTGCACTCCAAATCGGCCCCAACACGACTGGGGCGCCAATTTCTCCCCCTCTCCTCTGTAACAGTAAATGTGGTACTTCGGTAGACATGAGACGCAGGGCGTGTACCATTCGTTGAAGTGCGTACAGAGGGAGAGGGTTTGTTTAGAAATAAATCTTAAAATTTTTCCTCTGAGTTTACTAATAAATTCAAAGTCATGTCACCTCTGTACAGCAGATACAGTAGAAAATGTTCCTCGTCCTAGGGCTGGCGATGTTCTTGGATTCCGGCAGCTCCTCCTTTTCCCATACCAGTGAACCACCATTCCTCCCCCGATGGAAGTTCTAGAAGATCCATCCGACGTCTTGAAGATCCATACGGTACTGATGAAGGGCGTTGAGGTAGTCCTCGTGAACGATGAACGTGAATGAACATCGTTAAGCCTTGGGGCGAGTTAATGCAAAGACTGCTTCTGCACAGATGAGAGGAAAGTTTATCAATGGTTTTAACAAGGTTCAAACACGAAAAAAGGTATCTTTGAGAGTTTATCACACGGTGAAATGTCACTAAATTTTGTGCCGTGTTAAATGAAAAGAAGGCCACTAGACTCGAATGAGCATGTAAGTTTAATACTCATAAAAATAAAAGTCCACTCGAAACTTATCGTCGAATTTTAACAGAGTCACTTGAAGTTTGTGGCACTTGGCATAATGTAAAGTAATCCCGCACGACTTAGTTCTTAGTTTGAAACACTGTTCAACGAAATTTAATTGGATTAGAAAATAAAGATGTTTCACTCGTGAATTCGAACTCATTCACGTATTGATAATAACATGAAATTAAAAGACGAAATTAATCATCTATTGACAGTCCTCGGTTCGACTGTTCGTAAAATCGAAACTCACAACTGAATGTTCGTAGAATTGAAACGTGCTGTTTAGTATAATTGAAATGCACAGTTCACACATGCACAGTTTACAGTTCATGACCTAAAGTTCATGAAATGGTAAATTAGTGACGTAGTCATGCTTGCAATCGAGTAAATCTGGATTAAAACACAGTCTCATAAACTTGAAGTATTTAGTACTCTGTAAGGTGCAAACTGTTCTAAGTCCTGTCCAGAACATTAAACTTCAAATTACGAGCACTCAAAAACATTCGCAAGTCTTAGACACTTGTGTAGAATAAACAGTCACTTGATAATGGTCAGACGAAGCACAATTTATATCACGTCCCGTCGGAGTAAAAGTTTATCACTCACAGTATAAAGAAATCTGTACAAGTCCATATTCGACGCGATTGGGTTAAAGTCCACGGACTCGAAGATTGATAGCCGCTTCACGCTAGATCACGGTCCTCGCGAACCGACTGTATGAACTCCACTGCCTAGCGTGCACATACACACTCTGGCCACATACTCAGGCCACACACTGCTCTGCTGAGCGAAGCAGTACTGTATTTATATCTGATCCGGGCCTTCACATCTCGTTCCATAACCTCATCGCCTCATGCCAGATTTACGTGAAACTCTGCAGCAACGTAGATAAGGGATCGGGTTACACGATGATATTGTTAAATTTGTTTAATTATTATTGTGGGGAAAGTTATTACCCATAGGAACTCGAAGAACATTCCACATCAGTCTAGGATCTGTGTTGTGGTGAGGCATGCTGTGACGTCACCCGCTCTCTACGTCACACGCTCGCCGTCCAGTCAGTCTTTCGTAGCCGGCCCGGAGCGTAACGCGTAAGTTTTTTTTAAAGATTTCTATTACGGGGACTTAGTTTTGTACCGCCGTTACCGGTACAATATAAAGAGATAGAAGATTTAATACAATATGTAAAGGTGACGTGAATCTAATTGTGATGGGAGACTGTAATATAGTGGTATGCAAAGGAGGATAAAGTAATATAGTAGGAGAATTCGGATTGGGACAAAGGAACGAAAGAGGAAGTCGGCTGGGTGAATTCTGCAGTGATCATAATTTAGTCCTTGCTAATACTTGGTTCAAACACCACAAACGACGGATGTATACGTGGACGAGACCTGGAGACACTGGAAGGTATCAAATAGACTTCATTATGATTAGGCAGTGATTCAGAAAACCGGTGTTGGGTTGCAACACTTTCCTAGGAGCAGAAGTGGACTCCGACCACAACTTGTTGGTCATTAAATACCATCTGAAGTTGAAGAAATTGAAGAAAGGAAGGAATGCAAGGGGATGGGATCTAGACATTTTGAAAGAAAAGAATGTGAGGGATTGTTTCAAGGAACATTTTGCAAAAGGATTAAATGAAAAGGCTGAAGGAAACGCAATAGAGGAAGAGTGGATAGTCATGAAAAAAGAAGTCAGTAGGGCTGCTGAAGAAATGTTTGGAAGGAAGAAAAGATCAAGTAAGAATCAATGGATAACTCAGGAGATCCTAGACCTGATTGATGAACGACGAAAATACGAAAATGCTAGAAATGAAGGAGGCAGAAAAGAATACAAACGATTAAATAATGAAGTGGATAGAAAGTGCAAGGTAGCTAAGGAAGAATGGCTGAAGGAGAAGTGCAAGGATGTCGAAGGTTGTATGGTCCTAGGGAAGGTAGGTGCTGCATACAGGAAAATTAAGGAAACCTTTATAGAAAGGAAATCTAGGTGTATGAATATTAAGAGCTCAAATGGAAGGCCACTTCTAAGAAAAGAAGACAAAGCAGAAAGATGGCAAGAACATATCCAACAGTTGTATCAAGGTAAAGATGTAGATGATTTGGTTCGGGAACAGGAAGAGGCTGTTGATGCTGATGAAATGGGAGACCCAATTTTGAGGTCAGAGTTTGACAGAGCTGTGAATAATAAATAGGAACAAGGCTCCTGGAATTGATGACATTCCCTCTGAATTACTGACTACCTTAGGAGAAACCAGCATGGCAAGGTTATACCATTTAGTGTGTAAGATGTATGAGACAGGAGAACCGCCATCCAATTTTCGGTAGAATGTCGTTATACCTATTCCCAAGAAAGCCGGTGCTGACAAGTATGAAAACTACCGCACCATTAGTTAAGTATATCATGCCTGCAAAATTTTAACACGTATTATTCACAGAAGAATGGAAGGACAAGTTGAAGCTGAGTTAGGAGAAGATCAATTTGGCTTCAGAAGGAATGTAGGAACACGTGAAGCAATCCTGACTTTACGGCTGATCCTAGAGGATCGAATTAAGAAGGAGAAGCCCACGTACATAGCGCTCGTAGGTCTAGAAAAGGCATTCAATAATGTTGATTGGACCAAACTATTTAACATTCTGAAAGTGATTGGGATCAGATACCGAGAACGAAGAATTATCTAAAATCAGTCTCCAGTCATAAGAGTGAGGCAAAGCTGAAGGTTGTCCCCCCTCCTTTTCATTATTTACAGTTTACAAAGAATAGGCAGTAAAGAAAATCAGCGAGGGATTTGGAGAGAAAATCACAATCCAAGGAGAGGAAATCAAGACCTTGAGATTTGCCGATGATACTGTTATTTTATCAGAGACTGCAGAAGATCTCGAGAAGCTGCTGAATGGTATGGACGAAGTCCTGGGTAAGGAGTACACGATGAAAATAATTAAGTCCTAAACCAAAGTAATGGAGTGCAATCGAATGAAGGCAGGTGATGCAGGAAATATTATATTAGAAAATGAAGTCCTAAAGGAAGTAGATGAATATTGTTACTTGGGTTTAAAATAACTAACGATGGCAGAAGGAGGAAATAAAATGCAGACTAGCACAATCAAGGAGGAGCTTTCTTAAGAAAAGGAATTTGCTCACTTCAAACATTGATACAAGAAATAGAAAGACGGTTCTGAAGACTTTCATCTGGAGCGTGGCATTGTATGGAAGTGAAACATGGACTATTACCAGCTCAGAAAGAAAGAGAATAGAAGCTTTTGAAATGTGGTGTTACAAAAGAATGAAGTTGCGATGGATAGATCCAATCACGAATGAAGAGATACTGAATTGAATTGGTAAGCGGAGATCGATTTGGCTAAATTTGACGAGAAGAAATGATACAATAGTAGGACACATCTTAAGACACGGAGGACTTGTTCAGTTGGTTTTGGAAACAAGTGTAAGAACGGTAGGGGTCGACCAAGGTATGAATATGGCAATCAGATTAGTGCAGAAGTATGATGCAGTAGTTACGTAGAAGTGAAAAGGTTAGCAAATGATAGGGTGGAATGGACAGCTGCATCAAGCCACTCTATGGACTGATGACTCAAACAACAGCAACTTGTGAGATGACTTACCGAAGTGCCAAACTTCGTCCATCTGTCATATTTCAGGTCTTCACAAGCATAAGATTCCAATATAAAACTAAAGTGCTCTATAGGCAAATACACATTTTTGTGAAACATTTGAACTGCAAATTAATTTGAAACTTTAAACCTCACTGTTGAAACGTTAGTTAATGACTCTCCTCTTCATGAATACGCTACATTACCATCGAATCGTTTTGAAAATAAAATACAGTCCGTGGTTACTCACTGGTAAGGTGAAGTAATTTTTAAAATCGGTCAGTAGTTTTTGACTCTATCCGTTAGAAACAATATTCTTTATAATATTAGTATACATTTAATACATGGATCTTCAAACTTGACACCTGACTAACTTTATTAATTCTGCTCATCACTAACTAACCGCTTAGTGCTAATTGAAAATTTTAAATATTATTTCAGATGGTGGGCACGTTAGCTATTTCAACTCAAATTCTAGAAGGATTCGTCCGTAATTCATCACCTGCAGATCATTTGTCGTTTTCAGCAGTAGTCATGTCAGCGTCACTCGAAGAAGCACCCATTTCAGAATGTTTTAGTTTTTTAAGTTATTAACTTGTGACACTAGAACAATTTACGTTTGCTGCTAACCACATATAAATTGGTAAACTTTCTGTTAATATTTTATGTATTACTTGTGAAATAAACCTACTTTCGAAACCCATAAACTGTGAGTGTTAATGCGAGCTCCTCGTAACTTGTTGTGGAACACTGTATCCGTGCGGTCGCTGAAGTAAACATGCAGCCTGTTTTTGCCTATTGTTGTCAACAGCCAGGAAGAGTCCAGAAGTTCAAATTCAAGGGATGTATGCTTTGGTGACATACGTATTTAAGGCAGCAATAAAGCTGATAGCACAGCGTATACCAGACAAAGTGTTTCACATCACCTGTTTGAGCAGACTATAGTATTGCGCTATGCAATATAAGGTACTAAGGAAAAGAAGATTTATTCCTGTCATTCTTATGTAGCACTCTAGATAATTTCCTTACCAATGTAATACACACACAAGTTGTTATGTTCAGGTCTAGACACATAGTCTTACTAATAAACATCCTTATACACTTGTTTAACACTTGAATACACGTTCATGGCCACTTTTATGGTTAGGCCGATCTGTATATAAATCTGAATGTTATCGGGTGACATAGGTAAATATCCAGTTATGTACAGTATTTCAAGCCGCATCTAATGCCGTTAACAAAAATAATGTTAAAAAAGGAATCGAGTGTGAAAATATTAATATAATGGAAAGTTACTTCAGATAAAAAATCTTCATAGCATGGAACCTACTATGTCATAACTCCCATTTCATCTTCATTATGTTTTAAATTATTTCACAGGTGGTAAAGAAACATTTCGGCTCAACGTAGATAAGTTTGATTTTATATTTGAATGATAAAATATCAGTACGTGTCATTCCTTACAGTCATGTTCAGAAATTAGTGTGCGCAAGCACGAAAACGTCAGTCGCTGGCCAATGTCTTTACTATTAACTCTACATTGAGGGGAGGGGGAAAGCAAGGCAAATGGTCTCCGGATACGGAAGTTACTTTTAAAACAAACCTCAAGTTTTTATCTCGCTTGGTTCTTAATTTGTGACAGGAAGAACGTCTCGTTTGTTTAGGTTTCACGCGTGACACTGCTGGCTGGTGATATGCCAGTAGGGATCTCACATTCAGTGTGCATTTAAATCTCCAGACAGTCGTATGCACTCCAGTGTTCATTTTACTATCAGTACAATACTGATGAAATAAGAATCAGTGATAAATGAACTCTTGAGGACAAGTGGATTGTGGTTGTGAAGTTTTGTGTAATTTGAGAGTGCGTGCTTTTGCGTGGGGATTTTCAGTTCATAGCAAAAAAGCAGAAGCCTGCACAATGGATCTTCAATATAAGAAGAAACGTTCCATAGTAATAATTGTCACTGATAATAATTACTAACCTCTTTCCTCGCTCATGTCCGCAGTGCTGTGAGAACTTGAATTTCGCAAGATATGAAGCCGCCTCTAGGATCTTTCATTAAATCATTTCTGGCTGTGTTAAGGAGAATTCGAGCATGCGCCTTTGTAAATGTACATTTAATTTTAAAACTTCCGTCACTCCACCTCCTACAGTGTTTTATTTTCCAGCCTCCATAATCACAAAATGTTCTGTCTTCTGCTATGTCTTCACAATATCTTGGAGATCATCAACGTTATTTTCCGTTCTTTCAATATTTGCTCAATGGATGAGTCGGATGTTTCACCACGATTATATTACTGCAGATAAACTGATCACTCGTTTCCTTTTCGTCACTCGGTCCTGGTCTGTACAAGTAATTCAGCGAATAACTATAACAGACGTATACACAGGAAGCTTATACACGGTTTACTAGTAACAAATTGCATATCAACGGTGTATAAACCTTGTATAAAAGTTATACACCGTTTATTAGTAAGACTGATAAATATTAAAACATTAAGACCACTGTCGCTTCCTTTCGCTCCTAGTCATTTCCTATGCCATTATCCCGATGAAACCTGTTCATGGCAGTTCTGACACCAGCTGCTCTGAAGACTGGAGTTGGGATCATGGCTGAATCTTGATGTACGCCAATTTCAGCAGGAAAAACGAACTAGATTCCTCTTTCGTAGAGGGACGGACATATCTTCCTTAGTTTGGAGGTAGCACATGTTCCATATTCTTAGTCATTAAAAGCAATACAGTACACATTTCGGCTGGAGAGTATTAATTACTATTACATTAACAGTCCTCTCATTAGTCGAGAAACAAATTAAATAGGTAATTTGTTAACTGGTGAGCAGCTCAACAATAGGGGCAGGGTGTGGTCGGATCACACGGAAGAACGTCGGTTCGATTCCTCGTCAGGAAGTCGACAAATTTCAGAAAATAGATTTCCTTCTCCGGAAGTGCTCATTGCCCTGGGGGTCGCCCAGTCTATACCCGGTTAATTCATTGGGGTAAAGGCGGACGGGCGTAGAGCTAACCACTCTGCCCCACCAAGTGCCGAGGTTACGTATAGTGGACTTTACGTCCGAGCTGATAAGTGGTGTGGAGGGAGAGAGGAGGAGAGGACAGCCGGTCAGTACATAACACTAGCCCTTACCCCTCGAATTAAGGTTCTCTGTGTTGTCTCTACTACTCGTATTTTAAATGTACATTTTTATCTTATATGACCAGTATTAATCTTTCACGATTTTGGAGATAGCACTTGGTTTTAAATGATGTAGTTAGGCTATACACGTTTACAGCAAGCTATACTGGAGCAAAAAAAGGAATATGTGGAATTTAAGACGAATTATTTTGCATTTTATTATTATTATTATTATTATTATTACCGTTATCGCATTCCGATTGGTTTCGTTAATAATTTAGTGTACAAATTATCGCTAAAAAGCAATTGAAAAACTCTATTCAGTCTCTGTTTTCATACCTCGCGGTAGTTTGTAGGCTGAAACCACTGTAAACGGCAATTTCTTGTAATCTGAATCTGTTGATTTACAATTGTGCCAGCCGTCAGTATCAGGTACATGTTGGGTTACGGTACACAAACCGACCATCGTCAGTTCACTTTTAGGCATCGTGAAATGCTATTAGATATATTCATTAGCAGCAGAGGTGCGAAAGTACTGAGGTTTTGTGTGTTGCCTGACATATACAACATATATATGACTAGAAGAGCACATGGCGGCCATGTTTGTTTACTATCGCTCGAACTTTCATGTGCGTGATTTGACAGCTGACGGCTACACTGCCATCTAAATAATGGATTTTTGACTGATTGTCGAATAGTATCTGTATTCTACAAAGTTCCACGAGGAACCAAAAGATGGCAGTACAGTATATCATCGTGGTTTTTGTCGGCTAAGAGACGGCAGACGAGCAGTGGGCGATAAAATGCCATGTCGGGTCTCCCCCGACATGCGACCGGAACGGGAATATCGTAATGTCGGGCCTCACCCGACAGACGAGTGAAAAAGGCTAGAGTAGTTCAGTCGACCAGTTGGATGACATGCATATTGCCTATCCCGGTCTTCGGCGAGGGGAACTTCTGCGCCTTCTGTATTTGGAGTCGTCCTCCGACCAGACTACTAAGCAGTATCGAACGGTAGAGAAGGGAGGCACGATGAAGTATTTATGAAGCAATCGTGATCAGTGGAAAAAGGTAAATGAACATGTAAACGGCCTATGAGATAGATTTAAAGCGATTCTCGAGATGTTTAAAAACAGGTATGTGCCTTTCATGGTGAAAAGGAAGAGTTGTTACGGCCCACTATAATATAACAGATAACAAAGTGGTTTAGGAAAGAGATGCAGGTCAGAAAATCTATTTATCAATTAGAGTGAAGAAAGGACAGACTGCTGGATTTTTGTAGGAAAATTAAATTACGAAAAAAGTCGTCTAAGGAAAGCATAATGGGTTTAATGGGTTGGTTACTTGCAAGTTATGAGAATGTTAGTGAAAGTGTTGAGGTATTTATCGACACATTAGGGGAGAAATATGTTCCTGGAAGTATATTCTAGGGATCATGAATGATCAAGCGTAGTGTCCTGGTACAGGTGGTGACTAATACTAGCGACGGACGGAAATTAGCGTATAATAATAAAGATCCTTACATGAGAGATACTAAGAACTAAAGCTGAAATTGATAAGGAACCAGGAAATACACAAAGAAGGTAAAGGGTCGGGATACAGTTGGGTATCTGAAGTACTGATCTGATTACAGTTTGCAAAAGGGTACAATACCAAATGCATTGAGACTTGTAATGTGCAAAGTATGGGTTGGTTAACATAATGTGGGTAATTAGATGTCAGTGACATGTAAGGTGTGGGAAATAATTATTCCCAATTATATTTAACACAGCAGTTGTCAGGATAAATGGCAAGATAATTGAAATCTTCAAGGCACAAAGGAGCGTTCGCCACGGCTGTATATTTTCCTATTGGTGGCAAAAAGGTATCGAATCTCCGATATGCAGATGACACTGTATTGATTGCCATGGCTGAGGCAGAAATGACAGAGCTTTTAGACCGGGTCAGAACTGATAGCATCAGTTTGGGTTTGCATATCAACACGCAAAAGACAAAAATTTTGGTAGTTTGTAGGCCTGGCAAGCTGAACAAACTCAGTGCCTTCAGCGAAATGGAAATGGTTTCTGAAATGTTTTACCTGGGTGCCATTATAACTAGCAATAACAGCTGTGAAACAGAGATCAGGAGAAGGATTGCCATGGCCAAGAATATCATGTCTCAGTTATCTCATATTTGGAACGATCGCTACATTTCTGTAAAGCTGAAGATGAGACTAGTACAAACACTGGTACTCTCTGCCTTCCCCTATAGTGCTAAAACGTGGGCCTTACGAGCTTCAGATTTGAATAAGATCAAGTCTTTCGAGAAGTGGTGCTGGAGAAGAATGCTTCGCATTCCTTGGACAGCATTTCCAATCTACGACTACACCCTCAAGGAGCTGAACATCAATACCAGGTTATCGGCAAAATGTCAACAGAGGATTCTCCAAATCTTTGGTCATATTATGCGTCGTGGAGAAGGAAGCCTTGAAAAGCACATAGTCTTGGGAAACGTGCCTGGAAAGAGGGAGCGTGGGCGAGCACCTATACGCTGGACATGCAACAAAGACATCGTTCATACAATCTACCGATACAGCAGAAGACCGTGGAGGATGGAAACGGATACAAAGAAATATCTTCAGAGAACACGATCCTCAGGATTGAGGGACCGATATAGACAGACATATTTAAGATGACATGAGGATGAGGACTCTCTTGATGTTAGTTGACAGTTCTGTTAAAAACACCATTTAGCGGGGAACCATTAAAATTAGTTCCCTTACGATTACCTCTTGTTTTGCTATTAAGCCTGTTGATAGGCTACGTGCTGTGCAGTGAGGGCTCGTGAGGGATCACACAGACGACAGCAGAACTAAACTAAACGGAAATAAATTAATTCGTAGGTCAAGACGCTTCACTGAACATTTACGGTCTTCGAAATTGTGTCCCGAAGGTGTTCGTTTACGAGGCAGGAAGTGTACCGAGACGAGGCTGACCGGACTGAACCCAGCAAATTGAGTTCTCTACAGTAAATAATAATCTCAGAATACAGTACGTTGTATAGTATATAAAACGAGTATATTCTATAGTAAATAATGAATACCGAATAGAGTACGTTGTATAGTAAATGCACTAAGTGTATTGTGCAGTAAATAGTGATCTCAGAATACAGTACGTTGTATAGTATATAAACCAAGTATATTGTATAGTAAATAATGAACACAGACTACAGTACCCTGTATAGGAAATGCACCAAGTGTGTAGTAAATAGTGAGCTCAGAATAAAGTACGTTGTATAGTAAATACACCAAGTGTATTGTATAGTAAATAATGAATACAGTACGTTGCATAGAAAATACACCAATTGTAAGTTATAGTAAACAGTAATCTCAGAATACATTACGTTGTATAGTATATAAACCAAGTATATTCTATAGTAAATAATGAATACCGAATAGAATACGTTGTATAGTAAATGCACAAAGTGTAATTTGTAGTAAATAGTGCTCTCAGAGTACAGTACGTTGCATATTAATACACCAAGTGTATTGTATGGTAATTAATCAGTTCAGAATACAGTACGTTGTATAACAACGGTTACGGTAAGAATATCAGAGAGAGCAGCGTTCGTATCTATATCCATAATGGAAAATTTTCTGTTGTATGTGTTAGAGATTTTCATTTTCTTAATCTGGCATTCAAGAGAGAGATCAGTGTAGGAATACATCAGGGTAATAGAGACTTTTTATAGTGGTTATATGTTTGTGTCATAAAATGAACGCTGTATTGATTCATATGTAGATAGCACATGAAATAAGAAGTGTGGTAGTTTTTTATTCTTGCGGTAATCAGAGAGATCAGGGTTCGAAATCCATGTGATGCATGTATTAGAGATTTTTATTCTAATCCTGAACAGAGAGAGAGATCAGAGTTGGAATCCGTGATTATTCATTCTGTCACGGTGACTGTTGTGTTTGCGTCATAAAGTTGATGTTACAAAGAGTCAGAGAGGGGTAGTCAACATCATCTCCCTGCATGACAATTTTTGTTGTTTTTGCAACCCCATTAAGAAGAAGAGGCCTAACAATGAAAATACATACATAGCAAAATGAAAACAAATCACAATTACTCACCATGAGGGCAGTAGCACAAAATACAACGCTGGAAGGGCCAAAACATGAAGGATAAAAGGACTGGATCTTAAACTTAACGCTTGAAAATTTGCCAGGTCAATATTACTAACTACTAAATAAGAAGCGAGATTAAAGTTAAATTAAGCTTTAAATTTCATTATATAGTATATATATGTACAATTAAATATATTTTTGAAAAACAATAACGCAAAGAAAATTAAATTGTGAAATAATACTTCATAATGAATTTTAAGTATACATAAATGAAGCTGATACCAGCATAGGCTTCTTTAAGGAATTAAATATTTGGAGGGCTTAAAAACTTTTATCCTTAAATAATCTGGTAAACAATGTTTAATTAAAATATTGAAGAGCTAGAATATTTAAAAAAATAGGTTGCAACCAATATCATGTATAAATACTTGAACCATAAATACTTGATAATTAGTATACGGGCCCGCAACTACTAACACTGCTTAGAATTGATATTTGCTACACTTCCCAGATTAACACACAAGGACACACATACTACAATCAACTGTGGCTCCAACCGCGAATAAATATTAAACTATTAAATGAAAGAATATTCAATGACAATAAATATATAGCAGGAAGCTTTCCCAACCAAGTCAAGCATTACAAGGGAAAAAATAAAATAAACGTTCCACACTTAACAACAGAGCACGGAAGCAAACAACAGAAGCTAGTCGTTACCGACGCCAAGCCATCATCCCGTAAAAGTCGTCAAAGCCACCAAAATTAAAAATGTGTCCATCAGATAAGATAATATGACACATTATGTAATAATAAACGAAGGCAAAGGCCCCAAACAATGGATAGTATGTGACAAGAAAACGTCAACAGAACGGCATATATTAAATTAAATGTCGAGCAACAAATTTAAATTTTTTGCAGACTCGATGTTATTAAAAGCATAGTAAGAATAACTATAATTACAGTTTTGGATGATAGTACGAAATTACTTTTAACTTTTAAACAGTTCGCCAAAAGCTTAGATAATTTTGAATGGAGGGGGCTTTGGATAATGCCCGATGCATACGTGAGGTGCCATTCAATTAAAGTCGAGAACAACGCAAAAAACGATCCGATACAAATCGTCAGGCAGCAAACGCAATAGCAACACAGTTAGAAGGCAAATTCAAACAAGCAAGAAAATGAGGAAGGAAAATACACATCAAAATTAAAATAATAATTATCACGAAGAATGAATCAATGACAATCAAGCACGAACGATAAGACAATAAATTTAAACAACTCACACAAAACACAACCTCATAGACGCATCACTAGCGATTCCAAATTCCAACATAATTTAATTATATTTACATTTAGAAATTTAATACATAACCAATACAAGAACATTTTGTTTACCAAAGTTCACAACTGACGTTGCCAAAAAGAACACAGTTCAATTAAATAAAGAAAGGTTGTCGATAGGATCAATAAAATTATAGGCCAAATTCACGGTAAGATTTCTTACTTCTAATCATCCGCGGTCTTAAAAGATCTGCCGTAATAATTATGATTTTCCAGTACTTACATTTTGTAACGGTCGACACTCACAATACTTTCTATTTACACAAAGAAATCAAACTTTAGGTTGGAGCTCACAGATATATAAAAAAAAAGACAAAAAGGCGTAGCCTTAGTCGCCCCATACTTAACCAGGAGTATTCCACTCCATTTGTAACACGCTCCGGGTATCCCAAAATGTCTTCCCACGGACAAGGCAGAACACAGCCATTTTTGAAAGGTGGCACTTAAGCACTTTATGCAGCAGGAGAGTTTGGATGCCTTTTCCTCTCATTGGTAAGTTTAAACATCATTCTCAGAAACTTTAAATTTACTTTTGTTTTCCTTCATAACTAAAACATTTTTGAGTTATCCTGATGAAAATTTGTATGCGTATTGTGACATTTTAGGTCTATTGTAATTGGCAGTGAATTTTATGTGACCGGACTGTACGCCATGTGTTCCGCGCAGAGTGTCGGCGGCGGAACCTAAAGGGATGACTTCTTTTTTCTTTTTGTATAACCTGTTGTGGGGTGAAAGACAATGTTGTCACCGCAAGAAAAGACGGGAAAAATGTTAATACTGCTGAACTCTCTATCCACGAGAAGTACTACATTCAAAATATTTCGTAATATCACGTGTTAATAAACATTCTCCAACAAGCTTTGATATCACATTTCAGGAAGGCATAAATAATAATATTTGGAAATTAAATTAATTGTGGAATTAATTAACTAATTAATTAACCCTTTTGAACCCAACCCCATTAAAAATTTGTTTTCACAGTTTAGCTTTATTTATTTATTTATCGACATATTTTTAGACTGCAAAACACATTTAAAAGAAAATTACATATACTAATATCTTCAAAAATGGATGTTCCCATTTGGGAACAATGGTCCCACACAATAGCTCTATTGAGTCCAGTCTTCTGGAACAATGGTGAGCAGTGAAGGTGCAACAGGACTGGAATCTGTGCACTACAAGCTGGTACGAGATGGTGTGCTCCACCGGTTCTCTGTACAAAAGAAAGTGATCCTGAAGGTCCAGTTCTAGGAGATGGTGGAGTGGATGTAAACATACCACTGACTAGCATTCTGGTGAAAACAAGGTGGTCCAGCTTTGACTCTGGAGAGAGCAGTGTGTGGATCCGCCAAGCAGCAATTCTCAGCATACTGATGCAATTCATGAGTATAGGCCAGTACCATTTTTTGACGTTATTACCGGCCTATACTGCGAAGTAAAACGGTCAAGTAAATCCACTCCACCCATATACTTGTTGAAAGGTTTTATTAAAAGAGGCTGGGTAACTTGTATATGCTTTTTCTGACTTTGGTTATACCGTTTCACCTGCTGGGTAGGATGCACATTATCAAAATTTGTTGCAACACAAACAACTTTTTTGTCTTTCCACTTTGCTGCGAGGACCCTTCCATCAGTTCTAAAGTCGTATGTTCCTCGAATGGACTTGTCTGTTGAGGTAATATTCTGGAGAGGGCAGTTCTTGAGTCTCACCTCGCGCACTGTTCCCGTAGCCCTGAATCCATGAAGACGTAATTCAGCCAAGAGATCATATGACGTGAAAAAGTTAACCATGAACACAATATGACATGACGGGTTGAGTACATAGCTCAACATATTTTTCACCACTTTAGTACCCAAAGGAATACCAGATTTCTGATTATTGATGTCTCTGCCACAATATGGATCAATATTGAATGGATATCCAGGAGATGAACATAACATCCAAAGTTTGAATCCAAGTCTCTGCCACAATATGGATCAATATTGAATGGATATCCAGGAGATGAACATAACATCCAAAGTTTGAATCCAAATCTGATCGGTTTACCACGCAGGAACATTTTGCAACTATGGCGCCCATAGTAAGGTACCATTTGTACATCCACACTCAATTCTCTTTCAAAAATCCCGAACTGTTGTAAAGATTCATTCACTGCCTGAATGAGAGGTCTCACTTTTACCATTTTGTCTCCAGGTGTCAGGTCTTCATTGTTGGCAACATGAATGTTTCTTTTCATCGCCTGAAATTTGCTACGACTCATTTGCCTTGAAACAAATGGAACAGAAACATCTTCTGCCTTTGACCAATACAATTTTTCTCGTGATAAAGAATGATATCCGGACATAAATATTATTCCAAAATTTTTTTGCACATCTGTTTATCACAGTAAAAATTAGTCATATTTTATATGCGTATCTTTTCATCTCCCTTACAAACATGTCCGAAATACGATTATTGAATAAATAACGGAATAGGGAAAACGGCTCCAGTCCTACAAGGTGAGGATGACTTTGTTCCAAACTGTCAATAGGAGTTTCTTGTAGATTGGCTATATATTTTTCCGACTTCTTCCATTGCGGTGTAATTCTCTCTCTCTCTTGCCTTTACTACTTGCCGTTTTACTGGAAATGCGTGGATCTTTTTCAGACCTAGCCCTCTTAGAATGCGATTCACCGCCATCATCAGTATCATCTTCAGTAGCATGGTGTAGTTCCACCTCTCCACACACTTCTGCAGGCAGATCTTGCTCATCGGTGCATGTTACGTCGTCGTCACCAGCTTCATCATCTGTCAAGTTCCCATCTCCTCCTTCAGGGGGCATTATAACAATATCTATTTCACCCTGTAGATTGTCATTTTCTAATTCTTCTAAAATCTCTTCAAGTTTCAGGAATTTCTTGAAAGACATCTGAAATAAGAGAGAAACGAAATTATATGAAAAACGTGAAGTGAAGCGGATGTTACATCGAACCGGTTATATGTACGAAAAAATCATAGAAGTTTTACTGATTAAATCCGGAGAAAATGAGCATTGATAATGCGTTTGAATTTCTCACTAATCTTACTAATACAGATATTCAAATTTGATAAATGTTTAGGTTGTCAGTGGAAATGTTACTGTGTCATACAGGAAATACACTATATGCAAGGTCCCATTGTTCCCATTTGGGAACAACAAAAATGAATCCTTTACCATCCCCCATGTATCGTGTTCTTAATATTTACTTTGGTACAATGTAAACTCCAGAGATAAAAAACATATTTGTCACTGATTTTTTAAACAAATATTATAACTTACTTCAAACGTAAGTAAGAACGAAGTCTGAAGACATTCGGCTGCAGCATGAATATACAACAACATAATGACTGATGTCGGTACTGTATAAAACCTGGAACAGAGTTGGAACTCTCAAACGGAATTCAACACTAGGCGCGAGTAACAATCGAACAGCCTTAACTTAGCTTATTGTTTCCTGACAAGAATAAGAAATCATGTTCCGATTTGGGAACAATTGGATCAAATAGGTTAACAAGATATTAGGGGACATGTTAATTACAACGTCGAGGGAGACAGGACGTCAATCGAATCACGAGGTATGACGTCAGAGCTCAGAATATAGGTGGCGAACCGAACTAGGATTTTCTTACTCTTGCTTATCTGCTGGCTACGCGTGTTTCTCGGAAGCTCACTACGCAGGGATGTCTTTTATAGACCTGGACAGCTGTTACTTGCACCACGAGGAGAACAGTGTCATTTCTTGGCAGTTTAACAGACCATCTACAATCATAAGAGACGTCAATAGTGTCTGGGAAGAAAGTTCGTATCATTACATGTCAACTGTGAAACCACGAGTGGGGAATTTGTACTAACATGTTTGTGAAAGATTCAGTGAACATCAAGCAGTACCAGTTCGATACCGGTCAAGGCAATGAAGACCTACAGTAAGAAATTCGTGTGCCCCGGAGACACCGCCCACATCAGGATGCAGTACTAAAAGACGGGACCAATGCCGACAGCGTCCTAATGCCATGAATCCAGCCTAGAAGGAGACCAGGTCAACAAGACATCCAAGTTAAGTCGACATTACATTCATACTGGGTATTATCTGTTCTATGTAGCTGTAATAAGTAGTTAACTTTCTTCTTGAAGGGATTATTGACTGAACAGTAGTTTGAGTAGATTTCTAGTATCTTTACCATGTCATTTTCTTGTGTTATACGACGTTGAATTTGTATTTTATCCTACTATTCGATTTTAAAGTGCGTGATGACGGTATGTCAACATCATCGACCACGCGGGTTTCAATAAGTCAAGTCATCGGACAAGTATCTGATTTAAATATCAGCCATCAGCTAACCTTTAAGGAATTTTACGTTTCCATTCAATTACTATAATATTGAGGATTGTGTACGCGTGATATTTTTATTCTTCGGAATTTATTTCTCCTATATTTTACCGAAAGTGGTTGCCACGATTTTTATGAGGGAGCAGGCTCATCTGACATATTAATGCTACGCTAACGATACAGATTGCTTTCTTTTGGATCCGATTTGATACTTTTAAGGGAGGATATTGTCTGATTGTTATATTTACGTGAGGTTCCAGTCATTTATGAGAATTTTCCCGTGATATTTTGACGGATGTGGCGAATTATTTTCGATATTGTACCTCTCACGTTGTGCCACGTGGAGAAATATTGCATGGATTATGGTGATTTTATGTGCTATTTGGGGGCGAATCTTCGCGTCTCTATGATCAGAAGCACATGCAATCTATTTTCTGTGATGTTGTGTGCAACGATGAATGGATATTTAGGAATAATTTATCGTCATTTTTTATGTATTTGCGAGTAGATGTTTTCGTGAGAGAACCATAGGCAATAGCGTCTTCATGGAATATTATTGAACCACGAGGTAAACCACATGTCTTCCTACAAAATAAAATTGAGCGTATGAGATTGTTAGAGCCTTTTGTCATACTGCATGAGCGTCATCGCAATAATATCAAAATCGTGGCTGTGTAATATTACTCAATGCCTCGACATTTGATAAATTTTGGTAACGTCCTGAGTTCGATGTAGATATTGACGATATTATCAGTCACCATTACCCAGACTATTTGTACCTGATGGATTATTTCTATGTGCAAGCCATTATTTACGGGGGTCTTCCATTTCCATAAAATGGACGTATAACGTGTGGACGTGTGTGTATATTTGCAAAATAGTACCCTTAGTTGTAGTTGGTTCCAATTCTTTCCTGGGTTGATGAGGGTAAAGGGAGACTTATTACGTGCATTTTATTTTGTTATTTCCACAGGTTGAGTGATCTTATTTTTGTTATGAATTTTTGATGTGTGTGTTACCACCGTTGTTCTGAGTTTCGGCGTTGTGTTAAGGTCATGACACATGGTTAAAATTTAATTTAATTTTTTTCCTCTTTCTTGCTTACTTTTATCACGTAAAGTCACGTGTATTCTGAGGTTAGACTGAAGACATAATCACTGAAAGGTCGCTTTAAATTGGAGAAATAATTAGCAAGTGAAATTAATGTTTTTATTATTAATTTTTTGTATTTCATCTTTTTGACCAGTCATGTAACTTAACCATTTGAAATCTTGTTCCAGAATTTCCGGCATGATTTAAAATGCGTACGAGCATAATTCTCTAACAAAATCAAATTTAACATTCAAATAATATTCGATAAAATATGACTTTTATGAAAACAATGTGTGTCAGAATTAATAAGTATTCATTAACATGTACCATCTCATTTGCTTTAATTTTTGGATCTACAGCAAGAGTTAACGTAAAATTAAAACTTTTAGTGATCATCTCACACAATCATAATTCTTAGAAGGACGGAATTATTTTGTAATAAATCATTCACCATTAATGTGTATTTCGACGGTTCATTATTTACTGATATCTTACCATTTCCTTGATCCACACCATCTTTTTGTGGAACATGTCAGTCCCTTACTGAGCACCCCTGAGGGTGTCTTATGTTTCTAATGTGTTAGTCGTGGCTTAAACGGGCAGAATATGTGGTTTTTGCTTCTTAACAAATGAACTAGAACCATTGCTCTAACTTTTGTTTTTGGTATTTTTGGGGAGAAAATACTTCAAGAGAATGCCAAAAAATTAAACTACTCCAATCAAAAAGGGAGAATAAATATTATTTCAAAGGATAACCTAAGGATCTTAGTTCACATTGTTAACACAAGCACTGTAAATATTCTAAAACAATCATATTCCAGTAATATGAAAATTTGTAGAAATTATCAAGGAAAAGCATAATGAATGTAGAAATTAGTCCAAAATTTTTAAAATTAATTTTTATTAACATGGGACAATTACAAATGTTCAAACGGAATACTAAAGAAGAAGGACAGTACTATGAGTGTGTTAAATTTCATTTCAACAGAACACAGTGTTACAGAGAAATAAAAGGTTAAATGTTGTAGATTATTATACTTGTAAAAGTGTACCTTCCCCCTTACCCCATTTTTTGTGTTCTATCATAACAGGAGCATTGTCGGAGCAGAAAGCCACACAGTTTTCAGTTGGTATGTTATGAGAGTTCAGCTGTGTTTACATCAGCTTATTTATGTTTCGCCCTGTTGAGTCGCCTTCTAACGCTGGTATGGATAGCACAATGCTCACTACTTTTCCCTGAGGATTATCGGAGAATGTAACAACAATAGGATTCAACTTGGCATTCGTATATTATCTTCCATCCGTTGTCAAAGAAAATGGTCCGTTCTGAAGGCACTTAACTTCAGATGATGCATTTTTGCCATTTTATTTACAAAGCATGTCGTTTTCGTGCGACCACAACTGTATTTCTTTGCAACTTCTGATGTGGGAAACATCTTAAATAAAGCACCAGCATGATCAGCCGCACTTAATGGCACATTGCATTCCACCAAAAACGGAAGTAAACAGAAACTCGGCCCTAATTACGTAACTGTCAACGTTTCCAGACTTGGCAAAAATGTTGTTGATTTTCTTGTTATCTTCCTTCGATTTAACGTAACATAGGTGTTTACCGCACTTCACACGATCATCTAAATCATTTCTTCCACCGTGTGCAATATTAATATCACACCCACATACAGTGCAAAGGCAAATTTTTCTCCCTTTCTTGATTTTAGTAAGCACGGAAAGCAACATAATATGATTCTTTAAATGTCTGGAAATACTGTATCTTGTTGGATTTATTCATGATAATCTACAACAGGAATATAGTGTATGAAAATGTTCGAGAAAAATGTCTCTATATCCATTGAAACATCGAAAAGAACCTGGATCACTGAACGTCACATAAATTGAATGGGTGAAAACCATAACGGTATAAGTGACATTTCTTTAAAAAATGAGTTAAGTGCAGGATGTAACTCCAGGAGGATGTACCCTTTCACCAACCAGGGGATACAAGTGATAGCGGTAATATTCTGCGCTCTAGTGATGGGTGGTATAACTACAAATACATTGCTTTATATGAGTGTTGAAGATGTTTAAATGTCTTTTTCTCTGAATGACTAAAATGTTACTTATACCGTTATGGTTTTCACCCATTCAATTTTTAACATAAACACTCAAGGCAGGCAAACACTTCATTAAAGCATGGCAAAGCACACAAAGTCTTAAACCATTAAATGAACACGACGCCAACCTCGTGAACGAAGAATATGCACATGGTAAGGACATACACACGTGGAACGAATGTAATTACTCTTCTTCATCTTTATAATTTAATGGGCTGCGCGAATAGCGGTATACCCAGTCAATGGAACGAGTATAATTAGTCCAACGAATACAGTGAACTGCGAGAAACTAAGTTATAACAAAAGAACTTGAACACTTCATTAAAGTATATCATAACCTTAAAAGGCCAACAAACAACAACAATCACGTGGTCAAAGAATATACGTTAAATCACAACAGGCGAATAGAGCTGAACAAAGAATTTGCAGAGCAGAGTCCGTCGACACCTAAGATTCACTCGGAAGAACTGTTATCCCGGCTTTGAATTCAATTCCATTAACGACACAAACATCACATAGTCAAAAATACCGATCATATCAAAGAATGTGTTATCGACTATCGTGGATTTGCCTTCGACCAAGACCGAGCATGCTTCGACCCACGCAAACAATCGATTGTACGGAAGTGGAGCAATTATCGAATGTTTCTAGTTCGGATTTACGTTAAAAATTAGAAGAGTATGGATCATTGGTACCAGCCAGGACTCTGAGGCGAGAGCTGTTTTATGCTGGAATGAGAGCAAGACGACCTCAATAAAAATCGAGGATTACCCTTGCTGTGGCTGGAAAGAGGTTCCGGAATTGGGCATCTGATGACTGGAAACAGGCAAGTCCATGACAATTCCTGTAATTCGTAAATATAATTGATTAGCCCATGTTTACCCAATCTGACTGATGTAACCGTACACCAAAATACAAGTATGAAATTTGTATTTGAAACTGTACAGCTTATTGCATTTAATGCTACGCTTATTGATTTTATTTATTTCCGGTTTGTTTTATTGACGAATCGGAATTCAGGTCGAAGAAGGGAAAAGTCAACATGTTAGAAGGAAAGGAGGAGAAGAATTCCATCTACACTGTGTGAAGCAGACAGTGAAGCATCCAACTTCAGCGATGGTCTGGAGTGCGCTTTCTTGGTACGGAGGTGGACGAATATATATTGTAGAAGGAACTATGAGACGTGAACAGTATAGTATTAAGAACCCGTTCGCTACCTAAGGTTCAAGAGTGGTTTGGCCAAAGTGATATATTTTTAATCATGATGGTCTCGTTACCATAAAGCGAAGGAATTAATTTAATTTTTAATGGAAAACAACACGAATGTGCTTGATAGGCCTAGAAACAGACCAGACATTAACCCCATAGAAAATATTTGGGCGATAGCAAAGAAAAATCCGAAAAACAAATAAAACAAAAAATGGCCTGATTGAGAAGCTCGTTCAGATCTGATTTCATGATGACGATTTAAGGAGTCAGTGTAGAATAATGATTGAGGGAACGCCCAGTCGATTTAAGTCACTCACGAAAGCTAAGGGGATGCACACCAAGTACTAAAGTCATCAACTTAAAAAATGTAACATCATATGTGTTCTATTTTCAATTTTCTAATGTCTACTTTAATAATGTGGCCACGTCTTTATAGTCACTCATTTAGCCACTATTTCATTTTGCCCACCTGCACTAAATTTTTTCAAGGTCTACCCCAACAACATCCTAAGATATGTCAATCGTGATACTTTTGACCTCCTGAATCTAATATATCTTGCTGGAATGTACAAAAGAAGCTTCAGTGGAATAATGTTTCTGAAACCTAACGAACCAGTTGGCAATTTCGTAAATGTGTATGATATATTCAGAAATATTTCATTCCAGGAACTTGCATACAACACCACTCAAGACGACTAGTGAGTAATTATTGGCTGCTACGTTAATCCCTCTTTCATCTGGTATAGCTGCTTAATACATACACTAACCAATTAAACACTACAGATTGGGTTCTATATCTCAACAAATTGACTTTCGTATATGCCCAGAAATGTTACCAATCGCAGCAGCATTTCTAGTTTTAAATATTTGTTTCTTATTTTCAGTATGTTCTTTTATCGAAGGTCCATGTGAACATTGCAAAGTAATTTCAAAGGATTAGGTGAAACTGTTAACTGCCTCAGGTACTGCAAAAGGACATGACCATGCCATTAGTAACATATCCTATGTCTCACGAGTGACGGGTGCGATGCTCATTTGCTGGTGAACGGTGTCTTTTTTACGTGATGCAGGACTGCGATGCCCATCGACTAATGGAGTATACACATTTCCATGTTGTATAATTGCTACTCCATACCTTTCTCAGTTTGTCGACATTCAACACGGTACACAGCAACAGGACGTAGTACCATGCAGTATATTCCGGACTTCAGATGTAGTGGCAAACTTCAGTCACAGAGTATGCCTCTGACTTCGCGTCATCTCATACATGCTGCCTTTTTCATAATTCGCACTTCAACAACTACCCCACTAACAGAGTGTAGCCAAAATCCTAGATACCTGAATCAACTTGAATGGAGCCATTGGACGGTTCGGATGATTCCAGGTATTCACTCTTACTTTTTTCATTCTAAGTTTTTTAGAAACAAGTATACTAATCTTCACAATGATCCTGCAGTCCGTTTCTGGGTTTATCAGAAAGTGAAACATCATCTGCATAAATTAGAGTTGTAGGAACACTCCTTTGCAGGTCCCATGTGGTGGTGTCCATGCTGAGGACAAAGGACAATGGGGACAGAGTGGAACATTGGCGTACACATCAACATTCACTGAGAAGCTCTCCGAGACGTTTGGCAACGCAACATACACAACGTCTCGTGTTCGTGTATAGCATCTTGATCCAAATTATAAGCATTTCTGGAACACCATGGTCACGAGTGCAGACCAGATCACACGGTGTGGAACACGGTCGAAAGTCATTTCAAGATCAAGGAAGACAAAGTACAGTGCCTGCGGATGCTCTAAGTGATTTTCAATTAGTATTCTGGCAGTGAGAATTGCAAGAGTTGTTCCAGCACCCTTAATGAAGATGCACTGGTTAGCAATAATGCCGACGATTTCACGCAGTCAATAATGAAGGATACTCTCAAAGGTCTTCTCATGTGCAATTGAGGGCAATTTGGACGGTAATGTGCACATTCTGCTGAATCGTTATTTTGCTTAAAAATGGCACAAGGATGTTTGTAGCCCAATGACTGCGAACAGAGCCAGAGTCAACTCTGTCACTGAACACGCTTGTCAGCCACTTGATAATGAGCTCTTAAAATGGCTAAAAATTCCACAGGTTTCTGGAAGATCATCTGGTTCTAGCGCTTTTTCGTTCTTTATACTGCTAATGGGACTGTCGACATTTTTTGGTGCGATGGATAAGATGGGTCTTAGCATCTGCAATACGGTGATGTGGGAATTCAAAGCAGGAAATCCCTACAAATGTTTTTGACTTTTGAAGATTTCTTGTTTGTCCTATAATCACTGGTCATTTTGCTTCTAATGCACACAGAGTCCTCAATACTTGTGTCAAGTTTGGTCAGCTGGAAAATAGTTCATTTCTCCTTCGTTTGAGTTCAGTGATGTACAGTTTTTATCAGAGCTATACCGAAAAAATTCAAGGGTGCTCTTCGTGTTATGTTAAGAATAATGGTTCAATCAGGCTGGCGGGGAAAATTATTATTTTTGAGAAAAGTAGCTTTAAATTTTTACTGCCCGGTGCGCGATTCGAATTGACGAGCTGCTGCCGTGTTTCACGGAAGGGAAAGCAAGCACCAGATTGTTTCTCCTCTCACCTGTTTGTCGCAGTAATATTCTGTATTAATTAACATGCTAGAAGATGCAAAGCTGCCGCGTCGCGATCTGTATTCTTTCACTCACAACATTGTGAATTCATTAAATACTGATCGAAGGAATCAACACGCCCAATGTTTTGATTACAGTAGATGTTCAATATGGCCCCCTCCTACTTTGATGCATAGTTCACAATCGTGTAGTTGTAAGTGTCTGTGGTCTCTGTACAGGATGTGTAGTGTGTGGCGAACGGCTTGGAAAGCTGCTTGTATTCTTGATGCAAGTATGTCTTCTCTTTCTATGGGGTTCACATAGTAGTCAATTTGTGTAGAACAAACTGTACACTGCCTACCGGAGCTCGGGACTATGCGAAATGAACGAGAAACTTGTGCATTCGCACCGAGCATTACCTCTGCCTCCCACTTTTCACTTCCCCTCCCCTTCCCTCTTCTCACGCACAGCGGCTGACTCTCTGTCATAGCACATACAGCAAACTCGTCAATTTGAAATGCACGGCCGGAAGTAACAAGGTCACTTTATTTCCTCAAAAAGGCACATATCCTTAGCAATCCAACTGCATCATCACTCTCAACATCACACGAAGAGTATGCCTGATTTCTTTGTCAGTATAGTTCTGATACACTGTGTACACGTGTCATTACAGTGGGTGCGACAGATTTCTTAGCCACACGTTCGGCAAAAACAATTCTTTCCCTGTGTTCTGGAGTCTATTTGAAACCCAGTTTATATACAGTATCTCTCTGTCTTTTTCTACAGCTCTTCTTGGACTGGAATCATCCATAAGAACGTTTGGATTTCAATGCAGTAGGAACTAGGTTATTTCGTACCCAAGTTTAGCTTCCACCACTTGACCTTCTCGGGGGTATTTATCCTTCCACCTGTACAATGCATTACCTTATGCTGAGGTGGTACACAGACTACATGATATTCACATCACTTCTTAGTCGGAGATCACGGTGCCGATCACAGATAAGGTGAATTTGGTTGCTGCAGTCACCACAAGTACAGGTAATGAGATGACTGATGCACTTTTGAAGAACGTATTACCACTAAAGCAAGACATTTTCTTCTGAAAACCAAAATATGAGTTCCATCATAATTTCAGATACCGCAGGTATTACATCATCGCAGTTATAACCATAATTTGTGTGACCAACATGCGCATTAAGATCACCACAGATAAGTGGGAACTCATATTCTGGACACGCTGAAACTTGATCTCGTAGCTCTTGCCAATTCTGTTCCTTATGTAGGTCATCACAGCCGGATTGTGACAGAAAAAACACAAGCTCGAGCGAATGCAACGTCGATTGTAATTGACATAAGGCTGTCTGGATAGCACTGAACCTCAGCAACTCAATATTGTGGGCTTGCGCACACAATGAAGTCAACACCATTCCTGCTGGATGTAACCTGGTAGATAAGTTTATAGACATCTCTAACTTCATGAGATTTCTGGCCTTTCCAAAGCAAGCAACATTATCTAATTAACATAGCTACTCTTCAATTCTAAACTGGACTTACATTATCCTAATTACAACAGGTTATTTGAAACAGTCGAATTCAAGTGGGAACTACATTTCTAGGGACATAATGTAATAATGAAGCAAGAATGATATTTACTAATAAAATAATCACACTACAATAATTCTCAGGTACATTTGGTTGTATCCTAATTACAATAGTTTAACTGACACAACAAATATTCGTAAACTATGAATCTATGGAACTAATGAGCCTGTAAATTTTCATTGACTACGTACATAACATTTAGTTCCCTTGCTTTTTGAAAGAGAATATAAGGTGAAAAGTTTGAATGAAATTATCAGTCAAAGAGCAGTGGTCAGTTGAAATCATAAATTTAAGCCCTACTAACGAAAGTTAATTAAACATAACATATGTCATATTGTTTTTAGGATGTTTTTATGATTTTACGATATCAGGCATTTCTCTTTCAAACCACACAGATAGGTCGTATGGCTATGATGAGCTTGAAAATGGCTAGGAGTGGGAAGGAAGCAACTGTGTCCTTAATTAAGGTACAGCCGCACCATTTGCAGCCCTGGTCTTCCGTGGTTTCCCATTTTCACACCAGGCACATGCTGGGGCTGTACCTTAATTAAGGCCACGGCCGCTTCCGTACCATTCCTAGCCCCTTCCTGCCTCATCGTTGCCATAAGACCTATCTGTGTCGGTGCGACGTAAAACAAATAACAAAAATGAAAATGTGAAACCATGGAAAACATGCACTTCAGGTCTGTCGACAATGGGTTCGAGCCCAGCATCTCCCAAATGCAGGCCGATACGTACACGGCCAGTTGTCCAGTACCATAAAGAAGCAATTGCTTGAATTCCTTCTCTTCCAGTAATTGTTGTGAGAGTATCTTATTATGTAATTTCAAACATTACGTTAAAACATAAGTTTTTATTTTAAAAACTTGGTGTTCACAGTTCCCCAGATTTACATGCACCTTTGGACATAAGTTTTCATATACAGGTCCGAAATTTGACGATACATGGGGTTACTTTGGAAACGAAAAGAGTAAAATAGAATCGCAAATGCATCATCTTTCAAAATTCTAAGCAGAGCATGCTTTTTTCCCTTAAAGTCAAGGTGGGCTGCCTACCTATGCCCTTCGGTTCTAGGATCGAGGTAGCCCTTACTTCTTCGCAGCTTCTCCGCATGTCTTTCACCAAGAATCCATTTAAGAAATCAAGCTTCCCGGCATTGTAATTACGATAGACCTTGCCTCCAAGTTTATACTTATATTCTTGCAGCACAGTCCGAAGTAACCCCGCGAATGAACCCTACTCAGAAAAACTGCGAAAGACATGATTCTTGAGGTGATCAAGCTTACGCAAGTTGATCCTAACAGAACTTCAGTTACAGTAAAACACTCGAAAACAAGTCACTTCAACTAACATTTGTTGACAATGTGAACATTCAGTACCACACCATACAAGAAACAAATTCTCTCACTGAGAGAAAGAGAGAGACAGCAATCTAGAAATAGTTTTATCACAATAGTTCTATGAACTTCGACTGTCCTATATCAACACAGATCTATCCATATTAAGAAACAAGGTATACACTAGTTTGAAGATAAACCGACATCCAGAATAATCCAATGGAGTATTTGGAATTAATATTCAGAGAAGTGTAAGATTACACTAGTAAATTGCAGGGTATACGCTGTAAAGGGGTATCATGGATCACAGGTATTTGGGCATAGAGAAACGCTCATGGGTCAATTTATCTCGAAAAGGAAGTGATTAGGTTGGATCAAACACATTTCAATGACACTTGCGAGAATTATAAATTAACAAATTGTAAATTTAATGATTATCGTTATTTTACTGTAAAACCAATTACAGTATTAAAATTAACAGCTAAAAGATAGCTGAGCATCTCAGAAAAGTTAATTGTTAATAATGTATAACTACGGGACTCATACGAGAAATCTCGCATGTTTATAAAAGTTTTCAGTGGAGTAGCCGCTGGTGAACTAAGGAATACACAAATCAGTACAATATTCGACAGTCGTACTTACCACTTAATATAATCTTTTTTTACATTTATGATATCAACTTGAACGGAAGCAAATGCAAGTGCATTACTATACTGACGAATGTTCCGGAAGTAACTTTTGGTTTTACTATCATTCTTTTCTTAACTGATCATTACAGCATATCATAATGACACAAAACAGGCGTCCCAACGGCCAAATGTGAAGTGGACACCAATAATGGCGCGTATTTTCCTGCAGTTAACATTTTCAAGGCTAACACCGCCCGGAAAGTTTTGAGAACTCTTCACAAGACCAGTTTCGAACCATAATAATTTAAGAAGAAATGAAGAAAGTTTATAATTGTTTTCCAACTATTCACACCTTCTAGGCCGAGAACTGATAAAGGCAGTGTGTAATCGACGCTCAACTTACTCAGCTCTTACTCTACTGCTTTCGTACTGCTCTACTTTAGAGCACAACTTCACTTCGCTTTCCCACTACAATTCTACAAGATATTCTACGCCAAGCGACGTTTATTAGCCAAGATGTGTTACAAAGGGAACACTTTATTTCGTCTTTTGCGAGACATAACCACTATAATATTAATTCCGGAACACGTGTGGTATGCATAAATCATCTGAACCCGCAAGTTAAGTGTCAACTGACATTTAAACAGGCATGGTTGGAGCACATATTAATATGCCATTTTAGTTTCAATGTGTGTGTCTGTGTGTGTGGGTGGATGTCTGTGCGCGTGTCAGAAAGCTTACTATTACGAGAAGCCTGCAAGACAAGGAACAAAGGAATCATTGTGCAGTTTGCAAGAAGAATCTCTAATTTCATCATGATGCACCTTGCAAGGGCTATTCCTTCCCGGAATGTGGAACTAAAAGGGGAGATCCCTCCACACCCTAAAGGGTGCTAAATGGACCAATCGTGAGACGTTGTAAGTCAGGACCTAATCAACTTCCACTCACAGGACATGTGCAATAGTATGTTCTAAAGAAATGGCTGGCCTCGACCCTCAGTTTCAAGGCCCACTTTGATATCTCTGCGCACCACCACCGACTGGTAAATTGTGCCTGCGGCTCTCGTTGTCGCTATAAACCGAAGGTAATGGATCAGTTTGTCCTGAGCAGTGCAGTACCTACAGTACTGTACATGCTCCAGTGGTGTGCCAGGTACTGTCACTTTTATAGGTTGAATGACATATTTTCTTACGGTCACTAAGTTAGTATTTTTTGTGTTTAAACGCAGAACTTTGTTTGACCAATCAGTTTGCTAATATCTGTGGATCATCAGCACTTATTGCAAACAGAAAAGTATTATATGCATTATGCAGATTATTTATTACGAATCCATTAACAATGATGATATCCTGTTTTCCTTGCAGTGCTTAAGAAAAACACCCTTTCACAGTAGATATTGAAGAGGAGTTGAGTTATAACAGAGCCTTGCCTCATCCCTTGCTTTATTTCAATAGCATGGTTGTTGGTGTTATCAACATTAACAGATGAGGACTGATTTTAATACAGGTTGGCAACGGTTCGTATGTCTTTTTTATCCAGACTAATATCTTATAGTTTAGTCAATTTAAGAGGTAACTGAAAAGTATCTAGGCAACTGGAAATAAAGCAACACCAAGGCGAATCAGTCTCTTATGAAAGGAAACATGCTGTCTTTCCTGAACATAGATACCTTGATCATGAACAAGGGTTTCTAGTGTAATGTGGAATCCGAACCAGAAGGATGTCTTCTTAATTTAATGACTCCCACATTCCTTGGCCGGAACTCTATCCACAGCCAGCTCAGCGGCAATGATACTAGGCATTCATGCCGCCTGATCTTAGGTCAGCAATAACCTTACACCTGTCTTGGTCGAAATGGGCCTGTACTTTGTATCGAACTTGGATCTCATCATTTAAGGCACCTTTTGGGTGGTCCAGTGACAGAGAACACTAGCAAAAGATATGTGGAGCTACAGGCAAGAGACCAAGAGAATATAGAGTTTGGGTAAATGTGTGGCAAGGAAGATATTTTAAGATGTCGTTGGTGATGTGGGTCATCACTTCACTAGTGCCCGCTCCTAATGCTCGAGAGCTTCCGGAACCCTTTGAGATTGTCGGTATAGTCTTTCACGGCCAGTGTCTTCACTGTATGCTGCGCTCGAATTGCGTTAGTATCTGCCAATGTTTCGCCGGAAACTGTGCGCAGCATTCTCAGGAATCCGCTCTGTATGAACGTCAGTAGTGTACACAAGGTGTGGTATCCAGTAAATGGAAGAGTAACCCGAAGTGGCAAGAAATTTATCTGAAAAGAAACATACAATACATTGTTGGTGTAGCTCCGAAGAAGTAGCAGATGGAAAGTGCCATGAAAGTGAGGATTTGGCAACGTTTGAGGCCGACGTGTGGAAAGGACGTGTTCCTACAAGCTGGGCTCAGCTTACCTCGCCTGTCCGTTATGTATAACAGAGTAACAGAGGAGGGACTGTTGACAACTTGGCCAAGTGTAGATCCTTCAAACGGCACTCGTCATACAACAGCCACGCCCAGAAATCTCCTGAGCTGTATAGATTACTTTCCTCATGATGGACCTAGAACTTGTATAACAATTAGTCAAGTATATTCCATCTCTTCGTGAAGTGATAGTTATTATTATTATTGTTTATAGTGGCCTAGAATCTAGGTTATCGGCCCCTAATGGTACGAAATGTAATAAAAATTTTCAAGTCCAAAAATTCATCCACCGACCACAATTCAATTCTTGATTATGAATAATGAATGGATGAATTAGAAGGTAAAATTATCAGCAGCTCACAGTATTACAATTTACAAATAATTTCAAATCAATACTCCGATTCCAATTAAAGAAACACGACGACGAACAATGATTATGAACTTAAAACAATGGTATGTACTGACCAAGGTGCTGCTCCAAAGCACATCCCTGAATAGATGATATTTTTGTTGTAAATACAAGCCAACGGCCCCTCATAATGGTATGTATCCCTAGTAGAGCAGAACCATGTTCTTTATCATATAGCGGTACTAAAGTATACTCACGGTGTTCTTCACTGCGCACAGGTAATGCAGACTTATGGTGTTCGTCACATAAGGGCCCCAATCACACGCAATGCAAGAATGGCGTTCCTAACATAGTAGGTACTAATCACAGGGACCCGTACTATCCCGTGGTGTTCCTAACATAGTGAGTACTAATCACAGGTAAACACCAGACCCGTAGATTCTGTCACAGTTCCGAATGGGGATATGAACACAGTTATGACAACGGCGAGCTAATACAACAATGGGCAGATGCTACGGAACTCTCTCTTATTCATGATGGCAAACAGCCACTTTCTTTAACAGTGGCCATTGGAGAAGAGGATATCATCCAGATTTGATTTTCGTCACTAATAACTTAGGAGAACAATGCAGCAAGGGAGTATGCAACCCAGTACCTAAGTCTCAACACAGACCAATTCTGTCAGATTTACTCCGTTATCAGACCTCTGTATGTTCCCTTTCGTCGTAGATGCAACTTCGCAAAAGGGAGACTGGTCAAAATTCCCTGCTTTACTGAATGATACGGTCCAAAACATCAAACCAATTCCTGAATCATATGAACAGGTCACTTAGGCTGTTAAGGAAAGTTCTCGTAAATCTATTCCCCGTGGATGTCGCACTAGTTACATCGAAGGTCTTAATCTGGATGCAGTCTCGCAACTAAATGACTACTGCGAGCTATTCAAACAGAAATTAATAGGTGAGGAAACTATTACAGCAGCACACGCCCTAACTTCTCTAATAGCCTCATCGAAAAGAGAGAGTTGGTGGTTATGACGCTGAGCAGCCAAAAGACCTGGAGACTCCTAATGAAAATGACCAGAGGTCCAACCTCTAGTAACACACATTCTTTTGTTACAGCCAATCAGATTGCCCACCAACTTATCATGAATGGCAAAATAAAACAAGAAGCCAAAACCCGGAGAGCTATGTTGAAGGTATCTGCGGGTAGGGATGACGAAATATCTGAGCTCATGCAACATTTCAATTTCACTGAGTTGGAAAATGCAATTATCAAGTGCAAATCAGGTAAAGCTGCGGGTTTGGATGATTTGCGAGTTGAGAAAATAAAGAATTTTGGAAGAAACACGAAAGAATTGTTGCTACAATTTCATAATAACTGCTTACAGATGTCCAAAATTGTGGAGCAAAGCACGTGTAATTGCTGGTCTAAAGCCTGGAAAGGACAACAGAGACCCCAGGAACTACAGACCAATATCTCTTCTGTGCCACCGATATAAGATTTTCGAAAGAACGATACTCAACAGACTCATCCAGACTATCGACAAAAACCTCATTCTACAACAGGAAGGTTTTAGACTAGGCATGAATGCTGTTGCACAAGTTCAAACCTCACGCAGTACATTGAGGACGGTTTTGAAAATCGACAAATTACAGGGGTAGATTTCATTGACCTCAGTGCTGCATATGATAAGAGTGAACCACCGTATACTGCTACAGAAGATCTTTACACTCACGAAAGATTCAAAACTTACCAGATTGATGTCAACCTTGTTACAGAACCGCAGTTTTTTATTTTCAAGGACAAAGAATCAGATGGAGATCACAGAAAAATGGATTGCCCCAAGGAAGTGTACTGGCTCCATTGCTATTTATTAGTTATACCAATGACCAACCACTCCCTAACAAAACAAGAAGTTTCATATATACAGACGACCTTTACTAGCCTGCCAGTGTGCAACTTTTGAAGAGGTAGAACTTACACTTGACAGCGCTCGGAAGGAATTATTCACATAATACAAGACTAACCACCTAAATCCGAATCCGTCAACATCTCTGCTTTGTGCTTTCCACCTCAAGAACAGAGAGGCATCAAGGAAATTACACGTCTCTTGGAATGGAACCCTCCTGGAACATTCTATCACCCCAAAGTACCTAAGCGTAACGCTGGACCGCTCACTTACTTTCAGAAAGCACTGTTTCAACATCAATCACAAAGTCAATGCCAGAAACAACATCCTGAGGAAGCTGAGAGGTATAAACTGGGATGCAAAGCCACAAGTTCTTAGAACCACTGCATTGGTTCTGTGTTACACTGCTGCGGAATACGCATCCGCTGTGTGGTATAGATCAACACACGCTAAGACTGTGGACCTGCCCTGAATGAAGCTTGTAGATTAATCACAGGATGCCTGAAACCTACCCCTGTTGAGAAGATACACTGACTTGCTGGCGTTGCACCTCCAAGTAATCGTCGAGAAATCACTGCTGATCAAGAACGACTAAAGATTGAGAATGTTGAAGCTCACCCGGTGTTTGGTCATCAACAATCTCAATCTAGGCTGAAATCCAGGAAAAGTTCCCTCCAGACATCAAATCCCTTGAGGACCACCAGAAAAGGTAAGACATTCCTTATGGAAATCTAAGCACCAATAATGGATGAGGCCACGTGAATATCTTCCGGCTGGGTGTAATGAAGACTGGAGTGTTTGGAGATCCCTTAACCGATTAAGAACTGGTGTCAGCAGGGCGAAGTAATAACTTAAGTTATGGGGCTTCACATCAGAGGACAGCAAGTGCGACTGCGGTGAAGAAAATAAACAGTGAACCATATGTATCAATGTCCTTTCAGCCCATTTTCATATTCAGAGCATGATTTAATGCTTGCTGATTACAATGCCCTAGGTGTGGCTCAGTTTTGGAAAACACCATCTAGATGTATAGTAAATTTGGTCGATTTCCTATGTTTGTTAATTTTTGGAATTTTCGTAGTTTGAAATTGTTTTACTTTTACTGTATGATTAAGTATGATTCTGACACGAGTAAATAAATAAATAAACCAGACCCGTGGTGTTCCCCAGAACGCAAATCCATGGTGTTCGTCACATAGTTCTACATATCTCAGGGACCCGTACTATCCCGTTGTGTTCCTCAAATAGTGGGTACTAATGATAACTAAAACCCAGACCCGTGTTATTCCTCGGAACGCATTCCCATAGGTTTCCTTCATAGTGGGTCTAATCACAAGGATGATGGAAATAAACACACGTAATTTGGTCGAACATTCAGCATCCCTTGGACTCGTCCCCCACCCACAGAGGTTTGATTGTTTGGTCCGCGAGATAAATTTCATTTCGCTCAAGTCGGCTGGAAAATCGGGTAGGACTCCCCCTATCTGCCACCTGGGACGCGCCGTGTTGGAGTTATCACGACAGCGTAGTATGTTCGAGGTTAATCTGCTTTAATCTGATATCGTCTATCCCTCCCGGCTCACCGCTAGAAAAGCCGCATATATTTTTTTGCTAGTTGCTTTACGTTGCACCGACACAGATAGGTCTTATGGCGACAATGGGACAGGAAAGGGCTAGGAGTGGGAAGGAAGCGGCCGTGGCCTTAATGAAGGTATAGCCCCAGCATTCGCCTGGTGTGAAATTGGGAAAACACGGAAAACCATTTTCAGGCCTGCCGACAGTGGGGCCCGAACCTACTATCTCCCGAATATTGAATACTGACCGCACTTAAGCGACTGCAGCTATCGAGCTCGGTGAAAAGCCGCATAAGGTGAATAAACTCTAATTCTTCTGACCGTAAAATGTTGAAGTGTAATGGTGAGGTTTACCATTCTCAACGAGGTGGCGGACAATATCTTTAGATGTTACATTCGCATGACCCTCTCTAGATGTTAGGTTTACAACTCAGATCCTTAAGAAACCTCCAGGCATTGTGGCTGCTCTTCCTTATATCAGTCTCCTCCATTCATCCTGTTATTAGATATCGCTTTTAAGGGAACTTCCCCAGCTTGGACGGTTTCGGAGCTCAAAGGATCGTTGTCAAGGAGATCACGATAGTTTCACAATATTCCCCTAGTTTCTGTACATAGTGTGCAGCCTCAGGGAATTGAGATACGAGAACAATGCTTCACGATATTTGAAAAATAATCATATGTTTCAGTAAAAAGCTCTACGTTCAGAATGTTCTCGTCCAGTGAAATGGTACATTTCTCCTAATCAGCCTTCATAAAATGATATCTTCTTCGAAGAGGAACTCACATTCTAAAGATTTAAAGGTAAGACGTATGAATCTAAGACGAAGCCACAGAACTGGTCGCAAATAGAGTATTATGGGGGCGTTTAGTAAATTCACAGAGGGTAGACGGTTGAATGCTGGAGGGCATAACAGTCTGTAATGAAGAACGATGAGGGATTTTTGCCCCACTTATTTCGCTGATAACTGAGATATGTTTGCTTACGCGGATACTGTAAGTTAATATCTGGATTATATCCATGCTCCATCTCGCACTGTTGAATGATGCTGGAAGTTTGTTATGCAGTATAATTAGATCGCACGAATCTGCCCATTCTACGCCAGCCTCTTCTATTTTGTCGGTACCTGGGTAGCCCCATATTGTATTCTGACTGTTGAAATAACCAAACACAAAATTCCCATATTGATGCCGGAAGGCTCCACAAATCTAAACACAGTATCTGATGGCTTATTAATTGAGCTCTACTGTGGGAGTTTCCATGTCATTACGGGGGAGGATCTGGATGTTGGATAGCACTGAGGATCTTCAATCACTAAACGCATGCCCTTGATTTTTGAACGGCGACAATTCTAGTCTCGGTGAGTTTCTTGAATGCATATTATTAGCGTGCGGAGAAAATTGCGAGGGTATATATTTTGTGTTCTTTTTCAGATTCTTGGAATTCAGTCTCTAATAGAAATAAAATAATGAAATTGCAAAATATTATTATGCAAAAGTGCGTAAAATAAACCAGTATATCCATACATGCAGAGGACGACGAAGAGCAGAAATTGAGCGGTGACAAAAGTTAAATACTGTCTGTTTATTCCAGTAACTTCTACAATGTCGTCCGGTGACTTTGCTATGTGTAGAGCTGATATGACGTTGTATTATTTTAGGAGAAGTTTATCACAGCTTCAACTATTAATTTCTGAAATTGAATTGAAGCAAGAAATTTAGTGGTTCAACCTATTCAATGCAAGTAAATAAGAAATGTAGTGTTACATTATTATTTGGTTAAAAGGGGTACCGGTTTCGACCACCAATCTGGGTCATCATCAGCCAATTAAAAATATAAAAACAATGAACAGGGAAACAAAAAATTAAAGGATATGTCTTTCACAAAAGCAGTTCATGAAGCATTATAAGACAATAGGGGTTAGGACTGTCCGATTTTAAATCATAAAATCCAGATGAACTCGAAGAACAGTCACTTATTTGTGTCAAAGCGCAAGTCCCTGAAGAGTGGCACAACACCCGCGATGTCCGGCACTGTTTTCAACCAAATAAGTATGTAACACTACATTTCTTATTTACTTTCATTGAATAGGTTGAACCACTTAATTTCTTGTTTCAATTTAATTTGTGATACAGTTCAATATGGAACATTATGACATTTTATTAATTTCTGTGTTGAGAGGACACGAGGCGAAAAGTACGATGCTTGCGTGCGTTAGAAAATTTCGTCAAATTATTATTCGGCATGGGACGTTAAATTTAGTGCATTTCTCATCGAATTCTTTCAGACGTAATGAAGCACGTGTTTGCATTAGAGCAGTGAAATTTAGAGGAATTTTAAGTAAGTTAATTTGCGAGATTTCATGAGCACAGATGTACAATCAGTTATGTATACAAATTGAAAAGTTTTGGTCAACTTGTAATTTATAAACGTCAATAATGGAAATAAAAATTATTTATTTGGCGTATGGCTATATAATTAAAATCAATTAATATTCACAATAATGATTTCATACTAATAACAACAATAATTGATTCTATCACGCTGGTATGTTGAAGACAGGGTAGAGTTAGATTTGAATCTATCTCAGCAGTATAACTATGGTATTTAGCATTAGAGGTTGCCTCAAGGCATTTCCTGGCAAGCTGGTTAATGATAAAGTTCACATCAAATGTTTGGCCATCACATATTGTCTAGTTGAGTTATCCAACAATAGGCAACAAATTTAGTCCCTAGAAAAACTTCATGAAACTGCATCTAAAATGAATCCAAATCTCATAATAGAAAACCGGATACACGGAAGTATCTACTCGGACAAACAAAACCGGGTAACTCAGTTTGGCGAAATTCCTCACGATAATAATTTCTAATACTTGGGGAAATTCTCCAGCAGTCCACATTAAATTATGAAGAAAACAGAAAAAGTTTTCTATAGTACAAGTAGGTCATTGTATCACATGGAAAAGGTACAAAAACTAATATCCTGGAACGCTAAATTAATATATTATAACACGTTATTAGGTCTGAAGCATCACACATGTCAGAAACATTGATCAGACTGGAGAAAGATCACTATCTAAAATTATCGAAAAACTAAAAGGAAATATTGTGACGGACATGTTTGGCCAGGTATGCATAGTAGGGTGTGGATGAATAGGAGGTCTTCGGAATTATACCAACATATTGAGAAAATATCGGACACAATTGGAAAAAGGCGATTGAAATTTGATGACCATATTCAAAGAATGGTTGATGAATGACAAACTAAAATGATATTTAAGTATTCCTCCTCGCTAAAAGGCAAGAATAATTGGATTATCTGCAAGAAAAGGACTTCGAGAAATCAGCATTCCAGATTAAAGTACATGGGACAAAGCGAAGCATTATGATAAAAAGCCAGGATGAAAACAAAGGGATGGACCGCTCTCCGGTATACACCTTGAGGTGTGACGAGGAGGCGCCGTTGTGGCTGAAGAACTTATTACTTCTCTACTGTGTGCGACCGCATGAGCCTGGCTACATCTCCAGAATTTGAGATGGTCGTATTCGTTCAGTAGTTAGTGTGACTTGAAATAAAAACCACAGTATTAAATCACGTGCGGCTTCATCCCGGCGAGACGTGACGCTCGTGCACCGACAGCGTGGTGCTGCGAGCGAAGATTTGCCATAAAACACGGCACAGGTCATCTCTCGAGTGTGGTTCAGATGTGCAGCGGTAAGTTACATGAATCTCTAAACATTTTATCATATTACTGAGAGCACGTGTGCTTTTACACCAGTGTGTGTTCGGATCTGAACTGCTAAATTGATTTTCTGGCTGAAGATATGCGACAGATATTTCACGGTATGGCTTCTCGCCAGTAAGCGTTTTGGAAGTGCGATTCTTCCGTTAAAGTGCTTACTACAGATACTGCTTTGGTGTAGCTATTCTCTCGTGTGAGGTAGTATGTGACGTACCAGTGTGGATTTTCTGCTCAATGATTTGCCACAGAAATTGCATTCGAACGAAACCTCGCCAGTATGAGTCCGCATGAGACGTGACAAGGCGGATTGCACACGGAATGACTTGTTACAGATATTGCAGCGTATGGCATTTCACCAGTGTGAGTTCGCATATGTAAACCAGGCAGGATTTAGTGATGAATGGCGTGCCATATATACTGCATTTGTACGGCGACTCGCTGGTGTGTGTCTGTATGTGACGTGCTAAGTGTGATCTACTGCCGAAAGCCTTACAACAGTGCAACTAATTGGCTTCTCGCAAGTGTAGGATCTCATGTGACCCGTTACTCGGGATTTCTTGGTGAATAATTAACCACACACATTACAGGAATGTGGCTTATTGCCCATGTGAGCCCGCAGATGATATTTTAGAACGACTTGCTCGCTGAAGGATTTGCCGCAGACATTACAGCAGTCTGGCCTCTCGTTCCTGTGAGTCCGCATATGTTGCGTGAGTCCACCTCGTTGCGTGCAGAGCTTACCACAGATATTGCAACAGAATGGCTTCTCGCTGGTGTGAATCCCAATATGAGGAGCAACGCAGGATTTCGTGCTGAAGGATTCGCCGCAGACCTTGTACCACTGTGGCTTTTTTCCCGTATGACTCACCGTGTGACGTGTTAGCTGTACTTTTTGTACGAAGGATTTTCCACACACATTGAATTCTTGCGGCCTGTGGTCTGCGTGTGTTTTGATGTGACGTTCTAAATGGCATTTTCTACTGAATAACTTGCCACACGCATTACATTGCAGTGTCTTGCCTCCCGTATGAGTCTGTTTGTGATATGTTAGCCCAACTACCTGGCTAAAAGATTTGTCACAAATATTACCTTAACTTGGCCTCATGCCAGTATGAGTCCACATATGTACCATAAGTCCACTTTTATGGATGAATTGCTTCCCACACATAGTTTAACACTGTAGCTTCTTAGCCGTGTGAATCTGAACGTGATAACCTAGGCGAGAATTACTGCTGAAGGATTTGTAACAGATATCAAACGGTATGGCTCGTCACCCGTGTGAGGTAACATGTGAGCGATTACGCTTTCTCTTCGGGTGAAGGATTTGCAACATAGATGACAGCAGTTTGGTTTGTCGTCCATGTGAGTCTGTAGGTGAAGTGCTAAGTGCGATTTTCTACCGAATGACTTGTAGCATATATATTGCATTAGATTTGCTTCCCGCCTATGTGAGTCTGCATGTGAGAGTCTAAGAAGGATTTCGTGATGAACGACTTACCACATACAATGCACCCATGTGGCCTTTGGGCTATGTGAGCCCAAGGATTCGCATAGTGCTCTACACTTTGTGGCAGTCAAGTAATAATTTTTGTAAAAGCCCTTGTTGTTGAGGGTGTTTAGGAGAATCTCTCTGTTGTAGATATTAATAAAATTGAGAACATTTTTCGCCGACAGTAAGCAAGATCTGCTGAAGCAGGGCTAATCTTCTACGAATGTCACTTACTGTCACGCAAAACATACTTGTTGAATTTGTACATTGTTATCACATCAATGTAGCAGTCTATACTTCAGAGTGTGGTCATTTCTAATTACGTAGCTCTGATGTGCAATCAAACAGAGCCAACCCACATATAGGACGGTAGGTTTATACAAGGATGTTCATACTTACTACCATGTCATTAACAGAGGCCATATACAAAATGGAATCCACTCATCCTGATGAAATGCTGTGAAAGATGAAATATAACAAGCACATGACAGCTCTTCCCCTAACGCTGACGCTTTCTTCACTCCTCCAGATACTGTTGTCATAGACATTATGCAGTCAACAATGAATATGGTTTTGGTAGTGTTTCATTACTATGTCCTGATATCCTGAATTTGAAAACAAATGCAAGCTATCGTGTCTGAATATTCTTACAAGTGTTCCTTCAACACTACGGCTAGAAGGAACATGAAAATCAAGACTTGAGCTAAACTCGTGAAGACAAGACGTTGAATTGCACCATAGTGGATATTGCTCCTATGTAAAGGAAGGAATGGGATCCTTTTTATTTCAAAAGATCGCGGACAACGTGAATATTTTAGTGTCTTGATGACATAGTTGGAGAGCATCTAAGTCTAAGCCTGTCTTCCCACCGCAAATTCTGTGAAAGAAGAGCGAGAAATAAAAATGTCTTGGTTAAAGGTCAGATCCGTTTACAACATGCACATGGGAAAAGTCGATCACGCATGCCAAAGCATATCGTAAAACGAACTGGTACTTCTCAACTTATGGTGGATGCACTGAATTCTCATGGCCCAGTCGAATGCATAGCTTCGTCACAAGCAAAGTAATGGGATGCTCGACCACGTGCTGTTACTGCACACTTAGGAGAAAATAAGTGGACAAATAAAAGGGGGACATTGATTCTAGATACGACATGCTAGACCTCATGATTTTCGCGCAGGGAATTGATGTTGATACCACTAGGCAACAAGGCACAAACAATATGACACCGGATTTTATGTCATACGTTCAGTGGCATATCACGCCAAGTAAAGGGTGCAAAAGAAAGGCCATTCTTCTTTACGTGATAATGTATTTTTGTGACAAGTGATTTAATTAGTTTTTCAGTAAAATGGTATTTCATTTTGCATTAATAAATATTCTCCACGAATCAGCTATTTTACTGGAACATGTGGCACGTCGCAGGAGATGGACACGGGTTGCCTACTTGCCTGCCGGCAGAATTGAGCAAAATATGATAGCGCTCGCGGACGAAACACGATCAAAGTCTCTCATGGCGATTTTGGAGGAGATGGAGACGTTCGGTACGGAGCAGTTGGCAGTCAAAAATGTAATCCTTCTGACCCTATTCCTCAGTGTTCCTCAAACCATGTAGTTACCCCTCCTAATAACCAAGGCTTATGTTGTGCTGCCTCTCCCGTCCTGGAAAGTTTGTTGTCTAAAATGAGCCTTACTCCCACGTACAACCCTTTAAAGGAGCTTTTCCATGGGGTGAAAAATTTCTCAGTAGATCCGATTGAGGAAAGCATTCGTTTTCTGCGGTTTCTAGTAGAAATGAAGGATTCCGGTAAAGTTTATTCTATCGATGATTTGGGTATCCTTCGTGCTCTTTTCTCCCATTGTGAAGGTATTCTGAAACGGGAAATCTCTGAGGCCATTTCATCAAAACTTAAGGTTGATGAATTTCATGAATCGGTGTTGAAAAAATGTATTCCCTCCTTGGCGTTACAGAGCTTAATTCCTCAACATTGTTTTCGGACGCAGTTCCTTCATGAAAATTTACTTTCTTATATCCTTGACCTCAGATTTTTCTGTAAAGTTTTCAAAATTACTGTTCCCGAGGAAGAAATGGTGGCAAGAATTTTAAAAGGGATCTCTCCTTCATACAGGTCCTACCTTTCCCTGAGTAAGTGCCCAACTACATTTGATGAACTGGAGGTTGCATGCTCCTTCGCTGAAGACGTCAAGCATGGAGATGCCTCCAGACCTGTAAGTTTACCTCCTCCTGCCAAACCTGTTCCTCCTGTCCACTCTTCTATGTATAAGGATGCCAATGCCAAGAAGTGTTTTAACTGCGGTTCTAGGAATCACCTCAGGAATGCTTGTACCGTAGTTAAGCGCAACTCTAGGGGTTGTTACTATACTTGCGGATCTGCTCAGAATCTTAAGAATAATTGCCCCTTGTCAGCTCCTAAATCTGGTCAATGACTAGAAGTTTCCCAAATAAAGTGTAAAAATTCTAATTTTGGAAAGTCTCCGGGCTCTGCTAAGGTTATCTGTCCCCAAAGGTGTAATAAGATTTCTACCTGTGGTGTTTCCCAGGGTACCTTTGCTGAAGTCGAAGTAAATAACGAACCCCTGTTAGCTTTGATTGATTCTGGTAGTATTGTCAACGTGATTAATTTTGGATGGTATTCCAAGCTGAAGAGTGCTTGTAAACTGGATGAATTATTACCTGTTGGTGTGAAGTGTGTGGCTGCTAATGGGAACAAGTTGGAAATTCTGGGGGCTGTAAAGGTAAAAGTAAGAATTGGGAATTTCACCTGGAAAATCACGTGCCTTGTTGCTCCCAACCTGTCTTGCAACATGATTTTAGGGACAGGGTTCTTGTCGAAAACGGGACTAGTTATGGATCTTCAAGCTAGGATGTTTTTCTTTAAATTTTCTCCTGATTCAAAATTTAATTTAAGGGATCATTCCTCGTGTGCAATCAAGGTTTCCTGTGTAGATGAGTCAGTACCGGAAGGAGTTGGTGAAATTGATAAATTGGATCTCAGCCATTTAAGTGAGGAGGAAGCTGAACGTATTCGTGTTCTATGTAATGATTTCCCTGATGTGTTTACTAGCAAGTTAGGAGTTACTGATGCTCTCGAGTATCAGATTGAGTTATCAGATAACACTCCTGTCAGATCCCCTCCTTACCGCCTCTCACCTCCTCGTATGCTCGAGCTTAAAAAGATTATTGACCAAATGTTAGCTGACGGAGTGATCCGTCCATCTACCTCTCCCTATACATCCCCGGTCTTCCTGGTACCTAAACCCTCTGGAGGTTTCAGGGCTGTTATCGATTACAGGGCTTTAAACCGCAAGGTCATCTTGCAATACATCCCTTTACCCGATCTGCACACTTGTTTTGGGTGGTTCTCGGGTGCCAAGTTTTTCACCGTGTTAGATCTCAATCAGGCATATTACCAAGTCCCATTGTCTAAGTCTTCCATTCCACTGACCGCTTTCATCACTGATTGGAACCTCTATGAATTTCTGAGGCTTCCGTTTGGCATCTCTTGTGGCGCGGCTGTTCTCACGATGCTGTTAGACACTATTCTCTCTGATATTAAGTTTAGGTTCGTCTTTAATTACCTTGATGACCTGGTTATATTCTCAAAAACCTTCGAAGAACATGTGGAACATGTTAGAGAAGTCCTGGATCGCTTGAGGAAAGCTGGACTGACTGTCAAGTTGTCAAAGGTAGCGTTTGCTAAGTCGAGTATATCTTTCCTTGGACATGTGGTTTCCTCCGATGGTATCTCCATCGACCACTCTAGGACTCAGGCTATTAGGGACTTTCGACCCCCTAAAGATGTCAAAGGCATCGCACGGTTCGTGGGCATGGTAAATTTTTTCAGGAAGTTCATTCCTAATTTTGCAGAGATAGCTGCTCCGTTAAATCATCTTAGACGTAAAGACGTGAAGTTCTTCGGGGGTCGTCCTCAGCAAGAAGCCTTTGAAGCTTTGAAATCCGCTCTGATGAATGCTCCCGTCTTGGCTATTCCAAATTTTAATAAAAGGTTCATTGTGCAAACTGACGCCTCTGGCAAAGCGATTGCTGGTGTTCTTCTACAAGAGTACGAGGATGGGCGTAGGCCCGTAGCTTACGTGTGTAGGACTCTTACCAACCTAGAAAACAAGTACTCCATTTATGAGTTGGAATCTCTGGCCGTGTTGTTTGCCCTGGAAAAATTCAGACCCTTCATCGAGCATGTTAATTTTGATCTCGAGACAGACAACCAAGCTCTTTCTTGGGTATTGAACCGACCCAAGAGAACTGGTCGTATCACTAGATGGGCTTTGAGGATTTCGTCTTTCAATTTCAATGTCAGGCATATCAGGGGTTCTGAGAACGTCATCGCCAACGGCCTAAGTAGGATGTTTGAAGATAATTTTGGCACCGATGTAAATCCTGATAATAAAAAAGTTGTAACTAACGTCTTTGGAGTTAATGCCATTCTTTCGGATCTTCCTCTACTATATCATGAAATTGCAGATCATCAGAAAACTGATCCAGATTTGAAGGATATCATTGATAAGCTTAACAGAGGATCTGTAGTAAAGCCATACTCCCTTGTTAAGGGTGTTCTTTGTTGTAAAGGTCGAAAGAGTCGGAATTTCAAAATTGTTGTCCCTAGGGTCCTTGTCCCGGAAATTTTCAAATATTATCACTGCTCTCCCATTGGCAGACATTTGGGTACGTTCAAGACTAGGGAAAAGATTAGACATATCTTCATTTGGAAAAAGATGGATAATGAAATTAGAAACATGGTGAAATCTTGTCAGGCCTGTGCTATTAGCAAACCGAATTTGAACAACCGTGTGGGATTTTTATCTTCTTCTCAAGCCTCTCGCCCATTGGAACGGCTCTTCATCGATTTCCGGGGTCCGCTCCCCGGTTCTACCTTAGGAAACACCCACATTTTCGTGTGCATTGATGCCTTTTCTCGATTCAGCTGGATTATCCCTACGAGATCTACTGACACTCGAACGACTATCAGTTGTTTGAACTTATCTTTGCGTCCTTTGGTCCTCCCAAGTTTTTAGTCTCCGACAACGTCAGTACTTTCACTAGCCATTCATTCAGGAAATATTTGTTCGAGTTGTGCATCTCACATGTAACTACCACTCCATACTATCCTAACCCATCTTACGCTGAGAGAATGAACAGGAATCTAAAGTCCGCCTTGATTGCGTTTCATCATAACAATCAGTCCAAGTGGGATTCTTGCCTGCACTGGTTGGCCCATGCGTTCAACTCAGCCTTACACGAAACTCATGGTAAGACGCCTATGTCTCTGATGTTTGGTTACCCTCCGTATTTGCCCATGTCCAACCTACTTGGAATCGATGACCTTCTTCCTGACCTGTCCAAGCCCAATGATCTTCAGAAAATTTGGGATGAAGCGAGGAAAAATATGTCTGTATCGTACGAGAAGGCTAAGAAACGGTACAACAAGGGTAGAAAATCAACAAGGTTGAAGGTTGGAGACCAAGTCTTCATTAAATGCTACCCAATTAGTAAAGTTATCAAAAGTTTACTGCTAAACTGGCTCCCAGGTACCAAGGACCTTGTACCATTTTGCAGTTCTTGTCCCCTGTATCAGTGTTAGTTAGTGATCCCATCGCTAAGAGAATTAGGCGAGTTCATCTGTCTCAAATCAAATCTGGTTAAGGTGTAGTTTCCCTTTTGTTTCCCTTTAATTTTGGTGTTTGGTAGAACCTTTGGTAGGATGTGGTATAAGGTTTAAAGATGCGCCTAAGAACTACCTTTTAGTGGGCTAATTTGGGTTAATTCATGGGTAGTGTGTAAAACCGTGTAATATTTTCTGATTTTTAATCTCTGTATTGATTCCCTGGCTTATGATGGTTTCCTGTGCGAGCTTTTCCTTTGATAGGTCTGGAAAAAATTATCCTGTAAGGTCTCTTGTTGATATTTCGTAATGAAGCGGACTTGGCATGTGAAGCTTAATTATTTTATGTAGACCTTGTAGCTCCGCTATATGGTGAATTTCTAGTCAATCTACCTGTGTTGATTTAAAACTTGTTGGTTAAAGTCGTCCTGCCTGTGCTATCTTTCCGTGCCCTGCTAGGTTCTATTTCTTGTTCACATCCTAGGGTAGCTTGGGTTTGTCTACAACCCTGGATTGTTCTTCCAAAAAAAATTAAGTCTGCATAATCTGTAGCTATTGATTTTCATCGTGATTTGCGTATGCACTGTGGGGTTAGGGCTCCCTTTCGAGATGTTGTACATTATCATTATCTCTGATTTCCCTGGTTCTTCTGTCTCTGGGCTGTTTGTTTCATTTCTACTGTATGATTGCTCTCTCGTGCTGATAGTAAGGTGTCATCGCAGGATTTGGCTTCCCTTGTAATATCATTTGTTAATTGGTGTAGGTTGAGAAACTCTTCTAATGTCAGTGAAGCCTTCTTTATGTTAAATCTTTGGCGGAAGTGATTAGTTGTGAAGGAGCTCTGTTGATTGGTGTTGAGAGTGGTAACCTGTTTGCCTTGTGCATGGACTTGAGTCTTCCTGGTTCTCCACTGTCTGACGGTTGGTATTAGGTGCTCCTCCCTTGGTAATTCATCTAATGTCCTGTTCCTTACTATTCCCATGTCTTTGGGAGTTGTGAGTTCCTTTTGAGATTGGCTCGTCGCTAGTTCGTTGTACCTAAAAGTTCTTCGTACTCAATTTAATAACTGTTGGAAATTTCCTTTTCATTATTGTTTTCTGTAGCCCCACGATAATCTTTTAGTTCTGTGCTCCTCTGGAAGCTTTATTCGCCAGGTTCCTTGTTTCAAATTATTTGTTCTGTTTCCTGTTCTGTGCTGTTCTATGCGAGTTGTGTGCTCTTGTAGTATGTAGAGTATCCTACCTTATCTACCCGTTGTTGTAGTGTTTGGTTGTCAAGTAAGGTCCTTAACCTGAGAATTCTACTTCTTTAGCCGCGATAGGTTTGGTGTTGGGCCTGTATCTGGTGGTGTTATTTCGGTACCGAAGTGTTGTTTGATGTGTAAATTTTGATGGTCGCATGATGATTTCTTAGCATGGTGTTGAAGATTGTGAAATCTTTTAAACCCTGATGGGCTGGCACATGTTTCTGGAAGTTATTGTGGTTTTGACGTTGTGTAGTAGTTTTTGGTAGTTATGACACTTGATAGAAGATTGTATGGCCTTGTGATTTCTCCTGTGTCCTGGTAGATTTGGGAATTGTTGGTATTTGGTTGCACGCAACTCTTGTAGTATTGTATGAAGGTGGATTTAGGTAACTGGTTTCCTGTTGTATTTTGTTTCTGCCATTCCCTTGTTTTCATGCATAACCTGTTTCTATGACGTCATCATGTATTCCTTTATTATTGCTATAAGTTCATTTAATGTCGACCTACCGCTCTAGGTGTTGCTTGGTGGATTTCGATGCTAGCGTCTTTCCGCTAAATGATCATGAGGTATGTGGGTAGCCTTCCTTCCTTCTTCCTAGTCTTATGGAAAATTTTTCTATCGTCCTGCCTCGTCTCTGCCATTTATTCTTTTATTTACCTCATCTCCTTGGGAAATGGAGATAGGTACCTGTCTGCTGTTGAGCAACAGGGTGATTGTGATGTCACTTATTTTTAGTCCGATTTGTGTCGAGGTCCTGACGGACTACTGGTAGGTTATGTTGTGTAGGACATGGTTCCCCTTTTCCCTGCTGGTCTCCTGATCTGAGGCGTATTTCACGTTCCTTTTAATTTGATTAGCTGTCCGGGTGGGAAATAACTGGTGTTTGCGGACGTTGGTTGGTCTTTGGGTTGTGCTTGTGTTTATCCTCATGAAATTTATTTTCTCAAAACCTCTCATGTTATGTTTTTCCCATGGTACTGCTATGGTCTTGTGAAATTTAATTCTGTCCATCCCGGTTACTCGTTGCTTGATGCTGTTGATAGTTTGGTCGTTGATGACCAACTTGAACGCGTGCCCTCCATCTATTTGAGCTCTAGAAGTCTCCGTCCGTTCTATCAATTTGCTCTTCCTGAGTAAACCTTTACCCTGTAGCCATGGATTTGTTTTTTGCTAAACTTGTCATTCTGGTGTACTTATTCTGATCGCTATACTGTTTCATATTTTCCTTCTACTGGGTTATGTATGTGATTTCTAGTGTGGCACTCTAATCCTGAGTATTACTAATTTTTGGGAAGATTTCTGTAGTATATTTGGTAAGCTAGCCTTTAGTTGGTTCCACTATGGGTGGTTCTGCGGCGTTTCTGTGGCAGTTCTGTGGAGTTGCATGGTCATGTTGCCTATATCCTAAACTGTACTTTTCGAGGTATGTGGTTTTTTTATTGCAATCATGTACCTACCGTCTCGTCATCTTGTTGAAACTCCCTAATGTGAGTAATTGGGGTTCGTTTAGTTTTCCTTTCCTAAGGTTAAGCTGTGTCTGTGCGTAGCCTAGCTACCGTGTTGTATTTAATGTGTAAGTGTGCTCCTTCCTTGAGGGCATTAATTCTCCTTAATTACTAGGTGTAAATATTAATTGACCTTGTTTAAGGTGTTTCCTTTCTGATATCGGAAACCTTGATTGTGCTCCGATTGTATGCATGTGACTTATCTATTATTGTAATTTTGCACCTTGCAATTTTTTTAGGAAAATATTCTGTTTAGTAAGGTTTCTTTCCTTTTCTTTACTTATTTTTTACCTTTCCCTTGCTCTTGGTACCTTCTCAAGCCAAATATATACACTAGTGCCAACCTAATTAATCACGTGACCTGCATATTTTGGATTTTATCACCTTATTTATGATTACTCACCAACGTTGCATTTTCCTTCCCTCCCTTTGGTCCTTGTTTTTTCTTTTGCGGGCCATTTCGCTGTAATTGAAACAATCTTGATGGTGCGTTTCTTTATTAGCAACCCGATTTAATAAAGAAAATTGGTTTAAAGGTTGGAAGGGTATTCTAAGAGGTGTTAGGTGATCTATCTTGAACTGTAGTGGACTTAAAATACTGTTTTCTAATGGTCCATTGAACTTGCAAACCAAGGTGTGTTTGGTGATTGAAGTCTGCAAGCGAAGAACATTGGTTCTGGTTATGTGAAAAATTTTAAAACTTCCAGATTCCACATGAACTCAGGAATGGTTATGGTAAAGCGTTTGCTATGAAACTGTATGTGAAAGGTAATCTAAAGCTAACTTGGTGTAAAACATGTAGGAAAATTGAATCCTTAAACTGTTTGGAGATTGTGAATTTCAAAAGAAAAACTGTGTTGTGGCACTGTGTAAGTTTATCGTAACCTATAACTTCCGGACCTTGAACTGTGTTCAATGAACTTAATGGTTGATTGGTGGTAAGCTATGTACATTGCCCGTTTTGGAATGCTTTCATTTCTGCATGCTATGACAATCTAAAGATGGACTTGGTATCAGTGACTTTTATTTGTTGTGGACTGAAACACTTAAAATCTAGCTTAATTTCATACACTGGACTACGTCATGGAGTGATGTAAGAAGATATGTAAACCTTAATGGGGGGGGGAGGCTGAAACCGAGGTTTCGTTTTGGTCTCCTTTCCACCAACGTTTTGGGATTGCCTATTACGATGTAGAAAACTGTATTGTAATTTTCTTCTGCTTTGAACGGTGTTCTCACAATTTTTCATGTTTAACTCTGCGAGCGCATGTGACCTCTGATTGTTACCGCTATCTACGGCTATATTTATCCCCTTTCTCCTTGGAGCTGCTCCGGCCAATCAGCGCTTGGTGTCAGCCATCTTGATGAAGACTCTCTCTCTGGCGCCAGAGAGAGGGAAGCGAAGCGAGCAGTTGCTGCTTTGCAATCATGGCTAAAGTCGTTGGTGTTCTGAGCTCAAAGCAATGCTTTGGGATAGCATCATGGACGGTGGATAGTAAATCATAAGGATGTGGGGATGTGCTCCACACCCTCATCATATTTTCTTTATATTCTCAATTTGTATCCTCGTAGTGAGTGATTGTTTTTAATATGCTGCGAAGGAAGATCTCCAACTGGTAAGGTGCGCATGGCCGAGCCATGTATAAATCATACTACTAATTGAGCAAGCAACCAACCTGTAAGTCAACCTTTGTTATTTTGGTATTTTCATCGGCGGTGAACAGTTCGTGTGATTTCTTCGGAGGAAACTTATTAATTATCAAAGTTGTGAGTTCGATTATAATGATGTGGACCTTTTCATTGTTGGGTAAAATTATAGTGCCCTTTCAAAACAAAGTATCGGGTTGAAAAGACATTGTTAATTCAGAGTACCTAGTGTATAACATTTCTCGTAATGGAATTTAAGTGTTACTTGGGGTAATTTCCAAAGAAAAGCAGTGGTGTAAAATTTTTATTATTATTATTATTATTATTATTATTATCATCACACCGTAATGATGTTACTGCTGCTCTGAAATTATTTTGTTTTTAAAAGTAGGGTAATACATGGGAGATCCAGTAGGGATTACTTGTGCTATGCTGGTTTATTTTAATTTAATATCCTTTATTTTTTGGGGCTTTAAACGTGTTTTGCGTATGATTTTTGCCCTTCTGGCCTCCATTGTTTTGGTGCCATTGTTGGTCCTTCCATCGGGATAGGTTCTCCCATGGTTTAACAATTGCTTTGTTGCCTGGGTAATGGATGTTGATTATGAAATGGAATGATGTTGGTGATGATTTTTATGTTGGGAGACTACCCTGTCTGATGTTGGTTCAGTATTTTTGACACCCCGTTGTGTATTTACTGTTTCTTGGGCACCCCAGTTGCTCTCTTTACCTGTTCCTTCTATGTTTGTAGTGGTGGGTTTCTTTCCCTTGGTAACTTATTATGAAAAGCACTTAGCATCCCATGACTGGAACTCCCACTGTATTTATGGTTGCCCGTTTGCTGATGTGAAACGGATAGAGAGTAGGAACCTCTCAAGGAATAACGATGAACCAAGAAGGTTGTATTTTCTAATTTTTAACAAAGTATCCTTTCCAAATGGAATCCTCTGATAAATGAATTGGTGGTTGTTGCTAAGTAAACAGGTTGAGGTGATTGTAATCCTTCCTACATTCTATATCTTTCTTGCCGACTGGCGTTTTGTGTTTTAATTTCTTAATTTTGGTCTGTTTCAAACTCAAGGTACCATTTGATTTACTTTCATTATTTTCTTACCGACCGGCGGTTTCAAATGATTTTTCATTAATTTATCTTTGGGTGTTTCTTGAATTTAATTGTGGATTTCCTGTGGTTTTAGTTAGGTCTGCTTCCCTTATTTTACCTAATTTAAATTAATCTCTTTGAATTTTAAAGGCCTCCTTATTTTATCCTATGTCATCTGATTTTATTTAGTTTCCGGTACCTAGTTTTTCTTAAGTACTAACTACGAGGTTGTAATTTTTTTAATTTGTTAATCTGAGTTTCATGAATTATATATATTCTTTAAAAAAAAGAAAGTTTTGTCTTTATTTCCACGCAACATTTATATGACACACTGTCGGTTGGTAGTTTGATCCACCTGTTTTTTCTACCACCTGGAGGTAAGTTTACCTTTTACTATGTTCCTTTTGGTGTTTTCTGGGTGTGTAGTGTTTATCACGCTTTCGTTTTGTTCCTTTCAACAGGATCTTTGTCCTGTGTTGTGTCTTTGACTGCCAATCAGTTTAGTTGGCACCGGGTAACCTAACTGGTGGGGCAACCCTAAGGGTTACCTTTACCATACGCAAGTAAGGATATTATGCTGAAGCGTACTGACGACTACGGCAAGATACTACACTGTAAGTGTTTTTTAACTCATCTTTAACTTGTTCCAACTGGTGAACTGAATATTTCTAAATGCCTTGTTCCCCCATTGTGAGGGAATCCTGAAACGTGAAATTTCTGAAGCTATTTCGAAGATTATAAAGATTACGGAATTTCATGAGCTTGTACTATCAAAATTTATCCCTTCTTTAGCACTGCAAAATTTGTTTCCTCAATATTGTTTTAGGACTCAACTATATCTTAGCCTCGAGGTTTTATTGCATGGTATTTCGATTTTCGGTGCCAGAAGAAGAAATGGTGGCACATATTCTGAAAGGTTTTCCTCCCTCCAACCGATCCTTCCACTTCCTCAGGAAGAGCCCGACTAATTTTGTGGAATTAGAGGCTGCTTGTACCTTTGCTGAATATGTCAAGCAAGGGGACGCGGCCAGACCCATCTCCCACCCTCCTCCTTTTAACCCGGCCTCGCCTCAATCTAGGGATAGTGGAAATCTTAAAAATGGTATAATTGTGGATTACGTGACCACCTTCGGAATGCTCGCCCGTCAATAAAGCGTAGTACTGGTCCTTGTTCTTATTTGTGTGGGTCGAGGCAGCGCATTAAGAATAATTGCCCAACCTCTTTCAAAAAACGCAATCAATGACTAAAGGTTAATAGTAATACTTGTGAATCTTGCCCCTGAATTTTCTGTGGATTCAGAGAGAGTTATTTGTCGGAAGGAATGTAATAAAATCTCCGATTTGGTTGAGTCTAAAAGTACCTTCGCGAAGGCAGAGCTGAATAATGAACCGATTGTTGCTTTAAATGACTCGGGTAATGTTGTCACTTTAATATATGATGATGCTTGTTGTTTTTTCTATTTGCTTAACGTCGCACCGACAGAGATATGTCTTATGGCGACGATGGGCTAGGAAAGGTCTAGGAAGTGGAAGTGGCCTTAATTATGGTACAGCTCCAGCATTTGCCTGGTGTGAAAATGGGAAACCACGGAAAACCATCTTCAGGGCTGGCGACAGTTTGGCTCGAACCCACTATATACCGATTACTGGATACTGGCCGCACTTAAGCGACTGCAGCTATCGAGCTCGGTGCTTACCGTCTTTCACCTCCTCACATCGAAGGTCAACGGCCCACATTAATCGATGCCAGTTGGTATGATGAAATAAGGTGCTCTTGTAAACTGCCTCAGTTGCAGAAAGTCAAATTTGCATGTGTCACGGCTAATAAGGATAATATGGAATTTTTTGGATCTGTTGACGTGATATTGCGTATTGTTAATTTTACCTGGAAGGTTCATTGCTTGGTATCTCCGAAGCTAGCTTGTAGTACTATTTTAGGCACTGACTTCTTGTCAAGGACCGGATTCGTTTTAGACCTCCAGGCTAGACAATTCTACTTTAAATTTTCCTCAAATTGTAACGTCGATATTACTGATGCTCCTTTGGGTACCTTCAGAATTTCTTGTGTAAGTACGCCGCTACCAGGGAAGAACAATGAAATCGATGAGTTGTATCTTGATCATTTGGATTATCAACAAGCTAATAAAGTCCGTAACTTGTGCCATCAATTTCCTGAGGTATTTACCAACAAGTTAGGACTGACGGATGTATTGGAGTACGATACTGAACTGTCTGACAACCAACTTGTTAGAACCCCTCCTTACCTCTGTCACCACCTCGCATGCTAGAACTCTAAAGGATTATCGACCAAATGCTTGCCAATGGTGTCATCAGACCGTCCATTTCTCCTTATGCCTCTCTGGTTTACCTGGTACCTAAACCCTCTGGAGGATACCGTGCCGTTATCGATTACAGATCCCTTAATCGCACAATCATCCTGCAATCCATTCCTTTGCCTGATTTACATGTTTTGGGTGGTTCTCCGCCCATGTTCTTTACCGTGTTAGATCTAAATCAATCCTATTATCAGATTCCACTCTCTAAAACTTATATTTCCCTGAACCGCCTTCATCACGGACTGGAATATTTATGAGTACCTCAGGTTGACGTTCGGACTATCTTGCGGAGCAGCTGTTTTAACTAGATTTCTGAATTCTATTCAAGGGGATATCAAGTTTAAGTTTGTTTTCAATTACCTTGATGACTTGTGATCTTTTCGAATACCTTTGAAGAACACGTGGATCATGTCACGGAAGTCGTTGAGCGTTTGAAATAGGCTGGTCTTACTGTGAAACTATCCAAGGTAACCTTCGCCAAACTATATATATCCTTTCTTGGCCATGTCGTGTCGCCCGACGGAGTCTCCGTTGATCAATCTAGGACCCAGGCTATCAGGGAATTCCAACCACCTAAGGACGTAAAAGGTGTTGCACGCTTTGTGGGTGCGGTAAATTTCTTCCGCAAGTTTATACCGAATTTTGCTGTGGTACCTCACCCCTTAACTATCAGAGGCGTAAGGATGTCAAGTTCACCTGGGTCCCTCCCAGCAAGAAGCCTTTGAATCTCTGAAACTTGCCTTATCGAATGCTCCTTGTTGGCCATACCCGACTTTAGTAAACGTTTCATTGCACAAACTGATGCCTCTGGAGAAGCTGTTGCTGGTGCACTCTTTCAGGACCGTGAGGACGGTCGTAGACTCGTTGCCTATGTGTTTAGGATACTCAATAATCTGGAGAGTAAGTACTCAATCTATGAGTTGGAATGTTTGGACGTGCTGTTTGCACTTGAGAAATTGAGACCCTTTATTGAACATGTAAATTTCGACCTTGAACTGACCCAAAAGAACGGGCAGAATCACTAGATGGGCACTTAGGATACCCGCTTTTAGTTTTCAGGTTAAGCGTATCAGAGGTTCGGAGAATGTCACCGCTAACAGCTTAAGGAGATGTAATATTGTTAGTGTGGGCGCCATTCTTCCGGATCTACCTTTGTTATACCATAAGTTTGGCGATCAAAAAGCTGATCCTAAGTTGAATGAAATCACCGACAAGCTTAGTGACGGAATGGTAGTAAAACCTTATTCTCTGGTGAAGGGTGTTCTATGTTGAAAAGGTCGAATTGATGCTAATTTTATTATTGTTCTTCCCAAGGTCCTAGTGCCAATCATCTTCAAATATTATCACTGTTGACGCATTGGTGGTCACTTAGGCACATTTAAAACTAGGCAGAAAATTAGAAAATTCTTCATTTGGAAAATGGTTAAGTCCTGTAAAACTTGTGCTATCAGTAAACCCAACCTGAAGAACCGTGTTGGTTTATTTTCATCTTCAGAAGCCTCTCGGCAGATGGAAAGGTCATTCATCGATTTTGTAGGTCCGCTCCCTCGCTCTACCTTGGGAAACATTCATATCTTTGTGTGTATTGATGCGTACTCGGTTTTCCGGGATTATTCCCACTAGATTTATGACTTCTCGTACGTCTATTAAGTTGCCTTAATTCTATCTTCGCATCCTTTGGTCCTCCCAAGTTTCTGGTTTATGACAATGCCAGTGCATTCACTAGCCACTTGTTTAAGAAGTACCTATTCGAGTCGAGCATTTCCCATGTTACTACAACTCCAAACTATCCAAACCCATCTTACGCCGAGAGAATGAACAGGAACCTGAAATCTTCCCTGATTGCATATCATCACAATAAACAATCCAAGTGGGATTCTTGCCAACACTGGTTAGCCCATGCCTTCAATTCTGCCACATACGAATCTCATAGTAAAACTCCCATGTTCCTTATGTTCTGTTACACCCCGTATTTTCCTATGTCCAACGAACTTGGTATTGATAATCTTCCCGACCTGTCTAAACCCAACTATGTTCAGAAGAAGAAATTGTCGGTATCCTGTAAGACAGGCAGAGATAAGTACAACGAATGTAGAAAGTCAACTAGGTTGAAAGTTGGTGATCAAGTTTTTGTCAGGTCCTATCCCATTAGTACAGAAATTAACAAATTTTATGCTAAGCGTGCTCCTAGGTATCAAAGTCCCTGTACTATTTTACATTTTTTGTCCCCAGTATCGGTACTGGGGAGTGACCCCATCACCAAGAGGATTAGGCGAGTTCAATTTTCCCAGTTAAAATCAGGTTATGTGTGATCCCTCTTCTCTCTTAAGGGCTTCTTGATAATACGTATGGTATGAAGTTCGAACCTGCGGATGAGGGCTACATTTCAGTGAGAAAATTTGTTTAATTATCTTTAGATTATTTTGTAACTATTCTGGTTGCATGTGAATTTTATTTAGTAACTTTTCCATGTATAGTATTTTTGTTTTGAGTATTGCTTCCTGACTGTATGACCTTTTTCTCTCCAGAAATTGTTGTTTAGTAGTGTGCGAATTAATTACAACTTGTTATGATTTTCTGCACCAAATCTTCTGCATTCATGTCTCATGTGAATCTTAATATCACTGTGTAGTAGCTTACTACCGTGTACTTGTTACCATTGTATTTTAAAATGTGATTGTGGCGTGTGGATCCTTTCACTTGCGCTATTGGCACCTATTTATTTAATCGTTAATATCTCATTGCGCCTTTGGTTTGGGTGCATGCCTGCTCTGTTCATCATAAATTGATTCTATCCTGATCATTGAAGATTACTAAATTTTCATCATTAATTATATATTATGTAGTAGCCTTTGTCTTGTAGCAAATTTTGGAAAATTGTATATAATATTAGGTCTGTGCATTGTTTTTCACTGGTATGAAAACTGTTAAGGTGTCCTAACCTGTATTTATCTTTAACTGTTCTAGTATTCTATTGCCTATGTCTTGTTATCCGACTATAATTTGGTGATATAACTGTCTATTCCGGTTGTGGTATTGTTAGGAGTGCATTAAACGAACCGAGTAATCTGTTAGGTTAGTTTCTTTATCTGGGGGTTGACTAGGAACTGGATAGTACCCGGTGTTAGATCCTATTTGTTGAGTTTTGGATTTGCCTGTGGATATTGGTTATTGCGGAACTCTGTCGATCGGACTTGGTGGTGGTTGGCTGTTTGCCTTTACGGCATGGACTTAACTGTTTCACTGCTTTCGGTCTCCAATTTATGGTGGTACGATTTCCTAATTTCCGATTGGTCTCATGCCCAACTTTTAATCATTTCTGTAATCAGTTGTGAATTACCCGTTAACTGAGTGATCTATTTCTAGTCATTCCTGTCCTTATGATTTTCTGGCGAGTAAAATTTTACCCTATCTACCTTCTCAAAATTAGGCATCTGGGTTTTCCTTTCTGGTAATGGTGGTTAACTACGTTGTTATTTGTTGTATTTTCGGGGTGCATGTGGTATTAATTCTGCATTCTTCTACAGACCTTACTTGCCTGGTTTCTGTCTCTAAATTGGTGTATTATTCTTGAAGTGTGTTAATCTATTGAGTTGTAACGTCGATGTCGTCCTACCTCGTCTACTTGTTATGGTGGTGTTATTTTTCACAAATTGCATCAATGGATCCTCTACTTTCGAACCTAGTAGGTAATGGTTTTGGTCCTGAGTTAGTTATGTTGTAACGGTACGTGATTTTGTTTTAAGCTTGCATTGTGAGGTGGCATGATGGCTTCACGGCATGTCGTTGAGGATAGTTAGTGCTCCCTTCCCCCCTTTTTTGCTAACGCATGTCCGTTGAGATTCATTAAGGTTGTATCGGTATTGCATTTACTTTACCCCTGTGTGCCCGTAGATTGGGAAATAAATCCCGGCATGGGTTTACCACTCTTCTTAGAAAAACCTGGTCTGCTTGCATGTAATTTGTGATTCCTGTATGACCTGGTCTGTTCTTATTTTGTTTTAATTCTCTGCATACCCAGGTAATCTGACGTCATCATGGATTAACCCGCCAGTCTATTGGTCCTTTTCTCTCCGGAGTGTTAGTATCCGTTGCTATTAATTTTTGGTCATCTTGCCGTTCTGCGGGGCGCCAGTTGAGTATGGGATTAACTAGTGCTTCACAGGTGGTATTGAAGCCTCCCACTATTCGATGATCGGGTCTTTTCGTGGTGTTTTCTCTTTCTTCACCGTTCTATTGAGCGTTTTCCGTCGTCCTAGTTCATAATCTACCATTTAAATTTTATTTACCTTGTTTCATATATATTTCGCACGGTACCTGTGGCTGTGTGGCTACAGTGTGAGCCTACGGATGTCACTTGTTACTATTCCGGATTTGTCCGAGATCCCTTGTGGATAACCGGTAGGGAATCGTGTCAGGTCTCTGCTCTCATTTCCAAATTGGCCACTTAATTGAGGGGTATTTCCAAACCATTTATTTAAATGAGTATGCCATTGTTGATGCATATGTTTGAAAATTCGGTGAAGTTGTGAGGAATATAATTTAAGATTGGGTGACACTTCGGAATTTCTTTCTGCCATTTTCTGTCCTGCTCCACCATGGTGTTATTATGAGTTCCTATATCCTAATACTATTCTTGACTTGGTGTTGTTGATACGCGTATCCACCATCTGAATGATCTTGAAGTCTCGAACTGCAGCTAACTATATTCAGCCTGCCTTGAGTAATTATTTACCGTAACCCATGGATATTGATCTTTTTCTCATATCCAGTTTCTCAGTGTTTCTCTTATTTGTGAGTATAACTATATCTGATCTTATCTCTTCTTTAGACGGGTTATGCATGGCGTGTATACGTAGCATTACAATTGATTAATTGCAAAATATAATTTCTAGATTTTGGTCGTGTATTTAACCCTCAAGCACACGCGCCAGATCTTAGGACGCAGACACACGCGTGGGGGTGCCCTCCACCCCACATATCATTGTATTCTAAAATATGAATTACTGTATTAATTTGATATTTTAAGATAGATTATGTAAGAATAACTCTCTGCGGGGAACCAGCCAGAAAGGTACAAGAGCGGGGTGAGCACAGGAAAGTTATTTGTACATTTCACTAGGAAATAAAATGACCTGGGTTGGATTCCACCCCATACGCGTGTGTTTGAGGGTTAATGTGTTTGAAAATTTATTTATTGGCTCACTGATTAGTGATTTACTCTACTGATTTAAAAAATTAATTGTAATTTTAATTAACTTGGATTACTGTGTAATGTGTTATTGCTTCGCAACATGTTCTCCCTTGGCCAACGTCTGGTTATTTTGAAATTATGTGTGGATTGCTGTTCTCTTAGTATTTCAATTCTGGAAATGATTTGACATCTCTGGGTAGGTCATCTATATGAAGAGTACTGTCGGTGTGGCTGTGTTCGATAATTTGATGTGTTTCTTGCTGTGTTGTTATCATGCATTGCTGGATCAGCTGTTATGATCTGTAGCGTGTTCTTACTTGATTGATGCCTGGACTTATTGAACTTACCATGTTTGTGGTTTGTTGTAATCTGTCAGTATCTTCTTTCCTAAGCTTAACTTATTTCCGTGTATTGTGTATGTTTGAAGTTGTATGTCTATGCAACGGTAGCTTCTCGTTTTCATTGTTGCTGGTGGTGCCTTTATTATGTGGCATTCCAATAGGTTTGCTGACGTGCACAGAAAACTAATTTCAGGAGATGACTATCTTTAATTTTCAAGTTAATTTTTTTCCTTATATGTTGTGCATAAAATTTCTGCCGATATATTTAATTTTAGCATGATATATTTATGGTTATATATTTCCTAGTACCTGGTCAAGGGCCGTTTAGGTAATTATTGTATTCTATTGTAATCCTGTTCTCCTTTTGCTTTTACTAGTAGTCTTAAGTCAAGTTAATCCAATTTAAGATTATGTAAAGGATTTACCTGTTGGATCCTGTGATCTTATTACATGCTCAATAATTTTGTTTTCCTATATTTGTTCATTTCTTTTCCTTGCCCTTCTGGGCGTTTTTAATTTGTTAAATTGGTTTATGCCACCCTGGCAATAATAATAAAATGGAAACCAAATGAAGGCGTTCTTTAACTTACGCAAGTCCGATAAACAATACTAAAATAAATGTCTAACATGTGATAATCTCAATTTGGGTTTATAATCGCGTGCATTTAAATCTAAGAAGGTTTATTATTCTACCAGTGAACATTTAGGAAGTTGTTCAGTTGTGTGTGTGTACCACAAAGTAACGAAATCTTTGAACAGTTGATACATATGAACTTGCGAGACTTGTTCATTGGAATTAAAACTTAGCAAATGATCTGGAGCATGAGTGTAACCATTTATCTAGAACATTAACAGATTTACCTGCGACTTGCGTGTAGCACCACTTTAATGCATGGGACTTCTTAACGATTGAAAGTAACTGGACAGCTAGTGTCATTGAAATGCACTCAATTGTTTTTTACTCAATTCATATATGTTTTGGTTCTTAATTGACTATTGGATTCATCTTGCTGGTGGTGCATAAACTGGGATATGTGAACGGTGGTCATTTTCTTATTCGGACTATTCCATTAAAAACTCAGCTTGTATCCAGACCACCACCTTATGAAAGTCATTATATGTTGTATATGTGGAGCTTCGGGGAGGGAGACTATTACCGGATTAAGAATTTATACCTCTGTGTGAATACATTAGTGCTGGCTGCATGGCCATTGAAATTCGTGTCCTTAATGTGGTTTACCGCTGCGTTATTCATCAAGTGATACATGGTCACAGATACCATGGTTTTCAATATTTATAAACATTAACTTCCGTCGGCTTTAAAGTTATTAATGTGCCCATCTGTGGTGTATGGCCATACAGTGCCTTTTCCAGTATTCTCATGCATTCTAGTGTCGTCGGTATGAACCATCTCGCCACTCTCCCCCTCCACCGAGCGAGTATGCGCACGTAAACATTGCGACTGTGGTCTGACATGTAGGCTTCTGGCCAGTCGCCATTAAGGTTTTGCTAGTGAGCTGTGATGGAAGGACGGCGTGCTTCTCCACTTACCGGGATGGATAGAGCGATTATCATGAACCCAGGGTGACGTTCGCTTGATACGGCTTATGCACTCTTGAACTGTGAAAGTTATTTTTAAGTTTTATTACCATTTAATGTACCTCGCCTGGAATTTTGGAGTGCACTGTAAGGATTACCTTTACCATACTGTACAATTACGTTACATATGAGGCAGTAACTATTATGGAAATACAGTGGACAAATATGGCGCGGAGCAGCTTCAGGCGGCGTAAATGCGAACGGAATATAATCTTACTGCAAATCGATCTTTATCAGTAGGCGGAGGTCGATATTGACCAGCAAAAGAGTAAATAGTTTCCAAGATTGAACAACTATGGACCATGAAATAATTGAATTGACTCGATTCCTGGATACCTTGAGAAGAAAAACTGAGTGAAGGAAGAACTGTACGTTTTACTACGAGATAGCGAAAGAAAATCAACGAATTATAAATACTAAAGTAATTTATATATAATAAATCGAAGGAATAAACCTCCAATATCTGCAGGATACTTAAGGAATCAAAGAAAAACGCCAAGATATTTAAGTAAAGTGTGACTGCAGCCGAGTCTGTTATCGACGTAAAGAAAAAGGCCGGAATAGCATAATAAGTGGCCAATCTACACTAAAAAACGCAGAAAAACTATTTCAAGTAACAAGCAGTACTTGTTTAGGCGACATAATTGACGAAAAGCAGACCAAAATTGAGGAAATATATAATTTAAGAGAAATATTTCTATCAGTAATAAAATATATAAACTCAAGTACACGTATAGAAAAACCTGCAATTCATCAGAGAAATATGTATTCTACAAAATATTAGCTGTCTTTTCGTTGCATGGTTCCTGGTGACGTAATGAATCTCGCCTAAACGGATGGAGGAAGCTTGCGCAAGATGAACTCAGCTCAAGCCAAGATGCCCAGCCGAATCCAGCCGTGACGTGATCCTGGGACATGATTGACTACTCCAAGATGTCCTAGTCGATGAAGGAGCCAGCAACGGGAAAGTCGACACGAGATAAGTAATATGGTTTCGAACTTTGCATTATAAAATTTTAATTATTCGATAGGATATATTTATTTGAGTGCAGAAGTGCCTACAGATATATATAAAATGCCAATAAGTGAATACTATGGTCTGGATTTAAATAATTAACCGCTGACAAGTGCTATTTTTAGTAATACAAACCCTGTGCTCGTGAGATATTTGTAGGTTGTTATAAACAAGATCAATATGAGCATATCCATGTTTTATATGCCAATCTACTTGAGAAGACCAATTAATATCGAACTATTTGTGGTTAAGAGGAATGTATGCGATGTACGTAACGTAACCTAGTTTTTATGAGCACTTGATCGGCAGACATGGCCAGTACGATTATTGTATTGAAAGGAAATGATGAAATATTAGGGAGTTGCAGTTTATGAATGGAAACTCAGGCTATTGGACTGTTTTCACCGTAACACAGAGGTTATTGAAATGAAGTTGAATTTGTATTGTTTTTATATGAAGGTATCGGGAAGAATTGAAATATGAGAATTGCATAATGTTGTTAGCCTGAGGAAATGTGAATTGTTCTCGGCGTAAGCAAAGCCTAGATGAGGTTATTGCGAGTTTCTGTGTCGGTTAGGGTTTTTAATATAGAGGTTAACAATGCAAGAGATGGAATTAGGTCATGTTTGTGTGAATGTATGTTACAGTCCAAGCGTTATATGATCGATAAATAGCATTGATGCCAGACATATCGCTAGGTTATTTGTGTATTACATGCAATATAATCTGAATATACGTACAGATGAAGGAACATGGCATAACTAAAAATATGTCTTATTATGTGAATGTATATCGGTAGAGTAGGTTTTTAATCTAATTTTGGCACAGCGGTGAAAAACTTGAGAGTTGGCTTTATATGCAATGGCACGTATTTATGAAAACATTTGGCACAACTTACGCGTTTACAACTGATTGATCATCGTAATGGTGGCACTCTATAGTAAGAATACTTGAATTAATCTTGCACATATGAATGTATATAATTATAATAAGCTTGATATCGGTATCGATAGGTACATTTATAGTTGCATTGATATATTTTTAAAACCGTAATTAAGAAACATATTACTTATCTCATGTCGTGAAGAAGTTATAATGAAAATCCAAACCAAAAATTTCAAATGAGAATCCAGTGGATGTCCCAAAGCTAGCCCAAATAATACTAACAGGAAGATATACCACTCCCTCCATGATAAATAAAGAATTATCCCTCTGTTGCCCAATGAAACATATTAAAATAATGAAAATGGTTATATGACCGGATGATATTCAGTTTAATGAATATAATATGATGAATTCAATTATGTTTACCACGAAGATTACGAGCTCAAGAATGATATTATAATATGAATCCAATTTCTTTTCACTACTGCTAATAATTTAATTCCTACTTTAATTATAAAACATTAGCATGCTAATAAATTACATCTAGGCTTATTTATCTGTTTCTTTTCCCAAAGTAACTTATAATACGTAGACATAGGATTGTATTAGAGCTATTTAAGGTTAGATATGCTGAGTAATGAACATCATATCAGGTTTTCACCTACTTGCGGGGGAATTGAATGATTGATTAGAATCATGACTACTCTTCAACGGAACCTACGACTGTTTTGTATAATTTGAGAGTTTAATGAGATGTTTTACACTGAAAACCGAATGTATACCTCCGACCATCGTACTTATACATGCGATAGACCCCCGAGTACATGATGGTTATCTTAGTTCTGGGGGATTGTGGGAAGCAGCTGTAAAGATGATGAAAAGACATTTGCTGACTGAAACACAGGGACGCGTGCTAACTTTCGAAGAAACCTACACTATTCTTTGTGATATAGAGGCTGTATTAAATTCACGTCCCCTTACTCCCTTGCCAAATGATCCAAATGATTTAGAAGTCTTAACACCAGCACATTTTCTTCTAAGTGACTCGATCGTGCAACCTGTGCAAAGGGATTTGTTGAGAGAACCCGATAACCGCTTGTCACGTTGGCAGCACTTGCAGGAAATTCGGCAGCGGTTGTGGCAGAGATGGCAGCGAGAATACCTGCAGGAATTGCAAAAACGCGTCAAGTGGCATGATACCAATCGACATATTGGTGTTGATTCTTTGGTGCTATTAATTGAGGACAACATCCCTCCTCTAGAGTGGCCCAGAGGTAGGGTAGTTCAAGTTCACCCTGGACGAGATGGTGAGGTGAGAGTTGTCACCGTTTGGACGGCTGGTGGAACTTTCACCCGAAGCATCAAAAAAATATGCCCTCTTTCCATTGAAGGGGATGACATGGAGAACTGAATTCAAGATTTCCTGTGATATTTCTAACTTTGTGTTATTTTTCATCCAAGATATAATTTCAATATTATTTTCTTTTAATCATAAAAATATGATGTATAGAGTTTTGTATTAACGCATATGTTAAGAATAAGTATTTTTATAATAGGTATAAGATTACAATAGTTAGTTGAGAAAACTCCTTTCAAGGGGGGCAAGATGTTATGAAGAGACTTTTAATTTTTGTAAATGTATTTCATTAATTGAAGTTGGCACTTTCCAAGCCTATTACCGATTGGTCAGATGATTTTGTATTGTTGAAAATGGTTACGCAAGCAACAGTCATGTCCGTCATCAAGTTGTGATATCGCATCATTAAGACATATCAAATGCAATAAAGTATAGAAGGCACCAAGTTCCTTTACTTCAAAATCAAAAACAAACAGTAAGAATACTTGAATTCATGTTGCACATATGAATGTACTAATTATAATAAGCTTGATATCAGTATCGATAGGTACATTTATAGTTGCATTGATATTTTTTTAAAACCATAATTAAGAAACATATTACTTATCTCATGTCGTGAAGAAGTTATAATGAAAATCCAAACCAAAAATTTCAAATGAGAATCCAGTGGATGTCCCAAAGCTAGCACAAATAATACTACCAGGAAGATATACCACTCCCTCCATGATAAATAAAGAATTATCCCTCTCTTACCCAATGAAACATATTAAAATAATGAAAATTGTTATATGACCGGATGATATTCAGTTAAATGAATATAATATGATGAATTCAATTATGTTTACCATGAAGATTACGAGTTCAAGAATGATATTATAATATGAATCCAATTTCTTTTCACTATTGCTGATAATTTAATTCCTATTTTAATTATAAAACATTAGCATGCTAATAAATTAGATCTAGGCTTATTTATGTGTTTCTTGGATAGTATTAGAGCTATTTAAGGTTAGATATGCTGAGTAATGAACCTCATATCAGGTTTTCACCTACTTGCGGGGGAATTGAATGATTGATTAGAATCATGACTACTCTTCAACGGAACCTACGACTGTTTTGTATAATTTGAGAGTTTAATGAGATGTTTTACACTGAAAACCGAATGTATACCTCCGACCATCGTACTTATACATGCGAGAGACCCCCGAGTACATGATGGTTATCTTAGTTCTGGGTCATATGCAGCCGAGGCATGATATTATGATCGCCCAACCAGAGTTATATGAGTAGATAGGTGCCGATGACAGGAGAGAAGATGGTAGGAAAGGTGTAATACGTAAGTGAGGATATGACGCTGAAGCGAACTCACGACTATGGCGAGATACTACACTGTACGTGTTTTTCCAACCCATCCTTAACTTGTTCCAACTGGTGAACTGAATATTTCAAAATGTGAAGTGCGTACCGCGACAGGATGTAACTTTGCATCAACTAATCTCTACATTTTAGCCCTGCGGTGTTTGAACACTTTTCGAGTCAAAAAAACTTATATATAAACTACTTTTGTTCACCAGGGACTTGCACCTGCTGTGAATTAATATTAATTCTTATTCTTGGAAATTGTAAATTTAATACTCAATGATTGGTAGCGGCTTTCTAGCCCTAATAAGTAGGGGTTAATGCAATGTTTTGGCAGGGTTATTAACCAAGCGGGTTGCTGCAAGGATGTGGAACAAACGTTCGTTTTCCATCTTAATTTTCCTACTTCTGGGATATATTATTAAAATAATTTGTTTGGTATTTTCGTGATTTTTCGACGTCCTGTTTTTCTTTTGTCTCTTAATATGTACATGCCTATTGTTGTTTGGTGGCCTATGATTGGCCATTTTCCTTAACTGCCTAGCGTATTTTCGTTGCCATGAGAATATTATGTTGATTGATGGTGATGTTGATTGTTGATGGATGTTGGTGGAAATGAATTGATTTCCCTGTTATGAATTTAGTATTGTGGGTTGTTTAACCTGTTTTTCTTTTAATTAATTTTGGCATATTTCTCTCCCTGCTGGCATATTTTCCTACCATTTGTCGCGGACCTTATTATTATTATTTTGGGGTAAACTAATTCTTGGAAAATTGATCGTAATATTCCACCCTTCCTTGTGGGAGCTCCTTGGAATATACCCCAAATAACGTTTCAGTATCAAGAAAATCACTATTTAAGTACAATTATTTAACCATTCTCTAAAAGAGGGGGTGTTTCACTGACATGGACATGACACATATGAAAAAGATTTCAAAGTCTTTTAAGACTTTCTGGAATCAAAACTGATAACCTCCCTAAAACCAGTAGCTAATTATAATGAAACTGAAGCAAATATTTATTTAAATCAAGAGAATTGGTCAAACAGACAAATGTCAGCCTTCCAAAAATTAAAATTACCAAGTTTCGACAGAGACATAATGTTGTGACTATACTTCAAGGGCAATTTTTAAAAAAAGATCACTAGAAATTAAGGCCTAACTGGAATAAAAAGTTTCAAAATATCACCTTGTCCCTGAAAGTTTAGACAAAGGAAACCCTAGTAAAACATTGCCATGATTGAACCAAATATAACCATACTGTAGAACTTATTTCATAACCACTACCACTGCCCTAAGCTGATTGCATTGGAGTACGCGAAGCACATCCTTGAATGTACAAATAACCTCTGCCCCACTTGTAGCATTATAATGAAGTTAGACATTATTATCAGCATCTCGACATGTTCATTAAGTCTCGTTTCTACCCCATTTAATCCTTCTAATCTGAATGGATTGCATCGACCCAGATTTAATATTCAATTGCTTGTAACTGACAAAATATGAACTGTATATGCCAAAAAACTTGTGTATTTGTTCATCTCCTTTAGTAGGTATTGACACGATTTAAAAATATTTTTCAGTTGCTGACTACTCTACCAGTTCAAAATATTACATATATGATGAATGGATCAAATGGACATATCCATTAATATCACTGATGCCCTACCTGCTGGTCACTACACAAACAATGTTCGACTAGGGAGTGCTGCATTGTTTCTGTGATCAAATATGGATGGTCATCAGCGGTTAATGAGAAATCTATATGAAATATATTATATGAAATTAGTGAGAGTAAACATGAAGAGGAAGCTGATGATGCATTGGCTGATCCTGAATTTGTTTTTTTCCAAAAACCTGATGACGATCACGTTTCTCTGGAGGGAGAAGAAAATGACGAGCTCCAAGTATCTGGTTATAAACTACGAGATGAGATTGACTCTGTACAAAAAGAAGTGTACATATCTCGAAAGGGGACGGAATGGAGAAAACAACCATATTGACAATCAGGTGTAAGGTACGTTCCACATTCAGCAGAACCCCTATTTAACGTTTTTACAGGGACCTGAATTTTTATTGTTAAATGGGGGTTAACATATATTGTGCCATCATACGTTATTTACACAATAACAGCAATAAAAGAAGGAGATATCTACATTATACACTGTACTGTAGTTACAGTTTGTGCTTCATTTTGGCAATTTTTTGTTGGTGAATGCAAATCTCTTCAGTTTAAAGTTTTTCTTATAAGGTTATGCATAATTTTTCATAAAAGGCAGGAAAGATACCGAACTCACACAAACCCATTAAAATTACTACAGAACAGCAATCAGTTTGTTTAAACATTATTGTGGATGTTTTCCAAGCAGCAGCCGACTCATTGGAATGTATTTTCTAATTCCAATAGACTGAACACCCATATAATATTTCCTTCTTAATAACTGCAATAGCATCAGTCCAGAGGATTGTTGCAAACATTGCCAGTTTCGTATTTCAAGCGGCATCACCTAACCTAGGTATCAATTGCAAGAAATCAGCTTCATTTCCTGTATCAAATCCTATTTGCAAAGAAACAGTAACAGCAAAAATGTCCACCTATTTGATACTTATATTTGCATTAAGCAAATCAATTAATCACACACAGTACATGTTTCATTCCATTTTGAAACATCTTCAGCTGTATTACATTGCTTAGGTGAACTCATTAAGTATTTATCTTCTTAAGAACATCTCAAACAGGTACCTTGTTTTTCTTAAAATCTACATAAATTTAAAATTTGAAATAAATTAAAATCAATGTGGATGGTAGAATGGGGTGGTGAAATGAGAGGGAAATGGATCTGTTTATGGTTAGCCTATTTAAAAAAAATCTATTCACTTGAACAGATGTTGTAAAAAACGTTTCCAGCACTTTTATCACCAAAATATTCTGCTTGTCTCCTAATAAAAAGTTTTTTGAAAATATAACATTCCTTTGTCACTCTTCTGAATATTACAAGGTGTTCTCTTCGTTTGCTCCTTCAAATGTGATTGCTATTTGTTTTAAATTTACAAAAGTATCTCTTGAATTTGGTTAGTTCAGGATCCCTGAAGCTGATTGCTGTTTTACTTCCCCATAATCTTGCTGCTAAAATCTACTATGTCCTTGGAGGAGCACAGCTAATGCAGCCTTCGATCCCATTCAACCATCCACACTCATTTTAATTTAATGCAAATTTTAAATTGACGTAGATTTTAAGAAAAACAAAGTACCTGTTTGAGATATTCTTAAAAAGATAAATACTTAGTGTTTTCACCTAAGCAATGGAATACAGCTGAAGATGTTCCAAAATGGAATGAAACATGTACTGTGTATGATTAATTGATTTGCTTAACGCAAATATAAGTATCAAATAGGTGGAAATTTTTACTGTTATTGTTTCATTGTAGCATAGGTTTACCCTGCACATTTTATGAAAATAAATTTCAAGCTCCCTGTAGAATAAAAACAATTTTACTATAAATATACATGGGAACAGCCATTCTGAAATTTAACAAGATGCAAAAGTACATAACCTAACCTCTGAAATTAATTATGTACACCACTGTATCTTGAGAAGTATCACATTCTTATTTTATTTCAGAACATAGTAAATTAAGCAATCTTTTATTCAGCTTTTATTTCTAAGAGTTAACAAGTGCTGTCATTGCACTTATTGCAAAAATATGTTATCCCGATGTTTAATACACCAGTCTGTGTTGTGAGAAGACCTCAGACTCACTCATGATCAATTCTCTCATGCGTAGCAATGAATCAACACAGAAGACGATTGATCACATTCAATATAAACCCTGGAGTAGAGTGTATGAATATTGGTAATGGATGAAAACTAACATCCCTGAATTTGCCTGTGATAATGGATGAAACGGTAACAGGATTCTCATTGTATTGTAACTAAAGGATATTGCACAGATTAATACAGGAATTTTCATAGATTATAATAACATTGTCATTAAAACGGGGGTTCTGTTCTACTACATCGGCCTCGAACAGATGTCAATCAGAGTCAGACATCTCACTTTAGCTCTAAGTGCCCATGCTCCAAATTCCTCTTCTGCCTTGAATCATCCTTAGCAAGCTTATGACATCTTTTGCAGTGGTTTTTAATGTCCCATAACCAAAATGAATAGAAATATAGGAAAAATTTAACATTTCCTTAATGCTAAATGTGTGTTTTGCCCTACAGTATTTTGAATTATGTAAAATTGAATATAAAATTGCATTGCTCTTATGGAATAATTTTCAGGACCTGAAATTTCTTCCATTAAATGCAGGTTTATGCTAAACCGAGGTCACACAAAACTGGGGTTGCACTGTAATATGAACAATGCTATTGCTTCATTTACATCATGGACCTATATCTATAGGCCTATATGCTCTTCAATGTTTTAGTTGTTTATATTAATAATACTTCAGAGAAATGTGAACTTCAATTATGCATATTCCAGAATGAGTAACATAATGAGAATTGCACCTGGACCCACGAGATATGCTCTTCAGAGGACAGGTGATCCCAGATGTAGGCAATGAAGTTATTCATCATTGATAAAATGCTGGAAACCACTTTATGGGAAACAAATTTTGAAATGAAGAGGGTTTTTGCAGATAAAGGGTAAGCTACAAGCCCATTTCTTTGATAGAGAGTGCAGCATTTCTAGATATGTACGATTTACACAATTTGGAAACAATAGCAGTTTCTGTTTTTTGTTAGCTGCTAATAATCACAATGAACAATAACATGCAGTTATCTGTATTTGCAGGTTTGATTTTGCTGGAGTCTACAAATCAGTGGGCAAATCACTTCGAGAAGTATGGAATGAAGCAGACGGTCACCCTATCCTTCGAGCTACAATATCTCTTCAACTGTCCTAAATGATAACCCAGTTTTGAGCTTCGATAATAAGGAAGAGAGACCAGCCCATAGATGTAATGGCAAGTTAACAGCAAAAAGAGAAGTTCATGACATGTTCGTTTCACAACTACCTAAAGTGTTTGTTCCATATGAAAATAATACTGTGGATGAACAGCTGGCTTCCTTTAGGGAAAATGCCTCTTTAAGCAGTATTTATCTACCGAACCAAGAGGAAAATATGGAACAAAGTTATGGCTCCTCTCGGATTTGGGCACGGTTTATGTGTGCGCCTCTACAGTTGACAACGCTACACCAGTAAACAGAGAGAGAGAGAAGTGAACAATGGAAGGAATGTGGTATTGAGACTTGTATAAGATATTGAGGGAACAGGGAGAAACGTCACTACAGACAATTTCATCACTGACTTTACCCTGGCTAGTGAGCTCCTGAAAAAGAACCACAATTTCCACAATGATAATTTCCTACCGGAACATTCCTAGAGACTTAACACTTGCTGATCCCATTTTGCATACTCCTCAAATGGACCTATTCCCAAGAACTCAAATTTTCATGCACCATTTAATAATGTATCAGCAAACTCATAAAAACTAACCAGTTCTCCAAAACACAAAATTGAGATGAATCTCTGATGGACAGGTTAGTACAATTACTTACGAAAGATAAAAGGTGAACATCAAGGAGACATATGCACGTGCTGGCCAAGAAAGATATAAATAATGGACAAGCAGTCAGGAAAATACAAGGACACTAGTGCATGAACAACCAAACACAAAGGAAATATTACAAAGATCAGTGAGAGTGTCACTAACATTTACAATTAGTTTCATTAAACAGAACAGACATTTCCTAACCAACAGCCTTTCTCTTGACAAGACTATTCAAAGAAAACATTAAAGGCTCCCAGTGTGAAGTTGCTAAAGATACAAATGGGTGGCACCATGTGCCGTCCAAAGAGAAACCCGCTGACTTAGTGTCTCTATAGAAAAAATATAAGAACAGGTGACTGAATAAAAGATCAGCATTTTAAATTACAAAATCTGGGCATACAGTAAGAATTGAAATGACTAGAAAATATAAGCAAAGCAAGTTCAAGATAAGACTATTATGCAGTTCAGGAATAAAAACAAATTTTTAATTCCAGGATTTTTTAGAGAATTGACACACAGAAAGTTCATTTTCACATAAATTCCGAAAGCATTCCAAATAAAGGAATTACATATGCAGCTGCACATTTATGGATACATAATCAAATTTTACCACTCAAGAGTCTTGATGATGATGGTGAGGATGATGATGACGGTGCTTGTTGTTTAAAGGGGCCTAACATCTACGGTCATCGGCTCACTCGAGAATCAAGCGCAGTTTACAATACCTTATGGTCAAGAATAAGTCCCATACCAGTGTGAAAATTTACACCAGCATAACACAAAGATTTTGCCCTCTGTCCAACAGCCAAAGAGTGCATCAAGGTAACAGGTAAAGACGACATGAAGAGGGGAGGTAGAGGAAAAGTCATGACACATGGCACTAGAAACGCCGAAAACATCCATGAAGAGTGTAGAGTGTACAATCTAAAACCGATGATGCCATCCATGTTTGATGCAGGTAATCGGCTGACTGCAGTCCCGTAACTGCAGCAGTGTGCACATGTCGAATGCCAGGAAGAAAGCAGTGGTAAATGACGAATGCGGCAGAGGTGAGTTGACAAGATAAAACCTATGCCTCATCAATCTCTACTCGTATGCAACCTACAAAACAAAATTCACTATTTTGGATAACATAAGAGAACAACACCAATGGAAAAACAGCATGAAGCAAACTTCCAGCAACACATGATGACAGACACGTCAGTTAGATACACTGTATAACTCCGTGTGAAGAAATGATTTAAAACTTAGTTGATCTAAACAAATGGAATTTAAGCATGTCCTGTACCTGGAAAAAAACGTCTGAAAAATAACAAGTTTTGCCAGGAATATATTAAATTCATGTTAGAATTCAAATCACTTGATAACATGAGAGGAATGTGAAAACCTGCAGGAAGAAAAACACTATTAAATTCCACATTACCCTGTCATAAATCATTCAAGTAAAACAGCAAAAACACTTGTCAATATCAACGCTTCAGTCAAGACTGACAATGGCATTAGTCTCAACTACATACACCATTAAGGGTCATCCACTCAAGAACATCTCTTCTCTATAATCATCTGACTGCGGGCTCAACAAATAGCATTTACGTGTGTATGTCAGATTGTTTAGCAATAAAATGCTGCTCTGTGTAAAATGCAAGGCAGCAAAGCTTTAAAAAAAATTGGTTTTTCATAACTCTCCATTCAAAGTCTGAGATTTGCAGAGACTTTCTCTTGACAAGACTACTCAAAGAAAACATTAAAGGCTCCCAGTTTGAAGTTGCTAAAGATACAAGTGAGTGGCACCATGTGCCGTCCAAAGAGAAACGCGCTGACTTAGTGTCCAGACGACCACAAATGGACACAATTGTCAACAATACAGTTTGTTGGCATAGTTCTGGATGGTTGAATCAAGATCCTTTGAGTAGGAATAAATGAAAACGTGATGTTCGAATTAATCTCCCAGTTCAAAAAATGCCACAAATGCTTTTAGAGACTTGATGATGACTTATTCATAACCAAAGTTTCAAGATTAAAAAAGGTAGAGGGAGTAGCTGCATATTGTTTTTGATTTATCTCAGATTGTTATAAACAAGAGTGAAATTCAAGTCCACTGTTCATATTGGAGTTGAACCCTCCACTCAAATGTTGCATTAATGTTCTGTAGAAAATATTAAATCATATTGATTATAACCATAATCATAGATCAAGAAGCCATCTCCTTGTCGGCAGAAGACTGCACAATATCTTAATTCTAGTGGGGAGGAAATATTAGATCATTCTGTATATATATCATCATCTCACTAATCTAATTATCATTGCGGAAAAACTTCGACTACATCATGGCACTCAACCCTTAATCACATCTCTGAGAGGCAAGTTTCGGATCCCATCAGCAAGGGGGGCGGTAAAGAAGCAACATTTATGCACGTCTCAAGGGTCGTAAGTTGAATGCAGATACTTCTGAACAATTAACGCGAAATACACAAAGTGTGCGTGTACCCATTTCTTAACACTAGAATAGACTATGCTGGCTCAATTCTCATAAACATTGGCGTGAGATGGAACAAGACCAGACTGCCTAGCTACCAAGTCTCTCTACATAGACATGATACCTGATCTCACAACAACTACATTGCTCGCCTCTCTTTGTTCACTTATTTTCACAGAGGTCACCCCCTGAACATTTACAGTGATAATGGCACAAACTTCTTCAGAGCAGCTAAGGAAATCAAGGCCTTTCTGAAAAACAATCCTGAGAAAAACCAGCTCTTCCCTGCAACTGCAGGCATGGGACTGATACAGCATTCCATCCCTCCTGCAGCATTACACTTTGATAGAAAACGAGAAGCAGCTGTCAACAGTCTGATATATCACCTTAGAAGAGTGATGAATTCTTGTTTCTTGACCAACAAAGAATGGACCACTCTTACAACACATACTCACATCTCCTCACTAAAGTTAAATGACGACCCTTTTGACACTTCTTATCTAACTACATCCAATTTCCTTGCAGGAGAGAAAAATACTACACTCCCTGATCATGATTATACTTCCTCTCTCATTATCCAGACGGCTGTATATTAAGCAGCCAACCCAGAATTCCTGAAAGAGATTGTCAATTAAATATCCCAATAAATAGCCCATAACAACATAGTCACATGCTATGCAGTGGACGACGGCAGTGATCCTAATTCATGTAACAAATGTTCAGGTGAGTAATGGGGAACATACAAAGCCTGTCCTTTACCATACATGAAACAGAAAGGCAAGATCACTCTTGAAAGCCTCATTTATTCATTGAAAGTTTAAGTAATATTATAAGTCACCATAGACTAGTATCATCACAGACCACATTAGGAAGGATAAGAATGTTTTCTACTTGCCACAAGATGACTACAATGTGTGTACGTAAGCGAATTCTGACAGTAAGCAAGCAATCACCTGCAACTTGCATCTACAAATAATTGTATTATCTAGAAGTCAATAATAAATATAATCAACAAGATTACAATGGTGTTTCATTTGGAACAACTAGTAAAATACCCAGGAACAGTAACAAAAAAGTGCTCCTTATAGCAACTCCGTGTTTGAAAATATTCACTAAGTCAAAAATATTAGTAGCAATGATACCACCTCCCAAATGATATACAGTAGAGGTCTTTGGATCTATCCCAACTGCTGCGTGATACATAATGCAAGATCTTAAAGAACATGAAGGAAACGTGAAAATTAGGTTAGTAAACAGTCAATCTCATAAAAAAGTGTATCAATCATATGTATTGAAATGAAGGGTCAACCACTGATATCAGTTCAGCAATTTTCTATTTTCAGTACCTAACAATGGCTTACCAAATTATGTACATTACCTGAAGTGAGTTTTCCTGCATTGGCCCTGGCTCTGTTAACCCTGATTTGGCTTCTTTTTTCAGTGGTATCACTTCTGATACATTTTCAATATTTTCCTGTGGAAAATGAGATACATAAGTTATGCACGTAACACACATTTACAAATACTGTCACCAACAAATGAGCATGATAATTTACTACTTCCAAGTATTACAGTTACTTTCAAAATTTTACTGCTGTTTAAGAGAGATTTCTACCAGCAGAGGATTTCAAAACCAAAGGCTGCACTGAGAATGGTGTTATCATCCTTGTTCAAACCTAATGTCAGAGAAAGCATGAGACTGAGAACCAAATATAAAGTGAGAAGCATTTTCTAGCCATATCAGAAGATATCCTACCAGAGATGGAATTGGGGCCATCTCGCACAAAATTTTGGAAGGAATCTGCCACAGACATAAACACTAAATTATATTAATTGATTTTATGTATACAATTACGTCTATCAAATCATTGAGGTTGTTTGAATCACATCCAAGTATTAAAACTGTCCTAAATCTTTTGCCATACAGTGAGAAATATTAATACTATGCTCTTAACATACATTTTGTTTAGACAGACAGATCAAAATCCTTTGAAACATTTTAATCACTTTCTATAATCTGGTTTTGCCAAGCTCACAGGGGATAAACACTGCAATGAGACAGTTCTGTTCATCCAAGAGTAAAAATAAAAAACGAACATGAAAGAAGCAGGCTTATCACAGTCATAGACCAGGGAAGGATGTGATGCAGGTCAAACATAAAGCAACTACAAATGAAATGTTTTACTACTACAAGGATGTTATGCAGTGTTCTGTCAAGAACTGTGGGGATGAGAACACCATCAGTGTTGGAGTGTACATCTGCAGTTACAGAAGGTCTTTCATGATCTACGAAGGTCATCCAATAAATAAGTTTCCTTATTTTTCTCTGCAAACCACATGTTTTACAATTAAGTTGGTACTGTAGGAACTTCCACTGGCGTATGGCTGGGGTAAGGTGATCTTCAACCGCACGTGCTTGTTCTGTGTTCACCAGTACGGCGCTACCTGCCATGGAGCTACCACTTGAAAGCGTTTCCACTAGTGAAATCTGTCCTGTTATTCGCTTTTCCACGGCAAAAAATGAAATGGCTACCAATATTCATTGCCATTTGGTGTGAGTTTATAGTGAAAGATGCATGCTGGCATTCATGGTTCCTGGATTGGCAGCAAGATGTACATGATGACAGTGCAGCGCCAGGCCCATTACAGCCACTGTTGGTCAGAATGTGGTGGACAAAGATTAATGCGTCAGTACTGATGAGATAATGAATCTACTGCCTCCTGGCACGGAAACTGGCAGTCCTTTATTGCAATGATATTGTTGAATGTCTTGCAGTATTGAAAAGTCTATGCAAGATGGGTCCCAAGTTTTCTTACTGATGCTCACAAGCAATAACAGAACGAGGTAGCCTGAGCTTTCCTGCAAATGCTTCAAAGAGAGGGAGATCAAATGTTTTCCCGCATTGTTACTGGAGATGAAAGCGGGGTGCATTATTCAACTCTAAAAACAAAACCACAAAGCATGCTATGGAAGAAACTTGGCGAACGTGCTCATAAAAAAGGGCCAAGACCTCAGACTCTTTTTTACACTTTACTTTACATCGCACGGACACAAATAGGTCTTATGTAGACAATTGGAGAGGAAGAGCCTAGGAGTGAGAAGGAAGTAGCTGTACCTCAATACTTACCTGGTATGAAAATGGGAAACCACGGAAAACCATCTTCAGGGCTGCCGACAGTGGGGTTCGAACGCACTATCTCCCAGATGCAAGCTCACAGCTGCGCGGCCTTAACCGCATGGCCAACTTGCCCGGTTAGTCCTCAGCCTCTGTAGGCATAGTTTTGGCTACTGCCTTTTGGGACTGTAATGATGTTGTATTGGTTGACTGACTGCCCCAATGCACTGTGGTCACACATGAGAGGTCCTGCACGGTCCTCACGAAGCTCAGAGTTAAAATCCAACGAAAACGTTCTGGTCTTGTCTCAGAAAATATTGCCCATTCAGCTCAAAGGATGCAGGATTTGCTGCAGAACTTCAAAAGGGACCTTTTTCCCCCATCCACCTCATTCTGCGGAACTTGCCCCGAGTGATTTCCATCTCTATCCACAACTCAAGTTGCACCTTGGAGGTAAGCGGTTTGCAACTGATGAAGAGGTGGAAGAGGAAGTGCACCGCTGTCTACAGAGATGGGACCCGACCCGGTATGATGAAGGTATCAAGAAACTGCTGCCAAGATAACAAAATGTTTGGACTGAAATAGTGACTATGTGGAAAAGTAGTGTACGAATTGTAGAATGAAAATTAAGTATTTCTCAAAGGTAAATAAAACCAAGCACCATGGGGCAACATCTCCCGTAGGGCCATGGCTTACCAAGTGACCACTGCTCAGCCCGAAGGCCTACAGATTAAGAGGTGTCATGTGGTGAGTACGAACAATCCTCTCCGTCGTTATTCTAGACTTCCTAGACCAGGGCCACCATCTCACTGTCAAATAGCTCCTCAATTTTAATCACATAGGCTGAGTAGACCTCCAACCAACCCGCAGATGCAGGTAAAAACCCCTGACCTGGCCAGGAATTGAACCCAGGGCCTCTGGGTTAAAGGCAGGCATGCTATCCCCACACTGCAGGGCCAACACAAGTGTAAATAGCCTGCTTGTATTTTTTGTAAAATAGGGAAACCTATTTATCGGATGGCCCTCGTACTACGAGACCTTTAAATTTTTCACTTGGATTCATGAAACATTTTGACACTACAGGGGTGCAGGAGGGACTGTGATCAAAAGCTTACATTCTATTACAAGTTAGTTTACTAATAAAAGCGAATTAAAGTATAAAATTCCAGAATATACTCACTTATCCCATTTAATACAGAAGAAATCGAACAGTAGCTGAACTAAGGAAAGGAAGATAAAATGACGCACGAAATGGAGAGTTTGTTAAAGATGAAGCCATACTTTCCATTGTAGACTTAGTTAAATGTAACAAAAAAACTTTCTAGTTTGTCAAACATACAATTTTAACATAAATTATTACACTATAAACATACCCGTAAAAAATAAACACTCTATTATACAAAGAATGACATGTTTCATTCTACAAGAACATCCCGGGACACTATGAAATCACACAAAATATGCATATATGTACAGCATTGTTTACGTTGCATAAACTTGTCAATGATAGAGAGTTCAGTGATAATATGAGCCAGTACTGACAAATTAGAAATTTACAAGTATTAATATATCGAGAAAACTCCTGAACTTATCTAGACTGCCAATGCCAACTTTGTTGTCACTAAATACTATTTCAGGACTGTGGTCATGGAGAGGTAAATGGAAAGTTTTGAGTATAGCACAAACCTTACGGAGAGAGGAAGGGAAGCATGAGAGGGGAGTGCCGAACATTGTGGACCCCTCCTACTAGATGTTAAAATCTAGTACACTGTACCATGGAGAGGAGAGGGGGAAGTAGGATGGAACGAGTGGAGCACTGTGGAATACTCTTTCCACACTGGAGAGGGGAGAGAAGGTTATTAACCTACTTCATGTTATAATGTACTTTTATGTAAGATGGATGAAAACAACTGAATGATTTTAGATGAATAATGTATGGAATTGAAACAGAGAATATCTATAGGATATTATTGTGATAAATGCCAATTTAATGAGTAAGTATGGCCCAGATATTATGTGAATAGAGCGATGTGCGGGGAATTTTTTAAGTGTGTATGGTTATTTAAGTTGGTTACGTTAGCACTTTATGCGATGTAGATCTCGATTCCTTCCCTAATATTCGAAGATTTTATTTTATTTTCAATGTGTAAAATTTTTAGATCTGTGTTGATGTCTGTGAAATAGTGTGAACTGTCGTATATGTGCTCCCCAAAGGCTCAATGCTGATTATATCTGATCGTTTATTGTGTTCTTTGAATCTTGTGTGGAAATTTTGTTTTGTCTGACCTATATAGGTGGCATTGCAGTTACGTTCTTGGCACTTGAGTTCATAGACTTGTGACTTTAAGAAAGGGTCTTTTTTGTTTAGGTGCACTTGTTGATGTGTCTCTGCAATGTGTTGTTCATCCTAAAGGTTAATTAAAACCCTGTTTCCTAAAGATATAACCTACTTTTTATGTGTTATTATTAATGTAGTTGAGAACCAAGTGTGGTGGTTTTCCAGGGACTTTTCTTTTGTTTGTTTAATGTTTTATCTACTGTACCTGTTGGGTGGTTGTCTTCTTTCATGATTTGTTTGACAATTTGTGCCTCTTCATTGAACTCCATTGTGCTCATTGGTATGGAAACAGCTCTGTGTATCATTGTATTCAATCCAGTTATTTTTAGCGTGTATGCATGGTCAGACTCGTCAATAGCATGCAACACCTGAGTGGGCTTGCTGTACACTTTGTAAGACAGCTTGCCATTATTCCTGCTGATTGTGGTGTTATTTTCTTATTAGATTCTTGCTCCATTGTGAAGCTGGTGGAATTTTGTAAATAATTTAGTGTGTTTAATAACTGGTGTGCATTAGTGAAGTCATTATCATAAGCACATGATGTTGCCAACATACCTGCTCCAGTATAATATTCCTTTTGAATGCTGATACATTCAGAAGATGCTTTTTTTGCTAGAGGCTTTACGTCGCACCGACACAGATAGGTCTTATGTCGACGATGGGATAGGAAAGGCCTAGGAGTGGGAAGGAAGCGGCCGTGGCCTTAATTAAGGTACAGCCCCAGCATTTGCCTGGTGTGAAAATGGGAAACCACGGAAAACCATTTTCAGGGCTGCCGATAGTGGGATTCGAACCTACTATCTCCCGGATGCAAGCTCACAGCCGCGCGCCTCTACGCGCACGGCCAACTCGCCCGGTATTCAGAAGATGTTTTCAAAGTTATTCAAAAAATGTTTGCTATTATACCTTATAATGGTGAGCCCATGGCTAACCCTTCTTTGTGGCAATAGATCTTGTCAGTGAATGCAAAGCAATTTTGGTGTAGCATTGTTCTAATAAGGCTAATTATTTCTTTGGTTTCCTGCAGTGAAGTATTTTCTTTATGAAACTTTTCGATAATTTTAATGGATTCATCTATTGTTACGTTGGTGTACATGTTGGTGATGTCAAAGGGTATCTTTAACCCTTTACCACCCACATTTTTGCTCCGCTTATCCCCAGGTTTCAACCTATTAATTAGGAAACATTCAAGCAGAGCACACCGTTTCATTTTCAATAATATTAGAAAACATGCCATCATTTACAACATTTAACATACCATCATGTCCATTTCTCTATTCATTGAGTCATAAGTTTGCCGGTTCAAACCCCACCCGTGCTGGAGATACTCAACACTGAGGTAGGCTGTATTTGTCATATTCTCATGTTGTCTAAATCCCCCTAAGCCAATAAAGATGAGATTCTGGAAGTGTAATGGTGACCTTGTATATCAAATTTCATTTCCTCTAGCAAGTGTCTTCCCATTCTGTTTCTATTTTACTGAAATGCGCCTGTTTGATTGCTGCATTGATATATACGCAATCGGTAATGTCACTGAATAGATTGTCCCCGCCTAACATATGTAAAAATATAACCTATTTCTCATAATACTCTTTTGAAATTATTGATAGGTTCAACATCATCCATATAATCATTGAGTAATGAAACAAAATATTCGTGTTACCTGAATTGCAGCCACATCATCATCAGGTCCGATTTCTAGATATCCGTTTTTACTTATATCACAGTTATCAGTAAAATTATCTTTGTTGATATGTTATTTACTCACTAAAAATTTACCTCCACCCCTGCTCAACAATTCTGTGTCATTTCTTATGCCGTTATTCAGCTCAGTCTCAATATTCGCAGTATTCAATCCCGTCATGTTTACGAATTAAACAGCAGACCAGCACTCGCGGAAGTTCAAGTCCGTTGCCTAGACAACTTCAAGACAAATTCTCACTCTACTTTTATTTCTAAGCCTTGTATATTGTACTGCATGTTCATCAAAGCCTAATAAACAATTCACTACCAAAAAATACAAAACTATTGCATAGATTGCACACGTATGCAGATAATGCAGCTGGGTGTTTTCGGGCAATATGGACCGTAAGGCAAAGTGAATAGTCGGGCGCTTTCGGGCAGGAAGGGGTTGATTAGTTCTAGGCTGGTTTTAATTTATCTGTCTTCTTTAATTGAGATTTTCTCTTTTAGGATTTTTTTCAATTGTTAGCTTAAATTGTAAATTGGCACATCATAATTTACTATTGGTCTAATTTGACATGAGGTTTTGTGTATTTTGGGGATGGCTCTTACTGTGGGGAGTTTGGGATTTTTTGATAGTGAGGCTTTCCTTTTCTTGTTCTGTGAGAATAAAGTCTGTTTGCTGGATAGCATGTTTTATTTTGTTTTGCAATTTATTTGTAGGGTCACATTGTAGTTCTTGAATTCCGTTGTTGTTGATGACAGCTATTGTTTTGTTCTATAAACCCAAAAATAGAACATAACAAGAAGTGTCAAGAGTATAGATCTTGAATAGCAGTGCACTCGCATCTCAGATATATTCAGACACCGTTCTCTTCTGTAGTGTCTATAATTTAGAACTCAACCAGCAAACATTTATTCAGAGAACAGTGTGCATAAGCTGCAGAATTTCACCTTTAAGCAACTCCTGGACAATACCACATCTATAAATTAGCAGTTCACAGTGTTGGGAGTAGATTTTTGCTGCCGAGTCACAATTATTCATTGAATATCCCTCTTTCAACTCTCAAGGCTTTCAAAGACTCTGAGGTGCAAGAATGAGGTGCAGGAATTCACTTTTATGCCAGTATAACTACAGACGTGTGCTGGGATATTCAGCTTCATCAAATACCTCTAGAATGGACCCAAATTACACTCCCCAACATGAAAGTAGAATGTTATCACATCACCATGTAAGCTATCAGATGAAGAGAGACTGAACTGTAAGCCACACATTCAGAAGATTACAATGGACTGTGTTTACAGTAGCAACAGACAGAGCAAGGAAAGATGATGACAATAAGTCGCTTCTTCTCCAAAATTATTTCACAGCTTCTCCGCCAAGGCAGAGTTTTACTATGAGATCACCCAACATTAGTAACATTGTAAAGAAGTTTAAATAATGCAAATCTTACCTGGAATTTCTTTTGGAGGAAAAATATGTTCACTATGAGATTCAAAGACCTACTGGCCATAACCAAATTAAATCCAGCACCCACAATTGTCCTTCAGTTCAGCAGCTACTAGCACTAAAATTGGATAATGTATGATAGGAGATGATGTAAATCCCACAACGAAACCATTACCAAACCATGGAGAATAAAAACATAACCATACAACCTACAGAAATCCATTTCAATAAACGCCTGAGGTAATCAATACACAATAAACAGTCATTTGATGGGTACTTAGCTCATGAAATGTCCTGATGCCTCGATCTTGAAACGCTGCCTGTCACAACTTCATTGGTAGCTGGACCTAACCAAGGTTCCTTCACTATCAAGTCCACAACTTAAATTCAGCTTTTGCCACTATCAAACATAGCATGCACTGCCATCTCCCTAGTAAATGCTAGAGGCCACGTGTCCACTTGGCGACCATAATCTGGGGGCATGTGCCACCAGAAGCCCTTTCCTTACCCCAATGAACAAAGTTTCTGTCACTAGTTGGACCTATTGATGTATATAAATACTGTTGTTTGTACTTCCTAAGAGTTGGCTGCCTTGCGTAGCACATTATCAAATACTCCCAGACAAAGAAACAAAAGAGAGACATACTTTTCCTAGATGCCCATGTAGCAAATGGCGACTGCTGGGGTTAATATTGGGGAAGCACATAGTAAATTATGCCCCTGCCAAACTTATTCAGCTACTAAGGGTTAAATTCTGACCTCTATAAAGTTATTTGCCATGAGACTCACAAGTGATGCATTTGTTGTTCTTTCAAGCCAGGCTGGTTCCTCTTTGATTTTTACTTGCAGGTCTATTTCACACCGCAACTGAAGTAGTTAGAAGGTACTGGGGTTCTTGATTACTTCCAATGATTTTACACTAAAACATAGGCCAGAGAAATATATTACCTTATTGCTGTCATTGCTACTTAGGTTATCTGTCAACAGACTAAACATTATGCTTGAAATTTTACATGACCGTTAATATTATGAACATACCAAAAAGACTCAACATTTTACATGACTGTTAATATTGTGATCATACCTATTGGACCTCAAGTTTTCTATGACTGATACTATGCAGAAGAATCTCCATAACAACACTGATAACCATAACCAGAATTCTACATATGATATCCTAAACGGAAACTTCTCAAAATTTCGAACCCTACTACCATATGTCGCAGCCTACAGTGTAAAGAACAACTCGACATTCACAGCGTCACTATTAAATTGCAAACATAGGTAAATAACACAGCAACACAATAATTAAAATTATGCACTACATATTGTAATTTCTTTCTGAAACTAATATCCGCGATTCTTCACCTGCGTAGCCCTTCAGAAATATTCTTCACTCCAAAAAAAATTTGATAGGTAAGGTAAGTTACGTTATATTGCTACAACACACGAGGAACAGATTTGCTGGCACTTGTGACACAAAGGCCAGGAGTTTTCAAAAAGAATGCCAGTAATATGCGTATACAGTTTTAATGCTTAAGTAGAAATAAAATTTAAGAAAATTAAAAATATTAAATGTTAAAAATATGTAGAATGCTGAAACTGAGAAAGATTAGTATTAACTTCTTACTGTTCCCAATTGAGATCTATAATTTTCGCAAAAGTAAATTATAGAACTTGAACCTTACCGACAATAGAGATTGTGGACACAGTGTAAATGATAGAAATCACAATTTCTCAATGAAGAAAATCTGTAGCACAATAAATTAACGGGATAGGCTGTGCAAATGGCTAATACGCGTATTACGTAACACATACCTCACACCTAGAGACAAAACCTGATATTTTAATTCAGTGTAATCACTTAAAACAAACACTTAAAGAACGGATTTGATTTGTATCAGTCAGTAGAACGGGCTGAATTTAGGAAAGGATGAATTACCAGTGAGAACTCCAGAGTACACGACACTTCTTGAAAACAGCACTGGGTGCAATGTCCCGTTATATTTGTAACTATCAATACAGTCCTGTTCTAGTGGGCTTTACACGTTGTCAAAGAGAATGAGTTAGAGATGACTCTCAACGTTATTTTTCACTTCTGTACGCAACGGCTGCGCAAAGATCGCCAGGAATTGCACACCAGCGCCTCTAGTGTAAACAGGGCTGAACTAAAATTACCGAGCGGGTGATTTAAATCGTTTAGCGCGCGGAGGGTACCCAGGTTCTCGTCCCCGCTCCACCCTTAAATATTATATTAAATATATTTTTTTTAATTTCTCTTATATTTTTCTTTCATTTCCTTTCCTTTCTTTCCTTCTTTCTGTTACCTTTTTCTGAAATACTGCATTCTGAACAACAATACACCTGGAGGTTGGCCTGTGCTTTATTATTATTATTAATATTTTTTTTTGCTAGAGAAAAGAAGCTTACCACTTGTGCTGCTTATTATAATTATTTCAAATATGGAGCTATATTTTATTTTTACTAATTCACAAAGCCTTGAAGGATCAGAGTGACTGGCCTTGCCTGTGCTGCTTTTGTTTGTTTCTGCTGAGGAAAAAGGAAGCTAACTCACAAAGGGAGGAAGGAAGTGACCTGAAGGTGAGTGGGATTGGCAATACTTATCTCAGATTAAGACCTATGACAGAAATAGGCACTAACATCCCCTTGTATATCAGTCCTCTTTAACACTACTTAAGCCGACTGTAACAGTCAATAGTATCAAGATATGCCACTTATGCAGGAAATAAAATATAAATACAATGTAAGAAAGAAAACCATACACAGGAACCAAAATGATGAAAGGAAACTCATATGCTAAGGAGGGAGTTTGTAGGATTCAAAGGTAAATTGAAATGAAACATGATCTTTCGATTTATGGACCTATATTCTACCTACTATCCACAGTGTTACAGGTATAAAATTGTGTAGAAATTTGAACAAAAGTTTTAGTGATCATAGTATATCATAATCTCATGACATTATATTCAGCAGTGTTAATCATCAATTAATATTCATCAGCCAGAAAACTATTCAATACAACACAAATACAAGATCATTCATTTATGAAAGAAAGACTGGAACTGACAAGGTATAACATAATACTTTTCTCTCTTATTGCAGTTTAACGTAGCACTGACATTGCAAAAGTTTTCAGCAGCACCATTTGTATTTTCCCAAGGAACTTATTATGATACATCTTTCAGTCTGTCAAATGAGGCACCTAGGGCCACACACTGAAAAATATTGAGATTTGTACTTCTTTTGCATCTAGAGGATGGCAAATCTCTGGCAGAGTAGTGTTTGAAGAAACCAAGACATGATAGCACATACTCTGTTCCTACATACTGCACCAAAACACAACATATCATTCAATCAGTCATCTGCATTTAGATGATAAACAATGTCAAGCTACAAAATTGTATGCATCCCTTGTATTCATTAACCTACACTATTTACAATAAAAAAGTTCTATTTTATGTGACAGTAGGATATAGTATGTCAAAATTTTTCTCCTAGATGGAAAAGGATGGAATCATGAATATATTTGAGGGTTTAAAAGACAAGAGAAAGCTTACAGATTATGTGATTGCTCCCTCTTAAAACATGCAGGAGGTACAAATAATGCTTCCTTTCAGTCCATCCGCAGGAGAGGAGTTCTAATAAATTTACAGAAATATGTAGCATCAGGATCTACATACAATAATATGGCAGCTGATCCAGCACAAAACATTCCCATGACAAGTCACAACATAGCTCTACCTATTAAGAGCTATGTCCAAGGAATTGCTTGCTAATTTAGTACAGTATTATGAACAATATGCTGCTACTTCCACAACATTACTGTGTGCAAGGGACTTTGCTGTGACCTAGACGAAATGCCAGTTGAAGACAATGGAAACTCACTTCAGACAGTGCCATTTGTACCTACTGTATATCGAAGGCAGAAATCTATGTTGCTGGTTGCAGAGTAGGCTGATCTGTGGTCTGACAGCATGCACTCCAACCGGCCAACCAAGGAGAGGAGGGGTGGCTATGGTTCCACCGTGTTTCTATACCTCTGCATTTGGGACACAGAAACGGGCTGTTCCCCTACCACTGGCTGTCCTGAGATTGGTTTTTGTTTTTCGCCTGCAGTAAGGCGAATGATGGGACAGTTCCTAGTATATGTCATGGCCACCAAATATCTTGCCCTCACCACAAATCTCCTTGCTTAAGATGATGATGCTTGTTGATGAAAAGGGCCTAAAATATAGTTCATTGTTTTAAGAGTAAGTACAACCAGGCAACCATCCCCTATACATATTAGTAATCGGAGAGAAGAAATGGAAGGGGCTGACACTAGGAAAAATGATGGTATCAGCTAAGGAGGACCAGGGCCAAGGAGGGAAAATAAGACTCCCTAGGCCTATATACATAATACAATCGGGGGCAGAAAAGAACAGGTCGTGATCGAGGTAGATCAGATAGGATAGATGAAAGTGGGGAGCCTGGCACAAGTAAGCGGAAGCAGTGCCAAAATTCAATTAAGGGCTCCGTGGTCGCCTACCCAAGCTCCCAAGTGCAGAGCCTAGATGGCACTCCTTTTAGTCGTCTCTTACAGCAGGCAGAGGATGCAGTGGCTGTTATTCTACTGGCCCTACCCACAGGGGGACAACTATGATAAGGCTAGTTGCTTTACGTTGCACCGACACAGATAGGTCTAATGGCGATGATGGGACAGGAAAGGCCTAGGAATGGGAAGGAAGCAGCCGTGGACTTAATTAAGGTACAGCCCCAGCATTTGCCTGGTGTGAAAATGGGAAACCACAGAAAACCATTTTCAGGGCTGCCGATAGTGGGGTTGGAACCTACTATCTCCCGAATACTGGATACTGGCTGCACTTGTGTTTCAAATTATCCGAAATTCATTTCCCTTGGTGTGGTATGTTTTCATGTTCTGGCCTCAGGAGATTAGTAAAACAAGAACAGTAAGGATGCTTACCTCAAATATCTTGTACTTTTTCTTCAAACACGCAAACGAATATAACAGATATACGCATACAAATCAAAGTAAAGCAAAATGTCACAAACGTCAAAAACGTAGTCGTCCCACGTGGTCCAAGTTGTCAAACTAAAATCGACCAATAGCAATCGGGAGATGTTTCTACCAATAGGAGCTGCCGTATTCGTCACGTGGGCTTAGGGTGACTGACGTGATGTACAACAGCGCGCCCACGTGAGTGGAGGGCAAAAGTATTCAGTCTGGGCCGGGCCCTCGGAAGGGTAGGACCTATGCCGCTGGCAAACCCTTGCACGTGGTAGTGGTGGGGGTAAGGTTCGGCAGTTCGGTTCACTGCCGTCTCAATCCTACATATATAGATTGAGACGGCGATGGTTCGGTTATTGATGTTAGGGAGGAAGGGGCGTTATCGTTGAAGGAGGGATTGGATATGGGTGGGGTATAGTAGCCATTACTGAATGAAAACAGCTCATTTGCGAGCTTTAATCTGAAAATGCAACAACCCGACAACATTATCGAGATCATTTTGCAGTTGCTCACAATCTTGTAACTTATTTATTACTCTGTACAGAATAACATCATCTGCGAAAAGCCTTATCTCTCATTCCACTTCTTTACACATATCATCGATATATATAAGAAAACATAAAGGTCCAATAACACTGCCTTGAGGAATTCCCATCTTAATTTTTACAGGGCAGGATAAAGCTTCACCTACTCTAATTCTCTGAGTTCTATTTTCTAAAAACAGAGCCACCCATTCAGTCACTGATTTATCTAGTCCAATTGCACTCATTTTTGCCACTAGTCTCCCATGATCTACCCTATCAAATGCCTTAGGCAGGTCAGTCGCGATACAGACCAATTGACCTCCTGAATCCAGTATATCTGCTATATCTTGCTGGAATCCTACAAGTTGTGCTTCAGTGGTATAAACTTTGCAACAGTATGGCTTCTCTTCTGGTTGTGTCCGCATATGAACAGTTAGGTCAGACTGCCTTTCTTTGTGAATGATTTGCCACAGACATTGCAGCTCTTTGGCGTCAGGCCTGTATTGGCCCACATATGATCGGTCAGACTGCCTTTCCTTGTGAATGATTTCCCACAGACATTGCAGCTGTAAGGTTTCTCGCCTGTATGGGTCCGCATATGTTTGCTTAGTTTGCCGCTTTTTATGACTAGCCTGTATGTCTCCGCATATGTTCGGTAAGTTTGCCTCTCTTTATGAATGATTTGCCACAGACATTGCAGCTGTATGGCTTCTCGCCTGTATGGGTCCGTATATGATCGGTTAGCTTAGATTTCTGTATGAATGATTTGCCACAGTCATTGCAGCTGTATGGCTTCTCGCCTGTATGGGTCCGCATATGAACGGTTAAAATCCCTTTCTGTATGAATGATTTGCTACAAACATTGCACCTGTACGGCTTCTCGCCTGTATGGGTCCGCATTTGTTCGGTTAGATTACCTCTTTGTATGAATGATTTGCCACAGACATTGCAGCTGTATGGCTTCTCGCCTGTATGGGTCCGCATATGATCGGTTAGCTTACCTTTCTGTACGAATGATTTGCCACAGTCATTGCAGCTGTATGGCTTCTCGCCTGTATGGGTCCGCATGTGACCGGTTAAAATCCCTTTCTGTATGAATGATGTGCTACAAACTTTGCACCTGTAATGCTTCTCGCCTGTATGGGTCCGCATATGTTCGGTTAGTTTATCTCTTTGTATGAATGATTTGCCACAGACATTGCAGCTGTATGGCTTCTCGCCCGTATGGGTCCGCATATGAAGGGTCAGAATACCTTTGCTTGTGAATGATTTGCCACAGACATTGCACCTGTAAGACTTCTCGCCTGTATGGGTCCGTTTATGAACGGTCAGATTGCCTTTGCTTGTGAATGATTTGCCACAGACGTCGCAACTGTTAAGCTTCAAGCGTGTATGGGTCCGCATATGTTCGCTTAGTTTACCTCTCCGTATGAATGATTTGCCACAGACATTGCAGCTGTATGGTTTCTCGCCTGTATGGGTCCGCACATGAACGGTCAGACTACCTTTGCTTGTGAATGATTTGCTACAGACATTGCACCTGTAAGACTTCTCGCCTGTATGGGTCCGTTTATGAACGGTCAGATTGCCTTTGCTTGTGAATGATTTGCCACAGACGTCGCAACTGTTAAGCTTCAAGCGTGTATGGGTCCGCATATGTTCGCTTAGTTTACCTCTCCGTATGAATGATTTGCCACAGATATTGCACCTGTATGGCCTCTCGCCTGTATGGCTCCACATTTGATCGGACAGCCTGCCTTTGCTTGTGAATGATTTGCCACAGACATTGCATTTGTGAGGCTTCTCACCTGTATGGCTAAGCATATGATCGGTCACACTACCTTTCCTTGTGAATGATTTGCCACACACATTGCATGTGATTGGCTTCTCGCCTGTGTGGCTCCGCATATGATAGTTCACCCTGACTTTGCTTGTGAATGATTTGCCACACACATTACACCTGTATGGCTTCTCGCCTGCACGGGACCGCATATGATCGATCAAACTCTCTTTCTGTATGAATGACTTGCTACAGATGTTACAGCAGTATCGGTTCTCGCTCGTGTGAGACCGCCTAACGCCCGGCCTTTTCCTAAAAATTTTGTGGGATACTGAGCATTCGTTTTTAATCCCACCTTTATGCAATCGCGTGTCCCCTGTCAGCATTTTCCTCTTTGTAAAGCATTTATCAGAAAATCCGCACACTTGGAGCGGGTGGATCCTGAGGTATTTCGACAAGCTGCCGGGTCGATCTTCCTTGTGTCTCTTCAGATGTCGCAAGAGGTCCAACTTCCTAGCCAGGACCTTACTGCACACACTACACCTAAAACTAGATGATCCGCCGTCCGGAGGTTGATGATCTTTATAGCTCACCTCGGGTCTCGATCTACAGTGACAAATGAAAACCATGTGACCAATAGTTCAACAGACAAATCCACTACAACTCTCACACAGGAGATTTGCTACTGGACATTCCAATCACTGATATCCAGTGCAGAGAGCTCGTTACTCATAAACATTACATTCCTGAGAGTAAACATCATCTGAGGTTAAATTTCAAAAGCTCTCACTTGTTACGAGAAGATATTGCGTCTTTTCTCAATCACGATATCACGCACAAGTAACTTGTCACGGTTTAGAAATGTACGAGTTAATTTTGAAGAAAGCATGAGAAGTGGTCCAGCTTAAAAGGGTAAATACTCGTACAAGCTCTTTAATCCAGCACATATAATGCTATCGAAATCCGTAGTCTGTTCTCCTACATAAAGAACGGCATATGCTTTCGAGTTTTGATCTTGTTGAAGCACTCTGCGCTTTGTTGCAGGCAAGTAATAATTTTTGTAATGGACCTTGTTCTTGAGGTTGTTTGAGAGAATGTCTGTGTTGTAGATATTAATAAAGTTGAGAACTTTTGTCGACATTCAGCAAGATCTGTTGAAACATGGCTAATCATTTATGAATGTTATTTGTCACACAAATATACATATTGTGTTTGTAAATTGTTATCATATCACTATACCATTTTATTATGTCACTGTGTCGCTTTTCCGAAATATGTATCTTTGATGTGCAATCAAACATAGCCAACCTATATATAGGACGGTAGGTTTATACAAGGACGTTCATACTTACTACCATGTACTACATCAGTCTACGTCTTAATTGCTGTATTTAACACGGAAACCACTAATCCCGATGAAATCCTGGTAAAAGCTGAAATATAACAAGTATACGACGGCTCTCTCCCTAGCATTGATACTGTCTTTTCTCCTCAAGACACTGCTGTTAAAGACATTATGAAGGCAACACAGAATATGGCATTGGTGGTAGCGTTTTATTACAATGTTCTAATATCCTGATTTTGAAACTAAACGCAACCTATCATGCCCTTGAATATTCTTACACGTATTACTTTAACAATACGGATAGAAGGAGCATGAAAATCAATGCTTGAGCCAAAATTCGAGATGACAAGACGTTGAATTGCACCGTAGTAGATATTGCTGCCATGTATAAGAAGGAATATTATTCTATTTATTTCAAAAGATCACGGGCAACGTGATTATTTTTAGTGGATTCATAACATAGTTGGATAGCATCCATACTGAGCCTGTCTCCCCACCACAGAGTAGTTCTACATATTCTACGGAAGAAGGGCAGGAAATGCAAATTTCTTGGTTAAAGGTGAGATCCGCTTACAACTGCCACATGGGAAAATCGATCACGCAGGCTAAAATATATCGTAACATGAACTGGTACTTTCCAATTCATGCTCTATGAACTGAATTCACATGGCCCAGTCGAATGCATGACTGGCTCACAAGCAAAGTAATGGGAGGCTCGACCATGCATTGTTACTGCACTCTTTGGAGAAAATAAGTGGACAAATGAAAGGGAGGCATTGATTCCAGATATGACAGACTAAATCTCTTGATCATCAAACAAGATATTGATGTTGACACCACTAGACAACAGGGGGCAGAAAATACGACACTGGATTGTATGTCATGCGTTCTGTGGCATATCACACCAAGCAAACGTGCAAAAGCCTGTAACCCTTCTTTTTACGTGAATACGTGATTCCTCTGACAAGTAATTTATCAGGTTTACAATTAGTTTTCAGTAAAATAATGTTTCATTTTGCATTGATAAATATTCTACACGAACCAGCTATATTGCTGTAACACGTGGCGCGTCCCAGGTGACGGATACGGGTTCCCCGCTGGCCTGCCGATGAATATGAGCAAAATATAAAATCTATCGCGTACCAAACATGTACAAAGTCTTTAATGGCAACTTTGGCGGAGATGGAGACGTTCACTAGGGACCAGATGGCGGAAGAGGTACACTAAATTTCTGGAAGTTAATGCAGAAAAGAGGGTAGCGTTTCTTCTCTAGAGGAGTGGCTGCAAAAGGCATCTGTTCTCCATGTCCGCAGCTGCGTTAATAAATTCCGTCATGAGCCCTTAAATGCTTCAAGACAAGCCGGCCGTAAAATAATACCGCTACATCATTACAGAAATATGTCTCATGGTAACGGAGCCAAGCTTAGTGCAGCCCCTAGAAGGGACGCACATTGGCAGTGCCCAGTCAGCATGAAAAGTATGCTAGGGTTGCCGTCGTACGGGCTGTGACGGCTAGCCATGCTAGTACCCCCATTTTGTATCCCATCATTGAATTATGCCTGGATGAAGTAGCGAATAAGCCACTGCACTTGAGGGAAGGCTTGTAGGCATCTGAGAGGTGCGGAAAAAACGATGGAATAGAGAAAAGTCATTTGAAACGATATGTGGTTACTAACTGGTGTACAACAGAAACCGAAGAACAGCTCATGGTGTTGACATTGTCATATCAGCTAAATTTGACGGTTCAGTCTCCGAGGTGCAAAAGTTTGACAATCGCTTGATGTAACTCGTCCGCATTGGGGAGAGAAGGAAATTCCAATGTTTCAGCGCAACGCTCAACAAACTGACGTGCGCATGGAAACCAAAGATGCGTTCTGGGCACTGCCTGACATGAAGACCGCTGCCGCTGATCTGAATGGACGTGTCGGACCGAGGAAAGAAGAACAAACAGTCCATGGCGTTCATGGACATGGAGAAAAGAACGATGCCCAACAAATTCGCGATTATGCAGAAACTGATCATCGCAAACACACGGTTCAAAAAGAGTGATAGTCATCTACTCTGTACTACAGTGGCCCCCATCCAATTGGCATTGCCTACATCCTTGTGAGAGGGTGAAATCTCGAAGATGTTCTAGAGATAACAGTTGCCCCTTATTAAATCCTTGCGATGCAACAACGACCAGTCTTCTAAGCTGTGGATAAAGTCACCAAGAGCCCAATACTTCACAGGAAATAGACAAATTGGGATCAAATGATTGCCCCTGAAGAAGGAGACTAACGTCGTTGCAAAAGTTACAGAGTCACAAATCACCGTAGTTGAACTGAGGCGGACTAAACTGAAAGACGCCTTTCGCTCTATTCCTGGAACAATTAAGTCAGGGCGACGACAACGAAGGATTAAACATGACATATGGCCAAGGAATGAAGATGTTAAATATGCAGTACGGTTGAAGAAGCAGCTGTACCACGAGTTTCTTGCTCGTTGGAATGCCTACAAGGCAGCCACTCGTAAAATGAAGGAGGTATTTGCGTAACAAAATCAAACCGGTAGGCAGGTCTATATGTGAAACATGACATGCGCGAATTCGAGCGGAATTTTTAACGGCTAGTCCAATCGAGCCATCGCAAAACGTCAGAAGTCCAACGTTTTTACTGCATCAATGAGGAAACAGACGACTTGCTACTGGACAGGCGGGAAGCGCGAGTACACTGGTGGAACTATTTTGACAACATCTCAATCATGGAATTTCCGTATCTACCAATCCTAATCACCTCCGCTGTTGAAGGTCCAACGTAGGAAAATTACGTCACTGAAGTCCAGACTACGCTGAAGGAAATGAAACCAGGGAAAGCCATCTGTCCCATTACCTTCCAGCAGAGTTTTGTTTCTCTCAATGGGGGGATGCAGCAGTGTGGCTAAAGCAAGCTTTTCAACCATATCATCAAAGAAGGTCAAAAACAAACAGACTAGCGATGGAGTATCAATTCAGTAATAAGGGAAGCCCTGCCGATTTTTCTAATCACGGCCCGAACATACTTCTGAGCCTCACAATGAGAGACTTAGAACAAATCTTCGACAAAAGGATTAGCGATTTAGACAAACAAACAACAAGCCAAGCTGGATTTGTGTAAAATTGTGGCGCAATAGGAGAAACCCATGCTGCCGGACTGTTACTTGAGAAACACTGTGAAAAGAATAAGAGGCTTCATCACAAATTTCTGGACCCTTAGAAGCCCTTCCATCGGGTACTTCATGACCTAATCAGTCAGCCCTACAAGTACATGGCATTCTAGAGCACCTTGCTGAGAGGGTATAATTGCTCTACAAAGAACAAATGAGTTGTGTTCAAGCCAACGCAGTAGCGTCTGATGACTTCCGCATAACTGTAGGAGTCCATCAAGGCCCCGCCTTATCACCACTGCTGTTCATTCTTGTGATGGACACAATTACCTCAGACTTGCACAGTCCAAAATCATGGACACTTCTCTAAGCAAATGATATCATTTGGCTGAAGAGAATAAGCTAGACCTGCAGCGTCAAACAGAAGACTGGAACAATCGACTAGCGCAATAAGCCCCGCGCCTCAACAAGAACAAGACAGAATACATTGCATTACATCGTCGAGAAGTTGGAACCATGCATGTTGACGTTGAAGATATAGCACGAGTAGAGATATTTAAGAATATTGGCTCCACAATCTATGATTATACAAAGCCTGACTGAAGTGGAGAATGACAACAGGCGCCCTTCCGAACTTTGGACGAAGGGCCATCTCTAAACTAAGTTCTACCGAACTGATATCTGTCCTATCAATATCCATCCTGTCGTTTTCTACGCCAACGAATGCTGACCAGCTCTAGAGGCAGAACGCCAACTAAGCATCATGGATACGAAGTTGCTTAGGTGGAAGGCTGGCATAATTAGACTAGATCACATTTCAAATGATGTTATTAGAAAACGTTTTGGCATTGCAGCGATCCAGAAGAAAATTGGGGAAAGGCGTGTGGGCTGGTTTGGGCATGTGTTGCGTGTTGAGGACGATATATTGGGAAAGTCACACTATTACACAGAAAGTCGGTGAAAAAAGGCGCTAGGGACGAACCAGACAGCATAGACTGATAAAGTGCACAACGGCCTGAAATTTGGAAGACTACATGCAGACATGGCCCGAGACCGATCTAACTGGAGTCAATGAACCACAACACCGGACCCTGCCACCAGATGCAGACTGATGAATATTGTTACAAAAATGAAATGCAATGGATATTTTACACATCCTAACATTCAAAGTAGTTCATTGTATGTTCAAATTTTCTCCCCTAATGCCTATGTCCGATATCTATAAAAACTATTTTTCAAAAAATAGTGTTTGAATGTCTGAACGCTTCTGGATTTCGTGTTTAAGTGACTCCTATAAATGCATTGTGAAGAAAAACTTATAACTCAAAAAAATAAAAAAATAGGGTATATCTGTGTTAAATGGGAAGGGCAGTCAGAATATCCGGTGAAATTCTATGAGTACCTACAAGAGGGGAGTCCATCAGTGTATTCTAGCCTGAATAGAATTTTGCAATTCATATGTCTGCTTACATACGACATAGACAGCAGACGATCATATTAATCAGTTTGTTATTTTCACTCCGATCACGCCTATAAATATGAAGACCATGGAGGAGTGGCACAAAGTGGTCAGCTCAGGGCCATGTGACACTCAACGCTCTAAGGCTGGAAGGAAGCCACATAACTAAGTGGTTACTTCAGGACCATGTGTCTCTACACAAACGGAAGTAAGCCTTATCACTAATTATTTAGCTCAGGACGATGTGTCTCTCCACAAATGGAAGGTAATCTCATCACTAATTGGTAACCTCAGAAATACGTCTATTTCCACAAGTCAGCAATTAGGAAATTTTATGAATCTTAAAATCTTTTCTTATGTAATTCAATACCCAACTGGCATGGCAAATAGTTAAGACATTTTAAAGGAAGTCATTTAAGTTGCGGCATGATATTTGCTGAAATGAGAGTGAGGAAACAATAGCGCCTGAGGTGAGATATAAAACAAAGTGGGAAGTAGCAGATAAGATCCGGTCGACTGAATCCTTCAGAAGCATCTAAAATCTATGATGTAAAATGGACTAAGCTACGTAGACAATGGACTCTCCTCTGACATATACGCCAAGAAAAAAGAAGACACATAAAATGCATGTCGCTTTGCTGGTCTCTGCACAAAATATGTTTAGAAAGTAAAAAGCTAATTTAGAATCCATAAAAATAGAAGTATGATTTTGTGTGTGAAAAGGTTTCATAAGCAACATTTTGACTGGTGGTCATAATACAAGATTGTTCTCTAACGTAGCCTATTGTGTCCTGTTACACATGAATTACAAAGAAACAGAGAGTGTGAGCTGGTACTTGGTAGTTCTGAGGACCGACATGGATATTTCTTGCCACTAGTTGTGAAAGTACAGTAGGAACAAGTCAGTGCATCACATAAGAGCCGAGAAGACTCTAACCACTCACAAAATCAAATAAACCATTCAGAATTCATAGTTTCCATCACAAATCTGGTTTGAAGTCAAACCTTAGGCTATGACTAGCCATCGCATGACCTGCTGATACAAGGGCTTGGTTAAGAGCACCAATCCGAGACTATACAATCATTTCACACAGATTATCAAAGATCACTTCACACAGTAACCAACAAAGGTGTGACAGCAAAAAATTAATCTGCAATGTCACAACTACAGTTCAAAAACTCTACTGCATTAAATGTTTTAAAACAGGTCATACACTTGTGGTACTTTGTAAGGTCAGTGACAATAATTACAATTTTGAAATAATATTATATCACTACGTTATTTACCTATTATTATTATTATTATTATTATTATTATTATTATTATTATTATTATTATTAGCATAGGGCAACAAGTATATATACAAATATATAGTATTTACAAATATACACAGACAAGAAACATGTTTTATAGCAGAATGTCCAGTTGAGTGATGCACTGTATAGCTTCCTCTGTTGGTTCCAAAAAGTCACTCGGGCTACCTGTGTAGGAATGTCGTGTACATTCACTTACAATATGGGGATCATCTGTCGAGATGCACCACAGTCGCACTCTGGTGATGAGATATATTTCCACTTATAAAGGGCATCCCTGCATCGTCCATGATTTGTTCTCTCCCAATTCAGAGTGGTCCAAATCTTACGTGGAAGATGACGTTCACCAGAAAAGATGTTGTGTAAGGAACTGTCTGTGGCAACTTTCCAGCGACTTCTCTATTCTTCTAAAGGGTGAAAATTCCCATCAGCCAATGCGACAGCATCATGCAAAGATGGATGTCGTGACTCCAACCTCGTTACCTTGAGAACAGGAATATCATCCAAAACAGGCAGTTGCGGGTTCATTTCTATCTTCTTGAACTCTCGGATGGGAGCATTTTATCTTTCAAAAACAGGTGGCATTATACCTGACAGAATTGGGAGCCAATAAAGGGATGTGGACTGGATAGTACCAGATATTAACCGCAAGCTAACATTCAGTTGAGTATCAATTAGTCTTCTATATGGGCTATCCAGCCAAACTGGTGCACAGTACTCACCACACGAGAATACCAGTCCCAAAGCACATCATAAAGTCTTTGTTGATGAACACCAACTTGAGCCATACAATTTCTGAAGGATAATATTACATGTTTTGAGCTTTTTTGACAGATTCATAAGATGTTGTTTGTAAGATAGTGCACCCTTGAAAATTGGTTATTGGTTTGTATGGAAAGAATATTTTATTACTGGGGTGGAACAATGCATAAAATTATCATCCAGGAAGGAGATTCCAACTCTGACTGTCTCTGCTAGCACGCAGCGGAACAGGTTTTTTCCCCCGCCGTGTAAGGGAGTCTGGGTTTTTTTGTACCTTGTTGAAGACACCAGATGAGTAGCACGTGGACACGAACTCTACGAGACCAAAAGCGATCAATACTTTGAGATTTTGACGTCATGATATTTAACCAATTGGATCGCAAGGTTAGCCCGATCGCTAAATCTCAGCCAATAAAATTCAACTAACAAACACACCTACGTCTTGAAGAAATAAATACCCATGTATCTGGGGGAATCGCTCTCTTTTGCTCTTTTGCTTTTTTCTGTCTTCAGTTGTCTACGTGAATAATTGCTTCGTACAATACAAGTCATCGTGTTGTAAGAGCACATGTGTAATTGGAGACGGCATATACGACGTTGAACATTACAAGCATTCATTTGATGAAAGATGATATTTTTTCTGCTTCTGAGGAAATTTTGAGATATGGAAATATTGGAAACGCAGCAGTTCAGATTTCCTTAATTTCATAAATCTGAGGAAATTTTAAAGTACGTAAAACTGTGCCAGCTTGGAGAATCGAGTGTGTGTTGGGAACTATTACTAAAACAAACTTTTTAGTTTCAGCTTTCACCAGAAGACGGAAGATTACTAGCAGTCCTGAACTATTTCGGAAGAATGGAACTTCAACATTACGACGGAGTTTGTAACTGTCCTAAGTCCTCGTCTGCTGCAGCCATGTGTAACTAAAATGTGAGGCATAATTCAGCCCAGGGGAGAATAATATCGGAGATGGAGTTTGGTTAAATATTCACTGATCATCAACCGAGTCCAGAAGCCAAGTCTACTACAGCTAAGATTTTAAATTATACTTTTCTCTATTTTCTGTTGCAATAATTATGTAGACGTAGTCCTTGCTTGAATATTTGAGATCATTTCTAATAGTCTTTGTAGTTAGGAATTTCACTCTTCTTTCACTGGTGTTGGTAGATTTGATGTGTGTGAGAGTGTATTTGGGACCTATAATTTGTTCTATTCGAATGAGTGCTTCGTGACATGTTCTCACTGTCCCATGATAAGTCGAGGAAAGTGTTAAAAATATTTGACCCACGCGATAACGTTTATTAATTTATAAATTAATGATGGAATAATTTTTGAATTATTTGGGACAGAATATCGACGTGTTCTGTGAACTTAGGATTTTTCCTTGATGTTTTGTGGTTTACCATAGATTCGAGATAGGATAGAGTCATCTATGATTTCATCAAACCATAGCCTACGATGACGCGACCGCGCGCGTATAATAATAATAATAATAATAATAATAATAATAATAATAATAATAATAATAATAATAATAATAATAATAATTGACATTATTACGGTCTAATAGAATGTTTAAAGGTCATGAGTGTAATTATTACTGCGCTTATAAGCGATTAATGTGTGCTATATTGAATTAGATGTAGGCCTGGAATATTGGTCGTGGCTTGAATGTCCACAAATTTTGCATTTACTGTTATTAGTATTTTTGAGACTTGTAAATGGATCTTAAGATAGGATTTTATTTGTGTGTCCATTACATGAGTCAGTTAAGGAAGAGAGTGTGTCTTTGAACATAATTTCTTCTTATGCAGCACATATTGATCGATAATTTCAGATAATACGAGATTAAAAATAACGTAGTCGTGACTCATAGACCGTATGCGCGAATGCTTATTTATCTATGACTGTAGGCAATTCTATGGAATTTTAGTGATGAATTCTACTATAAAATTATCCTGGAACATCGTCGTGGAATCTATTTCATTGGAAAAGTGATAATCCCGCTACAATCACACACCAAACGATCGTAATGGTAGCCCTTGTCTGATATCGTCATCAGGAGAAACTCTCATATTTCAAATAAAATTTAAAATTAAAAATCAAGAGATAGGTTTCGATAAATCTATTTGATAATATTACCGTGGACCAAAGCTTGAATGTGAGATGGATATTTTGTAAATGTGATTTTCATGGTGATATTTCGTCATGATGTGCGTACGCTGTGTGCGTAAAGTTTCGAATTTCCTGTTGTATTGTGGCGAGCATATTTGGCTCAATTATAAATCTTTAAGCAATTTTACGACGGAATAAGATAGACTAGTATCTTTGCTTCGAGGGAAAATACTTAAGCAAGGATCGCGTCAATGAACTAAGCTCACAAAATGTAAAATGTTTAACTTTACAATGCGAGAATTTAAGTCATTATTGTGAGTTGTGCACAACACTAGGTCAATTGACACAAGAGTAAAAATCGAATGAGTTGAATATTGGACTTAAAATAATTTAAGTAAATAATTTGAAGCATAAGTAATTAATTAGAATAATATTTGATTAATAGAAATGATCTTTTTTATTTTCCATGAGAGGTAAAAATTTGACTCACGGCTAAATAAATCGCAGAGTATTGTTAATTTAAATAATAATTTGAAAATCAGATTTTTGATATTTTGAGATAGGATTTTCTTAAATAATAAGTTAATTAATTTCCTAATACGATTTATTAAGACTCAGTTTCGTATCTTTGCAGAATGCAATTTAATGAAGAACTGTGGGTGAATTCCAGCAGGGAAGAGCTAAATATTTTTATTCAAGATTTTGAAAATATTAATGGAATTTGGAAAGTGCTAATATTTTATTTCATAAATGTTAAAACCCATTTTTTAAGTGTTTTCATTTGTAGTCAGTCCTTAGGTTGTCCCTATCAATAATTTAGCGTTGCCTGTAAGCAAACGTTCCGGCTCTGGGACTTTTGCTTACCGGCTGAGCTGCCCGGCAAAACGGGGGCAATAGTGTGCGATCAAGTGTAATCCACAAATATTTGGGATAGCTGCTATGCCGAAGTTCTTGGTGACAAAAACGTATGTGAAGTTTAATGCCAGCTTGGCGATTATTCAGGTGAAAACATGACACTTCTGTTTTGTTAGATTTAGGACACAGTTGCCATTTCTTGAAGTACGTTTCAAGTGAAATCAGGTCTCTTTGTAGCACTTCTTCTGTCACACTAAGGTATCGATTTTGAGTGGCTAGTGTTATGATATCAGCATAACAAAATGTTTGCGATGATGTTTCTGGGAGATCGGAGATATACAAATTGAACAGTAGGGGAGACAGTACCGATCCTTGAGGTAATCCATTTATGAGCTTCCTTTCTCTACTCATACTATTTCCCATACACACTCGAAACCTTCTGTCATTGAGCATATTGCTTATAACCTGCACGATGGTCCTACGGGGTGCAATTCGGAGAAGCTTGTAAATTAATCCTTCTCTCCAGACTGCGTCAAATGCTGCTGTAAGACCAATGAATACAGCTGAGGTCTTGAGTTGTTTCTGGAAACCTGCTTCCATGTGGAATGTCAGTGAAAGCACTTAATCGCAGCAGCTGCGATTTGGCCTGAATCCAGCTTGATCAACTGTAATATGCTGAAAAATAGTTGCGCTGATTCTGTTGTGGAATAGCCTCTCAAAACGAAGGGCAACTGGTCTATAACTGCTTGGGTCATTGGCAGGCTTACCTGGTTTCAAGATGGAAATCACTTTTGTTCGTTTGAATTCTGCCGGGAGTTGTCTGTTCTGTAGAAGGTCGGTAAAAAACCTTAACAGCCAACTTCTTGCATTCTTCCCTAAATGAATGCGAAATTCCGGATGAATGTCGTCAAAATCTGGAGCTGTACTTGGTTTAACGTCTTTGAGAGCAGCATTGATGTCTTTCACCGTAAGCGGTTGTGAATACCTTGATGTGCGTGGTGTTCTTGATTCCAGAGTTTGGAGCTGGCGCCGTATGTATTTGGTATGTTTCTTATCTGATGGAGTTTGGGAAGTTGTGACGATGTGAGATGCTACTTCATCCGGAGTAACTCCAGGCTGTTGCTTCACCAAAGGTGTCCTTCCTCCAAGTTTTCTGCGGTGCCCCCAAGATCTTCTACTGGAATGAGTTAGGTCGATATTCTCCACTGTCTCAATCCACCGTTCTCTCCAGGTAGTATCCATGCTGGAAAGAAGTTCATCAGCTATGTCTTCATCACCAGTATGCAGATATTAGTTATAGAGTGCATCAGTCTCTACATTCCAACCAGGGATGTATTCTTTTCTATGGCATACTCTTCTTACCCGCCATCATAACTGCATCTACGAAACGCTTGTAATTGTGCTTGGGAGCATTCCACCTAACACATTTATCCAGTTCAGTGGTGAATGTTGACCAATTTGCTTTTCTGAAGTTCCTCTGAGCATGTGGTATTGACCGTACAACAGGAATTTTGATGCCAATGTCCACTACAATGGGGCCATGTTGACTGTGGGGAAAATGTCTTAACACTTTACGACTGGTATGTAAGGGCTGTCCTGCATCATTGCAGCTAACAAATCACAAGTCAGGATTGAAATCCCTATTTCATGCAGCTGACTGGAAAGTACCAAGATCTTTTGGGTCAAAAATCAGATGGAGATTGTTCATTTCTGTCTATTCTACGAGTTTCTTTACACATTCATTGTCATTCGAGTACTTCCATAGTTCGTGATGGCTGTTGAAGTCGCCTATATAAACTGCAGGGTGTTGAGCAGTCGGGAGTACGGTACCTGACCACTGTGCGTTTGGGGATTTATAAATGTTAAAAATAGTAATATGTGCCACACGCACAGCAACACAATGGATATCTTCGTCTTCGTTTTGAAAGAGTATTGAGGCATCTTGCATATTATTACGAACATAAGTAGCTATACCATGTGCACTGTGATATGTTGCACCAAGAGCTGTGAAACCGTTAATGATGCACCTTTTCCGAAACTCTTCTTCATTGGCTGTATGGATTTCAGTATACCCACATCTATATTATTATTCAAGATAACTTTGGATAGGTAGTCACATTTTGCTCTGCTGATGCTTTCTACATTAAGCTCGAAAACATGGATGAAAGGTCCGATGTTTCTTGTCTGGTAGCTCTGTGAAGAGCCATTTCCATGAAATACATCTGCCATTGCTGGAGGATCTTTAAAAAGATAAGTCCAGCAGCTACAGTTACTGCTTTCTTAGCACCACCCGGGGGTCACGTGTAGGGCACTCTGAGGGTAAACCTACAGACGTGAAGCAATAATGTACCGCCTAATTATCTACTTTTATGAGATAATAAATTCAATTACTTGAAGAATTCTGAATTTTTTTAGGCAACCTGCACAAATTTAAAACTCCACTTGTACCTTTCCATTTTATTAGTTAATACTAATTGTGTAAGTATGTTTGCAATCAACACACTAGAAGCACCTGACTGTCAATGAACACTAAAATCAATCAGAAAGTGTGACCACATCACTGGAATGAACATAAATTCAATAGCACAATTTTTTTAAGCTTACAACAATGCACAAGTTTTATTTGAAAACTATGATACCGAAGATGTAGCATAACTGACCTCAAAGTTTCATTTCTACAACACATTATCTGCTTTGGCATCCACAAATGGAGGAATCTGACTTAACACACAAGAGAACAGAAATGATCAGAAAAAAGGAATTAACCAAATAATTTCAAAATGACATTCTTTGAGTCATCACATTATTGAACTCAGCCATCATTATATTGATTAATGATACTGATTATGTTAGTTTTAAATATTTATTGTTTACTATGTACATAAAACTTAACAATTTCGAATTTGTAGATTTAATTTTTAATCTACAAATATCGCTTTTTCTGTGTGTCACTGTTGGCATGAACGTATAAAAATATTACTCAGAATATCTGGAAGCAATAGCTTCAGATAGCATTTCAGATGATACGAATGTGATGAACAAATGATGCAGAGAAAGTGAATGAAAGAACACTTTTTCATAGTTACTTAAAGGTATTGTAAACAAATACACTTCAAAAATATCTAGCTTTACCAGAGATTCTTTTTGTAGATATATATTGAATAAAACTACGTGTACATGATGGAACATTAATAATGATCTTAAAGTTCCTGAATATTTTAGATAATTTTAACCAATAGAATTTTCACATATTAGTGTTTAAATGTAACCTTGTAGAGACAGGATTGAACTGATGAAAATGGCCACTTTTGCAGATAAACCAACCACAACTGAACACAACTGTGAATAGGTACAATATATTCCATATTGTATAGGACTTGTAGTATACGTACTTTGTTTCTTCTTTGATGTATGGCAACAGCTGATCATCAGTTTGTTCCTCTATGAATATTTCCTCCTTAGTATCTTCGGAAGGCTGTCAGTAAGAAATAAGAAAAGTAGAATAAAGAAGTAAGGAAACAAAAATATATAGGCCTAAAATAGAAACAGCTGAGAAAATAAATTTCATAGTGGCACAAGAAGACTATAATTGATTTATCTCCCATTTAAAAAATATATAATGGAAAGGAACAATCAAATGAAAATCCCATTGTATGCAAGAGAGGTGTCTACCTTGGTGGCAAATGGCACACAAAAATACATTATTATCAAGCACTAAATTTTAAAAGAACAGAGAAGAAGACAATTTCATAAAACAGTATTATACAATTTTTTTCTATTAAGCACACAGCTCATCCTTAATAAATGTAAAGAATTTACAAACTCTTACTCATAATATTTTCTGTTTTACAAACATAATCAACACACATACCACTTGTGCAACTACTCCAAATAATACTATACAAATTCTATTAGGTTAAAATTTACATTGCATTTACTTATTTATTTTATTTTTTACCCTTTTTGGAACCTAACTTGCACAATGACCTGCCGTGTTTTAACCTGAGTCCCTTTTGCCACTGCTTTTCAAACAATTGATGAGATATAAGAACATGAAAAGGAACACACTGTTGGACAGCAGTAGACACAGTAGTATAGAAAGGGAGGAACATTGCAAATTAGTAAATTTTAAATCACCTACATATTTGTGAATATTCAGCAGAGCATATGTACATATACGTGTATGTGAACATGTACAATTTTAGGAAATTAAATATAGCAATCAGTATCTCCAAATCATTGCCCAATACCATTCCTTGCTTCTGTTTCTCTTTCTGTTGATCCCTAATTCCACAATGACTAGCCATTTTCTTCATCCTCTTATATTCATATTCCCCTGTTCCCATCTTCCTACATATGACTTGACTTGTCACCCCTTTCTTCATTTCCATGTTCCTATATACTTTCTTTCCAAAAACACTTCACTGTAATATCACATAATCCCACAGTACTCCCACCACTTTCCCAACAAGTGGACAATGCTTATATCATAAGCATAGAAATATCCATCATACCCCTATGTACATCACATTAAGACCAAAAACATAAATCAGTTAATGTCCCAATCAATGAATGAATCAATCAATTAATCAATCAAACAACAGCAATTAGGGCTGTTGGTTGTTTAAATAGAAAAGAATTGTGGAAATATATGAAACAAATTATTTCAATCACTAAATCATCTTCCTATAAGTGAACATTTGCCAAAATTTGTCCCCTTCAATTCAAACTTGTCTTCATGTTGCGACCTTTCCTAGACTTAAAGAACATGATTTAAATGTATTCATCAACTAAAGTCATTCCAAGCCATCTCTCCAATGACATCTCAGAATATACTGCTTAATCAAACAACTTGTCTCCTTTCTCCAAGTCTCCCCAGCTGAAACTTTGCAACATCTCTGTAACACAACTCTTTTGTTAGAAATCACCCGCAAGAAATGGAGCTATTTCTGTGGATCATTTCCTGTTCTCTACTCAAGTAATACTGGTGATGGTCTCACACTCTCATTGTGGCTTTGCTGGAGATTTATATGCCCTCTCCTTTACAACCCCTAAAAAAACTCATAATCATATTAAGAGATCTGTAAATTTTATTTTCAATATGTTTAAATGATTACCATAATGAAGCTATATCCTTATTATGAATAGCTAGGTACCTACAGAGATCCCCATGAAGAAATTTCACCCATCAATATAATAATGAAACCGGAGAGGACTCTTTCTATTTGTGAAACAAAGAAACTGACTTTTCACCACGTTTACAAATATAGCATTGCCCGATGTCCATCTTACAATAATGTCAAGGTCTTCTTCAATTACTCATAATCCTGAAACTTATTTATTACAAAGAGTCTCATCACTTATTTCAGTTCATTATTCATATTGTTTATATATATCAGAGAATAAAGGTCTCATAATACTGCCCTGTGGGACCCAATCCCATAATTGTTACAGCATCTTATGCTCTGAGTTCTATTTTGTAGAAATACACCAGACGTGGCCAAATTTTAATGGTAAAAGGTATATTTTTACCTTTATGTAAACTATCGACCTTTATAGCCTAATCCTTGAACTTGTTTGGAGGCAAAGTTTCCACTTGGGATATCCTGGTCCACACTATTGTATTTTTTCATACAGTGGCTACAGTGAGAACCACAATGTAATTTCATTATTCACATGGTTTTGTGTCATTTTTGTTAGTGAGCATGTTCTGTTGTTTATCTTTATTATCTACATATTGTTGCTGTTTGGAAGTAAATAATGTGACCTATTGTTAAGACTGTGCATTCTGTAAATTACATGTATTATTGATACTATTCAGGAGTTCAGTTGTATTTCTTAAGAGTGGTCCTAGAGAACTGTCAAATTTTGAGGTTATGGGAAGACGAAGAGATCTTTCGCCAAGAAAGGCACTGTCAGAGAGCTACTTCTTGAGGAACGTCATTCACAACAAGAAATAGATTCTAGATTGCAAATACCACAGCAATCTGTAAGTAGAGTTTTAAAATGTGAAGATAACGGGAAGACAAAATGTGATGATGATGATGATGATGATTGTTGTTTTAAGGGGCCTAACATCGAAGGTCATCGGCCCAAGACAAAATGTCAACGTGTTGGAAACTGTGGGCAAAAGAAGAAACCAACCCCAAGGAGGAAGCAAAACTGATTAATTTGTCAGTAAACAACCGCAAGGTTACTAGTTTGGATTTACGTAAGAAATTAGAAGAGTATGGGTCATTTGTATTAGCCAGGACTCTGAGGCGAGAGCTGTTTAATGCTGGAATGAAAGCAAGATGACCTCAAGGCAAAGCGAAGTTTACTCCTGCTATGGCTGCAAAGAGGTTCCAGTGTGCCAAGACTCTCCAGAATTGGTCATCTGATGAATGGAAACAGGCAAGTCCATGACAATTACTGTAATTCCTAAATTATCATTCATTATTCCATTATAACCCAATCTAAGTGATGTAACCGTACAGCACAGTAAATGTATGAAATTCTTCTTTTAAACCTTACAGCTTATTGCATTTAATGCTAGGCTTATTTGTTTTATTTATTTCAGGTTTGCTTTAGTGACTAATTGGTATTTCCTGTCGAAGAAGAGACAAGTCAATATGCCAAAAGATAAGCAGAAGCATTCCATCCAGATTGAGTGAGGCATCCAACTTCAGTGATGGTCTGGAGTGTGTTTTCTTGGTAAGGCCATGGGCGATTATATATTGTAGAAGGAACTATCAGACGTGAACAGTATAGTATTAAGAACCCCTTGGTAGCTCAGGTGCAAGAGTAGTTTGGCCAAAGTGCATTTATATTTATGCAAGATGGGCCTCCTTGCCACAAAGCCAAGAAACAGTCCAGACATGAACCCCATAGAATATCCTTAGCCAATAGCAAAGAAAAGTCCAAAGAAAAATAACGACAAAAATTGGCTTGATTGAGAAGCTCGGTCAGATGTGGTGTCATGATGACGATTTAAAGAGTCAGTGTAAAATACTGTTTGAGGGTATGCCCAGTCTAAGCAAGTCGCTCATGAAAGCTAAGGGGGTGCATACCAAGTACTAATGTCATGAACTTAAAAACTGGTACCATCTCATGTGTTCAATTCTCAAATTTTTAATGTTTAATAATTTGGCCATATCTTTATAGTCACCCATTTAGCCATTTTTTATCTATCCCAAACGCACTAATTTTTTGTCAGTAGTTTCCCGAGATCTACCCTAAGAAAATCCTTAGATATGTCAATCGTGATACATTTGACTTCCTGAATCTAATATATCTGCTATATCTTGCTGGAATCCAAAAGATGAGCTTCAGTTGAGTAACATTTCCTAAACCTGATCTACCTTCTATCGAGCCAGTTGGTAATTTCTTAAATGTGTATAACATAATCAGAAAGAATGCATTCCAAGAGCTTGCATGCAACACAAGTCAAGACGACTATTGTGTAATTACTAGCTTTAAGTTTAGCACATTTTCTCTATACACAGAGTGCTACTACACTAAATATTCATTCATCTGGTATAGCTGTTTCATACATACTCTAATCAATATCTCAAAGAACTGACTTTCGTATATGCCCAGAAATTTTACCCATCCCAGCAGCATTTCTAGTTTAAATTTTTTGTATATTACCTTCAATGTTCCTTATAGTGGATATGTAAAGTAATTTCAAAGGATTAGGTGAAATTGTCAACTGCGTCAGGTACTGCAAAAGGACATGATCATACCATTGGTGACATATCCTATGCGTCACGAGTGACGGCTGCGATGCCCATCGACTAATGAAGTATACACATTCACATGCTGTGTAATTGCTACTTCATACCTTTCTAAATCTGTCAACATTCAACACCGTACACAGCAACAAGCCGTAGTAACACGGCTGAAAGTAATTCCAGTATCAAGGAAGACAATATACACTGCCTGCCGGTGCTCTCAGTGCTTTTCAATTATCATTCTGGCAGTGAAAATTGCATGAGTTGTTCCAGCACCCTTAATAAAGATGCATTGGATAGCAATAATGCCGGCGATTTCACCCAGTCAATAATGAAGGCTACTCTAAAAGATCTTCTCATGTACAATTGGGTGCAATTTGGATGGTAATCTGCACATTCTGCTGAATCGTCATTTCGCTCAAAAATAGGCACAAGGATGTTTACAGTCCAATGACTGGGAACAGAGCCAGAGTCAACTCTGGCACTGAATAAGCTTGTCAGCCAGTTGATAATGAGTTCTTTAAACTACCTCATCTTCCAGAAGTTTGCTGGATGGTCATCCGGTCCTGGCGCTTTTTGGTCCATCATACTCCTAATGGCACTCTCCACTTCCTTTGATGTGATGCATAAGATGGGACTCACCATCAGGAATAGGGTGATGTGGTAATTCAATGCAGGAAATATCTACAAATGTTGTTGCCAATGATTGAGGATTTATTGTTTGTCCTCTAATCACTGGTCATCTTTGTCTCTAATGCAGACAGTGTGCTCATTACTTTTGTCAATTTTCATCAGATAGAAAACAGTTCTCTTCATCTTCCCTTGAGCTCAGAGGTGTACAGAGTTTATCAGGACTACACCGACAAAAATTCAAGGATGCCCTTCGTATTATGTTAAGAATAATGGTTCAATCAAACTGGCGGGAAAATAATATTTTTGAGAAAATGAGGTAAAATTGTTACTTCCTGGTGCGCAATTGAAATTGAAGAGCTGCTGCCGCCTTTCAGGGAAGATAAGGGTAAGGAGGCGTTGTGAAGTGTATGCGCAGACAAAGATACTGCTTCCTCATACGACTTCAATATTATTGTCTCTAACAGGCAATATCCACAGTCCATTTATCTAATAGCTGTAACTGCACACACAGTTAAAGAACACACTGTATTTAAGACACACATGTTAGTCAAGGAAAGCTCCAGATTGTTTCTCCTCTCGTCTGTTTGTCGCAGTAATATTCTATATTAATTAACATGCTCGACGATTGTGTATTCCTTCCCTCATAATATTGTAAACTCAATGAAATACTGAATGAAGGAATCAACACGCCGAGTGATTTGATTACAGTGTATGTTCAATAAGGCCCCCTCCTACTTTGGTGTATAGTTCACTATGGCGTAGTAGTGAGTGACTATGGACTATGTCCAGGATGTGAAGTGTGTGGCGAACGGTTTGGAAAGCTGCCTGTATTCTTGTTACAAGATGTCTTCTCTTTCTATAGGGTTCACATAGTAGTCAATTCATGTAGAACAAACTGTACAGTGCCTACCGGAGTGTGGAAGCGACTATGCGAAAAGAACGAGAAACTTGTGCATTCGCATCGAGAATTACCTATTTCTCCAAATTTCACTTCCCCTCCCTTCTCTTTTCTGACGCACTGCGGCTGACTCTCTTACATAGCAAATAGAGCATGTTCATCAATCTGAACTGCACGACCAGAAGTAACAGGGTCACTTTAATTTCCTCAAAAGGAAACATTTCCCCGAGAATCTGACTGCACCATCATTCTCAACATTACACGAAGAGCATCCCTGATTTCTCTGTCAGTATAGTTCTGATACACCTTGTACACAGGTCATTACAGTGAGTGCGTCTCGATTGAGCGACAGATTTCTAAGCCACAGGTTCCTCAAAGACAATTCTTTCCCTGTATATAAATTGGCTTTCACAAAAGACTCCACAACACACAGGGAAAGAATTGTCTTTGAGGAACCTGTGGCTAAGAAATCTCATTCTGAACTGCATGACCGGAAGTAACAAGGTCACTTTAATTTCCTCAAAAGGAAACATTTCCCCGAGAATCTGACTGCACCATCATTCTCAACATTCCACGAAGAGCATCCCTGATTTCTCTGTCAGTATAGTTCTGATACACCTTGTACACAGGTCATTACAGTGAGTGCGTCTCGATTGAGATTTATATACAGTATGCCTTCGTCTTATCCTACAACTCTTCTTGGACTGCAATCATCCATAGGAACGTTAGATATTCAATACAAGAGGAACTAGGTTATATCGTACCCAAGTTTACTGTGACGGTTGCAGTGAAAGATCTGTAGAATGTGTCTACATGTTGTCAAATGCATTAAGATCAACAAGAGGAAAATTTATGTTGTTGCTAGGGTCTCCTAGTCTTTAAGCTTCCACCACTTGATGTTCTCAGGGGCATAGAAGTCCTTAAATTCGCTATGCCTACTTTATGCAGAGGTGGAATACAGTCAGATGATATGACAATCACATCCTTTCTTCGTCGTAGATCAAGGTGCTGAACGACGATCAGGTCAATTTGCTTGCTGCAATCACCACAAGTGAAACCTCAAATATGAGCTCCACCATCATATCAGGTACCGAAAGTATTACCACCATGGCAGCTATAAAAATTCTTAGTGACCATCATGCGCATTAAGGTCATCACAGAGAAGTGGAAACTCATCATCAGGATACGCTGCAACATGACCTCGTAGTTCCTGCCAATGCTCTTCCTTATCCAGGTCATCACAGCCAGATTGTGACATAGAAAACACAAGTTCGAGAGGATGCAACATTGAATGTAATTCACATAAGGCTGTCGGAATAGCACTGAACCTCAGCAACTCAATCTTGCATGCTTGCGCACACAATGAAATCAACACCATTCCTGCTGGATGTAACCTGGCAGATAAGTTCACAGACATCTTTGATGTCATGAGATTTCTGGCCTTTCCAAAGCGAGCAACTTAAAATCTAATTACATAGCTACACTTCAATTCTAAACCGGACTTACATTATCCAAATTGCAACAGGTTAACAGGAACAATAGAATGAAAAGATTAAGTAATAATAAAGCAAGAATGATATTTACTAATAAAATAATTATTCTACAATAATTCTAAGCCACATTTAGATGTATCCTACCTACAATAGTTTAACTGAAGCAACAAATATTCCTAAAGTATGAATTTATGGAACTTATGAGAATGTAAATATTCATTGACTATGTACATAAAATTTAGTTTCCTTGATTCATCAAAGAGACAAAAAGGTGAATAGTTTGAATGTAATTATCAGTCAAATAACAGTGGCCAGTTATAATCATAAATTTAAGCCATATTAATGAAAGTTAATTGAACATAACCTACGGCATATTGTTTATTTGATGGTTTCTACCATTTCTCTTTCACACCGACACAGATAGGTCATATGCCGATGATGAGCTAAAAATAGCCAGGAATGAGAAGGAAGCAATTGTGGCCTTAAATAAGGTACATTCCCACCATTTGTTTGCTGTGAAAATGTGAAACATGCTCTTCAGGGCTGTCGACAGTGGGTTCGAGCCCAGGATCTTATAAATGCAGGCCAAGAGCTACATGGCCAGTTATTCAGTACAACAAGGAAGCAATTGCTTGAATTCCTTCTCTTCCAATACTTACTGTGAGAGTATATTAATATGTAATTTCAAAAAATACGTTAAAAAGTAAGTTTTTATTTTAGAAATTCAGCTTTCACAGTTCCCCAGATGTACATGCACATTTGGACATAAGTTTTCATATACATGTCCAAAATTTTACGATACATGGGGTACTTTGGAAAAGTAAAGAGTAAAGTAGATTCCCAAAATTCTATGCAGAGCATGCCTTCCTCGCTTGAAGTCAAGATGGACTGCCTACGTATGCTCTTCGGATTTAGGATCGAGGTGGCCCTTACTTCTTCACAGCTTCTCTGTATGCCCTTCACCAAGAATCCCTTTAAGAGACTTATCAAGCTTATCGGCATTGTAATTACATTAGACAATGCTTCCAAATTTATGCTTATATTCTTGCAACACATTCGGAAGTAACCCCATTAAAGAACCTTACTCAGAAGAACAGCCAAAGACATGATTCTTGAGGTGATCAAGCTAATGCAAGTTGAACCTAACAGCACTTCAGTTAGAGTAAAACAATTCACTTCAACTAACATTTCTTGACAATGTGAACATTTGGTACCACATGATACAACAAGCAACGTCTCTCACTGAGGGACAAAGAAAAAGTGATAACTATCAAGAAAAAGGTTTATCACAATAGTTCTATGATCTTTGACTGTCCTACATCAACACAGATCTATCCATATTAAGAAACAAAGTACACATATATGTGAAGATAAACCAACGTCCAGAATTATCACATGGAATATTTGGAAGAGAAGTCTACGAAAATATTAATAAATTGCAGGGTATATGCTGTAAACGGGAATCATAGATCAAAGGTATCTGGGCATAGAGAAATACTCACAGGTCAATTTATCTCCAAAAGTGAGGAGACAGGGTTGGATCAAACACATGTCAATGACACTAGGGTGAAATATCAATTAGGAAATAGTAAATGTAATGATTATCATTATTATACTGTAAAACCAATTATAGTATTAACATTAACAGCTAAAAGATAGCTGGGCCTCTCAGAGAAGTTAACCGTTAACAATGTAGAATGACACTACATAAGCACTGTACAAGTCTACAGATAGTTTCACCTTAAAGTTCTACACAACACTTTATAGTGCAAATGCAGTTTTCACACCACACACAGGATTTCTACAAACCAATTTTACTAATTCCGCATCAATATATCGAAATAATACACTTTTAATACTTCTGCATCATTTATACAGCAGTGTATACTGTGGAAAGAAATCTTTCACCTACAACATATTGTAACCGAAAATGGCATAACTGGAGTTAAAATTGAGATTGCCGCAAAAGCCTAATTTAATTCGGTCAGTGGGTCATTTACAACAGCTGTGGTGAAGGCCAGGATCTGATAACATTGGAGAAATTCGCCTTTAGGCTCACTGCTGCATGGCCGCGTGGCGATCCACTCCTTTTCTCTTATTGGTTAGGAGGTTAGAATATGACAGATAGGAACAGTTAACATTTTCAAGGCTAACACCACCCGGCAAGTTTTCAGAACTCTTCACAAGAACAGTTTTGAACCATGATACTTTAAGAAGACGTGAAAAAAATTATGATTGGTTTCCAACTAATCACACTTTATAGGCCGAGAACTGATAAAAGCAGTGTGCAATCGACGCTCAACTTACTCAGCTCCTACACTACTGATTTCATACTGCTCTACTTTAGAGCACAACTTCACTTCGCTTTCCCACTACAATTCTACAAGATATTCTTCACCAAGAGACGTTTATTAGTCATGATGTCACATAAAGGGAACACTTTATTTCGTCTTCTACAAGGCATAACCACAACTATATTAATTCCAGAACACGTGTGGTATGCATAAATCATCTGAACCCGCAAGTTTAGTGTCGACTGACATTCAAATAGGCATGGTTGGAACACATATCAATGTGCCGCTTCAGAGAGAGAGAGAGAGAGAGAGAGAGTGTGTGTGTGTGTGTGTGTGTGAGAGAGAGAGAGAGAGAGAGTGTGTGTGTGTGTGTGTGTGTGTGTGTGTGTGTGTGTGTGTGTGTGTGAGAGAGAGAGAGAGAGAGGAAGCCTACTCTTACGAGAAGCCTGCAAGACAAGGAACAAGGGGAATCATCACGCTGCTTGCAAGAGGAATCTTTACCTTCATCATGGTGCACTTTGCAAGGGATATTCCTTCTGGAATGTCTAACATAAAGGGGAGATCCCACCAAACCCTAAAGGGTGGTAAAGGGACCAATCGTGAGACGTTGCCAGCCAGGAATAAATCAGCTTTTAGGTAATTTTTTTAATATTAATTTCATTTCCAGAGGGACTTCATTCTTGAAATAATATTTTCTATTACTTTCTGCTGTTGCAGATTCTTATCGCTTCTGATCTACTTATTGATGTTGGTAAATTTTGTGAATGATTGAAATACACTCATGTCCATAAAATCCAGAACACCTTGAAAGACTAGAGATAGGAAATCTATATTCATAGGACATGTGCATTAGTATGTTCTGAGGACAGGTCCACATCAATATCTCTGTGCAACACCGACTGGTAAATTGTGCCTGCTGTATTTTTAGTCTTAAGGTCTATAAAATGTGCTTAAATGTAGCTGTGTATGCTTTTATAATATACTTTATATTAGGCTTATACCTTGTCAAATTAAGTAATATAGACCTTAAGACTAAAAACAACGCAATATGACAAAGTCATTCTAGGAACTTGTTTTACTCGTAGAACTTGAACGACCGGGCGAGTTGGCCGTGAGCGTAGAGGCGCGCGGCTGTGAGCTTGCATCCGGGAGATAGTAGGTTCGAATCCCACTATCGGCAGCCCTGAAAATGGTTTCCCGTGGTTTCCCATTTTCACACCAGGCAAATGCTGGGGCTGTACCTTAATTAAGGCCACGGCCGCTTCCTTCCAACTCCTAGGCCTTTCCTATCCCATCGTCGCCATAAGACCTATCTGTGTCGGCGCGACGTAAAGCCCCTGACAAAAAAAAAAAAAAAAAAAAAAAAAAAAAAAGAACTTGAACGTTAATGATATAATTCAAGGTCATATGTACATAGCAAAGTTTTATCATACGTTGTGATCCTTTTAATGTGTTCAAAAAGTGGTATCTTTTTAATATATAATAGTTTTCTAAACTTAGACATAAAACACAGTATTATTCACTCTGAAACATATTACCTAATGACAGTCAAATATGAAATGTTTATGGGCAAGGTACAACTATTAAAAAAATGTATTCTAATGTGAATGTACACAACAGCTGAGGATGACTTGTGAATAGTCGAACAGGTCCTGTTATTAAGAAGAAAATTTTAATAAATTAGTATTGATTAGGTGGATCTCTTTCTTTCTATGACATATTTAGTTCATCTATATGAGTTGAGAAACTAAACTCTTGGCACTAAGGTGTCATAAGTGAAGTGTGCTTTTATGTCTATTTAGGGCTGACTGGACACTGTGAGTTGTAACTTCAAGGAGGGGGAGATTAGGGTGAATGGACTAGCAGGTAGACAGGTTGATGGGATAGCTGGGGAAGGGGAAGTGTGGCAAGGGAAAATATTGCTATGATCAGAGGGATTATGGCTGTTTGTGGTATGCATTGCCAATTGCTGAAATTAAACTAAAACACAGCATGTGACTACACCCTATTAATGGTCAGCAATTAACATATTTTAGGTAATTAAATTGTCAGTAATAATAATAGTGATAATGTGCAACAGCAGATTAGGCATACAGAATACTCAAGTAGGAGCTTTTTCTATGTAGTGTTGACGTTAGAGCTATGTACACGTAATATGGAGGCCTGACTTAAAAGAGAACGAGTTAGGAAAATTTTATTAAAGAGTATGTAGATCGACAGGTGGTAGGATAAGAAGACAGATTAAGTGAATAGATATTTAGACAGATAGATAAATACAGTAAATGGATAGATAGATAGATAGCCAAATTTATTTGAAAAAATATAAAAGCTAGCTCCTCAGCTGTGACTTACGGTAAACGATGGGTTTGGACTCACATAGTCAAGTGATCAAATAGCACTGCAAGAGAAGCTTATGCCATAGAAAGTTCCTTTAAGTGGCACACTTTTAATTTCATCCCGTCAGCCTTCTTGATTATGATGTCTCCTGATTCAGTCCAAGTGTTTTTAAAACCAAAACACTGGATTGCTGTCGTCATGATGGACATTCTGGTAGCTGTAAGATTTCACAGATTGTTGTGGGTGAGCCTTTCAGTTTCCTTTTCCTAGTGAAGACATTCTGCCATGAGTGATATGACACAAATTTGAATAGGATAGGTCTTGTTTTCCATTGTGATCAAGGACCTAGTCTGTGACACCTATCAACATCATTCAGTGTAACATATGCACCTACTGCTTTGCACACGCTGAGCACTAGTTCATCTCAGTTTTCGTTCAAACATTCGGGGATGCCGAAAATCTTACATTATTCCTCCTGCTGTATTGCTCCAATGAATAACATTTGGAGTCCATATCCTCCTTCATTTTGTGGATTTCCACCTCCTTTTTATCAAGATTTTCAGTTAACTCTGAAAATGCTTCGACGTTTAATATTAAACTTTTTTCAAGTTCTCTTATAACCATTTCTGTTATGAAGGTCAAAATGGCCTGCACAATTTTTTTAAGGAAGCTGTCCGAGTTAATAAAGTCGTCCAGCGTGCACTTCATGAGGTGGTCTACGTTGGCATCATTGGTAGTGGCTGGGCTTCTAAGTCTGTTGTTTTGGCGGCCCATTTTGTTTACAATTCAAATTTGGAAGAAAAAGAACAATACCAACAAAATGTGTTGGTACAATTCATAAATACAAACGTAACACTGCCGCAAGTTTTTTCACTTCCACTGCTGTATAACACCTCCAAATCACTTGATTACTGAGGAGCCTCACTCACCCACGTCCGTGACGAACCATTTCATCAGATAGGTTAGAAACTCAACATGGCGCGGCCCGAATGGTGTAATAATAATAATAATAATAATAATAATAATAATAATAATAATAATAATAATAATAATAATAATCGCAATAGCAATGAGCACTTGAATGAGTATTAAGTTCAAGTGATTTTCACACTTACCTGCATTCAGTCAGTGTTTTTTTGTCTCTTTTACATTTTACGAGGTAGTGACTATCGCACACGTCATTACATAGTAAACAAACAGAGTCATCTGTTGTCTATGTGCATATTTTGCTGTGGAAGCCATATATTTAAGCTATTAGAAAGCTGAAAACGCAATATAGGCCTCTCCATTCAGCAACAACACAGAATATACAATAGTAAGCAAATCAAAGCATTGAAAATTGGATCAACCGATCAGAGCGCTATAGGCTACCCATAGAGCTACTGAAGCTATTGGTTACTTCACATTCAATTTCACACTTGGTTTTGTTTGAATGTTTATTCAGTTTCCTTTACAATTTATTCCTGGCATAAAAGACATAAACCTACCCAAGATTAGTGTTATAAAAATTAAAAAATGTGCTTCTATTAAGGGATAAATAAGGTATGTCCATTTTATCTGGCCAAAGAATGAATTTCCAGATTTTTTCTGAATTCCCTGACATTTCCTGGTTTTCCCGCTATTAATCAAATTCTCTGACATTCCCGAGTTGCGGTTTTCCATGCAGGTGGACACCCTGTTAAACCCTTATTTGGGCCGATGGCCTTCGATGTTAAGCCCCTTAAAACAACAAGCAGCATCATACCCATATTTGTATGGGGAGGCCACTCACTTTTTATTTTCGTTGAAGTGAAAAAAGGTTCATGACCGTGTGTTGCTGTGTATGTTTTTACTAGCTGATGTGGTAACCTCCTTTTGTCGAATTAGTCAAGTGGAGACGCTCATGCTTGAAGTTGGCAACAGCTTCAATGTTGAAATCGACTACTGAGGGATGTGTAATGAAGAATCAGTAACGAGAGGAGGGTAGAACAATATTTAAGATCAGAGAAAAAAGGGTTAAATTTTGTGAAAAACACTGTGTATACATTTACCTACACCGTCAACCTTTCTGGTATGAACTAGTTGCCTTTGTAGCGTCAGAACAAATGACACTTGCACTTCTTGTATTGTATCTGTGTGGTATTGAGGGAAGGGGGTGTGGCGGAGGAGAGGAGTTGGGCAGAGCATTGAGCTTATGCGCTGTTGGCTGTAGGCTGAACATTTACAGCGATAATGGCACAAACTTCTTCAGAGTAGGTAAAGAAATCAAGACCTTTCAGTAAAACAACCTCCAGAAAACCAACTCTTCACACAACTGCAGGCATGGAACTAAGTTTCCTGCTTTTTATAACACACGGTCCTCTATGTAACACTTTGACTAGAGTAATCAGGATCATGATATTAATCCCTTAGGCATGAGATCACGGCTGATGATGCACATGCAATGGGCGAAACATGTCCCCTTAAATTAGTATGACAAGATGAAATTCTTAATTTTAAGAACCCAATGTGTATTGAATACGAGGATTTCAATAAACTTTTGTAACCTCGTTGAATTAATGTACATTTCTATATGGACCAGTCATGAGATTTGTAACATATAATTATCTGAGATTGTTGTAAACAACCCACGGAGTGAAATTAAAGTTCACTGTTTGTATCGGAGTTGAACCCTTTACACAAATATTATATTAATGTTGTGCAGGAAACTAACAACTCATATAAAGACTATTAATCCAATCATAGATCAAGAGGCCATCTTCTTGTCAGTGGATGACTGCACAATACTCCAATACTAGCGGACTGGAAACATTAGAAATTCTGTATCACCTCACAAATATAATTATGATGGCAGAACACCTTGGACCACTTCATCCTGGCACTCAACACTCTGAGGTACAAGTTTAGGATCTCTTCAGAAAGGGGAACAGAAAGAAGCCACACTCATACACATCTCAGGTGTTACATCGTGTTATACTAATTTATGTTTCGCCCATTGCATATGCATCATCAGCCGTGATCTCACGCCTGGGGGAATAAAAATCAGGATCCTGATTACTCTATGCAAAGTGTTACATAGAGGAATAATTAATGAGAAATACACAAACGGTGCCTTTAACCCTGACATGTTGTTGTTTGAGTCATCAGTCCATAGACTGGTTTGATGCAGCTATCCATGCCACCCTATCCTGTGCTAACCTTTTCATTTCTACGTAACTATTGCATCCTACATCTGCTCTAATCTGTTTGTCATATTCATACCTTGGTCTACCCCTACCGTTCTTACCACCTACACTTCCTTCAAAAACCAACTGAACAAGTCCTGGGTGTCTTAAGATGTGTCCTATCATTCTATCTCTTCTTCTCGTCAAATTTAGCCAAATCGATCTCCTCTCACCAATTCGATTCAGTATCTCTTCATTCGTGATTCGAACTATCCATCTCACCTTCAGCATTCTTCTGTAACACCACATTTCAAAAGCTTCTATTCTATTTCTTTCTGAGCTAGTTATCGTCCACGTTTCACTTCCATACAAGGCCACGCTCCACACAAAAGTCTTCAAAAACATCTTTCTAATTCCGATATCAATGTTTGAAGTGAGCAAATTTCTTTTCTTAAGGAAGTTCTTCCTTGCTTGTGCTAGTCTGCATTTTATGTCCTCCTTACTTCTGCCATCGTTAGTTATTTTACTACCCAAGTAACAATATTCATCTACTTCCTTTAAGACTTCGTTTCCTAATCTAATATTTCCGACATCACCTGCCTTCGTTCGACTGCACTCCATTACTTTTGTTTTGGACTTATTTATTTTCATCATGTACTCCTTACCCAAGACTTCATCCATACCATTCAGCAACTTATCGAGATCTTCTGCAGTCTCAGATAAAATAACAATATCATCGGCAAATCTCAAGGTTTTGATTTCCTCTCCTTGGACTGTGATTCCCTTTCCAAATTTATCTTTGATTTCCTTTACTGCCTGTTCTATGTAAACATTGAAAAGGAGAGGGGACAAACTGCAGCCTTGCCTCACTCCTTTCTGGATTGCTGCTTCTTTTTCAAAGCCCTCGATTCTTATCACTGCAGACTGATTTTTATACAGGTTGTAGATAATTCTTCATTCTCGGTATCTGATCCCTATCATCTTCAGAATCATAAATAGCTTGTTCCAATCAACATTATCGAATGCCTTTTCTAGATCTACGAATGCCATGTACATGCGAGCACAGAAATGGTGTCCCGGTATAAACAAAGCATGGTATACCCTCACCTCCACGCTTAACGCATTGCTGCAGGTAGACAGCCCGCTACAAGGCTGTTGTGATTGAAATGGGCACAGTGGTGGATGTATAGCAATACACACACCGTGCCTTCAGCACTACCCGTTCACTCCCTCCCCTCTTTCTCGGTACTGAAGTGGCCTTCGACACTACCCCTTCACTCCCTCGCCACCTATCAGTACTGGAGTGGGGCAGTGTTGATTGTTTACGTCGGGACACCATTTCTGTGCTTGCATGTACGTGGGCTTGTCCTTCTTGATTTGATCCTCTAAGATCAGACGTAAAGTCAGGATTGCTTCACGTGTTCCTACATTTCTTCTGAAGCCAAATTGATCTTCTCCCAACTCAGCTTCAACTTGTTTTTCCATTCTTCTGTAAATAATACGTGTTAAAATTTTGCAGGCATGAGATACTAAACTAATGGTGCGGTAGTTTTCACACCTGTCAGCACCGGCTTTCTTGGGAATAGGTATAACAACATTCTGCCGAAAATCGGATGGGACTTCTCCTATCTCATACATCCTGCACACTAAATGAAATAACCTTACCATGCTGGTTTCTCCTAAGGCAGTCAGTAATTCAGAGGGAATGTCATCAATTCCAGGTGCCTTGTTCCTATTTAGATTACTCACAGCTCTGTCAAACTCTGACCTCAAAATTGGGTCTCCCATTTCATCAACATCAACAGCCTCTTCATGTTCCAGAACCAAATTATGTACATCGTTACCTTGATAAAACTGTTGGATATGCTCCTGCCATCTTTCTGCTTTGTCTTCTTTCCCTAGAAGTGGCTTCCCATCTGAGCTCTTAATATTCATGCACCTAGATTTCCTTTCTCCAAAGGTTTCCTTGATTTTCCTGTATGCAGCATCTACCTTTCCCAGGACCATACATCCTTCGACATCCTTGCACTTCTCCTTCAGCCATTCTTCCTTAGCTACCTTGCACTTTCTATCCACTTCATTCTTTAATCGCCTGTATTCTTTTCTGCCCTCTTTATTTCTAGCATTCTTGTATTTTCATCGTTCATCAATCAGGTCAAGTATCTCCTGAGTTATCCACTGATTCTTAGTTGATCTTTTCTTCCTTCCTAACATTTCTTCAGCAGCCTTACTGACTTCATTTTTCATGACTCTCCACTCGTCCTCTATTGTGTTTCCTTCAGCCTTTTAATTTAGTCCTTGTGCAACATGTTCCTTGAAACAATCCCTCACACTCTTTTCTTTCAACTTTTCTAGATCCCATCTTTTTGCATTCTTTCCTTTCTTCAATTTCTTCAACTTCAGATGGCATTTCATGACCAACAAGTTGTGGTCAGAGTCCACGTCTGCTCCTGGGAAAGTTTTGCAATCCGACACCTGGTTTCTGAATCTCTGCCTAATCATAATGAAGTCTATTTGATACCTTCCAGTGTCTCCAGGTCTCGTCCACGTATACAGCCGTCGTTTGTGGTGTTTGAACCAAGTATTGGCAAGGACTAAATTATGATCAGTGCAGAATTCAACCAGCCGACTTCCTCTTTCGTTCCTTTGTCCCAATCCAAATTCTCCTACTGTACTACCTTCTCTTCCTTGGCCTACCACTGAATTCCAGTCTCCCATCACAATTAGATTCTCGTCACCTTTTACATATTGTATTAAATCTTCTATCTCCTCATATATTCTTTCAATTTCTTCATCATCCGCTGAACTACTAGGCATATAGACCTGCACTATTGTGGTTGGCATTGGTTTGGTGTCTATCGTGATGACAATAATTCTTTCACTATGCTGGTCGTAGTAGCTTATCCGCTGCCCTATTTTCTTATTCATGATTAAACCAACTCCTGCATTTCCCCTGTTTGATTTCGTGTTGATAATTCAGTAGTCGCCTGACCAAAAATCCTGTTCTTCCTGCCAACGTACTTCACTTATACCAACTACATCTCACTTTAGCCTATCCATCTCCTTTTTCAGATTCTCTAACCTACCACAACGATTCAAACTTCTAACATTCCACGCTCCGACTCGCAGAATGTCAGTATCCATATTCCTGATGATCGCCCCCTCTCGTGTAGTCCCCACCCGGAGATCCGAATGGGGGACTAGCTTACCTCCGGAATATTTTAACCGGGAGGAAGCCATCATCAGTACATCATTCATGCAAAGGGAGCTGCATGTCCTCGGGAGGTAGTTACGGCTGTAGTTTCCCGTTGCTTTCAGCCGTGTAGCAGTATCAACACAGCTAAGCCATGTTGAGTATTATTACAAGGCCGTTTCAGTCAATCATCTAGACTGCCGCCCTTGCAACTACCGAAAGGCTGCTACCCCCCTTTCGATGAACCATTCGTTAGTCTGGTCTCTCAACAGATACCCATCCAATATGGTTGCACCTGCGGCTCGGCTTTCTGCTTCATTGGGACACGCAAGCCTCCCCACCGCGGCAAGGTCACATGGTTCGCACCCATTTCTTAAAACTAGAACAGACTATGCTGGCCCAAATCTAATAAAAAAATTGTGTGAAATCGAACAAGACCAGACTGCTTGCTAATAAGGCTCTCTACTTAGACATGATACCCGATCTCACCACAACAACATTTCTCTCCGCACTTTATCAACTTAGTTCTCATAGAGGTCAACCCCTAAACATTTACAGCAATAATGGCACAAACTTCAACGGAGCAGCTACAGAAATCAAGGCCTTCCTGCAAAATAACCCTCAGAAAACCAACTCTTTGCACAACTGCAGACATGGGACTGATGTGGCATTTCATCCCTCCTGCAACACCACACTTTGGTGGAATCTAGAAAGTAGCTGTCATGAGTCTGATTTAACGCCCCAGACAAATGATGGATTCTTATCGCTTCACCAACAAAGAATGTACCATTCTTGAAACATATACATCCTCTCACCAAAGCTAAATGATGAACCTTTTGACACTTCTTACCTAACTACAACCAATTTCCTTATAGGAGAGCCAATTACTACACTCTCTGGTCATGATTATACTTCCTCTCTCATCACAACTTTGCCCACATGGCTATATTTTCAGCAGCTAACCCAGAACTCCTGGATGAGATGGTGAAATGAATATCTTAATAAATGGGCAATGAAATACCCCATAGCAACATAGTCACAGTAAAAGAAGATGACACGCATGCTATGAAGTGGACGATGACAGTGATCAAATGTGCAACCTGGTAATGATGAATTATTCATGTAACGAATGTTCAGGTGAGTAATGGTGAACTTACAAGGTCTATTCACAAACACTATCCCTTACGAAGTATGAAACAGAAAGGCAAGATAACTCTTCAATGGCTTATTTATTCATTGCATGTTTAAGTCATATTATTCCGAGATTATCTGTGGAACGCAGAGAGGTGAAAGAAGGTGTCAGCATTAATGGGTCTATCTACGATATCAAAGATAAACTTTAAAACAAAGGTTATATTTCTTTTCAGATCTCAAATTTAACAAAATTCTTCACTAGGTCAAGGAACAAAATATCAGGTACAAAATAGCAAACAAGAATAGAAATCCAAGGTTGGAAATTACAAGTTTTGAGCTTCCAGCTCCAATTTACAAGTTTACAACGTCACTAATGTTGCGTTTGGTTAGATAATGAGAGATATCTCCCAAGACAGAGTTCCAGAGCACCTTGCTCCAAACGTTACACATACGGCCTTCCAAAGGCCCGACTGAAAATTGCACCAATATCAGACAAGAGTTTACATGCTCTTTAAATTCAACCAAGGATGCTGTGCTCCCAATTCATTACAGCCTACTCAAGGAAACATTACACAAAACTATACAATTTCTGGCATCTCTAGGCACAACCTACAATTCCTTTACACAGCGGTATCTAGTACCCATACTTCTGGACCTTCATGGAAGAGAACAACAGGTTATATTACTGGTCCAAACTCAAAATGTATGCAGTCGTAAACTTGCACTCCTTGAAAACCAACTTTTGAAACCCCACTTGGGCTTGTGGCCCGATGATGCAGAGACTAATTCTACACAACTGAGGTGACTCGAAAGAGAAGTTAATGAGTGATTTACAGAAGAAAAAGGTTACAAAATCGTAGTCACCTCAAGATAAACTGAAGGGGAATTCGAGTGGGTAACATACTCTCTATCCCCAATTTACAGTTTAAGTCTGTATGAAATGTTACATTAGCAGAATGAAAGCTTACATTTTTGAAAACAGATGATTACATAGTTAAACATTAGAAGCTTCCTCTCCTGTGAGTTTAAGGAGATAGCTACAGATATAGAAAACTGGTGGCCATTACCTGGGCTGACATTCTGCCTGCCAAAGAATTAGGCCTCCTGTCTTAACACACACTCTGAAATTTGACGAGAATAAGACAAGGTAACTAGAAAAAGTCGCGGCCTTTATACCCGAGGGGAGGGTTCGAGAAGGCTCTGGGCAAAATCTGACCACACCCTATCATTTTATTTGATACTCAAAAAGTTACAAGAAGCTTATGATTGGCTGAAAAATAAATACAGAAAATTTGTGATTGGCCAGACTTCAAAGCTGGCGAGATGAGAAGGAAGTGTTGCAAAACATTGAAGTATCAAAATAAATGAAAGTAAATTTAGTTGAGGAAACTTATAAACCCAAAACTTCTTTAAATCAGTAATTATTCCACCTTGCACCAGAATACATGACCGTAGCTTTTTGTGGGGACATCTATGGAGAAAAATTCAAACTTTTTGATGTACACCAAAACAAAACAAACAAATCCAGTCAGTTTAGGAAACGTTAAAATAACATACTCAGTTATTCAGTAGTGACATCTTCTGATCAATGTCCCAACTTTATGCATTAGCAGTTTCAAGTTTTGTTCGACAGTTAGTGTTCCCTAAGGCGCTTCTTTTCAATGCGCGGGTTGAGGTGCACCTCCCAGTACAAATATTATAAGTCACAATGGATTAGTACCACCACAGACCACATTAGGGAGAAAAGGAATATTTTTCACTTGCCAAGAGATGGCTACAATGTGTGTAGTATACAAGCGAACAATCACAGTAAACAAGCATGTCACCTGCAACTTGTATCAATAAATTACTGTATTATTTAGAAAACAATAATTAATATAATCAATAACATAACAAAGGTGTTTCATTTGGAAACAACTAGTAAAATATCCTGTAACAGTAACAAAAGAATGTATCTTTCAGCTATTTTTGTTCAAAACTAATTAACGAATTGAAAAGTATTAGTAGGAATGATACCGAGTCCCAAATGACATAGAGTAGAGGTCTTTGGAATAATCCTAACTGCTGCACAATTCATAACGCAAGATAGTGGAAAAACTTGAAAGAAAAGTGAAAACTAGGTATGTAAGCAGTCATCTCATAAAAAAGTATATTATCAGTAGGACTATCAATCATGTGCACTAAAAAGATGGATCAAACCCCGGTATCTGTTGAGCCATTTTCTACCCATTTCCATTATCAGATGATGGCTTATCAAATTATGTACATTACCTCAAGAGAGTTTTCCTGCGATGACTCTGGCTCGGTTAACTCTGATTTAACTTCTTCTTTCAGAGCTATCACTTCTGATACATGTTCAAAGTTTTCCTGTGGAAAATAAGATATATTAGGTATGCTCATAACACACATCTACAAATACAGTCACTAACAAATGAGCATGTTAATTCATTAATTTCCAGTGTTACAGTTACTTTCAGAATTTCACTAATGTTTAAGGAAGATTTCTACCAGCAGAGGACTGTTATAACCAAAGGCTGTACTGAGAATGGTGTTACTATTCTTGTTCACTCCTTATGTCAGAGGAAGGATGAGACTGAGAACAAAATATAAAATGCAAAACATTATCTAGCCATACCAGAAGATATAATACCAGAGATGGAATTGGGGCTATCTCACACAGAATTTTGGAAGGAAGCAGACATAGGCATAAACACTAAATTGTATGAACTGTTTTCATATGTTCAATCATATCAATCAAATCATAAAAGTTGTCTGAACCAATTAGAAGCGTTACATTTCTAAATGATTTTTTGTTCTCGGCATAGAGTTTGTTTATAGACAGATCAAAATTACTTGAAATAATGGAATCACATTCTCTACTATGGTTTTGCTGAGATCACAGGGGCTACATAAAACATTAATACAGTCCTGTTTCAAACAGCATATTTCAATGCTTCCAAATGTAAAATAAAAAACATATACATGAAAGCAGACTAATCACAGTCATGTAACAGTGAAAGATGTGATGTAGCCCAAGGTCAAAGCAGCTAGAAATGAAATATTTTACTACTATAAGCATGTTATGTAGTGTTCTGTGAGGAGATGAGGGGATGAGGACACCGTCAGTGGAGAATCAGCAGTGTTGGAGTGTATATCTGCAGTTTCAGAAGATCTTTTATGATCTACTACGAGACTTTTAAATTTCACTCTTGGATTCATAAAACCTTGTCAGCATTAAAGGGGGGAGGGACTGTGATTAAAAGCTTATATTCTAATGTAAGTTAAGTAACTAATAAAAGTGAATTAAAGTATCAAGTTCTAGAACATACCAACTTCTTACATTCAATACAGAAGAGAACAGTAGCTGAACTAAGGAATGGATGAAAAGGATGCACAAAAAGGACAAGGAATTAATGTGTAAGAGGAAAGAAAAAATTCCGTTTAATGTGCCTTAAGTCCTTAAAGTGTCAGAGCCCACTAAGAAGGGGCACAGAAAAGAAATTATTCTCAGAATTCATACATTCTAGAGCCCTTAGACATGGTTCTCTACTGTATATATCATAGAATCTGACCTGTATTTGAGGAATAAAATGAGCTAATCACTATTCTGTCTTTCAAGAATAATTCAACATCTGAGCATATTACTCATTTTGGGAGAACGTACATTCAGATTTTGAGCTATTTCATCCCTCGTATGTCATAGGCAAATCTGCTCATTCCTTAAAACACATAATATCTTCCAGCACATTGTGGATGTGAGGGTAAACCAGAATAAACACACCGGTGTTAACATTTCGTTTAGCAGACTGGTGTATCCAGGCTCAAAAACAGTAATGAAAATTTGTGTTTTAACTTCTACACTAATTATGGTAGGAGTAATAATTTTCAACATGTGGTGCTAATGATGGTGCAGTAGTAGGGGGATATAAGTTTTTTAAAAGGTAAGATCAACCAACCATCATCTATTCTAATCAAAGGGGAAAAATAAGGAAGGTGCAACACCTAAACCAAAGTAATTACAATACTGACAGCAAAAAGTACAGACTAATCCAAGCATAACCTTAAGTTCCTAAGAGTTGGCAGCTTTGTGTAGCGTGTAGTGGTGTATTCCCAGACAAATAAACAAAACAGAGTTGTACTACGCATAGATGCTCATTCAGCAATTGGTGACTGCTGGTGTTAATACTGAGGAAGCACATAGAAAATTATGCCCCTGCCAAACTTATTCAGCTATTAAGGGTTAATTCCTGACCTCTATAAAGTTATCTGGAATGAGACTTACAAGTGATGCAGTTGTTTTTCCTTCAAGCCAAGCTGGTTCCGCTTTGATCTTTGCTTCTAGGTCCATTTTGCACTGCAAACTGAAGTAGTTAGAAGGTACTGGGAAGGTTGATTACTTCCAATGACCTTACACTGAAACATAAGCCAGAAAAATATATTACCTATGTCATTGATACTTATGGGTTTTGTTAACAGACTAAGCAACAAGCTTGGAATTTTACATGACCATCAATATTATGATAATACCAAAAAACCCAAAAATTTACACGACTGTTAATATTGTGATCATACCTATAGGACCTCAAGTTTTCATTTTTTTTTTTTTTTTGCTAGGGGCTTTACGTCGCACCGACACTGATAGGTCTTATGGTGACGATGGGATAGGAAAGCCCTAGGAGTTGGAAGGAAGCGGCCGTGGCCTTAATTAAGGTACAGCCCCAGCATTTGCCTGGTGTGAAAATGGGAAACCACGGAAAACCATCTTCAGGGCTGCCGATAGTGGGATTCGAACCTACTATCTCCCGGATGCAAGCTCACAGCCGCGCGCCTCTACGCGCACGGCCAACTCGCCCGGTATCAAGTTTTCTATGACTAATAATTCGATCAAAGCGAAGGACCTACAGTTTTGCATGATTTCTAAAACAGTGATCACTTCCATAATATAATTTAACTTATCTGTCGATATCAAGATCATAGTCATAGGACCCCTAGTATTACATGACACCTTATCCCATATTATTAGCTATACAGTTTTATATGGAACTGAAACCACAAGATGACTTTTCTTGAAACTTCAGTGACTGTACGGTTTGCATATCACTCTGATCACCCGGTTCCATATACCGGAATCTTCCTACCACTTTTATCCTTTGCAATCAGCTTCAAAACTAACTGAACAAGTTTACAGTTCTTTGAGATATGTTCTATCAAAATTTTCCTTCCCAGGATCAAATTCTCTCAAATCATTCTTCTCTCATTAAGCTTATTCACTATCTCTTTATTTAAGACATTTTCTATCAATCTGATCTTCAAGAACTTTTGATAACACGGCATTTCAAAAGCTTCAACTCTGTTTCTCTTGGCACCAGTTATTATCTGTGTTTCGCTTCCATACGGTGTCATACTCCTTACTCAGTGTAAATAATTTTAAAAGTTTTCAATCTGTTGAACCCAAAGAACATGATGGAGAACAGATGGGAATTTAAGCTGGATTCAGTGATGATATTTATCGATATTGAGAAGGCATATGTCAGTGTACCATGGCAAGTGGTCTCAGATGCATTGATAAAAAAGAAGGCAGGGAGAGGTGAAGAACCAATTATAAAAGCCATGAACGAATAGTGAGTAAGTAGTATGAATACTATGAAAGGACAAACAAACTGGTTCAAAGTAGAAACAGGACTTCAAAAAGGATGTGTTTTATCCCCTCCAATCTTCATTACAATCGTGGATGAAATCCATAAGAGTATACTACAAAAATGGGAACCAAGGAGGCAAAGGCCTCACTCTTTGCAGATAAGATAGTAATATGTGGAGAAGATGAAATGGAAGCAGAAGAACAAGATAATGCAAGGAATCAGGAGATGGAGGAACATGGAATGAAAATACGTGTGGAAAAGGGTACGATAATAGTGGTGACAAGAGGTAATAGAGAAGGAAGTGGGAATATTGAAGTAATTGGAAGACCATTAGAAGTTGTGGAAAGCTTCAAGTATTCGGGGAGAATAATTGAAGAAGATGGGTAAATAAAATAAGAAATTGGATAGAGATTTGAACAAGCCAATGAGTTTTAACAATGTGTGAGATGTATAGTCTGTAACTGGGATGTCCAACGGAATGCAAGAAAATTTTGCAACCAATGTATTACACACCAATTTTGACATATGAACCAGGCACATGGACAATAAAAAAGCATGATGAACACAGAATGCAAGAGGCCAAGATGAAATTCCTTAGAGAAATAATAGGGAGGGCATAAAGGGATAAATTCAGAAACATAGAAATGAGGGAGTGAATTTGATTCCCTGAACTGAAAGGCAAGATAGAGACACATAAGCTGAAATGGTATGGACAAATGATGAGAATGGAAGAGGATAGAGTTCCACAGTAAGTATTTACAGAGAAAGACATAGGAGAAAGACATCAGGGAATGCCCAGAAAGGGGTGAATGGCTACAGTAAGGAGAGTACAGAGAAGAGTGGAGTAAAGGTAGAAAAAAAAAAAATTGAGGAAGGAAAGGAGTGGTGGAGAGAGAAAAACTGAGGAGGTTCTTGATTCACATTTCTACCCAGAAGACTGGAAATGGAAAACAAAGGAAATTCTCTTGAAATAAAGACAAAAATGTATACAATACTGCTATCAGCTCATTTCATTGAACAATGCCACCGACCTTTACTTATGTGCCTTTTCTATATTTTTCTATGCATGTCTTGTCTAATGACACAACCGAGTGATGTTTACCAGAGTGCCCCTTGTAGGGAGTTCCGTGTCAAATGAGTGGTTTAAATGTTTAGCAGTTTTTATTGTTCCCCAGGTGGTACAAATATTATCTATGTTGAATACCTCGAGTAGTGCCTATAGCAGTGTTCGCTAGTCACTTTGTTATATTTTACTGTAAATGTAAACATACTGCGCTAACAATGAATACAGTACTAAAATTTCTCCTACAGGTAATACAAGCTTTGTTCCTGTAGCTAATTGAGTTGATTCTTATGCTTTGCCAGGGAACAGATTTCTATGTAAACACATATCTATTCACAAAACTATGATCAATTGTATTTTGTATATTTCACCGGAGGGGACAGTACTGAAGAGTGCCATGTTTACTTGTTCTGGCCATCACAGGTTATTCTAATAATATGTTACTGAATTTACTTTCAAGCAACTACCTTTTACAGTTTCCACAGCCAGAATTTATTCCTGAAGATTGTTCTTCCATTCCTGCTAGCAGTCTCATGTTGCACTAACAACTCCAAGGGAAAGGGATAAGAATAGGTATACAGCAGCGTTAATTAAGGTTAATTAATGATAAAATGGGGAAACCACGGAAACGTATTTCACGACTGCCGATCCTAGGACTCGACCCCATGCAAACTCACCGTCACTCACCCCTGAAAATCCTTTGCACACCAATAAATCAGAGAGGAAGCCAACTGTTACCTAAATCATCACGAATAAATACCGGATACAGCTGCTGTGGGGTAACGATGTGATACAGAAGAATCTCCATAACAACACTGATATAACAAGATACAGATAACCTAAATGGAAACCTTTCAAGATTTTGAACCCTACCACCATATGTTGTGACATACAAAGTAAAGAACAACTCAACATTCATAGCATCACAATAAAATTGCACACAAAGGTAAATAACAGAGCAAAATAATAATTAAAATTACACCCTACATATCGCAATTTCTTTCTGAAATTACCATCTGCATTTCTTCATCTGCGTTGCTCTCCAGAAAAAATTCCTCATTCCACAAAATTTAGATGTACGATATATTGCCACTACCAGAGTGCGAAATCTGAAAGAAGTGGTGTGGGGGGAGAAGGAACATAGGGCTTAACTACTAATTTTTTCAGGCAGTACCTGGTGGGGAGGGGGGTTACAATTCCCCTGTATTTAAATTACCCTCTCCACCCAGAAAAATGTAAATTTGATATCTTTTTGTTTGAATTTTGCTGTTATAACGGGAATGATAAACATTAGAACGTTATTCCATTCAGCTGAGAAGTTTAAGAGAGACTGTCGCTATCTTAGGAAAGGCCAGACGAGGTGCGAGTTTCCATGGTTTATTGCTTTTTCAATGGAACTTTCCTCTACCAGGGCTATGTGTTGACTGAACAAGTTTGTCAGTTTGTACCCTGCTCAAGTGAATATTGGCCTACTGATACCTATAGGAAACACACCCAATCCAAGAAGTACAGGTGTGGTGTAAACTCGAGCTACTTATAGCAATGACAAGGGAGGATGGACTTGCCAGCGTGAAACATCAACAATAGGCTGCAGGTGCGGAGTTGTCACTGCTGCGTTGTATAATTGCTCAAGGTCTGGCAGTCATTTGAATTATTTCTGATGTTTTCATGAATATATGCCCAGTGAAAATCATTAATTTCAGTACTGGTAATAAATTATCAGTTCTACATTTGCCTGTTTATTTTATAATGAAAGGAACCCCCGGACAATTTTACTGGGGGGGTGAACCTCTAAGATAAAATCATCGGTGGGGGAGACATCCTTCCCCCCCCCCCCCCCCCCCCCCCTACGGATTTCGCACCCTGGCTAATAGCCTACACACAACTTGCAGGCCCTTGCAATGCAAAGGCTGGGAGTTTTCTAAAAAGCAAGCTAGTTATATGCGTATTCATTTTTCATGCTTAATTAGAAATAAAATTAAAGAAAATTGATAACATTAAATATTTAAAATATGTAGAATGCTGAAACTGAGAAAGATTAGTATTAACTTCTAATTTTCCCAATTGAAATCTATACATTTAGCAAAATTGGATTACTGAATTTGAACATTACCGACAGTATATGTTAGAGGTTGTGGACACAGTGTAAAATGATAGAAATCACAATTCCTCAATGAAGAAAATCCGTAACTCACTTAATAAGCTGTAGAATTGGCTAATACGTGCCTTATATAACGACATACCAGCCACTTCGAAACAAAACCAGGTATTTGAATGTTGTTTAATCACTTAAAACAAACTCTTGAAGAACAAATTTGATTTGTAACAGTCAGTAAAACAGGCTGAATTTAGGAAAGGATGTATTACTAGTGATAACTGCACAGTATGCGACACTTCTTCTATTGAAATGTGAATGGGCTTGTTATATCACCCAGTTCCAATAATTGTAATAAATCACACTGTAACAAGCATATACACTAGAATACACATCTGTGGGGAGAGTTGTAGTTTAACATTCCCTAATGTCTACAACTGTAGGATGGGACACTTACTGGAAAGAGCACTGGCAACACTGGGTGCAATGTTACGCTATGTCTGGCTCGAAGAGGATCTATAAGAGAGGAGTCTCCACGGGAGAAAAAAAAAAAAAAAAAAAAACTCGAAAGCAAGTCCATAAGTCTTAACGTACCGTCGACAGCCATGGAAGGAGGGGTCAACTGTTTGAACTTTACGATCCAATTCTTCGTACACTAACGGAAATAAAACCTTACGGTTTTTATACATATATATATATATGCATTATCATTATAGTCCGCTATGCCTTTCAGCGTTCAATCTGCAAGCCTCTGTGAGTTTACCAAAACGGCCCGTCGCGACAATCCTCTATTTGCAACTAGTGCCGTGGCCTCATTTAGTTCTATACCTCTTATCTTTAAATCATTAGAAACTCAGTCAACCCACTGTCAACTTGGTCTCCTTCTACTGCTCTTACCCTCCATAATATAGACTATTATTCTCCTAGGTAACCTATCCTCCTCCATTCGTCGCATACGGTATGTACCCACCACCTAAGATGGTTTACGCGTACAGCTTCATCCATCGAGTTCATTCTTAACTTAGACTTTATCTGCTTGTTCCGAGTACTCTCCTGCCATTGTTCCCACCTATTTGTAAAAGCAATATTTCTCGCTATTTTCATGTCTGTTACTTCTAACTCATGAATAAGATATCCTGAGTCTACCCGGCTCCCGCTCTCGTGAAGAAAATATGGTCTGGAAACACACCGATGTAAAGGCAGTTTCGTCCGGGAGCTGACTTCCTTCTTCCAGAACACTCTTTATCGCTACTGCCAGCTCACTGCATTAGCATTAATACACAAAATACAGTGGAGACGATACGCAACACTCTGCGACATATCGAGGGATAGCGATTTGAGCTTCCTCTACCAGGGTGACCTGGGCGTTACTGATTCTGTCATTAGAGCACGTGTATATGTTTCCGAAGTTTTTTGGCGTTATTTATGCGTTTGCATTAAGTTGACAACCCATATATGCCCACCTTTTTCTTTTCCGTTTTGAATATCTTCCATCTTCACATCAAATGGTCAAATGGATGCAATGATGTTGTAAAAAATGAAAAATAAGTTTTTCCTATTCCAGTCGTGAGGAAAGTGCCGCCCCGTAAATGGGGCGGTGGACATGGGAGGGTACATGTAAAGCAAATTACTTTCCCTTTCGACTAGAAGTTTACTACGTTCACACATTCAATTATATCACAAGAAATACAAATACAAACTATAAAACTCGTCAAATAAACAAACAATAGTGTTCCAAGTTAGAGAGATTGTTAAATTATTTCCATTTGTCACCATTATAAACGTAGACACACAAGAACGTTTGATAGATGTCACTTGCTTTATGTCACTTTACAATGGAACTTCTCAAAGCAATTAACATGGCAGCCCACATCACATTTTCTACATTTCTTAGTAGTGTTCTTATGGCATTCTGGGTTGGGTTTGATATTATTATATCTCCAACACCATCCAACCGCACTTCATCCTGCACGCGCCGTTTCACAGGTTTCAGAGGTCTACCAATTGCAGGACGATTGGTGTATTTTCCTAGGTTTCTAGTGTTCAGGTTTAGTGGGTATATCAACATGTTCCCACCTACGTGTTGGTGGCAATGTTTTCTTTTTTCGGGGAGGTGATAACATGTAGTTATCACTAGAAATAGCTCAGGATGTAGTCTGTTCATTGTGACTACCTGATGATGCTACTTGGTCAGCACGGCTAGTTGTATCATCCCGAACCTCAGGTACTCCCAATACCACTTCTTCAAATCCATTTTCAGTAACGAGAGTAGCCCGCAGCTTTCCCTCAGCTCAAAGATTGTTCCCAGATAGATTATTGATGTTTCCATCTTCGTCACCACTTTCTTCATCACTATGAAGATGATTTTACGGGGGACAAGAGTGTCTTGTAGCACTTGCAAATTTTTGGTCGTCACTCTCAAAAATCGCCAAGACTTCATCGATGGTCGACCTAAAATATTATAAGAAACACGTGAAAATATTTTAACGATATATCTACAGTAGGTAACAATACTGATATAATGCAGATGGTAGCCTACAATCATTTGTTCCGTTATTTTTACAACATTTTTGCTGGATTACTCGATGCATTGTGTTTTATAACCAGTTAAGGCGTAGGATAGGGAATCTGTAACTCGTGTATATCTACATATCATACCACAAGGTATTTTAGTCAGTAGAACATATGCTGCCGTAAAGATTGTATCATAAAATATGGTGTACCCGCCCATGGCCATTGCCCCATTTTTGGGGCATTGAAAGAAATGACTAAAAACAGTACTCAAATTACAAATAACCAGCGATATTCTATTACAGCAACATTATGCAGGTTATATACCATAAGGAATCACACAAACATATTAATAATTATCAATAATAATTAAAATACTTACTTGCTCTGAGAGGTCATGTTGCATGTTCACAATGAGCCATAGTCAACAACGAATAACTGTTCTGTTGAAGCAGTTGTGTGTTGGCAGGGACCCAGGTCTTATCCACCAATGCCAACCCTCTTGAAATATAACATCAAACTTACCTCAAGAAGAAATTCCTTGAAATATAAAAATAAAATTCAAGCTGCCCCAAAAATGGGGCCGTGGGCATATATGGGATACGTAAATAGTAGCGTGTGTCATTCCTTTATATCTCCTCTCAATATGAGTGGAAAGATACAGTATCTGCAGTGTTTTGCTGTAATAACTATGAAGTGCAGAAGGATTCGCGGCCTTTCTTCCGTTTCCCTCATAACAAGAAAATGTAATAAATATTGTGTTTGGATATATATATTCTTCCAGTTACAAAGATATTTTTATAGTACTTCCTAAACTTGTGACCTGCGCGACCCACATTTGAACAGGCTAAAAAATATAATAAGCTTATTTTATTGTATAGTGTAGCAGTTAACCTTCAACACCGATGTGTTGTTGTAGGTGTGATCTGTGGGTTTGATTTAATTCAGGAAAATACATATGCATATGTGCGTGGCTAGTTGTGTTCCAAGTTACCCCATATGGATGCCGTAATGCGTTGTCAAGCACTGAAGAAAATATGGGTGATTTAAGAAATGTACATATTTTGTTGAAACACTATGATGACGCAAATTTGCTTTACCTTAATGAAATGGCATTGTGCCAAGTATTGCTTATAGGGAAAATTTGAATGTTTTTGAGGCTAAATTTATAGATTTTCTTTCTGTTAGAAGGCTTCAAGTTAAAAGGAAAATTGTCCAGCTCTGAAATTTAAATTCAATGAATCATGTGTAAGGAATGTGCCGATATTTTTGTTGACAAGCGTTTTAGTGTGAACATACTATGCTTTTAAATGAGAAAAAAAGACAAATCTAGCCGTGAACCTTCAGGCAAGAATGCTAAAGCTAAAAAAGTAATGCATAAATGAAAAATCAAGCCCTTTCATAGCAGTCCATTTAACATCTTGATTATATGTCTAATTTCAGTCTTTAAATAATAACTTATTAAATAATTCTTCATTCATTTATCCAGAATTGCTTTTGCAACTTTGAAGTTAATATCTTAGTAACACTTTATTTCAGGACGTAATTTATTTGTCCATTTCCTTATATACATTTCCATTGATATTTGAATGTAGCGCGAATTTTTAGGTCACGCCACTAGGAGCGCAACTTGCGACTTGTCTCCCATTTAATCAAGGCTAAATCCGGAAGTGTCGCATATTGCCTCGGCTGTATTTGACTACTGCTTGATTCAATCTCTGTTGACTTTCTTACCTACTGACATCAGTTTAATCTTGGATAGGCTAATTGTTATTCCATACTCATTGCACCTATTTTCAAGTTCCAAGACATTAGACTGCATGCTTTCGGCACAATCTGCCATTAAGACGTAGTCGTCAGCAGAGGCCAGACTGCTTACTACATTTCCACCTCACTGAATCACTCCCTGCCAAATTATACCTTTCATCAGATGATCCACGTAAACGACGAAGAGCATAGGTGAAATATTACAGCCTTGTCTAATCCATGTTAAGTATCCTGAACCAAGAACTAATTCTACCATCAATTCTCACTGCAGCCAAATTGTCATCATGAATGCCTTTGATTGATTTTAATAATCTAACCCAGTATGGTGAACATCATTTCCCTCGGTACTCTCTCATATGCTTTCTCTAGATCTACGAAACATAAACACAACTATCTATTCATATCGTAGCATTTTACATCTACCTGGTGCGTACTGAACATCGGATCTTGACAGCCCCTCCGGGCTCTGTAATCACACTGTTTTTCATCCAACTTCCCAACTTCCTCTCAACCACTGATCGCACCCTCCCTTCCAAGATGCCAAGATTTTGCTTGCTATGCTAGTGAAAAAGAAAAATGGCGGAGAGCTCAGTCATAGTGTAAAGTGTGTGTCAAGGCTAACTCGTAAATCTGCAAGATAAACAGCAACTAAGTGCCATTCGCGACCTAATCTCCATAGTTTTAACAATCACCGCCCAATACTGACAAAAATCATGACGCTACGGGATGTAGTTCAATTGAAGATGCGATGCAGCATTTTCGCGCCCAACTCAAGGAGGCGACCAGCAGCGCCAACCGGGAGGAGAAACTACAGCGGCTGGAGGAGGAGTCCTGTGCGTTTCAAGAGAAAGTGTCTGGTGAACTGAAAGACATAAAAAACAATATTTTAAAAATAGAGGAAAAGCTGGACGAGCAAAGAGAACGGATGGACGAAGCGGAACAATACAGCCGCCGAAACTGTCTAATTTTGCATGGCGTCCCGGAAGCACCAGGTGAAAACGTGTACGCTAAAGTATTATCAACTATTAAAGAAAAACTGGATATCGAGCTTAATATGTCAGACATTGACCGTTGCCAACGCCTAGGTGTTCCGAAGCAAACAACGGCTGATGTGGTCGCTACGGGTAAACGCCCACTGATTATTAAGTACCTGCGGTACCAGGATCGTGACCGCATTTGGAGAGCTAAACGTCGGCTAAAAGGCACGCACCTTCTCCTGACGGAATCGCTCACGGGTACCAGGAAAAACATTTTAAATCGTGCATGAGATCACTTTGGCTTAAAGCGTGTCTGGAGCCAGGACGGTCGCATTGTTGTGCTATGTGACAATGGACGAAAGGTGTTAATTACTACAATGGTACAACTTGTTAGTTTAATGTAAAACACGAGTGAGCATTGATACGGACTCATTACTGAGATGGCATTAATTGATAATGTTGTAGTTTTAAGTAAATGTGCGTGTATGTGTGTGAGTGAATGTGATTGTGCCCCTGGAAGTACTTGCGGTGAAAACAAGGTGAGTAAGCAGAAGTCTTTTCTAGATAATGGCTAGTCACAATACAAGTGCTATTTCTACCGATTGTAGTGATCTTGATGTCCGTGACCCGCTCCCACCCCCTCCCCAGTCGCCCCCTTCACCCTACCCTTCAACAGCGTGAGTGGGAAACATTCTCAGGGAAAGTCTTTCAAGATATCGGCGAGCCCTACAGTGTTGTCATATTAACGCGCAATCGTAAATGGCTCACATTGACGAAATACAATCCCTCTTTCATGATAATAATACCTTGCACTGCATATGTGTAACTGAGACTTGGTTACAACCCTCACTAAACTCAGGCCTGGCTGAATTAAATAACATAACTTTGCACCGTCTAGAGCGAAGTAAACGTATAGGGGTAAGGTGTGCTATATACTGTCGTAATGACCTCAAAAGTAAAATAGTGGCTACTTCAAACCAGACAATTCCCAGTCGACCTGAGTTTATGTTTATAGAAGTTTTGGCTAACAATCAAAAAGTACTGATCGGAGTAGTTTATAAACCCCCAGACGTAAGACATATATCGGACCTTGAAATTTGCTTAGCCAAGTTAATTCCACTGTACGAAAATATAATTATACTTGGAGATTTTAATACAAATCTGCTGACTGTGACAAACGACTCATTGCACTTACAAAATATGTTCTTTAGCTTAGACCTGAACATCCTACCTCTAAATGCTACTAACCATCTACATACAGTAAACCGGACGACTCATACTTTGATTGACTTGATCATAACTAACAATACTCAGAAAGTTTTAAATCACGGACAGCTTGCAGTGCCAGGTATTTCTACCCATGATCTAATATATGTCTGCTATTCATTAAAGATGCCAAAATATGAGACTAAATATATAACACGCAGGGATATAAAAAATCTGGACAAGGAAGGAATACGACACGAAGCATATTATCTGCCGTGGAACGATATTTTACACATGGATGATATTGGCGTAAAAATAAATAAACTATCTGATCTGGTGTTAGAACTGTATGACAGATTTGCTCCCAAGAAAGAGATTCGGGTGACTCGACCACCTTCTCCGTGGTTGACTAGTGAGATTAAATCAGAAATGGCAAAGCGTGACTCGTGGTACAGAAGGTTTAAACGAACAGGTAATGCTAATGACTTTGAAAATTACCGCGTTCTCCGCAACAGGGTTAAACATTTAATCAGAAACAGTAAATATAAACACATATGTCAAGTATCGAAATGCAAGAACTCGACAGAAATATGGAAACAATTACGAACGATGGGTATAGGTCGAAAGTTACTAAGGCAGGCGCCGAATGTATCCCTTGAGGACTTAAATTTACACTTCACGTCGGCCGAATCCACTGTAAGAGCAAATAATAATAATAATAATAATAATAATAATAATAATAATAATAATAATAATAATAATAATAATAATAATAATAATAATAATAATTTTTATAACAGTAATAATAATAATAATAATCATAATAATAATAATAATAATAATAATAATAATAATAATAATAATAATAATAATAATAATGTTCATTTTATGCCAATTCAAGATACATTTTTGTTTAAAGAGGTTGGTATAAATGACGTAAAACGAGTTATGTATTCTCTCAGATCAAATGCTGCTGGACATGATGGCATACCTCTGTCTTTCTACAAATACATCATTGGCGCCATTCTGCCGATCGTAACACACATTATTAACTACTGTTTAACCCAAGGAATTTTCCCTACGGCGTGGAAGGATGCCCTCGTCATCCCAATCCGAAAAAAGGATGGACCCAGTATTCCTTCAGATTACCGACCAGTTTCTACCCTACCACCCTTGTCCAAAGTGCTGGCACGCCTGGTACATGAACAAATCCTTACGTACTTACATAAATATGCTTTACTCGACTCTTACCAATCAGGCTTTAAGAAAAAACATAGTACCATGACAGCTCTGCTGAAAGTGACAGATGACATTAGATATGCAATGGACAACAAACAAGTGACAATACTTACTCTTTTAGATTTCAGTAGCGCATTTGATACTGTCGATCCTAGGTTGCTTCTTTCCAAATTACAGTCCTTATACTTTAGCCAGAAAGTGCTGGAATTTTTCTATTCTTACCTCACAAACCGCCGGCAGTGTGTGGTTGCAAATATTAATAAATCAACGTGGCGAACAAAAAATATTGGTTTTCCACAAGGGTCAGTCCTAGGGCCTCTCCTATTCACTTTATATATAAATGATATCACCAGATCAATTAAGCACTGCAAGTACCATCTTTATGCTGATGATCTGAAAATTTATTACCACACTAGAACTAATAATATACAACAAGCAATATGTAATGTAAACGCTGACCTTGAACAAATTAATAGCTATGCAATTAAAAACAACCTTAAATTAAACCCCCATAAAACGCAAGCCATTATCATCGGTACATCAAAGAATCTTCACATTTTAAAACAAAATTGCATTCCTCCCGTAACTTTAAATAATACTGTTATATGTTATTGTGAATCAGTTTCTAACCTTGGTGTTATTATAACGGAAACTCTAAACTGGACAGCGCAAGTTAAGAATATCTGCAAAAAGGTTTATTGTGGCTTGCACCCCTTAAAACGTTTCAGAAATGTATTCCCTCGATCACTGAAAATTCAACTTGTTCGGTCATTATTATTTCCCATTTTTGACTACTGTGATGTAATTCTTACGGATATGACAAATGAATTAAGCTTAAAACTACAACGCACTCAAAATGCTTGTCTTAGATATGCTATGGATTTACGGTATGACGCTCGAGTTTCTCCCTACTATAAACAATTATCTTGGTTACGACTAGATGACAGGCGTAAACTACATGCAAATACTCTTGTGTACCAGGTACTTTCGGAAGACATCTGTGCTTATCTCTCCAGCAATTTTCGTCACCTTGGTTCTTTACATCCTCATGATACTCGCTCAGTGTCCCTCCTAGAAATACCTATCCACCGAACAACCACATACCATCGATCATTTACTATCACCGCTTCGGGATGGTGGAATGCTCTTCCCAAAGACATCAAGGATGCTGCATCAAAAATTATATTTAAAACCTCCTACCAGCAGTTCCTCGTTAAGTGCTTCCAGCAAGGTACAGTACCTGTATGAGTGGAACGAGTGATTGTGTGTGAAAATGATATATTATTGCACAAATAAATTAAATATTGGTTTAATATTATTATGGAATAATAACAATATGTGTGTGGTTAAGTGTAAGAAAGGGCCAAGAGCCCTAACTTCGCCACAGTAAATAAAGGCTTTATCAAATCAAATCAAATCAAACCTCGATAGTTGTTGCAATCCTTCTTGTTCCCTTGCTTATAGATAGGTGCAATAACTGATTTTGTTCACTCTGAAGGTACCTTACCAACACGCCATTGTAATCTTACTATACTCTATGAAGCCATTTCATCCCTGCCTTCCCACTATACTTCACCACTTCGGGTCTAATTTCATCTATTCCTGCTGCTTTATTTCAATGGAGTTTATTTACCATCCTTTCAACTTCCTCAAGCATAATGTCACCAACATCACTTTCTGCCTGCCCATTAGCTTGGTTGTGCGCGACACCACCAGGAAGATTTCCTTTTACGGTGAGAAGGTTTTCAAAATATTCCCTGCACCTCTCCAGTGATACCCTGGGATCTATTATGAGTTCACCTGAATTATCCTAAACACAGCCCATTTCCTCTTTCCTTTACTTCCTAAGATTCTTTTCTACTGTCCGTAAACGTTTTGGCTGCTGTTTGACATAGCCTTTCCAGGTTATTACCAAAATCTTCCCATGGTTTGTTCCATCAACTACGTAAAATTCCCTGTCCGCATCGGCCCTTGTTTAGAGCCATTTCTGATAAGCCCCCCTTTTACGTTAATAAGCTGCTGCCACTTAATCATTCCACCAAGATGTTCGCTTTTCCCCACCTTTACGCACACCGCAGCCGTTCCTAGGCCTTCCCTTGCTCTTTCTACTACAGCATCCCTGTATGCCACCTATTCTCTGTCTATACCCTGAACCTGCTTACTGCCCACTGTCAAAACTTCTCACTAATCATATCCATGTACTTCTGTCTAATTTCATCGTCCTGGATATTTTCTACTCTTATTCGTTTTCAGACATATTTCACTTTCCTTATCCTAGTCCCAGAGATACTTTGTTCACTACAGATAAGATAGTGGTTTGGATCTCCGAAAAATCCCCGAAAAACTCATACATTCCTACCAGAATTCCTGAATTTAAAGTCGGTTAAGTCATAGTCTATTTTATGGATCTGGTACTCCTAGCCTCCCATGTGAATAGAATGTATTCGTAACTGCGAAACACGAACTAGCACAGAAGTCCAACAAACGCTTCCCATTCCCCTTAGCTTACATGTATACCCCACATTTACCAATCACTTCAGTTCTATTTCCAACTCTCGCATTGATATCGCCTATTAGCACCCTCCTCATCCTTGCTGTTGACGCTGACTACGGTGTCACTTGTCAACTTCATCCTCATCTGCAACCCTCACATTGTGAATATATAGACCATTTTCGTCGTAATTCCTCCAACTGCCATATATACCCACTGCGTTCACTCATGTACGTGCCTAAAAGAAGCTATGCTGCGTACAGTAGTTTTCCACATAAGGAGTCATTCCGCATACTCTGCCCTTCCCTTTCTAACACCCATCAAGTACCTTTTATCATCTCCTGTCCCTTCGCCGTTATCTCTTCTTACCCGAATACCACTTACGGTACCTCCAGTACATCCGGATTCGTTCCGTTTGCTGAATCAGCCAGTTTTACATTCTTTCTTCCAGTAGCCCCATTAATACTGATAGTTCCCGATCGAATTCCATTTCGTTCGACAGTTGTTTCAAAGGAGTCCTTCCCCTGTCAAATGAGAGTGGGACTCCATTACTCCCATAGGTCCGAGCTTTCCTTAAAATATTATGAACTCGGTAAATTCATGAAGCAGGATGCTATCCTACTTACACATAGTCACAGTGAGGATCTCTTCTTTAAAGGGTCAGGGACAACCGGTGGATTTTAGTCCTAGCCTCCTGAGCACAAGAAGGGTCATTGCACAGATTATGTCCGAGAACCCAATCCCGTTCCATAGCAATTGGTATCCCGACTCTCAGGACCACTTACTAGGCCACTCAGCCGTTGCCCATGGTCACGAACTAGAACGTGACTACAGTAACCCACACCATGAACCATCAATTATTATTATTATTATTATTATTCCGGAAATACCGCGTATCACAGAGGTGTAAGAAGGTGCAGGGCTGAATGGATGGAAAAAATTTGACAAGAGCACTAAATTTTGAAATAATATTCCTTCCTCCTTGTTTCTCTTATTTAAAATTTGGTAAATAGAATAAACAATAACAATATAATAATGAGCTTGTTAGCTCCAACAACAACGACATAAAGTCCGAAATCAGGTAAAAAGTAGAGAGAATTATCAGCATGATAATATACGAGGGATGAGTATTTTTAGGTCTGAATCAAGTATACTATTTTATAAGAGCAGGTTTGGTCCATTGACTTCCATAGCCTACGTGCCTGAACTCCAAACTCTAATAGAGTCCAGTTCCTCAGAGCCATAAATTTCTTATAGCGCAGAAGGTTATAAAATGCTAATCTTCAAAATGAGGAATTTACAGTCACTTCTTGTGAGTTATTTTCATATTACTTTCCGGAAACATAAAGAGGGGTAATGAGTGCCCGTATTAGATGGCCATAATGTAAAAAGGAGAAGTTTGATAATCATCGGCTAAAAACAAACGCAGGTAGGCGAAAATCCTGCACACCTTCTAGAAAACTCTTAAAACATTAAGTGGGCTCATGGCTCCAAGGTACAGAGGCTAAGGTATTCCACGCTAGAGCGACTAAATGATAAACATTAAATACCAAAAACTGTTGATAATTTTGGAGGCTAAGAAACTTTAGTCATCCCGTACCGAGCGGAATGGTAGTCAACAGAGGGTAATCATTCTTGTCCCCTTACATTACATATTTCCGAGTAGGGAATAAAAGAGAGCCCTTGGACTGGAGAAAATTTTACATTTAAACCACGGGGTTTAGAAATGAACAGGAAATAAAAGCGTTTTGAAATATCCTCCTCATGCTATCTCCGAGAGCTATCACATGTTAAGAAATATGTGTCATTACCTTTGAGTTGCTGGGCCTTCGGAACGTAAATCTGCGACCTCCGCCACTTTAGTTTGCGCCGCACACAATAAACTGGAGCAATGACAATGACAATACCAGCCTTTATAGTATCTCAAGTGGAAGTTACAGATAGGCTGGATGCTTGCACACACGCCAAATGTTATTTGGCTGGAGAAAATATTCACAAAATTTCGAATTGTTTGATAGATGCAAGAGATTGAGGGGGGAGGCAGATGTGTTGCAACCTTGCCACAAGAACAAAATAATTTTCAAAACTAAAATAAGCCACCTCTAAAATCTAGCTTTCTCTTAAGAATTAATTGCCCTTAATCCCGCCAGAGGGGGAAATTTGGCCGATGGTAGAGGCATCTGACAGTTGAAAATCCTAGTGCCTTGCATAATATTATGTCAAGTACAATTTCATAGACGGCCTTATAGAAGGCACGCTGTTCGACCGGACGGGGGAGGTGCACCCTCAGTACAGACCGCCACCCCCTAAGCTCTTACCACGGTATGAGCAGCCTTGAAATCTTGAATCTTGCCATGCATAATTTTTTAGAAAAAATCACTTGATAGAGAGTCCTTTCTTGGATGTTTGTTTAAGTAGGGTAGTTCAGATAGTGTTTGCGAGGTAATAGAACTTCGGACTGTTGCGCCCAGAGTCGATGGCAAGAGCGGCTGCCACTGACGATGACTGGATGGGGCCGCCCGGACTCCCAAGGTATCTTGAGGTAACATTTTCCCGTATACCGTGGAGATCAACCAAGGCGATGGTCACAAAGTACCAAATAGAATTGTTGGGGCCAAGGATAGAGTGGGCTTTTGGAATCCAGCTTAAAAAGATTTCCCAAGGATGATAGTCCCAAAGAAGGCAGTTTAGACGGGGGTCTCGGAACAAGGTGGGCCCATACCCCGCGCCGGCATCTCTCGCGGGTTGACACGATGTGGCCTCAGGTGAATGTTGGGCACAGTAAAACTGAACTTTGGGGCAACAGTAACTCACAGACATTGTAACGTGCTGCGCAGGTAAGGTTGGCGACTTTGGACGACGAGTGTACGAATTTTCTGACACACGTTTGGAGGCACGGTCCTTAAGGGCAGAATGGTAATGAAATAATATTGAAGGGAAGATTTTCAAAAAAAGTATTTAAACAAAACATAATAAAAGTTAACTTAGGATATAACTTAAATACATAGATTATTTTACAACCCTCAGGGGCAGAAGGCCTCCTAATTCTAACTTGTTTGTATAAAACTTAAACTAATAAGATACTAAGGGAAGAAATATAATTAAATCAGTAACATCATCACTTGGAGGCATATACTCTAATGAGAAAGCGAAGGCCTTCACACAGGTTTTACTTGAGACAGGTGGACCCCTATAATTCTTTCGTTTCTCGGGTTATTCACCAAAAGGGTGACAGGAGTAAGGAAAACCAAGTATAATGCAAGTTCCATGAAATCTTGGGGCGAGTTTGACCGCGGGATCTACATTTTTAACCATAACCTGATCTCCAATTTTCTAAATTGGTTGGTCTTTGTCCACGGTCATATCCAATTTTTACTCTCTTATGAGAGGCCTTAAGGTTATTTCCAGCTTTTCTCAATAAATCCCGGATATTCTCTGGATCTACTGACTTTGGCAATAGCTCATTGATCGACTAAAATTTGACAAAGGCATATTTGGGGCAAACTTGACATAAGAGAAAGTGGAGAAAACTCGTGGGACTCATGAACGGCCCAGTTAAAGGCTTATGAAAACCAGTGTAAGGAAGTGTCCTAACGAGAATGGTATTCGTGGTGGAAATCAGTAACGACAGTTCGGGGATTATGAATAACCCGCTGAACTAGAGATGGCTGTGGGTGGTACGCAGACGTCGTGACATGTGAATAGAAAGATCGAAACAGAAATTACGAAATAAATTTGAGGGGAACTCATTAGCGTTATCAGAAACAATATATTGACAGAGTCCAAAAGATGGAAAAATAGTGTTTAGACAAGGAACAGTGGACTGATCAGTGTCAATCCTAGTCGCAAACAGCAATGAGAATCCTCTGAAACCATCTACGCACACAAGAATGAATTTATTCTCATTCCCTTTAGACTGAGGGAAGGGTCCGATGTAATCGATGTACAATCGCTAATTAAACAAGACTTACATCCTTTAACCAGTTCCCTAATCTCGCCATCCATACTCCTCCAGATAAACATATCCCTTATCTTTTCTCTAATTTTGAAGACGCCTAGATGTCCATCTAATGGGGCCTCATGGTAATACTTAAAAATCATAGGCGGTAGAACAGCTGGAACAACAATTTGCATCTTCTGATCTTGCCTTGAAGGGCAACACAGAACCCCATTCATCAAAACATAATAGACAACATGTTCCCCAGAAAGAAGGGTTTCCATAATAGGAGCCAGCACTGGTCTTCACGTTGGTATTTCGCTATATCATGAAATATCAAAGGGGCGTCAGTTAGAATGGCACCTATAATAGGAGGTGTTGAAATAAAACGCAAAGGGCTTTTCTTCGAGTCAACAACATCAGAATCGCCGGGAAACATTCGGCTTAATCCATCTGAGACAATATCTTCAGATCACCGAATGTCTCGCACGTCAAACTGAAACGCTCATATCCGATTCTCCCGGTAAGACGCGGCTAGCAAGAACCCACCTCAGAGAATTATTGTCAGTCTCTAATTGAAGTTGAACATTCTCAAGGTAAAGACGGAATATTTCTAAGGGGAATGGGACGGCCAGTCCTTCTAACTCGTACGTAGAGTGCTTGGCATTTTGGGGTGACAAGGTTCAGGACGCATGGGCGATTGGCCGCCATTCCAGTTCAGATTACTGAAGAAGAACCGCAGTGACCGCGGATGGAGAGGCGTCTGTGTGTACAATTAATTCCTTGGAGAAATCTGGCATAGCCAAGACCGGGGCGTTTCACAGAGCTATTCCTAAAGAAATCTAGCAACCCCCTTAGCATCCTTGCCAGGCCTGAAGTTACGGATTGCATGCGTTCTGGAATGATCGACTGAAACTCCATCAAGTGAAACTATATGCCAAAGTAGGACATAGATGGTTAATCAAAAGATACCTTTTACAACTTGAGCGTCAATCCAGTTTTACGAAGGCGTTTTAGAGCTTCATCTAGATGAGCAAAGTGTTCTTCAAAGGTTTCAATAAAATTAACAACATCATCTAGATAATGGTACAGATATTAAAATTTAATATAGCAGCCTAGTAAGACAAGCCGTGCCCGTGGGGAGGCCGAAAGGCACGCGGTTGTATTCATACAGATTCCATTCTGTAGCCAAGGTAGTTCGATGTTTTGATTCTTCCACCAGACGTATCTCATTACAGACTTGGTTGTGATTCACGATGGTGAAGAACTTAGACTCCCGAAACTAAGAGAAACATGAATGCAAGTCGGGAAGGGGTACTGGTTGTAGAATAATCTTACGATTCAACGCCCAGTAATCAATTACCGACCTGAAGCCATCTTGAGGTTTCGACACCAGAAAAAAGGGTTAAGAATACGCCGACTTCGAGGCTCGAATGATACCATCCCTCAGCATTTGGTCGATGATGTCATTGAGGGCCTTCATTTTCGGCGGAGATAACCTGTAGGGAGGGGGGAATATTACGGGGTTCGAATCCGTAACCTCAATTTTGTATTCAGTTAAGTCAGTCACACCTAGATTTTCCGAAAACACGTCGGGAAATGACTGACATAGAGTTAGCCGAAACACATTTTATAGAAGAAGAAACATATTCAGGATATTTACATCAGTACTTCAGGTTGTAATACCATTCTACCGACATGGTGGACACAATACTTCCTGAATCTAAAAGGGCCGTGACCAGTGCGATATCTCAATTTTGAGGAAGGGCACGAAGCCTGGAGTATCGGAGGCACCTTTGAGGCCGAAGATGGACTTCCTTCTTGGTTATGTGAAGTAGTAGCCTCAGGTAATGAGCCTTCAGATGCAGATATGGGTGAGGACGCAGCGAAGCACACTAGTTATAGTAATCGCCAATTTAGGCCCTACACTAAAAGGTATATATCACCACCCTGTTCTCTTTTCTTAAGGCGCATCGTTCCTGCCAACATGACTAGTTACATATTAAAATCACCGGACATAACAATATCAAACTATCCTCAATATATACATCCATAATGAACGTTCTCTTACAGCATTAAATGATACAATTTATGATGAAATAAATCAAGATATTAATAATTAAGCCCGTTTCCATGCTCTATGAGGAATTAAGAAAATAAACCCACTTTCTCAGTCAAATTAATGTTACATATTTCTGCCTTTAATTTGAGACGCATTACAATAACCATATCCTTGAAAAGAGGGGTATCCTAAACGATTTAATAAGTCTTTGCAGTGTGATTTACGAAAGTTCCAGAAATTACTCAGTACCTTTGCTTTCTTTTGCGCCTACGTCAATCAATCAATCAATCAATCAATCAATCAATCAATCAATCAATCAATCAATCAATCAATCAATCAATCAATCAATCGATCAATCAATCAATCAATCAATCAATCAATCAATCAATCAATCAATCAATCAATCACTACTGATCTGCATTGAGGCAGTCGCCCAGGTGGCAAATTCCCTACCTGCTGTTCTCCTTGCTTTTCTTAAATGATTATTAAGCAATTGGAAATATATTGAACATCTCCCTTGGTAAGTAATTCCAATCCCTGACTCCCCTACCTATAAGCGGAAATTTGCTCAAATTTGTCCTCTTGAATTCCAGCCTTATCTCCATATTTTAATCTTTCCTACTTTTAGAGACACCACTCAAACTTATTTGTTTATTGACGTCACTCCACGCCATCTCCCCACTGACAGCTCGGAACATACCACTTAGTCGAGCGGCTCGTCTCCTTTATCCCAAGTCTTCCCAGCCCAAACTTTGCAACATTTTTGTAACGCTATTCTTTTGCCAGATATCACGAAGAACAATTCAAGCTGCTTTTCTTTCGACATTTTCAGTTTTTTTCTCCCTTCAAATACAAGTAATGGAGAGAGATTATTGAACATATTATCAGCTTGATTATATCTGGTTATAACTTCAAGCTTATCCAGGAAACATAGAGGAGAACTAATGTGCTCAGCTATGTGAACATAAATTAGGTTGCTTTCAAGCTCACTGCTGAATTGAGAATAATAATGTTATTATTTATACTAACTACTTCTATGGCTTCCATAATCGCCGAGGAGCGAGAATTTCGTCCCGCAAGAATTCGTTTACGTACCGGTAGGTCTGCGGACATGAGACCGGCGTATTTGAGCACCCTCAAATGCCGCCGGACTCGAACCCGCCAACCCGAGCTAGTCATACATTCTCTCCTTCACCAGCTTAAATTAAATTTAAATATTTTCTGCCTTTATTTTGGTGTACGCATTATTATAACCGTATTCTCAAAGGGAGGGCGGAGGAAGGAGAAAGAGAGAGAGATCTAGTTTGTATATTTTATTGCAATTTCCGTAAGTTCAAGGGCATACCACGTAGGACTTATCTGTCCTTCCTTTTGCTTGGATGCTACTTTAGTCTTCTTCTTTCTTCAATAAGCAGTAGGGGACGGGGGATCATTTTAAACATAGTTTTGGCTTGCAAGTTGGTGTATCTCAAGCTTTCCACATTAGGGAAACCCAGAAAATCTACAGGGGCACTAATGAGTCAATCACAATTTCCAGATTTTTATATATATTGGCTTAAATCACACTGATTGAAGACAGGTTGTAAGGCAAGAATGGCATAGGAAAGAGGGCTGGGACTTAAATGAAAGAAAGCGGTCTTTGCCTTAATAAAGGTACAGCCACAGAATTTGCCAATAGTGATAGCGAGGGAACCACGGAGAAACAAAAAGAGCTTCAGATCTACCGACTGAGGGTTTCGAATCAACCACCCCCCGAAAGCAATCTCACATCAATGTGTTCGAACTGCAGAGCCAATTCACTCAGTTTCTTGTGACGCGCAATACCGCATGGGCTTACTCTCTCCTAAATTACCATTTATACCTGTATACGGATCTTCAGTTCTTCAATTATACATGTAAGTAAGAACATATCGTACTGTAATGAAAGATACTTCCCTAGTCTGTAGTCGGATTGGTGCAGGTATAATAAACCTGATGATGCTCTTTGTTTTAAGCGGCTTAATATCTAGGTCACCAGTCCCTAATGTTATGAAATTAGACGAAATGTAATGACAATTCAAAAGTTCAAAATCATCCACTGACCAGAATAAAAAGCGTGATGATGAAGAATAAATGGGTGGATATGCATTTAAATCAATCGGTGGATCCGACCCAGAAACTATTATAAACGATAGTATTACTGACCAAGGGACTGCTTCTAAAGTACAATTCTGAATCGAGGATGCTTGTTGTCTAAAGGGGTCCAATAATCTGGTCAACGACCCCTATTAAGTACACTTATCGCTAGTAAAGTAGAATCATAGTACTTGTCATCTTGCTGTACTAATCAAAAATAGCGTAGACTCACGGTGTTCCACACATTATGGTACTACACACAAGTATTTTACTTCCCACAGGTAACGCAGACCTATGGTGTTTCTCACATTATGGCGCTACTCATATGCAACGCAAACCCATGGTGTTCCTCCCCTAGGTGTACTAATCACGGGCGCCGTTATTCCCGTGGTGTTCTTCATGTAGTGGGTACTAATTACAGGCAACGCAGACCCACGGTGTCGCTGATATAGTGGTACTAATCGCAGACAACTCCCAGAACCGTGGTGTTTCGCACAATGGTACCAATCACGGGTACTGGAAAACCCATACATAGACTCAACAGATATTGCTACTAAACACAAACCTGTTGTGTACCTAACATAGCGGTACTACTCGCAAGCAGAGGTGACCATTGGAGTTCCCCGCATGATGGTACTAACCACAATTAGTTTCATGGCTCTAACACTACCATACCATGGTCGCTCCTTTTAGTCGCCTCTTACAACAGCAGGATATAGCGTAGGTGTATTCTTCATCTGCGTCCCTTACCCACAGGGGGTGTATAACACATCTATTTGGGAAGAAATAACTTTTATTCTGTACCTACATCATAAAGAAGTCTTGTTGCCATAGCAATAAAAATATGCAATAAAGTACATGAATTCAAAGAGATAAGCATAATTTACTATATTGAATATTAGTTTATTTACATTTTAAGAGATGCGTAATAATAATAATAATAATAATAATAATAATAATAATAATAATAATAATAATAATAATAATAATAATAATAATAATAATAATAATAATAACTACAACGAACGTATGCAATAAAGTAATATAATGTACAACATCAAGAGCCATTCCATGGTCACTGAATTACAAAGCAGGGAGTATGAATAAACAAACACAATAAACATGTATTTACAAATTAAAAAGCAAAATCATCTCCACACAAGCCATACAATATCCTATAAGAGGGAATGGACATTAACATGATTACTAATTATTATTTGTCAGAATTACAATATGTGCCTTGTTTGGGATCACGTCGTAATTCTCTGATTTCGGAATGTTATAGGTTGACTGAAAAGAGACATTGTAATAAGAAAATCGAGTTAAAAACAAAATTAAAGAACAGGTATGGAAATTTCCTTTTTTATTTTCTATGCAAATTCAGTTCAATTGGAAAACTGTACGCATCAAGAAAACAACATTTGATTTTTCTTACCTTCAGGGATAGAATCTGAAATCCGTATTATAGGAGTAAATGGGCTTTTACTATTTATATGCAACTTCGATAATTTCAACGTTCATTCCATTTTGTGTCTCTCCTGTTAAATGTAACTTTGTGGACGTGTCCTGTTTTCCAGATGACCAACTCAGTTAGTGCCAATTGCTCAGCTTGACTTACATCAGGAGAACTTTGCTGTCCACCACAGGAACTGACTCTAGAGATGAGAGAACTCAGTTCTTTCTGATAACTACTAACAGTAGAACTTTGCTGTGTACCACAAGAACTGACTACTAGCAGTAGAACTTTGGTGTCCACCTCAGGAACTGAGTACAGAGATGAGAGAACTCAGTTCGTTCTGATAACTACTAACAGCAGAACTTTGCTGTGTACCACAAGAACTGACTACTAGCAGTAGAACTTTGGTGTCCACCTCAGGAACTGAGTCCTGCGATGCGAGAACTCAGCTCGTTCTGGTAACTACGGTACTAGCAGTAGAACGAGGAACTCTCAGTAACGTTATCACGTCTAGCCGTTACTAGAAACGTACAACTTATCGGAAGTTCCGTGGAAAGGTAAACATTGTCGCGCTAAGAAGTGAACAATGCCATTTACACTTCACCAGTGTTGAGTCTCTGCATGTGGGTAATGCGTTGAATCAATTGTATATATGATTTTCAGTCGAGATAACACCTAAGTTCTATTTCAATGAGAATTCAAGTGCTTTCAAAAGATTCCTGTTCGTTGAGATACGGGTATAAATGTCATCCATCACCAGTGTGAGAAATTTGGCTACAGGTGAACAAAACACAGGGTTCATTCCTTAATACAGCTACGAGGAAGAACGGAATCACTTTGGGCTGACGAATTAACCTGGTACTCATTTATGGACCAGGCTGAGTGTACCTCTGGGCCATGTGTCGCTCCAGAAGTTGAAATCTCTTTTCTCACATTTCTCAAACCTACGGACTTCCAGGAGAATCGAGGACATTTTTGCCACCTCGGCTATGCAGCCCTTGTTTGAATTGTGTGAAGACAGGTGATGGTCTGGTATAAATTCAGGATATTTCTACCTCTCTCGGTCGACCAACGATATATATCCACGTGTTGGGCGCTTTAATACACGTGACTAAAGGGCAACACGGTTGTTCATAGACACGGAAACTGCATTTTATTCATCGTAATTTGACCTTGAACGAATTTTTAACTTTACTCTGCACGTTTAGCAGTTACAGGAGCAAACAGTTATTTTACAGAATATCCTCAGGGTGGTAGTAAGAAAGGCGATTGTAATAAACAGTTCCACACCGCGGGTGTGATTGTACCTCTTAAAGTCTCTAAAATTACGGTACCAGTAATAACAAAGTACATAAGAAATGTATGTGGATCCGTGAGAGGAATAAGAACTACCAAGTATCTCCAGATATATTCATCAAACAAACTGCAACTTCTGGTACATTTTTACCGCACGAGCTGCTCATCTTTTGAAAGCAGCAGTCATACATCACAATGAAAACAATAACAAGATATTCATAGCACAGCGGACATTGAGCAGGTACGACAATTGCTTGTTTTAACCACTTGTAACTCCCGTAATGGTCCACATTGTTTATTTTCGTGTTATATTACTCGACTGTAAGCACTTCTGAGACGAAGAAGGGAAACACTCACTCGGATCATGCACTTAATACTGACCGTTTGATGAGAGGTTCTCTAGCGAACAACAATCCATGAGCAAGGGAGCTGGAGCGAAGGTTTTACGTTGATCAGTCACAAGCAGTGGGTGGGGTGGGAGCACAAGATTTTCGCTATCAGTCAAGTAATAGAACGAGAGGAAGAGACAGTTATGCTTATGGCAGACCACCAGGGGATCAGGGACATATTATTACAGAACTGATCAACACCTTCCTCTCTTAACACCAATCAGAGAAGAAGTGAAGCTATCGATAAAATTAAGGGAACATACAAAACTAATAGCGTCACAGTCGGAAAAGGTTAACAGTTGACCAAGAAAGGTCGGAGAGTGAATAGAAAGTTAGCAGGCTCACACAAATAACTGGATGGTGTGTCAGACCCAGCTACGAGTTCCGTGGTCACCAAGTTGAGTCAAGGAGAGGTTACATCTTCTTTCTCTTACTTAGGATTACGTGATTCAAAGGTGGACGATTTGTTCTACAGCTGTCCCGTACCAGTTCAAAATGTCGCATCACTAATCAGATAACTTGGTGACACATAGAGTTAGGCGCCCCCTTTAAGTCCCTTCTTATGACCGCGCACAAAGTCATTCTGCTCGGTCTGTCCCTTTTTACTGCATTTAAAGAGGATGAGCTTCGTAATACAGCTATGTCTAGAGCAGGATAGCAACCACCGGGTCCCGACCTGGGCCAGACAATATTTCCAGTCTTTTTGTCTGATATCTCTTGGCTAAGAGCTGGTCTCATCTCACGCATAGTGAATCCCTTACTTCCTCTGAACATGTCTTCACTGCTCCAAGAAGCGGCCCGTGGTTCCTTAACACTCAATATCGTTTGTTTACTTATAACGGTGATCTCGTGCACACTGCAATGGGCAGTGCTGGTGTCTTTTGCGATACCCTGTCACGAGTTCTGTAAGATTCCTCACATCTTCCCGCATCTATCAGGGGTTACAAGGGATCATCCTATTGCTGCTTTTGTTTATCTGCACGCTGCATCGTCCTGGTTAGTGCTCAAAGCCTTCTCGTTCAAGGAAGAACAATACTCGTAAATTGGCGAGGCTTGGCACGAGCTCGCCGTGGCTCTGAATATGGACGTAGAAAACTCGTGTGTTCTGATTCTCTCTGCATGAACATACGTCTTTTACGTATAGATTATCGGTCACCCTTCCTTTCTATATAATGGCTGACGATCGACGTATATACTTATCAAAGTTGCCCAAGTGTGTTTTCTCTTGCTTGGTGTTCTTTTAATGACTTTCCCTCTAGCAACCAATTCTGCCTCTTAACGGTTCTCACTAAATACACTTAGCCCAAGACCCCGCTGTTGAGTGAATTACTCAGGTTACTACTGTACAGGGTGACCCACTAAAACCTTTCACCGCATATAAATCTGGAACAATAAGAGATACTGAAAAATGACTTTCACGGGCATGAAGGCAGGGAAAGGGCTAATTAAAGTAATTAATATGAGCCAGTCCAAAACGTAGGAAAATAGTATTTTCAACATAAACTTACGTTTCATCAAACAGACACTCCGGATTGTTTTTTGCGCAGTCGTTAACACTAAAAATCACATAAGTAATGGCGTTTGCTTCATCGCAATAGGTCAATTACATCCCGAGATATTGCAACGTGAAGTTGACGCTTGAGATAAACGAAACGTGCAGCAGTTGCACATCCCGAGATTCCCGTGCGAACCTCACGGTTCTCTTACTCGCGATATAATTGCCGTACTACGATGCGACAAGCGCTGTACTTAATGCTATTTGCACTTTTATTACGATGGATGAAAATAAGAGAAGGGTTTCCTGCCAGAGCAAAAGGATGTGTAAATAACGGTTTCTCTGTTGCGTGTTTTGTTTACCTACACAGTACAGTGCAGTACTCTGTATTGTACTACTTCAGAATGTACATAATTCGTACAACAAGGTTACTGTAACGGTCAGTGTAAGCCGACCCATTACGCTACCCAATACACCCCTCGCCTCTGAAGGTCTGTACTGGAACAGAACGATATGACATCACCACTGTGTAGTGTGCGAAAGGTTCTCTACGAAGAAGGTTGACTTGTTGGAGGTACGTTCGGGTGAATGACAGTGGTGTACTGTACACAGTAATTGGTATCAATGTTTTAAACGTGGCATTAATCGAACAGCTTGTTTCCTTTCTCCAAGTCTTCCCAGCCTAAACTTCGCAATATCTCTGTAAAAAACAACTCTTTTGTCAGAAATCCCCCAGAAGAAACGGAGCACTTTTTGTTGATTATTTCCTTTCTCTGATCGAATAATGTTATGGTCTCATACTCTCATTGTGGCCTTGCTGGAAATTTATATGCCCTCTCCTCTACAACCCCTAAATAACCTCACATCATATAAAGAGATCTGTAAATTTCATTATCAGTCCTGTTTATGTGATTACCACAATGAAGATCTGTTGTTATTATTATGAATACCTAGATACTTACAGAGATTCCCATGGTGAACTTTCACCCCATCAACACAATAATTAAAGCGGAGAGGGCTCTTTCGATTTGTGATACACACAACTTGACTTTTCACCCCATTTACCAACGTAACATTGCCCGAAATCCATCTTACAATATTGTCAAGGTCGTTTTCCAGTTACTCAAAATCCTGAAACTTATTTATTATAAAGAGCCTTACCCCTTATTTTAGTTCACTATTTATATATATATATATATATCAGAAAATAATGTTCTTACAATACTGCACTGTGGGACCCAATTCCATCACTGTTACAGGATAAAATAAAGCTTCACCTACTGTAATGCTCTGAGTTCTATTTTCTAGAAATACACCAGACGTGGCCAAATTATTAGGGTAAAAGTTATATTTCTATCTTTATGTAAATTATCGACCTCTATAGCCTCATCCTTGAACTTGTTGGTGGTAAAGTTACCCCTTGGGATATCCCTGTCCTCATTAATGTTTTTTCTCATATAGTGGCTACAGTGAGAACCACAATGTAATTTCATTATTCAAATGGTTTTGTGTCATTTTTGTTAGTGCTCATGTTCTGTAGTTTATCGTCTATATCTGCATGTTGTTGGTGTATTCATTCAAATAATTAAGACTGTGCATTCTCTAAGTTACATGCATTACTGATACTATTCACGAGTTCAGTTGATATTTTTTTAAGAGTGGTTCTAGAGAACTGTCAAATTTCGAGGTTATGGGAAGATGAAAGGACCCTTCGCCAATAAAGGCTTTGTCAGAGAGCTGCTTGTTGAGAAACGAATACCTGCCAACTTTTGAAAAGGGCTATCAGTAAAACTCACGCGTGACGAAAACATCTAAGGATTTTCGACATACCCCGGCTTGACGAAAACAATAATACTTCTGGGCTACAAGATACAATAATTCATTCTTTAAACAGGACATTTCAATGAAATCAAATCCACTTATATCATGGACCAATGATTTGTAGAAGAAGATAACAATCAAGAAGAAATCCCTGTTAAACAGCAGCAGGCGTGGTGAATATAAGTTTGGATCGTACATACCAGGACTTCCCTGAAAAATTAAGCAGATATATGATAACTGAAAAAGGCTTTACACAATAAAACTTGTTTAACGTAACACAGGCAAGAAATAATATAATACACACTGCAAATCACACGCTAGTTCGACTTTAGAGCCATAGTTTTGGCATTTTTAGCTTCCTGCGAAAAGTCTCGAGAAAATATTTTGTCATAATAGGGACCAGAACTCCTGGTCTTCAAAATAGAAATAGACTCCAGAAATTCATTGGACATGGATGATCTGAACTCTGTTCTATTTTTCTTCACAAGTTTGAAAACACGTTCACATTCTACATTGCTATGGGGTATGGTGAGAATAGAGAGCATTACTCTAGAAATTCGGTTATACTTAAGAAGTCAATCGGCTCCACGAATTCTTGATATTTGTACCCAGCTGGAACCACTCGCAGCATCTTGATTTGCAACGATAGTGTCATCTACCTGAAGAGCTGTGAACTGCCTCTGAAGCTCATTCACCATTTCATCTGTAGTTTCACTTTCTTCCTTTCTTTTCCAAGAAAAAACGAATGGAGGAAAACTGTGCATCTTCAATTTTGTCTAACCTAGGAACTTGAGCATGCCTTAACACATCATCCTTGAGTGGAAACTCGTTGATGATGTAGTCACAGGCAGTACAAAAGTAGTTTCTCAGTGATGGCAAGAAAAGGGATTTATCTGTATACTGGAAATCATTCACTATGTTCGAATTCTGAATGCCAATAACTAACTCATCATCACTTCTTTGATTTTGAATCAAGTTGAACTCAACTTCAAGCAATGAGGAGCTTTGGACAATTTTGGGCTTAACAAACTTGGTGAAGAACTGCTTTAGCAAATCCATTAGAAGTTCTAATAAAAAGTGAACTTGTGGGGTTAAGTCTGAAGGGAAACATTGAATTTGTCAAATAAAGGAATAGTCACATGAAGGAAAGTGCAAAAGGCCTTCTTCAATTTGGAGGACAGGAACATAAACAATTCTTCCACACGTGTTGTAGCAGAAGTCTTGCTTTTTAGGATGGGTATGTCACGTTTGGAAAAATATGCTATTCTTTTAGGGGCATGTGTAGTAGCATAATGAAGAATTCTCTTCTTCTGATATTCCTTGGATCCGCTTTGTTCAGCTCTAGGTATCCTGAAAGATGTCAAGCTTGTGGAAATGTTTTGGGTACATAATATTACTTCCTCCTTGAAGACAAAAAGACAGAAAGAAGGGGATACCACTGGTCCAGTAGTATTTCCAAATATCTGCCCAAAGATAACCACCTAGTACATACGTGCTTCAGAAATTTCTTTGCCTCTTTATGGTGCAAGTTCTGAAATTTCTGAAGGCGTTCTTTCATTTTGCCATTCTTCTCTAAGAAATAAAATATATCAACAAAGATCTCACCCACTTTAACTGGTAATCTTAAAGCACTTTTTCAGCTGCTAGGTTAATCACGTGTCAAGTGCAACCTATAACGGCAATACCTGGCTGAACTTCCTACAGTACTACTGAAACCCCATTTTTTTTATCCTATCAAACATGAGCATTATCGGAGCACACAGTTTTCAATTGGTATGTTATGAGAATTCAGCTGTTAGAATGTAACAACAATAGGATACAACTTGGCATTCGTATCATTGCTTCCATCAGTTGCCAAAGAAAATGGACCGTTCTGAATGCACTTAAACTTCAGATGATGCATTTTTGCTATTTTATTTACAATGCATGTCGTTTTCGTGCGACCACAACTGTATTTCCTTTCAACTTCTGATGTGGGAAGCATCTTAAGTAAAGCACCACATGATAACCGCACTTAAAGGAACATTGTATTCCACCAAAAAGGAAGTAAACAGACACTCGACCCTAATTACGTCACTGTCAACGTCTCCAGACTTGGCAAAAAATGTTCTTGTTATCTTCCTTAGATTTAACGTAACGTAGGTGTTTACCGCACTTCACATGATTACTTAAATCGTTTCTTCCAGTATGTGCACTATTAATATCACACCCACATACAGTGCAAAAGGCAAATTTTTTCCCTTTCTTGATTTTCGTACGCACGGAAAATCAACAGAATATGATTCTTGAAATGTCTCGATAATAATAATAATAATAATAATAATAATAATAATAATAATAATAATAATAATAATAATAATAATAATAATAATAATAATAATAATAATAATAATAATAATAATCGTATGGCCTAAGCTACCGTGTGCAGACATTTCATTTGACGCCATCTGGCTGTCTGCTCGTCAATTTCGACGTTCCGTTTTACTGTAGGCCCGCTTGATAGCTGACCTAGTCGTCTATGGCTGAGATTTAATGAATTTTGTCGCGTGAACACCAAATGTGTCGTGCAACGTGCTCCCCTATCTCTACGATTCTACCTTTTCAACTGGTCTACTGCGGCTTCTAACCTCGGCGTGTGTTCAGTCCGCTCTGTGCTTCACTACTGCTCTCCCTCCGTCCCCGCCCCTCTGCACGCTGCTTGTGTCGTCACCATGCGCTCTGCTCCTTCTGGACTCTTCTTTTACGATATAAATAGGCCTGCTCTGGCCTCGAGCAGCGAGTCCGACTTTGTGCAACAAACTGTGTGGAGGGAGGACTCCTTTTATTCGCATTTACGGCTGGCCCGTATGCGATGTTTACTTCGTCTACTGCTCAAGATCCGAACTCAAGACCGCTGGCTGGGTGAGCGAGTTTTAATTTCTTTCCGCTTTCTACTTCATATTTTCACATGAAACTATTTTCCTTTTCGAGTATGCCCTTCTGGCTTGTAATGTAACTTTATACTTGCTCTGGTTGCAAGACAAAGCTGTAGACTTTCGTGTTCTATCTCAAGATCATACTTGGATTTTCTAAATTTCATTCCCCAATTAGCACTGAAAGGAAGAAAAGTGAACCAGAAAGCATAAACATTTCTCTGAACAGACGCAAGAAATAGACTGTATTATCTCTGACTTTTTCGAATCTCTCATTTACGCCTAGTTTTTGGTGCGAGCTCACTACTTTAAAAAATTATTTGCAGGCTGTACTTTTCTTTTCCCTTTGCCAGCCGTTGGATACTATTTTCTCCTCCCTTCATCCGTTGTGTTTCCTTTCATCCTATCCTGCAGGTTTATTTTTTGATATTGCACAGTGGCCTTGGTATCTTTAAATTCCTTTTAAAAATTTGTGGTAATATATCGCTACGATTCTTGTTGTTAAATTCTAGTCAATCTTTTGGTATCTAATCCCTTATTTTCTGTCAAACTACTTAACATTGTTAATCTATTTGGTTTTCATAATCAATTTGTTGCCCTATTTTATGGCGATACCGTTCATAGTTCGATTGTTTACTGCTGAATATAGTCATTCATTTCAATTAATTATTCTACCTTGTTTTCATGTGACCACTTTTGTTGTCATTACAATACATGTTTATTATGAAAATACGGTTGGTTCTGGTTCCCTGATTACTGTTTCACCTATTCCAATACTCCTTCCCAAGCTGTACTTACCAAGCACACCTTTGGAAATGGTCTCAGCAAAAAGCTTCTTCGCGCACTCTGCTTACTTGCTTCCACCTTGTATTTGAAAAGTGAACTTTGGTTATAGCGGGGCACGCCTATTTTGGTGAAGGACAGTAATCCTTTTCACTGTGTGCCATACCTCGCTTCGCTCGCGTTTGTTTACGCTACCACACTGGTCAGACCAGTGTCACACTATACTACATACTTTTCTATACTACGTGCCGTATTGATGCTTGGTTACAATGAATGTTCTACAATCTTAGTTTTATTTTTGTATGTTCGTCATCAATCTATTTATTCACCATTGCTGTCCCACACATAATAATTCAATGTGCAACTTACGTCACAGTCACCAGAGATCTTTTACATGCCGACATCGTACGACATGAAGTGTCGAATGGACTTTCCCGCCCTTCAAAAATCCGACTACCTCTGCCGGGTTTGAACCCGCTATCTTGGGATCCGGAGGGGACACTCTACCACTGATCCACAGAGGCAACTAATGTTGGATTTATTCTAGATAATCTACAATAGAAGTATAGCGTATGAAAATGTCCGAGAAAAATGTCTCTATATCTCTTGAAACATCGAAAGAAACCTGGATCACTGAACGTCACATAAAATGATAACATAAACACTCAAGGCAGTCAAACACTTCATAAAAACATGGCAAAGCTCACAAAGTCTTAAACCATTAAATGAACACGACGCCAACCGCGTGAACGAAGAATATGCACATGGTAAAAAACATACATACGAGGAACAAATGTAATTCTTCTTCTTCTTTATAATTTAACGGGCTGTGCTAATTGCGGTATATCCAATCACTGGAGCGAATGTAATTAGTCAACGAATATAGGAAACTGCGAAGCACTAAGTTATAACACAAAAACTCGAACACTTCATTAAAATATGTCATAACAGTAAAAGGCCAACAAACAACAACAATCACGTGGTCAAAGTATATAGATTAAATCACAACAAGCGAACGGAGCGGAACAAAGAATTTGCGGAGCAGAGTCTGTCGACACCTAACATTCACACGGGAGAACTGTTAACACGGCTTTAAATTCAATTCCATTACCGACACAAACATTACATGGTTGAAATTACTAATCATATCAAAGAATGAGTTATCGGCAATCATGGATATGCCTTCGGCCAAGACCGAGCGTGCTTCGACCCACGCAAACAATCGATTGTCGGTAGTGGAGTGATTATCGATTGTTAACGTTTCAAATTTTTGTCCTCGAAGTCGTAAAATGACACCGTCCATCCGTAAAACCGTAAAATGCTGCAATTTCCGTAAATTCTACGGGTAAACAGTAAATGTTGGCAGGTATGGAAACGTTACTCACCGCAAGAGATAGCTTCTATATTGCAAATATCACAGCAGTCTGTTAATGGAATTTTAAAATGTGAAGACAAGGGGAAGACAAAATGTCAACGTCGTACCGGAAACTGCGGGCGAAAGAAGATACTAACCCCAAGGAGTACGCAAAACTGATTAATTTGCCAGTAAACAATCGCAAGGTTACTAGTTCGGATTTATGTAAGAAACTAGAAGAGTATGGGTCACTGATACCAGCCAGGACTGTGAGGCGAGAGTTGTTTTATGCTAGAATGAGAGCAAGACGACATCAAAGAAAAGCGAGGATTACTCGTGCTATGGCTGCAAAGAGGTTAAGTAGGCCAAGACTCTCCAGAATTGATCATCTGGTGATTGGAAATAGGCAAGTCCATAAAAATTACTGTAATTCCTAAATTATCATTCATTATTCCATTTTTTTACCCATTTTAACTGATGTAACCGTACAACACAGTACAAGTATTATTTTTTCTTTGAAACGGTACAGCTTATTGCATTGAATGCTAGGCTTATTTGTTTTATTTACTTCCGGTTTGTTTTAGTTACGAATCGGAATTCCTCTTGAAGAAGAGACAAGTCAGTATGTCAGAAGGAAAGGAGGAGAATAATTCCATCCAAATTGTTGAAGCAGAGAGTGAAGCATCCAATATCAGCGATGGTCTGGAATGTGCTTTCAAGTATGGAGGTGGACGATTATATATTGTCAAAGGAAGTATGAGACGTGAACAGTACAGTACTAAGAACACGTTTGCTACCTCGGATTCAAGAGTGGTGTGGCCAAAGTGAAATTATTCTTATGCCTTGCCATAAAGCGAAAGAAGTAATGGAATTTTAAGGGAAAAAAATATGAATGTGCTTGATAGGCCTAAAACAGTCCAGACATCAACCCCATGGAAAATGTTTGGGCGATAGCAAAGAAAAATCCGAAAAACTAATATAACAAAAAATTGGCTTGATTGAGAAGCTCGTTGAGATATGGTTTCATGATGACGATTTAAAGAGTCAGTGAAAAATAGTGACTGAGGGTATGCCCAGTCGAATCAAGTCACTCATGAAAGCTAAGTACCAAGTACCAGTCATCAACTTAAAACTGGTAAGATCTTATATGTTAAATTCTCAATGTTTTAATGTTTACTCTAATAATTTGGCCACGTGTTTATAGTCACCGATTCAGCCACTATTTTATTTAGCCCACCTGCACTAATTTTTTCAATAGCCTCCCAAGATCTACCCTATCAACATCCTAAGATATGTCAATCGTGATATATTTGACCTCCTCAATCTAATATATTTTCTTTATTCACAGGGTGCTATTACATTAATTCTTCTTTCATCTGGTGTAGTCGCTTAATACATACACAAACCAATTAAGCACTAGAGATTTGGTTCTATATCTCAACGAATTGACTTTGGTATATGACTAGAAATGTTACCAATCCCAGCAACATTTCTGGTTTGAAATATTTGTTTCTTATTTTCAATGTCTTTTTATCTTACGTCCATGTGAACATTGCGAAGTAATTTCAAAGGATTGGTTGAAATTGTCAACTGCGTCAGATGCCTCACGAGTGACGGGTGCGATGCCCATTTGCTGGTGAACGGTGTCTTTTTTTACGGGATGCAGGACTGTGATGCCCATCGACTAATGGGCACATGTTGTATAATTGCTACTCCATATCTTTCTCAGTCTGTCGACATTGAACACCGTACACAGCAACAAGACGGAGTACCATGCAGTACATCCTGGACTTCAGATGTAGTGGCATACTCCAGCCACAGTGTGTGCCTCCGACTTCCCATCATCTCATCCATGCTGCCTTTTTCATAATTTGCACTTCAACAACTACCCCACTACCAGTCTGTAGGCAAGATCCTAGATACGTGAATCAACTTGGATGGAGCCATTAGATTATTCGGACGACTCCACGTATTCACTCTTCTTTTTGTTCATTCTAAGGTTGTATTGTGAGAAACAGGTATACCAATATTCATCTTGATGCCGCAGCCCCATTCTGGCTTTATCAGCAAGTGCAACATCATCTGCATATACGAGAGTCCTAGGAACATTCCTTTTCAGGTCCCGTGTAGCCGTGTCCATGCTGAGGACAAAGAGCAATGGAGACGGAGTGGTACATTGGTGTACACGCCAACTTTAACTAAGAAGCCCTCAGAGACGTTGGCAGCGCAACATACACAACTTCCGGTTTTATAAGCATTTCTGGTACACCATGGTCACGAGTGCAGACCAGATCACACGATGTGGAACACGGTGGAAAGTCAATTCGGAAGGTAATGTACACTGCCTGCTGAAGCTTTCAGTGCTTTTCAGTTAGCATTCTTAATGAATATGCACTGGTTAGCAATAATGTCGACGATTTCAAGCAGTCAATAATGATGGATGCTCTCAAATATTTTCTCGTGTGCAATTGGGGGCAATTTGGACGGTAATGTGCACATTCTGCTGGATCGTCATTTTGCTCAAAAATAGCACAAGGATATTTGTAGCCCAATGACTGGGAACAGAGCCAGAGTCAACACTGGCACTGAACAAGCTTCTCAGTTGATAATGAGATCTTAAAATTGCTACAAATTCCAGATGTTTCTGGAAGGTCATCTGGTTTTGGCGGTTTTTGGTTTATCATACTCCTACTGGGACTGTCGACATCCTTTGATGTGATAGATAAGATAGGACTTAGCATCTGCTATAGGGTGATGAGGGAATTCAATGCAGGAAATCTCTACAAATATTGTTGCTAATGTTCGATGATTTCTTGTTTGTCCTGTAATCACTGGTAAATTTTGCCTCTAATGCACACAGAGTGCTCAATACTTGTGTCTATTTTGGTCAGCTGAAAAATAGTTCTTTTCTCCTTCTTTTGAGTTCAGTAATGTACAGAGTTTATCAAAACTGTACCTACATAAAAATCAAAGATGCTCTTCGTGTTATGTTCAGAATAACGGTTAAATCAGACTGGCGGGGAAAATTGTTATTTTTGAGAAAAATAGGTTAAATTGTTACTTCAGGGTGCGCGATTCTGATTGACGAGCTGCTGCCGTGTTTTAGGGAAGACAAGAAAAGCACCAGATTGTTTCTCCTCTCACCTGTTTGTCGCAGTAATATTCTATATTAATTAACATGCTCGAAGATGCAAAGCTGCCGCGTCGCGATTGTGTATTCCTTCACCCACAACATTGTAAATTTAATGAAATACTGAACGAGGGATCAACACGCCGAATGGTTTGATTACAGTAGATGTTCAATATGGCCCCCTCCTACGTTGGTGCATAGTTCACAATGGTGTAGTAGTGAGTGACCTTTGGACTCTGCCCAGGATGTGTAGTGCGTGGCGAACGGCTTGGAAAGCTGTCTGTATTCTTGGTACAAGTATGTCTTCTCTTTCTATGGGGTTCACATAGTAGTCAATTTGTTTAGAACAAACTGTAAACTGTCCAGTTCCTTTCACTTCCCCTCCCCTCCCTCTTCTCACGCTCAGCGGCTGTGACTCTGGCATAGCACTAACAGCAAATTCGTCAATTTGAACTGCACGCTCGGAAGTAACAAGGTCACTTAATTTCCTCAAAATATACATTTCATCGGCAATCCAACTGCATCATCACTCTCAATATCACACGAAGAGTATGCCTGATTTCTTTGTCAGTATAGTTCTGATACACCTTGTACACAGGTCATTACAGTGAGTGGCGACAGATTTCTTAGCCACACGTTCGGCAAAGACATTACTTTCCCTGTGTTCTGGAGTCTATTTGAAGCCCAGTTTATATACAGTATGCCTCTGTCTTTTCCTACAGCTCTTCTTGGATCGGAATCATCCATAAGAACGTTTGATTTTCAATGCAATAGGAACTAGGTTATTTCGTACCCAAGTTTACTGTGACTGTTGCAGTGAAAGATCTGTAGAATGAGTCCACATGTTTCCAATTGCATTCAGGTCAACGAGAGTAAAATTTATGCCTTCTGCTAAGGTCTCCTTCTAGTATTCAAGCTTCCACCACTTGACCTTCTCGGGGGATCCTTCCACCTGTACGATGCATTAAATCCTCTATGACCAAGTTATGCTGAGTTGGTACACAGATGACATGACATTCACATCTTTTCTTAGTCGGATATCACGGCGCCGATCAAAGACCAGGTCAATTTGGTTGCTAGAGTCACCACAAGTACAGGTGATGAGGTGATTGATATCACTTTTGAAGAATGCATAACCACTAAAACCAAATCAATTGCCTCGGTGAAAACCAAAATATGAGTTCCATCATAATTTCAGATACCGAAGGTATTACACCATGGCAGCTATAACCATAATTGGTGTGACCAACATGCGCATTAAGTTCGCCACGGAGAAGTGTGAACTCATCTTCAGGACACGCTGAAACATGATGTCGTAGCTCCTGCCAATGCTGTTCCTTATGTAGGTCATCACAGCCAGATTGTGACAGAGAAAGCACAAGTTCGAGCAGATGCAATGTCGATTGTAATTGACATAAGGCTGTCTGGATAGCACTGAACCTCAACAATTCAATCTTATAGGCTTGCGCACACAATGAAATCAACACCATTCCTGCTAGATGTAACCTGGTAGATAAGTTCATAGACATCTCTAACGTCACGGGATTTCTGGCCTTTCCAAAGCATGCAACTTACTATCTAATTAACATAGCTACTCTTCAATTCTAAACCGGACTTACATTATCCTAATTACAACAGGTTGTCTGAAACAGTTGAATTCTAGTGAGAGCTAAATGTCTAGGGACATATCTCCCCTACAATGAAAATATTATATAATAATGAAGCAAGAATGATATTTACTAATAAAAGAATCACACTACAATAATTCTAAGCAACATTTAGTTGTATCCTACTTACAGTAGTTTAACTGACATAACAAATATTCTAAACTATGTATCTATGGAGCTTATGAGCCTGTAAATTTTCAATTACTATGTACATAACATTTAGTTTCCTTGGTTTATGAAAGAGAATAAAAGGTGAAAAGTTTGAATGAAATTATCAGTCAAAGAATAGTGGCCAGTCAATATCATAAATTTAAGCCCTAGTAACGAATGTTAATTCAACATACCATACGGCATATTGTTTTTTAATAATTTCTGCTATTTCTCTTTCGCACCATCACAGATAGGTCGTATGGCGATGCTGAGCTAGAAAATGGCTAGGAGTTGGAAGGAAGCAACTGTGGCCTTAGTTAAGGTACAGCCGTACCATTTGTACGCTGTGGAAATGTGAAACCGTGGACAACATGCACTTCAAGGCTGTCGACAATGGGTTCGAACCCAGCATCTCCCAAATGCAGGCCGATACGTACACGGCCAGTTGTATAGTACCACAAAGAAGAAATTGCTTGAATTCCTTCTCTTACAATACTTATTGTGAATGTATCTTGTTATTTAATTTCAAACAATACGTTAAAAGTGTGTTTTTAATTTTAAAATTCTGTGTTAGAGTTACCCAGATTTGCATGCACTTCGGACATAAGTTTTCATATATATGTACGAAATTTGACGATACATGAGGTTATTTTGGAAAAGTAAAGAGTAAAATAGTATCACAAATGCATCTTTCAAAATTCTGTACAGAGCATGCTTGCCTCGGTTGAAGTCAATATGGGCTGCCTACCTATGCTCTTCGGTTCTAGGATCGAGGTAGCCAGTAGGATCTTCGCAGCTTCTCCGCATGTCCTTCACCAAGAATCCATTTAAGAGACTTATCAAGCTTATCGGCATTGTAAATTACGACAGACCCTGCCTCCAAGTTTAAGATTATATTCTTGCAGCACAGTCCGAAGTAACCCCGCGAATGAACCCTACTCAGAAAAACTGCGAAAGACATGATTCTTGAGGTTATCAAGCTTATGCAAGTTGATCCTAACAGAACTTCAGTTACAGTAAAACACTCGAAAACAATTCACTTCAACTAACATTTATTGACAATGTGAACATGCAGTACCACACCAGACAAGAAATAAATTCTCTCACTGAGAGATAGAGAGAAAGAGACAGCAATCAAGAAATAGTTTTATCACAACAGTTCTATGAACTTCGACTGTCCTATATCAACACAGATCTATACATATTAAGAAACAAAGTGTACACTTGTTTGAAGATAAACCGACGTCCAGAATTACGCCATGGAATATTTCGAAGCTAATACTAAGAGAAGTGTAAGAAAACACTAGTAAATTGCAGGGTATATGCTGTAAACGGAATCATGGATCAAAGGTATCTGGGCATAGAGAAACGGTCATGGGTCAATTTATCTCGAAAGGGAAGAGATCAGGTTGGATCAAACACATTTCAATAACACTTGGGTGAATTATAGATTAACAAATAGTAAATTTAATGATTATCATTATTTTACTCTGAAACCAATTATAGTATAAAAAATTAACATCGTAAAGATAGGTGGTCATCTCAGGAAAGTTAATTGTTAATAATGTAGAACTAGGGGACTCGTGCGAGAAATATCGCATGTTTATAAAAGTATGCAGTGGAGTAGCCGCTGGTGAACTAAGGAATACACAAATCAGTACAATATTCGACAGTCGTACTTACCACTTAATATAATCTCTTTTTACATTTATGATATCCACTTGAACGGAAGCAAATGCAAGTGCATTACTATACTGACGAATGTTCCGGAAGTAACTTTTGGTTTTACTATCATTCTTTTCTTAACTGATCATTACAGCATATCATAATGACACAAAACAGGCGTCCCAACGGCCAAATGTGAAGTGGACACCAATGATGGCGCCTATTTTCCTACAGTTAACATTTTCAAGGCTAACACCGCCCGGAAAGTTTTCAGAACTCCTCACAAGACCAGTTTCGAACCATAATAATTTAAGAAGAAATGAAGAAAATTTATGATTGGTTTCCAATTATTCACACCTTCTAGGCCGAGAACTGATAAAGGCGGTGTGTAATCGACGCTCAACTTACTCAGCTCTTACTCTACTGCTTTCGTACTGCTCTACTTTAGAGCACAACTGCGCTTCGCTTTCCCACTACAATTCTACAAGATATTCTACGTTAAGCGACGTTTATTAGCCATGATGTCTTACAAAGGGAACACTTTATTTCGTCTTTTGCAAGACATAACCACTATAATATTAATTCCGGAACACGTGTGGTATGCATAAATCATCTGAACCCGCAAGTTAAGTGTCAACTGACATTTAAACAGGCATGGTTGGAGCACATATTAATATGCCATTTTAGTTTCAATGTGTGTGTCTGTGTGTGTGGGTGGATGTCTGTGCGCGTGTCAGAAAGCTTACTATTACGAGAAGCCTGCAAGACAAGGAACAAAGGAATCATTGTGGAGTTTGCAAGAAGAATCTCTAATTTCATCATGATGCACCTTGCAGGGGCTATTCCTTTCCGGAATGTGAAACTAAAAGGGGAGATCCCACCACACCCTAAAGGGTGCTAAATGGACCAATCGTGAGACATTGTAAGTCAGGACCTAATCAACTTCCATCATAAACATTTAAGTACCCTTTTTAAATATTAATTTCCTTTTCAGAATGACTTATTTATTGAAATTATATTTTCTACTGTTTTGTGATAGAGAAAGTAGAAAAGGATTATAAGATGAAGGCATGGCTATGCAGAGAATGGGAAAGAGGATCGAACTTATCGAAATATTTAAATTTGGTTAGAGCTAGGTTTATAAAGAAATTAAGTGAACAATAGAAGGATGTCATGTACCAGTAAATGAGTGACAGAAAGAGAGTTTGTAAAATTAAAATAGAAATAAGTAGTGGGTCTTTTTATATCATTATGACGAAGAGATGTATATAAGAAGAAAGATCGGTGAGGAACGAGAAATTATAGACATGTTGCAATTTATGTAGATAAATGATGTACAAAATATGAACCTCGTGTTATAACGTTGTCAATATAGTGGATAAGCTATGTAAAAGTATTATAAGAGAGTTGAACAGCTGTAGGGATAGAAGGGAGCTGGAAAGATGTGGAAAAGGGAGGGAGGGTTGGACATAAGAGGGAAGGATGGGGGGGAAAGACCCATCCCTAGTCGAGATAAACAAACATGTCCGCATATTAACGGAGAGTCATGATGGGAGAAGGCAGTGTGTAGTAAGGCGATACAGACTAGTAGACGGGGCAAAAGATAAGAGCGAGACGAATCGCATGATGGTCTGGATTCCAGCTCAGCGATTCGACATGAAGAGAAGGGGAGGGAACACATTGCGATAGAGATTTAGGTGGGTATGACATCTGACCCACGAATGTGGCTGTCAGCGGCATCATGGGTGGAAGGGGTTCCCTCATTACCAGGGGATGCTGCGAGCAGCCAGTTGCTTTCCTTTTGGCAGGTATTTTAGATGTATGTAGTATAGCTTTAGTTTTAGTGAAAGGTGGTGCAGCTTATGGTCCGGCTTTCCGCCTCTGCTGCGCCACCAAATTAGAGTAGTGAAGGGTGGTGCTGCTTATGGTCTGTCTAACCGCCTCTGCAGCGCCACCAAGGTAGTTACGTAGGTAGTAGTTCAAGGGGTGTAGAGTAGTGATTGTTTATCTATAGTTTTGTTCTTTTATTTCTATGTATTTTGCATTATTTATTACCTGTGATCGTTTGGTGCCCTAACATATGGACAGGTCATCCGCCTTTGTTAGGAGCATCGTAGTAGATTTAGTGAGGTAGTTTAGGTAGATTTTAAGAGAGGATAGTAGATATTGTACGTTTGCCTTTGTATTTTTGTATCCATTTTGTCTTTATTGCTAGTAAGCCGAAGGTGTAAACTAGGGTGGCAATAAATAAAATGTTCTGTTATGTTCTGTTCTGTCTATCCAGCCGTTTCGACGTGATGGTGGAACAAACAGACAGACAAACAAACAGAACAGAATACTGTTTTGTGCTGTGACAGATTTTTATCGCTTCTCATCTACTTATTGGTGCTGGTAAGTTTTGTGAATGATTGAAATACACCCATATCCATGAAATCAAGATCACCTTGAAAGACTAGAGATAGGAATTCATACTCACAGGGCATGTGCAATAGTATGTTCTGAAGAAATGGCTGGCCTCGACCCTCAGTTTCAAGGCCCACATTGATATCTCTGCGCACCACCACCGACTGGTAAATTGTGCCTGCGGCTCTCGTTGTCGCTATAAACCTAAGGTAATGGATCAGTTTGTTCTGAGCAGTGCAGTACCTACAGTACTGTACATGTGCCAGGTACTTGTCACTTTTATAGGTTGAATGACATATTTTCTTACGGTCACTAAGTTAGTATTTTTTGTGTTTAAACGCAGAACTTTGTTTGACCAATCAGTTTGCTAATATCTGTGGATCATCAGCACTTATTGCAAACAGAAAAGTATCATATGCATTATGCAGATTATTTATTACGATTCCATTAACAATGATGATATCCTGTTTTCCTTGCAGTGCTTAAGAAAAACTCCCTTTTACAGTAGATGTTGAAGAGGAGTTGAGTTATAACAGAGGCTTGCCTCATCCCTTGCTTTATTTTAATAGCATGGTTGTTGGTGTTATCAACATTAAAAGACGAGGACTGATTTTAATACAGGTTGGCAACGGTTCGTATGTCTTTTTTATCCAGACTAATATCTTATAGTTTAGTCAATTTAAGAGGTAACTAAAAAGTATCTAGACAACTGGAAATAAAGCAACACCAAGACGAATCAGTCTGTTATGAAAGGAAACATGCTGTCTTTCCTGAACATAGATACCTTGATCATGACCAAGGGTTTCTAGTTTAATGTGGAATCCGAACCAGAAGGATGTCTTCTTAATTTAATGACTCCCACATTCCTTGGCCGGAACTCTACCCACAGCCAGCTCAGCGGCAATGATACTAGGCAGTCATGCCGCCTGATCTTAGGTCAGCAATAACCTTACACTGTCTTGGTCGAAATGGGTCTGTACTTTGTATTGAACTTGGATCTCATCATTTAAGGCACCTTTTGGGTGGTCCAGTGACAGAGAACACTAGCAAAAGATATGTGGAGCTACAGGCAAGAGACCAAGAGAATATAGAGTTTGGGTAAATGTGTTGCAAGGAAGATATTTTAAGATGTCGTTGGTGATGTGGGTCATCACTTCACTAGTGCCCGCTCCTAATGCTCGAGAGCTTCCGGAACCCTTTGAGATTGTCGGTATAGTCTTTCACGGCCAGTGTCTTCACTGTATGCTGCGCTCGAATTGCGTTAGTAGCTGCCAATGTTTCGCCGGAAACTGAGCGCAGCATTCTCAGGAATCCGCTCTGTATGAACGTCAGTAGTGTACACAAGGTGTGGCATCCAGTAAATGGAAGAGTTACCCGAAGTGGCAAGAAATTTATCTGAAAAGAAACATAAAACACATTGTTGGTGTAGCTCCGAAGAAGTAGCAGATGGAAACTGCCATGAAAGTGAGGATCGGGCAACGTTTGAGGCCGACGTGTGGAATGGACGTGTTCCTACAAGCTGGGCTCAGCTTACCTCGCCTGTCCGTTATGTATAACAGAGTAACAGAGGAGGGACTGTTGACAACTTGGCCAAGTGTCGATCCTTCAAACGGCACTCGTCATACAACAGCCACGCCCAGAAATCTCCTGAGCTGTATAGATTACTTTCCTCATGATGGACCTAGAACTTGTGTAACAATTAGTCAAGTATATTCCATCTCTTCGTGAAGTGATAATTATTATTATTGTTTATAGTGGCCTAATGGTACGAAATGTAATAAAAATTTTCAAGTCCAAAAATTCATCCACCGACCACAATTCAATTCTTGATTATGAATAATGGATGAATTAGAAGGTAAAATTATCAGCAGCTCACAGTATTACAATTTACAAATAATTTCAAATCAATACTCCGATTCCAATTAAAGAAACACGACGACGAACAATGATTATGAACTTAAAACAATGGTATGTACTGACCAAGGTGCTGCTCCCAAAGCACATCCCTGAATAGATGATATTTTGTTGAAAATACAAGCCAACGGCTCCTCATAATGGTATGTATCCCTAGTAGAGCAGAACCATGTTCTTTATCATATAGCGGTACTAAAGTATACTCACGGTGTTCTTCACTACGCACAGGTAATGTACTGCGCACAGGTAATGCAGACTTATGGTGTTCGTCACATAAGGGCCCCAATCATACGCAATGCAAGAATGGCGTTCCGAACATAGTAGGTACTAATCACAGGGACCCGTACTATCCCGTGGTGTTCCTAACATAGTGAGTACTAATCACAGGTAAACACCAGACCCGTAGATTCTGTCACAGTTCCGAATGGGGATATGAACACAGTTATGGCAACGGCGAGCTAATACAACAATGGGCAGATACTACGGAACTCTCTCTTATTCATGATGGCAAACAGCCACTTTATTTTAACAGTGGTCATTGGAGAAGAGGATACCATCCAGATTTGATTTTCGTCACTAATAACTTAGGAGAACAATGCAGCAAGGGAGTATGCAACCCAGTACCTAAGTCTCAACACAGACCAATCCTGTCAGTTTTACTCCGCTATCCGACCTCTGTATGTTCCCTTTCGTCGTAGATACAACTTCTAAAAAGGGAGATTGGTCAAAATTCTCTGCTTTACTGGATGATACGGTCCAAAACATTAAACCAATTCCTGAATCATATGAACAGGTCACTTAGGCTGTTAAGGAAAGTTCTCGTAAATCTATTCCCCGTAGATGTCGCACTAGTTACATCGAAGGTCTTAATCTGGATGCAGTCTCGCAACTAAATGACTACTACAAGCTATTCAAACAGAAACTAATAGGTGAGGAAACTATTACAGCAGCACACGCCCTAACTTCTCTAATAGCCTCATCGAAAAGAGAGAGTTGGTGGTTATGACGCTGAGCAGCCAAAAGGCCTGGAGACTCCTAATGAAGTTGACCAGAGGTCCAACCTTGAGTAACACACATTCTTTTGTTACAGCCAATCATATTGCCCACCAACTTCTCATGAATGGCAAAATAAAACAAGAAGCCAAAACCCGGAGAACTATGTTGAAGGTACCTGCGGGTAGAGATGAAGAAATATCTGAGCTCATGCAACATTTCAATTTCACTGAGTTGGAAAATGCAATTATCAAGTGCAAATCAGGTAAAGCTGCGGGTTTGGATGATTTGCGATTTGAGAAAATAAAGAATTTTGGAAGAAACACGAAAGAATTGTTGCTACAATTTTATAATAACTGCTTACAGATGTACAATATTGTGGAGCAAAGCACGTGTAATTGCTGGTCTAAAGCCTGGAAAGGACAACAGAGACCCCAGGAACTACAGACCAATATCTCTTCTGTGCCACCGATATAAGATTTTCGAAAGAATGATACTCAACAGACTCATCCAGACTATCAACAAAAACCTCATTCCACAACAGGAAGGTTTTAGACCAGGCATGAATGCTGTTGCACAAGTTCAAACCTCACGCAGTACATTGAGGACGGTTTTGAAAATCGACAAATTACAGGGGTAGATTTCATTGACCTCAGTGCTGCATATGATGAGAGTGAACAACCGTATACTGCTTCAGAAGATCTTTACACTCACGAAAGATTCAAAACTTACCAGATTGATGTCAACCATTTTGCAGAACCGCAGTTTTTTATTTTCAAGGACAAAGAATCAGATGGAGATCACAGAAAAATGGATTGCCCCAAGGAAGTGTACTGGCTCCATTGCTATTTATTAGTTATACCAATGACCAACCACTCCCTAACAAAACAAGAAGTTTCATATATACAGACGACCTTTACTAGCCTGCCAGTGTGCAACATTTGAAGAGGTAGAACTCACACTTGACAGCGCTCGGAAGGAATTATTCAAATAATACAAGGCTAACCACCTAAAGCCGAATCCGTCAAAATCTCTGCTTTGTGCTTTCCACCTCAAGAAAAGAGAGGCATCAAGGAAATTACACGTCTCTTCGAATGGAACCCTCCTGGAACATTCTTTCACCCCAAAGTACCTAGGCGTAACGCTGGGCCGCTCACTTACTTTCAGAAAGCACTGTTTCAACATCAGTCACTAAGTCAATGCCAGAAACAACATCCTGAGGAGGCTGAGAGGTACAAACTGGGATGCAAAGCCACAATTTCTTAGAACCACTGCATTGGTTCTGTGTTACACTGCTGCGGAATACGCATCCGCTGTGTGGTATAGATCAACGCACGCTAAGACTGTGGACCTGCCCTGAATGAAGCTTGTAGATTAATCACAGGATGCCTGAAACCTACCCCTGTTGAGAAGATACACTGACTTGCTGGCGTTGCACCTCCAAGTAATCGTCGAGAAATCGCTGCTGATCAAGAACGACTAAAGATTGAGAATGTAGAAGCTCACCCGGTGTTTGGTCATCAACAATCTCAATCTAGGCTGATATCCAGGAAAAGTTCCCTCGAGACATCGAATCCCTTGAAAGGACCACCAGAAAAGGCAAGACATTCCTTATGGAAATCTAGGCAGCAATAATGGATGAGGCCACGTGAATATCTTCCGGCTGGGTGTAATGAAGACTGCAATGTTTGGAGGTCCCTTAACCGATTAAGAACTGGTGTCAGCAGGGCGAAGTAATCACTTAAGTTATGGAGCTTCACATCAGAGGACAGGAAGTGCGACTGCGGTGAAGAAAAAAAAACAGTGAACCATATGTATCAATTTCCTTTCAGTCCATTTTCATTCTCAGAGCATGATTTAATGCTTGGTGATTACAATGCCCTAGGTGTGGCTCAGTTTTGGAAAACACCATCTAGATGTACAGTAAATTTGGTCAATTTCCTATGTTTGTTAATTTTTGGAATTTTCGTAATTTGAAATTATTTTACTTTTACTGTATGATTAAGTATGATTCTGACACGAATATATAAATAAACCAGACCCGTAGTGTTCCCCAGAACGCAAATCCATGGTGTTCGTTACATAGTTTTACATATCTCAGGGACCCGTACTATCCCGTTGTGTTCCTCAAATAGTGGGTACTAATGATAACTAAAACCCAGACCCGTGTTATTTCTCGGAACGCATTCCCATAGGTTTCCTTCATAGTGGGTCTAATTACAAGGATGATGGAAATAAACACAGGTAATTTGGTTGAAAATTCAGCATCCCTTGGACTCGTCCCCCACCCACAGAGGTTTGAGTGTTTGGTCCGCGAGATAAATTTGATTTCGCTCAAGTCGGCCGGAAAATCGGGTAGGACTCCCCCTATCTGCCATCTGGGACGCGCCATGTTGGAGTTATCATGACAGCGTAGTATGTTCGAGGTTAATCTGCTTTAATCTGATATCGTCTATCCCTCCCGGCTCACCGCTAGAAAAGCCGCATATATTTTTTTGCTAGTTGCTTTACGTTGCACCGACACAGATAGGTCTTATGGCGACAATGGTACAGGAAAGGGCTAGGAGTGGGAAGGAAGTGCAAGTGGCATTAATGAAGGTATAGCCCCAGCATTTGCCTGGTGTGAAATTGGGAAACCACGGAAAAACATTTTCAGGGCTGCCGACAGTGGATACTGACAGCACTTAAGCGACTGCAGCTATCGAGCTCGGTGAAAAGCCGCATAAGGTGACTAAACTCTAATTCTTCTGACCGTAAAATTTTGAAGTGTGATGGTGAGGAAGACCCCTGAAGAGATGGCTCGACGACATAAAGCTGTTGGCTGGAACACGCTGGTTCCAAGTGGCTCAAGACCGAAGACGATGGAAGCACACGGAAGAGGCCTATATCCAGCAGTGGATTGAAATAGGCTAGAAAAGAAGGAGAAGAAGAAGATGAAGAAGATGGTGAGGTTTACCACTCTCAACGAGGTGGCGGACAATATTTTTAGATGTTACACTGACTGACAGAGCAAATGCAACACCAAGAAGGAGTGGTTCGAAAGGGATGAAAGTTGGGGAAAAAACAGAGACGGCACGGACGAATAATTGATGTTTATTTCAAACCGATATGCAGGTTACACAATGCGCACGGGATCGACTCAGTAGGATGTAGGACCACCGCGAGCGGCGATGCACGCAGAAACACGTCGAGGTACAGAGTCAATAAGAGTGCGGATGGTGTCCTGAGGGATGGTTCTCCATTCTCTGTCAACCATTTGCCACAGTTGGTCGTCCGTACGAGGCTGGGGCAGAGTTTGCAAACGGCGTCCAATGAGATCCCACACGTGTTCGATTGGTGAGAGATCCGGAGAGTACGCTGGCCACGGAAGCATCTGTACACCTCGTAGAGTCTGTTGGGAGATGCGAGTAGTGTTTGGGCGGGCATTATCCTGCTGAAACAGAGCATTGGGCAGCCCCTGAAGGTATGGGAGTGCCACCGGCCGCAGCACATGCTGCACGTAGCGGTGGGCATTTAACGTGCCTTGAATACGCACTAGAGGTGACGTGGAATCATACGCAATAGCGCTCCAAACCATGATGCCGCGTTGTCTAGCGGTAGGGCGCTCCACAGTTACTGCCGGATTTGACCTTTCTCCACGCCGACGCCACACTCGTCTGCGGTGACTATCACTGACAGAACAGAAGCGTGACTCATCGGAGAACACGACGTTCCGCCATTCCCTCATCCAAGTCGCTCTAGCCCGGCACCATGCCAGGCGTGCACGTCTATGCTCTGGAGTCAATGGTAGTCCTCTGAACGGACGCCGGGAGTGCAGGCCTCCTTCAACCAATCGACGGGAAATTGTTCTGGTCGATATTGGAACAGCCAGGGTGTCTTGCACATGCTGAAGAATGGCGGTTGACGTGGCGTGCGGGGCTGCCACCGCTTGGCGGCGGATGCGCCGATCCTCGCGTGCTAACGTCACTCGGGCTGCGCCTGGACCCCTCGCACGTGCCACGTGTCCCTGCGCCAACCATCTTCGCCACAGGCGCTGCACCGTGGACACATCCCTATGGGTATCGGCTGCGATTTGACGAAGCGACCAACCTGCCTTTCTCAGCCCGATCACCATACCCCTCGTAAAGTCGTCTGTCTGCTGGAAATGCCTCCGTTGACGGCGGCCTGGCATTCTTAGCTATACACGTGTCCTGTGGCACACGACAACACGTTCTACAATGACTGTCGGCTGAGAAATCACGGTACGAAGTGGGCCATTCGCCAACGCCGTGTCCCATTTATCGTTCGCTACGTGCGCAGCACAGCGGCGCATTTCACATCATGAGCATACCTCAGTGACGTCAGTCTACCCTGCAATTGGCATACAGTTCTGACCACTCCTTCTTGGTGTTGCATTTGCTCTGTCAGTCAGTGTACATTCGCATGACCCTCTCTAGCTGTTAGGTTTACAACTCAGATGCTTAAGAAACCTCCAGGCATTGTGGCTGCTCTTCCTTATATCAGTCTCCTCCATCCCTCCTGTTATTAGATATCGCTTCTAAGGGAACTTCCGCAGCTTGGACGGTTTCGGAGCTCAAAGGATCGTTGTCAAGGAGATCACGATAGTTTCACAATATTCCCCTAGTTTCTGTATATAGTGTGCAGCCTCAGGGAATTGAGATACGAGAACAATGCTTCACGATATTTGCAAAATAATCATATGATTCAGTAAAAAGCTCTATGTTCAGAATGTTCTCGTCCAGTGAAATGGTACATTTCTCCTAATCAGCCTTCATAAAATGATATCTTCTTCGAAGAGGAACTCAGATTCTAAAGATTTGAAGGTAAGACGTATGAATCTAAGACGAAGCCACAGAACTGGTTGCAAATAGAGGATTATGGAGGCGTTTAGTAAATTCACAGAGGGTCGACAGTTGAACGCTGGAGGGCATAACAGTCTGTAATGAAGGACGATGACCGATTTTTGCCCCACTTATTTCGCTGATAACTGAGATATGTTTCCTTACGCGGATACTGTAAGTTAATATCTGGATTATATCCATGTTCCATCTCGCACTGTTGAATGATGCTGGAAGTTTGTTATGCAGTATAATTAGATCGCACGAATCTGCCCATTCTACGCCAGCCTCTTCTCTTTTGTCGGTACCTAGGGTAGCCCCATATTGTATTCTGACTGTTGATATCACCAAACAAAAAATTCTCATATTGATGCCGGAAGGCTCCACAAATCTAAACACAGTATCTGATGGCTTATTAATTGAGCTCTACTGTGGGAGTTTCAATGTCATTACGGGGGAGGATCTGGATGTTGGATAGCACTGAGGATCTTCAACCACTAAACTCATGCCCTTAATTTTTGAACGGCGAAGATTCTAGTCTCGGTGAGTTTCTTGAATGCATAATATTAGCGTGCGGAGAAAATTGCGAGGGTATATATTTTGTGTTCTTTTTCAGATTCTTGGAATTCAGTCACTAATAGAAATAAAATAATCAAAATGCAAATTATTATTATGCAAAAGTTCGTAAAATAAACCAGTATATCCATATATACAGAGGACGACGAAGAGCAGAAATTGAGCGGTGACAAAAGTTAAATACGGTCGGTTTATTCCAGTAACTTCTACAATGTCGTCCGGTGCACTTTGCTATGTGTAGGGCTGATAAGACCTTGTATTATTTTAGGAGAAGTTTATCACAGCTTCAACTATTAATTTCTGAAATTAAATTGAAGCAAGAAATTAAGTGGTTCAACCTATTCAATGCAAGTAAATAAGAAATGTAGTGTTACATTCTTATTTGGTTAAAAGAGGTACCGGTTTCGACCATCAATCTGGGCCATCATCAGCCAATTAAAAATATAAAAACAATGCACAGGGAAACAAAAAATTAAAGGATATGTCTTTCACAAAGCAGTTCATGAAGCATTATAAGACAATAGGGGTTAGGACTGCCCGATTTTAAATCATAAAATCCAGATGAACTCGAAGAACAGTCACTTATTTGTGTCAAAGCGCAAGTCCCTGAAGAGTGGCACAACACACGCAATGTCCGGCACTGTTTTTAACCAAATAAGTATGTAACACTACATTTCTTATTTACTTGCATTGAATAGGCTGAACCACTTAATTTCTTGTTTCAATTTGTGATACAGTTCAATATGGAACATTATGACATTTTATTAATTTCTGTGTTGAGAGGACACGAGGCGAAAAGTACGATGCTTGCGTGCGTTAGAAAATTTTGTCAAATTATTATTCGGCATGGGACGTTAAATTTAGTGCATTTCTCATCGAATTCTTTCAGACGTAATGAAGCACGTGTTCGCATTGGAGCAGTGAAATTTAGAGGAATTTTAAGTAACTTAATATGCGAGATTTCATGAGCACAGACGTACAATCAGTTGTGTATACAAATTGAAAAGTTTTGGTCAACTTGTAATTTATAAACGTCAATAATGGTAATAAACATTCTTTATTTATTTATTTGGCGTATGGCTACATAACTAAAATCGATTAATATTTACAATAATGATTTCATACTAATAACAACAAAATTTGATTCCATCACGCTAGTAAGTTGAAGACAGGGGGGAGTTAGATTTTAATCTATCTCAGCAGTATAACTATGGTATTTAGCATTAGAGGTTGCCTCAAGGCATTTCCTAGCAAGCTGGTTAATGATAAAATTCACATCAAAACTTTGGCCATCACATATTATCTAGTTGATTTATCCAACAATAGGCAATAAATTTAGTCCCTAGAAAAACTTCATGAAACTGCATCTAAAATGAATCCAAATCTCATAATAGAAAACCCGATACACGAAAATATCTACTCGTACAAACAAAACCGTGTAACTCAGTTTGGCAAAATTCCTCACGTAAATAATTCCAAATACTTGGGGAAATTCTCCAGCAATCCACATTAAAACATGAAGAAAACAGGAAAAGTTTTCTATAGTAGAATTAGGTCATAGTATCACATGGAAAAGGTACAAAAATTAATATCCTGGAACGCTAAATTAATATATTATAACACGTAATTAGGTCTGAAGCATCCAACATGTCAGAAACATTCATCAGACTGGAGAAAGATCACTATCTAAAATTATCGAAAAACTAAAAGGAAATGTCCTGAGGGACATCTTTCGCAAGGTATGCATAGTAGGGGTGTGGATGAATAGGGGGACTTTGGAATTATACCAACATATTGAGAAAATATCGGACACAATTGGAAAAAGGCGATTGAAATTTGATGACCATATTCAAAGAATGGTTGATGAATGACAAACTAAAAAGATATTTAAGTATGCCTCCTCGCTAAAAGGCAAGAATAATTGGATTATCGACAAGAAAAGGACTTCGAGAAATCAGCATTCCAGATTAAAGTACATGGGACAAAGCGAAGCATTATGATAAAAAGCCAGGATGAAAACAAAGGGATGGACCGCTCTCCGGTATACACCATGAGGTGTGTCGAGAAGGTGCCGTTGTGGCTGAAGAACTTATTACTTCTCTACTGTGTGCGAGCGCATGTGCCTGGCTACATCTCCAGAATTTGAGATGGTCTTATTCGTTCAGTAGTTGGTGTGACTTGAAACAAAACCACAGTATTAAATCACGTGCGGCTTCATCCCGGCGAGACGTGACGCTCGTGCACCGACAGCGTGGTGCTGCGAGCGAAGATTTGCCACAAAACACGGCACAGATCGGCATCTCGCGAGTGTGGTTCAGATGTGCAGCGTTAAGTTACATGAATCTCTAAACATTTTATCATATTAGTGAGAACACGTGTGCTTTTACACCAGTGTGTGTTCGGACCAGAACTATTAGGCTGACTTTCTGGTTGAAGATATGCGACGGATATTTCATGGTATGGCTTCTCGCCGGTAAGCGTTTTAGAAGTGCGATTCTTCCGTTGAAGTGCTTACTACAGATACTGCTTTGATGTGGCTATTCTCTCGTGTGAATTAGTATGCGACGTACTGGTTGAGATTTTCTGCTCAATGATTTGCCACAGATATTTCAAACGAATAACATCTCACCAGTATGAGTTCGCATGTGAAGTGACAAGGCGAATTGCACACGGATTGACTTGCTACAGATGATGTAGGAGTTCGGCTTCTCACCAGTGAGAGTTCGCATATGACAAACCAGGCAGGATTTAGTGATGAATGACGTGCCACATATACTGCATTTGTACGGCGAATCGCCGGTGTGTGTATGTGACGTGCCATGTGTGATCTACTGCCGAAAGCCTTCCCACATACAGTGCAGATAATGGCTTCTCGCACGTGTGAGATCTCCTGTGACCTGGAACTCGGGATTTCGTGGTGAATAACTTCCCACACTCATTAGAGGAATGCGGCTTATTGTCCATGTGAGCCCGCAGATGATATTTTAGAACGACTTGCCCGCTGAAGCATTTGCCGGAGACATTACAACTGTATGGCCTCTCGTACCTGTGAGTCCGCATATGTTATGAGTATACCTCGTTCGGTGAAGAGCTTCCCACAGATAATGCACCAGTATGGCTTCTTGCCGGTATGAATCCGAATGTCACGACCAAGGTAGGATTTGCCGCAGATTTTGCACTAGTGTGGTTTTTCACCCGTATGACTCCCCGAGTAACCAGTTAGCTGTACTTTTTGTATGAAGGATTTTCCACATACATTGCATTCGTGCGGCCTGTGGTCTGTGTGTGTTTTGATGTGACGTGCTAAATGGCTTTTTCTACTGAATAGCTTGCCACACACAATGCATTGCAGTGGCTTGTCTCCCGTAAGAGTCTGTATTTGATATGTTAACCCAACTTTCTGGCTAAAAGACTTGGCACAAACATTACAGGAATATGGCCTCCACCCAGAATGAGTCCGCATATGTACCACAAGTCTGCTTTTATGGATGAATTGCTTCCCACACATGATAACCTAGACGTGATTTACTGCTGAAGGATTTGTAAGAGACATCATACCGTTATGGCTCGTCACACGTGTGAGTTCACATGTGAGCGACTACGTTTTCTCTTCGGATGAAGGATTTGCCACATAGATGGCAGCGGTGTAGTTTGTCGTTCATGTGAGTATGTAGGTGAAGTACTAGGTGGGATTTCCTACGGAATGACTTGTAGCATATATCGCACCAGGAATGCATCGCGCCTATGTGTGTATGCATGTGAGAGGCTAGGTAGGATTTCGTAATGAACGACTTACCACATACAATGCGTCATTTGGCCTTTGGGCTGTGTGCGTCTGAATATGTCGTGAAAGGTCGCATTTAGTACTGTATGTCTTCCCACACAATTTCCATCTAAAACAGGTTGCTCCGTCGTCCGGAGGTTGATGATCTGCATAGCTCTTCTCGTCTCTTGATCTATATAGAAAAAATTAAAATCATGTGACGAATAGTTTAACAGCCAACTCAACCATAACTCTCATACAAAGGAAATGCTACTGTACATGCCACTCACTAGTATCCCATGCAGAGAATTTCATTACACGTGAACATTTTATTTCTAGGGTAAACATAATCTGAGATTATATTCAGAGTGTAGAGTTAAATTTAAAAAGCTCTCACTTGTTACGAAGATGTGTTGCGTCTTTTCTCTCGAATTACGATATCACGCGCAAGAAACTTGTGACGATGAGGGAATGTACAAATTCATAGACAACCTCATTTTAAAAATCAATGATAAGAAGAGGTATAGTCTAAAAGGAGGATAACAATCTCTTTAATCCGGCACACATTCATATACTGAAATCCGTGTATGTCTGTTCTCCTACATAATGACGGCATTAGCTTAGGAGTTTTGATGTTGTTCAAGTGCTCTGCACTTTGTGGCAGTCAAGTAATAATTTTTGTAAAAGCCCTTGTTGTTGAGGGTGTTTGGGAGTATCTCTCTGTTGTAGATATTAATAAAATTGAGAACATTTTTTGCCAACAGTCAACAAGATCTGCTGAAGCACTTACTGTCACGCAAAACATACTTATTGAATTTGTACATTGTTATCACATCAATGTAGCAGTCTATACGTCAGAATCTGGTCATTTCTAATTACGTAGCACTGATGTGCAATCAAACAGAGCCAACCCACATATAGGACGGTAGCTTTATACAAGGAAGTTCATACTTACTACCATGTCTTTAATAGAGGCCATATACAAAATGGAAACCAGTCATCCTGATGAAATACTGTGAAAGATGAAATATAACAAGCACATGACAGCTCTTTCCCTATCAGTGATGCTTTCTTTTCTTCTCCAGATACCTTTGTCACAGACATTATGCAGTCAACAATGAATATGGCTTTGGTAGTGTTTCATTACTATGTTCTGATATCCTGAATTTGAAACCAAATTCAAGCTATCATGTCTGAATATTCTTACAAGTGTTCCTTTAACACCACGGCTAGAAGGAACATGAAAATCAAGGCTTGAGCAAAAACTCGTGAAGACAAGACGTTGAATTGCACAATAGTGGATACTGCTCCTATGTAAAGGAAGGAAGGGTTCTTTTTATTTCAAAAGATCGCGGACAACGTGAATATTTTAGTGTCTTGATGACATAGTTGGAGAGCATCTAAGTCTAAGCCTGTGTTCCAACCGCATATTCTATGAATGAAGAGCGAGAAATAAAATTTTATTGGTTAAAGGTCATATCCGTTTACAACATGCACATGGGAAAATTCGAAAACGCACGCCAAAGCATGTCGTAAAAAGAACTGGTACTTCTCAACTCATGGTGGATGCACTGAATTCTCATGGCCGAGTCGAATGCATAACTTCGTCACAAGCAAAGTAACGGGATGCTAGACCACATGTTGTTACTGCACTCTTAGGAGAAAATAAGTGGACAAATAAAAGGGGGACATTGATTCCAGATACGACATGCTAGACCTCATGATTATCACAGAGGATATTGATGTTGATACCACTAGGCAACAAGGCACAAACAATATGACACCGGATTTTATGTCATACGTTCAGTGGCATATCACGCCAAGTAAAAGGTGCAAAGGACTGGCCATTCTTCTTTACGTGATAATGCATTTTTGTGACAAGTGATTTATCAGGTTAACAATTAGCTTTTCAGTAAAATGGTATTTCATTTTGCATTGATAAATATTCTCCACGAATCAGCTATATTGCTGGAACATGTGGCACTTCCCAGGAGATTGACACGGGTTGCCTACTTGCCTGCCGGCAGAATTGAGCAAAATATGATAGCTCTCGCGGACGAAACACGCACAAAGTCTCTAATGGCGATTTTGGAGGAGATGGAGACGTTCGGTAAGGAGCAGTTGGCAGAAGAGTTACTCTACCTTTCTGGAAGTTATTGCAGAAAGGAGCATAGCGTTTCAACTCTAGAGGAGGGGCTGCACAAGATGTCTGTTCCCCATGTCCGGAACGGCGTAATTATCTGCTGTCATGAGCTCTAAAATGCTTCAAGACACGCCGGCCGTAAAATAATACTGTCACATGTTTACAGAAATATGTCTCATGGAATCGGAACCAATGTTCGGGCGTCCTCTGGAAGGGACGCGCTTTGGCAGGGCCCAGTCAGCATGAAACGTATGCATGGGTTACCGACGCGCGGACAGTGACGGCTAGGCAAGCGAGTACCACCATTCTGTAACCCATCACTGAACTATGTCTGGATGAATTAGCAAATTAGCCACAGCACATGAGATAAGGCATATAGGCATCTGTGAGGTGCAAAAAAAAAGATTGAGGGGAGAAGAGTCATGCGAAGCGGGGTGCGATTACTAACTGATGTACAATGGAAGCCGAAGAACAACTAATGGTGTTGGCAAGGAAACCAAAAATCCCTTCTGAGCACTATCTGACTAGAACACTGCTTACTATCTTATCGTGGCCGGTTTCTCTGAATGGACGTGTCGGACGGAGAAAAGAAGTACACACAGTCCATGGCCTTCATGGATATGTTCAGAAGAAAGATGATTGCCAACAATTTTCCGATTATGCATAAATTGATCATCGCGAACACACGGTTCAAAGAGCGTGATATTCACCTTGTCACGTACTACAATCGCTCCCATCCAACGCACATTGACTACATCCTTGTCAGACGAAGGAATCTCAAAAATGTTCTAGAGACAATAGTTGTTCCTTACGAAACCGTTGCGATGCGACATCGATCAGTTATCTGTAAGATGCGGATAGTCACCAAGAGCTCAATACTTCGCAGGAAATGGACCAAATTGGATCAAACGGTGACGCCTGAAGAAGGAGGCCAACGTTGTTGCAAACGTTACAGTGCCACAAGTCACCATATTAGAAGCGAGCTGGACTAAACTGAAGGCGCCGCATGCTCCATTCCTGGAACAAATAAGTCAGGGCGACGACAATGAAGGATTAACAATGACACGAGGTTTCGGAATGACGATGTTATGTATGCAAAACGGTTGAAGAAACAGCTGTAAAACGTACCTACCAATCCCAATCACCGCCGCTGTTGAAGGTCCAATATAGGAAATTGACGTCACCCAAGTTCCAGGCTATGTTGAAAGAAATGACACCAGGGAAGGCCGTCTGTCCTGATTATCTTCCGGCAGAGTTTTGTGGATGCAGCAGTGTGGCTAAAGCAAGCTTTTCAACCAGATCATCAAAGAAGGTCAAGAACCAACAAACTGACGACGGAGTATCCATTCAAAAATAAGAGAAGTCCTGCCGATTTTTCTAATTACCGTCCGATCATACTTCTCAGCCACGCAGTGACACATTTCGAACAAATCATCGACAAAAGAATTAGCGATTTAAACGAACACACAACAAGCCAAGCTGGTTTTGTGTAAAATTGTGGCGCAGAAGGAGCATCACACGCTGCAAGGCTGTTACGTGAGAGGTATTTCGAAAACAATAAGAGGTTTCATCATGACCTTCTGGACCCTGATAAGGACTTCCATCCCGTACATAATAACCTAATCAGTCAGCGCTACAAGAGCATGACATTACAGAGCACCTTGTTGAGAGGGAATAATTGTTCTATGTAGAACCGAGGAGTTATGCTGAAGCTGTAGCAAGAGCGTCTGATGATGTCCGCGAAACTGTACAATTCCACCAAGGCCCTTCCGTATCACCACTGCTGTTCGTTCTTTTGACGGACACCATTACATATGACCTGCACATTCCAATACCATGGACACATCTGTATGCAAATGGTGCAGAGAATAAGCGCCAAACGGAAGATTGGAACAATCCACTAGCGCATTACGTCCCGCGCCTCAACAAAAAGGATAGAGAATACATGACATTACATCGCCGAGAAGTTGGAAGCATGCATGATGACGGTGAAAATATAGTACGAGAAGAGAAATTTAAGTATCTTGGTTCCAAAATCTCTGATGATGGCCGACTTACTGATGAAGTCCACTTAAGGATAAGCAAACCCTGGCTGAAGTTGAGAATGACAACGGGCGCCCTTGCGACCGTCGGATGAAGGACCACCTGAAATCTAATATCTACTGAACTGTTATCCGTCCTGTCGTTTTCTATGGCAACGATTGCTGGCCAGCTAAAGAGGAGGTAAACGCCAACTAAGCATCATGGATACGAAGACGCTTAGGTGAACGGCTGACATAACTAGACTCGATCACATTTCAAATGATGTTATTAGGAAACGATCTGGCATTGCACCGATAAAGAAGAAAATTTCTGAAAGGCGTGTGCGCTGGTTTGGGTATATTTGCGTGTAGAGGACGATATATTGAGAAATTTAGCGTATATACAGAAAGTAGGTGAAAAGAGGCGCAAGGGACAAACAAGACAGCATAAGACGAATGACCTGAAAGCTGTGAGACTACATAGAAACATGGCCCGTGACCGAACTAACTGAAGACAATGAATCACAACACCAGGCAGAACTAATTTTAAAAGAGCAGAACAACAAGAAGCAGGTTGATGAATAATCTGTTATAGAAATGGGGTACAATGGATATTTTGCACATCCTAACATTTAACTTACTATGTTCAAATTTTCTCCCTTAAAGCCTATGTCTAATATCTATGTTCTTATTTCCACTAAATAGTGTTTGAATGACAGAGCACTCTGGATTACGTGTTTAAGGTATTCATAAACGTTTGAAATGGCGTATTTAGACAGAATTTTCACTTTTTCATTTTTGTTTCCTGATGAAAGATTTATTCTTCTACTTTAAGAAAATGTATAGTACTTTCATGTTTCGTGCATAAATATGCACAGAAAAATGATATAAAGGGAACAGTGCACCCGTGTCTCGGTCTAAGATGGGCGTGGCTTCGCTGCACGGAGAATTTCATTGTTCCTTTCGATTTAATTCAAGTTTGGCGCTCGTTGTTACAGAATAGCTCTCCATAGATGGCTCCACATGCGCATTCTTTGTATGAAGCAGTAATACTATTTGATATTGAGAGCTTCCATGGTTTCCGTAACTGAGTGTTTTTAGTGAAAATATTGTCATGTTGCCTGTTTGCCTGTGTGCCTTTGGATGTATATTCGTTGTTGAGATAATGTCCAGAAACTGTATTGGATGTAAGGAGCATTCAAATGATCATAAGCATTCCCCATTCTATTTAGGTTGGAAAGCTGGATCATGCTGCAGTCTTTGCCAAAAATTACAGTGGGTCTTCGCCTAATATGGAACAGTAAAAATATTTTCTCCCTCAGGTGAGAGTAGAGGTCTGGAATATGTAGATTTCTATGGGGATGGGGATTCCAAAAGTTACAAGGTAGTGTGTGATTCCAATCCATACAATGGTAAAGAAGTCAATAAACTGGAATGTGTGGGCCACTATAAGAAGCATTTAGGAACAGCTCTTAGAAAAATTGTACAACATAACAAACCATGGGTGGTAGAGGCAAATTAACTGGAACATTGATAGACAAGTGTCAGAATTATTTTGGAATTGCTTTGCGTTCCAACTACATTTCATAAAAGATATGACAAATGCTGTATTGGCAACATTGTATCATTTGACTGCCCAAAAAGCGCCTCCCCACCACAGGTGCCCTATAGGAACAGACAGCTGGTGTTCATACCAACGAGCCACAGCTGGCAATCTACTTGAAAATTATAAGCATAAACGGGGAATACCACTGGAAGTCCTAATGCAATGGTAAGGTAAGGGTTATTCTGCCCGAAGGCAGGTCCGAACCACCGCAGAGGTGTTCCTGAGCCGGAGTTTACGTGCAGAAGGGTGGCCAGTTCCTTTCTGCTCCTCCATTCTCTTACCCCCACGAACAGCGCGTGGCACCCCATCCAACTCCTGACCACGCAAAATGTTGCTTAACTTCGGAGATCTCACGGGATCCGGTGTTTCAACAGGCTACGGCCGTTGGCACATGCAATGAAGCCTGTGTATGAAAGGCTCTGTAATCCAAAAATGTTATTCAAATGTCTTCATGGTTTGACTCAAAATACCAATGAGTCATGCAACGGTACGGTATGGAAGAGGTGTAGAAAAGATACATATGTGGGGCTATCCACTCTCAAACTGGGTGTCATGGATGCAGTTTTACACTTTAATTGTGGAAACAAGGTTGAAATAGAGGTTTTAGGAAGAATTAAGGTTGTGCCTGATATGTACTCAGCATCATGAGTGTCACAAGCTGATGAGGCATGTGTACGCATAAGTCAGCTTCAGAGCACTTCTGAACAAAGACAGCGAAGGAGGTACCTCAGGGGAAGAAGAAAGCTGAAATAGGACAAGAAACTTGAAGGGGAAGGTCGTACCTATGCAGCGGGAGAATTCTAATACTTTCAGGTAAAAAGAAAGAGGTCTAATCATAATACAACCCTTTAAATTAACTCAAAACTAAAAACTATGTTTTCTTTTCAGGTTCGAACAACAATGAGTCGAGTTATAAATCGGATATCTACCTCGAAAAGGTCTCAAATTGATGATAATTAATTTAGGAATATCTTGTACTAGAACTGAGAAAAAAATATATATCCCCGTTCAAAAACTGAGAACGAAGAAATGAAATTTTTTTTTTGAAATTTTGAAATTTTGAAAGAAGGTGTTGTAATTCATTGTGAAATTGTGATAAACTAATACATTTAGTAGGAGACATCAAGAACACTAACGATGATAGTTCGGCGAAAGAAACATTAAAATAAATGCATTTTTGTAGTTGCTAGATAGTCTCAAAAAGTGCCATTTCTGTTAACAAAAAATTCTTGGACAGCCGTTAAATGATAAAGTGGGCAATCCTATAGTATAACAGTCTTCATTTACCTTCCTGTTAACTACTAACACAATTTTAAAAATTTTGTGTAAAATTATGGATTTTGTAATGAAGCGAACATGAATACCGGGGACAAACAAGACAGCATAGAACAAATGACCTGAAAGCTGTGAGACTACATCGAAACATGGCCCGTGACCGAACTAACTGGAGACAATGAATCACAACACCAGGCAGGACTAATATTAAAAGAGCAGAATAACAAGAAGCAGGTTGATGAATAATCTGTTATAGAAATGGGATACAATGGATATTTTGCTCATCCTAACATTTAACTTACTATGTTCTAATTTTCTCCCTTAAAAAAAAAGCCTATGTCTAATATCTATGCCTTATTTCCACAAAATAGTGTTTGAATGGCAGAACACCTCTGGATTACGTGTTTAAGTGACTCCTATAAACGCATTATAAAGAATAATATATAACTCAACAAAATAAAAAATCAGGATTATCTGTTTTAATCGGGAGTGACAGTTTGAATATCCGGTGAAATTGTACGAGTAACAACAAGACCTTCAGTGTATTCTAGCCTGATTGGAATTTTGCAATTCATATTTCTGCTGACATCCGTCATAGATAGCAGACGATCATAATAATTAATTTATTTCCACCCTAATCACGTCTATAAATATGAAGACTATGGAGGAGTGACAAAAAGAGGTCGGCTCAGGGCCTTGTGACATTCGACATCTACAAGTGAAAGGACACCGCATCACTACATGTTTAGTTCAGGACTATGTGTCTACACAAACTTAAGTTAGCCTCATCACTAATTATTTATTTCAGGGCGATGTCTTCTTCTTCTTCTTCTGTTCTAGCCTATTTCAATCCACTGCTGGATGTACGTCTCTTCCATGTGCTTCCATCGTCTTCGGTCTTGAGCCACTTGGAACCAGCGTGTTCCAGCCAACAGCTTTATGTCGTCGAGTCATTTCTTCTGGGGTCTTCCAATGCCTCTCTTGTGTCCCCATGGTCTCCAGTGAACAATCCTAGAGGTCCACCTGTTGTAGTCTTGTCGAGCTACGTGTCCTACCCATTGCCATTTTAGTCTTGCTACTATCTCTAGGATGTCTGTTACATTAGTTCTTCTCCTGATGTCCTCTGAACGGATCTTATCCCTAAGGCTGATCCCTAGCATCTGTCGCTCCATGGCTCGTTGTGTTCGGTGAAGCTTGCGATCACTTTCCTTCGTCAGAGTCATCGTTTCCAGACCGTAAGTTGTAACTGGCAGCACGCACGTATTATAAACCTTGGTCTTCAGGTTAATTGGAACATCCTTGTTGGTGAGGATGAATCTTAGTTTTCGGAATGCAGTCCAACTCATACCTATTCTGCGAGGAATTTCTGCACGTTGGTTGTCTTTTCCAAGTTTTATCTTGTGTCCAAGATAGATGTACTCATCAACAGCTTCTATATATTGGTTTCCCATTTTAAGTGGTCGACTCTCTGGGCTTAGTATTTTCATTTTATTAATGTTCATTTCCAAACCAATCTTAGCAGAAGCAGTTTAAATTCTTGGATCATGCTTTCTAGCTCATCTAGATTTTCACTTATGAGCACAATGTCATCGGCAAAACGCAGGTGGTTCAAATATAACCCGTTGATTTTTATTCCTTTATTATCCCAATGAAGGGTTTTGAATACATCTTCCAAGGCAAGAGTAAACAGCTTTGGAGAGATTGTGTCACCTTGTCGAACTCCTTTGCCAACTGGGATTTTATTGGTGATGAGGTCTTCGTTCCAAAAATGGAAGGAAATCTCATCAGTAATTGGTAAGCTCATAAACATGTGCCTTTCTACATGTCAGCAATTAGGAAATTTTATGAACCTCAAAACCTGTTCATATGTAATTCAGTACCAAACTGACAAGGCATATATCTTACAGATTTTAAAAGAAGTCATTAAAGTTGCTGCTTGATATTTGTAGACTGCTGAAATGAAAGTCAGGATAACATAGCACATGAAGTGAGATATAAAACAAAGTGGTATGCAGTAGATAAGATCCGGTCAACTGAATCATTCACAAGCATATAAAAATATATGATATACAATGGCCTAAGCTACATAGACCATGGACTGTCCTCTGCCTTATATACCAAGGAAAAAGCATACACACAAAATGCTTGTCGCTTTGCTGGTTCAAGACTGCATCTGCACAAGATATGTTTAGGAAGAAGAAAGCTAGTTAAACTCCATCCAAAAACAGAAATGTGCATTTTGCATGTGGAAAGTATTCATAAGGAACATTTTTATTGGCGGCCATAATATATGATTGTTCTCTAACAGCCTATTGTGTCCAGTCACATAAAAATTACAAAGAAACAGCAGAATTTCCTCCTCGAAGAGTTGTATTTGGGCGATCTTCAGTTGTGTGCATGGTTCTACTCTGACTAATGAAAGCATGTAAGCTGGTACTGGGTAGTTCCGAGGTCTGAAATGAATATTTTTTGCTACTGGTTGCAAATGTACAGTAAGAAGAAATCAACGCGTCATATAACAGTCAAGAAGAATCTAACTACCCACAAAATCAAATAAACCTTTCAGAATTCAAAGTTTCCATCACTAATCTGGTCTGAAGTCAAGTCATAGGCTATGACTAGCCATTGCAGGACCTGCCGATGCAGGGGTTCAGTTAAGATTACCAATCCGAGATTATACCATCAGCTCCCAGGTATTCTCAAGGATCGTTGCGCACAGTAACGAACAAAGGTGTGACAGCACAAAATTAATTAGCATATAGTCCAAAGACACACCTACAGTTCAAACAAACTACTGCATTAAATGTTTGAAAACAGGATGTACACTTGTGCTACTTTTTAACCTCAGTGATAAAAATTACAATTTTGAAATAATATTATATCATTGCATTATTACTTACCTCCTTTTACGAGATAATAAATTCACTTACTTGAAGTATTCTGAATTTTTTAGGCAACCTGCACAAATTTATAGTTCACTTGTAGCTGTCCATTTTATTAGTTTATACTAATTGTGTAAATGTGTTTGCAATCAAGAAGCTACAAGCAATTGACTGACAATGAGCACTAAAATGAAAATTGGGAATTGGCGACAGACAGCAAGTGTGACCATAACACTGGAACAAACATAAATTAAATGCCACAAATTTCCTTTGCTTACACAAATGTGGACGTTTTATTTGAAAACTATGATATCTAAGATGTAGCACAACTGACGTGAACATTTCATTCTACTACAACATATCTGCTTTGGGATCTACAAATGGAAGAATCTTACTTAACACACAAGAGAACAGAAAAGATCATTAGAAAGGAATCTATCCAAATAAATACTTGAAAATGGCATTCTTTGAGTTATCACACTAATGAACTCAGGCATCATTATATTGATTAATGAACCTAATTATGTTGGTTTAAAATTATTGTACTGTTTACAATGTACATAAAACTTTACAGCTTCGAATTTGTATATTTAGTTTATAATCTACAAAATGGCGATTTCTGTGTGTCACTGTTGGTACTGTACCAGGAAAAATTAAGGATATGTGCATGAGAATCTTGTGAAGGGGGAACGGTCCTTAGGGAGCAGATACAGAAAGATTTAGATGCAGAGCGAAATAATGGATAGATTTTAAAACTTAATTTATTCACCTGGAGAATTTGATGAATAAGTTCCCTATTATTTCTGACTCGTAGCATTTAAACCAAATTAAAATATTGTCTAAGCAAGTTCATGTCGCCTGGCTAATTGAAACAAAATAAATATTTCTGATTGTCCATCTTTTAACATGAAACGATTATCTTTCGTTGAAATCAATAAGTTCTTTCCTGATAATGTTCATAAAGTTCTTCAAGTATTGGTTCAAATGACAAAAACTGAAAATGAATGTAACACCCTTTCACTTGAAAAATGAATTTCCCTACACCACTTTCAATATTTTAACACTTCAAAATTTGGCAAATTTTATTTTCTTCTAAAGTTCGGTGCTATAGTCTATTTTATAACTGTCACTCAATATTTATAAAATTTAATGTGAAATCCAATGAGCGAAGTAGTTCGTTGAAATATGAATGAAATCACTGATTCTACAGTTCAACTTCTAATATAGTCTGTTTAAATCTCAAGTTTGTTTACAGTGGCACTCATATCACCAGAAACATCCAAATATCAAACTGAAAATGTAGAGAAATGCGGTTAACGAACATCATATGAAGTCCTCGACAGCTGGTGTTGTGATGCTATCCACACGGTACCACTTCTGATTCCCGCGTAGTAACCACGTTTAAATTCTATGAAGTCACCACGTTCCAACTCCCACGTAGTCGAAGTGACAGCAGCTTTATCTGACAAAATAGGCACTCGGTCAGGGTTTAAGCGTGTCACTTATAAAATTTATAAACAAGAAAACGTTCAACTGACAAGATTAACTTCTGAGTGTTCTATGCTTGTAAGTCATAAAATTGGCACTGTATTTTACTACGTGAATTTCCTCTAATATTTAATCACTGGTAGATGATTGTTATTGCTCATTAGATTGGATTCACTGTTTATGTTGAAGCACAGTTATAACATATTTACACACGAAAATCAGTCTTATCCACCATAACGAAATACTTAATTCGCGGATAGTTACAAGTTCCTATGACGGCAATGTCATACAATGTCAAATACTGTTCACTTGTGATGAAGGTTTAGCCGTATTATAACTTCAACCAGTAATTATTACACACGTACTTAAGGTAACTTTATGAAATAGATTAGTTTGACAGATTAATATTTAATTATTTCACTTGAAAATCGTCTTAATATTCATACGCTTATTTCTCATGAATATTTAAAGTCAGTTTCATTTGAATATGAATACAAGTTTAAATCAATTAAATTTGTTCGATTTGCAGTGGAAAGTAGTAAGTCTGTAAAGTGATTAAATATCAAAAATCTTTGACAACACTTTGAAATTATTAAGTTAGTATCATATCACTAGAAAAGTTTCTAAGTTCCAACACGAGTTATTGTTTTATAAGTCTTGGCGAAAACTTTACCGCAGAGTTCGTACGATGTGATGTTTTGAGTTCGAACCTCGCGAACCCGTTCATGTGAGACAGCAAGACTACACGACGGCAGCGATTTGAGAATTGAACTGACTTGACCTAGCAAAACCCCGTTCTTTTATAGCAATCTGCCGAGCTCAGCTTCCTCTCCTCTCGTGGAAAAATCAAGCTTTTTTGTACCTGAATTACTCTTTAAGTCCGTAGGACGACATTAATGAAATTGCAGTATGTTTGCCTTTATATACTGGGCTATACGATGGCGTATCTCATTAACTGATATATCAGTGGGTTCCAAAGTTAGTACAATTTCTTGTAGTATGTTCGACAATATCAGGAGGTGTTCACGTGATAGCTGCATCACGCTCTGCGTGACGTATCTTGCTTGCTGTATGCATGCTCGAACCGGTCTGCTGCGCTACATCGCATGCTAGGGTCCCCCCGCTGCGCTAACTTCCATGAAATACAATTATGTTCCAGGCCACACAAGGTTCCTGGTACAGTACGAACGTACAAAATTACTGAGACTATCTGGAGGTAATATTTGCAGACGGCATTTCAGATAATAAGAATGTGATGAACAAATGATGCATTGACAGTGAAGGAAAGAACACATTTTACATGGTTGCTTAAAGGTATTGTAAAGAAATACACTTAAAAAATATCTAGCTTTACCAGAGATTGTTTTTGTATACACACATATATATATTCAGTATAACTACATGACGGAACAAAGATATGATCTTAAAATTCCTGAATATTTTAGATAAATATAACCAACAGAATTTTAGGATATTAGCGTTTAAATGAAACTTTGTAAAGAAACGATTAAACTGATGAAAATGGCCAGCTTTTGGACATAAACCAACCACTACTGAACACAACTGTGAATAGGTACAATATATTCCATATTGTATAGGATTCGTACTGTACGTACTTTGTTTCTTCTTTGATGTACGGCAACAGCTGATCATCAGTATGTTCTTCTATGAATATTTTCTCATTAATATCTTCAGAAGGCTGTAAGTAAGAAATAAGAAAAGTAGAATAAGGAAGTAAGGGCATAAAATATATAGGCCTAAACAAGAAACAGCTGATAAAATAAATTTCACAGTGGCACAAGGAGAGTATAATTAATTTATCTCCCATTTAAAAATATAAGAGTGGAAAGGAACAATCAAATCAAAATCACTTCAAATGAAATGGAGGTGTCTACCTTGGTGGCAAACGGTACACAAGAATACCTTACTATCAAGCATTAAATTGTCAATGAACAGACAGGAAGACAATATCCTAAAATACAGTGTTATACAATTTACACTAACTTTTTTCTATTAAATACACACTCATCATTACTAAATTTACATTATTTACAAAATTTAACTCATGATGATGATGCTTGTTGTTTAATGGGGCCTTGCATCGAGGTCATCGGCCCCTAATGGTACGAAATGAGACGAAATGGTATGACAAATTAAGTCCAAAATTCTCCACTGACCAGAATTCAATACGTGAGGACGAAGAATGAATGGATGGACATAAATTTAAAACAATCAGTGGATGCGACCCGCAATGCCTTACATTCACAGAAACTTACGTAAAACAATAGGATTACTGACCAAGGGACTGTTGCTATAGCGTAACACTGAATGGATGATGCTTGCAGTCTAAAGGGGGTCGAAAATCCAAGTTATAGGCCCCGCATAACGCTACTTACCTCTAGGAACGTAGAACATGGTATTTGTCATGTTGCGGTACTAATCAAAAGTAGCAGAGACTCGCGGTATTCCACACATTATGGTACTACACACATGTTATGAAATTCGACATGTAATACAGACCTATGGGTTTTCTCACATTGCGGCGCCATTTACAGGCAACGCAAACCTATGGTGTTCATCACATAAGAGTACTAGCCACAGGGACCTGCACTATCCCGCGGTGTTCCTCATAGAGTGGGTACTAATCACAGACAAGGCAGGACCATGGTAGCTATCATCTCATGGTCCCGCTCGTATGGTGGTACTAATCACAGGTACTGCAAAACCCGTCCGCACGGTGCTCCTATGATACTAATCATAAACCTATTTGGTACCTAATATAGTGGTACTACGCGCAAGTAAAAGCGAACCATGATGTTCTCGCATGGTGGTACTAATCACAAGTAGTTTCGTGGTTCCTTGGTTGCCCCTTACGACAGGCAGGGAATACCGTGGGTATATTCTTTGTCTACGTCCCCCACCTACAGGTGGGTTGTGTGTTTGGTCCGCGAGAGGTATTTTATTTCCCTCAAGTCCGCCAGCAAGCCGCTTAGGACCCCCTATCCGCCACCTGGGACGCGCCACGTGGGAGTATCACTTCTCCCCCTGCTACGCCAGCGTAGTAGGTTCGTGGAAATTTTACTCATAACATCTTCTGTATTTAAAAACATTATCAACTCATATACAACATGTGGAGTTATTTCAAACAATAATATACAACTGCTATTAGATTAAAATTAATATTGCATTTATATATTTTATTTTCTTACACTTTTTGGAACCTAACTTGCATAGCGACCTGCTGCGTCTTAACCCAAGTCCTTTCGCCACTGCTTTTTAGACAACTGATAAGAGATAGGAATGTGAAAAGCGACACACTGTAGGATAGCAGTAGACAACTTAGCGTAGAAAAAGCGGAACATTTGTAAATACGTACATTTAACATTACCAATATATTTGTGAATATTCAGCGGAGAATATGCACACATACATACGGGGATGGAGGCACTTCCGTGCATTTGTACATGTAGAATTTTAGGAAAATAAATAAATAATAGTATTAATAATAAATACTATCTCAAAAATATTACCCAATACTATTCCTCTCTTCCTTTTTCCTTTCTGCTTATCCCTATTTCAAAAATTTCTAGCTATTTTATTTATCCTCTTATTACCGGAGTAATAATGTATATCCTCTCTGTGAATACTTTAGTGCTGGCGGCATGGCCATTGAAATTCGTGTCTTTAATGTGGTTTGCCGCTGCGTAATTCATCAAGTGATTCATGGTCACAGATACTATGGTTTTCAACATTTATAAACATTAACTTCCACTGGCTTTAAAGTTATTATTGAGCCCATCTGTGGTGTATGGCCAGACAGTGCCTTTTCCAGTATTCTTCTGCATTCTAGTGTCGTCGGTATGAACCATCTCGCCACTCTCCCCCTCCACCGAGCGAGTATGCGCACGTAAACATTGCGACTGTGGTCTGACTTCTGGCTTCTGGGTTGTCGCCAATAAGGTTCTGTGATGGAAGGACGGCGTGCTTCTCCGCTTGGCGGGGTGGATAGACCCAGGGTGAAGTTGGTTTGATAGGGTTTACGCACTCGTCAACATTGCAATTTAATTTCAAATTGTGTTAGCATTTAATGCACCTCGCCTGGAATTTTTGAGTGCACTCTATGGGTTACCTTTACCATACGTAAGTAAGGATATTATGCTGAAACGTACTGACGACTACGGCAAGATACTACACTGTAAGTGTTTTTTTCAACTCATCTTTAACTTGTTCCAACTGGTGAACTGAATATTTCTAAATGCCTTATTCCGCCATTCTGAGGGAATCCTGAAACGTGAAATTTCTGAAGCTTTTTCGAAGAATATAAAAATTACGGAATTTCATGAGCTTGTACTATCAAAATTTATTCCTTCTTTAGCACTGCAAAATTTGTTTCCTCAATATTGTTTTAGGACTCAACTATATCTTAGACTCGAGGTTTTATTGCATGGTATTTCGAATTTCGGTGCCAGAAGAAGAAATGGTGGCACATATTCTGAAAGGTTTTCCTCCCTACAACCGATCCTACCTCTTCCTCAGGAAGAGCCCGACTAATTTTGTGGAATTAGAGGCTGCTTGTACCTTTGCTGAATATGTCAAGCACGGGGACGCGGCCAGATCCATCTGCCACCCTCCTCCTTTTAACCCGGCCTCGCCTCAATCTAGGGATAGTGGAAATCTTAAAAATGGTATAATTGTGGATTACGTGACCACCTTCGGAATGCTTGCCTGTCAATAAAGCGTAGTACTGGTCCTTGTTCTTATTTGTGTGGGTCGAGGCAGCATATTAAGAATAATTGCCCAACCTCTTTCAAAAAACGCAATCAATGACTAAAGGTTAATAGTAATACTTGTGAATCTTGCCCCTGAATTTTCTGTGGATTCAGAGAGAGTTATTTGTCGGCAGGAATGTAATAAAATCTCCGATTTGGTTGAGTCTAAAAGTACCTTCGCGAAGGTAGAGCTGAATAATGAACCGACTGTTGCTTTAAATGACTCGGGTAACGTTGTCACTTTAATACATGATGATGCTTGTTTTTTCTATTTGCTTAACGTCGCACCGACAGAGATATGTCTTATGGCGACAATGGGATAGGAAAGGTCTAAGAAGTGGAAGTGGCCTTAATTATGGTACAGCTCCAGCATTTGCCTGGTGTGAAAATGGGAAACCACGGAAAACAATCTTCAGGGCTGGCGACAGTGGGGCCCGAACCCACTATCTCCCGATTACTGGATACTGGCCGCACTTAAGCGACTGCAGCTATCGAGCTCGGTGCTTACCGTCTTTCACCTCCTCACATCGAAGGTCAACGGCCCACATTAATTGATGCCAGTTGGTATGATGAAATAAGGTCCTCTTGTAAACTGCCTCAGTTGCAGAAAGTCAAAATTGCATGTGTCACGGCTAATAAGGATAATATGGAAATTTTTGGATCTGTTGATGTGATATTGCGTATTGGTAATTTTACTTGGAAGGTTCATTGCTTGGTATCTCCGAAGCTAGCTTGTAGTATTATTTTAGGCACTGACTTCTTGTCAAGGACCGGATTCGTTTTAGACTCAAGGCTAGACAATTCTACTTTAAATTTTCCTCAAATTGTAACGTTGATATTATTGATACTCCTTTGGGTACCTTCAGAATTTCTTGTGTAGGTAGGCCGCTACCAGGGAAGAACAATGAAATCGATCAGTTGGATCTTGTTCATTTGGATTATCAACAAGCTAATAAAGTCCGTAACTTGTGCCATCAATTTCCTGAGGTATTTACCAACAAGTTAGGACTGACGGATGTATTGGAGTACGATGCTGAACTGTCTGACAACCAACTTGTTAGAACTCCTCCTTACCTCTTTCACCTCCTCGCATGCTAGAACTCTAAAGGATTATCGACCAAATGCTTGCCAATGGTGTCATCAGACCGCCGATTTCTCCTTATGCCTCTCTGGTTTACCTGGTACCTAAACCCTCTGGAGGATACCGTGCCGTTACCAATTACAGATCCCTTAATCGCACAATCATCCTGCAATCTATTCCTTTGCCAGATTTACATGTTTTGGGTGGTTCTCCGCCCATGTTCTTTACCGTGTTAAGATCTAAATCAATCCTATTATCAGATTCCGCTTTCTAAAACTTATATTTCCCTGAACCGCAGTAGTATAATACAGGGATTCTGCCGCCACCTCCACCTCAGGCTCCCAGTGGCCACCTCCACCTCCACCTCAGCCAGAGGCCTCCCAGTGGCCACCTCCACCTCCACCTCAGCCAGAGGCCTCCCAGATGCCTCCTCCACCTCCACCTCAGCCAGAGGCCTCCCAGAGGTCTCCTCCACCTCCCGCGGGAAATTTGAATTTGTAAACAAAGCCACGTGCTTTTTGACAGACAACAACGCATCGCTAACCTCAGTACTGCCATCTTGACGGGCCTAAACCTCAGTAGTGCCAACTTAACCTAACTAGCGCGTGGTAAACAAAGCCACGTGCTTTTTGACAGCCACGTGCTTTTTTGACAGCTGTCATCCGCCATCTTTAAACCACAAAGCACTGTGCTGCCCTCTATATCGCAGTAGCTGCAAAATTCGTCACCTGTCATCGGCAGTGCTGCCATCTTGACGGGTCTAAACCTTAGTGCTACCAACTTAACGTAACTAGCGCGAGGTAAACAAAGCCACGTGCAGCTGTCATCCGCCATCTTTAATCCATAGAGCACAGTGCTGCCCTCTTTAGCTACTTACCTTTGAAATGTGGTGGCGGATAATTTGAAAAATGCTTTTTGACAGCAGCCATCTTGCATCGCAAACCTCAGTGCTGCCCTCTTTAGCTAGATACCTATGGTGGCAGACAATTCCACGTGACAGCAGCCATCTTTAATCAAGAGAGCACCGTGCTGCCCTCTATGTGGTGGCGGCAAATTGAAAAATTCCACGTGCTCTTGTTTGGAAACAAACTCACGTGCTTTTTTTGACAGCTACCATCCACCATCTTTAATCAACAGAGCACAGTGCTGTACTCTTTAGCTAGATACCTTTGAAATGTGGTGGCGGCAATTTGAAAAATTCTATGTGCTCTTGTTGGGAAACAAAGCCACGTGCTTTTTTGACAGCTGTCATCCGCCATCTTTAATCAATAGAGCACTGTGCTGCTATCATGCGGGCAATTTCGTTAGCTGTCATCCGCCATCTTTATTCCAGAGAGAACAGTGCTGCACTCTATGTGGTGGCGGTAAATTCTATGTGCTCTTGTTTGGAAACAAATTCACGTGCTATTTTCTGACAGCTGTCATCCGCCATCTTTAATCCAGAGAGAACAGTGCTGCCCTCTATGTGGTGACGGCAAATTCCACGTAGAAACAAAGCCATGTGCTTTTTTGACAGCTGTCATCCGCTATCTTTAATCACCGTGCTGCCCGGTGGCGGCAAATTCCACGTGCTCTTGTTTGGAAACAAAGCCATGTGCTTTTTTTGACAGCTGTCATCCGCCATCTTTAATCACCGTGCTGCCCGGTGGCGGCAAATTCCACGTGCTCTTGTTTGGAAACAAAGCCATGTGCTTTTTTTGACAGCTGTCATCCACCATCTTTAATCACCGTGCTACACTCTATGTGGTGGTGGTAAATTCTATGTGCTTTACAAACCTATATGCTTTTCTGACAGCTGTCATCCGCCATCTTTAAGCTGTAAATCCCCGATTCTCGACAGATTCTTAATCCGAGTTCTTTGACGTCAGGAAGGGCAACCGGTCGAAACAATAGTGTATGACGTGAGAGGCTAGATACTGCCAGTTTTGCATCAGGGAGGGCGATTAGTCTTAAAACAAATTCTTGTGATTTAAAAATCTTAGTTTTGCGTCAGGAAGGGCATCCGGCCGTAAAACAATAGTTCGTGATTTAAAATCTAAGAAGTGCATCTAGCTGTAAATCCCCGATTCCCCGTGTTAGACGTTGTAAAACAGATTTTTAATCCGAGTTGTCAGGAAGGGCAACCGGTCGTAAAAATATAGTGTATGAGGTTAGATACTGCTAGTTTTGCATCAGGAAGGACAACTCAACAAATTCATGCGATTTAAACACATTTTTATTCCCAAGAGAATCGAACCCGAGACTACCGGGTGAGAGGCATGCATACTGTAGGCTATAGATTTGTTCTACAGTCCTCGAAGTATCGGCACAGTCATTCTGAGCGAGTTGTGTGGAATGCGTGTGTTAGCTGAAATTGTACACGTATCTTCCGGCTCGACCTTGAACGAGGACACTGATAAGCGGCTTGTAACTCGCGAAGGTCTTCTTAGCTGAGTACCATTCAAGCTCTTAAAACACAGTACTAATTAAGGTTGTAAAATATTCTGAAATAGTCCTCCTCTGTGGTGTAGTAGTTAGCTGCTACCCTCGGAGGTCTGAGTTCGATTCCTGGCTCTGCTACGGAATGTGTAGCATTTAGCCTATGTAAGTTCCTAACGTAAAATATCATGATTGTACGGAGAGGTCAAAACACACACAGTGCCTACTCCTATCGAAAGAACCTGCACGGTACCGGCATGTAGGCTTCTCCTGGTGAAGGAGCTTGCACATGGTTTAACGCCTCCTATCAACAGCCCTTACTTAATGCTGGCTTTCTTGCACACCCCGCCTCACACCATAGTTTTACGACCGGCTGCCCTTCCTGACTAGGATTTTAAATCGCAGTATACGCGATAAATTTGTTGTAGAGGGTTTTATAACTAGATATCCCGGTACCGACACATAGCCTACTCCCGCTGAAGAAGCCTGCACAAGGCTTATTGCTTCCATCCAACAAATGAATCACCGTCAAGTCTTGTACTCAAAAAATCATTTTCGAAGGAGTCTGCACAAGGTTTAACGTCCCCATCAACAGCCCTTACTTAATGCTGGCTTTCTTGCACACCCCGCCTCACACCATAGTTTTATACGACCGGCTGCCCTTCCTGACTAGGATTTTAAATCGCAGTATACGTGATAAATTTGTTGTAGCGGGTTTTATAACTAGATATCCCGGTACCGACACATAGCCTACTCCCGCTGAAGAAGCCTGCACAAGGCTTATTGCCTCCATCCGACAAATGAATCACCGTCAAGTCTTGTGCTCAAAAATCATTTTCGAAGGAGTCTGCACAAGGTTTAACGTCCCATATCAACAGCCCTTACTTATAGCTAGCTTTTTTGCACACCCCGCCTCACACCATAGCTTTATACGGCCGGTTGCCCTTCCTGACTAGGATTTTAAATCGATATCCCGACATAGCCTACTCCTACCGAAGAAGCCAGCTTAACACCTCCATCCAACAAATGAATCACCATCAAACACTCTTCAATCATTCACGCTACTTCGGAAGATAGCGGGTTCGAACTGGAAGCCGTAAATGTTAGGCGAGGGACCTGCGCGATCGTCATTGCATGATCTAGCCGGATGCCCTTCCGACGGTATAAGTTGCCAGGATTTGAATAGCGTACCCCGACTAGAAGAAGCCTGCACATAGCTTAACGCCTCCATCCGACGAATGAATCACCCTCAAACACTCTTCAATCATTCTCGCTACTTCGGGGATAGCGGGTTCGAACTAGAAGCCGTAAATGCTAGGCGAGGGGCCTGCGCGATCGTCATTACATGATCTAGCTTTAGCTCAATACCTACAGGTAAGGAATACCGCGGATGTACCCTCGAGAAGTCGAGGATCACACGCTAACTTTCCAAGGCTCGAACTCTTAAATTCTGACACCTCGGCGTCAACAGGAGGTTCGATTCCGGCTTAAATACGTCAGCCTGCGGGACTACAGGAGTGCTCTTGTTGCATTCGTTCCGACTGTACTGCAGTTGTCAGCGATTTTCACATCCGCTTGGTAACAAGCAGCATATTTACTCACCGCAGTCTGCGTGAAGTGCTTACAGTTCTCTGTATGCGTTTATCACGTACACATCTCCCGTCTAAGTACTGTCTGCTGTGAATATTATTCTTCAGCCTTTATCTTAAGGTAAGCTAGAACTGTTAGTTACTGTCTGCAAAGCAACTTCTACGCTAGGTAATAGACATCTACATTCATATATGTTTGTTCTTTTCTTTTTAGGTACCGTTCGAGTTACAGGCTTGAAAGTACGCATTTTATTCATCCGAGTAACAGTCTGCAGCACATGCATTTTTAAGGTATGTTTTCGAACTTTGAGTTGTAAAGATAACTAGGCTAGCTGATACACCCTACACTACATTCATATATGTTTGTTCTTTTCTTTTTTAGGTACCGTTCGAGTTACAGGCTTGAAAGTACGCATTTTATTCATCCGAGTAACAGTCTGCAGCACATTCATTTCTTTAAGGTATGTTTTCGAACTTTGAGTTGTAAAGATAACTAGGCTAGCTGATACACCCTACACTGCATTCATATATGTTTATTCTTTTCTTTCTGGATTCGACCAGAATATTATCATTCAAGTTTCAGGCTTGAACGCACGCATTTTATTCATCCGAGTAACAGTTTGCAGCGCGAAGATTTTAAGGTATGTCTGACCTCTATTCGTTGAAACTTGGTTTCTTCTAAAACATCGTAACTTTAGTCTATTGATAGTTGTTCTCTTTAATCCTCACGCGAGGTGCGTACATAGCTATGTCTGCCCTCAACAGGCTGAAATTTGGTTTCTTCTGTAACTTTAAGCTAATCATAAATAGTTGTTCTCTTTAATCTACATACTATAGACGTGGTATAATTTCAAACACGCACACATAGCTATGTCCGTCCTCAACAGGCTTAAACTTGGTTTCTTCTGAACATCGTAACTTTAAGCTAATCATAAATAGTTGTTCTCTTTAATCAACATACTATAGACGTGGTATGATTTCAAACACGTACACATAGCTATGTCTGCCCTCAACGGGCTGAAAGTTGGTTTCTTCTGTAACTTTAAGCTAATCATAAATAGTTGTTCTCTTTAATCTACATACTATAGACGTGGTATAATTTCAAACACGTACACATAGCTATGTCCGTCCTCAACAGGCTTAAACTTGTTTTCTTCCGAACATCGTAACTTTAAGCTAATCATAAATAGTTGTTCTCTTTAATCTACATACTATAGACGTGGTATAATTTCAAACACGTACACATAGCTATGTCCGTCCTCAACAGGCTTAAACTTGTTTTCTTCCGAACATCGTAACTTTAAGCTAATCATAAATAGTTGTTCTCTTTAATCAACATACTATAGACGTGGTATAATTTCAAACACGTACACATAGCTATGTCTGCCCTCAACGGGCTGAAACTTGGTTTCTTCTAAAACATCGTAACTTTAGTCTATTGACAAATAGTTATTTTCTTTAATCTGCATGTCATAGAAGAGGTTAATCTTATAATTTCAAACACGCACGCATAGCTATGTCTGACCTCAGCAGGTTGAAACTTGGTTTCTTCTAAAACATCGTAACTTTAGTCTATTGATAAATAGTTGTTCTCTTTAATCCTCACGCTATAGACGAGGTGCGTACATAGCTATGTCTGCCCTCAACGGGCTGAAACTTGGTTTCTTCTGTAACTTTAAGCTAATCATAAATAGTTGTTCTCTTTAATCTACATACTATAGACGTGGTATAATTTCAAACACGCACACATAGCTATGTCCGTCCTCAACAGGCTTAAACTTGGTTTCTTCTGAACATCGTAACTTTAAGCTAATCATAAATAGTTGTTCTCTTTAATCAACATACTATAGACGTAGTATAATTTCAAACACGCACACATAGCTATGTCTGCCCTCAACAGGCTGAAACTTGGTTTCTTCCGAACATCGTAACTTTAAGCTAATCATAAATAGTTGTTCTCTTTAATCAACATACTATAGACGTGGTATAATTTCAAACACGTACACATAGCTATGTCTGCCCTCAACGGGCTGAAACTTGGTTTCTTCTAAAACATCGTAACTTTAGTCTATTGACAAATAGTTATTTTCTTTAATCTGCATGTCATAGAAGAGGTTAATCTTATAATTTCAAACACGCACGCATAGCTATGTCTGACCTCAGCAGGCTGAAACTTGGTTTCTTCTAAAACATCGTAACTTCAGTCTATTGACAAATAGTTATTTTCTTTAATCCTCACGCTATAGACGAGGTGCGTACATAGCTATGTCTGCCCTCAACGGGCTGAAACTTGGTTTCTTCTGTAACTTTAAGCTAATCATAAATAGTTGTTCTCTTTAATCTACATACTATAGACGTGGTATAATTTCAAACACGTACACGTAGCTATGTCTGTCCTCAACAGGTTGAAACTTGGTTTCTTCTAAAACATCGTAACTTTAGTCTATTGACAAATAGTTATTTTCTTTAATCTGCATGTCATAGAAGAGGTTAATCTTATAATTTCAAACACGCACGCATAGCTATGTCTGACCTCAGCAGGCTGAAACTTGGTTTCTTCTAAAACATCGTAACTTTAGTCTATTGATAAATAGTTGTTCTCTTTAATCCTCACGCTATAGACGAGGTGCGTACATAGCTATGTCTGCCCTCAACAGGCTGAAACTTGGTTTCTTCTAAAACATCGTAACTTTAGTCTATTGATAAATAGTTATTTTCTTTAATCCGCATGCCATAGGAGAAGTTAATCGTATAATTTCAAACTCACAGTCATGTCCGACCTCTATAGGTTGAACATCGCAACTTTAGGCTAATCTCTATTGGTTGTTCTCTTTTCAGATGTTTCCCTGCTCGCAGTGTGATATAACGTTTACAAGAAGAGATGCCCTCACACGACATTTACAAACCAAACATAGAGAAGCGTCTACGTTCACCTGCGAGCAGTGTGAGACATCGTTTACAAGGCGAGATAACTTCATGCGCCATATGAAATCAAAACACCCTAGCATAACATCTGCTTTATGTGATGTTTGCGGGCTGTACTTCGCTAATGTAGAGCAATACCAGGCTTACTTAGCAGAGGTACATCAAATATCTACTTGCCCTCAGGTAGTAGTAGGGAAAAAGCGTGCAGCTACTGATGTAGCTGTAGAAAGTACTAGTAGTAAAAAACCTAGAAAAAATCATGAACTTCAAACTATTCACTGCGAGCACTGTAACACTGATGTTCCATCTTCGCATTTTCAGGGGCACTTACGGAGTAATGCGCATAAAAATAATGCGTGTAGAAGTGGTAGTAACGCAAACATCGAGGAAATTAATACAGCATTTAAAAGTAGGATTGCTAGTTACCGAATTCGCACCAGTCAAAAGTTTCAGAGCACTTCAAACTTTTTAAATTGCGTTCAACCGGATGTACAACAGCTTCTGGCTAAATCTTTGTCCAATCATAGTTTATTTAAAGTTAATTTTGAACTTTTCGCCTTGTACATTAAAAGCACGGATGAATCCGAAATAACGGACATTAAATCATTTAATACGAAGAATTTTGTCATAAGTGGGTCGACTAATTTTGGTGATGTACTTAGGGATGTCTCTAACATTATTTCAACTAAGAGCGAGGAATTTCAGGAAAAGGAATCAGGGTGGGCTTTAGTTGAGATAATGTATCTAGAAGTTAACATCAATAAGTACAATCCTATGCGTGGATCTTCGCACATTGAGCTGCCGACATGGATTCAGCAAAGAAAAGCTGTTGTAAACATCCAAAACAATGACGAAGCATGTTTTGCATGGGCGGTGATGTCGGCTTTAAATCCTGCTAAATCGAATGTAGCGTATAGAACATCATCGTATCCACACTATTCAACCCAGCTAAATTTCGATAGTATAGAATTTCCTGTGCAGATAAAGGATATTAAGCGCTTTGAGGAACTAAATAACATTAGTATTAATGTGTATGGTGTAGAGAAAAAGTCTGTAGTAGGTCCTCTGTATTATACATGTCATAAGAAGAGTACTCACGTTAATTTACTCTATATTGAAAACAGTGTGAATAGCCACTTTTGCTGGATTAAAAATCTGAGTAGACTTGTTGGCAGTCAGTTATCCAAAGAAAGGTGTAAAAAGTGGCTATGTGATGGATGCTTGCAGTATTTCAGAAATGAAGATCAGTTAACGAAGCATTCCAACAATGACTGCAATCATGTACGTACAGAGATACCTACTACAGGCAATAATGTTTTAAAATTTACAAATTTTCATAAGCAGATGTGGGTACCGTTCGTGATTTATGCAGACTTTGAAGCCATCCTCACGCCATGAAACACATGCTCACCTAATCCTGACAACTCTTTCACTAATACTACGCACATGCATGTCCCGTATAGCTTCGCGTATTACATCAAGTGTAGTTACGATAGTACGCTTAACAAGTTAGAGCTGTATCGAGGACATGATGCTGCTAAAGTATTTTTAGAAAGACTTGAAAGTGATGCAGTTCGTCTCGGTCGTATTCTGAATAGTAATATTCCTATGAAGCCACTCACCGAAATTCAGTTAAATGATCATGAACGTGCTACAAAGTGTAGCATTTGTGATGGGGAATTTTCCGAAAATGACCCTAAAGTTTTTGATCATGATCATTTAACTGGTTTCTACAGATGTGCCGCTCATTATAGCTGTAATCTTAAGTATAGAGTTCCTAAATTTATCCCTGTAATTTTACATAACTTATCTGGTTAGGACTCTCATTTCATCATTTCACAATTTGGAGCTTCGGATGAAAAAGTAGATATAATCCCTCAGAATAAAGAGCGGTACATTGCGTTTGCAAAGTCTGTAAAAGTAGATGCTGAGCATTCTATAAAACTGAGATTCCTTGACTCGTTTCGCTTTATGGCGAGTAGCCTCGATAAACTTTCTAGTCATTTACAGCCTGACCAATTTACGGAAATTCGACGCGTTTTCCCCGAAGAAACGCAGTTTAATTTACTTCGGCGTAAGGGTGTTTTTTGTTACGAATATCTCGACTGCTTAGACCGCCTCGAAGAACGTGCCTTACCATCGAAACAATCCTTTTACAGCTCGCTGAATTCAGCAGATATTAGTGATGATGACTATTTACATGCACAACATATCTGGGAGCAGTTCCACATTCAAACGCTGGGTGAATACTCTGATTTATATTTAAAGACAGATGTACTTTTGTTAGCTGATGTTTTTGAAAATTTTCGCTGTGTTTGCATGAACACCTACAGCCTTGACCCATGTCAGTATTTTACTGCACCTGGGTTAAGTTGGGACGCGATGTTAAAATACACGCGTGTCAATTTGGAACTGCTGTCCGATATCGATATGGTGCACTTTTATAAAAGCATCCATTCGAGGCGGTCTGAGTCAGTGCAGCGGCCGGTATTCGAGTGCTAATAATAAGTACATGCCGAGTTTCGATTCCAGTCAGGAATCTCGGTATATCGTTTACCTCGATGCTAATAATCAGTATGGGTGGGCGATGAGTCAGCATCTACCGGTGAGTGGTTTCCGCTGGCTGACGCAGTGCGAAATTGATGCTTTACAGCTACACGCCCTAGGTGATGAAGCTGATAAAGGTTATTTCCTCGAAGTTGACTTACAGTATCCTAAAGAGTTACACACTTCTCATAATGACCTACCGTTCTGCCCTGAAAATATGAAGTCCCCGTACATTGCATCAACGACGAAAATGCTCATTGCTAATTTATGCGATAAATCTAAGTATATCATTCATTACCGAAATTTAAAACAGTGTTTGCAGCATGGTTTGAAGTTATCCAAAATTCATCGCGTACTAGAATTTAATCAGTCACCGTGGCTAAAGCCATATATCGATCTGAACAATAATTTAAGAACGAATGCGGTTAACGAGTTTGAAAAAGATTTCTGCAAGCTCATGAATAACAGTGTGTTTGGTAAGACTATGGAGAATGTTGACAAACGCGTTGATGTAAAATTGATTACAAACTGGGATAATATTAAGAAAAGGTATGGTGCTAACTATTTAATAAGTAAACCAAATTTCCACAGCTGCACCATCATACATGAGAATTTAGTTATTATACAGATGAATCGTGTCAAGGTTAAGTATGACAAACCTACCTACGTCGGCTTCACAGTACTTGAATTGGCTAAAACACTCATGTATGAATTCCATTACGATTATATGATGAAGAAGTACGCGCATAATGCGCAATTGCTCTACACAGATACCGATTGGTTTATTTATCAAATCAAAACTGATGACTATTACAATGATATAAAGCCAGACTTGGGTAGGTTTGATACGAGTAACTATCCTGCAGATAATCAATATCATCTACCGCTAGTGAACAAAAAGGTTCTAGGTAAAATGAAAGATGAATGTGCTGGGAATATTATCGATTCATTTGTAGGTACTAAATCCAAGTCATATTGCATAAAACTCTTAAATGAATTACAAATAAAGAGATTGAAGGGGGTTAAAAAGAATGTCGTTCAGAAACAGCTAAGTTTTGAAAACTATAAAAATTGCATTAAAAGTAATCCACCTGTTTTGCATAAGCAAATGTCTGTCATTAGAAGCAAGAAGCACCAGTTGTACACACATTTAATTAGTAAGGTAGCCCTTAATAGCGATGATTGTAAACGGTTTGTCATTCCAAATTCTACCAACACGCTAGCCTGGGGGCATAGTAGTATTGATAAGTACTACTTTACATAAACATTATGCTAGAGGTGTGTGTACTTACGTTACGCTGTCTTACATCACAAAGAGGTACGCTGAGAGTGTAGTACGGCAAGTCTAAACTTGTACATTCAAGAATTGCATCGAGAAGTACGCAAAACATCACTGGGGTAAAATGATTCAAGATAAAACTTGTACATACAAGATGTAAATAAATAATGTAGAATTAGCATACACTTTTATTTTAGGTTAGGTATCACCTTCCTCCCGCTCCTTATTTGCAAGATAGAGTTTTTGTTTATTACTCATAGAAGAAGAAAGAAGGTGATGAGCAGATTCGTAAGTATGTTATTGTCTAGCTCATGTTGAGAAGAGATTTTTTTTCTAAACAGTGTTTGATTGCAATGCAGTGCCAAACAAGAGCACGTGGAATTTGCCGCCACCGGGCAGCACGGTGATTAAAGATGGCGGATGACAGCTGTCAAAAAAAGCACATGGCTTTGTTTCCAAACAAGAGCACGTGGAATTTGCCGCCACCGGGCAGCACGGTGATTAAAGATAGCGGATGACAGCTGTCAAAAAAGCACATGGCTTTGTTTCTACGTGGAATCTGCCGTCACCACATAGAGGGCAGCACTGTTCTCTCTGGATTAAAGATGGCGGATGACAGCTGTCAGAAAATAGCACGTGAATTTGTTTCCAAACAAGTGCACATAGAATTTACCGCCACCACATAGAGTGCAGCACTGTTCTCTCTGGATTAAAGATGGCGGATGACAGCTAACGAAATTGCCCGCATGATAGCAGCACAGTGCTCTATTGATTAAAGATGGCGGATGACAGCTGTCAAAAAAGCACGTGGCTTTGTTTCCCAACAAGAGCACATAGAATTTTTCAAATTGCCGCCACCACATTTCAAAGGTATCTAGCTAAAGAGTACAGCACTGTGCTCTGTTGATTAAAGATGGTGGATGGTAGCTGTCAAAAAAAAGCACGTGAGTTTGTTTCCAAACAAGAGCACGTGGAATTTTTCAATTTGCCGCCACCGGGCAGCACGGTGATTAAAGATAGCGGATGACAGCTGTCAAAAAAGCACATGGTTTTGTTTCTACGTGGAATTTGCCGTCACCACATAGAGGGCAGCACTGTTCTCTCTGGATTAAAGATGGCGGATGACAGCTGTCAGAAAATAGCACGTGAATTTGTTTCCAAACAAGAGCACATAGAATTTACCGCCACCACATAGAGTGCAGCACTGTTCTCTCTGGATTAAAGATGGCGGATGACAGCTAACGAAATTGCCCGCATGATAGCAGCACAGTGCTCTATTGATTAAAGATGGCGGATGACAGCTGTCAAAAAAGCACGTGGCTTTGTTTCCCAACAAGAGCACATAGAATTTTTCAAATTGCCGCCACCACATTTCAAAGGTATCTAGCTAAAGAGTACAGCACTGTGCTCTGTTGATTAAAGATGGTGGATGGTAGCTGTCAAAAAAAGCACGTGAGTTTGTTTCCAAACAAGAGCACGTGGAATTTTTCAATTTGCCGCCACCACATAGAGGGCAGCACGGTGCTCTCTTGATTAAAGATGGCTGCTGTCACGTGGAATTGTCTGCCACCATAGGTATCTAGCTAAAGAGGGCAGCACTGAGGTTTGCGATGCAAGATGGCTGCTGTCAAAAAGCATTTTTCAAATTATCCGCCACCACATTTCACAGGTAAGTAGCTAAAGAGGGCAGCACTGTGCTCTATGGATTAAAGATGGCGGATGACAGCTGCACGTGGCTTTGTTTACCTCGCGCTAGTTAGGTTAAGTTGGTAGCACTAAGGTTTAGACCCGTCAAGATGGCAGCACTGCCGATGACAGGTGACGAATTTTGCAGCTACTGCGATATAGAGGGCAGCACAGTGCTTTGTGGTTTAAAGATGGCGGATGACAGCTGTCAAAAAAGCACGTGGCTGTCAAAAAGCACGTGGCTTTGTTTACCACGCGCTAGTTAGGTTAAGTTGGCACTACTGAGGTTTAGGCCCGTCAAGATGGCAGTACTGAGGTTAGCGATGCGTTGTTGTCTGTCAAAAAGCACGTGGCTTTGTTTACAAATTCAAATTTCCCGCGGGAGGTGGAGGAGACCTCTGGGAGGCCTCTGGCTGAGGTGGAGGTGGAGGAGGCATCTGGGAGGCCTCTGGCTGAGGTGGAAGTGGAGGTGGCCACTGGGAGGCCTCTGGCTGAGGTGGAGGTGGAGGTGGCCACTGGGAGCCTGAGGTGGAGGTGGCGGCAGAATCCCTGTATTATACTACTAACCGCCTTCATCACGGACTGGAATATTTATGAGTACCTCAGGTTGACGTTCGGACTATCTTGCGGAGCAGCTGTTTTAACTAGATTTCTGAATTCTATTCAAGGGGATATCAAGTTTAAGTTTGTTTTCAATTACCTTGATGACTTGTGATCTTCTCGAATACCTTTGAAGAACACGTGGATCATGTCACGGAAGTCGTTGAGCGTTTGAAATAAGCTGGTCTTACTGTGTAATTATCCAAGTAAACCTTCGCAAAGCTATATATATCCTTTCTTGGCCATGTCGTGTCGCCCGACGGTGTCTCCGTTGATCAATCTAGGACCCAGGCTATCAGGGAATTCCAACCACCTAAGGACGTAAAAGGTGTTGCACGCTTTGTGGGTACGGTAAATTTCTTCCGCAAGTTTATCCCGAATTTTGCTGTGGTACCTCACCCCTTAACTATCAGAGGCGTAAGGATGTCAAGTTCATCTGGGCCCCTCCCAGCAAGAAGCCTTTGAAACTCTGAAACTTGCCTTATCGAATGCTCCTTGTTGGCCATACCCGACTTTAGTAAACGTTTCATTGCACAAACTGATGCCTCTGGAGAAGCTGTTGCTGGTGCACACTTTCAGGACCATGAGGACGGTCGTAGACTCGTTGCCTATGTGTTTAGGATACTCAATAATCTGGAGAGTAAGTACTCAATATATGAGTTGGAAGGTTTGGGCGTGCTGTTTGCACTTGAGAAATTCAGACCCTTTATTGAACATGTAAATTTCGACCTTGAACCGACCCAAAAGAACGGGCTGAATCACTAGATGGGCACTTAGGATACCCGCTTTTAGTTTTCAGGATAAGCGTATCAGAGGTTCGGAGAATGTCACCGCTAACAGCTTAAGTAGAATGTTCGACGGGAGCTTTGGCCTTGATGTAAAATCTGAAGTTGAAGAAATTGATGAAACTAATATTGTTAGGGTGGGCGCCATTCTTCCGGATCTACCTTTGTTATACCATGAGTTTGGCGATCAATAAGCTGATCCTGAGTTGAATAAAATCACCGACAAGATTAGTGACGGAATGGTAGTAAAACCTTATTCTCTGGTGAAGGGTGTTCTATGTTGAAAAGGTCGAATTGATGCTAATTTCATTATTCTTTCATTCTTCCCAAGGTCCTAGTGCTAATCATCTTCAAATATTATCACTGTTGACGCATTGGTGGTCACTTAGGCACATTTAAAACTAGGCAGAAAATTAGAAAATTCTTCATTTGGAAAATGGTTAAGTCCTGTAAAATTTGTGCTATCAGTAAACCCAACCTGAAGAACCGTGTTGGTTTATTTTCATCTTCAGAAGCCTCTCGGCAGATGGAAAGGTCATTCATCGATTTTGTAGGTCCGCTCCCTCGCTCTACCTTGGTAAACATTCATATCTTTGTGTGTATTGATGCGTACTCGGTTTTCCGGGATTATTCCCACTAGATTTATGACTTCTCGTACGTCTATTAAGTTGCCTTAATTCTATCTTCGCATCCTTTGGTCCTCCCAAGTTTCTGGTTTATGACAATGCCAGGGAGCCACTTGTTTAAGAAGTACCTATTCGAGTTGAGCATTTCCCAAGCTACTACAACTCCAAACTATCCAAACACATCTTACGCCGAGAGAATGAACAGGAACCTGAAATCTTCCCTGATTGCATATCATCACAATAACCAATCCAAGTGGGATTCTTGCCAACACTGGTTAGCCCATGCCTTCAATTCTGCCACACACGAATCTCATAGTAAAACTCCCATGTTCCTTATGTTCTGTTACACCCCGTATTCTCCTATGTCCAACGAACTCGGTATTGATAATCTTCCCGACCTGCATAAACCCAACTATGTTCAGAAGAAGAAATTGTCGGTATCCTGTAAGACAGGCAGAGATAAGTACAACGAATGTAGAAAGTCAACTAGGTTGAAAGTTAGTGATCAAGTTTTTGTCAGGTCCTATCCCATTAGTAAAGAAATTAACAAACTTTATGCTAAGCTTGCTCCTAGGTATCAAAGTCCCTGTACTATTTTACAGTTTTTATCTCCAGTATCGGTACTAGGGAGTGACCCCATCACCAAGTGGTTTAGGCGAGTTCAATTTTCCCAGTTAAAATCAGGTTATGTGTGATCCCTTTTCTCTCTTAAGGGCTTCTTGATAATACGTATGGTATGTAGTTCGGACCTGCGGATGAGGGCTACATTTCAGTGAGAAAATTTGTTTAATTATCTTTAGATTATTTTGTAACTATTCTGGTTGCGTGTGAATTTTATTTAGTAACTTTTCCATGTATAGTATTTTTGTTTTGAGTATTGCTTCCTGACCGTATGACCTTTTTCTCTCCAGAAATTGTTGTTTAGTAGTGTGCGAATTAATTACAACGTGTTATGATTTTCTGCACCAAATCTTCTGCATTCATGTCTCATGTGAATCTTAATATCACCGTGTAGTAGCTTACTACCGTGTACTTGTTACCATTGTATTTTAAAATGTGATTGTGGTTCGTGGCGTGTGGATACTTTCACTTGTGCTATTGGCACCTATTTATTTAATCGTTAATATCTCATTGCTCCTTTGGTTTGGGTGCATGCCTGCTCTGTCCATCATAAATTAATTCTATCCTGATCATTGAAGATTACTAAATTTTCATCATTAATTTAATTATGTATTATGTAGAAGCCTTTGTCTTGTAGCAAATTTTGGAAAATTGTATATAATATTAGGTCTGTGCATTGTTGTTCACTGGTATGAAAACTGTTAAGGTGTCCTAACCTGTATTTATCTTTAACTGTTCTAGTATTGTATTGCCTATGTCTTGTTATCCGACATTAATTTGGTGATATAACTGTCTATTCCGGTTGTGGTATTGTTAGGTGTGCATTAAACGAACCGAGTAATCTGTTAGGTTAGTTTATTTATTTGGGGGGTTGACTAGGAACTGAATAGTACCCTGTGTTAGATCCTATTTGTTGAGTTTTGGATTTGCCTGTGGATATTGGTTATTGCGGAACTCTGTCGATCGGACTTGGTGGTGGTTGGCTGTTTGCCTTTACGGCATGGACTTAACTGTCTTCACTGCTTTCGGTCTCCAACTTCTGGTAGTACGATTTCCTAATTTCCGATTGGTCTCATGCCCAACTTTTAATCATTTCTGTAATCAGTTGTGAATTACCCGTTAACTGAGTGATCTATTTCTAGTAATTCCTGTCCTTTTGATTTTCTGGTGAGTAAAATTTTACCCTATCGACCTTCTCAAAATTAGGCATCTGGGTTTTTCTTTCTGGTAATGGTGGTTAACTACGTTGTTATTTGTTGTATTTTTGGGGCGCATGTGGTATTAATTCTGCATTCTTCTACAGACCTTACTTGCCTGGTTTGTCTCTAAATTGGTGTATTATTCATGAAGTGTGTTAATCTATTGAGTTGTAACGTCAATGTCGTCCTACCTCGTCTACTTGTTATGGTGGTGTTATTTTTCACAAATTGCACCAATGGTTTCTCTCCTTTCGAACCTAGTAGGTAATGGTTTTGGTCCTGAGTTAGTTACGTTGTAACGTACGTGATTTTGTTTTAAGCTTGCATTGTGAGGTGGCATGATGGCTTCACGGCATGTCGTTGAGGGTAGTTAGTGCTCCCTTCCCCCCTTTTTTGCTAACGCATGTCCATTGAGATTCATTAAGGTTGTATTGTTATTGTGTTGTATAATTAAATTGTTATAACACTTCAGTATGGTCGGTATTGCATTTAATTTACCCCTGTGTGCCCGTAGATTGGGAAATAAATCCTGGCATGGGTTTACCACTCTTCTTAGAAAAACCTGGTCTGCTTGCATGTAATTTGTGATTCCTGTATGACCTGGTCTATTCTTGTTTTGTTTTAATTCTCTGCATACTCAGGTAATCTGACGTCATCATGTATTTATCCTGTACTATAAAGTTCATTTTGGATTAACCTGCCAGTCTATTGGTCCTTTTCTCTCCGGAGTGTTAGTATCCGTTGCTATTAATTTTTGGTCATCTTGCCGTTCTGCGGGGCGCCAGTTGAGTATGGGATTAACTAGTGCTTCATAGGTGGTATTAAAGCCTCCCACTATTCGATGATCGGGTCTTTTCGTGGTGTTTTCTCCTTCTTCACCGTTCTATTGAGCGTTTTCCGTCGTCCTAGTTCATGATCTACCATTTAAATTTTATTTACCTTGTTTCATATATATTTCGCACGGTACCTGTGGCTGTGTGGCTACAGTGTGAGTCTATGGATGTCACTTGTTACTAATCCGGATTTGTCCGAGGTCCCTTGTGGATAACCGGTAGGGAATCGTGTCAGGTCTCTGCTCTCATTTCCAAATTGGATACTTAATTGAGGGGTATTTCTAAACCATTTATTTAAATGAGTATTCCAATGTTGATGTATATGTTTGAAAATTCGGTGAAGTCGTGAGGAATATAATTTAAGATTGGGTGACACTTATGAATTTCTTTCTGCCATTTTCTGTCCTACTCCACCATGGTGTTAATGATTGTGTTATTATGAGTAACTATATCCTAATACTATTCTTCACTTGGTGTTGCTGATAGCTCGTTGCTGTTACGCGTATCCACCATCTGAAATATCTTGAAGTCTCGAACTGCAGCTAACTATATTCATCTTGCCTTGAGTAATTAATTACCGTAACCCATGGATATTGACCTTTCTCTCATATCCAGTTTCTCAGTGTTTCTCTTATTTGTGAGTATAACTATATCTGATCTTATCTCTTCTTTAGACGGGTTATGCATGGAGTGTATACGTAGCATTACAATTGATTAATTGCAAAATATAATTTCTAGATTTTGGTCATGTATTTAATGGGTTTAAAAATTTATTTATTGGCTCACTGATAAGTGATTCTACTCCACTGATTTAAAAAATTCATTGTAATTTTAATTAACTTGGATTACTGTGTAATGTGTTATTGCTTCGCAACATGTTCTCCCTTGGTCAACGTCTGGTTATTTTGAAATTATGTGTGGATTGCTATTCTCTTAGTATTTCAATTCTGGAAATGATTTGACATCTCTGGGTATGTCATCTATATGAAGAGTACTGTCGGTGTGGCTGTGATCGATAATTTGATGTGTTTCCTGCTGTGTTATCATGCATTGCTGGATCAGGTGTTGTGATCTGTAGCGTGTTCTTACTTGATTGATGTCTGGACTTATTGAACTTACCATGTTTGTGGTTTGTTGTATTCTGTCAGTATTTTCTTTCCTAAGCTTAACTTATTTCCTTGTATTGTGTATGTTTGAAGTGGTATGTCTATGCAGCGGTAGCTTCTCGTTTTCATTGTTGCTGGTGGTGCCTTTATTATGTGGCATTCCGATAGGGTTGCTGACGTGCACAGAAAACTAATTTGAGGAGATGACTATCTTTAATTTTCAAGTTAATTCTTTTCCTTATATGTTGTGCATAAAATTTCTGGCGATATATTTAATTTTAGCATGATATATTTATGGTTATATATTTCCTAGTACCTGCTCAAGGGTTGTTTAGGTAATTATTGTATTCCATTTTAATCCTGTTCTCCTTTTGCTCTTACTAGTAGTTGTATCCAATGCCATACTGTAGTCTTAAGTCAAGTTAATCCAATTTAAGATTATGTAAAGGATTTACCTGTTGGATCTTGTGATCTTATTACATGCTCACCAATCTTGTTTTCCTCTATTTGTTCATTTCTTTTCCTTGCCCTTCTGGGCGTTTTTCATTTGTTAAATTAGTTTATGCCACCCTAGCAATAATAATAAAATTGAAACCAAATAAAGGCGTTTCTTAACTTACGCAAGTCCGATAAACAATACTAAAATGAATGTCTAACATGTGATAATCTCAGTTTGGGTGTATAATCGCGTGCATTTAAATCTAAGAAGGTTTATTATTCTACCAGTGAACATTTAGGAAGTTGTTCAGTTGTGTGTGTGTACCACAAAGTAACGAAATCTTTGAACAATTGATACATATGAACTTGCGAGACTTGTTTATTGGAATTAAAACTTAGCAAATGATCTGGAGCATGAGTGTCACCATTTATCTAGAACATTAACAGATTTACCTGCGACTTGCGTGTAGCACCCCTTTAATGCATTGGACTTCTTAATGATTGAAAGTAACTGGACAGCTAGTGTCATTTAAATGCACTCAATTGTTTTTTACTCAATTCATATATGTTTTGGTTCCTAATTGACTATTGGATTCATCTTGCTGGTGGTGCATAAACTGGGACATGTGATCGGTGGTCATTTTCTTATTCGGACTCTTCCATCAAAAACTCAGCTTGTATCCAGACCACTACCTTATGAAAGTCATTATATGTTGTATATGTGGAGCTTCGGGGAAGGAGACTATTACCGGATTAAGAATTTATACCTCTCTGTGAATACTTTAGTGCTGGCTGCATGGCCATTGAAATTCGTGTCCTTAATGTGGTTTGCCGCTGCGTTATTCATCAAGTGATTCATGGTCACAGATACCATGGTTTTCAATATTTATAAACATTAACTTCCGCCGGCTTTAAAGTTATTAATGTGCCCATCTGTGGTGTATGGCCAGACAGTGCCTTTTCCAGTATTCTCGTGCATTCTAGTGTCGTCGGTATGAACCATCTCGCCACTCTCCCCCTCCAACGAGCGAGTATGCGCACGTAAACATTGCGACTGTGGTCTGACATGTAGGCTTCTGGCCAGTCGCCATTAAGGTTTTGCTAGTGAGCTGTGATGGAAGGACGGAGTGCTTCTCCGCTTGGCGGGGTGGATAGAGTGATTATCATGGACCCAGGGTGACGTTCGCTTGATACGGCTTATGCACTCTTGAACTGTGAAAGTTAATTTTAAATTTTATTACCATTTAATGTACCTTGCCTGGAATTTTTGAGTGCACTCTAACGATTACCTTCACCATACGTAAGTCTGGATATGACGCTGAAGCGAACTCACGACTATGGCAAGATACACTGTAAGTGTTTTTTCAACTCATCTTTAATATGTTCCACCTGGTGAACTGAATATTTCAAAATGTGAAGTGCGTACCACGACAGGATGTAACTTTGCATCAACTTAACTCTACGTTTTAGCCGTGCGGTGTTTGAACACTATTCGAGTCAAAAACTTATATGTAAACTACTTTTGTTTACCAGGGACTTGCACCTGCTGTGAATTAATATTAATTCTTATTCTTGGAAATTGTAAATTTAATACTCAATGTTTGGTAGCGGCTTTCTAGCCCTAATAATTAGGGGTTAATGCAATGTTTTGGCAGGGTTATTAACCAAGCGAGTTACTGCAAGGATGTGGAACAAACCTTCGTTTTCCATCTTAATTTTCCTACCTCCGAGTTATATTATTAAATTAATTTGTTTGGTATTTTCGTGATTTTTCGACGTCCAGTTTTTCTTTTGTCTCTTAATATGTACATGCCTATTGTTTGGTGGCCTATGATTGGCCATTTTCCTTAACTACCTAGCGTGTTTTCGTTGCCATCGGAATATTATATTAATTGATGGTGATGCTGATTGTTGATGGATATTGGTGGAAATGAATTGATTTCCCTGTTATGAATTTAGTATTGTGTGTTGTTTAACCTGTTTTTCTTTTAATTAATTTTGGCATTTTTGTCTCCCTGTTGGCATATTTTCCTACCCTGTGTCATGGACGTTATTATTATTATTATTTTTGGGGTAAACTAATTCTTGGAAAATTGATCGTAATATTCCACCCTTCCTTGTGAGAGCTCCTTGGAATATACCACAAATAACGTTTCAGTATCAAGAAAATCACTATTTAGGTACAACTATATTACCATTCTCTAAAAGAGGGGGTGTTTCACTGACATGGACATGACACATATGAAAAAAGATTTCAAAGTCTTTTACGACTTACTGGAATCAAAAATGATAACCTCCCTAAAACCAGTAGCTAATAATAATGAAACTGAAGCAAAGATTTATTTAAATCCAGAGAATTGGTCAGACAGACAAAGGTCTGCCTTCCAAAAATTAAAATTACCAAGTTTCGACAGAGACATAATGTTGTGACTATACTTCAAGGGCAATTTTTGAAATAAGATCACTAGAAATTAAGGCCTAACTGGAATCAAAAGTTTCAAAGTATCACCTTGTCCCTGAAAGTTTAGACAAAGAAAACCCTAGAAAAACATTGCCATGATTGAACCAAATATAACCATACTGTAGAACTTAATTCATAACTACTACCGCTGCCCTAAGCTGATTGCATAGGAGTATGCGAAGCACATCTTTGAATGTACAAATAAGCTCTGCCCTACTTGTAGCATTATAATGAAGTTAGACATTATTATCAGCATCTCGACATGTTCATTAAGGCTCGTCTCTACCCCATTTAATCCTTCTAATCTGAATGGGTTGCATCGACCCAGATTTAATATTCAATTGCTTGTAACTGACAAAATATGAACTGTATATGCCAAAAAACTTGTGTATTTGTTCATCTCCTTTAGTAGGTATTGACATGATTTAAAAATATTTTTCAGTTGTTGACTACTCTACCAGTTCAAAAAATTACATATATGATGAATGGATCAAATGGACATATCCATTAATATCAATGCTGCCCTACTTGCTGGTCACTACACAAACAATGTTCGACTACCTCCACGACTAGGGAGTGCTGCATTGTTTCTGTGATCAAATATGGCTGGTCATCAGCGGTCAATCAGAAATCTATATGAAATATATTATATGAAATTAGTGAGAGTAAACATGAAGAGGAAGCTGATGATGCATTGGCTGATCCTGAATTTGTTTTTTCCAAAAAACTGATGACGATCACGTTTCTCTGAAGGGAGAAGAAAATGACGAGCTCCAAGTTTCTGGTTATAAACTACAAGATGAGACTGACTCTGTACAAAAAGAAGTGTACATATCTCAAAATGGGACGGAACGGAGAAAACAACCATATTGACAATCAGGTGTAAGGTATGTTCCACATTCAGCAGAACCCCTATTTAACGTTTTTTACAGGGAACTGAATTTTTATTGTTAAATGGGGGTTAACATAAATTGTGCCATCATACATTATTTACACAATGACAGCAATAAAGGGAGATATCTACATAATACACTGTACTGTAGTTACAGTTTGTGCTTCATTTTGACAATTTTCTGTTGGTGAATGCAAATCTCTTCAGTTTAATGTTCTTCTTATAAGGTTATGCATGATTTTTCATAAAAGGCGGGAAAGATACTGAACTCACACAAACCCATTAAAATTACTACAGAACAGCAATCAGTTTGTTTAAACATTATTGCGGATGTTTTCCAAGCAGCAGCTGACTCATTAGCATGTATTTTCTAATTCCAATAGACTGAGCACCCATTATACATTTCCTTCTTAAGAACTGCAATAGCATCAGTCCAGAGGATTGTTGCAAACATTGCCAGTTTCCTATTTCAAGCGGCATCACCTAACCAAGGTATCAATTGCAAGAAATCAGCTTCATTTCCCGTATCAAATCCTATTTACAAAGAAACAGTAACAGTAAAAATGTCCACCTATTTGATACTTATATTTGCATTAAGCAAATCAATTAATCACACACAGTACATGTTTCATTCCATTTTGAAACATCTTCAGCTGTATTACATTGCTTAGGTGAAAGCATTAAGTATTTATCACTTTAAGAACATCTCAAACAGGTACCTTGTTTTTCTTGAAATCTACATGGGTCCGCATATGATCGCTTAGTTTGCCTCTATTTATGCCTCGCCTGTATGTCTCCGCATATGTTCGTTAAGATTGCCTCTCTTTATGAATGAGTTGCCACATACATTGCACCTGTAAGGCTTCTTGCTTGTATGGGTCCGGATATGATCGGTTAGTTTGGCTCTCTTTATGACTCGCCTGTATGTCTCCGCATATGTTCGTTCAGATTGCCTCTCTTTATGAATGATTCGCCACAGACATTGCGGCTGTATGGCTTCTCGCCAGTATGGGTCCGCATATGTTCGGTAAGTTTGCCTCTCTTTATGAATGATTTGCCACAGACATTGTAGCTGTATGCCTTCCCGCCTGTACGGGTCCCCATATGACCGGTTAGAAAGCCTTTCTGTATGAATGATTTGCTACAGACATTGCAGCTATCTGGCTTCTCGCCTGTATGGGTCAGCATGTGATCGGTCAGACTGCCTTTCCTAGTGAATGATTTGCCACAGACATTGCACCTGTAAGTCTTCTCGCCTGTATGGGTTCGCATATGTTCGGTTAGTTTGCCTCTCTTTATGACTCGCCTGTATGTCTCCACAATTGTGCGGTAATTTTGCATCTCTTTATGAATGATTTGCCACAGACGTTGTAGCTGTATGGCTTCCCGCCTGTATGGGTCCCCATATGACCGGTTAGAAAGCCTTCCTGTAGGAATGATTTGCCACAGACATCGCAGCTGTTTGGCTTCTCGCCTGTATAGGTCCGCATATGACCGGCCAGACTGCCTTTCCTTGTGAATGATTTGAAACAGACATTGCAACTGTAAGGCTTCTCGCTTGTATGGGTCCGCATATGATCGCTTAGTTTGGCTCTCTTTATGCCTCGCCTGCATGTCTCAGCATATGTTCATTAAGATTGCCTCTCTTTATGAATGAGTTGCCACACACATTGCAACTGTAAGGCTTCTTGCTTGTATGGGTCCGGATATGATCGGTTAGTTTGGCTCTCTTTATGACTCGCCTGCATGGGTAAGCACATTTTCGGTTAGTTAGCTTCTCTTTATGAATGATTCGCCACAGACATTGCCACTGTGTGGCTTATCGCCAGTATGGGTCCGCATATGTTCGGTTAGTTTGCCTCTCGTTATGACTCGCCTGTATGTCTCCGCATATGTCCGGTAAGTTTACCTCTCTGTATGAATGATTTGCCACAGACATTGCAGCTGTATGGCTTCTCGCCTGTATGGGTATGCATATGATCGGTCAGACTGCCTTTTGTTGAGAATGATTTGCCACAGACATTGCACCTGTAAGGCTTCTCGCCTGTATGGGTCCGCATATGTTCGGTTAGTTTAGCTCTCTGTGTGATTGATTTGCCACAGACATTGCAGCTGTATGGCCTCTCGCCTGTATGGGTAAGCATATGATAGGTGAGACTGCCTTTTGTTGAGAATGATTTGCCACAGACATTGCACCTGTAAGGCTTCTCGCCTGTATGGGTCCGCATATGTTCGGTTAGTTTACCTCTCTGTGTGAATGATTTGCCACAGACATTGCAGCTGTATGGCTTCTCGACTTTATGGGTAAGCACATGTTGGGTCAGACTACCTTTCGTTGTCAATGATTTGCCACAGACATTGCATCTGTAAGGCTTGTCACCTGTATGCGTCCGCATATGTTCGGTAATTTTACGTCTCTGTATGAATGATTTGCCACAGACATTGCAGATGTATGGCTTCTCGCCTGTATGGGTAAGCATATGATTGGTCAGACTGGCTTTCGTTGTGAATGATTTGCCACAGACATTGCACTTGTCAGGCTTCTCGCCTGTATGGGTCATCCTATGTTCGGTTAGGTTACATTTCCGTACGAATGATTTGCCACAGACATTGCAGCTGTATGGCTTCTCGCCTGTATGGGTCCGCATATGATCGGTCAGATGGCCTTTTTTTGTGAATGATTTGCCGCACACTTTGCAACTGTATGGCTTCTCGCCTGTATGAGTACGCATATGACCAGTTAGAATGCATTTCAGTATGAATGATTTGCCACAGACATGGCAACTGTATGGCTTATCGCCTGTATGGGTCCGCATATGGTCGGTTAGTTTACCTCCCTGTGTGAATGATTTGTCACAGACATTGCACCTGTATGGCTTCTCGCCTGTATGGGTCCGCATATGACGGGTAGACTGCCTTTCTGAATGAATGACTTGCTACAGACATTGCACCTGTTTGGCTTCTCTCCTGTTTGAGTCAGCTTGTGATAATATAAACTGCTTTTCTTGGCATATGATTTGCAACATACAGTGTAAAAGTGAGGCTTGTTGCCTGTGTGAATACCCATGTAACCTGCTAGTTTTTTCCAGCTGAAGGATTTTCCACAGACGTTGCAGCAGTATCGGTTCTCGCCCGTGTGAGACCGCATAACGTCCGGCCTTTTCCTGAAATTATTATGAGATAGTGAGCATTCGTTTGTAATCCCACCTTTATGCAATCGCGTGTCACCAGTCAGCATTTTCCTGTTTGTAAAGCAATTATCAGATAATCCGCACACTTGGAGCGGGTGGATCCTGAGGTGCTTCGACAAGCTTCTTCGGCTACATAACACCTTTCCGCAGTGATCGCACTTGAAGGGTCGATTTTCCTTGTGTCTCTTCACATGTCGCAAGAGGTCCAACTTCCTAGCCAGGACTTCACTGCACACACTACACCTAAAACTAGATGATCCGCCGTCCGGAGGTTGATGATCTCCATAGCTCACCTCGGGTCTCGATCTACAGTGACAAATTAAAACCATGTGACCAATAGTTCAACAGCCAAATCCACTACAACTCTCACACAGGGGATTTGCTACTGGACATTCCAATCACTGATATCCAGTGCAGAGAGCTCGTTACTCATAAACATTACATTCCTAAGAGTAAACATCATCTGAGATTAAATTGCAAAAGCTCTCACTTGTTACGAGAATATGTTGCGTCTTTTCTTAATCATGATATCACGCGCAAGAAACTTGTCACGGTTTAGAAATGTACGAGTTAATTTTGAAGAAAGCATGAAAAGTGGTCCAGCCTAAAAGGGTTAATACTCATACAAGCTCTTTAATCCAGCACATATTATTCTATCGAAATCCGCAGTCTGTTCTCCTACATAAAGAACGGCATATGGTTTGGAGTTTTGATCTTGTTGAAGCACTCTGCGCTTTGTTGCAGGGAAGTAATAATTTTTGTAAAGGACCTTGTTCTTGAGGTTGTTTGAGAGAATGTCTGTGCTGTAGATATTAATAAAGTTGAGAACGTTTGCCGAGATTCAGCAAGATCTGTTGAAACACGGCTATTCTTTTATGAATGTTATTTTGTCACACAAATATACATATTGTATTTGTACATTGTTATATGCCTATAGCATTTTATTATGTCACTGTGTCGCTTTTCCGATATATGTATCTTTGATGTGCAATCAAACATAGCCAACCTATATATAGGACGGTAGGTTTATATAAGGACGTTCATACTTACTACCATGTACTACATCAGTCTACATCTTAATTCCTGTATTTAACACGGTAGCCACTAATCCTGATGAAATCCTGGCAAAGCTGAAATATAACAAGTATACGACGGCTCTCTCGCTAGCATTGATACTGTCTTTTCTCCTCAAGACACTGCTGTTAAAGACATTATGAAGGCAACACAGAATATGGCATTGGTGGTAGCGTTTGATTACATTGTCCTAATATCCTAATTTTGAAACCAAACGCAACCTATCATGCCCTTGAATATTCTTACAAGTATTACTTTAACAATACGGATAGAAGGAGCATGAAAATCAAGGCTTGAGACAAAATTCGAGATGACAAGACGTTGAATTGCACCGTAGTGGATATTGCTGCTATGTAAAAGAAGGAATATTATACTATTTATTTCAAAAGATCACTGGCAACGTGATTATTTTTAGTGGATTCATAACATAGTTGGATAGCATCCAATTCTGAGCCTGTCTCCCCACCACAGAGTAGTTCTACATATTCTACGGAAGAAGGGCGGGAAATGCAAATTTCTTGGTTAAAGGTGAGATCCGCTTAGAACTGCGACATGGGAAAATCGATCACGCAGGCTAAAATATATCGTAACGTGGACTGGTACTTTCCAATTCATGCTGTATGAACTGAATTCACATGGCCCAGTCGAATGCATGACTGGCTCACAAGCATAGTAATGAGAGGCTCGACCATGTATTGTTACTGCACTCTTTGGAGAAAATAAGTGGACAAATGAAAGGGGGACATTGATTCCAGATATGACAGACTAAACCTCTTGATCATCAAACAAGATATTGATGTTGACACCACTAGACAACAGGGGGCAGAAAATACGACACTGGATGGTATGTCATGCGTTCTGTGGCATATCACACCAAGCAAAGGTGCAAAAGTCTGTAACCCTTCTTCTTTACGTGAATACTTGATTCCTGTGACAAGTAATTTATCAGGTTCACAATTAGTTTTCAGTAAAATAATGTTTCATTTAGCATTGATAAATATTCTACACCATCCAGCTATATTGCTGTAACACGTGGCGCTTCCCAGGTGACGGATACGGGTTCACCGCTGGCCTGCCGATGAACTTGAGCAAATTATAAAAGCTCTCGCGTACCAAACATGTACAAAGTCTTTAATGGCAACTTTGGCGGAGATGGAGACGTACACTAGGGACCAGATGGCGGAAGAGGTACACTAAATTTCTGGAAGTTAATGCAGAAAAGAGGGTAGCGTTTCTTCTCTAGAGGAGTGGCTGCAAAAGGCATCTGTTCTCCATGTCCGCAGCTGCGTTACTACATTCCGTCATGAGCACTTAAATGCTTCAAGACAAGCCAGCCGTAAAATAATGCCGTTACATCATTACAGAAATATGTCTCATGGTATCGGAGCCAAGGTTAGTGCAGCTCCTGGAAGGGACGCGCATTGGCAGTGCCCAGTCAGCATGAAAAGTATGCTAGGGTTACCGTCGCACGGGCTGTGACGGCTAACCATGCTAGTACCCCCATTTTGTATCCCATCATTGAATTATGCCTGGGTGAAGTAGCGAATACGCCACTGCACTTGAGAGAAGGCTTGTAGGCATCTGAGAGGTGCGGAAAAAAGATGGAATGGAGAAAAGTCATGTGAAAAGAGGTGTGGTTACTAACTGGTGTACAACAGAAACCGAAGAACAGCTCATGGTGTTGATATTGTCATATCAGCTAACTTTGACGGTTCAGTCTCCGAGGTGCAAAAGTTTGACAATCGCTTGATGTAACTCGTCCGCATTGGGGAGAGAAGGAAATTCCAATTATTCAGCGCAACGCTCCACAAACTGACGTGCTCATGGAAACCAAAGATGCGTTCTGGGCACTGCCTGACAAGAAGACCGCTGACTATCTTATCGCTGCCGCTGATCTGAATGGACGTGTCGGACCGAGGAAAGAAGAACAAACAGTCAATGGCGTTCATGGATATGGAGAAAAGAACGACGATGCCCAACAAATTCGTGATTATGCAGAAACTGATCATCGGAAACATACGATTCAAACAAAGTGATATTCATCTACTCAGTACTACAGTGGCTCCCATCCAATTCGCATTGACTACATCCTTGTGAAAGGGTGAAATCTCGAAGATGTTCTAGAGATAACAGTTGTCCCTTATTAAATCCTTGCGATGCAACAACGACCAGTCATCTAAGCTGCGGATAAAGTCACCAAGAGCCCAATACTTCACAGGAAATAGACAAATTGGGATCAAATGGTTGCCCCTGAAGAAGGAGACTAACGTCTTTGCAAAAGTTACAGAGTCACAAATCACCATAGTTGAAGTGAGCCGCACTAAACTGAAAGACGCCTTTCGCTCTATTCCTGGAACAATTAAGTAAAGGGCGACGACAACGAAGGATTAAACATGATATATGGCTAAGGAATGAAGATGTTAAATATGCAGTACGGTTGAAGAAGCAGCTGTACCACAAGTTTCTTGCTCGTTGGAATGCCTACAAGGCAGTCACTCGTAAAATGAAGGAGGTATTTGCCGTAACAAAATCAAACCGGTAGGCAGGTCTATATGTGAAACATGACATGCGCGAATTCTAGCGGAATTTTTAACGGCTAGTCCAATCGAGCCATCGCAAAAACGTCAGAAGTCCAAAGTTTTTACGGCATCACTGAGGAAACAGCCGATTTGCTACTGGAGAGGCGGGAAGCGCGAGTACACTGGCGGAACTATTTTGACAACATTTCAATCATGGAATTTCCGTATCTACCAATCCTAATCACCTCCGCTGTTGAAGGTCCAACGTAGGAAAATGACGTCACTAAAGTCCAGGCTATGCTGAAGGAAATGAAATCAGGGAAAGCCATCTGTCCCGATTATCTTCCAGCAGAAATTTGTTTCTCTCAATGGGGGGATGCAGCAATGTGGCTAAAGCAAGCTTTTCAACCATATCATCAAAGAAGGTCAAAAACAAAGAGACTAGCGACGGAGTATCAATTCAGAAATAAGGGAAGCCCTGGCGATTTTTCTAATTACGGCCCGAACATACTTCCGAGCCCCGCAATGAGAGACTTAGAACAAATCTTCGACTAAAGGATTAGCGATTTAGACAAACATACAACAAGCCAAGCTGGATTTGTGTAAAATTGTGGCGCAATAGGAGAAACCCATGCTGCCGGACTGTTACTTGAGAAACACTGTGAAAAGAATAAGAGGCTTCATCACAAATTTCTGGACCCTTAGAAGCCCTTCCAACGGGTACTTCATGACCTAATCAGTCAGCCCTACGAGTACATGGCATTCCAGAGCACCTTGCTGAGAGGGTATAATTGCTCTACAAAGAAAAAATGAGTTGTGTTCAAGCTGCCGCAGGAGCGTCTGATGACTTCCGCATAACAGTAGGAGTCCATCAAGGCCCCGGCTTATCACCACTGCAGCTCATTCATGTGATGGACACAATTACCACAAACCTGCGCAGTCCAATACCATGAACAATTCTCTAAACAAATGATATCATTTGGCTGAAGAGAATAAGCTAGACCTGCAGCGTCAAACAGAAGACTGGAACAATCGACTAGCGCAATAAGCCCCGCGCCTCAACAAGAACAAGACAGAATACATTGCATTACATCGTCGAGAAGTTGGAACCATGCATGTTGACGTTGAAGATATAGCACGAGTAGAGATATTTAAGTATATTGGCTCCACAATCTATGATTATGGCCGACTTACTGATGAAGTCAACTTAAGGATATACAAAGCCTGACTGAAGTGGAGAATGACAACAGGCGCCCTTTCGAACTTTGGACGAAGGGTCATCTCTAAACTAAGTTCTACCGAACTGATATCTGTCCTATCGATATCCATCCTGTCGTTTTCTACGGCAACGAATGCTGCCCAGCTCTAGAGGTAGAACGCAAAATAGGCATCATGGATACGAAGTTGCTTAGGTGGAAGGCTGGCATAACTAGACTAGATCACATTTCAAATGATGTTATTAGAAAATGTTTTGGCATTGCACCGATCCAGAAGAAAATTGGGGAAAGGCGTGTGCGCTGGTTTGGGCAAGTGTTGCGTGTAGAGGACGATACATTGGGAAAGTCAGAGTATTACAAAGAAAGTCGGTGAAAAGAGGCGCTAGGGACGAACCAGACAGCATAGACTGATAAAGTGCACAACGGCCTGAAAGTTGGAAGGCTACATGCAGACATGGCCCGAGACCGAACTAACTGGAGTCAATGAACCACAACACCGGACCCTGCCACCAGATGCAGACTGATGAATATTCTGTTACAAAAATGGAATGCAAAGGATGTTTTACACATCCTAACATTCAAATTAGTTTATTGTATGTTCAAATTTTCTCCCCTAAAGCCTATGTCCGATATCTATAAAAACTTATTTTCACAAAATAGTGTTTGATTGGCTGAACGCTTCTGGATTTCGTGTTTAAGTGACTCCTATAAATGCATTGTGAAGAAAAACTTTTAACTCAAAAAAATAAAAAATGGGTATATCTGTGTTAAATGGGAAGGACAGTTTGAATATCCGGTGAAATTCTATGAGTACCTAAAAGAGGGGAGTCCGTCAGTGTATTCTAGCCTGAATAGAATTATGCAATTCATATTTCAGCTTACATACGTCATAGACAGCAGACGATCATATTAATCAGTTTGTTATTTCACTCCGATCACGGCTATAAATATGAAGACCATGGAGGAGTGGCACAAAGTGGTCAGCTCAGGGCCATGTGACACTCGACGTTCTAAAGCTGGAAGGAAGCCACATAACTAAGTGGTTAGTTCTGGACCATGTGTCCTACACAAACGGAAGTAAGCCTCATACTATTTACGTCAGGACGATGTGTCTCTCCACAAATGGAAGGTAATCTCATCACTAATTGGTAATCTCAGAAATACGTGTATTTCCACAAGTCAGCAATTAGGAAATTTTATGAATCTTAAAATCTTTTCGTATGTAATTCAATACCAAATTGGCATGGCAAATATTTTAGACATTTTAAAGGAAGTCATTTAAGTTGCGGCATGATATTTGTAGACTGCTGAAATGAGAGTGAGGAAACAATAGCGCCTGAGGTGAGATATAAAACAAAGTGGGAAGTAGCAGATAAGATCCGGTCGACTGAATCCTTCAGAAGCATCTAAAATCTATGATGTAAAATGGACTAAGCTACGTAGACAATGGACTGTCCTCTGCCATATATGCCAAGAAAAAAGAAGACACATAAAATGCATGTCGCTTTGCTGGTCTCTGCACAAAATATGTTCAGAAAGTAGAAAGCTAATTTAGACTCCATCAAAAATAGAAATATGATTATGTGTGTGAAAAGGATTCATAAGCAACATTTTTACTGGTGGTCACAATACAAGATTGTTCTCTAACGTAGCCTATTGTGTCCTGTTACACATGAATTACAAAGAAACAGAGAGTGTGAGCTGGTACTGGGCAGTTCTGAGGACCGACATGAATATTTCTTGCCACTAGTTGTGAATGTACAGTACGAACAAGTCAATGCATCACATAAGAGCCGAGAAGACTCTAACCACTCACAAAATAGCTGCCTCTGTGAATCCGTGGTAGAGTGTCGGCCTCCGGATCCCAAGATAGCGGGTTCAAACCCGGCAGAGGTAGTCGGATTTTTGAAGGGCGGAAAAAAATGCATTCGACACTCCATGTCTTACGATGTCACCATGTAAAAGATCTCTGGTTATACATTTGGTTTTTACCCGACAAAATTAATTAAATCTCAGCCATAGACGCCCAAGAGAGATCCGGTTTACTCTAGGTCCGCTAGATGGCAGACAGAGTAAACCGGAACGTCGAAACTGACGAGCAGACAGCCAGATGGCGTCAAATCGAAATGTCTGCAAACGGTAGCTGAGGCCATACGATTATTATTATTATTATTATTATTACTCACAAAATCAAATAAACCATTCAGAATTCGTAGTTTCCATCACAAATCTGGTTTGAAGTCAAACATTAGGCTATGACTAGCCATCGCATGACGTGCTGATACAAGGGCTTGGTTAAGAGCACCAATCCGAGACTATACAAGCATTTCCCAGGGATTATCAAAGATCATTTCACACAGTAACCAACAAAGGTGTGACAGCAAAAAATTAATTAGCAATGTCACTACTACAGTTCAAAAACACTACTGCATTAAATGTTTTTAAAAAGGACATACACTTGTGGTACTTTGTAAGGTCAGTGATAATAATTACAATTTTGAAAGTATATTATATCACTACGTTATTTACCTATTATTATTATTATTAGCATAGGGCAACAAGTTAGATACATATATACACATATATAGTATTTACAAATATACACAGAGAAGAAACATGTTTTATAGCAGAATGCCCAGTTGAGTGATCCATTGTATGGCTTCCTGTGTTGGTTCCAAAAAGTCTCTCGGGCTACCTGTGTAGGAATGTCGTGTACATTCACTTACAATATGGGGTTCATCTGCCGAGATGCACCACAGTCGCACTCTGGTGATGAGATATATTTCCACTTATAAAGGCATCCCTGCATCGTCCATGATTTGTTCTCACCCGATTCAGAGTGGTCCAAATCTTACGCGGTAGATGATGTTCACCAGAAAAGATGTTGTGTAAGGAACTGTCTGTGGCAACTTTCCTGCGACTTCTCCATTCTTCTAAAAGGTGAAAATTCCCATAAAGGCAATCCGACAGCATCATGCAAAGATGGATGTCGTGACCCAAACCTCGTTACCTTGAGAACAGGAATATCATCCAAAACATACAGTTGAGGGTTCATTTCTATCTTCTTGAACTCTCGGATAGGAGCATTTGATCTTTTTAAAACAGGTGGCATTATACCTGACAGAATTGGGAGCCAATAAAGGGATGTGGACTGGACAGTACCAGATATTAACCGCAAGCTAGCATTCAGTTGAGTATCAATTAGTCTTGTATATGGGCTATCCAGCCAAACTGGTGCACAGTACTCAGCACACGAGAAAACCAGTCCCAAAGCAGAAGATCATGAAGTCTTTGCTGATGAACACCAACTTGAGCCATACAATTCCTGAAGGATAATATTACGTGTTTTGAGCTTTCTGGACAGATTCTTAAGATGTTGTTTGTAAGATAGTGTGCGATCAAGTGTAATCCCCAAATATTTCGGATAGCTGCTATGCCGAAGTTCTTGGTGACAAAAACGTATGTGAAGTTTAATGCCAGCTTGGCGATTATTCAGGTGAAAACATGATACTTCTGTTTTGTTAGGGTTAGAACACAGTTGCCATTTCTTGAAGTATGTTTCAAGTGAAATCATGTCTCTTTGTAGCACTTCTTCTGTCACACTAAGGTCTCGATGTTGAGTGGCTAGTGTTATGATATCAGCATAACAAAATGTTTGTGATGATGTGTCTGGGAGATCGGAGATGTACAAATTGAACAGTAGGGGAGACAGTACCGATCCTTGGGGTAATCCATTTTTGAGCTTCCTTTCTCTACTCATACTATTTCCCATACACACTCGAAATCTTCTGTCATTGAGCATATTGCTTATAACCTGCACGATGGTCCTACAGGGTACAATTCGGAGAAACTTGTACATTAATCCTTCCCTCCAGACTGCGCCAAATGCTGCTGTAAGATCAATGAATACAGCTGAGGTCTTGAGTTGTTTCTGGAAACCTGCTTCCATGTGGAATGTCAGTGAAAGCACTTGATCGCAGCAGCTGCGATTTGGCCTGAATCCAGCTTCATCAACTGTAATACGCTGAAAAATAGTTGCGCTGATTCTGTTGTGGAATAGCCTCTCAAAAAGAAGGGCAACTGGTCTATAACTGCTTGGGTGATTGGCAGGCTTACCTGGTTTTAAGATGGAAATCACTTTCGTTCGTTTGAATTCTGCCGGGAGTTGTCTGTTCTGTAGAAGGTCGGTAAAAACATTAACAGCCAACTTCTTGCATTCTTTCCTAAATGAATGCGAAATTCTGGATGAATGTCGTCAAAATCTGGAGCTGTACTTGGTTTAACGTCTTTGAGAGCAGCACTGATGTCTTGCACCGTAAGCGGTTGTGAATACCTTGATGTGCGTGGTGTTCTTGATTCCAGAGTTTGGAGCTGGCGCCGTATGTATTTGGTATGTTTCTTATCTGATGGAGTTTGGGAAGTTAATAATAATGTTATTTGCTTTACGTCCCACTAACTACTCTTTTACGGTTTTTGGAGACGGCGAGGTGCCGGAACTTTGTCCCGCGGGAGTTCATTTACGTGCCAGTAAATCTACCGACACGAGGCCGACGTATTTGAGCACCTTCAAATACCACCGGACTGAGCCAGGATCGAACATGCCAAGTTGGGGTCAGAAGGCCAGCGCCTCAACCGTCTGAGCCACTCACCCCGGCGGAGTTTGGGAAGTTGTGACGATGTGAGATGCTACTTCATCCGGAGTAAATCCAGGCTGTTCCTTCACCAAATGTGTCCTTCCTCCAAGATCTTCTACTGGAATGAGTTAGGTCGATATTCTCCACTGTTTCAATCCACCGTTCTCTCCGGGTAGTATCCATGCTGGAAAGAAGTTCATCAGCTATGTCTTCATCACCAGTATGCAGATATTCGTTATAGAGTGCATCAGTCTCTGCATTCCAACGAGGGATGTATTCTTTTCTATGGCATACTCTTCTTCTTAGCCTCCATCATAACTGCATCTACGAAACGCTTGTAATTGTGTTTGGGAACAATCCACCGAACACATTTATCCAGTTCATTGGTGAATGTTGACAAGTTTGTTTTTCTGAAGTTCCTCCGAGCATGTGGTATTGACCGTACAACAGGAATTTTGATGCCAATGTCCACTACAATGGGGCCATGTTGACTGTGGGGAAAATGTCTTAACACTTTACGACTGGTATGTAAGGGCTGTCCTGCCTCATTGCAGCTAACAAATCACAAGTCAGGATTGAAATCCCTATTTCATGCAGCTCATTGGAAAGTACCAAGATCTTTTGGGTAAAAAATCAGGTGGAGATTGTACATTTCTGTCCATTCTACGAGTTTCTTTCCACATTCATTGTTATTCGAGTACTTCCATACTTCGTGATGGCTGTTGAAGTCGCCTATATAAACTGCAGGGTGTTGAGCAGTCGGGAGTAAGGTACCTGACCACTGTGCGTTTGGGGGTTTATAAATGTTAAAAATAGTAACATGTGCCACTCGCAAAGCAACACAATGGATGTCTTCGTCTTTGTCTTCGTTTTGAAAGAGCAGTGAGGCATCTTGGATATTATTACGAACATAAGTAGCTATACCCTGTGCACTGTGATATGTTGCACCAAGAGCTGTGAAACCATCAAGGAGGCCCCTTTTCCGAAACTCTTCTTTATCGGCTGTATGGATTTCATGTATAACCACAACATCTATATTATTATTCAGGATAACTTTGGATAGGTAGTCATATTTTGCTCTGCTGATGCTTTCTACGTTAAGCTCGAAAACATGGATGAAAGGTACGATGTTTCTTGTCTGGTAGCTCTGAGAAGAGCCATTTCCATGAAATACTTCTGCCATTGCTGGAGGATCTTTAAAAAGATAGGTCCAGCAGACACAGTTATTACTTTCTTAGCACCACCCGGGGGTCACGTGTAGGGCACTTTGAGGGTAAACCTACGGACGTGAAGCAATAATGTACCGCCTATTTATCTACTTTTATGAGATAATAAATTCACTTACTTGAAGAATTCTGAATTTTTTTAGGCAACCTGAACAAATTTAAAATTCCACTTGTACCTGTCCATTTTATTAGTTAATACTAATTGTGTAAGTATGTTTGCATTCAAAACACTAGAAGCACCTGACTGACAACGAACACTAAGATGAATCAGAAAGTGTGACCACATCACTGGAATGAACATAAATCAATAGCATAATTTTTTATGCTTATAACAATGCACAAGATTTATTTGAGAACTATGATACCGAAGATGTAGCATAACTGACCTCAAAGTTTCATTTCTACAACACATTAACTGCTTTGGCGTCCACAAATGGAGGAATCTGACTTAACACACAAGAGAACAGAAATGATCAGAAAAAAGAAATCTAACCAAATAATTTCAAAATTACATTCTTCGAGTTATCACATTATTGAACTGAGCCATCATTATATTGATTAATGAAACTGATAATGTTAGTTTGAAATATTTATTGTTTACAATGTACATAAAACTTAACAATTTCGAATTAGAATATTTAATTTCTAATCTAAAAGTATAGCTTTTTCTGTGTGTCACTGTTGGCATGAACGTATAAAAATATTACTCAGAATATCTGGAAGCAATAGTTTCAGATAGCATTTCAGATGATAAGAATGTGATGAAAAAATGATGCAGAGAAAGTGAAAGAAAGAACATTTTTTCATGGTTGCTTAAAGGTATTGTAAACAAATACACTTCAAAAATATCTAGCTTTACCAGAGATTCTTTTTGTAGATATATATTGAATAAAACTACGAGTACATGATGGAACATTAAATATGACCTTAAAGTTCCTGAATATTTTAGATAATTTTAACCAATAGAATTTTCAGATATTAGTGTTTAAATGTAACCTTGTAAAGACAGGATTGAACTGATGAACATGGCCACTTTTGGAGATAAACCAACCACTACTGAACACAACTGTGAATAGGTACAACATATTCCATATTGTATAAAACTTGTAGTGTACGTACTTTGTTTCTTCTTTGATGTATGGCAACAGCTTTTCATCAGTTTGTTCCTCTATGAATATTTCCTCCTTAGTATCTTCGGAAGGCTGTCAGTAAGAAATAAGACAAGTAGAATAAAGAAGTAAGGAATAAAAATATATAGGCCTAAAATAGAAACAGCAGAGAAAATAAATTTTATAGTGGCACAAGAAGAGTATAATTAATTTATCCCCCATTTAAAAATATATAATGGAAAGGAACAATCAAATGAAAATCCCATTCAATGCAAGACAGGTGTCTACCTTGGTGGTAAATGGTACACAAAAATACATAATTATCAAGCACTAAATTTTAAAAGTACAGAGAAGAAGACAATTTCCTAAAAACAGTATTCTACAATTTTTGCTATTTTTTCTATTAAGCACACAGCTCATCCTTAATAAATGTATAGAATTTACAAACTCTTACTCATAATATTTTCTGTTTTACAAACATAATCAACACACACCACTTGTGCAACTACTTCAAATAATACTATACAAATTCTATTAGGTTAAAATTTACATTGCATTTACTTATTTAATTTTTTACCCTTTTTGGAACCTAACTTGCACAATGACCTGCTGTGTTTTAACCTGAGTCCCTTTGGCACTGCTTTTCAAACAATTGATGAGATATAAGAACATGAAAAGGAACACACTGTTGGACAGCAGTAAACACAGTAGCATAGAAAGGGAGGAACATTGCAAATTTGTAAATTTAAAATCACCTACATATTTGTGAATATTCAGCAGAGTATATGTACACATACATGTATGGGTGGAGGTACTTCCATGTATGTGAACATGTACAATTTTAGGAAAATAAATAATAGTAAGCAGTATCTCCGAATCATTACCCAATACAATTCCTTGCTTCTGTTTCTCTTTCTGTTGATCCCTAATTCCACAATGACTAGCCATTTTCCTCATCCTCTTATATTCATACTGCCCTGTTCCCATCTTCCTACATATGAGTTGACTTGTCACCTCTTTGTTCATTTCCATGTTCCTATTGAACCCGACAGGGGCATGATCCAAGGACCTTTGGTTGATATCGATCTCCGTAATTACGCACGCAATGCTATTAAAGGGAAAGAATGCTGAAAATGATTAATATTCATATCATTAATAGAGGTCATACCGAAACTAATTAATATTCATACCATTGAGATAGATAAATTGTGTCTTTTAAAATTATTTTACGAGATTTCTTTGTCTGCGACTTATTGCGCAGTATTATCCTTTGTGTAGCGGGGGCCCCGCAGATGAAGCCAAGCCAACTTAGACCCGGGAGAGGTTATGAATGGGGAATCCCTATGACATCACTCGAGAGAAGACATCCTTCCTCAAGACTCACAGAATGAGGGGAAACTAACTTTTTCGAAACGAAATATAGGAGCCATCTTGGACTCGGACTGGCCAACGTAATTACCTACGATCTAGAAAATTAATGAAACTCGAATTAGGGGCTCATCTCCCGATTTAAAAGGGATAAATGTCACTGGGACATTTATTTAGAGTGTTTAATGTCCTCTTCCGTGATAACTTTCAGAAGAAGAAAGAATACTGTGTGGTTTCTGCGTGGAAAAGTACTGGGCCATCTGTTTATTCTCACGACACCTCCTCGAGAAAGGGAGTTTACCACGTATGGAGGGGGAAGCAGAACATATTTTAATTAATTTAAAGAGATTCACCGAAGGATAATTGAGTGGTTATGTCTCAATCGCATCAACTAAATATTGGTCACCGACTAACCGTACTATTATACCTCGAGTACGCCGGGAATAGGCGCTACGCAAATTAGTGGAAGGGGTATTGCTCCCTTGTAAAAACTACTGCAGTAAGGGACAAGCGTCAGTCGGGGTTAGAGGCTTATCGGCGGCGAAGCTACGCTCGGTTAAGCCCTCGTTAGTTCTTTGTTCAAGTGAAGTTAACAGTGTATAGTTTGATCTCTGTGACGGCTGTGTTAACTTTTTAGAAAACCGTGATGTGTAAAGTAATATTATTATCATTACGATAGTATAATAATCTGACGTAGCAGCAGACTGAATAGGAAAACCGAGAGATAGACGAGATTCGGCACTGAACCGCGGGCTACGTAATAGCTTACGAGATCGTGACCGGACGTTCACAGTGAACGCCGTTACCCGAAGTGTGAATTAAACAGTGACGTTGTGTGTATACAGGATTAGCTGCCAAGGACTCCACCAGCATCGAACAATGGAACTTCAACTCCAAGATGGCATGGAAAATGAAGTGATCACCGTGGTGCCCATGGAGGAGGAGTAAGCTCAGGGTGGACCTCCTGAGTTGGCGAAGGTGTCATCATCATGTGATAGAGATGAGTACAAAATTCTAATATCTGGCATGCATAGAAGGGATGGGAATATTTGTTGTAAACTGACGCTATAAGAGATTAAAGATGTAGTCCTGTTGAAATAGAGCGCCGGAATGGGCGCGTAGTTATTAATCCTTAGTTTAGGAAACCGACAACAGGTCTGAGTAATTGCGTGTAAATAATTTAGGGATATAATACTCTAGCTTTGCATGGGATAGAGATTCATTCGATTATTTCTTTCTTGGGAAATTCTGTTTGTTTATTTGCGTCAGAAGACCAGGAATAATTAGTTTATGGGAGTGCAGTGAGAGTAGTTATTAGAGTATTCATTAATTTGATAAGTGTATGGTATGTAAAACAGTAAGTACTATAGTACGTAAGGCCCGCAGCCACGAAATCCGACGGCCGAACTGACAAGCCACAACAAAAACTCCACCCTTTGAAATACTTAGATAGGGAGTGATAAGATTAAATTGATTATGGGATTAAATTTACCAGCAAGTGATCATAATAAGTGTGTCAAACATCGATTCGTGTGAATATTAATCAATTAATGCATGTATTGCCGTGTGACGATAAAGTAGCCATGTGCCGACCATCGATTAATTAGCAGTCAGTAATCAGATGTTAAATGCCGCGCGAGTGCTTAATTGTGTTGTAATTGCTGTATAGTTTCCTCGCGATGACCATGTATAAGTAAGGTAGCGGGTAAGCTATGTAGGACGGCAATAATAATAATAATAATAATAATAATAATAATAATAATAATAATAATAATAATAATAATAACAATAATAATAATAATAATAATAATAACAATCGGGCAAAGATTACCATTATGATACGGGAGTCGCGTTGTAAAAATGATATGATACTGCTGGGTAGACATGTGTTTAATTCAAAGTGATTTGCGCGAGTCTGTTAAGGCCGAAGAATATTGGAGATGTAGTTCCGAGTGAAATGTTACGGTTCCCTTTGGAAAGGGAATGTTGTGTGGGTGTTGACCCCTTGAGGGTGGTCAACCGCCGTCTGGCCTTGGCCCAGTGTGTTTCTTTTTTTTTTTTTTTTTTTTGAATGTCCCGTAAGCGGAGGAAGGAGGGACTTGGCTGTGAAAAGGAAGTTGGTTTCTTTCAACGGCAAAAATAATGTGATTTACCTACACAGCAGAGCAGTGTAATGATTAACAAGCGACCCGCCGAAAATGGTAAGGTTTGCAAATGAATCGTTGTTAATTGTGCGAGTATAATTAGACAGGGATTACAGGACCCTGCCTTCATCGCAAGACGTTGTCAGTTCGATGCTCAACGTAGGCATTGGAGGCCTACAGCGTCAGAAGAAAGTTCAAGTGCCTTTTGTGTATTTTTCTTGCATACCATGTACCCTTTATGTGTTTTTCTTTATGTCATGTGTGGTTGTACATAAGGTCAGTGGTGGTTCTGTCCATCAGCTTGGCAATGTCCAGGATAGCGAGGGTCGGGTTCGAACCCAGGTGTTGTATCATATGTGTGTATTATTTTACGTCATTTCATTGGGAAATCTAGGTCTTTATTAGAATAGGAATTGCTCAGATGTGTTGTCGGACGCATGTTAGTTTTATGTGTTAGCGATAATATAGCCTCAGTGTTATGATAAAATTACCATTCGCTATATGTCACGATACATCGCTTCGCGATAAACGTACTCGTTTCTATCACGTATAACGGACAGACGTCCACCAAACAAACTACAACAAACATTTGTAAATTTTAATGTAATTCATTAGGGTTATTTCATGCGTCATTTCCCATTATCATTAAGGTTCAATAAACCGGTTTGTGAGTTAAATATTTTAATTCGAATGTGTTCTCATTTTAGATATATGCCGCGCTTCTCCTCCCTTGTACGCCTTTAAGTTGACTTTAGTTCAGCCCCAATTTATTTCATACTTCTTGACCCGTCTGCGACCCTGTAGATTCCGTGCCGGTGCCAGTTAGGTAGGGGGGCGGGTGCACTATATACTTTCTTTCCAAAAACACTTCACTGTAATATCAAATAATCCCACAGTACTCCTACCACTTTCCCAACAAGTGGACAATGCTTAAATCATAAGCATAGAAATATCCATCATCCCCCATCTGTACATCACATTAAGACCAAAAGCATAAATCAGTTAATGTCCCAATCAATGAATGAATCAATCAATGAATCAATCAAACAACAGCAATTAGGGCTGTTGGTTGTTTATATAGGAAAAAGATTGTGGAAATATATGAAACATATTATTTCAATCACTAAATTATTTTCCTATAAGTGAACATTTGCCAAAATTTGTCCCCTTGAATTCAAACTTATCTTCATGTTGTGACCTTTCCTACAGTTAAAGAACATGACTTAAATGTATTCATCAACTAATGTCATCCCAAGCCATCTCTCCAATGACATCTCAGAATATACTGCTTAATCAAACAACTTGTCTCCTTTCTCCAAGTCTCCCCAGCTGAAACTTTGCAACATCTCTGTAACACAACTCTTTTGTTAGAAATCACCTGCAAGAAATGGAGATATTTCTGTGGATCATTTCCTGTTCTCTACTCAAGTAATACTGGTGATGGTCTCACACTGTCATTGTGGCTTTGCTGGAGATTTATATGCCCTCTCCTTTACAACCCCTAAATAACCTCATAATCATGTTAAGAGATCTGTAAATTTTATTTTCAATATGTTTAAATGATTACCATAATGAAGCTATATCCTTATTATGAATAGCTAGGTACTTACAGAGATCCCCATGAAGAAATTTCACCCATCAATACAATAATAAAACCGGAGAGGACTCTTTCTATATGTGAAACAAAGAAACTGACTTTTCAACATGTTTACAAATATAGCCCGATGTCCATCTTACAATATTGTCAAGGTCTTTTTTAGTTACTCATAATCCTGAAACTTATTTATTACACAGAGCCTCATCACTTTTTTCAGTTCATTATTCATATTGTTTAATATATCTGAAAATAAAGGTCTCTTAATACTGCCCTGTGGGACCCAATCCCATAATTGTTACAGGATCAAATAAAGCTTCACCTACTCTAATGCTCTGAGTCCTATTTTGTAGAAATACACCAGACGAGGCCAAATTTTAATGGTAAAAGTTATATTTCTACCTTTATGTAAGCTATCGACGTTTATAGCCTAATCCTTGAACTTGTTTGGAGGCAAAGTTTCCACTTGGGATATCCTGGTCCACACTATTGTATTTTTTTCATACAGTGGCTACAGTGAGAACCACAATGTAATTTCATTATTCACATGGTTTTGTGTCATTTTTGTTAGTTAGCATGTTCTGTTGTTTATCTGTATTACCTGCATATTGTTGCTGTTTGGAAGTAAATAATGTGACCTATTGTTAAGACTGTGCATTCTGTAAATTACATGTATTATTGATACTATTCAGGAGTTCAGTTGATATTTCTTAAGAGTGGTTCTAGAGAACTGTCAAATTTTGAGGTTATGGGGAGACGAAGAGACCTTTCGCCAAGAAAGGCAATGTCAGAGGGCTACTTCTTGAGAAACGTCAATCACAACAAGAAATAGATTCTAGATTGCAAATACCACAGCAATCTGTAAGTAGAATTTTAAAATGTAAAGATAACGGGAAGATAAAATGTGATGATGATATGCTTGTTGTTTTAAGGGGCCTAACATCGAAGGTCATCGGCCCAAGACAAAAGGTCAACAACGTGTTGGAAACTGTGTGCAGAAGAAGAAACCAACCCCAAGGAGGAAGCAAAACTGATTAATTTGTCAGTAAACAACCGCAAGGTTACTAGTTTGGATTTACGTAAGAAATTAGAAGAGTATGGGTCATTTGTATTAGCCAGGACTCTGAGGCAAGAGCTGTTTAGTGCTGGAATGAAAGCAAGATGACCTCAAGGCAAAGCGAAGTTTACTCCTGCTATGGCTGTAAAGAGGTTCCAGTGTGCCACGACTCTCCAGAATTGGTCATCTGATGAATGGAAACAGGCAAGTCCATGACAATTACTGTAATTCCTAAACTACCATTCATTATTCCATTATAATCCAATCTAAGTGATGTAACACTACAGCACAGTAATTGTATGAAATTCTTCTTTTAAACCATACAGCTTATTGCATTTAATGCTAGGCTTATTTGTTTTATTTATTTCAGGTTTGCTTTAGTGACGAATCGGTATTTCCTGTCATAGAAGAGAGAAGTCAATATGTCAGAAGATAAGGAGAAGCATTCCATCCAGATTGAGTGAAGCATCCAACTTTAGTGATGGTCTGCAGTGTGTTTTCTTGGTATGGCTGTGGACGATCATATATTGTAGAAGGAACTATGAGACGTGAACAGTATAGTATTAAGAACCCGTTTGGTAGCTCAGGTGCAAGAGTAATTCGGCCAAAGTGAATTTATTTTTAAGCAAGATAAGATTTTTATGCAAGAACAAAGCCTAGAAACAGTCCAGACATGAACCCCATAGAATATCCTTAGAAAATAGCAAAGAAAAGTCCAAAAAAGTATAAGGACAGAAATTGGCTTGATTGAGAAGCTCGGTCAGATCTGGTGTCATGATGACGATTTAAAGAGTCAGTGTAAACTACTGTTTGAGGGTATGCCCAGTCTAATCAAGTCGCTCATGACAGCTAAGGGGGTGCATATAAAGTACTAATGTCATCAACTTTAAAATTGGTAACATCTTATCTGTTCAATTCTCGAATTTTTAATGTTTAATAATTTGGCCATATCTTTATCTATCCCGAACGCACTAATTTTTTGTCAGTAGTTTCCCGAGATCTACCCTAAGAAAAACCTTGGATATGTCAATCGTGATACATTTGACTTCCTGAATCTAATATATCTGCTATATCCTGCTGGAATCCACAAGATGAGCTTCAGTGGAATAATGTTTCCTAAATCTGAACTACCTTCTATCGAGCCAGTTGGTAATTTCTTAAATGTGTATAACATAATCAGAAAGAATGCATTCCAAGAGCTTGCATGCAACACAAGTCATGACGACTAGTGTGTAATTACTAGCCTAAGTTTAGCACATTTTCTCTATACACAGAGTGCTACTATACTAAGTATTCATTCATCTGGTATAGCTGTTTCATACATACTCTAATCAAAGAACTGACTTTCGTATATGCCCAGAAATTTTACCCATCCCAGCAGCATTTCTAGTTTTAAATTTTTGTGTATTACATTCAATGTTCCGTATAGTGGATATTGTAAAGTAATTTCAAAGGATTAGGTGAAATTGTCAACTGCGTCCGGTACTGCAAAAGGACATGACCAAACCATTGGTGACATATCCTATGCGTCACGAATGACGACTGCGATTCCCACCGACTAATGAAGTATACACATTCTCATGCTGTGTAATTGCTACTTCATACCTTCCTAAATCTCAACATTCAACACCGTACACAGCAACAAGCCGTAGTAACACGGCTGAAAGTAATTCCAGTATCAAGGAAGACAATGTACACTGCCGGCTGGTGCTTTCAGTGCTTTTCAATTAGCATTTTGGCAGTGAAAATTGCATGAGTTGTTCCAACACCCTTAATGAAGATGCATTGTATAGCAATAATGCCGGCGATTTCACCCAGTCAATAATGACGGCTACTCTAAAAGATCTTCTCATGTACAATTGGGTGCAATTTGGATGGTAATTTGCACATTCTGCTGAATCGTCATTTTGCTCAAAAATAGGCACAAGGATGTTTACAGCCCAATGACTGGGAACAGAGCCAGAGTCAACTCTGGCACTGAATAAGCTTGTCAGCCAGTTGATAATGAGTTCTTTAAACTGCCTCATCTTCCAACGATACAAAAAGCAAAGTCTCTCACTGATGGACAAAGGAAAAGAGACAACAATCAAGAAAAAAGTTTATCACAATAGTTCTATGAACTTTGACTGTCCTACATCAACACAGATGTATCCATATTAAGAAACAAAGTACAAATTTATGTGAAGATAAACCGACGTCCAGAATTATCGCATGGAATATTTCGAAGCTAATACTCAGAGAAGTGTACGAAAATACTAGTAAATTGCAGGGTATATGCTATAAACGGGAATCATGCATCAAAGGTATCTGGGCATAGAGAAATACTCACAGGTCAATTTATCTCCAAAATGAGGAGACTGGGTTGGATCAAACACATTTCAATGACACATGGGTGAAATATCAATTAAGAAATAGTAAATGTAATGATTATCATTATTTTACTGTAAAACCAATTCTAGTATTAACATTAACAGCTAAACGATAGCTGGCCATCTCAGAGCAGTTAACTGTTAATAATGTAGAATGACACTGCGTAAGCACTGTACAAGTCTACAGATAATGTCACCTTAAAGTTCTACACAACAATCTATACTGAAAATGCGATTTTCACACCACACACAGGATTTCTGCAAACCAATTTTACTAATTCAACAAGGCATCAATAAATCAAAATAATGCACTTTTAATACTTCTGTATAATTAATACAGCAGTATATACTGTGGAAATAAATCTTTCATCTACAACACACTGCACCCGAAAATGGCATAATTGGAGTTAAAATAGAGATTGCCGCAAAAGCTTAATTTAATTCGGTCAATGGGTCATTTATAACAGCTCTGGTGAAGGCCAAGATCTGATAACCTTGGAGAAATTCGCCTTTAAGCTCATAGCTGCATGGTCGTGTGGCGACCCGTCCCTATTTTCTTATTGGTCAGGAGGCTAACATGCGAGAGATATGAACAGTTAAAATTTTCAAGGCTAACACCGCCCGGCAAGTTTTCAGAATTCTTCACAAGACCAGTTTTGAACCATGATACTATAAGAAGACGTGAAGAAATGTATGATTGGTTTCCTACTAATCAAACCTTCTAGACTGAGGACTGATAAAATCAGTGTGAAACCGACGCTCAACTTACTCAGATTTTACTCTACTGTTTTCATACTGCTCTACTTTAAAGCACAACTTCACTTCGCTTTCCCACTATAATTCGACAAGATATTCAATGCCAAACGTCGTTTATTAGCCGTGATGTCTTACAAAGGGAACACATTATTTCGCCTTCTGCGCGACATAACCACTACAAAATTAATTCCAGAACACATGTGGTGTGCAAATCATCTGAACCCGCAAGTTACCTGTCGACTGACATTTAAATAGGCATGGTTGGAACACATATTAATGTGCCATTTTAGTTTCAGTATGTGTCAGTATGTGTATATGTGTGTGAGTGGAAGCCTACTGTTACAAGAAGCCTGCAAGACAATGAACAAGGGGAATCATCATGCCGCTTGCAAGAGGAATCTCTACTTTCATCATGGTGCACTTTGCAAGGGATATTACTTCCGGAATGTGCCACTAAAAGGGGAGATCCCACAACACCCTAAAGGGTGCTAAAGGGACCATTCGTGAGACGTTGCCAGCCAGGACTTAATCAACTTCCATCATAAAAGGTAGAGAACCTTTTTAATATTAATTTCCTTTTCAGAAGGACTTCATTCTTGAAATAATATCTTCTAATATTTTGTGTTGTTACAGATTCTTACCGCTTCTCATCTACTTATTGGTGTTGGTAAATTTTGTGAATGATTGAAATACACTCATGTCCATAAAATCCAGAGCACCTTGAAAGACTAGGAATAGGAAGTTCATATTCACAGGACATATGCATTAGTATGTTCTGAAGAAACGATTAGCATTTGAAACATGCCGATCCTCAGGTTCAAGGTCCACATCGATATCCGTGCGCACAACCACGGACTCGTAAATTGTGCCTGCGGCTCTCGTTGTCACTATAAACCAAAGGTAATGGATCAGCGTGACTTGAGCAGACGTGCCTGATGCCTCGCAGACGTATGCAAGAAAAGTATTGTCAAGTTAGTGAGTTTGAAAGAAGGCGAATTATTGGCATGAGAGAACGTGATACATCTATCTGGTAAACTGCAGCTTGTGTGCGAAGTGTGTCGGCAGTGCAGTGGTTGTGTACAGAACGTTCATAGAAGGCCGTAGATCACAACGAGATGGGTCCGGTCACACCAACCAGAAAAGATCGACACCTCATCCGGATGGCATTGCAGAACAGATTTGCGTCTTCCTCGGCTCTGGCGCAACAGTGGAACACATCGTTCACTACCAGGAGTGACAATCCGTCCCCGTTGATTACGATATGGGTTACCAGCGCGTCTTCCACTTCTCCGCCTAACTTTGACCAATGTGCATAAACATGCTAGACTGCAATGATGTATGAAACGACGTCACTGGGGACAGGAATGGCAGCAGATAGTGTTTTCGGACGAATCCAGGTCCTTTCTGTTTGAAAATGATGGCCGCATTTTGGGTCGCCGCAGACAGGGGGAGAGGCATCACACTGACTGCTTTCACACAAGACATACAGCGCCAACTAAAGGCGTTATGGTGTGGGGTGCTATTGAGTACAACAACAAATCAGAGTTGGTGTGTGTCCAGGTCAATGTTACCAGTTTGACCTACGTGAATGGCATCCTGCGAACTTAGCCACACCCTTTCTGCACAACACCCCAGACGCCTTATTTCAGCAGGTCAATGCGCGACCACATGTCGCTGCATGAACACGTGCTTTCTTGTTGTCACAGAATGTCAGACGGTTGCCCTGACCCACCTGATCATCGGACTTGGCGCTAATTGAAAATGTGTGAGATATGGTGAAACGACGGGTATGGAGCTCTGACCCAATGCCAACCACCAAAGATGAACTGTGGAGCCAGGTGAATGCAGCATGGATGACTATAACCCAGGACCCCATCTGTGCCTTATACGTGTTGATGCCATCACACATGGAATAAGTTATCAGTGCCCCTGGAGGACTCAGCGCCTACTAGGCAACGGGGCACATGCCGAACCTGGGGTACTGAAATGCTAATCGTTTCTGCAGAAAATACTAATGAACATGTCCTGTGAATATGAACTTCCTACCTCTAGTCTTTCAAGGTATTCTGTTGTTTATGAAGATGAGTGTACTTCTAAGAGTTGAAATGTGTTGATATTGTAATAGTTCTATTATTTGAATTTCATTAACAACGTAGTGCACTAACAATTAAGTGTTAAAAATCACAGACCAATTTGTTTAACTTAGAACCTAAAACACTAACAGGGATGGATACGGTGCATTCCTTTGTGAATTTTTTACATAATATTACACCTCATCTTGCATAATTTCATCAATGAAGTATAAATTGTCACTCAAATGTCACTTATGTACATTAGGAACTAAACTTATGATATAAAGGTAAGTTATGTTAAAAGTAATGAACGTGGATGTAAATGAAGGAGTGTTAATAATAGGCTTTAATAACATACGATGCTCCATTTAAGAAGGCGGTTAGTGCTCAATGGAAATAGCCTAGCCTTCTTAAGTGACAGAATGGAATGATAGCTCATATTTATGAACAGTGAGGAAGTAGCAACCAATATTGCATTATGGAGAGTATATTATTGAGCATATGAAGCGAACAGCACAGTTTAAGGTAATAAATCACTCTCTGTGCTCACTCAACAACACCAAGCTTGTCTAATTAAGGAAACGTATCTAATTAATGCAAATATTAAACCATAATTAGGTTATCTTCTATAATGTGGGAAGATAGATTGACAAATCATCTTAATGTGCTAAAGTGATCATTCTTCTAGTTATTCGATCATGATTCTTATAGCGAGAGAGACATAAGTTCTCGAATGTTCAATAAATGATGAAGAACACACGTAATGTAATAATCGTGCCTAACTAAAATGATTAACCTCACATGACCTAACTTTTGGAGGGTGGGGGTATTTGAAAAGTTGGGCTTAGCCAAGAATGCAAACTTAACCTAACATGCATGGATTCGACTCGAGGCCTAACATCACAGGCCATGGACTCAACCCTAGGCTTAACCTTACAAGGTCATTAGCTTTACAGACTCAAGTTTGATGTCCAAGAGTGCTGGCTTAAGCTATCAAGCACGGATTTGCTGCCCGGCTTAACCTTACAAGGGCGTTACAGACTCGAGTTTGACATTCAACCCCAGGCTTAACGTAACTAGACAAGATGAGACATGGTGCATGGGCTTTAGGAGCTGAGCTTCGTAGTGCATGGCGGCCATTCACATTATTTTAATAAAATAAGACAGATGGTGTAAAGCTTAATACATGTGCTTTATTCATGGGGGCATAAAGCGGAAAGTTGACATCAGGTCATGGAGCTGAGTGACTGCAAGAGGCCAAAAGGGCTACAAACTAAAGGGCAAAAGGGAATGAGGTATGGTCTAGGGCTCAGATCTGAATGTGGAACAAGATGATGGTATGGGACTGTGGAGATGGTGAAAGGTTTAACACATGTGCACTATTCATAGGGACATACCTCTATAAAGCTATTTCAAGGTCCTGAAGCTGAGCGGCTGCAGAGTCACAGATGTTGTTGCGTAATGTACTGCTGGTTTTTAGTGTTTGGAACTCTAAATGTTTATTGTAACAATTCGAGCTCAGAAATTTGAATTTTAGAATTATTCTAGAATTCTTTTTTTGCTAGTTGTTTTACGTCGCACCGACACAGATAGGACTTGTGGCGACGATGGGACAGGAAAGAGCTAGGAGTGGGAAGGAAGCGGCCGTGGCCTTTATTAAGGTACAGCCCCAGCATTTGCCTGGTGTGAAAATGGGAAACCACGGAAAACCATTTTCTAGAATTCTAGAAATATAATACTGTTGATATCACTTAAGAGATTAAAACTTAAGCGTTCAGAACATCAAAAAAATGTTCACTACATGTGACTGGGACTGCTGAGTATCATGCTAAGTAAATGACTGCACGCTGAAAGTTTCTATTTAATTCTAAACACCTAACATTTAAGCCGCGTGAAAATAAAAAATTCCCCACACCGACTGGAAATCTAACTCAGCAATCTTTCCGTTGGACTGCTGTCTACCATAGTAACTAAATTATTGTGTGCTAAGTACAGAAACACCCAACTTTTGAGCTACAAGAAATGAAAATTTCGCCGACCCGACTAGGATTTGAACCCGGGACTCATTTACTTGGGAAACAAACAACCATGCTAACTAAATGACTGTACATTAACAGCTTATGTGTTACACTGAAGCACCTAGTTTAGCGTTACAAGATTCAAAGGAAAAATCACTAGCAATACTAGGATTTGAACATGGAGCACGCTTGGACCCAAAGCTGAAGTGCTATTCAAATATCTAACTCCAAAAATTCAAACTTCTAATTCTGAGCAAAGAAAACAATCACTGATTTGGGTTCTCAAACCTGGAGCTAACTTCGACTCAGAACTAAAGGTCTTAAGTTCATAAGAAGAAAAAATGTTGAAAGACCTCAACCTGACCCGGAGTCGATGACAAGCTTTTCTTTCACTGAAGACTAAGTGTGAACGATTGGCACAAACTATGTTAACTGAATGTGGAAAAAGAATGCAACAAATTTTGTATTAAGTAAGGTCGTGACATATGTACGTCTCAGCAAAAATGAAATTGATTGTAGGAATATTCTGATTGGACTTGGAAATATTTGCTGTGACATGAAATACAAAGTTCATTGTTTTTGCAATTAGCCTAGCATGCACATCTTAGAAAAAGAACATTGGCGGTACGAGCAAGTTGACCAGACTTGGAAGTAACTTAATTGCTAAGACAGGGAATACAAAGTTTATTGTTCGCGCATCGAACTGTGGGCTGCAGATTTGAAACCTGGAGATGTGTTATTTCCTGCTGAAATGTTTACATCACATGGCATCTAACATTAGAGCAGGGAGCAATTAAAAAATCCCCAAGCCACCTGGTAATCAAATTCAGCACACTTTCCCTTGGACTGTTGACTATCATAATAGCTAAAGGATTCAATACACACAAACATCGAGCTAAAATAAATTAAAAATCACCGACCAAACTAGGAATCGAACCAGTGGCTTCTTTACATTGGCAAGAAACAAGCATGCTAACTAAAGGACTGTACATTAAAAGCTTGTTTGTTTCATTGACACACACCAAATTCGAGTTCATTTCACGGGGGGGGGGGGGCAATAATAATATTCTCTTTACGTCTTACTAACTACACTCGAAAGTTTGAAAAGTTTGCAATAATAATTTTGAAGAACAAAATTGCTTTCATGCTGAATTGTCAACGTTCACGCACAATAAGAAACATAAGGCCAGCACTTTAACCTCTTGAGCTACTCAGCTCCGCAATGAATTTGCTAAGTGCAGAAATTTCAATCCCCGCTTTAAACAATTTTTCAAGATGCCAATGTGCCAGAATTTAGTCCTGCAAGCTTTCCTTCATGTGCCAGTAAATCTAACGAAACAAGGCGGACGTATTTGAACACTTTCAAGTACCATTCGGCTGAGCTAGAATAAAACCTGCCAAGTTGGGGTTAGAAGGCTAGCGCCTTAACCGTTTGAGCTACTCAACTCAGCTATTCAATTATTAAGTACCATAAAAAACACACACTAATAATGATAATAATAATAATAATAATAATAATAATAATAATAATAATAATAATAATAATAATAATAATAATAATAATAATAATAATAATTTGGAGAATCCAACCCACAAACAAATGTTACAGTTTTCGTGTTTTATTGTTGGCGAAAAACATTACAAAATGAGGATCGGGATAAGGTTAACTATGCAGGGAACTACAGCTGAGTACTCTCTAACACTATTGATGAATGATATAAGGAGAAGAAGAAGAGGAGGAGGAAAGGCCAGCTCTACAAGCTCGTTTCATAGAGATATTTTTAGCACATACTTTTAAATCTTCCTCGGTTTGATATCCCTCTGACCTCCTGCAGAAGGAATTTCCATTCACGGCTGGCCACAACAGTGAAGGAATTATTGTAGGTAAATGATTTTTGCTTAGGAATAGCGAGCAATGTCGAGCTCAGCGCTCTGGTGTTTTTATCATGGTGTTCAGAAAGGCTATGAAATTGTTCATACAAGTAAGATGGGGATTGTAAGGTAAGGATTTGATGCAATGAAGTTAGGGTATGCAGCTTGCGTAAGTCTTCAAAGCGTAGCCATCCGAGGTCGACAAAAGACTGGGTAAAATGATTTGAAAATTTCAGATTAAATATAAACCTTACACAGGCATTCTGTGCACATCGTAGTTTATCCCGAAGCTCGGTTTTCATGCCTTTGTAAACTACGGCACAATAATCGAATATTGGAAGAACGAGGGTTTCAACTAGTTTCTTCCTTAAACTGAATGGGGAAAGTAAATTTCAAATTGTTCAATAGGTGCAGCATTGCGAAAAATCGTCTACTCACAGATATTCTCTGATCCGTCCACGAGAAGTGCTGTTCAATGACCACTCCGAGACTTTTTAGAGTAAAGCTTGCTTTTGAAGTCATACCTGAGGAGTGGGCATGCAGTAATTAGTGGAAATAAGTCTTCAGTGGGCAACTGCTATGGTTTGGGATGTTTTGGGTTTAAAATAAGTCCATGCTGGGAAGATCATTAGCTTATGGCTTCTAGTGTGTCGCATTCATGTGTGACGTATGCTACAGCGCAAACAAAACCAACTAGCACGAGGTCAGGAAACATGGCGCCGGAGCAGTTTAGACGAGGACTGGTTTATAAATGTCGAATACGCAATGAAGTGATTGTGAAGAAAGGACTTTACTTTCATCTCTAAGCGGAGAAAACGTGTATATATGTGTAAATATTGTAAGAATTAAATCAAATGTAGCACGTATGAAAACAAGACGAAACCAAAGATTGAACACATAGGGTAATGTTACGGAGTATAAAATATCGATATTTGTTAATAAGAACGGTAGCGACATCTAGGTGTCAGTTGATGTAAGCAAACACCTAAGATAGAGTTCCACATCTAGTATCTAATTTTGTTATTCTATGACTTGTGTAAAACGTTAAAAGTATTCTTGTTCATTGTAATTGTCAATGTAATGGTAGTATGGAAATGATACGTAAAAATTAGAAATTGTATGCAAAAGGAAGTCATTAGGGGATAAGTATATGCAGTTAAGCGAATGCACCTGGCCTAAAATAACGGTGATATGCTTATGATTGTATAAAGGCCAAGCCATTACAGAAGGAGCAATACGATATATAATATAGATTGTCTGTATCGTAAATAACTTCATATAATCAGAAGAATATGCGTAATTGATTTACTAGTGGCTCTGTGTGTTGTCAAAGAACTAATATTAACCTTTTTCAGGTGTAATCTGCATGAGTCTAAAATGATGTTGTCAGAAATGTATTCAAGAAGTACTAATTCACAGGAGAATATGGAGTGCTAAATCATGTACGAGTAGGTCCAGCTGAGATGATGGAGTGGTTACCGGGATGGATAACCTAAGCCAGTGATTCATATAACGCTGGATATTCAAGTCAGTAACTGCTTTCCATTATAATGATGTATCTTTACTGTGTGCACTTTATTTGATGCAACATACATCTGTATTTTATTTTAGTTACTAGTTTCTTTAATGAAGGTAGTAATGTAAACTGACTGACAGAGCAAATGCAACACCAAGAAGGAGTGGTCAGAACTTTATGCCAATTGCAGGGTAGACTGACGTCACTGAGGTATGCTCATGATGTGAAATGCGCCGCTGTGCTCCGCACGTAGCGAACGATAAATGGGACACGGCGTTATTGAATGGCCCACTTCTCACCGTGATTTCTCAGCCGACAGTCATTGTAGAACGTGTTGTCGTGTGCCACAGGACACGTGTATAGCTAAGAATGCCAGGCCGCCGTCAACGGAGGCATTTCCAGCAGACAGACGACTTTACGAGGGGTATGGTGATTGGGCTGAGAAGGGCAGGTTGGTCGCTTCGTCAAATCGCAGCCGATACCCACAGGGATGTGTCCACGGTGCAGCGCCTGTGGCGAAGATGGTTGGCGGAGGGACATGTGGCACGTGCGAGGGGTCCAGGCGCAGCCCGAGTGACGTCAGCACGCGAGGATCGGCGCATCCGCCGCCAAGCGGTGGCAGCCCCGCACGCCATGTCAACCGCCATTCTTCAGCATGTGCAAGACACCCTGGCTGTTCCAATATCGACCAGAACAATTTCCCGTCGATTGGTTGAAGGAGGCGTCCGCTCAGAAGACTACCATTGACTCCACAGCATAGACGTGCACGCCTGGCATGGTGCCGGGCTAGAGCGACTTGGATGAGGGAATGGCGGAACGTCGTGTTCTCCGATGAGTCACGCTTCTGTTCTGTCAGTGATAGTCACCGCAGACGAGTGTGGCGGCGGCGTGGAGAAAGGTCAAATCCGGCAGTAACTGTGGAGCGCCCTACCGCTAGACAACGCGGCATCATGGTTTGGGGCGCTATTGCGTATGATTCCACGTCACCTCTAGTGCGTATTCAAGGCACGTTAAATGCCCGACGCTACGTGCAGCATGTGCTGCGGCCGGTGGCACTCCCGTACCTTCAGGGGCTGCCCAATGCCCTGTTTCAGCAGGATGATGCCCGCCCACACACTGCTCGCATCTCCCAACAGGCTCTACGAGGTGTACAGATGCTTCTGTGGCCAGCGTACTCTCCGGATCTCTCACCAATCGAACACGTGTGGGATCTCATTGGACGCCGTTTGCAAACTCTGCCCCAGCCTCGTACGGACGACCAACTGTGGCAAATGGTTGACAGAGAATGGAGAACCATCCCTCAGGACACCATCCGCACTCTTATTGACTCTGTACCTCGATGTGTTTCTGCGTGCATCGCCGCTCGCGGTGGTCATACATCCTACTGAGTCGATGCCGTGCGCATTGTGTAACCTGCATATCGGTTTGAAATAAACATCAATTATTCATCCGTGCCGTCTCTGTTTTTTTTTCCAACTTTCATCCCTTTCGAACCACTCCTCCTTGGTGTTGCATTGCCACTGTCAGTCAGTGTATATGTAGTACATGTTCTGAAGTAGTTCGCCAATACGTAATAGTAATTACACCTCGAGCGGCGTGATATTATGTTATTTGGTATATAGGAATTCTCATATGCGTTTGGCGACTCGGCATTCGAAATGATACGATACCGTGCGAGTGAATGAATGGTTATGTTAGTGGATGACTTCGACATCGCTTATATTATGTTGTAGTGCCGTGATTACTGGAAGACACGAGCCTATGTATACATATGTAACAACATTAACATAGAATCAGCATATTTATCGCGAAGCTAACCTTGGTAATGCAGGTGACACAAATGTAGTAATGTTGTGAGTAATGACACTAGTGTGAATCAACGTGAGATAATAATGATAATGACAATGATGATGGTGTGAGTGTCAAATATATTAAGTACCTGCGATGATGGTGGTCATTGTGTTGATGAATAATTCAAGTGTATTAAGTGCTTGTGGTGGTAATAGTTATTATGATGATGAATAATAAAACATGGGGATGATATCGTGATATGCCACTGATGTGTGGGTTAGCTTACATAAAATTTAGTGGTTGAAATAATGAAAAGTGCTGTGCTGTGTGGATTATTTAATAAGATGGGAGGTGACAATGAAGATTTATCTTGATGTCGCTACATAGAACGTATTATTTAATTGCGTTATGCCAGTGTGAAGTTAGATAAAGCAAAAGGAGGTGTAACACTCGTATATAAGCTAATGCTGAAATTGTAATGCCCTGGTATAAGATGATGTTAAGGTTATAATACTCTTACATGATTGAATGCTGGGATTGTAATGTTGATATGTAAGTGTAGGCTAAGATGGTAAGGCAGATAATTATTAATTGCGATGAGATGTCGGTTACAATTCTCCTATCGATTATCGTTACGTTTCGGATGGCATATTCAAAATTTATGTCAATCATTAGGGTTTTTAGTCAGTATGACGGCGACGTGTTTGAGGCGTGCATAAGACTTACCACGCGTACGGCTTCGAGGATATATGACGTGATATTAATAAGTTAGATGTTTACTTCATGGACATGGTAGTTTAGTAGAAGTAGTAGAGATGTCGTATGTGGTTTTATTAACATTTGAGAGTATATATTCTTGTCCTTATGTATATTATCTTTGATTATTTATTTTATGCATTAGCATTAAGGTAACATGATCCTCGAAGGTATGCGCGAGGATGGACGTGTAATTATTGTCGCGTTGAGGCGAACCTCATCAGAACGTACGAGTTAGTTAAGGTGGTGATGATTATTTATCTTAATTAGGTTAGGCATCACATATAAAAAGACATTATTATCAGCTGAATTTCACATGAACGAGATTCTCCTATTGAAAATCAGGCATCAAATCAAAACTGAAGAAATAAGAATACCTAAAACTTGTGGAGTAAAAGAAAGAACACGGTCATAATGGTAATTTTCCAGGTTTAGGCATGTTATTGAATAAATATAGATTTAGGTTTGGAATTTCAAATAGCTATTATAAAATGAGGAATGATCAATTTGAAATCACTGCATTATGTTGAATTGGGTATAAATTAATTAAATTACGACAGCCGTTTTATGTCATTACCAATTTGTTTTTCGGTAATATTTGAAATCTGGGTTATACTTTGGTTTCGTCTTAACTAGTAGGATCATTTATATTAATAAATATAATCCGATCCAGAATATTTCCATCTTTTCATTATCAAATAGATATGCATGGCCTTACTTATGAAATTAATTCAAATTCCAAGATCATATTTGGTATAATCAATTTTAATTTAAGACAAGGTCTCGATTGTTACAAGCATGTCATAAATTATGAAAATAGGTGATGCAAACATAACGGCGATTGGCTTAGAAACATTAATATATAAATTTGATAATAAGCCGCCCGGTAGGATTCCGAATCCAATTTTCCACCGTTGATGCGATTTCTATTCACCGGAACATATTAGCTAGCTGAGGCACATACAAAGTCCTGTGATCCTATGAAACAGCCCCACAACAATAAAAGAACCCGTCAAGACCCTGGGTGTAGAGTGCTCCCAATGCTAACCTATGGGGCAATGCCACGAGGAGGGCGTACTAGATCCATGCTAATTTGCTCGATTGCTTCCGAAACGTCTGTTGGTTTTGCATGGATATACAATTGCACGTTGCCAGCAAAAATGTGACATTTACAATGAGTCAGCTGTTTAGCTAAGTCATTGATATAGACAGAAAGTGGCAAGGGAGCTAGGGTTGACCGTTGTGTTCCACCTGTTTTTACACATTGCCCCGAAGAAATGGTACCCTGATTGACGACACTTTGGTGACGTTCGCGTAAATAGGCTCCCATCCATTTCAGAGTACTGTAGGAGAACCCTAGGCGATAAAGTTTGGATAGGAGCAACTCATGGTCTACAGAGTCAAATGCTTTGCTGAAGTCCAACAATACTAGAATTGTCAGCTTTTGCTCATCAGTAGCCTCATCACTCACGCTTAGTAAGGTAGTACATGTACTGTGATTTCGTCCGAAAGCTGACTAGTGTGGGTCTAGTATGTCGTGGTCGTTGAGATAGTTCGTGATTTGATTATGCACAATGTGTTCGAGTCCTTTGGCTGTTATAGACAGTATATTAATAGGTCTGTAGTCACTGTTTAGTCTAGGAGATTTTGTTTTTTGTAAAGGATGTACCAGGGTCATTTTACAGACAGTTGGAAATACACTGTTTTGAAGGAAGAAGTTGTATATGAATGTCAATACTGGAATAATGGTGTCGATAATTTTCTTTTTCACTATAATGCATATGTTGTCCGCCCCTGTGGATTTAGTTTTAATTTGCAAGAAAAGCGCTTTCACTTGCAGAGATGAGACATAACTACAATAAAATTTGTCTCTGCCTATGCGTAGTGGGTTGTAATTTGCACTCAAAAGATTTTCTTTTGCATCTTCGTTTAACTGAACATGGGAAGACATTAAGTGATTATTGAATTCATCAACAGAAAACTCCAAATCGTCTACCTTGTTCGGTATATTTAGTCCGAATTGTCGGATTGACTTCCATAAGTTCTTACGTGAGGTTTTATAAGGTCATGGGCGTACGATAGTCGAGCGTTTCTTACTGTATCAGCCGTTTTAATACATAGTCATTTGTAATAAAGTTTTCCTCTGTCGGGTAATGTTTATATTTCCTATGAGCTGCATCCCGCTTGGCCATCATTACTTCTAATATGTTTTATCCACGGAGGAGTCTTTTATAGATGCGTGCTGTTCATAGAGGGCGTGTTTGTCAAAAATGTGAAATATCATGTTATTGAAAGGGTTGACCATGTTGTCAACGTTAGTTGTATGAGTTATCTCCTGCCACAGCATCGAAATAGCGTCTTTCAATAATTTTTCGATGTCAATATGGCTATAGTCTCTGTAAGTCACATATTTAGGTTTATGTTTGGGGTATTGCAGTGCGTAAGACATAAAGATAATGTCATGGGCTGACAGTCCGGGAGGAGATATCTGGCCATGATGTAATACCCTGTCAGGGTTGTTCGTTACTATTACGTTCAGTAGTGTGTGTGAAGTTTTAGTGTGGTGAGTGGGAGAAAGTAGGAGGATCGCCATACCGCATGCCAGAAACATGTTCAATAGATGGGTGGTTTTGGAAGGATCTGAATCTAGAAGGTTTGTATTGAAGTCTCCCATCATTATAACATGTTTGTACATAGGTTCTGTTAAGATCTGTCTCTAAGTCATTCAAACGGTGAGCTTTAGGTGGCTTGTATACAGCACCTACTAAGCATTTCACAGTAGAGACCTGTATCTCTATGAACATGTACTCAGGTTTTCGCTCATACGGTTGAGGAGACTGACAGATAATTTGAGGTATCAAGCACGAAGAGACAAAGCACAGACCCCACCTCTCCCTTTGCCAAGTCTCTCATTTCTCAGAAGGCAGTAGCCAGGTAATTCCAGATTCTTAGCCTGCTGTTTGACTTTGAACCAACTTTCACTGCATAAGATTATATCAAAGGACAGTAGTATGAAAATCGTTTTTAGTTCATGTATACGAGCTTCAGAAACTAAACTCTTTGCATTAAGGTGACATGTGAAGTGTGCTTTTATGTCTATTTAGGGCTGACTGGAGAATGTGTGTTGCAGCTTCAAGGAGTGGGGATTGGGTCAATGGACTAGCAGGTAGACAGGTTGAAGGGATGGATTGGGAAGGGGAAGTGTGACATGGGAAAGTATTGCTATGGTCATAGGGAATACGGCTGTGGTATGCATTGCCAATTAGTAAAATAAAATTAACTTGAACACAGCATGCGACTATATCCTATGAATGGTCAGCAATTAACATATTTTAGATAGTGAAATTGTTCATAGTAGTAATAATATTAATAATAATAATAATAATGTGCAACAGCAGATTAGGCATACAGAATACACAAGTAGGAGCTTATTGTACGTAGTGTTGGTGTGAGATCTATGTGAACGTAATATGGAGGCCTAACTTAAGTTAGAACCAGTTAGGAAAATTAATCAAAAGGGTAAGTAGATGGACAGGTGGTAGGATCAGAAGGGAGATAAGCAAATAGATATTTAGATAAATAGATAAATAAATACAGTAAATGGATAGATAAGTAGAGAGCTAGATACATAGATAAAGCTACTTGAAAAAACCAGGTTCTCAGCTGTGACATGTTGAAAGATGGGAGTGGACTCACATTGCCAAGTGATAAGGCAGCACTGCAACAGAAGCTTATGCCATAGGAAGTTCCATTAACTGGCACACTCTTAATATCATCCCGTCGGCATTTTTGATTACAATGTCTCCTGAGTAAGTCAAAGTGTTTGTACAACCAAAATGCTGAATTGCCATTTTCAAGATGGACATTCTGATAGCCATTAGATCTTCATGGATTTTCGTGGATGAGCCTTTCAGTTTCCTTTTCCTAGTGAAGATATCCTGACATGAGCGATAGGACAAAAATGTCACTAGGATAGGTCTCATTTTCCCTGGTGATCGAGGTCCTGCTCCGTGACACCAATCAATGCCATTAAGTCTAAAATCTACACCTACTGCTTTGCACACGTTCAGCACTGGTTCATCACAGCTTTCGTTCGAACATTCAGGGATGCCGAAAATTCTTACATTACTTCTGCTGTATTGCTCCAATGAATCACACTTGGCATCCCTATCCTTCTTCAGTTTGTGGATTTCTGTCTCCTTCTTATCAAGTTTTTTAGGTAACTCTGAAAGTGTTCTGATATTAAATTTTAAACTTTTTTCAAGTTCTTTTATTACCACTTCTGTTATGCAGGTCAAAATGGCCTGCACAATTTTTTCAAAGAAGCTGTCCGAATTAATGAAGTCGTCCACACACACTTCATGAGGCAGCGTATGTTGGCAGCACTGGTAGTGGCTGGGCTTCCAACTCCATTGTTTCGGTGGGCCATTTTCTTTACAATGAAAATTTGGAACAAAAGAAGATCAATACCGACAAAACATGTGGGTATATACAAATGTAACATTTCTGCAAGTTTTTATCACTTCCACTGCTGTATAACACCTTCAAATCACTTGATTACTGTGGAGCCTCATTCACTCACGTCCGTCACCAAACATTTCAACAGATAGGTTAGAAACTATACATGGTGCGGCCTGAACGGTATCCTGATGCATTATACATTTACACAAGGTATACCTACATCAGTAAGTTTAATAATTGTAATAATAATAATAATAATAATAATAATCGTATGGCCTCAGCTACCGTTTGCAGACATTTCGATTTGACGCCATCTGGCTGTCTGCTCGTCAATTTCGACATTCCGGTTTACTCTGTCTGCCATCTAGCGGACCTAGAGTAAACCGGATCTCTCTTGGGCGTCTATGGCTGAGATTTTTAATTAATTTTGTCGGGTAAATACCAAATGTATCACCAGAGATCTTTTACATGCCGACATCGTACGACATGGAGTGTCGATTGGACTTTTTTCCGCCCTTCAAAAATCCGACTACCTCTGCCGGGTTTGAACCCGCTATCTTGGGATCCGGAGGCCGACACTCTACCACGGATCCACAGAGGCAGCCAATAATAATAATAATAATGAGCACTAGAATGAGTATTAAGTTTCAGCAAATTTCACACTTTCCTGCATTCCTGTTGTTGTTGATGCTTGTTGTTTTAAGCGGCCTAACATCGAAGGTCATCGGCCCATTTCCTGCATTCAGTCAGTGTTTTTTGTCAGTATATACATTTTACGAGGTAGTGACTATCGCACATGTCATTTCAAAGTAAACAAACAGTCATCCGTTGGGTTGTGGTATTTTATCTATACGCAAATATTGTTGTGGAAGCAATGTATTTAAGCGATTAGAAAATTGAGAACGCAATGTAGGCCTTGCCATTCCCCAACAACACAGAATATACAATAGTAAGCAGATCAAAACATTGAAAATTCGATCGATCAGTCGATCAATCATAGTCGCTACTGCTTGCTATAGCCTATAGCTACTGATGCTATTGGTTACTTCACATTCAAGATCACACTTGTTTTCTTTAATGTTTATTCAGATTTATTTACAATTTATTCCTGGCATAAAAGACATACCCAAGATTAATATTATAAAAATTGAAACATGTGCTTCCATTAATGGATAAACATGGTATGGCCATTTCAACTGGTAGAAGAACGAATTTCGAGACTTTATTCTGAATTCCCTGTTATTTCCTGGATTTCCTGCTATTTATTGATTTCCCTGACATTCCCCGGTTTCCCGTATGGGCGAAACTCTGTTAAACCTGTATTTGGAGGGTGAGGCCAGTCTTCTTTTTTTTTTTTTTTGTAGAAGTGAAAACATGTTCATGAATGTGTGTTAATGTGTATGTTTTTACTAGCTGATGTGATAACCTCCTCCTGTCTTATTAGTCAAATGGGGACGCTCATGCTTGAAGTTGGCTACAGCTTCAATGTTGAAATCTACTATTGAGGGATGTGTGGTAAAGAATCTGTAACGAGAGGAGGGTAGGAAGATATTCAAGATTAGGAAATAAGGGTTAAATTTGACAAAAAACGCTGTGTATACATTTACTTACCCCCTCGACCTTTCCGGTGTTAACTAGTTGCCTTTGCAGCATCAGAACAAATGACACTTGCACATCTTGTATTGTATCTGTGTGGCATTTAGGGAACGGAGTGTGGCGGAGGAGAGGAGATGGGCGGAGCATTGAGCTTATGCAGTGTTGGCTGTAGGCTGAACATTTACACCGATAATGGCAAAACTTCTTCGAAGCAGCTAAAGAAATCAAGGCTTTCTCGCAAAACAACCCTCAGAAAACCAACTCTTCACACAACTGCAGGCATGAGACTGACATGGCATTTCATCCCTCCTGCAGCAACACACTTTGGTGGAATCTGGGAAGAAGCTGTCAAGAGTCTGATATATCACCTCAGAAGAGTGATGGATTCTTATCGCTTCACCAACAAAGAATGGACCACTCTCATAACACATACATCCTTTCACCAAACATCTTTTAGACGTGCCTTAATTGTGTAAATTGGAATTTGTGAATTTAGACACGTCTTAATTGTGCAAATTGTCATTTGTGAAATTACAACAAGTCTCCTCATATTTATAACACACGTTCCTCTATGTAACACTTTGACTAGAGTGATCAGGATCGTGATTTTTATCCCTTAGGAATGAGATCATGGCTGATGATGCCCATGCAATGGGCAAAACATGTCTCCTTAAATTAGTATGACGAGATCAAAATCTTAATATTAAGAACCCAATGTGTACTGAATACATGGATTTCAATAAACTTTTGTAACATTGTTGAATTAATGTACATTTTAATACGGACCAGTCATGAGATTTGTGACACATAATTATCTGAGATTGTTGTAAACAACCCACGGAGTGAAATTAAAGTCCACTGTTTGTATCGGAGATGAACCCTGTATACAAATGTTAGACTAATGTGTAGGAAACTATCAACCCATATAAAGACTATACATCCAATCATACATAAGGAAGGCCATCTTCTTGTCGGTGGAAGACTGCACAATACTCCAATACTAGTGGACTGGAAGAATTAGAAATTCTGCTTCATCTCACAAATATAATTATGATGGCAGAACACCTTCATCTACTTCATAATGGCACTCAACACACTGAGAGAAAAGTTTAGGATCTCATCAGCAAAGGGGACTGAAAGAAGCCACACTCATACACATCTCAAGTGTTCTAAGTTGAATGCAGATAACTCAGAACAATTTATGCAAAATACACAAAAGGTGCCTCTAACCCTGACATACCCATTTGTTATAACTAGCATAGAGTATGCCTGCCCAATTCTAGTAAAAAATCGTGTGAAATCGAACAAGACTAGACTGCCTATCTAGCAAGGCTGTCTAAATAGACATGATACCTGATCTCACCACAACAACATTTCTCTCCGCACTTTATCGACTTAGTTCTCATAGAGGTCAACTCCTGAATATTTACAGCAATAATGGAACAAACTTCTTTGGAGCAGCTACAGATATCAAGGCCTTTCTACAAAACAACCCTCAGAAAACCTACTTTTCACACAACTGCAGGCATGGGACTCAAGTGGCATTTCATCCCTTCTGCAGCACCACACTGGTGGAATCTGGGAAGCAGTTGTCAAGAGTCTGATATATCAGCTCAGATGAGTGATGGGTTCTTATCGCTCCACCAACAAAGAAGGGACCATTATTACAACACATACTCACATCCCCTCACCAAAGCTAAATGATGACCCTTTTGACACTTCCTACCTAACAACATCCCATTTCCTTATAGGAGAGCCAATTACTTCACTCTCTGATCATGATTATACAACCTTGCCCACAAGGCTATACTTTCAGCAGCTAACCCACAACTCCCAGAAGAGATGTTGAAATGAATATCTCAATAAAAGGGCAATGAAATATCCCATGGCAACATAGTCAAACTGAAAGAAGATGACACGAATGCTATGAAGTGGGCGATGACAGTGATCTAATGTGTATCCTGGTAATACCAATATAAATGGTCCGTTATTGGACATTTGGACGGACCATTTATATTGGTATTATAAATTTACTCATTCGGAACAAATGTTTGAGGTTCCCTATGGGAATCAACAATCAACATATCCTGGTAATGACGAATTCATTCACGTAACGAAAGTTCAGGTGAGTAACGCTGAACTTACTAGCCCTATTCACAAACACTATCCCTTACGAACTACGAAACATAAAGGCAAGATAACTCTTGAATCGCTTATCTATTCCTTGCATGTTGAAGTAATATTGTTCCGAGATTATCTGTGGAACGCAGAGAGGTGAAAAGAGGTGTCGGCTTTGAATGGGTCTATCTACGATATCAAAGATTAATTTAAACATTAAAACAAAGGTTATATTTCTTCTCAGATCTCAAACTTAACAAAAATTTTCACTAGGTGAAGGAACAAAATGTCAGATACAAAATAGCAAACAAAAATAGAAATGCAAAGGTTGGAAATTACAAGTTTTCAGCTTCCATCTCCAATTTAAAAGTTTACAACTTCACAAATGTTGTGTTTGTTTAGATAACGAGAGATATCTCCCAAGACACAGTTCAAGAGCACCTTGCTCCAAAGGTTACACGTACAGCCTTCCGAAGGCCCCCTCAATATTACACCAATATCACGAAAGAGTTTACATGCTCTTTAAATTCAACCAAGGAGGCTATGCTCAAACCTTACAATTTCTTGCCTCTTAAGGCACAATGTACAATTTACAAATCCTTTACACAGGGGTATCCATTACCCATACTACTGGGCCTTTGTGGAAAAGAAGAACAGGATAAAATACTGGCCCAAACTCAAAATGTAAGGAGCCGTACACTTGCGCTCCTTTAAAACCAAGATTTAATACCCTACTTGGGCTTGTGGCCCGATGATGCAGAGGCTAGGGAATCCCCCACTACTGAGGTGAATAGAAAAAGAAGTTAATGAGTGATTTACAGGAGGAAAAAAAGTTTCAAAATCGTAGCCACCTCAAGATAAATTGAAGGAGAATTCGAGATGGTAAAGAATTCTCTATTAACCGATTTACAGTTTAAGTCTGTATGAAATTTTACATTAGCAGAAAGAAAGTTTACGTTATAGAAAACAGATGATTACATAGTTAAATATAAGAAACTACCCCTCGGGTGAGTTTGAGGAAATAGATAAAGAGATAGAAAACTGGTGGCTTTTAACTGGGCTGATGTACTTCCTGCCGAACAATTAGGCACACCGCCTCCTCTATTAACACACACACTCAGAAATTTGACGAGTTTAGACGAGGTAACTAGAGAAAGCCGCGGAATTTATACCCGAGGGGAGGGTTCGAGAAGGCATCGGACTAAATCCGACCACACCCTCTCAATTTATTGGATACTCAAGTACATACAAGAAGCTTATGATTGGCCAAAAAATAAATACAGAAAATTTGTGATTGGCCAGACTCCAAAGCTGGCAGGATGAGAAGGAAGTGTTGCAAACCATGAACTATCAAAATACATGAAAGTCAATTTAGATGAGAAAACTTATAAACACAAGAATTCTTTAAATCATTAATTATTACACCTTGCACCAGAGTGCATGACTTCAGTTTTTTGTACGGACATCTATGGAGAAAAGTTCAAACTTCTAGATGTACACCAAAACAAAACAAAGAAATCCAGTCAGTTTAAGTAACTTTAAAATAAAATATTACTCAGTTATTCAGTAGTGACATCTTCTGATTACTACTTTATGCATTAGCAGTTTCAAGTTTTGTTCAATAGATAGTGTTCCTTAAGGCACTTCTATTAAATGTGCGGGGTTGAGGTGTACTTCCCGGTACAAATATTATAAGTCAAAATGGACTAGTAACACCACAGACCACATTAGGGAGAATAACAATATTTTTCACTTCCCAAGAGATGGCAGCAATGTGTGTGGTATACAAGCGAATGCTGACAGTAAACAAGCACATCAACTACAACTTGTATGAACAAATTATCTAGAAATCAATAATTAATATAATCAATAAGATAACAAAGTTGTTTCATTTGGAATCAACTAGTAAAATATCCTGTAACAGTAACAAAACAATGTGTCTTTTAGCTACTTTGTGTTCAAAACTATTTACAAATTCAAAAGTATCAGTAGGAATGATACCAGATCCCAAATAACATAGAATAGAGGTCTTCGGAATAATACTAACTGATGCACAAATCATAACGCAAGATTGTGGAACAACTTGAAGGAAAAGTGAAAACTAGGTAAGTAAACAGTCAATCTCATAAAAAAGTATATTTTCTGTAGGACTATCAATCATGTGCCCTGAAATGAAGGATCAAACCCTGGTATCTGTTGAGCAATTTTCTACCCATTTCCATTTCCTGATGATGGCTTATCAAATTATGTACATTACCTCACGAGAGTTTTCCTGCGATGACCCTGGCTCTGTTAACTCTGATTTAACTTCTTCTTTCAGAGCTATCACTTCTGATACGTGTTCAAAATTTTCCTGTGGAAAATAAGATATATTAGGTATGCTCATAACACACATCTACAAATACTGTCACTAACAAATGAGTATGTTAATTCATTGATTTCCAGTATTACAGTTACTTTCAGAATTTCACTGATGTTTAAGGATGATTTCTACCAGCAGAGAACTGTTATAACCAAAGGCTGTACTGAGAATGGTGTTACTATTCTTGCCCACTCCTTATGTCAGAGAAAGGATGAGATGGAGAACAAAATATAAAATGCAAAATATTTTCTAGCCATATCAGAAGATATAATACCAGGGATGGAATTGGGGTCATCTCACACAGAATTTGGAAGGAAGCAGCGATAGGCATAAACACTAAATTGTATGATCTGTTTTCATATGTACAATCATATCAATCAAATCATAAAAATTGTGTGAACTAATTAGAAGCGTTACTACTGTTCTAAATAATTTTTTGTTCTCAGCATACAGTTTGTTTATAGACAGATTAAAATACCTTGAAATAATGGAATCATATTCTCTACTCTGGTTTTGCTAAGATCACAGGGGCTACATAAACCATTAAGGCAGTTCTGTTTCAAACAGCATATATCAATGCTTCCAAGTTTAAAATGAAAAAAAATAAACATGAATGAAGCAGACTTATCACAGTCATATACCAGCAAAATATGTGATGTAGCCCAAAGGAAAAGCAACTAGAAATGAAATATTTTACTACTATAAGCATGTTATGTAGTGTTCTCTGAGGAGCTGAGGGGATGAGAACACCGTCAGTGGAGAATCAGCAGTGTTGGAGTGTATATCTGCAGTTTCAGAAGATCCCTTATGATCTACGACAAAACATTTAAATTTTTCACTTGGATTTATAAAACCTTGTCAACAGTAAAGGTGGGGAAGGGACTGTGAATGAAAGCTCATGTTTTAATATAAGTTAACCTACTACTAAAAGTGAATTAATGTATCAAGTTCTACAATATACCAACTTAACGCATTCAATATAGAAGAGAACAGTAGCTGAACTAAGGAATGGATGAAAAGGATGAACAGAAAGGACAAGGAAATAATGAAAAAGAGGAAAGAAAAACTCTGTTTAATGTGCCTTAAGAGCCTTAAGAAATTCTTCTCAGAAATCCTGCATTCTAGAGCCCTTAGACATGGTTCTCTATATAACATAGGCTGACCTGCATTTGAGGAATAAAATGAGCTAATCACTACTCAGCCTTTTTGAATGAATTCAACGCATGAGCAAAATACTTATTTTGAGATAAGTATATTCAGATTTTGAGCTATTTTATCCCTCACATGTCATAGGCAAATCTGCTCTTTCTTCAACACACATAATATCTTCCAGCACATTGTGGATGAGAGGGTAACCCAGAATAATCACACCTGTGTTGACTTTTTGTTTAGCAGACTGGCGTATCGTCTCAAAAACACTAACGAATGATTTGTGATTTAACTTCTTCTACACTAATTGAAGACTGGAAATTCCAAAGGGGCTAAGTACCATTTTTGTGAAAAATGAGATTTTGCTGCCTGTAGGAGGTATGTATCAAGGCCAATGCCTGACGAAAGGTTCCAAGTCCGTACGTGCTCCTGATAGTTTCCTATGACTGCTCCTAGATTGCACGGGTGGTACATCCAGCGCATGATGAATGTCGATAGGGGCTAAGTCCACTTTCTGCCACTGGCGCTCTGCTATTTATCAGTCGCCATATGTTAATGAAGATGGCTGATGTTACAGTGCATAGTGATTCTATAGACTGTGCTGGACCAAAAACAATGAAAAGAAAACCCGAAAGTGTAAGTAAGAGAGTGGTGGAGAAGAAAACGAGAGTGTCTGGTTTATCATACAAGACAAGAACAGGAAAAGCAATATCACCCAAGCAACAGCCAAGCATGCAGGTACGAGATCAGTGCATTAAAATTTAATGCTTCACAGTAATATTGCATGATATTCATTGAACATTATAGTAGTTTCCTGGATTTCTTGTAGTGTTATTAGCGGCAGTAATATACAAATATGACTTTGTTGCATTACAACTAACACGTTTGCAATATTTTGGTTTTAGGTTACCTGCAAATGCGGGTGTGATTGTCACTCCTTGTCAGCAGAACGTAAGACGAATTTATTTACTATGTTCTACCAGGAAGATGAGCAGACACAACGCACTTTTTAATGGGGCTCATGGATGTTATTCCAGTTCAACGTCGGCGAAACGGAAAGTATGCAGATCCACAGCGAAGTCGCCGCCAGTGTACATTGATTTTTACGGTTCCTGATGGTGTGGGTGGACATAAGCAGGTATATAAGAAGACCTTTATGGATGTTTTTGGTATTTCGAAGAAAAAAATACAGTTGATGGCGCAGAAGAAAAAAGTCGGTGATACTGTTTTCGAAGACAAAAGAGGAGGAGCATTTAACAGAAAATACACAGATGAAGATTGGCAGATGGTTCGGAACCACATTAAAATGTTGCCAAGAGATGTGAGTCAGTACAGTCGAAAGCGTACAACGAAGGAGTACTTAAGCCTTGATCTTAATATGAACAGGCTATTTACTGCTTTTAAACTAAAATATCCAGATACTAATGTGACATATAAATTTTACAGAAAAGTTTTCCTTACGGATTTTCCACACGTATCCTTCCGAAAGCCACGATCAGATACATGGCGAACATGTGACCGACTCGTTCTAGAAGCTAAGGCAAATCACCAGAATGCTTACAAAGCTAAGCAAGAACTTGAGTTGCACCATCGCAAAGCCGAAAAAGCCGCATCACTGTTAAGAAGGGATGCAATTTTTGCAATGTTACCAGATAGTGATACGTGCACTGTATCCATAGATCTCCAACAGGTAATGTTTTTACCATTCCTTACACATTCAGATATGTTCTATCTAAGACAACTCTCATGTTACAATTTCGGAGTACATATGCATGATACTGGTGACGCAACGATGTGTATGTGGAATGAGAGTGAAGGTGGCAGGGGGGCCAATGAAATCGCGTCCTGTTTATTTACATTTTTCAATCAACTACATAGCATTACAATGAAGAGAAATATGTGTGTATGGAGTGACAACTGCTCCGCACAAAATAAAAACAAAACAATGCTATTAAGGTACATGTTCCTTGTTTCTTGTGGTGTGTTTGAATGTATTGATCATAAATATCTCACATCTGGACATAGCTTTCTGGCATGCGATCGAGATTTCGCAATGATCGAAAAGAGAAAGAAGACAGTGAAGTGTTTTATTCCTGATGATCTGATTAATTTAGTGGGATCATCACGTCATGCAAAGCCATTCAGATTTTTGGAAATGCATGACTCTCACTTTCTGGACTTTAACACAGCAGCAGATAACTTGCTCACCACCAACAAACTGAATATATCAACTGCATCTTGGATCAGAGTAACTGCCCCAGGAGAAGTCAAAATACGAAGAACCCTGAATGAGCTTGAAGAGTGGACGACATTTAATGTCCTGAAGAAGGGAAAATCTGTTTCAGATTTCCAACATATTGAAATAAAGCAAGTTGAGAACCGCCATTGTATTTCAAAGGAGAAGAAGAAATACCTTTTAAGCATGATTCAATATTTACCTGAAGAACATAGGAAGTTTTACCAGGATATTTGTAGTTAAAAGTGTGTAAAATGTCACAAGAAGGTATTTGTTACTCTCCTTCCACATCCTCTTGCTATTGTAATAATTTGTTTACATCAGAAGAAAAATGGACTTGCCCCTTTTGTCATCAAAAGATAAATGGACTTAGCCCTTTTCTAAATTATCATTTTTGTTTTGGTACTATGTGCTTACTAGTTGTTCAGTTAAGTCTGTGAGTTAACTACCAGGCCACAGCAGCCTCTAGTATGCAATATGAGTGTATTATTTGTATCAAGTAATTATTCAGGGAATAAATTGGTTTTCTTTAATTATCTCAAAACTTTCATTTTGGTACTTAGCCCCTTTGGAATTTCCAGTCTTCAATTATGGTAGGAGTAATCATTTTTAACATGTGGTGCTAATGGTGGTGCAGTACTGTTGGAGAATATTAGTTTTAAAATCAGTACAATGGGCCAACCATCCTCTATTATAATTGGAGGGGGAAAATAGAAGAGGTGCATTCCCTACAGGAAAGTTATTTAGATACTGACAGTAAAAAGTACAGACTAATCCAACCACAACCTTAAGTTCCTAAGAGTTGGCAGCTTTGTGTAGCATGTTGTGGTGTATTCCAAGACAAAGAAACAAAACAGAGTCATACTACACTTAGATGTCCATGCAGCGAATGGTGACTGCTGGTGTTAATACTGGGGAAGCACATAGTAAATTATACCTCTGTCAAACTTATTGAACTGCTAAGAGAAAGTTTCTATAATGTTATCTGGAATGAGACTTACAAGTGATGCATTTGTTGTTCCTTCAAGCCCGGCTGGTTCCTCTTTGATCTTTATTTCCAGGTCCATTTCGTACTGCAACTGAAGTAGAAGGTACTGGGATCGTTGATTACTTCCAATGACCTTACACTGAAACATAAGCCAGAAAAAAATATTACCTTGTTGATGTCATTGCTACTTATGTTGTTTGTCAACAGACTAAGCAACAAGCTTGTAATTTTACATGATCATCATATTATGATCATAATGAAGAACTCAAAATTTGATATGCCTGTTGATATTGTGATCATAGCTAAGGACCTCGAGTTTTCTATGAGTTTTCTATACTTCGATCATAGCTAAAGGCGTGTAGTTTTACATGACTTCTAAAACAGTGATCACTTAAATAGTAAATGTGTTAGGTCAAGAGCCCAGAGGCTGGATGGATCCTCAAATAGCACCACCAAAGGTTATGGGGTTATAAGGAAACTCCAAAAACCAATGGCAGCACCAAAATGAGGCGTACTAGGCAAGACGAGGAGTGAGGTAGTTTGCCGTTGCTTTCCTCACTGAGTCAGAAAGTACTATTGCAGCATGACCGACCCTGTGAGCAGCACATTTCATAACACTCAGATGAACTAGTTGTGCTCTGAATGTCATTACTCAGCACTACCCATACCCCAGCAGCTTCCATATTGTCACAGCCATGGATGTTGACTGGGACTTCGGTGGAAGCCACACTTTACTCTGGCCTGTGCCAAGAGATGGATGCAAAAGTACTGTATCCATCAAGAAATGACAGCAGGCAGAAATAGGAAATATAAGTTAACATATCTGTCAATATCAAGATCATAGTCAAAGGACCCCTAGTATTATATGACACCATATATCATACAGTTTTATATGGAACTGAAACCGCAACAAGATGACCTTTCTTATTAAAAATCCAATGCGCATCGCTTGTGATCGAAATGCACAAAACTTCTTGAAAATTCTGTGACTATTCCATTTGCATATCACTCTGATCACCTGGGTCCATATCTTGAAATCTTTCTACAATTTATGGAAACCTATAACTTGTTTTCCGGTCATTGACCAGGCCAGGGATGGAATGAATGAAGAAGATGAAGGCTATTAGTATGATAGTGTCGCCACTCCCAAAGTGATTTATAAATGACTGATAGTTGCTATGAAATGAGAATGGAGTGTGTTGCTGGAATGAAAGATGACAGGGAAAACCGGAGTACCCGGAGAAAAACCTGTCCCGCCTCCGATTTGTCCGGCACAAATCTCACATGGAGTGACCGGGTTTTGAACCACGGTATCCAGCGGTGAGAGCCCGACGCGCTGCCGTCTGAGCCACGGAGACTCCCTTCCTACAATTTATATCCTTTGCAATTAGCTTCAAAACTAACTCAACAAGATGACAACTCTTTGAGATTTGTTCTATCAAAATTTTCCTTCTCAGGATCAAATTCTCTCAAAACATTCCCCCCTCATCCAGCTGATTCACTATTTCTTTATTTGAGACATTTTCTATCAATCTGATAATCAAGAACTTCTGATATCATGGCCATTCAAAGGATTCAACTCTGTGTTTTCGGCATCCGTGTTTCACTTCCATATGGTGTCGTACTCCATATTCAGTGTAAACATAATTTTAAAATGTTTCAATCTGTGAACCTAACGAACGTGATGGAGAACAGATGGAAATTTAGGCTGGATTCAGTGATGATATTTATCAATATTTACAAGGCATGTGTTAGTGTACCATGGCACGTGATCTCCGATGCATTGTTAAAAAAAAAGGCAGGGAGAGGAGAACCAATTGTAAAAGCCATGAAAGACAAGTGAGTAAGTAGTATGAATACTACGATGGGACAAACTATCTGGTTCAAAGTAGAAACAGGACTTCAAAAAGGATGTGTTTTATCCCTTCCAATCTTCACTACAGTCATGGAAGAAATCCACAAAAGTATACAAACAATGGGAACCAAGAAGGCATCTCTGCAGATGACACAGTAATATGCGGGGAAGATGAAATGGAAGCACAAGAACAAGACACTGTATGGAATTAGGAGATAGAGGAATATGGAATGAAAATAAGTATGGAAAAGTGTATGATAGTAGTGGTGTCGAGAGGTTATAGAGAAGGAAGTGGGAATATTGAAGTAAATGGAAGACCATTAGAAGTTGTGGAAAAAGCTTCAAGTATCTGGGGAGAATAATTGCAGAAGATGGGAAAATAAATTAAGAAATTGGAAAGAGAATTGAACAAGCCAATGAGTTTTACTAATGTGTGAGATATACAGTCTGTACCTGGGACGTCTGAAAGATATATGAGAAAATTCTGCACCCAATGTATTACAAAACAATTTTGACATATGCATCAGGCACATGGACAACAATAAAACATGATGAAAGCAGAATGCAAGAGGCCAAGATGAAATTCCTTAAGAGAATTAATAGGGAGGGCAAGAAGGGATAAAGTCAGAAACATAGACATCAGGGAGAGGATTGGATTCCCTGAACTGAAAGGCAGGATAGAGTCCCGTAAGCTAAAATGGTATGGACACATGATGAGAATGGAAGAGGATAGAGTACCAAAGCAAGTATTTACAGAGAAAGTCATAAGAGAAAGACATCGGGGAATGCCCAGAAAAGGGTGAATGGATATGGAAAGGAGACTACAGAGAAGAATGGAGTAAATGTAGAAAAAATATTCGAGGAAGGAAGGGAGTGGTAGAGAAAAACTGAGGAGGTACTTGATTCACATTTCAATGCAAAAGACTGGAAATGGAAAATGAAGAAAATTCTACTGATATGAAGACAAAAATTTATACAACTCTCCTATCAGCTCATTGCACTGAGCAATGCCATCAACAATTACTTAAGTGTCCTTTCTTTATTTTTCTGTGCATGTCACGTCTAATGACACAATCGAGTGGTGTTTACCAGAGCGCCCCTTGTAGGGAGTTCCATGTCAAACAATTGGTTTAAATATTTAGCAGTTTCAATCAATCAATACTGATCTGCATTTAGGGCAGTCACCCAGGTGGCAGATTCCCTATCTGTTGTTTTACTAATATTTTCTGAAATGATTTCAAAGAATCTGGAAATTTATTGAACATCTCCCTTGGTAAGTTATTCCAATCCCTAACTCCCCTTCCTATAAATGAATATTTGCCCCAGTCTGTACTCTTGAATTCCAACTTTATCTTCATATTGTGATCTTTCCTACTTTTAAAGATGCCACTCAAACTTATTCGTCTACTAATGTCATTCCATTCCATCTCCCCGCTAACAGCTCCGAACGTACCACTTGTTACAAACCATCACTCTCATTTTGGTTCCATATTGAAAACAGCAAGCACACTTAGTTTACAAAAGGAGTATATTTATTGCCCCGTCAATTCAATACAATTAATACCACGTTATGTGGTTAAATAAACATAGATGTTCAAAATTTTAAGGGGACATGTTCCGCCCTTCCCTTATTTGGCATCATCAGCCTTATTTAATCTTAAAACAAACATTATTTAGAGGACAATAATATTTATGTTTTCCAAAATTTGAACTGTGATGTCTCAAGGTTAAAAACACTAAGGAATAGTAGGTACAATGTATGATGTTGAGACATGACATATACAGCACATGTTAAAATCATTGTAAACAATTTTAAAATCTTTGTCCAAAAGCAAATTTGTGTCATATAAAATTCTAAAAACAACTCTTGTCTGGAACTGAAGTGGATCCTCTTCGTAAGAAAATTCGAGCATATGTTAGCTTGAGGCAATTGTCAATACAAGTCTTCAATTGAGTAGCTGGTTGAAACGTTGAGGCTGGATTTTGTTTATTTTTGCGAAGAGGAGCTAAAGAATATTGACCAGGAGAAGAGGCGAATGTTTCTAATTATCTTATTAAGTTGATTGATCCATAAATTACCGTAATATATAGTAATATAACCAATGCAAGGAAAGATGATGTTGTGCTGGTTGAAGCTGCTTTTGAAACAAGTATATCTGGTATTTGACAGGTATGTTTGAATTTCTCTTGAAAGTGTATTCCCTCTAGAAGATGTAGACCATCGTGGAAAAGGATGTGCATATACTGTAATGAAACAAAGAAGAAAGACGTGTAACACGGTGTGTGTTTTACCTTCCCCTCAACATTCCGATCCTCCTCTACCACATCGATACAACACGAGGAGTAGGAACTCCAGACAGAATAACGCTGCTAATACACAAAGATATACATAGTTACGGCGAATGAGTAAGTACCTGTTTTACATAATACATAACTCTTGGATATTAACATACAATTAAAACACACACCGTCATACACGCCTTTCTTTTTGTTTGTTTGTTATATTACGATAATTTACGGATCAACGAACTTAATAAGGTAATTTAAAACATTCGCCTTTCCTCCTGGCCAATATTCTTAGGCTACTGTTCACAAAAGGATACAAAATCCAACCTCAACGTTTCAACCAATCTAGTCTATCGAAGACTTGTATTGACAACAGCCTCAAGCTAACATATGCTCGAATTTTCTTACGAAGAAGATCCACTTCAGTGCCAGACTAGAGTTGTTTTTAGAATTTTATATGAAACAGATTTTCTTTTGGGCAAAGATTTTAAAATTGTTTACGATGATTTTAACATATGTTGTATATGCCATGTCAACATCATATTTTATAACTACTATTCCTTAGTTTGTTTAACCTTAAGAAAACACAGTTCAATTTTTATAAATCATAAATGTCAATGTCCTCTAAATAATGTTTGTTTTAAGATTAAACAAGGCTGAAGATGCCCAATAAAAGAAGGCGAAACATGTCACCTTAAAATTATGAATTTCAATGTTTATTTAACCACATAACATAGTGTAATGGTTGTAGAGTCCGCCATGCTAACTCGCTACGGCCGGAGCATCACCCATCGCCCCACCCCCTTTACGCTCGAGCGCGCCAATCCGCGAGCAACACTCAAGCGCTGGGCCAGCCCTTCTCACTTCTATCCGTGGTCGCGCCGCAGCGAACTACGGAAACGACTGGAAGATTAATCTGGAGTCTTCTATTTCGCGAGGTTCCTCGATCCATCGAACATCCGGACTATTCCAGAAGGGCTGGCGCAGGTATAAAAGAGCAGTTACTTGCCTACAGTCAGTTAGTCAGTGAGAGCTAGTCAGTGAGAATTGGAGAGTGACAGTTAGTTAGTGAGTGAGTGGGAGCGAGATTGAGTTCGCTGGAGAGCAGTCAGTGATAGCCTGACAGAGTGCAGCCTGATCGAGTATCTGTCTGTCGGAGCCGACGACTCGTTCCTGTCTTCCTGATATCGTGTGTGTGTGTGTGTGTGTGTGTCCCTTGAGACTGGCTGCTGGAGGAGAACCTGGAGTGTTCTGGAGCGGCGAAGAAGGGAACACTAGGAGACGACGTGTGAAGACTGCGGAGTTCAACGGGTTGAGTGAACAGCGGATACTATCCCGACCTGCCAGGCTGACGACCGTGACAGCGCTAACGAGTGTGACTGAGTGGCTGAGAGAGTGTACTGTAAATAATCGATGACTCTGTGCGTGTGTGTGTCATTGTAGATGGAACCTAAGAGAAACTAAGAGAGAGAGAGCGCGCGAACCGTAAGTGTACTTGTGTAACTTGTAAGCTCGGCTATCGTCTGTGTGTGTAAATCTGTAATTATAGTGCTTAGTTAATAAATCTTAGAAATAGGTTGCTACCAGGTGCTGTACGCATTTATTTACTTAGTTACCCCGCCAAAACGTTACAACTGGCGTCAGAAGTGGAATGGACAAGTGTGATACACTAGTGGATAAACTCTTACGTAAAAACTGGTGTCAGAATCGAGTACCTGGTAGCTTATTTTCTAGCCGGCAGAAATGAATTCCGAACAGCTTCAGATTTTTCTAAGCAAGTTTAGTGAACTTAAAAATAAAATTTTATCTGGTTATAGCGAACTCATTAGTGAACTGAGATCTGAGCGGAGGTCAAACCCGGACCAGCTGAAAACCAATTTGAGTGAACGGAAGAGTTAGGACGAAGTGTGCTCTCTCGAAACCGAGGGCGACGTTGACGATGTGCGGGATGGCAACGAACTGGACGAAAAGGGATCCGAAGAGATGCTCGCGGTTGTGGAGTCCGGAGTTCGAGGCCCAGAGGTGGAAGTGAGTGCCCTGCGTGCGGAAACGATGGCTGTGGAGACGCGAAAGAATCCTGCTAGCAGCGACGGCGGCTCCAGCATCGTGAAGTTGGAAAACCTACGGGGCGACGGGATTACTTACAAGAGAACATACCGGACCCAGTTCAAGACCGGACGTCCAAGAAGAGTGCCGAATATCCAATCGCCGGGCCACGTGTACAACGCAGCCCCCAGCCAAGTTCGACCTACGAGGAGGTTATGGGATTGCTCGACGTACGCTGCGGGGTCCACCAACAGAGAGCCATCTACCGAGTCCAGTCGCAGGAGAGGACTCAGCGCACAGATATAACGCCCCGGATAATCGACGCCGAGATCGAGAGACTAGGCGACGTGACTGTGGAAGAGTTATCGCGAGGTGACACCAAGCTCGAGGCGGCTGACGCCTGTGAGAAACTACGTGGCGCTGAGATCCGTCCAGGGAGGACGATCGGCAAGAAACAGAACTAGGAAGAGGCTCTGATGATGGCCCACGAGACAGCGGCAGCGACTGCAACGGCACGGCTGGAGGGACCCCTACTAGGAGAGGGAGCAGCAATGAAAGACGAACCGATGACCAACGAACAAGGATGCCACCTGACTAGGACACTTGTTCCGGCACGAAGCTGCGTGTCGGTACGAACACCAAATTCCGCACCCCGGAAGAAGAGGAAATCCAGCAGGCCTAAATCTGGGACGAGCAAACCAGTCCCCGGCATCGCACTAGAGAACTACGAAGGCGCTCAAGCCCTGAAAATAGACGCGAGTGGACGAAAAGATAACCACCAAAGATCCGGCTGCCACGCGAGGACTTGCTGATCGTTACCAACGGGAACGAGGACACCGTCGACCGAACCCAGCGGATCCCCCATGGGAAGGTGGTGGCCAACCGAACAAACTGTATTGCAGCGAAACGTGGAGGGGGCAATGTAATGGTTGTAGAGGCCGCCATGCTAACTCGCTACGCCCCGGGGCGTCACCCATCGCCCCACCCCCTTTACGCTCGAGCGCGCCAATCCGCGAGCAACACTCAAGCGCTGGGTCGGCCCATCTCACTTCTATCCGTGGTCGCGCCGCAGCGAACTACGGAAACGACTGGAAGATTAATCTGGAGTCTTCTATTTTGCGAGGTTTTTCGATCCATCGAATATCCGGACTATTCCAGAAGGGCTGGCGCAGGTATAAAAGAGCAGTTAGTTGCCTACAGTCAGTTAGTCAGTGAGAGCTAGTCAGTGAGAATTGGAGAGTGACAGTTAGTTAGTGAGTGAGTGAGTGGGAGCGAGACTGAGTTCGCTGGAGAGCAATAAGTGATAGCCTGACAGAGTGCAGCCTGATCGAGTATCTGTCTGTCGGAGCCAACGACTCGTTCCTGTCTTCCTGATATCGTGTGTGTGTGCGTCCCTTGAGACTGGCTGCTGGAGGAGAACCTGGAGTGTTCTGGAGCGGCGAAGAAGGGAACACTAGGAGACGACGTGTGAAGACTGCGGAGTTCAACGGGTTGAGTGAACAGCGGATACTATCCCGACCTGCGAGGCTGACGACCGAGACAGCGCTAACGAGTGTGACTGAGTGGCTGAGAGAGTGTACTGTAAATAATCGATGACTCTGTGCGTGTGTGTGTGTCATTGTAGATGGAACCTAAGAGAAACTAAGAGAGAGAGCGCGCGAACCGTAAGTGTACTTGTGTAACTTGTAAGCTCGGCTATCGTCTGTGTGTGTGTGTAAATCTGTAATTATAGTGCTTAGTTAATAAATCTTAGAAATACGTTGCTACCAGGTGCTGTATGCATTTATTTACTTAGTTACCCCGCCAACACGTTACAATAGTATTAATTGTATTGCATATGTGGGGTAATAAATATACTCCTTTTGTAAACTAAGTGATATACCACTTAACCGAGCAGCTCGTCTTCTTTCTCCCAATTCTTCCCAGCCCAAACTTTGCAACATTTTTGTAACGCTACTCTTTTGCCGGAAATCAACCAGAACAAATCGATGCGCTGCTTTCCTGTGGATTTTCATTCCATGAATCAGATAATGCTGGTGAGGGTCCCATACACTGGAACCATACTCTAGTTGGGGTCTTACCAGAGAATTATATGCCCTCTTCTTTATATCCTTACCACAACCCCTAAACACCCTCATAACCATGTGCAGAGATCTGTACCCTTTATTTACAATCGCATTTATGTGATTACCCCAGTGAAGATCTTTCCCTACATTAACACCTAGATACTTACAATGATCCCTAAAAGGAACTTTCACCCCATCAATGCAGTAATTACAACTGAGAGGACTTTTCCTATTTGTGAAACTTACAACCTGACTTTTAACCCCGTTTATCAACATACCATTGCCTGCTGTCCATTTCACAACATTATCGACGTCACTTTGCAGTTGCTCACAATCTTGTAACTTATTTATTACTCTATACAGAATAACATCATCCACAAAAAGCCTTACCTCTGATTCCACTTGTTTACTCATATCATTTATATACAAGAAAACATTAAGGTCCAATAACACCGAATTGAGGAATTCTCCTCTTAATTATTACAGGGTCAGGTAAAGCTTCTCTGAGATCTATTTTCTAGAAATATAGCAACCAATTCAGCCATTCTGTTGTCTAGTTCAATTGCACTCATTTTTGCCAGTAGTCTCCCTTGATCCACCCTATCAAATGCTTTAGACAGGTCAATCACAATACAGTCCATATGACCTTCTGAATCCAAGATATCTGCTATATCTTGCTGGAATCCTACAAGTTGAGCTTCAGTAGAATAATCTTTCCTAAAACCGAACTGCCTTCTATCGAACCAGTTATTAATTTCACAAACATGTCTAATATAATCAGAAAGAATGTCTTCCCATAGCATACATACAATGCATGTCAAACTTACTGGCCTGTAATTTTCAGCTTTATGTCTATCACCCTTTCCTTTATACACAGGGGCTACTATAGCAACTGTCCATTCATTTGGTATAGCTCCTTCAAGCAAACAATAATCAAATAAGTACTTCAGATATGGTACTCTATCCCATCCCATTGTCTTTAGTATATCCCCAGAAATCTTATCAATCCTAGCCGCTTTTCTACTTTTCAACTTTTGTGTCTTATTGTAAATGTCATTGTTATCATATGTAAATTTGAATACTCTTTAGCATTAGTCTTCTCCTCTATCTGGACATTATCCTTGTATCCAACAACTGTTTATTGTTCCCCAGGTGGTACAAAAATTGTCTATGTTGAATACCTCGAGTAGTGCCTCAGGGAATTCATTTCACCCAATAGCAGTGTTTTTTAGTCACTTTGTGATACTTCACTGTAAATGTAAACTTACTGCACTAACAATGAATACTACAATTTCTCCTACAGGTAATATATAAACTTTGTTACTGTGGCTAATTGAGTCGATTCTTACACATTGCCGGGGAACAGATTTCTATCTAAACACTTATCTATTCAGGAAACTCTGCTCAATAGTATTTTGTATATTTCAATGTAGGGGACACTACTGAAATGTGCTGTGTTTACTTGTTCTGGCCATCACAGGTTATTCTATTAATATGTTATTAGCTTTACTTTCAAGCAACTGCTTTTACAGCTTCCACAGCCAGAATGTATTCCTGAGGATTGTTCTTCCATTCCTGCTAGCAGTTTAATGTTGCACTAACAACTCCAAGGGAAAGGGATTAGATTAGGTACGCAGCAGCTTTAATTAAGGTTAAGTAATGATAAAATGGGGAACACGGAAACGTTTTCCAGGGCTGCAGATCCTAGGATTCGACACCATGCAAACTCACCGCCACTCGCCCCTGATAATCTTCTACACACCAATAAATCAGAGAGGCAGCCAACTGTTACCTACATCATCACGAATAAAAACCGGATGTAGCTGCTGTGGGATAATGATGTGATACTGAAGAATCTCCATAACAACACTGATATAACAAGATACAGATATCCTAAATGGAAACATTTCAAGATTTGGAACCCTACTGCCATATGTCGCAACCTGTAGTGTAAAGAAAACAATAATTAAAATTACACACTACATACTGAATTTCTTTCTGAAACTACCATCCGCAATCCTCATCTGCGTAGCTCTTCAGAAAAAGATCGTCATTTCACTAAATTGAGATATATTGCTGCTACACACATCTTGCAGGTACTTGCAACGCACAGGCTGGGAGTTTTTTAAAAAGCAAGCTAGATATATGCGTATTCATTTTGAATGCTTAATTAAAAATAAAATTTAAGAAAATTAATAAAATTAAATAGTAAAAATTAGGAGAATGCTGAAACTGAGAAAGATTGATATTAACTTCTAATATTCTCAATTGAGATCTATATATTTAGCAAAAGTATATGACAGAACTTACCAACAATATGTTACTGGTTGTGAACACAGTGTAGAATGATACAAATCACAATTCCTCAAAGAAGAAAATCCGTAAATCACTTAACGGAATAAGCTGTAGAATTGGCTATTACGCGCCTTATATAACAACATATCAGCCACTTCGAAACAAAACCGGATATTTGAATGTTGATAAATCACCTACAACAAACTCTTGAAGAACAAATTTGATTTGCAACAGTCAGTAGATCAGGCTGAATTTAGGAAAGGATGTATTACTAATGACCACTGCAGACTATGCGACACTTCTTCTGCTTCTGAATTCGCTTGAAATGTGAATGGGCTTGTTATATCACCCAGTTCCAATACCGTACTTGTAATAAATCACACTGTAACACTCATATACGGTATACCAAAATACACAACTGTGGTGAGAGTTGTAGTTTAACATATTCGTAATGTCTACAATTGCAGTATGCGACACTGGGTGCAATGTCCCGCTAAGTCTGGCTCAAGGAGGATATGTAAGAGAGAAGGAACCTCTCCGGGTGAAAAAGGGAATTCCAAAGCAGGTCCATAAGTCTTAAGGAGTGTTATGCCATGGAAGGAGGGATCAAGTGACTGAATTTTACGATCCAATTCTTCGTACACAAGGGGAAATAAAATCGTCCGGCTTTTGTACATATATACATGCATTTTCATTATAGTCCGTTATGCCTTCCAGCGTTCAGTCTGCAAGCCTCTGTGAATTTATTATACGTCGCGACAATCCTCTATTTGCAACTAGTGCCGTGACCTCATTTAATTCTATACCTCTTATCTTTAAATCGTTAGAAACTGAGTAAAACCACCATCATCTTGGTCTCCCTCTACTCCTCTTACCCTCCATAATAGCGACTATTATTCTCCTAGGTAACCTATCCTGCTTCATTCGTCGCACATGTCCCCTCCACCAAAGACGATTTACGCGTACAGTTTCATCCATCGAGTTCATTCCTAAATTAGCCGTTATCTGGTTATTCCGTGTACTCTCCTGCCATTGTTCCCACCTGTTTGTAAAATCAATAATTCTCGCTACTTTCATGTCTTGTACTTCTAACTTATAAATAAGATATCCTGAGTCCACCCAACTTTCGCTCTCGTAAAGCAAAGATGGTCTGGAAACACACCGATGTAAAGACAGATTCGTCCAGGAGCTAACTTCCTTTTTACAGAACACTGTTGATCGCAACAGCCAGCTCACTGCATTAACTTTACTACAGCTTGATTCAATCTCACTTATTACCGGTATATTACCATCCTGGGGGAACACAAAAAAAAATTATCTACCTCTTCCAGCTTTGTATCACCGATCTGACATTCAATTCTGTTGACTTTCTTACCTAGTGACATCAATTTAGACGTGGAGAGGCTAATTGTCATACCATACTCATTGCACATATTTTCAAGTTCCAACACTTTAGACTGCAGGCTTTCGGCACAATCACAATCTGCCATTAAGACGAAGACGTCAGTAGAGGCCAGGCTGCTTACTACATTTCCACCTGCCTGAATCTCTCCCTGCCAATTTATACCTTTCAGCAGATGATACACGTAAATTACGAAGAGCTAATGAGAAAGATTACAGCCTTGTCTAACCCTGTAAGCATCCAGAACCAAGAACTCATTCTACCATCAATTCTCACTGCTGCCCGATTTTTATCATAAATGCCTTTGATTGATTCTAATAATCTACCCTTAATTCCATAGCCCCTCAGTATGGTGAACATCTTTTCCCACGTTACCCTCTCATATATATAAACGATCTGCCTGGAGTTTTACGCTACACGAGACATCATATGTATGCCGATGATTTACAGATCTATTACCATTTTCCTGTGAATCGTGTTGTCGAAAGTATTAGTAAAATGAATCTAGATATAGAAAGACTACATCAATATACACTAAGTCATAATTTACTATTAAATGAAAACAAAACTTTAGCTATTTTTCTAGGATATCGAAGAAACTTATCAAATCTTTTCAAAAGGGACATTCCTCCAGTAATTGTAAACGGTTCTGTAGTCAAGTATCAGGAATGTGTTAAGAATTTAGGTATTCTAGTGGATAACACTCTGTCCTGGACCTTTCATGCCAAGCACTTGGTCAAGAAAGTGTCTGGCATATTGCATCAGTTTCGACGAAACTTGCCGTATCTTCCTTTCTCGGTGAGAAAGATGCTGATCCAAACTATGGTATTTCCTATTTTAGATTACGGCGCTGTAATTTACAGCGATATCTCTGAGAAATATAATAGCAAACTCCAACGTATTCAGAATGCCTGTGTCCGATTCGTCTTCAATATTCGTAAAGACTGTCACGTAACATCTTATTACAAAGCCGCAGAGTGGTTGAAACTCAGGGATAGACGATCATACTCAGCTGCTTGTTTACTTCTGAGAATTTTAAAATCTAATGCTCCCTCATATTTGACCAAGTCCTTTGTCCAGATGAGTCAAGTGCACGACCGGGACAATAGGTTTACAGCTAACACCCTTCAGGTTCCACAGCATCGTACGGTAAAGTGCAGTAAGTCGTTCATTGTCACTGCCTCTCAATTATACAACGATCTTAAACTATATGAAATTCAGCAAAGTAGTGTTGGAACTCAGAAAAAATATCTTAAATACCGCTACCTTTCCACTTATTAAGCCATGTAAATGAATTTTCACCAAATTCATTAAATAGTACGAAATATCATAATTCCCTAGATACATTTTAGATGCTCAGTTTTACTCTTAATTCATCCTCGGCTTTAAAATTCTTAGGTTTCTGTTTCGTCTTCTGTTCCTTGTTAGTATAGTGTATGTTTATGAAATGTTAAAGTATTATTGTAACCTCCTAGATGTTTAGTTTTTAATCTTATTCTTATATCCTCAGTAGGAAAATGTATCTTACGCTTCTTATGTATTCTTTCATTAGATTTTGTATGTTAGGTGATACATTTAAGTTAAAGTGGCAGTTAGTTACAGCCAAAGGGACCTCTGGTCCTACTTGTAATTAACTTTAAATAAATATATTTTTATTTCTATATACTTTCGATAGATCTACGAAACATAAGCACAACTGTCTATTCATCTCGTAACATTTTTCAATTACCAGGCGCATACCGTACTGAAAGTCGGATCCTGACAGCTCCTCTGTGGTCTGTAACCACACTGGTTTTCATCCAACTTCCTCTCAACAATTGATCACACCCTCCCTTCCAAGATGCCAGTGAAAAACTTTGCCTGGTATAGTAATCAATATGATACCTCGATAGTTGTTGCAATTCTTCCTGTTCCCTTGCTTATAGATAGGTGCAATTAATGCATGTGTCCAAACTGAAGGTACCTCACCAACACTCGGTTCTAATCTTAGGTACTACCGGCATTCTATGAAGCAATTTCATCCCTGCCTTGCCGCTATACTTCACAACATTAGGTCTAATTTCGCCTATCCCTGCTGCTTTATGACAATGGAGTTTATTTACCATCCTTTCCACTTCCTCAAGTGTAATTTCACCACATCATTTTCTTCCTCCCCATAAGCTTGGTTGTTCGCGACACCACCAGGAAGATTTCCTTTTACGTTGAGACGATTTTCAAAATATTCCCTTCACCTGTCCTGTGGTTCCCTGGGATCTATTATGAGTTCACCTGAATTAACCAAAACACTGCTCATTTCCTTTTTCCTTCATTTTCCAAGATTATGTATTTCTGCCCAGGTTTCTCTGATGCTTTAAATAGCCCTTCTAGGTGATTACCAAAATCTTCCCACGACTTCATTTTGGATTCAACGACTATTTCGTTCGCTCTGTTTCATTCTTCTGCGTACAAATCAATGTCTGCATTGGCCCTTGCTTGGAGCCATTTCTGATAAGCCTTCTTTTTACGTTTAGAAGCTGCTGTCACCTCATCATTCCACCAAGATGTTCGCTTTGCCCATCTTTACACACAGTCGTTCCTAGTCATTCCTTTGTTGTTTCTACTACAGCATCCCTGTATACCACATATTCTCTTTCTATACCAGTAACCTGCTTACTGTCCACTGTTCGAAACTTGTCACTAATAATATCCATGTAGGCCTACTTCTGTCTAAATTCCTCGTCCTGGAGATTTTCTACACTTATCCCTTTGCAGACAGATTTCACTTTCCCTGTCCTAGGCCATTGAGATACTCGTACTTACTACAGATCAGACCGTGCTCTGTATAACAGAAAAGTCACCTAGAAACTCGTACATTCCTAACAGACTTTCTGAATTTGAAGTCGGTTAATATATAGTCTACATTATGAAACTGGTACCCCTAGCATTCCACGTGTAGTGGTGAGTAGCCTTATGCTTGAAGAATGTAGTCGTAACTGCTAAACACATACCAGCACAGAAGTCCAGCAAACGCTTCCCTTTCCCATTAGCTTCCATGTCTTCCCCATATTTACCAATCGCCCCTTCGAATACTTCAGTTCTCTTTCCAACTCTCGCATTGGTATCGCCCATCAGCACTATCCTATCTTTGCTGTTGACCCTGACTGCGATGTCACTCAATGTTGCATAAAACTTGTCAACTTCATCCTCATCTCCACCCTCACATGGTGAATAAATTGAGACAATTCTCGTCCTAATTCCTCCAACTGCCTAATCTACCCACAACGTTCGCTCATTTACGTGCCTAACAGAAACTACGCTGCGTACAATAGTATTCCTGATAAACTGTCCTACCCGATACTCTGACTTTCACTTTTTTAACACAAATCAAGTATACTTTATAATCTCCTGTCTCTTCCTCGTTATTTCTTCTTACCCTTAATTTCACTTACACCTAGTACATGCAGCTGCATCCTCTTTTCTGACTCAGCCTGTTCTACTTTATTTTTTCCGTAGCTCCCCATCGAATTCCATTTTTTACAAAGTTGTTTCCAAGGAGAACCTCGCCTGTCAAGTGAGAGTGGGTCACCATTACACCCATAGGTCCGAGGCTTTCTTAAAACGTACTGAACTTGGTAAATCCATGAAGCAGGATGTCACCGTACTTACACATAGTCCTGGTGAGCATTTTTCCTCTAACGGGTTAGGGACCACCGGTGGATTGTGTAGTCCTAGCCGCATGAGCGAATGAAGGGCCATTATACAGAATATCTCTGAGGACCCACTCCTGTTCCGTAGCAACTCTCGACCACTTACTAGGCCACTCAGCTGTTGCCCTTGGTTCACGAACTAGAACGTGACTACAGCAACGTACACCATGAACCATCTAATATTATTATTCCGGAAATATCGTGCATCACAGAGATGTAATAAGGTGTTGTGCTGAATGGATGGACAAGGAATTGACAAGAGCATAATTTAATGCCCAAAATTTTGAAATTGTATTCCTTCCGTCTTGTTCTCTTATTTAAAATTTGGTAAATAGAAGATCTAAAAAAAGCAATAACAATATAAAAATGAACTCGTTAGTTCCAACAACAAAGACATAAAGTCCAAAATCAGGTACAAAATTAGAGAGAATTATCAGGATGATAATATACGATGGATGAGTATTATTAGCTCTGAAACAGTTATAAGTTACTATTTTATAAGAGAAGGTTTGCTCCATTAACTTCCATAGCCTAAGAGTCTGAGCTCCAAACTCAGAGGCATAACTTTCTTATAGCGCAGAAGGTTATACAATGGCAATCTTCAAATCAGGTATTTACAGTCACTTCCGCTCTATTGGTTTTTTTTCGGAAACATAAACAGGGGCGATGAGTGCCCATAATAAATGGCTATGATGTAAAAAGGTAAAGGTTGATAAAGATCGGGGAAAAAAAAACCATGAGGGCGAAAAACCTGCGCTCCTTGTAGAAAACTCTTAAAACCTTAAGTGGGCTTATGGCCCCAACATACAGAGGCTAAGCGTATTGTGCGCCGGGGAGACTAAATGATAAACATTAAATACCAAAATCTGTTAATAATTTTAGAGGATAAGAAACTTTAGTCACCCCATACCGAGATGAACGGTAGTCAACAGAGGGTAATCACTCTTGTCCCCTTACATTATGTATTTCCCAGTAGGGAATAAAACAGATTACTTAGATTGGCGATTTTTTTTTTTCATTTAAACAGCAGAGTTTAGTAATGTACATGAAATAAAAGAGTTTTGAATCATTTCATATGTTAAGAAAATTCTACCATTACCTTGAGTTGCTGGGCCTTTGAACGCCGACTGCGTCCTCTGCCACTTTAGTATACGGCGCACACAACAAACTGGAGCCATGACCATGACAATACAGCCTTAAAGCGCTCAGCTTTTATAGTATCTGGAGGGGAAGTTCCAGAACTCTTTACAGATAAGCTGGATGCTTGTACACACCCCAAAACAAAATTTATTTGGCTAGAGAAAGTATACACAAATTATCTTTAATCCCGGCGGAGAGGACAATTAGGCCGATGGTAGAGACATCTAATAGATGAAAATCCAAGTGTATTGCATAACATTAATTCAAGTTCAATTACATAGATATCCTTACAGAAGGCAAGCAGTCTGACTGCACGGAGAAGGTGCACCCCCGGTACAGACCGCCACTCCCTAAGGTTTTACCACGGTATGAACAGCTTTGAAATCTTGAATCTTGCCGTACATAATTTTTGATAAAACATATATAAGTTGGAGTATCACTTGATAGATAGTCCTTTCATGTTTAGTTGTTGAAGTAAAGTAGTTTAGATAGTGTTTGCGAAGTAGTAGAAGTTCGGGGTGTTGCTCCCAGAGTCGACAGCAAGAGCGGCCGCCGATGACGATGTCAGGATGGGGTCGCCCGGGCCCCCAAGGTACCCTCAGATATCATCCTCCCGTATATTTTGAGGAGCAACCAAGGCGATGGTCACAAAGTACGAAGTAGCATTGTTCGGGCCAAATATAGAGTGGGCGGTTGGAGTTCAGCATCAAAGCCACTCCAGAGGATGATATTCCCAAAGGAGTCAGTTTGGACGGAGTCTCGGCCGGAACGAGGCGGGTCCATACCCCGCGCCGGCATCTCTCGCTCATTGACAAGACGTGGCCTCAGGTGAAAATATGGCACTGTAGTATTGATTTTTGGGGCAACTGTAACTTACTCACAGAGAGTGTTACATGTGGTGCAGGTACGGTTGGCGACTTTGGAGGAATAGTGTACGGAGTTTCGACACAGGTTTGGAGGAAGGGTCCTTAATGGCAGAATAATAATGAGATCATTGAAGGGAAGGTTTAAAAAAAAGGATTTCAACAAAAAACGAAATTTAAGTTATGATATTACTTAAATACATACAATATTTCACAGCCAACAGGGGTAGCAAGACTCCTTATTCTAACTTGATTATATAAAACTTAAACTAATAAGATGCTAAGGAAGGAAATATAATTAAATCAACTACATCATCCCTTGGTGGCATATACTGAAGAAGCAAATGCCTTTACACAGGTTTTACTTGACACAGGTGTAGCTCAAAAATCTTTTCATTTCATTGACAGGAGTAAGGAAATCAAGCCTACTGCAGGGTTAATGAAATCTGAGGGCAAGCTTGCCCGCGGAAACAAAGTTTTTAACCATTACCTGATCTCCAATTTTTTACTTGGTGGATCTTTGTCCACGGTCATACCTCATTTTTACTCTCCGGTGAGAGGCCTTAAGATTATTTCTAGCTTTTCCCCATAAATCTCGGATATTCTCTGGATCTATTGTCTGTGGCAAAATCTCATTGGTCGACTACGAATTTGACAAATTAGTATTTGGGACAAACTTAAACATAAGAGAAATTGGAGAAACTTGTGCTATTTATGAATGGCCGAGTTAAATGCTAATGATAACCAGTGTAAGGAAGTGTCCCTTTGGGAATGATCTTCGTGGTGAAAAGCAATAAGGGCAGGTCGAGGATTATGATTAACCCGCTCAGCTAGGGATGGTTGTGGGTGGTGCGCAGACGTCGTGACATGCGAGATAGAGAGATCGAAACAGAACATACGAAATCAATTACAAGGGAACGGCTTAGCGTTATCAGGAACAACATATTGACAGGGTCCAAAAGACGACAAAACAGAACTGAGACAAGAAATAGTAAACTGAGTAGTGGCAAGCCTAGTCGGAAACAGCCATAAAAACCGGGTAAAACCACCCACAACACACAAGAATGAATTTAATCCCATTCCCTTTATATTGGGGTAGGGTGTGACGTAATCCATGTACAATCGTCCATAGGGCGAGATGCTTGGTGTGAGGACAATGGTCTTTAATTAGCTGACAACGTGGGCTTGCTAATCAAACAAGACTTACATGCCTTAACCAGTTCCCTAATCTCGCCATCCATGCTCTTCCAGATAAACGTCCCTCTTATCTTCTCTCTGGTTTTATAGATGAATAGATTTCCCCTAATGCGATCTCATGGTAATACTTCAAAATCATAGGTACTAGCACTGCTGGAACGACAATTTTTGTCTTCTGATCGTGCCTCGAAGGGCCACACAGATCTCCATTCCTCAAAACATAAGAGACGACAAGTTCCCCAGAAGAAAGGGTTTCCATAATAGGAGCATGCACCGTGTCTCCACGCTGGCATTTGGCTATATCGTCAAATAACAAAAAGGCACTAGTCAAAAGTGCACTTATGCAATTGGTTTGAAAATAGAAGGGGAACGTCTTTCCTCCGGATCAACAGAATTAGAATCGCCGGAAAACATTCGGCTTAAGCCACTGCGACTTCGTTCTCCGACACTCGAATGTGTCACACGTCAAACTGAAAAGCTGAAACCCTAGTCGCCCAACGGGTGATGCGTCCGGTACAACGGGGCCTAGGAAAAATCCAGCTCAGAGCTTGATCGTCGGTCTCCAATTAAAATTTAACGTGCTCAAGATAGAGACGGAATTTTTCGAAGGCAAATCAGACGGCCAGTCTTTTCAACTCATATATAGAGTACTTGGTCTCTTGAGGTGACAATGTTCCAGGCGCGTTGTTAGTTGGGCGCTTTCTGATTTCATATTCCTGAAGAAGAACCGCCGCACTGCAGATAAAGCGGTGTCTGCCTGTAAAGTTAACTTCCTGGAGAAATCTGGCATTGCTGAGACCGGGGCGTTACACAGAGCTGATTTCAGATCCTCAAACGCAGCTTGCTGTGATGTCCCCAATTCAAACTGGGCACCTTTCCTGCGGAGAAAGTTTAGGGGTGCCTTCCTACTAGCAACGATTAGGAATTCACCATGCTGATGAATCTGGCAACACCTTTAGCATTTTTAGGAGGCTCGAATCTACGGATTGCGTGAGTTCTGAAATGATCGACCGAAACTCTAGTAGGTGACACAGTATGGCCCAAGAAGGACGTGGATGGTTTAGCAAAAGGTACCTTTGACAACTTGATCGTCAATCCAGCTTTACACAAGTGTTTAGAGCTTTCTCTAGACGAGCGAAGTGTTCTTCAAAGGTCTTGGAGAAAACAACACCATCCAGATAATGGCACAGATAATTAAATTTAATATTGGAGAAGATGCTAACTAGCAGCCTATTAAAAACCGCCACTTCCCCAGGGAGCCTGAAAGGCATCCCGTTGTATTCATACAAGTTCCATTCACTAGCGAAACCAGTCAGATATTTCGATTCTTCCACCAGAGGTATCTGGTTATAGGTTTGGTTAAGATCTAATATGGTGAAGAACATGGCCTTACGTTTGAAAATATAAGAACAGTCACGTCCGTAGGGAGCCAGAAAGGCACCCGGTTTTATTCATGCAGGTTCAATTCACTAGCGATAGCAGTCAGATATTTCGATTCTTCCACCAGAGGTATCTGGTTTTAGGCTTGGTTAAGATCTAAGATGGTGAAGAACATAGCCTTACGAAACCAAGAAAGACACGAATGCAAGTCGGGAAGGGGTGCTGATTATAGAATTATCTTACGATTTAATGCCCTCTAATCAAGCCGCCTTGAGGTTTCTGAACCAGAAAAATGGGTGAATAATACGCCTACATGGAGGGTCGAATGATACCATACCTCAGCATTTGGTCAATGATTTCCTTGAGGGACTTTGTTTCAGGTGGAGATAGCCTGTACAGAGGAAATCTTAGACGGACCGAATCCGGAAACTCGATTTTGTATTAAAGTAAGTCAGTCACACTAAGATTTTCCGAAAGACGTCGGAAAATGACTGACGTAATTTACGAATGCAATTAGCCGGTTCCTCAGGTAGATGGCTAACGTCTAACGACATCTCACTCCCGGTAGACGAAATAACAGATGATGATACAGAATTACATTTTAAATGAGGTATATGGAAATTAATCCTAAATTTGAATGTGCAGGAGTTACTTTGAAAATCGAGCACGATACCGGAATATGACATGAAATCTACACCTAATATCACAGGCCATGACAAATTTTTACCAACAAATAACATAAAATTAGATGTAAATTTAGAAATACGAAGTTTCACCTGAGTAAATCTTAAAATTTCTAGTGGGCAAGAGTTAGCGAAAACATATCTTACAGAAGGAGAAACCTATTCAGGAAATTTACAACTAAGCTTTAATTTTGAATACCATTCTTCCGAAACAATAGTGTGAACACTTCCGGAATCTAAGAGGGCAGTAACATGTTCATTGCTTATTTCAATTTTAAGGAATGGAACAAAATCTGAAGTATCGGAGGCAATCTTGAGGCACTCTTTTGGACCTTCAAAGATGGTCTTAGGCGTTCTTCCCTCTTTAGAAGATATGATTTCCGATTTAAACTGGGCTGGGCCTTGAGGTGCAGATAGTGGCGCGGACTCAGCCGAGCACCCTAGTCATTTTCTATTGCTGTGGTTAGCAAAGGTAAAACCAGAAGTAGGACAAGAAGATATACTATTTGACAAGTTACAGTTCTTAGCCTGGTGTGTGAATGGCCCGCATTTGGAACAACCTTGAGAAGACGATCCTCTTCCGTACTGACTTTTAATGGGACAGCATAGTCCCCATTTCTACCAGCAGACCCTGACATTAATTTATTAACTTTATTAGACAGTTCATAAATATGTTGAGCCAAGGAGTTTGGCATATTTTAGTGTTCATCTCTGATTTTAAGAGGAAATAGATCCCCTACACTATTACAGAAATTAAAGAGTATAGCCTGAACACGTTTAAGCTGGTTTACTTTCCAGGTTGAAACGTGTTGTCGTTTTTGTACATTATAATATACAGTTTGCTGACGTTCCGAATACATCGCAGTATTCTTTGTCAGGGCGACTGAAATACCCCTACTCGATCCGAGGTAACCAGTCTCCCAGGCAGCAATCCCACTACAAAGGGTGGTTCCTGACCTTGATCTATATATCCTAGCCTTTCTGGCTGACGTAAGCAGTGAAAAAAAGAGATCTACATCATTCGGAATTCTTTCATCCGCACGAAGAAAATGCTTTCGAGAGCGGATATGAAATCATCATCATCATCAACATCCTAAACCATCTCCAGTTTCCCGGGTGTGGTATATGCACCATGTGCCTTGTACCATTCCTCCTCCACCAACTTGTTGCAATCATGACCTCTCAGCAATACATCGTTCTTAACTGAATCTATCCATGTCCTTCGTGGCCTTCCCACGGGTCGTCTTCCTTACTTCTCTGTCAAATTCCTTCCTTGCAGTTCTCTTCATGTGGCCAAACCACTTCAGTCTTGATATCTGAATCTTATTGAGGAGAAAATCATCTATTCCCACTTCTTCTCGAATTTTCTCATTCCTAACCTTGTCTTTCCTGGTTTTATGGATCACAGTGCATAGAAATTTCATTTCAGCTGCCTGGAGTTTGTAATTATCTCTATTGGTCAGTGTTGTGGTTTCGAGACTGCATGTAAGAATTGGTGTATAATAGGACTTGTACAACGTCATTTTTGTTTTCATAGGTATTTGCACATCCCACAGCATGTGTCTTACCTGGTGGAAAAATTGTGTTGCCTTACTGATTCGATTGTTCACCTCATGTTTTGCTAGGTTGTCATTTGATTGAACGCCACCCAAAAAGAGCGGAACTGAACTAAGCTAACTAATTAAGGAATATTACAATGTAATTAACAATCAGATAATTATGATAACCACACCTGATGATTTATTGTTTGTATAAAAGTTCTAGTCATCTCTCTTTAGCTCTTGTGTACTGCTCTGTTTCTTTCTTATTAAACTCCGGGATGTTTCCCAAGGCTGAACAGAGCCACCTTCTCATAGTGTTTCTCAGAAAAATGTCAACCCCATTTTGAGTCGAAGAACGACGTTAACTTTCAACAGTTGGCATGTGTATGGTGACGGTTTTATTCACAGCATTGACGCATTACCAGAAAGTTATTCCGAATGAAGAAGCCTTAACAACGTTTTAGCACCGGCAGCCACTCGTAGACCTGGTATTGAATATAGAACTTGCAATTCTGTTTTCAGTTTTTGTTCATTCTACGATTATATGCCGATCCTACCTCGTTCCTACATCTTTGTTTGTTAAAGGTTCACTTGCAGTCTCGTCGTATTTATAATATCTGTGCATTGCTCTTTGTATCGAGATATCGATTATAGGAAATACCTTAGCATTGTTGATTTTACAGCGGTGTGAAAATTATTAGAAAATTTTGTATAAAATCACTTTTATTCATTGATATTTTTCTTCCAATTGAAATTAATCACATATTTAGTATTTGGTATGCATTCCCTTTGATTATATGGCAGATTCAGTGCGATATGGCATGCTTTCTACATTTTTTTTGCAGGAATCTTTGATTTGCTTATCATAGTGCCATTTATTAATAAGTGTGTCTATGATATTTATCCTTGTTTTAATGCTGTTTTTCTTCAGTTTTCATTTCACAATGGCCCAGAGATTCTCAATGGGGTTTACATCTGGACTACTGCAGGCCAAGAAAGTGCTTTTACTTTGTTTCCACTTAAAAGCTTCGTCACAGACTTCGCTTTATGGCAAGGAGCAACATCGTGTATGAATACAAAGTCACCATTGGGAATCCACTCTCTCATTTGCGTCAATAATCTTCTTTCATGTACTGTTTTGTATTGAGGCTGGTTCATCATACCCTCTACAATATACAGACGTCCTATACCATGAACTGACGTAACACTCCAGACCTTAACCTGGATGGGATGCTTGACAGTTTGTGCAATTAATTGGGGCAAGAACTCTTCATCAGTGCTTCTCCTCACGTACTCACTACTTTCGCCTGTTATTGCAAACACTGGTTCGTCGGAAAAACATGCCTGGAAAAATTAAAAACATATCTAATACCATACACACATCAGTATAATGAAAATTAAATGAATAAGTTTCTTGCAAGGGGAATTTCTTTCATTTGTGTTAAATTTGGATTTCTCTTACTTCAGAATAACGTATCATAATTCAGGTTCACTGACTGGTATTATTATAAGTAACCAATTATAATTTTATAATACCTTGCTCCAGTCATCTCCGAAACGTTCACTCACGTCTTTTGCCCACGCTTCATCCAGGTGTCAGCGCAAGACACACACAAGCCAGTAACGGGAACATCTGATTCAGTTGTTTCCAAATCACTGTTTAGGTTCACAGTTTCCTGCACTGATGATGTCAGATTATCCTCACATTACTTCTCTTTGTATGAGTCTACCTTGCAGCTGGGGGTGGCATGTTCATAATTCCACAAAACAAGCTGGTATCTTCCCTTCCAATACCTGAACATCTCATTCCATAGCACAATCTCAGGTTGCTTCATAAGTCCAGTTATTCACTTCAGACGTTCTAGAAGCAATATAAAACTGACAGCTGTCACAATACAAATATAACGTACAGACTACACCAACCCTCTCTTCGTCTTCATATAACTTCAAATCTCGCGCACAACAGTTAGCACATGCACAAGCTGAACGAATAACTTCTCGCAGAATCCTCAAATCTATGAACCTAAACCCACTTGAGGATTTATCTTCCATCTTGTATTCATCGAACGAAATGCCTCAATCAATATTCGTCTCAGCAGCACAGGATATCTTGAACGAAGTACTGCGGATACTGGTATCCTGTTCTGTGCCTTGCCCTCATACATTCGATTTCTTTTTCGTAAACCGAGAAGAACTGTCCTTTTTTTTTACTTTCTTCAAAACTCTACGTTCACCTCAAGGCATACTGTTACTTTGAATAACATACAACTAACAAAATTAGCAATTGGTAAATCGGATATGAAACCACAGCAACACATATAGATAAATACGCTGTCAACAAAGGAACCTGAAGAATGCGGCGGCCATACTTTTCCACAGCTTTATTGATGACAGGTTTCCATGGAAGAAAGACAAACACGTGGAAATTCTCCGTAAGAGTAATGAAAAAACTCGTCCTACAGAGTTGGGCGTGGCAGTATACAAGCAGTTACAGATACTCATTTTTCTCATATTTATACATGGCATTGACCTGTAATATTTTTTATTAAAATCCTGACATGTTAAGGTATATTATGAGCAAATAAAAATTGGCTATTTTTACTCATTTTTACGTATGTTCCCCCTTAAAAGGTGTTTTTATGGGTACCATAGGTAGTTTAAGACAGTATAGTACATCAGCTGTGTCAAGACACATACAAAATGTAGTTACTAAGGAGATACTCTAATATCAAAATAAAGCTACACTAGAGGGTTCGGTCAAAGCTTTAAGAGTATTATGTCAGCAGATTGGAAAAATGGAACAATACCCACTGGCTGGAAACGATCCATCATCTACGTTCCTATACCAAAAAAGGCGATCTGTTGGACTGCACAAACTACAGTACGCTTGTCCTAATATCACATGCTAGTAAGATGTTGCTAAAGATTATGCAACGAAGATTAGAACTTTAATTGTCTAAACCTCGAGCTCGTTTTAGGATAGATATCATTAATAATATGCGTTGGATGGTAGAGGGAGCACAGGAGTTGGTCACCAGAAGGCCTTTTATAGTGTAAATCACAGGACCATGAGGGATGTCCTTAGACGGATTAACATCTTTCTGTTTTGGATCCCAACTACCGATTTAAATTCACACTCTTGACTTAGTTATATGGTTCTCCAAGTACTGATATACATTTTACCTGGACTTTTTCTGACCGTAAATTGGCAGGTGCGATTCTAGCTCAGTCAGGTGGTATTTGAAGGTGTTCAAATACGTCATCCCCAAGCTGGTAGATTTACGAGCAGGTAAATGTGCTCTTGCGGGACTAACTTCCGGCACCTCGGCGTCTTCGAAAACTGTACAAGTAGAGTAGTTAGTGGTACGTAAAGCCAATAACAAAAATATTCAATACTATTGTTGAAATTGTACTTTTTCTGTTCTTCTGGGTTTATTTTATCTTACTGTATATTATTTACTTCTCATTGGCAACGGTGAGGTTTGGATTCATGGTTCCTTTTTATAGTTAACCCCAGGACTACTAACGGGGGGTACATTGTGCCCACCACCTGCTATTTATTGCTCTGTTTCTTTTGACATTTGATACTAAAAGGCTGTAAAATGTATTCATTGTTACCAACTCCGAATGGTGTATTTGGTTTGCTCATTTTTACCGTCTGAAGGCGGCGCAGTCATTCAAACATGAGTGAGCAAGAAGTAACCCCTTCACATAATTAGTATTGGCAGGATTTATAGCGTTGTTGGCCACTCACAGTAAAACTGAAATAGTTTCTTTCTTGACTGCTACTAGACATTACTAACTGGATAGTTCTGTGTGTACTCCAAGAGCATTGCACCTGATGGATGGATGCTGGAATACTCTCCGAGATAGCTAATTCGTCTGAAGATGACGACATTGATATTACTGTTAGTGAAAACGAAGAAGGAACTGAGAATATATATATATATATATATATTAAAAAAGTGAGCTGGATTACCATCATGAGAGAGATACACAGATAAACCCAGTTTCAAAACTGTTATCCGCCAGACGCGTAGAAATGATTCATCAGACTGAATGTAGAACATTGAAAATATTTGCACTTTAACAATAGCTCAGTCAGCTGTTTATTTATGGGGTTGACAGCTGATAATGTTACCAAGTTGAAATATATTTCTTTAGTTGATTGTAAGGAATGTGAAATAAGTTGGTAAATATCTCCAATAATAAACATCAGAGATTCACAGGAACTTGACTTTAAGTGCTCGACACAAAGCGCACACCCGTTGGTATACAATGACATTAAAAATAGGGTTGATATTCCTAGGGTTAAAATTTAACGTCACGCAGATAACAATAGAACAACAGTGGAAGCTATTGGATAAGGGTGACAGTGGGTTGAGTGAGAAGACGTATGCATAGAACGGAACTTTCTTTCACACATCACAGGAAAACTAGAATCCAGCTTTGAATTGTTGATGCTAGTAAAATAAATTTTAATTTATCTTCTGGGAAAATAAATTGTTAGATGATGCAAATATCTGTGAGTTTTCCGCAAATGTGTAGTAAAGCTGGAAATATGGTCATAATAATTATAACACCAGCTGCGCGGCGGAAATACTTGATGCGAGTCCCTCGACCTCTTGACGCGAGTGTAACGTCCAGCCGTCAGAGCAAATGAACACTATGACTATCTCGAGGAAGAACATCTATACTATACACTCTTGTGCCTTTCAGCGTTCCGTCTGCAAGACTTGTGAAGTTACTAAACGCCTCAAGAATAACCTATATTCAACTATCCCTGAGACCTCGTTTATTTCCATATTCTTATCTTTAAAACTGATTCTGACCATCGTCTTCTGTGTTTCCCTCTACGTCACTTACCTTCCACAACAACTTCATTATTCTCCTAGACAACCTACCTTCCTCCGCTCGCTTCACATGACCTCTCCACAGAAGCCGGTTCACGTGTACCGCTTCATTTATCGTGTTCATTCATAACTCAGTCTTAGTACCTTCCTGCCATTGTTCCCACGTGCTTGTAGCAGCTATTTCTAACAGCAAACAGACTGGTACACAGATAGACTTCTTTCTTACAGAACACTCTGGCTGCGCGGTTAGAGTCACACACCTGTCAACACCACTGACGGCAGCCCTGAAGCTGGTTTTCCGTGGTTTCCCATTTTCATACCAGGCAAACGCAGGGACGCTTCCTTCCCACTGCTGTCCCGTCGTCATAAGACTTATCTGTGTCGTAAAGCAAATTGTAAAATAAATAAAACACACACTGCGAGCTTCACACTTACTGTGCTACCATCCTGGAGAATACACATCCTAAATAGCTGAAGTGATCTACCTGTTCCAGATTTGTATCACCAACTTCAGTTTACATTCTCTAAGGTTTCTGGATACTCACTGCATTAGCTTTGCTGTACCAATCACACTTACTGTGCTACCATCCTGGGAGAATACACATCCTAAATAGCTGAAGTGATCTACCTGTTCCAGATTTGTATCACCAACTTCAGATTCAAAAATTCTGTAAGGTTTCTGGATACTCACTGCATCTATTTTCAAATTACTACTAGGCCACCATATCTTAGTGTTAGAGCAACCAACGCGAAGTTTCTAGATCCCGGGCTTCAGCAGAGTCTGCCAAACTGCTTACTGAATCCCTCCCTGTCACTTTTTACTTTCCAGTAGTTTATCCATTAAAAGTAGGAATAACAAACAGCTTTGTCTAATTCCTGAAACTCCTTGAACAAAGAACTCATTTCGCTCTCCGTACCCCAACTGTCATCATAAATGCCTTTGATTGCTCAATTATAGTATATATATTATTTGCTTTACGCCGCACATAAATTCGGATAAGTCTTATGGCTTCGCTGCGATAGGAGAGGCCTACGAGAAGGAAGGAATCTTCCGTGGCCTTCATTAAGGTACAGCCATCTTTAGGGCTGCCAACAGTGGGGTTCGAACCCACTATATTCCGGATGCAAGCTCACAGCTGTGCGCCCCTAACCATACAGCCAACTCACCCGACAATTATAGCATATTATATTATGTTATATTATAAGAATAATTTAGTGTGGCTATTTCTAGCCTGGTGCAACCCTTGTAAGGCAGACCCTCCGATGAAGGTGGGCGGCATCTGCCATATGTAGACTACTGCATTATATTGTGGTAGAGGATAGTGTTAGGTGTAGTGTGTGAGTTGCAGGGATGTTGGGGAGAGCACAAACACCAGCCCCGAGTCACTGGAATTAACCAATGAAGGTTAAAATCCCGACCAGGCCGGGAATCGAGCCCGGGACCCTCTGAACCGAAAACCAGTATGCTGACCATTCAGCCAACGAGTCGGATATAATATTATATTATATTATATTATATTATATTATATTATATTATATTATATTATATTATATTATATTATATTATATTATATTATATTATATTATATTATATTATATTATATTATATTATATTATATTATATTATATCACATTATAATAGTGGTTGCAGAGACCATAGGCCTTCGAGTAGGAGCAGATGCATAAAAACAGCGAAACATTTTTTCAGTCGGTGACTAATTCTTTCTTTCTTAATCAGTTTACCCCACAGGGTTGGTTTATTCCTCGGACTCAGCGAAGGATCCCACATCTACCGCTTCAAAAGCAGTGTCCTGGATCGTCAGACTTTGGGTCAAGGATAAACTGGGAAAGAGGACAAGTACCTCGTCCAGGTTGCCTCACAAAAGTTCAAATAAAGCGTATAGGAATGTTTTGAGATATTAGAGAGCTATCGGCTGTCCTGAAAATACTTTACTGCAGTTTCCTATTTTACTTGCAGGCAAACAGCCGATTCCTTCCAACTCCTCACCCAGTTCCATTTCATCTTCATTTATCTAGAAAAATGTTCAAATGTTGAGGATTTTTCCTCCATTAAAAATAGTTTACACCTGTTCAAGCAATTTTGCTAATGGGCCTTATTTTTTCAAAATTTAACGATTAAAATCTCTCATACTTTTGCAGTCACATTCGCGCAGATACTTGTGGCTTGTAGTCGCTACGCATTCACGTTTGAGCTGAAGGTTTCAGCACTGTTTTCTTTTACTAATGCATCTATCTTATTTTATTTTCTCAATAATTAATTTTTGTTGTGTTCTCTTTTGTTTTAGAGCTATCTGCAATATTTTGAACCATTGTTACTCCTTGTTGCTTGACGTAAGTCTCGTCTTATTCGTTAGAATTTAAATGCAGCGCTGCGCTACCTTCATTCGCACTGCAACAACGCACTTTCCTCCACAATCAAGCTAAATTCTCTGATTCATCAGCAACTTTCATCTAATCCTATTGTACGCATGATAATGAATTGTCCACAGCGTCTACAGAAAGACAGTAGTGTAAGAGAAAATGGGGGAAAACCGTTCGTTTTTTCCTATAAACACCCAGTCTATTCAAAGATTTTTTAAATGATATGTATATCAAAACCTTCCTCCGGATGTGTATACACTAAATATGAGGCTTGGTCGAGATCCATCCAGCCGTTTCGCCGTGATGATGGAACAGACAGACAAACAGACAGATAAACGGACACGAAAAATGAAAAAAGCACCGGATCTGTACTGAGTTGACCTAAAAAGGATAAATATCTGAAAATTTGGCAAAACAAATGAAATTACAGACAGCGGACCGCCTACAACTTTATTTATATAGATAAGCATGGACACGTCCAGAAGTGCAGACCTTTATTTCGAGAGTCGCTGCTTTGAAACTGTACGACATATCTACAAACGGAACTCACCATCAGACGTCTCATTAAGTGTTTACATGGTTGGTCCTACGACATCTTCTCGTATCTCCTATATTTATGGGTTAGATTGAGTTAGAGTCATTGAAATGAGTAACATTTTGTACAGTTTTATCACTCATGTGACAGCTAGAATCACAAGATTTGGCTATCATATGGCAACTGGTCATGTCAACATGCGAGCTGAATGTCGTCACTATATTATGTTTCCTATAAGTGTGCGAAGCGAGAACATAATCGTGTAAGAAGTACAAAATTAACTTGAAATCGAGAAATACATCTCTATTTAACTAGGGGATAGAAATACGACCAAAGTTGTAGATCTCTCCAGAATGCAAAAGATTGTGCTTTCTGTTTTGTGAGATGACTTACCGCTTAGCCACCAATTATCCCGAAACGAAGGTCTACACCGCCGTTAAAATTTCATCCCTATTCCGATATTTTCCGGCGCCAAAATTTATACATTTGCATAGCTTAGAATATTTCCTCAAAGAAAGAGTGTCCAGGCTTCGCGATTAGCATTCGCATATGTATGGAGGAAGAAAATAATACAGTTAAGAAAGTTGTAATTAATAGAAAATAGGTCAATAATTGAGGACAGTCGGATAGGATAATAATATGTAAACACCAAGTGAATGTATTGGAAAATCAGATGCCGCTCAATAAATTATGCTGATATGAGTTAAGGATATAAGAAAGCGGTAACAGATGGGAAATTTAGGCGCAGGGATTCTTAGGTAAACACATGAGAAGATGACTAATGGTGTTATTACTTAAGCTATTCGATGACGGTTATAACCTCCAACGATATTCTACCAATATCCCGTAGAATGGCCGATTGATGTCTCTCTTGCTTTCTACCCAAGGGACAACCACGAATTTACAGGAAAGATGACGAAAATAGCAATACGCTACTTCCTTGCTGGCAAGCAGTCAGAGAAGTTGCCATGGTAACCTGTAGGTTCGTTGTCGGTCTGTCGGTCACTCAATGCAGAGCATGATACCCGCAGAAATTAGTAATTTTCTCCGTCATTTGAAGAGCAAGGTCAATTATGAACATACTATAAGTTGTTTATAATGAAGAGATGTTTCACATACAGACCACGACGTTATAACAGAAAATGGGGGAAAACTGTTCGGGTTTTCCTATAAACACCCAGTCTATTCAAATATTTTAAAATGATACGCATATCAAAACCTTCCCCGGGATGTGTATATACCAAATATGACGTTTGTTTAAGATCTGTCCAGGCGTTTCACCGTGATGGTGGTACAAACAGACAAACAGACAGCAAACAAACGGACAAATAGACACGAAAAATAAAAAAACACCGATTCGGTATTGAGTTGACATAAAACGGATAAATATCTGAAAAATAGGCAGAACAAACGAAATTTCAGACAGCGGACCCCTACAATTTTATTTATATAAATAACAGATAACATTTATCAAGCTAAGTGAGAATACTTGCATGGTAAAATTTGCTATTAATTTGAGGTAATAACGTTTAAATGAGGTACCTCGATTATTTAACTTAAATATACTAAGTCCTTACAACCAATAATTAATTATTTAATATATCTTGAAGGAAACTGATTACTGCCAAATGGGTTAGAGCTCAAATTCTGGAATCCCCAAATTACAACTGTTTGATCAATCAATCAATCAATCAATCAATCAATCAATCAATCAATCAATCAATCAATCAATCAATCAATCAATCAATCAATCAATCAATCAATCAATCAATCAATCAATCAATCAATCAATCAGTACTGATCTGCATTTAGGGCAGTCACCCAGGTGGCAGATTCCCTACCTGTTGCTTTTCTATCCTAATCCTAAATGATTTCAATGAAATTCGAAATTTATTGAACGTCTCCCTTGGTAAGTTATTCCAAACCCTAACTCCCCTTCCTATAAATGAATATTTGCCCCAGTTTGTCCTCTTGAATTCCAATTTTATCTTCATATTGTGACCTTTCCTACTTTTATAAACGCCACTCAGACTTATTCGTCTACTAATGTCATTCCACGCCATCTCTCCGCTGACAGCTCGGAACATACCACTTAGTCGAGCAGCTCCTCTTCTTTCTCTCAATTCATCTCAACTCAAACTTTGCAGCAGTTTTGTAGTGCTACTCTTTTGTCGGAAATCACCCAGAACAAATCGAGCTACTTTTCTTTGGATTTTTTCCAGTTCTTGAATTAGGTAATCCTGGTGAGGGTCCCATACACTGGAACCATACTCTAGTTGGGGTATTACCAGAGACTTATATGCCCTCTCCTTTACATCCTTACTACAACCCCTAAACACCCTCATAACCATGTGCAGATATCTGTGCCCTTTATTTACAATCCCATTTATGTGATTACCCCAATGAAGATCTTTCCTTATATTAACACCTAGATACTTACAATGATCCCCAAAAGGAACTTTCACCCCATCAACGCAGTAATTAAAACTGAGGGGACTTTTCCTATTTGGGAAACTCACGACCTGATTTTTAACCCCGTTTATCAACATACCATTGCCTGCTGTCTATCTCACATTTTCGAGGTCACGTTGCAGTTGCTCACAATCTTGTAACTTATTTATCACTCTATAGAGAATAACATCATGCGCAAAAAGCCTTACCTCCGATTCCACTCCTTTACTCATATCATTTATATATATAAGGAAACATAAAGGTCAGATAATACTGCCTTGAGGAATTCCCCTCTTAATTATTACAGGGTCAGATAAAGCTTCACCTACTCTAATTCTCTGGGATCTGTTTTCTAGAAATATAGCAACCCATTCAGCCACTCTTTTGTCTAGTCCAATTGCACTCATTTTTGCCAGTAGTCTCCCATGATCTACCCTATCAAATGCTTTAGACAGGTCAATCGCGATACAGTCCATTTGACATCCTGAATCCAAGATATCTGCTATATCTTGCTGGAATCCTACAAGTTGAGCTTCAGTGGAATAACCTTTCCTAAAACCGAACTGCCTTCTATCGAACCAGTTATTAATTTCACAAACATGTCTAATATAATCAGAAAGAATGCCTTCCCAAAGCTTACATACAATGCATGTCAAACTGACTGGCCTGTAATTTTCAGCTTTATGTCTATCACCCTTTCCTTTATATACAGGGGCTACAATAGCAACTCTCCATTCATCTGGTATAGCTCCTCCGACCAAACAATAATCAAATAAGTACTTCAGATATGGTACTATATACCAACCCATTGTCTTTAGTAGATCCCCAGAAATCTGATCAATTCCAGCTGCTTTTCTAGTTTTCAACTTTTGTATCTTATTGTAAATATAATTGTTATCATATGTAAATTTTATTACTTCTTTGGCCTTAGTCTCCTCCTCTATCTCGACATTATCCTTGTAACCAACAATCTTTACATACTGCTGACTGAATACTTCTGCCTTTTGAAGATCCTCACATACACCCTCCCCTTGTTCATTAATTATTCCTGGAATGTCCTTCTTGGAACCTGTTTCTGCCTTAAAGTACCTATACATACCCTTCCATTTTTCACTAAAATTTGTATGACTGCCAATTATGCTTGCCATCATGTTATCCTTAGCTGCCTTCATTGCTAGATTCAATTTTTTAGTACGTTCCTTCAATTTCTCCTTACTTCCACAGCCACTTCTAACTCTATTTCTTTCCAGTCTGCACCACCTTCTTAGTCTCGTTATTTCTCTATTATAATAAGGCTGGTCTTTACCATTCCTTACCACCCTAAAAGGTACAAACCTGTTTTCGCATTCCTCAACTATTTCTTTAAACCCATCCCAGAGTCCGTTTACATTATTATTTACCGTTTTCCACCGATCATAGTTACTTTTTAGAAACTTCCTCATGCCTGCTTTATCAGTCATACGGTACTGCCTAATAGTCCTACTTTTAAGACCTTCCTTTCTATCAGATTTATTTTTAACTACCACAAAACATCTTCATGTTCACTAATACCATCTATTACTTCAGTTTCCCTATAGAGCTCATCTGGTTTTATCAGCACCACATCCAAGATATTTTTCCCTCTGGTTGGTTCCATCACTTTCTGAGTCAGCTGTCCTTCCCATATTAACTTATTTGCCATTTGCTGGTCATGCTTCCTGTCGTTCGCATTTCCTTCCCAATTGACATCTGGCAAATTCAGATCTCCCGCTACAATCACATTTCTTTCCATGTCATTTCCCACACAGCTGACTATCCTATCAAATAATTCCAAATCCGCGTCAGTGCTACCCTTTCCCGATCTGTACACTCCAAATATATCAAGTTGCCTATTATCTTTAGAAATGAGCCTTAAACCTATAATTTCATGTGTCTCATCTTTATCTTTTTCGTAGCTTACAAATTCTTCTTTCACCAGAATGAACACTCCTCCTTCCACCATTCCTATCCTATCTCTACGATACACACTCCAGTGCCGTGAGAAAATTTCTCCATCCATTATATCATTTCTCAGCCATGATTCAACTCCTATTATAATATCAGGTAAATATATATCTATTAAATTTCTTAATTCTATCCCTTTCTTTACAATACTTCTACAGTTCAACACTGACAATTTTATGTCATCCCTACTTGATTTCCAGTTCCGTGTTCCCTTACCACCGCTCCCTAGGCCACCCTGTTTCCCTGAATGTGCCTCCCTATTACCCTTCCAAACAAATTTCCTAACTTATACGTACCACTGCGGTTTAAATGAAGGCCATTTGAGCGCAGATCCCTATCTCCTATCCACCCATTAGGATCTAGAAATTTCACTTCCAGTTTCCCACATACCCACTCCACAGTCTCATTTAAATCCCCAATCACCCTCCAGTCAGTATCCCTCCTACACAGTATTCCACTAATAAAATTCTCCGCTTTCTTAAACTTCACCCGTGCTGCATTTACCAGATCCCACACATCTCCAACTATGTTGGTACTTATATCAGCTTGCCTTACGTTGTTGGTGCCAACATGAAACACTACCACTTTCTCCTTCCCCTCCTCCCTCTCTTCTACTTTCTTCAACATCTGCCTCAACCTAATTCCTGGATAACATTCTACCCTGGTTCACTTTCCCCACGTGTCTAACTATGGAATCCCCCATGATCAGATCCTCAACCCTACCCACCTCATTTGATCCACTCCCCTCCTGGACAGCCCTATCTTTCGTGATAGCTGCAGAAGCTACTTCCTCCTCCCTTTTCTCCTTCCCATGACCCTGTTCCACCTGTCTTTTCATATCCTCTACTCTACATTTCCCTTTCCTACCTTTTCCCTTCCTCCTACTTCCACACATCTCACCAACAGTTCCCTGTCCGTCATCTTCCCTCTGTTGTTCTACCTGGAGTGACTCGTACCGATTTCGCACAGACACCTGTCCTGAATTCTGATCCTGAATAGAGCCCTTAGCCTTCAATCTCCTTCCCCTTAGAACATTAGACCACCTGTCTTCTACAATTCTCCCTCTCCTTCCCCTCCTTGTTGTACACCTACTGTAACCTGTACATTGTTTGAGGGAGTCCTATATTCCTTCCTGTCTTCTGTGAGAATCCTAATTATCTCCCTCAAACTTTACAACTCCTCCCTCATACCCCTCAAAGCCTCGCCACACCCACAGTTCGTATACTCGCGCTCCTTAGCCATTCTTTACGGGAAAAAATGAAATTAAAAATAAAATAATTTAAAAAATAAATGAACGGAGGGATATAATGTCTGGGATAGTACTCAAAGATCACACAACAATAGGGTAATTAATCTACGACTACACTACAATACTACTCTATTTTTTATCCTACAACCTGTAACAGGATAAAAACTGCTGTTAATTACTGAATATCGAAAGTAATACACAAGAACTACACAATTCCAAACTGCAATTAAGCCTATCCTAATTACAACAACATAATTTTTAATAAAAGTTTCTACGGATACTTCTACTACACCAGTACTACACAAATATTTTACAATAATAAAATAAGCACACTAAATTCTAATAGGATATTACTCGTATACTACTGTACAGTACACTACAGTAATTTTTTAACTACTTTCAGACGTATCCTAATTTCGTTACCGGTACCGTATGTCACTACTAAGTACAAACAGATATGAACTTTGCAAGAACTATTGTACTCAAAGATTACCAACAATGCTAAATGCTTAGACAAATTATTATTAGTATTACGATCTAATAGATACACACGAAAGATAACACACGAATATAGCAGGCAAGATACGGCACTATCTAAATGTACTGTACCTATACTACAATGTATCTACACTACACCACACTACGTTTGGTTAAATTCTTAAGTATCGAAAGGATTGCCGTACACGAAGAAAAACACGAATATAACTGGCAAGATGCTATCTAATATATTATACCTTATCTTCACCACAATTCTACTGAAATGTGGTTACGTGATTATTACAGCTGGTGGATTACTATTATTTTCCCTAATCCACGTGACTGAGAGTAAAAGTGTCCTTAATTAGGCCTATTGAAAAATACGAGGTTGTCTACAATAATTTCTCAAATATTTCTATCAAAACTACTCCTACTACTCCAGGGACTCTAACTGCAATTTGGCCTACTGGGATATATGAACTTTATTATTATTAGCTAACCGCTCGTAAATACTGAAAGATCGAGGGAGGAAAGTATAAATTACGGATACTTTAACCTACTCAGAAATACAAATGATTGGAATACAAGGCCAGCTGATTTATATTTATATTTACTTGACTGCACTACTCCCTTTGTTCACGACTGTAGCCAAAAATGCAATATTTGAATATGAGGAGCGACAATAATGAATAACAATACAACGACTGTTAACTACTACCGTGTAATCTCTTTAGCTACTTTTTAAATGGAAGACAGGCGTATCGTCTTTTTTAAATGTAGTAAATTATTGCCTTCGCGATAGTTCGGACGGATATCTATACGAAATACCGGAGGAATTTCGGCGGAAGTTACGGTACTATTCCTTATGATAAGCTGCCTTTGTAAGTATTATACCAACGAACCTACAGATATTCACAAATATTTTAAAAGTTAATATTATTACCTAAAGTTTTTCCTAAACCTAAATTCGAAACAAGGTACACCTAGCTAGCCTACTTAACCTAGAAAACGTAAATTACTGAAGACCAACTGAATTACTTGTTATAAAATTTAAATAAATATCACTACCAACAAGCACTAAACACCACTATATAAATAGCACTAAATGAATCACAAATACAAAACATTAAGCTATTTCAATAATTTTAACTACTTTATCACTACAATAATGCAAGAGCTCTCTCAACAGCCAACCGTTCTCAAGCGCATCCAACAATGCAAGGCCAGATCAGGAAATAATTAAATCTCAACTTTTAAGATTAACGTATTGAGGTGACAATTAATAAATAGATAAACTAGCATCAAATCAATTACTATTTAGGACACAACCACGAAGTGACAAGCGTGAAGAATATATGTTATAGTCATGTGGGAATGATCCTTCACTATCAGCACATCAGTTGTCTTTCATTATTTTTTATAAACAAGAGAAAGGGCAAAAAAGTATTCATTATCAAAATAAATGCCATTATAAGGCAACAAACCTGAACAATAGACAAGGCATAATATAACGTACTGTAAACTAGTTTTAACCCTAGAACACTAACCCTTCGTAAATTTTACGACAGTAGGTAGCAGAACGGTATAGTTTAATGCCTTCCGCGCGTGCGTGCGTGCCGCTATTTTGTGTAGCTGATTTCTTCGAGCAGTTATTGACTGTGGCATGTGCGATTGTTGATATCTTTGCTCATTCTTGTAATAATTGGGTGGGTGTCGTCATATTCACGAACGGTTAGTGATAGTGTGAACTTATAAGTATAATGTTTCGTCATGCCTTTTTTACATTTATACTTATTTAATTTATTTTCTTGGTAGTTTTGGTTTCTTTGCGATGTAAATAACCTACATTCATAATTTAAGGGTTTATTTTAATATGTTGTGTTATAATTTTTTTTTATAAAACGTGTTCATTTAATACTTTCTGTGCGCCAAGTTTTCTACATTTAATAAATAATCACATAAAATTGTTTAATATCTACGTATTTTGATTCATGTTAAGTTCACGACACTATAGGAACTCTTAATAACCAAATTCTTGCCAAATATAAGCTGTTCCGTAGAAAATATAACAATTATAAATTGGAGTAGTAAAATTTACGAAGGTTTTGTAATAATGTGTGGCGAAATTATAATTTTGAGGCTTCGTTTACATCAGTAGAAAAGAATGTGACGATATATTATTAGGCCCATCCTCGCATATAAGAAACTTCGATAGACCTTGAATAAACTTTATGCAAGAATCAGATTAGAAATTATGTTAACAGAAGAAAAATTTGGCCCGAACGGTTATTAAGGATTCCCAATTTTTTAATTATGAGATTGAACTATAGCTATTTTACCTGCTTATAAAATCGATACAGGAAACTTCTATAAATAAACTCTTTATTTAAAGCAAGCCAATAACAATATTAGAATATTAAGTTTAAGGTTCCGGAATCAGCATATACTTAGTTAAGCTGATTATACATAATGAAATCAAACTGTTACAAGGGCATAAGAAAACATAATTGCCCAAAGTTAAATCAAAATGGAATAAAACATTTTGACGCCTAGCGCCGATGAAAAGTGTTTTTCTAGCCTGAAAACAACTGATATATTTAGCCAGGAACATAATCCAATCCTCTGAACAGCGTCTTTCGCCAGGAACACGAATATCCGCCTGCTGTCGACTCCAACTTACTCCAGACTACATGGGTCATTAGTATTTTGTTTGTATCAGATCATTTGCCACATTGTCGCAATTATGAATAGCGGCCACCAGGTGCGCCACCAACTTTAGTAAATAGTCACGCCAACAGGTAGCACACCAGCTGCACAACTTTCCGAATAGTTCCTAAGGTTATCAAGTTCCGTATTAACGTTACAACAATATTCCTACAATAATAGGACATTCATTCAAAAAATGTATTTGTGAAGCACGTTCTATATTTTCTGTTTATTTGTGATAACTTTTGATAGCTCTGTTCATAAGGCATTCTTTCGAAATATGTGTTTATGAATCAAGTCCTTTTTCTGTGTATTTATGAAGATTATGAAAACTAACCAATCTCATTTTCAGTGTCTGTGTCGTTCGTCTGCCCTCTTTGACATCCTGCCAGTTTTTCCTGAGCCCGTCGAGCAGCGCTTTCTTCCACTCCTTTGGTAAAGGGCCTGTCTGTCTTCTGGGTGCTGTCTCAGCCTAAAACCCTGATAGCTTTTCGTCATACTTCTGAAACAACCCGTCATTGATTTCATCCTCACCGAGCTGAGTGGCTCAGACGGTTGAGGCGCTGGCCTTCTGACACCAACTTGGCTGGTTCGAACTTGGCTCAATTCGGTGGTATTTTAACGTGCTCAAATACATAAGCCCCTTGTCAGTAGATTTAATAGCACGTAAAAGAAATCCTGGGGACTAAATTCCCGGACCTCGGCAAATCCCAAATCCGTAAAAGTAGTTAGTGTGACGTAAAGCCAATAACATTATTATATCAATTTAGGAAGGCTCGGAACATAATGGGCTGACTGCAAGGGGTCACACTCTTGATTATGAAACTATAGGTACATATATTAACAGAAATAATTACAATATATACATTTACTAGCGCTTTCCCCGCGACTTCGCTCGCGTCATAGTTGAGTTATGTCCCATTATATCATATTATTTCCCATTTTCTTTTGAAGTCCACTGAACCAACCTTACGCGTTCATCGACTTTTGTACCAAATGTAAGACATGAACATAAATGATGTGTTTTCCCGTCCCGGCTTCGGTCGGAATTGGAAAGTTTCACGCGTGTTCCGAGTTCGCTGTTAAATGAAATTCTCTTGTAATAACAGTAGCTTCTATTATTTTTTAACACCGTCACACGTAATCTAATGCCATTGCACAACTTAGGTGGTTTGAGGTTACGTAACAACATTACAGGTGCTCCTACTTTCAAACGAAGTTTGTGAGATGGGAATCCTGGAGGATTACGGTAAGGTAAGGTTTGTTCTGCCCGAAGGCAGGTCCGAACCTCCGCAGAGGTGTCCTGAACCGGAGTTTACGTGCGGTAGGGTGGCCGGTTCCTTTCCGCTCCTCCATTGCCTTACCCCCACCAACAGCGCGTGGCAACCCATCCACTTCTCGACCACGCCCAATGTTGCTTAACTTCGGAGATCTCACGGGATCCGGTGTTTCAACACGGCTACGGCCGTTGGCGGAGGATTAAGAGTATTTAGTAATTCTACTGGATAACTGAGAGCATCGTCCGTTTGTAATACCGTGTCGACCGATTTAGACTCTATTTCTTCTGCATCAAAATATGTAAGCAATGCTTCATTTAATTCAGGGACTCTCAAACGCCCAAAATCTCACGCGTGCAAATCGAGGCGCAAGAGCTCCGTGCACTGTGCATCGGTCCCGCTCGGCTCGGCTCGCACCAACGCCTCGTCTCTGGGCTACTCGGCTAAGCTCGGCTCAACTCGGCTCGGATTTGGAGCGCTACGGAGCAAGTGTGGAAGAGGGAGACAGGGGGAGCGAGCGAGACAGGCGTGGGGAAAGAGAGAGACAGCGCTATTGCTCCAAATCGAGGAGTGGGGGTCTGCACTCTGGTCATCGAAGCGAAGTCGTCTTTTGCACCGTGCACAGTGCATACACCAGGCGCATGCACCCTGAGAGGCCCTGATTTAATTCATTAGCCGTCTCATTAAAGTAAACCTGCAAAAATCCAGGATCTTGATGAGCATTTGGCAATAGACTGCCTATGGAATGCTAAATTTGACCTTGTACTTTGAATGTAGGCATAAAGCCGGGTTGGATGACTTGCTTAGCACCAAAAGATGTCATTTGAAAACAGCTGATATGTTTTCTAATTCGATCAAAAAAATTACCATGATCTGGATGGGCACCCATTAGTAACTGTACAATGGTTCAGGTGGAGATTAGAGTGGTGGCAGCAAAACCTTGCCAGAATCGCAACACATGCCTGGTGTTTCATCTTTCCACTCGAGAGCATTGCAGAATTGGCATTTATGGACGATTGTACCAATGGTTCTCAAGCTGTTATCTTCGTAATTCATTTCAGGATCGTAAGACATCCCGGAACGAAACTTAATGTTACATGGACGCAGTCGTCTTTCTTTTCGGACCTCTGGGTGATGTTGCTCATATCGCATTTGAATTGTCCTGTGATATTCGCGATTATTTTGCTGGTGTGTAGCTGCCGCTGCTCTATGAAACTCGGGATTATTTTTCTGGTATGTCAGTGCCGCTGCTCTGTGAACCTTGGGGTTATTCTTCTGGTACGTGACTGCCGCTGCTCTATGAACCTTGAGATTATTCTTCTGGTACGTGTCCGCTGCTGCTCTATGGACTTCGGGATTTTTATTTTGGTATTTACTTCCAGCAATGGTACCGTACGTGCGGAAGGATTATTTTGTAAACATGTGGCTGCTTCTTTTTTAAATTGTATTTTTCTCGTACCGTTTGAGTATCGAGTACGACGTTTTTCAGAAACTTTTGTAACAACAAATGAAGCACTTGTTTCTTCGCACAGACATTCACATACAGTACGGTACTTCAAAATGTCCGTTAGAGAGATTACCAGTAAATCGCAATCTTTTTACGGGATTAGCTTCATCACTAAATATCCAGTATAACTTTATATCACGATAAACTTCAAAGCGGAATGGAAATATTTTGCCACCTGCCGTCAACTCACATGTTCCACCACAAGTTGAATCTTCTGACACGATAAGTCGGCACTATTATGAAGAGGAATAGTTATTACCAAGATCATTTTCGGACAAAATGGAAGCAACTTCGAACAACTTCATCAAACCGTAACTGAGTAGAATATAAAATGTAAGAAAGAGATGTAAATAGACATGCACCGCCACCTACAATAGAAACTATGTTATGTGGCAACACTTCACCATTAATGTTTAGATAAGTTACTGCCATTATGCTGTGTGCGTGAAAAAGACGTTATCGCGCTGCAGTCTGTTATCTGTCTCCTTGAAATATCACACACCAGTACGTTGTATCTCCTGGTATGATATGTTTGTACTCTTCTGAGGAGGAGTAGTTATTAGCAAGGATTGCCAAGGTTCAAACCCTTACTGCTCAAGAGTTCTATGGCACTCACTTCATTACTGGTCGACAATATTATGCAAGTTGCCTCCGGTCTCTCCTTCGTCAATATGAGCGACATATCTTCGAACCATAAACAGCTTTGTTAATGACGCACGCTCGTGCCGAACTGGTACTGCTTTCGCCTAGCCTTTTCTACCAGTTGTGTGGATGAAACAATTCATTTAAACTGTAAGTGGCTGCATAACTCACTAACAAAATATAAAACCGTAATAAATCTCATTGATAAAACAATATTCCTGAGGCTGCCCACAGGCAGATTCGAACCTGTATTTTTGCAGTCTGCACTCCGTTGACTTAACCGTTGTGCTGATAGCGCTATCAGCACAACGTAATACAACTTCTCACGAATTTACTCACAAACATTCGTATATGTAGGCCTATATACTGTTATTTGTATTTTCTTTTCTTTAAGGATTTGGTTCATTACCGTCTTAAAATACACGAAAGCGGAGTGAATCGGCACGTACACGTATGTGTTGGAGAAAGTGCCGCTGCCATTTTTAATTGGCAAAAGCCAAAGATTCATGCGCAAAAGGCAAGCATTTCAGCTGGAAAATCTTGAAAATACATATATTTCCGTTGACTTTTCAAGATATGCAAGATTTTTGCTGTACTATTGAGACGATTTGGAAGACTGCATGAATATATATATGTAGGATATTGTTAAAAACGGATATTTTGAACACAAATGTAAAACCACATATCACCCCTTTGAAATCGAAATTTTGAAAAATTTCTTTTAAAATAGTATTTATGATATATGGAAATAAATATGTGAATGAATATAAGTACCTACAACATTTTTCACAGAAATGGAGAAAATCAACAAAAAAGTAAAATCACCTTTCAACCCTTTTTCACCCTTTAAAAGAGGAATTTTTAAAAATCCTTTCTTAGTGCGCATCTAATCTACGGTAGGAACATGTCCTCAAATTTTCATACAATTATCTCCAGTAGGTTTTGCTGTGCGTTGATTATCAGTCAGTCAGGACATCTTGCTTTATATATATAGATGCAAGAAATATGCACAGATGATGTCGCTAAACAACTCCTTATCTCCCCTTTTGGGAATCTGTTCTTCAGTATTACTGGAACTGCGGCCTGGAACGTCATGCTGTTTGGCGTAAGTCAGAGGAAAAGTTGTTCCTAGAAACTTTCTCAGAATGTGGCAGGTGCTCTTTCTGTAGTTCGACGTATGTGTGATGATGCAGGTTTAATGCGGCCAGAGAGCTGTGCAACCCTTCTGGAATTACACAGGTACATGATATTACTTTTGGAACTGTCGTGGCTGATTCTAGTTTCCACAGGCATTGTATTTCTATTGCCAGTTCTGTGGATTTAAATATCCTTGTGGCTATTTTTTATTTATCGACTAGAACAATATCTGGCCTATTGTTGCAGAGCGTGACATCGGTTATGCCTTCTTGGTACCATAGTAGTTTGTATGAAGAGTTTTCGAGAACGGGTGGAGGTGTATATTTTCAATATGCAGTTGATGACTGAAGAAAACCACATTTTACAGAAAGTTTCAGGTGAATGATTTTAGCTACCTGATCATGTCGGTGCTTATAATCGGTGTTGGTCAAGGATGGGCAGCCAGAGATGACGTGCTTTATGGTCTCTGTAGTTCTGGAACAGTGGCGGCAGTTGTATGAGACGACTCTTGGATCATTTGTGATGAATCTACGGTGGTTCCGTGTAGCAATTACGTGAATTTGGATGGCCAGAACAAATCCTTCTGTTTCAGGGAAAAGACCAGAGTAGGTCAGCCAAGCGTGCGACGCTGGTTGGTCGACATGAGGCTGATCCACTTCGTGGGGGTATTTCCCGTGAAGAGGATTTTCCTTCCAAGTGTCCATATTCATCTCCTTTGTAGGTGGGGTAGAAACAGGCATTTCCGGCGACGATGGATTGAGAGTTGTATAGTTTATGTCAGCTCTGCAAACAGCTTGATGAAGACACGATGTATCAGCTCTCGAGTGGAAATATTCTCTTAGACTTGATATCAAATTGCTGGTACGGAGTACATTATTATTATTATTATTATTATTATTATTATTATTATTATTATTATTATTATTATTATTATTATTATTATTATTATTATTATTATTATTTCATCCTCCGTAATGCCCACTTCTCTCAGATTTTCCGTAGTAGCCTGTGTTCTCTGTTAAGTAGTTTTATTATTGCGCTGGTTTCATTAATTTTTGTGAATATTGATAAGATGTTTGCCCTCGCATATTGCCTCCTAAGTAATGGCCCTGGATTATACAATGAAGTGTATCACTACCTATTGTTACGTGCCAGCCCTGTCGTAGTCCCTTTCACTACTTGCTGAAAGGCCTAAGGAGTCAGATGACCGGGGATCTCCCAGCTGGTCAGGACTTTCTGTGAATTGTACTCATTGGTTGGTTTTCCATTGAGTTTCTGTGAGATACGGAAGTGTTTTGTCTCTAGCCATATCACGCGAGCTGTAGAAAGTAGGCTAGCTGCGAACAGTCAGCGTTGGGTTACGTATGGCAGAGGTGTTGGCTGTCCCTGGTGACCCACGGGGAGTTGTGGTCCTTGTGTTAAGTGAGCACCAGGAGTGAAGACGGCTGTGGGCTGCCATCGTCGTTACACTGGAGTCACGACATTCTTGGGTATGGGACGGAGTACTGTGTGTGTTTTTCTGTGGACTGCGAACTGTCATAGAGTCAGCGCTGGAGCCCAGCTACCGTGAGTAATTCCTGCTGCTCAGCACTGTTGAATAGTTGCTGTGTAGTTGTTAATTGTATGCGGTAGTAGAGGAGCTAAGGCGGTCACAAAGCCACGGACTGTCTGCCCTCGGGTTAGAACCATCATTGTTCCCAACTAGGGGTCAATAACCCCTAGTATAGTAGAGGTACAATGGCGATTTTGCGGATTTAGCATAAGAGAGCGAGCCTAACATCACAGTAGCCATCATGAGGGGCCTAACTACCCTTAACAGCTAGTTACACTTCCCGATGCCTAAGAGAGCAAGCCTAACCTCATAGAGGGGCCTAACCTTAGTTGTACGGTAGATGCGCTTTCTGACGTGAACAGTCGTTATCTTGGAGGGGCTTAACCTTACAGGACGTAGTTTTACGGCGAGATGACTTTCCCGACGCTATCTTGAGTGGTAGGACAATGATGATTCTCGCGACGCTATCTTAAGTAGTAGGGCAATGGGGATTCACATAAGAGAGCCAACGTAACCACATGGAGGAGTCTAACTACGCAGGGCTATAGTTTTAAGGCCAGATGCGCTTCCCAACGTGACTTGCACAAGATGGCGGCCATACACAGGTTCTTATAAGACTAAATACTAGAACCCGAGTTAGAGGTTACTGTGCAATATGGCGGCTATACATACGCACTTACGTGGCCACCCAGGGGTGCTTGCGCAAGATGGCGGCTATAAATAGGCTCTTATGAGACGGCCTAGAGGCACTTGCGCAAGATGGCGGCTGCACACGGTTTCCTATAGAGAAAGATGACGGCCATTGGCGTTTGCGCAAGATGGCGACTATACATAGGCTTTTATGGAGAATGATGACGGCCATGGGCGATTGCGCAAGATGGCGACTATACATAGACTCTCATAGAGAAAGATGGCGGCCATGAGAGATTACGCGAAATGGCGGCTATACATAGACTCGTATAGAGAAAGATGACGACCATGGGCGATTGCACAAGATGACGGCTATACATGGGCTCTTATCGAGAAAGATAAAGGCCATGGGCGATTGCGCAAGATGGCGACTATACTTAGGTTCTTATGGAGAAAGATAACGGCCAGGGGCGATTGCGGAAGATGGGGACTATACATAAGCTCTTATAGAGAAAAATGACGCCCAAGGGAGGTTGCATAATATGGCGGCTATACATGGGTCTATTATAAAGAACGCTGCCGGCCATCGGCGATTGTACAAAATGGCGGCATTACATGGGCTCTTATAGAAAAAGAAGATGCCCAAGGGCGGTTGCACAAGATGGTGGCTATACATGGGCTATTATAAAGAAAGATGACGGCCATGGGCTATTACACAAAATTGCGGCTACACATGGGCTCTTATAGAGCATATGCCGGCCAAAGGTGATTGCATAAGATGGCGGCTGTAAACGGGCTCTTATGGAGAAGGATAACAGCTATCGGCGATTGCGGAAGATGGGGCTATACACGGCTTCTTTTGGAGAAAGATGACGACCATGGGCGATTGCACATGATGGCGGCTACGAACGGGCTCTTATGGAGAGAGATAATGGCCATGGGCGATTGCACAATATGGCGGCTAAACACGGGCTCTTATGGAGAAAGGTGACGACTATGGGTGATGGCACAAGATGGTGGCCATGGGCGATTGTACAAGATGGCTGCTATACAAAGACTCTTATAGGGAGAGATGACGGCCATTCGCGATTGCGCAAGGTGGTGGCTATACACAGGTTCATGTGGAGAAAGATGACGGTTATAGGCGATTGCAAAGGATAGCGGCTATACATAGGCTCTTATAGCCTCCTCCTACTCCGACAGGACACAGCCGCCCTCCTCCTCCTCCTCTTCCTCATCTTTATAGCAAACGGGCAAAAGGGCAGGGGACACAGCTGCTCTCCTCCTTCTCCTCCTCCTTATCCGTATAGCAAGAGGACAAAAGGGCACAGGACACAGCCGCCCTCCTCTTCGTTTTCCTCCTCATCCGTAGAGCAAAATTGGAAAAGGGCAAATAGGCTCCTCTTCCTGGCAAAAGAGAAAATGGGAAGAAAGGACACCTCTTCTTTATCTCTGGGGCAAAAAGGAAAGAGGGCTCCCCTTCCCGGCAAAAAGGCCAAAGGGCAGCTCCTTATTCGTGGGGAAAAGGGCAAAAGTTTTTCTCTACATTATCTATGTGGCAAAAGTGTAAAAGGGCTTCCCCCTCGTAGCAAAATGGCAAAAAGTCTCCTCTTTCTGGCAAAGGGGCAATAGGGCTCACCATCCCTACAAAAGGGCTCCACTTCCTGGCAAAAGGGCAACTCCTCCTCCTTACAGCTACTGAGGTTTGCTCAATCCCTCTTCCTACGGACAGATGCCTACTTACGTTATTAAACTAATGTAGCGTTATCATCTTGTTCTCGTCGCAAAAGTTTTTACCCTTTTCGATTGACGAGGGAGCGGTTGGAAGATGATGAGGTAAGGAGAACGTAATATTTTTTTCGATTGCAATTGAAATGAAAACCTACAACCTGTTTTCCAGTCATTGACCGGGTCAGGGATGGAATGAAAGAGGCAGACATAGGCTATTAGTACGATGGGGTCGCCACTCCCAAAGTGATTTATTAATGACTGATGGATGCTATGAAATGACACTGGAGAGTGTTGCTGGAATGAAAGAGGACAGGGAAAACCGGAGTACCCGGAGAAAAACCTGTCTCGCCTCCGCTTTGTCCAGCACAAATCTCACATGGAGTGACCGGGATTTGAACCACGGTATCCAACGGTGAGAGGCCGACGCGCTGCCATCTGAGCCATGGAGGCTCCTCGATTGCAATTATCATGCAAAAATATAGAACTGAATGTAGAATAAGCAAATGTTGTATGTTAATATCCGACAAGGCAAAAGAGGTTCAATGGAGTTACAGAATGCAATTAGCAAAAACATAGATCTGACAAGCTAATGCTGTATGTCTTCATCCAGCAAGAGAAAACATGTTGACTGTTAAACATAAAACACTTATAACGCAAACACAATAGTTACTGTGTTGTATGTGTCTATTCGACAAGACAAGTTTAATCCTGTTACAATTAGCACACACTAGAATTGGTTGTAGAACAAGCTAATATTGTATGTCTTTATCCGACATAACAAAACATGTTGACAATTAGTGTTGAGAACAGAAAAATTTTAACGCTACTGTGCTGTATGTTTCTATTCGACAAGTTACAATTACCACACACTAGAATTGATTGTAGAACAAGACGAAACATGTTTATAATTAGTGTTTAGAACAGAAAAACTTATAACGCAAAATACTATGAGATTTAAAATCTGCGTTATAGGATTAATCTGTGTTGACAGAAGCGCACTTCTATGCAGTCAGCCTGCACACATAGAATTGCAAATGTTGTATATCTCTATCCGACGTACAGTTGTACATCATCTTAATTAATGCAGATGAAATGATTACTACATAGCAGGGTATACCTATGTTCTAAGGAGATTGATTTTGCGGGATTTGAACACATGCAACAGAGAAACAAATCTGTACAGCGATTTAGTTACCGTAACAGAATAAAAAACATTCTACTGTGCGGATAAAATTATTTTAGTACTTACCTGGGGGTACCTTTGTCCTACATCATATTGTGTTAAGGATAAAATTTATGGATTTAAACCCTGTTGTAACACTATAAAAGATTTTTGGGATTGAAACCTTGTTTTCAAGGGAGAGGAATAGAAGTGTTCTTCCTCTTAAATAAAAAATCGCTACTATTATGGAGATAAAATGAGCTGTGAGTGGGACCGGTAATGTATATTGTTAACTTACCTTCATTTTAGGGACGGCTTTGTATTTAGAACAGAAGCAATTATAACGCGAAACATTATGAGATTTGAACTCTGCATTATGAGATTAATCTCTGTACTGATACAAACGCACTTCTAGCGCGCGCGCGCACACACACATACACACATGGAATTGCAAATATTGTATATCTCCATCCGACGTACTTCTTCTTCATCACTGCAGATAAAATGATTTTACTACTAAGCAGGGGATACTATGAAAAATCTTTTGCCTAAGGGTATGGATTTTTGCGGGATTCGAACACATGCAACAGAAAAAAATCTGTATCGATTTCGAACTCTGATTTAGTGGATTTCAAAACCTCGCTCTATGTAGTTAAATTAGTGCACATAGGTAGGACGTTGGTAAGATAGCAGGTGTCATCTTAACGACGTAGGCGCACGAAATTTAAAATATGCATTCTTTTTGACAAGTTCTAGCGACATTGGCGTCGATTTTGAACTCCGGGTGCCGACGCAGAATACCACGTGACCGTGACATCACGACCACGTGCTCTTGTTTGTAAACAAAGCCACGTGCTTAGCCACGTTCTTTTTTGACAGCTGTCATCTTGGCGGACCCTAACCTCATTTTTAAGGACAATATATTATCGCTAACCTCACTGCTACCATATTCACGGTGCTAAACCTCATTGCTGTTAACTTGTGCACGTGGTGGCCAGGAATTCAAAATCCATGTGCTTTTCTAACAGCTGTCAAGATAACAGCTGCCATCTTTAACCACGTTGGTGCGGTATTTTAAACTAAAGAACATCGCTAACCTCACTGCTGCCATCATGACGAGGCTAAACCTCACTGTTGCCACTTTATGCACGTGGTGGCAGGCAATTTAAAATCCACGTAACCTTAACTCGGTACAATATTCCTCTGTGAGCCACGACATGCAGTCGACGCACACTGCTGTGTCATTAGTAATTTAACGCTTATTTCCGGTCGCGAGCCAGCCAGATCGCTCCATGGAAATATTTACTTTGAATGTACTGTGTGTTAAATGCAGATCTGTTCTTTTCCATTTCAATATGTAAGTATTGTTAATCTCAGGTAAGTGTGTGCTTTTCTACTGTGCGGTGCTAATAATTTACACGTCAACGCCTTCGAAAACAGGATGCTTTTTGTGTATGCATGTGTAGTTTTACGATGCAGAGTAACAGTAGGCAGTAATTATTGTTTTACCGTTTATTCACACGCTACTGCATGTAGCTATCAGCTTGGAGCTGGCAGGTTTGAAGATGCGTTTCCCTAGTTTCTAATTTTTGCACCAGGTAAATAATATAAGTTGTATCTTAGCTGTAATCAATTTTAGACTTTTGGGTTGACGATGTGTTAGCCTCCGGATCGTAAGATATTCGGTTCAAACTGTAATGTTAATCGTGGTAGTGGTGATTGTTGTTTTAAGAGAAATGTAACGTTTTATTCTGTGTTTTTGTAGATCGATTTTAAACATCGTGTGTTCTAAGCATGTGCTGTAAGTGTCGAGATCGTCCTACTGTGTGGCTGGGGGCTCGATTAGTGATTGTAGTGTTTCTTGTTTTATGAGGAAGTACATCTCTCCACTATTTATATCGTTCCGCTCACTTGGAGTTGCCCTTCTGTCAATGATTACAGCGTTATCGTTGCACAACTAATTAATCACGTTTTCGATTCCCGGGATTACAAGAAGATGGTAAGTATAGCCTGTTGTGATGTTTTTAAATTCTAATATGAATATCGACAGAAGATATAGTTGCAGAAAATCGCATTTTCTGCAACTATTTTATCTGCATAGTGGTAGTGATTATTGATTTATGAGGAAGTACATCAATTCCTCTCTCCCTGGGATCTAAGGTCGAATCCTATAATTAATTTTTCTTTCTCTATGTTATTTGCGATAAGAGAATAGGGTTTGAATCCACGTTTTCTTCTTATATTGTAACTAAATCAGACTTCGAAATCCATACATTTTATCTGCAGTGATTAAGAAGTATGTCGGATGGAGATATACAACATTTGCAATTCAATGTAGTGTGTGTGTGTGTGTGTGTGTGTGTGTGTGCGTGCGCGCTGAATAAATGGAAGTGCCATTTTATCAATCGAGAGATTAATCTCATAATGCAGAGTTCAAATCTCATAATGTTTCGCGTTATAATTGTTCCTGTTCTAAACACTAAGCCGTCCCTAAAATGAAGGTAAGTTAACAATATACATTACCGATCCCTCTCACAGCTCATTTTATCTCCATAATAGAAGCGATTTTTGATTAAAAGGAAGTAGACATCTATTCCTCTCCCTTGTAAACAAAGTTTCATTCCCAAAAACTTTTATAGTGTTACAACAGGGTTTAAATCCATAAATTATCTCCTTAACACAATATGATGTAAGACAAAGGTACCCCCTGGTAAGTAGTAAAATCATTTTATCTGCACAGTAGTATTATTTCTTATTCTGTTACGGTAACTAAATCGCTATACAGATTTGTTCCTCTGTTGCATGTGTTCGAATCCCGCAAAATCGATTTCCCCTGCTAAGTAGGAATCATTTAATCTGCAGTAATTAAGAAGATGTACAACTGTAGAGAGATACAATATTTGCAATTCAAGTGTGCTCGCTGATTGCATAGAAGTGCGTTTGTATCAACAGTAAGATTAATCCTATAACGCAGATTTTAAATCTCATAATATTTTGCGTTATAAGTTTTTCTGTTCTAAACACTAATTTTAAACATTTTTTGTCTTGTTCTAAATCAATTCTAGCGTGTGCTAATTGTAACTTGTCTTGCCGAATACAAACATACAGCACAGTAGCGTTAAAAAAATTTCTGTTCTCAACACTAATTGTCAACATGTTTTGTTATGTCGGATAAAGGCATTCAACATTTGTTTCTTCTACAATCAATAGGATAACGCTATATGAGTTTAATAACGTGAGTATGTGACGTTCAATTCTATTTGTGCAGGAAGGAATCTGTCCGTAGGAAGAGGTATTGAGCTAACCTCAGTAAATGTAAGGAGGAAGAGTTGGCCTTTTCCCAGGAACAGTGGCCATTTTGCTAGAAAGAGGAGTCCTTTTGTAAGGAGGGGGAGGAGCACTTTTGCCCTTTTGCCAGAAAAAGGTACCTTTTTCCCCTTTTGTTAGGAGGAGGAAGCCTTTTAGCCTTTAGCCAAACAGATAATGAAGACAAACACTTTTGCCCTTTTGTAAGGAAGAGGATGCCTATTGCCCTTTTGCAAGGAAGAGGATGCCTATTGCCCTTTTGCCCTTTTGCTATATGGATGAGGAGGAGGAGGGTGGCTGTGTCCCGTGCCATTTTGCCTTTTGCTATACAGATGAGGAGGAGGAGGAGGGCGGCTGTGTCCCGTCGGAGGAGGATGCTATAAGAGCCCATGTATAGCCGCCATATTGTGCAATCGCCTATGGCCGTCATCTTTCTCTATAAGAGCCCATGTAAAGCCGCCATCTTGTGCAATCGCCCATGGGGGTCACCTTTCTCTATAATGGTCCACATATAGGCGCGATCTTTTACAATCGCCTATGACCGGCATCTTTCTCTATAAGAGCCTATGTATAACCGCCATCTTGCGCAATCGTCCATAGCCGTCATCTTTCTCTGTAAGAGTCTATGTATAGCTGCCATCTTGCGCAAGCGCCCCTGGGAAGTCTTATAATGCCTATGTATAACCGCCATCTTCCACAGTAACCTCTAACCCAGGTTCTAGGAATTAGTCTCATAAGAACCTGTGTATAGCCACCATTTTGTGCAATTCACGTCGGGAAGGGCATCTGGCCGTGAAACTATAGTCCTGTGTAGTTAGACTCCTCCATGTAGTTACTTGTGCTCTCTTATGCTATTCTACATTGCACTACTACATAAGATAGCGTCGCGAGAATCATCATTGTCCTACTACTCAAGATAGCTTCGGAAGGGTATCTCGCCTTAAAACTACGTCCTTTAATGTTAAGCCCCTCCAAGATAACGACTGTCTACGTCAGGAAGAGCATCTAGCCGTAAAACTAAGGTTAGGCCCCTCCATGAGGTCAGGCTTGTTCTCTTAGGCGTCGGGAAGGGCAACTAGCTGTTAAAGTGTAGTTAGGCCCCTCAAGATGACGACTGTGTTGTTAGGCTCGCTCTCTTATGCTAAATCCGCAAAATCGCAATTGTACCCCTAATATACCAGGGGTAATTGACCCCTAGTAGGGGAGCAATGCTGATTCTAACCCAAGGGGAGACCCTCCGTGGTTGTGGGACCGGCTTAGCTCCTCTATTTGCGATTGTGGAATTTCTCTGGAGATGAACCAAGGACCGATCATCGTGTGTCGTTCCTTCATTCAAACCCAGCCATCTTCTGTGTGAGGTGAGAGCACCCTGTCCAACTGAGAGAGTGTGCTCATTCACGTTGAATGGTGTGCGTTATCCTGAAATAAATTAGAGTAATACAACAAACGGTGAGCGATTTGTGAAACTAACAATTGTTAAATTTCTCTTTTGAACTTAACCTAGTATGTGTCGTATTGGCGTTACAAGTGCTTAGGTCAGAGGCATCCTGAGTTGGAGTTAACTTGAGGTGGGCTTGCTCCTTCTCTACCCAACAGCATGTTGTGACCAGTTTCCGACTGTTTCCAGACAAACCGCACTGTACCAAATGCCATCACTTCGAGGCCTAATGATATATTTGATTCATTTTCATACCATAATATTTTAAATTTCATAACCATTTTATACGCACAGGATGAGATGTGTATCTCCCTATGGTAATGGAACAGACCATACTGCCAGCAACTCTACGCCGAGTGTCGGGTAGTGGAAAATAATCCGACTCCCTGACAGAGTGGTAGAACTATTCTGCGTGGAGGAATTTCCACTTAGTTTGATTACAAGGCATCTGACTTTCCGTTTCAGGAGAACCTTACAAACAATGTAATCCTACTCCTCACTATGTTTAATGGTGAGAAAATACCTTTACAGACAGATGAACTGGATATACACCTCGCCAGTCACGTAGGATTTATCAGGCAAGGGAAAATCTTCTAAGTATTCCCCCAGCAGTGTGTTTCGTGATGTAAATTTGGCTACCTGCCATGTATAGCACAAGTTGAAGCCAAGTGATTTAAGTACTAGTGTGACAGCTGGGCGAGCATGAGAGGGGATGCTGTGAACGCAACGTTACCGATGTAGTAAAGCGCAACGGTCATAGCCAGCTGTTAACACTATGAGAAAAATTTACTGTAAAAATACACTTCTAAAAGCAGTGATTCTAAGTCATCATATTAAACAATGAATACCCAGTTCAGATGTGATCTCACAATGCAATTAAGTTGCCAGCAGAGTAGAACTCTCTACCATTGTGCACTGAACTATCATGTTCAGAGGTTGAATGGCTATTCCTGTCACTACCAACATGTATGAGGAGTTCTCCGAGCTACACATTCCTCATCCAGTACCCAACTCTTAGCCTGTATGCAAGTTCATACTCATTCCATTCCTCACTTGTAACGGCTGCAAAAGCACTGTGGTGATGCACTCTTTATCCCTGAGTACCTGGTACATATTTGTGTCAGCAATTAGTTGCTTCACTGTACTCCAATATGTCATTAGCTAGTTCTCTTAATTCGTATTTATTGCCAGATGTTGAAGGTACTTCATTAATCTGATGGGTGTAGTACAACACGTTGTCACACTTGATATGTTTGGTCATGAAGTTATATACCTTCATTTCACCATGGTAATAACATTTCGTTTTCGATTTGAACATGCAGAGTTCTCACTACCTGCATATCACCTGCACTGTCCAAAGATAGAAGGTCTAGTGAATTATACTCCCAAAACTTCATTGCAGTATAGGATGGACGGAAAAACGTTTCATCTAAAAAAAAAGGACCGATCTCTTGTCTTTCTCTGCTAAAGTTCTCAAGTACACCAATCTCTTAAGCAGAATTTATCTTCCATGTTCTTCACACTTATTAAATTTAAAGCCTATTGAAAGCAATACTTACCTCAGACGTTTGCGACTCGCCTTGTAATACAGCAATCTTGAAACGAAATGATTCTGGATCCACCTTATTCAACAGCAATGCGTATACTGTTGTCAATACAGGACAGCGAATATGAGATTTATAAACTGCAGATCGCCTAATTCCGTCTGATGATGCACTTACCTGTATCATCTAGTAAGTATTCATTATTCACTGCTCCATTTTACCCAGAGTGGATAGCTTCATCCCATTATCACCTTCCTTCTGATTTTCTTAATAAATGTCTGATGTTTCCTTACCACTGAAGCTCGTTTACTTGCTTGGAAGAAACGCAAGCTAAAGGAAATTGCACTCTTTTCTAAACCACGAAAAGCAATTACATTCCCTATGAACAACCTTGTTTTAGGACTTGCCATCACCTAACTTACGGAGACAATACACTTCCGAAGGAATACAATACATTAAATCGACGGCGTCAGCTAAAATATCGCACAAGACAGTTCAACATTCGGCATGCAAAAGCCGACAGCACAGCTAATTAGGCCCCTTTCCCGCCAGTACATACCTCGTTCTTACCAAGCTGTGCACAGTACGGACGAGAAATTCTTTTCCTCGAGAGTCTAGAGAAAAATGGCTAAAATGTGGAGAATCTCAAAGCATCTCAAAATAAATGTAATGGTGCCACATTCCCTTGAGCACCTTTGCGAATTGCAACAAAATGTTGGTGTTAGAACTTCTAGTTCACAGTGCGGCATTCGGGTTATATTAAACAACGGCATTTTTTGTTGATCTGTCCTGGAACACTTGGATTATTTCTTTTGATATTATATTTAAGTTTATATGAACACATATAGGAATGACATAGAAAAGAACTTACTTTAGATGATCGTTAGAAATGAACACAAAAATAAAAATCAAACTTTCGCAATGGTTTCATGGGCTGTGAATTAGTGGAACATCCTTTTACATTATTTTAAAGACGTAATATTTATTATGAAATGTAAGTTTCTCGAACATATGCAATGGTAATTACTTAGTATGTACTTTTTAGAAAATGGAAATTGCAACACCATGATGGCATAGAGTCGTTTGTGTTGATTTTCAAGATATGGAACGATGCCATGTAGGTATATAACCGATTAAAGTTTCAGACCCATTGGATTATTGCTACAAGTCTCCCCACGTGATTGGTCGCGGAGGAATCAACTCCAGTATATGGACTCTGGTGTGGCGTAGTTGACTTGCAGTCTGTGCAGTGAAGTGTTCCCCGTAAAACATGCCTCGACGTCAGAGAAGAGCACGCTATCAACAACTGTCGCCGTTTGAGAGGGCTCGGATAATTGAGCTGTGTGAGACTGGATTATCGCTAAGGACTGTCGCTGCACGTGTTGGCCGACAGGCATCTACGGTACAACGTGTATGGCAGCAGTGGTCAAATGAATGTACCTACACTCGTAGACCTGGCACAGGCCCAGTGCGACAGACAACTGTGAGAGAGGATCGCCGCATCATTCGGATGGCCCGGATGGAACCCCATGGAACAGCAGCGCGAATTCGAGCAGCTGTTGCACCCCACGTTACACAACAAACAATTGGTAATCGCCTGCGTGCAGCTGGCTTACGAGCCCGTGTCCCTGCAGAACGTGTTCCATTGACCCCACAACAGCGACGTGTAAGGCTGGCCTGGTGTCGAGAAGGATCGACGTGGGTCGATGAATGGCATAGGGTCGTCTTTAGTGATGAATAGCGCTTCTGTCTTGCCCGCAATGATCGCCGGAATCGTGTGCGCCGACGTACCGGGGAGAGGGGCCGCCCAGATCTTATTGTCGAGAGGCACACAGGGCCAACACCAAGCATTAAGGTCTGGGGAGCTATTGGCTTTAATGTGAAATCACAATTAGTGCTTGTTGAGGGCACTATGACTGCTCGACAGTACGTTGATGGAGTACTCAATCCAGTGGTTGTCCCTATGATAACGAACATTGTTAATGGGATGATTCAGCAGGACAATGCCCGGGTTCACACTGCACGCATCTCCAGAGAAGCTCTCCACGACATCACAACCTTAGAATGGCCCGCCAGATCCCCGGACCACAGTCCTATTGAGCATGTGTGGAACATGATGGGTCGACAACTGGACAACCGTCCTCAGCCACCCACAACTCTGGAACGACTGACCCGTGCAGTGCAGCAAGCATGGTTCGCAATTCTTCAGGAAGCGATCCATGCCTCGAGGAATTCGTCAATGTATTGCAGCTCGTGGTAGGCACATCCTGTATTGATTGTTGTCCAAACTTACGGTCAGAGGGACCTGAAAGTGTAATAATCGAATCACAACTGAACACTCGTCCTGCATGTTCAATTGCAGCAATGTATCACCACTCCTTCTGGGTGTTGCAATTTCCATTTTCTTCAGTGTATTTCTGGAGCAGATGTCATAAAATCAGATGTCCGCTTCACACTCGCTCGAAGATACTCCCACTATCCCCCATTTATTGTAAATAATTCACTTTACAGATGTATACAGTGAGCAACATTAACATTGAATCATACAATAATGTTGACTGGACGAATCAGGCAACGTGATCTTGCTGTCACTGAACTGCGACTACCAGAGACAAGTTTTGTCTGTCATAAACGTGTTAGATTGTTAATAACGTAGTTCTGAATACATGATGTAATGAAAGTAACATGAACATACACTTCTTTAACATGGCATTGCAGTTTATTTTCTGGGTTATCCCTGAAATATTTACGGGCCCATGATTTCCTCTTGGTAGCTATCAATATGCACTCTAAGAACTGCATCGCAGTCAAATGATTATGCTTAAATTAAATGACTGACTTTTACTCGTAGGTTAAGTGTGATGTTGCAAACCTACTTACAGCTTGTTCGTGTATCATTCCCCGTGAATAGAAGGCCAAACTTCCATTCACGACACAACCTATTGTCCCGTTGCGCACGCTGACAAAGCCTGTCGTTCTCAGTGTGCCACGTAACTGTGGTGTAAGGTGCGTGCTTATGTCCTCGAGAGTCTCATGAGGCATGCTTTTGTGAGAAAAAGCATTGAGAGGTTCTCGAGAAACTTGAGAGATATCCTCTTGTTTCCTATCCCTAGTGCATAGTGACAAAGCATGGAACTAGAGCTATTCAATACTGGCTTAACGGAAACGTCTCCCATGAGACCTGGGTGAGCACTGACCTGCGTTCACCGTTCGACAACATTTGGCAATCTTCCCTTTTATTGGCTTGTGACGGTACACTCCCCTGTGCAGATTAGAAAGCTATTGGTCTTGGATGACTAGGGCCAAAAGAGCAGGTAAGTTATCGAGAAGTTTGCATTTCCCAGAAGTTTCACTTGGAGTTGCTGAGGTCTAGATGAGGAGGTACAGGCCTCACATGTGCTACTGGTGACTTGATCCGGCATGCGGAATGCGGTATCAAGAGTTTTAGTTCACGCTGGAAAGCTGAGCCTCCAAGAGTAAGAGCTGTTTCATGAGAAGGTAGACATTTGTGGCTTCCCCAGAACACATTAGCAATATTGAGACACAACACATCGCAAGGGAAACATTCCTCTACACGATCATGATCGTGTTGATCACCAGTCATATCAGTGCAGAAGTATGGAAAATCACAGACGTTGATCTGAAAAAGCAAAGAGGGTTTGGCTAGGACTGAGAAAGGAGAATGCCTCATACATTTTGTGATTTTGACAATAACACTCTTTCAATTCATGTTTATTACTATTAATTTGCAACATATAAAAGAAACAGAAGAAAAATTATACTCATGACATCTCTAAAATACAAAATGAACTAAGATTAGCACAAAATCACATGATCTCTGTGTCACAAAACAAGCAAGATCTCGCCACTTAATAGCAGAAAACATAACACATCTCGTTTCATAAGCTGTAAAAAATTTCTTTCTTGAGGAAACCACTTTTCATTGCTCAGAATTTAAATCCAGACCTCCTCGATAACCAACCAATGGCGATGTTATCCAGAAATCATGCCCCACTAAAATGATATTGTAAATGTTATTTAAACACCACTACTAAGTATGTTTTAGATTCACACAATATACTATTCCTCATTCAATTCTGAAGAGCTCTAAATAAATACCCTACACAGGGTGGCGCAAAAGTCACTGGACACTGATTTAAACAAAAGATTGAATTTATGTTTCATTACAAATACAAACAATGCTAACTGTATTCTGTCTGCATGAATACATCTATCAAGTCTTTGGAGCATTTACATACTGTACGGCATAGTGTGGTATCACTGTCGAAATCATGAAATGCGTCGTGTATATAGTCTTTTATTTCAGCAATGGTCCGAGGATTTTTAAAATAAACAGAGTCCTTGACGACATCACGTAGGAAAAATCCATGCACGTGATATCTGGTGAACGTGGAGGCATGTCACCCTTCGACCAATCACTTTTCTTTGGAATGTTTCATTTAAATAATCGCGGACGGCAGTGGCATGATGCGGTGGTGCCCAACCATGTTGAAGGTAATTTTCTTGAACGTTTTCAGCACACGCTGTAAGTCCTGGTAACAGATAATTCTGAAGCATGTCCAAATACTTATCCACTGTAACTGTTCCGTCAAAAAATATGGTCCAAATACGCCAAATAATGATATTGCCCCCAGACACTCACACCAGGTTGATTTACTTGTTCATCTAAGAAAAGATGCTTATTCTCAGTATACCAGTACGTGCATTTTTGTCCGTTAACTTAAAATTGGCCTCATCAGACTACAGAATGCTATTGAATAGGTTAGGATCATCTTTTTGTTCGCCAAGCATCAATTCACAAAACTTAAGACGATATGAATCGTCTTCCAGTAACCCATGTCGTAAACGTGGTATGTTAATTTTAAACTTCTGTTTGTGTAACATTCCTTGCACTGACCTTCGTGATAAAACCAGCTCAGTTGCTAATCGTCTGGTTGATTTCGCGGACTTTGGGTCACCGCTAACTTACACGCAATTCATTTTCCTCAATTGTGACTGTTCTTGGGCGGTCAGATCCCGGTGCATCCATAACAGATCTATGTTCTTCAAAACTATTTCGTACGTCGTACGCTGTTTGTCTAGACGGTGGTTTTGATCTAAAGTGTTGTCCCCGTTCATTAACAACTGCAGTAGCACCGCTTTTGAAAATGACAAAATTAAACCAAGATTCGTTGGTAAATCAAATCAATGCACATTATATTATACGAAAAACACAAATTACGTAGGACAATGGAATAACATTCCCAACAAATATACATTCACAAGCCTAGTGATACTTGAAATACACAATTACAGTGTATTTATAAAAAAATCATAATTATTGATAAACAATTTGCTAACACCTTAATGTACATTTCAATCATCGTTTTTAAATTCATACTGCAATGACACTTATCAAGGTTACAAAAACTGCTCTCAATTAGCAGAAATCCTAACACTAGCACCGCCTCTCTTTGATTCTGTAACGTAAGAAATTCTGGTTTGTAACTGTAACCAATTAACACATAGAAAATTCTGAACAGTTTACACAGAGGCGGCTGGTGCAGAAAATCAGTTGTGTGCTGTAACCCATCCCCACTCCAAAAATTAAAAATATTTAGAAACATACCGGTGTGTGGTTTTCTTTCTTTGCCATTTGCCTTACGTCGCACCGACACAGATAGGTCTTATGGCTGAGATGGAACAGGAAAGGTCTAGGAATGGGAAGGAAGTGGCCGTGGCCTTAATTAAAGTACAGCCCCAGCATTTGCCTGGTGTGAAAATGGGATACCACGTAAAACCACCTTCAGGGCTGCCGACAGTGGGATACGAACCCACTATCTCCCGGATGCGAGCTCACATCTGCGCGCCTCTAACCGCACGGGGAATTCGCTCGGTGGTATGTGGTTTTCAGGGGGCTCTCCACTGAGTTTTCCACACTGAACAAACACGCAAAGAACCCCAACACATATACACATTCCTCATAAAAAACTATAAACCTATATAATTAAACACGCAATAACACCTGCAATGGCTAAATATTCACCAATTCAAACACTTGGTGTGAGCGCGCAAAAACGCAACTTCTTAATGCTACCAACGTCATTGAAATAAAACCAGCAACGTCGTAATGCAAAATTACATGTTATATTGACATTTATAAACTAGAGATTTTTAATTAAAGAAAATCACAATATCATGTCCTTATTTTGACAACATAAAAATACAATTTTTTAGGTTCATCGATTTACAAATGTGGCTATGGAATAGGAAAGTTGGTGGTATTCTATCCTCTTTGGTATTAAAAGACCTGGCGTGAACAGCTCTACAGTATTTTGTGTTCCCGTTTGCTTTGAGCGATCCCCTCTTAAATACTACCGCTGAGTCAAGAGGGTGCCACCTGCCACGTTGTCATATCGGTCGTAATGCAAGTGTGACTAGTGCTAGTGCTGCCTCTCTGTGGTCGAACGAAGAATCGCTGTGAAGTGATGTCTTGGCTGTTGTTTCCACAGCCTGTCGGAACACATTCTCTTTGTATCGGAAACGTTGGGCACGCATGCGCAAAAGGCAGAGTTCCTGGTTTCTGGCTAAAAGCTTAGCTCTCGCTGAGCTGTGACCACACAGCACCCGGCATGCAGCGCACCAGTAGTTACCTGGTTGTGAGGGGAGTTGAATAATTTCTTATTCTTTGGCTGACGCCTTCTCCAATGCACTGTATTTGATTGTAGATAATATTTTTCCAACAGGCAATGTGCTGCAGCGCATAAGGTACGGCCGCCACACAGGACATGACCATCAATGATGGACACTTCTAACCACCTCTCTACACTACTTTGGAATACACCACCATTTCCCTGTCACTATCCACAAGCATTTTCTTTTCAGCCTGCAACATTTTAATGCAGACATCACACTTTTTACATAATATTTTAATCACTTGCAAACTGGTGTAGCTGGCAATGCAGACTAAAATCTATTGTGTTTCAAGGGGAACTCTGATATGTACTACTTCTAATACAAGATCTAACACATCTAAATTATCAATAACTGTATCATGGCTATTGATATAGACATTATGAGCAAAGTCTTTCAAAGTAAATTCACGAAGTTTTGCAGACCTCATCTTTAATACACCTAACAGTTTTATCTTTCTTTCAGACTCAATAATTCATTCCACAGAGGCATTAGAAGTGCAACCACTCAATCTCCAGTAGAGACCAAATCTTCTCTCTGAACTGTCTGTCTACAATTTTGTAGTAAACACATAAGGCCAGAGGTAATTATTGAAAACACATTGTGTATCTGTATCAAAGTAGTGTATGTTTCACTTGTCAATCTTCCTTCTGCTTATGACATGTGCCTAAGTGCATATATGTTTGAAACATGTATGGAAAGAAAGGTTCATGTTACCACGACCAGTAATTGGACTAGCATCTTCATTCCTAGTATATGTATCTTTCATGGGATGCTGTATATTACAGACTGACCACTACTTTTGAATTAATTTTAGGAACTGGATTGTGCCATCAGAAACATCCACACCTTGACTTTTAAGTAAATACAAATCAGAAACATTCTTACAATCAAAGACTTTACTGCTAATGATACATTCTGTCTCTATTGTTGTTGGATACAGAGCTATCCTAGATAAATTTGAAGCCATTTTTAGTAACAATTTCTTCTCTGAACGAAACAACTCTTCATGATCTGAAAATTAGGCCTGAGTAGTTATAATTTACAGACTGGCTCTGTACCAACACCAACACTGACCACATCACTTAAAACATCAAATGTCTTATCAAAGTTTGGTATAATAAGAGAATGTCACTGCCCATATCATTAGTTCTGGAGAGTATCTTATTTGATTAATTACAGAGAGCCCTAACTGTTCCGGGACAAATTTTATTTTACCAATTCTCTCTGCATTAAACTCATAGTCTAACTCAAGTGCATTTTTCAAAAGGTTCATAAAATGAATCATCAGAATAACTTGTGAGATGACTTAGCAAAGTGTATAACTTCGTCCATCTGTCATATTTCCGGTCTTCACAAGCACTAAAATGCTCTGTAGGCAAACACACATTTTTGTGAAACATTTGAACTGCAAATGAACTTGAAACTTTAAATCTCAATGTTGCAACCTTAATACATGACTCATCATCCACCTTCACAAACAATGCATAATCTTCCTTCACTATTCCATTGAATGGTTCAACGAATTTCTTCTGAACTTCACAGATGAAGGAGGTAAAATCTGTAAAATTGTCACATTCACTTAACGAAATAACGTCTAAATACTAAAAACACCACAACACATAAAAATATCTAGATAACCGATAAAAGGACACTGCAACACTATTTAACACATACAAATGTTCGGTGGAAAACAAACCAAAACCAAACCCCATGGCAATACAACCCACGAAGGGCCTTGGCCTACCAAGCGATTACTGCTCAGCCCGAAGGCCTGCAGATTGCGAGCTGTCGTGTGGTCAGCACGACGAATCCTCTCGGCCGTTATTCTTGGCTTTCAAGACCCATTCGGTGGAAAATAAAAATCGCGAATTCCAGTAGCAAGATAACCTCAACCAACCACACACGTGAGCGGTACAAACCGAACTGAATGTAGGCATGGCCCCACACGCCGTCTACACGTGGCCCAATGTGACAGCCACTTTGTCTCGTATCTATATATGCATTCCGGTCTGATAATATTGTAGTTGGTCCGGGTTCATACGTGAAGAGAAATTGACAATCCTTTCCAACATACGATAAGTCAAAGACGCCAAGATTTGGTTGTTTGAGATGATAGACGACGTGAGGGGGCTGGGTGGTGCGCACACAGACGTAGAAGTATCGCACGATTGAATTTACTGAAAAGTGTTTCTTATTTCTACAACAAGGAGCAACATAATAAATACAAGAGATCCGTCCGACTCCTTGGCTGAATGGTCTGCGTTCAAGCCTTCAATTCGGAGGGTCCCGGCTTCCAATACCGGCAGGGTCACGATTGTAACTGCTTCTGGCTCGAGGACTGGGTGTCCCAACACTCTCCTCTTCATATTTATGCAACACTACCAACACGCAATAGTGATTACATCCCATCACGTAGGCTTGGCGTCGGGATGAACATCAGATCGTAAAACAGAGTCAACTCCACATGTGAGACACATCTCGCACCCACTACCCCAATGCTGTGGTAAAAGCGGTAGAATATAACAGATCCATGTCATGGATACAATTGACTTATATTAAATTATCGACAAGAAGCAGAAACTTGTAAAGAGAATACACAATTATGTAACATGCGTCGCGCGCAGTTGGTACGATCTCAAAACTGACCCTCTTCCTGTCTCCTTACCAGGATGACGATGAAGTGTTGTAACTGCACGTACAGTATTTTTTAATTATTCAAGTTAGTTCACGTACGTAGATTACTAAGTACTGTTCATTTGCTAGTTAACATTTCATGAAGTTCATATTTTCTCGTTGTCAGAACGTCGAACATTTTCTTTAGTAAATTGGACTTAGTTATGAAGCATGGTTCATTTACCACGACGCCATCAAGAAACACTGTTTCTCTTGCATTCCGAGACGGAAGTGCGCTGTGTGTCGTCACACGGCTTCGAAGAAATTCGCTTTGGCGCATCGAATGTTTCGAAACAGTCAGCGGTGACATTTAGCCCATATTTACTGTTAAAACTGTATTTAAATCTACAAGAGGCGGAATAATTCAGGCTTATCGCATTCTATGTTGTACATATATAATCACGATATAAAACTAGCAATAATTCTTCTTCTTCTACAATTTCCTCATCGCATGTCCGCTGTCATCACGGCGATCGACTCTTGTTCCCAGCAAGTCGGAAAAGTGTGGTGGAACGAAGCCCACAACATTCTCGTAGATTATGTACGCAAGATTTTCTCCTTTTTGCCCTACTCCTCTTTCCTTAAATGTCATCTATAAGATAAACTGCAGGAGGTCACTTATTCATTTGAGCCAGTCCCATAATACAGTGAAAATTACAAGGAAGATGATACATATTAGAGTGGTGCTGCCTAGTACCAGATACTAGCACTAGTATCAGAGGGATGTTTTTCTTTACGTTGTCCTTGGACCTCCCAATTCAGTTTAAAGACTTCCATGTCGTCCAGGACTCTTCGTAGTAACAGAGAAGCTTCTGTTCAAGTTTCTCAAGTTCCAAGCGATCTGGGAATTTGCGGTTCCTGCTTCGAACATGGTTTCATTTGGATCTGCAAGTAGACAAGTTGATGTCTATGGAGAGGGCGAACTGTACGTCTCCACATTCGCGGCTACTTCACGTCGAGTGTCAGGTGGAGCTATTAGTTTTAGTTGGTTGGTTTTAGATACCCTGCGATCAGTCAGTAAGCTTCTACGAGTGCAACGTAGAACTTCTTGGCATGTACAGATTTATACCATACAGCTGTGGCACTGTTTCTGGATGAGCGGCCCAATCTGATCACGTCAAAGCATTGTGAGAGGACTTTTGCCTCGGTGTTGGAGCAGTGATAAGTGCAAAGCTTGACCTCAGATACTTAGGCGTATCACTGTGTTCCAGTACATTTCCCAATCACTTCACTTGCAACTTTCAGTATTCCCCACGTGAAAAGCATATGTCTGGTTCTTTGATGGATTTGGTTTGAAATTATTATTCCCTAAACGTATAAACCACCACATTACCTCACAATTTCCAAAGACATGACCAAAGTACTCTACTTTCGGATATTGTACGTGACCTCCAGCTCGGAGTACTGTAGCCCCACATCTCGAAGGATGGTGTGCAGGCCTCAGCAACATAAAGTAAACCGGACGAGTTAGCCATGCGGTTATGGGCGCGCGGCTGTGAGCTTGCATCCGCGAGGTAGTGGGTTCGAACTCCACTGTCGGCAGCCCTGAATATGGTTTTCTGTAGATTCCTATTGTTACATGGGGCAAATGCTGGGGCTGTACCTTACGAAGGCCACTGCCGATTCCTTCCCACACACAGGTCTTTCCTATCCCATCGTCGCCATTACAACTAACTGTGTCGGTGCAACGTAAAGCAAATAGCAAAACCACCATAAAATAAGACAGGACATACACAACACTGAAGTAAACAGGAACAGAGAAAATGAAGTGACACGGGATTTAAATCATTATCTTGAATGCAGTCCTTGGGAACTAGTTTCAACAGGACTGCTCATGCTGTGATCAAGTACGCTGGTGAGAGACCTAAAGCACTCCACATGCTCCAGTAGTGTGTCAGGTACTGTCAACTTTATGGGTTGAATGGCATGTTTTCTTACGGTCACTAAGTTAGTATTTTTCGTGTTTAAACCCAGAACTTTTTTTGACCAATCAATTTGCCAATATATGTGGATTTTCATCACTTACTGCAAACAGAAAAGTATCATATGCATATTGCGGATTATTTATTTATTTATTTATTTATTTATTCATTTATTCATTCATTCATTTATTTATTTATTTATTTATTTATTTATTTATTTATTTATTTATTTATTTATTTATTTATTTATTTATTTATTTATTTATTTATTTATTTATTTATTTATTTATTTATTTATTTATTTATTTATTTATTTATTTATTTATTTATTTATTTATTTATTTATTTATTTATTTATTTATTTATTTATTTATTTATTTATTTATTTATTTATTTATTTATTTATTTATTTATTTATTTATTTATTTATTTATTTATTTATTTATTTATTTATTTATTTATTTATTACGATTCAATGGGATGGGTTTAAAGCAATTGTTGAGGAATGTGAAAATAGGTTTGTACCTTTAAAGGTGGTAAGGAATGGTAAAGATCCCCTATATTATAACAGGGAAGTAAAGAGACTAAGGAGGAGGTGCAGGTTGGAAAGAAATAGAGTAAGAAATGGCTGTGGAAGTGAGGAGAAATTGAAGGAACTTACTAGGAAATTGAATCTAGCAAAGAAGTCAGCTAAGGATAACATGATGGCAAGCATAATTGGAGGCCATACTAATTTTAGTGAAAAGTGGAAGAATATGTATAGGTACTTTAAGGCAGAAACCGGTTCCAAGAAAGACATTCCAGGAATCATTAATGTACAAGGGGAGTGTGTTTGCGAGGATCTTCAAAAGGCAGAATTATTCAGTCAACAGTATGTAAGGATTGTTGGTTACAAGGATAATGTCCAGATAGAGGAGGTGACTAATACTAAAGAAGTATTAAAATTACCTATGACAGCAGTGACATCTACAGTAAGATACAAAAGTTGAAAACTAGAAAAGCAGCTGGAATTGATAAGGTTTCGGGGGATATACTAAAGACAATGGGTTGGGATATAGTACCATATCTGAAGTACTTATATGATTATTGTTTGCATGAAGGAACTTTACTAAATGAATGGAGAGTTGCTGTATTAGCCCCTGTATATAATGGAAAGGGTGATAGACATAAAGCAGAAAATTACAGGCCAGTCAGTTTGACATGCATTGTATGTAAGCTTTGGGAAAGCATTTTTTCTAATTATATTAGACATGTTTGCAAAATTAATAACTGGTTTGATTGAATTTTGGCATTTAATAGGGTAGATCATGGGAGACTATTGGCAAAAATGAGTGCAGTTGGACTTGACAAAAGAGTGACTGAATGGGTAGCTCTGTTTCTAGAAAATAGAACTCAGAGAATTAGATTAGGTGAAATTTTATCTGTCCCTGTAAAAATTAAGAGGGGAATTCCTCAAGGCAGTATTATTGGACTTTTATGTTTTCTTGTACATATCAATGATATGTGTAAAGAAGTTGAATCAGAGATAAGGCTTTCCGAAGATGATGTTATTCTGTACACAGTAATAAATAAGTTACAAGACTGTGAGCAACTGCAAAATGACCTCGATAATGTTGTGAGGTGGACAGTAGGGAGTGTATGATGATAAACGGGGATAAAAGTCAGGTTGTGAGTTTCACAAATAGGAAAAGTCCTCTCAGTTTTAATTACTGCGTTGATGGGGTGAAAGTTCCCTTTGGGGATCATTGTAAATACCTAGGTATTAATATAAGGAAAGATCTTCATTGGGGTAATCACATAAATGGAATTGTAAATAAAGGGTACAGGTCTCTGCACATGGTTATGAGAGTATTTAGGGGCTGTAGTAAGGATGTGGAGGAGAGAGCATATTTGTCTCTGGTGAGACCCCAACTAGAGTAGATTACTTGATTCAGGAACTGGAAAAAATCCAAAGAAAAGCACCTCGATTTGATCTGGGCGATTTCCGACAAAAGAGTAGCGTTACAAAAATGTTGCAAAGTTTGGGCTTGGAAGACTTGGGAGAAAGGAGACGAGCTGCTCGTCTAAGTGGTATGTTCCGAGCTGTCAGTGGAGAGATGGCGTGGGAAGACATCAGTGAACGAATAATTTTGGATGGTGCCTTTAAAGGTAGGAAAGATCACAATCTTGTAACAGTAAATGTGGTACTTCGGTAGACATGAGACGCAGGGCGTGTACCATTCGTTGAAGTGCGTACAGATGGAGAGGGTTTGTTTAGAAATAAATCTTAAATTTTTTCGTCCTAGGGCTGGCGATGTCCTTGGATTCCGGCAGCTCCTCCTTTTCCCATACCAGTGAACCACCATTTCTCCCCCGATGGAAGTTCTAGAAGATCCATCCGACGTCTTGAAGATCCATACGGTGCTGATGAAGGGCGTTGAGGTAGTCCTCGTGAATGATGAACGTGAATGAATATCGTTAAGCCTTCGGGCGAGTTAATGCAAAGACTGCATCTGCACAGATGAGAGGAAAGTTTATCAATGGTTTTAACAAGGTTCAAACACGAAAAAAAGGTATCTTTGAGAGTTTATCACACGGTGAAATGTCACTAAATTTTGTGCCGTGTTAAATGAAAAGAAGGCCACTGCACTGAGCATGTAAGTTTAATACTCATAAAAATAAAAGTCCACTCGAAACTTATCGTCGAATTTTAACAGAGTCACTTGAAGTTTGTGGCACTTGGCATAATGTAAAGTAATGCCGCACGACTTAGTTCTTAGTTTGAAACACTGTTCAACGTAATTTAATTGGATTAGAAAATAAAGATGTTTCACTCGTGAATTCGAACTCATTCACGTATTGATAATAACATGAAATTAAAAGACGAAATTAATCATGTATTGACAGTCCTCGGTTCGACTGTTCGTAAAATCGAAACGCACAACTGAATGTTCGTAGAATTGAAACGTGCTGTTTAGTATAATTGAAATGCACAGTTCACACATGCACAGTTTACAGTTCATGACCTAAAGTTCATGAAATGGTAAATTAGTAACGTAGTCATGCTTGCAATCGAGTAAATCTGGATTAAAACACAGTCTCATAAACTTGAAGTATTTAGTGCTCTGTAAGGAGCAAACTGTCCTAAGTCCTGTCCATAACATTAAACTTCAAATTACGAGCACTCGAAAACATTCGCAAGTCTTAGACACTCGTGTAGAATAAGCAGTCACTTGATAATGTTCAGACGAAGCACAATTTATATCACGTCCCGTCGGAGTAAAAGTTTATCACTCACAGTATAAAGAAATCCGTACAAGTCCATATTCGACGCGATTGGGTTAAAGTCCACAGACTCGAAGATTGATAGCCGCTTCACGCTAGATCACGGTCCTCGCGAACCGACTGTATGAACTCCACTGCCTAGCGTGCACATACACACTCTGGCCACATACTCAGACCACACACTTCTCTGCTGAGCGAAGCAGTACTGTATTTATATCTGATCCGGGCCTTCACATCTCGTTCCATAACTTCATCGCCTCATGCCAGATTTACGTGAAACTCTGCAGGAACGTAGATAAGGGATCGGGTTACACGATGATATTGTTAAATTTGTTTAATTATTATTGTGGGGAAAGTTATTACCCATAGAAACTCGAAGAACATTCCACATCAGTCTAGGCTCTGTGTTGTGGTGAGGCATGCTGTGACGTCACCCGATCTCTACGTCACACGCTCGCCGTCCAGTCAGTCTTTCGTAGCCGGCCCGGAGCGTAATGCGTAAGTTTTTTTTAAAGATTTTTATTACGGGGACTTAGTTTTGTACCGGCGTTACCGGCACAATATAAAGAGATAGAAGATTTAATACAATATGTAAAGGTGACGAGAATCTATTTGTGATGGGAGACTGGAATATTGTGGTATGCAAAGGAGGGTAAAGTAATATTGTAGGAGAATTCGGATTGGGACAAAGGAACGAAAGAGGAAGTCGGCTGGGTGAATTCTGCACTGATCATAATTTCGTCCTTGCTAACACTTGGTTCAAACACCACAAACGACGGCTGTATACGTGGACGAGACCTGGAGACACTGGAAGGTATCAAATAGACTTCATTATGATTAGGCAGTGATTCAGAAACCCGGTGTTGGGTTGGAACACTTTCCTAGGAGCAGAAGTGGACTCCGACCTCAACTTGTTGGTCATTAAATGCCATCTGAAGTTGAAGAAATTGAAGAAAGGAAGGAATGCAAGGGGATGGGATCTAGACATGTTGAAAGAAAAGAATGTGAGGGATTGTTTCAAGGAACATTTTTGCAAAAGGATTAAATGAAAAGTCTGAAGGAAACACAATAGAGGAAGAGTGGATAGTCATGAAAAAAGAAGTCAGTAGGGCTGCTGAAGAAATGTTTGGAAGGAAGAAAAGATCAATAAGAATCAATGGATAACTCAGGAGATCCTGGACCTGATTGATGAACGACGAAAATACGAAATTGCTAGAAATGAAGGAGGCAGAAAAGAATACAAGCGATTAAAGAATGAAGTGGATAGAAAGTGCAAGGTAGCTAAGGAAGAATGGCTGAAGGAGAAGTGCAAGGATGTCGAAGGTTGTATGGTCCTAGGGAAGGTAGGTGCTGCATACAGGAAAATTAAGGAAACCTTTATAGAAAGGAAATCTAGGTGTATGAATATTAAGAGCTCAGATGGAAAGCCACTTCTAAGAAAAGAAGACAAAGCAGAAAGGTGGCAAGAATATATCCAACAGTTGTATCAAGGTAAAGATGTAGATGATTTGGTTCGGGAACAGGAAGAGGCTGTTGATGCTGAAGAAATGGGAGACCCAATTTTGAGGTCAGAGTTTGACAGAGCTGTGAGTAATAAATAGGAACAAGGCTCCTGGAATTGATGACATTCCCTCTGAATTACTGACTACCTTAGGAGAAACCAGCATGGCAAAGTTATTCCATTTAGTGTGTAAGATGTATGAGACAGGAGAACCGCCATCGGATTTTCGGTAGAATGTCGTTATACCTATTCCCAAGAAAGCCGGTGCTGACAAGTATGAAAACTACCGCACCATTAGTTAAAGTATCTCATGCCTGCAAAATTTTAACACGTATTATTCACAGAAGAATAGAAAGACAAGTTGAAGCTGAGTTAGGAGAAGATCAATTTGGCTTCAGAAGGAATGTAGGAACACGTGAAGCAATCCTGACTTTACGGCTGATCCTAGAGGATCGAATTAAGAAGGAGAAGCCCACGTACATAGCGTTCGTCGATCTAGAAAAGGCATTCAATAATGTTGATTGGACCAAGCTATTTAAAGTGATTGGGATCAGATACCGAGAACGAAGAATTATCTAAAATCAGTCTCCAGTCATAAGAGTGAGGCAAAGCTGCAGGTTTCCCCCCCTCCTTTTCATTGTTTACAGTTTACAAAGAATAGGCAGTAAAGAAAATCAACGAGGGATTTGGAGAGGAAATCACAATCCAAGGAGAGGAAATCAAGACCTTGAGATTTGCCGATGATATTGTTATTTTATCAGAGACTGCAGAAGATCTCGAGAAGCTGCTGAATGATATGGACGAAGTCCTGGGTAAGGAGTACACGATGAAAATAATTAAGTCCTATACCAAAGTAATGGAGTGCAATCGAATGAAGGCAGGTGATGCAGGAAATATTATATTAGAAAATGAAGTCCTAAAGGAAGTAGATGAATATTGTTACTTGGGTTAAAAATAACTAACGATGGCAGAAGGAGAAAATAAAATGCAGACTAGCACAATCAAGGTGGAGCTTTCTTAAGAAAAGGAATATGCTCACTTCAAACATTTATACAAGAAATAGAAAGACGTTTCTGAAGACTTTCATCTGGAGCGTGGCATTGTATGGAAGTGAAACATGGACTATTACCAGCTCAGAAAGAAAGAGAATAGAAGCTTTTGAAATGTGGTGTTACAGAAGAATGCTGAATGTGCGATGGATAGATCCAATCACGAATGAAGAGATACTGAATTGAATTGGTAAGCGGAGATCGATTTGGCTAAATTTGACGAGAAGAAATGATACAATAGTAGGACACATCTTAAGACACGGAGGACTTGTTCAGTTGGTTTTGGAAACAAGTGTAATAACGGTAGGGGTCGACCAAGGTATGAATATGGCAATCAGATTAGTGCAGAAGTATGATGCAGTAGTTACGTAGAAGTGAAAAGGTTAGCAAATGATAGGGTGGAATGGAGAGCTGCATCAAACCACTCTATGGACTGATGACTCAAACAACAGCAACTTGTGAGATGACTTACCGAAGTGCCAAACTTCGTCCATCTGTCATATTTCAGGTCTTCACAAGCATAAGATTCCAATATAAAACTAAAGTGCTCTTTAGGCAAATACACATTTTTGTGAAACATTTGAACTGAAAATTAATTTGAAACTTTAAACCTCACTGTTGAAACGTTAGTTAATGACTCTCCTCTTCGTGAATACGCTACATTACCATCGAATTGTTTTGAAAATAAAATACAGTCCGTGGTTTCTCACTGGTAAGGTGAAGTAATTTTTAAAATCGTAAGTAGTTTTTGACTCTATCTGTTACAAACAATATTCTCTATAATATTAGTATAGATTTAATACATGGATCTTCAAACATGACACCTGACTAACTTTATTAATTCTGCTCATCACTAACTAACCGCTTAGTGCTAATTGAAAATTTTAACATTATTTCAGATGGTGGACACGTTAGCTATTTCAACTCAAATGCTAGAAGGATTTGTCTATAATTCATCACCTGCAGATCATTTCTCGTTTTCAGCAGTAATCATGTCAGCGTCACACGAAGAAGCCTCAACTTCAGAATGTTTAATTTTTTTTAAGTTATTAAATTGTGACACTAGAACTATTTACGTTTGCTGCTAACCACATAGAAATTGGTAAATTTTCTGTTAATATTTTATGTATTACTTGTGAAATAAACCTAATTTCGAAACCCATAAACTGTGAGTGTTAATGCGAGCTCCTCGTAACTTGTTGTGGAGCACTGTATCCGTGCGGTCGCTGAAGTAAACATGCAGCCTGTTTTTGCCTATTGTTGTCAACAGCCAGGAAGAGTCCAGAAGTTCAAATTCAAGGGATGTATGCTTTGGTGACATACGTATTTAAGGCAGCAATAAAGCTGTTAGCACAGCGTATACCGGACAAAGTGTTTCACATCACCTGTTTGAGCAGACTACAGTATTGCGCTATGCAATATATGGTACTAAGGAAAAGAAGATTTATTTCTGTCATTCCCTCTTCTCACACACAGCGGCTGACTCTCTGTCATAGCACATACAGCAAACTCGTCAATTTGAAATGCACGGCCGGAAGTAACAAGGTCACTTTATTTCCTCAAAAAGGTACATATCCTTAGCAATCCAACTGCATCATCACTCTCAATATCACACGAAGAGTATGCCTGATTTCTTTGTCAGTATAGTTCTGATACACTTCGTACACATGTCATTACAGTGAGTGCGAGAGATTTCTTAGCCACACGTTCGGCAAAAACAATTCCTTCCCTGTGTTCTGGAGTCTATTTGAAACCCAGTTTATATACAGTATCTCTCTGTCTTTTTCTACAGCTCTTCTTGGACTGGAATCATCCATAAGAACGTTTGAATTTCAATGCAGTAGGAACTAGGTTATTTCGTACCCAAGTTTAGCTTCCACCACTTGACCTTCTCGGGGGTATTTATCCTTCCACCTGTACAATGCATTAAATCCTCTGTGACCACCTTATGCTGAGGTGGTACACAGACTACATGATATTCACATCGCTTCTTAGTCGGAGATCACGGTGCCGATCAAAGATAAGGTGAATTTGGTTGCTGCAGTCACCACAAGTATAGGTAATGAGATGATTGATCCACTTTTGAAGAACGTATTAACACTAAAAGCAAGACATTTGCTTCTGAAAACCAAAATATGAGTTCCATCATAATTTCAGATACCGCAGGTATTACATCATTGCAGTTATAACCATAATTTGTGTGACCAACATGCGCATTAAGATCACCACAGATAAGTGGGAACTCATATTCTGGACACGCTGAAACTTGATCTCGTAGCTCTTACCAATTCTGTTCCTTATGTAGGTCATCACAGCCGGATTGTGACAGAAAAAACACAAGCTCGAGCGAATGCAACGTCGATTGTAATTGACATAAGGCTGTCTGGATAGCACTGAACCTCAGCAACTCAATATTGTGGGCTTGCGCACACAATGAAGTCAACACCATTCCTGCTGGATGTAACCTGGTAGATAAGTTTATAGACATCTCTAACGTCATGAGATTTCTGGCCTTTCCAAAGCAAGCAACTTATTATCTAATTAACATAGCTACTCTTCAATTCTAAACTGGACTTACATTATCCTAATTACAACAAATTATCTGAAACAGTCGAATTCAAGTTGGAACTACATTTCTAGGGACATATCTCCCCTACAATGAAAATATAATGTAATAATGAAGCAAGAATGATATTTACTAATAAAATAATCACACTACAATAATTCTAAGGTACATTTGGTTTTATCCTAATTACAATAGTTTAACTGACACAACAAATATTCGTAAACAATGAATCTATGGAACTTATGAGCCTGTAAATTTTCATTGACTACGTACATAACATTTAGTTCCCTTGGTTTTTGAAAGAGAATATAAGGTGAAAAGTTTGAATGAAATTATCAGTCAAAGAGCAGTGGTCAGTTGAAATCATAAATTTAAGCCCTACTAACGAAAGTTAATTAAACATAACATACGTCATATTGTTTTTAGGATGTTTTTATGATTTTACGATATCAGGCATTTCTCTTTCAAACCACACAGATAGGTCGTATGGCTATGATGAGCTTGAAAATGGCTAGGAGTGGGAAAGAAGCAACTGTGTCTTTAATTAAGGTACAGCCGCACCATTTGCAGCCCTGAAGATGGTTTTCCGTGGTTTCCCATTTTCACACCAGGCACATGATGGGGCTGTACCTTAATTAAGGCCACGGCCGCTTCCGTACCATTCCTAGCCCCTTCCTGCCTCATCGTTGCCATAAGACCTATCTGTGTCGGTGCGACGTAAAACAAATAACAAAAATGAAAATGTGAAACCATGGAAAACATGCACTTCAGGGCTGTCGACAATGGGTTCGAGCCCAGCATCTCCCAAATGCAGGCCGATACGTACATGGCCAGTTGTTCAGTACCATAAAGAAGCAATTGCTTGAATTCCTTCTCTTCCAGTAATTATTGTGAGTATCTTATTATGTAATTTCAAACATTACGTTAAAACGTAAGTTTTTATTTTAAAAACTTGGTGTTCACAGTTCCCCAGATTTACATGCACCTTTGGACATAAGTTTTCATATACAGGTCCGAAATTTGACGAGTAAAGAGTAAAATAGAATCGCAAATGCATCATCTTTCAAAATTCTATGCAGAGCATGCTTTTTTCCCTTAAAGTCAAGGTGGGCTGCCTACCTACGCCCTTCGGTTCTAGGATCGAGGTAGCCGTTACTTCTTCGCAGCTTCTCCGCATGCCTTTCACCAAGAATCCATTTAAGAGATCAAGCTTCTCGGCATTGTAATTACGATAGACCTTGCCTCCAAGTTTATACTTATATTCTTGCAGCACAGTCCGAAGTAACCCCGCGAATGAACCCTACTCAGAAAAACTGCGAAAGACATGATTCTTGAGGTGATCAAGCTTACGCAAGTTGATCCTAACAGAACTTCAGTTACAGTAAAACACTCGAAAACAAGTGACTTCAACTAACATTTGTTGACAATGTGAACATTCAGTACCACACCATACCAGAAACAAATTCTCTCACTGAGAGATAGAGAGAGACAGCAATCAAGAAATAGTTTTATCACAATAGTTCTATGAACTTCGACTGTCCTATATCAACACAGATCTATCCATATTAAGAAACAAGGTATACACTACTTTGAAGATAAACCGACATCCAGAATAATCCAATGGAGTATTTGGAAGCTAATATTCAGAGAAGTGTAAGATAACACTACTAAATTGCAGGGTATACGCTGTAAAGGGGAATCATGGATCACAGGTATCTGGGCATAGAGAAACGCTCATGGGTCAATTTATCTCGAAAGGGAAGTGAGTAGTATAATTGGACAGTTCTGGCGCCTCCTCCCGCGGGAAATTTGAATTCTGGCGGGAAATTTGAATTTTTGGCGGGAAATTCGAATTTTGGCGCGAGATTTGAATTTGTAAACAAAGCCACGTGCTTCTTGACAGCTGTCATCGACAACAACGCATCGCTAACCTCACTGCTGCCATCTTGACGGGCCTAAACCTCAGTAGTGCCAACGTAACCTAACTAGCGCGAGGTAAACAAAGCCACGTGTTTTTTTGACAGCCGCGTGCTTTTTGACAGACAACAACGCATCGCTAACCTCAGTACTGCCATCTTGACGGGCCTAAACCTCAGTAGTACCAACTTAACCTAACTAGCGCGAGGTAAACAAAGCCACGTGTTTTTTGACAGCCACGTGCTTTTTGACAGACAACAACGCATCGCTAAACTCAGTACTACCATCTTGACATACCTAAACCTTAGTGGTACCAACTTAACCTCACTAGCGTGAGATAAACAAAGCCACGTGCTTTTTTGACAGCTGTCATCCGCCATCTTTAAAACACAGAGCACTGTGCTGCCCTCTTTATCGTAGTAGATGTAAATTCGTCACCTGTCATCGGCAGTGCTGCCATCTTGGCGGGCCTAAACCTTAGTGCTACGAACTTAACCTCAAGATACCTTTGAAATGTGGTGGTGGCAAATTCCACGTGCTCTTGTTTGGAAACAAAGCCATGTGCTTTTTTGACAGCTGTCATCCGCCATCTTTAATCAACAGAGCACCGTGCTGCTATCATGCGGGCAATTTCGTCAGCTGTCATCCGCCATCTTTAATCCACAGAACACCGTGCTGCCCTCTTTATGGCTACTACCTTAAGCACGTAGTAGCGGGCAATTTGAAAAGTTCTGTTAGCTATCATCCGCCATCTTTAATCAAGAGAGCACCGTGCTGCTATCTTTAGCTAGATACCTTTGAAATGTGGTGGCGGCAAATTGAAAAATTCCGCGTGCTCTTGTTTGTAAACAAACTCACGTGCTTTTTGGACAGCTACCATCCGCCATCTTTAATCAACAGAGCATAGTGCTGCCCTCTTTAGTTTGAAATGTGGTGGCGGCAAATTCCACGTGCTCTTGTTTGGTAAACATAGCCACGTGCTTCTTTGACAGCTGTCATCCGCCATCTTTAATCCAGAGAGCACCGTGCTGCTATCATGCGGGTAATTTCGTCAGCTGTCATACGCCATCTTTAATCTACAGAGCACCGTGCTGCACTCTATGTGGTGGCGTCAAATTTCACGTACTCTTGTTTGGAAACAAATTCTATGTGCTCTTCAGCTGTCATCCACCATCTTTAATCAAGAGAGCACCGTGCTGCCCTCTTTGTGGTGGCGGATAATTTGAAAAATCTTTATGACAAGCAGCCATCTTTAATCAACAGAGCACCGTGCTGCCATCTTTAGCTACCGCCATCTTACATCGCTTACCTCGCTGCTGCACTCTTTAGTTGAGAACAATGCAGCAAGTGAGTATGCAACCCAGTACCTAAGTCTCAACACAGACCAATCCTGTCAGTTTTACTTCGCTATCCGACCTCTGTATGTTCCCTTTCGTCGTAGATACAACTTCAAAAAAGGGAGATTGGTCAAAATTCCCTGCTTTACTGGATGATACGGTCCAAAACATCAAACCAATTCCTGAATCATATGAACAAGTCACTTAGGCTGTTAAGGAAAGTTCTCGTAAATCTATTCCCCGTGGATGTCGCACTAGTTACATCGAAGGTCTTAATCTGGATGCAGTCTCGCAACTAAATGACTACTACAAGCTATTCAAACAGACTCTAATAGGTGAGGAAACTATTACAGCAGCACACGCCCTAACTTCTCTAATAGCCTCATCGATAAGAGAGAGTTGGTGGTTATGACGCTGAGTAGCCAAAAGGCCTGGAGACTCCTAATTAAGTTGACCAGAGGTCCAACCTTGAGTAACACACATTCTTTTGTTACAGCCAATCAGATTGCCCACCAACTTCTCATGAATGGCAAAATAAAACAAGAAACCAAAACCCGGAGAGCTATGTTGAAGGTACCTGCGGGTAGGGATGAAGAAATATCTGAGCTCATGCAACATTTCAATTTCACTGAGTTGGAAAATGCAATTATCAAGTGCAAATCTGGTAAAGCTGCGGGTTTGGATGATTTGCGAGTTGAGAAAATAAAGAATTATGGAAGAAACACGAAAGAATTTTTGCTACAATTTTATAATAACTGCTTACAGATGTCCAATATTGTGGAGCAAAGCACGTGCAATTGCTGGTCTAAAGCCTGGAAAGGACAACAGAGACCCCAGGAACTACAGACCAATATCTCTTCTGTGCCACCGATATAAGATTTTCGAAAGAATGATACTCAACAGACTCATCCAGACTATCAACAAAAACCTCATTCCAAAACAGGAAGGTTTTAGACTAGGCATGAATGCTGTTGCACAAGTTCAAACCTCACGCAGTACATTGGGGACGGTTTTGAAAATTGACAAATTAGAGGGGTAGACCTCAGTGCTGCATATGATAAGAGTGAACCACCGTATACTGCTTCAGAAGATCTTTACACTCACGAAAGATTCAAAACTTACCAGATTGATGTCAACCTTGTTGCAGAACCGCAGTTTTTTATTTTCAAGGACAAAGAATCAGATGGAGATCACAGAAAAATGGATTGCCCCAAGGAAGTGTACTGGCTCCATTGCTATTTATTAGTTATACCAATGACAAACCACTCCCTAACAAAACAAGAAGTTTCATATATACAGACGACCTTTACTAGCCTGCCAATGTGCAACTTTTGAAGAGGTAGAACTTACACTTGACAGCGCTCGGAAGGAATTATTCACATAATACGAGGCTAACCACCTAAAGCCGAATCCGTCAAAATCTCTGCTTTGTGCTTTCCACCTCAAGAACAGGGAGGCATCAAGGAAATTACACGTCTCTTGGAATGGAACCCTCCTGGAACATTCTTTCACCCCAAAGTACCTAGGCGTAACGCTGAACCGCTCACTTACTTTCAGAAAGCACTGTTTCAACATCAATCACAAAGTCAATGCCAGAAACAACATCCTGAGGAAGCTGAGAGGTACAAACTGGGATGCAAAGCCACAAGTTCATAGAACCACTGCATTGGTTCTGTGTTACACTGCTGCGTAATACGCATCCGCTGTGTGGTATAGATCAATACACGCTAAGACTGTGGACTTGCCCTGAATGAAGCTTGTAGATTAATCACAGGATGCCTGAAACCTACCCCTGTTGAGAAGATACACTGACTTGCTGGCGTTGCACCTCCAAGTAATCGTCGAGAAATCGCTGCTGATCAAGAACGACTAAAGATTGAGAATGTTGAAGCTCACCCGATGTTTGGTCATCAACAATCTCAATCTAGGCTGAAATCCAGGAAAAGTTCCCTGCAGACATCGAATCCCTTGAAAGGACCACCAGAAAAGGCAAGACATTCCTTATGGAAATCTAAGCAGCAATAATGGATGAGGCCACGTGAATATCTTCCGGCTGGGTGTAATGAAGACTGGAGTGTTTGGAGGACCCTTAACCGATTAAGAACTGGTGTCAGCAGGGCGAAGTAATCACTTAAGTTATGGGGCTTCACATCAGAGGACAGCAAGTGCGACTGCGGTGAAGAAAATAAACAGTGAACCATATGCATCAATGTCCTTTCACCCCATTTTCATGCTCAGAGCATGATTTAATGCTTGCTGATTACAATGCCCTAGGTGTGGCTCAGTTTTGGAAAACACCATCTAGATGTACAGTAAATTTGGTCAATTTCCTATATTTGTTAATTTTTGGAATTTTCGTAGTTTGAAATTATTTTACTTTTACTGTATGATTAAGTATGATTCTGACACGAGTAAATAAATAAATAAACCAGACCCGTGGTGTTCCCCAGAACGCAAATCCATGGTGTTCGTCACATAGTTCTACATATCTCAGGGACCCGTACTATCCCGTTGTGTTCCTCAAATAGTGGGTACTAATGATAACTAAAACCCAGACCCGTGTTATTCCTCGGAACGCATTCCCATAGGTTTCCTTCATAGTGGGTCTAATCACAAGGATGATGGAAATAAACACAGGTAATTTGGTCGAACATTCAGCATCCCTTGGACTCGTCCCCCACCCACATAGATTTGATTGTTTGGTCCGCGAGATAAATTTTATTTCGCTCAAGTCGGCCGGAAAATCGGGTAGGACTCCCCCTATCTGCCACCTGGGACGCGCCATGTTGGAGTCATCACGACAGCGTGGTATGTTCGAGGTTAATCTGTTTTAATCTGATATCGTCTATCCCTCCCGGCTCACCGCTAGAAAAGCCGCATATTTTTTTTTGCTAGTTGCTTTACGTTGCACCGACACAGATAGGTCTTATGGCGACAATGGGACAGGAAAGGGCTAGGAGTGGGAAGGAAGCGGCCGTGGCCTTAATGAAGGTATAGCCCCAGCATTTGCCTGGTGTGAAATTGGGAAACCACGGAAAACCATTTTCAGGGCTGCCGACAGTGGGGCCCGAACCTACTATCTCCCGAATATTGGATACTGACCGCACTTAAGCGACTGCAGCTATCGAGCTCGGTGAAAAGCCGCATAAGGTGACTAAATTCTAATTCTTCTGACCGTAAAATTTTGAAGTGTGATGGTGAGGTTTACCATTCTCAACGAGGTGGCGGACAATATTTTTAGATGTTACATTCGCATGACCCTCTCTAGCTGTTAGGTTTACAACTCAGATGCTTAAGAAACCTCCAGGCATTGTGGCTGCTCTTCCTTATATCAGTCTCCTCCATTCATTCTGTTATTAGATATCGCTTTTAAGGGAACTTCCCCAGCTTGGAAGGTTTCGGAGCTCAAAGGATCGTTGTCAAGGAGATCACGATAGTTTCACAATATTCCCCTAGTTTCTGTATATAGTGTGCAGCCTCAGGGAATTGAGATACGAGAACAATGCTTCACGATATTTGCAAAATAATCATATGATTCAGTAAAAAGCTCTACGTTCAGAATGTTCTCGTCCAGTGAAATGGTACATTTCTCCTAATCAGCCTTCGTAAAATGATATCTTCTTCGAAGAGGAACTCACATTCTAAAGATTTAAAGGTAAGACGTATGAATCTAAGACGAAGCCACAGAACTGGTTGCAAATAGAGGATTATGGGGGCGTTTAGTAAATTCACAGAGGGTAGACGGTTGAACGCTGGAGGGCATAACAGTCTGTAATGAAGAACGATGAGGGATTTTTGCCCCACTTATTTTGCTGATAACTGAGATATGTTTGCTTACGCGGATACTGTAAGTTAAGATCTGGATTATATCCATGTTCCACCTCGCACTGTTGAATGATGCTGGAAGTTTGTTATGCAGTATAATTAGATCGCACGAATCTGCCCATTCTACGCCAGCCTCTTCTATTTTGTCGGTACCTGCGTAGCCCCATATTGTATTCTGACTGTTGAAATAACCAAACACAAAATTCTCATATTGATGCCGGAAGGCTCCACAAATCTAAACACAGTATCTGATGGCTTATTAATTGAGCTCTACTGTGGGAGTTTCAATGTCATTACGGGGGAGGATCTGGATGTTGGATAGCACTGAGGATCTTCAACCACTATGCCCTTGATTTTTGAACGGCGAAGATTCTAGTCTCGGTGAGTTTCTTGAATGCATATTATTAGCGTGCGGAGAAAATTGCGAGGGTATATATTTTGTGTTCTTTTTCAGATTCTTGGAATACAGTCACTAATAGAAATAAAATAATGAAATTGCTAAATATTATTATGCAAAAGTTCGTAAAATAAACCAGTATATCCATACATACAGAGGACGACGAAGAGCAGAAATTGAGCGGTGACAAAAGTTAAATACGGTCTGTTTATTCCAGTAACTTCTACAATGTCGTCCGGTGACTTTGCTATGTGTAGAGCTGATATGACCTTGTATTATTTTAGGAGAAGTTTATCACAGCTTCAATTATTAATTTCTGAAATTAAATTGAAGCAAGAAATTAAGTGGTTCAACCTATTCAATGCAAGTAAATAAGAAATGTAGTGTTACATTCTTATTTGATTAAAAGAGGTACCGGTTTCGACCACCAATCTGGGTCATCATCAGCCAATTAAAAATATAAAAACAATGAACAGGGAAACAAAAAATTAAAGGATATGTCTTTCACAAAAGCAGTTCATGAAGCATTATAAGACAATAGGGGTTAGGACTGTCCGATTTTAAATCATAAAATCCAGATGAACTCGAAGAACAGTCACTTATTTGTGTCAAAGCGCAAGTCCCTGAAGAGTGGCACAACACACGCGATGTCCGGCACTGTTTTCAACCAAATAAGTATGTAACACTACATTTCTTTTTTACTTGCATTGAATAGGTTGAACCACTTAATTTCTTGTTTCAATTTAATTTGTGATACAGTTCAATATGGAACATTATGACATTTTATTAATTTCTGTGTTGAGAGGACACGAGGCGAAAAGTACGATGCTTGCGTGCGTTAGAAAATTTCGTCAAATCATTATTCGGCATGGGACGTTAAATTTAGTGCATTTCTCATCGAATTCTTTCAGACGTAATGAAGCACGTGTTTGCATTAGAGCAGTGAAATTTAGAGGAATTTTAAGTAAGTTAATTTGCGAGATTTCATGAGCACAGACGTACAATCAGTTATGTATACAAATTGAAAAGTTTTGGTCAACTTGTAATTTATAAACGTCAATAATGGTAATAAAAATTATTTATTTGGCGAATGACTACATAACTAAAATCAATTAATATTTACAATAATGATTTCATACTAATAACAACAATAATTGATTCTATCACTCTAGTATGTTGAAGACAGAGTAGAGTTAGATTTTAATCTATCTCAGCAGTATAACTATGGTATTTAGCATTAGAGGTTGCCTCAAGGCATTTTCTGGCAAGCTGGTTAATGATAAAGTTAACATCAAATGTTTGCCCATCACACATTGTCTAGTTGATTTATCCAACAATAGGCAACAAATTTAGCCCCTAGAAAAACTTCATGAAACTGCATCTAAAATGAATCCGAATCTCATAATAGAAAACCCGATACACGGAAGTATCTACTCGGACAAACAAAACCGGGTAACTCAGTTTGGCGAAATTCCTCACGAAAATAATTTCTAATACTTGGGGAAATTCTCCAACAATCCACACTAAATCATGAAGAAAACAGAAAAAGTTTTCTATAGTACAAGTAGGTCATAGTATCACATGGAAAAGGTACAAAAATTAATATCCTGGAACGCTAAATTAATATATTATAACACGCAATTAGGTCAGAAGCATCACACATGTCAGAAACATTGATCAGACTGGAGAAAGATCACTATCTAAAATTATCGAAAAACTAAAAGGAAATATCCTGACGGACATGTTTGGCCAAGTATGCATTGTAGAGGGTGGATGAATAGGAGGTCTTCGGAATTATACCAACATATTGAGAAAATATCGGATACAATTGGAAAAAGGCGATTGAAATTTGATGACCATATTCAAAGAATGGTTGTTGAATGACAAACTAAAAAGATATTTAAGTATTCCTCCTCGCTAAAAGGCAAGAATAATTGGATTATCTACAAGAAAAGGACTTCGAGAAATCAGCTTTCCAGATTAAAGTACATGGGACTAAGCGAAGCATTATGATAAAAAGCCAGGATGAAAACAAAGGGATGGACCACTGTCCGGTATACACCTTGAGGTGTGACGAGGAGGCGCCGTTGTGGCTGAAGAACTTATTACTTCTCTACTGTGTGCGACCGCATGTGCCTGGCTACATCTCCAGAATTTGAGATGGTCCTATTCGTTCAGTAGTTAGTGTGACTTGAAACAAAACCACAGTAGTAAATCACGTGCGGCTTCATCCCGGCGAGACGTGACGCTCGTGCACCGACAGCGTGGTGCTGCGAGCGAAGATTTGCCACAAAACACGGCACAGGTCATCTCTCGAGTGTGGTTCAGATGTGCAGCATTAAGTTACATGAATCTCTAAACATTTTATCATATTACTGAGAACACGTGTGCTTTTACACCAGTGTGTGTGTTCGGATCTGAACTGCTAAATTGATTTTCTGGCTGAAGATATGCCACAGATATTTCACGGTATAGCTTCTCGCCAGTAAGCGTTTTGGAAGTGCGATTCTTCCGTTGAAGTGCTTACTACAGATACTGCTTTGGTGTAGCTATTCTCTCGTGTGAGTTAGTATGTGACGTACCAGTTGGGTTTTTCTGCTCAATGATTTGCCACAGAAATTGGATTCGAACGACACCTCGCCAGTATGAGTCCGCATGTGACGTGACAAGGCGGATTGCACACGGAATTACTTGCTACAGATATTGCACGCATAGGCATCTCACCAGTGTGAGTTCGCATATGCCAAACCAGGCGGGATTTAGTGATGAATGGCGTGCTACATATATTGCATTTGTGTGACGACTCGCTGGTGTGTGTCTGTATATGACGTGCCAAGTGTGATCTACTGCCGAAAGCCTTACGACATACAATGCAACAAAATGGCTTCTCGCACGTGTAGGATCTCATGTGACCCGTTACTCGGGATTTCGTGGTGAATAATTTCCCATACACATTACAGTCATGTGGCTTATTGCCCATGTGAGCCCGCAGATGATATTTTAGAACGACTTGCTCGCTGAAGGATTTGCCGCAGACAATACAGCAGTATGGCCTAACGTTCCTGTGAGTCCGGATATTTTGCGTGAGTCCACCTCGTTGCGTGGAGAGCTTACCACAGATATTGCAGCAGATTGGCTTCTCGCTGGTGTGAATCCGAATATGACGAGCAACGCAGGATTTCGTGCTGAAGGATTCGCCGCAGACCTTGTACCAGTGTGGCTCTTTTCCCGTATGACTCACCATGTGACGTGTTTGCTGTACTTTTTGTACGAAGGATTTTCAACACACATTGCATCCTTGCGGCCTGTGGTCTGCGTGTGTTTTGATGTGACGTGCTAAATGGCATTTTCTTCTGAATAACTTGCCACACGCATTACAAGGCAGTGTCTTGTCTCCCGTATGAGTCTGTATGTGATATATTAGCCCAACTTCCTGGCTAAAAGATTTTCCACAAATATTACCTTAATATGGCCTCTCGCCAGTATGAGTCCACATTTGTACCTCAAGTCCACTTTTATGGATGAATTGCTTCCCACACATAGTGCAACACAGTAGCTTCTTAGCCGTGTGAAACAGAACGTGAAAAATTAGGCGAGAATTACTGCTGAAGGATTTGTAACAGATATCACATCGGTATGGCTCGTCAATTGTGTGAGATGACATGTGAGCGACTACGCTTTCATCAGTTGAAGGATTTGTAACATAGATGCCAGCGGTTTGGTTTGTCATCCATGTGAGTCAGTAGGTGAAGTGCTAAGTGGGATTTTCTACCGAATGACTTGTAGCATATATTGCATTAGAATTGATTCCTGCCTATGTGTGTCTGCATGTGAGAGTCTAAGAAGGATTTCGTGATGAACGACTTACCACATACAATGCACCCGTGTGACCTTTGGGCTATGTGAGCCTGAATATGTCGTGAAAGGTGGCAAGTGATGCGAAGCGGGGTGCGAATACTAACTGATGTACAATGGAAGCCGAAGAACAACTAATGGTTTTGGCAAGGAAACCAAAAATCCCTTCTGAGCACTACCTGACTAGAACACTGCTTACTATCTTATCGTGGCCGGTTTCTCTGAATGCACGTGTCGGACGGAGAAAAGAAGCACACACAGTCCATGGCTTTCATGGATATGTTCAGAAGAAAGATGATTGCCAACAATTTCCCGATTATGCAGAAACTGATCATCGAGAACACACGGTACAAAGAGCGTGATATCAACCTTGTCACGTACTACAATCGCTCCCATCCAACGCACATTGACTACATCCTTGTCAGTCGAAGGAATCTCAAAAATGTTCTAGAAACAACAGTTGTTCCTTACGAAACCGTTGCGATGCAACATCGACCAGTTATCTGTAAGATGCGGATAGTCACCAAGAGCCCAATACTTCGCAGGAAATGGACCAAATTGGATCAAACGGTGACGCCTGAAGAAGCAGGCCAACATTGTTGCAAACGTTACAGTGCCACAAGTCACCGTATTAGAAGCGAGCTGGACTAAGCTGAAAGGCGCCGCACGCTCCATTCCTGGAACAACTAAGTCAGGGCGGCGACAATGAAGCATTAACAATGGCACTTGGTTTAGGAATGACGATGTTATGTATGCAATACGGTTGAAGAAACAGCTGTAAAAGTAGTTTCTTGCTCGTTGGAATGCCTACAAAGCAGCCAGTAGTAAAGTGAAGGAGGTTGTCGCTGTAACAAAAGCAAAGCGGTAAGCAAGTCTATATATGAAACTTGACATGCGCTAAAACGAGCGGAATATTTAACGGCTAGTCAAATCGGGGCATCGAAACACGGAACGTTCTACATCATCAATTAGGAACCAGACGGTTTTCTACTCGACTGGCGGGAAGCGCGAGTACACTGGCTTAACTACTTTGACAAAATTTCAATCTTGTAATATCCGTACCTACCAATCCCAATCACCGCCGCTGTTGAAGGTCCAATATAGGAAATTGACGTCACCCAAGTCCAGGCTATGTTGAAAGAAATGACACCAGGGAAAGCCATCTGTCCTGATTATCTTCCGGCAGAGTTTTGTTCCTCTCAATGGGTGGATGCAGCAGTGTGGCTAAAGCAAGCTTTTCAACCAGATCATCAAAGAAGGTCAAGAACCAACAAACTGACGACGGAGTATCCATTCAAAAATAAGAGAAGTCCTGCCGATTTTTCTAATTACCGTCCGATCATACTTCTCAGCCACGCAGTAACACATTTCGAAAAAATCATCGACAAAAGAATTAGCGATTTAAACGAACACACAACAAGCCAAGCTGGTTTTGTGTAAAATTGTGGCGCAACAGGAGCAACACACGCTGCAAGGCTGTTACGTGAGAGGTATTTCGAAAAGAATAAGAGGCTTCATCATGACTTTCTGGACCCTGATAAGGACTTCCATCCGGTACATAATAACCTAATCAGTCAGCGCTACAAGAGCATGGCATTACAGAGCACCTTGTTGAGAGGGAATAATTGATCTATGTAGAACCGAGGAGTTATGCTGAAGCTGTCGCAAGAGCGTCTGATGACGTCCGCCAAACTGTACAATTCCACCAAGGCCCTTCGTATCACCACTGCTGTTCATTCTTTTGACGGACACCATTACATAAGACCTGCACATTCCAATACCATGGACACATCTGTATGCAAATGGTGCAGAGAATAAGCGCCAAACGGAAGATTGGAACAATCCACTAGTGCAATACGTCCCGCGTCTCAACAAAAAGGATAGAGAATATGTGATATTACATCGCCGAGAAGTTGGAAGCATGCATGATGACGGTGAAAATATAGTACGAGAAGAGAAATTTAAGTAACTTGGTTCCAAAATCTCTGATGATGGCCGACTTACTGATGAAGTCAACTTAGGGATAAGCAAACACTGGCTGAAGTTGAGAATGACAACGGGCGCCCTTGCGACCGTCGGATGAAGGACCACCTGAAATCTAATATCTACTGAACTGTTATCCGTCCTGTCGTTTTCTATGGCAACGATTGCTGGCCAGCTAAAGAGGAGGTAAACGCCAACTAAGCATCATGGATACGAAGACGCTTAGGTGAACGGCTGACATAACTAGACTAGATCACATTTCAAATGATGTTATTAGAAAACGTTCCAGCATTGCACCGATAAAGAAGAAAATTTAGGAGAGGCGTGTGCGCTGGTTTGGGTATATTTGCGTGCAGAGGACGATATATTGAGAAATTTAGCGTATACACAGAAAGTAGGTGAAAAGAGGCGCAAGGGACAAACAAGACAGCATAAGACGAATGACCTGAAAGCTGTGAGACTATATAGAAACATGGCCCGTGACCGAACTAACTGGAGACTCACACCAGGCTGGACTAATTTTAAAAGAGCGGAATACCAAGAAGCAGGTTGATGAATGATCTGTTATAGACATGGAATACAATGGATATTTTGCACAACCTAACATTTAACTTACTATGTTCAAATTTTCTCTGTGCCGTACCCCCGGCAGGATGACCCAAAGGAGAGCGGGCCAGGGATCTGGACATAAATGTAAGGTCCAACCCAGAGGATAATGTCAAGTCCCAATTCAAACAGCTTGACAACAACTTTATTCATAGACAATGTAAAACAAACCAATTCGGAAGCGCACGAAAATCAACATAACATAACTAAAGAAGGGTTTTAACCCGTTTCCAGTTCTCATCCTTGTAAAATATAAGAGGAATTCCACTCTTCTAATAAAAGGTTTAACATAACGTAAGCTGCGCACCTTGGTACCAAATAAATGTCTTACTAATCACTACAGCGCTACAACGTATATACAGCTCGCCAGTTACAAGGTAAGGAAAACTCATCTATCAGTGAACTCACAATGCCACGCATACTTCCCAACTACACGTCCAGAACATTCTGGAATCTTTCTTTCATGTTACAAGAAACGTACAACACTTTAAGTTACTTTACGTTACTTTCACAAAATATCTCGGCACCAAGCCGTTCCTTATCAATTACCACCAGATACATGGCGTTACATATCTGTACAAGTTCCTAGTTCCTCCCATCATCCTACCAACACATAGCAAGCCAGTAGATCTTACCTCCCATGCCCCTCTCACGGTCCTTGGTTCGACCCAAGAGTAGTGCTCTCCACAAAGAGCAGCAGGTAAGTGAGACGGACCACCGCCCGGCGAGGCACACTGGCTCGCCGGGAGGGGTAGGTCCCGATACCAACGTCATCACGCCCCTCTCTCGGAGAAGCCGGGAGGGGGTAAGTACACGCGAGGGAGCATGGCAGACGATCGACATACGAAAGAAATGCAAATACGGAGGGACGCCCCAGGACGGAAAGAATTCCTTGTCCATGGAGCCATAAGTGAGGAACAGGGAGAGACACATTTATTACACAATCAATGCCTAGGACATTCAGACATACGCACAATGATGGTAGTAAATTTTCAATGAGCTCGCTAGGAGCACAGCACAGGTACCAAGTCCTTTAAGGCGGGAGGAGACCAAACACACGGTTCAGACCTCCCCCCCAAAACACCAACCCAGGGTTGACCAAAGTGTTTTCCTTCCATAAAGATCAGCCGCATAAAGTTCATTATCTTGGATACTTGCTGGATATACAATAGTGTTCTTGCTTTACAATAAATAACTATATACAAAAGTAACATCTTGCTGCACATAAAAATGAAGAAACAAGTCTTTGCCCAGATAATATATAAAATTAATACTCTTGCTGGTCACCAAAATGACGTAGTGAGTCCAAGATTATCTCTGAATTTACATTCTTGCTGTACATTAAATGAAATAGCGAGTTCTTGCCAAGATTAGCACTGAAATTACTTTCTTACTATACACCATAATGAAGTAGCGAGTCTTTGCCAAGCCTATCCCTGACTTTACATTCTTGCTGTATCAAAATTTAGTTTCTTACTGTACACCACGATGAAGTAGCGAGTCTTTGACAAGTATATCCCGGGATATGGCAACATTCAGTTCAATGAAGATGTCCCCAGCAATCGCCAGGGGAAAGGTGGGCCATCAGGGCCGGCAACCATCATAGCTGGGATACAACCCAACCAAACTTTGAGCGGCATGCTTGCAGGACAACGGCCACAGTAGCGGACCGTCTCGGAGCCTCCTTAGGCAACTCAGACGCTGGAAATCCCAATCCTTCTGAACTCGGTAGCCGTAAGACACGGCGGCTGGAGTCAATGATCGCCAGGAATCGCAGCCACGAGGGGCCCTTCTCATGGAGCAGTGGGCGTAGGTGGATACTCCAGTCCACTGTAAAATAAAGCAGAAGGCCAGCAAAGATGTCGAAAGATATCCATCCACCGGTACAGGGTACAGGGGGCCAATGCAGTGTAGGGGACCGGACCGGGGGGCATGGGAGCAGTACGGGTGCGATAGGACTCCGGGAGGACTCACATTAAATCATTCATAATAAATAAATAATACATCCAGATTTGTTTTTCTTACAAAAGGAAGAACAAACTTAAACTAACTAAGGGAAGAGCATATCTCCGACAAGAATGGAAATGAGTCAAAACTCTCCGGATAACCAGGTTAAAGCTTCATACCACATGAAACCAAGGTACCCGTAGCTGAAACGCTAAGCAGGCTTTACTTGCGAAAGATGAACTCGGAAGACTCTCTCCGTCTCCGGATCCTTTACCAACAAGGTGACCGGCGTTAAGAAATCAATAATTTCATACGGTCCTCGGAATCTAGGAGCGAGCTTCCCGGAAGGCACGAAATTCTTAACAAAAACATTATCTCCTACAGCGAGATCGGTCGGTCGGCGCCCCTCATTGTAACGTTCTCTCTTCTTCTCATAGGACACCTTGAGGTTTTCCTTAGCCTTTTTCCAAATTGCCCTGATGTTAAGGGGGTCAATCCTCTCTGGTAACAGTTCATCAATGTTCCAGAGATTACTGAGTGGAGAGTTGGGAACGAAGGAGAACATAAGAGACACAGGAGAAAACTGATGCGCTTCATGTACAGCAGAATTAAATGCGAAAGCCAGCCATGGCAACGAAGTGTCCCATCTCAAAACGTCGTCATGATGGAAGGCGATGAGAGCGGCCCGCAAATTGCGGTTGACTCTCTCTGCATAAGAGGGTTGGGGGTGGTACGGGGACGTTGTCACATGCGTAATGGACAGGCTAAAGCAAAACTTTCTGAACAAATTCGACGTGAACGCCCTCGCATTATCGGACACCAAGTACTGGCTCGGACCAAAAGAAGAAAATATGGTTTTTAAACACCTTATGGTGGACTCTGCCGTGGCTAACCTCGTCGGAAAAAACCAAGAAAAACGAGTGAAGCCGTCGACACAAACAAATATAAATCTATTGCCATCCGTCCTTGACTTGGGGAGGGGTCCCACATAATCTATAAATAGACGTTGCATGGGTCGCGTAGCCTGGGTAGAAGACAACAGGCCGACCCGAGTATTAAGGGCAGGCTTGCTCATCCTACAAATCTTACACGCTTTGACCATCTCACGGACTTCAGCATCCAGCCCCTTCCAAATAAAGGTTTCGCGAATTTTCTCCCTGGTCTTAAACACTCCCAGATGACCAGCCAAAGGAGTTTCATGGAAATATTTAAATATCATAGGTACTAATACCGATGGAACAACAACTTTCATCTTGTGATCAGAGCGGGAGGGACAGCAAAGGACACCATTTCTTAACACATATGGGTTAACAATCTTGCCTTCTTTCAACTGCTGGACAATAGGCCCTAAGATAGGATCTTCCACTTGGAATTTTGCAAGATCATGGTATAACAACGGGGCATCAGTCAAGATCGCTCCAGCCAGGGGTAAAGAAGTTAGGACCTCAGGGTCAGAAGAGTCATCATCCTGAATAGGCTGACCAGTGAACATGCGGCTAAGCGAATCGGCCACAACATTGTCCGAGCCTCGAATGTGCCGTACATCGAACTGAAACGCCGATATTCTTATGGCCCACCGAGCTAGACGGCCCGTTTTCCTAGGTTTACCCAGGACCCAGCTCAACGCTTGGTTATCGGTTTCAAGCTCGAATTTTACATGTTCTAAATACATTCGAAACCTCTCTAGGGCAAACAACACAGCCAAACCCTCTAACTCATAGACTGAATATTTACTTTCAAGAGGAGTCAAGGTCCTGGAAGCGTAAGCAACAGGTCGCCGGCCCAGGTCGGATTCCTGCATTAAGACAGCTGCAACCGCCGAGGCTGAAGCATCGGTCTGAACAATGAAGGTTTTGGAAAAATCGGGCATCGCAAGTATGGGAGCATTAGTTATAGCCAACTTCAGATCCTCGAAGGCTGCTTGTTGTGAAGTACCCCATTCAAACTTCACCCCTTTACGCCGGAGGGCGTTAAGAGGCCCAGCACGCTTAGCAAGGTTAGGGATAAACTTACGGAAGAAGTTTACCATCCCGATGAAGCGGGCGACGCCTTTAACGTCCTGTGGGGGTCTGAACTCATCAATGGCCCGGGTGCGAGACTGGTCGACTGAAACTCCATTAGATGACACTATATGGCCTAAAAAGGACATCTGCGGCTTTGCAAAGGAAACCTTCGACAATTTAACCGTCAGGCCAGCGTTACGCAGTCTAGACAACACTTCGCGCAGGTGGTCAAGGTGCTCCTCAAAGGTTTCCGAATAGATGACGACATCGTCGAGGTAATGATAAAGATAACTGAACTTAATATCCGAAAACAACTGATCTAGAAGCCTACTAAGCACCGCAGCGCCAGTGGAAATGCCAAAGGGCAAACGACAAAATTCGTAGAGGTTCCAGTCGGTTGCGAAGGCTGTCAAATGACGGGACTCCTCTGCCAAAGGGATTTGATAATATGCCTGGTTTAAATCCAGGACGGTAAAATACCTAGCCTTTCTGAACCACGAAAAACAGGAATGCAAGTCTGGGAGCGGAACAGATTGCAATATCACCTTCTTATTCAATGACCTATAATCCAAAACTGGACGGTAACCTCCCTGAGGCTTAGGCACGAGAAATATGGGTGAGGAGTAAGCTGACGTGGAAGGCCGAATTATTCCCTCCTGCAACATGTTATCGATGATCTCCTTCAATGCTCGCATTTTTGGGGGAGAAAGACGATAGGGCGGACTCCTAACAGGAATAGAATCTGAGACCTCTATCTTGTACTCCAACAAGTTAGTCATCCCCAATTTTTCCGTCAGAACCTCGGGAAAGGCATCACACAACTCCCTAATGCTCTTGGCCTGATCCTCGGGCAAATGGCTAAGATCGGAGCCCTTTTCGTCCTCAGAGGGCACCACGGCAAAAGAAGAACTCGAGTTAGACCGCAATACAGGAATCCGAACGTCACGACAAAATTTGAACCAGCAGGACCCTTCCTGTATATCCAAAACCAAGCCTGAGTAAGCGAAAAAATCAGATCCAAAGATTACAGGACACGGTAAATCTTTGGCCACATACAACGGAAATTTCCACGAAAAATTAGCAACACGAATCTTACACTTCACAACTCCCAAGACTTCAACTCTAGAAGAATTAGCAGCCACACAGGAAAAGGAAACCGGGTGGACGACGGGAAATTTACACACAGATTTATGCAGACCAAACCACTTCTCGCTTACAAAGGAAACAACACTTCCAGTATCTAAGAGTGCCGTCACTGGCTCATTATTAATCTCGGCCTTGACAAATGGAGCTACCCCCTTATTCTCGGTCGTTATCTGCAAACATTCGGCAGGACAGGATGACCAACGTTCACCTGGAGTCGTACGATGATTTTGACTAGGCGACGGCGAATTAATGAGCCTGTCCCTGGCCTTTTGCCGGTCTAGTCAGATACCTTTCGGCCCTTTCGTGCAATCCCTCGCTACATGACCCGGGGTCCCACAGCGAAAACATACAACCTTCGAAACCCTAGGCGGCCCCTCGGTACTCGAACCACGGCTAGGCCCTTGTGCCTGAAGAGATCGAGAAGGGCACTTATTACGGAGATGATCAGACGCGCCGCAGCCAAAACATATTTTTAACGGGGCGGGTTTACGAGTAACAGCACGCTCAGATACACCCCGGCCAGAAGAAAGACCAGGATCGCGAAGCGAGTCGGCATGTCGAATGCCCTCCGCCGAGACGACCATAGCTTCCAACTCGGCAAAGTTACGAGGCTGAGACACAAAACCCAAGCAAGAACGATACGACGGAGTAATCCCTTCCACGATAGTCGAAACCACCTGCTCCTCCGTATAATCAAGTGCGAATACCCTGGCATAAAATTTAATGTCAGAAATAAATTCTGATAAGGTCTCATTTAAACGTTGCACACGAAAGTAGAATTGTTGCACCAAAGAATTAAGAGCCCTAGCGGGGATAAAGTGAGTTAGTATATGGGCATGAAACTGATGCAACGATAATTGTTCCGATATAGCATTAACAATCTTATCCGAAAGAACTCCAACAGTATGCGGATAGATCACCTGTAAAATTTGTGCATGCGTCAACCCAAATACTTGAGCGTGATCCAAGAATTCGACAAGAAAACGAAGAAATGCAACCACATCACTCGCCGAATTCACTGAGTAGCGCGGGCTGTCCTTCAGCATGTTATTCAATGGGTGAGGAATACTCGAAAATGGTGAAACCTGCGGCGACAAAGGTGGCTGTTGCCTCGTAGTCTGTTTTGAAGAACGCTCTAAAGATGAGAAATGCGGCTCGAGGGAAGTTCGCTGCCCGTCAGGCCCAAGGTCAGGAGTGGGTTGGTTTAACTCGCCTACCACCGCCGCAGTGGAAGGTAACACTGGCTTAGTCTTGATGGACGGGTCAGCTAGCCAAGTCTCAACTTTCTCGAAAAGTGTAGAAGATTTGACCTGTAAATCCTGAACCTGATTTAACACCTCCTCCTTTAAGTCTAATGACAGCAAATCACCTACACGATGAACATAATGCATCAAACGACCCTGCACTCTCTTAAGTTGATGGGGCGAAGCGACGTCGCTCTCCAGAAAATCCATCACTGAGGCGATATCAGAGAGGTTAGTCTCAATAAGGGATACCGAACTCGTGACCTCGCTTTCGGTATAACAGGGCGCTGAGACATTCCGATGTAAATTGTTCCTCAACAAGAGTTCATCGGCCTTAACTGTCCCTTTCGATTCCAAATTACGTATTGCTAACTCATACAGCAATTCCTCCTTCCGCAAAGCTCCCGGATAAATAATGTCGCGAGCAGACATCGTGTAAATGATACAACACACAAGGCAAAATTACAAGCACCGAGACGAGAGAGCTCTGGGAGCTCAAATTTCGCAAGTAAATGAAAAAAAAAAGGAAATCCAGATCGAACCACGCTCTGCTACCACCACTGTGCCGTACCCCCGGCAGGATGACCCAAAGGAGAGCGGGCCAGGGATCTGGACATAAATGTAAGGTCCAACCCAGAGGATAATGTCAAGTCCCAATTCAAACAGCTTGACAACAACTTTATTCATAGACAATGTAAAACAAACCAATTCGGAAGCGCACGAAAATCAACATAACATAACTAAAGAAGGGTTTTAACCCGTTTCCAGTTCTCATCCTTGTAAAATATAAGAGGAATTCCACTCTTCTAATAAAAGGTTTAACATAACGTAAGCTGCGCACCTTGGTACCAAATAAATGTCTTACTAATCACTACAGCGCTACAACGTATATACAGCTCGCCAGTTACAAGGTAAGGAAAACTCATCTATCAGTGAACTCACAATGCCACGCATACTTCCCAACTACACGTCCAGAACATTCTGGAATCTTTCTTTCATGTTACAAGAAACGTACAACACTTTAAGTTACTTTACGTTACTTTCACAAAATATCTCGGCACCAAGCCGTTCCTTATCAATTACCACCAGATACATGGCGTTACATATCTGTACAAGTTCCTAGTTCCTCCCATCATCCTACCAACACATAGCAAGCCAGTAGATCTTACCTCCCATGCCCCTCTCACGGTCCTTGGTTCGACCCAAGAGTAGTGCTCTCCACAAAGAGCAGCAGGTAAGTGAGACGGACCACCGCCCGGCGAGGCACACTGGCTCGCCGGGAGGGGTAGGTCCCGATACCAACGTCATCACGCCCCTCTCTCGGAGAAGCCGGGAGGGGGTAAGTACACGCGAGGGAGCATGGCAGACGATCGACATACGAAAGAAATGCAAATACGGAGGGACGCCCCAGGACGGAAAGAATTCCTTGTCCATGGAGCCATAAGTGAGGAACAGGGAGAGACACATTTATTACACAATCAATGCCTAGGACATTCAGACATACGCACAATGATGGTAGTAAATTTTCAATGAGCTCGCTAGGAGCACAGCACAGGTACCAAGTCCTTTAAGGCGGGAGGAGACCAAACACACGGTTCATTCTCCCTTAAAGCCTATGTCTAATATCTATGTTCTTATTTCCATTAAATAGTGTTTGAATGACAGAGCACCTCTGTATTACGTGTTTAAGGTATTCATAAACGTTTGAAATGGCGTATTTAGACAGAATTTTCACTTTTTCATTTTTGTTTCCTGATGAAAGATTTATTCTTCTACTTTAAGAAAATGTATAGTACTTACATCTTTCGTGCATAAATATGCTCAGAAAATTGGTATAAAGGGAACAGTGCACCCGTGTCTCGGTCTAAGATGGATGTGGCTTCGCTGCATGGAGAATTTCAAGGTTCCTTTCGATTTAATTCAAGTTTGGCGCTCGTTGTTACAGAATAGCCTTCCATAGATGGCTCCACATGCGTATTCTTTGTATGCAGCAGTAATACTATTTGAAACTGAGAGCTTCCATGGTTTCCATAACTGCGTGTTTTTAGTGAAAATATTGTCATGTTGCCTGTTTGCCTGTGTGCCTTTGGATGTATATTCGTTGTTGAGATAATGTCCAGAAACTGTATTGGATGTAAGAAGCATTCAAATGATAATATGCATTCCCCATTCTATTTAGGTTGAAAAGCTGGATCATGCTACAGTCTTTGCCAAAAATTACAGTGAGTCTTCGCCTAATATGGAACAGTAAAAATATTTTCTCGCTCAGGTGAGAGTAGAGGTCTGGAGTATGTAGATTTCTATGGGGATGGGGATTCCAAAAGTTACAAGGTAGTGCGTGATTCCAATCCATACAATGGTAAAGAAGTCAATAAACTGGAATGTGTGGGCCAATATAAAAAGCATTTAGGAACAGCTCTTAGAAAAATTGTACAACATAACAAACCCTGTGTGGTAGAGGCAAATCAACTGGAACACTGAGAGACAAGTGTCAGAATTATTTTGGAATTGCTTTGCGTTCCAACTACAGTTTCATAAAAGATATGACAAATGCTCTATGGGCAACATTGTATCATTTGACTGACCATAAAGTGCCTCCCCACCACAGGTGCCCTATAGGAACAGACAGCTGGTGTTTATACCAACGAGCCACAGCTGGCAAACTACTTGAAAATTATAAGCATAAAGCAGGAATACCACTGGAAGTCCTAATGCAATGGTAAGGTAAGGGTTATTCTGCCTAAAGGCAGGTTCGAACCTCCGCAGAGGTGTTCCTGAGCTGGAGTTTACATGCAGAAGGGTGGCCAGTTTCTTTCTGCTCCTCCATTCTCTTACCCCCACCAACAGCGTGTGACACCCCATCCAACTCCTGACCACGCCCAATGTTGCATAACTTCGGAGATCTCACAGGATCTGGTGCTTCAAAACGGCTATGGCCGTTGGCACATGCAATGAAGCCTGTGTATGAAAGGCTCTGTAATCCAAAATGTTATTCAAATATTTTCATGGTTTGACTCAAAATAGCAATGAGTCATGCAACGGTACGGTATGGAAGAGGTGTAGAAAAGATACATATGTGGGGCTATCCACTCTCAAACTGGGTGTCATGGATGCAGTTTTACACATTAATTGTGGAAACAAGGTTCAAATAGAGGTTTTAGGAAGAATTAAGTTTGTGCCTGATATGTACTCAGCATCAGGAGTGTCACAAGCTGATGAGGCATGTGTACGCATAAGTCAGCCTCAGAGCACTTCTGAACAAAGACAGCGAAGAAGGTACCTCAGGGGAAGAAGAAAACTGAAATAGGACAAGAAACTTGAAGGGGTAGTTCGCACCTATTCAGCGGGAGAATTCTAATACTTTCAGGTAAAAAGAAAGAGGTCTAATCATAATACAACCCTTTAAATTTACTCAAAACTAAAAACTATGTCTTCTTTTCAGGTTCGAACAACAATGAGTCGAGTTCGAAATCGGATATCTACCTCGAAAAGGTCCCAAATTGATGATAATTAATTTAGGAATATCTTGTACTAGAACTGAGAAAAAATATATCCCCGTTCAAAAACTGAGAACGAAGAAATGAAAATTGGTTTGGAAATTTTGAATTTTTGAAAGAAGGTGTTAAAATTCTTTGTAAAATGGTGATAAACTAATACATTTAGTAGGAGACATCAAGAACACTAACGATGATAGTTCGGCGAAAGAAACATTAAAATAAATGCATTTTTTTAGTTGCTAGATAGTCTCAAAAAGTGCCATTTTTGTTAACAAAAAATTCTTGGACAGCCCTTAAATGATAAAGTGGGCAATCCTATAGTCTTCATTTACATTCCTGTTAACTACTAACACGATTTTAAAATTTTTGTGTAAAATTATGGATTTTGTAATGAAGCGAACATGAATACCGGGGACAAACAAGACAGCATAGAACAAATGAACTGAAAGCTGTGAGACTACATAGAAACATGGCCCTTGACTGAACTAACTGGAGACAATGAATCACAACACCAGGCAGGACTAATATTAAAAGAGCAGAATAACAAGAAGCAGGTTGATGAATAATCTGTTATAGAAATGGGATACAATGGATATTTTGCACATCCTAACATATAACTTACTATGTTCAAATTTTCTCCCTTAAAGCCTATGTCTAATATCTATGCCTTATTTCCACAAAATAGTGTTTGAATGGCAGAACACCTCTGGATTACATGTTTAAGTGACTCCTATAAACGCATTATAAAGATTAATATATAACTCAACAAAATAAAAAAAACAGGAGTATCTGTTTTTATCGGGAGTGACAGTTTGAATATCCGGTGAAATTGTACGAGTAACAACAAGACGGGAGACCTTCAGTGTATTCTAGCCTGATTGGAATTTTGCAATTCATATTTCTGCTGACATCCGTCATAGATAGCAGACGATCATAATAATTTATTTTCACCGTAATCACGTCTGTAAATATGAAGACTATGGAGGAGAGACAAAAAGAGGTCGGCTATGTGTCTACACAAACTTAAGTTAGCCTCATCACTAATTATTTATTTCAGGGTGATGTGTTGTTCCAAAAATGGAAGGAAATCTCATCAGTAATTGTAATCTCATAAACATGTGCCTTTCCACATGTCAGGAATTAGGAAATTTTATGAACCTTAAAACCTGTTCATATGTAATTCAGTACCAAACTGACAAGGCAAGAAGTCATTAAAGTTGTTGCTTGATATTTGTAGAATGCTGAAATGAGTCAGGATAACATAGCATATGATGTGAGATATAAAACAGAGTGGTATGCAGTAGATAAGATCCGGTCAACTGAATCATTCAGAGCCTTATATACCAAGGAAAAAGCATACACACAAAATGCTTGTCGCTTTGCTGGTTCGAGACTGCATCTGCACAAGATATGTTTAGGAAGAAGAAAGCTATTTAAACTCCATCCAAGAACAGAAATGTGCATTTTGCATGTGAAAAGTATTCATAAGGAACATTTTTATTGGTGGCCATAATATATGATTGTTCTCTAACAGCCTATTGTGTCCAGTCACATAAAAATTACAAAGAAACAGCAGAATTTCCTCCTCAAAGAGTTGTATTTGGGTGATCTTTAGTTGTGTGCATGGTTCTACTCTGACTACTGAAAGCATGTAAGCTGGTACTGGGTAGTTCTGAGGACTGAAATGAATATTTTTTGCTACTGGTTGCAAATGTACAGTAAGAAGAAATCAATGCGTCATATAACAGACAGGAAGACTCTAACCACCCACAAAATAAAATAAACCTTTCAGAATTCATAGTTTCCATCACTAATCTGGTCTGAAATCAAATCATAGGCTATGACTAGCCAATGCATGACCTGCCGATACAGGGGCTCAGTTAAGATTAACAATCCGAGATTATACCATCATCTCGCAGGTATTATCAAAGATCGTTGCGCACAGTAATGAACAAAGGTGTGACAGCACAAAATTAATTATCATATAGTCCAAACAGTTCAAACAAACTACTGCATTAAATGTTTGAAATCAGGATGTACACTTGTGCTACTTTTTAACCTCAGTGATAAAAATTACAATTTTGAAATAATATTATATCATTCCATTTTTATTTACCTACTTTTAGGAGATAATAAATTCACTTACTTGAAGTATTCTGAATTCTTTAGGCAACCTGCACAAATTAATAGTTAACTTGTAGCTGTCCATTTTATTAGTTCATACTAATTGTGTAAATGTGTTTGCAATCAACATGCTACAAGCACTTGACTGACAATGAGCACTAAAATGAATAGTGGGAATTGGCAACAATCAGCTAGTGTGACCACAACACTGGAAAAAAAAATTAAATGCCACAAATTTCCTTTGCTTACAAAAATGTGGACGTTTTATTTGTAAACTATGATACCTAAGATGTAGCACAACTGACCTCAACGTTTCATTTCTACTACAACTTATATCTTTTGGGATCTACAAATGGAGGAATCTTAATTAACACACAAGAGAACAGAAAATATCATTAGAAAAGAATCTATCCAAATAAATACTTGAAAATAGCATTCAGTTATCACACTAATGAACTCAGGCATCATTATATTTATTAATGAACCTAATTATGTTGGTTTAAAATTATTGTACTGTTTACAATGTACATAAAACTTAACAGCTTCAAATTTGTATAGTTAGTTTATAATCTACAAAAATGGCTATTTCTGTGTGTCACTGTTAGTACTGTACCAGGAAAAATTAAGGATATGGGCATAAGAATCTTGTGAAGGGGGAACGGTCCTTAGGGAGCAGATACAGAGAGATTTAGATGCAGGGCGAAATAATGGATATATTTTAAAACTTAATTTATTCACCTGGAGAATTTGATGAATAAGTTCCCTATTATTTCTGACTCGTAGCATTAAACCAAATTAAAATATTGTCTGAGCAAGTTCATGTCGCCTGGCTAATTGAAACAAAATAAATATTTATGATTGTCCATCTTTTAACATGAAACGATTATCTTTCGTTGAAAATCAATAAGTTCTTTCCTGATAAAGTTCATAAAGTTCTTCAAGTATTGGTTCAAATGGCAAAAACTGAAAATGAATGTAACACCCTTACACGTGTAAAATGAATTTCCCTACACCACTTTCAATATTTTAACACTTCAAAATTTGGCAAATTTTATCTTCTTCTAAAGTTCGGTGCTATAGTCTATTTTATAACTGTCACTCAACATTTATAAAATGTAATGTAAAATCCAATGAGCGAAATAGTTTGTTGAATTATGAATGAAATCACTGATTCTACAGTTCAACTTGTAATATAGTCTGTTTAAATCTCAAGTTTGTTTACCGTGGCACTCATGTCACCAGAAACATCCAAATATCAAACTGAAAATGTAGAGAAATGCGGTTCAACGAACATCATATGAAGTCCTAGACAGCTGGTGTTGTGATGCTATCCCCACGGTACCACGTCTGATTCCCGCGTAGTAACCACGTTCCGAATCGAACCTCAAACCGCGTTCCATGTCCCGCGTAGTAACCACGTTTAAATTCTATGAAGTCACCACGTTCCAACTCCCACGTAGTCAAAATGACAGCTGCTTTATATGTCAAAATAGGCGAAGTCAGGGTTTCAGATGTCACTTATAAAATTTATAAACACGAAAATGTTCAACTGACAAGATTAACTTGTGAGTGTTCTATGCTTGTAAGTCGTAAAATTGGCACTGCATTTACTACGTGAATATCCTCTAATATTTAATCACTGGTAGATGATTGTTATTGCTCATTAGATTGGATTCACTGTTTATGTTGAAGCACAGTTATAACATATTTACACACGAAAATCAGTCTTATCCACCATAACGAAATACTTAATTCGCGGATATTTACAAGTTCCAACGACGGCAATGTCATACAATGTCAAATACTGTTCACTTGTGATGAAGGTTTAGCCGTATTAAAACTTCAACCAGTAATTATTACACACGTACTTAAGGTAACTTTATGAAATAGATTACTTTGACAGATTAAATGTTTAATTATTTCACTTGAAAATCGTCTTAATATTCATACGCTTATTTCTCTTGAATGTTTAAAGTCAGTTTCATTTGAATATGAATAGAAGGTTCAATCAATTAAATTTGTTCGATTTGCAGTGGAAAGTACTAAGACTGTACAGTGATTAAATATCATAAATCTTTGACAACACTTTGAAATTATTATGTTAGTATCATATCACTAGAAAAGTTTCTAAGTTCCAACACGAGTTATTGTTTTATAAGTCTTGGCGAAAACTTTACCGTAGAGTTCGTACGATGTGATGTTTTAAGTTCGAACCTCGCGAACCCGTTCATGTGAGACAGCATGACTACACGACGGCAGCGAATTGAGAACTGAACTGACTTGACCTAGCAAAACCCCGTTCTTTTATACCAATCTGCCGAGCTCAGCTTCCTCCTCTCGTGGAAAAATCAAGTTTCTTTATACCTGAATTACTCTTTAAGTCCGTAGGACGACATTAATGAAATTGCAGTATGATTGCCTTTAAATAATGGGCTATACGATGGCGTATCTCATTAATTGATATATCAGTGGGTTCCAAAGTTAGTACAATTTCTTGTAGTATGTTCGACAATATCAGGAGGTGTTCACGTGATGGCTGCATCACGCTCTGCGTGACGTATCTTGCTTGCTGTATGCATGCTCGAACCGTTCTGTTCCGCTACATCGCATGCTAGGGTACCCCCGCTGCGCTGACTTCCATTAAATAAAATAATGTTCCAGGCCACACAAGATTCCTGGTACAGTACGAACGTACAAAATTACTGAGACTATCTGGAGGTAATAGTTGCAGACGGCATTTCAGATAATAAGAATGTAATGAACAAATGATGCATTGACAGTGAAGGAAAGAACACATTTTACATGGTTGCTTAAAGGTGTTGTAAAGAAATACACTACAAAAATATCTAGCATTCCCAGAGATTATTTTTGTATATATATATATATATATATATATATATATATATATATATATATCATCATTTAATATATATTAATATATATTCAGTATAACTACATGACGGAACAAAAATATGATCTTACATTTCCTGAATATTTTAGATAAATATAACAAACAGAATTTTAAGATATTAGCGTTTGAAACTTTGTAAAGAAATGATTAAACTGATGAAAACGGCCAGCTTTTGGACATAAACCAACCACTACTGAACGCAACTGTGAATAGGTACAATATATTCCATATTGTATAGGATTCGTACTGTACGTACTTTGTTTCTTCTTTGATGTACGGCAACAGCTGATCATAAGTATGTTCTACTATGAATATTTCCTCCTTAATATCTTCAGAAGGCTGTAAGTAAGAAATAAGAAAAGTGGAATAAAGAAGTAATGGAATAAAATATATAGGCCTAAACAAGAAACAGCTGAGAAAATAAATTTCACAGTGGCACAAGGAGAGTATAATTAATTTATCTCCCATTTAAAAAATATAAGAGCGGAAATGAACAATCAAATCAAAATCACTTCAAATGCAATGGAGGTGTCTACCTTGGTGGCAAATGGCACACAAAAATACCTTACTATCAAGCATTAAATTGTCAATGAACAGACAGGAAGACAATTTCCTAAAATACAGTATTATACAATTTACACTAACTATTTCCTTTTAAACACACAGCTCATCATTAGTAAATATACAATATTTACAAAATTTAACTCATGATGATGATGATGCTTGTTGTTTAATGGGGCCTAACATCGAGGTCATCGGCCCCTAATGGTACGAAATGGTATGACAAATTAAAAGTCCAAAATTCTCCACTGACCAGAACTCAATACGTGAGGACGAAGAATGAATGAATGGACATGAATTTAAAGCAATCAGTGGATGCGACCCGCAATGCCTTACATTCACAGAAACTGACGTAAAACAATAGGATTACTGACCAAGGGACTGTTGCTATAGCGTAACACTGAATGGATGATGCTTGCAGTCTAAAGGGGGTCGAAAATCCAAGTTATCGGCCCCGCATAACGCTACTTACCTCTAGGAAGGTAGAATATGGTATTTGACATGTTGCGGTACTAATCAAAAGTAGCAGAGACTTGCGGTATTCCACACATTATGGTACTACACACAGGTTATGAAATTCGACATGCAATACAGACCTATGGGTCTTCTCACCTTGCGGCGCCATTTACAGGCAACGCAAACCTATGGTGTTCATCACATAAGAGTACTGGCCACAGGGACCTGCACTATCCTGCGGTGTTCCTCATAGAGTGGGTACTAATCACAGACAAGGCAGGACCATGGTAGCTATCATCTCATGGTCCCGCTCATATGGTGGTACTAATCACAGGTACAGCAGAAGCCGATCGCACGGTGCTCCTATGATACTAATCACAAACCTATTTGGTACCTAATATAGTGGTACTACGCGCAAGTAAAAGCGAACCATGATGTTCTCCGCATGGTGGTACTAATCACAAGTAGTTTCGTGGTTCCTTGGTCGCCCCTTACGACAGGCAGGGAATAACGTGGGTGTATTCTTGGGTCTGCGTCCCCCAACCCACAGGGGGGTTGTGTGTTTGGTCCGCGAGAGGTATTTTATTTCCCTCAAGTCCGCCAGCAAGCCGCTTAGGACCCCCTATCCGACACCTGGGACGCGCCACGTGGGAGTATCACTTCTCCCCCTGCTACGCCAGCGTCGTAGGTTCGTGGAAATTTTACTCATAATATCCTCTGTATTTAAAAACATTATCAACTCATATACAACATGTGGAGTTATTTCAAACAATAATATACAACTGCTATTAGATTAAAATTTAAGTTGCATTTATATATTTTATTTTCTTATACTTTTTGGAACCTAACTTGCATTGCGACCTGCTGCGTCTTAACCCAAGTCCTTTCGCCACTGCTTTTTAGACAACTGATAAGAGATAGGAATGTGAAAAGGGACACACTGTAGGGTAGCAGTAGACATCTTAGCGTAGAAAAAGCGGAACATTTGTAAATATGTAAATTTAAAATTACCTATGTATTTGTGAATATTCAGCAGAGAATATGCACACATACATACGGGGATGGAGGCACTTCCATGTATTTGTACATGTACAATTTTAGGAAAATAAATAAATATTAGTATTAATAATAAATACTATCTCCTAAATATTACCCAATACTATTCCTTGCTTCCTTTTTCCTTTCTGCTGATCCCTATCTCAACAATGACTAGCTATTTTATTTATCCTCTTATTACCGGAGTAATAATGTATATCCTCTCTGTGAATACTTCAGTGTTGGCGGCATGGCCATTGAAATTCGTGTCCTTAATGTGGTTTGCCGCTGCGTTATTCATCAAGTGATTCATAAACATTAACTTCCACCGGCTTTAAAGTTATTAATGAGCCCATCTGTGGTGTATGGCCAGACAGTGCCTTTTCCAGAATTCTTCTGCATTCTAGTGTCGTCGGTATGAATCATCTCGCCACACTCCCCCTCCACGGAGCGGGTATGCGCACGTAAACATTGCGACTGTGGTCTGACTTTAGGCTTCTGGGTTGTCGCCATTAAGGTTCTGCTGTGATGGAAGGACGGCGTGCTTCTCCGCTTGGCGGGGTGGATAGAGTGATTATCATGGACCCAGGGTGAAGTTGGTTTGATAGGGCTTACGCCCTCGTGAACTTTGCAATTTCCTTTTAAATTTTATTATCATTTAATGTACCTCCCCTGGAATTTTTGAGTCCATTCTAAGGGTTACCTTTACCATACGTAAGTAAGGATATTATGCTGCAGCGTACTGACGACTACGGCAAGATACTACACTGTAAGTGTTTTTTTTCAACTCATCTTTAACTTGTACCAACGGGTGAACTGAATATTTCTAAATGCCTTGTTCCCCCATTGTGAGGGAATCTTGAAACGTGAAATTTCTGAAGCTATTTCGAAGAATATAAAGATTACGGAATTTCATGAGCTTGTACTAACAAAATTTATCCCTTCTTTAGCACTGCAAAATTTGTTTCCTCAATATTCCTTTAGGACTCAACTATATCTTAGACTCGAGGTTTTATTGCATGGTATTTCTAATTTCGGTGCCAGAAGAAGAAATGGTGGCACATATTCTGAAAGGTTTTCCTCCCTACAACCGATCCTACCTCTTCCTCAGGAAGAGCCCGACTAATTTTGTGGAATTAGAGGCTGCTTGTACCTTTGCTGAATATGTCAAGCACGGGGACGCGGCCAGACGCGTCTGCCACCCTCCTCCTTTTAACCCAGCCTCGCCTCAATCTAGGGATAGTGGAAATCTTAAAAATGGTATAATTGTGGATTACGTGACCACCTTCGGAATGCTCGCCCGTCAATAAAGCGTAGTACTGGTCCTTGTACTTATTTGTGTGGGACGAGGCAGCGCATTAAGAATAATTGCCCAACCTCTTTCAAAAAACGCAATCAATGACTAAAGGTTAATAGTAATACTTGTGAATCTTGCCCTTGAATTTTCTGTGGATTCAGAGAGAGTCATTTGTCGGCGGGAATGTAATAAAATCTCCGATTTGGTTTAGTCTAAAAGTACCTTCGCGAAGGCAGAGCTGAATAATGAACCGATTGTTGCTTTAAAGGACTCGGGTAACGTTGTCACTTTAATATAAGATGATGCTTGTTGTTTTTTTCTATTTGCTTAACGTCGCACCGACAGAGATATGTCTTATGGCGACGATGGGATAGGAAAGGTCTAGGAAGTGGAAGTGGCCTTAATTAAGGTACAGCTCCAGCATTTGCCTGGTGTGAAAATGGGAAACCACGGAAAACCATCTTCAGGGCTGGCGACAGTGGGGCCCGAACCCACTATCTCCCGATTACTGGATACTGGCCACACTTAAGCGACTGCAGCTATCGAGCTCGGTGCTTACCGTCTTTCACCTCCTCACATCGAAGGTCAACGGCCCACATTAATTGATGCCAGTTGGTATGATGAAATAAGGTCCTCTTGTAAACTGCCTCAGTTGCAGAATGTCAAAATTGCATGTGTCACGGCTAATAAGGATAATATGGAAATTTTTGGATCTGTTGACGTGATATTGCGTATTGGTAATTTTACTTGGAAGGTTCATTGCTTGGTATCTCCGAAGCTAGCTTGTAGTATTATTTTAGGCACTGACTTCTTGTTAAGGACCGAATTCGTTTTAGACCTCCAGGCTAGACAATTCTACTTTAAATGTTCCTCAAATTGTAAGGTCGATATTATTGATGCTCCTTTGGGTACCTTCAGAATTTCTTGTGTAGGTAGGCCGCTACCAGGGAAGAACAATGAAATCGATCAGTTGGATCTTGATCATTTGGATTATCAACAAGCTAATAAAGTCCGTAACTTGTGCCATCAATTTCCTGAGGTATTTACCAACAAGTTAGGACTGACGGATGTATTGGAGTACGATACTGAACTGTCTGACAACCAGCTTGTTAGAACTCCTCCTTACCTCTTTCACCTCCTCGCATGCTAGAACTCTAAAGGATTAACGACCAAATGCTTGCCAATGGTGTCATCAGACCGTCCATTTCTCCTTATGCCTCTCTGGTTTACCTGGTACCTAAACCCTCTGGAGGATACCGTGCCGTTATCAATTACAGATCCCATAATCGCACATCCATCCTGCAATCTATTCCTTTGCCAGGTTTACATGTTTTGGGTGGTTCTCCGCCCACGTTCTTTACCGTGTTATATCTAAATCAATCCTATTATCAGATTCCGCTCTCTAAACCTTATATTTCCCTGAACCGCCTTCATCACGGACTGGAATATTTATGAGTACCTCAGGTTGACGTTCGGACTATCTTGCGGAGCAGCTGTTTTAACTAGATTTCTGAATTCTATTCAAGGGGATATCAAGTTTAAGTTTGTTTTCAATTACCTTGATGACTTGTGATCTTCTCGAATACCTTTGAAGAACACGTGGATCATGTCACGGAAGTCGTTGAGCGTTTGAAATAGGCTGGTCTTACTGTGCAACTATCCAAGGTAACCTTCGCCAAGCTATATATATCCTTTCTTGGCCATGTCGTGTCGCCCGACGGAGTCTCCGTTGATCAATCTAGGACCCAGTCTATCAGGGAATTCCAACCACCTAAGGACGTAAAAGGTGTTGCACGCTTTGTGGGTACGGTAAATTTCTTCCGCAAGTTTATCCCGAATTTTGCTGTGGTACCTCACCCCTTAACTATCAGAGGCGTAAGGATGTCGAGTTCATGTGGGCCCCTCCCAGCAAGAAGCCTTTGAAACTCTGAAACGTGCCTTATCGAATGCTCCTGTGTTGGCCATACCCGACTTTAGTAAACGTTTCATTGCACAAACTGATGCCTCTGGATAAGCTGTTGCTGGTGCACTCTTTCAGGACCATGAGGAAGGTCGTAGACTCGTTGCCTATGTGTTTAGGATACTCAATAATCTGGAGAGTAAGTACTCAATCTATGAGTTGGAATGTTTGGGCGTGCTGTTTGCACTTGAGAAATTCAGACCCTTTATTGAACATGTAAATTTCGACCTTGAACCGACCCTAAAGAACGGTCAGAATCACTAGATGGGCACTTAGGATACCCACTTTTAGTTTTCAGGTTAAGCGTATCAGAGGTTCGGAGAATGTCACCGCTAACAGCTTAACTAGAATGTTTGACGGGAGCTTTGGCCTTGATGTAAAATCTGAAGTTGAAGAAATTGACGAAACTAATATTGTTAGTGTGGGCGCCATTCTTCCGGATCTACCTTTGTTATACCATGAGTTTGGCGATCAAAAAGATGTTCCTGAGTTGAATAAAATCACCGACAAGATTAGTGACGGAATGGTAGTAAAACCTTATTCTCTGGTAAAGGGTGTTCTATGTTGAAAAGGTCGAATTGATGCTAATTTCATTATTGTTGTTCCCAAGGTCCTAGTGCCAATCATCTTCAAATATTATCACTGTTGACGCATTGGTGGTCACTTAGGCACATTTAAAACTAGGCAGAAAATCAGAAAATTCTTCATTTGGAAAATGGTTAAGTCCTGTAAAACTTGTGCTATCAGTAAACCCAACCTGAAGAACCGTGTTGGTTTATTTTCATTTTCAGAAGCCTCTCGGCAGATGGAAAGGTCATTCATCTTTTTTGTAGGTCCGCTCCCTCGCTTGGGAAACATTCATATCTTTGTGTGTATTGATGCGTACTCGGTTTTCCGGGATTATTCCCACTAGATTTATGACTTCTCGTACGTCTATTATGTTGCCTTAATTCTATCTTCGCATCCTTTGGTCCTCCCAAGTTTCTGGTTTATGACAATGCCAGTGCATTCACTGGCCACTTGTTTAAGAAGTACCTATTCGAGTTGAGCATTTCCCATGCTACTACAACTCCAAACTATCCAAACCCATCTTACGCCGAGAGAATGAACAGGAACCTGAAATCTTCCCTGATTGCATATCATCACAATAACCAATCCAAGTGGGATTCTTGCCAACACTGGTTAGCCCATGCCTTCAATTCTGCCACACACGAATCTCATAGTAAAACTCCCATGTTCCTTATGTTCTGTTACACCCCGTATTCTCCTATGTCCAACGAACGTGGTATTGATAATCTTCCCGACCTGTCTAAACCTAACTATGTTCAGAAGAAGAAATTGTCGGTATCCTGTAAGACAGGCAGAGATAAGTACAACGAATGTAGAAAGTCAACTAGGTTGAAAGTTGGTGATCAAGTTTTTGTCAGGTCCTATACCATTAGTAAAGAAATTAACAAATTTTATGCTAAGCTTGCTCCTAGGTATCAAAGTCCCTGTACTATTTTACAGTTTTTGTCTCCAGTATCGTTACTGGGGAGTGACCCCATCACCAAGAGGATTAGGCGAGTTCAATTTTCCCCGTTATAATTAGGTTATGTGTGATCCCTCTTCTCTCTTAAGGGCTTCTTGATAATACGTATGGTATGTAGTTCGGACCTGCGGATGAGGCCTACATTTCAGTGAGAAAATTTGTTTCATTATCTTTAGATTATTTTGTAACTATTCTGGTTGATTGTGAATTTTATTTAGTAACTTTTCCATGTATAGTATTTTTGTTTTGAGTATTGCTTCCTGACCGTATGACCTTTTTATCTCCAAAAATTGTTGTTTAGTAGTGTGCGAATTAATTACAACGTGTTATGATTTTCTGCACCAAATCTTCTGCATTCATGTCTCATGTGAATCTTAATATCACTGTGTAGTAGCTTACTACAGTGTACTTGTTACCATTGTATTTTAAAATGTGATTGTGGTTCGTGGCGTGTAGATCTTTTCACTTGCGCTATTGGCACCTATATATTTAATCGTTAATATCTCATTGCTCCTTTGGTTTGGGTGTATGCCTGCTCTGTCCATTAAAATTGATTCTATCCTGATCATTGAAGATTACTAAATTTTCATCATTAATTTAATTATGTATTATGTAGTAGCCTTTGTCTTGTAGCAAATTTTGGAAAATTGTACATAATATTAGGTCTGTGCATTGTTGTTCACTGGTATGAAAACTGTTAAGGTGTCCTAACCTGTATTTATCTTTAACTGTTCTAGTATTCTATTGCCTATGTCTTGTTATCCGACTTTAATTTGGTGATATAACTGTCTATTCCGGTTGTGGTATTGTTAGGTGTGCATTAAACGAACCGAGTAATCTGTTAGGTTAGTTTCTTTATTTGGGGGATTGACTAGGAACTGGATAGTACCCGGTGTTAGAGCCTATTTGTTGAGTTTTGGGTGTGCCTGTGGATATTGGTTATTGCGGAACTCTGTCGATCGGACTTGGTGGTGGTTGGCTGTTTGCCTTTACGGCATGGACTTAACTGTCTTCACTGCTTTCGGTCTCCAACTTCTGGTGGTACGATTTCCTAATTTCCGATTGGTCTCATGCCCAACTTTTAATCATTTCTGTAATCAGTTGTGAATTACCCGTTAACTGAGTGATCTATTTCTAGTCATTCCTGTCCTTTTGATTTTCTGGTGAGTAAAATTTTACCCTATCTACCTTCTCAAAATTAGGCATCTGGGTTTTTCTTTCTGGTAATGGTGGTTAACTACGTTGTTATTTGTTGTGTTTTCGGGGCGCATGTGGTATTAATTCTGCATTCTTCTGCAGACCTTACTTGCCTGGTTTCTGTCTCTAAATTGGTGTATTATTCATGAAGTGTGTTAATCTATTGAGTTGTAACGTCCATGTCGTCCTACCTCGTCTACTTGTTATGGTGGTGTTATTTTTCACAAATTGCACCAATGGATCCTCTCCTTTCGAACCTAGTAGGTAATGGTTTTGGTCCTGAGTTAGTTATGTTGTAACGGTATGTGATTTTGTTTTAAGCTTGCATTGTGAGGTGGCATGATGGCTTCACGGCATGTCGTTGAGGATAGTTAGTGCTCCCTTCCCCCCATTTTTTCTAACGCATGTCCATTGAGATTCATTAAGGATGTATTGTTATTGTGTTGTATAATTAAATGGTTATAACACTTCGGTATGGTCGGTATTGCATTTAATTTACCCCTGTGTGCCCGTAGATTGGGAAATAAATCCCGGCATGGGTTTACCACTCTTCTTAGAAAAACCTGGTCTGCTTGCATGTACTTTGTGATTCCTGTATGACCTGGTCTATTCTTGTTTTGTTTTAATTCTCTGCATACCCATTTAATCTGACGTCATCATGTATTTATCCTGTACTATAAAGTTCATTTTGGATTAACCTGCCAGTCTATTGGTCCTTTCCTCTCCGGAGTGTTGGTATCCGTTGCTATTAATTTTCGGTCATCTTGTCGTTCTGTGGGGCGCCAGTTGAGTATGGGATTAACTAGTGCTTCATAGGTGGTATTGAAGCCTCCCACTATTCGATGATCGGGTCTTTTCGTGGTGTTTTCTCCTTCTTCACCGTTCTATTGAGCGTTTTCCGTCGTCCTAGTTCATGATCTACCATTTAAATTTTATTTACCTTGTTTCATATATATTTCGCACGGTACCTGTGGCTGTGTGGCTACAGTGTGAGTCTATGGATGTCACTTGTTACTATTCCGGATTTGTCCGAGATCCCTTGTGGATAACCGGTAGGGAATCGTGTCAGGTCTCTGCTCTTATTTCCAAATTGGCCACTTAGTTTCTAAACCATTTATTTAAATGAGTATTCCATTGTTGATATATATGTTTGAAAATTCGGTGAAGTTGTGAGGAATATAATTTAAGATTGGGTGACACTTCGGAATTTCTTTCTGCCATTTTCTGTCCTGCTCCACCATGGTGTTAATGATTGTGTTATTATGAGTTCCTATATCCTAATACTATTCTTGACTTGGTGTTGCTGATACGCGTATCCACCATCTGAAAGATCTTGAAGTCTCGAACTGCAGCTAACTATATTCATCTTGCTTTGAGTAATTATTCACCGTAACCCATGGATATTGATCTTTTTCTCATATCCAGTTTCTCAGTGTTTCCCTTATTTGTGAGTATAACTGTATCTGATCTTATTTCTTCTTTAGAGGGGTTATGCATGGAGTGTATACGTAGCATTACAATTGATTAATTGCAAAATATAATTTCTAGATTTTGGTCGTGTATTTAATGGGTTTAAAAATTTATTTATTGGCCACTCCACTGATTTAAAAAATTAATTGTAATTTTAATTAACTTGGATTACTGTGTAATGTGTTATTGCTTCGCAACATGTTCTCCCTTGGTCAACGTCTGGTTATTTTGAAATTATGTGTGGATTTCTGTTCTCTTAGTATTTCAATTCTGGAAATGATTTGACATCTCTGGGTAGGTCATCTATATGAAGAGTACTGTCGGTGTGGCTGTGTTCGATAATTTGATGTGTTTCTTGCTGTGTTATCATGCATTTCTGGATCAGGTGTTGTGATCTGTAGCGTGTTCTTACTTGATTGATGTCAGGACTTATTGAACTTACCCTGTTTGTGGTTTGTTGTATTCTGTCAGCATTTTCTTTCCTAAGCTTAACTTATTTCTGTGTATTGTGTATGTTTGAAGTTGTATGTCTATGCAACGGTAGCTTCTCGTTTTCATTGTTGCTGGTGGTGTCTTTATTATGTGGCATTCCGATAGGGTTGCTGACGTGCACAGAAAACTAATTTGAGGTGATGACTATCTTTAATTTTCAAGTTAAATCTTTTCCTTATATGTTGTGCATAAAATCTCTGCCGATATATTTTATTTTAGCATGATATATTTATGATTATATACTTCCTAGTACCTGCTCAAGGGTTGTTTAGGTAATTATTGTATTCTATTGTAATCCTGTTGTCCTTTTGCTCTTACTAGTAGTTGTATCCAATGCCATACTGTAGTCTTAAGTCAAGTTAATCCAATTTAAGATTATGTAAAGGATTTACCTGTTGGATCTTGTGATCTTATTACATGCTCACCAATTTTGTTTTCCTATATTTGTTCATTTCTTTTCCTTGCCCTTCTGGGCGTTTTTCATTTGTTAAATTGGTTTATGCCACCCTGGCAATAATAATAAAATTGAAACCAAATGAAGGCGTTTCTTAACTTACGTAAGTCCGATAAATAATACTAAAATGAATGTCTAACATGTGATAATCTCAATTTGGGTGTATAATCGCGTGCATTTAAATCCAAGAAGGTTTATTATTCTACCAGCGAACATTTAGGAGGTTGTTCAGTTGTGTGTGTACCACAAAGTAACGAAATCTTTGAACAGTTGATACATATGAACTTGCGAGACTTGTTTATTGGAATTAAAACTTAGCAAATGATCTGGAGCATGAGTGTCACCATTTATCTAGAACATTAACAGATTTACCTGCGACTTGCGTGTAGCACCACTTTAATGCATGGGACTCCTTAATGATTGAAAGTAACTGGACAGCTAGTGTCATTTAAATGCACTCAATTGTTTTTTACTCAATTCATATATGTTTTGGTTACTAATTGACTATTGGATTCATCTTGCTGGTGGTGCATAGACTGGGACATGTGATCGGTGGTCATTTTCTTATTCGGACTATTCCGTCAAAAACTCAGCTTGTATACAGACCACTACCTTATGAAAGTCATTATATGTTGTATATGTGGAGCTTCGTGGAGGGAGACTATTACCGGATTAAGAATTTATACCTCTCTGTGAATACTTTAGCGCTGGCCGCATGGCCATTGAAATTCCACTCTTTAATGTGGTTTGCTGCTGCGTTATTCATCAAGTGATTCATGGTCACAGATACCATGGTTTTCAATATTTATAAACATTAACTTCCACCGGCTTTAAAGTTATTAATGTGCCCATCTGTGGTGTATGGCCAGACAGTGCCTTTTCCAGTATTCTCATGCATTCTAGTGTCGTCGGTATGAACCATCTCGCCACTCTCCCCCTCCACCGAGCGAGTATGCGCACGTAAACATTGCGACTGTGGTCTGACATGTAGGCTTCTGGCCAGTCGCCATTAAGGTTTTGCTAGTGAGCTGTGATGGAAGGACGGCGTGCTTCTCCACTTGCCGGGATGGATAGAGCGATTATCATGGACCCAGCGTGACGTTCGCTTGATACGGCTTATGCACTCTTGAACTGTGAAAGTTAATTTTAAATTTTATTACCATTTAATGTACCTCGCCTGGAAATTTTGAGTGCACTCTAAGGATTACCTTTACCATACGTAAGTAAGCATATGAGGCTGAAGCGAACTCACGACTATGGCAAGATACACTGTAAGTGTTTTTTCAACTCATCTTTAATATGTTCCAACTGGTGAACTGAATATTTCAAAATGTGAAGTGCGTACCACGACAGGATGTAACTTTGCATCAACTTTACTCTACGTTTTAGCCCTGCGGTGTTTGAACGTTATTCGAGTCAAAAAACTTATATATAAACTACTTTTGTTTACCAGGGACTTGCACCCGCTGTGAATTAATATTAATTCTTATTCTTGGAAATTGTAAATTTAATACTCAATGTTTGGTAGCGGCTTTCTAGCCCTAATAAGTAGGAGTTAATGCAATGTTTTGGCAGGGTTATTAACCAAGCGAGTTTCTGCAAGGATGTGGAACAAACGTTCGTTTTCCATCTTAATTTTCCTACTTCTGGGTTATATTATTAAATTAATTTGTTTGGTATTTTCGTGATTTTTCGACGTCCTGTTTTTCTTTCGTCTCTTAATATGTACATGCCTATTGTTTGGTGGCCTATGATTGGCCATTTTCCTTAACTACCTAGCGTGTTTTCGTGGCCATGGGAATATTATGTTAATTGATGGTGATGCTGATTGTTGATGGATGTTGGTGGAAATGAATTGATTTCCCTGTTATGAAATTAGTATTGTGAGTTGTTTAACCTGTTTTTCTTTTAATTAATTTTGGCATTTTTGTCTCCCTGTTGGCATATTTTCCTACCCTGTGTCGTGGACGTTATTATTATTATTTTGGGGTAAACTAATTCTTGGAAAATTGATCGTAATATTCCACACTTCCTTGTGGGAGCTCCTTGGAATATACCCCAAATAACGTTTCAGTATCAAGAAAATCACTATTTAAGTACAACTATATAACCATTCTCTAAAAGATGGGGTGTTTCACTGACATGGACATGACAGATATGGAAAAGATTTCAAGGTCTTTTACGACTTTCTGGAATCAAAAATGATAACCTCCCTAAAACCAGTAGCTAATAATAATGAAACTGAAGCAATGATTTATTTAAATCAAGAGAATTGGTCAGACAGACAAAGGTCTGCCTTCCAAAAATTAAAATTACCAAGTTTCGACAGAGACATAATGTTGTGACTACACTTCAAGGGCAATTTTTGAAATAAAATCACTAGAAATTAAGGCCTAACTGGAATCAAAAGTTTCAAAATATCACCTTGTCCCTGAAAGTTTAGACAAAGAAAACCCTAGAAAAACATTGCCATGATTGAACCAAATATAACCATACTGTAGAACTTATTTCATAACCACTACCACTGCCCTAAGCTGATTGCATTAGAGTATGCGAAGCTCATCTTTGAATGTACAAATAAGCTCTGCCCCACTTGTAGCATTATAATGAAATTAGACATTATTATCAGCATCTCGACATGTTCATTAAGGCTCGTCTCTACCCCATTTAATCCTTCTAATCTGAATGGGTTGCATCGACCCAGATTTAATATTCAATTGCTTGTATCTGACAAAATATGAACTGTATATACCAAAAAACTTGTGTATTTGTTCATCTCCTTTAGTAGGTATTGACATGATTTAAAAATATTTTTCAGTTGCTGACTACTCTACCAGTTCAAAAAATTACATATATGATGAATGGATCAAATAGACATATCCATTAACATCACTGCTGCCCTACCTGCTGGTCACTGCACAAACAATGTTCGACTACCTCCACGACTAGGGAGTGTTGCATTGTTTCTGTGATCAAATATGGCTGGCCATCAGCGGTTATGAGAAATCTATATGAAATTAGTGAGTGTAAACATGAAGAGGAAGCTGATGATGCATTGGCTGATCCTGAATTTGTGTTTTCGAAAAACTGATGACGATCACGTTTCTCTGGAGGGAGAAGAAAATGACGAGCTCCAAGTATCTGATTATAAACTACAAGATGAGATTGACTCTGTACAAAAAGAAGTGTACATATCTCGAAATGGGACGGAATGGAGAAAACAACCATATTGACAATCAGGTGTAAGGTACGTTGCACATTCAGCAGAACCCCTACTTAACGTATTTACAGGGACCTGAATTTTTATTGTTAAATGGGGGTTAACATAAATTGTGCCATCATACGTTATTTACACAATGACAGCAATAAAAGAAGGAGATATCTACATTATACACTGTACTGTAGTTACGGTTTGTGCTTCATTTTGACAATTTTTTGTTGGTGAATGCAAAACTCTTCAGTTTAAGGTTTTTCTTATAAGGTTATGCATGATTTTTCATAAAAGGCAGGAAAGATACCGAACTCACATAAACCCATTAAAATTACTACAGAACAGCAATCAGTTTGTTTAAACATTATTGCGGATGTTTTCCAAACAGTAGCCGACTCATTGGAATGTATTTTCTAATTCCAATAGACTGAACACCCATATTACATTTCCTTCTTACGAACTGCAATAGCATCAGTCCAGAGGATTGTTGCAAACATTGCCAGTTTCCTATTTCAAGCGGCATCACCTAACCTAGGTATCAATTGCAAGAAATCAGCTTCATTTCCCGTATCAAATCCTATTTACAAAGAAACAGTAACAGTAAAAATGTCCACCTATTTTATACTTACATTTGCATTAAGCAAATCAATTAATCCCACACAGTACATGTTTCATTCCATTTTGAAATATCTTCAGCTGTATTACATTGCTTAGGTGAACACATTAAGTATTTATCAGTTTAGAACATCTCAAACAGGTACCTTGTTTTTCTTAAAATCTACATAAATTTAAAATTTGAAATAAATTAAAATCAATGTGGATGGTTGAATGGGGTGGTGAAATGAGAGGGAAATGGATCTGTGTATGGTTAGCCTATTTAAAAAAATCTATTCACTTGAACAGATGTTGTAAAAAATGTTTCCAGCACTTTTATCACCAAAATATTCTGCTTGTCTCGTAATAAGAAGTTTTTTGAAAATATAACTTTCGTTTGTCACTGTTCTGAATATTACAAGGTGTTCTCTTCGTTTGCTCCTTCAAAGGTGATTGCTATTTGTTTTAAATTTACAAAAGTACCTGTTGAATTTGGTTCGTTCAGGATCCCTGAAGCTGATAGCTGTTTTACTTCCCCATAATCTTGTTGCTAAAATCTACTATGTCCTTGGAGGAGCACAGCTAATGCAGCCTTCGACCCCATTCAACCATCCACATTCATTTTAATTTAATGCAAATTTTAAATTTACGTAGATTTTAAGAAAAACAAAGTACCTGTTTGAGATATTCTTAAAAAGATAAATACTTAGTGTTTTCACCTAAGCAATGGAATACAGCTGAAGATGTTCCAAAATGGAATGAAACATGTACTGTGTATGATTGATTGATTTGCTTAACGCAAATATAAGTATCAAATAGGTGGACATTTTTACTGTTATAGTTTCTTTGTAACATAGGTTTACCGCGCACATTTTATAAAAATAAATTTCAAGATCCCTGTAGAATAATAACAATTTTACTATAAATATACATGGGAACAGCCATTCTGAAAATTAACAAGATGCGCAAGTACATAACCTAACCTCTGAAATTAGTTATGCACACCACTGTATCTTGAGAAATATCACATTCTTATTTTATTTCAGAACATAGTAAATTAAGCAATCTTTTACTTCAACTTTTATTTCTAAGAGTTAACAAGTGCTGTCATTGCACTTATTGCAAAAATATGTTATCCCTATGTTTAATACACCAGTCTGTGTTGTGAGAAGACCTCAGACTCACTCAAGATCAATTCACTCATGCGTAGCAATAAATCAACACAGAAGATGATTGATCACATTCAATATAAACCCTGGAGTAGAGTGTATGAATATTGGTAATGGATGAAAACTAACATGCCTGAATTTGCCTGTGATAATGGATGAAACGGTAAAAGGATTCTCATTGTATTGTAACTAAACGATATTGCACAGATTAATACAGGAATTTTCATAGATTATAATAACATTGTCATTAAAACGGGGGTTCTGTTCTACTACATTGGCCGTGAACAGATGTCAATCAGAGTCAGACATCTCACTTTAGCTCTAAGTGCCCATGCTCCAAATTCCTCTTCTGCCTTGAATCATCCTTAGCAAGCTTACGACGTCTTTTGCAGTGGTTCTTAATGTCCCATAACCAAAATGAATAGAAATATAGGAAAATTTTAACATTTCCTTCATGCTAAATGTGAGTTTTGCCCTACAGTATTTTGAATTATGTAAAATTGAATATAAAATTGCATTGCTCTTATGGAATAATTTTCAGGACCTGAAATTTCTTCCATTAAATGCGGGTTTATTCAAAACCGGGGTCACACAAAACTGGGGTTGCACTGTAATATGAACAATGTTATTGCTTCATTTACATCATGGACCTATATCTATAGGCCTATATGCTCTTCAATATTTTAGTTGTTTATATTAATAATACTTCAGAAAAACATAAATTTCAAATATGCGTATTCCAGATTGAGTAACATAATGAGAATTGCACCTGGACCCACGAGATATGCTCTTCAGAGGACAGGTGATCCCAGATGTTGGCAATGATGTTATTCATCATTGACAAAATGCTGGAAACCACTTTATGGGAAACAAATTTTGAAATGAAGAGGGTTTTTGCAGATAAAGGGTAAGCTACAAGCCCATTTCTTTGATAGAGTTTGAAGCATTTCTAGATATGTACGATTTACACAATTTGGAAACAATAGCAGTTTCTGTTTTTTGTTAGCTGCTAATAATCACAATCAACAATAACATGCAGTTATCTATATTTGCAGGCTTGATTTTGCTGGAGTCTACAAATCAGTGGGCAAATCACTTCGAGAAGTATGGGATGAAGCAGACGGTCACCCTATCCTTCGAGCTACAATATCTCTTCAACTGTCCTAAATGATAACCCAGTTTTGAGCTTCAATAATAAGGAAGAGAGACCAGCCCATAGATGTAATGGCAAGTTAACAGCAAAAAGAGAAGTTCATGACATGTTCGTTTCACAAATACCTAAAGTGTTTGTTCCATATGAAAATAATACTGTGGATGAACAGCTGGCTTCCTTTAGGGAAAATGCCTCTTTAAGCAGTATTTATCTACCGAACCAAGAGGAAAATATGGAACAAAATTATGGCTCCTCTCGGATTTGGGCACGGTTTATGTGTGCGCCTCTACAGTTGACAACGCTACACCAGTAAACAGAGAGAGAGAAGTGAACAATGGAAGGAATGTGGTATTGAGACTTGTCAAAGATATTGAGGGAACAGGGAGAAATGTCACTACAGACAATTTCATCACTGACTTTACCCTGGCTAGTGAGCTTCTGAAAAAGAACCACAATTTCAACAATGATAATTTCCTACCGGAACATTCCTAGAGAATTAACACTTGCTGATCCCATTTTGCATACTCTTCAAATGGACCTATTCCCAAGAACTCAAATTTTCATACATCAGTTAATAATGTATCAGCAAACTCATAAAAACTAACCAGTTCTCCAAAACACAAAATTGAGATGAATCTCTGATGGACAGGTTATTACAATTATTTACGAAAGATAAAAGGTGAACATCAAGGAGACATATGCACGTGCTGGCCAAGAAAGGTTATACTATGGATTGTACAACAGGGGTAAGATATAAATAATGCACAAGCAGTCAGGAAAATACAAGGACACTAGTGCATGAACAAGAACTGGCTACTTCGGATGTATTGAAAGACAAGGCACAACAACTTAAAAACAGTACAACACAAAAAAAATCAAAAGGTAACTCACAACCAAACACAAAGGAAATATTACAAAGGTCAGTGAGAGTGTCACTAACATTTACAATTAGTTTCATTAAACAGAACACACATTTCCTAACCAACAGCCTTTCTCTTGACAAGACTATTCAAAGAAAACATTAAAGGCTCCCAGTTTGATGTTGCTAAAGATACAAATGAGTGGCACCATGTGCCGTCCAAAGAGAAACCCGCTGACTTAGTGTCCAGACGACCACAAATGAACACAATTGTCAACAATACAGTTTGTTGGCGTAGTTCTGGATGGTTGAATCAAGATCCTTTGAGTAGGAATAAATGAAAACGTGATGTTCGAATTAATCTCCCAGTTCAAAAAATGCCACAAATGCTTTTAGAGACTTGATGATGACTTATAACAAAAGTTTCAAGATTAAAAAAGGTACAGAGAGTAGCTGCATATTGTTTTTGATTTATCTCAGATTGTTATAAACAAGAGTGAAATTCAAGTCCACTGTTCATATCGGAGTTGAACCCTCCACTCAAATGTTGCATAAATGTTCTGTAGAAAATATTAAATCATATTGATTATAACAATAATCATAGATCAAGAAGCCATCTCCTTGTCAAAAGAAGACTGCACAATATCTTAATTCTAGTGGGGAGGAAATATTAGATCATTCTGTATATATATCATCATCTCACTAATATAATTATCATTGCAGAACAACTTCGACTACTTCATCATGGCACTCAACCCATCAGCAAGGGGGGCGGTAAAGAAGCAACATTTATGCACGTCTCAAGGGTCGTAAGTTGAATGCAGATACTTCTGAACAATTAATGCGAAATACACAAAGTGTGCGTGTACCCATTTCTTAACACTAGAATAGACGATGGCAGTGATCCTAATTCATGTAACAAATGTTCAGGTGAGTAATGGGGAACATACAAAACCTATTCACAAACACTGTCCTTTACCACATATGAAACAGAAAGGCAAGATCACTCTTGAAGGGCTCATTTATTCATTGAAAGTTTAAGTCACCATAGACTAGTATCATCACAGACCACATTAGGAAGGATAAGAATGTTTTCTACTTGCCACAAGATGGCTACAATGTGTGTAGTATGTAAGTGAATTCTGACAGTAAGCAAACAATCACCTGCAACTTGTATCTACAAATAATTGTATTATCTATAAGTCAATAATTAATATAATCAACAAGATTACAATAGTGTTTCATTTGGAACTAGTAAAATATCCAGGAACAGTAACAAAAATGTGCTCCTTATAGCAACTCCGTGTTTGAAAATATTCACTAAGTCAAAAATATTAGTAGCATTGATACCACCTCCCAAATGATATACAGTAGAGGTCTTTGGATCTATCCCAACTGCTGCGTGATACATAATGCAAGATCTTAAAGAACATGAAGGAAACGTGAAAATTAGGTTAGTAAACAGTCAATCTCATAAAGAAGTGTATCAATCATATGTATTGAAATGAAGTGTCAACCATGATATCTGTTCAGCAATTTTCTATTTTCAGTACCTAAGAATGGCTTATCAAATTATGTACATTACCTCAAGTGAGTTTTCCTGCATTGGCCCTGGCTCTGTTAACTCTGATTTGGCTTCTTTTTTCAGTGGTGTCATTTCTGATACATTTTCAATATTTTCCTGCGGAAAATAAGATACATAAGTTATGCACGTAACACACATTTACAAATACTGTCACCAACAAATGAGCATGATAATTTACTACTTCCAAGTATTACAGTTACTTTCAAAATTTTACTACTGTTTAAGAGAGATTTCTACCAGCAGAGGATTTCAAAACCAAAGGCTGCACTGAGAATGGTGTTATCATCCTTGTACAAACCTAATGTCAGAGAAAGCATGAGACTGAGAACCAAATATAAAGTGAGAAGCATTTTCTAGCCATACCAGAAGATATCCTACCAGAGATGGAATTGGGACCATCTCGCACAAAATTTTTGAAGGAATCTGCCACAGACATAAACACTAAATTATATTAATTGATTTTATGTATCCAATTACGTCTATCAAATCATTGAGGTTGTTTGAATCACATCCAAGTATTAAAACTGTCCTAAATCTTTGCCATACAGTGAGAAATATTAATACTATGCTCTTAACATACATTTTGTTTAGACAGACAGATCAAAATCCCTTGAAACATTTTAATCACTTTCTATAATCTGGTTTTTGCCAAGCTCACAGGGGATAAACACTGCATTGAGACAGTTCTGTTCATCCAAGTGTAAAAATAAAAAACGAACATGAAAGAAGCAGGCTTATCACAGTCATAGACCAGGGAAAGATGTGATGCAGGTCAAACATAAAGCAACTACAAATGAAATGTTTTACTACTACAAGGATGTTATGCAGTGTTCTGTGAAGAACTGCGGGGATCAGAACACCATCAGTGTTGGAGTGTACATCTGCAGTTACAGAAGCTCTTTCATGATCTACGAAGGTCATCCAATAAATAAGTTTCCTTATTTTTTCTCTGCATACCACATGTTTTAGAAAAAAGTTGGTACTGTAGGAACTTCCACTGGCGTATGGCTGGGGTAAGGTGATCTTCAACCGCACGTGCTTGCTCTGTGTTCACCAGTACGGCGCTACCTGCCATGGAGCTACCACTTGAAAGCGTTTCCACTTGTGAACTCTGTCCTGTTATTCGCTTTTCCACGGCAAAAAATGAAATGGCTACCAATATTCATTGCCATTTGGTGTGAGTTTATAGTGAAAGATGCATGCTGGCATTCATGGTTCCTGGAATGGCAGCAAGATGTACATGATGACAGCGCAGCGCCAGGCCCATTACAGCCACTGTTGGTCAGAATGTGGTGGACGAAAATTAATGCGTCAGCACTGATGAGATAATGAATCTACTGCCTCCCGGCACGGAAACTGGCAGTCCTTTATTGCAATGATATTGTTGAATGTCTTGCAGTATTGAAAAGTCTGTGCGAGATGGGTCCCAAGTTTTCTTTCTGATGCTCACAAGCAATAACAGAACGAGGTAGCCTGAGCTTTCCTGCAAATGCTTCAAAGGGAGATCAAATGTTTTCCCGCATTGTTACTGGAGATGAAAGCAGGGTGCATTATTCAACTCTAAAAACAAAACCACAAAGCATGCTATGGAAGAAACTTGGCGAACATGCTCATAAAAAAGAGCCAAGACCTCAGACTCTTTTTTCCGATTTACTTTACATCGCACCGACACAAATAGGTCTTATGTTGCCAATTGGAGAGGAAGAGCCTAGGAGTGGGAAGGAAGCAGCTGTGGCGTTAATTAAGGTACATCCCCAATACTTACCTGGTATGAAAATGGGAAACCACGGAAATCCATCTTCAGGGCTGCCGACAGTGGGGTTCGAACGCACTATCTCCCAGATGCAAGCTCACAGCTGCGCGGCCTTAATCGCATGGCCAACTTGCCCGGTTAGACCTCAGCCTCTGTAGGCATAGTTTTGGCTACTGCCTTTTGGGACTGTAATGATGTTGTATTGGTTGACTGACTGCCCCAATGCATTGTGGTCACACATGAGAGGTCCTCCACGGTCCTCACGAAGCTCAGAGTTGAAATCCAACGAAAACGTTCTTGTCTTGTCTCAGAAAATATTGCCCATTCAGCTCAAAGGACGCAGGATTTGCTGCAGAACTTCAAAAGGGACCTTTTTCCCCATCCACCTTATTCTGCGGAACTTGTCCCGAGTGATTTCCATCTCTATCCACAACTCAAGTTGCACCTTGGAGGTAAGCGGTTTGCAACTGATGAAGAGGTGGAAGAGGAAGTGCACCGCTGTCTACAGAGATGGGACCCGACCTGGTATGATGAAGGTATCAAGAAACTGCTGCCAAGATAACAAAATGTTTGGACTGAAATAGTGACTATGTGGAAAAGTAGTGTACGAGTTGTAGAATGAAAATTAAATATTTCTCAAAGGTAAATAAAACCAAGCACCATGGGGCAACAGCCCCCGTAGGGCCATGGCTTACCAAGTGACCACTGCTCAGCCCAAAGGCCTACAGATTACGAGGTGTCATGTGGTGAGCACGAACAATCCTCTCCGTTATTCTAGACTCCCTAGACCAGGGCCACCATCTCACTGTCAGATAGCTCCTCAATTTTAATCACATAGGCTGAGTAGACCTCCAACCAGCCCTCAGATGCAGGTAAAAATCCCTGACCTGGCCAGGAATTGAACCTGGGACCTCTGGGTAAGAGGCAGGCATGCTACCCCCACACTGCAGGGCCAGCACAAGTGTAAATAGCCTGCTTGTATTTTTTGTAAAATAGGGAAACCTATTTATCGGTTGGATCTCGTACTACGAGACCTTTAAATTTTTAACTTGGATTCATGAAACATTTTGACACTAAAGGGGTGCAGGAGGGACTGTGATCTAAAGCTTACATTCTATTACAAGTTAGTTTACTAGTAAAAGCGAATTAAAGTATAAAATTCCAGAATATACTCACTTATCCCATTTAATACAGAAGAAATCGAACAGTAGCTGAACAACGGAAAGGAAGATAAAATGACGCACAAAATGGAGAGTTTGTTAAAGATGAAGCCATACTTTCCATTGTAGACTTAGTTAAATGTAACAAAAAAACTTTCTAGTTTGTCAAACATACAATTTTAACATAAATTATTACACTATAAACCTACCCGTAAAAAATAAACACTCTATTATACAAAGAATGACATGTTTCATTCTACAAGAACATCCTCAGAGTCTATGAAATCAAACAAAATATGCATATATGAACAGCATTGTTTACGTTGCATAAACTTGTCAATGATAGAGAGTTCAGTGATAATATGAGCCAGTACTGACAAATAAGAAATTTACAAGTATTAATATATCGAGAAAACTCCTGAACTTATCCAGACTGCCAATGCCAACTTTGTTGTCACCAAATACTATTTCAGGACTGTGGTCATGGAGAGGTAAATGGAAAGTTTTGAGTATAGCACAAACCTTACGGAGAGAGGAAGGAAAGCATGAGAGGGGAGTGCCGAACATTGTGGATCCCTCCTACTGGATGTTAAAATCTAGTACACTGTACCATGGAGAGGAGAGGGGGAAGTAGTATGGAACGAGTGGAGCACTGTGGAATACTCTTTCCACACTGGAGAGGGGAGAGAAGGTTATTAACCTATTTCATGTTATAATGTACTTTTATGTAAGATGGATGAATGCAACTGAATGATTTTAGATGAATAATGTATGGAATTGAAATAGAGAATATGTATAGGATATTATTGTGATAAATGCCAATTTAATGAGTAAGTATGGTCCAGATATTAAGTGAGTAGAGCGATGTACGGGGAATTTTTTAAGTGTGTATGGTCATTTAAGTTGGTTACGTTAGCACTTTTTGCGATGTAGATCTCGATTGCTTCCCTCATATTCGAAGATTTGATTTGATTTTCAATGTGTAAAATTTTTAGATCTGTGTTGATGTCTGTGAAATAGTGTGAACTGTCGTATATGTGCTCCCCAAAGGCTGAATGCTGATTATATCTGATCGTTTATTGTGTTCTTTGAATCGTGTCCGGAAATTTTGTTTTGTCTGACCTATATAGGTGGCATTGCAGTTAAGTTCTTGGCACTTGAGTTCATAGACTCGTGACTTTGAGAAAGGGTCTTTTTTGTTTAGGTGCACTTGTTGATGTGTCTCTGCAGTGTGTTGTTCATCCTAAAGGTTAAGTAAAACCCTGTTTCCTAAAGATATAACCTACTTTTTATGTGTTATTATTAATGTAGTTGAGAACCAAGTGTGGTGGTTTTCCAGGGACTTTTCTTTTGTTTGTTTAATATTTTATCCACTGTGCTTGGAGGGTGCTTGTCTTCTTTTATGATTTGTTTAAAAATTTGTGCCTCTTCATTGAACTCCATTGTGCTCATTGGTATGGAAACAGCTCTGTGTATCATTGTATTCAATCCAGCTATTTTTAGTGTGTATGCATGGTTAGACTCGTCAATAGCATGCAACACCTGAGTGGGCTTTCTGTACACTTTGTAAGACAGGTTTCCATTATTCCTGCTGATTGTGGTGTTATTTTGTTATTAGATTCTTGCTCCATTGTGAAGCTGGTGGAATTTTGTAAATAATTTAGTGTGTTTAATAACTGGTGTGCATTAGTGAAGTCATTATCATATGCACATGATGTCGCCTACATACCTGCTCCAGTATAATATTCCTTTTGAATGCTGATACGTTCAGAAGATGTTTTCAAAGTTATTCAAAAAATGTTTGCTATTATACCTTATAATGGTGAACCCATGGCTAACCTTTCTTTGTGGCAATAAATCTTGTCATTGAATGCAAAGCAATTTTGGTGTAGGATTGTTCTAATAAGGCTAATTATTTGTTTGGTTTCCTGCAGTGAAGTATTTTCTTTATGAAGATTTTCGATAATTTTAATGGATTCATCTATTGTTACGTTGGTGTACATGTTAGTGATGTCAAAGGGTATCTTTAACCCTTTACCACCCACATTTTTGCTCCGCTTATCCCCATGTTTCAACCTATTAATTAGGAAACATTCAAGCAGAGCACACCGTTTCATTTTCAATAATATTAGAAAACATGCCATCATTTACAACATTTAACATACCATCATGTCCTTTTCTCTATTCGTTGAGTCATATGTTTGTCGGTTCAAACCCCCACCCGTGCTGGAGATACTCAACACTGAGGTAGGCTGTATTTGTCATATTTTCATGTTGTCTAAATCCCCCTAAGCGAATAAAGATGAGATTCTGGAAGAGTAATGGTGACCTTGTATATCAACTTTCATTTCCTCTAGCAAGTGTCTTCCCATTCTGTTTCTATTTTACTGAAATGCGCCTGTTTGATTGCTGCATTGATATATACGCAATCGGTAATGTCACTGAATAGATTGTCTCCGCCTAACATATGTAAAAATATAACCTATTTCTCATAATACTCTTTTGAAATTATTGATAGGTTCAACATAATCCATATAATTATTGAGTAATGAAACAAAATGTTTGTGTTACCTGAATTGCAGCCACATCATCATCAGGTCCGATATCTAGATATCCGTTTTCACTTATATCACAGTTATCAGTAAAATTATCTTTGTTGATATGTTATTTACTCACTAAAAATTTACCTCCACCCCTGCTCAACAATTTTGTGTCATTTCTTATGCCGTTATTCAGCTCAGTCTCAATATCCGCAGTATTCAATCCCGTCATGTTTACGAACTAAACAGCTGACCAGCACTCGCGGAAGTTCAAGTCCGTTGCCTAGACAACTTCAAGACAAATTCTCACTCTTCTTTTATTTCCTAAGCCTTGTATATTGTACTGCATGCTCATCAAAGCCTAATAAACAATTCACTACCAAAAAATACAAAACTATTGCATAGATTGCACACGTATGCAGATAATGCAGCTGGGTGTTTTCGGGCAATATGGACCGTAAGGCAAAGTAAACAGTCGGGTGCTTTCAGGCGGGAAGGGGTTGATTAGTTCTAGGCTGGTTTTAATTTATCTGTCTTCTTTAAGTGAGATTTTCTCTTTTATGATTTTTTCAGTTGTTAGCTTAAATTGTAAATTGGCACATCATAATTTACTGTTGGTATAATGGGACATGAGCTTTTGTGTATTTTGGGGATGGCTCTTACTGTGGGGAGTTGAGGATTTTTTGATAGTGAGGCTTTCCTTTTCTTGTTCTGTGAGAATAAAGTCTGTTTGCTGGATAGCTTGTTTTATTTTGTTTTGAAATATATTTGTAGGGTCACATTGTAGTTCTTGAATTCCGTTGTTGTTGATGACAGCTATTGTTTTTTTCTATATACCCAAGAATAGAACATAACAAGAATTGTCAAGAGTATAGATCTTGAATAGCAGTGCACTCGCATCTCACATATGTTCAGACACCGTTCTCTTCTGTAGTGTCTATAATTTAGAACTCAACCAGCAAACATTTATTCAGAGAACAGTGTGCATAAGCAGCAGAATTTCACCTTTAAGCAACTCCTGGACAATATCACATCTATAAATTAGCAGTTCACAGTGTTGGGAGTATATTTTTGCTGCCGAGTCACAATTATTCATTGAATATCCCTCTTCCAACTCTCAAGGTTTTCAAAGACTGAGGTGCAAGAATGATGTGCAGGAATTCACTTTTATGCCAGTATAACTACAGACGTGTGCTGGGATATTCAGCTTCATCAAATACCTCTAGAATGGACCCAAATTACACTCCCCAACATGAAAGTGGAATGTTATCACATCACCATGTAAGCTATCAGATGAAGAGAGACTGAACTGTAAGCCACACATTCAGAAGATTACAATGGACTGTGTTTACAGTAGCAACAGACAGAGCAAGGAAAGATGATGACAATAAGTCGCTTCTTCTCCAAAATTATTTCACAGCTTCTCCGCCAAGGCAGAGTTTTACTATGAGATCACCCAACATTAGTAACATTGTAAAGAAGTTTAAATGATGAAAATCTTATCTGGAATTTCTTTTGGTGGAAAAATATGTTCACTATGAGATTCAAAGTCCTACTGGCCATAACCGAATTAAATCCAGCACCCACAATTGTCCTTCAGTTCAGCAGCTACTTGCACTAAAATTGGATAATGTATAATAGGAGATGATGTCAATCCCACAACGATACCATTATCAAACCATGGAGAATAAAATACAACCTACAGAAATCCATTTCAATAAACGCCAGAGGTAATCAATAAACAATAAACAGTCATTTGATGGGTACTTAGCTCATGAATTGTCCTGATGCCTCGATCTTGAAACGCTGCCTGTCACAACTTCATTGGTAGCTGGACCTAACCAAGGTTCCTTCACTATCAAGTCCACAACTTTAATTCAGCTTTTTGCCACTATCAAACATAGCATGCACTGCCATCTCCCTAGTAAATGCTAGAGGCCAATTGTCCACTTGGCGACCATAATCTGGGGGCATGTGCCACCAGAACCCCTTTCCTTGCCCCATGAACAAAGTTTCTGTCACTAGTTGGACCTATAGATGTATATAAATACTGTTGTTTGTACTTCCTAAGAGTTGGCTGCCTTGCATAGCACATTATCACATACTCCCAGACAAAGAAACAAAAGAGAGACATACTTTTCCTAGATGCCCATGTAGCAAATGGCGACTGCTGGGGTTAATATTGGGGAAGCACATAGTAAATTATGCCCCTGCCAAACTTATTCAGCTACTAAGGGTTAAATTCTGACCTTTATAAATTTATTTGCCATGAGACTCACAAGTGATGCATTTGTTGTTCTTTCAAGCCAGGCTGGTTCCTCTTTGATTTTTACTTGCAGGTCCACTTCACACTGCAACTGAAGTAGTTAGAAGGTACTGGGGTTCTTGATTACTTCCAATGATTTTACACTAAAACATAGGCCAGAGAAATATATTACCTTATTGCTGTCATTGCTACTTAGGTTATCTGTCAACAGACTAAGCATTATGCTTGAAATTTTACATGACCGTCAATATTATGAACATACCAAAAAGACTCAAAATTTTACATGACTGTTAATATTGTGATCATACCTATTGGACCTCAAGTTTTCTATGACTGATACTATGCAGAAGAATCTCTATAACAACACTGATAACCATAACAAGAATTCTACATATGATATCCTAAACGGAAACTTCTCAAAATTTCGAACCTTACTACCATATGTCGCAGCCTACAGTGTAAAGAACAACTCAACATTCACAGCGTCACTATTAAATTGCAAACATAGGTAAATAACACAGCAAAACAATAATTAAAATAATGCACTACATATTGTAATTTCTTTCTGAAACTAATATCCGCGATTCTTTACCTGCGTAGCCCTTCAGAAATATTCTTCACTCCAAAAAATTTTGATAGGTAAGGTAAGTTACGTTATATTGCTACAACACACGAGGAACAGATTTGCCGGCACTTGTGACACAAAGGCCAGGAGTTTTCAAAAAGAATGCCAGTTATATGTGTATACAGTTTTAATGCTTAAGTAGAAATAAAATTTAAGAAAATTAAAAATATTAAATGTTAAAAATATGTAGAATGCTGAAACTGAGAACTTCTTACTGTTCCCAATTGAGATCTATAATTTTCGCAAAAGTAAATTATAGAACTTGAACCTTACCGACAATAGAGATTGTGGACACAGTGTAAATGATAGAAATCACAATTTCTCAATGAAGAAAATCTGTAGCACAATAAATTAACGGAATAGGCTGTACAAATGGCTAATACGCGTCTTATATAACACATACCTCACACCTAGAGACAAAACCTGATATTTTAATTCAGTGTAATCACTTAAAACAAACACTTAAAGAACGGATTTGATTTGTATCAGTCAGTAGAACGGGCTGAATTTAGGAAAGGATGAATTACCAGTGAGAACTCCAGAGTACACGACACTTCTTGAAAACAGCACTGGGTGCAATGTCCCGTTATATTTGTAACTATCAACTATCAATACAGTCCTGTTCTAGTGGGCTTTACACGTGGTCAAAGAGAATGAGTAGGAGATGACTCTCAACGTTATTTTTCACTTCTGAATGCAACGGCTGCGCAAAGATTGCCAGGAATTGCACACCAGCGCCTCTGGTGTAAACAGGGCTGAACTAAAATTACCGGGCGGGTGATTTAAATCGTTTAGCGCGCGGAGGGTCCGCAGGTTCTCGTCCCCCCTCCACTCTTAAATATTATATTAAATATATTTTTTTTTCTTTCTCTTCTATTTTTCTTTCATTTCCTTTTCTTTCTTTCCTTCTTTCTGTTACCTTTTTCTGAAATACTGCATTCTGAACAACAATACACCTGGAGGTTGGGCTGTGCTTTATTATTATTATTAATAAATTTTTTGCTGGAGAAAAGAAGCTTACTAGCTTCTGCTGCTTATTATAATTATTTCAATTATGGAGCTATATTTTATTTTTACAAATTCACAAAGCCTTGAAGGATCGGAGTGACTGGCCTTGCCTGTGCTGCTTTTGTTTGTTTCTGCTGAGGAAGAAGGAAGCTAACTCACAAAGGGAGGAAGGAAGTTACCTGAAGGTGAGTGGGATTGGCAATCCTTATCTCAGATTAAGACCTATGACAGAAATAGACACTAACATCCCCTCGTACATCAGTCCTCTTTAACACTACTTAAGCCAACTGTAACAGTCAATAGTATCAAGATATGCCACTTATGCAGGAAATAACATATAAATACAATGTAAGAAAGAAAACCATATACAGGAACCAAAACGATGAAAGGAAACTCATATGCTAAGGAGGGAGTTTGTAGGATTCAAAGGTAAATTGAAATGAAACACGATCTTTTGATTTATGGAACTATATTCTACCTACTATCCACAGTGTTACAGGTATAAAATTGTGTAGAAATTATATTCAGCAGTGTTAATCATCAATTAATATTTATCAGCCAGAAAACTATTCAATACAACACAAATACAAGATCATTCATTTATGAAAGAAAGACTGGAACAGACAAGGTACAACATAATACTTTTCTCTCTTATGGCAGTTTAACGTTGCACTGACATTGCAAAAGTTTTCAGCAACACCATTTGTATTTTCCCAAGGAACTTAGTATATGATACATCTTTCAGTCTGTCAAGAGAGGCATCTTGGGCTGCACACTGAAGAATATTGAGATTTGTACTTCTTTTGCATCTACTAGAGGATGGCAAATCTCTGGCAGAGTAGTGTTTGATGAAACCAAGACATGATAGCACATACTCTGTTCCTACATACTGCACCAAAACACAACATATCATTCAATCGGTCATCTGCATTTAGATGATAAACAATGTCAAGCTACAAAATTGTATGCATCCCTTTTATTCATTGGTCTACACTATTTACAATAAAAAATGTTCTATATCAAAAATTTTCTGCTACATGGAAAGGATGGAATCATGAATATATTTTAGGGTTTAAAAGACAAGAGAGAGCTTACAGAATCTGTGATTGCTCGCTCTTACAACATGCAGGAGGTACAAATAATGCTTCCTTTCAGACCATCCGCAGGAGAGGAGTTCTAATAAATTTACAGAAATATGTAGCTTCAGGATCTACATACAATAATATGGCAGCTGATCCAGCACAAAACATTCCCATGCCAAGTCACAACATAGCTCCACCTATTAAGAGCTATGTCCAAAGAATTGCTTGCTAATTTAGTACAGTATTGTGAAAAATATGCTGCTACTTCCACAACATTACGGTGTGCAAGGGACTTTGCTGTGACCTAGAAGAAATGCCAGTTGAAGACAGTGGAAACTCACTTCAGACTGCCATTTGTACCTACTGTATATCGAAGGCAGAAATCTATGTTGGTGGTTGCAGAGTAGGCTGATATGTGGTCTGACAGCATGCATTCCAACCGGCCAACCAAGCAGAGGAGGGGTGGCTATGGTTCCACCGTGTTTCTACACCTCTGCATTTGGGACACAGAAACGGGCTGTTCCCCTACCAGTGGCTGTCCTGAGATTGGTTTTTCCTTTCGCCTGCAGTAAGGCGAATGATGGGACAGTTCTTAGTATATGTTATGGCCACCAAATATCTTGCCCTCACCACAAATCTCCTTGCTTAAGATGATGATGCCTGTTGATTAAAAGGGCCTAAAATCTAGTTCAATGTTTTATGAGAAAGTACAACTACGCAACCATCCCCTATATATATTAGTAATCGGAGAGAAGAAATGGAAGGGGGCTGACACTAGGAAAAATGATGGTATCAGCTAAGAAGGACCATGCCCTTTGAGGAAAATAAGACTCCCTAGGCCTCCATACATATTACAATCGGGGGCAGAAAAGAACAGGTCGTGATCGAGGTAGATCACATAGGATAGATGAAAGTGGGGAGCCTGGCACAAGTAAGCGGAAGCAGTGCCAAAATTCAATTAAGGGCTCCGTGGTCGCCTACCCAAGCTCCCAAGTACAGAGCCCACATGGGACCCCTTTTAGTCGTCTCTTACAGCAGGCAGAGGATGCTGTGGCTGTTATTCAACTGCCCCTACCCACAGGGGGACAACTATGATAAGGCTAGTTGCTTTACATTGCACCGACACAGATAGGTCTTATGACGATGATGGGACAGGAAAGGCCTAGGAATGGGAAGGAAACAGCCGTGGCCTTAATTAAGGTACAGCCCCATCATTTGCCTGGTGTGAAAATGGGAAACGACAGAAAACCATTTTCCGGGCTGCCGATAGTGGGGTTCGAACCTATCCCCCGAATACTGGATACTGGCCGCACTTATGTTTCAAATTATCCGAAATTCATTTGCCTTGGTATGGTATGTTTTCATGTTCTGGCCTCAGGAGATTAGTAAAACAATAACAGTAAGGATGCTTACCTCAAATATCTTGTACTTTTTCTTCAAACACGCAAACGAAGATAACAGATATACGCATACAAATCAAAGTAAAGCAAAATGTCACAAACGTCAAAAACGTGGTCGTCCCACGTGGTCCAAGTTGTCAAACTCAAATCGATCAATAGCAATCGGGAGATGTTTCTGCCAATAGGAGCTGCCGTATTCGTCACGTGGGCTTAGGGTGAGTGACGTGATGTACAACAGCGCGCCCACGCGAGTGGAGGGCAAAAGTATTCAGTCTGAGACGGGCTCTCGGAAGGGTAGGACCTATGCCGCTGTCAAACCCTTTCACGTGGTAGTGGTGGAGGTAATGTTCGGCAGTACGGTTCACTGCCGTCTCAATCATACATATATAGATTGAGACGGCGGTGGTTCGGTTATTGATGTTGGGGAGGAAGGGGCGTTATCGTTGAAGGAGGGATTGGATATGGGTGCGGTATAGCAGGCATTACTGAATGAAAACAGCTCATTTGCGAGCTTTAATCTGAAAATGCAACAACCCGACAACATTATCGAGATCATTTTGCAGTTGCTCACAATCTTGTAACTTATTTATTACTCTGTACAGAATAACATCATCTGCGTAAAGCCTTATCTCTGATTCCACTTTTTTACACATATCATTGATATATATAAGAAAACATAAAGGTCCAATAATACTGCCTTGAGGAATTGCCCTCTTAATTTTTACAGGCCAGATAAAGCTTCACCTACTATAATTCTCTGAGTTCTATTTTCTAAAAACAGAGCCACCCATTCAGTCACTCTTTTATCTAGTCCAATTGCTTTTATTTTTCCCAGTAGTCTCCCATGATCTACCCTATCAAATGCCTTAGACAGGTCAGTCGCGATACAGTCCAATTGACCTCCTGAATCCAGGATATCTGCTATACCTTGCTGGAATCCTACAAGTTGTGCTTCAGTGGAATAAACTTTGTAACAGTATGGCTTCTCTTCTGTGTGTGTCCGCATATGAACAGTTAGGTCAGACTGCCTTTCTTTGTGAATGATTTGCCACAGACATTGCAACTGTAAGGTTTCTCGCTTGTATGGGTCCGCATATGATCGGTTAGTTTGCCTCTCTTTATGACTCGCCTGTATGTCTCCGCATATGTTCGGTAAGATTGCCTCTCTTTATGAATGTTTTTCCACAGACATTGCATCTGTTTGGCTTCTCGCCTGTATGGGTCCGCATATGATCGGTCAGACTGCCTTTCCTTGTAAATGATTTGCCACAGAAATTGCAGCTGTAGGACTTCTCGCCTGTATGGGTCCGCATTTGATCGGTCAGACTGCCTTTCCTTGTGAATGATTTGCCACAGACATTGCATCTGTATGACTTCTCGCCTGTATTGGACCGCATATGTTCCATTAGTGTGCCTCTCTTTATGACTCGCCTGTATGGCTCCGCATACGTTCGGTTAGTTTGCCTTTCTTTATGAATGATTCCTCATAGACATTGCAGCTGTATTGTTTCTCGCCAGTATGAGTCCGCATATGACCGGTTAGAATGCGTTTCTGTATGAATGATTTGCCACAGACATTGCAGCGGTAAAGCTTCTCGCCTGTATGGGTCAGCATATGATCGGTCAGGTTGCCTTTCTTTGTGAATGATTTGTCACAGACATTGCAGCTGTATGGCTTCTCGCCAGTATGGGTAAACATATGATCGATCAGACTACCGTTCGTTGCGGATGCTTTGCCACAGACATTGCACTGTAAGGCTTCTCGCCTGTATGGGTCCGTATATTTTCAGTTAGGTTACCTCTCTGTATGAATGATTTGCCACAGACATTGCAGCTCTAAGGCTTCTCGCCTGTATGAATCCGCATATGTTTGGTTAGGTTACCTCCCTTTATGAATGATTTGCCACAGACATTGCAGCTGTAAGGCTTCTCGCCTGTATGGGTCCCCGTATGTTCGGTTAGCTTACCTCTCCTTATGAATGATTTGCCACAGACATTGCAGCTGTATACCGTCTCGCCTGTATGGGTACGCAAATGAACGGTCAGACTACCTTTCGTTGCGAATGATTTGTCACAGACATTGCAGCTGTAAGGCTTCTCGCCTGTATGGGTCCGCATATGTTCGGTTAGGTGACATCTCTGTATGAATGATTTGCCACAGACATTGCACCTGTTTGGCTTCTCGCCTGTATGGGTCCGCATATGATCGATCAGACTGCCTTTCGTTGCGAATGATTTACCACAGACATTGCAGCTGTAAGGCTTCTCGCCTGTATGGATCCGCATATGTTCGGTTAGGGTACCTAACTGTATGAATGATTTGCCACAGACATTGCAGCTGTAAGGCTTCTCGCCTGTATGGATCCGCGTATGTTCGGTTAGCTTACCTCTCCTTATGAATGATTTGCCACAGACATTGCAGCTGTATACCGTCTCGCCTGTATGGGTACGCAAATGAACGGTCAGACTACCTTTCGTTGCGAATGATTTGTCACAGACATTGCAGCTGTAAGGCTTCTCGCCTGTATGGGTCCGCATATGTTCGGATAGGTTACCTCTCTGTATGAATGATTTGCCACAGACATTGCAGCTGTAAGGCTTCTCGCCTGTATGAATCAGCATATGTTTGATTAGGTTACCTCTCTTTATGAATGATTTGCCACAGACATTGCCGCTGTAAGGCTTCTCGCCTGTATGGGTCCGCAAATGTTCGGTTAGATTACGTCTCTGTATGAATGATTTGCCACAGACATTGCACTTGTAAGGCTTCTCGCCTGTATGGGTCCGCATATGTTCGGTTAGGTTACTTCTCTGTATGAATGATTTGCCACAGACATTGCAGTTGTAAGGCTTCTTGCCTGTATGGGTCCGCGTATGTTCGGTTAGCTTACCACTCCTTATGAATGATTTGCCACAGACATTGCAGCTGTATACCGTCTCGCCTGTATGGGTACGCAAATGAACGGTCAGACTGCCTTTCGTTGCGAATGATTTGCCACAGACATTGCAGCTGTAAGGCCTCTTGCCTGTATGGGTCCGCATATGTTCGGTTAGGTTACCTCTCTGTATGAATGATTTGCCACAGACATTGCAGCTGTGTGGCTTCTCGCCTGTATGGGTCCGCATAAGACCGGTTAGACTGCCTACCTGTATGAATGACTTGCTACAGACATTGCAATTGTTTGGCTTCTCTCCTGTTTGAGTCAGCTTGTGATAAGATATACTGCTTTTCTTGACAAATGATTTGCAACATACAGTGCAAAAGGGAGGGTTGATGCCTGTCTGAATACCGATGTGACCTGCTAGTTTTTTCCAGCTGAAGGATTTTACACAGACGTTGCTGCAGCATCGGTTCTCGCCCGTGTGAGACCGCATATATTCTGGACTTTTCCTGAAATTTTTATGAGATACTGAGCATTCGTTTATAATCCCACCTTTATGCGATCGCGTGTCCCCAGTCAGCATTTTCCTCTTTGTAAAGCAATTATCAGAAAATCCGCACACTTGGAGCGGGTGGATCCTGAGGTGTTTCGACAAGCTGCTTCGGCTACATAACACCTTTCCGCAGTGATCGCACTTGAAGGGTCGATCCTCCTTGTGTATCTTCAGATGTCGCAAGAGGTCCAACTTCCTAGCCCGGACTTCACTGCACACAGTACACCTGTAACTAGATGATCCGCCATCCGGAGGTTGATGATCTCTATAGCTCACCTCGGGTCTCGATCTACAGTGACAAATTAAAACCATGTGACCAATAGTTCAACAGCCAAATCCACTACAACTCTAACACAGGGGATTTGCTACTGGTCATTCCAATCACTGATATCCAGTGCAGAGAGCTCGTTACTCATAAACATTACATTCCTGAAAGTAAACATCATCTGAGGTTAAATTTCAAAAGCTCTCACTTGTTACGAGAATATGTTGCGTCTTTTCTTCATCACGATATCAGGCCCAAGAAACTTGTCACGGTTTAGAAATGTACGAGTTAGTAGACAACCTCATTTGAAGAAAGCATGAGAAGTGGTCCAGCCTAAAAGGGTAAATACTCATACAAGCTCTTTAATCCAGCACATATTATTCTATCGAAATCCGTAGTCTGTTCTCCTACACAAAGAACGGCCTATGCTTTGGAGTTTTGATCTTGTTGAAGCACTCTGCGCTTTGTTGCAGGGAAGTAATAACTTTTGTAAAGGACCTTGTTCTTGAGGTTGTTTGAGAGAATGTCTGTGCTGTAGATGTTAATAAAATTGAGAACGTTTGCCGACATTCAGCAAGATCTGTTGAAACACGGCTAATCTTTTATGAATGTTATTTTGTCATACAAATATACATATTGTATTTGTACATTTTTATATCACTATAGCATTTTATTATGTCACTCAACCAAGTTGAGATTATGGAGAACTAGAAATCCTCAACTTGCTGATTGGATGCTACCAATTGAACATCTCCCCCCAGGACACGAGGAACATTGGTCTACGTGGAAATCGCTGAACAGGCTTCGCACTGGGGTTGGTAGATCAAGAACCAATATGGTAAAGTGGGGCTTTCCTGGCACATCCAGGCAATGCGAATGTGGTGAAGACCAAACCACAGCCCATTTCATGAACTGTAGTAAGTGTCCTTTAAGATGCACAATAGAGGACTTGATGGCTGCAACACCTAATGCCCGTGATTTGGCAAAATTTTGGGCAGACACTATTTGATATGTATGTCATTAAGTACCATTATGCAATGTAAAATGTATGCTTCTGATACGAATAAATAAATAAATAAATAAATTATGTCACTGTGTCGATTTTCCGAAATATGTATCTTTGATGTGCAATCAAACATAGCCAACCTATATATAAGACGGTAGGTTTATACAAGGACGTTCTTACTTACTACCATGTACTACATCAGTCTACGTCTTAATTCCTGTATTTAACACGGTAGCCACTAATTACGATGAAATCCTGGCAAAGCTGAAATATAACAAGTATACGACGGCTCTCTCGCTAGCATTGATACTGTCTTTTCTCCTCGAGACACTGCTATTAAAGACATTATGAAGGCAACAAAGAATATGGCATTGGTGGTAGCGTTTTATTACAATGTCCTAAAATGCTAATTTTGAAACCAAACGCAACCTATCATGCCCTTGAATATTCTTACAAGTATTACTTTAACAATACGGATAGAAGGAGCATGGAAATCAAGGCTTGAGAAAAAATTCGAGATGACAAAGACGTTGAATTGCACCGTAGTGGATATTGCTGCTATGTAAAAGAAGGAATATTATTCTCTTTATTTCAAAAGATCACAGGCAACGTGATTATTTTTAGTGGATTCATAACATAGTTGGATAGCATCCAATTCTGAGCCTGTCTCCCCACCACAGAGTAGTTCTACATATTCTACGGAAGAAGGGCGGGAAATGCAAATATCTTGGTTAAAGGTGAGATCCGCTTACAACTGCGACATGGGAAAATCGATCACGCAGGCTAAAATATATCGTAACATTGACTGGTACATTCCAATTCATGCTGTATGAACTGAATTCACATGGCCCAGTCGAATGCATGACTGGCTCACAAGCAAAGTAATGGGAGGCTCGACCATGTATTGTTACTGCCCTCTTTGGAGAAAAAAAGTGGACAAATGAAAGGGGGACATTGATTCCAGATATGACAGACTAAATCTCTTGATCATCAAACAAGATATTGATGTTGACACCACTAGACAACAGGGGGCAGAAAATACGACACTGCATGGTATGTCATGCGTTCTGTGGCATATCAACACCAAGCAAAGGTGCAAAAGTCTGTAACCCTTCTTCCTGTGACAAGTAATTTATCAGGTTCACAATTAGTTTTCAGTAAAATAATGTTTCATTTAGCATTGATAAATATTCTACACCAACCAGCTATATTGCTGAAACACGTGGCACTTCCCAGGTGACGGATACGGGTTCCCCGCTGGCCTGCCGATGAACTTGAGCAAAATATAAAAGCTCTCGCGTACCAAACATGTACAAAGTCTTTAATGGTAACTTTGGCGGAGATGGAGTCGTTCACTAGGGACCAGATGGCGGAAGAGGTACACTAAATTTCTGGAAGTTAATGCAGAAAAGAGGGTAGCGTTTCTTCTCTAGAGGAGTGGCTGCAAAAGGCATCTGTTCTCCATGTCCGCAGGTGCGTTACTACCTTCCGTCATGAGCACTTAAATGCTTCAAGACAAGCCGGCCGTAAAATAATGCCGTTACATCATTACAGAAATATTACTCATGGTATCGGAGCCAATGTTAGTGCAGCCCCTGGAAGGGACGCGCATTGGCAGTGCCCAGTCAGCATGAAAAGTATGCTAGGGTTACCGTCGCACGGGCTGTTACGGCTAACCATGCTAGTACCCCCATTTTGTACCCCATCATTGATTTATGCCTGGGTGAAGTAGCGAATACGCCACTGCACTTGAGAGAAGGCTTGTAGGCATCTGAGAGGTGCGGAAAAAAGGATGGAATGGAGAAAATTCATGTGAAAAGAGGTGTTGTTACTAACTGGTGTACAACAGAAACCGAAGAACAGCTCATGGTGTTGACATTGTCATATCAGCTAAATTTGACGGTTCAGTCTCCGAGGTGCAAAAGTTTGACAATCGCTTGATGTAACTCGTCCGCATTGGAGAGAGAAGGAAATTCCAATTATTCAGCGCAACGCTCCACAAACTGACGTGCGCATGGAAACCAAAGATGCGTTCTGGGCACCGCCTGACAAGAAGACCGCTGACGATCTTATCGCTGCCGCTGATCTGAATGGACGTGTCGGACCGAGGAAAGAAGAACAAACAGTCCATGGCGTTCATGGACATGGAGAAAAGAACGACGATGCCCAACAAATTCGCGATTATGCAGAAACTGACACCGCAAACAGACGGTTCAAAAAGAGTGATATTCATCTACTCTGTACTACAGTGGCTCCCATCCAATTCGCATTGACTACATCCTTGTGAGTGGGTGAAATCTCGAAGATGTTCTAGAGATAACAGTTGTCCCTTATTAAATCAATTGCGATGCAACAACGACCAGTCATCTAAGCTGTGGATAAAGTCACCAAGAGCCCAATACTTCACAGGAAATAGACAAATTGGGATCAAATGGTTGCCCCTGAAGAAGGAGACTAACGTCGTTGCAAAAGTTACAGAGTCACAAATCACCATAGTTGAAGTGAGCCGGACTAAACTGAAAGACGCCTTTCGCTCTATTCCTGGAACAATTAAGTCAGGGCGACGACAACGAAGGATTAAACATGACATATGGCCAAGGAATGAAGATGTTAAATATGCAGTACGGTTGAAGAAGCAGTTGTACCACGAGTTTCTTGCTCGTTGGAATGCCTACAAGGCAGCCACTCGTAAAATGAAGGAGGTATTTGCCGTAACAAAATCAAACCGGTAGGCAGGTCTATATGTGAAACATGACATGCGCGAATTCTAGCGGAATTTTTAACGGCTAGTCAATCGAGCCATCGCAAAACGTCAGAAGTCCAACGTTTTTACGGCATCAATGAGGAAACAGACGATTTGCTACTGGACAGGCGGGAAGAGCGAGTACACTGGTGGAACTATTTTGACAACATCTCAATCATGGAATTTCCGTATCTACCAATCCTAATCACCTCCGCTGTTGAAGGCCCAATGTAGGAAAATGACGTCACTGAAGTCCAGACTATGCTGAAGGAAATGAAACCAGGGAAAGCCATCTGTCCCGATTATCTATAAGCAGAGTTTTGTTTCTCTCAATGGGGGGATGCAGCAGTGTGGCTAAAGCAAGCTTTTCAACCATATCATCAAAGAAGGTCAAAAACAGACTAGCGACGGATTATCAATTCAGAAATAGGGGAAGCCCTGCCAATTTTTCTAATCACGGCCCGAACATACTTTTGAGCCTCGCAATGAGAGACTTAGAACAAATCTTCGACAAAAGGATTAGCGATTTAGACAAACATACAACAAGCCAAGCTGGATTTGTGTAAAATTGTAACGCAATAGGAGAAACCCATGCTGCCGGACAATTACTTGAGAAATACTGTGAAAAGAATAAGAGGCTTCATCACAAATTTCTGGACCCTTAGAAGCCCTTCCATCGGGTACTTCATGACCTAATCAGTCAGCCCTACAAGTACATGGCATTCCAGAGCACCTTCCTGAGAGGGTATAATTGCTCTACAAAGAACAAATGAGTTGTGTTCAAGCTGCCGCAGGAGCGTCTGATGACTTCCGCATAACTGTAGGAGTCCATCAAGGCCCCGGCTTATCACCACTGCAGCTTATTCTTGTGATGGACATAATTACCACAAACCTGCGCAGTCCAATACCATGGGCACTTCTCTAAGCAAATGATATCATTTGGCTGAAGAGAATAAGCTAGACCTGCAGCGTCAAACAGAAGACTGGAACAATCGACTAGCGCAATAAGCCCCGCGCCCCAACAAGAAAAAGACAGAATACATTGCATTATATCATCGAGAAGTTGGAACCATGCATGCTGACGTTGAAGATATTGCACGAGTAGAGATATTTAAGTATATTGGCTCCACAATCTATGATTATGGCCGACTTACTGATGAAATCAACTTAAGGATATATAAAGCCTGACTGAAGTGGAGAATGACAACAGGCGCCCTTCCGAACTTTGGATGAAGGGCCATCTCTAAACTAAGTTCTACCGAACTGATATCTGTCCTATCGATATCCATCCTGTCGTTTTCTACGGCAACGAATGCTGACCAGCTCTAGAGGTAGAACGCCAACTAAGCATCATGGATACAAAGTTGCTTAGGTGGAAGGCTGGCATAATTAGACTAGATCACATTTCAAATGATGTTATTAGAAAACGTTTTGGCATTGCAGCGATCCAGAAGAAAATTGGGGAAAGGCGTGTGCGCTGGTTTGGTCATGTGTTGCGTGTAGAGGACGATACATTGGGAAAGTCAGAGTATTACACAGAAAGTCGGTGAAAAGAGGCGCTAGGGACGAACCAGACAGCATAGACTGCTAAAGTGCACAACGGCCTGAAAGTTGGAAGACTACATGCAGACATGGCCCGAGACCGAACTAACTGGAGTCAATGAACCACAACACCGGACCCTGCCACCAGATGCAGACTGATGAATATTCTGTTACAAAAATGAAATGCAATGGATATTTTACACATCCTAACATTCAAATTAGTTTATTGTATGTTCAATTTTTCTCCCCTAATGCCTATGTCCGATATCTATAAAAACTTATTTTCACAAAATAGTGTTTGAATGTCTGAACGCTTCTGGATTTCGTGTTTAAGTGACTCTTATAAATGCATTGTGAAGAAAAACTTATAACTCAAAAAAATAAAAAATGGGTATATCTGTGTTTAATGGGAAGGATAGTTTGAATATCCGGTGAAATTCTACGAGTACCTACAAGAGGGGATTCCGTCAGTGTATTCTAGCCTGAATAGAATTTTGCAATTCATATTTCTGCTTACATACGTCATAGACAGCAGACGATCATATTAATCAGTTTGTTATTTTCACTCCGATCACGCCTATAAATATGAAGACCATGGAGGAGTGGCACAAAGTGGTCAGCTCAGGGCCATGTGACACTCAACGCTCTAAAGCTGGAAGGAAGCCACATAACTAAGTGGTTAGTTCAGGACCATGTGTCTCTACACAATCGGAAGTAAACCTCATCACTATTTAGCTCAGGACGATGTGTCTCTCCACAAATGGAAGGTAATCTCATCACTAATTGGTAACCTCAGAAATACGTGTATTTCCACAAGTCAGCAATTAGGAAATTTTATGAATCTTAAAATCTTTTCTTAATTCAATACCCAACTGCCATGGCAAATAGTTTAGACATTTTCAAGGAAGTCATTTAAGTTGCGGCATGATATTTGTAGACTGCTGAAATGAGAGTGAGGAAACAATAGCGCCTGAGGTGAGATCTAAAACAAAGTGGGAAGTGGCAGATAAGATCCGGTCGACTGAATCCTTCAGAAGCATCTAAAATCTATGATGTAAAATGGACTGAGCTACGTAGACAATGGACTGTCCTCTGACATATATGCCATGAAAAAAGAAGACACATAAAATGCATGTCGCTTTGCTGGTCTCTGCACAAAATATGTTTAGAACGTAGAAAGCTTATTTAGACTCCATCAAAAATAGAAATATGATTTTGTGTGTGAAAAGGATTCATAAGCAACATTTTTACTGGTGGTCATAATACAAGATTGTTCTCTAACGTAGCCTATTGTGTCCTGTTACACATGAATTACAAAGAAACAGAAAGTGTGAGCTGGCACTTGGTAGTTCTGAGGACCGACATGAATATTTCTTGCCACTAGTTGTGAGAGTACAGTAGGAACAAGTCAGTGCATCACATAAGAGCCGAGAAGACTCTAACCACTCACTAAATCAAATAAACCATTCAGGATTCATAGTTTCCATCACAAATCTGGTTTGAAGTCAAACCTTAGGCTATGACTAGCCATCGCATGACCTGCTGATACAAGGGCTTGGTTAAGAGCACCAATCCGAGACTATACAATCATTTCCCACGGATTATCAAAGATCATTTCACACAGTAACCAACAAAGGTGTGACAGCAAAAAATTAATTAGCGATGTCACAATTACAGTTCAAAAACACTACTGCATTAAATGTTTTAAAACAGGACATACACTTGTGGTACTTTGTAAGGTCAGTGACAATAATTACACTTTTGAAAGAATATTATATCACTACGTTATTTACCTATTATTATTATTATTATTATTATTAGTATAGGGCAACAAGTTAGATACATATATACAAATATATAGTATTTACAAATGTACACAGACAAGAAACATGTTTTATAGCAGAATGTCCAGTTGAGTGATCCTCTGTATGGCTTCCTCTGTTGGTTCGAAAAAGTCACTCGGGCTACCTGTGTAGGAACGTCGTGTACATTCACTTACAATATGGGAATCATCTGTCAAGATGCACCACAGTCGCACGCTGGTGATGAGATATATTTCCACTTATAAAGGGCATCCCTGCGTCGTCCATGATTTGTTCCCACCCAATTCAGAGTGGTCCAAATCTTACGCGGTAGATGATGTTCACCAGAAAAGATGTTGTGTAAGGAACTGTCTGTGGCAAGTTTCCAGCGACTTCTCCATTCCTCTAAAGGGTGAAAATTCCCATCAGCCAATGCGACAGCATTATGCAAAGATGGGTGTCGTGACTCCAACCTCGTTACCTTGAGAACAGGAATATCATCCAAAACAGGCAGTTGAGGCTTCATTTCTATCTTCTTGAACTCTCGGATGGGAGCATTTTATCTTTTTAAAACAGGTGGCATTATACCTGACAGAATTGGGAGCCAATAAAGGGATGTGGACTGGATAGTACCAGATATTAAGCGCAAGCTAACATTCAGTTGAGTACCAATTAGTCTTGTATATGGGCTATCCAGCCAAACTGGTGCACAGTACTCACCACACGAGAATACCAGTCCCAAAGCAGATCAAAGTCTTTGCTGATGAACCCCAACTTGAGCCATACAATTTCTGAAGGATAATATTACGTGTTTTGAGCTTTTTTGACAGATTCATAAGATGTTGTTTGTATGATAGTGTGCGATCAAGTGTAATCCACAAATATTTGGGATAGCTGCTATGCCGAAGTTCCTGGTGTCAAAAACGTATGTGAAGTTTAATGCCAGCTTTGCGATTATTCAGGTAAAAACATGACACTTCTGTTTTGTTAGAGTTAGGACACAGTTGCCATTTCTTGAAGTACGTTTCAAGTGAAATCAGGTCTCTTTGTCGCACTTCTTCTGTCACACTAAGGTCTCGATGTTGAGTGGCTAGTGTTATGATATCAGCATAACAAAATGTTTGCGATGATGTTTCTGGGAGATCGGAGATATACAAAGTGCACAGTAGGGGAGACAATACCGATCCTTGAGGTAATCCACTTTTGAGCTTCCTTTCTCTACTCATACTATTTCCCATACACACTCCAAATCTTCTGTCATTGAGTATATTGCTTATAACCTGCACGATGGTCCTACTGGGTGCAATTCGGAGAAGCTTGTAAATTAATCCTTCCCTCCAGACTGCGTCAAATGCTGCTGTAAGATCAATGAATACAGCTGAGGTCTTGAGTTGTTTCTGGAAACCTGCTTCCATGTGGAATGTAAGTGAAAGCACTTGTTCGCAGCAGCTGCGATTTGGCCTGAATCCAGCTTGATCAACTGTAATACGCTGAAAAATAGTTGCGCTGATTCTGTTGTGGAATAGCCTCTCAAAAAGAAGGGCAACTGGTCTATAACTGCTTGGGTCATTGGCAGGCTTACCTGGTTTCAAAATGGAAATCACTTTCGTTCGTTTGAATTCTACCGGGAGTTGTCTGTTCTGTAGAAGGTCGGTAAAAAACCTTAACAGCCAACTTCTTGCATTCTTCCCTAAATTAATGCGAAATTCTGGATGAATGTCGTCAAAATCTGGAGCTGTACTTGGTTTAACGTCTTTGAGAGCAGCATTGATGTCTTGCACCGTAAGCGGTTGTGAATACCTTGATGTGCATGGTGTTTTGATTCCAGAGTTTGGAGCTGGCGCCGTATGTATTTGGTATGTTTCTTATCTGATGGAGTTTGGGAAGTTGTGACGATGTGAGATGCTACTTCATCTGGAGTAACTCCAGGCTGTTGCTTCACCAAAGGTGTCCTTCCTCCAAGTTTTCTGCGGTGCCCCAAAGATCTTCTACTGGAATGAGTTAGGTCGATATTCTCCACTGTCTCAATCCACCGTTCTCTCCGGATAGTATCCATGCTGGAAAGAAGTTCATTAGCTATGTCTTCATCACCAGTATGCCGATATTCGTTATAGAGTGCATCAGTCTCTACATTCCAACCAGGGATGTATTCTTTTCTATGGCATACTCTTCTTAGCCGCCATCATAACTGCATCTACGAAACGCTTGTAATTGTGCTTGGGAGCAATCCACCGAACACATTTATCCAGTTCAGTGGTGAATGTTGACGAATTTGCTTTTCTGAAGTTCCTCCGAGCATGTGGTATTGACCGTACAACAGGAATTTTGATGCCAATGTCCACTATAATGGGGCCATGTTGACTGTGGGGAAAATGTCTGAACACTTTACGACTGGTATGTAAGGGCTGTCCTCCCTCATTGCAGCTAACAAATCACAAGTCAGGATTGAAATCCCTATTTCATGCAGCTGACTGGAAAGTACCAAGATCTTTTGGGTAAAAAATCAGAAGGAGATTGTTCATTTCTGTCTATTCTACGAGTTTCTTTCCACTATCATTGTCATCCGAGTACTACCATAGTTCGTGATGGCTGTTGAAGTTGCCTATATAAACTGCAGGGTGTTGAGCAGTCGGGAGTATGGTACCTGACCACTGTGCGTTTGGGGGTTTATAAATGTTAAAAATAGTAACATGTGCCACTCGCACAGCAACACAATGGATGTCTTCGTCTTCGTTTTGAAAGAGCAGTGAGGCATCTTGGATATTATTACAAACATAAGTAGCTATACCATGTCCACTGTGATATGTTGCACCAAGAGCTGTGTAACCATTAATGCAGCCCCTTTTCCGAAACTCTTCTTCATTGGCTGTATGGATTTCATGTATACCCACAACATCTATATTATTATTCAGGATAACTTTGGACAGGTAGTCACATTTTGCTCTGCTGATGCTTTCTACGTTAAGCTCGAAAACATGGATGAAAGGTCCGATGTTTCTTGCCTGGTAGCTCTGAGAAGAGCCATTTCCATGAAATACTTCTGCCATTGGTGGAGGATCTTTAAAAAGATAGGTCCAGCAGCCACAGTTATTGCTTTCTTAGCACCACCCGGGGTCACGTGTAGGGCACTCTCAGGGTAAACCTACAGACGTGAAGCAATAATGTACCGCCTATTTATCTACTTTTATGAGATAATAAATTCACTTACTTGAAGAATTCTGATTTTTTTTAGCAACCTGCACAAATTTAAAACTCCACTTGTACCTGTCCATTTTATTAGTTAATACTAATTGTGTAAGTATGTTTGCAATCAACACACTAGAAGCACCTGACTGACAATGAACACTAAAATGAATCAGAAAATGTGACCACATCACTGGAATGAACATAAATTCAATAGCACAATTTTTTTATGCTTACAACAATGCACAAGTGTTATTTGAAAACTATGATACCGAAGATGTAGCATAACTGACCTCAAAGTTTCATTTCTACAACACATTATCTGCTTTGGCATCCACAAATGGAGGAATCTGATTTAACACACAAGAGAACAGAAATGTTCAGAAAAAAGGAATCTAATCAAATAATTTCAAAATGACATTCTTTGAGTCATCACATTATTGAACTCAGCCATCATTATATTGATTAATGAAACTGATTATGTTAGTTTAAAATATTTATTGTTTACAATGTACATAAAACTTAACAATTTCGAATTTGTAGATTTAATTTTTAATCTACAAATACCGCTTTTTCTGTGTGTCACTGTTGGCATGAACGTATAAAAATATTACTCAGAATATCTGGAAGCAATAGTTTCATATAGCATTTCAGATGATACGAATGTGATGAAAAAATGATGCAGAGAAAGTGAAAGAACAAACACGTTTTCATGGTTGCTTAAAGGTATTGTAAACAAATACACTTCAAAAATATCTAGCTTTACCAGAGATTGTTTTTGTAGATATATATTGAATAAAACTACGAGTACAAGATGGAACATTAAAAATGATCTTAAAGTTCCTGAATATTTTAGATAATTTTAACCAATAGAATTTTCAGATATTAGTGTTTAAATGTAACCTTGTAGAGACAGGATTGAACTGATGAAAATGGCCACTTTTGGAGATAAACCAACCACTACTGAACACAACTGTGAATAGGTACAACATATTCCATATTTTATAGGACTTGTAGTAATACATACTTTGTTTCTTCTTTGATGTATGGCAACAGCTGATCATCAGTATGTTCCTCTATGAATATTTCCTCCTTAGTATCTTCAGAAGGCTGTCAGTAAGAAATAAGAAAAGTAGAATAAAGAAGTAAGGAAATAAAAATATATAGGCCTAAAATAGACACAGCTGAGAAAATAAATTTCATAGTGGCACATGAAGAGTATAATTAATTTATCTCCCATTTAAAAAATATATAATGGAAAGGAACAATCAAATGAAAATCCCATTAAATGCAAGAGAGGTGTCTACCTTGGTGGCAAATGGTACACAAAAATACATTATTATCAAGCACTAAATTTTAAAAGAACAGAGAAGAAGACAATTTCCTAAAAACAGTATTATACAATGTTTGCTATTTTTTTCTATTAAGCACACAGCTCATCCTTAATAAATGTATAGATTTTACAAACTCTTACTCATAATATTTTCTGTTTTACAAACATAATCAACACACATACCACTTGTGCAACTACTTCAAATAATACTATACAAATTCTATTAGGTTAAAATTTACATTGCATTTACTTATTTATTTGATTTTTGACCCTTTTTGGAACCTAACTTGCATAATGACCTGCTGTGTTTTAACCTGAGTCCCTTTTGCCACTGCTTTTCAAACAATTGATGAGATATAAGAACATGAAAAGGAACACACTGTTGGACAGCAGTAGACACACTAGCATAGAAAGGGAGGAACATTGCAAATTTGTAAATTTAAAATCACCTACATATTTGTGAATATTCAGCATAGCATAAGTACACATACGTGTATGTCAACATGCACAATTTTAGGAAAATAAATAATAGTAAGCAGTATCTCCAAATCATTGCCTAATACGATTCCTTGCTTCTGTTTCTCTTTCTGTAGATCCCTAATTCCACAATGACTAGCCATTTTCATCATCCTCTTATATTCATATTCCCCTGTTCCCATCTTCCTACATATGACTTGACTTGTCACCTCTTTGTTCATTTCCATGTTTCTATTTACTTTCTTTCCAAAAACACTTCACTGTAATATCAAATAATCCCACAGTACTCCCACCACTTTCCCAACAAGTGGACAATGCTTATATCATAAGCATAGAAATATCCATCATCCCCCTCTGTACATCACATTAAGACCAAAAGCATAAATCTGTTAATGTCCCAATCAATGAATGAATAGATCAATAAATCAATCAAACCACAGCAATTAGGGCTGTTGGTTGTTTAAATAGAAAAAAGATTGTGGAAATATATGAAACAAATTATTTCAATCACTAAATCGTCTTACTATAAGTGAACATTTGCCAAAATTTGTCCCCTTGAATTCAAACTTATCTTCATGTTGCGACCTTTCCTAGACTTAAAGAACATGATTTAAATGTATTCATCAACTAATGTCATTCCAAGCCATCTCTCCTATGACATCTCAGAATATACTGCTTAATCAAACAACTTGTCTCCTTTCTCCAAGTCTCCCCAGCTGAAACTTTGCAACATCTCTGTAACACAACTCTTTTGTTAGAAATCACCCGCAAGAAATGGAGCTATTTCTTTGGATCATTTCCTGTTCTCTACTCAAGTAATACTGGTGATGGTCTCACACTCTCATTGTGGCTTTGCTGGAGATTTATATGCCCTCTCCTTTACAACCCCTAAAAAACCTCATAATCATATTAAGAGACCTGTAAATTTTATTTTCAATATGTTTAAATGATTACCATAATGAAGCTATATCCTTATTATGAATAGCTAGGTACTTACAGAGATCCCCATGAAGAAATTTCACCCATCATTACAATAATAAAACCGGAGAGGACTCTTTCTATTTGTGAAACAAAGAAACTGACTTTTCACCACGTTTACAAATATAGAATTGCCCGATGTCCATCTTACAATATTGTCAAGGTCTTTTTCAGTTACTCATAATCTTGAAACTTATTTTTTACAAAGAGCCTCATCACTTATTTCAGTTCATTATTCATATTGTTTAATATATCAGAAAATAAAGGTCTCATAATACTGCCCTGTGGGACCCAATCCCATAATTGTTACAGGATCGAATTAAGTTTCACCTACTCTAATGCTCTGAGTTCTATTTTGTAGAAATACACCAGACGTGGCCAAATGTTAATGGTAAAAGGTATATTTCTACCTTTATGTAAACTATTGACCTTTATAGCCTAATCCTTGAATTTGTTTGGAGGCAAAGTTTCCACTTGGGATATCCTGGTCCACACTATTGTATTTTTTCATACAGTGGCTACGGTGACAACCACAATGTAATTTCATTATTCACATGGTTTTGTGTCATTTTTGTTAGTGATCTTGTTCTGTTGTTTATCTTTATTATCTGCATATTGTTGCTGTTTGGAAGTAAATAATGTGACCTATTGTTAAGACTGTGCATTCTGTAGATTACATGTATTATTGATACTATTCAGGAGTTCAGTTGTATTTCTTAAGAGTGGCTCTAGAGAACTGTCAAATTTTGAGGTTATGGGAAGACAAAGAGACCTTTCGCCAAGAAAGGCACTGCCAGAGAGCTACTTCTTGAGAAACGTCATTCACAACAAGAAATAGATTCTAGATTGCAAATACCACAGCAATCTGTAAGTAGAATTTTAAAATGTGAAGATAACGGGAAGACAAAATATGATGATGATGATTGTTGTTTTAAGGGGCCTAACATCGAAGGTCATCGGCCCAAGAAAAATTGTCAACAACATGTTAGAAACTGTGGGCAAAAGAAGAAACCAACCCCAAGGAGGAAGCAAAACCAATTAATTTGTCAGTAAACAACCGCAAGGTTACTAGTTTGGATTTACGTAAGAAATTAGAAGAGTATGGGTCATTTGTATTAGCCAGGACTCTGAGGCGAGAGCTGTTTAATGCTGGAATGAAAGCAAGATGACCTCAAGGCAAAGCAAAGTTTATTCCTGCTATGGCTGCAAAGAGGTTCCAGTGTGCCATGACTCTCCAGAATTGGTCATCTGATGAATGGAAACAGGCAAGTCCATGACATTTACTGTAATTCCTAAATTATCATTCATTATTCCATTACAACCCAATCTAAGTGATGTAACCGTACAGCACAGTAAATGTATGAAATTCTTCTTTTAAACCTTACAGCTTATTGCATTTAATGCTAGGCTTATTTGTTTTATTTATTTCAGGTTTGCGTTAGTGACGAATTGGTATTTCCTGTCGAAGAAGAGACAAGTCAATATGTCAGAAGATAAGGAGAAGCATTCCATCCAGATTGAGTGAGGCATCCAACTTCAGTGATGGTCTGGAGTGTGTTTTCTTGGTATAGCCGTGGACGATTATATATTGTAGAAGGAACTATGAGATGTGAACAGTATAGTATTAAGAACCCGTTTGGTAGCTCAGGTGCAAGAGTAGGTTGGCCAAAGTGAATTTATTTTTATGCAAGATGGGCCTCCTTGCCACAAAGCCTAGACACAGTCAAGACATGAACCCCATAGAATATTCTTAGCCGATAGCAAAGAAAAGTCCAAAGAAAAATAACGACAAAAATTGGCTTGATTGAGAAGCTCGGTCAGATGTGGTGTCATGATGACGATCTAAAGAGTCAGTGTAAAATACTGTTTGAGGGCATGCCCAGTCTAATCAAGTCGCTCATGAAAGTTAGTAATTTCTTAAATGTGTATAACATAATCAGAAAGAATGCATTCCAAGAGCTTGCATGCAACACAAGTCGAGACGGCTATTGTGTAATTACTAGCTTTAAGCTTAGCACATTTTCTCTATACACAGTGCTACTACACTAAGTATTCATTCATCTGGTATAGCTGTTTCACACATACTCTAATCAATATCTCAAAGAACTGACTTTCGTATATGCCAAGAAATTTTACCCATCCCAGCAGCATTTCTAGTTTAAAATTTTTGTATATTACCTTCAATGTTCCTTATAGTGGATATTGTAACGTAATTTTAAAGGATTAAGTGAAATTGTCAACTGCGTCAGGTACTGCAAAAGGACATGATCATACCATTGGTGAGATATCCTATGCATCACGAGGGATGGCTGCGATGAGCATCGACTAATGAAGTGTACACATTCCCATGTTGTGTAATTGCTACTTCATACCTTTCTTAATCTGTCAACTTTCACAACCGTACACAGCAACAAGCCGTAGTAACACGGCTGAAATTAATTCCAGTATCAAGGAAGACAATGTACACTGCCGGCTGGTGCTCTCAGTGCTTTTCAATTAGCATTCTGGCAGTGAAAATTGAATGAGTTGTTCCAACACCCTTAATGAAGATGCATTGGATAGCAATAATGCCGGCGATTTCACCCAGTCAATAATGAAGGCTACTCTAAAAGATCTTCTCATGTACAATTGGGTGCAATTTGGATGGTAATTTGCACATTCTGCTGAATCGTCATTTTGCTCAAAAATAGGCACAAGGATGTTTACAGCCCAATGACTGGGAACAGAGCCAGAGTCAACTCTGGCACTGAATAAGCTTGTCAGCCAGTTGATAATGAGTTCTTTAAACTGCCTCATCTTCCAGAAGTTTGCTGGATGGTCATCCAGTCCTGGCGCTTTTTGGTCCTTCATACTCCTAATGGCACTCTCCACTTCCTTTGATGTGATGCATAAGATGGGACTTACCATCAGGAATAGGGTGATGTGGTAATTCAATGCAGGAAATATCTACAAATGTTGTTGCCAATGATTGAGGATTTCTTGTTTGTCCTCTAATCACTGGTCATCTTTGTCTCTAATGCAGACAGTGTGCTCAATACTTGTGTCAATTTTCGTCAGATGGAAAACAGTTCTCATCTTCTTCCCTTGAACTCAGTGGTGTACAGAGTTTATCAGGACTACACCGACAAAAATTCAAGGATGCTCTTCGTATGATGTTAAGAATAATGGTTCAATCAGACTGGCGGGAAAAATTATATTTTTGAGAAAATGAGGTTAAATTGTTACTTCCTGGTGCGCGATTGAAATTGAAGAGCTGCTGCCGCCTTTCAGGGAAGACAGGGTTAGGGAGATGTTGTGGAGTGTATGGGCAGACAGAGATAATGCTTCCTCATACGACTTCGAAAGGATTGTCTCTAACAGGCAATATCCACAGTCCATTTATCTAATAGCCGTAACTGCACACACAGTTAAAGAACACACTGTATTTAAGACACACATGTAAGTCAAGGAAAGCACCAGATTGTTTCTCCTCTCGTCTGTTTGTCGCAGTAATATTCTATATTAATTAACATGCTCGAAGATTGGGTATTCCTTCCCTCATAATATTGTAAACTCAATGAAATACTGAATGAAGGAATCAACACGCCCAATGATTTGATACAGTGTATGTTCAATAAGGCCCCCTCCTACTTTGGTGTATAGTTCACTATGGCGTAGTAGTGAGTGATCATGTCCAGGATGTGTAGTGTGTGGCTGCCTGTATTCTTGTTACAAGATGTCTTCTCTTTCTATAGGGTTCACATAGTAGTCAATTCGTGTAGAACAAACTGTAAACTGCCTACCGGAGTGTGGAAGCGACTATGCAAGAAGAACGAGAAACTTGTTCATTCGCATCGAGAATTACCTATTTCCGCAAATTTCACTTCCCCTGCCTTCTATTTCCTGACGCACAGCGGCTGACTCTCTGACATAGCAAATAGAGCAAGTTCATCAATCTGAACTGCATGACCGGAAGTAACAAGGTCACTTTAATTTCCTCAAAAGGAAACATTTCCCCGAGAATCTGACTGCACCATCATTCTCAACATTCCACGAAGAGCATCCCTGATTTCTCTGTCAGTATAGTTCTGATACACCTTGTTCACAGGTCATTACAGTCAGTGCGTCTCGATTCAGCGACAGATTTCTTAGCCACAGGTTCCTCAAAGACAATTCTTTCCCTGTGTTCTGGAGTATTTTTTGAAAGCCAATTTATATACAGTATGCCTTCGTCTTATCCTACAACTCTTCTTGGACTGTAATCATCCATAGGAACGTTAGATATTCAATACAAGAGGAATTAGGTTATATCGTACCCAAGTTTACTGTGACGGTTGCAGTGAAAGATCTGTAGAATGTGTCTACATGTTGTCAAATGCATTAAGATCAACAAGAGGAAAATTTCTGTTGTTGCTAGGGTCTCCTTCTAGTCTTCCACCAGTTGATGTTCTCGAGGGCATAGAGGTCCTTAAATCCGCTATGCCTACCTTATGCAGAGGTGGAATACAGTCAGATGATATGACATTCACATCCTTTCTTCGTCGTAGATCACGGTGCTGAACAACGGTAAGGTCAATTTGCTTGCTGCAGTCACCACAAGTGAAACCTCAAATATGAGTTCCATCATCATATCAGATACCGAAGGTATTACCACCATGGCAGCTATAAAAATTCTTAGTGACCATCATGCGCATTAAGGTCATCACAGAGAAGTGGAAACTCATCTTCAGGATACGCTGCAACATGACCTCGTAGCTCCTGCCAATGCTCTTCCTTATCCAGGTCATCACAGCCAGATTGTGACATATAAAACACAAGTTCGAGAGGATGCAACGTCGAATGTAATTCACATAAGGCTGTCGAAATAGCGCTGCAACTCAGCAACTCAATCTTGCATGCTTGCGCACACAATGAAATCAACACCATTCCTGCTGGATGTAACCTGGCAGATAAGTTCACAGACATCTTTGATGTCATGAGATTTCTGGCCTTTCCAAAGCGAGCAACTTAAAATCTAATTACATAGCTACACTTCAATTCTAAACCGGACTTACATTATCCAAATTGCAACAGGTTAACAGGAACAATAGAATGAAAAGATTAAGTAATAATAAAGCAAGAATGATATTTACTAATAAAATAACTATTCTACAATAATTCTAAGCCACATTTAGATGTATCCTAACTACAATAGTTTAACTGAAGCAACAAATATTCCTAAAGTATGAATCTATGGAACTTATGAGAATGTAAATATTCATTGACTATGTACATAAAATTTAGTTTCCTTGATTTATCAAAGAGACAAAAAGGTGAATAGTTTGAATGTAATTATCAGTCAAGGAACAGTGGCCAGTTTTAATAATAAATTTAAGCCATATTAATGAAAGTTAATTGAACATAACCTACGGCATATTGTTTATTTGATGGTTTCTACCATTTCTCTTTCACACCGACACAGATAGGTCATATGGCGATGATGAGCTAAAAATGGCTAGGAATGAGAAGGAATCAATTGTGGCCTTAATTAAGGTACATTCGCACCATTTGTTTGCTGTGAAAATGTGAAACATGCACTTCAGGGCTGTCGACAGTGGGTTCGAGCCCAGCATCTTATAAATGCAGACCTAGAGCTACATGGCCAGTTATTCAGTACAACAAGGAAGCAATTGCTTGAATTCCTTCTCTTCCAATACTTTTTTGAGAGTATCATAATATGTAATTTCAAACAATACGTTAAAAAGTAAGTTTTTATTTTAAAAGTTCAGCTTTCACAGTTCCCCAGATGTACATGCACATTTGGACATAAGTTTTCATATACATGTCCAAAATAATACGATACAAGTAAAGAGTAAAGTAGAATCCCAAAATTCTATGCAGAGCATGCTTTCCTCCCTTGAAGTCAAGATGGGCTGCCTACGTATGCTCTTCGGATCTAGGATCGAGGTGGCCCTTACTTCTTCGCAGCTTCTATGTATGCCCTTCACCAAGAATCACTTTAAGAGACTTATAAAGCTTATCGGCATTGTAATTACGATAGACAATGCTTCCAAATTTATGCTTATATTCTTGCAACACATTCCGAAGTAATCCCATGAAAGATCTCCTGCTCAGAAGAACAGCCAAAGACATGATTCTTGAGGTGATCAAGCTAATGCAAGTTGAACCTAACAGAACTTCAGTTAGAGTAGAACAATTCACTTCAACTAACATTTCTTGACAATGAGAACATTCGGTACCACACGATAAACCAAGCAAAGTCTCTCACTGAGGGACAAAGGAAAAGAGACAACAATCAAGAAAAAGGTTTATCACAATAGTTCTATGAACTTTGACTGTCCTAAATCAACACAGATCTATCCATATTAAGAAACAAAGTACAAATTTATGTGAAGATAAACCGACGTCCAGAATTATCGAATGGAATATTTGGAAGCTAATACTCAGAGAAGTGTACGAAAATACTAGTAAATTGCAGGGTATATGCTGTAAACGGGAATCATGCATCAAAGGTATCTGGGCATAGAGAAATACTCACGGGTCAATTTATCTCCAAAATGAGGAGACAGGGTTGGTTCAAACACATTTCAATGACACATGGGTGAAATATCAGTTAAGAAATAGTAAATGTAATGATTATCATTATTTTACTGTAAACACTTATAGTATTAACATTAACAGCTAAACGATAGCTGGGCATCTCAGAGAAGTTAACTGTTAATAATGTAGAATGACACTGCGTAAGCACTGTACAAGTCTACAGATAATTTCACCTTAAAGTTCTACACAACAATCTATACTGAAAATGCGATTTTCACACCACACACAGGATTTCTGCAAACGAATTTTACTAATTCAACAAGGCATCAATAAATCAAAATAATGCACTTTTAATACTTCTGTATAATTAATACAGCAGTATATACTGTGGAAATAAATCTTTCATCTACAACACACTGCACCCGAAAATGGCATAATTGGAGTTAAAATTGAGATTGCCGCAAAAGCTTAATTTAATTCGGTCAATGGGTCATTTATAACAGCTCTGGTGAAGGCCAAGATCTGATAACCTTGGAGAAATTCGCCTTTAAGCTCATAGCTGCATGGTCGTGTGGCGACCCGTCCCTATTTTCTTATTGGTCAGGAGGTTAACATGCGACAGATATGAACAGTTAAAATTTTCAAGGCTAACACCGCCCGGCAAGTTTTCAGAATTATTCACAAGACCAGTTTTGAACCATGATACTATAAGAAGACGTGAAGTAATGTATGATTGGTTTCCTACTAATCAAACCTTCTAGACTGAGGACTGATAAAATCAGTGTGAAACCGACGCTCAACTTACTCAGATTTTACTCTACTGTTTTCATACTGCTCTACTTTAAAGCACAACTTCACTTCGCTTTCCCACTATAATTCGACAAGATATTGAATGCCAAACGTCGTTTATTAGCCGTGATGTCTTACAAAGGGAACACATTATTTCGTCTTCTGCGCGACATAACCACTACAATATTAATTCCAGAACACGTGTGGGGTGCAAATCATCTGAACCCGCAAGTTACCTGTCGACTGACATTTAAATAGGCATGGTTGGAACACATATTAATGTGCCATTTTAGTTTCAGTATGTGTCAGTATGTGTATATGTGTATGAGTGGAAGCCTACTGTTACAAGAAGCCTGCAAGACAATGAACAAGGGGAATCATCATGCTGCTTGCAAGAGGAATCTCTACTGTCATCATGGTGCACCTTGCAAGGGATATTACTTCCGGAATGTGCCACTAAAAGGGGAGATCCCACAACACCCTAAAGGGTGCTAAAGGGACCAATCATGAGACGTTGCCAGCCAGGACTTAATCAACTTCCATCATAAAAGGTAGAGAACCTTTTTAAATATTAATTTCCTTTTCAGAAGGACTTCATTCTTGAAATAATATCTTCTATTATTTTGTGTTGTTACAGATTCTTACCGCTTCTCATCTACTTATTGATGTTGGTAAATTTTGTGAATGATTGAAATACACTCATGTCCATAAAATCCAGAGCACCTTGAAAGCCTAGGAATAGGAAGTTCATATTCACAGGACATATGCATTAGTATGTTCTGAAGAAACGATTAGCATTTGAAACATGCAGATCCTCAGGTTCAAGGTCCACATCGATATCCCTGTGCACAACCACGGACTCGTAAATTGTGCCTGCGGCTCTCGTTGTCACTATAAACCAAAGGTAATGGATCAGCGTGACTTGAGCAGACGTGCCTGATGCCTCGCAGACGTATGCAAGAAAAGTATTGTCAAGTTAGTGAGTTTGAAAGAAGGCGAATTATTGGCATGAGAGAACGTGATACATCTATCTGGTAAACTGCAGCTTGTGTGGGAAGTGTGTCGGCAGTGCAGCGGTTGTGTACAGAACGTTCATAGAAGGCCGTAGATCACAACGAGATGGGTCCGGTCACACCAACCAGAGAAGATCGACACCTCATCCGGATGGCATTGCAGCACAGATTTGCGTCTTCCTCGGCTCTGGCGCAACAGTGGAACAGTGGAACACATCGTTCACTACCAGGAGTGACAATCCGTCCCCGTTGATTACGATATGGGTTACCAGCGCGTCTTCCACTTCTCCGCCTAACTTTGACCAATGTGCATAAACATGCTAGACTGCAATGATGTATGAAACGACGTCACTGGGGACAGGAATGGCAGCAGATAGTGTTTTCGGACGAATCCAGGTCCTTTCTGTTTGAAAATGATGGCCGCATTTTGGGTCGCCGCAGACAGGGGGAGAAACATCACACTGACTGCTTTCACACAAGACATACAGCGCCAACTAAAGGCTTATGGTGTGGGGTGCTTTTGGGTACAACCACAAATCAGAGTTGGTGTGTGTCCAGGTCAATGTTACCAGTTTGACCAACGTGAATGGCATCCTGGGAATTTAGCCACACCCTTTCTGCACAACACCCGAGACGCCTTATTTCAGCAGGTCAATGCGCGACCACATGTCGTTGCATGAACACGTGCTTTCTTGTTGTCACAGAATGTCAGACGGTTGCCCTGGCCCACCTGATCATCGGACTTGGCGCTAATTGAAAATGTGTGAGATATGGTGAAAGGACGGGTGTGGAGCTCTGACAAAATGCCAACCACCAAAGATGAACTGTGGAGCCAGGTGAATGCAGCATGGATGACTATAACCCAGGACCCCATCTGTGCCTTATACGTGTTGATGCCATCACACATGGAATAAGTTATCAGTGCCCCTGGAGGACTCAGCGCCTACTAGGCAACGGGGCACATGCTGAACCTGGGGTACTGAAATGCTAATCATTTCTGCAGAAAATACTAATGAACATGTCCTGTGAATATGAACTTCCTACCTCTAGTCTTTCAAGGTATTCTGTTGTTTATGAAGATGAGTGTACTTCTATCAGTTGAAATGTGTTCATATTGTAATAGTTCTATTATTTGAATTTCATTAACAACGTAGTGCACTAACAATTAAGTGTTAAAAATCACAGACCAATTTGCTTAACTTAGAACCTAAAACACTAACAGGGATGGATACGGTGCATTCCTTTGTGAATTTTTTACATAATATTACACCTCATCTTGCATAATTTCATCAATGAAGTATAAATTGTCACCCAAATGTTACTTATGTACATTAGGAACTAAACTTATGATATAAAGGTAAGTTATGTTAAAAGTAATGAACGTGGATGTAAATGAAGGAGTGTTAATAATAGGCTTTAGTAACATACGATGCTCTATTTAAGAAGGCGGTTAGTGCTCAATTGAAATAGCCTAGCCTTCTTAAGTGACAGAATGGAATGATAGCTCATATTTATGAACAGTGAGGAAGTAGCAACCAATATTGCATTATGGAGAGTATATTATTGAGCATATGAAGCGAAGAGCACAGTTTAAGGTAATAAATCACTCTCTGTGCTCACTCAACAACACCAAGCTTGTCTAATTAAGGAAACGTATCTAATTAATGCAAATATTAAACCATTATTAGGCTATCTTCTATAATGTGGGAAGATAGATTGACAAATCATCTTAATGTGCTAAAGTGATCATTCTCTAGTTATTCGATCATGATTCTTATAGCGAGAGAGACATAAGTTCTCGAATGTTCAATAAATTATGAAGAACACACGTAATGTAATAATCATGCCTAACTAAAATGATTAACCTCACATGACCTAACTTTTGGAGGGTGGGTGTATTTGAAAAGTAGGGCTTAGCCAAGAATGCAAACTTAACCTAAAATGCATGCATTCGACTCGAGGCCTAACATCACAGGCCATGGACTCAACCCTAGGCTTAACCTTACAAGGTCATTAGCTTTACAGACTCAAGTTTGATGTCCAAGAGTGCTGGCTTAAGCTATCAAGCACGGATTTGCTGCCCGGCTTAACCTTACAAGGGCGTTACAGACTCGAGTTTGACATTCAACCCCAGGCTTAACGTAACTAGACAAGATGAGACATGGTGCATGGGCTTTAGGAGCTGAGCTTTGTAGTGCATGGCGGCCATTCACATTATTTTAATAAGACAAAACAGATGGTGTAAAGCTTAATACATGTGCTTTATTCATGGGGGCATAACGCGGAAAGGTGACATCAGGTCATGGAGCTGAGTGACTGCAAAAGGCCAAAAGGGCTACAAACTAAAGGACAAAAGGGAATGAGGTATGGCCTAGGGCTCAGATCTGAATGTGGCACAAGATGATGGTATGGGACTGTGGAGATGGTGAAAGGTTTAACACATGTGCACTATTCATAGGGACATACCTCTATAAAGCTATTTCAAGGTCCTCAAGCTGAGCGGCTGCAGAGTCACAGATGTTGTTGCATAATGTACTGCTGGTTTTTAGTGTTTGGAACTCTAAAAGTTTATTGTAACAATTCGAGCTCAGAAATTTGAATTTTAGAATTATTCTAGAATCCTTTTTTTTTTTTGCTAGTTGTTTTGCGTCGCACCGACACAGTTAAGTCTTATGGCGACGATGGGACAGGAAAGAGCTAGGAGTGGGAAGGAAGTGGCCGTGGCCTTTATTAAGGTACAGCCCCAGCATTTGCCTGGTGTGAAAATGGGAAACCACGGAAAACCATTTTCTAGAATTCTAGAAATATAATACTGTTGATATCACTTAAGAGATTAAAACTTACGCGTTCAGAACATCAAAAAAATGTTCACTACATGTGACTGGGACTGCTGAGTATCATGCTAAGTAAATGACTGCACGCTGAAAGTTTCTATTTAATTCTAAACACCTAACATTTGAGCTGCGTGAAATTAAAAAATTCCCCACACCGACTGGAAATCTAACTCAGCAATCTTTCCGTTGGACTGCTGTCTACCATAGTAACTAAATTATTGTGTGTTAAGTTCTGAAACACCCAACTTTTGAGCTACAAGAAATGAAAATTTCACCGACCCGACTGGGATTTGAACCCGGGACTCATTTACTTGGGAAACAAACAACCATGCTAACGGAATGACTGTACATTAACAGCTTATGTGTTTCACTGAAGCACCTAGTTTAGCGTTACAAGATTCAAAGGAAAAATCACTAGCAATACTAGGATTTGAACATGGAGCACGCTTTGACCCAAAGCTGAAGTGCTATTCAAATATCTAACTCCAAAAATTCAAACTTCTAATTCTGAGCAAAGAAAACAATCGCTGATTTGGGTTCTCAAACCTGGAGCTAACTTCGACTCAGAACTAAAGGTCTTAAGTTCATAAGAAGAAAAAATGTTGAAAGACCTCAACCTGACCCGGAGTCGATGACAAGCTTTTCTTTCACTGAAGACTAAGTGTGAACGATTCGCACAAACTATGTTAACTGAATGTGGAAAGAGAATGCAACAAATTTTGTATTAAGTAAGGTCGTGACACATGTACGTCTCAGCAAAAATGAAATTGATTGTAGGAATATTCTGATCAGACTTGGAAATATTTGCTGTGACATGAAATACAAAGTTCATTGTTTTTTTGCAATTAGCCTAGCATGCACATCTTAGAAAAAGAACATTGGCGGTACGAGCAAGTTGACCAGACTTGGAAGTAACTTAATTGCTAAGACAGGGAATACAAAGTTTATTGTTCACACATCGAACTGTGGGCTGCAGATTTGAAACCTGGAGATGTGTAATTTCCTGCTGAAATGTTTACATCACATGGTACCTAACATTAGAGCAGGGGGCAATTAAAAAATCCCCAGGCCACCTGGTAATCAAATTCAGCAAACTTTCCCTTGGACTGTTGACTATCATAATAGCTAAAGGATTCAATACACACAACCATCGAGCTAAACTAAATTAAAAATCATCGACCAAACTAGGAATCGAACCAGTGGCTTCTTTACATTGGCAAGAAACAAGAATGGTAACTAAAGGACTGTACATTAAAAGCTTGTTTGTTTAATTGAAACACATCAAATTCGGGTTCCTTTCACGGTGGGGGGGGCAATAATAATATTCTCTTTACATCTTACTAACTACACTCGAAAGTTTGAAAAGTTTGCAATAATAATTTTGAAGAACAAAACTGCTTTCATGCTGAATAGTCAACGTTCACGCACAATAAGAAACATAAGGCCAGCACTTTAACCTCTTCAGCTACTCAGCTCCGCAATGAATTTGCTAAGTGCAGAAATTTCAATCCCCGCTTTAAACAATTTTTCAAGATGCCATTGTGCCAAAATTTAGTCCTGCAAGCTTTCCTTCATGTGCCAGTAAATCTAACGAAACAAGGCAGACGTATTTGAACACTTTCAAATACCATTGGGCTGAGCTAGAATAAAACCTGCCAAGTTGGGGTTAGAAGGCTAGCGCCTTAACCGTTTGAGCTACTCAGCTCTGCTATTCAATTATTAAGTACCATAAAAAACACACAATAATAATGATGATAATAATAATAATAATTTGGAGAATCCAACCCACAAAGAAATGTTACGGTTTTCGTGTTTTTATTGTTGGCGAAAAACATTACAAAATGAGGATCGGGATAAGGTTAACTATGTAGGGAACCACAGCTGAGTACTCTCTAACACTATTGATGAATGATATAAGGAGAAGAAGAAGAGGAGGAGGAAAGGCCAGGATGAGAAGAAGAAGGTGAATAAGAAGAAATCTGTCGCTCTACAAGCTCGTTTCATAGAGATATTTTTAGCACATACTTTTAAATCTTCCTCGGTTTGATATCCCTCTGACCTCCTGCAGAAGGAATTTCCATTCACGGCTGGCCACAACAGTGAAGGAATTATTGTAGGTAAATGATTTTTGCTTAGGAATAGCGAGCAATGTCGAGCTCAGCGCTCTGGTGTCTTTATCATGGTGTTCAGAAAGGCTATGAAATTGTTCATACAAGTAAGATGGGGATTGTAAGGTTAGGATTTGATGCAATGAAGTTAGGGTATGCAGCTTGCATATGTCTTCAAGGCGTAGCCATCCGAGGCCGACATAAGACTGGGTAAAATGATCTGAATATTTCAGATTAAATATAAATCTTACACAGGCATTCTGTGCACATCGTAGTTTATCCCGAAGCTCGGTTTTCATGCCTTTGTAAACTACGTCACAATAATGGAATATTGGAAGAACGAGGGTTTCAACTAGTTTCTTCCTTAAACTGAATGGGGAAAGTAAATTTGAAATTGTTCAATAGGTGCAGCATCGCGAAAAATCATCTACTCACAGATATTGTCTGATCCGTCCACGAGAAGTGCTGTTCGATGACCACTCCGAGACTTTTTAGAGTAAAGCTTGCTTTTGAAGTCATACCTGAGGAGTGGACATGCAGTAATTAGTGGAAATAAGTCTTGAGTGGGCAACTGCTATGGTTTGGGATGTTTTGGGTTTAAAATAAGTCCATGCTGGGAAGATCATTAGCTTATGGCTTCTAGTGTGCCGTATTCATGTGTGACATATGCTACAGCGCAAACAAAACCAACTAGCACGAGGTCTGGAAACATTGCGCCGAAGCAGTTTAGACGAGGACTGGTTTATAAATGTCGAATACGCAATGAAGTGATTGTGAAGAAAGGACTTTACTTTCATCTCTAATCGGAGAAAACGTGCATATATGTGTAAATATTGTTAGAATTAAATCAAATATAAAATGTAGAATATATGAAAACAAGACGAAACCAAAGATTGAACACATAGGGTAATGTTACGGAGTATGAAATATCGATATTTGTTAATAAGAACGGTAGCGACATCTAGGTGTCAGTTGATGTAAGTAAACACCTAAGATAGAGTTCCACATCTAGTATCTAATTTTGTTATTCTATGGCTTGTGTAAAACGTTAAAAGTATTCTTGTTCATTGTTAATGTCAATGTGATGGTAGTATGGAAATGATACGTAAAAATTAGAAATTGTATGCAAAAGGAAGTTATTAGGGAATATGTATATGCAGTTAAGCGAATCCACCTGGCCTAAAATAACGGTGATATGCTTATGATTGTATAAAGGCCAAACCATTACAGAAGGAGCAATACGATATATAATAGAGATTGTCCGTATCGTAAATAACTTCATATAATCAGAAGTGTATGCGTAATTGATTTACTAGTGGCTCTGTTTGTTGTCAAAGAACTAATATTAACCTTCTTCTGGTGTAATCTGCATGAATCTAAAATGATGATGTCACAAATGTATTCAAGAAGTACTAATTCACAAGAGAATATGGAGTGCTAAATCATGTACGAGTAGGTCCAGCTGAGATGATGGAGTGGTTACCGGGATGGATAACGTAAGCCAGTGATTCATATAACCCTGGCCATTCAAGTCAGTAACTGCTTTCCATTATAATGATGTCTTTTTTCTGTGTGCACTTTAATTGATGCAACATGCATCTGTATTTTATTTTAGTTACTAGTTTCTTTAATGTAGGTAGTAATGTATATGTAGTACATGTTCGGAAGTAGTTCGCCAAAACGTAATAGTAATTACACCTCGAGCGGCGTGATATTATGTTATTTGGTATATAGGAATTCTCCTATGCGTTTCGCGACTCGGCATTCGATATGATACGATACCATGCGAGTGAATGAATGGTTATGTTAGTGGATGACTTCGACATCGCTTATATTATGTTGTAGTGCCGTGATTACTGGAAGACACGAGCCTATGTATACATATGTAACAACATTAACATAGAATCAGCATATATATCGCGAAGCTAACCTTGGTAATGCAGGTAAGTGACACAAATGTAGTAATGTTGTGAGTAATGACACTAGTGTAAATCAACGTGAGATAATAATAATAATGACAATGATGATGGTGTGAGTGTCAAATATATTAAGTACCTGCGATGATGGTGGTCATTGTGTTGATGAATAATTCAAGTGTATTAAGTGCTTGTGGTGGTAATAGTTATTATGATGATGAATAATAAAACATGGGGATGATATCGTGATATGCCACTGATGTGTGGGTTAGCTTACATAAAATTTAGTGGTTGAAATAATGAAAAGTGCTGTGCTGTGTGGATTATTTAATAAGATGGAAGGTGACAATGAAGATTTATCTTGATGTCGCTACATAGAACGTATAATTTAATTGCGTTATGCCAGTGTGAAGTTAGATAAAGCAAAAGGAGGTGTAACATTCGTATATAAGCTAATGCTAAAATTGTAATGCCCTGGTATAAGATGATGTTAAGGTTATAATACTCTTACATGATTGAATGCTGGGATCGTAATGTTGATATGTAAGTGTAGGCTAAGATGGTAAGGCAGATAATTATTAATTGCGATGAGATATCGGTCACAATTGTCCTATCGATTATCGTTACGTTTCGGATGTCATATTCAAAATTTATGTCAATCATTAGGGTTTTTAGTCAGTATGACGGCGACGTGTTTGAGGCGTGCATAAGGCTTACCACGCGTACGGCTTCGAGGATATATGACGTGATATTAATAAGTTAGATGTTTACTTCATGGACATGGTAGTTTAGTAGATGTAGTAGAGATGTCGTATGTGGTTTTATTAACATTTGAGTGTATATATTCTTGTCCTTATGTATATTATCTTTGATTATTTATTTTATGCATTAGCATTAAGGTAACATGATCCTCGAAGGTATGCGCGAGGATGGACGTGCAATTATTGTCACGTTGAGGCGAACCTCATCAGGACGAACGAGTTAGTTAAGGTGGTGATGATTATTTATTTTAATTAGGTTAGGCATCACATATAAAAAGACATTATTATCAGCTGAATTTGACATGAACGAGATTCTCCTATTGAAAATCAGACATCAAATCAAAACTGAAGGAATAAGAATACCTAAAACTTGTGGAGTAAAAGAAAGAACACAGTCATAATGGTAATTTTCCAGGTTTAGGCATATTATTGAATAAATATAGATTTAGGTTTGGAATTTCAAATAGCTATTATAAAATGAGGAATGATCAATTTGAAATCACTGCATTATGTTGAATCGGGTATAAATTAATTAAATTACGACAGCCGTTTTATGTCATTACCAATTTGTTTTTCGGTAATATTTGAAATCTGGGTTATACTTTGGTTTCGTCTTAACTAGTAGGATCATTTATATTAATAAATATAATTCGATCCAGAATATCTCCATCTTTTCATTATAAAATAGATATACATGGCCTTACTTATGAAATTAATTCAAATTCCAAGATCATATTTGATATAATCAATTTTAATTCAAGACAAGGTCTCGATTGTTACAAGCATGTCATAAATTATGAAAATAGGTGCTGCAAACATAACGGCGATTGGCTTAGAAACTTTAATATAGAAATTTGATAATAAGCCGCCCGATAGGATTCCGAATCCAATTTTCCACCGTTGATGCGATTTCTATTCACCGGAACATATTAGCTAGCTGAGGCACATACAAAGTCCTGTGATCCTATGAAACAGCCCCACAACAATAAAAGAACCCGTCAAGACCCTGGGTGTAGAGTGCTCCCAATGCTAACCTATGGGGCAATGCCATGAGGAGGGCGTACTAGATCCATGCTAATTTCCTCGATTGCTTTCCGAAACCTCTGTTGGTTTTGCATGGATATACAATTGTATGTTGCCAGCAAAAATGTGACATTTACAATGAGTCAGCTGTTTAGCTAAGTCATTGATATAGACAGAAAGTGGCAAGGGAGCTAGGGTTGACCCTTGTGTTACACCTGTTTTTACATATTGCCACGAAGAAAAGGTACCCTGATTGACGACACTTTGGTGACGTTCGCGTAAATAGGCTCCCATCCATTTCAGAGTACTGTAGGAGAACCCTAGGCGATAAAGTTTGGATAGGAGCAACTCATGGTCTACAGAGTCAAATGCTTTGCTGAAGTGCAACAATACTAGAATTGTCAGCTTTTGCTCATCAGTAGCCTCATCACTCACACTTAGTAAGGTAGTACATGTACTGTGATTTCGTCGGAAAGCTGACTAGTGTGGGTCTAGTATGTCATGGTCGTTGAGATAGTTCGTGATTTGATTATGCACAATGTGTTCGAGTCCTTTGGCTGTTATAGACAGTATATTAATAGGTCTGTAGTCACTGTTTAGTCTAGGAGATTTTGTTTTTTGTAAAGGATGTACCAGGGTCATTTTACAGACAGATGGAAATACACTGTTTTGAAGGAAGAAGTTGTATATGAATGTCAATACTGGAATAATGGTGTCGATAATTTTCTTTATCATTATAATGCATATGTTGTCCACCCCTGTGGATTTAGTTTTAATTAGCAAGAAAAGCGCTTTCAGTTGCAGAGGTGAGACATAACTACAATAAAATTTGTCTCTGCCTATGGATAGTGGGTTGTAATTTGCACTCAAAAGATTTTCTTTTGCTTCTTCGTTTAACTGAACATGGGAAGACATTAAGTGATTATTGAATTCATCAACAGAAAACTCCAATTCGTCTACCTTGTTCGGTTTATTTAGTCCGAATTGTCGGATTGACCTCCATAAGGTACCGGGTCTTACGTGAGGTTTTATAAGGTCATGGGCGTACGATAGTCGAGCATTTCTTACTGTATCAGCCGTTTTAATACATAGTCATTTGTAATAAAGTTTTCCTCTGTCGGGTAATGTTTATATTTCCTATGAGCTGCATCCCGCTTGGCCATCATTACTTCTAATATTTTTATCCACGGAGGAGTCTTTTAAAGATGCGTGCTGTTCATAGAGGGGCGTGTTTGTCAAAAATGTGAAATATCATGTTATTGAAAGGGTTGACCATGTTGTCAATGTTAGTTGTACGAGTTATCTCCTGCCACAGCATCGAAATAGCGTCTTTCAATAATTTTTCGATGTCAATATGGCTATAGTCTCTGTAAGTCACATATTTAGGTTTATGTTTGGGGTATTGCAGTGCGTAAGACATAAAGATAATGTCATGGGCTGACAGTCCGGGAGGAGATATCTGGCCATGATTTAATACACTGTCAGGGTTGTTCGTTACTATTACGTTCAGTAGTGTGTGTGAAGTTTTAGTGTGGTGAGTGGGAGAAAGTAGGAGGATCGCCATACCGCATGCCAGAAACATGTTCAATAGATGGGTGGTTTTGGAAGGATCTGAATCTAGAAAGTTTATATTGAAGTCTCCCGTCATTATAACATGTTTGTACATAGGTTCTGTTAAGATCTGTCTCTAAGTCATTCAAACGGTGAGCTTTAGGTGGCTTGTATACAGCACCTACTAAGCATTTCACAGTAGAGACTTGTAACTCTATGAACATGTACTCAGGTTTTCGCTCATACGGTTGAGGAGACTGACAGATAATTTGAGGTATCAAGCACGAAGAGACAAAGCACAGACCCCACCTCTCCCTTTGCCAAGTCTCTCATTCCTCAGAAGGCAGTAGCCAGGTAATTCCAGATTCTTAGCCTGCTGTTTGACTTTCAACCAACTTTCACTGCATAAGATTATATCAAAGGACAGTAGTATGAAAATCGCTTTTAGTTCATGTATACGAGCTTGAGAAACTAAACTCTTTGCATTAAGGTGACATGTGAAGTGCGCTTTTATGTCTATTTAGGGCTGACTGGAGAATGTGTGTTGCAGCTTCAAGGAGTGGGGATTGGGTCAATGGACTAGCAGGTAGACAGGTTGAAGGGATGGATTGGGAAGGGGAAGTGTGACAAGGGAAAGTATTGCTATGGTCATAGGGAATACGGCTGTGGGATGCATTGCCAATTAGTAAAATAAAATTAACTAGAACATAGCATGCGACTATATCCTATGAATGGTCAGCAATTAACATATTTTACATAGTGAAATTGTCTGTAGTAGTAATAATATTAATAATAATAATAATCATAATGTGCAACAGCAGATTAGGCATACAGAATACACAAGTAGGAGCTTATTGTACGTAGTGTTGGTGTGAGATCTATGTGGATGTAATATGGAGGCCTAACTTAAGTTAGAACCAGTTAGGAAAATTAATAAAAAGGGTAAGTAGATGGACAGGTGTTAGGATCAGAAGGGAGATAAGCAAATAGATATTTAGATAAATAGATAAATAAATACAGTAAATGGATAGATAAGTAGAGAGCTAGATACATAGATAAAGCTACTTGAAAAAACTAGGTTCTCAGCTGTGACATATTGAAAGATGGGAGTGGACTCACATTGCCAAGTGATAAGGCAGCACTGCAACAGAAGCTTATGCCATAGGAAGTTCCATTAACTGGCACACTCTTAATTTCATCCCGTCGGCATTTTTGATTACGATGTCTCCTGAGTAAGTCAAAGTGTTTGTACAACCAAAATGCTGAATTGCCATTTTCAAGATGGACATTCTGATAGCCATTAGATCTTCATGGATTTTCGTGGATGAGCCTTTCAGTTTCCTTTTCCTAGTGAAGATATCCTGACATGAGCGATAGGACAAAAATTTCACTAGGATAGGTCTCATTTTCCCTGGTGATCGAGGTCCTGCTCTGTGACACCTATCAATGTCATTAAGTCTAACATCTACACCTACTGCTTTGCACACGTTCAGCACTGGTTCATCACAGCTTTCGTTCGAACATTCAGGGATGCCGAAAATTCTTACATTACTTCTGCTGTATTGCTCCAATGAATCACACTTGGCATCCCTATCCTTCTTCAGTTTGTGGATTTCTGTCTCCTTCTTATCAAGTTTTTTAGGTAACTCTGAAAGTGTTCTGATATTAAATTTTAAACGTTTTTCAGGTTCTTTTACGACCACTTCTGTTATGCAGGTCAAAATGGCCTACACAATTTTTTCAAGGAAGCTGTCCGAATTAATGAAGTCGTCCACACACACTTCATGAGGCAGCGTATGTTGGCAGCACTGGTAGTGGCTGGGCTTCCAACTCCATTGTTTCGGTGGGCCATTTTCTTTACAATGAAAATTTGGAACAAAAAGAAGATCAATACCGACAAAACATGTGGGTATAAACAAATGTAACATTTCTGCAAGTTTTTATCACTTCCACTGCTGTATAACACCTTCAAATCATTTGATTACTGTGGAGCCTCATTCACTCACGTCCGTCACCAAACATTTCAACAGATAGGTTAGAAACTATACATGGTGCGGCCTGAACGGTGTCCTGATGCATTATACATTTACACAAGATTTACCTACATCAGTACGTTTAATAATTGTAATAATAATAATAATAATAATAATAATAATAATAATAATAATAATAATAATAATAATAATAATGTGCACTAGAATGAGTATTAAGTTTCAGCGAATTTCACACTTTCCTGCATTCTTGTTGTTGTTGATGCTTGTTGTTTTAAACGGCCTAACATCGAAGGTCATCGGCCCATTTCCTGCATTAAGTCAGTGTTTTTTGTCAGTATACACATTTTACGAGGTAGTGACTATCGCACATGTTATTTCAAAGTAAACAAACAGTCATCCGTTGGGTTGTGGTATTTTGTCTATACGCAAATTTTGTTGTGGAAGCAATGTATTTAAGCGATTAGAAAATTGAGAATGCAATGTAGGCCTTGCCATTCCCCAACAACACAGAATATACAATAGTAAGCAGATCAAAACATTGAAAATTCGATCGATCAGTCGATCAATCATAGTCGCTACTGCTTGCTATAGCCTATCCATATAGCTACTGATGCTATTGGTTACTTCACATTCAAGATCACACTTGTTTTCTTTAATGTTTATTCAGATTTATTTACAATTTATTCCTGGCATAAAAGACATACCCAAGATTAATGTTATAAAAATTGAAACATGTGCTTCTATTAATGGATAAACATGGTATGACCATTTCATCTGGTAGAAGAACGAATTTCGAGACTTTTTTCTGAATTCCCTGTTATTTCCTGGATTAACTGCTATTTATTGAATTCCCTGACATTCCCCGGTTTCCCGTATGGGCGAAACTCAGTTAAACCTCTATTTGGATGGTGAGGCCAGTCTTCTTTTTTTTTTTTTTTGTAGAAGTGAAAAGATGTTCATGAATGTGTGTTAATGTGTATGTCTTTACTAGCTGATGTGATAACCTCCTCCTGTCTTATTAGTCAAATGGGGACGCTCATGCTTGAAGTTTTCTACAGCTTCAATGTTGAAATCTACTATTGAGGGATGTGTGGTAAAGAATCTGTAACGAGAGGAGGGTAGGAAGATATTCAAGATTAGGAAATAAAGGTTAAATTTGACAAAAAACGCTGTGTATACATTTACTTACAACCTCGACCTTTCTGGTGTTAACTAGTTGCCTTTGCAGCATCAGAACAAATGACACTTGCACATCTTGTATTGTATCTGTGTGGCATTTAGGGAACGGAGTGTGGCGGAGGAGAGGAGATGGGCGGAGCATTGAGCTTATGCAGTGTTGGCTGTAGGCTGAACATTTACACCGAAAATGGCAAAACTTCTTCGGAGCAGCTAAAGAAATCAAGGCTTTCTCGCAAAACAACCCTCAGAAAACCAACTCTTCACACAACTGCAGGCATGAGACTGACATGGCATTTCATCCCTCCTGCAGCAACACACTTTGGTGGAATCTGGGAAACAGCTGTCAAGAGTCTGATATATCACCTCAGAAGAGTGATAGATTCTTATCGCTTCACCAACAAAGAATGGACCACTCTCATAACACATACATCCTTTCACCAAACATCTTTTAGACGTGCCTTAATTGTGTAAATTGGAATTTGTGAATTTAGACATGTCTTAATTGTGCAAATTGTCATTTGTGAAATTACAACAAGTTTCCTCATATATATAACACACGTTCCTCTATGTAACACTTTGACTAGAGTGATCAGGATCGTGATTTTTATCCCTTAGGAATGAGATCATGGCTGATGATGCCCATGCAATGGGCAAAACATGTCTCCTTAAATTAGTATGACAAGATCAAAATCTTAATATTAAGAACCCAACGTGTACTGAATACATGGATTTCAATAAACTTTTGTAACATTGTTGAATTAATGTACATTTTAATACGGACCAGTCACGAGATTTGTGACATATAATTATCTGAGATTGTTGTAAACAACCCACGGAGTGAAATTAAAGTCCACTGTTTGTATCGGAGATGAACCCTGTATACAAATGTTAGACTAATGTTGTGTAGGAAACTATCAACTCATATAAAGACTATACATCCAATCATACATAAGGAAGGCCATCTTCTTGTTGGTGGAAGACTGCACAATACTCCAATACTAGTGGACTGGAAGAATTAGAAATTCTGCTTCATCTCACAAATATAGTTATGATGGCAGAACACCTTCATCTACTTCATAATGGCACTCAACACACTGAGAGAAAAGTTTAGGATCTCATCAGCAAAGGGGACTGAAAGAAGCCACACTCATACACATCTCAAGTGTTCTAAGTTGAATGCAGATAACTGAGAACAATTAATGCAAAATACACAAAGGGTGCCTCTAACCCTGACATACCCATTTGTTATAAGTAGCATAGAGTATGCCTGCCCAATTCTAGTAAAAAATCGTGTGAAATCGAACAAGACCAGACCCGCCTATCTACCAAGGCTGTCTAAATAGACATGATACCTGATCTCACCACAACATTTCTCTCCGCACTTTATCGACTTAGTTCTCATAGAGGTCAACTCCTGAATATTTACAGCAATAATGGAACAAACTTCTTTGGAGCAGCTACAGAAATCAAGGCCTTTCCACAAAACAACCCTCAGAAAACCGACTTTTCACACAACTGCAGGCATGGGACTCAAATGGCATTTCATCCCTTCTGCAGCACCACACTGGTGGAATCTGGGAAGCAGTTGTCAAGAGTCTGATATATCAGCTCAGATGAATGATGGGTTCTTATCGCTCCACCAACAAAGAAGGGACCATTATTACAACACATACTCACATCCCCTCACCAAAGCTAAATGATGACCCTTTTGACACTTCCTACCTAACAACATCCCCTTTCCTTATAGGAGAGTCAATTACTTCACTCTCTGATCATGATTATACAACCTTGCCCACAAGGCTATACTTTCAGCAGCTAACCCAGAACTCCCAGAAGAGATGTTGAAATGAATATCTCAATAAATGGGCAATGAAATACCCCATAGCAACATAGTCAAACTGAAAGAAGATAACACAAATGCTATGAAGTGGGCGATGACAGTGATCTAATGTGTATCCTGGTAATACCAATATAAATGGTCCATTATTGGACATTTGGATGGACCATTTATATTGGTATTATAAATTTACTCATTCAGAACAAATGTTTGAGGTTCCCTATGGGCATCAACAATCAACATATCCTGGTAATGACGAATTCATTCACGTAACGAAAGTTCAGGTGAGTAACGGTGAACTTACTAGCCCTATTCACAAACACTATACCTTATGAACTACGAAACATAAAGGCAAGATAACCCTTGAATCGCTTATCTATTCCTTGCATGTTGAAGTAATATTGTTCCGGGATTATCTGTGGAACGCAGAGAGGTGAAAAAAGGTGTCGGCTTTGATTGGGTCTATCTACGATATCAAAGATTAATTTAAACATTAAAATAAGGGTTATATTTCTTTTCAGATCTCAAACTTCACAAAAATTTTCACTAGGTGAAGGAACAAAATGTCAGACACAAAATAGCAAACAAAAATAGAAATGCAAGGGTTGGAAATTACAAGTTTTGAGCATCCAGCTCCAATTTACAAGTTTACAACTTCACAAATGTTGTGTTTGTTTAGATAACGAGAGATATCTCCCAAGACACAGTTCAAGAGCACCTTACTCCAAAGGTTACACGTACAGCCTTCCGAAGGGACCCCTCGACATTACACCAATATCACAAAAGAGTTTACATGCTCTTTAAATTCAACCAAGGAGGCTATGCTCAAACCTTACAATTTCTTGCCTCTTCAAGCACAACGTACAATTTACAATTCCTTTACACTGGGGTATCTATTACCCATACTACCGGGCCTTTGTGGAAAAGAGGAACAGGATAAAATACTGGCCCAAACTCAAAATGTATGGAGCCGTACACTTGCGCTCCTTTAAAACCAAGATTTAATACCCTACTTGGGCTTGTGGCCCGATGATGCAGAGGCTAGGGAATCCCACACTACTGAGGTGACTCGAAAAAGAAGTTAATGAGTGATTTACAGGAGGAAAAAAAGTTACAAAATCGTAGTCACCTCCTCAAGATAAATTGAAGGGGAATTCGAGATGGTAAAGAATTCTCTATTCACAGATTTACAGTTTAAGTCTGTATGAAATTTTACATTAGCAGAAAGAAAGTTTACGTTATAGTAAACAGATGGTTACATAGTTAAATATAATAACCTACCCCTCGGGTGAGTTTGCGGAGATAGATACAGAGACAGAAAACTGGTGGCTTTTACCTGGGCTGATGTACTTCCTGCCGAACAATTAGGCACACCGCCTCCTCTATTAACACACACACTCAGATATTTGATGAGTTTAGACGAGGTAACTAGAAAAAGCCGCAGCATTTATACCCGAGGGGAGGGTTCGAGAAGGCATCGGACTAAATCCGACCACACCCTCTCAATTTATTGGATACTCAAGTAGATACAAGAAGCTTATGAATGGCCAAAAAATAAATACTGAAAATTTGTGATTGGCCAGACTCCAAAGCTGGCAGGATGAGAAGGAAGTGTTGCAAACCATGAACTATCAAAATACATGAAAGTCAATTTAGATGAGAAAACTTATAAACACAAGACTTCTTTAAATCATTAATTATTACACCCTGCACCAGAGTGCATGACTTCAGTTTTTTGTACAGACATCTATGGAGAAAAGTTCAAACTTCTAGATGTACACCAAAACAAAACAAAGAAATCCAGTCAGTTTAAGTAACTTTAAAATAAAATATTACTCAGTTATTCAGTAGTGACATCTTCTGATTACTACTTTATGCATTAGCAGTTTCAAGTTTTGTTCAATAGATAGTGTTCCTTAAGGCACTTCTATTAAATGTGCAGGGTTGAGGTGTACCTCCTGGTACAAATATTATAAGTCAAAATGGACTAGTAACACCACAGATCACATTAGGAAGAATAAGAATATTTTTCACTTCCCAAGAGATGGCTGCAATGTGTGTGGTATACAAGCGAATGCTGACAGTAAACAAGCATATAACCTACAACTTGTATGAACAAATTATCTAGAAATCAATAATTAATATAATCAATAAGATAACAAAGGTGTTTCATTTGGAAACAACTAGTAAAATATCCTGTGACAGTAACAAAACAATGTGTCTTTTAGCTACTTTGTGTTCAAAACTATTTACAAATTCAAAAGTATTAGTAGGAATGATACCAGATCCCAAATAACATAGAATAGAGGTCTTTGGAATAATCCTAACTGCTGCACAAATCATAACGCAAGATTGTGGAACAACTTGAAGGAAAAGTGAAAACTAGGTAAGTAAACAGTCAATCTCATAAAAAAGTATATTTTCTGTAGGACTATCACTCATGTACCCTGAAATGAAGGATCAAACCCTGGTATCTGTTGAGCAATTTTCTACCCAGTTCCATTTCCTGATGATGGCTTATCAAATTATGTACATTACCTCACGAAAGTTTTCCTGCGATGACCCTGGCTCTGCTAACTCTGATTTAACTTCTTCTTTCAGAGCTATCACTTCTGATACGTGTTCAAAATTTTCCTGTGGAAAATAAGTTATATTAGGTATGCTCATAACACAAATCTACAAATACTGTCACTAACAAATGAGCATGTTAATTCATTGATTTCCAGTATTACAGTTACTTTCAGAATTTCACTGATGTTTAAGGATGATTTCTACCAGCAAAGAACTGTTATAACCGAAGGCTGTACTGAGAATGGTGTTACTATTCTTGCCCACTCCTTATGTCAGAGAAAGGATGAGATGGAGAAATAAATATAAAATGCAAAATATTTTCTAGCCATATCAGAAGATATAATACCAGGGATGGAATTGGGGCCATCTCACACAGAATTTGGAAGGAAGCAGCGAAAGGCATAAACACTAAATTGTATTAACTGTTTTCATATGTACAATCATATCAATCAAATCATAAAAGTTGTGTGAACCAATTAGAAGCGTTACAACTGTTCTAAATAATTTTTTGTTCTCAGCATACAGTTTGTTTATAGACAGATTAAAATACCTTGAAATAATGGAATAATATTCTCTACTCTGGTTTTGCTGAGATCACGGGGTCTACATAAACCATTAAGGCAGTTCTGTTTCAAACAGCATATATCAATGCTTCCAAGTTTAAAATGAAAAAAAATAAACATGAATGAAGCAGACTTATCACAGTCATATACCAGCAAAATATGTGATGTAGCCCAAAGGAAAAGCAACTAGAAATGAAATATTTTACTACTATAAGCATGTTATGTAGTGTTCTGTGAGGAGCTGAGGGGATGAGAACACCGTCAGTGGAGAATCAGCAGTGTTGGAGTGTATATCTGCAGTTTCAGAAGATCCCTTATGATCTACGACAAAACATTTAAATTTTTCACTTGGATTCATAAAACCTTGTCAACAGTAAAGGGGGGGAAGGGACTGTGAATAAAAGCTCATGTTTTAATATAAGTTAACCTACTACTAAAAGTGAATTAAAGTATCAAGTTCTACAATATACCAACTTAACGCATTCAATATAGAAGAGAACAGTAGCTGAACTAAGGAATGGATGAAAAGGATGAACAAAAAGGACAGGGAAATAATGAAAAAGAGGAAAGAAAAACTATGTTTAATGTGCCTTAAGAGCCTTAAGAAATTATTCTCAGAAATCCTGCATTCTAGAGCCCTTAGACATGGTTCTCTATATAACATAGGCTGACCTGCATTTGAGGAATAAAATGAGCTAATCACTACTCAGCCTTTTTGAATGAATTCAATGCCTGAGAAAAATACTTATTTTGAGATAAGTATATTCAGATTTTGAGCTATTTTATCCCTCACATGTCATAAGCAAATCTGCTCTTTCTTCAACACACATAATATCTTCCAGCACATTGTGGATGTGAGGGTAACCCACAATAATCACACCTGTGTTGACTTTTTGTTTATCAGACTGGCGTATCGTCTCAAAAACACTAACGAATGATTTGTGATTTAACTTCTTCTACACTAATTATGGTAGGAGTAATAATTTTTAACATGTGGTGCTAATGGTGGTGCAGTACTGTTGGAGAATATTAGTTTTAAAATCAGAACAATGGGCCAATCATCCTCTATTATAATCGGAGGGGGAAAATAGAAGAGGTGCATTCCCTACAGGAAAGTTATTTAGATACTGACAGTAAAAAGTACAGACTAATCCAACCACAACCTTAAGTTCCTAAGATTTGGCAGCTTTGTGTAGCATGTTGTGGTGTATTCCAAGACAAAGAAACAAAACAGAGTCGTACTACGCTTAGATGCCCATGCAGCAAATGGTGACTGCTGGTGTTAATATTGGGGAAGCACATAGTAAATTATACCCCTGTCAAACTTATTGAACTGCTAAGAGGAAAATTCTATAACGTTATCTGGAATGAGACTTACAAGAGATGCATTTGTTGTTCCTTCAAGCCTGGCTGGTTCCTCTTTGATCTTTATTTCTAGGTCCATTTCGTACTGCAACTGAAGTAGAAGGTACTGGGATCGTTGATTACTTCCAATGACCTTAGACTGAAACATAAGCCGGAAAAATATATTACCTTGTTGATGTCATTGCTACATATGTTGTTTGTCAACAGACTAAGCAACAAGCTTGTAATTTACATGACCATCATATTATGATCATAATGAAGAACTCAAAATTTGATATGCCTGTTGATATTGTGATCATAGCTAAGGACCTCAAGTTTTCTATGACTGATACTTCGATCATAGCTAAAGGTGTCTAGTTTTACATGACTCCTAAAACAGTGATCACTTCCATAGGAAATATAAGTTAACATATCTGTCAATATCAAGATCATAGTCAATGGACCCCTAGTATTATATGACACCATATATCATATTAATAGCTATATAACATACAGTTTTATATGGAACTGAAACCGCAACAAGATGACCTTTCTTATAAAAATCCAATGTGATCGAAATGCACAAAACTTCTTGAAAATTAAGTGACTATTCCGTTTGCATATCACTCTGATCACCTGGGTCCATATCTTGAAATCTTCCTACAATTTATGAAAATCTATAACTTGTTTTCCGGTCATTGACCAGGTCAGGGATGGAATGAATGAAGAAGATATAGGCTATTAGTATGATAGGGTCGCCACTCCCAAAGTGATTTATTAATGACTGATAGTTGCTATGAAATGAGAATGGAGAGTGTTGCGGGAATTAAAGATGACAGGGAAAACCGGAGTACCCGGAGAAAAACCCGTCCCGCCTCCCATTTGTCCGGCACAAATCTCACATGGAGTGACCGGGATTTGAACCACGGTATCCAGTGGTGAGAGGCCGACGCGCTGCCATCTGAGCCACGGAGACTCCCTTCCTACAATTTATATCCTTTGCAATTAGCTTCAAAACTAACTGAACAAGATGACAACTCTTTGAGATTTGTTCTATCAAAATTTTCCCTCTCAGGATCAAATTCTCTCAAAACATTCTCCCCTCATCCAGCTGATTCACTATTTCTTTATTTGAGACATTTTCTATCAATCTGATAATCAAGAACTTCTGATATCATGGCCATTCAAAGGATTCAACTCTGTGTTTTCGGCACCAGTTATTATCCGTGTTTCACTTCCATATGGTGTTGTACTCCATATTCAGTGTAAACATAATTTTAAAATTTTTCAATCTGTGAACCTAACGAACGTGATGGAGAACAGATGGGAATTTAGGCTGGATTCAGTGATGATATTTATCAATATTTACAAGGCATGTGTTAGTGTACCATGGCACGTGATCTCGGATGCATTGATAAAAACAGGGCAGGGATAGGAGAACCAATTATAAAAGCCATGAAAGACAAGTGAGTAAGTAGTATGAATACTACGATGGGACAAACTATATGGTTCAAAGTAGAAACAGGACTTCAAAAAGGATGTGTTTTATCCCCTCCAATCTTCACTACAGTCATGGATGAAATCCACAAAAGTATACAAAAAATGGGAACCAAGAAGGCATCTCTGCAGATGACACAGTAATATGTGGAGAAGATGAAATGGAAGCACAAGAACAAGACACTGTATGGAATTAGGAGATAGAGGAATATGGAAAGAAAATAAGTATGGAAAAGTGTATGATAGTAGTGGTGTCGAGAGGTAATAGAGAAGGAAGTGGGAATATTGAAGTAAATGGAAGACCATTAGAAGTTGTGGAAAAATCTTCAAGTATTTGGGGAGAATAATTGCAGAAGATGGGAAAATAAATTAAGAAATTGGAAAGAGAATTGAACAAGCCAATGAGTTTTACTAATGTGTGAGATGTATAGTCTGTAACTGGGACGTCCGAAAGATATATGAGAAAATTCTACACCCAATTTATTAAAAACAATTTTGACATACACATCAGGCACATGGACAACAATAAAACATGATGAAAGCAGAATGCAAGAGGCCAAGATGAAATTCCTTAAGAGAAATAATAGGGAGGGCAAGAAGGGATAAAGTCAGAAACATAGACATCAGGGAGAGGATTGGATTCCCTGAACTGAAAGGCAAGATAGAGTCCCGTAAGCTAAAATGGTATGGACACATGAAGAGAATGGAAGAGGATAGAGTACCAAAGTAAGTATTTACAGAGAAAGTCATAAGAGAAGGACATCGGGGAATGCCCAGAAAAGGGTGAATGGATATGGAAAGGAGAGTACAGAGAAGAATGGAGTAAATGTAGAAAAAATATTCGAGGAAGGAAGGGAGTGATGGAGAAAAACTTAGGAGGTACTTGATTCACATTTCAATGCAAAAGACTGGAAATGGAAAATTCTACTGATGTGTATGTATGTTTAGTCCTCAGCCCGAAGGCTGGTTGGATCCTCAACAGCTCTGCCATCAGCTGTCATAGATGGCCTAGGCATCACTGAAGAGGCGTACTAGGGAAATGAGGAGTGAGGTAGTTTCCCGTTGCTTTCCTCACCGAGCCAGAAGTTGTAATTACATATCAGTCTGCCAAGCCCACTGAAATGCATGCACCAACCGACCCTATGAGCAATATTTTCACACCATTCATAGCAGGGACTGGCTGCAGAAGGAATGGCATTACTAGCATCACTCATACCTCAGTCACTTTCATTTTGTCAAAGCCAAGGATAAAGCTGAGACAGATCAATGGAAGTAACAAGATTGCTCTAGCCCATACCAGAAGACATAGTGCACTGTAAACACTAGGTCCCGCCAGCAAAGGCATATTCTACTGATATGAAGACAAAAATTTATACAATTGTCCTATCAGCTCATTGCATTGAGCAATGCCATCAACAATTACTTAAGTGTCCTTTCTTTATTTTTCTGTGCATGTCACGTCTAATGGCACAATCGAGTGGTGTTTACCAGAGCGCCCCTTGTAGGGAGTTCCATGTCAAACAATTGGTTTAAATATTTAGCAGTTTCAATAAATCACTACTGATCTGCATTTAGGGCAGTCACCCAGGTGGCAGATTCCCTATCTGTTGTTTTACTAATATTTTCTTAAATGATTTCAAAGAAACTGGAAATTTATTGAACATCTCCCTTGGTAAGTTATTCCAATCCAAAACTCCCCTTCCTATAAATGAATATTTGCCCCAGTCTGTACTCTTGAATTCCAACTTTATCTTCATATTGTGATCTTTCCTACTTTTAAAGATGCCACTCAAACTTATTCGTCTACTAATGTCATTCCACACCATCTCCCCGCTAGCAGCTCCGAACATACCACTTGTTACAAACCATCACTCTCATTTTGGTTCTATATTGAAAACAGCAAGCACACTTAGTTTACAAAAGGAGTATATTTATTACCCCGTCTATTCAATACAATTAATACCACGTTATGTGGTTAAATAAACATAGATGTTCAAAATTTTAAGGGCACAAGTTCCGCCCATCCCTTATTTGGCATCATCAGCCTTATTTAATCTTAAAACAAACATTATTTAGAGGACAATAATATTTATGTTTTCCAAAATTTGAACTGTGATGTCTTAAGGTTAAAAACACTAAGGAATAGTAGGTACAATGTATGACGTTGAGATGACATATACAGCACATGTTAAAATCATTGTAAACAATTTTTTAAAATCTTTGTCCAAAAGCAAATTTTGTGTCATATAAAATTCTAAAAACAACTCTTGTCTGGAACTGAAGTGGATCCTCTTCATAAGAAAATTCGAGCATATGTTAGCTTGAGGCATTTGTCAATACAAGTCTTCAATTGAGTAGCTGGTTGAAACGTTGAGGCTGGATTTTGTTTATTTTTGCGAAGAGGAGCTAAAGAATATTGACCAGGAGAAGAGGTGAATGTTTCAAATTATCTTATTAAGTTGATTGATCCATAAATTACCGTAATATATAGTAATATAACCAATGCAAGGAAAGATGTTGTTGTGCTAGTTGAAGCTGCTTTTGAAACAAGTATATCTGGTATTTGACAGGTATGTTTGAATTTCTCGTGAAACACGGTGTGTGTTTTACCTTCCCCTCAACATTCCGATCCTCCTCTACCACATCGATACAACATGAGGAGTAGGAACTCCAGACAGAACAACGCTGCTAATACACAAAGATATACATAGTTACGGCGAATGAGTAAGTACCCGTTTTACATAATACATAACTCTTGGATATTAACATACAATTTAAACACACACCGTCATACACGCCTTTCTTTTTGTTTGTTTCATTACAGTATAACCACATCCTTTTCCACGATTCTTTACATCTTCTAGAGGGACTACACTTTCACGAGAATTTCAAGCATACCTGTCAAATACCAGATATACTCGTCTCAAAAGCAGCATCAACCAGCATATCAACATATTTTTTGCATTGGTTATATTACGATAATTTATGGATCAACAAACTTAATAAGGTAATTTAAAACATTCGCCTTTCCTCCTGGCCAATATTCTTAGGCTACTGTTCACAAAAGGATACAAAATCCAACCTCAACGTTTCAACCAATCTAGTCTATTGAAGACTTGTATTGACAATTACCTCAAGCTAACATATGCACGAATTTTCTTACGAAGAAGATCCACTTCAGTGCCAGACTAGAGTTGTTTTTAGAATTTGATATGAAACAGATTTTCTTTTGGGCAAAGATTTTAAAATTGTTTACGATGATTTTAACATGTGTTGTATATGCCATGTCTCAACATCCGATTTTATAACTACTATTCCCTAGTTTGTTTAACCTTAAGAAAACACAGTTCAATTTTTATAAATCATAAATGTCAATGTCCTCTAAATAATGTTTGTTTTAAGATTAAATAAGGCTGGAGATGCCCAATAAAAGTAGGCGAAACATGTCACCTTAAAATTATGAATTTCTATGTTTATTTAACCACATAACATAGTGTAATGGTTGTAGAGTCCGCCATGCTAACTCGCTACGGCCGGGGCGTCACCCATCGCCCCACCCCCTTTATGCTCGAGCGCGCCAATCCGCGAGCAACACTCAAGCGCTGGGCCAGCCCTTCTCACTCCCTACATTAACACCTAGATACTTACAATGATCCCTAAAAGGAACTTTCACCCCATCAATGCAGTAATTAAAACTGAGAGGACTTTTCCTATTTGTGAAACTTACAACCTGGCTTGTAACCCTGTTTATCAACATACCATTGCCTGCTGTCCATCTCACAACATTTTCGAGGTCACGTTGCAGTTGCTCACAATCTTGTAACTTATTTATTACTCTATACAGAATAACATCATCCACAAAAAGCCTTACCTCTGATTCCACTTGTTTACTCATATCATTTATATACAAGAAAACATTAAGGTCCAATAACACCGAATTGAGGAATTCTCCTCTTAATTATTACAGGGTCAGGTAAAGCTTCTCTGAGATCTATTTTCTAGAAATATAGCAACCAATTCAGCCATTCTGTTGTCTAGTAAAATTGCACTCATTTTTGCCATTAGTCTCCCATGATCCACCCTATCAAATGCTTTAGACAGGTCAATCAGGTTATCCTCATCCCTATCCCCATTTTGCAATGTTTTTCACCCACAGTAAACACATGAAAACTGAACATTCGTCAATGTGATATACTTCTGGAATTGGACAAATTAATTGTAAATATTAGTAGGTTTATCTACATTATTATTATTATTATTATTATTATTATTATTATTAGTATTGAAATTGTAATTCGTTCTTTGTTGTATGTTAATTTCTTTGCAGGAAGCAAAATGTTAATTTATATTTGTGTATTATAATAGTTATTTTTATGTACAGCAGGATGGCATAGTACCAAAGTAATTTGTTTCAGTCTCTTTTTTCATTTATTCAGTATGTTATACATTTTTATGTTAATTATGTATTTCACTGGTTAAGTGTAAGACAGGGACATGTGTCCCTAACTTTGCCAGTTAAAATAAATCATGTCTATCTATCTATCTATCTATCTAATCACAATACAGTCCATATGACCTTCTGAATCCAAGATATCTGCTATATCTTGCTGGAACCCTACAAGTTGAGCTTCAGTAGAATAATCTTTCCTAAAACCGAACTGCCTTCTATCGAACCAGTTATTAATTTCACAAACATGTCTAATATAATCAGAAAGAATGTCTTCCCATAGCATACATACAACGCATGTCAACTTACTGGCCTGTAATTTTCAGCTTTATGTCTATCACCCTTTCCTTTATACACAGGGGCTACTATAGCAACTGTCCATTCATTTGGTATAGCTCCTTCAAGCAAACAATAATCAAATAAGTACTTCAGATATGGTACTCTATCCCATCCCATTGTCTTTAGTATATCCCCAGAAATCTTATCAATCCTAGCTGCTTTTCTAATTTTCAACTTTTGTATCTTATTGTAAATGTCATTGTTATCATATGTAAATTTGAATACTCTTTAGCATTAGTCTCCTCATCTACCTGGACATTATCCTTGTATCCAACAACTGTTTATTGTTCCCCAGGTGGTACAAAAATTGTCTATGTTGAATACCTCGAGTAGTGCCTCAGGGAATTCATTTCACCCAATAGCAGTGTTTTTTAGTCACTTTGTGATACTTCACTGTAAATGTAAACTTACTGCACTAACAATGAATACTACAATTTCTCCCACAGGTAATATATAAACTTTGTTACTGTGGCTAATTGAGTCGATTCTTACACATTGCCGGGGAACAGATTTCTATCTAAACACATATCTATTCAGGAAACTATGCTCAATAGTATTTTGTATATTTCAATGTAGGGGACACTACTGAAATGTGCTGTGTTTACTTGTTCTGGCCATAACAGGTTATTCTATTAATATGTTATTAGCTTTACTTTCAAGCAACTGCTTTTACAGCTTCCACAGCCAGAATGTATTCCTGAGGATTGTTCTTCCATTCCTGCTAGCAGTTTAATGTTGCACTAACAACTCCAAGGGAAAGGGATTAGATTAGGTACGCAGCAGCTTTAATTAAGGTTAATTAATGATAAAATGGGGAAAACACGGAAACGTTTTCCAGGGCTGCAGATCTTAGGATTCGACACCATGCAAACTCACTGCCACTCGCCCCTGATAATCTTCTACACACCAATAAATCAGAGAGGCAGCCAACTGTTACCTACATCATCACGAATAAAAACCGGATGTAGCTGCTGTGGGATAATGATGTCATACTGAAGAATCTCCATAACAACACTGATATAACAAGATACAGATATCCTAAATGGAAACATTTCAAGATTTGGAACCCTACTGCCATATGTCGCAACCTGTAGTGTAAAGAACAACTCAACATTCACAGCGTCACTATAAAACTGCACACAGAGCTAAATAACACAGGAAAACAATAATTAAAATTACACACTACATACTGAATTTCTTTCTGAAACTACCGTCCGCAATCCTCATCTGCGTAGCTCTTCAGAAAAAGATCGTCATTTCACTAAATTGAGATATATTGCTGCTACACACATCCTGCAGGTACTTGCAACGCACAGGCTGGGAGTTTTTTAAAAAGCAAGCTAGATATATGCGTATTCATTTTGAATGCTTAATTAAAAATAAAATTTAAGAAAATTAATAAAATTAAATGGTAAAAATTAGGAGAATGCTGAAACTGAGAAAGATTAATATTAACTTCTAATATTCTCAATTGAGATCTATATATTTAGCAAAAGTATATGTCTGAAATTACCGACAATATGTTACTGGTTGTGAACACAGTGTAGAATGATACAAATCACAATTCCTCAAAGAAGAAAATCCGTAAATCACTTAACGGAATAAGCTGTAGAATTGGCTATTACGCGCCTTATTTAACAACATATCAGCCACTTCGAAACAGAACCGGATATTTGAATGTTGATAAATCACCTACAACAAACTCTTGAAGAACAAATTTGATTTGCAACAGTCAGTAGATCAGGCTGAATTTAGGAAGGGATGTATTACTAATGACCACTGCACAGTATGCGACACTTCTTCTGCTTCTGCTTCTGCTTGAAATGTGAATGGGCTTGTTATATCACCCAGTTCCAATACTTGTAATTGTTGTTGTTGTCGGAGAGGTTATGGGCTCTATTATTTCACCCAGCCACTACACTTATTATCGTGATATTACACTTATAATGTGAAATCACACGCAATTAGTCCACAACGAAGGTCACACGCAATGAATTTCACTACGAAGGTCTCAAGAACAGTTGAGCATCAGGTCTATGTGCACATCTTACGTTACGCGAAACATAACAAAGGAAGTGCGTAGAAGCAAAAAACAGTGGAAGCAGGAGTATGTAACGGTGCAAACAAGAAACAGACAGTAATTTACAAATGAATATGAGAGTCATCCAAATATTGATTGATAGCATGTATTAGAGCAGGAGACATATCGGTAAGCAAGCAGGAGACATTGGTGGGGAGAGCTTTCTGAAGACTGAGAAGACGAGAAATAAAAGCCGGACGAAAAGAATCATACACAGGGCATTGGAATAATTCTTCTTCTTCTTGGTTAGTTTTTGGACATCGTCGTAAGACGCTACGTCCAGTCACTGGTTTGCGGGATACGTAATGTCTGGGAGAGGTACCAACATTAGAAGAAATTAGTACACTACAAGATAGTAGGGTTAGCTATGTAATGAAGCTAATAACAGCCGGTAAGAAGGAAACGGAGGAAAAGACCAAGAATATAGAGGCTAAACTATCTAAGAGAACACGAAAACACTGGGACACAGGGTTCTAATGCTTCACGTCTGTGTGGTCTGCCACTACGTCTTACTACAAACAAACAAAACCGGACCACAAATAAGGGTTGGGATGCGAAAGTTCGTACCTATAGGGAAGGAAAAGGTTACAATTGGATGTTACAGGGAACTAAAAAATTAAGTATTAAGTCTACAACGCGAAAAGTCGGTGGAAACACTAAACACGAAACATTTAACGGCAGTTGGTAACCCGCATGAAGAAGCTTAGCTACGAATTCATGACGGTGATGTTCAGATGTCTGACACTGAAAAAAGATATGATTGACAGTACCTACTGCTCGATCACATGGACATAAGTTACTTGCGATAAGATTAAGGCGATAGAAATGAGCAGGCGTACACACATGATTTAAGCGGAATCGTAGGATTGTAGGAATATGATGCCGAGTGTAGCTACCAAACGCGAAACACGGTTTATTAGGAATATCAGGCAGAAGCGTGAATAAGTGCTTACCTTTCAACTGGGAAGTTCGGCGCCATTCTGCACATCACTGATCGTGGAGGAAGTGACGACAGTGTTCCCATAAGTCTGTGTGTGGAACTGTGATATAGTAATCCAAACCAGTACCCTGGGCGACCTCTTTAGCTAAGATATCCGCTGAGACGTTACCATGTATTCCAGAATAGTCCGGAATCCATGTGAATAATACTGTAAACTTACGGAGGAACAAGTCATAACTTAATGTGCATAAATTTTGAATGTACCAATTATTGGTATGTTCGGGATTGTACAAATGAGAGCTTGTAATATTCCAGAATATCAAAAGAATATATCAAACTCACTAATTCATGTTTCGTATTTAATATGCTCCGACAATTCCATTGCAGTATCCGCATGTTTTACTTTATAGGAGGGGGAGATCCCGCGAGTCGAAACATCTCATCATATGCTGATTGTAACTTTTGCTTCCATATACCGGTTGTTTCAATGTTGGCGATTAGATCGGCAAATGTGTTAAAGGCGTGTGATATTGACGCGTGGGGATCCGAAGGTTGCCCTTGAGGACTTGGCTTCCGTGATGTAGATGCATTCTCGGTAGGAGTAGCAGGTATCAAACGCACTATTGGAGTTCCAGAATGTTCTGGAACCGTTTTCGGATTACTTAGTAAATTCAGATATGATGCCCTGTCATAACCTGGGGTGACAGGTGGGCGGGGGGGGGGTTATTAACCACCATAGTAAATTTACGCTTTCGAGGGTGAGTTTCGTTCGATTGAGATGGTCTATTGGGTAAAGGAGGAAAATGTTGGGGCATCAGAAGGGGGTTAGATAGGGACTGTAATGGGGCAAAATAGTTTTTCACTTCAAAATATGATTTGTTTTCAACACTCATAATGCGTTTAATTTCTTTTTGTTGTTTATGGATTTCACAATGTTCTGCTCCCGCAGGATGATTTCCGCCACAGTTAGCACATTTAACGACTTGGTGAGTGCAATCTTCAGTAGAATGAGTAAGGGAACACTTCCCACATCTCGGCTCTCTGGAACGACAATTAGTAGCGGTGTGTCCCTACCGCTGACATCGTTTACATAATAAAGGAGAGAATATAAAGACCTGAACCTCTAACATGACTTTAAAAATGGACACGTGTTTCGGAAGTTGTTGACTCTCGAATACAACCTTCACAGTACCTGTAGGGATATATTCAGTTTTTCCGTCTTTCGATGAACGTCTATTTAGACGTTGTACTTTCACTACAGGATATGGTGAGTCTAAATAGGTGAGAATGTCGGATTCGGAAAGAGTAGTGTCTACTCCCCGTATGACCCCTACTCGCTGAATATTCGAAGACGGAATAAAAGCAGTCAATTTCTTTTCTGTAAGAAGGGGATGAGAAAGAAAGGCGTTTGCTGCCTTACTAGACATGAAAGTAACTTGAATTCTATTTCTTCCCTTCCTATGTATGGCCTTGACTTCACCAATGTGCCTCTCGTAGAAAATCCGTACCAGAGCCATAGGGTGAACATGTCCTATTTTATTGGTAGAGTCAATCGATTCGACAAATACTATGTAAGGGCCAAGATGAGTGGTAGAATAGGTAGATACAGGAACGTGCGGACGCTGATCCGAATCACGTATTGAATCTTGAGAACTGTCTCGTTGGGTAGCAGTATTACTAACGTCCATGGGTAGATCCTTACGCACGGCACCTTTACCAATGTTAGGAGGTCGGCCTAAAGGGCCGCCACCACTATCTACAGACATAATAGTCCAAAAGGAATTACCCTATACTAGCACCAGAACAAACACAAAAGAAAATAACTAGGATACAAACACAAACATAAAACACTCTACTTATCTACAGACAGGAATACGCCGCTGCACCAGTGACCGGAGCGAGACGTGTGCACCGCACAACAGCCGAACACCGAATGGCATTGGAATAATAAATGATTTACATCAGCACTCAGAGTACCACATAAACAGGAGGAGTGGGGGGAGAGGTTAAAACGATGTTTATACAAAGGAGTAAGAGCATGGTTAAAGCGAAGACGAATAATGTTGGTAATGTGACGGCGAGAATAGTTACCCTTCAAATACCAAGGATAGGGAGGAATACAAGGCTGAATATTGTAATAATAGCGACCTTTATAAGAAGCTGATCTAGTCCAATCTTCTTGCCACTGACCATAAGCATAATGTTTAAGAATTGGATAAAAATCGGGTAGAGGAACTGCAAGTTTAAGTAGGGATTTGCCATCACGAACAGCTCGCTTAGCGAATAAATCTGCCTGTACATTCCCATAGATACCTATATGACTAGGGACCCAGACAAAAGTGAGAACCACCCCAGATTGATGCAAAGTATAAATGAGACTTTTAACATGATACAAATACCAGTTAAAAGAAAGATGAGATGACTTGAGCGACTGAACTGCACTGAGGGAATCCGTATAAATAGCTGCGTTAGGTATAGAATGATGCTTGATGTACATGAGAGCTTGACGAATAGCAAAAATTTCCGCAGTGTAGATAGAAAAGTCACTGGGTAAACGATAGAGTTCAGCAACATTGGTATTGACAATTTAGAACGCTGCTCCAACGCCAGAAGAGTTTTTTGAGCCGTCTGTATATATGTGGACGCCAGAATCACTTAGAGCAAAACGTAGCTTCTTAAAAGGAGGGCCAGTCAACGAAGAACCAGGAAGAGAAGAGGAAAAAGAAGATGTAGGGGAGATAATGATAGAAGGAACAAAAAATAAACAATCAAAATTTACTGAATAAACGGGGGAAGAAGCAGTGCGTAAGATAGTGTTTTTATAGGAAAGAAGAAATTGATATGCATACAACAAAGCAGGCGTCTTACGACGGCGGGCCTGTGAAAGAAGAGAATATTCATCTAATAACTGCAATTTAGGAAGCAATGGGTGTTGAGCCAGAGCAAATCTTTTAAGTAAATATTTAGATGTGATCATTTTACGGCGAATGGGAAGAGGGAGTTCACCGGTCTCGACAAGGAGAGCATTAGTAGGGGTAGACAACAATGTTCCAACACAAGTTCCCAGGGCTTTAAATTGTAAAGTATTTAAGTGGTTAAGAACAGAATCCGACGCAGTATCTATAACATGCGCACAGTAGTCGAGTCTAGAGCGAATAGTAGCGGAATATAACAACTGAGCTGTGCCAGGGTCAGCACCCCATGATCGTCTAGTAACCACTTGGAGAATTTTAATATACATATCAGAAGAATGACGTAACTGAGTAATATGATGTTTCCAAGATAATGAGCGGTCTAGCATAACACCAAGGTATTTATGGGAGGAACAAAAAGGAATGACGTGTGAATCGAAAACAAGTGGCTCAGAGTTAAACCTACGCTTAGAGGTAAAAAACATTGCACAGCATTTGGAGGTAGAAAGTTGAAGACCATGGAAAGTAAGCCATGTAATGACTTGCTCCATTAGCTGATATATATGGTGACGACACACATCGACATTACTATGAGAGTAATAAAGAACTATATCATCAGCATAAAAGAGAATGCGAGCTTTTTGGGTAACCAATTGTTCAAGATTACTCATATACAGGGCGAAAAGCAGACCACTTAAAATGTCTCCCTGAGGAACACCGACAGATGACAGACGACAAGGAAGAGAAGAATAAGCAGATTTAAGTGAAAGTTTCCGATACGTAAACAAATTACTCAAGATGTGGAGAAAATGAGCAGGAAAACCTTTCTTTGCAAGATTAGTCCAGAGAAGATGAAGTGGTATGGAGTCAAAAGCTCCTCGTATGTCCAAAAAAATAGCAATAAGACAATCCTTACGAATTTGCGCTAATAAAATATCGATAAGTAAAATGTTAATAGCATCTTGAGCACAACGACCTTTAAAGTAGGCGAATTGATATTTGGGAACCAAATTATAATATTCAAGAGACCACAGGATTCGTTGAAGGAGAATTTTTAAAAACGTCTTGCGGATACACGAACCAAGGACAATCCCTCGAAAGCCGTTAGCGTCAGTTTGAAGTTGACCAGGTTTGGGGATAGGCACTAAAAAAAATCATTCCAAGAGGTAGGAACAGAAGTAGTGAGAAGTATATTATTATAGAGAGCTAATAAAGCTTGTTTAGCACGTAGAGGGAGAATCCGGAGCATATCATATGATATATAATCAGGGCCCGGAGACGAACTCTTTGCATTACACAAGGTGGCCTCAAGTTCAGAAAGGTGTATAGGTTGGAGTAATACAGAAAAGCGGGAAGAGCATGGAGACAGGGGGATAATAAAGTCGGGCACGACATAATCAGGAGTGAGGGAGTTGAGAAAAATAGATAGAATCTGTGGAGGGGTGACAGAGGGTGGAATGTATTGAGAAGCTCGGGTAAGGGAACGAATTGCACTCCATAAGTGAGAAGACGAAGTATGAGCGTTTAGGGAGGAAATAAAGGATCGCCATGCAGCACGGCGTTTAGAAAGAAAAACTCGTCTAGTATAAGCAATATGTTGTTTAAGACGGAAATAATGGTGGGGGGCTAATGTTTTCCTGTATATCCGGAATAAACGGCGTCGTTTAAGAACCAGATTATGGCACTCCGAGTCCCACCATCGTAAAAAGGAAGAGGGGCGAGCAGAGTGGGAAGAAATAGGTTGATAGGGATGATAAAGATCGAGATAATCTTGTATAAATTGAAAGAGAGTAGAAAAGGACAAAATATTATCCGAAATAAGCTCAATACGATGGGTAACATAAGAAATAAAAGATACTCTATCAAAGTGACGGAGGGAGCGAACATTACTGAGACATGTAGGAGCGGAAGAAGAACTAGGAAACCTACCAAGACCATACGTAAGAATAATAGGGAAATGGTCGCTAGAATGTGTATCAGTAAGACGGTGCCAAGTTACAATCGAAGCCATTGCAGGACGACATAATGATAAATCCACAGCGCTGGGAGGAGAGCCAGGGGGAGTGAGGCGCGTGGGAAAACCATCGTTTAAAATGACAAAGTCATGCAATTGGGAGGCAGTGAGGAAATAAGAACCCAGAGAAGTATCACTACTGCTTCCCCACATAGAATGATGAAGATTGAAGTCCCCTAAGAGGAGAAGCTCGTTATGAGAAGAAAATTGCTGCAAGAATCGACACCATTGAATGTGAGAAATAGAAAGATCTGGAGGGCAATAAAGGTTAATAATGGAACAGCGATTATATGAGATACCAATAACAAATGTATGGGGTAGACAATACGAGATATGAAGACGTTGATAGGATAAACTATGATGAATAAATAAAGCAACACCACCGTAACCAACACCATCACAGCGTTCAACATTAAAGCCATTTAAATAAAACTCAGAGGATGGGGAAAACCAAGTCTCCTGTAATGCAATAATGAATGGGGAAATTTCATTTATCAAAAATTGTAACTCATACCGTTTAGAAGAAATACTCCTAGCATTCCACTGCAGGATACGTAGCATCTAAAGAGAACATAGTGTGCACACAGTCACGAAGCTTATAAAGTGTATGTGCGACATGCGGCTGGTCCCCTAATAATTGAATAAGTTGTAGAAATAGTTGATGAATACCACTTTGGAGATACGCCTTTTGGCGTAGTACAGGGGAACTAGATGATTGAGAAGGAGCTGAAGGTAAACACTGAGAATTACGGGACGTAGACGGAACCGGGGACGGGGAGGATGAAGATGAAGTGGATGGAAAGACCGAGGTATGTGAAGACACTGGAGTGGGTCGGATGAGATTAAGATACCCAGACTTATCGAAACCAGGTGTTGGAATGGGACGGGGCTCTGTCATAACCACCTGAGTAAATTTACGTTTCCTCGGGGTTTCCACAGGTGAAGTGGAACTAGTAGAAGGAAGAGGTGGAAAAAGATGGGTATTATTGGACATGTCAAATTGGGTCGAGGGTATTCTAGCAGACGCCTCGGAAAAGGATAGATTTTCTGTACACATAAGCTTTTTAAGGGCAGTTTGCTGTTGATGAGTAGGGCAGTTTGATGAGCCAGTATAATGTTCCTGATGACAGTGAACACAGCGGCGAATATTTTCCTGACACTCTGATGTAAGGTGATGTAACGCGCAATGTCCACATCGGGGTGATTTAGCCTGACAGTTTTTAATCGTGTGTCCATATCGCTGACATTTTGAACAGATAATCGGGGAAAATATGAAAGGGGAAACCTCTAAATGCACTTGAAACAAAGAGACATATTGAGGAAGAGTCTGAGAACGAAAAACAATCTTAACTGTTCCAGTAGGAACATAGTTCACTCCACTGGGCTCCACAACCTTGCGGTTAAGCCGCTTGACCGATTTGACCCGAACATCAGATTTGAGGTATTTAAGAATGTCAGCATCAGAAACATCCTTTTCCACACCGCGTACAAGTCCAACACGAAAGATATTAGAACTGGGAATATATGCTTTCAAGGAGTGAGTTGCAAGTATTGAATGACGTAGAAAGGAATTAGCTTGGATCGCGGAACTAAATTCCACCAATAATCTATTGCGTCCTTTGGGCGTTATACCTTTCACAAAAATATCATTATCGTAAAACAAGCGCCCAAGCGCCATGGGATGTAGCCCACCAATATTTTTCGACTTAGTTGATTCAACAAATACAATAAATGGGCCAAAATGAGCCTGTTGATAAACCTCCAACTCTTCAGGAGGTGGGGGAGGTGGAGGAGGCGGCTGAGCGGCATTAGACTGTTGAGGTTGTAAAGGCTGCTGTAATGAAGTCGTATTTGAAGTGAGATTAATCAAATCGGTTTGCATCGGCACAGTTTCTTCACGACCAACATTGGCATTAGATGAGGGATCCGGTGCCTCATCTCCTCCACTATCAGTATCCATCACCAAAGCGTACACAGACACACACTCGCCAAACGGTCACACACTACTTGTCACCGCAGGCAAACACCAGACTGCAACCAAAGAACGATCCGCACCGTACGAGACACACGAACGGACTACCAATACTTGTAATAAATCACACTGTAACACTCATATACAGTATACCAAAATACACAACTGTGGAGAGAGTTGTAGTTTAACATATTCGTAATGTCTACAATTGCAGTATGCGACACTGGGTGCAATGTCCCGCTAAGTCGGGCTCAAGGAGGATATGTAAGAGAGAAGGAACCTCTCCGGGTGAAAAAGGGAATACCAAAGCAGGTCAATAAGTCTTAACGAGTTTTTAGCCATGGAAGGAGGGATCAACTGACTGAATTTTACGATCCAATTCTTCGTACACTAGGGGAAATAAAATCGTCCGGCTTTTATACACATATACATGCATTTTCATTATAGTCCGTTATGCCTTCCAGCGTTCAGTCTGCAAGCCTCTGTGAATTTACTATACGTCGCGACAATCCTCTATTTGCAACTAGTGCCGTGACCTCATTTAATTCTATACCTCTTATCTTTAAATCGTTAGAAACTGAGTAAAACCACTATCATCTTGGTCTCCCTCTACTCCTCTTACCCTCCATAATAGTGACTATTATTCTCCTAGGTAACCTATCCTGCTCCATTCGTCGCACATGTCCCCTCCACCAAAGACGATTTACGCGTACAGTTTCATCCATCGAGTTCATTCCTAAATTAGCCGTTATTGCTTGTTCCGTGTACTCTCCTGCCATTGTTCCCACCTGTTTGTAAAATCAATAATTCTCGCTACTTCCGTGTCTTGTACTTCTAACTTATAAATAAGATATCCTGAGTCCACCCAACTTTCGCTCTCGTAAAGCAAAGATGGTCTGGAAACACACCGATGTAAAGACAGATACGTCCAGGAACTAACTTCCTTTTTACAGAACACTGTTGATCGCAACAGCCAGCTCACTGCATTAGCTTTACTACACCTTGATTCAATCTCACTTTATTACCATCCTGGGGGAACACACACAAAAAAAACTTAAAATTATCTACCTCTTCCAGCTTTGTATCACCAATCTGACATTCTTACCTACTGACATCAATTTAGACGTGGAGAGGCTAATTGTCATACCATACTCATTGCACATATTTTCAAGTTCCAACATTTTAGACTGCAGGCTTTCGGCACAATCTGCCATTAAGACGAAGACGTCAGTAGAGGCCAGGCTGCTTACTACATTTCCACCTGCCTGAATCTCTCCCTGCCAATTTATACCTTTCAGCAGATGATACACGTAAATTACGAAGAGCTAATGAGAAAGATTACAGCCTTGTCTAACCCCTGTAAGCATCCAGAACCAAGAACTCATTCTACCATCAATTCTCACTGCAGCCCAATTGTTATCATAAATGCCTTTGATTGATTCTAATAATCTACCCTTAATTCCATAGCCCCTCAGTATGGTGAACATCTTTTCCCACGTTACCCTCTCATATACTTTCGCTAGATCTACGAAACATAAGCACAACTGTCTATTCATCTCGTAACATTTTTCAATTACCAGGCGCACACCGTACTGAAAGTCGGATCCTGACAGCTCTTCTGTGGTCTGTAACCACACTGGTTTTCATCCAACTTCCTCTCAACAATTGATCACACCCTCCCTTCCAAGATGCCTGTGAATACTTTGCCTGGTATAGTAATCAATGAGATACCTCGATAGTTGTTGCAATTCTTCCTGTTCCCTTGCTTATAGATAGGTGCAATTAATGCATGTGACCAAACTGAAGGTACCTCACCAACACTCGGTTCTAATCTTAGGTACTACCGGCATTCTATGAAGCAATTTCATCCCTGCCTTGCGCTATACTTCACTACATCAGGTCTAATTTCACCTATCCCTGCTGCTTTATGACAATGGAGTTTATTTACCATCCTTTCCACTTCCTCAAGCGTAATTTCACCACATCATTTTCTTCCTCCCCATGAGCTTGGTTGTTCGCGACACCACCAGGAAGATTTCCTTTTACGTTGAGACGATTTTCAAAATATTCCCTTCACCTGTCCTGTGGTTCTCTGGGATCTATTATGAGTTCACCTGAATTAACCAGAACACTGCTCATTTCCTTTTTCCTTCATTTCCCAAGATTATGTATTTCTGCCCAGAAAGGTTTCTCTGCAAGTAGCCTTTCTAGGTGATTACCAAAATCTTCCTACGACTTCATTTTGGATTCAACGACTATTTCTTTCGCTCTGTTTCATTCTTCTGCGTACAATTCAATGTCTGCATTGGCCCTTGCTTGGAGCCATTTCTGATAAGCCTTCTTTTTACGTTTAGAAGCTGCTGTCACCTCCACATTCCACCAAGATGTTCGCCTTTGCCCATCTTTACGCACAGTCGTTCCTAATCATTCCCTTGTTGTTTCTACTACAGCATCCCTGTATACCACACATTCTCTTTCTATATCAGTAACCTGCTTACTGTCCACTGTTCGAAACTTGTCACTAATAATATCCATGTAGGCCTACTTCTGTCTAAATTCCTCGTCCTGGAGATTTTCTACACTTATCCCTTTGCAGACAGATTTCACTTTCTCTGTCCTAGGCCGTTGAGATACTCGTACTTAGTTCACTACAGATCAGACCGTGCTCTGTATAACAGAAAAGTCACCGAAAAACTCGTACATTCCTAACAGACTTCCTGAATTTGAAGTCGGTTAATATATAGTCTACTCTATGGAATTGGTACCCCTAGCCTTCCACGTGTAGCGGTGAGTAGCCTTATGCTTGAAGAATGTAGTCGTAACTGCTAAACACATACCAGCACAGAAGTCCAGCAAACGCTTCCCTTTCTCATTAGCTTCCATGTCTTCCCCATATTTACCAATCGCCCCTTCGAATACTTCAGTTCTCTTTCCAACTCTCGCATTGGTATCGCCCATTAGCACTATCCTATCTTTGCTGTTAACCCTGACTGCGATGTCACTCAATGTTGCATAAAACTTAACTTCATCCTCATCTCCACCCTCACATGGTGAATAAATTGAGACAATTCTCGTCCTAATTCCTCCAACTGCCTAATCTACCCACAACGTTCGCTCATTTACGTGCCTAACAGAAACTACGCTGCGTACAATAGTATTCCTGATAAACTGTCCTACCCCATACTCTGACTTTCACCTTTTTAACACAAATCAAGTATACTTTATAAGCTCCTGTCTCTTCCTCGTTATTTCTTCTTACCCTTAATTTCACTTACACCTAGTACATCCAGATGCATCCTCTTTTCTGACTCAGCCTGTTCTACTTTATTTTTTCCGTAGCTCCCCATCGAATTCCATTTCTTTACAAAGTTGTTTCCAAGGAGAACCTCGCCTGTCAAGTGAGAGTGGGTCACCATTACTCCCATAGGTCCGAGGCTTTCTTAAAACGTACTGAACTTGGTAAATCCATGAAGCAGGATGTCACCCTACTTACACATAGTCCTGGTGAGCATTTTTCCTCTAACGGGTTAGGGACCACCGGTGGATTGTGTAGTCCTAGCCGCATGAGCGAATGAAGGGCCATTATACAGAATATCTCTGAGGACCCACTCCTGTTCCGTAGCAACTGGTATCCCGACACTCAGGACCACTTACTAGGCCACTCAGCTGTTGCCCTTGGTTCACGAACTAGAACGTGACTACAGCAACGTACACCATGAACCATCTAATATTATTATTCCGGAAATACCGTGCATCACAGAGGTGTAAGAAGGTGTTGTGCTGAATGGATGGACAAGGAATCGACAAGAGCATAATTTAATGCCCAAAATTTTGAAATTGTATTCCTTCCGTCTTGTTCTCTTATTTAAAATTTGGTAAATAGAAGATCTAAAAAAAGCAATAACAATATAAAAATGAACTCGTTAGTTCCAACAACAACGACATAAAGTCCAAAATCAGGTACAAAAGTAGAGAGAATTATCAGGATGATAATATACGATGGATGAGTATTATTAGCTCTGAAACAGTTATACTATTTTATAAGAGAAGGTTTGCTCCATTAACTTCCATAGCCTAAGAGTCTGAGCTCCAAACTCACAGGCATAACTTTCTTGGAGTGCACAAGGTTATACAATGGCAATCTTCAAATCAGGTATTTACAGTCACTTCTGCTCAATTGTTTTTTTTTTTCTTTTCGGAAACGTAAACAGGGACGATGAGTGCCCATAATAAATGGCTATGATGTCAAAAGGTAAAGGTTGATAAAGATCGGGGGAAAACAAAATCCATGAGGGTGAAAAACCTGCGCTCCTTGTAGAAAACTCTTAAAACGTTAAGTGGGCTTATGGCCCCAACATACAGAGGCTAAGCGTATTGTGCGCCGGGGAGACTAAATGATAAACATTAAATACCAAAATCTGTTAATAATTTTAGAGGATAAGAAACTTTAGTCACCCCATACCGAGATGAACGGTAGTCAACAGAGGGTAATCACTCTTGTCCCCTTACATTATGTATTTCCCAGTAGGGAATAAAACAGATTACTTAGACTGGCGAAATTTTTTACATTTTAACAGCAGAGTTTAGTAATGTACATGAAATAAAAGAGTTTTGAATCATTCCATATGTTAAGAAAATTCTGCCATTACCTTGAGTTGCTGGGCCTTTGAACGCCGACTGCGTCCTCTGCCACTTTAGTATACGCCGCACACAATAAACTGGAGCCATGACCATGACAATACGGCCTTAAAGCGCTCAGCTTTTATAGTATCTGGAGGGGAAGTTCCAGAACTCTTTACAGATAGGCTGGATGCTTGTACACACCCCAAAACAAAATTTATTTGGCTAGAGAAAGTATACACAAATTATCTTTAATCCCGGCGGAGAGGACAATTAGGCAGATGGTAGAGACATCTAATAGATGAAAATCCAAGTGTATTGCATAATATTAATTCAAGTTCAATTACATAGATATCCTTATAGAAGGCAAGCAGTCTGACTGGACGGTGAAGGTGCACCCCCGGTACAGACCGCCACTCCCTAAGGTTTTGCCACGGTATGAACAGCTTTGAAATCTTGAATCTTGCCGTACATAATTTTTGATAAAACATATATAAGTTGGAGTATCACTTGACAGAGAGGCCTTTCATGTTTAGTTGTTGAAGTAAAGTAGTTTAGATAGTGTTTGCGAAGTACTAGAAGTTCGGGGTGTTGCGCCCAGAGTCGACAGCAAGAGCGGCCGCCGATGACGATGTCAGGATGGGGTCGCCCGGGCCCCCAAGTTACCCTGAGATATCATCCTCCCGTATATTTTGAGGAGCAACCAAGGCGATGGTCACAAAGTACCAAGTAGCATTGTTCGGGCCAAATATAGAGTGGGCGGTTGGAGTTCAGCATCAAAGCCACTCCAGAGGATGATATTCCCAAAGGAGTCAGTTTGGACGGAGTCTTGGCCGGAATGAGGCGGGTCCATACCCCGCGCCGGCATCTATCGCTCATTGACACGACGTGGCCTCAGGTGAAAATATGGCACTGTAGTATTGATTTTTGGGGCAACTGTAACTTACTCACAGAGAGTGTTACATGTGGTGCAGGTACGGTTGGCGACTTTGGAGGAATAGTGTACGGAGTTTCTGACACAGGTTTGGAGGCAGGGTCCTTAGTGGCAGAATAATAATGAGATCATTGAAGGGAAGGTTTAAAAACAAGGATTTAAGCAAAAAATGAAATTTAAGTTATGATGTTACTTAAATACATACAATATTTCACAGCCAACAGGGGCAGCAAGACTCCTTATTCTAACTTGATTATATAAAACTTAAACTAATAAGATGCTAAGGAAGGAAATATAATTAAATCAACAACATCATCCCTTGGTGGCATATACTGAAGAAGCAAATGCCTTTACACAGGTTTTACTTGACACAGGTGTAGCACAAAAATCTTTTCATTTCATTGACAGGAGTAAAAAAATCAAGCCTAATGCAGGGTTAATGAAATATGAGGGCAAGCTTGCCCGCGGAAACAAAGTTTTTAACCATTACCTGATCTCCAATTTTTTACTTGGTGGATCTTTGTCCACGGTCATACCTCATTTTTACTCTCCGGTGAGAGGCCTTAAGATTATTTCTAGCTTTTCCCCATAAATCTGGGATATTCTCTGGATCTATTGTCTGTGGCAAAATCTCATTGGTCGACTACGAATTTGACAAATGAGTATTTGGGACAAACTTAAACATAAGAGAAATTGGAGAAACTTGTGCTACTTATGAATGGCCGAGTTAAATGCTAATGATAACCAGTGTAAGGAAGTGTCCCTTTGGGAATGATCTTCGTGGTGAAAAGCAATAAGGGCAGGTCGAGGATTATGATTAACCCGCTCAGCTAGGGATGGTTGTGGGTGGTGCGCAGATGTCGTGACATGCGAGATAGAGAGATCGAAACAGAACATACGAAATCAATTACAGGGGAACGGCTTATCGTTATCAGGAACAACATATTGACAAGGTCCAAAAGACGACAAAACAGAACTGAGACAAGAAATAGTAAACTGAGTAGTGGCAAGCCTAGTCGGAAACAGCCATAAAAACCGAGTAAAACCACCCACAACACACAAGAATGAATTTAATACCATTCCCTTTATATTGGGGAAGGGTGTGACGTAATCCATGTACAATCGCTCCATAGGGCGAGATACTTGGTGTGAGGACAATAGTCTTTAATTAGCTGACAACGTGGGCTTGCTAATCAAACAAGACTTACATGCCTTAACCAGTTCCCTAATCTCGCCATCCATGCTCTTCCAGATAAACGTCCCTCTTATCTTCTCTCAGGTTTTATAGATGAATAGATTTCCCCTAATGCGATCTCATGGTAATACTTCAAAATCATAGGTACTAGCACTGCTGGAACGACAATTTTTGTCTTCTGATCGTGCCTCGAAGGGCCACACAGATCTCCATTCCTCAAAACATAAGAGACGACATGTTCCCCAGAAGAAAGGGTTTCCATAATAGGAGCATGCACCGTGTCTCCACGCTGGCATTTGGCTATATCGTCAAATAACAAAGAGGCATTAGTCAAAAGTGCACTTATGCAATTGGTTTGAAAATAGAAGGGGAACGTCTTTCCTCCGGATCAACAGAATTAGAATCGCCGGAAAACATTCGGCTTAAGCCACTGCGACTTCGTTCTCCGACACTCGAATGTGTAGCACGTCAAACTGAAAAGCTGAAACCCTAGTCGCCCAACGGGTGATGCGTCCGGTACAACGGGGCCTAGGAAAAATCCAGCTCAGAGCCTGATCGTCGGTCTCCAATTAAAATTTAACGTGCTCAAGGTAGAGGCGGAATTTTTCGAAGGCAAATCAGACGGCCAGTCTTTTCAACTCAGAGTACTTGGTCTCTTGAGGTGACAATGTTCCAGGCGCATTGTTAGTTGGGCGCTTCCCGATTTCATATTCCTGAAGAAGAACCGCCGCACCGCAGATAAAGCGGTGTCTGCCTGTAAAGTTAACTTCTTGGAGAAATCTGGCATTGCCGAGACCGGGGCGTTACACAGAGTTGATTTCAGATCCTCAAACACAGCTTGCTGTGATGTCCCTAATTCAAACTGGGCACCTTTCCTGCGGAGAAAGTTTAGGGGTTCCTTCCTACTAGCAACGATTAGGAATTCACCATGCTGATGAATCTGGCAACACCTTTAGCATTTTTAGGAGGCTCGAATCTACGGATTGCGTGAGTTCTGAAATGATCGACTGAAACTCCAGAAGGTGACACAGTATGGCCCAAGAAGGACATGGATGGTTTAGCAAAAGGTACCTTTGACAACTTGATCCTCAATCCAGCTTTACACAAGTGTTTAGAGCTTTCTCTAGACGAGCGAAGTGTTCTTCAAAGGTCTCGGAGAAAACAACATCATCCAGATAATGGTACAGATAATTAAATTTAATATTGTAGAAGATACTAACTAGCAGCCTATTAAAAACCGCCACGTCCCCAGGGAGCCTGAAAGGCATCCCGTTGTATTCATACAAGTTCCATTCACTAGCGAAACCAGTCAGATATTTCGATTCTTCCACCAGAGGTATCTGGTTATAGGTTTGGATAAGATCTAATATGGTGAAGAACATGGCCTTACGTTTGAAAATATAAGAACAGTCACGTCCGTAGGGAGCCAGAAAGGCACCCGGTTGTATTCATGCAGGTTCAATTCAGTAGCGATAGCAGTCAGATATTTCGATTCTTCCACCAGAGGTATCTGGTTTTAGGCTTGGTTAAGATCTAAGATGGTGAAGAACATAGCCTTACGAAACCAAGAAAGATACGAATGCAAGTCGGGAAGGGGTGCTGATTATAGAATTATCTTACGATTTAATGCCCTCTAATCAAGCCGCCTTGAGGTTTCTGAACCAGAAAAATGGGTGAATAATACGCATACTTGGAGGGTCGAATGATACCATACCTCAGCATTTGGTCAATGATTTCCTTGAGGGACTTTGTTTGAGGTGGAGATAGCCTGTACAGAGGAAATCTTAGACGGACCGAATCCGGAAACTCGATTTTGTATTCAAGTAAGTCAGTCACACTAAGATTTTCCGAAAGACGTCGGAAAATGACTGACATAATTTACGAATGCAATTAGCCTGTTCCTCAGGTAGATGGCTAACGTCTAACGACATCTCACTCCCGGTAGACGAAATAACAGATGATGTTACAGAATTACATTTTAAATGAGGTATATGGAAATTAATCCTAAATTTGAATGTGCAGGAGTTACTTTGAAAATCGAGCACGATACCGGAATATAACATAAAATCTACACCTAATATCACAGGCCATGACAAATTTTTACCAACAAATAACATATAATTAGATGTAAATTTAGAAATACGAAGTTTCACCTGAGTAAATCTTAAAATTTCTAGTGGGCAAGAGTTAGCGAAAACACATCTTACAGAAGGAGAAACTTATTCAGGAAATTTACAACTAAGCTTTAATTTTGAATACCATTCTTCCGAAACAATAGAGTGAACACTTCCGGAATCTAAGAGGGCAGTAACATGTTCATTGCTTATTTCAATTTTATGGAATGGAACAAAATCTGAAGTATCGGAGGCAATCTTGAGGCACTCTTTTGGACCTTCAAAGATGGTCTTAGGCGTTCTTCCCTCTTTAGAAGATATGATTTCCGATTTAAACTGGGCTGGGCCTTGAGGTGCAAATAGTGGCGCGGACTCAGCCGAGCACCCTAGTCATTTTCTATTGCTGTGGTTAGCAAAGGTAAAACCAGAAGTAGGACAAGAAGATATACTATTTGACAAGTTACAGTTCTTAGCCTGGTGTGTGAATGGCCCGCATTTGGAACAACCTTGAGAAGACGATCCTCTTCCGTACTGACTTTTAATGGGACAGCATAGTCCCCATTTCTACCCGCAGACCCTGACATTAATTTATTAACTTTATTAGACAGTTTATAAATATGTTGAGCCAAGGAGTTTGGCATATTTTAGTGCTCATCTCTGATTTTAAGAGGAAATAGATCCCCTACACTATTACAGAAATTAAGGAGTATAGCCTGAACACGTTTAAGCTGGTTTACTTTCCGGGTTGAACCGTGTTGTCGTTTTTTGTACATTACATACAGTTTGCTGACGTTTCGAATACATCGCAGTATTCTTTGTCAGGGCGACTGAAATACCCCTACTCGATCCGAGGTAACCAGTCTCCCAGGCAGCAATCCCACTACAAAGGGTGGTTCCTGACCTTGATCTATATATCCTAGCCTTTCTGGCTGACGTAAGCAGTGAAAAAAAGAGATCTACATCATTCGGAATTCTTTCATCCGCACGAAGAAAATGCTTTCGAGAGCGGATATGAACTCATCATCATCATCAACATTCTAAACCATTTCCAGTTTCCCGGGTGTGGTATATGTACCATGTGCCTTGTACCATTCCTCCTCCACCAACTTGTTGCAATCATGACCTCTCAGCAATACATCGTTCTTAACTGAATCTATCCATTTCCTTCGTGGCCTTCCCACGGGTCGTCTTCCTTACTTTTCTGTCAAATTCCTTCCTTGCAGTTCTGTTAACTGGCATCCTCTTCATGTGGCCAAACCACTTCAGTCTTGATATCTGAATCTTATTGAGGAGAAAATCATCTATTCCTACTTCTTCTCGAATTTTCTCATTCCTAACTTTGTCTTTCCTGGTTTTATGGATCACAGTGCGTAGAAATTTCATTTCAGCTGCCTGGAGTTTGTAATTATCTCTATTGGTCAGTGTTGTGGTTTCGAGACTGCATGTAAGAATTGGTGTATAATAGGACTTGTACAACGTCATTTTTGTTTTCATAGGTATTTGCTCATCCCACAGCATGTGTCTTACCTGGTGGAAAAATTGTGTTGCCTTATTGATTCGATTGTTCACCTCATGTTTTGCTAGGTTGTCATTTGATAGAACGCTACCCAAAAAGAGCGGAACTGAACTAAGCTAACTAATTAAGGAATATTACAATGTAATTAACATGCAGATAATTATGATAACCACACCTGATGATTTATTGTTTGTATAAAAGTTCTAGTCTTCTCTCTTTAGCTCTTGTGTACTGCTCTGTTTCTTTCTTATTAAACTCCGGGATGTTTCCCAAGGCTGAACAGAGCCATCTTCTCATAGTGTTTCTCACAAAAATGTCAACCCCATTTTGAGTCGAAGAACGACGTTAACTTTCAACAGTTGGCATGTGTATGGTGACGGTTTTATTCACAGCATTGACGCATTACCAGAAAGTCATTCCGAATGAAGAAGCCTTAACAACGTTTTAGCACCGGCAGCCACTCGCAGACCTGGTCTTGAATATAGAACTTGCAATTCTGTTTTCAGTTTTTGTTCATTCTACGATTATATGCCGATCCTACCTCGTTCCTACATCTTTGTTTGTTAAAGGGTTCACTTGCAGTCTCGTCGTATTTATAATCTCTGTGCATTGCTCTTTGTATCGAGATATCGATTATAGGAAATACCTTAGCATTGTTGATTTTACAGCGGTGTGAAAAATTATTAGAAAAATTTGAAAATTTTGTATAAAACCACTTTTATTGATATTTTTCTTCCAATTGAAATTAATCACATATTTAGTATTTGGTATGCATTCGCTTTGATTATATGGCAGATTCAGTGCGATATGGCATGCTTTCTTACATTTTTTTAGCAGGAATCTTTGATTTGCTTATCATAGTGCCATTTATTAATAAGTGTCTCTATGATATTTGTCTTTGTTGTAATGCTGTTTTTCTTCAGTTTTCATTTCACAATGGCCCAGAGATTCTCAATGGGGTTTACATCTGGACTACTGCAGGCCAAGAAAGTGCTTTTACTTTCTTTCCACTTATAAGTTTCGTCACAGACTTCGCTTTATGGCAAGGAGCAACATCGTGTATGAATACAAAGTCACCATTGGGAATCCACTCTCTCATTTGCGTCAATAATCTTCTTTCAAGTACTGTTTTATATTGAGGCTGCTTCATCATACCCTCTACAATATACAGACGTCCTATACCATGAACTGACGTAACACTCCAGACCATAACCTGGATGGGATGCTTGACAGTTTGTGCAATTAATTGGGGCAAGAACTCTTCATCAGTGCTTCTCCTCACGTACTCACTACTTTCGCCTGTTATTTCAAACACTGGTTCGTCGGAAAAACATGCCTGGAAAATTATAAACATATCTAATACCATACACACATCAGTATAATGAAAATTAAATGAATAAGTTTCTTGCAAGGGGAATTTCATTCATTTGTGTTAAATTAGGAATTTTCTTTCTTCAGAATATCGTATCATAATTCAGGTTCATTGACTGGTATTATTATAAGTAACCAATTATAATTTTATAATACCTTGCTCCAGTCATCTCCGAATCGTTCACTCACGTCTTTTGCCCACGCTTCATCCAGGTGTCAGCGCAAGACACACACAAGCCAGTAAGGGGACATCTGATTCAGTTGTTTCCTAATCACTGTTTAGGTTCACAGCTTCCTGCACTGATGATGTCAGATTATCCTCATATTACTTCTCTTTGTATGAGTCTACCTTGCAGCTGGGGGTGGCATGTTCATAATTCCACAAAACAAGCTGGTATCTTCCCTTCCAATACCTGAACATCTCATTCCATAGCACAATCTCAGGTTGCTTCATAAGTCCAGTTATTCACTTCAGACGTTCTAGAAGCAATATAAAACTGACAGCTGTCACAATACAAATATAACATACAGACTACACCAACCCTCTCTTCGTCATCATATAACTTCAAATCTCGCGCACAACAGTTAGCACATGCACAAGCTGAACGAATAACTTCTCGCAGAATCCTCAAATCTATGAACCTAAACCCACTTGAGGATTTATCTTCCATCTTGTATTCATCGAACGAAATGCCTCAATCAATATTCGTCTCAGCAGCACTGGATATCTTGAACGAAGTACTGCGGATACTGGTATCCTGTTCTGTGCCTTGCCCTCATACATTCGATTTCTTTTTCGTAAACCGAGAAGAACTGTCCTTTTTTTACTTTCTTCAAAACTCTACGTTCACCTCAAGGCATACTGTTACTTTGAATAACATACAACTAACAAAATTAGCAATTGGTAAATCGGATATGAAACCACAGCAACACATATAGATAAATACGCTGTCAACAAAGGAACCTGAAGAATGCGGCGGCCATACTTTTCCACAGCTTTATTGATGACAGGTTTCCATGGAAGAAAGACAAACACGTGGAAATTCTCCGTAAGAGTAATGAAAAAACTCGTCCTACAGAGTTGGGCGTGGCAGTATACAAGCAGTTACAGATACTCATTTTTCTCATATTTACAGATGGCATTGACCTGTAATATTTTTTATTAAAATCCTGACATGTTAAGGTATATTATGAGCAAATAAAAATTGGCTATTTTTACTCATTTTTACGTATGTTCCCCCTTAAAAGGTGTTTTATGGGTATCATAGGTAGTTTAAGACAGTATAGTACATCATCTGTGTCAAGACACATACAAAATGTAGTTACTAAGGAGATACTCTAATATCAAAATAAAGCTACACTAGAGGGTTCGGTCAAAGCTTTAAGAGTATTATGTCAGCAGATTGGAAAATGGAACAATACCCACTGGCTGGAAACGATCCATCATCTACGTTCCTATACCAAAAAAGGCGATCTGTTGGACTGCACAAACTACAGTACGCTTGTCCTAATATCACATGCTAGTAAGGTGTTGCTAAAGATCATGCAACGAAGATTAGAACCTTAATTGTCTAAACCTCGAGCTCGTTTTAGGATAGATATCATTAATAATATGCGTTGGATGGTAGAGGGAGCACAGGAGTTGGTCATCAGAAGGCCTTTTATAGTGTAAATCACAGGACCATGAGGGATGTCCTTAGACGGATTAACATCTCTCTGTTTTGGATCCCAACTACCGATTTAAATTCACACTCTTGACTTAGTTATATGGTTCTTCGAGTACTGATATACATTTTACCTGCACTTTTTCTGACCGTAATTTGGCAGGTGCGATCCTAGCTCAGTCAGGTGGTATTTGAAGGTGTTCAAATACGTCATCCCCAAGCTGGTAGATTTACGAGCAGGTAAATGTGCTCTTGCGGGACTAACTTCCGGCACCTCGGCGTCTTCGAAAACTGTACAAGTAGAGTAGTTAGTGGTACGTAAAGCCAATAACAAAAATATTCAATACTATTGTTGAAATTGTACTTTTTCTGTTCTTCTGGGTATATTTTATCTTACTGTATATTATTTACTTCTCATTGGCAACGGTGAGGTTTGTATTCGTGGTTCCTTCTTATAGTTAACCCCAGGAATACTAACGGGGGGTACATTGTGCCCACCACCTGCTATTTATTGCTCTGTTTCTTTTGACATTTAATATTAAAAGGCTGTAAAATATATTCATTGTTACCAACTCCGAATGGTGTATTTGGTTTGCTCATTTTTACCGTCTGAAGGCGGCGCAGTCATTCAAACATGAGTGAGCAAGAAGTAACCCCTTCACTTAATTAGTATTGGCAGGATTTGTAGCGCTGTTGGCCACTCACAGTAAAACTGAAATAGTTTCTTTCTTGACTGCTACTAGACATTACTAACTGGATAGTTCTGTGTGTACTCCAAGAGCATTGCACCTGATGGATGGATGCTGGAATACTCTCCGAGATAGCTAACTCGTCTGAAGATGACGACATTGATATTACTGTTAGTGAAAACGAAGAAGGAACTGAGAATATATATATATTAAAAAAGCGAGCTGGATTACCATCATGAGAGAGATACACAGATAAACCCAATTTCAAAACTGTTATCCGCCAGACGCGTAGAAATGATTCATCAGACTGAATGTAGAACATTGAAAATATTTGCACTTTAACAATAGCTCAGTCAGCTGTTTATTTATGAGGTTGACAGCTGATAATGTTACCAAGTTGAAATATATTTCTTTAGTTGATTGTAAGGAGTGTGAAATAAGTTGGTAAATATCTCCAATAATAAACATCAGAGATTCACAGGAACTTGACTTTAAGTGCTCGTCACAAAGCGCACTCCCGTTGGTATACAATGACATTAAAAATAGGGTTGATATTCCTAGGGTTAAAATTGAAAGTCACGCAGATAACAATAGAACAACAGTGGAAGCTATTGGATGAGGGTGACAGTGGGTTGAGTGAGAAGACGTATGCATAGAGCGGAACTTTCTTTCACACATCACAGGAAAACTAGAATCCAGCTTTAAATTGTTGATGCTAGTAAAATAAATTTTAATTTATCTTCTGGGAAAATAAATTGTTAGATGATGCAAATATCTGTGAGTTTTCCGCAAATGTGTAGTAAAGCTGGAAATATGGTCATAATAATTATAACACCAGCTGCGCGGCGGAAATACTTGATGCGAGTCCCTCGACCTCTTGACGCGAGTGTAACGTCCAGCCGCCAGAGCAAATGAACACTATGACTATCTCGAGGAAGAACATCTATACTATACACTCTTATGCCTTTCAGCGTTCCGTCTGCAAGACTTGTGAAGTTACTAAACGCCTCAAGAATAATCTATATTCAACTATCCCTGAGACCTCGTTTATTTCCATATTCTTATCTTTAAAACTGATTCTGACCATCGTCTTCTGTGTTTCCCTCTACGTCACTTACCTTCCACAACTACTTCATTATTCTCCTAGACAACCTACCTTCCTCCGCTCGCTTCACATGACCTCTCCACAGAAGCCGGTTCACGTGTACCGCTTCATTTATCGTGTTCATTCCTAACTCAGTCTTAGTACCTTCCTGCCATTGTTCCCACGTGTTTGTATCAGCTATTTCTAACAGCAAACAGACTGGTACACAGATAGCTGACTTCTTTCTTACAGAACACTCTGTCTGCGCGGTTAGAGTCACACACCTGTCAACACCACTGTCGCCAGCCCTGAAGCTGGTTTTCCGTGGTTTCCCATTTTGATACCAGGCAAATGCTGAGGCGCTTCCTTCGCACTGCTGTCCCGTCGTCATAAGACTTACCTGTGTCGTAAAGCAAATTGTAAAATAAATAAAACACACACTGCGAGCTTCACACTTACTGTGCTACCATCCTGGGAGAATACACATCCTAAATAGCTGAAGTGATCTACCTGTTCCAGATTTGTATCACCAACTTCAGATTCAAAAATTCTGTAAAGTTTCTGGATACTCACTGCATCTATTTTCAAATTACTACTAGGCCACCATATCTCAGTGTTAGAGCAACCAACGCGAAGTTTCTAGATCCCGGGCTTCAGCAGAGTCTGCCAAACTGCTTACTGAATCCCTCCCTGTCACTTTCTACTTTCCAGTAGTTTATCCATTAAAAGTAGGAATAACAAACAGCTTTGTCTAATTCCTGTAACTCCTTGAACAAAGAACTCATTTCGCTCTCCGTATCCCAATTGTCATCATAAATGACTTTGATTGCTCAATTAGAGTATATATATTATTTGCTTTACGCCGCACATAAATTCAGATAAGTCTTATGGCTTCGCTGCGATAGGAGAGGCCTACGAGAAGGAAGGAATCTTCCGTGGCCTTCATTAAGGTACAGCCATCTTTAGGGCTGCCAACAGTGGGGTTCGAACCCACTATCTCCCGGATGCAAGCTCACAGCTGCGCGCCCCTAACCATACAGCCAACTCACCCGACAATTATAGCATATTATATTATGTTATATTATAAGAATAATTTAGTGTGGCTATTTCTAGCCTGGTGCAACCCTTGTAAGGCAGACCCTCCGATGAAGGTGGGCGGCATCTGCCATATGTAGACTACTGCATTATATTGTGGTGGAGGATAGTGTTAGGTGTAGTGTGTGAGTTGCAGGGATGTTGGGGAGAGCACAAACACCCAGCCCCGAGTCACTGGAATTAACCAATGAAGGTTAAAATCCCGACCCAGCCGGGAATCGAGCCCGGGACCCTCTGAACCGAAAACCAGTATGCTGACCATTCAGCCAACGAGTCGGATATTATATTATATTATATTATATTATATTATATTATATTATATTATATTATATTATATTATATTATATTATATTATATTATATTATATTATATTATATTATAATAGTGGCTGCAGAGACCATAGGTCTTCGAATAGGAGCAGATGCATAAAAACAGCGAAATTTTTTTTTCACTCGGTGACAAATTCTTTCTTTCTTAATCAGTTTAGCCCACAGGGTTGGTTTATTCCTCGGACTCAGCGAAGGATCCCACATCTACCGCTTCAAAAGCAGTGTCCTGGATCGTAAGACTTTGGGTCAAGTATAAACTGGGAAAGAGGACAAGTACCTCGTCCAGGTTGCCTCGCAAAATTTCAAATAAAGCGTATAGGAATGTTTTGAGATATTAGAGAGCTATCGGCTGTCCTGAAAATACTTTACTGCAGTTTCCTATTTTACTTGCAGGCAAACAGCCGATTCCTTCCAACTCCTCACCCAGTTCCATTTCATCTTCATTTTTCTAGAAAAATGTTCAAATGTTGAGGATTTTTCCTTCATTAAAAATAGTTTACACCTGTTCAAGCAATTTTGCTAATGGGCCTTATTTTTTCAAAATTTAACGATTAAAATCTCTCATACTTTTGTAGTCACATTCGCGCAGATACTTGCGGCTTGTAGTCGCTACGCATTCACGTTTGGAGCTGAAGGTTTCAGCACTGTTTTCTTTTACTAATGCATCTATTTTATTTTATTTTCTCAATAATTATCTTTTTGTTGTGTTCTCTTTTGTTTTAGAGCTATCTGCAATATTTTGAACCATTGTTACTCCTTGTTGCTTGACGTAAGTCTCGTCTTATTCGTTAGAATTTAAATGCAGCGCTGCGCTACGTTCATTCGCACTGCAACAACGCACTTTGCTCCACAATCAAGCTAAATTCTCTGATTCATCAGCAACTTTCATCTAATCCTATTGTAGGCATGATAATGTATTGTCCACAGCGTCTACGGAAAGACAGTAGTGTAAGAGAAAATGGGGGTAAACCGTTCGTTTTTTTCCTATAAACACCCAGTCTATTCAAAGATTTTAAAAATGATATGCATATCAAAACCTTCCTCCGGATGTGTATACACTAAATATGAGGCTTGGTCGAGATCCATCCAGCCGTTTCGCCGTGATGAATGAACAGACAAACAAACAGACAGATAAACGGACACGAAGAATAAAAATTACCGGATCGGTATTGAGTTGACCTAAAACGGATAAATATCTGAAAATTTGGCAAAACAAATGAAATTACAGACAGCGGACCACCTACAACTTTATTTATATAGATAAGCATGTACACGTCCAGAAGTGCAGACCTTTATTTCGAGAGTCGCTGCTTTGAAACTGTACGACATATCTACAAACGGACCTCACCATCAGACGTCTCATTAAGTGATTACATGGTTGGCCCTACGACATCTTCTCGTACCTCCTATATTTATGGGTTAGATTGAGTTAGAGTCATTGATTTGAGTAACATTTTGTACAGTTTTATCACTCATGTGACAGCTAGAATCACAAGATTTGGCTATCATATGGCAACTGGTCATGTCAACATGCGAGCTGAATGTCGTCACTATATTATGTTTCCTATAAGTGTGCGAAGCGAGAACATAATCGTGTAAGAAGTACAAAATTAACTTGAAATCGAGAAATACATCTCTATTTAACGTATAAGGGATAGAAATACGACCTAAGTTGTAGATCTCTCCAGAATGCAAAAGATTGTGCTTTCTGTTTTGTGAGATGACTTACCGCTTAGCCACCAATTATCCCGAAACGAAGGTCTGCACCGTCGTTAAAATTTCATCCCTATTCCGATATTTTCCGGCGCCAAAATTTATACATTTGCATAGATTAGAATATTTCCTCAAAGAAAGAGTGTCCAGGTTTCGCGATTAGCATTCGCATATGTATGGAGGAAGAAAATAATACAGTTAAGAAAGTTGAAATTAATAGAAAATAGGTCAATAATTGAGGACAGTCGGATAGGACAATAATATGTAAACACCAAGTGAATGTATTGGAAAATCAGATGCTGCTCAATAAATTATGCTGATATGAGTTGAGGATATAAGAAAGCGGTAACAGATGGGAAATTTAGGTGCTGGGATTCTTAGGTAAACACATGAGAAGATGACTAATGGTGTTATTACTTAAGTTATTCGATGACGGTTATAACCTCGAACGATATTCTACCAATATCCCGCAGAATGGCCGATTGACGTCTCTCTTGCTTTCTACCCAAGGGACAACCACGAATTTACAGGAAAGATGACGAAAATGGCAATACGCTACTTCCTTGCTGGCAAGCAGTCAGAGAAGTTGCCATGGTAACCTGTAGGTTCGTTGTCGGTCTGTCGGTCACTCAATGCAGAGCATGATACCCGCAGAAATTAGTAATTTTCTCCGTCATTTGAAGAGCAAGGTCAATTATGAACATACTATAAGTTGTTAATAATGAAGAGATATTTCACATACAGACCACGACGTTTACAGAAAGACAGTAGTATAACAGAAAATGGGGGAAAACTGTTTGGGTTTTCCTATAAACACCCAGTCTATTCAAAGATTTTAAAATGATACGCATATTAAAACCTTCCCCGGGATGTGTATATACCAAATATGACGTTTGTTTAAGATCTATCCAGGCGTTTCACCGTGATGGTGGTACAAACAAACAGACAGCAAACAGACAAACGGACAAATAGACACGAAAAATAAAAAACACCGATTCGGTATTGAGTTGACATAAAACGGATAAATATCTGAAAAATAGGCAAAACAAACGAAATTTCAGACAGCGGACCCCTACAATTTTATTTATATAAATAACAGATAACATTTATGAAGCTAAATGAGAATATTTGCATGGTAAAATTTGCTATTAATTTGAGGTAATAACGTTTAAATGAGTCCTTACAACCAATAATTAATTATTTAATATATCTTGAAGGAAACTGATTACTGCCAAATGGGTTAGAGCTCAAATTCTGGAATCCCCAAATTACAACTGTTTGATCAATCAATCAATCAATCAATCAATCAATCAATCAATCAATCAATCAATCAATCAATCAATCAATCAATCAATACTGATCTGCATTTAGGGCAGTCGCCCAGGTGGCAGATTCCCTACCTGTTCTTTTTCTAGCCTAACCCTAAATGATTTCAAAGAAATTCGAAATTTATTGAACGTCTCCCTTGGTAAGTTATTCCAAACCCTAACTCCCCTTCCTATAAATGAATATTTGCCCCAGTTTGTCCTCTTGAATTCCAATTTTATCTTCATATTGTCATCTTTCCTACTTTTATAAACGCCACTCAGACTTATTCGTCTACTAATGTCATTCCACGCCATCTCTCCGCTGACAGCTCGGAACATACCACTTAGTCGAGCAGCTCCTCTTCTTTCTCTCAATTCTTCTCAACTCAGACTTTGCAGCATTTTTGTAACGCTACTCTTTTGTCGGAAATCATCCAGAACAAATCGAGCTGCTTTTCTTTTGATTATTTCCAGTTCTTGAATTAGGTAATCCTGGTGAGGGTCGTATACACTGGAACCATACTCTAGTTGGGGTCTTACCAGAGACTTATATGCCCTCTCATTTACATCCTTACTACAACCCATACACACCCTCATAACCATGTGCAGAGATCTGTACCCTTTATTTACAATCCCATTTATGTGCTTACCCCAATGAAGATCTTTCCTTATATTAACACCTAGATACTTACAATGATCCCCAAAAGAAACATTCACCCCATTAACGCAGTAATAAAACTGAGGGGACTTTTCCTATTTGTGAAACTCACGACCTGACTTTTAACCCCGTTTATCAACATACCGTTGCCTGCTGTCCATCTCACAATATTTTCGAGGTCACGTTGCAGTTGCTCACAATCTTGTAACTTATTTATCACTCTATAGAGAATAACATCATCCGCAAAAAGCCTTACCTCCGATTCCACTCCTTTACTCATATCATTTATATATATAAGAAAACATAAAGGTCCGATAATACTGCCTTGAGGAATTCCCCTCTTAATTATTACAGGGTCAGATAAAGCTTCAGCTACTCTAATTCTCTGAGATCTATTTTCTAGAAATATAGCAACCCATTCAGTCACTCTTTTGTCTAGTCCAATTGCACTCATTTTTTCCAGTAGTCTCCCATGATCTACCCTATCAAATGCTTTAGACAGGTCAATCGCGATACAGTCCATTTGACATCCTGAATCCAATATATCTGCTATATCTTGCTGGAATCCTACAAGTTGAGCTTCAGTGGAATAACCTTTCCTAAAACCGAACTGCCTTCTATCGAACCAGTTATTAATTTCACAAACATGTCTAATATAATCAGAAAGAATGCCTTCCCAAAGCTTACATACAATGCATGTCAAACTGACTGGCCTGTAATTTTCAGCTTTATGTCTATCACCCTTTCCTTTATACACAAGGGCTACAATAGCAACTCTCCATTCATCTGGTATATCTCCTCCCACCAAACAATAATCAAATAAGTACTTCAGATATGGTACTATATACCAACCCATTGTCTTTAGTATATCCCCAGAAATCTGATCAATTCCAGCTGCATTTCTTGTTTTCAACTTTCGTATCTTATTGTAAATATCATTGTTATCATATGTAAATTTTATTACTTCTTTGGCCTTAGTCTCCTCCTCTATCTCGATATTATCCTTGTAACCAACAATCTTTACATACTGCTGACTGAATACTTCTGCCTTTTGAAGATCCTCACATACACCCTCCCCTTGTTCATTAATTATTCCTGGAATGTCCTTCTTGGAACCAGTTTCTGCCTTAAAGTACCTATACATACCCTTCCATTTTTCACTAAAATGTGTATGACTGCCAATTATGCTTGCCATCATGTTATCCTTAGCTGCCTTCTTTGCTAGATTCAATTTTCTAGTAGGTTCCTTCAATTTCTCCTTACTTCCACAGCCATTTCTAACTCTATTTCTTTCCAGTCTGCACCTCCTTCTTAGCCTCGTTATTTCTCTATTATAATAAGGTGGGTCTATACCTTTCCTTACCACCCTAAAACGTACAAACCTGTTTCCGCATTCCTCAACTATTTCTATAAACCCATCCCAGAGTCTGTTTACATTATTATTTACCGGTTGCCACCGATCATAGTTACTTTTTAGAAACTTCCTCATGCCTGCTTTATCAGCCATATGGTACTGCCTAATAGTCCTACTTTTAAGACCCTCCTTTCTATCACATTTATTTTTAACTACCACAAAACAGCTTCATGTTCACTAATACCATCTATTACTTCAGTTTCCCTATAGAACTCATCTGGTTTTATCAGCACCACATCCAAGATATTTTTCTCTCTGGTTGGTTCCATCACATTCTGAATCAGCTGTCCTTCCCATATTAACTTATTTGCCTTTTGTTGGTCATGCTTCCTGTCGTTCGCATTTCCTTCCCAATTGACATCTGGCAAATTCAGATCTCCCGCTACAATCACATTTCTTTCCATGTCATTTCCCACACAGCTGACTATCCTATCAAATAATTCCGAATCCGCGTCAGTGCTACCATTTTCCGATCTGTACACTCCAAATATATCAAGTTGCCTATTACCTTTAGAAATGAGCCTTAAACCTAGAATTTCATGTGTCTCATCTTTATCTTTTTCGTAGCTTACAAATTCTTCTTTCAGCAGAATGAACACTCCCCCTCCCACCATTCCTATCCCATCTCTACGATACACACTCCAGTGCCGTGAGAAAATTTCACCATCCATTATATAATTTCTCAGCCATGATTCAACTCCTATTACAATAACTGGTAAATATATATCTATTAAATTTCTTCATTCTATTCCTTTCTTTACAATACTTCTACAGTTCAACACTAACAATTTTATGTAATCCCTACTTGATTTCCAGTTCCGTGTTCCCTTACCACCGCTCCCTAGGCCACCCTGTTTACCTGAATGTACCTCCCTATTACCCTTCCAAACAAATTTCCTAACTTATACGTACCACTGCGGTTTAAATGAAGGCCATCTGAGCGCAGATCCCTATCTCCTACCCACCCATTAGGATCTAGAAATTTCACTCCCAGTTCCCCACATACCCACTACATGGTCTCATTTAAATCCCCAATCACCCTCCAGTCAGTATCCCTCCTACACAGTATTCCACTAATAACAATCTCCGCTTTCTTAAACTTCACCCGTGCTGCATTTACCAGATCCCACACATCTCCAACTATGGTACTTATACCAGCTTGCCTTACGTTGTTGGTGCCAACATGAAACACTACCACTTTCTCCTTCCCCTCCTCCCTCTCTTCTACTTTCTTCAACATCTGCCTCAACCTAATTCCTGGATAACATTCTACCCTGGTTCCCTTTCCTCCACACACTTTCCCCACGTGTCTAACGATGGAATCCCCCATGACCAGAGCCTCAACCCTACCCACCTCATTTGATCCACTCCCCTCCTGGTCATCCCTATCTTTCCTGATAGCTGCAGAAGCTACTTCCTCCTCCCTTTTCTCCTTCCCATGACCCTGTTCCACCTGTCTTTTCATATCCTCTACTCTACATTTCCCTTTCCTACCTTTTCCCTTCCTCCTACTTCCACACATCTCACCAACAGTTCCCTGTCCGTCATCTTCCCTCTGTTGGTCTACCTGGAGTGACTCGTACCGATTTCGCACAGACACCTGTCCTGAATTCTGATCTTGAATAGAGCCCTTAGCCTTCAATCTCCTTCCCCTTAGAACATTAGACCACCTGTCTTCTACAACTCCCCCCTCTCCCTCCCCTCCTTCTTGTACACCTACTGTAACCTGTACATTGTTTGAGGGAGTCCTATATTCCTTCCTGTCTTCTGTGAGAATCCTAATTATCTCCCTCAAACTTTACAACTCCTCCCTCATACCCCTCAATGCCTCGCCACACCCACAGTTCGTATACTCGCGCTCCTTAGCCATTCTTTACGAAAAAAATGAAATTAAAAATAAAATAATTTAAAAAAATAAATGAACGGAGGGATATATTGTCTGGGATAGTACTCAAAGATCACACAACAATAGGGTAATTAATCTACGACTACACTACAATACTACTCTATTTTTTATCCTACAACCTGTAACAGGATAAAAACTGCTGTTAATTACTGAATATCGAAAGTAATACACAAGAACTACACAATTCCAAACTGCAATTAAGCCTATCCTAATTACAACAACATAATTTTTAATAAAAGTTTCTACGGATACTTCTACTACACCAGTACTACACAAATATTTTACAATAATAAAATAAGCACACTAAATTCTAATAGGATATTACTCGTATACTACTGTACAGTACACTACAGTAATTTTTAAACTACTTTCAGACGTATCCTAATTTCGATACCGGTACCGTATGTCACTACTAAGCACAAACAGATATGAAGTAAGTAAGTAAGTAAGTAAGTAATTCGTCTTTATTCGTGGCGAAGTTAGGGCTCAAGGCCCTCTCTTACACTTAACCGCAATATTTAAAATGATTAACGTACATATAATATTTAAATGCAACAGATTCTTTAAAATAATATGGTACTAATAGAAAATTTGGAGATTGTAATAAAAAACTATTATAGAATGTACAACACTACAATCTAAGCGTACATGATAATAAATATAAAACTAACACTAGTGATAATAAGAGACGGAAACACATAAAAAAACCTATAACTGGCAAATGTGTTTCTAATTTTTATGAATATATGCTCATTCACGCACTCATTCACACTACACACATCGAAAAGTCAGCTAGAGGTATTCATAAAGTGATTTCGGCAATCCATCTTAAATCTCCTACGAGAACGCAAATCCCTAATGGTAGCAGGTAGGGTATTCCACAGCCTCGCGGCAGTGACTACAAAGGAGCGGTTGTAGGTCCTGGAGTGACTGAGAGATATTGTTAAACAGGAGCCAGATCGTGTATCGTGGTTATGATAGGAGGAGAGGTAATTGAATTTTGAAGAGAGATAATTCGGTAAACCTGTGTTTAGGACTCCATGCAGAAGAGACAACATGTGGAGACTGCGACGCTCATGAACGCGAAGCCATGACAACTCCCTGTAATAAGGTGAAATGTGAGAACCATATCGCAGCTTAAATATGAATCGAATACAGGTGTTCAAACTCCGTTCAAGCATCTTGTTACTGTCTTGAGATATGTCCGTAAGTACAGTGTCGCAGTAGTCTAGAATTGGTAAGATTAGGGATTTTACCAGTTGTATTTTAAGATTTTTTGGAAATATAGTAGAGTAGCGTTTGAGAGGAAAAAGGGATTTCTGCACTTTACGGCATGCATTTGTCACTTGTTCAGTCCAGTTGAGGGTCTCAGTCATTATAACGCCTAAGTTTCTTACTGACGTACAATAGGGCACGACAATGTTATTTAAAATAATTGGGGGTACATGTCTACTTTTTAACAAGTTGAGGTTTATTTTGGTACCAAATATAATAGCCTGAGTTTTGTTAGGATTTATTAACAAGCTGGTTTCTTTTGCATAGTCATTCAGTCGTCGTAAGTCAAAATTTACTCTGTCAATGGCTACATCTATGTCTTGTGGATATGAGTGATAATAAATCTGAAGATCATCTGCATAGATATGGTACTTGCTATATTTCAATGCGTCCACTATGTCGTTCACACTAACAACAAATAAAAGTGGGCCCAAAACCGACCCCTGCGGGACACCTATGGATTTGTTGTGCCATCCTGAGTACATTGTTCCTACTGATACTCGTTGCCGACGGTCAGTGAGGTAGGAGCTAAAAAACTTAAGAGATGTCATATTGAAGTTGAGACTACGGAGTTTCAGCAATAGTAACCCAGGGCTAAATGTGTCAAAGGCGCTGCTTAGGTCTAGTAGTGTTGCTACAGTCACATATCGCTGGTCTATCGCTTGTCTGATGTCGTCCGTAACTCGCAGTAATGCTGTCGCGGTACTATGTCCTTTTTTAAAGCCGGATTGAAAAGGGTCAAGGAGGGAATTTTGGGTCAGGTATACAGTGATTTGTGCATGAATCAGACGTTCGAGTGCTTTTGCGAGGGGTGGCAGGATGGACACAGGGCGGTAATCTGATGGAGAATCCAAGGTATTGTTTTTCGGGATAGGCCTTATTAGTGCGTCTTTCCAAACGTTAGGGAATACTCCATTGGTCAGGCAGTAGTTGAATATGTGAGTCAGTATTGGTAGTACAGCCCCGATGATGTTTTTAATTAATTTTATAGAGATACCGTCATTACCTGTCGCATCGGAAGTGATAGAGTACAGCACACTTTTAACATCATTTGCGCTAACGGTGTGGAAAGAGAACTGGTCGCTCTCAGAAGAGCGTGCTAAGTTTGTGGGATTAGCTGGTAATGGAACTGGTCCGACTTTAGGCTGAGAAAAGTAATCATTTAAGGTATCTAGAGATATGGTGGGAATGTGCTCTTCTACGGCTTTGCCTATGCCCAGAGATCGTAACTTCTTCCAGGTTTGGTTTAAATTATTATTTCTCGCTAACTGTTGAAAGTAGCGGCATTTACTGTTTTTAATTAGCTGTTTAACTTTGTTTCTAAGTATCCTGTATTGCTCAAAGTCATCTTTGTCACGTGTTCGTCTGAATTGTCTGTACCAACGGTCACGGCTGGCCATAACAGATCTTATCTCGGTCGTCAGCCAGGGAGAAGGGGGGCGGGTAAATCTTACCTGCCTCTCCGGAGCATGTTTGTCATACAAGTTCAGCACTAATGAGTTGAATCTGTTGACTTTTGAGTCAATGTCATGAAAATTACGTATGTCATCCCACGGTAAGTTACATGCGTCATTACGTAGGTCATCTAATTCAATATGTTTCATGTCTCTTAAAATAACGTAGCGTGCTTTATACTTCGGTCCTCTGATAGAGTAACATAAGTACAATAAGTCGTGAGTTGAAATCCCAGGAGCTGGGATCTGTCCGTGCTTAACGACTTTCTGGGGTTGATTTGAAATTATAAGGTCAATTAAAGTGTGAGTCGAGTGGTCAGGGTAGTAGACATGATTCGTAGCGTTAAGTGGTAGGATTTCCATGTTCAGAGCATGGAATATGTGACACAACTTATCCGATTCACTAGTTTGTTTTAACAAGTCAGTATTAAAATCCCCCATGACTATGACATCTTCGTAGACCGAGATAAGATCAGTTAAAGCTGCTTCGAATTCCCCCATTTGTCTAATATTTGGTGGCTTATATACAATTCCTATTAATATTTTCTTATTACAGTCGAGTTCAACAAACATATACTCAGGTCGCAGGGGAAGGCTTGGGTCTGAGGTGCAGATAATCTTGCATTTTAAATCATTCCTGTAGTAAAAGGCTACTCCACCACCTCGTCTGTCAGTACGGTCATGTCGTAAGAGCGAGTATCCGTCGAGATTTACAGCACATGACGGCAAATCTCCACGTAACCAGCTTTCTGATATGCCAATACAATGCACCTTATTATTTTCGAAAATTGCCTGTAGTTCTTCTAGGTGAGCTGCAATGGATAGTGAATTTAGGTGACAACACGAGAGAGCTCTCGGGTGATTCATCAGCTGTCGCCTCAGAATGGATCCCGTTGCTTCAGAGTATGGGAGGGGTGAGGGTTGAGTTAAGAGGGGAGGCGAGGAATGCGGGTCATTGACACAAGGGATAGATTCGTCTACCAACATAACAGGAAAACTAATAGTAGGTACATGAAATAAGATGAGCTTACCTGAGAACAGCACTGAATACATCCACTGACTATTACATACACACACTCACTCACACACAAACGTAAACTACTGAAAACACACATAATAAAATTTAACAGTCCACTCGTTCATCCTACACAGCTAAGGCATTTAGTTGCGCAATCGTGCATATTTGAAACTTTGTGTTATCTTTCAAAACACATATTCTCCCGTCCTAAGTCCAACAGTTTCTTGGTCCCCAAAAGTCCCTAGCACGATTTAATATACTTTTCCTCACACTTGTGAGGGACTCTGTGATAAGAAGTCCACTCCCCTTCAGTGCACGCTTGGCTCGCCACACACTATCACGATCATGATAGCGCAGGAATTTAATTATAATCGGGCGATTTCCTTGCGCAACCACTTGTGCAGATGTCCGGCTTCGGCGCCTCAGCCGGTGACAGCGGTCAACGTCACTCATTGAGAGCTCAATCGAAAATTTAGTTTTTATTATATCCAAAGACTTATTATATACATCTTCAGACGGTTCTTCCGGGACGCCGTGTAGCAGTAGGCAATTTCGGCGACTATATTGCTCTGCCTCATCTAATGCCTCATCCTGTTTCTGAATTTTATCCTCTATCGCGCTTAGTTGTTTCTTCAGGTCACCAATTGCAGTTGTTACTTGCGACTTGAATGCCTGGAATTCGCCGTCCAGCGTTTGAAGTACAGTCGGAGGGTTGGCAGCACTTACAGCGGAGTCCAAGCGAGCTTGAAAGTCCTTCATCACTTCTTCAAATTCAGTTATTTTCCTAGTTGCTTCTTTCAAAGCCATGACGGGAGTGTAGAACTGACGCTTGTCAATTTATGTTCCACAACTATGCACAGATCAAACGCTTTCTGCAACTTATTATGCGAATCGAGTAGGATGTTTACGGAGCGAAAATTACTCACTCATCACACTAGTCGCCATCTTGGATAGTTTGCAACTTTGCAAGAACTACTGTACTCAAAGATTACCAACAAAGCTAAATGCTTAGACAAATTATTATTAGCATTACGGTCTAATAGATACACACGAAAGATAAAACACGAATGTAGCAGGCAAGATACGGCACTATCTAAATGTACTGTACCTATACTACAATGTATCTACACTACACTACACTACGTTTGGTTAAATTCTTAAGTATCGAAAGGTTTGCCGTACAGGAAGAAAAACACGAATATAACTGGCAAGATACTATCTAATATATTATACCTTATCTTCACTACAATTCTACTGAAATGTGATTACGTGATTATTACAGCCGGTGGATTACTATTATTTTCCCTACTCCACGTGACTGAGAGTAAAAGTGTCCTTAATTAGGCCTACTGAAAAATACGAGGTTGTCTACAATAATTTCTCAAATATTTCTATCAAAACTACTCCTACTGCTCCAGGGACTCTAACTGCAATTAGGCCCACTGGGATATATGAACTTTATTATTATTAGCTAACCGCTCATAAATACTGAAGGATCGAGGGAGTGAAGTATAAATTACGGATACTTTAACCTACTCAGAAGTACAAATGACTGGAATACAAGGCCAGCTGATTTATATTTATATTTACTTGACTACACTACTCCCTTTGTTCACGACTGTAGTCAACAATGCAATATTTGAATATGAGGAGCGACAATAATCAATAACAATACAACGACTGTTAACTACTACCGAGTAATCTCTTTAACTACTTTATAAATGGAAGACAGGCGTATAGTCTTTTTAAATGTAGTAAATTATTACCTTCGCGATAGTTCGGACGGATATCTATACGAAATACCGGAGGAATTTCGGCGGAAGTTACGGTACTATTCCCTATGATAAGCTGTCTTTGTAAGTATTATAACAACGAACCTACAGATATTGACAAATATTTTAAAAATTAATATTATTACCTAAAAGTTAATATTATTACCTAAAGTATTTACTAAATCTAAATTCGAAACAAGGTACACCTAGCTAGCCTACATAACCTAGAAAACGTAAATTACTGAAGACCAACTGAATGACTTGTTATAAAATTTAAATATATATCTCTACTCCCAATTTCTACCAACAGGCACTAAACACCACTATATAAATAGCACTAAATGAATCACAAATACAAAACATTAAGCTATTTCAATAGATTTTAACTACTTTATCACTACAATAATGCAAGAGCTCTCTCAACAGCCAACCGTTCTCAAGCGCATCCAACAATGCAAGGCCAGATCAGGAAATAATTAAATCTCAACTTTTACGATTAACGTATTGAGGTGACAATTAATAAATAGATAAACTAGCATCAAATCAGGTTGAGGTGACAATTAATAAATAGATAAACTAGCATCAAATCAATCACTATTTAGGACACAACCACGAAGTGACAAGCGTGAAGAATGTATGTTATAGTCATGTGGTAATGATCCTTCACTATCAGCACATCAGTTGTCTTTCATTATTTTTTATAAACAAGAGAAAGGGGAAAAAAGTATTCATTATCAAAATAAATGCCATTATAAGGCAACAAACCTGAACAATAGACAAGGCATAATATAACGTACTGTAAACTAGTTTTAACCCTAGAACACTAACCCTTCGTAAATTTTACGACAGTAGGTAGCAGAACGGTATAGTTTAATGCCTTCCGCGCGTGCGTGCGTGCCGCTATTTTGTGTAGCTGATTTTTTCGAGCAGTTATTGACTGTGGCATGTGCGATTTTTGATAACTTTGCTCATTCTTGTAATAATTGGGTGGGTGTCGTCATATTCACGAACGGTTAGTGATAGTGTGAACTTATAAGTATAATGTTTCGTCATGCCTTTTTTTATATTTATACTTATTTAATTTATTTTCTTGGTAGTTTTGGTTTCTTTGTGATGTAAATAACCTACATTCATAATTTAAGGGTTTATTTTAATATGTTGTGTTATAAAATTATATTTTTTATAAAACGTGTTCATTTAATATTTTTTGTGCGCCAAGTTTTCTATATTTAATAAATAATCACATAAAATTGTTTAATATCTACGTATTTTGATTCATGTTAAGTTCACGACACTATAGGAACTCTTAATAACGAAATTCTTGCCAAATATAAGCTGTTCCGTAGAAAATATAACAATTATAAATTGGAGTAGTCAAATTTACGAAGGTTTTGTAATAATGTGTGGCGAAATAATAATTTTGAGGCTTCGTTTACATCAGTAGAAAAGAATGTGACGATATATTATTAGGCCCATCCTCGCATATAAGAAACTTGGATAGATCTTGAATAAATTTTATGCAAGTATCAGATTAGAAATTATGTTAACAGAAGAAAAATTTGGTCCAAACGGTTATTAAGGATTCCCAATTTTATAATTATGAGATCGAACTGTAGCTATTTTATCTGCTTATAAAATCGATACAGGAAACTTCTATACATAAACTCTTTATTTAAAGCATGCCAATAACAATATTAGATCATTAAGTTTAAGATTCCGGAATCAGCACTTACTTAGTTAAGCTGATTATACATAATGAAATCAAACTGTTACAAGGGCATAAGAAAACATAATTGCCCAAAGTTAAATCAAAATGGAATAAAACATTTTGAAGCCTAGCGCCGATAAAAAGTGTTTTTCTAGCCTGAAAACAACTGATATATTTAGCCAGGAACATAATCCAATCCTCTGAACAGCGTCTTTCGCCAGGAACATGAATATCCGCCTGCTGTCGACTCCATCTTTCTCCAGACTACATGGGTCATTAGTATTTTGTTTGTATCAGATCATCTGCCACATTGTTGCAATTATGAATAGCGGCCACCAGGTGCGCCACCAACTTGATGAAGCTTTAGTAAATAGTCACGCCAACAGGTAGCGTTCACCAGCTGCACAACTTTCCGAATAGTTCCTAAGGTTATCAAGTTCCGTATTAACGTTACAAACAATATTCCTACAATAATAGGACATTCATTCAGAAAATGTATTTGTGAAGCACGTTCTATATTTTCTGTTTATTTGTGATAACTTTTGATAGCTCTGTTCATAAGACATTCTTTCGAAATATGTGTTTATGAATCAAGTTCTTTTTCTGTTTATTAATGAACATTATGAAAACTAACCAATCTCATTTTCAGTGTCTGTGTCGTTCGATTTCCCTTTTTGACATCCTGCCAGTTTTTCCTGAGCCCGTCGAGCAGCGCTTTCTTCCACTCCTGTGGTAAAGGGCCTGTCTGTCTTCTGGGTGCTGTCTCCGCCATAAAACCCTGATAGCTTTTCGTCATACTTCTGAAACAACCCGTCATTGATTTCATCCTCACCGAGCTGAGTGGCTCAGACGGTTGAGGCGCTGGCCTTCTGACACCAACTTGGCTGGTTCGAACTTGGCTCAGTTCGGTGGTATTTTAACGTGCTCAAATGCATAAGCACCATGTCATTAGATTTAATAGCACGTAAAAGAAATCCTGGGGACTAAATTCCCGGACCTCGGCAAATCCCAAATCCGTAAAAGTAGTTAGTGGGACGTAAAGCCAATAACATTATTATATCAATTTAGGAAGGCTCGGAACATAATGGGCTGACTGCAAGGGGTCACACTCTTCATTATGAAACTATAGGTACATATATTAACAGAAATAATTACAATATATACATTTACTAGCGCTTTCCCCGCGACTTCGCTCGCGTCATAGTTGAGTTATGTCCCATTATATTATTTTATTTCCCATTTTCTTTTGAAGTCCACTGAACCAACCTTACGCGTTCATCGACTTTTGTACGAAATGTAAGACAAGAACGTAAATGATGTGTTTTCCCGTCCCGGCTTCGGTCGGAATTGGAAAAATTCACGCGTGTTCCGAGTTCGCTGTTAAATGAAATTCTCTTGTAATAACAGTAGCTTCTATTATTTTTTAACCCCGTCACACGTAATCTAGTGCCATTGCACAACTTAGGTGGTTTGAGGTTACGTAACAACATTACAGGTGCTCCTACTTTCAAACGAAGTTTGTGAGATGGGAATCCTGGAGGATTACGGTAAGGTAAGGTTTGTTCTGCCCGAAGGCAGGTCCGAACCTCCGCAGAGGCGTCCTGAGCCGGAGTTTACGTGCGGTAGGGTGGCCGGTTCCTTTCCGCTCCTCCATTCCCTTACCCCCACCAACAACGCGTGGCAACCCATCCACTTCTCGACCACGCCCAATGTTGCTTAACTTCGGAGATCTCACGGGATCCGGTGTTTCAACACGGCTACGGCCGTTGGCGGAGGATTAAGAGTATTTAGGAATTCTACTGGATAACTGAGAGCATCGTCCGTTTGTAATACCGTGTCGACCAAATTTAGACTCTATTTCTTCTGCATCAAAATATGTAAGCAATGCTTCATTTAATTCAGGGACTCTCAAACGCCCAAAATCTCACGCGTGCAAATCGAGGCGCAAGAGCTCCGTGCACTGTGCATCGGTCCCGCTCGGCTCGGCTCGCACCAACGCCTCGTCTCTGGGCTACTCGGCTAAGCTCGGCTCAACTCGGCTCGGATTTGGAGCGCTACGGAGCAAGTGAGGAAGAGGGAGACAGGGGAGCGAGCGAGACAGGCGGGGAGAAAGAGAGAGACAGCTCTATTGCTCCAAATCGAGAAGTGGGGGTCTGCACTCTGGTCATCGAAGCGAAGTCGTCTTTTGCACCGTGCACAGTGCATACACCAGGCGCATGCACCCTGAGAGGCCCTGATTTAATTCATTAGCAGTCTCATTAAAGTAAACCTGCAAAAATCCAGGATCTTGATGAGCATTTGGCAATAGACTGCCTATGGAATGCTAAATTTGACCTAGTACTTTGAAAGTAGGCATAAAGCTGGATTGGATGACTTGCTTAGCACCAAAAGATGTCATTTGAAAACAGCTGCTATGTTTTCTAATTCGAAATTACCATGATCTGGATGGGCACCCATTAGTAACTGTACAATGGTTCAGGTGGAGATTAGAGTAGTGGCAGCAAAACCTTGCCAGAATCGCAACACATGCCTGGTGTTTCATCTTTCCACTCGAGAGCATTGCAGAATTGGCATTTATGGATGATTGTACCAATGGTTATCAAGCTGTTATCTTCGTAATTCATTTCAGGATCGTAAGACATCCCGGAACGAAACTTAATTTTACATGGACGCAGTCGTCTTTCTTTTCGGACCCCTGGGTGATGTTGCTCATATCGCATTTGAATTGTCCTGTGATATTCGCGATTATTTTGCTGGTGTGTAGCTGCCGATGCTCTATGAAACTCGGGATTATTTTTCTGGTATGTCAGTGCCGCTGCTCTGTGAACCTTGGGGTTATTCTTCTGGTACGTGACTGCCGCTGCTCTATGAACCTTGAGATTATTCTTCTGGTACGTGTCCGCTGCTGCTCTATGGACTTCGGGGTTTTTATTTTGGTATTTACTTCCAGCAATGGTACCGTACGTGCGGAAGGATTATTTTGTAAAAATGTGGCTGCTTCTTTTTTAAATTGTATTTTTCTCGTACCGTTTGAGTATCGAGTACGACGTTTTTCAGAAACTTTTGTAACAACAAATGAAGCACTTGTTTCTTCGCACAGACATTCACATACAGTACGGTACTTCAAAATGTCCGTTAGAGAGATTACCAGTAAATCGCAATCTTTTTACGGGATTAGCTTCATCACTAAATATCCAGTATAACTTTATATCACGATAAACTTCAAAGCGGAATGGAAATATTTTGCCACCTGCCGTCAACTCACATGTTCCACCACAAGTTGAATCTTCTGACACGATAAGTCGACACTATTATGAAGAGGAATAGTTATTACCAAGATGATTTTCGGACAAAATGGAGACAACTTACGAAACAATAGCTTCACGAGCTTCTTTATGCCGCAACTAAGTAGAATATAAAATGTAAGAAAGAGATGTAAATAGACATGCACCGCCACCTACAATAGAAACAATGTTATGTGGCAACACTTCACCATTAATGTTTAGATAAGTTACTGCCATTATGCTGTGTGCGTGAAAAAGACGTTATCGCGCTGCAGTCTGTTATCTGTCTCCTTGAAATATCGCACACCAGTACGTTGTATCTTCTGGTATGAAATGTTTGTACTCTTCTGAGGAGGAGTAGTTATTAGCAAGGATTGCCAAGGTTCAAACCCTTATTGCTCAAGAGTTCTATCGCACTCATTTCATTACTGGTTGACAATATTATGCAAGTTGCCTCCGGTCTCTCCTTCGCCAATATGAGCGACATATCTTCGAACCATAGACAGCTTTGTTAATGACGCATGCTCGTGCCGAACTGGTACTGCTTTCGCCTAGCCTTTTCTACCAGTTGTATGGATGAAACAATTCATTTAAACTGTAAGCGGCTGCATAACTCACTAACAAAATATAAAACCGTAATAAATCTCATTGTTAAAACAATATTCCTGAGTTAAAAATAGGCTACCCACAGGCAGATTCGAACCTGCATTTTTGCAGTCTGTAGTCCGTTGACTTAACCGTTGCGCTATCAGCACAACGTAATATACCCTCTCACGAATTTACTCACAAACATTCGTATATGTAGGCCTATATACTGTTACTTTTATTTTATTTTCTTTAAGGATTTGGCTCATTACCGTCTTAAAATACACGGAAGCGGAGTGAATCGGCACGTACACTTATGTGTTGGAGAAAGTGCCACTGCCATTTTTAATTGGCAAAAGCCAAAGATTCATGCGCGAAAGGCAAGCATTTCATCTGGAAAATCTTGAAAATATATATATTTCCGTTGACGTTTCAAGAAATGCAAGATTTTTGCTGTACTATTGAGACGATTTGGAAGACTGCATGAATATATATGTAGAATATTGTTAAAAAACGGATATTTTGAACACAAATGTAAAACCACATATCACCCCTTTTCACCCCTTTGAAATCGAAATTTTAAACATTTCTTTTAAAATAGTATTTATGATATATGGAAATAAATATGTGAATGAATATAAGTACCTACAATATTTTTCACAGAAATGGAGAAAATCAACAAAAAAGTAAAATCACCTTTCAACCCTTTTCACCCTTTAAAGGAGGAATTTTTAAAAATCCTTTCTTAGTGCGCATCTAAGCTACGGTAGGAACATGTCCTCAAATTTTCACGCAATTATCTCCAGTAGGTTTTGCTGTGCGTTGATTATCAGTCAGTCAGGACATCTTGCTTTAAATATATAGATGCAAGAAATATGCACAGATGATGACGCTAAACAACTCCTTATCTCCCCTTTTGGGAATCTGTTCTTCAGTATTACTGGAACTGCGGCCTGGAACGTCATGCTGTTTGGCGTAAGTCAGAGGAAAAGTTGTTCCTAGAAACTTTCTCACAATGTGGCAGGTGCTCAGACGGGTATCTTTCTGTAGTTTGACGTATGTGTGATGATGCAGGTTTAATGCGGCCAGAGAGCTGTGCAACCCTTCTGGAATAACACCGGTACATGATATTACTGTTGGAACTGTCGTGGCTGATTCTAGTTTCCACAGGCATTGTATTTCTATTGCCAGTTCTGTGGATTTTAATATCCTTGTGGCTATTTTTTATTTATCGACTAGAACAATATTTGGCCTATTGTTGCAGAGCGTGACATCGGTTATGCCTTCTTGGTACCATAGTAGTTTGTATGAAGAGTTTTCGAGAACGGGTGGAGTTGTATATTTCCAATATGCAGTTGATGACTGAAGAAATCCACATTTTACAGAAAGTTTCTGGTAAATGATTTTAGCTACCTGATCATGTCGGTGCTTGTAATCGGTGTTGGTCAAGGACGGGCAGCCAGAGATGACGTGCTTTATGGTCTCTGTAGTTCTGGAACAGCGGCGGCAGTTGTACGAGACGACTCTTGGATCATTCGTGATGAATCTATGGTGGTTCCGTGAAGCAATTACGTGAATTTGGATGGCCAGAACAAATCCTTCTGTTTCAGAGAAAATACCAGAGTAGGTCAGCCAAGCGTGCGACGGTGGTTTGTCGACATGAGGCTGATCCAGTTCGTGGGGGTATTTCCCGTGAAGAGGTTTTTCCTTCCAAGTGTCCATATTCATCTCCTTTGTAGGTGGGGTAGAAACAGGCATTTCCGTCGACGATGGATTGACAGGTGTATAGTTTATGTCAGCACTGCAAACAGCTTGATGAAGACACGATGTATCAGCTCTCGAGTGGAAATATTCTCTTAGACTTGATATCAAATTGCTGTGTAAATTGACAATGGGTAAGAAGCCTTTACCATCTTCTGATCTCGGGAGTGTAAGACGATTGATTGCAGATTTAGGATGGTGCATATGGTACCGGGTGAGTGAAAGTGCTGTTTTCGTCTGTAACTGCTGAAGTTCTGATTGGGTCCATTTTATGACGCCAAAGGAGTATGTGAGCAGTGGTACGGAGTACATTATTATTATTATTATTATTATTATTATTATTATTGTTATTATTGTTATTATTATTATTATTATTATTATTATTATTATTATTGTTATTATTATTATTATTATTATTATTATTATTATTATTATTATTATTATTATTATTATTATTATTATTATTATTATTATTATTTCATCCTCCGTAATGCCCACTTCTCTCAGTAGCTCGTGTTCTCTGTTAAGTAGTTTTATTATTGCGCTGGTTTCATTAATTTTTGTGAATATTGATAAGATGTTTGCCCTCGCATATTGCCTCCTAAGTAATGGCCCTGGATTATACAATGAGGTGTATCACTACCTATTGTTACGTGCCAGCCCTGTCGTAGTCCCTTTCACTACTTGCTGAAAGGCCTAAGGAGTCAGATGACCGGGGATCTCCCAGCTGGCCAGGACTTTCTGTGAATTGTACTCATTGGTTGGTTTCCCATTGAGTTTCTGCGAGATACGGAAGTGTTTTGTCTCTAGCCATATCACGCGAGCTATAGAAAGGAGGCTAGCTGCGAACAGTCAGCGTTGGGTTACATATGGCAGAGGTGTTGGCTGTCCCTGGTGACCCACGGGGAGTTGTGGTCCCTGTGTTAAGTGAGCATGTGGGCTGCCATCGTCGTTTCACTGGAGTCACGACATTCTTGGGAATGGGACGGAGTACTGTGTGTGCTTTTCTGTGGACTGCGAACTGTCATAGAGTCAGCGCTGGAGCCCAGCTACCGTGAGTAATTCCTGCTGCTCAGCACTGTTGAATAGTTGCTGTGTAGTTGTTAATTGTATGCGATAGTAGAGGAGCTAAGGCGGTCACAAAGCCACGGACTGTCTGCCCTCGGGTTAGAACCATCATTGTTCCCAACTAGGGGTCAATAACCCCTAGTATAGTAGAGGTACAATGGCGATTTAGCATAAGAGAGCGAGCCTAACATCACAGTAGCCATCATGAGGGGCCTAACTACACTTTAACAGCTAGTTACACTTCCCGATGCCTAAGAGAGCAAGCCTAACCTCATGGAGGGGCCTAACCTTAGTTGTACGGCTAGATGCGCTTTCTGACGTGAACAGTCGTTATCTTGGAGGAGCTTAACCTTACAGGACGTAGTTTTACGGCGATATGACTTTCCCGACACTATCTTGAGTGGTAGGACAATGATGATTCTCGCGACGCTATCTTAAGTAGTAGGGCAATGGGGATTCGCATAAGAGAGCCAACGTAACCACATGGAGGAGTCTAACTACGCAGGGCTATAGTTTTACGGCCAGATGCGCTTCCCAACGTGACTTGCACAAGATGGCGGCCATACACAGGCTCTTATAAGACTAAATACTAGAACCTGAGTTAGAGGTTACTGTGCAATATGGCGGCTATACATACGCTCTTACGTGGCCAGCCAGGGGTGCTTGCGCAAGATGGCGGCTATACATAGGCTCTTATGAGACGGCCTAGAGGCACTTGCGCAAGATGGCGGCTGCACACGGTTTCCTATAGAGAAAGATGACGGCCATTGGCGTTTGCGCAAGATAGCGACTATACATAGGCTTTTATGGAGAATGATGACGGCCATGGGCGATTGCGCAAGATGGCGACTATACATAGACTCTTATAGAGAAAGATGGTGGCCATGAGAGATTGCGCAAAATGGCGGCTATACATAGACTCTTATAGAGAATGATGACGCCATGGGCGATTGCGCAAGATGGCGACTATACATGGGCTCTTACCGAGAAAGATAATGGCCATGGGCGATTGCGCAAGATGGCGACTATACTTAGGTTCTTATGGAGAAAGATAACGGCCATGGGCGATTGCGTAAGATGGGGACTATACATAGGCTCTTATAGAGAAAAATGACGCCCAAGGGAGGTTGCATATGATGGCGGCTATACATGGGACTATTATAAAGAACGCTGCCGGCCATCGGCGATTGTACAAAATGGCGGCATTACATGGGCTCTTATAGAAGAAGATGGTGCCCAAGCGCGGTTGCACAACATGGTGGCTATACATGGGCTATTATAAAGAAAGATGACGGCCATGGGCTATTACACAAAATTGCGGCTATACATGGGCTCTTATAGAGCAAATGCCGGCGAAAGGTGATTGCATAAGATGGCGGCTATACACGGGCTCTTATAGAAGAAGATGGTGCCCAAGCGCGGTTGCACAACATGGTGGCTATACATGGGTTATTATAAAGAAAGATGACGGCCATGGGCTATTACACAAAATTGCGGCTATACATGGGCTCTTATAGAGCAAATGCCGGCGAAAGGTGATTGCATAAGATGGCGGCTATACATGGGCTCTTATAGAGCAAATATCGGCCAAAGGTGATTGCATAAGATGGCGGCTATAAACGGGCTCTTATGGAGGAAGATAACAGCTATCGGCGATTGCGCAAGATGGGGCTATACACGGCTTCTTTTGGAGAAAAATGACGACCATGGGCGGTTGCACAACATGGCGGCTATACACGGGCTCTTATGGAGAAAGGTGACGACTATGGGTGATGGCACAAGATGGCGGCTATGGGCGATTGTACAAGATGGCTGCTATACAAAGACTCTTATAGGGAGAGATGACGGCCATTCGCGATTGCGCAAGATGGTGGCTATACACAGGTTCATGTGGAGAAAGATGACGGTTATGGGCGATTGCAAAAGATAGCGGCTATACATAGGCTCTTATAGCCTCCTCCTACTCCGACAGGACACAGCCGCCCTCCTCCTCGTTTTCCTCCTCCTCATCCGTAGAGCAAAATTAGAAAAGGGCAAATAGGCTCCTCTTCCTGGCAAAAGAGAGAATGGGAAGAAAGGACACCTCTTCTTTATCTGTGGGGCAAAAAGGCAAGAGGGATCCCCTTCCCGGCAAAAAGGCCAAAGGGCAGCTCCTTATTCGTGGGGAAAAGGGCAAAAGTTTTTCTCTACATTATCTGTTTGGCAAAAGTGTAAAAGGGCTTCCCCCTCGTAGCAAAATGGCAAAAAGTCTCCTCTTGCTGGCAAAGGGGCAATAGGGCTCATCATCCCCACAAAAGGGCTCCACTTCCTGGCAAAAGGGCAACTCCTCCTCCTTACAGCTACTGAGGTTTGCTCAATCCCTCTTCCTACGGACAGATGCCTACTTACGTTATTAAACTAATGTAGCGTTATCATCTTGTTCTCGTCGCAAAAGTTTTTACCCTTTTCGATTGACGAGGGAGCGGTTGGAAGATGATGAGGTAAGGAGAACGTAATATTTTTTCGATTACAATTGAAATGAAAACCTACAACCTGTTTTCCAGTCATTGACCGGGTCAGGGATGGAATGAAAGAGGCAGATATAGGCTGTTAGTACGATGGGGTCGCCACTCCCAAAGTGATTTATTAATGCCTGATGGATGCTATGAAATGAAAATGGAGAGCGTTGCTGGAATGAAACAGGACAGGGAAAACCGGAGTACCCGGAGAAAAAACCTGTCCCGCCTCCGCTTTGTCCAGCACAAATCTCACATGGAGTGACCGGGATTTGAACCACGGTATCCAACGGTGAGAGGCCAACGCGCTGCCATCTGAGCCGTGGAGGCTCCTCGATTGCAATTATCATGCAAAAATATAGAACTGAATGTAGAATAAGTAAATGTTGTATGTTACTATCCGACAAGGCAAAAGAGGTTCAATGGAGTTACAGAATGCAATTAGCAAAAATATAGATCTGACAAGCTAATGCTGTATGTCTTCATCCAGCAAGAGAAAACATGTTGACTGTTAAACATAAAACACTTATAACGCAAACACAATAGTTACTGTGTTGTATGTGTCTATTCGACAAGACAAGTTTAATCCTGTTACAATTAGCACACACTAGAATTGATTGTAGAACAAGCTAATATTGTATGTCTTTATCCGACATAACAAAACATGTTGACAATTAGTGTTGAGAACAGAAAACTTTTAACGCTACTGTGCTGTATGTTTCTATTCGACAAGTTACAATTAGCACACACTAGAATTGATTGTAGAACAAGACGAAACATGTTTAAAATTAGTGTTTAGAACAGAAAAACTTATAACGCAAAATACTATGAGATTTAAAATCTGCGTTATAGGATTAATCTGTGTTGACACAAGCGCACTTCTATGCAGGCAGCCTGCACACATAGAATTGCAAATGTTGTATATCTCTATCCGACGTACAGTTGTACATCATCTTAATTACTGCAGATGAAATGATTACTACATAGCAGGGGATACCTATGTTCTAAGGAGATTGATTTTGCGGGATTCGAACACATGCAACAGAGAAACAAATCGGTATAGCGATTTAGTTACCGTAACAGAATAAAAAATCATTCTACTGTGCAGATAAAATGATTTTAGTACTTACCAGGGGGTACCTTTGTCCTACATCATATTGTGTTAAGGATAAAGTTTCATTCTCAAAAATCTTTTATAGTGTTACAACAGGGTTTAAATCCATAAATTATCTTCTTAACACAATATGATGTAGGACAAAGGTACCCCCTGGTAAGTAGTATAATCATTTTATCTGCACAGTAGTATTATTTCTTATTCTGTTACGGTAACTAAATCGCTATACAGATTTGTTTCTCTGTTGCATGTGTTCGAATCCCGCAAAATCGATTTCCTTAGAACAAAGGTATCCCCTGCTATGTAGGAATCATTTCATCTGCAGTAATTAAGAAGATGTACAACTGTACGTCGGATAGAGAGATACAATATTTGCAATTCTATGTGTGCTCGCTGATTGCATAGAAGTGCGTTTGTATCAACAGAAAGATTAATCCTATAACGTAGATTTTAAATCTCATAATATATTGCGTTATAAGTTTTTCTGTTCTAAACACTAATTTTAAACATTTTTTGTCTTGTTCTACAATCAATTCTAGCGTGTGCTAATTGTAACTTGTCTTGCTGATTACAAACATACAGCACAGTAGCGTTAAAAGTTTTTCGGTTCTCAACACTAATTGTCAACATGTTTTGTTATGTCGGATAAAGGCATTCAACATTTGTTTCTTCTACAATCAATTCTAGTGTGTGCTAATTGTAATAGGATTAAACTTGTCTTGTCGAATAGACACACACAGCACAGTAATTATTATATTTGCGTTATAAGTTTTTCTGTTTAATAGTCAACATGTTTTCTCTCGTTGGATGAAGACATGCAGCACTAGCTTGTCAATTCTGTATTTCTCCTAATTGCATTCTGTAGCTCTATCGAATCTCTTTTGCCTTGTCGGACAGTAACATACAGCGTTTGCCTATCCTACATTCAATTCTATATTTTTGCATGCTAATTGCAATCGAAAAACTATTACCTTCTCCTTACCGCATCATCCTCCTACCGCTCCCTCCTCAATCGAAAAGGGTAAAAACTTATGCGACGAGAAGAATAGGATAACGCTATATGAGTTTAATAACGTGAGTATGTGACGTTCAATTCTATTTGTGCAGGAAGGCATCTGTCCGTAGGAAGAGGGATTGAGATAACCTCAGTAAATGTAAGGAGGAAGAGTTGGCCTTTTCCCAGGAACAGTGGCCATTTTGCTAGAAAGAGGAGCCCTTTTGTAAGGAGGAGGAGCACTTTTGCCCTTTGGCCAGAAAAAGGTGCCCTTTCCCCTTTTGTTAGGAGGAGGAAGCCCTTTTAGCCTTTAGCCAAACAGATAATGAAGAGAAAAACTTTTGCCCTTTTGCCAGGAAGAGGAACCATTTAGCCCTTTTGCCATACAGATAAAGAAGAGTAGTCCTTTTACCCATTTTCCCTTTTGCAAGGAAGAGGATCCCTATTGCCCTTTTGCCCTTTTGCTATACGGATAAGGAGGAGGAGGGCGGCTGCGTCCCGTGCCCTTTTGCTATACGGATAAGGAGGAGGAGGGCGGCTGTGCCCCGTGCCCTTTTGCTATACGGATAAGGAGGAGGAGGGCGGCTGCGTCCCGTGCCCTTTTGCTATACGGATAAGGAGGAGGAGGGCGGCTGTTTCCCGTGCCCTTTTGCCCTTTTGCTATACGGATAAGGAGGAGGAGGGCGGCTGTTTCCCGTGCCCTTTTGCTATACGGATAAGGGGGAGGAGGAGGGTGGCTGTGTCCCGTGCCATTTTGCCTTTTGCTATACAGATGAGGAGGAGGAGGGCGGCTGTGTCCCGTCGGAGGAGGAGGATGCTATAACAGCCCATGTATAGCCGCCATCTTGTGCAATCCCGCATGGCCGTCATCTTTCTCTATAAGGGCCCATGTATAGCCGCGATCTTTTACAATCGCCTATGACCGGCATCTTTCTCTATAAGAGCCCATGTATAACCGCCATCTTGCGCAATCGTCCATAGCCGTCATCTTTCTCTGTAAGAGTCTATGTATAGCTGCCATCTTGCGCAAGCGCCCCTGGGCAGTCTTATAATGCCTATGTATAACCGCCATCTTCCACAGTAACCTCTAACCCAGGTTCTAGGAATTAGTCTCATAAGAACCTGTGTATAGCCACCATTTTGTGCAATTCACGTCGGGAAGGGCATCTGGGCGTGAAACTATAGTCATGTGTAGTTAGACTCCTCCATGTAGTTACTTGTGCTCTCTTATGCGATTCTACATTGCCCTACTACATAAGATAGCGTCGCGAGAATCATCATTGTCCTACTACTCAAGATAGCTCCGGGAAGGGTATCTCGCCGTAAAACTACGTCCTTTAATGTTAAGCCCCTCCAAGATAACGACTGTCTACGTCAGGAAGAGCATCTAGCCGTAAAACTAAGATTAGGCCCCTCCATGAGGTCAGGCTTGTTCTCTCAGGCGTCGGGAAGGGCAACTAGCTGTTAAAGTATAGTTAGGCCTCCTCAAGATGACGACTGTGTTGTTAGGCTCGCTCTCTTATGCTAAATCCGCAAAATAGCAATTGTACCCCTAATATACCAGGGGTAATTGACCGCTAGTAGGGGAGCAATGCTGGTTCTAACCCAAGGGGAGACCCTCCGTGGTTGTGGGACCGGCTTAGCTCCTCTATTTGCGATTGTGGAATTTCTCTGGAGATGAACCAAGGACCGATCATCGTGTGTCGTTCCTTCATTCAAACCCAGCCAACTTCTGTGTGAGGTGAGAGAGTGTGCTCATTCACGTTGAATGGTGTGCGTTATCCTGAAATATATTAGAGTAATACAACAAACGGTGAGCGATTTGTGAAACTAACAATTGTTAAATTTCTCTTTTGAACTAAACCTAGTATGTGTCGTATTGCCGTTACAAGTGCTTTAGGCATCCCAGCCATTAGGTCAGAGGCATCCTGAGTTGGAGTATACTTGAGGTGGGCTTGCTCCTTCTCTACCCAACAGCATGTTGTGACCAGTTTCCGACTGTTTCCAGACAAACCGCACTGTACCAAATGCCATCACTTCGAGGCCTAATGATATATTTGATTCATTTTCATACCATAATATATTGAATTTCATAACCATTTTATACGCACAGGATGAGATGGGTATCTCCCTATGTTAATGGAACAGACCATACTGCCAGCAACTCTACGCCGAGTGTCGGGTAGTGGAAAATAATCCGACTCCCTGACAGAGTGGTTGAACTATTCTGCGTGGAGGAATTTCCACTCAGTTTGATTACAAGGCATCTGACTTTCCGTTTCAGGAGAACCTTACAAACAATGTAATCCTACTCCTCACTATGTTTAAGGGTGAGAAAATACCCTCACAGACAGATGAACTGGATATACACCTCGCCAGTCACGTAGGATTTAGCAGGCAAGGGAAAATCTTCTAAGTATTCGTGTTTCGTGATGTAAATTTGGCTACCTGCCATGTATAGCACAAGTTGAAGCCAAGTGATATAAGTGCTAGTGTGACAGCTGGGCGAGCATGAGAGGGGATGCTGTGAACGCAACGTTACCGATGTAGTAAAGCGCAACGGTCATAGCCAGCTGTTAACACTATGAGAAAAATTTACTGTAAAAATACACTTCTAAAAGCAGTGATTCTAAGTCATCATATTAAACAATGAATACCCAGTTCAGATGTGATCTCACAATGCAATTAAGTTGCCAGCAGAGTAGAACTCTCTACCATTGTGCAATGAACTATCATGTTCAGAGATTGAATCGCTATTCCTGTCACTACCAACATTCCTCATCCAGTACTCAACTCTTAACTTGTATGCAAGTTCATACTCATTCCATTCCTCACTTGTAACGGCTGCAGAAGCACTATGGTGATGCACTCTTTATCCCTGAGTACCTGGTACATATTTGTGTCAGCAATTAGTTGCTTCACAGTACTCCAATATGTCATTAGCTAGTTCTCTTAATTCGTATTTATTGCCAGATGTTGAAGGTACTTCATTAATCTGATGGGTGTAGTACAACACGTTGTCACACTTGATATGTTTGGTACCAACTTCAAGTCATGAAGTTATATACCTTCATTTCACCATGGTAATAACATTTCGTTTTCGATTTAAACATGCAGAGTGCGCAGGGTACAAACCGTTCCTCACTAACTGCATATGATCTTTCGCTGACCTGTACTGTCCAAAGAGAGAAAGTCTAGTGAATTATACTCCCAAAACTTCATTACAGTATAGGATGGACGGAAAAACATTTCATCTAAAAAAAAGGACCGATCTCTTGTCTTTCTCTGCTAAAGTTCTCAAGTACACCAATCTCTTAAGCAGAATTTAGTTTCTTCCATGTTCTTCACACTTATTAAATTTAAAGCCTATTGAAAGCAATACTTAACTCCGACGTTTGCGACTCGCCTTGTAATACAGCAACCTTGAAACGAAATGATTCTGGATCCACCTTATTCAACACCAATGCGTATACTGTTGTCAATACAGGACAGCGAATATGAGATTTATAAACTGCAGATCGCCTAATTCCGTCTGATGATGCACTTACCTGTATCATCTAGTAAGTTTTCATTATTCTCTGCTCCATTTTACCCAGAGTGGATAGCTTCATCCCATTATCACCTCCCTTCTGATTTTCTTAATAAATGTCTGATGTTTCCTTAACACTGAAGCTCGTTCACTTGCTTGAAAGAAAGGCAAGCTAAATGAAATTGCACTCTTTTCTAAACCACGAAAAGCAATTATATTCCCTATGAACAACCTTGTTTTAGGACTTGTCATCACCTAACATACGGAGACAATACACTTCCGAAGGAATACAATACATCAAATCAACGGCGTCAGCTAAAATATCGCACAAGACAGTTCAACATTCGGCATGCAAAAGCCGACTGCACAGCTAATTAGGAACCTTTCCCGCCAGTACATACCTCGTTCTTACCAAGCTGTGCACAGTACGGACGAGAATTTCTTTTCCTCGAGAGTCTAGAGAAAAATGGCTAAAATGTGGAGAATCTCAAACATCTCGAAATAAACGTAATGGTGCCACATTCCCTTGAGTACCTTTGCGAATTGCAACAAAATGTTGGTGTTAGAACTTCTAGTTCAAAGTGCGGCATTCGGGTTATTTTAAACAACGGCATTTTATTTGATCTGTCCTGGAACACTTGGATTATTGATCTTATATTTAAGTTTATGTGAACACATAAAGGAATGACATAGAAAAGAACTTACTTTAGATAATCGTTAGAAATGGACACAAAAATAAAAATCAAACTTTCACAATGGTTTCATGGGCTGTGAATTAGTGGAACATCCTTTTACATTATTTTAAAGACGTAATATTTATTATGAAATGTAAATTTCTCGAACACATGCAATGGTAATTACTTAGTATGTACTTTTAGAAAATGGAAATTGCAACACCATGAAGGCATAGAGTCGTTTGTGTTGATTTCAAGATATGGAACTATGCCAAGTAGGTATGTAACCGATTAAAGTTTCAGACCCATTGGATTGTTGCTACAAGTCTCCCCACGTGAGTGGTCGCGGAGGAATCAACTCCAGTATATGGACTCTGGTGTGGCGTAGTTGACTTGCAGTCTGTGCAGTGAAGTGTTCCCAGTAAAACATGCCTCGACGTCAGAGAAGAGCACGCTATCAACAACTGTCGCCGTTTGAGAGGGCTCGGATAATTGGGCTGTGTGAGGCTGGATTATCGCTAAGGACTGTCGCTGCACGTGTTGGCCGACAGGCATCTACGGTACAACGTGTATGGCAGCAGTGGTCACATGAATGTACCTACACTCGTAGACCTGGCACAGGCCCAGTGCGACAGACAACTGTGAGAGAGGATCGCCGCATCATTCGGATGGCCAGGATGGAACCCCATGGAACAGCAGCGCAAATTCGAGCAGCTGTTGCACCCCACGTTACACAACAAACAGTTGGTAATCGCCTGCGTGCAGCTGGCTTACGAGCCCGTGTCCCTGCAGAAGGTGTTCCATTGACCCCACAACAGCGACGTGTAAGGCTGGCCTGGTGTCGAGAAAGATCGACGTGGGTCGACGAATGGCATAGGGTCGTCTTTAGTGATGAATCGCGCTTCTGTCTTGCCCGCAATGATCGCCGGAATCGTGTGCGCCGACGTACCGGGGAGAGGGGCCGCCCAGATCTTATTGTCGAGAGGCACACAGGGCCAACACCAAGCATTATGGTCTGGGGAGCTATTGGCTTTAATGTGAAATCACAATTAGTGCTTGTTGAGGGCACTATGACTGCTCGACAGTACGTTGATAGGGTACTCAATCCAGTGGTTGTCCCTATCCCTTTCAGACCTGAAAGAAAACTGGAGGTGTGAATTTTTGTTTGTACGTCAAGAACTGAGTAAAATGCTCCTCAATACACATATTAATAGTTTATTTTACAAAATAAAAACTAACATCCGAAAAACAGGACCCACACAATTGTGCGTATCAAAATTCAAAACCTCGTTGTATCACGTACGATGGTGTAGCTTCAAAATTTACGTTCAATAACCAATGTACACACTTCATTGAATATATTCCGGTATTCAGTAAAGCTTCTAGATTAATATAAACGCAGTAAATAAACACTTACTTTCAGCACTGCTGCTTCCTGCCATCTCGCCGATCAACTGTGCTTTTTAAACACTTCTTCCTTCGCCCTGGCGGTCAAGCGCATACTAAAATCAATTGAAATACACGCCACGTGTCCTGCACAATCACTGCAGTCCGGTGTAGCGCCGAAGAAACATCAAATACGGTCAGGGATAACTAAAATACGAACCCGCACAATTGTGCGTACTCGGTCTGAAAGGGCTATAATAACGAACATTGCTAATGGGATGATTCAGCAGGACATTGCCCGGGTTCACACTGCACGCATCTCCAGAGAAGGTCTCCACATCACAACCTTAGAATGGCCCGCCAGATCCCCGGACCACAGTCCTATTGAGCATGTGTGAAACATGATGGGTCGACAACTGGACAACCGTCGTCAGCCACCCACAACTCTGGAACGACTGACCCGTGCAGTGCAGCAAGCATGGTTCGCAATTCTTCAGGAAGCGATCCAGGGCCTTATTGACTCTATGCCTCGAGGAATTCGTCAATGTATTGCAGCTCGTGGTAGGCACATCCTGTATTGATTGTTGTCCAAACTTGCGGTCAGAGGGACCTGAAAGTGTAATAATCGAATCACAACCGAACACTCGTCCTGCATGTTCAATTGCAGCAATGTATCACCACTCCTTCTGGGTGTTGCAATTTCCATTTTCTTCAGTGTATTTCTGGAGCAGATGTCATAAAATCAGATGTCCGCTTCACACTCGCTCTAAGATACTCCCACTCTCCCCCATTTATTGTAAATAATTCACTTTACAGATGTACAGTGAGCAACATTAACAGTGAATCATACAATAATGTTGACTGGACGAATCAGGCAACGCGATCTTGCTGCGACTACCAGAGTCAAGTTTTGTCTGTCATAAACGTGTTAGATTGTTAATAACGTAGTTCTGAATACATGATGTAATGAAAGTAACATGAACATACACTTCTTTAACATGGCATTGCAGTTTATTTTCTGGGTTATCCCTGAAATATTAACGGGCCCATGATTTCCTCTTGGTAGCTATCAATATGCACTCTAAGAACTGCATCGCAGTCAAATGATTAGGCTTAAATTAAATGGCTGACTTTTACTCGTAGGTTAAGTGTGATATTGCAAACCTACTTACAGCTTGTTCGTGTATCATTCCCCGTGAATAGAAGGCCAAACTTCCCCTCACGACACAACCTGTTGTCCTGTTGCGCGCGATGTCAAAGCCTGTCGTTCTCAGTGTGCCACGTAACTGTGGTGTAAGGTGCGTGCTTATGTCCTCGAGAGTCTCGTGAGGCATGCTTTCGTGAGAAAAAGCATTGAGAGGTTCTCGAGAAACTTGAGAGGTGTCCTCTTGTTTCCTATCCCTAGTGCACAGTGACAAAGCATGGAACTAGAGCTATTCAATACTGGCTTAACGGAAACGTCTCCCATGAGACCTGGGTGAGCACTGACCTGCGTTCACCGTTCGACAACATTGGGCAATCTTCACTTTTATTGGCTTGTGACGGTACACTCCCCTGTGCAGATTTGAAAGCTGTTGGTCTTGGATGACTAGGGCCAAAAGAGCAGGTAAGTTATCGAGAAGTTTGCATTTCCCAGAAGTTTCACTTGGAGTTGCTGAGGTCTAGGTATGGAGGTACAGGCCTCACATGTGCTATTGGTGACTTGATCCGGCATGCGGAATGCGGTATCAAGAGTTTTAGTTCCAAGGTAGACATTTGTGGCTTCCCCAGAACACATTAGCAATATTGAGACACAACACATCGCAAGGGAAACATTCCTCTACACGATCATGATCGTGTTGATCACCAGTCATATCAGTGCAGAAGTATGGAAAATCACAGACGTTGATCTGAAAAAGCAAAGAGGGTTTGGCTAGGACTGAGAAAGGAGAATGCCTCATACATTTTGTGATTTAGACAATAACACTCTTTCAATTCAAGTTTATTACTATTAATTTGCAACATATAAAAGAAACAGAAGAAAAATTCTACTCATGACATCTCTAAAATACAAAATGAACTAAGATCAGCACAAAATCACATAATCTCTGTGTCACAAAACAATCAAGATCTCGCCACTTAATTGCAGAAAACATAACATATCTCGTTCCATAAGCTGTAAAAAAATTTCTTTCTTCAGGAAACCACTTTTCATTGCTCAGAATTTAAATCCAGACCTCCTCGATAACCAACCAATGGCAATGTTATCCAGAAATCATGCCCCACTAAAATGATATTGTAAATGTTATTTAAACACCACTACTAAGTATGTTTTAGATTCACACAATATACTATTCCTCATTCAATTCTGAAGAGCTCGAAATAAATACCCTACACAGGGTGCCGCAAAAGTCACTGGACACTGATTTAAACAAAAGATTGAATTTATGTTTCATTACAAATACAAACAATGCTAACTGTATTCTGTCTGCATGAATACATCTTTCAAGTCTTTGGAGCATTTACATACTGTATGGCATAGTGTGGTATCACTGTCGAAATCATGAAATGCGTCGTGTATATAGTCTTTTATTTCAGCAATGGTCCGAGAATTTTTAAAATAAACAGAGTCCTTGACGACATCACGTAGGAAAAAAACCATGCATGTGATATCTGGTGAACGTGGAGGCATGTCACCCTTCGACCAATCACTTTTCTATGGAAAGTTTCATTTAAATAATCGCGGACGGAAGTGACAAAATGTGGCGGTGCCTCATCACGTTGAAAGTAATTTTCTTGAAAGTTTTCAGCACACGCTGTAAGTCCTGGTAACAGATAATTCTGAAGCATGTCCAAATACTTATCCACTGTAACTGTTCCGTCAAAAAATATGGGAAAAATACGCCAAATAATATTGCCCCCAGACACTCACTCCAGGTTGATTTACTTGTTCTTCTAAGAAAAGATACTTATTCTCAGTATACCAGTACGTGCATTTATGTCCGTTAACTTAAAATTGGCCTCATCAGACTACAGAATGCTATTGAATGGGTTAGGATCATGTTTTTGTTCGCCAAGCATCAATTCACAAAACTTAAGACGATATGAATCGTCTTCCAGTAACCCATGTCGTAAACGTGGTATGTTAATTTTAAACTTCTGTTTGTGTAATATTCTTTGCACTGACCTTCGTGATAAAACAAGCTCAGTTGCTAATCGTCTGGTTGATTTCGCGGACTTTGGGTCACAGCTAAACTTACACGCAATTCATTTTCCTCAATTGTGACTGTTCTTGGGCGGTCAGATCCCGGTGCATCCATAACAGATCCATGTTCTTCAAAACTATTTCGTACGTCGTACGCTGTTTGTCTAGACGGTTGTTTTGATCTAAAGTGTTGTCCCCGTTCATTAACAACTGCATTAGCACCAATTTTGAAAATGACAAAATTAAACCAAGATTCTTTGGTAAATCACATCAATGCACACCATATTACAAGAAAAACACAAATTACAGAGGACAATGAAATAACATTCCCAACAAATATACATTCACCAGCCTATTGATACTTGAAATACACAATTAAATGTGCATTTATAAGAAAATGATAATTATTGATAAACAATTTGCTAACACCTTAATGCACATTTCAATCCTCGTTTTCAAATTCATACTGCAATGACACTTATCAAGGTTACAAAAACTGCTCTCAATTAGCAGAAATCCTAACACTAGCACCGCCTCTCTTTGATTCTGTAACTTAGGAAATTCTGGTTTGTAACTGTAACCAATTAACACATAGAAAATTCTGAACAGTTTGCACAGTGGCGGCTGTAACCCATCCCCACTCCAAAAAATACAAATATTTAGAAACATACCGGTGTGTGATTTACTTTTTTTGCCATTTGCCTTACGTCGTACCGACACAGATAGGTCTTATGAGTAGTATAATAAGCGGGTTCGGGCGCCACCTCCACCTCAGGCTCCCAGTGGCCACCTCCACCTCCACCTCAGCCAGAGGCCTCCCAGATGCCTCCTCCACCTCCCGCGGGAAATTTGAATTTGTAAACAAAGCCACGTGCTTTTTGACAGCTGTCATCGACAACAACGCATCGCTAACCTCAGTACTGCCATCTTGACGGGCCTAAACCTCAGTAGTGCCAACTTAACCTAACTAGCGCGAGGTAAACAAAGCCACGTGCTTTTTGACAGCCACGTGCTTTTTGACAGATTTGTAAACAAAGCCACGTGCTTTTTGACAGCTCTCATCAACAACAACGCATCGCAAACCTCAGTACTACCATCTCGACGGGCCTAAACCTCAGTAGTGCCAACTTAACCTAACTAGCATGAGGTAAACAAAGCCACGTGTTTTTTGACAGCCACGTGCTTTTTGACAGATTTGTAAACAAAGCCACGTGCTTTTTGATAGACAACAACGCATCGCTAACCTCAGTACTACCATCTTGACGGGCCTAAACCTCAGTAGTACCAACTTAACCTAACTAGCGCGAGATAAACAAAGCCACGTGCTTTTTGACAGCCACGTGCTTTTTTGACAGCTGTCATCCGCCATCTTTAAACTACAGAGCACCGTGCTGCCCTCTTTCGTCACCTGTCATCGGCAGTGCTGCCATCTTGACGGGCCTAAACCTTAGTGCTACCAACTTAACCTCACTAGCTCGAGATAAACAAATCCACGTGCTTTTTGACAGCTACGTGCTTTTTTGATAGCTGTCATCCGCCATCTTTAATCTATAGAGTACAGTGCTGCCCTCTTTAGCTACTTACCTTTGAAATGTGGTGGCGGATAATTTGAAAAATGCTTTTCGACAAGCAGCCATCTTTAATCCAGAGAGAACAGTGCTGCCCTCTATGTGGTGGCGGCAAATTGAAAAATTCCACATGCTCTTGTTTGAAAACAAACTCACGTGCTTTTTTGACAGCTGTCATCTGCCATCTTTAATCTATAGAGCAGTGCTGCCCTCTTTAGTTTGAAATGTGGTGGTGGTAAATTCCACGTGCTCTTGTTTGGAAACAAAGCCACGTGCAGCTGTCATCCGCCATCTTTAATCAACAGAGCACTGTGCTACTATCATGCGGGCAATTTCATCACCTGTCATCCGCCATCTTTAATCCACAGAACACCGTGCTGCCCTCTTTATGGCTACTACCTTAAGCACGTAGTAGCGGACAATTTGAAAAGTTCTGTTAGCTATCATCCGCCATCTTTGAGCACCGTGCTGCCATCTTTAGCTAGATACCTTTGAAATGTGGTGGCGGCAAATTGAAAAATTCCACGTGCTCTTGTTTGGAAACAAACTCACGTGCTTTTTCGACAGCTACCATCCGCCATCTTTAATCAACAGAGCATAGTGCTGCCCTCTTTAGTTTGAAATGTGATGGCGGCAAATTCCACGTGCTCTTGTTTGGTAAACATAGCCATGTGCTTTTTTGACAGCTGTCATCCGCCATCTTTAATACAGAGAGCACCGTGCTGCCCTCTTTATCGTAGTAGATGTAAATTCGTCACCTGTCATCCGCAGTGCTGCCATCTTTAGCTAGATACCTTTGAAATGTGGTGGCGGATAATTTAAAAAGAAAAATTCTACAGCAGCCCTCTCTCGACGCTAATTGCATAAGATGGCGGCTATACATGACTCCTTAAGGGTGCTTACGCAAGATGGCTGCTATACACAGGTTCTTATGAGACGCCCTTGGGATGCTTGCGCAAGATGGCAGCTATACATGGCTCCTTATGAGATACCCTAGGGATGCTTGCGCAAGATAGCGGCTGATCTTATGGGACGGCTTAAGGGTCCTTGGACAAGATGGCTTGAGACGCCCTAAGGATGCTTGCGCAAGATGGCGGACACAAGATGGCGGCTATACACGTCTCCTTATAAGACGCCTTAAGGGTGCTTGCGCAAGATAGTTGCTACTCTTAGCTTAGAGGCTAACACGTCGTGCTAGTTCGATTCATTAAATTTGGGGCTTAAATGCAAAATGTTAAATATCTCGAAAGCGATGCATCGTAGAGCAAAAGGGACAAAAAATTTTCTGCCCAGTACCTCGGTTCGCAGTACGAGGAACAAGAAAAACATAGTCTAATGATGAGATCAACGGTTCGGTTCCTACTTAGGCCCTTTAGCATTCGCTCTGTTTTAGCTTGTATTGAAGCAAGTCTTCGTAACATGATCAGGTTTAGCTATGGTAGAGAGTATAACGTGCCGTGCAGGTTCGATTCATTAAATTTGGGGCTTAAATGCAAAATGTTAAATATCTCGAAAACGGACAAAATTTTTCTACCTGATACCTAGGTTTGCAGTATCAGGAACATGATAGCATAAGAAAAACATAGTCTAATGATGAGATCGACGGTTCGATTCCTACTTAAGCCCTTTGGCATTCGCAGCTATCTATTTCCACAAGATGGTGGCTGCTCTTATGAGAAACAAGATGCCTTGAGACGTCCTAGGGATGCTTACGCAAGATGGCAGACACAAAATGGTGACTATACATAGCTCCTTATGAGACGGCCTAGGGGTGCTCGCACAAGATGGCGGCTACTCTTATGAAGAAAGCTAGCTTAGAGGCTACTGCGCAAGATAACAGCTGCTGTTATGCATGTGGTGGAGGGCAATTTGAAATTCTATGTGCTTAATCAACAGAGCACCCTGCTGCCCTCTTTAGCTGAAATGTGGTGGTGGATAATTTGAAAAATTCTTTTGACAGCTATCATCTTTAAAAACAATGGCGACTATACATAGGCTGTTAAGGCCTTATCATTCTCCTCCTCCTCCTCCTCCTCCTCCTCCTCCTCCCCCTCCTCCTCCCCCTCCTCCTCCCCCTTCTCTACCTCCTCCTCCGCCTCTTATGTCAAGGCATAGCTTTATATCGAACAAGTTTAAACCTGCATCGCGAAGGCAAGCGTGTGCAGCGATAACATTATTGTGCATGTTTAGACTTTCGAAACATAAGAAGAGTAGAATCAAACGCTGTACTCGATACGACATGTGATCAGAACATTGATTGATGCGTTCAGAAAACAAAATAAGTGATCAAGACTAGAATCGAACGATGTACTCAATACATCATGTGTTTAGAATATGTCAGGGGATACGCTTGTTCTAAGAAGATCAGATTGAAACATAACAAGACTAGAATAGAACACTGTAATCGATGTTGTTAACTTCAACATGTGATCAGAACATTGATTGATGTGTTCAGAACACAAAATAAGTGATCATGACTAGAATCGAACACTGTACTCGATACAACATGTGATCAGAACATTGATCGACGTGTTCAGAACACGAAATAAGTGATCAAGACTAGAATCGAACACTGTACTCAATACAACATGTGTTTAGAACATGTTAGGGGGTACCCTTGTTATAAGAAGATCAGAATGAAACATAACAAGACTAGAATCGAACACTGTAATCGATGTTGTTAACCTCAACATATGATCAGAACATTGTTTGATGTGTTGAGAGCAAAAGTACAATTTTGATGATTTGCTTAGTGTAAAATCAAAAACTATGGAAACACACTGTGCACATATCGCGTAGCTAACTCGCTCAGTAAGCAATATCGCAAAACTACAACTTCAATGATTTGCATAGTGTAAAAATCAAAAACACACTGTACCCATACTGCGCAGCTAACTCGCTCGTTAAACGATATAGCCAAAGTATAACTTCAAATTATTTACCTTCCATCATTCGTCTTGCGTGTAAAAATCAGTCGAACAAGTTATCGCATAAACATGGCTGAAAAAAATCGTGATAGGGTATGGAACCCAGGGGTTACATCTTATCAGAAGGGCAAAAAGGATGAAAGGACTCTTCCTCCTCCTTACCGCACATTCCTTGAAGGGCTAATTGGCTGAAGGGCTAATGGGCTAAAGGGCTGAAGGGCTAATGGGCTAAAGGGCTAATGGGCTAAAGGGCTAAAGGAGCAACAACCTCGTCGATCGCTATCAACAAGAACGCTTGTACTTTGTTAAGTGTAGAAAATTAATCTTTATTTGTAAATGGTTTCATGTTCAGAACAAGGAATGGAAAATCCCCGAGGTGCGATGAGTTACGTTTTTCGAACTAGTGTTTGGAACACTGAACTTTTCAAGATGATAGCAGAGAGTTTAGCAATGTTCTGTTGTTGGATTTTAAATTCCGCGCTACAACATGCATAAGGTGGTAGCCTTGAGGTTTACCGCCGTAAAGATGGCAAGAGTGAGGTTAACAATGTTCTGTTGTTGGATTTTAAATTCCGCGCTATAACATGCATAAGGTGGCAGCCTTGAGGTTTACCGCCGTAAAGATGGCAGCAGTGAGGTTAGCGACGCTCTATTGTCCTTCAAAGTGAGGTTAGGGTTCGTCAAGAAGACAGCTGTCAAAAAAGCACGTGGCTATGTTTACCAAACAAGAGCACGTGGCTGTGACGTCACGGTCACGTAATCAATCCTTAGCTCGACGTCGTTAAGAGCAGTATTAGGGTTAGCTATGCTTAAAAGTCTTGGGAACAGAGCAGCAGTATGAATTGCTATGTTTCAAAGCGTGTACACATGACCTATCGATTTTACATGCATCGACCATCGAACTAAACTTCATCCGCTAGATCGTGCTGCTATCTTAGCATAACCTATACCCATAAAATTAAAGTACAATGCGTAGCCATGTTTCAAAGCGTGTACACATCACCTATCGATTTTGCACACATCGACTCTCGTACTAAACTTCTTCCGCTAGATTGTGCTGCTATCTTAGCATAACCTATACGCGTGACCTTAAGGTACAAAGAATAGCCATGTTTCAAAGCGTGTACACATTACCTATCGACTTTGCATGCAACAAATATCGTACTAAACATCTCCCGCTAGGTTGTGCTGCTATCTTAGCATAACTTATACACATGAACTTAAAGTACAAAGAATAGTCATGTTTCAAAGCGTGTACACATTACTTATTGATTTTGCATGCATCAAATATCGTACTAAATTTCTTCCGCTAGATTGTGCTGCTATCTTAGCATAACCTATACCCATGAACTTAAAGTACGATGAATAGTCATGTTTCAAAGCGTGTACACATCAACTATCGAATTTGCATGTATCGACTCTCATACTAAACTTCTGCAGGTAGATTGTGCTGCTATCTCAGCATAACTAAGACGCATGAACTTAAAGAACAAAGAATAGCTATATCTCAAAACGTGTACTCATTACCTATCGATTTTGCAAGCATCGACTCTCGTACTAAACTTCTTCCGCTAGATTGTGCTGCTATCTTAGCGTAACCTATACGCATGACCTCAAGGAATAAAGAATAGCCATGTTTCAAAGCGTGTACACATTACCTATCGACTTTGCATGCAACAAATATCGTACTAAACTTCTTCCGCTAGGTTGTGCTGCTATCTTAGCATAACTTATACACATGAACTTAAAGTACGAAGAATAGCCATGTTTCAAAGCGTGTACACATTACTTATTGATTTTGCATTCATCGAATCTCGTACTAAATTTCTTCCGCTAGATTGTGCTGCTATCTTAGCATAACCTATACCCATGAACTTAAAGTACAATGAATAGTCATGTTTCAAAGCGTGTACGCATCAACTATCGATTTTGCATGTATCGACTCTCGTACAAAACTTCTTCAGGTAGATTGTGCTGCTATCTTAGCATAACTAAGACGCATGAACTTAAAGTACAAAGAATAGCTTTGTTTCAAAGCGTGTACACATTACCTAATGATTTTGCAAGCATCGACTCTCGTACTAAACTTCTTCCACTAAATTGTGCTAAAATCGTGTAAGCGTGCTGCTATCTTAGCATAACCTATCGATTTTACATGCATCGACTATCGCAAGCATAACTAAGACGCATGAACTTAAAGTACAAAGAATAGCCTTGTTTCAAAGCGTGTACACATTACCTATCGATAATGTATGTATCGAATATCGTACTAAACTTCTTCCGCTAGATTGTGCTGCTATCATAGCATAACCTATACGCATGACTTTAAGGTACAAAGAATAGCTATGTTTCAAAGCGTGTACACATTACCTATCGACTTTGCATGTATCGACTCTCGTACAAAATTTCTTCCGCTAGGTTGTGCTGCTATCTTAGCATAACTCATACACATGAACTTAAAGTACAAAGAATAGCTATGTTTCAAAGTGTGTACACAACACCTATCGATTTTGCATGCAGCGAATCTCGTACTAAACTTCTTCCGCTAGATTGTGCCGGTATCTTAGCATAACTTATACCCATGAACTTAAAGTACAAAGAATAGCCATGCTTCAAAGCGTGTACACGTCACCTATCGATTTTGCATGTCTCGTACTAAACTTCTTCCGCTAGATTGTGCTGCTATCTTAGCAAAACCTGTATGCATGATTTTAAAGTACAAAGAAAAGCCTTGTTTCAAAGCGTTTACACATTACCTAATGATTTTGCACGAAACGACTATCATGCTAAACTTTTTCCACCAGATTGTGCTAAAATCATGTAAGTGTGCTGCTATCTTAGCATAACCTATCGATTTTACATGCATCGACTATCGTACTAGACTTCTTCCGCTAGAGCATGTAGCAATCGCTTTTGTGTACCCCTAACCCATGTGCACGAACTTAAAGCATAAAGATGAGCTATGTTCTAAAGCGTGTACACATCACCTATCGATAATGTATCGAATATCATACTAAACTTCTCCTGCTAGAGCGTACGAGTATCGCTTGTGCGTGCATGAACTTAAAGCATAAAGAATAGCAATGTATAAAAATCTTGTAAACAAAGCAGCAGTATTACGTATAGTCAAGATTAAATGCGTGCACACATCATGTATCCATGACGCACACAGTACTAAACTTATTCCATTAGAATGTACAAAGTTCGCATGTGTTTGTACTGCTATCTTAGCATAGCCTATGTGCATGAACTTAAAGCATAAAGAATAGTTATGTGTAAAAAATCTTGTGAACATAGCAGAGTGTTAACTACGTAGGTGTAGACATTGAACTTTACATGCTGAGGCAACATGCTACGTGACCGTGACGTCACGACCACGTGCTCTTGTTTGGTAAACATAGCCACGTGCTTTTTTGACAGCTGTCTTCTTGACGAACCCTAACCTCACTTTGAAGGACAATAGAGCGTCGCTAACCTCACTGCTGCCATCTTTACGGCGGTAAACCTCAAGGCTGCCACCTTATGCATGTTATAGCGCGGAATTTAAAATCCAACAACAGAACATTGTTAACCTCACTCTTGCCATCTTTACGGCGGTAAACCTCAAGGCTACCACCTTATGCATGTTGTAGCGCGGAATTTAAAATCCAACAACAGAACATTGCTAAACTCTCTGCTATCATCTTGAAAAGTTCAGTGTTCCAAACACTAGTTCGAAAAACGTAACTCATCGCACCTCGGGGATTTTCCATTCCTTGTTCTGAACATGAAACCATTTACAAATAAAGATTAATTTTCTACACTTAACAAAGTACAAGCGTTCTTGTTGATAGCGATCGACGAGGTTGTTGCTCCTTTAGCCCTTTAGCCCATTAGCCCTTTAGCCCATTAGCCCTTTAGCCCTTCAGCCAATTAGCCCTTCAAGGAATGTGCGGTAAGGAGGAGGAAGAGTCCTTTCATCCTTTTTGCCCTTCTGATAAGATGTAACCCCTGGGTTCCATACCCTATCACGATTTTTTTTCAGCCATGTTTATGCGATAACTTGTTCGACTGATTTTTACACACAAGACGAATGATGGAAGGTAAATAATTTGAAGTTATACTTTGGCTATATCGTTTACCGAGCGAGTTAGCTGCGCAGTATGGGTACAGTGTGTTTTTGATTTTTACACTATGCAAATCATTGAAGTTGTAGTTTTGCGATATTGCTTACTGAGCGAGTTAGCTACGCGATATGTGCACAGTGTGTTTCCATAGTTTTTGATTTTACACTAAGCAAATCATCAAAATTGTACTTTTGCTCTGAACACATCAAACAATGTTCTGATCATATGTTGAGGTTAACAACATCGATTACAGTGTTCGATTCTAGTCTTGTTATGTTTCATTCTGATCTTCTTATAACAACGGTACCCCCTAACATGTTCTAAACACATGTTGTATTGAGTACAGTGTTCGATTCTAGTCTTGATCACTTATTTCGTGTTCTGAACACGTCGATCAATGTTCTGATCACATGTTGTATCGAGTACAGTGTTCGATTCTAGTCATGATCACTTATTTTGTGTTCTGAACACATCAATCAATGTTCTGATCACATGTTGAAGTTAACAACATCGATTACAGTGTTCTATTCTAGTCTTGTTATGTTTCAATCTGATCTTCTTAGAACAAGCGTATCCCCTGACATATTCTAAACACATGATGTATTGAGTACATCGTTCGATTCTAGTCTTGATCACTTATTTTGTTTTCTGAACGCATCAATCAATGTTCTGATCACATGTCGTATCGAGTACAGCGTTTGATTCTACTCTTCTTATGTTTCGAAAGTCTAAACATGCACAATAATGTTATCGCTGCACACGCTTGCCTTCGCGATGCAGGTTTAAACTTGTTCGATATAAAGCTATGCCTTGACATAAGAGGCGGAGGAGGAGGTAGAGAAGGGGGAGGAGGAGGGGGAGGAGGAGGAGGAGGAGGAGGAGGAGGAGGAGGAGGAGGAGAATGATAAGGCCTTAACAGCCTATGTATAGTCGCCATTGTTTTTAAAGATGATAGCTGTCAAAAGAATTTTTCAAATTATCCACCACCACATTTCAGCTAAAGACGGCAGCAGGGTGCTCTGTTGATTAAACACATAGAATTTCAAATTGCCCTCCACCACATGCATAACAGCAGCTGTTATCTTGCGCAGTAGCCTCTAAGCTAGCTTTCTTCATAAGAGTAGCCGCCATCTTGTGCGAGCACCCCTAGGCCGTCTCATAAGGAGCTATGTATAGTCACCATTTTGTGTCTGCCATCTTGCGTAAGCATCCCTAGGACGTCTCAAGGCATCTTGTTTCTCATAAGAGCAGCCACCATCTTGTGGAAATAGATAGCTGCGAATGCCAAAGGGCTTAAGTAGGAATCGAACCGTCGATCTCATCATTAGACTATGTTTTTCTTATGCTATCATGTTCCTGATACTGCAAACCTAGGTATCAGGTAGAAAAATTTTGTCCGTTTTCGAGATATTTAACATTTTGCATTTAAGCCCCAAATTTAATGAATCGAACCTGCACGGCACGTTATACTCTCTACCATAGCTAAACCTGATCATGTTACGAAGACTTGCTTCAATACAAGCTAAAACAGAGCGAATGCTAAAGGGCCTAAGTAGGAACCGAACCGTTGATCTCATCATTAGACTATGTTTTTCTTGTTCCTCGTACTGCGAACCGAGGTACTGGGCAGAAAATTTTTTGTCCGTTTTGCTCTACGATGCATCGCTTTCGAGATATTTAACATTTTGCATTTAAGCCCCAACTTTAATGAATCGAACTAGCACGACGTGTTAGCCTCTAAGCTAAGAGTAGCAACTATCTTGCGCAAGCACCCTTAAGGCGTCTCATAAGGAGACGTGTATAGCCGCCATCTTGTGTCCGCCATCTTGCGCAAGCATCCTTAGGGCGTCTCAAGCCATCTTGTCCAAGGACCCTTAAGCCGTCCCATAAGATCAGCCGCTATCTTGCGCAAGCATCCCTAGGGTATCTCATAAGGAGCCATGTATAACTGCCATCTTGCGCAAGCATCCCAAGGGCGTCTCATAAGAACCTGTGTATAGCAGCCATCTTGCGTAAGCACCCTTAAGGAGTCATGTATAGCCGCCATCTTATGCAATTAGCGTCGAGAGAGGGCTGCTGTAGAATTTTTCTTTTTAAATTATCCGCCACCACATTTCAAAGGTATCTAGCTAAAGATGGCAGCACTGCGGATGACAGGTGACGAATTTACATCTACTACGATAAAGAGGGCAGCACGGTGCTCTCTGTATTAAAGATGGCGGATGACAGCTGTCAAAAAAGCACATGGCTATGTTTACCAAACAAGAGCACGTGGAATTTGCCGCCATCACATTTCAAACTAAAGAGGGCAGCACTATGCTCTGTTGATTAAAGATGGCGGATGGTAGCTGTCGAAAAAGCACGTGAGTTTGTTTCCAAACAAGAGCACGTGGAATTTTTCAATTTGCCGCCACCACATTTCAAAGGTATCTAGCTAAAGATGGCAGCACGGTGCTCAAAGATGGCGGATGATAGCTAACAGAACTTTTCAAATTGTCCGCTACTACGTGCTTAAGGTAGTAGCCATAAAGAGGGCAGCACGGTGTTCTGTGGATTAAAGATGGCGGATGACAGGTGATGAAATTGCCCGCATGATAGTAGCACAGTGCTCTGTTGATTAAAGATGGCGGATGACAGCTGCACGTGGCTTTGTTTCCAAACAAGAGCACGTTGAATTTACCACCACCACATTTCAAACTAAAGAGGGCAGCACTGTGCTCTATAGATTAAAGATGGCAGATGACAGCTGTCAAAAAAGCACGTGAGTTTGTTTTCAAACAAGAGCATGTGGAATTTTTCAATTTGCCGCCACCACATAGAGGGCAGCACTGTTCTCTCTGGATTAAAGATGGCTGCTTGTCGAAAAGCATTTTTCAAATTATCCGCCACCACATTTCAAAGGTAAGTAGCTAAAGAGGGCAGCACTGTACTCTATAGATTAAAGATGGCGGATGACAGCTATCAAAAAAGCACGTAGCTGTCAAAAAGCACGTGGATTTGTTTATCTCGAGCTAGTGAGGTTAAGTTGGTAGCACTAAGGTTTAGGCCCGTCAAGATGGCAGCACTGCCGATGACAGGTGACGAAGGAGGGCAGCACGGTGCTCTGTAGTTTAAAGATGGCGGATGACAGCTGTCAAAAGAGCACGTGGCTGTCAAAAAGCACGTGGCTTTGTTTATCTCGCGCTAGTTAGGTTAAGTTGGTACTACTGAGGTTTAGGCCCGTCAAGATGGTAGTACTGAGGTTAGCGATGCGTTGTTGTCTGTCAAAAAGCACGTGGCTTTGTTTACAAATCTGTCAAAAAGCACGTGGCTGTCAAAAAACACGTGGCTTTGTTTACCTCATGCTAGTTAGGTTAAGTTGGCACTACTGAGGTTTAGGCCCGTCAAGATGGTAGTACTGAGGTTTGCGATGCGTTGTTGTTGATGAGAGCTGTCAAAAAGCACGTGGCTTTGTTTACAAATCTGTCAAAAAGCACGTGGCTGTCAAAAAGCACGTGGCTTTGTTTACCTCGCGCTAGTTAGGTTAAGTTGGCACTACTGAGGTTTAAGCCCGTCAAGATGGCAGTACTGAGGTTAGCGATGCGTTGTTGTCGATGACAGCTGTCAAAAAGCACGTGGCTTTGTTTACAAATTCAAATTTTCGCGGGAGGTGGAGGAGGCATCTGGGAGGCCTCTGGCTGAGGTGGAGGTGGAGGAGGCATCTGGGAGGCCTCTGGCTGAGGTGGAGGTGGAGGTGGCCACTGGGAGCCTGAGGTGGAGGTGGCGCCCGAACCCGCTTATTATACTACTCTTATGGCGACGATGGGACAGGAAGGGTCTAGGAATGGGAAGGAAGCGGCCGTGGCCTTAATTAAGGCACAGCCCCAGCATTTGCCTGGTGTGAAAATGGGAAACCACGTAAAACCACCTTCAGGGCTGCCGACAGTGGGATACGAACCCACTATCTCCCGGATGCGAGCTCACAGCTGCGCGCTTCTAACCGCACGGCGAATTCGCTCGGTGGTATGTGGTTTTCAAGGGGCTCTCCACTGAGTTTTCCACACTGAACAAACACGCAAACAACCCCAACACATATACACAATCCTCATAGAAAACTATAAACCTATATAATTAAACACGCAATAACACCTGCAATGGCAAAATATTCACCAATTCAAACACTTGGTGTGAGCGCGCAAAAACGCAACTTCTTAATGCTACCAACAACATTGAAATAAAAGCAGCAACGTCGTAATGCAAAATTACATGTTATGTTTTTATATTGACATTTATAAACTAGAGATTTTTAAATAAGGAAAATCACAATATCATGTCCTTATTTTGACCACATGAAAAGTACAATTTTTATAGTTCATCGATTTACAAATGTGGCTATGGAATAGGAAAGTTGGTGGTATTCTATCCTCTTTGGTATTAAAACAGCTCTACAGCATTTTGTGTTCCCGTTTGCTTTGAGCGATCCCCTCTTAAATACTATCGCTGAGTCAAGAGGGTGCCAGCTGCCACGTTGTCATATCGGTCGTAATGCAAGTGTGACTATTGCTAGTGCTCCCTCTCTGTGGTCGAACGAAGAATCGCTGTGAAGTGATGTCTTGGCTGTTGTTTCCACAGCCTGTCGGAACACATTCTCTTTGTATCGAAAAAGTTGGGCACGCATGCGCAAAATGCAGAGTTCCTGGTTTCTGGCTAAAAGCTTAGCTCTCGCTGAGCTGTGACCACACAGCACCCGGCATGCAGCGCACCAGTAGTTACCTGGTTGTGAGGGGAGTTGAATAATTTCTTATTATTTGGCTGACGCCTTTTCCAATGCACTGTATTCGATGTAGATAATATTTTTAAACTAATTTATTTTTCCAACAGGCAATGTGCTGCAGCACATAAGGTACGGCCGCCACACAGGACATGACCATCAATGATAGACACTTCAAACCACCTCTCTACACTACTTTGGAATACATCACCATTTCCCTGTCACTATCCACAAGCAATTTCTTTTCAGCCTGCAACATTTTAATGCAGACATCACACTTTTTAAATGATATTTTAATCACTTGCAAACTGGTGTAGCTGGCAATGCAGACTAAAATCCATTGAGTTTCAAGGGGAACTCTGATGTGAACTACTTAAGATCTAATACATCTATATTATCAATAACTGTATCATGGCTATTGATATAAACATAATGAGCAAAGTCTGTCAAATAAAATTCACTTAGTTTTGCAGACCTCATCTTCAATACACCTAACAGTTTGATCTTTCTTTCAGACTCAAGAATTCATTCCACAGAGGCATGAGAAGTGCAACCACTCAATCTCCTGTAGACACCAAACCTTCCCTCTGAACTGTCTGTCTACAATTTTGTAGTAAACATATAAGACCAGTGGAAATTATTGAAAACACACTGTGGTAAGTATGTGTATCAAAATAGTGTATGTTTCACTTGTCAATCTTCCTTCTGCTTATGACATGTGCCTAAGTGCATATATGTTTTAACATGTAAGGAATGAAAGCCTCATGTTACCAGGACCAGTAATTGGACTAGCATCTTCATTCCTGGTATATGTATCTTTCATGGGATGCTGTACGTTACAGACTGACCACCACTTTTGAATTAATTTTAGGAACTGGATTGTGCCATCAGAAACATCCACACCTTGAGTCTTAAGCAAATACAAATCAGCAACATTCTTACAGTCAAAGACTTTACTGCTAATGACACATTTTGTCCCTATTGTTGTTGGATACAGAGCCTTCCCAGATAATTTTGAAGCCATTCTTAGTAACAATATCTTCTCCGAACGAAACAGCTCTTTATGATCTGAAAATTTGGCCTGAGTAGTTATAATTTACAGACTGGCTCTGTACCAACACCAACACTGACCACATCACTAAAAACATCAAATGTCTTATCAACGTTTGGTATAATAAGAGAATGTCACTGCCCATATCATTAGTTTTGGAGAGTATCTTATTTGATTAATTATAGAGAGCTCTAACTGTTCCGGGACAAATTTTATTTTACCAATTCTCTCTGCATTAAACCCACAGGTCTAACTCAAGTGCGTTTTTTTCAAAAGGTTCATAGAAAGAATCATCAGAATAACTTGTGAAATGACTTAGCAAAGTGTAAAACTTCGTCCATCTGTCATATTTCCGGTCTTCACAAGCACTAAAATGCTCTGTAGACAAACACACATTTTTGTGAAACATTTGAACTGCAAATGAACTTGAAACTTTAAGTCTGAATGTTGCAACCTTAATACATGACTCATCATTCACCTTCACAAACAATGCATAATCTTCCTTCACTATTCCATTGAATGGTTCAACGAATTTCTTCTGAACTTCACAGATGAAGGAGGTAAAATCTGTAAAATTGTCACATTCACACCACTTAATGAAATAACGTCTAAATACTAAAAACACCGCAACACATAAAAATATCTAGATAACCGATAAAAGGACACTGCAACACTATTTAACACATAAAAATATTCGGTGGAAAACAAACCAAAACCAAACCCCATGGCACTACAGCCATGAAGGGCCTTGGCCTACCAAGCGACCGCTGCTCAGCCCAAAGGCCTGCAGGTTGCGAGGTGTCGTGTGGTCAGCACGACGAATCCTCTCGGCCGTTATTCTTGGCTTTCAAGACCGATTCGGTGGAAAATAAAAATCGCGAATTCCAGTAGCAAGATAACCTCAACCAACCACACACGTGAGCGGTATAAACCGAACTGAATGTAAGCATGGCCCCACACGCCGTCTACACGTGGCCCAATGTGACAGCCATTTTGTCACGTATCTGTATATGCATTCCGGTCTGATAATATTGTAGTTGGTCTGGGTTCATACGTGAAGAGAAGTTGACAATCCTTTCCAACATACGATAAGTCAAAAATTTGGTTGTTTGAGATGATAGACGACTTGAAGAGGCTGGGTGGTGCGCATACAGACGTAGAAGTACCGCACGATTGAATTTACTGAAAAGTGTTTCTTATTTCTACAACAAGGAGCAACATAATAAATATAAGAGATCCGTCCGACTCCTTGGCTGAATGGTCAGCGTTCAGGCCTTCAATTCGGAGGGTCCCGGCTTCCAATACCGGCAGGGTCACGATTGTAACTGCTTCTGGCTCGAGGACTGTGTGTCCCAACACTCTCCTCTTCATATTTATGCAACACTACCAACACGCAATAGTGATTACATCCCATCACGTAGGCTTGGCGTCGGGATGAACATCAGATCGTAAAACAGAGTCAAATCCACATGTGAGACACATCTTGCACCCACGACCCCACTGATGTGGGAATAGCGGTAGAATATAACAGATCCATGCCATGGCTGCATGTGACTTATGTTAAATTATCGACAAGAAGCACCAGCAGCCTCAGGAACTTGTAAAGAGAATACACGATTATGTAACATAAGTCGCGCGCAGTTGGTACGATCTCAAAACTGACCCTCTTCCTTTCTCCTTACCAGGATGACGATGAAGTGTTGTAACTGCACGTACAGTTTTTTTATAATTATTCAAGTTAGATCACTAACGTAGATTACTAAGTACTGTTCATTAGGTAGTTAAATATTTCATGAAGTTCATATTTTCTCGTTGTCATAACGTCGAACATTTTCTTTAGTAAATTGGACTTAGCTATGAAGCATGGTTCATTTACCACGACGCCATCAAGAAACACTGTTTCTCTTGCATTCCGAGACGGAAGTGCGCTGTGTGTCGCCACACGGCTTCGAGGAAATTCGCTGTGGCTCATCGAATGTTTCGAAACAGTCAGCGGTGACATTTAGCCCATATTTACTGTTAAAACTGTATTTAAATATACAAGAGGCTTATCGCATTCTATGTTGTACATATATAATCACGATATAAAACTAGCAATAATTCTTCTTCTTCTACAATTTCCTCATCGCATGTCCGCTGTCATCACGGCGATCGACTCTTGTTCCCAGCAAGTCGGAAAAGTCTGGTGGAACGAAGCCCGCAACATTCTCGTAGATTATGTACGCAAGATTTTCTCCTTTTTGCTCTACTCCTCTTTCCTTAAATGTCATCTATAAGATAAACTGCAGGAGGTCACTTATTCATTTGAGCCAGTCCCATAATACAGTAAAAATTACAAGAAAGATGATAAATATTAGAGTGGTGCTGCCTAGTACCAGATACTAGCACTAGTATCAGAGGGATGTTTTTCTTTACGTTGTCCTTGGACCTCCCAATTCACTTTAAAGACTTCCATGTCGTCCAGGACTCTTCGTAGTAACAGAGAAGCTTCTGTTCAAGTTTCTCAAGTTCCAAGCGATCTGGGAATTTGCGGTTCCTGCTTCAAACATGGTTTCATTTGGATCTGCAAGTAGACAAGTTGATGTCTATGGAGAGGGCGAACTGTACGTCTCCACATTCGCGGCTACTTCACGTCGAGTGTCAGGTGGAGCTATTAGTTTTAGTTGGTTGGTTTTAGATACCCTGCGATCAGTCAGTAAGCTTCTACGAGTGCAACGTAGAACTTCTTGGCATGTACAGATTTATACCATACAGCTGTGGCACTGTTTCTGGATGAGCGGCCCAATCTGATCATGTCAAAGCATTGTGAGAGGACTTTTGCCTCGGTGTTGGAGCAGTGATAAGTGCAAAGCTTGACCTCAGATACTTAGGCGTATCACTGTGTTCCAGTACATTTCCCAATCACTTCACCTGCAACTATCAGTATTCCCCATGTGAAAAGCATATGTCTGGTTCTTTGATGGATTTGGTTTGAAATTATTATTCCCTAAACGTATAAACCACCACATTACCCCACAATTTCCAATGATATGACCAAAGTACTCTACTTTCTGATATTGTACGTGACCTCCAGCTCGGAGTACTGTAGCCCCACATCTCGAAGGATGGTGTGCAGGCGTCAGCAACATAAAGAAAACCGGGTGAGTTAGTAATGCGGTTATGGGCGCGCGCTGTGAACTTGCATCCGGGAGGTAGTGGGTTCGAACTCCACTGTCGGCAGCCCTGAATATGGTTTTCTGTAGATTCCCATTGTTACATGGGGCAAATGCTGGGGCTGTACCTTACGAAGGCCACTGCCGATTCCTTCCCACACACAGGCCTTCCATATCCCATCGTCGCCATAACACCTATCTGTGTTGGTGCGACGTAAAGCAAATAGCAAAACCACCATAAAATAAGACAGGACATACACAACACTGAAGTAAACAGGAACAGAGAAAATGAAGTGACACGGGATTTAAATCATTATCTTGAATGCAGTCCTTGGGAACTAGTTTCAACAGGACTGCTCATGCTGTGATCAAGTACGCTGGTGAGAGACCTAAAGCACTCCACATGTTCCAGTGATGTGTCAGGTACTGTGAACTTTATGGGTTGAATGGCATGTTTTCTTACGGTCACTAAGTTAGTATTTTTCGTGTTTAAACTCAGAACTTTTTTTGACCAATCAATTTGCCAATATCTGTGGATTTTCATCACTTACTGCAAACAGAAAAGTATCATATGCATATTGCAGATTATTTATTTATTTATTTATTTATTCATTTATTTATTTATTTATTTATTTATTCATTTAATTTATTTATTACGATTTATTACGATTCAATGGGATGGGTTGAAAGCAATTGTTGAGGAATGTGAAAATAGGTTTGTACCTTTAAAGGTGGTAAGGAATGGTAAAGATCCCCTATATTATAACAGGGAAGTAAAGAGACTAAGGAGGAGGTGCAGGTTGGAAAGAAATAGAGTAAGAAATGGCTGTGGAAGTGAGGAGAAATTGAAGGAACTTACTAGGAAATTGAATCTAGCAAAGAAGTCAGCTAAGGATAACATGATGGCAAGCATAATTGGAGGCCATACTAATTTTAGTGAAAAATGGAAGAATATGTATAGGTACTTTAATGCAGAAACCGGTTCCAAGAGAAACATTCCAGGAATCATTAATGAAGAAGGGGAGTGTGTATGCGAGGATCTTCAAAAGGCAGAAGTATTCAGTCAACAGTATGTAAGGATTGTTGGTTACAAGGATAATGTCCAGATAGAGGAGGTGACTAATACTAAAGAAGTATTAAAATTACTTATGACAGCAGTGACATTTACAGTAAGATACAAAAGTTGAAAACTAGAAAAGCAGCTGGAATTGATAAGGTTTCGGGGGATATACTAAAGACAATGGGTTGGGATATAGTACCATATCTGAAGTACTTATATGATTATTGTTTGCATGAAGGAACTTTACTAAATGAATGGAGAGTTGCTGTATTAGCCCCTGTATATAATGGAAAGGGTGATAGACATAAAGCAGAAAACTACAGGCCAGTCGGTTTGACATGCATTGTATGTAAGCTTTGGGAAAGCATTTTTTCTAATTATATTAGACTTGTTTGCAAAATTAATAACTGGTTTGATTGAATTTTGGCATTTAATAGGGTAGATCATGGGAGACTATTGGCAAAAATGAGTGCAATTGGACTTGACAAAAGAGTGACTGAATGGGTGGCTCTGTTTCTAGAAAATAGAACTCAGAGAATTAGAGTAGGTGAAATTTTATCTGTCAATGTAAAAATTAAGAGGGGAATTTCTCAAGGCAGTATTATTGGACTTTTATGTTTTCTTGTATACATCAGTGATATGTGTAAAGAAGTTGAATCAGAGATAAGGCTTTTCGAAGATGACGTTATTCTGTACAGAGTAATAAATAAGTTACAAGACTGTGAGCAACTGCAAAATGACCTCGATAATGTTGTGAGGTGGACAGTAGGGAGTGTATGACGATAAACGGGGATAAAAGTCAGGTTGTGAGTTTCACAAATAGGAAAAGTCCTCTCAGTTTTAATTACTGCGTTGATGGGGTGAAAGTTCCCTTTGGGGATCATTGTAAATACCTCGGTATTAATATAAGGAAAGATCTTCATTTGGGTAATCACATAAATGGAGTTGTAAATAAAGGGTACAGGTCTCTGCACATGGTTATGAGAGTATTTAGGGGCTGTAGTAAGGATGTAGAGGCGAGAGCATATTTGTCTCTGGTGAGACCCCAACTAGAGTAGATTACTTGATTCAGGAACTGGAAAGAAAACAATGAAAAGCACCTCGATTTGATCTGGGCGATTTCCGACAAAAGAGTAGCGTTACAAAAATGTTGCAGAGTTTGGGCTGGGAAGACTTGGGAGAAAGGAGACGAGCTGCTCGTCTAAGTGGTATGTTGCGAGCTGTCAGTGGAGAGATGGCGTGGGACGAAGTCAGTGGACGAATAATTTTGGATGGTGTCTTTAAAGGTAGGAAAGATCACAATATTGTAACAGTAAATGTGGTACTTCGGTAGACATGAGACGCAGGGCATGTACCATTCGTTGAAGTGCGTACAGAGGGAGAGGGTTTGTTTAAAAATAAATCTTAAAATTTTTCCCCTGAGTTTATTAACAAATTCAAAGACATGTCACCTCTGTACAGCAGATACTGTAGAAAATGTTCCTCGTCCTAGGGCTGGCGATGTCCTTGGATTCCGGCAGCTCCTCCTTTTCCCATACCAGTGAATCACCATTCCTCCCCCGATGGAAGTTGTAGAAGATCCATCCGACGTCTTGAAGATCCATACGGTACTGATGAAGGGCGTTCAGGTAGTCCTCGTAGACGATGAACGTGAATGAACATCGTTAAGCCTTGGGGCGAGTTAATGCAAAGACTGCTTCTGCACAGATGAGAGGAAAGTTTATCAATGGTTTTAACAAGTTTCAAACACGAAAAAAGGTATCTTTGAGAGTTTATCACACGGTGAAATGTCACTAAATTTTGTCCCGTGTTAAATGAAAATAAGGACACTAGACTCGAATGAGCATGTAAGTTTAATACTCATAAAAATAAAAGTCCACTCGAAACTTATCGTCGAATTTTAACAGAGTCACTTGAAGTTTGTGGCACTTGGCATAATGTAAAGTAATGCCGCACGACTCAGTTGTTAGTTTGAAACATTGTTCAACGTAATTTAATTGGATTAGAAAATGAAGATGTTTCACTCGTGAATTCGAACTCATTCACGTATTGATAATAACATCAAATTAAAAGACGAAATTAATCATGTATTGACAGTCCTCGGTTCGACTGTTCGTAAAGTCGAAACGCACAACTGAATGTTCGTAGAATTGAAACGTGCTGTTTAGTATAATTGAAATGCACAGTTCACACATGCACAGTTTACAGTTCACGACCTAAAGTTCATGAAATGGTAAATTAGTGACGTGGTCATGCTTGCAATCGAGTAAATCTGGATTAAAACACAGTCTCATAAACTTGAAGTATTTAGTACTCTGTAAGGAGCAAACTGTTCTAAGTCCTGTCCAGAACATTAAACTTCAAATTACGAGCACTCGAAAACGTTCGCAAGTCTTAGACACTCGTGTAGAATAAACAGTCACTTGATAATGTTCAGACGAAGCACAATTTATATCACGTCCCGTCGGAGTAAACGTTTATCACTCACAGTATAAAGAAATCCGTACAAGTCCATATTCGACGCGATTGGGTCAAAGTCTACGGACTCGAAGATTGATAGCCGCTTCACGCTAGATCACGGTCTTCGCGAACCGACTGTATGAACTCCACTGCCTAGCGTGCACATACACACTCTGGCCACACACTCAGGCCACACATTGCTCTGCTGAGCGAAGCAGTACTGTATTTATATTTGATCCGGGCCTCCACATCTCGTTCCATAACTTCATCGCCTCATGTCAGATTTACGTGAAACTCTGCAGGAACGTAGACAGGGGATCGAGTTACACGATGATATTGTTAAATATGTTTAATTATTATTATGGGGAAAGTTATTACCCGTAGTAACTCGAAGAACATTCCACATCAGTCTAGGCTGTGTTGTGGTGAGGCATGCTGTGACGTCACCCGCTCTCTACGTCACACGCACACAGCTGTTGCTCGCCATCCAGTCAGTCTTTCGTAGCCGGCCCGGAGCGTAACGCGTAAGTTTTTAAAATTTCTATTGCGGGGACTTAATTTTGTACCGCCGTTACGGTACATCTCCCCCTCCTCCTGGGGAAAAGAAAATTCGATAGGATTTTCTTTTAATGATCTCTCCTGAAATATTTCTTTAGGTTGGCTGCATTGTAAATGCCCTCGATGCTTCCATCCAGCTTATTAATTTTGTATGCCCCGGTTTCGAGAACCTCTGCAATTCTATATGGTCTTACATAAAGTGGGCAAAACTTTGCATAAATGCGAAGTTCGGGGTGCGAAACAGCTGGTTTTCTTATCAATGGCCAGGGAGTTTAGATACGGAGTGACACATTTAGAAATGATACCATTATTCTCCATCTCTTTGATCACCGTCCTGGCTTCCTCTCGGTACTTCTCAGGAACTGGATAGGGCCGTTTTTTATAAGGAGAGGTGTCCTTAACATTCAATTGGTACTCAAAATCTCTAATAACGCCGGGTTTGTCATCAAAAACCTCAGGAAATTTCTCAAATATTTGTCGAGTTGCCTCTGCCATGCGGGAATCGAACTCTGGGCTTTCAGCCGCACTGGTGAGAAATATGAAGTGATCACGACCTTCGTCGAACACATCCTCAATAATGGGCACTTCCTGGCCCTCGACGGGTCCCTCTTGACGGTGTCTACCCTCTTCGCAATCTATTTCATCGGCAGGCAGAGCATCGCTCATGTTGCCTCCGGTTTCTATGAATGGGGTACCCAGACCTTGGCACTTCAAATTATTACAGTCTACCAGCTGCAACTCTACAGAGTCGATGTTAAAAAATCGTATGACGTTGGCAGGATAATCAATGATTCCCCCATACTTGGCTAGGAAATCTAACCCTAGGATGACGTTGAATTTCATCGGCGAAATGACTAGGAATATATGCTCCAACTGGACACCTTCAATGTCAAATGTAACGAAAGCTTGAAATTTACATTTGATATGCCTGTCCGGTACTATCCCTTTAATTTTGATCTGTGCGACTGGTATCAATAACATGTCTTCTCCCCCCTTCCAACATTTCAATTAACCTCTCAGAAATTAATGAAGCCTGAGCTCCAGAATCGATTAAGGCGGTTACGTAAAGGGTATCCAAAGTAATATTAATAACTGGATGTCTTCGTTGGACCTTTGGTGTTGTACGAGTGGGATCTTCATACAAGAGGTCTGAGTCATCCAAGTACCAGTAATTAATATTAGTGACAGAAATTATTTCTCCTCTACTCCGGTTTTCAGGCAATCTTATTGTTGTGTTGTCGAAGTTTTTCTTAATTGCGCCTGTCGATTCGGGATTTGTCGCAGGCGTCGTGTTCTGTCTTTTGGCGTGCTCTTGGTATTGTAAAGAGGTAGCGCCAGGTAATCCTTCATCCCGGTTTCGATTCTGGATATATTCGCGAGTTTCTCTCCATCTTTTTTCGATCTCGGCTCTCGGCGAATCTCCATCTCGAGTAAGCGACTCAATAGGTTTCTTCCACGTTTGATTACGTCTCCTAAATCGCCGGAAATGAGATAACGAATCTCTCCGTGGTTCCACTTCCTCACGGGGTTCGGGATTCGATCTCGGCGGGTTGTTAACTTCGTCTTAGCAACCCTGGGCGGATTTTGTGTATGGGCAGTGTCAAGTTTCCTTAATAAATAATCAAGTTGTTCTAGGTCATGAACATTGGCTGCCACAAGAATTTCTTGTACATGCGCCGGAAATTGTAAAGTTACTACCTGTATTAACTCCTGTTGTGGCAAAGGAGGATCAAAGAATTGCATCTTCTTTAATTGAGAAATGAGAAAGTCAGAATATCGTGAAGAATTAATCGCTGTGTTGTATCTCCTGGAGTACAACTGTAGCTTAATCAAATGTTGAATTTCTGAATTCCAAAACCTCTTCAACAAGGCCTCCTTGAACTCATCATAGGTTTTAATGTTAAATTTAAATGCTGTGTACCAATTTCATGCTTTCCCTTCCAATAATCTAGAAGCTATCCTCAATTGATGATCGGATCGTACTTTATTCTCTTGAAAGTACTCTTCAATGTTGAGGAGGAATTCTGTCGCTGTGTACTCTTCCTTTCCGGAAAATTTTGCAGGTTTATCGTCTGATAATTTTAAAACTGTGGAAATGCTAGAAGTATCTCCGCTAGACCCTTGACATTGGTGTGTAGACACCTCCTTCTCCACCTGAGATATCCTATTATCAATGGTCTATTTTTCCTTGCAATTCGACGTTGATAGTCTTAACTTGTCCACGGATGGAGTTTTCCACGCTCTGGACTTCCTTTTCGAGGTCCTGCTTCACTTCATTTACGTCGCGGCCTATGCGAATGATTTGAGTACGTGCGCTATCTAATTGGGTTTTTACATGCTTATCTGTTTCCTCTTGCTTTGTTTTAAGTAAATTAACCTCATTACTTATTTTCTGGAAGTTAGTCTTAAAAGATTCATGGATGTTATCCTGAATAGAGGCTATTTTTGCTTGTGCCTGTTATAACTGACCACGAGATTCTTTAAATTCTGCCTTTAAGCTTTCAACTTCCTTAATCAATTGATGTGAGGTGGGAAACGAAGCTTTTAAGTCTTCAACTATTTGTAGTTTAAGGTCTTGTTTTACTGTTTCTAAGTCACGGATGAGGCGTTCGTTTATTTCCGTAAACTTAGAATTAATCTTCGCATTAGTTTCTGAGAATCGTTTTTCAATTTCAGAACCAGCTTTAGTATGCCTATTTTCCAAATTAGCATTAACTTCGGTAAACTTGGTATTAATTATTTTAGTTACTTGTGTGATACGACTTTCTAAGTTGGCTGCAGTTGCGGCATTGGCCTCATTAATACGAGTGTTAATCTCATTAATACGAGATTGTAAAGTAGTACCTAATTGAGCAGTTGCAGCATTGGCCTCGTTAATACGAGCTTGTAAATCAGCACCTACTTGAGCATGCGATTCGGCAATACGTTCATTTATGCTAATCTTAAGAGCTTCAATAGCAGCTAAAATATTTTCCATTTTGATGGTAATGTATTTAAACCAAGCAACAAGAAAATCATAAATCACTTGAAAAGAATTCAGATATCACCATTATCGTCGAATGGTTAAAAGTTCATGTTCAAAGTCATTCAAACATTCTCAAAAAGAAAATTCTCCAAGACATTTAAGACACAAAAAAAATATCCCATATCACTGATAAGACTTCTTATAAAAGAAAAGTTAAATCTTGTTAGAAAGTTCTTTGGAATGTTTAATGGCTATTCCACACAAAGCACTGGAAATGTATCTGGATTAAGTTGCTAAGTCACACGATTTTCGTGCGATTTTGTCTATCACTGCACTTCTTAATTTATTACTAGTATTTCAAAATTGAGCATAGAATGGTCAAGTGTCAATTTAAATTCTACTGCACTCATAATTAAGTTCTTATATTGCTGAAACGCTAATTTCTAGTTCTACTGCACTCCAAATCGGCCCCAACACGACTGGGGCGCAAATTTCTCCCCCTCTCATCTGTAACAGTAAATGTGGTACTTCGGTAGACATGAGACGCAGGGCGTGTACCATTCGTTGAAGTGCGTACAGAGGGAGAGGGTTTGTTTAGAAATAAATCTTAAAATTTTTCCTCTGAGTTCATTAATAAATTCAAAGTCATGTCACCTCTGTACAGCAGATACTGTAGAAAATGTTCCTCGTCCTAGGGCTGGCGATGTTCTTGGATTCCGGCAGCTCCTCCTTTTCCCATACCAGTGAATCACCATTCCTCCCCGATGGAAGTTCTAGAAGATCCATCCGACGTCTTGAAGATCCATACGGTGCTGATGAAGGGCGTTCAGGTAGTCCTCGTAGACGATGAACGTGAATGAACATCGTTAAGCCTTCGGGCGAGTTAATGCAAAGACTGCTTCTGCACAGATGAGAGGAAAGTTTATCAATGGTTTTAACAAGGTTCAAACACGAAAAAAGGTATCTTTGAGAGTTTATCACACGGTAAAATGTCACTAAATTTTGTCCCGTGTTAAATGAAAAGAAGGCCACTAGACTCGAATGAGCATGTAAATTTAATACTCATAAAAATAAAAGTCCACTCGAAACTTATCGTCGAATTTTAACAGAGTCACTTGAAGTTTGTGGCACTTGGCATAATGTAAAGTAATGCCGCACGACTTAGTTCTTAGTTTGAAACAATGTTCAACAAAATTTTATTGGATACGAAAATAAAGATGTTTCACTCGTGAATTCGAACTCATTCACATATTGATAATAACATCAAATTAAAAGACGAAATTAATCATGTATTGACAGTCCTCGGTTCGACTGTTCGTAAAATCGAAACGCACAACTGAATGTCCGTAGAATTGAAATGTGCTGTTTAATAGAATTGAAATGCACAGTTCACATATGCACAGTTTACAGTTCATGACCTAAAGTTCATGAAATGGTAAATTAGTGACGTGGTCATGCTTGCAATCGAGTAAATCTGGATTAAAACACAGTCTCATAAACTTGAAGTATTTAGTACTCTGTAAGGAGCAAACTGTCCTAAGTCCTGTCCATAACATTAAACTTCAAATTACGAGCACTCGAAAACATACGCAAGTCTTAGACACTCGTGTAGAATAAACAGTCACTTGGTAATGTTCAGACGAAGCACAATTTATATCACGTCCCGTCGGAGTAAAAGTTTATCACTCACAGTATAAAGAAATCCGTACAAGTCCATATTCGACGCGATTGGGTTAAAGTCCACGGACTCGAAGATTGATAGCCGCTTCACGCTAAATCACGGTCTTCGCGAACCGACTGTATGAACTCCACTGCCTAGCTCCACAGGCCACACACTGCTCTGCTGAGCGAAGCAGTACTGTATTTATATCTGATCCGGGCCTTCACATCTCGTTCCATAACTTCATCGCCTCATGCCAGATTTACGTGAAACTCTGCAGGAACGTAGACAAGGGATCGGGTTACACGATGATATTGTTATATTTGTTTAATTATTATCGTGGGGAAAGTTATTACCCATAGAAACTCGAAGAACATTCCACATCAGTCTAGGCTCTGTGTTGTGGTGAGGCATGCTGTGACGTCACCCGCTCTCTACGTCACACGCACACACCTGTTGCTCGCCATCCAGTCAGTCTTTCGTAGCCGGCCCGGAGCGTAACGCGTAAGTTTTTTTTAAGATTTCTATTACGGGGACTTAGTTTTGAACCGCCGTTACCGGTACAATATAAAGAGATAGAAGATTTAATACAATATGTAAAGGTGACGAGAATCTAATTGTGATGGGAGACTGGAATATAGTGGTATGCAAAGGAGGATAAAGTAATATAGTAGGAGAATTCGGATTGGGACAAAGGAACGAAAGAGGAAGTCGGCTGGGTGAATTCTGCACTGATCATAATTTAGTCCTTGCTAATACTTGGTTCAAACACCACAAACGACGGCTGTATACGTGGACGAGACCTGGAGACACTGGAAGGTATCAAATAGACTTCATTATGATTAGGCAGTGATTCAGAAACCCGGTGTTGGGTTGGAACACTTTCCTGGAAGCAGAAGTGGACTCCGACCACAATTTGTTGGTCATTAAATGCCATCTGTAGTTAAAGAAATTGAAGAAAGGAAGGAATGCAAGGGGATGGGATCTAGACATGTTGAAAGAAAAGAATGTGAGGGATTGTTTCAAGGAACATTTTACAAAAGGATTAAATGAAAAGGCTGAAGGAAACACAATAGAGGAAGAGTGGATATTCATGAAAAAGAAGTCAGTAGGGCTGCTGAAGAAATTTTTGGAAGGAAGAAAATATCAAGTAAGAATCAATGGATAACTCAGGAGATCCTAGACCTGATTGATGAACGACGAAAATACGAAAATGCTAGAAATGAAGAAGGCAGAAGAGAATACAAGCGATTAAAGAATGAAGTGGATAGAAAGTGCAAGGTAGCTAAGGAAGAATGGCTGAAGAAGTGCAAGGATGTCGAAGGTTGTATGGTCCTAGGGAAGGTAGGTGCTGCATACAGGAAAATTAAGGAAACCTTTATAGAAAGGAAATCTAGGTGTATTAATATTAAGAGCTCAAATGGAAAGCCACTTCTAAGAAAAGAAGACAAAGCAGAAAGATGGCAAGAACATATCCAACAGTTGTATCAAGGTAAAGATGTAGATGATTTGGTTCGGAGACAGGAAGAGTCTGTTGATGCTGATGAAATGGGAGACCCAATTTTGAGGTCAGAGTTTGACAGAGCTGTGAGTAATAAATAGGAACAAGGCTCCTGGAATTGATGACATTCCCTCTGAATTACTGACTACCTTAGGAGAAACCAGCATGGCAAGATTAATCCATTTAGTGTGTAAGATGTATGAGACAGGAGAGTATAATTAATTTATCTCCCATTTAAAAAAGTATAAGAGCGGAAATGAACAATCAAATCAAAATCACTTCAAATGCAATGGAGGTGTCTACCTTGGTGGCAAATGGCTCACAAAAATATCTTACTATCAAGCATTAAATTGTCAATGAACAGACAGGAAGACAATTTCCTAAAATACAGTATTATACAATTTACACTAACTTTTTCTTTTAAACACACAGCTCATCATTAATAAATTTACAATATTTACAAAATTTAACTAATGATGATGATGTTGCTTGTTGTTTAATGGGGCCTAACATCGAGGTCATCGGCCCCTAATGTTACGAAATGGTATGACAAATTAAAAGTCCAAAATTCTCAACTGACCAGAACTCAATACGTGAGGACGAAGAATGAATGAATGGACATGAATTTAAAGCAATCAGTGGATGCGACCCGCAATGCCTTACATTCACAGAAACTTACGTAAAACAATAGGATTACTGACCAAGGGACTGTTGCTATAGCGTAACACTGAATGGATGATGCTTGCAGTCTAAAGGGGGTCGAAAATCCAAGTTATCGGCCCCGCATAACGCTAGTTTCCTCTAGGAAGGTAGAATATGGTATTTGTCATGTTGCGGTACTAATCAAAAGTAGCAGAGACTTGCGGTATTCCACAAATTATGGTACTACACACAGGTCATGAAATTCGACATGCAATATAGACCTATGGGTTTTCTCACCTTGCGGCTCATTTACAGGCAACGCAAACCTATGGTGTTCATCACATAAGAGTACTAGCCACAGGGACCTGCACTATCCTGCGGTGTTCCTCATAGAGTGGGTACTAATCACAGACAAGGCAGGACCATGGTAGCTATCATATCATGGTCCCGCTCATATGGTGGTACTAATCACAGGTACTGCAGAAGCCGATCGCACGGTGCTCCTATGATACTAATCACAAACCTATTTGGTACCTAATATAGTGGTACTACGCGCAAGTAAAAGCGAACCATGATGTTCTCCGCATGGTGGTACTAATCACAAGTAGTTTCGTGGTTCCTTGGTCGCCGCTTACGACAGGCAGGGAATAACGTGGGTGTATTCTTGGTCTGCGTCCCCCAACCCACAGGGGGGTTGTGTGTTTGGTCCGCGAGAGGTATTTTATTTCCCTCAAGTCCGCCAGCAAGCCGCTTAAGACCCCCTATCCGCCACCTGGGACGCGCCACGTGGGAGTATCACTTCTCCCCCTGCTACGCCAGCGTAGTAGGTTCGTGGAAATTTTACTCATAATATCCTCTGTATTTAAAAACATTATCAACTCATATACAACATGTGGAGTTATTTCAAACAATAATATACAACTGCTATTAGATTAAAATTTACGTTGCATTTATATATTTTATTTTCTTGTACTTTTTGGAACCTAACTTGCATAGCGACCTGCTGCGTCTTAACCCAAGTCCTTTCGCCACTGCTTTTTAGACAACTGATAAGAGATAGGAATGTGAAAAGGGACACACTGTAGGATAGCAGTAGACAACTTAGCGTAGAAAAAGCGGAACATTTGTAAATATGTAAATTTAAAATTACCTATATATTTGTGAATATTCAGCAGAGAATATGCACACATACATACGGGGATGGAGGCACTTCCGTGTATTTGTACATGTACAATTTTAGGAAAATAAATAAATTATAGTATTAATAATAAATACTATCTCCAAAATATTACCCAATACTATTCCTTGCTTCCTTTTTCCTTTCTGCTGATATCTATTTCAACAATGACTAGCTATTTTATTTATCCTCCTATTACCGGAGTAATAATGTATATCCTCTCTGTGAATACTTCAGTGCTGGCGGCATGGCCATTGAAATTCGTGTCTTTAATGTGGTTTGCCGCTGCGTTATTCATCAAGTGATTCATGGTCACAGATACTATGGTTTTCAATATTTATAAACATTAACTTCCACCGGCTTTAAAGTTATTAATGAGCCCATCTGTGGTGTATGGCCAGACAGTGCCTTTTCCAGTATTCTTCTGCATTCTAGTGTCGTCGGTATGAACCATCTCGCCACTCTCCCCCTCCACCGAGCGAGTATGCGCACGTAAACATTGCGACTGTGGTCTGACTTCTGGCCTCTGGGTTGTCGCCAATAAGGTTCTGTGATGGAAGGACGGCGTGCTTCTGCGCTTGGCGGGGTGGATAGACCCAGGGTGAAGTTGGTTTGATAGGGCTTACGCCCTCGTCAACTTTGCAATTTAATTTCAAATTTTGTTATCATTTAATGCACTTCGCCTGGAATTTTTGAGTGCACTCTAAGGGTTACCTTTACCATACGTAAGTAAGGATATTATGCTGAAGCGTACTGACGACTACGGCAAGATACTACACTGTAACTGTTTTTTCCAACTCATCTTTAACTTGTTCCAACTGGTGAACTGAATATTTCTAAATGCCTTGTTCCCCCATTGTGAGGGAATCCTGAAACCTGAAATTTCTGAAGCTATTTCGAAGAATATAAAGATTACGGAATTTCATGAGCTTGTACTATCAAAATTTATCCCTTCTTTAGCACTGCAAAATTTGTTTCCTCAATATTGTTTTACGACTCAACTATATCTTAGACTCGAAGTTTTATTGCATGGTATTTCGAATTTCTGTGCCAGAAGAAGGAATGGTGGCACATATTCTGAAAGGTTTTCCTCCCTACAACCGATCCTACCTACTCCTCAGGAAGAGCCCGACTAATTTTGTGGAATTAGAGGCTGCTTGTACCTTTGCTGAATATGTCAAGCACGGGGACGCGGCCAGACCCATCTGCCACCCTCCTCCTTTTAACCCGGCCTCGCCTCAATCTAGGGATAGTGGAAATCTTAAAAATGGTATAATTGTGGATTACGTGACCACCTTCGGAATGCTCGCCCGTCAATAAAGCGTAGTACTGGTCCTTGTTCTTATTTGTGTGGGTCGAGGCAGCACATTAAAAATAATTGCCCAACCTCTTTCAAAAAACGCAATCGATGACTGAAGGTTGATAGTAATACTTGTGAATCTTGCCCCTGAATTTTCTGTGGATTCAGAGAGTTATTTGTCGGCAGGAATGTAATAAAATCTCCGATTTGGTTGAGTCTAAAAGTACCTTCGCGAAGGCAGAGCTGAATAATGAACCGATTGTTGCTTTAAATGACTCTGGTAACGTCACTTTAATATATGATGATGCTTGCTTTTTTTCTATTTGCTCTACGTCGCACCGACACAGATAGGTCTTATGGCGACGATGGGATGGGAAAGGCCTAGGAGTTGGAAGGAAGCGCCCGTGGCCTTAATTAAGGTAGAGCCCCAGCATTTGCCTGGTGTGAAAATGGGAAACCACGGAAAACCATCTTCAGGGCTGCCGATAGTGGGATTCGAACCTACTATCTCCCGGATGCAAGCTCACAGCCGCGCGCCTCTACGCGCACGGCCAACTCGCCTGGTACTTAGAAGGTTCATTGCTTGGTATCTCCGAAGCTAGCTTGTAGTATTATTTTAGGCACTGACTTCTTGTCAAGGACCGGTTTCGTTTTAGACCTCCAGGCTAGACAATTCTACTTTAAATTTTCCTCAAATTGTAACGTCGATATTATTGATGCTCCTTTGGGTACCTTCAGAATTTCTTGTGTAGGTAGGCCGCTACCAGGGAAGAACAATGAAATCGATCAGTTGGATCTTGATCATTTGGATTATCAACAAGCTAATAAGGTCCGTAACTTGTGCCATCAATTTCCTGAGGTATTTACCAACAAGTTAGGACTGACGGATGTATTGGAGTACGATACTGAACTGTCTGACAACCAACTTGTTAGAACTCCTCCTTACCTCTTTCACCTCCTCGCATGCTAGAACTCTAAAGGATTATCGACCAAATGCTTGCCAATGGTGTCATCAGACCGTCCATTTCTCCTTATGCCTCTCTGGTTTACCTGGTACCTAAACCCTCCGGAGGATACCGTGCCGTTGTCGATTACAGATCCCTTAATCCCACAAGCATCCTGCAATCTATTCCTTTGCCAGATTTACATGTTTTGGGTGGTTCTCCGCCCATGTTCTTTACCGTGTTAGATCTAAATCAATCCTATTATCAGATTCCGCTCTCTAAAACTTATATTTCCCTGAACCGCCTTCATCAAGGACTGGAATATTTATGAGTACCTCAGGTTGACGTTCGGACTATCTTGCGGAGCAGCTCTTTTAACTAGATTTCTGAATTCTATTCAAGGGGATATCAAGTTTAAGTTTGTTTTCAATTACCTTGATGACTTGTGATCTTCTCGAATACCTTTGAAGAACACGTGGATCATGTCACGGAAGTCGTTGAGCGTTCGTAATAGGCTGGTCTTACTGTGAAACTATCCATGGTAACCTTCGCCAAGCTATATATATCCTTTCTTGGCCATGTCGTGTCGCCCCACGGAGTCTCCGTTAATCAATCTAGGACCCAGGCTATCAGGGAATTCCAACCACCTAAGGACGTAAAAGGTGTTGCACGCTTTGTGGGTACGGTAAATTTCTTCCGCAAGTTTATCCCGAATTTTGCTGTGGTACCTCACCCCTTAACTATCAGAGGCGTAAGGATGTCAAGTTCACCTGGGTCCCTCCCAACAAGAAGCCTTTGAAACTCTGAAACTTGCCTTATCGAATGCTCCTTGTTGGCCATACCCGACTTTAGTAAACGTTTCATTGCACAAACTGATGCCTCTGGAGAAGCTGTTGCTGGTGCACTCTTTCAGGACCATGAGGACGGTCGTAGAGTCGTTGCCTCCGTGTTTAGGATACTCAATAATCTGGAGAGTAAGTACTCAATCTATGAGTTGGAATGTTTGGGCGTGCTGTTTGCACTTGAGAAATTCAGACCCTTTATTGAACATGTAAATTTCGACCTTGAACCGACCCGAAAGAACGGGCAGAATCACTAGATGGGCACTTAGGATACCCGCTTTTAGTTTTCAGGTTAAGCGTATCAGAGGTTCGGAGAATGACACCGCTAACAGCTTAAGTAGATGTAATATTGTTAGTGTGGGCGCCATTCTTCCGGATCTACCTTTGTTATACCATGAGTTTGGCGATCAAAAAGCTGATCCTGAGTTGAATGAAATCACCGACAAGATTAGTGACGGAATGGTAGTAAAACCTTATTCTCTGGTGAAGGGTGTTCTATGTTGAAAAGGTCGAATTGATGCTAATTTCATTATTGTTGTTCCCAAGGTCCTAGTGCCAATCATCTTCAAATATTATCATTGTTGACGCATTGGTGGTCACTTAGGCACATTTAAAACTAGGCAGAAAATTAGAAAATTCTTCATTTGGAAAATGGTTAAGTCCTGTAAATTTTGTGCTATCAGTAAACCCAACCTGAAGAACCGTGTTGGTTTATTTTCATCTTCAGAAGCCTCTCGGCAGATGGAAAGGTCATTCATCGATTTTGTAGGTCCGCTCCCTCGCTCTACCTTGGGAAACATTCATATCTTTGTGTGTATTGACGCGTACTCTGTTTTCTGGGATTATTCCCACTAGATTTATGACTTCTCGTACGTCTATTAAGTTGCCTTCATTCTATCTTCGCATCCTTTGGTGCTCCCAAGTTTCTGGTTTATGACAATGCCAGTGCATTCACTAGCCACTTGTTTAAGAAGTACCTATTCGAGTTGAGCATTTCCCATGTTACTACAACTCCAAACTATCCAAACCCATCTTACGCCGAGAGAATGGACAGGAACCTGAAATCTTCCCTGATTGCATATCATCACAATAACCAATCCAAGTGGGATTCTTGCCAACACTGGTTAGCCCATGCCTTCAATTCTGCCACACACGAATCTCATAGTAAAACTCCCATGTTCCTTATGTTCTGTTACACCCCGTATTCTCCTATGTCCAACGAACTTGGTATTAATAATCTTCCCGACCTGGCTAAACCCATGTTCAGAAGAAGAAATTGTCGGTATCCTGTAAGACAGGCAGAGATAAGTACAACGAATGTAGAAAGTAAACTAGGTTGAAAGCTGGTGATCAAGTTTTTTTCAGATCCTATACCATTAGTACAGAAATTAACAAATTGTATGCTAAGCTTGCTCCTAGGTATCAAAGTCCCTGTACTATTTTACAGTTTTTGTCTTTATTATCGGTACTGGGGAGTGACCCCATCACCAAGAGGATTAGGCGAGATCAATTTTCCCAGTTAAAATCAGGTTATGTGTGATCCCTCTTCTCTCTTAAGGGCTTCTTGATAATACGTATGGTATGTAGTTCGGACCTGCGGATGAGGGCTACATTTCAGTAAGAAAATTTGTTTAATTATCTTTAGATTATTTTGTAACTATTCTGGTTGCGTGTGAATTTTATTTAGTAACTTTTCCATGTACAGTATTTTTGTTTTGAGTATTGCTTCCTGACCGTATGACCTTTTTCTCCCCAGAAATTGTTTTTAGTAGTGTGCGAATTAATTACAACGTGTTATGATTTTCTGCACCAAATCTTCTGCATTCATGTCTCATGTCAAGCTTAATATCACTGTGTAGTAGCTTACTACCGTGTACTTGTTACCATTGTATTTTAAAATGTGATTGTGGTTCGTGGCGTGTGGATCCTTTCACTTGCGCTATTGGCACCTATTTATTTAATCGTTAATATCTCATTGCTCCTTTGGTTTGGGCGCATGCCTGCTCTGTCCATCATAAGTTGATTCTATCCTGATCATTGAAGATTACTAAATTTTCATCATTAATTTAATTATGTATTATGTAGCAGCCTTTGCTTTGTAGCAAATTTTGGAAAATTGTATATAATATTAGGTCTGTGCATTGTTGTTCACTGGTATGAAAACTGTTAAGGTGTCGTAACCTGTATTTATCTTTAACTGTTCTAGTATTCTATTGCCTATGTCTTGTTATCCGACATTAATTTGGTGATATAACTGTCTATTCCGGTTGTGGTATTGTTAGCTGTGCATTAAACGAACCGAGTAATCTGTTAGGTTAGTTTCTTTATTTGGGGGGTTGACTAGGAACTGGATAGTACCCGGTGTTAGATCCTATTTGTTGAGTTTTGGATTTGCCTGTGGATATTGGTTATTGCGGAACTCTGTCGATCGGACTTGGTGGTGATTGGCTGTTTGCCTTTACGGCATGGACTTAACTGTCTTCACTGCTTTCGGTCTCCAACTTCTGGTGGTACGATTTCCTAATTTCCGATTGGTCTCATGCCCAACTTTTAATCATTTCTGTAATCAGTTGTGAATTACCCGTTAACTGAGTGATCTATTTCTAGTCATTCCTGTCCTTTTGATTTTCTGGTGAGTAAAATTTTACCCTATCTACCTTCTCAAAATTAGGCATCTGGGTTTTTCTTTCTGGTAATGGTGGTTAACTACGTTGTTACTTGTTGTATTTTTGGGGCGCATGTGGTATTAATTCTGCATTCTTCTACAGACCTTACTTGCCTGGTTTCTGTCTCTAAATTGGTGTATTATTCATGAAGTGTGTTAATCTATTGAGTTGTAACGTCCATGTCGTCCTACCTCGTCTACTTGTTATGGTGGTGTTATTTTTCACAAATTGCACCAATGGATCCTCTCCTTTCGAACCTAGTAGGTAATGGTTTTGGTCCTGAGTTAGTTATGTTGTAACGGTACGTGATTTTGTTTAATGTTTGCATTGTGAGGTGGCATGATGGCTTCACGGCATGTCGTTGAGGATAGTTAGTGCTCCCTTCCCCCCCCCTTTTTTGCTAACGCATGTCCGTTGAGATTCATTAAGGTTGTATTGTTATTGTGTAGTACAATTAAATGGTTATAACACTTCGGTATGGTCGGTATTGCATTTAATTTACCCCTGTGTGCCCGTAGATTGGGAAATAAATCCTGGCATGCGTTTACCACTCTTCTTAGAAAAAGCCTGGTCTGCTTGCTTGTAATTTGTGATTCCTGTATGACTTGGTCTATTCTTGTTTTGTTTTAATTCTCTGCATACCCAGGTAATCTGACGTCATCATGTATTTATCCTGTACTATAAAGTTCATTTTGGATTAAACTGCCAGTCTATTGGTCCTTTTCTCTCCGGAGTGTTACTATCCGTTGCTATTAATTTTTGGTCATCTTGCCGTTCTGCGGGGCGCCAGTTGAGTATGGGATTAACTAGTGCTTCATAGGTGGTATTGAAGCCTCCCACTATTCGATGATCGGGTCTTTTCGTGGCGTTTTCTCCTTCTTCATCCTTCTATTGAGCGTTTTCCGTCGTCCTAGTTCATGATCTACCATTTAAATTTTATTTACCTTGTTTCATATATATTTCGCACGGTACCTGTGGCTGTGTGGCTACAGTGTGAGTCTACGGATGTCAATTGTTACTATTCCGGATTTGTCCGAGATCCCTTGTGGATAACCGGTAGGGAATCGTGTCACGTCTCTGCTCTCATTTCCAAATTGGCCACTTAATTGAGGGTATTTCTAAACCATTTATTTAAATGAGTATTCCATTATTGATGTATATGTTTGAAAATTCGGTGAAGTTGTGAGGAATATAATTTATGATTGGGTGACACTTGAATTTCTTTCTGCCATTTTCTGTCCTGCTCCACCATGGTGTTAATGACTGTGTTATTATGAGCTCCTATATCCTAATACTATTCTTGACTTGGTGTTGCTGATACGCGTATCCACCATCTGAAAGATCTTGAAGTCTCGAACTCCAGCGAACTATATTCATCTTGCCTTGAGTAATTATTTACCGTAAGCCATGAATATTGATCTTTTTCTCATATCCAGTTTCTCAGTGTTTCTCTTATTTGTGAGTATAACTATATCTGATCTTATCTCTTCTTTAGACGGGTTATGCATGGAGTGTATACGTAGCATTACAATTGATTAATTGCAAAATATAATTTCTAGATTTTGGTCGTGTATTTAACCCTCAAGCACACGCGCCAGATCATAGGACGCAGACACACGCGTGGTGGGTGCTTTCCACCCCACATATCATTGTATTGCAAAATATGAATTACTGTATTAATTTGATATTTTAAGATAGATTATGTAAGAATGACTCTCTCTGCGGGGATCCAGCCAGAAAGGTACAAGAGCGGGGTGGGCACAGGAAAGTTATTTGTACATTTCACTAGGAAATAAAATGACCTGGGGTGGATTCCACCCCATACGCGTGTGTTTGAGGGTTAATGGGTTTAAAAATTTATTTATTGACTCACTGATTAGTGATTCTACTCTACTGATTTATAAAATTAATTGTAATTTTAATTAACTTGGATTACTGTGTAATGTGTTATTTCTTCGCAACATGTTCTCCCTTGGTCAACGTCTGGTTATTTTGAAATTATGTGTGGATTGCTGTTCTCTTACTATTTCAATTCTGGAAATGATTTGACATCTCTGGGTAGGTCATCTATATGAAGAGTACTGTCGGTGTGGCTGTGTTCGATAATTTGATGTGTTTCTTGCTGTGTTATCATGCATTGCTGGATCAGGTGTTGTGGTCTGTAGCGTGTTCTTACTTGATTGATGTCTGGACTTATTGAACTTACCATGTTTGTGGTTTGTTGTATTCTGTCAGTATCTTCTTTCCTAAGCTTAACTTATTTCCGTGCATTGTGTATGTTTGAAGTTGTATGTCTATGCAACGGTAGCTTCTCGTTTTCATTGTTTTTTGGCTAGGGGCTTTACGTCGCACCGACATAGATAGGTCTTATGGCGACGACGTTTTCATTGTTGCTGGTGGTGCATTTATTATGTGGCATTCCGATAGGGTTGCTGACGTGCACAGAAAACTAATTTGAGGAGATGACTATCTTTAATTTTCAAGTTAATTCTTTTCCTTATATGTTGTGCATCAAATTTCTGCCGATATATTTAATTTTAGCATGATATATTTATGGTTATATATTTCCTAGTACCTGGTCAAGGGCCGTTTAGGTAATTATTGTATTCTATTGTAATCCTGTTCTCCTTTTGCTTTTACTAGTAGCTTTATCCAATGCCATACTGTAGTCTTAAGTCAAGTTAATCCAGTTTAAGATTATGTAAAGGATTTACCTGTTGGATCTTGTGATCTTATTACATGCTCACCAATTTTGTTTTCCTATATTTGCTCATTTCTTTTCCTTGCCCTTCTGGGCGTTTTTCATTTGTTAAATTGGTTTATGCTACCCTGGCAATAATAATAAAAATGGAAACCAAATGAAGGCGTTTCTTAACTTACGCAAGTCAGCTAAACAATACTAAAATGAATGTCTAACGTGATAATCTCAATTTGGGTTTATAATCGCGTGCATTTAAATCTAAGAACGTTTATTATTATACCAGTGAACATTTAGGAAGTTGTTCAGTTGTGTGTGTATACCACAAAGTAACGAAATCTTTGAACAGTTGATACATATGAACTTGCGAGACTTGTTTATTGGAATTAAAACTTAGCAAATGATCTGGAGCATGAGTGTCACCATTTATCTAGAACATTAACAGATTTACCTGCGACTTACGTGTACCACCACTTTAATGCATGGGACTTCTTAATGATTGAACGTAACTGGACAGCTAGTGTCATTTAAATGCATTCAATTGTTTTTTACTCAATTCATATATGTTTTGGTTCTTAATTGACTATTGGATTCATCTTGCTGGTGGTGCATAAACTGGGACATGTGGTCGGTGGTCATTTTCTTATTCGGACTATTCCATCAAAAACTCAGCTTGTATCCAGACTACCACCTTATGAAAGTTATTATATGTTGTATATGTGGAGCTTCGGGGAGGGAGTCTATTACCGAATTAAGAATTTATACCTCTCTGTGAATACATTAGTGCTGGCTGCATGGCCATTGAAATTCGTGTCTTTAATGTGGTTTGCCGCTGCGTTATTCATCAAGGTGATACATGGTCACAGATAACATGGTTTTCAATATTTATAAACATTAACTTCCGCCGGCTTTAAAGTTATTAATGTGCCCATCTGTGGTGTATGGCCAGACAGTGCCTTTTCCAGTATTCTCCTGCATTCTAGTGTCGTCGGTATGAACCATCTCGCCACTCTCCCCCTCCACCGAGCGAGTATGCGCACGTAAACATTGCGACTGTGGTCTGACATGTAGGCTTCTGGCCAGTCGCCATTAAGGTTTTGCTAGTGAGCTGTGATGGAAGGACGGCGTGCTTCTCCACTTGCCGGGATGGATAGAGCGATTATCATGGACCCATGGTGACGTTCGCTTGATACGGCTTATGCACTCATGAACTGTGAAATTTAATTTTAAGTTTTATTACCACTTAATGTACCTCGCCTGGAATTTTGGAGTGCACTCTAAGGATTACCTTTACCATACTGTACCATTACGTTACATTTGAGGCAAAAACTATTATGGAAATACAGTGGACAAATATGGCGCGGAGCAGCTTCAGGCGGCGTAAATGCGAACGGAATATAATCTTACTGCAAATCGATCTTGATCAGTAGGCGGAGGTCGATATTGACCAGCAAAAGAGTAAAGAGTTTCCAAGATTGAACAACTATGGACCATGAAATAATTGAATTGACTCGATTCTTGGATACCTTGAGAAGGACAACTGCGTGAAGGAAGAACGGTACGTTTTACTACGAGATAGCGAAAGAAAATCAACGAATTATAAATACTAAAGTAATTTATATACAATAAATCGAAGGAATAAACCTCCAATATCTGCAGGATACTTAAGGAATCAAAGAAAAACGCCAAGATATTGAAGTAAAGTGTGACTGCAGCCGAGTCAGATATCGACGTAAAGAAAAAGGCCGGAATAGCATAATAAGTGGCCAATCTACACTAAAAAACGCAGAAAAACTATTTCAAGTTATAAGCAGTACCTGTTTAGGCGACATAATTGACGAAAAGCAGACCAAAATTGAGGAAATATATAATTTAAGAGAAATATTTCTATCAGTTATAAAATATATAAACTCAAGTACACGTATTGGAAAACCTGCAATTCATCAGAGAAATATGTATTCTACAAAATATTTGCTGTCTTTTCGTTGCATGATCCCTGGTGACGTAATGAATGTCGCCTAAACGGATGGATGAAGATTGCGCAAGATGAACTCAGCTCAAGCCAAGATGCCCAGCCGAATCCAGCCGTGACGTGATCCTGGGACATGATTGACTACTCCGAGATGTCCTAGTCGATGAAGGAGCCAGCAACGGGAAAGTCGACACGAGGTAAGTAATATGGTTTCGAACTTTGCATTATAAAATTTTAATTATTTGCTAGGATATATTTATTTGAGTGCAGAAGTGCCTACAGATATATATAAAGTGCCAATAAGTGAACACTATGGTCTGGATTTAAATAATTAACTGCTGACATGTGCTATTTTTAGTAATACAAATCCTGTGCTCGTGAGATATTTGTAGGTTATTATAAACAAGATAATATGAGCATATCCATGTTTTATATGCTAATCTACTTGAGAAGACCAATTAATATCGAACTATTTTTGGTTAAGAGGAATGTATGCGATGTACGTAACGTAACCTTGTTTTTATGAGCACTTGATCGGCAGACATGGCCAGTACGATTATTGTATTGAAAGGAAATGATGAAATATTAGGGACTTGCAGTTTATGAATGGAAACTCAGGCTATTGGACTGTTTTCACCGTAACACAGGGGTTATTGAAATGAAGTTGAATTTGTATTGTTTTTATATGAAGGTATCGGGAAGAATTGAAATATGAGAATTGCATAATGTTGTTAGCCTGAGGAAATGTGAATTGTTCTCGGCGTAAGCACAGCCTAGATGAGGTTATTGCGAGTTTCTGTGTCGGTTACGGTTTTTAATATAGAGGTTAACAATGCAAGAGATGGAATTAGGTCATGTTTATATGAATGTATGTTACAGTCCAACCGTTATATGGTCGATAAATAGCATTGATGCCAGACATATCGCTAGGTTATTTGTCTATTACATGCAATATAATCTGAATATACGTACAGATGAAGGAACATCGCATAACTAAAAATATGTCTTATTATGTGAATGTAGATCGGTAGAGTAGGTTTTTAACCTAATTTTGGCACAGCGGTGAATAACTTGAGAGTTGGTTTTATATGCAATGGCACGTATTTATGAAAACATTTGGCACAACTTACGCGTTTACAACTGATTGATCATCGTAATGGTGGTACTCTATAGTAAGAATACTTGAATTAATCTTGCACATATGAATGTATATAATTATAATAAGCTTGATATCGGTATCGATAGGTACATTTATAGTTGCATTGATATATTTTTAAAACCATAATTAAGAAACATATTACTTATCTCATGTCGTGAAGAAGTTATAATGAAAATCCAAACCAAAAATTTCAAATGAGAATCCAGTGGATGTCCCAAAGCTAGCCCAAATAAGACTAACACGAAGACATACCACTCCCTCCATGATAAATAAAGAATTATCCCTCTCTTACCCAATGAAACATATTAAAATAATGAAAATGGTTATATGACCGGATGATATTCAGTTTAATGAATATAATATGATGAATTCAATTATGTTTACCATGAAAATTACGAGCTCAAGAATGATATTATAATATGAATCCAATTTCTTTTCACTATTGCTAATAATTTAATTCCTATTTTAATTATAAAACATTAGCATGCTAATAAATTATATCTAGGCTTATGTATCTGTTTCTTTTCCCCAAGTAACTTATAATACGTAGAAATAGGATAGTATTAGAACTATTTAAGGTTAGATATGCTGAGTAATGAACATCATATCAGGTTTTCACCTACTTGCGGGGGAATTGAATGATTTATTAGAATCATGACTACTCTTCAACGGAACCTACGACTGTTTTGTATAATTTGAGAGTTTAATGAGATGTTTTACCCTGAGAACCAAATGTATACCTCCGGCCATCGTACTTATACTGAGAGACCCCCGCGTACATGATGGTTATCTTAGTTTTGGGTCATTTGCAGCCGAGGCATGATATTATGATCGAACAACGAGAGTTATATGAGTAGATAGGTGCCGATGACAGGAGAGAAGATGGTAGTAAAGGTGTAATACGTAAGTAAGGATATGACACTGAAGCGAACTCACGACTATGGCAAGATATTACACTGTAAGTGTTTTTCCAACTCATCCTTAACTTGTTCCAACTGGTGAACTGAATATTTCAAAATGTGAAGTGCGTACCGCGACAGGATGTAACTTTGCATCAACTAAACTCTACATTTTAGCCCTGCGGAGTTTGAACAATTTTCGAGTCAAAAAACTTATATATAAACTACTTTTGTTTACCAGGGACTTGCACCTGCTGTGAATTAATATTAATTCTTATTCTTGGAAATTGTAAATTTAATACTCAATGATTGGTAGCGGCTTTCTAGCCCTAATAAGTAGGGCTTAATGCAATGTTTTGGCAGGGTTATTAACCAAGTGGGTTGCTGCAAGGATGTGGAACAAACGTTCGTTTCCTATCTTAATTTTCCTACTTCTGGGTTATATTATTAAATTAATTTGTTTGGTATTTTCGTGATTTTTCGACGTCTTGTTTTTCTTTTGTCTCTTAATATGTACATGCCTATTGTTGTTTGGTGGCCTATGATTGGCCATTTTCCTTAACTGCCTAGCGTATTTTCGTTGCCATGAGAATATTATGTTGATTGATGGTGATGTTGATTGTTGATGGATGTTGGTGGAAATGAATTGATTTCCTGTTATGAATTTAGTATTGTGGGTTGTTTAACCTGTTTTCCTTTTAATTAATTTTGGCATTTTTCTCCCCCTGCTGGCATATTTTCCTACCATGTGTCGCGGACCTTATTATTATTATTTTGGGGTAAACTAATTCTTGGAAAATTGATCGTAATATTCCACCCTTCCTTGTGGGAGCTCCTTGGAATATACCCCAAATAACGTTTCAGTATCAAGAAAATCACTATTTAAGTACAACTATATAACCATTCTCTAAAAGAGGGGGTGTTTCACTGACATGGACATGACACATATGAAAAAGATTTCAAAGTCTTTTAAGACTTTCTGGAATCAAAACTGATAACCTCCCTAAAACCAGTAGCTAATTATAATGAAACTGAAGCGAATATTTATTTAAATCAAGAGAATTGGTCAAACAGACAAATGTCAGCCTTCCAAAAATTAAAATTACCAAGTTTCGACAGAGACATAATGTTGTGACTATACTTCAAGGGCAATTTTTAAAATAAGATCACTAGAAATTAAGGCCTAACTGGAATCAAAAGTTTCAAAATATCACCTTGTCCCTGAAAGTTTAGACAAAGAAAACCCTAGTAAAACATTGCCATGATTGAACCAAATTTAACCATACTGTAGAACTTATTTCATAACCACTACCACTGCCCTAAGCTGATTGCATTGGAGTATGCGAAGCACATCCTTAAATGTACAAATAACCTCTGCCCCACTTGTAGCATTATAATAAAATTAGACATTATTATCAGCATCTCGACATGTTCATTAAGGCTCGTCTCTACCCCATTTGATCCTTCTAATCTGAATGGGTTGCATCGAACCATATTTAATATTCAATTGCTTGTAACTGACAAAATATGAACTGTATATGCCAAAAAACTTGTGTATTTGTTCATCTCCTTTAGTAGGTATTGACATGATTTAAAAATATTTTTCAGTTGCTGACTACTCTACCAGTTCAAAAAATCACATATATGATGAATGGATCAAAGGGACATATCCATTAATATCAATGCTGCACTACCTGCTGGTCACTACACAAACAATGTTCGACTACCCCCACGACTAGGGAGTGCTGCATTGTTTCTGTGATCAAATATGGATGGTCATCAGCGGTTAATGAGAAATCTATATGAAATATATTATATGAAATTAGTAAGAGTAAACATGAAGAGGAAGCTGATGATGCATTGGCTGATCCTGAATTAGTTTTTTCCAAAAAACTGATGACGATCACGTTTCTCTGGAGGGAGAAGAAAATGACGAGCTCCAAGTATCTGGTTATAAACTACAAGATGAGATTGACTCTGTACAAAAAGAAGTGTACATATCTCGAAATGGGACGGAATGGAGAAAACAACCATATTGACAATCAGGTGTAAGGTACGTTCCACATTCAGCAGAACCCCTATTTAACGTTTTTACAGGGACCTGAATTTTTATTGTTAAATGGGGGTTAACATATATTGTGCCATCATACGTTATTTACACAATGACAGCAATAAAAGTAGGAGATATCTACATTATACACTGTACTGTAGTTACAGTTTGTGCTTCATTTTGGCAATTTTTTGTTGATGAATGCAAATTTCTTCCGTTTAAGATTTTTCTTATAAGGTTATGCATTATTTTTCATAAAAGGCAGGAAAGATACCGAAGTCACACAAACCCATTAAAATTACTACAGAACAGCAATCAGTTTGTTTAAACATTATTGCGGATGTTTTCCAAGCAGCAGCTGACTCATTAGCATGTATTTTCTAATTCCAATAGACTGAACACCCATATTACATTTCCTTCTTAAGAACTGCAATAGCATCAGTCCAGAGGATTGTTGCAAACATTGCCAGTTTCCTATTTCAAGCGGCATCACCTAACCTAGGTATCAATTGCAAGAAATCAGCTTCATTTCCCGTATCAAATCCTATTTACAAAGAAACAGTAACAGTAAAAATGTCCACCTATTTGATACTTATATTTGCATTAAGCAAATCAATTAATCACACACAGTACATGTTTCATTCCATTTTGAAACATCTTCAGCTGTATTACATTGCTTAGGTGAACTCATTAAGTATTTATCTTTTTAAGAACATCTCAAACAGGTACCTTGTTTTTCTTAAAATCTACATAAATTTAAAATTTGAAATCAATGTGGATGGTTGAATGGGGTGGTGAAATGAGAGGGAAATGGATCTGCTTATGGTTAGCCTATTTTAAAAAGTCTATTCACTTGAACAGATGTTGTAAAAAATGTTTCTAGCACTTTTATCACCAAAATATTCTGCTTGTCTCCTAATAAAAAGTTTTTTGAAAATATAACTTTCTTTTGTCACTGTTCTGAATATTACAAGGTATTCTCTTCGTTTGCTCCTTCAAAGGTGATTGCTATTTGTTTTAAATTTATAAAAGTATCTCTTGAATTTGGTTCGTTCAGGATCCCTGAAGCTGATTGCTGTTTTACTTACCCATAATCTTGTTGCTAAAATCTACTATGTCCTTGGAGGAGCACAGCTAATGCAGCCTTCGACCCCATTCAACCATCCACATTCATTTTAATTTAATGCAAATTTTAAATTTACGTAGATTTTAAGAAAAACAAAGTACCTGTTTGAGATATTCTTAAAAAGATAAATACTTAGTGTTTTCACCTAAGCAATTGAATACAGCTGAAGATATTCCAAAATGGAATGAAACATGTACTGTGTATGATTAATTGATTTGCTTAACGCAAATATAAGTATCAAATAGGTGGAAATTTTTACTGTTATTGTTTCTTTGTAACATAGGTTTACCGCGGACACTTTATAAAAATAAATTTCAAGCTCCCTGTAGAATAATAACAATTTTACTATAAATATACAAGGGAACAGCCATTCTGAAATTTAACAAGATGCAAAAGTACATAACCTAACCTCTGAAATTAGTTATGCACACCACTGTATCTTGAGAAGTATCACATTCTTATTTTATTTCAGAACATAGTAAATTAAGCAATCTTTTACTTCAGCTTTTATTTCTAAGAGTTAACAAGTGCTGTCATTGCACTTATTGCAAAAATATGTTATCCCTATGTTTAATACACCAGTCTGTGTTGTGAGAAGACCTCAGACTCACTCAAGATCAATTCACTCATGCGTAGCAATGAATCAACACAGAAGACGATTGATCACATTCAATATAAACCCTGGAGTAGAGTGTATGAATATTGGTAATGGATGAAAACTAAGATCCCTGAATTCGCCTGTGATAATGGATGAAATGGCAAAAGGATTCTCATTGTATTGTAACTAAACAATATTGCACAGATTAATACAGGGATTCTCATAGATTATAATAACATTGTCATTAAAACGGGGGTTCTGTTCTACTACATCGGCCGCGAACAGATGTCAATCAAAGTCAGACATCTCACTTTAGCTGTAAGTGCCCAGGCTCCAAATTCCTCTTCTGCCTTGAATCATCCTTAGTAAGCTTATGACGTCTTTTGCAGTGGTTCTTAATGTCCCATAACCAAAATGAATAGAAATATAGGAAAATTTTAACATTTCCTTCATGCTAAATGTGAGTTTTGCCCTACAGTATATTGAATTATGTAAAATTGAATATAAAATTGCATTGCTCTTATGGAATAATTTTCAGGACCTGAAATTTCTTCCATTAAATGCGGGTTTATGCTAAACCGAGGTCACACAAAACTGGGGTTGCACTGTAATATGAACAATGCCATTGCTTCATTTACATCATGGACCTATATCTATAAGCCTATATGCTCTTCAATATTTTAGATGTTTATATTAATAATACTTCAGAGAAACGTAAATTGCAATTATGCGTATTCCAGATTGAGTAACATAATGAGAATTGCACCTGGACCCACGAGATATGCTCTTCAGAGGACAGGTGATCCCAGATGTTGGCAATGAAGTTATTCATCATTGATAAAATGCTGGAAACCACTTTATGGGAAACAAATTTTGAAATGAAGAGGGTTTTTGCAGATAAAGGGTAAGCTACAAGCCCATTTCTTTGATAGAGTTTGAAGCATTTCTACATATGTACGATTTACACAATTTGGAAACAATAGCAGTTTCTGTTTTTTGTTAGCTGCTAATAATCACAATCAACAATAACATGCAGTTATCTATATTTGCAGGCTTGATTTTGCTGGAGTCTACAAATCAGTGGGCAAATCACTTCGAGAAGTATGGAATGAATCAGACGGTCACCCTATCCTTCGAGCTACAATATCTCTTCAACTGTCCTAAATGATAACCCAGTTTTGAGCTTCGATAATAAGGAAGAGAGACCAGCCCATAGATGTAATGGCAAGTTAACAGCAAAAAGAGAAGTTCATGACATGTTCGTTTCACAACTACCTAAAGTGTTTGTTCCATATGAAAATAATACTGTGGATGAACAGCTGGCTTCCTTTAGGGAAAATGCCTCTTTAAGCAGTATTTATCTACCGAACCAAGAGGAAAATATGGAACAAAATTGTGGCTCCTCTCGGATTTGGGCACGGTTTATGTGTGCGCCTCTACAGTGGACAACGCTACACCAGTAAACAGAGAGAGAGAAGTGAACAATGGAAGGAATGTGGTATTGAGACTTGTCAAAGATATTGAGGGAACAGGGAGAAACGTCACTACAGACAATTTCATCACTGACTTTACCCTGGCTAGTGAGCTTCTGAAAAAGAACCACAATTTCAACAATGACAATTTCCTACCGGAACATTCCTAGAGACTTAACACTTGCTGATCCCATTTTGCATACTCCTCAAATGGACCTATTCCCAAGAACTCAAATTTTCATACACCATTTAATAATGTATCAGCAAACTCATAAAAACTAACCAGTTCTCCAAAACACAAAATTGAGATGAATTTCTGATGGACAGGTTAGTACAATTACTTACGAAAGATAAAAGGTGAACATCCAGGAGACATATGCACGTGCTGGCCAAGAAATAAATAATGCACAAGCAGTCAGGAAAATACAAGGACTCTAGTGCATGAACAAGAACTGACTACTTCAGATGTATTGAAAGACAAGGCACAACAACTTACAAACAGTTCAAAACACAAAAAAAATCAAAAGGTAATTCACAACCAAACACAAAGGAAATACTACAAAGATCAGTGAGAGTGTCACTAACATTTACAATTAGTTTCATTAAACAGAACAGGCATTTCCTAACCAATAGCCTTTCTCTTGACAAGACTATTCAAAGAAAACATTAAAGGCTCCCAGTTTGATGTTGCTAAAGATACAAATGAGTGGCACCATGTGCCGTCCAAAGAGAAACCCGCTGACTTATTGTCCAAACGACCACAAATGAACACAATTGTCAACAATACAGTTTGTTGGCATAGTTCTGGATTGTTGAATCAAGATCCTTTCAGTAGGAATAAATGAAAACATGATGTTCGAATTAATCTCCCAATTCAAAAAATGCCACAAATGCTTTTAGAGACTTCATGATGACTTATTCATAACAAAAGTTTCAAGATTAAAAAAGGTACAGAGAGTAGCTGCATATTGTTTTTGATTTATCTCAGATTGTTATAAACAAGAGTGAAATTCAAGTCCACTGTTCATATCGGAGTTGAACCCTCCACTCAAATGTTGCATTAATGTTCTGTAGAAAATATTAAATCATATTGATTATAACCATAATCATAGATCAAGAAGCCATCTCCTTGTCGGCAGAAGACTGCACAATACCTTAATTCTAGTGGGGAGGAAATATAAGATCATTCTGTATATATATCATCATCTCACTAATCTAATTATCATTGCGGAAGAACTTCGACTACTTCATCATGGCACTCAACCCTTAATCACATCTCTGAGAGGCAAGTTTCGGATCCCATCAGCAAGGGGGGCGGTAAAGAAGCAACATTTATGCACGTCTCAAGGGTCGTAAGTTGAATGCAGATACTTCTGAACAATTAACGCGAAATACACAAAGTGTGCGTGTACCCATTTCTTAACACTAGAATAGACTATGCTGGCTCAATTCTCATAAACATTGGCGTGAGATGGAACAAGACCAGACTGCCTAGCTACCAAGTCTCTCTACATAGACATGATACCTGATCTCACAACAACTACATTGCTCGCCTCTCTTTGTTCACTTATTTTTACAAATGTCACTCCCTGAACATTTACAGTGATAATGACACAAACTTCTTCAGAGCAGCTAAGGAAATCAAGGCCTTTCTGAAAAACAATCCTGAGAAAAACCAGCTCTTCCCTGCAACTGCAGGCATGGGACTGATACAGCATTCCATCCCTCCTGCAGCATTACACTTTGATAGAAAACGAGAAGCAGCTGTCAACAGTCTGATATATCACCTTAGAAGAGTGATGAATTCTTATTTCTTGACCAACAAAGAATGGACCACTCTTACAACACATACTCACATCTCCTCACTAAAGTTAAATGACGACCCTTTTGACACTTCTTACCTAACTACATCCAATTTTCTTGTAGAAGAGAAAAATACTACACTCCCTGATCATGATTATACTTCCTCTCTCATTATCCAGATGGCTGTATATTGAGCAGCCAACCCAGAATTCCTGAAAGAGATTGTCAATTAAATATCCCAATAAATAGCCCATAACAACACTGAAAGAAACACACGATGGCAGTGGTCAAATGTGTATCCTAATTCATGTAACAAAGGTTCAGGTGAGTAATGGGGAACATACAAAGCCTATTCACAACACTGTCCTTTACCACATATGAAACAGAAAGGCAAGATCACTCTTGAAGGGCTCATTTATTCATTGAAAGTTTAAGTAATATTATAAGTCACCATAGACTAGTATCATCACAGACCACATTAGGAAGGATAAGAATGTTTTCTACTTGCCATAAGATGGCTACAATGTGTGTAGTACGTAAGTGAATTCTGACAGTAAGCAAGCAATCACCTGCAACTAGTATCTACAAATAATTGTATTATCTAGAAGTCAATATAATCAACAAGATTACAATGGTGTTTCATTTGGAACAACTAGTAAAATACCCAGGAACAGTAACAAAAAAGTGCTCCTTATAGCAACTCCGTGTTTGAAAATATTCACTAAGTCAAAAATATTAGTAGCAATGATACCACCTCCCAAATGATATACAGTAGAGGTCTTTGGATCTATCCCAACTGCTGCGTGATACATAATGCAAGATCTTAAAGAACATGAAGGAAACATGAAAATTAGGTAAGTAAACAGTCAATCTCATAAAAAAAGTGTATCAATCATATGTATTGAAATGAAGGCTCAACAACTGATATCTGCTCAGCAATTTTCTATTTTCAGTACATAACAATGGCTTATCAAATTATGTACATTACCTCAAGTGAGTTTTCCTGCATTTGCCCTGGCTCTGTTAACTCTGATTTGGCTTCTTTTTTCAGTGGTATCATTTCTGATACATTTTCAATATTTTCCTGTGAAAAATAAGATACATAAGTTATGCACGTAACACACATTTACAAATACTGTCACCTACAAATGAGCATGATAATTTACTACTTCCAAGTATTACAGTTAATTTCAAAATGTTACTACTGTTTAAGAGAGATTTCTACCAGCAGAGGAGACTGTACTGAGAATGGTATTATCATCCTTTTTCAAACCTAATGTCAGAGAAAGCATGAGACTGAGAACCAAATATAAAGTGAGAAGCATTTTCTAGCCATATCAGAAGATATCCCACCAGAGATGGAATTGGGACGATCTCGCACAAAATTTTGGAAGGAATCTGCCACAGACATAAACACTAAATTATATTAATTGATTTTATGTATCCAATTACGTCTATCAAATCATTGAGGTTGTTTGAATCACATCCAAGTATTAAAACTGTCCTAAATCTTTTGCCATACAGTGAGAAATATTAATACTATGCTATTAACATACATTTTGTTTAGACAGACAGATCAAAATCCCTTGGAATATTTTAATCACTTTCTATAATCTGGTTTTTGCCAAGCTCACAGGGGATAAACACTGCATTGAGACAGTTCTGTTCATCCAAGTGTAAAAATAAAAAACGAACATGAAAGAAGCAGGCTTATCACAGTCATGGACCAGGGAAAGATGTGATGCAGGTCAAACATAAAGCAACTACAAATGAAATGTTTTACTACTACAAGGATGTTATGCAGTGTTCTGTGAAGAACTGTGGGGATGAGAACACCATCAGTGTTGGAGTGTACATCTGCAGTTACAGAAGCTCTTTCATGATCTACGAAGATCATCCAGTAAATAATCTTTCCTTATTTTCTCTCTGCAAACCACATGTTTTAGAATTAAATTGGTACTGTAGGAACTTCCACTGGCGTATGGCTGGGGTAAGGTGATCTTCAACCGCACGTGCTTGCTCTGTGTTCACCAGTACGGCGCTACCTGCCATGGAGCTACCACTTGAAAGCGTTTCCACTTTTGAACTCTGTCCTGTTATTCGCTTTTCCACGGCAAAAAATGAAATGGCTACCAATATTCATTGCCATTTGGTGTGAGTTTATAGTGAAAGATGCATGCTGGCATTCATGGTTCCTGGAACGGCAGCAAGATTTACATGATGACAGTGCAGCGCCAGGCCCATTAGAGCCACTGTTGGTCAGAATGTGGTGGGCAAAGATTAATGCGTCAGCACTGATGAGATAATGAATCTACTGCCTCCCGGCACGGAAACTGGCAGTCCTTTATTGCAATGATATTGTTGAATGTCTTGCAGTATTGAAAAGTCTGTGCATGATGGGTCCCAAGTTTTCTTACTGATGCTCACAAGCAATAACAGAACGAGGTAGCCTGAGCTTTCCTGCAAATGCTTCAAAGAGAGGGAGATCAAATGTTTTCCCGCACTGTTACTGGAGATGAAAGCAGGGTGCATTATTCAACTCTAAAAACAAAACCACAAAGCATGCTATGGAAGAAACTTGGCGAACATGCTCATAAAAAAGAGCCAAGACCTCAGACTCCTTTTTACAATTTACTTTACATCGCACCAACACAAACAGGTCTTATGTTGACAATTGGAGAGGAAGAGCCTAGGAGTGGGAAGGAAGCAGCTGTGGCGTTAATAAGGTACATCCCCAATACTTACCTGGTATGAAAATGGGAAACCACGGAAAACCATCTTCAGGAATGCCGACAGTGGGGTTCGAACCCACTATCTCCCAGATACAAGCTCACAGCTGCGCGGCCTTAATCGCATGGCCAACTTGCCCGGTTAGACCTCAGCCTCTGTAGGCATAGTTTTGGCTACTGCCTTTTGGGACTGTAATGATGTTGTATTGGTTGACTGACTGCCCCAATGCACTGTGGTCACACATGAGAGGTCCTCCACGGTCCTCACGAAGCTCAGAGTTGAAATCGAACGAAAACGTTCTTGTCTTGTCTCAGAAAATATTGCCCATTCAGCTCAAAGGACGCAGGATTTGCTGCAGAACTTCAAAAGGGACCTTTTTCCCCATCTACCTTATTCTGCGGAACTTGCCCCGAGTGATTTCCATCTCTATCCACAACTCAAGTTGCACCTTGGAAGTAAGCGGTTTGCAACTGATGAAGAGGTGGAAGAGGAAGTGCACCGCTGTCTACAGAGATGGGACCCGACCCGGTATGATGAAGGTATCAAGAAACTGCTGCCAAGATAACAAAATGTTTGGACTGAAGTAGTGACTATGTGGAAAAGTAGTGTACGAGTTGTAGGATGAAAATTAAATATTTCTCAAAGGTAAATAAAACCAAGTACCATGGGGCAACAGCCCCCGTAGGGCCATGGCTTACCAAGTGACCACTGCTCAGCCCATAGGCCTACAGATTACGAGGTGTCATGTGGTGAGCACGAACAATCCTCTCCGTCGTTATTCTAGGCTTCTTAGACCAGGGCCACCATCTCACTGTCAGATAGCTCCTCAATTTTAATCACATAGGCTGAGTAGACCTCCAACCAGCCCTCAGATGCAGGTAAAAATCCCTGACCTGGCCAGAAATTGAACCCGGGGCCTCTGGGTAACAGGCAGGCATGCTACCCCCACACTGCAGGGCCAGCACAAGTGTAAATAGCCTGCTTGTATTTTTTGTAAAACAGGGAAACCTATTTATCGGATGGCCCTCGTACTACGAGACCTTTAAATTTTTCACTTGGATTCATGAAACATTTTGACACTACAGAGGTGCAGGAGGGACTGTGATCTAAAGCTTACATTCTATTACAAGTTAGTTTACTAGTAAAAGCGAATTAAAGTATAAAATTCCAGAATATACTCACTTATCCCATTTAATACAGAATAAATCGAACAGTAGCTGAACTAAGGTAAGGAAGATAAAATGACGCACAAAATGGAGAGTTTGTTAAAGAAGAAGCCATACTTTCCATTGTAGACTTAGTTAAATGTAACAAAAAAACTTTCTAGTTTGTCAAACATACAATTTTAACATAAATTATTACACTATAAACATACCCGTAAAAAATAAACACTCTATTATACAAAGAATGACATGTTTCATTCTACAAGAACATCCTCAGACTCTATGAAATCACACAAAATATGCATATATGTACAGCATTGTTTACGTTGCATAAACTTGTCCATGATAGAGAGTTCAGTGATAATATGAGCCAGTACTGACAAATAAGAAATTTACAAGTATTAATATATCGAGAAAACTCCTGAACTTATCTAGACTGCCAATGCCAACTTTGTTGTCACCAAATACTATTTCAGGACTGTGGTCATGGAGAGGTAAATGTAAAGTTTTGAGTATAGCACAAACCTTACGGAGAGAGGAAGGGAAGCATGAGAGGGGAGTGCCGAACATTGTGGATCCCTCCTACTGGATGTTAAAATCTAGTACACTGTACCATGGAGAGGAGAGGGGGGAGTAGGATGGAACAAGTGGAGCACTGTGGAATACTCTTTCCACACTGGAGAGGGGAGAGAAGGTTATTAACCTAGTTCATGTTATAATGTACTTTTATGTAAGATGGATGAATGCAACTGAATGATTTTAGATGAATAATGTATGGAATTGAAATAGAGAATATGTATAGGATATTATTGTGATAAATGCCAATTTAATGAGTAAGTATGGTCCAGATATTATGTGAGTAGAGCGATGTGCGGGGAATTTTTTAAGTGTGTATGGTCATTTAAGTTGGTTACGTTAGCACTTTTTGCGATGTAGATCTCGATTGCTTCCCTCATATTCGAAGATTTGATTTTATTTTCAATGTGTAAAATTTTTAGATCTGTGTTGATGTCTGTGAAATAGTGTGAAGTGTTGTACATGTGCTCCCCAAAGGCTGAATGCTGATTATATCTGATCGTTTATTGTGTTCTTTGAATCTTGTGTGGAAATTTTGTTTTGTCTGACCTATATAGGTGGCATTGCAGTTAAGTTCTTGGCACTTGAGTTCATAGAATTGTGACTTTGAGAAAGGGTCTTTTTTGTTTAAGTACACTTGTTGATGTGTCTCTGCAGTGTGTTGTTCATCCTAAAGGTTAATTAAAACCCTGTTTCCTAAAGATATAACCTACTTTTTATGTGTTATTATTAATGTAGTTGAGAACCAAGTGTGGTGGTTTTCCAGGGACTTTTCTTTTGTTTGTTTAATATTTTATCTACTGTGCCTGGAGGGTGGTTGTCTTCTTTTATGATTTGTTTAACAATTTGTGCCTCTTCATTGAACTCCATTGTGCTCATTGGTATGGAAACAGCTCTGTGTATCATTGTATTCAATCCAGCTATTTTTAGCTGGTATGCATGGTTAGACTCGTCAATAGCATGCAACACCTGAGTGGGCTTTCTGTACACTTTGTAAGACAGGTTTCCATTATTCCTGCTGATTGTGGTGTTATTTTCTTATTAGATTCTTGCCCCATTGTGAAGCTGGTGGAATTTTGTAAATAATTTAGTGTGTTTAATAAGTGGTGTGCATTAGTGAAGTCATTATCATATGCACATGATGTCGCCTACATACCTGCTCCAGTATAATATTCCTTTTGAATGCTGATACGTTCAGAAGATGTTTTCAAAGTTATTCAAAAAATGTTTGCTATTATACCTTATAATGGTGAGCCCATGGCTAACCCTTCTTTGTGGCAACTAATCTTGTCAGTGAATGCAAAGCAATTTTGGTGTAGCATTGTTCTAATGAGGCTAATTATTTATTTGGTTTCCTGCAGTGAAGTATTTTCTTTATGAAGATTTTCGATAATTTTAATGGATTCATCTATTGTTACGTTGGTGTACATGTTAGTGATGTCAAAGGGTATCTTTAACCCTTTACCACCCACATTTTTGCTCCGCTTATCCCCAGGTTTCAACCTATTAATTAGGAAACATTCAAGCAGAGCACACCGTTTCATTTTCAATAATATTAGAAAACATGCCATCATTTACAACATTTAACATACCATCATGTCCATTTCTCTATTCGTTGAGTCATAAGTTTGTCGGTTCAAACCCCCACCCATGCTGGAGATACTCAACACTGAGGTAGGCTGTATTTGTCATATTCTCATGTTGTCTAAATCCCCCTAAGCCAATAAAGATGAGATTCTGGAAGTGTAATGGTGACCTTGTATATCAACTTTCATTTCCTCTAGCGAGTGTCTTCCCATTCTGTTTCTATTTTACTGAAATGCGCCTGTTTGATTGCTGCATTAATATATACGCAATCGGTAATGTCAATGAATAGATTGTCTCCGCCTAACATATGTAAAAATATAACCTATTTCTCATAATACTCTTTTGAAATTATTGATAGGTTCAACATAATCCATATAATCATTGAGTAATGAAACAAAATGTTTGTGTTACCTGAATTGCAGCCGCATCATCATCAGGTCCGATATCTAGATATCCGTTTTCACTTAACATCACAGTTATCAGTAAAATTATCTTTGTTGATATGTTATTTACTCACTAAAAATTTACCTCCACCCCTGCTCAACAATTTTGTGTCATTTCTTATGCCGTTATTCAGCTCAGTCTCAATATCAGCAGTATTCAATCCCGTCATGTTTACGAACTAAACAGCTGACCAGCACTTGCGGAAGTTCAAGTCCGTTGCCTAGACAACTTCAAGACAAATTCTCACTCTTCTTTTATTTCCTAAGCCTTGTATATTGTACTGCATGTTCATCAAAGCCTAATAAACAATTCACTACCAAAAAATACAAAACTATTGCATAGATTGCACACGTATGCAGATAATGCAGCTGGGTGTTTTCGGGCAATATGGACCGTAAGGCAAAGTGAACAGTCGGGTGCTTTCGGGCGGGAAGGGGTTGATTAGTTCTAGGCTGGTTTCAATTTATCTGTCTTCTTTAAGTGAGATTTTTTCTTTTTGGATTTTTTCAGTTGTTAGCTTAAATTGTAAATTGGTACATCATAATTTACTATTGGTCTAATGGGACATGAGCTCTTGTGTATTTTGGGGATGGCTCTTACTGTGGGGAGTTGAGGATTTTTTGATAGTGAGGCTTTCCTTTTCTTGTTCTGTGAGAATAAAGTATGTTTGCTGGATAGCTTGTTTTATTTTGTTTTGAAATTTATTTGTAGGATCACATTGTAGTTCTTGAATTCCGTTGTTGTTGATGACAGCTATTGTTTTTTTCTATATACCCAAGAATAGAACATAACAAGAAGTGTCAAGAGTATAGATCTTGAATAGCAGTGCACTCGCATCTCAGATATGTTCAGACACCGTTCTCTTCTGTAGTGTCTATAATTTAGAACTCAACCAGCAAACATTTATTCAGAGAACAGTGTGCATAAGCAGCAGAATTTCACCTTTAAGCAACTCCTGGACAATATCACATCTATAAATTAGCAGTTCACAGTGTTGGGAGTAGATTTCTGCTGCCAAGTCACAATTATTCATTGAATATCCCTCTTCCAACTCTCAAGGTTTCCAAAGACTCTGAGGTGCAAGAATGATGTGCAGGAATTCACTTTTATGCCAGTATAACTACAGACGTGTGCTGGGATATTCAGCTTCATCAAATACCTCATAGAATGGACCCAAATTACACTCCCCAACATGAAAGAAGAATGTTATCATATCACCATGTAAGCTATCAGATGAAGAGAGACTGAACTGTAAGCCACACATTCAGAAGATTACAATGGACTGTTTACAGTAGCAACAGACAGAGCAAGGAAAGATGATGACAATAAGTTGCTTCTTCTCCAAAATTATTTCACAGCTTCTCCGCCAAGGCAGAGTTTTACTATGAGATCACCCAACATTAGTAACATTGTAAAGAAGTTTAAATGATGCAAATCTTATCTGGAATTTCTTTTGGTGGAAAAATATGTTCACTATGAGATTCAAAGTCCTACTGGCCATAACCGAATTAAATCCAGCACCCACAATTGTCCTTCAGTTCAGCAGCTACTAGCACTAAAATTGGATAATGTATGATAGGAGATGATGTCAATCCCACAACGATACCATTACCAAACCATGGAGAATAAAAACATAACCATACAACCTACAGAAATCCATTTCAATAAACGCCAGAGGTAATCAATAAACAATAAACAGTCATTTGATGTGTACTTAGCTCATGAAATGTCCTGATGCCTCTATCTTGAAACGCTGCCTGTCACAACTTCATTGGTAGCTGGACCTAACCAAGGTTCCTTCACTATCAAGTCCACAACTTTAATTCAGCTTTTTGCCACTATCAAACATAGCATGCACTGCCATCTCCCTAGTAAATGCTAGAGGCCAATTGTCCACTTGGCGACCATAATCTGGGGGCATGTGCCACCAGAACCCCTTTCCTTGCCCCATGAACAAAGTTTCTGTCACTAGTTGGACCTATAGATGTATATAAATACTGTTGTTTGTACTTCCTAAGAGTTGGCTGCCTTGCGTAGCACATTATCACATACTCCCAGACAAAGAAACAAAAGAGAGACATACTTTTCCTAGATACCCATGTACCAAATGGCGACTGCTGGGGTTAATATTGGGGGAGCACATAGTAAATTATGCCCCTGCCAAACTTAGTCGGCTACTAAGGGTTAAATTCTGACCTCTATAAAGTTATTTGCCATGAGACTCACAAGTGATGCATTTGTTGTTCTTTCAAGCCAGGCTGGTTCCTCTTTGATTTTTACTTGCAGGTCCATTTCACACTGCAACTGAAGTAGTTAGAAAGTACTGGGGTTCTTGATTACTTCCAATGATTTTACACTAAAACATAGGCCAGAGAAATATATTACCTTATTGCTGTCTTTGCTACTTAGGTTATCTGTCAACAGACTAAGCATTATGCTTGAAATTTTACATGCCGTCAATATTATGAACATACCAAAAAGACTCAAAATTTTACATGACTGTTAATATTGTGATCATACCTATTGGACCTCAAGTTTTCTATGACTGATACAATGCAGAAGAATCTCCATAACAACACTGATAACCATAACAAGAATTCTACATATGATATCCTAAACGGAAACTTCTCAAAATTTCGAACCCTACTACCATATGTCGCAGCCTACAGTGTAAAGAACAACTCAACATTCACAGCGTCACTATGAAATTGCAAACATAGGTAAATAACACAGCAACACAATAATTAAAATTATGCATTACATATTGTAATTTCTTTCTGAAACTAATATCCGCAATTCTTCACCCGTCAGAAAAATTCTTCACAACAAAAAATTTTGATAGGTAAGGTAAGTTACGTTATATTGCTACAACACACGAGGAACAGATTTGCCGGCACTTGTGACACAAAGGCCAGGAGTTTTCAAAAAGAATGCCAGTTGTACGTGTATACAGTTTTAATGCTTAAGTAGAAATAAAATTTAAGAAAATTAAAAATATTAAATGTTAAAAATATGTAGAATGCTGAAACTGAGAAAGATTAGTATTAACTTCTTACTCTTCCCAATTGAGATCTATAATTTTCGCAAAAGTAAATTATGGAACTTGAACCTTACCGACAATAGAGATTGTGGACACAGTGTAAATGATAGAAATCACAATTTCTCAATGAAGAAAATCTGTAGCACAATAAATTAACGGAATAGGCTGTACAAATGGCTAGTACGCGTCTTATATAACACATACCTCACACCTAGAGACAAAACCTGATATTTTAATTCAGTGTAATCACTTAAAACAAACACTTAAAGAACGGATTTGATTTGTATCAGCCAGTAGAAAGGGCTGAATTTAGGAAAGGATGAATTACCAGTGAGAACTCCAGAGTACACGACACTTCTTGAAAACAGCACTGGGTGCAATGTCCCGTTATATTTGTAACTATCAACTATCAGTACAGTCCTGCTCTAGTGGGCTTTACACGTGGTCAAAGAGAATGAGTAAGAGATGACTCTCAACGTTATTTTTCACTTCTGAACGCAACGGCTGCGCAAAGATCGCCATGAATTGCACACCAGCGCCTCTAGTGTAAACAGGGCTGAACTAAAATTACCGGGCGGGTGATTTAAATCGTTCAGCGTGCGGAGGGTCCCCAGGTTCTCGTCCCCCCTCCACTTTTAAATATTATATTAAATATATTTTTTCTTTTTTTCTTTCTCTTCTATTTTTCATTCATTTCCTTTTCTTTCTTTCCTTCTTTCTGTTACCTTTTTCTGAAATACTGCATTCTGAACAACAATACACCTGGAGGTGGGGCTGTGCTTTATTATTATTATTAATAAATTTTTTGTTGGAGAAAAGAAGCTTACCAGCTTGTGCTGCTTATTATAATTATTTCAATTATGGAGCTATATTTTATTTTTACTCATTCACAAAGCCTTGAAGGATCGGAGTGACTGGCCTTGCCTATGCTGCTTTTGTTTGTTTCTGCTGAAGAAAAAGGAAGCTAACTCACAAAGGGAGGAAGGAAGTGACCTGAACGTGAGTGGGGTTGGCAATCCTTATCTCAGATTAAGACCTATGACAGAAATAGACACTAACATCCCCTCGTACATCAGTCCTCTTTAACACTACTTAAGCCAACTGTAACAGTCAATAGTATCAAGATATGCCACTTATGCAGGAAATGAAATATAAATACAATGTAAGAAAGAAAACCATATACAGGAACCAAAATGATGAAAGGAAACTCATATGCTAAGGAGGGAGTTTGTAGGATTCAAAGGTAAATTGTAATGAAACATGATCTTTTGATTTATGGAGCTATATTCTACCTACTATCCACAGTGTTACAGGTAAAAAATTGTGTAGGAATTATATTCAGCAGTGTTAATCATCAATTAATATTCATCAGCCAGAAAACTATTCAATACAACACAAATACAAGATCATTCATTTATGAAAGAAAGACTGGAACTGACAAGGTACAACATAATACTTTTCCCTCTTATTGCAGTTTAACGTTGCACTGACATTGCAAAAGTTTTCAGCAACACCATTTGTATTTTCCCAAGGAACTTACTATATGATACATCTTTCAGTCTGTCAAAAGAGGCACCTTGGGCCACACACTGAAAAATATTGAGATTTGTACTTCTTTTGCATCTACTAGAGAATGGCAAATCTCTGGCAGAGTAGTGTTTGAAGAAACCAAGACATGATAGCACATACTCTGTTCCTACATACTGCACTAAAACACAACATATCATTCAATCAGTCATCTGCATTTAGATGATAAAGAATATCAAGCTAAAAAATTGTATGCATCCCTTGTATTCATTGATCTACACTATTTACAATAAAAAATGTTCTATTTTATGTGACAGTAGGATATATCAAAATTTTCTGCTACATGGAAAAGAATGGAATCATGAATATGTTTGAGGGTTTAAAAGACAAGAGAGAGCTTACAGATTCTGTGATTGCTCGCTCTTACAACATGCAGGAGGTACAAATAATGCTTCCTTTCAGTCCATCCGCAGGAGAGGAGTTTTAATAAATTTACAGAAATATGTAGCATCAGGATCTACATACAATAATATGGCAGCTGATCCAGCACAAAACATTCCCATGCCAAGTCACAACATAGCTCCACCTATTAAGAGCTATGTCCAAGGAATTTGCAACCCGACAAAGATAAAAACAGGGATGATAATAAAACCCCATAAATATAACCAAATGTGCACAAGAAGCAAAATACTTACCATCGAGCAGGAGCAGTATTAACAAAACCAGCGTGGAGGGCACAGAACGTAAGGGAAAGGACTGGATCGAGCTAACTACTTGAGGGGTTGCCAGGTCAATATTGCTAAATGAAAGCAAGATTAATGTTTAAATAACTTGAACTTTACTTAAAATTAGGAAAAATTTGAACAGAATTTAGGAATGAAAACTGCAGAGCAAAAAAATAAATCTGTAAATAATGTCTTTAAATTATAGATAAAAATCAATTTTTAAAGCAAAATATACTATGAGTGCCCACTCGGATAACAACGTAAAATAATTTTTATGTAGTAATAAATAAGTAAATAGAAGAAAGTTAAAAACTGTAATAATTCAACTCATTAAATTAGGAGACAAATGTCTATTTTTAGGATCAATAAAATCGTGAAAACACACTCAGATTACAAGCTACAGTTTGTCTTAGAATAAATGAATGACAAATGTTAAAACGGATCCGTGCATTAAACATTAATTACATAACTGGCCAGCTTTTCTTGGTGAGTAAGTATACTACAATTAATCACAATAAACTGGAATTTGCTTCCGGGGTCAGTACACAAGGATTTCAATCACCCCGAAACACGGAAACATACACAATATATAAGGCAACGCTAGCAGACCCAAAAAAAAGGTTCCACACGTAAATAATTGAAAGGACACAAGAGAAAATCGCACGAACCCGAATAAAAATATGTCTCAAATAAACTACAAATTAGGAAGGGAAACACTTAAAATTTCACAGACAACAAAACAATGGTATACACGAAGCATACAGCTTCCCAAAACCGAAGCCAACATCAGACAAAAGACAATAGGCAAAGCCCACACAAAATTAGCGTACCGGAGATAAGATAAAAACATGGCACGCAATAATGAAAGAAGAAGGAAAGAAAAACGGACGCGAATAATCTGAGGAGGGCAAAAGTATCATCAAGAAATAGGGAACAAATTCCAGTTTATTATAACCAGAATATTACAATAATTATGTATAGTCTTTTAAATTTAACATTTCTTCCAACCAAAATATTAATAAAGGATTTAAATGCCGGTTACACAATTTTAATTTTAGGAGGCCTTGGAAAACGGTAATGGCCGAATAAGACCGGAAATAAACCATCCCTTTAAGTAATTAAACAATGAGCCATTACGAAAACAATATTAGTACATAACGTCTTTCAAAACGTTGTCAACAGTCCATCGGATGCCACAAATATGAACCAAGAAATGTAAAAAGTAATCCACCTACAAAATTAATAATAATAATAACTTTAAGAAACAGAAAAAGGCAGCACAACGATAATCTCAGTTAAATTAAAGTAATGGAATAATAGGTCTCTCACCCGCGCATATACCATGTTCCAGAATTACTTCATAAGAATAATTTGGATATAGAACATTACCAAAATCACGTTAAGTTACATTTTAATATTTAGCCGATACAATTTATATCATTAAAATGTCCGATGAAGAAGAAAGTCCAGCTTAATTTAATGCATAAACGGTGGTCACCAGGTCCATAAACTATAGGCCTAATTTCAATTACAGTAGGGGAGTAGAGACGAAGTAATATTAACAGCGTTGCCAAAACATTTCTTCTAATATAATAGTTGTCGCAGATAGCTTGATACACACGTTCTTCTCCAAATAATCCGGCAGCAGAACAGTTTCGAAACAATTAAGTAGATACTTGTACTTACATTTTTGGGTGTCCAATTTAATATACTGTAATCCAATAGCTTACATTCTAGCTCATTTTGTAATGAAGAACCCTCCTTCAGATAGTTCGGTCACACTAATTTTAAAAAAACAGTAAATATGAAACACACAACATTATTTCGCTATAATTCAGGCAATGCCTTAATTAACGAGGCTATTAGCCTGGTTTATCAAACTCCACTCCAACAACTTTCAATCGCATTTTGTACACAACTTCTCCAAACGCGTCCATCTTGGCGAGCTGCTGGTAACAGACTGGCGTGCAGGCCGGACAAGCCGCGCGTCGCTCAGTTGAAGCTCGACACTGCGCACACTCAAGTCAAAAATTTGCTTATTGAGCCAATCAGAATTTCGAAGCAACCGACGTAACAATGGTAAGAAGATACATTTTAAATCGCCACAGTTTCAGGCACATAATTTAACGGCAAACAATGGCCGAGAATTGCAGATTAAAGTCCCCACACACGAATGTATATGTCCAACAATGAGGGTATCGTAAATTATTGTCTCAGTTCTCCCCTCCGTAAGCCAAAACACGGGGAGGCGAAGTGTCAAGATGTTGGGATACAAAGTTATATGATACAATTTCAATGTCCAAAATAAATCTTCACACGTTGATACAGGGATGATAGTCCAACATATTAAGTACAGTAACATGGAAAGGTCTTACTTGGTTGAGGGATAGCAGAACTTCACCAAATACCAGTAGATAAACACGTTGAGTGTGACCGAAGGAGATGCAACGTGGCCAGCGTTCCACCACACACCACACAAGTTGACACCATATACGTTGTAATTTTATCATACCAGTACAAGGCACAGTTAACAACCATAATTATCATCATACATATTCTTGCTCATCAGTAATAGTTGCATGGATGGAAAGTCGCGCGATAATGTCTGCAACAGAAATATGAGGGAGCATAGAATATTGTTCAGCAAGACCATCATAATTTAGCAGGCCGAAACACACAAACACACGCATTAATCGCGTAGGTGCAAAACACATGGCAAGTCGCTCGAACAGTGCAAACGAAACAACACCGGAAAATGTCCAATGGAGGATACAGTTGATAATTTTGATGCACAAGCTTTGACGTGGCTTGAGGTTTTCCGATATGATAATTTTTATGAGCCGACCACCGATAGTAATGAATGACAATATATCTTGTATATGGGTAAGTTACCAAATTTTGAACAGAATCAGTAAATATAAATTTAGAAGTAAATACAATTTGTATGACCAAAAAATATGTTTACAAGATTTAGGTAGTTAAGTGGGTTTAACTTGACTCAAGTGTACACGTCTAATGCGCTTGGCAATAGGGTCATTAACTAACAAGGATACTGGAGTTAAGAACTCTAGTACCGTACAAGGACCGTGATAACGAGCTGCTAATTTAGCAGAAAATTTATTTACAGCTTTGCTACTAGGATAAGACTTGACAAAAACAGTGTCACCCACAGATAGATTGGTAGGCCTGCGTCCTTTGTCATACTTCTTTTGCACATTATCATAGGAAACAACAAGTTTAGCTCTAGCTCTGTTCCACATTTTACGAATCTCCTCCGGGTCTGGATCATCAGGGAGGAGAGAATCAATATTAAGCACATTAGAGATGGGGGAAAATGGGGTAAATCCAAGCATTAAAGACATGGGTGTTTGGCCATGAGACTCGTGAACAGATGAATTAAACGCATAAGTAAGCCAATGAATACAAGAATCCCATTTAGACTGTTGGTTATGATGGTATGCAATGAGGGCAGTACGTAAGTTGCGGTTAACTCTTTCAGCAAAACTGGGGTTGGGATAGTAAGGTGTAGTGGTGACGTGGGATATCGAGAGATCAAAACAGAACTTCCTAAACAGGTTACAGGCAAAGGATCTAGCATTGTCAGACACAATGAACTTAGGAGGACCAAATACAGAAAAGATCGAATTGAGACAAGATATAGTGGTCTGAGCATCCATCTTTCTCGTCGGGAAAATCCAAGTAAAACGGGTAAAACCGTCAACACACACTAGGGCAAATCGATTTCCTTTAGAGCTTAATGGGAACGCTCCGACATAATCAATGAACAGTCTCTCCATTGGTTTAGTAGGGTGAGATGAGGACAACAACCCAACACGGGTATTCAAACTAGGTTTACTTATACTGCACAGTCTACAAGCTTTGACCATTTCCCTAATATGAAAATCCATATTCTTCCATATGAAATGCGTTCGTATCTTTTGACGAGTTTTGAAAACACCTAAATGTCCTCCCATGGGGGAGTCATGGTAATACTTAAAGATTTCAGGGATGAGGATTTGAGGACACACAATTTTGTACTTATTGTCAAGTCTGGCCTTGCAACATAGGACATTGTTAACAAGCTTATAAGGCTTAACAACGTTACCATCTTCAAGTTGTTTAACAATGGAACTAATTTCAGGATCACTAGCTTGCAATTTTGACATATCGTGGAACAGCAACGGGGAGTCAGTCAAGATAGCATTAATGCAATTGGATTGGCATGCAGAATGGTTAGGAAGGGAATTGACGTCCAAATCAGGAGGGTCAAGAGGCTTTTCACCAAACATCCTACTCAATCCATCAGCTACAACATTTTCAGTACCACGGATGTGGCGAACATCAAAATTAAAGGCGGAGATGCGAATTGCCCAACGGGTCAATCTACCCGTGCGCTTAGGTCTATTTAATACCCAACTAAGTGCCATGTTGTCAGTTTCAAGAAGAAATTTAGAGTGTTCTACATACATGCGGAAATTTTCAAGGGAAAAAATAACGGCCAAACATTCAAGTTCGTATATGGAATATTTCATTTCATCTGAATTCAGGGTACGCGAGGCATAAGCAATGGGTCTCCTACCTAGCTCATCTTCTTGGAGGAGGACACCAGCAACGGCAGAACCAGAAGCATCAGTTTGAATAATGAAAGGTTTTGAGAAGTTAGGAATAGCCAGGACAGGGGCGTTTGCCAGAGCAGATTTAAGTTTATCAAAAGCAATTTGTTGAGGTTCCTTCCAGACAAATTTAACATCCTTACGCCGAAGGGCATTAAGGGGAGCAGCAATTTGGGCAAAATTTGGGATAAATTTTCGGAAAAAATTGGCCATACCAACGAAGCGGGCTATTCCCTTCTGATCCTTAGGTACTGGAAAATCATAGATGGCTTGGGTTCTACTCTGGTCCACAGCTACACCATTAGGCGACACGATATGACCCAGGAAAGACATACGAGGCTGCGCAAAGGAAACTTTAGATCGCTTGACAGTGAGACCAGCTTGCTTAAAGCGACGAACCACTTCCCTGATATGAGAGAGATGTTCCTCAAAGGTTTCCGAGTACACGACGACATCGTCAAGATAATTGTACACAAACCTGAACTTAATGTCAGACAATATGGAATCTAGTAGTCTCGACAGCACAGCTGCGCCCGTACTGAGGCCAAACGGGATTCGTTCGTACTCGTATAAGTTCCAGTCCGTGATAAATGCGGTTAAATGCTTACTTTCCTCGGCCAGAGGGATCTGGTGATACGCCTGATTGAGATCAAATACAGAATAAAATTTAGCACCATAGAAGAATGAAAAGCAAGTATGCAAGTCAGGTAGTGGAATTGATTGTAAGATAATCTTCTTATTGAGAGATCGGTAGTCGATCACAGGCCTGAAGCCACCTTGGGGCTTAGGGACTAGGAAAATGGGGGACGCATAAGCAGAAGTTGAAGGCCTGATAACTCCTTCCTCAAGCATCTTATCAATAATTTCTTTCAGAACCTTCATACATGGGGGAGATAGACGATAGGGAGGAGATCGAACAGGGATGGTGTCACTCACATCAATTTTATACTCAAGCACATTAGTTACCCCTAGCTTATCCGTGAATACCTCAGGAAATTCATCACACAATTCATGTATCAGTTGAGCTTGTTCACTAGTTAAATGACTCAGGTCACATTTTTCCTCAGTAACTTGGTCGTGTGCATCAATAGAACAGAGATGTTTACCAGAACAAGGGAGATAATTGACCAATGGCAGAGCATAATCTGTACCAAACTTGAAAGACAGACAACGGTTATGGGCATCAAGAATTAATCCTACGTGAACAGCAAAGTCGTAACCAAGAATTACATCATGCGATAAAGCTTCGACCACAATGAAATTAAATTTCCAGGTGAAATGATTAATACGAATTTTGACCTTTACATAACCTTTAACATTCAAGACAGAGCCGTTTGCGGCATGAAACACAGTTGAAAGGGGCTCAAGGTTCGGAAATTTACAGACAGATTGATTTTTAGAAAACCAAGACCAATTAATAGCAGAGGTAACACTGCCAGAGTCCACCAGTGCAAATGTAGGCTCATTATTGATTTCTACAGGGATAATCGGAATTTTAGAATGGACACTCCCTGAAATACTTTTACAGTCACCAGGACAAACAACATCATTATCATAGACATAAGTATTAACATGGTCATTCAAATTACTCATGGAGGGGCTTGCGTTATCAGTACTTTCACCTAGTCAGATGCGCTGATTAGTATTACTCAAGTTGAAATTAGCAGAGGGAGGTGGACAATTTGGCACCGGGTAAGCAACCCCTTGAAATTGGGGGCTAGGAAAATTATTAGTAGGCAAATTCTTCCTCTTTACCAACGGGCATTTGTTCCTCAGATGGTCTTTAGACCCGCAAGCAAAACATTTTTTTGAAACAGCACCTAAACCACTGGCGTTCAGACCAGAGGACTACCTAGGAGAAGGACCAGTTGGAGGGGGTACATTAACAGGTCTAAAACTATCACCATGTTTGGCTTCTTCAGCTTTAATACAAGCCACTTTCAGCTCACTAAAGGTTTCAGGACATTTCCTAAAGGACAGGTATGAACGGTACTCAGGGGATACACCACTCATTATACTATCTACCATATTTGCCTCATCAATAGATAGCCTGAACACATTACAATAAAACTTAAGGTCATTGACATAGTTAAACAGGCTTTCAGAATACAACTGTACCCGAAAACAATGTTTTGCAGTTAAATCTTTGAGCGCTCTGAAAGGTATAAACTTCCTTAAAATTCCATCATGAAATTGGTCCAAGGTAGTATCACCTGAACAAGCTTCTAAGATCTCAGATTTAAGGATACCAACACAATGGGAAAATAGGGTTCGGAATACACTGGAAGAGCTAAGTTTAAAACAATTTGCAGTCTCCTTAACCTCGACCAGTAATCTCAAAAAGGACACAGTTTCCTCAATTGAATCAATGGACAACTTGTTAACCCCTTTAAGCAAATCACAAACAGGGTTCACATTATCGCACCTTAGCATGCTAGGATTATCAACCAATAATACAGGTTGGCCACGAAAAGCAGCTAATGAGTGATTACCCAAAACAGAGCTAGAAATGGGTTGATTAAAATCATGAGCAGCAGAAATATTGGGGTCATTATCTTGAGAACCAGCATTAATATTAATACTTCCCAATTTAAGAGTTTGCATAATGACGTTCAAATCAGCAGATATGTTAACAGCCCTAGTTAGCAACCCAGTACATTGGTTCAGAGTGGAGCGATCCATTTTTAAGGTAAACAGATCCTGGAGGCGATTCGTGTAATGCGTTACACGAGCTATTTGTCTCTGTACCTGGTACTCTGAAGGTTGAGATGTTTTAAAGGCTTCAGTTAATTCACTTATTTCATCTAAGGCATCAGTAATGAACAAAACAGACTCACCAATCTCTGCTTCTGACATGTCAGGTACAACAATGGGGAGATCAGCAATTTCTGAAAGTAAATCTACGTCACCCTGGATAGTACCGGATGGCTTCCTACCACGAATCTGCACCTCATAGCTTAACTCCAGCTTCCGCAACATTCTAGGAAGTGGCAAGGGGCGAGACTCCATGATTGACATGAAACAGACAACAGTTAGATTAGACTTTACACTTGGTCTTACAAATACAAGTTTAAATACCAGTTATTTTATTTTTAGCAACTAGCAATGCTGACCCGGGCAACTTATCAAGTTGTTAGAACAACAACAACAACAACCACCACGCTCTGCTACCACAACACTACTTCAACCTGACAAAGATAAAAACAGGAATGATAATAAAACCCCATAAATATAACCAAATGTGCACAAGAAGCAAAATACTTACCATCGAGCAGGAGCAGTATTAACAAAACCAGCGTGGAGGGCACAGAACGTAAGGGAAAGGACTGGATCGAGCTAACTACTTGAGGGGTTGCCAGGTCAATATTGCTAAATGAAAGCAAGATTAATGTTTAAATAACTTGAACTTTACTTAAAATTAGGAAAAATTTGAACAGAATTTAGGAATGAAAACTGCAGAGCAAAAAAATAAATCTGTAAATAATGTCTTTAAATTATAGATAAAAATCAATTTTTAAAGCAAAATATACTATGAGTGCCCACTCGGATAACAACGTAAAATAATTTTTATGTAGTAATAAATAAGTAAATAGAAGAAAGATAAAAACTGTAATAATTCAACTCATTAAATTAGGAGACAAATGTCTATTTTTAGGATCAATAAAATCGTGAAAACACACTCAGATTACAAGCTACAGTTTGTCTTAGAATAAATGAATGACAAATGTTAAAACGGATCCGTGCATTAAATATTAATTACATAACTGGCCAGCTTTTCTTGGTGAGTAAGTATACTACAATTAATCACAATAAACTGGAATTTGCTTCCGGGGTCAGTACACAAGGATTTCAATCACCCCGAAAAACGGAAACACACACAATATATAAGGCAACGCTAGCAGACCCAAAAAAAAGGTTCCACACGTAAATAATTGAAAGGACACAAGAGAAAATCGCACGAACCCGAATAAAAATATGTCTCAAATAAACTACAAATTAGGAAGGGAAACACTTAAAATTTCACAGACAACAAAACAATGGTATACACGAAGCATACAGCTTCCCAAAACCGAAGCCAACATCAGACAAAAGACAATAGGCAAAGCCCACACAAAATTAGCGTACCGGAGATAAGATAAAAACATGGCACGCAATAATGAAAGAAGAAGGAAAGAAAAACGGACGCGAATAATCTGAGGAGGGCAAAAGTATCATCAAGAAATAGGGAACAAATTCCAGTTTATTATAACCAGAATATTACAATAATTATGTATAGTCTTTTAAATTTAACATTTCTTCCAACCAAAATATTAATAAAGGATTTAAATGCCGGTTACACAATTTTAATTTTAGGAGGCCTTGGAAAACGGTAATGGCCGAATAAGACCGGAAATAAACCATCCCTTTAAGTAATTAAACAATGAGCCATTACGAAAACAATACTAGTACATAACGTCTTTCAAAACGTTGTCAACAGTCCATCGGATGCCACAAATATGAACCAAGAAATGTAAAAAGTAATCCACCAACAAAATTAATAATAATAATAACTTTAAGAAACAGAAAAAGGCAGCACAACGATAATCTCAGTTAAATTAAAGTAATGGAATAATAGGTCTCTCACCCGCGCATATACCATGTTCCAGAATTACTTCATAAGAATAATTTGGATATAGAACATTACCAAAATCACGTTAAGTTACATTTTAATATTTAGCCGATACAATTTATATCATTAAAATGTCCGATGAAGAAGAAAGTCCAGCTTAATTTAATGCATAAACGGTGGTCACCAGGTCCATAAACTATAGGCCTAATTTCAATTACAGTAGGGGAGTAGAGACGAAGTAATATTAACAGCGTTGCCAAAACATTTCTTCTAATATAATAGTTGTCGCAGATAGCTTGATACACACGTTCTTCTCCAAATAATCCGGCAGCAGAACAGTTTCGAAACAATTAAGTAGATACTTGTACTTACATTTTTGGGTGTCCAATTTAATATACTGTAATCCAATAGCTTACATTCTAGCTCATTTTGTAATGAAGAACCCTCCTTCAGATAGTTCGGTCACACTAATTTTAAAAAAACAGTAAATATGAAACACACAACATTATTTCGCTATAATTCAGGCAATGCCTGGCGTGCAGGCCGGACAAGCCGCGCGTCGCTCAGTTGAAGCTCGACACTGCGCACACTCAAGTCAAAAATTTGCTTATTGAGCCAATCAGAATTTCGAAGCAACCGACGTAACAATGGTAAGAAGATACATTTTAAATCGCCACAGTTTCAGGCACATAATTTAACGGCAATGCAAACAATGGCCGAGAATTGCAGATTAAAGTCCCCACACACGAATGTATATGTCCAACAATGAGGGTATCGTAAATTATTGTCTCAGAATTGCTTGCTAATTTAGTACAGTATTATGAACAATATGTTGCTACTTCTACAACATTACGGTGTGCAAGGGACTTTGCTGTGACCTAGACGAAATGCACGTTGAAGACAGTGGAAACTCACTTCAGACAGTGCCATTTGTACCTACTGTATATCGAAGGCAGAAATCTATGTCGGTGGTTGCAGAGTAGGCTGATCTGAGGTCTGACAGCATGCACTCCAACTGGCCAACCAAGCAGAGGAGGGGTGGCTATGGTTCCACCGTGTTTCTACACCTCTGCATTTGGGACACAGAAACGGGCTGTTCCCCTACCACCGGCTGTCCTGAGATTGGTTTTTCCTTTCGCCTGCAGTAAGGCGAATGATGGGACAGTTCCTAGTATATGTCATGGCCACCAAATATCTTGCCCTCACCACAAATCTCCTTGCTTAAGATGATGATGCCTGTTGATTAAAAGGGCCTAAAATCTAGTTCATTGTTTTAAGAGAAAGTACAACTAGGCAACCATCCCCTATATATATATTAGTAGTCGGAGAGAAGAAATGGAAGGGGGCTGACACTAGGAAAAATGATGGTATCAGCTAAGAAGGACCATGCCCTTTGAGGAAAATAAGACTCCCTAGGCCTCCATACATAATACAATCGGGGGCAGAAAAGAACAGGTCGTGATCGAGGTAGATCAGATAGGATAGATGAATGTGGGGAGCCTGGCACAACCGGAAGCAATGCCAAAATTCAATTAAAGGCTCCGTGGTCGCCTACCCAAGCTCCCAAGTACAGAGCCCACATGGGACCCTTTTAGTCGTCTCGTACAGCAGGCAGAGGATGCTGTGGCTGTTATTCTACTGCCCCTACCCACAGGGGGACAACTATGATAAGGCTAGTTGCTTTACGTTGCACCGACACAGATAGGTGTTATGACGATCATGGGAGAGGAAAGGCCTAGGAATGGGAAGGAAGAAGCCGTGCCCTTAATTAAGGTACAGCCCCAGCATTTGCCTGGTGTGAAAATGGGAAACCACAGAAAACCATTTTCCGGGCTGCCGATAGTGGGGTTCGAACCTATCTTCCGAATACTGGATACTGGCCGCATTTATGTTTCAAATTATCCGAAATTCATTTGCCTTCGTGTGGTATGTTTTCATGATCTGGCCTCAGGAGATTAGTAAAACAAGAACAGTAAGGATGCTTACCTGAAATATCTTGTACTTTTTCTTCAAACACGCAAACGAAGATAACAGATATGCGCATACAAATCAAAGTAAAGCAAAATGTCACAAACGTCAAAAACGTGGTCGTCCCACGTGGTCCAAGTTGTCAAACTCAAATCGACCAATAGCAATCGGGAGATGTTTCTACCAATAGGAGCTGCCGTATTCGTCACGTGGGCTTAGGGTGAGTGACGATGTACAACAGCGCGCCCACGCGGGTGGAGGGCAAAAGTATTCTGTCTGAGCCGGGCCCTCGGAAGGGTAGGACCTATGCCGCTGTCAAACCCTTGCACGTGGTAGTGGTAAGGTTCGGCAGTTCGGTTCACTGCCGTCTCAATCCTACATATATAGATTGAGACGGCGGTGGTTCGGTTATTGACGTTGGGGAGGAAGGGGCGTTAGCGTTGAAGGAGGGATTGGATATGGGTGGGGTATAGTAGCCATTACTGAATAAAAACAGCCCATTTGCGAGCTTTAATCTGAAAATGCAACAACCCGACAACATTATCGAGATCATTTTGCAGTTGCTCACAATCTTGTAACTTATTTATTACTCTGTACAGAATAACATCATCTGCGAAAAGCCTTATCTCTGATTCCACTTCCTTACACATATCATTGATATATATAAGAAAACATAAAGGTCCAATAACACTGCCTTGAGCAATTCCCCTCTTAATTGTTACAGGGCCAGATAAAGTTTCACCTACAATAATTCTCTGAGTTCTATTTTCTAAAAACAGAGCCACCCATTCAGTCACTCTTTTATCCAGTCCAATTGCACTCATTTTTGCCAGTAGTCTCCCATGATCTACCCTATCAAATGCCTTAGAGAGGTCAGTCGCGATACAGACCAATTGATCTACTGAATCCAGAATATCTGCTATATCTTGCTGGAATCCTACAAGTTGTTCTTCAGTGGAATAAACTTTGTAACAGTATGGCTTCTCTTCTGTGTGTGTCCGCATATGAACAGTTAGGTCGGACTGCCTTTCTTTGTGAATGATTTGCCACAGACATTGCCACTGTTTGGCTTCTCGCCTGTATGGGTCAGCATATGATCGGTCAGACTGCCTTTCCTAGTGAATGATTTGCCACAGACATTGCAACTGTAAGGCTTCTCGCCTGTATGGGTCCGCATATGATCGGTCAGAATGCCCTTCGTTGTGAATGATTTGCCACAGACATTGCAGCTGTAAGGCTTCTCGCCTATATGGGTCCGCATATGTTCGGTTAGTTTACATCTCCTTATGAATGATATGCCACAGACATTGCACCTGTACGGCTTCTCGCCTGTATGGGTACGCATATGATAGATCAGACTGAGTTTCTTTGTGAATGAATCGCCACAGACATTGCAGATGTATGGCTTCTCGCCTGTATGAGTCCGCATATGATCGGTCAGACTGCGTTTCGTTGCGAATGATTTGTCACAGACACGGCAACTGTATGGCTTCACGCCTGTCTGGGTACGCATATGATCGATCAAGCTGCGTTTCGTTGCGAATAATTTGTGACAGACATTGCAGCTGTAAGGCTTCTCGCCTGTATGGGTCCTCGTATGATCGGTCAGAATGCCTTTCGTTGCGAATGATTTGCCACAGACATTGCAGCTGTATGGCTTCTCTCCTGTATGGGTACGCATATGATCGATCAAGCTGCGTTTCGTTGCAAATGATTTGTCACAGACAATGCACGTGTATGGCTTCACGCCTGTATGGGTACGCATATGATCGGTCAGAATGCCTTTCGTTGCGAATGATTTGCCACAGACATTGCAACTGTAAGGCTTCTCGCCTGTATGGGTCCTCATATGATCGGTCAGATGGCCTTTCCGTGTGAATGATATGTCACACACATTGCAACTGTAAGGCTTTTCGCCTGTATGGGTCAGCATATGACCGGTTAGACTGCCTTTCTTAATGAATGACTTGCTACAGACATTGGAACTGTTTGGCTTCTCTCCTGTTTGAGTCAGCTTGTGATAAGATACACTGCTTTTCTTGACAAATGATTTGCAACATACAGTGCAAGGTGAGGCTTGTTGCCTGTGTGAATACCCATCTGACCTGCTAGTTTTTTCCAGCTGAAGGATTTTCCACAGACGTTGCAGCAGTATCGGTTCTTGCCCGTGTGAGACCGCATAACGTCCGGCCTTTTCCTGAAATTTTTATGAGATACTGAGCATTCGTTTATAATCCCACCTTTATGCAATCGCGTGTCCCCAGTCAGCATTTTCCTCTTTGTAAAGCATTTATCAGAAAATCCGCACACTTGGAGCGGGTGGATCCTGAGGTGTTTCGACAAGCTGCTTCGGCTACATAACACCTTTCCGCAGTGATCGCACTTGAAGGGTCGATCTTCCTTGTGTCTCATCAGATGTTGCAAGAGGTTCAACTTCTTAGCCAGGACTTCTCTGCACACACTACACCTAAAACTAGATGATCCGCCGTCCGGAAGTTGATGATCTCTATAGCTCACCTCGGGTCTCGATCTACAGTGACAAATTAAAACCATGTGACCAATAGTTCAACAGCCAAATCCACTACAACTCTCACACAGGGGATTTGCTACTGGACATTCCAATCACTGATATCCAGTGCAGAGAGCTCGTTACTCATAAACATTACATTCCTGAGAGTAAACATCATCTGAGGTTAAATTTCAAAAGCTCTCACTTGTTACGAGAATATGTTGCGTCTTTTCTTAATCACGATATCACGCGCAAGAAATTAGTCACGGTTTAGAAATGTACGAGTCAATAGACCTCATTTGAAGAAAGGATGAGAAGTGGTCCAGCCTAAAAGGGTAAATACTCATACAAGCTCTTTAATCCAGCACATATTATTCTATCGAAATCCGTGGTCTGTTCTCCTACATAAAGAACGGCATATGCTTTGGAGTTTTGATATTGTTGAAGCACTCTGCGCTTTGCTGCAGGGAAGTAATAATTTTTGTAAAGGACCTTGTTCTTGAGGTTGTTTGGGAGAATGTCTGTGCTGTAGATATTAATAAAGTTGAGAACGTTTGCCGACATTTAGCAAGATCTGTTGAAACACGGCTAATCTTTTATGAATGTTATTTTGTCACACAAATATACATATTGTATTTGTACATTGTTATATCACTATAGCATTTTATTATGTCACTGTGACGCTTTTCCGAAATATGTATCTTTGATGTGCAATCAAACATAGCCAACCTATATATAGGACGGTAGGTTTATACAAGGACGTTCATACTTACTACCATGTACTACATCAGTCTACGTCTTAATTCCTGTATTTAACAAGGTAGCCACTAATCCTGATGGAATCCTGGCAAAGCTGAAATATAACAAGTGTACGACGGCTCTCTCGCTAGCATTGATACTGTCGTTTCTCCTCAAGACACTGCTGTTAAAGACATTATGAAGGCAACACAGAATATGGCATTGGTGGTAGCGTTTTATTACAATGTCCTAATATCCTAATCTTGAAACCAAACGCAACCTATCATGCCCTTGAATATTCTTACAAGTATTACTTTAACAATACGGATAGAAGGAGCATGAAAATCAAGGCTTGAGCCAAAATTCTACATGACAAGACGTTGAATTGCACCGTAGTGGATATTGCTGCTATGTAAAGGAAGGAATGTTATTCTATTCATTTCAAAAGATCACGGGCAACGTGATTATTTTTAGTGGATTCATAACATAGTTGGATAGCATCCAATTCTGAGCCTGTCTCCCCACCACAGAGTAGTTCTACATATTCTACGGAAGAAGGGCGGGAAATGCAAATTTCTTGGTTAAAGGTGAGATCCGCTTACAACTGCGACATGGGAAAATCGATCACGCAGGCTAAAATATATCGTAACATGGACTGGTACTTTCCAATTCATGCTGTATGAACTGAATTCACATGGCCCAGTCGAATGCATGACTGGCTCACAAGCAAAGTAATGGGAGGCTCGACCATGTATTGTTACTGCACTCTTTGGAGAAAATAAGTGGACAAATGAAAGGGGGACATTGATTCCAGATATGACAGACTAAATCTCTTGATCATCAAACAAGATATTGATGTTGACACCACTAGACAACAGGGGGCAGAAAATACGACACTGGATGGTATGTCATGCGTTCTGTGGCATATCACACCAAGCAAAGTTGCAAAAGTCTGTAACCCTTCTTCTTTACGTGAATACTTTCCTGTGACAAGTAATTTATCAGGTTCACAATTAGTCTTCAGTAAAATAATGTTTCATTTTGCATTGATAAATATTCTACCCCAACCAGCTATATTGCTGTAACACGTGGCGCTTCCCAGGTGACGGATACAGTTTCCCCGCTGGTCTGCCGATGAACTTGAGCAAAATATAAAAGCTCTTGCGTACCAAGCATGTACAAAGTCTTTAATGGCAACTTTGGCGGAGATGGAGACGTTCACTAGGGACCAGATGGCGGAAGAGGTACACTAAATTTCTGGAAGTTAATGCAGAAAAGAGGGTAGCGTTTCTTCTCTAGAGGAGTGGCTGCAAAAGGCATCTGTTCTCCATGTCCGCAGCAGCGTTACTACCTTCCGTCATGAGCACCTAAATGCTTCAAGACAAGCCGGCAGTAAAATAATGCCGTTACATCATTACAGAAATATGTCTCATGGTATTGGAGCCAAGGTTAGTGCAACCCCTGGAAGGGACGCGCATTGGCAGTGGCCAGTCAGCATGAAAACTATGCTAGGGTTACCGTAGCACGGGCTGTGACGGCTAACCATGCTAGTACCCCCATTTTGTATCCCATCATTGAATTATGCCTGGGTGAAGTAGCGAATACGCCACTGCACTTGAGAGAAGGCTTGTAGGCATCTGAGAGGTGCGGAAAAAAAGATGGAATGGAGAAAAGTCATGTGAAAAGAGGTGTGGTTACTAACTGGTGGGTAACAGAAACCGAAGAACAGCTCATGGTGTTAACATTGTCATATCAGCTAAATTTGACGGTTCACTTTCCGAGGTGCAAAAGTTTGACAATCGCTTGATGTAACTCGTCCGCACTGGGGAGAGAAGGAAATTACAATTATTCAGCGCAACGCTCCACAAACTGACGTGCGCATGGAAACCAAAGATGCGTTCTGGGCACTGCCTGACAAGAAGACCGCTGACTATCTTATCGCTGCCGCTGATCTGAATGGACGTGTCGGACCGATGAAAGAAGAACAAACAGTCCATGGCGTTCATGGATATGGAGAAAAGAACGACGATGCCCAACAAATTCGCGATTATGCAGAAACTGATAATCGCAAACACACGGTCCAAAAAGAGTGATATTCATCTATTCTGTACTACAGTGGCTCCCATCCAATTCGCATTGACTACATCCTTGTGAGAGGATGAAATCTCGAAGATGTTCTAGAGATAACAGTTGTCCCTTATTAAATCCTTGCGATGCAACAACGACCAGTCATCTAAGCTGCGGATAAAGTCACCAAGAGCCCAATACTTCACAGGAAATAGACAAATTGGGATCAAATGGTTGCCCCTGAAGAAGGAGACTAACGTTGTTGCAAAAGTTACAGAGTCACAAATCACCATATTTGAAGTGAGCCGGACTAAACTGAAAGACGCCTTTCGCTCTATTCCTGGAACAATTAAGTCAGAGCGACGACAACGAAGGATTAAACATGATATATGGCCAAGGAATGAAGATGTTAAATATGCAGTACGGTTGAAGAAGCAACTGTACCACGAGTTTCTTTGTCGTTGGAATGCCTACAAGGCAGCCACTCGTAAAATGAAGGAGGTCTTTGCCGTAACAAAATCAAACCAGTAGGCAGGTCTATATGTGAAACATGACATGCGCGAATTCGAGCGGAATTTTTAACGGCTAGTCCAATCGAGCCATCGCAAAACGTCAGAAGTCCAACGTTTTTACGGCATCAATGAGGAAACAGACGATTTGCTACTGGACAGGCGGGAAGCGCGAGTACACTTGTGGAACTATTTTGACAACATCTCAGTCATGGAATTTCCGTATCTACCAATCCTAATCACCTCCGCTGTTGAAGGTCCAACGTAGGAAAACGACGTCACTAAAGTCCAGACTATGCTGAAGGAAATTAAACCAGGGAAAGCCATCTGTCCCGATTATCTTCCAGCAGAGTTTTGTTTCTCTCAATGGAGGGATTCAGCAGTGTGGCTAAAGCAAGCTTTTCAACCATATCATCAAAGAAGGTCAAAAACAAACAGACTAGCGACGGAGTATCAATTCAGAAATAAGGGAAGCCCTGCCGATTTTTCTAATTACGGCCCGAACATACTTCTGAGCCTCGCAATGAGAGACTTAGAACAAATCTTCGACAAAAGGATTAGCGATTTAGACAAACATACAACAAGCCAAGCTGGATTTGTGTAAAATTGTGGCGCAATAAGAGAAACCCATGCTGCCGGACTATTACTTGAGAAACACTGTGAAAAGAGTAAGAGGCTTCATCACGAATTTCTGGACCCTTAGAAGCCCTTCCATCGGGTACTTCATGACCTAATCAGTCAGCCCTACAAGTACATGGCATTCCAGAGCACCTTGCTGAGAGGGTATAATTGCTCTACAAAGAACAAATGAGTTGTGTTCAAGCTGCCGCAGGAGCGTCTGATGACTTCCGCATAACTGTAGGAGTCCATCAAGGCCCCGGCTTATCACCACTGCAGCTCATTCTTGTGATGGACATAATTACCACAAACCTGCGCAGTACAATACCATGGACACTTCTCTAAGCAAATGATATCATTTGGCTGAAGAGAATAAGCTAGACCTGCAGCGTAATACAGAAGACCGGAACAATCGACTAGCGCAATAAGCCCCGCGCCTCAACAAGAACAAGTCAGAATACATTGCATTACATCGTCGAGAAGTTGGAACCATGCATGTTGACGTTGAAGATATATAGCACGAGTAGAGATATTTAAGTATATTGGCTCCACAATCTATGATTATGGCCGACTTACTGATGAAGACAACTTAAGGATATACAAAGCCTGACTGAAGTGGAGAATGACAACAGGCGCCCTTCCGAACTTTGGACGAAGGGCCATCTCTAAACTAAGTTCTACCGAACTCATATCTGTCCTATCGATATCCATCCTGTCGTTTTCTACGGCAACGACTGCTGACCAGCTCTGGAGGTAGAACGCCAACTAAGCATCATGGATACGAAGTTGCTTACGTGGAAGGCTGGCATAATTAGACTAGATCACATTTCAAATGATGTTATTAGAAAACGTTTTGGCATTGCACCGCTCCAGAAGAAAATTGGGGAAAGGCGTGTGCGCTGGTTTGGGCATGTGTTGCGTGTAGAGGACGATACATTGGGAAAGTCAGACTATTACACAGAAAGTCGGTGAAAAGAGGCGCTAGGGACGAACCAGACAGCACAGACTGATAAAGTGCACAACGGCCTGAAAGTTGGGAGACTACATGCAGACATGGCCCGAGACCGAGCTAACTGGAGTCAATGAACCACAACACCGGACCCTGCCACCAGATGCAGACTGATGAATATTCTGTTACAAAAATGAAATGCAATGGATATTTTACACATCCTAACATTCAAATTAGTTTATTGTATGTTCAAATTTTCTCCTCTAATGCCTATGTCCAATATCTATAAAAACTTATTTTCACAAAATAGTGTTTGAATGGCTGAACGCTTCTGGATTTCGTGTTTATGTGACTCCTATAAATGCACTGTGAAGAGAAACTTATAACTCAAAATTTTTTTAAAATAATTGGGCATATCTGTGTTAAATTTCAAGGACAGTTTGAATATCCGGTGAAATTCTATGAGTACCTACAAGAGGGGAGTCCGTCAGTGTATTCTAGCCTGAATAGAATTTTGCAATTTTCATATGTCTGCTTACATACGTCATAGACAGCAGACGATCATATTAATCAGTTTGTTATTTTCACTCCGATCACGCCTATAAATATGAAGACCATGGAGGAGTGGCACACAGTGGTCAGCTCAGGGCCATGTGACACTCAACGCCCTATGCCTGGAAGGAAGCCACATAACTAAGTGGTTAGTTCAGGACCATGTGTCTCTACACAAACGGAAGTAAGCCTCGTCACTATTTAGCTCAGGGCGATGTGTCTCTCCACAAATGGAAGGTAATCTCATCACTAATTGGTAACCTCAGAAATACGAGTATTTCCACAAGTCAGCAATTAGGAAATTTTATGAATCTTAAAATATTTTCTTATGTAATTCATTACCCAACTGGCATGGCAAATAGTTTAGACATTTTAAAGGAAGTCACTTAAGTTGCGGCATGATATTTGTAGACTGCTGAAATGACAGTGAGGAAACAATAGCGCCTGAGGTGAGATATAAAACAAAGAGGGAAGTAGCAGATAAGATCCGGTCGACTGAATCCTTCAGAAGCATCTAAAATCTATGATGTAAAATGGACTAAGCTACGTAAACAATGGACTGTCCTCTGACATATATGCCAAGAAGAAAGAAGACACATAAAATGCATGTCGCTTTGCTGGTCTCTGCACAAAATATGTTTAGAAAGTAGAAAGCTAATTTAGACTCCATCAAAAATAGAAATATGATTTTGTGTGTGAAAAGGATTCATAAGCAACATTTTTACTGGTGGTCATAATACAAGATTGTTCTCTAACGTAGCCTACTGTGTCCCGTTACACATGAATGACAAAGAAACAGAGAGTGTGAGCTGGTACTTGGTAGTTCTGAGGACCGACATGAATATTTCTTGCCACTAGTTGTGAGAGTACAGTAGGAACAAGTCAGTGCACCACATTAGAGCCGAGAAGACTCTAACAACTCACAAAATCAAATAAACCATTCAGAATTCATAGTTTCCATCACAAATCTGGTTTGAAGTCAAACCTTAGGCTATGACTAGCCATCGCATGACCTGCTTATACAAGGGCTTGGTTAAGAGCACAAATCCGAGACTATACAATCATTTCCCACGGATTATCAAAGATCACTTCACACAGTAACCAACAAAGGTGTGACAGCAAAAAATTAATTAGCAATGTCACAACCACAGTTCAAGAACACTACTGCATTAAATGTTTTAAAACAGGACATACACTTGTGATACTTTGTAAGGTCAGTGACAATAATTACAATTTTGAAAGAATATTATATCACTACGTTATTTACCTATTATTATTATTATTATTATTATTATTATTATTATTATTATTATTAGTGTTACCGTGTTTTGGTGGTAGTTATGCATGAAAGAAGGTGCTGGGTGGTGAATAGGTCTCAAGCTACTAAAGTGAAATTAATTTTAAAATTTAACAAGGTTATATTTTCTTTTCAAAATTAGGTAACAACAAATAGAACAGGTACTTAGTAGCCGAAACACAATTGAAAAATACATTTACATAGGTACCCCATTTGGGGCTTCAAAAGTCAGAAACATAATTCTTGGGCAATCAGCTCAGTTTTACCCCAAACACAATTTTAACGGAGGGGCAGAAAACCCCATTCATACCTAGGAGCCCTTGCTCCAAATTACACTGAAAAGCCTCCTCGAGGCATACAATATACAATTTTCAAAAGAGCCACTCGCTCTCAATTTTAAGCCTCTCCCAGGCCACACCAAACTCCACCTTTAAGCTGTCCTCAAAGGACATATACACAGGGGTAAAATACCCAACCTACTGAGGTCTATTAAATGACAAGAAGGTTAATACATGACCTCTAAAATACAATTTGAGGGGAGGCGAACTTGCACTCCTAATACACTTTGTTTAAGACCTACTTGGCCTTAGGCCGTTAGTGCAAGGGCTAATCCCATACTACAGAGGTGACTTAAGAAAATAACAATTTACATTACATTACGGAAGAATTGGTTGAGAAAATAAGTTCACCTCCAGACAATGTGAGTGGGAGATCGAGAGGGTTAGCACTCTCTATCCCAGTATGTAGCTTTACAAGAGAATAGATGAAAAGAGAGGTTACATTTTAGGAAAAGGTTACATAGTGGAACGCTTAGAACCCGCCCCGAAAGTTAAACTGCTGAGCTAGCAAAGAAAGAATTTATTAATCGGCCATTACCTTGTTGCTGACCGCTGCCGAGGAAAGAGGCGCTTCCCGCCTCCTGCTATGTACTTAATACACTGAAAGATGGAACAGAAGTGGCCGAGAGACCCAAAAATCAGCAGTTTAAATACTCTCGCGGAAGTTTCTAGGCGTTAGGGGAATGAAAACACCCTCCCACAAACACTTTATTGGGTAGGACACAGCAACATATTCAAGTTGGGGGAAGATACATCTGATTGGATAGAAATTAATTTAAGAAATTCGGGATTGGTTAGGTTCAACACAAGGGGAAAGAAGGGGTGAATATTGCCAACTTAAACAATGACTGAAAGAAATTTAACAAAGAACAAACTCTTGAAATTAAATTTTCTCCAACAAAATAGTTCTTTGACTCCGCACTAGGTTGCACTATTGTTGATCTTCAGTAGTGTCCTCTAGGAGAGAAAGTTTACACTTCTTACTTCAAGCGAAACAAAAACACATCAAAAATGACACAGTTCAAAAACTCAAAATTTTCCACGTGGTGACATCTTCTGAGAAGGTAAAGAATTAACAGCGTAGATAAAGTTCAGACTTCCTCCAGCAGAGGAGTTTCACCTGGCGCAATTTTTAAATTAGCGGCGTGGAGGTGTACCGCCCGGTACAGACCTCCCCCCCCAAAAGTTCCTCCAGGGGTGACACATGAAATCTGTTTGAAACAAGGTCCAAGTTATGCTGTGGATATGAAGATTGATTGCAGAAGCATTTATAAGATTTCTTAATTTTGTTTGATTGAGTTTCAAAATTTTGTTGTTGCAGATGAAGTAAAGTCTTTATATTTGTAGAAGTTGAATTTCTGAAGATAACTTTTTATACTTGAAAGTGAAGGAAAAAAAAATTTTTAAAGTCCACCAAATATTGCAGTTGAATTCCCAAGTGTAGTCATTACTTATAGTAACTGTTCATGTAGTAGATGGTGATGAAGTGGGATGGCCAGACCGGCCGTTGCGGCTTGCGTCCAAAGGAGGCCGCTCGGACCCCTCAAGTACCCTGAGATACCGCTCGCCCGCACTATGAGGGGAGCAGAGGTGTTGAAGCACGCCGCGCCCGCGGTGAACATATACAGGCTGCGGGCAAGTAGCAGGTCGTGCGCCGCACATCAGCCTTGGCCGGGAGGAGAGCTCCGGCTCGCCGTGCACACGTCGTCCTCGCTGGGGCCGAGGGGGCCCGTCCTCTGCTCCAGTTGCTGCACGGCGCCGCGCGGCTGCGGGGGCACTGAAACATTAAAGCTTGGCGGCAGAATTGTGTTGGACCATCATCTTCTTTGAGGGTACAGGCTTGTGGAGAGGTTGAGGGGCCAGCGGCGTGCGGATATCCATGGCATTTACTCAAATCAAGCCACAGTGTGTATTGAAGCAGGAGACGGGAGCGTGGTAATGGCCGAGGCAAGGACAGAATGGCAGTTTAACGGATCGGGGAAGGTTTTACACGAGGCTTACATATAAGACCAAAATATTATAGAAGGGGCAGAAAGCCTTAAAAGTTGAACTCAAAAAAAAATATAACCTTCATATTCCTTTCAAATTATATGAAGCAAGTTGACACAAAATTTACACTGGTTTCACCTGTGACAGGTGAACCCTAGATATCCTCTCGGTGGCTGGATTGCTTACTAACAACGTAACTGGCGTAAGAAAATCGAGAATTATACAAGGCCCATGAAATCTGGGGGCAAGCTTGCCCGCGGGAACAAAATTCTTGACCATCACCTGGTCACCTACCTTCAAAGTGGTGGGTCTCCGTCCACGATCATACTTTTCCCTAACCTTTTCATGAGACACTTTAAGATTGGCTTTAGCCTTCTTCCAAAGATCTTTAATGTTATCCGGATCTATTGTCTCGGGTAGAATGTCATTCAGAGACCAGAGGTTAGAGAGCGGCGAGTTGGGAACAAACTTGAACATCAAAGAAGCTGGAGTAAACTTGTGAGATTCATGAACCGCCGAATTCAAAGCAAAAGCTATCCAATGCAGGGACGTGTCCCACCTGGAATGATCTTCATGATGATAGGCAATAAGTGCGGACCTGAGATTACGGTTAACCCGTTCAGCCAGGGATGGTTGAGGGTAATAAGCAGAAGTAGTTACATGAGAGATGGACAAGTCAAAACAGAATTTACGAAAAAGATTAGATGTAAAAGCCTTAGCATTATCAGATGCAATATATTGGCACGGACCAAAAGAAGCAAAAATAGAATTTAAGCAAGTAATTGTAGACTGAGCGGTAGCCAGCTTAGTCGGAAATAACCACGAAAATCTTGTAAAACCATCTACGCATACAAAGATGAACTTGTTGGCATTCCCCTTTGACTGGGGGAAGGGTCCTACATAATCAATATACAGGCGTTCCATGGGGCGCGACGCTTGATGAGAAGACAAAAAGCCTACCTTAGTGGACATGGTGGGTTTACTGAGCAAACAAGATTTACAAGCTTTTACAAGTTCACGAATTTCGCCGTCCATACCTTTCCAGATGAACATTTCACGAATCTTTTCACGGGTTTTAAAGATTCCAAGATGCCCTCCTAATGGGGTCTCATGATAATACTTGAAGATCATAGGTACAAGAACCGCCGGAACAACAACTTTCATCAACTTATCATGCCTCGAAGGGCAACATAGAACACCATTCCTCAGAACATAAGGGACAGCATGTTCCCCAGAAGAAAGGGCTTCCATTATCGGGGCCAGCGTCGGATCTTCACGTTGGTATTTCTCGATATCCCTAAAAAGCATGGGAGCATCTGTTAGGATGGCATTAACCTCAGATAGCATGGACTCGGGAGGTGATGAACTGTCGACCTGTTCATGGTTCTCAACGTCGTCTGAAAACATACGGCTGAGTCCATCAGCGACAACATTTTCGATACCTCTGATATGCCTGACGTCAAATTGGAAGGCAGAAATACGGATGGCCCAACGGGCTATACGACCAGTACGACGCGGCCTACCTAAGACCCAGCTTAAGGCTTGATTATCTGTCTCCAGGTCGAATTTAACATGTTCCAGATAGAGACGGAACTTCTCTAAGGCGAATAAGACTGCCAAACCTTCGAGAACATAGATGGAATACTTGGCTTCTTGAGCCGACAAAGTCCTAGATGCATAGGCGATGGGGCGCCTCCCTAGTTCAGTCTCTTGAAGAAGGACTGCAGCTACCGCTGACGACGACGCGTCGGTTTGGACGATGAATTTCTTCGAGAAATCAGGCATAGCAAGTACAGGGGCATTACAAAGTGCTAATTTAAGGTCTTCAAAAGCGACTTGTTGAGAAGGTCCCCACTCGAATTTGATGCCTTTCCTACGAAGAAGGTTTAAGGGCGCCGCTCTATTAGCAAAGTTAGGAATGAACTTCCTGAAGAAATTCACCATACCAATGAACCTGGCGATACCTTTAATGTCCTTGGGAGGTTTAAAATCACGGATGGCCTGTGTTCTAGAATGATCGACTGCTACACCATCGGGTGACACAATATGCCCTAGGAATGACATAGAGGGCTTAGCAAAGGCAACCTTGGACAACTTAACAGTTAACCCAGCCTTACGAAGGCGATCGAGAACTTCTCGCAGATGATCTAGATGTTCTTCAAAAGTCTCTGAAAATACGACGACATCATCTAAGTAGTGATATAAGTACTCGAATTTGATGTCGGAGAAGACCCTATCTAGTAGCCTAGTGAGCACAGCTGCCCCCGTGGGGAGCCCGAAAGGCACGCGGTTGTATTCGTATAAATTCCAGTCCGTGGCAAACGCTGTAAGGTGTTTAGACTCTTCGGCAAGGGGAATTTGATTATAGGCCTGATTCAAGTCCAAGATAGTGAAGAACTTGGCCTTACGAAACCATGAAAAACAAGAATGAAGGTCAGGAAGGGGCACAGATTGCAACACCACCTTCCGATTGAGAGCCCTGTAATCAATGACAGGCCTGAAGCCTCCTTGGGGTTTCGGGACTAGAAAAATAGGCGATGAATACGCCGACTTAGAGGGCCTAATAATACCATCCTTCAACATCTGGTCGATAATTTCTTTCAGAGCCTTCATTTTAGGTGGAGATAGCCTATAAGGTGGAAAACGGACAGGAATCGAATCCGTGACCTCAATTTTGTATTCAATAAGGTCAGTAACACCAAGAGTATCAGAGAACACCTCTGGAAATGACTGACATAATTTACGAATACTATCAGCCTGCTCCTCAGGTAGATGTCTAAGGTCTAACAACATCTCATCCTGGGTAGGCGAAATAGATGAACATGACACAGAATTACACTTAAACAAGGGAATTTTACAATTGGACGCAAATTTGAATCTGCACGACTTACTCTGAAGATCGCGCACAAGACCAGTGTGAGAAATAAAGTCCGCTCCCAGTATGATGGGGCAAGACAAGTGCTTAGCCACAAACAATTTAATTTTCCATGTAAATTTAAAAATACGAATTTTGACCAGTACGGAACCTAGAATTTCTAATGGAGATGAATTAGCCGAAACATATTGAATAGGAGATGAGACGTAGTCAGGTAGTTTACAAACAGCTTTCAATTTAGAATACCATTCAGCCGAAATAATCGAACAAACACTGCCTGAATCTAAGAGAGCTGTTATAGGCTCGTTATTTATCTCAATCTTAAGAAAAGGAACAGGTGCGGGGGTATCCGCCGCAATCCTAAGACACTCTTTGGGGCATTCAAAAGATGTATTCGAAGACTTATCGTTCCCTGAATTCTCGACCTTTTTGCCAGGGGCTGAGCCTTGGGAAGCAGAATTAGTTGACTCAGCCGCAGCCACTAGTCACTTTTGATTGTTGTTGGAAGTTACACAAGAAGTTGAGCAGGAGGGGGTGCTATTCGAATTGGGACAATTCTTTGCGATATGTGAGAAAGCCCCACATTTAAAACAGCCTTGTGATGAACCCGCTCCATTATTTGCCCTACTAGACTTGATCAGAGGACACTTGTTGCGCAGATGGTCAGGCGACCCGCAAGCATAACATTTACGGGGATTGACTGGTCGGCGAGGTGGAGGCCGAGTGTTACTAAAGGAAGGCGGGGGTTCTTTCGCGACACGCAAAGAATCGGCGTATCTAACTCCTTCCGCTGAGACGGCCAATGCTTCAAGTTCAGAGAAGGTTTGCGGACACGCCGCGAAACACAAATATGACCTATAGGGAGGTGAAATTCCCTCTACAATAGCCTGTACAATCTGATCTTCAGGAAAATGAAGGGCAAACACCCTAGTATAAAACTTAATGTCCTGTATGAAATCAGCCAAGTTTTCATCCAAGCGCTGTACACGATAATAGTACTTCTGAATAAGTGAAGACCTGGCCCTAGCCGGGATGAAGTTAGCTAGCAAATGGGCATGGAAATCCTCAATAGATGATTGCTCGGCAATGGCTCTTACGATTTTATCTGAGAGAATACCAATAGCATACGGATAGATAATTTGCAAAATTTGACATGGAGAAAGAGAAAAAACAAGGGCATGATCCTGAAATTCCACTAGAAATCTTAAAAATGAAATTACATCACTGGTGGTATTAACGGAAAACTTAGAGATACCTCTGAGCAACATTGCCAATGGATGAGGCAAGCTGCTAAACCCGGGTGACATAGTAGGTAAAGGTTTCAATGGTAATGAAGTTAATTCAGAACGGATGTTACTCAATGATGCACGACGTTCAGATTCGTTGTCCAATGGGGCAGGGATAGTTTGAGCAGCAACGGTTATTCTATTAACTTCTCCCTTGGGAGGCGCTTCCTCACTACCTGCATTTACTATGGTGGGTTGATCAGATTTGGGAGGAGCTTCCCCAGTTAACAACTGAGTGACCTTACTAGATAATTCGGAAATTTTTTCCAGGAGCGTACTAGCTTCCTTCCTCTGAACATCATTCAGTTTTAGAGACAACAGATCTTTAACCCTATTCGAAAAATGATATAGCCTACCTTGCACACGCTTAATTTGATTCGGAGACGGATCATTTTCATCAAAAAAACTAACTACAGAAGCTAGCCCAGTAACATTCTCCGTGATCGTGGAAAGAGAATCGTCAATTTCTTTCTCTCCCAAATTGGGGATGGAAATGGGCAAATCAAGGGACTCTCTAAGCTTGTTAGTGTCTATTGCAACCGTGCCTCCAGATTGCACATTTCTGATAGTTAATTCATAGATCAACTCCTCCTTGCGCAAATAGTTAAGAAGGAGAACATCGCGAGGGCCGGGCATGGTGACAGAACAATTTTGAAAAACTCAAAAAATTCCAGCAACTGGGAAAATAGTTAGAGTTCGGAACAAACAATATTTAGCCGTCAAAAAGGGCTAAATTGAGACCCATTCAACCACGCTCTGCTACCACTTGTTACCGTGTTTTGGTGGTAGTTATGCATGAAAGAAGGTGCTGGGTGGTGAATAGGTCTCAAGCTACTAAAGTGAAATTAATTTTAAAATTTAACAAGGTTATATTTTCTTTTCAAAATTAGGTAACAACAAATAGAACAGGTACTTAGTAGCCGAAACACAATTGAAAAATACATTTACATAGGTACCCCATTTGGGGCTTCAAAAGTCAGAAACATAATTCTTGGGCAATCAGCTCAGTTTTACCCCAAACACAATTTTAACGGAGGGGCAGAAAACCCCATTCATACCTAGGAGCCCTTGCTCCAAATTACACTGAAAAGCCTCCTCGAGGCATACAATATACAATTTTCAAAAGAGCCACTCGCTCTCAATTTTAAGCCTCTCCCAGGCCACACCAAACTCCACCTTTAAGCTGTCCTCAAAGGACATATACACAGGGGTAAAATACCCAACCTACTGAGGTCTATTAAATGACAAGAAGGTTAATACATGACCTCTAAAATACAATTTGAGGGGAGGCGAACTTGCACTCCTAATACACTTTGTTTAAGACCTACTTGGCCTTAGGCCGTTAGTGCAAGGGCTAATCCCATACTACAGAGGTGACTTAAGAAAATAACAATTTACATTACATTACGGAAGAATTGGTTGAGAAAATAAGTTCACCTCCAGACAATGTGAGTGGGAGATCGAGAGGGTTAGCACTCTCTATCCCAGTATGTAGCTTTACAAGAGAATAGATGAAAAGTGAGGTTACATTTTAGGAAAAGGTTACATAGTGGAACGCTTAGAACCCGCCCCGAAAGTTAAACTGCTGAGCTAGCAAAGAAAGAATTTATTAATCGGCCATTACCTTGTTGCTGACCGCTGCCGAGGAAAGAGGCGCTTCCCGCCTCCTGCTATGTATTTAATACACTGAAAGATGGAACAGAAGTGGCCGAGAGACCCAAAAATCAGCAGTTTAAATACTCTCGCGGAAGTTTCTAGGCGTTAGGGGAATGAAAACACCCTCCCACAAACACTTTATTGGGTAGGACACAGCAACATATTCAAGTTGGGGGAAGATACATCTGATTGGATAGAAATTAATTTAAGAAATTCGGGATTGGTTAGGTTCAACACAAGGGGAAAGAAGGGGTGAATATTGCCAACTTAAACAATGACTGAAAGAAATTTAACAAAGAACAAACTCTTGAAATTAAATTTTCTCCAACAAAATAGTTCTTTGACTCCGCACTAGGTTGCACTATTGTTGATCTTCAGTAGTGTCCTCTAGGAGAGAAAGTTTACACTTCTTACTTCAAGCGAAACAAAAACACATCAAAAATGACACAGTTCAAAAACTCAAAATTTTCCACGTGGTGACATCTTCTGAGAAGGTAAAGAATTAACAGCGTAGATAAAGTTCAGACTTCCTCCAGCAGAGGAGTTTCACCTGGCGCAATTTTTAAATTAGCGGCGTGGAGGTGTACCGCCCGGTACAATTAGCATAGGGCAACAAGTTAGATACATATATACAAATATATAGTATTTACAAATATACACAGACAAGAAACATGTTTTATAGCAGAATGTCCAGTTGAGTGATCCACTGTATGGCTTCCCCTGTTGGTTCCAAAAAGTCACTCGGGCTACCTGTGTAGGAACGTCGTGTACATTCACTTACAATATGGGGATCATCTGTCGAGATGCACCACAGTCGCACTCTGGTGATGAGATATATTTCCACTTATAAAGGGCATCCCTGCGTCGTCCATGATTTGTTCTCACCCAATTCAGTGGTCCAAACCTTACGAGGAAGATGACGTTCACCAGAAAAGATGTTGTGTAAGGAACTGTCTGTGGCAACTTTCCAGCGACTTCTCCATTCTTCTAAAGGGTGAAAATTCCCATCAGCCAATGCGACAGCATCATGCAAAGATGGATGTCGTGACTCCATCCTCGTTACCTTGAGAACAGGAATATCATCCAAAACAGGGAGTTGAGGGTTCATTTCTATCTTCTTGAACTCTCGGATGGGAGCATTTTATCTTTTTAAAACAGGTGGCATTATACCTGACAGAATTGGGAGCCAATAAAGGGATGTGGACTGGATAGTACCAGATATTAACCACAAGCTAACATTCAGTTGAGTATCAATTAGTCTTGTATATGGGCTATCCAGCCAAACTGGTGCACAGTACTCACCACACGAGAATACCAGTCCCAAAGCAGATTATAAAGTCTTTGCTGATGAACCCCAACTTGAGCCATACAATTTCTGAAGGATATTACGTGTTTTGAGCATTTTTGACAGATTCACAAGATGTTGTTTGTAAGATAGTGTGCGATCAAGTGTAATCCACAAATATTTGGGATAGCTGCTATGCCGAAGTTCTTGGTGACAAAAACGTATGTGAAGTTTAATGCCAGCTTGGCGATTATTCAGGTGAAAACATGACACTTCTGTTTTCTTAGAGTTAGGACACAGTTGCCAGTTCTTGAAGTGAAATCAGGTCTCTTTGTAGCACTTCTTTTGTCACACTAAGGTATCGATTTTGAGTGGCTAGTGTTATGATATCAGCATAACAAAATGTTTGCGATGATGTTTCTGGGAGATCGGAGATATAAAAATTGAACAGTAGGGGAGACAGTACCGATCCATGAGGTAATTCATTTTTGAGCTTCCTTTCTCTACTCATACTATTTCCCATACACACTCGAAATTTTCTGTCATTGAACATATTACTTATAACCTGCACAATGGTCCTACGGGGTGCAATTCGGAGAAGCTTGTAAATTAATCCTTCCCTCCAGACTGCGTCAAATGCTGCTGTAAGATCAATGAATACAGCTGAGGTCTTGAGTTGTTTCTGGAAACCTGCTTCCATGTGGAATGTCAGTGAAAGCACTTGATCGCAGAAGCTGCGATTTGGCCTGAATCCAAAAAGAAGGGCAACTGGTCTATAATTGCTTGGGTCATTGGCAGGCTTACCTGGTTTCAAGAAGGAAATCACTTTCGTTCGTTTGAATTCTGCTGGGATTTGTCTGTTCTGTAGAAGGTCGGTAAAAACCCGTAACAGCCAACTTCTTGCATTCTTCCCTAAATGAATGCGAAATTCTGGATGAATGTCATCAAAATCAGGAGCTGTACTTGGTTTAACGTCTTTGAGAGCAGCATTGATGTCTTGCACCGTAAGCGGTTGTGAATACCTTGATGTGCGTGGTGTTCTTGATTCCAGAGTTTGGAGCTGGCGCCGTATGTATTTGGTATGTTTCTTATGTGATGGAGTTTGGGAAGTTGTGACGATGTGAGATGCTACTTCATCCGGAATAACTGCAGGCTCTTGCTTCGCCAAAGGTGTCCTTCCTCCAAGTTTTCTGCGGTGCCCCCAAGATCTTCAACTGGAATGAGTTAGGTCGATATTCTCCAGTGTCTCAATCCACCGTTCTCTCCGGGTAGTATCCTTGCTGGAAAGAAGTTCATCAGCTATGTCTTCATAACCAGTATGCAGATATTCGTTATAGAGTGCATCAGTCTCTACATTCCAACCAGGGATGTATTCTTTTCTATGGCATACTCTTCTTAGCCGCCATCATAACTGCATCTACGAAACGCTTGTAATTGTGCTTGGGAGCAATCCACCGAACACATTTATCCAGTTCAGTGGTGAATGTTGACCAATTTGCTTTTCTGAAGTTCCTCCGAGCATGTGGTATTGACCGTACAACAGGAATTTTGATGCCAATGTCCACTACAATGGGGCCATGTTGACTGTGGACAAAATGTCTTAACACATTACGACTGGTATGTAAGGGCTGTCCTGCCTCATTGCAGCTAACAAATCACAAGTCAGGATTGAAATCCCTATTTCATGCAGCTGACTGGAAAGTACCAAGATCTTTTGGGTCAAAAATCAGATGGAGATTGTTCATTTCTGTCTATTCTACGAGTTTCTTTACACATTCGTTGTCATTCAAGTACTTCCATAGTTCGTGATGGCTGTTGAAGTCGCCTATATAAACTGCAGGGTGTTGAGCAGTCGGGAGTACGGTACCTGACCACTGTGCGTTTGGGGGTTTATAAATGTTAAAAATAGTAACATGTGCCACTCGCACAGCAACACAATGGATGCCTTCGTCTTCGTTTTGAAAGAGCAGTGAGGCATCTTGGATATTATTACGAACATAATTAGCTATACCATGTGCACTGTGATATGTTGCACCAAGAGCTGTGAAACCATTAATGAGGCCCTTTTTTCAAAACTCTTCTTCATTGGCTGTATGGGTTTCCTGTATAGCCACAACATCTATATTATTATTCAGGATAACTTTGGATAGGTAGTCACATTTTGCACTGCTGATGCTTTCTACGTTAAGCTCGAAAACATGGATGAAAGGTCCGATGTTTCTTGTCTGGTAGCTCTGAGAAGAGCCATTTCCATGAAATACTTCTGCCATTGCTGGAGGATCTTTAAAAAGATAAGTCCAGCAGCCACAGTTATTGCTCTCTTAGCACCACCCGGGGGTCACGTGTAGGGCACTTTGAGGGTAAACCTACAGACGTGAAGCAATAATGTACCGCCTATTTATCTACTTTTATGAGATAATAAATTCACTTACTTGAAGAATTCTGAATTTTTTTAGGCAACCTGCACAAATTTAAAACTCCACTTGTACCTTTCCATTTTATTTGTTAATACTAATTGTGTAAGTATGTTTGCAAACAATCAACACACTAGAGGCACCTGACTGACAATGAACACTAAAATGAATCAGAAAGTGTGACCACATCACTGGAATGAACATAAATTCAATAGCACATTTTTTATGCTTACAAAAATGCACAAGTTTTATTTGAAAACTATGATACCAAGATGTAGCATAACTGACCTCAAAGTTTCATTTCTACAACACATTATCTGCTTTGGCGTCCACAAATGGAGGAATCTGACTTAACACACAAGAGAACAGAAATGATCAGAAAAAAGGAATCTAACCAAATAATTTCTAAATGACACTCTTCGAGTCATCACATTATTGAACTCAGCCATCTTTATATTGATTAATGAAACTGATTATGTTAGTTTTAAATATTTATTGTTTACAATGTACATAAAAATTAACAATTTCGTATTTGTAGATTTAATTTTTAATCTACAAATATCGCTTTTTCTGTGTATCACTGTTCGCATGAACGTATAAAAATATTACTCAGAATATCTGAAAGCAATAGCTTCAGATAGCATTGCAGATGATACGAATTTGATGAACAAATGATGCAGAGAAAGTGAAAGAAAGAACACTTTTTCATGGTTGCTTAAAGGTATTGTAAACAAACACACTTCAAAAATATCTAGCTTTACCAGAGATTCTTTTTGTAGATATATATTGAATAAAACTACGAGTACATGATGGAACATTAAAAATGATCTTAAAGTTCCTGAATATTTTAGATAATTTTAACCAATAGAATTTTCACATATTAGTGTTTAAATGTAACCTTGTAGAGACAGGATTGAACTGATGAAAATGGCCACTTTTGGAGATAAACCAACCACTAGTGAACACAACTGTGAATAGGTACAACATATTCCATATTGTATAGGACTTGTAGTATACGTACTTTGTTTCTTCTTTGATGTATGGCAACAGCTGATCATCAGTTTGTTCCTCTATGAATATTTCCTCCTTAGTATCTTCGGAAGGCTGTCAGTAAGAAATAAGAAAAGTAGAATAAAGAAGTAAGGAAATAAAAATATATAGGCCTAAAATAGAAACAGCTGAGAAAATAAATTTCATAGTGGCACAACAAGACTATAATTAATTTATCTCCCATTTAAAAAATATGTAATGGAAAGGAACAATCAAATGACAATCCCATTAAATGCAAGAGAGGTGTCTACCTTGGTGGCAAATGGTACACAAAAATACATTATCATCAAGCACTAAATTTTAAAAGAACAGAGAAGAAGAAAATTTCCTAAAAACAGTATTATACAATTTTTGCTATTTTTTTCTATTAAGCACACAGCTCATCCTTAATAAATGTAAAGAATTTACTAACTCTTACTCATAATATTTTCTGTTTTACAAACATAATCAACACACATACCACTTGTGCAACTACTTCAAATAATACTGTACAAATTCTATTAGTTTAAAATTTACATTGCATTTACTTATTTATTTTATTTCTTACCCTTTTTGGAACCTGACTTGCACAATGACCTGCTGTGTTTTAACCTGAGTCCCTTTTGCCACTGCTTTTCAAACAATTGATGAGATATAAGAACATGAAAAGGAACACACTGTTGGACAGCAGTAGACACAGTAGCATAGAAAGGGGGCAACATTGCAAATTTGTAAATTTAAAATCACCTACATATTTGTGAATATTCAGCAGAGCATATGTACACATACGTGTATGTGAACATGTACAATATTAGGAAAATAAATAATAGTAAGCAGTATCTCCAAATCATTGCCCAATACCATTCCTTGCTTCTGTTTCTCTTTCTGTTGATCCCTAATTCCACAATGACTAGCCATTTTCTTCATCCTCTTATATTCATATTCCCCTGTTCCCAACTTCCTACATATACTTGACTTGTCACCTCTTTGTTCATTTCCATGTTCCTATATACTTTCTTTCCAAAAACACTTCACTGTAATATCAAAGAATCCCAAAGTACTCCCACCACTTTCCCAACAAGTGGACAATGCTTATATCATAAGCATAGAAATATCCATCATCCCCCTCTGTACATCACATTAAGACCAAAAGCATAAATCAGTTAATGTCCCAATCAATGAATGAATCAATCAATGAATCAATCAAACCACAGCAATTAGTGCTGTTGGTTGTTTAAATAGAAAAAAGATTGTGGAAATATATGAAACAAATTATTTCAATCACTAAATCATCTTCCTATAAGTGAACATTTGCCAAAATTTGTCCCCTTGAATTCGAACTTATCTTCATGTTGCGACCTTTCCTAGACTTAAAGAACATGATTTAAATGTATTCATCAACTAATGTCATTCCAAGCCATCTCTCCAATGACATCTCAGAATATACTGCTTAATCAAAAACTTGTCTCCTTTCTCCAAGTCTCCCCAGCTGAAATTTTGCAACATCTCTGTAACACAACTCTTTTGTTAGAAATCACCCGCAAGAAATGGAGCTATTTCTGTGGATCATTTCCTGTTCTCTACTCAAGTAATACTGATGATGGTCTCACACTCTCATTGTGGCTTTGCTGGAGATTTATATGCCCTCTCCTTTACAACCCCTAAAAAACCTCATAATCATATTAAGAGATCTGTAAATTTTCTTTTCAATATGTTTAAATGATTACCATAATGAAGCTATATCCTCATTATGAATAGCTAGGTACTTGCAGAGATCCCCATGAAGAAATTTCACCCATCAATACAATAATAAAACCGGAGAGGACTCTTTCTATTTGTGAAACAAAGAAACTGACTTTCACCACGTTTACAAGTATAGCATTGCCCGATGTCCATCTTACAATATTGTCAAGGTCTTTTTCAGTTACTCATAATCCTGAAACTTATTTATTACAAAGAGCCTCATCACTTATTTCAGTTCATTATTCATATTGTTTATATATATCAGAGAATAAAGATCTCATAATACTACCCTGTGGGACCCAATCCCATAATTGTTACAGGATCATATAAAGCTCCACCTACTCTTATGCTCTGAGTTCTATTTTGTAGAAATACACCAGACGTGGCCAAATTTTAATGGTAAAAGGTATATTTCTACTTTTATATAAACTATCGACCTTTATAGCCTAATCCTTGAACTTGTTTGGAGGCAAAGTTTCCACTTGGGATATCCTGGGCCACACTATTGTATTTTTTCATACAGTGGCTACAGTGAGAACCACAATGTAATTTCATTATTCACATGGTTTTGTGTCATTTTTGAAAGTGAGCATGTTCTGTTGTTTATCTTTATTATCTACATATTGTTGCTGTTTGGAAGTAAATAATGTGACCTATTGTTAAGACTGTGCATATTCTGTAAATTACATGTATTATTGATACTATTCAGGAGTTCAGTTGTATTTTTTAAGAGTGGTTCTAGAGAACTGTCAAATTTTGAGGTTATGGGAAGACGAAGAGACCTTTCGCCAAGAAAGGCACTGTCAGAGAGATACTTCTTGAGAAACGTCATTCGCAACAAGAAATAGATTCTAGATTGCAAATACCACAGCAATCTGTAAGTAGAATTTTAAAATGTGAAGATAACGGGAAGACAAAATGTGATGATGATGATGATGATGATGATGATGATTATTATTATTGTTGTTTTAACGGGCCTAACAACGAAGGTCATCGGCCCAAGACAAAATATCAACAACGTGTTGGAAACTGTGGGCAAAAGAAGAAACCAACCCCAAGGAGGAAGCAAAACTGATTAATTTGTCAGTAAACAACCGCAAGGTTACTAGTTCGGATTTACGTAAGAAATTAGAAGAGTATGGGTCATTTGTATTAGCCAGGACTCTGAGGCGAGAGCTGTTTAATGCTGGAATGAAAGCAAGATGACCTCAAGGCAAAGCGAAGTTACTCCTGCTATGGCTGCAAAGAGGTTCCAGTGTGCCAAGACTCTCCAGAATTGGTCATCTGATGAATGGAAACAGGCAAGTCCATGACAATTACTGTAATTCCTAAATTATCATTCATTATTCCATTATAACCCAATCTAAGTGATGTAACCGTACAGCACAGTAAATGTATGAAATTCTTCTTTTAAACCTTACAGCTTATTGCATTTAATGCTAGGCTTATTTGTTTTATTTATTTCAAGTTCGCTTTAGTGACGAATTGGTATTTCCTGTCGAAGAAGAGACAAGTCAATATGTCAGAAGATAAGGAGAAGCATTCCATCCAGATTGAGTGAGGCATCCAACTTCAGTGATGGTCTGGAGTGTGTTTTCTTGGTATGGCCGTGGACGATTATATATTTATTGTAGAAGGAACTATCAGACGTGAACGGTATAGTATTAAGAACCCGTTTGGTAGCTCAGTTGCAAGAGTAGTTTGGCCAAAGTGAATTTATTTTTATGCAAGATGGGCCTCCTTGCCACAAAGCCTAGAAACAGTCCAGACATGAACCCCATAGAATATCCTTAGCCGATAGCAAAGAAAAGTCCAAAGAAAAATAACGACAAAAATTGGCTTGATTGAGAAGCTCGGTCAGATGTGGTGTCATGATGACGATTTAAAGAGTCAGTGTAAAATACTGTTTGAGGGTATGCCCAGTCTAACCAAGTCACTCATGAAAGCTAAGGGGGTGCATATCAAGTACTAATGTCATGAACTTAAAAATTGGTAACATCTCATGTGTTCAATTCTCAAATTTTTAATGTTTAATAATTTGGCCATATCTTTATAGTCACCTTTTAGCCACTGTTTTATCTATCCCAAACGCACTAATTTTTTGTCTGTAGTTTCCCGAGATCTACCCTAAGAAAATCCTTGGATATGTCAACCGTGATACATTTGACTTCCTGAATCTAATATATCTGCTATATCCTGCTGGAATCCATAAGATGAGCTTCAGTGGAATAATGTTTCCTAAATCTTAACTACCTTCTATCGAGCCAGTTGGTAATTTCTTAAATGTGTATAACATAATCAGAAAGAATGCATTCCAAGAGCTTGCATGCAACACAAGTCAAGACGACTATTGTGTAATTACTAGCTTTAAGTTTAGCACATTTTCTCTATACACAGAGTGCTACTACACTAAGTATTCATTCATCTGGTATAGCTGTTTCATACATACTCTAATCAATATCTCAAAGAACTGACTGTCGTATATGCCCAGAAATTTTACCCATCCCAGCAGCATTTCTACTTTTAAATTTTTGTATATTACCTTCAATGTTCCTTGTAGTGGATATTGTAAAGTAATTTCAAAGGATTAGGTGAAATTGTCAACTGCGTCAGGTACATCAAAAGGACATGATCATACCATTGGTGACATATCCTATGCGTCACGAGTGACGGCTGCGATACCCATCGACTAATGAAGTATACACATTCCCATGTTGTGTAATTGCTACTTCATACCTTTCTTAATCTGTCAACATTCATCACCGTACACAGCAACAAGCCGTAGTAACACGGCTGAAAGTAATTCCAGTATCAAGGAAGACAATGTACACTGCCGGCTGGTGCTCTCAGTGCTTTTCAATTAGCAATTGGCAGTGAAAATTGCATGAGTTGTTCCAACACCCTTAGTGAAGATGCATTGTATAGCGATAATGCCGGCGATTTCACCCAGTCAATAATGAAGGCTACTCTAAAAGATCTTCTCATGTACAATTGGGTGCAATTTGGATGGTAATTTGCACATTCTGCTGAATCGTCATTTTGCTCAAAAATAGGCACAAGGATGTTTACAACCCAATGACTGGGAACAGAGCCAGAGTCAACTCTGGCACTGAATAAGCTTGTCAGCCAGTTGATAATGAGATCTTTAAACTGCCTCATCTTCCAGAATTTTGCTGGATGGTCATCCGGTCCTGGCGCTTTTTGGTCCTTCATACTCCTAATGGCACCTTCCACTTCCTTTGATGTGATGCATAAGATGGGACTTACCATCAGGAATAGGGTGATGTGGTAATTCAATGCAGGAAATATCTACAAATGTTGTTGCCAATGATTGAGGATTTCTTGTTTGTCCTCTAATCACTGGTCATCTTTGTCTCTAATGCAGACAGTGTGCTCAATACTTGAGTCAATTTTCGTCAGATGGAAAACAGTTCTCTTCTTCTTCCCTTGAGCTCAGTGGTGTACAGTGTTTATCAGAATTACACCGACAAAAATTCAAGGATGCTCTTCGTATTATGTTAAGAACAATGGTTCAATCAGACTGGCGGGAAAATGAGGTTAAATTATTACTTCCTGGTGCGCGATTGAAATTGAAGAGCTGCTGCCGCCTTTCAGGGAATATATGGGTAGGGAGGCGTTGTGGAGTGTATGAGCAGATAGAGATAATGCTTCCTCATACGACTTCAATATTATTGTCTCTAACAGGCAACATCCACAGTCCATTTATCTAATAGCCGTAACTGCACACACAGTTAAAGAACACACACTATTTAAGACACGCATGTTAGTCAAGGAAAGCACCAGATTGTTTCTCTTCTCGTCTCTTTGTCGCAGTAATATTCTATATTAATTAACATGCTCGAAGATTGTGTATTCTTTCCCTCATAATATTGTAAACTCATGAAATACTGAACGAAGGAATGGCGTAGTAGTGAGTGACTATGGACTATGTGGCGAACGGTTTGGAAAGCGGCCTGTATTCTTGTTACAAGATGTCTTCTCTTCTATAGGGTTCAGATAGTAGTCAATTCGTGTACAACAAACTGTACAGTGCCTACCGGAGTGTGGAAGCGACTATGCGAAAAGAACGAGAAACTTGTGCATTCGCATAGAGAATTACCTATTTCTCCAAATTTCACTTCCCCTCCCTTATCTTTTCTGACGCACAGCGGCTGACTCTCTGACATAGCAAATAGAGCAAGTTCATCAATCTGAACTGCATGACCGGAAGTAACAAGGTCACTTTAATTTCCTCAAAAGGAAATATTTCCCCGAGAATCTGACTGCACCATCATTCTCAAAATTCCACGAAGAGCATCCCTGATTTCTCTGTCAGTATAGTTCTGATACACCTTGTTCACAGGTCATTACAGTGAGTGCGTCTCGACTGAGATTTATATACAGTATGCCTTCGTCTTATCCTACAACTCTTCTTGGAGTGCAATCATCCATAGGAACGTTAGATATTGAATACAAGAGGAACTAGGTTATATCGTACCCAAGTTTACTGTGACGGTTGCAGTGAAAGATCTGTAGAATGTGTCTACATGTTGTCAAATGCATTAAGATCAACAAGAGGAAAATTTATGTTGTTGCTAGGGTCTCCTTCTAGTCTTTAAGCTTCCACCACTTGATGTTCTCGAGGGCATAGAGGTCCTTAAATCCGCTATGCCTACCTTATGCAGAGGTAGAATACAGTCAGATTATATGACATTCACATCCTTTCTTCGTCGTAGATCACGGTGCTGAACAACGATAAGGTCAATTTGCTTGCTGCAGTCACCACAAGTGAAACCTCAAATATGAGTTCCATCATCATATCAGATACCGAAGGTATTACCACCATGGCAGCTATAAAAATTCTTAGTGACCATCATGCGCATTAAGGTCATCACAGAGAAGTGGAAACTCATCTTCAGGATACGCTGCAACATGACCTCGTAGCTCCTGCCAATGCTCTTCCTTATCCAGGTCATCACAGCCAGATTGTGACATAGAAAACACATGTTCGAGAGGATGCAACGTCGAATGTAATTCACATAAGGCTGTCGGTATAGCGCTGAATCTCAGCAACTCAATCTTGCATGCTTGCGCACACAATGAAATCAACACCATTCCTGCTGGATGTAACCTGGCAGATAAGTTCACAGACATCTTTGATGTCATGAGATTTCTGGCCTTTAAAAACCGAGCAACTTAAAATCTAATTACATAGCTACACTTCAATTCTAAACCGGACTTACATTATCCAAATTGCAACAGGTTAACAGGAACAATAGAATGAAAAGATTAAGTAATAATGAAGCAAGCATGATATTTACTAATAAAATAACTATTCTACAATAATTCTATGCCACATTTAGATGTATCCTAACTACAATAGTTTAACCGAAGCAACAAATATTCCTAAAGTATGAATCTATGGAACTTATGAGAATGTAAATATTCATTGACTATGTACATAAAATTTAGTTTCCTTGATTTATCAAAGAGACAAAAAGGTGAATAGTTTGAATGTAATTATCAGTCAAAGAACAGTGGCCAGTTATAATCATAAATTTAAGCCATATTAATGAAAGTTAATTGAACATAACCTACGGCATATTGTTTATTTGATGGTTTCTACCATTTCTCTTTCACACCGACACAGATAGGTCATATGGCGATGATGAGCTAAAAATGGCTAGGAATGAGAAGGAAGCAATTGTGGCCTTAATTAAGGTACATTCGCACCATTTGTTTACTGTGAAAATGTGAAACATGCACTTCAGGGCTGTCGACAGTGGCTTCGAGCCCAGCATCTTATAAATGCTGACCTAGAGCTACATGGCCAGTTATTCAGTACAACAAGGAAGCAATTGCTTGAATTCCTTCTCTTCCAATACTTTTTGTGAGAGTATCTTAATATGTAATTTCAAACAATATGTTAAAAAGTAAGTTTTTATTTTAAAAATTCAGCTTTCACAGTTCCCCAGATGTACATGCACATTTGGACATAAGCTTTCATATACATGTCCAAAATTTTACGATACATGTGGTTACATTGGAAAAGTAAAGAGCAAAGTAGAATCCCAAAATTCTATGCAGAGCATGCTTTTCTCCCATGAAGTCAAGATGGGCTGCGTACGTATGCTCTTCGGATCTAGGATCGAGGTGGCCCTTACTTCTTCGCAGCTTCTATGTATGCCCTTCACCAAGAATCCTTTTAAGAGACTTATCAAGCCTATCGGCATTGTAATTACGATAGACAATGCTTCCAAATTTATGCTTATATTCTTGCAACACATTCTGAAGTAACCCCATGAAAGATCTCCTGCTCAGAAGAACAGCCAAACACATGATTCTTGAGGTGATCAAGCTACTGCAAGTTGAACCTAACAGAACTTCAGTTAGAGTAGAACAATTCACTTCAACTAACATTTCCTGACAATGAGAACATTCGGTACCACACGATACAACAAGCAAAGTCTCTCACTGAGGGACAAAGGAAAAGAGACACCAATCAAGAGAAAGGTTGATCACAATAGTTCTATGAACTTTGACTGTCCTGCATCAACACAGATCTATCCATATTAAGAAACAAAGTACAAATTTATGTGAAGATAAACCGACGTCCAGAATTATCGCATGTAATATTTGGAAGCTAATACTCAGAGAAGTGTACGAAAATACTAGAAAATTGCAGGGTATATGCTGTAAACGGGAATCATGCATGAAAGTTATCTGGGCATAGAGAAATACTCACGGGTCAAATTATCTCCAAAATGAGGAGACTGGGTTGGATCAAACACATTTCAATGACACATGGGTGAAATATCAATTAACAAATAGTAAATGTAATGATTATCATTATTTTACTGTAAAACCAATTATAGTATTAACATTAACAGCTAAAAGATAACTGGGCATCTCAGAGAAGTTAACTGTTAACAATGTAGAATGACACTGCGTAAGCACTGTACAAGTCTACAGATAATTTAAACCTTAAAGTTCTACACAACAATCTATACTGAAAATGCGATTTTCACACCACACACAGGATTTCTGCAAACTAATTTTACTAATTCAACAAGGCATCAATAATCAAAATAATGCACTTTTAATACTTCTGTATAATTAATACAGCAGTATATACTGTGGAAATAAATCTTTCATCTACAACACACTGCACCCGAAAATGGCATAATTGGAGTTAAAATTGAGATTGCCACAAAAGCTTAATTTAATTCGGTCAATGGGACATTTATAACAGCTCTGGTGAAGGCCAAGATCTGATAACCTTGGAGAAATTCGCCTTTAAGCTCATAGCTGCATGGTCGTGTGGCGACCCGTCCCTATTTTCTTATTGGTCAGGAGGTTAACATGCGACAGATATGAACAGTTAAAATTTTCAAGGCTAACACCGCCCGGCAAGTTTTCAGAATTCTTCACAAGACCAGTTGTGAATCATGATACTATAAGAAGACGTGAAGAAATGTATGATTGGTTTCCTACTAATCAAACCTTCTAGACTGAGGACTGATAAAATCAGTGTGAAATCGACGCTCAACTTACTCAGATTTTACTCTTCTGTTTTCATACTGCTCTACTTTAAAGCACAACTTCACTTCGCTTTCCCACTATAATTCGACAAGATATTCAATGCCAAACGTCGTTTATTAGCCGTGATGTCTTACAAAGGGAACACATTATTTCGTCTTCTGCGCGACATAACCACTACAATATTAATTCCAGAACACGTGTGGTGTGCAAATCATCTGAACCAGCAAGTTACCTGTCGACTGACATTTAAATAGGCATGGTTGGAACACATATTAATGTGCCATTTTAGTTTCAGTATGTGTATATGTGTGTGAGTGGAAGCCTACTGTTACAAGAAGCCTGCAAGACAATGAACAAGGGGAATCATCACGCTGCTTGCAAGAGGAATCCCTACTTTCATCATGGTGCACCTTGCAAGGGATATTACTTCCGGAATGTGCCACTAAAAGGGGAGATCCCACAACACCCTAAAGGATGCTAAAGGGACCAATCGTGAGACGTTGCCAGCCAGGACTTAATCAACTTCCATCATAAAAGGTAGAGAACCTTTTTAAATATTAATTTCCTTTTCAGAAGGACTTCATTCTTGAAATAATATCTTCTATTATTTTGTGTTGTTACAGATTCTTACCGCTTCTCATCTTCTTATTGGTGTTGGTAAATTTTGTGAATGATTGAAATACACTCATGTCCATAAAATCCAGAGCACCTTGAAAGACTAGGAATAGGATGTTCATATTCACAGGACATATGCGTTAGTATGTTCTGAAGAAACGATTAGCATTTGAAACATGCCGATCCTCAGGTTCAAGGTCCACATCGATATCCCTGCGCACAACCACGGACTCGTAAATTGTGGCTGCGGCTCTCGTTGTCACTATAAACCAAAGGTAATGGATCAGCGTGACTTGAGCAGACGTGCCTGATGCCTCGCAGACGTATGCAAGAAAAGTATTGTCAAGTTAGTGAGTTTGAAAGAAGGCGAATTATTGGCATGAGAGAACGTGATACATCTATCTGGTAAACTGCAGCTTGTGTGCGAAGTGTGTCGGCAGTGCAGCGGTTGTGTACAGAACGTTCATAGAAGGCCGTAGATCACAACGAGATATGTCCGGTCACACCAACCAGAGAAGATCGACACCTCATCCGGATGGCATTGCAGCACAGATTTGCGTCTTCCTCGGCTCTGGCGCAACAGTGGAACAGTGGAACAGTGGAACACATCGTTCACTACCAGGAGTGACAATCCGTCCCCGTTGATTACGATATGGGTTACCAGCGCGTCTTCCACTTCTCCGCCTAACTTTGACCAATGTGCATAAACATGCTAGACTGCAATGATGTATGAAACGACGTCACTGGGGACAGGAATGGCAGCAGCTAGTGTTTTCGGACGAATCCAGGTGCTTTCTGTTTGAAAATGATGGCCGCATTTTGGGTCGCCGCAGACAGGGGGAGAGGCATCACACTGACTGCTTTCAAACAAGACATACAGCGCCAACTAAAGGCTTATGGTGTGGGGTGCTTTTGGGTACAACCACAAATCACAGTTGGTGTGTGTCCGAGTCACTGTTACCAGTTTGACCTACGTGAATGGCATCCTGCGAATTTAGCCACACCCTTTCTGCACAACACCCCAGACGCCTTATTTCAGCAGGTCAATGCGCGACCACATGTCGCTGCATGGACACGTGCTTTCTTGTTGTCACAGAATGTCAGACGGTTGCCCTGGCCCACCTGATCATCGGACTTGGCGCTAATTGAAAATGTGTGAGATATGGTGAAAGGACGGGTGTGGAGCTCTGACCCAATGCCAACCACCAAAGATGAACTGTGGAGCCAGGTGAATGCAGCATGGATGACTATAATCCAGGACCCTATCTGTGCCTTATACGTGTTGATGCCATCACACATGGAATAAGTTATCAGTGCTCCTGGAGGACTCAGCGCCTACTAGGCAACGGGGCACATGCCGAACCTGGGGTACTGAAATGCTAATCGTTTCTGCAGAAAATACTAACGAACATGTCCTGTGAATATGAACTTCCTACCTCTAGTCTTTCAAGGTATTCTGTTGTTTATGAAGATGAGTGTACTTCTAAGAGTTGAAACGTGTTGATATTGTAATAGTTCTATTATCTGAATTTCATTAACAACGTAGTGCACTAACAATTAAGTGTTAAAAATCACAGACCAATTTGTTTAACTTAGAACCTAAAACACTAACAGGGATGGATACGGTGCATTCCTTTGTGAATTTTTTACATAATATTACACCTCATCTTGCATAATTTCATCAATGAAGTATAAATTGTCACCCAAATGTTACTTATGTACATTAGGAACTAAACTTATGATATTAAGGTAAGTTATGTTAAAAGTAATGAACATGGATGTAAATGAAGGAGTGTTAATAATAGGCTTTAATAACATAGGATGTTCTATTTAAGAAGGCGGTTAGTGCTCAATGGAAATAGCCTAGCCTTCTTAAGCGACAGAATGGAATAATAGCTCAAATTTATGAACAGTGAGGAAGTAGCAACCAATATTGCATTATGGAGAGTATATTATTGAACATATGAAGCGAACAGCACAGTTTAAGGTAATAAATCACTCTCTGTGCTCACTCAACAACACCAAGCTTGTCTAATTAAGGAAACGTATTTAATTAATGCAAATATTAAACCATTATTAGGCTATCTTCTATAATGTGGGAAGATAGATTGACAAATCATCTTAATGTGCTAAAGTGATCATTCTTCTAGTTATTCGATCATGATTCTTATAGCGAGAGAGACATAAGTTCTCGAATGTTCAATAAATGATGAAGAACACACGTAATGTAATAATCATGCCTAACTAAAATGATTAACCTCACATGACCTAACTTTTGGAGGGTGGGGGTATTTGAAAAGTAGGGCTTAGCCAAGAATGCAAACTTAACCTAACATGCATGGATTCGACTCGAGGCCTAACATCACAGGCCATGGACTCAACCCTAGGCTTAACCTTTCAAGGTCATTAGCTTCACAGACTCAAGTTCGATGTCCAAGGGTGCTGGCTTAAGCTATCAATCACGGATTTGCTGCCCGGCTTAACCTTACAAGGGCGTTACAGACTCGAGTTTGACATTCAACCCCAGGCTTAACGTAACTAGACAAGATGAGACATGGTGCATGGGCTTTAGGAGCTGAGCTTCGTAGTGCATGGCGGCCATTCACATTATTTTAATAAGACAAGACAGATGGTGTAAAGCTTAATACATGTGCTTTATTCATGGGGGCCTAACGCGGAAAGGTGACATCAGGTCATGGAGCCGAGTGACTGCAAAAGGCCAAAAGGGCTACAAACTAAAGGGCAAAAGGGAATGAGGTATGGTCTAGGGCACAGATCTGAATGTGGAACAAGATGATGGTACGGGACTGTGGAGATGGTGAAAGGTTTAACACATGTGCACTATTCATAGGGACATACCTCTATAAAGCTATTTCAAGGTCCTCAAGCTGAGAGGCTGCAGAGTCACAGATGTTGTTGCGTAATGTACTGCTGGTTTTTAGTGTTTGGAACTCTAAATGTTTACTGTAACAATTCGAGCTCAGAAATTCGAATTTTAGAATTATTCTAGAATTCTTTTTTTTTTTTGCTAGTTGTTTTACGTCGCACCGACACAGATAGGTCTTATGGCGACGATGGGACAGGAAAGAGCTAGGAGTGGGAAGGAAGCGGCCGTGGCCTTTATTAAGGTACAGCCCCAGCATTTGCCTGGTGTGAAAATGGGAAACCACGGAAAACCATTTTCTAGAATTCTAGAAATATAATACTGTTGATATCACTTAAGAGATTAAAACTTAAGCGTTCAGAACATCAAAAAAATGTTCACTACATGTGACTGGGACTGCTGAGTATCATGCTAAGTAAATGACTGCACGCTGAAAGTTTCTATTTAATTCTAAACACCTAACATTTGAGCTGCGTCAAATTAAAAAATTCCCCACACCGACTGGAAATCTAACTCAGCAATCTTTCCGTTGACTGCTGTCTACCATAGTAACTAAATTATAGTGTGTTAAGTTCAGAAACACCCAACTTTTGAGCGACAAGAAATGAAAATTTCGCCGACCCGACTAGGATTTGAACCCGGGACTCATTTAGTTGGGAAACAAACAACCATGCTAACTAAATGACTACATTAACAGCTTATGTATTTCACTGAAGCACCTAGTTTAGCGTTACAAGATTCAAAGGAAAGAGCACTAGCAATACTAGGATTTGAACATGGAGCACGCTTGGACCCAAAGCTGAAGTGCTATTCAAATATCTAACTCCAAAAATTCAAACTTCTAATTCTGAGCAAAGAAAACAATCGCCGATTTGGGTTCTCAAACCTGGCGCTAACTTCGACTCAGAACTAAAGGTCTTAAGTTCATAAGAAGAAAAAATGTTGAAAGACCTCAACCTGACACGGAGTCGATGACAAGCTTTTCTTTCACTGAAGACTAAGTGTGAACGATTGGCACAAACTAAGTTAACTGAATGTGGAAAGAGAATGCAACAAATTTTGTATTAAGTAAGGTCGTGACACATGTACGTCTCAGCAAAAATGAAATTGATTGTAGGAATATTCTGATTAGACTTGGAAATATTTGCTGTGACATGAAATACAAAGTTCATTGTTTTTGCAATTAGCCTAGTATGCATATCTTAGAAAAAGAACATTGGCGGTACGAGCAAGTTGACCAGACTTGGAAGTAACTTAATTGCTAAGACAGGGAATACAAAGTTTATTGTTCGCGCGTCGAACTGTGGGCTGCAGATCTGAGACTTGGTGAAATGTTTACATCACATGGCACCTAACATTAGAGCAGGGAGCAATTAAAAAATCCCCAGGCCACCTGGTAATCAAATTCAGCACACTTTCCCTTGGACTGTTGACTATCATAATAGCTAAAGGATTCAATACACACAACCATCGAGCTAGAAGAAATTAAAAATCACCGACCAGACTAGGAATCGAACCAGTGGCTTCTTTACATTGGCAAGAAACAAGAATGCTAACTAAAGGACTACATTAAAAGCTTGTTTGTTTAATTGAAACACATCAAATTCGAGTTCCTTTCACGGGGGCGGGGGGGGCGCAATAATAATATTCTCTTTACGTCTTACTAACTACACTCGAAAGTTTGAAAAGTTTGCAATAATAATTTTGAAGAACAAAACTGCTTTCATGCTGAATAGTCAACGTTTACGCACAATAAGAAACATAAGGCCAGCACTTTAACCTCTTGAGCTACTCAGCTCCGCAATGAATTTGCTAAGTGCAGAAATTTCAATCCCCGCTTTAAACAATTTTTCAAGATGCCAATGTGCCAGAATTTAGTCCTGCAAGCTTTCCTTCATGTGCCAGTAAATCTAACGAAACAAGGCGGACGTATTTGAACACTTTCAAATACCATTGGGCTGAGCTAGAATAAAACCTGCCAAGTTGGGTTTAGAAAGCTAGCGCCTTAACCGTTTGAACTACTCAGCTCGGCTATTCAATTATTAAGTACCATAGAAAACGCACACTAACAATGATGATGATAATAATAATAATAATAATAATAATAATAATAATAATAATTTGGAGAATCCAACCCACAAACAAATGTTACAGTTTTCGTGTTTTTATTGTTTGCGAAAAACATTACAAAATGAGGATCGGGATAAGGTTAACTATGCAGGGAACAACAGCTGAGTACTCTCTAATACTATTGATGAATGATATAAGGAGAAGAAAAAGAGGAGGAGGAAAGGCCAGGATGAGGAGAAGAAGGTGAATAAGAAGAAATCTGTCGCTCTACAAGCTCGTTTCACAGAGATATTTTTAGCACATACTTTTAAATCTTCCTCGGTTTGATATCCCTCTGACCTCCTTCAGAAGGAATTTCCATTCACGGCTGGCCACAACAGTGAAGGAATTATTGTAGGAAAATGATTTTTGCTTCGGAATAGCGAGCAATGTCGAGCTCAGCGCTCTGGTGTTTTTATCATGGTGTTCAGAAAGGCTATGAAATTGTTCATACAAGTAAGATGGGGATTGTGGGGATTGTAAGGTAAGGATTTGATACAATGAAGTTAGGGCATGCAGCTTGCGTATGTCTTCAAGGCGTGACCATCCGAGGTCGACATAAGACTGGGTAAAATGATCTGAAAATTTCAGATTAAATATAAATCTTACACAGGCATTCTGTGCACATCGTAGTTTATCCCGAAGCTCAGTTTTCATGCCTTTGTAAACTACGTCACAATAATCGAATATTGGAAGAACGAGGGTTTCAACTAGTTTCTTCCTTAAACTGAATGGGGAAAGTAAATTTGAAATTGTTCAATAGGAGCAGCATCGCGAAAAATCGTCTACTCACAGATATTGTCTGATCCGTCCACGAGAAGTGCTGTTCAATGACCACTCCGAGACTTTTTAGAGTAAAGCTTGCTTTTGAACTCATACATGAGGAGTGGACATGCAGTAATTAGTGGAAATAAGTCTTGAGTGGGCAAGTGCTATGGTTTGGGATGTTTTGGGTTTAAAATAAGTCCATGCTGGGATGATCATAAGCTTATGGCTTCTAGTGTGCCGTATTCATGTGTGACATATGCTACAGCGCAAACAAAACCAACTAGCACGAGGTCCGGAAACATGGCGCCGGAGCAGTTTAGACGAGGACTGGTTTATAAATGTCGAATCCGCAATGAAGTGATTGTGAAGAAAGGACTTTACTTTCATATCTAAGCGGAGAAAACGTGTATATATGTGTAAATATTGTTAGAATTAAATCAAATGTAAAATGTAAAATGTATGAAAACAAGACGAAACCAAAGATTGAACACATAGGGTAATGTTACGGAGTATAAAATATCGATATTTGTTAATAAGAACGGTAGCGACATCTAGGTGTCAGTTGATGTAAGTAAACACCTAAGATAGAGTTCCACATCTAGTATCTAATTTTGTTATTCTATGACTTGTGTAAAACGTTAAAAGTATTCTTGTTCATTGTTAATGTCAATGTGATGGTAGTATGGAAATGATACGTAAAAATTAGAAATTGTATGCAAAAGGAAGTTATTAGGGGATATGTATATGCAGTTAAGCGAATGCACCTGGCCGAAAATAACGGTGATATGCTTATGATTGTATAAAGGCCAAGCCGTTACAGAAGGAGCAATACGATATATAATAGAGATTGTCCGTATCGTAAATAACTTCATATAATCAGAAGTGTATGCGTAATTGATTTACTAGTGGCTCTGTGTGTTGTCAAAGAACTAATATTAACCATTTTCAGGTGTAAACTGCATGAGTCTAAATTGATGTTGTCAGAAATGTATTCAAGAAGTACTAATTCACAGGAGAATATGGAGTGCTAAATCATGTACGAGTAGGTCCAGCTGAGATGATGGAGTGGTTACCGGGATGGATAACCTAAGCCAGTGAATCATATAACCCTGGCCATTCAAGTCAGTAACTGCTTTCCATTATAATGATGTCTTTTTACTGTGTGCACTTTATTTGATGCAACATGCATCTGTATTTTATTTTAGTTACTAGTTTCTATAATGTAGGTAGTAATGTATATGTAGAACATGTTCTGAAGTAGTTCGCCAAAACGTAATAGTAATTACACCTCGAGCGGCGTGATATTATGTTATTTGGTATATAGGAATTCTCATAAGCTTTTGGCGACTCGGCATTCGAAATGATACGATACCATGCGAGTGAATGAATGGTTATGTTAGTGGATGACTTCGACATCGCTTATATTATGTTGTAGTGCCGTGATTACTGGAAGACACGAGCCTATGTGTACATATGTAACAACATTAACATAGAATCAGCATATTTATCGCGAAGCTAACCTTGGTAATGCAGGTGACACAAATGTAGTAATGTTGTGAGTAATGACACTAGTGTGAATCAACGTGAGATAATAATAATAATAATAATGACAATGATGATGGTGTGAGTGTCAAATATATTAAGTACCTGCGATGATGGTGGTCATTGTGTTGATGAATAATTCAAGTGCATTAAGTGCTTGTGGTGGTAATAGTTATTATGATGATGAATAATAAAACATGGGGATTATATCGTGATATGCCACTGATGTGTGGGTTAGCTTACATAAAATTTAGTGGTTGAAATAATGAAAAGTGCTGTGCTGTGTGGATTATTTAATAAGATGGGAGGTGACAATGAAGATTTATCTTGATGTCGCTACATAGAACGTATTATTTAATTGCGTTATGCCAGTGTGAAGTTAGATAAAGCAAAAGGAGGTGCAACACTCGTATATAAGCTAATGCTGAAATTGTAATGCCCTGGTATAAAATGATGTTAAGGTTATAATACTCTTACATGATTGAATGCTGGGATCGTAATGTTGATATGTTAGTGGTGGCTAAGATGGTAAGGCAGATAATTATTAATTGCGATGAGATGCGGGCACAATTGTCCTATCGATTATCGTTACGTTTCGGATGTCATATTCAAAATTTACGTCAATCATTAGGGTTTTTAGTCGGTATGACGGCGACGTGTTTGAGGCGTGCATAAGGCTTACCACGCGTACAGCTTCGAGGATATATGACGTGATATTAATAAGTTAGATGTTTACTTCATGGACATGGTAGTTTAGTAGATGTAGTAGAGATGTCGTATGTGGTTTTATTAACATTTGAGTGTATATATTCTTGTCCTTATGTATATTATCTTTGATTATTTATTTTATGCATTAGCATTAAGGTAACATGATCCTCGAAGGTACGCGCGAGGATGGACGTGTAATTATTGTCGCGTTGAGGCGAACCTCATCAGGACGTACGAGTTAGTTCAGGTGGAGATGATTATTTTAATTAGGTTAGGCATCACATATAAAAAGACATCATTATCAGCTGAATTTGACATGAACGAGATTCTCCTATTGAAAATCAGACATCAAATCAAAACTGAAGGAATAAGAATACCTAAAACTTGTGGAGTAAAAGAAAGAACACGGTCATAATGGTAATTTTCCAGGTTTAGGCATGTTATTGAATAAATATAGATTTAGGTTTGGAATTTCAAATAGCTATTATAAAATGAGGAATGATCAATTTGAAATCACTGCATTATGTTGAATCGGGTATAAATTAATTAAATTACGACAGCCGTTTTATGTCATTACCAATTTGTTTTTCGGTAATATTTGAAATCTGGGTTATACTTTGGTTTCGTCTTAACTAGTAGGATCATTTATATTAATAAATATAATCCGATCCAGAATATCTCCATCTTTTCATTATAAAATAGATATGCATGGCCTTACTTATGAAATTAAATCAAATCCCAAGATCATATTTGGTATAATCAATTTTAATTCAAGACAAGGTCTCGATTGTTACAAGCATGTCATAAATTATGAAAATAGGTGATGCAAACATAACGGCGATTGGCTTAGAAACTGTAATATAGAAATTTGATAATAAGCCGCCCGATAGGATTCCGAATCCAATTTTCCACCGTTGATGCGATTTCTATTCACCGGAACATATTAGCTAGCTGAGGCACATACAAAGTCCAGTGATCCTATGAAACAGCCCCACAACAAAAAAAGAACCCGTCAAGACCCTGGGTGTAGAGTGCTCCCAATGCTAACCTATGGGGCAATGCCACGAGGAGGGCGTACTAGATCCATGCTAATTTCCTCGATTGCTTCCGAAACGTCTGTTGGTTTTGCATGGATATACAATTTACGTTGCCAGCAAAAATGTGACATTTACAATGAGTCAGCTGTTTAGCTAAGTCATTGATATGGACAGAAAGTGGCAAGGGAGCTAGGGTTGACCCTTGTGTTACAACTGTTTTTACATATTGTCACGAAGAAAAGGTACCCTGATTGACGACACTTTGGTGACGTTCGCGTAAATAGGCTCCCATCCATTTCAGAGTACTGTAGGAGAACCCTAGGCGATAAAGTTTGGATAGGAGCAACTCATGGTCTACAGAGTCGAATGCTTTGCTGAAGTCCAACAATACTAGAATTGTCAGCTTTTGCTCATCAGTGGCCTCATCACTCACGCTTAGTAAGGTAGTACATGTACTGTGATTTCGTCGAAAAGCTGACTAGTGTGGGTCTAGTACGTCGTGGTCGTTGAGATAGTTCGTGATTTGATTATGCACAATGTGTTCGAGTCCTTTGGCTGTTATAGACAGTATATTAATAGGTCTGTAGTCACTGTTTAGTCTAGGAGATTTAGTTTTTTGTAAAGGATGTACCAGGGTCATTTTACAGACAGTTGGAAATACACTGTTTTGAACGAAGAAGTTGTATTTGAATGTCAATACTGGAATAATGTTGTCGATAATTTTTTTTATCATTATAATGCATATGTTGTCCACCCCTGTGGATTTAGTTTTAATTTGCAAGAAAAGCGCTTTCACTTGCAGAGGTGAGACATAACTACAATAAAATTTTTCTCTGCCTATGCGTAGTGGGTTGTAATTTGCACTCAAAAGATTTTCTTTTGCTTCTTCGTTTAACTGAACATGGGAAGACATTAAGTGATTATTGAATTCATCAACAGAAAACTCCAAATCGTCTACCTTGTTCGGTTTATTTAGTCCGAATTGTCGGATTGACTTCCATAAGGTACCGGGTCTTACGTGAGGTTTTATAAGGTCATGGGCGTACGATAGTCGAGCGTTTCTTACTGTATAAGCCGTTTTAATACATAGTCATTTGAAATAAAGTTTTCCTCTGTCGGGTAATGTTTATATTTCCTATGAGCTGCATCCCGCTTGGCCATCATTACTTCTAATATTTTTTATCCACGGAGGAGTCTTTTAAAGATGCGTGCTGTTCGTAGAAGGGCGTGTTTGTCAAAAATGTGAAATATCATGTTATTGAAAGGGTTGACCATGTTGTCAATGTTAGTTGTAAGAGTTATCTCCTGCCACAGCATCGAAGTAGCGTCTTTCAATAATTCTTCGATGTCAATATGGCTATAGTCTCTGTAAGTCACATATTTAGGTTTATATTTGGGGTATTGCAGTGCGTAAGACATAAAGATAATGTCATGGGCTGACAGTCCGGGAGGAGATATCTGGCCATGATGTAATACTCTGTCAGGGTTGTTCGTTACTATTACGTTCAGTAGTGTGTGTGAAGTTTTAGTGTGGTGAGTGGGAGAAAGTAGGAGGATCGCCATACCGCATGCCAGAAACATGTTCAATAGATGGGTGGTTTTGGAAGGATCTGAATCTGGAAGATTTGTATTGAAGTCTCCCATCATTATAACATGTTTGTACATAGGTTCTGTTAAGATCTGTCTCTAAGTCATTCAAACGGTGAGCTTTAGGTGGCTTGTATACAGCACCTACTAAGCATTTCACAATAGAGACCTGTATCTCTATGAACATGTACTCAGGTTTTCGCTCATACAGTTGAGGAGACTGACAGATAATTTGAGGTATCAAGCACGAAGAGACAAAGCACAGACCCCACCTCTCCCTTTGCCAAGTCTCTCATTTCTCAGAAGGCAGTAGCCAGGTAATTCCAGATTCTTAGCCTGCTGTTTGACTTTGAACCAACTTTCACTGCATAAGATTATATCAAAGGACAGTAGTATGAAAATCGCTTTTAGTTCATGTATACGAGCTTGAGAAACTAAACTCTCTGCATTAAGGTGAAATGTGAAGTGCGCTTTTATGTCTATTTAGGGCGGACTGGAGAATGTGTGTTGCAGCTTCAAGGAGTGGGGATTGGGTCAATGGACTAGCAGGTAGACAGGTTGAAGGGATGGATTGGGAAGGGGAAGTGTGACAAGGGAAAGTATTGCTATGGTCATAGGGAATACGGCTGTGGTATGCATTGCCAATTAGTAAAATAAAATTAACTAGAACACAGCATGCGACTATATCCTATGAATGGTCAGCATTTAACATATTTTACGTAGTGAAATTGTCCGTAGTAGTAATAATATTAATAATAATAATAATGTGCAACAGCAGATTAGGCATACAGAATACACAAGTAGGAGCTTATTGTACGTAGTGTTGGTGTGAGATCTAGGTGGACGTAATATGGAGGCCTAACTTAAGTTAGAACCAGTTAGGAAAATTAATAAAAAGGGTAAGTAGATGGACAGGTGGTAGGATCAGAAGGGAGATAAGCAAATAGATATTTAGATAAATAGATAAATACAGTAAATGGATAGATAAGTAGAGAGCTAGATACATAGATAAAGCTACTTGAAAAAACTAGGTTCTCAGCTGTGACTTATGTTGAAAGATGGGAGTGGCATCACATTGCCAAGTGATAAGGCAGCACTGCAACAGAAGCTTATGCCATAGGAAGTTCCATTAACTGGCACACTCTTAATTTCATCCCGTCGGCATTTTTGATTACGATGTCTCCTGAGTAAGTCAAAGTGTTGGTACAACCAAAATGCTGAATTGCCATTTTCAAGATGGACATTCTGATAGCCATTAGATCTTCATGGATTTTCGTGGATGAGCCTTTCAGTTTCCTTTTCCTAGTGAAGATATCCTGACATGAGCAATAGGACAAAGATTTCACTAGGATAGGTCTCATTTTCCCTGGTGATCGAGGTCCTGCTCCGTGACACCTATCAATGTCATTAAGTCTAACATCTACACCTACTGCTTTGCACATGTTCAGGACTGGTTCATCACAGCTTTCGTTCGAACATTCAGGGATGCCGAAAATTCTTACATTACTTCTGCTGTACTGCTCCAATGAATCACACTTGGCATCCCTAACCTTCTTCAGTCTGTGGATTTCTGTCTCCTTCTTATCAAGTTTTTTAGGTAACTCTGAAAGTGTTCTGATATTAAATTTTAAACTTTTTTCAAGTTCTTTTATGACCACTTCTGTTATGCAGGTCAAAATGGCCTGCACAATTTTTTCAAGGAAGCTGTCCGAATTAATGAAGTCGTCCACACACACTTCATGAGGCAGCGTATGTTGGCAGCACTGGTAGTGGCTGGGCTTCCAACTCCATTGTATCGGTGGGCCATTTTCTTTACAATGAAAATTTGGAACAAAAAGAAGATCAATACCGACAAAACATGTGGGTATATACAAATGTAATATTTCTGCAAGTTTTTATCACTTCCACTGCTGTATAACACCTTAAAATCACTTGATTACTGTGGAGCCTCATTCAATCACGTCCGTCACCAAACATTTCAACAGATAGGTTAGAAACTATACATGGTGCGGCCTGAACGGTGTCTTGATGCATTATACATTTACACAAGGTTTACCTACATCAGTACGTTTAATGATTGTAATAATAATAATAATAATAATAATAATAATAATAATAATAATAATAATAATAATAATGAGCACTAGAATGAGTATTAAGTTTCAGCGAATTTCACACTTTCCTGCATTCTTGTTGTTGTTGATGCTTGTTGTTTTAAGCGGCCTAACATCGAAGGTCATCAGCCGATTTCCTGCATTCAGTCAGTGTTTTTTGTCAGTATATACATTTTACGAGGTAGTGACTATCGCACACGTCATTTCAAAGTAAACAAACAGTCATCCGTTGGGTTGTGGTATTTTGCCTATTCGCAAATTTTGTTGTGGATGCAATGTATTTAAGCGACTAGAAAATTGAGAACGCAATGTAGGCCTTGCCATTCCCCAACAACACAGAATATACCATAGTAAGCAGATCAAAACATTGAAAATTCGATCGATCAGTCGATCAATCATAGTCGCTACTGCTTGCTATAACCTATCCATATAGCTACTGATGCTATTGGTTACTTCACATTCAAGATCACACTTGTTTTCTTTAATGTTTATCCAGATTTATTTACAATTTATTCCTGGCATAAAGGACATACCCAAGATTAATGTTCTAAAAATTGAAACATGTGCTTCTATTAATGGATAAACATAGTATGACCATTTCAACTGGTAGAAGAACGAATTTTGAGACTTTTTTCTGAATTCCCTGTTATTTCCTGGATTTCCTGCTATTTATTGAATTCCCTGACATTCCCCTGTTTCCCGTATGGGCGAAACTCTGTTAAACCTGTATTTGGATGGTGAGGCCAGTCTTCTTCTTTTTTTTTTTTTTTTTTTTTTTGTAGAAGTTAAAGATGTTCATGAATGTGTGTTAATGTGTATGTCTTTACTAGCTGATGTGATAACCTCCTCCTGTCTTATTAGTCAAATGGGGACGCTCATGCTTGAAGTTGGCTACAGCTTCAATGTTGAAATCTACTATTGAGGGATGTGTGGTAAAGAATCTGTAACGAGAGGAGGGTAGGAAGATATTCAAGGTTAGGAAATGAGGGTTAAATTTGACAAAAAACGCCGTGTATACATTTACTTACCCCCTCGACCTTTCTGGTGTTAACTAGTTGCCTTTGCAGCATCAGAACAAATGACACTTGCACATCTTGTATTGTACCTGTGTGGCATTTAGGGAACGGAGTGTGGCGGAGGAGAGGAGATGGGCGGAGCATTGAGCTTATGCAGTGTTGGCTGTAGGCTGAACATTTACACCGATAATGGCAAAACTTCTTCGGAGCAGCTAAAGAAATCAATGCTTTCTCGCTAAACAACCCTCAGAAAACCAACTCTTCACACAACTGCAGGCATGAGACTGACATGTCATTTCATCCCTCCTGCAGCAACACACTTTGGTGGAATCTGGGAGGCAGCTGTCAAGAGTCTGATATATCACCTCAGAAGAGTGATGGATTCTTATCGCTTCACCAACAAAGAATGGACCACTCTCATAACACATACACCCTTTCACCAAACATCTTTTAGACGTGCCTTAATTGTGTAAATTGGAATTTGTGAATTTAGACATGTCTTAATTGTGCAAATTGTCATTTGTGAAATTACAACAAGTCTCCTCATATTTATAACACACGTTCCTCTATGTAACACTTTGACTAGAGTGATCAGGATCATGATTTTTATCCCTTAGGAATGAGATCATGGCTGATGATGCCCATGCAATGGGCAAAACATGTCTCCTTAAATTAGTATGACAAGATCAAAATCTTAATATTAAGAACCCAACGTGTACTGAATACATGGATTTCAATAAACTTTTGTAACATTGTTGAATTAATGTACATTTTAATACGGACTAGTCATGAGATTTGTGACATATAATTATCTGAGATTGTTGTAAACAACCCACGGAGTGAAATTAAAGTCCACTGTTTGTATCGGAGATGAACCCTGTATACAAATGTTAGACTAATGTTGTGTAGGAAACTATCGACTCATATAAAGACTATACATCCAATCATACATAAGGAAGGCCATTTCTTGTCGGTGGAAGACTGCACAATACTCCAATACTAGTGGACTGGAAGAATTAGAAATTCTGCTTCATCTCACAAATATAATTATGATGGCAGAACACCTTCATCTACTTCATAATGGCACTCAACACACTGAGAGAAAAGTTTAGGATCTCATCAGCAAAGGGGACTGAAAGAAGCCACACTCATACACATCTCAAGTGTTCTAAGTTGAATGCAGATAACTCAGAACAATTAATGCAAAATACACAAAAGGTGCCTCTAACCCTGACATACCCATTTGTTATAACTAGCATAGAGTATGCCTGCCCAATTCTAGTAAAAAATCGTGTGAAATCGAACAAGACCAGACTGCCTATCTACCAAGGCTGTCTAAATAGACATGATACCTGATCTCACCACAACAACATTTCTCTCCGCACTTTATCGACTTAGTTCTCATAGAGGTCAACTCCTGAATATTTACAGCAATAATGGAACAAACTTCTTTGGAGCAGCTACAGAAATCAAGGCCTTTCTACAAAACAGCCCTCAAAAAACCTACTTTTCACACAACTGCAGGCATGGGACTCAAGTGGCATTTCATCCCTTCTGCAGCACCACACTGGTGGAATCTGGGAAGAAGTTGTCAAGAGTCTGATATATCAGCTCAGATGAGTGATGGGTTCTTATCGCTCCACCAACAAAGAAGGGACCATTATTACAACACATACTCACATCCCCTCACCAAAGCTAAATGATGACCCTTTTGACACTTCCTACCTAACAACATCCCATTTCCTTGTAGGAGAGCCAATTACTTCACTCTCTGATCATCATTATACAACCTTGCCTACAAGGTTATACTTTCAGCAGCTAACCCAGAACTCCCAGAAGAGATGTTGAAATGAATATCTCAATAAATGGGCAATGAAATATCCCATAACAACATAGTCAAACTGAAAGAAGATGACACGAATGCTATGAAGTGGGTGATGACAGTGATCTAATGTGTATCCTGGTAATACCAATATAAATGGTCCGTTATTGGACATTTGGACGGACCATTTATATTGGTATTATAAATTTACTCATTCGGAACAAATGTTTGAGGTTCCCTATAGGAATCAACAATCAACATATCCTGGTAATGACGAATTCATTCATGTAACGAAAGTTCAGGTGAGTAACGGTGAACTTACTAGCCCTATTCACAAACACTATCCCTTACGAACTATGAAACATAAAGGCAAGATAACTCTTGAATCGCTTATCTATTCCTTGCATGTTGAAGTAATATTGTTCCGGGATTATCTGTGGAACGCAGAGAGGTGAAAAAAGGTGTCGGCTTTGAATGGGTCTATCTACGATATCAAAGATTAATTTAAACATTAAAATAAAGGTTATATTTCTTCTCAGATCTAAACTTAACAAAAATTTTCACTAGGTGAAGGAACAAAATGTCAGATACAAAATAGCAAACAAAAGTAGAAACGCAAGGGTTGGAAATTACAAGTTTTGAGCTTCCAGCTCCAATTTACAAGTTTACAACTTCACAAATGTTGTGTTTGCTTAGATAACGAGAGATATCTCCCAAGACACAGTTCATGAGCACCTTGCTCCAAAGGTTACACGTACAGCCTTCCGAAGGCCCCCTCAATATTACACCAATATCACGAAAGAGTTTACATGCTCTTTAAATTCAACCAAGGAGGCTATGCTCAAACCTTACAATTTCTTGCCTCTTAAGGCACAACGTACAATTTACAATTCCTTTACACAGGGGTATCTATTACCCATACTACTGGGCCTTTGTGGAAAAGAAAACAGGATAAAATACTGGCCAAAACTCAAAATGTATGGAGCCGTACATTTGCGCTCCTTCAAAACCAAGATTTAATACCCTACTTGGGCTTGTGGACCGATGATGCAGAGGCTAGGGAATCCCACACTACTGAGGTGAATAGAAAAAGAAGTTAATGACTGATTTACAGGAGGAAAAAAAGTTACAAAATCGTAGCCACCTCGAGATAAATTGAAGGAGAATTCGAGATGGTAAAGAATTCTCTATTAACCGATTTACAGTTTAAGTCTGTATGAAATTTTACATTAGCAGAAAGAAAGTTTACGTTATAGAAAACAGATGATTACATAGTTAAATATAAGAACCTACCCCTTGGGTGAGTTTGCGGAAATAGATATAGAGATAGAAAACTGGTGCCTTTTAACTGGGCTGATGTACTTCCTGCCGAACAATTAGGCACACCGTCTCCTCTATTAACACACACACTCAGAAATTTGACGAGTTTAGACGAGGTAACTAGAAAAAGCCGCGGCATTTATACCCGAGGGGAGGGTTCGAGAAGGCATCGGAATAAATCCGACCACACCCGCTCAATTTATTGGATACTCAAGTAGATACAAGAAGCTTATGATTGGTCAAAAAATAAATACAGAAAATTTGTGATTGGCCAGACTCCAAAGCTGGCAGGATGAGAAGGAAGTGTTGCAAACCATGAACTATCAAAATACATGAAAGTCAATTTAGATGAGAAAACTTATAAACACCAGACTTCTTTAAATAATTAATTATTACACCTTGCACCAGAGTGCATGACTTCAGTTTTTTGTACGGACATCTATGGAGAAAAGTTCTAGATGTACACCAAAACAAAACAAAGAAATCCAGTCAGTTTAAGTAACTTTAAAATAAAATATTACTCACTTATTCAGTAGTGACATCTACTGATTACTACTTTATGCATTAGCAGTTTCAAGTTTTGTTCAATAGATAGTGTTCCTTAAGGCACTTCTATTAAATGTGCGGGGTTGAGGTATACTTCCTGGTACAAATATTATAAGTCAAAATGGACTAGTAACACCACAGACCACATTAGGGAGAATAACAATATTTTTCACTTCCCAAGAGATGGCTGCAATGTGTGTAGTAAACAAGCGAATGCTGACAGTAAACAAGCATATAACCTACAACTTGTATGAACAAATTATCTAGAAATCAATAATTAATATAATCAATAAGATAACAAAGTTGTTTCATTTGGAATCAACTAGTAAAATATCCTGTAACAGTAACAAAACAATGTGACTTTTAGCTACTTTGTGTTCAAAACTATTTACAAATTCAAAAGTATTAGTAGGAATGATACCAGATCCCAAATAACATAGAATAGAGGTCTTTGGAATAATCCTAACTGCTGCACAAATCATAACGCAAGATTGTGGAACAACTTGAAGGAAAAGTGAAAACTAGGTAAGTAAACAGTCAATCTCATAAAAAAGTATATTTTCTGTAGGACTATCAATCATGTGCCCTGAAATGAAGGATCAAACCCTGGTATCTGTTGAGCAATTTTCTACCCATTTCCATTTCCTGATGATGGCTTATCAAATTATGTACATTACCTCAGGAGAGTTTTCCTGCAATGACCCTGGCTCTGTTAACTCTGATTTAACTTCTTCTTTCAGAGCTATCACTTCTGATATGTGTTCAAAATTTTCCTGTAGAAAATAAGATATATTAGGTATGCTCATAACACACATCTACAAATACTGTCACTAACAAATGAGTATGTTAATTCATTGATTTCCAGTATTACAGTTACTTTCAGAATTTCACTGATGTTTAAGGATGATTTCTACCAGCAGAGAACTGTTATAACCAAAGGCTGTACTGAGAATGGTGTTACTATTCTTGCCCACTCCTTATGTCAGAGAAAGGATGAGATGGAGAACAAAATATAAAATGCAAAATATTTTCTAGCCATATCAGAAGATATAATACCAGGGATGGAATTGGGGCCATCTCACACAGAATTTGGAAGGAAGCAGCGATAGGCATAAACACTAAATTGTATGAACTGTTTTCATATGTACAATCATATCAATCAAATCATAAAAGTTGCGTGAACTAATTAGAAGCATTACAACTGTTCTAAATAATTTTTTGTTCTCAGCATACAGTTTGTTTATAGACAGATTAAAATACCTTGAAATAATGGAATCATATTCTCTACTCTGGTTTTACTAAGATCACATGGGCTACATAAACCATTAAGGCAGTTCTGTTTCAAACAGCATATATCAATGCTTCCAAGTTTAAAATGAAAAAAAATAAATATGAATGAAGCAGACTTATCACAGTCATATACCAGCAAAATACACTGACTGACAGAGCAAATGCAACACCAAGAAGGAGTGGTCAGAACTTTATGCCAATTGCAGAGTAGACTGACGTCACTGAGGTATGCTCATTATGTGAAATGCGCCGCTGTGCTGCGCACGTAGCGAACGATAAATGGGACACGGCGTTGGCGAATGGCCCACTTCGTACCGTGATTTCTCAGCCGACAGTCATTGTAGAACGTGTTGTCGTGTGCCACAGGACACGTGTATAGCTAAGAATGCCAGGCCGCCGTCAACGGAGGCATTTCCAGCAGACAGACGACTTTACGAGGGGTATGGTGATCGGGCAGAGAAGGGCAGGTTTGTCGCTTTGTCAAATCGCAGCCGATACCCATAGGGATGTGTCCACGGTGCAGCGCCTGTGGCGAAGATGGTTGGCGCAGGGACATGTGGCACGTGCGAGGGGTCCAGGCGCAGCCCGAAAGACGTCAGCACGCGAGGATCGGCGCATCCGCCGCCAAGCGGTGGCAGCCCCGCACGCCACGTCAACCGCCATTCTTCAGCATGTGCAAGACACTCTGGCTGTTCCAATATCGACCAGAACATTTTCCCGTCGATTGGTTGAAGGAGGCCTGCACTCCCGGCGTCCGCTCAGAAGACTACCATTGACTCCACAGCATAGACGTGCACGCCTGGCATGGTGCCGGGCTAGAGCGACTTGGATGAGGGAATGGCGGAACGTCGTGTTCTCCGATGAGTCACGCTTCTGTTCTGTCAGTGATAGTCACCGCAGACGAGTGTGGCGTCGGCGTGGAGAAAGGTCAAATCCGGCAGTAACTGTGGAGCGCCCTACCGCTAGACAACGCGGCATCATGGTTTGGGGCGCTATTGCGTATGATTCCACGTCACCTCTAGTGCGTATTCAAGGCACGTTAAATGCCCACCGCTACGTGCAGCATGTGCTGCGGCCGGTGGCACTCCCGTACCTTCAGGGGCTGCCCAATGCTCTGTTTCAGCAGGATAATGCCCGCCCACACACTGCTCGCATCTCCCAACAGGCTCTACGAGGTGTACAGATGCTTCCGTGGCCAGCGTACTCTCCGGATCTCTCACCAATCGAACACGTGTGGGATCTCATTGGACGCCGTTTGCAAACTCTGCCCCAGCCTCGTACGGACGACCAACTGTGGCAAATGGTTGACAGAGAATGGAGAACCATCCCTCAGGACACCATCCGCACTCTTATTGACTCTGTATCTCGACGTGTTTCTGCGTGCATCGCCGCTCGCGGTGGTCCTACATCCTACTGAGTCGATGCCGTGCGCATTGTGTAACCTGCATATCGGTTTGAAATAAACATCAATTATTTGTCCGTGCCGACTCTGTTTTTTCCCCAACTTTCATCCCTTTCGAACCACTCCTCCCTGGTGTTGCATTGTCACTGTCAGTCAGTGTATGTGATGTAGCCCAAAGGAAAAGCAACTAGAAATGAAATATTTTACTACTATAAGCATGTTATGTAGTGTTCTGTGAGGAGCTGAGGGGATGAGAACACCGTCAGTGGAGAATCAGCAGTGTTGGAGTGTATATCTGCAGTTTCAGAAGATCCCTTATGATCTACGAAAAAACATTTAAAGTTTTCACTTGGATTCATAAAGCCTTGTCAACAGTAAAGGGGGGAAGGGACTGTGAATGAAAGCTCATGTTTTAATATAAGTTAACCTACTACTAAAAGTGAATTAAAGTATCAAGTTCTACAATATACCAACTTAACGCATTCAATATAGAAGAGAACAGTAGCTGAACTAAGGAATGGATGAAAAGGATGAACAAAAAGGACAGGGAAATAATGAAAAAGAGGAAAGAAAAACTCTGTTTAATGTGCCTTAAGAGCCTTAAGAAATTCTTCTCAGAAATCCTGCATTCTAGAGCCCTTAGACATGGTTCCTTGTATAACATAGGCTGACCTGCATTTGAGGAATAAAATGAGCTAATCACTACTCAGCCTTTTTGAATGAATTCAATGCCTGAGAAAAATACTTATTTTGAGATAAGTATATTTAGATTTTGAGCTATTTTATCCCTCACATGTCATAGGCAAATCTGCTCTTTCTTCAACACACATAATATCTTCCAGCACATTGTGGATGTGAGGGTAACCCAGAATAATCACACCTGTGTTGACTTTTTGTTTAGCAGACTGGCGTATTGTCTCAAAAAAACTCACGAATGATTTGTGATTTAACTTCTTCTACAATAATTATGGTAGGAGTAATCATATTTAACATGTGGTGGTAATGGTGGTGCAGTACTGTTGGAGAATATTAGTTTTAAAATCAATACAATGGGCCAACCATCCTCTATTATAATCGGAGGGGGAAAATAGAAGAGGTGCATTCCCTCCAGGATAGTTATTTAGATACTGACAGTAAAAAGTACAGACTAATCCAACCACAACCTTAAGTTCCTAAGAGTTGGCAGCTTTGTGTAGCATGTTGTGGTGTATTCCAAGACAAAGAAACAAAACAGAGTCATACTACACCTAGATGGCCATGCAGCAAATGGTGACTGCTGGTGTTAATATTGGGGAAGCACATAGTAAATTATACCCCTGTCAAACTTATTGAACTGCTAAGAGTAAAATTCTATAACGTTATCTGGAATGAGACTTACAAGAGATGCATTTGTCGTTCCTTCAAGCCCGGCTGGTTCCTCTTTGATCTTTATTTCAAGGTCCATTTCGTACTGCAACTGAAGTAGAAGGTACTGGGATCGTTGATTACTTCCAATGACCTTACACTGAAACATAAGCCAGAAAAATATATTACCTTGTTGATGTCATTGCTACTTATGTTGTTTGTCAACAGACTAAGCAACAAGCTTGTAATTTTACATGATCATCATATTATGATCATAATGAAGAACTCAAAATTTGATATGCCTGTTGATATTGTGATCATAGCTAAGGACCTCAAGTTTTCTATGACTGATACTTCGATCATAGCTAAAGGCGTCTAGTTTTACATGACTTCTAAAACAGTGATCACTTAAATAGGAAATACAAGTTAACATATCTGTCAATATCAAGATCATAGTCAAAGGACCCCTAGTATTATATGACACCATATATCATACAGTTTTATATGGAACTGAAACCGCAACAAAATTACCTTTCTTATTAAAAATCCAACGTGCATCGCTTGTGATCGAAATGCACAAAACTTCTTGAAAATTCAGTGACTATTCCATTTGCATATCACTCTGATCACCTGGGTCCATATACTGAAATCTTCCTACAATTTATGAAAACCTATAACTTGTTTTCCGGTCATTGACCAGGTCAGGGATGGAATGAATGAAGAAGATAAAGGCTATTGGTAGGGTCGCCACTCCCAAAGTGATTTATTAATGACTGATAGTTGCTATGAAATGAGAATGGAGTGTGTTGCTGGAATGAAAGATGACAGGGAAAACCGGAGTACCCGGAGAAAAACCTGTCCCGCCTCCGATTTGTCCGGCACAAATCTCACATGGAGTGACCGGGATTTGAACCACGGTATCCAGCGGTGAGAGGACGACGCGCTGCCGTCTGAGCCACGGAGACTCCCTTCCTACAATTTATATCCTTTGCAATTAGCTTCAAAACTAACTGAACAAGATGACAACTCTTTGAGATTTGTTCTATCAAAATTTTCCTTCTCAGGATCAAATTCTCTCAAAACATTCTCCCCTCATCCAACTGATTCACTATTTCTTTATTTGAGACATTTTCTATCAATCTGATAATCAAGAACTTCTGATATCATGGCCATTCAAAGGATTCAACTCTGTGTTTTCGGCATCCGTGTTTCACTTCCATGTGGTGTCGTACTCCATATTCAGTGTAAACATAATTTTAAAATTTTTCAATCTGTGAACCTAACGAACGTGATGGAGAACAGATGGAAATTTAGGCTGGATTCAGTGATGATATTTATCAATATTTACAAGGCATGCGTTAGTGTACCATGGCACGTGATCTCCGATGCATTGATAAAAAAAGGGCAGGGATAGGAGAACCAATTATAAAAGCCATGAAAGACAAGTGAGTAAGTAGTATGAATACTACGATGGGACAAACTATCTGGTTCAAAGTAGAAATAGGACTTCAAAAAGGATGTGTTTTATCCCCTCCAATCTTCACTACAGTCATGGAAGAAATCCACAAAAGTATAGAAACAATGGGAATCAAGAAGGCATCTCTGCAGATGACACAGTAATATGCGGAGAAGATGAAATGGAAGCACAAGAACAAGACACTGTATGGAATTAGGAGATAGAGGAATATGGAATGAAAATAAGTATGGAAAAGTGTATGATAGTAGTGGTGTCGAGAGGTAATAGAGAAGGAAGTGGGAATATTGAAGTAAATGGAAGACCATTAGAAGTTGTGGAAAAAGCTTCAAGTATTTGGGGAGAATAATTGCAGACGATGGGAAAATCAATTAAGAAATTGGAAAGAGAATTGAACAAGCCAATGAGTTTTACTAATGTGTGAGATGTATAGTCTGTACCTGGGACGTCCGAAAGATATATGAGAAATTTCTGCACCCAATGTATTACAAAACAATTTTGACATATGCATCAGGCACATGGACAACAATAAAACATGATGAAAGCAGAATGCAAGAGGCCAAGATGAAATTCCTTAAGAGAAATAATAGGGTGGGCAAGAAGGGATAAAGTCAAAAACATAGACATCAGGGAGAGGATTGGATTCCCTGAACTGAAAGGCAAGGTAGAGTCCCGTAAGCTAAAATGGTATGGACACATGATGAGAATGGAAGAGGACAGAGTACCAAAGTAAGTATTTACAGAGAAAGTCATAAGAGAAAGACATCGGGGAATGCCCAGAAAAGGGTGAATGGATATGGAAAGGAGAGTACAGAGAAGAATGGAGTAAATGTAGAAAAAATATTCGAGGAAGGAAGGGAGTGGTAGAGAAAAACTGAGGAGGTACTTGATTCACATTTCAATGCAAAAGACTGGAAATGGAAAATGAAGAAAATTCTACTGATATGAAGACAAAAATTTATACAATTGTCCTATCAGCTCATTGCACTGAGCAATGCCATCAACAATTACTTAAGTGTCCTTTCTTTATTTTTCTGTGCAGGTCACGTCTAATGACACAACCGAGTGGTGTTTACCAGAGCGCCCCTTGTAGGGAGTTCCATGTCAAACAATTGGTTTAAATGTTTAGTAGTTTCAATCAATCAATACTGATCTGCATTTAGGGCAGTCACCCAGGTGGCAGATTCCCTATCTGTTGTTTTATTAATCTTTTCTTAAATTATTTCAAAGAAACTGGAAATTTATTGAACATCTCCCTTGGTAAGTTATTCCAATCCCTAACTCCCCTTCCTATAAATGAATATTTGCCCCAGTCTGTACTCTTGAATTCCAACTTTATCTTCATATTGTGATCTTTCCTACTTTTAAAGTTGCCACTCAAACTTATTCGTCTACTAATGTCATTCCATTCCATCTCCCCGCTAACAGCTCCGAACGTACCACTTGTTACAAACCATCACTCTCATTTTGGTTCCATATTGAAAACAGCAAGCACACTTAGTTTACAAAAGGAGTATATTTATTACCCCGTCAATTCAGTACAATTAATACCACGTTATGTGGTTAAATAAACATAGATGTTCAAAATTTTAAGGGGACATGTTCCGCTCTTCCCTTATTTGGCATCATCAGCCTTATTTAATCTTAAAACAAACATTATTTAGAGGACAATAATATTTATGTTTTCCAAAATTTGAACTGTGATGTCTTAAGGTTAAAAACACTAAGGAATAGTAGGTACAATGTATGATGTTGAGACATGACATATACAGCACATGTTAAAATCGTTGTAAACAATTTTAAAATCTTTGTCCAAAAGCAAATTTGTGTCATATAAAATTCTAAAAACAACTCTTGTCTGGAACTGAAGTGGATCCTCTTCGTAAGAAAATTCGAGCATATGTTAGCTTGAGGCAATTGTCAATACAAGTCTTCAATTGAGTAGCTGGTTGAAACGTTGAGGCTGGATTTTGTTTATTTTTGCGAAGAGGAGCTAAAGAATATTGACCAGGAGAAGAGGCGAATGTTTCAAATTATCTTATTAAGTTGATTAATCCATAAATTATCGTAATATATAGTAATATAACCAATGCAAGGAAAGATGTTGTTGTGCTGGTTGAAGCTGCTTTTGAAACAAGTATATCTGATACTTGACAGGTATGTTTGAATTTCTCGTGAAAGTGTATTCCCTTTAGAAGATGTAGACCATCGTGGAAAAGGATGTGCATATACTGCAATGAAACAAAGAAGAAAGACGTGTAACACGGTGTGTGTTTTACCTTCCCCTCAACATTCCGATCCTCCTCTACCACATCGATACAACACGATGAGTAGGAACTCCAGACAGAACAATGCTGCTAATACACAAAGATGTACATAGTTACGGCGAATGAGTAAGTACCCGTTTTACATAATACATAACTCTTGGATATTAACATACAATTAAAACACACACACGCCTTTCTTTTTGTTTGTTTCATTACAGTATAACCACATCCTTTTCCACGATTCTCTACATCTTCTAAAGGGACTACACTTTCACGATAATTTCAAACATACCTGTCAAATACCAGATATACTCGTCTCATAAGCAGCATCAACCAGCATATCAACATATTTTTTGCATTGGTTATATTACGATAATTTATGGATCAACGAACTTAATAAGGTAATTTAAAACATTCGCCTTTCCTCCTGGCCAATATTCTTAGGCTACTGTTCACAAAAGGATACAAAATCCAACCTCAACGTTTCAACCAATCTAGTCTATTGAAGACTTGTATTGACAACTGCCTCAAGCTAACATATGCTCGAATTTTCTTACGAAGAAGATCCACTTCAGTGCCAGACTAGAGTTGTTTTTAGAATTTTATATGAAACAGATTTTCTTTTGGGCAAAGATTTTAAAATTGTTTACGATGATTTTAACATATGTTGTATATGCCATGTCTCAACATCATATTTTATAACTACTATTCCTTAGTTTGTTTAACCTTAAGAAAACACAGTTCAATTTTTATAAATCATAAATGTCAATGTCCTCTAAATAATGTTTGTTTTAAGATTAAATAAGGCTGAAGATGCCCAATAAAAGAAGGCGAAACATGTCACCTTAAAATTATGAATTTCTATGTTTATTTAACCACATAACATAGTGTAATGGTTGTAGAGTCCGCCATGCTAACTCGCTACGGCCGGGGCGTCACCCGTCGCCCCACCCCCTTTACGCTCGAGTGCGCCAATCCGCGAGCAACACTCAAGCGCTGGGCCAGCCCTTCTCACTTCTATCCGTGGTCGCGCCGCAGCAAACTACGGAAACGACTGGAAGATTAATCTGGAGTCTTCTATTTCGCGAGGTTCCTCGATCCATCGAACAACCGGACTATTCCAGAAGGGCTGGCGCAGGTATAAAAGAGCAGTTACTTGCCTACAGTCAGTTAGTCAGTGAGAATTGGAGAGTGACAGTTAGTTAGTGAGTGAGTGGGAGCGGGATTGAGTTCGTTGGAGAGCAGTCAGTGATAGCCTGACAGAGTGCAGCCTGATCGAGTATCTGTCTGTCGGAGCCGACGACTCGTTCCTGTCTTCCTGATATCGTGTGTGTGTGTGTCCCTTGAGACTGGCTGCTGGAGGAGAACCTGGAGTGTTCTGGAGCGGCGAAGAAGGGAACACTAGGAGACGACGTGTGATGACTGCGGAGTTCAACGGGTTGAGTGAACAGCGGATACTATCCCGACCTGCGAGGCTGACGACCGTGACAGCGCTAACGAGTGTGACTGAGTGGCTGAGCGAGTGTACTGTAAATAATCGATGACTCTGTGCGTGTGTGTGTCATTGTAGATGGAACCTAAGAGAAACTAAGAGAGAGAGCGCGCGAACCGTAAATGTACTTGTGTAACTTGTAAGCTCGGCTATCGTCTGTGTGTGAGTGAGTAAATCTATAATTATAGTGCTTAGTTAATAAATCTTAGAAATAGGTTGCTACCAGGTGCTGTACGCATTTATTTACTTAGTTACCCCGCCAAAACGTTACAACTGGTGTCAGAAGTGAATGGACAAGTGTGATACACTAGTGGATAAACTCTTACGTAAAAACTGGTGTCAGAATCGAGTACCTGGTAGCTTATTTTGTAGCCGGCAGAAATGAATTCCGAACAGCTTCAGATTTTTCTAAGCAAGTTTAGTGAACTTGAAAATAAAATTTTATCTGGTTATGGCGAACTCATTAGTGAACAGAGATCTGAGCGGAGGTCAAACCCGGACCAGCTGAAAACCGATTTGAGTGAACGGAAGAGTGAGGACGAAGTGTGCTCTCTCGAAACCGAAGCCGACGTTGACGATGTGCGGGATGGCAACGAACTGGACGAAAAGGGATCCGAAGAGATGCTCGCGGTTGTGGAGTCCGGAGTTCGAGGCCCAGAGGTGGAAGTGAGTGTCCTGCGTGCGGAAACGATGGCTGTGGAGACGCGAATGAATCCTGCTAGCAGCGACGGCGGCTCCAGCATCGTGAAGTTGGAAAACCTACGGGACGACGGGATTACTTCCAAGAGAACATGCCGAACCCAGTTCAAGACCGGACGTCCAATAAGAGTGCCGAATATCCGATCGCCGGGCCACGTGTACAACGCAGCCCCCGGCCAAGTTCGACCTACGAGGAGGTTATGGAATTGCTCGACGTACGCTGCGGGGTCCACCAACAGAGAGCCACCTACCGAGTCCAGTCGCAGGAGAGGGCTCAGCGCACAGATATAACGCCCCGGATAATCGACGCCGAGATCGAGCGACTAGGTGACGTGACTGTGGAAGAGTTATTGCGAGGTGACACCAAGCTCGAAGCGGCTGACGCCTGTGAGAAACTACGTGGCGCTGAGATCCGTCCAGGGAGGACGATCGGCAAGAAACAGAACTAGGAAGAGGCTCTGATGATGGCCCACGAGACAGCGGCAGCGACTGCAACGGCACGGCTGGAGGGACCCCTACTAGGAGAGGGAGCAGCAATGGAAGACGAACCGATGACCAACGAACGAGGATGCCACCTGACTAGGACACTTGTTCCGGCACGAAGCTGCGTGTCGGTACGAACACCAAATTCCGCACCCCGGAAGAAGAGGAAATCCAGCAGGCCTAAATCTGGGACAAGCAAACCAGTCCCCGGCATCGCACTAGAGAACTACGAAGGCGCTCAAGCCCTGAAAATAGACGTGGATGTGGACGAAAGAAAACAACCAAAGATCCGGCTGCCACGCGAGGACTTGCTGATCGTTACCAACGGGAACGAGGACACCGTCGACCGGACCCAGCGGATCCCCCATGGGAAGGTGGTGGCCAACCGAACAAACTGTATTGCAGCGAAACGTGGAGGGGGCAATGTAATGGTTGTAGAGGCCGCCATGCTAACTCGCTACGCCCCGGGGCGTCATCCATCGCCCCACCCCCTTTACGCTCGAGCGCGTCAATCAGCGAGCAACACTCAACCACTGGGTCGGCCCATCTCACTTCTATCCGTGGTCGCGCCGCAGCGAACTACGGAAACGACTGGAAGATTAATCTGGAGTCTTCTATGTCGCGAGGTTCCTCGATCCATCGAACATCCGGACTATTCCAGAAGGGCTGGCGCAGGTATAAAAGAGCAGTTACTTGCCTACAGTCAGTTAGTCAGTGAGAATTGGAGAGTGACAGTTAGTTAGTGAGTGAGTGGGAGCGAGATTGAGTTCGCTGGAGAGCAGTCAGTGATAGCCTGACAGAGTGCAGCCTGATCGAGTATCTGTCTGTCGGAGCCGACGACTCGTTCCTGTCTTCCTGATATCGTGTGTGTGTGCGTCCCTTGAGACTGGCTGCTGGAGGAGAACCTGGAGTGTTCTGGAGCGGCGAAGAAGGGAACACTAGGAGACGACGTGTGAAGACTGCGGAGTTCAACGGGTTGAGTGAACAGCGGATACTATCCCGACCTGCGAGGCTGACGACCGTGACAGCGCTAACGAGTGTGACTGAGTGGCTGAGTGTGTACTGTAAATAATCGATGACTCTGTGCGTGTGTGTGTGTGTCATTGTAGATGGAACCTAAGAGAAACTAAGAGAGAGAGCGCGCGAACCGTAAGTGTACTTGTGTAACTTGTAAGCTCGGCTATCGTCTGTGTGTGTGTGTAAATCTGCAATTACAGTGCTTAGTTAATAAATCTTAGAAATAGGTTGCTACCAGGTGCTGTATGCATTTATTTACTTAGTTACCCCGCCAACACGTTACAATAGTATTAATTGTATTTCATATGTGGGGAAATAAATATACTCCTTTTGTAAACTAAGTGACATACCACTTAGCCGAGCAGCTCGTCTTCTTTCTCCCAATTCTTCCCAGCCCAAACTTTGCAACATTTTTGTAACTCTACTCTTTTGCCGGAAATCAACCAGAACAAATCGATGAGCTGCTTTCCTGTGGATTTTCATTCCATGAATCAGATAATGCTGGTGAGGGTCCCATACACTGGAACCATACTCTAGTTGGGGTCTTACCAGAGAATTATATGCCCTCTTCTTTATATCCTTACTACAACACCTAAACGCCCTCATAACCATGTGCAGAGATCTGTACCCTTTATTTACAATCGCATTTATGTGATTACCCCAATGAAGATCTTTCCCTACATTAACACCTAGATACTTACAATGATCCCTAAAAGGAACTTTCACCCCATCAATGCAATAATTACAACTGAGAGGACTTTTCCTAATTGTGAAACTTACAACCTGACTTTTAACCCCGTTTATCAACATACCATTGCCTGCTGTCCATTTCACAACATTATCGACGACACTTTGCAGTTGCTCACAATCTTGTAACTTATTTATTACTCTATACAGAATAACATCATCCACAAAAAGCCTTACCTCTGATTCCACTTGTTTACTCATATAATTAATATACAAGAAAACATTAAGGTCCAATAACACCGAATTGAGAAATTCTCCTCTTAATTATTACAGGGTCAGGTAAAGCTTCTCTGAGATCTATTTTCTAGAAATATAGCAACCAATTCAGCCATTCTGTTGTCTAGTCCAATTGCACTCATTTTTGCCAGTAGTCTCCCATTATCCACCCTATCAAATGCTTTAGACAGGTCAATCATAATACAGTCCATATGACCTTCTGAATCCAAGATATCTGCTGTATCTTGCTGGAATCCTACAAGTTGAGCTTCAGCAGAATAATCTTTCCTAAAACCGAACTGCCTTCTATCGAACCAGTTATTAATTTCACAAACATGTCTAATATAATCAGAAAGAATGTCTTCCCATAGCATACATACAACGCATGTCAAACTTACTGGCCTCAATTTTCAACTTTATGCCTATCACCCTTTCCTTTATACACAGGGGCTACTATAGCAACTGTCCATTCATTTGGTATAGCTACTTCAAGCAAACAATAATCAAATAAGTACTTCAGATATGGTACTCTATCCCATCCCATTGTCTTTAGTATATCCCCAGAAATCTTATCAATCCTAGCCGCTTTTCTAGTTTTCAACTTTTGTATCTTATTGTAAATGTCATTGTTATCATATGTAAATTTGAATACTCTTTAGCATTAGTCTCCTCCTCTATCTGGACATTATCCTTGTATCCAACAACTGTTTAATGTTCCCCAGGTGGTACAAAAATTGTCTATGTTGAATACCTCGAGTAGTGCCTCAGGGAATTCTTTTCACCCAATAGCAGTGTTTTTTAGTCACTTTGTGTTACTTCACTTTAAATGTAAACTTACTGCACTAACAATGAATACTACAATTTCTCCTACAGGTAATATATAAACTTTGTTACTATGGCTAATTGAGTCGATTCTTACACATTGCCGGGGAACAGATTTCTATCTAAACACATATCTATTCAGGAAACTATGCTCAATAGTATTTTGTATATTTCAATGTAGGGGACACTACTGAAATGTGCTGTGTTTATTTGTTCTGGCCATCACAGGTTATTCTATTAATATGTTATTAGCTTTACTTTCAAGCAACTACTTTTACAGCTTCCACAGCCAGAATGTATTCCTGAGGATTGTTCTTCCATTCCTGCTAGCAGTTTAATGTTGCACTAACAGCTCCAAGGGAAAGGGATTAGATTAGGTACGCAGCAGCTTTAATTAAGGTTAATTAATGATAAAATGGGCAACACGGAAACGTTTTCCAGGGCTGCAGATCCTAGGATTCGACACCATGCAAACTCACCGCCACTCGCCCCTGATAATCTTCTACACACCAATAAATCAGAGAGGCAGCCAACTGTTACCTACATCATCACGAATAAAAACCGGATGTAGCTGCTGTGGGATAATGATGTCATACTGAACAATCTCCATAACAACACTGATATAACAAGATACAGATATCCTAAATGGAAACATTTCAAGATTTGGAACCCTACTGCCATATGTCGCAACCTGTAGTGTAAAGAAAACAATAATTAAAATTACACACTACATACTGAATTTCTTTCTGAAACTACCATCCGCAATCCTCATCTGCGTAGCTCTTCAGAAAAAGATCGTCATTTCACTAAATTGAGATATATTGCCGCTACACACATCTTGCAGGTACTTGCAACGCACAGGCTGGGAGTTTTTTAAAAAGCAAGCTAGATATATGCGTATTCATTTTGAATGCTTAATTAAAAATAAAATTTAAGAAAATTAATAAAATTAAATAGTAAAAATTAGGAGAATGCTGAAACTGAGAAAGATTAATATTAACTTCTAATATTCTCAATTGAGATCTATATATTTAGCAAAAGTATATGACTGAACTTACCGACAATATGTTACTGGTTGTGAACACAGTGTAGAATGATACAAATCACAATTCCTCAAAGAGGAAAATCCGTAAATCACTTAACGGAATAAGCTGTAGAATTGGCTATTACGCGCCTTATATAACAACATATCAGCCACTTCGAAACAAAACCGGATATTTGAATGCTGATAAAACACCTACAACAAACTCTTGAAGAACAAATTTGATTTGCAACAGTCAGTAGATCAGGCTGAATTTAGGAAAGGATGTATTACTAATGACCACTGCAGAGTATGCGACACTTCTTCTGCTTCTGAATCTGCTTGAAATGTGAATGTGCTTGTTATATCTCCCAGTTCCAATACTTAATAAATCACACTGTAACACTCATATACAGTATACCAAAATACACAACTGTGGGGAGAGTTGTAGTTTAACATATTCGTAATGTCTACAATTGCAGTATGCGACACTGGGTGCAATGTCCCGCTAAGTCTGGCTCAAGGAGGATATGTAAGAGAGAAGGAACCTCTCCGGGTGAAAAAGGGAATACCAAAGTAGGTCCATAAGTCTTAAGGAGTGTTATGCCATGGAAGGAGGGATCAACTGACTGAATTTTACGATCCAATTATTCGTACACTAGGGGAAATAAAATCGTCCGGCTTTTATATATATATACATGCATTTTCATTATAGTCCGTTATGCCTTCCATCGTTCAGTCTGCAAGCCTCTGTGAATTTACTATACGTCGCGACAATCCTCTATTTGCAACTAGTGCCGTGACCTCATTTAATTCTATACCTCTTATCTTTAAATCGTTAGAAACTGAGTAAAACCACTATCATCTTGGTCTCCCACTACTCCTCTTACCCTCCATAATAGCGACTATTATTCTCCTAGGTAACCTATCCTGCTCCATTCGTCGCACATGTCCCCTCCACCAAAGACGATTTACGCGTACAGTTTCATCTATCGAGTTCATTCCTAAATTAGCCGTTATCTGCTTGTTCCGTGTACTCTCCTGCCACCTGTTTGTAAAATCAATAATTCTCGCTACTTTCATGTCTTGTACTTCTAACTTATAAATAAGATATCCTGAGTCCGCCCAACTTTCGCTCTCGTAAAGCAAAGATGGTCTGGAAACACACCGATGTAAAGACAGATTCGTCCAGGAGCTAACTTCCTTTTTACAGAGCACTGTTGATCGCAACAGCCAGCTCACTGCATTAACTTTACTACACCTTGATTCAATCTCACTTACTATATTACCATCCTGGGGGAACACAAAAAAAACTTAAAATTATCTACCTCTTCCAGCTTTGTATCACCAATCTGACATTCAATTCTGTTGACTTTCTTACCTACTGACATCAATTTAGACGTGGAGAGGCTAATTGTCACACCATACTCATTGCACATATTTTCAAGTTCCAACACTTTAGACAGCAGGCTTTCGGCACAATCACAATCTGCCATTAAGACGAAGACGTCAGTAGAGGCCAGGCTGCTTACTACATTTCCACCTGCCTGAATCTCTCCCTGCCAATTTATACCTTTCAGCAGATGACACACGTAAATTACGAAGAGCTAATGAGAAAGATTACAGCCTTGTCTAACCCCTGTAAGCATCCAGAACCAAGAACTCATTCTACCATCAATTCTCACTGCTGCCCAATTGTTATCATAAATGCCTTTTATTGATTCTAATAATCTACCCTTAATTCCGTAGCCCCTCAGTATGGTGAACATCTTTTCCAAACGTTACCCTCTCATATACTTTCGCTAGATCTACGAAACATAAGCTGTCTATTTATCTCGTAACATTTATCAATTACCAGGCGCTTACCGTACTGAAAGTCGGATCCTGACAGCTCCTCTGTGGTCTGTACCACACTGGTTTTCATCCAACTTCCTCTCAACAATTGATCACACCCTCCCTTCCAAGATGCCAGTGAAAAACTTTGCCTGGTATAGTAATCAATATGATACCTCGATAGTTGTTGCAATTCTTCCTGTTCCCTTGCTTATAGATAGGTGCAATTAATGCATGTGTCCAAACTGAAGGTACCTCACCAACACTCGGTTCTAATCTTAGGTACTACCGGTATTCTATGAAGCAATTTCATCCCTGCCTTGCCGCTATACTTCACTATATCAGGTCTAATTTCACCTATCCCTGCTGCTTTATGACAATGGAGTTTATTTACCATCCTTTCCACTTCCTCAAGCGTAATTTCAGCACATCGCTTTCTTCCTCCCCATGAGCTTGGTTGTTCGCGACACCACCAGGAAGATTTCCTTTTACGTTGAGACGATTTTCAAAATATTCCCTTCACCTGTCCTGTGGTTCCCTGGGATCTATTATGAGTTCACCTGAATTAACCAAAACACTGCTCATTTCCTTTTTCCTTCATTTCCCAAGATTATGTATTTCTGCCCAGAAATGTTTCTCTGATGCTTTAAATAGCCTTTCTAGGTGATTACCAAAATCTTCCCACGACTTCATTTTGGATTCAACGACTATTTCTTTCGCTCTGTTTCATTCTTCTGCGTACAATTCAATGTCTGCATTGGCCCTTGCTTGGAGCCATTTCTGACATGCCTTCTTTTTACGTTTAGAAGCTGCTGTCACCTCATCATTCCACCAAGATGTTCGCCTTTGCCCTTCTTTACACACAGTCGTTCCTAGTCATTCCCTTGTTGTTTCTACTACAGCATCCCTGTATACCACATATTCTCTTTCTATACCAGTAACCTGCTTACTGTCCACTGTTCGAAACTTGTCACTAATAATATCCATGTAGGCCTACTTCTGTCTTAATTCCTCGTCCTGGAGATTTTCTACACTTATCCCTTTGCAGACAGATTTCACTTTCTCTGTCCTAGGCCATTGAGATACTCGTACTTACTACAGATCAGACCGTGCTCTGTATGACAGAAAAGTCACCTAAAACACGTACATTCCTAACAGACTTCCTGAATTTGAAGTCGGTTAATATATAGTCTACTTTATGAAACTGGTACCCCTAGCATTCCACGTGTAGCGGTGAGTAGCCTTATGCTTGAAGAATGTAGTCGTAACTCCTAAACACATACCAGCACAGAAGTCCAGCAAACGCTTCCCTTTTCCATTAGCTTCCATGTCTTCCCCATATTTACCAATCGCCCCTTCGAATACTTCAGTTCTCTTTCCAACTCTCGCATTGGTATCGCCCATCAGCACTATCCTATCTTTGCTGTTGACCCTGACTGCGATGTCACTCAATGTTGCATAAAACTTGTCAACTTCATCCTCATCTCAACCCTCACATGGTGAATAAATTGAGACAATTCTCGTCCTAATTCCTCCAACTGCCTAATCTACCCACAACGTTCGCTCATTTACGTGCCTAACAGAAACTACGCTGCGTACAATAGTATTCCTGATAAACTGTCCTACCCGATACTCTGACTTTCACCTTTTTAACACAAATCAAGTATACTGTATAATCTCCTGTCTCTTCCTCGTTATTTCTTCTTACCCTTAATTTCACTTACACCTAGTACATCCAGATGCATCCTGTTTTCTGACTCAGCCTGTTCTACTTTCTTTTTTCCGCGGCTCCCCATCGAATTCCATTTTTTTCTTACAAAGATGTTTCCAAGGAGAACCTCGCCTGTCAAGTGAGAGTGGGTCACCATTACTCCCATAGGTCCGAGGCTTTCTTAAAACGTACTGAACTTGGTAAATCCATGAAGCAGGGTGTCACCGTACTTACACATAGTCCTGGTGAGCATTTTTCCTCTAACGGGTTAGGGACCACCGGTGGATTGTGTAGTCCTAGCCGCATGAGCGAATGAAGGGCCATTATACAGAATATCTCTGAGGACCCACTCCTGTTCCGTAGCAACTGGTATCCCGACACTCAGGACCACTTACTAGGCCACTCAGCTGTTGCCCTTGGTTCACGAACTAGAACGTGACTACAGCAACGTACACCATGAACCATCTAATATTATTATTCCGGAAATATCGTGCATCACAGAGGTGTAAGAAGGTGTTGTGCTGAATGGATGGACAAGGAACTGACAAGAGCATAATTTAATGCCCAAAATTTTGAAATTGTATTCCTTCCGTCTTGTTGTCTTATTTAAAATTTCGTAAAGAGAAGATCTAAAAAAGCAATAACAATATAAAAATGAACTCGTTAGTTCTATAAACAACGACATAAAGTCCAAAATCAGGTACAAAAGTAGAGAGAATTATCAGGATGATAATATACGATAGATGAGTATTATTAGCTCTGAAACAGTTATACTATTTTATAAGAGAAGGTTTGCTCCATTAACTTCCATAGCCTAAGAGTCTGAGCTCCAAACTCAGAGGCATAACTTTCTTATAGCGCAGAAGGTTATACAATGGCAATCTTCAAATCAGGTATTTACAGTCACTTCCGCTCTATTGTTTTTTTTTTTTTTTTTTTTCGGAAACATAAACAGGGGCTATGAGTGCCCATAATAAATGGCTATGATGTAAAAAGGTAAAGGTTGATAAAGATTGGGGGAAAACAAAATCCATGAGGGCGGAAAACCTGCGCTCCTTGCAGAAAACTCTTAAAATCTTAAGTGGGCTTATGGCCCCAACATACAGAGGCTAAGCGTATTGTGCGCCGGGGAGACTAAATGATAAACATTAAATACCAAAATCTGTTAATAATTTTAGAGGTTAAGAAACATTAGTCACCCCATACCGAGATGAACGGTAGTCAACAGAGGGTAATCACTCTTGTCCCCTTACATTATGTATTTCCCAGTAGCGAATAAAACAGATTACTTAGATTGGCGAAATGTTTTACATTTAAACAGCAGAGTTTAGTAATGTACATGAAATAAAAGAGTTTTGAATCATTTCATATGTTAAGAAAATTTTACCATTACCTTGAGTTGCTGGGCTTTTGAACGCCGACTGCGTCCTCTGCCACTTTAGTATACGCCGCACACAATAAACTGGAGCCATGACCATGACAATACAGCCTTAAAGCGCTCAGCTTTTATAGTATCTGGAGGGGAAGTTCCAGAACTCTTTACAGATAGGCTGGATGCTTGTACACACCCCAAAACAACATTTATTTGGCTAGAGAAAGTATACACATATTATCTTTAATCCCGGCGGAGAGGACAATTAGGCCGATGGTAGAGACATCTAATAGATGAAAATCCAAGTGTATTGCATAACATTAATTCAAGTTCAATTACATAGATATCCTTACAGAAGGCAAGCAGTCTGACTGGACGGAGAAGGTGCACCCCCGGTACAGACCGCCACTCCCTAAGGTTTTGCCACGGTATGAACAGCTTTGAAATCTTGAATCTTGCCGTACATAATTTTTGATAAAACATATATAAGTTTGAGTATCACTTGATAGATAGGCCTTTCATGTTTAGTTGTTGAAGTAAAGTAGTTTAGATAGTGTTTGCGAAGTACTAGAAGTTCGGGGTGTTGCGCCCAGAGTCGACAGCAAGAGCGGCCGCCGATGACGATGTCAGGATGGGGTCGCCCGGGCCCCCAAGGTACCCTCAGATATCATCCTCCCGTATATTTTGAGGAGCAAACAAGGCGATGGTCATAAAGTACCAAGTAGCATTGTTCGGGCCAAATATAGAGTGGGCGGTTGGAGTTCAGCATCAAAGCCACTCCAGAGGATGATATTCCCAAAGGAGTCAGTTTGGACGGAGTCTCGGCCGGAACGAAGCGGGTCCATACCCCGCGCCGGCATCTCTCGCTCATTGACACGACGTGGCCTCTGGTGAAAATATGGCACTATAGTATTGATTTTTGGGGCAACTGTAACTTACTCACAGAGAGTGTTACATGTGGTGCAGGTACGGTTGGCGACTTTGGAGGAATAGTGTACGGAGTTTCGACACAGGTTTGGAGGCAGGGTCCTTAATGGCAGAATAATAATGAGATCATTGAAGGGAAGGTTTTAAAAAAAGGATTTAAACAAAAAATGAAATTTAAGTTATGATGTTACTTAAATACATACAATATTTCACAGCCAACAGGGGCAGCAAGACTCCTTATTCTAACTTGATTATATAAAACTTAAACTAATAAGATGCTAAGGAAGGAAATATAATTAAATCAACAACATCCTCCCTTGGTGGCATATACTGAAGAAGCAAATGCCTTTACACATGTTTTACTGGACACAGGTGTAGCTCAAAAATCTTTTCATTCCATTGACAGGAGTAAGGAAATCAAGCCTAATGCAGGGTTAATGAAATCTGAGGGCAAGCTTGCCCGCGGAAACAAAGTTTTTAACCATTACCTGATCTCCAATTTTTTACTTGGTGGATCTTTGTCCACGGTCATACCTCATTTTTACTCTCCGGTGAGAGGCCTTAAGATTATTTCTAGCTTTTCCCCATAAATCTCGGATATTCTCTGGATCTATTGTCTGTGGCAAAATCTCATTGGTCGACTACGAATTTGACAAATGAGTATTTGGGACAAACTTAAACGTAAGAGAAATTGGAGAAACTTGTGCTACTTATGATTGGCCGAGTTAAATGCTAATGATAACCAGTGTAAGGAAGTGTCCCTTTGGGAATGATCTTCGTGGTGAAAAGCAATAAGAGCAGGTCGAGGATTATGACTAACCCGCTCAGCTAGGGATGGTTGTGGGTGGTGCGCAGACGTCGTGACATGCGAGATAGAGAGATCGAAACAGAACATACGAAATCAATTACAGGGAAACGGCTTAGCGTTATCAGGAACAACATATTGACAGGGTCCAAAAGACGACAAAACAGAACTGAGACAAGAAATAGTAAACTGAGTAGTGGCAAGCCTAGTCGGAAACAGCCATAAAAACCGAGTAAAACCACCCACAACACACAAGAATGAATTTAATCCCATTTCCTTTATATTGGGGAAGGGTGTGACGTAATCCATGTACAATCGCTCCATAGGGCGAGATGCTTGGTGTGAGGACAATAGTCTTTAATTAGCTGACAACGTGGGCTTGCTAATCAAACAAGACTTACATGCCTTAACCAGTTCCCTAATCTCGCCATCCATGCTCTTGCAGATAAACGTCCCTCTTATCTTCTCTCTGGTTTTATAGATGAATAGATTTCCCCTAATGCGATCTCATGGTAATACTTTAAAATCATAGGTACTAGCACTGCTGGAACGACAATTTTTGTCTTCAGATCGTCCCTCGAAGGGCCACACAGATCTCCATTCATCAAAACATAAGAGACGACATGTTCCCCAGAAGAAAGGGTTTCCATAATAGGAGCATGCGCCGTGTCTCCACGCTGGCATTTGGCTATATCGTCAAATAACAAAGAGGCATTAGTCAAAAGTGCACTTATGCAATTGGTTTGAAAATAGAAGGGGAACGTCTTTCCTCCGGATCAACAGAATTAGAATCGCCGGAAAACATTCGGCTTAAGCCACTGCGACTTCGTTCTCCGACACTCGAATATGTAGCACGTCAAACTGAAAAGCTGAAACCCTAGTCGCCCAACGGGTGATGCGTCCGGTACAACGGGGCCTAGGAAAAATCCAGCTCAGAGCCTGATCGTCGGTCTCCAATTAAAATTTAACGTGCTCAATTTAGAGGCGGAATTTTTCGAAGGCAAATCAGACGGCCAGTCTTTTCAACTCATATATAGAGTACTTGGTCTCCTGAGGTGACAATGTTCCAGGCGCATTGTTAGTTGGGCGCTTTCCGATTTCATATTCCTGAAGAAGAAACGCCGCACCGCAGATAAAGCGGTGTCTGTCTGTAAAGTTAACTTCTTGGAGAAATCTGGCATTGCCGAGACCGGGGCGTTACACAGAGCTGATTTCAGATCCTCAAACGCAGCTTGCTGTGATGTCCCCAATTCAAACTGGGCACCTTTTATGGGTGCCTTCCTACTAGCAACGATTAGGAATTCACCATGCTGATGAATCTGGCAACACCTTTAGCATTTTTAGGAGGCTCGAATCTACGGATTGCGTGAGTTCTGAAATGATCGACCGAAACTCCAGAAGGTGACACAGTATGGCCCAAGAAGGACATGGATGGTTTAGCAAAAGGTACCTTTGACAACTTGATCGTCAATCCAACTTTACACAAGTGTTTAGAGCTTTCTCTAGACGAGCGAAGTGTTCTTCAAAGGTCTCGGAGAAAACAACATCATCCAGATAATGGTACAGATAATTAAATTTAATATTGGAGAAGATGCTAACTAGCAGCCTATTAAAAACCGCCACGTCCCCAGGGAGCCTGAAAGGCATCCCGTTGTATTCATACAAGTTCCATTCACTAGCGAAACCAGTCAGATATTTCGATTCTTCCACCAGAGGTATCTGGTTATAGGTTTGGTTAAGATCTAATATGGTGAAGAGCATGGCCTTACGTTTGAAAATATAAGAACAGTCACGTCCGTAGGGAGCCAGAAAGGCACCCGGTTGTATTCATGCAGGTTCAATTCACTAGCGATAGCAGTCAGATATTTCGATTCTTCCACCAGAGGTATCTGGTTTTAGACTTGGTTAAGATCTAAGATGGTGAAGAACATAGCCTTACGAAACCAAGAAAGATACGAATGCAAGTCGGGAAGGGGTGCTTATTATAGAATTATCTTACGATTTAATGCCCTCTAATCAAGCCGCCTTGAGGTGTCTGAACCAGAAAAATGGGTGAATAATACGCCTACTTGGAGAGTCGAATGATACCATACCTCAGCATTTGGTCAATGATTTCCTTGAGGGACTTTGTTTCAGGTGGAGATAGCCTGTACAGAGGAAATCTTAGACGGACCGAATCCGGAAACTCGATTTTGTATTCAAGTAAGTCAGTCACACCAAGATTTTCCGAAAGACGTCGGAAAATGACTGCCATAATTTACGAATGCAATTAGCCTGTTCCTCAGGTAGATGGCTAACGTCTAACGACATCTCACTCCCGGTAGACGAAATAACAGATGATGATACAGAATTACATTGTAAATGAGGTATATGGAATTTAATCCTAAATTTCAATGCGCAGGAGTTACTTTGTAAATCGAGTACGATACCGGAATATGACATGAAATCTGCACCTAATATCACAGGCCATGACAAATTTTTACCAACAAATAACATAAAATTAGATGTAAATTTAGAAATACGAAGTTTCACCTGAGTAAATCTTAAAATTTCTAGTGGGCAAGAGTTAGCGAAAACACATCTTACAGAAGGAGAAACTTATTCCGGAAATTTACAACTAAGCTTTAATTTTGAATACCATTCTTCCGAAACAATAGAATGAGCACTTCCGGAATATAAGAGGGCAGTAACATGTTCATTGCTTATTTCAATTATAAGGAATGGAACAAAATCTCAAGTATCGGAGGCAATCTTGAGGCACTCTTTTGGACCTTCAAAGATGGTAGTAGTATAATACAGGGATTCTGTGGCCTCCGCCACCGCAGGCTCCCAGAGGCCACCTCCACCACCACCACAGCCAGAGGCCTCCCAGATGCCTCCTCCACCACCACCACAGCCAGAGGCCTCCCAGAGGCCTCCTCCACCACCACCACAGCCAGAGGCCTCCCAGAGGTCTCCTCCACCACCCGCGAGAAATTTGAATTTGTAAACAAAGCCACGTGCTTTATGACAGCTGTCATCGACAACAACGCATCGCTAACCTCAGTACTGCCATCTTGACGGGCCTAAACATCAGTAGTGCCAACTTAACCTAACTAGCGCGAGGTAAACAAAGCCACGTGTTTTTTGACAGCCACGTGCTTTTTGACAGACAACAACGCATCGCTAACCTCAGTACTGCCATCTTGACGGGCCTAAACCTCAGTAGTACCAACTTAACCTAACTAGCGCGAGATAAACAAAGCCACCTGCTTTTTTGACAGCTGTCATCCGCCATCTTTAAACCACAGAGCACTGTGCTGCCCTCCTTATCGCAGTAGCTGTAAATTCGTCACCTGTCATCGGCAGTGCTGCCATCTTGGCGGGCCTAAACCTTAGTGCTACCAACTTAACCTCACTAGCGTGAGATAAACAAATCCACGTGCAGCTGTCATCCGCCATCTTTAATCTATAGAGCACAGTGCTGCCCTCTTTAGCTACTTACCTTTGAAATGTGGTGGCGGATAATTTGAAAAATGCTTTTCGACAGCAGCCATCTTTGAGCACCGTGCTGCCCTCTTTAGCTAGATACCTTTGAAATGTGGTGGCAGGCAATTCCACATGACAGCAGCCATCTTTGAGCACCGTGCTGCCCTCTATGTGGTGGCGGCAAATTCTACATGCTCTTGTTTGGAAACAAATCCACGTGCTTTTTTGACAGCTGTCATCCGCCATCTTTAATCTATAGAGCACAGTGCTGCCCTCTTTAGCTACTTACCTTTGAAATGTGGTGGCTGATAATTTGAAAAATGCTTTTTGACAGCAGCCATCTTTGAGCACCGTGCTGCCCTCTCTAGCTAGATACCTTTGAAATGTGGTGGCAGGCAATTCCACATGACAGCAGCCATTTTCAATCAAGAGAGCACCGTGCTGCCCTCTATGTGGTGGCAGCAAATTCTACATGCTCTTGTTTGGAAACAAACTCACGCGCTTTTTAGACAACCGTCATCCGCCATCTTTAATCTATAGAGCACAGTGCTGCCCTCTTTAGCTAGATACCTTTGAAATGTGGTGGCAGCAAATTCCACGTGCTCTTGTTTGGAAACAAAGCCACGTGCTTTTTTGACAGCTGTCATCCGCCATCTTTAATCAACAGAGCACCGTGCTGCTATCATGCGGGCGATTTCATCAGCTGTCATCCGCCATCTTTAATCCACAGAACACCGTGCTGCCCTCTTTATGACATGTAGAAGCGTGCAATTTGAAAAGGTCTGTTAGCTGTCATCCGCCATCTTTAATCAAGATTGCACCGTGCTGCCATCTTTAGCTAGATACCTTTGAAATGTGGTGGCGGATAATTTGAAAAATGCTTTTTGACAGCAGCCATCTTTGAGCACCGTGCTACCCTCTATGTGGTGGCGGCAAATTCTACATGCTCTTGTTTGGAAACAAACCCACGCGCTTTTTTTTGACAGCCATCATCCGCCATCTTTAAATAACAGAGTACAGTGCTGCCCTCTTAGTTATGGCGGCAAATTCCACGTGCACTTGTTTGGAAACAAAGCCACATGCTCTTTTGACAGCTGTCACCCGCCATCTTTAACCAACAGAGCACTATGCTGCTATCATGCGGGCAATTTCGTTAGCTGTCATCCGCCATCTTTAATGAACAGAGCACCGTGCTGCCCTCATGCGGGGCAATTTCGTTAGCTGTCATCCGCCGTCTTTAATGAACAGAGCACCGTGCTGCCCTCATGCGGGGCAATTTCGTTAGCTGTCATCCGCCATCTTTTAATGAACAGAGCACCGTGCTGCCCTCATGCGGGGCAATTTCGTTAGCTGTCATCCGCCATCTTTAATCAAGAGAGCGCAGTGCCGCACTCTTTAGTTGAAATGTGGTAGCAGACAATTTGAAAAGCTGCTAAGAGAGCATCGTGTTGGCATCTTTATTCTTCGACATGTGGTGGCGGCAAATTCCACATCCGCCATCTGAGAGCACCGTGCTGCGCTCCTGATCGTAGTAGCGGACAATTTAAAAAGAAGCGATTAAGAATATAATCGAACACTGTATTCGATACAACATATGATCAGAACATCGATTTTTCTAATAGAAAACAAGACTACAGTTTTGAATAGCTTGCGTAAGATAGCTATTGTTTGCTTAGCTTCAACATGTGATTATAACATTAAAACATAGCAATACTAGAATCGAACACTGCACTCGATATTGTTAACCTTAAGATGTGATCAGAACATTAATTGTTGTGTTCAAAACACTAGATAAGTGATCAACACGATACGACATGTTTGAGAATACCTTTATACATATCGCGTAACTAGAGTGATGCATTTTTAGACTTGAACACATACTGCTGTTAAAAACCTATTACAACTAGAATCGCGTACTATAGTTCGATGTTGCAGAACACAGCATTGCGAGACTAGAATCAAGCACTGTTTAGAAAAACAAAAAATTCTCTTCTCAACATACTTACTGAGCTGCTCTTCCTGCTCAGTGAAGGTACATCTCTATCGAACGTGCATTGCAAAAGCAAGATTGTAAAACATAACAAGACTAGAATCGAACACTGCACTTGATGTTAACTTCAACATGTGATTAGAACATTAAATCAGGTTCAAACATAGCAAGACTAGAATCGAACTCTTCCTACTCTTTCAAGGTACACCTCTATCGAACATGCATTGCAAAAACAAGATTGTAAAACATAATAAGACTAGAATCAAACACTGCACTCGATGTTGTTAACTTCAACATGTGATTAGAACATGAAATGAGATTAAAACATAGCAAGACTAGAATCGAACACTGCACTAGATGTTGTTAACCTTAACATGTAATCAGAACATTAATTGATGTGCTCAAAACACTAGATAAGTGATCAAGACTAGATTCGAACACTGCACTCGATGTTGTTAACCTTAACATGTGATCAGAACATTAATTGATGTGTTCAAAACACTATATAAGTGTTCAAGACTAGATTCGTACACTGTACTCGATATAACATGTATTTAGAACATGTTAGGGGATACCTTTGTTCTAAGAAAATCATATTGAAATATAACAAGACTAGAATCAAACACTGCACTTGATGTTGTTAACTTTAACATGTGATCAGAACATTAATTGATGTGTATAACTTCCTTTACTTACTCTGGCAAGGTACATCTTTATCGAACATGCATTGCAAAGCGAGTGTGTGCAGGTTTAGACTTGAATACATATTACCGTTCAAAAAAAACATATATACACATACTATAGTGCGATGTTGTAGTACACTACATTGCAAGACTAGAATCAAGCACTGTTTAGGTAAAAAATCTCTTCTCAACATAATTACTGTGCTAGACGATAACATACTTACGAATTTAATCAACATCTTCTTTCTTGCTCTTATTCTTCTTCGAGAGGAAGGGGTAGAAGGAGAAGGTAATACCTAATCTAACATAAAAGAATATGCTAATTCTACAGTATTTATTTACATCTTGTATGTACTAGTTTTATCATGAATGATTTTACTTGTAGTGATGTTTGCGTACGTTTGCTTTCTCGATGTAATTCTTGTATGTACATGCCTTTACGCGTCAGTAAAACTAATAACACAAGATTTGTTCTCTATGCCGCGATATATAATGAAAATAGAACGTTGATTTACTTCTTCTATTTCTAAATCAGTTAGCACGCTAAATCTATTAGGTAAAAAGACTTGAAAGTCTTTGCAGACGCATAAAATCCTTTCTCCAAATTTCGTTTTTAATCTTCGTAGTGAAATTACTTTAAATTGCTCATTTAGCGGTAGACTTGTTAGCGGCTTGGTAGTTGGAGATGAAATATGACCTAGCTGGTTAATCTTCTCAATGGTTTATCTAAAAAGAACAAATATATAAATGTAGCGTTAGCACTTGCATCACACATAGAAATAATATGATATAAAAGGGTAAGTGTGCTAGCCTAGTGTTACGATGTTCGGAAGAAACCAAGTTTCAACCTATAGAGGTCAGACATTGATGAAAGTTTGAAATTATAAGATTAACCTCTTCTACAGCATGAAAGATTGAAGAGAACAACTATTTATCAATAGACTAAAGTTGCTATGTTCGGAAGAAACCAAGTTTGAACCTGTACAGGTCAGACATTGCTGTGAGTTTGAAATTATAAGATTAACCTCTTCTACAGCATGGGATATTGAAGAGAACAACTATTTATCATTAGACTAATGTTACAACGTTCGGAAGAAACCAAGTTTCAACGTATAGCGGTTAGACATTGCTGTAAGTTTGAAATTATAAGATTAACCTCTTCTATGACATGCAGATTAAAGAAAATAACTATTTATCAATAGTCTAAAGTCGCTATGTTCAGAAGAAACCAAGTTTCAACCTATAGAGGTTAGACATTGCTGTGAGTTTGAAATTATAAGATTAACCTCGTCTATAGGATGAGGATTGAAGAGAACAACTATTTATCAATAGACTAAAGTTACGATGTTCGGAAGAAACCAAGTTTCAACGTATAGAGGTCGGACATTGCTGTAAGTTTGAAATTATAAGTTTAACCTCGTCTATAGCATGAGGATTGAAGAGAACAACTATTTATGATTAGCTTAAAGTTACGATGTTCGGAAGAAACCATGTTTCAACGTATAGAGGTCGGACATTGCTGTGAGTTTGAAATTATAAGATTAACCTCGTCTATAGCATGAGGATTGAAGAGAACAACTATTTATGATTAGCTTAAAGTTAAGATGTTCGGAAGAAACCAAGTTTCAACGTATAGAGGTCAGACATACCTTAAAATCTTCGCGCTGCAAACTGTTACTCGGATGAATAAAATGCGTACTTTCAAGCCTGTAACTCGAATGATAATATTCTAGTTGTACCTAAAAAGAAAAGAACAAACTTATATGAATGTAGTGTAGGGTACATCAGCTAACCTAGCTATCTTTACAACTCAAAGTTCGAAAACATACCTTAAAAATGCACGTGCTGCAGTCTGTCACTCGAATGAATAAAATGCGTACTTTCAAGCCTGTAACTCGAACGGTACCTAAAAAAGAAAAGAACAAACGTATATGAATGTAGATGTCTATTACCTAGCGTAGAAGTTGCTTTGCAAACAGTAACTAACAGTTCTAGCTTACCTTAAGATAAAGGCTGAAGAATAACATTCACAGCAGACAGTACTTAGACGGGAGATGTACACGTAATAATCGCATACAGAGAACTGTAAGCGCTTCACGCAGACTGCAGCGAGTAAATATCCTGCTTGTTACCAAGCGGATGTGAAAGTCGCTGACAACTGCAGTACAGTTGGAACTAAATGTTTATGCAACAAGAGCTCTCCTGAGGGTCTTACGCTGAGTTCCGCAGGCTAATGTATTTAAGCTGGGATCGAGCCTGCTGTTGAAGCCGAGGTGTCAGAATTTAAGAGTTCTGTAGCGGATCGAGCCTTAGAAAGTTAGCGCGCGATCTTCGACCTCCGGACTTAAACGGGAGGGTACTAAGCTACATCCGCGGTATTCCTTACCTGTAGGCACTTAAAGGTATTGAGCTAAAACTACATTTAGCTAGATCATGTAATTATACGTTATGACGATCGCGCAGGCCCCCTCGCCTAGCATTTGCTATTTCTTACGGTTTCCAACAGTAGGAGTTCGAACCCGCTATCTTCCGAAGTAGTGAGAATGATTGCGGGTACAAGAGTGTTGAGGGTGATTCATTTGTCGGATGGAGGTGATAAGCCTTGTGCAGGCTTCTTCGGTAGGAGTAGGCTATGTGCCGGTACCGGGACATCTAGTTATAAAACCCGCTACAACAAATTTATCGCGTATACTGCGATTTAAAATCCTAGTCAGGAAGGGTAACCGGTCGTAAAACTATGGTGTATGATCTAAGAGGCGGGGTGTGCAAAAAAGCCAGCATTAAGTAAGGGCTGTTGATAGGGGCGTTAAACCTTGTGCAGACTCCTTCGAAAATGATTGTGAGTACAAGACATTGATGGTGATTCATCTGTCGGATGGAGGCAATAAGCCTAGTGTAAACTTCTTCGGTAGGAGTAGGCTATATGCCGGTACCGGGATATCTAGTTATAAAACCCGCTATAACAAATTTATCGCGTATACTGCGATTTAAAATCCTAGTCAGGAAGGGTAACCGGTCGTAAAACTATGGTGTATGATCTAAGAGGCGGGGTGTGCAAAAAAGCCAGCATTAAGTAAGGGCTGTTGATAGGGGGGCGTTAAACCTTGTGCAGACTCCTTCGAAAATGATTGTGAGTACAAGATGTTGAGGGTGATTCATCTGTCGGATGGAGGCGTTAAGCTGTGTGCAGGCTTCCTCGGTAGGAGTAGGCTATGTGCCGGCACTGGGATATCTAGTTATAAAACCCGCTATAACAAATTTATCACGTATACTGCGATTTAAAATCCTAGTCAGGAAGGGTAACCGGTCGTAAAACTATGGTGTATGATCTAAGAGGCGGGGTGTGCAAAAAAGCCAGCATTAAGTAAGGGCTGTTGATGGGGGTGTTAAACCTTGTGCAGACTCCTTCGAAAATGATTGTGAGTACAAGATGTTGAGGGTGATTCATCTGTCGGATGGAGGCGTTAAGCTGTGTGCAGGCTTCTTCGGTAGGAGTAGGCTATGTGCCGGCACTGGGTTTTACCCTCTCCCTAAGGTAGTATATTACATTCTTAGGCAGTTTCGAGGGCGTGCAAAAAAGCCAGCATTAAGTAAGGGCTGTTGATGGCGGGTGTAAACCTTGTACAGGCTCCTTCAACAGGAGTAGCCTATATGCCTGCACCGTGCAGGCTCTTTTGATAGGGGTAGGCTATATGCTGGTACTGTGTTTTAACCTCTCCGTACAACCATAATATTTTATGTTAGGAGCTTACACCAGCTGAATGCTACACACAGCTAAGAAGACGTTCCGTGAGTTACAAGTGACTTATCAGCACGCAGTGTCCCCGTTCAAGGTTAGTGCAGCCGGAAGATGCGTGTACAATTTCAGCCAACACATGCATTCCGTACCTCGCTCTGAATGACTGCACGGATACAACTTCAAAGATAGTGTTCTATGCGGTAGAACAAAAATGTAACCCATAGCATGCTACTAAAGCTTAACACTGTAAATGTTTGCAGCTCCTTTTTTACTGCTAGATGTAGTTCCTAACGTAACAGGACCGGGATTAAAAATATGTTTTACAGCCGAGTACCCCCTTCCATAACATGAGATTTCAAATCGCAAGTATCGGTTTTACGGCCGGTTGCCCTTCCTGACGCGAGATTTTAAATCACAAGAATCTGTTTTACAACAGGATGCCCTTCCAGGATTTTAAATAACAGTATCTAGCCTCTTACATCATACACTATTGTTTTACGGTCGGTTGCCCCTCCTGACGCAAGAGTTTATATCACAAGAATCTGTTTTACAACTGAATACCCTTCTAAGATTTTAAATAGCAGTATCTAGCCTCTTACATCATACACTATTGCTTTCGACCGGTTGCCCTTCCTGACGTCAAAGAACTGGGATTAAGAATCTGTTTTACAACTAGTTGCTCTTTTTAACACGAGAATCGGGGTTTTACAGCTATATGCTCAAAGCAGTATCTAGACTCTTACATCATACACTATTGTTTTCGACCTGTTGCCCTTCCTGACGTCAAAGAACTGGGATTAAGAATCTGTTTTACAGCTAGTTGCTCTTTTTAACACGTGAATCGGGGTTTTACAGCTAGATGCTCAAAGCAGTATCTAGCCTCTTACATCATACACTATTGTTTCACGGTATGGCCGGTTGGCCTTCCTGACGCGAGATTTTTAATCACAAGAATCTGTTTTACGACTGGTTACCCTTCCTGACGCAAAACTGGCAGTATCTAGCCTCTTACATCATACACTATTGTTTTCGACCGGTTGCCCTTCCTGACGTCAAAGAACTGGGATTAAGAATCTGTGTTACAACTAGTTGCCCTTTCTAACACGAGAATCGGGGTTTTACAGCTAGATGCTCTTCTTAGATTTTAAAAAGCAGTATCTAGCCTCTTACATCATACACTATTGTTTCACGGTATGGCCGGTTGCCTTTCCTGACGCTGAAAGACCAGGATTTAGCCAGTTACCCTTCCTGATGTAACAAGACTAGGATTTACTTTTTAGACTGCACTTAGCTAGAAATAGCCACACGAAATTATTATATAGAAATAGAATTGCTAGGCGGATGACAGCTGACGCAAGAGTGCGGCACGGTGCTCTGTAGTTTAAAGATGGTGGATGACAGCTGACGCAAGAGGGCAGCACGGTGTTCTGAAGTTTAAAGATGGTGGATGACAGCGCATAGGTTTGTTTTCAAACAAGAGAATGTAGAATTTGCCGCCGCCACATTTCAAAGGTATCTAGCTAAAGAGTGCAGCACTGAGGTTTGTGATGCAAGATGGCTTATGATAGCTGTCAGAAAAAAGCATGTGAGTTTGTAGAGTACGTAGAATTTACCGCCACCACAAAGAGGGCAGCACTGTGCTCAAAGATGGCTGCTGTCACGTGGAATTGTCTACCACCACAGGTATCTAGCTAAACGGGGCAGCACGGTGTTCTGTGGATTAAAGATGGCGGATGACAGCTGACGAAATTGCCCGCATGATAGCAGCACGGTGCTCTGTTGATTAAAGATGGTGGATGACAGCTAGCGAAATTGTCCCGCATGAGGGAAGCACGGTGCTCTGTCGATTAAAGATAGCGGATGAGAGCTAGCGAAATTGTCCCGCATGAGGGCAGCACGGTGCTCTGTTCATTAAAGATGGCGGATGACAGCTAGCGAAATTGTCCCGCATGAGGGAAGGACGGTGCTCTGTTCATTAAAGATGGCGGATGACAGCTAACGAAATTGTCCCGCATGAGGGCAGCACGGTGCTCTGTTCATTAAAGATGGCGGATGACAGCTGACAAAAAGCACGTAGCTTTGTTTCCAAACAAGAGCACGTGGAATTTGCCGCCACCGCATTTCAAAGGTATCTAGCTAAAGAGGGCAGCACTGTGTTCTATAGATTAAAGATGGCGGATGACGGTTGTCAAAAAAGCACGTGGATTTGTTTCCAAACAAGAGCATGTAGAATTTGCCGCCACCACATAGAGGGCAGCACGGTGCTCTCTTGATTAAAAATGGCTGCTGTCATGTGGAATTGCCTGCCACCACATTTCAAAGGTATCTAGCTAAACAGGGCAGCACGGTGCTCAAAGATGGCTGCTGTCGAAAAGCATATTTCAAATTATCCGCCACCACATTTCAAAGGTAAGTAGCTAAAGAGGGCAGCACTGTGCTCTATAGATTAAAGATGGCGGATGACAGCTGCACGTGGATTTGTTTATCTCACGCTAGTGAGGTTAAGTTGGTAGCACTAAGGTTTAGGCCCGCCAAGATGGCAGCACTGCCGATGACAGGTGACGAATTTACAGCTACTGCGATAAAGAGGGCAGCACAGTGCTCTGTGGTTTAAAGATGGCGGATGACAGCTCTCAAAAAAGCACGTGGCTTTGTTTATCTCGCGCTAGTTAGGTTAAGTTGGTACTACTGAGTTTTAGGCCCGTCAAGATGGCAGTACTGAGGTTAGCGATGCGTTGTTGTCTGTCAAAAAGCACGTGGCTGTCAAAAAACACGTGGCTTTGTTTACCTCGCGCTAGTTAGGTTAAGTTGGCACTACTGAGGTTTAGGCCCGTCAAGATGGCAGTACTGAGGTTAGCGATGCGTTGATGTCGATGACAGCTGTCAAAAAGCACGTGGCTTTGTTTACAAATTCAAATTTCCCGCGGGTGGTGGAGGGGACCTCTGGGAGGCCTCTGGCTGTGGTGGTGGTGGAGGATGCATCTGGGAGGCCTCTGGCTGTGGTGGTGGTGGAGGTGACCTCTGGGAGCCTGCGGTGGCGGTGGCCGCAGAATCCCTGTATTATACTACTGATGGTCTTAGGCGTCCTCCCCTCTTTAGAAGATATGATTTCCGATTGAAACTGGGCTGGGCCTTGATGTGCAGATAGTGGCGCGGACTCAGCCGAGCACCCTAGTCATTTTCTATTGCTGTGGTTAGCAAAGGTAAAACCAGAAGTAGGACAAGAAGATATACTATTTGACAAGTTACAGTTCTTAGCCTGGTGTGTGAATGGCCCGCATTTGGAACAACCTTGAGAAGACGATCCTCTTCCGTACTGAATTTTAATGGGACAGCATAGTCCCCATTTCTACCCGCAGACACTGACATTAATTTATTAACTTTATTAGACAGTTCATAAATATATTGAGCCAAGGAGTTTGGCATATTTTAGTGCTCATCTCTGATTTTAAGAGGAAATAGATCCCCTACACTATTACAGAAATTAAAGAGTATAGCCTGAACACGTTTAAGCTGGTTTACTTTCCGGGTTGAACCGTGTTGTCGTTTTTTGTACATTATATACAGTTTGCTGACGTTCCGAATACATCGCAGTATTCTTTGTCAGGGCGACTGAAATACCCCTACTAGATCCGAGGTAACCAGTCTCCCAGGCAGCAATCCCACTACAAAGGGTGGTTCCTGACCTTGATCTATATATCCTAGCCTTTCTGGCTGACGTAAGCAGTGAAAAAAAGAGATCTACATCATTCAGAATTCTTTCATCCGCACGAAGAAAATGCTTTCGAGAGCGGATATGAACTCATCATCATCATCAACATCCTAAACCATCTCCAGTTTCCCGGGTGTGGTATATGTACCATGTGCCTTGTACCATTCCTCCTCCACCAACTTGTTGCAATCATGACCTCTCAGCAATGCATCGTTCTTAACTGAATCTATCCATTTCCTTCGTGGCCTTCCCACGGGTCGTCTTCCTTACTTTTCTGTCAAATTCCTTCCTTGCAGTTCTGTTAACTGGCATCCTCTTCATGTGGCCAAACCACTTCAGTCTTGATATCTGAATCTTATTGAGGAGAAAATCATCTATTCCTACTTCTTCTCGAATTTTCTCATTCCTAACATTGTCTTTCCTGGTTTTATGGATCACAGTGCGTAGAAATTTCATTTCAGCTGCCTGGAGTTTGTAATTATCTCTATTGGTCAGTGTTGTGGTTTCGAGACTGCGTGTAAGAATTGGTGTATAATAGGACCTGTACAACGTCATTTTTGTTTTCATAGGTATTTGGTCATCCCACAGCATGTGTCTTACCTGGTGGATAAATTGTGTTGCCTTATTGATTCGATTGTTCACCTCATGTTTTGCTAGGTTGTCATTTGATTGAACGCTGCCAAAAAAGAGCGGAACTGAACTCTGCTAACTAATTAAGGAATATTACAATGTAATTAACATGCAGATAATTATGATAACCACACCTGATGATTTATTGTTTGTATAAAAGTTCTAGTCTTCTCTCTTTAGCTCTTGTGTACTGCTCTGTTTCTTTCTTATTAAACTCCGGGATGTTTCCCAAGGCTGAACAGAGCCATCTTCTCATAGTGTTTCTCAGAAAAATGTCAACCCCATTTTGAGTGGAAGAACGACGTTAACTTTCAACAGTTGGCATGTGTATGGTGACGGTTTTATTCACAGCATTGACGCATTACCAGAAAGTTATTCCGAATGAAGAAGCCTTAACAACGTTTTAGCACCGGCAGCCACTCGCAGACCTGGTCTTGAATATAGAACTTGCAATTCTATTTTCAGTTTTTGTTCATTCAGAGAAGGGTAAGCTTGAAGAGTGACTAAAAAGTGATGTTCAGGGAACGTCTCGCTATACTGCTCAATACTGCTAAAAAGAAATAGCTTTGGCGAACTCAGATGACTAGAAAATTGAACATTACTGCAATAATTTGCACAATAACACCACGAAATTCAATAGCAGGTGTACGATTATATGCCGATCTTACCTCGTTCCTACAACTTTGTTTGTTAAAGGGTTCACTTGCAGTCTCGTCGTATTTATAATCTCTGTGCATTGCTCTTTGTATCGAGATATCGATTATAGGAAATACCTTAGCATTGTTGATTTTACTGCGGTGTGAAAATTATTAGAAAAATTTGAAAATTTTGTATAAAATCACTTTATTCATTGATATTTTTCTTCCAATTGAAATTAATCACATATTTAGTATTTGGTATGCATTCTCTTTGATTATATGGCAGATTCAGTGCGATATGGCATGCTTTCTACATTTTTTTGCAGGAATCTTTGATTTGCTTATCATAGTGCCATTTATTAATAAGTGTCTCTATGATATTTATCTTTGTTGTAATGCTGTTTTTCTTCAGTTTTCATTTCACAATGGCCCAGAGATTCTCAACGGGGTTTACATCTGGACTACTGCAGGCCAAGAAAGTGCTTTTACTTTGTTTCCACTTAAAAGCTTCGTCACAGACTTCGTTTTATGGCAAGGAGCAACATCGTGTATGAATACAAAGTCACCATTGGGAATCCACTCTCTCATTTGCGTCAATAATCTTCTTTCAAGTACTGTTTTGTATTGAGGCTGGTTCATCATACCCTCTACAATATACAGACGTCCTATACCATGAACTGACGTAACACTCCAGACCATAACCTGGATGGGATGCTTGACAGTTTGAGCAATTAATTGGGGCAAGAACTCTTCATCAGTGCTTCTCCTCACGTACTCACTACTTTCGCCTGTTATTGCAAACACTGGTTCGCCGGAAAGAACATGCCTGGAATATTAAAAACATATCTAATACCATACACACATCAGTATAATGAAAATTAAATGAATAAGTTTCTTGCAAGGGGAATTTCATTCATTTGTGTTAAATTTGGAATTTTCTTACTTCAGAATATCGTATCATAATTCAGGTTCATTGACTGGTATTATTATAAGTAACCAATTATAATTTTATAATACCTTGCTCCAGTCATCTCCGAATCGTTCACTCACGTCTTTTGCCCACGCTTCATCCAGGTGTCAGCGCAAGACACACACACAAGCCAGTAACGGGAACATCTGATTCAGTTGTTTCCAAGTCACTGTTTAGGTTCACAGCTTCCTGCACTGATGATGTCAGATTATCCTCACATTACTTCTCTTTGTATGAGTCTACCTTGCAGCTGGGGGTGGCATGTTCATAATTCCACAAAACAAGCTGGTATCTTCCCTTCCAATACCTGAACATCTCATTCCATAGCACAATCTCAGGTTGCTTCATAAGTCCAGTTATTCACTTCAGACGTTCTAGAAGCAATATAAAACTGACAGCTGTCACAATACAAATATAACGTACAGAGTACACCAACCCTCTCTTCGTCATCATATAACTTCAAATCTCGCGCACAACAGTTAGCACATGCACAAGCTGAACGAATAACTTCTCGCAGAATCCTCAAATCTATGAACCTAAACCCACTTGAGGATTTATCTTCCATCTTGTATTCATCGAACGAAATGCCTCAATCAATATTCGTCTCAGCAACACTGGATATCTTGAACGAAGGACTGCGGATACTGGTATCCTGTTCTGTGCCTTGCCCTCATACATTCGATTTCTTTTTCGTAAACCGAGAAGAACTGTCCTTTTTTTACTTTCTTCAAAACTCTACGTTCACCTCAAGGCATACTGTTACTTTGAATAACATACAACTAACAAAATTAGCAATTGGTAAATCGGATATGAAACCACAGCAACACATATAGATAAATACGCTGTCAACAAAGGAACCTGAAGAATGCGGCGGCCATACTTTTCCACAGCTTTATTGATGACAGGTTTCCATGGAAGAAAGACAAACACGTGGAAATTCTCGTAAGAGTAATGAAAAAACTCGTCCTACAGAGTTGGGCGTGGCAGTATACAAGCAGTTACAGATACTCATTTTTCTCATATTTACAGATGGCATTGACCTGTAATTTTTTTTAATCCTGACATGTTAAGGTATATTATGAGCAAATAAAAATTTGTTGTTTTTACTCATTTTTACGTATGTTCCCCCTTAAAAGGTGTTTTATGTGTATCATAGGTAGTTTAAGACAGTATAGTACATCATCTGTGTCAAGACACATACAAAATGTAGTTACTAAGGAGATACTCTAATATCAAAATAAAGCTACACTAGAGGGTTCGGTCAAAGCTTTAAGAGTATTATGTCAGCAGATTGGAAAAATGGAACAATACCCACTGGCTGGAAACGATCCATCATCTACGTTCCTATACCAAGAAAGGCGATCTGTTGGACTGCACAAACTACAGTACGCTTGTCCTAATATCACATGCTAGTAAGGTGTTGCTCAAGATCATGCAACGAAGATTAGAACCTTAATTGTCTAAACCTCGAGCTCGTTTTAGGATAGATATCATTAATAATATGCGTTGGATGGTAGAGGGAGCACAGGAGTTGGTCATCAGAAGGCCTTTTATAGTGTAAATCACAGGACCATGAGGGATGTCCTTAGACGGATTAACATCTCTCTGTTTTGGATCCCAACTACCGATTTAAATTCACACTCTTGACTTAGTTATATGGTTCTCCGAGTACTGATATACATTTTACCTGGACTTTTTCTGACCGTAATTTGGCAGGTGCGATCCTAGCTCAGTCAGGTGGTATTTGAAGGTGTTCATATACGTCATCCCCAAGCTGGTAGATTTACGAGCAGGTAAATGTGCTCTTGCGGGACTAACTTCCGGCACCTCGGCGTCTTCGAAAACTGTACTAGTAGAGTAGTTAGTGGTACGTAAAACCAATAACAAAAATATTCAATACTATTGCTGAAATTGTACTTTTTCTGTTCTTCTGGGTTTATTTAATCTTACTGTATATTATTTACTTCTCATTGGCAACGGTGAGGTTTGGATTCGTGGTTCCTTCTTATAGTTAACCCCAGGAATACTAACGGGGGGTACATTGTGCCCACCACCTGCTATTGATTGCTCTGTTTCTTGTGACATTTGATATTAAAAGGCTGTAAAATGTATTCATTGTTACCAACTCCGAATGGTGTATTTGGTTTGCTCATTTTTACCGTCTGAAGGCGGCGCAGTCATTCAAACATGAGTGAGCAAGAAGTAACCCCTTCACTTAATTAGTATTGGCAGGATTTATAGCGTTGTTGGCCACTCACAGTAAAATTGAAATAGTTTCTTTCTTGACTGCTACTAGACATTACTAACTGGATAGTTCTGTGTGTACTCCAAGAGCATTGCACCTGATGGATGGATGCTGGAATACTCTCCGAGATAGCTAATTCGTCTGAAGATGACGACATTGATGTTACTGTTAGTGAAAACGAAGAAGGAACTGAGAATATATATATATATATATATTAAAAAAAGCGAGCTGGATTACCATCATGTAAGAGATACACAGATAAACCCAGTTTCAAAACTGTTATCCGCCAGACGCGTAGAAATGATTCATCAGACTGAATGTAGAACATTGAAAATATTTGCACTTTAACAATAGCTCAGTCAGCAGTTTATTTATGGGGTTGACAGCTGATAATGTTACCTAGTTGAAATATATTTCTTTAGTTTGAACCCTTGAACTTACCATTCCATCGTTGGTCGGCCACGGCTGCTACAGTAGAACAATCTAGAACTCTTAAATCATCGGTCGTTGCGGGAATAAATTCGGTCACGATCTTAACCAAACGATGGGGTTCAGAAGAGAGCCTAACTACTTGAAATGAGGAGCAAAAATGTGCTTACTAACTTTTATTAAATTGAAATAGCACGATAACATCATTAATTTAATATGCATTCTTGCAAAATAAAAAATATAATAAATTATTGATTTTTGAATGTTCCAAACACAGTCACATTACATAACGTCAATTTGTTTCTTACAATATCGAAGAGTTGCTTCGGAGAAGTTAATATGTTAGTGGACAGCGAAACTGAAAAAGGGAAGACCTGAAAACCGGGCACCTATTATTCCAAACGAGAACTGAGAGTTAATCCACACGATCCGTGGAAAATCTGACTTTCAACAAGTAGAACGCCTGATTTTCTCTCAATTAAGGTTATCCACCAGTCGAATACCCTTCACGGATACGGAACACCCGCCGAATGGACCCTTAATCGAACCAAACTGACTATCAGTTGCTTTGGATAGGTTGCGAAATATTATGTGAAAGCATGGTGTTCCCTACGAATTAACAGCATCATTCACAAATGAAATAAAATCCCACCATGTATTTGTTATTCATGACACCCTTAAGTGATAAGGTAATCCCGATGCTAAATGTGCATCACCCAAAACAGCTGTTCAGAAGGAACCAACAACAACAGGATCCGTGAGGATCTTACGTTATGTCGTTCTAAAGGAACAAAACTGCGAAATGCAGGAAACACTTACTAATCATGCATTTAAAGAAATGCCAAACACTGAAGTTAATTAAAAAAGTGGAAAGTCACTTGAAAAGTATTATTATCGAACCGATTTTCAGGTTAGAAATGGGTTTGTTATGCTTAATAAAATTACCAGTCCACGCTAAAATTTACTACAACTTTAAGGAATTCTTTCCCTTGAAAAACAATGCTACCAGTACAGATCTATCTATTTATTGTCTGTCCCAACACACTACTTCTAAAGTGATTACTTAATTAAATTTAACTATGAATGAAATGAAAAATACAACACGGGTTGAAAATAAAATATTGTTACTGGCTGACGAATCGAAACCGCATTCGCAACTCAAGTCTCACACTAATACACTAAGTGTCAATATGCACACTATCAAACGAAATGGACGTCAAAACGAGGAAACAATAAAGTCCGTAAAATAAATTAACATCTCGAAGTCATTACAGCTCAACGCGCGCGGAGAATCACAGTAAAAATATTAAATCTCCATCAGGTCGAGGTCCAATATTTGGGCAACCCTCACTCGTCGATAGCGGTCCCGTTATCTCAATGGAGAGCTACGCATTGACCCTCTTCATAAATCATATCATACTGTAGATGCTACCTTCGTCCAGGCCACTTCAACAAAAAACAAAAGAAACATCTAAACTGAGACTTGAGTGTGTACAGCTACCATCCCAGACCTATCGTCGGGCTCACTTCAAATCTGTACATCCTAACACTAATCATTACGTACATGATACCTTCCAAATTCTATCGTCGGGCGTGAACTAGGACGTCTCATCATCAGTGACAGGAAGGATAACATGTGACGTCCTAAATCTATCGTCGGGCGTCAAAGTGGGTCGTACTACGCCTCCCTTAACATATCAGGCGAACTAGCAATTTCAAACGAACTCTGACATTTAATACTAAATCTGGTCAGACAAATAACGCACGACGGAACCAACGTCTCTTACTATCAAATGAATGCAAGTCGAAAAAATACAGTAAGTCTCTACCTCATCACAATACGTGAACTCAAAAATAAATATACGTGACGAACGATTCTCCACCTCGAACACAATCTCAGCCTGTGCACTGAAAGTTTAGGGAAGCAAATGAAAATTCCCAACACACGCTTACCATTTAGTGGATGCCTTCAAAATAATAATCATCACTACCGCGTTCGAAACTCTCAAATCGCCCACCATCAATTCCAACTATTTTTATCAATGACCTACCCAGTGAACAAATTCAATACAACACCAACCGTGTGTCCAAAGTACTCTTTTTTATCCTTGAGGTCGCATCATTTTAATATCAAACGGGCTTTAAGTAGAAAATCGCTGTACGTTTACTACCAAGATTTAAACATTTTACTAGAGTCGTTTCACTTGGGGTTTTACTAGAAAATTTACGGTGCTTCACACAGTAGTCGTCTCAAATTCGGATTGGTAGCGGAAAACAATACAGCCTGCCTCAACACAGCCAGTTTCCTAAATACTTCCTCTTCAAAAAGATAGCCTGTCTCAAACTCATTCTCCTCGCTTTATTCCAGCGGTATCCCTGAAAATCCAGGCTTCATTTCATCTATCTCTCTCTCATCTCCACATACATATAAATTCATCGCTCTCAATCCCTTTTCTTTCAAGACCCTTTTTCATAATTCAATCCCCTGGTGAAAATAACTACCATTATAAAACACATCTCTTACTTTACTATTATTACGACTTTCAGACCTCGAGAATCCAAGAGCACACAGCGACCTTTCGTATCATTGATATACACGATGTCTCCAAATTTTCTTCCCATTAAAGACTGTAACTCTATCAAATTTTATTGAAATTATCTAAATATGCCCACGATCCTTGTAAAAATAAATATACTGGTTAAATGCAATTTTAACATAGAAAAATTTCCTTATCCCGCGGTAGACATTATTATTATTATTATTATTATTATTATTATTATTATTATTATTATTATTATTATTATTATTATTATTATTATTATTATTATTATTATTATTATCGACCAACATTTCTGACTTCAACTTATAATTGAAATTTAGATATTCGCCACGACTAATTTACACTTATAACTTTCCAAAAATCCACGCTTTGGACAATATCTCATCGAACATTTAACACCAAATTTTAACCGTCGCATTTTACCGTTCTTGACATGAAATTTACACACTGAAATTTTCACATGCTGCCCAAAAATTACAACACCTTTCGCCTGATAATTACGAATATCAACCCGACAGTCATCTGGAAAGTTTTGTTGGGACAGAACAATAACTAACTACAACATAATACAAATATAGACAGACCTTAACCATGGCATCATTCCCAGCATTCTGGTCGCATCGTCACCAGCAGACCTCGGGCTTAGCCGCACATTTTCACAGATAACATTTTCATTTCCAAAATCTCACTCTTACAAACACTACCCTTCTCACACACGATATTAAAATTACCACATAAATCAGGCACCTTCTCTGTAATTTGCACCACGAACTTCCCTCGTTCTGCAGTCGACTGCAACTGTCTGACTCGCTCCCAGAGTCGTCTCTCTCCGTTACTCCAATAAAACAGGTGTTCAACAGATAAAGGTAGCAGAACTACTCTGAATAGCTTCCCCAAACCCTCTTCACTTTCAAGCGTACATGAGATGATATAAATAAAACCTGCTGTGTATATTTCAACCAGCCTACACTTTCCTAGTTCGTCGGCAAACGTTCAGAACTTTTCCAATCACTTTCTCTTCTTACCCAAGTATGTGGACCTTAGCCACGGACATGTATTTAATTATTTGTCGATCAATCTGGCGCGAATTTCCAATGACGACGGGCACAAGCTCCCGCGGCTTCAAGTTCCAGATCGACACTGAAAAATTTACGGTGGGGGGTTTCTTTTATAATCTCAGAAGGGACGCTATCCCCACTATGAGGCTTTATTGTGTAATCTGCTAATTTTGCGTCTAATAGACCGATTTTGATGAGACTTGTCCCAGAACTCCGGACAGGCTTGCACTTATTTTAGATGTTAATCTTATAATTTTACTACACTCACAACAGGGGAAATAAATTATTTCTGCCCGTGCGTTTCGCGCGTTTTCTTCATTCACTGACCTTGGCACGTGTAGCTGGTTCGCTGATCGGACGCCAACATGTACTTAGGCTTAACTACATTTAAGTTTTTCCCTGGGGGCTCTGTCTTCACGTAGGGTTTACGAATAATTTTACTCATTTATTTCTTTATTTACTGTATTGCCAAAATCCCTCGTTTATAGAATTCCATGAATTTAAAGAATTGTCGGGCACTCGAGTTCCACTGAGGTGTCCCGGTATTTCACGAGCTTGCCGTGAGATCCTTCCCACGCTACATCGGGGCTCTTAGGAGCGCAACATGGCTGCCCTCAAACATAAAAGTAGTTTCTTAATACCAAATAAATATTTAGAAGAAAAATATTTTTCTCTCCGTAGAATTATGGGTTCATAATCCACCTACAACGACGAAATGTTTACCCAGAAAGGGGAAATATTTAAATATATATATTCCTTCAAAATTCTGAATGGGAATTTTGATACAAATGAACCATGATTCTACGTAAAATTTCCCAGTCGATCTCACTCTTGACGTAGGGCTCTGTTACTTTCACGTATTTCCCTGTTTTCTTCTTCCAACAATAGAATTGCGTTACAGATGTCATCAATAAAGTCTTCTCTTAAGAACGAACATTGTAAACATTCAGCGTCTTCCTCTTCATTACTCCGGCTGCTTGCCTGTCCTTGGAGTGGTGCCTCGACATGTCTTCCTCTCGACGTGACGATCATATTTACGGGTTGCACTTCTTCTTCTTCTCCTTCGGTGACCATTTCCCCAGCTGGTAAGGCTGCGTCATCCTGTAGTGGAACTCTTTCTTCTGCTCTATGGTAAACCTTTAAAATTTCTTGTTGGGTTGCGGTCGTCATTTAATTGGAGTTGCTAGGAGTCTGTTTCTTGCTATTATCGATGTTATGTGCGTCATTTGCTTGTCTTTGCAGCCTGCCTCTCTCTCTCTCTCTCCCGATACCTGCTATCTGCATTTCACTGAAGTGGCTCTCCGGCATATCTTCCCCTTATCAAAGAAACAATGTTGACGGGCTATGACGTCTAACCATAGTAACGGTACTTTCTCGACGTATCCTTCCGCTGTCCTCCATCTGCCTTCTTCAGATATCTTGGCCTCCAGGATATCTTCCATCAGATCCTCAAAGAATTCTTTTACAGTTAACTGCGGGTCTTCCTTCATTTGGTAAAAGTGATCCTGATATCTCCCAGTCATCTTTAAGACGTTCGTGATCCATGAGCCTTGAGATTTTTTCGTCTCAACGTACAAATTCTGGCCTTTAGCCTTTGCGTCATTGTCAATTTTCAGTTGACTACCAAGGTCTAGATTATGATCCTCCGTAGCTTGACTCAGATTTCCAACCATCTTTGATTGCATGTCCGCTGTACTGATCTCATTACTAACTTCACTCTCGTTGAATCTGACTTTCTCGTCCGTCTGCTCCTGGGCTAAGGTATTCCCTCTCGAATCCTGTTCACAATTACTATTGACATCCTCGGACTCTTTGGTGTGGACGATCCTACTCTGTTTATCGTCATTAGCGTTCTTTCCCATTTCAGCTGCTCCCTCTTTGAATTCTGTACAACCAACCTCTGTCTCTGGAACCTTATTCTCAACTTTCACGTGTCTATCGGTCATTTCTTTAGAGCCTACCTTTGAATCATTATTATTTCTCTTGCAAACATTTCGTAACTCACCCACACTACTCTTTAAATCGTTAAAAGTGTCTTTCAAGCTAACCTTCAACTCATGTACCCCACACTTTAAATCGTCATGACTTTCTTTCAAACTATCTTGAAAATCATACATACTACTCTTTAAATCGTCCCTAGTGTCTTTCAAACTAGCTGCCAAACACTTACGCTGAACTATCATGTCGTCCATTTTACTACTCAAATTCTCATTGAACTTACCATGTAAATTCTCCATCTTACTTATCCGACTCTCCTTCTGGACTTTCATGTCCTTCATCATCTGCATTAGCCTCTCCATCATCGCCTGACACTCCATCTCACAATATCACAAAGAATACAATAATGAGTACGCTGGCTGTTGATGCAACCAGAATACTCCAAACTACTTAAGGAAATAATTCACTATCTACTGCGTTTTCACATACAAACGCCATTATAATTTAATACCGAAACTGACAACATTCCAACAGTTGTCTTATAAAATTTCGTTTATGCGGCTGGTATCACAAATTGTTTAATAAAAAGAAAATTCTGAAGTTAATAAGTTACTCTGGATAAATATCCCAAATAGTTTCGCTTCCGTAAATTAATTAAACAAAGAACATGTTAACGCATAAACTTTGAATGTAATTCAGCGTTACCACTTCCAAAATTTATAATGGCAACATGACATAAGCTTCAATAAAGCTTTAAGTACTGGTTTCCTAAAATGCATTGTGACTGTTATTATTATTATCTGCCAAGTAGTTACGCTCCTCGTTAAACGTGATAATATCTAGCACTCTCATTGGGCATAATTCGTTTAACTGTGGCTCAGCCATAGTTCTCACCCGCTTGTATTATTTATAATGTGGCTTAGGCCTCAACATTAATTTATATTTTCCTAACATTTATTTTCAATATATAATTTCATTATCGTTATCGTGCCATCGTATCGTTATCGTGACTTTGGGCTTCTCATCGTTATCGTTATATAAGCCCCACGTTGGGCGCCACTTCTTACTGAACCCTTGAACTTACCATTCCATCGTTGGTCGGCCACGGCTGCTACAGTAGAACAATCTAGAACTCTTAAATCATCGGTCGTTGCGGGAATAAATTCGGTCACGATCTTAACCAAACGATGGGGTTCAGAAGAGAGCCTAACTACTTGAAATGAGGAGCAAAAATGTGCTTACTAACTTTTATTAAATTGAAATAGCACGATAACATCATTAATTTAATATGCATTCTTGCAAAATAAAAAATATAATAAATTATTGATTTTTGAATGTTCCAAACACAGTCACATTACATAACGTCAATTTGTTTCTTACAATATCGAAGAGTTGCTTCGGAGAAGTTAATATGTTAGTGGACAGCGAAACTGAAAAAGGGAAGACCTGAAAACCGGGCACCTATTATTCCAAACGAGAACTGAGAGTTAATCCACACGATCCGTGGAAAATCTGACTTTCAACAAGTAGAACGCCTGATTTTCTCTCAATTAAGGTTATCCACCAGTCGAATACCCTTCACGGATACGGAACACCCGCCGAATGGACCCTTAATCGAACCAAACTGACTATCAGTTGCTTTGGATAGGTTGCGAAATATTATGTGAAAGCATGGTGTTCCCTACGAATTAACAGCATCATTCACAAATGAAATAAAATCCCACCATGTATTTGTCATTCATGACACCCTTAAGTGATAAGGTAATCCCGATGCTAAATGTGCATCACCCAAAACAGCTGTTCAGAAGGAACCAACAACAACAGGATCCGTGAGGATCTTACGTTATGTCGTTCTAAAGGAACAAAACTGCGAAATGCAGGAAACACTTACTAATCATGCATTTAAAGAAATGCCAAACACTGAAGTTAATTAAAAAAGTGGAAAGTCACTTGAAAAGTATTATTATCGAACCGATTTTCAGGTTAGAAATGGGTTTGTTATGCTTAATAAAATTACCAGTCCACGCTAAAATTTACTACAACTTTAAGGAATTCTTTCCCTTGAAAAACAATGCTACCAGTACAGATCTATCTATTTATTGTCTGTCCCAACACACTACTTCTAAAGTGATTACTTAATTAAATTTAACTATGAATGAAATGAAAAATACAACACGGTTGAAAATAAAATATTGTTACTGGCTGACGAATCGAAACCGCATTCGCAACTCAAGTCTCACACTAATACACTAAGTGTCAATATGCACACTATCAAACGAAATGGACGTCAAAACGAGGAAACAATAAAGTCCGTAAAATAAATTAACATCTCGAAGTCATTACAGCTCAACGCGCGCGGAGAATCACAGTAAAAATATTAAATCTCCATCAGGTCGAGGTCCAATATTTGGGCAACCCTCACTCGTCGATAGCGGTCCCGTTATCTCAATGGAGAGCTACGCATTGACCCTCTTCATAAATCATATCATACTGTAGATGCTACCTTCGTCCAGGCCACTTCAACAAAAAAAACAAAAGAAACATCTAAACTGAGACTTGAGTGTGTACAGCTACCATCCCAGACCTATCGTCGGGCTCACTTCAAATCTGTACATCCTAACACTAATCATTACGTACATGATACCTTCCAAATTCTATCGTCGGGCGTGAACTAGGACGTCTCATCATCAGTGACAGGAAGGATAACATGTGACGTCCTAAATCTATCGTCGGGCGTCAAAGTGGGTCGTACTACGCCTCCCTTAACATATCAGGCGAACTAGCAATTTCAAACGAACTCTGACATTTAATACTAAATCTGGTCAGACAAATAACGCACGACGGAACCAACGTCTCTTACTATCAAATGAATGCAAGTCGAAAAAATACAGTAAGTCTCTACCTCATCACAATACGTGAACTCAAAAATAAATATACGTGACGAACGATTCTCCACCTCGAACACAATCTCAGCCTGTGCACTGAAAGTTTAGGGAAGCAAATGAAAATTCCCAACACACGCTTACCATTTAGTGGATGCCTTCAAAATAATAATCATCACTACCGCGTTCGAAACTCTCAAATCGCCTATCATCAATTCCAACTATTTTTATCAATGTCCTACCCAGTGAACAAATTCAATACAACACCACCCGTGTGTCCAAAGTGCTCTTTTTTATCCTTGAGGTCGCATCATTTTAATATCAAACGGGCTTTAAGTAGAAAATCGCTGTACGTTTACTACCAAGATTTAAACATTTTTCTAGAGTCGTTTCACTTGGGGTTTTACTAGAAAATTTACGGTGCTTCACACAGTAGTCGTCTCAAATTCGGATTGGTAGCGGAAAACAATACAGCCTGCCTCAACACAGCCAGTTTCCTAAATACTTCCTCTTCAAAAATATAGCCTGTCTCAAACTCATTCTCCTCGCTTTATTCCAGCGGTATCCCTGAAAATCCAGGCTTCATTTCATCTATCTCTCTCTCATCTCCACATACATATAAATTCATCGCTCTCAATCCCTTTTCTTTCAAGACCCTTTTTCATAATTCAATCCCCTGGTGAAAATAACTACCATTATAAAACACATCTCTTACTTTACTATTATTACGACTTTCAGACCTCGAGAATCCAAGAGCACACAGCGACCTTTCGTATCATTGATATACACGATGTCTCCAAATTTTCTTCCCATTAAAGACTGTAACTCTATCAAATTTTATTGAAATTATCTAAATATGCCCACGATCCTTGTAAAAATAAATATACTGGTTAAATGCAATTTTAACATAGAAAAATTTCCTTATCCCGCGGTAGACATTATTATTATTATTATTATTATTATTATTATTATTATTATTATTATTATTATTATTATTATTATTATTATTATTATTATTGTTACGGAGATATCCGTGGTAGTTATGCATGAAAGAAGGTGCGGGCGTGAACGGGTCTCAAACTACCGAATCAAAGTTAATGTAAAATTTAACAAGGTTATATTTTCTTTTCTAAAACAAAGAAATAACAAGCATGGCAGGTACGAAGTAGCAAGTCAAAAAGGGTAGTTACAATATTTACAGAATTTGGGCTTCGCGCCCTGACTTTACACTGCTTGGGCAATCAGCTCAGTTTTACCCCAAACACAAGTTTCAACAGAGGGGCAGAAAACCCCATTCATGTCTAGGAGCCCTTGCTCCAAATTACACTGAAAAGCCTCCACGAGGCGTACAACACTCAATTTTCAAAAGAGCCACTCGCTCTCAAATTTAAGCCTCTTCCAGGCCACACCAAACTCCACCTTCAAGTTGTCCTCAACGGACGTAAACACAGGGGTAAAATACCCAATCTACTGAGGTCTATTAAATGAAAAGCAGGTTAATTAAATGACCTCTAAAATAACAATTTAAGAGGAGGCGAACTTGCACTCCTAATACACTTTGATTAAGACCTACTTGGCACTAGGCCGTTAATACAAGGGCTAATCCCATACTAAAGAGGTGACTTAAGAAGAGCACAATTTGTTTTACGTTATCGAAGAATAGGTTGAGAAAAATAAGTTCACCTCAAAACAATATGAGTGGGAGCTCGAGAGGGTTAGCACTCTCTATCCCAGTATGTAGCTTTAAAAGAGAATAAATGAAAAGAGTAGTTACATTTAGGAAACGGTTACATGGTGGAAAGCTTAGAACCCGCCCCGAGAGTTAAACTGCTGAGCAAGCAAAGAAAGAAGTTATTAATCGGCCATTACCTTATTGATGACCGCTGCCGAGGAAAGAGGCGCTTCCCGCCTCCTGCTATGTACTTTATACACTGAAAGATGGAACAGAAGTGGCCCGGAGACCCTAAAATCAGCAGTTTAAATACTCTCGCAAAAGTTTCTAGGCGTTAGGGGAATGAAAACACCCTCCCGCGAGGATTTTATTGGTAGATCAATAAACCCCCTACACAATACTAAGAAGAAACACATAATTGGTGGAAAATTAATTCAAGAAATTCGGGATAGGCTAGATTTAAAACAAGGGGAAAGAAGGGGTTAATATTGCCAACTTAACCAATGACTGAAAGAAATTTAGCAAAGAACAAACATTTGAAATAAAAATTTCTCCACAAAATAGTTCTTTGACTCCGCACTAGGTTGCACTATTGTTGATCTTCAGTAGTGTCCTCTAGAAGAGAAAGTTCACACTTCTTACTTCAAGCAAAACAAAAACACATCAAAAATGACACAGTTCAAAAACTCAAAATTTTCCACGTGGTGACATCTTTTGAGAAAGTAGAGAATTAATAGCGTAGATAAAGTTCAGACTTCCTCCAGCAGAGGAGTTTCAACTGGCGCAAATTTTAAATTAGCGGAGTGGAGGTGTACCGCCCGGAACAGACCTCCCCCCCAAAAGTTCCTCCCGGGGTGACACCTGAAATTGTTTGCAAACAAGGTCCAAGTTTTGATGTAGATATGGAGATTAATTGCCAAAAAAAATTTATAAGATTTTCTTAATTTGGTTTGATTCAGTTCCAAAATTTTGTTGTTGCAGGTGAAGTAAAGTCTTTATATTTGTAGAAGTTGAATTCTGAAGATAAACTTTTAATACTTAAAAGTGATGAAAAATTTTGCAATGTCCACCAAATATTGCTGTTGAGTTCCCAAGTGTAGTCATTGCTTATAGTAACTGTTCATGTAGTTGATGTTAATGAAGTTGGATGGCCAGACCGGCCGTTGCAGCTTGCGTCCAGAGGAGGCCGCTCGGACCCCTCAAGTACCCTGAGATACCGCTCGCCCGCACTATGAGGGGAGCAGAGGTGTTGAAACACGCCGCGCCCGCGGTGAACATATACAGGCTGCGGGCAAGTAGCAGGTCGTAAGCCGCACATCAGCCTAGGCCGGGAGGAGAGCTCCGGCTCGCCGTGCACATGTCGTCCTCGCTGGGGCCGAGGGGGCCCTTCCTCAAACCCAGTTGCGGCACGGCGCCGCGCGGCTGCGGGGGCACTGAAACATTAAAGCTAGGCGGCAGAATTGTGTTGGACCATCATGTTTCTTTTGAGGGCACAGGCATGTAGAGAGATTGAGGGGCCAGCGGCGTGCAGATATCCATGGCATTTCATCTAAGCCAGCCACTGTGTGTAGTGGAGCAGGAGACGGGAGCGTGGTAATGGCCGTGGCAAGGACAGGATAGCAGTTTAACAAATCGGGGGAGGTTTCACAGAAATGCTTACATATAAAAAAATAGAAGGAGCAGAATGCCTTAAGAGTGGAACTCAAAAAAAAAATATAACCTTCATATTCCTATCAAATTATATGAAGCAAGTTGACACAAAATTTACACCGGTTTCACCTGGGACAGGTGAACCCTAATATCCTCTCGGTGGCTGGATTGCTTACTAACAATGTAACCGGCGTAAGAAAATCGAGAATGATGCATGGCCCATGAAATCTGGGGGCAAGCTTGCCCGCGGGAACAAAATTCTTGACCATCACCTGGTCACCTACCTTCAAAGTGGTGGGTCTCCGTCCACGATCATACTTTTCCCTAACCTTTTCATGAGATACCTTAAGATTGGCTTTAGCCTTCTTCCAAAGATCTTTAATCTTATCCGGATCTATTGTCTCGGGTAGAATGTCACTCAGAGACCAAAGGTTAGAGAGCGGCGTGTTGGGAACAAACTTGAACATCAAGGAAGCTGGAGTGAACTTATGAGATTCATGAACCGCCGAATTCAAAGCAAAAGCTAACCAATGCAGGGACGTGTCCCACCTGGAATGATCTTCATGATGATAGGCAATAAGTGCGGACCTGAGATTACGATTAACCCGTTCAGCCAGAGATGGTTGAGGGTAATAAGCAGAAGTAGTTACATGAGAGATGGATAAGTCAAAACAGAATTTACGAAATAAATTAGATGTAAAAGCCTTAGCATTATCAGATACAATATATTGGCACGGACCAAAAGAAGCAAAAATAGAATTTAAGCAAGTAATGGTAGACTGAGTGGTAGCCAGCTTAGTCGGAAATAACCAAGAAAATCTGGTAAAACCATCTACACACACAAGGATGAACTTGTTGGCATTACACTTTGACTGGGGGAATGGTCCTACATAATCAATATACAGGCATTCCATGGGGCGCGACGCTTGCTGAGAAGACAAGAGGCCTACCTTGGTGGACATGGTCGGTTTACTAAGCAAACAGGATTTACAAGCCTTTACTAGTTCACGGATTTCACCGTCCATACCTTTCCAGATGAACATTTCACGAATCTTTTCACGAGTTTTAAAGATACCAAGATGCCCTCCTAATGGGGTATCATGATAATACTTGAAGATCATAGGTACAAGAACCGCTGGAACAACAACTTTCATCATCTTATCATGCCTCGAAGGGCAACATAGAACACCATTCCTCAGAACATAAGGGACAACACGTTCCCCAGAAGAAAGGGTTTCCATTATCGGAGCCAGCGTCGGATCTTCACGTTGGTATTTCTCGATATCCCTAAAGAGCATGGGAGCATCCGTTAAGATGGTATTAACATCAAATACTGTGGACTCGTTAGGTGATGAACGGTCGACCGGTTCATGGATCTCAACGTCGTTTGAAAACATACGACTGAGTCCATCAGCAACAACATTTTCGGTACCTCTGATATGCCTGACATCGAATTGGAAGGCAGAAATACGGATGGCCCAACGGGCTATACGACCAGTACGACGCGGCCTACCTAAGACCCAGCTTAAGGCTTGATTATCTGTCTCCAGGTCGAATTTAACATGTTCCAGATAGAGACGGAACTTCTCTAAGGCGAATAAGACTGCCAAACCTTCGAGCTCATAGATGGAATACTTGGTTTCTTGAGCCGACAAAGTCCTAGATGCATAGGCGATGGGTCGCCTCCCTAGTTCAGTCTCTTGAAGAAGGACTGCCGCTACTGCTGACGACGACGCGTCGGTTTGGACGATGAATTTCTTCGAGAAATCAGGCATAGCAAGTACAGGGGCATTACAAAGTGCTAATTTAAGGTCTTCAAAAGCGGCTTGTTGAGAAGGTCCCCACTCAAATTTGATGCCTTTCCTACGAAGAAGGTTTAAGGGTGCCGCTCTATTAGCGAAGTTAGGAATAAACTTCCTGAAGAAATTCACCATACCAATGAACCTGGCGATGCCTTTAATGTCCTTGGGAGGTTTAAAATCACGGATGGCCTGTGTTCTAGAATGATCGACAGCTACACCATCAGGTGACACAATATGCCCTAGGAAAGACATAGAGGGCTTAGCGAAGGCAACCTTGGACAACTTAACAGTTAACCCAGCCTTACGAAGGCGATCGAGAACTTCTCGCAGATGATCTAGATGCTCTTCAAAAGTCTCTGAAAATACGACGACATCATCCAAGTAGTGATATAAGTACTCAAATTTGATGTCGGAGAAGACCCTATCTAGTAGCCTAGTGAGTACAGCTGCTCCCGTGGGAAGCCCGAAAGGCACGCGGTTGTATTCGTATAAATTCCAGTCCGTGGCAAACGCTGTAAGATGTTTAGACTCTTCGGCAAGGGGAATTTGATTATAGGCCTGATTCAAGTCCAAGATAGTAAAGAACTTGGCCTTACGAAACCATGAAAAACAAGAATGAAGGTCGGGAAGGGGCACAGATTGTAACACCACCTTCCGATTGAGAGCCCTGTAATCAATTACAGGCCTGAAGCCTCCTTGGGGTTTCGGGACTAAAAAGATAGGTGAAGAATACGCTGACTTAGAGGGCCTAATAATACCGTCCTTCAACATCTGATCGATGATTTCTTTTAGAGCCTTCATTTTTGGTGGAGATAGCCTATAAGGTGGAAAACGGACAGGAATCGAATCCGTGACCTCAATTTTGTATTCAATAAGGTCAGTAACACCAAGAGTATCAGAGAACACCTCGGGAAACGACTGACACAATTTGCGAATACTATCAGCCTGCTCCTCAGGTAGATGTCTAAGGTCTAACAACATCTCATCCTGGGTAGGCGAAATAGAAGAACATGATGCAGAATTACACTTTAATAGAGGGATATTACAATTAGAGGCAAATTTGAAAGTGCAAGACCTACTCTGAAGATCGAGCACAAGACCAGTGTGAGAAATAAAGTCCGCTCCCAATATAATGGGGCAAGACAAATGCTTGGTCACAAACAATTTAACTTTCCATGTGAATTGAAAAATACGAATTTTGACATATAAGGAACCGAGAATTTCTAATGGAGAGGAATTAGCCGAAATGTATTGGATCGCCGACAAACAATAGTTAGGAAGCTTACAAACAGATTTCAATTTTGAATACCAATCAGCCGAAATAATAGAACAAACACTACTTGAATCTAAGAGAGCTGTTATAGGCTCGTTATTTAACTCGATCTTAAGAAAAGGAACCGGTGCGGGGGAATCCGCCGCAATCCTAAGACACTCTTTGGGACCTTCAAAAGATAAATTTGAAAATTGCTCGTTCCCTGAATTTACAACCTGTTTACCAGGGGCTGAGTCTCGGGAAGATGGATTAGTCGACTCAGCCGAAGCCACTAGTCACTTTTTATTATTGGCATAGGTAGAATTTGCACCAGAAGTTGAGCAGGAGGGGGTGCTATTCGAGTTTGGGCAATTCTTGGCGATATGTGAGAAAGCCCCACATTTAAAACAGCCTTGTGCTGAACCAGCTCCATTATTTGCCCTACTAGTTTTGACCAATGGACATTTATTGCGAAGGTGGTCAGGCGACCCGCAAGCGTAACATTTACGGGGTGTGACTGGTCGGCGAGGTGGAGGCCGAGTATTACTAAACGAAGGAGGGGGTTCTTTTGCCACACGCAAAGAATCAGCGTACCTAACTCCTTCCGCTGAGACGGCCAACGCTACAAGTTCAGAGAAAGTTTGCGGGCACGCCGCGAAACACAAATATGACCTATAAGATGGCGAAATGCCTTCTACAATAGCCTGTACAATCTGGTCCTCAGGGAAGTGCAGAGCAAACACCCTAGTATAAAACTTAATGTCCTGTATGAAATCAGCCAAGTTCTCATCCAAGCGCTGTACACGATAATAGTACTTCTGAATAAGGGAGGACCTGGCCCTAGCCGGGATGAAGTTAGCTAGCAAGTGGGCATGGAAATCCTCAATAGATGATTGCTCGGCAATGGCTCTTACGATTTTATCAGAGAGAATACCAATAGCATACGGATAGATAATTTGCAAAATTTGACATGGAGAAAGAGAAAACACAAGTGCATGATCCTGAAATTCAACCAGAAATCTTAAAAATGAAATTACTTCACTGGTGGTATTAACCGAAAACTTAGAGATACCTCTGAGCAACATTGCCAATGGATGAGGCAAGCTGCTAAACCCGGGTGACATAGTAGGTAAAGGTTTCAATGGCAAAGAAGTTAATTCAGAACGGATGTTACTCAACGATGCACGGCGTTCAGATTCGTTGTCCAATGGGGCAGAGATAGTTTGAGCAGCAACGGTTATCCTATTAACTTCTCCCTTATGAGGCTCTTCCTCGCTACCTACATTCACTGTGGTGGGTAGATCGCTTTTGGGAGGAACCTCCCCTGTTAACAATTGAGTGACCTTGCTAGATAATTCAGACATATTTTCAAGCAGCGTACTAGCTTCCTTCTTCTGAACGTCATTCAACTTTAGAGACAATAGATCGTTAACTCTATTCGAAAAATGAAACAGCCTAGCTTGCACACGCTTAATTTGATTAGGAGAAGGATCATTTTCATCAAAAAAACTAACTACAGAAGCTAGCCCAGTAATATTCTCTGTGATCGTGGAAAGAGAGTCGTCAATTTCTTTCTCTCCCAAATTGGGGATGGAAATGGGCAAATCTAGGGACTCTCTAAGCTTGTTTGTGTCTACTGCAACCGTGCCTCCAGATTGTACATTTCTAATAGTCAATTCATAGATCAACTCCTCCTTGCGCAAATAGTTAAGATGGAGAACATCGCGAGGGCCGGGCATGGTGACAGAACAATTTTGAAAAACTCAAAAAATTCCAGCAACTGGGAAAATAGTTAGAGTTCGGAACAAACAATGTTTAGCCGTCAAAAGGGGCTAAATTGAGACCCATTCAACCACGCTCTGCTACCACTTGTTACGGAGATATCCGTGGTAGTTATGCGTGTAAGAAGGTGCGGGCGTGAACGGGTCTCAAACTACCGAATCAAAGTTAATGTAAAATTTAACAAGGTTATATTTTCTTTTCAAAAACAAAGAAATAACAAGCATGGCAGGTACGAAGTAGCAAGTCAAAAAGGGTAGTTACAATATTTACAGAATTTGGGCTTCGCGCCCTGACTTTACACTGCTTGGGCAATCAGCTCAGTTTTACCCCAAACACAAGTTTCAACTGAGGGGCAGAAAACCCCATTCATGTCTAGGAGCCCTTGCTCCAAATTACACTGAAAAGCCTCCACGAGGCGTACAACACTCAATTTTCAAAAGAGCCACTCGCTCTCAAATTTAAGCCTCTTCCAGGCCACACCAAACTCCACCTTCAAGTTGTCCTCAACGGACGTAAACACAGGGGTAAAATACCCAATCTACTGAGGTCTATTAAATGAAAAGCAGGTTAATTAAATGACCTCTAAAATAACAATTTGAGAGGAGGCGAACTTGCACTCCTAATACACTTTGATTAAGACCTACTTGGCACTAGGCCGTTAATACAAGGGCTAATCCCATACTAAAGAGGTGACTTAAGAAGAGCACAATTTGTTTTACGTTATCGAAGAATAGGTTGAGAAAAATAAGTTCACCTCAAAACAATATGAGTGGGAGCTCGGGAGGGTTAGCACTCTCTATCCCAGTATGTAGCTTTAAAAAAGAATAAATGAAAAGAGTAGTTACATTTAGGAAACGGTTACATGGTGGAAAGCTTAGAACCCGCCCCGAGAGTTAAACTGCTGAGCAAGCAAAGAAAGAAGTTATTAATCGGCCATTACCTTATTGATGACCGCTGCCGAGGAAAGAGGCGCTTCCCGCCTCCTGCTATGTACTTTATACACTGAAAGATGGAACAGAAGTGGCCCGGAGACCCTAAAATCAGCAGTTTAAATACTCTCGCAGAAGGTTCTAGGCGTTAGGGGAATGAAAACACCCTCCCGCGAGGATTTTATTGGTAGATCAATAAACCCCCTACACAATACTAAGAAGAAACACATAATTGGTGGAAAATTAATTCAAGAAATTCGGGATAGGCTAGATTTAAAACAAGGGGAAAGAAGGGGTTAATATTGCCAACTTAACCAATGACTGAAAGAAATTTAGCAAAGAACAAACATTTGAAATAAAAATTTCTCCACAAAATAGTTCTTTGACTCCGCACTAGGTTGCACTATTGTTGATCTTCAGTAGTGTCCTCTAGAAGAGAAAGTTCACACTTCTTACTTCAAGCAAAACAAAAACACATCAAAAATGACACAGTTCAAAAACTCAAAATTTTCCACGTGGTGACATCTTTTGAGAAAGTAGAGAATTAATAGCGTAGATAAAGTTCAGACTTCCTCCAGCAGAGGAGTTTCAACTGGCGCAAATTTTAAATTAGCGGAGTGGAGGTGTACCACCCGGTACAATTATTATTATTATTATTATTATTATTATTATTATTATTATTATTATTATTATTATTATTATTATTATTATTATTATCGACCAACATTTCTGACTTCAACTGATAATTGAAATTTAGATATTCGCCACGACTAATTTACACTTATAACTTTCCAAAAATCCACGCTTTGGACAATATCTCATCGAACATTTAACACCAAATTTTAACCGTCGCATTTTACCGTTCTTGACATGAAATTTACACACTGAAATTTTCACACGCTGCCCAAAAATTACAACACCTTTCGCCTGATAATTACGAATATCAACCCGACAGTCATCTGGAAAGTTTTGTTGGGACAGAACAATAACTAACTACAACATAATACAAATATAGACAGACCTTAACAATGGCATCATTCCCAGCATTCTGGTCGCATCGTCACCAGCAGACCTCGGGCTTAGCCGCACATTTTCACAGATAACATTTTCATTTCCAAAATCTCACTCTTACAAACACTACCCTTCTCACACACGATATTAAAATTACCACATAAATCAGGCACTTTCTCTGTAATTTGCACCACGAACTTCCCTCGTTCTGCAGTCGACTGCAACTGTCTGACTCGCTCCCAGAGTTGTCTCTCTCCGTTACTCCAATAAAACAGGTGTTCAACAGATAAAGGGAGCAGAACTACTCTGAATAGCTTCCCCAAACCCTCTTCACTTTCAAGCGTACATGAGATGATATAAATAAAACCTGCTGTGTATATTTCAACCAGCCTACACTTTCCTAGTTCGTCGGCAAACGTTCAGAACTTTTCCAATCACTTTCTCTTCTTACCCGAGTATGTGGACCTTAGCCACGGACATGTATTTAATTATTTGTCGATCAATCTGGCGCGAATTTCCAATGACGACGGGCACAAGCTCCCGCGGCTTCAAGTTCCAGATCGACACTGAAAAATTTACGGTGGGGGGTTTCTTTTATAATCTCAGAAGGGACGCTATCCCCACTATGAGGCTTGATTGTGTAATCTGCTAATTCTGCGTCTAATAGACCGATTTTGATGAGACTTGTCCCAGAACTCCGGACAGGCTTGCACTTATTTTAGATGTTAATCTTATAATTTTACTACACTCACAACAGGGGAAATAAATTATTTCTGCCCGTGCGTTTCGCGCGTTTTCTTCATCCACTGACCTTGGCACGTGTAGCTGGTTCGCTGATCGGACGCCAACATGTACTTAGGCTTAACTACATTTAAGTTTTTCCCTGGGGGCTCTGTCTTCACGTAGGGTTTACGAATAATTTTACTCATTTATTTCTTTATTTACTGTATTGCCAAAATCCCTCGTTATATAGAATTCCATGAATTTAAAGAATTGTCGGGCACTCGAGTTCCACCGAGGTGTCCCGGTATTTCACGAGCTTGCCGTGAGATCCTTCCCACGCTACATCGGGGCTTTTAGGAGCGCAACATGGCTGCCCTCAAACATAAAAGTTGTTTCTTAATACCAAATAAATATTTAGAAGAAAAATATTTTTCTCTCCGTAGAATTATGGGTTCAAGTTGATTGTAAGGAATGTGAAATAAGTTGGTAAATATCTCCAATAATAAACATCAGAGATTCACAGGAACTTTACTTTAAGTGCTCGTCACAAATCGCACTCCCGTTGGTATACTATGACATTAAAAATAGGGTTGATATTCCTAGGGTTAAAATTGGAAGTCACGCAGATAACAATAGAACAACAGTGGAAGCTATTGGATGAGGGTGACAGTGGGTTGAGTGAGAAGACGTATGCATAGAGCGGAACTTTCTTTCACACATCACAGGAAAACTAGAATCCAGCTTTGAATTGTTGATGCTAGTAAAATAAATTTTAATTTATCTTCTGGGAAAATAAATTGTTAGATGATGCAAATATCTGTGAGTTTTCCGCAAATGTGTAGTAAAGCTGGAAATATGGTCATAATAATTATAACACCAGCTGCGCGGCGGAAATACTTGATGTGAGTCCCTCGACCTCTTGACGCGATTGTAACGTCCAGCCGTCAGAGCAAATGAACACTATGACTATCTCGAGGAAGAACATCTATACTATACACTCTTATGCCTTTCAGCGTTCCGTCTGCAAGACTTGTGAAGTTACTAAACGCCTCAAGAATAATATATATTCAACAATCCCTGAGACCTCGTTTATTTCCACATTCTTATCTTTAAAACTGATTCTGACCATCGTCTTCTGTGTTTCCCTCTACGTCACTTACCTTCCACAACAACTTCATTATTCTCCTACCTCTCCACAGAAGCCGGTTCACGTGTTTCCTATAAGTGTGCGAAGCGAGAACATAATCGTGTAAAAAGTACAAAATTAACTTGAAATCGAGAAATACATCTCTATTTAACGTATAAGGGATAGAAATACGACCAAAGTTGTAGATCTCCCCAGAATGCAAAAGATTGTGCTTTCTGTTTTGTGAGATGACTTACCGCTTAGCCACCAATTATTCTGAAACGAAGGTCTGCACCGTCGTTAAAATTTCATCCCTATTCCGATATTTTCCGGCGCCAAAATTTATACATTTGCATAGCTTAGAATATTTCCTCAAAGAAAGAGTGTCCAGGCTTCGCGATTAGCATTCGCATATGTATGGAGGAAGAAAATAATACAGTTAAGAAAGTTGAAATTAATAGAAAATAGGTCAATAATAGAGGACAGTCAGATAGGACAATAATATGTAAACACCAAGTGAATGTATTGGAAAATCAGATGCTGCTCAATAAATTATGCTGATATGAGTTAATGATATAAGAAAGCGGTAACAGATGGGAAATTTAGGCGGTGGGATTCTTAGGTAAACACATGAGAAGATGACTAATGGTGTTATTACTTAAGCTATTCGATGACGGTTATAACCTCCAACGATATTCTATCAATATCCCGCAGAATGGCCGATTGACGTCTCTCTTGCTTTCTACCCAAGGGACAACCACGAATTTACAGGAATGATGACGAAAATGGCAATACGCTACTTCTTTGCTGGCAAGCAGTCAGAGAAGTTGCCATGGTAACCTGCAGGTTCGTTGTCGGTCTGTCGGTCACTCAATGCAGAGCATGATACCCGCAGAAATTAGTAATTTTCTCCGTCATTTGAAGAGCAAGGTCAATTATGAACATACTATAAGTTTTTTACAATGAAGAGATATTTCACATACAGACCACGACGTTTACAGAAAGACAGTAGTATAACAGAAAATGGGGGAAAACTGTTTGGGTTTTCCTATAAACACCCAGTCTATTCAAAGATTTTAAAATGATACGCATATCAGAACCTTCCCCGGGATGTGTATATACCAAATATGACGTTTGTTTAAGATCTATCCAGGCGATTCACCGTGATGGTGGTACAAACAAACAGACAGCAAACAGACAAAGGACAAATAGACACGAAAAATAAAAAACACCGATTCGGTATTGAGTTGACATAAAACGGATAAATATCTGAAAAATAGGCAAAACAAACGAAATTTCAGAGAGCGGACCCCTACAATTGTATTTATATAAATAACAGATAACATTTATGAAGCTAAATGAGAATATTTGCATGGTAAAATTTGCTATTAATTTGAGGTAATAACGTTTAAATGAGGTACCTCGATTATTTAACTTAAATATACTAAGTCCTTACAACCAATAATTAATTATTTAATATATCTTGAAGGAAACTGATTACTGCCAAATGGGTTAGAGTTCAAATTCTGGAATCCCCAAATTACAACTGTTTGATCAATCAATCAATCAATCAATCAATCAATCAATCAATCAATCAATCAATCAATCAATCAATCAATCAATCAATCAATCAATCAATCAATCAATCAATCAATCAATCAATACTGATCTGCATTTAGGGCAGTCGCCCAGGTGGCAGATTCCCTACCTGTTGTTTTTCTAGCCTAATCCTAAATGATTTCAAAGAAATTCGAAATTTATTGAACGTCTCCCTTGGTAAGTTATTCCAATCCCTAACTCCCCTTCCTATAAATGAATATTTGCCCCAGTTTGTCCTCTTGAATTCCAATTTTATCTTAATATTGTCATCTTTCCTACTTTTATAAACGCCACTCAGACTTATTCATCTACTAATGTCATTCCACGCCATCTCTCCGCTGACAGCTCGGAACATACCACTTAGTCGAGCAGCTCCTCTTCTTTCTCTCAATTCTTCTCAACTCAAACTTTGCAGCATTTTTGTAACGCTACTCTTTTGTCGGAAATCACCCAGAACAAATCGAGCTGCTTTTCTTTGGATTATTTCCAGTTCTTGAATTAGGTAATCCTGGTGAGGGTCGTATACACTGGAACCATACTCTAGTTGGGGTCTTACCAGAGACTGATATGCCCTCTCCTTGACATCCTTACTACAACCCCTAAACACCCTCATAACCATGTGCAGAGATCTGTACCCTTTATTTACAATCCCATTTACGTGCTTACCCCAATGAAGATCTTTCCTTATATTAACACCTAGATACTTACAATGATCCCCAAAAGGAACTTTCACCCCATCAACACAGTAATTAAAACTGAGGGGACTTTTCCTATTTGTGAAACTCCCGACCTGACTTTTAACCCCGTTTATCAACATACCGTTGCCTGCTGTCCATCTCACAACATTTTCGAGGTCACGTTGCAGTTGCTCACAATCTTGTAACTTATTTATCACTCTATAGAGAATAACATCATCCGCAAAAAGCCTTACCTCCGATTCTACTCCTTTACTCATATCATTTATATATATATAAGAAAACATAAAGGTCCGATAATACTGCCTTGAGGAATTCCCCTCTTAATTATTACAGGGTCAGATAAAGCTTCACCTACTCTAATTCTCTGAGATCTATTTTCTAGAAATATAGCAACCCATTCAGTCACTCTTTTGTCTAGTCCAATTGCACTCATTTTTTCCAGTAGTCTCCCATGATCTACCCTATCAAATGCTTTAGACAGGTCAATCGCGATACAGTCCATTTGACATCCTGAATCCAAGATATCTGCTATATCTTGCTGGAATCCTACAAGTTGAGCTTCAGTGGAATAACCTTTCCTAAAACCGAACTGCCTTCTATCGAACCAGTTATTAATTTCACAAACATGTCTAATATAATCAGAAAGAATGCCTTCCCAAAGCTTACATACAATGCATGTCAAACTGACTGGCCTGTAATTTTCAGCTTTATGTCTAGCACCCTTTCCTTTATACACAGGGGCTACAATAGCAACTCTCCATTCATCTGGTATAGCTCCTCCGACCAAACAATAATCAAATAAGTACTTCAGATATGGTACTATATACCAACCCATTGTCTTTAGTAGATCCCCAGAAATCTGATCAATTCCAGCTGCTTTTCTAGTATTAAACTTTCGTATCTTATTGTAAATATCATTGTTATCATATGTAAATGTTATTACTTCTTTGGCCTTAGTCTCCTCCTCTATCTCGATATTATCCTTGTAACCAACAATCTTTACATACTGATGACTGAATACTTCTGCCTTTTGAAGATCCTCACATACACCCTCCCCTTGTTCATTAATTATTCCTGGAATGTCCTTCTTGGAACCTGTTTCTGCCTTAAAGTACCTATACATACCCTTCAATTTTTCACTAAAATTTTTATGACTGCCAATTATGCTTGTCATCATGTTATCCTTAGCTGCCTTCTTTGCTAGATTCAATTTTCTAGTAGGTTCCTTCAATTTCTCCTTACTTCCACAGCCATTTCTAACTCTATTTCTTTCCAGTCTGCACCTCCTTCTTAGCCTCGTTATTTCTCTATTATAATAAGGTGGGTCTTTACCATTCCTCACCACCCTAAAAGGTACAAACCTGTTTTCCCATTCCTCAACTATTTCTTTAAACCCATCCCAGAGTTTGTTTACATTATTATTTACCGGTTGCCACCAATCATAGTTACTTTTTAGAAACTTCCTCATGCCTGCTTTATCAGCCATATGGTACTGCCTAATAGTCCTACTTTTAAGACCTTCCTTTCTATCACATTTATTTTTAACTACCACAAAAGAGCTTCATGTTCACTAATACCATCTATTACTTCAGTTTTCCTATAGAGCTCATCTGGTTTTATCAGCACCACATCCAAGGTATTTTTCTCTCTGGTTGGTTCCATCACATTCTGAATCAGCCGTCCTTCCCATATTAACTTATTTGCCATTTGTTGGTCATGCTTCCTGTCGTTCGCATTTCCTTCCCAATTGACATCTGGCAAATTTCAGATCTCCCGCTACAATCACATTTCTTTCCATGTCATTTCCCACACAGCTGACTATCCTATCAAATAATTCCAGATCCGCGTCAGTGCTACCATTTCCCGATCTATACACTCCAAATATATCAAGTTGCCTATTATCTTTAGAAATGAGCCTTAAACCTAGAATTTCATGTGTCTCATCTTTATCTTTTTCGTTGCTTACAAATTCTTCTTTCACCAAAATGAACACTCCCCCTCCCACCATTCCTATCCCATCTCTACGATACACACTCCAGTGTCGTGAGAAAATTTCTCCATCCATTATATAATTTCTCAGCCATGATTCAACTCCTATTACAATATCTGGTAAATATATATCTATTAAATTTCTTAATTCTATTCCTTTCTTTACAATACTTCTACAGCTCAACACTAACAATTTTATGTAATCCCTACTTGATTTCCAGTTCCGTGTTCCCGTACCACCGCTCCCTAGGCCACCCTGTTTACCTGAATGTACCTCCCTATTACCCTTCCAAACACATTTCCTAACTTATACGTACCACTGCGGTTTAAATGAAGGCCATCTGAGCGCAGATCCCTATCTCCTACCCACCCATTAGGATCTAGAAATTCCACTCCCAGTTTCCCATATACCCACTCGATAGTCTCATTTAAATCCCCAATCACCCTCCAGTCAGTATCCCTCCTACACAGTATTCCACTAATAATCTCCGCTTTCTTAAACTTCACCCGTGCTGCATTTACCAGATCCCACACACCTCCAACTATGGTACTTATATCAGCTTGCCTTACGTTGTTGGTGCCAACATGAAACACTACCACTTTCTCCTTCCCCTCCTCCCTCTCTTGTACTTTCTTCAACATCTGCCTCAACCTAATCTATCTATCTATATAAATAAAATTGTTTCTGTTTGTCTGTTTGTCTGTCTGTTTGTCTGTTCCACCATCACGTCGAAACGGCTGGATAGATCTCAACCAAACTTCATATTTAGAGTATACTGACCCCGGAGAAGGTTTCGATATGCATATCATTTTAAAATCTTTGAAAAGACGGGGGTTTTATAGGAAAAACGGTTTTCCTCCATTTTCTCTTATACTATTATAGGCAAAATATCGAATTTGTCGTATAAGGACGAGACAAAGCTCAATTTAATCCTCTTGACGCAAAGAACAAAACTCGGTAAGCCCTACGGGCCCGAAAACCATGTTTTAAGGCCCTAAAACCAACCGTTACGGAGATATTGGCACCACACTACCCCTGCTCTAGGAATCGGATAAAGAAATGAACTGCCGTAACCATGGCAACGTCAGCTCCAGGATTGTAGAGCAGTGAGATTATGCATGTACGTTTGGGCATAGCTGTCAACCAAAATAGGTACAAATAAGACTTAATATCTGGGAAAAAAATATACTGTTGTGTAAGGCACTCATAGGACTCCTTTGGGCGGGGATGGAAAGGGGGTGAAGAACGAGTGTAAAAATCTTACTATATATAGAAATGGAAGTGTGTGTGTAAATGACACATCTCCAACTAAACCACTGGAGCAATTTCAACCAAACTTGGTACACGAATCACTTACTATCGGGAGACGATCACTGTGGGGGGTAAGCCATCCCTAGCGCCCTTAAGGGAGAGGGTCAGGGGGGTGGTAGTTACAATAATAATCGAGAATAGTGTCGAATTCATAGTTTTCGGGGTCGCTGAGTTGAAAAGTGATACTCTAGAATTTTTTTAAAATCCAGCCCCCTTTTAGGTTGGGAGCAAAGGGTGGGGGGGTGGGGTGAGATATAGAAATAATTAAAAACAGTTTCGAATCCATAGATTTCAGGGTCTCTGAGATGAATAGTATTACTCCGGATTTTTTGCAAATCCAAGTGGGGAGCGAAGGGGGTGAGATATAAAATTAATCGAAAAACTACATTTAAAAATATTATCTTCTTATTCTTACTATATATAAAAATTGATGTATGTGTGTGCGTGGGTGTGTGGGTGTGGGTGTGTATATGACACATCTCCTCCTAAACCACTGGAGCAATTTCACCAAACGTGGTACACTTATCAATTAGTATCAGGAGACAAACCGCGTGAGGGTAAGACACCCCTAGCACCCTTTTGGCAGGGGGCGAGGGGAGTGGTATAAAAATAATCTTATAAATAAAGTTGTTCGTTTCTGTTTGTCTGTTTGTCTGTTTGTCTGTTCCACCATCACGTCGAAACGGCTGGATAGATCTCAACCAAACTTCATATTTAGAGTATACTCATCCCGGGGAAGGTTTAGATACGCATATCATTTTAAAATCTTTGAATACACGGGGGGTTTATAAGAAAACCAGAATGGTTTTTCCACCATCACGTCGAAACGGCTGGATAGATCTCAAGCAAACTTCATATTTAGAGTATACTCCTCCCGGGGAAGGTTTCGATATGCATATCATTTTAAAATATTTGAATACACGGGGGGTTTATAGGAAAACCAGAATGGTTTTTCCACCATCACGTCGAAACGGCTGGATAGATCTCAACCAAACTTCATACTTAGAGTATACTCCTCCCGGGGAAGGATTAGATATGCATATCATTTTAAAATCTTTGAATACACGGGGGGGGGGGGGTTATAGGAAAACCAGAATGGTTTTTCCAACATCACGTCGAAACGGCTGGATAGATCTCAACCAAATTTCATATTTAGAGTATACTCATCCCGGGGAAGGTTTCGATATGCATATCATTTTAAAATCATTGAATACACGGGGGTTTATAGGAAAATCAGAACGGTTTTTCCACCATCACGTCGAAACGACTGGATAGATCTCAACCAAACTCCATATTTAGAGTATACTCATCCCGGGGAAGGTTTCGATATGCATATTATTTTAAAATCTTTGAATACACGGGGGGTTTATAGGAAAACCAGAATGGTTTTTCCACCATCACGTCGAAGCGGCTGGGTAGATCTCAACCAAACTTCATATTTAGAGTATACTCCTCCCGGGGAAGGTTTCGATACGCATATCATTTTAAAATCATTGAATACACGGGGGGTTTATAGGAAAACCAGAATGGTTTTTCCACCATCACGTCGAAACGGCTGGATAGATCTCAACAAAATTTCATATTTAGAGTATACTCATCCCGGGGAAGGTTTCGATATGCATATCATTTTAAAATCTTTGATTACACGGGGGTTGATAAGAAAACCAGAATGGTTTTCCAAGCATCACGTCGAAACAGCTGGATAGATCTCAACCAAACTTCATATTTAGAGTATACTCCTCCCGGGGAAGGTTTCGATATGCATATCATTTTAAAATCTTTGAATACACGGGGGTTTATAGGAAAACCAGAATAGTTTATCCACCATCACGTCGAAACGGCTGGATAGATCTCAACCAAACTTCATATGTAGAGTATACTCCTCACGGGGAAGGTTTTGATATGCATATCATTTTAAAATCTTTGAATACACGGGGGGTTTATAGGAAAACCAGAATGGTTTTTCCACCATCACGTCGAAACGGCTGGATGGATCTCAACAAAATTTTATTTAGAGTATACTCATCCCGGGGAAGGTTTCGATATGCATATCATTTTAAAATCTTTGATTACACGGAGGTTTATAAGAAAACCAGTATGGTTTTTCTACCATCACGTCGAAACAGCTGGATAGATCTCAACCAAACTTAATATTTAGAGCATACTCCTCCCGGGGAAGATTTCGATATGCATATCATTTTAAAATCCTTGAATACACGGGGGTTTATAGGAAAACCAGAATGGTTTTTCCACCATCACGTCGAAACGGCTGGATGGATCTCAACCAAATTTCATATTTAGAGTATACTCATCCCGGGGAAGGTTTCGATATGCATATTATTTAAAAAAATTTGAATACACGGGGTGTTTATAGGAAAACCAGAATGGTTTTTCCACCATCACGTCGAAACGGCTGGATATATCTCAACCAATCTTCATATTTAGAGTATACTCCTCCCGGGGAAGGTTTCCATATGCATATCATTTTAAAATCTTTGAATACACGGGGGGTTTATAGGAAAACCAGAATGGTTTTTCCACCATCACGTCGAAACGGCTGGATAGATCTCAACCAAATTTCATATTTAGAGTATACTCATCCCGGGGAAGGTTTCGATATGCATATCATTTTATAATCTTTGAATACACGGGGGTTTATAGGAAAACCAGAATAGTTTATCTACCATCACGTCGAAACGGCTGGATAGATCTCAACCAAATTTCATATTTAGAGTATACTCCTCCCGGGGAAGGTTTCGATATGCATATTATTTTAAAATCTTTGAATACACGGGGCGTTTATAGGAAAACCAGAATGGTTTTTCCACCATCACGTCGAAACGGCTGGATATATCTCAACCAAACTTCATATTTAGAGTATACTCATCCCGGGGAAGGTTTCGATATGCATATCATTTTAAAATCCTTGAATACACGGGGGGTTTATAGGAAAACCAGAATGGTTTTTCCACCATCACGTCGAAACGGCTGGATGGATCTCAACCAAATTTCATATTTAGAGTATACTCATCCCGGGGAAGGTTTCGATATGCATATCATTTTAAAATCTTTAATACACGGGGGGGTTTATAGGAAAACCAGAATGGTTTTTCCACTATCACGTCGAAACGGCTGGATAGATCTCAACCAAACTTCACATTTAGAGCATACTCCTCCCGGGGAAGGTTTCGATATGCATATCATTTTAAAATCTTTGAATAGACGGGGTGTTTATTGGAAAACCAGAATGGTTTTCCTCGATTTTCTCTTATACTATTGATTTTCTGTAAACTTCGTTTACCGTACGTGAAACGTCTCTTCATTATAAACAACTTTCGTTATGTTTATAATTTACCTTACTCTTTACATGACGGAGAAATTTACAATTTTCTGCTGGTACCATGCTCTGCATTGAGTGACCGACAGACCGACAACGAACCTACAGGTTACCATGGCAACGTCTCTGACTGCATGCCAGCAGGGAAGTAACGTATTGCCACTTTCCTCATTATGCTTTTAAATTCTTGGTTGTTCCTTGGGTAGAATGCAAGAAAGGCGTCAATCGGCCTATCTGCGGGATATTGGCGGAATATCGTTGGATGTTATAACCGCCTTCGAATAGATTAAATAATAACACCATTAGTCATCTTCTTATTATTTGTTTACCTAGGAATCAATGGACCTAAATTGCTCCTCTGTTACCGTTTTATTATATCCATAACTCACACTAGCATAATTTATGGAGGGGCATTTGTTTTTCCAATACATTAACTTGGCATTTACATATTTGTCGTTTTCCGGCTGTCCTCAGTTATAATCCATTTTCTATTACTTTCAACTATCTTAACTGTATTATTTTCTTCCTTAATTACGCCGTATGTACGCGAGTGCTACAAACTACTGGATGTATTTCCACCAATACTCATATTTAGAATACACCTGTCCTTGATAGATTTTAGGGCAAATATTGTTTCTAAATCCCTGAACTGACTGGGGGTTTATACGAAACCGAAACAGTGATTTTGCACTTCCACAAAATATACACAACCAACGTTAATTTAAATCTACCTGCCTTGGTAGAAATTAATTTCTAAACCTTTTTTCTCATGTGCATCATTTCGATACGAGGATTAATAAGGGAGATATCATTAACGGACCGTTTTTTTGTACAAGTCCCATCGGACTTAACTCACGAGCGGGTGCGTGTAAAGCGTATTCCTTACAACTTGAAAACTACTGAAGACATTCAAACCAAAATTCATATTTAGCATCCACCTGTCCAAAGGTAGGTTTTAAACGTAAATAACATTTCATATTCCGGAATGGACTGGCGGTTTATAGGGAACCGAAATGGTGATTTTACTCTTGCACAATATATAGAGAACAAGACCAACCTGACTGGAAATCGACCAAACGTGATGGAATTCCACCTCTAAACCTTTTTTTCATGTGCATTTTTTCGTCAGGAGGATTAATAAGGGAGATATCATGAATGGTCAGTTTTGCAGGTTAAGTCCAGCGGCCATAACCAAAAAGGTGTTTTACATGGAGCAGATTCCTTATCTATATAAATCAAATCGTAACGACTGTGTGCCTCTACACTGACTATTTTGGCGAAATTTTCGTACAGCTTTCCGTTTAAGGGGTAATAATGACCATCTGCATAATTTTTGGTTTAGTTTCTGAAAGTCCTAATTTTTACCCGCCTCGCCGAAAATCCAGATTGCGGCATAATCTGCCAGAAGAAAAAGAAGATAATTGAAATTTGACAAAATTATACGTTTTAGCCTGTAACGAACGGAAAACATCCAAGATCATTAAATTCTTCACTTTTTATCCCCGAAGAATATCGAAATATGCAGGCAATTTTAATAATGGTGCAGACCTTCTGAAATTCCTATCGCATAACAGATTGCACAATCTCCGTTCAATTTGGAATGATCTACAACCTTGGTCTTATTACTCTTTGCCTATCTGTATCAATTTTACGTTTGATTTTTCTCTATTAATGGATGTTAAGTCAATTTGGAATTTTCACATGCATAATTTACACCTTCGATTACTTATATGAAATACAGAATCATCAAACTCTTCACGAAAATTGGCCCACCCAGTAGCCATATATGAGCCAAATGCTATGTATATAGCTGTCACATAATTAACCGAAAAGTAATGTAATGTGAGATAATCTTACAAGAACGTTACCCTGTTCCACGTTTCTAACTCAATCTGACCCAAGAATAGATTACATATCATAGGACCAGCCATTTAGGCCACTAAATCCGGCGTGTCTTATGGTATAATCCTTTGTCGATATGACGTACGTTTAGTAGCAGTTAATCTGTAAATGAAGGTCTTCAGTATTGTAAACACGCATATAGTTTCGTATGTCGATCTATATATATTCACTGATGTCGATTTGTAGCGATCGAGAAAGGGTGGGTCTGCTATTGTAATCAGTACTCCCCACACCGACTTTGACTGGCAGTATGAAAGGGTTCCTTCTCCAACTCCTGTGTAACTGTCATTAGTAAGGAAGGTCTACAATTTGTAATGAATAGTTCACTTCTCGATTTGACTTGCAGAAGGCAAGTGAGCATGCAGTTTTGTTTAAAACTCCCCTACCCGATTGTGTTTGGCAGTAGGCAAGGGTGCCCGCCATTATAAAGAAATGTCCTCATCTAAAATGTGACTGGCATTAGGCATAGTGGCCTGCTATTTTGATGGAAACTCACCAACTTGGTGTGACTGGCAGTAAGCTGGCTGAAAGTAGGAAAATGGGCCTGACATTATAATGATAACTGCACAAGTTAATTTCGAGTGGTAGTAGGGTAATTGCATGCCATTATAATAAAAACTCTAATCTGTCTGGAAGTAGGAAAGGGGGGCTGCCATTTTAACGAAAACTCCCCAAATCGATTCTGTCCGCATAGTAGGCAATGGGGCCTGCAATTATAACGTAAACTTCCCAACTCGATTGTGAATGGCAGTAGGCAGTGAGCCTGCCGTTATATCACAAATCCATAACAAACACTTTACATTGGAAAGAACGTACGGGGACCTCCCCATGCTCTTTCTCGGATAACGCTAAGAGACATGCAATTTTAAAACAATCTTATTTACTGCATGCACACTATTTACTTCGATATTCGAATACAATGTAGAATACCGTAGCGAAGCACGGGTACATTCGCTAGTTCCTGGATAACATTCTACCCTGGTTCCCTTTCCTCCACACACTTTCCCCACGTGTCTAACGATGGAATCCCCCATGACCAGAGCCTCAACCCTGCCCACCTCATTTGATCCTCTCCCCTCCTGGTGAGCCCTATCTTTCCTGATAGCTGCAGAAGCTACTTCCTCCTCCCTTTTCTCCTTCCCATGACCCTGTTCCACCTGTCTTTTCATATCCTCTACTCTACATTTCCCTTCCCTACCTTTTCCCTTCCTCCTACTTCCACACATCTCACCAACAGTTCCCTGTCCGTCATCTTCCCTCTGTTGTTCTACCTGGAGTGACTCGTACCGATTTCGCACAGACACCTGTCCTGAATTCTGATCCTGAATAGAGCCCTTAGCCTTCAATCTCCTTCCCCTTAGAACATTAGACCACCTGTCTTCTACAACTCCCCCTCTCCTACCCCTCCTTCTTGTACACCTACTGTAACCTGTACATTGTTTGAGGGAGTCCTATATTCCTTCCTGTCTTCTGTGAGAATCCTAATTATCTCCCTCAAACTTTACAACTCCTCCCTCATACCCCTCAATGCCTCGCCACACCCACAGTTCGTATACTCGCGCTCCTTAGCCATTCTTTACGGAAAAAAATGAAATTAAAAATAAAATAATTTTAAAAAATAAATGAACGGAGGGATATATTGTCTGGGATAGTACTCAAAGATCACACAACAATAGGGTAATTAATAGGGTGATTGGGGATTTAAATGAGACTATCGAGTGGGTATGTGGGAAACTGGGAGTGGAATTTCTAGATCCTAATGGGTGGGTAGGAGATAGGGATCTGCGCTCAGATGGCCTTCATTTAAACCGCAGTGGTACGTATAAGTTAGGAAATTTGTTTGGAAGGGTAATACGGAGGTACATTCAGGTAAACAGGGTGGCCTAGGGAGCGATGGATTGACATGATGAACGGCCCCCTACAGTGTTCTCTCAGAGTAACCACATTGAAAGCTTTAGATAGGGAAGAATAGCGGAGTATGGTTCATCGGCTAGAGGGCTGAATATTATGATAGTCACGACGCCTCAGTCATGAGGCAAAACGAAGAAGAAGACACTACAATACTACTCTGTTTTTTATCCTACAACCTGTAACAGGATAAAAACTGCTGTTAATTACTGAATATCGAAAGTAATACACAAGAACTACACAATTCCAAACTGCAATTAAGCCTATCCTTATTACAACAACAGAATATTTTATAAAAGTTTCTACGGATACTTCTACTACACCAGTACTACACAAATATTTTACAATATTAAAATAAGCACACTAAATTCTAATAGGATTTTACTCGTACACTACTGTACAGTACACTACAGTAATTTTTAAACTACTTTCAGACGTATCCTAATTTCGATACCGGTACCGTATGTCACTACTAAGCACAAGCAGATATGAACTTTGCAAGAACTATTGTACTCAAAGATTACCAACAACGCTAAATGCTTAGACAAATTATTATTAGTATTACGGTCTAATAGGTACACACGAAAGATAACACACGAATATAGCAGGCAAGATACGGCACTGTCTAAATGTACTGTACCTATACTACAATGTATCTACACTACACTACACTACGTTTGGTTAAATTCTTAAGTATCGAAAGGATTGCCGTACACGAAGAAAAACACGAATATAACTGGCAAGATATTATCTAATATATTATACCTTATCTTCACTACAATTCTACTGAAATGTGGTTACGTGATTATTACAGCTGGTGGATTACTATTATTTTCCCTACTCCACGTGACTGAGAGTAAAAGTGTCCTTAATTAGGCCTACTGAAAAATACGAGGTTGTCTACAATAATTTCTCAAATATTTCTATCAAAACTACTCCTACTACTGCAGGGACTCTAACTGCAATTTGGCCTACTGGGATATATGAATATTATTATTAGCTAACCGCTGATAAATACTGAAAGATCGAGGGAGTGAAGTATAAATTACGGATACTTTAACCTACTCAGAAGTACAAATGACTGGAATACAAGGCCAGCTGATTTATATTCATATTTACTTGACTACACTACTCCCTTTGTTCACGACTGTAGTCAACAATGCAATATTTGAATATGAGGAGCGACAATAATCAATAACAATACAACGACTGTTAACTACTACCGAGTAATCTCTTTAACTACTTTTTACATGGAAGACAGGCGTATCGTCTTTTTAAATGTAGTAAATTATTACCTTCGCGATAGTTCGGACGGATATCTATACGAAATACCGGAGGAATTTCGGCGGAAGTTACGGTACTATTCCTTATGATAAGCTGCCTTTGTAAGTATTGTACCAACGAACCTACAGATATTCACAAATACTTTAAAAGTTAATATTATTATCTAAAAGTTAATATTATTACCTAAAGTATTTACTAAACCTAAATTCGAAACAAGGTACACCTAGCTAGCCTACTTAAACTAGAAAACGTAAATTACTGAAGACCAACTGAATTACTTGTTATAAAATTTAAATAAATATCACTACTCCCAATTTCTACCAACAAGCACTAAACACCACTATATAAATAGCACTAAATGGATCACAAATACAAAACATTAACAATTTCAATAGATTTTAACTACTTTATCACTACAATAATGCAAGAGCTCTCTCAACAGCCAACCGTTCTCAAGCGCATCCAACAAAGCAAGGCCAGATCAGGAAATAATTAAATCTCAACTTTTACGATTAACGTATTGAGGTGACAATTAATAAATAGATAAACTAGCATCAAATCAATTACTATTTAGGACACAACCACGAAGTGACAAGCGTGAAGAATATATGTTATAGTCATGTGGTAATGATCCTTCACTATCAGCACATCAGTTGTCTTTCATTATTGTTTATAAACAAGAGAAAGGGCACAAAAGTATTCATTATCAAAATAAATGCCATTATAAGGCAACAAACCTGAACAATAGACAAGGCATAATATAACGTACTGTAAACTAGTTTTAACCCTAGAACACTAACCCTTCGTAAATTTTACGACAGTAGGTAGCAGAACGGTATAGTTTAATGCCTTCCGCGCGTGCGTGCGTGCCGCTATTTTGTGTAGCGGATTTTTTCGAGCAGTTATTGACTGTGGCATGTGCGATTGTTGATATCTTTGCTCATTCTTGTAATAATTGGGTGGGTGTCGTCATATTCACGAACGGTTAGTGATAGTGTGAACTTATAAGTATAATGTTTCGTCATGCCTTTTTACATTTATACTTATTTAATTTATTTTCTTGGTAGTTTTGGTTTCTTTGTGATGTAAATTACCTACATTCATAATTTAAGGGTTTATTTTAATATGTTGCGTTATAATTTTTTTTTTATAAAACGTGTTCATTTAATACTTTTTGTGCGCCAAGTTTTCTATATTTAATAAATAATCACATAAAATTGTTTAATATCTACGTATTTTGATTCATGTTAAGTTCACGACACTATAGGAACTCTTAATAACGAAATTCTTGCCAAATATAAGCTGTTCCGTAGAAAATATAACAATTATAAATTGGAGTAGTCAAATTTACGTAGGTTTTGTAATAATGTGTGGCGAAATAATAATTTTGAGGCTTCGTTTACATCAGTAGAAAAGAATGTGACGATGTATTATGAGGCCCATCCCCGCATATAAGAAACTTCGATAGACCTTGAATAAACTTTATGCAAGAATCAGATTAGAAATTATGTTAACAGAAGAAAAATTTGGTCCGAACGGTTATTAAGGATTCCCAATTTTATAATTATGAGATCGAACTATAGCTATTTTATCTGCTTATAAAATCGATACAGGAAACTTCTATACATAAACTCTTTATTTAAAGCATGCCAATAACAATATTAGATCATTAAGTTTAAGGTACCGGAATCAGCACTTACTTAGTTAAGCTGATTATACATAATGAAATCAAACTGTTACAAGGGCATAAGAAAACATAATTGCCCAAAGTTAAATCAAAATGGAATAAAACATTTTGACGCCTAGCGCCGATGAAAAGTGTTTTTCTAGCCTGAAAACAACTGATATATTTAGCCAGGAACATAATCCAATCCTCTGAACAGCGTCTTTCGCCAGGAACACGAATATCCGCCTGCTGTCGACTCCATCTTACTCCAGACTACATGGGTCATTAGTATTTTGTTTGTATCAGATCATTTGCCACATGAATAGCGGCCACCAGGTGCGCCACTTTAGTAAATAGTCACGACAACAGGTAGCGTTCAAATGCACACTAGCTGCACAACTTTCCGAATAGTTCCTAAGGTTATCAAGTTCCGTATTAACGTTACAACAATATTCCTACAATAATAGGACATTCATTCAGAAAATGTATTTGTGAAGCACGTTCGATATTTTCTGTTTATTTGTGATAACTTTTGATAGCTCTGTTCATAAGACATTCTTTCGAAATATGTGTTTATGAATCAAGTTCTTTTTCTGTTTATTTATGAACATTATGAAAACTAACCAATCTCATTTTCAGTGTCTGTGTCGTTCGTCTGCCCTCTTTGACATCCTGCCAGTTTTTCCTGAGCCCGTCGAGCAGCGCTTTCTTCCACTCCTGTGGTAAAGGGCCTGTCTGTCTTCTGGGTGCTGTCTCCGCCATAAAACCCTGATAGCTTTTCGTCATACTTCTGAAACAACCCGTCATTGATTTCATCCTCACCGAGCTGAGTGGCTCAGACGGTTGAGGCGCTGGCCTTCTGACACCAACTTGGCTGGTTCGAACTTGGCTCAGTTCGGTGGTATTTTAACGTGCTCAAATACATAAGCCCCTTGTCAGTAGATTTAATAGCACGTGAAAGAAATCCTGGGGACTAAATTCCCGGACCTCGGCAAATCCCAAATCCGTAAAAGTAGTTAGTGGGACGTAAAGCCAATAACATTATTATATCAATTTAGGAAGGCTCGGAACATAATGGGCTGACTCGGCCCATGCAAGGGGTCACACTCTTGATTATGAAACTATAGGTACATATATTAACAGAAATAATTACAATATATACATTTACTAGCGCTTTCCCCGCGACTTCGCTCGCGTCATAGTTGAGTTATGTCCCATTATATCATATTATTTCCCATTTTGTTTTGAAGTCCACTGAACCAACCTTACGCGTTCATCGACTTTTGTACGAAATGTAAGACATGAACATAAATGATGTGTTTTCCCGTCCCGGCTTCGGTCGGAATTGGAAAGTTTTACGCGTGTTCCGAGTTCGCTGTTAAATGAAATTCTCTTGTAATAACAGTAGCTTCTATTATTTTTTAACCCCGTCACACGTAATCTAGTGCCATTGCACAACTTACGTGGTTTGAGGTTACGTAACAACATTACAGGTGCTCCTACTTTCAAACGAAGTTTGTGAGATGGGAATCCTGGAGGATTAATGTAAGGTAAGGTTTGTTCTGCCCGAAGGCAAGTCCGAACCTCCGCAGAGGTGTCCTGAGCCGGAGTTTACGTGCGGTAGGGTGGCCGGTTCCTTTCCGCTCCTCCATTCCCTTACCCCCACCAACAGCGCGTGGCAACCCATCCACTTCTCGACCACGCCCAATGTTGCTTAACTTCGGAGATCTCACGGGATCCGGTATTTCAACACGGCTACGGTCGTTGGCGGAGGATTAAGAGTATTTAGGATTTCTACTGGATAACTGAGAGCATCGTCCGTTTGTAATACCGTGTCGACCGATTTAGACTCTATTTTTCTGCATCAAAATATGTAAGCAATGCTTGATTTAATTCAGGGACTCTCAAATGCCCAAAATCTCACGCGTGCAAATCGAGGCGCAGGAGCTCCTTGCACTGTGCATCGGTCCCGCTCGGCTCGGCTCGCACCAACGCCTCGTCTCTGGGCTACTCGGCTGAGCTCGGCTCAACTCGGCTCGGATTTGGAGCGCTACGGAGCAAGTGAGGAAGAGGGAGACAGGGGGAGCGAGCGAGTCAGGCGTGGGGAAAGAGAGAGACAGCGCTATTGCTCCAAATCGAGGAGTGGGTGTCTGCACTCTGGTCATCGAAGCGAAGTCGTCTTTTGCACCGTGCACAGTGCATACACCGGGCGCATGCACCCTGAGAGGCCCTGATTTAATTCATTAGCCGTCTCATTAAAGTAAACCTGCAAAAATCCAGGATCTTGATGAGCATTTGGCAATAGACTGCCTATGGAATGCTAAATTTGACCTTGTACTTTGAAAGTAGGCATAAAGCCGGGTTGGATGACTTGCTTAGCACCAAAAGATGTCATTTGAAAACAGCTGCTATGTTTTCTAATTCGATCAAAGAAATTACCATGATCTGGATGGGCACCCATTAGTAACTCTACAATGGTTCAGGTGGAGATTAGAGTGGTGGCAGCAGAACCTTGCCAGAATCGCAACACATGCCTGGTGTTTCATCTTTCCACTTGAGAGCATTGCAGAATTGGCATTTATGGATGATTGTACCAATGGTTATCAAGCTGTTATCTTCGTAATTCATTTCAGGATCGTAAGACATCCCGGAACGAAACTTAATTTTACATGGACGCAGTCGTCCTTCTTTTCGGATCCCTGGGTGATGTTGCTCATATCGCATTTGAATTGTCCTGTGATATTCGCGATTATTTTGCTGGCGTGTAGCTGCCGCTGCTCTATGAAACTCGGGATTATTTTTCTGGTATGTCAGTGCCGCTGCTCTGTGAACCTTGGGGTTATTCTTCTGGTACGTGACTGCCACTGCTCTATGAAACTTGAGATTATTCTTCTGGTACGTGTCCGCTGCTGCTCTATGGACTTCGGGATTTTTATTTTGGTATTTACTTCCAGCAATGGTACCGTACGTGCGGAAGGATTATTTTGTAAAAATGTAGCTGCTTCTTTTTTAAATTGTATTTTTCTCGTACCGTTTGAGTATCGAGTACGACGTTTTTCAGAAACTTTTGTAACAACAAATGAAGCACTTGTTTCTTCGCACAGACATTCACATACAGTACGGTACTTCAAAATGTCCGTTAGAGAGATTACCAGTAAATCGCAATCATTTTACGGGATTAGCTTCATCACTAAATATCCAGTATAACTTTATATCACGATAAACGGAATGGAAATATTTTGCCTCCTGCCGTCAACTCACATGTTCCACCATAAGTTGAATCTTCTGACACGATAAGTCGGCAGTATTATGAAGAGGAATAGTTATTACCAAGATGATTTTCGGACAAAATGGAAACAACTTACGAAACAATAGCTTCACGAGCTTCTTTATGCCGCAACTAAGTAGAATATAAAATGTAAAAAAGAGATCTAAATAGTCATGCACCGTCACCTACAATAGAAACAATGTTATGTGGCAACACTTCACCATTAATGTTTAGATAAGTTACTGCCATTATGCTGTGTGCGTGAAAAAGACGTTATCGCGCTGCAGTCTGTTATCTGTCTCCTTGAAATATCACACACCAGTACGTTGTATCTTCTGGTATGAAATGTTTGTACTCTTCTGAGGAGGAGTAGTTATTAGCAAGGATTGCCAAGGTTCAAACCCTTATTGCTCAAGAGTTCTATGGCACTCACTTCATTACTGGTCAACAATATTATGCAAGTTGCCTCCGGTCTCTCCTTCGCCAATATAAGCGACATATCTTCGAACCATAGACAGCTTTGTTAATGACGCATGCTCTTGCCGAACTGGTACTGCTTTCGCCTAGCCTTTTCTACCAGTTGTATGGATGAAACAATTCATTTAAACTGTAAGCGGCTGCATAACTCACTAACAAAATATAAAACCGTAATAAATCTCATTGATAAAACAATATTCCTGAGGCTGCCCACAGGCAGATTCGAACCTGCATTTTTGCAGTCTGCACTCCGTTGACTTAACCGTTGCGCTATCAGCACAACGTAATACAACCTCTCACGAATTTACTCACAAACATTCGTATACTGTTACTTTTATTTTCTTTTCTTTAAGGATTTGGTTCATTACCGTCTTAAAATACACGGAAGCGGAGTGAATCGGCACGTACACGTATGTGTTGGAGAAAGTGCCGCTGCCATTTTAATTGGCAAAAGCCAAAGGTTCATGCGCGCAAGGCAAGCATTTCATCTGGAAAATCTTGAAAATACATATATTTCCGTTGACTTTTCAAGAAATGCAAGATTTTTGCTGTACTATTGAGACGATTTGGAAGACTGAATGAATATATATATAGAATATTGTTAAAAAACGGATATTTTGAACACAAATGTAAATCCACATATCACCCCTTTTCACCCCTTTTAAATCGGAATTTTAAAAATTTCTTTTAAAATAGTATTTATTATATATGAAAATAAATATGTGAATGAATATAAGTACCTACAATATTTTTCACAGAAATGGAGAAAATCAACATCATCATCATCCTCATCATCTGTTTACCCTCCAGGTTCGGTTTTTCCCTCGGACTCAGCGAGGGATCCCACCTCTACCGCCTCAAGAGCAGTGTCCTGGAGCTTCAGACTCTTGGTCGGGGGATACAACTGGGGAGAATGACCAGTACCTCGCCCAGGCGGCCTCACCTGCTATGCTGAACAGGGGCCTTGCGGGGGATGGGGAAGGTTGGAAGGGATAGACAAGGAAGAGGGAAGGAAGCGGCCGTGGCCTTAAGATAGGTACCATCCCGGCATTTGCCTGGAGGAGAAGTGGGAAACCACGGAAAACCACTTCCAGGATGGCTGAGGTGGGAATCGAACCCACCTCTACTCAGTTGACCTCCCGAGGCTGAGTGGACCCCGTTCCAGCCCTCGTACCACTTTTCAAATTTCGTGGCAGAGCCGGGAATCGAACCCGGACCTCCGGGGGTGGCAGCTAATCACGCTAACCACTACACCACAGAGGCGGAGAAAATCAACAAAAAAGTAAAATCACCTTTCAACCCTTTTCACCCTTTAAAAGAGGAATTTTAAAAATCCTTTCTTAGTGCGCATCTAGGCTACGGTAGGAATATGTGCTCAAATTTTCATGCAATTATCTCCAGTAGGTTTTGCTGTGCGTTGATTATCAGTGAGTCAGGTTATCTTGCTTTATATATATAGATGCAAGAAATATGCACAGATGATGTCGCTAAACAACTCCTTATCTCCCCTTTTGGGAATCTGTTCTTTAGTATTACTGGAACTGCGGCCTGGAATGTCATGCTGTTTGGCGTAAGTCAGAGGAAAAGTTGTTCCTAGAAACTTTCTCAGAATGTGGCAGGTGCTCAGGAGGGTATCTTTCTGTAGTTCGACGTATGTGTGATGATGCAGGTTTAATGCGGCCAGAAAGCTGTGCAACCCTTCTGGAATAACACCGGTACACGATATTACTGTTGGAACTGTCGTGGCTGATTCTAGTTTCCACAGGCATTGTATTTCTATTGCCAGTTCTGTGGATTTTAATATCCCTGTGGCTATTTTTTATTTATCGACTAGAACAATATCTGGCCTATTGTTGCAGAGTGTGACATCGGTTATGCCTTCTTGGTACCATAGTAGTTTGTATGAAGAGTTTTCGAGAACGGGTGGAGGTATATATTTCCAATATGCAGTTGATGACTGAAGAAATCCACATTTTACAGAAAGTTTCAGGTGAATGATTTTAGCTACCTGATCATGTCGGTGCTTGTAATCGGTGTTGGTCAAGGACGGGCAGCCAGAGATGACGTGCTTTATGGTCTCTGTAGTTCTGGAACAGTGGCGGCAGTTGTATGAGGCGACTCTTGGATCATTCGTGATGAATCTACGGTGGTTCCGTGAAGCAATTACGTGAATTTGGATGGCCAGAACAAATCCTTCTGTTTCAGGGAAAAGACCAGGGTAGGTCAGCCAAGCGTGCGACGCTGGTTTGTCGACATGAGGCTGATCCAGTTCGTGGGGGCATTTCCCGTGAAGTGGTTTTGCCTTCCAAGTGTCCATATTCATCTCCTTTGTAGGTGGGGTAGAAACCGGCATTTCCGGCGACGATGGATTGAGAGTTGTATAGTTTATGTCAGCTCTGCAAACAGCTTGATGAAGACACGATGTATCAGCTCTCGAGTGGAAATATTCTCTTAGACTTGATATCAAATTGCTGTGTAATTTGACAATGGGTAAGAAGCCTTTACCACCTTCTGATCTCGGGAGTGTAAGACGATTGATTGCAGATTTAGGATGGTGCATATGGTACCGGGTGAGTGAAAGTGCTGTTTTCGTCTGTAACTGCTGAAGTTCTGATTGGGTCCATTTTATGACGCCAAAGGAGTATGTGAGCAGTGGTACGGAGTACATTATTATTATTATTATTATTATTATTATTATTATTATTATTATTATTATTATTATTATTATTATTATTATTATTATTATTATTATTACATCCTCCGTAATGCCCACTTCTCTCAGATTTTCCGTAGTAGCCTGTGTTCTCTGTTAAGTAGTTTTATTATTGCGCTGGTTTCATTAATTTTTGTGAATATTGATAAGATGTTTGCCCTCGCATATTGCCTCCTAAGTAATGGCCCTGGATTATACAATGAGGTGTATCACTACCTATTGTTACGTGCCAGCCCTGTCGTAGTCCCTTTCACTACTTGCTGAAAGGCCTAAGGAGTCAGATGACCGGGGATCTCCCAGCTGGTCAGGACTTTCTGTGAATTGTACTCATTGGTTGGTTTCCCATTGAGTTTCTGCGAGATACGGAAGTGTTTTGTCTCTAGCCATATCACGCGAGCTATAGAAAGGAGGCTAGCTGCGAACAGTCAGCGTTGAGTTACATATGGCAGAGGTGTTGGCTGTCCGTGGTGACCCACGGGGGGTTGTGGTCCTTGTGTTAAGTGAGCACCAGAAGTGAAGACGGCTGTGGGCTGCCATCGTCGTTACACTGGAGTCACGACATTCTTGGGTATGGGACGGAGTACTGTGTGTGCTTTTCTGTGGACTGCGAACTGTCATAGAGTCAGCGCTGGAGCCCAGCTACCGTGAGTAATTCCTGCTGCTCAGCACTGTTGAATAGTTGCTGTGTAGTTGTTAATTGTATGCGATAGTAGAGGAGCTAAGGCGGTCACAAAGCCACGGACTATCTGCCCTCGGGTTAGAACCATCATTGTTCCCAACTAGGGGTCAATAAACCCTAGTATAGTAGAGGTACAATGGCGATTTTGCGGATTTAGCATAAGAGAGCGAGCCTAACATCACAGTAGCCATCATGAGGGGCCTAACTACCCTTAACAGCTAGTTACACTTCCCGATGCCTAAGAGAGCAAGTCTAACCTCATGGAGGGGTTTAACCTTAGTTGTACGGCTAGATGCGCTTTCTGACGTGAACAGTCGTTATCTTGGAGGGGCTTAACCTTACAGGACGTAGTTTTACGGCGATATGACTTTCCCGACGCTATCTTGAGTGGTAGGACATGATGATTCTCGCGACGCTATCTTAAGTAGTAGGGCAATGGGGATTCGCATAAGAGAGCCAACGTAACCACACGGAGGAGTCTAACTACGCAGGGCCAGATGCGCTTCCCAACGTGACTTGCAGAAGGTGGCGGCCATACAGAGGTTCTTATAAGACTAAATACTAGAACCTGAGTTAGAGGTTACTGTGCTATATGGCGGCTATACATACGCTCTTACGTGGCCAGCCAGGGGTGCTTGCGCAAGATGGCGGCTATACATAGGCTCTTATAGGACGGCCTAGAGGCACTTGCGCAAGATGGCGGCTGCACACGGTTTCCTATAGAGAAAAATGACGGCCATTGGCGTTTGCGCAAGATGGCGACTATACATAGGCTTTTATGGAGAATGATGACGGCCATGGGCGATTGCGCAAGATGGCGACTATACATAGACTCTTATAGAGAAAGATGGTGGCCATGAGAGATTGCGCAAAATGGTAGCTATACATAGACTCTTATAGAGAAAGATGACGCCATGGGCGATTGCGCAAATTGGCGACTATACATGGGCTCTTATCGAGAAAGATAATGGCCATGGGCGATTGCGCAAGATGACGACTATACTTAGGTTCTTATGGAGAAAGATAACGGCCATGGGCGATTGCGTAAGATGGGGACTATACATAGGCTCTTATAGAGAAAAATGACGCCCAAGGGAGGTTGCATATGATGGCGGCTATACATGGGTCTATTATAAAGAACGCTGCCGGCCATCGGCGATTGTACAAAATGGCGGCATTACATGGGCTCTTATAGAAGAAGATGGTGCCCAAGGGCGGTTGCACAACATGGTGGCTATACATGGGCTATTATAAAGAAAGATGACGGCCATGGGCTATTACACAAAATTGCGGCTATACATGGGCTCTTATAGAGCAAATGCCGGCCAAAGGTATTGCATAAGATGGCGGCTATACACGGGCTCTTATAGAAGAAGATGGTGCCCAAGGGCGATTGCACAACATGGCGGCTATACACGGGCTCTTATGGAGAAAGGTGACGACAATGGGTGATGGCACAAGATGTCGGCTATGGGCGATTGTACAAGATGGCTGCTATACAAAGACTCTTATAGGGAGAGATGACGGTCATTCGCGATTGCGCAAGATGGTGGCTATACACAGGTTCATGTGGAGAAAGATGACGGTTATGGGCGATTGCAAAAGATAGCGGCTATACATAGGCTCTTATAGCCTCCTCCTACTCCGACAGGACACAGCCGCCCTCCTCCTCGTTTTCCTCCTCCTCATCCGTAGAGCAAAATTGAAAAGGGCAAATAGGCTCCTCTTCCTGGCAAAAGAGAAAATGGGAAGAAAGGACACCTCTTCTTTATCTGTGGGGTAAAAAGGCAAGAGGGCTCCCCTTCCCGGCAAAAAGGCCAAAGGGCAGCTCCTTATTCGTGGGGAAAAGGGCAAAAGTTTTTCTCTTACATTATCTGTTTGGCAAAACTGTAAAAGGGCTTCCCCCTCGTAGCAAAATGGCAAAAAGTCTCCTCTTGCTGGCAAAGGGGCAATAGGGCTCGTCATCCCTACAAAAGGGCTCCATTTCCTGGCAAAATGGCAACTCCTCCTTACAGCTACTGAGGTTTGCTCAATCCCTCTTCCTACGGACAGATGCCTACTTACGTTATTAAACTAATGTAGCGTTATCATCTTGTTCTCATCGCAAAAGTTTTTACCCTTTTCGATTGACGAGGGAGCGGTTGGAAGATGATGAGGTAAGGAGAACGTAATATTTTTTCGATTGCAATTGAAATGAAAACCTACAACCTGTTTTCCAGTCATTGACCGGGTCAGGGATGGAATGAAAGAGGCAGATATAGGCTGTTAGTACGATGGGGTCGCCACTCCCAAAGTGATTTATTAATGCCTGATGGATGCTATGAAATGAGAATGGAGAGTGTTGCTGGAATGAAAGAGGACAGGGAAAACCTGAGTACCCCGAGAAAAAACCTGTCCCGCCTCCGCTTTGTCCAGCACAAATCTCACATGGAGTGACCGGGATTTGAACCACGGTATCCAACGGTGAGAAGCCAACGCGCTGCCATCTGAGCCATGGAGGCTCCTTGATTGCAATTATCATGCAAAAATATAGAATTGAATGTAGAATAAGTAAATGTTGTATGTTACTATCCGACAAGGCAAAAGAGGTTCAATGGAGTTACAGAATGCAATTAGCAAAAATATAGATCTGACAATCTAATGCTGTATGTCTTCATCCAGCAAGAGAAAACATGTTGACTGTTAAACATAAAACACTTATAACGCAAACACAATAGTTACTGTGTTGTATGTGTCTATTCGACAAGACAAGTTTACTCCTGTTACAATTAGCACACACTAGAATTGATTGTAGAACAAGCTAATATTGTATGTCTTTATCCGACATAACAAAACATGTTGACAATTAGTGTTGAGAACAGAAAACTTTTAACGCAACTGTGCTGAGTGTTTCTATTCGACAAGTTACAATTACCACACACTAGAATTGATTGTAGAACAAGACGAAACATGTTAAAAATTAGTGTTTAGAACAGAAAAATTTATAACGCAAAATACTATGAGATTTAAAATCTGCGTTATAGGATTAATCTGTGTTGACACAAGCGCACTTCTATGCAGTCAGCCTGCACACATAGAATTGCAAATGTTGTATATCTCTATCCGACGTACAGTTGTACATCATCTTAATTACTGCAGATGAAATGATTACTACATAGCAGGGGATACCTATGTTCTAAGGAGATTGATTTTGCGGGATTCGAACACATGCAACAGAGAAACAAATCTGTATAGCGATTTAGTTCCCGTAACAGCTTAAGAAATAATACTACTGTGCAGATAAAATGATTTTACTACTTACCAGAGGGTAGCTTTGTCCTACATCATATTGTGTTAAGGATAAAATTTATGGATTTAAACCCTGTTGTAACACTACAAAAGATTATTGGGATTGAAACCTTGTTTACAAGGGAGAGGAATAGATGTGTACTTCCTCTTAAATCAAAAATCGCTACTATTATGGAGATAAAATGAGCTGTGAGAGGGATCGGTAATGTATATTGTTAACTTACCTTCATTTTAGGGACGGCTTATTATTTAGAACAGAAACAATTATAACGCGAAACATTATGAGATTTGAACTCTGCATTATGAGATTAATCTCTGTACTGATACAAACGCACTTCTATGCAATCAGCGCACACACACACACACATGGAATTGCAAATGTTGTATATCTCCATCCGACGTACTTCTTCTTAATCACTGCAGATAAATTGATTTTACTACTAAGCAGGGGATACCATGAAAAAGCTTTGGCATAAGGATATGGATTTTTGCGGGATTCGAACACATGCAACAGAAAAAGTCTGTATCGATTTCGAACTCCGATTTAGTGGATTTCAAAACCTCGCTCTACGTAGTTAAATTAGTGCACATAGGTAGGACGTTGCTAAAATATCAGGTGTCATCTTAACGACGTAGGCGCACGAAAATTAAAATCCGCATGCTTTTTGACAAGTTCTAACGACATTGGCTTCGATTTTGAACTTTGGGTGCCGACGCAGAATACCACGTGACCGTGACATCACGACCACGTGCTCTTGTTTGTAAACAAAGCCACGTGCTTGGCCACGTTCTTTTTTGACAGCTGTCATTTTGGGGACCCTAACCTCATTTTTAAGGACAATATATTATCGCTAACCTCACTGCTACCATATTCACGGTGCTAAACCTCATTGCCGTTAACTTGTGCACGTGGTGGCCAGGAATTCAAAATTCATGTGCTTTTTTAACAGCTGTGAAGATAACAGCTGCCATCTTTAACCACGTTGGTGCGGTATTCTAAACAAAAGAACATCGCTAACCTCACTGCTGCCATCATGACGAGGCTAAACCTCACTGTTGCCACTTTATGAATGTGGTGGCAGACAATTTAAAATCCACGTAATCCTAACTCGGTGCAATATTCCTCTGTGAGCCACGGCATGCAGTCGACGCACACTGCTGTGTCATTAGTAATTTAACGCTTATTTCCGGGCGCGAGCCAGCCAGCTCGCTCCATGAATATATTTACTTTGAATGTACTGTGTGTTAAATGCAGATCTGTTCTTTTCCATTTTAATATGTAAGTATTGTTATTGTCAGGAAAGTGTGTACTTTTCTACTGTGCGGTGCTAATAATTTACACGTCAACGCCTTCGAAAACAGGATGCTTTTTGTGTATGCATGTGTAGTTTTACGATGCAGAGTAATAGTAGGCAGTGATTATTGTTTTACCGTTTATTCACACGCTACTGCATGTAGCTATCAGCTTGGAGCTGGCAGGTTTGAAGATGCGTTTCCGTAGTTTCTAATTTTTGCACCAGGTAAATAATATAAGTTGTATCTTAGCTGTAATCAATTTTAGACTTTTGGGTTGACGATGTGTTAGCCTCCGGATCGTAAGATATTCGGTTCAAACTGTAATGTTAATCGTGGTAGTGGTGATTGTTGTTTTAAGAGAAATGTAACGTTTAATTCTGTATTTTTGTAGATCGATTTTAAACATTGTGTGTTCTAAGCATGTGCTGTAAGTGTCGAGACCGTCCTACTGTGTGGCTGGGGGCTCGATTAGTGATTGTAGTGTTTCTTGTTTTATGAGGAAGTACATCTCTCCACTATTTATATCGTTCCGCTGACTTGGAGTTGCCCTTCTGTCAATGATTACAGCGTTATCGTTGCACAATTAATTAATCACGTTTTCGATTCCCGGGATTACAAGAAGATGGTAAGTATAGCCTCTTGTAATGTTTTTAAATTCTAATATGAATATCGACAGAAGATATAGTTGCAGAAAATCGCATTTTCTTGCACTATTTTATCTGCATGGTGGTAGTGATTATTGATTTATGAGGAAGTACATCAATTCCTCTCTCCCCGGGGATCTAAGGTCGAATCCTATAGTTAACTTTTCTTTATGTTATTTGCGATAAGAGAATAGGGTTTGAATCCATGTTTTCTTCTATTGTAACTAAATCAAACTTCGAAATCCATACATTTTATCTGCAGTGATTAAGAAGAAGTATGTCGGATGGAGATATACAACATTTGCAATTCAATGTAGAGAGTGTGTGTGTGTGTACGCGTGCGTGCGCGCTGAATAAATGGAAGTGCCATTTTATCAATAGAGAGATTAATTTCATAATGCACAGTTCAAATCTCATAATGTTTCGCGTTATAATTGTTTCTGTTCTAAACACTAAGCCGTCCCTAAAATGAAGGTAAGTTAACAATATACATTACCGATCCCTCTCACAGCTCATTTTATCTCCATAATAGAAGCGATTTTTGATTAAAAGGAAGTACACATCTATTCCTCTCCCTTGTAAACAAAGTTTCATTCCCAAAAATCTTTTATAGTGTTACAACAGGGTTTAAATCCATAAATTATCTCCTTAACACAATATGATGTAGGACAAAGGTACCCCCTGGTAAGTAGTAAAATCATTTTATCTGCACAGTAGTATTATTTCTTATTCTGTTACGGTAACTAAATCGCTATACAGATTTGTTTCTCTGTTGCATGTGTTCGAATCCCGCAAAATCGATTTCCTTAGAACAAAGGTATCCCCTGCTATGTAGGAATCATTTCATCTGCAGTAATTAAGAAGATGTAGCACTGTACGTCGGATAGAGAGATACAATATTTGCAATTCCATGTGTGCGCGCTGATTGCATAGAAGTGCGATTGTATCAACAGAAAGATTAATCCTATAACGTAGATTTTAAATCTCATAATATTTTGCGTTATAAGTTTTTCTGTTCTAAACACTAATTTTAAACGTTTTTGTCTTGTTCTACAATCAATTCTAGCGTGTGCTAATTGTAACTTGTCTTGCCGAATACAAACATACAGCACAGTAGCGTTAACAGTTTTTCTGTTCTCAACACTAATTGTCAACATGTTTTGTTATGTCGAATAAAGACATTCAACATTTGTTTCTTCTACTATCAATTCTAGTGTGTGCTAATTGTAATAGGATTAAACTTGTCTTGTCGAATAGACACACACAGCCCAGTAATCATTATGTTTGCGTTATAAGTTTTTCAGTTTAATAGTCAACATGTTTTCTCTCGTTGGATGAAGACATACAGCAGTAGCTTGTCAATTCTGTATTTCTCCTAATTGCATTTTGTAGCTCTATCGAACCTCTTTTGCCTTGTCGGACAGTAACATACAGCGTTTGCCTATCCTACATTCAATTCTATATTTTTGCATGCTAATTGCAATCGAAAAAATATTACCTTCTCCTTACCGCATCCTCCTCCTACCGCTCCCTCCTCAATCGAAAAGGGTAAAAACTTATGCGACGAGAACAATAGGATAACGCTATATGAGTTTAATAACGTGAGTATGTGACGTTCAATTCTACTTGTGCAGGAAGGCATCTGTCCGTAGGAAGAGGGACTGAGCTAACCTCAGTAAATGTAAGGAGGAAGAGTTGGCCTTTTCCCAGGAACAGTGGCCATTTTGTTAGAAAGAGGAGCCCTTTTGTAAGGAGGAGGAGCACTTTTGCCCTTTTGCCAGAAAAAGGTGCCTTTTTCCCCTTTTGTTAGGAGGAGGAAGCCCTTTTAGCCTTTAGCCAAACAGATAATGAAGAGAAACACTTTTGCCCTTTTGCAATTTTGCTATACGGAAGAGGAGGAGGAGGGCGGCTGTTTCCCGTGCCCTTTTGCCTTTTTTTATACGGATAAGGGGGAGGAGGAGGGCGGCTGTTTCCCGTGCCCTTTTGCTATACGGATAAGGGGGAGGAGGAGGGTGGCTGTGTCCCGTGCCATTTTGTCTTTTGCTATACAGATGAGGAGGAGGAGGGCGGCTGTTTCCCGTCGGAGGAGGAGGAGGCTATAAGAGCCCATGAATAGCCGCCATCTTGTGCAATCCCGCATGACCGTCATCTCTCTCTATAAGAGCCCATGTATAGCCGCCATCTCTCTCAATAAGAGCATATGTATAGCCGCCATTTTGTGCAATCGCCTATGACCGGCAACTTTCTCTATAAGAGCCCATGTATAACCGCCATCTTGTGCAATCGCCTATGACCGGCATCTTTCTCTATAAGAGCCCATGTATAACCGCCATCTTGCGCAATCGTCCATAGCCGTCATCTTTCTCTGTAAGAGTCTATGTATAGCTGCCATCTTGCGCAAGCGCCCCTGGGTAGTCTTATAATGCCTATGTATAACCGGCATCTTCCACAGTAACCTCTAACCCAGGTTCTAGGAATTAGTCTCATAAGAACCTGTGTATAGCCACCATTTTGTGCAATTCACGTCGGGAAGGGCACCTGGCCGTGAAACTATAGTCCTGTGTAGTTAGACTCCTCCATGTAGTTACTTTTGCTCTCTTATGCGATTCTACATTGCCTACTACATAAGATAGCGTCGCGAGAATCATCATTGTCCTACTACTCAAGATAGCTTCGGGAAGGGTATCTCGCCGTAAAACTACGTCCTTTAATGTTAAGCCCCTCCAAGAAAACGACTGTCTACGTCAGGAAGAGCATCTAGCCGTAAAACTAAGGTTAGGCCCCTCCATGAGGTCAGGCTTGTTCTTTTAGGCCTCGGGAAGGGCAACTAGCTGTTAAAGTGAAGTTAGGCCCCCTCAAGATCACGACTGTGTTGTTAGGCTCACTCTCTTATGCTAAATCCGCAAAATCGCAATTGTACCCCTAATATACCAGGGGTAATTGACCCCTAGTAGGGGAGCAATGCTGGTTCTAACCCAAGGGGAAACCCTCCGTGGTTGTGGGACCGGCTTAGCTCCTCTATTTGCGATTGTGGAATTTCTCTGGAGATGAACCAAGGACCGATCATCGTGTGTCGTGTGGCCCGTATTCCTTCATTCAAACCCAGCCAACTTCTGTGTGAGGTGAGAGCACCCTGTCCAACTGAGAGAGTGTGCTCATTCACGTTGAATGGTGTGCGTTATCCTGAAATAAATTAGAGTAATACAACAAACGGTGAGCGATTTGTGAAACTAACAATTGTTAAATTTATCTTTTGAACTTAACCTAATATGTGTCGTATTGCCGTTACAAGTGCTTTAGGCATCCCAGCCATTAGGTCAGAGGCACCCTGAGTTGGAGTTAACTTGAGGTGGGCTCGCTCCTTCTCTACCCAACAGCATGTTGTGACCAGTTTCCGACTGTTTCCAGACAAACCGCACTGTACCAAATGCCATCACTTCGAGGCCTAATGATATATTTGATTCATTTTCATACCATAATATTTTAAATTTCATAACCATTTTATACGCACAGGATGAGATGGGTATCTCCCTATGGTAATGGAGCAGACCATACGGCCAGCAACTCTACGCCGAGTGTCGGGTAGTGGAAAATAATCCGACTCCCTGAGAGAGTGGTAGAACTATTCTGCGTGGAGGAATTTCCACTCAGTTTGATTACAAGGCATCTGACTTTCCGTTTCAGGAGAACCTTACAAACAATGTAATCCTACTCCTCACTATGTTTAAGGGTGAGAAAATACCTTCACAGACAGATGAACTGGATATACACCTCGCCAGTCACGTAGGATTTAGCAGGCAAGGGAAAATCTTCTAAGTATTCCCCCAGCAGTGTTTCGTGATGTAAATTTGGCTACCTGCCATGTATAGCACAAGTTGAAGCCAAGTGATTTAAGTACTAGTGTGACAGCTGGGCGAGCATGAGAGGGGATGCTGTGAACGCAACGTTACCGATGTAGTGAAGCGCAACGGTCATAGCTAGCTGTTAACACTATGAGAAAAATTTTCTGTAAAAATACACTTCTAAAAGCAGTGATTCTAAGTCATCATATTAAACAATGAATACCCAGTTCAGATGTGATCTCACAATGCAATTAAGTTGCCAGCAGAGTAGAACTCTCTACCATTGTGCACTGAACTATCATGTTCAGAGATTGAATCGCTATTCCTGTCACTACCAACATGTATGATGAGTTCTCCGAGCTACATATTCCTCATCCAGTACTCAACTCTTAACTTGTATGCAAGTTCATACTCATTCCATTCCTCACTTGTAACGGCTGCAAAAGCACTGTGGTGATGCACTCTTTATCCCTGAGTACGTGGTACATATTTGTGTCAGCAATTAGTTGCTTCACGGTACTCCAATATGTCATTAGCTAGTTCTCTTAATTCGTATTCATTGCCAGATGTTGAAGGTACTTCATTAATCTGATGGGTGTAGTACAACACGTTGTCACACTTGATATGTTTGGTCATGAAGTTATATACCTTCATTTCACCATGGTAATTACATTTCGTTTTCGATTTGAACATGTAGAGTTCTCACTACCTGCATATCACCTGCACTGTCCAAAGAGAGAAAGTCTAGTGAATTATACTCCCAAAACTTCATTACAGTATAGGATGGACGGAAAAACGTTTCATCTAAAAAAAGGACCGATCTCTTATCTTTCTCTGCTAAAGTTCTCAAGTACACCAATCTCTTAAGCAGAATTTAGTTTCTTCCATGTTCTTCACACTTATTAAATTTAAAGCCTATTGAAAGCAATACTTACCTCAGACGTTTGCGACTCGCCTTGTAATACAGCAACCTTGAAACGAAATGATTCTGGATCCACCTTATTCAACACCAATGCGTATACCGTTGCCAATACAGGACAGCGAATATGAGATTTATAAATTGCAGATCGCCTAATTCCGTCTGATGATGCACTTACCTGTATCATCTAGTAAGTTTCCATTATTCACTGCTCCATTTTACCCACAGTGGATAGCATCATCCCATTATCACCTCCCTTCTGATTTAATAAATGGCTGATGTTTACTTACCACTGAAGCTCGTTTACTTCCTTGAAAGAAAGGCAAGCTAAAGGAAATTTCACTCTTTTCTAAACCACGAAAAGCAATTACATACCCTATGAACAACCTTGTTTTAGGACTTGCCATCACCTAACATACGGAGACAATACACTTCGAAGGAATACAATACATTAAATCAACGGCGTCAGCTAAAATATCGCACAAGACAGTTCAACATTCGGCATGCAAAAGCCGGCAGCACAGCTAATTAGGCACCTTTCCCGCCAGTACATACCTCGTTCTTACCAAGCTGTGCACAGTACGGACGAGAATTTCTTTTCCTCGAGAGTCTAGAAAAAATGGCTAAAATATGGAGAATCTCAAATCATCTCAAAATAAATGTAATAGTGCCACATTCCCTTGAGCACCTTTGTGAATTGCAACAAAATGTTGGTGTTAGAACTTCTAGTTCAAAGTGCGGCATTCGGGTTATTTTAAACAACGGCATTTTTTGTTGATCTGTCCTGGAACACTTGGATTATTTCTTTTGATCTTATATTTAAGTTTATATGAACACATAAAGGAATGACTTAGAAAATAACTTACTTTAGATGATCGTTAGAAATGAACACAAAAATAAAAATCAAACTTTCGCAAAGGTTTCATGGGCTGTGAATTAATGGAACATCCTTTTACATTATTTTAAAGACGTAATATTTATTATGAAATGTAAATTTCTCGAACATATGCAATGGTAATTACTTAGTATGTACTTTTTAGAAAATGGAAATTGCATCACCATGAACGCATAGAGTCGTTTGTGTTGATTTTCAAGATATGGAACGATGCCATGTAGGTATGTAACCGATTAAAGTTTCAGACCCATTGGATTGTTGCTACAAGTCTCCCCACGTGATTGGTCGCGGAGGAATCAACTCCAGTATATGGACTCTGGTGTGGCGTAGTTGACTTGCAGTCTGTGCAGTGAAGTGTTCCCAGTAAAACATGCCTCGACGTCAGAGAAGAGCACGCTATCAACAACTGTCGCCGTTTGAGAGGGCTCGGATAATTGGGCTGTGTGAGGCTGGGTTTATCGCTAAGGACTGTCGCTGCACGTGCTGGCTGACAGGCATCTACGGTATAACGTGTATGGCAGCAGTGGTCAAATGAATGTACCTACACTCGTAGACCTGGCACAGGCCCAGTGCGACAGACAACTGTAAGGGAGGATCGCCGCATCATTCGGATGGAATGATGGAACCCCATGGAACAGCAGCGCGAATTCGAGCAGCTGTTGCACCCCACGTTACACAACAAACAGTTGGTAATCGCCTGCGTGCAGCTGGCTTACGAGCCCGTGTCCCTGCAGAAGGTGTTCCACTGACCCCACAACAGCGACGTGTAAGGCTGGCTGGTGTCGAGAAAGATCGACGTGGGTCGACGAATGGCATAGGGTCGTCTTTAGTGATGAATCGCGCTTCTGTCTTGCCCGCAATGATCGCCGGAATCGTGTGCGCCGACGTACCGGGGAGAGGGGCCGCCCATATCTTATTGTCGAGAGGCACACAGGGCCAACACCAAGCATTATGGTCTGGGGAGCTATTGGCTTTAATGTGAAATCACAATTAGTGCTTGTTGAGGGCACAATGACTGCTCGACAGTACGTTGATAGGGTACTCAATCCAGTGGTTGTCCCTATGATAACGAACAATGCTAATGGGATGATTCAGCAGGACAATGCCCGGGTTCACACTGCACGCATCTCCAGAGAAGCTCTCCACGACATCACAACCTTAGAATGGCCCGCCAGATCCCCGGACCACAGTCCTATTGAGCATGTGTGGAACATGATGGGTCGACAACTGGACAACCGTCCTCAGCCACCCACAACTCTGGAACGACTGACCCGTGCAGTGCAGCAAGCATGGTTCGCAATTCTTCAGGAAGCGATCCAGGGCCTTATTGACTCCATGCCTCGAGGAATTCGTCAATGTATTGCAGCTCGTGGTAGGCACATCCTCTATTGATTGTTGTCCAAACTTGCGGTCAGAGGGACCTGAAAGTGTAATAATCGAATCACAACCGAACACTCGTCCTGCATATTCAATTACAGCAATGTATCACCACTCCTTCTGGGTGTTGCAATTTCCATTTTCTTCAGTGTATTTCTGGAGCAGATGTCATAAAGTCAGATGTCCGCTTCACACTCGCTCGAAGATACTCCCACTATCCCCCATTTATTGTAAATAATTCACTTTACAGATGTACACAGTGAGCAACATAAACATTGAATCATACAATAATGTTGACTGGACGAATCAGGCAACGTGATCTTGCTGCGACTACCAGAGTCAAGTTTTGTCTGTCATAAACGTGTTAGATTGTTAATAACGTAAATCTAAATACAGGATATAATGAAAGTAACATGAACATACACTTCTTTAACATGGCATTGCAGTTTATTTTCTGGATTATCCCTGAAATATTTACGGGCCCATGATTTCCTCTTGGTAGCTATCAATATGCACTCTAAGAACTGCATCGCTTTAACGACAGTCTAATGATTAGCCTTAAATTAAATGACTGACTTTTACTCGTAGGTTAAGTGTGATATGGCAAACCTACTTACAGCTTGTTAGTGTATCATTCCCCGTGAATAGAAGGCCAAACTTCCATTCACGACACGACCTGTTGTCCCGTTGCGCACGCTGACAAAGCCTGTCGTTCTCAGTGTGCCACGTAACTGTGGTGTAAGGTGCGTGCTTATATCCTCGAGAGCCTCATGAGGCATTCTTTTTGTGAGAAAAAGCATTGAGAGGTTCTCGAGAAACTTGAGAGATGTCCTCTTGTTTCCTATCCCTAGAGCATAGTGACAAAGCATGGAACTAGAGCTATTCAATACTGGCTTAACGGAAACGTCTCCCATGAGACCTGGGTGAGCACTGACCTGCGTTCACCGTTCGACAACATTGGGCAATCTTCCCTTTTATTGGCTTGTGACGGTACACTCCCCTGTGCAGATTAGAAAGCTATTGGTCTTGGATGACTAGGGCCAGAAGAGCAGGTAAGTTATCGAGAAGTTTGCATTTCCCAGAAGTTTCACTTGGAGTTGCTGAGGTCTAGGTATGGAGGTACAGGCCTCACATGTGCTATTGGTGACTTGATCCGGCATGCGGAATGCGGTATCAAGAGTTTTAGTTCCAAGGTAGACATTTGTGGCTTCCCCAGAACACATTAGCAATATTGAGACACAACACATCGCAAGGGAAACATTCCTCTACACGATCATGATCGTGTTGATCACCAGTCATATCAGTGCAGAAGTATGGAAAATCACAGACGTTGATCTGAAAAAGCAAAGGGGGTTTGGCTAGGACTGAGAAAGGAGAATGCCTCATACATTTTGTGATTTAGACAATAACACTCTTTCAATTCATGTTTATTACTATTAATTTGCAACATATAAAAGAAAGAGAAGAAAAATTCTACTCATGACATCTCTAAAATACAAAATGAACTAAGATTAGCACAAAATCGCATAATCTCTGTGTCACAAAACAATCAAGATCTCGCAAGTTAACATAACACATCTCGTTCCATAAGCTGTAAAAATTCTTCTTTCTTGAGGAAACCACTTTTCATTGCTCAGAATTTAAATCCAGACCTCCTCGATAACCAACCTATGGCAATGTTATCCAGAAATCATGCCCCACTAAAATGATATTGTAAATGTTATTTAAACACCACTACTAAGTATGTTTTAGATTCACACAATATACTATTCCTCATTCAATTCTGAAGAGCTCGAAATAAATACCCTACACAGGGTGGCGCAAAAGTCACTGGACACTGATTTAAACAAAAGATTGAATTTATGTTTCATTACAAATACAAACAATGCTAACTGTATTCTGTCTGCATGAATACATCTTTCAAGTCTTTGGAGCATTTACATACTGTATGGCATAGTGTAGTATCACTGTCGAAATCATGAAATGCGTCGTGTATATAGTCTTTTATTTCAGCAATGGTCCGAGGATTTTTAAAATAAACAGAGTCCTTGACGACATCACGTAGGAAAAAATCCGTGCGCGTGATATCTGGTGAACGTGGAGGCATGTCACCCTTCGACCAATCACTTTTCTATGGAAAGTTTCATTTAAATAATCGCGGACGGCAGTGACAAAATGTGGTGGTGCCCCATCACGTTGAAAGTAATTTTCTTGAAAGTTTTCAGCACACGCTGTAAGTCCTGGTAACAGATAATTCTGAAGCATGTCCAAATACTTATCCACTGTAACTGTTCCGTCAAAAAATATGGTCCAAATACGCCAAATAGTGATATTGCCCCCAGACACTCACACCAGGTTGATTTACTTGTTCATCTAAGAAAATATGCTTATTCTCAGTATACCAGTACGTGCATTTATGTCCGTTAACTTAAAATTGGCGTCATCAGACTACAGAATGCTATTGAATGGGTTAAGATCACCTTTTTGTTCGCCAAGCATCAATTCACAAAACTTAAGACGAAAAGGATCGTCTTGAAGTATCCCATGTCGTAAACGTGGTATGTTAATTTTAAACTTCTGTTTGTGTAACATTCTTTGCACTGATCCTCGTGATAAATTCAGCTCAGCTGCTAATCGTCTGGTTGATTTTCGCGGACTTTGGTTCACAGCTAAACTTACACGCAATTCATTTTCCTCAATTGTGACTGTTCTTGGGCGGTCAGATCCCGGTGCATCCATAACAGATCCATGTTCTTCAAAACTATTTCGTACGTCGTACGCTGTTTGTCTAGACGGTGGTTTTGATCTAAAGTGTTGTCCCCGTTCATTAACAACTGCAGTAGCACCGCTTTTGAAAATGACAAAATTAAACCAAGATTCGTTGGTAAATCAGATCTATGCACATCATATTATAAGAAAAACACAAATTACATAGGACAATGAAATAACATTCCCAACAAATACACATTCACCAGCCTAATGATACTTGATATACACAATTACAGTGTATTTATAAGAAAATCATAATTATTGATAAACAATTTGCTAACACCTTAATGCACATTTCAATCATCGTTTTCAAATTCATACTGCAATGACACTTATCAAGGTTACATAAACTGCTAGCACCGCCTCTCTTTGATTCTGTAACTTAGGAAATTCTGGTTTGTAACTGTAACCAATTAACACACAGAAAATTCTGAACAGTTTGCACAGTGGCGGCTGTAACCCATCCCCACTCCAAAAAATACAAATATTTAGAAACATACCGGTGTGTGGTTTTCTTTCTTTGACATTTGCCTTACGTCGCACCGACACAGATAGCTCTTATGGCTGCGATGGAACAGGAAAGGTCTAGGAATGTGAAGGAAGTGGCCGTAGCCTTAATTAAGGTACAGCCCCAGCATTTGCCTGGTGTGAAAATGGGAAACCACGTAAAACCACCTTCAGGGCTGCCGACAGTGGGATACGAACCCACTATCTCCCGGATGCGAGCTCACATCTGCGCGCCTCTAACCGCACGGGGAATTCGCTCGGTGGTATGTGGTTTTCAGGGGCTCTCCACTGAGTTTTCCACACTGAACAAAAACGCAAACAACCCCAACACATATACACATTCCTCATAAAAAACTATAAACCTATATAATTAAACACGCAATAACACCTGCAATGGCAAAATATTCACCAACTCAAACACTTGGTGTGAGCGCGCAAAAACGCAACTTCTTAATGCTACCAACGTCATTGAAATAAAACCAGCAACGTCGTAATGCAAAATTACATGTTATATTGACATTTATAAACTAGAGATTTTTAATTAAAGAAAATCACAATATCATGTCCTTATTTTGACAACATAAAAATACAATTTTTAAGGTTCATCGATTTACAAATGCGGCTATGGAATAGGAAAGTTGGTGGTATTCTATCCTCTTTGGTATTAAAAGACCTGGCGTGAACAGCTCTACAGCATTTTGTGTTCCCGTTTGCTTTGAGCGATCCCCTCTTAAATACTACCGCTGAGTCAAGAGGGTGTCAGCTGCCACGTTGTCATATCGGTCGTAATGCAAGTGTGACTAGTGCTAGTGCTGCCTCTCTGTGGTCGAACGAAGAATCCCTGTGAAGTGATGTCTTGGCTGTTGTTTCCACAGCCTGTCGGAACACATTCTCTTTGTATCGAAAAAGTTGCGCACGCATGCGCAAAAGGCAGAGTTCCTGGTTTCTGGCTAAAAGCTTAGCTCTCGCTTAGCTGTGACCACACAGCACCCGGCGTGCAGCGCACCAGTAGTTTCCTGGATGTAAGGGGAGTTGAATAATTTCTTATTCTTTTGCTGACGCCTTTTCCAATGCACTGTATTTGATTGTAGATAGTATTTTTCCAACAGGCAATGTGCTGCAGCACATAAGGTACGGCCGCCACACAGGACATGACCATCAATGATGGACACTTCAAACCACCTCTCTACACTACTTTGGAATACATCACCATTTCCCTGTCACTATCCACAAGCAATTTCTTTTCAGCCTGCAACATTTTAATGCAGACATCACACTTTTTACAAAATATTTTAATCACTTGCAAACTGATGTAGCTGGCAATGCAGACTAAAATCCATTGAGTTTCAAGGGGAACTCTGATATGAACTACTTATTCTAATGCAAGATCTAACACATCTAAATTATCAATAACTGTATCATGGCTATTGCTATAGATATTATGAGCAATGTCTTTCAAAGTAAATTCACGAAGTTTTGCAGACCTCATCTTTAATACACCTAACAGTTTGATCTTTCTTTCAGACTCAAGAATTCATTCCACAGAGGCATTAGAAGTGCAACCACTCAATCTCCTGTAGACACCAAATCTGAACTGTCTGTCTACAATTTTGTAGTAAACACATACGACCTGTGGTAATTAAAAATATATATTTTCACAGTTCTACCACTGTGGTAAGTATGTTTATCAAAGTAGTGTATGTTTCACTTGTCAATCTTCTTTCTGTTTATGACATGTGCCTAAGTCCATATATGTTTTAAATATGTAAGGAATGAAAGGTTCATGTTACCTGCACCAGTAATTGGACTAGCATCTTCATTCCTGGTATATGTATCTTTCATGGGATGCTGTATATTACAGACTGACCACCAGTTTTGAATTAATTTTAGGAAATGGATTGTGCCATCAGAAACATCTAAACCTTGACATTTAAGCAATTACAAATCAGCAACATTCTTACGATCAAAGACTTTACTGCTAATAATACATCCTGTCTCTATTGTTGTTGGATACAGAGCCATCCTAGATAATTATAAAGCCATTTTAGTAACAATTTCTTCTCTGTACGAAACAACTCTTTATGGTCTGAAAATTTGGCCTGAGAAGTTATAATTTACAGACTGGCTCTGTACCAACACCAACACTGACCACATCACTAAAAACACCAAATGTATTATCAAAGTTTGGTATAATAAGAGAATGTCACTGCCCATATCATTAGTTCTGGAGAGTATCGTATTTGATTAATTACAATGAGCTCTAACTGTTCCGGGACAAATTTTATTTTACCAATTCTCTCTGCATTAAACTCACAGGTCTAACTCAAGTGCATTTTTTCAAAAGGTTCATAAAATGAATCATCAGAATAACTTGTGGAATGACTTAGCAAAGTGTAAAACTTCGTCCATCTGTCATATTTCCGGTCTTCACAAGCACTAAAATGCTCTGTAGGCAAACACACATTTTTGTGAAACATTTGAACTGCAAATGAACTTGAAATTTTAAATCTCAATGTTGGAACATTAATACATGACTCATCATTCACCTTCACAAACAATGCATAATCTTCCTTCACTATTCCATTGAATGGTTCAACGAATTTCTTCTGAACTTCACAGATGAAGGAGGTAAAATCTGTAAAATTGTCACATTCACACCACTTAATGAAATAACGTCTAAATACTAAAAACACCGCAACGCATAAAAATATCTTGATAACCGATAAAAGGACACTGCAACACTATTTAACACATAAAAATATTCGGTGGAAAACAAACCAAAACCAAACCCCATGGCACTACAGCCATGAAGGGCCTTGGCCTACCAAGCGACCGCTGCTCAGCCCAAAGGCCTGCAGGTTGCGAGGTGTCGTGTGGTCAGCACGACGAATCCTCTCGGCCGTTATTCTTGGCTTTCAAGACCGATTCGGTGGAAAATAAAAATCGCGAATTCCAGTAGCAAGATAACCTCAACCAACCACACACGTGAGCGGTATAAACCGAACTGAATGTAAGCATGGCCCCACACGCCGTCTACACGTGGCCCAATGTGACAGCCATTTTGTCACGTATCTGTATATGCATTCCGGTCTGATAATATTGTAGTTGGTCTGGGTTCATACGTGAAGAGAAGTTGACAATCCTTTCCAACATACGATAAGTCAAAAATTTGGTTGTTTGAGATGATAGACGACTTGAAGAGGCTGGGTGGTGCGCATACAGACGTAGAAGTACCGCACGATTGAATTTACTGAAAAGTGTTTCTTATTTCTACAACAAGGAGCAACATAACAAAATATAAGAGATCCGTCCGACTCCTTGGCTGAATGGTCAGCGTTCAGGCCTTCAATTCGGAGGGTCCCGGCTTCCAATACCGGCAGGGTCACGATTGTAACTGCTTCTGGCTCGAGGACTGTGTGTCCCAACACTCTCCTCTTCATATTTATGCAACACTACCAACACGCAATAGTGATTACATCCCATCACGTAGGCTTGGCGTCGGGATGAACATCAGATCGTAAAACAGAGTCAAATCCACATGTGAGACACATCTTGCACCCACTACCCAAATGCTGTGGGAAAAGCGGTAAAATATAACAGACCCATGTCATGGCTGCAATTGACTTATATTAAATTATCGACAAGAAGCAGAAACTTGTAAGGAGAATACACGATTATGTAACATGCGTCGCGCGCAGTTGGTACGATCTCAAAACTGACCCTCTTCCTTTCTCCTTACCAGGATGACGATGAAGTGTTGTAACTGCACGTACAGTATTTTATAATTATTCAAGTTAGTTCACTTACGTAGATTACTAAGTACTGTTCATTTGCTAGTTAACATTTCATGAAGTTCGTATTTTCTCGTTGTCAGAACGTCGAACATCTTCTTTAGTAAATTGGACTTAGCTATGAAGCATGGTTCATTTACCACGACGCCATCAAGAAACACTGTTTCTCTTGCATTCCGAGACGGAAGTGCGCTGTGTGTCGCCACACGGCTTCGAAGAAATTCGCTGTGGCGCATCGAATGTTTCGAAACAGTCAGCGGTGACATTTAGCCCATATTTACTGTTAAAACTGTATTTAAATATACAAGAGGCTTATCGCATTCTATGTTGTACATATATAATCACGATATAAAACTAGCAATAATTCTTCTTCTTCTACAATTTCCTCATCGCATGTCCGCTGTCATCACGGCGATCGACTCTTGTTCCCAGCAAGTCGGAAAAGTGTGGTGGAACGAAGCCCACAACATTCTCGTAGATTATGTACGCAAGATTTTCTCCTTTTTGCCCTACTCCTCTTTCCTTAAATGTCATCTATAAGATAAACTGCAGGAGGTCACTTATTCATTTGAGCCAGTCCCATAATACAGTAAAAATTACAAGAAAGATGATACATATTAGAGTGGTGCTGCCTAGTACCAGATACTAGCACTAGTATCAGAGGGATGTTTTTCTTTACGTTGTCCTTGGACCTCCCAATTCAGTTTAAAGACTTCCATGTCGTCCAGGACTCTTCGTAGTAACAGAGAAGCTTCTGTTCAAGTTTCTCAAGTTCCAAGCGATCTAGGAATGTGCGGTTCCTAGTTCAAACATGGTTTCATTTGGATCTGCAAGTAGACAAGTTGATGTCTATGGAGAGGGCGAACTGTACGTCTCCACATTCGCGGCTACTTCACGTCGAGTGTCAGGTGGAGCTATTAGTTTTAGTTGGTTGGTTTTAGATACCCTGCGATCAGTCAGTAAGCTTCTACGAGTGCAACGTAGAACTTCTTGGCATGTACAGATTTATACCATACAGCTGTGGCACTGTTTCTGGATGAGCGGCCCAATCTGATCATGTCAAAGCATTGTGAGAGGACTTTTGCCTCGGTGATGCCACAGTGATAAGTGCAAAGCTTGACCTCAGATACTTAGGCGTATCACTGTGTTCCAGTACATTTCCCAATCATTTCACCTGCAACTTTCCGTATTTCCCACGTGAAAAGCATATGTCTGGTTCTTTGATGGATTTGGTTTGAAATTATTATTCCCTAAACGTATAAACCACCACATTACCTCACAATTTCCAATGACATGACCAAAGTACTCTACTTTCTGATATTGTACGTGACCTCCAGCTCGGAGTACTGTAGCCCCACATCTCGAAGGAAGGTGTGCAGGCGTCAGCAACATAAAGTAAACCGGGTGAGTTAGTAATGCGGTTATGGGCGCGCGCTGTGAGCTTGCATCCGGGAGGTAGTGGGTTCGAACTCCACTGTCGGCAGCCCTGAATATGGTTTTCTGTAGATTCCCATTGTTACATGGGGCAAATGCTGGGGCTGTACCTTACGAAGGCCACTGCCGATTCCTTCCCACACACAGGCCTTCCCTATCCCATCGTCGCCATAACACCTATCTGTGTCGGTGCCACGTAAAGCAAATAGGAAAACCACCATAAAATAAGACAGGACATACACAACACTAAAGTAAACAGGAACAGAGAAAATGAAGTGACACGGGATTTAAATCATTATCTTGAATGCAGTCCTTGGGAACTAGTTTCAACAGGACTGCTCATGCTGTGATCAAGTACGCTGGTGAGAGACCTAAAGCACTCCACATGTTCCAGTGATGTGTCAGGTACTGTCAACTTTATAGGTTGAATGGCATGTTTTCTTACGGTCACTAAGTTAGTATTTTTCGTGTTTAAACCCAGAACTTTTTTTGACCAATCAATTTGCCAATATCTGTGGATTTTCATCACTTACTGCAAACAGAAAAGTATCATATGCATATTGCGGATTATTTATTTATTTATTTATTTATTTATTTATTTATTTATTTATTTATTTATTTATTTATTTATTTATTTATTTATTTATTTATTTATTTATTTATTTATTTATTTATTTATTTATTTATTTATTTATTACGATTTATTACGATTCAATGGGATGGGTTTAAAGCAATTGTTGAGGAATGTGAAAATAGGTTTGTACCTTTAATGGTGGTAAGGAATGGTAAAGATCCCCTATATTATAACAGCGAAGTAAAGAGACTAAGAAGGAGGTGCAGGTTGGAAAGAAATAGAGTAAGAAATGGCTGTGGAAGTGAGGAGAAATTGAAGGAACTTACTAGGAAATTGAATCTAGCAAAGAAGTCAGCTAAGGATAACATGATGGCAAGCATAATTGGAGGCCATACTAATTTTAGTGAAAAATGGAAGAATATGTATAGGTACTTTAATGCAGAAACCGGTTCCAAGAGAAACATTCCAGGAATCATTAATGAAGAAGGGGAGTGTGTATGCGAGGATCTTCAAAAGGCAGAAGTATTCAGTCAACAGTATGTAAGGATTGTTGGTTACAAGGATAATGTCCAGATAGAGGAGGTGACTAATACTAAAGAAGTATTAAAATTACCTATGACAGCAGTGATATTTACAGTACGATACAAAAGTTCAAAACTAGGAAAGCAGCTGGAATTGATAAGGTTTCTGGGGATATACTAAAGACAATGGGTTGGGATATAGTACCATATCTGAAGTACTTATATGATTATTGTTTGCATAAAGGAACTTTACTAAATGAATGGAGAGTTGCTGCATTAGCCCCTGTATATAATGGAAAGGGTGATAGACATAAAGCAGAAAATTACAGGCCAGTCAGTTTGACATGCATTGTATGTAAGCTTTGGGAAAGCATTTTTTCTAATTATATTAGACATGTTTGCAAAATTAATAACTGGTTTGATTGAATTGTGGCATTTAATAGGGTAGATCATGGGAGACTATTGGCAAAAATGAGTGCAATTGGACTTGACAAAAGAGTGACTGAATGGGTAGCTCTGTTTCTAGAAAATAGAACTCAGAAAATTAGAGCAGGTGAAATTTTATCTGTCCCTGTAAAAATTAAGAGGGGAATTCCTCAAGGCAGTATTATTGGACTTTTATGTTTTCTTGTATATTTCAACGATATGTTTAAAGAAGTTGAATCAGAGATAAGGCTTTTCGAAGATGACGTTATTCTGTACAGAGTAATAAATAAGTTACAAGACTGTGAGCAACTGCAAAATGACCTCGATAATGTTGTGAGGTGGACAGTAGGGAGTGTATGATGATAAACGGGGATAAAAGTCAGGTTGTGAGTTTCACAAATAGGAAAAGTCCTCTCAGTTTTAATTACTGCGTTGATGGGGTGAAAGTTCCCTTTGGGGATCACTGTAAATACCTAGGTATTAATATAAGGACAGATCTTCATTGGGGTAATCACATAAATGGAATTGTAAATAAAGGGTACAGGTCTCTGCACATGGTTATGAGAGTATTTAGGGGCTGTAGTAAGGATGTAGAGGAGAAAGCATATTTGTCTCTGGTGAGACCCCAACTAGAGTAGATTACTTGATTCAGGAACTGGAAAAAATCCAAAGAAAAGCACCTCGATTTGATCTGGGCGATTTCAGACAAAAGAGTAGCGTTACAAAAATGTTGCAAAGTTTGGGCTGGAAAGACTTGGGAGAAAGGAGACGAGCTGCTCGTCTAAGTGGTATGTTCCGAGCTGTCAGTGGAGATATGGCGTGGGAGGACATCAGTGGACGAATAATTTTGGATGGTGTCTTTAAAGGTAGGAAAGATCACAATATTGTAACAGTAAATGTGGTACTTCGGTAGACATGAGACGCAGGGCGTGTACCATTCGTTGAAGTTCGTACAGAGGGAGAGGGTTTGTTTAGAAATAAATCTTAAAATTTTTCCTCTGAGTTTATTAACAAATTCAAAGTCATGTCACCTCTGCACAGCAGATACAGTAGAAAATGTTCCTCGTCCTAGGGCTGGCGATGTCCTTGGATTCCGGAAGCTCCTCCTTTTCCCATACCAGTGAACCACCATTCCTCCCCCGATGGAAGTTCTAAAAGATCCATCCGACGTCTTGAAGATCCATACAGTGCTGATGAAGGGCGTTGAGGTAGTCCTCGTAGACGATGAACGTGAATGAATTTCGTTAAGCCTTCGGGCGAGTTAATGCAAAGACTGCTTCTGCACAGATGAGAGGAAAGTTTATCAATGGTTTTTACAAGGTTTAAACACGAAAAAAAGGTATCTTTGAGAGTTTATCACACGGTGAAATGTCACTAAATTTTGTGCCGTGTTAAATGAAAAGAAGGCCACTAGACTCGAATGAGCATGTAAGTTTAATACTCATAAAAATGAAAGTCCACTCGAAACTTATCGTCGAATTTTAACAGAGTCACTTGAAGTTTGTGGCACTTGGATACGAAAATAAAGATGTTTCACTCGTGAATTCGAACTCATTCACGTATTGATAATAAGATGAAATTAAAAGACGAAATTAATCATGTATTGACAGTCCTCGGTTCGACTGTTCGTAAAATCGAAACGCACAACTGAATGTTCGTAGAATTGAAATGTGCTGTTTAATAGAATTGAAATGCACAGTTCACATTATGCACAGTTTACAGTTCATGACCTAAAGTTCATGAAATGGTAAATTAGTGACGTAGTCATGCTTGCAATCGAGTAAATCTGGATTAAAACACAGTCTCATAAACTTGAAGTATTTAGTACTCTGTAAGGAGCAAACTGTCCTAAGTCCTGTCCATAACATTAAACTTCAAATTACGAGCACTCGAAAACATTCGCAAGTCTTAGACATTCGTGTAGAATAAACAGTCACTTGATAATGTTCAGACGAAGCACAATTTATATCACGTCCCGTCGGAGTAAAAGTTTATCACTCACAGTATAATGAAATCCGTACAAGTCCATATTCGACGCGATTGGGTTAAAGTCCACGGACTCGAAGATTGATAGCCGCTTCACGCTAGATCACGGTCCTCGCGAACCGACTGTATGAACTCCACTGCCTAGCGTGCACATACACACTCTGGCCACATACTCAGCCCACACACTGCTCTGCTGAGCGAAGCAGTACTGTGTTTATATCTGATCCGGGCCTTCACATCTCGTTCCATAACTTCATCGCCTCATGCCAGATTTACGTGAAACTCTGCAGGAACGTAGACAAGGTATCGGGTTACACGATGATATTGTTAAATTTGTTTAATTATTATTGTGGGGAAAGTTATTACCCATAGAACCTCGAAGAACATTCCACACCAGTCTAGGCTCTGTGTTGTGGTGAGGCATGCTGTGTCGTCACCCGCTCTCTACGTCACACGCTCGCCGTCCAGTCAGTCTTTCGTAGCCGGCCCGGAGCGTAACGCGTAAGTTTTTTTAAAGATTTCTATTACGGGGACTTAGTTTTGTACAGCCGTTACCGGTACAATATAAAGAGATAGAAGATTTAATACAATATGTAAAGGTGACGAGAATCTAATTGTGATGGGAGACTGGAATATAGTGGTGTGCAAAGGAGGATAAAGTAATATAGTAGGAGAATTCGGATTGGGACAAAGGAACGAAAGAGGAAGTCGGCTGGGTGAATTCTGCACTGATCATAATTTAGTCCTTGCTAATACTTGGTTCAAACACCACAAACGATGGCTGTATACGTGGACGAGACCTGGAGACACTGGAAGGTATCAAATAGACTTCATTATGATTAGGCAGTGATTCAGAAACCCGGTGTTGGGTTGGATCACTTTACTAGGAGCAGAAGTGGACTCCGACCACAACTTGTTGGTCATTAAATGCCATCTGAAGTTGAAGAAATTGAAGAAAGGAAGGAATGCAAGGGGATGGGATCTAGACATGTTGAAAGAAAAGAATGTGAGGGATTGTTTCAAGGACATTTTGCAAAAGGATTAAATGAAAAGCTGAAGGAAACACAATAGAGGAAGTGTGGATAGTCATGAAAAAAGAAGTCAGTAGGGCTGCTGAAGAAATGTTTGGAAGGAAGAAAAGATCAAGTAAGAATCAATGGATAACTCAGGAGATCCTAGACCTGATTGATGAACGACGAAAATACGAAAATGCTAGAAATGAAGAAGGCAGAAGAGAATACAAGCGATTAAAGAATGAAGTGGATAGAAAGTGCAAGGTAGCTAAGGAAGAATGGCTGAAGGAGAAGTGCAAGAATGTCGAAGGTTGTATGGTCCTAGGGAAGGTAGGTGCTGCATACAGGAAAATTAAGGAAACCTTTATAGAAAGGAAATCTAGGTGTATGAATATTAAGAGCTCAGATGGAAAGCCACTTCTAAGAAAAGAAGACAAAGCAGAAAGATGGCAAGAACATATCCAACAGTTGTATCAAGGTAAAGATGTAGATGATTTGGTTCGGGAACAGGAAGAGTCTGTTGATGCTGATGAAATGGGAGACCCAATTTTGAGGTCAGAGTTTGACAGAGCTGTGAGTAATAAATAGCAACAAGGCTCCTGGAATTGATGACATTCCCTCTGAATTACTGACTACCTTAGGAGAAACCAGCATGGCAAGGTTATTCCATTTAGTGTGTAAGATGTATGAGACAGGAGAGTATAATTAATTTATCTCCCATTTAAAAAAATATAAGAGCGGAAATGAACAATCAAATCAAAATCACTTCAAATGCAATGGAGGTGTCTACCTTGGTGGCAAATGGCACACAAAAATACCTTACTATCAAGCATTAAATTGTCAATGAACAGACAGGAAGACAATTTCCTAAAATACAGTATTATACAATTTACACTAACTTTCTCCTTTTAAACACACAGCTCATCATTAATAAATTTACAATATTTACAAAATTTAACTAATGATGATGATGATGATGCTTGTTGTTTAATGGGGCCTAACATCGAGGTCATCGGCCCCTAATGTTACGAAATGGTATGACAAATTAAAAGTCCAAAATTCTCCACTGATCAGAGTTCAATACGTGAGGACGAAGAATGAATGAATGGACATGAATTTAAAGCAATCAGTGGATGCGACCCGCAATGCCTTACATTCACAGAAACTTACGTAAAACAATAGGATTACTGACCAAGGGACTGTTGCTATAGCGTAACACTGAATGGATGATGCTTGCAGTCTAAAGGGGATCGAAAATCCAAGTTATCGACCCCGCATAACGCTACTTACCTCTAGGAAGGTAGAACATGGTATTTGTCATGTTGCGGTACTAATCAAAAGTAGCAGAGACTTGCGGTATTCCACACATTATGGTACTACACACAGGTTATGAAATTCGACATGCAATGTAGACCTATGGGTTTTCTCACCATGCAGCGCCATTTACAGGCAACGCAAACCTATGGTGTTCATCACATAAGAGTACTAGCCACAGGGACCTGCACTATCCTGCGGTGTTCCTCATAGAGTGGGTACTAATCACAGACAAGGCAGGACCATGGTAGCTATCATCTCATGGTCCCGCTCATATGGTGGTACTAATCACAGGTACTGCAGAAGCCGATCGCACGGTGCTCCTATGATACTAATCACAAACCTATTTGGTACCTAATATAGTGGTACTACGCGCAAGTAAAAGCGAACCATGATGTTCTCCGCATGGTGGTACTAATCACAAGTAGTTTCGTGGTTCCTTGGTCGCCCCTTACGACAGGCAGGGAATAACGTGGGTGTATTCTTGGTCTGCGTCCCCCAACCCACAGGGGGGTTGTGTGTTTGGTCTGCGAGAGGTATTTTATTTCCCTCAAGTCCGCCAGCAAGCCGCTTAGGACCCCCTATCCGCCAACTGGGACGCGCCACGTGGGAGTATCACTTCTCCACCTGCTACGCCAGCGTAGTAGGTTCGTGGAAATTTTACTCATTATATCCTCTGTATATAAAAAACATTATCAACTCATATACAACATGTGGAGTTATTTCAAACAATAATATACAACTGCTATTAGATAAAAATTTAAGTTGCATTTATATATTTTATTTTCTTATACTTTTTGGAACCTAACTTGCATAGCGACCTGCTGCGTCTTAACCCAAGTCCTTTCGCCACTGCTTTTTAGACAACTGATAAGAGATAGGAATGTGAAAAGCGACACACTGTAGGATAGCAGTAGACAACTTAGCGTAGAAAAAGCGGAACATTTTTAAATATGTAAATTTAGAATTACCTATATATTTGTGAATATTCAGCAGAGAATATGCACACATACATACGGGGATGGAGGCACTTCCGTGTATTTGTACATGTACAATTTTAGGAAAATAGGTAAATAATAGTATTAATAATAAATACTATCTCCAAAATATTACCCAATACTATTCCTTGCTTCCTATTTCCTTCCTGCGGATCCCTATTTCAACAATGACTAGCTATTTTATTTATCCTCTTATTACCGGAGTAATAATGTATATCCTCTCTGTGAATACTTCAGTGCTGGCTAAATGGCCATTGAAATTCGTGTCTTTAATGTGGTTTGCCGCTGCGTTATTCATCAAGTGATTCATGGTCACAGATACTATGGTTTTCATTATTTATAAACATTAACTTCCACCGGCTTTAAAGTTATTAATGAGCCCATCTGTGGTGTATGGCCAGACAGTGTCTTTTCCAGTATTCTTCTGCATTCTAGTGTCGTCGGTATGAACCATCTCGCCACTCTCCCCCTCCACCGAGCGAGTATGCGCACGTAAACATTGCGACTGTGGTCTGACTTCTGGCTTCTGGGTTGTCGTCAATAAGGTTCTGTGATGGAAGGACGGCGTGCTTCTCCGCTTGGCGGGGTGGATAGACCCAGGGTGAAGTTGGTTTGATAGGGCTTACGCCCTCGTCAACTTTGCAATTTAATTTCAAATTTTGTTATCATTTAATGCACCTCGCCTGGAATTTTTCAATGCACCCTAAGGGTTACCTTTACCATACGTAAGTAAGGATATTATGCTGAAGCGTACTGACGACTACGGCAAGATACTACACTGTAAGTGTTTTTTTAACTCATCTTTAACTTGTTCCAACTGGTGAACTGAATATTTCTAAATGCCTTGTTCCGCCATTGTGAGGGAATCTTGAAACGTGAAATTTCTGAAGCTAATTCGAAGAATATAAAGATTACGGAATTTCATGAGCTTGTACTATCAAAATTTATCCCTTCTTTAGCACTGCAAAATTAGTTTCCTCAATATTGTTTTAGGACTCAACTATATCTTAGACTCGAGGTTTTATTGCATGGTATTTCTAATTTCGGTGCCAGAAGAAGAAATGGTGGCACATATTCTGAAAGGTTTTCCTCCCTACAACCGATCCTACCTCTTCCACAGGAAGAGCCCGACTAATTTTGTGGAATTAGAGGTTGCTTGTACCTTTGCTGAATATGTGAAGCACGGGGACGCGGACAGACCCATCTGCCACCCTCCTCCGTTTAACCCGGCCTCGCCTCAATCTAGGGATAGTGGAAATCTTAAAAATGGTATAATTGTGGATTACGTGACCACCTTCGGAATGCTCGCCCGTCAATAAAGCGTAGTACTGGTCCTTGCTCTTATTTGTGTGGGTCGAGGCAGCATATTAAGAGTAATTGCCTAACTTCTTTCAAAAAATCCAATCAATGACTAAAGGGTAATAGTAATAATTGTGAATCTTGCCCCTGAAATTTCTGTGGATTCAGAAAGTTATTTGTCGGCAGGAATGTAATAAAATCTCCGATTTGGTTGAGTCTATAAGTACCTTCGCGAAGGCAGAGCTGAATAATGAACCGATTGTTGCTTTAAAGGACTCGCGTAACGTTGTCACTTTAATATATGATGATGCTTGTTGTTTTTTTCTATTTGCTTAACGTCGCACCGACAGAGATATGTCTTATGGCGACGATAGGATAGGAAAGGTCTAGGACGTGGAAGAGGCCGTGGCTTTATTTAAGGTACAGCTCCAGCATTTGCCTGGTGTAAAAACGGAAAACCACGGAAACCATCTTCAGGGCTGCCGACAGTGGTGCTCGAACCCACTATCTCCCGATTACTGCATACTGGCCGCACTTAAGCAACTGCAGCTATCGAGCTCGGTGCTTACCGTCTTTCACCTCCTCACATCGAAGGCCAACGGCCCCCTTTAATTGATGCCAGTTGGTATGGTGAAATAAGGTCCTCTTGTAAACTGCCTCAGTTTTAGAAAGTCAAAATTGCATGTGTCACGGCTAATAAGGATAATATGGAGATTTTTGGATCTGTTGACGTGATATTGCGTATTGGTAATTTTACTTGGAAGGTTCATTGCTTGGTATCTCCGAAGCTAGCTTGTAGCATATTTTAGGCATTGACTTCTTGTCAAGGACCGGATTCGTTTTAGACCTCCAGGCTAGAAAATTCTACTTTAAATTTTCCTCAAATTGTAACGTCGATATTATTGATGCTCCTTTGGGTACCTTCAGAATTTCTTGTGTAGGCAGGCCGCAACCAGGGAAGAACAATGAAATCGACCAGTTGGATCTTGATCATTTGGATTATCAACAAGCTAATAAAGTCCGTAACTTTCGCCATCAATTTCCTGAGGTATTTACCAACAAGTTAGAACTGACGGATGTATTGGAGTACGATACTGAACTGTCTGACAACCAACTTGTTAGAACCCCTCCTTACCTCTTTCACCTCCTCGCATGCTGGAACTCAAAAGGATTATCGACCAAATGCTTGCCGATGGTGTCATCAGACCGTCCATTTCTCCTTATGCCTCTCTGGTTTATCTGGTACCTAAACCCTCTGGAGGATACCATGCCGTTATCGATTACAGATCCCTGAATCGCACAATCATCCTGCAATCTATTCCTTTACCAGATTTACATGTTTTGGGTGGTTCTCCGCCCAAGTTCTTTACCGTGTTAGATCTAAATCAATCCTATTTTCAGATTCCTCTCTCTAAAACTTATATTTCGCTGAACCACCTTCATCACAGACTGGAATATTTATGAGTACCTCAGGTTGACGTTCGGACTATCTTGCGGAGCAGCTGTTTTAACTAGATTTCTGAATTATATTCAAGGGGATATCAAGTTTAAGTTTGTTTTCAATTACCTTGATGACTTGTGATCTTCTCGAATACCTTTTAAGAACACGTGGATCATGTCACGGAAGTCCTTGAGCGTTTGAAAAAGGCTGGTCTTACTGTGAAATTATCCAAAGTAACCTTCGCCAAGCTAAGTATATCCTTTCTTGGCCATGTCTTATCGCCCGACGGAGTCTCCGTTGATCAATCTAGGACCCAGGCTATCAGGGAATTCCAACCACCTAAGGACGTAAAAGGTGTTGCACGTTTTGTGGGCACGGTAAATTTCTTCCGCAAGTTTATCCCGAATTTTGCTGTGGTACCTCACCCCTTAACTATCTGAGGCGTGAGGATGTCAAGTTTATCTGGGCCCCTCCCAATAAGAAGCCTTTGAAACTCTGAAACTTGCCTTATCGAATGCTCCTGTGTTGGCCATCCCCGACTTTAGTAAACGTTCCATTGCACAAACTGATGCCTCTGGAGAAGCTGTTGCTGGTGCACTCTTTCAGGAACATGAGGACGGTCGTAGACTCGTTGCCTATGTGTTTAGGATACTCAATAATCTGGAGAGTAAGTACTCAATCTATGAGTTGGAATGTTTGGATGTGCTGTTTGCGCTTGAGAAATTCCGACCATTTATTGGACATGTAAATTTCGACCTTGAACCGACCCAAAAGAACGGGCAGAATCACTAGATGGGCACTTAGGATTCCCGCTATAGTTTTCAGGTTAAGCGTATCAGAGGTTCGGAGAATGTCACCGCTGACTGCTTAAGTAGAATGTTTGACGGGAGCTTTGGCCTTGATGTAAAATCTGAAGTTGAAGAAATTGATGAAACTAATGTTAGTGTGGGCGCCATTCTTCCGGATCTACCTTTGTTATACCATGAGTTTGGCGATCAAAGAGCTGATCCTGAGTTGAATGAAATCACCGACAAGATTAATGACGGAATGGTGGTAAAACCTTATTCTCTGGTGAAGGGTGTTCTATGTTGAAAAGGTCGAATTGATGCTAATTTCATTATTGTTGTTCCCAAAGTCCTAGTGCCAATCATCTTCAAGTACTATCACTGTTGACGCATTGGTGGTCACTTAGGCACATTTAAAACTAGACAGAAAATTAGAAAGTTCTTCATATGGAAAATGATGGATAGTGATATCCGAAACATGGTTAAGTGCTGTAAAACTTGTGCTATCAGTAAACCCAACCTGAAGAACCGTGTTGGTTTATTTTCATCTTCAGAAGCCTATCGGCAGATGGAAAGGACATTCATCGATTTTGTAGGTCCGAACCCTCGCTCTACCTTGGGAAACATTCATATCTTTGTGTGTATTGATGCGTTCTCTCGGTTTTCCGGGATTATTCCCACTAGATCTATGACTTCTCGTACGTCTATAAGTTTCCTTAATTCTATCTTCGCATCCTTTGGTCCTCCCAAGTTTCTGGTTTATGACAATGCCAGTGCATTCACTAGCCACTTGTTTAAGAAGTGCCTATTCGAGTTGAGCATTTCCCATGCTACTACAAATCCAAACTATCCAAACCCATCTTACGCCGAGAGAATGAACAGGAACCTGAAATCTTCCCTGATTGCATATCATCACAATAACCAATCCAAGTGGGATTCTTGCCAACACTGGTTAGCCCATGCCTTCAGTTCTGCCACACACGAATCTCATAGTAAAACTTCCATGTTCCTTATGTTCTGTTACACCCCGTATTCTTCTATGTCCAACGAACTTTGTATTGATGATCTTCCCGACCTGTCTAAACCCAACGATGTTCAGAAGAAGAAATTGTCGGTATCCTGTAAGACAGGCAGAGATAAGTATAACGAATGTAGAAAGTCACCTAGGTTGAAAGTTGGTGATCAAGTTTTTGTCAGGTCCTGTCCCATTAGTAAAGAAATTAACAAATTTTATGCTAAGCTTGCTCCTAGGTATCAAAGTCCCTGTACTATTTTACAGTTTTTGTCTCCAGTATCGGTACTGGGGAGTGACCCCATCACCAAGAGGTTTAGGCGAGTTCACTTTTCCCAGTTAAAATCAGGTTAATGTGTGATCCCTCTTCACTCTTAAGGGCTTCTTGATAATACGTATGGTACGTAGTTTGGATCTGCGGATGAGGGCTACATTTCAGTGAGAAAATTTGTTTAATTATCTTTAGATTATTTTGTAACTATTCTCGTTGCGTGTGAATTTTATTTAGTAACTTTTCCATGTGTAGTATTTTTGTTTTGAGTATTGCTTCCTGACCGTATGACCTTTTCCTCTCCAGAAATTGTCGTTTAGTAGTGTGCGAATTAATTACAACGTGTTAAGATTTTCTGCACCAAATCTTCTGCATTCATGTCTCATGTGAATCTTAATATCACTGTGTAGTAGCTTACTACAGTGTACTTGTTACCATTGCATTTTAACATGTGATTGTGGTTCGTGGCGTGTGGATCCTTTCACTTGCGCTATTGGCACCTATTTATTTAATCGTTAATATATCATTGCTCCTTTGGTTTGGGTGCATGCCTGCTCTGTCCATCATTAATTGATTCTATCCTGATCATTGAAGATTACTAAATTTTGATCATTAATTTAATTATGACCGGGCGAGTTGGCCGTGCGCGTAGAGGCACGCGGCTGTGAGCTTGCATCCGGGAGATCGTGGGTTCGAGCCCCACGGTCGGCAGCCCTGAAGATGGTTTTCCGTGGTTTCCCATTTTCACACCAGGCAAATGCTGGGGCTGTAATTTAATTAAAGCCACGGCCGCTTCCTTCCAACTCCTAGGCCTTTCCTGTCCCATCGTCGCCATAAGACCTATCCGTGTCGGTGCGACGTAAAGCAACTAGCAAAAATTTTATTATGTATTATGTAGTATCCTTTGTCTTGTAGCAAATTTTGGAAAATTGTATATAATATTAGGTCTGTGCATTGTTGTTCACTGGCATGAAAACTGTTAAGGTGTCCTAACCTGTATTTATCTTTAACTGTTCTAGTATTCTATTGCCTATGTCTTGTTATCCGACTTTATTTTGGTGATATAACTGCTGTCTATTCCGGTTGTGGTATTGTTAGGTGTGCATTAAACGAAGCGAGTAATCTGTTAGGTTAGTTTCTTTATTTGGGGGGTTGACTAGGAACTGGATAGTACCCGATGTTAGATCCTATTTGTTGAGTTTTGATTTGCCTGTGGATATTGATTATTGCGGAACTCTGTCGATCGGACTTGGTGGTGGTTGGCTGTTTGCCTTTACGGCATGGACTTAACTGTCTTCACTGCTTTCGGTCTCCAACTTCTGGTGGTACGATTTCCTAATTTCCGATTGGTCTCATACCCACCTTTTAATCATTTCTGTAATCAGTTGTGAATTACCCGTTAACTGAGTGATGTATTTCTAGACATTCCTGTCCTTTTGATTTTCTGGTGAGTAAAATTTTACCCTATCTACCTTCTCAAAATTAGGCATCTGGGTTTTCCTTTCTGGTAATGGTGGTTAACTACGTTGTTGCTTGTTGTATTTTTGGGGCACATGTGGTATTAATTCTGCATTCTTCTGCAGACCTTACTTGCCTGGTTTCTGTCTCTAAATTGGTGTATTATTCATGAAGGGTGTTAATCTATTGAGTTGCAACGTCCATGTCGTCCTACCTCGTCTACTTGTTATGGTGGTGTTATTTTTCACAAATTGCACCAATGGATCCTCTCCTTTCGAACCTAGTAGGTAATGGTTTTGGTCCTGAGTTAGTTATGTTGTAACGGTACGTGATTTTGATTTAAGCTTGCATTGTGAGGTGGCATGATGGCTTCACGGCATGTCGTTGAGGATAGTTAGTGCTCTCTTCCCCCCCTTTTTGCTAACGCATGTCCGTTGAGATTCATTAAGGTTGTATTGTTATTGTGTTGTATAATTAAATGGCTATGACAGTTCGGTATGGTCGGTATTGCATTTAATTTAGTCCTGTGTGCCCGTAGATTGGGAAATAAATCCTGGCATGGGTTTGCTACTGTTCTTAGAAAAACCTGGTCTGCTTGCATGTAATTTGTGATTCCTGTATGACCTGGTCTATTCTTGTTTTGTTTTAATTCTCTGCATACCCAGGTAATCTGACGTCATCATGTATTTATCCTGTACTATAAAGTTCATTTTGGATTAACCTGCCAGTCTATTGGTCCTTTTCTCTCCGGAGTGTTAGTATCCGTTGCTATTAATTTTTGGTCATCTTGCCGTTCTGCGGGGCGCCAGTTGAGTATGGGATTAACTAGTGCTTCATAGGTGGTATTGAAGAGTCCCACTATTCGATGATCGGGTCTTTTCGTGGTGTTTTCTCCTTCTTCACCGTTCTATTGAGCGTTTTCCGTCGTCCTAGTTCATGATCTACAATTTAAATTTTATTTACCTTGTTTCATATATATTTCTCACGGTACCTGTGGCAGTGTGGCTACAGTGTGAGTCTACGGAGGTCACTTGTTACTAGTCCGGATTTGTCCGAGATCCCTTGTGGATAACCGGTAGGGAATCGTGTCAGGTCTCTGCTCTCATTTCCAAATTCGCCACTTAATTGAGGGGTATTTCTAAACCATTTATTTAAATGAGTATTCCATGGTTGATGTATATGTTTGAAATTTCGGTGAAGTTGTGAGGAATATAATTTAAGATTGGGTGACACTTCTGAATTTCTTTCTGCCATTGTCTGTCCTGCTCCACCATGGTGTTATGAGTTCCTCTATCCTAATACTATTCTTGACTTGGTGTTGCTGATGCGCATATCCACCATCTGAACTGCAGCTAACTATATTCATCTTGCCTTGAGTAACCCATGGATATTGATCTTTTTCTCATATCCAGTTTCTCAGGGTTTCTCTTATTTGTGAGTATAAATTTATCTGATCTTATCTCTTCTATAGACGGGTTATGCATGGATTGTATACGTAGCATTACAATTGAGAATTGCAAAATATAGTTTCTAGATTTTGGTCGTGTATCTAATGGGTTAAAAAATTTATTTATTGGCTCACTGATTAGTGGTTCTACTCCACTGATTAAAAAAAAATTAATTGTAATTTTAATTAACTTGGATTACTGTGTAATGTGGTATTGCTTCGCAACATGCTCTCCCTTGGTCAACGTCTGGTTATTTTGAAATTATGTGTGGATTGCTGTTCTCTTAGTATTTCAATTCTGGAAATGATTTGACATCTCTGGGTAGGTCATCTATATGAAGAGTACTGTCGGTGTGGCTGCGTTCGATAATTTGATGTGTTTCTTGCTGTGTTGTTATCATGCATTGCTGGATCAGCTGTGAATACTTTAGTGCTGGCTGCATGGCCATTGAAATTCGTGTCTTTAATGTGGTTTACCGCTGCGTTATTCATCAAGTGATTCATGGTCACAGATACAATGGTTTTCAATATTTATAAACATTAACATCCGCCGGCTTTAAAGTTATTAATGTGCCCATCTGTGGTGTATGGCCAGACAGTGCCTTTTCCAGTATTCTCCTGCGTTCTAGTGTCGTCTGTATAAACCATCTCGCCACTCTCCCCCTCCACCGAGCGAGTATGCGCACGTAAACATTGCGACTGTGGTCTGACATGTAGGCATCTGGCCAGTCGCCATTAAGGTTTTGCTAGTGAGCTGTGATGGAAGGACGGCGTGCTTCTCCACTTGCCGGGATGGATAGAGCGATTATCATGGACCCAGGGTGACGTTCGCTTGATACGGCTTATGCACTCTTGAACTGTGAAAGTTAATTTTAAGTTTTATTACCATTTAATGAATCTCGCCTGAAATTTTGGAGTGCACTCTAAGTATTACCTTTACCATACTGTACCATTACGTTACATTTGAGGCAGTAACTATTATGGAAATACAGTGGACAAATATGGCGCGGAGCAGCTTCAGGCGGCGTAAATGCGAACGGAATATAATCTTACTGCAAATCGATCTTGATCAGTAGGCGGAGGTCGATATTGACCAGCAAAAGAGTAAAGAGTTTCCAAGATTGAACAACTATGGACCATGAAATAATTGAATTGACTCGATTCTTGGATACCTTGAGAAGAAAAACTGCGTAAAGGGAGAACTGTACGTTTTACTACGAGATAGCGAAAGAAAATCAACGAATTATAAATACTAAAGTAATTTATATATAATAAATCGAAGGAATAAACCTCCAATATCTGCAGGATACTTAAGGAATCAAAGAAAAACGCCAAGATATTGAAGTAAAGTGTGACTGCAGCCGAGTCAGATATCGACGTAAAGAAAAAGGCCGGAAGAGCATAATAAGTGGCCAATCTACACTAAAAAAACGAAGAAATAACCATTTCAAGTTATAAGCAGTACCTGTTTAGGCGACATAATTGACGAAAAGCAGACCAAAATTGAGGAAATATATAATTTAAGAGAAATATTTCTGTCAGTTATAAAATATATATGCCTTTGCTGGCAGGACGTTGTGTTTATGGTGCACTATGTCTTCTGGTATGGGCTAGAGCAATATTGTTACTTTCATTGATCTGTCTCAGCTTTATCCTTGGCTTTGACAAGATGAAAGTGACTGAGGTATGAGTGATGCTAGTAATGCCATTCCTTATGCAGCCAGTCCCTGCTATGAATGGTGTGAAAATGTTGCTCATAGGGTCAGTTGGTGCATGCATTTCAGTGGGCTTGGCAGACTGATATGTAATAGCAACGGCTGGCTCGGTGAGGAAAGCAACGGGAAACTACCTCACTCCTCATTTCCCTAGTACGCCTCTTCAGTGATGCCTAGGCCATTTATGACAGCTGATGGCGGAGCTGTTGAGGATCCAACCAGCCTTCGGGCTGAGGACTAAACATACATACATAAAATATATAAACTCAAGTACACGTATTGGAAAACCTGCAATTCATCAGAGAAATATGTATTGTACAAAATATTTGCTGTCTTTTCGTTGCATGATCCCTGGTGACGTAATGAAGCTCGCCTAAACGGACGGAGGAAGATTGCGCAAGATGAACTCAGCTCAAGCCAAGATGCCCAGCCGAATCCAGCCGTGACGTGATCCTGGGACATGACTGACTACTCCGAGATGTCCTAGTCGATGAAGGAGCCAGCAACGGGAAAGTCGACACGAGATAAGTAATATGGTTTCGGACTTTGCATTATAAAATTTTAATTATTTGCTAGGATATATTTATTTGAGTGCAGAAGTGCCTACAGATATATATAAAGTGCAATAAGTGAATACTATGGTCTGGATTTAAAAAATTAACCGCTGACATGTGCTATTTTAAGTAATACAAATCCTGTGCTCGTGAGATATTTGTAGGTTGTTATAAACAAGATCAATATGAGCATATCCATGTTTTATATGCCAATCTACTTGAGAAGACCCATTAATATCGAACTATTTGTGGTTAAGAGGAATGTATGCGATGTACGTAACGTAACTTAGATTTTATGAGCACTTGATCGCCAGACATGGCCAGTACGATTATTGTATTGAAAGGAAATGATTAAATATTAGGGAGTTGCTGTTTATGAATGGAAACTCAGGCTATTGGACTGTTTTCACACTAACACAGAGGTTATTGAAATGAAGTTGAATTAGTATTGTTTTTATATGAAGGTATCGGGAAGAATTGAAATATGAGAATTGCATAATGTTGTTAGCCTGAGGAAATGTGAATTCTTCTCGGCGTAAGCAAAGCCTAGATGAGCTTATTGCGAGTTTCTGTGTCGGTTACGGTTTTTAATAAGAGATGGAATTAGGTCATGTTTATGTGAATGTATGTTACAGTCCAAGCGTTATATGGTCGATAAATAGCATTGATGCCAGACATATCGCTAGGTTATTTGTGTATTACATGCAATATAATCTGAATATACGTACAGATGAAGGAACATCGCATAACTAAAAATATGTCTTATTATGTGAATGTATATCGGTAGAGTAGGTTTTTAACCTAATTTTGGCACAGCGGTGAATAACTTGAGAGTTGGTTTTATATGCAATGGCACGTATTAATGAAAACATTTGGCACAACTTACGCGTTTACAACTGATTGATTATCGTAATGGTAGCACTCTATAATAAGTGTTGTGAAGAGACATTTAATATTTGTAAATGTATTTCATTAATTGAAGTTGGCACTTTCCAAGCCTATTACCGATTGGTCAGATGATTTTGTATTGTTGAAAATGGTTACGCAAGCAACAGTCATGTCCGTCATCAAGTTGTGATGTCGCATCATTAAGACATATCAAATGCAATAAAGTATAGAAGGCACCAAATTCCTTTACTTCAAAATCAAAAACAAATATTGGCGCCCAACAGCACGGCTCACAATAACCTGAGATGTTCAATACAAGCATGATCATAAAAAGTGAAATCCAGAAGTGAAAACAATGCGTCGAAATTGAGGTTAAGCACCGGAGTAAAAATACAACACATCTCGAATTCGTGGAATCATTCACGGATATTGCATTCTCGTTCATAACGAAAATCAGACCGCTGAGGCCAACAACTTCAACGGAGTGCAGCATAAATCAGTAATCAGGCAAGTACGATTCGATGTTACGTACATACAAAGAAGTAAAGACAAGATTTCAAGTTTTGCATTCTCCTCGCCGCTCACTGTAAGAATCTCCGTGCGACCGTGAGTCTCTTTGACATATTCACCATCATTGCTATACATACGTTACTCTTAGACTAAGATTCTAGCCTCTTTCCCTTTAGTGCATGTTCGTAACATAAACATACAGTGATCAACATAATAATAATGAGAAAATAATAATTGAAGTCCATTGATCCTCCTGTTGTCATAAATATAAAAGATCCATATTCCTTTGTCATATAACCTCAATTCAAAACACGATTCCTTTGAATTTATACATAACCTTCACGCAATCCCTTCGAACTTTCACAGCATAACCTTAATTTCAATATGTCGCAACTAACTAAATTAAAACAATTGCGTGGTCGAGTAAAAGGCACGTTAACAAGAATAATAAAGTCTATTACAGCTGACATGTCAAAATCAGAGGCGAAGGTTAAAATTTAAAAAATGTGAAGAGCTATGGAATTCTTTTGAAGAAGTACAAATGAAAATAGAGGAAACTGAGATCACTGATGAAACAGCTGCATTACAGTTTGAAGAGGAATGTGAGGGAGAGCGAGAGCTATTTTAATCTATTTATTTCCGCGCAGTTACGCAACTGCAAACGATAATAGATGAAGCAGAGGATGTTCAAAATAATTTACTAGCTGAAATGAACACGGCAGTAAACAACGCTGTTCATCAACAGGAAGTTCCACAACATCATAACAGAAGAATACATAAATTACCAGAAATTAAATTACCGGAATTCAACGGCGAATTCACAAAATGGTTGCTTTTTAAGAACAGTTTTGAGTCAACCATTCATAATGATACTCAACTAACAAATATCCAAAAATATCAGTATCTGATCGGTCTTCTGCAGGGCGAGGCACGCAATGTCATTCAAGGTTTTACCATTTCAGAAGAAAACTACACAAGTGCGTGGAACTTGCTTGTAGATACATATGATAATCAAGTGATGATAATCGAGACACATCTAGATGAACTTTTCAAGTTTCCTACAGTTTTTAAAGAGAACAAATCTGAATCACTCAAGCAATTACAATTTCATATTCAAACTCACATGGCTTCATTAAAAGCAATGAAGCAACCGGTACAATATTGGGGCACATTGGTTATTCATCTAGCAAAGAAGCAGCTGGATTTCATTGACAAAGAGACTGGCAGGAAAGGGTGAAAGGCAACACTCCACACAAGATGCCAACATTGGATGATTTCTTGAAATTTTTAACTGAGCCTTCCCAATCATATATGCTTTTAAATCATAACAAAACCAAGGCATTGAACACGAAGGCGAATCCGAAGGACAAACAACCTAGCAAGAAAGTTGTTATGACGACGTCTCAGGCAAGCTGTAATCTGTGTGGTGGAAGTCACCCCATTTTTACATGTGAAGAATTAATTAAACGATCAGTTGAAGACAGAAGAAAACTGCTTCGAGAAAAAGGACAGTGTCATAACTATTTGAAGCCAGGACATATTGCAAGAAATTGCAGAGGATCAAAATGCAAGAAATGTGGACTTCTTCACAACACACTTTTACATGCTGAGGAAGATGACAAACAGAAACAAAATGTTAAAGAAAATCAAGTGCCCATAAACCTGTGTGTCGAATCTCAGCATTCACTTGCTTCACTCAATGTGAGCTTGGCGAAAGGAATAACATCACAAATACTTTTGTCAACAGCTTTAATTGATGTGAAAGATGTTCACGGAAGAAGAATGACATGCCGAGCCTTATTGGATCCGGGATCTCAGTTGAATCTAATAAAGGAAGGTCTGTATAAGAAGGTTTACCGAATGTCAAGACAAACACACAGATCATTGAGTAGATTGTTCCAAAGTGGAAACAAAAAGGATAACGAGAGTACACCTCGCTTCAAGGAATGACGGATTTGAGGTGGAAGCAGAATTTCTAGTTTTGCCAACTATAACGGGACGATTGCCACAGTTGGAGATCAAGAAGGACAAGATTATTATTCCTAAGGGCATTCGCTTGGCAGATCCCACATTCAACAAGCCTGGAGACATAGACATGTTAATTGGTGCAGGACTTTATTGGAAAATAGTCGTAGGTCCATCCAAGAATGAAGTTGAAGGACAACCAGCTCTGCAAAACACCCGATTAGGCTGGATTATAGGCGGTAAAGTTTTTGAGAACAAACAAGGATCAACAACAACATGCATGGAAATTAGCAATCAACAATTATCAAATCAGATGGAAAAATTTTGGAAACAAGAAGCAATTCCGAAGATTCAACATTACACATCAGAAGAAAGAATATGTGAAAGACAGTTCACGGACACTGCTTCGAGAGATACAACAGGTAAATTCATCGTAAGGCTCCCTATCAAGCCAGATGTCATCTCGGAGAATCAAGAAAACGCGCACTAAACGGACTAGAATCATTAGTCAAGAGGTTAAGCAGACACCCCGAACTCAAGACAGCTTATGCAGATTTCATGAATGAATATGAAAAACTAGGACATATGAGCTTTATTGAAAGAAACCAAAATCAAGATGTACCAAATTCATACTTCATACCCCATCAACCAGTGGTACGTCCAGATAGTGACACCACAAAGGTCAGAGTGGTATTTGATGCCTCGGCAAAAACATCACTCGGGACATCACTCAATGAAAAGCTCATGACAGGACCTAATTTACAGCGAGTTCTTTCTCACAGTGTACTTAGATTTCGCAGCCATAAGTACGTCATGACGGCAGATGTGGAAAAGATGTTTCGGCAAATACTCATCCATCCTGAAGATGGAGCATTCCAGCAGATTTTGTGGAAAGAGGAATCTTCAGCCCCTGTGAGGATTTATCAGTTGAATACAGTAACATACGGAACAGCATCGGCACCTTACCATGCCATGAGATGCCTAACTGAAATGGCTAATCTTCATGAAAATGAATTTCCAGCAGCAGCAAAGGCTATTCACGATGATTTTTATATGGATGACTGCTTAAGTGGAGGAGACATTCTAGAAGACGTGATCGGGCTACCGCGGCAAATACAAAATATACTCAAGAGTGGTGGAATGCATTTGAGGAAATGGAGGTCCAACAGCAAAGAGATCTTGCAGGATTTGGAGAGCAAAAGCGACGAAGGGACTTTACTGGTTTTAGACAAAGGTGAAGCTAGTAAGACTCTTGGACTCCTCTGGGACTCAGCACAAGATTGCCTTCAGTTTCGAGTTGAGCTGGAAAAGCAGTCACCAAGATCCAAAAGAGAAGTCGCCTCCAAAATCGCACAGATTTTTGATCCACTAGGACTCGTGGGTCCAGTACTGATCAAAGGGAAGATGTTGATGCAACACTTATGGGTAGATGGATTTGAATTGGATCAGCCATTGTCTCGAGAGCACCTTCAGACTTGGAATGAGTACTATACGTCATTAGAAAGACTGAACAACATCAGAATTATGAGAAACATAAATCCTGGGAATTGCTCTGGTTCTTTTGATTTGTTTGGATTTAGTGATGCTTCAGAGAAGGCTTTTGGAGCATGCATTTATGCAGTTTGTCAAACGCAAAGTGGTCTCTACATTTCCAATTTACTTTGTGCGAAGACGAAAGTATCTCCTTTAAAAACCATTTCGTTGCCAAGACTCGAATTGGAGGCAGCCCTTCTTCTTGCACAACTTGTCAAAACAACAGTGAGTGCTTTGAAAGAAAAAATTGGTCAGATGAGATTATGGAGTGACAGTACAATTGTTTTGGGATGGATCAACACTGAGCCAAGGCTCCTGAAGACATTTGTGGCAAACAGAATTGCAAAGATCCAAGAAGCCACTGATGCAACCAACTGGAAGCATGTTCCTTCAACTGAAAATCCAGCTGATCTTCTCTCAAGGGGAATTACTTCAGGAGAACTCGAAGACAAAAAGCTGTGGTGGAGTGGACCTTCTTGGCTTCGCACACAACGTCATCAACCAGAGAATTCAGAAGAATTTGAAACAGAACTACCAGAGCTGAAGGTCACAGCAGTTACGTTGACAGCATCAACCAGCATTCTACTGAATAAATTCTCGTCATTTCCGAAATTATGCCGTATAGTAGCATATTGTCAAAGATTTATTTATAATTGCAAACTGAAACCGCCAGAAAGGAAAAAGAGTTCACTAGAAATACAAGAAACTTGTAAAGCAGAGAAACAGGTAGTCAAATGGACACAATAAGAAGCATTCCCTCAAGTACTGCATTGCTTAATTAATAATCAAGACTTCCCAAAGAAGAGTTATCTAAAGTCACTCAGTCCGTTTCTGGATAGTGACGGATTGATTATGGTTGGAGGAAGGCTTCGTTTTTCGGAGCTAACATCAGAACAGAGACATCCTGTGCTTCTACCAGCAAATCATCACATCACCAGAATGATCATGGAAAATAAACATCGTCGTCTGAAGCATTGTCCCCCAGAGCAACTGCTACCTGCAACTCGACAACGATATTGGCCTATCAGCGGCAGAAGAGAAGCGAAAAGAATTGTCAAGAGGTGTCTGAAGTGCTTTTGTTACCATCCTACAGTTCCAGAGGTACGCATGGCAGATTTACCAAAAGAAAGGGTTACGTTAGTTGTTCGACACTTTGTTACCACAGGAGTGGACTATGCAGGTCCAATATCTGTAAGAGAAGGCCACAGAAGGGGCCTCATTCATACTTACAAGAGTTACGTAGCTGTATTTACATGCTTCAGTACCAAGGCAGTGCATTTGGAGTTGCTGTCGGAGCTAACGACCGAAGCTTTATTAGCTGCACTGCAACGATTTACGGCGAGAAGAGGTTTGTGCAAGCAGCTTTTCTCTGATAACGGGAAGAATTTCGTTGGAGCAGCCAACGCACTACAAGATATCCAGTCCTTTTTGGAAAAGGGGTCAACGACCATTACCTCCTCACTCGCTCTGCAGCAGATACAGTGGAGTTTCATTCCTCCCCGGTCACCCCACTTTGGGGGGTTGTGGGAAGCAGCTGTAAAGATGATGAAAAGACATTTGCTGACTGAAACACAGGGACGCGTGCTAACTTTCGAAGAAACCTACACTATTCTTTGCGATATAGAGGCTATATTAAATTCACGTCCCCTTACTCCCTTGGTAAAAGATCCAAATGATTTAGAAGTCTTAAAACCAGCACATTTTCTTCTAAGTGACTCGATCGTGCAACCTGTGCAAAGGGATTTGTTGAGAGAACCCGATAACCGCTTGTCACGTTGGCAGCACTTGCAGGAAATTCGGCAGCGGTTGTGGCAGAGATGGCAGCGAGAATACCTGCAGGAATTGCAAAAACGCGTCAAGTGGCATGATACCAATCGACGTATTGATGTTGATTCTTTGGTGCTATTAACTGAGGACAACATCCCTCCTCTAGAGTGGCCCAGAGGTAGGATAGTTCAAGTTCACCCTGGACGAGATGGTGAGGTGAGGGTTGTCACCGTTTGGACGGCTGGAGGAACTTTCACCTGAAGCATCAAGAAAATATGCCCTCTTTCCATTGAAGGGGATGACAAGGAGAACTGAATTCAATATTTCCTGTGATATTTCTAACTTTGTGTTATTTTTCATCCAAGATATAATTTCAATATTATATTCTTTTAATCATAAAAATATGATGTATAGAGTTTTGTATTAACGCATATGTTAAGAATAAGTATTTTTACAGTAGGTATAAGATTACAATAGTTAGTTGAAAGAACTCCTTTCAAGGGGGGCAAGATGTTATGAAGAGACTTTTAATTTTTGTAAATGTATTTCATTAATTGAAGTTGGCACTTTCCAAGCCTATTACCGATTGGTGAGATGATTTTGTATTGTTGAAAATGGTTACGCAAGCAACAGTCATGTCCGTCATCAAGTTGTGATATCGCATCATTATGACATATCAAATGCAATAAAGTATAGAAGGCACCAAGTTCCTTTACTTCAAAAACAAAAACAAACGGTAAGAATACTTGAATTAATCTTGCACATATGAATGTATATAATTATAATAAGCTTGATATCAGTTTCGATATGTACATTTATAGTTGCATTGATTTTTTTTAAACCATAATTAAGAAACATATTACTTATCTCATGTCGTGAAGAAGTTACAATGAATATCCAAACCAAAAATTTCAAATGAGAATCCAGTGGATGTCCCAAAGCTAGCCCAAATAATACTAACAGGAAGATATACCAGTCCCTCTATGATAAATAAAGAATTATCCCTCTCTTACCCAATGAAACATATTAAAATAATGAAAATGGTTATATGACCGGATGATATTCAGTTAAATGAATATAATATGATGAATTCAATTAGGTTTACCATGAAGATTACGAGTTCAAGAATGATATTATAATATGAATCCAATTTCTTTTCACTATTGCTGATAATTTAATTCCTATTTTTTAATTATAAAAACATTAGCATGCTAATAAATTAGATCTAGGGTTATTTATGTGTTTCTATTCCCAAAGTAACTTATAATATGTAGAAATAGGATAGTATTAGAGCTATTGAAGGTTAGATATGCTGAGTAATGAACCTCATATCAGGTTTTCACCTACTTGCGGGGGAATTGAATGATTGATTAGAATTATGACTACTCTTCAACGGAACCTACGACTGTTTTGTGTAATTTGAGAGTTTAATGAGATGTTTTACCCTGAAAACCGAATGTATACCTCCGACCATCGTACTTGTACATGCGAGAGCCCCCCGCGTACATGATGGTTATCTTAGTTTTGGGTCATTTGCAGCCGAGGCATGATATTATGATCGCCCAACGAGAGTTATATGAGTAGATAGGTGCCGATGACAGGAGAGAAGATGGTAGGAAAGGTGTAATACGTAAGTAAGGATATGACGCTGAAGCGAACTCACGACTATGGCAAGATACTACACTGTAAGTGTTTTCCAACCCATCCTTAACTTGTTCCAACCAGTGAACTGAATATTTCAAAATGTGAAGTGCGTACCGCGACAGGATGTAACTTTGCATCAACTAAAGTCTACATTTTAGCCCTGCGGTGTTTGAACAATTTTCGAGTCAAAAAACGTATATATAAACTACTTTTGTTTACCAGGGACTTGCACCTGCTGTGAACTAATATTAATTCGTATTCTTGGAAATTGTACATTTAATACTCAATGATTGGTAGCGGCTTTCTAGCCTTAATAAGTAGGGGTTAATGCAATGTTTTGGCAGGGTTATTAACCAAGCGAGTTGCTGCAGGGATGTGGAACAAACGTTCGTTTTCCATCTTAATTTTCCTACTTCTGGGTTATATTATTAAATTAATTTGTTTGGTATTTTCGTGATTTTTCGACGTCCTGTTTTTCTTTTGTCTCTTAGTATGTGCATGCCTATTGTTGTTTGGTGGCCTATGATTGACCATTTTCCTTAACTACCTAGCGTATTTTCGTTCCCATGGGAATATTATGTTGATTGATGGTGATGCTGATTGTTGATGGATGTTGGTGGAAATGAATTGATTTCCCTGTTATGAATTTAGTATTGTGGGTTGTTTAACCTATTTTTCTTTTAATTAATTTTGGCTTTTTTCTCTCCCTGCTGGCATATTTTCCTACCCTGTGTCGCGGACCTTATTATTATTATTTTGGGGAAACTAATTTTTGGAAAATTGATCGTAATATTTCACCCTTCCTTGTGGGAGCTTTTTGGAATATACCCCAAATAACGTTTCAGTATCAAGAAAATCACTATTTAAGTACAACTATATAACCATTCTCTAAAAGAGGGAGTGTTTCACTGACATGGGCATGACACATATGAAAAAGATTTCAAAGTCTTTTAAGACTTACTGGAATCAAAAATGATAACCTCCCTAAAACCAGTAGCTAATTATAATGAAACTGAAGCAAATATTTATTTAAATCAAGAGAACTGGTCAAACAGAGAAAGGTCTGCCTTCCAAAAATTAAAATTACAAAGTTTCGACAGAGACATAATGTTGTGACTATACTTCAAGGGCAATTTTTAAATAAGATCACTAGAAAATTAAGGCCTAACTGGAATCAAAAGTTTCAAAATATCACCTTGTCCCTGAAAGTTTAGACAAAGAAAACCCTAGTAAAACATTGCCATGATTGAACCAAATATAACCATACTGTAGAACTTATTTCATAACCACTACCACTGCCCTAAGCTGATTGCATTGGAGTATGCGAAGCACATCCTTGAATGTACAAATAAGCTCTGTCCCACTTGTAGCATTATAATGAAGTTAGACATTATTATCAGTATCTCGACATGTTCATTAAGGCTCGTCTCTACCCCATTTAATCCTTCTAATCTGAATGGGTTGCATCGACCCAGATTTAATATTCAATTGCTTGTAACTGACAAAATATGAACTGTATATGCCAAAAATCTTGTGTATTTGTTCATCTCCTTTAGTAGGTATGGACATGATTTAAAAATATTTTTCAGTTGGTGACTACTCTACCAGTTCAAAAAAATACATATGTGATGAATGGATCAAATGGACATATCCATTAATATCAATGCTGCCCTACCTGCTGGTCACTACACAAACAATGTTCGACTACCTCCACGACTAGGGAGTGCTGCATTGTTTCTGTGATCAAATATGGCTGGTCATCAGCGGTTAATGAGAAATCTATATGAAATTAGTGAGAGTAAACATGAAGAGGAAGCTGATGATGCATTGGCTGATCCTGAATTTGTGTTTTCCAAAAAACCTGATGACGATCACGTTTCTCTGGAGGGAGAAGAAAATGACGAGCTCCAAGTATCTGGTTATAAACTACAAGATGAGATTGACTCTGTACGAAAAGAAGTGTACATATCTCTAAATGGGACGGAATGGAGAAAACAACCATATTGACAATCAAGTGTAAGGTACGTTCCACATTCAGCAGAACCCCTATTTAACGTTTTTACAGGGACCTGAATTTTTATTGTTAAATGGGTGTTAACATAAATTGTGCCATCATACGTTATTTACACAATGACAACAATAAAAGAGGGAGATATCTACATTATACACTGTACTGTAGTTACAGTTTGTGCTTCATTTTGACAATTTTTTGTTGGTGAATGCAAATTTCTTCAGTTTAAGGTTTTTCTTATAAGGTTATGCATGATTTTTCATAAAAGGCTGGAAAGATACTGAACTCACACAAACCCATTAAAATTACTGCAGAACAGCAATCAGTTTGTTTAAACATTATTGCGGATGTTTTCCAAGCAGCAGCCGCCTGATTAGCATGTATTTTCTAATTCCAATAGACTGAACACCCATATTACATTTCCTTCTTAAGAACTGCAATAGCATCAGTGCAGAGGATTGTTGCAAACATTGCCAGTTTCCTATTTCAAGCGGCATCACCTAACCTTAACGCTAAATGCGAGTTTTGCCGTACAGTATTTTGAATTATGTAAAATTGAATATAAAATTGCATTGCTCTTATGGAATAATTTTCAGGGCCTGAAATTTCTTCCATTAAATGCGGGTTTATGCTAAATCGAGGTCACACAAAACTGGGGTTGTACTGTAATATAAACAATGCTATTGCTTCATTTACATCATAGACCTATATCTATAAGCCTATACGCTCTTCAATATTTTAGTTGCTTATATTAATAATACTTCAGAGAAACGTAAATTTCAATTATGCGTATTCCAGATTGAGTAACATAATGAGAATTGCACCTGGACCCACGAGATATGCTCTTCAGAGGACAGGTGATCCCAGATGTTGGCAATGAAGTTATTCATCATTGATAAAATGCTGGAAACCAATTTATGGGAAACAAATTTTGATATGAAAAGGGTTTTTGCAGATAAAGGGGAAGCTACAAGCCCATTTCTTTGATAGAGTTTGAAGCATTTCTAGATATGTACGATTTACACAATTTGGAAACAATGGCAGTTTCTGTTTTTTGGTAACTGCTAATAATCACAATCAACAATAACATGCAGTTATCTATATTTGCAGGCTTGATTTTGCTGGAGTCTACAAATCAGTGGGCAATACACTTCGAGAAGTATGGAATGAAGCGGACGGTCACCCTATCCTTCGAGCTACAATATCTCTTCAACGGTCCTAAATGATAACCCAGTTTTTGAGCTTCGATAATAAGGAAGAGAGACCAGCCCATAGATGTAATGGCAAGTTAACAGCAAAAAGAGAAGTTCATGACATGTTCGTTTCACAACTAACTAAAGTGTTTGTTCCATATGAGTCAGGAAAATACAAGGACACTAGTGCATGAACAAGAACTGGCTACTTCAGTTGTATTGAAAGACAAGGCACAACAAATTACAAACAGTACAACAACAAAAAATCAAAAGGTAATTCACAACCAAACACAAAGGAAATACAACAAAGATCAGTGAGAGTGTCACTAACATTTACAATTAGATTCATTAAACAGAACAGACATTTCCTAACAAACCGTACAATGAGAAATAAGGGAATATTATGTAACAAATAGAAAAAAATAAGAACAGGTGACTGAATAAAAGATCAGCATTTTCAATTACAAAATCTGGGCATACAGTAAGAATTGAAATGACTAGAAAATATAAGCGTAAGCAAGTTCAAGATAAGACTATTATGCAGTTCAGAAATGTAAACAAATTTTTAATTCCAGGATTTTTGAGAGAATTGACACACAGAAAGTTTATTTTCACATAAATTCCAAAAGCATTCCAAATAAAGGAATTAGACATGCAGTTCCACCTGTATGGATACATAATCAAATATTACCACTCAAGAGTCTTGATGATGGTGATGATGATGATGATGATGATGATGCTTGTTGTTTAAAGGGGCCTAACATCTACGGTCATCGGCTCACTCGAGAATCACGCGCAGTTTACAATACCTTATGGTCAAGAATAAGTCCCATACCAGTGTGAAAATTTACACCAGCATAAGACAAAAATTTTGCCCTCTGTCCAACAGCCAAAGAGTGCATCAAGTTAACAGGTAAAGACAAATACTTATATAGACGACATGAAGAGGGGAGGTAGAGGAAAAGTCATGACACATGGCACTAGAAACGCCGAAAACATCCATGAAGAGTGTAGAGTGTACAATCTAAAACCGATGATGCCATCCATGTTTGATGCAGGTAATCGGCTGACTGCAGCAGTGTGCACATGTCACATGCCAGGAAGAAAGCAGTGGTAAATGACGAATGCGGCAGAGGTGAGTTGACAAGATAAAACCTATGCCTCATCAATCTCTACTCGTATGCAACCTACAAACCAAAATTCACTATTTTGGATAACATAAGAGACCAACACCAATGGAAAAACAGCATGAAGCAAACTTCCAGCAACACATGATGACAGACACGTCAGTTAGATACACTGTATAACTCCCTGTGAAGAAAAGCTTTAAAACTTGGTTGATCTAAACAAATGGAAATTAAGCATGTCCTGTCCCTGGAAAAGAACGTCTGAAAAATAAGAAGTTTTGCCAGGAATATATTAAATTCATGTTAGAATTCAAATCACTTGATAACATGACAGGAATGTGAAAACCTGCAGGAAGAAAATCACTATTAAATTCCACATTACCCTCTCATAAATCATTCAAGTAAAACAGCAAAAACACTTGTTAAAATCAACGCTTGAGTCAAGACTGACAATGGCATTAGTCTCAACTACATACACCATGAAGGGTCATCAACTCATGAACATCTCTTCTCTATAATCATCTGACTGCGGGCTCAACAAATAGCATTTACGTGTGTATGTCAGATTGTTTAGCAATAAAATGTTGCTCTGAGTAAAATGCAAGGCAGCAAAGCTTAAAAAAAATTGGTTTTTCATAACTCTCCCTTCAAAGTCTGAGATTTGCGGAGCCTTTCTCTTGACAAGACTATTCAAAGAAAACATTAAAGGCTCCCAGTTTGAAGTTGCTAAGGATACAAATGAGTGGCACCATGTGCCGTCCAAAGATAAACCCGCTGACTTAGTGTCCAGATACCACAATGAACACAATTGTCAACAATACAGTTTGTTGGCATAGTTCTGGATGGTTGAATCAAGATCCTTTGAGTAGGAATAAATGAAAAATTACTGTTCGAATTAATCTCCCAGATCAAAAAATGCCACAAATGCTTCTTAGAGACTTGATGATGACTTATTCATAACAAAAGTTTCAAGATTAAAAAAAGTACAGAGAGTAGCTGCATATTGTTTTTGATTTATCTCAGATTGTTATAAACAAGAGTGAAATTCAAGTCCACTGTTCATATCGGAGTTGAACCCTCTACTCAAATGTTGCATTAATTTTCTGTAGAAAATATTAAATCATATTGATTATAACCATAATCATAGATCAAGAAGCCATCTCCTTGTCGGCAGAAGACTGCACAATATCTTAATTCTAGTGGGGAGGAAATATTAGATCATTCTGTATATATGTTCCGGGCGGTACACCTCCGCGCCGCTAATTCAAACATTGCGCCTGTTGAAACTCCTCTACTGGAGGAAGCCTGAACTTTAACCACCATGTTAATTCTAAAGTTTCTCGGAAGTTGTCACTATTGTAAATTTTGAAGAGTTCTGAACTGTCTTTTTCGATTTATATTTGTTTTCTCTGTAGTGAGAAGTGTGAACACTCTCTTCTAGATGGCACTACTGAAGAACTACAATTGTGCACCCTAGTGCGAACTGAAGGAACTGTTTTTTGTTGAGAAATTTTGTGTTCATAAATTTGTTCTTTGTTAAACTTCTTTCAGTCATTTTTTGGGTTGGCAGTGTAACCCTTCTCTTTCCGCTTGTTTTGAATTTATCCAATCCCGAATTTCCTTAATTAATTTTTAACCAATAATGTGTGTCTTCTCCGATATGGATATGTTGCTTGATCCTAGCCAATAAAGTTGAGGGTGGTGTGGGTTCTCATTCATGAAACGTCTCGAATTTTCCGCGAGGATATATAAACTGCTGATTTTCTTGTCTCCTGGCAACTTCTGTAACATCCTTCCTAGTGTGATTATGTAGCAGGGGGCGGGAAGCGCCTCTTTCTTCGGGCGGCAGTTCATCCATCAGGTAATGGCCTTTTAATAACTTCTTTTCTTGCTAGCTCAGCAGTTTAACCCTCGGGGCAGGTTCGAAACTTTTATCATGTAACTTTCCTTTAAAATGTAAAAGACACTTGGTATAAAATTCTATCTCTTTAACTACAAATCGAGATAGAGAGTGCCTAATCCTCTCGAGCTCCCTCTCATATTGTTTTTGAGGTGACTACGTTTTAACAACCGTTTTACTTCGTTTCATAATGTAATAAAATTTTCCTATCGTGTCACCTCCGTAGTATGGGATTAGCCTTTGCATAAGCGGCCTAGAGCCAAATAGGTTTTTAAAAAGGTGTTTTAGGAGTGCAAGTTACGCCTCCACTCTAGTTGGTATTTTGGGGCCATGTAATTGTCCTGTTTCTTTATTGAATAGGCCTCAGTAGGTTGGGTATCATTACCCCTGTTCTTGTGTGCCCGTAGGGCAGCTTGAACGTGGAGTTTGGTGTGGACTTTGCATTGGCTTGAATTTTGAGAGCGGGTTGCTCTTTCTCAAATTTGGTTTCTGTGTGCCTCGAGCAGGCTGAACTGGGTAATTGGGAGCTAGGGCTCCTTGGTATGATTGGGTTTTTGCCCCTTTGTTGAACCTTATACAGTGGTAAAGCTGGGCTCATTGTTCAAGGATTGTGTGTCTGGGGGACTCGAAGCCCAAGTCCATTAATAAAATGTAATTGTACATTCTTAACTTGTTGATATATAACTGAGTTCCTGTTGTACTTGTTATTTCTTGATCTCGAAAAGAAAATATAACCTTTGTTAAATTTTAAATTAACTTTAATTTCGTAAGTTGAGACCTATTCATCCCAGCACCTTCTTTCACCTCTGCCGTTCCACAGATACCTCGGAACAAGTGGTGGCAGAGCGTGGTTGAATGGGTCTCAATTTAGCCCCTTTTGACGGCTAAACATTGCTTTGATTCGAACTCTTAACAATTTTCTCAGTTGCTGGACTTTTTTTATTTTTCTTTCTAAAAATTTTCTGTCATCATGTCCGGCCCTCGCGAGGTTCTCCATCCTTTCTATTTGCGTAAAGAGGAATTCATTTATGAATTATCTCTCAGAAACGTTCAATCTGGAGGCACGGTGCAGTCGACTCCAATAAGCTAAAAGATTCCCTTGATTTGCCTATTACCATCCCGACCTTGGGAGAGAAAGAGATTGACGACTCTCTCTCCACGATCAATGACAATACTACTGAGCTAGCATCTGTAGTTAGTTTTTTGAAGTAAGTGATCAATCTCCTAATCAACTCAAAAGAGTACAGGCTAGGTTGTACCACTTTTATAATAGGGTGTGTGATCTATTGTCTCTGAAGTTAAATGACCTTCAGGGTAAGGAAGCTAGTGCCCTAGCCGAAAACTTGTCCCAAATATCTAGTGAAGTTAGTCAGTTGTTATCTGGACCTGCTATCCCTGAAGTCGACCAACCTATGATAGTAAATATTGTAAGTGGGGAGGATTCCTCTAAAGAAGAAGGAAGTAGTACTGAGGCGACTGCACAACGAACATCTGCCCCATTAGGAACCGAGTCCGATCGTCGCACGTCCATTCCACCCTTTGTGTTAAATAGGGCACCTTCGGAATCTGCTTCTCCGCCACGTAGGCCCCTTTCTACTATGTCACCTGGTTTCAACAGTTTACCCCATCCATTAGCTATGTTACTTAGGGGTATTTCTAAGTTTTCTGTTAACTCCACAACAGATGACATTGCTTTCTTAAGGTTTTTACTTGAATTCCAGGATCATGCCCTTGGTTTTTCTCTTTCTGCTTGTCAGATTTTGCAAATCATCTATCCCTATGCAATTGGTGTTCTCTCTGACAAGATAGTTAGGACAATCGCTGAACAGTCATCCATAGAAGACTTCCACGCCCATCTGTTAGCTAGTTTTATTCCAGCTCGAGCTAGGTCATCTCTAATTCAGAAGTATTATTATAGAGTGCAGTGACTGATGGAAATATGGCAGACTTCATACAAGACATCAAGTTCTATACTAGGGTATTTGCCCTTCATTTCCCTGAAGATCAAATTGTTCAGGCTATTGTAGAAGGTATTTCACCCCCTTACAGATCATACTTGTGTTTTGCGTCGCGTCCACAAACTTTCGCTGAGTTAGAGGCTATGGCTGTCTCAGCCGAAGGAGTCAATTACGCCGATACGTTGCGTGTCGCGAAAGAACCCCCCCATCCTCTAGTAGTTTTCGGCCTCCTCCCCGCCGACCCATCACACCCCGTAAATGTTATGCTTGCGGGTCGCCTGACCATCCTCGCAATACATGTCCATTGATCAAGTCTAGTGGGACAAGGAATGGAGCACGGTCATCTCAAGGTTGCTTTAAATGCAGCGCGTTTTCACATATTGCCAAGAACTGCCCTAATGCCAACAGTACTCCCTCCTGCTCAACTTCTGGTGCTACTTCCACTAAGGCCAATAATAATAAGTGACTAGGGGCTTCGGCTGAGTCGGCGAACCCGTCTTCCCGATGCTCAGCCCCAAGTAAACATATCGAAATTTCAGGGAAAACTCAGGCTTCAAATTTATGTTTCGAAGGTCCCAAAGAATGTCTTAGGATAGCAGCGGATACCCCCGCACCAGTGCCTTTTCTCAAAATTGAATTAAATAATGAACCTGTAACTGTTCTATTAGGTTCTGGCAGTGTTTGTTCTATTATTTCGGTTGAATTGTACTCCAAATTGAAAACTGTTTGTAGTCTTCCTGATTTTTGTTCGAATTCGGTTCAATATGTTTCAGCAAATTCTTCTCCATTAGAAACTTTATGTTTTCTGTACGCCAAAATTCGTATATCTAAATTTACTTGGAAAGTTAAATTGTTTGTGGTAAAAGCACTTATCTTGCCCCATTATATTGGGAGCCGACTTCATGTCCCATACTGGCCTAGTGCTCGATCTTCAAAGTAAGTCGTGCACATTCAAATTTCTTTCTAATTGTAAAATCACCTTATTGAAATGTAATTCTGTATCATGTTCATCTGTTTCGCCTACCCAGGATGAGATGTTGTTAGATCTTAGACATCTACCTGAGGAGCAGGCTGATAGTATTCGTAAGTTGTGGCAGTCGTTTCCAGAGGTGTTCTCGGATACTCTTGGTGTTACTGACCTCACTGAATATAAGATTGAGGTTACGGATTCGATTCCTGTTCGTTTCCCACCTTATAGGCTATCTCCATCTAAAATGAAGGCGCTGAAAGAAGTCATTGATCAGATGCTGAAGGACGGCATTATTCGGCCCTCTAAGTCGGCGTATTCTTCTCCTATTTTTCTAGTCCCGAAACCGCAAGGTGGCTTCAGGCCTGTGATTGACTATAGGGCTCTCAATCGGAAGGTGGTGTTACAATGTGTGCCCCTTCCTGACCTTCATTCTTGTTTTTCAAGGTTTCGTAAAGCTAAATTCTTTACCATCTTGGACCTGAATCAGGCCTATAATCAAATTCCTCTGGCTGAAGAATCTAAACATCTTACAGCGTTTGCCACGGATTGGAATTTGTATGAATACAACCGCGTGCCTTTCGGGCTCCCCACGGGAGCAGCTGTGCTCACTAGACTGCTAGATAGGGTGTTCTCCGACATCAAATTTGAGTACTTGTACAACTATCTTGATGATGCCGTCTTTTCGGAGACCATCGAAGAACATCTAGATCATCTGAAAGAAGTTCTCAATCGCCTTCGTATGGCTGGGTTAACTGTGAAGTTGTCCAAGGTCGCCTTCGCTAAGCCTTCCATGTCATTCCTAGGGCATATTGTTTCGCCCGATAGTGTTGCAGTCAATCACTCTAGAACACAGGCCATCCGTGATTTCAAGCCTCCCAAGGACATCAAAGGTATTGCTAGGTTCATTGGTATGGTGAATTTCTTCAGGAAATTTATTCCAAATTTCGCCAATAGAGCGGCGCCCTTGAACTTACTTCGCAGGAATGGCGTCAAATTTGAGTGGGAACCTTCTCAACAAGCCGCTTTTGAAGATCTCAAATTAGCTCTGTGTAACGCCCCTGTTCTGGCCATGCCCGATTTCTCCATAAATTCATCGTCCAAACCGACGCGTCACCGCCGGCGGTAGCTGCAGTCCTTCTTCAAGAGACTGAACTAGGGAGGCGACCCATCGCCTATGCATCTAGTACTCTGTCGGCTCAAGAAGCCAAATATTCCATCTATGAGCTCGAAGGTTTGGCAGTCTTATTTGCTTTAGAAAAGTTCCGTCTCTATCTGGAACATGTCAAATTTGACTTGGAAACCGATAACCAAGCCTTAAGTTGGGTCTCAGGTAGACCGCGTCGTACTGGTCGTATAGCCCGGTGGGCCATCCGAATTTCTGCTTTCCAATTTGATGTCAGGCATATCAGAGGTACTGAAAACGTGGTGGCCGACGGACTAAGCCATATGTTTTCTAATGATGTAGAGACCCCGGATCTGGATGATAGTTCTTCAACTACCGAGTCCATACTATCTGAGGTTAATGCCATTCTGACTGATGCTCCCATGTTGTTTAGGGATATTGAAAAATATCAACGTGAAGATCCTACGCTGGCTCCGATCATTGAAACCCTTTCTTCGGGGGAACATGTGGCCCCTTATGTATTGAGGAATGGTGTTTTATTTTGCCCGTCGAGGCATGATCAAAATATGAAAGTTGTAGTTCCAGCTGTTCTTGTACCAATGATCTTCAAGTACTACCATGAGACCACATTGGGGTGGCATTTAGGCATCTTCAAAACCCGAGAAAAGATTCGTGAAATGTTCATCTGGAAGGGTATGGACGGAGAAATCCGTGAATTGGTAAAATCTTGTAAATCATGTTGGCTTAGTAAACCCACCATGTCCACCAAGGTAGGTCTATTGTCTTCTCAGCAAGCATCACGCCCAATGGAAAGTCTCTACATCAATTACGTAGGACCATTCCCCCAGTCAAAGGGGAAAGCCAACAAGTTTATCCTTGTATGTGTAGATGGTTTTACGAGATTTTCTTGGTTATTTCCAACTAATCTGGCTACCGCTCAGTCCACCATTACTTGTTTAAATTCCATTTTTGCTTCTTTCGGTCCGTGTCAATATATTGTATGTGATAATGCTAAAGCTTTCACATCCAATCTCTTTCGTAAATTCTGTTTTGATCTGTCCATATCTCATGTGACTACTTCGGCTTATTATCCTCAACCATCTCTAGCTGAACGGGTCAATCGTAATCTGAGGTCGGCCCTTATTGCCTATCATCACGAGGATCATTCTAGGTGGGACACGTCCTTGCATTGGTTAGCTTTTGCTTTGAATTCGGCGGTCCATGAATCTCATAAGTTTACTCCAGCTTCCTTGATGTTCAAGTTTGTACCCAACACGCCGCACTCTAACCTTTGGTCTCTTAGCGATATTCTACCTGAGGCAATAGATCCAGATAAAATTAAAGATCTTTGGAAGAAGGCTAAAGCCAATCTTAAAGTGTCTCATGAAAAGGTTAGGGAAAGATATGATCGTGGACGGAGACCCACCCATTTGAAGGTAGGTGACCAGGTGATGGTCAAGAACTTTGTTCCCGCGGGCAAGCTTGCCCCCAGATATCATGGACCGTGCATTATTGTAGATTTTCTCCCGCCGGTCACGTTGTTATTAAGCAATCCAGCCACCGAGAGGATATTTAGGGTTCACCTGTCCCAGGTGAAACCTGTGTAATTTCCGCACTAACTTAGCTCGTTTTTATTTCTTGTTACATTTTGAAAGAAATCTGAAGGTTATATTTTTGGTTTCATTTTGAGGCCTTCTACCCTTGGAATTATGTTCTTTGTTTCCTAATGTTCATTGTACAACCTCCCCCGAACAGTTAAACTGCTATCCTGTCCTTGCCATGGCCATTACCACGCTCCCGTGTCCTGCTCGACCACACACAGTGGCTAATTAAAATGAGATAAATATTTCCAGGCCGCTGGCCCCTCAGCTCCACCACAAGTACTGTACCCGAAAATCATTATGGTCCAACAAATTCCGCCGCCGAGATCTTAATGTTTCAGTGCCCCCGCAGCCGCGCGGCGCCGTGCCGCTACTGGAGTAGAGCACGGACCCGATCTACTTCAGTGAGGTCAACCAGTGTACGGCGAGCCGGAGCCCTCCTCCCGGCCAAGGCTGTTGTGCGGCGCACCTCCTGCAACTTCCCCGCGGTCTATAAACATTCGCCGCGTGTGCGGCGTGCTTCAGCACCACTACCCCTCTCATAGTGCGGGAGAGCGGTATCTCAGGGTATTTGAGGGGTCCGAGCGGCCTCCTCTGGACACAAGCTGCTGCGGCTGGTCTCGCCCTCAAGTAATATACTTAATCAGCTACATGGACATTTCATATCAACAATTACTACATTTTTGGATTCAACTGCAACATTTGGTGGACTTAGAAATTTTTTTCCTTTCAAGAATTAAAAGTCTTTCCTTCTGAATTCAACTACTACAAGCATAAAGACATTACATCAAAAGTTACTACAAAGAATTTCGAAACTGGATCCAACCAATTTAAGAAAACTTGTTTGTAAATTCTTCTGCAATTAATTTCTACATGAATATCATAACTTGGACCTTGTTTTAGAACAAAATCTGGTGTTCTTCTGTGTTACCCTTTGGAGGGACTTTTTTTTTGGGGGGGGGGGTCTGTACCGGGCGGTACACCTCCGCGCCGCTAATTCAAACATTGCGCCAGTTGAAACTCCTCTACTGGAGGACGCCTGAACTTTAACCACCATGTTAATTCTAAAGTTTCTCAGAAGATGTCACTATTGTAAATTTTGAAGAGTTCTGAACTGTGCCTTTTTCGATTTATATTTTTTTCTCTGTAGTGAGAAGTGTAAGCACTCTCATCTAGATGGCACTACTGAAGAACTACAATTGTGCACCCTAGTGCGAAGTGAAGGAACTGTTTTTTTGAGAAATTTTGTGTTCATAAGTTTGTTCTTTGTTAAATTTCTTTCAGTCATTTTTTGGGTTGGCAGTGTAACCCTTCTCTTTCCGCTTGTATTGAATTTAGCCAATCCCGAATTTCCTTAATTAATTTTTAACCAATAATGTGTGTCTTCTCCGATATGGATATGTTGCTTGATCCTAGCCAATAAATTTGAGGGGGTGTGGGTTCTCATTCATGAAAAGTCTCGAATTTTCCGCGAGGATATATAAACTGCTGATTTTCTTGTCTCCTGGCCACTTCTGTAACATCTTTCTTAATGTGATTATGTAGCAGGAGGCAGGAAGCGCCTTTTCTTCGGGCGGCAGTTCATCCATCAGGTAATGGCCTTTTAATAACTTCTTTTCTTGCTAGTTCAGCAGTTTAACCCTCGGGGCAGGTTCGAAACTTTTATCATGTAACTTTCCATTAAAATGTTAAAGACACTTGGTATAAAATTCTATCTCTTTAACTACAAATCGGGATAGATAGTGCATAACCCTCTCGAGCTCCCTCTCATATTGTTTTTGAGGTGACTACGTTTTCACAACCGTTTTTCTTCGCTTCATAATGTAATAAAGTTTTCCTATCGTGTCACCTCCGTAGTATGGGATTAGCCCTTGCATAAGCGGCCTAGAGCCAAATAGGTTTTTAAGAAGGTGTATTAGGAGTGCAAGTTACGCTTCCACTCTAGTTGGTATTTTGGGGCCATGTAATTGTCCTGTTTCTTTATTGAATAGGCCTCAGTAGGTTGGGTATCATTACCCCTGTTCTTGTGTGCCCGTAGGGCAGCTTGAACGTGGAGTTTGGTGTGGACTTTGCATTGGCTTGAATTTTGAGAGCGGGTTGCTCTTTCTCAAATTTGGTTTCTGTGTGCCTCGAGAAGGCTGAACTGGGTAATTGGGAGCTAGGGCTCCTTGGTATGATTGGTTTTTTTGCCCCTTTGTTGAACCTTATACAGTGGTAAAGCTGGGCTCATTGCTCAAGGATTGTGTGTCTGGGGGACTCGAAGCCCAAGTTCATTAATAAACTGTAATTGTACGTTCTTAACTTGTTGATATATAACTGAGTTCCTGTTGTACTTGTTATTTCTTGATCTCGAAAAGAAAATATAACCTTTGTTAAATTTTAAATTAACTTTAATTTCGTAAGTTGAGACCTATTCATCCCAGCACCTTCTTTCACCTCTGCTGTTCCACAGATACCTCGGAACAATATATATCATCATCTCACTAATCTAATTATCACTGCGGAACAACTTCGACTACTTCATCATGGTACTCAACCCATAATCACATCTCTGAGAGGCAAGTTTCGGATCCCATCAGCAAGGGGGGCGGTAAAGAAGCAACATTTATGCACGTCTCAAGGGTCGTAAGTTGAATGCAGATACTTCTGGACAATTAACGCGAAATACACAAAGTGTGCGTGTACCCATTTCTTAACACTTACCAAGAAATGCACCAAACAACGACAACAAAACACAATACTTACCATAAGGGCAGTAGCAGCAAATACGACGCTTGGAGGGCAAAATAGGGAGTGAAAAGGGCTGGATCTTATGTTAACATTTGACAGGTTGGGAGGTCAACATTTTTAACTACTAAATGACAGACGAAATAAAATTGTAAATAAGATGTTTACTTAAAGAAAAAACAATTCATAGCATTTATAGTTAAATAAATACTTTCTTTCTTTAAAAAAAATAAAGGGTAAATAACTTTCTTTCAAAACACTTAACATTTAAATAAATGAACAGAATTCATTAAAACTTACAGTAAGAGATTCCTACTTTCAAAAATTTAATAATACAAGAAGCAATAAGGTAAATAAATGAATATTATATTACTAAATTGTACTAACTCAGACCAGTAGCAGAATTATAATACAGAAGAGGATTACAATCTTATTAACAAATCCCTTTTGTAAAAATATTATTTTTAATTTTAATATTAGACTTTAAACTTTAAGGTATACCTTTGTAAATTAATTACTGGCCATAGATAATTAACTTGTTGCAACAAGGATTCAATCTTCCTTTTGTCAATCACTAGGCAATACACACCATACACACGAACCCGAAATATGTCGCTAGCAGAACCAAAATTACAAAATAAATTAAAGAAACGAACCAAAAGTTAATAACTAGGAACCAGAAAAATATTCCCCAAATTCATACAATATTACAAGAGGAGGAAAAATAATTATTATGTTCCACAATGTAAACAGAACAACAACACACGCTAAAGGTCCACTAGCAACTCACGACCCAAGCTATTAAATTTTTTAAATAATAGGCAAAGCCTGCCAAAATCTTTAGCGTTCACCAGATAATAAATATTTAGGCTAGTGACGTAACAAAGCAAGAAGAAAACAAAACTACGTAAGAAGAAGGAATGTGAGCGTTAATCACCTCGAAGTTCATAAACCGGGCAAAGAAATTTCAGATTTCTAAAACCGAGGAGTACTGACATGACTAATAATAAAATTATAATTACATGTATCATGAGATTAAATCCATAGAAAGTGGCATTTCCTATAAGGAATAATTTTACAAAAGACCAAGATGGTCGTTATTAAATTATCTACGAGGTGGCCTTGGAACCACGACAATGAGCACATGAGATAAGACCGAACGCGGGAGACATCGGCAAGAAAGGGATTACATAACAACAAGACACAATTTGGAAAATCACACGAAATCAGATACAATCAGAGCACGCATTTCAAAATCAGAAAAAAACAGGCAGTAAGAGAAACACACCGTGCAAGAATAATAATAAAAATAACAATAGTAATAATAATAATAACAATACGAACAACCAAAACCATACGCACACCGTATATGGAGCAGAAAACCAAAAACGTACAACAATCTCAATAATAGCAAGGTAGGAATGACATAATGCATATATGCTCACCGCGGGTTTCCAATTCGCCTCGTAATTAAATTTACATATCACTTTTACATGAGAATTTTATCAATAGTGATTTAAATTTTTCAGTCGGCTATTAAATTTCCAAATACCGGGTATAGAGTTCAGATTCAATTCACACTGCATTGGCGATAACTCGAGGTAGGCCTAAAATTAAATAACAGTGACAACGTTGGTTCGTAAACGGACAAGATAACGTTTTTGAAAATTCCAAGACGACGGTCGTAAACAATGTCACCTCCAAGTAATCCACTGAAGTTGGCGTTGCTCCAAAATAATTTTTGAATAAATATTACTTACATGCTGGTGGTTTTGTATCCAAATTAGTGTAATCCTTTATCACAAACTTACACCAGAAACATGTTTTCAGAGGTAATCTGCCTGCCTTGGCACGCAGGCCCACAGTCAACACTCACACAGTAGAATTAAAAGAATCAGTAAAATACAAAATCACTATCACTAGAGGAACATAACACTGAAAACGTATTTAGGCATATTGCCTACTATATCTCCCGCCTAACCGGGAGTATCCAGCTCCATTTCGTTGCTTTTCAATAGTGAATGGGAAGTGCTTTGCAAACCTGCTACTAAATCACTGCTAGTGTGAAATCACAGTTCAACCTGCTAGCGGGTTGGCCAGACTAGCAGGTCTTAACTGCGATTGTGATGTTTCACAGGCGGCAGCGCTGCGCTGCGAGAAATCCTTAATCTAACGGGATCAACCAGCGTGAAACGCACAGAAACGCCAATAGTAGCAGCCAGTAGCATTAGCAGTTAAGAAAGCAGTAGCAACTAATCTAAATCAGTAATCACAGCATCACACTCACAAGTCCAAGTCTGTGACCCACACCTGATCAATCAGCGTGAAACGCGCAGCAAGGCCAATAGTAGCAGCCAGTAGCATTAGCAGACTAGCAGTTAAGAAAGCAGTAGCAACTAATCTAATCAGTAATCACAGCATCACACTCACCAGTCCAAGGCTAACTGTGACCCACACCTGATCAATCAGCGTGAAACGCGCAGCAAGGCCAATAGTAGCAGCCAGTAGCATTTAGCTGACTAGCAGTTGAGAAAGCAGTAGCAACTAATCTAATCAGTAATCACAGCATCACACTCACAAGTCCAAGTCTGTGACCCACACCTGATCAATCAGCGTGAAACGCGCAGCAAGGCCAATAGTAGCAGCCAGTAGCATTAGCAGACTAGCAGTTAAGAAAGCAGTAGCAACTAATCTAATCAGTAATCACAGCATCACACTCACCAGTCCAAGCCTAACTGTGACCCACACCTGATCAATCAGCGTGAAACGCGCAGCAAGGCCAATAGTAGCAGCCAGTAGCATTTAGCTGACTAGCAGTTAAGAAAGCAGTAGCAACTAATCTAATCAGTAATCACAGCATCACACTCACAAGTCCAAGTCTAACTGTGACCCACACCACAGTCGCAGTTGCGGCTGCGCTGTGATTGTAAACATCCATTGTCGACATTTTCATACGATCACAGGAAGGGAAAGTTAATAGAATCTGCAGCCATGAAAGCCATCTTGAAAGGAGCTATTGTCGTGTTGTAGGATTTATAACCACCCAACCTGTGATTTATTTTAGTCTTCTCATTATCTCATTCTGTTTATTGGGTTGTGGCTTGTGGTTGTAGGTCTAAAAGTGAAAAATTGTGATGGTAGCAGTTGAGTTGACTAAGTATTTTAATCAGTGATTTGTGACGTTGTAGGCATATTTTGCCTACTGTTTTGGTTTTTACACTATTATACAGTAGTATAAGCACGGTATTCGGTACTAAAATTAGTGGTATTGCTAACAGGAGAAGTGGCAGCAGGCGAACTCTGAGTGAGTTTAGGGCATTTTATCAGAATAGTCTTTTCCACCTCCTGCCCCACTCCTTGGCTGAGTGGTCACCGTTGAAGCCTTCGGTTTATAGGGGTGCCGGGTTCGATTCCTGGCCGGTCGAGGATTGTAATGTCATATTAATTTTTCTTGTATTCGGGAGATAGTGGGTTCGAACCCCACTGTCGGCATCCCTGAAGGTGGTTTTCCGTGGTTTCCCCATTTTCACACCAGGCAAATGCTGGGACTGTACCTCAATTAAGGCCACGGCCGCTTCCTACCCACTCCTAGGCCTTTCCTGTCCCATCGTCGCCATAAGACCTATCTGTGTCGGTGCGACGTAAAGCAAATAGCAAACAAAATTCTTCTGGCTCGGGAACTGGGATTTTGTGTTTGTCCCAACACTTTCCTCTTCACATTCACACAACACGCTACACTACCATCCACCACAGAAACACGCAATTACATCCCTCCATATTCCTCCTCTGTGAACCATGTGAACTTGCCGCGGTGGGGATGCTTGCGAGTCCCAATGATGCAGATAGCCGAGCCGCAGGTGCAACCATATCGGATGGGTATCTGTTGAGAGACCAGACTAACGAATGGTTCATCGAAAGGGGGGTAGCAGCCTTTCGATAGTTGCAAGGGCGGCAGTCTAGATGATTGACAGATACGGCCTTGTAATACAACTCAACATGGCTTAGCTGTGTTGATGCTGCTACACGGCTGAAAGCAACGGGAAACTACAGCCGTAACTACCTCCCGAGGACATGCAGTTCTCTCTGTATGAATGATGTACTGATGATGGCTTCCTCCCGAGTAAAATATTCCGGAGATAAACTAGTCCCCCATTCGGATCTCCGGGTGGGGACTACATAAGAGGGGGCGATCATCAGGAAGATGGATACTGACATTCTGCGAGTCGGAGCGTGGAATGTTAGAAGTTTGAATCGTTGTGGTAGGTTAGAGAACCTGAAAAGGGAGATGGATAGGCTAAAGTTAGATGTAGTTGGTATAAGTGAAGTACGTTGGCAGGAAGAACAAGATTTTTGGTCAGGCGACTACCGAATTATCAACACAAAATCAAAGAGGGGAAATGCAGGAGTTGGTTTTGTACCGGGCGGTACACCTCCGCGCCGCTAATTCAAACATTGCGCCTGTTGAAACTCCTCTACTGGAGGAAGCCTGAACTTTAACCACCATGTTAATTCTAAAGTTTCTCAGAAGATGTCACTATTGTAAATTTTGAAGAGTTCTGAACTGTGTCTTTTTGGATTTATATCTGTTTTCTCTGTAGTGAGAAGTGTGAACATTATCTTCTAGATGGCACTACTGAAGAACTACAATTGTGCACCCTGGTGCGAAGTGAAAGTACTGTTTTTTGAGAAATTTTGTGTTCATAAATTTGTTCCTTGTTAAATTTCTTTCAGTCATTTTTTGGGTTGGCAGTATAACCTTCTCTCTCCGCTTGTTTTGAATTTAGCCAATCCCCAATTTCTTTAATTAATTTCTAACCAATAATGTGTGTCTTCTCCGACATGGATATGTTGCTTGATCCTAGCCAATAAAGTTGAGGGGAGTGTGGATTCTCATTCATGAAACGTCTCGAATTTTCCGCGAGGATATATAAAGTGCTGATTTTCTTGTCTCCTCGCCACTTCAGTAACATATTTCCTAGTGTGATTATGTAGCAGGGGGTGGGAAGCGCCTCTTTCTTCGGACAGCAGTTCATCCATCAGGTAATGGCCTTTTAATAACTTCTTTGCTTGCTAGCTCAGCAGTTTAACCCTCGGGGCAGGTTCGAAACTTTTATCATGTAACCTTCATTTAAAATGTAAAAGACACTTGGTATAAAATTCCGTCTCTTTAACTACAAATCGGGGTAGAGAGTGCCTAACCCTCTCGAGCTCCCTCTCATATTGTTTTTGAGGTGACTACGTTTTCACAACCGTTTTTCTTCGTTTCATAATGTAATAAAATTTCCCTATCGTGTCACCTCCGTAGTATGGGATTAGCCCTTGTATAAGCGGCCTAGAACCAAATAGGTTTCTAAAAAGGTGTATCAGGAGTGCAAGTTACGCCTCCACTCTAGTTGGTATTTAGGGGCCATGTAATTGTCCTGTTTCTTTATTGAATAGGCCTCAGCAGGTTGGGTATTATTACCCCTGTTCTTGGGTGCCCGTAGGGCAGCTTGAACGTGGAGTTTGGTGAGGCCTTTGCATTGGCTTGAATTTTGAGAGCGGGTTGCTCTTTCTCAAATTTGGTTTCTGTGTGCCTCGAGCAGGCTTAACTGGGTAATTGGGAGCTAGTGCTCCTTGGTATGATTGGTGTTTTTGCCCCTTTGTTGAACCTTATACGTTGGTAAAGCTGGGCTCATTGTTCAAGGATTGTGTGTCTGGAGGACTCGAAGCCCAAGTCCATTAACAAACTGTAGTTGTATGTTCTTAACTTGTTGATATATAACTGAGTTCCTGTCAGACTTGTCATTTCTTGATCTTGAAAAGAAAATATAACCTTTGTTAATGTTTTAAATTAAGTTTAATTTCGTAAGTTGAGACCTATTTATCCCAGCACCTTCTTTCACATCTAACTACCACGGATAACTCCGTAAGAAGTGGTAGCAGAGCGTGGTTGAATGAGTCTCAATTTAGCCCCTTTTGACGGCTAAAAATTGCTTTGATTCGAACTCTAACAATTTTCACAGTTGCTGGATTTTTTATTTTTCTTTCTAAAAATTTTCTGTCATCATGTCCGGCCCTCGCGAGTTTCTCCATCCTTTCAATTTGCGTAAAGAAGAATTAATTTATGAACTATCTCTCAGAAACGTTCAATCTGGAGGCACGGTTGCAGTCGACTCCAATAAGCTAAAAGATTCCCTTGATTTGCCTATTACCATCCCGACTTGGGGAGAGAAAGAGCTTGACGACGCTCTCTCCACGATCAATGATAATACTACTGAGCTAGCATCTGTAGTTAGTTTTTTTGAAGTAAGTGATCCATCTCCTAATCAACTCAAAAGAGTACAGGCTAGGTAGTACCACTTTTATAATAGGGTGCGTGATCTATTTTCTCTGAAGTTAAATGACCTTCAGGGTAAGGAGGCTAGTGCCCTTGCCGAAAACTTGTACCAAATGTCTAGTAAAGTTAGTCAGTTGTTATCTGGACCTGCTATCCGTAAAGTCGACCAACCTATGGTAGTAAATATTGTAAATGTGGAGAATTCCTCTAAAGAGGAAGGAAGTTGTACTGAGGCGACTACACAACGAACATCTGCCCTATTAGGAACCGAGTCCGATCGTCGCACGTCCATTCCACCCTTTGTGTTAAATAGGGCACCTTCGGAATCTGCTTCTCCGCCACTTAGGCCCCTTTCTACTATGTCACCTGGTTTCAGCAGTTTACCCCATCCATTAGCTATAGTAGTATAACGCAGGGATTCGGCGGCCTCCTCCGGGAAATTTGAATTCTGGCGGGAAATTTGAATTTTGGCGGGAGATTTGAATTTTGGCGCGAGATTTGAATTTGTAAACAAAGCCACGTGCTTTTTGACAGCTGTCATCGACAACATCGCATCGCTAACCTCACTGCTGCCATCTTGACGGGCCTAAACCTCACTAGTGCCAACTTAACCTAACTAGCGTGAGGTAAACAAATCCACGTGCTTTTTGACAGCCACGTGCTTTTTGACAGACAACAACGCATCGCTAACCTCAGTACTGCCATCTTGACGGGCCTAAACCTCAGTAGCGCCAACTTAACCTAACTAGCATGAGGTAAACAAAGCCACGTGTTTTTTGACAGCCACGTGCTTTTTGACAGATTTGTAAACAAAGCCACGTGCGTTTTGACAGACAACAACGCATCGCTAACCTCAGTACTGCCATCTTGACGGGTCTAAACCTTAGTGGTACCAACTTAACCTAACTAGCGCGTGGTAAACAAAGCCACGTGCTTTTTGACAGCTACGTGCAGCTGTCATCCGCCATCTTTAATCCAGAGAGAACAGTGCTGCCCTCTTTAGCTACTTACCTTTGACAACTGTCATCCGCCATCTTTAATCGAGAGAGAACAATACTGCCCTCTATGTAGTGGCGGCAAATTCCACGTGCTCTTGTTTGGAAACAAAGCCACGTGCAGCTGTCATCCGCCATCTTTGAGCACCGTGCTGCCCTCTTTAGCTACTTACCTTTGAAAAGTGGTACGTCATCCGCCATCTTGCATCGCAAACCTCAGTGCTGCACTCTATGTAGTGACGACAAATTCCACGTGCTCTTGTTTGGAAACAAACCTATGCGCTTTTTTGTCAGCTATCATCCGCCATCTTTAATCTAGAGAGCACCGTGCTGCCCTCTATGTGGTGGTGGTAAATTCTACACGCTTTACAAACCCATGTGCTTTTCTGACAGCTGTCATCCGCCATCTTTAATCGAGAGAGAACAGTGCTACCCGGTGGCGGCAAATTCCACGTGCTCTTGTTTGGAAACAAAGCCATGTGCTTTTTTGACAGCAGCTATCTTTAATCACCATGCTGCCCTCTTTGTGGTGGCGGTAAATTCCACGTGCTTTACAAACTCATGTGATTTTCTGACAGCTGTCATCCGCCATCTTTAATCCAGAGAGAACAGTGCTGCCTTCTTTATGGCTACTACCTTAAGCACGTAGTAGCGGGCAATTTGAAAAGTTCTGTTAGCTATCATCCGCCATCTTTGAGCACCGTGCTGCCATCTTTAGTTGAAATGTGGTGGCGGATAATTTGAAAAATGCTTTTTGACAGCAGCTATCTTTGAGCACCGTGCTACCCTCTTTGTGGTGGCGGTAAATTCCACGTGCTTTACAAACCCATGTGATTTTCTGACAGCTGTCATCCGCCATCTTTAATCCAGAGAGAACAGTGCTGCCCTCTTTATGGCTACTACCTTAAGCATGTAGTAGCGGGCAATTTGAAAAGTTCTGTTAGCTATCATCCGTCATCTTTGAGCGCCGTGCTGCCATCTTTAGTTGAAATGTGGTGGCGGATAATTTGAAAAATGCATTTTGACAGGAGCTATCTTTGAGCACCGTGCTACCCTCTATGTGGTGGCGGCAAATTCTACATGCTTTACAAACCCACGCGCTTTTTTGACAGCCATCTTTAAGCAACAGAGTACAGTGCTGCCCTCTTTGTTGTGGCGGCAAATTCCACGTGCTCTACAAAAGCCACATGCTCTTTTGACAGCTGTCACCCGCCATCTTTAACCAACAGAGCACTATGCTGCGGGCAATTTCGTTAGCTGTCATCCGACATCTTTAATGAACGGAGCACCGTGCTGCCCTCATGCGGGGTAATTTCGTTAGCTGTCATCCGCCATCTTTTAATGAACAGAGCACCGTGCTGCTCTCTGTAGTAGCGGGTAATTTGAAAAGTTCTGTTAGCTGTCATCCGCCATCTTTGAGCACCGTGCTGCCCGGTGGCGGCAAATTCCACGTGCTACGCGCAGCTGTCATCCGCCATCTTACATCGCAAACCTCAGTGCTACACTCTTTAGATAATTTTAAAAAGAAAAATTCTACAGCAGCCATCTCTCGACGCTAATTGCACAAGATGGTGGCTATACATGACTCCTTAAAGGTGCTTATGCAAGATGATCGCTATACATAGACGCCCTTGGGATGCTTGCGCAAGATGGCGGTTATACAAGGCTCCTTATGAGGGATGCTTGCGCGAGATGGTGGTTGCTCTTATGAGGCGGCTTAAGGATCCATGGCTAGAGACACCCTAAGGATGCTTGCGCAAGATGGCGGATGCAAGATGGCGGCTATACATAGCTCCTTATGAGACAGCCAGTACTCGATACATCATGTGATCAGAACATTGATTGATGTGTTCAGAACACAAAATAAGTAGAATCGAACACTGTACTCGATACAACATGTGATTAAAACATTGTGTGGTGTGTTCATAACACTACATAAGTAGAATCGAACGCTGTATTAGGGGATACCTTTCTTTAGATTGAAACATAACAAGACTTGAATTGAACACTGCACATTGATTGATGTGTTCAGAACACAAAATAAGTAGAATCGAACACTGTACTCGATGTCGTTAACTTCAACATGTGATTAAAACATTGGCTGGTGTGTTCAGAACACTACATAAGTAGAATCGAACGCTGTACAACATGTTAGGGGATACCTTTGTTTAGATTGAAACATAACAAGACTAGAATTGAACACTGCACTCGATGTCGGAAGATCAGATTGAAACATAACAAGACTAGAATTGAACACTGCACATTGATTGATGTGTTCAGAACACAAAATAAGTAGAATCGAACACTGTACTCGATGTCGTTAACTTCAACATGTGATTAAAACATTGTCTGGTGTGTTCAGAACACTACATAAGTAGAATCGAACGCTGTACAACATGTTAGGAGATACCTTTGTTCTAAGAAGATCAGATTGAAACATAACAAGACTAGAATTGAACACTGCACTCGATGTCGTTACATGCGATCAGAACAATGATTGATGTGTTCAGATCACTAAACAAGTAGAACCGAACACTGTACAACATGTTAGGGGATACCTTTGTTCTAAGAAGATCAGCTTGAAACATAACAAGACTAGAATTGAACACTGAACTCGATACAACATGTAATCAGAATATTGATTGATGTGTTCAGATCACGAAACAAGTAGAACCGAACACTGTACAACATGTTAGGGGATACCTTTGTTTAGATTGAAACTCACAAGCCTAGAATCGAACACTGCACTCGATATCGTTACATGTGATCCGATACAACATGTTAGGGGATACCTTTATCCTAAGAACCGAACACTGTACAACTTGTTAGGGGATACCTTTGTTTAGATTGAAACTAACAAGACTAGAATCGAACACTGCACTCGATGTCGTTACATGTGATCCGATACAACATGTTAGGGGATACCTTTGTTTAGATTGAAACATAGCAAGCCTAGAATCGAACATTGTTTGATGTGTTCAGTACAACTTCAATGATTAACACACACTGTGCACATATTGCATAGCTAAAAACACACTGTGCACATATCGCACACCTAACACTTCAAATGATTTGCTTAGTACGAAAATAAAAAATCTATACCGCGTAGCTAACTCGTTCATCACACTGCTAAGACGCTTAGTAATTGTGAATACACTCATACGAAAATCAAGAAAGCACACTGCGTAGCCAACTCGCTCGGCTCACTCGCTTAGTAATTGCAACACTGATACACACACGGATAAGAATGTTCCGAGATACTTACATGTTTTTTAAGGGGGTGAAAGATCATAAATTATATGTACACATGTTGTCTCCTCCAAGTTGTAAGATGAAATAGACGCAGTACTGCGAGTTTCCGCTCTAGCTGGCGAACGGAAGTAGCATGATATCTCAGCAAAAAAATAATACGCGTGAGCTTGCTAGTCAGACACAATGATGGATACCGCGATTCAAATCCTGGCAACTTATGCCGTCGGGAAGGGTATCCGGCGAGCATCTAGCTGTAAATCCCCGATTCTCGACAGATTCTTAATCCCAGTTCTTTGACGTCAGGAAGGGCAACCGGTCGAAAACAATAGTGTATGATGTAAGAGGCTAGATACTGCTAGTTTTGCGTCAGGAAGGGCAACTCAACAAATTCTTGCGAATTAAAATCTTACTCAGGAAGGGCATCCGGCTGTAAAACAATAGTTCACGATACGGCGATTTAAAATCTAAGAAGAGCATCTAGCTGTAAAACCCCCGATTCTCGACAGATTCTTAATCCGAGTTCTTTGACGTCAGGAAGGGCAACCGGATGAAAACAATAGTGTATGATGTAAGAGGCTAGATACTGCCAGTTTTGCGTCAGGAAGGGCATCTGAACAAATTCTTGCGATTTAAAATCTTAGTCAGGAAGGGCATCCGGCTGTAGTGATACAGCGATTTACAATCTAAGAAGAGCATCTAGCTGTAAAACCCCCGATTCTCGACAGATTCTTAATCCGAGTTCTTTGACGTCAGGAAAGGCAACCGGATGAAAACAATAGTGTATGATGTAAGAGGGTAGATACTGCCAGTTTTGCGTCAGGAAGGGCAACTCAACAACTTCTTGCGATTTAAAATCTCAGTCAGGAAGGGCATCCGGCAGTAAAACAATAGTTCGTGATATTGCGATTTAAAATCCAGCTGTAAAACCCCCGATTCTCGACAGATTCTTAATCCGAGTTCTTTGACGTCAGGAAGGGCAACTGGTTGAAAAGCGATATGCTTGTTTAAACTTGCAGATTACGAAAGAAACATAACAAGACTTGAGTCTTAAAACAAATTCTTGCGATTTAAAATCTTAGTCAGGAAGGGCATCCGGTAGTAAAACAATAGTTCGTGATACTGCGATTTAAAATCTAGCAGTAAAACCCCCGATTCTCGACAGTTTCTTAATCCGAGTTCTCTGACGTCAGGAAGGGCAACCGGTTGAAAACAATTATCGAACACGCATCGTAAAGGCACGAGTGTGCAGCGATATGCTTGTTTAGACTTGCAGATTACGAAAGAAACATAACAAGACTTGTGTCTTAAAACAAATTCTTGCTATTTAAAATCTTAGTCAGGAAGGGCATCCAGCAGTAAAACAATAGTTCGTGATTTAAAATCTAAGAAGTGCATCTAGCTGTATATCCCCCGATTCTCGACAGATTCTTAATCCGAGTTCTTTGACGTCAGGAAGGGCAACTGGTTGAAAACAATTATCGAACACGCATCGTGAAGGCAAGAGTGTGCAGCGATATGCTTGTTTAGACTTGCAGATTACGAAAGAAACATAACAAGACTTGAGTCTTAAAACAAATTCTTGCGATTTAAAATCTTAGTCAGGAAGGGCATCCGGTAGTAAAACAATAGTTCGTGATACTGCGATTTAAAATCTAGCTGTAAAACCCCCGATTCTCGACAGATTCTAAATCCGAGTTCTTTGACGTCAGGAAGGGCAACCGGTCGAAAACAATTATCGAACACGCATCGCGAAGGCAAGAGTGTGCAGCGATATGCTTGTTTAGACTTGCAGATTATAAAAGAAACATAACAAGACGAGTCTTAAAACAAATTCTTGCGATTTAAAATCTTAGTCAGGAAGGGCATCCGGTAGTAAAACAATAGTTCGTGATACTGCGATTTAAAATCTAGCAGTAAAACCCCCGATTCTCGACAGATTCTTAATCCGAGTTCTTTGACGTCAGGAAGGGCAACCGGTTGAAAACAATTATCGAACACGCATCGTAAAGGCACGAGTGTGCAGCGATATGCTTGTTCAGACTTGCAGATTACGAAAGATACATAACAAGACTTGAATCTTAAAACAAATTCTTGCGATTTAAAATCTTAGTCATGAAGGGCATCCAGCAATAAAACAATAGTTCGTGATTTGAAATCTAAGAAGTGCATCTAGCTGTAAATCCCCGATTCTCGACAGATTCTTAATCCGAGTTCTTTGACGTTAGGAAGGGCAACTGGTTGAAAACAATTATCCAACACGCATCGTGAAGGCAGGAGTGTGCAGCGATATGCTTGTTTAGACTTGCAGATTACGAAAGAAACATAACAAGACTTGAGTCTTAAAACAAATTCTTGCGATTTAAAATCTTGGTCAGGAAGGGCATCCGGTAGTAAAACAATAGTTCGTGATACTGCGATGTAAAATCTAGCTGTAAAACCCCCGATTCTCGACAGATTCTAAATCCGAGTTCTTTGACGTCAGGAAGGGCAACCGGTCGAAAACAATTATCGAACACGCATCGCGAAGGCAAGAGTGTGCAGCGATATGCTTGTTTAGACTTGCAGATTACGAAAGAAACATAACAAGACTTGAGTCTTAAAACAAATTCTTGCGATTTAAAATCTTAGTCAGGAAGGGCATCCGGCAGTAAAACAATAGTTCGTGATACAGCGATTTAAAATCTAGCTGTAAAACCCCCGATTCTCGACAGATTCTTAATCCGAGTTGTCAGGAAGGGCAACTGGTCGAAAACAATAGTGTATGATGTAAGAGCTTAGATACTGCCAATTTTGCATCAGGAAGGACAACTAGTCTTAAAACAAAACAGATTCTTAATCCGAGTTCTTTGGCGTCAGGAAGGGCAACCGGTTGAAAACTATAGTGTAAGAGGTTAGATACTGCTAGTTTTGTGTCAGGAAGGACAACTCAAAAAATTCTTGCGATTTAAACACATTTTTATTCCCAAGAGAATCGAACCCGAGACTACCGGGTGAGAGGCATGCATACTGTAGGCTATGGGTTTGTTCTACTGTCCTTGAAGTCGTATCAGCGCAGAGCGAGCAGCGGAATGCATGTGTTGGCTGAAATTGTACACGTATCTTCCGGCTGTAGTAGTAACCTTGGACGAAGACACGGTGTGCTGATAAGCGACTTGTAACTCACGAACGTCTTCTTAGCTGAGTAGCATTCAGCCCATGTAAGCTCTGTACGGAGAGGTTAAAACACAGTACCAATTAAGGTTGTAAAATATTCTGTTCTGTAAAACTGAAATAGTCATCCTCTGTGGTGTAGCAGTTAGTGTGATTAGCTGCTACCCCGGAGGTCCGAGTTCGATTATAGCCTACTCCTACCGAAGAAGCCTGCGCAAGGCTTATTGCCTCCATCCGACAAATGAATCACCCTCAACGTCTTGTACTCAAAAAACATTTTCGAAGGAGTCTGCACAAGGTTTAACGCCCCCATCAACAGCCCTTACTTATTGCTAGCTTTTTTGCACACCCCGCCTCTTAGATCATACACCATAGTTTTACGACCGGTTGCCCTTCCTGACTAGGATTTTAAATCGATGTTCCGACATAGCCTACTCCTACTGAAGAAGCCAGCACAAGGCTTATTACCTCCATCCGACAAATGAATCACCATCAACGTCTTGTACTCAAAAATCATTTTCGAAGGAGCCTGCACAAGGTTTAACACCCCCTATCAACAGCCCTTACTTAATGCTGGCTTTTTTGCACACCCCGCCTCACACCATAGTTTTATACGACCGGTTACCCTTCCTGACTAGGATTTTAAATCGATATCCCGAAATAGCCTACTCCTACCGAAGAAGCCTGCACACAGCTTAACGCCTCCATCCGACAAATGAATCACACTCAACACTCTTCAATCATTCTCACTACTTCGGGGGATAGCGGGTTCGAACTGGAAGCCGTAAATGCTAGGCGAGGGACCTGCGCGATCGTCATTACATGATCTAGCCGGATGCCCTTCCCGACGGCATAAGTTGCCAGGATTTAAATCGCGGTATCCATCATTGTGTCTGACTTGCAAGCTCACGCGTATTATATTTGCTGAGATATCATGCTACTTCCGTTCGCCAGCTAGAGCGGAAACTCGCAGTACTGCGTCTATTTCATCTTACAACTTGGAGGAGACAAAATGTGTACATATAATTTATGATCTTTCACCCCCCCTTAAAAACATGTAAGTATCTCGGAACATTCTTATCCGTGTGTGTATCAGTGTTGCAATTACTAAGCGAGTGAGCCGAGCGAGTTGGCTACGCAGTGTGCTTTCTTGATTTTCGTATGAGTGTATTCACAATTACTAAACGTCTTAGCAGTGTGATGAACGAGTTAGCTACGCGGTATAGATTTTTTTATTTTCGTACTAAGCAAATCATTTGAAGTGTTATGTATGCGATATGTGCACAGTGTGTTTTTAGCTATGCAATATGTGCACAGTGTGTGTTAATCATTGAAGTTGTACTGAACACATCAAACAATGTTCGATTCTAGGCTTGATATGTTTCAATCTAAACAAAGGTATCCCCTAACATGTTGTATCGGATCACATGTAACGACATCGAGTGCAGTGTTCGATTCTAGTCTTGTTAGTTTCAATCTAAACAAAGGTATCCCCTAACAAGTTGTACAGTGTTCGGTTCTTAGGATAAAGGTATCCCCTAACATGTTGTATCGGATCACATGTAACGACATCGAGTGCAGTGTTCGATTCTAGTCTTGTTAGTTTCAATCTAAACAAAGGTATCCCCTAACATGTTGTACAGTGTTCGGTTCTACTTGTTTCGTGATCTGAACACATCAATCAATGTTCTGATAACATGTTGTATCGAGTTCAGTGTTCAATTCTAGTCTTGTTATGTTTCAAGCTGATCTTCTTAGAACAAAGGTATCCCCTAACATGTTGTACAGTGTTCGGTTCTACTTGTTTAGTGATCTGAACACATCAATCATTGTTCTGATCGCATGTAACGACATCGAGTGCAGTGTTCAATTCTAGTCTTGTTATGTTTCAATCTGATCTTCTTAGAACAAAGGTATCCCCTAACATGTTGTACAGCGTTCGATTCTACTTATGTAGTGTTCTGAACACACCAGACAAAGTTTTAATCACATGTTGAAGTTAACGACATCGAGTACAGTGTTCGATTCTACTTATTTTGTGTTCTGAACACATCAATCAATGTGCAGTGTTCAATTTTAGTCTTGTTATGTTTCAATCTGATCTTCCGACATCGAGTGCAGTGTTCAATTCTAGTCTTGTTATGTTTCAATCTAAACAAAGGTATCCCCTAACATGTTGTACAGCGTTCGATTCTACTTATGTAGTGTTCTGAACACACCAGCCAATGTTTTAATCACATGTTGAAGTTAACGACATCGAGTACAGTGTTCGATTCTACTTATTTTGTGTTCTGAACACATCAATCAATGTGCAGTGTTCAATTCTAGTCTTGTTATGTTTCAATCTAAACAAGTGTATCCCCTAATACAGCGTTTGATTCTACTTATGTAGTGTTCTGAACATACCACACAATGTTTTAATCACATGTTGTATAGAGTACAGTGTTCGATTCTACTTATTTTGTGTTCTGAACACATCAATCAATGTTCTGATCACATGTTGTATCGAGTACTGGCTGTCTCATAAGGAGCTATGTATAGCCGCCATCTTGCATCCGCCATCTTGCGCAAGCATCCTTAGGGTGTCTCTAGCCATGGATCCTTAAGCCGCCTCATAAGAGCAACCACCATCTCGCGCAAGCATCCCTCATAAGGAGCCTTGTATAACCGCCATCTTGCGCAAGCATCCCAAGGGCGTCTATGTATAGCGATCATCTTGCATAAGCACCTTTAAGGAGTCATGTATAGCCACCATCTTGTGCAATTAGCGTCGAGAGATGGCTGCTGTAGAATTTTTCTTTTTAAAATTATCTAAAGAGTGTAGCACTGAGGTTTGCGATGTAAGATGGCGGATGACAGCTGCGCGTAGCACGTGGAATTTGCCGCCACCGGGCAGCACGGTGCTCAAAGATGGCGGATGACAGCTAACAGAACTTTTCAGATTACCCGCTACTACAGAGAGCAGCACGGTGCTCTGTTCATTAAAAGATGGCGGATGACAGCTAACGAGATTACCCCGCATGAGGGCAGCACGGTGCTCTGTTCATTAAAGATGTCGGATGACAGCTAACGAAATTGCCCGCAGCATAGTGCTCTGTTGGTTAAAGATGGCGGGTGACAGCTGTCAAAAGAGCATGTGGCTTTGTAGAGCACGTGGAATTTGCCGCCACAACAAAGAGGGCAGCACTGTACTCTGTTGCTTAAAGATGGCTGTCAAAAAAGCGCGTGGGTTTGTAAAGCATGTAGAATTTGCCGCCACCACATAGAGGGTAGCACGGTGCTCAAAGATAGCTGCTGTCAAAAAGCATTTTTCAAATTATCCGCCACCACATTTCAACTAAAGATGGCAGCACGGCGCTCAAAGATGACGGATGATAGCTAACAGAACTTTTCAAATTGCCCGCTACTACATGCTTAAGGTAGTAGCCATAAAGAGGGCAGCACTGTTCTCTCTGGATTAAAGATGGCGGATGACAGCTGTCAGAAAATCACATGGGTTGGTAAAGCACGTGGAATTTACCGCCACCACAAAGAGGGTAGCACGGTGCTCAAAGATAGCTGCTGTCAAAAAGCATTTTTCAAATTATCCGCCACCTCATTTCAACTAAAGATGGCAGCACGGTGCTCAAAGATGGCGGATGATAGCTAACAGAAATTTTCAAATTGCCCGTTACTACATGCTTAAGGTAGTAGCCATAAAGAGGGCAGCACTGTTCTCTCTGGATTAAAGATGGCGTATGACAGCTGTCAGAAAATCACATGGGTTTGTAAAGCACGTGGAATTTACCGCCACCACAAAGAGGGCAGCATGGTGATTAAAGATGGCTGCTGTCAAAAAAGCACATGGCTTTGTTTCCAAACAAGAGCACGTGGAATTTGCCGCCACCGGGTAGCACTGTTCTCTCTGGATTAAAGATGGCGGATGACAGCTGTCAGAAAAGCACATGGGTTTGTAAAGCGTGTAGAATTTACCACCACCACATAGAGGGCAGCACGGTGCTCTCTAGATTAAAGATGGCGGATGATAGCTGACAAAAAAGCGCATAGGTTTGTTTCCAAACAAGAGCACGTGGAATTTGTCGTCACTACATAGAGTGCAGCACTGAGGTTTGCGATGCAAGATGGCGGATGACGTACCACATTTCAAAGGTAAGTAGCTAAAGAGGGCAGCACGGTGCTCAAAGATGGCGGATGACAGCTGCACGTGGCTTTGTTTCCAAACAAGAGCACGTGGAATTTGCCGCCACTACATAGAGGGCAGTATTGTTCTCTCTAGATTAAAGATGGCGGATGACAGTTGTCAAAGGTAAGTAGCTAAAGAGGGCAGCACTGTTCTCTCTGGATTAAAGATGGCGGATGACAGCTGCACGTAGCTGTCAAAAAGCACGTGGCTTTGTTTACCACGCGCTAGTTAGGTTAAGTTGGTACCACTAAGGTTTAGACCCGTCAAGATGGCAGTACTGAGGTTAGCGATGCGTTGTTATCTGTCAAAACGCACGTGGCTTTGTTTACAAATCTGTCAAAAAGCACGTGGCTGTCAAAAAACACGTGGCTTTGTTTACCTCATGCTAGTTAGGTTAAGTTGGCACTACTGAGGTTTAGGCCCGTCAAGATGGCAGTACTGAGGTTAGCGATGCGTTGTTGTCTGTCAAAAGCACGTGGCTGTCAAAAAGCACGTGGATTTGTTTACCTCACGCTAGTTAGGTTAAGTTGGCACTAGTGAGGTTTAGGCCCGTCAAGATGGCAGCAGTGAGGTTAGCGATGCGTTGTTGTCGATGACAGCTGTCAAAAAGCACGTGGCTTTGTTTACAAATTCATATCTCGCGCCAAAATTCAAATCTCCCGCCAAAATTCAAATTTCCCGCCAGAATTCAAATTTCCCGCGCCGCGGGCGGCGGAAGAGGCCGCTGAATCCCTGCATTATACTACTAGCTATGTTACTTAGGGGTATTTGTAAGTTTTCTGTTAACTCCACAAACGATGACATTGCTTTCTTAAGGTTTTTAGTTGAATTTCAGGATCATGCCCTTGGTTTTTCTCTTTCTGCTTGTCAGATTTTGCAAATCATCTATCCCTATGCAATTGGTGTTCTCTCCGGCAAGATAGTTAGGGCAATCGCTGAACAGTCATTCATAGAAGACTTCCACGCCCATCTGCTAGCTAATTTTATTCCAGCTCGAGCTAGGTCATCTCTAATTCAGAAGTACTATTATAGAGTGCAGCGACTTGATGAAAACCTGGCCGACTTCATACAAGACATCAAGTTCTATACTAGGGTATTTGCCCCTCATTTCCCTGAAGATCAAATTGTTCAGGCTATTGTAGAAGGTATTTCAGCTCCTTACATATCATACTTGTGTTTTGCGTCGCATCCACAAACTTCCGCTGAGTTAGAGGCTATGGCTGTCTCAGCCGAAGGAGTCAGATACGCCGATACGTTGCGTGTCGCGAAAGAACCCCCTCCATCCTCTAGTAGTTTTCGCCTCCTCCTCGCCGACCCATCACACCCCATAAATGTTATGCTTGCGGGTCGCCTGACCATCTTCGCAGTACATGTCCATTGATCAAGACTAGTGGGACAAGGAATGGAGCACGGTCATCTCAAGGTTACTTTAAATTCGGCGCGTTTTCACATATTGCCAAGAACTGCCCTAATGCTAACAGCATTCCCTCCTGCTCAACTTCTGGTGCTACTTCCACCAAGGCCTATAATAATAAGTGATTAGGGGCTTCGGCTGAGTCAGCGAACCCTTCTTCCCGAGGCTCAGCCCCAAGTAAACATATCGCATTTTCAGGGAAATCTCAGGCTTCAAATTTATCTTTCGAAGGTCCCACAGGATGACTTAGGATAGCGGCGGATACCCCCGCACTTGTGCCTTTTCTCAAAATTGAATTAAATAATGAACCTGTAACAGATCTATTAGATTCTGGTAATGTTTGTTCTATTATTTCGGCTGAAGGGTACTCCAAATTGAAAACTGTTTGTAGTCTTCCTGATTTTTGTTCGACTTCGGTTCAATATGTTTCCGCAAATTCCTCTCCATTAGAAACTTGAGGTTTTCTGTATGCCAAAATTCGTATATCTAAATTTACTTGGAAAGTTAAATTGTTTGTGGTAAAGCACTTATCTTGCCCCATTATATTGGGAGCCGACTTCATGTCCCATACTGGCCTAGTGCTCGATCATCAAAGTAAGTCGTGCACATTCAAATTTGCTTCTAATTGTAAAATCACCTTATTGAAATGTAATTCTGTATCATGTTCATCTGTTTCGCCTACCCAGGATGAGATGTTGTTAGATCTTAGACATCTACCTGAGGAGCAGGCTGATAGTATTCGTAAGTTGTGTCAGTCGTTTCCAGAGGTGTTCTCGGATACTCTTGGTGTTAAGACCTCATTGAATATAAGATTGAGGTTACGGATTCGAGTCCTGTCCGTTTCCCAACTTATAGGCTATCTCCACCTAAAATGAAGGTGCTGAAAGAAATCATTGATCAGATGCTGAAGGACGGCATTATTCGGCCCTCTAAGTCGGCGTATTCTTCGCCTATTTTTCTAGTCCCGAAACCACAAGGTGGCTTCAGGCTCGTGATTGATTATAGGGCTCTCAATCGGAAGGTGGTGTTACAATCTGGGCCCCTTCCAGACCTTCACTCTTGTTTTTCACGGTTTTGGAAGGCTAAGTTCTTTACCATATTGGATCTGAATCAGGCCTATAATCAAATTACTCTGGCTGAAGAATCTAAACATCTTAAAGCGTTTGCCACGGATTGGAATTTGTATGAATACAACCGCGTACCTTTCGGGCTCCCCACGGGAGCAGCTGTACTCACTAGACTGCTAGATAGGGTCTTCTCCGACATCAAATTCGAGTACTTGTACCACTATCTTGATGATGTCGTCGTATTTTGGGAGACCTTCGAAGAACATCTAGATCATCTGAAAGAAGTTCTCATCGCCTCTGTAAGGCTGGGTTAACTGTGAAGTTGTCCAAGGTTGCCTTCGCTAAGCCCTCCATGTCATTCCTAGGGCATATTGTGTCGCCCGATGGTGTCGCAGTCGATCACTCTAGAACACAGGCCATCCGTGATTTCAAGCCTCCCAAGGACATCAAAGGTATTGCTAGGTTCACTGGTATGGTGAATTTCTTCAGGAAATTTATTCCAAATTTCGCCAATAGAGCGGCTCCCTTGAACTTACTACGTAGGAAAGGCGTCAAATTTGAGTGGGGACCTTCTCAACAAGCCACTTTTGAAGATCTCAAATTAGCTCTGTGTAACGTCCCTGTTCTGGCCATGCCCGATTTCTCCAAGAAATTCATCGTCCAAACCGACGCGTCGTCGCAGGCGGTAGCTGCAGTCCTTCTTCAAGAGACTGAACTAGGGAGGCGACCCATCGCCTATGCATCTAGGACTCTATCGGCTCAAGAAGCCAAATATTCCATCTATGAGCTCGAAGGTTTGGCAGTCTTATTTGCTTTAGAAAAGTTCCGTCTCTATCTGGAACATGTCAAATTTGACTTGGAGACCGATGACCAAGCCTTAAGCTGGGTCTTAGGTAGGCCGCGTCGTACTGGTCGTATAGCCCGGTGGGCCATCCGAATTTCGGCCTTCCAATTTGATGTTAGGCATATCAGAGGTTCTGAAAACGTCGTTGTTGACGGACTAAGCCGTATGTTTGCTAACGATGTAGAGACCCCGGATCTGGATGATAGTTCTTCAACTCCCGAGTACATACTATCTGAGGTTAATGCCATTCTGACTGATGCTCCCATGTTGTTTAGGGATATTGAAAAATAGCAATGTGAAGATCCTACGCTGGCTCCGATCATGGAAACCCTTTCTTCGGGGGAACATGTCGCGCCTTATGTATTGAGGAATGGTGTTTTATGTTACCCGTCGAGGCATGATCAAAAAATGAAAGTTGTAGTTCCAGCTGTTCTTGTACCAATGATCTTCAAGTACTACCATGAGACCACATTGGGGGCATTTAGACATCTTCAAAACCCGAGAAAAGATTCGTGAAATGTTCATCTGGAAGGGTATGGACGGAGAAATCCGTGAATTGGTAAAATCTTGTAAATCATGTTGGCTTAGTAAACCCACCATGTCCACCAAGGTAGGTCTACTGTCTTCTCAGCAAGCATCACGGCCAATGGAACGTCTCTACATCGATTACGTAGGACCATTCCCCCAGGCAAAGGGGAACGCCAACAAGTTCATCCTTGTATGTGTAGATGGATTACGAGATTTTCTTGGTTATTTCCAACTAATCTGGCTACCGCTCAGTCCACCATTACTTGTTTAAATTCCATTTTTGCTTCCTTCGGTCCGTGTCAATATATTGTATCTGATAATGCTAAAGCTTTCACATCCAATCTCTTTCGTAAATTCTGTTTTGATCTGTCCATATCTCATGTGACTACTTCGGCTTATTATCCTCAACCATCTCTAGCTGAACGGGTCAATCGTAATCTGAGGTCGGCCCTTATTGCCTATCATCACGAGGATCATTCTAGGTGGGACACGTCCTTGTATTGGTTAGCTTTTGCTTTGAATTCGGCGGTTCAAGAATCTCATAAGTTTACTCCAGCTTCCTTGATGTTCAAGTTTGTACCCAACACGCCGCTCTCTAACATTTGGTCTCTTAGTGATAATCTACCTGAGACAATAGATCCAGATAATATTAAAGATCTTTGGAAGAAGGCTAAAGCCAATCATAAGGTGTCTCATGAAAAGGTTAGGGAAAGATATGATCGTGGACGGAGACCCACCCATTTGAAGGTAGGTGACCAGGTGATGGTCAAGAACTTTGTTCCCGCGGGCAAGCTTGCCCCCAGATTTCATGGGCCGTGCATAATTGTAGATTTTCTCACGCCGGTCACGTTGTTGCTAAGCAATCCAGCCACCGAGAGGATATTTAGGGTTCACCTGTCCCAGGTGAAACCTGTGTAATTTCCGCACTAACTTAGCTCGTTTTATTTCTTGTTACATTTTGAAAGAAATCTGAAGGTTATATTTTTGGTTTCATTTTGAGGCCTTCTGCCCTTGGAATTATGTTCTCTGTTTCCTAATGTTCATTGTACAACCTCCTCCGAACAGTTAAACTGCTATCCTGTCCTTGCCATGGCCATTACCACGCTCCCGTGTCCTGCTCGACCACACACAGTGGCTAATTAAAATGAGATAAATATTTCCACGCCGCTGGCCCCTCAGCTCCACCACAAGTACTGTACCCGAAAATTATTTTGGTCCAACAAATTCTGCCGCCGAGATCTTAATGTTTCAGTGCCCCCGCAGCGGCGCGGCGCCGTGCCGCCACTGGAGTAGAGCACGGGCCCGATCTACTTCAGTGAGGTCAACCAGTGGACGGCGAGCCGTAGCCTTCCTCCCGGCCAAGGCTGATGTGCGGCGCACCTCCTGCAACTTGCCCGCGGTCTGTAAACATTCGCCGCGTGTGCGGCGTGCTTCAGCACCACTACCCCGCTCATAGTGCGGGAGTGCGGTATCTCAGGGTACTTGAGGGGTCCGAGCGGCCTCCTCTGGACACAAGCTGCTGCGGCTGGTCTCGCCATCAAGTAATATACTTAATCAGCTACATGGACATTTCATATCAACAATTACTACATTTTTTGATTCAACTACAACATTTGGTGGACTTAGAATTTTGTTTTCTTTCAAGAATTAAAAGTTTTTCCTTCTGTATTCAACTACTACAAGCATAAAGACATTATATCAAAACTAATACAAAGAATTTTGACACTGGATCCAACCAATTTAAGAAAACTTGTTTGTAAATCGTTCTGCAATTAATTTCTACATCAGCATCATAACTTGAACGTTGTTTTAAAACAAAATCTGGTGTTATTCTGTGTTACCACTTGGAGGGACTTTTGGGGGGGGGGGAGGTCTGTACCGGGCGGTACACCTCCGCGCCGCTAATTCATACATTGCGCCTGTTGAAACTCCTGTACTGGAGGAAGCCTGAACTTTAACCACCATGTTAATTCTAAAGTTTCTCAGAAGATGTCAATATTGTAAATTTTGAAGAGTTCTGAACTGTGTCTTTTTCAATTTATATTTGTTTTCTCTGTAGTGAGAAGTGTGAACATTCTCTTCTAGATGGCACTACTGAAGAACTACAATTGTGCACCCTTGTGAGAAGTGAAAGCACTGTTTTTTTAGAAATTTTGTGTTCATAAGTTTGTTCTTTGTTAAATTTCTTTCAGTCATTTTTTGGGTTGGCAGTATAACCCTTCTCCTTCCGCTTGTTTTGAATTTAGCCAATCCCCAATTTCTTTAATTAATTTCTAACCAATAATGTGTGTCTTCTCCGATATGGATATGTTGCTTGATCCTAGCCAATAAAGTTGAGGGGGGTGTGGGTTCTCATTCATGAAACGTCTCGAATTTTCCGCGAAGATATATAAAGTGCTGATTTTCTTGTCTCCTCGCCACTTCAGTAACATATTTCCTAGTGTGATTATGTAGCAGGGGGCGGGAAGCGCCTCTTTCTTCGGGCAGCAGTTCATCCATCAGGTAATGGCCTTTTAATAACTTCTTTGCTTGCTAGCTCAGCAGTTTAACCCTCGGGACAGGTTCGAAACTTTTATCATGTAACCTTCCTTTAAAATGTAAGAGACACTTGGTATAAAATTCCGTCTCTTTAACTACAAATCGGGATAGAGAGTGCCTAACCCTCTCGAGCTCCCTCTCATATTGTTTTTGAGGTGACTACGTTTTCACAACCGTTTTTCTTCGTTTCATAATGTAATAAAATTTTCCTATCGTGTCACCTCCGTAGCATGGGATTAGCCCTTGCATAAGCGGCCTGGAGCCAAATAGGTTTTTAAAAAGTTGTATCAGGAGTGCAAGTTACGCCTCCACTCTAGTTGTAATTTTGGGGCCATGTAATTGTCCTGTTTCTTTATTGAATAGGCCTCAGTAGGTTGCGTATCATTACCCCTGTTCTTGTGTGCTCGTAGGGCAGCTTGAACGTGGAGTTTGGTGTGGCCTTTGCATTGGCTTGAACTTTGAGAGCGGGTTGCTCTTTCTCAAATTTGGTTTCTGTGCGCCTCGAGAAGGCTTAACTGGGTAACTGGGAGCTAGTGCTCCTTGGTATGATTGGGGTTTTTGCCCCTTTGTTGAACCTTATACATTGGTAAGCTGGGCTCATTGCTCAAGGATTGTGTGTCTGGAGGACTCGAAGCCCAAGTCCATTAACAAATTGTAATTGTACGTTCTTAACTTGTTGATATATAACTGAGTTCCTGTCATACTTGTCATTTCTTGATCTTGAAAAGAAAATATAACCTTTCTTAAAGTTTTAAATTAACTTTAATTTCGTAAGTTGAGACCTATTCATCCCAGCACCTTCTTTCACCTCTAACTACCCCGGATAACTCCGTAACAGGTTTAATAATGAATAAGAAAATAGGACAGCGGGTAAGCTACTACGACCAGCATAGTGAAAGAATTATTGTCGTCAAGATAGACACCAAACCAATGCCCACCACAATAGTGCAGGTCTATATGCCTACTAGTTCAGCGGATGATGAAGAAATTGAAAGAATATATGAGATAGAATATTTAATACAATATGTAAAAGGTGACGTGAATCTAATTGTGATGGGAGACTGGAATGCAGTGGTAGGCCAAGAAAGAAAAGGTAATACAGTAGGAGAATTTGGATTGGAACAAAGGAACGAAAGAGGAAGTCGGCTGGTTGAATTCTGCACTGATCATAATTTAGTCCTTGCCAATAATTGGTTTAAGCACCGCAAACGACGGCTGTATACGTGGATGAGACCTGGAGACACTGGAAGGTATCAAATAGACTTCATTATGATTAGGCAGAGATTCAGAAACCAGGTGTTGGATTGCAAAACTTTCCCAGGAGCAGACGTGGACTCTGACCATAACTTGTTGGTCATGAAATGCCATCTGAAGTTGAAGAAATTGAAGAAAGGAACGAATGCAAAAAGATGGGATCTAGAGAAGTTGAAAGAAAAGAGTGTAAGGGATTGTTTCAAGGAACATGTTGCATAAGGACTAAATGAAAAGGCTGAAGGAAACACTATAGAGCAAGAGTGGAGAGTCATGAAAAATGAAGTCAGTAGGGCTGCTGAATAAATGTTAGGAATGAAGAAAAGATCAACTAAGAATCAGTGGATAACTCAGGAGATACTAAACATGATTGATGAACGACGAAAATACAAGAATGCTAGAAATGAAGAGGGCAGAAAAGAATACAGACGATTAAAAAATCAAGTGGATAGAAAGTGCAAGGTAGCTAAGGAAGAATGGCTGAAGGAGAAGTGCAAGGATTTCGAAGGCTGTATGGTCCTGCGTAAGGTAGATGCTGCATACAGGAAAATCAAGGAAACCTTTGGAAAAAGGAAATCTAGGTGTATGAATATTAAGAGCTCAGATGGAAAGCCACTTCTAGGGAAAGAAGACAAAGCAGAAGGATGGCAGGAGCATATCCAACAGTTGTATGAAGGTAACGATGTAGATATTTCGTTCTGGAACATGAAGAGGTTGTTGATGCTGATGAAATGGGAGACCCAATTTTGAGGTCAGAGTTTGACAGAGCTGTGAGTGACCTCAACAGAAACAAGACACCTGGAATTGATGACATTCCCTCTGAATTACTGACTGCCTTAGGAGAAACCAGCATGGAAAGGTTATTTCATTTAGTCTGCAAGATGTATGAGACAGGAGAAGTCCCATACGATTTTTGGAAGAATGTCGTTATACCTATTCCCAAGAAAGCCGGTGCTGACAGGTGTGAAAACTACCGCACCATTAGTTTAGTATCTCATGCCTGCAAAATTTTTACACGTGTTATTTACAGAAGAATGGAAAAACAAGTTGAAGCTGAGTTGGGAGTAGATCAGTTTGGCTTCAGAAGAAATGTAGGCACACGTGAAGCAATACTGACTTTACGTCTGATCTTAGAGGATCGAATCAAGAAGGACAAGTCCACGTACATGGCATTCGTAGATCTAGAAAAGGCATTCGATAATGTTGATTGGACCAAGCTATTCATGATTCTGAAGATGATAGGGATCTTCATTTTTTGCTAATTGCTTTACGTCGCACCGACACAGATAAGTCTTATGGCGACGATGGGACAGGAAATGGCGAGGAGTGGGAAGGAAGCGGCCGTGGCCTTAATTAAGGTACAGCCTCAGCATTTGCCTTGTGTGAAAATGGGAAACCACGGAAAACCATTTTCAGGGCTGCCGATAGTGGGGTTCGAACCTACTATCTCCAGAATACTGGATACTGGCCGCATGATAGGGATCAGATAACGAGAACGAAGAATTATCTACAATCTGTATAAAAATCAGTCTGCAGTGATAAGAATCGAGGGCTTTGAAAAAGAAGCAGCAATCCAGAAAGGAGTGAGGCAAGGCTGCAGTTTGTCCCCTCTCCTTTTCAGTGCTTACATAGAACAGGCAGTAAAGGTATTCAAAGAGAAATTTGGAAAGGGAATCACAGTCCAAGGAGAGGAAATCAAATCCTTGAGATTTGCCGATGATATCGTTATTTTATCTGAGACTGCAGAAGATCTCGAGAAGTTGCTGAATGGTATGGATGAAGTCTTGGGTAAGGAGTACAAGATGAAAATAAATAAGTCCAAAACAAAAGTAATGGAGTGCAGTCGAACGAAGGCAGGTGATGTAGGAAATATTAGATTAGGAAATGAAGTCTTAAAGGAAGTAGATGAATATTGTTACTTGGGTAGTAAAATAACTAACGATGGTAGAAGTAAGGAGGACATAAAATGCAGACTAGCACAAGCAAGGAAGAGCTTTCTTAAGAAAAGAAATTTGCTCACTTCAAACATTGATATCGGAATTAGAAAGATGTTTTTGAAGACTTCCGTGTGGAGCGTGGCATTGTATGGAAGTGAAACATGGACGATAACTAGCTTAGAAAGAAAGATAATAGAAGCTTTTGAAATGTGGTGTTACAGAAGAATGCTGAAGGTGAAATGGACAGATCGAATCACGAATGAAGAGATGCTGATTCGAATTGGTGAGAGGAGATCGATTTGGCTAAATTTGAAGAGAAGAAGAGATGGAATGATAGGACACATCTTAAGACACCCAGGACTTGTTCAGTTGGTTTTTGAAGGAAGTGTAGGTGGTAAGAAAGGTAGGGGTAGACCAAGGTATGAATATGACAAGCAGATTAGAGCAGATGTAGGATGCAATAGTTACGTAGGAATGAAAAGGTTAGCACAGGATAGAGTGACATGGAGAGCTGCATCAAACCAGTCTATGGACTGATGACTCAAACAACAACATATAGGGTTGGCGTTAGGAAGGGCATCCGGTCGTAAAACAGGGCTATATCCACATATGTGTGACGCAGTTCGCACCCACGACCTCACAGGTGTGGGAAAAATGTCAGAAGAAGAAGTCATTTCCTCCTCACTCCCTGATTTTCTTCCTTAATGAGCAGCTCTATAATTCCAATATAATTATACCAATGATTTTGATAAAAGACAACTGGTTAACCCTCAAATCTATAAGAGTTTTTTTCTGTACATTGCTCAGAATTTAAAAAGGATGGTATTTCTTTATCAGTCATGTCCACAGTAACAAGGAAATGCACTTTTTAATTTTCCGTAATGTCTGTCTGTATCACAGCATCACACTCAAATGTCTGTGACCCACACCAAAGTCGCAGTTGCATGTATATACACACATCACGAGAAAACCGCTGAAGAAATTTTAATGAAAATCGGCATGCAAAGTCGGGGAATAAGTAGCTACAATCTAGGCCATAAATAATTTTATACACGCTGAATGAAATGGTAGTTTGAGGGAAGGCCTAACATTTAATTCTCAAATATTTATTGTTATTACTGGTCGTATCTTAATGGAAATCGGTAAGAAAAGTCGGGGAATAAGTCGCTACAATCTAGGCTATAAATAATTGTATTCATGCTGAGAATAATGGTCGTTTAGGAGAAGGCCTAAAATTCAATTCTCAAATATTTATTAGAGGTCCTATCTCCCTGAAAAGCGGTATGCAAAATCGGGAAATAAGTCCCTATAATCTAGGCCATAAATAATTTTACTCATGCTGAGTGAAAAGGTAGTTTAGGGGAAGGCCTACAATTTAATTCTCAAATATGTATGTTAATAGTGGTCGTATCGATAAATACTGCATAACTAAAGTTATATATATAGTGTTAAATTTCCGATCATTTATGTCTTATATATTGTTACCGTACCGGGTATGATCACAGATATATTCATGAATTTGGATTTTTGTTACTAAGAATGTGATGAAAATATGTATGTAAATTCGGAGAATAAGGAACTACAGTCCACGCTATAAATAATTTTATAAGATGCCCTATTATAGCAGAGTCGAAAAAACCTAAATGTGAAGGGCTGCAATATAGAAAGCTCATACAATTGATCAACAATAACATTACATTGACCATTGTTTGTTGTGACGTGCTTTGTGTCTTCTGTTGCCACCCATCTCCGATAGATAGGATTGCTGCTGCGTACCAAGTATTTTTTAAAATTTCTTTTACGTCGCAACGAAACAGATAGGTCTTATGGCGACGATGGGATATGAAAGAGGTAGGAGTGTGAAGGAAGCGTTCTTGGCCTTAATTAAGGTACAGCCCCAGCATTTGTCTGGTGTGGAAATGGGAAACTACGGAATACCATCTTCAGGGCTGCCGATAGTAGGGTTCGAATCCACTATCTCCCAGATGCAAACTCACAGCTGCGCACCCCTAACCACACGGCCAACTCGCCCGGTCGTATCGAGTGTAACAGCCTAGCTGAATATTGGCGGGAAGTAGCTGGGATGTTATATAACTTTCTTCTTTAGCATGCTATTCCTCTGGTTTATAAAATTTCTGATACTACTGGTACATTACGCACTGGTTCATCATAGCATTCGAGCTGTTCAATCCCTACTCTGAGGCACTGACTCGAATGAGCAGTGTGCATATTTAACGGAATATAATGGCAGAGGAGTCTTCACAAATGTCTACGGCCTGGTTATTCCAGCTCTGGAACTTGGGACTGTTAGATCGGCACCGTAGTACTGTTCGTTAAAAGTGAGAAAATCTGCAGTTTTTCATTTGATCGAGTATTTGGTTATAATCGCTACATTCCTACCGACTTTTTTGTAATGACCTATGTTGACTTCTTTTAGGAAAACCACAAATTCAGTCTTTCTGAAAATCCCGCAGGGAAGCACGGGTACATCAACTAGCAATTATAAATAAATAGCCCCTGTTGATTCGTACTGTACCATTACGTTACATTAGCGGCCGTCAATGTAATGAATACAGTGGACAAAGATGGCGGACAGTAGCTTCAGGTGCAGGTACACAGAGTAGTGATCTAATAAATCGATATCGCCCGGCCGCAAGGGAAAAGAATTTCAAGAGTTAAATAATAATGGACGGAAAAATTTGAAAGAGAACGATTCTTGACTACTTTGTGAAAGATAAAAGCTACAAGTTGAAGGGAAGTTGCACGGCTTACAGTAAGATTATTAAAAAGGATCAACTCAACGGCAAATACGAAAATATTAGTATATTAATAGGATAGAAGACTAGATCTGCGAGAACATAATACGGAAAAAGGCTAGATTTGAAAGAAATATTCGTCACTGTGAAATCTGAATTCAGAAACGGAAAGGAAGCTTCAGCTGAATTACACGTTGCCGAAAATAGTACCATAGCGGCATAATTTATTGTTTCCAGGAGGGAGACAATATCTGTTTAAGCAAAAGAAAGAGCAAGGAATAGGCCAAATTAGAGAAATCTATAAATTTAAAGAAGAGAATATTTTCGTCTAACTCGAATTTCCAAAAACAAATATTGTGAATTGAATTGCCTATTTTTCACCAGTATACTATGAACTCTACTATGTATTTGTTCTTTTATGATTGCATGATGACTGGTGACAAGATGGATTCAGCTTAAACAGAAGGAGTGTTTTGCTCAAGACTGATTAGCTCAAGCCAAGACCCAAGATGAAGCCGCAGATGACGTAGTCTTCGGATCGCAGTGGTTGCATACTCTGAGATGCCGTAGTCCAGCAGAGATCCAGCGGCAAAATCCCGTTACGAGATAAGTATTATGAGTTGCATCGTAATGAATTTCAAATCAATTAATGAAAAATATTTATAGGTGTACAGGAGTGCTAGATATAAGAGATCAAGTGCCAATGAAAGGATATATGAATATAAATGCCATTTACTAGCCGATGAAAAGTGCTATTTTAAGCTATATAACTACAGTGCTAATGTGATAATTTTAAGGTTATTGGAAACTAGATCTGATTGAGTATTTGTGCATGTTTTGTGCCAATTAATACGTGTAGACCGTGAAGCGTTTAACCAGTTATGGATGTAAAAATATAAGCGAGATATAAGACGTAACCTAGAACTTCAGGTCAATATGTATACCAATCATGGCCAGTATGATAATAATATGGTAAAGAAGTGTTTGAAATATTACGAAGTTGCAGTGTATAAGAGAATAATCAGGTTATTGAATATTGCGTCCGTAGCACAGAGGTTATTTTAGTGGAATTGAGTGATGATATATTTTAAATATGGAGGAATATATATATACAGAGGAAATGAAGTGTTAATGTGGCATGTTATAAGTAGAATGAGGAGATATGTTTATGTTCGTTATTTAAGAATGGGATAGATAATTGAAATGCGAATTCCTGTGTTACATATCATATTTAGATTTGGGTTAGCACTGCAAGTAAAGAATATAGGCCATGTTGAGTTGAATGCATGTCTCGAGCCAAGCAGTATGTATTTCGTTATAACTTTCGGAGGATGATATGGAGAGGTTACGTGTTTGTTATGCATTACGTTATATATATTTGGGAATAGAATGAAATCTCGCACATTTACGTATTTGAAGGTCAGCACGATAGCGCTTATACGGAGTACGGTCTGCTTTATCGAAACTATGGCACGGCAAAGAAATATTTGGGAGTATGTAAATATTTTAGCACATGACTAGGACTGTATGGCACGATTTTCGCAGATCAGAATGACGTACCGTCAAATCTATGGCACTCCGTACTAGATTTATTTTGTTTGAGCTGTACATATGGTGATGTACTGAATTAATTTAATCATTTGGGTTATGATAGGAATATTGGTAACTGTATGGGTGTTTTGAACCCATAATTGAACATGCTAATGCTTATCTCGTAATGTGGTGAGTCACAAACAAGAATCCAAACAAGAATACAAACATGTGTTTGAATAAATTTTTGGTCAAATAGACCGAAATCCAAAATGAAACTTAACATATGCCCCAAAGAAGATCCCAAACAACATTAAATGAAAGATATTCCACTCCTTGATTTAATAAAGTTCTGATCCCTATTTTCCCCTGTATATGAATTTAAACATGGAAGATATGGTATTTTATGATATTGAACGAATATGTAAGCAAATATGTAGAAGATTTAAAGTTCTTTCAGATATGTTTATCGCGGAAACCAAGCATTTTGAGAATGATACTTATAATTCTATGATTTTCCTTTCCTTATTGACAATGAATATATATTATTCAATTTTATTATACATTAGCATGCTAATAAATTACATATAGATTTGATTTTGCATTTCTATTCTTTAAGTAAGGTGTAGTAGGTAGTAGTAGGATAGTTTTTTGGAATTATTGTGTTAGCTTGCGTTGAATATTAGATGAGGTTCGGATAATTTCTTTTGACATAAGGAGATGGTATGAATGTTTCAACGGTCGGTGACTCTTCAACGGAATACGCGATTTATTTAATGCATATGGGAACAACGAAGCGAATTTTACCCTGAGAAATGATTATATGCCATGTGTTGGAACTTATGTTCATAAATATTATTCCAGTTTGGAATCTTTGTATGACTTGCGACCCGATGCTTAGAATTTAGTGGCCGGAGCAATATTTAAATATGTGTATACTCAGATAATACTCCAATAACATGAGACAGAGATGCCGATAAAGGTCGCAAATCAAAAGTATGGCATAGTACCGTGGCGTACTTTTTGAAAAAAGGTCATGTATATAACTTTTTAAAATATGATTCTGAAAATGAATATTTGTTTTGAGCGTTAGCGCGAGTTCGCCCGTGTACTGAATGCTGCACGACATCGTACTCCTGTAGGCCGCAGAGTGGCCTTGTATCCTATGTGTGTTGGCTGAATCACAGTTAATTAAGTTAAAAATCACTGCTACTTCAAAATAGCAATCACAGTTTGACCTGTGAGTGTAAAATCACTGCTAGTCACACCACTACTTTTCAAAGTCTTCTAAGGAAAAAGGCTAGTGGCGTCCATCTCACAGCTCGCTCAGAACAAGACTCCTCGCTCGCTAGTTGACGAGACAGAAAAACAGCTCCGTTCAAGAGAGACACTACGCATGCTCAAGTCAAGGATTAGCTTATTGGGCCAATAAGGAAAATCAAAATTATTGACGTAATAATGGATTTTAAATGCATTTTAAATAGCCACAGTACCGGCACATAAATTAACGGCAATGCAACAATGGCCGAGAATTGCAGATAAGGTCCCCACACACAAATACATATGTTCAACAAATGAGGGTATCGTAAATTAATGTCACAGAAAATATTAAATCATATTGATTATAACCATAATCATAGATCAAGAAGCCATCTCCTTGTCGGCAGAAGACTGCACAATATCTTAATTCTAGTGGGGAGGAAATATTAGATCATTCTGTATATATATCATCTCACTAATTTAATTATCATTGCGGAACAACTTCGACTACTTCATCATGGCACTCAACCCTTAATCACATCTCTGAGAGGCAAGTTTCAGACCCCATCAGCAAGGGGGGCGGTAAAGAAGCAACATTTATGCACGTCTCAAGGGTCGTAAGTTGAATGCAGATACTTCTGAACAATTAACGCGAAATACACAAAGTGTGCGTGTACCCATTTCTTAACACTAGAATAGACTATGCTGGCTCAATTCGCATAAACATTGGCGTGAGAAGGAACAAGACCAGACTGCCTAGCTACCAAGTCTCTCTACATAGACATGATACCTGATCTTACAACAACTACATTGCTCGCCTCTCTTTGTTCACTTATTTTCATAGAGGTCTCCCCGTGAACATTTACAGTGATAATGGCACAAACTTCTTCAGAGCAGCTAAGGAAATCAAGGCCTTTCTGAAAAACAATCCTGAGAAAAACCAGCTCTTCCCTGCAACTGCAGGAATGGGACTGATACAGCATTCCATCCCTCCTGCAGCACTACACTTTGATAGAAAACGAGAAGCAGCTGTCAACAGTCTCATATATCACCTTAGAAGAGTGATGAATTCTTATTACTTGACCAACAAAGAATGGACCACTCTTACAACACATACATCTCCTCACTAAAGTTAAATGACGACCTTTTGACACTTCTTGCCTAACTACATCCAATTTCCTTGTAGGAGAGAAAAATACTACACTCCCTGATCATGATTATACTTCCTCTCTCATTATCCAGATGGCTGTATATTGAGCAGCCAACCCAGAATTCCTGAAAGAGATTGTCAATTAAATATCCCAATAAATAGCCCATAACAACATAGTCACATGCTATGCAGTGGACGATGGCAGTGATCCTAATTCATGTAACAAATGTTCAGGTGAGTAATGGGGAACATACAAAGCCTGTCCTTTACCATATATGAAACAGAAAGGCAAGATCACTCTTCAAGGGCTCATTTATTCATTGAAATTTTAAGTAATATTATAAGTCACCATAGACTAGTATCATCACAGACCACATTAGGAAGGATAAGAATGTTTTCTACTTGTCACAAGATGGCTACAATGTGTGTAGTACGTAAGTGAATTCTGACAGTAAGCAAGCAATCACCTGCAACTTTTATCTACAAATAATTGTATTATCTAGAAGTCAATAATTATATAATCAACAAGATTACAATGGTGTTTCATTTGGAACAACTAGTAAAATACCCAGGAACAGTAACAAAAAAGTGCTCCTTATAGCAACTCCGTGTTTGAAAATATTCACTAAGTCAAAAATATTAGTAGCAACGATACCATCTCCCAAATGATATACAATAGAGATCTTTGGATCTACTCAAACTGCTGCGTGATACATATGCAAGATCTTAGAGAACATGAAGGAAAGGTGAAAATTAGGTAAGTAAAAAGTCAATCTCATAAAAAAGTGTATCAATCATATGTATTGAAATGAAGGGTCAATCATTGATATCTGTTCAGCAATTTTCTATTTTCAGTACCTAACAATGGCTTATCAAATTATGTACATTACCTCAAGTGAATTTTCCTGCATTGGCCCTGGCTCTGTTAACACCGATTTGGCTTCTTTTTTCAGTGGTATCATTTCTGATACATTTTCAATATTTTCCTGTGGAAAATAAGATACATAAGTTATGCACGTAACACACAACTACAAATACTGTCACCAACAAATGAGCATGATAATTTACTACTTCCAAGTATTACAGTTACTTTCAAAATTTTACTACTGTTTAAGAGAGATTTCTACCAGCAGAGGACTTCAAAACCAAAGGCTGCACTGAGAATGGTGTTATCATCCTTGTTCAAACCTAATGTCAGAGAAAGCATGAGACTGAGAACCAAATATAAAGTGAGAAGCATTTTCTAGCCATATCAGAAGATATCCTACCAGAGATGGAATTGGGACCATCTCGCACAAAATTTTGGAAGGAATCTGCCACAGACATAAACACTAAATTATATTAATTGATTTTATGTATCCAATTACGTCTATCAAATCATTTAGGTTGTTTGAATCACATCCAAGTATTAAAACTGTCCTAAATCTTTTGCCATACAGTGAGAAATATTAATACTATGCTCTTAACATACATTTTGTTTAGACAGACAGATCAAAATCCCTTGAAACATTTTAATCACTTTCTATAATCTGGTTTTGCCAAGCTCACAGGGGATAAACACTGCATTGAGACAGTTCTGTTCATCCAAGTGTAAAAATAAAAAACGGACATGAAAGAAGCAGGCTTATCACAGTCATAGACCAGGGAAAGATGTGATGCAGGTCAAACATAAAGCAACTACAAATGAAATATTTTACTACTACAAGGATGTTATGCATTGTTCTGTGAAGAACTGTGGGGATGAGAACACCATCAGTGTCGGAGTGTACATCTGCAGTTACAGAAGCTCTTTCATGATCTACGAAGGTCATCCAATAAATAAGTTTCCTTATTTTTTCTCTGCAAACCACATGTTTTAGAATTAAGTTGGTACTGTAGGAACTTCCACTGGCATATGGCTGGGGTAAGGTGATCTTCAACCGCACGTACTTGCTCTGTGTTCACCAGTACGGCGCTACCTGCCATGGAGCTACCACTTGAAAGCGTTTCCACTTGTGAACTCTGTTCTGTTATTCGCTTTTCCACGGCAAAAAATGAAATGGCTACCAATATTCATTGCCATTTGGTGTGAGTTTATAGCGAAAGATGCATGCTGGCATTCATGGTTCCTGGAATGGCAGCAAGATGTACATGATGACAGCGCAGCGCCAGGCCCATTACAGCCACTGTTGGTCAGAATGTGGTGGACAAAGATTAATGCGTCAGCACTGATGAGATAATGAATCTACTGCCTCCCGGCACGGAAACTGGGCAGTCCTTTATTGCAATAATATTGTTGAATGTCTTGCAGTATTGAAAAGTCTGTGCAAGATGGGTCCCAAGTTTTCTTACTGATGCTCACAAGCAATAACAGAACGAGGTAGCCTGAGCTTTCCTGCAAATGCTTCAAAGAGAGGGAGATCAAATGTTTTCCCGCATTGTTACTGGAGATGAAAGCAGGGTGCATTATTCAACTCTAAAAACAAAACCACAAAGCATGCTATGGAAGAAACTTGGCGAACATGCTCATAAAAAAGGGCCAAGACCTCAGACTCTTTTTTACAATTTACTTTACATCGCACCGACACAAATAGGTCTTATGTTGACAATTGGAGAGGAAGAGCCTAGAAGTGGGAAGGAAGCAGCTGTGGCGTTAATTAAGGTACATCCCCAATACTTACCTGGTATGAAAATGGGAAACCACGGAAAACCATCTTCAGGGCTGCCGACAGTGGGGTTCGAAAGCACTATCTCCCAGATGCAAGCTCACAGCTGCGCGGCCTTAACCGCATGGCCAACTTGCTCGGTTAGACCTCAGCCTCTGTAGGCATAGTTTTGGCTACTGCCTTTGGGACTGTAATGATGTTGTATTGGTTGACTGACTGCCCCAATGCACTGTGGTCACACATGAGAGGTCCTGTACGGTCTTCACGAAGCTCAGAGTTGAAATCCAACGAAAACGTTCTGGTCTTGTCTCAGAAAATAGTGCCCATTCTGCTCAAAGGACGCAGGATTTGCTGCAGAACTTCAAAAGGGACCTTTTTCCCCATCCACCTTATTCTGCGGAACTTGCCCCGAGTGATTTCCATCTCTATCCACAACTCAAGTTGCACCTTGGAGGTAAGCGGTTTGCACTGATGAAGACGTGGAAGAGGAAGTGCACCGCTGTCTACAGAGATGGGACCCGACCCGGTATGATGAAGGTATCAAGAAACTGCTGCCAACATAACAAAATATTTGGACTGAAATAATGACTATGTGGAAAAGTAGTGTACGAGTTGTAGAATGAAAATTAAATATTTCTCAAAGGTAAATAAAACCAAGCACCATGGGGCAACAGCCCCCGTAGGGCCATGGCTTACCAAGTGACCACTGCTCAGCCCAAAGGCCTACAGATTACGAGGTGTCATGTGGTGAGCACGAACAATCCTCTCCGTCGTTATTCTAGACTTCCTAGACCAGGGCCACCATCTCACTGTCAGATAGCTCCTCAATTTTAATCACATAGGCTGAGTAGACCTCCAACCAGCCCTCAGATGCAGGTAGAAATCCCTGACCTGGCCAGGACTTGAACCCGGGGCCTCTGGGTAAGAGGCAGGCATGCTACCCCCACACTGCAGGGCCAGCACAAGTGTAAATAGCGTGCTTGTATTTTTTGTAAAATAGGGAAACCTATTTATCGGATGGCCCTCGTACTACGAGACCTTTAAATTTGTCACTTGGATTCATGAAACATTTTGACACTACAGGGGTGCTTACATTCTATTACAAGTTAGTTTACTAATAAAAGCGAATTAAATTATAAAATTCCAGAATATACTCACTTATCCCATTTAATACAGAAGAAATCGAACAGTAGCTGAACTAAGGAAAGGAAGATAAAATGACGCACAAAATGGAGAGTTTGTTAAAGATGAAGCCATACTTTCCATTGTAGACTTAGTTAAATGTAACAAAAAACTTTCTAGTTTGTCAAACATACAATTTTAACATACATTATTACACTATAAACACCCGTAAAAAATAAACACTCTATTATACAAAGAATGACATGTTTCATTCTACAAGAACATCCTCAGATTCTATGAAATTACACAAAATATGCATATATGTACAGCATTGTTTACGTTGCATAAACTTGTCAACGATAGAGAGTTCAGTGATAATATGAGCCAGTACTGACAAATAAGAAATTTACAAGTATTAATATATCGAGAAAACTCCCGAACTTATCTAGACTGTAATATCAACTTTGTTGTCACCAAATACTATTTCAGGACTGTGGTCATGGAGAGGTAAATGGAAAGTTTTGAGTATAACACAAACCTTACGGAGAGGGGAAGGGAAGCATGAGAGGGGAGTGCCGAACATTGTGGATCCCTCCTACTGGATGTTAAAATCTAGTACACTGTACCATAGAGAGGAGAGGGGGAAGTAGGTTGGAACGAGTGGAGCACTGTGGAATACTCTTTCCACACTGGAGAGGGGAGAGAAGGTTATTAACCTACTTCATGTTATAATGTACTTTTATGTAAGATGGATGAATGCAACTGAATGATTTTAGATGAATAATGTATGGAACTGAAATAGAGAATATCTATAGGGTATTATTGTGATAACTGCCAATTCAATGAGTAAGTATGGTCCAGATATTATGTGAGTAGAGCGATGTGCGGGGAATTTTTTAAGTGTGTATGGTCATTTAAGTTGGTTACGTTAGCACTTTTTGCGATGTAGATCTCGATTGCTTCCCTCATATTCGAAGATTTGATTTTATTTTCAATGTGTAAAATTTTTAGATCTGTGTTGATGTCTGTGAAATAGTGTGAACTGTCGTATATGTGCTCCCCAAAGGCTGAAATCTGATTATATCTGATCGTTTATTGTGTTCTTTGAATTTTGTGTGGAAATTTTGTTTTGTCTGACCTATATAGGTGGCATTGCAGTTAAGTTCTTGGCACTGGAGTTCATAGACTCGTGACTTTGAGAAAGGGTCTTTTTTGTTTAGGTGCACTTGTTGATGTGTCTCTGCAGTGTGTTGTTCATCCTAAAGGTTAATTAAAACCCTGTTTCCTAAAGATATAACCTACTTTTTATGTGTTATTATTAATGTAGTTGAGAACCAAGTGTGGTGGTTTTCCAGGGACTTTTCTTTTGTTTGTTTAATATTTTATCTACTGTGCCTGGAGGGTGGTTGTCTTCTTTTATGATTTGTTTAACAATTTGTGCCTCTTCATTGAACTCCATTGTGCTCATTGGTATGGAAACAGCTCTGTGTATCATTGTATTCAATCCAGCTATTTTTAGTGTGTATGCATGGTTAGACTCGTCAATAGCGTGCAACACCTGAGTGGGATTTCTGTACACTTTGTAGGTCAGGTTTCCATTATTCCTGCTGATTGTGGTGTTATTTTCTTATTAGATTCTTGCTCCATTGTGAAGCTGGTGGAATTTTGTAAATAATTTAGTGTGTTTAATAACTGGTGTGCATTAGTGAAGTCATTATCATATGCACATGATGTCACCTACATACCTGCTCCAGTATAATATTCCTTTTGAATGCTGATACGTTCAGAAGATGTTTTCAAAGTTATTCAAAAAATGTTTGCCATTATACCTTATAATGGTGAGCCCATGGCTAACCCCTCTTTGTGGCAATACATCTTGTCAGTGAATGCAAAGCAATTTTGGTGTAGCATTGTTCTAATGAGCTAATTATTTATTTGGTTGCCTGCAGTGAAGTATTTTCTTTATGAAGATTTTCGATAATTTTAATGGATTCATCTATTGTTACGTTGGTGTACATGTTAGTGATGTCAAAGGGTATCTTTAACCCTTTACCACCCACATTTTTGCTATGCTTATTCCCAGGTTTCAACCTATTAATTAGGAAACATTCAAGCAGAGCACACCGTTTCATTTTCAATAATATTAGAAAACATGCCATCATTTACAACATTTAACATACCATCATGTCCATTTCTCTATTCGTTGAGTCATAAGTTTGTCGGTTCAAACCCCCACCCGTGCTGGAGATACTCAACACTGAGGTAGGCTGTATTTGTCACATTCTCATGTTGTCTAAATCCCCCTAAGCCAATAAAGATGAGATTCTGGAAGTGTAATGGTGACCTTGTATATCAACTTTCATTTCCTCTAGCAAGTGTCTTCCCATTCTGTTTCTATTTTACTGAAATGCGCCTGTTTGATTGCTGCATTGATATATACGCAATCGGTAATGTCAATGAATAGATTGTCTCCGCCTAACATATGTCAAAATATAACCTATTTCTCATAATACTCTTTTGAAATTATTGATAGGTTCAACATCATCCGTATAATCATTGAATAATGAAACAAAATGTTTGTGTTACCTGAATTGCAGCCGCATCATCATCAGGTCCGATATCTAGATATCCGTTTTCACTTATATCACAGTTATCAGTAAAATTATCTTTGTTGATATGTTATTTACTCACTAAAAATTTACCTCCACCCCTGCTCAACAATTCTGTGTCGTTTCTTATGCCGTTATTCAGCTCAGTCTCAATATACGCAGTATTCAATCCTGTCATGTTTACGAACTAAAAAGCTGACCAGCACTCGCGGAAGTTCAAGTCCGTTGCCTAGACAACTTCAAGACAAATTCTCACTCTTCTTTTATTTCCTAAGAGAAGACGTGAGACCTTGATGGCTGACGGACGTGCGTGAGATCAGCTCCTCAGTCAAAGTGAATTAGCAGGTGTTATTTCCTAGTAACATATATCAAACGTTGTGTTAAAGTGTGCAGACATAGTTTGAAAGTGTTTAAAGTGAAAGTGTCTCCCTGTTGTGGCCATATTTTTATCAGTTCATTAAAATATTCCATTGTAAAACAAGATGACCAGGAGTAACAAGCCTAACAGCAAGGAAGCGAACGGTAGTGCCAACCTCGTGGAAGAGACCGTCACGAGGATCCTGAATGAGACTCTCAGCTCGGGTAAGTTTCTGGACAGAATTATAGAGGCGATATCGGAGCGAGTGACCACACTTGTCGTTAAGGAACTAGAGAAATCTCTCCAGTTCAATGCAGAACTTGTAGCGGATTTAAAGAAGAAACTTGAGTGTCGGGACAAGGAAATCCAGGCACTTAGCTCAGAATTCGAAGCTAGAAGCGACTCTCTCGAACAATATAGAATCTTTGGAGTGCAGGAGAGCTCACAAGAAAATACTGACGAACTTGCTGTAAACGTCTTCAGAGATATAGGCGTGATTATAAACATCAATGATATTGATAGAAGTCATCGTGTTGGGCCTAAATCAGTAGGGAAAACTCGGCCTATCATTGTCAAGTTTACTTCCTATCGTACACGACAAGAAGTATTCCGTAACAAAAGGAGACTAAAAGGCACTCATGTTACCATCCGCGAAGATCTCACGTCCGCTAGACTCTCCATACTGAAAGCTGCCATTCACCGTTTCCATGTAGCGAACTGTTGGACTGCAGACGGCGATATCATCATTAAGAAACCCGATGGGGGCAAAGTGCGCATTAACCGGCTGTGTGACTTACCGGAGGATAGAGATAGCAACTAAACGGACAATTCACTTGACTGTTCTGATCTCTATTTACTATATTTCATTTTATTTAAATACCACCTTAGTGTAATTTAATTAGATTAGCTCACTGTACTTAGTTTATTTCATTCACATAATTATTAATTTTTCATAAGGTAATTAGATTAGCTCACTTTAGTTAGATTATCTCATTCGCATAATTATTACTTTTTCATAAGGTGGCAACGAGCACTAATGGGTTACTCTCCTCTGACAGTACCGGACATTCCTTCCCAGCCACAATCCCGTTCAAGGCCTCACTCACCCCTCCACTCTCCACAAACAGAACACGACCTTGTGACAACTGTCCACTGACCCCTCCTGGAATTACCCCCTTCCTTCTCACTCAACTAGAGACCTGCTACTAGCTAAAGTTTCCTCTTTCCCGAAAGGTCTCCATATAGCCCATCTAAATGTACATTCATTGTCTGCCCATTTCGACGAAATTAAAGAACTTGTCGCGGACGTATTTGATGTTTGCCTTCTCACTGAAACCTGGCTTCATGATCTGATCCCTTCGAAGACTTTCAACATACCTGGCTACTGTTTACTTCGGAACGACAGAGCTGGAAAGAGGGGAAGAGGTGTAGCAGCGATAGTCAAAACCAGTTTAAAGCCTACGATAATTGCATGTTCAGATAGCGAATACAATAGAAGATCGGAGTTCCTGCTCTTGGAAATAATCGTAGCCCATCAGAAATGTGCTGTCTGTGTGCTGTACAAGCCACCTGCGATTGGACATTTGGAGGACGTAGAAAATGCTTTGTTACGCGTACTCCCGCAATATGAACATGTAATTGTCATGGGCGACTTTAACACAGACACCGGAAACAACAATGCCGAATGTCGGCAGCTTTTAAACATGACTACATCTTGCGATATGAGCATTTTGCAAACACTCCCTACTCACCACACCGCCACGTCACACACGACAATCGACTTAATTATTGTCAAGAATACAGACAAAGTACTACAACACGGACAGACATCTGTACCAGGAATTTCAGCTCATGACCTAATATACATATCCTACTCCTTAAAGACCCGAAAGACAAAACCAAGGACTATTACATTCAGAGATCTCTCTAAAATTGACTACAGTATGTTCACTGAAGACGCACTAGATGTTCCATGGCACCATATACTAACAGTTGACGACATTGACGTTAAAGTAAACATATTTAACGAATATCTGACAGCGCTCTATGATCGACACGCCCCGCCGAAAACAGTACGGGTAACGCGAGCCCCAGCACCGTGGCTAAACTTAGAGCTAAAGGAGTTAATGGCAAGACGAGATGCCGCACATAGAAAGTTTAAGCGACAACCGACACAAGACAATTTTGACGCATTTAAACGGCTACGAAATAAAACATCGCAGTCAGTAAGCAACGCTAGAATTAGACATGCACATACCCTGCTAAATAAAAATACTAGACCTGCTATGGCTTGGAAAGAACTAAGACACATGGGAATAGGTAAACAAAGAGACGACCATCCTATTGACGTATCCCTCGACTCCCTCAATACATATTTTACCACTCCCGGACATACCATTGACAGAGAAAGGAAACATAGAACACTATACAGCAATTACAACTCCCCTGCACCTGACAGAGAAAAATTCTACTTTTCACATGTGACACCCTCGCAAGTTAAACAAGCCATATTTAGAATAAAATCGAAGTCCAAAGGGATAGACAACATAGAAATAGAACTTATTAAGACAATAATTGACATAATTTTACCTACTATAACTCACATATTTAACCACTCACTAATGACTGGCACGTATCCCTCCTTATGGAAATCTGCCGTTGTCGTCCCGCTCGCTAAAAAATCACCGCCTGAAGACGTAACTGACTATAGACCTGTGAGCATATTATCGGTCCTTTCAAAAGCCCTAGAATTCATTGAACACCAACAAGTCTCCAACTACTTGCAAATACACGATATTCTTGACGAACACCAGTCTGGTTTTCGACGTAACCACAGCACTACTACTGCACTACTTAAGGTTACAGACGACATTCGCAATGCGATGGACAAAAGACAAGTTACCATACTAGCACTTCTTGATTTCTCTAAAGCTTTCGACTCTGTTGACATAGACATACTACTTTCCAAACTATTTAAACTCCAGTTCTCGACAAACAGTCTTCAGTGGATGAATTCATACCTCCGTGGTCGTCTGCAGTGTGTAAGAAACAACAACAATGAATATTCATCCTGGCGATCCGTAGAGGTTGGTGTTCCACAGGGGTCTGTCCTAGGACCGCTTCTATTTTCTGTCTATATAAATGATATTACGTCGTCGGTAAACAGCTGCAGACACCACATGTACGCTGACGATATACAATTATACTTGCACTGTGAACCGGAAAGACTAACCGACGAAATTAAAAATTTCAATAGAGACTTACAAGAAATCTGTAACTGGACTGACATGCATGGACTTAGATTAAATAACGTAAAATCTCAAGCTATAATAATTTCACATCCTCGGCTTTGTTCAAAAACTATAAGCAAATTCACTTTACCAAAACTCTACTTACAAAATTCACCCCTTTAATTTCAGTGAATCTGTCAAAGATCTCGGCGTTATGATAGACGAACATCTTTCTTGGAAGCAGCAGGTTACCAGCATCTCCAGGAAAGTATTTGCGACACTCAACTCACTTAGAAGATTCCGCAATATATTTTCTCGAATATTAAAAGAACGCCTTATTTGCACTCTGGTATTGCCTCACTTCGACTACTGTGACGCCGTGTACAACGACCTGACTACTACTCTTAACGACAAACTACAACGCGCGCAAAACGCCTGTGTTCGCTATATATGTGACCTACGTTACTTTGACCATGTTCAACCGCCTACGATGAACTCGGTTGGCTAAAACTCAAACAGCGCCGTAATCTTCATGCTTTATGCCTTCTTCGTCGAATACTCTCCTCATGCTCACCTCCCTACTTGTACAGTCAATTTCACCACCTCTCATCCAATCACAGTTTTGGAACACGGTCAAAATCTGATACACTCTTATCAATTCCACCTCACCGCACCACACGATACACAAACTCATTTGTTATTTCTTCGGCACGACAATGGAATGCACTGCCCGTCTCTGTCCGAGGAGCTTCGCCTGCTAGTTTTAGACAACTTTGTCACCGCTACCTACTAAGTAATGCTATGGAGATATTGTAGATTTAGCCTCCCTCAAACTAGAGACTTTATATAATCCCACTGTTATTACCAAGGATAATAGAAATTAGCTAATCATGTCATAATTGTGTAAATAATCATCATCATCATCATCTTCATCATTCTCCTATTTTTTTCCTTTTTTAATCATAATATTGTATTGTTTAGTAGTTGCAAGATGTTTCAATTGTAAGTGTACTTATTTAAATTTTGCACATCTAAAAACTGTCTTTTCTGGTTAGATGGAAGAGAGGGCCTAATGGCCTTAATCTTGCCAGACAAAATAAATCTATTGTATTGTATTGTATTGTATTGTATATTGTACTGCATGTTCATCAAAGCCTAATAGACAATTCACTACCAAAAAATAAAAAAAACTATTGCATAGATTGCACACGTATGCAGATAATGCAGCTGGGTGTTTTCGGGCGGGGGTTGATTAGTCCTAGGCTGGTTTTAATTTATCTGTCTTCTTTAAGTGAGATTTTCTCTTTTAGGATTTTTTCAGTTGTTAGCTTAAATTGTAAATTGGCACATCATAATTTACCATTGGTCTAAAGGGACATGAGCTTTTGTGTATTTTTTGGGGATGGCTCTTACTGTGGGGAGTTTGGGATTTTTTGATAGTGAGGCTTTCCTTTTCTTGTTCTGCAAGAATAAAGTCTGTTTGCTGGATAGCTTGTTTTTATTTTGTTTTGAAATTTATATGTAGGGTCACATTGTAGTTCTTGAATTCCGTTGTTCTTGATGACAGCTATTGTTTTTTTTCTATATACCCAAGAATAGAACATAACAAGAAGTGTCAAGAGTATAGATCTTGGATAGCAGTACACTCGCATCTCAGATATGTTCAGACACCGTTCTCTTCTGTAGTGTCTATAATTTAGAACTCATCCAGCAAACATTTATTCAGAGAACAGTGTGCATAAGCTGCAGAATTTCACCTTTAAGCAACTCCTGGACAATATCACATCTATAAATTAGCAGTTCACAGTGTTGGGAGTAGATTTTTGCTGCTGAGTCACAATTATTCATTGAATATCCCTCTTCCAACTCTCAAGGTTTTCAAAGACTCTGAGGTGCAAGAATGATGTGCAGGAATTCACTTTTATGCCAGTATAACTACAGACGTGTGCTGGGATATTCAGCTTCATCAAATACCTCTAGAATGGACCCAAATTACACTCGCCAACATGAAAGTAGAATGTTATCACATCACCATGTAAGCTATCAGATGAAGAGAGACTGAACTGTAAGCCACACATTCAGAAGATTACAATGGACTGTGTTTACAGTAGCAACAGACAGAGCAAGGAAAGATGATGATAATAAGTCGCTTCTTCTCCAAAATTATTTCACAGCTTCTCCGCCAAGGCAGAGTTTTACTATGAGATCACCCAACATTAGTAACATTGTAAAGAAGTTTAAATGATGCAAATCTTATCTGGAATTTCTTTCGGTGGAAAAATATGTTCACTATGAGATTCAAAGACCTACTGGCCGTAACCGAATTAAATCCAGCACCCACAATTGTCCTTCAGTTCAGCAGCTACTAGCACTAAAATTGGATAATGTATGCTAGGAGATGATGTCAATTCCACAGCGATACCATTACCAAACCATGGAGAATAAAAACGTAACCATACAACCTACAGAAATCCATTTCAATAAATGCCAGAGGTAATCAATAAACAAAAAACATTTGATGGGTACTTAGCTCATGAATTGTCCTGATGCCTCGATCTTGAAACGCTGCCTGTCACAACTTCATTGGTAACTGGACCTAACCAAGGTTCCTTCACTATCAAGTCCACAACTTTAATTCAGCTTTTTGCCACTATCACACATAGCATGCACTGCCATCTCCCTAGTAAATGCTAGAGGCCAGTTGTCCACTTGGCGACCATAATCTGGGAGCATGTACCACCAGAATCCCTTTCCTTGCCCCATGAACAAAGTTTCTGTCACTAGTTGGACCTATAGATGTATATAAATACTGTTGTTTGTACTTCCTAAGAGTTGGCTGCCTTGCGTAGCACATTGTCACATAGTCCCAGACAAAGAAACAAAAGAGAGACATACTTTTCCTAGATGCCCATGTAGCAAATGGCGACTGCTGGGGTTAATATTGGGGAAGCACATAGTAAATTATGCCCCTGCCAAACTTATTCAGACCGAGCTCGATAGCTGTAGTCGCTTAAGTGCGGCCAGTATCCAGTATTCGGCAGATAGTAGGTTCGATCCCCACTGTCGGCAACCCTGAAGATGGTTTTCCGTGGTTTCCCATTTTCACACCAGGCAAATGCTGGGGCTGTACCTTAATTAAGGCCACGGCCGCTTCCTTCCCATTCCTAGCCCTTCCCTGTCTCATCGTCGCCATAAGACCTATCCGTGTCGGTGCGACGTAAAGCAACTAGCAAAAAAAAAAAACTTATTCAGCTACTAAGGGTTCAATTTTGACCTCTATAAAGTTATTTGCCATGAGACTCACAAGTGATGCATTTGTTGTTCTTTCAAGCCAGGCTGGTTCCTCTTTGATTTTTACTTGCAGGTCCATTTCACACTGCAACTGAAGTAGTTAGAAGGTACTGGGGTTCTTGATTACTTCCAATGATTTTACACTAAAACATAGGCCAGAGAAATATATTACCTTATTGCTGTCATTGCTACTTAGGTTATCTGTCAAAAGACTAAGCATTATGCTTGAAATTTTACATGCCGTCAATATTATGAACATACCAAAAAGACTCAAAATTTTACATGACTGTTAATATTGTGATCATACCTATTGGACCTCAAGTTTTCTATGACTGATACTATGCAGAAGAATCTCTATAACAACACTGATAACCATAACAAGAATTCTACATATCATATCCTAAACGGAAACTTCTCAAAATTTCGAACCCTACTACCTTATGTCGCAGCCTACAGTGTAAAGAACAACTCAACATTCACAGCGTCACTATTAAATTGCAAACATAGGTAAATAACACAGCAAAACAATAATTAAAATTATGCACTACATATTGTAATTTCTTTCTGAAACTAATATCCGCGATTCTTCACCTGCGTAGCCCTTCAGAAATATTCTTCACTCCAAAAAATTTTTATAGGTTAGATAAGTTACGTTATATTGCTACAACACACGAGGAACAGATTTGCTGGCACTTGTGACACAAAGACCAGGAGTTTTCAAAAAGAATGCCAGTTATATGCGTATACAGTTTTAATGCTTAAGTAGAAATAAAATTTAAGAAAATTGAAAATATTAAATGTTAAAAATATGTAGAATGCTGAAACTGAGAAAGATTAGTATTAACTTCTTACTGTTCCCAATTGAGATGTATAATTTTCGCAAAAGTAAATTATAGAACTTGAACCTTACCGACAATAGAGATTGTGGACACAGTGTAAATGATAGAAATCACAATTTCTCAATGAAGAAAATCTGTAGCACAATAAATTAACGGAATAGGCTGTACAAATGGCTAATACGCGTCTTACGTAACACATACCTCACACCTAGAAACAAAACCTGATATTTTAATTCAGTGTAATCACTTAAAACAAACACTTAAAGAACGGATTTGATTTGTATCAGTCAGTAGAACGGGCTGAATTTAGGAAAGGATGAATTACCAGTGAGAACTCCAGAGTACACGACACTTCTTGAAAACAGCACTGGGTGCAATGTCCCGTTATATTTCTAACTATCAACTATCAATACAGTCCTGCTCTAGTGGGCTTTACATGTGGTCAAAGAGAATGAGTAAGAGATGACTCTCAACGTTATTTTTCACTTCTGTACGCAGCGGCTGCGCAAAGATCGCCAGGAATTGCACACCAGCGCCTCTATTGTAAACAGGGCTGAACTAAAATTACCGGGCGGGTGATTTAAATCGTTTAGCGCGCGGAGGGTCCCCAGGTTCTCGTCCCCCTCCACTCTTAAATATTATAGGCCCTATTAAATATATTTTTTCTTTTTTTATTTCTCTTATATTTTTCTTTCATTTCCTTCTTTATGTTACCTTTTTCTGAAATACTGCATTCTGAACAACAATACACCTGGAGGTTGGCCTGTGCTTTATTATTATTATTAATAAATTTTTGCTGGAGAAAAGAAGCTTACCACTTGTGCTGCTTATTATAAATATTTCAATTATGGAGCTATATTTTATTTCTACTAATTCACAATGCCTTGAAGGATCGGAGTGACTGGCCTTGCCTGTGCTGCTTTTGTTTGTTTCTGCTGAGGAAAAAGGAAGCTAACTCACAAAGGGAGGAAGGAAGTGACCTGAAGGTGAGTGGGATTGGCAATACTTATCTCAGATTAAGACCTATGACAGAAATAGACACTAACATCCCTTCGTACATCAGTCCTCTTTAACAATTAATAAAATATAAATACAATGTAAGAAAGAAAACCATGCACAGGAACCAAAATGATGAAAGGAAACTCATATGCTAAGGAGGGAGTTTGTAGGATTCAAAGGTAAATTGAAATGAAACATGATCTTTTGATTTATGGAGCTATATTCTACCTACTATCCACAGTGTTACAGGTATAAAATAGTGTAGAAATTTGAACAAAAGTTTTAGTGATAATCTCATGACATTATATTCTGCAGTGTTAATCATCAATTAATATTCATCAGCCAGAAAACTATTCAATACAACACAAATACAAGATCAATCATTTATGAAAGAAAGACTGGAACTGACAAGGTACAACATAATACTTTTCTCTCTTATTGCAGTTTAACGTTGCACTGACATTGCAAAAGTTTTCAGCAACACCATTTGTATTTTCCCAAGGAACTTACTATATGATACATCTTTCAGTCTGTCAAAAGAGGCACCTAGGGCCACACACTGAAAAATATTGAGATGTGTACTTCTTTTGCATCTACTAGAGGATGACAAATCTCTGGCAGAGTAGTGTTTGAAGAAACCAAGACATGATAGCACATACTCTATTCCTACATACTGCACCAAAACACAACACATCATTCAATCAGTCATCTGCATTTAGATGATAAACAATGTCAAGCTACAAAATTGTATGCATCCCTTGTATTTATTAACCTACACTATTTACAATAAAAATGTTCTATTTTATGTGACAGTAGGATATATCAAATTTTTTCTGCTACATGGAAAAGGATGGAATCATGAATATATTTGAGGGTTTAAAAGACAAGAGAGAGCTTACAGATTCTGTGATTGCTCCCTCTTACAACATGCAGGAGGTACAAATAATGCTTCCTTTCTGTCCATCTGCAGGAGAGGATTTCTAATAAATTTACAGAAATATGCAGCATCAGGATCTACATACAGTAATATGGCAGCTGATCCAGCACAAAACATTCCCATGCCAAGTCACAACATAGCTCCACCTATTAAGAGCTATGTCCAAGGAATTGCTTGCTATTTTAGTACAGTATTATGAACAATATGCTGCTACTTCCACAACATTACGGTGTGCAAGGGACTTTGCTGTGACCTAGACGAAGTGCCAGTTGAAGACAGTGGAAACTCACTTCCGACAGTGCCATTTGTACCTACTGTATATCGAATGCAGAAATCAATGTTGGTGGTTGCAGAGTAGGCTGATCTGTGGTCTGACAGCATGCACTCCAACCGGCCAACCAAGCAGAGGAGGGGTGGCTATGGTTCCACCGTGTTTCTACACCTCTGCATTTGGGACACAGAAACGGGCTGTTCCCCTACCACTGGCTGTCCTGAGAATGGTTTTTCCTTTCGCCTGCAGTAAGGCGAATGATGGGACAGTTCCTAGTATATGTCATGGCCACCAAATATCTTGCCCTCACCACCAATCTCCTTGCTTAAGATGATGATGCTTGTTGATTAAAAGGGCCTAAAATCTAGTTCATTGTTTTAAGAGAAAGTACAACTAGGCAACCATCCCCTATATATATTAGTAATCAGAGAGAAGAAATGGAAGGGGGCTGACACTAGGAAAAATGATGGTATCAGCTAAGGAGGACCAGGGCCATGGAGGGAAAACAAGACCCCCTAGGCCTCCATACATAATACAATCGGGGGCAGAAAAGAACAGTTCGTGATCGAGGTAGATCAGATAGGATAGATGAAAGTGGGGAGCCTGGCACAAGTAAGCGGAAGCAGTGCCAAAATTCATTTAAGTGCTCCGTGGTCGCCTACCCAAGCTCCCAAGTGCAGAGCCCACATGGGACCCCTTTTAGTCGTCTCTTACCGCAGGCAGAGGATGCTGTGGCTGTTATTCTACTGGCCCTATCCACAGGGGGACAACTATGATAAGGCTAGTTGCTTTACGTTGCACCGACACAGATAGGTCTAATGGCGATGATGGGACAGGAAAAGCCTAGGAATGGGAAGGAAGCAGCCATGGCCTTAATTAAGGTACAGCCCTAGCATTTGCCTGGTGTGAAAATGGGAAACCACAGAAAATCATTTTCAGGGCTGCCGATGGTGGGGTTCGAACCTACTATCTCCCGAATACTGGATACTGGCCGCACTTATGTTTCAAATTATCCGAAATACATTTGCCTTGGTGTGGTATGTTTTCATGTTCTGGCCTCAGGAGATTAGTAAAACAAGAACAGTAAGGATGCTTACCTCAAATATCTTGTACTTTTCCTTCAAACACGCAAACGAAGATAACAGATATGCGCATACAAATCAAAGTAAAGCAATATGTCACAAACGTCAAAAACGTGGTCGTCCCACGTGGTCCAAGTTGTCAAATTCAAATCGACCAATAGCAATCGGGAGATGTTTCTACCAATAGGAGCTGCCGTATTCGTCACGTGGGCTTAGGGTGAGTAACGTGATGTACAACAGCACGCCCACGCGGGTGGAGGACAAAAGTATTCAGTCTGAGCCCGGCTCTCGGAAGGGTAGGACATATGCCGCTGTCAAACCCTTTCACGTGGTAGTTGTGGGGGTAAGGTTCGGCAGTACGGTTCACTGCCGTCTCAATCCTACATATATAGATTGAGACGGCGGTGGTTCGGTTATTGATGTTGGGGGGAAGGGACGTTATCGTTGAAGGAGGGATTGGATATGGGTGGGGTATAGTAGCCATTACTGAATGAAAACAGCTCATTTGCGAGCTTTAATCTGAAAATGCAACAACCCGACAACATTATAGAGATCATTTTGCAGTTGCTCACAATCTTGAAACTTATTTATTACTCTGTACAGAATAACATCATCTGCGAAAAGCCTTATCTCTGATTCCACTTCTTTACACATATCATTGATATATATAAGAAAACATAAAGGTCCAATAACACTGCCTTGAGAAATTCCCCTCTTAATTTTTACAGGGCAGGGGAAAGCTTCACCTACTCTAATTCCCTGAGTTCTATTTTCTAAAAACAGAGCCACCCATTCAGTCACTCTTTTATCTAGTCCAATTGCACTCATTTTTGCCAGTAGTCTCCCATGATCTACCCTATCAAATGCCTTAGACAGGTCAGTCGCGATACAGACCAATTGACCTCCTGAATCCAGGATATCTGTTATATCTTGCTGGAATCCAACGAGTTGTGCTTCAGTGGAATGAACTTTACAACAGTATGGCTTCTCTTCTGTGTCCGCATATGAACAGTTAGATCAGACTGCCTTTCTTTGTGAATGATTTGCCACAGACATTGCAGCTGTAAGGTTTAACGCCTTATGGGTCCGCATATGTTCGGTTAGTTTGCCTCTCTCCTTATGACTCGCCTGTATGCGTCCGCATATGACCGGTTACAATGCCTTTCTGTATGAATGATTTGCCACAGACATTGCACCTGTTTGGGTCCATATATGATCGGTCAGACTGCCTTTACGTGTGAAGGGTTTGCCACAGACATTGCACCTGTACTGCTTCTTGCCTGTATGGGTCCGCATATGTCCGGTTAGAATGCCTTTCTGTATGAATGATTTGCCACAAACATTGCAGCTGTATGGCTTCTCGCCTGTATGGGTCGGCATATGAGCGGTTAGAATGCCTTACTGTATGAATGTTTTGCAACAGACTTTGCAGCTTCATGGCATCTCGCCTGTATGGGTCCGCAAATGATCGGTCAGACTGCCTTTCCTTGTGAACGATTTGCCACACATGTTGCAGCTGTAAGACTTACGCCTGTATGGGTCGGCATATGTTCGGTTAGTTTGCCTCTCTTTATGGATTATTTGCCAGAGACATTGCAGCCCTATGGCTTCGCATATGAACGGTCAGACTGCCTTTGGTTCTGAATGATTTGCCACAGACATTGCACCTGTAAGGCTTCTCACCTGTATGGGTCCGCATATGACCGATCAGACTGCGTTTCGTTGTGAATGATTTGCTACAGACATTGCAGCTGTAAGGCTTCTCGCCTGTATGGGTCCGCATATGTTCGGTTAGTTTGCATCTCATTATGAATGATTTGCCACATACATTGCAGCTGTATGGCTTCTCCCCTGTATGGGTCCGCATATGATGGGTTAGAATGCCTTTGTGTATGAATGATTTGCTACAGACATTGCATATGTAAGGCTTTTCGCCTGTATGGGTCCGCATATGAACGGTCAGACTACCTTTCCGTCTGAATGACTTGCCACAGATATTGCAGTTGCATGGCTTCTTTCCTGAATGGGTCCGCATATGACCGGTGAGAATACCTCTGTGTATGAATGATTTGCTACAGACATTGCAACTGTAAGGCTTATCGCCTGTATGGGTCCACATATGATCGGTCTGATTGCCTTTCTGTGCGAATGATTTGTCACAGACATTGCACCTGTATGGCTTCTTCCCTGTATGGATCCACATATGATCGGTCAGATTGCCTTTCTTTCAGAATGATTTGTCACAGACATTGCAACTGTTCGGCTTCTTGCCAGTGTGGCTAGGCATTTGATCGGTCAAAGTACTTTTCCATGTGAATGATTTGTCACAGACATTGCACCTGTAAGGCCTCTCGCCTGTATGGGTCCGCATATCATCGGTCAGATTGCCTTTCTTTGCGAACGATTTGTCACAGACATTGCACCTGTTTGGCTTCTCGCCAGTATGGCTAAGCATATGTTCGGTCAGACTACATTTCCATGTGAATGATTTGTCGCAGACATTGCAGTTGTAAGGCCTCTGGCCTGTATGGGTCCGCATATGTTCGGTTAGTTTACAACTCTGTACGAATGATTTAGCACAGACATTGCAGCTGTATGGCTTCTCGCCTGTATGGGTCCGCATATGAACGGTCAGACTGCCTTTCTGTATGAACGATTTGCCACAGACATTGCAGCTGTAGGGCTTCTCGCCTGTATGGGTCCGCATATGACCGGTTAGACTGCCTTTCTGTATGAATGACTTGCTACAGACATTGCACCTGTATGGTTTCTCTCCTGTTTTAGTCATCTTGTGATAAGATAAACTGCTTTTGTTGACAAATGATTTGGAACATACAGTGCAAAAGGGTGGCTTGTTGCCTGTGTGACTACCCATATGACCTGCTCCTTTTTTCCAGCTGAAGGATTTTCCACAGACGTTGCAGCAGTATCGGTTATCGGTCGTGTGAGACCGCATAACGACCGGCCTTTTCCTGAAATTTTTATGAGATACTGAGCATTCGTTTATAATCCCACATTTATGCAATCGCGTGTCCCCTGTCAGCATTTTCCTCTTTGTAAAGCATTTATCAGAAAATCCGCACACTTGGAGCGGGTGGATACTGAGGTATTTCGACAAGCTGCGTCGGCTACGTAACACCTTTCCGCAGTGATCGCACTTGAGGGGTCGATTTTCCTTGTGTCTCTTCAGATGTCGCAATAGGTCCAACTTCCTAGCCAGGACTTCACTGCACACACTACACCTAAAACTAGATGATCCGCCGTCGGGAGGTTGAGGATCTCTATAGCTCACCTCGGGTCTCGATCTAGAGTGACAAATTAAAACCATGTGATCAATAGTTCAACAGCAAAATCCACTACAACTCTCACACAGGGGATTTGCTACTGGACATTCCAATCACTGATATCCAGTGCAGAGAGCTCGTTACTCATAAACATTACATTCCTGAGAGTAAACATCAACTGAGGTTAAATTTCAAAACCTCTCACTTGTTACGAGAATATGTTGCGTCTTTTCTTAATCACGATATCAGGCGCAAGAAACTTGTCACGGTTTAGAAATGTACGAGTTAATTTTGAAGAAAGCATGAGAAGTGGTCCAGCCTAAAATGGTAAATACTCGTACAAGCTCTTTAATCCAGCACATATAATTCTATCGAAATCCGTAGTCTGTTCTCCTACATAAAGAACGGCATATGCTTTGGAGTTTTGATCTTGTTGAACCACTCTGCGCTTTGTTGCAGGGAAGTAATAATTTTTGTAAAGGACCTTGTTCTTGAGGTTGTTTGAGAGAATGTCTGTGTTGTAGATATTAATAAAGTTGAGAACGTTTCTCGACATTCAGCAAGATCTGTTGAAACATGGCTAATATTTTATGAATGTTACTTTGTCACACAAATATACATATTGTATTTGTGCATTGTTATCATATCACTATACCATTTTATTATGTCACTGCGTCGCTTTTCCGAAATATGTATCTTTGATGTGCAATCAAACATAGCCAATCTATATATAGGACGGTAGGTTTAAACAAGGACGTTCATACTTACTACCATGTACTACATCAGTCTACGTCTTAATTCCTGTATTTAACACGGAAGCCACTAATCCTGATGAAATCCTGGAAAAGCTGAAATATAACAAGTGTACGACGGCTCTCTCGCTAGCATTGATTTCTCCTCAAGACACTGCTGTTAAAGACATTATGAAGGCAACACAGAATATGGCATTGGTGGTAGCGTTTTATTACAATGTTCTAATATTCTGATTTTGAAACCTAACGCAACCTATCATGCCCTTGATTATTCTTACACACATTACTTTAACAATACGGATACAAGGAGCATGAAAATCAAGGCTTGAGCCAAAATTCGACATGACAAGACGTTGAATTGCACCGTAGTGGATATTGCTGCTATGTAAAAGAAGGAATATTATTCTATTTATTTCAAAAGATCACGGGCAACGTGATTATTTTTAGTGGTTTGATAGCGTAGTTGGATAGCATCCAAGTCTGTGCCTGTCTCCCCACCACAGAGTAGTTCTACATATTCTACGAAACAAGGGCGGGAAATGCAAATTTCTTGGTTAAAGGTGAGATCCGCTTACAACTGGCACATGGGAAAATCGATCACGCAGGCTAAAATATATCGTAACATGAACTGGTAATTTCCAATTCATGCTGTATGAACTGAATTCACATGGCCCAGTCGAATGCATGACTGGCTCACAAGCAAAGTAATGGGAGGCTCGACCATGCATTGTTAGCGCACTCTTTGGAGAAAATAAGTGGACAAATGAAAGGGGGGGGCATTGATTCCAGATATGACAGACTAAATCTCTTGATCATCATACAAGATATTGATGTTGACACCACTAGACAACAGGGGGCAGAAAATACGACACTGGATAGTATGTCATGCGTTCTGTGGCATATCACACCAAGCAAAGGTGCAAAAGCCTGTAACCCTTCTTCTTTACGCGAATACGTGATTCCCGTGACAAGTAATTTATCAGGTTCACAATTTTTTTCAGTAAAATAATGTTTCATTTTGCATTGATAAATATTCTACACGAACCAGCTATATTGCTGTAACACGTGCCGCTTCTCAGGTGACAGATACGGGTTCCCCGCTGGCCTGCCGATGAACATGAGCAAAATATAAAAGCTCTCGCGTACCAAACATGTACAAAGTCTTTAATGGCAACTTTGGCGGAGATGGAGACGTTCACTAGGGACCAGATGGCGGAAGAGGTACACTAAATTTCTGGAAGATAATGCAGAAAAGAGGGTAGCGTTTCTTCTCTAGAGCAGTGGCTGCAAAAGGCATCCGTTCTCCATGTCCACAGCTGCGTTACTACCTTCCGTCATAAGCCCTTAAATGCTTCAAGACAAGCCGGCCGTAAAATATACCGTTACATCATTACAGAAATATGTCTAATGGTATCGGAGCCAAAGTTAGTGCAGCCCCTGGACGGGACGCGCATTGCCAGTGCCCAATCAGCATGAAAAGTATGCTAGGGTTACAGTCGCATGGGCTGTGACGGCTAACCATGCTAGTACCCCATTTTGTATCCCATCATTGAATTATGCCTGGGTGAAGCAGCGAATAAGCCACTGCGCTTGAGAGAAGGCTTGTGGGCATCTGAGAGGTGCGGAAAAAAATATGGAATAGAGAAAAATCATGTGAAAAGAGGTGCGGTTACTAACTGGTGTACAACAGAAACCGAAGAACAGCTCATGGTGTTGATATTGTCATATCAGCTAAATTTGACGGTTCAGTCTCCGAGGTGCAAAAGTTTGACAATCGCTTGATGCAACTCGTCCGCATTGGGGACAGAAGGAAATTCCAATTATTCAGCGCAACGCTCCACAAACTGACGTGCGAATGAAAACCAAAGATGCGTTCTGGGCACTGCCTGACAAGAAGACCGCTGCCGCTGATCTGAATGGACGTGTCGGACCGAGGAAAGAAGAACAAACAGTCCATGGCGTTCATGGACATGGAGAAAAGAACGACGATGGCCAACAAATTCGCGATTATGCAGAAACTGATCATCGCAAACACACGGTTCAAAAAGAGTGATATTCATCTACTCTGTACTACAGTGGCTCCCATCCAATTCGCATTGACTACATCTTTGTGAGGGGGTGAAATCTCGAAGATGTTCTAGAGATAACAGTTGCCCGTTATTAAATCCTTGCGATGCAACAACGACCAGTCATCTAAGCTGTGGATAAAGTCACCAAGAGCCCAATACTTCACAGGAAATAGACAAATTGGGATCAAATGGTTGCCCCTGAAGAAGGAGACTAACGTCGTTGCAAAAGTTACAGAGTCACAAATCACCATAGTTGAAGTGAGCTGGACTAAACTGAAAGACGCCTTTCGCTCTATTCCTGGAACAATTAAGTCAGGGCGACGACAACGAAGGATTAAACATGACATATGGCTAAGGAATGAAGATGTTAAATATGCAGTACGGTTGAAGAAGCAGCTGTACCACGAGTTTCTTGCTCGTCGGAATGCCTACAAGGCAGCCACTCGTAAAATGAAGGAGGTATTTGCCGTAACAAAATCAAACCGGTAGGCAGGTCTATATGTGAAACATGACATGCGCGAATTCGAGCGGAATTTTTAACGGCTAGTCAATCGAGCCATCGCAAAACGTCAGAAGTCCAACGTTTTTACGGCATCAATGAGGAAACAGACGATTTGCTACTGGACAGGCGGGAAGCGCGAGTACACTGGTGGAACTATTTTGACAACATCTCAATCATGGAATTTCCGTATCTACCAATCCTAATCACCTCCGCTGTTAAAGGTCCAATGTAGGAAAATGACGTCACTAAAGTCCAGGCTATGCTGAAGGAAATGAAACCAGGGAAAGCCATCTGTCCCGATTATCTTCCGGCAGAGTTTTGTTTCTCTCAATGGGAGGATGCAGCAGTGTGGCTAAAGCAAGCTTTTCAACCATATCATCAAAGAAGTTCAAAAACAAACAGACTGGCGACGGAGTATACATTCAGAAATAAGGGAAGCCCTGCCGATATTTCTAATCACGGCCCGATCATACTTATGAGACACGCAATGAGAGACTTAGAACAAATCTTCGACAAAAGGATTAGCGATTTAACCAAACATACAACAAGCCAAGCTGGATTTGTGTAAAATTTTGGCGCAGTAGGAGAAACCCATGCTGCCCGGCTGTTACTTGAGAAACACTGTGAAAAGAATAAGAGGCTTCATCACCAATTTCTGGACCCTTAGAAGGCCTTCCAACGGGTTCTTCATGACCTAATCAGTCAGCCCTACAATTACATGGCATTCCAGAGCACCTTGCTGAGAGGGTATAATTGCTCTACAAAAAAAATGAGTTGTGTTCAAGCTGCCGCAGGAGCGTCTGATGACTTCCGCATAACTGTAGGAGTCCATCAAGGCCCCGGCTTATCACCACTGCTACTCATTCTTGTGATGGACACAATTGCCACAAACCTGCGCAGTCCAGTACTATGGACACTTCTCTAAGCAAATGATATCATTTTGGCTAGACCTGCAGCGTCAAACAGAAGACTGGAACAATCGACTAGCGCAATAAGCCTCGCGCCTCAACAAGAACAAGACAGAATACATTGCATTACATCGTCGAGAAGTTGGAACCATGCATGTTGACGTTGAAGATATAGCACGAGTAGAGATATTTAAGTATATTGGCTCCACAATCTATGATGATGGCCGACTTACTGATAAAGTCAACTTAAGGATATACAAAGCCTGACTGAAGTGGAGAATGACAACAGGCGCCCTTCCGAACTTTGGACGAAGGGCCATCTTTAAACTAAGTTCTACCGAACTGATATCTGTCCTATCCATATCCATCCTGTCGTTTTCTACGGCATCGAATGCTGCCCTGCTCTAGAGGTAGAACGCCAACTAAGCATCATGGATACGAAGTTGCTTAGGTGGAAGCCTGGGATAACTAGACTAGATCACATTTCAAATGATGTTATTAGAAAACGTTTTGGCATTGCACCGATCCAGAAGAAAATTGGGGAAAGGCGTGTGCGCTGGTTTGGGCATGTGTTGCGTGTAGAGGACGATAGATTGGGAAAGTCAGAGTATACACAGAAAGTCGATGAAAAGAGGCGCGAGGGACGAACCAGACAACATAGACAGATAAAGTGCACAACGGCCTGAAAGTTGGAAGACTACAAGCAGACATGGCCCGAGACCAAACTAACTGGAGTCAATGAATCACAACACCGGACCCTGCCACCAGAAGCAGACTGATGAATATTCTGTTACAAAAATGGAATGCAATGGACATTTTACACATATTAACATTCAAATTAATTTATTGTATGTTCAAATTTTCTCCCCTAAAACCTATGTCCGATATCTATAAAAAATTATTTTCACAAAATAGTGTCTGATTGGCTGAACGCTTCTGGATTTCGTGTTTAAGTGACTCCTATAAATGCACTGTGAAGAAAAACTTATAACTCCAAAAAATAAAAAAAGGGTATATCTGTGTTAAATGGGAAGGACAGTTTCAATATCCGGTGAAATTCTACGAGTACCTGCAAGAGGGGAGTCCGTCAGTGTATTCTAGCCTGAATAGAATTTTGCAATTCATATGTTTGCTTACATACGTCATAGACAGCAGACGATCATATTAATCAGTTTGTTATTTTCACTCCGATCACGCCTATAAATATGAAGACCATGGAGGAGTGGCACAAAGTGGTCAGCTCAGGGCCATGTGACACTCAACGCCCTATGCCTGGAAGGAAGCCACATAACTAAGTGGTTAGTTCAGGACCATGTCTCTCTCCACAAATGGAAGGTAATCTCATCACTAATTGGTAACCTCAGAAATACGTGTATTTCCACAAGTCAGCAATTAGGAAATTTTATGAATCTTAAAATCTTTTCTTATGTAATTCAATACCCAACTGGCATGGCAAATAGTTTAGACATTTTAAAGGAAGTCATTTAAGTTGCGGCATGATATTTGTAGACTGTTGAAATGAGAGTGAGGAAACAATAGCGCCTGAGGTGAGATATAAAACAAAGTGGGAAGTAGCAGATAAGATGCGGTCGACTGAATCCTTCAGAAGCATCTAAAATCTATGATGTAAAATGGACTAAGCTAGGTAAACAATGGACTGTACTCTGACATATATGCCGAGAAAAAAGAAGACACATAAAATGCATGTCGCTTTGCTGGTCTCTGCACAAAATATGTTTAGAAAGTAGAAAGCTAATTTAGACTCCATCAAAAATAGAAATATGATTTTGTGTGTGAAAAGGATTCATAAGCAACATTTTTACTGGTGGTCATAATACAAGATTGTTCTCTAACGTAGCCTATTGTGTCCCGTTACACATGAATGACAAAGAAACAGAGAGTGTGAGCTGGTACTTGGTAGTTCTGAGTACCGACATGAATATTTCTTGCCACTAGTTGTGAAAGTACAGTAGGAACAAGTCAGTGCACCACGTAAGAGCCAAGAAGACTCTAACAACTCACAAAATCAAATAAACCATTCAGAATTCATAGTTTCCATCACAAATCTGGTTTGAAGTCAAACCTTAGGCTATGACTAGCCATCGCATGACCTGCTGATACAAGGGCTTGGTTAAGAGCACCAATCCGAGACTATACAATCATTTCCCACGGATTATCAAAGATCACTTCACACAGTAACCAACAAAGGTGTGACAGCAAAAAATTAATTAGCAATGTCACAACTACAGTTCAAAAACACTACTGCATTAAATGTTTTAAAACAGGACATACACTTGTGGTACTTTGTAAGGTCAGTGACAATAATTACAATTTTGAAAGAATATTATATCACTACGTTATTTACCTATTATTATTATTATTATTATTATTATTATTATTATTATTATTATTATTAGTATAGGGCAACAAGTTAGATACATATATACAAATATATAGTATTTACAAATATACACAAGCAAGAAACATGTTTTATAGCAGAATGTCCAGTTGAGTGATCGACTGTATAGCTTCCTCTGTTGGTTCCAAAAAGTCACTCGGGCTACCTGTGTAGGAACGTCGTGCACATTCACTTACAATATGGGCTTCATCTGCCGAGATGCACCACAGTCGCACTCTGGTGATGAGATATATTTCAACTTATAAAGGGCATCCCTGCATCGTCCATGATTTGTTCTCACCCGATTCAGAGTGGTCCAAATCTTACGCGGCAGTGATGTTCACCAGGAAAGATGTTGTGTAAGGAACTGTCTGTGGCAACTTTCCAGCGATTTCTCCATTCTTCTAAAGGGTGAAAATTCCCATCAGCCAATGCGACAGCATCATGCGAAGATGGATGTCCTGCCTCCATGCTCGTTACCTTGAGAACAGGAATATCATCCAAAACAGGCAGTTGAGGCTTCATTTCTATCTTCTTGAACTCTCGGATGGGAGTATTTTATCTTTTTAAAACAGGTGGCATTATACCTGACAAAATTGGGAGCCAATAAAGGGATGTGGACTGGATAGTACCAGATATTAACCGCAAGCTTACATTCAGATGAGTATCAATTAGTCTTGTATATGGGCTATCCAGCCAAACTGGTGCACAGTACTCACCACACGAGAATACCAGTCCCAAAGCAGATCATAAAGTCTTTGCTGATGAACCCCAACTTGAGCCATACAATTTCTGAAGGATAATATTACGTGTTTTGAGCATTTTTGACAGATTCACAAGATGTTGTTTGTAAGATAGTGTGCGATCAAGTGTAATCCACAAATATTTGGGATAGCTGCTATGCCAAAGTTCTTGTTGACAAAAACGTATGTGAAGTTTAATACCAGCTTGGCGATTATTCAGGTGAAAACATGACACTTCTGTTTTCTTAGAGTTAGGACACAGTTGCCATTTCTTGAAGTGAAATCAGGTCTCTTTGTAGCACTTCTTCTGTCACACTAAGGTATCGATTTTGAGTGGCTAGTGTTATGATATCAGCATAACAAAATGTTTGCGATGATGTTTCTGGGAGATCGGAGATATAAAAATTGAACAGTAGGGGAGACAGTACCGATCCATGAGGTAATTCATTTTTGAGCTTCCTTTCTCTACTCATACTATTTCCCATACACACTCGAAATTTTCTGTCATTGAACATATTGCTTATAACCTGCACGATGGTCCTACGGGGTGCAATTCGGAGAAGCTTGTAAATTAATCCTTCCCTCCAGACTGCGTCAAATGCTGCTGTAAGATCAATGAATACAGCTGAGGTCTTCAGTTGTTTCTGGAAACCTGCTTCCATGTGGAATGTCAGTGAAAGCACTTGATCGCAGAAGCTGCGATTTGGCCTGAATCCAGCTTGATCAACTGTAATATGCTGAAAAATAGTTGCGCTGTTTCTGTTGTGGAATAGCCTCTCAAAACGAAGAGCAACTGGTCTATAATTGCTTGGGTCATTGGCAGGCTTACCTGGTTTCAAGATGGAAATCACTTTCGTTCGTTTGAATTCTGCTGGGATTTGTCTGTTCTGTAGAAGGTCGGTAAAAAACCGTAACAGCCAACTTCTTGCATTCTTCCCTAAATGAATGCGAAATTCTGGTTGAATGTCATCAAAATCTGGAGCTGTACTTGGTTTAACGTCTTTGAGAGCAGCATTGATGTCTTGCACCGTAAGCGGTTGTGAATACCTTGATGTGCGTGGTGTTCTTGATTCCCGAGTTTGGAGCTGGCGCCGTATGTATTTGGTATGTTTCTTATCTGATGGAGTTTGGGAAGTTGTGACGATGTGACATGCTACTTCATCCGGAATAACTCCAGGCTCTTGCTTCACCAAAGGTGTCCTTCCTCCAAGTTTTCTGCGGTGCCCCCAAGATCTTCAACTGGAATGAGTTAGGTCGATATTCTCCAGTGTCTCAATCCACCGTTCTCTCCGGGTAGTATCCATGCTGGAAAGAAGTTCATCAGCTATGCTTTCATAACCAGTATGCAGATATTCGTTATAGAGTGCATCAGTCTCTACATTCCAACCAGGGATGTATTCTTTTCTATGGCATACTCTTCTTAGCCGCCATCATAACTGCATCTACGAAACGCTTGTAATTGTGCTTGGGAGCAATCCACCGAACACATTTATCCAGTTCAGTGGTGAATGTTGACCAATTTGCTTTCCTGAAGTTCCTCCGAGCATGTGGTATTGACCGTACAACAGGAATTTTGATGCCAATGTCCACTACAATGGGGCCATGTTGACTGTGGGCAAAATGTCTTAACACTTTACGACTGGTATGTAAGGGCTGTCCTGCCTCATTGCAGCTAACAAATCACAAGTCAGGATTGAAATCCCTATTTCATGCAGCTGACTGGAAAGTACCAAGATCTTTTGGGTCAAAAATCAGATGGAGATTGTTCATTTCTGTCTATTCTACGAGTTTCTTTACACATTCGTTGTCATTCAAGTACTTCCATAGTTCGTGATGGCTGTTGAAGTCGCCTATATAAACTGCAGGGTGTTGAGCAGTCGGGAGTACGGTACTTGACCACTGTGCGTTTGGGGGTTTATAAATGTTAAAAATAGTAACATGTGCCACACGCACAGCAACACAATGGATGTCTTCGTCTTCGTTTTGAAAGAGCAGTGAGGCATCTTGGATATTATTACGAACATAAGTAGCTATACCATGTGCACTGTGATATGTTGCACCAAGAGCTGTGTAACCATTAATGAGGCCCTTTTTTCGAAACTCTTCTTCATTGGCTGTATGGGTTTCCTGTATACCCACAACATCTATATTATTATTCCGGATAACTTTGGATAGGTAGTCACATTTTGCTCTGCTGATGCTTTCTACGTTAAGCTCGAAAACATGGATGAAAGTCCGATGTTTCTTGTCTGGTAGCTCTGAGAAGGGCCATTTCCATGAAATACTTCTGCCATTGCTGGAGGATCTTTAAAAAGATAGGTCCAGCAGCCACAGTTATTGCTCTCTTAGCACCACCCGGGGGTCACGTGTAGGGCACTTTGAGGGTAAACCTACAGACGTGAAGCAATAATGTACCGCCTATTTATCTACTTTTATGAGATAATAAATTCACTTACTTGAAGAATTCTGAATTTTTTTAGGCAACCTGCACAAATTTAAAACTCCACTTGTAACTTTCCATTTTATTAGTTAATACTAATTGTGTAAGTATGTTTGCAATCAACACACTAGAAGCACCTGACTGACAATGAACACTAAAATGAATCAGAAAGTGTGACCACATCACTGGAATGAACATAAATTCAATAGCACATTTTTTATGCTTACAACAATGCACAAGTTTTATTTGAAAACTATGATACCAACATGTAGCATAACTGACCTCAAAGTTTCATTTCTACAACACATTATCTGCTTCGGCGTCCACAAATGGAGGAATCTGACTTAACACACAAGAGAACAGAAATGATCATAAAAAAGGAATCTAACCAAATAATTTCTAGATGACATTCTTCGAGTCATCACATTATTGAACTCAGCCATCTTTATATTGATTAATGAAACTGATTATGTTAGTTTGAAATATTTATTGTTTACAATGTACATAAAAATTAACAATTTCGAATTTGTAGATTTAATTTTTAATCTACAAATATCGCCTTTTCTGTGTATCACAGTTGGCATGAACGTATAAAAATATTACTCAGAATATCTGGAAGCAATAGCTTCAGATAGCATTTCAGATGATACGAATGTGATGAACAAATGATGCAGAGAAAGTGAAAGAAGGAACACTTTTTCATGGTTGCTTAAAGGTATTGTAAACAAATACACTTCAAAAATATCTAGCTTTACCAGAGATTCTTTTTGTAGATATATATTGAATAAAACTACGAGTACATGATGGAACATTAAATATGACCTTAAAGTTCCTGAATATTTTAGATAATTTTAACCAATAGAATTTTCACATATTAGTGTTTAAATGTAACCTTGTAGAGACAGGATTGAACTGATGAAAATGGCCACTTTTGGAGATAAACCAACCACTACTGAACACAACTGTGAATAGGTACAACATATTCCATATTGTATAGGACTTGTAGTATACGTACTTTGTTTCTTCTTTGATGTATGGCAACAGCTGATCATCAGTTTGTTCCTCTATGAATATTTCCTCCTTAGTATCTTCGGAAGGCTGTCAGTAAGAAATAAGAAAAGTAGAATAAAGAAGTAAGGAAATAAAAATATATAGGCCTAAAATAGAAACAGCTGAGAAAATAAATTTCATAGTGGCACAACAAGACTATAATTAATTTATCTCCCATTTAAAAAATATGTAATGGAAAGGAACAATCAAATGAAAATCCCATTAAATGCAAGAGAGGTGTCTACCTTGGTGGCAAATGGTACACAAAAATACATTATCATCAAGCACTAAATTTTAAAAGAACAGAGAAGAAGAAAATTTCCTTAAAAACAGTATTATACAATTTTTGCTATTTTTTTCTATTAAGCACACAGCTCATCCTTAATAAATGTATATAATTTTAAACTCTTACTCATAATATTTTCTGTTTCACAATCATAGTCAACACACATACCACTTGTGCAACTACTTCAAATAATACTATACAAATTCTATTAGGTTAAAATTTACATTGCATTTACTTATTTATTTTATTTTTCTTACCCTTTTTGGAACCTAACGTGCACAATGACCTGCTGTGTTTTAACCTGAGTCCCTTTTGCCACTGCTTTTCAAACAATTGATGAGATATAAGAACATGAAAAGGAACACACTGTTGGACAGCAGTAGACACAGTAGCATAGAAACGGGGCAACATTGCAAATTTGTAAATTTAAAATCACCTACATATTTGTGAATATTCAGCAGAGCATATGTACACATACGTGTATGTGAACATGTACAATTTTAGGAAAATAAATAATAGTAAGCAGTATCTCCAAATCATTACCCAATACCATTCCTTGCTTCTGTTTCTCTTTCTGTTGATCCCTAATTCCACAATGACTAGCCATTTTCTTCATCCTCTTATATTCATACTGCCCTGTTCCCATCTTCCTACATATGAGTTGACTTGTCACCTCTTTGTTCATTTCCATGTTCCTATATACTTTCTTTCCAAAAACACTTCACTGTAATATCAAATAATCCCAAAGTACTCCCACCACTTTCCCAACAAGTGGACAATGCTTATGTCATAAGCATAGAAATATCCATCATCCCCCTCTATACATCACATTAAGACCAAAAGCATTAATCAGTTAATGTCCCAATCAATGAATGAATCAATCAATGAATCAATCAAACCACAGCAATTAGTGCTGTTGGTTGTTTAATTAGAAAAAAGATTGTGGAAATATATGAAACAAATTATTTCAATCACTAAATCATCTTCCTATAAGTGAACATTTGCCAAAATTTGTCCCCTTGAATTCAAACTTATCTTCATGTTGCGACCTTTCCTACACTTAAAGAACATGATTTGAATGTATTCATCAACTAATGTCATTCCAAGCCATCTCTCCAATGACATATCAGAATATACTGCTTAATCAAAAACTTGTCTCCTTTCTCCAAGTCTCCCCAGCTGAAATTTTGCAACATCTCTGTAACACAACTCTTTTGTTAGAAATCACCCGCAAGAAATGGAGCTATTTCTGTGGATCATTTCCTGTTCTCTACTCAAGTAATACTGATGATGGTCTCACACTCTCATTGTGGCTTTGCTGGAGATTTATATGCCCTCTCCTTTACAACCCCTAAAAAACCTCATAATCATATTAAGAGATCTGTAAATTTTATTTTCAATATGTTTAAATGATTACCATAATGAAGCTATATCCTTATTATGAATAGCTAGGTACTTACAGAGATCCCCCATGAAGAAATTTCACCCATCAATACAATAATAAAACCGGAGAGGACTCTTTCTATTTGTGAAACAAAGAAACTGACTTTCACCACGTTTACAAGTATAGCATTGTCCGATGTCCATCTTACAATATTGTCAAGGCCTTTTTCAGTTACTCATAAACCTGAAACTTATTTATTACATAGAGCGTCATCACTTATTTCAGTTCATTATTCATATTGTTTATATATATCAGAGAATAAAGATCTCATCATACTACCCTGTGGGACCCAATCCCATAATTGTTACAGGATCAAATAAAGCTTCACCTACTCTTATGCTCTGAGTTCTATTTTGTAGAAATACACCAGACGTGGCCAAATTTTAATGGTAAAAGGTATATTTCTACCTTTATATAAACTATCGACCTTTATAGCCTAATCCTTGAACTTGTTTGGAGGCAAAGTTTCCACTTGGGATATCCTGGTCCACACTATTGTATTTTTTCATACAGTGGCTACAGTGAGAACCACAATGTAATTTCATTATTCACATGGTTTTGTGTCATTTTTGAAAGTGAGCATGTTCTGTTGTTTATCTTTATTATCTACATATTGTTGTTGTTTGGAAGTAAATAATGAGACCTATTGTTAAGACTGTGCATTCTGTAAATTACATGTATTATTGATACTATTCAGGAGTTCAGTTGTATTTCTTAAGAGTGGTTCTAGAGAACTGTCAAATTTTGAGGTTATGGGAAGACGAAGAGACCTTTCGCCAAGAAAGGCACTGTCAGAGAGCTACTTCTTGAGAAACGTCATTCACAACAAGAAATAGATTCTAGATTGCAAATACCACAGCAACCTGTAAGTAGAATTTTAAAATGTGAAGATAACGGGAAGACAAAATGTGATGATGATGATGATGATTGTTGTTTTAACGGGCCTAACAACGAAGGTCATCGGCCCAAGACAAAATGTCAACAACGTGTTGGAAACTGTGGGCAAAAGAAGAAACCAACCCCAAGGAGGAAGCAAAACTGATTAACTTGTCAGTAAACAACCGCAAGGTTACTAGTTTGGATTTACGTAAGAAATTAGAAGAGTATGGGTCATTTGTATTAGCCAGAACTCTGAGGCGAGAGCTGTTTAATGCTGGAATGAAAGCAAGATGACCTCAAGGCAAAGCGAAGTTACTCCTGCTATGGCTGCAAAGAGGTTCCAGTGTGCCAAGACTCTCCAGAATTGGTCATCTGATGAAAGGAAACAGGCAAGTCCATGACAATTACTGTAATTCCTAAATTATCATTCATTATCCCATTATAACCCAATCTAAGTGATGTAACCGTACAGCACAGTAAATGTATGAAATTCTTCTTTTAAACCTTACAGCTTATTGCATTTAATGCTAGGCTTATTTGTTTTATTTATTTCAAGTTCGCTTTAGTGACGAATTGGTATTTCCTGTCGAAGAAGAGACAAGTCAATATGTCAGAAGATAAGGAGAAGCATTCCATCCAGATTGAGTGAGGCATCCAACTTCAGTGATGGTCTGGAGTGTTTTTTCTTGGTATGGCCGTGGACGATTATATATTGTAGAAGGAACTATCAGACGTGAACGGTATAGTATTAAGAACCCGTTTGGTAGCTCAGGTGCAAGAGTAGTTTGGCCAAAGTGAATTTATTTTTATGCAAGATGGGCCTCCTTGCCACAAAGCCTAGAAACAGTCCAGACATGAACCCCATAGAATATCCTTAGCCGATAGCAAAGAAAAGTCCAAAGAAAAATAACGACAAAAATTGGCTTGATTGAGAAGCTCGGTCAGATGTGGTGTCATGATGACGATTTAAAGAGTCAGTGTAAAATACTGTTTGAGGGTATGCCCAGTCTAAACAAGTCACTCATGAAAGCTAAGGGGGTGCATACCAAGTACTAATGTCATGAACTTAAAAATTGGTAACATCTCATGTGTTCAATTCTCAAATTTTTAATGTTTAATAATTTGGCCATATCTTTATAGTCACCTTTTAGCCACTGTTTTATCTATCCCAAATGCACTAATTTTTTGTCAATAGTTTCCCGAGATCTACCCTAAGAAAATCCTTTGATATGTCAACCGTGAAACATCTGACTTCCTGAATCTAATATATCTGCTATATCTTGCTGGTATCCATAAGATGAGCTTCAGTGGAATAATGTTTCCTAAATCTTAACTACCTTCTATCGAGCCAGCTGGTAATTTCTTAAATGTGTATAACATAATCAGAAAGAATCCATTCCAAGAGCTTGCATGCAACACAAGTCAAGACGACTATTGTGTAATTACTAGCCTTAAGTTTACTACATTTTCTCTATACACAGAGTGCTACTACACTAAGTATTCATTCATCTGGTATAGCTGTTTCATACATACTCTAATCAATATCTCAAAGAACTGACTTTCGTATATGCCCAGAAATTTTACCCATCCCAGCAGCATTTCTACTTTTAAATTTTTGTATATTACCTTCAATGTTCCTTATAGTGGATATTGTAAAGTAATTTCAAAGGATTAGGTGAAATTGTCAACTGCGTCAGGTACTGCAAAAGGACATGATCATACCATTGGTGACATATCCTATGCGTCACGAGTGACGGCTGCGATGCCCATCGACTAATGAAGTACACACATTCCCATGTTGTGTAATTGCTACTTCATACCTTTCTTAATCTGTCAACATTCATCACCGTACACAGCAACAAGCCGTAGTAACACGGCTGAAAGTAATTCCAGTATCAAGGAAGACAATATACACTGCCTGCCGGTGCTCTCAGTGCTTTTCAATTAGCATTCTGGCAGTGAAAATTGCATGAGTTGTTCCAACACCCTTAGTGAAGATGCATTGTATAGCAATAATGCCGGCGATTTCACCCAGTCAATAATGAAGGCTACTCTAAAAGATCTTCTCATGTACAATTGGGTGCAATTTGGATGGTAATTTGCACATTCTGCTGAATCGTCATTTTGCTCAAAAATAGGCACAAGGATGTTTACAGCCCAATGACTGGGAACAGAGCCAAAGTTAACACTGGCACTGAATAAGCTTGTCAGCCAGTTGATAATGAGTTCTTTAAACTGCCTCATCTTCCAGAATTTTGCTGGATGGTCATCCGGTCCTGGCGCTTTTTGGTCCTTCATACTCCTAATGGCACTCTCCACTTCCTTTGATGTGATGCATAAGATGGGACTTACCATCAGGAATAGGGTAATGTGGTAATTCAATGCAGGAAATATCTACATATGTTGTTGCCAATGATTGAGGATTTCTTGTTTGTCCTCTAATCACTGGTCATCTTTGTCTCTAATGCAGACAGTGTGCTCAATACTTGAGTCAATTTTCGTCAAATGGAAAACAGTTCTCTTCTTCTTCCCTTGAGCTCAGTGGTGTACAGTGTTTATCAGAATTACACCGACAAAAATTCAAGGATGCTCTTCGTATTATCTTAAGAACAATGGTTCAATCAGACTGGCGGGAAAATGAGGTTAAATTGTTACTTCCTGGTGCGCGATTGAAATTGAAGAGCTGCTGCCGCCTTTCAGGGAAGATAAGGGTAGGGAGGCGTTGTGGAGTGTATGAGCAGATACAGATAATGCTTCCTCATACGACTTCAATATTATTGTCTCTAACAGGCAACATCCACAGTCCATTTATCTAATAGCCGTAACTGCACACACAGTTAAAGAACACACTGTACTTAAGACACGCATGTTAGTCAAGGAAAGCACCAGATTGTTTCTCCTCTCGTCTGTTTGTCGCAGTAATATTCTATATTAATTAACATGCTCGAAGATTGTGTATTCTTTCCCTCATAATATTGTAAACTCATTAAATACTGAACGAAGGAATCAACACGCACAATGACTTGATTACAGTGTACGTTCAATAAGGCCCCCTCCTACTTTGGTGTATAGTTCACTATGGGGTAGTAGTGAGTGACTATGGACTATGTGGCGAACGGTTTGGAAAGCGGCCTGTATTCTTGTTACAAGATGTCTTCTCTTCTATAGGGTTCAGATAGTAGTCAATTCGTGTAGAACAAACTGTACAGTGCCTACCGGAGTGTGGAAGCGACTATGCGAAAAGAACGAGAAACTTGTGCATTCGCATAGAGAATTACCTATTTCTCCAAATTTCACTTCCCCTCCCTTATCTTTTCTGACGCACAGCGGCTGAATCTCTGACATAGCAAATAGAGCAAGTTCATCAATCTGAACTGTATGACCGGAAGTAACAAGGTCACTTTAATTTCCTCAAAAGGAAACATTTCCCCGAGAATCTGACTGCACCATCATTCTCAACATTACACGAAGAGCATCCCTGATTTCTCTGTCAGTATAGTTCTGATACACCTTGTACACAGGTCATTACAGTGAGTGCGTCTCGATTCTGCGACAGATTTCTTAGCCACAGGTTCCTCAAAGACAATTCTTTCCCTGTGTTCTGGAGTCTTTTTTGAAAGCCAATTTATATACAGTATGCCTCGTCTTATCCTACAACTCTTCTTGGAGTGCAATCATCCATAGGAACGTTAGATATTCAGTAGAAGAGGAACTAGGTTATATCGTACCCAAGTTTACTGTGACGGTTGCAGTGAAAGATCTGTAGAATGTGTCTACATGTTGTCAAATGCATTAAGACCAACAAGAGGAAAATTTCTGTTGTTGCTAGGGTCTCCTTCTAGTCTTTAAGCTTCCACCACTTGATGTTCTCGAGGGCATAGAGGTCCTTAAATCCGCTATGCCTACCTTATGCAGAGGTGGAATACAGTCAGATGATATGACATTCACATTCTTTCTTCGTCGTAGATCACAGTGCTGAACAACGATAAGGTCAATTTGCTTGCTGCAGTCACCACAAGTGAAACCTCAAATATGAGTTCCATCATCATATCAGGTACTGAAAGTATTACCACCATGGCAGCTATAAAAATTCTTAGTGACCATCATGCGCATTAAGGTCATCACAGATAAGTAGAAACTCATCTTCAGAATACGCTGCAACATGACCTCGTAGCTCCTGCCAATGCTCTTCCTTATCCAGGTCATCACAGCCAGATTGTGATATAGAAAACACATGTTCGAGAGGATGCAACGTCGAATGTAATTCACATAAGGCTGTCGGTATAGCGCTGAACCTCAGCAACTCAATCTTGCATGCTTGCGCACACAATGAAATCAACACCACTCCTGCCCGATGTAACCTGGCAGATAAGTTCACAAACATCTTTGATATCATGAGATTTCTGGCCTTTCAAAAGCGAGCAACTTAAAATCTAATTACATAGCTACACTTCAATTCTAAACCGGACTTACATTATCCAAATTGCAACAGGTTAACAGGAACAATAGAATGAAAAGATTAACTAATAATGAAGCAAGAATGATATTTACTAATAAAATAACTATTCTACAATAATTCTAAGCCACATTTAGATGTATCCTAACTACAATAGTTTAACCGAAGCAACAAATATTCCTGAAGTATGAATCTATGGAACTTATGAGAATGTAAATATTCATTGACTATGTACATAAAATTTAGTTTCCTTGATTTATCAAAGAGACAAAAAGGTGAATAGTTTCAATGTAATTATCAGTCAAAGAACAGTGGCCAGTTATAATCATAAATTTAAGCCATATTAATGAAAGTTAATTGAACATAACCTACGGCATATTGTTTATTTGATGGTTTCTACCATTTCTCTTTCACACCGACACAGATAGGTAATATGGCGATGATGAGCTAAAAATGGCTAGGAATGAGAAGGAAGCAATTGTGGCCTTAATTAAGGTATATTCGCACCATTTGTTTGCTGTGAAAATGTGAAACATGCACTTCAGGGCTGTCGACAGTGGCTTCGAGCCCAGCATCTTATAAATGCTGACCTAGAGCTACATGGTCAGTTATTCAGTACAACAAGGAAGCAATTGCTTGAATTCCTTATCTTCCAATACTTTTTGTGAGAGTATCTTAATATGTAATTTCAAACAATACGTTAAAAAGTAAGTTTTTATTTTAAAAATTCAGCTTTCACAGTTCCCCAGATGTACATGCACATTTGGACATAAGCTTTCATATACATGTCCAAAATTTTACGATACATGGGGTTACTTTGGAAAAGTAAAGAGTAAAGTAGAATCCCAAAATTCTATGCAGAGCATGCTTTCCTCCCTTGAAGTCAAGATGGGCTGCCTACGTATGCTCTTCGGATCTAGGATCGAGGTGGCCCTTACTTCTTCGCAGCTTCTATGTATGCCCTTCACCAAGAATCCCTTTAAGAGACTTATCAAGCCTATCGGCATTGTAATTACGATAGACAATGCTTCCAAATTTATGCTTATATTCTTGCAACACATTCTGAAGTAACCCCATGAAAGATCTCCTGCTCAGAAGAACAGCCAAAGACATGATTCTTGAGGTGATCAAGCTAATGCAAGTTGAACCTAACAGAACTTCAGTTAGAGTAGAACAATTCACTTCAACTAACATTTCTTGACAATGAGAACATTCGGTACCACACGATACAACAAGCAAAGTCTCTCACTGAGGGACAAAGGAAAAGAGACAACAATCAAGAAAAAGGTTTATCACAATAGTTCTATGAACTTTGACTGTCCTGCATCAACACAGATCTATCCATATTAAGAAACAAAGTACAAATTTATGTGAAGATAAACCGACGTCCAGAATGATCGCATGTAATATTTGGAAGCTAATACTCAGAGAAGTGTACGAAAATACTAGTAAATTGCAAGGTATATGCTGTAAACGGGAATCATGCATGAAAGTTATCTGGGCATAGAGAAATACTCACGGGTCAATTTATCTCCAAAATGAGGAGACTGGGTTGGATCAAACACATTTCAATGACACGTGGGTGAAATATCAATTAAGAAATAGTAAATGTAATGATTATCATTATTTTACTGTAAAACCAATTATAGCATTAACATTAACAGCTAAAAGATAGCTGGGCATCTCAGAGAAGTTAACTGTTAACAATGTAGAATGACACTGCGTAAGCACTGTACAAGTCTACAGATAATTTAAACCTTAAAGTTCTACACAACAATCTATACTGAAAATGCGATTTTCACACCACACACAGGATTTCTGCAAACTAATTTTACTAATTCAACAAGGCATCAATAATCAAAATAATGCACTTTTAATACTTCTGTATAATTAATACAGCAGTATATACTGTGGAAATAAATCTTTCATCTACAACACACTGCACCCGAAAATGGCATAATTGGAGTTAAAATTGAGATTGCCGCAAAAGCTTAATTTAATTCGGTCAATGGGTCATTTATAACAGCTCTGGTGAAGGCCAAGATCTGATAACCTTGGAGAAATTCGCCTTTAAGCTCATAGCTGCATGGTCGTGTGGCGACCCGTCCCTATTTTCTTATTGGTCAGGAGGTTAACATGCGACAGATATGAACAGTTAAAATTTTCAAGGCTAACACCGCCCGGCAAGTTTTCAGAATTCCTCACAAGACCAGTTTTGAATCATGATACTATAAGAAGACGTGAAGAAATGTATGATTGGTTTCCTACTAATCAAACCTTCTAGACTGAGGACTGATAAAATAAGTGTGAAATCGACGCTCAACTTACTCAGATTTTACTCTACTGTTTTCATACTGTTCTACTTTAAAGCACAACTTCACTTCGCTTTCCCACTATAATTCGACAAGATATTCAATGCCAAACGTCGTTTATTAGCCGTGATGTCTTACAAAGGGAACAGATTATTTCGTCTTCTGCGCGACATAACCACTACAATATTAATTCCGGAACACGTGTGGTGTGCAAATCATCTGAACCCGCAAGTTACCTGTCGACTGACATTTAAATAGGCATGGTTGGAACACATATTAATGTGCTATTTTAGTTTCAGTATGTGTATATGTGTGTGAGTGGAAGCCTACTGTTACAAGAAGCCTGCAAGACAATGAACAAGGGGAATCATCACGCTGCTTGCAAGAGGAATCTCTACTGTCATCATGGTGCACCTTGCAAGGGATATTACTTCCGGAATGTGCCACTAAAAGGGGAGATCCCACAACACCCTAAAGGGTGCTAAAGGGACCAATCGTGAGACGTTGCCAGCCAGGACTTAATCAACTTCCATCATAAAAGGTAGAGAACCTTTTAAAATATTAATTTCTTTTTCAGAAGGACTTCATTCTTGAAATAATATCTTCTATTATTTTGTGTTGTTACAGATTCTTACCGCTTCTCATCTACTTATTGGTGTTGGTAAATTTTGTGAATGATTGAAATACACTCATGTCCATAAAATCCAGAGCACCTTGAAAGACTAGGAATAGGAAGTTCAAATTCACAGGACATATGCATTAGTATGTTCTGAAGAAACGATTAGCATTTGAAACATGCCGATCCTCAGGTTCAAGGTCCACATCGATATCCCTGCGCACAACCACGGACTCGTAAATTGTGCCTGCGGCTCTCGTTGTCACTATAAACCAAAGGTAATGGATCAGCGTGACTTGAGCAGACGTGCCTGATGCCTCGCAGACGTATGCAAGAAAAGTATTGTCAAGTTAGTGAGTTTAAAAAAAGGCGAATTATTGGCATGAGAGAACGTGATACATCTATCTGGTAAACTGCAGCTTGTGTGCGAAGTGTGTCGGCAGTGCAGCGGTTGTGTACAGAACGTTCATAGAAGGCCGTAGATCACAACGAGATGGGTCCGGTCACACCAACCAGAGAAGATCGACACCTCATCCGGATGGCATTGCAGCACAGATTTGCGTCTTCCTCGGCTCTGGCGCAACAGTGGAACACATCGTTCACTACCAGGAGTGACAATCCGTCCCCGTTGATTACGATATGGGTTACCAGCGCGTCTTCCACTTCTCCGCCTAACTTTGACCAATGTGCATAAACATGCTAGACTGCAATGATGTATGAAACGACGTCACTGGGGACAGGAATGGCAGCAGATTGTGTTTTCGGACGAATCCAGGTCCTTTCTGTTTGAAAATGATGACCGCATTTTGGGTCGCCGCAGACAGGGGGAGAGGCATTACACTGACTGCTTTCACACAAGACATACAGCGCCAACTAAAGGCTTATGGTGTGGGGTGCTTTTGGGTACAACCACAAATCACAGTTGGTGTGTGTCCAAGTCAATGTTACCAGTTTGACCTACGTGAATGGCATTCTGCGAATTTAGCCACACCCTTTCTGCACAACACCCCAGACGCCTTATTTCAGCAGGTCAATGCGCGACCACATGTCGCTGCATGGACACGTGCTTTCTTGTTGTCACAGAATGTCAGACGGTTGCCCTGGCCCACCTGATCATCGGACTTGGCGCTAATTGAAAATGTGTGAGATATGGTGAAAGGACGGGTGTGGAGCTCTGACCCAATGCCAACCACCAAAGATGAACTGTGGAGCCAGGTGAATGCAGCATGGATGACTATAATCCAGGACCCCATCTGTGCCTTATACGTGTTGATGCCATCACACATGGAATAAGTTATCAGTGCCCCTGGAGGACTCAGCGCCTACTAGGCAACGGGGCACATGCCGAACCTGGGGTACTGAAATGCTAATCGTTTCTGCAGAAAATACTAATGAACATGTCCTGTGAATATGAACTTCCTACCTCTAGTCTTTCAAGGTATTCTGTTGTTTATGAAGATGAGTGTACTTCTAAGAGTTGAAATGTGTTGATATTGTAATAGTTCTATTATTTGAATTTCATTAACAACGTAGTGCACTAACAATTAAGTGTTAAAAATCACAGACCAATTTGTTTAACTTAGAACCTAAAACACTAACAGGGATGGATACGGTGCATTCCTTTGTGAATTTTTTACATAATATTACACCTCATCTTGCATAATTTCATCAATGAAGTATAAATTGTCACCCAAATGTTCCTTATGTACATTAGGAACTAAACTTATGTTATGTTAACTTATGTTAAAAGTAATGAACGTGGATGTAAATGAAGGAGTGTTAATAATAGGCTTTAATAACATACGATGCTCTATTTAAGAAGGCGGTTAGTGCTCAATTGAAATAGCCTAGCCTTCTTAAGTGACAGAATGGAATGATAGCTCATATTTATGAACAGTGAGGAAGTAGCAACCAATATTGCATTATGAAGAGTATATTATTGAGCATATGAAGCGAACAGTACAGTTTAAGGTAATAAATCACTCTCTGTGCTCACTCAACAACACCAAGCTTGTCTAATTAAGGAAACGTATCTAATTAATGCAAATATTAAACCATTATTAGGCTATCTTCTATAATGTGGGAAGATAGATTGACAAATCATCTTAATGTGCTAAAGTGATCATTCTTCTAGTTATTCGATCATGATTCTTATAGCGAGAGAGACATAAGTTCTCGAATGTTCAATAAATGATGAAGAACACACGTAATGTAATAATCATGCCTAACTAAAATGATTAACCTCACATGACCTAACTTTTGGAGGGTGGGTGTATTTGAAAAGTAGGGCTTAGCCAAGAATACAAACTTAACCTAACATGCATGCATTCGACTCGAGGCCTAACATCACAGGCCATGTACTCAACCCTAGGCTTAACCTTACAAGGTCATTAGCTTTACAGACTCAAGTTTGATGTCCAAGAGTGCTGGCTTAAGCTATCAAGCACGGATTTGCTGCCCGGCTTAACCTTACAAGGGCGTTACAGACTCGAGTTTGACATTCAACCCCAGGCTTAACGTAACTAGACAAGATGAGACATGGTGCATGGGCTTTAGGAGCTGAGCTTCGTAGTGCATGGCGGCCATTCACATTATTTTAATAAGACAAGACAGATGGTGTAAAGCTTAATACATGTGCTTTATTCATGGGGGCATAACGCGGAAAGGTGACATCAGGTCATGAGGCTGAGTGACTGCAAAAGGCCAAAAGGGCTACAAACTAAAGGGCAAAAGGGAATGAGGTATGGCCTAGGGCTCAGATCTGAATGTGGAACAAGATGATGATATGGGACTGTGGAGATGGTGAAAGGTTTAACACATGTGCACTATTCATAGGGACATACCTCTATAAAGCTATTTCAAGGTCCTCAAGCTGAGCGGCTGCAGAGTCACAGATGTTGTTGCGTAATGTACTGCTGGTTTTTAGTGTTTGGAACTCTAAAAGTTTATTGTAACAATTCGAGCTCAGAAATTTGAATTTTAGAATTATTCTAGAATTCTTTTTTTTTGCTAGTTGTTTTACGTCGCACCGACACAGATAGGTCTTATGGCGACGATGGGACAGGAAAGAGCTAGGAGTGGGAAGGAAGTGGCCGTGGCCTTTATTAAGGTACAGCCCCAGCATTTGCCTGGTGTGAAAATGGGAAACCACGGAAAACCATTCTCTAGAATTCTAGAAATATAATACTGTTGATATCACTTAAGAGATTAAAACTTAAGCGTTCAGAACATCAAAAAAATGTTCACTACATGTGACTGGGACTGCTGAGTATCATGCTAAGTAAATGACTGCACGCTGAAAGTTTCTATTTAATTCTAAACACCTAACATTTGAGCTGCGTGAAATTAAAAATTTCCCCACACCGACTGGAAATCTAACTCAGCAATCTTTCCGTTGGACTGCTGTCTACCATAGTAACTAAATTATTGTGTGTTAAATTCAGAAACACCCAACTTTTCAGCTACAAGAAATGAAAATTTCGCCGACCCGACTAGGATTTGAACCCGGGACTCATTTACTTGGGAAACAAACAACCATGCTAACGAAATGACTGTACATTAACAGCTTATGTGTTTCACTGAAGCACCTACTTTAGCGTTACAAGATTCAAAGGAAAAATCACTAGCAATACTAGGATTTGAACATGGAGCACGCTTTGACCCAAAGCTGAAGTGCTATTCAAATATCTAACTCCAAAAATTCAAACTTCTAATTCTGAGCAAAGAAAACAATCGCTGATTTGGGTTCTCAAACCTGGAGCTAACTTCGACTCAGAACTAAAGGTCGTAAGTTCATAAGAAGAAAAAATGTTGAAAGACCTCAACCTGACCCGGAGTCGATGACAAGCTTTTCCTTCACTGAAGACTAAGTGTGAACGATTGGCACAAACTATGTTAACTGAATGTGGAAAGAGAATGCAACAAATTTTGTATTAAGTAAGGTCGTGACACATGTACGTCTCAGCAAAAATGAAATTCATTGTAGGAATATTCTGATCAGACTTGGAAATATTTGCTGTGACATGAAATACAAAGTTCATTGTTTTTGCAATTAGCCTAGCATGCACATCTAAAAAAAGAACATTGGCGGTACGAGCAAGTTGACAAGACTTGGAAGTAACTTAATTGCTAAGAAAGGGAATACAAAGTTTATTGTTCGTGCATCGAACTGTGGGCTGCAGATTTGAAACCTGGAGATGTGTAATTTCCTGCTGAAATGTTTACATCACATGGTACCTAACATTAGAGCAGGGGGCAATTAAAAAATCCCCAGGCCACCTGGTAATCAAATTCAGCAAACTTTCCCTTGGACTGTTGACTATCATAATAGCTAAAGGATTCAATACACACAACCATCGAGCTAAACTAAATTAAAAATCACCGACCAGACTAGGAATCGAACCAGTGGCTTCTTTACATTGGCAAGAAACAAGAATGCTAACTAAAGGACTGTACATTAAAAGCTTGTTTGTTTAATTGAAACACATCAAATTCGAGTTCCTTTCACGGGGGTGGGGGGGGGCGCAATAATAATATTCTCTTTACGTCTTACTAACTACACTCGAAAGTTTGAAAAGTTTGCAATAATAATTTTGAAGAACAAACTACTTTCATGCTCAATAGTCAACGTTCACGCACAATAAGAAACATAAGGCCAGCACTTTAACCTCTTCAGCTACTCAGCTCCGCAATGAATTTGCTAAGTGCAGAAATTTCAATCCCCGCTTTAAACAATTTTGCAAGATGCCAATGTGCCAAAATTTAGTCCTGCAAGCTTTCCTTCATGTGCCAGTAAACCTAACGAAACAAGGCAGTCGTATTTGAACACTTTCAAATACCATTGGGCTGAGCTAGAATAAAACCTGCCAAGTTGGGGTTAGAAGACTAGCGCCTTAACCGTTTGAGCTACTCAGCTCTGCTATTCAATTATTAAGTACCATAAAAAACACACAATAATAATGATAATAATAATAATAATAATAATAATAATAATAATAATAATAATAATAATAATAATAATAATTTGGAGAATCCAACCCACAAAGAAATGTTACAGTTTTCGTGTTTTTATTGTTGGCGAAAAACATTACAAAATGAGGATCGGGATAAGGTTAACTATGCAGGGAGCCACAGCTGAGTATTCCCTAACACTACTGATGAATGGTATAAGGAGAAGAAGAAGAGGAGGAGGAAAGGCTAGGATGAGGAGAAGAAGGTGAATAAGAAGAAATCTGTCGCTCTACAAGCTCGTTTCATACAGATATTTTTAGCACATACTTTTAAATCTTCCTCGGTTTGATATCCCTCTGACCTCCTGCAGAAGGAATTTCCATTCACAAACTGGCCACAACAGTGAAGGAATTATTGTAGGTAAATGATTTTTGCTTAGGAATAGCGAGCAATGTCGAGCTCAGCGCTCTGGTGTTTTTATCATGGTGTTCAGAAAGGCTATGAAATTGTTCATACAAGTAAGATGGGGATTGTAAGGTAAGGATTTGATACAATGAAGTTAGGGCATGCAGCTTGCGTATGTCTTCAAGGCGTGGCCATCCGAGGTCGACATAAGACTGGGTAAAATGATCTGAAAATTTCAGATTAAATATAAATCTTACACAGGCATTCTGTGCACAACGTAGTTTATCCCGAAGCTCGGTTTTCATGCTTTTGTAAACTACGTCACAATAATCGAATATTGGAAGAACGAGGGTTTCAACTAGTATCTTCCTTAAACTGAATGGGGAAAGTAAATTTGAAATTGTTCAATAGGAGCAGCATCGCGAAAAATCGTCTACTCACAGATATTGTCTGATCCGTCCACGAGAAGTGCTGTTCAATGACCACTCCGAGACTTTTTAGAGTAAAACTTGCTTTTGAAGTCATACATGAGGAGTGGACATGCAGTAATTAGTGGAAATAAGTCTTGAGTGGGCAACTGCTATGGTTTGGGATGTTTTGGGTTTAAAATAAGTCCATGCTGGGAAGATCATTAGCTTATGGCTTCTAGTGTGCCGTATTCATGTGTGACATATGCTACAGCGCAAACAAAACCAACTAGCACGAGGTCCGGAAACATGGCGCCGGAGCAGTTTAGACGAGGACTGGTTTATAAATGTCGAATACGCAATGAAGTGATGGTGAAGAAAGGACTTTACTTTCATCTTTAAGCGGAGAAAACGTGTATATATGTGTAAATATTGTTAGAATTAAATCAAATGTAAAATGTAGAATGTATGAAAACAAGACGAAACCAAAGATTGAACACATAGGGTAATGTTACGGAGTATAAAATATCGAGATTTGTTAATAAGAACGGTAGCGACATCTAGGTGTCAGTTGATGTAAGTAAACACCTAAGATAGAGTTCCACATCTAGTATCTAATTTTGTTATTCTATGACTTGTGTAAAACGTTAAAAGTATTCTTGTTCATGGTTAATGTCAATGTGATGGTAGTATGGAAATGATACGTAAAAGTTAGAAATTGTATGCAAAAGGAAGTTATTAGGGGATATGTATATGCAGTTAAGCGAATGCACCTGGCCGAAAATAACGGTGATATGCTTATGATTGTATAAAGGCCAAGCCATTACAGAAGGAGCAATACGATATATAATATTGTCCGTATCGTAAATAACTTCATATAACTTCATATAATAAGAAGTGTAATTGATTTACTAGTGGCTCTGTGCGTTGTCAAAGAACTAATATTAACCTTTTTCATGTGTAATCTGCATGAGTCTAAAATGATGTTGTCAGAAATGTATTCAAGAAGTACTAATTCACAGGAGAATATGGAGTGCTAAATCATGTACGAGTAGGTCCAGCTGAGAGGATGGAGTGGTTACCGGGATGGATAACTTAAGCCAGTGATTCATATAACCCTGGCCATTCAAGTCAGTAACTGCTTTCCATTATAATGATGTCTTTTTACTGTGTGCACTTTATTTGATGCAACATGCATCTGTATTTTATTTTAGTTACTAGTTTCTTTAATGTAGGTAGTAATGTATATGTAGTACATGTTCTGAAGTAGTTCGCCAAAACGTAATAGTAATTACACCTCGAGCAACGTGATATTATGTTATTTGGTATATAGGAATTCTCATAAGCGTTTGGCGACTCGGCATTCGAAATGATACGATACCATGCGAGTGAATGAATGGTAATGTTAGTGGATGACTTCGACATCGCTTATATTATGTTGTAGTGCCGTGATTACTGGAAGACACGAGCCTATGTATAAATATGTACCAACATTAACATAGAATCAGCATATTTATCGCGAAGCTAACCTTGGTAATGCAGGTAAGTGACACAAATGTAGTAATGTTGTGAGTAATGACACTAGTGTGAATCAACGTGAGATAATAATAATAATGACAATGATGATGGTGTGAGTGTCAAATATATTAAGTACCTGCGATGATGGTGGTCATTGTGTTGATGAATAATTCAAGTGTATTAAGTGCTTGTGGTGGTAATAGTTATTATGATGATGAATAATAAAACATGGGGATGGTATCGTGATATGCCACTGATGTGTGGGTTAGCTTACATAAAATTTAGTGGTTGAAATAATGAAAAGTGCTGTGCTGTGTGGATTATTTAATAAGATGGGAGGTGACAATGAAGATTTATCTTGATGTCGCTACATAGAACGTATTATTTAATTGCGTTATGCCAGTGTGAAGTTAGATAAAGCAAAAGGAGGTGTAACACTCGTATATAAGCTAATGCTGAAATTGTAATGCCCTGGTATAAAATGATGTTAAGGTTATAATACTCTTACATGATTGAATGCTGGGATCGTAATGTTGATATGTAAGTGTAGGCTAAGATGGTAAGGCAGATAATTATTAATTGCGATGAGATGTCGGTCACAATTGTCCTATCGATTATCGTTACGTTTCGGATGTCATATTCAAAATTTATGTCAATCATTAGGGTTTTTAGTCGGTATGACGGCGACGTGTTTGAGGCGTGCATAAGGCTTACCACGCGTACGGCTTCGAGGATATATGACGTGATATTAATAAGTTAGATGTTTACTTCATGGACATGGTAGTTTAGTAGATGTAGTAGAGATGTCGTATGTGGTTTTATTAACATTTGAGTGTATATATTCTTGTCCTTATGTATATTATCTTTGATTATTTATTTTATGCATTAGCATTAAGGTAACATGATCCTCGAAGGTACGCGCGAGGATGGACGTGTAATTATTGTCGCGTTGAGGCGAACCTCATCAGGACGTACGAGTTAGTTCAGGTGGTGATGATTATTTATTTTAATTAGGTTAGGCATCACATATAAAAAGACAATATTATCAGCTGAATTTGACATGAACGAGATTCTCCTATTGAAAATCAGACATCAAATCAAAACTGAAGGAATAAGAATACCTAAAACTTGTGGAGTAAAAGAAAGAACACGGTCATAATGGTAATTTTCCAGGTTTAGGCATGTTATTATATATATATATAGATTTAGGTTTGGAATTTCAAATAGCTATTATAAAATGAGAAATGATCAATTTGAAATCACTGCATTATGTTGAATCGGGTATAAATTAATTAAATTACGACAGCCGTTTTATGTCATTACCAATTTGTTTTTCGGTAATATTTGAAATCTGGGTTATACTTTGGTTTCGTCTTAACTAGTAGGATCATTTATATTAATAAATATAATCCTATCCAGAATATCTCCATCTTTTCATTATAAAATAGATATGCATGGCCTTACTTATGAAATTAATTCAAATTCCAAGATCATATTTGGTATAATCAATTTTAATTCAAGACAAGGTCTCGATTGTTACAAGCATGTCATAAATTATGAAAATAGGTGATGCAAACATAACGGCGATTGGCTTAGAAACTTTAATATAGAAATTTGATAATAAGCCGCCCGATAGGATTCCGAATCCAATTTTCCACCGTTGATGCGATTTCTATTCACCGGAACATATTAGCTAGCTGAGGCACATACAAAGTCCTGTGTTCCTATGAAACAGCCCCACAACAATAAAAGAACCCGTCAAGACCCTGGGTGTAGAGTGCTCCCAATGCTAACCTATGGGGCAATGCCACAAGGAGGGCGTACTAGATCCATGCTCATTTCCTCGATTGCTTCCGAAACGTCTGTTGGTTTTGCATGGATATACAATTTACGTTGCCAGCAAAAATGTGACATTTACAATGAGTCAGCTGTTTAGCTAAGTCATTGATATAGACAGAAAGTGGCTAGGGAGCTAGGGTTGACCCTTGTGTTACACCTGTTTTTTCATATTGCCACGAAGAAAAGGTACCCTGATTGACGACACTTTGGTGACGTTCGCGTAAATAGGCTCCCATCCATTTCAGAGTACTGAAGGAGAACCCTGGGCGATAAAGTTTGGATAGGAGCAACTCATGGTCTACAGAGTCGAATGCTTTGCTGAAGTCCAACAATACTAGAATTGTCAGCTTTTGCTCATCAGTAGCCTCATCACTCACGCTTAGTAAGGTAGTACATGTACTGTGATTTCGTCGGAAAGCTGACTAGTGTGGTCGTTGAGATAGTTCGTGATTTGATTATGCACAATGTGTTCGAGTCCTTTGGCTGTTATAGACAGTATATTAATAGGTCTGTAGTCACTGTTTAGTCTAGGAGATTTTGTTTTTTGTAAAGGATGTACCAGGGCCATTTTACAGACAGTTCGATATACACTGTTTTGAACGAAGAAGTTGTATATGAATGTCAATACTGGAATAATGGTGTCGATAATTTTCTTTATCATTATAATGCATATGTTGTCCACCCCTGTGGATTTAGTTTTAATTTGCAAGAAAAGCGCTTTCACTTGCAGAGGTGAGACATAACTACAATAAAATTTGTCTCTGCCTATGCGTAGTGGGTTGTAATTTGCACTCAAAAGATTTTCTTTTGCTTCTTCGTTTAACTGAACATGGGAAGACATTAAGTGATTATTGAATTCATCAACAGAAAACTCCAAATCGTCTGCCTTGTTCGGTTTATTTAGTCCGAATTGTCGGACTGACTTCCATAAGGTACCGGGTCTTACGTGAGGTTTTATAAGGTCATGGGCGTACGATAGTCGAGCGCTTCTTACTGTATAAGCCGTTTTAATACATAGTCATTTGTAATAAAGTTTTCCTCTGTCGCGTAATGTTTATATTTCCTATGAGCTGCATCCCGCTTGGCCATCATTACTTCTAATATTTTTTATCCACGGAGGAGTCTTTTAAAGATGCGTGCTGTTCATAGAAGGGCGTGTTTGTCAAAAATGTGAAATATCATGTTATTGTAAGGGTTGACCATGTTGTCAATGTTAGTTGTATGAGTTATCTCCTGCCACAGCATCGAAATAGCGTCTTTCAATAATTGTTCGATGTCAATATGGCTATAGTCTCTGTAAGTCACATATTTAGGTTTATATTTGGGGTATTGCAGTGCGTAAGACATAAAGATAATGTCATGGGCTGACAGTCCGGGAGGAGATATCTGGCCATGATGTAATACTCTGTCAGGGTTGTTCGTTACTATTACGTTCAGTAGTGTGTGTGAAGTTTTAGTGTGGTGAGTGGGAGAAAGTAGGAGGATCGCCATACCGCATGCCAGAAACATGTTCAATAGATGGGTGGTTTTGGAAGGATCTGAATCTAGAATGTTTGTATTGAAGTCTCCCATCATTATAACATGTTTGTACATAGGTTCTGTTAAGATCTGTCTCTAAGTCATTCAGACGGTGAGCTTTAGGTGGCTTGTATACAGCACCTACTAAGCATTTCACAGTAGAGACCTGTATCTCTATGAACATGTACTCAGGTTTTCGCTCATACGGTTGAGGAGACTGACAGATAATTTGAGGTATCAAGCACAAAGAGACAAAGCACAGACCCCACCTCTCCCTTTGCCAAGTCTCTCATTCCTCAGAAGGCAGTAGCCAGGTAATTCCAGATTCTTAGCCTGCTGTTTGACTTTGAACCAACTTTCACTGCATAAGATTATATCAAAGGACAGTAGTATGAAAATCGCTTTTAGTTCATGTATACGAGCTTGAGAAACTAAACTCTTTGCATTAAGGTGACATGTGAAGTGCGCTTTTATGTCTATTTAGGGCTGACTGGAGAATGTGTGTTGCAGCTTCAAGGAGTGGGGATTGGGTCAATGGACTAGCAGGTAGACAGGTTGAAGGGATGGATTGGGAAGGGGAAGTGTGACAAGGGAAAGTATTGCTATGGTCATAGGGAATACAGCTGTGGTATGCATTGCCAATTAGTAAAATAAAATTAACTATAACACAGCATGCGACTATATCCTATGAATGGTCAGCAATTAACATATTTTAGATAGTGAAATTGTCCGTAGTAGTAATAATATTAATAATAATAATAATGTGCAACAGCAGATTAGGCATACAGAATACACAAGTAGGAGCTTATTGTACGTAGTGTTGGTGTGAGATCTATGTGGACGTAATATGGAGGCCTAACTTAAGTTAGAACCAGTTAGGAAAATTAATAAAAAGGGTAAGTAGATGGACAGGTGGTAGGATCAGAAGAGAGATAAGCAAATAGATATTTATATAAATAGATAAATAAATACAGTAAATGGATAGATAAGTAGAGAGCTAGATACATAGATAAAGCTACTTGAAAAAACTAGGTTCTCAGCTGTGACTTATGTTGAAAGATGGGAGTGGACTCACATTTCCAAGTGATAAGGCAGCACTGCAACAGAAGCTTATGTCATAGGAAGTTCCATTAACTGGCACACTCTTAATTTCATCCCGTCGGCATTTTTGATTACGATGTCTCCTGAGTAAGTCAAAGTGTTTGTACAACCAAAATGCTGAATTGCCATTTTCAAGATGGACATTCTGATAGCCATTAGATCTTCATGGATTTTCGAGGATGAGCCGTTCAGTTTCCTTTTCCTAGTGAAGATATCCTGACATGAGTGATAGGACAAAAATTTCACTAGGATAGGTCTCATTTTCCCTAGTGATCGAGGTCCTGCTCCGTGACACCTATCAATGCCATTAAGTCTAATATCTACACCTACTGCTTTGCACACGTTCAGCACTGGTTCATCACAGCTTTCGTTCGAACATTCAGGGATGCCGAAAATTCTTACATTACTTCTGCTGCATTGCTCCATTGAATCACACTTGGCATCCCTATCCTTCTTCAGTTTGTGGATTTCTGTCTCCTTCTTATCAAGTTTTTTAGGTAACTCTGAAAGTGTTCTGATATTAAATTTTAAACTTTTTTCAAGTTCTTTTATGACCACTTCTGTTATGCAGGTCAAAATGGCCTGCACAATTTTTTCAAGGAAGCTGTCCGAATTAATGATGTCGTCCACACACACTTCATGAGGCAGCGTATGTTGGCAGCACTGGTAGTGGCTGGGCTTCCAACTCCGTTGTTTCGGTGGGCCATTTTCTTTACAATGAAAATTTGGAACAAAAAGAAGATCAATACCGACAAAACATGTGGGTATATACAAATGTAACATTTCTGCAAGTTTTTATCACTTCTACTGCTGTATAACACCTTGTAATCACTTGATTACTGTGGAGCCTCATTCACTCATGTCCGTCACCAAACATTTCAATAGATAGGTTAGAAAAGGTTAGAAACTATACATGGTGCGGCCTGAACGGTGTCCTGATGCATTATACATTTACACAAGGTTTACCTACATCAGTACGTTAAATAATTGTAATAATAATAATAATAATAATAATAATAATAATAATAATGAGCACTAGAATGAGTATTAAGTTTCAGCGAATTTCACACTTTCCTGCATTCTTGTTGTTGTTGATGCTTGTTGTTTTAAGCGGCCTAACATCGAAGGTCATCGGCCCATTTCCTGCATTCAGTCAGTGTTTTCTGTCAGTATATACATTTTACGAGGTAGTGACTATCGCACATGTCATTTCAAAGTAAACAAACAGTCATCCGTTGGGTTGTGGTATTTTGTCTATACGCAAATTTTGTTGTGGAAGCAATGTATTTAAGCGATTAGAAAATTGAGAACGCTATGTAGGCCTTACCATTCCCCAACAACACAGAATATACACTAGTAAGCAGATCAAAACATTGAAAATTCGATCGATCAGTCGATCAATCATAGTCGCTACTGCTTGCTATAGCCTATCCATATAGCTACTGATGCTATTGGTTACTTCACATTCAAGATCACACTTGTTTTCTTTAATGTTTATTCAGATTTATTTACAATTTATTCCTGGCATAAAAGACATACCCAAGATTAATGTTATAAAAATTGAAACATGTGCTTCTATTAATGGACAAACATGGTATGACCATTTCATCTGGCGGAAGAACGAATTTCGAGACTTTTTTCTGAATTCCCTGTTATATCCTGGATTTCCTGCTATTTATTGAATTCCCTGACATTCCCCGGTTTCCCGTATGGGCGAAATTCTGTTAAACCTGTATTTGGATGGTGAGGCCAGTCTTCTTTTTTTTTTTTTTGTAGAAGTGAAAAGATGTTCATGAATGTGTGTTAATGTGTATGTCTTTACTAGCTGATGTGATAACCTCCTCCTGTCTTATTAGTCAAATGGCGATGCTCATGCTTGAAGTTGTCTACAGCTTCAATGTTGAAATCTACTATTGAGGGATGTGTGGTAAAGAATCTGTAACGAGAGGAGGGTAGGAAGATATTCAAGATTAGGATATAAGGGTTAAATTTGACAAAAACTCTGTGTATACATTTACTTACCCCCTCAACCTTTCTGGTGATAACTAGTTGCCTTTGCAGCATCAGAACAAATGACACTTGCACATCTTGTATTGTATCTGTGTGGCATTTAGGGAACGGAGTGTGGCGGAGGAGAGGAGATGGGCGGAGCATTGAGCTTATGCAGTGTTGGCTGTAGGCTGAACATTTACACCGATAATGGCAAAACTTCTTCGAAGCAGCTAAAGAAATCAAGGCTTTCTCGCAAAACAACCCTCAGAAAACCAACTCTTCACACAACTGCAGGCATGAGACTGACATGGCATTTCATCCCTCCTGCAGCAACACACTTTGGTGGAATCTGGGAAGCATCTGTCAAGAGTCTGATATATCACCTCAGAAGAGTGATGGATTCTTATCGCTTTACCAACAAAGAATGGACCACTCTCATAACATATACATCCTTTCACCAAACATCTTTTAGACGTGCCTTAATTGTGTAAATTGGAATTTGTGAATTTAGACATATCTTAATTGTGCAAATTGTCATTTGCGAAATTACAACAAGTCTCCTCATATTTATAACACACGTTCCTCTATGTAACACTTTGACTAGAGTGATCAGGATCGTGATTTTTATCCCTTAGGAATGAGATCATGGCTGATGATGCCCATGCAATGGGCAAAACATGTCTCCTTAAATTAGTATGACAAGATCAAAATCTTAATATTAAGAACCCAACGTGTACTGAATACATGGATTTCAATAAACTTTTGTAATATTGTTGAATTAATGTACATTTTAATACGGACCAGTCATGAGATTTGTGACATATAATTATCTGAGATTGTTGTAAACAACCCACGGAGTGAAATTAAAGTCCACTGTTTGTATCGGAGATGAACCCTGTATACAAATGTTAGACAAATGTTGTGTAGGAAACTATCAACTCATATAAAGACTATACATCCAATCATACATAAGGAAGGCCATCTTCTTGTCGGTGGAAGACTGCACAATACTCCAATACTAGTGGACTGGAAGAATTAGAAATTCTGCTTCATCTCACAAATATAATTATGATGGCAGAACACCTTCATCTACTTCAAAATGGCACTCAACACACTGAGAGAAAAGTTTAGGATCTCATCAGCAAAGGGGACTGAAAGAAGCCACACTCATACACATCTCAAGTGTTCTAAGTTGAATGCAGATAACTCAGAACAATTAATGCAAAATACACAAAAGGTGCCTCTAACCCTGACATACCCATTTGTTATAACTAGCATAGAGTATGCCTGCCCAATTCTAGTAAAAAATCGTGTGAAATCAAACAAGACCAGACCGCCTATCTACCAAGGCTGTCTAAATAGACATGATACCTGATCTCACCACAACTACATTTCTCTCCGCACTTTATCGACTTAGTTCTCATAGAGGTCAACTCCTGAATATTTACAGCAATAATGGAACAAACTTCTTCGGAGCAGCTACAGAAATCAAGGCCTTTCTACAAAACAACCCTCAGAAAACCTACTTTTCACACAACTGCAGGCATGGGACTCAAGTGGCATTTCATCCCTTCTGCAGTACCACACTGGTGGAATCTGGGAAGCAGTTGTCAAGAGTCTGATATATCAGCTCAGATGAGTGATGGGTTCTTATCGCTCCACCAACAAAGAAGGGACCATTATTACAACACATACTCACATCCCCTCACCAAAGCTAAATGATGACCCTTTTGACACTTCCTACCTAACAACATCCCATTTCCTTATAGGAGAGCCAATTACTTCACTCTCTGATCATGATTATACAACCTTGCCCACAAGGCTATACTTTCAGCAGCTAACCCAGAACTCCCAGAAGAGATGTTGAAATGAATATCACAATAAATGGGCAATGAAATATCCCATAGCAACATAGTCAAACTGAAAGAAGATTACACAAATGCTATGAAGTGGGCTATGACAGTGATCTAATGTGTATCCTGGTAATACCAATATAAATGGTCCGTTATTGGACATTTGGACGGACCATTTATATTGGTATTATAAATTTACTCATTCGGAACAAATGTTTGAGGTTCCCTATGGGAATCAACAATCAACATATCCTGGTAATGACGAATTCATTCACGTAACGAAAGTTCGGGTGAGTAACGGTGAACTTACTAGCCCTATTCACAAACACTATCCCTTACAAACTACGAAACATAAAGGCAATATAACTCTTGAATCGCTTATCTATTCCTTGCATGTTGAAGTAATATTGTTCCGGGATTATCCGTGGAATGCAGAGAGGTGAAAAAAGGTGTCTGCTTTGAATGGGTCTATCTACGATATCAAAGATTAATTTAAACATTAAAATAAACGTTATATTTCTTTTCAGATCTCAAACTTAACAAAAATTTTCACTAGGTGAAGGAACAAAATGTCAGATACAAAATACCAAACAAAAATAGAAACGCAAGGGTTGGAAATTACAAGTTTTGAGCTTCCAGCTCCAATTTACAAGTTTACAACTTCACAAATGTTGTGTTTGTTTAGATAACGAGAGATATCTCCCAAGACACAGTTCAAGAGCACCTTGCTCCAAAGGTTACACGTACAGCCTTCCGAAGGCCCCCTCAATATTACACCAATATCACGAAAGAGTTTACATGCTCCTTAAATTCAACCAAGGAGGCTATGCTCAAACCTTACAATTTCTTGCCTCTTAAGGCACAACGTACAATTTACAATTCCTTTACACAGGGGTATCTATTACCCATACTACTGGGCCTTTGTGGAAAAGAAGAACAGGATAAAATACTGGCCCAAACTCAAAATGTATGGAGCCGTACACTTGCGCTCCTTTAAAACCAAGATTTAATACCCTACCTGGGCTTGTGGCCCGATGATGCAGAGGCTAGGGAATCCCACACTACTGAGGTGAATAGAAAAAGAAGTTAATGAGTGATTTACAGGAGGAAAAAAAGTTACAAAATCGTAGTCACCTCAAGATAAATTGAAGGAGAATTCGAGATGGTAAAGAATTCTCTATTCACCGATTTACAGTTTAAGTCTGTATGAAATTTTACATTAGCAGAAAGAAAGTTTACGTTATAGAAAACAGATGATTACATAGTTAAATATAAGAATATACCCCTCGGGTGAGTTTGCGGAAATAGATACAGAGATTGAAAACTGGTGGCTTTTACCTGGGCTGATGTACTTCCTGCCGAACAATTAGGCACACCGCCTCCTCTATTAACACACACACTCAGAAATTTGACGAGTTTAGACGAGGTAACTAGAAAAAGCCGCGGCATTTATACCCGAGGGGAGGTTTCGAGAAGGCATCGGACAAAATCTGACCACAACCTCTCAATTTATTGGATACTCAAGTAGATACAAGAAGCTTATGATTGGCCAAAAAATAAATACAGAAAATTTGTGATTGGCCAGACTCCAAAGCTGGCAGGATGAGAAGGAAGTGTTGCAAACCATGAACTATCAGAATACATGAAAGTCAATTTGGATGAGAGAACTTATAAACACAAGACTTCTTTAAATCATTAATTATTACACCTTGCACCAGAGTGAATGACTTCAGTTTTTTGTATGGACATCTATGGAGAAAAGTTCGAACTTCTACATGTACCGGTACACCAAAACAAAACAAAGAAATTCAGTCAGTTTAAGTAATTTTAAAATAAAATATTACTCAGTTATTCAGTAGTGACATCTTCTGATTACTACTTTATGCATTAGTAGTCTCAAGTTTTGTTCGATAGTGTTCCTTAAGGCACTTCCATTAAATGTGCGGGGTTGAGGTTTACTTCCTGGTACAAATATAATAAGTCAAAATGGACTAGTAACACCACAGACCACATTAGGGAGAATAACAATATTTTTCACTTCCCAAGAGATGACTGCAATGTGTGTGGTATACAAGCGAATGCTGACAGTAAACAAGCATATAACCTACAACTTGTATGAACAAATTATCTAGAAATCAATAATTAATATAATCAATAAGATAACACAGTTGTTTCATTTGGAATCAACTAGTAAAATATCCTGTAACAGTAACAAAACAATGTGTCTTTTAGCTACTTTGTGTTCAAAACTATTTACAAATTCAAAAGTATTAGTAGGAATGATACCAGATCCCAAATAACATAGAAGAGAGGTCTTTGGAATAATCCTAACTGCTGCACAAATCATAACGCAAGATTGTGGAACAACTTGAAGGAAAAGTGAAAACTAGGTAAGTAAAGAGTCAATCTCATAAAAAAGTATATTTTCTGTAAGACTATCAATCATGTCCCCTGAAATGAAGGATCAAACCCTGGTATCCGTTGAGCAATTTTCTACCCATTTCCATTTCCTGATGATGGCTTATCAAATTATATACATTACCTCACGAGAGTTTTCCTGCGATGACCCTGGCTCTGTTAACTCTGATTTAACTTCTTCTTTCAGAGCTATCACTTCTGATACGTGTTCAAAATTTTCCTGTGGAAAATAAGATATATTAGGTATGCTCATAACACACATCTACAAATACTGTCACTAACAAATGAGTATGTTAAATCATTGATTTCCAGTATTACAGTTACTTTCAGAATTTCACTGATGTTTAAGGATGATTTCTACCAGCAGAGAACTGTTATAACCAAAGGCTGTACTGAGAATGGTGTTACTATTCTTGCCCACTCCTTATGTCAGAGACAGGATGAGATCGAGAACAAAATATAAAATGCAAAATATTTTCTAGCCATATCAGAAGATATAATACCAGGGATGGAATTGGGGCCATCTCACACAGAATTTGGAAGGAAGCAGCGATAGGCATAAACACTAAATTGTATGAACTGTTTTCATATGTACAATCATATCAATCAAATCATAAAAGTTGTGTGAACTAATTAGAATCGTTACAACTGTTCTAAATAATTTTTTGTTCTCAGCATACAGTTTGTTTATAGACAGATTAAAATACCTTGAAATAATGGAATCATATTCTCTACTCTGGTTTTGCTAAGATCACAGGGCTACATAAACCATTAAGGCAGTTCTGTTTCAAACAGCATATATAAATGCTTCCAAGTTTAAAATGAAAAAAAATAAACTTGAATGAAGCAGACTTATCACAGTCATATACCAGCAAAATATGTGATGTAGCCCAAAGGAAAAGCAACTAGAAATGAAATATTTTACTACTATAAGCATGTTATGTAGTGTTCTGTGAGGAGCTGAGGGGATGAGAACACCGTCAGTGGAGAATCAGCAGTGTTGGAGTGTATATCTGCAGTTTCAGAAGATCCCTCATGATCTACGACAAAACATTTAAATTTTTCACTTGGATTCATAAAACCTTGTCAACAGTAAAGGGGGGGAAGGGACTGTGAATAAAAGCTCATGTTTTAATATAAGTTAACCTACTACTAAAAGTGAATTAAAGTATCAAGTTCTACAATATACCAACTTAACGCATTCAATATAGAAGAGAACAGTAGCTGAACTAAGGAATGGATGAAAAGGATGAACAAAAAGGACAGGGAAATAATGAAAAAGAGGAAAGAAAAACTCTGTTTAATGTGCCTTAAGAGCCTTAAGAAATTCTTCTCAGAAATCCTGCATTCTAGAGCCCTTAGACATGGTTCTCTATATAACATAGGCTGACCTGCATTTGAGGAATAAAATGAGCTAATCACTACTCAGCCTTTTTGAATGAATTCAACGCCTGAGCGAAATACTTATTTTGAGATAAGTATATTCAGATTTTGAGCTATTTTATCCCTCACATGTCATAGGCAAATCTGCTCTTTCTTCAACACACATAATATCTTCCAGCACATTGTGGATGTGAGGGTAACCCAGAATAATCACACCTGTGTTGACTTTTTGTTTAGCAGACTGGCGTATCGTCTCAAAAACACTAACGAATGATTTGTGATTTAACTTCTTCTACACTAATTATGGTAGGAGTAATCATTTTTAACATGTGGTGCTAATGGTGGTGCAGTACTGTTGGAGAATATTAGTTTTAAAATCAATACAATGGACCAACCATCCTCTATTATAATCGGAGGGGGAAAATAGAAGAGGTGGATTCCCTACATTAAAGTTATTTAGATACTGACAGTAAAAAGTACAGACTAATCCAACCACAACCTTAAGTTCCTAAGAGTTGGCAGCTTTGTGTAGCATGTTGTGGTGTATTCCAAGACAAAGAAACAAAACAGAGTCGTACTACGCTTAGATGTCCATGCAGCAAATGGTGACTGCTGGTGTTAATATTGGGGAAGCACATAGTAAATTATACCCTTGTCAAACTTATTTAACTGCTAAGAGTAAGTTTCTATAATGTTATCTGGAATGAGACTTACAAGTGATGCATTTGTTGTTCCTTCAAGCCCGGCTGGTTCCTCTTTGATCTTTATTTCCAAGTCCATTTCGTACTGCAACTGAAGTAGAAGGTACTGGGATCGTTGATTACTTCCAATGACCTTACACTGAAACATAAGCCAGAAAAATATATTACCTTGTTGATGTCATTGCTACTTATGTTGTTTGTCAACAGACTAAGCAACAAGCTTGTAATTTTACAATGATCATCATATTATGATCATAATGAAGAACTCAAAATTTGATATGCCTGTTGATATTGTGATCATAGCTAAGGACCTCAAGTTTTCTATGACTGATACTTCGATCATAGCTAAAGGCGTCTAGTTTTACATGACTTCTAAAACAGTGATCACTTAAATAGGAAATATAAGTTAACATATCTGTCAATATCAAGATCATAGTCAAAGGACCCCTAGTATTATATGACACCATATATCATACAGTTTTATATGGAACTGAAACCGCAACAAGATGACCTTTCTTATTAAAAATCCAATGCGCATCGCTTGTGATGGAAATGCACAAAACTTCTTGAAAATTCAGTGACTATTCCGTTTGCATATCACTCTGATCACCTGGGTCTATATCCTGAAATCTTCCTACAATTTATGAAAACCTATAACTTGTTTTCCGGTCATTGACCAGGTCAGGGGTGGAATGAATAAAGAAGATAAAGGCTATTAGTATGATAGGGTCGCCACTCCCAAAGTGAGTTATTAATGACTGATAGTTGCTATGAAATGAGAATGTGTTGCTGGAATGAAAGATGACAGGGAAAACCGGAGTACCCGGAGGAAAACCTGTCCCGCCTCCGATTTGTCCGGCACAAATCTCACATGGAGTGACCGGGATTTGAACCGCGGTATCCAGTGGTGAGAGGCCGACGCGCTGCCGTCTGAGCCAAGGAGACTCCCTTCCTACAATTTATATCCTTTGCAATTAGCTTCAAAACTAACTGAACAAGATGACAACTCTTTGAGATTTGTTCTATCAAAATTTTCCTTCTCAGGATCAAATTCTCTCAAAACATTCTCCCATCATCCAGCTGATTCACTATTTCTTTATTTGAGACATTTTCTATCAATCTGATAATCAAGAACTTCTGATATCATGGCCATTCAAAGGATTCAACTCTGTGTTTTCGGCACCAGTTATTATCCGTGTTTCACTTCCATATGGTGTCGTACTCCATATTCAGTGTAAACATAATTTAAAAATTGTTCAATCTGTGAACCTAACGAACGTGATGGAGAACAGATGGAAATTTAGGCTGGATTCAGTGATGATATTTATCAATATTTACAAGGCATGTGTTAGTGTACCATGGCACGTGATCTCCGATGCATTGATAAAAAAAGGGCAGGGAGAGGAGAACCAATTATAAAAGCCATGAAAGACAAGTGAGTAAGTAGTATGAATACTACGATGGGACAAACTGTCTGGTTCAAAGTAGAAATAGGACTTCAAAAAGGATGTGTTTTATCCCCTCCAATCTTCACTACAGTCATGGAAGAAATCCACAAAAGTATACAAACAATGGGAACCAACAGGCATCTTTGCAGATGACACAGTAATATGCGGAGAAGATGAAATGGAAGCACAAGAACAAGACACTGTATGGAATTAGGAGATAGAGGAATATGGAATGAAAATAAGTATGGAAAAGTGTATGATAGTAGTGGTGTCGAGAGGTAATAGAGAAGGAAGTGGGAATATTGAAGTAAATGGAAGACCATTAGAAGTTGTGGAAAAAGCTTCAAGTATTTGGGGAGAATAATTGCAGAAGATGGGAAAATAAATTAAGAAATTGGAAAGAGAATTGAACAAGCCAATGAGTTTTACTAATGTGTGAGATGTATAGTCTGTAACTGGGACGTCCGAAAGATATATGAGAAAATTCTGCACCCAATGTATTACAAAACAATTTTGACATATGCATCAGGCACATGGACAACAATAAAACATGATGAAAGCAGAATGCAAGAGGCCAAGATGAAATTCCTTAAGAGAAATAATAGGGAGGGCAAGAAGGGATAAAGTCAGAAACATAGACATCAGGGAGAGGATTGGATTCCCTGAACTGAAAGGCAAGATAGAGTCCCGTAAGCTAAAATGGTATGGACACATGATGAGAATGGAAGAGGATAGAGTACCAAAGTAAGTATTTACAGAGAAAGTCATAAGAGAAAGACATCGGGGAATGCCCAGAAAAGGGTGAATGGATATGGAAAGGAGAGTACAGAGAAGAATGGAGTAAATGTAGAAAAAATATTCGAGGAAGGAAGGGAGTGGTAGAGAAAAACTGAGGAGGTACTTGATTCACATTTCAATGCAAAAGACTGGAAATGGAAAATGAAGAAAATTCTACTGATATGAAGACAAAAATTTATACAATTGTCCTATCAGCTCATTGCATTGAGCAATGCCATAAACAATTACTTAAGTGTCCTTTCTTTATTTCTCTGTGCATGTCACGTCTAATGACACAAACGAGTGGTGTTTACCAGAGCGCCCCTTGTAGGGAGTTCCATGTCAAAGAATTGGTTTAAATGTTTAGCAGTTTCAATCAATCAATACTGATCTGCATTTAGGGCAGTCACCCAGGTGGCAGATTCCCTATCTGTAGTTTTACTAATCTTTTCTTAAATGATTTCAAAGAAATTGGAAATTTATTGAACATCTCGCTTGGTAAGTTATTCCAATCCCTAACTCCCCTTCCTATAAATGAATATTTGCCCCAGTCTGTACTCTTGAATTCCAACTTTATCTTCATATTGTGATCTTTTCTACTTTTAAAGATGCCACTCAAACTTATTCGTCTACTAATGTCATTCCATTCCATCTCCCCACTAACAGCTCCGAACGTACAACTTATTACAAACCATCACTCTCATTTTGGTTCCATATTGAAAACAGCAAGCACACTTAGTTTACAAAAGGAGTATATTTATTACCCCGTCAATTCAATACAATTAATACCACGTTATGTGGTTAAATAAACATAGATGTTCAAAATTTTAAGGGGACATGTTCCGCCCTTCCCTTATTTGGCATCATCAGCCTTATTTAATCTTAAAACAAACATTATTTAGAGGACAATAATATTTATGTTTTCCAAAATTTGAACTGTGATGTCTTAAGGTTAAAAACACTAAGGAATAGTAGGTACAATGTATGATGTTGAGACATGACATATACAGCACATGTTAAAATCATTGTAAACAATTTTAAAATCTTTGTCCAAAAGCAAATTTGTGTCATATAAAATTCTAAAAACAACTCTTGTCTGGAACTGAAGTGGATCCTCTTCGTCAGAAAATTCGAGCATATGTTAGCTTGAGGCAATTGTCAATACAAGTCTTCAATTGAGTAGCTGGTTGAAACGTTGAGGCTGGATTTTGTTTATTTTTGCGAAGAGGAGCTAAAGAATATTGACCAGGACAAGAGGCGAATGTTTCAAATTATCTTATTAAGTTGATTGATCCATAAATTATCGTAATATATAGTAATATAACCAATGCAAGGAAAGATGTTGTTGTGCAGGTTGAAGCTGCTTTTGAAACAAGTATATCTGGTATTTGACAGGTATGTTTGAATTTCTCGTGAAAGTGTATTCCTTTTATAAGATGTAGACCATCGTGGAAAAGGATGTGCATATACTGTAATGAAACAAAGAAGAAAGACGTGTAACACGGTGTGTGTTTTACCTTCCCCTCAACATTCCGATCCTCCTCTACCACATCGATACAACACGAGGAGTAGGAACTCCAGACAGAACAACGCTGCTAATACACAAAGATATACATAGTTACGGCGAATGAGTAAGTACCCGTTTTACATAATACATAACTCTTGGATATTAACATACAATTAAAACACACACCGTCATACACGCCTTTATTTTAGTTTCTTTCATTACAGTATAACCACATCCTTTTCCACGGTTCTCTACATTTTCTAGAGGGACTACACTTTCACGAGAATTTCAAACATACCTGTCAAATACCAGTTATACTCGTCTCAAAAGCAGCATCAACCAGCATATCAACATATTTTTTGCATTGGTTATATTACGATAATTTATGGATCAACGAACTTAATAAGGTAATTTAAAACATTCGCCTTTCCTCCTGGCCAATATTCTTAGGCTACTATTCACAAAAGGATACAAAATCCAACCTCAACGTTTCAACCAATCTAGTCTATTGAAGACTTGTATTGACAACTGCCTCAAGCTAACATATGCTCGAATTTTCTTACGAAGAAGATCCACTTCAGTGCCAGACTAGAGTTGTTTTTAGAATTATATATGAAACAGATATTCTTTTGGGCAAAGATTTTAAAATTGTTTACGATGATTTTAACATATGTTGTATATGCCATGTCTCAACATCATATTTTATAACTACTATTCCTTAGTTTGTTTAACCTTAAGAAAACACAGTTCAATTTTTATAAATCATAAATGTCAATGTCCTCTAAATAATGTTTGTTTTAAGATTAAATAAGGCTGAAGATGCCCAATAAAAGAAGGCGAAACATGTCACCTTAAAATTATGAATTTCTATGTTTATTTAACCACATAACATAGTGTAATGGTTGTAGAGTCCGCCATCCTAACTCAATACGGCCGGGGCGTCACCCATCGCCCCACCCCCTTTACGCTCGAGCGCGCCAATCGGCGAGCAACACTCAAGCGCTGGGCCAGCTCTTCTCACTTCTATCCGTGGTCGCGCCGCAGCGAACTACGGAAACGACTGGAAGATTAATCTGGAGTCTTCTATTTCGCGAGGTTCCTCGATCCATCGAACATCCGGACTATTCCAGAAGGGCTGGCGCAGGTATAAAAGAGCAGTTACTTGCCTACAGTCAGTTAGTCAGTGAGAGCTAGTCAGTGAGAATTGGAGAGTGACAGGTAGTTAGTGAGTGAGTGGGAGCGAGATTGAGTTGACTGGAGAGCAGTCAGTAATAGCCTGACAGAGTGCAGCCTGATCGAGTATCTGTCTGTCGGAGCCGACGACTCGTTCCTGTCTTCCTGATATCGTGTGTGTGTGTGTCCCTTGAGACTGGCTGCTGGAGAAGAACCTGGAGTGTTCTGGAGCGGCGAAGAAGGGAACACTAGGAGACGACGTGTGAAGACTGCGGAGTTCAACGGGTTGAGTGAACAGCGGATACTATCCCGACCTGCGAGGCTGACGACCGTGACAGCGCTAACGAGTGTGACTGAGTGGCTGAGAGAGTGTACTGTAAATAATCGATGACTCTGTGCGTGTGTGTGTGTCATTGTAGATGGAACCTAAGAGAAACTAAGAGAGAGAGCGCGCGAACCGTAAGTGTACTTGTGTAACTTGTAAGCTCGGCTATCGTCTGTGTATGTGTAAATCTGTAATTACAGTGCTTAGTTAATAAATCTTAGAAATAGGTTGCTACCAGGTGCTGTATGCTTTTATTTACTTAGTTACCCCGCCAACACGTTACAATAGTATTAATTGTATTGCATATGTGGGGTAATAAATATACTCCTTTTGTAAACTAAGTGACATACCACTTAGCCGAGCACCTCGTCTTCTTTCTCCCAATTCTTCCCAGCCCAAACTTTGCAACATTTTTGTAACACTACTCTTTTGCCGGAAATCAACCAGAACAAATCGATGAGCTGCTTTCCTGTGGATTTTCATTCCATGAATCAGATAATGCTGGTGAGGGTACCATACACTGGAACCATACTCTAGTGGGGGTCTTACCAGAGAATTATATGCCCTCTTCTTTATATCCTTACTACAACCCCTAAACACCCTCATAACCATGTGCAGAGATCTGTACCCTTTATTTACAATCGCATTTATGTGATTACCCCAATGAAGATCTTTCCCTACATTAACACCTAGATACTTACAATGATCCCTAAAAGGAACTTTCACCCCATCAATGCAGTAATTACAACTGAGAGGACTTTTCCTATTTGTGAAACTTACAACCTGACTTTTAACCCCGTTTATCAACATACCATTGCCTGCTGTCCATTTCATAACATTATCAACGTCACTTTGCAGTTGCTCACAATCTTGTAACTTATTTATTACTCTATACAGAATAACATCATCCACAAAAAGCCTTACCTCTGATTCCACTTGTTTACTCTTATCATTTATATACAAGAAAACATTAAGGTCCAATAACACCAAATTGAGGAATTCTCCTCTTAATTATTACAGGGTCAGGTAAAGCTTCTCTGAGATCTATTTTCTAGAAATATAGCAACCAATTCAGCCATTCTGTTGTCTAGTCCAATTGCACTCATTCTTGCCAGTAGTCTCCCATGATCCACCCTATCAAATGTTTTAGACAGGTCAATCACAATACAGTCCATATGACCTTCTGAATCCAAGATATCTGCTATATCTTGCCGGAATCCTACAAGTTGAGCTTCAGTAGAATAATCTTTCCTAAAACCCAACTGCCTTCTATCGAACCAGTTATTAATTTCACAAACATGTCTAATATAATCAGAAAGAATCTCTTCCCATAGCATACATACAATGCATGTCAAACTTACTGGCCTGTAATTTTCAGCTTTATGTCTATCACCCTTTCCTTTATACACAGGGGCTACTAAAGCAACTGTCCATTCATTTGGTATAGCTCCTTCAAGCAAACAATAATCAAATAAGTACTTCATTGTCTTTAGTATATCCCCAGAAATCTTATCAATCCTAGCCGCTTTTCTAGTTTTCAACTTTTGTATCTTATTGTAAATGTCATTGTTATCATATGTAAATTTGAATACTCATTAGCATTAGTCTCCTCCTCTATCTGGACATTATCCTTGTATCCAACAACTGTTTATTGTTCCCCAGGTGGTACAAAAATTGTCTATGTTGAATACCTCGAGTAGTGCCACAGGGAGCTCATTTCACCCAATAGCAGTGTTTTTAGTCACTTTGTGATACTTCACTGTAAATGTAAACTTACTGCACTAACAATGAATACTACAATTTCTCCTACAGGTAATATATAAACTTTGTTACTGTGGCTAATTGAGTCGATTCTTACACATTGCCGGGGAACAGATTTCTATCTAAACACATATCTATTCAGGAAACTATGCTCAATAGTATTTTGTATATTTCAATGTAGGGGACACTACTGAAATGTGCTGTGTTTACTTGTTCTGGCCATCACAGGTTATTCTATTAATATGTTATTAGCTTTATTTTCAAGTAACTACTTTTACAGCTTCCACAGCCAGAATGTATTCCTGAGGATTGTTCTTCCATTCTTGCTAGCAGTTTAATGTTGCACTAACAACTCTAAGGGAAAGGGATTAGATTAGGTACGCAGGAGCTTTAATTAAGGTTAATTAATGATAAAATGGGGAACACGGAAACGTTTTCCAGGGCTGCAGATCTTAGGATTCGACACCATGCAAACTCACCGCCACTCGCCCCTGATAATCTTCTACACACCAATAAATCAGAGAGGCAGCCAACTGTTACCTACATCATCACGAATAAAAACCGGATGTAGTTGCTGTGGGATAATGATGTCATACTGAAGAATCTCCATAACAACACTGATATAACAAGATACAGATATCCTAAATGGAAACATTTCAAGATTTGGAACCCTACTGCCATATGTCGCAACCTGTAGTGTAAAGAAAACAATAATTAAAATTACACACTACATACTGAATTTCTTTCTGAAACTACCATCCGCAATCCTCATCTGCGTAGCTCTTCAGAAAAAGATCGTCATTTCACTAAATTGAGATATATTGCTGCTACACACATCTTGCAGGTACTTGCAACGCACAGGCTGGGAGTTTTTTAAAAAGCAAGCTAGATATATGCGTAGTCATTTTGAATGCTTAATTAAAAATAAAATTTAAGAAAATTAATGAAATTAAATAGTAAAAATTAGGAGAATGCTGAAACTGAGAAAGATTAATATTAACTTCTAATATTCTCAATTGAGATCTATATATTTAGCAAAAGTATATGACTGAACTTACCGACAATATGTTACTGGTTGTGAACACAGTGTAGAATGATACAAATCACAATTCCTCAAAGAAGAAAATCCGTAAATCACTTAACGGAATAAGCTGTAGATTTGGCTATTACGCGCCTTATATAACAACATATCAGCCACTTCGAAACAAAACCGGATATTTGAATGTTGATAAATCACCTACAACAAACTCTTGAAGAACAAATTTGATTTGCAACAGTCAGTAGATCAGGCTGAATTTAGGAAAGGATGTATTACTAATGACCACTGCAGAGTATGCGACACTTCTGCTTCTGAATCTGCTTGAAATGTGAATGGGCTTGTTATATCACCCAGTTCCAATACTTGTAATAAATCACACTGTAACACTCATATACGGTATACCAAAATACACAACTGTGGGGAGAGTTGTAGTTTAACCTTATTCGTAATGTGTACAATTGCAGTATGCGACACTGGGTGCAATGTCCCGCTAAGTCTGGCTCAAGGAGGATATGTAAGAGAGAAGGAACCTCTCTGGGTGAAAAAGGGAATACCTAAGCAGGTCCATAAGTCTTAACGAGTGTTATGCCATGGAAGGAGGGTGTTGGGAATGCACTTCGAAAACGATAAAACACGGGTACAATTCCACAATAATCGAACACATTTATTTTAATACACATATATACATGGAAGCCATCTTGCGAACTACAAAAATGATACCAAACTAAAACTTGAAGTGTGTTTCTTTGCTTATTTCAAAGCTCTCGTAAACAAATCTCAGGAGTAACAAGAATCAAAGAGGTTACACTAACTGATCTCACACAACATCCTCCCACCTAAGTCAAATGAATGTTAACATGAATTGACTTACATCTTTTATGCACAAATTGCCACTTTCATAAAATAGTCCTGAAACAATTACAAAATGATAAAATTCAATAATATAAACACAAATAAATACTATGTTAATTGACACATATCACAAATTTAACTTTTCTGGCTTGTGAATCAATCGTCCTAGACGAGTTATTTTCACTGTCTGCTTTCAAACTTGAGGACCATCTTCAGCAGGAGTAAAAGAGTCACATGCTCCGGCCTCGTGATTATCCTTTATATTTTCCTCACTTGGAACAAAGTCTTTCCTTAGGTGGTTTCGGATTTCCTGGGTATCCTCAGGTGGTTGAAACTCGAGTTCTAGTGGGTATATTCTTTGAATTGGCCTTATAAGCTCGCCTGAAGCAGTGACGACACGAACTACTCTAACATTGCCATCCTTTCCCTTAACAAGCTCGACAACTCATCCCAATGGCCAATCCATTCTTCTAGTGTCATCATTGCCAACCAAAACAATTTCTCCCAGTTTGAGATCATGTGGCTTATCCTTGCTGGCGAATAACTTCAACTGACCTAAATACTCAGTACGAAATCTTTCTCTAAGATTCTTTTTCAACTGAAGGCGATACTGCAGTCTTTTCCGAAGATCAGTTGCTTCGAACAGGTCATACTCAGGTACTCCTACTTCTTCTATGTCGTGTAGAAACATGTTTGGAGTTAGAGCAGCCAGATCTGATGGGTTGTCAGACAAATAGGTTAATGGCCGAGAATTTATGACGGTTTTGCAGTCACAGAGGATTGTCCGCATCTCTTCATAGTTGACAGATGATCGACCAAGCACTCGACGGAGAAGAGTTTTGAGCATTCCTACTAGTCGTTCCCACCAACCTCCCCACCATGGCGAAGCTGGAGGATTAAAACGCCAATCTATCTTCCGCGCTGAACTGTATTGTGAGATTGCATTCCAGTCTAGTTTGTGACAGGAGTTCTTAAATCCAACAAAATTTGTTCCCTGGTCACTGTAGACAATGACAGGTCTTCCTTGTTTGCTGCAGAAACGTCTGAAAGCTTGTAGAAAGCTATCTGTTGATAACGAAGATACCAGTTCCAATCGAACTGCACGGTAAACTCCACAAGTGAATAAGCAAACCCATGCCTTCTTCGACGTTCCATCATCGGCTTTGATTTAGAGAGGACCAGCAAAATCAACTCCAGTAACTTCAAAAATTCTTGCGTCACGCACTTTACTCTCAGGTAAAGGTGAAGGATGAGCTGCCAACTTCTTTGAACTATGACGTTTACAAATCATGCAGGAGTTAATAACAGCTCTATTTGTTTGTCTACCTCCTAGAATCCAATACTGTTGCCTCAGAATTGACAAAAGCATCTGCGTACCAGCATGACAGTTGCTAAGATGGGCGTCCATAATCAGTCGCTGAACGACTGGGTGATCAGCCTTTGGGAGCACAATGGGATGACAAAAGTCCCTGACATCATCCCGGTTTGATATCTTGGTCATCAAACGAATCAATCCCTGTTCGTCAATAAACGGAAGTAAGCTCTTTAGTTTGGAATTGAAAACATCTATGAACACTTCCTCCTGCACCCACCGTAAAATCTTCCTTTCTGCCGTGACAAATTCCTCACTTGTCAGGTCACATATTGCGTTGAGCTTTGCTGATGCGACAGTTGATCAGAAAGCGGAACATCCAGCCTACCATCCTTACAATTTTCTTGTACTGAGAAAAGTGTCGGTAATACCAATCTTTACCGATGTCTTCTGAATTACTTGATATCAATGAAACGACATTCTTCCTTCTCTCCGAATTTATCTCTTCCTCATTATAAGAAAAGTCAGTTTGTGGCCAGCAGTCTGGATTTTCTCTCAACCAACCAGGGCCTTCCCACCAACGGCATTGTATCAACTTCTTCACAGAACATCCGCGTGATGGAAGATCTGATGGGTTTTTTTCCAGGAACATGTCGCAATTCGCAACCAACTGACAGTTCTCGTATCTCTTTAATCCGGTTCATGACAAAAGCATTCCATGCTTCACTTCGCTGAATCCAAGCGAGAACAGTTGAAGCATCTGTCCAAAAAATTGCCTGAATGTCGGGAATACAATAATCCTTTACAATCGATGCATATAATCTCGTTGCTATTGAAGCTGCTAAAAGTTCTAACCTGGGAATGGTCAATCCCTTGCCTGATTTTCCAGTTGGTGCAACTCTTGACTTGGCAGCCACCGAGTGAACACTCACTTCACCCCCTTGCTCAACACGCAGGAATACAGCTGCTGCATATGATGTCTGACAGGCATCTGAAAAAATGTGAAGTGTCCAGGAGTCGTCTGGGCTGTTGCAGTTAGACAACCAACGAGGAATCTTGACTTGAGCTAAAAGAGGAACTTCTTCAAGCCAACTCAAGAATTTCATTTTGATCTCTTCATTGACTTCTTCATCCCATGTCAAACCTCTCTCCAAGTCTGTTGAAGCAACAATTTTGGTACATGTGACACCCACCGGATCAAAAATTCTATGGGCAGCACTCAAAATAACTTTCTTTGTTATTTTCTCGAAGCTAATCGAAAGAAGGTTATCTATGTTGATTGCTAGGGAATCGTCGGACTTGTTCCATAGGAGTCCTAACACATTGGTAGGTCCGGAAACATCATTACTTCCGGTCAACTCCCACCCTCGAAGACAAAATTGCCGTTCCCTCATGACACCTGAAGCTACATCAATAAACTGTTTAGCTTGTTCTTCATCGTCCAAACTTGCAAGGCAATTATCAACATAGAAGCTATGGGTAAGAAGTTACACAAATGACTTGGGCCATGGTGACTTCCCTTCCTCACACAGTACTAATGCATTTTCAAGGTGAAGTTTGATGCATGATTCTAATAGAAAAGGACTTGGAGAGACTCCAAATACAACACGACAATGTCTGTATGTCTTGAGACTTCCATTTCTGTCTAACCACAAGAATCTCAAAAATTTCTGTCTCTCTCACGAATGCTGATCTGGAGAAAAGCTCTTCTTATGTCTCCAACAACTCCCACCTTCTTCAGTCGGAAACGAGCCAACACGGAAGGTATTTTCTTAATTAAATTAGGGCCTTTCTCAAGACATTGATTGAGGCTGGGCTGTTTATCTTCTTTAGACGAGGCATCGAACACGGGGCGCACTGGTGTTGTTGATCCAGGTTTCACAACGTGACGATGAGGCAAATAGTGGCAATGAACATCCATTTCCTGAGGAGGCACTTCTTCTATCACCCCTTCCCTCAGCCAATCATCTAGTACTTCCTGATAAGCATCATAGTAACCTTCAGTCTTCAATCTCTTAACAGTAGACATCAGTCTCTTCAGTGATAATTGGTAATTATCAGGCAGTGGAGGATGGTTCTCAACCCATGGGAGGTGAACTTCAAACCGCTCTTCTTCATTGACTGATACTGTATCAAGGAAATGTTGCTGTGTAGTAGACTCAATCTCAGATCTGCTGCGTTTCTCAGATGGATCGCTAATCCCTAAAGTATCTAGAGTCCACAAATCTGTGATGGTGGCTTCTCTTGTTAGCATAGCAGTCACCACCATAGCCATACTTTCCTCATTCCTATGTTTTGAAGGTACTTTGCCCATTAAAATCCATCCCAAACGAGTTTCCATGGCCACTAGTCCAGTACTTAGTATCTTGTGGCCTCCTGTAAACAATTTGCCTGCAACATCAGCTCCAATTAATATTTCTATTGGTCCATAAGATTCGATGTCACTCAAAACAATGTTCTGACTACTTAGTTCTTCAATCCAAGGACCTTGCTGTACTGAAGGTATGGCACCACAAATTCTTGTTTGGTCGAATGCTTCAAAGTGACAGTTGTAGCTACCATCCAGACTAGAGAGATAAATAGTGTACACACAATGATGGTATACTCCAGTGGTTGCACCTCCAAATAGCGAGTGTTGGATATTTTCCTGTCTGCCAGTTTGATATCCCATTTCCGTGGCTGTACTCTTCAAAATGTAGGAACGTTGTGATGCTGAATCAATTAATGCTCTTACAGTCCGCTCAACTCCTTGGCCCCGAACCTTGACAACTAGTGTTTGCATCAGCACCCCACAATGGTTCGACATACTAGCTAAAGCTTCATCTTTCTGGTCTTGCGCACTAGAAGCCATCTTGTCTCCTGTTGAGTTTGGTCTCTCTACGGCTGAGTCTACCTGGGTTTGTGGCAACTTATCACACATAAGCACAACGTGTCCTCGACTACAAATGATGCACCTAGGCCTATTTCTACATTTCTTCGCTGGATGTCCGACCTTGAGACAAGAAAAACAGCATCTTTTAGTCTCAAGTGCAAGACGACGTTCTTGCAAAGTCATCTTCTGGGCCTTAATACAGTCTTGAGACTTGTGATTAGACGAACAAAAGACACACCCTGCTGTTTCTCTACCAGATGGAGTAAGGAGACCTGCTGCTGTGGGAATGTTCTCATTCGGATTAGTGGTGTAATTCAAGCTCTTTTCCTTCTTCTTTGGACCTCCCTTGACAGCTACCGAAGACAAAACACCAAACCCTGACATAGCCAAAGTAATCTTCTGTTCCTGTTCTACTTCACATCAAAGAAATTGCATCAAACTGTCTAAACGATTCTTGGAATTCACACTCTGGTCACCGACACTAGCCCCCCCTGGTTCAACAGCTGAATTTGAAGAAGACTGGCCAATGAGCGCGATTGAAGAAGTTCTCTCCCAAGTTCTTAGAATGTCCTCAGGCAAACATGACTCTACTAGTGGTAAAAGCATGGAATTACACTTGTCCGTTGTGACACCTAAGGTTCCTAGGGCTCCTATATGGCTCTGAAGCTTATCATAGAGGGATGATAAACACACCTTATTAGGGCTCACAGCATTCTGTAAGATTAAACTTAACAACTCCCTAATGTACACTTCTACCAGCAAATCATCCTTCCCATAGCGTGCTTTGAGACTTGATATTGCTTTACAGTAATTTTCTCCGGTAGCAGGAAAGCTCTCAACTAAATCTCTTGCTCTGGATCCAGAAGTGGTAGCCTGTATGAGGTACTGGAATTTATCACTAGGGTCTAAAAGAGGGTCCTCATCAATTTTCTTAAATTGTGACCAGAAAGGAAGCCAATCATTTAGTTCACCTCCGAACTTTTTCAATTCCAACAAGGGCAGTTTGTATGAACGCTTAACGTGGAGTGACGAGTTAGAATTAACTGATACTGCAGTAGCTTCTGAGTTCCGGTCTTCATTTAATAATTTCGTAACAACAGTCTTAACCTTATAAAATCTGAACTTATACTCGTCAGCCATACTGATTTCTTTGTCTAACTCGTCATCCCTAACCTCCACGTTCTAAATCATATTAGTGAAGATAAGAGTATCCATACCTGTTAATTCATGAAATTTTGTTTCTAATAGATCCATATGTGCACTAATACTTTCCGTATCTTTCTCCGGCATCTGTAGTAACGCGTCGAGCTCATTGTAGATCTTGGTTATTGATCGCCGTAATACCGCTCTTGATTTCTTTGTCACAGCTATATTCACTTCCATGCTTGAAATACTACGTATGAAACGGTTTATATGATTATATAACTGTCTAATGTCCTGTCACGGTCGCCAAATGTTGGGAATGCACTTCGAAAACGATAAAACACGGGTACAATTCCACAATAATCGAACACATTTATTTTAATACACATATATACATGGAAGCCATCTTGCAAACTACAAAAGTGATACCAAACTAAAACTTGAAGTGTGTTTCTTTGCTTATTTCAAAGCTCTCGTAAACAAATCTCAGGAGTAACAAGAATCAAAGAGGTTACACTAACTGATCTCACACAACAGAGGGATCAACTGACTGAATTTTACGATCCAATTCTTCGTACACTAGGGGAAATAAAATCGTCCGCCTTTTATACATATATACATGCATTTTCATTATAGTCCGTTATGCCTTCCAGCGTTCAGTCTGCAAGCCTCTGTGAATTTACTATACGTCGCGACAATCCTCTATTTGCAACTAGTGCCGTGACCTCATTTAATTCTATACCTCTTATCTTTAAATCGTTAGAAACTGAGTAAAACCACTATCATCTTGGTCTCCCTCTATTCCTCTTCCCCTCCATAATAGCGACTATTATTCTCCTAGGTAACCTATCCTGCTCCATTCGTCTCACATGTCCCCTCCACCAAAGACGATTTACGCGTACAGTTTCATCCATCGAGTTCATTCCTAAATTAGCCGTTATCTGCTTGTTCCGTGTACTCTCCTGCCATTGTTCCCACCTGTTTGTAAAATCAATAATTCTCGCTACTTTCATGTCTTGTACTTCTAACTTATAAATAAGATATCCTGAGTCCACCCAACTTTCGCTCTCGTAAAGCGAAGATGGTCTGGAAACACACCGATGTAAAGACAGATTCGTCCAGGAGCTAACTTCCTTTTTACAGAACACTGTTGATCGCAACAGCTAGCTCACTGCATTAACTTTACTACACCTTGATTCAATCTCACTTACTATATTACCATCCTGGGGGAACAAAAAAAAACTTAAAATTATCTACCTCTTCCAGCTTTGTATCACCAATTTGACATTCAATTCTGTTGACTTTCTTACCTACTGACATCAATTTAGACGTGGAGAGGCTAATTGTCATACCATACTCATTGCACATATTTTCAAGTTCCAACACTTTAGACTGCAGGCTTTCGGCACAACCTGCCATTAAGACGAAGACGTCAGTAGAGGCCAGGCTGCTTACTACATTTCCACCTGCCTGAATCTCTCCCTGCCAATTTATACCTTTCAGCAGATGATACACGTAAATTACGAAGAGCTAATGAGAAAGATTACAGCCTTGTCTAACCCCTGTAAGCATCCAGAACCAAGAACTCATTCTACCATCAATTCTCACTGCTGCCCAATTGTTATCATAAATGCCTTTGATTGATTCTAATAATCTACCCTTAATTCCATAGCCCCTCAGTATGGTGAACATCTTTTCCCACGTTACCCTCTCATATACTTTCGCTAGATCTACGAAACATAAGCACAACTGTCTATTTATCTCGTAACATTTTTCAATTACCAGGCGCATACCGTACTGAAAGTCGGATCCTGACAGCTCCTCTGTGGTCTGTAACCACACTGGTTTACATCCAACTTCCTCTCAACATTTGATCACACCCTCCCTTCCAAGATGCTAGTGAGAAACTTTGCCTGGTATAGTAATCAATAAGATACCTCGATAGTTGTTGCAATTCTTCCTGTTCCCTTGCTTATAGATAGGTGCAATTAATGCATGTGTCCAAACTGAAGGTACCTCACCAACATTCGGTTCTAATCTTAGGTACTACCGGTATTCTATGAAGCAATTTCATCCCTGCCTTGCCGCTATACTTCACTACATCAGGTCTAATTTCGCCTATCCCTGCTGCTTTATGACAATGGAGTTTATTTACCATCCTTTCCACTTCCTCAAGCGTAATTTCACCACATCATTTTCTTCCTCCCCATGAGCTTGGTTGTTCGCGACACCACCAGGAAGATTTCCTTTTACGTTGAGACGATTTTCAAAATATTCCCTTCACCTGTCCTGTGGTTCCCTGGGATCTATTATGAGTTCACCTGAATTAACCAAAACACTGCTCATTTCCTTTTCCTTCATTTCCCAAGATTATGTATTTCTGCCCAGAAAGGTTTCTCTGATGCTTTAAATAGCCTTTCTAGGTGATTACCAAAATCTTCCCACGACTTCATTTTGGATTCAACGACTATTTCTTTCGCTCTGTTTCATTCTTCTGCGTACAATTCAATGTCTGCATTGGCCCTTGCTTGGAGCCATTTCTGATAAGCCTTCTTTTTACGTTTAGAAGCTGCTGTCACCTCATCATTCCACCAAGATGTTCGCCTTTGCCCATCTTTACACACAGTCGTTCCTAGTCATTCCCTTGTTGTTTCTACTACAGCATCCCTGTATACCACACATTCTCTTTCTATACCAGTAATCTGCTTACTGTCCACTCCTTCGAAACTTGTCACTAATAATATCCATGTCTAAATTCCTCGTCCTGGAGATTTTCTACACTTATCCCTTTGCAGACAGATTTCACTTTCTCTGTCCTAGGCCATTGAGATACTCGTACTTACTACAGATCAGACCGTGCTCTGTATAACAGAAAAGTCACCTAAAAACTCGTACATTCCTAACAGACTTCCTGAATTTGATGTCGGTTAATATGTAGTCTACTTTATGAAACTGGTACCCCTAGCATTCCACGTGTAGCGGTGAGTAGCCTTATGCTTGAAGAATGTAGTCGTAACTGCTAAACACATACCAGCACAGAAGTCCAGCAAACGCTTCCCTTTCCCATTAGCTTCCATGTCTTCCCCATATTTACCAATCGCCCCTTCGAATACTACAGTTCTCTTTCCAACTCTCGCATTGGTATCGCCCATCAGCACTATCCTATCTTTGCTGTTGACCCTGACTGCGATGTCACTCAATGTTGCATAAAACTTGTCAACTTCATCCTCATCTCCACCCTCACATGGTGAATAAATTGAGACAGTTCTCGTCCTAATTCCTCCAACTGCCTAATCTACCCACAACGTTCGCTCATTTACGTGCCTAACAGAAACTACGCTGCGTACAATAGTATTCCTGATAAACTGTCCTACCCGATACTCTGACTTTCACCTTTTTAACACAAATCAAGTATACATTATAATCTCCTGTCTCTTCCTCGTTATTTCTTCTTACCCTTAATTTCACTTACACCTAGTACATCCAGATGCATCCTCTTTTCTGACTCAGCCTGTTCTACTTTCTTTTTTCCGTAGCTCCCCATCGAATTCCATTTTTTACAATGTTGTTTCCAAGGAGAACCTCGCCTGTCAAGTGAGAGTGGGTCACCATTACTCCCATAGGTCCGAGGCTTTCTTAAAATGTACTGAACTTGGTAAATCCATGAAGCAGGATATCACCGTACTTACACATAGTCCTGGTGAGCATTTTTCCTCTAACGGGTTAGGGACCACCGGTGGATTGTGTAGTCCTAGCCGCATGAGCGAATGAAGGGCCATTATACAGAATATCTCTGAGGACCCACTCCTGTTCCGTAGCAACTGGTATCCCGACACTCAGGACCACTTACTAGGCCACTCAGCTGTTGCCCTTTGTTCTCGAACTAGAACGTGACTACAGCAACGTACACCATGAACCATCTAATATTATTATTCCGGAAATATCGTGCATCACAGAGGTGTAAGAAGGTGTTGTGCTGAATGGATGGACAAGGAATTGACAAGAGCATAATTTAATGCCCAAAATTTTGAAATTGTATTCCTTCCGTCTTGTTCTCTTATTTAAAATTTGGTAAATAGAAGATCTAAAAAAAGCAATAACAATATAAAAATGAACTCGTTAGTTCCAACAACAATGACATAAAGTCAAAAATCAGGTACAAAAGTAGAGAGAATTATCAGGATGATAATATACGATGGATGAGTATTATTAGCTCTGAAACAGTTATACTATTTTATAAGAGAAGGTTTGCTCCATTAACTTCCATAGCCTAAGAGTCTGAGCTCCAAACTCAGAGGCATAACTTTCTTATAGCGCAGAAGGTTATACAATGGCAATCTTCAAATCAGGTATTTACAGTCACTTCCGCTCTATTTTTTTTTTTTCGGAAACATAAACAGGGGCGATGAGTGCCCATAATAAATGGCTACGATGTAAAAAGGTAAAGGTTGATAAAGATCGGGGAAAAACAAAATCCATGAGGGCGAAAATCCTGCGCTCCTTGTAGAAAACTCTTAAGACCTTAAGTGGGCTTATGGCCCCAACATACAGAGGCTAAGCGTATTGTGCGCCGGGGAGACTAAATGATAAACATTAAATACCAAAATCTGTTAATAATTTTAGAGGATAAGAAACTTTAGTCACCCCATACCGAGATGAACGGTAGTCAACAGAGGGTAATCACTCTTGTCCCCTTACATTATGTATTTTCCAGTAGGGAATAAAACAGATTACTTAGATTGGCGATTTTTTTTACATTTAAACAGCAGAGTTTAGTAATGTACATGAAATAAAAGAGTTTTGAATCATTTCATATGTTAGAATGTTACCTTGAGTTGCTGGCCCTTTGAACGCCGACTGCGTCCTCTGCCACTTTAGTATACGCGGCACACAATAAACTGGAGCCATGACCATGACAATACAGCCTTAAAGCGCTCAGCTTTTATAGTATGTGGAGGGGAAGTTCCAGAACTCTTTACAGAAAGGCTGGATGCTTGTACACACCCCAAAACAAAATTTATTTGGCTAGAGAAAGTATACACAAATTATTTTTAATCCCGGCGGAGAGGACAAGTAGGCCGATGGTAGAGACATCTAATAGATGAAAATCCAAGTGTATTGCATAACATTAATTCAAGTTCAATTACATAGATATCCTTACAGAAGGCCAGCAGTCTGACTGCACGGAGAAGGTGCACCCCCGGTACAGACCGCCACTCCCTAAGGTTTGGCCACGGTATGAACAGCTTTGAAATCTTGAATCTTGCCGTACATAATTTTTGATAAAACATATATAAGTAGGAGTATCACTTGATAGATAGGCCTTTCATGTTTAGTTGTTGAAGTAAAGTAGTTTAGATAGTGTTTGCGAAGTACTAGAAGTTCGGGGTGTTGCGCACAGAGTCGACGCAAGAGCGGCCGCCGATGACGATGTCAGGATGGGGTCGCCCGGGCCCCCAAGGTACCCTCAGATATCATCCTCCCGTATATTTTGAGGAGCTACCAAGGCGATGGTCACAAAGTACCAAGTAGCATTGTTCGGACCAAATATAGAGTGGGCGGTTGGAGTTCAGCATCAAAGCCACTTCAGAGGATGATATTCCCAAAGGAGTCAGTTTGGACGGAGTCTCGACCGGAACGAGGCGGGTCCGTACCCCGCGCCGGCATCTCTCGCTCATTGACACGACGTAGCCTCAGGTGAAAATATGGCACTGTAGTATTGATTTTTGGGGCAACTGTAACTTACTCACAGAGAATGTTACATGTGGTGCAGGTACGGTTGGCGACTTTGGAGGAATAGTGTACGGAGTTTCGACACAGGTTTGGAGGCAGGGTCCTTAATGGCAGAATAATAATGAGATCATTGAAGGGAAGGTTTAAAAAAAAAGGATTTAAACAAAAAATTAAATTTAAGTTATGATGTTACTTAAATACATACAATATTTCACAGCCAACAGGGGCAGCAAGACTCCTTATTCTAACTTGATTATATAAAACTTAAACTAATAAGATGCTAAGGAAGGAAATATAATTAAATCAACAACATCATCCCTTGGTGGCATATACTGAAGAAGCAAATGCCTTTACACAGGTTTTACTTGACACAGGTGTAGCTCAAAAATCTTTTCCATTTCATTGACAGGAGTAAGGAAATCAAGCCTAATGCAGGGTTAATGAAATCTGAGGGCAAGCTTGCCCGCGGAAACAAAGTTTTTAACCATTACCTGATCTCCAATTTTTTACTTGGTGGATCTTTGTCCACGGTCATACCTCATTTTTACTCTCCGGTGAGAGGCCTTAAGATTATTTCTAGCTTTTCCCCATAAATCTCGGATATTCTCTGGATCTATTGTCTGTGGCAAAATCTCATTGGTCGACTACGAATTTGACAAATGAGTATTTGGGACAAACATAAACATAAGAGAAATTGGAGAAACTTGTGCTACTTATGAATGGCCCAGTTAAATGCTAATGATAACCAGTGTAAGGAAGTGTCCCTTTGGCAATGATCTTCGTGGTGAAAAGCAATAAGGGCAGGTCGAGGATTATGATCAACCCGCTCAGCTAGGGATGGTTGTGGGTGGTGCGCAGACGTCGTGACATGCGAGATAGAGAGATCGAAACAGGACATACGAAATCAATTACAGGGGAACGGCTTAGCGTTATCAGCGTTATCAGGAACAACATATTGACAGGGTCCAAAAGACGACAAAACAGAACTGAGACAAGAAATAGTAAACTGAGTAGTGGCAAGCCTAGTCGGAAACAGCCATAAAAGCCAAGTAAAACCACCCACAACACACAAGAATGAATTTAATCCCATTCCCTTTAAATTGGGGGAAGGGTGTGACGAAATCCATGTACAATCGCTCCATAGGGCGAGATGCTTGGTGTGAGGACAATAGTCATAGCTGACAACGTGGGCTTGCTAATCAAACAAGACTTACATGCCTTAACCAGTTCCCTAATCTCGCCATCCATGCTCTTCCAGATAAACGTCCCTCTTATCTTCTCTCTGGTTTTATAGATGAATAGATTTCCCCTAATGCGATCTCATGGTAATACTTCAAAATCATAGGTACTAGCACTGCTGGAACGACAATTTTTGTCTTCTGATCGTGCCTCGAAGGGCCACACAGATCTCCATTCCTCAAAACATAAGAGACGACATGTTCCCCAGAAGAAAGGGTTTCCATAATAGGAGCATGCACCGTGTCTCCACGCTGGCATTTGGCTATATCGTCAAATAAGAAAGAGGCATTAGTCAAAAGTGCACTTATGCAATTGGTTTGAAAATAGAAGGGGAACGTCTTTCCTTCGGATCAACAGAATTAGAATCGCCGGAAAACATTCGGCTTAAGCCACTGCGACTTCGTTCTCCGACACTCGAATGTGTAGCACGTCAAACTGAAAAGCTGAAACCCTAGTCGCCCAACGGGTGATGCGTCCGGTACAACGGGGCCTAGGAAAAATCCAGCTCAGAGCCTGATCGTCGGTCTCCAATTAAAATTTAACGTGCTCAAGGTAGAGGCGGAAGTTTTCGAAGGCAAATCAGACGGCCAGTCTTTTCAACTCATATATAGAATACTTGGTCTCTTGAGGTGACAATGTTCCAGGCGCATTGTTAGTTGGGCGCTTTCCGATTTCATATTCCTGAAGAAGAACCGCCGCACCGCAGATAAAGCGGTGCCTGCCTGTAAAGTTAACTTTTTGGAGAAATCTGGCATTGCCGAGACCGGGGCGTTCCACAGAGCTGATTTCAGCTCCTCAAACGCAGCTTGCTGTGATGTCCCCAATTCAAACTGGGCACCTTTCCTGCGGAGAAGGTTTAGGGGTGCCTTCCTACTAGCAACGATTAGGAATTCACCATGCTGATGAATCTAGCAACACCTTTAGCATTTTTAGGAGGCTCGAATCTACGGATTGCGTGAGTTCTGAAATGATCGACCGAAACTCCAGAAGGTGACACAGTATGGCCCAAGAAGGACATGGATGGTTTAGCAAAAGGTACCTTTGACAACTTGATCGTCAATCCAGCTTTACACAAGTGTTTAGAGCTTGCTCTAGACGAGCGAAGTGTTCTTCAAAGGTCTCGGAGAAAACAACATCATCCAGATAATGGTACAGATAATTAAATTTAATATTGGAGAAGATGCTTACTAGCAGCCTATTAAAAACCGCCACGTCCCCAGGGAGCCTGAAAGGCATCCCGTTGTATTCATACAAGTTCCATTCACTAGCTAAACCAGTCAGATATTTCGATTCTTCCACCAGAGGTATCTGGTTATAGGTTTGGTTAAAATGTAATATGGTGAAGAACATGGCCTTACGTTTGAAAATATAAGAACAGTCACGTCCGTAGGGAGCCAGAAAGGCACCCGGTTGTATTCATGCAGGTTTAATTCACTAGCGATATCAGTCAGATATTTCGATTCTTCCACCAGAGGTATCTGGTTTTAGGCTTGGTTAAGATCTAAGATGGTGAAGAACATAGCCTTACGAAACCAAGAAAGACACGAATGCAAGTCGGGAAGGGGTGCTGATTATAGAATTATCTTACGATTTAATGCCCTCTAATCAAGCCGCCTTGAGGTTTCTGAACCAGAAAAATGGGTGAATAATACGCCTACTTGGAGAGTCGAATGATACCATACCTCAGCATTTGGTCAATGATTTCCTTGAGGGACTTTGTTTCAGGTGGAGATCTTAGACGGACCGAATCCGGAAACTCGATTTTGTATTCAAGTAAGGCAGTCACACTAAGATTTTCCGAAAGACGTCGGAAAATGACTGACATAATTTACGAATGCAATTAGCCTGTTCCTCAGGTAGATGGCTAACGTCTAACGACATCTCACTCCCGGTAGACGAAATAACAGATGATGATACAGAATTACATTTTAAATGAAGTATATGGAATTTAATCCTAAATTTGAATGTGCAGGAGTTACTTTGAAAATCGAGCACGATACCGGAATATGACATGAAATCTTCACTTAATATCACAGGCCATGACAAATTTTTACCAACAAATAACATAAAATTAGATGTAAATTTAGAAATACGAAGTTTCACCTGAGTAAATCTTAAAATTTCTAGTGGGCAAGAGTTAGCGAAAACACATCTTACAGAAGGAGAAACTTATTCAGGAAATTTACAACTAAGCTTTAATTTTGAATACCATTCTTCCGAAACAATGGAATGAACACTTCCGGAATCTAAGAGGGCAGTAACATGTTCATTGCTTATTTCAATTTTAAGTTATGGAACAAAATCTGAAGTATCGGAGGCAATCTTGAGGCACTCTTTTGGACCTTCAAAGATGGTCTTAGGCGTTCTTCCCTCTTTAGAATATATGATTTCCGATTTAAACTGGGCTGGGCCTTGAGGTGCAGATAGTGGCGCGGAGTCAGCCGAGCACCCTAGTCATTTTCTATTGCTGTGGTTAGCAAAGGTAAAACCAGAAGTAGGACAAGAAGATATACTATTTGACAAGTTACAGTTCTTAGCCTGTTGTGTGAATGGCCCACATTTGGAACAACCTTGAGAAGACGATCCTCTTCCGTACTGACTTTTAATGGGACAGCATAGTCCCCAGTTCTACCCGCAGTCCCTGGCATTAATTTATTAACTTTATTAGACAGTTCATAAATATGTTGAGCCAAGGAGTTTGGCATATTTTAGTGCTCATCTCTGATTTTAAGAGGAAATAGATCCCCTACACTATTACAGAAATTGAAGAGTATAGCCTGAACACGTTTAAGCTGGTTTACTTTCCGGGTTGAACCGTGTTGTCGGTTTTTGTACATTATACACAGTTTGCTGACGTTCCGAATACATCGCAGTATTCTTTGTCAGGGCGACTGAAATACCCCTACTCGATCCGAGGTAACCAGTCTCCCAGGCAGCAATCCCACTACAAAGGGTGGTTCCTGACCTTGATCTATATATCCTAGCCTTTCTGGCTGACGTAAGCAGTGAAAAAAAGAGATCTACATCATTCGGAATTCTTTCATCCGCACGAAGAAAATGCTTTCGAGAGCGGATATGAACTCATCATCATCATCAACATCCTAAACCATCTCCAGTTTCCCGGGTGTGGTATATGTGCCATGTGCCTTGTACCATTCCTCCTCCACCAACTTGTTGCAATCATGACCTCTCAGCAATACATCGTTCTTAACTGAATCTATCCATTTCCTTCGTGGCCTTCCCACGGGTCGTCTTCCTTACTTTTCTGTCAAATTCCTTTCCTTGCAGTTCTGTTAACTGGCATCCTCTTCATGTGGCCAAACCACTTCAGTCTTGATATCTGAATCTTATTGAGGAGAAAATCATCTATTCGTACTTCTTCTCGAATTTTCTCATTCCTAACCTTGTCTTTCCTGGTTTTATGGATCACAGTGCGTAGAAGTTTCATTTCAGCTGCCTGGAGTTTGTAATTATCTCTATTGGTCAGTGTTGTGGTTTCGAGACTGCGTGTAAGAATTGGTGTATAATAGGACTTGTACAACGTCATTTTTGTTTTCATAGGTATTTGCTCATCCCACAGCATGTGTCTTACCTGGTGGAAAAATTGTGTTGCCTTATTGATTCGATTGTTCACCTCATGTTTTGCTAGGTTGTCATTTGATAGAACGCTACCCAAAAAGAGCGGAACTGAACTAAGCTAACTAATTAAGGAATATTACAATGTAATTAACATTCAGATAATTATGATAACCGCACCTGATGATTTATTGTTTGTATAAAAGTTCTAGTCTTCTCTCTTTAGCTCTTGTGTACTGCTCTGTTTCTTTCTTATTAACTCCGGGATGTTTCCCAAGGCTGAACAGAGCCATCTTCTCATAGTGTTTCTCAGAAAAATGTCAACACCATTTTGAGTCGAAGAACGACGTTAGCTTTCAACAGTTGGCATGTGTATGGTGACGGTTTTATTCACAGCATTGACGCATTACCAGAAAGTAATTCCGAATGAAGAAGCCTTAACAACGTTTTAGCACCGGCAGCCACTCGCAGACCTGGTCTTGTATATAGAACTTGCAATTCTGTTTTCAGTTTTTGTTCATTCTACGATTATATGCCGATCCTACCTCGTTCCTACATCTTTGTTTGTTAAAGGGTTCACTTGCAGTCTCGTCGTATTTATAATCTCTGTGAATTGCTCTTTGTATCGAGATATCGATTATAGGAAATACCTTAGGATTGTTGATTTTACAGCGGTGTGAAAATTATTAGAAAATTTTGTATTAAATCACTTTTATTCATTGATATTTTTCTTCCAATTGAAATTAATCACATATTTAATATTTGGTATGCATTCGCTTTGATTATATGGCAGATTCAGTGCGATATGGCATGCTTTCTACATTTTTTTGCAGGAATCTTTGATTTGCTTATCATAGTGCCATTTATTAATAAGTGTCTCTATGATATTTATCTTTGTTGTAATGCTGTTTTTCTTCAGTTTTCATTTCACAATGGCCCAGAGATTCTCAATGGGGTTTACATCTGGACTACTGCAGGCCAAGAAAGTGCTTTTACTTTGTTTCCGCTTAAAAGCTTCGTCACAGACTTCGCTTTATGGCAAGGAGCAACATCGTGTATGAATACAAAGTCACCATTGGGAATCCACTCTCTCATTTGCGTCAATAATCTTCTTTCAAGTACTGTTTTGTATTGAGGCTGGTTCATCATACCCTCTACAATATACAGACGTCCTGTACCATGAACTGACGTAACACTCCAGACCATCACCTGGATCGGATGCTTGGGGCAAGAATTCTTCATCAGTGCTTCTCCTCACGTACTCACTACTTTCGCCTGTTATTGCAAACACTGGTTCGTCGGAAAAACATGCCTGGAAAATTAAAAACATATCTAATACCATACACACATCAGTATAATGAAAATTAAATGAATACGTTTCTTGCAAGGGGAATTTAATTCATTTGTGTTAAATTTGGATTTCTCTTACTTCAGAATATCGTATCATAATTCAGGTTCATTGACTGGTATTATTATAAGTAACCAATTATAATTTTATAATACCTTGCTCCAGTCATCTCCGAATCGTTCACTCACGTCTTTTGCCCACGCTTCATCCAGGTGTCAGCGCAAGACACACACAAGCCAGTAACGGGAACATCTGATTCAGTTGTTTCCAAATCACTGTTTAGGTTCACAGCTTCCTGCACTGATGATGTCAGATTATCCTCACATTACTTCTCTTTGTATGAGTCTACCTTGCAGCTGGGGGTGGCATGTTCATAATTCCACAAAACAAGCTGGTATCTTCCCTTCCAATACCTGAACATCTCATTCCATAGCACAATCTCAGGTTGCTTCATAAGTCCAGTTATTCACTTCAGACGTTCTAGAAGCAATATAAAACTGACAGCTGTCACAATACAAATATAACGTACAGACTACACCAACCCTCTCTTCGTCATCATATAACTTCAAATCTCGCGCACAACAGTTAGCACATGCACAAGCTGAACGAATAACTTCTCGCAGAATCCTCAAATCTATGAACCTAAACCCACTTGAGGATTTATCTTCCGTCTTGTATTCATCGAACGAAATGCCTCAATCAATATTCGTCTCAGCAGCACTGGATATCTTGAACGAAGTACTGCGGATACTGGTATCCTGTTCTGTGCCTTGCCCTCATACATTCGATTTCTTTTTCGTAAACCGAGAAGAACTGTCCTTTTTTTACTTTCTTCAAAACTCTACGTTCACCTCAAGGCATACTGTTACTTTGAATAACATACAACTAACAAAATTAGCAATTGGTAAATCGGATATGAAACCACAGCAACACATATAGATAAATACGCTGTCAACAAAGGAACCTGAAGAATGCGGCGGCCATACTTTTCCACAGCTTTATTGATGACAGGTTTCCATGGAAGAAAGACAAACACGTGGAAATTCTCCGTAAGAGTAATGAAAAAACTCGTCCTACAGAGTTGGGCGTGGCAGTATACAAGCAGTTACAGATACTCATTTTTCTCATATTTACAGATGGCATTGACCTGTAATATATTTATTAAAATCCTGACATGTTAAGGTATATTATGAGCAAATAAAAATTGGCTATTTTTACTCATTTTTACGTATGCTCCCCCTTAAAAGGTGTTTTATGGGTATCATAGGTAGTTTAAGACAGTATAGTACATCATCTGTGTCAAGACACATACAAAATGTAGTTACTAAGGAGATACTCTAATATCAAAATAAAGCTACACTAGAGAGTTCGGTCAAAGCTTTAAGAGTATTATGTCAGCAGATTGGAAAAATGGAACAATACCCACTGGCTGGAAACGATCCATCATCTACGTTCCTATACCAGAAAAGGCGATCTGTTGGACTGCACAAACTACAGTACGCTTGTCCTAATATCACATGCTAGTAAGGCGTTCCTAAAGATCATGCAACGAAGATTAGAACCTTAATTTTCTAAACCTCGAGCTCGTTTTAGAGTAGATATCATTAATAATATGCGTTGGATGGTAGAGGGAGCACAGGAGTTGGTCATCAGAAGGCCTTTTATAGTGTAAATCACAGGACCATGAAGGATGTCCTTAGACGGATTAACATCTCTCTGTTTTGGATCCCAAATACCGATTTAAATTCACACTCTTGACTTAGTTATATGGTTCTCCGAGTACTCATATACATTTTACCTGGACTTTTTCTGACCGTAATTTGGCAGGTGCGATCCTAGCTCAGTCAGGTGGTATTTGAAGGTGTTCAAATACGTCATCTCCAAGCTGGTAGATTTACGAGCAGGTAAATGTGCTCTTACGGGACTAACTTCCGGCACCTCGGCGTCTTCGAAAACTGTACAAGTAGAGTAGTTAGTGGTATGTAAAGCCAATAACAAAAATATTCAATACTATTGTTGAAATTGTACTTTTTCTGTTCTTCTGGGTTTATTTTATCTTACTGTATATTATTTACTTCTCATTGACAACGGTGAGGTTTGGATTCGTGGTTCCTTCTTATAGTTAACCCCAGGAATACTAACGGGGGGTACATTGTGCCCACCACCTGCTATTTATTGCTCTGTTTCTTTTGACATTCGATATTAAAAGGCTGTAAAATATATCCATTGTTGCCAACTCCGAATGGTGTATTTGGTTTGCTCATTTTTACCGTCTGAAGGCGGCGCAGTCATTCAAACATGAGTGAGCAAGAAGTAACCCCTTCACTTAATTAGTATTGGCAGGATTTATAGCGTTGTTGGCCACTCACAGTAAAATTGAAATAGTTTCTTTCTTGACTGCTACTAGACATTACTAACTGGATAGTTCTGTGTGTACTCCAAGAGCATTGCACCTGATGGATGGATGCTGGAATACTCTCCGAGATAGCTAATTCGTCTGAAGATGACGACATTGATATTACTGTTAGTGAAAACGAAGAAGGAACTGAGAATATATATATATTGAACCCATGACCTTTGTGCCCTAAGAACATTATGCATAATGTAACAAAATAATTGAAAGTTGGATTCTTGATAGCATGGATTTGACACGTGACGAGGGGGTGATTACCTTCGGTCCCACGCTCTGGGGTACGTGACGTCAACCACACGTGTCGACGGCGGAAGAATCTCAAGTAATTTTTACGAACTATTTCAAAGCGCGTGTACATGGCGTGACCACGCCAAGTCAAAAAAATATAGTGCCTATCAAAGGAGGTCAATCATCTCACAAATCGAACCCGTAAAATTTTTAATGTCCATGAACACTACCGTCAGAAATGTAGCAAGCATGTAGTCACTTTCAAAACTCTTGAAATTACAGTTTAGGTAAGTCAGAATATTTAGAGAAATTTTCTTGGCGACAAAGGGAGAGATCCGAAGAGAGGGGGTAACTGCTATAAATATGAAGGGACGCCATGACGAAGTTTTCTTCTCCGGCATTTGTGATACAAAGCGGGCGAAAAATTGTTGAGCTGCTCTGCGAAATCAAACCAACGAAAGTAGACTGAGTTCCACTGCAGATTTTAGCCATTGCGGCTAAGTCTTGACTCCATGACGAGATAGTTTTTCTTGAGTGAAGGACGGTCAAAGTACTGAATAAATTCTAATGTGATTGAGTAATTCGTGTGCGGAAATAATTGTAGTCCATCGTGTGCGTTCAGGCAAACGAGTGAAGGGTATTTTCTTTTTTTTATGCTTTATTCCAGGAAACCTGAAGAAACACAATGATATGTACAGCCATGAATGTAAAAATGGCTAAATAAAATGCCAGGGTCGCAGGTGAGCCCTAAGACGAATACTGGCATGAAGACATGAGGTAGGTGATTTTCCATCTTACTACCTCTTATATCCTGTCTCGTGATTTCTTAAAGTGTATTTGAATGGGGATATACGACGCAGTGGTCACCCCTACTAAGTTTTGTAAATGTGAGGGTACGACTAAAAGAGTCATTTGTTTTATTTTCCACTTGGATAAATTTTTGAAGTCTTGCGAGGGCCGTATAATGTTGTAAAGGATTCTGAAGTGATATCACGTCCAATGTAGATCGTCATCCGTGTGAGTGTACTGCCTGTATTTTGTGATGTCAATGTAAGATGTTCATTCGACGTAAAATTCTTCTGTCTGCAATTTGACGTTAATAATAATAATCCATGGTCACTCATTTTCAATCGAGTGGAAGCGCGCTGTCGGGTGAGAACCTAGGGGATGAATTTGGTCACGGAGAGAAACGTTCTTTTTTAATGCCCATTTTAAACTGTGTCTGACTGACAATAAAAGATCTAGTAGAATGTTTCAGTCATTTCTCGTAAAAATCAAGTTATTAAATACGATATCATTTATGCGAAGTTATTCATGATTAATGCATTGTGCGATATTAGACGTCGGTATTTCTAGTGAGGATTTTATTCCAGTTCTTTGTCGATGATAATTGTGGAGCTGGGAAACAGAGGTTAGTTTTGTGAGTCAGGTTGGACCTGTCATTGAAGCCGGGACACTGAAGCCCGAGGAGTGTTTTATATGAGTTGAGATGAGATGTGCGAATCAGGTTAGAGTCCTGTCATTGAAGCCGGGATATGATAGCGCGAGGAATATTTTATAATGTTGGGAATGGAAAGAAATTCATAGAAATCTATAGCGGTATCAATTGGCGACGCGTATAATTAGTGTGGGCATCTTGAAGCATAATCTGTGCATTTTGTTGGTTAGAATATCGTATTTGTTTAATTATGTCGGCAGAGTTTAAAGGGAACATTTTGAGAAGTCAGTCAACTGTGAATAAACCAGGTGGTTCCTGTAACTGCCAAGCGAGCGAGGGGGGTGAGACACCTCAGCTATCTAACGGGACAGGCTTGGTATTGAGACTGTATTCTCGGCCAGGGAAACGTTAAAATGCTGGATTCAGTTGAAATTCATAGCCGGTAATGATCTAAGTATTGTGAAATACTGTAATTGGGGACGTAATGAACATTTGAAACCATGAACTTTGAGTATAAGGAACAGAGTAACCCAATTTCAGGGTTGTCCAGAATATAGAGCGATGGTCGTGACGATCGGTTTGTCTGCGAGGGGTGTGCAAAATTCAGTGATGACGAGATATGACATCGTAATTATATGGCGAGTTGTTTGGTTTGTACGTAGATTATTAGGATATCCAAGTGTTAATAACGGTTAGGACTAGATTAGATTTTTAAGCATGATATCACGAGATGGGATATATGTAGCTGGACATGAATTATGTAAAAATTCTTTTCCAGCCAGATAAACATCGCAATATTGAATTTACATCGCAGCTGCGTAGAAATTTGTGAGGAAACCAGAGTCCGCGGAGATAAAATTTGTTGTTTGTTAATATTTCGTTAAATCATTTAAATTTATTAAATTATTAAATTCAGTGAAACCGCATTTTGAAATAACTTTAATCAAGCGAATAACTTGGAGATGCATTCTGGAAATTTTAGTTTGTTGTCTGGGGAATATTAAAAATAAAGTAAAGATTAAAGGGACATATCCGAAGGAAATGGATTTTACTGCCACAAAGTTTGTGAGCATTGCTATTGTTGTAATTATTGAAATTTGATTGATTGAGCAGTGAATGTGCTGGGGATAGTAAAGTGGAACTTTGGTCATCAACCGATGTAACTTAATTGTGTTTAGCCTTCAGCATAGAAACTTGGATGGTCAGGGGGTCATCAACCTCAGTGACTTAGATTAGGGCCATATGCCATTGTAGCATCATTTCCTTGCGGTCATCATCCACAATGACTTTAAAGTAACTTAGAAGATTAGATGTCGGTCCATGACATAGACGCAGGTCACATCGATTCAATTAAGGGTCCATGCCGTAGAACCACTGTGTGGCACACACCGATTGGACGGCCTTAATTATAACCAGAGTCCAGAGTTCGTGTTACGAGGGCTGGACCATAACGAATCACTATGATGGTACATGTGGTCTCACATGGAAGCCGAATTTAAGGATTTCCAGACTTTCCTTTTTTAAATGATCAATAATTGAGACAATGGTTTCTAGTAAGAATGTCCATCAGGCAGTTACGTTAAAGTCTCACACCAGTGTTCTGACCATTATGTAAAAATGATTGTGGTGTCCAGTGGACACAGTTGACTTCTATGATACCATTGACAGATTGCTTCAGAATTTCCTGAATAAATAGGAATCTTTTAAACAGACCTTTCATTCCAGTAGATAGATTAGAATTAATGAACCCTACCTTTACCTCAGCAAGTGACGAAGAACCCGAAACGACCCAAGAGACAGATCTCATGAGCTTTGCTGATAGGTAAGGAAGGTAGGTATCCCTCAATATGGACCTAAAGGGTTCATTAAAATGTCGCACCAACGATGGGGCATAAGTCACGATAACGATGAGGGAACCTAAGTCACGATAACGATAAGGATATTTTGAAAAAATCGTGTACTATGGGAAAAGAGAAATAATGTTGAGGCTATGCCACATTATGGATGATAAAATCGTGCGCCAGAGTTGATAGTGAACTCGAAGAAATAGATAAACACCCGATGAGTAAGGCTAGGAGATACCACTATGAGAATAATTTATCTGCTGAATGAAAGGTATAATTTAAGTGTGTTAGAGTAATTTCCCAAATTTTTGAATACTGGTTTGAGTGTTTTGGGCTGATCACTTTGATCGAGTGAACATTGAATTTCGCATTTTATTAAATAAAATTTTTAGAGAATGTTGCATTTACAGTGTGATGTGTTGGATAGGAGGATGTTGTGATGTTTATCGTTGTAGTCTTATTATACGCCGTTGAAGTCTCGGGCTCACCGATGACCTATCGTTTCTGTTAAATACAGTATGTTTATGCAGGAGGGAGAATTGGCCCAAGGGCAGGTGGCCCAAATGATCAAGGACTTAATGGAGAGGATGGAAAATAATAAGAAGGACTTTATGGAGAGAATGGATGCCGATAGGAAGGTTGCGGAAGCCGATAGGAAGGTTGCGGAAGCCGATAGGAAGGTTGCGGAAGCCGATAGAAAGGACTTAAGTGAGAGTATTAAATCTATGGGTGTAAGGTTGGATAATAAGCTAGAGACAGTGGACAATAAATTAGATAGTGCAGATGTAGAATTAAAAGGTATGAAGGAAGTTGTTCAAAATGTTGACATTAAAGTGCAGGACACGCAGGATAGTTGTAAGGAAGCTAGCGTTGATATTAGGAAGGACATTGGTGACTTTAAACATGAAATAAATCAGCAGTTTATAGAAACTCGCGAGCTACATCGTGTTCTTAGTGAAAATCAGGACATAATTAGAGGAGACCTCGATAGGCACGTCAACGAAAGTAGGGAACTACATCAGCAGTTGATGTCAGATCAAGCTGAGCTTAAGGCCGATCTGAAGACAGAGGTAGAGAAGTTCAACATCATGCGTGAAGACGATAAGTCAAAGGTCTTCACAGCAATGAATGAACATAAGGAAATGTTGTGTAAAGAGATAGCCGTCGTAAATGACAAAGTAGACCAGGTAGCCGAAGACGTCAAGGCAACTGTAGACCAGCGTATTGAGGCCATTGACTTTAAATTAATCCAGATGAATAAAGAGGATATGAGAAAATTAGGTACAACTCAGGAAGAAACGGCTAGGAGTATTGAGGAGGTACAAGCAGATATTGAGGAACTAGGAAAAGATCTAGGCGATACAAGGGTAGACCTATCGAAACAACTTAAAGACACCCAAGATAAGGTCATAACACTGAGCGACGAGTTGACATCTGTTCATGAGGCTCTTAAGGGGGAAGTTAGTGCCCGGAAATTGGAACTGGATGGGTTAGTGAACAATATCGTAGGAGTCCAGGCCAAGATAGAGGAAGTGGTTAGTAAATCTCGTCGCACCTCAGATATGTCGTTCAGTTGCCCTAGCAACGCTAGTAGTCCCATACATCCTGCAGGGAACGGACACTTTGACAATTCTAGCCATTCTCAGGGGCAAAACGTCACTAATGTTATAAACATGATTCGCCTTAAGGAAGATCAGCCTAAGAAATTCGATGGCAGTGGTACCCAGACGCCAAAGGGTTTTCTTAGAGAACTTAGGGAGTATATTCGCGATAATAGGATACCTGAAGAGAGGCAACTAAGGACTGTGGAACGGTACCTAGACGGAGTTGCGTCGCTGTGGTTCAAAGGTTTCCGATATAGCTTTGACACGTTCGAGGAATTTCAGACCGCATTTTTGGGCAAATTTTGGAATTCTGAGATTCAGCAGAACCTAAGGCTAGAGTTATATAGTCGCCGTTATAACACAGCAGGACCGCCGAAATTTTCGCTTTACTTTACCGAACAATTAGTTAAGTTCAAGGAACTGGAATCAGCCCCAAGTCAGCAAGAACTGGTTCAGGCTATCCAGAAACAGTTCCCACCGGATATCCAGAGAATATTAATTGCTGCGAAGGTCGAAACCCCGATGCAGGCAGAATTGATATTGCGACAGCTGGACCAGACCCATTCGCATCAATCAGCCCCGCGAATAGTCAGGCATTCAGAGCCCCAGGTGAATGTCGTAAATCACAGCCAGGAGAGCGCGCCAGATAGGGAAGTTTCACGAGCACCGAGATATGAGAATGAGGGGCGGCGGTTCGACACCAGGCCATACCAAGGTAGGAAGAACTGGGAACAGCCCAGATACCATCATGAAGAGTGGGACAGACGCCGAGAACAATGGAGAAGAAACCAGGGTCGATACCAGGGGAACTCAGATCTAAGACGAAGGAACCCACGCGGGAATGAAGGCAACAGAAGAGGGGACGGTTACGAAAATTCCAGACGTTCTGACCGTTGGCACGGGCCTGAAGAGAGAAGGAGAGAAGGGGACCAGTATTTGAGAGAGCTGAGGTCAGGTACCGGACAGGACAAATGGAAGGACAGCATCCAGCGAAGGGAAGTCAACACTGACTGTGTAGGAGCTCAAGACATGTCCCATACTGGAGCTATCCGAAAGACCTACCACCAGGATAGGGAATTAAACCCTAACGCGCCTCATTTCGACGAAAGTCTGAACACGTCAAATGAGCGGGGAAAAAACCGCCAAATTTCCAGTAGTGGTTACGAGACAGGATTCCCACACACAGCCTGAATATATTTCTCGCGACGGCTGGATAGTAGCCCAGATTGACTCCTGGATTATACAACCAGATGAATTAGTGGAAGACCACCTCAGACAGGAGGTTAGGAAAATAAGAGAGCTACCAATCATTAATGTCAGGATATGCAACTTTAAGGTGAGCTGTTTATTGGATACAGGCGCCAGCATCAGCTTAATTTCACAAAATTTCTTTAACGAATTGTCTACTCGGAAGAAATTGCCAGAAATTCCTGTAGCAAATATCAAAATTAGAGGAGTCATTCCCGACAAAACTGCCATTTGTAAAACGCAGACATTTTTGGATTTGCAGATAGGAGACATGACATTTTCGCATCCTTTTGTCATAATTTCAAAGCTGCATTATAATGTTATTCTGGGAGCAGACTTCATTTGCGAAAGTAATGCCGTCATCGATTTAGGAAGGAGAGAGGTGAAATTTAGGAAGGATGACGGACCGGAATTAGTAGCTCTAAACGAAGAATCATTGGGTCAGACTGGGAGAAGAATGTGTGAGGAAGAAGTCCATTTCACTACCGTTTCTAAGGAGACGGAAGAGGAGATAGAACAGGGAACAGAAGAGGTCAACCAGGAAGAGTGGGATGTCCTCGAGACTGAATTGGTAAAGGCTGTAGAAGATTTAATAAATCAGAAAGTATCAGAATGCCCAGGGACGGCGGAAGAGAAGATGAAGTTGAGGGAACTACTTCTCAAATATCAGGATGTATTCGATTCGAAGCCAGGATGCATTCCAAATTTCAAATATGTGTTGGCTGTAAACAGTTGGGAGCCGTTCAAACGTAGGCCGTATCCCATTCCGGAGAAACATCGCCAGGAGGCTGGAAAAATTATTAAAGAGATGGAAGAAAGTGGGTTGATTTCCAAGGCAAATACACCATTCGTTAATTCCTTAGTTACCGTTCAGAAACCCGACGGGTCCCTGAGGGTATGCTTGGATGCAAGGGTCGTAAATGACAGGCTAATCCCTGAAAATGATAGAGCTCCTCCCATCAAAGAAGTTATTAGGAGGTTTAGGGGCAAGCGCCGCTTCACTAATATTGATCTGACCTCGTCGTATCATCATATAATGCTCGATGAGAAGTCAAGATTGTTTACTGGATTCCTGTATGACCAGCACACATATGTTTTTAACCGTCTCGCGTTTGGAATAAAAAACGCCGGTGCAGCTCTCATACGCGCCCTAGATCGCAACCTCACCGAACAGGTTAAGGCCATAACTACGCGCTATGTCGATGACATATTGCTTTCGTCGAAGGATTTCGAGGAAAATCTTCATCATCTCGAGTTGCTACTCGAAAATCTCAGGGTGGCTGGTTTTAAGATCAACTTGAAAAAATCAAATTTTGGACAGGAGGAAGTTCTCTTCTTAGGACACATCATTGATGGTGAAGGAGTACGCCCTAACCCAGTGAAATTGCAGGCAATTGACAACTTTCCAAGGCCTATCAAGGTAAAGAACGTCCGACAGTTCTTGGGTATGAGTCAATTTTTCAGTGATCACTGTCCAAATTATACGGAGGTTGTGGTTCCATTGCAAGATTTGCTAGTAAAGAACAACCGATGGAAATGGTCTAGGGAACATGAGATTTCTTTTCGGGATACTAAGGAGATGTTAGCTAGAAGTGTGAAGCTAGGGTACCCGAATTTCGATAAGGCCTTTATCTTGCAAACTGATGCTTCCACCGTAGGGATTGGTGCAGTTTTATACCAAGAGGAAGGAGAAGAACCCAAGAAGAAGAACTACTTGGCATTCTTTAGCCGTAAACTTAGGAAACACGAGCTAAAATACAGTGTCACTGATTTAGAAATGCTTGCAATTGTTCAATCACTACAGCACTGGAGAAAGATGATTTTTGGATTCCCTATAACCATTAGGACGGATCACAAGGCCTTGACCTTTGTGATGAAGACGGTAGTTGCTAGCGAGAGAGTAGCTAGGTGGGCACTGTTTATCCAGCAGTTTGATCTGACCATCGAGCACTGTTCAGGAATGTCAAATGTCCTGGCGGATGCCCTAAGTCGAAACCCAAACGATAACGAACATGAGGTGAACTTCGTGGAGTTAACTGACGAGGATAGAACCTTTCTAAATGAGCTGACACGATTACCAGAATATCAACGACAGGACCAGTTCTGTGGCAGGTTAATTTCGTTGTTGAAGGGAGAACTTCCACATGACGACCCAGGACGTGGAGAAGTTGAGAAGCTAGCTGAGAGCTATTTGTTTGTCGACAACACCTTGTTGAAATTCATAGACAAGGACCACACTAAATCTCGAATTGTGGTACCACCACCACTTAGGAAGGGTCTTATATGGCATGCCCATAGGATAATCGGTCATGGTGGGATTGACAAGGTCACCGCCACCCTTCAGGAAACGTTCACTTGGGTTCATCGACGAGAAGACGTGAGAAGCCTTGTAATTACATGTGACACATGCCAGAGGGTTAAGGCGAACCCGTACCTCATTCGACAGGCACCGATACCTCTCTTACCAGCTAAACCTCGTGAATTGTTCGCGATGGATATTTACGGAGTCCTTCCCAAGTCACGTAGAGGGAATAGATACGTCTTGGTTACCGTAGACGTATTCTCTAAGTTCACATCGTTATGTCCATTACAGAAAGCAAACACTAAATTGGTATTAAGAGCTATAAATAGGAACATAATTCCAACTATGGGGAAGCCCATGTTTTTGTTAACGGACCACGGTACACAATTTACCTCAGCTCAATTTAAACAGGAGTTGCAAAGGCTTGAAATTCGACATATTCTTAGTTCAGTTCGCCATCCTGAGGGTAACCCGTCAGAGCGAATTATGCAGGTCATCGCGAAGTTCTGTCGGATCTTCTGTGCTCAAGAGCATTGGAGATGGATGGATGTGTTACCTATCATAGAAGATTGCGTGAATAACACAATCCACGAATCTATAGGATGCGTCCCAAATGTGGTTCACTCCGATATTTATCCTTTGAGACCATGGCACGCAGTGGTAAAGTGTCCGAGCGACCCACGGCCGACTCAAGCGATGCGCATTGATGAGACAGCTAGGCATCTTCGTCAGCAAGCTGACCGACGTTTGAGACGCGTCAAAAATAAGAGATTTCATCGGCCCTTGAAAGAAGGCGAATATGTGCTTGTTCGTAAACCCGCTCTTTCAAAACCTGAGGACAAGTATTACGCGAAGTTTGCACCGTTGTATATGGGTCCATTTAAAGTCATCCAGAGTTTCCGAAATAATTCCTATAAAATCCAGTCGTTAGATGGACGCTCTGAGGCTATTTTCAATGCAGCCAACTTGAAGGTTTATCGCAAACCTGAAGATATGGCGGACCAGGAAGTTAACCTCATTGAATCAGTGGTGGATCAAGATGTGGAACCGCTCGAAGAAAAGCAGGATGACCCACTGAAACGATGTAGGGAATGCAGGCAAGTCCCAGACTCTGTGATATTGAGAGCATTTGAGGAGTACTGGAATCTTACAGAGAAAATCTCGATAGAACAGGGAGGATTTGAAGAAGGTTCTGAGGAAGAAGACTTTGACAGCGAGGAAGACTTTGACGGCGAGGAAGGGATAAATAGCTCAGTCGAAAATTCAGTAGAGAACTACCAGGAAGCTGAAGGCATCAACCAGTATCCGCACACCAGAAGATGACCAACTGCATAAGAGAGAGGAAAGGAATTTACATTCAAAGGTCATGTTTCATCAGACGTCAAAATTAGAAATTTCGCCATCTGGAGTATTTAAAGGAAATTCCTTGTCACTGTGCGAAAGGAATTCGTGTCTTGGGGGAAATATGAACCCATGACCTTTGTGCCCTAAGAACATTATGCATAATGTAACAAAATAATTGAAAGTTGGATTCTTGATAGCATGGATTTGACACGTGACGAGGGGGTGATTACCTTCGGTCCCACGCTCTGGGGTACGTGACGTCAACCACACGTGTCGACGGCGGAAGAATCTCAAGTAATTTTTACGAACTATTTCAAAGCGCGTGTACATGGCGTGACCACGCCAAGTCAAAAAAAATATAGTGCCTATCAAAGGAGGTCAATCATCTCACAAATCGAACCCGTAAAATTTTTAATGTCCATGAACACTACCGTCAGAAATGTAGCAAGCATGTAGTCACTTTCAAAACTCTTGAAATTACAGTTTAGGTAAGTCAGAATATTTAGAGAAATTTTCTTGGCGACAAAGGGAGAGATCCGAAGAGAGGGGGTAACTGCTATAAATATGAAGGGACGCCATGACGAAGTTTTCTTCTCCGGCATTTGTGATACAAAGCGGGCGAAAAATTGTTGAGCTGCTCTGCGAAATCAAACCAACGAAAGTAGACTGAGTTCCACTGCAGATTTTAGCCATTGCGGCTAAGTCTTGACTCCATGACGAGATAGTTTTTCTTGAGTGAAGGACGGTCAAAGTACTGAATAAATTCTAATGTGATTGAGTAATTCGTGTGCGGAAATAATTGTAGTCCATCGTGTGCGTTCAGGCAAACGAGTGAAGGGTATTTTCTTTTTTTTATGCTTTATTCCAGGAAACCTGAAGAAACACAATGATATGTACAGCCATGAATGTAAAAATGGCTAAATAAAATGCCAGGGTCGCAGGTGAGCCCTAAGACGAATACTGGCATGAAGACATGAGGTAGGTGATTTTCCATCTTACTACCTCTTATATCCTGTCTCGTGATTTCTTAAAGTGTATTTGAATGGGGATATACGACGCAGTGGTCACCCCTACTAAGTTTTGTAAATGTGAGGGTACGACTAAAAGAGTCATTTGTTTTATTTTCCACTTGGATAAATTTTTGAAGTCTTGCGAGGGCCGTATAATGTTGTAAAGGATTCTGAAGTGATATCACGTCCAATGTAGATCGTCATCCGTGTGAGTGTACTGCCTGTATTTTGTGATGTCAATGTAAGATGTTCATTCGACGTAAAATTCTTCTGTCTGCAATTTGACGTTAATAATAATAATCCATGGTCACTCATTTTCAATCGAGTGGAAGCGCGCTGTCGGGTGAGAACCTAGGGGATGAATTTGGTCACGGAGAGAAACGTTCTTTTTTAATGCCCATTTTAAACTGTGTCTGACTGACAATAAAAGATCTAGTAGAATGTTTCAGTCATTTCTCGTAAAAATCAAGTTATTAAATACGATATCATTTATGCGAAGTTATTCATGATTAATGCATTGTGCGATATTAGACGTCGGTATTTCTAGTGAGGATTTTATTCCAGTTCTTTGTCGATGATAATTGTGGAGCTGGGAAACAGAGGTTAGTTTTGTGAGTCAGGTTGGACCTGTCATTGAAGCCGGGACACTGAAGCCCGAGGAGTGTTTTATATGAGTTGAGATGAGATGTGCGAATCAGGTTAGAGTCCTGTCATTGAAGCCGGGATATGATAGCGCGAGGAATATTTTATAATGTTGGGAATGGAAAGAAATTCATAGAAATCTATAGCGGTATCAATTGGCGACGCGTATAATTAGTGTGGGCATCTTGAAGCATAATCTGTGCATTTTGTTGGTTAGAATATCGTATTTGTTTAATTATGTCGGCAGAGTTTAAAGGGAACATTTTGAGAAGTCAGTCAACTGTGAATAAACCAGGTGGTTCCTGTAACTGCCAAGCGAGCGAGGGGGGTGAGACACCTCAGCTATCTAACGGGACAGGCTTGGTATTGAGACTGTATTCTCGGCCAGGGAAACGTTAAAATGCTGGATTCAGTTGAAATTCATAGCCGGTAATGATCTAAGTATTGTGAAATACTGTAATTGGGGACGTAATGAACATTTGAAACCATGAACTTTGAGTATAAGGAACAGAGTAACCCAATTTCAGGGTTGTCCAGAATATAGAGCGATGGTCGTGACGATCGGTTTGTCTGCGAGGGGTGTGCAAAATTCAGTGATGACGAGATATGACATCGTAATTATATGGCGAGTTGTTTGGTTTGTACGTAGATTATTAGGATATCCAAGTGTTAATAACGGTTAGGACTAGATTAGATTTTTAAGCATGATATCACGAGATGGGATATATGTAGCTGGACATGAATTATGTAAAAATTCTTTTCCAGCCAGATAAACATCGCAATATTGAATTTACATCGCAGCTGCGTAGAAATTTGTGAGGAAACCAGAGTCCGCGGAGATAAAATTTGTTGTTTGTTAATATTTCGTTAAATCATTTAAATTTATTAAATTATTAAATTCAGTGAAACCGCATTTTGAAATAACTTTAATCAAGCGAATAACTTGGAGATGCATTCTGGAAATTTTAGTTTGTTGTCTGGGGAATATTAAAAATAAAGTAAAGATTAAAGGGACATATCCGAAGGAAATGGATTTTACTGCCACAAAGTTTGTGAGCATTGCTATTGTTGTAATTATTGAAATTTGATTGATTGAGCAGTGAATGTGCTGGGGATAGTAAAGTGGAACTTTGGTCATCAACCGATGTAACTTAATTGTGTTTAGCCTTCAGCATAGAAACTTGGATGGTCAGGGGGTCATCAACCTCAGTGACTTAGATTAGGGCCATATGCCATTGTAGCATCATTTCCTTGCGGTCATCATCCACAATGACTTTAAAGTAACTTAGAAGATTAGATGTCGGTCCATGACATAGACGCAGGTCACATCGATTCAATTAAGGGTCCATGCCGTAGAACCACTGTGTGGCACACACCGATTGGACGGCCTTAATTATAACCAGAGTCCAGAGTTCGTGTTACGAGGGCTGGACCATAACGAATCACTATGATGGTACATGTGGTCTCACATGGAAGCCGAATTTAAGGATTTCCAGACTTTCCTTTTTTAAATGATCAATAATTGAGACAATGGTTTCTAGTAAGAATGTCCATCAGGCAGTTACGTTAAAGTCTCACACCAGTGTTCTGACCATTATGTAAAAATGATTGTGGTGTCCAGTGGACACAGTTGACTTCTATGATACCATTGACAGATTGCTTCAGAATTTCCTGAATAAATAGGAATCTTTTAAACAGACCTTTCATTCCACTAGATAGATTAGAATTAATGAACCCTACCTTTACCTCAGCAAGTGACGAAGAACCCGAAACGACCCAAGAGACAGATCTCATGAGCTTTGCTGATAGGTAAGGAAGGTAGGTATCCCTCAATATGGACCTAAAGGGTTTGCTACTAGACATTATTAACTGGATAGTTCTGTGTGTACTCCAAGAGCATTGCACCTGATGGATGGATGCTGGAATACTCTCCGAGATAGCTAATTCGTCTGAAGATGACGACATTGATATTACTGTTAGTGAAAACGAAGAAGGAACTGAGAATATATATATATATATATTAAAAAAAGCGAGCTGGATTACCATCATGGGAGAGATACACAGATAAACCCAGTTTCAAAACTGTTATCCGCCAGACGCGTAGAAATGATTCATCAGACTGAATGTAGAACATTGAAAATATTTGCACTTTAACAATAGCTCAGTCAGCTGTTTATTTATGGGGTTGACAGCTGATAATGTTACCAAGTTGAAATATATTTCTTTGCACCTGATGGATGGATGCTGGAATACTCTCCGAGATAGCTAATTCGTCTGAAGATGACGACATTGATATTACTGTTAGTGAAAACGAAGAAGGAACTGAGAATATATATATATATATATTAAAAAAAGCGAGCTGGATTACCATCATGGGAGAGATACACAGATAAACCCAGTTTCAAAACTGTTATCCGCCAGACGCGTAGAAATGGTTCATCAGACTGAATGTAGAACATTGAAAATATTTGCACTTTAACAATAGCTCAGTCAGCTGTTTATTTATGGGGTTGACAGCTGATAATGTTACCAAGTTGAAATATATTTCTTTAGTTGATTGTAAGGAATGTGAAATAAGTTGGTAAATATCTCCAATAATAAACATCAGAGATTCACAGGAACTTGACTTTAAGTGCTCGTCACAAAGCGCACTCCCGTTGGTATACAATGACATTAAAAATAGGGTTGATATTCCTAGGGTTAAAATTGAAAGTCACGCAGATAACAATAGAACAACAGTGGAAGCTATTGGATGAGGGTGACAGTGGGTTGAGTGAGAAGACGTATGCATAGAGCGGAACTTTCTTTCACACATCACAGGAAAACTAGAATCCAGCTTTGAATTGTTGATGTTAGTAAAATAAATTTTAATTTATCTTCTGGGAAAATAAATTGTTAGATGATGCAAATATCTGTGAGTTTTCCGCAAATATGTAGTAAAGCTGGAAATATGGTCATAATGATTAGCTGCGCGGCGGAAATACTTGATGCGAGTCCCTCGACCTCTTGACGCGAGTGTAACGTCCAGCCGTCAGAGCAAATGAACACTATGACTATCTCGAGGAAGAACATCTATACTATACACTCTTATGCCTTTCAGCGTTCCGTCTGCAAGACTTGTGAAGTTACTAAACGCCTCAAGAATAATCTATATTCAACTATCCCTGAGACCTCGTTTATTTCCATATTCTTATCTTTAAAACTGATTCTGACCATCGTCTTCTGTGTTTCGCTCTACGTCACTTACCTTCCACAACTACTTCATTATTCTCCTAGATAACCTACCTTCCTCCGCTCGCTTCACATGACCTCTCCACAGAAGCCGGTTCACGTGTACCGCTTCATTTATCGTGTTCATTCGTAACTCAGTCTTAGTACCTTCCTGCCATTGTTCCCACGTGTTTGTAGCAGCTATTTCTAACAGCAAACAGACTGGTACACAGATAGACTTCTTTCTTACAGAACACTTTGGCTGCGCGGTTAGAGTCACACACCTGTCAACACCACTGTCTGCAGCCCTGAAGCTGGTTTTCCGTGGTTTCCCATTTTGATACCAGGCAAACGCTGGGGCGCTTCCTTCCCACTGCTGTCCCGTCGTCATAAGACTTATCTGTGTCGTAAAGCAAATTGTAAAATAAATAAAACACACACTGCGAGCTTCACACTTACTGTGCTACCATCCTGGGAGAATACACATCCTAAATAGCTGAAGTGATCTACCTGTTCCAGATTTGTATCACCAACTTCAGATTACATTATCTTAGGTTTCTGGATACTCACTGCATTAGCTTTGCTGTACCAATCACACTTACTGTGCTACAATCCTGGGAGAATACACATCCTAAGTAGCTGAAGTGATCTACCTGTTCCAGATTTGTATCACCAACTTCAGAATACATTCTCTTAGGTTTCGGGATACTCACTGCATTAGCTTTGCTGTACCAATCACACTTACTGTGCTACCATCCTGGGAGAATACACATCCTAAATAGCTGAAGTGATCTACCTGTTCCAGATTTGTATCACCAACTTCAGATTCAAAAATTCTCTAAGGTTTCTGGATACTCACTGCATCTATTTTCAAATTACTACTAGGCCACCATATCTCAGTGTTAGAGCAGCCAACGCGAAGTTTCTAGATCCCGGGCTTCAGCAGAGTCTGCCAAACTGCTTACTGAATCCCTCCCTGTCACTTTTTACTTTCCAGTAGTTTATCCATTAAAAGTAGGAATAACAAACAGCTTTGTCTAATTCCTGTAACTCCTTGAACAAAGAACTCATTTCGCTCTCCGTACCCCAACTGTCATCATAAATGCCTTTGATTGCTCAATTATAGTATATATATTATTTGCTTTACGCCGCACATAAACTCAGATAAGGCTTATGGCTTCGCTGCGATAGGAGAGGCCTACGAGAAGGAAGGAATCTTCCGTGGCCTTCATTAAGGTACAGCCATCTTTAGGGCTGCCAACAGTGGGGTTCGAACCCACTATCTTCCGGATGCAAGCTCGCATACAGCCAACTCACCCGAAAATTATAGCATATTATATTATGTTATATTATAAGAATAATTTAGTGTGGCTATTTCTAGCCTGGTGCAACCATTGTAAGGCAGACCCTCCGATGAAGGTGGGCGGCATCTGCCATATGTAGACTACTGCATTATATTGTGGTGGAGGATAGTGTTAGGTGTAGTGTGTGAGTTGCAGGGATGTTGGGGAGAGCACAAACACCAGCCCCGAGTCACTGGAATTAACCAATGAAGATTAAAATCCCGACCCGGCCGGGAATCGAGCCCGGGACCCTCTGAACCGAAAACCAGTATGCTGACCATTCAGCCAACGAGTCGGATATTATATTATATTATATTATATTATATTATATTATATTATATTATATTATATTATATTATATTATATTATAATAGTGGTTGCAGAGACCATAGGCCTTCGAGTAGGAGCAGATGCATAAAAACAGCGATTTTTTTTTCACTCGGTGACAAATTCTTTCTTTCTTAATCAGTTTACCCCACAGGGTTGGTTTATTCCTCGGACTCAGCGAAGGATCCCACAGCTACCGCTTCAAGAGCAGTGTCCTGGATCGTGAGACTTTGGGTCAAGGATAAACTGGGAAAGAGGACAAGTACCTCGTCCAGGTTGCCTCACAAAAGTTCAAATAAAGCGTATAGGAATGTTTTGAGATATTAAAGAGCTATCGGCTGTCCTGAAAATACTTTACTGCAGTTTCCTATTTTACTTGCAGGCAAACAGCCGATTCCTTCCAACTCCTCACCCAGTTCCATTTCATCTTCATTTTTCTAGAAAAATGTTCAAATGTTGAGGATTTTTCCTTCATTACAAATAGTTTACACCTGTTCAAGCAATTTTGCTAATGGGCCTTAATTTTTCAAAATTTAACGATTAAAATCTCTCATACTTTTGTAGTCACATTCGCGCAGATACTTGTGGCTTGTAGTCGCTACGCATTCACGTTTGGAGCTGAAGGTTTCAGCACTGTTTTCTTTTACTAATGCATCTATCTTATTTTATTTCCTCAATAATTATTTTTTTTGTTGTGTTCTCTTTTGTTTTAGAGCTATCTGCAATATTTTGAACCATTGTTACTCCTTGTTGCTTGACGTAAGTCTCGTCTTATTCGTTAGAATTTAAATGCAGCGCTGCGCTACGTTCATTCGCACTGCAACAACGCACTTTGCTCCACAATCAAGCTAAATTCTCTGATTCATCAGCAACTTTCATCTAATCCTATTGTAGGCATGATAATGTATTGTCCACAGCGTCTACGGAAAGACAGTAGTGTAAGAGAAAATGGGGGAAAACCGTTCGTTTTTTCCTATAAACACTCAGTGTATTCAAAGATTTTAAAAATGATATGCATATCAAAACCTTCCTCCGGATGTGTATACACTAAATATGAGGCTTGATCGAGATCCATCCAGCCGTTTCGCCGTGATGATGGAACAGACAGACAAACAGACAGATAAACGGACACGAAAAATAAAAATCACCGGATCGGTATTGAGTTGACCTAAAACGGATAAATATCTGAAAATTTGGCAAAACAAATGAAATTACAGACAGCGGACCGCCTACAACTTTATTTATATAGATAAGCATGGACACGTCCAGAAGTGCAGACCTTTATTTCGAGAGTCGCTGCTTTGAAACTGTACGACATATCTACAAACGGACCTCACCATCAGACGTCTCATTTAGTGTTTACATGCTTGGCCCTACGACATCTTCTCGTACCTCCTATATGTATGGGTTAGATTGAGTTAGAGTCATTGAATTGAGTAACATTTTGTACAGTTTTATCACTCATGTGACAGCTAGAATCACAAAATTTGGCTATCATATGGCAACTGGTTATGTCAACATGCGAGCTGAATGTCGTCACTGTATTATGTTTCCTATAAGTGTGCGAAGCGAGAACATAATCGTGTAAGAAGTACAAAATTAACTTGAAATCGAGAAATACATCTCTATTTAACGTATAAGGGATAGAAATACGACCAAAGTTTTAGATCTCTCCAGAATGCAAAAGATTGTGCTTTCTGTTTTGTGAGATGACTTACCGCTTAGCCACCAATTATCCCGAAACGAAGGTCTGCACTGTCGTTAAAATTTCATCCCTATTCCGATATTTTTCGGCGCCAAAATTTATACATTTGCATAGCTTAGAATATTTCCCCAAAGAAAGAGTGTCCAGGCTTCGCGATTAACATTCGCATATGTATGGAGGAAGAAAATAATACAGTTAAGAAAGTTGAAATTAATAGAAAATAGGTCAATAATTGAGGACAGTCGGATAGGACAATAATATGTAAACACCAAGTGAATGTATTGGAAAATCAGATGCTGCTCAATAAATTATGCTGATATGAGTTAAGGATATAAGAAAGCGGTAACAGATGGGAAATTTAGGCGCTGGGATTCTTAGGTAAACACATGAGAAGATGACTAATGGTGTTATTACTTAAGCTATTCGATGACGGTTATAACCTCCAACGACATTCTACCAATATCCCGCAGAATGGCCGATTGACGTCTCTCTTGCTTTCTACCCAAGGGACAACCACGAATTTACAGGAATGATGACGAAAATGGCAATACGCTACTTCCTTGCTGGCAAGCAGTCAGAGAAGTTGACATGGTAACCTGTAGGTTCGTTGTCGGTCTGTCGGTCACTGAATGCAGAGCATGATACCCGCAGAAATTAGTAATTTTCTCCGTCATTTGAAGAGCAAGGTCAATTATGAACATACTATAAGTTGTTTATAATGAAGAGATGTTTCACATACAGACCACGACGTTTACAGAAAGACAGTAGTATAACAGAAAAAGGGGGAAAACTGTTTGGGTTTTCCTATAAACACCCAGTCTATTCAAAGATTTTAAAATGATACGCATATCAAAAGCTTCCGCGGGATGTGTATATACCAAATATGACGTTTTTTTAAGATCTATCCAGGCGTTTCACCGTGATGGTGGTACAAACAGACAGCAAACAGACAAACGGACAAATAGACACGAAAAATAAAAAACACCGATTCGGTATTGAGTTGACATAAAACGGATAAATATCTGAAAAATAGGCAAAACAAACGAAATTTCAGACAGCGGAACCCTACAATTTTATTTATATAAATAACAGAACATTTATGAAGCTAAATGAGAATATTTGCATGGTAAAATTTGCTATTAATTTCTGGTAATAACGTTTAAATGATGTACCTCGATTATTTAACTTAAATATACTAAGTCCTTACTACCAATAATTAATTATTTAATATATCTTGAAGGAAACTGATTACTGCCAAATGGGTTAGAGCTCAAATTCTGGAATCCCCAAATTACAACTGTTTGATCAGTCAATCAATCAATCAATCAATCAATCAATCAATCAATCAATCAATCAATCAATCAATACTGATCTGCATTTAGGGCAGTCGCCCAGGTGCCAGATTCCCTACCTGTTACTTTTCTAGCCTAATCCTAAATGATTTCAAAGAAATTGGAAATTTATTGAACGTCTCCCTTGGTAAGTTATTCCAATCCCTAACTCCCCTTCCTATAAATGAATATTTGCCCCAGTTTGTCACCTTGAATTCCAATTTTATCTTCATATTGTCATCTTTCCTACATTTATAAACGCCACTCAGACTTATTCGTCTACTAACGTCATTCCACGCCATCTCTCCGCTAACAGCTCGGAACATACCACTTAGTCGAGCAGCTCCTCTTCTTTCTCTCAATTCTTCTCAACTCAAACTTTGCAGCATTTTTGTAACGCTACACTTTTGTCGGAAATCACCCAGAACAAATCGTGCTGCTTTTCTTTGGATTATTTCCAGTTCTTGAATTAGGTAATCCTGGTGAGGGTCCCATACACTGGAACCATACTCTAGTTGGGGTCTTACCAGAGACTTATATGCCCTCTCCTTTACATCCTTACTACAACCCCTAAACACCCTCATAACCATGTGCAGAGATCTGTACCCTTTATTTACAATCCCATTTATGTGATTACCCCAATGCAGATATTTATTTCCTTATATTAACACCTAGATACTTACAATGATCCCCAAAAGGAACTTTCACCCCATCAACGCAGTAATTAAAACTGAGGGGACTTTTCCTATTTGTGAAACTCACGACCTGACTTTTAACCCAGTTTATCAACATACCGTTGCCTGCTGTCCATCTCACAACATTTTCGAGGTCACGTTGCAGTTGCTCACAATCTTGTAACTTATTTATCACTCTATAGAGAATAACATCATCCGCAAAAAGCCTTACCTCCGATTCCACTCCTTTACTCATATCATTTATGTATATAAGAAAACATAGGTCCGATAATACTGCCTTGAGGAATTCCCCTCTTAATTATTACAGGGTCAGATAAAGCTTCACCTACTCTAATTCTCTGAGATCTATTTTCTAGAAATATAGCAACCCATTCAGTCACTCTTTTGTCTAGTCCAATTGCACTCATTTCTGCCAGTAGTCTCCCATGATCTACCCTATCAAATGCTTTAGACAGGTCAATCGCGATACAGTCCATTTGACCTCCAGAATCCAGGATATCTGCTATATCTTGCTGGAATCCTACAAGTTGAGCTTCAGTGGAATAACCTTTCCTAAAACCGAACTGCCTTCTATCGAACCAGTTATTAATTTCACAAACATGTCTAATATAATCAGAAAGAATGCCTTTCCAAAGCTTACATTCAATGCATGTCAAACTGACTGGCCTGTAATTTTCAGCTTTATGTCTATCACCTTTTCCTTTATACACAGGGGCTACAATAGCAACTCTCCATTCATCTGGTATAGCTCCTCCGACCAAACAATAATCAAATAAGTACTTCAGATATGGTACTATATACTAACCCATTGTCTTTAGTAGATCCCCAGAAATCTGATCAATTCCAGCTGCTTTTCTAGTTTTCAACTTTCGTATCTTATTGTAAATATCATTGTTATCATATGTAAATTTTATTACTTCTTTGGCCTTGGTCTCCTCCTCTATCTCGACATTATCCTTGTAACCAACAATCTTTACATACTGCTGACTGAATACTTCTGCCTATTGAAGATCCTCACATACACCCTCCCCTTGTTCATTAATTATTCCTGGAATGGCCTTCTTGGACCCTGTTTCTGCCTTAAAGTACCCATACATACCCTTCCATTTTTCACTAAAATTTGTATGACTGCCAATTATGCTTGCCATCATGTTATCCTTAGCTGCCTTCTTTGCTAGATTCAATTTTCTAGTACGTTCCTTCAATTTCTCCTTACTTCCACAGCCATTTCTAACTCTATTTCTTTCCAGTCTGCACCTCCTTCTTAGTCTCGTTATTTCTCTATTATAATAAGGTGGGTCTTTGCCAATCCTTACCACCCTAAAAGGTACAAACCTGTTTTCGCATTCCTTAACTATTTCTTTAAATCCATCCCAGAGTCTGTTTACAGTATTATTTACCGGTTGCCACAGATCATAGTTACTTTTTAGAAACTTCCTCATGCCTGCTTTATCAGCCATATGGTACTGCCTAATAGTCCTACTTTTAAGACCTAACTTTCTATCACATTTATTTTTAACTACCACAAAACAGCTTCATGATCACTAATACCATCTATTACTTCAGTTTTCCGATAGAGCTCATCTAGTTTTATCAGCACCACATCCAAGATATTTTTCCCTCTGGTTGGTTCCATCACTTTTTGAGTCAGCTGTCCTTCCCATATTAACTTATTTGTCATTTGTTGGTCATGCTTCCTGTCGTTCGCATTTCCTTCCCAATTGACATCTGGCAAATTCAGATCTCCCGCTACAATCACATTTCTTTCCATGTCATTTCCCACACAGCTAACTATCCTATCAAATAATTCCAAATCCGCGTCAGTGCTACCCTTTCCCGATCTGTACACTCCAAATATATCAAGTTGCCTGTTATCTTTAGAAATGAGCCTTAAACCTAGAATTTCATGTGTCTCATCTTTATCTTTTTCGTAGCTTACAAATTCTTTTTTCACCAGAATGAACACTCCCCCTCCCACCATTCCTATCCCATCTCTACGATACACACTCCAGTGCCGTGAGAAAATTTCTCCATCCATTATATCATTTCTCAGCCATGATTCAACTCGTATTACAATATCTGGTAAATATATATCTATTAAATTTCTTAATTCTATTCCTTTCTTTACAATACTTCTACAGTTCAACACTAACAATTTTATGTCATCCCTACTTGATTTCCAGTTCCGTGTTCCCTTACCACCGCTCCCTAGGCCACCCTGTTTCCCTGAATGTACCTCCCCATAACCCTTCCAAACAAATTTCCTAACTTATACGTACCACTGCGGTTTAAATGAAGGCCATCTGAGCGCAGATCCATATCTCCTACCCACCCATTAGGATCTAGAAATTTCACTCCCAGTTTCCCACATACCCACTCCATAGTCTCATTTAAATCCCCAATCACCCTCCAGTCAGTATCCCTCCAACACAGTATTCCACTAATAACTTCTCCGCTTTCTTAAACTACACCCGTGCTGCATTTACCAGATCCCACACATCTCCAACTATGTTGGTACTTATATCAGCTTGCCTTACGTTGTTGGTGCCAACATGAAACACTACCACTTTCTCCTTCCCCTCCTCCCTCTCTTCTACTTTCTTCAACATCTGCCTCAACCTAATTCCTGAATAACATTCTACCCTGGTTCCCTTTCCTCCACACACTTTCCCCACGTGTCTAACGATGGAATCCCCCATGACCAGAGCCTCAACCCTACCCACCTCATTTGATCCACTCCCCTCCTGGTCAGCCCTATCTTTCCTGATAGCTGCAGAAGCTACTTCCTCCTCCCTTTTCTCCTTCCCATGACCCTGTTCCACCTGTCTTTTCATATCCTCTACTCTACATTTCCCTTTCCTATCTTTTCCCTTCCTTCTACTTCCACACATCTCACCAACAGTTCCCTGTCCGTCACCTTCCCTCTGTTGTTCTACCTGGAGTGTCTCGTACCGATTTCGCACAGACACCTGTCCTGAATTCTGATCCTGAATAGAGCCCTTAGCCTTCAATCTCCTTCCCCTTAGAACACTAGATCACCTGTCTTCTACAACTCCCCCTCTCCTTCCCCTCCTTCTTGTACACCTACTGTAACCTGTACATTGTTTGAGGGAGTCCTATATTCCTTCCTGTCTTCTGTGAGAATCCTAATTATCTCCCTCAAACTTTACAACTCCTCCCTCATACCCCTCAATGCCTCGCCACACCCACAGTTCGTATACTCGCGCTCCTTAGCCATTATTTACGGAAAAAATGAAATTAAAAATAAAATAATTTAAAAAATAAATGAACGGAGGGATATATTTTCTGGGATAGTACTCAAAGATCACACAACAATAGGGTAATTAATCTACGACTACACTACAATACCACTCTATTTTTTATCCTACAACCTGTAACAGGATAAAAACTGCTGTTAATTACTGAATATCGAAAGTAATACACAAGAACTACACAATTCCAAACTGCAATTAAGCCTATCCTAATTACAACAACAGAATTTTTAATAAAAGTTTCTACGGATACTTCTACTACACCAGTACTACACAAATATTTTACAATAATAAAATAAGCACACTAAATTCTAATAGGATATTACTCGTATACTACTGTACAGTACACTACAGTAATTTTTAAACTACTTTCAGACGTATCCTAATTTCGATACCGGTACCGTATGTCACTACTAAGCACAAACAGATATGAACTTTGCAAGAACTACTGTACTCAAAGATTACCAACAAAGCTAAATGCTTAGACAAATTATTATTTGTATTACGGTCTAATAGATACACACGAAAGATAACACACGAAAAATAACACACGAATATAGCAGGCAAGATACGGCACTATCTAAATGTACTGTACCTATACTACAATGTATCTACACTACACTACACTACGTTTGGTTAAATTCATAAGTATCGAAAGGATTGCCGTACACGAAGAAAAACACGAATATAACTGGCATGATATTATCTAATATATTATACCTTATCTTCACTACAATTCTACTGAAATGTGGTTACGTGATTGGTACAGCTGGTGGATTACTATTATTTTCCCTACTCCACGTGACTGAGAGTAAAAGTGTCCTTAATTAGGCCTACTGAAAAATACGAGGTTGTCTACAATAATTTCTCAAATATTTCTATCAAAACTACTCCTACTACTCCAGGGACTCTAACTGCAATTAGGCCTACTGGGATATATGAACTTTATTATTATTAGCTAACCGCTCATAAATACTGAAAGATCGAGGGATTGAAGTATAAATTACGGATACTTTAACCTACTCAGAAGTACAAATGATTGGAATACAAGGCCAGCTGATTTATATTTATACAGTATTTACTTGACTACACTACTCCCTTTGTTCACGACTGTAGTCAACAATGCAATATTTGAATATGAGGAGCGACAATTATCAATAACAATACAACGACTGTTAACTACTACCGTGTAATCTCTTTAACTACTTTTTAAATGGAAGACAGGCGTATCGTCTTTTTAAATGTAGTAAATTATTACCTTCGCGATAGTTCGGACGGATATCTATACGAAATACCGGAGGAATTTCGGCGGAAGTTACGGTACTATTCCTTATGATATGCTGCCTTTGTAAGTATTATACCAACGACCCTACAGATATTCACAAATATTTTAAAAGTTAATATTATTACCTAAAAGTTAATATTATTACCTAAAGTATTTCCTAAACCTAAATTCGAAACAAGGTACACCTAGCTAGCCTACTTAACCTAGAAAACGTAAATTACTGAAGACCAACTGAATTACTTGTTATAAAATTTAAATAAATATCACTATTCCCAATTTCTACCAACAAGCACTAAACACCGCTATATAAATAGCACTAAATGAATCACAAATACAAAACATTAAGCTATTTCAATAGATTTTAACTAGTTTATCACAACAATAATGCAAGAGCTCTCTCAACAGCCAACCGTTCTCAAGCGCATCCAACAATGCAAGGCCAGATCAGGAAATAATTAAATCTCAACTTTTACGATTAACGTATTGAGGTGACAATTAATAAATAGATAAACTAGCATCAAATCAATCACTATTTAGGACACAACCACGAAGTGACAAGCGTGAAGAATATATGTTATAGTCATGTGGTAATGATCCTTCACTATCAGCACATCAGTTGTCTTTCATTATTTTTTATAAACAAGAGAAAGGGCAAAAAAGTATTCATTATCAAAATAAATGCCATTATAAGGCAACAAACCTGAACAATAGACAAGGCATAATATAACGTACTGTAAACTAGTTTTAACCCTAGAACACTAACCCTTCGTAAATTTTACGACAGTAGGTAGCAGAACGGTATAGTTTAATGCCTTCCGCCCATGCGTGCGTGCCGCTATTTTGTGTAGCTGATTTTTTCGAGCAGTTATTGACTGTGGCATGTGCGATTGTTGATATCATTGCTCATTCTTGTAATAATTGGGTGGGTGTCGTCATATTCACGAACGGTTAGTGATAGTGTGAACTTATAAGTATAATGTTTCGTCATGCCTTTTTTACATTTATACTTATTTAATTTATTTTCTTGGTAGTTTTGTTTTCTTTGTGATGTAAATAACCTACATTCATAATTTAAGGGTTTATTTTAATATGTTGTGTTATAAAATTATATTTTTTTATAAAACGTGTTCAATTAATATTTTTTGTGCGCCAAGTTTTCTATATTTAATAAATAATCACATCAAATTGTTTAATATCTACGTATTTTGATTCATGTTAAGTTCACGATACTATAGGAACTCTTAATAACCAAATTCTTGCCAAATATAAGCTGTTCCGTAGAAAATATAACAATTATAAATTGGAGTAGTCGAATTTACGAAGGTTTTGTAATAATGTGTGGCGAAATAATAATTTTGAGGCTTCGTTTACATCAGTAGAAAAGAATGTGACGATATATTATTAGGCCCATCCTCGCATATAAGAAACTTCGATAGACCTTCAACAAACCTTATGCAAGAATCAGATTAGAAATTATGTTAACAGAAGAAAAAATTGGTCCGAACGGTTATTAAGGATTCCCAATTTTATAATTATGAGATCGAACTATAGCTATTTTAGCTGCTTATAAAATCGATACAGGAAACTTCTATAAATAAACTCTTTATTTAAAGCATGCCAATAACAATATTAGATCATTAAGTTTAAGGTTACGGAATGAAAACTTACTTAGTTAAGCTGATTATACATAATGAAATCAAACTGTTGCAAGGGCATAAGAAAACATAATTGCTCAAAGTTAAATCAAAATGGAATAAAACATCTTGACGCCTAGCGCCGATGAAAAGTGTTTTTCTAGCCTGAAACCAACTGATATATTTAGCCAGGAACATAATCCAATCCTCTGAACAGCGTCTTTCGCCAGGAACACGAATATCCGCCTGCTGTCGACTCCAACTTACTCCAGACTACATGGGTCATTAGTATTTTGTTTGTATCAGATCATTTGCCACATTGTCGCAATTATGAATAGCGGCCACCAGGTGCGCCACCAACTTTAGTAAATAGTCACGCCAACAGGTAGCGTTCAAATGCACACCAGCTGCACAACTTTCCGAATAGTTCCTAAGGTTATCAAGTTCCGTATTAACGTTACAAACAATATTCCTACAATAATAGGACATTCATTCAGAAAATGTATTTGTGAAGCACGTTCGATATTTTCTGTTTATTTGTGATAACTTTTGATAGCTCTGTTCATAAGACATTCTTTCGAAATATGTGTTTATGAATCAAGTTCTTTTTCTGTGTATTTATGAAGATTATGAAAACTAACCAATCTCATTTTCAGTGTCTGTGTCGTTCGTCTGCCCTCTTTGACATCCTGCCAGTTTTTCCTGAGCCCGTCGAGCAGCGCTTTCTTCCACTCCTGTGGTAAAGGGCCTGTCTGTCTTCTGGGTGCTGTCTCCGCCTAAAACCCTGATAGCTTTTCGTCATACTTCTGAAACAACCCGTCATTGATTTCATCCTCACCGAGCTGAGTGGCTCAGACGGTTGAGGCGCTGGCCTTCTGACATCAACTTGACTGGTTCGAACTTGGCTCAGTTCGGTGGTATTTTAACGTGCTCAGATACATAAGCACCTTGTCAGTAGATTTAATAGCACGTAAAAGAAATCCTGGGGACTAAATTCCCGGACCTCGGCAAATCCCAAATCCGTAAAAGTAGTTAGTGGGACGTAAAGCCAATAACATTATTATATCAATTTAGGAAGGCTCGGAACATAATGGGCTGACTCGGCCCATGCAAGGGGACACACTCTTGATTATGAAACTATAGGTACATATATTAACAAATATTTACAACAGAAATAATTACAATATATACATTTACTAGCGCTTTCCCCGCGACTTCGCTCGCGTCATAGTTGAGTTATGTCCCATTATATTATTTTATTTCCCATTTTCTTTTGAAGTCCACTGAACCAAACTTACGCGTTCATCGACTTTTGTACGAAATGTAAGACATGAACGTAAATGATGTGTTTTCCCGTCCCGGCTTCGGTCGGAATTGGAAAGTTTCACGCGTGTTCCGAGTTCGCTGTTAAATGAAATTCTCTTGTAATAACAGTAGCTTCTATTATTTTTTAACCCCGTCACACGTAATCTAGTGCCATTGCACAGCTTAGGTGGTTTGAGGTTACGTAACAACATTACAGGTGCTCCTACTATCAAACGAAGTTTGTGAGATGGGAATCCTGGAGGATTACGGTAAGGTAAGGTTTGTTCTGCCCGAAGGCAGGTCCGAACCTCCGCAGAGGTGTCCTGAGCCGGAGTTTACGTGCGGTAGGGTGGCCGGTTCCTTTCCGCTCCTCCATTCCCTTACCCCCACCAACAGCGCGTGGCAACTCATCCACTTCTCGACCACGCCCAATGTTGCTTAACTTCGGAGATCTCACGGGATCCGGTATTTCAACACGGCTACGGCCGTTGGCGGAGGATTAAGAGTATTTAGGAATTCTACTGGATAACTGAGAGCATCGTCCGTTTGTAATACCGTGTCGACCGATTTAGACTCTATTTCTTCTGCATCAAAATATGTAAGCAATGATTCATTTAATCCAGGGACTCTCAAACGCCCAAAATCTCACGCGTGCAAATCGAGGCGAAAGAGCTCCGTGCAGTGTGCATCGGTCCCGCTCGGCTCGGCTCTGGGCTACTCGGCTAAGCTCGGCTCAACTCGGCTCGGATTTGGAGCGCTACGGAGCAAGTGAGAAAGAGGGAGACAGGGGGAACGAGCGAGACAGGCGTGGGGAAAGAGAGAGACAGCGCTATTGCTCCAAATCGGGGAGTGGGGGTCTGCACTCTGGTCATCGAAGCGAAGTCGTCTTTTGCACCGTGCACAGTGCATACACCAGGCGCATGCACCCTGAGAGGCCCTGATTTAATTCATTAGCCGTCTCATTAAAGTAAACCTGCAAAAATCCAGGATCTTGATGAGCATTTGGCAATAGACTGCCAATGGAATGCTAAACTTGACCTTGTACTTTGAAAGTAGGCATAAAGTCGTGTTGGATGACTTGCTTAGCACCAAAAGATGTCACTTGAAAACAGCTGCTACGTCTTCTAATTCGATCAAAAAAATTACCATGATCTGGATGGGCACCCATTAGTAACTCTACAATGGTTCAGGTGGAGATTAGAGTGGTGGCAGCAGAACCTTGCCAGAATCGCAACACATGCCTGGTGTTTCATCTTTCCACTTGAGAGCATTGCAGAATTGGCATTTATGGATGATTGTACCAATGGTTATCAAGCTGTTATCTTCGTAATTCATTTCAGGATCGTAAGACATCCCGGAACGAAACTTAATTTTACATGGACGCAGTCGTCTTTCTTTTCGGACCCCTGGGTGATGTTGCTTATGTCGCATTTGAATTGTCCTGTGATATTCGCGATTATTTTGCTGGCGTGTAGCTGCCGCTGCTCTATGAAACTCGGGATTATTTTTCTGGTATATCAGTGCCGCTGCTCTGTGAACCTTGGGGTTATTCTTCTGGTACGTGACTGCCGCTGCTCTATGAAACTTGAGATTATTCTTCTGGTACGTGTCCGCTGCTGCTCTATGGACTTCGGGATTTTTATTTTGGTATTTACTTCCAGCAATGGTACCGTACGTGCGGAAGGATTATTTTGTAAAAATGTGGATGCTTCTTTTTTAAATTGTATTTTTCTCGTACCGTTTGAGTATCGAGTACGACGTTTTTCAGAAACTTTTGTAACAACAAATGAAGCACTCGTTTCTTCGCACAGACATTCACATACAGTACGGTACTTCAAAATGTCCGTTAGAGAGATTACCAGTAAATCGCAATCTTTTTACGGGATTAGCTTCATCACTAAATATCCAGTATAACTTTATATCACGATAAACTTCAAAGCGGAATGGAAAAATTTTGCCTCCTGCCGTCAACTCACATGTTCCACCATAAGCTGAATCTTCTGACACGATAAGTCGGCACTATTATGAAGAGGAATAGTTATTACCAAGATGATTTTCGGACAAAATGGAGACAACTCACGAAACGATAGCTTCACGAGCTTCTTTATGCCTCAACTGAGTAGAATATAAAATGTAAGAAAGAGATGTAAATAGACATGCACCGCCACCTACAATAGAAACAATGTTATGTGGCAACACTTCACCATTAATGTTTAGATAAGTTACTGCCATTATGCTGTGTGCGTGAAAAAGACGTCATCGCGCTGCAGTCTGTTATCTGTCTCCTTGAAATATCACACACCAGTACGTTGTATCTTCTGGTATGAAATGTTTGTACTCTTCTGAGGAGGAGTAGTTATTAGCAAGGATTGCCAAGGTTCAAACCCTTATTGCTCAAGAGTTCTATGGCACTCACTTCATTACTGGTCGACAATATTATGCAAGTTGCCTCCGGTCTCTCCTTCGTCAATATGAGCGACATATCTTCGAACCATAGACAGCTTTGTTAATGACGCATGCTCGTGCCGAACTGGTACTGCTTTCGCCTAGCCTTTTCTACCAGTTGTATGGATGAAACAATTCATTTAAACTGTAAGCGGCTGCATAACTCACTAACAAAATATAAAACCGTAATAAATCTCATTGATAAAACAATATTCCTGAGGCTGCCCACAGGCAGATTCGAACCTGCATTTTTGCAGTCTGTAGTCCGTTGACTTAACCGTTGCGCTATCAGCACAACGTAATAAAACCTCTCACGAATTTACTCACAAACATTCGTATATGTAGGCCTATATACTATGACCATCCAATGACGTGAAATTACGTGTCAGGGAGTCATTGAAGGTCATAAGTATGATACATACATATGGACGGTATGGAGGTAAAATAAACTGTTGATGCACGGCGAATTTATATATTCGTAAGATATGAGCCGACAACTCGCGAATTGATAGTAGATCTTATGGAAGAGGATCGATAGATCAAGCTCAGAACCCCGTGGTAGATATCGTACCGCGTGAAAAACCGCGTAGTCACAAGCGGGTATCAATGAATATTGCAGTAACAGCTGACAAGAAGATAGGCTAGACATTACATCTACTATGACAGACGTTAAGGAGGCCATGGACTGAGCCGGAATTATATGCATTTACTTATCGAACAGGCGTGTGGCGTGACGTATTTCAAGTGGAAAAAACAAACCAACGAGCTAGAAAGAGGACTATAGAGTGGCTAACATGGCTGCTACAGTGCTCTGGGTGGTGCCAAGGCGAAATAGCGACTCCATAGTTTAAGCGCCATTCATATAATTTCTCCGCATACGGTGCGATACTTCTAATAGATTAGATCGAAGAAAATATGCTCTCTACGTGTGTGGCATGCAATTGCATAAATTGTAGAGAAAACACGAAGAATAAATATCATATTTTAGATAAGATTCTTTTTTTACTAAAGTACACAGTTTTGGGCGATTAGCAGAATTACGTTGCCTGTGTAGCACAATCCAGCACGTGTACATTAGGCCTACTTTTATTTTCTTGTATTTGGTATTTGAAGGTGCTCAGATAGGTTACCTTTATGTCAGTAGATTTATCGGCCCGTAAGGGAACTCCACCGGGGCAAATCTCCGGCACTTTAGCTTCTCCGAAAACCGTACTAAGTAGTCGGTAGGACGAAAAACCAATACCACTATTTATTATTACATTGTATCCTACAGAGCATATTTCCCCAGCATTTTAAAAATAAATATAAAGTGAACAACGATGTTACAAGACGCCTGCTGTCCAAAGCCACACCTACAATATTTAGAATTTCCTAGTCACCTCATCCCCTTTGCCAACGATACGGAGTAATATGAGGACTTTCAGTCCTACATCACCACTACTGCTGAGCGAGTTGGCTACGTGGTTCGTGGTATATAGCTCTTAGCTTGCATTCGGGATATAGTGATTTCTAATTCCACTGCCGACAGCACTGATAGCTGGTTTCCCGTGGTTCCCATTTTCACATCAGGCAAATACGGGGCTGCTGTGCCTTAATGCCACTGACACTTCCTTCGCAGTCCTAGCATTTCCCTATCCCATCGTAGATATAAGGCGTGTCTGAGAGGGTGCTACATAAGGCAAATAAAAAATCGGCGTTACCATAATCTTCTTCCAAAGATAATCGAAGTGAATTATTCAGGAAAGTTAACTTATGTGATTTAAGATCATTATCACAAGGAGAACTGTTCTCTTTTTTAGCAATTATTTCAAATTGTTTATCCTACAAATTCTTGTTCTTATTTTATTGTTGTTATTATTATTATTATTATTATTATTATTATTATTATTATTATTAAGGGATACTTTATTACACCATTGTTCACTTCAAACCTTGTACCCCACGGCTCTAGAATACTTATTTTTCGTAAATTATTATTAGTTTTACGCCCTACTAACTACTTTTTCGGATAAGCCGAGGTGCCGGAATGTTGTCCCGCAGGAGTTCTGAGGGATTTGAGCACCTAAATACTATCGTACTGAGCCAGGATCTAACCTGTCAAGTTGTTTAGTGTCCGGCTTCTTGGCTGAATGATAAGCATGCTGGCCTTTGGTTCAGAGGGCACCAGATTCGACCGGGTTGAGCATTTTAACCGGGTAGTCGACAGTTAATTCCTCTGGATCCGGGACTGGATAACCTTCTTCATCTACACACAACAGAACATTCTACAAACCACTACAGAAGCACGCAATAGTAAATACATCACTCCACCTAGGGTTGGCGTCGTCAGGAAGGGCATCCGGTCGTAAAATTAGGCTAAATCCATACAAAATGCCAATTCCAGGTAAATGGAAAGATATCAGGATTTATTATTATTATTATTATTATTATTATTATTATTATTATTATTATTATTATTAAAGTTATATGAATTATTTCTCGATATTGTTATATTGCTTTGCACAAGGTTTTCTGTTCTATATTTTCATTCCCTGTAAGTGGGTCTAATATTTTGGCAATGTCTTGTGATTTGTTTTGTAATTCGGACTAGTGGAAATGCGCTAATTTTCTTTCTTTATACAATATGTAAGTACGTAGCCTGTATCTTGTATTTTTTTAATGTCCTTTTAAACAGACATTGCGCATCTTTGAGTGCTTCCCTAATAAAGAAAACTGTGAAACGGTATTTATTCCCGCAGCCTCTGTACTTGCTTCATCACAAGCCCACTCGATTTGGTCGCTTACAATATGGCGGACGTGGCTTTCAAGTAGATTCAAATATGGCGGTCCAATAGCCACTCTATAGTCCTCTTTCTAGCTCGTTGGAACAAACAATAGTAGCGTGTGTTCCTTTGTGGATCTCTGTGATAACGTTCCTCAATGTCAAAACCAGATGTAAAGTAGTCAGGATCGTAGTTATGTAGCTTATGGAAAGCAGCCTAGTTTTTTTTATTGAAATAATGAAGTTCGAATTTGTTTTAATGTCAATTCTTGAATAGTACAAAAAGGATCGTGAAGCAATAGAAAGCTCAACCCTTGTATGCGAATTAAAGCTCATAAAATTTAAGAAGTTGAGGCTTAAATAACGTTAACAAACAAAGTATAGCATTGAGCGATATAAAATTTACACAGGCCAGTATTAATCTATGACAGTAGATTAATAAATCTATACGAATTCGTTCTAACTACTCTGTTCAAGTTTCAGGTTGAACTCAAGATGTTGCCTATATTTGTGAATAAGGAAGTCCATATAAAAGAGATGTCCGAGTAAACAAGTAGGATCCTGGTGGATCCGCACTCTGCCGAAATGAATGAGATGGCTGAAGAAATAACCTGACGACCAATACCCAGGGAAAAACGAAGAAGTCAGATGAGTAGTCGAACCTTGCCCTTCTTGTTTACTTGTAGATGCTTATAGTAGAAGTATATTTTTTTAAATGTCACACAGGTGATATAAAATGAAATGACTTGAATATTCTAACGTGCTAACGGTGTTGGTAACGTCATGTAATGCTACTACGTATATAAGAATATCGTTTTCCGTTGGTGAATACTAGGGTTAGGCGATCTTTCCTGCGTTGTTTTACGTATTTGTGGAACAGTTATAAGGCGTGTGTGATCTTGAATGCCACAGGTAATTTTTTATGTGCTGATGTGTGAAATATTTGAAGTGGTGACCTTATGATAATGTATAATTCCGCGGAGTGTTGTGATATGTTTAGTGATCAACTCAGTGATGGTTGTATGATTAATAGCGAAGCTCTTCAAGATATTTAGCTCATTTATGTAGGGAATGATGATTGTTCTCATTATGTGGTGGACATTGTGCAGTGTAAAATATGTAGGGTCATCTAAAGGTATAGTTGACGGTATAAGCAGAGAATGATTTATTGAGTGGTGAATTGCGGTAGTAATTTAATTCTTTGAGATGGCTAATGGTTAGGATAATAGTATTGAGAGGTATTTCCGCCGCGTATATTTAAGTTATTAGATGAGCGTGTTTCGTAGCGTTGTTTGAATGCTTTTCGAAGAGTTTGGATAGGCATGCGAGTTGACATGAGTTTAATTTAGTATCACATGGGTAGCGGAATGTATTTACGAATATATGAATAGGATCTTCGACAAGCTACTCGAACGATAATTAGATTGTGAGATTATTGTCACCTGTACTGTAGATCAACTTGTGGTATTGCTAGATGTAGTAAGTCAGCGCTGTAGAAGTATTTTCAGCAGGATGGAATGGAGCCGATGTAACGCAGATCGTCTGGCATTTGATAGTTTTCTTATTTATGTCAGTAGATAGTACCTTATTTCAGGTGCAGCCACATGATGCAGTTGGTTGGATGGAGACATGCAGTTAGCTGATTATGGAACACTGATATTATTATGTATTGGATGGATTTTCGGTGTTTATCATGCGCTGTTAGAAAATTCAAGTTATTACTCAGTTAGTTAGGTAATTATAATGAAGTAATAAGAGAAGTAGAGCAGGGAGGACAGGTTCGTCTAGTAATACGTCAGAAATGAACAAACAAGATGATCGATTTGTGACTGAAATTGCTCATTTTCCATTATATCAATTTATATTTATTTAAATGAAACAGAGTTGCGTAATGATGTGATTTTGACTTAATGACTGACAATTATCTTTCAAGATGGACTTGATTCTTTAATACGGTGCGGTATTGATGCACAAAGTTAATATATTTTTACGTTGCGTATTCAGTTGTTCAGTTGTAGCCAGTTAATTTCATTTTATTAAAATTATTATACTTCCAATTTCTCATTGCAAATATTCATTTATGCTTAGTTTTAGTGAACCTATTATCTTGAAACTGATGTCAGATTATTATCGGACTAACTATTGATAGGATGTGACCGCTTCCTTTCCGAAGGGCCATGCCCTGAGTGGAGGATCATGTAAACCCCTGAATACTAGTCGTGCAAATTAAAAATTTATTATCATCTCCGAGTTAGGCGTCCCACGAACGGTCACAATACTGTTATTTGTATTTTCTTTTCTTTAAGGATTTGGTTCATTACCGTCTTAAAATACACGGAAGCGGAGTGAATCGGCACGTACACTTATGTGTTGGAGAAAGTGCCGCTGCCATTTTTAATTGGCAAAAGCCAAAGATTCATGCGCGAAAGGCAAGCATTTAATCTGGAAAATCTTGAAAATACATATATTTCCGTTGACTTTTCAAGAAATGCAAGATTTTTGCTGTACTATTGAGGCGATTTGGAAGACTGCATGAATATATATGTAGAATATTGTTAAAAAACGGATATTTTGAACACAAATGTAAAACCACATATCACCCCTTTTCACCCCTTTGAAATTGAAATTTTGCCGCCTCTGTGGTGTAGTGGTTAGCGTGATTAGCTGCCACCCCCGGAGGTCCGGGTTCGATTCCCGGCTCTGCCACGAAATTTGAAAAGTGGTACGAGGGCTGGAACGGGGTCCACTCAGCCTCGGGAGGTCAACTGAGTAGAGGTGGGTTCGATTCCCATCTCAGCCATCCTGGAAGTGGTTTTCCGTGGTTTCCCACTTCTCCTCCAGGCGAATGCCGGGATGGTACCTCACTTAAGGCCACGGCCGCTTCCTTCCCTCTTCCTTACCTATCCATTCCAATCTTCCTATCCCTCCACAAGGCCCCTGTTCAGCATAGCAGGTGAGGCCGCCTGGGCGAGGTACTGGTCAAACTCCCCAGTTGTATCCCCCGACCAAGAGTCTGAAGCTCCAGGACACTACCCTTGGGGCGGTAGAGGTGGGATCCCTCGCGAAGTCCGAGGGAAAAACCGAACCTGGAGGGTAAACAGATGATGATGATGATGATGAAATCGAAATTTTAAAAATTTCTTTTAAAATAGTATTTATGATATATGGAAATAAATATGTGAATGAATATAAGTACCTACAATATTTTTCACAGAAATGGAGAAAATCAACAAAAAAGTAAAATCACCTTTCAACCCTTTTCACCCTTTAAAAGAATTTTTAAAAATCCTTTCTTAGTGCGCATCTAAGCTACGGTAGGAACATGTCCTCAAATTTTCATGCAATTATCTCCAGTAGGTTTTGCTGTGCGTTGATTATCAGTCAGTCAGGACATCTTGCTTTATATATATAGATGCAAGAAATATGCACAGATGATGTCGCTAAACAACTCCTTATCTCCCCTTTTGGGAATCTGTTCTTCAGTATTACTGGAACTGCGGCCTGGAACGTCATGCTGTTTGGCGTAAGTCAGAGGAAAAGTTGTTCCTAGAAACTTTCTCACAATGTGGCAGGTGCACTGTAGTTCGACGTATGTGTGATGATGCGGCCAGAGAGCTGTGCAACCCTTCTGGAATAACACCGGTACATGATATTACTGTTGGAACTGTCGTGACTGATTCTAGTTTCCACAGGCATTGTATTTCTATTGCCAGTTCTGTGGATTTTAATATCCTTGTGGCTATTTTTTATTTATCGACTAGAACAATATCTGGCCTATTGTTGCAGAGCGTGACATCGGTTATGCCTCCTTGGTACCATAGTAGTTTGTATGAAGAGTTTTCGAGAACGGGTGGAGGTGTATATTTCCAATATGCAGTTGATGACTGAAGAAATCCACATTTTACAGAAAGTTTCTGGTAAATGATTTTAGCTACCTGATCATGTCGGTGCTTATAATCGGTGTTGGTCAAGGATGGGCAGCCAGAGATGACGTGCTTTATGGTCTCTGTAGTTCTGGAACAGCGGCGGCAGTTGTATGAGACGACTCTTGGATCATTCGTGATGAATCTACGGTGGTTCCGTGTAGCAATTACGTGAATTGGGATGGCCAGAACAAATCCTTCTGTTTCAGGGAAAAGACCAGAGTAGGTCGGCCAAGCGTGCGACGCTGGTTTGTCGACATAAGGCTGATCCAGTTCGTTGAGGCATTTCCCGTGAAGAGGTTTTTCCTTCAAGTGTCCATATTCATCTCCTTTGTAGGTGGGGTAGAAACAGGCATTTCCGTCGACGATGGATTGAGAGGTGTATAGTTTATGTCAGCACTGCAAACAGCTTGATGAAGACACGATGTATCAGCTCTCGAGTGGAAATATTCTCTTAGGCTTGATATCAAATTGCTGTGTAAATTGACAATGGGTAAGAAGCCTTTACCACCTTCTGATCTCGGGAGTGTAAGACGATTGATTGCAGATTTAGGATGGTGCATATGGTACCGGGTGAGTGAAAGTGCTGTTTTCGTCTGTAACTGCTGAAGTTCTGATTGGGTCCATTTTATGACGCCAAAGGAGTATGTGAGCAGTGGTACGGAGTACATTATTATTATTATTATTATTATTATTATTATTATTATTATTATTATTATTATTATTATTATTATTATTATTATGATTATTATTATTATTATTATTATTTCATCCTCCGTAATGACCACTTCTCTCAGATTTTCCGTAGTAGCCTGTGTTCTCTGTTAAGTAGTTTTATTATTGCGCTGGTTTCATTAATTTTTGTGAATATTGATAAGATGTTTGCCCTCGCATATTGCCTCCTAAGTAATGGCCCTGGATTATACAATGAAGTGTATCACTACCTATTGTTACGTGCCAGCCCTGTCGTAGTCCCTTTCACTACTAGCTGAAAGGCCTAAGGAGTCAGATGACCGGGGATCTCCCAGCTGGCCAGGACTTTCTGTGAATTGTACTCATTGGTTGGTTTCCCATTGAGTTTCTGCGAGATACGAGAATGTTTTGTCTCTAGCCATATCACGCGAGCTGTAGAAATGAGGCTAGCTGCGAACAGTCAGCGTTGGGTTACATATGGCAGAGGTGTTGGCTGTCCCTGGTGACCCACGGGGAGTTGTGGTCCCTGTGTTAAGTGAGCACCAGAAGTGAAGACGGCTGTGGGCTGCCATCGTCGTTACACTGGAGTCACGACATTTTGGGTATGGGACGGAGTACTGTGTGTGCTTTTCTGTGGACTGCGAACTGTCATAGAGTCAGCGTTGGAGCCCAGCTACCGTGAGTAATTCCTGCTGCTCAGCACTGTTGAATAGTTGCTGTGCAGTTGTTAATTGTATGCGATAGTAGAGGAGCTAAGGCGGTCACAAAGTCACGGACTGTCTGCCCTCGGGTTAGAACCATCATTGTTCCCAACTAGGGGTCAATAACCCCTAGTATAGTAGAGGTACAATGGCCATTTAGCATGAGAGAGCGAGCCTAACATCACAGTAGCCATCATTAGGGGCCTAACTACACTTTAACAGCTAGTTACACTTCCCGATGCCTAAGAGAGCAAGCCTAACCTCATGGAGGGGCCTAACCTTAGTTGTACGGCTAGATGCGCTTTCTGACGAGAACAGTCGTTATCTTGGAGGGGCTTAACCTTACAGGACGTAGTTTTACGGCGAGATGACTTTCCCGACGCTATCTTGAGTGGTAGGACAATGATGATTCTCGCGACGCTATCTTAAGTAGTAGGGCAATGGGGATTCGCATAAGAGAGGCAACGTAACCACATGGAGGAGTCTAACTACGCAGGGCTATAGTTTTACGGCCAGATGCGCTTCCCAACGTGACTTGCACAAGATGGCGGCCATACACAGGTTCTTATAAGACTAAATACTAGAACCTGAGTTAGAGGTTACTGTGCAATATGGCGGCTATACATACGCTCTTACGTGGCCACCCAGGGGTGCTTGCGCAAGATGGCGGCTATACATAGGCTCTTATGAGACGGCCTAGAAGCACTTGCGCAAGATGGCGGCTGCACACGGTTTCCTATAGAGAAAGATGACGGCCATTGGCGTTTGCGCAAGATGGCGACTATACATAGGCTTTTATGGAGAATGATGACGGCCATGGGTGATTGCGCAAGATGGCGACTATATATAGACTCTTATAGAGAGAGATGACGCCATGGGCGGTTGCACAAGATGACGGCTATACATAGGCTCTCATCGAGAAAGATAAAGGCCATGGGCGATTGCGCAAGATGGCGACTATACTTAGGTTCTTATGGAGAAAGATAACGGCCATGGGCGATTGCGTAAGATGGGGACTATACATGGGCTATTATAAAGAAAGATGACGGCCATGGGCGATTGTACAAAATGGCGGCCTTACATGGGCTCTTATAGAAAAAGATGATGCCCATGGGCAGTTGCACAAGATGGTGCTATACATGGGCTATTATAAAGAAAGATGACGGCCATGGGCTATTACACAAAATTGCAGCTATACATGGGCTCTTATAGAGCAAATGCCGGCCAAAGGTGATTGTATAAGATGGCTGCTATAAACGGGCTCTTATGGAGAAAGATAACAGCTATCGGCGATTGCGCAAGATGGGGCTATACACGGCTTCTTTTGGAGAAAGATGACTACCATGGGCGATTGCACAACATGGCGGCTATACACGGGCTCTTATGGAGAAAGGTGACGACTATGGGTGATGGCACAAGATGGCAGCTATGGACGATTGTACAAGATGACTGCTATACAAAGACTCTTATAGGGAGAGATGACGGCCATTCGCGATTCATGTGGATAAAGATTACGGTTATGGGCGATTGCAAAAGATAGCGGCTATACATAGGCTCTTATAGCCTCCTCCTACTCCGACAGGACACAGCCGCCCTCCTCCTCCTCCTCTTCCTCATCTGTATAGCAAACGGGCAAAAGGGCAGGGGACACAGCTGCTCTCCTCCTTCTCCTCCTCCTTATCCGTATAGCAAGATGACAAAAGGGCACAGGACACAGCCGCCCTCCTCCTCGTTTTCCTCCTCCTCATCCGTAGAGCAAAAGTGGAAAAGGGCAAATAGGCAAAGGGCAACTCCTCCTCCTTACAGCTACTGAGGTTTGCTCAATCCATCTTCCTACGGACAGATGCCTACTTACGTTATTAAACTAATGTAGCGTTATCATCTTGTTCTCGTCGCAAAAGTTTTTACCCTTTTCGATTGACGAGGGAGCGGTTGGAAGATGATGAGGTAAGGAGAACGTAATAGTTTTTTGATTGCAATTGAAATGAAAACCTACAACCTGTTTTCCAGTCATTGACCGGGTCAGGGATGGAATGAAAGAGGCAGACATAGGCTATTAGTACGATGGGGTCGCCACTCCCAAAGTGATTTATTAATGACTGATGGATGCTATGAAATGAGACTGGAGAGTGTTGCTGGAATGAAAGAGGACAGGGAAAACCGGAGTACCCGGAGAAAACCTGTCCCGCCTCCGCTTTGTCCAGCACAAATCTCACATGGAGTGACCAGGATTTGAACCACGGTATCCAACGGTGAGAGGCCGACGCGCTGCCATCTGAGCCATGGAGGCTCCTCGATTGCAATTATCATGCAAAAATATAGAACTGAATGTAGAATAAGCAAATGTTGTATGTTACTATCCGACAAGGCAAAAAAGGTTCAATGGAGTTACAGAATGCAATTAGCAAAACTATAGATCTGACAAGCTAATGCTCTATGTCTTCATCCAGCAAGAGAAAACATGTTGACTGTTAAACATAAAACACTTATAACGCAAACACAATAGTTACTGTGTTGTATGTGTCTATTCGACAAGATGAGTTTAATCCTGTTACAATTAGCACAGACACTAGAATTGATTGTAGAACAAGCTAATATTGTATGTCTTTATCCGACATAACAAAACATGTTGACAATTAGTGTTGAGAACAGAAAACTTTTAACGCTACTGTGCTGTATGTTTCTATTCGACAAGTTACAATTAGCACACACTAGAATTGATTGTAGAACAAGACGAAACATGTTTAAAATTAGTGTTTAGAACAGAAAAACTTATAACGCAAAATACTATGAGATTTAAAATCTGCGTTATAGGATTAATCTGTGTTGACACAAGCGCACTTCTATGCAGTCGGCCTACACACATAGAATTGCAAATGTTGTATATCTCTATCCGACGTACAGTTGTACATCATCTTAATTACCTCAGATGAAATGATTACTACATAGCAGGGTATACCTATGTTCTAAGGAGATTGATTTTGCGGGATTCGAACGCATGCAACAGAGAAACAAATCTGTATAGCGATTTAGTTACCGTAACAGAATAAAAAATCATTCTACTGTGCAGATAAAATGAATTTAGTACTTACCAGGGGGCACCTTTGTCCTACATCATATTGTGTTAAGGAGAAAATTTATGGATTTAAACCCTGTTGTAACACTATAAAAGATTTTTGGGATTGAAACCTTGTTTAAAAGGGAGAGGAATAGAAGTGTACTTCCTGTTAAATCAAAAATCGCTACTATTATGGAGATAAAATGAGCTGTGAGAGGGATCGGTAATGTATATTGTTAACTTACCTTCATTTTAGGGACGGCTTAGTATTTAGAACAGAAACAATTATAACGCGAAACATTATGAGATTTGAACTCTGCATTATGAGGTAAATCTCTGTACTGATACAAACGCACTTCTATGCAATCAGTACACACACACACACACACACACACACACACACACACACACACACACACACACACACACACATGGAATTGCCAATATTGTATATCTCCATCCGACGTACTTCTTCATCACTGCAGATAAAATGATTTTACTACTAAGCAGGGGATACTATGAAAAATCTTTTGCCTAAGGGTATGGATTTTTGCGGGATTCGAACACATGCAACAGAAAAATCTGTATCGATTTCGAACTCTGATTTAGTGGATTTCAAAACCTCACTCTACGTAGTTAAATTAGTGCACACAGGTAGGACTTTGCTAAGATAGCAGGTGTCATCTTAACGACGTAGGCGCACAAAATTTAAAATCTGCATTCTTTTTGACAAGTTCTAACGACATTGGCGTCGATTTTGAACTTCGGGTGCCGACGGAGCATACCACGTGCCTGTGACATCACGACCACGTGCTCATGTTTGTAAACAAAGCCACGTGCTTGGCCAGGTTCTTTTTTGAAAGCTGACATCTTGGCGGACCCTAACCTCATTTTAAGGACAATATATTATCGCTAACCTCACTGCTACCATATTCACGGTGCTAAACCTCATTGCCGTTAACTTGTGCACGTGGTGGCCAGGAATTCAAAATCCATGTGCTTTTTTAACAGCTGTCAAGATAACAGCTGCCATCTTTAACCACGTTGGTGCGATATTTTAAACAAAAGAACATCGTTAACCTCACTGCTGCCATCATGTCGGGGCTAAACCTCACTGTTGCCACTTTATGCATGTGGTGGCAGCAAATTAAAATCCACGTAATCCTAACTCGGTACAATATTCCTCTGTGAGCCACGACATGCAGTCGACGCACACTGCTGTGCCATTAGTAATTTAACGCTTATTTCCAGCCAGCTCGCTCCATTGAAATATTTACTTTGAATGTACTGTGTGTTAAATGCAGATCTGTTCTTTTCCATTTCAGTATGTAAGTATTGTTAATCTCAGGAAAGTGTGTGCTTTTCTACTGTGCGGTGCTAATAATTTACACGTCAACGCCTTCGAAAACAGGATGCTTTTTGTGTAGGCATGTGTAGTTTTACGATGCAGAGTAATAGTAGGCAGTGATTATTGTTTTACCGTTTATTCACACGCTACTGCATGTAGCTATCAGCTTGGAGCTGGCAGGTTTGAAGATGCGTTTCCGTAGTTTCTAATTTTTGCACCAGGTAAATAATGTAAGTTGTATCTTAGCTGTAATCTATTTTAGACTTTTGGGTTGACGATGTGTTAGCCTCCGGATCGTAAGATATTCGGTTCAAACTGTAATGTTAATCGTGGTAGTGGTGATTGTTGTTTTAAGAGAAATGTAACGTTTAATTCTGTATTTTGTAGATCGATTTTAAACATTGTGTGTTCTAAGCATGTGCTGTAAGTGTCGAGACCGTCCTACTCTGTGGCTGGGGGCTCGATTAGTGATTTTAGTGTTTCTTGTTTTATGAGGAAGTACATCTCTCCACTATTTATATCGTTCCGCTCACTTGGAGTTGCCCTTCTGTCAATGATTACAGCGTTATCGTTGCACAATTAATTAATCACGTTTTCGATTCCCGGGATTTCAAGAAGATGGTAAGTATAGCCTGTTGTGATGTTTTTAAATTCTAATATGAATATCGACAGAAGATATAGTTGCAGAAAAACGCATTTTCTGCAACTATTTTATCTGCATAGTGGTAGTGATTATTGATTTATGAGGAAGTACATCAATTCCTCTCTCCCTGGGATCTAAGGTCGAATCCTATAATTAATTTTTCTTTCTCTATGTTATTTGCGATAATCCATGTATTCTTCTTATATTGTAACTAAATCAGACTTCGAAATCCATACATTTTATCTGCAGTGATTAAGAAGAAGTATGTCGGATGGAGATATACAACATTTGCAATTCAATGTAGTGTGTGTGTGTGTGTGTGTGTGTGTACGTGTACGCGTGCGTGCGCGCTGAATAAATGGAAGTGCCATTTTATCAATAGAGAGATTAATCTCATAATGCAGAGTTCAAATCTCATAATGTTTCGCGTTATAATTGTTCCTGTTCGAAACACTGAGCCGTCCCTAAAATGAAGGTAAGTTAACAATATACATTACCGATCCCTCTCACAGCTCATTTTATCTCCATAATAGAAGCGATTGTTTATTAAAAGGAAGTACACATCTATTCCTCTCCCTCGTAAACAAAGTTTCATTCCCAAAAATCTTTTATAGTGTTACAACAGGGTTTAAATCCATAAATTATCTCCTTAACACAATATGATGTAGGACAAAGGTGCCCCCTGGTAAGTAGTAAAATCATTTTATCTGCACAGTAGTATTATTTCTTATTCTGTTACGGTAACTAAATCGCTATACAGATTTGTTTCTCTGTTGCATGTGTTCGAATCCCGCAAAATCGATTTCCTTAGAACAAAGGTATCCCCTGCTATGTAGGAATCATTTAATCTGCAGTAATTAAGAAGATGTACAACTGTACGTCGGATAGAGAGATACAATATTTGCAATTCAAGTGTGCTCGCTGATTGCATAGAAGTGCGTTTGTATCAACAGTAAGATTAATCCTATAACGTAGATTTTAAATCTCATAATATTTTGCGTTATAAGTTTTTCTGTTCTAAACACTAATTGTCAACATGTTTTGTTATGTCGGATAAAGGCATTCAACATTTGTTTCTTCTACAATCAATTCTAGTGTGTGCTAATTGCAATAGGATTAAACTTGTCTTGTCGAATAGACACACACAGCACAGTAATTATTATGTTTGCGTTATAAGTTTTTCTGTTTAATAGTCAACATGTTTTCTCTCGTTGGATGAAGACATACAGCACTAGCTTGTCAATTCTGTATTTCTCCTAATTGCATTCTGTAGCTCTATTGAACCTCTTTTGCCTTGTCGGACAGTAACATACGGCGTTTGCCTATCCTACATTCAATTCTATATTTTTGCATGCTAATTGCAATCGAAAAAATATTACCTTCTCCTTACCGCATCATCCTCAATCGAAAAGGGTAAAAACTTATGCGACGAGAACAATAGGATAACGCTATATGAGTATAATAACGTGAGTATGTGACGTTCAATTCTATTTGTGCAGGAAGGCATCTGTCCGTAGGAAGAGAGATTGAGCTAACCTCAGTAAATGTAAGGAGGAAGAGTTGGCCTTTTCCCAGGAACAGTGGCCATTTTGCTAGAAAGAGGAGCCCTTTTGTAAGGAGGAGGAGCACTTTTGCCCTTTTGCCAGAAAAAGGTACCTTTTTCCCCTTTTGTTAGGAGGAGGAAGCCCTTTTAGCCTTTAGCCAAACAGATAATGAAGAGAAACACTTTTGCCCTTTTGCCAGAAAAAGGTGCCTTTTTCCCCTTTTGTTAGGAGGAGGAAGCCCTTTTAGCCTTTAGCCAAACAGATAATGAAGAGAAACACTTTTGCCCTTTTGCCAGGAAGAGGAACCATTTTGCCCTTTTGCCCTACAGATAAAGAAGAGTTGTCCTTTTACCCATTTTCCCTTGTGTAAGGAAGAGGATTTCTATTGCCCTTTTGCAATTTTGCTATACGGATAAGGAGGAGGAGGGCGGCTGCGTCCCGTGCCCTTTTGCCCTTTTGCTATATGGATAAGGAGGAGGAGGAGGGCGGCTGTTTCCCGTGCCCTTTTGCCCTTTTGCTATACGGATAAGGAGGAGGAGGAGGGTGGCTGTGTCCCGTGCCATTTTGCCTTTTGCTATACAGATGAGGAGGAGGAGGGCGGCTGTGTCCCGTCGGAGGAGGAGGATGCTACAAGAGCCCATGTATAGCCGCCATATTGTGCAATCGCCACTGATCTCTATACCTGGATGGCTGGTAGCTTGGGTAGCAGTAAGCCGAATAGAAAATGACAGGCGTGGTAAGATGGCAGCGAGCGCACGGTGCAGTAGACCACGAGGAGCGCGCTTGCTTTGTTTATGCTTAGTTCAGGGACGCCAGGCCTCTTGATTGTAGTTCCACGGGTGTTTTGTGCTGTGTTATTGCAAAGGAAATAGTGGTGTACTTTACGAATTTAGGTTCGTTGCCTTGTAGTATGCCTGTAAATTACAAGATTAAATTTCAATGTGTATGTGTTCATGTGAAATCTGAATGAAGAGTACGGGTTATTAACATGCCGCAGTATTCAGGTTATGGATGTACAAACAGAACCGACCAGCAGAAGGAGAAATCATTTCATCGGTGCGTTTTATCTCCTTCTTCTTTATCTGTTTACCCTCCGGGGTCAGTTTTTCCTCGAACTCCGCGAGGGATCCCACCTCTACCGCCTCAAGGCCAGTGTCCTGGGGCCTCACACTCTGGGACGGGGGATACAACCGGGGAGGATGACCAGTATCTCGGCCAGGTGGCCTCACCTGCTATGCTGAACAGGGGCCTTGCGGGGGAATGGGAACATTGGAAGGGATAGACAAGGAAGCTGCCGTGGCCTTCAGTTGGGTACCATCCCGATATTTGCCTGGAAAAGTGCGAAACCACGGAAAACCCCTTCCAGGATGGCTGAGGTGGGAATCGAACCCATCTCTACTCAGTTGACCTCCTGAGGCCGAGTGGACCCCATTCCAGCCCTCGTACCACTTTTCAAATTTCGTGGCAGAGCCGGGAATCGAACCCAGGCCTCCGGGGGTGGCAGCTAATCACGCTAACCACTACACCACGGATGGTGACTTTTATACTATACAGAAACAGAACATAATAATCTTCCTGGGGTAGTGTTTTGAGTTTTAGGTTTATTGTAGCTCATTTCGCATATTCTGGGAGCAAAATGGCAATTAATTTTTGTAGGTTTCCTTTCTCGAGACCCAAACTTCTAAGATCATGGATTAGGAGTATCAGGCGGGAGAATTGGGAGCCTTCTAAAACAGCTGTTCTCTGGTCGGATCACTCTGAGGAAGACTGTTTTTGATAGAACTGGACAAACTGTACGCCTTAGAAGTGATGCACAGCCAACTGTTTTCAATTTTCCTGAACATTTACTGCAAGTAAGGATTTACTCATATTTTTATTTATTTGTCATCATTAATCTGACGGTTTAGCTGAAATAATTGACGTGATAACAATCTTAGAGAATGAAATATGGAGGAGTTCTAGGCCTTATTACATCAGTAATAATTATGGGTTTCAGACACTGGAGTAGTGGGAGAAGGGAAATTGTGGTGGGTGTTTTAGGCTATCCCATTATAATGTTTGTGGTATTTGGGGCTCTTTTAAGGGGTGTTACATTTTTATGATGATGGCCATCAATGTTGCTTTGCTAGCTGAATTTTATTAAAGAGGTCTATAATAGTTATAATAGTTATTTAGAGTAACAATTTATGAGCTGGAACGAAGTCATAAAACCATAACCTTAATTTACTCTATTCAATGTCATAGGCTTGCAAGTGGCGAGGGTGTTTTGATCACATTTCCCCACCCTTTCATTGTTACACCCCTAGTTTCACGTCATTTTCAGGCAGTAGTAATTTTTTTCGGCCGTTATTATACACTCATTTTTATTGCTATTCCGGAGATTTTCTGACTTCGGAATGACATGTCAGTGATCCCAATGTCCTTATGCTTTGAGTGAATATGTCTCTATATTTTTACTTATTCCAATGCGCCATTAATTGCGATTTAAAATTGACTATATTATCATTGCTTCCCCATAAGGAGAGCTCTAGGGTGGGTACGCCAACATGGCGAACCGCGCGCTCAACTTGGCGTACTTTCTCCTGCAGCGGAGAGCTGCCATCAGCGATCCATGTATAGAGATCAGTGGCAATCGCCTATGGCCGTCATCTCTCTCAATAAGAGCATATGTATAGCCGCCATCTTGCGCAATCCCGCATGGCCGTCATCTCTCTCAATAAGAGCATATGTATAGCCGCCATCTTGTGCAATCCCGCATGGCCGTCATCTCTCTCTATAAGAGCATATGTATAGCCGCCATATTGTGCAATCGCCTATGGCCGTCATCTTTCTCTATAAGAGCCCATGTAAAGCCGCCACCTTGTGCAATCGCCCATGGCCGTCACCTTTCTCTATAATGGCCCACGTATGGACGCGATCTTTTACAATCGCCTATGACCGGCATCTTTCTCTATTAGAGCCCATGTATAACCACCATCTTGCGCAATCGTCCATAGCCGTCATCTTTCTCTGTAAGAGTCTATGTATAGCTGCCATCTTGCGCAAGCGCCCCTGGGAAGTCTTATAATGCCTATGTATAACCGCCATCTTCCACAGTAACCTCTAACCCAGGTTCTAGGAATTAGTCTCATAAGAACCTGTGTATAGCCACCATTTTGTACAATTCACGTCGGGAAGGGCATCTGGCCGTGAAACTATAGTCCTGTGTAGTTAGACTCCTCCATGTAGTTACTTGTGCTCTCTTATGCGATTCTACATTGCACTACTACATAAGATAGCGTCGCGAGAATCATCATTGTCCTACTACTCAAGATAGCTTCGGGAAGGGTATCTCGCCGTAAAACTACGTCCTTTAATGTTAAGCCCCTCCAAGATAACGACTGTCTACGTCTGGAAGAGCATCTAGCCGTAAAACTAAGGTTAGGCCCCTCCATGAGGTCAGGCTTTTTCTCTTAGGCGTCGGGAAGGGCAACTAGCTGTTAAAGTGTAGTTAGGCCCCCTCAAGATGATTACTGTGTTGTTAGGCTCGCTCTCTTATGCTAAATCCGCAAAATAGCAATTGTACCCCTAATATACCAGGGGTAATTGACCCCTAGTAGGGGAGCAATGCTGGTTCTAACCCAAGGGGAGACCCTCCGTGGTTGTGGGACCGGCTTAGCTCCTCTATTTGCGATTGTGGAATTTCTCTGGAGATGAACCAAGGACCGATCATCGTGTGTCGGCAAGCAACTTCTGTGTGAGGTGAGAGCACCCTGTCCAACTGAGAGAGTGTGCTCATTCACGTTGAATGGTGTGCGTTATCCTGAAATAAATTAGAGTAATACAACAAACGGTGAGCGATTTGTGAAACTAACAATTGTTAAATTTCTCTTTTGAACTTAACCTAATATGTGTCGTATTGCCGTTACAAGTGCTTTAGACATCCCAGCCATTAGGTCAGAGGCATCCTGAGTTGGAGTTTACTTGAGGTGGGCTCGCTCCTTCTCTACCCAACAGCATGTTGTGACCAGTTTCCGACTGTTTCCAGACAAACCGCACTGTACCAAATGCCATCACTTCGAGGCCTAATGATATATTTGATTCATTTTCATACCATAATATTTTAAATTTCATAACCATTTTATACGCACAGGATGAGGTGGGTATCTCCCTATGGTAATGGAACAGACCATACTGCCAGCAACTCTACGCCGAGTGTCGGGTAGTGGAAAATAATCCGACTCCCTGACAGAGTGGTTGAACTATTCTGCGTGGAGGAATTTCCACTCAGTTTGATTACAAGGCATCTGACTTTACATTTCAGGAGAACCTTACAAACAATGTAATCCTACTCCTCACTATGTTTAAGGGTGAGAAAATACCTTCACAGACAGATGAACTGGATATACACCTCACCAGTCACGTAGGATTTAGCAGGCAAGGGAAAATCTTCTAAGTATTCCCCCAGCAGTGTGTTTCGTGATGTAAATTTGGCTACCTGCCATGTATAGCACAAGTTGAAGCCAAGTGATTTAAGTACTAGTGTGTCAGCTGGGCGAGCATGAGAGGGGATGCTGTGAACGCAACGTTACCGATGTAGTGAAGTGCAACGGTCACAGCCAGCTGTTAACACTATGAAAAAAATTTACTGTAAAAATGCACTTCTAAAAGCAGTGATTCTAAGTCATCATATTAAACAATGAATACCCAGTTCAGATGTGATCTCACAATGCAATTAAGTTGCCAGCAGAGTAGAACTCTCTACCATTGTGCACTGAACTATCATGTTCAGAGATTGAATCGCTATTCCTGTCACTACCAACATGTATGATGAGTTCTCCGAGCTACGCATTCCTCATCCAGTACTCAACTCTTAACTTGTATGCAAGTTCATACTCATTCCATTCCTCACTTGTAACGGCTGCAAAAGCACTGTGGTGATGCACTCTTTATCCCTGAGTACCTGGTACATATTTGTGTCAGCAATTAGTTGCTTCACAGTACTCCAATATGTCATTAGCTAGTTCTCTTAATTCGTATTTATTGCCAGATGTTGAAGGTACTTCATTAATCTGATGGGTGTAGTACAACACGTTGTCACACTTGATATGTTTGGTACCAACTTCAAGTCATGAAGTTATATACCTTCATTTCATCATGGTAATAACATTTCGTTTTCGATTTGAACATGCAGAGTGCGCAGGGTACAAACCGGTTCTCACTACCTGCATATGATCTTTCTCTGACCTGCACTGTCCAAAGATAGAAAGTCTAGTGAATAATACTCCCAAAACTTCATTACAGTATAGGATGGACGAAAAAACGTTTCATCTAAAAAAAAGGACCGATCTCTTGTCTTTCTCTGCTAAAGTTCTCAAGTACACCAATCTCTTAAGCAGAATTTAGTTTCTTCCATGTTCTTCACGCTTATTAAATTTGAAGCCTATTGAAAGCAATACTTACCTCAGACGTTTGCGACTTGCCTTGTAATACAGCAACCTTGAAAGGAAATGATTCTGGATCCACCTTATTCAACACCAATGCGTATACTGTTGTCAATAGGCCTACAGGACAGCGAATATGAGATTTATAAATTGCAGATCGCCTAATTCCGTCTGATGATGCACTTACCTGTACCATCTAGTAAGTTTCCATTATTCACTGCTCCATTTTACCCAGACTGGATAACTTCATCCCATTATCACCTCCCTTCTGATTTTCTCAATAAATGGCTGATGTTTCCTTAACACTGAAGCTCGTTTACTTGCATGAAAGAAAGGTAAGCTAAAGGAAAATGCACTCTTTTCTAAACCACGAAAAGCAATTACATTCCCTATGAACAACCTTGTTTTAGGACTTGCCATCACCTAACATACGGAGACAATACACTTCCGAAGGAATACAATACATTCAATCAACGGCGTCAACTAAAATATCGCACAAGACAGTTCAACATTCGGCATGCAAAAGCCGACAGCACAGCTAATTAGGAACCTTTCCCGCCAGTACATACCTCGTTCTTACCAAGCTGTGCACAGTACGGACGAGAAATTCTTTTCCTCGAGAGTCTAGAGAAAAATGGCTAAAATGTGGAGAATCTCAAAGCATCTCAAAATAAATGTAATAGTGCCACATTCCCTTGAGCACCTTTGCGAATTGCAACAAAATGTTGGTGTTAGAACTTCTAGTTCAAAGTGCAGCACTCGGGTTATTTTAAACAACGGCATTTTTTGTTGATCTGTCCTGGAACACTTGGATTATTTCTTTTGATCTTATATTTAAGTTTATATGAACACATAAAGGAATGACATAGAAAAGAACTTACTTTAGATGATCGTTAGAAATGAACACAAAAATAAAAATCAAACTTTCGCAATGGTTTCATGGGCTGTGAATTAGTGGAACATCCTTTTACATTATTTTAAAGACGTATTATTTATTATGAAATGTAAATTTCTCGAACATATGCAATGGTAATTACTTAGTACGTACTTTTTAGAAAATGGAAATTGCAACACCATGAAGGCATAGAGTCGTTTGTGTTGATTTTCAAGATATGGAACGATGCCATGTAGGTATGTAACCGATTAAAGTTTCAGACCCATTGGATTGTTGCTACAAGTCTCCCCACGTGATTGGTCGCGGAGGAATCAACTCCAGTATATGGACTCTGGTGTGGCGTAGTTGACTTGCAGTCTGTGCAGTGAAGTGTTCCCCGTAAAACATGCCTCGACGTCAGAGAAGAGCACGCTATCAACAACCGTCGCCGTTTGAGAGGGCTCGGATAATTGGGCTGTGTGAGGCTGGATTATCGCTAAGGACTGTCGCTGCACGTGTTGGCCGACAGGCATCTACGGTACAACGTGTATGGCAGCAGTGGTCAAATGAATGTACCTACACTCGTAGACCTGGCACAGGTCCAGTGCGACAGACAACTGTGAGAGAGGATCGCCGCATCATTCGGATGGCCCGGATGGAACCCCATGGAACAGCAGCGCGAATTCGAGCAGCTGTTGCACCCCACGTTACACAACAAACAGTTGGTAATCGCCTGCGTGCAGCTGGCTTACGAGCCCGTGTCCCCGCAGAAGGTGTTCCATTGACCCCACAACAGCGACGTGTAAGGCTGGCCTGGTGTCGAGAAAGATCGACGTGGGTCGACGAATGACATAGGGTCGTCTTTAGTGATGAATCGCGCTTCTGTCTTGCCCGCAATGATCGCCGGAATCGTGTGCGCCGACATACCGGGGAGAGGGGCCGCCCAGGTCTTATTGTCGAGAGGCACACAGGGCCAACACCAAGCAGTATGGTCTGGGGAGCTATTGGCTTTAATGTGAAATCACAATTAGTGCTTGTTGAGGGCACTATGACTGCTCGACAGTACGTTGATAGGGTACTCAATCCAGTGGTGGTCCCTATGATAACGAACATTGCTAATGGGATGATTCAGCAGGACAATGCCCGGGTTCACACTGCACGCATCTCCAAAGAAGCTCTCCACGACCTCACAACCTTAGAATGGCCCGCCAGATCTCCGGACCACAGTCCTATTGAGCATGTGTGGGACATGATGGGTCGACAACTGGACAACCGTCCTCAGCCACCCACAACTCTGGAACGACTGACCCGTGCAGTGCAGCAAGCATGGTTCGCAATTCTTCAGGAAACGATCCAGGGCCTTATTGACTCCATGCCTCGAGGAATTCTTCAATGTGTTGCAGCTCGTGGTAGGCACATCCTGCATTGATTGTTGTCCAAACTTGCGGTCAGAGGGACCTGAAAGTGTAATAATCAAATCACAGCCGAACACTCCTCCTGCATGTTCAATTGCAGCAATGTATCACCACTCCTTCTGGGTGTTGCAATTTCCATTTTCTTCAGTGTATTTCTGGAGCAGATGTCATAAAATCAGATGTCCGCTTCACACTCGCTCGAAGATACTCCCACTATCCCCCATTTATTGTAAATAATTCACTTTACAGATGTACACATTGAGCAACATAAACATTGAATCATACAATAATGTTGACTGGACGAATCAGGCAACGTGATCTTGCTGCGACTACCAGAGTCAAGTTTTGTCTGTCATAAACGTGTTAGATTGTTAATAACGTAGTTCTGAATACATGATGTAATGAAAGTAACATTAACATACACTTCTTTAACATGGCATTGCAGTTTATTTTCTGGGTTATCCCTGAAATATTATCGGGCCCATGATTTCCTCTTGGTAGCTATCAATATGCACTCTAAGAACTGCATTGCAGTCAAATGATTAGGCTTAAATTAAATGACTGACTTTTACTCGTAGGTTAAGTGTGATGTTGCATACCTACTTACTTCCCCGTGAATAGATGGCCAAACTTCCCCTCATGACACAACCTGTAAGTCCTGGTAACAGATAATTCTGGAGCATGTCCAAATACTTATCCACTGTAACTGTTCCGTCAAAAAATATGGTCCAAATACGCCAAATAGTGATATTGCCCCCAGACACTCACACCAGGTTGATTTACTTGTTCATCTAAGAAAAGATACTTATTCTCAGTATACCTGTACGTGCATTTATGTCCGTTAACTGAAAATTGGCGTCATCAGACTACAGAATGCTATTGAATGGGTTAGGATCATCTTTTTGTTCGCCAAGCATCAATTCACAAAACTTAAGATGATAAGGATCGTCTTCAAGTAACCCATGTCGTAAACGTGGTATGTTAATTTTAAACTTCTGTTTGTGTAACATTCTTTGCACTGACCCTCGTGATAAATTCAGCTCACTTGCTAATCGTCTGGTTGATTTTCGCGGACTTTGGTTCACAGCGAAACTTAGACGCAATTCATTTTCCTCAATTGTGACTGTTCTTGGGCGGTCAGATCCCGGTGCATCCATAACAGATCTATGTTCTTCAAAACTATTTCGTACGTCGTACGCTGTTTGTCTAGACGTTGGTTTTGATCTAAAGTGTAGTCCCCGTTCATTAACAACTGCAGTAGCACCACCTTTGAAAATGAAAAATTAAACCATGATTCGTTGGTAAATCACATCAATGCACATCATATTACAAGAAAAAACACAAATTACATAGGACAATGAAATAACATTCCCAACAAATTTATAAGAAAATCATAATTATTGATAAACAATTTGCTAACACCTTAATGCACATTTCAATCATCGTTTTCAAATTCATACTGCAATGACACTTATCAAGGTTACAAAAACTGCTCTCAATTAGCAGAAATCCTAACACTAGCACCGCCTCTCTTTGATTCTGTAACTTAGGAAATTCTGGTTTGTAACTGTAACCAATGAACACATAGAAAATTCTGAACAGTTCGCACAGTGGCGGCTGTAACCCATCCCCACTCCAAAAAATACAAACATTTAGAATCATACCGGTGTGTGGTTTTCTTTCTTTGCCATTTGCCTTACGTCGCACCGACACAGATAGGTCTTATGGCTACGATGGGACAGGAAGGGTCTAGAAATGGGAAGGAAGCGGCCGTGGCGTAGATTAAGGTACAGCCCCAGCATTTGCCTGGTGTGAAAATGGGAAACCACGTAAAACCACCTTCAGAGCTGCCGACAGTGGGATACGAACCCACTACCTCCCGGATGAGAGCTCACAGCTGCGCGCTTCTAACCGCACGGCGAATTCGCTCGGTGGTATGTGGTTTTCAAGGGGCTCTCCACTGAGTTTTCCACAGTGAACAAACACGCAAACAACCCCAACACATATACACATTCCTCATAAAACACTATAAACCTATATAATTAAACACACAATAACACCTGCAATGGCAAAATATTCACCAACTCAAACACTTGGTGTGAGAGCGCAAAAACGTAACTTCTTAATGTTACCAACATCATTGAAATAAAACCAGCAACGTCGTAATGCAAAATTACATGTTATATTGACATTTATAAACTAGAGATTTCTTATTAAAGAAAATCACAATATCATGTCCTTATTCTGACAACATAAAAAGTACAATTTTTATAGTTCATCGATTTACAAATGTGGCTATGAAATAGGAAAGTTGGTGGTATTCTATCCTCTTTGGTATTAAAAGACCTGGCGTGAACAGCATTACAGCATTTTGTGTTCCCGTTTGCTTTGAGCGATCCCCTCTTAAATACTACCGCTGAGTCAAGAGGGTGCCAGCTGCCACGTTCTCATATCGGTCGTAATGCAAGTGCTGCCTCTCTGTGGTCGAACGAAGAATTGCTGTGAAGTGATGTCTTGGCTGTTGTTTCCACAGCCTGTCGGAACACATTCTCTTTGTATCGAAAAAGTTGGGCACGCATGCGCAAAAGGCAGAGTTCCTGGTTTCTGGCTAAAAGCTTAGATCTCGCTGAGCTGTGACCACACAGCACTCGGCGTGCAGCGCACCAGTAGTTACCTGGTTGTGAGGGGAGTTGAATAATTTCTTATTCTTTTGCTGACGCCTTTTCCAATGCACTGTATTTGACTGTAGATAATGTTTTTAAACTAATTTATTTTTCCAACAGGCAATGTGCTGCAGCACTTCAGCACATAAGGTACGGCCGCCACACAGGACATGACCATCAATGATGGACACTTCAAACCACCTCTCTACACTACTTTGGAATACATCACCATTTCCCTGTCACTATCCACAAGCAATTTCTTTTCAGCCTGCAACATTTTAATGCAGACATCACACTTTTTAAATGATATTTTAATCACTTGCAAACTGGTGTAGCTAGCAATGCAGACTAAAATCCATTGCGTTTCAAGGGGAACTGTGATATGAACTACTTCTTCTAATGCAAGCTCTAACCCATCTAAATTATCAATAACTGTATCATGGCTATTGATATAAACATTATGAGCAAAGTCTGTCAAAGAAAATTCACGAAGTTTTGCAGACCTCATCTTTAATACACCTAACAGTTTGATCTTTCTTTCAGACTCAAGAATTCATTCCACAGAGGCATTAGAAGTGCAACCACTCAATCTCCTGTAGACACCAAATCTTCTCTCTGAACTGTCTGTCTACAATTTTGTAGTAAACACATAAGACCAGTGGTAACTATTGAAAACACATTGTGGTAAGTTTGTTAAATTTGTTTAATTATTATTGTGGGGAAAGTTATTACCCATAGAACCTCGAAGAACATTCCACATCATTCTAGGCTCTGTGTTGTGGTGAGGCATGCTGTGACGTCACCCGCTCTCTACGTCACACGCTCGCCGTCCAGTCAGTCTTTCGTAGCCGGCCCGGAGCGTAACGCGTAAGTTTTTTTAAAGATTTCTATTACGGGGACTTAGTTTTGTACCGCCGTTACCGGTACAATATAAAGAGATAAAAGATTTAATACAATATGTAAAGGTGACGAGAATCTAATTGTGATGGGAGACTGGAATATAGTGGTATGCAAAGGAGGATAAAGTAATATAGTAGTAGAATTCGGATTGGGACAAAGGAACGAAAGAGGAAGTTGGCTGGGTGAATTCTGCACTGATCATAATTTAGTCCTTGCTAATACTTGGTTCAAACACCACAAACGACGGCTGTATACGTGGACGAGACCTGGAGACACTGCAAGGTATCAAATAGACTTCATTATGATTAGGCAGTGATTCAGAAACCCGGTGTTGGGTTGCAACACTTTCCTAGGAGCAGAAGTGGACTCCGACCACAACTTGTTGGTCATTAAATGCCATCTGAAGTTGAAGAAACTGAAGAAAGGAAGGAATGCAAGGGGATGGGATCTAGACATGTTGAAAGAAAAGAATGTGAGGGATTCTTTCAAGGAACATTTTGCAAAAAGGATTAAATGAAAAGGCTGAAGGAAACACTATAGAGGAAGAGTGGATAGTCATGAAAAAAGAAGTCAGTAGGGCTGCTGAAGAAATGTTTGGAAGGAAGAAAAGATCAAGTAAGAATCAAAGGATAACTCAGGAGATCCTAGACCTGATTGATGAACGATGAAAATACGAAAATGCTAGAAATGAAGAAGGCAGAAGAGAATACAAGCGATTAAAGAATGAAGTGGATAGAAAGCGCAAGGTAGCTAAGGAAGAATGGCTGAAGGAGAAGTGCAAGGATGTCGAAGGTTGTATGGTCCTAGGGAAGGTAGGTGCTGCATACAGGAAAATTAAGGAAACCTTTATAGAAAGGAAATCTAGGTGTATGAATATTAAGAGCTCAGATGGAAAGCCACTTCTAAGAAAAGAAGACAAAGCAGAAAGATGGCAAGAGCATATCCAACAGTTGTATCAAGGTAAAGATGTAGATGATTTGTTTCGGGAACAGGAAGAGGCTGTTGATGCTGATGAAATGGGAGACCGAATTTTGAGGTCAGAGTTTGACAGAGCTGTGAGTAATAAATAGGAACAAGGCTCCTGGAATTGATGACATTCCCTCTGAATTACTGACTACCTTAGGAGAAACCAGCATGGCAAGGTTATTCCATTTAGTGTGTAAGATGTATGAGACAGGAGAGTATAATTAATTTATCTCCCATTTAAAAAAATATAAGAGCGGAAATGAACAATCAAATCAAAATCACTTCAAATGCAATGGAGGTGTCTACCTTGGTGGCAAATGGCACAGAAAAATACCTTATTATCAAGCATTAAATTGTCAATGAACAGACAGGAAGACAATTTCTTAAATACAGTATTATGCAATTTACACTAACTTTTTTCTTTTAAACACACAGCTCATCATTAATAAATTTACAATATTTACAAAATTTAACTAATGATGATGATGATGCTTGTTGTTTAATGGGGCCTAACATCGAGGTCATCGGCCCCTAATGGTACGAAATGGTATGACAAATTAAGTCCAAAATTCTCCACTGACCAGAACTCAATACGTGAGGACGAAGAATGAATGGATGGACATGAATTTAAAACAATCAGTGGATGCGACCCGCAATGCCTTACATTCACAGAAACTGGCGTAAAACAATAGGATTACTGACCAAGGGACTGTTGCTATAGCGTAACACTGAATGGATGATGCTTGCAGTCTAAAGGGGGTCGAAAATCCAAGTTATCGGCCCCGCATAACGCTACTTACCTCTAGGAAGGTAGAACATGGTATATGTCATGTTGCGGTACTAATCAAAAGTAGCAGAGACTTGCGGTATTCCACACATTATGGTACTACACACAGGTTATGAAATTCGACATGCAATATAGACCTATGGGTTTTCTCACCTTGCAGCGCCATTTACAGGCAACGCAAACCTAAGGTGTTCATCACATAAGAGTACTAGCCACAGGGACCTGCACTATCCTGCGGTGTTCCTCATAGAGTGGGTACTAATAACAGACAAGGCAGGACCATGGTAGCTATCATCTCATGGTCCCGCTCATATGGTGGTACTAATCACAGGTACTGCAGAAGCCGATCGCACGGTGCTCCTATGATACTAATCACAAACCTATTTGGTACCTAATATAGTGGTACTACGCGCAAGTAAAAGCGAACCATGATGTTCTCCGCATGGTGGTACTAATCACAAGTAGTTTCGGAGTTCCTTGGTCGCCCCTTACGACAGGCAGGGAATAACGTGGGTGTATTCTTGGTCTGCGTCCCCCAACCCACAGGGGGGTTGTGTGTTTGGACCGCGAGAGGTATTTTATTTCCCTCAAGTCCGCCAACAAGCCGCTTAGGACCCCCTATCCGCCACCTGGGACGCGCACCGTGGGAGTATCACTTCTCCCCCTGCTACGCCAGCGTAGTAGGTTCGTGGAAATTTTACTCATAATATCCTCTGTATTTAAAAACATTATCAACTCATATACAACATGTGGAGTTATTTCAAACAATAATATACAACTGCTATTAGATTAAAATTTACGTTGCATTTATATATTTTATTTTCTTATACTTTTTGGAACCTAACTTGCATAGCGACCTGCTGCGTCTTAACCCAAGTCCTTTCGCCACTGCTTTTTAGACAACTGATAAGAGATAGGAATGTGAAAAGCGACACACTGTAGGATAGCAGTAGACAACGTAGCGTAGAAAAAACGGAACATTTGTAAATATGTACATTTAAAATTACCTATATATTTGTGAAAATTCAGCGGAGAATATGCACACATACATACGGGGATGGAGGCACTTCCGTGTATTTGTACATGTACAATTTTAGGAAAATATATAAATAATAGTATTAATAATAAATACTATCTCCAAAATATTACCCAATACTATTCCTTGCTTCCTTTTTCCTTTCTGCTGATCCCTATTTCAACAATGACTAGCTATTTTATTTATCCTCTTATTACCGGAGTAATAATGTATATCCTCTCTGTGAATACTTCAGTGCTGGCGGCATGGCCATTGAAATTCGTGTCTTTAATGTGGTTTGCCGCTGCGTTATTCATCAAGTGATTCATGGTCACAGATACTATGGTTTTCAATATTTATAAACATTAACTTCCACCGGCTTTAAAGTTATTAATGAGCCCATCTGTGGTGTATGGCCAGACAGTGCCTTTTCCAGTATTCTTCTGCATTCTAGTGTCGTCGGTATGAACCATCTCGCCACTCTCCCCCTCCACCGAGCGGGTATGCGCATGTAAACATTGCGACTGTGGTCTGACTTCTGGCTTCTGGGTTGTCGCCAATAAGGTTCTGTGATGGAAGGACGGCGTGCTTCTCCGCTTGGCGGGGTGGATAGACCCAGGGTGAAGTTGGTTTGATAGGGCTTACGCCCTCGTCAACTTTGCAATTTAATTTCAAATTTTGTTATCATTTAATGCACCTCGCCTGGAATTTTGAGTGCACTCTAAGGGTTACCTTTACCATACGTAAGTAAGGATATTATGCTGAAGCGTACTGACGACTACGGCAAGATACTACACTGTAAGTGGTTTTTTCAACTCATCTTTAACTTGTTCCAACTGGTGAACTGAATATTTCTAAATGCCTTGTTCCCCCATTGTGAGGGAATCTTGAAACGGGAAATTTCTGAAGCTATTTCGAAGAATATAAAGATTACGGTACGGAATTTCATGAGCTTGTACTATCAAAATTTATTCCTTCTTTAGCACTGCAAAATTTGTTTCCTCAATATTGTTTTAGGACTCAACTATATCTTAGACTCGAGGTTTTATTGCAAGGTATTTCGAATTTCGGTGCGAGAAGAAGAAATGGTGGCACATATTCAGAAAAGTTTTCCTCCCTCCAAACGATCCTACCTCTTCCTCAGGAAGAGTCCGACTAATTTTGTGGAATTAGAGGTTGCTTGTACCTTTGCTGAATATGTGAAGCACGGGGACGCGGCCAGACCCATCTGCCACCCTCATCCTTTTAACCCAGCCTCGCCTCAATCTAGAGATAGTGGAAATCTTAAAGATGGTATAATTGTGGATTACGTGACCACCTTCGGAATGCTCGCCCGTCAATAAAGCGTAGTACTAGTCCTTGTTCTTATTTGTGTGGGTCGAGGCAGCACATTAAGAATAATTGCCCAACCTCTTTCAAAAAACGCAAAAAAACACTAAAGGTTAATAGTAATACTTGTGAATCTTGCCCCTGAATTATCTGTGGATTAAGAGAGAGTGTTATTTGTCGGCAGGAATGTAATAAAATCTCCGATTTGGTTGAGTCTAAAAGTACCTTCGCGAAGGCAGAGCTGAATAAATAACCGATTGTTGCTTTAAATGACTCAGGTAACGTTGTCACTTTAATATATGATGATGCTTGTTGTTTTTTTTCTATTTGCTTAACGTCGCACCGACAGAGATATGTCTTATGGCGACGATGGGATAGGAAAGGTCTAGGAAGTGGAAGTGGCCGTGGCCTTAATTAAGGTACAGCTCCAGCATTTGCCTGGTGAAAAAAGGGAAACCACGGAAAACCATCCTCAGGGCTGGCGACAGTGGGGCTCGAACCCACTATCTCCCGATTACTGGATACTGGCCGCACTTAAGCGACTGAAGCTATCGAGCTCGGTGCTTACCGTCTTTCACCTCCTCACATCGAAGGTCAACAGTCCACTTTAATTGATGCCAGTTGGTATGATGAAATAAGGTGCTCTTGTAAACTGCCTGAGTTGCACAATATCAAAATTGCATGTGTCACGGCTAATAAGGATAATATGGAGATTTTTGGATCTGTTGACGTGATATTGCGTATTGTTAATTTTACTTGGAAGGTTCATTGCTTGGTATCTCCGAAGCTAGCTTGTAGTATTATTTTAGGCACTGACTTCTTGTCAAGGACCGGATTCGTTTTAGACCTCCAGGCTAGACAATTCTACTTTAAATGTTCCTCAAATTGTAACGTCGATATTATTGATGCTCCTTTGGGTACCTTCAGAATTTCTTGCGTAGGTTGGCCGCTACCAGGGAAGAACAATGAAATCGATCAGTTGGATCTTGATCATTTGGATTATCAACAAGCTAATAAAGTCCGTAACTTTCGCCATCAATTTCCTGAGGTATTTACCAACAAGTTAGGACTGACGGATGTATTGGAGTACGATACTGAACTGTCTGACAACCAACTTGTTAGAACTCCTCCTTACCTCTTTCACCTCCTCGCATGCTAGAACTCTAAAGGATTATCAACCAAATGCTTGCCGATGGTGTCAACAGACCGTCCATTTCTCCTTATGCCTCTCTGGTTTATCTGGTACCTATACCCTCTGGAGGATACCGTGCCGTTATCGATTACAGATCCCTTAATCGCACAATCATCCTGCAATCTATTCCTTTGCCAGATTTACATGTTTTGGGTGGTTCTCCGCCCAAGTTCTTTACCGTGTTAGATCTAAATCAATCCTATTATCAGATTCCGCTCTCTAAAACTTATATCTCCCTGAACCGCCTTCATCACGGACTGGAATATTTATGAGTACCTCAGGTTGACATTCGGACTATCTTGCGGAGCAGCTGTTTTAACTAGATTTCTGAATTATATTCAAGGGGATATCTAGTTTAAGTTTGTTTTCAATTCCTTGATGTCTTGTCATCTTCTCGAATACCTTTGAAGAACACGTGGATCATGTCACGGAAGTCGTTGAGCGTTTGAAATAGGCTGGTCTTACCGTGAAACTATCCAAGGTAACCTTCGCCAAGCTATATATATCCTTTCTTGGCCATGTCGTGTCGCCCGACGGAGTCTCCGTTGATCAATCTAGGACCCAGGCTATCAGGGAATTCCAACCACCTAAGGACGTAAAAGGTGTTGCAAGCTTTGTGGGTACGGTAAATTTCTTCCGCAAGTTTATCCCGAATTTTGCTGTGGTACCTCACCCCTTAACTATCAGAGGCGTAAGGATGTCAAGTTCACCTGGGTCCCTCCCAGCAAGAAGCCTTTGAAACTATGAAACTTGCCTTATCGAATGCTCCTTGTTGGCCATACCCGACTTTAGTAAACGTTTCATTGCACAAACTGATGCCTCTGGAGAAGCTGTTGCTGGTGCACTCTTTCAGGACCATGAGGACGGTCGTAGACTCGTTGCCTATGTGTTTAGGATACTCAATAACCTGGAGAGTAAGTACTCAATCTATGAGTTGGAATGTTTGGACGTGCTGTTTGCACTTGAGAAATTCAGACCCTTTATTGAACATGTAAATTTCGACCTTGAACCGACCCAAAAGAACGGGCAGAATCACTAGATGGGCACTTAGGATACCCGCTTTTAGTTTTCAGGTTAAGCGTATCAGAGGTTCGGAGAATGTCACCGCTATCAGCTTAAGTAGAATGTTTGACGGGATCTTTGGCCTTGATGTAAAATCTGAAGTTGAAGAAATTGATGAAACTAATATTGTTAGTGTGGGCGCCATTCTTCCGGATCTACCTTTGTTATACCATGAGTTTGGCAATCAAAAAGCTGATCCTGAGTTGAATGAAATCACCGACAAGATTAGTGACGGAATGGTAGTAAAACCTTATTCTCTGGTGAAGGGTGTTCAATGTTGAAAAGGTCGAATTGATGCTAATTTCATTATTGTTCTTCCCAAAGTCCTAGTGCCAATCATCTTCAAATATTATCATTGTTGACGCATTGGTGGTCACTTAGGCAAATTTAAAACTAGACAGAAAATTAGAAAATTCTTCATTTGGAAAATGGTTAAGTCCTGTAAAACTTGTGCTATCAGTAAACCCAACCTGAAGAACCGTGTTGGTTTATTTTCATCTTCAGAAGACTCTCGGCAGATGGAAAGGTCATTCATCGATTTTGTAGGTCCGCTCCCTCGCTCTACCTTGGGAAACATTCATATCTTTGTGTGTATTGATGCGTACTCGGTTTTCCGGGATTATTCCCACTAGATTTATGACTTCTCGTACGTCAATTAAGTTGCCTTTATTCTATCTTCGCATCCTTTGGTCCTCCCAAGTTTCTGGTTTATGACAATGCCAGTGCATTCACTAGCCACTTGTTTAAGAAGTACCTATTCGAGTTGAGCATTTCCCATGTTACTACAACTCCAAACTATCCAAACCAATCTTACGCCGAGAGAATGAACAGGAACCTGAAATCTTCCCTGATTGCATATCATCACAATAACCAATCCAAGTGGGATTCTTGCCAACACTGGTTAGCCCATGCCTTCAATTCTGCCACACACAAATCTCATAGTAAAACTCCCATGTTCCTTATGTTCTGTTACACCCCGTATTCTCCTATGTCCAACGAAGTTGGTATTGGTAATATTCCCGACCTGTCTAAACCCAACTATGTTCAGAAGAAGAAATTGTCGGTATCCTGTAGGACAGGCAGAGATAAGTACAACGAATGTAGAAATTCAACTAGGTTGAAAGTTGCGGATCAAGTTTTTGTCAGGTCTTATACCATTAGTACAGAAATTAACAAATTTTATGCTAAGCTTGCTCCTAGGTATCAAAGGCCCTGTACTATTTTACATTTTTTGTCTCCAGTATCGGTACTGAGGAGTGACCCCTCCAAGAGGATTAGGCGAGTTCAATTTTCCCAGTTAAAATCAGGTTATGTGTGATCCCTCTTCCCTCTTAAGGGCTTCTTGATAATACATATGGTTTGTAGTTCGGACCTGCGGATGAGGGCTACATTTCAGTGAGAAAATTTGTTTCATTATCTTTAGATTATTTTGTAACTATTCTGGTTGCGTGTGAATTTTATTTAGTAACTTTTCCATGTATAGTATTTTTGTTTTGAGTATTGCTTCCTGACCGTAGTATGACCTTTTTATCTCCAAAAATTTTTGTTTAGTAGTGTGCGAATTAATTACAACGTGTTATGATTTTATGCACCAAATCTTCTGCATTCATGTCTCATGTGAATCTTAATATCACTGTGTAGTAGCTTACTACCGTGTACTTGTTACCATTGTATTGTAAAATGTGATTGTGGTTCGTGGCGTGTGGATCCTTTCACTTGCGCTATTGGCACCTATTTATTTAATCGTTAATATCTCATTGCTCCTTTGGTTTGGGTGCATGCCTGCTCTGTCCATCATAAATTGATTCTATCGTGATCATTGAAGATTACTAAATTTTCATCATTAATTTAATTATGTATTATGTAGTAGCCTTTGTCTTGTAGCAAATTTTGGAAAATTGCATATAATATCAGGTCTGTACATTGTTGTTCACTGGTATGAAAACTGTTAAGGTGTCCTAACCTGTATTTATCTTTAACTGTTCTAGTATTCTATTGCCTATGTCTTGTTATCCGACTTTAATTTGGTGATATAACTGTCTATTCCGGTTGTGGTATTGTTAGGTGTGCATTAAACGAACCGAGTAATCTGTTAGGTTAGTTTCCTTATTTGGGGGCTTGACTGGGAACTGGATAGTACCCGGTGTTAGATCCTATTTTTTGAGTTTTGGATTTGCCTGTGGATATTGGTTATTGCGGAACTCTGTCGATCGGACTTGGTGGTGTATGGCTGTTTGCCTTTACGGCATGGACTTAACTGTCTTCACTGCTTTCGGTCTCCAACTTCTGGTGGTACGATTTCCTAATTTCCGATTGGTCTCATGCCCAACTTTTAATCATTTCTGTAATCAGTTGTGAATTACCCGTTAACTGAGTGATCTATTTCTAGTCATTCCTGTCCTTTTGATTTTCTGGTGAGTAAAATTTTAATCTATCTACCTTCACAAAATTAGGCATCTGGGTTTTCCTTTCTGGTAATGTTGGTTAACTACGTTGTTATTTGTTGTATTTTTGGGGTGCATGTGGTATTAATTCTGCATTCTTCTACAGACCTTACTTGCCTGGTTTCTGTCTCTAAATTGGTGTATTATTCATGAAGTGTGTTAATCTATTGAGTTGTAACGTCCATGTCGTCCTACCTCGTCTACTTCTAATGGTGGTGTTATTTTTCACAAATTGCACCAATGGATCCTCTCCTTTCGAACCTAGTAGGTAATGGTTTTGGTCCTGAGTTAGTTATGTTGTAACGGTACGTGATTTTGTTTTAATGCATTGTGAGGTGGCATGATGGCTTCACGGCATGTCGTTGAGGATAGTTAGTGCTCCCTTCCCCCCTTTTTTGCTAACGCATGTCCGTTAAGATTCATTAAGGTTGTATTGTTATTGTGTTGTATAATTAAATTGTTATAACACTTCGGTATGGTCGGTATTGCATTTAATTTACCCCGGTGTGCCCGTAGATTGGGAAATAAATCCCGGCATGGGTTTACCACTCTTCTTAGAAAAACCTGGTCTGCTTGCATGTAATTTGTGATTCCTGTATGACCTGGTCTATTCTTGTTTTGTTTTAATTCTCTGCATACCCAGGTAATCTGACGTCATCATGTATTTATCCTGTACTATAAAGTTCATTTTGGATTAACCTGCCAGTCTATTGGCCCTTTTCTCTCCGGAGTGTTAGTATCCGTTGCTATTAATTTTTGGTCATCTTGCCGTTCTGCGGGGCGCCAGTTGAGTATGGGATTAACTAGTGCTTCATAGGTGGTATTGAAGCCTCCCACTATTCGATGATCGGGTCTTTTCGTGGTGTTTTCTCTTCCTTCACCGTTCTATTGAGCGTTTTCCGTCGTCCTAGTTTATGATCTACCATTTAAATTTTATTTACCTTGTTTCATATATATTTCGCACGGTACCTGTGGCTGTGTGGCTACAGTGTGAGTCTACGGATGTCACTTGTTACTATTCCGGATTTGTCCGAGATCCCTTGTGGATAACCGGTAGGGAATCGTGTCAGGTCTCTGCTCTCATTTCCAAATTGGCCACTTAATTGAGGGGTATTTCTAAACCATTTATTTAAATGAGTATTGCATTGTTGATGTATATGTTTGAAAATTCGGTGAAGTTGTGAGGAATATAATTTAAGATTGGGTGACTCTTCTGAATTTATTTCTGCCATTTTCTGACCTGCTCCACCATGGTGTTATTATGAGTTCCTATATCCTAATACTATTCTTGACTTGGTGTTGCTGATACGCGTATCCACCATCTGAAAGATCTTGTAGTCTCGAACTGCAGCTAACTATATTCATCTTGCCTTGAGTAATTATTTACCGTAACCCATGGATATTGATCTTTTTCTCATATCCAGTTTCTCAGTGTTTCTCTTATTTGTGAGTATAACTATATCTGATCTTATCTCTTCTTTAGACGGGTTATGCATGGAGTGTATACGTAGCATTACAATTGATTAATTGCAAAATATAATTTCTAGATTTTGGTCGTGTATTTAACCCTCAAGCACACGCGTCAGATCTTAGGACGCAGACACACGCGTGGGGGTGCTTTCCACCCCACATATCATTGTATTATAAAATATGAATTACTGTATTAATTTGATATTTTAAGATAGATTATGTAAGAATGACTCTCTCTGCGGGGATCCAGCCAGAAAGGTACAAGAGCAGGGTGAGCACAGGGAAGTTATTTGTACATTTCACTAGGAAATAAAATGACCTGGGGTGGATTCCACCCCATACGCGTGTGTTTGAGGGTTAATGGGTTTAAACATTTATTTATTGGCTCACTGATTAGTGATTCTACTCCACAGATTTAAAAAATTAATTGTAATTTTAATTAACTTGGATTACTGTGTAATGTGTTATTGCTTCACAACATGTTCTCCCTTGGTCAACGTCTGGTTATTTTGAAATTATGTGTGGATTGCTGTTCTCTTAGTATTTCAATTCTGGAAATGATTTGACATCTCTGGGTGGGTCATCTATATGAAGAGTACTGTCGGTGTGGCTGTGTTCGATAATTTGATGTGTTTCTTGCTGTGTTATCATGCATTGCTGGATCAGCTGTTATGATCTGTAGCGTGTTCTTACTTGATTGATGCCTGGACTTATTGAACTTAACCATGTTTGTGGTTTGTTGTAATCTGTCAGTATCTTCTTTCCTAAGCTTAACTTATTTCCGTGTATTGTGTATGTTTGAAGTTGTATGTCTATGCAACGGTAGCTTCTCGTTTTCATTGTTGCTGGTGGTGTCTTTATTATGTGGCATTCCGATAGGGTTGCTGTCGTGCACAGAAAACTAATTCGAGGAGATGACTATCTTTAATTTTCAAGCTAATTCTTTTCCTTATATGTTGTGCATCAAATTTCTGCCGATATATTTAATTTTAGCATGATATATTTATGGTTATATATTTCCTAGTACCTGGTCAAGGACCGTTTAGGTACTTACTGTATTCTATTGTAATCCTGTTCTCCTTTTGCTTTTACTAGTAGTTGTATCCAATGCCATACTGTAGTCTTAAGGCAAGTTTATCCAGTTTAAGATTATGTAAAGGATTTACCTGTTGGATCTTGTGATCTTATTACATGCTCACAAATTTTGTTTTCCTATATTTGTTCATTTCTTTTCCTTGCTCTTCTGGGCGTTTTTAATTTGTTAAATTGGTTTATGCCACCCTGGAAATAATACTAAAATGGAAACCAAATGAAGGCGTTTCTTAACTTACGCAAGTCCGATAAACAATACTAAAATGAATGTCTAACATGTGATAATCTCAATTTGGGTGTATAATCGCGTGCATTTAAATCTAAGAAGGTTTATTATTCTACCAGTGAACATTTAGGAAGTTGTTCAGTTGTGTGTGTGTACCACAAAGTAACGAAATCTTTGAACAGTTGATACATATGAACTTGCGAGACTTGTTCATTGGAATTAAAACTTAGCAAATGATCTGGAGCATGAGTGTCACCTTTTATATAGAACATTAACAGATTTACCTGCGACTTGCGTGTAGCGCCCCTTTAATGCATGGGACTTCTTAATGATTGAACGTAACTGGACAGCTAGTGTCATTTAAATGCACTCAATTGTTTTTTACTCAATTCATATATGTTTTTGTTCCTAATTGACTATTGGATTCATCTTGCTGGTGGTGCATAAACTGGGACATGTGATCGGTGGTCATTTTCTTATTCGGACTCTTACATCAAAACCTCAGCTTGTATCCAGACCACTACCTTATGAAAGTCATTATATGTTGTATATGTGGAGCTTCGGGGAGGGAGACTATTACCGGATTAAGAATTTATTCCTCTCTGTGAGCCTCCGTGGCTCAGACGGCAGCGCGTCGGTCTCTCACCGCTGGATACCGTGGTTCAAATCCCGGTCACTCCATGTGAGATTTGTGCTGGACAAAGCGGAGGCGGGACAGGTTTTTCTCCGGGTACTCCGGTTTTCCCTGTCACCTTTCATTCCAGCAACACTCTCCATTCTCATTTCATTGCATCTATCATTCATTAATAAATCACTTTGGGAGTGGCGACCCCATCGTACTAATAGCCTATATCTGCTTCATTCATTACATCCCTGACCCGGTCAATGACTGGAAAACAGGTTGTAGGTTTTCATTTTCACCTCTCTGTGAATACATTAGTGCTGGCTGCATGGCCATTGAAATTCGTGTCTTTAATGTGGTTTGCCGCTGCGTTATTCATCAAGTGATGCATGGTCACAGATACCATGGTTTTCAATATTTACAAACATTAACTTCCGCCGGCATTAAAGTTATTAATGTGCCCATCTGTGGTGTATGGCCAGGCAGTGCCTTTTCCAGTATTCTCATGCATTCTAGTGTCGTCGGTATGAACCATCTCGCCACTCTCCCCCTCCACCGAGCGAGTATGCTCACGTAAACATTGCGAATGTGGTCTGACATGTAGGCTTCTGGCCAGTCGCCATTAAGGTTTTGCTAGTGAGCTGTGATGGAAGGACGGCGTGCTTTTCCACTTACCGGGATGGATAGAGCGATTATCATGGACCCAGGGTGACGTTCGCTCTATACGGCTTATGCACTCTTGAACTGTGAAAGTTAATTTTAAGTTTTATTACCATTTAATGTACCTCGCCTGGAATTTTGGAGTGCACTCTAAGGATTACCTTTACCATACTGTACCATTACGTTACATTTGAGGCAGTAACTATTATGGAAATACAGTGGACAAATATGGCGCGGAGCAGCTTCAGGCGGCGTAAATGCGAACGGAATATAATCTTACTACAAATCGATCTTGATCAGTAGGCGGAGGTCGATATTGACCAGCAAAAGAGTAAAGAGTTTCCAAGATTGAAAACTATGGACCATGAAATAATTGAATTGACTCGATTCTTGGATACCTTGAGAAGAAAAACTGCGTGAAGGAAGAACTGTACGTTTTACTACGAGATAGGGAAAGAAAATCAACGAATTATAAATACTAAAGTAATTTATATATAATAAATCGAAGGAATAAACCTCCAATATCTGCAGGATACTTAAGGAATCAAAGAAAAACGCCAAGATATTGAAGTAAAGTGTGACTGCAGCCGAGTCAGATATCGACGTAAAGAAAAAGGCCGGAATAGCATAATAAGTGGCCAATCTACACTAAAAAACGCAGAAAAAACTATTTCAAGTTATAAGCAGTACCTGTTTAGGCGACATAATTGACGAAAAGCAGACCAAAATTGAGGAAATATATAATTTAAGAGAAATATTTCTATCAGTTATAAAATATATAAACTCAAGTACACGTATTGGAAAACCTGCAATTCACCAGAGAAATATGTATTCTACAAAATATTTGCTGTCTTTTCGTTGCATGATCCCTGGTGACGTAATGAATCTCGCCTAAACGGATGGAGGAAGATTGCGCAAGATGAACTCAGCTCAAGCCAAGATGCCCAGCCGAATCCAGCCGTGACGTGATCCTGGGACATGATTGACTACTCCGAGATGTCCTAGTCGATGAAGGAGCCAGCAACGGGAAAGTCGACACGAGATAAGTAATATGGTTTCGAAGTTTGCATTATAAAATTTTAATTATTCGCTAGGATATATTTATTTGAGTGCAGAAGTGCCTACAGATATATATAAAGTGCCAATAAGTGAATACTATGGTCTGGATTTAAATAATTAACCGCTGACATGTCCTATTTTAAGTAATACAAACCCTGTGCTCGTGAGATATTTGTAGGTTGTTATAAACAAGATCAATATGAGCATATCCATGTTTTATATGCTAATCTACTTGAGAAGACCAATTAATATCGAACTATTTGTGGTTAAGAGGAATGTATGCGATGTACGTAACGTAACCTAGTTTTTATGAGCACTTGATTGGCAGACATGGCCAGTACGGTTATTGTATTGAAAGGAAATGATTAAATATTAGGGAGTTGCAGTTTATGAATGGAAACTCAGGCTATTGGACTGTTTTCACACTAACACAGAGGTTATTGAAATGAAGTTGAATTAGTATTGTTTTTATATGAAGGTATCGGGAAGAATTGAAATATGAGAATTGCATAATGTTGTTAGCCTGAGGAAATGTGAATTCTTCTCGGCGTAAGCAAAGCCTAGATGAGCTTATTGCGAGTTTCTGTGTCGGTTACGGTTTTTAATATAGAGGTTAACAATGCAAGAGATGGAATTAGGTCATGTTTATGTGAATGTATGTTGCAGTCCAAGTGTTATATGATCGATAAATAGCACTGATGCCAGACATATCGCTAGGTTATTTGTGTATTACATGCAATATAATCTGAATATACGTACAGATGAAGGAACATCGCATAACTAAAAATATGTCTCATTATGTGAATGTATATCGGTAGAGTAGGTTTTTAACCTAATTTTGGCACAGCGGTGAATAACATGAGAGTTGGTTTTATATGCAATGGCACGTATTTATGAAAACATTTGGCACAACTTACGCGTTTACAACTGATTGATCATCGTAATGGTGGCACTCTATAGTAAGAATACTTGAATTAATCTTGCACATATGAATGTATATAATTATAATAAGCTTGATATCGGTATCGATAGGTACATTTATAGTTGCATTGATATATTTTTTAAACCGTAATTAAGAAACATATTACTTATCTCATGTCGTGAAGAAGTTATAATGAAAATCCAAAAGAAAAATTTCAAATGAGAATCCAGTGGATGTCCCAAAGCTAGCCCAAATAATACTAACAGGAATATATACCACTCCCTCCATGATAAATAAAGAATTATCCGTCTCTTACCCAATGAAACATATTAAAATAATGAAAATGGTTATATGACCGGATGATATTTAGTTTAATGAATATAATATGATGAATTCAATTATGTTTACCATGAAGATTACGAGCTCAAGAATGATATTATAATATGAATCCAATTTCTTTTCACTATTGCTAATAATTTAATTCCTATTTTAATTATAAAACATTAGCATGCTAATAAATTAGATCTAGGCTTATTTATCTGTTTCTTTTCCCAAAGTAACTTATAATACGTAGAAATAGGATAGTATTAGAGCTATTTAAGGTTAGATATGCTGAGTAATGAACCTCATATCATGTTTTCACCTACTTCCGGGGGAACTGAATGATTGATTAGAATCATGACTACTCTTCAACGGAACCTACGACTGTTTGGTATAATTTGAGAGTTTAATGAGACGTTTTACCCTGAGAACCAAATGTATACCTCCGACCATCGTACTTATACATGCGAGAGACCCCCGCGTACATGATGGCTATCTTAGTTTTGGGTCATTTGCAGCCGAGGCATGATATTATGATCGCCCAACGAGAGTTATATGAGTAGATAGGTGCCGATGACAGGAGAGAAGATGGTAGGAAAGGTGTAATACGTAAGTAAGGATATGACGCTGAAGCGAACTCACGACTATGGCAAGATACTACACTGTAAGTGTTTTTCCAACTCATCCTTAACTTGTTCCAACTAGTGAACTGAATATTTCAAAATGTGAAGTGCGTACCGCAACAGGATGTAACTTTGCATCAACTAAACTCTACATTTTAGCCCTGCGGTGTTTGAACACTTTTCGAGTCAAAAACTTATATATAAACTACTTTTGTTTACCAGGGACTTGCACCTGCTGTGAATTAAAATTAATTCTTATTCTTGGAAATTGTAAATTTAATACTCAATGATTGGTAGCGGTTTTCTAGCCCTAATAAGTAGGGGTTAATGCAATGTTTTGGCAGGGTTATTAACCAAGTGGGTTGCTGCAAGGATGTGGAACAAACGTTCGTTTTCCATCTTAATTTTCCTACTTCTGGGTTATATTATTAAAATAATTTGTTTGGTATTTTCGTGATTTTTCCACGTCCTGTTTTTCTTTTGTCTCTTAATATGTACATGCCTATTGTTGTTTGGTGGCCAATGATTGGCCATTTTCCTTAACTACCTAGCGTATTTTCGTTGCCATGAGAATATTATGTTGATTGATGGAGATGTTGATTGTTGATGGATGTTGGTGGAAATGAATTGATTTCCCTGTTATAATTTAGTATTGTGGGTTGTTTAACCTGTTTTTCTTTTAATTAATTTTGGCATTTTTCTCTCCCTGCTTGCATATTTTCCTACCATGTGTCGCGGACCTTTTTATTATTATTATTTTGGGGTAAACTAATTCTTGGAAAAGTGATCGTAATATTCCACCCTTCCTTGTGGGAGCTCCTTGGAATATACCCCAAATAACGTTTCAGTATCAAGAAAATCACTATTTAAGTACAACTATATAACCATTCTCTAAAAGAGGGGGTGTTTCACTGACATGGACATGACACGTATGAAAAAGATTTCAAAGTCTTTTAAGACTTTCTGGAATCAAAACTGATAACCTCCCTAAAACCAGTAGCTAATTATAATGAAACTGAAGCAAATATTTATTTAAATCAAGAGAATTGGTCAAACAGACAAAGGTCAGCCTTCCAAAAATTAAAATTACCAAGTTTCGACAGAGACATAATGTTGTGACTATACTTCAAGGGCAATTTTTAAAATGAGATCACTAGAAATTAAGGCGTAACTGGAATCAAAAGTTTCAAAATATCACCTTGTCCCTGAAAGTTTAGACAAAGAAAACCCTAGTAAAACATTGCCATGATTGAACCAAATATAACCATACTGTAGACCTTATTTCATAACCACTACTACTGCCCTAAGCGGATTGCATTGGAGTATGCGAAGCACATCCTTGAATGTACAAATAACCTCTGCCCCACTTGTAGCATTATAATGAAGTTAAACATTATTATCAGCATCTCGACATGATCATTATGGCTCGTCTCTACCCCATTTAATCCTTCTAATCTGAATGGATTGCATCGACCCACATTTAATATTCAATTGCTTGTAACTGACAAAATATGAACTGTATATGCCAAAAAACTTGTGTATTTGTTCATCTCCTTTAGTAGGTATTGACATGATTTAAAAATATTTTTCAGTTGCTGAACTACCAGTTCAAAAAATTACATATATGATGAATGGATCAAATGGACATATCCATTAATATCAATGCTGCCCTACCTGCTGGTCACTACACAAACAATGTTCGACTACCCCCACGACTAGGGAGTGCTGCATTGCTTCTGTGTTCATATATGGATGGTCATCAGCGGTTAATGAGAAATCTATATGATATATATTATATGAAATTAGTGAGAGTAAACATGAAGAGGAAGCTGATGATGCATTGGCTGATCCTGAATTTGTTTTTTCCAAAAAACTGATGACGATCACGTTTCTCTGGAGGGAGAAGAAAATGACGAGCTCCAAATATCTGGTTATAAACTACAAGATGAGATTGACTCTGTACAAAAAGACGTGTACATATCTCGAAATGGGACGGAATGGAGAAAACAACCATATTGACAATCAGGTGTAAGGTACGTTCCACATTCAGCAGAGCCCCTATTTAATGTTTTTACAGGGACCTGAATTTTTATTGTTAAATGGGGGTTAACATATATTGTGCCATCATACGTTATTTACACAATGACAGCAATAAAAGAAGGAGATATCTACATTATACACTGTACTGTAGTTACAGTTTGTGCTTCATTTTGGCAATTTTTTGTTGATGAATGCAAATTTCTTCCGTTTAAGGTTTTTCTTATAAGGTTATGCATGATTTTTCATAAAAGGCAGGAAAGATACCGAACTCACACAAACCCATTAAAATTACTACACAACAGCAATCAGTTTGTTTAACATTATTGCGGATGTTTTCCAAGCAGCAGCTGACTCATTAGCATGTATCTTCTAATTCCAATAGACTGAATACCCATATTACATTTCCTTCTTAAGAACTGCAATAGCATCAGTCCAGACGATTGTTGCAAACATTGCCAGTTTCCTATTTCAAGCGGCATCACCTAACCTAGGTTTCAATTGCAAGAAATCAGCTTCATTTCCCGTATCAAATCCTATTTACAAAGAAACAGTAACAGTAAATATTTTCACATATTTGATACTTATATTTGCATTAAGCAAATCAATTAATCACACACAGTACATGTTTCATTCCATTTTGAAACATCTTCAGCTGTATTACATTGCTTAGGTAAAAACATTAAGTATTTATCTTTTTAAGAACATCTCAAACAGGTACCTTGTTTTTCTTAAAATCTACATAAATTTAAAATTTGAAATAAATTAAAATCAATGAAATGAGAGGGAAATCGATCTGTTTATGGTTAGCCTATTTTAAAAAAATCTATTCACTTGAACAGATGTTGTAAAAAATGTTTCCAGCACTTTTATCACCAAAATATTCTGCTTGTCTCCTAATAAAAAGTTTTTTGAAAATATAACTTTCCTTTGTCACTGTTCTGAATATTACAAGGTGTTCTCTTCGTTTGCTCCTTCAAAGGTGATTGCTATTTGTTTTAAATTTACAAAAGTATCTTTTGAATTTGGTTCGTTCAGGATCCCTGAAGCTGATTGCTGTTTTACTTACCCATAATCTTGTTGCTAAAATCTACTATGTCCTTGGAGGAGCACAGCTAATGCAGCCTTCGACCCCATTCAACCATCCACATTCATTTTAATTTAATGCAAATTTTAAATTTACGTAGATTTTAAGAAAAACAAAGTACCTGTTTGAGATATTCTTAAAAAGATAAATACTTAGTGTTTTCACCTAAGCAATGGAATACAGCTGAAGATATTCCAAAATGGAATGAAACATGTACTGTGTATGATTAATTGATTTGCTTAACGCAAATATAAGTATCAAATAGGTGGAAATTTTTACTGTTATTGCTTCTTTGTAACATAGGTATACCGCGGACACTTTATAAAAATAAATTTCAAGCTCCCTGTAGAATAATAACAATTTTACTATAAATATACAAGGGAACAGCCATTATGAAATTTAACAAGATGCAAAATTACATAACCTAACCTCTGAAATTAGTTATGCACACCACTGTATCTTGAGAAGTATCACATTCTTATTTTATTTCAGAACATAGTAAATTAAGCAATCATTTACTTCAGCTTTTATTTCTAAGAGTTAACAAGTGCTGTCATTGCACTTATTGCAAAAATATGTTATCCCTATGTTTAATACACCAGTCTGTGTTGTGAGAAGACCTCAGACTCACTCAAGATCAATTCACTCATGCGTAGCAATGAATCAACACAGAAGACGATTGATCACATTCAATATAAACCCTGGAGTAGAGTGTATGAATATTGGTAATGGATGAAAACTAACATGCCTGAATTTTCCTGTGATAATGGATGAAACGGTAAAAGGATTCTCATTGTATTGTAACTAAAGGATATTGCACAGATTACATACATACGTACATACATTATCATTATAGACTGTTATGCCTTTCGGCGTTCAGTCTGCAAGCCTCTGAGAATTTACTAAACGTCGCCTCAATCCTCGATTTCCAACTAGTGTTGTGGCCTCATTTAGTTCTATACCTCTTATCTTTAAATCGTTAGAAACAGAGTCTAACCATCGTCGTCTTGGTCTCACAAAACTGGGGTTGCACTGTAATATGAACAATGCTATTGCTTCATTTACATCATGGACCTATATCTATAGGCCTATATGCTCTTCAATATTTTAGTTGTTTATATTAATAATACTTCAGAGAAACGTAAATTTCAATTATGCGTATTCCAGATTGAGTAACATAATGAGAATTGCACCTGGACCCACGAGATATGCTCTTCAGAGGACAGGTGATCCCAGATGTTGGCAATGAAGTTATTCATCATTGATAAAATGCTGGAAACCACTTTATGGGAAACACATTTTGAAATGAAGAGGGTTTTTGCAGATAAAGGGTAAGCTACAAGCCCATTTCATTGATAGAGTTTGAAGCATTTCTAGATATGTACGATTTACACAATTTGGAAACAATAGCAGTTTCTGTTTTTTGTTAGCTGCTAATAATCACAATCAACAATAACATGCAGTTATCTATATTTGCAGGCTTGATTTTGCTGGAGTCTACAAATCAGTGGGCAAATCACTTCGAGAAGTATGGAATGAATCAGACGGTCACCCTATCCTTCGAGCTACAGTATCTCTTCAACTGTCCTAAATGATAACCCTGTTTTGAGCTTCGATAATAAGGAAGAGAGACCAGCCCATAGATGTAATGGCAAGTTAACAGCAAAAAGAGAAGTTCATGACATGTTCGTTTCACAACTACCTAAAGTGTTTGTTCCATATGAAAATAATACTGTGGATGAACATCTGGCTTCCTTTAGGGAAAATGCCTCTTTAAGCAGTATTTATCTACCGAACCAAGAGGAAAATATGGAACAAAATTATGGCTCCTCTCGGATTTGGGCACGGTTTATGTGTGCGCCTCTACAGTGGACAACGCTACACCAGTAAACAGAGAGAGAGAAGTGAACAATGGAAGGAATGTGGTATTGAGACTTGTCAAAGATAATGAGGGAACAGGGGAAAATGTCACTACAGACAATTTCATCACTGACTTTACCCTGGCTAGTGAGCTTCTGAAAAAGAACCACAATTTCAACAATGACAATTTCCTACCGGAACATTCCTAGAGACTTAACACTTGCTGATCCCATTTTGCATACTCCTCAAATGGACCTATTCTCAAGAACTCAAATTTTCATACACCATTTAATAATGTATCAGCAAACTCATAAAATCTAACCAGTTCTCCAAAACACAAAATTGAGATGAATCTCTGATGGACAGGTTAGTACAATTACTTACAAAAGATAAAAGGTGAACATCAAAGAGACATATGCACGTGCTGGTCAAGAAAGGTTATACTATGGATTGTACACAGGGGTAAGATATAAATAATGCACAAGCAGTCAGGAAAATACAAGGACACTAGTGCATGAACAAGAACTGGCTACTTCGGATGTATTGAAAGACTAGGCACAACAACTTACAAACAGTACAACACAAAAAAATCAAAAGGTAATTCACAACCAAACACAAAGGAAATACTACAAAGATCAGTGAGAGTGTCACTAACATTTACAATTAGTTTCATTAAACAGAACAGACATTTCCTAACCAACAGCCTTTCTCTTAACAAGACTATTTAAAGAAAACATTAAAGGCTCCCAGTTTGAAGTTGCTAAAGATAAAAATGAGTGGCACCATGTGCCGTCCAAAGAGAAACCCGCTGACTTAGTGTCCAGACGACCACAAATGAACACATTTGTCAACAATACAGTTTGTTGGCATAGTTCTGGATTGTTGAATCAAGATCCTTTGAGTAGGAATAAATGAAAACATGATGTTCGAATTAATCTCCCAATTAAAAAAATGCCACAAATGCTTTTAGAGACTTGATGATGACTTATTCATAACAAAAGTTTCAAGATTAAAAAAGGTACAGAGAGTAGCTGCATATTGTTTTTGATTTATCTCAGATTGTTATAAACAAGAGTGAAATTACGGTCCACTGTTCATATCGGAGTTGAACCCTCCACTCAAATGTTGCATTAATGTTCTGTAGAAAATATTAAATCATATTGATTATAACCATAATCATAGATCAAGAAGCCATCTCCTTGTTGGCAGAAGACTGCACAATACCTTAATTCTAGTGGGGAGGAAATATTAGATCATTCTGTATATATATCATCATCTCACTAATCTAATTATCATTGCGGAACAACTTCCACTACTTCACCATGGCACTCAACCCTTAATCACATCTCTGAGAGGCAAGTTTCGGATCCCATCAGCAAGGGGGGCGGTAAAGAAGCAACATTTATGCACGTCTCAAGGGTCGTAAGTTGAATGCAGATACTTCTGAACAATTAACGCGAAATACACAAAGTGTGCGTGTACCCATTTCTTAACACTAGAATAGACTATGCTGGCTCAATTCTCATAAACATTGGCGTGAGATGGAACAAGACCAGACTGCCTAGCTACCAAGTCTCTCTACATAGACATGATACCTGATCTCACAACAACTACATTGCTCGCCTCTCTTTATTCACTTATTTTTACAGAGGTCACCCCCTGAACATTTACAGTGATAATGGCACAAACTTCTTCAGAGCAGCTAAGGAAATCAAGGCCTTTCTGAAAAACAATCCTGAGAAAAACCAGCTCTTCCCTGCAACTGCAGGCATGGGACTGATACAGCATTCCATCCCTCCTGCAGCATTACACTTTGATAGAAAACGAGAAGCAGCTGTCAACAGTCTGATATATCACCTTAGAAGAGTGATGAATTCTTATTTCTTGACCAACAAAGAATGGACCACTCTTACAACACATACTCACATCTCCTCACTAAAGTTAAATGACGACCATTTTGACACTTCTTACCTAACTACATCCAATTTTCTTGTAGGAGAGAAAAATACTACACTCCCTGGTCATGATTATACTTCCTCTCTAATTATCCAGATGGCTGTATATTGAGCAGCCAACCCAGAATTCCTGAAAGAGATTGTCAATTAAATATCCCAATAAATAGCCCATAACAACACTGAAAGAAACACACGATGGCAGTGGTCAAATGTGTATCCTAATTCATGTAACAAATGTTCAGGTGAGTAATGGGGAACATACAAAGCCTATTCACAACACTGTCCTTTACCACATATGAAACAGAAAGGCAAGATCACTCTTGAAGGGCTCATTTATTCATTGAAAGTTTAAGTAATATTTTAAGTCACCATAGACTAGTATCATCACAGACCACATTAGGAAGGATAAGTATGTTTTCTACTTGCCACAAGATGGCTACAATGTGTGTAGTACGTAAGTGAATTCTGACAGTAAGCAAGCAATCACCTGCAACTTGTATCTACAAATAATTGTATTATCTAGAAGTCAATAATTAATATAATCAACAAGATTACAATGGTGTTTCATTTGGAACAACTAGTAAAATACCCAGGAACAGTAACAAAAAAGTGCTCCTTATAGCAACTCCGTGTTTGACAATATTCACTAAGTCAAAAATATTAGTAGCAATGATACCACCTCCCAAATGATATACAGTAGAGGTCTTTGGATCTATCCCAACTGCTGCGTGATACATAATGCAAGATCTTAAAGAACATGAAGGAAAGGTGAAAATTAGGTAAGTAAACAGTCAATCTCATAAAAAAGTGTATCAATCATATGTATTGAAATGAAGGGTCAACAACTGATATCTGCTCAGCAATTTTCTATTTTCAGTACATAACAATGGCTTATCAAATTATGTACATTACCTCAAGTGAGTTTTCCTGCATTTGCCCTGGTTCTGTTAACTCTGATTTGGCTTCTTTTTTCAGTGGTATCATTTCAATATTTTCCTGTGGAAAATAAGATACATAAGTTATGCACGTAACACACATTTACAAATACTGTCACCAACACACGAGCATGATAATTTACTACTTCCAAGTATTACAGTTAATTTCAAAATTTTACTACTGTTTAAGAGAGATTTCTACCAGCAGAGGAGACTGCACTGAGAATGGTGTTATCATCCTTGTTCAAACCTAATGTCAGAGAAAGCATGAGACTGAGAACCAAATATAAAGTGAGAATCATTTTCTAGCTATATCAGAAGATATCCTACCAGAGATGGAATTGTGACCATCTCGCACAAAATTTTGGAAGGAATCTGCCACAGACATAAACACTAAATTATATTAATTGATTTTATGTATCCAATTACGTCTATCAAATCATTGAGGTTGTTTGAATCACATCCAAGTATTAAAACTGTCCTAAATCTTTTGCCATACAGTGAGAAATATTAATACTATGCTCTTAACATACATTTTGTTTAGACAGACAGATCAAAATCCCTTGAAACATTTTAATCACTTTCTATAATCTGGCTTTGCCAAGCTCACAGGGGATAAACACTGCATTGAGACAGTTCTGTTCATCCGAGTGTAAAAATAAAAAAACGAACATGAAAGAAGCAGGCTTATCACAGTCATAGACCAGGGAAAGATGTGATGCAGGTCAAACATAAAGCAACTACAAATGAAATGTTTTACTACTACAAGGATGTTATGCAGTGTTCTGTGAAGAACTGTGGGGATGAGAACACCATCAGTGTTGGAGTGTACATCTGCAGTTACAGAAGCTCTTTCATGATCTACGAAGGTCATCCAATAAATAAGTTTCCTTATTTTTTCTCTGCATACCACATGTTTTAGAATTAAGTTGGTACTGTAGGAACTTCCACTGGCGTATGGCTGGGGTAAGGTGATCTTCAACCGCACGTGCTTGCTCTGTGTTCACCAGTACGGCGCTACCTGCCATGGAGCTACCACTTGAAAGCGTTTCCACTTGTGAACTCTGTCCTGTTATTCGCTTTTCCACGGCAAAAAATGAAATGGCTACCAATATTCATTGCCATTTGGTGTGAGTTTATAGTGAAAGATGCATGCTGGCATTCATGGTTCCTGGAATGGCAGCAAGATGTACATGATGACAGCGCAGCGCCAGGCCCGTTACAGCCACTGTTGGTCAGAATGTGGTGGACAAAGATTAATGCGTCAGCACTGATGAGATAATGAATCTACTGCCTCCCGGCACGGAAACTGGCAGTCCTTTATTGCAATGATATTGTTGAATGTCTTGCAGTATTGAAAAGTCTGTGCAAGATGGGTCCCAAGTTTTCTTGCTGATGCTCACAAGCAATAACAGAACGAGGTAGCCTGAGCTTTCCTGCAAATGCTTCAAAGAGAGGGAGATCAAATGTTTTCCCGCATTGTTACTGGAGATGAAAGCAGGGTGCATTATTCAACTCTAAAAACAAAACCACAAAGCATGCTATGGAAGAAACTTGGCGAACATGCTCATAAAAAAGAGCCAAGACCTCAGACTCTTTTTTACAATTTACTTTACATCGCACCAACACAAATAGGTCTTATGTTGACAATTGGAGAGGAAGAGCCTAGGAGTGGGAAGGAAGCAGCTGTGGCATTAATTAAGGTACATCCCCAATACTACCTGGTATGAAAATGGGAAACCACGGAAAACCATCTTCAGGGCTGCCGACAGTGGGGTTCGAACCCACTATCTCCCAGATGCAAGCTCACAGCTGCGCAGCCTTAATCGCATAGCCAACTTGCCCGGTTAGACCTCAGCCTCTGTAGGCATAGTTTTGGCTACTGCCTTTTGGGACTGTAATGATGTTGTATTGGTTGACTGACTGTCCCAATGCACTGTGGTCACACATGAGAGGTCCTGCACGGTCCTCACGAAGCTCAGAGTTGAAATCGAACGAAAACGTTCTTGTCTTGTCTCAGAAAATATTGCCCATTCAGCTCAAAGGACGCAGGATTTGCTGCAGAACTTCAAAAGGGTCCTTTTTCCCCATCCACCTTATTCTGCGAAACTTGCCCCGAGTGATTTCCATCTCTATCCACAACTCAAGTTGCACCTCGTAGGTAAGCGGTTTGCAACTGATGAAGAGGTGGAAGAGGAAGTGCACCGCTCTCTACAGAGATGGGATCCGACCCGGTATGATGAAGGTATCAAGAAACTGCTGCCAAGATAACAAAATGTTTGGACTGAAATAGTGACTATGTGGAAAAGTTTTTTTTTTGCTAGTTGCTTTACGTCGCACCGACACAGATAGGTCTTATGGCGACGATGGGACAGGGAAGGGCTAGGAGTGGTAAGGAAGTGGCCGTGGCCTTAATTAAGGTACAGCCCCAGCATTTGCCTGGTGTGAAAATGGGAAACCACGGAAAACCATTTTCAGGGCTGCCGACAGTGGGGTTCGAACCTACTATCTCCTGAATACTGGATACTGGCCGCAATTAAGCGACTGCAGCTATCGAGCTCGGTTTGTGGAAAAGTAGTGTACGAGTTGTAGAATGAAAATTAAATATTTCTCAAAGGTAAATAAAACCAAGCACCATGGGGCAACTGCCCACGTAGGGCCATGGCTTTCCAAGTGACCACTGCTCAGCCCAAAGGCCTACAGATTATGAGGTGTCATGTGGTGAGCACGAACAATCCTCTCCATCGTTATTCTAGACTTCCTAGACCAGGGCCACCATCTCACTGACAGATAGCTCCTCAATTTTAATCACATAGGCTGAGTAGACCTCCAACCAGCCCTCAGATGCAGGTAAAAATCCCTGACCTGGCCAGGAATTGAACCCGGGGCCTCTGGGTAAGAGGCAGGCATGCTACCCCCACACTGCAGGGCCAGCACAAGTGTAAATAGCCTGCTTGTATTTTTTGTAAAATAGGGAAACCTATTTATCGGATGGCCCTCGTACTACGAGACCTTTAAATTTTTCACTTGGATTCATGAAACATTTTGACACTACAGGGGTGCAGGAGGGACTGTGATCTAAAGCTTACATTGTATTACAAGTTAGTTTACTAGTAAAAGCGAATTAAAGTATAAAATTCCAGAATATACTCACTTATCCCATTTAATACAGAAGAAATCGAACAGTAGCTGAACTAAGGAAAGGAAGATAAAATATCGCACAAAATGGAGAGTTTGTTAAAGATGAAGCCATACTTTCCATTGCAGACTTAGTTAAATGTAACAAAAAAAACTTTCTCGTTTGTCAAACATACAATTTTAACATAAATTATTACACTATAAACATACCCGTAAAAAATAAACACTCTATTATACAAAGAATGACATGTTTCATTCTACAAGAACATCCTCAGACTCTATGAAATCACACAAAATATGCATATATGTACAGCATTGTTTACGTTGCATAAACTTGTCAATGATAGAGAGTTCAGTGATAATATGAGCCAGTACTGACAAATAAGAAATTTACAAGTATTAATATATCGAGAAAACTCCTGAACTTATCTAGACTGCCAATGCCAACTTTGTTGTCACCAAATACTATTTCAGGACTGTGGTCATGGAGAGGTAAATGGAAAGTTTTGAGTATAGCACAAACCTTACGGAGAGAGGAAGGGAAGCATGAGAGGGGAGTGCCGAACATTGTGGATCCCTCCTACTGGATGTTAAAATCTAGTACACTGTACCATGGAGAGGAGAGGGGGAAGTAGGATTGAACAAGTGGAGCACTGTGGAATACTCTTTCCACACTGGAGAGGGGAGAGAAGGTTATTAACCTACTTCATGTTATAATGTACTTTTATGTAAGATGGATGAATGCAACTGAATGATTTTAGATGAATAATGTATGGAATTGAAATAGAGAATATGTATAGGATATTATTGTGATAAATGCCAATTTAATGAGTAAGTATGGTCCAGATATTATGTGAGTAGAGCGAGGTGCGGGGAATTTTTTAAGTGTGTATGGTCATTTAAGTTGGTTACGTTAGCACTTTTTGCGATGTAGATCTCGATTGCTTCCCTCATATTCGAAGATTTGATTTTATTTTCAATGTGTCAAATTTTTAGATCTGTGTTGATGTGTGTGAAATACTGTGAACTGTCGTATATGTGCTCCCCAAAGGCTGAATGCTGATTATATCTGATCGTTTATTGTGTTCTTTGAATCTTGTGTGGAAATTTTGTTTTGTCTGACCTATATAGGTGGCATTGCAGTTAAGTTCTTGGCACTTGAGTTCATAGACTCGTGACTTTGAGAAAGGGTCTTTTTTGTTTAGGTGCACTTGTTGATGTGTCTCTGCAGTGTGTTGTTCATCCTAAAGGTTAATTAAAACCCTGTTTCCTAATGATATAACCTACTTTTTATGTGTTATTATTAATGTAGTTGAGAACCAAGTGTGGTGGTTTTCCAGGGACTTTTCTTTTGTTTGTTTAATATTTTATCTACTGTGCCTGGAGGGTGAATGTTCTTTTATGATTTGTTTAACAATTTGTGCCTCTTCATTGAACTCCATTGTGCTCATTGGTATGGAAACAGCTCTGTGTATCATTGTATTCAATCCAGCTATTTTTAGTGTGTATGCATGGTTAGACTCGTCAATAGCATGCAACACCCGAGTGGGCTTTCTGTACACTTTGTAAGACAGGTTTCCATTATTCCTGCTGATTGTGGTGTTATTTTCTTATTAGATTCTTGCCCCATTGTGAAGCTGGTGGAATTTTGTAAATAATTTAGTGTGTTTAATAACTGGTGTGCATTAGTGAAGTCATTATCATATGCACATGATGTCGCCTACATACCTGCTCCAGTATAATACTCCTTTTGAATGCTGATACGTTCAGAAGATGTTTTCAAAGTTATTCAAAAAATGTTTGCTATTATACCTTATAATGGTGAGCCCATGGCTAACCCTTCTTTGTGCAATAGATCTTGTCAGTGAATGCAAAGAAATTTTGGTGTAGCATTGTTCTAATGAGGCTAATTATTTCTTTGGTTTCCCGCAGTGAAGTATTTTCTTTATGAAGATTTTCGATAATTTTAATGGATTCATCTATTGTTACGTTGGTGTACATGTTAGTGATGTCAAAGGGTATCTTTAACCCTTTACCACCCACATTTTTTGCTCCGCTTATCCCCCGGTTTCAACCTATTAATTAGGAAACATTCAAGCAGAGCACACCGTTTCATTTTCAATAATATTAGAAAACATGCCATCATTTACAACATTTAACATACCATCATGTCCATTTCTCTATTCGTTGAGTCATAAGTTTGTCGGTTCAAACCCCCACCCGTGCTGGAGATACTCAACACTGAGGTAGGCTGTATTTGTCACATTCTCATGTTGTCTAAATCCCCCTAAGCCAATAAAGATGAGATTCTGGAAGTGTAATGGTGAACTTGTATATCAACTTTCATTTCCTCTAGCAAGTGTCTTCCCATTCTGTTTCTATTTTACTGAAATGCGCCTGTTTGATTGCTGCATTGATATATACGCAATCGGTAATGTCACTGAATAGATTGTCTCCGCCTAACATATGTAAAAATATAACCTATTTCTCATAATACTCTTTTGAAATTATTGATAGGTTCAACATCATCCATATAATCATTGAGTAATGAAACAAAATGTTTGTGTTTCCTGAATTGCAGCCGCATCATCATCAGGTCCGATATCTAGATATCCGTTTTCACTTACATCACAGTTATCAGTTATTTACTCACTAAAAATTTACCTCCACCCCTGCTCAACAATTTTGTGTCATTTCTTATGCCGTTATTCAGCTCAGTTTCAATATCCGCAGTATTCAATCCCGTCATGTTTACGAACTAAACAGCTGACCAGCACTCACGGAAGTTCAAGTCCGTTGCCTAGAATACTTCAAGACAAATTCTCACTCTTCTTTTATTTCCTAAGCCTTGTATATTGTACTGCATGTTCATCAAAGCCTAATAAACAATTCACTACCAAAAAATACAAAACTATTGCATAGATTGCACACGTATGCAGATAATGCAGCTGGGTGTTTTCGGGCAATATGGACCGTAAGGCAAAGTGAACAGTCGGGTGCTTTCGGGCGGGAAGGGGTTGATTAGTTCTAGGCTGGTTTTAATTTATCTGTCTTCTTTAAGTGAGATTTTCCCTTTTAGGATTTTTCAGTTGTTAGCTTAAATTGTAAATTGGCAAATCATAATTTACTATTGGTCAAATGGGACATGAGCTTTTGTGTATTTTGGGGATGGCTCTTACTGTGGGGAGTTGATTATTTTTTGATAGTGAGGCTTTCCTTTTCTTGTTCTGTGAGAATAAAGTCTGTTTGCTGGATAGCTTGTTTTATTTTGTTTTGAAATATATTTGTAGGGTCACATTGTAGTTCTTGAATTCCGTTGTTGTTGATGACAGCTATTGTTTTTTTCTATATACCCAAGAATAGAACATAACAAGAAGTGTCACGAGTATAGATCTTGAATAGCAGTGCACTCGCATCTCAGATATGTTCAGACACCATTCTCTTCTGTAGTGTCTATAATTTAGAACTCAACCATCAAACATTTATTCAGAGAACAGTGTGCATAAGCAGCAGAATTTCACCTTTAAGCAACTCCTGGACAATATCACATCTATAAATTAGCAGTTCACAGTGTTGGGAGTAGATTTTTGCTGCCGAGTCACAATTATTCATTGAATATCCCTCTTCCAACTCTCAAGGTTTTCAAAGACTCTGAGGTGCAAGAATGATGTGCAGGAATTCACATTTATGCCAGTATAACTACAGACGTGTGCTGGGATATTCAGCTTCATCAAATACCTCTAGAATGGACCCAAATTACATTCCCCAACATGAAAGTAGAATGTTATCACATCACCATGTAAGCTATCAGATGAAGAGAGAGTGAACTGTAAGCTGCACATTCAGAAGATTACAATGGGGTGTGTTTACAGTAGCAACAGACAGAGCAAGGAAAGATGATGACAATAAGTCGCTTCTTCTCCAAAATTATTTCACAGCTTCTCCGCCAAGGCAGAGTTTTACTATGAGATCACCCAACATTAGTAACATTGTAAAGAAGTTTAAATGATGCAAATCTTATCTGGAATTTCTTTTGGTGGAAAGATATGTTCACTATGAGATTCAAAGTCCTACTGGCCATAACCGAATTAAATCCAGTACCCAAAATTGTCCTTCAGTTCAGCAGCTACTAGCACTAAAATTGGATAATGTATGATAGGAGATGATGTCAATCCCACAACGACACCATTATCAAACCAAGGAGAATAAAAACATAACCATACAGCCTACAGAAATCCATTTCAATAAACGCCAGAGGTAATCAATAAACAATAAACAGTCATTTGATGGGTACTTAGCTAATGAATTGTCCTGATGCCTCGATCTTGAAATGCTGCCAGTCACAACTTCATTGGTAGGTGGACCTAACCAAGGATCCTTCACTATCAAGTCCACAACTTTAATTCAGCTTTTTGCCATTATCAAACATAGCATGCCCTGCCATCTCCCTAGTAAATGCTAGAGGCCAATTGTCCACTTGGCGACTATAATCTGGGGGCTTGTGCCACCAGAACCCCTTTCCTTGCCCCATGTACAAAGTTTCTGTCACTAGTTGGACCTATAGATGTATATAAATACTGTTGTTTGTACTTCCTAAGAGTTGGCTGCCTTGCGTAGCACATTATTACATACTCCCAGACAAAGAAACAAAAGAGAGACATACTTTTTCCTAGATGCCCATTTAGCAAATGGCGACTGCTGGGGTTAATATTGGGGAAGCACATAGTAAATTATGCCCCTGCCAAACTTATTCAGCTACTAAGGGTTAAATTCTGACCTCTATAAAGTTATTTGCCATGAGACTCACAAGTGATGCATTTGTTGTTCTTTCAAGCCAGGCTGGTTCCCCTTTGATTTTTACTTGCAGGTCCATTTCACACTGCAACTGAAGTAGTTAGAAGGTACTGGGGTTCTTGATTACTTCCAATGATTTTACACTAAAACATAGGCCAGAGAAATATATTACCTTATTGCTGTCATTGCTACTTAGGTTATCTGTCAACAGACTAAGCATTATGCTTGAAATTTTACATGCCGTCAATATTATGAACATACCAAAAAGACTCAAAATTTTACATGACTGTTAATATTGTGATCATGCCTATTGGACCTCAAGTTTTCTATGACTGATACTATGCAGAAGAATCTCTATAACAACACTGATAACCATAACAAGAATTCTACATATGATATCCTAAACGGAAACTTCTCTAAATTTCGAACCCTACTACCATATGTCGCAGCCTACAGTGTAAAGAACAACTCAACATTCACAGCGTCACTATTAAATTGCAAACATAGGTAAATAACACAGCAAAACAATAATTAAAATTATGCCCTACATATTGTAATTTCTTTCTGAAACTAATATCCGTGATTCTTCACCTGCGTAGCCCTTCAGAAATATTCTTCACTCCAAAAAATTTTGATAGGTGAGGTAAGTTACGTTATATTGCTACAACACACGAGGAATAGATTTGCTGGCACTTGTGACACAAAGGCCAGGAATTTTCAAAAAGAATGCCAGTTATATGTGTATACTGTTTTAATGCTTAAGTAGAAATAAAATTTAAGAAAATTAAAAATATTAAATGTTAAAAATATGTAGAATGCTGAAACTGAGAAAGATTAATATTAACTTCTTACTGTTCCCAATTGAGATCTATAATTTTCGCAAAAGTAAATTATAGAACTTGAACCTTACCGACAATAGAGATTGTGGACACAGTGTAAATGATAGAAATCACAATTTCTCAATGAAGAAAATCTGTAGCACAATAAATTAACGGAATAGGCTGTACAAATGGCTAATACGCGTCTTATGTAACACATACCTCACATCTGGAGACAAAACCTGATGTTTTAATTCAGTGTAATCACTTAAAACAAACACTTAAAGAACGGATTTGATTTGTATCAGTCAGTAGAACGGGCTGAATTTAGGAAAGGATGAATTACCAGTGAGAACTCCAGAGTACACGACACTTCTTGAAAACAGCACTGGGTGCAATGTCCCGTTATATTTTTAACTATCAACTATCAATACAGTCCTGCTCTAGTGGGCTTTACACGTGGTCAAAGAGAATAAGTAAGAGATGACTCTCAACGTTATTTTTCACTTCTGTACGCAACGGCTGCGCAAAGATCGCCAGGAATTGCACACCAGCGCCTCTAGTGTAAACAGGGTTGAACTAAAATTACCGGACGGGTGATTTAAATCGTTTAGCGCGCGGAGGGTCCTCAGGTTCTCATCCCCCACCAGTCTCAAATATTATATTAAATATATTTTTTCTTTTTTTCCTTTTCTTATATTTTTCTTTCATTTCCTTTTCTTTCTTTCCTTCTTTCTGTTACCTTTTTCTGAAATACTGCATTCTGAACAACAATACACCTGGAGGTTGGCCTGTGCTTTATTATTATTATTAATAATTTTTTTGCTGGAGAAAGGAAGCTTACCACTTGTGCTGCTTATTATAATTATTTCAATTATGGAGCTATATTTTATTTTTACTAATTCACAAAGCCTTCAAGGATCGGAATGACTGGCCTTGCCTGTGCTGCTTTTGTTTGTTTCTGCTGAGGAAAAAGGAAGCTCACTCACAAAGGGAGGAAGGAAGTGACCAGAAGGTGAGTGGGATTGGCAATACTTATCTCAGATTAAGACCTATGACAGAAATAGACACTAACATCCCCTCGTACATCAGTCCTCTTTAACACTACTTAAGCCAACTGTAACAGTTAATAGTATCAAGATATGCCACTTATGCAGGAAATAAAATGTAAATACAATGTAAGAAAGAAAACCATGCACAGGAACCAAAATGGTGAAAGGAAACTCACATGCTAAGGAGGGAGTTTGTAGGATTCAAAGGTAAATTGAAATGAAACATGATCTTTTGATTTATGGAGCTATATTCTACCTACTATCCACAGTGTTACAGGTATAAAATTGTGTAGAAATTTGAACAAAAGTTTTAGTGATCATAGTATATCATAATCTCATAACATTATGTTCAGCAGTGTTAATCATCAATTAATATTCATCAGCCAGAAAACTATTCAATACAACACAAATACAAGATCATTCATTTATGAAAGAAAGACTGGAACTGACAAGGTACAACATAATACTTTTCTCTCTTATTGCAGTTTAACGTTGCACTGACATTGCAAAAGTTTTCAGCAACACCATTTGTATTTTCCCAAGGAACTTACTGTATGATGCATCTTTCAGTCTGTCAAATGAGGCACCTAGGGCCACACACTGAAAAATATTGAGATTTGTACTTCTTTTTCATCTACTAGAGGATGGCAAATCTCTGGCAGAGTAGTGTTTGAAGAAACCGAGACATGATAGCACATACTCTGTTCCTACATACTGCACCAAAACACAACATATCATTCAATCAGTCATGTGCATTTAGATGATAAACAATGTCAAGCTACAAAATTGTATGCATCCCTTGTAGTCATTAACCTACACTATTTACAATAAAAATGTTCTATTTTATGTGACAGTAGGATATATCAAAAATTTTCTGCTACATGGAAAAGGAAGGAATCATGAATATATATTGGAGGGTTTAAAAGACAAGAGAGAGCTTACAGATTCTGTGATTGCTCCCTCTTACAACATGCAGGAGGTACAAACAATGCTTCCTTTCAGTCCATCCGCAGGAGAGGATTTCTAATAAATTTAGAGAAATATGTAGCATCAGGATCTACATACAATAATATGGCAGCTGATCCAGCACAAAACATTCCCATGCCAAGTCACAACATAGCTCCAACTATTAAGAGCTATGTCCGAGGAATTGCTTGCTAATTTAGTACAGTATTATGAACAATATGCTGCTACTTCCACAACATTACGGTGTGCAAGGGACTTTGCTGTGACCTAGACGAAATGCCAGTTGAAGACAGTGGAAACTCACTTCAGACAGTGCCATTCGTACCTACTGTATATCGAAGGCGGAAATCTATGTTGGTGGTTGCAGAGTAGGCTGATCTGTGGTCTGACAGCATGCACTCCAACCGGCCAACCAAGCAGAGGAGGGGTGGCTATGGTTCCACCGTGTTTCTACACCTCGGCATTTCGGACACAGAAACGGGCTGTTCCCCTACCACTGGCTGTCCTGAGAATGGTTTTTCCTTTCGCCTGCAGTAAGGCGAATGGTGGGACAGTTCCTAGTATATGTCATGGCCACCAAACATCTTGCCCTCACCACAAATCTCCTTGCTTAAGATGATGATGCTTGTTGATTAAAAGGGCCTAAAATCTAGTTCATTGTTTTAAGAGAAAGTACAACTAGGCAACCATCCCCTATATATATTAGTAATCGGAGAGAAGAAATGGAAGGGGGCTGACACTAGGAAAAATGATGGTATCAGCTAAGGAGGACCAGGGCCATGGAGGGAAAATAAGACTCCCTAGGCCTCCATACATAATACAATCGGGGGCAGAAAAGAACAGGTCGTGATCGAGGTAGATCAGATAGGATAGATGAAAGTGGGGAGCCTGGCACAAGTAAGCGGAAGCAGTGCCAAAATTCAATTAAGGGCTCCGTGGTCGCCTACCCAAGCTCCCAAGTGTAGAGCCCACATGGGACCCCTTTTAGTCGTCTCTTACAGCAGGCAGAGGAAGCTGTGGCTGTTATTCTACTGGCCCCACCCGCAGGGGGACAACTATTATAAGGCTAGTTGCTTTACGTTGCACCGACACAGATAGGTCTAATGGCGATGATGGGACAGGAAAGGCCTAGGAATGGGAAGGAAGCAGCCATGGCCTTAATTAAGGTACAGCCCCAGCATTTGCCTGGTGTGAAAATGGGAAACCACAGAAGACCATTTTCAGGGCTGCCGATAGTGGGGTTCGAACATACTATCTCCCGAATACTGGATACTGGCCGCACTTATGTTTCAAATTACCCTAAATTCATTTGCCTTGGTGTGGTATGTTTTCATGTTCTGGCCTCAGGAGATTAGTAAAACAAGAACAGTAAGGATGCTTACCTCAAATATCTTGTACTTTTCCTTCAAACACGCAAACGAAGATAACAGATATACGCATACAAATCAAAGTAAAGCAAAATATCACAAACGTCAAAAACGTGATCGTCCCACGTGGTCCAAGTTGTCAAACTCAAATCGACCAATAGCAATCGGGAGATGTTTCTACCAATAGGAGCTGCCGTATTCGTCACGTGGGCTTAGGGTGAGTGACGTGATGTACAACAGCGCGCCCACGCGGGTGGAGAGCAAAAGTATTCAGTCTGAGCCGGGCCCTCGGAAGGGTAGGACCTATGCCGCTGTCAAACCCTTGCACGTGGTAGTGGTGGGGGTAAGGTTCGGCAGTTCGGTTCACTGCCGTCTCAACCCTACATATATAGATTGAGACGGCGGTGTTTCGGTTATTGATGCTGGGGAGGAAGGGGCGTTACCGTTGAAGGAGGGATTGGATATGGGTGGGGTATAGTAGCCATTACTGAATGAAAACAGCTCATTTGCGAGCTTTAATCTGAAAATGCTACAACCCGACATTTTCGAGATCATTTTGCAGTTGCTCACAATCTAGTAACTTATTTATTACTCTGTACAGAATAACATCATCTGCGAAAAGCCTTATCTCTGATTCCACTTCTTTACACATATTATTGATATATATGAGAAAACATAAAGGTCCAATAACACTGCCATGAGGAATTCCCCTCTTAATTTTTACAGGGCAGGATAAAGCATCACCTACTCTAATTCTCTGAGTTCTATTTTCTAAAAACAGAGCCACCCATTCAGACACTCTTTTATCTAGTCCAACTGCACTCATTTTCGCCAGTAGTCTCCCATGATCTACCCTGTCAAATGCCTTAGACAGTTCAGTCGCGATACAGTCCAATTGACCTCCTGAATCCAGGATATCTGCTATATCTTGCTGGAATCCTACAAGTTGGGCTCAGTGGAATAAACTTTGCAACAGGATGGCTTCTCGTCTGTGTGTGTCCGCATATGAACAGTTAGGTCAGACTGCCTTTCTTTGTGAATGATTTGCCACAGACATTGCAGCTGTAAGGTTTCTCGTCTGTATGGTACCGCATATGTTCGGCAAGTTTGCCTCTCTTTATGAATGATTTGCCACAGACACTGCAGCAGTATGGCTTCTCGCCTGTATGGGACGGTATATGACCGGTTGGAATGCCTTTCTGTATGAATGATTTGACACAGACATTGCAGCTGCATGACTTCTCGCCTGTAAGGGTCCACATATGATCGGTCAAACTTCCTTTACTTGTGAATGATTTGCCACAGACATTGCAACTGTAAGGCTTCTCGCCTATACAGGGCCGCATATGACCGGTTAGAATGCCTCTCTGTATGAATGATTTGCCACAGACATTGCACCTGTATGGCTTCTCGCCTGTATGAGTCCGCATATGACCGGTTTGAATGCCTTTATGTATGAATGATTTACCACAGACATTGCACCTGTATGGCTTCGCCCCTGTATGGGTACGCATATGACCGCTTAGAATGCCTTTCCGTATGAATGATTTGCCACAGACATTGCAGCTGCATGGCATAACGCCTGTATGGGTCCGCACATGATCGGTCAGACTGCCTTACCTTGAGAATGATTTATCACAGATATTGCAGCTCTAAGGCTTCTTGCCTGTATGGGTCCGCATATGATCGATCAGACTTCCTTTCGTTGTGATAGATTTGCTACAGATATTGCAGCTGTATGGCTTCTCGCCTGTATGGGTCCGCATATGGTTGGTTAGTTTACCTCCCTGTATGAATTATTTGCCACAGACATTGCAGCTGTATGGCTTCTCGCCTGAATGGGTCCGCATATGAACGGTCAGACTACATTTCCATTTGAATGATTTGCCACAGACATTGCAGCTGTAAGGCTTCTCGTCTGTATGGGTCCGCATATGTTCGGTTAGTTTACCACTCTTAATGAATGACTTGCCACAGACATTGCAACTGAATGGCTTCTCGCCTGTATGGGTCCGCATATGATAGGTCAGACTACATTTCCATGTGAATGATTTGCCACAGACATTGCAGCTGTATGGCTTCTTGCCTGTATTGGTCAGCATATGACCAGTCAGACTGCCTTTGCTTGTGAATGATTTGCACTTGAGGGGTCGAATTTCCTTGTGTCTCTTCAGATGTCGCAATAGGTGCAACTTCCTAGCCAGGACTTCACTGCACACACTACACCTAAAACTAGATGATCCGCCGTCCGGAAGTTGATGATCTCTATAGCTCACCTCGGGTCTCGATCTACAGTGACAAATTAAAACCATGTGACCAATAGTTCAACAGCCAAATCCACTACAACTCTCACACAGGGGATTTGCTACTGGACATTCCAACCACTGATATCCAGTGCAGAGAGCTCGTTACTCATAAACATTACATTCCTGAGAGTAAACATCATCTGAGGTTAAATTGCAAAAGCTCTCACTTGTTACGAGAATATGTTGCGTCTTTTCTTAATCACGATATCAGGCGCAAGAAACTTGTCACGGTTTAGAAATGTACGAGTTAATTTTGAAGAAAGCATGAGAAGTGGTCCAGCCTAAAAGGGTAAATACTCGTACAAGCTCTTTAATCCAGCACATATAATTCTATAGAAATCCGTAGTCTGTTCTCCTACATAAAGAACGGCATAAGCTTTGGAGTTTTGATCTTGTTGAAGCACTCTGCGCTTTGTCGCAGGCAAGTAATAATTTTTGTAAAGGACCTTGTTCTTGAGGTTGTTTGAGAGAATGTCTGTGTTGTAGATATTAATAAGGTTGAGAACGTTTGTCGACATTCAGCAAGATCTGTTGAAACATGGCTAATCTTTTATGAATGTTATTTTGTCACACAAATATACATATTGTATTTGTGCATTGTTATCATATCACTATACCATTTTATTATGTCACTAATTCGCTTTTCCGAAATATGTATCTTTGATGTGCAATCAAACATAGCCAACCTATATATAGGACGGTATGTTTATACAAGGACGTTCATACTTACTACCATGTACTACATAAGTCTACGTCTTAATTCCTGTATTTAACACGGAAGCCACTAATCCTGATGAAATCCTGGAAAAGCTGAAATATAACAAGTATACGACGGCTCTCTCGCTACCATTGATACTGTCTTTTGTCCTCAAGACACTGCTGTTAAAGACATTATGAAGGCCACACAGAATATGGCATTGGTGGTAGCGTTTTATTACAATGTTCTAATATTCAGATTTTGAAACCTAACGCAACCTATCAGGCCCTTGATTATTCTTACAAGTATTACTTTAACAATACGGATAGAAGGAGCATGAAAATCAAGGCTTGAGCCAAAATTCGAGATGACAAGACGTTGAATTGCACCGTAGTGGATATTGCTGCTATGCAAAAGAAGGAATATTATTCTATTTATTTCAAAAGATCACGGGCAACGTGATTATTTTTAGTGCATTCATAACATAGTTGGATAGCATCCAATTCTGAGCCTGTCTCCCCACGACAGAGTAGTTCTACATATTCTACGGAAGAAGGGCGGGAAATGCAAATTTCTTGGTTAAAGGTGAGATCCGCTTACAACTGCCACATGGGAAAATCGATCACGCAGGCTAAAATATATCGTAACATGAACTGGTACTTTCCAATTCATGCTGTATGAACTGAATTCACATGGCCCAGTCGAATGCATGACTGGCTCACAAGCAAAGTAATGGGAGGCTCGACCATGCATTGTTACTGCACTCTTTGGAGAAAATAAGTGGAAAAATGAAAGGGGGTCATTGATTCCAGATATGACAGACTAAATCTCTTGATCATCAAACAAGATATTGATGTTGACACCACTAGACAACAGGGGGCAGAAAATACGACACTGGATTGTATGTCATGCGTTCTGTGGCATATCACACCAAGCAAAGGTGCAAAAGCCTGTAACACTTCTTCTTTACGCGAATACGTGATTCCTGTGACAAGTAATTTATCAGGTTCACAATTAGTTTTCAGTAAAATAATGTTTCATTTTGCATTGATAAATATTCTACACGATCCAACTATATTGCTGTAACACGTGGCACGTCCCAGGTGACGGATACGCGTTCCCCGCTGGCCTGCCGATGAACATGAGCAAAATATAAAAGCTCTCGCGTACCAAACATGTACAAAGTCTTTAATGGCAACTTTGGCGGAGATGGAGACGTTCACTAGGGACCAGATGGCGGAAGAGGTACACTAAATTTCTGGAAGATAATGCAGAAAAGAGGGTAGCGTTTCTTCTCTAGAGGAGTGGCTGCAAAAGGCATCTGTTCTCCATGTCCGCAGCTGCGTTACTACCTTCCGTCATGAGCCCTTAAATGCTTCAAGACAAGCCGGCCGTAAAATAACACCGTTATATCATTACAGAAATATGCCTCATGGTATCGGAGCCAAGGTTAGTGCAGCCCCTGGAAGGGACGCGCATTGCCAGTGCCCAGTCAGCATGAAAAGTATGCTAGGGTTACCGTCGCACGGGCTGTGACGGCTAACCATGCTAGTACCCCCATTTTGTATCCCATCATTGAATTATGCCTGGGTGAAGCAGCGAATAAGCCACTGCACTTGAGAGAAGGCTTGTAGGCATCTGAGAGGTGCGGAAAAAAGATGGAATAGAGAAAAGTCATGTGAAAGGAGGTGTGGTTACTAACTGGTGTACAACAGAAACCGAAGAACAGCTCATGGTGTTGATACTGTCATATCAGCTAAATTTGACGGTTCAGTCTCCGAGGTGCAAAAGTTTGACAATCGCTTGATGTAACTCGTCCGCATTGGGGAGAGAAGGAAATTCCAATTTTTCAGCGCAACGCTCCACAAACTGACGTGCGCATGAAACCCAAAGATGCGTTCTGGGCACTGCCTGACAAGAAGACCGCCGCCGCTGATCTGAATGGACGTGTCAGACCGAGGAAAGAAGAACAAACAGTCCATGGCGTTCATGGATATGGAGAAAAGAACGACGATGTCCAACAAATTCGCGATTATGCAGAAACTGATCATCGCAAACACACGGTTCAAGAAGAGTGATATTCATCTACTCTGTACTACAGTGGCTCCCATCCAATTCGCATTGACTACATCCTTGTGAGAGTGTGAAATCTCGAAGATGTTCTAGAGATAACAGTTGCCCCTTATTAAATCCTTGCGATGCAACAACGACCAGTCATCTAAGCTGTGGATAAAGTCACCAAGAGCCCAATACTTCACAGGAAATAGACAAATTGGGATCAAATGGTTGCCCCTGAAGAAGGAGACTAACGTCGTTGCAAAAGTTACAGAGTCACAAATCACCATAGTTGAAGTGAGCCGGACTAAACTGAAAGACGCCTTTCGCTCTATCCCTGGAACAATTAAGTCAGGGCGACGACAACGAAGGATTAAACATGACATATGGCCAAGGAATGAAGATGTTAAATATGCAGTACGTTTGAACAAGCAGCTGTACCACGAGTTTCTTGCTCGTTGGAATGCCTACAAGGCAGCCACTCGTAAAATGAAGGAGGTATTTGCCATAACAAAATCAAACCGGTAGACAGGTCTATATGTGAAACATGACATGCCCGAATTCGAGCGGAATTTTTAACGGGTAGTCAATCGAGCCATCGCAAAACGTCAGAAGCCAAACGTTTTTACGGAAACAGACGATTTGCTACTGGACAGGCGGGAAGCGCGAGTACACTGGTGGAACTATTTTGACAACATCTCAATCATGGAATTTCCGTATCTACCAATCCTAATCACCTCCTATGTTGAAGGTCCAACGTAGGAAAATGACGTCACTAAAGTCCAGACTATGCTGAAGGAAATGAAATCAGGGAAAGCCATCTGTCCCGATTATCTTCCAGGAGAGTTTTGTTTCTCTCAATGGGGGGATGCAGCAGTGTGGCTAAAGCAAACTTTTCAACCATATCATCAAAGAAGGTCATAAGCAAACAGACTGGCGACGGAGTATCAATTCAGAAATAAGGGAAGCCCTGCCGATTTTTCTAATCACGGCCCGAACATACTTCTGAGCCTCGCAATGTGAGACTTAGAACAAATCTTCGACAAAAGGATTAGCGATTTAGACAAACAAACAACAAGCCAAGCTGGATTTGTGTAAATTGTGGCGCAATAGGAGAAACAAATGCTGCCCGACTGTTACTTGAGAAACACTGTGAAAAGAATAAGAGGCTTCATCACAAATTTCTGGACCCTTAGAAGCCCTTCCATCGGGTACTTCATGACCTAATCAGTCAGCCCTACAAGTACATGGCATACCAGAGCACCTTGCTGAGAGAGTATAATTGCTCTACAAAGATAAAATGCGTTGTGTTCAAGTTGCAGCAGGAGCGTCTGATGACTTCCGCATAACTGTAGGAGTCCATCAAGGCCCCGGCTTATCACCACTGCAGCTCATTCATGTGATGGACACAATTACCACAAACCTGCGCAGTCCAATACCATGGACACTTCTCTAAGCAAATGATATCATTTGGCTGAAGAGAATAAGCTAGACCTGCAGCATCAAACAGAAGACTGGAACAATCAACTAGCGCAATAAGCCCCACGCCTCAACAAGAACAAGACAGAATACATTGCTTTACATCGTCGAGAAGTTGGAACCATGCATGTTGACGTTGAAGATATAGCACGAGTAGAGATATTTAAGTATATTGGCTCCACAATCTATGATTATGGCCGACTTACTGATGAAGTCATCTTAAGGATATACAAAGCCTGACTGAAGTGGAGAATGACAACAGGCGCCCTTCCGAACTTTGGAAGAAGGGCCATCTCTAAACTAAGTTCTACCGAACTGATATCTGTCCTTTCGATATCCATCCTGTCGTTTTCTACGGCAACGAATGCTGCCCAGCTCTAGAGGTAGAACGCCAAATAAGCATCATTGATACGAAGTTGCTTAGGTGGAAGGCTGGCATAACTAGACTAGATCACATTTCAAATGATGTTATTAGAAAACGTTTCGGCATTGCAGCGATCCAGAAGAAAATTGGGGAAAGGCGTGTGCGCTGGTTTGGGCAAGTGTTGCGTGTAGAGGACGATACATTGGGAAAGTCAGAGTATTACACAGAAAGTCGGTGAAAAGAGGCGCTAGGGACGAACCAGACAGCATAGACTGATAAAGTGCACAACGGCCTGAAAGTTAGAAGACTACATGCAGACATGGCCCGAGACCGAACTAACTGGAGTCAACCATAACACCATAACACCGGACCCTGCCAGCAGATGCAGACTGATGAATATTGTGTTACAAAAATGGAATGCAAAGGATATTTTACACATCCTAACATTCAAATTAGTTTATTGTATGTTCAAATTTTCTCCCCTAAAGCCTATGTCCGATATCTATAAAAACTTATTTTCACAAAATAGTGTTTGAATGGCTGAACGCTTCTGGATTTCGTGTTTAAGTGACTAGTATAAATGCATTGTGAAGAAAAACTTATAACTCAAAAAATAAAAAAATGGGTATATGTGTGTTAAATGGGAAGGAGAGTTTGAATATCCGGTGAAATTCTATGAGTACCTACAAGAGGGGAGTCCGTCAGTGTATTCTAGCCTGAATAGAAATTTTCAATTCATATTTCTGCTTACATACGGCATAGACAGCAGACGATCATATTAATCAGTTTGTTATTTTCACTCCGATCACGCCTATAAATATGAAGACCATGGAGGAGTGGCACAAAGTGGTCAGCTCAGGGCCATGTGACACTCAACGCTCTAAAGCTAGAAGGAAGCCACATAACTAAGTGTTTAGTTCAGGACCATGTGTCTCTACATAAAAGGAAGTAAGCCTCATCACTATTTAGCTCAGGACGATGTGTCTCTCCACAAATGGAAGGTAATCTAAACACTAATTGGTTATCTCAGAAATACGTGTATTTCCACAAGTCCACAATTAGGAAATTTTATGAATCTTAAAATATTTTCTTATGTAATTCCATACCCAACTGGCATGGCAAATATTTTAGACATTTTAAAGGAAGTCATTTAAGTTGCGGCATGATATTTGTAGACTGCTGAAATGAGAGTGAGGAAACAATAGCGCCTGAGGTGAGATATAAAACAAAGTGGGGAGTAGCAGATAAGATCCGGTCGACTGAATCCTCCAGAAGCATCTAAAATCTATGATGTAAAATGGACTAAGCTACGTAGACAATGGACTGTCCTCTGAAATATATGCCAAGGAAAAAGAAGACACATAAAATGCATGTCGCTTTGCTGGTCTCTCCACAAAATACGTTTAGAAAGTAGAAAGCTAATTTAGACTCCATCAAAAATAGAAATATGGTTTTGTGTGTGAAAAAGATTCATAAGCAACATTTTTACTGGTGGTCATAATACAAGATTGTTCTCTAACGTAGCCTATTGTGTCCTGTTACACATGAATTACAAAGAGACAGAGAGTGTGAGCTGGTACTGGGTAGTTCTGAGGACCGACATGAATATTTCTTGCCACTAGTTGTGAAAGTACAGTAGGAACAAGTCAATGCATTACATAAGAGCCAACAAGACTCTATCCACTCACAAAATCAAATAAACCATTCAGAATTCGTAGTTTCCATCACAAATCTGGTTTGAAGTCAAACCTTAGGCTATGACTAGCCATCGCATGACCTGCTGATACAAGGGCTTGGTTAAGAGCACCAATCCGAGACTATACAAGCATGTGTCATGGATTATCAAAGATCATTTCACACAGTAACCAACAAAGGTGTGACAGCAAAAATTTAATTAGCAATGTCACAACTACAGTTCAAAAACACTACTGCATTAAATGTTTTAAAACAGGACATACACTTGTGGTACTTTGTAAGGTCAGTGACAATAATTACAATTTTGAAAGAATATTATATCACTACGTTATTTACTTATTATTATTATTATTAGCATAGGGCAACAAGTTAGATACATATATACAAATATATAGTTTTTACAAATATACACAGACAAGAAACATGTTTTATAGCAGAATGTCCAGTTGAGTGATCCACTGTACGGCTTCCTCTGTTGGTTCCAAAAAAGTCACTCGGGCTACCTGTGTAGGAACGTCGGGGTTCATCTGCCGAGATGCACCACAGTCGCACTCTGGTGATGAGATATATTTCCACTTATAAAGGGCATCCCTGCATCGTCCATGATTTGTTCTCACCCGATTCAGAGTGGTCCAAATTTTACGCGGTAGTGATGTTCACCAGAAAAGATGTTGTGTAAGGAACTGTCTGTGGCAACTTTCCAGCGACTTCTCCATTCTTCTAAAGGGTGAAAATTCCCATCAGCCAATGCGACAGCATCATGCAAAGATGGATGTCGTGACTCGAACCTCGTTACCTTGAGAACAGGAATATCATCCAAAACAGGCAATTGAGGGTTCATTTCTAACTTCTTGAACTCTCGGATGGGAGCATTTGATCTTTTTAAAACAGGTGGTATTATACCTGACAGAACTGGGAGAAAATAAAGGGATGTGGACTGGATAGTACCAGATATTAACCGCAAGCTAGCATTCAGTTGAGTATCAATTAGTCTTGTATATGGGCTATCCAGCCAAACTGGTGCACAGTACTCAGCACACGACAAAACCAGTCCCAAACAGAAGATCATGAAGTCTTTGCTGATGAACCCCAACTTGAGCCATACAATTCCTGAAGGATAATATTACGTGTTTTGAGCTTTCTGGACAGATTCATAAGATGTTGTTTGTAAGATAGTGTGCGATCAAGCGTAATCCCCAAATATTTGGGATAGCTGCTATGCCGAAGTTCTTGGTGACAAAAACGTATGTGAAGTTTAATACCAGCTTGGCGATTATTCAGGTGAAAACATGACACTTGTGTTTTGTTAGGGTTAGGACACAGTTGCCATTTCTTGAAATATGTTTCAAGTGAAATCATGTCTCTTTGTAGCACTTCTTCTGTCACACTAAGGTCTCGATGTTGAGTGGCTAGTGTTATGATATCAGCATAACAAAATGTTTGTGATGATGTTTCTGGGAGATCGGAGATATACAAATTGAACAGTACGGGAGACAGTACCGATCCTTGGGGCAATCCATTTTTGAGCTTTCTTTTTCTACTCATACTATTTCCCATACACACTCGAAATCTTCTGTCATTGAGCATATTGCTTATAACCTGCACGATGGTCCTACAGGGTACAATTCGGAGAAGCTTGTAAATTAATCCTTCCCTCCAGACTGCATCAAATGCTGCTGTACGATCAATGAATACAGCTGAAGTCTTGAGTTGTTTCTGGAATCCTGCTTCCATGTGGAATGTCAGTGAAAGCACTTGATCGCAGCAGCTGCGATTTGGCCTGAATCCAGATTGATCAACTGTAATATGCTGAAAAATAGTTGCGCTGATTCTGTTGTGGAATAGCCTCTCAAAAAGAAGGGCAACTGGTCTATAAATGCATGGGTCATTGGCAGGCTTACCTGGTTTCAAGATGGAAATCACTTTCGTTCGTTTGAATTCTGCCGGGAGTTGTCTGTTCTGTAGAAGATCGGTAAAAATCCTTAACAGCCAACTTTTTGCATTCTTCCCTATATGAATGCGAAATTCTTGATGAATGTCGTCAAAATCTGGAGCTGTACTTGGTTTAACGTCTTTGAGAGCAGCATTGATGTCTTGCACCGTAAGCGGTTGTGAATACCTTGATGTGCGTGGTGTTCTTGATTCCAGAGTTTGCAGCTGGTGCCGTATGTATTTGGTATGTTTCTTATCTGATGGAGTTTGGGAAGTTGTGACGATGTGAGATGCTACTTCATCCGGAGTACTTCCAGGCTGTTGCTTCACCAAAGGTGTCCTTCCTCCAAGTATTCTGCGGTGCCCCCAAGATCTTCTACTGGAATGAGTTAGGTCGATATATTCCACTGTTTCAATCCACCTTTCTCTCCGGGTAGTATCCATGCTGGAAAGAAGTTCATCAGCTATGTCTTCATCACCAGTATGCAGATATCCGTTATAGAGTGCATCAGTCTCTGCATTCCAACCAGGGATGTACTCTTTTCTATGGCATACTCTTCTTAGCCTCCATCATAACTGCGTCTACGAAACGCTTGTAATTGTGCTTGGGAGCAATCCAGCGAACACATTTATCCAGTTCAGCGGTGAATGTTGACCAATTTGCTTTTCTGAAGTTCCTCCGAGCATGTGGTATTGACCGTACAACAGGAATGTTGATACCAATGTCCAATACAATGGGGCCATGTTGACTGTGGGGAAAATGTCCTAACACTTTACGACTGGTATGTAAGGATTGTCCTGCCTCATTGCAGCTAACAAATCACAAGTCAGGATTGAAATCCCTATTTCATGCAGCTGATTGAAAAGTACCAAAATCTTTTGGGTAAAAAATCAGATGGAGATTGTTCATTTCTGTCCATTTTACGAGTTTCTTTCCACATTCATTGTTATTCGAGTACTTCCATAGTTCGTGATGGCTGTTGAAGTCGCCTATATAAACTGCAGGGTGTTGAGCAGTCGGGAGTACGGTACCTGACCACTGTGCGTTTGGGGGTTTATAAATGTTAAAAATAGTAACATGTGCCACTCGCACAGCAACACAATGGATGTCTTCATCTTTGTTTTAAAAGAGTAGTCAGGCATCTTGGATATTATTACGAACATAAGTAGCTATACCAAATGCACTGTGATATGTTGCACCAAGAGCTGTGAAACCATCAATGAGGCCCCCTTTCCGAAACTCTTCTTCATTGGCTGTATGGATTTCATGTATAACCACAACATCTATATTATTATTCAGGATAACTTTGGATAGGTAGTCACATTTTGCTCTGCTGATGCTTTCTACGTTAAGCTCGAAAACATAGATGAAAGGTCCGATGTTTCTTGTCTGATAGCTCTGAGAAGAGGCATTTCCATGATATACTTCTGCCATTGCTGGAGGATCTTTAAAAAGATAGGTCCAGCAGCCACAGTTATTGCTTTCTTAGCACCACCCGGGGGTCACGTGTAGGGCACATTGAAGGTAAACCTACGGACGTGAAGCAATAATGTACCGCCTATTTATCTACTTTTATGAGATAATAAATTCACCTACTTGAAGAATTCTGAATTTTTTTAGGCAACCTGCACAAATTTAAAACTCCACTTGTACCTGTCCACGTTATTAGTTAATACTAATTGTGTATGTTTGCAATCAACACACTAGAAGCACCTGACTGACAATGAACACTAAAATGAATCAGAAAGTGTGACAACATCACTGGAATGAACATAAATTCAGTAGCACAATTTTTATGCTTACAACAATGCACAAGTTTAATTTGAAAACTATGATACCGAAGATGTAACATAACTGACCTCAAAGTTTCATTTCTACAACACATTATCTGCTTTGGCGTCCACAAATGGAGGAATCTGACTTAACACACAAGAGAACAGAAATGATCAGAAAAAAGGAATCTAACCAAATAATTTCAAAATGACATTCTTCGAGTTATCACATTATTAAACTCAGCCATCATTATATTGATTAATGAAAGTGATTATGTTAGTTTGAAATATTTATTGTTTACAATGTACATAAAACGTAACAATTACGAATTAGTAGATTTAATTTTTAATCTACAAATATCGCTTTTTCTGTGTGTCACTGTTGGCATGAACATATAAAAATATTACTCAGAATATCTGGAAGCAATAGTTTCAGATAGCATTTCAGATGATAAGAATGTGATGAACAAATGATGCAGAGAAAGTGAAAGAAAGAACACTTTTTCATGGTTGCTTAAAGGTATTGTATACACTTCAAAAACATCTAGCTTTACCAGAGATTCTTTTTGTAGATATATATTGAATAAAACTACGAGTACATGATGGAACATTAAAAATGATCTTAAAGTTCCTGAATATTTTAGATAATTTTAACCAAAAGAATTTTCAGATATTAGTGTTTAAATGTAACCTTGTAGAGACAGGATTGAACTGATGAAAATGGCCACTTTTGGAGTTAAACCAACCACTACTGAACACAACAGTGAATAGGTACAACATATTCCATATTGTATAGGACTTGTAGTGTACGTACTTTGTTTCTTCTTTGATGTATGGCAACAGCTGATCATCAGTTTGTTCCTCTATGAATACTTCCTCCTTAGTATCTTCGGAAGGCTGTCAGTAAGAAATAAGAAAAGTAGAATAAAGAAAGAATAAAAATATATAGGCCTAAAATAGAAACAGCTGAGAAAATAATTTTCATAGTGGCACAAGAAGAGTATAATTAATTTATCTCCCAATTAAAAAATATATAATGGAAAGGAACAATCAAATGAAAATCCCATTAAATGCAAGAGAGGTGTCTACCTTGGTGGCAAATGGTACACAAAAATACGTTATTATCAAGCACTAAATTTTAAAAGAACAGAGAACAAGACAATTTCATAAAAACAGTATTCCAAAATGTTTGCTATTTTTTTCTATTAAGTACACAGCTCATCCTTAATAAATGTATAGAATTTACAAACTCTTTCTCATAATATTTTCTGTTTTACAAACATAATCAACACACATACCACTTGTGCAACTACTTCAAATAATAATATACAAATTCTATTAGGTTAAAATTTACATTGCATTTACTTATTTTATTTTTTACCCTTTTTGGAACCTAACTTGCACAATGACCTGTTGTGTTTTAACCTGAGTCCCTTTTGCCACTGCTTTTCAAATAATTGATGAGATATAAGAACATTAAAAGGAACACACTGTTGGACAGCAGTAGACACAGTAGCATAGAAAGGGAGGAACATTGCAAATTTGTAAATTTAAAATCACCTACATATTTGTGAATATTCACAGCGTGAAGGATGTTCTCTCGGCGAGACCTCTTTAATAACTTCTCCTGGAAGTAGTGTTGGGCTGTTTATGCTGGGGAATGGAGAGATGTGTCACACACACACAGGAGCGGTGTTTTTGCTTTTCATATGGTGGTTTTATAAGTCTAAAACTATGCAAAACTGCTGTATCATTTGCATGCTCCGATAAATGATATTGACGGTAATGTAACGTTTTAAATTTATTTGATGTATTATCTTTCTTTTTATTATGGCCGACCGAAGTCCATCTCGGTACTCGAGGCGAGAATGGTATGTGTATGAGTTGTGTAGGTGATTGTGGTGCGTCAAAATCTGGTCTCTGATTATTTTAAATGAATTTCTCGATGATACATTTTGCCATTATTTGGAGGTATGGTCTGTGTGTCGCCCAGAAGGTGTATTCTAGCCGCACGCAGTATGTAGGTGATGGATCTACGCATGACCGTGGGGTCACAAACGTCCTACTGTCATTTGCCCTAGGTGGGCTATATATCTACTACTGATGTGAGACCTTATTGATGAAATGTTGAACTGCACTCTACGAGTTGCCTTGATTTTATTTACTCGCACCAATCTGCCGGAATTATTTGCCTTTGGGGGCAAAAGGATCGCGTGATTGAATGAATGTGTAGATGCATGAGCTGAGTGCCAAGATGACGTATCGGTCTGTTGAATTTATGCCTATGTGTTCCCTATCGCGCCTCTTTTCTCCTGGGTGCAAAGTCTTTATTTTGTATGGTGTGCATCCTAATTGTTTACGACCTGGAGCTCGCCATGTTAGTTTATTTCTTTCATGGCCGTGTGCAGGTCCATGTTTTCTGTTATTGTTTTGCTTTGCGTTCATTGCTCCATGTAGCGTTGTCTTTGCCCCTCGTGGATTATTTCCTTGGACGGGCAGTTTTCTGATTTAATCACTTTATTATTTTATCTGCTCCTTGGTGTGTGGGAATCGATATGAGAGGGGTATTGTTAAAAAAAGGGTGGATATTGAAAATGACTCCCACGCTTGTAATTGCGTTTCTATTCCTCGCCGAAGGAAAGATTGAATAAAGATTGTGTTAATGATATTCAGCTCGCAGTTTTTAGTACCGAGGTCAGTATGGAATAAATGTTATCATCTCAAGAGTAACTGTGCCCTATGCATGTAAGAAAAGATGAGGTCACGAGACCTTGGTACGATTATCTTTTGGGCTGACGCCGAATATGTATGTATTACCTTGTTATTATTACTGGTTATTTAATCTAATTAATCCCTTTGATTTACGTTACATTACAATAAATTCTCATCTATCAATTATACAGATTTTTACTCGTAGTAGTGTTAGTTTGCTGCTTTAATTGTTTGAGGAGAATAACTTTTTCAGCTCAGGGCTATGTCTTTCGCCCTTCCTGATCGAGGATCCACGGCAAATTTGTTTCCCTACGATGGTCGTGATTCACTATGTGTGTCCTTTAGTTAGGGAGGGTGTGGCTCAGAAATGGTAGCAGAGACGTGGTTGATCAGGATATCTCATCTGGAAAAGTGCACGGGTGAGATAGAACTGGGAATGGTATTCTGTTAGGGATGCGTTAAGAAAAATCGTTATTTCCTTTCGATTTAACCTATTGAAACTTGCTATAGTTATTCTGATCTTGTGTGTCGTTTATTAATTAACTCTTTCGATGACCATTGTGTATGTGTGGGTTTTTCATTGCTGACAAAACCTTGGCTGAAATACGGAAAGTGATAAAGTTGTTGACATGAGTGGTGAGAGTGATGTATTTGCTGGAGAGGTCTCCGATGTCGAAAGAGAAAGGCGTGAACGTATTAATCGGGATAGTGCTTCTGCCCTATCAGGTAGTGAGAGTAATATGTGCTTAGGAAATAACAATGCTGTTGTTGATAGAAATTGTGCCCTCGATGAGAACCGTGTCGATTTGGTTTCCCCCTGTTATGGACCCAGTAGTGAACGTAGTCCTCATATTAACCCCGTTTTCGATATAGTTAGGAAATGGAAGCTTAATTTCTCCGGGGAAGGGGAAAATTCTAATGTGGTTGAATTTCTTGAGAGGGTCGAGGACATCGCTGAATTCAGCTCGATACCCCTTAACCATTTTGTTCCTGTAATTCTGGGGATGCTCGAAGGGCCGGTGTTAATGTGGTTTAGGTTGGTTAAAGCAAATGTCCGGTCGTGGGAGGATTTCGCTGATCGCATTAAAAACGTTTCGGGTTGTCCGATATTGATTATCGCCTGAAACAAGAGATCTTTAGAAGAACCCAAGGCGTTGGGGAAGGTGTTTACGACTATGCAACTGGTATTTTGACCCTGTATAACCGATTGGGTGTGAAGGTTCCTGAGTGTGAAATATTCGACCAGTTTTACCGAAACCTGTCCCCTCAATACAAATTATTCATTAAGAGATCCGAGGTTCAGAGCGTCGATGATGTTATTACCTTGGGTCGCGAGTTTGAATCGATCTTATGTCAAAATAAACAATATCGTCCCCCTCCGACTCCGTCCGAATGCTCTTTCCCCGACGTCGCCTGCCGCACGTCCGTCAAGTCAGTATCCTTTGATGCCCCCCCCCCTTCGCTGTCGCGCCCCTCGAGTAGTCCCGAGCGAAGGACCAGCGTTGTCTCCGGCTCGACGCTGTATTAACGCCATCCAACCCTCCGAGTCGCCTGTTGAACGTGGTTCCGCTACAAGAAAGTGCTGGAATTGCGGTAAGGCGGGACATATTTCTAAAAATTGTTGGTCAAAATCGCGACTGAAGTGTTTTAATGTGGCCTCGTTGGTGTCACTGCGCGTGTATGTCCTAGATGTAGTTCCGGGCAGGGAAACTGAATGCGCGCCGGCGAAATGGCCCTTCGTTGGCGCAAAATGTCGGTGTTAACAAAAGGATCTGGGGCCTTCCTTCATTGACACCCTGGGCCAAAGTTTGTATGGGGTCCCGCACGCTATACGCCCTGCTGGATACCGGTTCCAGCGTTTCCTTCTTGAATCTGAGCCTTGTGTCTTCCATGCGTTTAAAGTATCTCTCGGATTGCGGGAAGGTAGATAAGTTTATGTCTGCTGAAGGCCGTCAAGTGTGTCCGGTGGGCCGCGTCGTATGCCACATCAAAATTAATAATCTTTCGTGGAACTGGAAATTTTATGTTGTTACTGATCTGTCTGTCCCGATCATTTTAGGGACTGACTTTATGCAAGCGACGGGTCTATCCATTGATTTCATTACTCGAAGTTTCGCCTTCCGTTTCCGGTCTGACGTAAATTATCCTTTCGAAACCCCCTTTCTGCGTAATATTGTGTGCCCTCTTTCTACTTTTGTGACTCCAAGTGTGTCGTGTGACCTAACCGACGGGCAGAATTTGATGCTAAACAGTTTAATGGAGGAATTTTCTGATGTTTTGACGCCTGAGTTGGGTTGTGCGAAAAACGTTTCTTATTCAATTGAGCTCAAAGATAAAACCCCCGTTAGGTCCCCTCCTTTCGGATGTTCGCCTCCTAAGTTGTCCGCCATCAGAGAATGTGTAGACGAACTTCTAGAAAAGAACGTCATCAGTCCATCCAAGTCACCTTATGGTAGCCCCGCCTTCCTAATCCCTAAAGAAGACGGGAGTTTTCGTTTCATTGTTGATTACTGCGTTTGACAGCTTCCCACTGCCCACCATCGAAAGCGCCTTTCAGCATTTTCATGGTGCTAGGTTTTTCACTGTCTTCGACTTTAACTCGGCGTATTACCAGATTCCTTTGGACCCAAAAAGTCGCCTTTGTACAGCCTTTGTCACCCCTTTTGGTCTCTTTCATTTCAATAAAGTACCCATGGGCATCTCGATCGGGGGACAAGCGCTTAGCCGGGTCATGGATTCGATCTTTGGCGATCTAAATTTCTCCTATGTATTTAATTTTCTGGATGATCTCCTCATATACTCTGCAAGCTTTGACGAACACCTGGCTCACCTACGTGAGGTACTTAGTCGTCTGCGCAAACACGGGTTCACTATCAACCCCAAAAAGGTCTCTCTCTGTTCCAAACGATTGAATTTCTTGGGGCATGTCATCTCGGATTCCGGTATAGCTGTAAACCCTGAGAGGGTTAAATGTATTAAAGAGTTTCCTCAGCCCAAGAACGTCCGCGGCGTAAGAAGGTTCTTGGGTATGGTGGGTTTTTACAGTCGGTTCATCGAGAATTTTTCTCAAATTTCGGCCGCTTTGAATCTTCTAAAAAGGAAGAATTGTCGTTTCGTCTGGGGTGAAGCCCAAACCCTTGCCTTCAATCAGCTGAAAGATGCCCCTGTTCTCCACAGCCCCAATTTCTCCTGCGATTTCGTTCTCCAATGCGATTCCAGTGAAATTGCGATTTCCGCTGTGCTAAACCAAACCGATGAGGACGGAAAACTAGCCCCGATCGCATATTTTAGCAAGCTACTACACGGGGCCGAGTTACGTTACTCCATTTACGAAAAAGAATGTTTGGCCGTCGTGTTGGGTGTAGAAAAATTTAGAACTTACCTCGAATATTGTCACTTCTTTGTCCACACTGATAATCAGGCCCTGTCGTGGGTGAGTGCCAACGTCAAGCGACTTGGAAGAACAGCCAGGTGGATTCTTCGACTGTCTGCGTATAAGTTCACCATTGTACATGTTCGCGGAAAGGAAAATGTCGTGGCTGACTGTCTGTCACGTATGTTTGACGGAATAAACATGAGTGAAGCCGAGGACGCGGAGAAATACCATAGATCTGATAGTGCCGGATGTGTTAATATTTTCCAGAAATATCCTTGGTCGTTTTCTGATATTTCAGAGCACCAGAATACTGATGACGAGTGTCAAAAACTGATGAAAGGTGTCGCCGATGGGTCACTTCATGATAAATCATTTTGTATTAAACGTGGATTGTTAGTTCGTCGTTGTGGTAAAAGGGAAAAGGACAAGATTTACATTCCAGTTAACATAAGACGCATGGTATTACATTGTTACCATGACTCTTATTTAGTGGCACATTTGGGTCAGTACAAGACATTACATCGCGTTTCTCGTGACTTCTACTGGCCAAATATGAAAAAATAATGCTCGACTACGTGAAAAGCTGCGACGTGTGTCAACGGTCTAAACCTGCCAAATCATCTCAAGTTGGGTTGCATTCCGCTGATGTGGCAACGTACCCCGGAGAAAGGTTATTCGTAGATTATTTCGGCACTCTCGTTAAGTCCCGTAAAGGCAACGTTGGTATCATATCTGTCATTGATGGTTTCTCAAAATTCGTCTGGTTGTTCCCGGTGCGAAAAATCAACTCTAATAACGCCGTTCACTTCTTGTCTCGTCACATCTTTGCAATTTATGGCCCCCCCAAAAAGTTGGTAACGGACAATGCATCCACTTTCAGCGGTAGTAACTTTCGTCAATTGTGTTTTGAGTGGGGAGTGAACCAGATATTTCTCAGCCCTCACTACCCTAAACCGTCTCATGTTAGAGGCTTCATCGTAATCTTAAGGCCTGCCTAACCGCGTTCCACAGCGCTGATCAGCGCAGTTGGGACGAAAACTTAAATTTCTTTGTTCTAGCTTTCAACAGTGCTCAACATGAATCGCATCGGCACACACCGGCGGAGTTGTTCTTGGGCAGGAATGTTACTGACCCATTACAATTAAAATGGAATTTTGGATATTTGTCCGAACCGTTAAGGACCAAGAGCGTCGAAGAAAAATGGAAGGAAGCGGTCGAGCAACTGATCAAAGCCAGAGATCGTGTAGCCAAAAGGTTCAACAAGGGAAGGAGAGAAGTCACCCTAAAGGTTGGAGACTTAGTAATGATTAAAAGGTTCCCGACAAGCTCGGCAGCAGACCAAATTGGAGCGAAACTCTGCCTAAAATGGTCTGGTCCCAACCGTATTGTTAAATTCTTGGGACCTGTTACCGTGTTGTTGGAGGATGAAATAAATAAGAGGGAATCCAGAGCTCACGTGAGTTTGTTGAAGCCCTACCATTCACGGGGCCAGAAATAATTGTTCTTGTAGCTATTAGTACCTAGTGGTAACGTGATTTGATTAATTTATCACTCTTAGAATCGTTCTAAAGTCTTTTTCTTTTCAGGAAAAATAGGAAAGAGAGGGAAAGTAAAGAAGAATCAAAGGATGTTTCAGTATCGAAGGACAAGGATAATATAGAATAAACAACAGACCTATTGATAGGACACGAACATTGCATTACTACTGTTCCCCTAGGACACGAACATTGCATGACTACTGTTATCCTTTACCTGCCTGCAACCGATTCGTGAAAGTGTCGTATTAATGATAGGAAAAAGACTGATTTAACTCAACGCCTATCCTTCCTTTTAAAGTACTGAACTTTAAGCAATGTGTTTTCCGCCAATCTATGCTCCCTTGTGGCTGTTGGTGATGATCAATGTTATTTGTTGTTACTCTGATTAATTAGGTTAGTTAATTTTAGTTATATAGTGCGCACTATATACATAAGTAATCATATTTAGCGTTGGGACTTCACTTTAAAATGTGTCTCCTTGACTGATCATCAATATCGGACACATTTTAAAGGCAGAGCGGTGTGATGATGAAACATGCTAACTAAGCTTGGTTTCTAATGTGATTATACCGATGTCTCCAAGAGTAGGTATCTGGCTGTTCCTATAGTTATTGTATTTCAACCTTCTGTCGACAGAGGGCAGCTCCCTCTGTCGCGAACGTGAAGGATCTTTTCTCGGCGAGACCTTTTTAATAACTTCTCCTGGAAGTAATGTTGGGCTGTTTATGCTGGGGAATGGAGAGATGTGTCACACACACACAGGAGCGGCGTTTTTGCTTTTCTTATGGTGGTTTTATAAGTTTAAAACTATGCGAAACTGCTGCATCATTTGCATGCTTCGATGAATGATATTGACGGTAATGTAACGTTTTAAATTTATTTGATGTATTATCTTTCTTTTTATTATGGCCGACCGAAGTCCATCTCGGTACTCAAGGCGAGAATGGCATGTGTATGAGTTGTGTAGGTGATTGTGGTGCGTCAAAATCTGGTCTCTGATTATTTTAAACGAATTTCTCGATGAAACATTTTGCCATTATTTGGAGGTATGGTCTGTGTGTCGGCCAGAAGGTCTATTCTAGCCGTACGCAGTATGTAGGTGATGGATCTACGCGTGACCGTGGGGTCACAAACGTCCTACTGTCATTTGCACTAGGTGGGCTATATATCTACTACTGATGTGAGACCTTATTGATGAAATGTTGAACTGCACTCTACGAGTTGCCTTGATTTTATTTACTCGCACCAATCTGCCGGAATTATTTGCCTTTGGGGGCAAAAGGATCGCGTGATTGAATGAATGTGTAGATGAATGAGCTGAGTGCCAAGATGACGTATCGGTCTGTCGAATTTACGCCTATTTGCTCCCTATCGCGCCTCTTTTCTCCTGGGTGCGAAGTCTTTATTTTGTATGGTGTGCATCCTAGTTGTTTACGACCTGGAGCTCGCCATGTTAGTTTATTTCTTTCATGGCCGTGTGCAGGTCCATGTTTTCTGTTATTGTTTTGCTTTGCGTTCATTGCTCCATGGAGCGTTGTCTTTGCCCCTCGTGGATTATTTCCTTGGTCAGGCAGTTTTCTGATTTAATCACTTTATTATTTTATCTGCTCCTTGGTGTGTGGGAATCGATATGAGAGGGGTATATTAAAAAAAAGGGTGGATATTGAAAATGACTCCCACGCTTGTAATTGCGTTTCTATTCCTCGCCGAAGGAAAGATTGAATAAAGATTGTGTTAATGATATTCAGCTCGCAGTTTTTAGTACCGAGGTCAGTATGGAATAAATGTTATCATCTCAAGAGTAACTGTGCCCTATGCATGTAAGAAAAGATGAGGTCACGAGACCTTAGTACGATTATCTTTTGGGCTGACGCCGAATATGTATGTATTACCTTGTTATTATTACTGGTTATTTAATCTAATTAATCCCTTTGATTTACGTTACATTACAATAAATTCTCATCTATCATTTATACGGATTATTACTCGTAGTAGTGTTAGTTGCTGCTTTAATTGTTTGAGGAGAATAACTTTTTCAGCTCAGGGCTATGTCTTTCTCCCTTCCTGATCGGGGATCCACGGCAAATTTGTTTCCCTACGATGGTCGTGATTCACTATGTGTGTCCTTTAGTTAGGGAGGGTGTGGCTCACACTTCACTGTAATATCAAATAATCCCACAGTACTCCCACCACTTTCCCAACAAGTGGACAATGCTTAAATCATAAGCATAGAAATATCCATCATCCCCCCTCTGTACATCAAATTAAGACCAAAAGCATAAATCAGTTAATGTCCCAATCAATGAATGAATCAATCAATGAATCAATCAAACCACACCAATTAGGGCTGTTGGTTGTTTATATAGAAAAATGATTGTGGAAATATATGAAACATATTATTTCAATCACTAAATCATTTTCCTATAAGTGAACATTTGCCAAAATTTGTCCCCTTGAATTCAAACTTATCTTCATGTTGTGACCTTTCCTACACTTAAAGAACATGACTTAAATGTATTCATCAACTAATGTCATTCCAAGCCATCTCTCCAATGACATCTCAGAATATACTGCTTAATCAAACAACTTGTCTCCTTTCTCCAAGTCTCCCCAGCTGAAACTTTGCAACATCTCTGTAACACAATTCTTTTGTTAGAAACCACCCGCAAGAAATGGAGCTATTTCTGTGGATCATTTCCTGTTCTCTACTCAAGTAATACTGGTGATGGTCTCACACTCTCATTGTGGCTTTGCTGGAGATTTATCTGCCCTCTCCTTTACAACCCCTAAATAACCTCATAATCATATTAAGAGATCTGTAAATTTTATTTTCAATATTTTTAAATGATTACCATAATGAAGCTATATCCTTATTATGAATAGCTAGGTACTTACAGAGATGCCCATGAAGAAATTTCACCCATCAATACAATAATAAAACCGGAGAGGACTCTTTCTATTTGTGAAACAAAGAAACTGACTTTTCAACACGTTTACAAATATAGCATTGCCCGATGTTCATCATGCAATACTGTCAAGGTCTTTTTCAGTTACTCGTAATCCTGAAACTTATTTATTACAAAGAGCCTCATCACTTACTTCAGTTCATTATTCATATTAATTATACATATCAGAAAATAAAGTTCTCATAATACTGCCCTGTGGGACCCAATCCCATAATTGTTACAGGATCAAATGAAGCTTCACCTACTCTAATGCTCTGAGTCCTATTTTGTAGAAATACACCAGACGTGGCCAAATTTTAATGGTAAAAGGTATATTTCTACCTTTATGTAAACTATCGACCTTTATAGCCTAATCTTTGAACTTGTTTGGAGGCAAAGTTTCCACTTGGGATATCCTGGTCCACACTATTGTAATTTTTCATACAGTGGCTACAGTGAGAACCACAATGTAATTTCATTATTCACATGGTTTTGTGTCATTTTTGTTAGTGAGCATATTCTGTTGTTTATCTTTATTACCTGCATATTGTTGCTGTTTGGAAGTAAATAATGTGACCTATTGTTAAGACTGTGCATTCTGTAAATTACATGTATTATTGATACTATTCAGGAGTTCAGTTGTATTTCTTAAGAGTGGTTCCAGAGAACTGTCAAATTATGAAGTTATGGGGAGACGAAGAGACCTTTCGCCAAGAAAGGCACTGTCAGAGAGCTACTTCTTGAGAAACGTCATTCACAACAAGAAATAGATTCTAGATTGCAAATACCACAGCAATCTGTAAGTAGAATTTTAAAATGTGAAGATAACGGGAAGACAAAATGTGATGATGATGATGATGATGCTTGTTGTTTTAAGGGGCCTAACATAGAAGGTAATCGGCCCAAGACAAAATGTCAACAACGTGTTCGAAATTGTGGGCAGAAGAAGAAACCAACCCCAAGGAGGAAGCAAAACTGATTAATTTGTCAGTAAACAACCGCAAGGTTACTAGTTTGGATTTACATAAGAAATTAGAAGAGTATGGGTCATTTGTATTAGCCAGGACTCTGTGGCGAGAGCTGTTTAATGCTGGAATGAAAGCAAGATGACCTCAAGGCAAAGCGAAGTTTACTCCTTCTATGGCTGTAAAGAGGTTCCAGTGTGCCAAGTCTCTCCAGAATTGGTCATCTGATGAATGGAAACAGGCAAGTCCATGACAATTACTGTAATTCCCAAATTATCATTCATTATTCCATTATTACCCAATCTAAGTGATGTAACCGTACAGCACAGTAAATGTATGAAATTCTTCTTTTAAACCATACAGCTTATTGCATTTAATGCTAGGCTTATTTGTTTTATTTATTTCAGGTTTGCTTTAGTGACGAATCGGTATTTCCTGTCGAAGAAGAGACAAGTCAATATGTCAGAAGATAAAGAGAAGCATTCCATCCAGATTGAGTGAAGCATCCAACTTCAGTGATGGTCTGCAGTGTGTTTTTTTGGTATGGCTGTGGACGATTATATATTGTAGAAGGAACTATGAGACGTGAACAGTATAGTATTAAGAACCCATTTGGTAGCTCAGGTGCAAGAGTAGTTTGGCCAAAGTGAATTAATTTTCATGCAAGATAAGATTTTTATGCAAGAACAAAGCCTAGAAACAGTCCAGACATGAACCCCATAGAATATCCTTAGAAAATAACAAAGAAAGGTCCAAAAAATTATAACGACAAAAATTGGCTTGATTGAGAAGCTCGGTCAGATCTGGTGTCATGATGACGATTTAAAGAGTCAGTGTAAAATACTGTTTGAGGGTATGCCCAGTCTAATCAAGTCGCTCATGAAAGCTAAGGGGGTGCATACCAAGTACTAATGTCATCAACTTAAAAGTTGGTAACATCTTATCTGTTCAATTCTCGAATTTTTATGTTTAATAATTTGGCCATATCTTTACAGTCACCCATTTAGCCACTGTTTTATCTATCCCAAACGCACTAATTTTTTGTCAGTAGTTTCCCGAGATCTACCCTAAGAAAATCCTTGGATATGTCAATCGTGATACATTTGACTTCCTAAATCTAATTTATCTGCTATATCCTGCTGGAATCCACAAGATGAGCTTCAGTGGAATAATGTTTCCTAAATCTGAACTACCTTCTATCGAGCCAGTTGGTAATTTCTTAAATGTGTATAACATAATCAGAAAGAATGCATTCCAAGAGCTTGCATGCAACACAAGTCAAGACGGCTATTGTGTAATTACTAGCCTCAAGTTTAGCAAATTTTCTCTATACACAGAGTGCTACTACACTAAGTATTCATTCATCTGGTATAGCTGTTTCATACATACTCTAATCAATATCTCATAGAACTGACTTTCGTATATGCCCAGAAATTTTACCCATCCCAGCAGCATTTCTAGTTTAAATTTTTTGTATATTACATTCAATGTTCCTTATAGTGGACATTGTAAAGTAATTTCAAAGGATTAGGTGAAATTGTCAACTGCGTCAGGTACTGCAAAAGGACATGACCGAACCATTGGTGACATATCCTATGCGTCACGAGTGACGGCTGCGATGCCCATCGACTAATGAAGTATACACATTCTCATGCTGTGTAATTGCTACTTCATACCTTTCTTAATCTGTCAAAATTCAACACCGTACACAGCAACAAGCCGTAGTAACACGGCTGAAAGTAATTCCAGTATCAAGGAAGACAACGTACACTGCCTGCTGGTGCTCTCAGTGCTTATCAATTAGCATTCTGGCAGTGAAAATTGCATGAGTTGTTCCAACACCCTTAATGAAGATGCATTGTATAGCAATCATGCCGGCGATTTCACCCAGTCAATAATGAAGGCTACTCTAAAAGATCTTCTCATGTACAATTGGGTGCAATTTGGATGGTAATTTGCACATTCTGCTGAATCGTCATTTTGCTCAAAAGTAGGCACAAGGATGTTTACAGCCCAATGACTGGGAACAGAGCCAGAGTCAACTCTGGCACTGAATAAGCTTGTCAGCCAGTTGAAAATGAGTTCTTTAAACTGCCTCATCTTCCAGAAATTTGCTGGATGGTCATCCGGTCCTGGCGCTTTTTGGTCCTTCATACTCCTAATGGCACTCGCCACTTCCTTTGATGTGATGCATAAGATGGGACTTACCATCAGGAATAGGGTGATGTGGTAATTCAATGCAGGAAATATCTACAAATGTTGTTGCCAATGATTGAGGATTTATTGTTTGTCCTCTAATCACTGGCCATCTTTGTCTCTAATGCAGACAGTGTGCTCAATACTTGTGTCAATTTTCGTCAGATGGAAAACAGTTCTCTTCGTCTTCCCTTGAGCTCAGAGGTGTACAGAGTTTATCAGGACAACACCGACAAAAATTCAAGGATGCTCTTCGTATTATGTTAAGAATAATGGTTTAATCAGACTGGCGGAAAAAATTATATTTTTGAGAAAATGAGGTTAAATTGTTACTTCCTGGTGCGCGATTGAAATTGAAGAGCTGCTGCCGCCTTTCAGGGAGGATAAGGGTAGGGCGGCGTTGTGGAGTGTATGAGCAGACAGAGATAATGCTTCCTCATACGACTTCGAAAGGATTGTCTCTAACAGGCAATATCCACAGTCCATTTATCTAATAGCCGTAACTGCACACACAGTTAAAGAACACACTGTATTTAAGACACGCATGTTAGTCAAGGAAAGCACCAGATTGTTTCTCCTCTCGTCTGTTAGTCGCAGTAATATTCTATATTAATTAACATGCTCGAAGATTGTGTATTCCTTCCCTCATAATATTGTAAACTCAATGAAATACTGAACGAAGGAATCAACACGCCCAATGGTTTGATTACAGTGTATGTTCAATAAGGCCCCCTCCTACTTTGGTGTATAGTTCACTATGGCGTAGTAGTGAGTGACTATGGACTATGTCCAGGATGTGTAGTGTGTGGCGAACGGTTTGGAAAGCTGCCTGTATTCTTGTTACAAGATGTCTTCTCTTTCTATAGGGTTCACATAGTAGTCAATTCGTGTAGAACAAACTGTACAGTGCCTACAGGAGTTTGGAAGCGACTATGCGAAAAGAACGAGAAACTTGTGCATTCGCATCGAGAATTACCTATTTCTCCAAATTTCACTTCCCCTCCATTCTCTTTTCCGACGCACAGCGGCTGACTCTCTGACATAGCAAATAGAGCAAGTTCATCAATCTGAACTGCATGACCGGAAGTAACAAGGTCACTTTAATTTCCACAAAAGAAAACATTTCCCCGAGAATCTGACTTCACCATCATTCTCAACATTACACGAAGAGCATCCCTGATTTCTCTGTCAGTATAGTTCTGAGACACCTTGTACACAGGTCATTACGGTGAGTGCGTCTCGATTCAGCGACAGATTTCTTAGCCACAGGTTCCTCAAAGACAATTCTTTCCCTGTGTTCTGGAGTCTTTTGTGAAAGCCAAATTATATACAGTATGCCTTCGTCTTATCCTACAACTCTTCTTGGACTGCAATCATCCATAGGAACGTTAGATATTCAATACAAGAGGAACTAGGTTATATCGTACCCAAGCTTGCTGTGACGGTTGCAGTGAAAGATCTGTAGAATGTGTCTACATGTTGTCAAATGCATTAAGATCAACAAGAGGAAAATTTCTGTTGTTGCTAGGGTCTCCTTCTAGTCTTTAAGCTTCCACCACTTGATATTCTCGGGGGCATAGAGGTTCTTAAATCCGCTATGCCTACCTTATGCAGAGGTGGAATACAGTCAGATGATATGACATTCACATCCTTTCTTCGTCGTAGATCACGGTGCTGAACAACGGTAAGGTCAATTTGCTTGCTGCAGTCACCACAAGTGAAACCTCAAATATGAGTTCCATCATCATATCAGATACCGAATGTACAACCACCATGGCAGCTATAAAAATTCTTAGTGACCATCATGCGCATTAAGGTCATCACAGAGAAGTGGAAACTCATCTTCAGGATACGCTGCAACATGACCTCGTAGCTCCTGCCAATGCTCTTCCTTATACAGTTCATCACAGCCAGATTGTGACATAGAAAACACAAGTTCGAGAGGATGCAACGTCGAATGTAATTCACATAAGGCTGTCGGAATAGCGCTGACCCTCAGCAACTCAATCTTGCATGCTTGCGCACACAATGAAATCAACACCATTCCTGCTGGATGTAACCTGGCAGATATGTTCACAGACATCTTTGATGTCATGAGATTTCTGGCCTTTCCAAAGCGAGCAACTTAAAATCTAATTACACAGCTACACTTCAATTCTAAACCGGACTTACATTATCCAAATTGCAACAGGTTAACAGGAACAATAGAATGAAAAGATTAAGTAATAAAAAAGCAAGAATGATATTTACTAATAAAATAACTATTCTACAATAATTCTAAGCCATATTTAGATGTATCCTAACTACAATAGTTTAACGGAAGCAACAAATATTCCTAAAGTATGAATCTATGGAACGTATGAGAATGTAAATATTCATTGACTATGTACATAAAATTTAGTTTCCTTGATTTATCAAAGAGACAAGAAGGTGAATAGTTTGAATGTAATTATCAGTCAAAGAACAGTGGCCAGTTATAATCATAAATTTAAGCCATATTAATGAAAGTTAATTGAACATAACCTACGGCATATTGTTTATTTGATGGTTTCTACCATTTCTCTTTCACACCGACACAGATAGGTCATATGGCGATGATGAGCTAAAAATGGCTAGGAATGAGAAGGAAGCAATTGTGGCCTTAATTAAGGTACATTCGCACCATTTGTTTGCTGTGAAAATGTGAAACATGCACTTAAGGGCTGTCGACAGCGGGTTCGAGCCCAGCATCTTATAAATGCAGACCTAGAGCTACATGGCCAGTTATTCAGTACAACAAGGAAGCAATTGCTTGAATTCCTTCTCTTCCAATACTTATTGTGAGAGTATCTTAAAATGTAATTTCAAACAATACGTAAAAAACTAAGTTTTTATTTTAAAAATTCAGCTTTCACAGTTCCCCAGATGTACATCCACATTTGGACATAAGTTTTCATATACATGTCCAAAATTTTACGATACATGCGGTTACTTTGGAAAAGTAAAGAGTAAAGTAGAATCCCAAAATTCTATGCACAGCATGCTTTCCTCCCTTGAAGTCAAGATGGGCTGCCTACGTATGCTCTTCGGATCTAGGATCAAGGTGGCCCTTACTTCTTCGCAGCTTCTCTGTATGCCCTTCACCAAGAATCCCTTTAAGAGACTTATCAAGCTTATCAGCATTGTAGTTACGATAGACAATGCTTCCAAATTTATGCTTATATTCTTGCAACACATTCCGAAGTAACCCCATGAAAGATCCCCTGCTCAGAAGAACAGCCAAAGACATGATTCTTGAGGTGATCAAGCTAATGCAAGTTGAACCTAACAGAACTTCAGTTAGAGTAGAACAATTCACTTCAACTAACATTTCTTGACAATGAGAACATTCGGTACCACACGATACAACAAGCAAAGTCTCTCACTGAGGGACAAATGAAAAGAGACAATAATCAAGAAAACGGTTTATCACAATAGTTCTATGAACTTTGACTGTCCTACATCAACACAGATCTATCCATATTAAGAAACAAGGTACAAATTTATGTGAAGATAAACCGACGTCCAAAAATATTGCATGGAATATTTGGAAGCTAATACTCAGAGAAGTGTACGAAAATACTAGTAAATTTCAGGGTATATGCTGTAAACGGGAATCATGCATCAAAGGTATCTGGGCATAGAGAAATACTCACGGGTCAATTTATCTCCAAAATGAGGAGACTGGGTTGGATCAAACACATTTCAATGACACATGGGTGAAATATCAATTAAGAAATAGTAAATGTAATGATTATCATTATTTTACTGTAAAACCAATTATAGTATTAACATTAACAGCTAAATGATAGCTGGGTATCTCAGAGAAATTAACTGTTAATAATGTAGAATGACACTGCGTAAGCAGTGTACAAGTCTACAGATAATTTCACCTTAAAGTTCTACACAACAATTTATACTGAAAATGCGATTTTCACACCACACACAGGATTTCTGCAAACCAATTTTACTAATTCAACAAGGCATCAATAAATCAAAATAGTGCACTTTTAATACGTCTGTATAATTAATACAGCAGTATATACTGTGGAAATAAATCTTTCATCTACAACACACTGCACCCGAAAATAGCATAATTGGAGTTAAAATTGAGATTGCCGCACAAGCTTAATTTAATTCGGTCAATGGGTCATTTATAACAGCTCTAGTGAAGGCCAAGATCTGATAACTTTGGAGAAATTCGCCTTTAAGCTCATACCTGCATGGTCGTGTGGCGACCCGTCCCTATTTTCTTATTGGTCAGGAGGTTAGCATGCGACAGATATGAACAGTTAAAATTTTCAAGTCTAACACCGCTCGGCAAGTTTTCAGAATTCTTCACAAGACCAGTTTTGAACCATACTATAAGAAGACGTGAAGAAATGTATGATTGGTTTCCTACTAATCGTACCTTCTAGACTTAGGACTGATAAAATCAGTGTGTAATCGACGCTCAACTTACTCAGATTTCACTCTACTGTTTTCATACTGCTCTACTTTAAAGCACAACTTCACTTCTTTTTCCCACTATAATTCGACAAGATATTCAATGCCAAACGTCGTTTATTAGCCGTGATGTCTTATAAAGGGAATACATTATTTCGTCTTCTGCGCGACATAACCACTACAATATTAATTCCAGAACACGTGTGGTGTGCAAATCATCTGAACCCGCAAGTTACGTGTCGACTGACATTTAAATAGGCATGGTTGGAGCACATATTAATGTGCCATTTTAGTTTCAGTATGTGTCAGTATGTGTGTATGTGTGTGAGTGGAAGCCTACTGTTATAAGAAGCCTGCAAGACAATGAACAAGAGGAATCATCATGCTGCTTGCAAGAGGAATCTCTACTTTCATCATGGTGCACCTTGCAAGGTATATTCCTTCCAGAATGTGCCACTAAAAGGGGAGATCCCACAACACCCTAAAGGGTGATAAAGGGACCAATCGTGAGACGTTGCCAGCCAGGACTTAATCAACTTCCATCATAAAAGGTAGAGGTAGAGAACCTTTTTAAATATTAATTTCCTTTTCAGAAGGACTTCATTCTTAAAATATCTTCTATTATTTTGTGTTGTTACAGATTCTTACCTAACTAGACAAGATGAGACATGGTGCATGGTCTTTAGGAGCTGAGATTCGTAGTGCATGGCGGCCATTCACATTATTTTAATAAGACAAGGGAGAGGGTGTAAAGCTTAATACATGTGCTTTATTCATGGGGCATATCGCGGAAAGGTGACATCACGTCATGGAGCTGAGTGACTGCAAAGGGCTACAAACTAAAGGGCAAAAGGGAATGAGGTATGGTCTAGGGCTCAGATCTGAATGTGGAACAAGATGATGGTATGGGACTGTGGAGATGGTGAAAGGTTTAACACATGTGCACTATTCATAGGGACATACCTCCATAAAGCTATTTCAAGGTCCTCAAGCTGAGCGGCTGCAGAGTCACAGATGTTGTTGCGTAATGTACTGCTGGTTTTTAGTGTTTGGAACTCTAAAAGTTTATTGTAACAATTCGAGCTCAGAAATTTGAATTTTAGAATTATTCTACAAGATTCAAAGGAAAAATCACCAGCAATACTAGGATTTGAACATGGAGCACGCTTGGACCCAAAGCTGAAGTGCTATTCAAATATCTAACTCCAAAAATTCAAACTTCTAATTCTGAGCAAAGAATACAATCGCTGATTTGGGTTCTCAAACCTGGAGCTAACTTCGACTCAGAACGAAAGGTCTTAAGTTCATAAGAAGAAAAAATGTTGAAAGTCCTCAACCTGACCCGGAGTCGATGACAAGCTTTTCTTTCACTGAAGACTAAGTGTGAACGATTGGCACAAACTATGTTAACTGAATGTGGAAAGAGAATGCAACGAATTTTGTATTAAGTAAGGTCGTGACACATGTACGTCTCAGCAAAAATGAAATTGATTGTAGGAACATTCTGATTAGACTTGGAAATATTTGCTGTGACATGAAATACTAAGTTCATTGTTTTTGCAATTAGCCAAGTATGCACATCTTAGAAAAAGAACATTGGCGGTACGAGCAAGTTGACTAGACTTGGAAGTAACTTAATTGCTAAGACAGGGAATACAAAGTTTATTGTTTGCGCATCGAACTGTGGGCTGCAGATTTGAAACCTGGAGATGTGTAATTTCCTGCTGAAATGTTTACATCACATGGCACCTAACATTAGAGCAGGGAGCAATTAAAAAATCCCCAGGCCACCTGGTAATCAAATTCAGCACACTTTTCCTTGGACTGTTGACTATCATAATAGCTAAAGGATTCAATACACACAACCATCGAGCTAAAATCAATTAAAAATCACCGACCAGACTAGGAATCGAACCAGTGGCTTCTTTACATTGGCAAGAAACAAGAATGCTAACTAAATGACTGTACATTAAAAGCTTGTTTGTTTAATTGAAACACATCAAATTCGAGTTCCTTTCACGGGGGGGGGCAATAATAATATTCTCTTAACGTTTTACTAACTACACTCAAAATTTTGAAAAGTTTGCAATAATAATTTTGAAGAACAAAACTGCTTTCATGCTGAATAGTCAACGTTCATGCACAATAAGAAACATAAGGCCAGCACTTTAACCGCTTGAGCTACTCAGCTCCGCAATGAATTTGCTAAGTGCAGAAATTTCAATCCCCGCTTCAAACAATTTTTCAAGATGCCAATGTGCCAGAATTTAGTCCTGCAAGCTTTCTTTCATGTGCCAGTAAATCTAACGAAACAAGGCGGACGTATTTGAAGACTTTCAAATACCATTGGGCTGAGCTAGAATAAAACATGCCAAGTTGGGGTTAGAAGGCTAGCGCCTTAACCGTCTGAGCTACTCAGCTCGGCTATTCATCTATTAAATACCATAAAAACACACACTAATAATGATGATAATAATAATAATTTGGCGAATCCAACCCACTAACAAATGTTACAGTTTTCGTGTTTTTATTGTCGGCGAAAAACATTACAAAATGGGGATCGTGATAAAGTTAACTATGCAGGGAGCCACAGCTGAGTACTCTCTAACACTATTGATGAATGATATAAGGAGAAGAAGAAGAGGAGGAGGAAAGGACAGGATGAGAAGAAGGTGAAGAAGAAGAAATCTGTCGCACTACAAGCTCGTTTTATAGAGATATTTTGAGCATACACTTTTAAATTTTCCTCGGTTTGATATCCCTCTGACCTCCTGCAGAAGGAATTTCCATTCACGGCTGGCCACAACAGTGAAGGAATTGTTGTAGGTAAATGATTTTTGCTTAGGAATAGCGAGCAATATCGAGCTCAGCGCTCTGGTGTTTTTATCATGGTGTTCAGAAAGGCTATGAAATTGTTCATACAAGTAAGATGGGGATTGTAAGGTAAGGATTTGATGCAATGAAGTTAGGGTATGCAGCTTGCGTATGTCTTCAAGGCGTAGCCATCCGAGGCCGACGTAAGACAGGGTAAAATGATCTGAAAATTTCAGATTAAATATAAATCTTACACTGGCATTCTGTGCACATCGTAGTTTATCCCGAAGCTCGGTTTTCGCGCCTTTGTAAACTACGTCACAATAATCGAATATTGGATGAACGAGAGTTTCAACTTGTTTCTTCTTTGAACTGAATGCGGAAAGTAAATTTGAAATTGTTCAATATGTGCAGCATCGCGAAAAGTCGTCTACTCACAGATACTGGCTGATCCATCCACGAGAAGTGCTGGTCAATGATCACTCTGAGACTTTTTAGAGTAAAGCTTGCTTTTGAAGTCATACATCAGGAGTGGACATGCAGTAATTAGTGGAAATAAGTCTTGAGTGGGCAACTGCTATGGTTTGGGATTTTTTGCGTGTTTAAAATAAGTTCATGCTGGGAAGACCATTTGCTTATGGCCTCTAGATCCATGTTAATTTCCTCGATTGCTTTCGAAACGTCTGTTGGTTTTGCATGGATGTACAATTGTATGTCGTCAGCAAAAATGTGACATTTACAATGTGTCAGTTGTTTAGCTAAGTCATTGATATAAACAGAAAATGGCAAGTGAGCTAGGGTTGACACTTGTGGGACACCTTTTTTGGTGATGTTCGCGTAAATAGGCTCCCATCCATTTCAGAGTACTGTAGGAGAACCCTAGGCGATAAAGTTTGGGTAGGAGCAACTCATGGTCTACAGAGTCAAATGCTTTGCTGAAGTCCAACAATACTAGAATTGTCAGCATTTGCTCATCAATAGCCTGCCTTATATCATCACTCACGCTTAGTAAGGTAGTACATGTACTGTGATTTCGTCGGAAAGCTGACTGGTGTGTTTCTAGTATGTCGTGATCGTTGAGATAGTTCGTGATTTGATTTTGCACAATGTTTTCGAATCCTTTGGCTATTATAGACAGTATATTAATAGGTCTGTAGTCACTGTTTAGTCTAGGAGATTTTGTTTTTTGTAAAGGATGTACCAGGGACATTTTACTGACAGTTGGAAATACACTGTTTTGAAGGAAGAAGTTATATATGAATGTCAATACTGGAATAATGGTGTCGATAATTTTCTTTTCCATCCCTGTGGATTTAGTTTTAATTTGCAAGAAAACCGCTTTCACTTGCAGAGGTGAGACATAACTACAATAAAATTTGTCTCTGCCTATGGGTAGTGGGTTGTAATTTGCACTCGAAAGATTTTCTTTTGCTTCTTCGTTTAATTGGACATGGGAAGACATTAAGTGATTATTGAATTCATCAACAGAAAACTCCAAATCGTCTACCTTGTACGGTTTATTTAGTCCAAATTGTCGGAATCACTTCCATAAGGTACCAGGTCTTACGTGAGGTTTTATAGGGTCATGGGCGTATGACAGTCAAGCGTTTCTTACTGCTTGAACCGTTTTATTACATAGTCACTTGTAATAAAGTTTTCCTCTGCTGGGTAATGTTTATAGAGGGGAGCTTTTGTCAAAAATATGTAGTATCATGATATTGAAAGGGTTGACCATGTCATCAATGTTAGTTTTATGAGTTATCTCCTGCCACAGCATCGAAATAGCATCTCCCAATAATTTGTCTATGTCAATCCGGCTATAGCCTCTGTATGTCACATATTTAGGTTTAAGTTTGGGGCATTGCAGTGCGTAAGACATAAAGATAATATCATGGGCTGACAGTCCGGGAGGAGATGTCTGGCCATGATGTAATACTCTGTCAGGGTTGTTCGTTACTATTAGGTTCAGTAGTGTGTGTGAAGTTTTAGTGTAGTGAGTGGGAGAAAGTAGGAGGATTGCCATACCGCATGCCAGAAACATATTCAATAGATGGGTGGTTTTGGAAGAATCTGAATCTAGAAGGTTTGTATTGAAGTCTCCCGTCATTATAACATGTTTGTACATATGTAAGTTCTGTTAAGATGTGTCTCTAAGTCATTCAGACGGCGAGCTTTAGGCGGCTTGTATACAGCACCTACTAAGCATTTCACAGTAGAGACCTGTATCTCTATGAACATGTACTCAGGTTTTCGCTCATACTGTTGAGGCGACTGAGAGATAATTTGAGGTTTCAAGCACGAAGAGACAAAGCACAGACCCCACCTCCCCCTTTGCTAAGTCTCTCATTCCTCAGAAGGCAGTAGCCAGGTAATTCTAGATTCTTAGCCTGATGTTTGACTTTGAACCATCTTTCACTGCATAAGATTATATCAAAGGACAGTAGTATGAAAAATCGCTTTTAGTTTATGTATACGAGCTTGAGAAACTAAACTCTGGGCATGAAGGTGACATATGTAAAGTGCGCTTTTATGTCTATTTAGGGCTGACTGGAGAATGTGTGTTGCAGCTTCAAGGAGTGGGGACTGGGCCAATGGACTAGCAGGTAGACAGGTTGAAGGGAAGGGTTGGGAAGGGGAAGTGTGACAAGGGAAAGAATATGGAATACGGCTGTTTGTGGTATGCATTGCCAATTACTAAACTGAAATTAACTAGAACACAGCATGTGACTACATCCTATGAATGGTCAGCAATTAACGTATTTTAGATAGTGAAATTGTCCGTAGTAGTAATAATAATAATAATAATAATCATAATATTAATATTTATAATAATAATGATAATGTGCAACAGCAGATTAGACATACAGAATACACAAGTAGGAGCTTATTGTATGTAGTATTGATGTGAGATCTATGTGGACATAATACGGAGGCCTGACTTAAGTTAGAACCAGTTATGAATATTAATAAAAAGGGTAAGTAGATGGACAGGTGGTAGGATCAGAAGGGAGATAAGCAAATAGATATTTAGATAAATAGATAAATAAATATTGTAAGTGGATAGATAGGTAGATAGCTAGATACATAGATAAAGCTACTTGAAAAAAACTAGGTTCTCAGCTCAGGAGTGGACTCACATAGCCAAGTGATAAGGCAGCATTGCAACAGAAGCTTATACCATAGGAAGTTCCTTTAACTGGCACACTCTTAATTTCATCTCGTCGGCATTTTTGATTACGATGTCTCCTGAGTAAGTCGAAGTGTTTGTACGACCAAAATGCTGAATTGCCATCTTCAAGATGGACGTTCGATAGCCATTAGATCTTCATGGATTTTTGTGGATGAGCCTTTCAGTTTCCTTTTCCTAGTGAAGATATCCTGACATGAGCGATAAGACAAAAATTTCACTAGGATAGGTCTCATTTTCCCTGGTGATCAAGGTCCTACTCCGTGACACCTATCAATGCCATTAAGTCTAACATCTGCACCTACTGCTTTGCACACATTCAGCACTGGTTCATCACAGCTTTTGCTCGAACATTCAGGGATGCCGAAAATTCTTACATTACTTCTCCTGCTGTATTGCACCAATAAATCACACTTGGCATCCATATCCTCCTTCAGTTTGCGGATTTCTGCCTCCTTCTTTTAAAGTGTTTTAGGTAACTCTGAAAATGTTCTGATATTAAATTTAAAAATGTTTTCAAGTTCTTTTATGACCACTTCTGTTATGCAGGTCAAAATGGCCTGCACAATTTTTTCAAGGAAGCTGTCCGAGTTAATGAAGTCGTCCAGAACGCACTTCACAAGGCGGCGTATGTTGGCAGCACTGGTAGTGGCTGGGCTTCCAACTCCGATTTTCGGTAGGCCATTTTCTTTACAATGAAAATTTGGAAGAAAAAGAAGATCAATAGCAACAAAACGTGTGGGTATACACAAGTGTAACACTTCCGCAACTTTTTATCACTTGCACTGCTGTATAACACCTTCAAATCACTTGATTAATGTGGAGCCTCATTCACTCAGGTCGGTCGAAGACATTTCGACAGACAGATTAGAAACTCACGGCCCGAACGGTGTCCCAATGCATTATACATTTACACAAGATTTACCTATATCAGTACGTTTAATAATAATAATAATAATAATAATAATAATAATAATGAGTACTCAAATGAGTATTAAGTTTCAGCAAATTTCACACTTTCCTGCATTCAGTCAGTGTTTTTTTGTCGGTATATACATTTTACGAGGTAGTAACTATCGCACATGTCATTTCAAAGCAAACAAACAATCATCCGTTGGGTTGTGGCATTTTGTCTATACGCAAATTTTGTTGTGGAAGCCATATATTTAAGCGATTAGAAAATTGAGAACGCAATATAGGCCTCGCCATTCCCCAACAACACAGAATATACAATAGTAAGCGGATCAAAACATCGAAAATTCGATCAATCAATCGATCGATTATAGTCGCTACTGCTTGCTATAGCCTATCCATATAGCTACTAATGCTATTGGTTACTCCACATACAAGATCACACTTGTTTTCTTTAATGTTTATTCAGATTAACTTACGATTTATTCCTGGCATAAAAGATATGCCCATGATTCATGTTATAAAAATTGAAACGTGCTTCTATTAACGGATAAATATGGTATGACCATTTCATCTGGCAGAAGAACGAATTTTGAAATTTTTTCTGAATTCCCTGTTATTTCCTGGATTTCTTGCTATTTATCGAATTCCCTGACATTCCCTGGTTTCTCGTATGGGCGACACTCTGTTAAACCTGTATTTGGATGGTGAGGCCAGAGTCTTCTTCTTTTGTAGAAGTCAAAAGATGTTCACGACTGTGTGTTGCCGTGTGTGTCTTTACTAGCTGATGTGATAGCCTCCTCCTGTCTTATTAGTCAAATGGGGACGCTCGTGCTTGAAGTTGGCTACAGCTTCAATGTTGAAATCTGCTATTGAGGGATGTGTGGTAATGAATCTGTAACGAGATGAGGGTAGAAAGATATTCAAGATTAGGAAATAAGGGTTAAATTTGACGAAAAACGCTGTGTATACATTTACTTACCCCCTCGACCTTTCTGGTGTTAACTAGTTGCCTTTGCAGCATCAGAACAAATGACACTTGCACATCTTGTATTGTATCTGTGTGGCATTTAGGGAAGGGGGTGTGGCGGAGGAGAGGAGATGGGAGGAGCATGGAGCTTGTGCACTGTTGGCTGTAGGCTGAACATTTACACCAATAATGGCACAAACTTCTTCGGAGCAGCTAAAGAAATCAAAGCCTTCCTGCAAAACAACCCTCAGAAAACCTACTCTTCACACAACTGCAGGCATGAGACTGACATGGCATTTCATCCCTCCTGCAGTAACACACTTTGGTGGAATCTGGGAAGCAGCTGTCAAGAGTCTGATATATCACCTCAGAAGAGTGATGGATTCTTATCGCTTCACCAACAAAGAATGGACCACTCTCATAACACATACTCACATCCTTTCACCAAACATCTTTTAGATGTGCCTTAATTGTGTAAATTGGAATTTATGAATTTAGACATGTCTTAATTGTGCAAATTGTCATTTGTGAACATACAGCAAGTCTCCTCATATTTATAACACACGTTCCTCTATGTAACATTTTGACTAGAGTAATCAGGATCATGATTTTTATCCCTTAGGAATGAGATCACGGCTGATGATGCCCATGCAATGGGCAAAACATGTCCCCTTAAATTAGTATGACGAGATCAAAATCTTAATATTAAGAACCCAATGTGTACTGAATACATGGATTTCAATAAACTTTTGTAACATTGTTGAATTAATGTACATTTTAATACGGACCAGTCATGAGATTCGTAACATATAATTACCTGAGATTGTTGTAAACAACCCATGGAGTGAAATTAAAGTCCACTGCTTGTATCGGAGATGAACCCTGTATACAAATGTTACTCTAATATTGTGTAGGAAACTATCAACTCATATAAGGACTATACATCCAATCATACATCAAGAAAGCCATCTTCTTGTTGGTGGAAGACTGCACAATACACCAATACTAGTGGAGGGGAAGCATTAGAAATACTGCTTCATCTCACAAATATAATTATGATGGCAGAACACCTTCAACTACTTCATACTGGCACTCAACACTCTGAGAGACAAGTTTAGGATCTCATCAGCAAGGGGGACTGAAAGAAGCCACACTCATACACATCTCAAGTGTTCTAAGTTGAATGCAGATAACTCAGAACAATTAATGCGAAATGCACAAATGGTGCCTCTAACCCTGACACACCCATTTGTTAATACTAGCATACACTATGCTTGCCCAATTCTAGTAAAAAATTGTGTGAAATTGAACAAGACCAGACAGCCTATCTACCAAGGCTGTCTACATAGACATGATACCTGATCTCACAACAACATCATTTCTCTCCGCACTTTATCGACTCAGTTCTCATACAGGTCAACTCCTGAATATTTACAGGAATAACGGAAAAAACTTCTTTGAAGGAGCTACAGAAATCAAGGCCTTTCTACAAAACAACCCTCAGAAAACCTACTTTTCACACAACTGCAGGCATTGGACTCATGTGGCATTTCATCCCTTCTGCAGCACCACACTTTAGTGGAATCTGGGAAGCAGCTGTCAAGAGTCTGATATATCAGCTCAGACGAATGATGGATTCTTATCGCTTCACCAACAAAGAAGGGACCATTATTACAACATATACTCACATCCCTTCACCAAAGCTAAATGATGACCCTTTTGACACTTCTTACCGAACAACATCCCATTTCCTTATCAGAGAGCCAATTACTACTCTCTCTGATCATGATTATACTTCCTCTCCCATCACAACCTTGCCCACAAGGCATATTTTCAGCAGCTAACCCAGAACTCCCAGAAGAGGTGGTGAAATGAATATCTCAATAAATGGGCAATGAAATATCCCATAGCAACATAGTCAAACTGAAGGAAGATGACACGCATGCTATGAAGTAGGTGATGACAGTGATCAAATGTGTATCCTGGTAATGATGAATTCATTCACGTAACAAAAGTTCTGGTGAGTAACGGTGAACTTACTGGCCCTATTCACGAACACTATCCCGTACGAAGTACGAAACAGAAAGGCAAGATAACTCTTGAATCGCTTATCTATTCATTGCATGCTGAAGTAATATTGTTCTGGGATTATCTGTGGAACGCAGAGAGGTGAAAAAAGGTGTCAGCTTGAATGGGTCTATCTATGATATCAAAGATTAATTATATTTCTTTTCAGATTTCAAACTTAACAAAAAATTTCACTAGGTGAAGGAACAAAATGTCAGATACAAAACAGCAAACAAAAATAGAAAGCCAAGGGTTGGAAATTACAAGTTTTGAGCTTCCAGCTCCAATTTACAAGTTTACAACTTCACAAATGTTGTGCTTGTTTAGATAACGAGAGATATCTCCCAAGACACTGTTCAAGAGCACCTTGCTCCAAAGGTTACACGTACAGCATTCCGAAGGCCCCACTCAATATTACACCAATATCACGAAAGAGTTTACATGCTCTTTAAATTCAACCAAGGAGGCTGTGCTCCCAATTCCTTTTAGCCTACTCAAGGCAACATTACACAAATCCTACAATTTCTTGCCTCTCAATGCACAACCTACAATTTACAATTCCTTTACACAGGGGTATCTATTACCCATACTACTGGGCCTTTGTGGAAAAGAAGAAAAGGATAAAATACTGGCCCAAACTCAAAATGTATGGAGGCGTACACTTGCGCTCCTTTAAAACCAAGATTTAAAACCTTACTTGGGCTTGTGGCCCAATGATGCAGAGGCTAGGGAATCCCACACTACTGATGAGACTCGAAAGAGAAGTTAATGAGTGATTTACAGGAGAAGGAAGAGTTACAAAATCGTAGTCGAGACGGTAAAGAACTCTCTATTCACTGATTTACAGTTTAAGTCTATGAAATTTTACATTAGCAGAAAGAAAGTTTATGTTATAGAAAACACGTGGTTACATAGTTAAATATAAGAACCCACCCCTCGGGTGAGTTTGCGGAGATAGATACAGACATAGAAAACTGGTGGCTTTTACCTGGGCTGATGTACTTCCTGCCAAACAATTAGGAACACTGCCTCCTCTATTAACACACACACTCAGAAATTTGACGAGTTTAGATGAGGTAACTAGAAAAAGCCACGGCTTTTATACCCGAGGAGAGCGTTCGAGAAGGCATCGGATTAAATACGACCACACCCTCTCAATTTATTGGATCCTCAAGACGATACAAGAAGCTTATGATTGGCTGAAAAGTAAATACAGAAAATTTGTGATTGGCCAGACTCCAAAGCTGACAGGATGAGAAGGAAGTGTTGCAAACCATGAACTATCAAAATACATGCAAGTCAATTTAGTTGAGAAAACTTATAAACACAGGACTTCTTTAAATCATTAATTATTACACCTTGCACCAGGGTGCATGACCTCAGTTTTTTGCAGGGACACCTATGGAGAAAAGTTCAATCTTCTTGATGTACACAAAAACAAAACAAAGAAATCCAGTCAGTTTAGGTAACTTTAAAATAAAATATTACTCAGTTATTCGGTAGTGATATCTTCTGATCAATGTCCCAACTTTGTGCATTAGCGGTTTCAAGTTTTGTTTGATAGATATTGTTCCTTAAGGCACTTCTATTAAATGTGCAGGGTTGAGGTGTACCTCCTGGTCAAAATGGACTAGTAACACCACAGACCACATTAGGAAGAACAAGAATATTCTTCACTTCCCAAGAGATGGCTGCAATGTGTGTAGTATACAAGTGAATGCTCACAGTAAACAAGCATATCACCTACATCTTGTATGAACAAATTACTGTACTATCTAGAAATCAATAATTAATATAATCAATAAGATAACAAAGGTGTTTCATTTGGAAACAACTAGTAAAATATCCTGTAACAGTAACAAAACAATGTATCTTTTAGCTGCTTTGTGTTCAAAACTATTTACGAATTCAAAAGTATTAGTAGGAATGATACCAGATCCCAAATAACATAGAATAGAATAGAATAGAATAGAATAGAACAGAGGTCTTTGGAATAATCCTAACTGCTGCACAAATCATAACGCAAGATTGTGGAACAACTTGAAGGAAAAGTGAAAACTAGGTAAGTAAACAGTCAATCTTATAAAAAAGTATATTTTATGTAGGACTATCAATAATGTGCCCTGAAATGAAGGATCAAACCCTGGTACCTGTTGAGCAATTTTCGACCCATTTCCATTTCCTGATGATGGCTTATCAAATTATGTACATTACCTCAAGAGGGTTTTCCTGTGATGACCCTGGCTCTGTTAACTCCGATTTAACTTCTTCTTTCAGAGCTATCACTTCTGATACATGTTCAAAATTTTCCTGTGGAAAATAAGATATATTAGGTATGCTCATAACACAAATCTACAAATACAGTCACTAACAAATGAGCATGTTATTAATTGATTTCTAGTATTACAGTTACTTTCAGATTTTCACTAATGTTTATGAAAGATTTCTACCAGCAGAGAACTGTTATAACCAAAGGCTGTACTGAGAATTGTGTTACTAATCTTGCCCACTCCTTATGTCAGAGAAAGGATGAGACTGAGAACAAAATATAAAATGTGAAATATTTTCTAGCCATATCAGAAGATATAATACCAGGGATGGAATTGGGCACAACTCACACAGAATTTGGAAGGAAGCAGCCATAGGCATAAACACTAAATTGCATGAACTGTTTTCTTATGTACAATCATATCAATCAAATCTTAAAAGTTGTGTGAACCAATTAGAAACGTTACAACTGTTCTAAATAATTTTTTTGTTCTCAGCATAGAGTTTGATTATAGACAGATTAAAATAACTTGAAATAATGGAATCATATTTTCTACTCTGGTTTTGCTCAGATCACAGGGGCTACATAAACCATTAAGGCAATTCTGTTTCAAACAGCATATTTCAATGCTTCCAAGTGTAAAATGAAGAAACATAAATATGGAAGAAGCAGACATATCACAGTCATATAACAGCGAAAGATGTGATGTAGCGCAAAGTAAAAGCAACTAGAAATGAAATATTTTACTACTACAAGCATGTCATGTAGTGTTCTGTGAAGAACTGTCGGGATGAGAACACTGTCAGTGCAGAGTCAGCAGTGTTGGAGTGTACATATTCAGTTTCAGAAGTTCCTTTATGATCTACGACAAAACATTTAAATTTTTCACTAAGATTCATAAAACCTTGTTAGCATTAAAGAGGGGAAGGTACTGTGAATAAAAGCTTGTTTTAATATAAGTTAACCTACTACTAAAAGTGAATTAAAGTATCAAGTTCTACAATATACCAACTTAACGCATTCAATATAGAAGAGAACAGTAGCTGAACAAAGGAATGGATGAAAAGGATGCACAAAAAGGACAGGGAAATAATGAAAAAGAGGAAAGAAAAACTCTGTTTTATGTGACTTAAGTGCCTTAAGAAATTATTCTCAGAAATCCTGCATTCTAGAGCCCTTAGACATGGTTCTCTATATAGCATAGGCTGACCTGCATTTGAGGAATAAAATGAGCTAATCACTACTCTGCCTTTCAAAACGAATTCAAAGTCTGAGCAAAATACTTAATTTGAGATAATGTATATTCAGATTTTGAGCTATTTTGTCCCTCACATGTCATAGGCAAATCTGTTCTTTCTTCAACACACATAATATCTTCCAGCACATTGTGGATGTGAGGGTAAGCCAGAATAATCACACCTGTGTTGATATTTGGTTTAGCAGACTGGCATATCATCTCAAAAACACTAACAAATGATTTGTGATTTAACTTCTTCTGCATTAATTATGGTAGGAGTAATAATTTTTAACACGTGGTATTAATGGTGGTGCAGTAATGTTGGAGAATATTAGTTTTAAAATCAGTACAATGGGCCAACCATCCTCTATTAAAATCGGTGGGGGAAAATAGAAGAAGTGCATCCCCTAAACAAAAGTAATTTCGATACTGACAGTAAAAAGTACAGACTAATCCAACCCCAACCTTAAGTTCCTAGAGTTGGCAGATTTGTGCAGCACATTGTGGTGTATTCCCAGACAAAGAAACAAAACAGAGTTGTACTATGCTTAGATGCTCATGCAGCAAATGGTGACTGCTGGTGTTAATATCGGGGAAGCACATAGTAAATTATGCCCCTGCCAAACTTATTGAACTGCTAAGGGTAAAATTCTGATCCCTATAATGTTATCTGGAATGAGACTTACAAGTGATGGATTTGTTGTTCCTTCAAGCCCGGGAGGTTCCTCTTTGATCTTTACTTCCAGGTTCATTTTGTACTACAACTGAAGTAGTTAGAAGGTACTGGGATCATTGATTAGTTCCAATGACCTTAAACTGAAACATAAGCCAGAAAAATATATATTTTCTTATTGTTGTCATTGCTACTTATGTTGTTTGTCAATGGACTAAGCAACAAACTTGTAATTTTACATGACCATCAATATTATGATCATACTGAAGAACTCAAAATTTGACATGACTGTTGATATAGTGATCATAGCTAAGGACCTCAAATTTTCTATGCCTGATACTTTCATCATAGCTAAGGACGTCTAGTTTTATGTGATTTCTAAAACAGTGACCACTTCCATAGGAAATATAAGTTAACATATCTGTCAATATCAGGAACATAGTCAAAGGACCCCTAGTATTATATGACACCATATATCGATCGTATCAATAGGTATATAACATACAGTTTTATATGGAACTGAAACCGCAACAAGATGACCTTTCTTATTAAAAATCCAACGTGCATCGCTTGTGATCGAAATGCACAAAACTTCTTGCAAATTCAGTGACTATTCCGTTTGCATATCACTCTGATCACCTGGGTCCATATCTTGGAATCTTCCTACAATTTATGAAAACCTGTAACCTCTTTTCCAGTCATTGACCGGATCAGGGATGGAATGAATGAAGAAGATATAGGCTATTAGTATGATGGGGTCGCCACTCCCAAAGTGATTTATTAATGACTGATAGATGCTATGAAATGAGAATGGAGAGTGTTTCTGGAATGAAAGATGACAGGGCAGACCGGAGTACCCGGAGGAAAACCTGTCACGCCACTGCTTTGTCCGGCACAAATCTCACATGGAGTGACCGGGATATGAACCACGGTATCCAGTGGTGAGAGGCCGTCGCGCTGCCGTCTGAGCCAAGGAGGCTCCCTTCCTACACTTTATATTCTTTGCAATTAGCTTCAAAACTAACTGAACAAGATCACAGCTCTTTGAGATTTGTTCTATCAAAATTTTCATTCTCAGGATCAAATTCTCTCAAAACATTCTCCTCTCATCTAGCTAATTCACTATCTCTTTATTTGAGACATGTTCTATCCATCTGATCATCAAGAACTTCTGATATCATGGCCATTCAAAGGCTTCAACTCTGTTTTTTCGGCACCAGTTATTATCTATGTTTCACTTCCATATGGCGTCGTACTCCATATTCAGTGTAAACATAATTTTTAAATTTTTCAATCTGTGAACCTAAACAATGTGATGGAGAACAGATGGGAATTTAGGCTGGATTCAGTGATGATATTTACCAATATTTAGAAGGCATATGTCAGTATACCATGGCAAGTGGTCTTGGATGCATTGATAAAAAAGAAGGCAGGGAGAGGAGAGAACCAATTATAAAAGCCATGAACGATAAGTGAGTAAGTATTATGAATACTACGATGGAACAATCTAACTGGTTGAAAGTAGAAATAGGACTTCAGAATGATGTTTTCTATCCCCTCCAATCTTCATTTCAGTCATGGATGAAATCCACAAAAGTATAGAAAAAATGGAAACCAAGAAGGCATCTTTGCAGATGACACAATAATATGCAGAGAAGATGAAATGGAAGCACAAGAACAAGATACTGTATGGAATCAGGAGATAGAGGAATATGAAATGAAAATAAGTGTGGAAAAGTGTATGATAGTAGTGGTGTCGAGAGGTAATAGAGAAGGAAGTGGGAATATTGAAGTAAATGGAAGACCATTAGAATTTGTGGAAAAAGCTTCAAGTATTTGGGGAGAATAATTGCAGAAGATGGGAAAATAAACTAAGAAATTAGAAAGAGAATTGAACAAGCCAATGAGTTTTACTAATGTGTGAGATGTATAGTCTGTAACTGGGACGTACGAAAGGCATGTGAGAAAATTCTACACCCAATGTATTACAGAACAATTTTGACATATGCATCAGGCACATGGACAACAATAAAATATGACGAAAGCAGAATGCAAGAGGCCAAGATGAAATTACTTAAGAAAAATAATAGGGTGGGCATGAAGGGATAAAGTCAGAAACATAGACATCAGGGAGAGGATTGGATTCCCTGAACTGAAAGGCAAGATGGAGTCCCATAAGCTAAAATGGTATCGACACATGATGAGAATGGAAGAGGATAGAGTACCAAATTAAGTATTTACAGAGAAAGTCATAGGAGAAAGACATCAGGGAATGCCCAGAAAGGGGTGAATGGATATAATAAGGAGAGTACAGAGAAGAATGGAGTAAATGTAGAAAAAATATTCGAGGAAGGAAGGGAGTAGTGGAGAAAAACTGAGGAGGTACTTGATTCACATTTCAATGCAAAAGACTGGAAATGGAAAATGAAGAAAATTCTACTGATATGAAGACAAAAATTTATACAATTGTCCTATCAGCTCATTGCACTGAGCAATGCCATCAACAATTACTTAAGTGTCCATGTCACGTCCAATGACACAACCGAGTGGTGTTTACCAGAGCGCCCTTGTAGGGAGTTCCATGTCAAACAATTGGTTTAAATGTTTAGCAGTTTCAATCAATCAATACTGATCTGCACCTAGGGCAGTCAACCAAGTGGCAGATTCCCTATCTGTTGTTTTACTAATATTTTCTTAAATGATTTCAAAGAAACTGGAAATGTATTGAACATCTACCTTGGTAACTTATTCCAATCCAAAACTCCCCTTCCTACAAATGAATATTTGCCCCAGTTTGTCCTCTTTTCCAACTTTATCTTCACATTGTGATCTTTCCTACTTTTAAAGACGCCACCCAAACGTATTCGTCTACTAATGTCATTCCACGCCATCTCCCCGCTATCAGCTCGGAACATACCACTTCTTACAAACCATCACTCTCATTTTTGTTCGATATTGAACACACTTAGTTTACAAAAGGAGTATATTTATTACCCCCACTTATTCAATACGATTAATACCACGTTATGTGGTTAAATAAACATACAAGTTCTAAATTTTAAAGGGACATGTCGGCCCTTCTTTTATTGGGCATCATCAGCCTTATTTAATCTTATAGCAAACATTATTTAGAGGACATTGATATTTATGATTTACAAAAATTGAACGGTGATGTCTTAAGGTTAAAAACACTGAGGAATAGTAGGTATAAAATATGATGATATATGAGTAGTATAATTGGATGGTTCTGGCGCCTCCTCCCACGGGAAATTTGAATTCTGGCGGGAAATTTGAATTTTTGGCGGGAAATTTGAATTTTGGCGCGAGATTTGAATTTGTTAACAAAGTTATCTTGACGGGCCTAAACCTCAGTGGTACCAACTTAACCTAACTAGCGGGAGGTAAACAAAGCCACGTGTTATTTGACAGCCACGTGCTTTTTGACAGCTGTCATCTGCCATCTTTAATCCAGAGAGCACCGTGCTGCCCTCTTTATCGCAGTAGATGTAAAATTCGTCACCTGTCATCGGCAGTGCTGCCATCTTGGCGGACCTAAACCTTAGTGCTACCAACTTAACCTCACTACCGCGAGATAAACAAATCCACGTGCAGCTGTCATCCGCCATCTTTAATCTATAGAGCACCGTGCTGGACTCTTTAGCTACTTACCTTTGAAATGTGGTGGCGGATAATTTGAAAAATGCTTTTTGACAGCGGCCATCTTTGAGCACAGTGCTGCCCTCTTTAGCTACTTACCTTTGAAATGTGGTGGCACGTGCATTACAAACCTATATGCTTTTCTGACAGCTGTCATCCACCATCTTTAATCCAGAGAGAACAGTGCTGCAATCTTTAGTTGAAATGTGGTGGCGGCAAATTCCACGTGCTCTTGTAAACAAATCCACGTGCTTTTTTGACAGCTGTCATCCGCCATCTTTAATCTATAGAGCACAGTACTGCCCTCTTTAGCTACTTACCTTTGAAATGTGGTGGCGGATAATTTGAAAAATTCTTTTTGACAGCAGCCATCTTTGAGCACCGTGCTGCCCACTTTAGCTAGATACCTGTGGTGGCAGGCAATTCCACATGACAGCAGCCATCTTTAATCAAAAGAGCACCGTGCTGCCCTCTATGTGGTGGCGGCAAATTCTACATGCTCTTGTTTGGAAACAAACTCACGCGCTTTCTTGACAGCCGTCATCCGCCATCTTTAATCAACAGAGCACAGTACTGCCCTCTTTAGCTAGATACCTTTGAAATGTGGTGAAGGCAAATTCTACGTGCTCTTGTTTGGAAACAAAGCCATGTGAATTTTTTTGACACCTGTCATCCGCCATCTTTAATCAACAGAGCACAGTGCTGCCCTCTTTAGCTACTTACCTTTGAAATGTGGTACGTCACAGCTGTCATCCGCAGTGCTGCCATCTTAACGGGCCTAAACCTTAGTGCTACCAACTTAACCTTACTAGCGCGAGATTTGAATCGGTAAACAAATCCACGTGCTTTTTTGACAGCTGTCATCCACCATCTTTAATCCATAGAGCACAGTGGTGCCCTCTTTAGCTACTTGCCTTTGAAATGTGGTGGCGGATAATTTGAAAAATGCCTTTTGATAGCAGCCATCTTTGAGCACCGTGCTGCCCTCTTTAGCTAGATACCTGTGGTGGCAGGCAATTCCACGTGACAGCAGCCATCTTTAATCAAGAGGGCACCGTGCTACCCTCTTTGTGGTGGTAGCAAATTCCACGTGCTTTACAAACTCACGTGCTTTTTTCTGACAGCTGTCATCCGCCATCTTGCATCACAAACCTCAGTGCTGCGCTCTTTAGCTAGTTACCTTGAAATGTGGTGGCGGCAAATTCTATGTGCACTTGTTTAGTAAACAAAGCCACGTGCTTTTTTTGACAGCTGTCATCCACCATCTTTAATCAATAGAGCACTTTGCTGCTATCATGCGGGCAATTTCGTCAGCTGTCATCCGCCATCTTTAATCTACAGAGCACCGTGATGCCCTCTATGCAGTAGCGGGCAATTTGAAAAGTTCTGTTAGCTGTCATCCGCCATCTTTAATCAAGAGAGTACCGTGCTGCCATCTTTAGCTAGATACCTTTGAAATGTGGTGGCGGCAAATTCTATGTGCTCTTGTTTAGTTAACAAAGCCACGTGCTTTTTTGACAGCTGTCATCCACCATCTTTAATCAATAGAGCACTGTGCTGCTATCATGCAGGCAATTTCATCAGCTGTCATCCGCCAGCTTTAATCCACACTGAGCACCGTGCTGCTCTCTGTAGTAGCGGGCAATTTGAAAAGTTCTGTTAGCTGTCATCCACCATCTTTAATCAAGAGAGCACCGTGCTGCCATCATTAGCTAGATACCTTTGAAATGTGGTGGCGGCAAATTCTATGTGCTCTTGTTTAGTAAACAAACTCACGCGCTTTTTGTCAGCTGTCATCCGCCATCTTTAGTCTATAGAGCTCAGTGCTACACTCTTTAGGTACATACCTTTGAAATATGGTGGCGGATAATTTGAAAAGAAAAATTCTACATCAGCCATCTCTCGACGCTAATTGCACAAGATGGTGGCTATACATGACTCCTTAAAGGTGCTTATGCAAGACGGCCGCTATACATAGGTTTCTTACGAGATGCCCTTGGGATGCTTGCGCAAGATGGCGGTTATACAAAGCTCCTTATGAGACGCCCTAGAGATGCTTGCGCAAGATGGCAGTTGCTCTTATGAGGCGGCTTAAGGGTCCTTGCACAAGATGGCTAGAGATGCCCTAAAGATGCTTGCGCAAGATGGCGGACGCAAGATGGTGGCTATACACGACTCCTTATGAGACTCCTTAGGGGTGCTTGCGCAAGATGGCTGCTGCTCTTATGAAGATAGCTAGCTTAGAGGCTAATGTGTCGTGCTAGTTCGATTCATTAAATTTGGGGCTTAAATGCATAATGTTAAATCTCTCGAAAACGGCGCATCGTAGAGCAAAACGGACGTAATTTTTCTACCCAATACCTCGGTTCGCAGTATGGGGAGCAAGAAAAACATAGTCTAATGATGAGATCAACTGTTCGATTCTAACTTAGGCCCTTGGCATTAGCTCTGTTTCAGCTCGTAATGAGGCAAGTCTTCGTAACATGATCTGGTCTAGCTATGGTAGAGAGTATAACGTACCGTGCAGGTTCGATTCATTACATTTGGGGCTTAAATGCAAAATGTTAAATATCTCGAAAACGGACAAAATTTTTCTACCTGATACCTAGGTTTGCAGTATCAGGAACAAGAAAAAAACATAGTCTAATGATGAGATCGACGGTTCGATTCCTACTTAGGCCCTTTGGCATTGGCAGTTATCTATTTCTACAAGATGGCGGCTATACATAGCTTCTTATGAGACAGCTTAAGAGCGCTTGCACAAGATGACTGCTGCTCTTATGAGACGCCCTAGGGGTGCTTGCGGGAGGTAGCAGCGACAAGACGATGACTATACACAGCTGCTTATGATACGGCCTAGAGGTGCTTACACAAGATGGTGGCTGCTCTGATGAAGAAAGCTAGCTTTGCATCGTGCAGGTATTTTTACAGCACTAAACCTCATACCTTTGAAATGTGGTGGCGGGTAATTTGAAAAATACGACGTGCTTTTTCATAAGCTGTTAAGGCCTCCTCTTATGTCAAGGCATAGCTCTATCGAACAAGTTTAAACCTGCATCGGAATAGCTAGAGTAAGCACGTGCTGCAGTGATGACGTCATTAAGCATGTTTAGACTTACAAATCACAGAAGAAACGTAACAAGGCTGGAATCGAAATTGCACTCTATGCCGTTAACTTTATCATGTGATCGGAACATTGATTGAAGTGTTTAGAACACTAAATAAGTAGAACCGAACACTGTACTCGATACAACATGTGTTTAGAACATGTCAGGGGATACCTTTGTTCCAAGAAGATTAGTTTACCGCACATTCCTTGTAGGGCTAATAGGCTAATAGTTTGTTTACTAAACAAGAGCACGTGGAATTTTTCAATTTGCCGCCACCACATTTCAAAGGTATCTAGCTAATGATGGCAGCACGGTGCTCTCTTGATTAAAGATGGTGGATGACAGCTAACAGAACTTTTCAAATTGCCCGCTACTACAGAGAGCAGCACGGTGCTCTGTGGATTGAAGATGGCGGATGACAGCTGATGAAATTGCCTGCATGATAGCAGCACAGTGCTCTATTGATTAAAGATGGCGGATGAAAGCTGTCAAAAAAAGCACGTGGCTTTGTTTACTAAACAAGAGCACATAGAATTTGCCGCCACCACATTTCAAAGGTATCTAGCTAAAGATGGCAGCACGGTGCTCTCTTGATTAAAGATGGCGGATGACAGCTAACAGAACTTTTCAAATTGCCCGCTGCTACATAGAGGGCAGCACAGTGCTCTGTAGATTAAAGATGGCGGATGACAGCTGACGAAATTGCCCGCATGATAGCAACACAGTGCTCTACTGATTAAAGATGGTGGATGACAGTTGTCAAAAAAAGCACGTGGCTTTGTTTACTGAACAAGAGCGCATAGAATTTGCCGCCACCACATTTCAGAGGTAACTAGCTAAAGAGCGCAGCACTGAGGTTTGTGATGCAAGATGGCGGATGACAGCTGTTAGAAAAAGCACGTGAGTTTGTAAAGCACGTGGAATTTGCTACCACCACAAAGAGGGTAGCACGGTGCCCTCTTGATTAAAGATGGCTGCTGTCACGTGGATTGCCTGCCACCACAGGTATCTAGCTAAAGAGGGCAGCACGGTGCTCAAGGATGCCTGCTATCAAAAGGCATTTTTCAAATTATCCGCCACCACATTTCAAAGGTAAGTAGCTAAAGAGGGCACCACTGTGCTCTATGGATTAAAGATGGTGGATGACAGCTGTCAAAAAAGCACGTGGATTTGTTTACCGATTCAAATCTCGCGCTAGTAAGGTTAAGTTGGTGGCACTAAGGTTTAGGCCCGTTAAGATGGCAGCACTGCGGATGACAGCTGTGACGTACCACATTTCAAAGGTAAGTAGCTAAAGAGGGCAGCACTGTGCTCTGTTGATTAAAGATGGCGGATGACAGGTGTCAAAAAAGCACATGGCTTTGTTTCCAAACAAGAGCACGTAGAATTTGCCGCCACCACATTTCAAAGGTATCTAGCTAAAGAGGGCAGTACTGTGCTCTGTTGATTAAAGATGGCGGATGACGGCTGTCAAAAAAGCGCTTGAGCTTGTTTCCAAACAAGAGCATGTAGAATTTGCCGCCACCACATAGAGGGCAGCACGGTGCTCTTTTGATTAAAGATTGGTGCTGTCATGTGGAATTGCCTGCCACCACAGGTATCTAGCTAAAGAGGGCAGCACGGTGCTCAAAGATAGCTGCTGTCAAAAAGAATTTTTCAAATTATCCGCCACCACATTTCAAAGGTAAGTAGCTAAAGAGGGCAGTACTGTGCTCTATAGATTAAAGATGGCGGATGACAGCTGTCAAAAAAGCACGTGGATTTGTTTACAAGAGCACGTGGAATTTGCCGCCACCACATTTCAACTAAGGATTGCAGCACTGTCCTCTCTGGATTAATGATGGCGGATGACAGCTGTCAGAAAAGCATATAGGTTTGTAAAGCACGTGGTATTTACCGCCACCACATTTCAAAGGTAAGTAGCTAAAGAGGGCAGCACTGTGCTCAAAGATGGCCGCTGTCGAAAAGCATTTTTCAAATTATCCGCCACCACATTTCAAAGGTAAGTAGCTAAAGAGGGCAGCACGGTGCTCTATAGATTAAAGATGGCGGATGACAGCTGCACGTGGATTTGTTTATCTCGTGGTAGTGAGGTTAAGTTGGTAGCACTAAGGTTTAGGTCCGCCAAGATGGCAGCACTGCCGATGACAGGTGACGAATTTTACATCTACTACGATAAGGAGGGCAGCACGGTGCTCTCTGGATTAAAGATGGCGGATGACAGCTGTCAAAAAAGCACGTGGTTGTCAAAAAGCACGTGGCTTTGTTTACCTCGCACTAGTTAGGTTAAGTTGGTACTACTGAGGTTTAGGCCCGTCAAGATGGCAGTACTGAGGTTAGCGATGCGTTGTTGTCTGTCAAAAAGCACGTGGCTGTCCAAAAACACGTGGCTTTTTTTACCTCGCGCTAGTTAGGTTAAGTTGGTACCACTGAGGTTTAGGCCCGTCAAGATGGCAGCAGTGAGGTTAGCGATGCGTTGTTGTCGATGACAGCTGTCAAAAAGCACGTGGCTTTGTTTACGAAGTCAAATCTCGCGCCAAAATTCAAATTTCCCGCCAAAAATTCAAATTTCCCGCCAGAATTCCAATTTCCCGCGGGAGGTGGCGCCAGAACCATCCAATTATACTACTTATATGATATGGGGCCGATGTCCTTCGATATTAGGCCCCTTGAAACAACAAGCATCATCATCACCACGAGACACGACATATACAACACATGTTAAAATCATTGTACACAATTTTAAAATCTTTGTCAAAAGGAAAATTTGTGACATATGAAATTCTAAAAACAACTCTTGTCTGGAACTGAAGTGGATCTTCTTCGTAAGAAAATTCGAGCATATGTTAGCTTGAAGCAATTGTCAATACAAGTCTTCAATAAACTAGATTGGTTGAAACGTTGAGGTTGGATTTTATTTATTTTTGTAAAGAGGAGCTAAAGAATATTGGCCAGGAGAAAACGCAAATGTTTTGAATTATATTATTAAGTTGGTTGATCCATTAATTATCGTAATACAACCAATGCAATTAAAGATGTTGACGTGCTGGTTGAAGTTGCTTTTGAGACGAGTATATGTGGTATTTGACAGGTATGTTTGACTGTCTCATGAGGAAGTGTAGTCCCTCTAGAAAATGTAGAGCATCGTGGAAAAGATGTGGTTATACTGTAATGAAACAAGAAAAGATAGGCGTGTATCACGGTGTGTGTTTAACCTTCCCCTCAATCTTCCTCTCCTCCTCTACCGCATCGATACAACACGAGGAGTAGGAATTCCAGACAGAACAACGCTGCTAATACATTAAGATATACATAGTTACGGCGAATGAGTAAATACCCGTTTTACATAATACATAACTCTTAGATATTAACATTCGATTTAAACACTCTTTTTTCTTGTTTCATTACAGTATAACCACATCCTTTTCCACGATGCTCTACATCTTCTAGAGGGACTACACTTTCACGAAACAGTCAAATATACCTGTCAAATACCAGATATACTCGTCTCAAAAGCAGCATCAACCAGCATATCAACATATTTTTTGCATTGATTATATTATGATAATTTATGGATCAACCAACTTAATAAGGTAATTCAAAACATTCGCCTTCTCTCCTGGCCAATATTCTTTACCTCCTGTTCGCAAAAATAAACAAAATCCAACCTCAACGTTTCAACCAATCTAGTTTATTGAAGATTTGTATTGACCACTGCCTCAAGCTAACATATGCTCGAATTTTTTGACGAAGAAGATCCACTTCAGTTCCAGACAAGAGTTGGTTTTAGAATTTTACGTGACATTCTTTTGGCCAAAGATTTTAAAATTGTTTACAATGATCTTAGCATGTGTTGCATATGTCATGTCTCAACATCATACTATTCCTTAGTCTTTTTAACCTTAGGAAACCACAGTTCAATTTTTATAAATCATAAATGTCAATGTCCTCTAAATAATGTTTGTTTTAAGATTAAATAAGGCTGATGATGCCCAATAAAGGAAGGGGTGAAACGTGTCCCCTTAAAATTTAGAACTTCTATGATTATTTAACTACAAAGCGTGGTATTAATTGTATTGAATAGATGGGGGTAATAAATAGACTCCTTTTGTAAACTAAGTGACATACCACTTAGTAGAAGAGCTCGTCTTCTTTCTCCCAATTCTTCCCAGCCCCAACTTTGCAGCACTTTTGTACCGGTAATCTATTGTCGGAAATCACCCAAAACAAATTGAGCTGCTTTTCCTTGGATTTTTTGCAGCTCTTGAGTCAGGTAATCCTGGTGAGGGTCCCATACACTCGAACCATACTCTAGTTAGGGTCTTACCAGAGATTTATATGCCCTCTCCTTTACATCCTTACCACAAACCCTAAACACCCTCATAACCAAGTGCAGAGATCTGTACCCTTTATTTACAATCCCACTTATGTGATTATCCCAATTAAGATCTTTCCTACTATTAACACCCAGATACTTACAATGATGCCCAAAAGGAACTTTCACCCCATCAATGCAGTAATTAAAACTCAGAGGACTTTTCCTATTTGTGAAACTCGCAACCTGACTTTCAACCCCGTTTATCAGCCTGCTGTCCATCTCACAACATTACCGAAGTCACGTTGCAGTTGCTCACAATCTTGTGACTTATTTATTACTCTATACAGAATAGCTTCATCCCCAAAAAGCCTTACCTATGATTCCACTTGTTCACTCATATCATTTATATATATAAGAAAACATAAAGGTCCAATAATACTGAAATGAGGAATTCCCCTCTTAGTTATTACAGGGTCAGATAAAGCTTTGCCTACTCTAATTCTCTGAGATCTATTTACTAGAAATATAGCAACCAATTCAGTCACTGTTTTGTCTAGTTAAACTCCACTCATTTTTGCCAGTAGTCTCCCATGATCCACCCTATCAAATGCTTTAGACAGGTCAATCACGATACAGTCCATCTGACTTTCTGAATCCAAGATATCTGCTATATGTTGCTGGAATCCTACAAGTTGAGCTTCAGTGGAATAATCTTACCTAAAACCGAACTGCCTTCAATCGAACCAGTTATCAATTTCGCAAACATATCTAATATAATCAGAAAGAATGCCTTTCATAGCTTATAAACAATGCATGTGAAAATTACTGGCCTGTAATTTTCAGCTTTATGTCTACAGCCCTTTCCTTTATACCCAGGGGCTACTATAGCAACTCTCCATTCATTTGGTATAGCTCGTTCAACCGAACAATAATCAAATAAGTACATCAGATATGGTATTAATCCCAACCCATAGTCTTTAGTATATCCCCAGAAATATTATCAATTCCAGCCGCTTTTCTATTTTTTAACTTTGTATCTTATTGTAAATGTCATTGTTTTTATATGTAAACTAGCAAATGTACCCGTGCTTCGCTACGGTATTCTGCATTGTATACGAATATTGAAGTAAATACTGTACATGCAGTAAATAAGATTGTTTTAAAATAGCATGTCTCTTAGCGTTATCCGAGAAACAATATGCAGAGGTCCCCATACGTTGTTTCCAGTGTAAAGTGCTTGTTACGGATTTGTGATGATAACGACAGGCTCACTTCCCTACTGCGATTCACAATCGAGTTGGGAAGTTTACATTATAATTGCAGGCCCCATTGCCTACTGCGCGGTCACAATCTATTTGGGGAGTTTCCGTTACAATTGCAGGCCCCCTTTCCTACCTCCAGACATATTACAAATTGAAGAGTTTTTATTATAATGGCAGGAAACTTCCCTACAACCAGTCAAAATTGAGTTGTGCAGTTATCATTATAATGATAGGCCCCTTTTCCAACTGCCAGCCAGCTTCCTGCCAGTCACACCAAGTTGATGAGTTTCCATCAAAATAGCAGGCCAGTATGCCTAATGCCAGTCACATTTTAGATGGGTACATCTGTTTATAACTGCGGGAACGCTTGCCTACAGCCAAAGACTGTATGCTGCATGCTCCCTTGCCTTCTGAAAGTCAAATCGAGAAGTGAATTATTCATTACAATGGTAGGCCTGCCTCATTAATGCCAGTTACACAGGAATTGGAGAAGGACTCCATTCCTACTGCCAGTCATAGTCGGTGTGCGGAGTACTGATTACAATAGCAGACACACCCTTTCTCGATCGCTACAAAATCGACATCAGTGAATATATATAGTTCGACATACGAAAGTATGTGCTTGTTTACAATATTGCAGACCTTCATTTACAGATTAACTGCTTCTAAACGGTACATCATATCGAGAAAAGATTGTACCATAAGACGCCGGATTTAGCGGCCTAAATTGCTGGTCATATGATATCTCATCTATTCATGGGTCAGATTGAGTTAGAAACTTGGGTAAAATTTGTGTAAGATTATCTCACATTGCATTGCTTTTCGGATAATTAACTGACAGCTACATACATAGCATTTGGCTCACATATGGCTACTGGGTGGACCAATTTTCGTGTAGAGTATGATGATTCTATCTTTCCTCTAAGTGATGGAAGGTATGAATTATGTATGTGAAAAGTACTACTTTACTTAAGATCGAGAAATAGAGAAAAGTCAAACGTAAAATGGATATAAATACGACAAAAAGTCGTACGACCAAGGTTGTAGATCACTCCAAATTGAACGGGGATTGTGCCATCCGTTATGTGATGATACTTCCCGAAGGTCTGCACCATCATTAAAATTGCCTCCATATTTCGATATTCTTCGGGATAGAAAGGGAAAAATTTAAAGCTCTTGGAAGTTTTCCGCCCGTTACAGGCTAAGTCGTAAAATTTTGCCAAATTTCAGTTTTCTTTCTCGACTGGCAGATTATGCCGCAATCTGGGTTTTCAGTGAGAAGTGTAAAAAGTAGAACTTTCAAGATACTAAACCAAAAAATATGCAGATGATCATTATTACCCCTTAAGCGTGTAGCTGTACGAAAATTTCGACAAAATAGTCTATGTACAGGCACACAGTAGTTACGATTTTATTTACATAGATAAATAAGGAACCTGCTCCACGTACAACACCTTTTGGGCTATATCCGCTGGACTTAACCGGAAAAACGGACCGTTTATGATATCTCCCTTATTAATCCTCCTGTCGAAAAAATGCACATGAAAAAAAGTTTTAGAGATGGAATTCCATCATGTTTGGTCGATTTCCAGTCAGGTTGGTCTTGTACTGTATATATTCTGGAAGAGTAAAATCACCATTTCGGTTCCCTATAAACCGCCAGTCCATTCCGGGAACATGAAATGTTATTGACGATTAACACCTACCGTTGGACAGGTGGATGTTAATATAAAGTTTGACTCAAATATCTTCAGTAGTTTTCAAGTTGTAAAACATACGCTTTACACGCACCCGCTCTTGAGTTAAGTCCGGTGGGACTTGTACCGGAAAACGGTCCGTTAATGATATCTCCCTTATTAATAATCGTATTGAAATGATGCACATGAGGAAAAAGGCCTAGAAATGAATTTCCATTACGGCAGCTAAATTTACATTAAGTTTGGTTGCAAAATGACGGTTTCGGTTTCGTATAATCCCCCAGTCAATTCAGGGATTCAGAAACAATACTTGCCCTAAAACCTACCAAAGGACAGATGGATTCTAAATATCAAGTTTGGTGGAAATATATCCAGTAGTTTCCAAGTTTTAGACAAACAGACAAACAAACAAACAGACAGACACCAAAACAGAATATATGCAGATGGTCATTATTACACCTGAAACGGATAACTGTACGGAAATTTCGCCAAAATTGTCAATGTACAGACATACTCTAGAAGTGTAGACCTTTATTTCGATAGTTACTGCTTTGCAACTGTACGACGTATCTGCAAACGGACTTCACCATCAGACGCCCCTTTCAGTGCTCTACATGGTTGGTCCTATGACATCTTCTCGTATCTCCTTTATTTATGGGTTAGATTGAGTTAGAGTCATTGAATGGGGTGAAATCTTGTACAGTTTTTGAATGCTACTTTATATTTTTGATTCTCATGTGACAGCTAGAATCATAAAATTTGGCTATAACATTGCCAATGGCCATGTCAATGTGCGTGCCGAATGTCATGATTCTACCTTTCCTATAAGTGTGCCAAATGATAACATATACGTGTAAAAGTACAAAATCAACTTGTGTTTAATGTATTAGGGATAGAAATACGACGAAAAGTCACAGGACAAAAGTTGTAGATCTCTCCAAAATGAAACGCAATTTGCTTTGTGACTTTTGATACGACTTACTGATTAGCCACCAATTACCCCGAAACGAAGGTCTGCACCGCCGTTAAAATTGCATCCATATTTCGGAATTTTCCTGGGCCAGAAGTTATACATTTGCATAGCTTAGAATATTTCCTCAAAGGAAAGAGTGTACAGCATTCGGGATTAGCACTCGCATACATACGTGGCAATTAAGGAAGAAAGTAATACAGTTTAGTAAGTTGAAATTAATAGAAAATAGATTATAACAGAGGACATCCGGATGACGACAAATATATAAATACCAAGTGAATGTATTGGAAAATCAAATGCTCCTCAATAAATTATGCCGGAGTGAGTTATGGATATAAGAAAGCGGTAATCGGAGAGAAATTTAGGCGCAGGGATTCTTAGGTAATCAGATAAGAAGATGAATATTTGTGTTATTACTTATGCTATTCGAGGACGGTTATAACCTCCAATGATATTCCGCCAATATCCCGCAGAATGGCCGATTGACGACTCTCTTGCTTTCTACCCAAGGAACAACCACGAATTTAAAGGAATGATGAGGAAAATGACAATACGTTACTTCCCTGCTGGCAAGCAGTCAGAGACGTTGCCATGGTAACCCATATATTCGTTATCGCTCTGTCGGTCCCTCAATGCCGAGCATGGTATCGGCAGAAAATAGTAAATTTCTCCGTCATTTGAAGAGTAAGGTAAATTATGAACACAACGAAAGTTGTTTGTGATGAAGAGACCTTTCACATACGGTCCACAGAGTTTGCAGAAAATCAATAGTATAAGAGAAAATGGAGGAAGACCGTTGTGGTTTTCCTATAGACCCCCGTCTTTTCAAAGATTTTAAAATGATATGCATATCGAAACCTTCCCCGGGGTGAGTATACTCTAAATATGAAGTTTGGTTAAGATCTATCCAGCCCTTTCGACGTGATGGTGGAACAAACAAACATTTTTATTCTTTTTATTTTGCTAGTTGCTTTACGTCGCACAGACACAGATAGGTCTTATGGCGACGATGGGACAGGGAAGGGATAGGAGTTGGAAGGAATCGGCCGTGGCCTTAATTAAGGTACAGCCCCAGCATTTGCCTGGTGTGAAAATGGGAAACCACGGAAAACCATTTTCAGAGCTGCCGACAGTGGGGTTCGAACCTACTATCTCCCGAATACTGGATATTGGCCACACTTAAGCCAAACAAACAAACAAACAAACAAACAAACAAACAAACAAACAAACAAACAAACAAACAAACAAACAAACAGACAAACAGAAACGAACAACTTTATTTATAAGATTATTTTTGTACCACTCCCCTCGCCCCCTGCCAAAAGGGTGCTAGGGGTGTCTTACCCTCACGCGGTTTGTCTCCTGATACTAATTGATAAGTGTACCACGTTTGGTGAAATTGCTCCAGTGGTTTAGGAGGAGATGTGTCATATACACACCCACACCCACACACCCACGCACACACATACATCAATTTTTATATATAGTAAGAAGAAGAAGATAATATTTTTATATGTAGTTTTTCGATTAATTTTATATCTCACCCCCTTCGCTCCCCACTTGGATTTGCAAAAAATCCGGAGTAATACTATTCATCTCAGAGACCCTGAAATCTATGGATTCGAAACTGTTTTTAATTATTTCTATATCTCACCCCACCCCCCCACCCTTTGCTCCCAACCTAAAAGGGGGCTGGATTTTAAAAAAATTCTAGAGTATCACTTTTCAACTCAGCGACCCCGAAAACTATGAATTCGACACTATTCTCGATTATTATTGTAACTACCACCCCCCTGACCCTCTCCCTTAAGGGCGCTAGGGATGGCTTACCCCCCACAGTGATCGTCTCCCGATAGTAAGTGATTCGTGTACCAAGTTTGGTTGAAATTGCTCCAGTGGTTTAGTTGGAGATGTGTCATTTACACACACACTTCCATTTCTATATATAGTAAGATTTTTACACTCGTTCTTCACCCCCTTTCCATCCCCGCCCAAAGGAGTCCTATGAGTGCCTTACACAACAGTATATTTTTTTCCCAGATATTAAGTCTTATTTGTACCTATTTTGGTTGACAGCTATGCCCAAACGTACATGCATAATCTCACTGCTCTAGAATCCTGGAGCTGACGTTGCCATGGTTACGGCAGTTCATTTCTTTATCCGATTCCTAGAGCAGGGGTAGTGTGGTGCCAATATCTCCGTAACGGTTGGTTTTAGGGCCTTAAAACATGGTTTTCGGGCCCGTAGGGCTTACCGAGTTTTGTTCTTTGCGTCAAGAGGATTAAATTGAGCTTTGTCTCGTCCTTATACGACAAATTCGATATTTTGCCTATAATAGTATAAGAGAAAATGGAGGAAAACCGTTTTTCCTATAAAACCCCCGTCTTTTCAAAGATTTTAAAATGATATGCATATCGAAACCTTCCCCGGGGTCAGTATACTCTAAATATGAAGTTTGGTTGAGATCTATCCAGCCGTTTCGACGTGATGGTGGAACAGACAAACAGACAGACAAACAGACAAACAGAAACAATTTTATTTATATAGATTTTAATACTTGTTTGGCATTAGTCTCCTCCCCTATCTGGACATTATCCTTGAAACCAACAACGGTTTATTATTCCCCACGTGGTACGAAAATTGTCTATGTTGAAAACCTCGAGTAGTGCCTCAGAGCATTCATTTCACCCGATAGCAGTGTAGCTGTGGGATAATGATGTGATACAGAAGAATCTCCATAACAACACGTAGGCTATATAACAAGATACAGATATCTGAAACATGCTCGTTTATCATGTTCATAACATGTAGGTTTATCTGTGATTGCTAAGAGCTTGCATTAGCTCTCGTTTGACTTCACTAAACTGGCTATTAACTATTTCCCAAACTGTACCGCAGAGGGCAGCGCCCCCGCTTTGTAAACGGATGGTCCTTCCTTCCGCGAGTCTTTGACTTTTATCTCCTTGACATGATGTCTTTGTTGTTGTTATGACCTAAAAGAAAGAAAGATGGAGTCGCCTCTACTCGGAGTAGCATTTTTGAATTATCGATGGGTTTTTATCAGGTCTAAACTCTGCCTGTATTCATATTCTGATTTTTAATTGATCAGCTTCAACCTCAGGTAATGTGAGCTGTGTTTTCGCTTTTATTTTATGTTTATCTTGTGGCTGTTTCAAGTGCCTTGTAATCGCGACTGACTGATATACGTCTTTGCCCCGCTATATGAATGGGTGTGTGTTTGCGGGCATTATTGTGGTGGTGGTGACGAGATAACTGGGTCTCTACGAGAAGTGTTATTATGTGCACGATATTATACTTCTTTATTGCCACCAAATGTTAGTAGGCTCTGGGTGTCGACACGGAGATACGTCGTACCCAGCGCCTGTGTTGGTGGGCTTGTACGTGGGCCGTGGGTCCATATCGTCCTGCTTATAACATATTTGCAGTGTGCACATTTCTACGTCGTGTGTGGGAACTTACTTATGGCCAGGTGAGTCATACTACATGTGTTTACGATCTGTTTTGAAAAGAGGTTTTTGACCCTATATTTGCCCGATTTCGACAATGCCTGAATGTTTGTGTGTATGTGTGAGAGCGAGCGAGGGGCTAAAAGGATGTCGTATCGGTCAGTTAATTTATGTTTCCTTTTTATTTATTCCTAGTACACTTGTTTTTTCACTTCGAGTGCGGTGTTTATTATATTTGTCTTGGTCTATTGTATGACCGTTTTGCTCGTTCTTATGGCCGCCATTTTTGTTTCATTATAATTCTGGTGATGCGCACACCCGCTTTATTTTTTATTTTATTTTTTTGCTAGGGGCTTTACGTCGCACCGACACAGATAGGTCTTATGGCGACGATCCGCTTTATTTTCTTTGCCTTTTGTGTGCTCTTTGGTACAGAGATGATGCACCCCTGGCCATCTCGATACCTACATTGCCTTCATATAACCATTTGTCGCTCTACTCCGAGAGGTTGCGTGATCTTTTATCCTTGTGATGGTCATTGTTGATGCTGTAATAATGATGGAGGTTTGAGTAATGTTTGGAAAATATAATGTGAACTGCTTCGCGGAAAGAAATGACCAAAATAAGTCTGTGAGGATCCTTCCTGTTGTAGGTGTTTAAAGTTGTTGTGAAAATATCAATAAAGCCGAGAACACGTCTCAAGGTATTGTTTATCCATATGTTTATGGTACGTTGTGCTCGAACGGTTATGATGCTAGCTTCTACTAACCTGAAGGACAAAAGCACGTATGTAAAAATGTTTCATTTCTTTTCCTTGGGTGGCTTCTTTTCTTGCATTTACGTTTTATCTTAATAAACTCTCATTTAATTTTATTTTATTTTTATTGCTGGTAGTTAGTTTCTTTTTCCTTGTCATGAATTATTATTATTATTAATCAACGTCTTCAGTTCGAGGCTGTTATCTGCCTCTTCTGATCGGAGTCCACGTCCTCGAATCTCCCGTCGGTTATATATGTGTTTTTTTCGTATTGGGTCCGGTGCATATCCTAAATGGAAACCTCTCAAGATTTCAAAACCTAATGCCACTTGTCGCAGCATACAGTGTAAAGAACAATTCAACATTCACAGCGTCACTATAAAATTGGAAATAAAGGTAAATAACACAGCAAAGCAATAATTAAAATTACACACTATATATTGTAATTTCTTTCTGAAACTACCATCCGCATTTGTTCATCTGCGTAGCTCTTCAGAAAAAAAAATCCTCATTTCACTAAATGTAGATATATATTGCTACTACACACAACTTGCGGGCACTTGCAACGCACAGGCTGGCAGTTTTCAAAAGGCAAGCTAGTTATATGCGTACTCATTTTTAATGCTTAATTAAAAATAAAATTTAATAAAATTAATAACATTAAATAGTAAAAATTAGTAGAATGCTGCAACTGAGAAAGATTATTAACTTATAATATTCTCAATTGAAATATATACATTTAGCAAAAGTAAATGATTGAACTTGAACATTACCGACAGTACGTTAGAGGATGTGGACTCAGTGTAAAATGATAGAAATAACAATTCCTCAATGAAGAAAGTCCGTAAATCACTGAACGGTATAAGCTGGTGAATAGCCTATTACGCGCCTTGTATAACAACATTCCAACCACTTCGAAACAAAACCGGGTGTTTGAAAGTAGTTTTAATCATTTGAAACAAACTCTTGAAGTAGTGATGAGCGATACCGTGATTTGTGAGTCACAGCGTGATTTGATATCGTGATTTTCTGATATCAGTGATTTTTAGTCGTGACGTGATCGCAATCACCGCATCGTCCGTGCTGCTTGTTATTTGTAGCTTGTGATCAAGAGAATGCCTTGTTATTGTGACTAGGCTATCTCTGTGTAAACATTTATAAGAAAATCAGCCACCTAAGGTTTTGCATTTAATAAACAGCCTACATTTTGGTTGCATTACAGACACGGTCGTTGCCAATTTACTTCTAGGCGTACAAACATAATCATTTTATTATTTACATTCTTTTTTTGTAGACATGCCGAAGTTCAGCCAATATGTGAAGGAAAAAATAGGATCAATATTGGCAACAGTCGTGTTTTATACTGTAACCGATTATTTGGTATGTGCTAGGAAATGAAATTCTACACATTTATCTGGTACAAGTGAAAAATATAATGATGAATGACTATTCTCAGCCACCTAATGTAAGGTTAACGATACCAGTGCACCTTTCCCTAGATAATAGTACCGGCAGTAATTTAGAAAAATGTAAGGTATGGAAAGGGGTTGACCCAGCTGCGTGAGGGCAATTGGGAAGCTACAATGAGCAGCGGTCTCAGAGGCACGGCAATACACATGAGGGATGTGACGTGCTGACCACACGGCTATCTAATATCTGCAAGCTTAGAGCTGCGCAGAAGCTGTAAATGAAAGCCAAGACCTTTCAAGGCCTGGAGTGTTCTTGTTCTTAATTAACTTTAGAGTAATAGTGGTTTAAATGAAATAATTCAAAATTACAAAATTTATTCATTAGCTATTCCTTATCTTGGTCTGTAATTTTCATCACATTATTGTGTTTTAGATTTCACAAGAGCATGCTGACAGTGCGAGTCACAAAGCAAAATCAACCATGAAAAGTAACATTGGACAGACTCTGCTCACACAAAGTATACCTCCCACAATCCACAGTAGTTTCTATGCTCATGTTTAGAGCCCTAGTTGCTGAAAATATCCCCTGGAATTCTGTGCATAGTCATGTTTTCAGAGATTTGTTTACAGAAATACACCAAAAACACATACTTTCAACATCTACATTAAAGAAAAAATACTTAGGTATAGGAGGTAATTTTGCCAGTCACAGAGGATATTTGGGAGTCCTTACATAGGGTTGTATGTGGACAAAACCAGCAACTCTGTGGGCAGGTACATTGCTAATCTTATAGTAGGAAAACTGGAACCCAATTGGCATTTACTGCTCTCCTTTGTTCTAAGCAGCTTCAGAAAATAGAGCAAAACATTGTGTACATCATCAACAAGGGGTTCTAGTTGTTGTATCCTGGGATTATTGATGATTATAAAGACCTTCTCCTTGTCTCCAATGCTGCTTCCTACATGATTGCTACTCTACCTCTCGTTAAAACTTTCTACCCTTCTTTAATGTTCATGTTACTTGCATGGCCCATGCCTTGCACAGACTCACAGAAATAGTTAGGGCCAAGTTGCCTGCAGTAAATAATCTGATTTCAACAATGAAGAGAGTGTTCTGTAAGCTTCCATCAAGAATAGCCATCTTCTGAGAGAAATTCCCCTCTATTCTTTTCCACCACAGCCAATCATCAGCCGTTGGGGTTCCTCAATGGAAGCTGCCCTGTATTATATGGAACATCTGTGATAGACAATATGCCTTTAACAGACAACTCTGCATGTGTGTCATATGGGCAAAGATCTGCTAAAGGATTATTCCAGTGTTCAGAGAGACATTGCATATATTCAGGCAAATTTTTCATTTCTTTCAGTCAATCATTACAAAAATAGGAAAAAAAAGTAGAGTCTCAAACAGATATATATTGTAATTGAGGAAGCTGAGAATATTATACAAAGTACTAGGGGTAAAGTAAGGGATAGAATAAAAGACAGGTGGGCTAGTGTTTTGCTGTAAAATCTAGGTAATTCAGTGCAGGAAAGGGTACATTAGGTAATGGATGGGGAAAAGTAGACCTAAGGTAAATTTTGCTATGCCCCTCCAACATCTGTAGGTGTAGAGCACATTTTTTCTGCTTTTAAAATTGTTTTAACAGACAAAAGACACAGTCTGACTGTGGAGAATTTGGAGAAGATTATTGTTATGTACTGTAAAGCAAACTACGACTGAAAAGTGCAGTAGGAATGTTCCTCACAAATAAATACGCATACCAGTATTCCGCATTTAATTTAATTTTAGTACAGTATTGATGAAATTTTTTTTGTTTCCTAATCCATAGCTGTTTGTAATAAACGCCTGTTTAATTATGTCTTCATTTTGCAACTATTCCTATTTAGAAAGGGTAGCCTATACCACATTATTGTACTTAACGTAAAAAAAAGTATATCACATTACAATGTAGGTCTATATGGTCATATTTTAAAGTCTATTTTCTGCCTATTTTTAAAGCATATTTGAAGTGCCTATATTCTCTTTTAAAAAGCTAGAAAAGGCCATTTTAGGTGCCTAAAACATTTTTTTTTAGAGTCTAAAATCCCAGGTCTGTATCATCAGATACATGCCGATTGTTGACTACTGCTTTCTGGCAAAGCAAGTGAGAGGTGCTTGCATTCCAAATGTTTATTCAGATTTGAAGCACTTCTTTTTAAGACAATTTCTGTTTGCACATATTATATAATGTGAAGTTTTCATCCAATTGTTTAAAGGACTGCTACAGGTCACTGTTCTTCCTTTTTCTAGAAAACGCCATTTCAGTCAACTTGCCTCCTAATACTGAGCTCCAGTGACAATATGCCCCCGGGCATTCCAAAATACAGGAGAAATACATGTTTGTTACTATTCTAGGAGAGTACCGTGTACCACGATTTTTTTGAACGCGCGCTTAAAAATAACACCACACTGCGAGTCAACTGACAATTTCCTAAAACTGATATTGCAAGCGATGCCGAGGATTATAAGTGTTTCAGTTGTTAATATATTCGGGAGGAATGTGCTCAATTCCTACAAATACATTATATACTGAACAATATGTTGACGTCCTTAAAAAATGAAATCAACAAATGTCCATACTGTTGGTAATCATGGCGATGCTGCTTCCTTGAACGCATCGCTTCGCGTGGATACCGTTGCGGCAGCACATGTCGTGATATCAAATACAGTATTTGTATTTGGTGATATCACGACTGATCACAACATGGATCACAGTCACAGTTTAGGTAGCAACATTCTAGTTCGGTATATGGAGTTAAGAGGGCGTACGGTGATCACTTGAAGTGAAATCTTGAAATCACGGCTGATCACAGTGATTGCGTAGAAAGTAACAGTCGTTACTCGTGATTTATTGATATCAGTGAAAAAATCACAGTTCGTGAAATATCGCCCATCACTATCTTGAATAACAAATTTGATTTGCAACAGTCAGTAGAACAGGCTGAATTTAGGAAAGGATGTATTACTATTGACAACTAAAGAGTATGCGACACTTCTCCTGCTTCTGCTTGAAATGTGAATGGGCTTGTTATATCACCCAGTTCCAATACTTGTAATACATCACACTGTAACACTCATACCATAATACACAACTGTGTGGAGAGTTGTAGTTTAACATATCCGTAATGTCTACAATTGTAGTATGCGACAATGGCTGCAATGTCCCAATGGCTCAAAGAGGATGTATAAGAGAGAAGAAACCCCTCCGGGTGAAAAAAAGAATACGAAAGCAGGTCCATAAGTTGACAGCCATGGAAGGAGGGATCAACTGACTGAACTTGACGATCCAATTCTTCGTACACTAAGGGAAATAAAATCGTACGGTTTTTTATACATATATACATGCATTACCATTATAGTCCGTTATGCCCTTCAGTGATCAGTCTACAAGCCTCTGTGAAAATACCAAAACGGCACGTCGCGACAATCGTCTATTTGCAACCAGTGAGGTGGCCTCATTTAATTCCATACCCCTTATACTTAAGTTGTTACAAAATGAGTCAAAATATTATCATCTTGGTCTCCCTCAACTCCTCTTACCCTCCGTTATAGAGACTATTATTCTCCTAGGTAACCTATCCTCGCACATGCCCCACCACCAAAGACGGTTTACTCGTACAGCTTCGTCCATCGAGTTCATCCTAAATTAGCCTTTATCTGCTTGTTCCGTGAACTCTCCTTCCATTGTTCCCACCTGTTTGTAAAAGCAATAATTCTCGCTACTTTCATGTATTTTACTTCTAATGAATACGATATCCTGGTTCCACCAAGCTTTCGCTCTCGTAAAGCAAAGAGGGTCTGGAAACACACCGATGTATAGACAGATTCGTCCGGTAGCTGACTTCCTTATCACAGAACACTGTTGATCGCAACTGCCAGCACAATGCATTAGCTTTACTACACCTTGACCCAATCTCACTTACCTGCTATATTACCATGCTGGGGGAACACACAACAAAAATACATAAAATTACCTACCCCTTCCACCTTTGTATCACCAATCTGACATTCAATTCTGTTGAGTTTCTTACCTACTGACATCAATTTAGGTTTGGAGAGGCTAATTCTCATACCATACTCATTGCACCTATTTTCAAGTTCCAACACTTTGGACTGCAGGCTTTTGGCACAATCTGCCGTTAAGACGAAGACGACAGCAGAGGCCAGACTGCTTTCTAGATCTCCACCTGCCTGAATCACTCCCTGCCAATTTATATGGTACCTTTCAGCAGATCATCCACGTAAATTACGAAGAGCAAATGAGAAAGTTTACAGCCTCGTCTAACCCCTGTAGGTATCCTGAACCAAAAACTCATTCTATCATCAGTTCTCACTGCAGACCAATTGTAATCATAAATGCCTGTGATTGATTTTAATAATCTACCCTTCACTCCCTAGCCCCTCAGTATGGTGAGTATATTTTCCCTCGTTACCCTGTCATATTCTTTCTCTAGATCCACGAAACGTAAGCACAACTGTCTATTCATCTCGTAATATTTTTCAATTACTAGGCGCATACTGAAAGTCGGATCCTGACAACCCCTCTGTGGTCTGTAACCACACTGGTTTTCATCCAACTTCCTCTCAACCAATTAACGCACCCTCCCTTCCAAGATGCCAGTGAATAGTATGTTTAGTATAGTAATCAACGGGGCACCTCGATAGTTGTTGCAATCCTTCCTGTTCCCTTGCTTATAGATAGGTGCAATTACTGCTATTCTCCAATCTCAAGGTACCTCACCAACACTCCATTTTAATCCTACTATTCTATGGAGCAATTTCATCCCTGCCTTGCCACTATAATTCACTATATCAGGTCTAATTTCACCTATCCCTGCTGCTTTATGACAGTGAAGTTTATTTACCATATTTTCCACTTCCTCAAGCGTAATTTCACCAACATCATTTTCTTCCTCCCCATGAGCTTGGTTGTTCACGACACCACCAGGAAGATTTACTTTTACGTTGAGACGATTTTCAGAATATTCCCTCCACCTGTCCAGTGGTTCCCTGGGATCTAATATGAGTTCACCTGAATTAACCAAAACACAGCTCATTTCCTTTCTCTTTCCTTTCCTAAGATTATTCATTACTGCCCAGAAAGGTTTCTCTAATGCTTTAAATAGCCTTTCCAGGTTATTACCAAAATCTTCCCACGACTTCTTTTTGGATTCAACAATTTCTTTCGCTTTGTTTCATTCTTCTACGTACAATTCAATGTCTGCATCGGCCCTTGCTTGAAGCTATTTCTGATAAGCCTTCTTTTTACGTTTAGAAGCTGCTGTCACTTCATCATTCCACCAAGATGTTCGCTTTTGCCCATCTTTACACACAGTTGTTCCTAGTCGTTCCCTTTCTGTTTCTACTACAACATCCCTGTATACCACCTATTCTCTTTCTATATCCTGAACCTGCTCACAGTCCACTGTTCGAAACTTATCACTAATAATATCCATGTACTTCTGTCTAATTTCCTCGTCCTGGAGATTTTCTACTCTTATTAGTTTGCAGACAAATTTCACTTTCTCTGTCCTAGAACCTTGAGATACTCCTACTTACTTCACTAGAGATCACATAGTGGTCTGTATCACCGACAAATCCCCGAAGAACTCGTACATTCCTAACATACTTCCTGAATTTGAAGTCGGTTAATATATAGTCTACTTTATGAATTTGGTACCCCTAGCCTCCCACGTGTAGCGGTTAATAGTCTTATGCTTGAAGAATGTATTCGTAACTGCCAAACACATACTAGCACAGAAGTCCAGCAAACGCTTCCCTTTCCCATTAGCGTCCATGTCTTCTCCACATTTAGCAATCACCCTTTCGAATACTTCAGTTCTCTTCCCAACTATCGCATTGGTATCGCCCGTTAGCACTATCCTATCTTTGCTGTTGACCCTGACTGCGATGTCACTCAATGTTTCATAAAACGTGTCAACTTCATCCTCATATGCACCCTTACATGGTGAAAAACTTCTGGCAATTCTCATCCTTATTCCTCCAACTGCCAAATCTACCAACATCGTTTGCTCATTTACGTGCCTAACAGAAACTATATTGCGTACATTAGTATTCCTGATAAACAGTCCTACCCCATACTCTGCCTTTCCCTTTTTTTCACAAATCAAGTACACTTTATAATCTCCTGTCCCTTCATTGTTATTTCTTCTTACTCGAATATAACTTACCCCTAGTATATCCAGATCCATCCTCTTTTCTGACTCAGCGAGTTCTACCTTCTTTCTTCCATAGGCCCCGTAAATATTGATAGCTCCCCATCGAATTCCGTCAAGTTGTTTGCAAGGAGAACCTCGCCTGTCAAATGAGAGTGGGGCTCCATTACTCCTATCGGTCCGAGGCTTGCTTAAAACGTACCGAACTTGGTAAATCCATGAAGCAGAATGTTACCCTACTTACACATAGTCCAAGTGAGGATCTTTCCTCTAACGGGTTAGGGACCACCGGTGGATTGTGTAGTCCTAGCCGCATGAGCGCAAGAAGGGCCATTACACAGAATATGTATGAGGATCCACACCTGTTCCATCCCAACTGGTATCCCGACACTCAGGACCACTTACTAGGCCACTCAGCTGTTGCCCATGCTTCACGAACTAGGACTTGACTGCAGTAACCTACATCATGAACCATCAGATATTATTATTCCGGAAATACCGTGCATCACAGAGGTGTAGGAAGGTGTTGTTCTCAATGGATGGACAAGGAATTGACAAGAGCATAATATAATGCCCTAAATTTTGAAACTGTATTCCTTCCTTCTTGTTCTCTTATTTAAAATGTGAGAAAAAACAATAACGATACAAAAATGAACTCGTTAGTTCCAAACAACAACGACGTAAAGCCCAAAATCAGGTACAAACGTAGAGAGAATTATCAGGATGATAATATAAGAGGGATGAGAATTATAAGCTCTGAAACAGTTACACTGTTTTATAAGAGCAGGTTTGATCCATTAACTTCCATAACCTAAGACTATGAGCTCCAAACTCAGAGGCATAACTTTCTTATAGCGCAGAAGGTTATACAATGGCAATCTTCAAATGAGGTATTTACAGTCACTTCTGCTCAATTATTTTCATTTGTTTCCGGAAACATAAACAGGGGCAATGAGTGTCCATAGTAAATGGCTATGATGTAAAAGGGAAAAGGTTGATAACGATCGGGGAAAAACAAAATCCATGGAGGCGAAAAACCTGCGCTCCTTGTAGAAAACTCTTAAAACCCTAAGTGGGCTTATGGCCCCAACATACAGAGGCTAAGGCGGGGAGAATAAATGATAAACATTAAATACCGAATTCTGTTAATAATTTTAGGGTAAAAGAAACTTTATTCACCTCATACCGAGTTGAGTGGTAGTCAACAGAGGGTAATCACGCTTGTCCCATTACATGATATATTTCCCAGTAGCGAATAAAACAGATTCTTAGACTTGCGAAAATTTTACAATTAAACAACCAGGTTTAGTAATGTACATGAAATAAAAGAGTTTTGAATCCTTTCATATGTTGAAAAATTCTGCAATTACCTTGAGTTGCTGGGCCTTCTGAACGTCGATTTGCGACATCTGCCACTTTAGTATAGGCCGCACACGAACTGGAACCATGACAATGACAATACGGCCTTATAGCGCTCAGCTTTCAAAGTATCTGGAGGGGAAGTTCCAGAACTCTTTACAGATAGGCTGGATGCTTGTACAAACCCCAAAACAAAATTTATTTGGCTAGAGAAAATATACAAAAATTATCTTTAATCCCGGCAGGGAGGACACTTAGGCCGATGGTAGAGACATCTAGTAGTTGAAAATCCAAGCGTATTGCATAAAATTAATTCAAGTTCAATTACAGAGATGGCTTTATAGAAGGCACGCAGTCTGACTGGACGGAGAAGGTGCACCCCCGGCACCCTAAGGTTTTGCCACGGTATGAACAGCTTTGAAATTTTGAATCTTGCCGTACATAATTTTTGATAAAAGTATAAGTTGGAGTATCACTTGATAGAGAGGCCTTTCATGTTTAGTTGTTGAAGTAAAGTAGTTTAGATAGTGTTTTCGAAGTAGTAGAAGGTCGGGGTGTTGCGTCCAGATTCAATGGCAAGAACGGCCGCCGGTGACGATGTCAGGATGGGGTCCTCCGGACCCCAAAGGTACCCTGAGATATCATCCTCCTATATATTTTGAGGAGCAACCAATGCGATGGTCATAAAGTACCAAGTAGCATTGTTCGGGCCAACGATAGAGTGGGCGGTTGGAGTCCAGCATCCAAGCCACTCCAAAGGATGATACTCCCAAAGGAGTCAGTTTGGACGGAGTCTCGGCCGGAACGAGGCGGGTCCATACCCCGCGCCGGCATCTCTCGCTCATTGATACGACGTGGCCTCAGGTGGAAGTATGGCACTGTAATATTGATTTTTGGGGCAACTGTAACTTACTCACAGACAGTGTTACATGTGGTGCAGGTACGGTTGGCAACTTTAGAGGGATAGTGCACGGAGTTTCGACACAAGTAGTATAATACAGGGATTCGGGCGCCACCTCCACCTCGGGCTCCCAGAGGCCACCTCCTCCACCACAGCCAGAGGCCTCCCAGATGCCACCTCCACCTGCACCTCAGCCAGAGGCCTCCCAGATGCCTCCTCCACCTCCCGCGGGAAATTTGAATTGGTAAACAAAGCCACGTGCTTTTTGACAGCTGTCATCGACAACAACGCATCGCTAACCTCAGTACTGCCATCTTGACGGGCCTAAACCTCAGTAGTGCCAACTTAACCTAACTAGCTCGAGATAAACAAAGCCACGTGTTTTTTGACAGCCACGTGCTTTTGACAGATTTTTAAACAAAGCCACGTGCTTTTGACAGCTGTCATCGACAACAACGCATCGCTAAACTCAGTACTGCCATCTTGACGGGCCTAAACCTCGGTAGTGCCAACTTAACCTAACTAGCGCGAGATAAACAAAGCCACGTGTTTTTTGACAGCCACGTGCTTTTTGACAGACAACAACGCATCGCTAACCTCAGTACTGCCATCTTGACGGGCCTAAACCTCAGTAGTACCAACTTAACCTAACTAGCGCGAGGTAAACAAAGCCACGTGTTTTTTGACAGCCACGTGCTTTTTTGACAGCTGTCATCCGCCATCTTTAAACTACAGAGCACTGTGCTGCCCTCTTTATCGTAGTAGATATAAAATTCGTCACCTGTCATCAGCAGTGCTGCCATCTTGTCGGGCTTAAACCTTAGTGCTACCAACTTAACCTCACTAGCGTGAGATAAACAAATCCACGTGCAGCTGACATCCGCCATCTTTAATCTATAGAGCACAGTGCTGCCCTCTTTAGCTACTTACCTTCCACGTGCAGCTGTCATCCGCCATCTTTAATCTATAGAGCACAGTGCTGCCCTATTTAGCTACTTACCTTTGAAATGTGGTGGCGGATAATTTGATAAATGCTTTTTGACAGCAGCCATCTTTGAGCACCGTGCTGCCCTCTTTAGCTAGATACCTTTGAAATGTCGTGGCAGACAATTCCACGTGACAGCAGCCATCTTTAATCAAGAAAGCACCGTGCTGCCCTCTATGTGGTGGCGGCAATTTGAAAAATTGTACATGCTCTTGTTTGGAAACAAACTCACGCGCTTTTTTGACAGCTACCATCCGCCATCTTTAATCAGCAGAGCACTGTGCTGCTATCCTGCGGGCAATTTCATCACCTGTCATCCGCCATCTTTAATCCACAGAACACCGTGCTACCCTCTTTATGGCTACTACCTTAAGCACGTAGTAGCGGGCAATTTGAAAAGTTCTGTTAGCTATCATCCGCCATCTTTAATCAAGAGAGCACCGTGCTGCCCTCTATGTGGAGGCGGCAAATGGAAAAATTCTACATGCTCTTGTTTGGAAACAAACTCACGTGCTTTTTTGACAGCTACCATCCGCCATCTTTAATCAACAGAGCATAGTGCTGCCCTCTTTAGTTAGATACCTTTGAAATGTGGTGGCGGCAAATTCAACGTGCTCTTGTTTGGTAAACGTAGCCACGTGCTTTTTTGACAGCTGTCATCCGCCATCTTTAATCCAGAGAGCACCGTCCTGCCCTCTTTATCGTAGTAGATGTATATTCGTCACCTGTCATCCGCAGTGCTGCCATCTTTAGCTAGATACCTTTGAAATGTGGTGGTGGATAATTTAAAAAGAAAAATTCTACAGCAGCCCTCTCTCGACGCTAATGGTATAAGATGGCGGCTATACATGACTCCTTAAGGGTGCTTATGCAAGATGGCTGCTATACACAGGTTCTTATGAGACACCCTTGGGATGCTTGCGCAAGATAGCAGTTATATATGGCTCCTTATGAGATGCCCTAGGGATGCTTGCGCAAGATAGCGACTGCTCTTATGGGACGGCTTAAGGGTCCTTGCACAAGATGGCTTGAGACACCCTAAGGATGCTTGCGCAAGATGGCGGACATAAGATGGCGGCTATACACAACTCCTTATGAGACGCTTTAAGGGTGGTTGCGCAAGATGGTTGCTACTCTTATGAGAAAGCTAGCTTAGAGGCCAACGTGTCGTGCTAGTTCGATTCATTAAATTTAGGGCTTAAATGCAAAAATGTTAAATATATCGAAAACGGTGCACCGTAGAGCAAAACGGACAAAATTTTTCTGCCTAATACCCAGGTTCGCAGTATGAGGAACAAGAAAAACATAGTCTAATGGTGGGATCAACGGTTCGGTTCCTACTTAGGCCCTTTGGCATTTGCTCTGTTTTAGCTTGTATTGAAGCGAGTCTTCGTAACATGATCAGGTCTAGCTATGCTAGACAGTATAACGTACCGTGCTGGTTCGATTCATTAAATTAGGAGGCTTAAATGCAAAATGTTAAATATCTCGAAAACGGTGCATCGTAGAGCAAAACGGACAAAATTTTTCCGCCTAATACGTAGGTTCGTAGTATCAGGAACAAGAGAAAACATAGTCTAATGATGAGATCAACGGTTCGATTCCTACTTAAGCCCTTTGGCATTGGCAGCTATCTATTTCTACAAGATGGTGGCTGCTCTTATGAGACACAAGATGGCTTGAGACGTCCTAGGGATGCTTACGCAAGATGGCGGACACAAAATGGTGACTATACATAGCTCCTTATGAGACAGCCTAGGGGTGCTCGCACAAGATGGCGGCTACTCGTATGAAGAAAGCTAGCTTAGAGGCTACTGCGCAAGATAACAGCTGCTGTTATGCATGCGGTGGAGGGCAATTTGAAATTCTATGTGCTTAATCAACAGAGCACCCTGCTGCCCTCTTTAGCTGAAATGTGGTGGTGGATAATTTTAACAATTCTTTTGACAGCTATCATCTTTAAACAATGGCGACTATACATAGGCTGTTAAGTCCTTATCATTCTCCTCCTCCTCCTCCTCCTTCTCTACCTCCTCCTCCGCCTCTTATGTCAAGGCATAGCTTTATATCGAACAAGTTTAAACCTGCATCGCGAAGGCAAGCGTGTGCAGCGATAACATTATTGTGCATGTTTAGAATTTCGAAACATAAGAAGAGTAGAATCAAACGCTGTACTCGATACGACATGTGATCAGAACATTGATTGATGCGTTCAGAAAACAAAATAAGTGATCAAGACTAGAAATGAACACTGTACTCACTACATCGTGTGTTTAGAATATGTCAGGGGATACCCTTGTTCTAAAAAGATCAGATTGAAACATAACAAGACTAGAATAGAACACTGTCTTCGATGTTGTTAACTTCAACATGTGATCAGAACATTGATTGATGTGTTCAGAACACAAAATAAGTGGTCATGACTAGAATCGAACACTGTACTCGATACAACATGTGATCAGAACATTGATCGATGTGTTCAGAACACAAAATAAGTGATCAAGACTAGAATCGAACACTGTACTCAATACAACATGTGTTTAGAACATGTTAGGGGTACCCTTGTTCTAAGAAGATCAGAATGAAACATAACAAGACTAGAATCGAACACTGTAATCGAAGTTGTTAACCTCAACATATGATCAGAACAATGTTTGATGTGTTCAGAGCAAAAGTACAATTTTGATGATTTGCTTAGTGTAAAATCAAAAACTATGGAAACACACTGTGCACATATCGCGTAGCTAACTCGCTCAGTAAGCAATATTGCAAAACTACAACTTCAATGATTTGCCTAGTGTAAAAAATCAAAAACACACTGTACCCATACTGCGCAGCTAACTCGCTCGGTAAACGATATAGCCAAAGTATAACTTCAAATTATTTACCTTCCATCATTCGTCTTGTGTGAAAATCAGTCGAACAAGTTATCGCATAAACATGTAACATGAAATATCAGTCAATCTGTTGGCATGGGTTACAAGCATGTAGCTTATGCGGGAAGTAAAATTAAACAGAACGCTAGTGCTATAAGAAATACTCTGCTTACATTTAAGTCCCTAGCTGTTGAACAAGTTATTACATAAATATGTAACATGAAATATCGGTTCGGAAACATATTGTTTCAATCTGTTGGCATAGATTACAAGCATGTAGCTTATGCAGGCGAGGGCTACAATGCAAAATGCTAAGCCGAAAAAAAAATCGTGACAGGGTATGGAACCCAGGGGTTACATCTTATCAGAAGGGCAAAAAGGATGAAAGGACTCTTCCTCCTCCTTACCGCACATTCCTTGTAGGGCTAATTGGCTGAAGGGCTAATGGGCAAAAGGGCTAATGGGCTAAAGGGCTAATGGGCAGAAGGGCTAATGGGCTAAAGGGCTAAAAGAGCAACAACCTCATCGATCGCTATCAGCAAGAACGCTTGTACTTTGTTAAGTGTAGAAAATTAATCTTTATTGGTAAATGGTTTTATGTTCAGAACAAGGAATGGAACCTAGGGGTTACGTCTTACCTAATAAAATCCCTGAGGTGCGATGAGTTACGTTTTTCGAACTAGTGTTTGGAACACTGAACTTTTCAAGATGGCAAGAGTGAGGTTAGCAATGTTCTGTTGTTGGATTTTAAATTCTACGCTATAACATGCATAAGGTGGCAGCCTTGAGGTTTAAGCCCATCAATATGGCAAGAGTGAGGTTAGCGACGATCTGCTGTTGGATTTTAAATTCCGCGCTCTAACATGCATAAGGTGGCAGCCTTGAGGTTTACCGCCGTAAAGATGGCAGCAGTGAGGTTAGCGACGCTCTATTGTACTCCAAAGTGAGGTTAGGGTTCGTCAAGAAGACAGCTGTGAAAAAAGCACGTGGCTATGTTTACCAAACAAGAGCACGTGGCTGTGACGTCACGGTCACGTAGTATGCTGCTTCAGCATGCAAAGTTCAATGTCTACCCCTACGTAGTTTACAGTGCTATGTTCACAAGATTTTTACACATAACTATTCTTTATGCTTTAAGTTCCTGCACATAGGTTATGTTAAGATAGCAGCACAAGTACAAGCGATGGACGCACGCTCGCGTAGAGGTTTTTTAGTACGATAGTTGATGTATGCATTATCAAAAGGTGATATGTACACGCTTGTAAACCTTGCTATTCTTACTGCTACTATGTTCGCAAGATTTTCAAACATCGCTATTCTTTATGCCTTAAGTTCGTTCGCTTAGGTCATGCTAAAGTAGCAGCGCAAACACATGTGAACGTTGTACATTCTAGCGGGATGTGTTTAGTATAATAGTTGATGCATGCAAAATCGATAGGTGTTGTGTACACAGTTTGAAACTTAACTATTCTTCGTGCTTTAAATCCGTGCACATAGGTTATGCTAAGATAGCAGCAAACTCTAGCGGGAGAAGTTTTGTACTCTAGTTGATGCATGTACAATCGATAGGCAATGCGTACACGCTTTTAAAACATTGCTATTCTTACTGCTGCTGCTATGTTCACAAGATTTTTATACATCGCTATTCTTTATGCTTTAAGTTCATGCGTATAAGTTATACTAAGTTAGCAGCATACTTATAAGGTTGTTGCACGCTCTAGTGGAAAACGTTTAGTAAGAAAGACGATGCATGCAAAATCGATAGGTGATGTGTACACGCTTTGAACTTGGCTATTCCTTGTGCTTTAAGTTCGTGCACATAGGTTATGTTAAGATTGCAGCATGCACAAGCAATGATCGCACGCTCTAGTAGAAGAAGTTTAGTATAAGAGTTAATGCGTGCAAAATTGACAGGTGTTGTGTACACGCTATTCTTTGTGCTTTAAGTTCACGCACATAGGTAGCAGCACACAATTGCGAACGTTGTACACTCTAGCGGTAGAAGTTTAGTACGATAGTCGATGCATGCAAAATCGATAGGTGATGTGTACACGCTTTGAACTTGGCTATTCTTTGTGCTTTAACTTTATACACATACGTTAGCAATACACATTTGCGATCGTTATACGAAAGTCGATGCATGCAAAATCGATAAGTAATATGTACACGCTTTGAAACATGGCTATTCTTTGTACTTTAAGTTCGTGCGTATAGGTTATGCTAAGGTTGCAGCACAATCTAGAGGAAGAATTTTAGTACGATAGCTGATGCATGCAAAATCGATAGATGATGTGTACACGCTGTGAAACATGGCTATTCTTTGTACTTTAAGTTCGTGCGTATAGGTTATGCTAAGATAGCAGTATAATCTAGCGGAGGAAGTTTAGTACGCTAGCTGATGCATGCATTTCGATAGGTAATGTGTACACGCTGTGAAACATGGCTATTCTTTGTACTTTAAGTTCGTGCATATAGGTTATGCTAAGATAGCAGCACAATCTAGTAGAAGAAGTTTAGTGTGATAGTTGATGTTTGCAAAATCGATAGGTGATGTGTACACGCTGTGAAACATGACTATTCTTCGTACTTTAAGTTCATGCGTATAGGTTATGCTAAGATAGCAGCACAATCTAACGGAAGAAGTTTAGTATGATAATCGATTCATGTAAAATCAATAGGTAATGTGTGCACGCTTTGAAACATGGCTATTCTTTGTACTTTAATTTCATGCGTATAGGTTATGCTAAGATAGCAGAAGAAGTTTAGTGTGATATTTGATGCATGCAAAATCGATAGATAATGTGTACACGCTTTGAAACAAGGCTATTCTCTGTACTTTAAGGTCATGCATATAGGTTATGCTAAGATTGCAGAACAATCTAGCGGAAGAAGTTTAGTACGAGAGTCGATGCATGCAAAATCTACAGGTAATGTGTACACGCTTTGAAACATGGCTATTCTTTATACTTTAAGTTCATACGTATAGGTTATGCTAAGATTGCAGCACAATCTAGCGGAAGACGTTTAGTACGAGAGTCGATGCATGCAAAATCGATAGGTAATGTGTACGCGCTTTGAAACATGTCTATTCTTTATACTTTAAGTTCATACGTATAGGTTATGCTAAGATAGCAGCACGATCTAGCGGAAGAAGATTAGTGCGATATTTGATGCATGTAAAATCGATAGGTGATGTCTACACGCTTTAAAACATGGCTATTCATACTGCTGCTCTGTTCCTAAGATTTTTAAACATAGCTAATCCTACTGCTGCTCTTAACGACGTAGAGCTAAGGATTGATTACGTGACCGTGACGTCACAGCCACGTGCTCTTGTTTGGTAAACATAGCCACGTGCTTTTTTGACAGCTGTCTTCTTGACGAACCCTAACCTCACTTTGGAGGACAATAGAGCGTCGCTAACCTCACTGCTGCCATCTTTACGGCGGTAAACCTCAAGGCTGCCACCTTATGCATGTTATAGCGCGGAATTTAAAATCTAACAGCAGATCGTCGCTAACCTCACTCTTGCCATCTTGATGGGCATAAACCTCAAGGCTGCCACCTTATGCATGTTATAGCGTAGACTTTAAAATCCAACAACAGAACATTGCTAACCTCACTCTTGCCATCTTGAAAAGTTCAGTGTTCCAAACACTAGTTCGAAAAACGTAACTCATCGCACCTCAGGGATTTTATTAGGTAAGACGTAACCCCTAGGTTCCATTCCTTGTTCTGAACATAAAACCATTTACCAATAAAGATTAATTTTCTACACTTAACAAAGTACAAGCGTTCTTGCTGATAGCGATCGATGAGGTTGTTGCTCTTTTAGCCCTTTAGCCCATTAGCCCTTCTGCCCATTAGCCCTTTAGCCCATTAGCCCTTTTGCCCATTAGCCCTTCAGCCAATTAGCCCTACAAGGAATGTGCGGTAAGGAGGAGGAAGAGTCCTTTCATCCTTTTTGCCCTTCTGATAAGATGTAACCCCTGGGTTCCATACCCTGTCACGATTTTTTTTTCGGCTTAGCATTTTGCATTGTAGCCCTCGCCTGCATAAGCTACATGCTTGTAATCTATGCCAACAGATTGAAACAATATGTTTCCGAACCGATATTTCATGTTACATATTTATGTAATAACTTGTTCAACAGCTAGGGACTTAAATGTAAGCAGAGTATTTCTTATAGCACTAGCGTTCTGTTTAATTTTACTTCCCGCATAAGCTACATGCTTGTAACCCATGCCAACAGATTGACTGATATTTCATGTTACATGTTTATGCGATAACTTGTTCGACTGATTTTCACACAAGACGAATGATGGAAGGTAAATAATTTGAAGTTATACTTTGGCTATATCGTTTACCGAGCGAGTTAGCTGCGCAGTATGGGTACAGTGTGTTTTTGATTTTTTTACACTAGGCAAATCATTGAAGTTGTAGTTTTGCAATATTGCTTACTGAGCGAGTTAGCTACGCGATATGTGCACAGTGTGTTTCCATAGTTTTTGATTTTACACTAAGCAAATCATCAAAATTGTACTTTTGCTCTGAACACATCAAACATTGTTCTGATCATATGTTGAGGTTAACAACATCGATTACAGTGTACGATTCTAGTCTTGTTATGTTTCATTCTGATCTTCTTAGAACAAGGGTACCCCTAACATGTTCTAAACACATGTTGTATTGAGTACAGTGTTCGATTCTAGTCTTGATCACTTATTTTGTGTTCTGAACACATCGATCAATGTTCTGATCACATGTTGTATCGAGTACAGTGTTCGATTCTAGTCATGATCACTTATTTTGTGTTCTGAACACATCAATCAATGTTCTGATCACATGTTGAAGTTAACAACATCGAAGACAGTGTTCTATTCTAGTCTTGTTATGTTTCAATCTGATCTTTTTAGAACAAGGGTATCCCCTGACATATTCTAAACACACGATGTAGTGAGTACAGTGTTCATTTCTAGTCTTGATCACTTATTTTGTTTTCTGAACGCATCAATCAATGTTCTGATCACATGTCGTATCGAGTACAGCGTTTGATTCTACTCTTCTTATGTTCCGAAAGTCTAAACATGCACAATAATGTTATCGCTGCACATGCTTGCCTTCGCGATGCAGGTTTAAACTTGTTCGATATAAAGCTATGCCTTGACATAAGAGGCGGAGGAGGAGGTAGAGAAGGAGGAGGAGGAGGAGGAGAATGATAAGGCTTTAACAGCCTATGTATAGTCGCCATTGTTTAAAGATGATAGCTGTCAAAAGAATTTTTAAAATTATCCAGCACCACATTTCAGCTAAAGAGGGCAGCAGGGTGCTCTGTTGATTAAGCACATAGAATTTCAAATTGCCCTCCACCGCATGCATAACAGCAGCTGTTATCTTGCGCAGTAGCCTCTATGCTAGCTTTCTTCATAAAAGTAGCCGCCATCTTGTGCGAGCACCCCTAGGCTGTCTCATAAGGAGCTATGTATAGTCAGAATTTGGTGTCCGCCATCATGCGTAAGCATCCCTAGGACGTCTCAAGCCATCTTGTGTCTCATAAGAGCAGCCACCATCTTGTAGAAATAGATAGCTGCCAATGCCAAAGGGCTTAAGTAGGAATCGAACCGTTGATCTCATCATTAGACTATGTTTTTTCTTGTTCCTGATACTACGAACCTACGTATTAGGCGGAAAACTTTTGTCCGTTTTGCTCTACGATGCACCGTTTTCGAGATATTTAACATTTTGCATTTAAGCCTCCAAATTTAATGAATCGAACCAGCACGGTACGTTATACTCTCTAGCATAGCTAGACCTGATCATGTTACGAAGACTCGCTTCAATACAAGCTAAAACAGAGCAAATGCCAAAGGGCCTAAGTAGGAACCGAACCGTTGATCCCATCATTAGACTACGGTTTTCTTGTTCCTCATACTGCGAACCTACGTATTAGGCAGAAAAATTTTGTCCGTTTTGCTCTACGGTGCACCGTTTTCGATATATTTAACATTTTGCATTTAAGCCCTAAATTTAATGAATCGAACTAGCACGACACGTTAGCCTCTAAGCTAGCTTTCTTCATAAGAGTAGCAACCATCTTGCGCAAGCACCCTTAAAGCGTCTCATAAGGAGTTGTGTATAGCCGCCATCTTGCGCAAGCATCCTTAGGGCGTCTCAAGCCATCTTGTGCAAGGACCCTTAAGCCGTCCCATAAGAGCAGTCGCTATCTTGCGCAAGCATCCCTAGGGCATCTCATAAGGAACCATGTATAACTGCCATCTTGCGCAAGCATCCCAAGGGCGTCTCATAAGAACCTGTGTATAGCAGCCATCTTGCGTAAGCACCCTTAAGGAGTCATGAATAGCCGCCATCTTATGCGATTAGCGTCGAGAGAGGGCTGCTGTAGAATTTTTCTTTTTAAATTATCCACCACCACATTTCAAAGGTATCTAGCTAAGGATGGCAGCACTGCGGATGACTGGTGACGAATTTACATCTACTACGATAAAGAGGGCAGCACGGTGCTCTCTGGATTAAAGATGGCGGATGACAGCTGTCAAAAAGCACGTGGCGATGTTAACAAACAAGAGCACGTGGAATTTGCCGCCACCACATTTCAAATGTATCTAACTAAAGAGGTCAGCACTATGCTCTGTTGATTAAATATGGCGGATGGTAGCTGTCAAGAAAGCACGTGAGTTTGTTTCCAAACAAGAGCACGTGGAATTTTTCAATTTGCCGCCACCACATAGAGGGCAGCACGGTGCTCTCTTGATTAAAGATGGCGGATGATAGCTAACAGAACTTTTCAAATTGCCCGCTACTACGTGCTTAAGGTAGTAGCCATAAAGAGGGTAGCACGGTGTTCTGTGGATTAAAGATGGCGGATGGCAGGTGATGAAATTGCCCGCATGATAGCAGCACAGTGCTCTGTTGATTAAAGATGGCGGATGACAGCTGTCAAGAAAGCACATGGCTTTGTTTCCAAACAAGAGCACGTGGAATTTGCCGCCACCACATTTCAAAGGTATCCAGCTAAAGAGGGCAGCACTATGCTCTGTTGATTAAAGATGGCGGATGGTAGCTGTCAAAAAAGCGCGTGAGTTTGTTTCCAAACAAGAGCATGTAGAATTTTTCAAATTGCCGCCACCACATAGAGGGCAGCACGGTGCTCTCTTGATTAAAGATGGCTGCTGTCACGTGGGATTGTCTGCCACGACATTTCAAAGGTATCTAGCTAAAGAGGGCAGCACGGTGCTCAAAGATGGCTGCTGCCAAAAAGCATTTTTCAAATTATCCGCCACCACATTTCAAAGGTAAGTAGCTAAATAGGGCAGCACTGTGCTCTATAGATTAAAGATGGCGGATGACAGCTGCACGTGGAAGGTAAGTAGCTAAAGAGGGCAGCACTGTGCTCTATAGATTAAAGATGGCGGATGTCAGCTGCACGTGGATTTGTTTATCTCACGCTAGTGAGGTTAAGTTGGTAGCACTAAGGTTTAAGCCCGACAAGATGGCAGCACTGCTGATGACAGGTGAGGAATTTTACATCTACTACGATAAAGAGGGCAGCACAGTGCTCTGTAGTTTAAAGATGGCGGATGACAGCTGTCAAAAAAGCACGTGGCTGTCAAAAAACACGTGGCTTTGTTTACCTCGCGCTAGTTAGGTTATGTTGGTACTACTGTGGTTTAGGCCCTTCAAGATGGCTGTACTGAGGTTAGCGATGCGTTGTTGTCTGTCAAAAAGCACGTGGCTGTCAAAAAACACGTGGCTTTGTTTATCTCACGCTAGTTAGGTTAAGTTGGCACTACTGAGGTTTAGGCCCGTCAAGATGGCAGTACTGAGTTTAGCGATGCGTTGTTGTCGATGACAGCTGTCAAAAAGCACGTGGCTTTGTTTACAAATCTGTCAAAAAGCACGTGGCTGTCAAAAAACACGTGGCTTTGTTTATCTCGAGCTAGTTAGGTTAAGTTGGCACTACTGAGGTTTAGGCCCGTAAAGATGGCAGTACTGAGGTTAGCGATGCGTTGTTGTCGATGACAGCTGTCAAAAAGCACGTGGCTTTGTTTACCAATTCAAATTTCCCGCGGGAGGTGGAGGAGGCATCTGGGAGGCCTCTGGCTGAGGTGGAGGTTGGGGTGGCATCTGGGAGGCCTCTGGCTGAGGTGGAGGTGGAGGTGGCCTCTGTGAGCCCGAGGTGGAGGTGGCGCCCGAATCCCTGTATTATACTACTGACACAGGTTTGGAGGCAGGGTCCTTAATGGCAGAATGGTAATGAAATCATTGAAGGGAAGGTTTTCAAACAAGGATTTAAACAAAAAATGAAATTTAAGTTAGGATGTAACTTAAATTCATAGAATATTGCACAGCCAACAGGGGCAGAAGGTCTCCTTATTCTAACTTGATTATATCAATCTTAAACTAATAAGATGCTAAGGAAAGAAATATATTTAAATCAGCAACATCATCACTTGGTGGCATATAATGAAGAAGCAAATGCCTTTCACACAGGTTCTACTTGACACAGGTGTAGCCCTAAAATCCTATCATTTCCCGCGTTACTCACGGAAAGGTTGACAGGAGAAAGGAAATCAAGGCTAATGCAGGGTCAATGAAATCTGGGGGCAAGCTTGCCCGCGGGAACAAAGTTTTTAACCATTACCTGATCTCCAATTATTTTAAATGGTGGGTTTTTGTCCAAGGCCATACCTCATTTTTACTCTCTGATGAGAGGCCTTAAGATTATTTCTAGCTTTTCTCCATAAATCCCGGATATTATCTGGATCAATTGCCTGTGGCAAAAGCTCGTTGATTGACTACGAATTTGACAAATGAGTTTTTGGGACAAACATAAACGTAAGAGAAATTGGAGAAACTTGTGCGACTAATGAACGGCCGAGTTAAAGGCTAATGATAACCAGTGTAAGGAAGTGTCCCTTTGGGAATGATCTCCGTGGTGGAAAGTAATAAGGGCCGGTCGAGGATTATGATTAACCCACTCAGCTAGAGATGGTTGTGGTGGTACGCAGACGTCGTGCAATGCGAGATAGAGAGATCGAAATTAATTAGAGGGGAACGGCTTAGCGTTATCAGGAACAATATAGTGACCGGGCCCAAAAGAGGACAACAGCATTGAGACAAGAAATAGTGGACCGAGTAGTGGCAAGCCTAGTCGAAAACAGCCATGAGAACCGTGTGAAACCATCCACAAACACAACAATGAATTAACTCCCACTCCCTTTATATTGAGGGAATTAATCGACGTAATCCATGTACAATCTCTCCATAGGGCGAGATGCTTGGTGTGAGTACAATAGTCCTTAACTGGTAGACAACATGGGATTGCTAATCATACATGACTTACCGTACATGCTTTAACCAGTTCCCTACTATCGCCATTCATACTCTTCCAGATAAACGTCCCTCATATCTTCTCTCTGCTTCTGTAGATTTCAACTGAAGAGTGCAGCACTGTTCTCTCTGGATTAAAGATGGCGGATGACAGCTGTCAGAAAAGTACATGGTTTGTTTCCAAACAAGAGCACGTAGAATTTGCAGCCACTACATTTCAAAGGTAAGTAGCTAAAGAGGGCAACACGGTGCTCTCTGGATTAAAAATGGCGGATGATAGCTGTCAAAAAAGCGCATAGGTTTGTTTCCAAACAAGAGCATGTAGAATTTGCCGCCACCAGATTTCAAAGGTATCTAGCTAAAGAGTGCAGCACTGAGGTTTGTGATGCAAGATGGCGGATGACAGCTGTCAGAAAAAAGCACGTGAGTTTGTTTCCAAACAAGAGTACGTGGAATTTGCCGCCACCACAAAGAGGGCAGCACTGTGCTCAAAGATGGCTGCTGTCACGTGGAACTGTCTGCCACCACAGATATCTAGCTAAAGAGGGCAGCACGGTGCTCAAAGATGGCTGCTGTCAAAAAGTATTTTTCAAATTATCCTCCACCACATTTCAAAGGTAAGTAGCTAAAAAGGGCAGCACTGTGCTCTATAGATTGAAGATGGTGGATGACAGCTGTCAGAAAAGCACGTGGATTTGTTTATCTCGCGCTAGTTAGGTTAAGTTGGTACCACTAAGGTTTAGACCCGCCAAGATGGCAGCACTGCCGACGACAGGTGACGAATTTGCAGCTACTGCGATAAAGAGGGCAGCACGGTGCTCTGTAGTTTAAAGATGGCGGATGACAGCTGTCAAAAAGTACGTGGATTTGTTTACCGATTCAAATCTCGCGCTAGTGAGGTTAAGTTGGTACTAATGAGGTTTAGGCCCGTCAAGATGGCAGCAGTGAGGTTAGCGATGCGTTGTTGTCTGTCAAAAAGCACGTGGCTGTCAAAAAGCACGTGGCTTTGTTTACAAATTCAAATCTCGCGCTAGTTAGGTTAAGTTGGTACCACTGAGGTTTAGGCCCGTCAAGATGGCAGTACTGAGGTTAGCGATGCGTTGTTGTCTGTCAAAAAGCACGTGGCTGTCAAAGAACACGTGGATTTGTTTATCTCGCGCTAGTTAGGTTAAGTTGGTACCACTGAGGTTTAGGCCCGTCAAGATGGCAGCAGTGAGGTTAGCGATGCGTTGTTGTCGATGACAGCTGTCAAAGAGCACGTGGCTTTGTGTATAAATTAAAATCTTGCGCCAAAATTCAAATTTCCCGCCAAAATTCAAAATTTCCGCCAAAATTCAAAATTTCCGCGGGAGGAGGAGGAGGCCGCCGAACTGTCCTATTATACTACTAGTATTCACAAGATTTGCCCTCTGCTAGTGCTGTATGTCATTATTGTGGAAAACTAGGCCATTTTATAAAGTGTTGTAGGAAGAATGCAATCATTCTTTGGGATTGAACATAGCCAGTCTCAACGGGAAGAGAATGATTATCTCGGCGAATGGTCAGTACTGGAATTTAACTCGTAGGCCGATATTCCTTGTCGCAATAAGTAATACTTGTTTTCAAGTCGAAATTTAATCTCGACATTATTCCAGACTCCGGCACAAATAAGTTCTACTTAATAGCAATATACTTAATAAAGACTAACTTCATGAAGCTGAACATATTGGAATTCATAGTCGTTTACGTGATGAAATAAGTTGAACTTCGTCAAATCAAGGAGACCTTTGACTTATTTGGCATCTTAATCTATAAAACGGGTGACGATAATGAGGAAGTGTTGGAAGAAATTTGTGCTCCAAAGTGATACTTGCGAAATATTATGGACCCATTTGAATTTTACAGTGAAGTGGATTTCTAAAGGAGGTTTCGCCTCCATTAAAGCATCGTTTTGGAGGTTATACCCCCAAAGGTAAAACCAGTTCTGGTGAAAAGAAACCAGTAGCGGCGAATGGGTATTAGAAGTGGGGGAGGGGGGCAAAAACATACACAGACGACAGAAAGTAGCCTGGCTGAGGGATATAGCAGGGGGTGGGGGGTTATACACATCAAAACTGAACAAACAATATATAAAATGGTAGGTTTTTGATGTTCTTTGAGCGAAGTTCGAATGGGAGGTAAAGGTTGACAGTTTAGTAACTTATGTGCGGCTATAATAGCTTCTTTTAAGATTTTGATTCAATACTATACAATAAAACATTCAGCAAGGATACAATATTACACATGTATTGCAATTAAATAGAAGTACGGCTTGATTATAAAACTAAAAAATCATTTAGTATTTGAGTACACTCAAAGAAACTAACACACAATATTAAAGGGTGACTAATGCAAGCGGCAAGCAGGTGAGTCATACCTCAGTGTCCATGACCTTGGCAAAAAATATACCCCTGATACCCCTCCTCATAGCATTTGCGAAGTCTCCACTACTTGCTGTGGCACAATACAAATCAGTTAGCCGCGACGAATGACATTTTATGCGTATTTTCGCTATTAATTTTGTTAATAATAACAAATTTGTACAAATGGCTTTTTTAATTCCTATAATTCCTAGTTTCAGTCGGTTAAAATGGAATAAAATGTAATGTTTTCTCTACAAAGTTGGGGAGGCGACTAACCCCCCTCGTCCCCCTTAGTCGCCGCTACTGAAAGAAACCAGCGAGGCTTGCCTCCTCCTCCACCACTGCATCTTCTTGTTTGCCTGAGATTTTATGCCACAGGAAGCTTTCAGGTATGTTCCATACGATGAAATATTGCAGATAAATTTAATATAATGCGATGTTGCTCGGTAACGTTATGGTTCTTTAATACGAAAGTATCATATGCATATATTTCTCGTAGCTTACATTTAATTTAGATCAAATATTTAAAATGTTTTTAAAAATCCTATTGCTGCTCTTTGAAGGAAATACAGTTTAGTTTCATAATGAAGGAATATTATTCTAATCTACGTACAATATCATCATTGTAGAGTCAGCTGTAGCAATTCGACTGCCATCTATGCCCTTTAGTATTGGCACTGTGAAAGCTCCTGGCTGCAATCCTAGTCTATTCAAAGTCTTTATCCTGCCGACATTTCCATTGCTAAACATTAAACAAGCATCATATGCTGCTATTTTCATCACATTTGAAGAGACAAATAAGGTTTTGGGACATCTCATCCATATAAGGGAGTTGAATATTTCATTCTGTTGAATTTCTTACCTACTGACATCAATTTAGTCTTCGAAAGTCTAATTTTCATACCATACTCATTGCACCTATTTTCAAGTTCCAAGATATTACACTGCAGGCTTTCGGCACAATCTGCCATTAAGACCAAGTCTTCAGCATAGGCCAGACTGCTTACTACATTTCTACGTACCGGATCCCTCCCTGTCAAGTTATACCTTTCAGCAGATGATCCATGTAAATTACGAACAGTAAAGGTGAAAGATTACGGCCTTGTCTAACTCCTGTAAGTAAGAACCAAGAACTCATTCTACCTTCAATTCTCACTGAAGCCCAATTGTCAACATAAGTGCCTTTTATTGATTTCAATGTTCTTTCTACCTTGAATTCCATTGTCCCCCAGTATGGCGAACATCTTTTCCCTCGCTACCCTGTCATATGCTTGCTCTAGATCTACGAAACATAAACATAAAGAGTAATTATTCATCTCGTAACATTTTTCAATGACCAGGCGCATACTGAAATTCGGATCCTGACAGCTCCTCTGTGGTCTGAAACCACACTGGTTTTCATCCAACTTCCTCTCAACAATTGATCACACCCTCCCTTCCAAGATGCCAGTGAATACTTTGCTTGGTATAGTAATCAATGAGATACCTCGATAGTTGTTGTAATACTTCCTGTTCACTTGCTTACAGATAGGTGCAATTACTGCTATTGTCCAATCTGAAGGTACCTTAACAACACTCCATGCTAATCTTACTACTTACTACCATTTCATCCCTGCCTTCCCACTACACTTCACCATTTCAGGTCTAATTTCATCTATTCCTGCTGCTTTATGACAATGGAGTTTTTTTACCATCCTTTCCATTTTCTCAAGCGTAATTTCACCAACATCATATTCCTCCTCCCCATGAGCTTGGCTGTTCACAACACCACCAGGAAGATTTCCTTTTACATTGGGAAGCTGTTCAAAATATTCCCTCCACCTCTCCAGTGATTCCCTGGGATCTATTATGAGTTCACCTGAATTACTCAAAACACTGTTCATTTCCTTTTTCCAAGATTCCTTATTACTGTCCAGAAATGTTTCCCCGGTGCTTGACCTAGCCTTTCCAGGTTATTACCAAAAATCTCCTCACGACTTCTTTTTGGATTCAACGACTATTTTTTCGCTCTGTTTCTTTCATCAACGTACAAATCCCTGTCTGCTTCGGCCCTTGTTTGGAGCCATTTCTGATAAGCCTTCTTTTTACGTTTACAAGCTGCTCTCACTTAATCATTCCACCGAGTTGTTCACCTTTTCTCATTTTACACACAGTTGTTCCTAGGCATTCCCTTGCTGCTTCTACTACAACATCCCTGTATGCCCCCCATTCCCTTTCTATATCCTGAACCTGCTTACTATCTAATGTTCGAAACTTCTCACTAATCATATCAATGTATTTCTGCCTAATTTCCTCATCCTGGATATTTTCTACCCTTATTCGTTTGCAGACAGACTTCACAATCTCAAATCTTTGATTCAAGTGTTCTCTAACTTATATTTTTGTTAGTTTAATGTACAGTTCTTCCTACGTTTTTCGAGCTACTCTGATGAAACTTGGAATGTTTCTATAAAACATTATTATAAATAACTTCATGAAAAAAACATGTAAAATATATATTTCGTATTTTGTGGGGTAACGAGTCACTATATTTTTTCCAAAATTAATCCATCAAATTTGAATTGCTCTAAAAACAAAATAAAATAAGATATCAAATATTCGTTCCACATATATCTTCAAATGGCTAAGGCGGATTCCAATTATACCTCATTTATCTACGACATGGCCTTTCCTTAACTCCTCCTCAATAGATATGCCTGCTTCATGTCTGTGTAGAGGTATGGTGGTGGTTGATTATTGGTCCCCAATATTTGTAGGTTAAAGGAGAAAGTTATTTGTTTATTTTATTTTAACATCTTGTTCAATCCTCAACATATTATGCAAATCTTAAACAAACATACAGATTATTAAAACCTTTTCACTAAATCTTCATTTATATCTGAAACAAAGCTGGTATGTACAGGTACTTTCAGGGGAGACGTATGCAAAATTGCACTTCATTAAAGGATTTATTGTATCTCAGAGAGTTTTAAAGATAACATTATATAATTTGATATACATGGTTATCAGTGTTCTAAGTATACGCGTGTGAATGTTTGTGATCACTTAAATGGTTCCTACGCTAGAAATATTTGAACTTTCAAATTAACCTATTTAGAAAATCATCAACTTCTAAGTTACCGTACCAAATTTGGCACATAATATCTAAAGAATAAGTTGAAGATATATGTGGAACGAATATTTGATATCTTATTTAATTTTATTTTTTAGAGCATTTCACATTTGATGGATTAATTTTGGAAAAAAATATAGCGACTCGTTACCCCATAAAATACGAAATATGTATTTTCAATATATTTTCCATAAAGTTATTTATAATAATGTTTTATAGAAACATACCAAGTTTCATCACAGTACCGGTACCTCGAAAAACGTAGGAGGAAAGATACATTAAACTAACAAAAATGTAAGTTAGAGAACACTTGAATCGAAGATTTGAGATTGTTTATAATGTTTTACGATTCATCTAATGAATTAGTGCAGACCATATCCATATTCCTCAGTGTCCTCTTCCTCCTCCAGATGTTTCCCATTTGAATTTCTCATTTGATGAGCAATAGTTTACAATATCATCATTGTAGAGTCAGCTGTAGCAATTCGACTGTCATTTATGCCCTTTAGTACTGGCACTGTGAAAGCTCCTGGCTGCAATCCTACTCTATTCAAAGTCTTTATCCTGCCGACATTTCCATTGCTAAACATTAAACAAGCATCATATGCTGCTAATTTCATCACATTTGAAGAGACAAATAAGGTTTTGGGACATCTCATCCATATAAGGGAGTTGAATATTTCATTACGATTCTGAGTTCTGCCTCGCAAACAGTTCTGTAACGAATTGGATTGGCCAGAACGCTAAAGATAGGTTTTACTACATTCATGACAGCTTCAGGTAGACTATGCTTGTGGGAATAAGGAGTTCCAGCTTACTCAGCTTGTTTGAATTTACACCGTGAAATATTACATAGGTTATGAACAGGATTTTGGTCAGTTGACAGTTTGTGAAGATAAATGGCCCAAACTGTTCTTTGCATATCCGTCACATTTCCATACTTCTCTCTTAGAGCCCTCCCATAATATACCTGCAAAGTAAGTATTTCTTTATCAGTACGCCTGGTGGTGGTGGTGGTGGTGGTGGTGTTGAATATTGTTTTAAGAGGAAGTACAACTAGGCACCCATCCTCTATATAACACTAATCAGTGAGAAAAAAGTAGAAGGGGTCCGACACTTCGAAAAGTGAAGATATCGGCCAAAGGAAGACAAGGGCCACGAAGGGCGTGAAAATGAAAGACTCCCTAGCCCTCGCAAACCTAATAGCGTCGGGGTCGGAAAATAACAAGAGTTGACCAAGGGAGGTCGGATAGGATAGATGAAAGTGAGGAGCCTGGCACAGGTAAGTGGAAGAAATGCCAGGTCTCAGCTGAGAGCCCCGTGGTCGCCAACCCACGCTTGAAAGTTCAGAGCCCCTGAGGCCCCTTTTAGTCGCCTCTTACGACAGGCAGGGGATACCGTGGGTGTTATTCTACCGCCCCCACCCACAGGGGGATATCAGTACGCCTATTATCACCTCGTACAGACTTGTCATCTCCATTTTTTTGACCCGTGAGTACCTTCTTCCCCACATTCTCTTCTGAATATGCCCAACAAATTCTGACTTTACAATCTTACAATCTGGGCAACAAAGTTCACATTCTAAGACAGTTTTGAACGAACTTGAGTCACGATCGTCAAGATATTTCACATACCTGACTCCATATTTTTCAACACTTCTTTGAAGAATAAGTTTCATCCCAGCTCGCTCCATCCCACAATTGGAACCGGATTAATTTGCACAGCAGATATTTTTATGTTCACTTTGCCATTTCCTCTCTTCCTCTACACTATCACATTCTTTCTAAGGGCAGATCAAGTATTCTTCCGGTGTCAATGCTGATGACTGATGAAACATCATAAAGTGATTGTGCCCAATACCATCGCAAGATACACACAAATCAGTAACGGGAACATCTGATTCATTTGTTTCGAGATCACTCTAATATCAACATGAAGCTATGCTAGAAGGTTAGGTCAAAGTTTTAAGAGTATTATGTCAGCATATAGGAAAACTGCAACAATACCCACTGACTGGAAACGATCCATCATCTACGTTCCTATACCAAAAAAGGCGATCTGTTGGACTGCACAAACTACAACACGCTTGTCCTAATGTCACATGTTAGTAAGGTGTTGCTAAAGATCATGCAACGAAGATTAGAACCTTAATTGTCTAAAACTCAAGCTGGCTTTAGGATAGATATCATTAATAATATGCTAAATAGAGCATAGGAGTTGGTCATCATTTGATAGTGTAAATCACAGGACCATGTGGGATGCCCTCTCTGTTTTGGACCCCAAATAACGATTTAAATTCACACTCTTGACTTTGTTACATGGTTCTCCGCGTATATTTTCCATTGAATTTTCTGACCCCAACTTGGCAGGTTCGATCCTGGCTCACTCCGGTGGTATTTGAAGGTGTTCAAATACGTCATACCCATGCTGATTGATTTACGGGCAAGTAAAGTGGTCTTTAGGGAGTAAATTCCGGCACCTCGGCTTCTCCGAAAACTGTAAATGAACAGTAGTTAGTGGTACGTAAGCAAATAACAAATATATTCAATACTATTGCTGAAATTTTACCTTTTCTATTCTTCTGGGTTTATTTTATCTTACTGTATATTATTTACATCTCATTAGCAACGGTGAGGTCTGGATTCGTGGTCGTTCCTTATAGTTAACCCCTGTAATACTAACGGGGGTACTTTGTGCCCACCACCTGCTATTTCTTGCTCTGTTCTTTTCTACACTTGATATTAAAAGGCTGTAAGATGTGTTTATTGTTACCAACCAAAAATGACTCTGAATGGTGTAGTAGGTCCGCTAATTTTTACCGTCTGAAGGCGGCACAGTCATTCAAACATCAGTAAGTAAGATGTAATCCCACCCCCACCACATACTTAGTATTGGCCGGATTTATAACGTTGTTGGCCACTCACAGTAAAATTGAAATAGTTTCTTTGTTGACTGCTACTAGACATTACTAACTGGATAGTTCTATGTGTACTCCAAGAGCATTGCACCTGATGATGCTAGAATACTCTCCGAGATAGCTAATTCTTCCGAAGGCGACGACAGTGATATTGCAGTTAGTGAAAACAAAGATGGAATTTAGAATATATGTATAAGAATGTATAAGAAAACGAGCTAGATTACCATCATGCAAGAGATACACAGAGAAACACAGTTCCAAAACCGTTATCCGCAAAAGCGTAGAAATGATTCAACAGACTGAAAGTAGAACATTGAAAATATTTTTATTTTAACAATAGCTCAGTCAGCTGTTTATTTATGGGGTTGACAGCTGATAATGTTACCAAGTTGAAATAATGATCTCATTAGTTTATTGTAAGGAATATAAAATACGTTGGTAAATATCTCCAATAATAAACATCAGAGATTCCCAGAGACTTGACTTTAAGTGGTGGTCACAAAGCACACCCCGGTTGGTATACAATGACATTAAAAATAGGGTTGGCATTCCTAAGGTTAAAATTGAAAGTCACGCGGATAACAATAGAACAAGAGTTGAACTTCTTGGATGAGGGTGACAGTGGGTTCAGTGAGATGACGTATGCATAGAGTGGAACTTTCTTTCACACGTCAAAGGAAAACTAGAATGCAACGTTGAGTTATTGATGCTAGTAAAATAAATTTAAAATTATCTTCCGGAAAATATATTTAAAATAAATTGTTAGATGATGTAAATATCTGTGAGTTTTCCGCAAATATGAACTAAAGCTGGAAATATGGTCATAATAATGATAACACCCGCTGCGCGGCGGAAATACTCTAACCATCTTGGTGTGAGACTCTCGACCCTCTTGACGCAAGCGTGACGCCCAGGCGTCAGAGCAAAGGAACACTACGACTGTCTCGAGGATGAACATCTTTATTATACACTTTTATGTCTTTCAGCGTTCAGTCTGCAAGCCTTGTGAACTTACTAAACGCCTCAACAATCATCTATATGCAACTATCCCTGAGACCTCGTATATCTCCATATTCTTATCTTTAAAACTGATTCTGACCATCGTCTTCTGTGTTTCCCTCTACGTCACTTACATTCCACAACTACTTCATTATTCTCCTAGACAACCTACCTTCCTCCGCTCGCTTCACATGACCACTCCACAGAAGCCGGTTCACGTGTACCGCTTCATTTATCGTGTTCATTCCTAGTACCTTCCTGTCATTGTTCCCACCTCTTTGTACCAGCTATTTCTAACAGCAAACAGACTGGTACACAGATAGCTGACCTCCTTCTTACAGAACACGGTGGCTGCGCGGTTAGAGTCACGCACCTGTCAACACCACTGTCGGCAGCCCTGAAGCTGGTTGTCCGTGGTTTCCCATTTTGATACCAGGCAAATGCTGGGGCGCTTCCTTCCCACTGCTGTCCCGTCGTCATAAGACTTATCTGTGTCGTAAAGCAAATTGTAAAATAAATAAAACACACACTGCGAGCTTCACACTTACTGTGCTACCATCCTGGGAGAATACACATCCTAAATAGCTGAAGTGATCTACCTGTTCCAGATTTGTATCACCAACTTCAGATTACATTCTCTTAGGTTTCTGGATACTCACTGCATTAGCTTCGCTGTACCAATCACACTTACTGTGCTACAATCCTGGGAGAATACCAATCCTAAATAGCTGAAGTGATCTACCTGTTCCAGATTTGTATCACCAGCTTCACATTCAATTCGCTTAGGTTTCTGGATACTAACTGCATCTATTTTCAAATTACTACTAAGCCACCATATCTCAGTGTTAGAGCAACCAACGCGAAGTTTCTAGATCACAGGCTTTCAGCACAGTCTGCCAAAGGCCGAGTTGCTTACCACATTACCACCTAATTGAGTCCCTCCTTGACAGTTTATACTTTACAATAGTTTATCCATTAAAAGTACGAATAACAAACAGCTTTGTCTAATCCCTGTAAGTCGTCGAGCAAAGAACTCTTTCCGCTCTCTGTACCCCAATTGTCATCATAAATGTCTTTGATTGCTCAATTATAGTTATACAGTATACATATATTATTTGCTTTACGCCGCACATCAACACAGATATGTCTTATGGCGTCGCTGCGATAGGAGCGGCCTACGAGAGGGAAGGAAGCTTCCGTGGCCTTAATTAACGTACAGCCACCTTTAGGACTGCCAACAGTGTGGTTCGAACTCACTATGTCCCAGATGCAAGCTCACAGCTGCACGCCCCCAACTACACGGTCGACTCACCCGATAATCATAGCGTATTATATTATATTATATTATATTATATTATATTATATTATATTATATTATATTATATTATAATATAATGAAAATTTAGTGTGGCTATTTCTAGCCGGGTGCAGCCCTTGTAAAGCAGACCCTCCGATGAAGGTGGGCGGCATCTGCCATATATAGACAACTGCATTATATTGTAGTGGAGGTTAGTGTTAGGTGTAGCGTGTGAGTTGCAGCGATGTTGGAGACAGCACAAACACCCAGCCCCCGAGACACTGGAATTAATCTATGAAGGCTAAAATCCCCGAACCGGCCGGAAATCGAACTCCGGACCCTCTGAACCGAAGACCAGTATGCTGACCATTCAGCCAACGTGTCGGACATTATATTATATTATATTATATTATATTATATTATATTATATTATATTATATTATATTATATTATATTATATTATATTATATTATATTATATTAGCGGCGCCAACGGCCGTAGCCGTGTTGAAACACTGGATCCCGTGAGATCTCCGAAGTTAAGCAACATTGGGCGTGGTCAGGAGTTGGATGGGTTGCCATGCGCTGTTGGTGGGGGTTAAGGGAATGGAGGAGCGGAAAGGAACTGGCCACCCTACCGCACATAAACTCCGGCTCAGGAACACCTCTGCGGAGGTTCGGACCTGCCTTCGGGCAGAATAACCCTTATATTAGCGGCTGAAGAGGGCATAGGCCTTTGATTAGGAGCAGATGCAAAAAAAATCCAGCGAAAACATTTGTTTTCACTAGGTAATAAATTCTTTCTCGTTTCTGTAGTGTAGTGGTTAGTGTGATTAGCTGTCACTCCCGGAGGCCCAGGTTCGATTCCCTACTCTGCTACGAAATTTGAACAGTTGTACGAGGGCTGGAAGGGGTCCACTCAGCCTCAGGAGGTCAACCGAGTAGAGGTGGGTTCGATTCCCACCTCAGCCATCCTGGAAGTGGTTTTCCATGGTATCCACCTCTCCTCCAGTCAAATGTCAGGATGGTACCTAACCTAAGGCTACTTCCACTTCCTTCCCTCTTCCTTGTCAACCCCTTCCAATCTTCCCATCCTCCACCAAGGCCCCTGTTCAGCATAGCAAGTGAGGTCGCTTGGGCGAGGTACTGGCCATCCTCCCAAGTTGTATCCCCCACCCAATGTCTCATGCTCCAGGACACTGCCCCCGAGGCGGTAGAGCGCGATCACTCGCTGAATCGGAGGGAAAATCCAACCCTGGAGGGTAAACATTAAGAAGAAGAAGACAAATTCCTTCTTTATTAATCGATTTACCCTACAGGGATGGTTTATTCCTCAGACTCAGCGAGGGATCCCACGTCTACCGCTTCAAGAACAGTGTCCTGAAGCGTAAGACTTTGGGTTTGGGGATACAACTGGAAAAGAGGATAAGTACCTCGTAAAGTTGGCCTCTCAAAAGTTCAAATAAAGCGTATAGGAATGTTTTGAGATATTAGAGAGCTATCGGCTGTCCTGAGAATACTTTACTGCAGTTTCCTATTTTACTTGCAGGCAAACAGCCGAGTGCTTCCATCTGCTTACCCAGTTCCATTTCATCTTCATTTTTCTAGAAAAATCTTCAAATGTTGAGGATTTTTCCATCATTAAATATATTTCTCCCCTGTTCAAGTATTTTTGCCAATGAGCCTTATTTGTTCAAAATTTAACGATTAAAATCTCTCATACTTTTGTAGTCACATTCCCGCAGATACTTGCGACTTGTAGTCGCTAGCACACTGACGTTGGGAGCTTCACTAATACATCCATTTTATTTTCTCAATAATTACTTCTTTGTTGTTGTCTTTTTTTGTTTGTTTTAGAGCTATCTGCAATAATTTGAATCATTATTACTCCATGTTGCTTGACGTGAGTCTTATCGTTTGAATTAAAATGCAGCGCTGCGCTAAGTTCATTCGCACTGCGCCGAGTCTAACGCACTCTGTTCCTCCTTCAAGCTAAATTCTGTGATTCATAAGCAACTTTCACCTAATCCTTTTGTAGACATGATAAAGTATTTTATCAGAACAAAGAAGAGTTCGTAAATGTGAACAACTTCTGTTTTCAACGTGAAGTCGTGAGGTTAAATTGTTAGTCTTGCTCTACTAAGTTTCCAATAATAATGAGTCAAGGTCAGACGAACAGTGAATATTGTATATAATGAAGACAATAATGTAAATAGTTATTCTTTCTCTCTTTCTTAATCTGTTTACCCTTCAGGATTGGTTTTCCTCTCGGACTCAGCGAGGGATCCCACCTCTAACGCCTCAAGAGCAGTGTCCTGGAACGTGAGACTTTGGGTCGGGGATACAACTGGAGAGGAGGACCAGTACCCCACTAGCCTCTCCTGCCATGCAGAATAGGGGAATTGTGGAGGATGGGAAGACTGGAAGGGATAAGGAAGGAAGCGGTCGTGGCTTTAAGGTAGGTATCATCCCTGCATTCGTCTGGAGGAGAAGTAGAAAACCACAGAAGTACACTTCGAGGATGACTGGGGTGGCAATGGAACGCCCCTCTACTCAGTTGACCTCCCGAGGTTGAGTGGACCCCGTTCCAGCCCTCGTAAAACTTGTCAAATTTCGTGGCAGAGCCGGGAATCAAACCCCGGCGTCCTTGGGTGGCAGATCATCACGCTAACCACTACACTACAGTGGCGGACATTATTATTATTATTTTTATTATTATTATATTTCATTTTACATAATTCACAATTTTATAATTGGGTTTATGACCTTCGGTACAATGTACATGGAAGAAGTACTATTTAGTACATACGCACATATACTTCATACATATCGGTATATACTTAACATTGTTGACAAATAGACTTGACAGATATTTACTATATATAAACGGTCAAAATTATTAGTGGACGATTTTCATTAGTCCTCTGTGTATGGTGGATGGTTCATGCCAATAAACTTTCTTACTATATGGCAAGTGGTCAGGATTGCTGCTCTTTGTAATTCTCTGTAAGTGAGAGGGTGGTGATTAAGAGCTTCAATGCTCCTGTGTAGTGTCTTTGGTATAATACCATTACATCCAATCACTACTGGAATTATGATAACATTGTTGAGTTTCCACATGGTTTTTATCTCTGCGGCCAGATTAGGGCATGGTATGTCTATTATGAAGCAGATTTTCTTGTTTTTATCTACGAAAGTTATATCTGGTCTATTGCAGGTAATTGTTTTATCAGTGATGATACTTCTATCACAGTAAATTTTGTAATTTTCACTTTCCAAGACTGATTGGGGTTTGTAATTCCAATATGCTGTGGTACAATGGATTAGGTTATTTTGTCGGGCTAATTTTTGGTGAATGATTTTTGTAATTTGGTCATGTCTGTACTTGTAGTCTGTGTTTGCCATTAATTGACAACCTGAGGTTATGTGCTGGATGGTTTCTGGAGATGTATTACATCGTCGGCACAGATCTGAATAGACAGACGGATCATGTAGCATATGTTTCCTGTATTTCCTTGTGGCAATGACTTGATCTTGTATGGCAAACATGAAGCCCTCTGTTTCTGGGTATATATCCGAATGTGTCAGCCACTCATGCGACGCTTGTATGTCTATATATGGCTGATTTAACTCATTTGGATACCGCCCATGAAGAGGTTTCTTTTTCCATAGAATGATCTTTTCCTCATTTGTGGAGAATGGCATTGTAAGTGAAGCCGGGGTGTTCGTATTGTGGGGTGTAAAACCGTTATATGCCACAACCATTGCACTATGTAGGGCTGAGGTTTCTGATTTATGTTTGAAGTAGCACTTTAGTGATGTAATTTGTTCATTGTGTAATTTCTCAAGGTCTATTAGTCCACGACCTCCATCAGAAAGAGACAGAGTGAGACTTTCTGAGGCTGATTTTGGATGATGCATGTTGTGTTTTGTCAGTAACACATTCACTTTCGTTTGAAGGTCCTTCAACTCAGTTGTAGTCCACTTTATGACTCCAAATGAGTATGTGAGAACAGGTATAGGAAACGTGTTGATGGCCTTAACAATGCTTTTTCCTGTGAGCTTAGAACGTACGATTCGTCTTACTCGTTCAATATATGTCAATCTCAATGCCTGTTTTGTGTCCTTGTGTTGAATCCTGGCTGATTGGTTATATCCAAGATATCGATATATTTCATTTGCTGTCAGTGGTGAGATATCTGTTGCTTCAGAGAGGATGCCCTGTGCCGAGAAAGAGCCCCTCCTAATTGTCTGAGTAGCACATTTATCGAGTCCAAATTTCATGCAGATGTATGTGGAGAAATTGTGGGTAATTGAAACAAGGTGTTCAAGTTGTCTTTGTGATGCAGCATACAGTTTCAGATCATCCATATACAGAAGATGTGAAATTTTGTATATTGTTATTTGCTTATTTTTGATACTGAATCCGTATGTTGTTGAACTCAGTAAGTTTGATAGTGGGTTCAGATCAAGACAAAACCATAGCGGACTGAAGGAATCCCCTTGGAAAATGCCTCTTTTAATTGGAATGAGTTCAGTTACCACACATTCTTTTCCGATGCGGAGGTTAATAGTAGTTTTCCAAGTCTGCATGGTAGTTGCTAGAAAGGTCACTATTTTAGGATCAACATCATTTACTCTAAGGACCTCAACAAGCCAGGAATGTGGCACTGAGTCGAATGCCTTTCTATAATCTATGAAACAAGTGTGCAAATTTCGGTTGTTATGGTATGCTTTTTCCATGATCATACTATCAATTATTAATAGTTCTTTACAGCCTTTTTTGAACCGTTTGCAGCCCTTTTGTTCCTCAGCGATGATGTAATTGACCTTGCAATGATTCTGGATTCTATTTGCTACAAGTGATGTTATAATTTTGTATAAATTTGGTAGGCATGTGATTGGTCGGTAGTTAGCAGGATTTGCCGTGTTGTTATTTTTAGACTTTAGGTACGTGATTCCTGTAGTCAGAAAGTGTGGGAGGGCATCTGGTTAACTGATGAAAATTTGTATGTGGTAGGTGAGTAATCTGTGAACACTGGTGAATTTCTTATAATATTAATTGTGTATGCGGTCTATTCCTGGGGTCTTCCAATTGTGTAAATTGTTAATCGCTGTTACAACCTCCTCTAATGTGAAATCAGCTTGGGTCACGCTTTCAATATTCTCAGCTTTCTCCTTGATAGTTTCAAGTCAATGTGCCTCTTCATTATGTTGTATGGACGCATCCTATATAGTTGACCAGTATTCTCTTATGCTCTCTGCAGTTGGTATCCCATTGCTATTCTGCATGTTAGCTGTCTCAGGTGTCCTAAGTTTGTTGTAAAATAGTTTCTCATTCCCATTAAAAAGAGAGTTTTGTGCCTTTCTTTCCGTTGCCTTGCTATAGCGCTTGAGACGTTTACCAAGGGCGGTTAGTTTTTGCTTCATTGTATCTAAATGTTCGGTAATGAGAGCGTTTTCTGCATCTTTAGCAGAGTGGTTTTTGGTATTCCTCAATATTTTCCTTACGTGATTGCAAAGCCGAGTACTTCGATGACCATTGGTGTATTGAGTAAGTCGATTGATGTTCTGTCGTAGGTCTTCAATTCGTGATTTGAGTCGGCGCTGCCATGATGGTTCTCTATGTATTCGGTTCATTGACCTACTTGCATATCTTACTTTTCCCCCATTTGCCCTGATTGCTGCCACAGCAGCACAATAGATTGCGGTATGTACCTGGAGGAATGTCTGGTGTGTTTCTAAATATATTGGTAGAATGTTGGTATTCAACTTTTCAATTATTTGTGTGAATTTCTTGGTTTGCTTCTGCCTGGATAGTAAAGGTCTGAGCGTGGGATCTGTACTTTCAAACTCAATAAGTGCTCTTTGGAATTCATCTTCTATTTCAGTTTGCCATTCATTTTCTGTATTCTTTTGGTATGTGTAAACTTCAGTTTCTTGGAGGTTTTCAGGGGCCATGGTGTTGGTGTAGGGTGTGGTTCTGTTCGTTTCATATGCAATTCTTTCATGCTCACCTGAAAGTTCCATGGGACCCTTTAGCTCAGTTTCAATTTCCTGTTTAATCTTACTGAGAACTGTTTCTGCTTTAAAGTTCTTCATGACAATTGCGCGTCTTTGATCTGCTATTCGTTGTTTTGAGACCTGTGTGTTTGGATACCGTGCTTGAAAACCGTGTATAGCTTCTGTCGATAATCTGTCATGTCCTTTTCCAGCCTGGTAACTCTATAGTAAGCCCTCATTATAAACTCATTGATAGAATTTTCCCATTTCATTCGAGTACGGACTTTTCGCACTTTGGTGGTTGCATCTTCTGCAAAAGCACCTTCAGTGGTTGTTAACATGTGTTGCGCAACACTGAGTTCCTTGGCTTCGGCGACTGTAATTTCTTTGGGATTCCTCCCGGTAGGAGGCCGTCTGCTCACCATCCTACCACCACTGGCTTGCATGCTGTCACTCCTTGCAGTGGTTCCCCAGGCAGCGGCTGTTTTCCGAGGTTATCTTCCTTTATCATAATCTCCATAAAACTGGGTCACGTTTTATACCTACCGCCAGGTTTGAGTAAAATGTAGATCTTGTATCCTATGCAATACCATGCGAAGACTGCAGTTTGATGGCTGTCTTAGTTATGTCAGAAGTAGTAAACTGTGACCTTGGTAACATAGTGGAGAGAGCGTAGAATTCCAGTCTTATTTGTGATTTCTTTGAGAGTAACGGCAATCAAATACCACTCTTGTTAGTATTGTCTATGGACCATTATAGTCAAAACAAGATGGTTCCCACTTAGGGCACAACATTGATAGCAAATATGATCCTGAATTCCATAAAAAAGTTATAGATTCACCAGACAACACTAACATATAATTATCATAAAAAACAATGACATAATTACTCCCCTGAAATCGTAAATGAAGCGTAATTCTTCCGAACAGGAACAGCCCCAGCATTTGCCTGGTGTGAAAATGGGAAACCACGGAAAACCATCTTCAGGGCTGCCGACAGTGGGGTTCGAACCTACTATCTCCCGAATACTGGGTACTGGCCGCACTTAAGCGACTGCACCTATCGAGCTCGGTATATTATTACCATTACTATTATTATTATTATTATCAAGGTATTGGAATAGAACAACAATGTCGATAGCTAACAACTGTACAAAAAATGTATGTTTTTACAAGATTTCTACAGCATTTTGGTATGTTGGGTCATATTGACCCGAACAGTATATTCGTCAGGTAAAAGTGAACAGAACAGCAGGGTTAAGGGTTCTCATCAATTCTTCCTCCACTCTTGTGTCATCTTTCAGCTGCAATTCCCTAATCTCCACATGTACCACCAGTGATCCATAGAGTGCCGCACACATTTCGCACCGAGGCTGGAACACACAATAACACCACAAATTAACAGAGAGTCCTCCTTAGAGCCGGTTTACATGGGATCATTTTTAATGAAAGTGGCCACCATGAGAATTACCTGAAGGGAAATTGATACAGTTACGAAGTGCTGCAGACAATGCAACACTATTATAATGTTCCAGAAACTTACTTCGTCAGCTTAGTGGCACTTGAGCCAGGTCTCCAACAAAGAAATTTCACGCTAAAAGGATGATTTAAACATTGAATTTATTTTGTTACTAGCAAATGTACCCGTGCTTCGCTACGGTATTCTACATTGTATTCGAATAACGAAGTAAATACTGTACATGCAGTAAATAAGATTGTTTTAAAATTGCATGTCTCTTAGCGTTATCCGAGAAAGAGCATGGGGAGGTCCCTATACGTTGTTTCCAATGTAAAGTGTTTGTTACGGATTTGTGATATAACGGCAGGCTCACTTGCCTACTGCCACTCAAAATCGTGGTGGGAAGTTTACATTATAATTGCAGGACCCATTGCCTACTGCGCGGACACAATCGATTTGGGGAGTTTCCGTTAAAATGGCAGCCCACTTTCCTACATCCAGACAGATTACAGTTGACGTGTTTTTATTATAATGGCAGGCAATTACCCTACTATCACTCGAAATTGAGTTGTGCAGTTATCATTATAATGTCAGGCCCATTTTCCTACTTCCAGCCAGCCTACTGCCAGTCACACCAAGCTGGTGAGTTTCCATCAAAATAGCAGGCCACTATGCCTAATGCCAGTCACATATTAGATGAGGACATTTGTTTATAATGGAGGGCACCCTTGCCTACTGCCAAACACAATCGGGTAGGGGAGTTTTAAACAAAACTGAATGCTCCCTTGCCTTCTGCAAGTCAAATCGAGAAGTGAACTAATCATTACAATGGTAGGCCTTCCTTACTAATGACAGTTACACAGGAGTTGGAGAAGGACCCCTTTCCTACTGCCAGTCAAAGTCGGTGTGGGGAGTACTGATTACAATAGCAGAAACCCCCTTTCTCGATCGCTACAAATCGACATCAGTGAATACATATCGATCGACATACGAAAGTATATGGGTGTTTACAATATTGCAGGCCTTCATTTACAGATAAACTGCTGCTAAACGTACGTCATATCGAGAAAGGATTATACCATAAGACGCCGGATTTAGTGGCCTAAATGGCTGGTCCTATGATATCTCATCTATTCTTGGGTCAGACTGAGTTAAAAACGTTGAAGAGGGTAAAGTGTTTGTAAGATTATCTCACATTGCATTACTTTTCAGATAATTATGTGACAGCTACATACATAGCATTTGGCTCATATATGGCTACTGGGTGGGCCAATTTTCGTGAAGAGTTTGATGATTCTGTATTTCATATAACTGAAAGTATGAATTATGCATGTGAAAAGTCCAAATTTACTTAACATCGATTAACAGAGAAAAATCAAACTTAAAAGGGATACAAATACGGCAAAAAGTTATAAGACCAATGTTGTAGATCATTCCAAATTGAACTGAGATTGTGCAATTCGTTATGTGATAGGACTTTCCGAAGGTCTGCACCATCATTAAAATTGCCTGCATCTTTCGATATTCTTCGGGGATAAAATGTGAAGAATTTAATGATCTTGGAAGTTTTCAGTCCGTTACAGGCTAAAACGTATAATTTTGTCAAATTTCAATTATCTTTTTTCTTCTGGCAGATAATGCCGCAATCTGGATTTTAGGCGAGGAGGGTAAAAATTAGGACTTTCAGGAAAATAAACAAAAAATTATGCAGATGGTCATTATTACACCTTAAACGGAAAGCTGTACGAAAATTTCGCCAAAATAGTCAATGTAGAGGCACACAGTCGTTACGATTTGATTTGATTTTTATAGATAAGGAATCTGCTCCATGTACAACACCTTTTGGGCTATGTCCGCTGGACTTAACCTGCAAAACTGACCATTCATGATATCTCCCTTATGAAACCTCCGGACGAAAAAATGCACATGTAGAGGTAGAATTCCATCACGTTTGGTCGATTTCCAGTCAGGTTGGTCGTGTTTTGTATATATTGTAGAAGAGTAAAATCACCATTTTGGTTCCCTATAAACCGTCCGTCCATTCCTTAACATGAAATGTTATTCACCTTTAAAACCTACATTTGGAGAGGTGGATGCTAAATATAAAGTTAGATTCGAATATCATCAGTAGTTTTCAAGTTGTAAGGAATACGCTTTACACACACCCGCTTGTGAGTTAAGTCCGATGGGACTTGTACCGAAAAACGGTCCGTTAATGATATCTCCCTTATTAATCCTCGTATCGAAATGATGCACACGAGAAAAAAGGTTTAGAAGTTAATTTCCATCAAGGTAGGTAGATTTCCATTAAGTTTGGTTGTGTATATTTTGTGCAAGTGCAAAATCACTGTTTCGGTTTCGTATAAACACCCAGTCAGTTCAGGGATTCAGAAACAATATTTGCCCTAAAACCTATCATGGACAGGTGGATTCTAAATATGAAGCTTGGTGGAAATACATCCAGTAGTTTCTAGCACTCGCGTACATACGGTGTAATTAAGGAAGAACATAATACAGTTAAGAAAGTTGAAATTAATAAAAATGGATTATAACTGAGGACAGTCGGATAACGTCAAACATGTAAATGCCAAGTAAATGTATTGGAAAATCAAATGCCCCACAATAAATTATGTTGGTGTGAGTTATGGATATAATAAAGCGGTAACAGAGGAGAAATTTAGGTGCAGTGTTCTTAGGTAAACAAATAAGAAGATGACTAATGGTGTTATTATGTAATCTCCAACGATATTCCGCCAATATCCCGCAGATAGGCCGATTGACGCCTCTCTTGCCTTCTTCCCAACGAACAACCACGAATTTAAAAGTATGATGTGGAAAATGGCAATACGTTACTTCTCTGCTGGCATACAGTCAGAGACGTTGCCATGGTAACCTGTAGGTTCGTTGTCGGTCTGTCGGTCACTCAGGTGGTGATTATTGTTTTAAGAGGAAGTACAACTAGGCAACCATCCTCTATAAACACTAATCAGAGAGAAAAAATGGAAGGGGTCCGACACTTCGAAAACTGAAGGTATCGGCTAAAGGAAGACAAGGGCCACGAAGAGCGTGAAAATGAAAGACTGCCTAGCCCTCGCAAACCTAATAGCGTCGGGATCGGAAAAGAACAAGAGTTGACCAAGAGAGGTCGGATAGGATTGTTGAAAGTGAGGAGCCTGGCACAAGTAAGTGGAAGCAATGCCAGGACTCAGCTAAGGCCCCCGTGGTCGCCAACCCGTGCTCCAAAGTTCAGAGCCCCTGGGGCCACTTTTAGTCGCCTCTTACGACAGGCAGGGGTTACCGTGGGTGTTATTCTACCGCCCCCACCCACAGGGGGATGTCGGTCACTCAATGCAGAGCATGATACCAGCAGAAAATTGTAAATTTCTCCGTCATGTGAAGAGTAAGATAATTTATGAACATAACGAATGTTGTTTATAATGAAGAGGCGTTGCACGTACGGTAAACGGAGTTTACAGAAAATCAATAGTATAAACGAAAATGGCCTATAAACCCCCGTCTACTCAAAGATTTCAAAATGATATGCATATCGAAACCTTCCCCGCGATGAGTATACTCTAAATATGAAGTTTGGTTGAGATCTATCCAGCCGTTTCGACGTGATGGTGGAACAGACAAACAGACAGACAAACAGACACGAAAAGTAAAAACCACCGATTCGGTCTTGCGTTGACCTAAAACGGATAAATATCTGAAAAATTGGCAAAAAAAAAAAGAAATTACAGACAGCGGACCCCCTACAATTTTATTTATATAGATATGGAGCCCTCACTTGCCACACGTTTTGTATTTCTCAATGTTGAATGTTTACTTCCAGGATTGTCACGACCTGTTAATTATGTATGATGTGAATTTTTGGAGATTTATTTACTGTGAGAGTAATTGATACTCTTCACTTTCAAATTTTAGTCTTAAAGTTATGTTATTTTTAATTTAAAACTTCTATTATTCTACCTTACGTTTTTTTGGCAGCTCAGTTTTTCTAGGGAATAGTTCATCCTTTCAAATTAATAGCAACCCTCGATTCACTATTCAAAGAAAGTTAAACAATTATAATTAATGCCAGACTCAGCTTGAGGTCCTCTAGCCGCTAATACCACGCTCGGAACCTAAGTGCCCATAATCCCCTTTTTGATCGTTTCTTACAGCGGTATTCCACCACCCTCCTACCCACAAGTGTTGGCTCAGGAGTTTAGATAGACAACAGCTTAACACACAACATGTCTACATACATACATACATTATCATTATAGACTCTTATGCCTTTCAGCGTTCAGTCTGCAAGCCTCTGAGAATTTACTAAACGTCGCCACAATCCTCGATTTGCAACTAGTGTTGTGGCGTCATTTAGTTCTATACCTCTTATCTTTAAATCGTTAGAAACCGAGTCTAACCATCGTCGTCTTGGTCTCCCTCTACTTCTCTTACCCTCCATAACAGAGTCCATTATTCTCCTAGGTAACCTATCCTCCTACATTCGCCTCACATGACCCCACCACCGAAGCCGGTTTATTCGTACACCTTCATCCATCGAGTTCATTCTTAATTAGCCTTTATCTCCTCATTCCGAGTACTTTCCTGCCATTGTTCCCACCTGTTTGTACCAGCAATCATTCTTGCTACTTTCATGTCTGTTACTTCCAACTTATGAATAAGGTATCCTGAGTCCACCCAGCTTTCGCTCCCGTAAAGCAAAGTTGGTCTGAAAACAGACCGATGTAAAGATAGTTTCGTCTGGGAGCTGACTTCCTTCTTACAGAATACTGTTGATCGCAGCTGCGAGCTCACTGCATTAGCTTTACTACACCGTGATTCAATCTCACTTAATATATTACCATCCTGGGAGAACACACAACCTAAATACTTGAAATTATTGACCTGTTCTAGCTTTGTATCACCAATCTGACATTCAATTCTGTTGAATTTCTTACCTACTGACATCAATTTAGTCTTCGAGAGGCTAATTTTCATACCATACTCATTGCACCTATTTTCAAGTTCCAAGATATTAGACTGCAGGCTTTCGGCACAGTCTGCCATTAAGACCAAGTCGTCAGCATAGGCCAAACTGCTTACTACATTTCCACCTAGCTGAATCCCTCCCTGCCATTTTATACCTTTCAGCAGATGATCCATGTAAACTACGAACAGCAAAGGTGAAAGATTACAGCCTTGTCTAACCCCTGTAAGTACCCTGAACCAAGAACTCATTCTACCATCAATTCTCACTGAAGCCCAATTGTCAACATAAATGCTTTTGATTGATTTTAATAATCTACATTTAATTCCATAGTCCCCCAGTATGGCGAACATCCTTTCCCTCGGTACCCTGTCATATGCTTTCTCTAGATCTAAGAAACATAAACACAACTGCCTATTCCTCTCGTAGCATTTTTCAATTACCTGGCGCATACTGAAAATCTGAACCTGACAGCCTCTCTGTGGTCTGAAACCACACTGGTTTTCATCCAACTTCCTCTCAACGACTGATCGCACCCTCCCTTCCAAGATGCCAGTGAATACTTTGCCTGGTATACTAATCAATGAGATACCTCGATAGTTGTTGCAATCCTCCCTGTTCCCTTGCTTATAGATAGGTGCAATTACTGCTTTTGTCCAATCTGAAGGTACCTTACCAACACTCCACGCTAATTTGACTACTCTATGAAGCCATTTCATCCCTGCCTTCCCACTATACTTCACCACTTCGGGTACATTTTCATCTATTCCTGCTGCCTTATGACAATGGAGTTTATTTACTATCCTTTCCACTTCCTCAAGCATAATTTCACCTAACTCATTTTCGTCCTCCCCATGAGCTTGGCTGTTTACAACACCACCAGGAAGATTTCCTTTTACGTTGGGAAGTTGTTCAAAATATTCCCTCCACCTCTCCAGTGATTCCCTGGGATCTATTATGAGTTCACCTGACTTACTCAAAACACTGTTAATTTCCTTTTTCCCTCCCTTCCTAAGATTCTTTATTACTGTCCAGAAAGGTTTCCCTGCTGCTTGACCTAGCCTTTCCAGGTTATTACCAAAATCTTCCCATGACTTCTTTTTGGATTCAACAACTATTTGTTTCGCTCTGTTTCTTTCATCTACGTACAAATCCCTGTCTGCCTCGGTCCTTGTTTGGAGCCATTTCTGATAAGCCTTCTCTTTACGTTTACAAGCTGCTCTCACTTCATCATTCCACCAAGATGTTCGCCTTTCCCCATCTTTACACACAGTTGTTCCTAGGCATTCCCTTGCTGTTTCTACTACAGCATCCCTGTATGCCACCCATTCACTTTCTATATCCTGAACCTGCTTACTGTCTACTGTTCGAAACTTCTCACTAATCATATCCATGTACTTTTGTCTAATTTCCTCGTCCTGGAGATTTTCTACCCTTATTCGTTTGCAGACAGATTTCACTTTCTCTACCCTAGGCCTAGATATACTTAGTTCACTACAGATCAGATAGTGGTCTGTATCATCGAAAAATCCGCGAAAAACTCGTACGTTCCTAAGAGATTTCCTGAATTCAAAGTCTGTTAAGATATAGTCTATTATGGATCTGGTACCCCCAGCGTCCCATGTGTAGCGGTGAATAGCCTTATGCTTGAAGAATGTATTCGTAACAGCTAAACCCATACTAGCACAGAAGTCCAGCAAACGCTTTCCATTCCCATTAGCTTCCATATCTTCCCCACATTTGCCAATCATCCTTTCGTATCCTTCAGTTCTATTCCCAACTCTCGCATTGAAATCGCCCATTAGCACTAATCTAACCTTGCTGTTGACCCTGACCACGATGTAACTCAATGCTTCATAAAACTTGTCGACTTCATCCTCATCTGCACCCTCACATGGTGAATACACGGACACAATTCTTGTCCTAATTCCTCCCACTGACAAATCTACCCACATCATTCGCTCATTTACGTGCCTAACAGAAACTATGTTGCGTGCAATGGTATTCCTGATAAAGAGCCCTACCCCAGACTCTGCCCTTCCCTTTCTAACACCCGTCAAGTACACTTTATAATCTCCCACCTCTTCCTCATTATCTCCCCTTACCCGAATATCACTTACTCCTAGCACATCCAGACGCATCCTCTTTGCTGACTCAGCCAGTTCTACCTTCTTTCTTCCATAAGCCCCATTAATATTGATAGCTCCCCATCGAATTCCATTTCGTTCGCCAAGTTGTTTCAAAGGAGTCCCTCGCCTGTCAAATGGGAGTGGGACTCCATTGCTCCCATAGGTCCGAGGCTTGCTTAAAGTGTTCTGAGCTCGGTAAATTCATGAAGTAGGATGCTGCCCTACTTGCACATAGTCCAAGTGAGGATCTCTCCTCTAACGGGTTATGGAGCACCGGTGAATTGTATAGTCCTAGCCGCCTGAGCACAAGGAGGGCCACGACTCAGAATATGTCCGAGATGCCCACTCCCATTCCATAGCAACTGGTATCCCGACTCTCAGGACCACTTACTAGGCCACTCAGCCGTTGCCCATGGTTCACGAACTAGGATGTGACTACAGTAACCCACAAACATGAACCATCACAACATGTCTAGACTCAACTAAATACCTCTATTTCACCACTGCAGACACAACAACAGCACAGATTGCTCGGCTCTTACTTAAGGCAAGTGTGCCCCTGGAGTAGCTTTACACTTTTAGAACTCCACCAAATCAAAATAAAGTGTCCTACAAGAGTTGGTCAAGGGGGTTAGATAGACAACAACTTAGAATACATCATGCCTAGACACAGCTGTCAATCTTCATACAGCAACTGCGATTGCACTCAGACCGGCTACTCCATGCCAGGGAAAGGCTGAGCATTGTAGGCTTCAATTTGTAACAATGAAATCATGTGATTCCTATGGGAGAATTTGTGGCATGTAGAGACAATTGCTCATGGATATCTGTGATCCAAAGTGTTCCCTCTGTTTTCCCAAGTAAGCTGTCTTGTACATGGCACCTATTTCCAGGTACTGGGGAGACTCAATTCACTTCACACCAAGCCTAATTTCTTATTAAAATCTCTACAATTATCATTATGAAGGTTGCACACTGGTACCAGTCATGCTTAAGGGAGAGTGTTTGCACATATACCTGAACTTAAGGGTGCATGTCTGTGACGGACCATAATTTTAAGTACAAACCACACAGAAGATATCACCAGTAGTATACTTCATATAAACCCGAAATTCACTGTACAACTGGAATTAACCTTTTAGAACCATAAAACAAGAAAGAAAAATTAGTTAGTCAGGTATTTTAATAATTAGCCTACTTTATCCTTTGTATGTAATTTACTTTTCGGGAGTGTAGACAGTTTTTTAGGTACCTTTATCTCTGAAAATTATCAATAAAATCCACAATTTTTAACTGTATACAGAGAATGTGTGTGTGCATAAAGTAGACTACTACGGAGAACATAGAGAAAGAAATGAATTAGCAGCATTAATTAAAACTTGGTACATAAAAACACAGCAATTTTCTGTTGGGTGTGGCTGAAGTCAAGTCCTATTTCTTAAGATAGGTCCATGATTGTAGTCTACTTTTTCAATTATCGTACTGATTCAATGTACGAAGTTTCAGCCTTCTAGCTTGAGTAGTTTTTGGTCTATTAAATTAAATATGTCAGAAAATTAAACTTTCGGGAAATTGGACTTAAAGTTTAACTTTGCTTTTAATGAAAGTTGTGGCGTAACCTGATGTGTTTAATGCATTCCAGCCCCATGATCATCTTGGTTCAGAAGTTCTTCATCCTTTTTCTTCCTCTTTATATTCCTTTTTCTGGTTCTTGCCTCTTTGGAAGACACCTTGAACATTCTCTCTGCCTCGGCAACTATTCTGTCAATAGCAGTGAGGAGGTAGAGGAAGATCCATAATTGCACAGAAAGTTTGTGTTGCTTTATACCCTTTGCCTATACACCGCATACCACAGGCTAGTCTTGTGTTCATATTATAAAGCCTCTTGAGGTATATACAGATTCCTCATGACCACAGACACTGCACATAATGATAAGTTTTGAGACTAAACTCTTTCTACTATTTACATCTTCAAGCAGTTCAATACTACTTTCACTTTCACGATATTTACACTCTAACATTTGTTCAGTAAACTGCACACAACACTCAGTTCAATTATCACAGACCCAGGATTTATGTTTGGAATTTTTTCTTCACTAAAGTTACTGCTGTATGAATCGTCCAAATATTTCAGTTTATTTTTTTGAAGCGCTTGATTGTATCTTCACCTCACTCTCACCAGAACCATTACTGGTATTGATTTGTGTTTCTTGCTCCTTAGATGTAAATCTATTTCCATAGAACTTGCGCCTGCCAGCACCAAATTTCCTTGTCCTCGGCTTATCTATGGAAATATTTGCTACTAATATTTTAAGAAAAACTGTTGTGATCAACACTATAGTTTATTTATATTGATATGGAGAAAGATGAATATCGTGCAGGTTAGCCAAATTTTGGAAGTTAATTTTACTATTTTTGCACAAAAATTATCTCTACTGCCCCAAAATGACTTGTTCAGCAAATATTATGAAGTGTAAATACATTTGAAATGTAAAGGGGCGTGGCAGAGTTCTGCGGATATTTAAGATTAGGGCTGTAAAAGGTCCTAAAACATTAATAATCTGTACTTATTGTATAAGGTTGGATTCATGAAAGACTAGACTGGGGGATAGTATAAGATCAATGATTTTGATTTTTTTTTTAAATTCGCTTACTTGTTCCCTTAAAATACTAACTAAGATTTGAGCCACACCCTCCCTAACTAAAGGACACACATAGTGAATCACGACCATCGTAGGGAAACAAATTTGCTGTGGATCCCCGATCAGGAAGGGCGAAAGACATAGCCCTGAGCTGAAAACGTTATTCTCCTGAAACAATAAAAACTAACAACTAACACTACTACGATTAAAAATCCATATAAATGATAGATGAGAATTTATTGTAATGTAACGTAAAACAAAGGGATTAATTAGATGAAATAACCAGTAATAATAACAAGGTAATACATACATATTCGGCGTGAGCCCAAAACATAATCTTACCAAGGTCTCGTGACCTCATCTTTTCTTACATGCATAGGGCACAGTTACTCTTGAGATGATAGCATTTATTCGACCACTGACCTCGCTACTAAAAACTGCGAGCTGAATATCATTAACTCAATCTTTATTCAATCTTTCCTTCGGCGAGGAAAAGAAACGCAATTTCAAGCGTGGGAGTCATTTTCCATATCCAATACCCCTCTCATATCGATTCCCACACACCAAAGAGCAGATAAAATAATAAAGTGATTAAATCAGAAAACTGCCGGACCAAGGAAATAATCCACGAGGGGCAAAGACAATGCTCCATGGAGCAATGAACGCAAAGCAAAACAATAACAGAAAACATGGACCTGCACACGGCCATGAAAGAAATAAACCAACATGGCGAGCTCCAGGTCGTAAACAACTAGGATGCACACCATACACAATAAAGACTTCGCACCCAGGAGAAAAGGAGGCGCGATAGGGAACAAATAGGCATAAATTCAACAGACCGATACGTCATCTTGGCACTCAGCTCATTCAACTACACATTCATTCAATCACGCGATCCTTATGCCCCCAAAGCCAAATAATTCCGGTAGATTGGTGCGAGTAAATAAAATCAAGGTAACTCGTAGAGTGCAGTTCAACATTTCATCAGTAAGGTCTCACGTCAATGTTAGATATATAGCCCACCTAGGGCAAATGACAGTAGGACGTTTGTGACCCCACGGTCACGCGTAGATCCATCACCTACATACTGCGTACGGCTAGAATAGACCTTCTGTCCGACACATAATAATGGCAAAATGTTTCATCGAGGAATTAATTTAAAATAATCAGAGACCAGATTTTGATGCACCACAATCACCTACACAATTCATACACATGCCATTCTCGCCCCGAGTACCGAGATGGACTTCGGTCGGCCATAAGAAAAAGAAAGATAATACATCAAATAAATTTAAAGCGTTACGTTACCGTCAATATCATTCATCGAAGCATGCAAATGATGCAACAGTTTTGCATAGATTTAAACTTATAAAACCACCATAAGAAAAGCAAAAACGCCGCTCCTGTGTGTGTGTGACACATCTCTTCTTTCCCCAGCATAAACAACCCAACATTACTTCAAGGAGAAGATATTAAAAAGGTCTCGCCGGGAAAAGATCCTTCACGCTCGCGACAGAGGGAGCTGCCCTCTGTCGACAGAAGGTTGAAATACAATAACTATAGGAACAGCCAGATATCTACTCTTGGAGACATCGGTATAATCACATTAGAAACCATGCTAAATTAGCATGTTTCACTGGAGGGAAAAAACCAATTGAAAGCTTGTCAAGGTCAAGGAGAAGTCACTGCGGCGGGAGCCCGTAAGGCTTGCCAACAGCGAACTATTACGGAAATAAAAATCTCTCAGACAGTACCAAGGTTAAGACGAAGTCGTAAGCAGAGACCAGACTGCTTACTACATTTCCACTAGACTGTCACTCCCTACAATTTATACCTTTCAGCATATGATCCATGTAAACTATGTAGAGCAAAGGTGAAATATTATAGCCTCGTCTAATCCCCATTAGTATCCTGAACCAAGAACTCATTCTACCTTCAATTCTCACTGCAGCCCAATTGTCATCACAAATGCCTTTGATTGATTTTAATAATCTACGCTTAATTCCATAGCCCCCCAGTATGCTGAACACCTTTTCCCTCAGTACCCTGTCATATGCTTTCTCTAGATCTACGAAAGATAAACTCAACTACCTATTCATCTCGTAAAATTTTTCAATGACCTGGTGCATACTGAAAATTGGATCCTGACAGCCCCTCTCTTCTCTGTAACCACATTGATTTTCATCCAACTTCATCTCAACCACCGATCGAACACTCCCTTCCAAGATGCCAGTGATACTAATCAGTGAGATACCTCGATACGTATTGCAATCCTTCCTGTTCCCTTGCTTATAGATAGGTGCAATTACTGCTTTTGTCCAATCTGAAGGTATCTTACCAATACTCCATTCTCAATTCTAATATTATTATTTTATGAAACCATTACATCCCTGCCTACTATATTTCACCAATTCTGGTCTAATTTCATCTATTCCTGCTGCTTTACGACAATCGAGTTTATTTACCATCCATTCAACTTCCTCAAGTGTAATTTCACCAACATAATTTTCTTCCTCCCCATGAGCTTGGTTGTTCGCGTGACCACCAGGAAGATTTCCTTTAACGCTGAGAAGATTTTCAAAATATTCCATCCACTTGTTCAATGATTCCGTGGGATCTATTATGAGTTCACCTGAATTACCCAACACTGTTCATTTATTTTTTCCCTTCCCTTCCTAAGATTCTATATTACTGTCCATAAAGGTTTCCCTGCTGCTTGATAGAGCCTTTCCATGTTATTATGAAAATATTTTACCGACTTCTTTTTTGGATTCAACAACTATTTGTTTCGCTATGTTTCATTCATCTACGTGCAATTAATTCCCTGTCTGCAGCAGCCCTTGTTTGGAGCCATTTCAGATAAGCCTTCATTTTACGTTTACAAGCTGCTCTCACTTCATCATTCCACCAAAATATTCCCTTTTTCCCACCTTTACATGCAGTCGTTCCTAGGCATTCCCTTGCTATTTCTATTACAGCATCCCTGTATGCCATCTATTCTCTATCTATATCCTGAACCTGCTTGCTGTCCACGGTTCGAAACTTCTCACTAATCATACCCATGTACTTCTGTCTAATTTCCTCGTTCTGGGTCCGGCTCCATGGCTAAATGGTTAGCGTGCTGGCCCTTGGTCACAGGGGACCCGGCTTCGATTCCCGGCAGGGTCAAGAAATTTAACCATCATTGGACAATTTCGCTGGCCCACGGACTGGGTAAATGTGTTGTCTTCATCATCATTTCATCCTCATCAAGATCCACAGGTCGCCTACGGACGTCGAATCGAACGACCTGCATTTGGCGAGCCGTCATGTCCTCAGACACTCCCGGCACTAAAAGCCATACGCCATTTCATTTTTCCTCGTCCTGGAGATTCTCTACTCTTATTCGTTTGCAGACAGATTTCACTTTCTCTGTCCTAGACCTAGAGATACTTAGTTCACTACAGATCATCGAAAAATCCCCAAAAAGCTCGTGCATTCCTAACAGACTTCCTGAATTTGAAGTCGGTTAAGATATAGTCTATTTTATGGATCTGATACCCCTCGTCTCCCATGTGTAGCGGAGAATAATCTTATGCTTGAAGAATGCATCCATAACTGTTAAACACATACTAGCACAGAAGTTCAGCAAACGCTTCCAATTACCGTTAGCTTCCACTTGTCTTCTCCACATTTAACAATCACCTTTTCGAACTCTCGCATTGATATCGCCCATTAACACTATCCCATCTTTGCTGTTGGCCCTGACTACGATGTCACTCAACGTTTCATAAAACTTGTCGACTTCATCCTCATCTGCACCCTCACATGGTGACTACACTGAGACAGTTCTCGTCCTAATTCCTCCAACTGCCAAATCCACCCACATCGTTCGCTTATTTATGTTCCTAACTTAAAACTATGCTGCGTACAATAGTAATCCTGATAAACAGTCCGACCCCATACTCTGCCCTTCCATTTTAACACCCGTCAAGTTCACTTTATAATCTCCTGTCTCTTCTTTGTTATCTTTTCTTACCCGAATATCTCTTACCCTAGTACATACATGTGCATCATCTTTGCTGACTCAGCCAGTTCTACTTTCTTTCTTCCATAGGCCCCATTAATAGTGATAGCTCCCCACCGAATTTCATTTAGTTCGCCAAGTTGTTTCCACGGAGTCCCTCGCCTTTCAAATGAGAGTGGGACTCCATTACTTCACTGGAACGACCGGTGGATTGTGTAGTACTAGCAGCTGAGCACAAGAAGGGCCGTTACACAGAATATTTCCGGTAATCCATTCGCGTTCCATAGCAACTGGTATCCCGACTCTCAGGACCACTTACCAGGCCACTCAGCCGTTGCCCATTGTTCACGAACTAGAAAATGGTACAATAACCCACACCACGAACCATCAGTATTTTATATACATCGAGCTGAGCCTCTATGGACTGTGTGGTAACAACTAACTTCATTTTAGCGTCTAGATCGTGTTCTTGTGCCGGCTTGGACTTCTTGCCAGTATCTTCTGAGCCCAGCGACTAGTGCCCGTTTATGCTCTTCCTCTCCGTCTTCTGGAAATTGATTCCATTTTAAAATCTTGATACTTGCTCACCAACAGTGGCGTGTCCTGGATTCCCCACGGAGGCATGCAACTAGTAAGCATGCGTTAGCACAATGTATTTAGTAAATTCAAATTCTACTCACCCTAATTACATGAAAGTGATTTCGACCATGCGATTCCTTTTTTCAGAATTCCTTGGTGACATCACTGTAGAAGTCCTCACATTCTTTCAACTCAACAAGGTGATCCTTCTCTATTATTATTATTATTATTATTATTATTATTATTATTATTATTATTATTATTATTATTATTATTATTATCCACAGATTGAAGATACAATTCAGGAATGGTGAATGGAGAAAGGGCATAGCCCCACATGCATTAATGTGCCTCCATTCCCACTATAGACATCATTCCTTTGACTTTAAGAATTGCGGGCGGAGGGGCCAATGTACACATGTACAAAGCTCACGAAAACCATTATGGAGACCACTGGTCAACAGGAACTTCCGTATTCTTAATCTTTGAAGTGTTCAGAAGTGAACATTGCCCTCATTTCTGATTTAAGACGTACTGTATTACTATGTTTTCCATAGCCTTCGATCAATTTGCTGAATTGCTTTGTAGGACAATCACAAAACAAATGAACATTTCTTGCAATCATTGTGTGGTGCCCAGAAAATTCGTGTGAAGTATTTCAGCTTAGAATTCTGGCCTCTAGGGTTCAATTATACAAGGCTCAATATTGCACGAATTTCTATCAAAGAATTACCGTTCATAATTATATACGTGCTGAATGTCAGTACTTCGACAGCATTGTCACATAGCAATATTTTCAGGCGCAGCGGCTATATAGCCTGGTACTTGCACATATTTTCATATTGATTTTATTTTTATTCGGCGTGATTTATGGAATGTGCTCCTTTTATCTCATGAAACTGCTTTCCTTATTTTTTATTTTACAACTTACTTTACGTCGCACCGACGATGGGAGAGGAATTGGAAGGAATTGGCTGTGGTGTGTTATCTGCCTGGTGTGAAAATGGGAAACCACAGAAAACTATCTTCAGGGCTGCCGACAGTGCGGCTCGAACCCACTATCTCCCGGATGCAAGCTCACAGCTGCACCGCCAACTCACCCGGTTTAAATGTTTTTTTCCACCTTATAAGCCCAACTTTTCTAGTAGATTGACCTATAAGTTGTGTTCAGTCGAGTGGAAAGGCTTTCTTTGTCCACATTAACACTTTTAAGAGTACGGTGATATTAATACGTACATTTGGGTTGTTTCTGCAAGAAAACCAATACTACTGTAAAGTGAATAGATCTGTTTGTCCAGTTTAAGTGTATGTTGGGTTGTCTTTACTCAACTTGGGGAGCTGATAGATTCCGTGTTGCCAATCATCATGAAGTCACTAATTGAATTAAAATGTCACTACATGAAATTTTGTGAACTAGGTCTACATGAGGGGAATACTGAAACATTAAACGGATGGATAACTACAACATACCTAATAAATGAGAAGACTCAGATTACTCCTCTGGTGTAGTTGCAATTGGAATATGAATGTACAACTGAGGTTCCCGTCTTATGCAAGTTACTTTCAGAGAATTCATGATTATGTGTAACAGGTCTTCCTAACATTTCTAAGTTCGTCTTTTGGCGTGAAGCGTGAAGCAGTTCTGGCGTAGAGTCTGGTACGCAATTTTATTTTCACCAAGTTCAGCTGACTTAAAGGACCTTCTTCCTCTAAATTAGAACAAGGTAGAGAAATACTTGCAAATATTTGAATGGATTAACAGCAACAGATTACCTATACATTTAATAAAAATCCTCCACAAAACTTTCGGCTGGTTATCGTTGTAAGGCCAGTCTTGGAAAATGGAGCAGCCACATGGGATCCGTACCGAAGAGAGCAGATCTCGGCAGGTGTAATCCCTGCTTGCCACTCGACCGTTATCTTCATCCCTTGGACGTTCCGACTTTCTCCGAAGCTGCTGACAGACGGCAGCGGGTAGCAAGTAAATAGTGACAAAGTATCATGTGCAGTGACATCATGCGGAAGGTTTCAGAACTATATCTACCACTGAATGCAATTCAAAAATTGAATGCATTACGTCCTTAGCTCCTCCGTTTGCTGTTTCTTTCATTCTGCAGTCGATTAGATGGCGAGACTACACCAGCGCCACGCGTACTCAAGCAACGGAACTAGTGCAGTTGTGCGGAACTTTTGCACTTCTCAGAGATGAAATTAATAACATTAGCCTTGAAACAACCTAAAATCATACTTCAGACAGTCCTTAGGGCTATCATAACGCATGCAATGAAAATATGCCCCTGTTCACCAACCTTCTGAATGCGTTCCTGTCAGGAATTTCTTAGTCTGAAATACCAATCTGCCTGAGATCTTTTTCGCATTCCTGGAACAATCTCGGCCTTATTATTATTATTATTATTATTATTATTATTATTATTATTATTATTATTATTATTATTATTATTATTATTATTATTATTATTATTCCTGAAATATCGTTGATCACAGAGGTGTAAGAAGGTGCTGGGCTGAATGAATGGGCAAGGAATTGACAAGAGCATAATTTAATGATATAAATTGTGATTTTTTTTCCTTCTTTCTTGTTTCTCTTATTTAAAATTTGGTACACAGATGATCAGAATGAACAATAACAATATAATAATGAACTCTTTAGCTCCACCAACAACGACTTATAGTCCAAAATCAGGTACAAAAGTAGAGAGAATCATCAGCATGATAATATACGAGGGATGAGTATTATAGCTCTGAAACTGGTACACTATTTTATAAGAGCAGGTTTTCTCCATTAACTTCCATTGCCTAAGAGTCTGAGCTCCAAACTCTAACACAGTCCAGCTTCTCAGCATAAAGTTCTTATAGTGCACAAGGATATACAATGGCAATCTTGAAATGAGGTATTTACAGTCACTTCTGTTCAATTATTTTCAATTTCTTTTCCGGAAATATAAAGAGGGCAATGAGTGCCCATACCATATGGACATAATGCAAAAAGGAAAAGGTTGATAAATTTCGGGGGAAAACAAAATGCAGGGAGGCGAAAATACAGCACTCCATCTAGAAATCTCTTGAAACTTTAAGTGGGATTATGGCAAAAAGATACAGAGGCTAGGTCTATTCCGCGTTGGGGCGACTAAATGATAAACATTAAATACCAAAAAACTGTTAACAATTTTAGAGGATTAGAAACATTAGCCATCCCATACCGAGTTGAATGGTAGTCAACAGAGGGTAATCATTCTTGTCCCCTTATATTACGTATTTCCCAGTAGGAAACAGAGCCCCTAGACTGGCGAAAATTTTACATTTAAACCACCAGGTTTAGAAATGTACACGAAATAAAAGAGCTATGAAACGTTCCCCTCAAGCTATCTCCGGGAGCTATCACATGTTACCAAAATTCTACCATTACCTTGAGCTGATGGGCCTTCCGAACGCCCATCTGCGACCTCTGTCACTTTAGTATACGCCGCACACTATAAACTGGAGCCATTACAATGAGAATACGGCCGTAAAGTGCCCAGCGTTTATAGCATCTCGAGGGGAAATTCCAGAACTCTTTACAGGTAGGCTGGATGCTTGTACACACCCCAAATTTTATTTGGCTGGAGAAATTAATATTCACATAATTTCTAGTTGATAGTACAGGATATTGAGATGGGGGCAGAATTGTTGACAACTTTGAAACAAGTACAAAACAATCTTCAAAACTAAAGTTGGCCACCTCTGAAAGTTAGCTTTTTCTGTAGCAATAATTTCCTTAATCCCGCCAGAGGTGGCAATTAGGCCAATGGTAGAGATATCTCAGTCCAAGTGCCCTGCATAAAATTATTTCAAGTTCAATTACATAGGTGGCCTCATAGAAGGCACGCAGTTTATTTTTATTTTATGATGTTAGCTTTACGTCGCACCGACACAGGTAGGGCTTATGGTGACGATGGAACCAGAAAGGCCTAGGTATGGTAACGAAGCAGCCGTGGCCTTAAGTAAGGTACAGCCCAAGCATTTGCGTAGTGTGTAAATGGGAAACAACGGAAAACAATCTTCAGGGCTGGCAACAGTGGAGTTCGAATCCACTATCTCCCGGATTTGAGCTCACAGCTGCGCACCCCTAACCGCATGGCGAACTCGCACGGTACACGCAGTTTAACTGTACGGAGAAGATTAACCCCCGATACAGCCCGACACCCCCTAACGTTTTAACACCGTATGAACAGCTTTGACATCTTCAATCTTGCCATACATAATTTTTGAGAAAACATTTATAAGTCGGAGTAACACTTTATAGAGAGTCCTTTCTTATTTATTTGTTCGACTAAGGTAGTTTAGATAGTGTTTGCGAAGTAGTAGAAGTTCGGGCTGTTGCGCCCAGACACGATGGCAAGAGCGGCCGTCGCTAACGATGTCAGTATGGGGACGCCCGCACCTAAAAGGTACCCTGAGATACCATCCTCCCGTCCATTGTCGGGAGCCAACCAAGGCGATGGTCCCAAAGTACCAAGTAGCATTAATCGGGCCAAGGATACAGTGGACGTCCAGCATCCAAGCCACTCCCAAGGATGATAGTCCCAAACGAGACAGTTTAGACCGATTCTCGGCCGTAACGAGGCGGGTCCCTACCCCGTCCCGGCATCTCTCGCTGGTTGGCACGACGTGGCCTCAGGTGAATGTAGGGCACCGCAACATCGAACATTGGGGCAACAGTAACTTACTCACAGACAGTGTTACATGTGGTGCAGATAAGGTTGGCGACTTTGGAGGACAAGTGCACGGAGTTTCTTATACAGGTTTGGAGGCGGGGTCGTTAATGGCAGAATGGTAATGATATCATTGAATGGAAGGTCTTCAAAAAAAGGATTTAAACGTAAAATGATAGTTAACTTACGATATAACGCAATTACATAAAATATTTCACAACCCACAGGGGCAGATGGCCTCCTTATTCAAACTTGCTTATATAAAACTTAAACAAATAAGATGCTAAGGTAATAAATATAATTAAATCAGCCACATCATCACTTGGTGACATAAAATGAAAAATTAAAGGCCTTCACAAAGGTTTTACTTGACTCAGGTGTACCCCTGAAATCCTTTCATATCCAGGGTTACTCACCAAAAGGGTGACAGGAGTAAGGAAATCAAGGATAATGCACGGTCTATGAAATCTGGGGGCAAGCTTGTCCGCGCGAACAAATTTTTATACCAATACCTGATCTCCAAAATTTTAAAGTGGTGGGTCTTTGTCCAAGGTCATACCTCATTTTTAATCTCTGATGAGAGGCCTTAAGATTATTTCTAGCTTTTATCCATAAATCCCGGATATTCTCTGGATCTATTGTCTCTGGAAAAAGTTCTTTTGTCGACTACAAATTTGACAAAGGAGAATTTGGGAAAAACATAAACATAAGAGAAATTGGAGAAAACTTGTGGGACTCATGTGGGGCTAATGGTCACCAGTGTAAGGAAGTGTCCCAACGAGAGTGATCTTCATTATTATTATTATTATTATTATTATTATTATTATTATTATTATTATTATTATTATTATTATTATTATTATTATTATGCCTTTGCTGGCAGGACGTAGTGTTTACGGTGCACTATGTCTTCTGGTATGGCCTAGAGCAATTTTGTTACTTTCATTGCTCTGTCTCAGCTTTATCCTTGGCTTTGACAAGATGAAAGTGACTGAGGTATGAGCGATGCTAGTAATGCCATTCCTTATGCAGCCAGTCCCTGCTATGAATGGTATGAAAATGTTACTCATAGGGTCAGTTGGTGCATATGTTTCAGTGGGCTTGGCAGACTGATATATAATAGCAACTTCTGGCTCGGTGAGGAAAGCAACGGGAAACTACCTCACTCCTCATTTCCCTAGTACGCCTCTTCAGTGATGCCTAGGCCATTTATGACAGCTGATGGCGGAGCTGTTGAGGATCCAACCAGCTTTCGGGCTGAGGACTAAACATACATACATACATACATACATTATTATTACTATTATGATTAACCCGCTCAGCTGTGGCAGTGGATGTGGGTGGTACGCAGACGTCGTGACATGTGAGATAGAGAGATCGAAACAGAACTTAGGAAATAAATTAGAGGGGAACGCCTTAGCGTTATAAGAAACAATATATTGAGAGGGTCCAAAAGATGACAGAAGAGCATTGAGAAAAGAAATAGTGGACTGAACACTGGCAAGCCTACTCGGGAAAAGCCATGAGAACAGTGTGAAACCATTCACACACGCACGAATGAATTTATTCCCATTCCTTTCATTTTGAGGTAAGATTCGACGTAATCGATGTATACTCGCGCCATAGGGCGAGATGCTTGGTGTGAGGACAATAGCCCTAAATAGGTAGACAACGAGGGCTTGCTAATCAAACAAGACTTTCATGCTTTGACCAGTTCCCTGATCTCAACATCCATACTCTTCGAGATAAAACTTCCCCCTTATCTTCTACATTGGTCTAGCTATAGATGCCTAGATGTCCCCCTAATTCGGTCTCTTGGTAATACTTGAAAATCATACGTACTAGCACTGCTTGAACGGAAATTTTCATCTCCTGATCGTGCATCGAAGGGCAACAGAGAACTCCATTCCTCAAAACAAAAGGGACCACATATTCCCCAGAAGAAAGGATTTCCATAATAGGAGCATGCACCGGATCTTCACGTTGATATTTGGCTATATCGTGAAATTACAAAGAGGCATCAATCAAAATGACATTTATGCTAGGTGGTTTGAAAATAGAAGGTCAACAGAATTAGAATCGCTGGAAAACATTCGCCTTAAGGCACCTGCGACTACATTCTCGGACCCCCGAACGAGTCGCACGTCAAACTGAAAAGCTAAAATCCTAGTTGCCCATCGGGCGATGCGCCCGGTACGACGGGGCCTATGCAAAACCCAATTCAGAGTCTGTTTGTTGATGTCGAAATCAAATTTAACGCCCTAAAGGTAAGGACGGATTTTTTCTAAGGCAAATAGTACGGCCAGTCGTTTTAACTCGTATATACAGTACTTGGCCTATTGAGGTGACAAGGTTCTAGACGCATAGGCAATTTGCCACCTTCTGAGTTGATATTCTTGAAGAAGAACCGCCGCGACCGGAGATGAGGAGGCGTCTGTCTGTAAAATTAAATTCTTGGGGAAATTTGGCACTGCCAAGACCGGGGCGTTATACAGAGCTAATTTCAGGTCCTCAAACGCAGCTTGCTGCGACGCCCGCAATTCAAACCTGACACCTTTACTGCGGGGAAGGTTTAGGGCTGCCGTCCAACTAGCGAAGGTTGGAAATTCACATTGCTGATGAATCTGGCAACCCCTTTAGCATCTTCGGAAGGCTTGAAGTTACGGATTGCGTGAGTTCTGGAATGATCGATCGAAACTCCATCCGGTGACACAGTATACGCCAAGAAGGACATAGATGGTTTAGCAAAATGTACCTTTGAAAACTTGACCGTCAATCCAGCTTTACAAAGGTGTTTGAGAGCCTTGCTCTAGATGAGCGAAGTGTTCTTCAAAGGTCTCGGTAAATTTAATATCATCCAGATAATGGTACAGATATCCAAATTTAATATCTGAGAAGACACTAACAAGCAGCCTATTAAGGACCGCCGCGTCCGTAGGGAGCCAGAAAGGCACCTAATTGTATTCATACTGGTTCCATTCGGTAGCGAAGGAAGTCAGATATTTCGATTCTTCCGCCAGAGGTATCTGGTTAAGATCTAAGATGGTGAAGAACATAGCCTTACGAAACAAAGAAAAACTTGAATGCAAGTCGAGAAGGGACACTCATTATAGAACTATCTTATGATTTAACGTCCTCTAATCAATTACTGGTCTGAAGCCGCCTTGAGGTTTCGGAACCAGAAAAATGGGTGAGGAATACGCTTACATGGAGGGTGGAATGATAACATCCCTCAGCATTTGGTCTATGATTTCCTTGAGGGCTTTCATTTTAGGTGCAGATAGCCTGTATTGAGGAAATCTTACAGGGACGGAATCCGGAAACTCGGTCTTGTATTCAGTTAAGGGGAGTACGTACCTCAATTTTTGCAAAAATTTGCGAATTTCATTTTAATGTATTTTAGTATTCTTTGGTATGTGTATAATAGAGCACCGTTTTTATTTCAGTGAAATCGCATTACAAGTGCCCATAATTTGGATATTCCAATGGCCCCTCCCATTTACAAATGCCACGCAATCATCTGACTGTAGGCTGGGTTTTACTTTTTGATAACTTTCTAGTTCTAGGAAATAAAAGTCCATTAGTGAACCACATAGACTATGTTGGAGCTTCTCATCAGTCGAAATCGTATGAAGAAAAGTTGCCCAAAGCAACGAATATCCAAAATAGCACAAACGGCATCAGTACCGAAACTTGCCCAAGATTAGACAGGAAAAGAGAACAAACTAACATGAAGTTTTCCAAGACATAATTATACCGTATGATGTACAGATAATATCTAGGATCTGAATACGTTTAATCCACCTTCACAATTTTTTACAGGTAATCTCTTTAATCCAGCTTCAAGTTATAGCAATATTAGGCTAGATTTTTCTTCAAGGTTTTTATGTTAGCTTATTATTTCGGGTTACTGAGTTGCTTGTCGTGGTTCTTGGTGCACGTATAATAAAGACAAGGAAACCTACAAACTCCATGGACTTCCAGGAGGAGTGATGCTTCTGATTAAGCCCATTTATAAGGATCTTGCCCATCCCGATTTATTGAAGAAATGTTTGCATGGGAAAACCCAAAATGTAAACGAGTATTTTAACAGTGATATTTGGAGCCGTGTACCGGTACCTAAAAATATTTTTGTTGGATATAAAACCTTTAAATTAGGAGTACATGATGCTGTTTTATCATTTAATATGGGAAATTCAGGCAGAATTAAAGTTCTAGAACAGCTGGGGATCCAACCAGGGTGGAATTCGCTCAGTGCGTTTCAAGCTTTTGATATTCGTTGGACCAAAATGGAGGATGAAAAGCTGTTTATAGTTGAAGCCAAGATAAGTAAGTCAATGAGAGCAATGAAAAGGAGTCTGGAGGACAAGTAGAATGAGGAATATTTAGCAGGGGGTTTCTAGAGTACACCTCAAATAAAATTTATATAAGCTAAACTTTAAAGTTAATTTTCTCTGCTTTTCTTTTTTTCCTTATATAGGTACGCTCAGTCAAAAAACTATAAAACGTAGAAATCTGAAATAATTATCAGTGATACTTCCACACCGTCTCTCTGTAAAGCTACCAGGTTATTTTTGATATGTTAATATATGAGACGAGAAAAAAATATTTTTACTCAAATTTTTCATGAAAATGTTTTAAATTTGGAAAAAATTCCCAAAAATAACCATGCATCTAATCCTAAAACTTAAGACAGCACTGTAAAGAACAAAGTTCATACAATAACACTATTAAGTTTCAAATCTGTAGGACAAGGGACCTTTTACCTGAGCGTACCTAAAAATGGAGAAATTAACATTGTCAGCATAGGCAGTACGTACTCCCCTTAAGTCAGTAACACCGAGATGTTCCGAAAAAAGGTCAGAAAATGGCTGACATAATTTACGAATCCAATTAGCCCGATCCTCAGGTAGATGGCTGAGGTCTAATGGCATCTCATTCTGGGTAAGCGAAATCACAGAAGTTGATAGAGAATTGCATTTTAAAAGAGGTGTATGGAAATTACTCCTAAATTTGAATGTGCAGGATTTACTTTGATGATCGAGCACACTACCGGAATGTGATATGAAATCTACCCCTAATGTCACAGGAAATGACATTGTTTAGCAACAAATAACCTAAACTTCCGTGCCAATTTAGAAATATGAATTTTCGCCTGAATAAATCCTAAAATTTCTAGTGGAGAAGACTTAGCCGAAACATATCTTGCAGAGTAAGAAACATATTCAGGAAGTTTACAACAAAACTTTAATTTTGAATTCCATTCTTCTGAAATCATGGAGTTAACACTTCCGGAATTTAAGAGGGCAGTAACATGTTCAATGTTTGTTTCAATTTTATGGAATGGAATAAAATCTGAAGTATCAGAGGCAATCTTGAGGCACACTTTGAGACCTTCAAAGATGGTCTTTTTTCGTCTTCCCTCCTTAGAACGTATGATTCCAGACTTAAACTGGGCTGAGCTTTGAGATGCAGATAGTGTCGAGCAGCTTGCACCTTGTCATTTTCTACTGCTCCGGTTAGCAGAGGTGAAACCTGAAGTCGGACAAGGAGGAGTACTATTTGATTATTTAAAGTAATTAGCCAGGTGTGTGAATGGCCCGCATTTGATACATCCTTCAGAATAAGACGCTCCAATTTTAGGTCCGTTAGTTTTTAATTATTTCTTAGATGGTCGACCGACCCACACGCATAACATTTACGCGGAGAGAAGTTTCTAAGAGGTGGTGGCTGAGAGATATTAGAAGTGGGTGATGGATCTCGAGCGACTCACAGAGTATCTGCATATTTAACTCCTTCCGCCGACACTGACATGGCCTCAAGTTCCCTAAACGTTTGCGGACGGGAATCGAAACACAAGTATGATCTGAATCGTGTAGTTTCAAAAACCCCTATCTCCAATTTTCATGAAAATGGAGATAAAGATTGATTTGATTTTGCTGTGGGCATGTCCATCGCTGTATACTATTAGTACGCATCAAAACCCGCTCTAACAGTTCAAAATTTAATGTCAAAGTACGGGGTTATTTTCATATTCCGCCATCTCCAACGCCTTGCGCTCGGCGATAGATAACATAACCCGCCATCTCCGCCGGCCAATAGGAAGGCAATACGTAACCATGTGTTAGGCGCGTAAGGAGCTCTTGGCGCGACAGTGAGGAAGCATTTGTGTTGACATAGTGTCGTGCATTGTCTATTACTAATGGATTCACCTCTTAAATGTATTGAGAAGTGTAGCCCTGGCAAGGGTAGGAAGAAATTACGTAACGAACAGCAGTGGAAATGTTTTTTTTTTTTTTTTTTTTTTTGCTACGGGCTTTTAGTCGCACCGACACAGATAGGTCTTATGGCGACGATGGGATAGGAAAGACCTAGGAGTTGGAAGGAAGCGGCCGTGGCCTTAATTAAGGTACAGCCCCAGCATTTGCCTGGTGTGAAAATGGGAAACCACGGAAAACCACTTTCAGGGCTGCCGATAGTGGGATTCAAACCTACTATCTCCCGGATGCAAGCTCACAGCCGCGCGCCTCTACGCGCACGGCCAACTCGCCCCGTGCAGTGGAAATGCAAGGAAGCAAAAATATCAAGGTATGTTTTCTTATAGTAACATTATGTTATTACGTTCCTCTCTTGTGAGCATAATTGTAGAACTGTATCAGAAACTGCACTTTTAGAATAAGCTTTAGAAAACATGTATTGCTGCATGAAGTCGGCGCGCGGTGTTGTGCCGGATCGGTCGTTCTCCTGTTGCAAAAATGGCCGCAGTTCGAATCTCAGCCAGTGCACGTTCGATTCCTGAAAGCCCGTACCATTGTGGCTTTGTGCAGCTTCTGATATTATATTCTATGGTCACGTTGAGAAGCGAACTTCCCTTTCATTTTCGATGCAGGCCATTCATATATACCTATGATATTTTAGTAAACATTGATATTCTCGTAAGTGAAAAGGGTGTTTATTACACAGGTACTCGTCGGCTGGACCTCCTGTCACACCAATGTGCGGCCATAAATCCAAGGCCTACCAGTGCGGAGATATTTCTTTGTTGGATGTGAAGAAGTTTCATTCGGTATTCTACACTGCAGCAGGATAGTTTCATTATCAAGCATGTTTCTTGCATACCAGTGGCGAGACGCAGGCCGGGTAACACTATCAGGTCCAGAAAAGCTCACACATTCAAGTACACTATTCGGAAACGGGATGGAACGATGGCACCAGTTTGCCGAGAAGCATTTATGGGAGCTCTCCTGTTGAAGAAGGACAGAATTCAAGGGGTACTAAAGCGTCATTTTGAATCTGGGGGAATGCCTGTGGAGAGAAGAGGGGGAGACAGAAGAAGCTATGCCAGTAAACCAAAACGTGAACCCATCTGTAAATTTATTGAATCGTTTCGTGCTAAAGAGCCGCACTACTGCCGTACCCAGTCAGCGGCACGTATGTACCTGCCATGTGAACTAAATATCAAAGAAATGTGGAGACAATAAAATACCACTGTTGAACCTGAATTGCAGGCAAAGCACGCCTTCTTCAGGAAGATCTTGAATCGTAACTATAATATTGGTTTCGGAAGTCCGAAGACTGATGATTGCTCAACTTCCTCACAACTAGACGAGGAACTAAAAAATTGCACATCAGAACATGCAAAAGTTGCCCTGCAGACCAAGAAATGAGTCCACAAGTTAAAATACAGTGCATTCTACGAATATTTAAGAGAAGAAGATGAGTCTATTCAGTCTGTTTCCTTTGATTGTCAGAAGAACATGCTATTGCCCAAGCTAAATTACCAAAGTGCTTACTTCAGCAGGCAAATAAATGTGTACAACTTCACTGTAGTGTTTGAAAGCTCTAAGACGTCACTGACGCACGAAAATGTGACGATCTATTCATGGAATGAAGCTGACTTTCGTAGAGGTGCAAATGAAATTGCAAGTTGTTTGTTTCATGCTCTCAACAGCATTGATCTGTCACAAAAAAACTGTACGCCTATTTGCAGATGGATGCGGCGGACAAAATAAAAACAGTATTCTTGTGGGTATGGTTAGTAAGTGGCTTCTATATGCACCAGTGAATATGAAAGAAGTTGAAATTTACTTTCCTGTAGTTGGTCATTCGTTTTTACCACCCGACAGGGTGTTTGCACGTATAGAGAAAGTTGTTCGAAAAAGAGAAGTTATCCTTAAGCCAGAGGTATACAACAATATTTTCAGTGGACATGGGAAGCTTCTCCAGCCTGGTTGTGAAGTACCAATATTTGACTGGAAGACTGTTGTTCGACATGTTTTGAAACCTGTCGGCTCGTGGCATTTTCAGTTCAGTCCTGCGAAAAGAATTTGTCTAAAAAGGAAGAAAAGCAATATATTAGTACAAGGGGAAGTTGCTTACCGTTGCACATTTGGCCAGCCATAGAGTGTGTTAAAGAGAGGTAAAACCTTTTCTGGACTGGTTCCACAGTTAATCGAAAAAGGCAATGTTCCATTAAACAATGCAAAAGTTAAGGATGTGTGCAGATTGGTTGAGAAACATTGTGGGGCTAGATGGAGGGATTGTGGAGATCGCCAGTTTTATGTTTTGCTGGAAACACGACAGGCTGAACATCGTTGCAGTATGACAGAAGAGCAAGAGGAAGAAGAATACTGTGAACCAAGAGATGATTCCGTATCCTTGTTGTATTAGATTGCAATAATATGATTATGTTTTTATTCTTCAGAGACAAAACCATTCCATCTCAATGAACATTTAAACATTTAAACATTTTATACTGTATTTCATGTTTTCAATTCGTTTTCCATCTCAGTGTGCTACATAGATGTTAGTAAGTGAAGTAAACAAAGTTTCTTTGAGCATTAGACAGTAAGGGTATGTTTGCAATATCCATGTTTACTTTCAAACCCCGCCATGTCCACCTGTGACTTTCAAAACCCCCTATGTTCTAGATAAATATTGCCCTAGTACAAAAATGTAGAGATGAAATTGCATACATTTTGTGTATTTTGTTCAATATGAGCTAATTAAAGCAAAAGTAAAGAAAATGTTAAAAAGGAGTGTAAAATGCAGTCATGGCAGTTTTTCGCCCTTCCTGAAAAATTCATTTTCTTGGAGATAGGGGTTTTTGAAACTACACGACTCATCTATAAGATGGTGACATCCCTTCGAAGATAGTTTGTATAATTTGGCCTTCAGAACAGTGAAATGCAAAATGTATAGTAAAACCTTAATATCCTGTATAAAGTCCGCTAGGTTTTCACTAGCCTCTGGACTCGGAAGAAGTATTTATGTATTAGGGAGGACAAGGCACTTGCAGGGAAAAAGTTTGCAAACAAGTGGGCATGGAGGGTTTCAATGGAACTCCTTTCCGACATCGCCTTAACAATATTATCTAATAGAACCCCAGCAGTGTAAGGGTAAATGATCTGTGAGATTTGTGAATGTGAGAGGCCAAACACCAAGGCTTGATCCTGAAATTCCACTACAAATCTTAAGAATGCTATTACGTCATTATTTGAGTTAACTGAAAATCTAGAAAATCGAGTAAATGTACACGAAATAAATGAGATTTGAAACATTCCTCTCAATCTATCTGCCGAAGCTATCACATTCTAAGGAAATTCTGCAATTACCTTGAGTTGCTGGGCCTTCCTATCGCCGATCTGCGACCCCTGCCACTTTAGTACACGCCGCACACAATAAACTGGAGCCATTACAACGGCAATACGGCCGTAAAGCGCCCAGCGTTTATAGTATCTCAAAGCGATGTTTCCAAAGCTCTTTACAGACAGGCAATTTTAATTGGTTAGAGAAAATTGGTTGATAGATACAGGTGATTGAGGGGGCAGAATTTGTGGCAATCTTGACACAAGAAAAAAACAATCTTCAAAACTAAGGTTATCCACATTATTTCAAGTTCAATTTCATAGATGGCGTTATAGAAGGCACGCAGTTTAACAGGACGGTACAATTTTTATTGTTATTGTGTGTGTGTGATTACCTCAGTGGTTTAGCTGATGGCTTCCCACCTGGAAAAGCTGAGGATCGAATCCCCAGCGATAGTGGGTTGTGATTTTCATCTAAAAACTCAAGCTCCATAGAGCCCTGAACCTCCGGCCTTAATGGCTTCAGCGGCCTCAGCTATATCCGAGTTAAGCTGAAGAAATTACATATTGTCAGTAATGTTTAAGTCTGAATCATTTACTAAAAAGGACACTTTCTTCTCCTTCACTTCTTCTTCCCCTTCTTGCTTGCTGGCCATCTCTTTGCCCGTAACGGACACTTCCACGCTGGCACTTCTGATCCTCAGAGAGCAGGTAGGTAGGCAAAATGGAAGGAAAGATACGCGGGCAAATGTCTTAAGGTCAAGGACAGCGATGGCTAAGTGTTATCCTTAGGGAATGGGCCCAGGAACTGTTGGTTTGAGTCATTGCAGAAAGATGAGCAGAGGGAAGATGGTAATCAGGGAAGTGTTGATATGATTGGGCATGGCAAGAGGAAAGGAAATCATAAAGTACTGGATAGGAGGAAGGAGAGGGAGGAAGAAGTGACCGGGAGAGGAGGGGATCTAAATATTGCGAGGTTGAGGCTCTAGTCAGGCACGTGGAAGAAAGGGAAGAAGAGTGGAGTTTTAAGGCAGATGTTGAGGAAAAAGGAATTGCGGGGGGGGGGATAAAAAGACGGTGGTAGTTTTTAACCTAAGGCAAACAGGAGGTTTGTGGGATCTGGTTGCTGCAGAGTGGAAAAATGTTGAGGAAGCGGAGACATTTATCATTGGGATATTGTGCAGGAGGGATAATGAATGGAGTATGATTGGGGATATATATGAGACTGTGGAGAGGGTACGCGGGGAATGGGACGAGAAGTTTGGAGATCCTAATGGGTAGGTATGAGATGGGGGATTTTCGCTGAGATGGCCGTCACTTGAATAGGAATGGAAGACCTACGTATAAATTAGTAGGGTTTGTTCAGGAGAGATATAGGGGTGTGCATTTAGGGAAACCGGTGGACCAGGTAGCGGTGATCAGAGGCGGATCCAGGATTCCATGAAGGGGAGCGGAACATATCTTTGAAATATATACATCAGACAAATATGAGTTTACATTGTGCAGTAAAGCGCACTAACATTTAAAATTGCATACATGTTCATGAATATTAAAATATTTAAGCTTATGATTGTTGTAAGACTATCAACATTCCACTCAGGATTTACTGTTAAATATGTTCATAGATAAATAATACCAAGGAAAACGCTTCCAACAATTAGCGAGTTATTATTATATTATATAATTGGATTACTTAAACAAGGAGGGTGTACTAAGCATACAAAATCATGCAAGCCACCACTAGCAACCATGTATTGCCATGTTTGGGTCATGTGTGCATTTTATTCTGAATTAATTACAATAATAATGATGGTGATGATAATAACAATTCCAAGCTTTTCCGTGATCCGGAGAGGGAAGTAAACGTGAGGGCTAAATGGCTGAAAAAATCAGGAACCAAAGTTTAAATTTTGATAAAATATGTTTACCGTTTTTTTCTTTTCTTTACTGATGAAAAATATGTCGAGAAAACAACAAGAAGAGCAGTGATAGAGATTTAACAAGAGATAACAAACGGACAAGTTTAGAAGCTTAGTTAATTCGCATCCAAGGGAGAAAGGAATCCCATTTCACACAAGACTTTCATTCGACCTTCATTCTTTGGAATAAATTGTGAGATAATAGGCATTAAAAATAAAACCCCCAACAGAGGGAATATAGAAACTTACTTTGTTCAAAAAGGAAGACGCAGAGGTTTCTAGAACAATGTTACCAACAGGGGAATCGAACACTCAGATTCAAAGTCATATATCGGATGAGTCCCGTACCCTGATCCACAATTCACAGTTAATATCTTACAGTGTCGTAATGGACCCCGAATTCACATGAGGTTAATGATTTCACGTCAGAACACTTCTAGTTACATTTAGCAGATTTCTTCTCTTAAATGCTGGAGAAATAGAAAATCAGCAGCCACACGGCCAAAAAGAGCTGAGAACCAAAATGAAATGGAGGCACTCCTAGTACAAGGCCCGGTCACACTAAGAAAAGGAAATTACGAGTACGAAAAGAAGGGAAGAACATTTAGGATTTGAAAACTCAGTCACCGGACAATGAACTGGATAAGGGAAACGAGGTCACGCACTCTTGCGTCCCTTGTAGGAGTTTTTCATTAAGTCCGTAGAAATCTTACATTTTAAGTTCCAACACGTAAGGGAGAAACCATACATTTAAATTTGAGAAAACGCAGATCGACCTGGCGTTTACATGCTGAAGGGGAACGCTAGAATCTCCCTTTTGCCATAAGTAGATAAATTTCACATAAAGTAGTTAGGTGATTGTTCTGCTTTACCTTATGTCAGTTTTACGCGTTAGGCTCCCGAGGAGATCTCCTCAGTTAACGTAGCACTCTGAAATTTCCGGATGAAGATTGACACTTTGAGATTCAAACTCACAGCTATATAAAGGGGCTAGAAAATGACGTAGTTAAACAGTCTGGTTGGTGAACATGACGTCACAAGGCAGATAGCAGATTAGGTGATAAACTCAACAACATCTTAGGGTGATCATGTTTATTACCATTCAATCCACTAGGTGGCAATTAGAAACGAGAGTGGTGACATCTTGTGAAGATACACTAAACTTTGTTAACATGGCGAGGTTCAAACAGACTGCGTTAAACTTCCGACAGCTGATGAGAGGCAATTCAATCTCAGGAAAGTGTCGCACTACTGGCACAATAATAATAGTAAAACATTGGTATTCATGCATGACACCTGACCAACTTTATTAATTATTCTGCTCATCACTGACTAACCGCTTAGTGGTAATTGGAAAGTTATTTATTAGTGAACTTAGCCCCTGTTTAATACTTGTTTCCCTGCGATAATCTCAACATTATTTGAGACGGTTGAAATGTAAGCTATTTCATCTCGAATGCTACGATGCCTTGTCGGTATTCCATCATCTGCAGATCCTTTGTCTTTTTCAACAGTAATCATGCCTGCGCCACTTGAAGAAGCCTTATCTTCAGAATTTTGACATATTTTATCTTCTGAATCATGTTTTGGCTTTTTTAAATACTATTAAATTGAAACACAAAAAAAAAAAATTTACGTTTGCTGCTGATCGCAAATAAATTAGTAAACCTTCAGCTAATATTCCAAATATTACTTGTGAGATAAAGTTACTGTGAGTGTTGTAACTTGCTGTGGAGCACTGTCGCCTGTCGTTGCCTCTTGTTGACAACAGCCAGGACAGGTCCAGCAGTTAAAATTCAAAGGATGTTTGCTCATCCCTAGCGAACTTTGGTGTCAGTCGTATTTAAGGCATAGCGTATACAAGACAAAGTGTTTCACATCAGTAGTAGAGTGTTGTACGTTCTAAAACAATGGGTGTTGAGTCAGAATGTACCCACGACGTTTTTGGCTCCTACTAGTATGGGTAGGGGGTAATGACCCGAGGTCATTGACCCCTACTTGAGTACTAGGACTATGGTTTTTTCAAGGATTTTGCGTACGAGGGCAAGCCTAAACTCACAGTCGCCATCCTAGAGAGGACTAACCTCACAGGGCCATCCTTTACGGCCAGACGCCCTTCCGTACTCACAGTCGCCTTCCTGGAGTGGTATAACTTCAGAGGGCCTAGTTTTACGGTCAGACGGCCTTCCCTCCATCTTATCTGGCCTAGTTGTAGGGCTAGATTCCCTTCCCCCTTGCAGATGCCATTTTGATCACAAGTCCCAGTTTTATGGATAGATGCCCTTCCCTCCTTCTAGAGAGAAAGCCTAACCTCACAGTCGCCATTCTGGAGGATCATGGCCCAGTTTTACACTCAGATGCCCTTCCCTCCTCATCTGCAATAGTTTTAGGGGTAGATTCCCTTCTCCTTACAAAGGTCATTTTGCTCACAGGGCCCAGTTTTACGGACAGATGCCTTTCCCTCCTCCTAGAGAGCAAGCCTAACCTCACAGTCTCGTTTTGGGGGACAGGGCCCAGTATTACAGCCAGATGCCCTTCCCTCCTCATCGGACATAGTTTTAGGGCAAGATGCCCTTCCTACCTCAGTATTTGCGTACGAGAGCAAGCCTAACGTTATTCTGGAGGGACAGGGTCCAGTATTAATGTCAGATGCACTTCCCCCTCACAGACGCGATTTTGAGGGGCCTATCCGGCCTCCTCATCTGTCGTAGTTTTACTGCTAGATGCCTTTCCCTCCTTACAGACGCCATTTTGCTTACAGGACCCAGTTATTAGGTCAGATGCCCTTCCCCCTCACAGACGGCACTTTGGAGGGCCTGAACTCACTACTCCTCCTGATCTGGCCAAGTTATACGGTTAGATACCCTTCTCTCCTCCCCTGACTTCAGGGAGCGTTGTCACCAAGCAAATCACTAAGCCTTTTGTCATTTTCGATGTTATATAAAAAGTTTCATGAAAGTCATCATTATCTATAGAACGAATTAATGATCATTCTAGTGCTGCATTGAGCTTAAGTGCGGAATGCTTAGATAGCAAAGAAGATACTTTACCATTAAACACATCATAGCATGATATTGAAAACGAATTTGGATCTAAAATATTCATTGAATTTTTTGTATTACCACTTGTTGTACGTCATGAAGAACATGTAGTAATAGTTTCCCAATCAGAAGCCGTGGCCAAAAACCTTTGTTATACCATAAAATTTTAAAATATGTGATATTGTAATTAATAATCAAATCATGCTATGATGGGATGTAATTTGCGTGTTATATTAAACAATTACATATCGTTAAAACTAACAATGCTTGTATTGTTTTCTATACCACGTCATTGAAATTGTTCGTTGGTTCATATTTTAAAGATCTGAATCGAATAATGCATTAAATCTATTTCGTAAAATCACTTTAAAATCCTGATATGTACATAAAATTCTCTCTCCAATTCTTGTAGATATTCTTTGAATTTAAATAACACTTAAAGCTTGTTCAACAGGAAGTTCGGAAAGTCTGCACGTTGGTTTTCCTGCGAAACGACCGAGGTTGTTAATTGCCCCCATTCTGTAAGAACATTTACAATTTGTACCGCGAGGTACACCCGCCCCATTCATTCAAATGAAGCGCCTTGAAGAATGCCATCTTCAGTATAAACTTGCAACATCTGGCGCAAAATGTTCGGACTTTGTTCTACAGATGTCTCTACTAAGAAAAACTTATGAAATTCCCTCTAGTGTGAAGAGGAACGATTAAGACTACAAAGTAATTTGTTATTTTAAGGTTTCCTAAACTGAGTTGATTTGTCTTTTTTTATATCAGAGTTTTCAACACTTTGATCTCTTTCCGCCAACTTCAAAATTGACCAATATGAAATTTTTAATGCGTATTTTTCCACCAATAATGTCCATCTTCTACTTCATTATCCGATAAAAATGGGGTATGTGTCAAGCCGTAGCCCAGATCAATCTGAAACCTTCCTCTCGTGTATAAAAGCTGGTACTTTTCTAGCCACCTTGTCTTATTGATCGTCCGCCTTACTGACTGTGAGCTAATAGAGGAAGCGGGGACGTCTCGCCTTTCAGCGAGATTTACTGCAGATTAAGTTATTGGCAGCTAATTAATATCTATGTGATAGCCTCTTAAATCTAGCTCGAGTGGAACGTTACCTATCTTTATTAATGTAACCTTAAATTTCCTATCTCCTAAAATGTAAATTTCTACTGTAAATTTCAAACAGCCTGGAAGCACTTAGCTAAAATTCGGGAACAGAGAGTGTGACACCCTCTCGATTTCCCTATCAAGATGACTTCGAGGTGAATGATTTTGTAACCCTTTCCAGCCTGTAACTTGATTTTTCTCCATCTAGTCACCTCAGTAGAATAGGATTAGCCTCTGTAACGTCGGTCAATGAGCCCAACTAGGGTTTTAAATTTCTAAGTGTAAGTTTCAAGGAGTGGAAGAGTCCGCCTACGCATCATTCGGCCAGTTACGTGAACCTGTGTTTTTTCCACAAAGGCTCGGTAGAGTGAATATTCGATACTCCTGTAAAATTCTATCATTTTTGTTAAGTCGTTGTTGTTGATTGTTTAAGACAGTGAATACGGTTTGAATTGTAAAATTTACGTTGTGCCTCGAGAGGCCTGGAAAGTGTTAATTTTATTGAGCAAAGGTGCTCTGGTTCTAAATGTAAAAGTTGAAGTTTGCCTTGAGAAGACAGTAAGGGTATAAGGTTCGGAGCGCAGCCTCCTCGGTATATTCATAGAGCATACGTGCTCTTTCTATTCTTGTAGAGGTGTTAGTGTAAATATTGAATGGTGCCTTTTGGAAGGCGGTAACGTTGTCGAGCAAAAGGTCCTCTCGGAAGATTGTACGTTGTGAGTACTCTGTAAATGAAATTGGGAGACCTGTCATAGGAAATGTACATTTTTTCATCATTTATTTCTGTTACGGGGAGACCGTGGTGGATAGAGGGGAAGGAAGGTGCGCGCATGAATTGGTCTGTCTATGACAATCAAAAGGTTAATTAAAAGCTTTAAAATTAGAGTTATATTAATTTTTTGGCTGTTTTTACGCTAAGTTTTAACAAAACAAGTCGCTCAGCAACAGAACAAGATTTCAGGTACAGAAATAGCTCGTTAGCTTAGGTACAAGATAGGAGAAATCAGAAAATCAACCAAAATTGCTAATTAACAATACGAGCTTAAAGCTCCCAATTTTACAAATGTTACTTGAGCACTATTGCTCCATCCACTCAGTGGTCAAGGAGACAGGTCTCCCAATTTCACTCAAAACCATCTAAGGAAGTATGATTTAAATGGAGGAGGGAAAATATGTAGCTGGTCTCATACTGAAGAATTTTATAATAAATATTCAACCATTGTTCCCAGACTAGGCCCAGCATTAATAAAACAATGTATTTCACTTCCCCCTTTTAACCAATGAGAGGGTGTTTAGCTGTTCGGACTGTGAGTCATTCTGTTGCTAGTGGCATAAAGGTGCATGTTCATGTTCAATTTAATTCACTACCATCCTCTGAAACTATTTGAGCTGATTTGATTGAAAAATGTGACATAATATTTGACATCTTGAATTCCTCAAAATGTAGTATGACAAACCCTAAGCAGTATAGAAAATACCTTTGCAGTAATTCTAATCATTTAGAAATATTGATAGAATTGAAAATATCTAAGGCAGATCATTGTGTTAAACAGAGGTGCTAATAGTAAACTCAACCAATGTGTATTCAATGTTTGGTAGATAATATCACTGCTCTTAAGACTTTGTGGTCAGAATTGATGGAGCAATGGATTTTCAATTTCTCTTCACTAGAAAACTGATACAAGATTGTCTGGAAAATTCATTGGCCTTTGTCAGAGTTAAAGAGGGCAATAACACAGCTCCAGATGCACCTAACATTCACAGTGCAATAAGAACTGTTAGACAAATAACTTACTATCCCTATCACAAGAGAGCAATTGTGAGGCTGATGCTGCAGTATTCCTAAACAAATAAAGTTATTTGAAAATGAGTTACGCTGTGAATGAAAGATTAAATATTAATGATAAGAGACCTAATTTTAATGAAAAAATGAGATCATCGACTCTAATGTGCAAACTACACAGGCAAATGCAGACAATTATGTTATTGGTTGGGCAATAACAAGACTGCCACACAATGAGTGTAAAAATGTTTCGATGTCCCTTGACCTTAATTCCCATGACCCTGAAAACTTCCTCTTACTAGTGAAGAAATATGAATCAAGAAACATGATTCTCCCCAATGATTGTTCTCACATATTGTGTTCTAAAATGTACAGTCTTTTTTTAGAATAATCTAAATTAATTCATATATGAAAGCACTCAAGATGTAAATAACAAGTTAGCGAAAACCTTAATGAATGAATATGTTAGTGTAGAAGGTGTGTGTGACAGTTGTTATTCCTCGTTGGCCCATAAATACTTTGCAGTCCTCAATAAAGCTTTTGTAAATAAAACAAATGGTTTCTACACATCTCAGCAGAAAAATAAAATGCCAAATTACAGAAAGTAACACATATGTAATTTCATGTTCAAGTGCACTCAGATGTACATAATATAGTATATATAATTGTGGTATGTGCATGGTTGTCAGTACATATAGTTGCCTGGCCTGTAGTTGTATGCAAATTGTTACAGAAATTAGTCATGACTAAACTTCAATTTGGGGAAAATAGCATATGTACAGTAGGAAAATATACTTTTGAATGTATATGACATACGTGAAAATTGTGGACAGTTGGCTATCTCTTGAAAAATCCAGAATTTTTGGTCTAGTTGTAGCCCTAAAATTGATGTTACTTTTCATGCCTTATTTCGTGACTAGTAAAATGTTATAACCGCAGATCAAACATTTTGTACTTGAAAAGCTGTTCCATAATTCGTCTAAAACTTACAACCAATACATTTTCGTGTACAGGTGAAATTTCGAGACGTCTGCTTCAGGTATTATGTCATAGCAGCCACAAGGAGCAGTCCACAGCGAGCCGCTAGATAGTGGTAGTGGCTGCACTTTGGAGAGTGTTTCTGCTATTATCTTTATAACCTACTTGGTATGGCCATGTAATGCGTACAGAGCGCACTTCACATCGCACCATCTGAAAACAGGCCGCGTGGTCGGTCCTAGAAACACCTTCAAGAAGACATGTGGGATATTCTTCTTGTTTCAAATGATGCTCTTATAGAACCAAGTGAAGATTCGCTTGAAAAAAAACAGCAGACCCTGCTCCATTGCGGGACAAGCGCTAACAGGTATTACTTGCCTATGAAGTGTTCTGTAACAATCAGGATGTAACAACACAGTAAACTGTACTCTGGTCCGACATCAGTACCGTTAACACGTAGTAATACGAGCTTGTGTCATGAGCACGAATATCTTACTTATAGAGTAGGCAAGTAATTGAATTACTTGTAACGACTACTGTCTTAGTAACTTTTACTCTAAGTTACTTCTGAAAATAAAATTGTAATCGATACATTGTAGTAATCGATCTACATCGCATCGGGAGCTTGGTAACTTTGGAGCCTCAACACTGGTTCATTAAGTCACAATTTGTTCAGATTTAGTTAATCGTGAGACGGTGGTGGTGATTATTGTTCTAAGACGAAGTACAACTGGATAACCATCCTCTATTAACACTAATCAGAGGGAAAATGGAGGATAAGTGAAGGTATCGGCAAGAGAGAGGGAGAACGCTCAAACCGTGGAGGAGCCTTATACCAGACTCACCTAGCGGAACCGTGGTCACCAAACGACACTCCCCAGTTGACAGTCCTTGGTCTCCCTTAAAGTCACCTCATACAACCCCCACGTCGTGGAGAATGGAGCTGGAATAAACACGTGACAGTGAACGGGTTAAGGCACTTCCACTCCCCTATTTGAATAAGTTACCCTGAAAACTCGTAAGTGACACTCTAATTTCTCTCGGGAACTATCATTTTGAATTCTCTGTTTAGTCTAACGCAGTGCTGATAGCCACTGAATGTCCTTGTACTAAAAGGTACAAAATAGACAAATGAACTACCTTCTGGCATACCCATGTAAAAAACTCAGTGGTTCTCTGAAGACTCGCGTTCTACGATTATTGTAGCTTTACTGATTACATTCAGAAATTAATTTCTGCTCGGGTAACTAATTGAGCTCGATCACTTTTATTTTGCACTTTTCCCACCATAGCTTAGTTACAGCATAACTAATATGTTTCCACAGAGCTAGTGACCACATAACTGTCGGGAGAAAGTGGGATCAAACCCCACCTCAGCAAATCTGAATATTGATTTATGTGGTTTCCTAATTCCACACCAGGCAAACTAAGGCCAGTGTAACTTACTTCCCTGTCTCATTGTCACCGTAAGACCTGTGCACGTCGGTTTGAGAAAATGCTGGGGGAACATCTAATAGTGAACCTGCCATCTGGTGACTGCCCTAAATGCAGATCAGTGGCGACTGACTGAAGGTTGCATCCTCCTTTTCCAATACCACGGTTATTCATAAACGCATCAAGGAATCAAATGCGGCATTTCTTGAGGGAAGATTCGCAAAGGATTTGTTGGAAGTAAGAGCTAAAATGTTTAGATTGAAATGCATAATATTGCATAGTGCAACTAGTGACCCACTCAAGCTTCCTATGGGATCAATTGTTTCTTTGTAGCGACAGGCCTCTTATGTCATTGGGCGTTCTCCCCTGTGCATAGCTCAGTATGACAGCCGTCAGCTCCCTCCTTTCAACGTGTGTTATGTTCAAACCCATTCTGCCATTTCAATGAAACTACGGCAGCATAACATTTAGCTTGGGTTCGATTCCATTTAAGTGGTTAAAAAGTTATATGCGGCTCAATTGGGGGGTGCACCTCAAATTAGCTGCACTAATTTAGGGTGAGGACGCGAGTTTACTGAGCCAACAGCTTTTCAAACCAAATATTCAATGCAAAATATATTTTTATTGTCATAAGTTAATTGAGATCATTCATTATTATTTTGATAAATACTATGTAATTAATATCAAAATATGGTTTCTAATTTCAAGCCTGATTTTAAACCCTTGTAAAATCGTATTTCAAGCACTGGGATAAGTGGATCATTAGTCTGCCTTATTCACCGCTGACACAGTCACTTGCATCGATTCTCACTTTCACCCCTGTTTAAAAAGTAATTCAGATACTTCTGCAGGGATCAATGCAGGAACTACTGAAAGCGTAAATGTAGTGGTGAAGAAGGAAAACATGAACATTTTAAGATGACTGATGTGATTGTCATTTGTGTGATGGGAAAATTACGTACATTACTTCAAGTTTCCCATCTGTGCCACATCTGAAGGCCACCTACCTAAGTGAGATCAAGCTACATATTTCATTGCCAGCGTCTTCAACGCTAACGTTCCTCTAGGTCACTTACCTGGATGATCTATGGTGCTGACTATCCACACTGTCCTCAGCCTGTAGAGCGGCTTCAACGGTAACGTTCCTCGAGGTCACATACCTGGATGATCTATGGTGCTGACTATCCACACTGTCCTCAGCCTGTAGAACGGCTTCAACCACTTAATTCGACGATACTGTTTATTACTTACTCAACTCCCAATTAGAGAGCGGCATATGGTCTGCACCCCTCGGGAACAAAGGAGGCAGAGAGCTGCTAATTTAATCACAAGGAAGATGGGTCTGGGGTCAACACTAACTCATATTTAACAGTTTTATTACCTTGAAACAATTTATTTACATTGGTACAAGCCTTAGCATAGAATACCATTCGCTTCCAGGCAACGACACAACACAGAGTTCTTTGTTACCGGAATAATCCCTCACTGTTGTAGCACTGAACCTCCTGAGAGGAGGAAGGGCTCCTCCTCACCTCCAAGGCGCAGGTAAGGATCGTACTACGGATAGAGGGAGACACACTAGATTACTGTTGTGTGTCCAAGTAACTTACTTATTCAATGAGCACTGCTCTAGGAAGCGTACTACCTCATGGTGCCTTCCCCCTCCTTTTGGCAAGGGTCAGAGCTGTGCAACTATTAGTCTTTGCATTGAAACTAGTGGGGTCTTGTGTGGTGAGGAATCCCACTATATCTAGGTGACCCCACTGAGCAGCTTGTACAAGAGTAGTACCCAGCAACTCCCCAGTAACACCTCCCTCCTCCAGCAGGTATATCACCACCTCCACGTGGCCCTGTACGGCTGACAAGGAAAGTGCAGGCACTCCTTGTCTGTGGGGACCAATGTTCACATCAATGTCACTCCTTCCAAAGGAGAGACAGTCCTCTCGACCTCGATTTTCTCCTTTCCTACCAGTGCCTCCACAGCATGCAGCTGTCCCCTTCTTCAGCAGGGTTCAAATCGGTACGTTTCCAGTCCATACATGGATTTCTTGCAAGAAGGAAGTTCACCACATTGATATATCCCTGATCAGCGGACCAATGTAGAATTTGCTGAAGGATTTCGTGACCTGGTTCGTACTTGACGAGCAGTTCCCGCCACCGTGGACCTTCCTCTCTTTTCCGCCAATCCTCTCTCTCTGGAGAGGAGGTTTGTCTCTCATCTCGCAAGTCAGCTCTCTCTTCTCAACAACCTTCTCTCTGTCCTTACATGCTCTTTTCTTTTCCTCCTCTCTCTTCTTACATGCTCTCCCCAACTCCTCTCTCCTTACGTGCTTTCTCCACATCCTTTGCTTTCTTCTCAAATGCCTCCTCCCTCTGTTCTATCACCATCTCCTTCTTTTTCAGCACATCTTCCCATGAACTCGTGCTGTTCTCTGTCTCCTTAGGGGTTCTCACCAATTCTTCCACCACTCTCGTGTCATCTTCCAGCTGCAATTCCCTAATCTCCACATGTTCCGCCAGTGACCCATGGAGTGCCGCACACAGTCGCACCGAGTCTGGAACACACAATAACACCACAAATTAACAGATAATCCTCCTTAGAGCCGGTTTACATGGGATCATGTTAATGAAACTGGCCACCATGAGAATTACCTGAAAGGAAATTGATTAAGTTACGAAGTGCGGCAGATATGGCAAACCTATTACAATGTTCTAGAAACCTACTTCGTCAGCTGAGTGGCACTGTAGTCAGGTTGCCAACAAAGAAAGGAAGAAAGAATAAATTGCACGCTAAAAGGTTGATTTAAGCACTGAATTTATTTGCAATGTAGAACCCTCACCTGTCATTTTGAATGCCACACGTTTTATATTAAACCACCTGTATTTCTCAATGTTCACGGTTGAATTTTTACTTCTAGGATTGTCACGGCCTGTAAATTATCTATGATGTGAATTTTTGGAGATTTCTTTGCTGTGAGAGAATTTTATATTCTTCACTTTCTAATTTTAGTTTTAAAGTTAATATACCGGTATATTTAATTAAAAATTATATTATTCTGTCTTAGGTTTCTTGGCAGCTCATGTTGTCTACGGAATAGTTCATTCTTTCAAAATAATAGCAACCCTCGATTACCTATTCAAAGAAATGTAAACAACTATAATTAATGCCAGACTCAGCTTGAGGTACTCTAGCCGCTAATACCACGGTCGGAAGCTAAGAGCTCATAACACCCCTTTTTTGTCGTTTCTTAAAGCAGTATTCCATCACCCTCCTGCCTATGTTACATCACTCCACCGAGAGTCGCAAGTTAGGAAGTGCATCCGGTTAGAAGGATAGAACCTCGAATTGGGGTAATACGTGAAAAAAGCCCTAGCACAGCCTCCGCCGGGTTAGTGTCATAAGAGTCCATGTATGCGCGTGCTTATACTTACTTGTGTTAGGCCACTCACTTTTATCTATCCTATCCGACCTTCCTCGGTTAACTCTTGTTCTTTTCCGGCCCCCACGCTATTACGTTTACGAGGGCTAAGGAGTCTTTAATTTCCACGCCTTTCGTAGCTCTTGTCTTTCTTTGGCTGTTACCTTGCGCGGTCGTTCCACTCCCCAAGACCTTATGTCGCTTTTCAGCGTTAAGCTTCAATGAATAATGCACATTGTGTATTAAGACTTACACCATCTCCCTGCTACCGTGTCAAGTCCTAGGAGGTTAACGTGTGGTCAACGCGACGTTAGGCCTGCAGGAGCATCGAATGTGTAGTGTAGGTAGGGATTTCATTCCATATTCGGGAATTCTGATAATACGCGAAATCCTGCAGAGCTAAATTCCGGCACTACATTATTTTTACTTATTATAGTGGGTATTCAGTACAAAGATAGTTTAGGTCTTCCTGCGTGATTGTACCTGGGTAAGTTGCGAACTTGCAAAAAAAATGAACTTTGTATTCCATGTGTCAAAAAATACATCCAAACTAGTCAAATTGCACGAGCAGTTATTTTTTTGCTGATGTGTGCATCCTATGTTCACCGTTTCTAGAATTTCTAAGATGCTTCCCAATATTACGCCGCGTATGAATAAAACATTTGTATTACACCATATTCCAAGTCCTATGTGTAGCCATCAGCTTCCACAAATCTCAGCATCAAAGTCGAATCTCGAACTTGAAACTGTAACGCCCTTGTAAAGTTAAGCCTGGCGTCAAACGCATGGGTTAACCTAGCACTTTTGACCATAATCACGTCAGCAATTAGATCTTGAGATGTTAACGCGTGGGTGAGGCGGGCTGATGTACTGGTCATCCTCCTCAGTTGTATCCCCCGACCCCCAGAGTATGTAGCTCCAGGACACTGCCCTTGAGGCGTTAGAGGTAGGATCCCTCGGTAAGTCCAATGGAAAAACCGACCCTGGAGGGTAAACAGAATAAGAAGAAGAAGTAATTAAGGAATTGCCTCTATAAGGCTCTGTGTATGCCTATTTACCCCTGTGTCCTAGCAGAGCTCTCCCCTGAGTTAGCCCTCCCTATTAGTCACCCTTACGACTGGCAGTACACCACTGATGCAATTCTACCACTCCACCTCACCTCATAAAAATGAGGATCTGTGTGGAGTGACGTCATCATAGAAGCAAGAGCTGTAGTGACGTCACCGCGAACAAGCTTTGACCTGTAGCTGAAGACTCCAAGTTCTCTCAAGTCAGGTGTCTTGGGTCATAACACACTGTCGCATTCCTTTACAACGCCAGATAGGAAAAAATACAACTTAGCTCGCAAAGTCATTCTTTTTTTTTTTTCTGCTGACATGTACACGTCTCCACATTTACTGTAGTCAGTACATCTTCATCGTACACATATTTCAATCAGGGTGAGGATATTTGAAATGCACTTAAGCTCTTTCAGTTTTTGAGTTTATGTCAACTCCACGTTCGAATCCTTAGGAGTGGCATTTACTCTGCTCACCTAGGGCTTAAGTGCCCCCTACAAGAGTTAGCCAAGGAGGTTAGATAGACGACAGCTTAGCACACAACATGCCTAGACTCAGATAGAGACCCCCGGGATTTCGCTAATGCAGACACAACAACAGCACAGGTTGCTCGGCTCTTACCTAAGGCAAGGGTGCCCCTGGAGGAGCTTTACTCTTATAGAACCCCAACATATCAGAATAAAGTGTCCTACAAGAGTTGGCCCAGGAGGTTAGATAGACAACAGCTTAGCACACAACATGTCTAGACTCAAATAAATACTCCTAGTTCACCAATGCAGACACAACAACAGCACAGGTTGCTCGGTTCTTACTAAAGGCAAGGCTGCCCCTGGAGTAGCTTTACTCTTTTATAACCCCACCACATCAGAATAAAGTGTCCTACAAGCGTTGGCCAAGGGGGGTTAGATAGACAACAACTTAAAATACATCATGCCTAGACTCAGCTAAAGCCCCCAGTTTGCTAACCCATGCTCTCTCAAGTCAGGCACCTCTTTTAGTAGCCTCTTTCGACAGTATTCCATAAGATAACGGCATCGTATTGTCTGAAGGTGTCAGAGGATGTAACGCGTGTCTAGTATCATAATCTCCAGAAATCCCTTCTACAGCTGTAGTATTGTATCCAAGGGACGAGCTAAACCTTGGTATAAAAACTCCTACTTTCAGCTGGAAATATATCACAGGCAATGTGCTTCAATGTGGTAGCAAACACTTGTACTGAATTGTGGATTTGTGACAATTAGGCCTATATTCTACAGAGTGCTTGCGGTTACCCCGATAAGTCTTAAACTTATTACCATATTAAAAGTTCAACATTAATAGTTCATGGTGTAGGTTACTGTAGTCACGTACTTCAACAGATGAGTGGTCCTGAGTTCGGGATAGAAGTTGCTACAGAATAGGTGTGGCCACCTCAAGTACATTCCGAGTTGTAGCCCTCCCTGTTAAAAGCCACTGCAGTGAGCTCAGAGTTTGATCAACGGCATTCTGTGAGAAAGAATTCCCAGACCACACTATCTTTTCATCGGTCTGTTTTCACATCGACTTTGTTGTATGGGAGTGAAAGCTGGGTGGATCTGGGGGTACATTGTTTATGATATAAGTAACAGACCTGAAAGGAGTGAGAATGAGTGCTGGTACAATCAGGTGGAAACGATGGCAGGAGGATATTCGGAATGAGGGTAGTTCAATTCCAATTCGTACAGTACAGCTGCTGATTTAGTGTGGCTTTGGCGAGTGGCGAAGAAGGGAAGGGTAAGGTAAGTACAGGGAGGACCAATACGACGATCGTTAGACTCAGTTCTTAACGAGATAAAGATTAAAGCTATGAAACTAAATGAACCACAGAGGGTTGCAGACTGAACGCAGTAGACATGACATTTGTAAATTAAGAAGTACTTATAAGACACACTTTGACAGTAATTTGTGTTTGTATCAAGCCTGTCCTTATTCCTCCTTCCAAGATGCGCAGGGATCAAATGACGCCAGACGCCGCTAGCTGCAGGAGAAGATGGCCGATACACAGCTTGGTCACGTGTCACAGCTTATCGCTTCTCTCTGAATACCTGATGTATTCAAACATGTGGAAAAAACAACTTCAGGAGAAAAGAATTAACAAGTAGATTTTGGGATAAAATAAACAACACTGAAATTACAAAGAAGTTGTAGTCTAAACTTCAAAACTTGGCCAAAATACTCTCAAGATTGCACAAATTACCTTTACTTCGCCGCCTGCATTGCTGCTAACGTCACTTCGCTTGTTACTACACTACTGACGTTATACTGCCTCACCGTACAGCTGCTACCTTCGCTTATTCTCCTCACTTCTTCAACCTGGGAACCTCTATGTTACTACAACATCAGCCGTCTGGAATCATCTTATGATAAATGTGTTTTTGAACTTTCTACACTCGCCCTATAACAGATCAGCCCTCAGCTTCTACAAATCAGTTCAATGCTGACAGCGGTGTGGTTCTGCTTTCGGCGTATTTAATTTGACTTAACATCTTTGCTACCTGGACTCTTGTTCAGAACGGCATGGGTGAGAAAAGGCTTGACATTTATATTTTGTTGTGAGCATTAAGTCCTTCATTTCATCAGCTCCGTTAGCCAATCATCTACGAGTGTTTATTAAGCTATCTCGAAATTTATGAAGTTCCCTGAGTAGCACAGTGATTGCAGGTGGTTAACGATCCTTTGCATTAATTTGGTTACGTAACTGCGTGTGGCCATGTGAAATATTTTTCTTTACTTATGCCATTTTCAACTACGCGGGACGGTTGCTTCGATTCATGTACCTCCCCGAGTTCCCCTTTTCCTTTTTCCAATGATGGGGTTCTTCCTTTTTAATGTTCGCCACGTCTTGTTATTGTTTACCTGAGATTTGGTGTCAGGATTATTTTCTTAAAGTAACTTCCACTGTTGTTATCTTTGCGACCATTCAAGTAATATGCGGCTGGTACACTGCGTCTTGGTCAGTGATTCGTTTTATGAATGTTATTCCGTGTTGCTCTCTTAACTTGGTCCTCTGAATTGTGTATTTAATTCTTAGCATTAATACGTGTTATACGTTGAGTTGTTTGAAATAGATTTCTACTGTCTTTTGTCAATAATGTACTTTCCTGCGAAAATCTCTGGTTACCGAAATGCTTCCACGAACCTAGTTAATTCCTATTATCATTGCTCTTTGGTGGTTGGACATTAGTTTCTGTATTGATGTTCGTGACTATTATTATAGCCAACTCGCTTGAGTTAAAGTCAACTTACCACAGTCTATTAAATATTTGATACCTAACCTAACGCATAACAACCTGAAAACATATCTATGTGTCCTGGTACAGCACATGTTTACTTCACAACGGTCCTTTGGAGATTGTTCAGTTCCCCGGATCTCACACCTGTTGACGTCTACATATGGGACATGCTGAAAGCATGTGTTTTCCGCTATGTCTAGTAGTATACATGAAGACTGGGCTACATAGGAATGGGGTACAATTGGGAAGGGATGATATGGGGTTGTGTAAAAAGGTGGTCCAAAGTGTGAAAGACACTGAAGGACAAACGAACGAACAAAATGTACTAAATTATCTAAAGAGAATGAGTAAAATATGGCAATAAGGACTAAAATGTTAACAAAAAGGGAGATGAGAGGGATAAAGCTGTAAGACAAGAACATCCGGAAATTTGATGCATTAAATGCTATAAAGATATGGAAGCGGGTAATCTAATAGAAGACTGTAAGGAGAAGAAGAAAGATCAGAGTGAAACATGGATGAAAAGGAGATGGGGAAAATCGAAAAGGAAGTTGAACTTAACGCTCTCGGTAAGGTATTAAACAGAGAATGAAGACACCAGCAAAACTATATACTATTATTTTTAGAATATGGGAAAATAAATTAATAGAAGATTAAAGCGGAGGAGATACATGCAGCTAGTAGTAAGGTTCTGCATGCGGATGTATCTTAGACGCTATGACGTAGATAAAGTCTGGGAAGTACCTCAAATACTAAGTTTATATAATGACAAGCAAATGTACCCGTACTTCGCTATAATATTCTACCCTGTATACGGATTTCTCCGTAAATTACTGTAAAGGCAGTTAGTAAGATTATACTAAATTGCATGTCTGTTAGCGAGTCCGAGAAAGAAAACAGGGAGGACACCATACGTTGTTTCCGATGTGAGGTAGGCATTGGGGAAATTTTCTTGATTATAGTAGGCCACCTTTCCTACCGCCAATCACAATCGAGTTCGGTAATTTCTACTATAATGACAGGCTCATTTGGCAACTGCCATTCACAGTAGAGATGGAGAGTTTTCATTATAAAGGCAGGCCCCTTTTCCTTATGCCAGTCACAATCGAGTTGGAGAGATTTCATAATAATCGAGAAATGTAGCGCTGCGTATCAACAATCGAGACACGACAATAAATCATAGGAAAAAAGTTGTAGATCTCTCCAAATTGAACGGCGATTGTGCTATCTGTTTTAATTCGCCTTACCGTATAGCCACCATCTACCCAGAAACGAAGGTCTGCACCGTTCAGGAAAGAAATATCAAATATAGTCTGCGGTAAAATAAACAATACTGAAATTACAGACAAGCTATGAACATCAGGATTCGTCATTGTAACATGAAAGGTGACCACGGAGTCACATATCTATGCACCTTGGTCCTTTGGAGATTGTTCAGTTCCCCGGACGTCACACCTGTAGATGGCCACACATGGGGCATACTGAAAGAATTTGTTTCCCATTCAAGACGACTCTATTTGGAAATGTACATGAATTAAAAGAGAAAACTGTCTGCTGCAACCAGTATTCACAAATATGTTCGACGATCTACAGGAATCTTATGATCTATGCATGACGCATTAGGCCACACTTTTGACAGACTTGCACAGCAAAGTGCATACCAGTTCGTGCCAGTGCTTCAAAATTAACACATTGCGCACTGCCTACGCAGACATATGAGGAAACGGAATAAGCGAAGAAGACATCCAACGAACATTTACGGGCTTTTTTACAATTCTCTACATGTCTTTAGTGGGAAGCTCCCATAGCCAGGGTCTCAACTCCATTTTGCTAATTATTATGCTTTTCGGTGTTGCTGTTAATCTTCATACATCAACAGCGATTGCACTCAGACCGGCTACTTCATGCCAGGGAAAGGCTGAGCATTGTAAGCTTCAGTTTGTACCAATGAAATCATGTGATTCCTACGGGAGAATTTGAGGCATGTAGAGACAATTGCTCATGGATATCTGTGATCCAAAGTGCTCCCTCTGTTTTCCCGTGTAAGCTGTCTTGTATATGACAACTATTTCCAGGTATTGGGGAGACTCACTTCACTTCATAACAAGCCTAATTTCTTATTAAAATCTCTACAATTATCATTATGAAGGATGCACACTGGTACCAGACATGCTTAAGGGAGAGTGTTTGCATATAAACCTGAACTTAAGGGTACATGTCTGTGAAGGACCATAATTTTAACTACAAATCACACACAAGATATCGCCAGTAATTTGCTTCATATAACCCGAAATTCACTGTACAAGTGGAATTAACCTTTTAGAACCATAAAACAACAAAGAAAAATTAGTTAGTCAAGTATTTTAACAATTAACCTACTTTGTCCTTTGTATGTAATTTACTTTTTGGGAGTGTAGACAGTTTTTAGGTACCTTTATCTCAGAAAATTATCAATAAAATCCACCATTTTTAACTGTATACAGAGAATGTGTGTGTGCATAAAGTAGACCACTACGGAGAACATACAGAAAGAAATGAATTAGCAGCATTAATTAAAACTTGGCACATAAAAGTACAGCAATTTTTTGTTGGGTGTAGCTGAAGTCAAGTCCTAACTTTTTAAGATAGGTCCATGATTGTAGTCTACTTTTCTTCAATTATCGTACTGATTCAATGCACGAAGTTTCAGCCTTCTAGCTTGAGTACTTTTGGTCTATTAAATTAAATATGTCATAAAACTAAACTTTCGGGAAATTGGACTTAAAGTTAAACTTTGCTTTTAATGAAAGTTGTGGCGTAACCTGATGTGTTTAATGTATTCCAGTCCCATAATCATTTTGTTAAAGAAGTTCTTCATCCTCTTTCTTCCTCCTTATATTCCTTTTTCTGGTTCTTGCCTCCTTGGAAGTCACCCTGAACATTCTCTCTGCCTCAGCAACTATTCTGTCAATAGCAGTAAGGAGGTAGAGGAAGATCCATAATTGCACAGAAAGTTTGTATTGCTTAATACCCTTTGCCTATACACCGCATACCACAGGCTAGTCATGTGTTCATATTATAGAGCCTCTTGTTATTTACCCCTAGGTATATACAGATTCCACATGACCACAGACACTGCACATAATGATAAGTTTTGAGACTGAACTCTTTCTGCTATTTACATCTTCAAGCAGTTCAATACTACTATCACTTTCACAACATTTACACTTTAAACACTTGTTCAGTAAACTACACACAACACTCAGTTCAATTATCACAGACCCAGGATTAATGTTTGGAATCTTTTCTTCACGAAAGTTACTGCTGTATGAATCGTACAAATATTTCAGTTAATTTTTTTGAAGCACTTGATTGCACCTTAACCTCACTCTCACCAGAACCATTGCTGGTATTGATTTGTGTTTCTTGCTCCTTAGATGTAAATCTATTTCCGTAGAACTTGCGCCTGCCTTCAACAAATTTCCTTGTCCTCGGCATATCTATGGAAATATTTGCTACTTATATTTTAAGAAAAACTGTTGTGATCAACACTGTAGTTTATTTATTACTGATGTGGAGAAAGATGAACATCGTGCAGAATAGCCAACTTTTGAAAGTTAAATTTACTACTTTTGCACAGAAATTACCTTTACTGCCCCAAAGTGACTTGTTCAGGAAATATTATGAAGTTTAAATACATTTGACATGTAAAGGAGCGTGGCAGAGTTCTGCAGATATTTAAGATTAGGGCTGTAAAAGGTCCTAAAATATTAATAACCTGCACTTATTGTATAAGGTTGGATTCAGGAAAGACTGGGGGATAGTAAAAGAGCAATTTTTTATATTTAAAAAATCGCGTACATATTCCCTTAAAATACTAACTATGATTACAAGTAAATAATACATAACAATAGTACGATATAGACAAGGAGAATATTTGAGTGATATATGTAACATAAATATTACATACTTTCGTGATTTGTCTTGGTTGTGGCAGTGAGTTTACAGACGAGGAGGTGACAGGAGTAAGTCAATAAACATAATGAATTATTTTATATTTTATACGAGTTTATTGAGTTGAGTTCTAAAAACTGACCATGTATGTCACAAAAATTTACTGTAAATTTATTTATACCTATTTCCTTATTTTAATTATATTCTGATACCTCAGGGAAGGTGATATTTAATAGTTACAATAAAATAAGTGAAAACTATAATCAATTCATTACATGAATTAGAACAAAAGGTAAATCATACCTCCTGCAGTCCTGTACCTTAATCTCCCTCATTGAGGCAAATAACAACAGCCCCACATTAAACCTTTGACGCCGACATCCATATATCATATACGACTCCTTTTCTACACACGCTGCCGACCTCCATACGAGGTATAGATATCTGCAGGCCCAACATCATTTTGTTGTTGCTCTTAAAGTATTAAATGTTCTAGAGTAGGAAGTGGTATATCTTTGACGGTAAAGATCTCTACCTTCCTTGTATGTATGAATCATCCCAAATCAGAGTTTCTGTCTTTCTCTCTGAAGTATTTGAAATAGTCTGATCCCTATCCGCTTGAGAGCACGAAGTCGAATCTAGCAGATGTACGTTTCATCACGTAGATTGATAGTAGAAATCGCAATCTCTTCACTGATATGAATGTTGACATCACCTGGTGAATTCATATACCGTAATTCTTTCAGTGCCTTGAAATCTGCTATGACTCCTTATTAGTTGAGAAAAAGGATATAGAGATAAACTACCCAATCAATTACAAAGTCAGTACGGCCAATATGAGCAGATTATCATAATTAATTGACCCGCTGTCAATTTGAAATGACATTGCGTGCAGCAGAAGAATGGCACGGTGCAGTTTGAATGAAAGGAAGTAATACAGGTTTAATAAATCAGACAATGACAGCACTACACCAGACTAAACTGAGCGAAGCGAGAATGGGCGTATTAACAAAAGAAATGGGAGTGCATGGTACGCGCAGCAAAGTAACGGACGATGAAACACGCCAAAGTGAACTATTCGACCCATTAAGCTTGGATTGATGACAAATAAATCTTTCAACTATTGTTCTCGGTTCTTCCACTCAGTTACTGAGACAACGATTACCGTAGTTTTCACTCACTGTGAAACAACCCAGGCAAATACAAGAACGTACAAATGCGGAAGGTCCCTTCCCTATTACTAAACTATCAAGGTAAATACAAAATTAATGTAAACTGCATTATTTTCAGTCTCTTCTGTAAACGTCTGAAAATAATCTGGACTAAACTGTATAAACTTCATGATCTCTACTGTCAGTGCTGAACTGTGCAAAGTGTAAGTCTTTGTTTTTTCCTCCTATTCAATACCTTGTTCAACCTCCTGAGCGGAACATTCTTTATGGACATTTGAGGTACAGCTTTTATTGTACTGAGTTTGAAATAATCTAGATATACGGTACGGTAGTATAAAAATTCACAATTATGGTACACTACATATTAACATTCACAACTTGTGGACCTAAATTTTGTTGATAAAACAAAAATTGCGTTTGGTTAACAATGGTCTGATGTTGCTAAACTAATTCTAAACTGAGTCTGATTCACATGAACAGATTACACACAAACTTAGCCACATATTAATACTTTGCTTACAGGCGGAATCATTATCATTGACAGTGCTCTATTAACTTGGATGAAACCTTCTCCATTATTCGGACGCTTTTAACTTTCAGAACGAGCATAAGTAACTATCTACAAGCACTCAAAAATTTGTTTATCAATAAAATGGTTCATGTTTGTGGGTTACTGTAGTCACGTCCTAGTTCGTGAACCATGGGCAACGGCTGAGTGGCCTAGTAAGTGCTCCTGAGAGTCGGGATACCAGTTGCTATGGAATGGGAGTGGGCATCTCGGACATATTCTGAGTCATGGCCCTAATTCTGCTCTGGCGGCTAGGACTATACAATTAACCGGTGGTCCATAACCCGTTGGAGGAGAGATTCTCACTTGAACTATCTGCAAGTAGGGTAGCATCCTGCTTCATGAATTTACCGATCTCCGAACATTGTAAGCAAGCATATTCCAGCAACTCAAGGATTCCTATCTTTTTAATATGCACTGGACTTATTATAAATCTCTTTCAGAGAGTTATATTCTAACATAATGCTGTACAATATTTCACATGGTATGTACTTTTACGAGACCGTACGTGCCTTTACATAGTTTAATTTCTTCGGTATTTGTGTTTTAATTTTGCTGTAGGCTGACGATGACCTAGTATTAGGTCGAAACTAGTCCCTAATCTTTCATGTAATTTAAGCTATTTACATTTTGTATTGAAAAGGTGGACCCAAATCATACATTAATTTACTCTATTGTAATCACAGTTCAATACGGATCTTTGTGAAACTTATTTCATTTAATTAATGTACGAGTTTTTCGCGTGCGGCCAGTATCCAGTATTCGGGAGATAGTAGGATCGAACCCCACTGTCGGCGGCCCTGAAGATGGTTTTCCGTGGTTTCCCATTTTCACACCAGGCTGTACCTTAATTAAGGCCACGGCCGCTTACTTCCCACTCCTAGCCCTTCCCTGTCCCATCGTCGCCATAAGACCTATCTGTGTCGGTACGACGTAAAGCAACTAGCAAAAAAAAGTTTTCCGCGGATTTTTCGATGATACAGACCACTATCTGATCTGTAGTGAACTAAGTATCTCTAGGCCTAGGGTAGAGAAAGTGAAATCTGTCTGCAAACGAATAAGGGTAGAAAATCTCCAGGACGAGGAAATTAGACAGGAGTACATGGATATGATTAGTGAGAAGTTTCGAACAGTAGACAGTAAGCAGGTTCAGGATATAGAAAGTGAATGGGTGGCATATAGGGATGCTGTAGTAGAAACAGCAAGGGAATGCCTAGGAACAACTGTGTGTAAAGATGAGAAAAGGCGAACATCTTGGTGGAATGATGAAGTGAGAGCAGCTTGTAAACGTAAAAAGAAGGCTTATCAGAAATGGCTCCAAGCAAGGACCGAGGCAGACAGGGATTTGTACGTAGATGAAAGAAACAGAGCGAAACAAATAGTTGTTGAATCCAAAAAGAAGTCGTGGAAAGATTTTGGTAATAACTTGGAAATACTAGGTCAAGCAGCAGGGAAACCTTTCTGGACAGTAATAAAGAATCTTAGGAAGGGAGGAAAAAGGAAATGAACAGTGTTTTGAGTAATTCAGGTGAACTCATAATAGATCCCCGGGAATCCTTGGAGAGGTGGAGGGAATATTTTGACCATCTTCTCAATGTATATGGAAACCATCCTGGTGGTGTTGCGAACAGCCAAGCTCATGGGGAGGAGGAAAATGATGTTGGTGAAATTACGCTTGAGGAAGTGGAAAGGATGGTAAATAAACTCCATTGTCATAAAGCAGCAGGAATAGATGAAATTAGATCTGAAATGGTGAAGTATAGTGGGAAGGCAGGGATGAAATGGCTTCATAGAATAGTAAAATTAGCACGGGGTGTTAGTAAGGTACCTTCAGATTGGACAAAAGCAGTAATTGCACCTATCTATAAGCAAGGGAACAGGAAGGATTGCAACAACTACCGAGGTATCTCACTGATTAGTATACCAGGCAAAGTATTCACTGGCATCTTGGAAGGGAGGGTGCGGTCAATCGTTGAGAGGAAGTTTGATGAAAACCAGTGTGGTTTCAGACCACAGAGAGGCTGTCAGGATCAGATTTTTAGTATGCGTCAGATAATTGTAAAATGCTACGAGAGAAATAGGCAGTTGTATTTATGTTTCGTATAACTAGAGAAATCGTATGACAGGGTACCGAGGGAAAAGTTGTTCGCCATACTGGGGGACTATGGAATTAAAGGTAGATCATTAAAATCAATCAAAGGCATTTTTTTTTGCTAGTTGCTTTACGTCGCACCGACACAGATAGGTCTTATGGCGACGATGGGACAGCGAATGGCTAGGAGTGGGAAGGAAGCGGCCGTGGCCTTAATTAAGGTACAGCCCCAGCATTTGCCTGGTGTGAAAATGGGAAACCACGGAAAACCATTTTCAGGGCTGCCGATAGTGGGGTTCGAACCTACTATCTCCCGAATACTGGATACTGGCCGCACTTAAGCGACTGCAGCTATCGAGCTCGGTCAAAGGCATTTATGTTGACAATTGGGCTTCAGTGAGAATTGATGGGAGAATGAGTTCTTGGTTCAGGGTACTTTCAGGGGTTAGACAAGGCTGTAATCTTTCACCTTTGTTGTTCGTAGTTTAAATGGATCATCTGCTGAAAGGTATAAAATGGCAGGGTGGGATTCAATTAGGTGGAAATGTAGTAAGCAGTCTGGTCTGCGCTAACGACTTGGTCTTAATGGCAGATTGTGCCGAAAGCCTGCAGTCTAATATCTCGGAACTTGAAAATAGGTGCATTGAGTAATTAGCCTGTCAAAGACTATATTGATGTCAGTAGGTGAGAAATTCAACAGAATTGAGTGTCAAATTGGTGATACAAAGCTAGAACAGGTTGATAATTTCAAGTATTTAGGTTGTGTTTTCTCACAGGATGGTAATATATTAAGTGAGATTGAATCAAGGTGTCGTAAAGCAAATGCAGTGAGCTCGCAGTTGCGATCGACAGTATTCTGTTGGAAGGAAGTCAGCTCCCGGACGAAACTATCTTTACATCGGTCTGTTTTCAGACCAACTTTGCTTTACGGGAGCGAAAGTTGGGTGGACTCAGGATATCTTATTCATAAGTTAGAAGTAACAGACATGAAAGTAGCAAGAATGATTGCTGGTACAAACAGGTGGGAACAATGGCAGAAGGGTACTCGGAATGAGGAGATAAAGGCTAATTTAGGAATGAATTCGATGGATGAAGCTGTACGCATAAACCGGCTTCGGTGATGGGGTCATGTGAGGCGAATGGAGGAGGATAGGTTACCTAGGAGAATAATGGACTCTGTTATGGAGGGTAAGAGAAGTAGAGGTAGACCAAGACGACGATGGTTAGACTCGGTTTCTAACGATTTAGAGATAAGAGGTATAGAATTAAATGAGGCCACAACACTAGTTGCAAATCGAGGATTGTGGCGACGTTTAGTAAATTCACAGAGGCTTGCAGACTGAACGCTGAAAGGCATAACAGTCTATAATGATAATGTATGTATGTATGTATGCATGTATGTATGTATGAGGAATAGGCAGTTGTGTTTATGTTTCGTAGATCTAGAGAAAGCATATGACAGGGTACCGAGAGAAAAGATGTTCGCCATACTGGGGGACTGTGCAATTAAAGGTAGATTATTAAAATCAATCAAAGCTATTTATGTTGACAATTGGGCTTCAGTGAGAATTGATGGTAGAATGAGTTCTTGGTTCAGGGTACTTACAGGGGTTAGACAAGGCTGTAATATTTCACCTTTGCTGTTCGTAGTTTACATGGGTCATCTGCTGAAAGGTATAAAATGGCAGGGAGGGATTCAGTTAGATGGAAATGTAATAAGCAGTCTGGCCTATGCTGACAACTTGGTCTTAATGGCAGATTGTGCCGAAAGCCTGCAGTCTAATATCTTGGAACTTGAAAATAGGTGCAATGAGTATGGTATGAAAATTAGCCTCTGGAAGGCTAAATTGACGTAAGTAGGTAAGAAATTCAACAGAATTGAATGTCAGATTGGTGATACAAAGCTAGAACAGGTCAATAATTTCAAGTATTTAGGTTGTGTGTTCTCCCAGGATGGTAATATAGTAAGTGAGACTGAATCAAGGTGTTGTAAAGATAATGCAGTGAGCTCGCAGTTGCGATCAACAGCATTCTGTAAGAAGGAATTCGTCTCCCAGACGAAACAATCTTTACATCGGTCTGTTTTCTGACCAACTTTGCTTTACGGGAGTGAAAGCTGGGTGGACTCAGGATATCTTATTCATAAGTTAGAAGTAACAGACATGAAAGTAGCAAGAATGATTGCTGGTACAAACACGTGGGAACAATGGCAGGATGGTACTCGGAATGAGGAGATAAAGGCTAATTTAGGAATGAACTCGATGGATGAAGCTGTACGCATAAACCGGCTTTGGTGGTGGGGTCATATGAGGCGAATGGAGGAGGATAGATTACCTAGCAGAATAATGAACTCTGCTATAGAGGGTAAGAGAAGTAGAGGTGAACCAAGACGACGATGGTTAGACTCGGTTTCTAGCGATTCAAAGATGAGGTATAGAACTAAATGAGGCCACAACTCTAGTAGCAAATCGAGGATTTTGGCGACGTTTAGTAAATTCACAGAGGCTTGCAGACTGAACGCTCAAAGGCATAACAGTCGATAATGATAATGTATGTATGTCTATATATATAAAAGCAAGTCGGACTGGAGCGATGTATATATAGATATTTAAAAAGGAAATAAATCGTGAATTAATGAGGCACTTCCAGAAATCTCAGAAATTTGAAACTTGGTACGGGAGAAGCTGATGACCTGACGATCCCTAGAAAAATCGAAAATTCTAAAAATTTCCTGAAGGGGGCACATGGAGGACTCAAATTTTTGGCTCAGCATAAGAACGCAGTCGTATAATCTATCCAAAGCGACAATCTATTGGTTTCGTGGGCTTAAAAATTTTCAGGATTTTCCTAATCTTTACCCCCGTCCCCAAAATCAAGATGGCGGCACAACCTGTCAGACGAGGTAGAAAATTGAAATTTGGTGAAATTATAGGTCTTGATCCCCAACCGACGGAAAAATTCCAAGATGTTCAAATTTTTTACCTTTTACCCTTAAAGATATCGAAATATGGGGGCAATTTAATGACTGTGCAGAGCTATTTTTTTGGCTAAACGGTAAGTCGTTTCATAGCACGGATGGCACAATCTCCCTTCAATTCGGAGTGATCCACAACTTTCGTACTATGACATTTTGTCGTATCTCTCTCCCTATACGTTAGATTTGGCCGTATTTCTGAATTGTTCGTAAATTTGGTGATTTTTACAAGTATATTTCATTGTTTGACAGACTTATAGGAAAGATTGGATTATTAAATTCTTCACGTATATTGGCCCACCCAGTAGCCGTATTTGTGCCAAATTGTATGTTTTGAGCTGTCACATATCTGAAAGGTAATTCTATATGTGAAAAGCTTACACCAATTTCACCCTATTCTTCTTTTCTAACACAATCTTACCTTCAAATAGATGAGATACTTGAACGTATCATAAGACCACCCATTTAGATCGCTAAATGTGGCCAGAAAATGCGCCTTATCGTACAATCCGTTTTTCGATTTGACGTACCGTTTAGCAACAGTAATTCTGTAACGGAAGTTAAACATCCATATACTTCCGTAAGACGACTATATTCTTTCATTGACGTCGATTTGTAGCGATGTAGAAAGTGTTTGTCTGCCATTGTTATTAAATACTTTGCAAATTCATAGTGATTGTCAGAAGGAGGGCGTCTGCAATTGTTGACAGGCAGTAAGAATGGGGTCATCCTCCATCTCCTGTGCATTATTCCCTTTTTAATTCGACTAGCAGAAGAGACGGGAGCGCGCAATTTTTTTCAAATTTCTTTTACCCGATCCTGTTTGTCAGTAGGCAAGGGTGTCTTCCATTATAAACAAATTTACCCGTCTAAAATGTGACTGACGTTAGGCATAGTGGCCTGCTATTATAATGGAAACTACCAACTCGGTGAGACTGGCAGTAAGCCGACTGGCATTAGAAAATGCGTCTGGCGTGATAATGATAAGAACGCAACTCACCTTTTGACTGGCAGTAGGGAAGGTCCTTGCAAATATAATAAAAGTTCCTCAACTGTAATCTATCTGAAAGTAGGAAATGGGGTCTGCCATTGTAATGAAACCTCCCCAAATCTATTTTGGCCGCGCACTAGGCAACGGGGCCTGCCGTTCAATGAAAATTACCAAATTCTTTGTAAATTGCAGTAGACAAGTCGACTTGCCGTTATCATCGCAATTCCGCTAATCACACTTACATTGGAAACAACGTCTGTTGATTTCACAATGCTTTTTCTCGGATAAAGCTGAGACATGTCCAATTTAAAAATCTTATTCACTTCATGTGCAGTAATTTACTTCGATATCCGTATACAATGTAGAGTACCGTAGCGAAGCACGGGTACATTTGCTAGTATGTATGCAATAAAATCAAGTATACACGCAAGAGAAGAGAATACTTCTCAAACAACTGTTCTGAACAAACTGAATTTACTCTGAGAATACACAACAATCTTACTATACATAAAAATGGATGTATGTATGTAAATGACACTTCCCCTCCTAAACCACCGGAGCAATTTCAATCAAATTTTGAAAACTTATTACTTGCTATCCGGAGACGAGCACTGTGGGGTTAAGCCACCTCTAGCCCCCTTAGGAGTGGGGGTTAGGGGGATTAGTTAAAAAAATGATCGAAAATAGTGTCGAATCCATAGTTGTCGGGGTCGCTGGGATGAATAGTGAGACTCCGGTTATTTTATGAGTCGAAGTTCATCCCCCTTTGGGATCGGGGGCGAGGGGGGAGTGATATATAAAATTAATCGAAAATAGTGTCGAAAGCATAGTTTTCGATTTCACCGAGGTGAATTGTACACTTCGAAATTTTAGTATCAGGAGACAAACCACGTGTGGGTAGGACACCCCAGGAACCCTTAGGGGCGGGAGGGCGAGGGGGCTGAGATATAAAAATCATCGAAAGTAGTGTCGAATTCATACTTTTCGGGGTCGCTGAGATGAGTAGTAACATTCCGGATTTTTCAAGTCCAGCCACAGCCCCATTTGGCATAGAGGCTGAGAAAGTTTGAAAAAAATGAATTGTCAAGAATGCCCAAGGTAATAAACGTGTGTATGTTCCAGTATGACTTTCAAGTATGACTTACTACCTGGAAAACATACTGTGGGAGTAAGACGCCCCTAGAACCACTTCGGAAGCGGGTGAAATATATAATCCAAATAAATAAATAAATAGAAGTCAGTTTGGCGCGATCTATATATACTGTACCATACATATATAAATTAAGGCATAAAAATGAAAAGAGACGTGAATTAATGAGACCATTCTAGGCATCCTAGAAACTTAAAACTTGGTACCAGACAACCTGATGACTTCAGGATCCCTAGAAAAATCTAAAATTCTCAAAATTCTCTAAGAGGGACACGTTGGGAGTTTCAAATATGCATAAGAACACACTCGGTGATATATATCCAGAACGATAACCTGTAGGTTTCATGGGCTTAAAAGTTTCCTGAAAGTCCTAATTTTTAACCTCTCCCCCATATCAAGATGGCAGCACAATCTCCCAGACGAGTTAGAAAATAGAAATTGGCAAAATTATAGCTTTTTGCTTGTAACCGATGGAAAATTTAAGAGATGTTAAAAAAATATTTTTAACCCCCCAAAAAATTTCGAAATATGGAGGCAATTTTAATGGCGGTGGGGACCTTCCTTTCGAGGTATTTGGTGGCTAAACGGTAAGTCGTATCACAAAACGGATGGCACAATCTCCGTTCAATTTGGAGTGACATACAACTTCGGTCCTATGACTTTTTGTCGTATCTCTATTCCTTATGATACATTTGGCTCTATTTCTGGATTTACCTAAATTTTGCACTTTGTACACGTATAATTGATGGTTTGAGTCACTTATAGGAAAGATGGGATCATCAAATTCTACACGAATATTAGCCCACCCAGCCAAATTCTATGTTTGAAGCTGTTGCATAAGTATCTGGAATGTAATTCACTGTGTGAATACCTTACACAAATTTCACCCTATTCAACGCTTCTAAAATAATCTTGCCTTTAAATAGATGAGATACGAGGAAATATCATAGGGCCAGCCATTTAGATAGATAAATGAGGCCAGGGTCGTCTTATTATACAATCCGTTTTTCAATATGAATGCACCGTTTAGCAGCAGTTATTCTGTAAATGAAGGTGAACATGCATTTACTTCCGTATGCCGATCTTCATTTATTAATTTAAGTCGATTTGTAGCGATCTAGCGATGTGTATAACATTGTAATTAATACTTTACAAATCAATAGTGACTCTCAGCAGGAGGGCGTCTGCTGTTGTAATCAGTACTCCCCACATCGACTTATATAGCAATAGGAATGGGGTAGTTCTCCAACGCCTGTGTACCATTTTAATGCATAATTCCCTTCTTGATTTGACTAGCAGAAGGCAAGGGAGCGTGCATTTTTTAACACTCTTTTACCTGATTCGCTTTATCATTAGATATAGGTGCCCCCAGTTATAAACAAATTTTCCTATCAAAATGTGACTAACGTTACGCATAGTGAATTGCGGCAGACAAGTGGACCTGTCGTTATCATCACAACTCTGCAACTCGCACTTCACATTGGAAACAACGTTTGCGGACCTCCCTATACTTTTCTCGGATAACGCCAAGAGACATGCAATTAATTTTTTTTATTCCCTTCATGTACAGCAATTTACTTCGTTATCCGTATACATTCTAAAATACCGTAGCGAAGCACGGGTACATTTGCTAGTTTAGTATAAATTTTGGCATGATGATCATATGATTTTAATACTTTTAATGGGAACGGATACTCAGTATGTTAACAACCACTTTTACTGAATTGTGGGCTTGTGAAAATTAGGCCTACTTTCGACAGAGTCCTTGCAGTTATATTACTAAGTCTTAAACCTGTTACCATGGTATAAAATTGTATATTAATAATAGTTCGTGGTGTAGGTTACTGTAGTCAGTTTTTGAATCAGGAACAACAGTTGAATGACCTAGTAAATGGAACTGAGACTCTGGATACCAGTTGCTACAGTATAGGAGTGGACATCTCGAGAAAACTGTGAGTTACGGCCCTGCTTGTGAAAAGTTACTGCAAGTAGCTCGCAGTTGTGAGACAATATCCCTACATCGGTCAGTTTTCAGAGGAACATTGCAGCAAAGGAGTGAAATTTGTGGAAGTGGGATATCTTATTCATGAGTTTTAAGTAACAGACATGAAATGAGTGAGAATGATTGCTGGTACAAACAGGTGGGGACAATGGCAGGAGATTATTCAGAACGACGGGAGATAAAGGCCAAGTTATGAATGAACTCATTCGATAAATGTGTAAACCTGACTATTTTTGGGATCATGTAAGGCGAATGGAGGATGATGTGTTACCGAGGGGAATAATGGACTCTGCCATAGAGGGTAAGTGAAGTAGCAGACTAAGACGACGATGGTTAGACTCAGTTTCTAAGGAGGTAAACATTAAAGGTATGAAATTTAATGAGGCCTCGAAGCCTTACACACTTACCTTATCACTTCTTCCAAGTTATACGGAGAAGAGAGAGTGTGACAAGCTGCAGGAAGTGATGGCCGATACACAGCTAGGTCACGTGTTACAGAGCTAATTGCTTCTCTCGCAACAACTGTTACATTCACAAGTACGTAGACTTGTGATGAACGTGTGGATCAGTCTCAATCACTTGGTAGACAACTTCAGACGTAAAAGAACTAACAAATACATTTTGAGTAGAAAGAAAAAACTGCTGAAATTACAAACAAGCTATGAACATCAGGTTTATCATTGTAACATGAAAGGTGTCCACTGGGTCACATGTCTATGTTCTTTGGTGCAGCACGTGTTACCTCACAATGGTCCTTTGTTCGGCACTCCGGATCTCACACCTGTAGACACCTACATATAGGACGTGCTGAAAGAATTTGTTTACCAGTCAGACGACTCTGTCTAGGAATGCATATGAATTACGAGAGAAGACTGTCTGCAGCAACCAGTGTTCAAACACATGTTCCACAATCCACAGCAAACTTATGAACAAGGCGTGTTGCATTGCGCCCAACATTTTGACGGAGTTGCACAGCGAAGTGTGTATCAGTCCGTGCCAGTGTTCCAAAATGAAGTAACAGCTGTTCAGTGCCTATCCAAACATATGAGGAGGTGGAATAAGCGAAGAAGACTTTTTCGGATACATCAGCGAGTTGTCCAACGAAGAGTTAAGGGTGCTTTTACACTTCTCTACATGCCTTTATTGGAAAGCTACCATAACCAGGGTCTCATCTCTACTTTGCTAATTAACATGTCTCTCAGCATTGCTGTCCATTTTGATACAGCAACTGCAACTGCGCTCAGACCAGCTACACCATGCCATGGAAACTCCGAGCTTTGTGTGTTTCAATTTGTACCAATGAAATCATGTGATCGCTATCAGACGAGCAGAGACACAGAGAGACAAAAGCCCGTGGATAGCTCTGATCCACCATGATCCTTCTGTTTATCAGTGTAAGCTGTCATGTATACGGGAACTATTGCCAGCGGAGATCGGTTTCATTAAATAACGAGCTTCACCTCTTCTCGAAATCTCTATGAAGCATATACACTGGCACGAGTTTGCCGAAGGGAGAGTTTTTACTTATAAGAATGTTAAGTATTGTTACAGGTAAATAACACATAATATTGGTATGATATGGAAAATGAGGACATTTGAGTGATACATATTACATATATATTACATACCTTCATGATTTGTCTTGTTTGTGGCACTGAGTCCGTAGACGAGGATATGGAAAAGTTAAGACAATAAACTTCATAATCGATTGTATTTTACCACACGAGATTATTGAGTTGACTTCTAAAAACTCACAATGCATGTCATGTTAATTTAAGTTAATTTGTTTATACAGATTTATTTATTCCAAACACATTTTTGATACTGCGGGAAAGGCTAATTCATTAATTAAATTTTAACGTAGAAATTATAATCAATTCGTTTTGAAAATTACAACAAAAGTTGAGTCACACCTAAATTATCCACTTCCTGCCGTCTTGTTTTCTAAAACCGGATAATTCACAGTTAACTTTCAGGATTCCAAGAGAATAATATGGGGGAAATACAAAGAGTAAGGAGCCAAGCTCAGACAGCCTATGAACAAATGAGCCCTTAAAGCAGCGTTATTCAGTATAACAAAAGTAAATTATAAGCTGTGGTTCAGCTTCTTACTGTATTGAAACTTTCTAAAGGACATCACTCATTCTGCTCCAAATACATATCATTCATACAAGAACTGAGATGATATGCCATCTAGAGAAACACAATTTATGAAGCAACTTGTGCAAAATTCAATACAGCCAATATTTACTGGTAGGCTGAATGGCATCCTCGATCAATGTTGTGTGAAGACACTTAAGGAGATCCCGATCATCTTCCTTCCGACGAAAGGCACAGGATAATTTACAGGCAACAAGATGAATGGGTTTATTTTATACAGCCCAATGAATATATTAAGATGGTTATGTGTAAACACATCTCCACCATTCGCGAACATGTCCAATATGGCGTGGCTTGAACAGTGGCAAAACAAGGCTGCCAACTTAGGAATCTTTACAAGACCATTTGGCTGGATGGGTTAGGTCCGGCTGGTGAGAAAAGCTTAGGGATGACTGCTCACCAAGGCGGGCTGGGGAGGGGGTGGGGGCATATCACTAGTTTAAAGCCGGGAAGCTGCCCCCAGGATTCTAGTACCCTACGTTACATCACCACTGGTATGGCTAGTGAAAAGACCACTGGTCGGCCTAGTGACAAGGCCTCTGGTCTGGATAGTGACAAGACCACTAGTCTGGATAGTGACAAGACCACTGGTCTGGATGGGTAGGGTCCGGGCAGTCACCAAACCATTGCGATGGAGTCCTCCATAATTTCTGAACATTGTCACCTCTACTTTTCAACACATGTGCCGAAAAGCCCGCTATGTCGTTCTACATTTGTTGTTGTTTTTGTTTGAGTCATCAGCCCATAGACTGGTTTGATGCCATCCTATTCTGTACCAACCTTTTAATTGTACATAACTGCTTCACCCTACTTCTGCTCTAATCTGCCTGTCATATTCACACCTTGGCCTACTTGCTACACATGCTGAACAAGTGCTGGGTGTATATCATTTTATCTCTCCCTCTCATCAAATTTAGCCAAATCGATCTCCTCTCACCAATTCGATTTAGGGTGATGATGTTAGTCTCTTACGTATCTTATTGCTTTTGGTGAAGGGAGTGATAACCTTGAGACCTAGAGATTTATGTCGGTTTCAAACAACAGGTACACGATTTTTCTTTTCATAATTCTTACCATGCTCCACAGAGATTCATAGCTCGGAAATTTTGGTTAAGAACCCAGTGACTGCATCAACCTTTAAAACCCATCCCGCTGACCTAGAATTCCCTTCAAAAGTGAAGGAAAAAGCTTCACTGCGAATCAAGATTGAGGCGGTCTATTAGTCTACATTACATTTGGAGTAACAAATTGTGAAGCAAGTTCTCAACGAGTTATCAAAAAGGAATCATTCGGTAAAATGCATTTCTCTTTGTGGAATGACGAAGCTGAAATCCTTTCTTAATCTGTCAAAGCCCAATGTCACCTACAGGTGAGACCTAATATTGATCAAATTTCCTGTTTGAACTTCTCTGCCTGTTGGAAGTACTCAAAGAAAGGTCTTGGAATTTGAAATGGAACATTTTAAATTCGCAAACTGCACTGGTCAGTCAGCTCACGCTCAAGTACAAGAGGTAACAGACTGGATTGAAGAGGAGAATCAACTGCGCCTTATTATGGCATGGAAAGCGTGTGATAAAATATAATTATATTTTGCAGTTTATGCTTGTATATTGCTTAAAGGGTCAGAAATGAAAGTGATACATTCTTAAGCATAATATTATAATTTAAACATGTGTTATTGACATGAAAGGCATGATGTTACCTATATGTGTCATTGGACACATCAAGTAGGCACTTTTGTTCAGTTTCAGTTATGAATAGTATCTGATATTCAGTTCATGTTTTCTCTCCCTTTTCAGTCTGACATTGAATGAGGTACTAGAAATGTTGGAAGATCTATATACCTATAGATGATATTACTATGTTTCTACAAAATGACAGGTATATTACAGATGAGAGAAGTGGCGATGAGGCAACTAATTCTGTCGATCTCAATCCCCTTCCCGGTAGAATGTTGTGATTGACATTGGAAATAAATATATCAGCAGATGATGGTACGCCGGTACCTTCTAATGAAATGAAGCAGGCGCCTGGTTTTTCTGGGGCAAATAAACGAGCACCTTCTAAGGAAAAATACAACAAGTTGTGGGCAGCTACGGAGGAGAATTTTATTTTCCGATTGGGTGAGGAACGGGCATGAGGAACCTTCAGAATATGACGGACCGCAACTGTCTCCAGTTCAATGTTTTGAGTTACTGTTCATTGCAGAAGAAGAATCTCATTGTGAAAATGTCAAAATTATACGTTGTGCACAGGAACCATATGTTAGACATAAATTCAGATGGCATAAGGTTTTATATCACTGTACTATTTTTGACTGGCAAAACGCATCTGGAAAACATACGAACTTAGCAAGGTACAAAGATACTTCAAATTTCTTAATCAAAACTTTGGGCAGCAATTTGAGGGAATCGGTTCAAGTGATCTTGCAGTGGATGAAGCTATGGTTTCCTATTCCAGCAGTCACAGCACCAAGCAAGGGGTAACCTCTAAGGTTCGGACTTAAACTGTGATCAATTCCTACGCGATTTGCTTACCTCGTAGCCTTTGAACCTTACCAAGGATCTAAAGCGGCCCAGCAGTCGCGACAGTCCAATATGCGTTAGGAGCAGCAGCTGTGTTCGCAATTGAAAGTAGGCTACCAGCAGGCTACAAATTGTAACTATACTGACCAATGTCATCTACAGGTGGCATCCCTGTATTTCTTTTTTTTTGTGTGGAACACTTACCCTCTAGATTTTTAGTTTTGCTTTGTTTTTCGTAATGTAGCTAACATAATCTAAAATGAAATACATAGATCAATTTCGTACACTGTGTGGGCATTGGCAGTTTAAACTGGTGTGTGTGTGTGGTAACCATCGCAGACATGCTTAGCAGATGAAGATAAAGAAATCTCAGCCGTAATCAACCCTTTTGGACTATTTCAATTCAACCACATGACGTATGGTCTTAAAAGAAATCACATTTATTGTAATGTTTTGAGAAGATTGAGAACGAATATGGTTGGGATGATGTAACAATAAGGGAGTGTTTTGGTTTAAAATATTACTTTAACAATTCAGAATATTTTTTTCTGGAATTCTTCTTTGAGACTATAAAATATATTTATTTTGTATAACACGATTGCGATGCAGAGTGCCAAAGCAGTTACCATACCCAATGCACTACAACATTATGAATCAGCTGTTTCAGAAATAAGAGAGAAAATAATGAAAGGTATCGGATAGATGATGATGAATGTTCTACTCCAGCAACAAAAATCTCTAAACAAAGTTCTGGTTTAAATCTGATTGTAGATGCCAACTAGTGATCAACCAAGTGAAAGACCGATTACCACAGTCTCATACATTAAATAGTTTCGAAATTTTGTTCCGAAAAGTTTGCTACGTTCAGAGAAATTTTCCCAACGAATTTAGTCAATACTTTTTCATTAAGTTTCAGTCCATTTATCTACGAAGATAAATTGAGATATGAACTTTCAGTGATTTATCGCAATTATAATTTAAGGATATTTCCTTCTGCCTGTGATTTGTTCACATTCTTCATGAAGCATTCCTCCGAAGAATCGTTCTCTGAGGAATACAAAACTCTACAAATTGCACTAACTACGCCAGTTTCAGCAGCGAAATCAGAGCGAAGTTTCAAAGCAGACTGAATTCACTCACTGTTTGTTCAATTCATTAGGAGAACACCGGTAAAATGCCCAACTTCAACAACAGAGTCATTGAAATGTTTGCCAGTGCTCAACCACTGTATAAGTAATGTGCCATTTGGTGAGTTCACTTCTATGTCTTCATTATTAACTACTTAGTGTATATATTTAGGCCGATATATTTCGCTATACGTACTCTCCTTTGGAGTTTTTGTGGTACGGTATAGATACCCGTGTTTCAGAAATACCTGCCGCAATCCCATTTCCCTGGCCGAAAACTCTATATCGGGCCCCACTGGCGGAACTGATCCCGAGCCGCTAATGTATGCATTTAGGTCTTATAATATTGTAATTGGTCTTGGTTCACGCTCGGTGACTGGGTGTTTGTGTTTGTCGCAGAATTTTCCTCTTCATATTTACGCAACACTACCAACACGCAATAGGGATTACCGGTACATTCCATCGCGTAGCCTTGGCCTCGGGAAGAGCATCAGATCGCAAACAAGAGTCAAATCCACGTGTACGACACATCTCGCACGCACTGGTGTGGTAGAACATAACAGATCCATGCCATGGTTACTGTACCAGAGGTATGCCCGACTCGTGCATTTGAAAGTAGTGACTTGTAGAAGTCCATGAAGATCATGAAATCTGAAACCCAGTTTGGAAATAGTGTGAACGTTTCTCGACGTATGTCACTATTATCGACTTATGTTGTGCCCTCTGGGGTGAAGATGAACTATTCAAATTCAGGATAAATTTTGTGCGTTAAGGTTTCCTAAACTGGAATATTTAGTGTTTGTTTTATATGTTCAAAGGTTATCAACACTGCTATCTCTTCCCACACGCTTAAAGTGTTGGCCGCTGAAAAATGTTGTATATTAATTTATCGACCAATCAAAAATTTTCTGATATTTATTTAATTAACCAATACGAATTTGGGGTGTTTCAGGGCCTGGATTTTCCTCTCCGCTATAAAAGCCGAGGGCTGATGAGCCATGATGTCCTTTGTAATCGCTCCAGTCTAGAGCGTGTACGTAACGGAGGCTCCCTCGTCCATCTTCTGGAGGTCCACAAGCTCGAGATAATGGCAGTTTCGTCTTAACTATGTGATAGTTTTGAGAGCTAGCTTGAGAGGAAAGTTTCAAACGTCTAGTAATGTCACTTTTATTTTGTCAAATGTATATTTCAAACTTTAATTGTAAAATTCAAACAAGTCAAATGAACTGAACCATAATCAGAGAATAGAGAGTGAGTAACTCTCATGTATTCCCTTTCAAGTTGACATTGAGGTGACCATGATTTTGTAACCGTTAAAATCCACCTGGCATTTCTGTAACTTAAATATTTTCTCCATGTAGTCACTTCTCTAACGTCGGGCCATAAGCCCAATTAGGGTCTTAAGAATTTCATGTAAGTATCAAGTAGTGAATGTGTTCGCCTCCTTACCATTTTGATTTTCGGCCAGTAACTTTACCTTTTGCTTTTATTAAAAGCCAGGTAGAATGGGTACTTGTTAGCTCTGTTACATTTAACATCATTCATTTCATTTTTAGGCAATTAGACTGTTGAGCAGTTAGGAGAGTGACTACTGTTTACTTTTGTTAAATGTAGGTTGTGCCTGAATAGGCCTGGAACTTGTAACTTTCGAGAATATTCTACAAAAAAGTGAATTTCTAGAACAAAAAGCTCTTCCCCTGATGTAGAAACTAGAAGATCCGTCTCCTTGACAATTGATTGAAAGGATCAGTAGCGCTGATTTAAAAATTGTAATTAGGGAGCCGAGTCTCTTTATATTCCGAATCGCGAGTCAAGTGATTAAATTAACAATGCACTCCACAATGTAAGGTCTTTCACACGGAAACATTACATTATTGTTCTCAAAGCAGGGTCACATTATAAGAGAAAGTCGCAAATGTTTCTAAAATTATTTTTTAAAACTTAAATTTGAAGTAAAATTTTAAAATGGAATAGACCAAGTCTGCTACTATACACATAATACCGATCTTGGGCTCTTCTGAGATTTTATTACTCATTTTATAATTATTCAAGTTGGTCCACTTACTTAGACTACTTTTGCAACTGGATTACGTATACATAGAATAACTATTTTGAACTGTTTTTAAATTTCGTAAATCATTTTATAAATATTCACATTAGTTACTGTTTTAATGTGCATTTAACGGAAAAATTGATTGCTTTTAGTACCATTGTAAGCGCGTAATGAGGAAGGAAACGCTGTATATTACCGGTACTATATACTGGTACTACAATACTGTGCATCATATATTTATCATACTGTACGTTGTACATTTGCTCATTAAATAATTCACGATCCTCATATTTTATCTGTATTAAAATGTCGAACATTTTAGTCCGTAAATTAGACTTAGCTATGAAGCGTGGTTCATGTTCCACCACGTCATCGCGAAGCACTGTTTCTCTTGGATTCCGAGACGGAAGTGCGCCGTGTGTCGCTGTGCCGTATGAACCATTCAGAAGTGACAGTTAGGCCATGTCCATTATTAACACAGTATTTAAGCCACACGAGGCGGAATAATTCAGGCTTATTGCATTCTAGGTTGTGCAGATATATTCACAATATAAATCTAGCAATGATTCATCTTCTTGTTCTTCTTCTACAATATCCTTATCATATGTCGGCTGTCATCGGGGCGATCTGACCCTTGTCCTCAGCAAGTTGGGGTACCGAGTCCATACCATTCTCGTACAGTCCGTAGCCAAGATTTTCTCCTTCTTCTCCTACACCTCTTTCCTTAACGTATATCTTTGAGATAAACTGAAGGAGGTCATTTATTTATTTGTCTCAGTCGCATAATACAGTAAAATTGCAAGAGAGATTATACATATTACAGTGCCAGATATGAGCACTAGTATCAGGTGGATGTTATTCTTTACGTTGTCGCAATTCGCACTCTCTTTGAAGACTTCCACGTCGTCCAGGGCTCTCCGTAGTTACGGAGCAACTTCTACTCAAGTTTCGCAAGTTTCAGGCGAGCTGGATGAGCAGCCCTGCCTGATCATGTCAAAGCATCGTGAGAGAGGAGTTTTGCCTCGGAGTTGGCGCAGTGATACCTGCAAAGTGTGGCCACAGGTACATAGGTGTACCACTGTGTTCCAGTAGCTCTCCCATCCACTTGACCTGCAAGTTTCAAGATGCTTCTTCATTCCTCACGTGAAAAGCATGGATCTGGGTTTTTGATGGATTTGGTTTTAACTTATAATTCTCTAAACGTATAAACCACTGCACTACCTCATAATTTCGAATGATATTGTACGTGAACTCCAGCTCGGAGTACTGTAGCCCCACATCTCAAAGGATGGTGTTCAGGCCTCAACAACTTTAAGTAAGGCAGGAGATACACAACACCGAAGTAAACATGGACGGAGAAAATGAAGTCCCTGTTACGGAGGATTTAAATAATTCTCTTGAAGGCAGTCTTTGGGACCCAGTTTCAACAGGACTGCTCAAGCTGTGATCAAGTATGCAGGTGAGAGACCTAAAGTACTGGACTTGCTTTAGTGATGTGCCAGCTACTGTGTGGAGATGAGAAGAATGCACGAATGAGGAATGTGGTCTGCAAGCACGAACTTCCTGTTCTGCCCAGACAGATCGGCTCTTATCTGCTCTTATCTGCTACACGAAAACACTGGCTCACACTTTGCAGTTTGCTGGATTACAACTAACAAGAGCGAAGAGCTACTAGTAGAAGATAATGTAAAGTCGCCTGGGTAGTAGCGGAGTTACTATGGTAACCATTGCGTCACGGGCTCTGCTGGTGAAAACCCCTTCGCCCCGTGCCTCACCGGGCATGTGCATTCTTCTGATCTCCCAACAATACTCTCAACTTTATAGGTTGAATGACATGTTTTCTTACGATCATTAAGTTAGTATTTTTCGTGTTTAAACGCACAACTCTGTTTGACCACACAGTTCGCTAATATCTGTGGACCTTCAGCACTTATTGCAAACCGAAGGGTATCATCCGCATATGGCAGATTATTTTTCACGATTCCTTTAACAATACTGATATCATAAAAGCACCCTTTCATAGAAGTTATTGAAGAGGAGTGGAGTTATAACAGAGCCTTGCCTCATCCCTTGCTTTATTTCAATAGCACAGGCTTTGGTGTTATCAACCTTAAGAGATGCGAACTGATGTTAATACAGATTGGCAATGTTTCGTATATCTTTCCCATCCAGACCAATATCATATAGTATAGTCAATTTACCATGTAACCAAAGAAGTCTCTGGACAACTGGGAATAAAGCAACACCAAGATGAATTAGTCTCTTCTGCAAGGAAACTTCCTGTCTTTCATGAACATATATACCTTGATCATGACCAAGGGTTTCTAGTGTAATGTGGAATCCGAACCAGAGGATGTCTTCATTTTACGAGGCACGTCCAGAAAGTAAGTTCCGTTTCAATTTATTTCCGCTGCAGCGCTGCGATCGCAGGTCCGCAAATGCACGGTAGACGCTCTGTATCAAGGAGAAGAAGCTTGTGCCATTTTGAGATCGCTGTCAGCCACGTACGCTTTGTTGTGCTTATTTACAATGTCGGTGTTGATTGAACATCCCGCCGCTTGTGAAATCAGATCTGTGATTCGTTTTCTGAATGCTAGGAAAGTGAAACCAATTGAAATTTATAGGCAAATTTGCGTCGTTTACGGACAAAATGCGATGAGTGATTCAATGGTGAGAAGGTGGGTCCGACAGTTCAATGAAGGACGGAGTGACGTGCACGATGAAGAACGAAGTGGGCGTCCATCTTTGGTTACAGAAGAACTGGTTCACGCGATTGATGACAAGATCCGGGAAAACCGCAGGTTTACAATTAGTGCTGAAAGAAAATGTTTCCAACTGGTTGAAGACACGGGCGGCAAACTTCTATGAAGAAGGTGCGCCCCGCTATGACAAATGCTTGCAGTTATGGGGAAAAGTAGTTTAAGAGTTGTGGAATTTTGTGAAATAAATAATTTTTCTGTATCTGTACACAATTTAGTTTTATTACCAAACGGAACTTACTTTTTGGACGTACTTCGTATAACTTCCGAATTCCGTGGCCAGAACTCCAACCGCAGCCAGCTCAGCGACACAGATAATAGGCTATCAAGCCCCCTGATCTTTATCGTCAAATTAAGTCAGCAATACCCTTATGACAGGAACATCGGTCCTGGTTGAAATGGGCCTCTACTTTGTGTCAAAATTGGAAGTCTTCACTTAAAGCACCATTTTGATGGATTCCGTTCCCGGACCACGCCTGGCTGAGGGTCGATTGCTAAAACTGATCGCGACATTGCGTTCGAAGGGCGGGAGCGTCGCGGTTCGTGCGGCCACGGCCGCCGCCGCGTCTCCTGAAAAGAGCTTCACCCCAGTGGATCTGGACCGGTCGACACCACCACTGAGAGTGTGTGAGACGGGAGGGTTGGTCCGCGCAGCGTCTTTGTGTCTCCTGGCGCCGGTTCGCCGCCCTTGCCCCGCGACAAAGCTCGAAAGTGTGTGCTGTGTGTGCAGCGACCGAACATTTTGTACGACACGCACAAAGCAAACACGACCTCAGAGCAGGCGAGACTACCCGCTGAATTTAAGCATATTATTAAGCGGAGGAAAAGAAACTAACAAGGATTCCCTTAGTAGCGGCGAGCGAACAGGGAAGAGCCCAGCACCGAATCTCGCAGGTTCACCCTGCCGGGAAATGTGGTGTTTGGGAGGGTCCACTTAACCGGGAACCTGCGGCGAGTTCAAGTCCTTCTTGAATGGGGCCACGCTCCGCAGAGGGTTCCAGGCCCGTAGAGACCGCTCCGGCTTCCGGGAGGATCTCTCCTTAGAGTGGGGTTGCTTGAGAATGCAGCCGTAAGTGGGTGGTAAACTCCATCTAAGGCTAAATATGACCACGAGAGCGATAGCGAACAAGTACCGTGAGGGAAAGCTGAAAAGAACTTTGAAGAGAGAGTTCAAGAGTACGTGAAACCGTTCGGGGGTAAACGTGAGAAACCCGAAAATACCTCAACCGGGGAGATTCAAGCCTTATCCACGCCTCTTCCCCTGCTTTGGCCAGATGGGTCTGACCCCTGCACGGAGCAATCCGGAGTCAGGGTGGTAACAGGTTTCTACTCAGCCGGGTAGTGGTGGGGAGGTCGGTGGGCCGCACTTCTCCCCTCGTTGGACGTCGCGACCCGTTGGGTGTCGATCTAAGGCCTGGGTGTGTAGTCTGTTCGTCCGCGTCACAAGGCGTGTTCGTCGGACAGACCCCCGGTGTTCCGGCCGACGGCTCGACGGTATGTGTGCGCGGAGTTGATTCGCCGCCCTTCGGGGCAGGCGTCCGGCCCCTGACAAGCGAGGGCGCGTGGCATGGACGACGGACCTCCGGCCCGGCTCCGGCCCCGCTCAGCTGTTTGTTTGGGGATGCCTCGGACAAAAGAATCTTTTAGACTCCCGTCAGCGGCGCAAAAGCTTCGGGTAATTTCACGACCCGTCTTGAAACACGGACCAAGGAGTCTAACATGTGCGCGAGTCATTGGGTTGACACTAAACCTAAAGGCGCAATGAAAGTGAAGGTCCTGCCTCGTGCGGACCGAGGGAAGATGGGCCGCGCTGCTGTGCGGCTCCGCATTCCCGGGGCGTCTCGTTCTCATTGCGAGTTGAGGCGCACTCAGAGCGTATACGTTGGGACCCGAAAGATGGTGAACCATGCCTGGCCAGTACACTAGCAAGGGAGATGTGGAGCTACAGGCAAGAAACCAAGATAATTTAGAGTTTTGTGTAAATATGTTGGAAGGAAGATGTTTTAAGATGTCCTTGATGAAGCGGGCAGTCACTTCACCACTGCCTGCTCCTTAGGCTCGAGAGCTTCCTGAACTCTCTGAGACTCTCGGTTTATATTTTCACGGCCGGTGTCTTCGCTGTATATCGTGGTCGAATTGCGTTAGTAGTTGCCAATGTCCCACCGGAAACTGAGCGGGGCATTCCCAGGAATCTGGTCCGTATGAAGGTCAGTAGAGTACTGAAGGTGTGGCATCCAGTAAATGGAAGAGTAATCCGAAGCGGCAAGAAATTTATCTGAAAGGAAACATAAAACACTTTGTCGGTGTAGCTCTGAAGATGTAGCAAAATGAAACTGCCGTGAAAGTGGGAATCTCGTAACGCTTGTGGCCGTCGAGTGGAATGACGTGTTCCTACAAGCTGTGGCTCAGCTTACCTCGCCTTCCGTTATGTATAACAGAGGGAGGACTGTTTACTACTCGGCCATGTGTACATATTTCAAACTGTACTCAACATACAACGGCCACACCCAGAAATCTCCTGAGCTGTATAGTGATTACCTTCCTCATGACGGAACTGCAACGTGAGTAACAATTAGCCAAGTATACTCCATATCTTCGTGATGTGATGATTATTGTTTAAAGAGGCCTAGCATCTAGCTCCTTGGCCCCTAATGATACGAAATGTAAAAACAATTTAAAAGTCCAAATATTCAACCTCTGACCGGAATTCATATCTTGATTGTGAATAATGAATGGACTAATACGAAAGCAAGATAATCAGCGGATCCAACTCGAATATTAAACATTAAGAAGAATTCAAATAATCAATCCTACGAATACAAATATAAACACGACGATGAACAATTATTATGAACTTAAAACAATCAGCGGATCCGCTCCGAAATGGCGCACCTATCCAGAAGCTAACTTATAACAATGGTATATACTGACCAAGGAGCTGCTTCCAAAGCACATCCTTGAATCGATTATGCTTTGTGTCTAAAGAGGTCGAAAATCTAGGTGAATGGCCCCTCATAAAGGTACCTATCGCTAGTAAAGAAGAACCACGGTGTAACGGATTTAAAATTAATCTTCGCGATGATACGATGCATATTGATTATGTGTCCATTTTCTTGTCTGGCCCACCGTGTATTCAAACTTCAGGATTCCATTGACTTTCTCTAATTGGTGATGGTGTGCTATCTAGCGGTCGACTTTGAATTTAAGCAGCGAGGTAGCTAAGTTGTGCTGCTATCTGGGCGCTAGAAGTGAAGCTTTCTCATTCGTAGTCAGTCGACAATGCAGATAGCAGTTGTTCTGATTTTTGCTTCTTAACCTGAAGACGCTGGAATCTATTCTCTGCTGATTGTGCCTTAAGAAGAATAGAAAATCATGATGCAAGAAGAGGAGATGGTCGCGAAATTAGACCCTGGATGATGGATTGTCCATCTAGGCGATAGGCCTGAACATTTGGTTATCATTTTAGAATATTTAATATATCTTGTTTCCTTCGACCTCGTAAGTAAGCTGCATCCATCTTCTGTACTGAACTAAGCTACCAAGGAATGGATTAGTTAATAGTGTTAATACTCGGAGATATTTAACCTCAAAATTGAAATTCTGCATGTGGTTTTAAAAGAAATTGATTTCCTAAAACAGGTCCTCATAATAATCTTGTAATATGGTAATATTTTCGGGCTTCAAGTTGTAATGGTCATTATGGCATTTGTTTATCTTCTTGACTTTAGTTAATTAAGGTTTTGTGCACAAAACAAGTTATGTTTATTATTATAATATTTTCAATCAAATGTCGGCCTACTAATAGAGAAACATTGTTCCTTTAATGTAGGGCTTCTAATGACTTCCTCGGTACTGCAAGTGCTTGTTTTGATTTCGGTGCTCGTCATCTGATACACTCTGTGTAACAGAATGAAAACATACCGTGGCCATGCTGTGTTGAATTTGACATTTGAGTATCGAATTATTGTTGGTAACTTGATTTTCAGCTGATTTTTGGTGTGGATTTCGTGCATATGGAAGGTTTTTCTGATGAGTTTGATTAACTCATTTGGTTTAAGCTACCGTACCTTGGGGAATATTAGGGTTATTTATCCTATTTATGGATTTATGTCCATGTTTCGGATGATTTCATGGTGTTAACTGAAGTTATGCTTTTTGGTGGATTTAATTTAATTTTAATGCAGCCCCGGAGTAACCGAGAAATTCATTACTATGAAATTTCAGCTTTCTTTCAGTAATAGTTGTCTTAAGATTTTAATCTTCTATTGATCTACGTTTGTTTATTGTTCAAAAAGATTTTCTGCCTCCTGGCAATTTGAGTTAGTGTTAAAATAATTTATTTTCAATTGATATCCTTGATTAATTATTCTGAAAGGTGTTCACGTTCATTGTGCAGTGGTAATTGATTTTTTAAAAAAATTAGTTTTGAGGTCGAAAATTCTTAAATTATTTTCCTAATTAAATTTTGTTTGATCAATTTAATTTGAGTTATTATTTCAGCCAATTAGTTAATTAAGCTTATTTTAGTTGATTCGCTTGGCCTCTTGTGTCCAGAGCTTCCTCAATCAGCGACGGCCTTCTGTTGGGATAATTCCTAAGTCGTCCTTTTGCTTATTTTATCCCTGGTCGTGCTAACACTCTTGACATTTACCTTATGTTGTGAGAACGGTATTTCTAGAAAATAACGTAAACATTCGGTGTTCCACACAAAAGGGCGCAACCCATAGGCAACTCAAACCCATAGTGTTCCCCACATAGTGGGTACTATTCACAGGGACCCGTTCTACCCCGCGCTATTCCTTGACATATTGAATAGTAATCACAGTGACCCGTACTATACCGTGGTGTTACCCACATAGTTGGTACTAATCACCAGGACCCGTATTATCCCGCGGTGTTCCTCACACTGTGGTACTAATGAGAGGTAAAACCCACACACGTGGTGTTCCTCACATAATGGGCATTAATGAGAAGTAAAACCCAGACCCGTAGTGTTCCTCGGAGGCAAACCCAAAATGTACCTCACACAGTTGTACAAATCTCAGGGAACAGTACTATCCGTGGTGTTGTTCACATAGTTGTACGAATGACAGGTAAACCCCAGACCCGTGGTGTTCCTCGAAACACAAACCCATTGTGTTCATCACATAGTGGTACTAATCACAGGACCCCGTACAATCCCGTGGTGTTCCTCATATAGTGGGTACTAATGACAGGTGACCCCCAGACCCATGGTGTTCCTGGGAACGCGAACCCACGGTGATCGTCACATAGTTGTATAAATCTCAGGGACTCGTACTATCGCGTAGTGTTCGTCACATAGTGGGTACTAATGCCAGGTAAATCCTAGACCCGTGATTCTCCATGGTGTTCCTCACATTGTGGTACTAATGACAGGTGAACACGAGACCCGTGGTTTTCCTAGGAACGCAAACCCATGGTATTCATCACATAGTTGTACAAATCTCAGTGACACGAACTATACAGGGGTGTTCCTCACAAAGTGGGTACTAATCACAGGGACCCGTTCTATCCCGGGGTTTTCCTCGGAATGAAAACCCATGGTATTCCTCACATAGTTGTACAAATCTCAGTGACACGAACTATACAGGGGTGTTCCTCACAAAGTGAGTACTAATCACAGGTAAATCCTAGACCAGTGGTGTTACATGCAACGCGGACCCATGGTGTTCCTCTTATTGTGGTACTAATGACAGGTAAACGGCAGACCTGTGGTTTTCCTCAAAACGCAAACCCCTGGAATTCATCACATAGTGGTACTAATCACATGGACCCGTATTATCCGGTGGTGTTCCTCACATAGTGGGTACTAATTTCAGGTGAATCCTAGACCAGTGGTGTTCCATGCAACGCGGACCCATGATGTTCATCACATAGCGTAACTAATCACAGGAACCCGTACTATACCGTGGTGCTCCTCGGAACGAAGCACATGGTCTTCCTCACATAGTTGTTCAAAGCTCAGGGACCCGTACTATCCCGTGGTGTTCCTCTCATAGTGGTACTAATCACAGGGACCCGTACTATACCCTGGTGTTCCTCACATAGCGGTACTAATAATAGGGAGCCGTATTATACCGCGGTGCTCCTCACACATTTGTACTATTCACAGGGATCCGTAGTATCCCGTAATGTTCATCACAGAGTGCGAACTAATTACGGGGACCCGTACCATCCCATGGTATTCCTCACATTGTGTTACTAATCAGAGGGACCCGTACTATCCCATGGTGTTCATCACATATTGGTACTAATCACAGGGACCTGTACTGGTGTTCCTCATATAGTGCGTACTAATGACAAGTAAAACACAGACCAGTGGTGATCCTGAGAACGCGAGTCCATGGTGTTCGTCACATAGTTGTACAAGTGTCAGGGACCCGTACTATCCGGTGGTGTTCCTCACATAGTGGGTACTAATCACAGGGACCCGTCCTATCCCATGGTGTTCCTCACAGAGTGAGAACTAGTCACAGGGAGCCGTACTGTACTGTGATGTTCCTGACAGTGCGTACTTATCACAGGTACATCCCAGACCCATGCTGTTCGTCACATAGTTTCAGAAGTCTCAGGGACCCGTTCTATCCCGTGGTCTTCCCCACATAGTGGGTAAGAATGTCAGGAAAATCCCAGACCCGTGCTGTTCCTCGGAACGCAATCCCATGGTGTTCGTCACATAGTTGTGCAAATCAGAGGGACCCGTACATTCCCGTTGTTTTCCTCACATAGTGGGTACTAATGACAGATAAAACCTAGACTTCAGATGTTCCTTGGAACGCAACCCATGGTGTTCGTCATATAGTTTTACAAATCTCTGGGACTCGTACTATCCGGTGGAGTTCCTCAGAACGCACACCCATGTTTCCACAACCAGATGCTGAAACACCCGAGCGACGTTAGGTTCTTTTATCTCCCTGGGATCCTCTAACCGAATCTAGGCAAAGGGTTAGCCTCCGTCATAGTGATGGGTACTATACATGGGTACTATAAATACACAGTGATCCTCTAACAGACCCATGGTATTCCTCAGTTTGTGGTACTAATCACAAGGATAGTGGAACTAAGCGCAAGTAATTTGGTTCAAAATTCAGCATCCCTTGGTCTCGTCTTCCACGCACAGAGATCTGTGTGTTTGGTCCGCGAGAGCTATATTATTTCGCTCACGTCGACTGGAAAGCCAGGTAAGAACCCACTACACGCCACCTGGGACGCAGCACGTGGGAGTAACACCTCTCCCCATGCTACGGCAGCGTAGTAGGTTCGTGGATAATCTGCTGTTACTTGATGTCGTGTGTCCCCTCTCTCTTTCCGCTCTTACAACTGCCAATGGCTGCCATACAGAAAAGCCGCATAAGATGACTAGACTCGAATTCTTCCGACCGTAACATTTTGAAGTCTGTTGGTGAGGTTTACCATTTTCCACGAGCTGGTGGGCAATCTGTTTAGCTGTAACAATCGCATGACCCTCTGTAACTGGTTGGTTACAACTCAGACGTTTAAGAAACCTCCAGCCTTTCTGGCTATCCTTCCTTAGATCAGTGTCCCCATTGCTCCTGTTATTAGATATCGCTTTTAAGAAATCTTCCCCAGCTTGGACGGTATCGGATCTCAAATGATCGTTGTCAAAGAGATCACGATAGTTTCTCAATATTTCAATAGTTTTTGTATATAGTGTTTACCGTCAGCGAATTGAGATACGAGAAAAATTTCACGATATTTACATAATCATCACATTAAGGAAAATGTTCCATATTCAGAATGTTCACGTGCAGTGAAAGAATACATTTCCCCCAATCAGCCTTCTTAAAATGACATCATCTTCGAAAAGGCACTCAGATTCTAACGATTTAAAGGTAAGATGTATTGAACTAAGACGAGGCCACAGAACTAGTTGCAAACAGAATTTTGTGGTGGCGTTTTGTAAATTCACAGAGAGTCGCAGACTGAACGATGAAAGGCATAAAAGTCTGTAATGAAGATGTATGTATGAAAAGGAACTGTCTGCGGTCAGATTGCAGCATATATCTGGCATATAACAGGACGATGAGGGATTGTTTGCCCCACTGATTTCGCTGAAAACCGAGATATGTGTTTGCTTACGCAGATACTGTAATTTAATATCTGGATAATATCCATCCTCCATTTCGCACTGTTGAATGATACTGGAAGTTTGTTATCATGCTGTAGAAATAGATTGCACGAATCTGTCCATTCTATGCCAGCTTCTCCTCTTTCTTCGGTACCTGGGTAGCCCCATGTTGTATTATGACTCTTGATGTCACCAACCAAAAAATTCACATGTTGTTGCTGGAAGGCTCCACAAATCTAAATACAGTACCTGGTGGCTTATTGATTGAGCTCTACTGTGAGAGTCTCAATGTCATCACGGGAGATGATCTGGATGTTGGATAGCACTGAGGGTGTTCAACCACTAAACACATGACCTTGATTTTTGGACGATGACGATTCTAGTCTCGGCGACTTTCCTGAATGCATATTATTAGTGTCCAGTAAATTGCAAGGCTATATATTTTGTGTTGTCTTTCAGATTCTTAAAATTAAGTGAATAATAGAAATAAAATAATCAAAGTGCAAAATATTATTATGAAAACTTGCGTAACATAAACCAGTAAACCTGTACATACAGAGGACGAAGTTGAGCAGAAAATGGGAGCTGATACGAGTTAAATATAGTCTGTGTATTCCAGTAAATTCTACAGTCCGACTCGTTGGCTGCATGGTCAGCGTATTGGCCTTCGGTTCAGAGGGCCCCGGGTTCAATTCCCGGCCGGGTCGGGGATTTTAACCGGGGGCTGGGTGTCTGTGCTGTCCCCAATATCCCTGCATCTCACACACCACACATAACACAATAACACGCAGTTCCCTACACGTGGCAGATGCCGCCCACCCTCATCGTAGGGTCTGCCTTACAAGGGCTGCACTCGGCTTGAAATAGCCACACGAAATTATTTTTATAGTAACTTCTACAACGTAGCATGGTGTATTTTGCTATGTGTAGGTCGGATTTGACCTTGTAATATTTTAGTGGAAGTTTATCACAGTTTCAGCTATTAATTTTTGTGCTGAAAAGACACAAGTAGAAATTTACGATGCTTGCGTATGGGAGAAGTGTCACTGTGTTACAACCGACATTTATTCATATTTTTTAAGGATGGGACGTTAGATTGAGTGCATTTCTCATAAAATTTGTTCAAACGTAATGAGGAACATGTTTGCAGCATAGCAGTGAAATTTAGAGGAATTTTAAGTATGTTAATTTGTGAGATTTTATGTCCACAGACGTAGGATCAGTTGAATATGCAAATTGGTAAGTTCTGGTCAACTTCTAATTTGTACATGTCAGTAATTCCAATATTTATTTATTTACTTATTTGGCGTCTGGCTACATCACTAAAACAAATAATATTTACAAATATTATCTCATACTAATAACAATAATTGATTTCATAACGCTAATAAGTTTAAGACAGGGGAGAGTTCGATTTTAATCTATCTCAGCAGTATAACTAAGATATTTAGCATCTGAGGTTGCCTCAAGACACTTTCCGTGAAGCTAGTTAATCATAAAATTCATATCAAATGTTCGGCCTTCACAAAAGGTCTCATTATTTTATCCAACAATAGGCAGGAACGAATTCAGTCCCTGGAAAACTTCGTGCAATTGCATCTAAAACGAATCTAAAACTCATATAAGAAAACCCAATACATGGGAGGATCTACTCGATAATTACACAAACAAAATCTGGTAACTCATTTTCGCAAAATTACTCAGGTAAATAATTTCAAATACTTGGGAAAATCATCCAACAATCTGCATTAAATCATGAGGAAAACAGAGATAGATTTCTATATTACTAGTAGGCCATATAACCACATGGAAAAGTACGACAAAATATCAGTATCAAGCAACGCTATATTAAAGCATTATAACACCGTAATTAAGCCTCAAACATTACACACGTCAGAAACCTTGATCAGTCGAGAAAGATCATTATCTAAAATGATCGAAAAACAAGAAAGGGAAGACCTCAGGGAAAACATGGCCCAGTATGCATAAGGAGTGAGGATGAATAGGAGGTCTCCGGAATTATATCAACATATTGAGGAAATATCAGATACAATCTTTGGAAAAGGTGATTGAAGTTTGATTGCCATATTCAAAGAATAGATGATGAAAGACTCACTAAAAATTTAATAATGCCTCCTCGCTAAATGTCAGAATAACTGGATAATCGAAATTGAAAAGGACCTTCAAGAAATCAACATACCAGATGAAATTATATGGGACACGCCTAGCTTTAGAACGTTGGTGAACAAACATCATTTTGCTGAGAACCCAAGATGAGAACACAGTTACACAGAAGGAAGAACAGATGATAAACACAAAGAGGGAAGAAACTCTGGCAGGAGAAGAAAGCACAACCATCTGCAAAATAAGTACAATCGCGCTCCTTAGTGGGGCAAAACATTTTGAAGTAATAATAATAATAAGTAATGGAATGAGTAATAGTTACCATCCATGTGGTATGCTTTTTTGTGAAGTGTCAGTCTGCGATACATTTGTCAGGAGGTGATAGCTCGGGGTTCGGTCTATTGAGGTTTGGGGTCTATGTTGAAGTCAGTGTCATATGCGTCTGGACTATTGTATTTCCAAGTGAAGTGAGAAACTTCGTAACTGTCCATAACTGTCGGTGTTAGATAAGTTCTATTTGTCCATGTAGTTATGAAACCATGCGACTCAGTTTGTGAGTCATGCTCCTAGTAGATACTCCAGAGGTAATGGTGTAGATAATGCCCAGGTTTCTTTGTAAAAATGCTCGAGGGAAAAAATCAGGACAAACTGTTTTGAAATATGGTAAGGTCCATGGTTTGAACACAGAACAGGTTCGTATATCCAGAGGGATTCTTTGTTCATCCAATTACTCCATTAGTAAGAGTGAAATGCATATCAAATTCTACAGATCCCATTAGACTTGAAATAATTCGTGATGGCAATAATGTTGACCGATATATTGTGATAATACAAGGATTTGGACGAAGATTTGTGCTGTAGTAAAAGGCCATCCGTGGCGAGATCGGTTTGCTCACTTGTGTAAGCCAGTGGAGAGCGGCAGGTATAAACCTGTTTGACGAGATAACAGGTGTTCACATTTGTATTCGGCGGAACCTCTTAGGAAATAGAGGCCCGTGTTACAACATTATTGATGTTACAATAAATGGGGAGTAATTTGAATTTCAATTCTACTGCATAGGCAAATGACAAGAGTGGATTCTCAGTAACATTCCCGAACACTTGACTATGTATTCTAGTTTCGATGTTTCCATAACACAGTCACAGTTCGTATTGCCACTGAGCATTTAAATAATTACTTTGGTGTCAGAAGGTTGTCCTTAGATATTAAGATTTCCATTTCTTGATATATTCATAGTGCAGCTAGGTGTTAAGGACTGCCGATGGCGTGTCCTTCAGTTGAAAGCATGATGGTGGTTGAAGTGCATGGAAGGGATTCTTGGGATTGCTCGCCCATGCTAGGATCGTGAAATTACGTAGCTAGCCAACTGCTCCTAGATGACAGGTGAGTATTCTTGTTTGACACAATGAGTCAGTACCACATAGTATTCCATAGGGTGTAGTAGAACCCTGCCATTTGTCCATGGGATACCCATGATTTTTTGCCATGTTGTTCATAAAGGAGTTGTAATATTTTGTGTGTTTATATTTTAGCAGGACTATAAGTGGATGCAGTTGAACTCCGTGACCTAAAATATGTAAGGGTTACACATGAGTCGAGTTTATTTTGGGGTTTGACTGAAGGTTATAACTAAATGTTAACAGAATTTCTTTTCACAGGTTTTCATGAATGTATTCCAATCACTGACTTCAACCTGTTATTTCGGTTCATGAAACATCATTCAGTCAATACAAATAACACTATGTTATGTTGTATAATTTACGCTATTATTCACTGACACTTGAAGTCCACTTGTTTTGGAGGGTCACTGTGGTCATCACGCACATTCAATTAACTTCAACGATAGGTCACTTTGGTCCTCAACCTTAAACATTAATATAGTGGGTGACCATGATAGCTCAGTGATGTACATTTCGACGTTTCTCAGATTCCATTGAGGGTCCAGGTATCTCGTCCTATGCTGATGGACAGTCAATGGATGGCCTAAATTGAAAAGGGATCGAAAACACTTCCTCATATTTATACGATCGAGAAATCGGAAGCATAACGCACAGTTGTTTATGGAGCTGAGCAGATTGAATCTCATGTTGTTTTCTAGTTAACCATAAACTGGTTTTCTGTGAAGAGCCCTTCAGACTTTTTTGTGGTGGATATTAATTTCAACTCGAAATTGTCCAGCCGCAGCGTTATATTAATATCACTGACCGCAGAACACTGTTTATGGCCATATTTGTTAACAAACCCGCCGTCATTTTTCATTGTCTTTTATTGAATAAAATAGTTAGATTATGTAGGCTTTTAATTTATGTAGGCCTTCCTTGATACCCCAATAGTCATGTCTGGAGGTGACGAAGAGCCATTAACACCCCCTGAGATACAAGAGTTAACAATTCATGCTGAAGACCTGGAACAGGCAAACACCAGTTTGACATGACGAAAAGGTTTCATTACTCACTATGTCTCTTCAACACTTGCAACGTTGAGATATAAGAGATATTTAGTAACTTCCTTGTGGCCCCGTTAGAGAAAAGAGAGGGGCCAATTAACTGCCCCCAGGTGAACTAAAATGGATAAAAGTATACTGCAGCTGTCAAAATACAAGTCCCTACTTAAAGACGCCCCTCGAGAATTACGTGACATTCATGAATAGCTATGGGCACTGAAGTAGAACTTTCAATTCGCATTCAGAACCGGCTAAAAGACACAATATTATCGTACAAGTGCCGAGGGAGCATGTACAGTTTTGAGCTACTGGTCTACTCATAATTAAAAGAAAACACGACATGTAGGAAACGGGAGCACAGATATGCTCACGTTTCAGCAACAATTTCTTAAATTGCGTCGTATTATGACTTGATTCGGCACTTGCTAATTCCCTTGAATTGTTTATTCATAAGTCTGAATACTTCTTTCATGCGCTTCTAGTCTTTTACCAGTTTTCTTTGTCATAGGATCCTTCTGTGTTCATCCGAATTAATTCTTATCCTCGTCCTGGACGGCTCCCAAACGATTGTTGATGAGCACACTTCTACTTTGGCCCGAAAACATAAAAAGGGTCGTCCATGGTTGAGAACAAGCGGTTGTATATATCTGTGGTTGATGAGGAGATAATTCATGAAATGACCTTTGCTCTTTTCGTACACGGACCTAGCATTATGTTACCTGAAGATTTTCTCTTAGAGAAAATGGTACAAAAGAAAGGACCGCTCCCCGATGTATGTTATGAGGTCGCAGAAAAGGTGCTGTCCTAGCTGAAGAGCTTACTACTTCTCTGCTGTGTGCGATCGCATGCGCCTTGCTACATCTCCGGAATTGGAGGTCTTGTGGAACTCCGGACACTTGTTTAGTAGTTAGTGGGACGTTAAGCAAAATAACATTGTTATTAAATCACGTGCGACTTAATCACGACGTGACGTGACGCTCGTGCGCCGTATCGCCCGTGTGAAGCGACAGCGTGGTGCTGCGTGCGAACGATTTTCCAAGAAACACGGTGGAGTGCGGCATCTCACCAGTGTGGTTTACATGTGCGTGGTTAACTTAAATGATTCTCTTAACATTTTATCGCAAAACAGAGCACTCGTGTCTGTTCTGATCTGAAATGTTAAAGGGACCTTCTTGGCTGTATATTTGTCACGGACATAACACCAGTATAGCTTCCTGCCTGTGCGAGTCCGCATGTGAACTAGTAGGTCGGTTTTCTGGATGAGGGATTTGCAACAGATATTGCGGCAGTGCGCCTTACACCCGTGTGAGTCCGCATACGACGTGCTAGGTGGGATCTCCTGCTGAATACCCTGATTTAAACATTGCATGAGATTGGCTTCTTGCCTGTGCCAGTCAGCATATGAACTACTAGGCTGACTTTGATGCTGAAGAATATGCCACAGATATTGCAGTAATATGGCTTCTCGCCTAAGTGTGTCCGCATGTGATCTCCTAACTCGCGTTTCAGGATGAATGATTTTCCGGACACATTGCAGCAGTGTGGTATATCGCCTGTGGGGGTACGCATGTGACCTGCATAAATGGACTTTCTGGCTGAAGGAATTCCCACAGACGTTGTAGGAGTATGGCCTCTCAACTGTGTGTGTCCGTCTGTGACTTGCTTGGACGGATTTACTGCTGAATTACTTGCCACAGACATTGCAGCATTATTGCTTCTCATCTATTTGTGTCCGCACGTGAATACCATGGACGGATTTACTGCCGAATAAATTGCCACAGACATTGCAGGAGTAAGGCTTTTGCCCGTGTGAGAAAGCAATGTGAATAGCATGGTTGTCTTCCCTGCTAAAGGATACACCACAGAAAGTCTCGTCTGTATGGGTCCACATATGAGAGATAGAGTGTCTTTCCGGCTGAATGAATTGCCACAGACTTTGCAACAGTATGACTTCCTGTCTGTGTGTGTCCGCATATGAACAGTTAGTGTGCTGTTAAGGATGAATGATTTGCCACAAACATTGCGGCTGTTTGGCTTCACGCCTGTATGGGTCCGCATATGATTGGTCAGACTGCCCTTCTTTATGTATGATTTGCCACAGATATTGCAGCTCTAAGGCTTTTCGCCTGTATGGGTACGCACATGATCGGTCAGCCTGCCTTTCTTCATGAATGATTTGCCACAGACATTGCAGCTGTATGGCTTAATACCTCTATGGGTCCGCATATGATCGGTTAGTTTGCTTATCATTATGAATGATTTCGCACAGACATTGCACCGGAATGACTTATCGCCTGTATGGGTCCGCATATGATCGGTTAGTTTGCCACTCCTTATGAATGATTTGCCACAGACACGGCAACTGTATGGCTTCTCACCTGTATGAGTCCGCATATGTTCAGTTAGACTGCCTTTCTTCCTGAATGATTTGCCACAGACATTGCACGTGTATGGCTTCTCACCTGTATGGGTCCGCATATGACCGGTTAGAATGCCTTTCAGAATGAATGACCTGCTACACACATTGCAGCTGTAAGGCTTCTCGCCTGTATGGATCCGCATATGATCGGTTAGTTTGCCACTCCTTATGAATGATTTGCCACAGACACAGCAACTGTGTGGCTTCTCACCTGTATGAGTCCGCATATGTTCGGTTAAATGGCCTTTCTGCCTGAATGATTTGCCACAGACATTGCAACCGTATGGCTTCTCACCTGTATGGGTCCGCATATGACCGGTTAGAATGCCTTTCAGAATGAAAGATCTGCTACACACATTGCAGCTGTAAGGCTTCTCGCCTGTATGGGTCCGAATATGATCGGTTAATTTGCCTCTCCTTACGAATGATTTGCCACAGACGTTGCAACTGTATGGCTTCTGACCTGTATGGGTACGCATATGACCGGTTAGAATACCTTTCAGAATAAATGATCTGCTACAGACATTGCAGCTGTAAGGCTTCACGTCTGCATGGGTCCGCATATGATAGGTTAGTTTGCCTTTCTGTATGAAGGATTTGCCACAGACACCGCAACTGTGTGGCCTCTCACCTGTATGCGTCCGGACATGTTCGGTAAGACTGCCTTTCTGAATGAAGGATTTGCCACAGACACCGCAACTGTAAGGCCTCTCACCTGTATGCGTCCGCACATGTTCGGTTAGGCTGCTTTTATGAATGAAAGATTTGCCACAGACACCGCAACTGTATGGCTCCTCACCTGTATGGGTCCGCATATGTTTGGTTAGATTGCCTTTCTGCATGAATGATTTGCTACAGACATTGCAGCGGTATGGCTTCTCGCCTGTGTGAGACCGAATAACGTCCGGCCTTTTCCTGAAATTTTTATGAGATACTGAGCATTCCTTTATAATCGCACCTGTATGCAATCGCGTGTCCCCTATCAGCATTTTCCTCTTTGTAAAACATTTATCAGAAAATACGCACACTTGGAGCGGGTGGATCCTGAGGTGCTTCGACAAGCTGCTTCGGCTACATAACACCTTTCCGCAGCGATCGCACTTGAAGGGTCGATCTTCCTTGTGTCTCTTCAGATGTCGCAAGAGGTCCAACTTCCCAGCCAGGATGTCACTGCACACACTACACCTAAAACTAGCTGATCCGCCGTCCGGAGGTTGATGATCTCTATAGTTCACCTCGGGTCTCGATCTACAGTGACAAATTAAAACCATGTGACCAATAGTTCAACAGCCAACTCCACTGCAACTCTCACACAGGGGATTTGCTACTGGACATTCCAATCACTGATATCCAGTGCAGAGAGCTTGTTACTCATAAACATTACATTCCTGAGAGTAAACATTATCTGAGGTGAAATTGAAAACCTCTCACTTGTAACGAGAATGTGTTGCGTCCTTTCTTAATCACGATATCAGGCGCAAGAAACTTGTCACGGTTTAGAAATGTACGAGTTAATAGACAACCTCATTTGAAGAAAGCATGAGAAGTGGTCCAGCCTAAAAGGGTAAATACTCAAACAAACTCTTTAAGCCAGCACATATTATTCTACCGAAATCCGTAGTCTGTTCTCCTACATAAAGAACAGCATATGCTTTGGAGTTTTGATCTTGTTGAACCACTCTGCGCTTTGTCGCAGGCAAGTAATAATTTTTGTAAAGGACCTTGTTCTTGAGGTTGTTTGAGAGAATGTCTGTGTTGTAGATATTAATAAATTTGAGAACGTTTGCCGACATTCAGCAAGATCTGTTGAAACATGGCTAATCTTTTATGAATGTTATTTTGTCACACATATATACATATTGTATTTGTACATTGTTATCATATCACTATAGCATTTTATTATGTCACTGTGTCGCTTTTCCGAAATATGTATCTTTGATGTGCAATCGAACATAGCCAACCTATATATAGGACGGTAGGTTTATACAAGGACGTTCATAATTACTACCATGTACTACATCAGTCTACGTCTTAATTGCTGTATTTAACACGGAAACCATTAATACTGATGAAATCCTGGAAAAGCTGAAATATAACAAGATTACGACGGCTCTCTCCCTAGCATTGATACTGTCTTTTCTCCTCAAGACACTGCTGTTATAGACATTATGAAGGCAACACAGAATACGGCTTTGGTGGTAGCGTTTTATTACAATGTTCTAATATCCTGATTTTGAAACCAAACGCAACCTATCATGCCCTTGAATATTCTTACAAGTATTACTTTAACAATACGGATAGAAGGAGCATGAAAATCAAGGCTTGAGCCAAAATTCGAGATGACAAAACGTTGAATTGCACTGAAGTGGATATTGCTGCTATGTAAAGGAAGGAATGTTATTCTATTTATTTCAAAAGATCACGGGCAACGTGATTATTTTTAGTGGATTGATAACATATTTTGGATAGCATCCAATTCTGTGCCTGTCTCCCCACCACAGAGTAGTTCTACATATTCTACGGAAGAAGGGTTAAAGGTGAGATCCGCTTACAACTGCCACATGGGAAAATCGATTACGCAGGCTAAAGTATATCGTAACATGAACAGGTACTTTCCAATTCATGCTGTATGAAATGAATTCACATGGCCCAGTCGAATGCATGACTGGCTCACAAGCAAAGTAATGGGAGGCTCGATCATGTATTGTTACTGCACTCTTTGGAGAAAATAAGTGGACAAATGAAAGGGGGACATTGATTCCAGATATGACAGACTAAACCTCTTGAACATCAAGCAAGATATTGATGTTGACACCACTAGACAACAGGGGGCAGAAAATACGACATTGGATTGTATGTCATGCGTTCTGTGGCATATCACGCCAAGCAAAGGTGCGAACGTCTGTAACCCTTCTTCTTTACGTGAATACGTGATTCTTGTGACAAGTAATTTATCAGGTTCACAATTAGTTTTCAGTAAAATAATGTTTCATTTTGCATTGATATATATTCTATACGAACCAGCTATATTGCTGTAACTCGTGGCGCGTCCCAGGTGACGGATACGGGTTCCCCGCTGGCCTGCCGATGAACTTGAGCAAAATATAAAAGCTCTCGCGTACCAAACATGTACAAAGTCTTTAATGGCAACTTTGGCGGAGATGGAGACGTTAAGTAGGGACCAGGTGGCGGAAGAGGTACACTAAATTTCTGGAAGTTAATGCAGAAAAGAGGGTAGCGTTTCTTCTCTAGAGGAGTGGCTGCAAAAGGCATCTGTCCTCCATGTCCGGAGCTGCGTTACTCCCTTCTCTCATGAGCTATAGAATGGTCAAGACAAGCCGGCCGTAAAATATTACCGTTATATCATTACAGAAATATTTCTCATGGTATCGGAGCCAAGGTTAGTGCAGCCCCTGGAAGGGACGCGCATTGGAAGGGCCCAGTCAGCATGAAAAGTATGCTAGGGTTACCGTCGCACGGGCTGTGACGGCTAACCATGCTAGTACCCCCATTTTGTATCCCATCATTGAATTATGCCTGGATGAAGTAGCGAATAAGCCTCTGCACTTGACAGAGGGCTTGTAGACATCTGAGAGGTGCGGAAAAAAGATGGAATGGAGAAAAGTCAAGGGAAAAGAGGTGTGGTTACTAACTGGTGTGCAACAGAAATCGAAGGACAGTTCATGGTGTTGACATTGTCATATCAGCTAAATTTGACGGTTCAGTTTCCGAGGTGCAAAAGTTTGACAATCGCTTGATGTAACTCGTCCGCACTGGAGAAAGAAGAAAATTCCAATTTTTCACAGCAACGCTCCACAAACTGACGTGCGCATGGAAACCAAAGATGCGTTTTGGGCACTGCCTGACAAGAAGACGTCTGACTATCTTATCGCTGCCGCTGATCTGAATGGACGTGTCGGACCGAAGAAAGAAGAACAAACAGTCCATGCCGTTCATGGACTAGTGAAAAGAACGACGATGCCCAACAAATTCGCGATTATGCAGAAACTGATCACCGCAAACACACGGTTCAAAAAGAGTGATATTCATCTACTCACTACTACAGTGGCTCCCATCCAATTCGCAATGACTACATCCTTGTGAGAGAGTGAAATCTCGAAGATGTTCTAGAGATAACAGTTGTCCCTTATTAAATCCTTGCGATGCAACAAAGACCAGTCATCTAAGCTGCGGATAAAGTCACCTAGAGCCCAATACTTCACAGGAAATAGACAAATTGGGATCAAATGGTTGCCCCTGAAGAAGGAGACTAACGTCGTTGCAGAATTTACAGAGTCACAAATCACCATAGTTGAAGTGAGCCGGACTAAACTGAAAGACGCCTTTTGCTCTATTCCTGGAACAATTAAGTCAGGGCGACGACAACGAAGGATTAAAAATGACATATGGCTAAGGAATGAAGATGTTAAATATGCAGTACGGTTGAAGAAGCAGCTGTACCACAAGTTTCTTGCTCGTTGGAATGCCTACGAGGCTGCCACTCGTAAAATGAAGGAGGTATTTGCCGTAACATAATCATTTTGCCGTAACATAATCAAACCGGTAGGCAGGACTATATGTGAAACATGACATGCGCGAATTCGAGCGGAATTTTTAACGGCTAGTCCAATCGAGCCAACGCAAAACGTCAGAAGTCCAACGTTTTTACGGCATCAATGAGGAAACAGACGATTTGCTACTGGACAGGCGGGAAGCGCGAGTACACTGGCGGAACTCTTTTGACAACATTTCAATCATGGAATTTCCGTATCTACCAATCCTAATCACGGCTGATGAAGGTCCAACGTAGGAAAATGACGTCACTAAAGTCCAGGCTATGCTGAAGGAAATGAAATCAGGGAAAGCCATCTGCCCCGATTATATTCCAGCAGAGTTTTGTTTCTCTCAATGGGGGGATGCAGCAGTGTGGCTAAATCAAGCTTTTCAGCCATATCATCAAAGAAGGTCATAAACAAACAGACTGGCGACGGAGTATCAATTCAGAAATAAGGGAAGCCCTGGCGATTTTTCTAATCACGGCCCGAACATACTTCTGAGCCTCGCAACGAGAGACTTAGAACAAATCTTCGACAAAATGATTAGCGATTTAGCCAAACATACAACAAGCCAAGCTGGATTTGTGTAAATTGTGGCGCAATAGGAGAAACCCATGTTGCCGGACTGTTACTTGAGAAACACTGTGAAAAGAATAAGAGGCTTCATCACAAATTTCTGGACCCTTAGAAGCCCTTCCATCGGGTACTTCATGACCTAATCAGTCAGCCCTACAAGTACATGGTATTCCAGAGCACCTTGCTGAGAGGGTATAATTGCTCTACAAGGAACAAATGAATTGTGTTCAAGCTGCCGCAGGAGCGTCTGATGACTTCCGCATAACTGTAGGAGTCCATCAAGGCCCCGGCTTATCACCACTACAGCTTATTCTTGTGATGGACATAATTACCACAAACCTGCGCAGTCCAATACCATGGACACTTCTCTAGGCAAATGATATCATTTGGCTGAAGAGAATAAGCAAGACCTGCAGCGTCAAACAGAAGACTGGAACAATCGACTAGCGCAATAAGCCCCGCGCCTCAACAAGAACAAGACAGAATACATTGCATTAAATCGTCGAGAAGTTGGAACCATGCATGTTGACGTTGAAGATATAGCACGAGTAGAGATATTTAAGTATATTGGCTCCACAATCTATGATTATGGCCAACTTACTGATGAAGTCAACTTAAGGATATACAAAGCCTGACTGAAGTGGAGAATGACAACAGGCGCCCTTCCGAACTTTGGAAGAAGGGCCATCTCTAAACTAAGTTCTACCGAACTGATATCTGTCCTATCGATATCCATCCTGTCGTTTTCTACGGCAACGAATGCTGCCCAGCTCTAGAGGTAGAACGCCAAATAAGCATCATGGATACGAAGTTGCTTAGGTGGAAGGCTGGCATAACTAGACTAGATCACATTTCAAATGATGTTATTAGAAAACGTTTTGGCATTGCAGCGATCCAGAAGAAAATTGGGGAAAGGCGTGTGCGCTGGTTTGGGCAAGTGTTGCGTGTAGAGGACGATACATTGGGAAAGTCAGAGTATTACACAGAAAGTCGGTGAAAAGAGGCGCTAGGGACGAACCAAACAGCATAGACTGATAAAGTGCACAACGGCCTGAAATTTGGAAGACTACATGCAGACATGGCCCGAGACCGAACTAACTGGAGTCAATGAATCACAACACCGGACCCTGCCACCAGATGCAGACTGACGAATATTCTGTTACAAAAATGGAGTGCAAAGGATATTTTACACATCCTAACATTCAAATTAGTTTATTGTATGTTCAAATTTTCTCCCCTAAAGCCTATGTCCGATATCTATAAAAGCTTATTTTCACAAAATAGTGTTTGAATGGCTGAAAGCTTCTCGATTTCGTGTTTAAGTGACTCCTACAAATGCATTGTGAAGAAAAACTTATAACTCAACAAAATAAAAAATGGGTATATCTGTGTTAAATGGGAAGGACAGTTTGAATATCCGGTGAAATTCTATGAGTACTGTGCCGTTACATTGCCAAACACCACAACAACCACCATAACGGCCAGCCCAAGGTATGAACTAGCAGTTACACAACTGCACCAGTTCGTAAGAAATAAGTGGAAGCTTAATCAGACACTATACACTCCTTCCAACAACAAGAGAACAAGAAAAACTTACCTTAACAAGTGGAGAAGTGTCACAACAAACCGTGGATAATTTAAATTAACCCCTGTACTGGACATCACAACACAAAAAGTGAAAGAAAGAACAAGAACATACATTTAAGAAGGTAAAATAATTTAATCTTGATACCCAAAGTAGAACAACCTTTTTTTTTTAAATATAAAAATAAAATTAAATAAAACCGTCCATAGAAGAGAAAAACAAACAATAATATAAGGTAATTAACAACTGAGGAAAACTCCTGAAAAACTGAGGTCGGCCAACCAGAAATAAGTGTAAAAGGTACATGACTACATGATAATTACTTTAAGTGAGTAATGCCTTTGGGGTGCTTTACAAAGGGTGACCTTCAAAGTACAAGTTTTCTCTTCATTTACTCTTACTTTCATTTAACTTATTATATTCGTCCGGATAGTGTGATCATGGAGCTTTCGCAAGGGGATCAGGGTAATTACGTCTCGAGTGACATAAACACAAGTAGAATAAACAGACGTTAAGACAGCCGAACAAACACAAACCGGGAAAATATCAAGTCAAGAAAGTTTGGATAAAGTGATAAAGTCACACAGACACCAAAATAAAATATTTACAAAAGCGACAGAATCCCACTACCATCACTACAGAGTAGCTATAGTAACCAACATTCGCCATCAAGAGTTGGCAATGACCAATCACAAAGCATAAGCATAACAATGGTCGAAACATAAGGAACCCGGAAATTCCAAAACTCATTCATTTACATTTTACAAGAAAAAAAGGAAAAGCAGAAATAAAATTAAAAGAGACCCAAACTAAATTTCTGATACCCTGGAGAAAACCCGCATGGTCCTAAAACCTTTCCAAGAGGTTTTTTTTGCTAGGGGCTTTACGCCGCACCGACACAGATAGGTCTTATGGCGACGATGGGATAGGAAAGGCCTAGGAGTTGGAAGGAAGCGGCCGTGGCCTTAATTAAGGTACAGCCCCAGCATTTGCCTGGTGTGGAAATGGAAAACCACGGAAAACCATCTTCAGGGCTGCCGATAGTGGGATTCGAACCTACTATCTCCCGGATGCAAGCTCACAGCCGCGCGCCTCTACGAGCACGGCCAACTCGCCCGGTTTTCCAAGAGGTAGAGTTCCTTTGAAGTACATATAGAGGAGATACACCTTATCTCCCAAAACTCCACATTAATAATAATGATAACTTTTCATAATTTCCCAAACTAGATGAAACGTAATACACCTTCATACCACACATATCCAGACCATTAGGATATGTATACTATATATATATATAAATTTTTACAGAGGAAACCCGAAAAACTTGAACAGTTACTGCCTTTTAAATTTTTGAACCAACAACTAGCATTATGGCTTTTTCAAAGGTCTTAAATACACGAAAGTTCTAGAAGAGGGCATGTTCTCCAAAACATCATTCCGGTCTCCGGCGACTAAGTTCAATTTAAATGAAGAAGAAACTTACAGTAGCAGAATCAGGCTTGTAGTAACATCAAAGCGTCAGTTGCTCCATACTCACGTAATGATATCACAAAATATTGCATTTACTGCAGAAAGGAGGACGGTCTTCAAAATTTAAAAATTAAACCTTTAGAATGGCTGAAAGCCATCGCACTAATATATTATGTCGGATCCATAATGTGCGCTAAGGCCAAAAGCCGGAGCGAGTGAATAGCATGTCCTTCCTCCATCATGGTCAAGCTTCTTCTCATTTCATAATGGCCGATTACTCCCGCTGGAAGAGAGCAGTTCAACAAGATGGCGAGGAGCTCCCTGATTGGTCGGAGGCGAGGTCACGTTTCGACCACACCATAACAGATGGCAGCACACAGCAGAATGAGAGTTAAGTATCGAGCGCAAGTCCCAGAGAATAAATTAATTACTTAAGAAATATGATGGTTTACAAGTAGGAGAAATCCAAGTTTAGAATATAAACGTGACACTGTTTTCTACGGCTAATTGGCCAAATCAAAACCGTTCCTTGGGAAAGCAGTTTTAAATCCGTAATACTGTCTCAGTACCTACAAGAGGGGAGTCCGTCAGTGTATTCTAGCCTGAATAGAATTTTGCAAATCATATTTCTGTTACATACGTCATAGACAGCAGACGATCATATTAATCAGTTTGTTATTTTCACTCCGATCACGTCTATAAATATGAAGACCATGGAGGTGTGGCACAAAGTGGTCAGCTCAGGGCCATGTGACACTCAACGCTCTAAAGCTGGAAGGAAGCCACATAACTAAGTGGTTAGTTCAGGACCATGTGTCTCTACACAAATGGAAGGTAATCTCAACACTAATTGGTAACCTCAGAAATACGTGTATTTCCACAAGTCAGCAATTAGGAAATTTTATGAATCTTAAAATCTTTTCTTATGTAATTCAATACCCAACTGGCATGGCAAATAGTTTAGACATTTTAAAGGAAGTCATTTAAGTTGCGGCATGATATTTGTAGACTGCTAAAATGAGAGTGAGGAAACAATAGCGCCTGAGGTGAGATATAAAACAAAGTGGGAAGTAGCAGATAAGATCCGGTCGACTGAATCCTTCAGAAGCATCTAAAATCTATGATGTAAAATGGACTAAGCTACGTAGACAATGGACTGTCCTCTGACATATATGCCAAGAAAAAAGAAGACACATAAAATGCATGTCGCTTTGCTGGTCTCTGCACAAAATATGTTTAGAAAGTAGAAAGCTAATTTAGACTCCATCAAAAATAGAAATATGATTTTGTGTGTGAAAAGGATTCATAAGCAACATTTTTACTGGTGGTCATAATACAAGATTGTTCTGTAACGTAGCCTATTGTGTCCTGTTACATATGAATTACAAAGAAACAGAGAGTGTGAGCTGGTACTGGGTAGTTCTGAGGACCGACATGAATATTTCTTGCCACTAGTTGTGAAAGTACAGTAGGAACAAGTCAGTGCATCACATAAGAGCCGAGAAGACCCTAACCACTCACAAAATCAAATAAACCATACAGAAGTCGTAGTTTCCATCACAAATCTTGTTTGAAGTCAAACCTTAGGCTACGACTAGCCATCGCATGACCTGCTGATACAAGGGCTTGGTTAAGAGCACCAATCCGAGACTATAGAATCATTTCCCAGGGATTATCAAAGATCATTTCACACAGTAACCAACAAAGGTGTGACAGCAAAAAAATAATTAGCAATGTCACAACTACAGTTCAAAAACACTACTGCATTAAATGTTTTAAAACAGGACATACACTTGTGGTACTTTGTAAGGTCAGTGACAATAATTACAATTTTGAAAGTATATTATATCACTACGTTATTTACCTATTATTATTATTATTAGCATAGGGCAACAAGTTAGATACATATATACAAATATATAGTATTTACAAATATACACAGACAAGAAACATGTTTTATAGCAGAATGTCCAGTTGAGTGATCCACTGTATGGCTTCCTCTGTTGGTTCCAAAAAGTCACTCGGACTACCTGTGTAGGAACGTCGTGTACATTCACTTACAATATGGGGATCATCTGTCGAGATGCACCACAGTCGCACTCTGGTGATGAGATATATTTCCACTTATAAAGGGCATCCCTGCATCGTCGATGATTTGTTCTCACCCGATTCAGAGTGGTCCAAATCTTACGCGGTAGATGATGTTCACCAGAAAAGATGTTGTGTAAGGAACTGTCTGTGGCAACTTTCCAGCGACTTCTCCATTCTTCTAAAGGGTGAAAATTCCCATCAGCCAATGCGACAGCATCATGCAAAGATGGATGTCGTGACTCGAGCCTCGTTACCTTGAGAACAGGAATATCATCCAAAACAGGCAGTTGAGGGTTCATTTCTACCTTCTTGAACTCTCGGATGGTAGCATTTCATCTTTTTAAAACAGGTGGCATTTTACCTGACAGAATTGGGAGCCAATAAAGGGTTGTGGACTGGATAGTACCAGATATTAACCGCAAGCTAGCATTCAGTTGAGTATCAATTAGTCTTGTATATGGGCTATCCAGCCAAACTGGTGCACAGTACTCAGCACACGAGAAAACCAGTCCCAAAGCAGAAGATCATGAAGTCTTTGCTGATGAACCCCACCTTGAGCCATACAATTCCTGAAGGATAATATTACGTATTTTGAGCTTTCTGGACAGATTCATAAGATGTTGTTTGTAAGATAGTGTGCGATCAAGTGTAATCCCCAAATATTTGGGATAGCTGCTATGCCGAAGTTCTTGGTGACAAAAACGTATGTGAAGTTTAATGCCAGCTTGGCGATTATTCAGGTGAAAACATGACACTTCTGTTTTGTTAGGGTTAGGACAGTGTTGCCATTTCTTGAAGCATGTTTCAAGTGAAATCAGGTCTCTTTGTAGCACTTCTTCTGTCACACTAAGGTCTCGAATTTGAGTAGCTAGTGTTATGATATCAGCATAACAAAATGTTTGCGATGATATTTCTGGGAGATCAGAGATATACAAATTGAACAGTAGGGGAGACAGTACCGATCCTTCAGGTAATCCATTTTTGGGCTTCCTTTCTCTACTCATACTATTTCCCATACACACTCGAAATCTTCTGTCATCGAGCATATTGCTTATAACCTGCACGATGGTCCTACAGGGTACAATTCTGAGAAGCTTGTAAATTAATCCTTCCCTCCAGACTGCGTCAAATGCTGCTGTAAGATCAATGAATACAGCTGAGGTCTTGAGTTGTTTCTGGAAACCTGCTTCCATGTGGAATGTCAGTGAAAGCACTTGATCGCAGCAGCTGCGATTTGGCCTGAATCAGGCTTGATCAACTGTAATACGCTGAAAAATAGTTGCGCTGATTCTGTTGTGGAATAGCCTCTCAAAAAGAAGGGCAACTGGTCTATAACTGCTTGGGTCATTGGCAGGCTTACCTGGTTTCAAGATGGAAATCACTTTCGTTCGTTTGAATTCTGCCGGGAGTGGTCTGTTCTGTAGAAGGTCGGTAAAAAACCTTAACAGCCAACTTCTTGCATTCTTCCCTAAATGAATGCGAAATTCTGGATGAATGTCGTCAAAATCTGGAGCTGTACTTGGTTTAACGTCATTGAGAGCACCATTGATATCTTGCACCGTAAGCGGTTGTGAATACCTTGATGTGCGTGATGTTCTTGATTCCAGAGTTTGGAGCTGGCGCCGTATGTATTTGGTATGTTTCTTATCTGATGGAGTTTGGGAAGTTAATAATAATGTTATTTGCTTTACGTCCCACTAACTACTGTTTTACGGTTTTCGGAGACGGCGAGGTGCCGGAACTTTGTCCCGCGGGAGTTCATTTACGTGCCAGTAAATCTACCGACACGAGGCTGACGTATTTGAGCACCTTCAAATACCACCGGACTGAGCCAGGATCGAACATGCCAAGTTGGGGTCAGACGGCCAGCGCCTCAACCGTCTGAGCCACTCACCCCGGCGGAGTTTGGGAAGTTGTGACGATGTGAGATGCTACTTCATCCGGAGTAACTCCAGGCTGTTCCTTAACCAAATGTGTCCTTCCTCCAAGTTTTCTGCGGTGCCCCCAAGATCTTCTACTGGAATTAGTTAGGTCGATATTCTCCACTGTTTCAATCCACCGTTCTCTCCGGGTAGTATCCATGCTGGAAAGAAGTTCATCAGCTATGTCTTCATCACCAGTATGCAGATATTCGTTATAGAGTGCATCAGTCTCTGCATTCCAACCAGGGATGTATTCTTTTCTATGGCATACTCTTCTTCTTAGCCTCCATCAAACGCTTGTAATTGTGCTTGGGAGCAATCCACCAAACACATTTATCCAGTTCAGTGGTGAGTGTTGACCAATTTGCTTTTCTGAAGTTCCTCCGAGCATGTGGTATTGACCGTACAACAGGAATTTTGATGCCAATGTCCACTACAATGGGGCCATGTTGACTGTGGGGAAAATGTCTTAACACTTTACGACTGGTATGTAAGGGCTGTCCTGCCTCATTGCAGCTAACAAATCACAAGTCAGGATTGAAATCCCTATTTCATGCAGCTCATTGGAAAGTACCATGATCTTTTGGGTAAAAAATCAGATGGAGATTGTTCATTTCTGTCCATTCTACGAGTTTCCTTCCACATTCATTGTTATTCGAGTACTTCCATAGTTCGTGATGGCTGTTGAAGTCGCCTATATAAACTGCAGGGTGTTGAGCAGTCGGGAGTACGGTACCTGACCACTGTGCGTTTGGGGGTTTATAAATGTTAAAAATAGTAACATGTGCCACTCGCACAGCAACACAATGGATGTCTACGTCTTTGTCTTCGTTTTGAAAGAGCCGTGAGGCATCTTGGATATTATTACGAACATAAGTAGCTATACCATGTGCACTGTGTTATGTTGCACCAAGAGCTGTGAAACCATCAATGAGGCCCCTTTTCCGAAACTCTTCTTTATCGGCTGTATGGATTTCATGTATAACCACAACATCTATATTATTATTCAGGATAACTTTGGATAGGTAGTCATATTTTGCTCTGCTGATGCTTTCTACGTTAAGCTCGAAAACATGGATGAAAGGTACGATGTTTCTTGTCTGGTAGCTCTGAGAAGAGCCATTTCCATGAAATACTTGCCATTGCTGGAGGATCTTTAAAAAGATAGGTCCAGCAGACACAGTTATTACTTACTTAGCACCACCCGGGGGTCACGTGTAGGGCACTTTGAGGGTAAACCTACGGACGTGAAGCAATAATGTACCGCCTATTTATCTACTTTTATGTGATAATAAATTCACTTACTTTAAGAATTCTGAATTTTTTTAGGCAACCTGAACAAATTTAAAATTCCACTTGTACCTGTCCATTTTATTAGTTAATACTAATTGTGTAAGTATGTTTGCAATCAAAACACTAGAAGCACCTGACTGACAATGAACACAAAAATGAATCAAAAAGTGTGACCACATCACTGGAATGAACATAAATCAATAGCACAATTTTTAATGCTTATAACAATGCACAAGTTTTATTTGAAAACTATGATACCGAAGATGTAGCATAACTGACTTCAAAGTTTCATTTCTACAACACATTATCTGCTTTGGCGTCCACAAATGGAGGTATCTGACTTAACACACAAGAGAACAGAAATGATCAGAAAAAAGGAATCTAACCAAATAATTTCAAAATGACATTCTTCGAGTTATCACATTATTGAACTGAGCCATCATTATATTAATTAATGAAACTGATTATGTTAGTTTGAAATATTTATTGTATCTACAAGTATAGCTTTTTCTGTGTGTCACTGTTGGCATGAACGTATAAAAATATTACTCAGAATATCTGGAAGCAATAGTTTCAGATATCATTTCAGATGATAAGAATGTGATGAACAAATGATGCAGAGAAAGTGAAAGAAAGGTCACTTTTCATGGTTGCTTAAAGGTATTGTAAACAAATACACTTCAAAAATATCTAGCTTTACCAGAGATTCTTTTTGTAGATATACACTGACTGACAGTGACAATGCAACACCAAGGAGCAGTGGTTCGAAAGGGATGAAAGTTGGGGAAAAAACAGAGATGGCACGGATGAATAATTGATGTTTATTTCAAACCAATATGCAGATTACACAATGCGCACGGCATCGACTCAGTAGGATGTAGGATCACCGCGAGCGGCGATGCACGCAGAAATACGTCGAGGTACAGAGTCAATAAGAGTGCGGATGGTGTCCTGAGGGATGGTTCTCCATTCTCTGTCAACCATTTGCCACAGTTGGTCGTCCGTACCAGGCTGGGGCAGAGTTTGCAAACGGCGTCCAATGAGATCCCACACGTGTTCGATTGGTGAGAGATCCGGAGAGTACGCTGGCCACGGAAGCATCTGTACACCTCGTAGAGCCTGTTGGGAGATGCGAGCAGTGTGTGGGCGGGCATTATCCTGCTGAAACAGAGCATTGGGCAGCCCCTGAAGGTACGGGAGTGCCACCGGCCGCAGCACATGCTGCACGTAGCGGTGGGCATTTAACGTGCCTTGAATACGCACTAGAGGTGACGTGGAATCATACGCAATAGCGCCCCAAACCATGATGCCGCGTTGTCTAGCGGTAGGGTGCTCCACAGTTACTGCCGGATTTGACCTTTCTCCACGCCAACGCCACACTCGTCTGCGGTGACTATCACTGACAGAACAGAAGCGTGACTCATCGGAGAACACGACGTTCCGCCATTCCCTCATCCAAGTCGCTCTAGCCCGGCACCATGCCAGGCGTGCACGTCTATGCTGTGGAGTCAATGGTAGTCTTCTGAGCGGACGCCGGGAGTGCAGGCCTCCTTCAACCAATCGACGGGAAATTTTTCTGGTCGATATTGGAACAGCCGGGGTGTCTTGCACATGCTGAAGAATGGCGGTTGACGTGGCGTGCGGGGCTGCCACCGCTTGGCGGCGGATGCGCCGATCCTCGCGTGCTGACGTCACTCGGGCTGCGCCTGGACCCCTCGCACGTGCCACATGTCCCTGCGCCAACCATCTTCGCCACAGGCGCTGCACCGTGGACACATCCCTATGGGTATCGGCTGACATTTGACGAAGCGACCAACCTGCCCTTCGCAGCCCGATCACCATACCCCTCGTAAAGTCGTCTGTCTGCTGGTAATGCCTCCGTTGACGGCGGCCTGACATTCTTAGCTATACACGTGTCCTGTGGCACACGACAACACGTTCTACAATGACTGTCGGCTGAGAAATCACGGTACGAAGTGGGCTATTCGCCAACGCCGTGTCCCATTTATCGTTCGCTACGTACGCAGCACAGCGGCGCATTTCACATCATGAGCATACCTCAGTGACGTCAGTCTACCCTGCAATTGGCATAAAGTTCTGACCACTCCTTCTTGGTGTTGCATTTGCTCTGTCAGTCAGTGTATATTGAATAAAACTACGAGTACATGATGGAACATTAAATATGACCTTAAAGTTCCTGAATATTTTAGATAATTTTAACCAATAGAATTTTCAGATATTAGTGTTTAAATGTAACCTTGTAAAGACAAGATTGAACTGATGAACATGGCCACTTTTGGAGATAAACCAACCACTACTGAACACAACTGTGAATAGGTACAACATATTCCATATTGTATAAAACTTGTAGTGTACATACTTTGTTTCTTCTTTGATGTATGGCAACAGCTTTTTATCAGTTTGTTCCTCTATGAATATTTCCTCCTTAGTATCTTCGGAAGGCTGTCAGTAAGAAATAAGACAAGTAGAATAAAGAAGTAAGGAATAAAAATATATAGGCCTAAAATAGAAACAGCTGAGAAAATAAATTTCATAGTGGCACAAGAAGAGTATAATTAATTTATCCCCCATTTAAAAAATATATAATGGAAAGGAACAATCAAATGAAAATCCCATTAAATTCAAGAGAGGTGTCTACCTTGGTGGTAAATGGTACACAAAAATACATTATTGTCAAGCACTAAATTTTAAAAGGACAGAAAAGAAGACAATTTCCTAAAAACAGTATTCTACAATTTTTGCTATTTTTTCTATTAAGCACACAGCTCATCCTTAATAATTGTATAGAATTTACAAACTCTTACTCATAATGTTTTCTGTTTTACAAACATAATCAACACACATACCACTTGTGCAACTACTTCAACTAATACTATACCAATTCTATTAGGTTAAAATTTACATTGCATTTACTTATTTAATTTTTTACCCTTCTTGGAACCTAACTTGCACAATGACCTGCTGTGTTTTAACCTGAGTCCCTTTGGCACTGCTTTTCAAACAATTGATGAGATATAAGAACATGAAAAGGAACACACTGTTGGACAGCAGTAAACACAGTAGCATAGAAAGGGAGGAACATTGCAAATTTGTAAATTTAAAATCACCTACATATTTGTGAATATTCAGCAGAGTATGTGTACACATACATGTATGGGGAGGTACTTCCATGTATGTGAACATGTACAATTTTAGGAAAATAAATAATAGTAAGCAGTATCTCCGAATCATTACCCAATACCATTCCTTCCTTCTGTTTCTCTTTCTGTTGATCCCTAATTCCACAATGACTAGCCATTTTCTTCATCCTCTTATATTCATACTGCCCTGTTCCCATCTTCCTACATATGAGTTGACTTGTCACCTCTTTGTTCATTTCCATGTTCCTATATACTTTCTTTCCAAAAACACTTCACTGTAATATCAAATAATCCCACAGTACTCCTACCACTTTCCCAACAAGTGGACAATGCTTAAATCATAAGCATAGAAATATCCATCATCCCCCATCTGTACATCACATTAAGACCAAAAGCATAAAACAGTTAATGTCCCAATCAATGAATCAATCAATCAATGAATCAATCAAACAACAGCAATTAGGGCTGTTGGTTGTTTATATAGAAAAAAGATTGTGGAAATATATGAAACATATTATTTCAATCACTAAATCATTTTCCTATAAGTGAACATTTGCCAAAATTTGTCCCCTTGAATTCAAACTTATCTTCATGTTGTGACCTTTCCTACAGTAAAAGAACATGACTTAAATGTATTCATCAACTAATGTCATTCCAAGCCATCTCTCCAATGACATCTCAGAATATACTGCTTAATCAAACAACTTGTCTCCTTTCTCCAAGTCTCCCCAGCTGAAACTTTGCAACATCTCTGTAACACAACTCTTTTGTTAGAAATCACCTGCAAGAAATGGAGATATTTTTGTGGATCATTTCCTGTTCTCTACTCAAGTAATACTGGTGATGGTCTCACACTCTCATTGTGGCTATGCTGGAGATTTATATGATCTCTCCTTTACAACCCCTAAATAACCTCATAATCATATTAAGAGATCTGTAAATTTTATTTTCAATATGTTTAAATGATTACCATAATGAAGCTATATCCTTATTATGAATAGCTAGGTACTTACAGAGATCCCCATGAAGAAATTTCACCCATCAATACAATAATAAAACCGGAGAGGACTCTTTCTATATGTGAAACAAAGAAACTGACTTGTCACCATGTTTACAAATATAGCATTGCCCGATGTCCATCTTACCATATTGTCAAGGTCTTTTTCAGTTACTCATAATCCTGAAACTTATTTATTACACAGAGCCTCATCACTTTTTTCAGTTCATTATTCATATTGTTTAATATATCAGAAAATAAAGGTCTCATAATACTGCCCTGTGGGACCCAATCCCATAATTGTTACAGGATCAAATAAAGCTTCACCTACTCTAATGCTCTGAGTCCTATTTTGTAGAAATACACCAGACGTGGCCAAATTTTAATGGTAAAAGTTATATTTCTACCTTTATGTAAACTATCGACCTTTATAGCCTAATCCTTGAACTAGTTTGGAGGCTAAGTTTCCACTTGGGATATCCTGGTTCACACTATTGTATTTTTTCATACAGTGGCTACAGTGAGAACCACAATATAATTTCATTATTCACATGGTTTTGTGTCATTTTTGTTAGTGAGCATGTTCTGTTGTTTATCTTTATTACCTGCATATTGTTGCTATTTGGAAGTAAATAATGTGACCTATTGTTAAGACTATGCTTTCTGTAAATTACATGTATTATTGATACTATTCAGGAGTTCAGTTGATATTTCTTAAGAGTGGTTCTAGAGAACTGTCAAATTTTGAGGTTATGGGGAGATGAAGAGACCTTTCGCCAAGAAAGGCATTGTCAGAGAGCTACTTCTTGAGAAACGTCAATCACAACAAGAAATAGATTCTAGATTGCAAATACCACAGCAATCTGTAAGTAGAATTTTAAAATGTGAAGATAACGGGAAGACAAAATGTGATGATGATATGCTTGTTGTTTTAAAGGGCCTAACATCGAAGGTCATCGGCCCAAGACAAAATGTCAACAACGTGTTGGAAACTGTGTGCAGAAGAAGAAACCAACCCCAAGGAGGAAGCAAAACTGATTAATTTGTCAGTAAACAACCGCAAGGTTACTAGTTTGGATTTACGTAAGAAATTAGAAGAGTATGGGTCATTTGTATTAGCCAGGACTCTGAGGCGAGAGCTGTTTAATGCTGGAATGAAAGCAAGATGACCTCAAGGCAAAGCGAAGTTTACTCCTGTTATGGCTGTAAAGAGGTTCCAGTGTGCCACGACTCTCCAGAATTGGTCATCTGATGAATGGAAACAGGCAAGTCCATGACAATTACTGTAATTCCTAAATTACCATTCATTATTCCATTATAACCCAATCTAAGTGATGTAACCGTACAGCACAGTAAATGTATGAAATTCTTCTTTTAAACCATACAGCTTATTGCATTTAATGCTAGGCTTATTTGTTTTATTTATTTCAGGTTTGCTTTAGTGACGAATCGGTATTTCCTGTCATAGAAGAGACAAGTCAATATGTCAGAAGATAAGGAGAAGCATTCCATCCAGATTGAGTGAAGCATCCAACTTTAGTGATGGTCTGCAGTGTGTTTTCTTGGTATGGCTGTGGACGATTATATATTGTAGAAGGAACTATGAGACGTGAACAGTATAGTATTAAGAACCCGTTTGGTAGCTCAGGTGCAAGAGTAATTCGGCCAAAGTGCATTTATTCTTATGCAAGGTAAGACTTTTATGCAAGAACAAAGCCTAGAAACAGTCCAGACATGAACCCCATGGAATATCCTTAGAAAATAGCAAAGAAAAGTCCAAAAAAGTATAACGACAGAAATTGGCTTGATTGAGAAGCTCGGTCAGATCTGGTGTCATGATGACGATTTAAAGAGTCAGTGTAAAATACTGTTTGAGGGTATGCCCAGTCTAATCAAGTCGCTCATGAAAGCTAAGGGAGTGCATAAAAAGTACTAATGTCAGCAACTTTAAAATTGGTAACATCTTATCTGTTCAATTCTCGAATTTTTAATGTTTAATAATTTGGCTATATCTTTATCTATCCCTAACGCACTAATTTTTTGTCAGTAGTTTCCCGAGATCTACCCTAAGAAAATCCTTGGATGTGTCAATCGTGATACATTTGACTTCCTGAATCTAATATATCTGCTATATCCTGCTGGAATCCACAAGATGAGCTTCAGTGGAATAATATTTCCTAAACCTGAACTACATTCTATCGAGCCAGTTGGTAATTTCTTAAATGTGTATAACATAATCAGAAAGAATGCATTCCAAGAGCTTGCATGCAACACAAGTCAAGACGACTATTGTGTAATTACTAGCCCTAAGTTTAGCACATTTTCTCTATACACAGAGTGCTACTATACTAAGTATTCATTCACCTGGTATAGCTGTTTCATACATACTCTAATCAATATCTCAAAGAACTGACTTTCGTATATGCCCAGAAATTTTACCCATGCCAGCAGCATTTCTAGTTATACATTTTTGTGTATTACATTCAATGTTCCGTATAGTGGATATTGTAAAGTAATGTCAAAGGATTAGGGGAAATTGTCAACTGCGTCAGGTACTGCAAAAGGACATGACCAAACCATTGGTGACATATCCTATGCGTCACGAGTGACGGCTGCGATGCCCACCGACTAATGAAGTATACACATTCCCATGCTGTGTAACTGCTACTTCATACCTTTCTAAATCTGTCAACATTCAACATCGTACACAGCAACAAGCCGTAGTAACACGGCTGAAAGTAATTCCAGTATCAAGGAAGACAATGTACACCGCAGGCTGGTGCTCTCAGTGCTTTTCAATTAGCATTCTGGCAGTGAAAATTGCATGAGTTGTTCCAACACCCTTGATGAAGATGCATTGTATAGCAACAATGCCGGCGATTTCACCCAGTCAATAATGAAGGCTACTCTAAAAGATCTTCTCAAGTACAATTGGGTGCAATTTGGATGGTAATTTGCACATTCTGCTGAATCGTCATTTTGCTCAAAAATAGGCACAAGGATGTTTACAGCCCAATGACTGGGAACAGAGCCAGAGTCAACTCTGGCACTGAATAAGCTTGTCAGCCAGTTGATAATGAGTTCTTTAAACTGCCTCATCTTCCAACGATACAACAAGCAAAGTCTCTCTCTGAGGGACAAAGGAAAGGAGACAACAATCAAGAAATCGGTTTATCACAATAGTTCTATGAACTTTCACTGTCCTACATCAACACAGATCTATCCATATTAAGAAACAAAGTACAAATTTATGTGAAGATAAACCGACGTCCAGAATTATCGCATGGAATATTTGGAAGCTAATACTCAGAGAAGTGTACGAAAATACAAGTAAATTGCAGGGTATATGCTGTAAACGGGAATTATGCATCAAAGGTACCTGGGCATAGAGATATACTCACAGGTCAATTTATCTCCAAGAGTGAGGAGACAGGGTTGGATCAAACACATTTCAATGACACTTGGGTGAAATATCAATTAAGAAGTAGTAAATGTAATGATTATCATTATTTTACTGTAAAACCAATGATAGTATTAACATTAACAGCTAAACGATAGCTGGGCATCTCAGAGACATTAACTGTTAATAATGTAGAATGACACTGCGTAAGCACTGTACAAGTCTACAGATAATTTCACCTTAAAGTTCTACACAACAATCTATACTGAAAATGCGATTTTCACACCACACACAGGATTTCTGCAAACCAATTTTACTAATTCAACAAGGCATCAATGAATCAAAATAATGCACTTTTAATAATTCTGTATAATTAATACAGCAGTATATACTGTGGAAATAAATCTTTCATCTACAACACACTGCACCCGAAAATGGCATAATTGGAGTTAAAATTGAGATTGCCGCAAAAGCTTAATTTAATTCGGTCAGTGGGTCATTTATAACAGCTCTGGTGAAGGCCAAGATCTGATAACCTTGGAGAAATTCGCCTTTAAGCTCATAGCTGCATGGTCGTGTGGCGATCCACTCCTTTTCTCTTATTGGTCAGGAGGTTAACATGCGACAGATAAGAACAGTTAAAATTTTCAAAGCTAACACCGCCCGGCAAGTTTTCAGAATTCTTCACAAGACCAGTTTTGAACCATGATACTACAAGAAGACGTGAAGAAATGTATGATTGGTTTCCTACTAATCAAACCTTCTAGACTGAGGACTGATAAAATCAGTGTGAAACCGACGCTCAACTTACTCAGATTTTACTCTACTCTTTTCATACTGCTCTACTTTAAAGCACAACTTCACTTCGCTTTCCCACTATAATTCGACAAGATATTCAATGCCAAACGTCATTTATTAGCTGTGATGTCTTACAAAGGGAACACATTATTTCGTCTTCTGCGCGACATAACCACTACAATATTAATTCCAGAACACGTGTGGTGTGCAAATCATCTGAACCCGCAAGTTACCTGTCGACTGACATTTAAATAGGCATGGTTGGAACACATATTAATGTGCCATTTTAGTTTCAGTATGTGTCAGTATGTGTATATGTGTGTGAGTGGAAGCCTACTGTTACAAGAAGTCTGCAAGACAATGAACAAGGGGAATCATCATGCTGCTTGCAAGAGGAATCTCTACTTTCATCATGGTGCACTTGCAAGGGATATTACTTCCGGAATGTGCCACTAAAAGGGGAGATCCCACAACACCCTAAAGGGTGCTAAAGGGACCAATCGTGAGACGTTGCCAGCCAGGACTTAATCAACTTCCATCATAAAAGGTAGAGAACCTTTTAAATATTAATTTCCTTTTCAGAAGGACTTCATTCTTGAAATAATATCTTCTATTATTTTGTGTTGTTACAGATTCTTACCGCTTCTCATCTACTTATTGGTGTTGGTAAATTTTGTGAATGATTGAAATACACTCATGTCCATAAAATCCAGAGCACCTTGAAAGACTAGGAATAGGAAGTTCATATTCATAGGACATATGCATTAGTATGTTCTGAAGAAACGATTAGCATTTGAAACATGCCGATCCTCAGGTTCAAGGTCCACATCGATATCGCTGCGCACAACCACGGACTCGTAAATTGTGCCTGCGGCTCTCGTTGTCACTATAAACCAAAGGTAATGGATCAGCGTGACTTGAGCAGACGTGCCTGATGTCTCGCAGACGTATGCAAGAAAAGTATTGTCAAGTTAGTGAGTTTGAAAGAAGGCGAATTATTGGCATGAGAGAACGTGATACATCTATCTGGTAAACTGCAGCTTGTGTGCGAAGTGTGTCGGCAGTGCAGCGGTTGTGTACAGAACGTTCATAGAAGGCCGTAGATCACAACGAGATGGGTCCGGTCACACCAACCAGAGAAGATCGACACCTCATCCGGATGGCATTGCAGCACAGATTTGCGTCTTCCTCGGCTCTGGCGCAACAGTGGAACAGTGGAACACATCGTTCACTACCAGGAGTGACAATCCGTCCCCGTTGATTACGATATGGGTTACCAGCGCGTCTTCCACTTCTCCGCCTAACTTTGACCAATGTGCATAAACATGCTAGACTGCAACGATGTATGAAACGACGTCACTGGGGACAGGAATGGCAGCAGATAGTGTTTTCGGACGAATCCAGGTCCTTTCTGTTTGAAAATGATGGCCGCATTTTGGGTCGCCGCAGACAGGGGGAGAGGCATCACAGTGACTGCTTTCACACAAGACATACAGCGCCAACTAAAGGCGTTATGGTGTGGGGTGCTATTGGGTAAACCACAAATCAGAGTTGGTGTGTGTCCAGGTCAATGTTACCAGTTTGACCTACATGAATGACATCCTGCAAACTTAGCCACACCCTTTCTGCACAACACCCCAGACGCCTTATTTCAGCAGGTCATGAACACGTGCTTTCTTGTTGTCACAGAATGGCAGACGGTTACCCTGGCCCACCTGATCATCGGACTTGGCGCTAATTGAAAATGTGAGAGATATGGTGAAAGGACGGGTGTGGAGCTCTGACCCAATGCCAACCACCAAAGATGAACTGTGGAGCCAGATGAATGCAGCATGGATGACTATAACCCAGGACCCCATCTCTTATACGTGTTGATGCCATCACACATGGAATAAGTTATCAGTGCCCCTGGAGGACTCAGCGCCTACTAGGCAACGGGGCACATTCCGAACCTGGGGTACTGAAATGCTAATCGTTTCTGCAGAAAATACAAATGAACATGTCCTGTGAATATGAACTTCCTACCTCTAGTCTTTCAAGGTATTCTGTTGTTTATGAAGATGAGTGTACTTCTAAGAGTTGAAATGTGTTGATATTGTAATAGTTCTATTATTTGAATTTCATTAACAACGTAGTGCACTAACAATTAAGTGTTAAAAATCACAGACCAATTTGTTTAACTTAGAACCTAAAACACTAACAGGGATGGATACGGTGCATTCCTTTGTGAATTTTTTACATAATATTACACCTCATCTTGCATAATTTCATCAATGAAGTATAAATTGTCACCCAAATGTTACTTATGTACATTAGGAACTAAACTTATGATATAAAGGTAAGTTATGTTAAAAGTAATGAACGTGGATGTAAATGAAGGAGTGTTAATAATAGGCTTTAATAACATACGATGCTCTATTTAAGAAGGCGGTTAGTACTCAATGGAAATAGCCTAGCCTTCTTAAGTGACAGAATGGAATGATAGCTCATATTTATAAACAGTGAGGAAGTAGCAACCAATATTGCATTATGGAGAGTATATTATTGAGCATATGAAGCGAACAGCACAGTTTAAGAAAATAAATCACTCTCTGTGCTCACTCAACAACACCAAGCTTGTCTAATTAAGGAAACGTATCTAATTAATGCAAATATTAAACCATTATTAGGCTATCTTCTATAATGTGGGAAGATAGATTGACAAATCATCTTAATGTGCTAAAGTGATCATTCTTCTAGTTATTCGATCATGATTCTTATAGCGAGAGAGACATAAGTTCTCGAATGTTCAATAAATGATGAAGAACACACGTAATGTAATAATCATGCCTAACTAAAATGATTAACCTCACATGACCTAACTTTTGGAGGGTGGGTGTATTTGAAAAGTAGGGCTTAGCCAAGAATGCAAACTTAACCTAACATGCATGGATTCGACTCGAGGCCTAACATCACAGGCCATGGACTCAACCCTAGGCTTAACCTTACAAGGTCATTAGCTTTACAGACTCAAGTTTGATGTCCATGAGTGCTGGCTTAAGCTATCAAGCACGGATTTGCTGCCCGGTTTAACCTTACAAGGGCGTTACAGACTCGAGTAAATAGACAAGATGAGACATGGTGCATGGGCTTTAGGATCTGAGCTTTGTAGTGCATGGCGGCCATTCACATTATTTTAATAAGACAAGACAGATGGTGTAAAGCTTAATACATGTGCTTTATTCATGGGGGCATAACGCGGAAAGTTGACATCAGGTCATGGAGCTGAGTGACTGCAAAAGGCCAAAAGGGCTACAAACTAAAGGGCAAAAGGGAATGAGGTATGGTCTAGGGCTCAGATCTGAATGTGGAACAAGATGATGGTATGGGACTGTGGAGATGGTGAAAGGTTTAACACATGTGCACTATTCATAGGGACATACCTCTATAAAGTTATTTCAAGGTCCTCAAGCTGAGCGGCTGCAGAGTCACAGATGTTGTTGCGTAATGTACTGCTGGTTTTTACTGTTTGGAACTCTAAATGTTTATTGTAACGATTCGAGTTCAGAAATTTGAATTTTAGAATTATTCTAGAATTATTTTTTTTGCTAGTTGTTTTAAGTCGCACCGAAACAGATAGGTCTTATGGCGACGATGGGACAGGAAAGAGCTAGGAGTGGGAAGGAAACGGCCGTGGCCTTTATTAAGGTACAACCCCAGCATTTGCCTGGTGTGAAAATGGGAAACCACGGAAAAACATTTTCTAGAATTCTAGAAATATAATACTGTTGATATCACTTAAGAGATTAAAACTTAAGCGTTCAGAACATCAAAAAAAATGTTCACTGCATGTGACTGGGAATGCTGAGTATCATGCTAAGTAAATGACTGCACACTGAAAGTTTCTATTTAATTCTAAACACCTAACATTTGAGCTGCGTGAAATTAAAAAATTCCCCACACCGACTGGAAATCTAACTCAGCAATCTTTCCGTTGGACTGCTGTCTACCATAGTAACTAAATTATTGTGTGTTAAGTACAGAAACACCCAACTTTTGAGCTACAAGAAATGAAAATTTCGCCGACCCGACTAGGATTTGAACCCGGAACTCATTTACTTGGGAAACAAACAACCATGCTAACTAAATGACTGTACATTAACAGCTTATGTGTTTCACTGAAGCACCTAGTTTAGCGTTACAAGATTCAAAGGAAAAATCACTAGCAATACTAGGATTTGAACATGGAGCACGCTTGGACCCTAAGATGAAGTGCTATTCAAATATCTAACTCCAAAAATTCAAACTTCTAATTCTGAGCAAAGAAAACAATCGCTGATTTGGGTTCTCAAACCTGGAGCTAACTTCGACTCAGAACTAAAGGTCTTAAGTACATAAGAAGAAAAAATGTTGAAAGACCTCAACCTGACCCGGAGTCGATAACAAGCTTTTCTTTCACTGAAGACTAAGTGTGAACGATTGGCACAAACTATGTTAACTGAATGTGGAAAGAGAATGCAACAAGTTTTGTATTAAGTAAGGTCGTGACACATGTACGTCTCAGCAAAAATGAAATTGATTGTAGGAATATTCTGATTAGACTTGGAAATATTTGCTGTGAGATGAAATACAAAGTTCATTGTTTTTGCAATTAGCCTAGCACGCACATCTTAGAAAAAGAACATTGGCGGTACGAGCAAGTTGACCAGACTTGGAAGTAACTTAATTGCTAAGACAGGGAATACAAAGTTTATTGTTCGCGCATCGAACTGTGGGCTGCAGATTTGAAACCTGGAGATGTGTAATATCCTGCTGAAATGTTTACATCACATGGCACCTAACATTAGAGCAGGGGGCAATTAAAAAATCCCCAGGCCACCTGGTAATCAAATTCAGCACACTTTCCCTTGGACTGTTGACTATCATAATAGCTAAAGGATTCAATACACACAACCATCGAGCTAAAATAAATTAAAAATCACCAACCAAACTAGGAATCGAACCAGTGGCTTCTTTACATTGGCAAGAAACAAGAATGCTAACTAAAGGACTGTACATTAAAAGCTTGTTTGTTTAATTGAAACACATCAAATTCGAGTTCCTTTCACGGGGGTGGGGGGGAGGCGCAATAATAATATTCTCTTTACGTCTTACTAACTACACTCGAATGTTTGAAAAGTTTGCAATAATAATTTTGAAGAACAAAACTGCTTTCATGCTGAATAGTCAACGTTCACGCACAATAAGAAACATAAGGCCAGCACTTTAACTACTCAGCTCCGCAATGAATTTGCTAAGTGCAGAAATTTCAATCCCCGCTTTAAACAATTTTTCAAGATGCCAATGTGCCAGAATTTTGTCCTGCAAGCTTTCTTTCATGTGCCAGCTAATCTAACGAAACAAGGCGGACGTATTTGAACACTTTCAAATACCACTGGGCTGAGCTAGAATAAAACATGCCAAGTTGGGGTTAGAAGGCTAGCGCCTTAACCGTCTGAGCTACTCAGCTCGGCTATTCAACTATTAAATACCATAAAAACACACACTAATAATGATGATAATAATAATAATAATTTGGAGAATCCAACCCACTAACAAATGTAACAGTTTTCGTGTTTTTATTGTCGGCGAAAAACATTACAAAATGGGGATCGTGATAAGGTTAACTATGCAGGGAGCCACAGCTGAGTACTCTCTAACACTACTGATGACTGATATAAGGAGAAGAAGAAGAGGAGGAGGAAAGGCCAGGATGAGGAGAAGAAGGTGAATAAGAAGAAATCTGTCGCTCTACAAGCTCGTTTCATAGATATTTTTAGCATATACTTTTAAATCTTCCTCGGTTTGATATCCCTCTGACCTCCTGCAGAAGGAATTTCCATTCACGGCTGGCCACAACAGTGAAGGAATTATTGTAGGTTAAAGATTTTTGCTTAGGAATAGCGAGCAATGTCGAGCTCAGCGCTCTGGTGTTTTTATCATGGTGTTCAGAAAGGCTATGAAATTGTTCATACAAGTAAGATGGGGATTGTAAGGTAAGGATTTGATGCAATGAAGTTAGGGTATGCAGCTTGCGTATGTATTCAAGGCGTAGCCATCCGAGGTCGACGTAAGACAGGGTAAAATGATCTGAAAATTTCAGATTAAATATAAATCTTACACAGGCATTCTGTGCACATCGTAGTTTATCCCGAAGCTCGGTTTTCGCGCCTTCGTAAACTACGTCACAATAATCGAATATTGGATGAACGAGAGTTTCAACTAGTTTCTTCTTTGAACTGAATGCGGAAAGTAAATTTGAAATTGTTCAATATGTGCAGCATCGCGAAAAGTCGTCTACTCACAGATACTGTCTGATCCATCCACGAGAAGTGCTGGTCAATGATCACTCTGAGACTTTTTAGAGTAAAGCTTGCTTTTGAAGTCATACATCAGGAGTGGACATGCAGTAATTAGTGGAAATAAGTTTTGAGTGGGCAACTGCTATGGTTTGGGATTTTTTGGGTGTTTAAAATAAGTTCATGCTGGGAAGACCATTTGCTTATGGCCTCTACATCCATGTTAATTTCCTCGATTGCTTTCGAAACGTCTGTTGGTTTTGCATGGATGTACAATTGTACGTCGTCAGCAAAAATGTGACATTTACAATGTATCAGTTGTTTAGCTAAGTCATTGATATAAACAGAAAATGGCAAGGGAGCTAGGGTTGACCCTTGTGCAACACCTTTTCTTCACATTTTGCCACGAAGAAAAGGTACCCTGATTGACGACACTTTGGTGATGTTCGCGTAAATAGGCTCCCATCCATTTCAGAGTACTGTAGGAGAACGCTAGGCGATAAAGTTTGGGTAGGAGCAACTCATGGTCTACAGAGTCAAATGCTTTGCTGAAGTCCAACAATACTAGAATTGTCAGCTTTTGCTCATCAATAGCCTGCCTTATATCATCACTCACGCTTAGTAAGGTAGTACATGTACTGTGATTTCGTCGGAAAGCTGACTGGTGTGTTTCTAGTATGTCGTGATCGTTGAGATAGTTCGTGATTTGATTTTGCACAATGTTTTCGAATCCTTTGGCTATTATAGACAGTATATTAATAGGTCTGTAGTCACTGTTTAGTCTAGGAGATTTTGTTTTTTGTAAAGGATATACCAGGGACATTTTACTGACAGTTGGAAATACACTGTTTTGAAGGAAGAAGTTATATATGAATGTCAATACTGGAATAATGGTGTCGATAATTATCTTTAGCATTATAATGTGTATGTTGTCCATCCCTGTGGATTTAGTTTTAATTTGCAAGAAAACCGCTTTCACTTGCAGAGGTGAGACATAACTACAATAAAATTTGTCTCTGCCTATGGATAGTGGGTTGTAATTTGCACTCAAAATATTTTCTTTTGCTTCTTCGTTTAATTGGACATGGGAAGACATTAAGTGATTATTGAATTCATCAACAGAAAACTCCAAATCGTCTACCTTGTACGGTTTATTTAGTCCAAATTGTCAGAATCACTTCCATAAGGTACCAGGTCTTACGTGAGGTTTTATAGGGTCATGGGCGTACGAGAGTCGAGCATTTCTTACTGCTTGAACCGTTTTATTACATAGTCACTTGTAATAAAGTTTTCCTCTGCTGGGTAATGTTTATAGAGGGGAGCTTTTGTCAAAAATATGTAGTAGCATGATATTGAAAGGGGTGACTATGTCATCAATGTTAGTTTTATGAGTTATCTCCTGCCACAGCATCAAAATAGCGTGTTCCAATAATTTGTCTATGTCAATCCGGCTATAGCCTCTGTATGTCACATATTTAGGTTTAAGTTTGGGGCATTGCAGTGCGTAAGACATAAAGATAATGTCATGGGCTGACAGTCCAGGAGGAGATGTCTGGCCATGGTGTAATACTCTGTCAGGGTTGTTCGTTACTATTAGGATCAGTAGTGTGTGTGAAGTTTTAGTGTAGTGAGTGGGAGAAAGTAGGATTGCCATACCGCATGCCAGAAACATATTCAATAGATGGGTGGTTTTGGAAGAATCTGAATCTAGAAGGTTTGTATTGAAGTCTCCCGTCATTATAACATGTTTGTACTTAGGTTCTGTTAAGATGTGTCTCTAAGTCATTCAGACGGCGAGCTTTAGGCGGCTTGTATACAGCACCTACTAAGCATTTCACAGTAGAGACCTGTATCTCTATGAACATGTACTCAGGTTTTTGCTCATACTGTTGAGGCGACTGAGAGATAATTTGAGGTTTCAAGCACGAAGAGACAAAGCACAGACCCCACCTCCCCCTTTGCCAAGTCTCTCATTCCTCAGAAGGCAGTAGCCAGGTAATTCTAGATTCTTAGCCTGATGTTTGACTTTGAACCATCCTTCACTGCATAAGATTATATCAAAGGACAGTAGTATGAAAAATCGCTTTTAGTTTATGTATACGAGCTTGAGAAACTAAACTCTGGGCATGAAGGTGACATATGTAAAGTGCGCTTTTATGTCTATTTAGGGCTGACTGGAGAATGTGTGTTGCAGCTTCAAGGAGTGGGGATTGGGTCAATGGACCAGCAGGTAGACAGGTTGAAGGGAAGGGTTGGGAAGGGGAAGTGTGACAAGGGAAAGTATTGCTATGGTCATATGGAATACGGCTGTTTGTGGTATGCATTGCCAATTACTAAATTGAAATTAACTAGAACACAGCATGCGACTACATCCTATGAATGGTCAGCAATTAACGTATTTTAGATAGTGAAATTGTCCGTAGTAGTAATAATAATAATAATAATAATAATCATAATCATAATATTAATATTTATAATAATAATGATAATGTGCAACAGCAGATTAGACATACAGAATACACAAGTAGGAGCTTATTGTATGTAGTATTGATGTGAGATCTATGTGGGCATAATACGAAGGCCTGACTTAAGTTAGAACCAGTTATGAATATTAATAAAAAGGGTAAGTAGATGGACAGGTGGTAGGATCAGAAGGGAGATAAGCAAATAGATATTTAGATAAATAGATAAATAAATATAGTAAGTGGATAGATAGGTAGATAGCTAGATACATAGATAAAGCTACTTGAAAAAAACTAGGTTCTCAGCTCAGGAGTGGACTCACATAGCCAAGTGATAAGGCAGCACTGCAACAGAAGCTTATGGCATAGGAAGTTCCTTTAACTGGCACACTCTTAATTTCATCTCGTCGGCATTTTTGATTACGATGTCTCCTGAGTAAGTCGAAGTGTTTGTACGACCAAAATGCTGGATTGCCATCTTCAAGATGGACGTTCGATAGCCATTAGATCTTCATGGATTTTTGTGGATGAGCCTTTCAGTTTCCTTTTCCTAGTGAAGATATCCTGACATGAGCGATAAGACAAAAATTTCACTAGGATAGGTCTCATTTTCCCTGGTGATCGAGGTCCTACTCCGTGACACCTATCAATGCCATTAAGTCTAACATCTGCACCTACTGCTTTGCACACATTCAGCACTGGTTCATCACAGCTTTTGCTCGAACATTCAGGGATGCCGAAAATTCTTACATTACTTCTCCTGCTGTATTGCTCCAATAAATCACACTTGGCATCCATATCCTCCTTCAGTTTGCGGATTTCTGCCTCCTTCTTGTAAAGTTTTTTAGGTAACTCTGAAAATGTTCTGATATTAAATTTAAAAATTTTTTCAAGTTCTTTTATGACCACTTCTGTTATGCAGGTCAAAATGGCCTGCACAATTTTTTCAAGGAAGCTGTCCGAGTTAATGAAGTCGTCCAGAACGCACTTCACAAGGCGGCGTATGTTGGTAGCACTGGTAGTGGCTGGGCTTCCAACTCCGATTTTCGGTAGGCCATTTTCTTTACAATGAAAATCTGGAAGAAAAAGAAGATCAACAGCAACAAAACGTGTGGTTATACACAAGTGTAACACTTCCGCAACTTTTTATCACTTGCACTGCTCTATAACACCTTCAAATCACTTGATTAATGTGGAGCCTCATTCACTCAGGTCGGTCGAAGACATTTCGACAGACAGATTAGAAACTCACGGCCCGATCGGTGTCCCGATGCATTATACATTTACACAAGGTTTACCTATATCAGTACGTTTAATAATAATAATAATAATAATAATAATAATAATAATAATGAGCACTCAAATGAGTATTAAGTTTCAGCAAATTTCACACTTTCCTGCATTCAGTCAGTGTTTTTTTGTCGGTATATACATTTTACGAGGTAGTAACTATCGCACATGTCATTTCAAAGCAAACAAACAGTCATCCGTTGGGTTGTGGCATTTTGTCTATACGCAAATTTTGTTGTGTAAGCAATATATTTAAGCAATTAGAAAATTGAGAACGCAATATAGGCCTCGCCATTCCCCAACAACACAGAATATACAATAGTAAGCGGATCAAAACATCGAAAATTCGATCAATCTATCGATCGATTATAGTCGCTACTGCTTGCTATAGCCTATCCATATAGCTACTAATGCTATTGGTTACTCCACATACAAGATCACACTTGTTTTCTTTAATGTTTATTCAGATTAACTTACGATTTATTCCTGGCATAAAAGATATGCCCATGATTCATGTTATAAAAATTGAAACGTGCTTCTATTAACGGATAAATATGGTATGACCATTTCATCTGGCAGAAGAACGAATTTTGAGATTTTTTTTCTGAATTCCATGTTATTTCCTGGATTGCTTGCTATTTATCGAATTCCCCAACATTCCCTGGTTTCTCGTATGGGCAACACTCTGTTAAACCTGTATTTGGATGGTGAGGCCAGAGTCTTCTTTTATTTTGTAGAAGTCAAAAGATGTTCACGACTGTGTGTTGCCGTGTATGTCTTTACTAGCTGATGTGATAACCTCCTCCTGTCCTATTAGTCAAATGGGGACGCTCATGCTTGAAGTTGGCTACAGCTTCAATGTTGAAATCTGCTATTGAGGGGTGTGTGCTAAAGAATCTGTAACGAGATGAAGGTAGAAAGATATTCAAGATTAGGAAATAAGGGTTAAATTTGACGAGAAACGCTGTGTATACATTTACTTACCCCCTCGACCTTTCCGGTGTGAACTAGTTGCCTTTGCAGCATCAGAACAAATTACACTTGCACATCTTGTATTGCATCTGTGTGGCATTTAGGGAACGGGGTGTGGCGGAGGAGAGGAGATGGGCGGAGCATGGAGCTTGTGCACTGTTGGCTGTAGGCTGAACATTTACACCAATAATGGCACAAACTTCTTTGGAGCAGCTAAAGAAATCAAGGCCTTCCTGCAAAACAACCCTCAGAAAACCAACTCTTCACACAACTGCAGGCATGAGACTGACATGACATTTCATCCCTCCTGCAGTAACACACTGTCAAGAGTCCGATATATCACCTCAGTAGAGTGATGGATTCTTATCGCTTCACCAACAAAGAATGGACCACTCTCATAACACATACATCCTTTCACCAAACATCTTTTAGATGTGCCTTAATTGTGTAAATTGGAATTTATGAATTTAGACATGTCTTAATTGTGCAAATTGTCATTTGTGAACATACAACAAGTCTCCTCATATTTATAACATATGTTCCTCTATGTAACACTTTGACTAGAGTAATCAGGATCCTGATTTTTATCCCTTAGGAATGAGATCACGGCTGATGATGCCCATGCAATGGGCAAAACATGTCCCCTTAAATTAGTATAACAAGATCAAAATCTTAATATTAAGAACCCAATGTGTACTGAATACACGGATTTCAATAAACTTTTGTAACATTGTTGAATTAATGTACATTTTAATACGGACCAGTCATGAGATTTGTAACATATAATTACCCGAGATTGTTGTAAACAACCCATGGCTTGAAATTAAAGTCCACTGTTTGTATCAGAGATGAACCCTGTATACAAATGTTAGACTAATATTGTGTAGGAAACTATCAACTCATATAAAGACTATACATCCAATCATACATCAAGAAAGCCATCTTCTTGTTGGTGGAAGACTGCACAATACACCGATACTAGTGGAGGGGAAATACTGCTTCATCTCACAAATATAATTATGATGGCAGAACACCTTCAACTACTTCATACTGGCACTCAACACTCTGAGAGACAAGCTTAGGATCTCATCAGCAAGGGGGACTGAAAGAAGCCACACTCATACATATCTCAAGTGTTCTGAGTTGAATGCAGATAACTCAGAACAATTAATGCGAAATACACAAATGGTGCCTCTAACCCTGACATACCCATTTGTTAATACTAGCATACACTATGCTTGCCCAATTCTAGTAAAAAATCGTGTGAAATCAAACAAGACCAGACAGCCTAGCTACCAAGGCTGTCTACATAGACATGATGCCTGATCTCACCACAACAACATTTCTCTCCGCACTTTATCGACTTAGTTCTCATACAGGTCAACTCCTGAATATTTACAGCAATAACGGAAAAAACCTCTTTGAAGGAGCTACAGAAATCAAGGCCTTTCTACAAAACAACCCTCAGAAAACCTACTTTTCACACAACTGCAGGCATTGGACTCAAGTGGCATTTCATCCCTTCTGCAGCACCACACTTTGGTGGAATCTGGGAAGCAGCTGTCAAGAGTCTGATATATCAGCTCAGACTAATGATGGATTCTTATCGCTTCACCAACAAAGAAGGGACCATTATTACAACATATACTCACATCCCTTCACCAAAGCTAAATGATGACCCTTTTGACACTTCTTACCGAACAACATCCCATTTCCTTATAGGAGAGCCAATTACTACTCTCTCTGATCATGATTATACTTCCTCTCCCATCACAACCTTGCCCACAAGGCTATATTTTCAGCAGCTAACCCAGAACTCCCGGAAGAGGTGGTGAAATGAATATCTCAATAAATGGGCAATGAAATATCCCATAGCAACATAGTCAAACTGAAGGAAGATGACACGCATGCTATGAAGTAGGCGATGACAGTGATCAAATGTGTATCCTGGTAATGATGAATTCATTCACGTAACGAAAGTTCCGGTGAGTAACGGTGAACTTACTAGCCCTATTCACAAACACTATCCCTTACGAAGAACGAAACAGAAAGGCAAGATAACTCTTGAATCGCTTATCTATTCATTGCATGCTGAAGTAATATTGTTCTGGGATTATCTGTGGAACGAAGAGAGGTGAAAAAAGGTGTCGGCTTGAATGGGTCTATGTATGATATCAAAGATTAATTTAAACATTAAAATAAAGGTTATATTTCTTTTCAGATTTCAAACTTAACAAAAATTTTCACTAGGTGAAGGAACAAAATGTCAGATACAAAACAGCAAACAAAAATGGAAAGCCAAGGGTTGGAAATTACAAGTTTTGAGCTTCCAGCTCCAATTTACAAGTTTACAACGTCATAAATGTTGTGCTTGTTTAGATAACGAGAGATATCTCCTAAGACACAGTTCAAGAGCACCTTGCTCCAAAGGTTACACGTACAGCATTCCGAAGGCCCCACTCAATATTACACCAATATCACGAAAGAGTTTACATGCTCTTTAAATTCAACCAAGGAGGCTGTGCTCCCAATTCCTTACAGCCTACTCAAGGAAACATTAAACAAAACCTTACAATTTCTGGCATCTCTAACACAGTGGTATCTAGTACCCATACTACTGGGCCTTTGTGGAAAAGAAGAAAAGGATAAAATACTGGCCCAAACTCAAAATGTATGGAGGCGTACACCTGCGCTCCTTTAAAACCAAGAGTTAAAACCCTACTTGGGCTTGTGGCCCAATGATGCAGAGGCTAGGGAATCCCACACTACTGACCTGACTCGAAAGAGAAGTTGATGAGTGATATACAGGAGAAAAAAAAGTTACAAAATCGTAGTCGAGACGGTAAAGAACTCTCTATTCACTGATTTACAGTTTAAGTCTATGAAATTTTACATTAGCAGAAAGAAAGTTTACGTTATAGAAAACACAAGGTTACATAGTTAAATATAAGAATCCACCCCTCGGGTGAGTTTGCGGAGATAGATACAGAGATAGAAAACTGGTGGCTTTTACCTGGGCTGATGTACTTCCTGCCAAACAATTAGGAACAGCACCTCCTCTATTAACACACACACTCAGAAATTTGACGAGTTTAGATGAGGTAACTAGAAAAAGCCACGGCTTTTATACCCGAGGGGAGGGTTCGAGAAGGCATCGGACTAAATCCGACCACACCCTCTCAATTTATTGGATACTCACAACGATACAAGAAGCTTTTGATTGGCTGAAAAGTAAATACAGAAAATTTGTGATTGGCCAGACTCCAAAGCTGGCAGGATGAGAAGGAAGTGTTGCAAACCATGAACTATCAAAATACATGCAAGTCAATTTAGTTGAGAAAACTTATAAACACAAGACTTCTTTAAATCATTAATTATTACACCTTCCACCAGGGTGCATGACCTCAGTTTTTTGCAGGGACATCTATGGAGAAAAGTTCAATCTTCTTGATGTACACAAAAACAAAACAAAGAAATCCAGTCAGTTTAGGTAACTTTAAAATAAAATATTACTCACTTATTCGGTAGTGATATCTTCTGATCAATGTCCCAACTTTATGCATTAGCGGTTTCAAGTTTTGTTCGATAGATAGTGTTCCTTAAGGCACTTCTATTAAATGTGCGGGTTTGAGGTGTACCTCGAGGTCAAAATGGACTAGTAACACCACAGACCACATTAGGAAGAATAAGAATATTTTTCACTTCCCAAGAGATGGCTGCAATGTGTGTAGTATACAAGCGAATGCTCACAGTAAACAAGCATATCACCTGCAACTTGTATGAACAAATTACTGTACTATCTAGAAATCAATAATTAATATAATCAATAAGATAACAAAGGTGTTTCATTTGGAAACAACTAGTAAAATATCCTGTAACAGTAACAAAACAATGTATCTTTTAGCTGCTTTGTGTTCAAAACTATTTATGAATTCAAAAGTATTAGTAGGAATGATACCAGATCCCAAATAACATAGAATAGAATAGAGGTCTTTGGAATAATCCTAACTGCTGCACAAATCATAACGCAAGATTGTGGAACAACTTGAAGGAAAAGTGAAAACTAGGTAAGTAAACAGTCAATCTCATAAAAAAGTATATTTTATGTAGGAATATCAATAATGTGCCCTGAAATGAAGGATCAAACCCTGGTATCTGTTGAGCAATTTTCGACCCATTTCCATTTCCTGATGATGGCTTATCAAATTATGTACATTACCTCAAGAGAGTTTTCCTGCGATGACCCTGGCTCTGTTAACTCCGATTTAACTTCTTCTTTCAGAGCTATCACTTCTGATACGTGTTCAAAATTTTCCTGTGGAAAATAAGATATATTAGGTATGCTCATAACACAAATCTACAAATACAGTCACTAACAAATGAGCATATTATTAATTGATTTCTAGTATTACAGTTACTTTCATATTTTCTCTAAAGTTTATGAAAGATTTCTACCAGCAGAGAACTGTTATAACCAAAGGCTGTACTGAGAATTGTGTTACTAATCTTGCCCACTCCTTATGTCATAGAAAGGATGAGACTGAGAACAAAATATAAAATGTGAAATATTTTCTAGCCATATCAGAAGATACATTACCAGGGATGGAATTGGGGCCATCCCACACAGAATTTGGAAGGAAGCAGCCATAGGCATAAACACTAAATTGTATGAACTGTTTTCTTATGTACAATCATATCAATCAAATCTTAAAAGTTGTGTGAACCAATTAGAAATGTTACAACTGTTCTAAATAATTTTTTGTTCTCAGCATAGAGTTTGTTTATAGACAGATTAAAATAACTTGAAATAATGGAATCATATTCTCTACTCTGGTTTTGCTGAGATCACAGAGGCTACATAAACCATTAAGGCAATTCTGTTTCAAACAGCATATTTCAATGCTTCCAAGTGTAAAATGAAATCATAAACATGAAAGAAGCAGACATATCACAGTCATACAACAGCAAAAGATGTGATGAAGCCCAAAGTAAAAGCAACTAGAAATTAAATATTTTACTATTACAAGCATGTTATGTAGTGTTCTGTGAAGAACTGTGGGGATGAGAACACTGTCAGTGCAGAGTCAGCAGTGTTGGAGTGTACATCTTCAGTTTCAGAAGTTCCTTTATGATCTATGACAAAACATTTAAATTTTTCACTTGGATTCATAAAACCTTGTCAGCATTAATGAGGGGAAGGTACTGTGAATAAAAGCTTGTTTTAATATAAGTTAACCTACTACTAAAAGTGAATTAAAGTATCAAGTTCTACAATATACCAACTTAACGCATTTAATATAGAAGAGGACAGTAGCTGAACTAAGGAATGGATGAAAAGGATGCACAAAAAGGACAGGGAAATAATGAAAAAGCGGAAAGAAAAACTCTGTTTGATGTGCCTTAAGTGCCTTAAGAAATTATTCTCAGAAATCCTGCATTCTAGAGCCCTTAGACATGGTTCTCTATATAGCATAGGCTGACTTGCATTTGAGGAATAAAATGAGCTAATCACTACTCTGCCTTTCTAAACGAATTCAACGCCTGAGCAAAATACTTAATTTGAGGTAATGTATATTCAGATTTTGAGCTATTTTGTCCCTCACATGTCATAGGCAAATCTGCTCTTTCTTCAACACACATAATATATTCCAGCACATTGTGGATGTGAGGGTAAGCCAGAATAATCACACCTGTGTTGATATTTGGTTTAGCAGACTGGCATATCATCTCAGAAACACTAACAAATGACTTGTGATTTAACTTCTTCTGCATTAATTATGGTAGGAGTAATAATTTTTAACATGGTGCAGTAGTGTTGGAGAATATTAGTTTTAAAATCAGTACAATGGGCCAACCATCCTCTATTAAAACCGGTGGGGGAAAATAGAAGAGGTGCATCCCCTAAACAAAAGTAATTTCGATACTGACAGTAAAAAGTACAGAGTAATCCAACCCCAACCTTAAGTTCCTAAGAGTTGGCAGCTTTGTGCAGCACATTGTGGTGTATTCGCAGACAAAGAAACAAAACAGAGTTGTACTATGCTTAGATGCTCATGCAGCAAATGGTGACTGCTAGTGTTAATATCGGGGAAGCACATAGTAAATTATGCCCCTGCCAAACTTATTGAACTGCTAAGGGTAAAATTCTGATCCCTATAATGTTATCTGGAATGAGACAAGTTTTGGAATGAGACTTACAAATGATGGATTTGTTGTTCCTTCAAGCCCGGGAGGTTCCTCTTTGATCTTTACTTCCAGGTTCATTTTGTACTACAACTGAAGTATTTAGAAGGTACTGGGATCGTTGATTAGTTCCAATGACCTTAAACTGAAACATAAGCCAGAAAAATATATTACCTTATTGATGTCATTGCTACTTATGTTGTTTGTCAATAGACTAAGCAACAAACTTATTTTACATTTTTATGGTTCGAGTGTATGGGACCCTCACCAGGATTACCTGATTCAAGAGCTGCAAAAAATCAAAGGAAAAGTAGTTCAATTTGTTCTGGGTGATTTTGGACAATAGATTACCGTTACAAAAGTGCTGCAAAGTTTGGGCTGGGGAGAATTGGGAGAATGAAGACGAGCTCTTCTACTAAGTGGTATGTCACTTAGTTTACAAAAGGAGTATATTTATTACCCCACCTATTCAATACAATTAATACCACGTTATGTGGTTAAATAAACACAGAAGTTCTAAATTTTAACGGGACATGTTTTGCCCTTCTTTTATTGGGCATCATCAGCCTTATTTAATCTTAAAACAAACATTATTTAGAGGACATTGATATTTATGATTTACAAAAATTGAACTGTGATGTCTTAAGGTTAAAAACACTGAGGAATAGTAGGTATAAAATATGATGTTGAGATATGACATGGGGCCGATGACCTTCGATGTTAGGCCCCTTACAGCAACAAGCATCATCATCATAACGAGACATGACATATACAACACATGTTAAAATCATTGTACACAATTTTAAAATCTTTGTCAAAAAGAAAATTTGTGTCATATAAAATTCTAAAAACAACTCTGGAACTGAAGTGGATCATCTTCGTAAGAAAATTCGAGCATATGTTAGCTTGAGGCAATTGTCAATACAAGTCTTCAATGAACTAGATTGGTTGAAACGATGAGGTTGGATTTTGTTCATTTTTGTAAAGAGGAGCTAAAGAATATTGGCCATGAGAAAACGCGGATGTTTTGAATTATATTATTAAGTTGGTTGATCCATAAATTATCGTAATATAACCAATGCAAATAAAGATGCTGATGTGCTGGTTGAAGCTGCTTTTGATATGAGTATATCTGTATTTGACAGGTATGTTTTACTGTCTCGTGAAAGTGTAGTCCCTCTAGAAAATGCAGAGCATCGTGGAAAAGGATGTGATTATAATGTAATGAAACAAAAAAAGAAAGGTGTGTATCACAGTGTGTGTCCTCTCCTCCTCTACCGCATCGATACAACACGAGGAGTAGGAATTCCAGACAGAACAACGCTGCTAATACATTAAGATATACATAGTTACGGCGAATGAGTAAGTACCCGTTTTACATAATACATAACTCATGGATATTAACATACGATTTAAACACTCTTCTTTTTTCCTTGTTTCATTACAGTGTAACCACATCCTTTTCCACGATGCTCTACATCTTCTAGAGGGACTACACTTTCACGAGACAGTGAAACATACCTGTCAAATACCAGATATAATCGTCTCAAAAGCAGCATCAACCAGCATATCAACATATTTTTTGCATTGGTTATATTACGATAATTTATGGATCAACCAACTTAATAAGATAATTTAAAACATTCGCCTCCTCTCCTGGCCAATATTCTTTACCTCCTGTTCGCAAAAATAAACAAAATCCAACCTCAACGTTTCAACCAATCTAGTTTATTAAAGACTTGTATTGACCACTGCCTCAAGCTAAAATATGCTCGAATTTTCTTACGAAGGAGATCCACTTCAGTTCCAGACAAGAGTTGGTTTTAGAATTTTATATGACATTCTTTTGGCCAAAGATTTTAAAATTGTTTACAATGATCTTAGCAAGTGTTGTATATGTCATGTCTCAACATCATACTATTCCTTAGTCTTTTTAACCTTAGGAAATCACAGTTCAATTTTTATAAATCATAAATGTCAATGTCCTTTAAATAATGTTTGTTTTACTGGGCGAGTTGGCCGTGCGCGTAGAGGCGCGCGGCTGTGAGCTTGCATCCGGGAGATAGTAGGTTCGAATCCCACTATCGGCAGCCCTGAAGATGGTTTTCCGTGGTTTCCCATTTTCACACCAGGCAAATGCTGGGGCTGTACCTTAAATAAGGCCACGGCCGCTTCCTTCCAACTCCTAGGCCTTTCCTATCCCATCGTCGCCATAAGACCTATCTGTGTCGGTGCGACGTAAAGCCCCTAGCAAAAAAAAAAAATGTTTGTTTTAAGATTAAATAAGGCTGATGATGCCCAATAAAGGAAGGGGTGAAACGTGTCCCCTTAAAATTTAGAATTTCTATGTTTATTTAACTGCAAAGCGTGGTATTAATTGTATTGACTAGATGGGGTAATAAATAGACTCCTTTTGTAAACTAAGTGACATACCACTCAATTCTCCCCAGCCCAAACTTTGCAGCACTTTTGTAACGGTAATCTATTGTTGGAAATCACCCAGAACAAATTGAGCTACTTTTCCTTCGATTTTTTGCAGCTCTTGAATCAGGTAATCCTGGTGAGGGTCCCATACACTCGAACCATACTCTAGTTAGGGTCTTACCAGAGATTTATATGCCCTCTCCTTTACATCCTTACCACAACCCCTAAACACCCTCATAATCATGTGCAGAGATCTGCACCCTTTATTTACAATCCCATTTATGTGATTAACCCAATTAAGATCTTTCCTTATATTAACACCCAGATACTTACAATGATGCCCAAAAGGAACTTTCACCCCATCAATGCAGTAATTAAAACTCAGAGGACTTTTCCTATTTGTGAAACTCGCAACCTGACTTTCAACCCCGTTTATCAGCCTGCTGTCCATCTCACAACATTACCGAAGTCACGTTGCAGTTGCTCACAATCTTGTAACTTATTTATTACTCTATACAGAATAGCATCATCCGCAAAAAGCCTTACCTATGATTCCACTTGTTTACTCATATCATTTATATATATATAAGAAAACATACAGATCCAATAATACTGAATTGAGGAATTCCCCTCTTAGTTATTACAGGGTCAGATAAAGCTTTGCCTACTCTAATTCTCTGAGATCTATTTACTAGAAATATAGCAACCAATTCAGTCACTGTTTTGTCTAGTTGAGCTCCACTCATTTTTGCCAGTAGTCTCCCATGATCCACCCTATCAAATGCTTTAGACAGGTCAATCACGATAGAGTCCATCTGACTTTCTGAATCCAAGATATCTGCTATATGTTGCTGGAATCCTACAAGTTGAGCTTCAGTGGAATAATCTTACCTAAAACCGAACTGCCTTCTATCGAACCAGTTATTAATTTCGCAAACATATCTAATATAATCAGAAAGAATGCCTTTCATAGCTTACAAACAATGCATGTGAAAATTACTGGCCTGTAATTTTCAGCTTTATGTCTACAACCCCTTCCTTTATACCCAGGGGCTACTATAGCAACTCTCCATTCATTTGGTATAGCTCCTTCAACCGAACAATAATCAAATAAGTACTTCAGATGTGGTACTAATCCCAACCCATAGTCTTTAGTATATCCCCAGAAATATTATCAATTCCAGCCGCTTTTCTAGTTTTCAACTTTGTATCTTATTGCAAATGTCATTGTTTTCGTATTTAAATTTTAATACTTATTTGGCATTAGTCTCCTCCCCTATCTGGACATTATCCTTGAAACCAACAACGGTTTATTATTCTCCACGTGGTACGAAAATTGTCTATGTTGAACACCTCGAGTAGTGCCTCAGAGAATTCATTTCACCAGATAGCAGTGTAGCTGTGGGATAATGATGTGATACAGAAGAATCTCCATAACAACACCTAGGCTATATAACAAGATACAGATATCCTAAATGGAAACCTCTCAAGATTTCGAACCCTAATACCACTTGTCGCAGCATACAGCGTAAAGAACAATTCAACATTCACAGCGTCACTATAAAATTGCAGAGGTAAATAACACAGCAAAACAATAATTAAAATTTCACACTATATATTGTAATTTCTTTCTGAAACTACCATCCGCATTTCTTCATCTGCGTAGCTCTTCAGAAAAAAATCCTCATTTCACTAAATGTAGATATATATTGCTACTACATACAACTTGCGGGCACTTGCAACGCACAGGCTGGCAGTTTTCAAAAGGCAAGCTGGTTATATGCGTACTCATTTTTAATGCTTAATTAAAAATAAAATTTAATAAAATTAATAATATTAAATAGTAGCAAAAGTAAATGATTGAACTTGAACATTACCGACAGTACGTTAGAGGTTGTGGACACAGTGTAAAATGATAGAAATAACAATTCCTCAATGAAGAGAATCCGTAAATCACTGAACGGTATAAGCTGGTGAATAGCCTATTACGCGCCTTGTATAACAACATTCCAACCACTTCGAAACAGAACCGGGTGTTTGAATGTAGTTTAATCATTTGAAACAAACTCTTGAAGAACAAATTTGATTTGCAACAGTCAGTAGAACAGGCTGAATTTAGGAAAGGATGTATTACTATTGACAACTAAAGAGTATGCGACACTTCTCCTGCTTCTGCTTGAAATGTGAATGGGCTTGGTATATCACCCAGTTCCAATACTTGTAATACATCACACTGTAACACTCATACCAAAATACACAACTGTGGGGAGAGTTGTAGTTTAACATATCCGTAATGTCTACAATTTGTAGTATGCGACAATGGCTGCAATGTCCCAATGGCTCAAAGAGGATGTATAAGAGAGAAGGAACCTCTCCGGGTGAAAAAAAAAGAATACGAAAGCAGGTCCATAAGTCTTAACGTATGTGGACAGCCATGGAAGGAGAGATCAACTGACTGAACTTTACGATCCAATTCTTCGTACACTAAGGGAAATAAAATCGTACGATTTTTTATACATATATACATGCATTACCATTATAGTCCGTTATGCCCTTCAGTGATCAGTGTGCAAGCCTCTGTGAAAATACCAAAACGGCACGTCGCGACAATCGTCTATTTGCAACTAGTGAGGTGGCCTCATTTAATTCCATACCCCTTATCCTTAAGTTGTTACAAAATGAGTCAAAATATTATCATCTTGGTCTCCCTCAAGTCCTCTTACCCTCCGTTATAGAGACTATTATTCTCCTAGGTAACCTATCCTCGCACATGCCCCACCACCAAAGACGGTTTACTCGTACAGCTTCGTCCATCGAGTTCATTCCTAAATTAGCCTTTATCTGCTTGTTCCGTGAACTCTCCTGCCATTGTTCCCACCGGTTTGTAAAAGCAATAATTCTCGCTCCTTTCATGTATTTTACTTCTAATGAATACGATATCCTGAGTCCACCAAGCTTTCGCTCTCGTAAAGCAAAGAGGGTCTGGAAACACACCGATGTATAGACAGATTCGTCCGGTAGCTGACTTCCTTATCACAGAACACTGTTGATCGCAACTGCCAGCACACTGCATTAGCTTTACTACACCTTGACTCAATCTCACTTACCTGCTATATTACCATACTGGGGGAACACACAACAAAAATACATAAAATTACCTACCCCTTCCAGCTTTGTATCACCAATCTGACATTCAATTCTGTTGAGTTTCTTACCTACTGACATCAATTTAGGTTTGGAAAGGCTAATTGTCATACCATATACATTGCACCTATTTTCAAGTTCCAACACTTTAGACTGCAGGCTTTTGGCACAATCTGCCGTTAAGACGAAGACGACAGCAGAGGCCAGACTGCTTTCTAGATTTCCACCTGCCTGAATCAGTCCCTGCCAATTTATAACTTTCAGCAGATGATCCACGTAAATTACGAAGGGCAAATGAGAAAGTTTACAGCCTCGTCTAACCCCTGTAAGTATCCTGAACCAAAAACTCATTCTACCATCAGTTCTCACTGCAGACCAATTGTAATCATAAATGCCTTTGATTGATTTTAATAATCTACCCTTCACTCCCTAGCCCCTCACTATGGTGAGTATCTTTTCCTCGTTACCCTGTCATATTCTTTCTCTAGATCTACGAAACGTAAGCACAACTGTCTATTCATCTCGTAATATTTTTCAATTACCAGGCGCATACTGAAAGTCGGATCCTGACAGCCCCTCTGTGGTCTGTAACCACACTGGTTTTCATCCAACTTCCTCTCAACCAATTAACGCACTCTCCCTTCCAAGATGCCAGCGAATAGTTTGTCTAGTATAGTAATCAACGGGATACCTCGATAGTTGTTGCAATCCTTCCTGTTCCCTTGCTTATAGATAGGTGCAATTACTGCTATTCTCCAATCTGAAGGTACCTCACCAACACTCCATTTTAATCCTACTATTCTATGAAGCAATTTCATCCCTGCATTGCCACTATACTTCACTATGTCAGGTCTAATTTCATCTACCCCTGATGCTTCATGACAATGAAGTTTATTTACCATCCTTTCCACTTCCTCAAGCGTAATTTCACCAACATCATTTTCTTCCTCCCCATGAGCTTGGTTGTTCACGACACCACCAGGAAGATTTCCTTTTACGTTGAGACGATTTTCAGAATATTCCCTCCACCTGTCCAATGGTTCCCTGGGATCTAATATGAGTTCACCTGAATTAACCAAAACACAGCTCATTTCCTTTTTCCTTCCTTTCCTAAGATTATTTATTACTGCCCAGAAAGGTTTCCCTAATGCTTTAAATAGCCTTTCCAGGTTATTACCAAAATCTTCCCACGACTTCTTTTTGGATTCAACAACAATTTCTTTCGCTCTGTTTCATTCTTCTATGTACAATTCAATGTCTGCATCGGCCCTTGCTTGGAGCTATTTCTGATAAGCCTTCTTTTTACGTTTAGAAGCTGCTGTCACTTCATCATTCCACCAAGATGTTCGCTTTTGCTCATCTTTACACACAGTTGTTCCTAGTCGTTCCCTTGCTGTTTCTACTACAACATCCCTGTATACCACCTATTCTCTTTCTATATCCTGAACCTGCTCACAGTCCACTGTTCGAAACTTCTCACTAATAATATCCATGTACTTCTGTCTAATTTTCTCGTCCTGGAGATTTTCTACTCTTATTAGTCTGCAGACAGATTTCACTTTCTCTGTTCTAGAACCTTCAAATACTCCTACTTACTTCACTAGAGATCAGATAGTGGTCTGTATCACCGACAATTCCCCGAAGAACTCGTACTTTACTAACATACTTCCTGAATTTGAAGTGGGTTAATATATAGTCTACTTCATGAATTTGGTACCCCTAGCCTCCCACGTGTAGCGGTTGATAGTCTTATGCTTGAAGAATGTATTCGTAACTGCCAAACACATACTAGCACAGAAGTCCAGCAAACGCTTCCCTTTCCCATTAGCGTCCATGTCTTCTCCACCTTTAGCAATCACCCTTTCGAATACTTCAGTTCTCTTCCCAACTCTCGCGTTGGTATCGCCCGTTAGCACTATACTGTCTTTGCTGTTGACCCTGACTGCGATGTCACTCAATGTTTCATAAAACGTGTCAACTTCATCCTCATATGCACCTTCACATGGTGAAAACCCTCTGGCAATTCTCGTCCTTATTCCTCCAACTGCCAAATCTACCCACATCGTTTGCTCATTTACGTGCCTAACAGAAACTATATTGCGTACAATAGTATTCCTGATAAACAGTCCTACCCCATACTCTGCCTTTCCCTTTTTAACACAAATCAAGTACACTTTATAATCTCCTGTCCCTTCATCGTTATTTCTTCTTACCCGAATATAACTTACCCCTAGTATATCCAGATGCATCCTCTTTTCTGACTCAGCGAGTTCTACTTTCTGACTTCCATAGGCCCCAAAAAATATTGATAGCTCCCCATCGAATTCCATTTCATCCGTCAAGTTGTTTGCAAGGAGAACCTCGCCTGTCAAATGAGAGTGGGGCTCCATTACTCCTATCGGTCCGAGGCTTGCTTAAAACGTACCGAACTTGGTAAATCCATGAAGCAGAATGTTACCCTACTTACACATAGTCCAAGTGAGGATCATTCCTCTAACGGGTTAGGGACCACCGGTGGATTGTGTAGTCCTAGCCGCATGAGCGCAAGGAGGGCCATTACACAGAATATGTCTGAGGATCCACACCTGTTCCATCCCAACTGGTATCCCGACACTCAGGACCACTTACTAGGCCATTCAGCTGTTGCCCATGCTTCACGAACTAGGACTTGACTGCAGTAACCTACATCATGAACCATCAAATATTATTATTCCGGAAATACCGTGCATCACAGAGGTGTAGGAAGGTGTTGTTCTCAATGGATGGACAAGGAATTGACAAGAGCATAATATAATGCCCTAAATTTTGAAACTGTATTCCTTCCTTCTTGTTCTCTTATTTAAAATGTGAGAAAAAACAATAACAATACAAAAATGAACTAGTTAGTTCCAAACAACAACGACATAAAGTCCAAAATCAGGTACAAAGGTAGAGAGAATTATCAGGATGATAATATAAGAGGGATGAGAATTATAAGCTCTGAAACACTTACACTACTTTATAACAGCAGGTTTGATCCATTAACTTCCATAACCTAAGAGTATGAGCTCCAAGCTCAGAGGCATAAATTTCTTATAGCGCAGAAGGTTATACAATGGCAATCTTCAAATGAGGTATTTACAGTCACTTCTGCTCAATTATTTTCATTTGTTTCCGGAAACATGAACAGGGGCAACGAGTGTCCATAGTAAATGGCTATGATATAAAAAGGAAAAGGTTGATAACGATCGGGGAAAAACAAAATCCATGGAGGCGAAAAACCTGCGCTCCTTGTAGAAAACTCTTAAAACCTTAAGTGGGCTTATGGCCCCAACATACAGAGGCTAAGCCGGGGAGAATAAATGATAAACATTAAATACCGAATTCTGTTAATAATTTTAGGGGATAAGAAACTATATTCACCTCATACCGAGTTGAGTGGTAGTCAACTTCATACCAAGTTGAGTGGTAGTCAACAGAGGGTAATCACGCTTGTCCCATTACATGATATATTTCCCAGCAGCGTATAAAACAGATTCCTAGACTTGCGAAAATTTACATTTAAACAACCAGGTTTAGTAATGTACATGAAATAAAAGAGTTTTGAATCCTTTCATATGTTAAGAAAATTCTGCAGTTACCTTGAGTTGATGGGCTTTCTGAACGTCGATTTGCGACATCTGCCACTTTAGTATAGGCCGTACACAATGAACTGGAACCATGACAATGACAATACGGCCTTATAGCGCTCAGCTTTTAAAGTATCTGGAGGGGAAGTTCCAGAACTCTTTACAAATAGGCTGGATGCTTGTACAAACCCCAAAATAAAATTTATTTGGCTAGAGAAAATATACAAAAATTATCTTTAATCCCGGCAGGGAGGACACTTAGGCCGATGGTAGAGTCATATAATAGTTGAAAATCCAAGTGTATTGCATAACATTAATTCAAGTTCAATTACACAGATGGCCTTATAGAGGCACGCAGTCTGACTGGACGGAGAAGGTGCACCCCCGGTACCCTAAGGTTTTGCCACGGTATGAACAGCTTTGAAATTTTGAATCTTGCCGTACATAATTTTTGATAAAAGTATAAGTTGGAGTATCACTTGATAGAGAGGCCTTTCATGATTAGTTGTTGAAGTAAAGTAGTTTAGATAGTGTTTTCGAAGTAGTAGAAGGTCGGGATGTTGCGTCCAGAGTCGATGGCAAGAACGGCCGCCGGTGACGATGTCAGGATGGGGTCGCCCGGACCCCAAAAGTACCCTGAGATATCATCCTCCTGTATATTTAAAGGAGCAACCAAGGCGATGGTCATAAAGTACCAAGTACCGAACGGCCAAGGATAGAGTGGGTGGTTGGAATCCAGCATCCAAGCCACTCCAAAGGACGATACTCCTAAAGGAGTCAGTTTAGCCGGACTCTCGGCCGAAACGAGGCGGGTCCATACCCCGCGCCGGCATCTCTCGCTCATTGATACGACGTGGCCTCAGGTGGAAGTATGGCAGTGTGATATTGATTTTTGGGGCAACTGTAACTTACTCACATACAGTGTTACATGTGGTGCAGGTACGGTTGGCAACTTTGGAGGGATAGTGCACGGAGTTTCGACACAGGTTTACAGGCAGGGTCCTTAATAGCAGAATGGTAATGAAATCATTGAAGGGAAGGTTTTCAAAAAAGGATTTAAAGAGAATTAAAATTTAAGTTAGGATGTAACTTAAATTCATACAATATTGCACAGCCAACAGGGGCAGAAGGTCTCCTTATTCTAACTTGATGTATATAAAACTTAAACTAATAAGATGCTAAGGAAAGAAATATATTTAAATCAGCAACATCATCACTTGGTGGCATATACTAAAAAAGCAAATGCCTTCACACAGGTTTTACTTGACACAGGTGTAGCCCTAAAATCCTTTCATTTACCGCGTTACTTACCAAAAGGTTGACAGGAGTAAGGAAATCAAGGGTCAATGAAATCTGAAGGCAAGCTTGCCCGCGGGAACAAAGTTTTTAACCATTACTTGATCTCCAGTTATTTGAAGTGGTGGGTTTTTGTCAACGGTCATACCTCATTTTTACTCTCTAGTGAGAGGCCTTAAGATTATTTCTAGCTTTTCTCCATAAATCGCGGATATTGTCTGGATCTATTGCCTGTGGCAAAAGGTCGTTGATTGACTACGAATTTGACAAATGAGTTTTTGGGACAAACATAAACATAAGAGAAATTGGAGAAACTTGTGCGACTAATGAACGGCCGAGTTAAAGGCTAATGATAACCAGTGTAAGGAAGTGTCCCTCTGGGAATGATCTCCGTGGTGGAAAGTAATAAGGGCAGGTCGAGGATTATGATTAACCCACTCAGCTAGAGATGGTTGTGGGTGGTACGCAGACGTCGTGCAATGCGAGATAAAGAGATCGAAATTAATTAGAGGGGAACGGCTTAGCGTTATCAGGAACAATATAGCGACCGGGCCCAAAAGATGACAAAACAGCACTGAGACAAGAAATAGTGGACCGAGTAGTGGCAAGCCTAGTCGAAAATAGCCATGAGAACCGTGTGAAACTTCCACAAACACAACTATGAATTAATTCCCACTCCCTTTATATTGAGAGAATTAATCGACGTAATCCATTTACAATCGCTCCATAGGGCGAGATGCTTGGTGTGAGTACAATAGTCCTTAACTGGTAGACAACGTGGGATTGCTAATCATACATGACTTACCGTACATGCTTAAACCAGTTCCCTACTATCGCCATTCATACTCTTCCAGATAAACGTCCCTCTTATCTTCTCTCTGATTCTATAGATGCCTAGATTTCCCCCTAATGCGGTTTCATGGTAATACTTGAAAATCATATGTACTAGCACAGCTGAAACGAAAATTTTCGTCTCCTGATGGTGGCTCGAATGGGCACACAGAACTCTATTCCTCGAAATATAAGGAACGATATGTTCCCAAGAAGAAAGGGTTTCCATAAGACGAGCGTGCACCGGATCTCCACGTTGGTATTTGGCTATATCGTGAAATAACAAAGAGGCATCAGTCGAAATTGCACTTATGCTAGGTGGTTTGAAAATCGTAAAATACTGCTAAAATGTACAATAATTTAGTAAAATAAAGCTAAAAGTATAAATATTTAGTAAAATACTGCTAAAACTTGCAATAATTTAGTAAATAAGTGCTAAAAGTACAATAATTTTGCCTCCGGATCAACAGAATTAGAATCGCCGGAAAATATTCGGCTTGAGCCACCTGCGACTACGTCCTTGGACCCTTGAATGTGTCGCACGTTAAACTGAAAAGCTGAAATCCCTGTTGACCATTGGGTGATGCATCCGGTACAACAGGGCCCAGACAAAACCCAACTCAGAACCTGATTTTTGGTCTCCAATTAAAATATAACGTGCTCAAAGTAAAGATGGAATTTTTCGTAGGCAAATAGGCGGCCAGTCATTTTAACTCGTGTATACAGTACTTGGCCTCTTGAGGTGACAAGGTTGTCGCATAGGCAATTGGCCGTCTTTCGATTTCATATTGCTGATTAAGAACCGCCGCAACCGCAGTTGAAGAGGCGTCTGTCTGTAAAATTAACTTCTTGGAGAAATCTGGCATTACCAAAACCAGGGCGTTACCCGGAGCTAATTACAGATCCTCAAACACAGCTTGCTGCAACGGACCCAATTCCAACTGTACACCTTTCCTGCGAAAAAGATTTAGGGGTGCCATCCTACTAGGGAAGTTTGGGAATTCAACACGCTGATGAATCTGGCAACCCATTTAGCATTTTTAGGGGGCTCGAAGTTACGGATTGCGTGAGCTCTGGAATGATCGACCGAAACTACAAAAGGTGACACAGTATGGCCCATGAAGGACATAGATTGTTTACTGAAAGGTACATTTGACAACTTGACTGTCAATCCAGCTTTCACAGGTGTTTTAGAACTTTATCTAGACGAGCGAAGTGTTCTTCAAAGTTCTCGGAGAAAATGACATCATCCAGATAATGGTACAGATAATTAAATTTAATATCAGAGAAGACCCTAACTAGCAGACTAGTAAGAACCGCCCTGCCCGTAGGGAGCCAGAAAGGCATCCGGTTTTATTGATTCAGGTTCCATTCACTAGCGAAAGCAGTCAGATATTTCGTTTCTTCCGCCAGAGGTATCTGGTTGTAGGCTTGGTTATGATCAAAGATGTTGATGAACATAGTCTTACGAAACCAAGAAAAAACAAGAATGTAAGTCGGGAAGAGGTACTGATTATAGAACTATCTTATGATTGAACGCCCTCTAATCAACTACTGGCCTGAAGCTGTCTTGAGGTATTGGAACAGCAAAATGGGTGATGAATACGCCTACTTGGTGGGTCGAATGACACCATACCTCAGCATTTGGTCTATGATTTCCTTGAGGGCCTTTGTTGCAGGTGGAGGGAGATAGCCTGTATGGAGGAAATCTTACTGGGACCGAATCCGGAAAGTCGATCTTGTATTCAGTTAAGTCAGTCACACCAAGATTTTCCGGAAAACGTCGGAAAATGACTGACATAATTTACGAATGCAATTTTTGTTTTGCTAGTTGCTTTACGTCGCACCGACACACAGGTCTTATGGAGACAACGAATTCAAATGGCCTGTTCCCCAGGTATATGGCTAAGATCTAACGACATCTCACTCCGGGTAGACGAAATCACAGATGATGTTACTGAATTGCATTTTAAATTTGATTGTGCAGGATTTACTTTGAAGATCGAACATGGTACCGGAATGTGACATGAAATCTGCCCGTGATATCACGGGGCATGACAAATTTTGAGCAACAAATAACTTAAACTTCGATCTAAATTCAGAAATATGAATTTTCGCCTGAATAAATCCTAAAATTTTTAGTTGGGAAGAGTTAGCCAAAACACATCTTACAGAGGAAGAAATATATTCAGAAAATATACAACAAAAATTTAATCTTGAATACCATTCTTCCGAAACAATAGAGTCAACACTTCCGGAATCTAAGAGGACAGTTAATATGTTCATTGTTTATTTCAATTCTTAGGAATGGAACAAAGTCTGAAGTATCAGAGGCAATCTTGAGGCACTCTTTGGTACCTTCAAAGATGGTCCTAGGTGGTGTTCCCTCCTTAGAAGATAAGATTCCAGACTTAAATTGGGCTGAGCCTTGAGATGCAGATAGTGGCGAGGACTCAGCCTGGCACCCTGCTCATTTTCTATTGCTGTGGTTGGCAGAGGTAAAACCAGAAGTAGGACAAGAAGGTGTACTATTTGACGAGATACAGTTCTTAGCTAGGTGTGTGAATGGCCCGCAATTGAAACATCTTTGAGAACACGACGCTCCATTCTTCGGTCAATTAGTTTTGAATACCGAGATCAATAGCTGCAGTCGCTTAAGTGCGGCCAGTATCCAGTAATCGGGAGATAGTGGGTTCTAGTCCCACTGTCGGCAGCCTTGAAGATGGTTTTCCGTGGTTTCCCATTTTCACACCAGGCAAATGCCGGGGCTGTACCATAATTAAGGCCACGGCCGCTTCCTTCCAACTCCTAGGCCTTTCCTATCCCATCGTCGCCATAAGACCTATCTGTGTCAGTGCGACCTAAAGCAAATAGCAAAAAAAATAGTTTTGAATAGGAGACACTTATTTCTTAGATGGTCCGCCGACCCACACGCATAACATTTACGGGGAGAGGAGGTTCGGCGAGGTGGTGACCGAGAGATATCAGAGGAGGGTGATGGATCTCGAGCGACTCTCAGAGTATCTGCATATTTCACTCCTTCCGCCGACACTGACATGACCTCAAGTTCCCTGAACGTTTGCGGACGGAAATCGAAACACAAGTATGATGTATAAGATGGCGACAGCCCTTCGACGATGGTTTGTACAAGTTGGCCTTCAGAATAGTGCAATGCAAAAATATCTAGTATAAAACTTAACATACCGTACAAAATCCGCTAGGTTTTCATCTAGCCTCTGGACTCTGAAGCAATATTTTTGAATTTGAGATGGCAAAGCTCTTGCAGGGATAAAGTTTGCAAACAAGTGGGCATGGAAGTTTTCGATGAAATTCCTTTCCGATATCGCCCTAACAATATTATCTGATAGAACCCCAACAATATAATATTTGTGAATGTGAGAGGGCTTGATCCTGAAATTCTACTTGAAATCTTAAAAATGCTATTACAACATTATTTAAGTTAACTGAAAATCTAGATAACCTTTTGAATAAATGGCTGAAGGATGCGGTAAGCTGCAAAATACCGCAAATATTATCGGAGGGGCGGCCGGGTTTTGAGGAGGGTCAAAGCTGCATTACTAATAAAAAATGGCGGTAGATTTTGTGGATTGCCCACTAATTTGTTCTGATGGGGCAGAAGCTTGTTGTTGCTCGACTGATTCCGCAATGTCTGAGGATCCTCTTCCGTACTGACTTTTAACGGGACAGCATAGTCACCCTTTCCACTCTCAACCCAGACAATAATTGATTCACTTTATTAGACAGTTCAGAAATATGTTGAGCCAAGGAGTTTGCCTTATTTTAGTGTTCATATCTGACTTTAATAGGCAATAGATCCCCTACACTATTATAGAAATGAAAGAGTCTAGCCTGAACACGTTTAAGCTGGTTTATTTACCGCGTTGAACCGTGTTGTTGTGTTCTGTACATTACGTACAGTTTGCCGAAGTTTCGAATACATTACAGTATTCTTTGTCAAGGCGACTGAAATACCCCTACTCGATCCGGGGTAATCAGTCACCCAGGCAGCAATCACACTACAAAGAGTAGTTCCTGACCTTGGTCTATATAACCTAGTCTTTCTGGCTGACGTAAGCACTGAATAAAAGAGATCTATATCATTCGGAATGCTTTCATCCGCACGAAGAAAATGCTGTCGAGAGGGGAACTAAATTAAGCTAACTAAATAAGGAATATTACAATGTAATTAACATGCAGATAATTATGATATCCACGCCTGATTATTTATTGTTTGTATAAAAGTTGTAGTCTTCTCTCTTTAGCTGTTGCGTACTCCTCTGTTTCTTTCTTATTACATTCTGGGATGTTTCCTAAGGTTCATCGGAGCCATCTTCTCATAGTGTTTCTCAGAAAAATGTCAACCCCATTTTGAGTCGAAGAACGACGTTCACTTTCAACAGTTGTCATGTGTATGGCGACGGTTTTATTCAACGCACTGACGCATTCCGAGAAAGTTAATACGAATTAAGAATTCTTAACAACGTTTTAGCACCGGCAACCACTCGCAGATGTGATCTTGAATAAAGGACTTGCAATTCTGTTTTCAGTTTGTGTTCATTAAGGGAAGGGTTTGAAGAGTGGCTAAAAAGTGATATTCAGGGAACGTCGCGCTATACTGCTCAATATTGCTGAAAAGAAATAGCTTTGGCAAGCACAGATGACTATAAAATTGAAAATTACTCCAATAATTTGCACAATTTTATCACGAAATTCAATAGCAGTGATACGATTATATGCCGATCATACATCGGTTTTACATCTTCGCTTGTTAAAAGGTTCACTTGCAGTCGCTTCGTGTTCATATTCTCTGTGCACTGCTGCGTTATGAAACCTCTTTGTATCGAGATATCGATTACAGGAAATATCTTAGTAATGTTGATGTTATGTTAAAAGGCTGATCCGCTCAACATTACATGGCTTCATGTGTTTTATGACCTGTCTGGCCTATTCCAACAAATGGAGAATACCGCTACTCGGAAACTGCCAGCTGTGAGCATGTCTCCTACCCTGAGACATTTATCGTTAAAGAGCCGTCAGATTGGCTTCGATAGATTGGAAGGTTTGAACGTTTTAGAGTTTTGTCGGGACTGAGCAACTGAGTATGCTATTATATAGTTTGGGAGAAGAGAGTGAAGATCTGCTTAAGTTCTTCAGTTCGAATTGGACGGATAGTGGCAAATATGACAAGGTTAAGAAGGAGTTTGGTAAGTTTCAAGGTTTTAAGACAAATATTGTGTATCTAAGTGGAAGATTTCTCGAAAGAAGAAGGAACCTATAGTCTCGTTCATTAATGATCTTTATAGGTTTCAATATTTGAGAGACAGTTTAATGAGAGATCTGATCGTTTCAATAAAACTACAAATGACCGACACTCTGGATCTACGTAAGGATGAACAATTGAGAGCTTGAAGCAACAGCAGCGAGTTAATAGAGCTATGGAAACTTCTGCTCATGTTGCTGCTATAAATCGCTCCAGAACTTCGTCACGGCAACTCTCGTCTAACATTCCCAAGCGGAATATGCGCCCTAATTGTGAATATAAGAGCAGTCACAAGATTTGCCCTCTGCTAGTGCTGTATTTCATTACTGTGGAAAACTAGGCCATTTTATAAAGTGTTGTAGGAAAAATGCAATCATTCTTTGGGATTGAAGATAGCCAGTCTCAACGGGAAGAGAATGATTATCTCGGCGAATGGTCAGTACTGGAATTTAACTCGAAGTATTCATTGTCGCAATAAGTAATACTTGTTTTCAAGTCGAAATTTAATCTCGACTTTATTCCAGATTCCGGCACAAATAAGTTCTACTTAATAGCAATATACTTAATAAAGACTAACTTCATGAAGCTGAACTTATTGGAATTCATAGTCATTTACGTGATGAAATAAGTTGAACTTCGACAAATCAAGGAGACCTTTGACTTATTTGGCATCTTAACCTATAAAACGGGTGACGATAATGAGGAAGTGTTGGAAGAAATCCTTGCTCCAAAGTGATACTAACGAAATGTTATGGACCCATTTGAATTTTACAGTGAAGTGGATTTCTAAAGGAGGTTTCGCCTCCATAAAAGCATCGTTTTGGAGATTATACCCCCAAAGGTAGAACCAGTTCTGGTGAAAAGGAACCAGTAGCGGCCAATGGGTATTAGAAGTGCGGGGGGGGGGTTGCAAAAACATACACAGACGACAGAAAGTAGCCTGGTTGAGGGATATAGCAGATAAATATTGCAGATAAATTTAATATAATGGGATGTTGCTCGGTAAGGTTATGGTTCTGTAATTCGGACGTATCATATGCATATATTTCTCGTAGCTTACATGTAATTCAGATCAAATATTTAAAATGAATTTTAAAAAATCCTATTGCTGCTCTTGGAAGGAAATACAGTTTTGTTTCATATTGAAGGAATATTCTTCTAATCTACGTATATGTTTTTCTCCCTATTATTTATAGATAGTTTTTCGAGACCTGTGCTCACTGTCACAACCTACAGTATCGAGGGTGGTGGCCAAAATATCATGGATTCTTGCATTACACATAGGCTACTACATAAAGGTACCAAGTACACGGTTAGAGAAAGCAGCCAATCACTTACTTTCTGAGGAAATAGCCAAAGGTCACAATCCCAACAACTCTTTCATTCCTGGAGTGGAGGGTGTTATTGACTGCACCCTTGCCCAACTTTGCCACACGAAATTCGGAGACTAAGCAGAAGCATTCGGAAACCGAAAAGGAAATTTTTCCTTGAACGTACAGGTATCTTGTGAGCTAAACCATGTTATTCGATCACCTTTAAACCTATGACCAACAAATATTTATTCTCGCTTATTTATTATTTAAGCTGTTTCCTGACCCAAAGGCTAATTTCTGGATTTTGCTGAGCATGACAGAAGAATATTTCAGAACTCGCGGCTCTATACCCGTTATGTTAAAGGAGAATTCACTGATTGTCTGCAAGGAGACTCAGGGTATGCCTGCCAGAATATTTTGCCTACACCTTTATTGAAGTCTGCCACTCCTGCTGAACACAGGTAGTGTTCTATGATAATTATGTTTACACTCAAGGTTTGGAGTGCATCGTAATGCTTTTCATACTATAGGTACAAGACCCAAAAGAGAGCAAGAAATTTGGTGGATAGAATGCTTGGGGTATGGAAGAACCGGCTTCCTTGCCCTGCAGTTCACCTGGGAAACAAGCTGGAGAATACAGTATCCCAGATATCATTGTTGCCTGTGCAGTGCTTCACAATTTGAGCCTAGAAATAAATGACGACTTACCAGAAGAATAACCGGATGTGGCTGTTCCCTTTTACGAGCCTGTACCTGTTGCACCACCTGTACAGCAACCAGGAGGCATGGCCTTTAGGAGAGAACCGATAAACAGAGTTTTCACAAGAATTGGTGATGATGTGTAAATCAGTAAATATACACTACCGGTAACAAGATCAGACGTCAGAAATGGTCATAAATCACCCGCATTTCAACAAGCCAGAGAAGAAATTCCTCTCCCCTCGCCCAGACTGTCTCAAACCAGTTCCGACTCGTGTCACCTCCATCGATCGACAAATAAATCAGTAATATCTAACCATGGCCACGTCCAAAGCTAGTATTAAACACAGCTTGGGTGCACAGATTCTTCCTTAAAACAACAAACGTATGTAATTCTCACACCTCTTTATACTGTCTGCTATTCAATTATCACCTCATAACATACATACATTATCATTAAAGACTGTTATTCCTTTCAGCGTTCAGTCTGCAACTCTCTGTGAATTTACTAAACGTCGTCAGCATAGGCCAGACTGCTTACTACATTTCCACATAACCGAATCCCTCCCTGTCAATTTATACCTTTCAGCACATGATCCATGTAAATTACGAACAGCAAAGGTGAAAGATTACAGCCTTGTCTAACTCCTGTAAGTACCCTGAACCAAGAACTCATTCTACCATCAATTCTCACTGAAGCCCAATTGTCAACATAAGTGCCTTTTATTGATTTCAATATTCTACCTTTAATTCCATAGTCCCACAGTATGGCGAACATCATTTCCCTCGCTACCCTGGCATATGCTTTCTCTAGATCTACGAAACATAAACATAACTGTATTCATCTCCTAACATTTTTCAATGACAAGGCGCATACTGAAATTCGGATCCTGACAGCTCCTCTGCGGTCTGAAACCATACTTGTTTTCATCCAACTCCCTCTCAACAATTGATCACACCCTCCCTTCCAAGATGCCAGTGAATACTTTGCTTGGTATAGTAATCAATGAGATACCTCGATAGTTGTTGTTGTTGTTGTTGTAATACTTCCTGTTCACTTGCTTATAGATAGGTGCAATTACTGCTATTGTCCAATCTGAAGGTACCTTACCAACACTCCATGCTAGTCTTACTACTTACTACTTACTTACTACCATTTCATCCCTGCCTTCCCACTATACTTCACCATTTCAGGTCTAATTTCATCTATTCCTGCTGCTTTATGACAATGGAGTTTATTTACCATCCTTTCCACCTCCTCAAGCGTAATTTCACCAACATCATTTTCCTCCTCCCCATGAGCTTGGCTGTTCACAACACCACCAGGAAGATTTCCTTTTACTTTGAAAAGTTGTTCAAAATATTCCCTCCGCCTCTCCAGTGATTCCCCGGGATCTATTATGAGTTCACCTGAATTACTCAAAACACTGTTCATTTCCTTTTTCCAAAATTCCTTATTAGTGTCCAGAAAGGTTTCCCCGCTGCTTGACCTAGCCTTTCCAGGTTATTACCAAAATCTTCTCACGACTTCTTTTTAGATTCAACAACTATATTTTTCGCTCTATTTATTCCATCAACGTACAAATCCCTGTCTGCTTCGGCCTTTGTTTGGAGCCATTTCTGATAATCCTTCTTTTTACGTTTACAAGCTGCTCTCACTTAATCATTCCACCAAGTTGTTCACCTTTTCCCATTTTACACACAGTTGTTCCTAGGCATTCCCTTGCTGCTTTTACTACAACATCCCTGTATGCCCCCCATTCTCTTTCCATATCCTGAATCTGCTTACTATCTAATGTTCGAAACTTCTCACTAATCATATCAATGTACTTCTGCCTAATTTCCTCATCCTGGATATTTTCTACCCTTATTCGTTTGCAGACAGATTTCACAATCTCAAATCTTTGATTCAAGTGTTCTCTAACTTATATTTTTTTTGTTAGTTTAATGTACAGTTCCTCCTACGTTTTTCGAGCTGCTGTGATGAAACTTGGAATGTTTCTATAAAACATTATTATAAATAACTTCATGAAAAAACCATGTAAAATATATATTTCGTATTTTATGGGGTAACGAGTCGCTATATTTTTTTCAAAAATTAATCCATCAAATTTGAATTGCTCTAAAAACAAAATAAAATATCAAATATTCGTTTCACATATATCTTCAAATGGCTAAGGCGGATTCCAATTATATCTCATTTACCTACGACATGGCTTTTCCTTAACTCCTCCTCGATAGATATGCCTGCTTCATGTCTGTGTAGAGGCATGGTGGTGGTTGATTATTGGTCCCCAATATTTGTAGGTTAAAGGAGAACGTTATTTATTTTATTTTAACATCTTGTTCAATCCTCAACATGTTTTGCAAATCTTAAACAAACATACAGATTATTAAAACGTTTTCACTAAATCTTCATTTACATCTGAAACAAAGCTGGTATGTACAGTTATTTTCAGGGGAGACGTATGCAAAATTGCACTTCATTAAATGATTTATTGTATCTCAGAGAGTTTTAAAGATAACATTATATAATTTGATATACATGGTTATCAGTGTTCTAAGCATACGCGTGTGAATATTTGTGATCACTTAAATGGTTCCTATGCTAGGAATATTTGAACTTTCAAATGTACCCTGTTTAGAAAATCATCAAGTTCTGAGTTACCAAATTTGGCACCCAATATCTAAAGAATAAGTTGAAGATATATGTGGAACGAATATTTGATATCTATCTTTCCATGAAGTTATTTATAATAATGTTTTATAGAAACATACCAAGTTTCATCACAGTATCTCGAAAAACGTTGGGAGGAAAGGTACATTAAACTAACAAAAATATAATTTAGAGAACACATGAATCAAAGATTTGAGATTGTTTATAATGTTTTACGATTCATCTAATGAATTAGTGCAGACCATATCCATATTCCTCCTCCAGCTGTTTCCTATTTGAATTTCTCATTTGACGAGCAATAGTTTACAATATCATCATTGTAGAGTCAGCTGTAGCAATTCGACTGTCATCTATGTCCTTTAGCATTGGCATTGTGAAAGCTCCTGGCTGCAATCCTAGTCTATTCAGGTCTTTATCCTGCCGACAGTTCCATTGCTAAACATTAAACAAGCATCATATGCTGCTATTTTCATCACATTTGAAGAGACAAATAAAGTTTTGGGACATCTCATCCATATAAGGGAGTTGAACATTTCATTACGATTCTGAGTTCTGCCACGCAAACCGTTCTGTAACGAATTGGATTGGCCAGAACGCTAAAGGTAGGTTTTACTACATTCATGACAGCTTCAGGTAGACTATGCTTGTGGGAATAAGGAGTTCCACCTTGCTCAGCTTGTTTGAATTTACACCGTGAAATATTACATAGGTTATGAACAGGATTTTGGTCAGTTGACAGTTTTTTTTTTTGCTAGGGGCTTTACGTCGCACCGACACAGATAGGTCTTATGGCGACGATAGGATAGGAAAGGCCTAGGAGTTGGAAGGAAGCGGCCGTGGCCTTAATTAAGGTACAGCCCCAGCATTTGCCTGGTGTGAAAATGGGAAACCACGGAAAACCATTTTCAGGGCTGCCGATAGTGGGATTCGAACCTACTATCTCCCGGATGCAAGCTCACAGCCCCGCGCCTCTACACGCATGGCCAACTCGCCCGGTAGTTGACAGTTTGTGAAGATAAATGGCCCAAACTGTTCTTTGCATACCCGTCACATTTCCATACTTCTCTCTTAGAGCACTCCCATAATATACCTGCAAAGTAAGTATTTCTTTATCAGTACGCCTATTATCACCTCGTACAGACTTATCATCTCCAATTGTTTGACCCCTGAGTACCTTCTTCGATTCTAAAAGTCTTCCGCACATTCTCTTCTGAATATGCCCAACAAATTCTGACTTTACAATCTTAGAATCTGGGCAATAAGGTTCACATTCTAAGACAGTTTTGAACGAACTGGAGTCACTATCACCAAGATATTTCACATACCTGCCACCATATTTTTCAACACTTCTTTGAAGAATAAGTTTCATCCCAGCTTGCTCCATCCCACAACTGGAACCGGATTAATTTGCACAGCAGATATTTTTATGTTCACTTTGCCATTTCCTCTCTTCCTCTACACCATCACATTCTTTCTAAGGGCAGATCAAGTATTCTGCCGGTGTCAATGCTGATGACTGATGAAACATCATAAAGTGATTGTGCCCAATACCTTCGCAAGATACACACAAATCAGTAACGGGAACATCTGATTCATTTGTTTCGAGATCACTCTAATATCAAAATGAAGCTATGCTAGAAGGTTAGGTCAAAGTTATAAGAGTATTATGTCAGCAGATTGGAAAACTGCAACAATACCCACTGACTGGAAACGATCCATCATCTACGTTCCTATACCAAAAAAGACGAACTATTGGACTGCACAAACTACCGTACGCTTGTCCTAATGTCACATGTTAGTAAGGTGTTGCTAAAGATCATGCAACGAAGATTAGAACCTTAATTGTCTAAAACTCAAACTGGCTTTAGGATAGATATCATTAATAATATGCTAAATAGAGCATAGGAGTTGGTCATCAGAAAGCCTTTGATAGTGTCAATCACAGGACCATGTGGGATGCCCTCTCTGTTTTGGACCCCAAATAACGATTTAAATTCACACTCTTGACTTTGTTACATGGTTCTTCGAGCGTATATTTTCCATTGAATTTTCTGACCCCAACTTGGCAGGTTCGATCCTGGCTCACTCCGGTGGTATTTGAAGGTGTTCAAATACGTCATACCAATGCCGATTCATTTACGGGCACGTAAACTGGTCTTTAGGGACTAAATTCCGGCACCTCGGCTTCTCCGAAAACTGTAAATGAACAGTAGTTAGTGGTACGTAAGCAAATAACAAATATATTCAATACTATTGCTGAAATTGTACTTCTTCTATTCTTCTGGGTTTATATTATCTTACTGTATATTATTTACTTCTCATTAGCAACGGTGAGGTCTGGATTCGTGGTCGTTTCTTATAGTTAACCCCTGTAATACTAACGGGAGTACTTTGTGTCCACCACCTGCTATTTCTTGCTCTGTTCTTTTTTAAACTTGATATTAAAAGGCTGTAAAATGTGTTTATGGTTACCAACCAAAAATGACTCTGAATGGTGTAGTAGGTTTGCTAATTTTTACCGTCTGAAGGCGGCACAGCCATTCAAACATCAGTAAGTAAGAAGTAATCCCACCCCCACCACATACTTAGTATTGGCCGGATTTATTACGTTGTTGGTCACTCACAGTAAAATTGAAATAGTTTCTTTGTTGACTGCTACTAGACATTACTAACTGGATAGTTCTATGCATTGCACCTGATGGATGCTGGAATACTCTCCGAGATAGCTAATTCTTCCGAAGGTGACGACAGTGATATTGCAGTTAGTGAAAACAAAGATAGAATTGAGAATATATGTATAAGAATGTATAAGAAAACGAGCTGGATTACCATCATGCAAGAGATACACAGAGAAACACAGTTCCAAAACCGTTATCCGCCAAACGCGTAGAAATGATTCAACAGACTGAAAGTAGAACATTGAAAATATTTTTATTTTAACAATAGCTCAGTCAGCTGTTTATTTATGGGGTTGACAGCTGATAATGTTACCAAGCTGAAATAATGATCTCATTAGTTGATTGTAAGGAATATAAAATACGTTGGTAAATATCTTCAATAATAAACATCAGAGATTCCCAGAGACTTGACTTTAAGTGGTGGTCACAAAGCACACCCCGGTTGGTATACAATGACATTAAAAATAGGGTTGGCATTCCTAGGGTTAAAATTGAAAGTCACGCGGATAACAATAGAACAAGAGTTGAACCTCTTGGATGAAGGTGACAGTGGGTTCAGTGAGATGACGTATGCATAGAGTGGAACTTTCTTTCACGCGTCATAGGAAAACTAGATTGCAACGTTGAATTATTGATGCTAGTAAAATAAATTTAAAATTATATTCCGGAAAATATATTTAAAATAAATTGTTAGATGATGTAAATATCTGTGAGTTTTCCGCAAATATGTACTAAAACTGGAAATATGGTCATAATAATGATAACACCCGCTGCGCGGCGGAAATACTCTAACCATCTTGGTGTGAGACTCTCGACCCTCTTGACGCAAGCGTGACGCCCAGGCATCAGAGCAAAGGAACACTACAACTGTCTCGAGGATGATCATCTTTATTATACACTTTTATGTCTTTCAGCGTTCAGTCTGCACGCCTTGTGAATTTACTAAACGCCTCAACAATCATCTATATGCAACTATCCCTGAGACCTCGTTTATTTCCATATTCTTATCTTTAAAACTGATTCTGACCATCGTCTTCTGTGTTTCCCTCTACGTCACTTACCTTCTACGACTACTTCATTATTCTCCTAGTACCTTCCTCCGCTCGCTTCACATGACCACTCCACAGAAGCCGGTTCACGTGTACCGCTTCATTTATCGTGTTCATTCCTAACTCAATCTTAGTATCTTCCTGCCATTGTTCCCACCTCTTTGTACCAGCTATTTCTAACAGCAAACAGACTGGTACACAGATAGCTGATTTCCTTCTTACAGAACACGGTGGCTGCGCGGTTAGAGTCACGCACCTGTCAACACCACTGTCGGCAGCCCTGAAGCTGGTTGTCCGTGGTTTCCCATTTTGATATCAGGCAAATGCTGGGGCGCTTCCTTCCCACTGCTGTCCCCTTGTCATAATACTTATATGTGTCGTAAAGCAAATTGTAAAATAAATAAAACACATACTGCGAGCTTCACACTTACTGTGCTACCATCCTAGGAGAATACACATCCTAAATAGCTGAAGTGATCTACCTGTTCCAGATTTGTATCACCAACTTCAGATTCAATTCGCTTAGGTTTCTGGGTATTCACTGCATTAGCTTTGCTGTACCAATCACACTTACTGTGCTACAATCCTGGGAGAATACCAATCCTAAATAGCTGAAGTGATCTACCTGTTCCAGATTTGTATCACCAGCTTCACATTCAATTCGCTTAGGTTTCTGGATACTAACTGCATCTATTTTCAAATTACTACTAAGCCACCATATCTCAGTGTTAGAGCAACCAACGCGAAGTTTCTAGATCACAGGCTTTCAGCACAGTCTGCCAAAGGCCGAGTTGCTTACTACATTACCACCTAATTGAATCCCTCCTTGACAGTTTATACTTTACAATAGTTTATCCATTAAAAGTACGAATAACAAACAGCTTTGTCTAATCCCTGTAAGTCGTCGAGCAAAGAACTCTTTCCGCTCTCTGTACACCAATTGTCATCATAAATGTCTTTGATTGCTCAATTATAGTTATACAGTATACATATATTATTTGCTTTACGCCGCACATCAACACAGATATGTCTTATGGCGTCGCTGCGATAGGAGCGGCCTACGAGAGGGAAGGAAGCTTCCATGGCCTTAATTAAGGTACAGCCACCTTTAGGACTGCCAACAGTGGGGTTCGAAGCCACTATCTCCCGGATGCAAGCTCACAGCTGCACGCCCCCAACTACACGATCGACTCACCCGATAATTATAGCGTATTATATTATATTATATTATATTATATTATATTATATTATATTATATTATATTATATTATATTATATTATATTATATTATATTATATTATATTATATTATATTATATTATAATGAAAATTTAGTGTGGCTATTTCTAGCCGGGTGCAGCCCTTGTAAAGCAGACCCTCCGATGAAGGTGGGCGGCATCTGCCATATGTAGACAACTGCATTATATTGTAGTGCAGGATAGTGTTAGGTGTAGTGTGTGAGTTGCAGCGATGTTGGAGACAGCACAAACACCCAGCCCCCGAGACACTGGAATTAATCTATGAAGGCTAAAATCCCCGAACCGGCCGGAAATCGAACTCCGGACCCTCTGAACCGAAGACCAGTATGCTGACCATTCAGCCAACGTGTCGGACATTATATTATATTATATTATATTATATTATATTATATTATATTAGCGGCGCCAACGGCCGTAGCCGTGTTGAAACACTGGATCCCGTGAGATCTCCGAAGTTAAGCAACATTGGGCGTGGTCAGGAGTTGGATGGGTTGCCACGCGCTGTTGGTGGGGTAAGGGAATGGAGGAGCGGAAAGGAACTGGCCACCCTACCGCACGTAAACTCCGGCTCAGGAACACCTCTGCGGAGGTTCGGACCTGCCTTCGGGCAGAATAACCCTTATATTAGCGGCTGAAGAGGGCATAGGCCTTTGATTAGGAGCAGATGCAAAAAAAAAATCCAGGGAAAACATTTGTTTTCACTCGGTAACAAATTCTTTCTCGTTTCTGTAGTGTAGTGGTTAGTGTGATTAGCTGTCACTCCCGGAGGCCCGGGTTCGATTCCCTACTCTGCTACGAAATTTGAACAGTTGTACGAGGGCTGGAAGGGGTCCACTCAGCCTCAGGAGGTCAACCGAGTAGAGGTGGGTTCGATTCCCACCTCAGCCATCCTGGAAGTGGTTTTCCATGGTACTCACCTCTCCTCCAGGCAAATGTCAGGATGGTACCTAACCTAAGGCTACTTCCACTTCCTTCCCTCTTCCTTGTCAACCCCTTCCAATCTTCCCATCCTCCACCAAGGGCCCTGTTCAGCATAGCAAGTGAGGCCGCTTGGGCGAGGTACTGGCCATCCTCCCAAGTTGTATCCCCCGACCCAATGTCTCATGCTCCAGGACACTGCCCCCGAGGCGGTAGAGCGCGATCACTCGCTGAATCGGAGGGAAAATCCAACCCTGGAGGGTAAACATTAAGAAGAAGAAGACAAATTCCTTCTTTATTAATCGATTTACCCTACAGGGATGGTTTATTCCTCAGACTCAGCGAGGGATCCCACGTCTACCGCTTCAAGAACAGTGTCCTGAAGCGTAAGACTTTGGGTTTGGGGATACAACTGGAAAAGAGGATAAGTACCTCGTAAAGTAGGCCTCTCAAAAGTTCAAATAAAGCGTATAGGAATGTTTTGAGATATTAGAGAGCTATCGGCTGTCCTGAGAATACTTTACTGCAGTTTCCTATTTTATTTGCAGGCAAACAGCCGAGTGCTTCCATCTGCTTACCCAGTTCCATTCCATCTTCATTTTTCTAGAAAAATCTTCAAATGTTGAGGATTGTTCCATCATTAAATATATTTTTCCCCTGTTCAAGTATTTATTCCAATGAGCCTTATTTGTTCAAAATTTAACGATTAAAATCTCTCATACTTTTGTAGTCACATTCCCGCAGATACTTGCGACTTGTAGTAGCTAGCGCACTGACGTTGGGAGCTTCACTAATACATCCATTTTATTTTCTCAATAACTACTTCTTTGTTGTTGTCTTTTTTTGTTTGTTTTAGAGCTATCTGCTATAATTTGAATCATTATTACTCCATGTTGCTTGACGTGAGTCTTATCGTTAGAATTAAAATGCAGCGCTGCGCTAAGTTCATTCGCACTGCGCCGAGTCTAACGCACTCTGCTCCACCATCAAGCTAAATTCTGTGATTCATAAGCAACTTTCACCTAATCCTTTTGTAGACATGATAAAGTATTTTATCAGAACAAAGAAGAGTTCGTAAATGTGAACAACTTCTGTTTTCAACGTGAAGTCGTGAGGTTAAATTGTTAGTCTTGCTCTACTTTGTTTCCAATAATAATGAGTCAAGGACAGACGAACAGTGAATATTGTATATACTGTAATGAAGACAATAATGTAAATCTTTATTATTTCTCTCTTTCTTAATCTGTTTACCCTTCAGGATTGGTTTTCCTCTCGGACTCAGCGAGGGATCCCACCTCTAACGCCTCAAGAGCAGTGTCCTGGAACGTGAGACTTTGGGTCGGGGATACAACTGGAGAGGAGGACCAGTACCCCACTAGCCTCTCCTGCCATGCAGAATAGGGGAATTGTGGAGGATGGGAAGACTGGAAGGGATAAGGAAGGAAGCGGTCGTGGCTTTAAGGTAGGTATCATCCCTGCATTCGTCTGGAGGAGAAGTAGAAAACCACAGAAGTACACTTCGAGGATGACTGGGGTGGCAATGGAACGCCCCTCTACTCAGTTGACCTCCCGAGGTTGAGTGGACCCCGTTCCAGCCCTCGTAAAACTTGTCAAATTTCGTGGCAGAGCCGGGAATCAAACCCCGGCGTCCTTGGGTGGCAGATCATCACGCTAACCACTACACTACAGTGGCGGACATTATTATTATTATTTTTATTATTATTATATTTCATTTTACATAATTCACAATTTTATAATTGGGTTTATGACCTTCTTCGGTACAATGTACATGGAAGAAGTACTATTTAGTACATACGCACATATACTTCATACATATCGGTATATACTTAACATTGTTGACAAATAGACTTGACAGATATTTACTATATATAAACGGTCAAAATTATTAGTGGACGATTTTCATTAGTCCTCTGTGTATGGTGGATGGTTCATGCCAATAAACTTTCTTACTATATGGCAAGTGGTCAGGATTGCTGCTCTTTGTAATTCTCTGTAAGTGAGAGGGTGGAGATTAAGAGCTTCAATGCTCCTGTGTAGTGTCTTTGGTATAATACCATTACATCCAATCACTACTGGAATTATGATAACATTGTTGAGTTTCCACATGGTTTTTATCTCTGCGGCCAGATTAGGGCATGGTATGTCTATTATGAAGCAGATTTTCTTGTTTTTATCTACGAAAGTTATATCTGGTCTATTGCAGGTAATTGTTTTATCAGTGATGATACTTCTATCACAGTAAATGTTGTAATTTTCACTTTCCAAGACTGATTGGGGTTTGTACTTCCAATATGCTGTGGTACAATGGATTAGGTTATTTTGTCGGGCTAATTTCTGGTGAATGATTTTTGCAATTTGGTCATGTCTGTACTTGTAGTCTGTGTTTGCCATTAATTGACAACCTGAGGTTATGTGCTGGATGGTTTCTGGAGATGTATTACATCGTCGGCACAGATCTGAATAGACAGACGGATCATGTAGCATATGTTTCCTGTAGTTCCTTGTGGCAATGACTTGATCTTGTATGGCAAACATGAAGCCCTCTGTTTCTGGGTATATATCCGAATGTGTCAGCCACTCATGCGACGCATGTATGTCAATATATGGCTGATTTAACTCATTTGGATACCGCCCATGAAGAGGTTTCTTTTTCCATAGAATGATCTTTTCCTCATTTGTGAGGAATGGCATTGTAAGTCAAGCCAGGGTGTTCATATTGTGGGGTGTAAAACCGTTATATGCCACAACCATTGCACTATGTAGGGCTGAGGTTTCTGATTTATGTTTGAAGTAGCACTTTAGTGATGTAATTTGTTCATTGTGTAATTTCTCAAGGTCTATTAGTCCACGACCCCCATCAGAACGAGGCAGTGTGAGACATTCTGAGTCTGATTTTGGATGATGCATGTTGTGTTTTGTCAGTAACACATTCACTTTCGTTTGAAGGTCCTTCAACTCAGTTGTAGTCCACTTTATGACTCCAAATGAGTATGTGAGAACAGGTATAGGTAACGTGTTGATGGCCTTAACAATGCTTTTTCCTGTGAGCTTAGAACGTACGATTCGTCTTACTCGTTCAATATATGTCAATCTCAATGCCTGTTTTGTGTCCTTGTGTTGAATCCTGGCTGATTGGTTATATCCAAGATATTGATATATTTCATTTGCTGTCAGTGGTGAGATATCTGTTGCTTCAGAGAGGATGCCCTGTGCCGAGAAAGAGCCCCTCCTTATTGTCTGAGTAGCACATTTATCGAGTCCAAATTTCATGCAGATGTCTGTGGAGAAATTGTGGGTAATTGAAACAAGGTGTTCAAGTTGTCTTTGTGATGCAGCATACAGTTTCAGATCATCCATATACAGCAGATGTGAAATTTTGTATATTGTTCTTTGCTTATTTTTGATACTGAATCCGTATGTTGTTGAACTCAGTAAGTCTGATAGTGGGTGCAGATCAAGACAAAACCATAGCGGACTGAAGGAATCCCCTTGGAAAATGCCTCTTTTAATTGGAATGAGTTCAGTTACCACACATTCTTTTCCGATGCGGAGGTTAATAGTAGTTTTCCAAGTCTGCATGGTAGTTGCTAGAAATGTCACTATTTTAGGATCAACATCATTTACTCTAAGGACCTCAACAAGCCAGGAATGTGGCACTGAGTCGAATGCCTTTCTATAATCTATGAAACAAGTGTGCAAATTTCGGTTGTTATGGTATGCTTTTTCCATTATCATACTATCAATTATTAATAGTTCTTTACAGCCTTTTTTGAACCGTTTGCAGCCCTATTGTTCCTCAGCGATGATGTAATTGACCTTGCAATGATTCTGGATTCTATTTGCTACAAGTGATGTTATAATTTTGTATAAATTTGGTAGGCATGTGATTGGTCGGTAGTTAGCAGGATTTGCCGTGTTGTTATTTTTAGACTTTAGGTACGTGATTCCTGTAGTCAGAAAGTGTGGGAGGGCATCTGGTTAACTGATGAAAATTTGTATGTGGTAGGTGAGTAATCTGTGAACACTGGTGAATTTCTTATAATATTAATTGTGTATGCGGTCTATTCCTGGGGTCTTCCAATTGTGTAAATTGTTAATCGCTGTTACAACCTCCTCTAATGTGAAATCAGCTTGGGTCACGCTTTCAATATTCTCAGCTTTCTTTTTGATAGTTTCAAGTCAATGTGCCTCTTCATTATGTTGTATGGACGCATCCTATATAGTTGACCAGTATTCTCTTATGCTCTCTGCAGTTGGTATCCCATTGCTATTCTGCATGTTAGCTGTCTCAGGTGTCCTAAGTTTGTTGTAAAATAGTTTCTCATTCCCATTAAAAAGAGAGTTTTGTGCCTTTCTTTCCGTTGCCTTGCTATAGCGCTTGAGACGTTTACCAAGGGCGGTTAGTTTTTGCTTCATTGTATCTAAATGTTCGGTAATGAGAGAGTTTTCTGCATCTTTAGCAGAGTGGTTTTTGGTATTCCTCAATATATTCCTTACGTGATTGCAAAGCCGAGTACTTCGATGACCATTGGTGTATTGAGTAAGTCGATTGATGTTCTGTCGTAGGTCTTCAATTCGTGATTTGAGTCGGCGCTGCCATGATGGTTCTCTATGTATTCGGTTCATTGACCTACTTGCATATCTTACTTTTCCCCCATTTGCCCTGATTGCTGCCACAGCAGCACAATAGATTGCAGTATGTACCTGGAGGAATGTCTGGTGTGTTTCTAAATATATTGGTAGAATGTTGGTATTCAACTTTTCAATTATTTGTGTGAATTTCTTGGTTTGCTTCTGCCTGGATAGTAAAGGTCTGAGCGTGGGATCTGTACTTTCAAACTCAATAAATGCTCTTTGGAATTCATCTTCTATTTCAGTTTGCCATTCATTTTCTGTATTCTTTTGGTATGTGTGAACTTCAGTTTCTTGGAGGTTTTCAGGGGCCATGGTGTTGGTGTAGGGTGTGGCTCTGTTCGTTTCATATGCAATTCTTTCATGCTCACCTGAAAGTTCCATGGGACCCTTTAGCTCAGTTTCAATTTTCTGTTTAATCTTACTGAGAACTGTTTCTGGTATAAAGTTCTTCATGACAATTGCGCGTCTTTGATCTGCTATTCGTTGTTTTGAGACCTGTGTGTTTGGATACTGTGCTTGAAAACCGTGTATAGCTTCTGTCGATAATCTGTCATGTCCTTTTCCAGCCTGGTAACTCTATAGTAAGCCCTCATTATAAACTCATTGATAGAATTTTCCCATTTCATTCGAGTACGGACTTTTCGCACTTTGGTGGTTGCATCTTCTGCAAAAGCACCTTCAGTGGTTGTTAACAGGTGTTGCGCAACACTGTGTTCCTTGGCTTCGGCGACTGTAATTTCTTTGGGATTCCTCCCGGTAGGAGGCCGTCTGCTCACCATCCTACCACCACTGGCTTGCATGCTGTCACTCCTTGCAGTGGTTCCAAGAGTGCCCTGGCGATCCCCAGGCAGCGGCTGTTTTCCGAGGTTATCTTCCTTTATCATAATCTCCATAAAACTGGGTCACGTTTTATACCTACCGCCAGGTTTGAGTAAAATGTAGATCTTGTATCCTATGCAATACCATGCGAAGACTGCAATTTGATGGCTGTCTTAGTTATGTCAGAGGTAGTAAACTGTGACCTTGGTAACATAGTGGAGAGAGCGTAGAATTCCAGTCTTATTTGTGATTTCTTTGAGAGTAACGGCAATCAAATACCACTCTTGTTAGTATTGTCTATGGACCATTATAGTCAAAACAAGATGGTTCCCACTTAGGGCACAAAATTGATAACAAATATGATCCTGAATACCATAAAAAAGTTATAGATTCACCAGACAACACTAACATATAATTATCATAAAAAAACAATGATTTAATTACTCCCCTGAAATCGTAAATGAAGCGTAATTCTTCCGAACAGGAACAGCCCCAGCATTTGCCTGGTGTGAAAATGGGAAACCACGGAAAACCATCTTCAGGGCTGCCGACAGTGGGGTTCGAACCTACTATCTCCCGAATACTGGATACTGGCCGCACTTAAGCGACTGCACCTATCGAGCTCGGTATATTATTACCATTACTATTATTATTATTATTATCAAGGTATTGGAATAGAACAACAAGGTCGATAGCTAACAACTGTACAAAAAATGTTTGTTTTTACAAGATTTCTACAGCATTTTGGTATGTTGGGTCATATTGACCCGAACAGTATATTCGTCAGGTAAAAGTGAACAGAACAGCAGGGTTAAGGGTTCTCACCAATTCTTCCTCTACTCTTGTGTCATCTTTCAGCTGCAATTCCCTAATCTCCACATGTTCCACCAGTGATCCATAGAGTGCCGCACAAATTTCGCACCGAGGCTGGAACACACAATAACACCACAAATTAACAGAGAGTCCTCCTTAGAGCCGGTTTACATGGGATCAATTTTAATGAAAGTGGCCACCATGAGAATTACCTGAAGGGAAATTGATACAGTTACGAAGTGCTGCAGACAAAGCAACACTATTATAATGTTCCAGAAACTTACTTCGTCAGCTGAGTGGCACTGTAGCCAGGTCTCCAACAAAGAAATTTCACGCTAAAAGGATGATTTAAACATTGAATTTATTTTGTTACTAGCAAATGTACCCGTGCTTCGCTACGGTATTCTACATTGTATTCGAATAACGAAGTAAATACTGTACATGCAGTAAATAAGATTGTTTTAAAATTGCATGTCTCTTAGCGTTATGCGAGAAAGAGCATGGGGAGGTCCCTATACGTTGTTTCCAATGTAAAGTGTTTGTTACGGATTTGTGATATAACGGCAGACTCACTTGCCTACTGCCACTCAAAATCGTGGTGGGAAGTTTACATTATAATTGCAGGCCCCATTGCCTACTGCGCGGACACAATCGATTTGGGGAGTTTCCGTTAAAATGGCAGCCCACTTTCCTACTTCCAGACAGATTACAGTTGACGTGTTTTTATTATAATGGCAGGCAATTACCCTACTATCACTCGAAATTGAGTTGTGCAGTTATCATTATAATGTCAGGCCCATTTTCCTACTGCCAGCCAGCCTACTGCCAGTCACACCAAGCTGGTGAGTTTCCATCAAAATAGCAGGCCACTATGCGTAATGCCAGTCACATATTAGATGAGGACATTTGTTTATAATGGAGGGCACCCTAGCCTACTGCCAAACACAATCGGGTAGGGGAGTTTTAAACAAAACTGAATGCTCCCTTGCCTTCTGCAAGTCAAATCGAGAAGTGAACTAATCATTACAATGGTAAGCCTTCCTTACTAATGACAGTTACACAGGAGTTGGAGAAGGACCCCTTTCCTACTGCCAGTCAAAGTCGGTGTGGAGAGTACTGATTACAATAGCAGAAACCCCCTTTCTCGATCGCTACAAATCGACATCAGTGAATACATATCGATCGACATACGAAAGTATATGGGTGTTTACAATATTGCAGGCCTTCATTTACAGATAAACTGCTGCTAAACGTACGTCATATCGAGAAAGGATTATACCATAAGACGCCGGATTTAGTGGCCTAAATGGCTGGTCCTATGATATCTCATCTATTCTTGGGTCAGACTGAGTTAAAAACGTTGAAGAGGGTAAAGTGTTTGTAAGATTATCTCACATTGCATTACTTTTCAGATAATTATGTGACAGCTACATACATAGCATTTGGCTCATATATGGCTACTGGGTGGGCCAATTTTCGTGAAGAGTTTGATGATTCTGTATTTCATATAACTGAAAGTATGAATTATGCATGTGAAAAGTCCAAATTTACTTAACATCGATTAACAGAGAAAAATCAAACTTAAAAGGGATACAAATACGGCAAAAAGTTATAAGACCAATGTTGTAGATCATTCCAAATTGAACTGAGATTGTGCAATTCGTTATGTGATAGGACTTTCCGAAGGTCTGCACCATCATTAAAATTGCCTGCATCTTTCGATATTCTTCGGGGATAAAATGTGAAGAATTTAATGATCTTGGAAGTTTTCAGTCCGTTACAGGCTAAAACGTATAATTTTGTCAAATTTCAATTATTTTTTTTCTTCTGGCAGATAATGCCGCAATCTGGATTTTAGGCGAGGAGGGTAAAAATTAGGACTTTCAGGAAAATAAACAAAAAATTATGCAGATGGTCATTATTACACCTTAAACGGAAAGCTGTACGAAAATTTCGCCAAAATAGTCCATGTAGAGGCACACAGTCGTTACGATTTGATTTGATTTATATAGATAAGGAATCTGCTCCATGTACAACACCTTTTGGGCTATGTCCGCTGGACTTAACCTGCAAAACTGACCATTCATGATATCTCCCTTATGAAACCTCCGGACGAAAAAATGCACATGTAGAGGTAGAATTCCATCACGTTTGGTCGATTTCCAGTCAGGTTGGTCGTGTTTTGTATATATTGTAGAAGAGTAAAATCACCATTTTGGTTCCCTATAAACCGCCCGTCCATTCCTTAACATGAAATGTTATTCACCTTTAAAACCTACATTTGGAGAGGTGGATGCTAAATATAAAGTTAGATTCGAATATCATCAGTAGTTTTCAAGTTGTAAGGAATACGCTTTACACACACCCGCTTGTGAGTTAAGTCCGATGGGACTTGTACCGAAAAACGGTCCGTTAATGATATCTCCCTTATTAATCCTCGTATCGAAATGATGCACATGAGAAAAAGGTTTAGAAGTTAATTTCCATCAAGGTAGGTAGATTTCCATTAAGTTTGGTTGTGTATATTTTGTGCAAGTGCAAAATCACTGTTTCGGTTTCGTATAAACCCCCAGTCAGTTCAGGGATTCAGAAACAATATTTGCCCTAAAACCTATCATGGACAGAAGCTTGAAGCTTGGTGGAAATACATCCAGTAGTTTCTAGCACTCGCGTACATACGGTGTAATTAAGGAGGAACATAATACAGTTAAGAAAGTTGAAATTAATAAAAATGGATTATAACTGAGAACAGTCGGATAACGTCAAACATGTAAATGCCAAGTAAATGTATTGGAAAATCAAATGCCCCTCAATAAATTATGTTGGTGTGAGTTATGGATATAAAGAAGCGGTAACAGAGGAGAAATTTAGGTGCAGTGTTCTTAGGTAAACAAATAAGAAGATGACTAATGGTGTTATTATTTAATCTCCAACGATATTCCGCCAATATCCCGCAGATAGGCCGATTGACGCCTCTCTTGCCTTCTTCCCAACGAATAACGACGAATTTAAAAGTATGATGTGGAAAATGGCAATACGTTACTTCTCTGCTGGCATACAGTCAGAGACGTTGCCATGGTAACCTGTAGGTTCGTTGTCGGTCTGTCGGTCACTCAGGTGGTGATTATTGTTTTAAGAGGAAGTACAACTAGGCAACCATCCTCTATATAACACTAATCAGAGAGAAAAAATGGAAGGGGTCCGACACTTCGAAAAATGAAGGTATCGGCCAAAGGAAGACAAGGGCCACGAAGAGCGTGAAAATGAAAGACTGCCTAGCCCTCGCAAACCTAATAGCGTCGTGGTCGGAAAAGAACAAGAGTTGACCAAGAGAGGTCGGATAGGATTGTTGAAAGTGAGGAGCCTGGCACAAGTAAGTGGAAGCAATGCCAGGACTCAGCTAAGGCCCCCGTGGTCGCCAACCCGTGCTCCAAAGTTCAGAGCCCCTGGGGCCCCTTTTAGTCGCCTCTTACGACAGGCAGGGGTTACCGTGGGTGTTATTCTACCGCCCCCACCCACAGGGGGATGTCGGTCACTCAATGCAGAGCATGATACCAGCAGAAAATTGTAAATTTCTCCGTCATGTGAAGAGTAAGATAATTTATGAACATAACGAATGTTGTTTATAATGAAGAGGCGTTGCACGTACGGTAAACGGAGTTTACAGAAAATCAATAGTATAAGAGAAAATGGCCTATAAACCCCCGTCTACTCAAAGATTTCAAAATGATATGCATATCGAAACCTTCCCCGGGATGAGTATACTCTAAATATGAAGTTTGATTGAGATCTATCCAGCCGTTTCGACGTGATGGTGGAACAGACAAACAGACAGACAAACAGACACGAAAAGTAAAAACCACCGATTCGGTCTTGTGTTGACCTAAAACGGATAAATATCTGAAAAATTGGCAAAACAAAAGAAATTACAGACAGCGGACCCCCTACAATTTTATTTATATAGATATGGAGCCCTCACTTGCCACACGTTTTGTATTTCTCAATGTTGAATGTTTACTTCCAGGATTGTCACGACCTGTTAATTATGTTTGATGTGAATTTTTGGAGATTTCTTTACTGTGAGAGTAATTGATACTCTTCACTTTCTAATTTTAGTCTTAAAGTTATGTTATTTTTAATTTAAAACTTCTATTATTCTATCTTACGTTTTTTTGGCAGCTCAGTTTTTCTAGGGAATAGTTCATCCTTTCAAATTAATAGCAACCCTCGATTCCCTATTCAAAGAAATTTAAACAACTATAATTAATGCCAGACTCAGCTTGAGGTTCTCTAGCCGCTAATACCACGCTCGGAACCTAAGTGCCCATAATCCCCTTTTTGATCGTTGCTTACAGCGGTATTCCACCACCCTCCTACCCACAAGTGTTGGCTCAGGAGTTTAGATAGACAACAGCTTAACACACAACATGTCTACATACATACATACATTATCATTATAGACTCTTATGCCTTTCAGCGTTCAGTCTGCAAGCCTCTGAGAATTTAATAAACGTCGCCACAATCCTCGATTTGCAACTAGTGTTGTGGCGTCATTTAGTTCTATACCTCTTATCTTTAAATCGTTAGAAACCGAGTCTAACCATCGTCGTCTTGGTCTCCCTCTACTTCTCTTACCCTCCATAACAGAGTCCATTATTCTCCTAGGTAACCTATCCTCCTCCATTCGCCTCACATGACCCCACCACCGAAGCCGGTTTATGCGTACACCTTCATCCATCGAGTTCATTCCTAAATTAGCCTTTATCTCCTCATTCCGAGTACCTTCCTGCCATTGTTCCCACCTGTTTGTACCAGCAATCATTCTTGCTACTTTCATGTATGTTACTTCTAACTTATGAATAAGGTATCCTGAGTCCACCCAGCTTTCGCTCCCGTAAAGCAAAGTTGGTCTGAAAACAGACCGATGTAAAGATAGTTTCGTCTGGGAGCTGACTTCCTTCTTACAGAATACTGTTGATCGCAGCTGCGAGCTCACTGCATTAGCTTTACTACACCTTGATTCAATCTCACTTAATATATTACCATCCTGGGAGAACACACAACCTAAATACTTGAAATTATTGACCTGTTCTAGCTTTGTATCACCAATCTGACATTCAATTCTGTTGAATTTCTTACCTACTGACATCAATTTAGTCTTCGAGAGGCTAATTTTCATACCATACTCATTGCACCTATTTTCAAGTTCCAAGATATTAGACTGCAGGCTTTCGGCACAGTCTGCCATTAAGACCAAGTCGTCAGCATAGGCCAAACTGCTGACTACATTTCCACCTAACTGAATCCCTCCCTGCCATTTTATACCTTTCAGCAGATGATCCATGTAAACTACGAACAGCAAAGGTGAAAGATTACAGCCTTGTCTAACTCCTGTAAGTACCCTGAACCAAGAACTCATTCTACCATCAATTCTCACTGAAGCCCAATTGTCAACATAAATGCCTTTGATTGATTTTAATAATCTACCTTTAATTCCATAGTCCCCCAGTATGGCGAACATCTTTTCCCTCGGTACCCTGTCATATGCTTTCTCTATATCTACGAAACATAAACACAACTGCCTATTCCTCTCGTAGCATTTTTCAATTACCTGGCGCATACTGAAAATCTGAAACTGACAGCCTCTCTGTGGTCTGAAACCACACTGGTTTTCATCCAACTTCCTCTCAACGACTGATCGCACCCTCCCTTCCAAGATGCCAGTGAATACTTTGCCTGGTATACTAATCAATGAGATACCTCGATAGTTGTTGCAATCCTCCCTGTTCCCTTGCTTATAGATAGGTGCAATTACTGCTTTTGTCCAATCTGAAGGTACCTTACCAACACTCCACGCTAATTTTACTACTCTATGAAGCCATTTCATCCCTGCCTTCCCACTATACTTCACCATTTCAGGTCTAATTTCATCTATTCCTGCTGCCTTATGACAATGGAGTTTATTTACTATCCTTTCCACTTCCTCAAGCATAATTTCACCAAACTCATTTTCGTCCTCCCCATGAGCTTGGCTGTTTGCAACACCACCAGGATGATTTCCTTTTACATTGAGAAGATGATCAAAATATTCCCTCCACCTCTCCAGTGATTCCCTGGGATCTATTATGAGTTCACCTGACTTACTCAAAACACTGTTAATTTCCTTTTTCCCTCCCTTCCTAAGATTCTTTATTACTGTCCAGAAAGGTTTACCTGCTGCTTGACCTAGCCTTTCCAGGTTATTACCAAAATCTTCCCATGACTTCTTTTTGGATTCAACAACTATTTGTTTCGCTCTGTTTCTTTCATCTACGTACAAATTCCTGTCTGCCTCGGCCCTTGTTTGGAGCCATTTCTGATAAGCCTTCTTTTTACGTTTACAAGCTGCTCTCACTTCATCATTCCACCAAGATGTTCGCCTTTTCCCATCTTTACACACAGTTGTTCCTAGGCATTCCCTTGCTGTTTCTACTACAGCATCCCTGTACATCCTGAACCTGCTTACTGTCTACTGTTCGAAACTTCTCACTAATCATATCCATGTACTTCTGTCTAATTTCCTCGTCCTGGAGATTTTCTACCCTTATTCGTTTGCAGACAGATTTCACTTTCTCTACCCTAGGCCTAGATATACTTAGTTCACTACAGATCAGATAGTGGTCTGTATCATCGAAAAATCCGCGAAAAACTCGTACGTTCCTAAGAGATTTCCTGAATTCAAAGTCTGTTAAGATATAGTCTATTATGGATCTGGTACCCCCAGCGTCCCATGTGTAGCGGTGAATAGCCTTATGCTTGAAGAATGTATTCGTAACAGCTAAACCCATACTAGCACAGAAGTCCAGCAAACGCTTTCCATTCCCATTAGCTTCCATATCTTCCCCACATTTACCAATCATCCTTTCGTATCCTTCAGTTCTATTCCCAACTCTCGCATTGAAATCGCCCATTAGCACTATTCTAACCTTGCTGTTGTCCCTGACCACGATGTCACTCAATGCTTCATAAAACTTGTCAACTTCATCCTCATCTGCACCCTCACATGGTGAATACACGGACACAATTCTTGTCCTAATTCCTCCCACTGACAAATCTACCCACATTATTCGCTCATTTACGTGCCTAACAGAAACTATGTTCCGTGCAATGGTATTCCTGATAAAGAGCCCTACCCCAGACTCTGCCCTTCCCTTTCTAACACCCGTCAAGTACACTTTATAATCTCCCACCTCTTCCTCATTATCTCCCCTTACCCGAATATCACTTACTCCTAGCACATCCAGACGTATCCTCTTTGCTGACTCAGCCAGTTCTACCTTCTTTCTTCCATAAGCCCCATTAATATTGATAGCTCCCCATCGAATTCCATTTCGTTCGCCAAGTTGTTCCAAAGGAGTCCCTCGCCTGTCAAATGGGAGTGGGACTCCATTGCTCCCATAGGTCCGAGGCTTGCTTAAAGTGTTCTGAGCTCGGTAAATTCATGAAGCAGGATGCTGCCCTACTTGCACATAGTCCAAGTGAGGATCTCTCCTCTAACGGGTTATGGAGCACCGGTGAATTGTATAGTCCTAGCCGCCTGAGCACAAGGAGGGCCACGACTCAGAATATGTCCGAGATGCCCACTCCCATTCCATAGCAACTGGTATCCCGACTCTCAGGACCACTTACTAGGCCACTCAGCCGTTGCCCATGGTTCACGAACTAGGATGTGACTACAGCAACCCACAAACATGAACCATCACAACATGTCTAGACTCAACTAAATACCTCTAGTTCACCACTGCAGACACAACAACAGCACAGATTGCTCGGCTCTTACTTAAGGCAAGTGTGCTCCTGGAGTAGCTTTACACCTTTAGAACCCCACCAATTCAAAATAAAGTGTCCTACAAGAGTTGGTCAAGGGGGTTAGATAGACAACAACTTAGAATACATCATGCCTAGACACAGCTGTCAATCTTCATACAGCAACAGCGATTGCACTCAGACCGGCTACTCCATGCCAGGGAAAGGCTGAGCATTGTAGGCTTCAATTTGTAACAATGAAATCATGTGATTCCTATGGGAGAATTTGTGGCATGTAGAGACAATTGCTCATGGATATCTGTGATCCAAAGTGTTCCCTCTGTTTTCCCAAGTAAGCTGTCTTGTACATGGCACCTATTTCCAGGTACTGGGGAGACTCAATTCACTTCACACCAAGCCTAATTTCTTATTAAAATCTCTACAATTATCATTATGAAGGTTGCACACTGGTACCAGTCATGCTTAAGGGAGAGTGTTTGCACATATACCTGAACTTAAGGGTGCATGTCTGTGACGGACCATAATTTTAAGTACAAACCACACAGAAGATATCACCAGTAGTACGCTTCATATACACCCGAAATTCACTGTAGAACTGGAATTAACCTTTTAGAACCATAAAACAAGAAAGAAAAATTAGTTAGTAAGGTATTTTAATAATTAGCCTACTTTATCCTTTGTATGTAATTTACTTTTCGGGAGTGTAGACAGTTTTTTAGGTACCTTTATCTCTGAAAATTATCAATAAAATCCACAATTTTTAACTGTATACTGAGAATATGTGTGTGCATAAAGTAGACTACTACGGAGAACATAGAGAAAGAAATGAATTAGCAGCATTAATTAAAACTTGGTACATAAAAACACAGCAATTTTCTGTTGGGTGTGGCTGAAGTCAAGTCCTATTTTTTAAGATAGGTCCATGATTGTAGTCTACTTTTTCAATTATCGTACTGATTATATGTACGAAGTTTCAGCCTTCTAGCTTGAGTAGTTTTTGGTCTATTAAATTAAATATGTCAGAAAACTAAACTTTCGGGAAATTGGACTTAAAGTTTAACTTTGCTTTTAATGAAAGTTGTGGCGTAACCTGATGTGTTTAATGCATTCCAGCCCCATGATCATCTTGGTTCAGAAGTTCTTCATCCTTTTTCTTCCTCTTTATATTCCTTTTTCTGGTTCTTGCCACTTTGGAAGACACCTTGAACATTCTCTATGCCTCGGCAACTATTCTGTCAATAGCAGTGAGGAGGTAGAGGACGATCCATAATTGCACAGAAAGTTTGTGTTGCTTTATACCCTTTGCCTATACACCGCATACCACAGGCTAGTCTTGTGTTCATATTATAAAGCCTCTTGAGGTATATACAGATTCCTCATGACCACAGACACTGCACATAATGATAAGTTTTGAGACTAAACTCTTTCTACTATTTACATCTTCAAGCAGTTCAATACTACTTTCACTTTCACAATATTTACACTCTAACATTTGTTCAGTAAACTGCACACAACACTCAGTTCAATTATCACAGACCCAGGATTTATGTTTGGAATTTTTTCTTCACTAAAGTTACTGCTGTATGAATCGTCCAAATATTTGAGTTTATTTTTTTGAAGCGCTTGATTGTATCTTCACCTCACTCTCACCAGAACCATTACTGGTATTGATTTGTGTTTCTTGCTCCTTAGATGTAAATCTATTTCCATAGAACTTGCGCCTGCCAGCACCAAATTTCCTTGTCCTCGGCTTATCTATGGAAATATTTGCTACTAATATTTTAAGAAAAACTGTTGTGATCAACACTATAGTTTATTTATATTGATATGGAGAAAGATGAACATCGTGCAGGTTAGCCAAATTTTGAAAGTTAAATTTACTATTTTTGCACAGAAATTACCTTTACTGCCCCAAAATGACTTGTTCAGCAAATATTATGAAGTGTAAATACATTTGAAATGTAAAGGGGCGTGGCAGAGTTCTGCGGATATTTAAGATTAGGGCTGTAAAAGGTCCTAAAACATTAATAACCTGTACTTATTGTATAAGGTTGGATTCAGGAAAGACTAGACTGGGGGATAGTATAAGAACAATGATTTTGATTTTTTTTTAAATTCGCGTACTTGTTCCCTTAAAATACTAACTAAGATTTGAGCCACACCCTCCCTAACTAAAGGACACACATAGTGAATCACGACCATCGTAGGGAAACAAATTTGCCGTGGATCCCCGATCAGGAAGGGCGAAAGACATAGCCCTGAGCTGAAAACGTTATTCTCCTGAAACAATAAAAACTAACAACTAACGCTACTACGAGTAAAAATCCATATAAATGATAGATGAGAATTTATTGTAATGTAACGTAAAACAAAGGGATTAATTAGATGAAATAACCAGTAATAATAACAAGGTAATACATACATATTCGGCGTGAGCCCAAAAGATAATCTTACCAAGGTCTCGTGACCTCATCTTTTCTTACATGCATAGGGCACAGTTACTCTTGAGATGATAGCATTTATTCGACCACTGACCTCGCTACTAAAAACTGCGAGCTGAATATCATTAACTCAATCTTTATTCAATCTTTCCTTCGGCGAGGAATAGAAACGCAATTTCAAGCGTGGGAGTCATTTTCCATATCCAATACCCCTCTCATATCGATTCCCACACACCAAAGAGCAGATAAAATAATAAAGCGATTAAATCAGAAAACTGCCGGACCAAGGAAATAATCCACGAGGGGCAAAGACAATGCTCCATGGAGCAATGAACGCAAAGCAAAACAATAACAGAAAACATGGACCTGCACACGGCCATGAAAGAAATAAACCAACATGGCGAGCTCCAGGTCGTAAACAACTAGGATGCACACCATACACAATAAAGACTTCGCACCGAGGAGAAAAGGAGGCGCGATAGGGAACAAATAGGCATAAATTCAACAGACCGATACGTCATCTTGACACTCAGCTCATTCAGCTACACATTCATTCAATCACGCGATCCTTTTGCCCCCAAAGCCAAATAATTCCGGCAGATTGGTGCGAGTAAATAAAATCAAGGTAACTCGTAGAGTGCAGTTCAACATTTCATCAGTAAGGTCTCACGTCAATATTAGATATATAGCCCACCTAGGGCAAATGACAGTAGGACGTTTGTGACCCCACGGTCACGCGTAGATCCATCACCTACATACTGCGTACGGCTAGAATAGACCTTCTGTCCGACACATAATAATGGCAAAATGTTTCATCGAGGAATTCATTTAAAATAATCAGAGACCAGATTTTGATGCACCACAATCACCTACACAATTCATACACATGCCAATCTCGCCCCGAGTACCGAGATGGACTTCGGTCGGCCATAATAAAAAGAAAGATAATACATCATATAAATTTAAAACGTTACATTACCGTTAATATCATTCATCGAAGCATGCAAATGATGCAGCAATTTTGCATAGTTTTAAACTTATAAAACCACCATAAGAAAAGCAAAAACGCCGCTCCTGTGTGTGTGTGACACATCTCTTCATTCCCCAGCATAAAAAGCCCCAACATTACTTCAAGGAGAAGATATTAAAAAGGTCTCGCCGAGAAAAGAACCTTCACGCTCGTGACAGAGGGAGCTGCCCTCTGTCGACAGGAGGTTGAAATACAATAACTATAGGAACAGCCAGATACCTACTCTTGCATACATCGGTATAACCACATTAGAAACCATGCTAAATTAGCATGTTTCAGATTACAAGTAAATAATACATAATATTACTAAAATATGGACAAGCAGAATATTTGAGTGTTATATGTAACATAAGCATTACATAATTTTGTGATTTGCCTTGGTCGTGGCAGTGAATTTACAGACGAGGAGGTGACAAGAGTAAGCTAATAAACATAATGTATTATTTTATATTTTACAGGAGTTTATTAAGTTGAGTTCTAAAAACTGACCATGTACGTCACAAAAATTTACTCTAAATTTATTTATACCTATTTCCTTTTTTAATTACATTTGTGATACTTCAGGAAAGGTGATATTTAATAGTTATAGTAAATTAAGTGAAAATAATAATCAATTCATTACATGAATTAGAACAAAGCGTAAGTCATACTTCCTGCAGTCTTTTACCTTAATTACTGTATCTTAATCTCCCTCATTGAGGCAACTGACAACAGCCCCACATTAACCCCTTGACACCGACATCCATATATCATATACGACTCCTTTCCTACACACGCTGCCGACCTCTATACGTGGTATAGACACCTGCAGGCCCAACAACATTTTGTTGTTGCTCTTTAAGTAATAAATGTTGTAGAGATGGAAGTGGTATACCTTTGACGGTAAAGATCTCTACCTTGCTTGTATGTATGAATCATCCCTAATCAGTGTTCCTGTCTTTCTCTCTGAAGTGTTTGAAATAGTCTGATCGCTATCCGCTTGAGAGCACGAAGACGAATCTAGCACATGTACGTTTCATTACTGGATGTTTCCGCATGTAGATTGATAGTAGAAATCGCAATCTCTTCACTGATATGAATGTTGACATCATCTGGTGAATTCATATACCGTAATTCTTTCAGTGTCTTGAAATCTGCTATGATTCCTTATTATTTGAGAAAAAGGATACAGAGATAAACCGCCCAATTAATTACAAAGTGAGTACGGCCAATATGAGCTGATTACTTGTTATCCTAATTAATTGACCCGCTGTCAATTTGAAATGACATTGCGTGGAGCAGAAGGATGGCACGGTGCAGTTTGAATGAAAGGGAAGTAATACAGGTTTAATAAATCAGACGATATCAGAACTACACCAGACTAAACTGAGCGTAGCGAGAATGGGCGTATTAACAAAAGAAATGGGAGTACATGGTGCGCAGCAAAGTAACGGACGACGAAACACGCCAAAGTATACGCCCCGTGTCTCATGAAGTATTCCACCCATTAACCGGGGATTGGTGCCAAATAAATCTTCGAACTATTGTTCTCAGATCTTCCACTCAGTTACTGAGACAACGATTACCGTAGTTTTCACTGCATTGCGAAACATCCCAGGCAAATACAAGAACGTCACTTTCATTCTGTACAAATGCGGAAGGTCCCTTCTCTATTACTAGACTATCAAGGTAAATACAAAGTTAATGTAAACTACCTTATTTTCAGTCTCTTCTGTAAACGTCTGAAAATAATCTGGACTAAACTGTATAAACTTCATGATCTGTATTGTCAGGGCTGAACTGTGCAACGTATAAGTCTTTGTTTTCTCCTCCCATTCAAAACCTTATTCAACCTCCGGAGGGGGTTACAAATTCATGTCAAGTTTACTTAAAAGAACAGGCATGTTTCGGTCATTCTTTATGGACATTTGAGGTACAGATTGTATTGTACTGAGTTTGAAATAATCTAGATATACGGTACGGTAGTATAAAAATTGACAATTATGGTACAATACACATAAACATTCACAAATTGTGGACCAAATTTTTTTGATAAACCGAAAATTGCGTTTGGATAACAATCGCCTGAAGTTGCTAAACTAATTCTAAATTGAGTCTGATACCCATGAACAGATTACACACAACTTTAGCCACATATTAATAATTTACTTACAGGCGGAATCATTATCATTGACAGTGCTCTATTAACTTTGATGAAACCTTCTCCATTATTCTGACGCTTTTAACAACAGGCAGCCATGAAATAGGTTCACAGCTTCTACGGTCATTAGACAAGAATAGGAGAGAAAAGTGGGAAGCAACAGTGAAAGATATGGACTTTGCAAGATACAGCAGAAAATCTTAGAGAGTCTCAAATCGACTTACTGGAAAATATTATTCTAAAGAGCAGTGCACTAACTTGAGTCCAGATGCCATTGCAAATAGAATGGTTGAAGTCACCTGAGCCAAGAGAGATAAATGCCATACGAAAACTGTGAAACGTAAGCTCACCGAGCTCAAACATGGAACAAAGAAGAATGAGGAACTGTCTAGACCATCCTCTATTCAGGAAGTTGAAGCTTCTATAAAAATTCTGAAAACTGGTAAGGCTGCTGGCCCTGATAATATCTTCAACGAATTCCTTCGAAATATGGGTCCACATAGCATAAAATGGATCACTTCTCTTTTTACTTACATCCTTCAGATTAAGAACCTGCCGAAACAATTCAAACGGACAAAGGTGATCGCCCTTCTTAAACCTGGAATGTCGGAGCAGAGACCTGGAAACTACCGCCCAATAGCACTTCTCAGTTGCACTTATAAACTCTTGGAGCGAGTCCTCCTCACTAGGATAGCACCACTCATTGACGCTGTAATTCCCCCAGAGCAAGCTGGTTTCAGAGGAAATCGTAGCTGCATTGATCAAGTTTTGTCTCTTACCACTCACGTCGAGGCAGGCTTCCAAAAGAAGTTAAAATCAACAGCTGTCTTTATTGATCGGACAAGTACATATGATAATGGCAGGCGACATGGACTAATTCTTAAAGTGCTGGGAGTAATTCCCTGCTTGGAAATTGCAAACCTAATTTCCAACATGCTCTATGAGAGAGAGTTTGTAGTATTCCCAGGTGATTCTAAAAGTCGCAACAGAAAATTAAATAACGGTCTGCCACAGGGATCAGTATTGGCCACAGTTCTCTTCTACCTATACATCCATGACTTACCACCAACCACAGCTACTAAGTTCATCTATGCTGACGATATTGCATTGGTAGCTCAAAGCAGAAATTTCGAGGATGGAGAAGGCATTCTTTCAGCAGACTTGGTCAAAATGGCAACTTTCTTCAAGTCTTGGCGTTTGATCCCAAGTGCTTCTGAGACCGAGGTTTCATGTTTTCATCTCAGCAACCGACTCGCAAACTATGAGCCATCTGTCTTATTTCTTGGTGAAAAACTAAAGTACAACCCGTTCCCGAAATATCTAGGAGTCACACTGGACAGAACTCTGAGCTACAAAGAACGTCTCACCAAGCTCTCTCACAAAATCGCTACAAGGAATAACATCCTACACAAGCTTTGTGGCAGTTCCTGGGGAGCCTGGGCTGACTGCTTACGATTAACGGGTATCAGTCTTGTCTACTCTGCGGCGGAATACTGTGCCCCAGTATGGCTGGAAAGTGCACATGTGCATAAAGTGGATACTAAGCTGAATGACACCATGCGCTGCATAACTGGTAGTGTAAAGTCAATACCTCACCACTGTTTACCCGTACATAGTCATATCCCACCACCCCACCCGAGGAGAAAGGAAGCTCTGCTGAGAGAAGCAAAGAAGATCTGGTCATCTCCCTCATTACCAGTTCACCAGGAATTTTGTTACCCATCGCCACGACGACTTCGATCTAGGAGACTAGCAATTATACTCGCTGGCTGACTCTTGAGGGATGATTTTAATCTAAACGAGAGCTGGCGGGATGAGTGGTCAATTTCAACATCTGGAACAAATGCTCATGACCTAAATCCAACCCTGAAAATGAAGCGATTCGACCTCCCAAGAAAACGATGGTGTTGCCTCAACAGACTGAGGACTGGGCATGGACGCTGCAATTTCTTACGCCATAAGTGCGATTGGATGGTTTCTCCAATATGTGAATGCAATGAAGAGGAGCAGACCATGGCATATGTCATCCCGCGCTGATCTCTTCATGTCTACTCCGGAAGCCCCAGCGACCGGTTTCATCTTTCAGAAAGTGCTGTAGAGTGGCTGAAACACTTGGACCTGGACTTATAAATTTGTAGTTACAATCACCATACGATTAAATAAATAAACCTTTAGAACGAGCATCGACAATTACCTACAGGCACTCAAAAATTTGTTTATCAATAAAATCAAGTATACACGCAAGAGAAGAGAATACTTCTCCTCAAACAACCGTTCTGAACAAACTGAATTTACTCTGAGAATACACAACAATTTAATATAAATTTTGGCATGATGATCATATGATTTTAATATTTGTAATGGAAACGGATACTCAGTGTTTTAACAACAACTTTGACTAAATTGTGGGCTTGTGAAAATTAGGCCTACTTTCTACAGAGTCCTTGCAGTTATCCTACTAATTCTTAAACCTGTTACCATGGTATAAAATTTATATTTTTAATAATAGTTCGTGGTGTAGGTTACTGCAGTCAGTTTGTGAATCAGGGACAACAGATGAATGTCCTGGTAAATGGAACTGAGACTCTGGATACCAGTTGCTTCAGAATAGGAGTGGACATCTCGAGAAAACTGAGTCACGGCCCTGCTTGTGAAAAGTTACTGCAAGTAGCTTGCAGTTGTGAGAAAGCATTCCCGGCCCAAGGTATCCCTACATCGGTCTGTTTTCAGAGGAACTTTGCTGCAAGGGAGTAAAGTTGGTGGAAGTGGGATATCTTATTCATGAGTTTTAAGTAACAGACATGAAATGAGTGAGAATGATTGCTGGTACAAACAAGTGGGGAAAATGGCAGGAGATTATTCACAATGGAGGGAGATAAAGGCCAAGTTATGAATGAACTCATTCGATAAACGTGTAAACCTGCGTATTTTTGGGATCATGTAAGGCGAATGGAGGATGATGTGTTATCGAGGGGAATAATGGACTCAGCCACAGAGGGTAAGTGAAGTAGCAGACTAAGACGACGATGGTTAGACTCAGTTTCTAATGAGGTAAATATTAAAGGTATGAAATTTAATGAGGCCACGAAGCCTTACACACTTACCCTATCACTCCTTCCAAGTTAAACGGAGAAGAGATAGTGTGACAAGCTGCAGGAAGTGATGGCCGATACACAGCTAGGTCACGTGTTACAGAGCTAATTGCTTCTCTCGCAATAAATGTTACATTCACAAGTACGTAGACTTGTGTAAAACACCTATAAGATGAACGTGTGGATCAGTCTCAAACACTTGGTAGACAACTTCAGACGTAAAAGAACTAACAAATACATTTAGAGATTAAAGAAACAAACAGTGCTGAAATTACAAACAAGCTGTGAACATCAAATTTCTCATTGTAACATGAAAGGTGTCCTTGTGCCTTGGTACAGCACGTGTTACCTCACAATGGTCCTTTGTTCGGCACTCCAGATCTCACACCTGTAGACACCTACATATAGGACGTGCTGAAAGAATTTGTTTACCAGTCAGACGACACTATCTAGGATTGCACATGAATTACGATAGAAGACTGTCTGCAGCAACCAGTGTTCAAACATATGTTCCACAATCTACAGGAATCTTAGAAACAGGGCGTGTTGCATTGCGCCGCACATTTTGACGGACTTGCACAGCGAAGTATCAGTCCGTGCCAGTGTTCCAAAATGAAGTAACAGCTGTTCAGTGCCTATCCAAACATATGCGGAGGTGGAATTAGCGAAGGAGACTTTTTCGGATACATCAGCGAGTTGTCCAACGAAGAGTTAAGGGTGCTTTTACACTTCTCTACATGCCTTTATTGGAAAGCTGCCATAACCAGGGTCTCATCTCTACTTTGCTAATTAACATGTTTCTCAGCATTGCTGTCCATTTTGATAAAGCAACAGCAACTGCGCTCAGACCAGCTACACCATGCCATGGAAACTCCGAGATTTGTATGTTTCAATTTGTACCAATGAAATCATGTGATCGCTATCAGACGAGCAGAGACACAGAGAGACAAAAGCCCGTGGATAGCTCTGATCCAACATGATCCTCCTGTTTATCAGTGTAAGCTGTCATATATAGGGGAACTATTTCCAGCGGAGATCGGTTTCATTAAATAACGAGCTTCACCTCCTCTCAAAATCTCTATGAAGTATATACACTGGCACAAGTTTGCCGAAGAGAGAATTTTTACTTATAAAAATGTTAAGTATTGCTACGGGTAAATAACACATAATATTGGTATGATATAGAAAAGGAAGACATATGAGTGATACATGTTACATATATATTACACACCTTCATAATTTGTCTTGTTTGTGGCACTGAGTCCGTAGACGAGGGTATGGAAATGTAAGTTAAGACAATAAACTTCATGATTGATTGTACTCTACCATACGAGATTATTGAATAGACTTCTAAAAACTCACAAGGTATGTCATATTAATTTAAGTTAATTTGTTCATACAGATTTCTTTATTCCAAACACATTTTTGATACTGCTGGAAAGGTTAATTCATTAATTAAACTAAGTTAACGTATAAATTATAAACAATTCATTATGAAAATTACAACAAAAGTTGAATCACACCTAAAGTACCCACTTCCTGCCGTCTTGTTTTCTAAAACCGGATAATTCACAGTTAACTTTCAGGATTCCAAGAGAATAATATGGGGGAAATACAAAGAGTAAGGAGCCAAGCTCAGACAGCCTATGAACAAATGAGCCCTTAAAGCAGCGTTATTCAGTATAACAAACGTAAATTATAAGCTGTGGTTCAGCTTCTTACTGTGTTGCAAACTTACTAAAGGACAACACTCATTCTGCGCCAAATACATATCATTCATACAAGAACTGAGATGATATGCCATCTGGAGAAACACAATTTATGAAGCAACTTGTGCAAAATTCAATACAGCCAATATTTACTGGTAGGCTGTATGGCATCCTCGATCAATGTTGTGTGAAGAACACTTGAGGAGATCCCGATCATCTTCCTTCCGACGAAAGGCACAGGATAATTTACAGGCAACAAGATGAATGGGTTCATTTTATACAGCCCAATGAATATATTAAGATGGTTATGTGTAAACACATCTCCATCTCCACCATTCACGAACAGGTACAATATGGCGTGGCTTGAACAGTGGCAAAACAAGGCTGCCAACTTAGGAATCTTTACAAGACCATTTGGCTGGATGGGTTAGGTCCGGCTGGTGAGAAAAGCTTAGGGATGACTGCTCACCAAGGCGGGCTGGGGAGGGGGTGGGGGGCATAGCACTAGTTTAAAGCCGGGAAGCTGCCCCCAGGATTCTAGTACCCTACGTTACATCACCACTGGTATGGCTAGTGAAAAGACCACTGGTCGGCCTAGTGACAAGACCACTGGTCTGGATAGTGACAAGACCACTAGTCTGGATAGTGACAAGACCACTAGTCTGGCTAGTGACGAGACCACTGGTCTGGATGGGTAGGGTCCGGGCAGTCACCAAACCATTGCGATGGAGTCCTCCATAATTTCTGAACATTGTCACCTCTACTTTTCAACACATGTGCCGAAAAGCCCGCTATGTCGTTCCACATTTGTTGTTGTTTTTGTTTGAGTCATCAGCCCATAGACTGGTTTGATGCCATCCTATTCTGTACCAACCTTTTAATTGTACATAACTGCTTCACCCTACTTCTGCTCTAATCTGCCTGTCATATTCACACCTTGGCCTACTTGCTACACATGCTGAACAAGTGCTGGGTGTATATCATTTTATCTCTCCCTCTCATCAAATTTAGCCAAATCGATCTCCTCTCACCAATTCGATTTAGGGTGATGTTAGTCTCTTACGTATCTTATTGCTTTTGGTGTAGGGAGTGATAACCTTGAGACCTAGAGATTTATGTCGGTTTCAAACAACAGGTACACGATTTTTCATTTCATAATTCTTACCATGCTCCACAGAGATTCATAGCTCGGAAATTTTGGTTAAGAACCCAGTGACTGCATCAACCTTTAAAACCCATCCCGCTGACCTAGAAAGTGTGCATCGTCGAATTCCCTTCAAAAGTGAAGGAAAAAGCTTCACTGCGAATCAAGATTGAGGCGGTCTATTAGTCTACATTACATTTGGAGTAACAAATTGTGAAGCAAGTTCTCAACGAGTTATCAAAGAGGAATCATTCAGTAAAATGCATTACTCTTTGTGGAATGACGAAGCTGAAATCCTTTCTTAATCTGTCAAAGCCCAATGTCACCTACAGGTGAGACCTAATATTGATCAAATTTCCTGTTTGAACTTCTCTGCCTGTTGGAAGTACTCAAAGAAAGGTCTTGGAATTTGAAATGGAACATTTTAAATTCGCAAACTGCACTGGTCAGTCAGCTCACGCTCAAGTACAAGAGGTAACAGACTGGATTGAAGAGGAGAATCAACTGCGCGTTATTATGGCATGGAAAGCGTGTGATAAAATGTAATTATATTTTGCAGTTTATGCTTGTATATTGCTTAAAGGGTCAGAAATGAAAGTGATACATTCTTAAGCATAATATTATAATTTAAAGATGTGTTATTGACATGAAAGGCATGATGCTACCTATATGTGTCATTGGTCACATCAAGTAGGCACTTTTGTTCAGTTTCAGTTATGAATAGTATCTGATATTCATTTCATGTTTTCTCTCTCTTTTCAGTCTTACATTGAATGAGGTACTAGAAATGTTGGAAGATCTATATACCTATAGATGATATTACTATGTTTCTACAAAATGACACGTATATTACAAATGAGAGTATTGGCGATGAGGCAACTAATTCTGTTGATCTCAATACCCTTCCCGGTAGAATGTTGAGATTGACAATGGAAATAAATATATCAGCAGATGATGGTATGCCGGTACCTTCTAATGAAATGAAGCAGGCGCCTGGTTTTTCTGGGGCAAATAAACGAGCACCTTCTAAGGAAAAATACAACAAGTTGTGGGCAGCTACGGAGGAGAATTTTATTTTCCGATGGGGCGAGGAACGGGCATAGGAACCTTCAGAATATGACGGACCGCAACTGTCTCCAGTTCAATGTTTTGAGTTACTGTTCATTGCAGAAGAAGAATCTCATTGTGAAAATGTCAAAATTATACGTTGTGCACAGGAACCATATGTTAGACATAAATTCAGATGGCATAAGGTTTTATATCACTGTACTATTTTTGACTGGCAAAACGCATCTGGAAAACATACGAACTTAGCAAGGTACAAAGATACTTCAAATTTCTTAATCAAAACTTTGGGCAGCAATTTGAGGGAATCGGTTCAAGTGATCTTGCAGTGGATGAAGCTATGGTTTCATATTCCAGCAGTCACAGCACCAAGCAAGGGGTAACCTCTAAGGTTCGGACTTAAACTGTGATCAATTCCTACGCGATTTGCTTACCTCGTAGCCTTTGAGCCTTACCAAGGATCTAAACCGGCCCAGCAGCCGCGACAGTCCAATATGCGTTAGGAGCAGCAGCTGTCTTCGCAATTGAAAGTAGGCTACCAGCAGGCCACAATTGCAACTATACTGACCAATGTAATCTACAGGTGGCATCCCTGTATTTCTTTTTTTTTTCTTTTTGTGGAATATTTTCCTCTAGATTTTTAGTTTTGCTTTGTTTTTCGTAATGTAGCTAACATAATCTAAAATGAAATACATAGATCAATTTCGTACATTGTGTGGGCATTGGCAGTTTAAACTGGTGTGTGTGTGTGTGTGTGTGGTAACCATCGCAGACATGCTTAGCAGAGGAAGATAAAGAAATCTCAGCCGTAATAAACCGTTTTGGACTATTTCAATTCAACTACATGCTGTATGGTCTTGAAAGAAATCTCATTTATTGTAATGTTTTGAGAAGATTGAGAACGAATATGGTTGGGATGATGTAACAATAAGGGAGTGTTTTGGTTTAAAATATTACTTTAACAATTCAGAATATTTTTCTGGAATTCTTCTTTGAGACTATAAAATATATTTATTTTGTATAACACGATTGCGATGCAGAGTGCCAAAGCAGTTACCATACCCAATGCACTACAACATTCTGAATCAGCTGTTTCAGAAATAAGATAATATAATGAAAGGTATCGGATAGATGATGACGAATGTTCTACTCCAGCAACAAAAATCTCTAAACACAGTTCTGGTTTAAATCTGATTGTAGATGCCAACTAGTAATCAACCAAGTGATAGACCGATTACCACAGTCTCATGCATTAAGTAGTTTCGAAATTTTGTTCCGAAAAGTTTGCTACGTACAGAGAAATTTTCCCAACGAATTTAGTCAATACTTTTTCATTAAGTTTCAGTCCATTTATCTACCAAGATAAATCGAGAAATGAACTTTCAGTGATTTATCGCAATTATAATTTAAGGATATTTCCTTCTGCCTGTGATTTGTTCACATTCTTCATGAAGCATTCATCCGAAGAATCGTTCTCTGAGGAACACAAAACTCTACAAATTGCACTAACTACGCCAGTTTCAGCAGCGAAATCAGAGCGAAGTTTCAAAGCAGACTGAATTCACTCACTGTTTGTTCAATTCATAAGGAGGACACCGGTGAAATGTCCAACTTCAAAAACAGAGTCATTGAAATGTTTGCCAATGCTCAACCACTGTATAAGTAATGTGCTATTTGTTGAGTTCACTTATATTTCTTCATTATTAACTATTTAGTGTATATATTTAGGCCGATATATTTTGCTGTACGTACTCTCCTTTGGAGTTTTTGTGGTACGGTATAGATACCCGTGTTTCAGAAATACCTGCCGCAATCCCATTTCCCTGGCCGAAAACTCTATATCGGGCCCCACTGGCGGAACTGATCCCGAGCCGCTACTGTATGCATTCAGGTCTTATAATATTGTAATTGGTCTTGGTTCACGCTCGGTGACTGGGTGTTTGTGTTTGTCGCAGAATTTTCCTCTTCATATTTACGCAACACTACCAACACACAATAGGGATTACCGTACATTCCACCGCGTAGCCTTGGCCTCAGCAAGAGCATCAGATCGCAAACAAGAGTCAAATCCACATGTACGACACATCTCGCACCCACTGGTGAGCTAGAACACAACAGATCCATGCCATGGTTACTGTACCAGAGGTATGCCCGACTCGTGCATTTAAAACTAGTGACTTGTAGAAGTCCATGAAGATCATGAAATCTGAAACCCATTTTGGAAATAGTGTGAACGTTTCTCGACATATGTCACTACTATCGACTTATGTTGTGCCCTCTGGGGTGAAAATGAAATATTAAAATTCAGGTTAAATTTTGTGCGTTAAGGTTTCCTAAACTGGAATATTTAGTGTTTGTTTTATATGTTCAAAGGAATCAACACTTCTATCTCTTCCCACACGCTTAAAGCGTTGGCCGCTGAAAAATGTTGTATATTTTTTTATCAACCAATCAAAAATTTTCTGATATCTATTAAATTAACCAATAAGAATTCGGGGTGTGTCAGGGCCTGGATTTTCCTCTCCGCTATAAAAGCCGAGGGCTGATGAGCCATGATGTCCTTTGTGACCGCTCCAGTCTAGAGCGTGTACGTAACGGAGGCTCCCTCGTCCATCTTCTGGAGATCCACAAGCTCGAGATAATGGCACTTTCGTCTTAACTATGTGATCGTTTTGAGAGCTAGCTTGAGAGGAAAGTTTCAAACGTCTAGTAATGTAACTTTGATTTTGTCAAATGTATATTTCAAACTTTAAATGTAAAATTCAAACAAGTCAAAAGAACTTAACCATAATCAGGGAATAGAGAGTGAGTAACTCTCATGTATTCCCTCTCAAGTTGACATTGAGGTGACCATGATTTTGTAACCGTTAAAATCTACCTAGCATTTCTGTAATTAAATATTTTCTCCATGTAGTCACCTCTCTAACGTCGGGCCATAAGCCCAAATAGGGTCTTACGAATTTCATGTAAGTATCAAGTAGTGAATGTGTTCGCCTCCTTACCATTTTGATTTTCGGCCAGTAACTTTACCTTTTGTTTTTACTAAAGGTCAGGTAGGATGGGTACTTGTTACCCTTGTTACAGTTAACATCATTCACTTCATTTCTAGGCAGTTAGACTGTTGAGCAGTTAGGACAGGGAGTACTGTTTCATTTTGTTAAATGTAGGTTGTGCCTGTATAGGCCAGGAACTTGTAAATTTCGAGAATAGTCTACAAATATGTGAATTTGTAGAACAAAAAGCTCTTCCCCTGATGTAGAAATTGGAAGATCCGTCTCCTTGACAGTTGATTGAACGGATCAGTAGCGCTGATTTAAAAATTGTAATTAGGGAGCTTCATGCTCATATTGTTAATTTATTGTTATCTAATTTTTCCAACATTGTACCCAAGCTAACAAGCTAGATCTGTATCTGAATCGTTATTTGTTTAGCAAAGTGTAAAATTTAATATTTGAAAAGAAACAGTAGAAGAGAAAGAAATATAGCTCCAATTTTAAAGCAGCTGCCATCGTGTTGTGAGGTGATTGCCGTAATATTTCTGTACTTATCTACGACGAAACACTTCGAGGTACTGTCATGCGCCTCGTGTTCCGAGCTATTAACGAGCTGGATATCTGCCAACACTCCTGCGTTTCGGTACAAGCTACAGGGATGTATGAACATCTGCCATCCACTCTCAATGTTCATAAGCGAAAAATTTGCATTTATATTTCAGAGAAGGTGCCTCTAGATTACCTTACATTTATACCGTAGGCCCAGTAGGCTTCGAAACACTGTGCCGGCGCAATCAACACATCAAGGCTTCACTGTTTCGAAGTATTGAGATCACTTCGTGTGCCATGTCGCGTGAACAGGAACCATCGATGCTTCGGAAGAGCAGAGCTTTGAAACAGTGACGGTGCTTTGTCCATCTCCTCGCCTCACTCCGCGTGGCATTGCCCTGAAGATAAGCCGAGACTCTTTATATTCAGAATCGCGAGTCAATGCACTCCACAATGTAAGGTCTTTCACACGGAAACATTACATTATTGTTCTCAAAGCAGGGTCACATTATAAGAGAATGTCGAAAATGTTTCTAAAATTATTTTTTTAAACTTCAATTTGAAGTAAAATTTTAAACTGGAATAGACCAAGTCTGTTACTATACACATAACACCGATCTTGGGCTCTTCTGAGATTTAATTACTCATTTTATAATTAATCAAGTTGGTCCATTTACTTAGACTACTTTTGCAACTGGATTACGTATACACAGAAAAACTATTTAAAACTGTTTTTAAATGTCGTTGATCATTTTATAATTATTCACATTAGTTACTGTTTAATGTGCATTTAACGGCTTTTAGTACCATTGTAAGCGCGTAATGAGGAAGGAAACGCTGTATATTACCGGTACTATATACTGCTACTACAATACCGTGCATCATATATTTATCATACTGTACGTTGTACACTTGCTCATTAAATACTTTTTGATCCTCATATTTTATCTGTATTAGAACGTCGAACATTTTAGTCCGTGAATGAGACTTAGCTATGAAACGTGGTTCATGTTCCTCCACGCCATCGCGAAGCACTGTTTCTCTTGGATTCCGAGACGGAAGTGCGCCGTGTGTCGCTGTGCCGTATGAACCATTCAGAAGTGACAGTTAGGCCATGTCTATTATTAAAACAGTATTTAAGCCACACGAGGCGGAATAATTCAGGCTTATTGCATTCTACGTTGTACAGATATATTCACAATATAAATCTAGCAATGATTCATCTTCTTGTTCTTCTTCTACAATATCCTTATCATATGTCGGCTGTCATCGGGGCGATCTGACCCTTGTTATCAGCAAGTTGGGGTACCGAGTCCATACCATTCTCGTACAGTCCGTAGCCAAGATTTTCTCCTTCTTCTCCTACACCTCTTTCCTTAAAGTATATCTTTGAGATAAACTAAAGGAGGTCATTTATTTATTTGTGTCAGTCGCATAATACAGTAAAAATTACAAGAGAGATTATACATATTACAGTGCCAGATATGAGCACTAGTATCAGGTGGATGTTATTCTTTACGTTGTCGCAATTCGCACTCTCTTTGAAGACTTCCACGTCGTCCAGGGCTCTCCGTAGTTACGGAGCAACTTCTATTCAAGTTTCGCAAGTTTCAGGCGAGCTGGATGAGCAGCCCTGCCTGATCATGTCAAAGCATCGTGAGAGAGGAGTTTTGCCTCGGTGTTGGCGCAGTGATACCTCCAAAGTGTGGCCACAGGTACACAGGTGTATCACTGGGTTCCAGTAGCTCTCCCATCTACTTGACCTGCAAGTTTCAATATGCTTCTTCATTCCTCACGCGAAAAGCATGGATCTGGGTTTTTGATGGATTTGGTTTTAACTTATAATTCACTAAACGTATAAACCACTGCACTACCTCATAATTTCGAATGATATTATACGTGACCTCCAGCTCGGAGTACTGTAGCCTCACATCTCAAAGGATGGTGTTCAGGCCTCAACAACATTAAGTAAGACAGGAGATACACAACACCGAAGTAAACATGGACGGAGAAAATGAAGTCCCTGTTACAGAGGATTTAAATAAATCTCTTGAAGACAGTCTTTGGGACCTAATTTCAACAGGACTGCTCAAGCTGTGATCAAGTGTGCAGGTGAGAGACCTAAAGTACTGGACTTGCTTTAGTGATGTGCCAGCTACTCTCAACTTTATAGGTTGAATGACATGTTTTCTTACGATCATTAAGTTAGTATTTTTCGTGTTTAAACGCACAACTCTGTTTGACCACACAGTTCGCTAATATCTGTGGACCTTCAGCACTTATTGCAAACCGAAGGGTATCATCCGCATATGGCAGATTATTTATTACGATTCCTTTAACAATACTGATATCAGAAAAGAACCCTTTCATAGAAGTTATTGAAGAGGAGTGGAGTTATAACAGAGCCTCATCCCTTGCTTTATTTCAATAGCAAAGGCGTTGGTGTTATCAATCTTAAGAGATGCGAACTGATGTTAATACAGGTTGGCAACGTTTCGGATATCTTTTCCAACCAGACCAATACCATATAGTATAGAAAATTTACCATGTAACCAAAGAAGTCTCTGGACAACTGGGAATAATGCAACACCAAGATGAATTAGTCTCTTCTGCAAGGAAACTTCCTGTCTTTCATGAACATATATACCTTGATCATGACCAAGGGTTTCTAGTGTAATGTGGAATCCGAACCAGAGGATGTCTTCATTTTACTATAACTCCCAAATTCCTTGGCCAGAACTCCAACCGCAGCCTGCTCAGCGACAATGATAATAGGCTATCAAGCCCCCTGATCTTTATCGTCAAATTAAGTCAGCAATACCCTTATGATAGGAACATCGGTCCTGGTTGAAATGGGCCTCTACTTTGTGTCAAAATTGGATGTCTTCATTTAAGGCACCATTTCGATGGATTCTGTTCCCGGACCACGCCTGGCTGAGGGTCGGTTGCTAAAACTGAACGCGACATTGCGTTCGAAGGGTGGAAGCGTCGCGGTTCGTGCGGCCACGGCCGCCGCCGCGTCCTGAAAAGAGCTTCACCCCGGTGGAGCTGGACCGGTCGACACCACCACTGAGAGTGTGTGAGACGGGAGGGTTGGTCCGCGCAGCGTCTTTGTGTATGCTGGCGCCGGTCCGCCGCCCTTGCCCCGCGACCAAGCTCGAAAGTGTGTGCTGTGTGTGCAGCGACCGAACATTTTGTACGACACGCACAAACCAAACACGACCTCAGAGCAGGCGAGACTACCCGCTGAATTTAAGCATATTATTAAGCGGAGGAAAAGAAACTAACAAGGATTCCCTTAGTAGCGAACAGGGAAGAGCCCAGCACCGAATCTCGCAGGTTCACCCTGCCGGGAAATGTGGTGTTTGGGAGGGTCCACTTAACCGGGAACCTGCGGCGAGTTCAAGTGCTTCTTGAATGGGGCCACGCTCCGCAGAGGGTGCCAGGCCCGTAGAGACCGCTGCGGCTTCCGGGAGGATCTCTCCTCAGAGTCGGGTTGCTTGAGAGTGCAGCCCTAAGTGGGTGGTAAACTCCATCTAAGGCTAAATATGACCACGAGACCGATAGCGAACAAGTACCGTGAGGGAAAGTTGAAAAGAACTTTGAAGACAGAGTTCAAGAGTGCGTGAAACCGTTCGGGGGTAAACGTGAGAAACCCCAAAATACCTCAACCGTGGAGATTCAAGCCTTATCCGCGCCTCTTCCCCTGCTTTGGCCAGATGGGTCTGTCCCCCTGCACGGAGAAATCCGGCGTCAGGTTGGTAACGGGTTTCTACTCGGCCGGGTAGTGGTGGGGAGGTCGGTGGGCCGCACGTCTCCCCTCGTTGGACGTCGCGAACCGTTGGGTGTCGGTATAAGGCCTGGGTGTGAAGCCTGTTCGTCCGCGTCGCAAGGCGTGTTCATCGGACCCCCGGTGTTCCGGCCGACGGCTCGACGGTATGTGTGCGCGGAGTTGAATCGCCGCCCTTCGGGGCAGGCGTCCGGCCCCTGACAAGCGAGGCCGCGTGGCATGGACGACGGACCTCCGGCCCCGCTCAGCTGTTGGTTTGGGGATGCCTCGGACAGAAGAATCTTGTAGACTCCTGTCAGTGGCGCAAAAGCTTCGGGTAATTTCATGAGCCGTCTTGAAACACGGACCAAGGAGTCTAACATGTGCGCGAGTCATTGGGTTGACACTAAACCTAAAGGCGCAATGAAAGTGAAGGTCCCGCCTCGTGCGGACCGAGGGAAGATGGGCCGCGCTGCTGTGCGGCTCCGCATTCCCGGGGCGTCTCGTTCTCATTGCGAGTTGAGGCGCACCCAGAGCGTACACGTTGGGACCCGAAAGATGGGGAACTATGCCTGGCCAGGACACTAGCAAGGGAGATGTGGAGCTACAGGCAAGAAACCAAGAGAAATCGAGTTTTGTGTAAATATGTTGGAAGGAAGATATTTTAAGATGTCCTTGGTGATGCGGGCAGTCACTTCACCACTGCCTGCTCCTTAGGCTCCAGAGCTTCCTGATCTCTTTGAGACTCTCGGTTCAGCTTTTCACGGCTGGTGTCCTGGCTGTATGCCGTGGTCGAATTGCGTTAGTAGTTGCCTATGTCCCACCGGAAACTGAGCGGGGTATTCCCAGGAATCCGGTCCGTATGAAGGTCAGTGGTGTACTGAAGGTGTGGCATCCAGTAAATGGAAGAGCAACCCGAAGCGGCAAGAAATTTATCTGAAGGGAAACATAAAACACTTTGTTGGTGTAGCTCTGAAGATGTAGCAAAATGAAACTGCCGTGAAAGTGGGAATCTGGTAACGCTTGTGGCCGTCGAGTGGAATGACGTGTTCCTATAAGATGTGGCTCAGCTTACCTCGCCTTTCCGTTATGTATAATAGACGAAGGACTGTTTACTACTCGGCCATGTGTACATACTTCAATCTGCACTCAACATACAACGGCCACACCCAGAAATCTCCTGAGCTGTGTAGTGATTACCTTCCTCATGACGGAACTGCAACGTGAGTAACAATTAGCCAAGTATACTCCAAATCTTCGTGATGTGATGATGATTACTGTTTAAAGAGGCCTAGCATCTAGCTCCTTGGCCCCTAATGATACGAAATGTAAAAACAATTTAAAAGACCAAATATTCAACCTCTGACCAGAATTCATATCTTGATTGTGAATAATGAATGGACGAAAGCAAGATAATCAGCGGATCCAACTCGAATATTAAACATTAAGAAGAATTCCAATAATCCATCCTACGAATACAATTATACACAAGACGAACAATTATTATGAACTTAAAACAATCAGCGGATCCGGTCCGAAATGGCGCACCTATCCAGAAGCAAACTTATAACAATGGCATATACTGACCAAGGAGCTGCTTCCAAAGAACATCCTTGAATCGATGATGCTTTTTGTCTAAAGAGGTCGAAAATCTAGGTGAATGGCCCCTCATAAGGGTACCTATCGCTAGTAAAGAAGAACCACGGTATTTCTAAAAAATAATGTAAACATTCGGTGTTCTACACAATAGGGCGCAACCCATAGGCATCTAAAAAACCCATAGTGTTCCCCACATAGTGGGTACTATTCACAGGGATCCGTTCTACCCCGCGGTATTCCTTGACATAGTGAATAGTAATCACAGTGACTCGTACTATACAGTAATGTTACCCACATAGTTGGTACTAATCACCGGGACCCGTATTATCCCGCGGTGTTCCTCACACTGTGGTACTAATGAGAGGTAAAACCTACACACGTGGTGTTCCTCACATAATGGGCATTAATGAGAAGTAACACCCCTAGTGTTCCTCGGAGGCAAACCAAAATGCTCCTCACACAGTTGTACAAATCTCAGGGAACAGTACTATCCGTGGTGTTGTTCAGATAGTTGTACGAATGACAGGTAGACCCCAGACCCGTGGTGTTCCTCGAAACACAAACCCATTGTGTTCATCACATAGGGGTACTAATCACAGGGACACGTACTATACCGTGGTGTTCCTCGGAACGAAACCCATGATGCTCGTCCCGTAGTTGTACAGGGAACCGTACTATCCTGTTGTGTTCCTCACATTGTGGTACTAATCACAGGTAAACCACAGATCCGTGGTGTTCCTTGGAACGCAAACCCTTGGTGTTCGTCACATATTTGTACGTGTTTCAGGGATCCATACTATCCCGTGGTGTTCCTCACATAGTGCGCACTAATCACAGGGTCCCGTACAATCCCGTGGTGTTCCTCATATTGTGGTACTATTCATAGGGACCCGCATTATCCCACGGTGTTCCTCACATAGTGGGTACTAATGACAGGTGACCCCCAGACCCATGGTGTTCCTGGGAACGCGAACCCACGGTGATCGTCACATAGTTGTACAAATCTCAGGGACTCGTACTATCGCGTAGTGTTCCTCACATAGTGGGAACTAATGACAGGTAAACCCCAGACCCATGGTGTTCCTCGGAACGCAATCCCATGGTGTTCCTCACATAGTGCGTACCAATGACAGGTAAAACCCAGACACGTGGCGACCCTAGGAATACAAACCCATGGTTTTCCTTACGCAACTGTGCATATCTCTGGGACCCGTACTATGCCGTGGGGTTCCTCATAGAGTGAGAATTAATCCCAGGAACGCGTACTATCAGGTGGTGTTCCTCACATAGTGGGTACTAATGACAGGTAAATCCCAGACCCGTGATTTTCCATGTTGTTCCTCACATTGTGGTACTAATGACAGGTGAACACCACACCCGTGGTTTTCCTAGGAACGCAAACCCATGCTATTCATCACATAGTTGTACAAATCTCAGTGACACGCACTATACAGGGGTGTTCCTCACAAAGTGGGTACTAATCACAGAGACCAGTTCTATCCCACGGTTTTCCACGGAATGAAAACCCATGGTGTTCCTCACATAGTTGTACAAATCTCAGTGACACGAACTATACAGGGGTGTTCCTCACAAAGAGGGTACTAATCACAGGTAAATCGTAGACCAGTGGTGTTACATGCAACGCGGACCCATGATGTTCCTCACATAGCGTAACTAATCACAGGGACCCTTACTATACCGTGGTGCTCCTCGGAACGCAATCCCATGGTGTTCCTCACATACTCGTTCAAATCTCAGGGACCCGTACTATCCCGGGTTTTACTCTCATAGTGGTACTAATAATAGGGAGCCGTATTATACCGTGGTGCTCCTCACACATTTGTACTATTCACAGGGATCCGTAATATCCCGTAATGGTCATCCCAGAGTGCGAACTAATTACGGGGGCTCGTACCATCCAATGGTATTCCTCACATTGTGTTACCTATCACAGGGACCCGTACTATCCCATGGTGTTCATCACATATTGGTACTAATGACAAGTAAAACACAAACCAGTGGTGATCCTGAGAACGCGAGCCCATGGTGTTCGTCACATAGTTGTACAAGTGTGAGGGACCCGTACTATCCCGTGGTGTTCCTCACATAGTGGCTACTAATGACAGGTAAATCCCAGACCCATAGTATCCTCGGAACGCAATCCCGTGGTGTTCCTCACATAGTGGGTACAAGTGACAGGTGGACCTCTGACCCGTGGTGTTCCTAGGAATGCAAACCCATGGCGTTTCTTACAAAGTCGTGCATATCTCTGGGACACGTACTCTCTCGTGGTGTTCCTCACAGAGTGGGAACTAATCACAGGGACCCGTCCTATCCCATGGTGTTCCTCACAGAGTGAGAACTAATCACAGGCACCCGTACTATACTGTGATGTTCCTGACAGTGCGTGTATATCACAGGTACATCCCAGACCAATGCTGTTCCTTGGGACGCAAACCCATGTTGTTCGTCACATAGTTTTAGAAGTCTCAGGGACCCGTTCTATCCCGAGGTTTTCCTCACATAGTGGGTACTAATGACGGACAAAACATGAACTTGTGATTTTCCTCGGAACGCATAGCCATGGTGTTCGTCATATACAGTAGTTGTACAAGTCTCAGCTACCCGTACTATCCCGTAGTCTTCCCCACATAGTGGGTACGAATGACAGGAAAATCCCAGACCCGTGCTCTTCCTCGGAAATCAATCCAATGGTGTTCGTCACATAGTTGTGCAAATCTGAGGGACCCGTACTATCCCGTGGTTTCCCTCACATAGTGGGTACTAATGACAGATAAAACCTAGACTTCAGATGTTCCTTGGAACGCAACCTATGGTGTTCGTCATATAGTTGTACAAATCCCTGGGACTCGTACTATCCCGTGGTGTTCCTCGGAACGCACACTCATGTTTCCACAACCAGATGCTGAAACACCCCAGCGAAGTTAGCTTCTTTTATCTCCCTGGGATCCTCTAACCGAATCTAGGCAAAGGGTTAGCCTCCGTCATAGTGATGGGTACTGTAAATACACAGTGATCCTCTAACAGACCCATGGTATTCCTCAGTTTGTGGTTCTAATCACAAGGATAGTGGAACTAAGCACAAGTAATTTGGTTCAAAATTCAGCATCCCTTGGTCTCGTCCTCCACGCACAGAGATCTGTGTGTTTGGTCCGCGAGAGCTATATTATTTCGCTCACGTCGACCGGAAAGCCAGGTAAGAACCCCCTACACGCCACCTGGGACGCAGCACGTAGGAGTAACACCTCTCCCCATGCTAAGACAGCGTAGTAGGTTCGTGGATAATCCGATGTTACTTGATGTCGTGTGTCCCCACTCCCTTACCGCTCTTACAACTGCCAATGGCTGCCATACAGAAAAGCCCCGGGTGACAGCGATGGGCATGCAGATTGCGAAGTAATTGTGTATGTAAATAATATGGCATGTGGAAAGGATGAGGCCTTACCGATTGCGAGATTGCAAGTCAGTATGCGATTGTTGTCATTTGGTGTGCTTTAAATCCAGGTTAAGTATGTTAAGGAACAAGGATTGCGAAGTAAGCAACTGTGGATACAAGGACTGAAGTGGAATCTGCTGTAGCGTAGGGTCAGCGGTTTCTCTTTCCTTTTGCAGAGCTATCTGTTGTGACGCTCATGTGATGAAGGCAAGGTCAGGGTATGGTTATACTGGTTTATTTGTAGGTAGATTCTTATTGAATATTATTATATTTACTGTTATTATTATTATTATTATTATTATTATTATTATTATTTTACTATTGCTGTGTGAACATGTATCTGGGCTGGAAGCCTGTTTTGTTCATTAATAATAAATACTAAATACTAAATACAGAAAAGCTGCATAAGATGACTGGACTCTAATTCTTCTAACCGTAACATTTTGAAGTCTGGTGGTGAGGTTTACTATTTTCCACGAGCTGGTGGGCAATCTGTTGAGCTGTAACTTTCGCATGACTCTCTGTAACTGCTTGGTTACAACTCAGACGTTTAAGAAACCTCCAGCCTTTCTGGCTACCCTTCCTTAGATCAGTGTCCCCCATCCCTCCTGTTATTAGATATCGCTTTTAATAAATCTTCCCCAGCTTGGACGGTATCGGATCTCAAATGATCTTTGACAACTATAAAATAATCAAAGTGCAAAATATTATTATGAAAACTTGCGTAAAATAAACCAGTAAACCCGTACATACAGAGGACGACGTTGAGCAGAAAATGGGAGCTGATAAAAGTTAAATATAGTCTGTGTATTCCAGTAAATTCTACCGCCCGACTCAGTGGCTGAATGGTCAGCGTACTGGCCTTCGGTTCAGAGAGTCCCGGGTTCGATTCCCGGCCAGGTCGGGGATTTTAACCTTCATTGGTTAATTCCAATGGCCCGGGGTCTGGGTGTTTGTGCTGTCCTCAATATCCCTGCATATCACACACCACACATAACACTATCCTCCACCACAATATCACGCAGTTCCCTACACGTGGCAGATGCCGCCCACCCTCATCGGGGGGTCTGCCTTACAAGGGCTGCACTCGGCTAGAAATAGCCACACGAAATTATTTTTATAGTAACTTCTACAACGCAGTCCGGTGTATTTTGCTATGTGTAGGTCTGATTTGACCTTGTAATATTTTAGTGGAAGTTTATCACAGTTTCAGCTATTAATTTTTGTGCTGAAAAGACACAAGTAGAAAGTTACGATGCTTGTGTATGGTAGAAGTGTCACTGTGTTATAACCGACATTTGGTCACATTTTTCTTAAGGATGGGACGTTAGATTGAGTGCATTTCTCATAAAATTTGTTCAGACGTAATGAGGAACATGTTTCCAGTATAGCAGTGAAATTTAGAGGAATTTTAAGTATGTTAATTTGTGAGATTTTATGTCCACAGACGTAGAATCTGTTGTATATGCAAATTGGAAAGTTCTGGTCAACTTCTAATTTGTAAATGTCAGTAATTACAATATTTATTTACTTGGCGTGTGTCTACATCACTAAAACAAATAATATTTACAAATATTATCTCATACTAATAACAATAATTGATTTCATAACGCTAATAAGTTGAAGACAGGGGAGAGTTCGATTTTAATCTATCTCAACAGTATAACTAAGATTTTTAGCATCTGAGGTTGCCTAAAGACATTTTCTGTGAAGCTAGTTAATCATAAAATTCATATCAAATGTTCGGCCTCACAAAAGGTCTCATTATTTTATCCAACAATAAGCAGGAACGAATTCAGTCCCTGGAAAACTTCGCGCAATTGCATCTAAAACGAATCTAAGACTCATATAAGAAAACCCAATACATGGAAGGATCTACTCGATAATTACACGAACAAAATCTGGTAACTCAGTTTCGCAAAACTACTCAGGTAAATAATTTCAAATACTTGGGGAAATCATCCAACAATCTGCATTAAATAATGAGGCAAACAGAGACAGATTTCTATATTACAAGTAGGCCATAGAATCACATGGAAAAGGTACGACAAAATATCAGTATCCCAGAACGCTAAATTAAAGCATTATAACACCGTAATTAAGGCTCAAACATTACACACGTCAGAAACCTTGATCAGTCGAGAAAGATAATTATCTAAAATGATCGAAAAACAAGATAGGGAATTGCTCAGGGTAACCATGGCCCAGTATGCATAGGAGTGTGGATGCATAGGAGGTCTCCGGAATTATATCAACATATTGAAGAAATATCAGATACAATCTTTGGAAAGGTGATTGAAGTTTGATTGCCATGATCGAAGAATAGATGATGAAAGACTCACTAAAAAGATATTTAATAATGTCTCCTCGCTAAAAGTCAGAATAACTAGATAATCGAAATTGAAAGGGACCTCCAAGAAATCAACATACCAGATGAAATTATATGGGACACGCCTAGCTTTAGAACGTTGGTGAACAAACATCATTTTGCTGAGAACCAAAGATGAGTACACCGTTACACAGAAGGAAGAACAGATGATAAAGAACAAAGAGGGAAGAAACTCTGGCAGGAGAAGAAAGCACAACCATCTGCAAAATAAGTACAATCGCGCTCCTTAGTGGGGCAAAACATTTTGAAATAATATTAAGTAATGGAATGAGCAATAATTACCATCCACGTGGTATGCTTTTTTGTGAAGGGTCAGTCTGCGATACACTTGTCAGGAGGTGATAGCTCGGGGTTCGGTCTATTGAGGTTTGGGGTCTATGTTGAAGTCAGTGTCATATGCGTCTGGACTATTGAATTTCCAAGTGAAGTGAGAGACTTCGTAACTTTCCATAACTGTCGGTGGTAGATAAGTTCTATTTGTCCACGTAGTTATGAAACCAAGCGACTCAGTGTGTGAGACATGCTCCTAGTAGATACTCCAGAGGTAATGGTGTAGATAATGCCAAGGTTTCTTTGTAAAAATGCTCGAGGGAAAAAATCAGGACAGAGTGTTTCGAAATATGGTAAGGTCCATGGTTTGAACACAGAATAAGTTCGTGTATCCAGAGGGATTCTTTGTTCATCCAATTAGTCCATTAGTACCAGTGAAATGCATATCAAATTCTACAGATCCCATTAGACTTGAAATAATTCGTGATGGCAATAATGTTGACCGATAAATTGTGATAATACAAGGAATTGGACGATCATTTGTGCTGTAGTAAAAGGCCATTCGTGGCAAGATTTGTTTGTCCACTTGTAAGCCAGTGGAGAGCGACAGGTATAAACCTGTTTGACGAGATAACAGGTGTTCACATTTATATGAGGCGGAACCTCTTAGGAAATAGAGGCCCGTGTTACAACATTATTGATGTTACAATAAATGGGGAGTAATTTGAATTTCATTTCTACTGCATAGGCAAATGACAAGAGTGGATTCTAAATAACATTCCCGAACACTTGACTATGTATTCTAGTTTCCATGTTTCCAAAACACAGTCAGAGTTCGTATTGCCCACTGAGCATTTAAATAATTACTTTGGTGTCAGAAGGTTGTCCTTAGATATTAAGATTTCCATTTCTTGATATATTCGTAGTGCAGCCAGGTGTTAACGACTGCCGATGGCGTGTCCTTCAGTGGAAAGCAGGATGGTGGTTGAAGTGCATGGAAGGGATTCTTGGGATTGCTCGCCCATGCTAGGATCGTGAAATTATGTAGCTAGCCAACTGCTCCTAGATGAGAGGTGAGTATTCTTGTTTGACACAAAGAGTCAGTACCACATGGTATTCCATAGATGTAGTAGCACCCTGCCATTAGTCCATGGGATACCCATGATTTTTTGCCACGATGTTCATAAAGGAGTTGTAATATTTTGTGTTTATATTTTAGCAGGACTATATAAGTGGATGCAGTTGAATTACGTGACCTAAAATATGTAAGGGTTACACATGAGTCGAGTTTATTTTGGGGTTTGACTGAAGGTTATAACTAACTGTTAAGATGATTTCTTTGCACAGGCTTTCATGAATTTATTCCAATCACTGACTTCAACCTGTTGTTTCGGTTCATGAAACATCATTCAGTCAATACAAATAACACTATTTTATGTTGTGTAATTTTACGCTATTATTCACTGGCACTTGATGTCCACTTGCTTTGGAGGGTCACTGTGGTCATAACAAACGTTCAATTAACTTCAACGAGAGGTCACTTTGGTCCTCAACCTTAAACATTAAGATAGTGGGTGACCATGATAGCTCAGGGATGTACATTTCGATGTTACTCAGATTCCTTTGAGGGTCCAGGTATCTCGTCCTATGCTGATGGACAATCAGTGGATGGCCTAAATTAACAAGGTATCGAAAGCACTTCCTGATATTTAGACGATCGAGAAATCGGATGCATAACGCACAGTTGTTTATGGAGCTGAGCAGATTGAATCTCATGTTGTTTTTAGTTAACCATAAACTGGTTTTCTGTGAATAGCCCTTCAGACGTTTTTGTAGTGGATATGAATTTCAATTCGAAATCGTCCAGCCGCAGCGTTATATTAATGTCACTGACCGCAGACCACTATTTATGGCCATATTTGTACACACACCTGGCCATATTTGTATACACACCCGCCATCATTTTTCATTGTCTTTTATTGAATAAAATAGATTATGTAGGCTTTCCTTGATACCCCAATAGTCATGTCTGGAAGTGACGAAGAGCCATTAACATCCCCTGAGACACAAGAGTTAACAATTCATGCTGAAGAACTGGAACAGGCAAACACCAGTTTGACATGACGAAAAGGGTTCATTACTCACTATGTCTCTTCAACACTTGCAACGTTGAAATATAAGCGATATTTAGTAACTTCCTTGTGGCTCCATTAGAGAAAAGAGAGAGGCCAATTCACTGCCACCAGGTAAACTAAAATAGAGAAAAGTATACTGCAGCTGTCGACATACGAGCCCCTACTTAAAGACGCCCCTCGAGAATTACGTGATATTCATGAATAGCTATGGGCACTGAAGTAGAACTTTCAATTTACATTCAGAACAGGCTAACAGACACAATATTATCGTACAAGGGCCGAGGGAGCATGTATAGTTTTCAGCTACTGGTCAACTCATAATTAAAAGAAAACATGACATGTAGGAAGGGGGAGCACAGGTGTGCTCAGGTTTCAGCAACAATTTCTGCAATTGCGTCGTATTATGACTTGATTCGGCACTTATTTATTCCCTTGAATTGTTTATTCAAAAGTTTGAATACTTCTTTCCTGCGCTTCTAGTCATTTACCAGTTTTCTTTGCCATATGATTCTTCTGTGTTCATCCGAATTACTTCTTATACTCGCCTCTGGACGGCTCCCAAGCGATTGTTAATGAGCACACTTCTACGTTGTCCGAAAACATAAAAAGGGTCGTCCATTGTTGAGATCAAGCGGTTATATATATGTATGGTTGATGAGATAATTCATGAAATGACCTTTTCTCATTTCGTACACGGACCTAGCATTATGTTACCTGAAGATTTTCTCTCAGAGAAAATGGCACAAAGGGATGGACCGCTCTCCGCTGTATGTTATGAGGTGTGCAGAACAGGTGCCGTTCTAGCTGAAGAACTTACTAATTCTCTGCTGTGTGCGATCGCATGTACCTCGCTATATCTCCGGAATTGGAGGTCTTGTGGAACTCCGGACACTTGTGTAGTAGTTAGTGGGACGTTAAGCGAAATAACATTATTAAATCACGTGCGGCTTAATTACGACGTGAAGTAACGCTCGTGCGCCGTATCGCCCGTGTGAACCGACAGCGTGGTGCTGCGTGCGAACGATTTGCCAAGAAACACGGAGGAGTGCGGCATCTCTCCAGTGTTGTTCACATGTGCATGGTTAACTTACATGATTCTCTGTACATTTTATCGCACTACTGAGAACTCGTGTGTGTTCTGATCTGAACTGTTAAAGTCACTTTCTTGGCTGAATATTTGTCACAGACATAACAACAGTATAGCTTCTCCCCAGTGTGAGTCCGCATGTGAATTGGTAGGTCGCTTTTCTGGATGAGGTATTTGCAACAGATATTGCGGCAGTGCGCCTTACATCCGTGTGAGTACTAGGTGGGATCTCCGGCTGAATACCCTGCATCAGACATTGCTTGAGATTGGCTTCTTGCCTTTGCCAGTCAGCATGTGAACTACTACGCTAACTTTGATGCTGAAGAATATGCCACAGATATTAGAGCATGTGATCTCCTATGTCGCGTTTCTGAATGAATGATTTGCCGAACACATTGCAGCAGTGTGATTATCGCCTGTGAGGGTACGCATGTGACCTGTTAGATGGGCGTTCTGGCTGAAGGAATTCCCACAGACGTTGCAGCAGTATGGCTTCTCATCTGTGTGTGTGTCCGTCTGTTACTTTCTTGGACGGTTTTTACTGCTGAATTACTTGCCACAGACAGTACACCAGTATGTATTCTCACCCGTGTAAGAACGCATGTGAATTGCATGGTTGTCTTTCCTGCTGAAAGATTCACCACAGACGTTGCTGCTGTATGGCTTCTAGCCTAAACGGATCCCCATATGATAAGTTAGTACGTCTTTCCTGTTGAATGATTTGCCACAGTCATTGCAACTGTTGGGCTTCTCGCTTGTGTGAGACAGAATTTGGTATGATAAACCGCTTTTCTGGAGAAATGATTTGCAACATACAGCGCAACAGTATGGCTTCTAACCTGTGTGAGAAAGAATATGAATAGCAAGGTAGGCTTTCCTGCTGAAAGATTCACCACAGACGTTGCAGCTGAATGGCTTCTCGCCTGTATGGGCCCGCATATGATTAGTTAGAGTGCCTTTCTGGCTGAATGATTTGCCACAGACATTGCAATTATATGGCTTCTCGCCCGTGTGAGTACGAACGTGATTAGCATGGTAGGCTTTCCTGCTGAAGGATACGCCACAGACATTGCAGGTGTATGGCTTCTCGCCTGTATGGGTCCGCATATGATTAGTTAGAGTGCCTTTCTGGATGAATGATTTGCCACAGACATTGCACTTATATGGATTCTCGTCCGTGTGAGAAAGAATGTGAATTGCATGGTAGGATTTCCTGCTGAAGAATACGCCACAGACATTGCAGGTGTATGGCTTCTCGCCTGTATGAGTCCGCGTGTGATCGGTTAGACTGCCTTTCTGTACGAATGATTTTCCACAGTCACTGCAACTGTATGGCTTCTCGCCTGTGTGAATAAGCTTATGATAAGATAAACCACTTTTCTTGATGAATGACTTGCCACATACAGTGCAACTGTGAGGCTTAACACTCATGTGAATACGCATGTGACCTGCTAGAATTTTTTTCCGGCTGAAGGATTTTCCACAGACGGTGCAACAGTATGGCTTTTCACCTGTGTGAGTTCGCATAATATCCGGACTATTCCTGAAATTTTTACGACATACTGAGCATTCGTTGATAATCACACTTGTTTGCAATCGCGTGCCTCCTGTCAGGATTTTCCTTTCTGTAAAACATTTATCAGAAAATCCGCACACTTGGAGCGGGTGGATCCTGAGGTGTTCCGACAAGCTGCTTCGGCTACCAAACACCTTTCCGCAGTGATCGCACTTGAAGGATCCATCTTCCTTGTGTCTCTTCTGATGTCGCAGGTGGTCCATCTTCCCAGCCAGGAATTCACTGCACACACTGCACCTAAAACTAGGTGATCCGCCATCCGGAGGTTGATGATCTCTATAGCTCACCTCGGGTCTCGATCTACAGTGACAAATTAAAACCATGTGACCAATAGTTCAACAGCCAACTCCACTACCATTCTCACAAAAGGGATTTGCTACTGGACATTCCAATCACTGATATCCAGTGCAGAGAGCTCGTTACTCATAAACATTACATTCCTGAGAGTAAACATCATCTGAGGTTAAATTTCAAAAGCTCTCACTTGTTACGAGGATGTGTTGCGTCTTTTGTTAATCACGATATCAGGCGGAAGAAACTTGTCAGCCGGGCTGAGTGGCTCAGATGTTAAGGCGCTGGCCTTCTACCCCAACTTGGCAGGTTCGATCCTGGCTCCGTCCGGTGGTAATTGAAGGTGCTCAAATACGACAGCCTCGTGTCGGTAGATTTACTGGCACGTAATAGAACTCCTGCGGGACTAAATTCCGGCACCTCGGCGTCTCCGAAGACCGTAAAAGTAGTTAGTGGGACGTAAAGCAAATAACATTATTATTATTAGAAACTTGTCACGGATTAGAAATGTACGAGTTAATAGACAACCTCATTTAAAGAATGCATGAGAAGTGGTCCAGCCTAAAAGGAGAAATACTCGTACAAGCTCTTTAATCCAGCACATATTATTCTATTGAAATCCGTAGTCTGTTCTCATACATAAAGGACGGCATATGCTTTGGAGTTCTGATCTTGTTGAACCACTCTGCGCTTTGTGGCAGGCAAGTAATAATTTTTGTAAAGGACCTTGTTCATGAGGTTGCTTGAGAGAATGTCAGTGTTGTAGATATTAATAAAGTTTAGAAGGTTTGCCGACATTCAGCAAGATCTGTTGAACCATGGCTAATCTTTTAGGAATGTTATTTTGTCACACAAATATATATATTGTATTTGTACATTGTTATCAAATCACTATAGCATTTTATTAGTCACTGTGTCGCTTTTCCGAATTATGTATCCTTGATGTGCAATCAAACAGATCCAACCTATATATAGGACGGTAGGTTTATACAAGGACGTTCATATTTACTACCATGTACTACATCAGTCTACGTCTTAATTCCTGTATTTAACACGGAAACCACTAATCCTGATGAAATCCTGGAAAAGCTGAAACATAACAAGTATACGACGGCTCTCTCCCTAGAATTGATACTGTCTTTTCTCCTCCAGATACTGTTGTTATAGACATTATGAAGGCCACACAGAATATGGCTTTGGTGGTAGCGTTTAATTACAATGTTCTAATATCCTGATTTTGAAACCACACGCAACCTATTATGCCCTTGAATATTCTTACAAGTATTACTTTAACAATACGGATAAAAGGAGCATTAAAATCAAGGCTTGAGCCAAAATTCGAGATGACAAGACGTTGAATTGCACTGTAGTGGATATTGCTGCTATGTAAAAGAAGGAATATTATTCTATTTATTTCAAAAGATCACGGGCAACGTGATTAATTTTAGTGGATTCATAACATAGTTGGATAGCATCCAATTCTGTGCCTGTCTCCCCACCACAGAGTAGTTCTACATATTCTACGGAAGAAGGGCGGGAAATGCAAATTTCTTGGTTAAAGTTGAGATCCGCTTACAACTGGCTCATGGAAAAATCGATCACGCAGGCTAAAATATATCGTAACATGAACTGGTACTTTCCAATTCATGCTCTATGAACTGAATTCACATGGCCCAGTCGAATGCATGACTGGCTCACAAGCAAAGTAATGCGAGGCCGACCACGTACTGTTACTGCACTCTTTGGAGAAAATAAGTGGACAAATAAAAGGGAGACATTGATTCCAGATATGACAGACTAAACCTCTTGATCATCTCACAAGATATTGATGTTGACACCACTAGACAACAGGGGGCAGAAAATACGACACTGGATTGTATGTCATGTGTTCTGTGGCGTATTACGCCAAGCAAAGGTGCAAAAGTCTGTAACCCTTCTTCTTTACGTGAATACGTGATTCTTGTGACAAGTGATTTATCAGGTTCACAATTAGTTTTTCAGTAAAATAATGTTTCATTTCGCATTGATAAATATTCTACACGAACCAGCTATATTGCTGTAACACGTGGCGCGTCCCAGGTGACGGATACGGGTTCCCCACTGGCCTGCCGATGAACTTGAGCAAAATATAATAGCTCTCACGTACCAAACATGTACAAAGTCTTTAATGGCAACTTTGGCGGAGATGGAGACTTTCAGTACGGAGCAGATGGTGGAAGAGGTAAACTAAATTTCTGGAAGTTAATACAGGAAAGAGGGTAGCGTCTCTTCTCTAGAGGAGAGGCTGCAAAAGGCATCTGTTCCCCGTGTCCGGAGCTGCGTTACTACCTTCTGTCATGAGCTCTAAACTGCTTCAAGGCAAGCCGGCCGTAAAATAATACCGTCACATCATTACAGAAATATCTCTCATGGTATCGGAACCAAGGATAGTGCAGCCTCTGGAAGGGACGCGCATTGGCAAGGCCCAGTCAGCATGAAAACTATGCTAGGGTTACAGTCGCACGGGCTGTGACGGCTAACCATGCAAGTACCCCCATTCTGTATCCCATCATTGAATTATGCCAGGATGAAGTAGCAAATAAGCCACTGAACTTGAGGAAAGGCTTGTAGGCATCTGAGAGGTTCGGGAAAAAAGATGGAATGGAGAAACGTCATGGGAAAAGAGGTGTGGCTACTAACTGATGTACAACAGAAACCGAAGAACAGCTCATGGTGTTGACATTGTCATATCAGCTAAATTTGACGGTTCGGTATCCGAGGTGCAAAAGTTTGACAATCGCTTGATATAACTCGTCCGCATTGGGGAGAGAAGGAAATTCCAATTTTTCAGCGCAACGCTCCACAAACTGACGTGCGCACGGAAACCAAAGATGCGTTCTGCGCACTGCCTGACAAGAAGACCGCTGACTGTCTTATCGCCGCCGATGATCTGAATGGACGAGTCGGACGGATGAAAGAAGAACTAACAGTCCATGGCGTTCATGGACATAGAGAAAAGAACGAAGATGCCCTACAAATTCGCGATTATGCAGAAACTGATCATCTCAAACACACGGTTCAAAAAGAGTGATATTTATCTACTCAGTACTACAGTGGCTCCCATCCAATTCGCATTGACTACATCCTTGTGCGAGGGTGAAATCTCGAAGATGTTCTAGAGATAACAGTTGTCCCTTATTAAATCCTTGCGATGCAACAACGACCAGTCATCTAAGCTGCGGATAAAGTCACCAAGAGCCCAATATTCCACAGGAAATAGACAAATTGGGATCAAATGGTTGCCGCTGAAGAAGGAGACTAACGTTGTTGCAAAAGTTACAGAGTCACAAATCACCATAGTTGAGCCGGACTAAACTGAAAGACGCCTTTCGCTCTATTCCTGGAACAATTAAGTCAGGGCGACGACAACGAAGGATTAACCATGACATATGGCTAAGGAATGAAGATGTTAAATATGCAGTACCGTTGAAGAAGCAGCTGTAAAACGAGTTTCTTGCTCGTTGGAATGCCTACAAGGCAGCCAATCGTAAAATGAAGGAGGTCTTTGCCGTAAAAGCAAACCGGTAGGCAGGTCTATATGTGAAACATGACATGCGCGAATACGAGCGGAATTTTTAACGGCTAGTCCAATCGAGCCATCGCAAAACGTCAGAAGTCCAACGTTTCTACGGCATCAATGAGGAAACAGACGATTTGCTACTGGACAGGCGGGAAGCGCGAGTACACTGGAGGAACTATTTTGACTAAATTTCAATCATGGAATTTCCGTATCTACCAATCCTAATCACCTCCGCTGTTGAAGGTCCAATTTAGGAAAATGACGTCACTAAAGTCCAGGCTATGCTGAAGGAAATGAAACCAGGGAAAGCCATCTGTCCCGATTATCTTCCGGCAGTTTTTTTCTCTCAATGTGGGGAAGCAGCAGTATGTCTAAAGCAAGCTTTTCAACCATATCATCAAAGAAGGTCAAAAACAAACAGACTGGCGACGGAGTATCCATTCAGAAATAAGGGAAGCCCTGGCGATTTCTTTAATCACCGCCGGATCATACTTCTGAGCCACGCAATGAGAGACTTAGAACAAATCTTCGACAAAAGGATTAGCGATATAGCCAAACATATAACAAGCCAAGCTGGATTTGTGTAAAATTGTGGCGCAATAAGAGAAACCCATGCTGCCGGACTGTTACTTGAGAGACACTGTGAAAAGAATAAGAGGCTTCATCACAAATTTCTGGACCCTGAGAAGGCCTTCCATCGGGTACTTTATGACCTAATCAGTCAGCCCTACAAGTACATGGCATTCTAGAGCACCTTGCTGAGAGGGTATAATTGCTCTACAAAGAACAAATGAGTTGTGTTCAAGCTGCCGCAGGAGCGTCTGATGACTTCCGCATAACTGTAGGAGTCCATCAAGGCCCCGGCTGATAACCACTGCTGTTCATTCTTGTGATGGACACAATTACCACAAACCTGCATAGCCCAATACCATGGACACTTCTCTAAGCAAATGATATCATTTTGGCTGAAGAGAATAAGCTTGATCTGCAACGTCAAACAGAAGACTGGAACAATCGACTAGCGCAATAAGCCCCGCGCCTCAACAAGAACAAGACAGAATACATTGCATTACATCGTCGAGAAGTTGGAACCATGCATGTTGACGTTGAAGATATAACACGAGTAGGGATATTTAAGAATATTGGCTCCACAATCTATGATGATGGCCGACTTACTGATGAAGTCAACTTAAGGATATACAAAGCCTCACTGAAGTGGAGAATGACAACAGGCGCCCTTCCGAACTTTGGACGAAGGGCCATCTCTAAACTAAGTTCTACCGAACTGATATCTGTCCTATCGATATCCATCCTGTCGTTTTCTACGGCAACGAATGCTGCCCACCTCTAGAGGTAGAACGCCAACTAAGCATCATGGATACGAAGTTGCTTAGGTGGAAGGCTGGCATAACTAGACTAGATCACATTTCAAATGATGTTATTAGAAAACGTTTGGCATTGCACCGATCCAGAAGAAAATTGGGGAAAGGCGTGTGCGCTGGTTTGGGTATGTGTTGCGTGCAGAGGAAGATATATTGGTAAAGTCAGATTATACACAGAAAGTCGGTGAAAAGAGGCGCTAGGGACGAACCAGACAGCATAGACTGATAAAGTGCACAACGGCCTGAAAGTTGGAAGACTACATGCAGACATGGCCCAAGACCGAACTAACTGGAATCAATGAATCACAACACCGGACCCTGCCACCACAAGCAGATTGATGAATATTCTGTTACAAAAATGGGATGCAATGGATATTTTACACATCCTAACATTCAAATTAGTTTATTGTATGTTCAAATTTTCTCCCCTAAAGCCTATGTCCGATATCTATAAAAACTTATTTTCACAAAATGGTGTTCGAAAGGCTGAACGCTTCTGAATTTCGTGTTTAAGTGACTCCTATAAATGCATTGTGAAGAAAAATTTATAACTCAACAAAATAAAAAAATGGGTATATCTGTGTTAAAAGGGAAGGACAGTTTGAATATCCGGTGAAATTCTATGAGTACCAACAAGAGAGGAGTCCGTCAGTGTATTCTAGCCTGAATAGAATTTTGCAACTCATATTTGTGCTTACATACGTCATAGACAGCAGACGATCATATTAATCAGTTTGTTATTTTCACTCCGATCAGCCTATAAAGATGAAGACCAAGGAGGAGTGGCACAAAGTGGACAGCTCAGGGCCATGTGACACTCGACGCTCTAAAGCTGGAAGGAAACCAATAACTAAGTGGTTAGTTCAGTACTATGTTCCTCTACACAAACGGAAGTAAGCCTCATCACTATTTATCTCAGGGCGATGTGTCTCTCCACAAATGGAAGGTAATCTCATCACTAATTGGTAAACTCAGAAATACGTGTATTTCCACAAGTCAGCAATTAAGGAAATTTTATGAATCTTAAAATCTTTTCTTATGTAATTCAATACCAAACTGGCATTGCAAATCTTTTAGAAATTTTAAAGGAAGTCATTTAAGTTGTGGCATGATATTTGTAGACTGCTGAAATGAGAGTGAGGAAACAATAGCGCGTAAGGTGAGATATAAAACAAAGTGGGAAGTACCAGATAAGATCCGGTCGACTGAATCCTTCAGAAGCAACTAAAATCTATGATGTTAAATGGACTAAGCTATGTCGACAATGGACTGTCCTCTGAAATATATGCCAGGAAAGAAGAAGACACATAAAATGCATGTCGCTTTGATGGTCCGAGAGTGTCTCTGCACAAAATATATTTAGAAAGTAGAAAGCTACTTTAGACTACATCAAAAATAGAAATATGATTGTGTGTGTGAAAAGGATTCATAAGCAACATTTTTACTGGTGGTCATAATACAAGATTGTTCTCTAACGTAGCCTATTGTGTCCTGTTACACATGAATTACAAAGAAACTGCAGGATTTAAACCTCGAAGAATTGACTACTTGGTCGATCTTCAGTTGTGTGCATGGTTCTACTCTGACTAATCAGAGAGTGTGAGCTGGTACTGGGTAGTTCTGAGGACCGACATGAATATTTCTTGCCACTAGTTGTGAAAGTACAGTAGGAACAAGTCAATGCATCACATAAGAGTCGAGAAGACTAACCACACACGAAATCAAATAAACCATTCAGAAGTTGTAGTTTCCGTCACAAATCTGGTTTGAAGTCAAACCTTAGGCTATGACTAGCCATTGCATGACCTGCTGATACAAGGGCTTGGTTAGGAGCACCAAACCCACACTATACAATCATTTCCCAGGGATTATCAACGATAATTTCTCACAGTAACCAATAAAGGCGTGACAGCAAAAAATTAATTAGAAATGTCACAACTACAGTTCAAAAACACTACAGTGACAACAAATACAATTTTGAAAGAATATTATATCACTACGTTATTTACCTATTATTATTATTATTATTATTAGGATAGGGCAACAAGTTAGTTACAAATATATAGTATTTACAAATATACTGTACCAGTAAAGCCTAGATCCTGGTCCATAGTTATGAAAAGAAATGTTGTTCTAGCATATAAGATCCGTCCGACGTACGAACATCTAAGTAAAAGAATGTTCCAGTATGTACCAGACTCCACGAGTGCGCTAGGCGAAGTCAAGTGACGTCACCTGTCGTTCAAAGCTCACCTCCCCTAGAGATATTTCTCGAAAATACCTTTTTTTTTCGCAAGTTTTCAACGCCTGTACCAATTTTAATGGAACAAACGCTAAAAGGTAGAGGACGTCATGAAAATTAATCTCTAGAAATTCCAAATTAATCCATCCTATGGTTGCTGAGTTACAATGATTTAAAATCTAACAGAAATTACGCACTCACGGTCACATGGCCGAGAGAGAAACTACCCCTCCCAGCGCCAGCTTTATATGCCACTGGGTCAAGGCTAACAGGTAGTTGTGTGTTGAGTTGAGTTCAGTTCATTGCAAGCAGTCCAGTCTAGCAGTGCAGTATGTGTATGAGTAAGAGAGAGGGGAGACTGGCCCTCACATAGTATGTTCGTGCAGTCTCGAAGACAGTACTTTTCGTCGTGTTTCGCGGAGACGAATTTACAGGCTAGTAAATCGCCATCGTACTTGAAAAAAAGACGTCGCACCGTAAGTAGTCTATTGTGCCGCGACTAAGATATAACTTACAGACATTTCAAAGTATAACACGTACGAAATCAGTGAAGTTCGAAGTTATATATTGGACATTCACAACATGACGTGCGGACTTCATTAATTGCACACAATATTATTATTACCTACAGAAACTGTCGTGTACAGTAACTTTAACTACTCTAGAACTTATTTTTTAACATAGCACATCTTTTTATTTATGTGCCATATTAGGACATGACGTGTTACAGTGATAAACTTAGTGAAAGTTAAGAACTTTTTCTAAAATAAGATAGTTCTATCAACATTAGAGAATCAGTGTTATCTGTCAGGACAACGATTTAAAGACTGTGGTTGGTAATGAGAAATATTACATGTTTGCACTGTGTTGGACGTTCTCAGTGACAGTTTAAAATAGTGTTGTTTTTTTTTGCAACAAGGACTGTGATCACTCATTGGACGTCCTAAAATTAACATAGTATCCGTAAATACTACTTGCATGTTCCGTGAGTAGCAGAAATCTTCAGAAAATTCTACAAGATCCAACTACCTTCAACATCATTTCATCTATGACGTCAACGTGGTTTCTTCGTGGAACTTCAAGTTCGAGTCATCATCCGCACCCGCGGAATGTTCCAGATTCTCATCAGTAATCGTAAGCCAAGTTTTTTTAAATAAGTGAGTAGTCACAAACTGACTTTCTTTTTTTTCCCCTTTCTTACCAATCGTGAACAGTGGTTTACCCAGTGCTGCGTGTGACGATACTTCGTATTTTTCCACCATTATTCAAAATTCATATTTTAATGATAAATCTATTTTCAAAATCTATTTCACATAAGAAAGACTCTAGGAGTTTCAAGTGTTCTATGTTTCAAGGCTCACAAACTGAGAAACTCTCAACAGAAGTTCAAATTCTTATTTTCAAATATAAGTGTCATAATACTTAGAAAGACTTTAGGCGAAAGACTGACACTTTATGTTTTCGCAAAAGACTATTGGATCTGTGAGATTTATTTATGTTCACAAATTGCATTCAAGAAGATTTACGTTAACCCTTTTGATTTCAACAAATTATTTGCATTCTATATCGACATTGCAGGGTGGTGAATTGATTAACATTATTAATAAATTGTTTGAAAAAGGGTATAACCATCTATTATTCGCCCTGCGAGACTATCCTGCTCTGTACTGGCTCCAAATACCAACTTCCACTACCTGAGATCCTTCTCATGCCTTACGCCCCGAACTTTTACTGGTACAATACACAGACAAGAAACATGTTTTATAGCAGAATGTCCAGTTGGGTGATCCACTGTATGGCTTCCTCTATTGGTTCCACAACGTCGTGTTTATTCACTTACAATATGGGGATCATCTGCCGAGATGCACCACAGTCGCACTCTGGTGATGAGATATATTTCCACTTATAAAGGGCATCCCTGCATCGTCCATGATTTGTCTCACCCGATTCAGAGTGGTCCTAATCTTAGGCGGTAGATGATGTTCACCAGGAAGATGTTCACCAGAAAAGATGTTGTGTAAGGAACTGTCTGTGGCAACTTTCCAGCGACTTCTCCATTCTTCTAAAGAGTGAAAATTCCCATCAGCCAATGTGACAGCATCATGCAAAGATGGATGTCGTGACCTGAACCTCGTTATCTTGACAGAATTGGGAGCCAATAAAGGGGTGTGGATTGGATAGTACCAGATATTAACCGCATGCTAGCATTCTGTTGATTATCAATTAGTCTTGTATATGGGCTTAAGCCATACAATTTCTGAAGGATAATATTACGTGTTTTGACCTTTTTGGACAGATTCATAAGATGTAGTTTGTAAGATAGTGTGCGATCAACTGTAATTTCCAAATATTTGGGATAGCTGCTGTGCCGAAGTTCTTGATGACAAAAACGTATGTGAAGTTTAATGCCAGCTTGGCGATTATTCTGTATTGTTAGGGTTAGGATTCAGTTGCCATTTCTTGAAGTACGTTTCAAGTGAAATCAGGTCTCTTTGTACCACTTCTTCTGTCACACTAAGGTCTCGATGATGAGTGGCTAGTGTTGTGATATCAGCATAACAAAATTTTCGTGATGATGTTTCTGGGAGATCGGGGATATAGAAATTGAACAGTAGGGGAGACAGTACCGATCCTTAAGGTAATCCATTTATGAGCTTCCTTTCTCTACTCATACTATTTCCCATACACACTCGAAATTTTCTGTCATTGAGCATATTGCTTATAACCTGCACGGTGGTCCTACAGGTTACAATTCGGAGAAGCTTGTAAATTAATCCTTCCCTCCAGACTGCGTCAAATGCTGCTGTAAGATCAATGAATACAGCTAAGGTCTTGAGTTGTTTCTGGAAATCTGCTTCCATGTGGAATGTCAGTGAAAGCACTTGACCGCAGCAGCTGCGATTTGGCCTGAATCCGGCTTGATCAACTGGAATACGCTGAAAAATAGTTGCGCTGATTCTGTTGTAGACTAGCCTCTCAAAAAAGAAGGGCAATTGGTCTATAACTGCTTGGGTCATTGGCAGGCTTACCTGGTTTCAAGATGGAAAACATTTTCGTTCGTTTGAATTCTGCCAAGAGTTGTCCGTTCTGCAGAAGGTCGGTAAGAAACCTTGCCAGCTAACTTCTTGCATTCTTCGTTAAATGAATGCGAAATTCTGGATGAATGTCATCAAAATCTGGAGCTTTATTTGGTTTAACGTTTTTGACAGCAGCATTGATGTCTTGCACCGTAAGCGGTTGTGAATACCTTGATGTGCGTGGTGTTGTTGATTTCAGAGTTTTGAGCTGGCGCCGTATGTATTTGGTATGTTTCTTATCTGATGGAGTTTGGGAAGTTGTGACGATGTGAGATGCTACTTCATCCGGAATAACTGCAGGCTCTTTCTTCACTAAAGGTGTCCTTCCTCCAAGTTTTCTGAGGAGACCCTAAGCTCTTCTACTGGAATGAGTTAAGTCGATATTCTCCACTGTTTCAATTCACCGTTCTCTCCGGGTAGTATCCATGCCGGAAAGAAGTTCATCAGCTATGTCTTCATCACCAGTCTGCAGATATTCGTTATAGAGCGCATCAGTCTCTACATTCCAACCAGGGATGTATTCTTTTTTATGGCCTCCAGGCATACTCTTCTTAGCCGCCATCATAACTGCACCTACGAAACGCTTGTAACTGTTGTGCTTGGGAGCAATCCACCGAACGCATTATCCAGTTTAGCGGTAAATGATGACTAATTTGTTATTCTGAAGTTCCTCCGAGCATGTGGTATTGACCGTACAACAGGAATTTTGATGCCAATGTCCACTACGATGGGGCTATGTTGACTGTGGGGAAAATGTCTTAACACTTTACGACTGGTATGTAAGGGCTGTCCTCCCTCATTGCAGCTAGCAAGAAACAGGTCAAGATCGGAATCTCTATTCCATGCAGCTGATTGGAAAGTACCAAGATCTTTTAGGTCAAAAATCAGATGGAGATTGTTCATCTCTGTCCATTCTACGAGTTTCGTTCCACATTCACTGTTATTCGAGTACTTCCATAGTTCGTGTTGACTGTTGAAGTCGCCTATATAAACTGCAGGATGTTGAGCAGTAGGTAGAACGGTACTTGGCCACTGTGCGTTTGGGGCTTTATAAATGTTAAAAATAGTAACATCTGCCACTCGCACAGTAACACAATGGATGTCTTCATCTTCGTTTTGAAAGAGCAGTGAGGCATCTTGGATATTATTAAGATCATAAGTAGTTATACCATGTGCACTGTGATATGTTGCACCAAGAGCCGTATAACTTACTCAGAATATCTGGAGGCAATAGTTTCAGATGGCATTTCAGATGATAAGAATGTGATGAACAAATGATGCAGAGACAGTGAAAGAAAGAACAATTTTTCCATTGTTGCTTAAAGATATTGTAAACAAATATACTGCAAAATATCTAGCTTTAACAGAGATTCTTTTTTTGTAGATATATATTGAATAAAACTACGAGTACATGATGGAACATTAAATATGATCTTAAAGTTCCTGAATATTTTAGATAATTTTAACCAATAGAATTTTAAGATATTTGCGTTTAAATGTAACCTTGTGAAGAAAGGAAAACTGATGAAAATGGCCAGTTTTTGGAGATAAACCAACCACTACTGAACACAGCTGTGAATAGGTACAAGATATTCCTTATTATGTAGGATTTGTAGTGTACGTACTTTGTTTCTTCTTTGATGTACGGCAAGAGCTGATCATCAGTTTGTTCCTCTATGAATATTTCCTCCTTAGTATTTTCGGAAGGCTATAAGTAAGAAATAAGAAAAGTAGAATAAAGAAGTAAGGGAATAAAAATATATAGGCCTAAACAAGCAACAGTTGAAAAAATAAATTTCATACTGGCACAATAAGAGTATAATTAATTTATCTCTCATTTAAAAAATATATAATGGAAAGGAACAATAAAATCAAAATTACTTTAAATGCAGGAGAGGTGTCTACCTTGGTGACAAATGGTACTCAAAAATGCATTATTATTATTATCAAGCACTAAATTTTAATAGAACAGAGAAGAAAACAATTTCCTAAAATACAGTATTACACAATTTACGCTATTTTTTCTATTAAGCACACAGCTCATCCTTAATAAATGTATATAATTTACAAAATTTTACTCATAACATCTCCTGTATTACAAACATAATCAACACATATACAACTTGTGCAACTACTTCAAATAATACTATACAACTTCTATTAGATTGAAATTTACATTGCATTTATTCATTTTATTTTTTACCCTTTTTGGAACCTAACTTGCATAGTGACCTGCTGTGTTTTAAACCGAGTCCCTATTGCCACTGCTTTTCAGACAACTGATAAGACAGATAAGAACATGAAAAGGAACACACTGTAGGATAGCCGTAGACATGGTAGCATAGAAAAGGAGGAACATTTGTAAATATATTAATTTAAAATTACCTACATATTTGTGAATATTCAGCAGAGTATATGTACACATACATCTGTGGGTGGAGGAACTTCTGTGTATGTGTACATGCACACTTTAAGGAAAATAAATTATAATAAACACTATCTCCAAATCATAACCCAATACCATTTCTTGCTTCTGTTTCTCTTTCAGTTGATCCATAATTCCACAATGACTAGCTAATTTCTTCACCCTCATATATTCACATTCCCCTGTTTCCATATTTATGTACATGATTTGACGTGTCACTTCCTTGTTCATTTCCATGTTCCTACATACTTTCTTTCCGAAAACGCTCCACTGTAATATCAAATAATCACACAGTATTCCCACCAATTTTCCAACAAGTGGACAATACTAAATCATAAGCATAGAAATATCCATCATCAATCTCTGTACATCACATTAAGACCACAAACATAAATCAGTCAACGTCCCAATCAATAAACGAATCAATCGATGAATGGTTAATTAAACAACATCATTCAGGGCTGTTGGTTGTTTATGTAGAAAAAGATTGTGGAAATATGTGAAACAACTCCCATAATAAATTATTTCAAACACTTCCTATAAGTGAACATTTGCCAAAATTTGTACCCATGAATTCAAACTTATCTTCATGTTGTGACCTTTCCTTCACTTAAAGAACGTGACTTAAATGTATTCTTCAACTAAAGCCATTCAAAACCATCTCTCCAATGACATCTCAGCTTTTCGAACAGCTTGTCCAAGTCTTCCCAGCTGAAACTTTGCAACATCTCTGTAACTCAACTCTCTTGTTAGAGTTCACCCACAGAAAATGGATCTATTTCTGTGGATTATTTCCTGTTCTCTACTCAAGTAATACTGGTGATAGTCCCATAGTCTCATTGTGGCTTTGCTGGAGATTTATATGCTCTCTCCTATACAACGCCTAAATAAAATCATAATCGTATTAAGAGACCTGAAATTTTAATTTTCAATATGTCTATATGATTACTACAATGAAGATATACACTTATTATGAATAAGTAGGTACTTACAGAGATCCCCATGAAGAACTTCCACCCCATCAACACAATAATTAAACCAGAGAGGACTCTTTCTATTTGTGAAACACAGAACCTGGCATTTTACCCTGTTTACCAATATAGCATTGATCGATGTCCATCTTACAATATTGTCAAGGTCAGTTACTCACAATCCTGAAACTTATTATTACACAGAGCCTCATCATTTCAGTTCATTATTCATATTGTTTCTATATGTATCAGAAAATAAAGGTCTCATAATACTGCCCTGTGGGGCCCAATCCCATAATAGTTACAGGATCAAATAAAGCTTCACCTACTCTAATGCCTTGAGATCCATTTTCTAGAAATACACCAGACGTGGCCAAATTTTAATAGTAAAAGGTATATTTCTATCTTCATGTAAATTATCGACCTTTATGGCCTAATCCTTGAACATGTTTGGTGGTAAAGTGACCACTTCGGATATCCCTGTCCACGCTGTTTTATTTGTTCATATAGTGGCTATCGTGAGAACCACAATGTAATTTCTTTATTCACATGGTTTTGTGTCATTTTTGTTAGTGAACATTTTCTGTTGTTTATCGTCTATATCTCATACTGTTGCTGTATGGAAATAATGTGACCTATTGTTAAGACTGTGCATTCTGTATGTTACATGCATTATTGATACTATTCACTAGTTCAGTTGATATTTCTTAAGAGTGGTACTAGAGAATTGTCAAATTTTGAGGTTATGGGGAGACGAAAGGCCTTTTTGCCAAGAAAGATAGGCATTGTCAGAGAGCTACTTGTTGAGAAATGTTGTTCACAGCAAGAGATAGATTCTATATTGCAAATATCACAGCAATATGTAAGTAGAATTTTAAAATGTGAAGATAAGGGGAAGATAAAATGTCAACAACGTGTTGGAAACTGTGGGCGAAAGAAGAAACTAACCAGAAGGAGGAAGCAAAACTGATTAATTTGTCAGTAAACAACCGCAAGGTTACTAGTTTGGATTTACGTACGATATTAGAAGAGTATGGGTCATTTGTACTAGCCAGTACTCTGAGGCGAGAGCTGTTTAATGCTGAAATGAAAGCAAGACGACCTCAAGGAAATGCGAAGATTACTCCTGCTATGGCTGCAAAGACGTTCCAGTGTGCCAACACACTCCAGAATTGGTCATCCAAGTTATGACAATTACTATAATTCCTAAATTATCATTCATTATTCCATTTTAACCCAATCTAAGTGATGTGACTGTACAGTACAGTCAATGTATGAAATTTTTCTTTCAAACTGTACAGCTTATTGCATTTAATGCTAGGCTTATTTGTTTTATTTATTTCAGGTTTGTTTTAGTGACGAATCGGTATTTCCTGTCAAAGAAGAGACAAGTCAATATGTCAGAAGATAAGGAGAAACATTCCATCCAGATTGAGTGAGGTATCCAACTTCAGTGATGGTCTGGAGTATGTTTCCTTGGTACGACGATTTTATATTGTAGAAGGAACTATGAGACGTGAACAATATAGCATTAAGAACCCGTTTTATAGCTCAGGTGCAAGAGTGGTTTGGCAAAAGTGAATTTATTTCTATGCAAGATGTCCTTGCCACCAAGCCTAGAAACTGTCCAGATATGAACCCCATAGAACATCCTTGGGCGATAGCAAAGAAAAATCCAAGAAAAACAAATATAACGACAAAAATTGGCTTTATTGAGAAGCTCGTTCAAATCTGGTGTCATGATGACAATTTAAGGAGTCAGTGTAAAATACTGTTTGAGGGTATGCCTAGTCTAATCAAGTCACTCATGAAAGCTAAGGGGGTGCATACCAAGTACTAATGTCATCAACTTAAAAATTGGTAACATCTTATCTGTTCAATTCTCAAATTTTTAATGTTTAATAATTTGGCCACCTCTTTATAGTCACCCAATTTAGCCACTATTTTATCCATCCCAAACGCACTAATTTTTATCAGTAGTTTCCCGAGATCTACCCTACGAAAATCCTTAGATATGCCAATCGTGATACATTTGACCTCGTGAATCTAAAATATCTGCTATATCTTGCTGGAATCTAAAAGATGAGCTTCAGTGGAATAATGTTTCCTAAATCTGAACTACCTTCTATCGAGCCAGTTGGTAATTTCGTAAATGTGTATAACATAATCAGAAAGAATGCATTCCAAGAGCCTGCATGCAACACAAGTCAAGACGACTAGTGTGTAATTACTGGCTTTAAGTTTAGCACATTTTCTCTATACACAGAGTGCTACTACACTAACTATTCATTCATCTGGTATAGCTGGTTCATACATACTCTAATCAATATTTCAAAGAATTGACTTTCGTATATGCCCAAAAATTTTACCCATCCCTGCAGCATTTCTAGTTTTAAATTTTTGTATATTACCTTCAATGTTTCGTATAGTTGATATTGTAAAGTAATTTCAAAGGATTAGGTGAGATTGTCAACTGCGTCAGGTACTGCAAAAGGACATAACCAAACCATTGGTGACATATCCTATGCGTCACGAGTGACGGCTGCGATGCCCATCGACTAATGAAGTATACACATTCACATGTTGTGTAATTGCTACTTCATACCTTTCTAAATCTGTCAACATTCAACACCGTACACAGCAACAAGCCGTAGTAACACGGCTGAAAGTAATTCCAGTATCAAGGAAGACAATGTACACTGCCGGCTGGTGCTCTCAGTGCTTTTCAATTAGCATTCTGGCAGTGAAAATTGCATGAGTCGTTCCAACACCCTTAATGAAGATGCATTGTATAGCAATAATGCCCGCGATTTCACCCAGTCAATAATGAAGGCTACTCTAAAAGATCATCTCATGTACAATTGGGTGCAATTTGGATGGTAATTTGCACATTCTGATGAATCGTCATTTTGCTCAAAAATAGGCACAAGGATGTTTACAGCCCAATGACTGGGAACAGAGCCAGAGTCAACTCTGGCACTGAATAAGCTTGTCAGCCAGTTGATAATGAGTTCTTTAAACTGCCTCATCTTCCAGAAGTTTGCTGGATGGTCATCCGGTCCTGGTGCTTTTTGGTCCTCCATACTCCCAATGGAACTCTCCAATACCTTTGATGTGATGCATAAGATGGGACTTACCATCAGGAATAGGGTGATGTGGTAATTCAATGCAGGAAATATCTACAAATTTTGTTCCCAATGATTGAGGATTTATTGCTTGTCCTCTAATCACTGGTCATCTTTGTCTCTAATGCAGACAGTGTGCTCAGTACTTGTGTCAATTTTCGTCAGATGGAAAACAGTTCTCTTCTTCTTCCCTTGAGCTCAGTGGTGTACAGTGTTTATCAGAATTACACCGACAAAAATTCAAGAATGCTCTTCGTATTATGTTAAGAATAATGGTTCAATCAGACTGGCGGGAAAAATTATATTTTTGAGAAAATGAGGTTAAATTGTTACTTCCTGGTGCGCGATTGAAATTGAAGAGCTGCTGCCGCCTTTCAGGGAAGACAGGGTTAGGGAGGTGTTGTGGAGTGTATGAGCAGACAGAGATAATGCTTCCTCATATGACTTCGAAAGGATTGTCTCTAACAGGCTATATCCACAGTCCATTTATCTAATAGCCGTAACTGCACACACAGTTAAAGAACACACTGTATTTAAGACACACATGTTAGTCAAGGAAAGCACCAGATTGTTTCTCCTCTCGTCTGTTTGTCGCGCCGCGATTGTGTATTCCTTCTCTCATAATATTGTAAATTCAATGAAATACTGAACGAAGGAATCAACACGCCCAATGGTTTGATTACAGTAGATGTTCAATAAGGCCCCCTCCTATTTCGCTGCATAGTTCACTATGGTGTAGTCGTGAGTGACTATGGACTATGTCCAGGATGTGTAGTGTGTGGCGAACAGTTTGGAAAGCTGCCTGTATTCTTGTTATTATGTCTTCTCTTTCTATAGGGTTCACATAGTAGTCAATTCGTGTAGAACAAACTGTACAGTGTCTACCGGAGTTTGGAAGCGACTATGCGAAAAGAACGAGAAACTTGTGCATTCGCACCGAGAATTACCTCTGTCTCCAATTTTTACTTCCCCTCCCTTCTCTTTTCTGACGCACAGCGGCTGACTCTCTGACATAGCAAATAGAGCAAGTTCATCAATGTGAACTGCATGACCGGAAGTAACAAGGTCACTTTAATTTCCTCAAAAGGAAACATTTCCCCGAGAATCTGACTGCACCATCATTCTCAACATTACACGAACAGCATCCCTGATTTTTCTGTAAATACAGTTCTCACAAACCTCGTACACGGGTCATTACGGTCAGTGCGCCTCGATTCAGCGACAGATTTCTTAGCCACAGGTTCCGCAAAGACAATTCTTTCCCTGTGTTCTGGAGTCTTTTGTGAAAGCCAATTTATATACAGTATGGCTTTGTCTTATCCTACAACTCTTCTTGGACTGCAATCATCCATAAGAACGTTTGATATCTATATATATAAAAGCAAGTCGGGCTGGAGCGATGAATATATAAATATTTAAAAATGACGTGAATTAATGAGGCACTTCCAGAAATCTCAGAAATTTGAAACTTGGTACGAGGAAAACTGATGACCCGAGGATCCCTAGAAAAATCGGAAATTCTCAAAATTCCCTGAAGGGGGCACGCTGGGGGGGGGCTCAAATTTTGGGCTCAGCATAAGAACACAGTCGTATAGTATATCCAAAACGATAACCTATAGGTTTCGTGGGCTTAAAAATTTTCGGGAATTTCCTCATTTTTATCCCCTATCCCCCCAAATCAAGATGGCGGCACAACCTGCCAGACGAGGTAGACAATTAAAATTTGGTGAAATTATAGCTTTTGGTTCCCAACCGACGGGAAAATTCCAAGATGTTCAAATTTTTCACTTTTTACCCCCAAAGATATCGAAATATGAAGGCAATTTTAATGACTGTGCAGACATTCCTTTTGAGCTATTTTTTTGGCTAAACGGTAAGTCGTATCACAAAACGGATGGCACAATGTCCCTTCAATTCGGAGTGATCTACAACTTTGGTCCTGTGACATTTTGTCGTATCTCTCTCCCTTATACGTTAAATTTGGCCGTATTTCTGGATTGTTCGTAAATTTGGTGATTTTTACAAGTATATTTCATTGTTTGACACACTTATAAGAATGATAGGATCATCGCGTTAGGTGCGCACATTGGCACGATTAAGGGACATATGTGTACCAAATTTCATGATTCTAGCTTATACATAAGTAGGCAAAACGTAATGTAAAATGTTAAAAATGCACCCAAATTTCACCCTATTCAAACTTTGAACTCAATTTACCCCCTTAATATGGGAGATACGAGGATATGGTTTAGAAACAAACATATAGATCGATAAATGAGGCGTCTGATGGCGCAAACCGTTTCTTAATATCATAAACCATTTAGGAGATATGAATCTCGAAGTGGAAGTCTGCACTTTTCAACGTGCTCATGCTTATCCGTCATCTATATATATAAAAGCAAGTCGGGCTGGAGCGATGTATATATAAATATTTAAAAATGAAAAAAAGACGTGAATTAATGAGGCACTTCCAGAAATCTCAGAAATTTGAAACTTGGTACGAGGAAAACTGATGACCCGAGGATCCCTAGAAAAATCGGAAATTCTCAAAATTCCCTGAAGGGGGCACGCTGGGGGGGGCTCAAATTTTGGGCTCAGCATAAGAACACAGTCGTATAGTATATCCAAAACGATAACCTATAGGTTTCGTGGGCTTAAAAAATTTCGGGAATTTCCTCATTTTTATCCCCTATCCCCCCAAATCAAGATGGCGGCACAACCTGCCAGACGAGGTAGACAATTCAAATTTGGTGAAATTATAGCTTTTGGTTCCCAACCGACGGGAAAATTCCAAGATGTTCAAATTTTTCACTTTTTACCCCCAAAGATATCGAAATATGAAGGCAATTTTAATGACTGTGCAGACATTCCTTTTGAGCTATTTTTTTTGGCTAAACGGTAAGTCGTATCACAAAACGGATGGCACAATGTCCCTTCAATTCGGAGTGATCTACAACTTTGGTCCTGTGACATTTTGTCGTATCTCTCTCCCTTATACGTTAAATTTGGCCGTATTTCTGGATTGTTCGTAAATTTGGTGATTTTTACAAGTATATTTCATTGTTTGACACACTTATAAGAATGATAGGATCATCGCGTTAGGTGCGCACATTGGCACGATTAAGGGACATATGTGTACCAAATTTCATGATTCTAGCTTATACATAAGTAGGCAAAACGTAATGTAAAATGTTAAAAATGCACCCAAATTTCACCCTATTCAAAATTTGAACTCAATTTACCCCCTTAATATGGGAGATACGAGGATATGGTTTAGAAACAAACATGTAGAGCGATAAATGAGGCGTCTGATGGCATAAACCGTTTCTTAATATCATAAACCGTTTAGGAGATATGAATCTCGAAGTGGAAGTCCGCACTTTTCAACGTGCTCATGCTTATCCCTCATGTATATAAATAAAATCGTAACGACCGTGTGTCTGTACATTGATTATTTTGGCGAAATTTCTGTACAGTTATCCGTTTCAGATGTAATAATGACCATCTGCATCATTTTTAGCTTTGGTATCTGTTTGTTTGTTTGTTTCTCTGTTTGTCTGTTTGTCTGTCTTTCTATAACTTGAAAACTACTGGATATATTTCCACCAAAATTCATATTTAGAATCCACCTGTCCTTGGGTAGGTTTTAGCGCAAAAAATAAAATCGTAACGACCGTGTGTCTGTACATTGATTATTTTGGCGAAATTTCCGTACAGTTATCCGTTTCAGGTGCAATAATGACTATCTGCATCATTTTTAGCTTAGGTGTCTGTTCGTCTGTTTGTCTGCCCTTCTATAACTTGAAAACTACTAAATATATTTTTCCACGAAACTTCATATTTACAATCCTTCTGTCCTTGGGTAGGTTTTAGCGCAAATATCGTTTCTAAATCCCTGAACTGAGTGGGGATTTTTACGAAACCGAAATCGTGATTTTGCACTCCCTCAAAGTATGCACAACCGAACTTAATGGAAATTAACCTGCCTTAATGAAAAATAATTTCTAAACCTTTTTTTCTCATGTGCATCATTTCGATAACAGGATTTAGTAAGGGAGATATCATTAACGACCGTTTTTCGGTACAAATCCCAGCGGACTTAACGCAAGAGCGGGTGCGTGTAAAGCGTACTTCTTACAACTTGAAAACTAACAAGATGTATGAACCAAACTTTATATATAGCATCCATCTGTCCGAGGGTAGGTTTCCTTGGTGTCTGTTAGTTAGTTAGTTAGTTAGTTAGTTAGTTAGTTTGTTTGTTTGTTTGTTGTTCTGTTTGTCTTTCTCTAACTTGAAACTACTGGATATATTTCCACCAAACTTCATATTTAGAATCCACCTGTCCTTTGGGGAGGTTTTAGGGCAAATATTGTTTCTAAATCCCTGAACTAATTGGGGGTTTATACGAAACCGAAACCGTGATTTTGCACTCCCTCAAAATACACACAACCAAACTTAATGGAAATCTACCGCCTTAATAGAAATTAATTTCTAAACCTTTTCTTCTCATGTGCATCATTTCAATCACTTACAGGAAAGATAGTATGATCAAACTCTACACGAACATTGGCCCACCCAGTACCCATATGTGAGCCAAATGCTATGTCACATAATTATCCGAAAAGTAATGCAATGTAAGATATTCTTACACAAATTTCAACCTATTCAACGTTTCTGATTCAATCTGACCCATGAATAGATTAGATGCGAGAAAATATCATAGGACCAGCCATTTAGATCGCTAAATACTGCGCCTTACGGTTCAATCCTTTGTCGATATGACGTACCGTTTAGCAGCAGTTAATCTGTAAATGAAGGTCTGCAATATTGTAAACATTCATATACTTTCGTATGTCATCTGTATATATTCATTGATGTCGATTTGTAGCGATCGAGAAAGGATGTGTCTGCTATTGTAATCAGTACTCCCTACACCGACTTTGACTGCTGGCAGTAGGAATGGGGTCCTTCTCCAACTCCTGTGTAACTGGCATTAGTAAGGAGGGCCTACCATTTTAATGAATAATTCACTTTTCGATTTGTCTTGCAGAAGGCAAGGGATCATGCAGTTTTGTTCGAAAGTCCCCTACTCCATTGTGTTTGGCTCTAGGCCAGGGTGCCCGCCATTATAAACAAATGTTCCAATCTAAAATTTGACTAGCATTAGGCATAGTGGCCTGCTATTTTCATGGAAACTCACTAATTCTGTGTGACTGGCAGTAAGCTGGCTAGCAGCAGTAAAAGGGGACTGCCATTATAATGATAACTGCACAACTCAATTTTGATTGGTGGTAGGGAAGCTGCCTGGTATTATAATAAAAACTCCTCAACTGTAACCTGTCTGAAAGTAGGAAATGGGTCTGCCATTGTAACTAAAACTCCCCAAATCGATTGTGACCGCGCAGTAGGCATTGGGGCCTGCAATTATAATGTAAACTTGCCAACTCGATTGTGAATGGCAGTAGGCAAGTGAGCCTGCCGTTATCATCACAACTCCGCAACCCTCACTTTACATTGGAAACAACGTATGTGGACCTCCCCATGCTATTTCTCGGATAAAGCTAAGAGACATGCAATTTTAAAACAATCTCATTTGCTGCACGCACAGTATTTACGTCGATATCCGTATACAATGTAGAATACCGTAGCGAAGCACGGGTACATTTGCTAGTTCAATACAAGAGGAACTAGGTTATAACGTACCCAAGTTTACTGTGACAGTTGCAGTGAAAGATCTGTAGAATGTGTCCACATGTTGTCAATTGCATTAAGATCAACAAGAGGAAAATTTATGTTGTTTCTAGGGTCTTCTTCTAGTCTTTAAGCTTCCACCACTTGATGTTCTCGGGGGCATAGAGGTCCTTAAATCCGCTATGCCTACCTTATGCAGAGGTGGAATACAGTCAGATGATATGACATTCACATCCTTTCTTAGTCGGAGGTGCTGAACAACGATAAGGTCAATTTGCTTGCTGCAGTCACCACAAGAGAAACCTTAAATATGAGTTCCATCATCATATCAGATACGGAAGGTATTACCACCATGACAGCTATAAAAATTCTTAGTGACCATCATGCGCATTAAGATCATCACAGAGAAGTGGAAACTCATCTTAAGGATACTCTGCAACATGATCTCGTAGCTCCTGCCAATGCTGTTCCTTATCCACGTCATCACAGCCAGATTGTGACAGGGAAAACACAAGTTCGAGAGGATGCAACGTCGAGTGTAATTGACATAAGGCTGTCTGAACAGCGCTGAACCTCAGCAACTCAATATTGCACGCTTGCGCACACAATGAAATCAACACCATTCCTGCTGGATGTAACCTGGCAGATAAGTTCACAGACATCTTTGATGTCATGAGATTTCTGGCCTTTCCAAAGCGACCAACTTAAAATCTAATTAACATAGCTACTCTTCAATTCTAAACCGGACTTACATTATCCAAATTGCAACAGGTTAACAGGAACAATAGAATGAAAAAATTAAGTAATAATAAAGCAAGAATGATATTTACTAATAAAATAACTATTCTACAATAATTCTAAGCCACACATAGATGTATCCTAACTACAATAGTTCAACTGAAGCAACAAATATTCCTAAAGTATGAATCTATGGAACTTATGAGAATGTAAATATTCATTGACTATGTACATAAAATTTAGTTTCCTTGATTTATCAAAGAGACAAAAAGGTGAAAATTTTGAATGTAATTATCAGTCAAAGAACAGTGGCCAGTTATAATCATAAATTTAAGCCTTATTAATGAAAGTTAATTGAACACAACCTACGGCATATTGTTTGTTTGGTGGTTTCTACCATTTCTCTTTCACATCGACACAGATAGGTCGTATGGCGATGATGAGGTAAAAAATGGCTAGGTGTGGGAAGGAAGCAACTGTGGCCTTAATTAAGGTACAGTCGCACCATTTGTTTCCTGTGAAAATGTGAAACATGCACTTCAGGGCTGTCGACAGTGGGTTCGAGCCCAGCATCTTATAAATACAGGCCAAGAGCTACATGGCCAGTTATTCATTACAACAAGGAAGCAATTGGTTGAATTCCTTCTCTTCCAGTACTTATTGTGAGAGTATCTTCATATGTAATTTCAAACAGTACGTTAAAAAGTAAGTTTTTATTTTCAAAATTCAGCTTTTACAGTTCCCCAGATTTACACGCACATTTGGACATAAGTTTTCATATACACGTCCAAAATTTTACGAAACATGGGGTTACTTTGGAAAAGTAAAGAGTAAAGTAGAATCCCAAAATTCTATGCAGAGCATGCTTTCCACCCTTGAAGTCAAGATGGGCTGCCTACGTATGCTCTTCGGATCTAGGATCGATGTAGCCCTTACTTCTTCGCAGCTTCTCTGTATGCCCTTCACCAAGAATCCCTTTATGAGACTTATCAAGCTTATCGGCATTGTAATTACGATAGACAATGCTTCCAAATTTATGCTTATATTCTTGCAACACATTCCGAAAGGTCCCTGCTCAGAAGAACAGCCAAAGACATGATTCTTGAGAAGTTAACGCAAGTTGAACCTAACAGAACTTCAGTTAGAGTAAAACAACTCACTTCAACTAACATTTCTTGACAATGAGAACATTCGGTACCACACGATACAACAAGCAAAGTCTCTCACTGAGGGACAAAGGAAAAGAGACAACAATCAAGAAAAAGGTTTATCACAATAGTTCTATGAACTTTGACTGTCCTACATCAACACAGATGTATCCATATTAAGAAACAAAGTACAAATTTATGTGAAGATAAACCGACGTCCAGAATTATCGCATGGAATATTTGGAAGCTAATACTCAGAGAAGTGTACGAAAATACTAGTAAATTGCAGGGTATATGCTGCAAACAGGAATCATGGATCAAAGGTATCTGGGCATAGAGAAATACTCATAGGTCAATTTATCTCCAAAATGAGGAGTCTGGGTTGGATCAAACACATTTCAATGACACATAGGTGAAATATCAATTAAGAAATAGTAAATGTAATGATTATCATTATTTTACTGTAAAACCAATTATAGTATTAACATTAACAGCTAAAAGATACCTGGGCATCGCAGAGAAGTTAACTGTTAACAATGTAGAATGACACTGCATAAGCACTGTACAAGTCTACAGATAGTTTCACCTTAAAGTTCTACACAACACTTTATACTGAAAATGCAGTTTTCACACCACACACAGGATTTCTACAAACCAATTTTACTAATTCAACAAGGCATCAATATATCAAAATAATACATTTTTAATACTTCTGTATAATTTATACAGCAGTATATACTGTGGAAAGAAATCTTTCATCTACAACACACTGTACCCGAAAATGGCATAATTGGAGTTAACATAGAGATTGCCACAAAAGCTTAATTTAATTCGGTCAGTGGGTCATTTATAACAGCTCTGGTGAAGGCCAGGATCTGATTACCTTGGAGATATTTGCCTTTAAGCTCATAGCTGCATGGTCGTGTGGCAACCCATCCCTATTTTCTTATTGGTCAGGAGGTTAGAATGCGACAGATATGAACAGTTAACATTTTCAAGGCTAACACTGCCCGGCAAGTTTTCAGAATTCACAATACCAGTTTTGAACCATGATACTTTAAGAAGACGTGAAGAAATGTATGATTGGTTTCCAACTAATCACACCTTCTAGACAGAGGGCTGATAAAGGCAGTGTGTAATCGATGCTCAACTTATTCAGATTTTGCTCTACTGCTTTCATACTGCTCTACTTTAGAGCACAACTTCACTTCACTTTCCCACTACAATTCTACAAGATATTCTATGCCAAACGCCGTTTATTAGCCATGATGTCTTACAAAGGGAACACATTATTTCGTCTTCTGCCCGACATAACCACTACAATATTAATTCCAGGACACGTGTGGTGTGCAAATCATCTGAACCCGCAAGTTACGTGTCGACTGACATTTAAATAGGCATGATTGGAACACATATTAATGTGCCATTTTAGTTTCAGTATGTGTGTATGTGTGTGAGTGTGTGTGTGAGGAAGCCTACTGTTACAAGAAGCCTGCAAGACAAGAAAAGAGGGGAATCATCATGCTGCTTGTAAGAGGAATCTCTACTTTCATCATGGTGCACCTTGCAAAGGATATTCCTTACAGAATGTGCCACTAAAAGGGGAGATCCCACCACACCCTAAAGGGTGCTAAAGGGACCAATCATGAGACATTGCCAGCCAGGACTTAATCAACTTCCATCATAAAATGTTGAGAACTTTTTAAAAATATTAATTTCCTTTTCAGAAGGACTTCATTCTTGAAATAATATTTTCTATTATTTTGTGTTGTTACAGATTCTTAGCACTTCTCATCTACTAATTGGTGTTGGGAAATTTTGTGAATGATTGAAATACACTCATGTCCATAAAATCCAGAGCACCTTGAAAGACTAGGAATAGGATGTTCATATTTACAGGACATGTGCATTAGTATGTTCTGAAGAAACGATTAGCATTTGAAACATGTCGATCCTCAGGTTCAAGGTCCAATATCGATATCCCTGCGCACAACCACGGACTGGTAAATTGTGCTTGCGGCTCTCGTTGTCACTATAAACCAAAGGTAATGGATCAGTGTGACTTGAGCAGAGGTGCATGATGCCTCGCAGACGTATGCAAGAAAAGTACTGTCAAATTAGTCACTTTGAATGAAGGTGAATTATGGGCATGAGAGAACGTGATACATCTATCTTGGAAATTGCAGCTCGTGTGCGAAGGAGTGTGTCAGCAGTGCAGCGGATGTGTACAGAACGTTCATAGAAGGTTGTAGATAACTACGAGGTGGGTCCGGTCACACCAACCAGACCCATCCCGAGAAGATCGACACCTCATCACGATGGCATTGCAGCACAGATTGGCATCCTCCTTGGCTATGGCGCAACAGTGGTACAGTGTAACACATTGTACACTATCAGGAGAGAAAATCCGTCCCCGTTGATTACGATCTGGGTTACCGACGCGTCGTCCAGTTCTCCGCCTACCTTTGAATAATGTGCATAAACATGCTAGACTGTGATGATGTATGGAACGATGTCACTGGGGACAGGAATGGCAGCAGACAGTTTTTTCGGATGAATCCAGGTTCTGTTCGTTTATAAATGATGGCCGCATTCTCGTTCGCCGCAGACAGGGGGGAGGCATCACACTGACTGCATTCACACAAGACATTCAGAGCCAACTCAAGGCTTTATGGTGTGGTGTGCTATAGGGTACAAACATGAATCACAGCTGGTGCATGTCCAGGTCACTGTTAAAAGTTTGACCTACGTGAACGATATCCTGCGACCCGTAGCCATACCCTTTCTGCACGACACCCCAGACACAATATTTCAACATGACAATGCGCGACCACATGTTGCTGCATGAACATGTGCCTTCTTGTTGTCACAAGATGTCAGGCTATTGCCCTAGCCCACCTGATCATCGGACTTGTTACTAATCGAAAATGTGTGGGATATGGTGAAAGGACGGGTGCGGCGCTGCCAACCACCAAAGATGAACTGTGGAACCAGATGATGGCTATCCCCCAGGATGCCATTTGCGCCTTGTACGCGTTGATGCCATCACACGTGGAACAAGTTATCAGTGCCCCTCGAGGACAAAGTGCCTACTAAGCAACAGGGCACATGTCATACCTGGGTGACTGAAATGCTAATCCTTTCTGCAGAACATACTAATGAACATGTCATGTGAATATGAATTTCTTATCTCTAGTCTTTAAAGGTGTTCTGTTTTATGAACATGAGTGCACTTCTATCAGTTGAAATGTGTTGATAATGTAAGTATTCAATTATTTGAATGCCACTAACAGCGTAGTGCACTAACAATCAAGTGTTAAAAATTATAGACCAATTTGTTTAACTTAGACCCTAAAAGACTAACTGGGAAGGATATGATGCATTCCTTAGTGAATTTTTTATATAATGACACCTCATCTTGCATCATTTCATCAATGAAGTATCAACTGTCACCCAAATGTTATTCATGTATATTAGGAACTAAACTTATGATATAAAAGTAAGTTATGTTAAAAGTAATGAACGTGGATTTAATGACTGACTGTTAATAATAGGCTTTAATGCCACAGGATGCTCTATTTAAGAAATAGTCTAGCCTTGTTAAGTGACAGAATGGGATGATAGCTCATATTTATGAACACTGAGGAAGTAGCAACGAATATTGCATTATGGAGAGTATATTACTGAGCACATGAGGCGACCAGCTTAGTTTAAGGTAATAATCACCCTCATGTTTAAATTTGTTCCCACATGCCGCTGTCTAATCTATGGTCACTTAATGACATGATGCCAGTGCCAATAGATCCCGATTATATTAGAGATCTATGGAAGAAGGCTTAGAGTAACTTTAAAGCTTCTCATGAAAAAGTTAGAGAGGAATATGATCGTGGACAGAGGCCTACCAATTTAAAAGTTGGAGAACAGGTTATGGTAAAAAAATTTGTACCTGTGGGCAAGCTTGCTCCCAGACTTCGTGGGCGATGTATTGTTTTGGATTTCTTAACCCGCTGTCACCTTATTGGTCAGCAACCCACCCAATGAGAGGATATTTAGGGTTCACCTTTCTCAGGTGAAACCAGTAAAAAATTCCTTGTTTTAATACATAGGCCACTAAATCTTGGCAGTAAGCAAAGGTTATATTCCTTACAGTAATGATCTTAAATCATAAAATTAATTAGGTAACTTATTTTGAAATATGGAGGCCTTCTGCCCCGATCGTAAAAAATTCATATCATGTATTGCAATTAGATTTGTAAAACCTTCACCTCCAATAAGGGTTTCTGTTTGTCCATAGCCTAGTGGCCATAACCTAGCCCCAGTCTCCAAACCCCGGAAAACAGACACACACTCATCCGCTACGCCGCCCGCCTCATAAAAACCTGCTAAATAATAAAGACCCTCAATCTCCAGCAAACAATCTCTGTCATCGAACAAATTACTGCTTCAGTGCCTTCAAAGCCAACAGCAGACATGTCGCAACATCTGGCAAGAGATGCCGGTGTAGGGTAAGGGCCCACTCCACTCTGGTCCAGTCCCCTTCTGAACAGTACGCCGAAGCTCCATCCTTTCCAGCAAGGACTGGGGTGTGATAATTCAACCGCCTACCCATCTTGGAGCAGCATTACTATATCTTGTCTGTGGTGGGCACCACCAAGGCTAACCCTCTCAAGGTAGTGGGAGAGGCATGTCTGAGGGTACATGGGGGGTCCCGGGGGACACCACCCGGGTATAGGCAGTGTCAGTCGCTATTACCATCAAACTTGAACTAGGCATCACGGACTTTGAGAACTTCAGGGAAGACTTCTAGACTGGTTTTCAAACTTTTTTTCTAAATTGAACATTCAGCAAGAAGTTTTCCATCCGTGAAATTCCAACATAATTTTTTTTTGCAAATTTCTACAGTGTCACCCAGGGAAGGAATATTGGGGGAGGGCGTCTGTACCGGGAGGTACACCTCAACCCTATGCATTTAAATGAAGTGCCTTGAAGAACGCTATCTACCACATAAAAATTGAAACAACTAGTGCAGGAAGTTGGCATGTTGGTCAACAGATGTTACTACTAAAGTGTTAGAGTAATATGTAATTTTTAGATTTCCTAAACTGACTGGATTTCACTTGGTTTATTTTGTGTATCACAGTCGGCAAAAGCTATTTCAAGAAGTTTGGACTTCTCCCCATAGATGTCTCTATTAACAAACTGATGTTATGCACTCTGGTGTAAAGGGGAACAACAAGAAATTTAAAGAAATGTTGTGTTTATAGGTTTTCTGAACTGAACGGATTTCCTTTGTTTTTGATACTTCCAGGTTTTCAACACTTCTTACTCATCCCGCCAGCTTTGGACTCTGGCCAATAAAAATTTTGTGTATTTATTTTTCTACCAATCATAGGCTTCTTTTAACTTTTCGATTGTCCAATAAAATTGAGGGGGTGTGTCTGGTCTTAGACCAGAGCCATCTCGAACCTTCCTCTCGGGAATAAAAGCTGACGCTTTTTTGAGTCAACTTGTCTTACTGATCGCCATGCTATTGAGTGTGTGTGCTAAAAGAGGGGAAGGGGGCCTCATCCATCGGCAGGCAGAACATCAGCTAAGGTAATGGCCACCATTTTTCTAACTCAGTAGTTATCTCCGCGAGCTGACTCGAGGGGAAGGTTCCAATCTTTAACTATGTAACAGTCCATTTCCTAAAATGTAAACTTCTCTTTCTTCTCATGTAAACGTTCAAGTAAATCAAGTGTACTTAACTGAAATTTGGGAACAGAGAGTGTGATACACTCTCGAGTTTTTGGGGTGACTATGCTTTTTAACCATTTTCTATCTGTAGTCTTGTAACTTGTCCTCCATCTAGTCACCTCAGTAGTGTGGGACTAGCCTCTGCATCGTCGGGCCACTAGCCCAAGTAAGGTTTTAATCTTTGATATCAGGGAGCGCATGTTCCTGCCTCTATAATTTTGATTTTTGGGCCAGTAATTGAAAATATTATTTTTCACAAAGGCCCGGCAGAAAGGGTACTCAATACCCCTGTGTAAACTTAAAAATCAATTGATAAGGTCTTGTTAAATTTAGGTTGTGCCTAGAGAGGTAATGAAGTCCAATAATACTAGAATTGTCAGTTTTTGCTCATCAACAGCCTGTCTTACATCGTCAGTCACACTTAGTAAGGTAGTACACCTACTGTGATTTCGTCGAAAACCTGACTGGTGTGGGTCTAGTATGTCGTGGTCATTGAGATAGTTCGCAATTTGATTACGCACAATGTGTTTGAGTCCCCTGGCTATTATAGACAGTATATTAATAGGTTTGTAGTCACTGTTTAGTCTAGAATATTTTGTTTTTGGGAAGGGCTGTACCAGGGCCATTTTACAGACATTTAGAAATACAATGTTTTGAAGGGAGAAGTTGCATATGAATGTCAATAATGGAATAATAGCAACGATAATTTTCTTTAGCATTATAATGTATATATTTTCCACCCTTATGGATTTAGTTTTAATTTGCAAGATAGCCGCTTTCACTTGCAGGTGTTAGACATAACTACAATAAAGTCTGCCTATGGGTGGCGTGTTGTAAATTGCCCACAAAAGATTTTCTTTTGCTTCTTCGTTTAATTGAACATGGGAGGATACAAAGCGATTATTTAATTCATCAAGAGAAATCTCCAAATCGTCTACCTTGTCCAGTTTATTTAGTCCAAATTTTTGGATTGACTTCCATAAGGTAACGGGTCTTATGTCAGGTTTTATAAGGTCATGGGCATACCGTAGTCGAGCGTTTCTTACTGTCAGAGTCATTTTATTATGTATTCGTTTGTAATAGATAAAGTTTTCCTCTGTCGGCTAACGTTTGTATTTCCTATGAGCTGCATCCTGCTTAGCCATCATTGCTCTAATATCATCATTTAGCTATGGGGAGAGTCTTCTACAGATGCGTGATGTTCGTAGAGGGGAGTGTTTGTCAAAAAATTGTAGTATCATGTTAGTGAAAGTGGTGACCATGTCGCCAATGATGGTTTCATGAGTTAACTTCTGCCATGGCATCAAAATTGGGTGTTCCAATAATTTTTCATTGTCAATACGGTTATAGTCTCTGTAAGTTACGTACTCAGGTTTATGTATGGGACATTGCAGTGCATAAGACATAAAGATAATGTCATGGGCTGACAGTCCAGGAGGAGATGTCTGGCCGTGATGTAATACTCTGTCAGGCTTGTTCGTTACTATTAGGTCCAGTAGTGTGTGTGAAGTTTTAGTGAGGTGAGTGGGAGAAAGCGGGAGGATCGCCATACCGCATGCCGAAAATGTATTCAATAGATGGGTGGTTTCGGAAGAATGTGGATCTAGAAGGTTTGTATTGAAGTGTTCCATCATTATAAGATGTTCGCAGAGAGGTAACAGTCTGTTAAGATCAGTCTCTAAGTCATTCAGACAGCAATATATAGGTGGCTTGTATAGAGCACCTACTAAGCATTTCAGAGTAGAGACCTGTATCTCTATTAATATGTACTCAGGTTTTGCTCATACTGTTGAGGCGACTGGCAGATAATTTGAAGTTTCAAGCGTGAAGAGACAAAAGCACAGACCCCACGTCCCCCTTTGCCAAGTCTGTCATTCCTCACAAGGCAGTAGCATTACACATTTACAAAATGTAAATTGTTTCTTTACAATTTATTCTTTTGGTATGAAAGACATGCCCAAGATTAATGTTATAGAAACTGAAAAAATGTGCTTCTAGTAACAAATATCTGGCAGAAGAATGAATTTCCAGATATTTTCCGAATTCCCTGAAGTTTCCTGGTTTTCCCTCTATTTATCGAATTCTCCGACATTCCCCGGTTTCCAGTTTTCCATACGGGTGGACACCCTGTTAAGCCCGTATTTGTATGGTGAGGGCACAGTCTTCTTATTTTTGTTGAAGAAGTGAAAAAAGGTTCACGACTGTGTGTTGCCGTGTGCGTCTTTACTAGCCGATGTGATAGCCTCCTCTTGTCATATTAGTCAAATGGGGACGCTCGTGCTTGAAGTTGGCTACAGCTTCAATGTTTAAATCTGCTATTGAGGGATGTGTGACAAGGAATCTGTAACGAGAGGAGAGTAGAATGATTTTTAAGATTAGAGAAGAAAATTCTGTGTATTCAATTACCCCGTCGACTTTTCTGGTGTGATCTAGTTGCCTTAGCAGCACGACACTTGCACTTCTCGTATCTGTGTGGTATCGAGGGAAGGGGGTGTGGTGGAAGAGAGGAGATGGGTGGAGCATTGAGCTGGCTGAACATTTACGGCGATAATGGCACAAACGTCTTCAGAGCAGCTAAAGAAATCAAGACCTTTCTCGCAAACCAACCCTCAGAAAACCAACTCTTCACACAACTGCAGGCATGGGACTGACATGGCATATCATCCCCCCTGCAGCACCATACTTTAGTGGAATCTGGAAAGCAGCTGTCAAGAGTCTGATATATCAGCTCAGAAGAGTGATGGATTATTATCGCTTCACCATCAAAGAATGGACCACTCTTATAACATATACATCCTCTCACCAAATATTTTTTAGACGTGTCTCAATTGAGTAAATTTTTGTTTGTGAACTCACAACAAGTTTCCTCACTTTTATAACATATGTTCCTCTATGTAACACTTTGACTAGAGTAATCAGGATCCTGATTTTTATCCCTTAGACATGATCATGCCCATGCAGTGGGCAAAAAATGTCCCATTAACTTAGTATGACAAGATGTAAATCCTAATTTTAAGAACCCAACGTGTATTAAACACAGGGATTTCATTAAACTTTTGTAACATTGGTCAGTTAATGTACATTTCAATATGTACCAATCATGAAATTTGTAACATATAATTATCTGAGATTGTCGTGAACAACCCACGGAGTTAAACTGATGTCCACTATTCGTATCAGGGTTGAACCTTATATACAAATGTTAGATTAATGTTGTGTAGGAAACTATCAACTCACACACAGACTATGAATCCAAACATAGATCAAGAATGCCATCTTCTTGTGAGTGGAAAACTGCACAATACTCCAATACCAGTGAAGAAGAAACATTAGAAATTCTGCATTATCTCACAAATATAATTATGATGGCGGAACACCTCGACTACTTCATCCTGGCACCCAAGTCTCTGAGAGACAAGTTTAGGATTCCATCAGCAAGGAGGACGTGTATGAGTGTGGCTGAATGCAGATACCTCAGAACAATTCATGCGAAATACACAAAAGGTGCATGTAGCCCCAACATACCAATTCCATAAAACTAGCATAGACTATTCTGGCCCAATTCTAATAAAAAATCGTGTGAAATCGAACAAGACCAGAATGCCTAGCTACCAAGGCATGATACCTGATCTCACCACAACAACATTTCCCTATGCACTTTATTGACTTATTTCTCATAGAGGTCAACCCCTGAACATTTATAGCAATAACTGCACAAACTTCTTCAGAGCAGCTATAAAAATCAAGGCCTTTTGGCAAAACAACCCCCAGAAAACCAACTTTTCATACAACTGCAGGCATGGGAATGACGTGACATTTCATCCCTTCTACAGTACCACACATTGGTGGAATCTGGGAAGCAGCTGTCAAGAGTCAGATATAATACCTCAGATGAGTGACGGATTCTTATCGCTTCACCAACAAAGAATGGACCATTCTTACAACACATCCTCTCACGAAAGCTAAATGATAACCCTTTTGACACTTCTTAACTAACTACATCCCATTTCCGTATAGGAGAGCCAATTACTACACTCTCTGATTATGATTATACTTCCTCTCCCATTACAACCTTGTCCACAAGGCTATATTTTCAATAGCTAACCCAGAACTTGTGGAAGAGGTGGTGACACGAATACCTCAATAAAAGGGCAATGAAATACCCCATAGCAACATAGTCATACTGAAAGAAGAAGGCATGTATACTATGAAGTGGACGATGACAGTGATCAAATGTGTATCCTGGTAATGACAAATTCATTCATGTAACGAATGTTCAGGTGAGTAACAGTGAACTTACAAGGCCTATTCACAAACACCCCTTACGAAGTATGAAAGAGAAAGGTAAGAAAACTCCTGAATGGCTTATTTCTTCCATTGCATGTATAAGTAATATTATATGTCACAATAGACAAGTAACACCATAGACCACATTAGGAAGTATAAGAATATTTTTCACTTGCAACGAGACGGCTACAATGTGTGTTGTATATAAGCGAATGCGCACAGTAAACAAGCATATCACCTGCAACTTGCATCACAAATTACTGTATTATCTAGAAATCAATAAGTAATATAATCAATAAGATAACAAAGGTGAATCATTTGGAAACAACTAATAAAATATCCTGTAACAGTAACAAGACGACGAATGTAATAGCTACTTTGTGTTCGAAACTATTTACAAATTCAAAAGTAAAAGTAGGAATGATACCAGCTCCCAAGTGATATAAAGTACAGGTCTTTGGAATAATCCTAACAGCTGCACAATTCATAATGCAAAATTGTGGAACAACTTGAAGGAAAAGTAAAAATCAGGTAAGTCAACAGTCAATCTCACAAAAAAAATACAGTTTCTGTAGGACTATCAATCATGTACAATGAAATGAAGGATCAAACCATGGTATCTGTTGAACAATTTTCTAACCATTTCCATTACCTGACAATGGCTTATGAAATTATGTACATTACCTCAAGAGGGTTATCCTGCGATGACCCTGGCTCCGTTAACTCTGATTTTACTTCTTCTTTCACAGCTATCACTTCTGATACATGTTCAAAATTTTCCTGTGGAAAATAACATATATTAAGTATGCTCATAACACTCATCTACAAAAAGAGTCACCAAGAAATGAGCATGTTAATTCATTAATTTCCAGTATTAAAGTTACTTTCAGGATTTCATTCATGTTTAAGGAAGATTTCTACCAGCAGAGGTTTGTTATAACCAAAGGCTGTACTGAGAATGGTGTTACTATTCTTGCTCACTCCTCATGTCAGAGAGAGGATGAGACTGAGAACAAAATTTAAATTAGAGACATCTTCTAGCCATATCAGAAGATAGAATTGGGGCCATCTCACACAGAATTTTGAAGGAAGCAGCCATAGGCACAAACATTAAATTGTATGAACTATTTTCATATGTACCATCATATCAATCGAATCTTTAAAGTTGTTTGAACCTATCAGAAGTGTTACAACGGTTTTAAATATTTTTTTGTTCTCAGCATACAGTTTGTTTATAAACAGATTAAAATAACTTGAAAGAATGGAATCACATTCTCTAGTCTGGTTTTGCTGAGATCACAGGGGCTACATAAAGCATTAAGACAGTTTTGTATCAAACAGCATATTTCAATGCTTCCAAGTGTAAAATAAAAAAATAAACATGAAAGAAGCAGGCTTATCACAGTCACATACCAGCAAAAGATGTGCTGTTGCTGAAAGTCAAAGCAACTAGAAATGAAATATTTCACTACTACAAACATGTTATGTAGTGCTCTGTGAAGAACTGTGGGGATGAGAACACTGTCAGTGGAGAGTCAGCAGTGATGAAGTGTACATCTGCAGTTTCAGAAGATCTTTTATGATCTACTACGAGGCACTTAAATACTCATTTCGAATCATTAAACCTTTTCGGCACCAAACGGGGGGAAGGATTGTGATCAAAAGCTTATGTTCTAATATAAGTTAGCTTACTAATAAAAGTGAATTAAAGAATGAAGTTCCAGAAAAAACCGACTTAACCCTAGTAGCCGAACTAAGGAATGGATGAAAAGGATGCACAAGAAGGAGAGGGAAATAAATACAATGAGGAAAGAAACATTTTTTGTTTAATGTGCCTTGAGGCCTTGAAGTGTCACAGCCCACTAAGAAGGGTCATATTAAAGATATTATTCTCAGAAATTGTGCATTCTAGAGCCCATAGATATGGATCTCTATATAACATAGAACCTGACCTGTATTTGAGGAACAAAATGAGATAAGCACAATTCTGCCTTTCTAAATTAATTCAACATCTGTGCAAAATACTTACTTTGAGAGAACATACATTCAGATTTTGAGCTATTTTATCCCTCATATGCCATAGGCCAATCTGCTCTTCCTTTAACACACACATATTCCAGCACATTGTGGATATGAGGGTAATGCAGAATAATCACACCCGTGTTGACTTTTTGTTTAGCAGACTGGAGAATCCAGTCTCAAAGATTTGTCACTTAACTTCTTCTACACTAATTACAATAGGAGTCATTATTTTTAACATGTGGTGGTAATGGTGGTGCAGTAGTGTTGGAAGATTTGGTTCTAAGAAAATACAACGGCCATCCATCCTCTATTACAATCAGAGGGGAAAATAGAAGATGTGCAACCCCTAAACCAAAATAATTTTGATACTGACAGTAAAAGGTACAGACTAATCCAACCCCAACCTTAACTTCCTAAGAGTTGGCAGCTTTGTGTAGCACTTTGTTTGTGGTGTAATCAGAGACAAAGAAACAAAACAGATGCATACTATGCATAGATGCTCATGCAGCAAGTGGTGACCGTTGGTGATAATACTGAGGAAGCACATAAAAAGTTATGCCCCTGCCAAACTTATTCAGTTTTTAAGGGTTAATTTCTGACCTCTATAAAGTTATCTGGAATGAGACTTACAAGTGATGCAGTTGTTGTTCCTTCAAGCCAGGCTGGTTCCTCTTTGATCTTTGCTTCAAGGTCCATTTTGCACTGCAAACTGAAGTAGTTAGAAGGTACTGCACTTGTTGATTACTTCCAATGACCTTACACTGAAACATAAACCAGAAAATTATATTACCTTATTGATGTCATAGATATTTTGTGTCTGTCAACAGACTAAGCAGCAACCTTGTAATTTTACATGACCATTAATATTATGACCACACTGAAAAACCCGAAATTTTACAGGACTGTTGATATTGTGATCATACCTATAGGACCTCAAAGTTTTCTATGACTGATACGTCGATCAAAGTGAAGGACCTCCAGTTTTATATGACTTCTAAAATACTGATCTCTTCCATAGGAAATATAAGTTAACATATCTGTCGATATCAAGATCATAGTCAAAGGACACCTAGTATTACATGACACCTTATATCGTATTAATAGCTATATAACATACAGCTTTATATGGAAGTGAAACCGCAACAAGATGACCTTTATTGTTAAAAATAAAACGCACAAAACTTTTGGAAAATTCAGTGACCATAGGGCTTGCATATCATATCACTCTGATCACCCGGGCGCATATCCCGGAATCATCATACCATTTTTATCGTTTGCAATGAGCTTCAAAACTAACTGAACAAGTTCAGAGTTCCTTAAGATATGTTCTATCAAAATTTTCCTTCCCAGGATCAAATTCTCTCAAAACATTCTCCTCTCACCAAGCTGATTCACTATCACTTTATTTGAGACATGTTCTATCAGTCTGACCTTTAAGAACTTCTGATAACACGGCCTTTAGAAGGCTTCAACTCTGTTTTTCTTGGCACCAGTTAATATCTGTGTTTCACTTCCATACGGTGTCATACTCCTTACTCAGTGTAAACATAATTTTTACATTTGTCAATCTGTTGATCCCAAAGAACGTGATGGAGAACAGATGGGAATTTAGGCTGGATTCAGTGATGATATTTATCGATACTGTGAAGGCATATGTCAGTGTAACATGGCAAGTGGTCTCGGATGCATTGATAAAAAAGAAGACAGGCAGAGGTGAAGAGCCAATTACAAAAGCCATGAACGAATAGTGAGTAAGTAGTATGAATACTATGATAGGACAAACAAACTGGTTCAAAGTAGAACCAGGACTTCAAAAAGGATGTGTATTATCCCCTCCAATCTTCATTACAGTCATGGATGAAATTCACAAAAGTATACAACAAAAAAATGGGAACCAAGGAGGCAAAGGCCTCACTCTTTGCAGATGAGACAGTAATATGAGAAGAAGATGAAATGGAAGCACAAGAACAAGATACTGTATGGAATCAGGAGATGGAGGAATATGGAATGAAAATAGGTGGGGAAAAGTGTATGATAGTAGTAGTGACAACAGGTAATAGAGAAGGATGTGGGAATACTGAAATAATTGGAAGACCATTAGCAGTTGTGGAAAGCTTCAAGTATTCGGGGAGAATAATTGCAGAAGATGGGAAAATAAGTTATGAAATTGGAAAGAGAATTCAACATGCCAATGCGTTTTACCAATGTGTGAGATGTATAGTCTGTAACTGGGACGTCCAATGGAATAAAGAAAATTTTTCACCCTATGTATTACACACCAAATTTGACATATGCATCAGGCATATGGACAACAACAAAACAAGATGAATGCAGAATGCAGGAGGCCAAGATGAAATTCCTTAGAGAAATAACAGGGAGGGCATAAAGGGATAAAGTCAGAAACATAGAAATGACGCTGATGATGATGATGTTTGTTGTTTTAAGGGGCCTTACATCAAAGGTCATCGGCCCCTAGAAACATAGAAGTGAGGGATTGAATTGGATTATCTGAACTGAAAGGCAAGATAGAGACTCATAAGCTGAAATGGTATGGACACATGATAAGAATGGAATAGGATATAGCTCCACAGTGAGTATTTACAGAGAAAGTCATAGGAGAAAGACATCGACGAATGCCCAGAGAGGGGTGAATGGATATGGTGAAAGAGAGTACAGACAAGAGTGGAGTAAAAGTAGAAAAAATATTCGAGGAAGGGAAGGAGTGGTGGAGAGAAAAAAACTGAGGAGGTTCTTGATTCACATTTCTACCCAGAAGACTGGAAATGGAAAATGAAGAAAATTCTGTTGAACTGAAGGCAAGAATTTATACAATACTGCTATCAGCTAATTTCACCGAACAATGCCACCAACCTTTACTTAAGTGTCCTTTATTAATTTTTCTGTGCATGCCATGTCTAATGACACAACCGAGTGGTGTTTACCAGAGTGCCCCTTGTAGGGAGTTCCATGTCAAACAATTGGTTTAAATGTTAAGCAGTTTTTATTGTTCCCCAGGTGGTACGAAAATTGTCTATGTTGAATACCTTGAGTGGTGCCTCAGTGAATTCATTTCACCCAACAGCAGTGTTCGTTAGTCACTCTGTGATATTTTACTGGAAATGTAAACATACTGCACTAACAATGAATACTAAAATTTCTCCTACAAGCTTCGTTCCTCTGGCAAATTGAGTTGATTCTTATGCATTGCCAGGGAACAGGTTTCTACGTAAACACATACCTATTCAGGTAACTATGATCAATACTGAAGTGTGCCGTGTTTACTTGTTCGGGCCATCACAGGTTATTCCAATAATCTCTTAATGGGTTTACTTTTAAGCAACTACATTTTAGTTACAACAGCCAGAATTTATTCCTGAAGATTGTTCTTCCATTCCTGGTAGCAGCTTAATGTTGCACTAACAACTCCAAGGGAAGGGAATAAGATTAGGTATGCAATGGCATTAATTAATGTTAATTAACGATAAAATGGGGAAACCACGGAAACGTTTTTCAGGACTGCAGATCCTAGGATTCGAACCCATGCAAACTCACCGCTACTCAACCCTGAAAACCTGTTAAACCTGTTACACACCAATAAATCATAGAGGCAGCTAACTGTTACCTAAATCATCACGAATAAATACCGGATATAGCTGCTGAGGGGTAATGGTGATTGTGATACAGAAGAATCTCCATAACAACACTGATCTTACAAGATACAGGTATCTAAATGGAAACCTCTCAAGATTATGAAATCTACTACCATATGTCCTGGCATACAGAACAAAGAACAACTCAACATTCACAACGTCACTATAAAATTGCACACAGAGGTAAATAACACAGCAAAACAATAATTAAAATTACACCTTACATATCGCAATTTATTTCTGAAACTACCATCCGTATTTCTTCATCTGCGTTGCTCTTCAGAAAAAAATCCTCATTCCGCTAAATTTAGATATACGATATATTTCTACTACCAGGGTGCAAAATCAGAAAGAAGTGGTGAGGTGAGAGAAGGAACATAGGGCTTAACTACTGGTGTTTATTTCAGGCAGTACCTGGCAGGGGGGAGGGGGTATAAAATTCCCCTGTAATTTAATTAACCTTCCACCCAGAAAAATGTAAATCTGAGATATTTTTGTTTGAATTTTGCTGTTATAAGGGGAACAATAAACATTAGAACGTTATTCCAATCAGCTGACAAGTTCACGAGAGACTGTCGCTGTCTTATGAAAGGCCAGGCGAGGCGCAATTTGTCATGATTTATTGCTTTTTTAATGGAACTTTCCTCTACAAAGGCTTTGAGTTGACAGAACAAATCGGTCAGTTTGTATCCTGCTCAAGTGAATATTTTCCTAGTGATACCTATGGGAAACACACACACTCCAAAAAGTACAGGAGTGGTGTAAATTCGCGCTACCGCGCTATCGCTATCGACCTATCGCGATTGACCTGTCTAAAGCATTTGATATGATGGATCATGGGAGACTACTGGCACAAATGAGCGCAATTGGACTAGACAAAAGAGTGACTGAATGGGTTGCTATATTTCTAGAAAATAGATCTCAGAGAATTAGAGTAGGTGAAGCTTTATCTGACTCTGTAATAATTAAGAAGGGAATTCCTCAAGGCAGTATTATCGGACCTTTATGTTTTCTTATATATATAAATGATATCAGGAAAGGAGTGGAATCAGAGGTAAGGCTTTTTCCGGATGATGTTATTTTCTATAGGGTAATAAATAAGTTACAAGATTGTGAGCAACTGCAACGTGACCTCGAAAATGTTGTGAGATGGACAGCAGGCAATGGTATGTTGATAAACGGGGTTAAAAGTCAGGTTGTGAGTTTCACAAAAAGGAAAAGACCTCTCAGTTTTAATTACTGCATTGATGGGGTGATAGATCCCTTTGGGGATCATTGTAGGTATCTAGGTGTTTATATAAGGAAAGATCTTCATTGGGGTAATCACATAAATGGGATTGTAAATAAAGGGTACAGATCTCTGCACATGGTTATGAGGGTGTTTAGGAGTTGTAATAAGTATGTAAAGGAGAGGGCATATAAGTCTCTGGTAAGACCCCAACTAGAGTATGGTTCCAGTGTATGGGACCCTCACCAGGATTACCTGATTCAAGAACTGGAAAAAATCGAAAGAAAAGCAGCTCGATTTGTTCTGGGTGATTTCCAACAAAAGATTAGCGTTAAAAAAATGTTGCAAAGTTTGGGCTGGTAAGAATTGAGAGAAAGAAGAAGAGCTGCTCGACTAAGTGGTATGTTCCGAGCTGTCAGCGGAGAGATGGCGTGGAATGACATTAGTAGACGAATAAGTTTGAGTGGCGTTTATAAAAGTAGAAAAGATCATAATACGAAGGTAAAGTTGGAATTCAAGAGGACAAACTGGGGCAAATATTCATTTATAGGAAGAGGAGTTAGGGATTGGAATAACTTACCAAGGGAGATATTCAATAAATTTCCAATTTCTTTGAAATCATTTAGGAATAGGCTAGGAAAACAACAGATAGGGAATCTGCCACCTGGGCGACTGCCCTAAATGCAGATCAGTATTGACTGATTGATTGATATAGAAATGACAAGGGAGGAGAACTTCAAGTAATTTACATTTGTGTCCGGGTTTCAGATGAATTTGCCAGCGTGAAACATCAACAATAGGCTGCACGTGCCACTGCGTAGTTTCACTGCTCAAGGTCTGGCAGTCATTTGAATTATTTCTGATGTTTTTATGAAAATATAGCCAGTAAAATCATTAATTTCAGTAATAAATTATGTGGTCTACATTTTCCTGTTTTTTTTTTTTTTTAAATAATAAAAGGATCCCCCGGGTAATTTTTGTGGGGGAACGTCTGAGATAATATCGTCGGTGGGGGTGAAATATCTCCCTTCACCCCCCAGCCCCCTACGCGATTTTGCACCCTGGCTACTACACAAAACTTGCAGGCACTTGCAACGCAAAGGCTGGGAGTTTTCTAAAAAGCAAGCTAGTTATATGCGTATTAATTTTTAATGCTTAATTTAAAATAAAATTTAAGAAAATTATGAGCATTAAATATTTAAAATATGTAGAATGCTGAAACTTAGAAACATTAGTATTAACTTCCAATATTCTCAATTGAGATCTATACATTTAGCAAAATTGAATTATTGAATTTGAACCTTACCGACAATATGTTAGAGGTTGTGGACACAGTGTAAAATGATAGAAATCACAATTCCTCAATGAAGAAAATCCATAACTCACTTAAACGGAATAAGCTGTAGAATTGGTTAATACGCGCCTCATATAACAACATAGCAGCCACTTCGAAACGGAACCAGTAGGGATGGGTCCACTTAGTTCATTTGTTCGAACTAGTTCATTAGATAACGTTCATAGCCTTGGGTAGTTCAAATGAACTAGTTCAAATGGACGGGGTAGTTCATAACGAGATATAGGCCTAGAAACAGCCCTCGCGGCACTTCGTTCAAATTAACGAGTTAGTTTATTATGACACGAACAGAAAACAGCTACACAATGCTGCCGCCAGTCTGACTGAGTAAAGAAATGGTATGTAAGAGACGGAGAGACATATAAGCTTTCTAATTTTGTATAACTCCTTCTCCCCCATTTGAGAAGTGTGAGTGATGTGCTGTCACGTGACCATTAACACGTCACGCCATTGGCCATTCTTGTGCAAGCTTATTTGTTTTCAAATGAAAGAGGTAATTCATTTGTGCTGTCTGCTTGGAAAGAGCTCACGCGGCACTTCGTTCAATGAACGAGGTAGATTATTATGAGCATCTTAGCAACAGCATAGCGGCCGAGTTAGTACGTGTATTTTACGATAGCTGGTGCTTGCTTAGGTCTTAATATGAACGACAAACCATATAGCCTTCAACCGCACCGCACCTCTTACGCTATTTAAAGCTCGATGGTTCGAGGGGCGTATGAATCAGCTGTTTGAGAGAGAAGAAGCGATTTACCTGTTTTATCCACGGGAAACATTTCTCTAAGATGATAATTGTCCTTTTTAGCTGTTAAAGAGCTGGGGAAGACGAATCCTGTGGAAACGTCCTGTTAATACGGAATGTTCCTGAATAACTAACTAATATTACAATGTTAGATATAAGCCTATACAAGTATTTACTCTATAAAACCAATGTTTTTCCTTATGCCTGACACTGCACTCATCAGAGAGGGATATGTCAGGCCCTACCCACTGACGGCAGAATGTATGCAGGTGTTTTTTGATATGCTCTATTAGTGTGTAAAATCTAATTCCCTTAATATTTCCATTAATATTACATTATAATAAGGGGAGTAATGACTGAAATTATGAACTTCTATAGTTTTCTGTCGATCACCACCTAATTTTAACCACTACTACATTCATCTCATTTTAGACATCATTACACATGGGGCAGGACAGATAGTGACCGAGAATAAGAACCGTCTCACAGGAAAAGGAAAAAGGGTTGAGCAGCTGTTATTTTATGAACAGTAATATCTGAACAGTTTTACGGCCCCCATTTATTGTTACGGTTTCCATGGAGGTCGAGGTGCCGAAATTCTATCCGCAGGAGTTCTTTTACGTGCCAGTAAATCTTCTGACAAAAAGCTGTCGTATTAGGGCACTTTGAAATTTACGAGCGTTTTCTATGTGGTATGAACAATTTTAACAGATGTTGTTATTTTAGTTGATTATTTCTATGTGGTACGAACAATTTTAACAGATGTTGTTATTTTAGTTGATTTTTCTTCTACGCCAATACACTCATCTTAAGATAACCTATGCGTACTGAATACAGTACCGTAGTCTCGTGTCGGTTACCATGTGATAACATGATTTTGCTACTCCGCTCCAAGTGCGTGTGATTTCGTTGTGCCTCATGTTGTTGACATTGATTGTTTTGTGTGTAGACAAAGTATTTATTTACCAGTGCCCGTGTATAATTCCCACAACCTACGACTTGCTTTACGTAGCACCGACACAGATAGGTCGAATGGCGACGATGGGATAGGAAAGGGCTAGGAGTTGGAAGGAATTGGCTGTGGTGTGTTATTTGCCTGGTGTGAAAATGGGAAACCACAGAAAACTATCTTCAGGGCTGCCGACAGTGCGGCTCGAACCCACTATCTCCCGGATGCTTGCTCACAGCTGCACGCCCCTAACCGCGCGGCCAACTCGCCCGGTTTAAATGTTTTATTCCACCTTATGAGCCCCAACTTTTCTCTTAGATTGGCCTATAAATTGTGTTCAGTCGAATGGAATGACTTTTTTCTCCACATTAACACCCTTAAGAGTATGGTGATACGTGCATTTGGGTTATTTCCTTATTTGTTTATGCAAGAAAGCATAAATTGAATATAAAAAATAAATATACAAATTTAATAGATCTGTTTGCTCAGTTTAAGTATACGTTGGGTAGTCTCTACTCAACTTGGGGAGCTGCTAGATTCCGTGTTGCCAATTATCATGAAGTCACCAAATAAGATAAAATGTCACTATATGAAATTTTCTTTTGCTCTTTGCTTTACGTCGTACCGACACAGATGGGTCTTTAGGCGACGATTGGATAGGAAAGGCCTAGGAAGTGGAAGGAAGCGGCCGTGGCCTTAATTATATCAAATTTTGTGAACTAGGTCTATATGAGGGGAATACTGAAACATTAAATGGATGAATAACTACAACGTACCTAATAAATGAGAAGACTCAGATTCTTCTTCTGGTGTAGTTGCAATCGGAATATGAATATGCAGCTGACGTTCCTGTTGTCATGTTTACACTATGAGTGTTTGGCTGTTGTTATGATGATCTTTGGAAAAAAACAAGTGTGGCTGACGGACTGTAATGTGTGAAATTGTATTTTCGTAATATAGTGTTTCTTTTATAGCAGTTGTGAGTGTTTATTATGTGATCAATTGGTTATACCTATACCGGGTAGGCATAGGTCCCTAACAAAATTGTGGCGACCTTGCCAGGATACGTATTAATGTATACAACTTGTAGATTGTGTTGAAATGGAGAAGTTAACGAAAGCTCGGAGGCCGGTTAGAGCGACTTTTAAGAAAACGTACAATTTGCTTTTGCAAAATTTAAGTCAAGAAATACAAGACGGCATTCATGAAGACACGTTGCAATCCTTGATAAATAAATTGGAAAGGTTAGGAAAGGAACTGGCACCGTTGGACGAAAAAGTGTTAGATTTGTTGCTGGCAGAGAAGGAGATGACGAGTATGAACGTGAGTACGAATCTATAGACAGTTTTAGAGACAAATTAGATGATGCAAGACAAAAATATGCCCTGTGGTTACAAGCTAACAATGCCAATGTGTTGGAATTAGTGTCAGGTAGATCAACTGTATCAGCTGAGAATAAAAACAAAAGGCAGTTGAAATTACCAAAGATAGAACTCGTGATATTCGATGGGGAGGTTAGGAATTGGTTGGAATTCTGGGGACGATTTCGGCGCATCCATTAGGACTCTGAAATTGAGGATGAAGATAAATTTCAATACCTAATCCAGTCCACGAAGGTTAATAGCCAAGCTAGAGATTTAGTTACTAGTTTCCCCCACACTGCTGAAAATTACTCTAAGGCTGTAGAATCCCTTAAAGGTAGGTTTGGAAGAGAAGATTTATTGACAAATTCTATGTCAGGGAGCTCATAAGTCTTGTAGTAAAAACTGTTTCTCAGACAAGGGAGAAGCCTATGCTTGCTAGCTTATACGACAAGTTAGAAGCACAGCTCAGAGCTTTAGAATCAATAGGCGTTACTCGAGATAAGTACAACTCGATGCTCTTTCCGTTAGAAGAATCTTGCTTGCCTGAGGAAGTACTGAACCCATAATTCTACGAGGAGAAACTCTTTTTTCTCAATAGTTATTTCAGATAAAAGTTACTTGTTTGAGAGCGGCCATGTTTGCATTTCCTGAGTCTGGCTGTCTCGTGGGAACGAGCTCCCCGTGTCAAGCCGAGCCGCAAGCTCGAGAAACGCCGGGACTCTTCGGTGGACTTCGAACATTAAACAATTTTCCAAATTCAAGGAATTCTTCGTAACGAGAGATTTTGGCAACACAGTAAGTCCAGAAATAATGAATCTAAATTATTCTTAAACCGTAGGTGAAGACAGAACCCCCAGAGTAAATATAAATGCAGTTAAGCCTAGAGACAAATCCGCGTCCGATCCGCGGACTAGTGACACGTGCCAAGGTCGATGAATGAAGAAAACCCGCGAAACGCCCGGGCAGAAATAATTTATTTCACCTGATGCGAGTTTGGGAAATTTATGAAATTAACACAGAAATAAATCGTAAGTCTGTCCGAAGTTATGCGACAAATATCAGGAAAATCGGTCTATTGGATGCGGAATTAGCAGATTGTGCAATCAAGCTTCATCGTGTGAGTAGCGTCACCCCATAGGATATAAAAGAAATCTCCCTTCGAACATTACACAGCGTCTGTCTGGTTTCTGGAGCAGCGGATCCCACGTCCCTCGTCGGCAGAAAAGTGTGAAAATTTGGTCTCCAAATAACTTATTACATGTTCGTGGCCATGATTCAAATATACTGTCAGAATGGAAGATGATAGAAATTTTCTGAGCTGCCGCTAATAGGAACTTTGAAGGTTTAGATATTTGGTGAATAAGTAATTGAGTTCCTCTTTGTATTCAGTGCGTGCGTATAATATTTGTTAGAGTCTGGATGAGAGCTACAGTGTCTGGTTTCTTATCTGTTGGAACATCTGGACTTTTTAGTAGGGTGAACAAGTCAGTCGTCATTTGAGGAGCGAGCTCGTCACAAGGGCGACCGTGTCGAAAGTGCGTTATAAAGTATTGTGTAATTTAAGTTATATATATTTATAAGGAGATGTACACGTTAGCCATGGAAGGCTAGACGAGAGGTTTGCTGGCTAAATGCAGCCAGAACTCCAGGATGACGGCTAAGATCACAGGTCTGTAACCTTTTAATCAATGTTGTAGTTAGAATGTTGTTTGTCCTAACCAAATTTCAAGGCGTGTGTGGGGTTGGTATTTAATAATGATCGGGCGAATGTGTTATATTTCTGGTTAGCGTGTGGAAATCTTTAGTGTTGTAAAATTCACGTCAAGGAACTACAAAATGCGACGTTTAAATCTTGTGTTAATATTCTTTGAGATATTGTCCGAATTGAGGAAAATTAGGAAGGTGACAATGATAAAGTAGTCGTGGCGAGTCTCTTAATTTCGAATATAGTTTGAATTCAGAAAATTTTTGTCATAATAATAATAATAATGTCTACCGCGGGATAAAATTTTCCTATGTTAAAAGTGGATTTAACAAGTATGTTCCACAAGGTTTGCGGGCGTCCAGAAAATTTCCAGTGAAATCCGATAAAGTTGTTTTATTCATGGGAAGTAAAATTTTGTGACATCGTGTATGTCGATGATATGGAAAATCACGGTGTGTTGTTGTATTCACGAGGTCCGAAAGTTGTAGTAACAGTAAAAATAAAAAGGTATATTTTTTACAAAAGTTGTTGTTTTTCACGCGAGGATTGAGGTTTGAAAAGGTCTTGAAATATAAGAAAAATGGATTGAGAGCGAAGAGTTAATATATGTGGAGATAAGAGTTGTAGAAATGTTGAAGGCAAAAGGGAGCCTGGATTTTTACGTAATATCGCCATGAGAAGGCGATAAAAATGAATTTTTGAGAAAGGCTATATTTGCCGAGGAAGGATTTTTGAGACAGGCTGTATATTAAATGTGAGATTTATGTGGCAGGCTGTAGTATATTTCGCTAACGATCCGAAAGCTGGGACCTGGAGAAGGTCGGTTCGAGATAATTATTGTGTGAAGCACAGTAAATTTCAAATAAGATCTCAAGTGAAAAACGATTTGGTGAAGATGGTAACTCTTGGTAGTAAAATTTCAAGTGACTAGTTACGTAAGTCAATATAATGAATATTAGAATGATAGGACCTCAAGGATAGAAGAGCATTTCGAACACACGGCTGGTGTTATTTGACTGTAATGACAAGTTTCCAATCAGTAAAGTTCATAAATTACAAGGCTGTAATTTATCATTAAATAGGAAAAAATTGTGGGATGAGATATTGGACGTTTTAAAGCGATGTGCTTGGCTGTATAGGTTCATTGGATTTCGTTTCACTGGATACTCATGGATATGAATATTTGGAAAAAATTACGGTAGGCGATTTGAGGGCCTCACCCTAAAATTATAGTATGGATTTCTGCGCTGGTGATGATTATTATTTTTGACGACATCCACTAAATGTTAGACGTGTGTTGGAAGCTGTTACTCTTTTCTAAACTTCATTGCGCATGCTGAGATCGTGTTTGAGTCGTGGATTGTTCGCCACGCGATATTTTTTTCAATGGTCACGTTTAGTAACAAGATAGGGACTCGTTGCATTTTCCCGACTTGCGTTCTTTCTGTGGCAAGAGCTGTTTCGCTGTGTGTTATTAGTTTCGACCAGATTTACAGCCGAAATATCAGAGTTTATTTGAAATTACGATTTCGCCTGATATGCTAGGGGAAGCGTATAAGACCCAGCTTCCGCCCGACAATAGATTTAGGACATCACATGTTATCCTAGGAGTATACTGATGATGAGACGTCCTAGTTCACGCTCACCGATAGAATTAGGAAGGTTCGTGTACATAGAGGTTAGTGTTAGGATGTACAGATATTAAGTAGGCCCGACGATAGGTCTGGGATGTCAGCTGTACATACTCAAGTCGTAGATTACATGTTTTTGCGAAGTGACTTGATCGAAGGTAGTGTCTGCAGTAGAATATGAAATGTGAAGAGAGTTAGGTCGGTAATAACGAGGCCAAGCTTGTGCGCATCCCTCAACAGCTGGAAGGTGTTTGCCTAAGATTATGGAACCGCTATCGGCAAAATGAGGGTTATCCAACATTGGGCACTGAGCTAACGGTGATTGAATATTTTACTGCAGTTCTCCATGCGAGTTTGAGTCCAAATAACTTCTGTATTTTATTTTATTTTATTTTACGGACCTAATTGTCGTTTTGATGTCCGTTTCGCTTTGATAGTGTGCATGTTGACACTCAACGTATTAGTATGAGACTTGAGTTACAAATGCGGATTCGATTCGTCAGCCAGTAATATATTTTATTTTTAATCATTGTCGTTCTTTCATTTTTATACGTAGTCGAGTTCGATCAATTGATAAATTTGTAGGTAGTGTGTTGGGACAAACAATAAGTAGATGGATCTGTGGTGGTAGTCATTGTTAAATAGGAAAGAATTCTTTAAATTTGTTTTATTTTACCATGTGGACTTGTAATTTTATTAAGCGTCACGTAACCATTCATAACCTGAAAGTCGGTTTTATAATAATATTTTTCAAGTGATTTACCACTTTTTAATTAACTTCAGTGTTTGGCATTTCTTCTAAATGTGTGATAAATAAGTGTTTCCTGCATTTCGCAGTTTTGTTCCTTCAGAACGACGTAGCGTAAGATCCTCCCGGACCGTGTTGTTGTTGGTTCCTTCTGAACAGCTGTTTGGGTGATGCACGTTTAGCATCGGGATTATTTTATCACTTAAGGGTGTCATGAAATGACAAATACATGGTGGAATTTTGGTTTCAATTGTGAATGCTGCTGTTAACTTGTAGTGAACACCATGCTTTCCAATAATAGTTCGCAACCTATCCAAAGCAACTGATAGTCAATTTGGTTCGATTAAGGGTCCATTCGGCGGGTGTTCCGTATCCGAAAGGGTATTCGACTGGTGGATAACCTTTATTGAGAGGAAATCAGGCGTTCTACTTGTTGAAGGTCAGATTTTCCACGGATCATGTGGATTAATTCTCAGTTATCGTTTGGATCAATAAGTGCCCGATTTTTCAGGTTTTCTTTTCGCTTTTTCAGTTTCGCCGTCCACCAATTTATGAGATTCCTATTTTCTCCGAAGAAAACTCTTCGATATTGTAAGAAATGAATTAACGCTACGCAATGTGACTGCGTTTGAAACATTTCATATTGATAATTAATTTTGTCAAGGATTTATATAAATAATTTTTTTGTGCCATTAAGAATTTAATAAAATTTAGTAAGCACATATTTGCTCCTCATTTCAAGTAGTTAGGCTCTCTTCTGAACCCCATCGTTTGCTTAAGATCGTGACCGAAACATTCCCGCAACGACCCCAAGATTTAAGAGTTCAATATTGCTCTATTGTAGCAGCTGTGGCCGACCAACGATGGAATGGTAAGCCAAGGGTTCAGTACTACGTGTCTGGATGAGGAGTTCATCAACGACTAAAACGGATCTGGATAATGGACATGCTGACAAACTGACCGCTTTACTTGGTTTTCAGAAAGGGTGAAGTAGAGAGTGAAGAGAGAATTACATTCGCTCAAGCTGGTTTTGGACTATCTAATAAATCGAGGAGTGCTAAGATTAAAGGACGGGAGCGGGAGGAGCAAGGTTTAGCCACTGCTAGTGTACTTTTCGCTGGAAAAGGAAACAGTATGGAGTGTGTCTTCTGTAATAAACCGCATGACAGCACATTGTGTCATCTGGCTCAAGAATTGAACTTAAGGGAAAAACATAAAAGGTTGTCAGAGAATAAAGCTTGTTTTTCATTTCTGAAGGTGGGACATAGGGCTGCTAATTGCATTACGAAACAAAAATGTCTCGTCTGCAGTGATAAACATGAGGCTATTATATGTCCCAAATTAGATGTAAATAAAAGGGGTTATAAGGGTGATGAGAAGAACCAAGAATGGGGTTCAAAGTTGTCAGGTGGCCCAACTGTAACCCTTAACACCCAAACCAGTGATGTTTCGGAAGTACTGTTACAAACTCTTGTAGTTAGGTTAAATCATCAAGGGAAAGAAAGTACTGTACGGGCATTGCTGGATACAGGCTCACAGAGATCCTATCTATTGGAGAAAACAGCCGTGGAAATGGGGTATATTCGATCAAAGACTGAAAAAATTGAACACAAGATTTTTGGGGGTGCTTCAATCGGTGCAAACGATCATAACCTGTATAGGAGAGCTATTGTCAACCTACGTCATTCAATTTCTCAAAACATTAAGGTGCTGGGACAAAAGGTAATTTGTGGTACAATCCAACGTTTAAAAGGGGGTCCTTCAATGGATGAGATCAGAGGAAAGAAAATTTGGCTCTCTGATTGTGGTCCAGAGCCATCGGAGATTGAGTTACCCATTGGTGCAGACAACGTGGGAAGTTTATTGACCGGGGAAACAATCAAGTTGAGGTCTGGTTTGGTTGCTGTTAGAACCACATTTGGTTGGACAGTGATGGGACAGCTCTGGACGACAACTGAGAACTCTAACGCAGTGTCTTTGGTGAACTCTCTGTTTGTGAGAAAGGCTTCTTTGGGTGAACTATGGAACTTGGAAAGCATAGGAATTTGTGATCCGACCGAAACGTTGTCGAAGAACGAAATTGAAATGGCAACATTCAAACATTTTCAAGAAAATGTTAAGATAGATGAGAAAGGACGATATGAAGTCGCGCTTCCATGGAAAGAAGATCAGCAGCTATTGTCAGACAACAAGGATGTTGCATTAAAAAGACTGGTTTCTGCAGCACACCGCTTAATCAAGGAAGAAAATTTTGAGAAGTACCAGCAGATGCTCCATGAATGGAAAGATGGAGGGATAATTGAAGAAGTTAGCCAAGAAAGCTCTCAGGATGTTGGGTACTTTTTACCGCACGGAGGAGTTTTTAAGGAAGAATCGACTACATCAGTGAGGCCGGTGTTTGATGCTTCATGTAAATCGAAAGGAGGAATTTCACTCAACGACTGTCTGGAGAAGGGACCTAATCTATTAGACGTAATTCCATCAATTTTGAACCGGTTCCGTTTAAACAGGATTGGCGTGATCTCCGACATAAAGAAGGCCTTTCTTCAAATCGCAGTCGCTGAAAGGGATCGAAACTTTTTGAAATTCCTGTGGTGGGAGAATTGTTCTGAGGGAACTCTTAAAATTTACCGCCACAAACGGGTTGTTTTTGGAGTTAACTGCAGTCCGTTTCTACTTGGAGCGATATTGGATCTTCGGGATCGAAACTTTTTGAAATTCCTGTGGTGGGAGAATTTTGCTGAGGGAACTCTTAAACTATACCGCCACAAACGGGTTTTTTGGAGTTAACTGCAGTCCGTTGCTACTTGTAGCGGTATTGGATCTTCATTTAAAAACAGTTCATGCTTCCGTGAAACCGCAGATAAACTGACAACATCTCTGTATGTGGACAACTGCGTCACTTCCGTGAACACAGAAGAAGAACTTAAACAATTTGTGGATGAGTCGAAGGAGCTACTGTTGCAAGGAAAATTTGACCTAAGAGGATGGGAGTACACCAGGTTGACTCTGGAGGATGAAGTACCTAAAGTGACACCTGTTTTGGGTTTGTTGTGGGACCCCGTAGCTGATGTTTAGTCATGTAAAATGGTGAAGTTGAATGACTCTGATGTTCTCACAAGGAGGACAGTTTTGTCAATGGCTCAAAGTATTTTTGACCCAATTGGTTTTACGTGTCCGGTTTCCATTGTACCTAAGGTTTTACTACAGGAAAGTTGGAGAGAGAAAGTAAGTTGGGATAGTCCGTTAAGTGAAGACACCCAAATCAAATTCAATAAGTGGTTGAATGAGTTGTCCTCTGTTGCTGAAATTAAAGTGCCTAGAAGATTTTCTAGTTGTGAGGATAAATCGTCATGGAGTATGCATGTATTTTGTGATGCCAGTCAAGTGGCTTATGCAGCCATTATTTTCTTAAGATCCTTCAATGGAAAAGAGTTTGAAGTGCGACTGATGGCAGCAAAATCAAGGGTAGCCCCCTTAAAGAAAATAACGATGCCGAGACTGGAGTTATTAGCCTGCACTATAGGCTCACGTCTCGCTTTTTCTGTGAAAGAAAGTTTGAATCTGACGGACATCCCGGAGTACTATTGGAGTGACTCTTCTTCTGTGCTATGTTGGATAAGAAGAGAGGAAGCTTGGGGAGTGTTCGTCACTAACAGAGTGAAAGAAATTAGATTATTATCTAATCCTAAGTGTTGGTTTCATCTACCAGGCACAGACAACCCAGCAGACCTACCTTCGAGATGTTGCTCTACTTCGCAGCTGATTTCTTCTCGTTGGTGGGAGGGACCCGCTTGGTTAAAGTTGGAAGAGAACAGTTGGCCATCGCGTGCAGTAGAAATTAATGAAGAGGAGGTCAATGAAGAAAGAAAAAAAGCCTTGTTACGACTACTATGCTTGTTTCACAGGAAAAGCAGTGGTATTTAAGATTCTATTCTCAGTATTCAAAAATCGTCAGAATGGTGGCCCGGATGCTGCGGTTCATCAACAATGCGATAAAGGACGTAGAGCAGAATGTTGCTTCTGAATTGGATTGTTTTGAAATCTCAATGGCGGAGAGACGACTGTTGAGAATTGTTCAAGAAGAGAACTTTACTGAAAGGGACAACCAACAAACATTGGCCCTTTTCAAAGACCAGCTGGACCTCGTCAGGGTTAAGACAAAAATCACCAAGAGAAAGGATGAATACGATTTCCGTACACCTGTTTTATTCCCATCGAATCACCCTCTGACTGAGGTGATAATCAGAGAACACCATTTGAGAGCTTCTCATGCTGGTGTTCAGATTCTACTCGCCATACTGCGAGAGCACTACTGGATACCAAAGGGAAGAAGAACAATTCGCAAAGTCATCAGGAAATGTACACAATGTAGAAGATTCGAAATGAAAATATCAGTTCCTGAAATGCCAGCCCTTCCAGAAGATCGTGTGAGAGATGCAGGTGTATTTGAAGTGGTAGGAGTCGATCTTGCTGGACCACTATTTCTAAAATCCAAAGACAAGGCTTGGATTGTGATTTTTACATGTGCAGTTGTTAGAGCAGTCCATTTTGAACTAGTAATGACTTTGTCGGCTACAGGGTTTTTACTAGCCATTAGGCGCTTCATAGCCCGACGAGGCAGGCCTCATGTGATTTATAGTGACAATGGGACAAACATTGCTTGGGTTAACAAATAGTTCGGCAACACTGATTGGAAAAAAAATAGGTGGGGAAACATTGGTTACTAGAATTGAGTGGAAGTTTAGTCCTCCTTCAGCTCCTTGGCGGGGTGGATTCTGGGAGCGCATTGTGCAAATGGTCAAGAAACTATTAAGGCGTGTTTTAGGCAAGGCTATCTTGACGTATGAGGAACTATTGACTGTTATTGCTGATTGTGAATCTGCAATTAACTCCAGACATCTCACCTACATTTCAGAAAGTCGTGATGCATTGGTACCTCTAACTCCGTCAATGTTTCTTCAGGACATTCCCGTGCTTGCTACTGCAGATTTAGACAAACTAGATCAGGTCAGTCTCTCAAGAAGGTTTCATTACCTTCAACAGCTGAGGAATGAACTGAGGAGAAGATCCCGCCTGGAATATCTGGGTAGCCTTCTGTGTTGTCCACCGGGCAAGGAGTCTGATCGGCATTGGAAAGTAGGAGATGTGGTCATCATTGGTAGTGATGACAAGATAAGAATCGACTGGCCCCTGGAGAGAGTGACAGCTATATTTCCAGGTAAAGACAAAGTGACCAGGGTAGTTGGGGTGAAAACATCCTTAGAAGAACTCATCCGTCCTACGAGGCACCTTTATCCATTGGAGGTTGATGGTGGGAGTGAGGAGATGGACTTACCCAGTGATACGGTTCCTGAGACAGTAAGTCTCGGCAGCCGCAACTTCACCAGGAGTGAAAGAAGAGTTAAAATACCTTCTCGCCTCTGTCTGTAAACATTGTGTTTTGATTGGTATCAAAAGGTGGGAGTATGTCATGTTTACACTATGAGTGATTGGCTGTTGTTATGATGATCTATGGAAAAAGAAAAGCAAGTATGGCTGACGGACTGTCATGTGTGAAATTGTAATATAGTGTTTCTTTTATAGCAGTTCTGAGTGTTTATTATGTGATCAATTGGTTATACCTATACCGGGTAGGCATAGGTCCCTAACACCTGTCTTACGCAAGGTATTTTCAGAGAATTCATAATTATGTGTAACAGATCTTCCTAACATTTCTAAATGCGTTTTCTGGCGTGAAGCAGTTCTGGCGTGGAGCCTGGTACGCAATTTTATTTTCACCAAGTCCAGCTGGCTGAAAGGACCTTCTTCCTCTGTATATAACAAGGTAGAGAAATACTAGCAAATATTTGAATGGATTAACAGCAACAGATTACCTATAGATTTTTAAAAACCTCCATAAAACTTTCGGCTGGCTATCGTCGTAAGGCCAGTCTTGTAAAATGGAGCAGCCACATGGAATCCGTACCGAAGAGAGCTCATATCGCCAGGAAGTAATCCGTGCTTGCCGCTCGACCGTTATCTTCATCCCTTAGACGTTCCGACTTTCTCCGAAGCTGCTGACAGACGGCAGAGGGTAGCACGTAAATTGTGACAAAGATTCGAGTGCAGTGACATCATGCGGAGGGTTTCAGAACTATGTCTACCACTGAATGCAATTTTAAAATTGAATGCGTTACGTCCTTAACTCCTCCATTTGCTGTCTCTTTCTTTTTACAATAGATTAGATGGCGAGACTACACCAGCCCCACAAGTGTCAAGCAACGGAACTAGTGCAGTTGTGCGGAACTTTTGCACTTCTGAGAGATGAAGTTAATAACACTTGCCTTGAAACAACGTAAAATCATACTTCATACAGTCCTTTGCGCTATCATAACTCATGCAATGAATACCTTGCATGCAAGGAAAATACGTCCCTGTTCACCAAACTTCTGAATGCGTTCCTCTCAGGAATTTCTTGGTCTCAAATACCAATCTGCCTCAGATATTTTTCGCATTCCTGGAACAATCTCGGCATTATTATTATTATTATTATTATTATTATTATTATTATTATTATTATTATTATTATTATTATTATTATTACTATTGGATCACAGGGATGTAAGAAGGTGCTGGGCTGAATGATGGAATTGACAAGAGCATAATTTAATGCACAAAATTTAGAATAGTTTCCTTCCTTCTTGTTTCTCTTATTCAAAATTTGGTAAATAGATTATCTGAATAAACAATAACAATATAATAATGAACTCTCCATCTCCAACAACAACGACTTATAGTCCAAAAGTAGAGAAAATCATCAGCATGATAACATAGCTCTGAAACAGGCACACTATTTTATAAGAGCAGGTTTTCTCCATTAACTTCCATAGCCTAAGAGTCTGAGCTCCAAATTGTAATATAAAGAGGGGCAATAAGTGCCCATACTATATGGCCATAATGTAAAAAGGAAATGGTTGATGAACATCGGGGGAAAACAAAATGCAGGGAGGCGAAAATACAGCACTCCTTCTAGAAATCTCTTGAAACTTTAATTGGGCTTATGGCAAACAGATCCAGAGGCTAAGCCTATTTTGCGCCGGGGTGTCCAAATGATAAACATTAAATACCAAAAACTGTTAATAATTTTAGAGGATAAAAACTTTAGTCACTCCATACCGAGTTGAGGGTGATCACTCTTGTCCCTTTACATTACATATTTCCCAGTAGAGAATAAAGCAGAGTCCTTAGACTGGCGGAAATTCTACATTTAAACCACCTGGATTAGAAATGTACATGAAATTAAAGAGCTTTGAAAGGTTTCTCACAACCTACCTGTCGGAAAGAAAGTTCTACCATTACCTTGATTTGGTGGGCCTTCCGAACGCCGATCTGCGACCCCTGCCACTTTAGTATACGCCGCACATAATAAACTGGAGCCATAACAATGAAAATACGGCCTTGAAGCGCCCAGCGTTCATAGTATCTCGAGGGGAAGTTCCAGAACTCATTACAGAAAGGCTGGATGCTTGTACACACCCCAAATTTTATTTGGCTGGAGAAATTAATATTCACATAATTTATAATTGGTTGATAGTGCAGGAGATTGAGAGGGGAGGGGGTGAAGAATTGTTGACAACCATGACACAAGTACAAAACAATCTTCAAAACTAAGGTTGGCCACCTCAGTAAGTTAGCTTACTCTTTAGAAGTAATTGTCCTTAATCCCGCTAGAGGTGGCAATTAGGCCGTTGGTAGAGACATCTCATAGTTGAAAAACCAAGTGTCTTGCATTACATTATTTCAAGTTCAATTACATAGGTGGTCTTATAGAAGGCACGCAGTTTATTTCTTTATGTAAGCTTTACGTCGCACCGACACAGATAGGTCTTATGGCGACGATGCGACCAGAAAGGTCTAGGAATGGGAACGAAGCAGCCGTGGCCTTAATTAAGGTACAGCACAAGCATTTGCGTTGTGTGTAAATGGGAAACCACGGAAAACAATCTTCAGGGCTGCCGACAGTGGGGTTCGAACCCACTATCTCCCGGATGTGTGCTCACAGCCGCGCACCCGTAACCGCATGACCAGCTCGCCCGGTACACGCAGTCTAACTGGACGGAGAAGTTTAACCCCGATACAGCCCGACACCCCCTAAGGTTTTAACACGGTATGAACAGCTTTGAAATCTGGAATCTTGTCATATAATTATTGAGAAAACATATAGTTGGATTATCACTCTATTGAGAATCCTTTCTTGTTTATTTGTTGAACTAAGGTAGTTTAGATAGTGTTTGCCAAGTAGTAGAAGTTCGGGCTGTTGCGCCCAGACACGATGGCAAGAGCGGCCCCCGCTGACGATGTCAGTATGGGGACGCCGAACCCACAAAGTACCCTGAGATACCATCCGCGCATATATTGTGGGGAACAACCAAGGAGATGGTCCCAAAGTACCAAGTAGCATTGATCGGGCCAAGGGTAGAGTGGTCGGTCGGAGTCCAGCATCCAAGCCTCTCCCAAGGATGAGAGTCCCAAAGGAGTCAGTTTAGACCGAGTCTCGGCCGTAACGAGGCGGGTCCATACCCCCCGCCCGGCATCTCACGCTGGTTGACACGACGTGGCCTCAGGTGAATGCAGGGCACTGTAACACTGAACATTGGGGCAACGGTAACTTACTCGCAGACAGTGTTACATGAAGTGCAGGTAAGGCTGGCGACTTTGAAGGACTAGTGCACCGAATTTCTGACACAGGTTTGGAGGCAGGGTTCTTAATGGCAGAATGGTAATGAAATCATTGAATGGAAGGTCCTCAAAAAGGATTTAAACAAAAAATGAAAGTTAACTTAGGATATAACTTAATTACATAAAATATTTCTCAAAACATAGGAGGATGCACCCCATTTTCAAGTTGATATTTGGCTATATCGTGTAATAACAAAGAGGCATCAGTCAAAATGGCATTTATGCTAGATGGTTTGAAAATAGAAGGCGAAGGTCTTTCCTCCGGATCTACAGAATTAGAATCGCCGGAAAACATTCGCCTTAAGGCACCTGCGACTAAATTCTCGGGCCCCCGAATGTGTCGCACGTCAAACTGAAAAGCTGAGATCCTAGTTGCTCGTCGGGCGATGTGCCCGGTACGACGGGGCCTATGCAAAACCCAGAGCAGTGCATGATTGTTGGTTTCGAATTCAAATTTAACGCGCTCAAGTTAAGACGCAATTTTTCTCAGGCAAATGGGACGGTCAGTCCTTTTAACTCGTATAGGGCTTATACAGTACTTGGCCTATAGCGGTGACAAGGTTCTAGACACATAGGCAATTGGCCGCCATCCGAGCTCATATTCCTGGAGAAAAAACGCCGCGATCGGAGATGAAGGGGCGTCTGTTTTTAAAATTAACTTCCTGGGGAAATATGGCACTGCCAAGACCGGGGCGTTACACAGAGCTAATTTTAGATCCTCAAACGCAGCTTGCTGCGACGCCCCCAATTCAAACCTGACACCTTTACTGCAGAGAAGGTTTAGGGCTGCCGTCCTACTAACGAAGGTTGGGAATTCACCTTGCTGATGAATCTGGCAACCCCTTTAGCATCTTTGGGAGTCTTGAGGTTACGGATTGCGTGAGTTCTGGAATAATCGAAGGGAACTCCATCAGGTGACACAGTACACCCCAAGAAGGACATAGATGGATTAGCAAAAGGTACCTTTGACAACTTGACCGTCAATCCACCTTTACGAAGGTGTTTTAGAGCGTCCCTTAGATGAGCGACGTGTTCTTCAAAGGTCTCGGAGGATCATCCAGATAATGGTACAGATATCAAAATTTAATATCGGAGAGGACACTAACTAGCAGACTATTAAGGACCGCCGCGTCCGTAGGGAGCCAGAAAGGCACCCGATTGTATTCATACAGGTTCCATTCAGTAGCGAAAGAAGTCATATATTTCGATTCTTCCGCCAGAGGTATCTAGTTAAGATATATGATGGTGAAGAACATAGCCTTACGAAAGCAAGGAAAACATGAATGCAAGTCGAGAAAGGGCACTGATTATAGAATTATCTTACGATTTAACGCCCTCTAATCAATTACTGGCCTTAAGCAGCCTTGAGGTTTCGGAACCAGAAAAATGGGTGAAGAATACGCTCAATTGGAGGGTGGAATGATAACATCCCTCAGCATTTGGTCAATGATTTCCTTGAGGGCCTTCATTTTAGGTGCAGACAGACTGTATGGAGGAAATCTTACATGGACGGAATCCGAAAACTCGATCTTGTATTCAGTTAAGTCAGTAACACGGAGATTTTCCGAAAAACGTCGGAAAATGACTGACAATTTACGAATGCAATTAGCCCGAACATAAGGTAGATGGCTAAAGTCTAACGGCATCTCATTCTGGGTAAGCGAAATCACAGAAGTTGACACAGAAATAAGTTTTAAAAGAGGCATATGGAAATTACTCCTAAATTAGAATATGCAGGATTTACTTTGAAGATCGAGCACGATACCGGAATGTGACATGAAATCTACCCCTAATATCACAGGCATGACAATGTTTAGCAACAAATAACTTAAACTTCCATGCCAATTTATAAATACAAATTTTCGCCTGAATAAATCCTAAAATTTCTAGAGGAGAAGAGTTAGCCGAAACACATCTTGCAGAGTAAGAAGCATATTCGGGAAATTTACAACAAAACTTTAATTTGGAATACCATTCTTCTGAAATAATGGAGATAACACTTCCAAAATCTAAAAGGGCAGTAATATGTTCAATGTTTATTTCAATTTTAAGGAATGGAACAAATCTCAAGTATCAGAGGCAACCTTGAGACACTATTTGGGACCTTCAAGATGGTCTTAGGTAGTCTTCGCTCCTCAGAACATATGATTCCAGACTTAAATTGGGCTGAGCCTTGAGATGCAGATAGTGTCGAGCAGTTTGCAGCCTCGTCATTTTCTATTGCTCTGGTTAACAGAGGTAAAACCTGAAGTAGGACAAGAAGGTGTACTATTTGATTAGTTACAGTTATTAGCCAGGTGTGTGAATGGCCCGCGTTTGTTACATCCTTCAGATGACGACCCCCCATTTTTAGGTTCGTTAATTTTTAATAGAGGACACTTATTTCTTGGATGGTCCACCGACCCACACGCATAACACTTACGGAGTGAGAAGGTTCGGTGAGGTGGTGGCCGAGATGCTGATGGAATTCGAGCGACTCGCAGAGTATCTGCATATTCAACTCCTTCCGGCGACACTGACATGGCCTCAAGTTCCCTAAACTTTTGCGGACGGGAATCGAAACACAAGAATGATCTATAAGATGGCGACATCCCTTCGACGATAGTTTGTACAATTTGGCCTTCAGAATAGTGCAATGCAAAAACTCTAGTAAAAACTTAATATCCTGTATAAAGTCCGCTGGATTTTCATCTAGCCTCTGGACTCGGAAGTAGTATTTATGAATTTGGGAAGACAAGGTTCTTGCAGGGAAGAAGTTTGCAAACAAGTGGGCATGCAAGGTTCCAATGGAACTCCTTTCCGATATCGCCTTAACAATATTATCTGATAGAACCCCAACAGTGGAAGGGTAACTGATCAGTACGATTTGTGAATGTGAGAGGGAAAACACCAAGGCTTGATACTGAAATTCCACTAGAAATCATAAAATGCTATTACGTCATTTTTTGAGTTAACTGAAAATCTAGAAAACGTTTTGAGTAAATGGCTAAAGGATGGGGTAAGCTTCTAAAACCCGTAGATGTCATCGGAGGGGTAGCCGGGTTTTGAGGAGGATTTAAGCTACATTACTAATGAAAAATGGCGGATGATTTTGTGGATTGCCAACGAATTTTATCGGGTGGGGCAGAAGCTTGTTGTTGCTCGACTGATTCCGAACTGTCTGAGGATTCGTTCGGATCCTCTTCCGTATTGACATTTAATGGGGAAGCATAGTCACTCCTTCCACCCGCAGACCCAGACAACAATAGACTAACTTTATTAGACAGCTCAGACATACGTTGAGCTAAGGAGATTTTTATACTTGAGTGTTGCTCACTGATTTTAAGAGAAAATAGATGCCCTACTCTATTAAAGACTGACAATAATTGGGAGAGAATAAATATGATCAATACAGGAGGGAAGGGTCCGAAGAAAATGAATATTGACTATGCAAAATAGGTGGCGTATTTTAGCGAGCTATTAGGAGGAAGGGACGATTGGGAGTATAAGGGAAGAAAGCAGGTCACGTGGTCTAACGTGGAAGTAAGCATCCACGAACTAGATAGGGATATCACGATAGAAGAAGTTAAGGAGGTGATTTGAAATCTGAAGATAAAATCAGCGAGGGGGGCGGGAATGGTATCAGTAATGCATGCTGGAAAAAATAAGTAAATACGGTCAGATTGTAGAAGGAATTGTAAACCTATTCAACAGGATTTTCAACGGAGCAAAAGTACCGAGGTATAGCCCTGTTAGACTCATTGAGCAAAGTTTACACAGGTGTCTTAGCCAATAGACTAAGAGGTTGGGCCGAAAACAACGGCATAATATCTAAATTCCAGAGAGGTTTCAGGAGGGGGAGGCAAATGATACACTGTGCGGAAAAAAGGAAGCTTATTTCTAGCAGCAGTAGATTTTGAGAAACCGTTCGACACGGTAAGCAGAAAGGCGTTAAAGAAAAACTAGGGAGGTTGGGAGTCTCTAGGAACATGATACGTGCGATAGAGGCGCTGTATCAAAGAGTATATAGTAGTGTCAAACTAGAGAACAATTTAATAAGCAAACCGAGAGAATGCAAGCAGGGCCTCAAACAAGGGTGTAAATTATCGCCTATATTATTTATACTATTTATAAATGATATAGTGGATGAGCATGGAGGGGTTAGGTGGACTGTACCGGCAGTGGGTAACATGGAGATCCCAGAACTGATTTTCGCAGATGATGTTCTGTTAAAGACGCTGACTAGGGGTGGACTGAAAAAAAGTCTGGATAAACTAGTAGATTATGCAAATAAGTGGTAGCTGAAAATTAACCATAATAAAACAATGGTGATGATTTTAAGTAGAAGAAGGAGGGTAAAAAAGCAAGAGAATGGTGAATACAAGGGGCAAGAATAGAGGAAGTAGATAAATTAGAATATTTAGGAATGACAATGAACAGAAAAGGAGGTTGGGACGACCACATAAAGAAATACAAGCTAAGGGGGGTTGTAGCACTTGCAGCAATAAAAATTCTAGTCGCCAAATACCCAGGAGCAAGCTAATACTTAGAATACTACTAAAATCCCTGGTCCTAAGCAGAGCTTTATATGGGGTTGAATTGTTGGGATTAGAAAAGAAAAGGGACAGCCTGAATCAAATAATATACACGTTCAGCAAAGCTGTTACGACGCTACCGCAATGCACAGGTAATGTGGGGGCGCTAATCTAATGCAGGCAGTTCATTGAGTTGGACTGTGTCAAAAGGGTGCTAAATTATTGGACTAAAATAAGACGAGAAAGCGGCGGCAGGAATTATATAGATATGAATTGGAAGGAATGTATGATGAGGGTTGGCTAGCAAAAATCAAAAGTTATGTTGAGGAATTGGGTATGGGATATATTTGGCGAAAGGGATGCAAGGGGAGCAACAGCAGAATGCAGCGGGCCCTAACAATGTGAATTAAGGACAGACAGACCCAGAAATGTTTGGAAGAATGTAGGAAAAGGCCTTCGCTCAGCCTATTCTACAAGGTATACCAGTTCTCCAAATTAAGTATTAGATTTGGGGACGGAAGATTAAAGGGTAGGTTACTATGGTGGCTGATGGGGTTGCATAGATACAAAGGGTGGAATAGGATCAGGAAGAGCTCTCAGTGTATACTGTGTGAGTCCGAACAAGGTGACTTACATTTTCTTTGTAGCTGTATAGGAACAGATAAATTAAGGGCAAAACTCTTAAATGTTAAGCAGCAAAAAATGTACAGACGAAGAGATGAACATAAAATTACTGTATGGATTGTAAATCAGTGGAGAAATGACAGTGGCCTGAATTAGTTTTTATGCTCAGTGAGAAAACAATGTCTCAGAGAAATACGAGGGAGTATATGATGTAATGGCACGGAATGTAAATAGTGAAGTAGCCAGCACAATCAGGTCCGTAATAGATTGGCACTCAGTATTCTAGAGGCTAGGACAACGTCAGCATGCAGTAATATTTCCATTAGACATGCTGACAGGGTAGGAGGTAGAAGTAGGTTTACAGGGTTGCGACATCTTGCTCCTTGTTATCATTGTCTTAACTTTACGTTAACTATTTTATCTATCATGCCATTTGTTAATTGACATTGTTAGCTCATACGCTGTTTGCCGAAATGCCATGGCCACTGGACCTCCGAGAAGGAGTTGTTCAAAGCCCTTATGGATATAGAATTTAATTTATTGTACTTACTTATTTTACTTATTTAATTTTTAATTATAACCTGATGTGAATAAGAACATGTATTGGCGGAAGCCTGTTTGTTCAACAATAAAGATATAGCCTACCCTTTTATAGAAATTAAAGAGTCTAGCCTAAATACGTTTAAGCTGGTTACGAGAGGACTCACATCATTAAAGAAACTCAAAACAGAAGCGAGGTCTGCAATGTTAGTGGTGATCGTGGATAAAGCGTCACCAACTTCCTTCTCTCCATACACAGGACTAATAGGTAAATCCAAAGAATATTTGACTCTAGATGCCTCTGTTACAACCGTACCACTAGACTGAAACTTTCTCACAATTAGTTCATAAACAAGTTCTTCCTTGCGCAAACACCAACGAGCCACAACCTCTCTAGGACCAGGCATAATGAAAGAATTTTGACAAAATTCGGAATAATTAGAACACCGAAAAATTTCTACTGTTCAATTTCAAATTTTTTGTCATTCCATCAGAAGGGGCTTTGTCCAGGCCCATGAAACTACGCTCTGCTACCACTTGTTCCAGAAATATTGTGGATCACAGAGGTGTGACAAGGTGCTGGGGTGAATGAGCGGACAAGGAATTGACCAGAGCATAATTTAATGCACTAAATTTTGAAATTTTATTCCTTACTTTTTCTCTTATTCAAACTTTGGTAAGTAAAAGTTCAGAATAAACAATAACAATATAATAACGAGCTCGTTAGCTCCATCAACAACGACTTAAATTACAAAATCTGGTACAAAAGTAGAGAGAGTTATCAGCATGACGATGTGCGAGGGATGAGTATCATAGAGACAGGTACACTATTTTATAAGAGCAGGTGTGCTTCACTAAATTCCATAGCCTAGAAGTCTGAGCTCTAAAATTTAATACAGTCCAACTTCTCAGAGGCATGAATTTCTTATTGTGCACAAGGAAATACAATGGCGATCTTCAAATGAAGTAATTACAGTTACTTCTGGTCAACAGTTTTTCGTTTTCCTTCCCGGAAACACAAATTGGGACAATTAGTGCCCATACTAAATGACGATAATGTAAAAAGAAGACGATTGATAATGATCGCCCGCAAACTAAATGCAGGGGGGCAAAATCCTCCGCTCCTTCTAGAAAACTCTTAAAATCCTAAATGGACTTATGGGCCGACGATACAGAGGCAAACACTATTCCACTCCAGGGCGAGCGAATGATAATCTCTAAATACAAAAACAGGGTTAATAATTTTAGAGGATAAAAAACATTAGTCACCCCATACCGAGTTGAATGGGAGTCAACATAGGGTAATCACTCTTGTCCCCTTACGTTACGTATCTCCCAGTGGGGAATAAAACAGAGTCCTTAGAATGGCCGAAAATTTTACATTTTAAACCACCAGGTTCAGAAATGTACATGAAATAAAAGTACACTGAAACCTTCCCCTCAAGGTATCTGCCGGAGCTATCATATGTTAAGAACATTCAGCCATTACCTTGAGTTTCTGGGTCTTTCGAACGCCGATCTGTGACCCCTGCCACTTTAGTATACGCCGCACACAATAAACTGGAACCATGGCAATGGCAATACGGCCTTAATGAGCCCGGCGTTTATAGTATATGGAGAGGAAGTTTTCAAAATTCTTGACAGATAGGCTGGATGCTTGTAAATACCCCCAATTTTAATTGGTTAGAGAAAATATTCACAAAATTTCTAATTGGTTGATAGATACAGGCGATTGAGAAGGCAGAATTGGTGACAACCTTGACACAAGAACAAAACAATTTTCAAAACTAAGGTTATCCACCTCTGAAACTTAACTTTCCATTAAGAATGAACTGTCCTTAATCCAGCCAGAGGGGGCACTTGGCTGATGGTAGAGGCATCTAATAGTTGAAAACCTAAGTGTCTTGCAAAACATTATTTCAAGTTCAATTTCATAGATGGCCTTATAGAAGGCACGCAGTTTAACTGGACGGAGAAGGTGAACTCCGGTACAATTATTATTGTTATTGTGTGTGTGTGTGTGTGTGTGTGTGTGTGTGTGTGTGTGTGTGTGTGTGTGTGTGTGATTACCTCAGTGGCTTAAGTGACGGCTTCCCACCTGGAAAAGCTGAGGACCGAATCCACGGCGATACTAGGTTGTGATTTTCATCTAAAAATCACGCGCAATAGAGCCCTGAACCCCCGGCCTTAGTGGCTCCAGCGACTCAGATATAGCCTGCTGAAGAGATTACTTATTGTCGGTAATGTTTAAGTCTGAATCATCTACTCAATAGGATACTTTCTTCTTCGTCTTCTTCTTCTTCGTCTCCTTCTCTTCTTCTTCCCCTTCTTGTTTCCTGGCCTTCTATGAGCCCGTAACGGACACTTCCGCGCTGGCACTTCCGATTCTCAGAGAGCAGGTAGGCAGGCAAAACGGAAGGAAAACAAGTGGGCAAATGTCTTAAGGTCAAGGACAACGATGGCTAAGTGTTATCCATAGGGAGTGGGTCCAGGAGCTGTTGGTTTGAGTCAGCGCAGGAAGATGAGCAGAGGAAAGATGGTGATCAGAGAAGTGTTAAATGATTGGGCAGGGCAAGAGGAAAGGAAAACGTAAAGTACTTGATAGGAGGAAGGGGAGGGAGGAAGAAGTGACCAGGAAAGGAGGTGATCTAAAGATTTCGAGGTTGAGGCTCTGGTCAGGCACGTAGAGGAAAGGGAACAAGAGTGGAGTATTAAGGCAGATGCTGAGGAAAATAGAATTGCTGGAGGGATATAAGAAGACGGTGGTAGTTTTCAATGCAAGGCAAGCAGGAGGTTTGTGGGATCTGGTTGCTGCAGAGCGGAGGAATTTTGAGGAAGTGGAGATAGTCATCATTGGGATATTATGCAGGAGGGGTAATGAAAGGAGTGTGATATGGGATGTAAATGAGACTATGGAATGTGTAAGCTGGGAGTGGAAAGTGGGATTTGCAGATCCTAATGGGTAGGTAGGAGATGGGGATTTGCGCTTAGATGGCCTTCACTTGAACCGCAATGGTAGACCTACGTATAAATTAGTAGGGTTTGTTCAGAAGATAAATAGGGAGGTGCATTTAGGAAAGCACGGTGGACTAGGGAGCGGTGATCAGAAGTGGATCCAGGATTCCATAAATTGGAGCGGAACATATTTTTAAATATATACAACAGAAAACATGAGTTTACTTTGTGCAGTAAAGCGAGAATGGGGAACAGCACCAACATTTAGAATTCCATACATTTTCATGAATACTAAAACATTTAGGGTTATGAATGTTATAAGGCTATCAACATTCCGCTAAGTATTTACTGCTAAATATTTTCATAGATAAATAATACGAAGGAAAACACTTCCAACATTTGGCGAGTTCTCATTATGTTATATATTAGATTACTGTAAACAGGAGGATGTAATAAGCATGCAATGTCATGCAAGCTACCACTAGCAACTACGTATTATCATGTTTGGGTCATGTGTGCAGTTTATTCTCAATTAATTACAACAACAACAACAATAATAATAATAATAATAATAATAATAATAATAATAATAATAATAATAATAATAATAATAATAATAACGAGAGGAGAAATTTCAGACTCTTTCAAGATAAAGACAGGAGTTAGGCAGGGAGATGGGCTCTCGCCTCTGCTCATCAATTGTGTCCTTGAAAAAGTCATCCGTGAGTGGCGCAAGGAAGTTAACAACGATTGGCTCCAAAATGGTGTGAGGTTGGGTTACAAGAACCGGAACCTTTCAATTGATTGCTTAGCTTTTGCAGATGATCTAGCAATTTTCTCTGATTCTCTGAACATTACTACGAAGCATATTAGTCACCTCAAGACACAGGCGAAGAAAGCAGACCTCCAGATGTCTTTGGAGTAAACGCAATTCATAACTAACATTAAGACAGCACCAAGAGAGCTAAAAGTATACCATGCGGAATCAAACGGATAGAAAGGTTTAAATATCTTGGCAAGTGGATAGAACCAAACATCTCTGAAAAAAACGCTTTCGCGTTATGCATGAATAAAATGGAAATGGCTTATCAACTGACCAAAGACGTTTACAACAAGAAGTCCATACCCATGAACGCAAAACACAGACATTACTGCACTGTCATAAGACCAGAGGCTTTGTATGCAGCGGAATGCCTTGCTATGAACACAAAAGGCCTGATGGAAAATTGGGAAATTGAAGAGAGAAGGAAAATTCTTGGCCCAATTAAAGACAAATATGAACATAGACGTCGGCATAAGTATGAGCTGTATCCTCACGTCCAGAAGATCTCTGATGTCATGCGGAGAAGGAGAATTGCATTTCATGGTCACTTGCTAAGACTGAAACCCACACGATGATCGAACCAGATCTTTACCTATTTTAAAGAAAAGAAGACCCAGACAACTTGTTCAAGGAGGTGGAAAGGGACCTACAAGAGATGGGGATCACTTATGAATATATACAAGAGCACAACCCACTCAGGAGGGAAAAAAGGCCAAAGTTGAAGACGAGAAAGACGAGAACGGAAGAAAGAAAAGAGCAACACCGGCGACGAATGAAGGAGTACTGGGCAAAGAACGTGATCCTCAGTTGGCCGATACGAACAAAGAGGTATGACGATGATAATAATTCAAGGTTCTTCCGTGATCCGGAGAGGGAAGTAAACGTGAGGGCAAGACGGCTGGAAAAATCAGGAACCAAAGCTTCAATTTTGAAAAGTATGCTTACCGTTTTTCTTTTCTTCACTGATGAAAAATATGCCGAGAAAACAACAAGAAGAGAAATAGAGATTTATCAACAGATAACAAAAGGACAAGTTAGAAGCTTAGTTAATTCGCATCCAAGGGAGAAAGGAATCCCATTTCACACAAGACTTTCATTCATTGGCATAAATAGTGAGACAATAGACTTTAAAAATAAAGTCCCCCATCAGAGTGAATATAGAAGGTTACTTTGTTCAAAAAGAAAGACGCAGAGGTTTCTAGAACAAAGTTACCAATTGGGGAATCGAACACTCAGATTCAAAGTCATATATCATATGGATCCCGTACGCTCAACCACAATTCACAATTGATATTTTACAGTGTCATGATGGGCCTCGAATTCACATGAGGTTAATGACTTCGCGTCAGAACACTTCTAGTTACATTTAGCAGAATTCTGCTCTTAAATGCTGGGGAGCCAGAAAATCAGCAGCCACACGGCCAAGAAGAGCCGAGAACCAAAATGAAATGGAGGCACTCCTAGTACAAGGCCCCGTCACACTAAGATAAGAAGATTACGAGTCCGAACAGAAGGGAAGAACATTTAGAATTTGAAAACCCAGTCAGCGCACAATAAAGTGGATAAGAGAAACGAGGTTACGCACTCGTGCGTCCATTTTAGGAGTTTTACATTAAGTCCTTAGAAAACTTATACTTTAAGTTCCAACACGTAGGGGAGAAACCATACATTTAATCTTGAGAAAATGCAGGTCGACCTAACGTTTACATGCTGAAGGGGAACGCTAGAATCTCCCTTTTGCCATAAGTAGATAAATTTCACATAACGTAGTTAGGTGGTTGTTCTGCTTTACCTTATGTCAGGCTCCCGAGGAGATCTCCTCAATTAACGTAGCAGTTTGAAAGTTCCCGGCGAAGATTGACACTTTGAGGTTCAAACTCACAGCTATGTAAACGGGGCTAGAAAATGACGTAATTAAACAGTCTGGTTGGAGGAACATGACATCATAAGGCAGATAGCAGATTGGTTGAAAAACTCAGCAACATCTTAGGGTGAACATTTTCATTACCGTTCAATCCACTAGGTGGCACTTAGAAACAAGAGTGGTGACATCTTGCGAAGATACACTAAACTTTGTTAATATGGCAGGGTTCAAACAGACTTCGTTAGATTAAACTTCTGACAGCTGATGAGCGGCAATTCAAACTCAGGAAGGGGTCGTACTACTGGCACAATAATAATATTAATACATTGGTCTTCATACATGACACCTGACTAACTTTATTAATTATTCTGCTCATCACTGACTAACCGCTAAGCGGTAATTCAAAAGTTATTTACTAGTGAACATAGCCCCTGTTTAATACCTGTTTCCCTGCGATAATCTCAACATCATTTGAGATGGTTGAAATGTTAACTATTTCAACTCGAATGCTAGAAGGGCTTGTCCGTATTCCATCATCTGCAGATCCTTTCTCTTTTTCAATAGTAATCATTCCTGCGCCACTTGAAGAAGCCTTATCTTCAGAATTTGACCTGATTTATCCTCTGCTTCATGTTTTGGCCTTTTAAAATACTATTGAATTGAAACACTAGACAAATTTACGTTTGCTACTGATCGCAAAGAAATTAGTAAACTTTATGTTATTATTTGTGAGATAAACCTACTTTTGGAACACATTAACAGTGATTGCTAATGCAAGCTGCACTGTACCCGTGCGGTCGCTAAGGTAATAATGCTGCCTGTCGTTGCCTATTGCCGTCAACAGCCAGGACAGGTCCAGCAGTTAAAATTCAAGGGATGTATACTCAACCCTGACGAACTTTTGTGTCAATCGTATTTAAGGCAGAAACAAAACTGTTAGCATAGTGTTTCACACCAGTTGTAGGGTGTTGAGTCAGCAAGTACCCACGAGGTCATTGACCCCTACTAGTAAGGGTAGGGGCTAATGACCCGGTCATTGACCGCTAGTTCAGTAGTAGGACTATGGTGGTTCGCGGATTTTGCGTACGAAAGCATGTCTAATCTCTCAGTCGCAATCCTGGACGGGCCAAACCTCATAGGGCCCAACTTTTCGGCCAGATGCCCTTATCTCCTCACTGTCAGCATCTTGGAGGGACCTAACTTCACAGTGCCCAGTTTTACGGCCAGATGTCCTTCCCTCCTCACAGTCGCCACCTTGGAGGGCCCTAACTTTACAGGGCACAGTTTTAGGGCAAGATGCCCTTCCCTCCTCACAGTCGTCGTCTTGGAGGGGCCTAAACTTACAGGGCCCAACTTTTCGGCCAGATGCCCTTATCTCCTCACTGTCACCATCTTGGAGGGCCCTAACTTCACAGGGCCCAGTTTTACGGCCAGATGCCCTTCTCTCCTCACAGTCGTCGTCTTGGAGGGGTCTAACATCGCAGGGCCCAGTTTCACGGCCAGGTGCCCTTCTCTCCTCACAGTCGTCAGCTTGGAGGAGCCTAACCTCACAACGATATTTTGGTGGGTGGGCCCAGTTTTACGGTCAGATTCCCTTCCCTCCTCACAGTCGCCATCTTGAAGAGGTCTAACCTCACAGGGCCAGATTTTACGGCCAGATTTCCTTCCCTCCTCACTGTCGCCGTCTTGGAGCGGTCCAACATCACAGGGCCGAGTTTTACGGTTAGTTGCTCTTCCCACCTCATTCGACATAGTTTTACGCCTAGATGCCCTTTCCCCTCACAGTTGCCATTTTGCTTACAGAGCCCAGTTTTACGGACAAATGCCCTTCCCTCTCCCTCGTGAGCAAGCCTAACTTTACAGTCACCATTTTGGCGGGTCAGGGCCCAGTTTTACAGTCAGATGCACTTCCATCCTCCCAGAGGTTAAGCCTGATTTCCCAGTAGCCATTTTGAGGGGACAGGGTCCATTTTTACGGCCAGCTGCCCTTCCCTCCTCATCACAATTATTTCTAGGGTAAGATGCCCTTCCTACCTCAGGATTTGCGCACGTGAGCAGGCCTAACCTTTCAGTCGCAATTTTGGAGGCACAGGGCCCAATTTTAGGGTCAGATGCCTTACCCCCTCACACGCGATTTTTGAGGGGTCTATCCGGTCTATACGGTTAGATATCCTTCCCTCCTCACAGACGCCAGTTTGCTTACATGGCCCAGTTATACAGTTAGATGCCCTTCCCTCTTCACAGACGCCATTTTTCTTACAGGGCCCAGTTATACGGTCAGATGTCCTTCCGTCCTCACAGACGTAATTTTTCTTACAGGGCCCAGTTATACGGTCAGATGCCCTTCCCCCTCACAGGCGGCACTTTGGAGGGCCTAAACTCACTACTCCTGATCTGGCCCAGTTATACGGTTAGATGCATTTCTTTCCTCCCCTGACGTCAGAGAGCGTTATCACCAAGCAAATGCTGGAGCTGTATCACTCAGCCTTTTGTCATTTTCCATGTTATATAAATAGTTCCATGAAAGCCTTCATTACCTTTAGAAAGAAATAATGATCATGTTAATACTGCATTTAGCTTAAGTGCAGAAAGTGTAAATAGCAAAGAAGATACATTATCTTTAAACACATCATAGCATGATATTAAAAACGAATTTAGATCTAAAATATCCATTGAATTTTTTTAAATACCACTTGTTATACGTGATCAAAGACATGTATTAGTAGTTTCCCAATTAGAAACCATGGCGAAAAAACGTTCTACTATTTCATAAAAAGATTAAAATATGCAATATTTTAATTAATTCATAATCAAAACATGCAATGTGTGTGATGTAGTTTACGTGTTATATTAAACAATTACATGTCGTTAAAACTAACAATACATGTATTGTTTTCTATACCACGTCATTGAAATAGTTCGTTGGATTATATTTTCAAGACCTAAATCGAAAAGTGCAGTAAATCTATTTGGTAAAATGACTTTCAAATCCTGACATGTACATAAAATTCCCTCTCCAATTATTTTATGTATTCTTTGAAGTGGAATAACACTAAATGCTTGTTTAATAGGAAGTTCGAAAATTCTGCGCGTTTGTTTTCCTGCGGAACGACCGAGATTGTTAATTACCCCCATTCTATAAAAACATTTACTCTTTATACCACGAGGTATACCCGCACGGTTCATTCCAATGAACAGCCTTGAAGAATTCCATCTTCAGTATAAACTTGCAACATCTTACGCAATTTGTTCGGACTTTCCTCTACACAGGTCTCTACCAAGAAAAACTTATGTTATGCCCTCCAGTGTGAAAAGGAACGATTATGACTACAGAGTAATTTGATATTTTAAAGTTTCCGAAACTGAGTTGATTTGTCTTTCCTGTGTATAACAGTTGTCAACAATTCTATCTCTTTCTTCAACTTCAAAATTGACCAATAGGGAAATTTTGTATGTGAATTTTTCAACCAAACTCGTCACCATTGGAAATTTTAGGCTTCCTTTTCGCTAAAGCTCGCATTTCAAAATTTACCTGGAAGGTTAAGTTATTAGTAATTATAGAATTGTCTTGCCCTGTAATACTGGAGGCCGATTTTGTGTCCCATTCAGGTCATGTGCTCGACATTCAGGTAAGATGTGCACATTCAAGTTTGCTAGTAACATTAATATCCCGTGTTTGAAATGTAATTCTGTGTTATTTGCATCTATTTCGCCTACCCAGAGTGAGATGTCGTTGGATCATAGGCATCTACCTGAGCACTAGTCTGAAAGTATTAGAGGGTTTTGTCAGTTTTTCCTGACGTATTTTCAGATACCCTTGGCGTTACTGACCTTATCGAGTCCAAGATTCAACTAACTGATTCTATTCCAGTCAGGTTTGCTCTTTATAGGCTGTCCTCAATTAAAATGAAGGCTCTTATGGAAATCATTGAGCAGATGTTAAGGGGTGGTATCATTCGACCTATCATGTCAGCGTATTCATCGGGCATTTTTCTTGTACCCAAACCTCAAGGTGGTTTCAGACCTGAAGCTGATCACATGGCGTTGAACCGTAAGTTTTTTTTACAATCTGTACCCCTTCTGAATGTTCATTCTTGTTTCTCATGGTTTCGCAAGACTAAGTTCTTTACCATTTTAGATCTAAACCAGCCATGTAATCAAATACCTCTGGCAGAAGAATCCAAACACCTGATGGCTTTCGCCACGGATTGGAATCTGTATCAATACAACCGCGCCCCATCGGGATCCACACGTGTGCAGCTGTCCTTGCTAGACAGCTGGAGAGGGTCTTCTCCGATATCAAATTCGAATATCTGAATCAATACCTCGATGATGTCATTGACCTCCGAAGAGCACTTAGATCATCTGACGGAAGTCCTCAATCGCCTTAGGAAGGCTGGGTTGACTGTTAAATTATCTAAGGTAGCCTTTGCTAAGCCTTCTATGTCGTTCTTACGGCATACTGTGTCGCCCGATGGTGTTTCTATTGACCATTCCAGAACACAGGCTATTCGTGACCTCAAGCCTCCGAAGGACATCAAGGGAATCACTAGATTCATAGGCATGGTGAATTTCTTCAGGAAATGAATTCCTAACTTTACTAATAGGGTGCCGCATCTGAACTATTTCGCAAGAAATGTGTAAAATTTGATTGGGGGCCGTCGCAGCCAGCCGCTTTTGAAGACCTTAAATTAGCTCTTTGTAACGTCCCTGTACAAGCCATGCCCGATTTCTCTTAGAAATGAATTGTCCAAAGTGATGCCTGTTCGTCTGCTGTGGCTGCTGTCCTTCCTCAGGAAACGGAACTCGGAAGGCAGCCCATCGTCTATGCGTCTAGGATCTTATCGGCTCAAGAAGCATAGTATTCTATGAATTAGAGTGCTTGGCAGTCTTGTTTGTCCTGCAGAAGTTCCGCATTCATCTGGAACATGTCAAATTTGAATTAGCCTTAAGGTGGGTTTTAGCAAGGCGTCGTAGTACTGGACGTAACGCCCGTTGGGCTATCAGGATCCCAGCTTTCCAATATCATGTACGACTCATTAGGGGATCAGAAAACGAAGTTGCTGATGGACTATGCCGCACGTTTTCTAGTGATATTGACACCAGTGAACAAGAAGTTAGTCCTTCTCTTCCTATGCCCATAACTCCTAGTATTAATGCTATTTTGACGGATACCCCTACGCTGTTTCGTGACACTGAGAATTATCAACGAGAAGATCCCGTGCTGGCTCCGATAATGGAAACCCTTTCTTATGGGGAACATGTTATCCTTTATATATTGAGGAACGGGGTTTTGTGTTGCCCTTCGAGGCATGATCAGAAGATGAAAGTTCTTGTGCCAATGATCTTCAAATACTATCATGAGACCCAATTAGGGATCAAAGGGTCACGGGAATAAATTTATTATTGTAATGTGTAGACGGCTTCACTAGATTTTCATGGTTGTTCCCCACTAAGCTGACTACCGTTCAGCCTACCATTTCTTGTCATAATACTACCTTTGATTCTTTTGGTCCCTGTCAAAATATAGTTTCTGATAATGCGAAGGCTTTCACATCTAACCTATTCCTGAAATACTGTTTCAATCTGTCCATATCCCATGTAACAAATTCCGCTTATTACCCTCAACCATATCTGGCTGAGGGGATCAATCGTAATCTCCGATCTGCGTTGATCGCTTTTCTTCATGGACATCATTTCAAGTTGGATACTTCTCTGCATTGGTTATGTATTGCTTTAAATTCGGCTGTTCATGAGTCCCGCAAGTTCACTCCCGCCTCTCTCATGTTTAAATTTGTTCCCAACAAGCCGCTGGCTATTCTTTGGTCACTCAATGACATATTACCAGAGACAATAGGTCCTGATAATATCAGAGACCTATGGAAGAAGGCTGAAAGTAATCTGAAGGCTTCTCATGAAAAGGTTAGAGAGAGATATGATGGTGGACGTGGGCCCACCAATTTAAAGGTTGGAGATTAAATTATGGTTAAGAATTTCGTACCTGCAGGTGTTTGGGAAATTTTTACCTTTTCTTGTAAATATTTGTGTTGGTACATATATCAAAGAGTTGAATAAATATGGTGTTCGAAGATACATTCCCAACATTGGTCCTCCGGCCTGGATATGGATTTCAACGGCAAACTCCTGAACCCGGAAAGTTTTGGTATTCACAAGGTATCAAAGGATATAATCCAATGAAATACTATTACTTACTGCATCAATTTCGTGAAACATGTTGATTTTGTGTGTTTCAACGCATTGCCTTGGACATTTCGATTATGGTATCTACCGTAGTGTTTAGAAAATAACCTGTACCAAAGAGAATAAGCGACCTGTACAAAACAACGGATTGCACATCGTTATAATGACAAGTAGCGTCATCTAGTGTGACATATGAGAACTAAGATTCATGGCACGGAAATTCTAACACGGTTACATTTGTGCCGCATGATTTAGGAGGCGGAAATTAGACGGATTTGACAAGTAAAGACGCCACCAGTCATTCGTATTAATCTCTACAAATGCAACATGGATCGCGTTACAAAGAGAGCTCTAATGAAGAAAAGATCCGTTCTTAAAGCCGGTATAACACGCATACAAAGCTTTGTGAGCTCAGAACATGATACGGCAGATACAACTTTAATCGAAGTAAAACTGAATAGGCTACTTTCTCTTAAGGAAGATTTCAAATACACTGACTGACAGTGACAATGCAACACCAAGGAGGAGTGGTTCGAAAGGGATGAAAGTTGGGGAAAAACAGAGACGGCACGGACGAATAATTGATGTTTATTTCAAACCGATATGCAGGTTACACAATGCGCACGGCATCGACTCAGTAGGATGTAGGACCACCGCGAGCGGCGATGCACGCAGAAACACGTCGAGGTACAGAGTCAATAAGAGTGTGGATGGTGTCCTGAGGGATGGTTCTCCATTCTCTGTCAACCATTTGCCACAGTTGGTCGTCCGTACGAGGCTGGGGCAGAGTTTGCAAACGGCGTCCAATGAGATACCACACGTGTTCGATTGGTGAGAGATCCGGAGAGTACGCTGGCCACGGAAGCATCTGTATACCTCGTAGAGCCTGTTGGGAGATGCGAGCAGTGTGTGGGCGGGCATTATCCTGCTGAAACAGAGCATTGGGCAGCCCCTGAAGATACGAGAGTGCCACCGGCCGCAGCACATGCTGCACGTAGCGGTGGGCATTTAACGTGCCTTGAATACGCACTAGAGGTGACGTGGAATCATACGCAATAGCGCCCCAAACCATGATGCCGCGTTGTCTAGCGGTAGGGCGCTCCACAGTTACGGCCGGATTTGACCTTTCTCCACGCCGACGCCACACTCGTCTGCGGTGACTATCACTGACAGAACAGAAGCGTGACTCATCGGAGAACACGACGTTCCGCCATTCCCTCATCCAAGTCGCTCTAGCCCGGCACCATGCCAGGCGTGCACGTCTATGCTGTGGAGTCAATGGTAGTCTTCTGAGCGGACGCCGGGAGTGCAGGCCTCCTTCAACCAATCGACGGGAAATTGTTCTGGTCGATATTGGAACAGCCAGGGTGTCTTGCACATGCTGAAGAATGGCTGTTGACGTGGCGTGCGGGGCTGCCACCGCTTGGCGGCGGATGCGCCGATCCTCGCGTGCTGACGTCACTCGGGCTGCGCCTGGACCCCTCGCACGTGCCACATGTCCCTGCGCCAACCATCTTCGCCACAGGCGCTGCACCGTGGACACATCCCTATGGGTATCGGCTGCGATTTGACGAAGCGACCAACCTGCCCTTCTCAGCCCGATCACCATACCCCTCGTAAAGTCGTCTGTCTGCTGGAAATGCCTCCGTTGACGGCGGCCTGGCATTCTTAGCTATACACGTGTCCTGTGGCACACGACAACACGTTCTACAATGACTGTCGGCTGAGAAATCACGGTACGAAGTGGGCCATTCGCCAACGCCGTGTCCCATTTATCGTTCGCTACGTGCGCAGCACAGCGGCGCATTTCACATCATGAGCATACCTCAGTGACGTCAGTCTACCCTGCAATTGGCATAAAGTTCTGACCACTCCTTCTTGGTGTTGCATTTGCTCTGTCAGTCAGTGTACATTCAAACTGAACTCGAGCTAAAGGATGACGAAAATGTCGATTCACATATCGATTACCACCAGGAATTCGAAAATAATAGCGATCTTCTGGAAGCTAAGCTTAGAAAGGCTATCATTTCCCAGACTTCACATTTAGCTGACGAAGTACGTTCTCTTTCAACCACTGATGTAGGAAGGCAAATAAAATTGCCAGAAATCAAGCTCCCTACATTTGACGGTACATTAACAACTTGGCTTCACTTCAGGGACACCTTTCAGAACCTGATAGTTAATAACAATGATCTGTCAAATGTTGAGAAGTTTCATTACATGTTATCTTCGCTTAAAGGAGAAGCCAAGGATGCTATGAGGAATATTGGCTTTCAGACTTCAATTTTACTGTAGCTTATGACCTTCTCGTGAGCAGGTATCACTCGCCAAAATTAATAGCTGCTGAATATATTAAACAGATCCTAGAATCAACGGGTAAAGTATGTTCAACCGAAACAGAGATACGCCAACTCGTAAATAAATTCCGAGGTAGCATTGATGCGCTGAACGCACTAGATACTAAGATAAGCATTCTAGATCTTCTCCTAAACGAGCTCTTACTATCGCGAGTGGATAAGAAATTGAGACTAGAATTCGAAAATAAACATTCTCATCTCGAAGCTGTAGAGTTTAAAGAACTTGTTAAGTTCTTGGAGAGACGTTGTCAGACACTGCAACTTTGTGCCTCCAACCCCTCTCCCAGTCTATCGCAAAACCATCAGACAAGTTCAAGGTCAAAAATCACAGCTCAACAGTCATACATTACAACGTCAAGACAATGTTGCATCTGTTCAGATGAACATCAGCTTTATAGGTGCCCAGACTTTCTTAAATTAGATTGTGATGAAAGGTTCAAAGTAGTAAAGGATAAAAATCTATGCAGCAACTGCCTGAGCTCATCTCACACTTGGAAGGCATGTACATCAAAAACATCATGTAGATTATGTAACAAATATTACCACACGTTGTTGCATCATGAGACTGACCATATATCATCTCCCGCAAATCAAAACAACAATCCACAACAATCAACTTATCATTCTCTGAGAAGCACATCGAAGAATCAGATACTTCTGAGTACGGCTTTAGTAAAAATCAAGGACGGTCAGGGAAGATTTCATTTAGTTCGTGCCATACTCGACAATGGTTCGCAGAGTAACTTTATATCCGAACACATGGTGCAACAACTGAGACTGAAAAAGAAAAAGACCAGCGCCATAACACTGCAAGCTTTTGGTGAACTCACATCCCAAGCAAACACAGCAGTGAATATTGAGGTTCACTCAACAATCAACGATTATCACTTCAACATGGAATGTATTGTTCTTCCCAGAATAACTGGCAATATACCTGTCTCACATATCAATTGCAAGAACTGGAACATTCCACAAGACATCACTCTCACTGATCCTGACTTTCACATCCCTCAGGCTACCAATTTACTGATTGGCGCACAGTTTTTCTTACAGCTCCTGCAACCCGGAAGAAAAAGCCGACAAGGGTACCCATGCCTACAGAACACACAGCTAGGATGGATTCTCAACGGAGAATATTCACAACTCAATCGAGAAAGGGAAGAGGAGACACCAACCAAGTCGCTCTTTATCAGATCTGACCTCAACTTAGAAATACAAATTCAGAAGTTCTGGAGCCTCGAGGAAGTGAACCATGTTACACACTCACCTGAAGAGAAGGAATGTGAAGCCCATTTCAAGGACACCACAAGAAGAGATGAAACTGGGAGATTTATCGTAGAGCTACCCCTTAAGAGAGAGTTGCAACTTGGAAACTCAATGCGGACTGCCAGCCGACGTTTTCATCTATCATAACGGAAACTACAAACTCAAGACGACCTTCGTAAAAATTACATCACCTTCATGAGAGAGTACCAGACCCTTGGACACATGACGGAACTTCAGTCAGATCCCGTTGAAGGAGAAAGATATTATATGCCTCATCACGCTGTTGTCAAGCATTCTAGCAGCACTACTAAAACAAGAGTCGTAAGAACTGACAACGGTACTGCCTTAAACGATATCTTAATGGTAGGACCTACAATTCAAGAAGATCTTTGCTCAATAGTTATGAGATTCCGCACTCACAACATTGCTTTCACCGCTGATATTGAAAGGATGTACCGCCAGATAATGGTTCATCCTAAACATCGACACTTACAGTGCATCCTATGGAGAGAACATCCTCAAGATAATCTAAACCCTTATGCTCTTAACACTGTCACATACGGCACGTCTGCAGCATCGTTCCTGTCCACAAGATGTCTCCAGCAATTAGCACTCGAAGAAGCGTCGGAATTCCCGAGAGCGGCCGCGATCCTCAAACGTGACTTCTATGTTGATGACTGTCTTTCTGGAGCAGATACTTTAAAAGAAGCCCTGGAGCTACGAATCGAGTTACAACAGCTTCTCAGTCGTGCAGGGTTTCCTTTGCGAAAATGGTGTTCCAATAGCCCTCAATTACTGAACTTCATCCCAGAAAGCTTACGAGGAACTAAGCACTCGTTAACTGACTACGTTAGTGACATGGTAAAGACATTAGGGTTGACTTGGCATCCATCCACGGACAAGTTTCAAATAAACTGTAACGCAAATTTTCAAGAATTAATGGGTGATACGACGTTCAAAAAGACAATGGTGCTCTCAACGATATCCTCAATTTTCGACCCACTTGGATTTATAAGCCCTGTGGTAATCAGCTTCAAGGTTTTCATGCAACGTCTCTGGCAGGAAAGGTCAGGATGGGATGACCTTTTAGCAGTAAACTTACTTGATATTTGTTTGAAATTATATGATCAGATCCCCACGCTTAATAGCATCAAGGTCCCAAGGTGTGTTCTCGCTGAAGGGAAAATCAAGTCCATAGACATCCATGGTTTCTGCGATGCTTCACATCACGCTTATGGCGCTTGTATTTACGTGAGGTCTGTGAACAACAAGGGTGACGTTCTTATCAGATTGTTATGCGCAAAATCAAGAGTCGCGCCTTTAAAGCAAGTCTTAATTCCCCGACTAGAATTGTGTCGTGCCTTACTGCTCTCCTATCTCCTGAAGAAAACACTTGCCTCACTACAACTGCCATTCACTAAGATACAGCTTTGGACTGACTCGACAATTGTACTAGCATGGTTAAATGCGTGCCCCACTAAATGGAAGACGTTCGTAGCAAATAGGGTTGCAGAAATTCAAGAAATTGCTCCCTCGAATAGCTGCCTCTGTGGATCAGCGGTAGAATGTCGGCCTCCGGATCCCAAGATAGCAGGTTCAAACCCGGCAGAGGTAGTCGGATTTTTGAAGGGCGGAAAAAAGTCCATTCGACACTCCATGTCGTACGATGTCGGCATGTAAAAGATCTCTGGTGACACATTTGGTGTTTACCCGACAAAATTCATCAAATCTCAGCCATAGACGCCCAAGAGAGTTTCGGTTTACTCAGTCTGCCATCTAGTGGGGGCCTAGAGTAAAACGGAACGTCGAAATTGACGAGCAGACAGCCAGATGGCGTCAAATTGAAATGTCTGCACACGGTAGCTGAGGCCATACGATTATTATTATTATTATTACTGGTCTCATGTTAAATCACAGGATAACCCAGCAGATCTCGTATCGCGAGGCATTGAACCAACAGACATGAAGAACAACATGCTGAGGTGGCACGGTCCAGCCTGGCTATGCTTAGACCCCTCAGCTTGGCCGAAACAAGAAACTATCTCCGACCCTAACAAGATACCAGACAAAAGACTTGTTATTGTGCAACATAACGACTCATTTCTAAACACATTCTCTTCGTTAAACCGACTTCTCAGGACGATTAGCTATTGCCTGAGATTTGCTTCAAACTGCAGGAGAAACCCCGATGATCGCGACGTGTCCCCGTTAAGGCCTCAAGAAATAGGTAATGCCCTCAATGTATGTATCAAGATTATTCAAGCAATATCCTATCGTGAAGAAATTCGTTGCCTCGAGCAAGGAAAGAACATTCACTCAGCTAGCAAAATTAGGAATTTAAGCCCGACTCTGGACCAACATGGCTATCTTCGTGTTGGTGGAAGACTGTAAAATGCATCATCCATCTCTTACGAAGGTAAACATAAACTTATATTACCTCCCAAGCATCACCTCACGAAACTTATTATTTTAAATGAAAATCAAAGATTACTCCACGCTGAACCCCAACTCCTGATATCATCATTACGTGGGGGATATTGGATTCCAAGAATTCGACAAGTCGTTAAAGGGTGCATTCATTCATGCTTGCCGTGCTACAAATTAAAATTGAGAACAAATCAACAGAAGATGGGAAATATTCCCAAAGAAAGAATCACCCCTGCAAGACTATTCCTGAACGTGGGGGTAGACTATGCTGGTCCATTTTTATAAGAATTGGAACACTGCGTAGCAAACGAATGGGCAAGGCCTACGTCGCCATCTTCACTTGCCTTGTCACAAGAGCTGTACATTTGGAAGTTGTCTCAGACCTTACAACGGATGCATTCATGGCCGCACTGCGACGTTTTACGTCACGCAGAGGATCTCGATCAAATATCTATAGTGACAATGGCACTAACTTCGTCGGTGCTGCAAAGGAGCTGAAAGAACTGCAAGAATTTCTCCAAGATTCTGATCAAAACAGAAATATTGTCGAAGCTGCAACCACAAAGGGGATCGCCTGGCATTTCATCCCTCCATCAGCACCGCATTTCGGCGGAGTTTGGGAGTCCATGTGAAATCTTTCAAGTACCATCTGCGAAGAACTATGGGTAGCACGGTGCTTACCTTTGAAGAATTAACTACCCTTTCTTCCCAAATAGAGGCCTGCCTGAATTCTCGTCCTCTAACAAGACTCAGCGACGATCCTACAGTCTTATCTTGTTTGACAGCATCTCATTTCCTAATTGGGGAACAAATTAGTGCACTTCCTGATCATGACCATGTTCACTGTGCCATAAACAGACTTTCCAGATGGCAACATCTTCAAAAGATGGCCCAGGACTTCTGGAAAAAATGGCATAGGGAATATATTAACACTCTGCAGCAGCGCCACATGTGGACAGAGAAACATCCTAATCTTCGAATTGGAGATCTTGTGTTCATCAAAGATGACGACCTACCACCTCTGCAACGGCGAATGGGCATAATAGAGTCTGTTCATCCTGGTGAAGACAACCTCGTACGGGTCGCCACTGTGAGAACAAACTCCGGTATCATAAAACGATCCATCAAGAAGTTGTGTGTTTTGCCTGAGAATGAGAAAGAATACTTAAAGTTTCGAGTTACACAGTGATGTGATTTATACCTTTATGAACTCCCTGACTATCTGTGTTATGTGTTTATTCCTGAAGTGAATTATCTTTCTTCTTCCCTTCTTAAAAGGCCAGTGCCTTTTGATGGCCGGTATGTTTGGGAAATTTTTACCTTTTCTTGTAAATATTTGTGTTGGTACATATATCAAACAGTTGAATGTTAATAAATATGGTGTTCGAAGATACATTCCCAACAGCAGGCAAGCTTGCCCTCAGATTTCATGGGCCATGTATTATTTTGGACTTCTTAACTCCTGTCACTATTTTGGTCTGCAACCCAGCCACTGAGAGCATATCTGGAGTTCACTTTCGCAGATTAAACCGGTATAATCGTTTGTTTTTCAGTATAGGCCAGTATGTCATGGCAGTAAGAAATCAGTTATATTTCTTCGGCGTCAGTTCTGTAATTTTTTAAAAAAAATATCAGTTTGCAAGGTATATGGGGAGACCTTCTACTCCTCCCATATTCACCTACGGGCAGTATCTTGTGCATGTACTTAATCCTGTAAAACCTTCACCTCTAGTTAGGTTTATTTTATCCCGTTGCCCGTATCTCCCCCCGACCCTAAGTCCAAGCCTGCTAGCCACACACTCATCCTCGATGCAGCCCGCCTTATCTGAAACTGCAAATTAGAAAAATACACAACTCTCGCTCTCCACAAAAACAATTCCTGTCGCTAAATAAATGACCGTTTCAGTCCCCTCTCTTTCATCTGCGGCCGTGCCTCAACATCTGGCGAGGGACGCCGGCGTGGGGTAAGGGCCCACTCTGCTCTGGCCCTGTCTCCTGTATAACGACGTACTGGAACACCATCCTTTCCCGCTAGGGATGTGGTGCGGTAACTCAACCGCCTGCCCATCTTGGAGCAGTGTCACTATATTTGGTCTGTGGTGACCAACACCATGGCTACCCCTCTCAAGGTAGCGGGAGAGATGTATCTGAGAGTACTTGGGGGATCCGGGTGACCCAACTTGGGCACCGGCTGCGGCGGCTGCTCTTGCCGTCAAAACTTGAACTTATATCTTACACTGGTACGGCTGAAAGAAGACTTCAAGACTTGTTTATAACTTAATTTCTTAAAAATGAACTTTTTCAAGAAAATTTCTGTCTGTAAAATACAACTTGATATTCTTTCTTCTAACCACCGAAATGTCAAACGTTAACTGTGAGGAGAGACATTAAGGGAAATGAAGCGTCTTGAAGAATGCCATCTGATATATGAATGTCGCAACTACTAGCGCAAGAAGTTTGGACTTTTCTCTAGAGATATCTCTGCCAAAAAACGTATGTTATGCACTCTAGTGTGAAGAGGAACTATTCAAATCCTAAAGTAATTTTTATTTTGAGGTTTCCTAAACTGAGTTGATTACGCTTTGTTTTGGGTGTATTACAGCTTGCAACAGCTCTATCTTTGCCCACTAACTTCAAATATCGACCAATATAAGATTTCGTTTATTTTCCTTTTAGCCAATAGGATCAATCTTGTACCTTTTTGATTATCCAATAAACTTTGGAGATGTGTTGAGCCTTAGCCCAGAGCTCTCTAGAACCTTTCTCTCGGATATACAATCTGGTACCTTTTCGAGCTACCTTGCCTTATTGATCGTCCAGTCTACTGAGTGTGTGTTAATAGATCAGGCGGCGGCGTCTCGCCCTTCGAGTATTCCAGCAGATTAAGGTAATGGCAGCCCTTTAATAACTATGCGACAGCCTCTGAAAGCTAACTCGAGGGGAGAGTTTCCTATCTTTAATAATGTAACATTAAATTTTCAGTCTTCTAAAATGTAAATATCTACGTATAATGTAAATTTTAAACGAGCCGAAAAGCACTTAGTTAAAATTCGGGAATAGAGAGAGTGACACCTCTTGAGTTCCCTATCAACTTGACTTAGAGGAGACTATAACTTTGTAACCGTTTTCTGTCTGTAGCTTTCGTAACTTACATTTTCTCCATCTGGTCACCTCAGTAGTATAGGCTTAGCCTCTGTAACTTCGGGCCGAAGTCCAAATAGGGTTTTAATACTTTTAGTGCAAATTTCAAGGAGTGCAAGTGTCCGCCTCCGCATTATTTTGATTCTTGGGCCAGTAACTTTGATCTGTGATTTCTGTCTCCCACCAAGTTCCGGTAGAATGGGTATTCTATACTTCTGTAAAATTGATTATTTATGTTAAGATGTTAGACTGTTGAGTGTTTAAGACAGTGAATACGGCTTGAATTGTAAAATGTACGTTGTGACTCGTGAGGCCTGGAAAGTGTTAATTTTATTGAGCAAAGGTGCTCTGGTTGTAAATGTAAAAGTTGAAGGTTGCCTTGAGAAGACAGTAAGGGTATAAGGTTCGGAGCGCAGCCTCCTAGATATATTCATAGAGCATAGATGCTCTTTATATTCTTGTAGACTTGTTAGTGTAAATATTGAATGGTGCCTTTTGGAAGGCGCTAACGTTGTAGAGCAAGAGGTGCTCTCGGAAGATTGTACGTTGTGAGTACTCTGTAAATGAAATTGGGAGACCTGTCTCCTTGACCACTGAGTGGATGGAGGGACAGTGCTCAAGTAACATTTGTAAAATTGGGAGCTCGTATTGTTAATTAGCAATTTTGATTGATTTTTCTGATTTCTCCTATCTTGTATCCAAGCTAACGAGCTAGTTCTGTACTTGAAATCTTGTTCTGTTGTTGTGCGAATTGTTTTGTTAAAACATAGCATAAAAACAGCCTAAAAATGAATATAACTCTAATTTTAATGCTTTTAATTAATCTTTTGGTTGTCATAGATAGACCGATTCATTCCCGCACCTTCTTTCCCCTCTGATCACCACGGTATCCCCGTAACAGAAATAAATGATGAAAAAAATATACTTTATCTATGATGCCCCTCACTTGATTAAATCACTCAAAAACAATCGAAAGAGGAATGATTTAAATGTAGGAGGGAAAATTTGTAGCTAGTCTCATACTGAAGAATTTTATAACAAAGATTCAAACATTGTTCCCAGACTAGCCCCAAAATTAATAAAACAATGTATTTCACTTCCCTCCTTTTCACCAATGAGAGTGTGTTTGGCTGTTCGGACTATGAGTCATTATCTTGCTTGTGGCATAAAGGTGCGTGTTCATCTTAATCACTACCACTCTCTGCAGCTATTAGAACTGATTTAATTGAAATATGTGACATACTATTTGACATCTTGAATTCCTCAAAATGTAGTATCACAGGCCCTAAGCAGTATAGAAAACACCTTTGCAGTGATTCTAATCATTAAGAAAAAATTGGTAGAAATTGAAAATATCTAAGGTAGATCATTGTGTTAAACAGAGGTGATAATAGTAATCTGAACACTTCGAGGTACAGTCATGCGCCCCGTGTTCCGAGCTATAAACAAGGTGGATATCTGCGTGACGGTACAAGCTACAGAGATGTATGAACATCTGCCATCCACTCTGAATGTTCATAAGCGAAACATTTGCATTTATATTTTATATTTCAGAGAAGGTGCCCCTAGATTACCTTACATTTATACCGCAGGCCCAGTAGGCTTCCAAACACTGTGCCGGCGCAATCAACACATCAAGGCTTCACTGTCTCGAAGCACTGAGATCACTTCGTGTGTCATGTCGCGTGAACAGGAACCATCGATGCTTCGCAACAGCAGAGCTTTGAAACAGTGACGGTGCTTTGTTCATCTCCTCGCCTCACTCCGCGTGGCATTGCCCTGAAGATAAGCCGAGACTCTTTATATTCCGAATAGCGAGTCAATGCACTCCACAATGTAAGGTCTTTCACACAGAAACATTACGTTATTGTTCTCAAAACAGGGTCATATTATAAGAGAAAGTCGCTTCCGTTTGCCAAGTGCAAATGTTTCTAAAATTATTTTTTAAAACTTCAATTTGAAGTAAAATTTTAAACTGGAATAGACCAAGTCTGTTACTGTACACATAACACCGATATTGGGCTCTTCTGAGATTTAATTACTCATTTTATAATTATTCAAGTTGGTCCACTTACTTAGACTACTTTTGCAACTGGATTACGTATACATAGAATAACTATTTTGAACTGTTTTTAAATTTCGTTAATCATTTTATAATTATTCACATTAGTTACTGTTTTAATGTGCATTTAACAGAAAAATTGATTGATTTTAGTACCATAGTAAGCGCGTAATGTGGAAGGAAACGCTGTATATTACCGGTACTATATACTGGTACTACAATACTGTGCATCATATATTTATCATACTGTACGTTGTACATTTGCTCATTAAATACTTTTTGATCCTCATATTTTATCTGTATTAGAACGTCGAACATTTTAGTCCGTGAATGAGACTTAGCTATGAAACGTGGTTCATGTTCCTCCACGCCATCGCGAAGCACTGTTTCTCTTGGATTCCGAGACGGAAGTGCGCCGTGTGTCGCTGTGCCGTATGAACCATTCAGAAGTGACAGTTAGGCCATGTCTATTATTAAAACAGTATTTAAGCCACACGAGGCGGAATAATTCAGGCTTATTGCATTCTACGTTGTACAGATATATTCACAATATAAATCTAGCAATGATTCATCTTCTTGTTCTTGTTCTACAATATTCTTATCATATGTCGGCTGTCATCGGGGCGATCAGACCCTTGTCCTCAGCAAGTTGGGGTACCGAGTCCATACCATTCTCGTACAGTCCGTAGCCAAGATTTTCTCCTTCTCCTTCTTCTCCTACACCTCCTTCCTTAAAGTATATCTTTGAGATAAACTGAAGGAGGTCATTTATTTATTTATGTCAGTCGCATAATACAGTAAAAATTACAAGAGAGATTATACATATTACAGTGGTACTGCCTAGTGCCAGATATGAGCACTAGTATCAGGTGGATGTTATTCTTTACGTTGTCGCAATTCGCACTCTCTTTGAAGACTTCCACGGCGTCCAGGGCTCTCCGTAGTTACGGAGCAACTTCTATTCAAGTTTCGCAAGTTTCAGGCAAGCTGGATGAGCAGCCCTGCCTGATCATGTCAAAGAATCGTGAGAGAGGAGTTTTGCCTCAGTGTTGGCGCAGTGATACTTGCAAAGTGTGGCCACAGGTACATAGGTGTATCACTGTGTTCCATTAGCTCTTATATCTACTTGACCTGCAAGTTTCAAGATGCTTCTTCATTCCTCACGTGAAAAGCATGGATCTGGGTTTTTGATGGATTTTGTTTTAACTTATAATTCTCTAAACGTATAAACCACTGCACTACCTCATAATTTCGAATGATATTGTACGTGACCTCCAGCTCGGAGTACTATAGCCTCACATCTCAAAGGATGGTGTTCAGGCCTCAACAACATTAAGAAAGACAGGAGATACACAACACCGAAGTAAACATGAACGGAGAAAACGAAGTCCCTGTTACAGAGGATTTAAATAAATATCTTGAAGGCACTCCTTTGGACCCAGTTTCAACAGGACTGCTCAAGCTGTGATCAAGTACGCAGGTGAGAGACCTAAAGTACTGGACTTGCTTTAGTGATGTGCCAGCTACTCTCAAGTTTATAGGTTGAATGACATGTTTGCTTACGATCATTAAGTTAGTATTTTTCGTGTTTAAACGCACAACTCTGTTTGACCGCACAGTTCGCTAATATCTGTGGACCTTCAGCACTTATTACAAACCGAAGGGTATCATCCGCATATGGCAGATTATTTATTACGATTCCTTTAACAATACTGATATCAGAAAAGCACCCTTTCATAGAAGTTATTGAAGAGGAGTGGAGTTATAACAGAGCCTCATCCCTTGCTTTATTTCAATAGCACGGGCGTTGGTGTTATCAACCTTAAGATATGCGAACTGATGTTAATACAGGTTGGCAACGTTTCGTATATCTTTTCCATCCAGACCAATACCATATGGTATAGTCAATTTACCATGTAACCGAAGAAGTCTCTGGACAACTGGGAATAAAGCAACACCAAGATTAATTAGTCTCTTCTGCAAAGAAACTTCCTGTCTTTCATGAACATATATACCTTGATCATGACCAAGGGTTTCTAGTGTAATGTGGAAACCGAACCAGAGGATGTCTTCATTTTACTATAACTCCCGAATTCCGTGCCCAGAACTCCAACCGCAGCCAGCTCAGCGACAATGATAATAGGCTATCAAGCCCCCTGATCTTTATCGTCAAATTAAGTCAGCAATACCCTTATGATAGGAACATCGGTCCTGGTTGAAATGGGCCTCTACTTTGTGTCAAAATTGGATGTCATCATTAAAGGCACCATTTGGATGGATTCCGTTCCCGGACCACGCCTGGCTGAGGGTCGGTTGCTAAAACTGAACGCGACATTGCGTTCGAAGGGTGGGAGCGTCGCGGTTCGTGCGGCCACGGCCGCCGCCGCGTCTCCTGAAAAGAGCTTCACCCCGGTGGAGCTGGACCATTCGACACCACCACTGAGAGTGTGTGAGACGGGACGGTTGGTCCGCGCAACGTCTTTGTGTCTGCTGGCGCCGGTTCACCGCCCTTGCCCCGCGACCAAGCTCGAAAGTGTGTGCTGTGTGTGCAGCGACCGAACATTTTGTGCGACACGCACAAACCAAACACGACCTCAGAGCAGGCGAGACTACCCGCTGAATTTAAGCATATTATTAAGCGGAGGAAAAGAAACTAACAAGGATTCCCTTAGTAGCGAACAGGGAAGAGCCCAGCACCGAATCTCGCAGGTTCACCCTGCCGGGAAATGTGCTGTTTGGGAGGGTCCACTTAACCGGGAACCTGCGGCGAGTTCAAGTCCTTCTTGAATGGGGCCACGCTCCGCAGAGGGTGCCAGGCCCGTAGAGACCGCTGCGGCTTCCGGGAGGATCTTTCCTTAGAGTGGGGTTGCTTGAGAATGCAGCCGTAAGTGGGTGGTAAACTCCATCTAAGACTAAATATGACCACGAGACCGATAGCGAACAAGTACCGTGAGGGAAAGCTGAAAAGAACATTGAAGAGAGAGTTCAAGAGTACGTGAAACCGTTCGGGGGTAAACGTGAGAAACCCGAAAATACCTCCACCGGGGAGATTCAAGCCTTATCCGCGCCTCTTCCCCTGCTTTGGCCAGATGGGTCCGTTCCCCTGCACGGAGCAATCCGGCGTCAGGGTGGTAACGGGTTTCTACTCGGCCGGGTAGTGGTGGGGAGGTCGGTGGGCCGCACTTCTCCCCTCGTTGGACGTCGCAACCCGTTGGGTGTCGGTCTAAGGCCTGGGTGTGTAGCCTGTTCGTCCGCGTCGCAAGGCGTGTTCGTCGGACAGACCCCAGGTGTTCCGCCCGACGGCTCGACGGTATGTGTGCGCGGAGTTGATTCGCCGCCCTTCGGGGCAGGCGTCCGGCCCCTGACAAGCGAGGGCGCGTGGCATGGACGACGGATCTCCGGCCCCGCTCAGCTGTTGGTTTGGGGATGCCTCGGACAGAAGAATCTTGTAGACTCCCGTCAGCGGCGCAAAAGCTTCGGGTAATTTCACGACCCGTCTTGAAACACGGACCAAGGAGTCTAACATGTGCGCGAGTCATTGGGTTAACACTAAACATAAAGGCGCAATGAAAGTGAAGGTCCCGCCTCGTGCGGACCGAGGGAAGATGGGCCGCGCTGCTGTGCGGCTCCGCATTCCCGGGGCGTCTCGTTCTCATTGCGAGTTGAGGCGCACCCAGAGCGTACACGTTGGGACCCGAAAGATGGTGAACTATGCCTGGCCAGGACACTAGCAAGGGAGATGTGGAGCTACAGGCAAGAAACCAAGAGAGTTTAGAGTTTTGTGTAAATATGTTGGAAGGAAGATATTTTAAGATGTTCTTGGTGATGCGGGCAGTCACTTCACCACTGCCTGCTCCTTAGGCTCGAGAGCTTCCTGAACTCTCTGAGACTCTCGGTTTAGCTTTTCACGGCCGGTGTCCTGGCTGTATGCCGTGGTCGAATAGCGTTAGTAGTTGCCTATGTCCCACCGGAAACTGAGCGGGGCATTCCCAGGAATCCGGTCCGTATGAAGGTCGGTAGAGTACTGAAGGTGTGGCATCCAGTAAATGGAAGAGCAACCCGAAGCGGCAAGAAATTTACCTGAAAGGAAACATAAAACACTTTGTCGGTGTAGCTCTGAAGATGTAGCAAAATGAAACTACCGTGAAAGTGGGAATCTGGTAACGCTTGTGGCCGTCGAGTGGAATGACGTGTTCCTACAAGCTGTGGCTCAGCTTACCTCGCCTTTCCGTTATGTATAACAGAGGGAGGACTGTTTACTACTCGGCCATGTGTACATATTTCAATCTGCACTCAACATTCAACGGCCACACTCAGAAATCTCCTGAGCTGTATAGTGATTACATTCTTCATGACGGAACTGCAACGTGAGTAACAATTAGCCAAGTATACTCCATATCTTCGTGATGTGATGATGATTACTGTTTAAAGAGGCCTAGCATCTAGCTCCTTGGCCCCTAATGATACGAAATGTAAAAACAATTTAGAAGTGCAAATATTCAACCTCTGACCAGAATTCATATCTTGATTGTGAATAATGAATGGACGAATACGAAAGCAAGATAATCAGTGGACCCAACTCAAATATTAAACATTAAGAAGAATTCCAATATTCAATCCTACGAATACAAATATATACCGAACGATGAACAATTATTATGAACTTAAAACAATCAGCGGATCCGCTCCGAAATGGCGCACCTATCCAGAAGCTAACTTACAACAATGGCATCTACTGACCAAGGAGCTGCTTCTAAAGCACATCCTTGAATCGATGATGCTTTTTGTCTAAAGAGGTCGAAAATCTAGGTGAATGGCCCCTCATAAAGTTACCTATCGTTAGTAAAGAAGAACCACGGTATTTCCAAAAAATAACGTAAACTGTTACGGAGTTATCCGTGGAAGTCAGAGGTGAAAGAAGGTGCGGGCTGGAATGGGTCTAAGTATAAGTCCGAAAGATGAATTTAAAATTTAAATAAAGGTTATTTTTTCAACTGATAACAATTTTAACAATTCACAATTTCCACTAGGTGAAACAAAGATAATCAGGTACAATGCAACTTTACAAAGAAAGCACCAGTTAAGGGGTCTTTACAAATTCTGGGCTACGGGCCCACATTCATCAATCCTTGAGCTCTCAGCTCACATCCCCAATATACCAAAGGGCAGAAAACCCTTAATTACATAGAGCTCTTGCTCCCGCCTAGTAATGTTAAGCCTCCTAGAGGCACCTTCCAAAATACCAGAAAGAGCTGACCTGCTCTCAATTTTACAAGCCTATCAAAGGCCACAACAAGCTTTACTTCTAACTGCCCTCAAGGCACACTTACAAAGAAACAGGGTATTTGTACCCAACCTACAGGGCCTTCGCATGAAGAAACAAAACAACAGGTTATGTTACTGGCCCAAAGTACAGAAAGGACTGGAGGCGTGAACTTGCACTCCTAAATACACATTTTAAAACCTAAGTGGCGCTAGGCCGATACACAGGGGCTAATCCCAATCTATAGAGGTGACTAGTCTGCAAAATAATTTTAACACATTAAGAAGGAAGAGAAAAACGGTTACGAAAATATAATCACCTCGAATTCCAAAAAGGAAGGGGAGCTCGAGAGGGTAAAGCACTCTCTATCCCCGAATTACAGTTAAAGAAGTCTGAAGTTTACCAGGAAAAGGGTTTACATGTTTAATAGTTTACATATTAAAGGTTTCGAACCTTCCCCGAGAGTTAAACTGCTGAGCTAGCAAGAAATAAAGATATCAAAAGGCCATTACCTTGTTGAAGAGCTGCTGCTTGAAGAAAGAGGCGCTTCCCGCCCCCTGCTACATATTCACACACTGAGTTAGATGTTATATGAGAGGCCCGGAGACAAGAAAATCAGCAGTTTTATACCCTCGTGGAAAATTCGAGACCTTTCAGGAATGAGTAGACACACTTACTCAATTTTTATTGGTTGAATAAGAGTTACACATGGAAATTCGAAGAAAATTCGAGGAAAATTAATTACAGAAATTACTGATTGGCTAAATTCAAAACAGGCGGAAGGAAAGCATTAATATTGCCAACCCACAAACCACAGAACAAAATTTAGTAAAGACAAAACTTATGAATACAACATTTCTCCAAGAAGGTTCATTCCTTTACACCAGAGTGCGTTATTATAGTTTTTGGTAGAGACATCTGTTAGAGAATGTCCACACTTCTTGATCAATGAAAAACAAAAGCAAATCAAAAACACACAGTGACATCTTCTGATAACCAGTAGAGTTGATTCCGTTTTTAAAGTTCAGAGCTTCTCCTGTAGAGGAGTTTCAATTGGCGCACGATTTGAATTTGCGTCGTAGAGGTGTACCGCCCGGTACATAAACATTCGGTGTTCCACACAAAAGGGCGCAACCCATAGGCAACTCAAACCCATGGTGTTCGCCACATAGTGGGTACTATTCACAGGGACCCGTTCTACCCCGCGGTATTCCTTGACATAGTGAATAGTAATCACAGCGACCCGTACTCTACCGTGGTGTTACCCACATAGTTGGTACTAATCACCGGGACCCGTATTATCCCGCGGTGTTCCTCACACTTTGGTACTAATGAGAGGTAAAACCCACACACGTGGTGTTCCTCACATAATGGGCATTAATAAGAAGTAAAGCACAGACCCCTAGTGTTTCTCGGAGGCAAACCCAAAATGTTCCTCACACAGTTGTACAAATCTCAGGGAACAGTACTATCCATGGTGTTGTTCACATAGTTGTACGAATGACAGGTAAACCCCAGACCCGTGGTGTTCCTCGGAACACAAACTCATTGTGTTCATCACATAGTGGTACTAATCACAGGGACACGTACTATACCGTGGTGTTCCTCGGAACGAAACCCATGATGCTGGTCACGTAGTTGTACAGGGAACCGTACTATCCTGTTGTGTTCCTCACATGGTGGGTACTAATCACAGGGACCCGTATTATACCGTGGTGTTCCTCGGAACACAAACTCATTGTGTTCATCACATAGTGGTACTAATCACAGGGACACGTACTATACCGTGGTGTTCCTCGGAACGAAACCCATGATGCTGGTCACGTAGTTGTACAGGGAACCGTACTATCCCGTTGTGTTTCTCACATAGTGCGCTCTAATCACAGGGTCCCGTACAATGCCGTGGTGTTCCTCATATTGTGGTACTATTTATAGGGACCCGTACTATCCTGCGGTGTTCGTCACATAGTGGGTACTAATGCCGGGTAAATCCCAGACCCATGATTTTCCATGGTGTTCCTCACACTGTGGTACTAATGACAGGTGAACACCAGACCCATGGTTTTCCTAGGAACGCAAACCCATGGTATTCATCACATAGTTGTACAAATCTCAGTGACACGAACTATACAGGGGTGTTCCTCACAAAGTGGGTACTAATCACAGGTAAATCATAGACCAGTGGTGTTACATGCAACGCGGACCCATGATGTCCCTCACATAGCGTAACTAATCACAGGGACCCGTACTATACCGTGGTACTCCTCAGAACGAAGCACATGGTGTTCCTCACATAGTGGGTACAAGTGACAGGTGGAACTCAGACCCGTGGTGTTCCTAGGAATGCAAACCCATGGTGTTTCTTACAAAGTCGTGCATATCTCTGGGACCCGTACTATCTCGTGGTGTTCCTCACAGAGTGGGAACTAATCACAGGGACCCGTCCTAACCCATGGTGTTCGTCACAGAGTGAGAACTAATCACAGGGAGCCGTACTATACTGTGGTGTTCCTGACAGTGCGTACTTATCACAGGTACATCCCAGACCCATGCTGTTCGTCACATAGTTTCAGAAGTCTCAGGGACGCGTTCTATCCCGTGGTCTTCCCCACATAGTGGGTAAGAATGTCAGGAAAATCCCAGACCCGTGCTGTTCCTCGGAACGCAATCCCATGGTGGTCGTCACATAGTTGTGCAAATCTGAGGGACCCGTACATTCCCGTTGTTTTCCTCACATAGTGTGTACTGATGAGAGATAAAACCTAGACTTCAGATGTTCCTTGGAACGCAACCCATGGTGTTCGTCATATAGTTGTACAAATCTCTGGAACTCGTACTATCCCGTGGTGTTCCTCGGAATGCACACCCATGTTTCCACAACCAGATGCTGAAACACCCGAGCGACGTTAGTTTCTTTTATCTCCCTGGGATCCTCTAACCGAATCTAGACAAAGGGTTAGCCTCCGTCATAGTGATGGGTACTGTAAATACACAGTGATCCTCTAACAGACCCATGGTATTCCTCAGTTTGTGGTACTAATCACAAGGATAGTGGAACTAAGCACAAGTAATTTGGTTCAAAATTCAGCATCCCTTGGTCTCGTCTTCCACGCACAGAGATCTGTGTGTTTGGTCCGCGAGAGCTATATTATTTCGCTCACGTCGACTGGAAAGCCAGGTAAGAACCCCCTACACGCCACCTGGGACGCAGCACGTGGGAGTAACACCTCTCCCATGCTACGACAGCGTAGTAGGTTCGTGGATAATCTTCCGTTACTTGACGTCGTGTGTTCCCACTCCCTTACCGCTCTTACAACTGCCAATGGCTGCCATACAGAAAAGCCACATAAGATGACTAGATTCTAATTCTTCTGACCGTAACATTTTGAAGTCTGTTGGTGAGGTTTACCATTTTCCACGAGCTGGTGGGCAATCTGTTTAGCTGTAACATTCGCATGACCCTCTGTAACTGGTTGGTTACAACTCAGACGTTTAAGAAACCTCCAGCCTTTCTGGCTATATTTCCTTAGATCAGTGTCCCCCATCGCTCCTGTTATTAGATATCGCTTTTAAGAAATCTTCCCCAGCTTGGACGGTATCGGATCTCAACTGATCGTTGTCAAAGAGATCACGATAGTTTCTCAATATTTCAATAGTTTTTGTATATAGTGTTCACCGTCAGCGAATTGAGATACGAGAAAAATTTCACGATATTTACATAATCATCACATTAAGGAAAATGCTCCATATTCAAAATGTTCTCGTGCAGTGAAATAATACATTTCTCCCAATCAACCTTCTTAAAATGACATCTTCGAAAAGGCACCCAGATTTTAACGATTTAAAGGTAAGATGTATTGAACTAAGACGAGGCCACAGAACTAGTTGCAAACAGAGGATTTGTCGTGGCGTTTTGTAAATTCACAGAGGGTCGCAGACTGAACGATGAAAGGCATAAAAGTCTGTAATGAAGGTGTATGTATGAAAAGGAACTGTCTGCGGTCAGATTGCAGCATATATCTGGCATATAACAGGACGATGAGGGATTGTCTGCCCCACTGATTTCGCTGAAAACCGAGATATGTGTTTGCTTACGCAGATACTGTAATTTAATATCTGGATAATATCCATCCTCAATCTCACACTGTTGAATGATACTGGAAGTTTGTTATCATGCTGTAGAAATAGATTGCACGAATCTGTCCATTCTACGCCAGCTTCTCCTCCTTCTTCGGTACCTGGGTAGCCCCATGTTGTATTATGACTCTTGATGTCACCGACCACATACTTCACATGTTGATGCTGGAAGGCTCCAGAAGTCTAAATACAGTACCTGGTGGCTTATTGATTGAACTCTACTGTGAGAGTCTCAATGTCATCACGGGAGATGATCTGGATGTTGGATAGCACTGAGGGTGTTCAACCACTAAACGCATGACCTTGATTTTTGGACGGCGAAGATTCTAGTCTCGGCGACTTTCCTGAATGCATATTATTAGAGTGTCCAGTAAATTTCAAGGCTATATATTTTGTGTTGTCTTTAAGATTCTTAAAATTAAATGAATAATACAAATAAAATAATCTAAGTGCAAAATATTATTATGAAAACTTGCGTAAAATAAACCAGTAAACCCGTACATACAGAGGACGACGCTGAGCAGAAAATGGGAGCTGATAAGAGTTAAATATAGTCTGTGTATTCCAGTAAATTCTACAGTCCGACTCGTTGGCTGAATGGTCAGCGTACTGGCCTTCGGTTCAGAGAGCCCCGGGTTCGATTCCCGGCCGGGTCGGGGACTTTAACGTTCACTGGTTAATTCCAATGGCCCGGGGGCTGGGTGTTTGTGCTGTCCCCAATATCCCTGCATCTCACACACCACACATAACACAATAACACGCAGTTCCCTACACGTGACAGATGCCGCCCACCCTCATCGGAGGGTCTGCCTTCAAGGGCTGCACTCGGCTAGAAATAACCACACGAAATTATTTTTACAGTAACTTCTACAACGTAGTCCGGTGTATTTTGCTATACGTAGGTCTGATTCGACCTTGTAATATTTTAGTGGAAGTTTATCACAGTTTCAGCTATTAATTTTTGTGCTGAAAAGACACAAGTAAAAATTTACGATGCTTGCGTATGGTAGAAGTGTCACTGTGTTATAACCGACATTGAGTCATATTTTTCTTAAGGATGGGATGTTAGATTGAGTGCATTTCTCATAAAATTTGTTCAGACGTAATGAGGAACATGTTTGCAGAATAGCAGTGAAATTTAGAGGAATTTTAAGTGTGTTAATTTGTGAGATTTTATGTCCACAGACGTAGAATCAGTTGTGTATGCAAATTGGAAAGTTCTGGTCAACTTCTAATTTGTAAATGTCAGTAATTACAATATTTATTTATTTATTTATTTATTTATTTATTTATTTGGCGTGTGGCTACATCACTAAAACAGATAATATTTACAAATATTATCTCATACTACTAACAATAATTGATTTCATAACGCAAATAAGTTGAAGACAGGGGAGAGTTCGATTTTAATCTATCTCAGCAGTATAACTAAGATATTTAGCATCTGAGGTTGCCTCAAGACATTTTCTGTGAAGCCAGTTAATCATAAAATTCATATCAAATGTTCGGCCTTTACAAAAGGTCTCATTATTTTATCCAACAATAGGCAGGAACGAATTCAGTCCCTGGAAAACTTCGTGCAATTGCATCTAAAACTAATCTAAGACTCATATAAGAAAACCCAATACATGGGAAGATCTACTCGATAATTACACAAACAAAATCTGGTAACTCAGTTTCGCAAAATTACTCAGGTAAATAATTTCAAATACTTGGGGAAATCATCCAACAATCTGCATTAAATCATGAGGCAAACAGAGAGAGATTTCTATATTACAAGTAGGCCATAGAATCAGATGGAAAATGTACGACAAAATATTAGTATCAAGCAACGCTAAATTAAAGCATTATAACACCATAATTAAGCCTCAAACATTACACACGTCAGAAACCTTGATCAGTCGAGAAAGATCATTAACTAAAATGATCGAAAAACAAGATAGGGAATTGCTCAGGGAATCCATGGCCCAGTATGCATAGGAGTGTGGATGAATAGGAGGTCTCCGGAATTATATCAACATATTGAGAAAATATCAGATACAATCTTTGGAAAAGGTGATTGAAGTTTGATTGCCATATTCAAATAATAGTTGATGAAAGACTCACTACATACATACATACATACATACATACATACATACATACATACATACATACATACATACATACATACATACATACATTATCATTATAGACTGTTATGCCTTTCAGCGTTCAGTCTGCAAGCCTCTGAGAATTTACTAAACGTCGCCACAATCCTCGATTTGCAACTACTGTTGTGGCCTCATTTAGTTCTATACCTCTTATCTTTAAATCGTTAGAAACCGAGTCTAACCATCGTCGTCTTGGTCTCCCTCTACTTCTCTTACCCTCCATCACAGAGTCCATTATTCTCCTAGGTAACCTATCATCCTCCATTCGCCTCACATGACCCCACCACCGAAGCCGGTTTATGCGTACAGCTAAATCCATCGAGTTCATTCCTAAATTAGCTTTATTCTCCTCATTCCGAGTACCCTCCTGCCATTGTTCCCACCTGTTTGTACCAACAATCATTCTCGCTACTTTCATGTCTGTTACTTCTAACTTATGAATAAGATATCCTGAGTCCACCCAGCTTTCGCTCCCGTAAAGCAAAGTTGGTCTGAAAACAGACCGATGTAAAGATAGTTTCGTCTGGGAGCTGACTTCCTTCTTACAGAATACTGCTGATCGCAACAGCGAAATCACTGCATTAGCTTTACTACACCTTGATTCAATCCCACTTACTATGTTACCATCCTGGGAGAACACACAACCTAAATACTTGAACTTATCGACCTGTTCTAGCTTTGTATCACCAATCTGACATTCAATTCTGTGGAATTTCTTACCTACTGACATCAATTTAGTTTTCGAGAGGCTAATTTTCATACCATACTCATTGCACCTATTTTCAAGTTCCAAGATATTAGACTGCAGGCTTTCGGCACAGTCTGCCATTAAGACCAAGTCGTCAGCATAGGCCAAACTGCTTACTACATTTCAACCTAACTGAAGTCCTCCCTGCCATTTTATACCTTTCAGCAGATGATCCATGTAAACTACGAACAGCAAAGGTGAAAGATTACAGCCTTGTCTAACCCCTGTAAGTACCCTGAACCAAGAACTCATCCTACCATCAATTCTCACTGAAGCCCAATTGTCAACATAAATGCTTTTGATTGATTTTAATAATCTACCTTTAATTCCATAGTCCCCCAGTATGGCGAACATCTTTTCCCTTGGTACCCTGTCATGTGCTTTCTCTAGATCTACGAAACATAAACACAACTGCCTATTCCTCTCGTAGCATTTTTCAATTACCTGGTGCATACTGAAAATCTGATCTTAACAGCCTATCTGTGGTCTGAAACCACACTGGTTTTCATCCAACTTCCTCTCAACGAGTGATCGCACCCTCCCTTCCAAGATGCCAGTGAATACTTTGCCTGGTATACTAATTAATGAGATACCTCGATAGTTGTTGCAATCCTCCCTGTTCCCTTGCTTATAGATAGGTGCAATTACTGCTTTTATCCAATCTGAAGGTACCTTACCGACACTCCACGCTAATTTTACTACTCTATGAAGCCATTTCACCCCTGCCTTCCCACTATACTTCACCATTTCAGGTCTAATTTCATCTATTCCTGCTGCCTTATGACAATGGAGTTTATTTACTATCCTTTCCACTTCCTCAAGCATAATTTCACCAACATCATTTTCCTCCTCCCCATGAGCTTGGCTGTTTGCAACACCACCATGATGATTTCCTTTTACATTGAGAAGATGTTCAAAATATTCCCTCCACCTCTCCAGTGATTCCCTGGGATCTATTATGAGTTCACCTGTATTACTCAAAACATTGTTCATTTCCTTTTTCCCTCCCTTCCTAAGATTCTTTATTACTGTCCAGAATGGTTTCCCTGCTGCTTGACCTAGCCTTTCCAGGTTATTACCAAAATCTTCCCATGACTTCTTTTTGGATTCAACAACTATTTGTTTCGCTCTGTTTCTTTCATCTACGTACAAATCCCTGTCTGCCTCGGCCCTTGTTTGGAGCCATTTCTGATAAGTCTTCTTTTTACGTTTACAGGCTGCTCTCACTTCATCATTCCACCAAGATATTTGCCTTTTCCGATCTTTACACACAGTTGTTCCTAGGCATTCCCTTGCTGTTTCTATTACAGCATCCCTGTATGCCACCCATTCACTTTCTATATCCTGAACCTGCTTACTGTCTACTGTTCGAAACTTCTCACTAATCATATCCATGTACTTCTGTCTAATTTCCTCGTCCTGGTGTACCCTTATTCGTTTGCAGACAGATTTCACTTTCTCTACCCTAGGCCTAGAGATACTTAGTTCACTACAGATCAGATAGCGGTCTGTATCATCGAAAAATCCCCGAAAAACTCGTACATTCGTAACTGATTTCCTGAATTCAAAATCTGTTAAGATATATTCTATTATGGATCTGGTACACCTAGCCTCCCATGTGTAGCGGTGAATAGCCTTATGCTTGAAGAATGTATTCGTAACAGCTAAACCCATACTAGCACAGAAGTCCAGCAAATGCTTCCCATTCCCATTAGCTTCCATATCTTCCCCACATTTACCAATCACCCCTTCGTATCCTTCAGTTCTATTCCCAACTCTCGCATTGAAATCGCCCATTAGCACTATTCTATCCTTGCTGTTGACCCTGACCACGATGTCACTCAATGCTTCATAAAACTTGTCAACTTCATCCTCATCTGCACCCTCACATGGCGAATACATGGACACAATTCTAGTCCTAATTCCTGCACCTGACAAATCTACCCACATCATTCGCTCATTTACGTGCCTAACAGAAACAATGTTGCGTGCAATGGTATTTCTGATAAAGAACCCTACCCCAGACTCTGCCCTTCCCTTTCTAACACCCGTCAAGTACACTTTATAATCTCCTATCTCTTCCTCATTATCTCCCCTTACCCGAATATCACTTACTCCTAGCACATCGAGGTGCACCCTCTTTGCTGACTCAGCCAGTTCTACCTTCTTTCTTCCATAAGCCCAATTAATATTGATAGCTCCCCATCGATTTCCATTTCGTTCGCCAAGTTGTTTCCAAGGAGTCCCTCGCCTGTCAAATGGGAGTGAGACTCCATTACTCCCATAGGTCCGAGGCTTGCTTAAAGTGTTCTGAGCTCGGTAAATTCATGAAGCAGGATGCTTCCCTACTTGCATATAGTCCAAGTGAGGATCTCTCCTCTAACGGGTTATGGACCACCGGTGAATTGTATAGTCCTAGCCGCCTGAGCACAAGGAGGGCCACGACTCAGAATATGTCCGAGATGCCCACTCCCATTCCATAGCAAATGGTATCCCGACTCTCAGGACCACTTACTAGGCCACTCAGCCGTTGCCCATGGTTCACGAACTAGGACGTGACTACAGTAACCCACAAACATGAACCATTTCACAAAGACTCACTAAAAGATATTTAATAATGCCTCCTCGCTAAAAGTCAGAATAACTGGATAATCGAAATTGAAAAGGACCTTCAAGAAATCAGCATACCAGATGAAATTATACGGGACACGCCTAGCTTTAGAACGTTGGTGAACAAACATCATTTTGCTGAGAACCCAAGATGAGTACACAGTTACACAGAAGGAAGAACAGATAATAAAGAACAAAGAGGGAAGAAACTCTGGCAGGAGAAGAAAGCACAACCATCTGCAAAATAAGTACAATTGCGCTCCTTAGTGGGGCAAAACATTTTGAAATAATAATAAGTAATGCAATGAGTAATAGTTACCATACACGTGGTATGCTTTTTTGTGAAGTGTCAGTCTGCGATACATTTGTCAGGAGGTGATAGCTCGGGGTTCGGTGTATTGAGGTTTGGGGTCTATGTTGAAGTCAGTGTCATATGCATCTGGACTATTGTATTTCCAAGTGAAGTGAGAAACTTCGTAACTGTCCATAACTGTCTGTGGTAGATAAGTTCTATTTGTCCATGTAGTTATGAAACCATGCGACTCAGCTTGTGAGACATGCTCCTAGTAGATACTCCAGAGGTAATGGTGTAGATAATGCCGAGGTTTCTTTGTAAAAATGCTCGAGGGAAAAATCAGGACAGAGTGTTTTGAAATATGGTAAGGTCCATGGTTTGAACACAGAACAGGTTCGTACATCCAGAGGGATTCTTTGTTCATCCAATTACTCCTTTAGTACCAGTGAAATGCATATCAAATTCTACAGATCCCATTAGACTTGAAATAATTCATGATGGCAATAATGTTGACCGATATATCGTGATAATACAAGGATTTGGACGATGATTTGTGCTGTAGTAAAAGGCCATCTGTGGCGAGATTTGTTTGCTCACTTGTAAGCCAGTGGAGAGCGGCAGGTATAGACCTGTTTGACGAGATAACAGGAGTTCACATTTATATGAGGCGGAACCTCTTAGGAAATAGAGGCCCGTGTTACAACATTATTGATGTTAAAATAAATGGGGAGTAATTTGAAGTTCAATTCAACTGCATAGGCAAATGACAAGAGTGGATTCTCAGTAACATTCCCGAACACTCGACTACATATTCTAGTTTTGATGTTTCCAAAACACAGTTATAGTTCGTATTGCCACTGAGCATTTAAATAATTACTTTGGTGTCAGAAGATTGTCCTTCGATATTAAGATTTCCATTTCTTGATATATTCATAGTGCAGCTAGGTGTTAAGGACTGCCGATGGCGTGTCCTTCAGTGGAAAGCAGGATGGTGGTTGAAGTGCATGGAAGGGATTCTTGGGATTGCTCGCCCATGCTAGGATCGTGAAATTATGTAGGTAGCCAACTGCTCCTAGATTAGAGGTGAGTATTCTTGTTTGACACAAAGAGTCAATACCACATAGTATTCCGTAGGATGTAATAGCATCCTGCCATTAGTCCATGGGATACCCATGATTTTTTGCCAAGTTGTTCATAAAGGAGTTGTAATAATTTGTGTGTGTATATTTTAGCAGGACTATACAAGTGGATGCAGTTGAACTCCGTGACCTGAAATATGTAAGGGTTACACATGAATCGAGTGTATTTTGGGGTTTGACTGAAAGTTATAACTAAATGTCAACCGGATTTCTTTTCACAGGTTTTCATGAATTTATTCCAATAACTGATTTCAACCTGTTGTTTCGGTTCATCAAACATCATTCAGTCAATACAAATAACACTATTTTATGTTGGATAATTTTACGCTATTATTCACTGGCACTTGAAGTCCACTTGTTTTGGAGGGTCACTGTGGTCATCACGCACGTTCAATTAACATCAACGAGAGGTCACTTTGGTCCTCAACCTTAAACATTAATTTAGTGGGTGACCATGATAGCTCAGTGATGTACATTTCGACGTTTCTCAGATTCCATTGAGGGTCCAGGTATCTCGTCCTATGCTGATGGACAGTCAGTGGATGGCCTAAATTAAAAAGTTATCGAAAACACTTCCTGATATTTACACGATCGAGAAATCGGATGCATAACGCACAGTTGTTTATGGAGCTGAGCATGTTGTTTTCTAGTTAACCATAAACTGGTTTTCTGTTAATAGCCCTTCAGACTTTTTTGTGGTGGATATTAATTTCAACTCGAAATCGCCCAGCCGCAGCGTTATATTAATATCACTGACCGCAGAACACTGTTTATGGCCATATTTGTATACACACCCGCCATCATATTTCATTGTCTTTTATTGAATAAAATAGTTATGTTATGTAGGCTTTTAATTTATGTAGGCCTTCCCTGACACCCCATTACTCATGTCTGGAAGTGACTAAGAGCCATTAACACACCCTGAGACACAAGAGTTAACAATTCCTGCTGAAGACCTGGAACAGGCAAACACCAGTTTGACATGACGAAAAGGGTTCATTACTCACTATGTCTCTTCAATACTTGCAACGTTGAGATATGAGATATTTAGTAACTTCCTTGTGGTTCCATTAGAGAAAAGAGAGGCCAATTCACTGCCACCAGGTAAACTAAAGTGGAGAAAAATATACTGCAGCTGTCGACATACGAGTAGCTACTTAAAGATGCCCCTCCAGAATTACGTGACATTCATGAATAGCTATGAGCACTGAAGTATAACTTTCAATTTGCATTCAGAACCGGCTAACAGACACAATGTCATCGTAAAAGTGCCGAGGGAGCATGAACAGTTTTGAACTACTGGTCTAATCATAATTAAAAGAAAACACGACATGTAGGAATGGGGAGCACAGGTGTGCTCAGCTTTCAGCAACAATTTCTTCAATTGCGTCGTATTATGACTTGATTCGGCACTTATTAATTCCCTTGAATTGTTTATTCAAAAGTTTGAATATTCCTTTCCTGTGCTTCTAGTATTTTACCAGTTTTCTTTGCCATATGATTCTTCTGTGTTCCCCGAATTACTTCTTATCCTCGCCTCTGGACGGCTCCCAAACGATTGTTGATGAGCACACTTCTACTTTGGTCCGAAAACATAAAAAGGGTCATCCATGGTTGAGAACAAGCGGTTGTATATATCTGTGGTTGATGAGGAGGTAATTCATGAAATGACCTTCGCTCTTTTCGTAAACGGACCTAGCATTATGTTACCTGAATATTTTCTCTCAGAGAAAATGGCACAAAAGGATGGACCGCTCTCCGGTGTATGTTATGAGGTGTGCAGAGAAGGTACCGTTCTAGCTGAAGAGCTTACTACTTCCCTGCTGCGTGCGATCGCATGTGCCTTGCAACATCTCCGGAATTGGAGGTCTTGTGGAACTCCGGACACTTTTGTAGTAGTTAGTGGGACATTAAAGCAAAATAACATTATCATTAAATCATGTGTGGCTTAATCACGACGTGACGTAACGCTCATGCACCGTATCGCCCGTGTGAACCCACAGCGTCGTGCTGCGTGCGAACGATTTGCCAAGAAACACGGTGGAGTGCGGCATCTCTCCAGTGTGGTTTACATGTGCGCGGTTAACTTAAATGATTCTCTTAATATTTTATAGCACTACCCAGCACTCGTATGTGTTCTGATTTGAAATATTAAAGGGACCTTCTTCGCTGTATATTTGTCACAGACACAACACCAGTATAGCTTCTCGCCTGTGAGAGTCTGCATGTGAACTGGTAGGTCGCTTTTCTGGATGAGGGATTTGCAACAGATATTGCGGCAGTGCTCCTTACACCCGTGTGAGTCCGCATACGACGTGCTACGTGGGATCTCCTGCTGAATACCCTACATCAGACATTGCATGAGATTGGCTTTTTGCCTGGGCCAGTCAGCATGTGAACTACTAGGCTGACTTTGATGCTGAAGAATATGCCACAGATATTGCACCAGTATGGCTTCTCGCCTAAGTGTGTCCGCATGCGATCTCCTCAGTCGCGTTTCTGGATGAATGATTTGCCGAACACATTGCAGCACTGTGGCATATCGCCTGGGAAGGTACGCATGTGACCTGTTAAGATGGACTTTCTGGCTGAAGGAATTCCCACAGACGTTGCAGGAGTATGGCTTCTCATCTGTGTTTGTCCGTCTGTGACTTGCTTGGACGGATTTACTGCTGAATTACTTGCCACAGACATTGCAGCATTATTGCTTCTCATCTGTGTGTGTCCGCACGTCAATTGCTTGGCAGGCTTTCCTGCTGAAGGATTTGTCACACATATTGCAACGGAGTGGTTTATCGTCTGTGCGAAAACGAATAAGGCGTGTTAAAGTAACTCTGAGGCTAAAAGATCTTCTACAGCAGTACGACTTCTCGTCTATGTGTCCGCATGCGAATAGCATGTACTGATTTCCTGCTAAATAACTTGGTACAGACATTGCACGAGTATGGCTTCTCGCCCGTGTGAGAACGCATGTGAATAGCAAGGTTGTCTTTTCTGCTAAAGGATCCGCCACAGAAATTACAGTCATACGGCTTCTCGCCTGTATGGGTCCGCATATGTTCGATTAAACTGCCTTTCTTTATTAATGATTTCCCGCAGACATTGCAGCTGTTTGGCTGCTCGCCTGTATGGACCGCATATGAACTGTTAGGTTGCTTTTGCGGATGAAAGATTTGCCGCAGATATTGCATTTAAATGGCTTCTCGCCCGTGTGAGAACGAATGTGGATAGCACGGTAGGCTTTGGTGCTGAAGGATACACCACAAACATCGCATCTGTATGGCTTCTCACCTGTATGAGTCCGCATATGATCGGTTAGCTTGCCTTTCTTTATGAATGATTTGCCGCAGACATTGCAACTGTATTGCTTCTCGCCTGTATGGGTACGCATATGTTCGGTTAGACTGCATTTATGTATGAATGATTTGGTACAGACCCTGCAGCGGTATGGCTTCTCGCCTGTGTGAGACCGCAAAACGTCCGGACTTTTCCTGAAATGTTTATGACGTACTGAGCATTCGTTTATAATCCCACCTATATGCAATCGCATGTCCCCTGTCAGCATTTTCCTCTTTGTAAAGCATTTATCAGAAAATCCGCACACTTGGAGCGGGTGGATCCTGAGGGGTTCCGACAAGCTGCTTCGGCTACGTAACACCTTTCCGCAGTGATCGCACTTGAAGGGTCGATCATCCTTGTGTCTCTTCAGATGACGCAAGAGGTCCAACTTCCCAGCCAGGACTTCACTGCACACACTACACCTAAAACTAGGTGATCCGCCGTCCGGAGTTTGATGATCTCTATAGCTCACCTCGGGTCTCGATCTACAGTGACAAATTAAAACCATGTGACCAATAGTTCAACAGCCAACTCCACTACACCTCTCACACAGGGGATTTGCTACTGGACATTCCAATCACTGATATCCAGTGCCGAGAGGTCGTTACTCATAAAACATTTCATTCCTGAGAGTAAACATCATCTGAGGTTAAATTCAGAGTGTACTGTTAAATTTCAAAAGCTCTCACTTGTTACGATAATTTGTTGCGTCTTTTCTTAATCACAATATCACGCGCAAGAAACATGTCACGGTTTAGAAATGCACGAGTTAATAGACAACCTATAAAACCTCATTTGGCTATGAAATATTTCCCTACCCCCGGTGATTTTAACTAAAATAAACTGCTCTACATATTTCTGAAATGTCAATACTAATTCCTTCTTCCAACCTCTAAAACATCAGGACGCACTTGGTACTAAAATTTTTTAATCCTTGCACACCAGCTGCTCTTTTGTAATTATGTATATATTTGTAAATTCTCAACTATTCAATTAGATAATGTAATTACTATATAGTTACCAACTATTGACATTAGTTTTTATTACAAACATTTACGCTGAATGTTATAATGTAAATATTTTTAAAACTTTATCTCAACTGTTCAATTGAACAATGTAAATACCGTATAGTTACCAACCTTTGACATTAATTTTTGGTTACAAACATTGACGCCGAACACTACACCCTTTTCTCCCTTAATTGTTTTAATGTAAATATTTTTTAACTTTTTATTTTCCTATGATTGCGTCAACTGTTTCTCCAGAGCACCACTGCCGAACTCTACTATGTTAATTTTAGGCATTGGTGCTGACTTTTCATCTATATACCTATATGTTCAACCATCACTTTTGTACAACTATTTCCCATACTTAATTTTTGTAATTGTATTAATAATATGTATTAATTTGTACATGTCAACTACTAACCAGTTACCTGATTTTTTTACCTTGAGGTGATATTTTGACTGATGATGCCCTCAATGAAGGGCGAAGCATGTCTCAAGTGGAATCAATAATAAATTCCTAATTTATAAAATTTATATGTATTGAATAGGTGGAAAAAACGAACCTTTTAGCATCCTACAAACCTCACTTAAAGAATGCATGAGAAGTGGTCCTGCCTAAAAGGAGAATTACAAGCTCTTTAATCCAGCACACATTATTCTATTGAAATCCGCAGTCTGTTCTCCCACATAAAGGGTGGCATATGCATTGGAGTTTTGATCTTGTTGAACCACTCTGCGCTTTGTGGCAGGCAAGTAATAATTTTTGTAAAGGACCTTGTTCTTGAGGTTGCTTGAGAGAATGTCAGGATTGTAGATATTAATAAAGTTGAGAACATCGTTTGCCGACAGTCATCAAGATCTGCTGAACCATGGCTAATCTTTAATGAATGTTATTGTGTCACACAAATGTACATATTGTATTTGTACATTGTTATCATATCACTATAGCATTTTATTATGTCACTGTGTCGCTTTTCCGAAATATATATTTGATGTGCAATCAAATAAAGCCAACCTATATATAGGACGGTAGGTTTATACAAGGACGTTCATATTTACTACCATGTACCTCATCAGTCTACGTCTTAATTGCTGTATTTAACACAAGCCGTATGCAACACGGAAAGCACCAATCCTGATGAAGTCCTGGAAAAGCTGAAATATAACAAGTAACAAGCTCAAAAATGCTTCAAGACAAGCCGGCCGTAAAATAATACCGTCACATCATTACAGAAATATCTCTCATGGTATCGGAACCAAGGTTAGTGCAGCCTCTGGAAGGGACGCGCGTTGGCAGAGCCCAGTCAGCATGAAAAGTATACAAGGGTTACCGTCGCACGGGCTGTGACGGCTAACCAAGCGAGTAACCCTATTTTGTATCCCATCATTGAATTATGCCTGGATGAAGTAGCAAATAAGCCACTGAACTTGAGAGAAGGCTTGTAGGCATCTGTGAGGTGCGGGGGAAAAGATGGAGCGGAGAAAAGTCATGGCAAAGAGGTGTGGTTAATAACTGATGCACAACAGAAGCCGAAGAACAGCTCATAGTGTTGACATTGTCATATCAGCAAAATTTGACGGTTCAGTCTGGTGCAAAAGTTTGACAATCGCTTGATGTAACTCGTCCGCATTGGGGAGAGAAGGAAATTCTAATTTTTCAGCGCAACGCTCCACAAACTGACGTGCGCACGGAAACCAAAGATGCGTTCTGGACCCTGCCTGACAAGAAGACCGCTGACTATCTTATCGCTGCCGATAATCTGAATGGACGCACCGGACGGAGGCAACAAGAACAAACATTCCATGGCATTCATGGACATGGAGAAAAGAACGACGATGGACAACAAATTCGCGATTATGCAGAAATTGATCATCGCAAACACACGGTTCATCAAGAGTGACATTCACCTACAGTACTCAGTACTACAGTGGCTCCCATTAAATTCGCATTGACTACATCCTTGTGATAGGATGAAATCTCGAAGATGTTCTAGAGATAACAGTTGCCCCTTAATAAATCCTTGCGATGCAACAACGACCAGTCATCTAAGCTGTGGATAAAGTCACCAAGAGCCCAATACTTCACAGGAAATAGACAAACTGGGATCAAATGGTTGCCCCTGAAGAAGGAGACTAACGTCGTTGCAAAAGTTACAGAGTCACAAATCACCATAGTTGAAGTGAGCCGAACTAAACTGAAAGACGCCTTTCGCTCTATTCCTGGAACAATTAAGTCAGGGCGACGACAACGAAGCATTAACCATGATATAAGGCTAAGGGATGAAGATATTAAATATGCAGCACGGTTGAAGAAGCAGCTGCACCACGAGTTTCTTGCTCGTTGGAATGCCTACAAAGCAGCCAGTAGTAAAGTGAAGGAGGTCTTTGCCGTAACAAAAGCAAACCGGTAGGCAGGTCTATATGTGAAACATGACATGCGCGAATTCGAGCGGAATTTTTAACGGCTAGTCTAATCGAGCCATCGCAAATCGGAAAAAGTCCAACGTTTTTACGACATCAACGAGGAAACAGACGATTTGCTACTGGACTGGCGGGAAACGCGAGTACACTGGCGGAACTATTTAGACTAAATTTCAATCATGGAATTTCCGTATCTACCAATCCTAATCACCTCCGCTGTTGAAGGTCCAATGTAGGAAAATGACGTCACTAAAGTCCAGGCTATGCTGAAGGAAAAGAAACCAGGGAAAGCCATCTGTCCCGATTATCTTCCGGCAGAGTTTTGTTTCTCTCAATGGGGGGATGCAGCAGTGTGGCCAAAGCAAGCTTTTCAACCAGATCATCAAATAAGGTAAAAGACAAACAGACTGGCGACGGAGTATACATTCAGAAATAAGGGAAGCCCTGCCGATTTCTCTAATCACGGCCCGATCATACTCCTGAGCCATGCAATGAGAGACTTAGAACAAATCTTCGACATAAGGATTAGCGATTTAGCCAAACATACAACAAGCCAAGCTGGATTTGCGTAAAATTGTGGCGCAATAGGAGAAACCCACGCTGCCGGGCTGTTACTTGAGAGACACTGTAAAAGAATAAGAGGCTTCATCACAAGTTTCTGGACCCTAAGAAGGCCTTCCATCGGGTACCTCATACATAATCAGTCAGCCCTACAAGTACATGGCATTCCAGAGCATCTTGTTGAGAGGGTATAATTGCTCTACAAAGAACAAATGAGTTGTGTTCAAGCTACCGCAGGAGCGTCTGATGGCTTTCGCATAACTGCAGGAGTCCACGAAGGCCCCGCCTTATCACCACTGCTGTTCATTCTTGTGATGGACACAATTACCTCAATCCTGCACAGTCCTATACCATGGACACTTCTCTAAGCAAATGATATCATTTTGGCTAGACCTGCAGCGTCAAACAGTAGACTGGAACAATCGACTAGCGCAATAAGCCCTGCGCCTCAACAACAACAAGACAGAATACATTGCATTACATCGTCGAGAAGTTGGAACCATGCATGTTGACGTTGAAGATATAGCACGAGTAGAGATATTTAAGTATATTGGCTCCACAATTTATGACGATGGCCGACTTACTGATGAAGTCAACTTAAGGATATACAAAGCCTGACTGAAGTGGAGAATGACAACAGGCGCCCTTCCGAACTTTGGACAATGGGCCATCTCTAAACTAAGTTCTACCGAACTGATACCTGTCCTATCATTATCCATCCTGTCGTTTTCTACGGCAACGAATGCTGCCCAGCTCTAGAGGTAGAACGCCAAATAAGCATCATGGATACGAAGTTGCTTAGGTGGAAGGCTGGCACCACTAGACTAGATCACATTTCAAATGATGTTATTAGAAATCGTTTTGGCATTGCACCGATCCAGAAAAAAATTGGGGAATGGCGTGTGCGCAGGTTTGGGCATGTATTGCGTGCAGAGGGCGATATATTGGGAAGGTCAGAGTATACAGAGAAAGTCGGTGAAAAGAGGCGCTAGGGACGACGAACCAGACAACATAGACTGATAAAGTGCACAAGGGCCTGCAATTTGGAGGACATGGCCCGAGAATGAACTAACTGGAGTCAATGAATCACAACACCGGACCCTGCTACAAGGGAGGACTAACACTAAGGAAGCGGAATAACAAGAAACAGGTTGATGAATATTCTGTGATAAAAATGGGATGCAATAGATATTTTATACATCCTATCATTCAAATTACTTTATTTTATGTTCAAATTTTCTCCTCTAAAGCCTATGACCGATATCTATAAAAACTTATTTTCACAAAATAGTGTTTGAATGGCTGAACGCTTCTGGATTTCGTGGTTAAGTGACTCATAAATGCACTGTAAAGAAAACATATTGTACCGGTAACGGCGGTACAAACTAAGTCCCCGTCATAGAAATTTTAAAACTTACGTGTTATGCTCCGGGCCGCTTACGAAGGACTGACTGGACAGCGAGCAACAACTGTGCGCGTGTGACGTAGTGAGCGGGTGACGTCACAGCATGCCTCGCCGCACTACAGAGCCTAGACTGATGTAGAATGTTCTTCGAGTTTCGACGGGTAATAACTTTTCCCACGATAATAATTGAACAAATTGAACAACATCACCATATAACTTGATCCTTTAGCTATGTTCCTGCCGAATTTCACGTGAATCTGACTTGGGACGATAAAGTTATGGAACAAGGGGTGGAGGCCCGGATCAGATATAAATACGTACTGCTTCGCTCAGCAGACCAGTGTGTGTTCCAGCATGTTACAGTGTGCTGCAGTGCGCTGCAGTGTGTTACAGCATGTTGCCAGAGTGTGATGCCGCTATTAAGTCTCAAGTTCGTGGACTTTAACATGGACTTATGCAGATTTCTTTATACTGTGACAACTTTTTACTCCGATAGGACGTGAGATGAACTGTGTATCGTCTGGACATTATCTATTGACTGTTACTCTATACGAGTGTCTAAGACTCGCAAACGTTTTCGAGTGCTCGAAATTGAAGTTTTATGTCATGGACAGGACTTAGAACTGATTGCTCCTTGCCGAGTACTAAATACTTCGAGTTATAAGACTGTGTTTGAATCCAAATTTAATTTACCATTCCATGAACTGTGTCGATATTTTAGGTCGTGAACTGTGAACTGTGCATGTGTGAACAGTGCATTTCAATTCTAATAAACAGCACATTTCAATTCTGCGAACATTTAGTTTACGAACAGTCGAACCAAGGACTGTCAGTACTCGATTAATTTCGTCTTTTGATTTCATGTTATTTTCAATACGTGAATGAGTTCTGATTCACGAGTGGAACATCTTTATTTCAATGAATTATGTTGAACAGTGCTTCAATGAACTAAGTCATGCGGCATTACCTTACGTTGTACTAAGTGCAACAAACATTAAGTGACTCTGTTAAACTCGACGATAAGTTTCGAGTGGACTTTTATCTTATGAGTATTAACTTACATTCTTTCACTTAACACGGGACAAAATTAAGTGACATTTCACCGTGTGATAAAGATACATTTTGTGTTTGAACTTTGTTAAAACCATTTATAAACGCTCCTCTCATCTGTGCAGAAGCAGCCTTTACGTTAACTCGCCCCAGGGCTTAACGATGTTCATTCATGTTCACCATTCACAAGGACTACCTCAACGCCATTCATTAACGTCGCATGGATCTTCAAGACATCGAATGGATTTTCTAGAACTTCCATCGGGGGACGAATGGTGGTTCGCCGATATGGAAAATGGAGCTGCCGGAATCCAACGACATCGCCAGCCATAGGACGAGGAACATTTTCTACTGTATCCGCTGTACAGAGGTGACATTACTTTCAATTTCTTAATAAACTCTGGAAAAAAATTTAAGATTTATTTAAACAAACCCTCTCCCTCTGTATGCACTTCAACGAATGGTACACGCCCTGCGTCTCATCTCTACCGAAGTACCACATTTACTGTTACAGAGGAGAGGGTGAGAAATTGGCGCCCCAGTCGTGCCGGGGCCGATTTGGAGTGCAGTAAAATTAGAAATTAGCGCTTCAGCAATATCAGAACTTACTTATGAGTGCAGTAGAAATTAAATTGACACTTAACCATTCTAGGCTCAATTTTGAAGTACTAGTAATAAATTAAGAAGTGCAGTGAAAGACAAAATCGCACTACAATCGTGTGACTTAACATTCCAGTGAACTTTCTAACAAGATTTAACTTTTCTTCTCTATTATAAGAAGTGTTATCAATGATATGGGATAACTTTTGTGTGTTAAATGTCTTGGAGATTTTTTTGAGAATGTTTGAATGACTTTGAACATGAACTTTTAACCATTGGGCAATAATGGTGATACCTGAATTCTTTTCAAGTGATTTATGATTTTCTTGTTGCTTGGTTTAAAAACATTACCATCAAAATGGAAAATATTTTAGCTGCTATTGAAGCTCTTAAGATTAGCTTAAATGAACGGATCGCCGAATCGCAGGCTCAATTAGGTACTACTTTAGAATCTCGTGTTACTGAGATTAACACTCGTATTGATGAGGCTAATGCCGTAACTGCTCAATTAGGTACTACTTTAGAAGCTCGCATTAACGAATCTAAGGTTGCAACTACAGCCAACTTAGAAAGTCGTATCACACAAGTAACTAAAATAATTAATACCAAGTTTACCGAAGTTAATGCTAATTTGGAAAATAGGCTTACTAAAGCTGGCTCTGAGATTGAAAAACGATTCTCAGAAACTAATGCGAAAATTAATTCTAAGTTTACGGAGATAAATGAACGCCTCACCCGTGACTTAGAAACAGTAAAACAGGACCTTAAACTACAAATAGTTGAAGACTTAAAAGCTTCATTTCCCACCTCACATCAATTGATTAAGGAAGTTGAAAGCTTAAAGGCAGAATTTAAAGAATCTCATGGTCAGTTATCACAGGCACAAGCAAAAATAGCCTCTATTCAGGATAACATCCATGAATCTTTTAAGACTAACTTTCAGAAAATAAGTAATGAGGTCAATTTACTTAAAACAAAGCAGGAGGAAACAGATAAGCATGTAAAAAACCAATTAGATAGCGCACATACTCAAATCATTCGCATAGGCCGCGATGTAAATGAAGTGAAGCAGGACCTCGAAAAGGAAGTCCAGAGCGTGGAAAATTCCATACGTGGACAAGTTAAGACTATCAAGGTCGAATTGCAAGGAAAAATAGAGACGATTGATAATAGAATCTCTCAGGTGGAGAAGGGGGTGTCTACACACCAGTGTCAAGGGTCTAGCGGAGATACTTCTAGCATTTCCACAGTCTTAAAATTATCAGACGATAAACCTGCAAAATTTTCCGGAAAGGAAGAGTACACAGCAAAAGATTTCCTTCTCAACATTGAAGAGTACTTTCAAGAGAATAAAGTACGATCCGATCATCAACTGAGGATAGCTTCTAGATTATTGGAAGGGAAAGCATTAAATTGGTACACAGCATTTAAATTTAACATTAAAACCTATGATGAGTTCAAGGAAGCCTTGTTGAAGAGGTTTTGGAATTCAGAAATTCAACATTTGATTAAGCTACAGTTGTACTCCAGGAGATACAACACGGCTATTAATTCTTCACGATATTCTGATTTTCTCATTTCTCAATTAAAGAAGATGCAATTCTTTGATCCTCCTTTGCTAGAACAGGAGTTAATACAGGTAGTAACTTTACAATTTCCGGCTCATGTACAAGAAATTCTTGTGGCAGCCAATGTTCGAGACCTAGAACAACTTGATGATTTATTAAGGAAACTTGACACTGCCCACACACAAAATCCACCCAGGGTTACTAAGACGAAAGAGGTTGCAACTAACCATGTCGAAGTTAACAACCCGCCGAGATCGAATCCCGAACCCCGTGAGGAAGTAGAACCACGGAGAGATTCATTATCTCATTTCCGGCGATTTAGGAGACGTCCATACGGGCAAAGTACGCCTTACAGACGTAATCAAACATGGAAGAAACCTATCGAGTCGCTTGCTCGAGATGGAGATTCGCCGAGAGCCGAGATCGAAAGAAGATGGAGAGAAACTCGCGAATATATCCAGAATCGAAACCGGGATGAAGGATTACCTGGCGCTACCTCTTTAGAATATCAAGAGCATGCCAGAAGACAGAACACGACGCCTGCGACAAACCCCGAATCGACAGGCGCAATTAAAAAAAACTTCGACAACACAACAATAAGATTGCCTGAAAACCGTAGTAGAGGGGAAATAATTTGTGTCACTAATATTAATTACTGGTACTTGGATGACTCAGATCTCTTGTATGAAGATCCCACTCCTACAACACCAAGGGTCCAACGAAGTCTTCCAGTTATTAATATTACTTTGGATACCCTTTACGTAACTGCCTTAATCGATTCTGGAGCTCAGGCTTCATTAATGTCTGAGAGGTTAATTGAAATGTTAAAGGGGGGAGAAGACATGTTATTAATACCAGTCGCACAGATCAAAATTAAAGGGATAGTACCGGACAGGCATATCAAATGTAAATTTCAAGCTTTTGTTACATTTGACATTGAAGGTGTCCAGTTCGAGCATATATTCCTAGTCATTTCGCCGATGAAATTCAACGTCATCCTAGGGTCAGATTTCCTAGCCAAGTATGGGGGAATCATCGATTATCCTGCCAACGTCATACGATTTTTTAACATCGACTCTGTAGCGTTGCAGCTGGTAGACTGTAATAATTTGAAGTGCCAAGGTCTGGGTACCCCATTCATAGAAGCCGGAGGCAAGATGAGCGATGCTTTGCCTGCCGATGAAATAGATTGCGAAGAGGGTAGACCCGGTCAAGAGGGACCCGTCGAGGGCCAGGAAGTGCCCATTGTTGAGGATGTGCTCGACGAAGGTCGTGATCACTTCATATTTCTCACCAGTGCGGCTGAAAGCCCAGAGTTCGATTCCCGCGTGGCAGAAGCGACTCAACAAATATCTGAGAAATTCCCTGAGGTTTTTGATGACAAACCCGGCGTTATTAGAGATTTTGAATACCAATTGAATGTCAAGGACACCTCTCCTTATAAAAGACGGCCCTATCCAGTTCCTGAGAAGTACCGAGAGGAAGCCAGGACTGTGATAAAGGAAATGGAAAATAATGGTATATTTTTGTGTCACTCCGTGTCTAAAACCCCTGGCCATTGATAAGAAAACGGGGCATACAAAATTAATAAGCTGGATGAAAGCATCGAGGGCATTTACAATGCAGCCAACCTAAAGAAATATTTCAGGAGAGAATATCATTAAAAGAAAATCCTATCGAATTTTCTTTTCCTCAGGAGGAGGGGGAGATGTACCGGTAACGGCGGTACAAACTAAGTCCCCGTCATAGAAATTTTAAAACTTACGTGTTATGCTCCGGGCCGCTTACGAAGGACTGACTGGACAGCGAGCAACAACTGTGCGCGTGTGACGTAGTGAGCGGGTGACGTCACAGCATGCCTCGCCGCACTACAGAGCCTAGACTGATGTAGAATGTTCTTCGAGTTTCGACGGGTAATAACTTTTCCCACGATAATAATTGAACAAATTGAACAACATCACCATATAACTTGATCCTTTAGCTATGTTCCTGTCGAATTTCACATGAATCTGACTTGGGACGATAACGTTATGGAACAAGGGGTGGAGGCCCGGATCAGATATAAATACGTACTGCTTCGCTCAGCAGACCAGTGTGTGTTCCAGCATGTTACAGTGTGCTGCAGTGCGCTGCAGTGTGTTACAGCATGTTGCCAGAGTGTGATGCCGCTATTAAGTCTCAAGTTCGTGGACTTTAACATGGACTTATGCAGATTTCTTTATACTGTGACAACTTTTTACTCCGATAGGACGTGAGATGAACTGTGTATCGTCTGGACATTATCTATTGACTGTTACTCTATACGAGTGTCTAAGACTCGCAAACGTTTTCGAGTGCTCGAAATTGAAGTTTTATGTCATGGACAGGACTTAGAACTGATTGCTCCTTGCCGAGTACTAAATACTTCGAGTTATAAGACTGTGTTTGAATCCAAATTTAATTTACCATTCCATGAACTGTGTCGATATTTTAGGTCGTGAACTGTGAACTGTGCATGTGTGAACAGTGCATTTCAATTCTAATAAACAGCACATTTCAATTCTGCGAACATTTAGTTTACGAACAGTCGAACCAAGGACTGTCAGTACTCGATTAATTTCGTCTGTTGATTTCATGTTATTTTCAATACGTGAATGAGTTCTGATTCACGAGTGGAACATCTTTATTTCAATGAATTATGTTGAACAGTGCTTCAATGAACTAAGTCATGCGGCATTACCTTACGTTGTACTAAGTGCAACAAACATTAAGTGACTCTGTTAAACTCGACGATAAGTTTCGAGTGGACTTTTATCTTATGAGTATTAACTTACATTCTTTCACTTAACACGGGACAAAATTAAGTGACATTTCACCGTGTGATAAAGATACATTTTGTGTTTGAACTTTGTTAAAACCATTTATAAACGCTCCTCTCATCTGTGCAGAAGCAGCCTTTACGTTAACTCGCCCCAGGGCTTAACGATGTTCATTCATGTTCACCATTCACAAGGACTACCTCAACGCCATTCATTAACGTCGCATGGATCTTCAAGACATCGAATGGATTTTCTAGAACTTCCATCGGGGGACGAATGGTGGTTCGCCGATATGGAAAATGGAGCTGCCGGAATCCAACGACATCGCCAGCCATAGGACGAGGAACATTTTCTACTGTATCCGCTGTACAGAGGTGACATTACTTTCAATTTCTTAATAAACTCTGGAAAAAATTTTAAGATTTATTTAAACAAACCCTTTCCCTCTGTATGCACTTCAACGAATGGTACACGCCCTGCGTATTATCTCTACCGAAGTACCACATTTACTGTTACAATATAACTCAACAAAATAAAAAATTTGGGTATAACTGTGTTAAATGGGAGGGACAGTTTGAATATCCGGTGAAATTCTATGAGTACCTACAAGAGGGGAGTCCGTCAGTGTATTCTAGCCTGAATAGAATTTTGCAATTCATATTTCTGCTTACATACGTCATAGACAGCAGACGATCATATTAATCAGTTTGTTATTTTCACTCCGATCACGTCTATAAATATGAAGACCATGGAGGAGTGGCACAATGTGGTCAGCTCAGGGCCGTGTGACAATCGACGCTCGAAAGCTGGAAGGAAACCACATCACTAAGTGGTTAGTTCAGGACCATGTGTCTGTACACAAACGGAATAAGCCTCATCACTACTTATTTAGCACAGGACGATGTATCTCTCCTCAAATGGAAGGTAATCTCATCACTAATTGGTAACTTTAGAAATATGTGTACTTCCACAAGTCAGTAATTAGGAAATTTTATGAATCATAACATCTTTTCTTATGTAATTCAATACCAAACTGGCATGGCAAACATTTTAGACATTTCAAAAGAAGTCATTTAAGTTGCGGCATGATATTCATAGAAATGAGAGTGAGGAAAAAATAGCGCCTGAGGTGAGATATAAAACAAAGTGGGAAGTAGGAGGTAAGAACCGGTCGAATGAATCCTTCAGAAGCATCTAAAATCTATGATATACAATGCACTAAGCTACGTAAACAATGGACTGTCCTCTGCCCTGTATGCCAAGGAAAAAGAAAACACATCAAATGCATGTCGCTTTGCTGGTCCGAGAGTGCCTCTGCACAAAATATGTTTAGAAAGTAGAAAGCCAATTTAGACTCCATGAACTCATAATGGAAATTCTATCAAACACAAAGGCAAGGGTGAGATTCAGAGGAGTACTCTCTGAAGAATTTGATATCAACACTGGTGTCAAACAAGGAGATGGATTATCACCAATGTTGTTCAACATAGCTCTGGATGAAGTCATCAGACAGTGGAGAACAATGAATGAGACAATGGGAATACCAAGGACGCATGTTGGGGACAAAAAGGACAATAGGGCCCAAGTAGATTGTCTAGCCTTTGCGGACGACATAGCTATAGTAAGTGAGACAGAAGAAGATGCAAAGACACAACTCAACAACTTAAGCAATATAGCCGGAAGGGTAGGACTGAGGATCGCCTACAACAAGACAAAGACATTGAATACCACTGAGGATTGGACAACACCGGAAGGCACCGTGCAAAAGGTGGACAAATTCAAGTACCTAGGAGAATTTATAACAGGAAGGAATAGGAGTAATGAGGGAATAACAGAGAGGATAAAGAAGATGCGATCAGCCTTCTGTATGACCAGAGATATATACAATAAAAAGAATATATCTACAGACGCAAAGATCAGACATTACAAGGCAACGGTGAGAAATGCTGTATTATATGCTGCTGAGACAATAGCACTAGGAAGAAATGGTGCGGAACAACTAGAGAAAGAAGAGAGAAAAATATTGAGGAAAATACTAGGCCCTAAGAGAGGAGGTGAGAGATGGATGAGGAGACCCAGGGAAGAACTATACCGGAACATGAGGACAATCTCAGAAGAAATCAGACTGAAAAGAGCACGGTTTGCGGGACATGTAATCAGGATGAATATGGATAGAATGACGAAAAGAGTATGGGAAACAACAGCGAGGACACGAGGAAAGACAGGAACCAAGTGGGTAGTTGAACTCCGGAAAGATTGGTCAGAATTGGGGATCAAGGTGGAAGAAAAGGAAAATTGGAAAAGCAAGTACATACCGACTAATATGCCAGAGATCAATGATAGGGATGGATACAGGAAAAGGATTGAAAGTCACCAGTGGAGTAGACAAGAGAAGAGGATACTGAATATCTCGGAAGAAGAGCGGGAGAGAAGAAGAGAAAGGATGAAGAGGTTCTGGGAGGAGAAGAAGAAAATGCAATCCGTGAAGGAGCTGTCCGTGGTCCTACAGAGGCCGTAACGCAAGAAGAAGAAGGAGAAGAAGAAGACTCCATCAAAAAATAGAAATATCCATTTTGTGTGTGAAAAGCATTCATAAGCAACATTTTTACTGGTGGTCATAATACAACATTGTTCTCTAACGTAGCCTATTGTGTCCTGTTACACATGAATTAAAAAGAAACTGCAGGATTTAAACCTCGAAGAATTTAATATTTGGGCAATCTTCAGTTGTGTACATTGTTCTACTCTGACTAATAAGAGAGTGTGAGCTGGTACTGGGTAGTTCTGAGGACCGATATGAATATTTCTTGCCACTAGTTGTGAATGTACAGTAGGAACAAGTCAGTGCATCACATAAGAGTCGAGAAGATTCTAACCACACACAAAATCAAATAAACCATTCAGAATTCGTAATTTCCGTCAAAAAATCTGGTTTGAAGTCAAACCTTAGGCTATGACTAGCCATTGCATGACCTGCCGATACAAGGGCTTGGTTAAGAGCACCAAACCCAGACTATACAATTATTTCCCAGGGATTATCAAAGATCATTTCACATAGAAACCAATAAAGGTGTGACAGCTAGAAATTAATTAGCAATGTCAAAACTACAGTTCAAAAACAACATTGCATTAAGTGTTTTAAAACTGAATATACACTTGTGGTACTTTGTAAGGTCAGAATATTATATCACTACGTTATTTACCTATTATTATTATTATTATTATTACTATTATTATTATTATTATTATTAGCATAGGGCAACCACTTTCATTCGTTTGAATTCTGCCGGGAGTTGTCCGTTCTGTAGAAGGTCGGTATAAAAACTTGCCAGCCAACTTCTAGCATTCTTCCCTAAATGAATGCGAAATTCTGGGTGAATGTCATCAAAATCTGGAGCTTTACTTGGTTTAACGTCCTTGAGAGCAGCTTTGATGTCTTGCAGCGTAAGCGGTTGTGAATACCTTGACGTGCGTGGTGTTCTTGATTTCAGAGTTTGGAGCTGGCGCCGTATGTATTTGGTACGTTTCTTATCTGATGGAGTTGGGAAGTTGTGACGGTGTGAGATGCTACTTCATCCGGAATAACTCCAGGCTCTTGCTCCACCAAAGGAGTCCTTCCTCCAAGTTTTCTGAGGAGACCCTAAGCTCTTCTACTGGAATTAGTTAAGTCGATATTCTCCACTGTTTCAATTCACCGTTCTCTCTGGGTAGTATCCATGCTGCAAAGAAGTTCATCAGCTATGTCTTCATCACCAGTCTGCAGATATTCGTTATAGAGCGCATCAGTCTCAACATTCCAACCAGGGATGTATTCTTTTTTATGGTCTCCAGGCACACCCTTCATAGCCGCCATCATAATTGCACCTACGAAACGCTAGTAATTGTTGTGCTTGGGAGCAATCCACCGAAAGCATTTATCCAGTTCAGTGGTGAATGTTGACCAATTTGCTTTTCTGAAGTTCCTCCGAGCATGTGGTATTGACCGTACAACAGGAATGTTGATGCCAACATCCGCTATAATGGGGCGATGTTGACTGTGGGGAAAATGTCTTAACACTTTACAACTGGTATGTAAGGGCTGTCCTCCCTCATTGCAGCTAACAAAACACAGGTCAAGATTGGAATCCCTATTCCATGCAGCTGATTGGAAAATACCAAGATCTTTTGGGTCAAATATCAGATGGAGATTGTTCATTTCTGTCCATTGTACGAGTTTCGTTCCACATTCACTGTTATTCGAGTACTTCCATAGTTCGTGATGGCTGCTGAAGTCGCCTGTATAAAGTGCAGGGTGTTGAGCAGTAGGTAGAACTGTACTTGGCCACTGTCCATTTGGGGGTTTATAAATGTTAAAAATAGTAACATCTGCCACTCGAACAGCAACACAATGGATGTCTTCGTCTTCATTTTGAAAGAGCAGTGAGGCATCTTGGATATTATTACGAACATAAGTAGCTATACCATGTGCACTGTGATATGTTGCACCAAGAGTTGTGAAATAATTAATGCGGCCCCTTATAGGAAACTCTTGTTCATTGGCTGTATGGGTTTCCTGTATAGCCACAAAATCTATCTTATTATCCAGGATAACTTTGGATAGGTAGTCACATCTATGTAAAGCTGGAAGACACAGATGAAAGGTCCAATCCTTCTTGTCTGGTAGCTCTGAGAACAGCTATTTCCATGAAATACTTCAGTCATTGCTGGGAGATCTTTAAAAGATAGGTCCAGCAGCCACAGTTATTGCTTTCTTAGTGCCACCGGGGGGTCACGTATAGGGCACTTTGAGGTTAAACCTACGGACGTGAAGCAATAATGTACCCCCTATTTATCTACTTTTACGAGATAATAAATTCACTTACTTAAGGAATTCTGAATGTTTTAAGCAACCTGCACAAATTTCAAACTCCACTTGTACCTGTCTATTTTATTAGTTAACACTAATTGTGTAAGTATGTTTTCAATCAAAACACTAGAACCACCTGACTGACAATGAACACTAAAATGAATCAGCAAGTGTGACCACAACACTGGAAAGAACATGAATTCAATACCACAATTTTTTTACACTTACAACAATGCATAAGTTTTATTTGCAAACTATGATATCAAAGATGTAGCATTAATGATCTCAACGTTTCATTTCTACAACACATTATCTGCTTTGGCGTCCACAAATGGAGGAATCTGACTTAACACACAACAGAACAGAAATGACCAGAAAAAAGGAATCTAACCAAATAATTTTAAAATGACATTCTCTGAGTTACCACATTATTGAACTCAGCCATAATTATATTGATTAATGAAACTGATTATGTCAGTTTGAAATAATTGTTGTTTACAATGTACATAAAACTTAACAATTTTGAATTTGTAGATTTAATTTATAATCTACAAACATCGCTTTTTCTGTGTGTCACTGTTGGTATGAACGTAAAAAAAAACTTACTCAGAATATCTGGAAGCAATAGTTTCAGAAGGCATTTCAGATGATAAGAATGTGGTGAACAAATGATGCACATTTCTCGTGGTTAGTTAAAGGTATTGTAAACAAATACACTTCAAAAATATCAAGCTTTAACAAGGATTTTTTTGTAGATATACATTCAATAAATCTACATGACGGAACATTAAATATGATCTTAAAGAACCTGAATATTTTAGATAATTTTAACTGGTGGAATTTGAAGATATTAGTGTTTAAATGTAATCTTGTAAAGAAAGGTTTAAACTGATGAAGACGGCCAGTTTTGGAGATAAACCAACCACTACTGAACACAGCTGTGAAGAGGTACAACATATTCCATATTGTATAGAATTTGTAGTGTACGTACTTTGTTTCTTCTTTGATGTATGGCAACAGCTGATCATCAGTATGTTCATCTATGAATACTTCCTCCTTAATATCTTCGGAAGGCTATAAGTAAGAAATAAGAAAAGTAGAATAAAGTAGGGGAAAATATATAGCCCTAAACAACAAACAGCTGAGAAAATAAATTTCATAGTGGCACAATAATAGTATAATTAATTTACCTCCCATTTAAAAATTATATAATTGAAAGGAACAATCAAATCAAAATCATTTTAATGCAAGTGAGGTGTCTACCTTGTTGGCAAATGGTACAAAAAATACATTATTATCAAGCACTAAATTTTAAAGGAACAGAGAAGAAGGCAATTTTGTAAATACAATATTATACAATATATTGAAACCATGACCTTTGTGCCCTAAGAACATTATGCATAATGTAACAATTAAACTAAAAGTTGGATTCTTGATAGCATGGATTTGACACGTGACGAGGTGGAGGTGATTACCTTCGGTCCCACGCTCTGGCGTACGTGACGTCAGCCACACGTGTCAACGGCGGAAGAATCTCAAGTCATTTTTGTTAACTATTTCAAAGCGCGTGTACATGGCGACCCAAGCCAAGTCAAAAAAATATAGTGCCTATCAAAGGAGGTCAATCATCTCACAAATCGAACCCGTAAAAATTTTACATGTCCATGAAAACTACCGCCAGAAATGTAGCAAGCTTGTAGTCACTTTCAAAACTCTTGAAATTACAGTTTAATTAAGTCAGAAAATTTATAGAAATTTTCTTGGCGGCAAAGAGAGAGATCCGAAGAGAGGGGGTAACTGCTATAAATACGAAGGGACGCCATGACGAAGTCTCCTTCTCCGGCATTTGTGATACAAAGCGGACGAAAAATTGTTGAGCTGCTCTGCGAAATCAAACCAACGAAAGTAGACTGAGTTCAACTGCAGATTTTAGCCATTGCGGCTAAGTCTTGACTCCATGAGGAGATAGTTTTCTTGAGTGAAATAATTGTACCAGATAGGACGGTCAAAGTACTCAATAAATTCTAATGTGATTAAGAATTCGTGTGCGGAAATAATTATAGTCCATCGTGTGCACTCAGCAAACAAGTGAAGGGTATTTTCTTTTTTTATGCTTTATTCCAGGAACCTGAAGATATTTAAAAATGGTTTGTAAAGCCATGAATGTAAAAATGGCTAAATAAAATGCCAGGGTCGCAGGTGAGCCCTATGACGAACACTGGCGTGACGACATGAGGTAGGTGACTTTCCATCTTACTACCTCTTATATCTTGTCTCGTGATCTCAAAAAGTGTATTTGAATGGGGATATACGACGCAGTGTGGTCATCCCTACTAAGTTTTGTAAATGTGAGAATACGACTAAAAAAAGAGTCATTTGTTTTATTTTCCACTTGGATAAATTTTTGAAGTCTTGCGAGTGCCGTATAATGTTGTAAAAAGTTATTGAATAGGGTTTCGAAGTGATATCATTTTCAATCGAGTGGAAGCGCGCTGTCGGGTGAGAACCTAGGGTGATGAATTTGGTCACGGAGAGAAACGTTTTTCTATGCCCATTTTAAACTGTGTCCGACTGACAATAAAAAGATCTAGTAGAATGTTTCAGTCATTTTGTTCATAAAAATCAAGTTACCAAATACGATCTCATTTATGCGAAGTTATTCATGAGTAATGCATTGTGCCATATTAGACGTCGAGATTTCTAGTAAGGATTTCATTCCAGTTCTTTGTCGATGATAATTGTGGAGCTGGGAAACAGGGGTTAGTTGTGTTGATATGAGATTTGTGAATCAGGTTGGACCTGGCATTGAAGCCGGGACATGGAGGCCCGAGGAATGTTTTATATGAGTTGAGATGAGATGTGCGAATCAGGTTAGAGTCCTGTCATTGAAGCCGGGACATGGAAGCCCGAGGAATATTTTATGTTGGGAATGGAAAGAAATTCATAGAAATCCATAGCGGTATAAATTGGCGACGCGTATAATAAGTGTGGGCATCTTGAAGCATAATCTGTGCATTTTGTTGGTTACAATATCGTATTTGTTTAAATTTGTCGGCAGAGTTTAAAGAGAGCATTTTGAGAAGCCAGTCAACTGTGAATAAACCAGGTGTTTCATGTAACTGCCAAGCGAACTTGGGGGGTGTGAGGTCTCAACGCGACAGGCGTGGAATTGAGATTGTATTTCTCGGCCAGGGAAAACGTTAAAATGCTGGATTTAGTTGAAATTCATAGCCGGTAATGATCTGAGTATTGCGAAATACTGTAATTGGGGACGTAATCAACATTTGAAATCACAAACTTTGAGTATAAGGAACAGAGTAACCAAATTCAGGGTTGTCCAAAATATAGAGCGATAGTTGTGATGATCGGTTTGTCTGTGAGGGGTGTGCAAAATTCATAAATGGTAATGACGAGATATGACATCGTAATTATATGGCGAGTTTTTGGTTTGTACGTAGATTATTAGGATATCCAAGTGTTAATAACGGTTAGGACTAGATTAGATTTTAAAAGTGTGAGATCACGAGACAAGATATATAACTGGACATGAATTATGTAACAATTCTTTCCCAGCCAGATAAACATCACTAGATTGAATTCACATCACAGCTGCGTAGAAATTTATGAAGAAACCAGAGTCCGCGGAGATAAAATTTGTTGTCGGTAACATTTCGTCAAATCATTTAAATTTATTTAATTATTAAATTCAGTGAAACCGCATTTTGAAATAACTTTAATCAAGCGAATAACTTGGAGATGCATTCTGGAAATTTTAGTTTGTTTTCTGGGGAATATTAAAAAATAAAGTAACGATTAAAGGGACATATCCGAAGGAAATGGATTTTACTGCCACAAAGTTTGTGAGCATTGCTATTGTTGTAATTATTGAACTTTGATTGATTGAGCAGTGAATGTGCTGGGGATAGTAAAGTGGAACTTTGGTCATCAACCGATGCAACTTAATTGTGTTTAGCCTTCAGCCTAGAAACTTGGATGGTCAGGGGTCATCAACCTCAGTGACTTAGATTAGGGCCATATGCCATTGTAGCATCATTTCCTTGCGGTCATCATCCACGATGACTTTAAAGTAACTTAGAAGATTAGATGTCGGTCCATGACATAGACGCAGGTCACATCGATTCAATTAAGGGTCCATGCCGTGGAACCACTGTGTGGCACACACCGATTGGACGGCCTTAATTATACCCAGAGTCCAGAGTTCGTGTTACGAGGGCTGGACCATAACGAATCACTATGATGGTACATGTGGTCTCACGTGGAAGCCGAATTTAAGGATTTCCAGACTTTCCTTTCTTAAATGATTAATAATTGAGACAATGGTTTCTAGTAAGAATGCCCGTTAGGCAGTTACGTTAAAGTCTCACACCAGTGTTCTGACGTTTATGTAAAAATGATTGTGGTGTCCAGTGGACACAATTGACTTCTATGATACCATTGATATATCAGATGGCTTCAGAATTTTCCTGAATAAATAGGAATCTTTTAAATAGACCTTTCATTCCAGTAGATAGATTAGAATCCTTGAACCCCGCCTTATACCGCAGCAAGTGACGACAGTAAAATGTTGCCCAACGTGGTGGCTTCAGTCACTTAAGAGAGGGCCTAAGTACATCGAGAGAAGAACTACAAGTTAGGTTGGTTGACATCAGTGAAACGATGACCAATTGTAGGATTGTTATACGTTGGTCGACCAGTAAAATGGCACCATCAACGTCGGGCTTAAGTCAACCAAACGTTGGGGCATAAGTCACGATAATGATGAGGGAACCTAAGTCACGATAACGATAAGGATATTTTGGAAAAATCGTGTACTAGAGGAAAAGAGAAATAATGTTGAGGCTATGCCACATTATGGATGATAAAATCGTGCGCCAGAGTTGAGAGTGAACCCGAAGAAATAGATAAACGCCCGATGAGTAAGGCTAGGAGATACCACTATAAGAATAATTTATCTACTGAATGAAAGGTATAATTTAAGTGTGTTAGAGTAATTTCCCAAATTTTTGAATACTGGTTTGAGTGTTTTGGCTGATCACTTTGATCGAGTGAACATTGAATTTCACATTTTATTAAATAAAATTTTAGAGAATGTTGCATTAACAGTGTGATGTGTTAGAGAGGAGGATGTTGAGATGTTTATCGTTGTAGTCCTATTATACGCCGTTGAAGTCTCGGGCTCACCGATGACCTATCGTTTTCTGTTAAATACATTATGTTTATGCAGGAGGGAGAATTGACCCAAGGGCAGTTGGTCCAAATTATCAAGGACTTAAGTGAGAATATTAAATCTATGAGTGTAAGGTTGGAGACAGTGGACAATAAACTGGATAGTGCGGATGTAGAATTAAAAGGTATGAAGGAAGTCGTAGGAACAATGGACAATAAATTAGATAGTGCAGATGTAGAATTAAAAGGTATGAAGGAAGTCGTTCAAAATGTTGACATTAAAGTGCAGGACACTCAGGATAGTTGTAAGGAAGCTAGCGTTGATATTAGGAAGGACATTGGTGACTTAAATGTGAAGGTTGAGCAGAACACTAAAGCACAGGTTGACTTTAAACATGAAATAAATCAGCAGTTTATAGAAACTCGCGAGCTACATCGTGTTCTTAGTGAAAATAAGGACATAATTTGAGGGGATCTCGATAGGCACGTCAACGAAAGTAGGGAACTACATAAGCAGTTGATGTCAGATCAAGCTGAGCTTAAGGCCGATCTGAAGACAGAGGTAGAGAAGTTCAACATCATGCGTGAAGACGATAAGTCAAAGGTCTTCACAGCGATGAATGAACATAAGGAAATGTTGTGTAAAGAGATAGCCGTCGTAAATGCCAAAGTAGACCAGGTAGCCAAAGACGTCAAGGTAACTGTAGACCAGCGTATTGAAGCTATTGACTTGAAATTAATCCAGATGAATAAAGAGGATATAAGAAAATTAGGTACGACTCAGGAAGAAACGCCTAGGAGTAGTGAGGAGGTACAGGCAGACTTGGAGGAACCAAGTGAAAATATAAAGGCGGATGCGAAGGACTCGAACAAGAAGTTAGAAACAGTGGAGTTTATACTGGCCCGTCTACTTGAATATCTAACTAACATGAAGTCTCCTAAATCAGCGCCACAAGTAACTAAGCATGTGGAAACCCAAGTGAATGTTGTAAACCACATCCAAGAGAGTAGACCGGAAAGGGATGTTTCGCAGGCAGTCATACAAGAGAATAATGGGCAAGGGTTTGAAACCATACTAAACCAGGATAGTAAGAACGTGGAACAGCTTAGCTACCTGTACGGAAAGTGGAATAGACGCCGTGATCCATGTAGGAGGAACCAGGGTCGATGTCGGGTAAATTCTTACCAAAGACGCAGACGCCGTTGTGGAAATGAAGCCGATAGAAGGTGGAATAATTACAAATCCAGACGTTCATATCTATGGCATGGGTCTGAAGAGGAAAAAGCAAAACCTAAACGATCTGGGGCCAATAAGAAGAAGAGGCCTAAGAAAAGCAGCAGTGATGAGAGTGACGAAAATTCAGACGAGGATGCCAGCGATGACGATCATGGTCCGTCAAGAAAGGCTAAAGCAAATGCGGAGAAGGGTAAGCCAGCGGCTAAAATGAAAAGGAGGAGGATGATGATGATGAAGAACTGGAAACCAGCTGTTAGAATGAAGAAGATGAGGAGGATGATGAAGAAGGGTAAGCCAGCTGCTAAAATGAAGAAGATGAGGATGATGATGAAGAAGAAGGGTCAGCCAGCTGCTAAAATGAAGAAGATGAGGAGATTGATGAAGAAGAAGAACGGTAACCACCTGCAAAAATGAAGAAAGTCAGTGACAACGATGGTAACGAGGACAGGGATTTGAACCCAGAAACTTCGCATTTTGATGTGAATGCAAGTTCGTCGAGAAGTTGGAAGGACAAACCACCTAATTTCCAATAAGGCAGCTACAATTCACTGGAGATCTTCCCCGCAACCCCGAACTCTCCGAGCAACCAAGAACTACCGGGAAGCTGAAGGCATCAACCAACATCCGTACACCAGGAGATGAGCAATTGCATAAGATAGAAGAAAGGAATTCGTATTCAAAGGTCATGTTTCATCAGACGTCAAAATTAGAAATTTCACCATCTGGAGTATTTTAAAGGAAATTCCTTGTCATTGTGCGAAAGGAATTCGTGTCTTGGGGGAAATATGAACCCATGACTTTTGTGCCCTAAGAACATTATGCATAATGTAACAATTAAACTAAAAGTTGGATTCTTGATAGCATGGATTTGACACGTGACGAGGAGGTGATTACCTTCGGTCCCACGCTCTGGGGTACGTGACGTCAACCACACGTGTCAACGGCGGAAGAATCTCAAGTCATTTTTGTTAACTATTTCAAAGCGCGTGTACATGGCGACCCAAGCCAAGTCAAAAAAATAGTGCCTATCAAAGGAGGTCAATCATCTCACAAATCGAACCCGTAAAAATTTTAAATGTCCATGAACACTACCGCCAGAAATGTAGCAAGCATGTAGTCACTTTCAAAACTCTTGAAATTACAGTTTAATTAAGTCAGAAAATTTATAGAAATTTTCTTGGCGGCAAAGAGAGAGATCCGAAGAGAGGGGGTAACTGCTATAAATACGAAGGGACGCCATGACGAAGTCTCCTTCTCCGGCATTTGTGATACAAAGCGGACGAAAAATTGTTGAGCTGCTCTGCGAAATCAAACCAACGAAAGTAGACTGAGTTCAACTGCAGATTTTAGCCATTGCGGCTAAGTCTTGACTCCATGAGGAGATAGTTTTCTTGAGTGAAATAATTGTACCAGATAGGACGGTCAAAGTACTCAATAAATTCTAATGTGATTAAGAATTCGTGTGCGGAAATAATTATAGTCCATCGTGTGCACTCAGCAAACAAGTGAAGGGTATTTTCTTTTTTTATGCTTTATTCCAGGAACCTGAAGATATTTAAAAATGGTTTGTAAAGCCATGAATGTAAAAATGGCTAAATAAAATGCCAGGGTCGCAGGTGAGCCCTATGACGAACACTGGCGTGACGACATGAGGTAGGTGACTTTCCATCTTACTACCTCTTATATCTTGTCTCGTGATATCAAAAAGTGTATTTGAATGGGGATATACGACGCAGTGTGGTCATCCCTACTAAGTTTTGTAAATGTGAGAATACGACTAAAAAAAGAGTCATCTGTTTTATTTTCCACTTGGATAAATTTTTAAAGTCTTGCGAGTGCCGTATAATGTTGTAAAAAGTTATTGAATAGGGTTCCGAAGTGATATCACGTCCAATGTAGATCGTCATCCATGTGAAGTGTACTGCCTATATTTTGTGATGCCAAATTAAGATGTTCATTCGACGTAAACATTTTCTGTCTGCAATTTGACGTTAATAATAATAATCCATGGTCACTCATTTTCAATCGAGTGGAAGCGCGCTGTCGGGTGAGAACCTAGGGTGATGAATTTGGTCACGGAGAGAAACGTTTTTCTATGCCCATTTTAAACTGTGTCCGACTGACAATAAAAAGATCTAGTAGAATGTTTCAGTCATTTTGTTCATAAAAATCAAGTTATCAAATACGATCTCATTTATGCGAAGTTATTCATGAGTAATGCATTGTGCCATATTAGACGTCGAGATTTCTAGTAAGGATTTTATTCCAGTTCTTTGTCGATGATAATTGTGGAGCTGGGAAACAGGGGTTAGTTGTGTTGATATGAGATTTGTGAATCAGGTTGGACCTGTCATTGAAGCCGGGACATGGGGGCCCGAGGAATGTTTTATATGAGTTGAGATGAGATGTGCGAATCAGGTTAGAGTCCTGTCATTGAAGCCGGGACATGGAAGCCCGAGGAATATTTTACGTTGGGAATGGAAAGAAATTCATAGAAATCCATAGCGGTATAATTTGGCGACGCGTATAATTAGTGTGGGCATCTTGAAGCATAATCTGTGCATTTTGTTGGTTACAATATCGTATTTGTTTAAATTTGTCGGCAGAGTTTAAAGAGAGCATTTTGAGAAGCCAGTCAACTGTGAATAAACCAGGTGTTTCATGTAACTGCCAAGCGAACTTGGGGGGTGAGAGGCCTCAACGGGACAGGCGTGGAATTGAGATTGTATTTCTCGGCCAGGGAAAACGTTAAAATGCTGGATTTAGTTGAAATTCATAGCCGGTAATGATCTGAGTATTGTGAAATACTGTATTTGGGGACGTAATGAACATTTGAAATCACGAACTTTGAGTATAAGGAACAGAGTAACCAAATTCAGGGTTGTCCAAAATATAGAGCAATAGTTGTGATGATCGGTTTGTCTGTGAGGGGTGTGCAAAATTCATAAATGGTAATGACGAGATATGACATCGTAATTATATGGCGAGTTGTTTGGTTTGTACGTAGATTATTAGGATATCCAAGTGTTAATAACGGTTAGGACTAGATTAGATTTTAAAAGTGTGAGATCACGAGACAAGATATATAACTGGACATGAATTATGTAACAATTCTTTTCCAGCCAGATAAACATCACTAGATTGAATTCACATCACAGCTGCGTAGAAATTTGTGAAGAAACCAGAGTCCGCGGAGATAAAATTTGTTGTTCGGTAACATTTCGTCAAATCATTTATATTTATTTAATTATTAAATTCAGTGAAACCGCATTTTGAAATAACTTTAATCAAGCGAATAACTTGGAGATGCATTCTGGAAATTTTAGTTTGTTTTCTGGGGAATATTAAAAAATAAAGTAACGATTAAAGGGACATATCCGAAGGAAATGGATTTTACTGCCACAAAGTTTGTGAGCATTGCTATTGTTGTAATTATTGAACTTTGATTGATTGAGCAGTGAATGTGCTGGGGATAGTAAAGTGGAACTTTGGTCATCAACCGATGTAACGTAATTGTGTTTAGCCTTCAGCCTAGAAACTTGGATGGTCAGGGGTCATCAACCTCAGTGACTTAGATTAGGGCCATATGCCATTGTAGCATCATTTCCTTGCGGTCATCATCCACAATGACTTTAAAGTAACTTAGAAGATTAGATGTCGGTCCATGACATAGACGCAGGTCACATCGATTCAATTAAGGGTCCATGCCGTGGAACCACTGTGTGGCACACACCGATTGGACGGCCTTAATTATACCCAGAGTCCAGAGTTCGTGTTATGAGGGCTGGACCATAACGAATCACTATGATGGTACATGTGGTCTCACGTGGAAGCCGAATTTAAGGATTTCCAGACTTTCCTTTCTTAAATGATTAATAATTGAGACAATGGTTTCTAGTAAGAATGCCCGTCAGGCAGTTACGTTAAAGTCTCACACCAGTGTTCTGACGTTTATGTAAAAGTGATTGTGGTGTCCAGTGGACACAATTGACTTCTATGATACCATTGATATATCAGATGGCTTCAGAATTTTTCTGAATAAATAGGAATCTTTTAAATAGACATTTCATTCCAGTAGATAGATTAGAATTACTGAACCCTACCTTTACCTCAGCAAGTGACGAAGAACCCGATACGACCCTAGAGACAGATCTCATGAACTTTGCTGATTGGTAAGGAAGGTAGGTATCCCTCAATATGGACCTAACGGGTTCAATATGCTATTTTTTTCTATTAAGCACACAGCTCGTCCTTAATAAATGTATATAATTTACAAAAGTTTACTCATATCTTCTGTATTACAAACATAATCAACACGTATACAACTTGTGCAGCTACTTCAAATAATAGTATACAATTTATATTAGATTAAAATTTACATTGCATTTATTTATTTAATTTTTACTGTTTTGGGGACCTAACTTGCGTTTTAACCCGATCCCTTTTGCCACTGCTTTTCAAACAACTGATAAGATGGAAAAGAACATGAAAAGGAAAACACTGTTGGATAGCAGTAGACGTGGTAGCACAGAACAGGTGGAACATTTGTAAATATGTAAATTTAAAATTATTTACATATTTGTGAATATTCAGCAGAGTATATGTACACATACATGTATGGGTGGAGGCACTTCTGTGTATGTGTACATGTACAATTTAAGGAATAAATAATAATAAACACTATCTCCAAATCATAACCCAATACCACTCCTTGCTGATGTTTTTCTTTCTATTGATCCTAATACCACAATGACTAGCTATTATCTTCATTGTCTTATATTCACATTCCACTGTTCCCATTTTTCTATACATGACTTGACTTGTTACCTCTTTGTTCATTTCCATGTTCCTATATACTTTCTTTCTGAAACACTTCACTGTAATATCAAATAATCCCACATTATTCCCACCACTTTTCCAACAACTGGACAATGCTTATATCACAAGCACAGAAATATCCATCATCCCTCTCTGTACATCACATTAAGACTAGAATACATAAATCAGTCAATGTCCCAATCAATGAATAACTCAATCAATGAAACAATCAAACAACAGCATTTAAGGATGTTGGTTGTTTATGTAGAAAAAGATTGTGGAAATATATGAAAACACCCTCACGGTAAATTATTTCAATCACTAAATCATCTTCCTATAAGTGAACATTTGAAAAAATTAGTCCCCATGAATTCCAACTTATCTTCATTTTGTGACCTTTCCTATACTTCAACAACATGACTTAAATGTATTCATCAACTAATGTCATTCTAAGCCATCTCTCCAATGACATTTCCGAATATAATGCTTAATTGAAGAGCTTGTCTCCTTTCTCCAAGTCTTCCCAGCTGAATCCTTGCAACATCTCTGTAACACAACTCTTTTGTTAGAAATCAACCACAAGAAATGGAGTATTTCCTATTCTCTAATCAAGTAATACTGGTGATGGTCTCATACTCTCATTGTGGTTTTGCTGCAGATTTATATGCCCTCTCCTTTACAACCCCTAAATAACCTCATAATCATATTAAGAGACCTGCAAATTGTATTTCTGATACGTTTATATGATTACCACAATGAAAATATACCCTTAATATGAATAACTATGTACTTATAGAGATTCCCATGAACAACTTTCACCCCATCAACACAATAATTAAACTAGAGAGGACTCTTTCTATTTGTGAAGCACAGAACCTGACTTTTCGCCCCATTTACGAATATAGCATTGCCCGATGTCCATCTTACAATATTGTCAAGGTCCTTTTGCAGTTACTCACAATCCTGAAACTTAGTTATTACAAAGAGCTTCATCAGTTTTTCAGTTCATTATTCATATTGTTTATATATATCAGAAAATAGAGGTCTCACAATACTGCCCTGTGGGACCCAATCCCATAATTGTTACAGGATTAAATAAAGCTTCAACTACTCTAATACTGTGAGTTCTATTTTCTACAAATACACCAGACGTGGCCAAATTTTCATGGTAAATGGTATATTTCTATCTTTATGTAAATTATCGACCTTAATAGTTTAATCCTTGAGCATTGTTTGGTGGTAAAATTACCACTTGGGATATCCCTGCTCACATTATTGTATTTTCTCATATAGTGGCTACAATGAGAACCACAATGTAATTTCATTATTCACATGGTTTTGTGTCATATTTTGTTAGTGAACATATTCTGTTGTTTATCGTCTATATCTGCATATTGTTGCTGTATGGAAGTAAATAATGCGACCTATTGTTAATACTGTGGATTCTGTAAGTTACGTGCGTTATTGATACTATTCAAGAGTTCAGTTGATATGTCTTAAGAGTGGTGCTAGAGAACTGTCAAATTTTGAGGTTATGGGGAGACAAAATGACCTTTCGCCAAGAAAGGCATTGTCAGAGAACTACTTGTTGATAAACGTTATTCACAGCAAGAGATAGATTCAAGATTGCAAATATTACAGCAATCTGTAAGTAGAATTTTTGAAATGTGAAGATAAGGGGAAGGCAAAATGTCATCAACGTGTTGGAAACTGTGGGCGAAAGAAGAAACTAACCCCAAGGAGGAAGCAAAACTGCTTAATTTGTTAGTAAACTACCGCAAGGTTCCTAGTTTGGATTTACGTATGAAATTATAAGAGTACGGGTCATTGGTACCAGCCAGGACTTTGAGACGAGAGCTGTTTAATGCCAGATTGCGAGCAAGACGACCTCTAAGAAAAGCGAAGATTACTCCTGCTATGGCTGAAAATATGTTCCAGTGGGCCAAGACTCTCCAGAATTGGTTATCTGAAGAATGGAAACAGGCAAGTCCATGACAATTACTGTAATTCCTTAATTATCATCCATTATTTCAACTTAACCCAATCTAAGTGATGTAACCGTACAGTACAGTAATTGTGTGAAATTTTTCTTTTCAACCGTACAGCTTATTGCATTTAATGCTAGGCTTATTTGTTTCATTTACTTCAGGTTTGTTTTAGCGGCGAATCTGTATTTTCTGTAGAATAAGAGACAAGTCCATGTGTCAGAAGAAAAGGTGAAGCATTCCATCCGGATTGAGTGAAGCAGAGAGTTAAACATCCAACTTCAGTGATGGTCTGGAGTGTGTATTCTTGGTACGGCTGTGGACGATTATATATTGTAGAAGGAACTATGGGACATGAACTATATAGAATTAAGAACCTGTTTGGTACCTCAGATGCAAGAGTGGTTTGGCCAAAGTGAATTTATTTTTATGCAAGATGCCACAAAGTCTAGAAACAGTCTAGACATGAACCCCATAGAACATCCTTAGGCGATAGCAAAGAAAAGTACGAAAAGCGAATATAACGAGAGAAATTGGCTTCATTGAGAAGCTCGTTCAGATCTGGTGTCATGATGACGGTTTGAAGAGTCAGTGTAAAATACTGTTTGAGGGTACGCGCAGTCTAATCAGGTCACTCATGAAAGCTAAGTGGGTGCTTACCAAGTACTAAAGTCATCATCATAAAAATTGGTAACATCTTATGTTTTCAATTCTCAATTTTTAATGTTTAATAATTTGGCCTCGTCTTTATAGTCACCCATTTAGCCACAATTTTATCTATCCCAACCACACAAATGTTTGTCAGTAGTTTCCCAAGATCTACCCTATGAAAATCCTTATAGATATGTCAATCGTGATACATTAGACCACATGAATCTAATATATCTGCTATATCTTGCTGGAATCTACAAGATGAGCTTCAGTGGAATAATGTTTCTGAAACCTGAACTACCTTCTATCGAACCAGCTGGTAATTTCGTAAATGCGTATAATATAATCAGAAAGAATGCATTCCAAGCGCTTGCATGCAACACCAGTCAAGTTGACTAGTGTGTAATTACTGGCTTTATGTTTAGCACATGTTCTTTATACACAGGGTGCTACTACACTAATTATTAATTCATCTTGTATAGCTGAATCACACATACACTAATCAATATCTTAAAGAATTGACTTTCGTATATGCCCAGAAATTTTACCAATCCCAGCAGCATTTCTAGTTTTAAATTTTTGTATAATATTGTCAATGTCTTTTTTATAGTAGGTCCATGTGGACATTGCAAAGTAATTTCAAAAGATTGGATGAAATTGCCAACTGCGTCAGGTACAGCAAAAGGAAGCCGACCAAACCATTGGTGACATATCCTATGCTCATTTGCTGGTGAACGGTGTCTTTTCTTTCTTACGTGATGCAGGACTGCAATGCCCATCGACTAATGGCGTATACACATTTCCATGTTGTGTAATTGCTACTCCATACCTTTCTCAGTACATCGACATTCAACACCGTACACAGCAACAAGACGTACTAACATGCATTATATTCTGAACTTCAGACGTAGTGTTATACTTCAGTCACAGTGTGTGCCTGTGAATTCCTTTCATCTCATCCACGCTGCCTTTATCATAAACCACACTTCAACATCTACCCCACTAACAGTCTGTAGGCAAGATCCTAGGTACCTGAATCAACTTGGATGGCTCCAGGTATTCACTCTTCCTTTTGTTCATTCTAAGTTTGTATTGTGAAAAACAGGTATTCAATCTTCACCTTGATGCCGCAGTCCCATTCCGGGTCTATCAGCAAGTGCAACATCATCTGCATATAACAGAGTCCTACAAACACCCCGTTGCAAGTCCCATGTGGTGGTGACCATGCTGAGGACAAAGAGCAATGGAGACAGAGTGGAACATTGGTGTACACACAAACTTTCAATGAGAAGCTCTCCGAGACGTTGACAGCGCAACACACAAAACCTCTGGTGTTCGGGTATAGCATCCTGATCTAAATTATAAACATTTCTGGTACACCATGGTCATGAGTGCAGACCAGATCACACGGAGTGGAACACGGGCTGTCATCAAACAACTCTCAATAACTATTGATCTGCATTTAGGGCTGCCGCGCAGGTGGCGGATTGCGTATCTGTTTTTTCCTAGCCTTCTCTTGTATGATTCCAAAGAAATTAGAAATTAATCGAACATCTCCCTTGATAAGTTATTCCACTCCCTAAATCCAATTCCTATAAACGAATATTTGCCCCAATCTGTCCTCTTGAATTCCAACTTTATCTTCATATTGTGATCTTTCCTACTCTTAAAGACACCATCCAAACTTATTCGTCTGCCGATGTCATTCCACGCCATCTCTACACTGACAGCTCGGAACACACCACTTATTACAAGTGATGAAAATCATTTTTCGTCCGTATTGAAAGTTTCATAAACTGTATATAGGATAATATATTTTGTTTATTTCCACCTATTCAATACATTACAAGATGTTGGCATTTACTTTAAAACATTATTCAGATGAGACATGTTTCGCCTCCCACTGTGAGGCATCCTCAGTCATTATCAAAAACCTTATTATTTTACCAGGCATCTGGTTAAAGATATTCAAAAATGTGTTTGATGATTATAAGAGAGGTATGATTTACGTTAGTTATAAACATGTTCATGAAGTAACTAAAATCTAATATATTGATAAAAACATATGTAGTTCTTTGTTGAATAGGACTTGTTTGATTGTACTATAGTAAAAGAAGGTGGCTTGAAGCCGTAGTCATTAATAGATGTCTAATACATAGTGGAAGGCATAAAATATCAGTTCCATGAGAATATACATTACATTCAAATGATACTAAAAACTAGTGGATTCATAGGTAGTACATATAAAATGTTCAATGAAATAACTATAGATCTAATAAAATGATAAACACATATGTAGTTCTTTGTTAATTAGGACGTCGTATGATTGTACGGCTTAAAGCCGTAGTCATTAATAGATGTCTAATACATAGTGGAAGGCATATGAAATCAATTCAATGAAAATATGTAATACAATCAATTGATACATAAAAACTGGTAGATTCATAAGAGGTACATTTAAAAATGAAGGCGTCATGTGACTATAAATGACAGTTGATGGCTTAAAGCCGTAGTCAAAGTTTGAAGTATAGGTCAAATAACTGCTAAACATATGGTAAAAAGATATAAGTCAAAATATAAAGCTTAGTATAAGAAATATGAAGGAAAAACATTCCAATTGCTTGACAAAAGTTACTTGACGTTGGCATGCATTTGTCCGTGATATTTATTGGTCAACATTTCGTAGGTTATTTTAGATTTATTCGGCAAGATTGCGTTGACAAGAAGTTCACCAGATGTTTGTAGGCCCATTTGACAAGCTGTGTGAGGCGCTATTAGGATACTAATTAGCGCCTCACACAGCTACAACGCCATAGAACCATTCTATAACAACAATAATTCAACAGCTTCATCAAACTTCCATAATACTCTTCAATAGTATAAATTATTTACAATCAACGTTTTATAAAATATATTGTCATCGAAGAAGAACACAACAGCTCTCCAACCTTCACGTCAGAAAACCATAGCAACGTTGAGAATTTCCACCCATCATCATCTCTGCAACTTTCTTGATGACTTAATACAAATTAGGCCAACTATAAACATCTGGTGAACTTCTTGTCAACGCAATCTTGCCGAATAAATCTAAAATAACCTACGAAATGTTGACCAATAAATATCACGGACAAATGCATGCCAACGTCAAGTAACTTTTGTCAAGCAATTGGAATGTTTTTCCTTCATATTTTTTATACTAAGCTTTATATTTTGACTTATATCTTTTTACCATATATTTAGCAGTTATTTGACCTATACTTCAAACTTTGACTACGGCTTTAAGCCATCAACTGTCATTTATAGTCACATGACGCCTTCTTTTTTAAATGTACCTCTTATGAATCTACCAGTTTTTATGTATCAATTGATTGTATTACATATTTTCATTGAACTGATTTCATATGCCTTCCACTACCATTAGACATCTATTAATGACTACGGCTTTAAGCCGTACAATCATACGACGTCCTAATTAACAAAGAACTACATATGTGTTTATCATTTTATTAGATCTATAGTTATTTCATTGAACATTTTATATGTACTACCTATGAATCCACTAGTTTTTAGTATCATTTGAATGTAATGTATATTCTCATGGAACTGATATTTTATGCCTTCCACTATGTATTAGACATCTATTAATGACTACGGCTTCAAGCCACCTTCTTTTACTATAGTACAATCAAACAAGTCCTATTCAACAAAGAACTACATATGTTTTTATCAATATATTAGATTTTTAGTTACTTCATGAACATGTTTATAACTAACGTAAATCATACCTCTCTTATAATCATCAAACACATTTTTGAATATCTTTAACCAGATGCCTGGTAAAATAATAAGGTTTTTGATAATGACTGAGGATGCCTCACAGTGGGAGGCGAAACATGTCTCATCTGAATAATGTTTTAAAGTAAATGCCAACATCTTGTAATGTATTGAATAGGTGGAAATAAACAAAAGATATTATCCTATATACAGTTTACACACCACTTAGTCGAGCAACACGTCTCGTTTCTACAAAGTTTTCCCAGCCCAAACTTTGCAACCTTTTTGTTACGCTACTCTTTTATCGGAAATCACCCAGAACAAATCAGCTGATTTTCTTTGGATTTTTTCCAGTTCTTGAATCAAGTAATATTGGTGAGGGTTCCATATACTGGAACCATATTCCAGTTGTGGTATTACCAGAGATGTATATGCCCTCTCCTTTACACCCTTACTACAACCCCTAAACACCGTCATAACCATGTGCAGAGATCTGTATCCTTTATTTACAATCCCATTTATGTGATTATCCCAATGAAGATCTTTCCTTATATTAACACCCAGATACTTACAATGATCCTCAAAAGGAACTTTCAGCCCATCAACGCAGTAATTAAAACTGAAAGGACTTTTCCCATTTGTGAAACTCACAACCTGACTTTTAACCCCGTTCATCATCATACCATTGCCTACTGTCCATCTCACAAAATTATCGTAGTCATTTTGCAATTGCTCACAATCTTGTAACTTATTTATTACTCTGTAAAGAATAACATAATCTGCAAAAAGCCTTATCTCAGATTCCACTTCTTTACACATATCATTCATATATACACAAACATAAAGGTCATATAATACTGCCTTGAGGAATTCCCCTCTTAATTATAACAGGGACAGATAAAGCTTCACCTACTCTAATCCTCTGAATTCTATTTTCTAGAAACATAGCCACCCATTTAGTCACTCTTTTGTCAAGTTCAGGTGCACTCATTTTTGCCTGTATTCTCCCGCGATACAGTCCATTTGACCTCCTGAATCCAGAATATCTGCTATATCTTACTGGAAACCTACAAAAACAATTCACTTCAACTAACATTGGTTGACAATGTGAACATTCAGTACCACACGATACAACAAACAAATTCTCCCTCTGATGTACAGAAAAAAAGGGACAACAATCAAGAAATAGGTTTATCACAATAGTTCTATGAACTTTGACTGTCCTATATCACCACAGATCTATCCATATTAAGAAACAATGTATGCACTTATTTGAAGATAAACCGTCATCCAGAATTATTCCATGGAATATTTGGAAGCTAACACTCAGAGAAGAGTAAGAAAACACTAGTAAACTGCAGGGTATATGCTGTAAACGGGAATCATGGTTCAAAGGTATCTAGGTACAGAGAAACGGTCATGGGTCAATTTACCTCCAAAGGGAAGAGATTGGGTTGGATCAAAAACATTTCAAAGACACTTGGGTGAATTATCAATTAACAAATAGTAAATGAAATGATTATCACTATTTTACTGTAAAACCAGTTACAGTATTAAAATTAACAGCTAAAAGATCGCTGGGCATGTTAGAAAACTGTTAATAATGTAGAATGACACTGAGTAAGCACTGCACAAATCTACAGATAGTTTCACTTTAAAGTTCTATACAACAATTTAATCCAAAAATGCAATTATCACATCACACATAAGATTTCTACAAAATATCAATGCATCAAAATAATATACTTTTAATACTTCTGTATAATTAATACAGTAGTATATACTGTGGAAAGGAATTCTTCGTCTTCTACATATTGTATCCGAATATGGCATAATTACAGTTAACATTGAGACTGCCGCGTGGCGATCCGTTCCTTTTCTCGTACTGGTCAGGAGCTTTGCATGCGACAGATATGAATAGCGAACATTTTCAAGGCTAGCACTGACCAGCAAGTTTGCAGAACTCTTCAGAAGACCAGTTTCGAACCATGATTTTTAAAGAAGACGTGAAGAAATTTAATGATTGGTTTCCAACTCATCACACGTTCTAGGCTGAGAACTGATAAAGGCAGTGTGTAATCGATGCTCAACTTACTCAGCTCTTACTCTACTGCTTTCATACAGCTCTACTTTAGAGCACAACTTCGCTTCGCTTTCCCACTACAATCCTACAAGTTATTCTACGCCAAGAAACGTTTATTAGCTGTTATGTCTTACAAAGAGAACACTTTATTGCGTCTTCTGCAAGACATAACCACTACAATATTAATTCCAGAACACACGTGGTATGCATAAATCATCTGAACCCGCAAGTTAAGTGTTGACTGACATTTAAATAGGCAGGGTTGGAGCACATATTAATGTGCTGTTTTAGTTTCAGTGTGAGTGTGTGTGTGTGTGAGCAAGCCTAGTGTTAAAGGAAGCCTGCAAGGCGAGGAACAAGTTTGTTTGCAACAGAAATCTCTACATCCATCACGGTGCACCTTGCAAGGGATATTTCTTCCAGAATGTGCTACTAAAGGGGTGATCCCACCACAACCTAAAGGGTGGTAAAGGGACCAATCATGAGACGTTGCCAGCAATGACTGAATCAACTTCCATCATAAAAATTTAAATACCTTTTTTAAATATTAATTTTCTTTTCAGAAGGACTTCATTCTTGTAATAATATTATCTATCATTTTGTGTTGTTACAGATCCTTACCGCTTCTCATCTACTTATTGGTGTTGGTAAATTTTGTGAGTGACTGAAATACACTCATGTCCTTAAAATACAGAACAGCTTGAAAGACTAGAGATAGGAAGTTCATATTCACAAGACATGTGGACTAGTATGTTCTGAAGAAATGATCAGCATTTGAACCATGTCGAATATCAGGTAAGGTCCTCATCGATATACCTGAGCACCACCATTGCCTGGTAAACTGTACCTACGGCTCTCATTGTCGCTGTAAACCGAAGGTAATGGATCAGTGTGACTTGAGCAAATGTGCAGGATGCCTCGCAGACATACGCAAGAAAAGTACTGTCAGATGAGTGATTTTGAAAGAAGCATGAGAGAACGTGATACATCTATCTGGGAAATTGTAGCTCGTGTACGAAGAAGTGCGATGGCTGTGCAAAGGGTGTGTACAGAACGTTCACAGAAGGCTGTAGAACATGACCAGATGGGTCTGGTCGCACCGCCCACAACCCTCCCCCAACCCCAAGAAGATCGAAACCTAATCGGAATAGCATTGCAGCACAGATCACGGATATTAATCCTCCTCGCCTCTGGCGCAACAGTGGAACAGTGTAACATATCGTACTTTCAGGAGTGAGAGTCCGTCCAAGTTTATTACGATCTGGGTTAACGGCGCATCGTCCACTCCTCTCCCTACCTTTGACTAATGTTCATAAATATTCCACACTGCAATGGTGTGTGGAGTGACGTCTCTGGGGACAGAAATGGCAGCAGACAGTGTTTTCAGACGAATCCAGGTTCTGTCTGTTTGAAAACGTTGGCCGCAATTTCGTTCGCCGCAGACTGGTGGAGAGACATCACAATGACTGCATTCACACAAGACATACACCGCCAACTCAAGGCATTATGGTGTGAGGTGCTATTGGGTACAACTATAAATCACATTTGGTGCGTGACCAGGTCACTGTTACCAGTTTGACCTACGTAAATGACATACCCTTTCTGCACGACACCCCAGACACCTTATTTCTGGAGGACACATATCGCTGCACGAACACGTGCTTTCTTGTTGTGACAGAATGTCAGATTGTTGCCCTGGCCCACCTGATCATTGGGCTTGTCGCCAATTGAAAATGTGTGGGATATGACGAAAGGACGGGTGCTTCGCTGTGACACAATGCCAGCCACCAAAGATGAACTGTGGAACGAGGTGAATGCAGCATGGATGGCTATACCCCAGGACGCCATTCGCACCTTATACATGTCGATGCCATCACACATGGAATAAATTATCAGTGCCCTTGGAGAACCCAGTGCCTACTAGGCAACGGGACACATGCCGACTCTGGGTGACTGAAACGCTAATCGTTTCAGCAGAACATACTAATGAACATGTCTTGTGAATAAGAACTTCCTGTTCTAGTCTTTCATGGTGTTCTGTTTTTTATGAACATGAATGTAGTTCTATCAGATAAAATGTGTTGATATTGTAAGTCTTCAATTATTTGAATTTCATAAACAGTGTAGTGCACTAGAAATCAAGTGTTAAAAAACATAGACCAATTTGTTAAACTTAGAACCAAAAAGACGAATTGGGATGGATATGATGCATTTATTTCCGAATGTTTATAGAATATGACACCTCATCTCGCATAATTTCATCAATGAAGTATAAATTGTCACCTAAATGTTATTCATGTATATTAAGGACTAAACTTATGATATAAAAATAAGTTATGTTGAAAGTAATGAAAGTGGATGTAAATGATTGAGTGTTAATAATAGTATTAAAAACTTCATTTTTGTCCGTATTGACTCAAGATTTTACAATGCTTAATAAAGCTAAAGGTTCCACCTATTCAATACGTTATCGTAATGGTCTATTTAGGAAATCACATATTTATTTAACTTATCATAAAATAATAATAATAATAGGCCTTAATGACATTGGATGCTCTATTTATGAAGGCAGATAGTGCTCAATGCAAATAGCCTAGCCTTGTCAAGTGACAGAATGGTACCATAGCACATATTTATGATCACTGAGGAAATAGCTTTTATTTTTTTTATTTTTTTTTTGCTAGTTACTTTACGTCGCACCAACACAGATAGGTCTTATGGCGACGATGCGACAGGAAAGGGCTAGGAGTGGGAAGGAAGAGGCCGTGACCTTAATTAAGGTACAGCCCCAGAATTTGCCTGGTGTGAAAATGGGAAACCAGGGAAAACCATTTTCAGGGCTGCCGACAGTGGGGTTCGAACCTACTATCTCCCGAATACTGGATACTGGCCGCACTTAAGCAACTGCAGCTATCGAGCTCTGTGAGGAAGTAGCAACGAATACTGCATTATGGAGAGTATATTGCAGAGCACATGAATCGACAACCACAGTTTAACATAATAATCACTCTTTGTGCTCACTCAACAACCCCGAGCTTGTCTAATTAAAAAATGTGTCTAATTAATGCAAATTTTAAACCATTATTAGTCTGTCTTCTATAATGTGTGAAGATAGATTAACACATCTTCTCAATGCCCTAAAGTGATCGTTCTTCTAGTTAATCGATCATGATTCTTATAGTGAGAGTGACATAAGTTCTCGAATGTTCATGAAGTTAAAGTTTTCAATAAATGATGAAGATACATAATGTAATAATTATGCCTAAATAAAATGATTAACCTCACATGACCATAAATTGGGGGGGGGATTTGAAAGTAGGACTTGGCCAAGAGTGCAAGCTTAACCTAACGAGCACGGGTTCGACTCGGGGCCTAACACCGCAGGCCCTGGATTCAACCCTAGGCTTAACCTTACAAGGTCATTAGCTTTACAGACAAGTTTGATGTCCAAGAGTACTGGCTGAATCTATCAGGCATGGATTTGTTGCCCGGTTTAACCTTACAAGGGCGTTATAGACTCGAGTTTGAGATTCGATCCAAGGCTTAACCTAGCTAGACAAGATGAGATATGGTCCATGGGCTTCAAGAGCTGAGCTTGAAACTCGATGGCGGCCATTCACATTATTTTAATAGGACAAGGGCGATGGTGTAAAGCTTAATAGATGTGCTATTTTCATAGGGGCATGACGCTGAAAGGTGACATCAGATCATGGAAATGACTGACTGCAAAAGGCCAAAAGCGCAAAAATGATACAGATCAACATGGCAAAAGGACAAATGTGCAAAAGTGTTAAATGGCTAAAGAACAAAATGGCAATAGGGCTAAAACTAAAGGGCGAAAGGGAATGAGGTACGGTCTAGGACTCAAGAGCTGAACGTGGAACAAGATGGTGGTATGGGACTACGGAGATGGTGAAAGGTTTAATGCATGTGCATTATTCACAGGGACATACCCTTATATAGCTACCTCAAGGTCCTTAAGCTGAGCGACTGCAGAGTCAAAGATGCTAGCATGTAGGCTGATGCGTAATGTGCTCTTGGTATTTAGTGCTTGGAACCCCAATTTTCTTATTGTAACAATTCGAGCTCAGAGATTTGAATTCTGGAGGCTTATAGTAGCTTATAATACTGTTGATATCACTCAAGGGATTAAAATTTAAGTGTTCAGAACTGGAAAAATATGTTCGAACTACATGTGACCGGGAACTGAACACAGAGCTCATTCCTTTGGACTGCTGAGTATCCTGCTAAGTAAATGACTGCACACTGAAAGTGTCCATTTAATTCAAAACACCTAACGTTTGAGCTGAGAGAAATTAAAAATCCCCACACCAACTGGGAATATAACTCAGCAATCTTTACCTTGGACTGCTGACTACCATAGTAACTAAATGATTGTGTGTTAAATCTAAAACACTGAACCTTTGAGCTACAAGGAATGAAAAATTTGCTTACCCGACTAGGATTCGAACCCGGGACTCATTTACTTGGGAAACAAACAAGCGTGCTAACTATAAATGACTGTACATCAACAGCTTATGTGTTTCACTTAAACACCTAGCTTTAGCCTTACAAGATTCAAAGGAAAAAATCACCAACAGAACTAGGATTTGAACATGGAGCTCGCTTGGACCCAAAGCTGAAGTGCTATTCAAATATCTAACACCAAAAATTAAAACTTTTAATTCTGAGCAAAAAAACAATCGCTGAATTGGGTTCTCAAACCTGGAGCTAACTTTGAATCAGAACTAAAGATCTTAAGTTCACAAGAAGAAAAAATATTTAAAGTCCTCAACCCGACCCAGAATCGATGACGGGCTTTTCTTTCACTGACGACTAAGTGTGAACGATTAGCACAAACTATGTCATTTGAATGTGGAAAGAGAATGCAACAAATTCTGTACTAAGTGAGGTCGTGACATATGTGCGTCTTAGCAAAAAAAGATTGATTCCAAGAACATTCTGATTAGACTTGGAAATATTTGCTGTGACATGAAATACAACGTTCATTGTTTTTGCAATTAGCCTAGTATGCACATCTCAGCAAAAGAACATTGGCGGTATGAGCAAGTTGACTAGGCTCCGAAGTAACTTATTTGATAAGACAGGGAGTACAAAGTTTATTGTTGAACCCCAGGCTACAGATTTGAACCCTGGAGACGTGTAATTGCCTGCTGGTTTACATCACTTGGTAACTAACATTAGAGAAGCGAGCAAATAAAAATATCACCAAGCCGCCTGGGAATGAAACTAACATAACAGCTAAAGGAATCAAAACCCACAACCTTCAGGACTAACACAAGTAATTAAACATTGTCAATAATATGTGTACGCAGACGACATACAGATATATACACATGCACATCATCGTGACTTACCGACTGCAATACACGACCTAGGAAGAATATGTAGGTGGACCGATGACCATGCACTAAAATTCAATGCCCAAAAATCGCAGTGTATTCTTTTAGCTACCCAAAAAACCCATGCACAACTTACAGACATTCATACCCACTCAGTAACATTAAGAGGCACTCAGTTACAATTCAAAGACACAGTTAAAAACTTAGGGATGATAATGGATAAAAACCTTAGTTGGAACGATCGTGTAACAGGTACCGGTATATGTCAGCGAGTGTTTTATTCCTTACATTCCCTTAAAAATCTCAGAGATTTACTCCCCAAAAATGTAAGAAAACTGCTTATCCAAAGTATGGTAATGCCAATATTCGATTACTGGTACGTAGTATACAGTAACCAGAACGTCTCACTTTCCGTCAAGCTCCAAAAGGCACATAACGCATGCGTTCAATTTATTTCAGATATACCAAGGTTTAGCCATATTTCTCCCGCATTTGATAGGCTTTCATGGCTACGCTTAAGAGAGCGACGAAATTTACACACTCTTTCCCTGTTACATCGTATACTGAACCTTAACACACCTGAATACCTTGCCACACAATTCCATTACCTAGCATCAGCTTCTAGTATTCGTACTAGATCATCATCCACCACAGTACTAACCATTCCCATTCACCGCTCAACTGGCTACAGCAAATCATTTATAGTCGCCGCCAGCCGAATTTGGAAATCCCTACCTGCTGAAATTAGGAGCATGTCAAACCACCTCCACTTTAAGAAACTCTGTCAAACCTGGTAATGAATAATAATAATTTCTTATAACATAGTAGGATTAGATCATAGCTAAATATTAGATTAATTAAAACATTTAATTGATACCTTAAGATATTAAACTGTAGATAATTTAGTGTATATTTAACTCTTCATGTAGGTGTATGTATGGTCGGACAGAATAGCAGGCTTCATAGCCTGAGTCCCACCATACAAAACAAGACAATAAATAAAAATAATAAATAAATAAACCTTCGAGCTAAAAGAAACTAAAAAATCACCGACCAGACTAGGAATCGCACCAGTGGCTTCTTTACATGTGCATGAAACGAGCATGCTAACTAAATGACTGTACATTAAAAGCTTGTGTGTTTAATTGAAACACATCAAGTTTCGACTTCCTTTCACGGGGTGGTGGGGGTCGTCGACAACAAAAAAATTCGCTTTACGTCTTAATAACTACACTCAAACTTTTGAAAAGTTTGAAATAATAATTTTGAAGATCCAAGCTGCTGCCATACTGAATACTCAACATTCATGCACAATAAGAAATATAAGGCCAGCACTTTAACCGCCTGAGCTACTCAGCTAGGCAATTAAACTATTAAGTGCCAAACACATACACACTGATAATGATAATTGTACCGGGAGGTACACCTCAACCCCATGCATTTAAATGAAGCGCACTAAAGAACTCTACCTATCACATAAAAATTGAAACAAGTAAAAAAGAATAGGGGAAACACGCTGACTTAGTGACAAGACGACTACAAATGAGCACAATCATCAACAATACAGTTTGTTGCCATGGTCCCAGATGGTTGAATCAAGATCCCTGGACTAGCCCAAAATGAAAATGTAATGTTCAAATTAATCTCCCAATTCACAAAATGCCACTAATGCTTCTTACAGTCATGCATGGTGATCTGTTCATAATAAAAGTTGCAAGATTAAACAAGGTATAGAGAGTTTGCGAATTATCTCACATTAATTCAACATGGTACAAAAGTTCATCGAGATCCACCTATTCAGTACACATAGCGTTCTTATAATTAAGATTTACATCTTGTCATACTAATTTAACGGAACATGTTTCACCCATTGCATGGGCATCATCACCCGTGATCTCATGCCTAAAGAATAAAAATCAGGATGCTGATTCCTCTAGTCAAAGTGTTACATAGAGAAACATGTGTGTTATAAAAATGAGGAAACTTGTTGTAAGTTCACAAATGACAATTTACACAATTAATGCATGTCTAGGAAATGTGTCAGAATAATGGTTAATATTGGTGGAGTTTTACATTGATATTTTTAAGACAATTTAAAAAATAGCCAATCTGTCTACATTTACATGAACAATAAGAATGTCTATGGCTAAAATTATGGCCTCAGGTTACAAGTTTAAAGTATGAATGGAACCTGGTTTAAGGCAACTCAATCTGAAGTCACAGAATGGTTACTATGGACCTTAAGTTGTTTTATTATTGAAAGATGACATTGAATATTCTTGTAAGAAGCTTGTAGTGTTATCAGAGAGTGTACAGCTGTGTGACTGATCGAGTTGTTACTGTTATTAAACAGAGTGTCCACCAAATCCAGATTTTGAAATTCCCTGACATTTCCCTGTTTTCCAGACATAAAAACAAGTTTTTCCCTGACACACAATGACAAAAAAATAAAATTATACAGGGAGTTTCCAGCTATGACAGCAATATTAAAATACATTTTGAAAGCTTAACATCCAAAAAATAAATAAGCAATTAATGTGCAAATTAAATTTTACAACTTGGAATTTGAATTTATTCTAATTAAATTCAATTTAAGATTTTAAAAGAATTGATTACCATTACTGCTGCAGCGAATAAATTCCTTTGTCTATAGACACCAAAGACTGTTGAGCTTCTGTTCTTCTAAATCTTTCAGCAACAAAGTGGCCGTAATACCCTGGCTGCAAACACAAATTGTCCTCTGCCTACCACAGCTACCACAATGAACTCTATCACATATGACTCCACTGCTTCCTCCACTTCCATTACCGAAGGTTCACCAGAGGCAAGATGTCTACAGAATTACCTTTCAAGAGAGCAAGTAACCAAAGCTGAGATTATATGGTGCATGCATACTGTCATGCAACACTATTATTTACGGGCCAGTAAAGCTAGTGTACGTATGTTCCCTGTAATGCTTCCAGACTCTTAAATTGCTTCGAGGATTTATGCTTAGGAACAGCGAACAATGTCGCATGTCCATCCCTGATGTATGACTTCAGTATGAAGCTTTACCCTCTTGCAAGAGGTAAACAATCTCAGAGTGATCATTAACCAGCACTTCTCTTGGACGGATCAGACAATATCTGTGAGTAGACGATTTTTTGCAATGCTGCACATATTAAACAGTTTCAAATTTACTTTCCCCGTTCAGTTTAAAGATGAAACTAGTTGAAACCCTCGTTTTTCCAATATTCAATTATTGTGATGTAGGTTACACAGACATGAAAACTGAGCTTCGAGATAAACTACAATGTGCACAGAATGCCTGTGTAAGATTTATATGTAATCTGAAATTTTCAGATCATGTTACACAGTCTTACGCCGACCTCGGATGGCTAAGCCTTGAAAACAGATGCAAGCTGCATACCTGACTTCACTGCACTGAATCTTTACCTTACCATCCCCATCCTACCTGTATGAACGATTTCATAGTCTCCCTGAACACCATGTTAAAAACATCAGAGCGCTCTCTAAGTCATTCAGATGGCGAGCTTTATGCGGCTTGTATACAGCACCTACTAAGCATTTCACAGTAGAGACCTGCATCACTATGAACATGTACTCAGGTTTTCGCACATACTGCTGAGGCGACTGGCAAATAATTTGAAGTTCCAAATGCGAAGAGACAAAAGCACAGACCCCATCTCCCCCTTTGCCAAGTCTGTCATTCCTCAGAAGGCAGTAGCCAGGTAATTCCAGATTCTTAACCTGATATTTGACTTTCAACCAACTTTTACTGCATAAGATTATATCAAAGGACAGTGGTATGAAATCGCTTTTAGTTCATTTATACGAGTTTGAGAAACTAAACTCTGGGCATTAAGGTGACATATGTCAAGTGCGCTTTTATGTCTATTTAGGGCTGACTGGAGAATGTGTGTTGTAGCTTTAAGGGGTGGAGTTTGGGTCAATGGACTAGCAGGTAGACAGTTAGAAGGGATGGGTGCAGAAGGGGAAGTGTGACAAGGTAAGTATTGCTATGGTCACAGGGATTACGGCTGTTTGTGGTATGCATTACCAACTGCTAAAATGAAATTAACTAGAACACAGCAAGCAACTACATCCTAAGAATGGTCAGCAATTAATGTATTTTAGATAATTAAATTGTCAGTAATAATAATAACAATAATAATAATGATAACGTGCAACAGCAGATTAGACATACATAATACTCAAGTAGCAGCTTATTCCACATAGTGTTGATGTTAGATTTATGTAGACGTTATACAGAGGCCTGACTTAAATTAGTTCCAGTTAGGAAAATTTTATTAAAGAGTAAGTAGATCGATAGGTGGTACGATAAGAAAACACATATGTGAATAGATATTTAGATGAATAGATAAATAAATTTGGTAAATGGATAGATACGTAGAAAAATGATATAGATACCTAGATAGATAGATAAGGTTACTTGAAAAAAATAAAAAAAGCTAGCTTCTCAGCTGCGACTTACGGTAAAGGATGGGAGTTGACTCACATTGTCAAGTGATAAGGCAGCAATGCAAAAGAAGCTTATGCCATAAGAGGTTCCTTTAACTGCCACACTCTGTCCACCTTCTTGATTACGGAGTCTCCTGAGTCAGTCCAAGTGTTTGTAAGAACAAAACACTGAACTGCTGTCTTCAAGATGAACATTCTGTTAGCCGTAAGATCTTCATGGATTGTTGTGGATAAGCTTTTCAGTTTTGTTTTCCTAGTGAAGACATCCTGCTGTGACCGATAACACACAAATTTCACTAGGATACGCCTTGTTTTCTCTGGTAATCAAGGTCCTGCTCTGTGACACCTACAGTATCAATGTCAGTAAGTCTAACATCTGCACCTACTATTTTGCACAGGTTGAGCACTAGTTCATAACAGTTTTCGATCGAACATTCAGGGATGCCGAAATTTCTTAACTTATTTCTCCTTCTGTACTGCTCCAATGAATTGCACTTGGCATCCATATCCTCCTTCAGTTTGCGGATTTCTGCCTCCTTCTTATCATGTTTTTCAGTTAACTCTGAAAATGCTTCGATATTAAAATTTAAACTCTTTTCAAGTTCTTTTATAACCACTTCTGTCATGCGGGTCAAAATGGCCTGCACAATTTATTCAAAGAAGCTGTCCGAGTTAATGAAGTCCTCCAGCACACACTTCACGAGGCGGTCTACGTTGGCAGCACTGGTAGTGACTGGGCTTCCAACTCCATCGTTTCCCCATTTTCTTTACATTGCAAATTCGGAAGAAAGAGATGAACACCGACAAAATATATGGGTATATCGATTCGTAAATACAAACGTAACACTTCCGCAAGTATCTATCACTTCCACTGAAGTACAACACCTTCAAATCACTTGATTACTGTAGAGCCTCACTCACTGACGTCCGTCACCAACCATTTCATCATATAGCTGAGAAACTCAACATGGCGCGACTCGAACAATGTCACGGTGCATTACACATTTACAAAAGGTTTACCTACATCAGCATATTTAATAATAATAATAATAATAATAATAATAATAATAATAATGAGCACAAGAATGAGTATTAAGTTTAAGCGAATTTCACACTTTCCTGCAATGAGTCAGTGTCTTTTCTCTTTTTACATTTTATGAGGTAGTGACTATTGCACACGTCATTACATAGTAAACAAACACAGTCATTTGTTGGGTAGTGGAATTTTGTCTATATGCAAATTTTGCAGTGGAAGCCATTCATTTAAGCGATTAGAAAACTGAGAACACAATATAGGCCTCACCATTCCCCAACAACACAGAATATACAATAGTAAGCAGATCAAAACATTGAAAATTTTATCAAACATAGTCGCTACTGCCTGCTATATGCTATTCATATAGCTATTGAAGATATCAGTTAGTTCATATTCGCGATCACACTTGGTTTTGTTAATGTTTATTCAGGTTTCTTTACAATTTATTCCTGGCATAAAAGACATGCCCAAGATTAATCTTACAAAAATTGAAAAATGTGCTTTTATTAATGGACAAATAGGGTATATCCATTTTATCTGGCAGAAGAACGAATTTCCAGATTATTTTCTGCATTCCCTGACATTTCCTGGTTTGCCCACTATTTCTGGAATTCCGTGACATTCCCCGGTTACCAGTATTTCATACGGGTGGACACCCTGTTAATCCTGTATTTGTTTGGTGAGACCATAGTCTTCTTATTTTTGTTGAAGGTGTGAAAAAAGGTTCACAACTGTGTGTTAACATGTCTTTACTAGCTGATGTGATAGCCTCCTCTTGTCCTATTATTCAAATGGGGATGCTTGTGCCAGAAGTTGGCTACAGCATCAATGTTGAAATCGAATACTGAGGGATGCGTTGTGAAGAATCTGTAACGAGAGGAGGCTAGAAGGATTTTTAAGATTAGAGCACAAAGGGTAAAATTTGACAAAAAACGCTGTGTATAAAATTACTCACCCCGTCGACCTTTCTGGTGGGAACTAGTTGCCTTTGCAGCATCAGAACCAATGACAGTTGCACTTCTTGTATTGTATCTGTGTGATATTGATGGAAGGGTGTGTGGCGGAGGAGAGGAGATGTGCGGGACATTGAGCTTATGCGCTGCTGGCTGTAGGCTGAACATTCACAGTGATAATGGCACAAACTTCTTTGAAGCAGCAAAAGAAATCAAGGCTTTTCAGCAAAACAACCCTCAGAAAACCAACTCTTCACACAACTGCAGTCATGGGACTGACATGGCATTTCATCCGTCCTGCAGCACCACACTTTGGTGGAATCTGTGAAGCAGCTGTAAAGAGTCTGATATATCACCTGAGAAGAGTGATGGATTCTTATCGCTTCACCAACAAAGAAGGTACCACTCTTATAACACATACATCCTCTCACCAAATATTTTTTAAACATGTCTTAATCGTGTAAATTGTCGTTTGTGAACTTACAAGCTACCTCATTTTTAATAATACACATTCCTCTATGTAACACCTTGACTAGAGTAATCAGGATCCTGATTATAGTCCCTTAGGCATGAGATCACGGCTGATGATGCCCAAACAATGGGCGAAACATGTCCCCTTAAATTAGTATTACAATATATAAATCTTAATTTTAAGAGCCCAATGCATATTGAATACGTGGATTTCAATAAACTTTTGTAACATTGTTGAATTAATGTACATTTCAATATGGACCAGTCATGAGATTTGTAACATATAATTATCTAAGATTGTCGTAAACAACCCACGGAGTGAAAATATAGTCCACTGTTCGTATAGGAGTTGAACGCTCTACACAAATGTTAGATTAATGTTGTGTAGGAAACTATCAATTCATACAGTATAAAGACTATAAATCCAATCATAGATAAAGAAGGCCATCTTCTTGTTGACGGAAGACTCCAATAACAGTGGAGTAAAAAATTTAGAAATTCGGTATCATCTCACAAATATAATTATGATCGCGGAACACCTTCGACTATTTCATCCTGACACTCCACTCTCTGAGAGACAAGTTTAGGATCTCATCAGCAAGGGGGACAGAAAGAAGCCACACTGATACACGTCTCAAGTGTTCTATGATGAATGCAGATACCTCAGAACAATTAATGTGAAATACACAAATGGTGCCTGTAACCCAGAATTACCCATTCCTTAAAACCGCTGGCCAAATTCTAATGAAAAATCGTGTGAAATCGAACAAGACCAGACTGCCTAGCTACCAAGGCTGTCTACATAGACATGATACCTGATATCACCACAACATTTCTCTCTGCACTTTATAGACTTAGTTCTCATAGAGGTCAACCCCTGGACACTTACAGCAATTACAGCACAAACTTCTTCGGAGCAGCTACAGAAATCAAGGCCTTTCTGCAAAACCACCCTCAGAAACTATCTTTTCACACAACTCATGACATGGGACTGACGTGGCATTTCATCCCTTGTGCAGCATCACACTCTGGTGGAATCTAGGAAGCAGCTGTCATGATTCTGATATAACACCTCAGATGAGTGATGGATTCTTATCACTTCACCAACAAAGAATGGACCATTCTTACAACACATAATCACATCCTATCACCAAAGCTAAATGATGACCCTTTTGACACTTCTTACCTAACTGCATCCCATTTCCTTATAGGAGAGCCAATTACTACACTCCCTGATCATGATTATACTTCCCCTCTCATCACAACATTGCCCACATAGCTATATTTTCAGCAACTAACCCAGAACTCCTGGAAGAGATGGTGAAATGAATATCTCAATAAATGGGCAATGAAATACCCCATAGCAAAATGGTCATACTGAAAGAAGATGACACTCATGCTATGAAGTGGACAAAGACAGTGATCAAATGTGCATCCTGGTAATGACGAATTCATTCATGCAACAAATTTTCAGGTGAGTAATGGTGAAATTATAAGGCCTATCACAAACGCTATCTCTTATGAAGCATGAAACAGGAAAGCAAGATAACTCCTGAATGGCTTATTTATTCCATTGTATGTTTAAGTAAAATTATCAGTCACAATGGACAAGTAACACCACAGACCACATTAGGTCAATTGCCACGAGATGGCTACAATGTGTGTAGTATATTAAGCGAACGCTCACAGTAAACAAGCATATCACCAGCAACTTGTATCAACAAATTACTGTATTACCTAGTAATCAATAATTAATATAATCAATAAGATAACAAAGGAGTTTCATTTGGAAGCAACTAGTAAAATATCCTGTAACAGTAACAAAACAATGTACCTTATACATACATTGTGTTCAAAACTATTTACGAATTCAAAAATATTAGTAGGATTGATACCAGCTCTCAAATGATAGAAAGTAGAGGCCTTTGGAAGAATCCTAACTGCTGTATAATTCATAATGCAAGATCATGGAACAACTCAAAGGAAAAGTGAAAATAGGTAAGTAAACAGTCAATCTCATAAAAAAGTATATTTTCCGTAGGACTATCAATCATGTGCACTGAAATGAAGGGTCAAACACTGATATCTGTTGAGCCATTTTCTAACCATTTCAATTACCTGATGATGGTTTATCAAATTATGTATATTACCTCAAGAGAGTTTTCCTGGATCGAACCTGACTCAGTTAACTCTGATTTAACTTATTCTTTCAGAGCTATCACTTCTGATACATGTTCAAAATTTTCCTGTGGAAAATAATATATATTAGGTATGCTCATAACACACATCTAAAAATACAGTCACTAACAAATGAGCATGTTATTTCATTAATTTCCAGTATTACAGTTACTTTACAGCGATAATGGCACAAACTTCTTGGGAGTAGCTAAAGAAATCAAGGCCTTTCTCTAAAACAACCCTCAGAAAACCAACTCTTCACACAACCGCAGGCATGGGACTGACACGGCATTTCACCCCTCCTGAGAGCACCACACTTTGGTGGAATCTGGGAAGCAGCTGTCACGAGTCTGATTTAACGCCCCAGACAAGTGATGGATTCTTATCGCTTCACCAACAAAGAATGTACCATTCTTGAAACACATACATCCTCTCACCAAAGCTAAGATAAGAAGTGTCAAAAGATTCATCATTTACAAGAAATATAACCTTCGTTTAAATTAAACTTTGATATCGTAGATAGACCCATTCAAGCTGACACCTCCTTACACCTCTCTGGGTTCCACAGATAATCTCAAAACGAAGGAGGCTGTGCTCCCAATTCCTTACAGCCTACTCAAGGAAACATTACACAAAACCTTACAATTTCTGGCATCTCTAGGCACAACCTACAATTTACAATTCCTTTATACAGGGGTATCTAGTACCCATACTACTGGGCCTTCATGGAAAAGAACAATAGGTTATATTACTGGCCCAGACTCAAAATGTATACAGTCGTAAACTTGCACTCCTTGAAAACCAAGTTTTGAAAACCTACTTGGGCTTGTGGCCCGATGATGCAGAGACAAATTCTACACAACTGAGGTGATGCGAAAGAGAAATTAATGAGTGATTTACAGGAGAAAACAGTTACAAAATCGTACTTACCTCAAGATAAACTGAAGGGGAATTTGAGAGGGAAACACACTCTCTATCCCCAATTTACAGTTTAAGTCTGTATGAAATTTTACATTAGCAGAATGAATGTTTACATTTTTGAAAACAGCTGTGAGTTTGTGGAGACAGCTACAGATATAGAAAACTGGTGGCCATTACCTGGGCTGACGTTCTGCCTGCCAAAGAATTAGGCACCCCACCTGCTGTCTTAACACACACACTCAGAAATTTGACAAGAATAAGACAAGGTAACTAGAAAAGGCCGCGGCTTTTATACCCAAGGGGAGGGTTCAAGAAGGCTCTGGGCTAAATCCGACCACACCCTCCCGTTTTATTTGATACTCAAAAAGTTACAAGAAGCTTACGATTGGCTGAAAAATAAATACAGAAAATTTGTGATTGGCCAGACTTCAAAGCTGGCAGGATGAGAAGGAAGTGTTGCAAAAACATTGTAGTATCAAAATAAATGAAAGTCAATTTAATTGAGAAAACTTATAAACCCAAAACTTCTTTAAAACATTAATTACTCCACCTTGCACCAGAGTGCATGACCTCAGCTTTTTGCAGGGACATCTATGGAGAAAAACACAAACTTTTTGATGTAGGCCTACACCAAAACAAAACAAAGAAATCCAGTCAGTTTAGGAAACTTTAAAATAACATATTACTGAGTTATTCAGTAGTGACGTATTCCGATCAATGTCCCAACTTTATGCATTAGCAGTTTCAAGTTTTGTTCGATAGATAGTGTTCCCTAAGGTGCTTCTTTTAAATGTGCGGGGTTGAGGTGCACCTCCCGGTACAAATATTATAAATCACAATGGACTAGTACATCACAGACCACATTAGGCAGAAAATTTTTTCACTTGCCAACAGATAGCTACAATGTGTGTAGTATACAAGCAAACACACACAGTAAACAAGCATATCACCTGCAACTTGTATCAACAAATTACTGTATTGTTTAGAAAACAAAAATTAATATAATCAATAAGATAACAAAGGTGTTTCATTTGGAAACAACTAGTAAAATATCCTGTAACAGTAACAAAAGAATGTATCTTTCAGCTACTTTGTGTTCAAAACTAATTAACAAATTCAAAAGTATTAGTAGGAATGATACCAGCTACCAAATGACATAGAGTAGAGGTCTTTGGAATAATCCTAACTGCTGCACAATTCATAACGCAAGATTGTGGAACAACTTGAAGGAAAAGTGAACACTAGGTATGTAAACAGCCATCTCATAAAAAGTATATTATCAGGACTATCAATCATGTGCACTAAAGAGATGGATCAAACCCCGGTATGTGTTGAGCCACTTTCTAACCTTTTCCATAATCAGAGGATGGCTTATCAAATTATGTACATTACCTCAAGAGAGTTTTCCTGCGATGACTCTGGCTCGGTTAACTCTGATTTAACTTCTTCTTTCAGAGCTATCACTTCTGATACATGTTCGAAATTTTCCTGTGGAAAATAAGATATATTAGGTGTGCTCATAACACACATCTACAAATACAGTCACTAACAAATGAGCATGTTAATTCATTAATTTCCAGTATTACAGTTACTTTCACAATTTCACTAATGTTTAAGGAAGATTTCTTCAAGCAGAGGACTGTTATAACCAAAGGCTGTACTGAGAAAGGTGTTATTATTCTTGCTCACTCCTTATGTCAGAGAAAGGATGAGACTGAGAATAAAATATAAAATGAGAAACATTTTCCAGCCATATCAGAAGGAATACCAGGGATGGAATTGGGACCATCTCACACAGAATTTGGAAGGAAGCAGCCATAGGCATAAACACTAAATTGTATGAACTGTTTTCATATGTTCGATCATATCAATCAAATCATAAAAGTTGTCTGAACCAATAAGAAGCATTACAACATTTCTAAATGGTTTTTTGTTCTCAGCATAGAGTTTGTTTATAGACAGATTAAAATTACTTGAAATAATGGAATCACGTTAACTACTATGGTTTTGCTGAGATCACAGGGGCTAGATAAAACATTAATACAGTTCTGTTTCAAACAGATTTCAATGCTTACAAGCGTAAAATAAAAAAAATAAACATGAAAGAAGCTGACATATCACAGACATATAACAGTGAAAGATGTGATGTAGCCCAAAGACAAAGCAGCTAGACGTGAAATATTTTACTACTATAAGCATGTTATGTAGTGTTCTGTGAGGAGCTGAGTGGATGAGCACACCGTCAGTGGAGAATCAGCAGTGCTGGAGTGTATATCTGCAGTTTCAGACGATCTTTTATGATCTACTAAGAGACATTTAAATTTCACTCTTGGATTCATAAAACCTTGTCAGCATTAAAGGGGGGAGGGACTGTGATTAAAAGCTTATGTTCTAATGTAAGTTAAGTAACTAATAAAAGTGAATTAAAGTTACAAGTTCTAGAATTTACCAACTTAACACATTCAATACAGAAGAGAAGAGTAGCTGAACTAAGGAATGGATGAAAAGGATGCACAAAAAAGACAGGAAAATAATGACAAAGAGGAAAGAAAAAATTCTGTTTAATGTGCCTTAAGTCCTTAAAGTGTCAGAGCCCACTAAGAAGGGGCATACAAAAGAAATAATTTTCAGAAATCATACATTCTATTGCCTTTGGACATGGTTCTCTATATAACATAGAATCTGATCTGTATTTGAGGAATAAAATGAGCTAATCACTATTCTGTCTTTCTAGAAGAATTTAACATCTGAGCAAAATACTTATTTTGAGAGAATGTACATTCAGACTTTGAGCTATTTCATCCCTCGTATGTCATAGGCAAATCTGCTCGTTCCTTAGAACACATAATATCTTCCACCACATTGTGGATGTGAGGGTAACCCAGAATAATCACACCTGTGTTGATATTTTGTTTAGCAGACTGGTGCATCCAGCTTCAAAAACCCTAATGAAAGATTTGTGATTTAACTTCTACACTAATTATGGTAGAAGTAGTAATTGTAGACATGTGGTGCTAATGCTGGTGCAGTAGTGTAGGAGGATATTAGTTTTTTAAAAGTACGATCGGCCAGCCATCCTCTATTATAATCAGAGGGGAAAAATAAAAAAGGTGCAACCCCTAAACCAAAGTAATTTTGATACTGACAGTAAAATGTACAGACTAATCCAACCCCAACCTTAAGTTCCGAAGAGTTGGCAGCTTTGTGTAGTGCATTGTGGTGTGTTCCCAGACAAATAAACAAACCGAGTTATACTATGCACAGATGCTCATTCAGCAATTGGTGACTGCTGGTGTTAATACTGAGGTAGCACATAGAAAATTATGCCCCTGCCAAACTTATTCAGCTATTAAGGGTTAATTTCTGACCTCTATAAAGTTATCTGGAATGAGACTTACAAGTGATGCAGTTGTTTTTCCTTCAAGCCAGGCCGGTTCCTCTTTGATCTTTGCTTCCAGGTCCATTCTGCACTGCAAACTGAAGTAGTTAGAAGGTACTGGGATGGTTGATTACTTCCACTGACCTTGCACTGGAACATAGGCCAGAAAAAGATATTACCTTATTGATGTCATTAATACTTATGGTTTCTGTCAACAGACTGAGCAACAACCTTTTCATTTTATATGACCATCAATATTATTATCATACCAAAAAATCCAAAATTGTATATGACTGTTGATATTGTGATCATACCTATAGAACCTCAAAATTTTCTACGACTGATACTTCGATCAAAGCTAAGGACGTGCAGTTTTACATGATTTCTAAAACAGTGATCACTTTCATAGGAAATATAATTCAACTTATCTGTCGATATCAAAATCATAGTCAAAGAACCCCTAGTATTACATGACACCTTACATCATATTAATAGCTAACTAACATACAGTTTTATATGGAACTGAAACCGCAACAAGATGACCTTTCTTGAAAATTCAGTGACTGTACGCTTTGCATATCACTCCGATCACCGGGGTCCATATATTTGAAAATTCCTACCATTTTTATCCTTTGGAATCAGCTTCATAGCTAACTGAACAAGTTCACACTTCTTTCAGGTATGTTCTGTCAAAATTTTCCTTTCCAGGATCAAATTCTCTTAAACCATTCTCCTCTCATTAAGCTTATTCACTATCTCTTTATTTGAGACATGTTCTATCAGTCTGATCTTCAAGAACTTCTGATAACACGGCATTTAAAAGGCATTATCTGTGTTTCACTTCCATATGGTGTCATACTCCTTGCTCAGTGTAAACATAATTTTAAAAGTTTTCAATCTGTTGAACCAATGAATGTGATGGAGAAAAGATGGGAATTTAGGCTGGATTCAGTGATGATATTTATCGATATTGAAAAGGCATATGTCAGTGTAGCATGGCAAGTGGTCTCGGATGCATTGATAAAAAAAAAGGCAGGGAGAGGTGAAGAACCACTTATAAAGGCCATGAACGAAAAGTGAGTAAGTAGTATGAATACTACGATAGGACAAACTAACTGGTTCAAAGTAGAAAAAGGACTTCAAAAAGGATCTGTTTTATCCCCTCCAATCTTCATTACAATCATGGATGAAATCCACAAGATTATACAACAAAAAATGGGAACCAAGGAGGCAAAGGCCTCACTCTTTGCAGATGAGGCAGTAATATGTGGAGAAAATGAAATGGAAGCACAAGAACAAGATAATGCAAGGAATCAGGAGTTAGAGGAATATGGAATGAAAATAAGTGAGGAAAAAAGTACGATAGTAGTGGTGACGAGAGGTAATAGAGAAGGAAGTGGGAATATTGAAGTAAATGGAAGACCATTAGAAGTTGTGGAAAGCTTCAAATATTCGGGGAGAATAATTGAAGAAGATGGGAAAATAAATTAAGAAATTGGACAGAGACTTGAACAAGCCAATGAGTTTTACCAATGTGTGAGATGTATAGTCTGTAACTGGGACGTCCAAGAGAATGCAAGAAAATTTTGCACCCAATGTATTACAAACCAATTTTGACATATGCATCAGGCACATGGACAACAAAAAAACATGATGAACGCAGAATGCAAGAGACCAAGATGAAATTCCTTAGAGAAATAATAGGGAGGGCATAAAGGGATAAAGTCAGAAACATAGAAATGAGGGAGTGACTTGCATTCCCTGAACTGAAAGGAATGATAGAGACCCATAAGCTGAAATGGTATGGACACATGATGAGAATGGAAGAGGATAGAGTTCCACAGTAAGTACACTGACTGACAGAGCAAATGCAAAACCAAGAAGGAGTGGTTCGAAAGGGATGAAAGTTGGGGAAAAAACAGAGACGGCACGGACGAATAATTGATGTTTATTTCAAACCGATATGCATGTTACACAATGCGCACGCCATCGACTCAGTAGGATGTAGGACCACCGCGAGCGGCGATGCACGCAGAAACACGTCGAGGTACAGAGTCAATAAGAGTGCGGATGGTGTCCTGAGGGATGGTTCTCCATTCTCTGTCAACCATTTGCCACAGTTGGTCGTCCGTACGAGGCTGGGGCAGAGTTTGCAAACGGCGTCCAATGAGATCCCACACGTGTTCGATTGGTGAGAGATCCGGAGAGTACGCTGGCCACGGAAGCATCTGTACACCTCGTAGAGCCTGTTGGGAGATGCGAGCAGTGTGTGGTCGGGCATTATCCTGCTAAAACAGAGCATTGGGCAGCCCCAGAAGGTACGGGAGTGCCACCGGCCGCAGCACATGCTGCACGTAGCGGTGGGCATTTAACGTGCCTTGAATTCGCACTAGAGGGACGTGGAATCATACGCAATAGCACCCCAAACCATGATGCCGCGTTGTCTAGCGGTAGGGCGCTCCACAGTTACTGCCGGATTTGACCTTTCTCCACGCCGACGCCACACTCGTCTGCGGTGACTATCACTGACAGAACAGAAGCGTGACTCATCGGAGAACACGACGTTCCGCCATTCCCTCATCCAAGTCGCTCTAGCCCGGCACCATGCCAGGCGTGCACGTCTATGCTGTGGAGTCAATGGTAGTCTTCTGAGCGAACGCCGGGAGTGCAGGCCTCCTTCAACCAATCGACGGGAAATTGTTCTGGTCGATATTGGAACAGCCAGGGTGTCTTGCACATGCTGAAGAATGGCGGTTGACGTGGCGTGCGGGCTGCCACCGCTTGGCGGCGGATGCGCCGATCTTCGCGTGCTGACGTCACTCGGGCTGCGCCTGGACCCCTCGCACGTGCCACATGCCCCTGCGCCAACCATCTTCGCCACAGGCGCTGCACCGTGGACACATCCCTATGGGTATCGGCTGCGATTTGACGAAGCGACCAACCTGCCCTTCTCAGCCCGATCACCATACCCCTCGTAAAGTCGTCTGTCTGCTGGAAATGCCTCCGTTGACGGCGGCCTGGCATTCTTAGCTATACACGTGTCCTGTGGCACACGACAACACGTTCTACAATGACTGTCGGCTGAGAAATCACGGTACGAAGTGGGCCATTCGCCAACGCCGTGTCCCATTAATCGTTCGCTACGTGCGCAGCACAGCGGCGCATTTCACATCATGAGCATACCTCAGTGACGTCAGTCTACCCTGCAATTGGCATAAAGTTCTGACCACTCCTTCTTGGTGTTGCATTTGCTCTGTCAGTCAGTGTATTTACAGAGAAAGTCATAGGAGAAAGACATCAGGGTATGCCCAGAAAGGGGTGAATGGATACGGTAACGAGAATACAGAGAAGATTGGAGTAAAAGTAGAAAAATTATTCGAGGAAGGAAAGAAGTGGTGGGGAGAGAAAAACTGTGGAGGTTCTTGATTCACATTTCTACCCAGAAGACTGGAAATGGAAGATTAAGAAAATTCTGTTGAAATGAAGATAAAAATTTATACAATACTGCTATCAGCTCATTTCATCAAACAATGCAACCAACCTTTACTTAAGTGCCTTTTCTTTATTTTTCTATGCCTGTCATGTCTAATGACACAACCGAGTGGTATTTACAAGAGTGCCCCTTGTAGGGAGTTCCATGTCAAACAAGTGGTTTAAATGTTTAGCAGTTTTTACTGTTCCCCACGTGGCACTAAAATTGTCTATGTTGAATACCTCGAGTAGTGCCTCAGAGAATTCATTTCACTCAATAGCAGTGTTCGCTAGTCACTTCGTTATATTTTACTGTAAATGTAGACATACTGCACTAACAATGAATACTAAAATTTCTCCTACAGGTTATACAAGCTTCGTTCTTGTGGCTAATAGAGTTGATTCTTATGCATTGCCAGGGAACAGATTTCTATGTAAACACATATCTATTCAGGTAGCTATGATCAATTGTATTTTGTATATTTCACTGGAGGGGACAATACTGAAGAGTGCCGTGTTTATTTCTTCTGGCCATCATAGGTTATTCTAATAATATATTACTGAATTTACTTTCAAGCAACTACCTTTTACAGTTTCCACAGCCAGAATTTATTCCTGAAGATTGTTCTTCCATTCCTGCTAGCAGTTTAATGTTGCGCTAACAACTTCAAGGGAAAGGGATAAGATTACGTATGCAGCAGCATTAATTAAGCTTAATTAATGATAAAATGGGGAAACCACAGAAACGCTTTTCAGGACGGAAGATCCTAGGATTCGACCCCATGCAAACTCACCGTCACTCACCCCTGAAAATCTCTTACATACCAATAAATCAGAGAGGAAGCCAACTGTTACCTAAATCATCACGAATAAATACCGGATATAGCTGTTGTGGGTAATGATGTGATACACAAGAATCTCCATAACAACACTGATATAACAAGATACAGATATCCCAAATGGAAACCTCTCAAGATCTTGAACCCTACTACCATATGTTGCGGCATACAGAGTAAAGAACAACTCAACATTCACAGTGTCACTATAAAATTGCACACAAAGGTAAATAACACAGCAAAACAATAATTAAAATTACACCCTACATATCGCAATTTCTTTCTGAAACTACCATCTGCATTTCATTTGGATTGCTCTTCAGAAAAAAATCCTCATTCCACTAAATTTAGATACACGATATACTGCCACTACCAGGGTACGAAATCAGAAAGAAGCAGTGGGGGGGGAGAACGAACATAGGGGCTTAACTACTAATTTTTTTTTAGGCAGTACCTGGTGGGGGGGTTATAAAATTCCCCTGTATTTTTATTACCCTCTCCATCCAGAACAATGTGAATTTGAGATCTTTTTGTTTGATGTTTGCTGTTATAACAGGAATGATAAACATTAGAACGTTATTCCAATCAGCCGAGAAGTTTATGAGAGACTCGCTGTCTTAAGAAAGGCCAGACGAGGAGCGAGTTTTCATGGTTTATTGCTTTTTTAATGGAACCTTCCTCTACTGGCGCTATGTGTTGACTGAACAAATTTGTCAGTTTGTACCCTGCTCAAGTGAATATTGTCCTATTGATAGCTATAGGAAACACACCCACTCCAAGACGTACAGAAGTGTTGTAAACTCGAGCTACTTATAGCAATGAAAAGGGAGGATGGACTTGCCAGCGTGAAACATCAACAGTAGGCTACAGGTGCGGAGTTGCCACTGCTGCGTTGTTTTATTGCTCAAGGTCTGGCAGACATTTGAATAATTCCTGATGTTTTGATGAATATATGCCCAGTAAAAATCATAAATTTCAGTAATAAATTATGGCTTCTACATTTTCCTGTTTATTTTATAATGAAAGGAACCCCCCGGTTAATTTTACTGGGGGGGGGGGGGAATCCCCCCCCCCCCGGCGATTTCGCACCCTGGCTACTACAAACAACTTCCAGGCACTTGCAACGCAAAGGCTGGGAGTTTTCTAAAAAGCAAGCTTGTTATGTGCGTATTCAATTTTTATGCTTAATTAAAAATAATATTTAAGGAAATAAATAACATTAAATATTAAAAATATGTAGATTGCTGAAACTAAGAAAGATTAGTATTAAATTCTAAAACCGGTATTCTCAATTGAAATCTATACATTTAGCAAAATTGAATTATTGAGTTTGAACATTACCGACAATATGTTAGAGGTCGTGGACACAGTGTAAAATGATAAAAATCACAATTCCTCAATGAAGAAAATCCGTAACTCACTTAACGGAATAAGCTGTACAATTGGCTAATACGCGCCTTATAAAACAACATACCATCCACTTCGAAACAAAACCCGGTATTTGAATGTTGTTTAATCACTTAAAACGAACTCTTGAAGAAAAAAATTGATAAGTAACAGTCAGTAAAACAGGCTGAATTTAGGAAAGGATGTATTACTAGCGACAACTGCAGAGTATGCGACACTTCTTCTCTTGAAATAGAATGGGCTTGTTATATCACCCAGTTCCAATAATTGTAATAAATCACACTGTAGCACTCATATATACCAAAATACACAACTGTGGGGAGAGTAGTAATTTAACATATCCGTAATGTGTACAACTGTAGTATGGGACACTTACTGGAGAGAGCACTGGCAGCACTGGGTGCAATGTTACGCTATGTTTGGCTCAAAGAGGATGTATAAGAGAGGAATCTCTCCGGGTGAAAAAAAAAAAAAAAAAAAAAAAAAAAAAAAAAAAAAAACACGAAAGCAAGTCCATAGGTCTTAACGTACCGTGGACAGCCATGGAAGGAGGGATCAACTGACTGAACTTTACGATCCAATTCTTGTACACTAACGGAAATAAAATCTTACGGTTTTTATACATATATACATGCATTATCTTTATAATCCGCTTTACCTTTCAGCGTTCAATCTACAAGCCTCTGTGAGTTTACCAAAACGGCACGTCGCGACAATCCTCTATTTGCAACTAGTGCCGTGGTCACATTTAGTTCTATACCTCTTATCTTTAAATCGTTAGAAACTGAGTAAACCCATTGTCATCTTGGTCTCCCTCTACTCCTCTTACCCCCCATAATATAGACTACTATTCTCCTAGGTAACCTATCCTCCTCCATTCGTCACACATATCCCCACCACCGAAGATGATTTACGCGTACAGCTTCATCCATCGAGTTCATTCCTAACTTAGCCTTCATCTGCTTGTTCCGAGTAGGCTAATCTCCTGCCATTGTCCCCACCTATTTGTAAAATCAATAGCTCTCGCTACTTTCAGGTCTGTTACTTCTGACTCACGAATAAGGTATCCTGAGTCCACCCGGCTTCCGCTCTCGTGAAGCGAAGATGGTCTGGAAACACACCGATGTAAAGACAGTTTCGTCCGGGAGCTGACTTCCTTCTTACAGAACACTCTTTATCGCAACTGCCAGCTCACTGCATTAGCTTTAATACACCAAATACAGTGGAGACGATTCGCGACACTCTGCGAGATATCGAGGGACAGCAATTTGAAATCTCTCTAGCGGGGTGACCTGAGAGTTACTGAATATGTCATAAGAGCACGTGTACTTGTTTGTGAAGTTTTTGGAGTTATGAATGCGTTTGCATTAAGTTGACATAAGAAAATAGTAGCGTGTGTCATTCCTTTATATCTCCTCTCAATATGAGTGGAAAGATATCTGCAGTGTTTTGCTGCAATAACTATGAAGTACAGAAGGATTCGCGGTCTTTCTTCCGCTTCCCTCGTGACAAGAAAATGTAAGTTAATATTGCGTTTGCATATATATTCTTCCAGTCACAAAGAGACTTGTATAGTACTTCCTAAACTTGTGACCAGCGCGACCCACATTTGAATTGGCTAAAAAAATATAATAAGCTTATTTTATCGTATAGCACAGCAGTTGACCTTCTATACCGATGAGTTGTAGTAGGTGTGATCTGTGGGTTTGATTTAATTCAGGAAAATACATATGCATATGTATGTGGCTAGTTATGTTCCAAGTTACCCCATTTGGAATGCCGTAATGCGTTGTCAAGCACTGAAGAAAATATGGGTGATTCAGGAAATGTACACATTTTGTTGAAACAATATCATGATGCAAATTTGCTTTACCCTAATGAACAGGCATTGTGGCAAGTATTGCTTATAGGGAAAATTTGAATGTTTTTCAGGCTAAATTTATAGATTTTCTTTCTGTTAGTAGGCTTCAAGTTAAAAGGAAAATTGTCCGGCTCTTAAATGTAAATTAATTCAATCATGTGTGTAAGGAATGTGCCGATATTTTTGTTGACAAGCGTTTTAATGTGATCATACTATGCCTTTAAATGAGAAAAAAGACAAATCTAGCCGTGAACGTTCAGGCAGGAATGCTAAAGCTAAAAAAGTAATGCACAAATGAAAGATCAAGCCCTTTGACAGCAGTCCACTTCTCATCTTGATTATACTGTATGTCTAATTTCAGTCTTTAAATAATAACCTATTACATAATTCTTCAATTGCTTTAGCAACTTTGAAGTTAATATCTTAGTAACACTTTCTTTCAGGACGTAATTTATTTGTCTATTTCCGTATATATATTTCCATTGATATTTGAATTTAGCTCGAATTTTCAGGTCACGCCACTAGGAGCGCCCACTTGCGACTTGTCTCCCATTTAAACGAGGCTAAATCCGGAAGTGTCGCGTATTGCCTCTGCTGTATTTGACTACATCTTCATTCAATCTCACTTACTATATTACCATCCTGGGGGAATAATAATAACAATAAGTTAATTTATTAATTTGACCACCTAATCTATACAATAAGTCTTGTCTTTGATTATTTACATTGACATGTAATCCTGGGAGAGCACATAACAAAAATTTTATTATTATTAATCGATACGGCCAACTGTGGGCCACGTTTACACAATCTTCCTTCTGTCACGCAGACTGATACCCTTCTCTTTACACTCTCGCCAAAGATTCTGTAGTCTTTGACTTCTTCTTGCTCGTTCTTCCACCGAGATGTTCCGTGGCTTCGCATGTTGCTCTTCAGACGCATCCCTCAATCCCGCAACCTTCTTCCTAAATGATGTCCTTTTTTTATATCCTCCTCCTTGATACCTATTTCTGCCACGTCATTGTGTACGTGTGTAAGCCATCCCGGTTGTTTTTTCCACCTTTCCTGCAGAAGAAGTATCCTGTTGGCCAATCTCTCAGGGTTCATTCTTTTGATATGTCCATAAAACGTCAATCTCCTTTTTCTCATCACAGTCGTGATTCTTTCTACTGTCTTGTAGAGCTCCAAATTCGATCTTAACCGGAATGTGTTTGGGTCACTCGTCGACTTTCTAGGGCCTAAGATATTTCGCAAGAATCTTCTTTCCCTTTTTTCAAGGACTGGGTCAGCCATCCTCGTCAAGGTTTCTGCTCCATAAAGGCACTCTGTTCTAACCACTGTGCAATAATGTTTTAACTTATCTACCTTTTCCAGGTTTGTATCACCAATCTGACGTTCAGTTCTGTTGAGTTGCTTACCTACTGACATCAATTTAATCTTGGAGGGGCTAATTGTTATTCCATACTCATTGCACCTATTTTCAAGTTCCAAGACATTAGACTGGAGGCTTTCGGCACAATCTGCCATTAAGACGAAGTCGTCAGCAGAGGCCAGACTGCTTACTACATTTCCACATAACAGAATCACTCCGTGCCAAATTATACCTTTCATCAGATAATCCACGTAAACGACGAAGAGCAAAGGTGAAAGATTACAGCCTTGTCTAATCCCTGTAAGTATCCTGAACCAAGAACTCATTCTATCATCAATTCTCACTGCAGCCCAATTGTCATCATGAATGCATTTGATTGATTTAAATAACCTACCCTTAATATCATAACCCCCCCCCCCAAGTATGGTGAACATCATTTCCCTCGGTACCCTTTCATATGCTTTCTCCTAGATCTACGAAACATAAACACAACTATCTATTCATATCGTAACATTTTACATTTACCTGGTGCGTACTGACAGCCCCTCCGTGCTCTGTAACCACACTGGTTTTCATCCAACTTCCTCTCAACCACTGATCGCACCCTCCTTCCAAGATGCCAGTGAATACTTTGCTGCTATGCTAATGAATGAGATACCTCGATAGTTGTTGCAATCCTTCCTTTCATCCCTGCATTCCCACTATACTTCACCATTTCGGGTCTAATTTCATCTATTCCTGCTGCTTTATTTCAATGGAGTTTATTCACCATCCTTTCAACTTCCTCAAGCGTAATTCACCGACATCACTTTCTTCCTACCCATTAGCTTGGTTGTTCGCGACACCACCAGGGAAGATTTCCTTTTAAGACGAGAAGATTTTAAAAATATTCCCTTCACCTCTCCAGTGATTCCCTGGGATCTATTATGAGTTCACCTGAATTACCCAAAACACTGTTTGTTTCCTTTTTCCTTTACTTCCTAAGATTCTTTATTACTGCCCATAAAGGTTTCGCTGGTGCTTGACAAAGCCTTTTCAGGTTATTACCAAAATCTCCCCATGGTTTCTTTTTGGATTCAACAACTATTTGTTTCGCTCTGTTTCATTCATCTACGTGCAATTCCCTGTCTGCATCGGCCCTTGTTGGGAGCCATTTCTGATAAGCCTTCTTTTTACGTTGACAAGCCGCTGCCACTTCATCATTCCACCAAGATGCTCACTTTTCCCCACCTTTACACGTACCGTATTCATTCCTAGGCATTCCCTTGCTGTTTCTACTACAGCATCCCTGTATGCCACCTATTCTCTTTCTATATCCTTAACCTCCTTACTGCCCACTGTTCAAAACTTCTCTCTAATCATATCCATGTACTTCTGTCCAATTTCCACATCCTGGAGACTTTCTACTCTTATTCGTTTGCAGACAAATTTCACTTTCTCTATCCTATGCCTAGAGATTCTTAGTTCACTACAGATCAGATAGTGGTCTGTATCACCGAAAAATCCCCGAAAAACTCTTAATAGACTTCCTGAATTTAATGTCTGTTAAGATATAGTCTATTTTATGGACCTGGTACCCCTAGCCCCCATGTGAATAGCCTTATGCTTGAAGAATGTATTCGTAACCGCTAAACACAAACTAGCACAGAAGTCCCACAAACGCTTCCCATTCCCTTTAGCTTCCTTGTATACCCGACATTTACCAATCACCCTTTCGAATACTTCAGTTCTATTTGTAACTCTGCCATTGATATCGCTCATTAGCACCCTCCTCATCCTTGCTGTTGACCCTGACTACGGTGTCACTCGATCCTTCATAAAACTTGTCAACTTCATACTCATCTGCACCTGCACATGGTGAATACACTGAATTCTCGTCCTAAATCCTCCAACTGTCAAATATACCCACACCGTTCGCTTATTTACGTGCCTAAAAGAAACTATGCTGCGTACAATAGTTTTTCCACATAAACAGTCCTTCTACGTACTCTGCCCTTGCCTTTGTAACAGCCTTCAAGTACCCTTTATCATCTCCTGTCCCTTCCTCGTTATCTCTTCTTACCCGAATATCACTTAGGGTACACCAGTACATCCGGATGCGTCCTCTTTTCTGAATCAGCCAGTTTTACTTTCTTTCTTCCAGTAGCCCCATTAATACTGAGAGTTCCCCATCGAATTTCATTTCGTTCGACAAGTTGTTTCAAAGGAGTCCCTCACCTGTCAAATGAGACTGGGACTCCATTACTCCCATAGGTCTGAGGTTTGCATATAACGTTTTGAACTCGGTAAATTCATCAAGCAGGATGCTACCCAACTTACACATAGTAAGAGTGAGGATCTCTTATTTAACGGGCACAAGAAGGGCCATTGCACGGAATATGTCCGAGAACCCATTTCCTTTCCATAGCAACTGGTATCCTGACTCTCAGGACCACTTACTAGGCCACTCAGCCGTAGCCCATGGTTCACGAACTAGAACGTGACTACAGTAACCCCCACCGTGAACCATCAATTATTATTATTATTATTATTATTATTATTATTATTATTATTATTATTATTATTATTATTATTATTATTATTATTATTATTATTATTATTATTATTATTCCGTAAATATCGTGGATCACAGAGGTATAAGAAGGTGCTGGGCTAAATGGATGGACAAACATTTTACAAGAGCATAATTTAATGCACTAAATTTTGAAATTTTGTTCCTCCCTCCTTGTTTCTCTTATTTAAAATTTGGTAAATAGAAGATCTGAGTAAACAATAAAATATAACAATGATCTCGTCAGCTCCAGCAACAACGTCTTAAAGTCCAAAATCAGGTACAAGAGTAGAGAGAATCTTCAGTAAGATAATATACACGGGATGAGTATTATGGTTCTGAAACGGGATCCTATTTTATAAAAGCAGATTTGCTCCACTGACTGCCATAACCAAAAGTCTGAGCTCCAAACTGTATTACACTCCGGCTTCTCAGAGGCATTAATTTCTTATAGCGCACGAGGTTATACAATGGCAATCTTCAGATGAGGTATTTAGAGCCACTTCTGTTCAATTAGTTTCATTTTCTTTACCGGGAATATAAAGAGCGACAATGAATGCCCATAATAAATGGTCATAATATAAAAAAGGAACAGGTTGATAATGATCGGGGAAAAATGAAATGCAGGGAGGCGAAAAACCTGCACTCCTTCTAGAAAACTCTTAAAGCCTTAAGTGGGCTCATGGCTCAAAATATAGAGGCTAAACCTATCCTGCGCCAGGGCGACTAAATGATAAACTTTAAATACCAAAAACTGTTAATAATTTTGTAGGATGAGAAACTTTAGTCATTTCATACCGAGTTGAACGGTAGTCAACAGAGGGTAATCTCTCTTGTCCCCTTACGTTACATATTTCCCAGTAGGGAATAAAACAAGAGTCCTCAGACTGGCGAAAACTTTAAATTTTCAACCACCGGGTTTAGAAATGTACATGAAATAAAAAGCTTTGAAACCTTCCACTCTGCCGGAGCTATCACATGTTAAGAAAATGTTGCCATTACGATGAGTTGCGGGGCCTCTCAAACCCCGATCTGCGACCTGTGCCACTTTTTATACGCTGCACACAATAAACTGGGGCCATGAAAATTACAATACGCCCTTAAAGCGCCCAGGTTTATGTATCTCGAGAGGAAGTTTACACATAGGCTGGATGCTTGTACACGCCCTATACTTTACTTGGGTAGAGAAAATATTCACAAAATTTATAATTGGTTGATAGATTCAGCAGATTGAGAGGCGGGTAGAGGTGTTGACAACCATAACACAAGAAAAAAACGATCTTCAAAACTAGGGTTAGCCATCTCTGAAAATTAGCTTTCTCTTAGGAATTAATTGCCCTTAATCCCGGCAGAGGGGACAATTAGGCCGATGGTAGAGACATCTAATTATTGAACATTCAAGTGTCTTGCATAACATTATTTAAAGTTCAATTACATAAATGGCCTTACAGAAGGCACGCTGTTTATTTACGTTTTTTGTTTTTGCTTTACGTCACACCGAGGTGGCGATGATGGGAGAGGGATACCCTAGGAATTGGAAGGAAGCAGCCATGGCGTTAATTAAGGTACACCCCAGCATTTTCGTGGTGGGAAATTGGGAAACCACGAAAAGCCACCTTCAGGGCAGCAGACAGTTTACCACGGAACACGGAACAGACCGCCACCCCCAAAGGTTTTAACACGGTATTAACTGCTTTGAAATCTTGAATCTTGCCATATATAATTTTTGAGAAAACATGTAAGTTGGAGTATCACTAGATAGAGAGTCTTTTCTTGTTTAATTCTTGAAGTAAAGTAGTTTAGATAGTGTTTGCGAAGTAGTAAAAGTTCGGGCTGTTGCGCTCAGAGTCGATGGCAAGAGAGGCCACCGCTGACGAGGTCAGGATGGGGTCGCCCGGACCCCCAAGGTATTCTGAGATATCATCCTCCCGTATATTGTGGGGAGCAAACAAGGCGATGGTCACAAAGTACCAAGTAGAATTGTTCGGACCAAGGATAGAGTGGGCGGTTGGAGTCCCGCATCCAAGAATGATAGTCCCAAAGGAGTCAGTTTAGACAGAGTCTCGGCCGTAACGAGGCGGGTCCATGCCCCGCTCTGGCATCTCTCTCTGGTTGACACGACGTGGCCTCAGGGGAGAGTAGGCCACTGTAACAATGAACGTTGTGGCAACAGTAACTTACAGACTGTGTTACATGTGCTTTAGGTCAGGACTAGTGCACGGAGTTTCTAAGACAGGTTTGGGGGCAGGGTTCTTAATGGCAGAATGGTAACGAAATCATTGAAGGAAAGGTTTTCGAAAAAGGATTCAAACAAAAATGAATGAATAATTTAATTGTGTTATTTAATTTCTTAGCTCTCCAGACCAGGAGCGGTATCTTACCGTCAAATAGCTCCTCAATTGGAACTACGTAGGTTGAGTGGACCTCGAACTAGCCAACAGATCGTATTAAAATCCCTAGGCCTAGCTGGGAAACGAACACGGAGGGGCAGAGGTAGGCATGCTACCTCCTACACTGCGGAGGGTGGCATTTTTAAACGACAACTGAATGTTAGATATTATGGAAACAGATCGAAAACAGGACACCGCGTCTACATTCCCCAGAGATTGAAGTTAGTGATTACTACCACATTACTGGAAAAATGTCGTAAAACAGCGTAGCCACTTAGTTGATACAGCAGCAATGTATTCAATATTATTAATTTACAGATTTTGGATTTAACACAGTGGTATACTGTAATTTGTTCAGAGAGCAAGCAGACAGCAGCTTTCATGTTGGAAGCAGTATGCCGAAGTGGTTGTACTGGGTTGTACTGACGGCTGCACTTGCGTGTGAAACAGATGGGCCAGAAATAATAATAATTTAGTTATTCCTTTCGTGTGTGTGCAGACCCTTAAGCCGAACCTCTGTGACTGTGAGTGGGCTGTGTGGATATTGTAAAGTGCAGCTGTAAGCTTGCATCCAAGTTTTGAACCGTACTGTTAGCAGCCTTCAGGATAGTTTTCCGTGGTTTCCTATTTTCACTACCCATATATAATGTTAATTAAGAAGCGCGCAGCTGTAAGCCTGCATTCGGGGTTTGAAACATACTGTTGCTAGCTCTGAAGATAGTTTTCTGCGGTTTCCTATATTCACTACAGTCATATCATGATAATTAAGAAGTAATTGTATGTCGTAATGGAGATAACCTAGTAAATATTTTCTAGAAATGATGTTAGCAGGAACATCTAACAGTAAAACTGTACAGAAAATGATAATTAAGTTTAGTTAGGCCCAGGACTTTTGATTAACGCCCGTTATTCAGTTACCATGGTAGATTATAAAGCAGCAAGACTCACTACCTGTTAGCGACCTACTACCACATCTCCTTCATAGTTCTTGTACAACTACAAAAATACGCCATGGAACGTTGTTTCCTTCTAGTATTCGATGTATTATATCTGGCCCATCGGGATGAGGGAAGACAAATACTTTACTCAAACTCATTACCGGTACCTTTATAAACGGCATACGCTTCGAGAATATTTATGTTTTCGCCAAGTCACTCTATCAGCCGCTATATACAACTCTACAAATTGTAATGCACGATCGGGTTAAAGATGGATAGAAATATTTTGAATTTAATTCACATCAGCAAATATCATCAGCGGATGATGAGCTTGCCAACTCTCTTATGATCTTTAGCGATGTCGTAACAGAGCAAAACGTTACTCGTGCATACTTTAGTATGGGGTGACATGAATATGTAGATTGCATCTATTTATGTCAAACCTATTCTCGTGTGGCTAAGTAGTTGATACACGACAACGCAAATATTATTGCGTTTTTCGGCAAGATGAGCGCAACATGCGGCATGTGTACGATGATCATGTTAACACTGATATGACATTCAATGACTTTAAACGTATGTGTGCTACATGTTGGTCATCACAACGTTACGGCTTATTAGTTATTGGTAAAGAAAGTGATGTTCAGTATGGATGATATCGCATAGGTTTTGATCATCTTATATGCATTAACACAGAGTTACAATCACCACTTGATCAAAAAACCACCATCATATCAACATCCAGCAAAGGGAGTACAAAACATATAATCCGTGCTCGAAAAAATATTCGACCGAAATTTAAAGAGCTTGGACGTATTCAAGCAGACACTGATTTATTTTTGAAAACGCAACTAGGTACACCATGGAAATCAATTTTTAATTCCACTTCATTGTCCCAGTCTACTACAATTTTTGTTTCTTTGCAAACATCATATGATAAAGAGAAGCATGAACAAGAAAAGAATAAAGAAGAGAAGCAGGATGAGGAAGACGAGAAGCAGGATAGGGATGAAGAAGAGAATGAGGAAGAAGAACTTAACGATATTTCACCATCTAAGCGTGTTAAGTTTATAACTACAGATGTTATTACTGAAACACCTATTTCATCAACACATTCTTTGTCTGAGGTTATCATCATGCCAGTGTATAGTAATCACTTAAAGACTTTTATTCGAAATACCAATGGATCTCTCTTATATGGAAGAACTCTTTACAGGACATACTGGCATTCGCTGTGAAGACTCACTGTAAAAGGTGTTACCTGTTGCAACCATACCACCCACACCATTGCCCCATAGAACCACATGACAGCATCATTGTTCCCGCCATATAGCACAATACGCTAAGGCGTTCGATGGTATGGGACCGTTTTAGTCTAGAGTCAAATGCCACCTCATCTAGAAAAGCGAAGAAAAATAAACTTCAAAGTGCTGGGTGAGCAAAGGCTCTTTCGACCGTGCAAGGATCAACTGCACTCATCCGTTCCAAAGAATCAAACCAATGGCCTCCCAGGGCCATGGTGCGTTCGCGACAAAAAATCAAAATATAACACTTGACTAACTTAAAGGCATAAATGAACGGAGGGAAATTTAGGATGCAATGTTTTTCCGGCAAAATGACAGGCAAAGAAAATTTTTTTAAACCTATTTATTATTCCTTGATAAAATCACGATTAATTGAAATTAACCCTGAATAATTCTACTATAATGAAAATAAAATATACAATGTCCGATGGACTAAATACACATTTGGAGATTTCCCTCCATTCATTAAAAAAAATTATAATTCATATTTATTTTGGAATAGTTCGAGAGATGCCATACGAGTAAGACGCGTGAGTTTAAGCTCGTGGAATTTAAGTGTTTTGGCAGGTGTAAACTATTGCAACAGTGCTGTAATTTGCCACAGTGCATCTATTTGTATCGTGGAATCAAGTACTATTAACAGTTATATCGTTCTTTGTTAGACTGCCGCGCAATTAATGTAATAGTGAAATGGCGCCAGGAACGAAGAAGAATCAACAGCAGGCCGAGTGCAGGAGTGCCAACCCAACAGAATACACCGTGAGGAAAATAATAGAAGAGACACTTCAGTCTAAGGTATTCGTAGAATTAATTGTGAGTACCATAGTGGACAAAATTACGGAGTGTGTGTTAAAGAGACTAGAGGAATCTGTGCAGTTCAATATAAATGCATGTGAGGACCTAAAGAATGAGATTGCCAAGAGAGACAAAGAACTCGCAGAACTGAAAGTGGAAGTGAAATCAAATTATGATAATTTGGAACAATATCACCGTAGAAATAACCTCCGCATATTTGGCATTCCGGAGGAGTCAAATGAGGACACGGACAATTTAGTATTAAATGTTGCACGTGACATTGGAGCCGACATAAAATTGACTGATATTGACAGGAGCCACAGAGTCGGGCTTAAAATTGGTAATAAACCCCGGCCTATTATCGTAAAGATGACATGTTATCGCACCAGGAAGGAGATATTCGCAAGGAAAAGGCATTTGAAAGGATCTCGTGTCACGATCCGGGAGGACCTTACGTCTGCCAGACTGGCGGTTCTGAAGGCGGCTATCTCCAAGTTCGGCGTCAGAAATGTCTGGACCAGTGATGGAGTTATCCTGTTTAAGATCCCTGACGGCAGCATGCACCGCGCTACGCAGATGAGTGACATCCCATAAGCTTACTCATATCTAACCTGTGTTTACTTACTAACCCATAAGTTGGTAACACTTTGTACTGAGTTTTGTGTTCTCTTCTAGGACACATCTCCCTCTCGCTATCTCTCTCCCTCACTCTTCCATTCACTGCTATTTCATTCCACCCTGCCTGACTGAACGGCTGTCGTGTAGTTTTGTGTTCTCTCCTAGGACACATATCCCTCTCGCTATCTCTCTCTCTCTCTCTCTCTCTCTCTCTCTCTCTCTATCTCACTCTTCCCTTCACTGCTATTTCATTCCACCCTGCTCGGCTGAACAGCTGTCGTGTACCTGCTTGACCTTCACTAGCTCGTTAATTACGGTACCCTACTGGACACTGACCTTGTCCCAACCCTCTGTACAAACTCCGTACTTACAGTAACTTCCTTCTTAGTAATAACTAACAGCTGACTATCACCTTTTCCTGTAAATAGTCAGAATAGGTTTATAAGATGATAATGTAACATACCAACCTCTTTCAGAGACGAGAAGGGGCATCAAAGATTGCACGAGTAGATTGCTGAAGCATGCGGAAGGGAAAAGTATATTAGAAATTTTTCATACTAATATTAGAAGCATAAGGAAAAAGAAGAACATTTTAGACGTTGATTTGAAAGCATATGATCATAGGTTTGATGTCATAATTTTAACAGAAAGTTGGTCACTGAGTAATGTGAAATATAAGTAACCATGCCTTGTATAAATCTTATTACAATGAGGCTTCAGTTAACAAATGTGATGGTGTTGTATTAATTGTAAAAAAAATGGTTTGGAGCACGAAATGGAAATTATTGAGTATGATGACTTTAAATTTCTCAGAGTAGTAATTAACTATGACAACAAGAAATTAGCTATTACAGGAGTATATCGGTCACATGAATATCACAAACAGCGGTTTCTCAGTGCGTTAGATCATTATATCCAAGATAGATGCCATGTTGAAACCGAACTGATATAGACCTTTTAAATGAACACGACTGTGACGAATATCTCAACATGTTACACGAAAGTAATTTTCAGTCTTTAATAAACAACCCTACTAGAGTATCTGGTACAAGTAAATCCTGTATTGATCATGCTTCGATTAAAAGTAGGTTGAGAAATGACGACATTCTGTCTATCATCTCTCAAAGTAAAATTTCAGATCATTATCCTATAATAATAAGTCTTAACATTCAAAATGCCTCAGTCCCTAATAATATACCAAATTTTCGACGTACCTGTTTTAAAATATATCATTTTGAGCTTAAAAATCATTTAAGTAAAATCAATTGGGGAGACATCTTAAACAGCAGTGATTTAGATATCAAACTCGATAAATTCGTGAATACGATTAAAAGCTGCATGAGCCTGTCCACTGTTAAATTGAAATCAAAGGAAGTTAAAAGAACAGAATGGATTTCTTACGGTTTGGTGAAATCTATTCACACAAGAGACCGACTTTATCAACAATATTTAAAAAATAAGGATAACTTGGTAATTAAAGAACACTACAGGAAATATAGGAACAAACTAAATGATCTAATTAAAACGAAATCTGAGTACTATAGGAATCTGATCAATCGCAATTCAAATAACCGGGGTAAGGTCTGGGGCATAGTCAATGAAATAACACAAAGGTCAGTTAGAAAAGAAGAGATCAAAGAAATCAGATATAAAGGTGAAATCTGTAAAGATGACACAAATATTTCTAATAAATTTAACAATTATTTCATTAACGAAACCACTCAGAAAGCAAAGCATCACAAACAGATTTCTGACTCCACATTAAATATCGCTCGCAACCCTCATACTTGCTTCCTTGCACCGGTAACAGAATACATCTGAAGAGGTGTTTGAGTGAAGTACATGAAAACAAAGCTGTTGGAATAGACAATATTTCGGCTCGAATTATTAAAGAAAATATAGAGTCATTAAAGGAACCGTTGCTGAATATTATCAATGATTCCTTCACCTTAGGTTACTTTCCAAAGCTGCTTAAAACAACAATAGTAAAACTTCTTCACAAGTTTGGAAATATTTATGACATTAGAAATTACAGACCCATTTCGATAACTACATCAATATCAGAAATATTCGAGAAATGCTTAAAGAACAATATTTACCAATTTTTAGAAAAAAACACAAATACTTTCGCCAGACAGTTTGGATTCATTAAAAATCTCGGAAAGACTGATGCTATATCCACCTTAACAAAGAGAATATATGAAAATCTTAATTATTCTCGGCTCTCCACAGGGATATTTCTCGACCTTGAAAAGGCATTCGGTAGTGTGTCACACCGCTTGCTCCTCCATAAATTGGAAAAATACGGCTTTAGGGGTAATGTGCTGGATTTGCTTGAGAGTTACTTGACAGATCGAGTACAGTATGTCAAAATTAATCAACATCTAAGCACACCGATGAAGATAATAAACGGTGTTCCACAAGGTACAGTATTAGGTCCACTATTGTTTATTCTATTTATTAATGATCTAGACAAAACAATAGAAAATGCCGAACATACGCACATCGTAACATATGCATATGATACACTCATATATGTACAGGGTGATAGCTGGAATCTCGTCAGACAGAGAGCAACTCGAGCACTGCTCAAAGTTAAAGCATGGTTGGATAATAATGAATTACTTTTAAACATTAAAAAGACAAAATTTATGAATTTTTCAGTAATAGAAACACGGAACGATTTTAATGAATTAACTGTACACAACATCAACTGTAAATTTAATTGTAACTGCTACAAAATTTTTAAAGTGACTAATGTTAAGTATTTGGGATTATTAATTGATTCGAACATAAAATGGAAAAGTCACATCACCGATTTAAGAAAGAAAATCAGAAGAACTGTTTATGTATTTCACAGTTTAAAATACATATCCAGTATGAAATTGTTTAGAGAGGTTTATTACGCTTTAGTTCAATCTATTCTTAGCTACGGAATATTAGCATGGGGAGGTGCCTACAAAAATGTAATCAATAAAATACAGGTTGTTCAAAACCTTATATAACGAATAATGTACCAGAAAGGAAGATTATACCGAAGTAGTCAATTATATGCTGAAGCAAATATATTTAATGTAAAACAGCTCTGTGCCCTTGAAGTATACAAATATTATTAACAAAAAGAAAAATATACTTGAGAACATTAAACATGAATATTCAACACGCAGTAAGATGTGCCACCATTGTACCTTATACAAACCCAAACGTAGCATAACAAAGCGCAATTTCTTGAACTTCATTCTAAAATTCTTTAATGTCCTGTCCGGTTCTTTACAAACTACTTCATTAAGTCAGAAAATAAGTCTGAAGTGTCTTAAATCCTTTGTCAGGGATAATAAAACTGTTATTGAAGAGATAAGTAAATGAGAATATCACGTCACCAAATTCAATTTCTATTCGATGCTCCACCATGAGCTGTTGATCATATCCATCATATGCTCGTACTTCAGGCATCATAAAAAATTTATTTCTCTCTATGTAATTAATATTCTAAATTACCACACACAAGGTTTCACCTTACGTGGTATTTTACTGATATCTACTCGACTCTGTTGAGGTTGGTGGGACTTCGCTATAATAATACTAATAATAATAATAATAATAATAATAATAATAATAATAATAATAATAATAATAATTTACCGGACGGTACACCTCTACGCCGCAATTTAAATCTTCAGCCAATAAATCCTCCTCTACAGGAGAAACTGTGAACCTTTAGAACTGTATTAATTCATGAGTTTTCTCAGAAGATGTCACCACTATAAATTTTGGGATTACAAATTTGTCAATACTGTGTGAATTTCAACATGTTTGTTTTCTATGGCTCAAGGAGTGTGGACATTCCCTCACAGATGTCTCTACAAAAAATATCCTATGGTCATGCACCCTGGTGCGAAGTGAATGAACCTTTTGAAGAAATTTCGTATTCAAAAGTTTTTGTCTTTACTAAATTTTGTTCTTTTCATTTTTGGGTTGGCAATATTAAGCTTTCTTTCCGCCAGTTTTGAATTTAACCAATCCTAAATTTCTGTAATTAATTTTCCACCAATGATGTGTTTCTTCTCCGACTTGTGTGTAACTTTGATGATAACCAATAAAATTCAGGGGGTGTGACTTACTTATTCCTGAAAGGTCTCGAATCTTCCACGAGAGCTAAAAAACCGCTGATTTTCTTGGCTTTTCGTCACTCGAATAACATCTAGCTTAGTGTCTGGATATGTAGCAGGGGGCGGAAAGCGCTTCTTTCTTCAGGCAGCAGATCTTCAACAAGGTAATGGCCGTTTAACATCTTTATTCCTTGCTAGCTCAGCAGTTTAACTCGCGGGGAAGGTTCGAAACGTTTAATATAACCTATATTTTAAAGTATGTAGGCCTTTTTCATCCTTGTAAAAACTTCATTCACCTCTAACTGTAATTCGGGGATAGAGAGTGATTTACCCTCTCGAGCTCCCCTTCATTTTGAATTTGAGGTGACTACGTTTTCGTAACCGTTCTTCTATTCCTTCATAATGTGTTACATTCTTTTTTATACGAGTCACCTCCATAATTTGGGAATAGCCCCTTTATAATAGGCCTATTTCCCCTTAGGTTTTATAAGGTTTCATATAGGAGCGCGAACAACGCCATTTTGGGCCATTTGAGTAACCTATTATTTTTCTTTAAGGCCCTCTATGCTGGGTACGAGATACGCCTGTTTAATTTTGTAAGTTGCGACTCAATGGCAAGTGATTGTAAAGCATTGTGTTGCCTTTAATAGGCTTGAAAGATTGAGAGTGGGTCAGCTCTTTCCGATGTGATAAAGGTGCCTCTAGGAGGCTTACTAGGTGGGGGCAAGTGCTCCATGTAATTAAGGGATTTCTGCCCTTTGGTAATTTGTGGTTGTGAGCTGAGGGCTCAGAAAGTTTAATCTTCGGGCTCGAAACCCAGAATTTGTAAAGGTCCGGAAACTGTAAATTTACCTTTGTACTTGATCTGTTAATTGTTATTTCACCTAGTGAAAATTTCTTATATTGTATCTAAATCGTTGCTTCTCACGGTATTGTACCTGGCTTGTTGACTTGTTGTTATTGATTGAAATTGTATATGTAAATTGTTATGTTTGGCGTTTTAAAAAAATATGACCTTTGTTAAAATTTTAAATTACCGGTAAGTTTAATTTTGTAGTTGAGACCTATTCCAGCCCGCACCTTCTTTCATCTCTGCTGATCCACCAAACCACGGTAACAAGTGGTAGCAGAGCGCGGTTGAATGGGTCTCATTTAAGCCCCTTTTGACGGCTAAACCTTGATTTTGTTTTGAACTCTGAATTTTCTCAGTCGCTGGAATTTTTCGATTTTTTCCAAAATTGTAAAATGTCTGTCATCATGTTCGGCCGTCGCAATGTCCTCCATCCCGGCTATTTGCGCAATGAATTAACCATCAGAAATGTTCAATCTGGAGGCACGGTTGCGGTAGATACCAATAAGCTTAAGTATTCCCTTAATTTGCCTATTACCATCCCAACTTTGGGAGAGAAAGAGATTGGCGACGCTCTCTCCACGATCACTGACAATACAACTGAGCTAGCATCTGTAGTTAGTTTTTTGAAGTCGGTGATCCCTCTCCCAATCAACTTAAACGTGTACAAGCTAGGTTGTACCATTTTTCCAATAGAGCTTAAGTTGAGTGACATTCAGGGGAAGGAGGCTAGTGCTCTTGTTGAACATATTTCTAGAATGTCCACTAAGGTTAATCAATTGTTAACTGGGGCAGCGGCTCCCAAAACTGACCCGCGCACTGTGGTAAACATCGTTAGCGAGGAAGAGTCTTCCAAAGGGGACGAAAGTAGGAAAACCGTAGGAGTCCAGCAAACATCCGCCCATTAGAAACCGAGTCAGGTCGTCGTACATCTATTCCACCATTTGTATTGAATAATGCACCTTCTGAAACTGCTTCTGCGCCCCTTAGGCCGCTACCTACTATGTCACCTGAGTTCAGCAGTTTGCCTCATACTTTAGCAACATTGCTCAGAGGTATTTGTAAGTTCTCCGTCAATTCCACCAGTGATGTTATTGCCTTTTTAAGATTTTTAGTGGAGTTGTTTTCTCTCTTTCGCCGTGTCAAATCCATCAAAGTATTTACCCTTATTCCATTGGTGTCCTCTCAGACAAGATAGTTAGAGCAATTGCTGAACAATCATCCATAGAAGACCTTCATGCCCATCTGTTAGCTAACTTCATTCCGGTTCGAGCGAGGTCATCGCTAATTAAAAAGTATTATTACCGTGTACAGCGTCTGGATGAAAACCTTGCTGACTTCATCCAAGACATTAAGTTCTACACTGGAATATTTGCTCTTCACTTCCCGGAAGATAAAATTGTCCACGCCATCGTGGAAGGCATTTCCCCACCTTACAGGTCATATTTGTGTTTTGTGTCACGCCCGCAAACTTTTGTTGAATTAGAGGCCATGGCTGCCTCAGCCGAAGGAGTTCGATATGCTGACACATTACGCGTCGCAAAGGAGCCCCCTCCGTCCTCTAGTAATTTTCGGCCTCCACCTCGCCGAACCGTCAGACCCCGCAAATGTTATGCTTGTGGGTCGACAGATCATCTTCGGAATAAGTGCCCTTTGATCAAACCCAATGGGACCCGGAACGGAGCAGGGTCATCCCAAGGCTGTTTTAAATGCGGCGCGTTTTACCATATTGCCAAGAATTACCCTAATAATAATAGCACCCCCTCCTGCTCAACTTCTGGTGCACCTTCCAACATAACCAATAATAAAAAGTGACTAGTGGCATCGCCTGAGTCAGCAAATTCATCTTTTCGAGGCTCAGCCCCTGTTAAATCCGACCAAATCCCAGGGAAAACCCAGCCTTCTAACTTATCATTTCAAGGCCCCAAAGATTGTCTTAGGATTGCGGCGGATACCCCCACACCGGTACCATTTCTCAAAATTGAATTGAATAATGAGCCTGTAAGTGTCTCTTTTAGACTCCGGCAGTGTTTGTTCCATTATTTCGGCTGAATGGTATTCCAAATTAAAATCTGTGTGTAAACTTTCTGATTTTTGTTCGTCTTCAGTTCAATATGTTTCGGCTAACTCATCTCCATTAGAAATTTTAGGTTCTCTGTATGCCGAAATTCGCATTTTAAAATTCACTTGGAAAGTAAAACTGTTGGTGGCTAAGCACTTGTCTTGCCCCATTATATTGGGAGCGGAGTTTATGTCTCATGCCGGTCTAGTGCTCGACATTCAGAGCAAGTCGAGTACTTTCAAATTTGCTTGTAATTATTCTATCCCTTTGTTAAAATGTAGTTCTGTATCATGTACCTGTTTCGCCTACCCAGGATGAGATGTTGTTAGACCTTAGACATCTACCTGAGGAGCAGGCTGAGAGTATTCGTAAGTTGTGTCAGTCGTTTCCGGATGTTTTCTCCGATACTCTTGGTGTTACTGACCTTATCGAATACAAGATCGAGGTGACGGATTCGATTCCAGTCCGATTCCCACCGTATAGGTTGTCTCCACCTAAAATGAAGGCTTTGAAAGAGATCATTGATCAAATGTTAAAAGATGGTATTATTCGACCCTCTAAGTCAGCGTATTCATCGCCTATTTTCCTAGTTCCGAAACCACAAGGTGGCTTCAGGCCTGTGATTGACTATAGGGCTTTAAATCGGAAGGCGGTGTTACAATCTGTGCCCCTTCCCGACCTCAACTCTTGTTTTTCATGGTTTCGAAAAGCTGAGTTCTTCACCATCTTAGACCTCAATCAGGCGTATAACCAGATTCCTTTGGCTGAAGAATCGAAACATCTTACAGCTCTTGCCACGGATTAGAACTTGTATGAGTACAACCGCGTGCCTTTCGTGCTCCCCACGGGAGCAGCTGTGCTTACAAGACTGCTAGATAGGGTCTTCTCCGACATCAAGTTTGAGTAATTATACCATTATCTTGATGATGTCGTCGTATTTTCGGAGACCTTTGAAGAACATCTAGTTCATCTGAAAGAGGTTCTTAATCGCCTTCGTAAGGCAGGGTTAACCGTGAAGTTGTCCAAGGTTGCTTTCGCTAAGCCTCCTATGTCATTTCTAGGGCATATCTTGTCGCCCGATGGTGTCGCTGTAGATCATTCTAGAACACAGGCCATCCGTGATTTCAAACCTCCTAAGGACATCAAAGGTATTGCCCGATTCATTGGGATGGTGAATTTCTTCAGGAAATTTATTCCTAACTTTGCTAATAGAGCGGCGCCCTTGCACTTACTCCGCAGGAAAGGCGTCAAATTCGAGTGGGGGCATTCTCAACAAGCCGCTTCCAAAGACCTCAAATTAGCTCTCTGTAACGCCCCTGTTCTTGCCATGCCTGATTTCTCGAAGAAATTCATCGTCCAAACCGACGCGTCGTCGTCGGCGGTGGCTGCAGTCCTTCTTTAAGAGACTGAACTAGGGAGGCGACCCATCGCCTATGCATCTAGGACTCTATCGGCTCAAGAAGCCTAGTATTCCATCTACGAACTTGAAGGTTTGGCAGTCTTATTTGCCCTCGAAAAGTTCCGCCTCTATCTGGAACACGTCAAGTTCGACTTGGAAACGGATAACCAAGCCATAAGCTGGGTCTTACAGTAGCTAGGCCACGTCGTACTGGTCGTATAGCCCGTTGGGCCTTCAGAATTTCTGCCTTCCAAGTTTGATGTTAGGCATATTAGAGGAACAGAAAATGTTGTGGCGGACGGTCTAAGCCGAATGTTTGCCAATGATGTAGAGACCCCTGAACAGGTTGACAGTTCTTCACTTCCCGAGTCCATACTACCTGAGGTTAATGCCATTCTAACTGATGCTCCCATGCTGTTTAGGGATATTGAAAAATATCAACGTGAAGATCCGACGCTGGCCCCTATCATGGAAACCCTTTCTTCTGGGGAACATGTCGTCCCTTATGTATTGAGGAATGGTGTTTTATGTTGCCCGTCGGGGCATGATAAGATGATGAAAGTGGTGGTTCCAGCTGTTCTTGTGCCTATGATCTTCAAGTACTATCATGTGACCCCATTAGGGGGGCATTTAGGCATCTTCAAAACCCGAGAAATGATCCGTGAAATGTTCATTTGGAAAGGTATGGACGTTGAAATTCGTGAGTTGGTAAAGTCTTGTAAATCTTGTTGGCTTAGTAAACCCACCACGACCACTAAGCTAGGCTTATTGTCTTCTCACCAGGCGCCCCACGGAACGTCTGTACATCGACTACGTAGGACCCTTCTCCCAATCAAAGGGGAACGCCAATAAATTCATTTTGGTGTGTGTAGATGGTTTCACAAGATTTTCCTGGTTATTTCCGACTAAGCTGACTACCGCTCAGTCTACTATTTCTTGTTTAAATTCAAATTTTGCTTCTTTTGGTCCGTGTCAATATATTGTGTTTGATAATGAAAAAGCTGTTTCGATCTGTCCATCTCACATGTAACAACTTCTGCATACTATACTCAACCATCTCTGGCTGAACGGGTCAATCGTAATCTGAGATCGGCTTTAATTGCCTATCATCATGTGACGATCACTCCAGGTGGGATACCTCCCTGCATTGGTTGGCCTTTGCTTTGAATTCGGCGGTTCATGAATCTCATAAATGCACTCCAGCTTCATTAATGTTCAAGTTTGTACCTAACGGGCCGCTCTCTAACCTTTGGTCTCTTAGTGATATTTAACCTGAGACCATAGACCCAGATAATTTTAGAGATCTTTGGAAAAAGGCTAAGGCCAATCTTAAAGTCTCTTATGAAAAGGTTAGGGAAAGATATGATCGTCGATGGAGGCCCACCAATTTAAAAGTAGGAGACCAAGTAATGGTCAAAATCTTTGTTCCCGCGGGCAAGCTTGCCCCCAGATTTCAAGGGCCGTGCACGGTTTTGGATTTCCTAACTCCAGTAACATTACTAGTGAGCAATCCAGCCACCGAGAGGATCTTTAGGGTACATCTGTCTCAGGTGAAACCTGTGTAATATCATTGTTAACTTAGCCATCTATGTTTTGCAATGGTGTAAAGGTTATTTTTGGTCTTTTTCCTGAGGTCTTCTGCCCCAACTTAATTTTATGGTTATTGACTTGAGCATTTCATGTACAACCTTCCCCATAGTTACTCTGCTGTCCTGTTCCTACGGCCATTACCACGCTCCCGTCTCCTGCCAAAACCATACCAATGGCTTTATAAAAGGTTCCACGCTGCTGACCCCTCAGCCTCACCTACTGCACAGTACCCTTAAGCGCAAATCACCAACAAACATTATGCCGTCGATATCTTACTGTTTCAGCGTCCCCGCAGCCGTGCGGCGCCGTACCGCCACCGAGGTGGGGTACGGGCACACTCCACTTCAGTGATGTCAACCGGGGTACGGCGCGCTGGAGTCCTTCTCCCGGCAAAGCCTGATGTGCGGCGCACCAACCGCCAGCTTATCCAGGGACTGTAAACAACTTCGCACCTGCGGCGTGCTTCACCACGACTACCCCTCTCATAGTGCGGGAGAGAGGTATCTCAGGGTGCTTGAGGGGTCCGAGCGACCTCGACTGGACATTGGCAGCGGCGGCTGGTCTTGCCGTTAAAAGTAGTAACATGTACCTGATATTCCACGGCAAACAAGCTAAATCTGAAATCTAACTAGTGATCAACAAAAGACTTTGATACTTTTTCTATTCAACGAGAAAGACTCTTTCATCTATTAATGTTCCGTCAATATTTTCTCACACATCTAATCACAAGGAAGCTGGAATCCAATTAATTTATTTCGCTATAATAATACTAATAATAATAATAATAATAATAATAATAATAATAATAATAATAATAATAATAATAATAATAATTTACCGGACGGTACACCTCTACGCCGCAATTTAAATCTTCAGCCAATAAATCCTCCTCTACAGGAGAAACTGTGAACCTTTAGAACTGTATTAATTCATGAGTTTTCTCAGAAGATGTCACCACTATAAATTTTGGGATTACAAATTTGTCAATACTGTGTGAATTTCAACATGTTTGTTTTCTATGGCTCAAGGAGTGTGGACATTCCCTCACAGATGTCTCTACAAAAAATATCCTATGGTCATGCACCCTGGTGCGAAGTGAATGAACCTTTTGAAGAAATTTCGTATTCAAAAGTTTTTGTCTTTACTAAATTTTGTTCTTTTCATTTTTGGGTTGGCAATATTAAGCTTCCTTTCCACCAGTTTTGAATTTAACCAATCCTAAATTTCTGTAATTAATTTTCCACCAATGATGTGTTTCTTCTCCCACTTGTGTGTAACTTTGATGTTAACCAATAAAATTCAGGGGGTGTGACTTACTTACTCCTGAAAGGTCTCGAATCTTCCACGAGAGCTTAAAAACCGCTGAATTTCTCGGCTTTTCGTCACTCGAATAACATCTAGCTTGGGTGTCTGGATATATAGCAGGAGGCGGGAAGCGCCTCTTTCTTCAGGCAGCAGATCTTCAACAAGATAATGGCCGTTTAACATCTTTATTTCTTGCTAGCTCAGCAGTTTAACTCGCGGGGAAGGTTCGAAACGTTTAATATGTAACCTATATTTTAAAGTATGTAGGCCTTTTTCATCCTTGTAAAAACTTCATTCATCTCTAACTGTAATTCGGGGATAGAGAGTGATTTACCCTCTCGAGCTCCCCTTCATTTTGAATTTGAGGTGACTACGTTTTCGTAACCGTTCTTCTATTCCTTCATAATGTGTTAAATTCCTTTTTATACGAGTCACCCCCATAGTTTGGGAATAGCCCCTGTATAATAGGGCTAGTGTCCCTTAGGTTTTAAAAGGTTTCATGTAGGAGCGCGAGCAACGCCTCCATTCATATTGGTATTTTGGGCCATTTGAGTAATATATTATTTTTCTTTAAGGCCCTCTAGGCTGGGTGCGAGATACCCCTGTTTAGTTTTGTAAGTTACACCTCAATGGCAAGTGATTGTAAAGCATTGTGTTGCCTTTAATAGGCTTGAAAGATTGAGAGTGGGTCAGCTCTTTCCGATGTGATAAAGGTGCCTCTAGGAGGCTTACTATGTGGTGGCAAGTGCTCCATGTAATTAAGGGATTTCTGCCCTTTGGTAATTTGTGGTTGTGAGCTGAGGGCTCAGAAAGTTTAATCTTCGGGCTCGAAACCCAGAACTTGTAAAGGTCCCGAAACTGTAAATTTACCTTTGTACCTGATTTGTTCATTGTTATTTCACCTAGTGAAAATTTCTTATATTGTTTCTAAATCGTTGCTTCTCCCGGGATCGTACCTGGCTTGTTGACTTGTTGTTATTGATTGAAATTGTATATGTAAATTCTTATGTTTGGCATTTTGAAAAATACAACCTTTGTTAAAGTTTTAAATTAACTTTAATTTTGTAGTTGAGACCTATTCCAGCCCGCACCTTCTTTCACCTCTGCTGATCCACCAAACCACGGTAATAATAATTGTACCGGGCGGTACACCTCCGCTCCGCTAATTCAAACTTTGCGCCAGTTGAAACTCCTCTACTGGAGGAAGCCTGAACTTTAAGTTCCATATTAATTCTACGATTTATCAGAAGATGTCGCTATTGTAAATTTTGAAGAGTTCTGAACTGTGTCTTTTTCGATTTAATTTTGTTTTCTCTGTAGTAAGAAGTGTCAACATTCTCTTCTAGATGGCACTACTTAAGAACTAAAATTGTGCACCCTAGTGCGAAGTGAAGGAACTTTTTTTTTGAAGAAATTTAGTATGTATAAGTTTGCTCTTTGTTAAATTTCTTTCAGTCATTGTTTGAGTTGGCAATGTTAATCCTTTCGTACCGCCAGTTTTGTATTTAGCCAATCCCGAATTTCTTTAATTAATTTTAGTCCAATCAGGTGTATCTTCTTCAACTTGGATATGTTGCTTAACCCTAGCCAATAAAGTGAGGGGGGGTGTGGGGTCTCATTCATGAAACGTCTCGAATTTTCCGCGAGGGTATATAAACTGCTGTTTTTCTGGTCTCGGTGCCACTTCTGTAACATCTCTCAAAGTGTAATTATGTAGCAGGGGGCGGAAAGTGCCTCTTTCGTCGGGCAGCAGTTCATCAGTAAGGTAATGGCCTTTTAATAACTTCTTTTCTTGCTAGCTCACCAGTTTAACTCTCGGGCAGGTTCGAAACCTTTACCATGTAACTTTCCTCTAAAATGTAAAAGACTCTTGGTATAAATTCTATCTGTTTAAACTACATATTGGGATAGAGAGTGCTTAACCCTCTCGAGCTCCCTCTCCTATTGCTTTGAGGTGACCTTGTTTTCTCAACCGTTTCTTCCCTTCCTAATGCAATGTAATTTTTTTTAGATAAGTCACCTCTTTAGTATGGGATTAGCCCTTGCATAAGCGGCCTTTTGCCAAATAGGTTTTATAGAAATGTATTAGGAGTGGAGTTTCGCCTCCTCTCAAGTTGGTATTTTGGAGACCATGTAATTGTCCCGTTTCTTTATGGAATAGGCCTCAGTAGGTTGGGTATTTTTACCCCTGTTTTCTTGTGCTTGGAGGTCAGCTTGAATGTGGAGTTTGGTGTGGCCTTTGATAGGCTTGAACTTTGAGAGCGGGTTGCTCATTCTTAACCCTCCGTTACACGCGCCGCGGAGTGAGAGTCCGCACTTTATTATTCTTTGGTATCATAGGCCGAAAATACAAGGCAGAACGGGCTGCCTTCTTGTAGCTTCCTTCTGCAACAATACAAAGGCCGTGACGGCCCGAGAATGTCTGAGTAATCGCCGAGCTGTCAATTACAGAAGTTTATATTGTCAACTGCAGACTTGCGGAGTCTGAGTCCTCAGGCGTGTATTGGTGAGTTGTTAATCTTACTCACTCTTTTGGTAAGTCATCCATTCTTTCCTTACTATTTATTATAAAATTATATACTTTTACTACCTACAAGTGTAGTAGTGGGCTCATTTTGGTATATTTTCTACTTGTAATCATTTACAGTGGGATAAACATGATAATACAAATGACCTATGAATAACGATTTTGCGTCCTCTTTCCAAGGAGTTGATTCCGAGAGTTATGGATCAAATCGAGCAGTGGTTGGACGACGATGAATTTGGTGCGAGTGGTGACAGTGATCGAGACGTCGTAAACGATAGTGATCATAATTCTTAGAGCGAACAGTCCACATGTGAAGAGGACATGACTGAAAGTGAGCAGCATGAAATATATGTTGGAAAGGAAGGGACCGAGTGGAATCATCGGCCTGTCAATAGAAAGGCCAGGCAACCTGAACATAATATTATAAAACACTTGCCTGGAGTAGTAGGAGTTGCAAAGAATGCTAAGCACTGCATGTTCTTTACCGACGAAATGCTACAAGAAATCGTAACATGCACAAAATGCTATTGTGTCATACATGTCAAGAAAAGACAAAGTTGTATTGGTTCTATCTACTTTCCTTGAATACCATTCTGTTGATGACGATTCAAATAGATGAAAACCCTCAATGATTACCTTCTACAATGACACGAAGTCGGGCGTTGATAAGGTGGATGAAATGAAATGCACTTACTCCATGGCAAGAACATCACGACGTCGTGACTTCTTCCGTGCGATATATATCAATTAATAGAATGCAACGATTACAATTTTATTCCAAGGAGAAAATTAAGAACCAATTATTGTTAATTTACAACTAGTTTAATTAAGTCCCGTGATTTGCGGTTGATAACTTCTAATTTATCCTAAAGGACTGAAATGTTACTGTAAATGTAGATTATATATACATTTATCAATATAAATAAAATCAAAATAAATTAATTACGGTGTAAGACAGATTGAAAAAAGAGAGAAATAAGGAATTCTTGGAAACAGAATTGAAATGAAAGGAATGGAAGCTTACAAACAGTCGCGGACTGTCAGTCCGCGCGCGTGTAGTGGTGTTACAACAGAGCGCGCGTTTAACGGAGGGTTAAAGTTGGTTTCTGTGTGCCTCGAGCAGGCTTTACTGAGTAATGGGGAGCAAGTGCTCCTGGGCTTGATTGGGGTTTTCTGCCCCTTGTCAAACAGTGTATTTGGGTAAGGTTGGGCTAATTGCTCTAGAATTGTGTGTCTGGGTCTCGGAGCCCAAATCCTGTAACAACTGTAATTGTACATTCTCGATTTGTTGCTAGGCTACTGTGTACCTTGTTATACTTGTTATTTCTTGATCTCAAAAAGAAAATATAACCTTTGTTAAATTTTAAATTAACTTTAATTTCGTAAGTTGAGGCCTGTTCATCCCAGCACCTTCTTTCACCTCTGCACATCCACAACACACCGTAACAAGTGGTAGCAGAGCGTGGTTGAATGGGTCTCAAATTAGCTCCTTTTGACGGCTAAACATTGCTTTGCTCTCTAACTCTAACAATTTTCTCTGTCGCTGGACTTTTCTTTTTCGTTTTTCAAAATTGTTAAAATTTTATCATCATGCCCGGCCCTCGCGATGTCCTCCATCTCAACTATTTGCGCAAGGAGTTGATCTATGAATAATTCTCCATTGGACAACGAGTCTGAACGCCGTACCTCCTCCATTCAGCAGCTTGCCTCATCCTTTAGCAATGTTGCTCAGAGGTATCTCTAAGTTTTCGGTTAACTCTACCAGTGAAGTTATTTCATTCTTAAGGTTTTTAGTTGAATTTCAGGATCATGCCCTTGTTTTTTCTCTTTCTACGTGTCAAATTTTGCAGATCATTTACCCCTATGCAATTGGTGTTCTCTCAGACAAAATAGTCAGGGCAATTGCTGAACAGTCATCTATTGAAGACTTTCATGCACACCTTCTCGCAAACTTCATTCCGGCTCGAGCTAGGTCATCGCTTATTCGAAAGCACTACTATCGGGTACAGCGTCTGGACGAAAGTCTTGCCGACTTCATCCAGGATATCAAATTTTATACCAGGGTGTTTGCTCTTCATTTTCCTGAAGATCAAATTGTTCAGGCTATTGTAGAAGGTATTTCGCCACCTTACAGATCATACTTGTGTTTTGCGTCGCGTCCTCAAACATTCGCTGAATTAGAGGCTATGGCCGTCTCAGCGGAAGGAGTTAGATACGCCGATACCTTGCGTGTCGCGAAAGAACCCCCTCCATCCTCTAGTAGTTTTCGGCCTCCACCTCGCCGACCCATCACACTCCGTAAATGTGACCATCTTCGCAATAAGTGTCCATTGATCAAGTCCAGTGGGACAAGGAATGGAGCAGGGTCATCGCGAGGCTGTTTTGAATGCGGCGCGTTTTCCCATATCGCCAAGAATTGCCCAAATTCGAATAGCACCCCCTCCTGCTCAACTTCTGGTGCAACTTCCACCAATGCCAATAATAATAAGTGACTAGTGGCTTCGGCTGAGTCGGCGAACCCTTCATCTCGAGGCTCAGCCCTAAGTAAACATACCAAAATTTCAGGATAATCTCACGCTTCAAATTTATCCTTTGAAGGCCCTAATGAATGTCTTAGGATTGCGGCGGATTCCCCCGCACCTGTACCTTTTCTTAAAATTGAGGTGAATAATGAACCTGTAACAGCTCTATTAACCCAGGCAGTGTTTGTTCTATTATTTCGGCTGAATGGTATTCGAAATTGAAATCTATTTGTAAACATCCTGACTATCGCTCATCTTCTGTTCAATATGTTTCGGCTAATTCTCCTCCATTAGAAATTTTAGGTTCCTTAAAAGCCAAAATTCGTATTTCTAAATTTACTTGGAAAGTAAAATTGTTTGTGGCAAAGCACTTATATTGCCCCATTATTTTGGGAGCGGATTTCATGTCTTCTACTGGTTTAGTGCTCGACATCCAGAGCAGGTCGTGCACATTCAAATTTGCTTCTAATTGTAAAATCCCTTTGTTAAAGTGTAAATCTGTATCGTGTTCATCTATTTCGCCTACCCAGGATGAGATGTTGTTAGACCTTAGACATCTACCTGAGGAGCAGGCTGACTGTATTCGTAAGTTGTGTCAGTCGTTTCCAGAGGTGTTCTCTGATACTCTTGGTGTTACTGACCTTATTGAATACAAAATTGAGGTTACAGATTCGATTCCTGTCCGTTTTCCACCGTATAGGCTATCTCCACCTAAAATTAAGGCATTGAAAGAAATCATCGATCTAATGTTAAAGGATGGTATTATTCGGCCCTCTAAGTCGGCGTATTCTTCACCTATTTTTCTAGTCCCGAAACCCCAAGGTGGCTTCAGGCCTGTCATTGATTATAGGGCTCTCAATCGGAAGGTGGTGTTACAATCTGTGCCCCTTCCTGACCTTCATTCCTGTTTTTCATGGTTTCGTAAAGCTAAGTTCTTTACCATCTTGGATCTGAATCAGGCCTATAATCAAATTCCTCTGGCTGAAGAATCGAAACATCTTACAGCGTTTGCCACGGATTGGAATCTGTATGAATACAACCGCGTTGCCTTTCGGGCCCCCCACGGGAGCAGCGGTGCTTACGAGGCTACTAGACAGGGTCTTCTCCGACATCAAATTTGAGTACTTGTACCACTATCTTGATGATGTCGTCGTATTTTCGGAGACATTCGAAGAACATCTAGATCATCTAAAAGAAGTTCTCAATCGCCTTCGTAAGGCGGGGTTAACTGTGAAGTTATCCAAGGTCGCCTTCGCAAAGCCCTCTATGTCATTTCTAGGGCATATTGTGTCGCCCGATGGTGTTGCAGTCGATCACTCCAGAACACAGGCGATCCGTGATTTCAAGCCTCCCAAGGACATCAAAGGTATTGCCAGATTCATTGGTATGGTGAATTTCTTCAGAAAATTTATTCCTAACTTCGCTAACAGAGCGGCGCCCTTGAACCTTCTTCGCAGGAAAGGCGTCAAATTTGAGTGGGGACCTTCTCAACAAGCCGCTTTTGAATATCTTAAATTAGCATTGTGTAATGCCCCTGTTCTGGCTATGCCCAATTTCTCCAAAAAATTCATCGTCCAAACCGACGCGTCGTCGTCGGCGGTAGCTGCGGTCCTTCTTCAAGAGACTGAACTAGGGAGGCGACCCATCGCCTATGCCTCTAGGACTCTATCAGCTCAAGAAGCCAAGTATTCCATCTATGAGCTCGAAGGTTTGGCAGTCTTATTTGCCTTAGAAAAGTTCCGTCTCTATCTGGAACATGTCAAATTCGACCTGGAGACTGATAATCAAGCCTTAAGCTGGGTCTTAGGTAGGCCGCGTCGTACTGGTCGTATAGCCCGGTGGGCCATCCGAATTTCTGCCTTCCAATTTGACGTTAGGCATATCAGAGGTACTGAAAATGTTGTTGCAGACGGACTCAGCCGTATGTTTTCCAACGACGTCAAGATCCATGAACCGGTCGATATTTCATCACCTCCCGAGTCCATACTATCGGAGGTTAATGCCATCTTAACAGATGCTCCCATGCTCTTTAGGGATCTTGAGAAATATCAACGTGAAGATCCGACGCTGGCTCCGATCATGGAAACCCTTTCTTCTGGGGAACATGTTGTCCCTTATGTCTTGAGGAATGGTGTTCTATGTTTCCCGTCGAGGAATGATAAGAGGATGAAGGTAGTGGTTCCAGCCGTTCTTGTGCCAATGATCTTGGCATCTTCAAAACCCGGGAAAAGATCCGGGAAATGTTTATCTGGAAGGGTATGGACGGTGAAATTCGTGAACTAGTTAAAGCTTGTAAATCTTGTTTGCTTAGTAAACCAACCATATCCACCAAGGTAGGCCTTTTGTCTTCTCATCTAGCGTCGCGCCCCATGGAACGTCTCTACGTCGATTACGTAGGACCCTTCCCCCAGTCAAAGGGGAATGCCAACAAGTTCATCCCTGTATGTGTAGATGGTTTTACAAGATTTTCTTGGTTATTTCCGACTAAACTGGCTACCGACCAGTCCACCATCACTTGTTTTAATTCCATTTTCGCTTCTTTTGGTCCGTGTCAATATATTGTATCCGACAATGCTAAAGCATTCACCTCCAATCTCTTTGATCTGTCCATATCTCATGTGACAACTTCGGCTTATTATCCTCAACCATCTCTGGCTGAATGGGTTAATCGTAATCTGAGGTCGGCGCTGATTGCCTATCATCATGAAGATCATTCTAGGTGGGACACGTCCCTGCATTGGTTAGCTTTTGCTTTGAATTCGGCGGTTCATGAATCTCATAAGTTTACTCCAGCTTCTTCAATGTTCAAGTTTGTTCCAAACACGCCTCTGTCTCTGAGTGACATTCTACCTGAGACAATAGATCCTGATAATATTAAAGATCTTTGGAAGAAGGCTAAACCAATCTTAAAGTGTCTCACGAAAAGGTTAGGGAAAGATATGATCGTGGACGGAGACCCACCAATTTGAAGGTAGGTGACCAGGTGATGGTCAAAAATTTTGTTCCCGCGGGCAAGCTTGCCCCCAGATTTCATGGGCCGTGCATAATCCTAGATTTTCTTACGCCGGTTACGTTGTTATTAAGCAATCCAGCCACCGAGAGGATATTTAGGGTTCACCTGTCGCAGGTGAAACCTGCGTAACTTCCGCGCTAATGTAGCTGATTGTATATTTGTTTTAACATTTTGGAAGTATTCATAAGGTTATATTTTTTTCGGGGGGGGGTTTCATTTTAAGGCCTTCTGCCCTTGGAATCTGGTTCTTTGTATTTAAGTATTTATTGTAAAACCTTCCCCGAACAGTTAAACTGCCATCCTGTCCTTGCCATGGCCATTACCATGCTCCCGTCACCTGCTCACATAAAACAGTGGCTAAGTGAAATGAAAAAACAAACCTCCACGCCGCTGGCCCCTCAACCTCACCACAAAGACTGTACCCTAAAATCATTCTGGTCCAACAAAATTATGTCGCCGAGATTTGAATGTTTCAGTGCCCTCGCAGCCGCGCGGCGCCGTACCGCCACTGAGGTGGGGTACGGGCCCGCCCCTCTCCAGTGAGTCCAACCAGTGTACGGCGAGCCGGAGTCCTCCTCCCGGCCAAGGCTGATGTGCGGCGCACAACCTGCAACTTGCCCGCGACCTGCATGTTCACCGCGGGCGCGGCGTGCTTCAACTCCACTACTCCTCTCATAGTCCGGGCGAGCGGTATCTCAGGGTACTTGAGGGGTCCGTGCGGTCTCCTCTGGACACAAGCAGCGGCGGCTGGTCTGGCCGTCAAACTTAATCAACATTTAATGTACTTAAGCAGCTACATAGACATTTCTTATCAACAATTACTACATTTTTGGATTCAACTGCCATATTTGGTGGACTTAGAAAATTTTCCTTCCTTTTCAAGAATTAAAAGTTTTCCTTCTGAATTCAACTTCTACAAGCATAAAGCCATCACATCAAAAGTTACTACAAAGAATTTTGAAACTGGATCAAACCAATTTAAGAAAAGTTCTTTGTAAATCCTTCTGCAATTAATTTCTATATCAACATCATAAATTGGACCTTATTTTAAAACAAAAGTTAATGTTCTTCTGTGTTACCCCTTGGAGGGTCTTTTGGGGGGGGGAGGTCTGTACCGGGCGGTACACCTCCGCTCTGCTAATTCAAACCTTGCGCCAGTTGAAACTCCTCTACTGGAGGAAGCCTGAACTTTAACTTCTACATTAATTCTACGATTTATCAGAAGATGTCGCTATTGTAAATTCTGAAGAGTTCTTAACTGTGTCTTTTACGATTTACTTTTGTTTTCTCTGTAGTAAGAAGTGTGAACATTCTCTTCTAGATGGCACTACTTAAGAACTACAATTGTGCACCCTAGTTCGAAGTGAAGGAACCTTTTTTGAAGAAATTTAGTATGTATAATTTTGCTCTTTGTTAAATTTCTTTTAGTCATTGTTTGTGTTGGCAATGTTACGTTCCGCCAGTTTTGAATTTGGCCAATCCCGAATTTTTTAAATTAATTTTTGACCAATCAGGTGTATCTTCTTCAACTTGGATATGTTGCTTAACCCTAGCCAATAAAGTGAGGGGGGTGTGGGTTCTCATTCATGAAACGTCTCGAATTTTCCGCGAGGGTATATAAACTGCTGTTTTTCTGGTCTCGGTGCCACTTCAGTAACATCTCTCAAAGTGTAATTATGTAGCAGGAGGCGGGAAGCGCCTCTTTCTTCGGGCAGCGGTTCGTCAATAAGGTAATGGCCTTTTAATAACTTCTTTTCTTGCTAGCTCAGCAGTTTAACTCTCACGGCAGGTTCGAAGCCTTTACCATGTAACTTTCCTCTAAAATGTAAAAGACTCTTGGTATAAATTCTGTCTCTTTAAACTACAAATTGGGATAGAGAGTGCCTAACCCTCTCGAGCTCCCATTCATTTTGTTTTGAGGTGACTACGTTTTCATAACTGTTTCCCTTCTACTCCTGTCACCTCCGTAGAATGGGATTAGCCCTTGCATAAGCGGCCTAGGATCAATTTTTTTTGCTAGGGGGCTTTACGTCGCACCGACACAGATAGGTCTTATGGCGACGATGGGATAGGAAAGGCCTAGGAGTTTGAAGGAAGCGGCCGTGGCCTTAATTAAGGTACAGCCCCAGCATTTGCCTGGAGTGAAAATGGGAAACCACGGAAAACCATTTTCAGGGCTGCCGATAGTGGGATTCGAACCTACTTTCTCCCGGATGCAAGCTCACAGCCGCGCGCCTCTACGCGCACGGCCAACTCGCCCGGTAGGGCCAAATTAGGTTTTAATAAAGTGTATTAGGAGTGCAAGTACGCCTCCACTCAAATTGGTATTTTGGGGTCATGTCATTGTCCGGTTTCTTCACTGAGTAGGCCTCAGTAGGTTGGGTAATTTTACCCCTGTGTTATTGTACTTGGAGGACAGCTTGAATGTGGAGTTTGGTGTGGCCTTTGATAGGCTTGAACTTTAAGAAGCGGGTTCCTCTTTCTTAAAATTTTGGTTTCTGTGTGCCTCGAGGAGGCTTTACTGAGTAATAGGGAGCAAGTGCTCCGGGGCATGATTGGGGTTTTCTGCCCCTTTGTCAAACCTGGTATTTGGGTAAAGTTGGGCTAATTGCTCAAGAATTGTGTGTCTGGGTCTCGGAGCCCAAATCCTGTAACAACTGTAATTGTACATTCTCGATTTGTTGCTAGGCTACTGAGTACCTGTTATAGTTGTTATTTCTTGATTTTGAAAAGAAAATATAACCTTGTTAATTTTTAAATTAACTTTAATTTCGTATATTGAGACCTATTCATCCCAGCACCTTCCTTCACCTCTGCTGATCCACCAAACCACGGTAATTATTATTATTATTATTATTATTATTATTATTATTATTATTATTATTATTATTATTATTATTATTATTATTATTATTATTATTATTTTCCACAGATTGAAGATACAATTCAGGAATGGTGAATGGAGAAAGGGCATAGCCCCACATGCATTAATGTGCCTCCATTCCCACTATAGACATCATTCCTAATGCAGAGAGACTACTTTGACTTTAAGAATTGCGGGCGGCGGGGCCAATGTACACATGTACAAAGCTCACGAAAACCATTATGGAGACCACTGGTCAACAGGAACTTCCGTATTCTTAATCTTTGAAGTGTTCAGAAGTGAACATTGCCCTCATTTCTGATTTAAGACGTACTGTATTAAAATGTTTTCCATAGCCTTCGATCAATTTGCTGAAGTGCTTTGTAGGACAATCACAAAACAAATGAACATTTCTTCCAATCATTGTGTGGTGCCTAGAAAATTCGTGTGAAGTATTTCAGCTTAGAATTCTGGCCTCTAAGGTTCAATTATACAAGGCTCCATATTGCACGAATTTCTATCAAAGAATTACCGTTCATAATTATATACGTGCTGAATGTCAGTACTTCGACAGCATTGTCACATAGCAATATTTTGAGGTGCAACGGCTATATAGCCTGGTACTTGCACATATTTTCAAATTGATTTTATTTTTATTCGGCGTGATTTATGGAATTTGCCCCTTTTATCTCATGAAACTGCATTCCTTACTTTTTATTTTACAACTTGCTTTACGTCGCACCGACGATGGGAGAGGAATTGGAAAGAATTGGCTGTGGTATGTTATCTGCCGGGTGTGAAAATGGGAAACCACAGAAAACTATCTTCAGGGCTGCCGACAGTGCGGCTCGAACCCACTATCTCCCGGATGCAAGCTCACAGCTGCACGGCCAACTCACCGGTTTAAATGTTTTTTTCCACCTTATAAGCCCAACTTTTCTAGTAGATTGACCTATAAGTTGTGTTCAGTCGAGTGGAATGACTTTCTTTGTCCACATTAACACTTTTAAGAGTACGGTGATATTAATACGTACATTTGGGTTGTTTCTGCAAGAAAGCCAATACTACTGTAAAGTGAATAGATCTGTTTGTCCAGTTTAAGTGTATGTTGGGTTGTCTTTACTCAACTTGGGGAGCTGCTAGATTCCGTGTTGCCAATTATCATGAAGTCACTAATTGAATTAAAATGTCACTACATGAAATTTTGTGAACTAGGTCTACATGAGGGGAATACTGAAATATTAAACGGATGGATAACTACAACATACCTAATAAATGAGAAGACTCAGAGAATATACAACTGAGGTTCCCGTCTTATGCAAGGTACTTTCAGAGAATTCATGATTATGTGTAACAGGTCTTCCTAACATTTCTAAGTTCGTCTTTTGGCGTGAAGCGTGAAGCAGTTCTGGCGTAGAGTCTGGTACGCAATTTTATTTTCACCAAGCTCAGCTGACTTAAAGGACCTTCTTCCTCTGAATTAGAACAAGGTAGAGAAATACTTGCAAATATTTGAATGGATTAACAGCAACAGATTACATATACATTTAATAAAAATCCTCCACAAAACTTTCGGCTGGTTATCGTCGTAGGGCCAGTCTTGGAAAATGGAGCAGCCACATGGGATCCGTACCGCAGAGAGCACATCTCGGCAGGGGTAATCCGTGCTTGCCACTCGACCGTTATCTTTATCCCTTGGACGTTCCGACTTTCTCCGAAGCTGCTGACAGACGGCAGCGGGTAGCACGTAAATAGTGACAAAGTGTCATGTGCAGTGACATCATGCGGAAGGTTTCAGAACTATATCTACCACTGAATGCAATTCAAAAATTGAATGCATTACGTCCTTAGCTCCTCCGTTTGCTGTTTCTTTCATTCTGCAGTAGATTAGATGGCGAGACTACACCAGCGCCACGCGTACTCAAGCAACGGAACTAGTGCAGTTGTGCGGAACTTTTGCACTTCTGAGAGATGAAATTAATAACATTAGCCTTGAAACAACCTAAAATCATATTTCAGACAGTCCTTTGGGCTATCATAACGCATGCAATGAAAATACGCCCCTGTTCACCAACCTTCTGAATGCGTTCCTGGCAGGAATTTCTTAGTCAGAAATACCAATCTGCCTGAGATCTTTTTCGCATTCCTGGAACAATCTCGGCCTTATTATTATTATTATTATTATTATTATTATTATTATTATTATTATTATTATTATTATTATTATTATTATTATTATTATTATTATTATTATTATTCCGGAAATATCGTGGATCACAGAGGTGTAAGAAGGTGCTGGGCTGAATGAATGGGCAAGGAATTGACAAGAGCATAATTTAATGATATAAATTGTGATTTTTTTTCCGTTCTTTCTTGTTTCTCTTATTTAAAATTAGGTGCACAGGTGATCAGAATGAACAATAACAATATAATAATGAACTCTTTAGCTCCACCAACAACGACTTATAGTCCAAAATCAGCTACAAAAGTAGAGAGAATCATCAGCATGATAATATACGAGGGATGAGTATTATAGCTCTGAAACTGGTACACTATTTTATAAGAGCAGGTTTTCTCCATTAACTTCCATTGCCGAAGAGTCTGAGCTCCAAACTCTAATACAGTCCAGCTTCTCAGCATAAAGTTCTTATAGTGCACAAGGATATACAATGGCAATCTTGAAATGAGGTATTTACAGTCACTTCTGTTCAATTATTTTCAATTTCTTTTCCGGAAATATAAAGAGGGCAATGAGTGCCCATACCAAATGGACATAATGCAAAAAGGAAAAGGTTGATAAATTTCGGGGGAAAACAAAATGCAGGGAGGCGAAAATACAGCACTCCTTCTAGAAATCTCTTGAAACTTCAAGTGGGATTATGGCAAAAAGATACAGAGGCTAGGTCTATTCCGCGTTGGGGCGACTAAATGATAAACATTAAATACCAAAAAACTTTTAACAATTTTAGAGGATTAGAAACATTAGCCATCTCATACCGAGTTGAATGGTAGTCAACAGAGGGTAATCATTCTTGTCCCCTTACATTACGTATTTCCAAGTAGGAAACAGAGCCCCTAGACTGGCGAAAATCTTACATTTAAACCACCAGGTTTAGAAATGTACACGAAATAAAAGAGCTATGAAACGTTCCCCTCAAGCTATCTCCGGGAGCTATCACATGTTACCAAAATTCTACCATTACCTTGAGCTGATGGGCCTTCCGAACGCCCATCTGCGACCTCTGTCACTTTGGTATACGCCGCACACTATAAACTGGAGCCATTACAATGAGAATACGGCCGTAAAGTGTCCAGCGTTTATAGCATCTCGAGGGGAAATTCCAGAACTCTTTACAGGTAGGCTGGATGCTTGTACACACCCCAAATTTTATTTGGCTGGAGAAATTAATATTCACATAATTTCTAGTTGATAGTACAGGATATTGAGATGGGGGGCAGAATTGTTGACAACTTTGAAACAAGTACAAAACAATATTCAAAACTTAAGTTGGCCACCTCTGAAAGTTAGCTTTTTCTGTAGCAATAATTTCCTTTAATCCCGCCAGAGGTGGCAATTAGGCCAATGGTAGAGATATCTCAGTCCAAGTGTCCTGCATAAAATTATTTCAAGTTCAATTACATAGGTGGCCTCATAGAAGGCACGCAGTTTATTTTTATTTTATGATGTTAGCTTTACGTCGCACCGACACAGGTAGGGCTTATGGTGACGATGGGACCAGAAAGCCTAGGAATGGTAACGAAGCAGCCGTGGCCTTAAGTAAGGTACAGCCCAAGCATTTGCGTAGTGTGTAAATGGGAAACAACGGAAAACAATCTTCAGGGCTGGCAACAGTGGAGTTCGAATCCACTACCTCCCGGATGTGAGCTCACAGCTGCGCACCCCTAACCGCATGGCGAACTCACACGGTACACGCAGTTTAACTGGAAGATTAACCCCCGATACAGCCCGACACCCCGTAAGGTTTTAACACCGTATGAACAGCTTTGACATCTTCAATCTTGCAATACATAATTTTTGAGAAAACATTTATAAGTCGGAGTAACACTTTATAGAGAGTCCTTTCTTATTTATTTGTTCGACTAAGGTAGTTTAGATAGTGTTTGCGAAGTAGTAGAAGTTCGGGCTGTTGCGCCCAGACACGATGGCAAGAGCGGCCGCCGCTAACGATGTCAGTATGGGGACGCCCGCACCTAAAAGGTACCCTGAGATGCCATCCTCCCGTCCATTGTCGGGAGCCAACCAAGGCGATGGTCCCAAAGTACCAAGTAGCATTAATCGGGCCAAGGATACAGTGGGCGTCCAGCATCCAAGCCACTCCCAAGGATGATAGTCCCAAACGAGACAGTTTAGACCGATTCTCGGCCGTAACAAGGCGGGTCCCTACCCCGTCCCGGCATCTCTCGCTGGTAGACACGACGTGGCCTCAGGTGAATGTAGGGCACCGCAACATTGAACATTGGGGCAACAGTAACTTACTCACAGACAGTGTTACATGTGGTGCAGATAAGGTTGGCGACTTTGGAGGACAAGTGCACGGAGTTTCTTATACAGGTTTGGAGGCGGGGTCGTTAATGGCAGAATGGTAATGAAATCATTGAATGGAAGGTCTTCAAAAAAAGGATTTAAACGTAAAATGAAAGTTAACTTACGATATAACGCAATTACATAAAATATTGCACAACCCACAGGGGCAGATGGCCTCCTTATTCAAACTTGCTTATATAAAACTTAAACAAATAAGATGCTAAGGTAATAAATATAATTAAATCAGCCACAACATCACTTGGTGACAAAATGAAAAATTAAAGGCCTTCACAAAGGTTTTACTTGACACAGGTGTACCCCTGAAATCCTTTCATATCCAGGGTTACTCACCAAAAGGGTGACAGGAGTAAGGAAATCAAGGATAATGCACGGTCTATGAAATCTGGGGGCAAGCTTGTCCGCGGGAACAAATTTTTATACCAATACCTGATCTCCAAAATTTTAAAGTGGTGGGTCTTTGTCCAAGGTCATACCTCATTTTTAATCTCTGATGAGAGGCCTTAAGATTATTTCTAGCTTTTATCCATAAATCCCGGATATTCTCTGGATCTATTGTCTCTGGAAAAAGTTCTTTTGTCGACTACAAATTTGACAAAGGAGAATTTGGGAAAAACATAAACATAAGAGAAATTGGAGAAAACTTGTGGGACTCATGTGGGGCTAATAGTCACCAGTGTAAGGAAGTGTCCCAACGAGAGTGATCTTTACTATTATTATTATTATTATTATTATTATTATTATTATTATTATTATTATTATTATTATTATTATTATTATTATTATGCCTTTGCTGGCAGGACGTAGTGTTTACGGTGCACTATGTCTTCTGGTATGGCCTAGAGCAATTTTGTTACTTTCATTGATCTGTCTCAGCTTTATCTTTGGCTTTGACAAGATGAAAGTGACTGAGGTATGAGCGATGCTAGTAATGCCATTCCTTATGCAGCCAGTCCCTGCTATGAATGGTATGAAAATGTTACTCATAGGGTCAGTTGGTGCATACATTTCAGTGGGCTTGGGAGACTGATATGTAATAGCAACTTCTGGCTCGGTGAGGAAAGCAACGTGAAACTACCTCACTCCTCATTTCCCTAGTACGCCTCTTCAGTGATGCCTAGGCCATTTATGACAGCTGATGGCGGAGCTGTTGAGGATCCAACCAGCCTTCGGGCTGAGGACTAAACATACATACATACATACATACATACATACATACATACATACATACATACATACATACATACATACATACATACATACATACACACATACATACATACATACATACATACATACATACATACATTATTACTATTCAGATTAACCCGCTCAGCTGTGGCAGTGGATGTGGGTGGTACGCAGACGTCGTGACATGTGAAATAGAGAGATCGAAACAGAACTTAGGAAATAAATTAGAGGGGAACGCCTTAGCGTTATAAGAAACAATATACTGAGAGGGTCCAAAAGATGACAGAAGAGCATTGAGAAAAGAAATAGTGGACTGAACACTGGCAAGCCTACTCGGGAAAAGCCATGAGAACAGTGTGAAACCATTCACACACGCACGAATGAATTTATTCCCATTCCTTTCATTTTGAGGTAAGATTCGACGTAATCGATGTATACTCGCGCCATAGGGCGAGATGCTTGGTGTGAGGACAATAGCCCTAAATAGGTAGACAACGAGGGCTTGCTAATCAAACAAGACTTTCATGCTTTGACCAGTTCCCTGATCTCAACATCCATACTCTTCGAGATAAAACTTTCCCCTTATCTTCTACCTTGGTCTAGCTATAGATGCCTAGATGTCCCCCTAATTCGGTCTCTTGGTAATACTTGAAAATCATACGTACTAGCACTGCTGGAACGGAAATTTTCATCTCCTGATCGTGCATCGAAGGGCAACAGAGAACTCCATTCCTCAAAACAAAAGGGACCACATATTCCCCAGAAGAAAGGGTTTCCATAATAGGAGCATGCACCGGATCTTCAAGTTGATATTTGGCTATATCGTGAAATTACAAAGATGCATCAATAAAAATGACATTTATGCTAGGTGGTTTGAAAATAGAAGGTCAACAGAATTAGAATCGCTGGAAAACTTTCGCCTTAAGGCACCTGCGACTACATTCTCGGACCCCCGAACGAGTCGCACGTCAAACTGAAAAGCTGAAATCCTAGTTGCCCATCGGGCGATGCGCCCGGTACGACGGGGCCTATGCAAAACCCAATTCAGAGTCTGTTTGTTGATGTCGAAATCAAATTTAACGCCCTCAAGGTAAGGACGGATTTTTTCTAAGGCAAATAGTACGGCCAGTCGTTTTAACTCGTATATACAGTACTTGGCCTATTGAGGTGACAAGGTTCTAGACGCATAGGCAATTTGCTACCTTCTGAGTTGATATTCCTGAAGAAGAACCGCCGCGACCGGAGATGAGGAGGCGTCTGTCTGTAAAATTAAATTCTTGGGGAAATTTGGCACTGCCAAGCCCGGGGCGTTATACAGAGCTAATTTCCGATCCTTAAACGCAGCTTGCTGCAACGCCCGCAATTCAAACCTGACACCTTTACTGCGGGGAAGGTTTAGGGCTGCCGTCCAACTAGCGAAGGTTGGAAATTCACCTTGCTGATGAATCTGGCAACCCCTTTAGCATCTTCGGAAGGCTTGAAGTTACGGATTGCGTGAGTTCTGGAATGATCGACCGAAGCTCCATCCGGTGACACAGTATACGCCAAGAAGGACATAGATGGTTTAGCAAAATGTACCTTTGAAAACTTGACCGTCAATCCAGCTTTACAAAGGTGTTTGAGAGCTTTCTCTAGATGAGCGAAGTGTTCTTCAGAGGTCTCGGTAAATTTAATATCATCCAGATAATGGTACAGGTATCCAAATTTAATATCTGAGAAGACACTAACAAGCAGCCTATTAAGGACCGCCGCGTCCGTAGGGAGCCAGAAAGGCACCTAATTGTATTCATACTGGTTCCATTCGGTAGCGAAGGAAGTCAGATATTTCGATTCTTCCGCCAGAGGTATCTGGTTAAGTTCTAAGTTGGTGAAGAACATAGCCTTACGAAACAAAGAAAAACTTGAATGCAAGTCGAGAAGGGACATTCATTATAGAACTATCTTATGATTTAACGTCCTCTAATCAATTACTGGTCTGAAGCCGCCTTGAGGTTTCGGAACCAGAAAAATGGGTGAGGAATACGCTTACATGGAGGGTGGAATGATAACATCCCTCAGCATTTGGTCTATGATTTCCTTGAGGGCTTTCATTTTAGGTGCAGATAGCCTGTATTGAGGAAATCTTACAGGGACGGAATCCGGAAACTCGGTCTTGTATTCAGTTAAGGGGAGTACGTACCTCAATTTTTGCAAAAATTTGCGAATTTCATTTTAATGTATTTTAGTATTCTTTGGTATGTGTATAATAGAGCACCGTTTTTATTTCAGTGAAATCGCATTACAAGTGCCCATAATTTGGATATTCCAATGGCCCCTCCCATTTACAAATGCCACGCAATCATCTGACTGTAGGCTGGGTTTTACTTTTTGATAACTTTCTAGTTCTAGGAAATAAAAGTCCATTAGTGAACCACATAGACTATGTTGGAGCTTCTCATCAGTCGAAATCGTATGAAGAAAAGTTGCCCAAAGCAACGAATATCCAAAATAGCACAAACGGCATCAGTACCGAAACTTGCCCAAGATTAGACAGGAAAAGAGAACAAACTAACATGAAGTTTTCCAAGACATAATTATACCGTATGATGTACAGATAATATCTAGGATCTGAATACGTTTAATCCACCTTCACAATTTTTTACAGGTAATCTCTTTAATCCAGCTTCAAGTTATAGCAATATTAGGCTAGATTTTTCTTCAAGGTTTTTATGTTAGCTTATTATTTCGGGTTACTGAGTTGCTTGTCGTGGTTCTTGGTGCACGTATAATAAAGACAAGGAAACCTACAAACTCCATGGACTTCCAGGAGGAGTGATGCTTCTGATTAAGCCCATTTATAAGGATCTTGCCCATCCCGATTTATTGAAGAAATGTTTGCATGGGAAAACTCAAAATGTAAACGAGTATTTTAACAGTGTTATTTGGAGCCGTGTACCGGTACCTAAAATATTTTTGTTGGATATAAAACCTTAAAATTAGGAGTACATGATGCTGTTTTATCATTTAATATGGGAAATTCAGGCAGAATTAAAGTTCTAGAACAGCTGGGGATCCAACCAGTGTGGAATTCGCTCAGTGCGTTTCAAGCTTTTGATATTCGTTGGACCAAAATGGAGGATAAAAAGCTGTTTATAGTTGAAGCCAAGATAAGTAAGTCAATGAGAGCAATGAAAAGGAGTCTGGAGGACAAGTAGAATGAGGAATATTTAGCAGGGGGTTTCTAGACTACACCTCAAATGAAATTTATATAAGCTAAACTTTAAAGTTAATTTTCTCTGCTTTTCTTTTTTCCCTTATATAGGTACGCTCAGTCAAAAAACTATAAAAGGTAGAAATCTGAAATAATTATCAGTGATACTTCAACACCGTCTCTCTGTAAAGCTAGCAGGTTATTTTTGATATGTTAATATATGAGACCAGAAAAAAATATTTTTACTCAAATTTTTCATGAAAATGTTTTAAATTTGGAAAAAATTCCCAAAAATAACCATGCATCTAATCCTAAAACTAAAGACAGCACATTAAAGAACAAAGTTCATACAATAACACTATAAAGTTTCAAATCTGTAGGACAAAGGACCTTTTACCTGAGCGTACCTAAAAATGGAGAAATTAACATTGTCAGCATAGGCAGTACGTACTCCCCTTAAGTCAGTAACACCGAGATGTTCCGAAAAAGGTCAGAAAATGGCTGACATAATTTACGAATCCAATTAGCCCCATCCTCAGGTAGATGGCTGAGGTCTAATGGCATCTCATTCTGGGTAAGCGAAATCACAGAAGTTGATAGAGAATTGCATTTTAAAAGAGGTGTATGGAAATTACTCCTAAATTTGAATGTGCAGGATTTACTTTGATGATCGAGCACACTACCGGAATGTGATATGAAATCTACCCCTAATATCACAGGAAATGACATTGTTTAGCAACAAATAACCTAAACTTCCGTGCCAATTTAGAAATATGAATTTTCGCCTGAATAAATCCTAAAATTTCTAGTGGAGAAGACTTAGCCGAAACATATCTTGCAGAGTAAGAAACATATTCAGGAAGTTTACAACAAAACTTTAATTTTGAATACCATTCTTTTGAAATCATGGAGTTAACACTTCCGGAATTTAAGAGGGCAGTAACATGTTCAATGTTTGTTTCAATTTTATGGAATGGAATAAAATCTGAAGTATCAGAGGCAATCTTGAGGCACACTTTGGGACCTTCAAAGATGGTCTTTTGTCGTCTTCCCTCCTTAGAACGTATGATTCCAGACTTAAACTGGGCTGAGCTTTGAGATGCAGATAGTGTCGAGCAGCTTGCACCTTGTCATTTTCTATTGCTCCGGTTAGCAGAGGTGAAACCTGAAGTCGGACAAGGAGGAGTACTCTTTGATTATTTAAAGTAATTAGCCAGGTGTGTGAATGGCCCGCATTTGATACATCCTTCAGAATAAGACGCTCCAATTTTAGGTCCGTTAGTTTTTAATTATTTCTTAGATGGTCGACCGACCCACACGCATAACATTTACGGGGAGAGAAGTTTCTAAGAGGTGGTGGCTGAGAGATATTAGAAGTGGGTGATGGATCTCGAGCGACTCACAGAGTATCTGCATATTTAACTCCTTCCGCCGACACTGACATGGCCTCAAGTTCCCTAAACGTTTGCGGACGGGAATCGAAACACAAGTATGATCTATAAGATGGTGACATCCCTTCGAAGATAGTTTGTATAATTTGGCCTTCAGAACAGTGAAATGCAAAATGTATAGTAAAACCTTAATATCCTGTATAAAGTCCGCTAGGTTTTCACTAGCCTCTGGACTCGGAAGAAGTATTTATGTATTAGGGAGGACAAGGCACTTGCAGGGAAAAAGTTTGCAAACAAGTGGGCATGGAGGGTTTCAATGGAACTCCTTTCCGACATCGCCTTAACAATATTATCTAATAGAACCCCAGCAGTGTAAGGGTAAATGATCTGTGAGATTTGTGAATGTGAGAGGGCAAACACCAAGGCTTGATCCTGAAATTCCACTACAAATCTTAAGAATGCTATTACGTCATTATTTGAGTTAACTGAAAATCTAGAAAATCGAGTAAATGCCTAAAGGATGGGGTAAGCCGCTAACAGCCGTAGATATAATCGCAGGGTAGCCGGATTTTGAGGAGGGTCAAATCTGTATTACTAATGAAAAATGGCGGATGATTTTGTGGATTGCCAACGAATTTGTTCGGGTGGGGCAGAAGGTTGTTGTTGCTCGACTGATTCCTTACTGTCTAAGGATTCGTTCGGATCCTCTGCCATATGGGGAAGCATAGTCACTCCTTCCACTCGCAGACCCAGACAACAATTGACTAACTTTATTAGACAGCTCAGATATACGTTGAGCTTAGTAGTTTGGTACAATTGAGTGTTCATCACTGATTTTAAGAGACAATAGATGCCCTACTCTATTATAGAAATTAAAGAGTCTAGGCTGAAAACGTTTAAGTTTGTTACGAGAGCGCTCACGTCCTTAAAATAAACTCAAAACAGAATCGAGGTCTGTAATGTTAGTGGTGATCGTGGATAAAGTGTCAGCAAATTCCTTCTCTCCGTACAGAAATACTAATAGGTAAATCCAAAAAATCTTTGCCTCTGTGACAACCGTGCCACTTGACTTAAACTTTCTGCCATTTAGTTCATAAACAAGTTCTTCCTTGCGCAAACACCAACGAGCCATAACCTCTCTAGGACGAGCCATGATGAAACAATTTTGCCAAAATTTAGAAAAATTGGAAAACCGAAAAATGTCTAGTGTTCAGTTTTAAATTTTAAGTAATTCCGTCAGAAGGGGCTTTGTCCGGGCCCATTAAACTACGCTCTGCTACCACTTGTTCCGGAAATATCATGGATCACAGAGGTGTACGAAGGTGCTGGACTGAATGGGCGGACACGGAATTGACCAGAGCATTTTTTAATGCACTAAATTTTGAAATAGCATTCCTTCCTTTCCCTCTCATTCAAAATTTGGTAAGTAGAAGATCTGAATGAACAATAACAATATAATAATGAGCTCGTTAGCTCCAACAACAACGACTTAAAGTCCAAAATCAGGTACAAAAGTAGCGAGAATTGTCAGCATGATGATGTATAAGGGATGAGTATCATAGAAACAGGTACACTATTTTACAAGAGCATGTATGCTTCACTAAATTTCATAGCCTAGAAATCTGAGCTCCAAAATTTAATACAGTCCAGTTTCTCAGAGGCATGAATTGCTTATAGCGCACAAGGTTAGACAACGGCAATCTTCAAATAAGGTATTTATAGTCACTTCTGCTCAACAGTTTTTCATTTTCCTTTCCGGAAATATAAAGAGGGACATTTAGTGCCCATACTAATGACCATAATATAAAATGAAAAAGATTGATAATGATCGACCTAAAACAAAATGCAGGGAGGCGATAAACCTCCGCTTCTTCTGGAAAACTCTTAAAATCCTAAATGGGCTTATGGCCCGACGATACAGAGGCAAAACCTATTCCACTCCAGGGCGACCAAATGATAATCTCTAAATACAAAAAACAGAGTTAATAATTTTAGAGTCACCCCATACTGATTTGAATGGTAATCAACAGAGGGTAATCACTCTTGTCTCCTTACATTACATATTTCTCAGTAGTAATAAAACAGATTCCTTAGACTGGCCGAAAATTTTACATTTAAACCACCGGGTTTAGAAATGTACACGAAATAAATGAGATTTGAAACATTCCTCTCAATCTATCTGCCGAAGCTATCACATTCTAAGGAAATTCTGCCATTACCTTGAGTTGCTGGGCCTTCCTGTCGCCGATCTGCGACCCCTGCCACTTTAGTACACGCCGCACACAATAAACTGGAGCCATTACAATGGCAATACGGCCTTAAAGCGCCCAGCGTTTATAGTATCTCAAAGGGATGTTTCCAAAGCTCTTTACAGACAGGCAATTTTAATTGGTTAGAGAAAATTGGTTGATAGATACAGGTGATTGAGGGGGCAGAATTGGTGGCAATCTTGACACAAGAAAAAAACAATCTTCAAAACTAAGGTTATCCACATTATTTCAAGTTCAATTTCATAGATGGCGTTATAGAAGGCACGCAGTTTAACAGGATGGTACAATTTTTATTGTTATTGTGTGTGTGTGATTACCTCAGTGGTTTAGCTGATGGCTTCCCACCTGGAAAAGCTGAGGATCGAATCCCCAGCGATAGTGGGTTGTGATTTTCATCTAAAAACTCAAGCGCCATAGAGCCCTGAACCCCCGGCCTTAATGGCTTCAGCGGCCTCAGCTATATCCGAGTTAAGCTGAAGAAATTGCATATTGTCAGTAATGTTTAAGTCTGAATCATTTACTCAAAAGGACACTTTCTTCTCCTTCACTTCTTCTTCCCCTTCTTGTTTGCTGGCCATCTTTGTGCCCGTAACGGACATTTCCACGCTGGCACTTCTGATCCTCAGAGAGCAGGTCGGTAGGCAAAATGGAAGGAAAGATACGCGGGCAAATGTCTTAAGGTCAAGGACAGCGATGGCTAAGTGTTATCCTTAGGGAATGGGCCCAGGAACTGTTGGTTTGAGTCATTGCAGAAAGATGAGCAGAGGGAAGATGGTGATCAGGGAAGTGTTGACATGATTGGGCAGGGCAAGAGGAAAGGGAATCATAAAGTAGTGGATAGGAGGCAGGAGAGGGAGGAAGAAGTGACCGGGAGAGGAGGGGATCTAAATATTGCGAGGTTGAGGCTCTAGTCAGGCACGTGGAAGAAAGGGAAGAAGAGTGGAGTTTTAAGGCAGATGTTGAGGAAAATGGAATTGCGGGAGGGGATAAAAAGACGGTGGTAGTTTTTAACCTAAGGCAAACAGGATGTTTGTGGGATCTGGTTGCTGCAGAGCGGAAAAATGTTCAGGAAGCGGAGACATTTATCATTGGGATATTGTGCAGGAGGGATAATGAATGGAGTATGATTTGGGATATATATGAGACTGTGGAGATGGTACGCGGGGAATGGGACGAGAAGTTTGGAGATCCTAATGGGTAGGTATGAGATGGGGGATTTTCGCTGACATGGCCGTCACTTGAATAGGAATGGAAGACCTACGTATAAATTAGTAGGGTTTGTTCAGGAGAGATATAGGGGTGTGCATTTAGGGAAACCGGTGGACCAGGTAGCGGTGATCAGAGGCGGATCCAGGATTCCATGAAGGGGAGCGGAACATATCTTTGAAATATATACATCAGACAAATATGAGTTTACATCGTGCAGTAAAGCGCACTAACATTTACAATGTTCATGAATATTAAAATATTTAAGCTTATGATTGTTGTAAGACGATCAACATTCCACTCAGGATTTACTGTTAAATATGTTCATACCAAGGAAAACGCTTCCAACAATTAGCGAGTTATTATTATATTATATAATTGGATTACTTAAACAAGGAGGGTGTACTAAGCATACAAAATCATGCAAGCCACCACTAGCAACCATGTATTGCCATGTTTGGGTCATGTGTGCATTTTATTCTGAATTAATTACAATAATAATGATGGTGATGATAATAACAATTCCAAGTTTTTCCGTGATCCGGAGAGGGAAGTAAACGTGAGGGCTAAATGGCTGAAAAAATCAGGAACCAAAGTTTAAATTTTGATAAGGTATGTTTACCGTTTTTTCTTTTCTTTACTGATGAAAAATATGTCGAGAAAATAACAAGAAGAGCAGTGATAGAGATTTAACAAGAGATAACAAACGGACAAGTTTAGAAGCTTAGTTAATTCGCATCCAAGGGAGAAAGGAATCCCATTTCACACAAGACTTTCATTCGACCTTCATTCTTTGGCATAAATTGTGAGATAATAGGCATTAAAAATAAAACCCCCAACAGAGGGAATATAGAAACTTACTTTCTTCAAAAAGGAAGACGCAGAGGTTTCTAGAACAATGTTACCAACAGTGGAATCGAACACTCAGATTCAAAGTCATATATCAGATGAGTCCCGTACCCTGATCCACAATTCACAGTTAATATTTTACAGTGTCGCAGTGGACCCCGAATTCACATGAGGTTAATGATTTCACGTCAGAACACTTCTAGTTACATTTAGCAGATTTCTTCTCTTAAATGCTGGAGAACTAGAAAATCAGCAGCCACACGGCCAAAAAGAGCTGAGAACCAAAATGAAATGGAGGCACTCCTAGTACAAGGCCCGGTCACACTAAGAAAAGGAAATTACGAGTCCGAAAAGAAGGGAAGAACATTTAGGATTTGAAAACTCAGTCACCGGACAATGAACTGGATAAGGGAAACGAGGTCACGCACTCTTGCGACCCTTTTAGGAGTTTTACATTAAGTCCGTAGCAAACTTACATTTTAAGTTCCAACACGTAGGGGAGAAACCATACATTTAATCTTGAGAAAACGCAGGTCGACCTAACGTTTACATGCTGAAGGGGAACGCTAGAATCTCCATTTTGCCATAAGTAGATATAGTTCACATAACTTAGTTAGGTGACTGTTCTACTTTACCTTACGCCAGTTTTACGCGTTCGGCTTCCGAGGAGATCTCCTCAGTTAACGTAGCACTCTGAAATTTCCGGATGAAGACTGACACTTTGAGATTCAAACTCACAGCTATATAAAGGGGGTAGAAAATGACGTAGTTAAACAGTCTGGTTGGTGAACATGACGTCACAAGGCAGATAGCAGATTAGTTGATAAACTCAACAACATCTTAGGGTGATCATGTTTATTACCGTTCAATCCACTAGGTGGCAATTAGAATCGAGAGTGGTGACATCTTGTGAAGATACACTAAACTTTGTTAACGTGGCGAGGTTCAAACAGACTGCGTTAAACTTCCGACAGCTGATGAGCGGCAATTCAAACTCAGGAAAGTGTCGCACTACTGGCACAATAATAATAGTAAAACATTGGTATTCATGCATGACACCTGACCAACTTTATTAATTATTCTGCTCATCACTAACTAACCGCTTAGTGGTAATTGGAAAGTTATTTATTAGTGAACTTAGCCCCTGTTTAATACTTGTTTCCCTGCGATAATCTCAACATTATTTGAGACGGTTGAAATGTAAGCTATTTCATCTCGAATGCTACGATGCCTTGTCGGTATTCCATCATCTGCAGATCCTTTGTCTTTTTCAACAGTAATCATGCCTGCGCCACTTGAAGAAGCCTTATCTTCAGAATTTTGACATATTTTATCTTCTGATTCATGTTTTGGCTTTTTAAAATACTATGAAATTGAAACACTAAAACAATTACGTTTGCTGCTGATCGCAAATAAATTAGTAAACCTTCAGCTAATATTCCAAATATTACTTGTGAGATAAAGTTACTGTGAGTGTTAATGCACGCTCCTTGTAACTTGCTGTGGAGCACTGTACCCTTGCGGTCGCAGCCTGTCGTTGCCTATTGTTGACAACAGCTAGGACAGGTCCAGCAGTTACAATTCAAAGGATGTTTGCTCATCCCTAGTGAACTTTGGTGTCAGTCGTATTTAATGTAGAAATAAAACCGTTAGCATTGCGTCACATCAGTAGTAGGGTGTTGTACGTTCTAAAACAATGGGTGTTGTGTCAGAATGTACCCACGACGTTTCTGGCTCCTACTAGTACGGGTAGGGGTAATGACCCGAGGTCATTGACCCCTACTTGAGTACTAGGATTATGGTTTTTTCAAGGATTTTGCGTGCGAGGGCAAGCCTAAACTCACAGTCGCCATCCTGGAGAGGACTAACCTCACAGGGCCATCCCTTACGGTCAGACGCCCTTCCGTCCTCACAGTCGCCTTCCTGGAGTGGTATAACTTCAGAGGGCCTAGTTTTACGGTCAGACGGCCATCCCTCCTCCTTATCTGGCCTAGTTGTAGGGCTAGATTCCCTTCCCCCTTACAGATGCCAATTTGATCACAAGTCCCAGTTTTATGGATAGATGCCCTTCCCTCCTTCTAGAGAGCAAGCCTGACCTCACAGTCGCCATTCTGGAGGATCATGGCCCAGTTTTCCACTCAGATGCCTTTCCCTCCTCATGTGCAATAGTTTTAGGGCTAGATGCCCTTCCCCTTACAAAGGTCATTTTACTCACAGGGCCCAGTTTTACGGACAGATGCCCTTCCCTCCTCCTAGAGAGCAAGCCTAACCTCACAGTCTCGTTTTGGGGGACAGGGCCCAGTATTAGAGCCAGATGCCCTTCCCTCCTCATCGGACATAGTTTTAGGGCAAGATGCCCTTCCTACCTCAGTATTTGCGTACGAGAGCAAGCCTAACGTTATACTGGAGGGACAGGGCCCAGTATTAATGTCAGATGCCTTTCCCCCCTCACAGACGCGATTTTGAGGGGCCTATCCGGCCTCCTCATCTGTCGTACTTTTACTGCTAGATGCCTTTCCCTCCTTACAGACGCCATTTTGCTTACAGGACCCAGTTATTAGGTCAGATGCCCTTCCCCCTCACAGACGGCACTTTGGAGGGCCTGAACTCACTACTCCTCCTGATCTGGCCAAGTTATACGGTTAGATACCCTCTCTCCTCCCCTGACTTCAGGGGGCGTTGTCACCAAGCAAATCACTAAGCCTTTTGTCATTTTCGATGTTATATAAAAAGTTTCATGAAAGTCATCATTATCTATAGAACGAATTAATGATCATTCTAGTGCTGCATTGAGCTTAAGTGCGGAATGCTTAGATAGCAAAGAAGATACTTTACCATTAAACACATCATAGCATGATATTGAAAACGAATTTGGATCTAAAATATTCATTGAATTTTTTGTATTACCACTTGTTGTACGTCATGAAGAACATGTAGTAATAGTTTCCCAATCAGAAGCCGTGGCCAAAAACCTTTGTTATTCCATAAAATTTTAAAATATGTAATATTGTAATTAATAATCAAATCATGCTATGATGGGATGTAATTTACGTGTTATATTAAACAATTACATATCGTTAAAACTAACAATGCTTCTATTGTTTTCTATACCACGTCATTGAAATTGTTCGTTGGTTCATATTTTAAAGATCTGAATCGAAAAATGCATTAAATCTATTTCGTAAAATCACTTTAAAATTCTGATATGTACATAAAATTCTCTCTCCAATTCTTGTAGATATTCTTTGAATTGAAATAACACTTAAAGCTTGTTCAACGGGAAGTTCGGAAAGTCTGCACGTTGGTTTTCCTGCGAAACGACCGAGGTTGTTAATTGCCCCCATTCTGTAAGAACATTTACAATTTGTACCGCGAGGTACACCCGCCCCATTCATTCAAATGAAGCGCCTTGAAGAATGCCATCTTCAGTATAAACTTGCAACATCTGGCGCAAAATGTTCGGACTTTGTTCTACAGATGTCTCTACTAAGAAAAACTTACGAAATTCCCTCTAGTGTGAAGAGGAACGATTAAGACTACAAAGTAATTTGTTATTTTAAGGTTTCCCAAACTGAGTTGATTTGTCTCTTTTTACATCAGAGTTGTCAACACTTTAATCTCTTTCCGCCAACTTCAAAATTGACCAATATGAAATTTTCAATGTGTATTTTTCCACCAATAATGTCCATCTTCTACTTCATTATCCGATAAAAATGGGGTATGTGTCAAGCCGTAGCCCAGATCAATCTAAAACCTTCCTCTCGTGTATAAAAGCTGGTACTTTTCTAGCCACCTTGTCTTATTGATCGTCCGCTTTACTGACTGTGAGCTAATAGAGGAAGCGGGGGCGTCTCGCCTTTCAGCGAGATTTACTGTAGATTAAGTTATTGGCAGCTAATTAATATCTATGTGATAGCCTCTTAAATCTAGCTCGAGTGGAACGTTACCTATCTTTATTAATGTAACCTTAAATTTCCTATCTCCTAAGATGTAAATTTCTACTGTAAATTTCAAACAGCCTAGAAGCACTTAGCTAAAATTCGGGAACAGAGAGTGTGACACCCTCTCGATTTCCCTATCAAGATGACTTCGAGGTGAATGGTTTTGTAACCCTTTCCAGCCTGTAACTTGATTTTTCTCCATCTAGTCACCTCAGTAGAATAGGATTAGCCTCTGTAACGTCGGTCAATGAGCCCAACTAGGGTTTTAAATTTCTAAGTGTAAGTTTCAAGGAGTGGAAGAGTCCGCCTACGCATCATTCGGCCAGTTACGTGAACCTGTGTTTTTTCCACAAAGGCTCGGTAGAGTGAATATTCGATACTCCTGTAAAATTCTATCATTTTTGTTAAGTCGTTGCTGTTGATTGTTTAAGACAGTGAATACGGTTTGAACTGTAAAATGTACGTTGTGCCTCGAGAGGCCTGGAAAGTGTTAATTTTATTGAGCAAAGGTGCTCTGGTTGTAAATGTAAAAGTTGAAGTTTGCCTTGAGAAGGCAGTAAGGGTATAAGGTTCGGAGCGCAGCATCCTAGGTATATTCATAGAGCATACGTGCTCTTTCTATTCTTGTAGAGGTGTTAGTGTAAATATTGAATGGTGCCTTTTGGAAGGCGGTAACGTTGTCGAGCAAAAGGTCCTCTCGGAAGATTGTACGTTGTGAGTACTCTGTAAATGAAATTGGGAGACCTGCCATAGAAAATGTACATTTTTTCATCATTTATTTCTGTTACGGGGAGACCGTGGTGGATAGAGGGGAAGGAAGGTGCGCGCATGAATTGGTCTGTCTATGACAATCAAAAGGTTAATTAAAAGCTTTAAAATTAGAGTTATATTAATTTCTTGGCTGTTTTTACGCTAAGTTTTAACAAAACAAGTCGCTCAGCAACAGAACAAGATTTCAGGTACAGAAATAGCTCGTTAGCTTAGGTACAAGATAGGAGAAATCAGAAAATCAACCAAATTTGCTAATTAACAATACGAGCTTAAAGCTCCCAATTTTACAAATGTTACTTGAGCACTGTTGCTCCATCCACTCAGTGGTCAAGGAGACAGGTCTCCCAATTTCACTCAAAACAATCTAAGGAAGTATGATTTAAATGGAGGGGGGAAAATATGTAGCTGGTCTCATACTGAAGAATTTTATAATAAATATTCAACCATTGTTCCCAGACTAGGCCCAGCATTAATAAAACAATGTATTTCACTTCCCCCTTTTCACCAATGAGAGGGTGTTTAGCTGTTCGGACTGAGTCATTCTGTTGCTAGTGGCATAAAGGTGCATGTTCATGTTCAATTTGATTCACTACCATCCTCTGAAACTATTTGAGCTGATTTGATTGAAAAATGTGACATAATATTTGACATCTTGAATTCCTCAAAATGTAGTATGACAAGCCCTAAGCAGTATAGAAAATACCTTTGCAGTAATTCTAATCATTTAGAAATATTGATAGAATTGAAAATATCTAAGCCAGATCATTGTGTTAAACAGAGGTGGTAACAGTAAACTCAACCCAATATGTTTGGTAGATAATATCACTGCTCTTAAGACTTTGTGGTCATAATTGATGGAGCAATGGATTTTCAATTTCTATTCACTAGAAAACTGATACAAGATTGTCTGGAAAATTCATTGGCCTTTGTCAGAGGTAAAGAGGGCAATAACACAGCTCCAGATGCACCTAACATTCACAGTGCAGTAAGAACTGTTAGACAAATAACTTACTATCCCTATCACAAGAGAGCAATTGTGAGGCTGATGCTGCAGTATTCCTAAACAAATAAAGTTATTTGAAAATGAGTTACGCTGTGAATGAAAGATTAAATATTAATGATAAGAGACCTAATTTTAATGAAAAAATGAGATCATGGACTCTAATGTGCAAACTACACAGGCAAATGCAGACAATTATGTTATTGGTTGGGCAATAACAAGACTGCCACACAATGAGTGTAAAAATGTTTCGATGTCCCTGGACCTTAATTCCCATGACCCTGAAATCTTCCTCTTACTAGTGAAGAAATATGAATCAAGTAACATGATTCTCCCCAATGATTGTTCTCACATATTGTGTTCTAAAATGTACAGTCTTTTTTAGAATAATCTAAATTAATTCATATATGAAAGCACTCAAGATGTAATTAAATAACAAGTTAGCGAAGACCTTAATGAATGAATATGTTAGTGTAGAAGGTATGTGTGACAGTTGTTATTCCTCGTTGGCCCATAAATACTTTGCAGTCCTCAATAAAGCTTTTGTAAATAAAACAAATGGTTTCTACACATCTCAGCAGAAAAATAAAACGCCAAATTACAGAAAGTAACACATATGTAATTTCATGTTAAAGTGCACTCAGATATACATAATATAGTATATATAATTGTGGTATGTGCATGGTTGTCAGTACATATAGTTGCCTGGCCTGTAGTTGTATGCAAATTGTTACAGAAATTTGTCATGACTAAACTTCAATTTGGGGAAAATAGCATGTGTATAGTAGAAAAATATACTTTTGAATGTATATGACATATGTGAAAATTGTGGACAGTAGGCTATCGCATGAAAAATCCAGTATTTTTGGTCTAGTTGTAGCCCTAAAATTGATGTTACTTTTCATGCCTTATTTCGTGACTAATAAAATGTTATAACCGCAGATCAAACATTTTGCACTTGAAAAGCTGTTTCATAATTCGTCTAAAACTTACAACCAATACATTTTCGTGTAAGGTGAAATTTCTAGACGTCTGCTTCAGGTATTATGTCATAGTAGCCACAAGGAGCAGTCGACAGCGAGCCGCTAGATTGTGGTAGTGTTTGCACTTTGGAGAGTGTTTCTGCTATTATCTTTATAACCTACTTGGTGTGGCCATGTAATGTGTACAGAGGGCACTTGGCATCACACCATCTGAAAACAGGCCACGTGCTCGGTCCTAGAAATACTGGCTTGATCGCCTTCAAGAAGACATGAGGGATGTTCATCTTGTTTCAAATGATGCTCTTATAGAACCAAGTGAAGTTTGGCTTACAAGAGATAGCAGACCCTGCTCCATTGCAGGAAAAAGCTAACAGGTATTACTTGCCTATGAAGAGCTCTGTAACAATCAGGATGTAACAATACAGTAAGCTGTACTCTGGTCCGACATCAGTACCGTTAACACGTAGTAATACGAGCTTGTATCATGAGCACGAATATCTTACTTATAGAGTTGGCAAGTAATGGAATTACTTGTAACGACTACTGTCTTAGTAACTTTTACTCTAAGTTACTTCGAAAATAAAATTGTAATCGATACATTGTAGTAATCGATCTACATCGCATCGAGAGCTTGGTAACTTTGGAGCCTCAACACTGGTTCATTTAGCCACAATTTGTTCAGATTTAGTTAGTCGTGAGACGGTGGTGGTGGTTATTGTTCTAAGACGAAGTACAACTGGATAACCATCCTCTATTAACACTAATCAGAGGGAAAATGGAGGATAAGTGAAGGTATCGGCAAGAGAGAGGGAGAACGCTCAAACCGTGGAGGAGCCTCATATCAGACTCACCTAGCGGAACCGTGGTCACCAAACGACACTCCCCAGTTGACAGTCCTTGGTCTCACTGAAAGTCGCCTCATACAGCCCCCACGTCGTGGAGAACTGAGCCGGAATAAACACGTGACAGTGAACGGGTTAAGGCACTTCCACTCCCCTATTTGAATAAGTTACCCTGAAAACTCGTAAGTAACACTCTAATTTCTCTCGGGAACTATCATTTTGAATGTCTGTTTAGTCTAACGCAGTGCTGATAGCCACTGAATGTCCTTGTACTAAAAGGTACAAAACAGACAAATGAACTTCCTTCTGGCATACCCATGTAAAAAACTCAGTGGTTCTCTGAAGACTCGCGTTCTACGATTATTGTAGCTTTACTGATTACATTCAGAAATTAATTTCTGCTCGGGTAACTAATTGAGCCCATCACTTTTATTTTGCACTTTTCCCATCACAGCTTAGTTACAGCATAACTCAAATGTTTCCACAGAGCTAGTGACCACATAACTGTTGGGAGCAAGTGGGATCGAACCCCACCTCAGCAAATCTGAATATTGATTTCTGTGGTTTCCAAATTGCACACCAGGCTAACTGAGGCCAGTGTAACTTCCTTCCCTGTCTCCTTGTCACCGTAAGACCTGTGCACGTCGGTTTGAGAAAATGCTGGGGGAACATCTAATAGTGAACCTGCCTCCTGGTGACTGCCCTGAATGCAGATCAGTGGCGACAGACTGAAGGTTGCACCCTCCTTTTCCGATACCACAGTTATTCAGAAACGCATCAAGGAATCAAATGCGGCATTTCTTGGAGGAATATTCGCAAAGGATTTGTTGGAAGTAAGAGTTAAAATGTTTAGATTGAAATGCATAATATCGCATAGTGCAACTAGTGACCCACTCAAGCTTCCTATGGGATCAATAGTTTCTTTGTAGCGACAGGCCTCTTATGTCATTGACCGGTCACCCCCTGTGCATAGCTCAGTATGACAGCCGTCAGCTCCCTCCTTTCAACCTGTGTTATGTTCAAACCCATTCTGCCATTTCAATGAAACTACGGCAGCATAACATTTAGCTTGGGTTCGATTCCAGTTAAGTGGTTAAAAAGTTATATGCGGCTCCATTGGCGAGTGCACCCGAAATTAGCTGCACTAATTCAGGGTGAGGACGCGAGTTTACTGAGCCAACAGCTTTTCAAACCAAATATTCAATGCAAAATATATTTTTATCGTCATAAGTTAATTGAGATTATTCATTATTATTTTGATCAATACTATGTAATTAATATCAAAATATGGTCTCCAATTTCAAGCCTGATTTTATACCCTGGTAAAATCACATTTCACGCACTGGGATAAGTGGATCATTAGTCTGCCATATTCTCCGCTGACACAGCCACTTGCATCGATTCTCACTTTCACCCCTGTTTAAAAGGTAATTCAAATACTTCTGCAGGGATCAATCCAGGAACTACTGAAAACATAAATGTAGTGGTGAGGAGTGAAAACATGAAAATTATAAGATGACTAATGTGCTTGTCATTTGTGTGATGGGAAATTTACGTACATTACTTCAAGTTTCCCATCTGTGCCACATCTGAAGGCCACCTACCTAAGTGAGATCAAGCTACATATTTCATGCCAGCGTCTTCAACGGTAACGTTCCTCGAGGTCACATACCTGGATGATCTATGGTGCTGACTATCCACACTGTCCTCAGCCTGTAGAGCGGCTTCAACCACTTAATTCGACGATACTGGTTATTACTCTACTCAACTCCCAATTAGAGAGCGGCATATGGTCTGCACCCCTCGGGAACAAACGAGGCAGAGAGCTGCTAATTTAATCACAAGGAAGATGGGGCTGAGGCCAGCACTAACTCATATTTAACAGTTTTATTACCTTGAAACAATTTATTTACATTGGTACAAGCCTTAGCATAGAATACAATTCGCTTCCAGGCAACGACACAACACAGAGTTCTTTGTTACCGGCAGGATCCCTCACTGTTGTAGCACTGAACCTCCTGAGAGGAGGAAGGGCTCCTCCTCACCTCCAAGGCGCATGTAAGGATCGTACTACGGATAGAGGGAGACACACTATATTACTGTTGTGTGTCCAAGTAACTTACTTATTCAATGAGTACTGCTCTAGGAAGCGTACCACCTCATGGTGCCTTCCCCCCTCCGTTTGGCAAGGGTCAGAGCTGTGCAACTATTAGTCTTAACATTGAGACTAGTGGGGTCTAGTGTGGTGAGGTACCTCACTATATCGAGGTGACCCCACTGAGCAGCTTGTACAAGAGTAGTACCCAGCAACTCCCCAATAACACCTACCTCTTCCACCAGGTACATCACCACATCCACGTGGCCCTGTACGGCTGACAAGGAAAGTGCAGGCACTCCTTGTCTGTGGGTACCAATGCTCATATCAATGACACTCATTCCAAAGGACATTCCTCTCGACCACGATTTTCTCCTTTCCTACCAGTGCCTCCACAACATGCAGCCGTCCCCTTCTTCAGCATGGTTCAAATCGGTACGTTTCAAGTCCACACAGGGATTTCTTGCAAGAAGGAAATTCACCACATTGATATACCCCTGATCAGCGGACCAATATAGAATTTGCTGAAGGATTTTGTGACCTGGTTCGTACTGGAAGAGCAGTTCCCGCCAGCGTGGACCTTTCTCTCTTTTCCGCCAATCCTCTCTCCCTGTGGAGAGGAGGTTTCTCTCTCATCTCGCAAGCCAGCTCTCTCTTCTCAACAACCTTTTCTCTGTCCTTACATGCTCTTTCCTTTTCCTCCTCTCACTTCTTACATGCTCTCCCCAACTCCTCTTCTCTCTCCTTACGTGCTTTCTCCACATCCTTTTCTTTCTTCTCAAGTGCCTCCTCCATCTGTTCTATCACCATCTCCCTCTTTTTCAGCACATCTTCCCATGAACTCTCGCTGTTCTCTGTCTACTTAGGGGTTCTCCCCAATTCTTCCACCACTCTGGTGTCATCTTTCAGCTGCAATTCCCAAATATCCACATGTTCCGCAAGTGATCCGTAGAGTGCCGCACAGAGTTCGCACCGACTCTGGAACACACAATAACATCACAAATTAACAGATAGTCCTCCTTAGAGCCGGTTTACATGGGATCATGTTAATGAAACTGGCCACCATGAGAATTACCTGAAAGGAAATTTATTAAGTTACGAAGTGCTGCAGACATGGCAACCCTATTATAATGTTCTAGAAACTTACTTCGTCAGCTGAGTGGCACTGTAGTCAGGTTGCCAACAAAGAAAGAAAGAGAGAATAAATTGCACGCTAAAAGGATGATTTAAACATTGAATTTATTTGCAATGTAGAGCCCTCACCTGCCAAACGTTTTATATTGAACTACCTGTATTTCTCAATGTTCACGGTTGAATATTTACTTCTAGGATTGCTGCGACCTGTCAATTATCTATGATGTAAATTTTTGGAGATGTCTTTTCTGTGAGAGTAAATGATATTATTCACTTTTTAATTTTAGTTTTAAAGTTATAATATTTTTAATTTAAAAATTCGATTCTTCTGTGTTAGGTTTTTTGGCAGCTCAGTTTGTCTACGGAATAGTTCATCCTTTCAAAGTAATAGCAACCCTCGATTCCCTATTCAAAGAAAGTTAAACAACTATAATTAATGCCACACTCAGCTTGAAGTACTCTAGCCGCTATTACCACGCTCGGAAGCTAAGAGCTCATAACACCCCTTTTTAGTCGTTCCTTACAGCAGTATTCCATCACCCTCCTACCTATGTTACATCACTCCACCGAGAGTCGCAAGTTAGGAAGGGCATCCGGTTGGGATGATAGAACCTCGAATTGGGGTAATACGTGAAAAAAGCCCTAGCACGGCCTCCGCCGGGTTAGTGCAATAAGAGCCCATGTACACGCGTGCTTCTACTTACTTGTGTTAGGCCACTCACTCTTATCTATCCTATCCGACCTTCTACGGTTAACTCTGGTTCTTTTCCGAGCCCCCAGGCTATTAGGTTTACGAGGGCTAAGGAGTCTTTAATTTCCACGCCTTTCGTAGCTCTTGTCTTTCTTTGGCAGATACCTTGCGCGGTCGCTCAACTCTCTAAGACCTAAGGTCGCTTTTCAGCGTTAAGCCTCAATGAATAAAGCACATTGTGTATTAAGACATACACCATCTCCCTGGTACCGTGTCAAGTCCTAGGAGGTTAATGCGTGGCCAGCGCGACGTTAGGCCTGCAGGAGCATCGAACGTGAAGTGTAGGTAGGGATTTTATTCTAACTTATATTCGGGAATGCTGATAATACGCGAAATCCTGCAGAGCTAAATTCCGGCACTACATTAATTTTTACCTGTTATATTGGGTATTCAGTACAAAGATAGTTTAGGTCTTCCTGCGTGATTGTACCTAAGTTGCGAACTTGTAGAAAAAATGAACTTTCTATTCCATGTGTCAACAAATACATCCAAACCAGTCAAATTGCACAAGCAGTTATTATTTTGCTGATATGTGCATCCTAGGTTCATCGTTTCTAGAATTTCCAAGATGCTTCCCAATATTACGCCCCGTATGAATAAACATTCGTATTACACCATATCCCTAGTCCTATGTGTAGCCATCAGCTTCCACAAATCTCAGCATCAAAGTCGAATCTCAAACTTGAGACTGTAACGCCCTTGTAAAGTTAAGCCTGGCGTCAAACGCATGGGTTAACCTAGCACTTTTGACCATAATCACGTCAGCAATTACGTCTTGAGATGTTAACGCATGGGTGAGGCGGGCTGGTGTACTGGTCATTCTCCTCTGTTGTATCCCCCGACCCCCAGAGTCTGTAGCTCCAGGACACTGCCCTTGAGGCGTTGGGGGTAGGATCCCTTGGTAAGTCCAATGGAAAAACCGACCCTGGGGGTAAGCAGATAAAGAAGCAGAATAAGAATAAGTAGAAGAAGGAATTAAGGAATTTCCTCTATAAGGCTCGGGGTATGACTATTTACCCCTATGTCCTAGCAGAGCTCTCCCCTGAGTTAGCCCTCCCTATTAGTCACCCTTACGACTGGCAGTACACCATTGATGCAATTCTACCCCTCCACATCACCTCATAAAAATGAGAATCTGAGTGGATTGACGTCATCATATAAGCAAGAGCTGTAGTGACGTCACCGCGAACAAGCTTTAACCTGTAGCTGAAGACTCCAAGTTCTCTCAAGTCAGGTGTCTTCGGTCATAACACACTGTCGCATTCCTTTACAACGCCAGATAGGAAAAGTACAACTTAGCTCGCAAAGTCATTTTTTCTGCTGACATGTAGACGTCTCCACATTTACTGTAGTCAGTACATCTTCATCGTACACATATTTCAATTAGGGTGAGGATATTTGAAATGCACTTAAGCTCTTTTAGTTTTTGAGTTTATGTCAACTCAACGTTCGAATCCTTAGGAGTGGCACTTACTCTGCTCACCTAGGGCTTAAGTGCCCCCTACAAGAGTTAGCCAAGGAGGTTAGATAGACGACAGCTTAGCACGCAACATGCCTAGACTCAGATACAGACCCCCGCGCTTTCGCCAATGCAGACACAACAACAGCACAGGTTGCTCGGCTCCTACCTAAGGCAAGGGTGCACCTGGAGGAGCTTTACTCTTATAGAACCCCACCATATCAGAATGAAGTGTCCTACAAGAGTTGGCCCAGGAGGTTAGATAGACAACAGCTTAGCACACAACCTGTCTAGACTCAACTAAATACCACTAGTTCACCAATGCAGACACAACAACGGCACAGGTTACTCGGCTCTTACTAAAGGCAAGGATGCCCCTGGAGTAGCTTTACTCTTTTAGAACCCCACCACATCAGAATAATGTGCCCTACAAGAGTTGGCCAAGGGGGGTTAGATACACAACAACTTAGAATACATCATGCCTAGACTCAGCTAAAACCCCCAGTTCGCTAACCCATGCTCTCTCAAGTCAGGCATCTCTTTTAGTAGCCTCTTTCGACAGTATTCCATAAGATAACGGCATCCTATTGTCTGAAGGTGTCAGAGGACGTAACGCGTGTCTAGTACCATAATCTCCAGAAATCCCTTCTACAGCTGTAGTATTGTATCCAAGGGACGATCTAAACGTTGGTAAAAAAGACTCCTACTTTCAGCTGGAAATATATCACAGGCAACGTGCTTCAATGTGGTAGCAAACACTTGTACTGAATTGTGGATTTGTGACAATTAGGCCTATATTCTACAGCGTCCTTGCGGTTACCCCGATAAGTCTTAAACTTATTACCATATTATAAGTGCAATATTAATAGTTCATGGTGTAGGTTACTGTAGTCACGTACTTCAACAGATAAGTGGTCCTGAGTTCGGGATACAAGTTGCTACAAAATAGGTGTGGCCACCTCAAGTACATGCTGAGTTGTAGCCCTCCCTGTTAAAAGCCACTGCAGTGAGCTCAGAGTTTGATGAACGGCATTCTGTGAGAAAGAATTCCCAGACCACACTATATTTTCATCGGTCTGTTTTCACATCAACTTTGCTGCATGGGAGTGAAAGCTGGGTGGATGTGGGGGTACATTATTTATGATATATAAGTAACAGACCTGAAAGTAGTGAGAATGACTGCTGGTACAATCAGGTGGAAACAATGGCAGGAAGATATTCGGAATGAGGGTAGTTCAATCCCAATTCGTACAGTATAGCTGCTGATTTAATGCGGCTTAGGTGGTGGAGTCATGTTTGGCGAGTGGCGAAGAATAATGTACACTGCAATTGTACCCTGATGAGATAGGCCCTAGTTTCATGATTTGATTTTGATATGAGAAATACAGATATATTGGAATATTAAATAAATACAGTGTCAGTTTTGTGTGGACGGGAGAATTTCAACATGATCGCGACAGTCCGGCGCCACAGTAAGCTTGTCATTAAGGGGAAGAAGGTTTCCTGGTCAAAAGATAAGAGGATTAAATCTTGAGCTCACAACAACAGAATAATTACTACAAGGAAGTGAAAGAGTATATATTTCGGACCAAGGCCGAGCAGGTGTATCACCGATACCGAGAATGTGACGTGCCAAATTTTCCACGCCCGAGGCATTTGGTGTGGCCACGTTTCACAGGGAGAGATTTCAAACTAACCAAAGCGGTGCTGACCAATGAGAAAATTTATCGTAAGCCCGCAGATAAACCAACATAAGAAAAACTCAGAGTGAACTCCAGTTAGCTTCTCCGATAACAATAATTAAATTATTCCAACCACATGATTGAATAGAGGGGATTTTTGTGATATCATTCCCATGTTGATTAATTGTAATCGTAATAAATTAAAGTATTGAATTCGTGGAAATGACCCACGCTATCTCGCCATTGGTCGAGATGGGCACGCCATCAGGGACGCCGAGTTAGCGCGCGAAAGGTGGAGGACAGAAATTAAGTGATATTTCCATGATCACCGAACGATAGGAGTTCAGAATACGACACATGAATGTGTATCGCCAATGTATTAAGTAGGATAAAGCAAGAGATCCAAATCCACCTGCATATGCCGATTTAGGAAACCAACCCCCCTCTCCAGGAAGTGACCGCGGATGACCCCGGCGGGAAAACATATCGTCCATAAAAGTCCAGTAGCGAACCTCACATCACTCAGTTCTTACCAGTCACCAGTCGTTATCGGTCACCAGTCGTGTAAGTCGTAATGAAGTAGTTGAGACTCTGACACGTTGACTCTGTAAGTCAGTACCTCGGGACGCATTCGAAGTCAGTTAGAGCTGAAAGTACGTGAATTATTAGGAGAATGTATACGAACAGTGAAATTATCCATAGTACCGAGTGTGTATAATCAGTACAATAGTATGTTGAATTTAATGAAGGTCATGTGTTTAAATAATAAATAACTAACGGAACGCCGATAGTACCTTTGGAAGGCAGTGTGCGGAGCCTGAAGTAAACACCTCAAGATAGACGGTGAATAACTATCCGAGAAGGGAATTATAGGAGCTAGGCGATGATCAAGACGGCTTGAAAATAAACCAGGAAGTGCCGGTTGAAGAAGCGATACGCGCCGGTTCAAATGAACGACATTTCGTCGTAATGTGTCACGACGTGTGTTTCGGGCGTATATGAAGAGTATATTGTGCGAGTGTCAGGGGTCTAGGAGCACCTATAAGTGTTTTTTTGTTATTAGTTTTTTTGTGTAAAATAGTGTAATAAGGTATTAATCATGGGTAGTCACCCAGAAGTGTTTTATTGTGTAAAATTTGTATTGTGCGACATGATGAACGAGTAAATCACCATGGGGCCGTAAAGCCTATATCTCCTCCGCTACGAGACAATGGAATTCTACATAGGAATGAGTACACAATTTTGATATTTAGGGGATGTTATCGCGACTAAACGGGGTTCAGTGTAAATTAATTATGGTTACTTAACATGGCCCGCTTCCCGAGTCCATGATTTTATTTTTTTGTTAGACGGACGAACTAAGTTATATTAACGTAATAATGGGTTAGATTAATTAATTTGAGTATTTGTTTGTTGTGTATAATGTAAATATGGGATATATTTCTTTCAATTAATGCATGCTGTTTGTAATACTTTGAATTAAGTTCATTTCAAGTGTTAAATTCTTTTTTGTGCTAACCCATTTATTTGAATTTCATTCACTGCGGTGATCATTTGTATTTTAATTAGGAATAATTTCTATTAGACAGCCAGATTATGAAAGAGCCAGAGTATGGAAGATTTGTGTTGCGTACGGAAGGTCATTAAAATACTAATAATAATAATGTTTGTGAGTTGACAAAGGAAAGTAAAGTAATAATAATAATAATATTTATGCGTTTGCGAGTTAAAGTCTAATAATAATAATGACAGTGCTTCGTGAGTTAGCCAGTGCAAATATAATAATCAAAGTGGAGATGACATGTAGCGTTAAAGACTTTCATTCGCGTAGTCAGTTTGATTTTACGTAAATTTTTGATTTTACGTTTTTGGACTTTAATTTAACCATTAAAATTTTGTTTAAAAGCGATATAGGCACGTGAATTAGAATGGTCACGATATGTTAAAAGCCCAGAATGATTTGAGCCCATATTTAGAGTTGGAAGTCAGGAGGGACGAATATCCGGCGTGAAATAAATTGAGCCGTATTGTTTGTAATGATGAAATAGATGAATCTCAAGGCCTAAGATGATATAAATGCATATGCCGGTGTTATTAGTGGTAGAATCCACGCACCGAGGATTATTTTATGAATTAAATGTTTGAAGAGTTCCGATGAAAGGAAATGGACTTCAAAGTTGAAGGAATAGTTTAGCAATCGCCGGCATTGGAGGTATTTGCCCAGCCGCGATGTGCCATAGGTTGTGAGATGTGTCTTGGGAGGACAGGTGTCCCCATATAAAATTAACGGCAGTACGAAGTTGAAGGTACGATCCCGAATACCGTGTTGTCCCGGCCAATATAAAGCAGATCTTAGTGGTTCATAACGGGATTTAACATATGTGACTAAATTCTAAAGAGTGGATATTAAAATATCATATTTCCATTTTTAATAATAATAATAACAATAATCATACTCCAAGTGAATCTTGTCTTAAATCGAGTGCTTAGTGCCAAGATAAATCGAAATTGGAAAAGGGGTTATGCGTTAAACATATTAAGAGTGAACTACCGTGTAACAGGCGAATTTAAGTTTTTTTAAAAATAATAATAATAATGATAAAAACTAAGCTACTTTTTTTAAGAATATTTTTTTTATATTTTGGACATAATAATGTTGGGAGATGAAATGAAAGATTTGAGATTTTTAACTAATAATAATAATAAATAAAATATTTGAAGAAGGAGAAGAAGAATAACCAATGAAGCTACTTGTTTTATTCTTATTTTTTTTTGATGAAAATAATAAGAGCGAGAAGTTGAAGTATTATAGAAAGGATGATTACGGGTTACGATAATCACGATTTCCACTATTAATAATAATAATAATAATAATAATAATAATAATAATAATAATGAAAAGTTGAAGGAGCAGAAGATAAAGAACTTGCAATAGTAATTTGAGAATAATAATTATGATGAACGGAAATTAAGATATTTAATGGGCGATGATTCATTGTTACGAATATCATAATAATAATAATAATAATAATAATAATAATAATAAAAATATTTATGAGGAAGCTGATCATTATATTGTGCGGATAAATTAGGAGGAAGAACGACCCTTCGTTTGGAACGTCGGCAAGGGTTGGCATATAATCATCCCGGATGACAAATGATAATAATCAAATACCGGATTATAATCGAAATTAATGATAATAATAAAATTAATTGATGGTAGTCAAAGTATATGCTAATGATCAGATAAAGAATAGTAATGATATTATCTAATAATAATAATAGGAGGATATGCTAGGGACAGTCATCCTGTGTCGAACTGCTCTGAACCAGATGTTGGGTTTTCACGGGGAGATAGCGGTAGATACGTAAATAACCCACGGACGGCACATGTTTGCAGGGTCAGAGCAGAGTAATGAACCTTTCCGTACGTCTTGTCGTATTGGCAAGTGTAAATATTAAAGTAGCTTTTGATTTAATGAACTCTACCTGGTGTGTTTGTGAATCTGGAAATAATAGGCTAGAGTTTGTCCGTACTATAAATTCCCGTTTTTTCGAGGCGATAACATTTTCTACGGTGGGTGTCCGGCTCACCAGAATGTACATACCGGAAGTGTCTCATGTCCAAACGGAACGAGGAGACGACAGTAAAAAGTTACTGTCGTGCCTTCGTCTCCGAAAGAATATCTCCAGCGGTGAAACGTCAAATCATACGGATGTGAATTCGATCCCCAGTAACCAATTGGGACGAATTCACCAGATGTTTTACACTACCAGAGTAGTGAGGTAAAATCCAAATATTATGTCATTTATTTTTCAGGATTAAAAGTGTCCCAATGTAAATTTGTCATCATGTGTAGTATGCAAAATAAGTGAATAAATTGCTCCTCATTGCAATTTCAATAGGAAACAGCTTCCATATCTTTTCATTGTAGTTAGTCCAGTATGCCCATGGAATTTAAGTTGTCACTTCCCAGTCCTATTGTGGAGTCAGAATTTTGTATCCATGAATGAGTCGTCCCCCGTAACCTTAAATTTTCATGCCCCGTTCATCCCTGTGTTCATTTGATGCGCCGATATATATAATTTTTTTGATATAAATTTTTTTAATTCGTTTTCGAACTGATCACCCCTGAGATAAATGCTAGTCTGGGACTCAGGAGGTGGGCGGGTGCATAATGGCGCCCAACGTACAAGGGCCTATTGCATCATGTTTGAGCAACGGGTGACTTTATAATTTTTTACGCAAAAAAAATCTGAACTTTTTGTTGTATTAGCGACGATATCATTAGCGACCAGCTCAGTGCCCGATTGCATTATAGATAGGCCCAGATGTTTAACTTCAATGTAAACCCAATCGGGATATTTAATTAAATTTTGACCGCATCACGGTTAAGTTAAATAGTGGTTTTTGATATGTCAAGTAGTAATTCCTGTTAAAGTAAGGTTAGTTTCGAACGGGGCTAGACTTGATAATTATACAAGAGTAGTTTATTGCTATAAAGACTCATTAAATTAATAAATCCCTATTCTATGAAATTAAAATTTATTGTGATTTAGTGAGACTCCACATAAATGTAACTATCCATGGGCAGGAATTTTATATAGGCAAAATTTATTAGGAATACTGTATTTGGTAAAAATGTGACTGAGAACCAGATTCAAGTATTAATAAAAAGATAATGGAACTGTGTAAGTTAAATGTAGATTATTTCAAGACAGGTGACTTCAAGGTTTTCGTCATGGTATTATCGATTGTTGTTGTTGTTGTCATAGTCGGGAGTGACTAATGATATGAATTTCAGGCATAATAAGCACGTGATGGCAATTAATATGCAAATTTGAATTACGTTATATTAATTATTCGCTATGTGAAAGCGAAAAAAATATTGTTTTGGTTTTGAATTTGGAAAGTTAAAATTTTAGAAAATATTAATGAGGATATAACCGTATGATAGGGCCTAGACCCACAATTGTCGTAATCGTGTGCGATAGGATGAGAGGCTGATCGGCCCTCTTTTCTCATTTTATATAATGTCAGACGAAGGTGGGGAGCGTCCCCAAGGTGAACAGTTAGGACAGGGAGAGGTGAAAGCTCTCACTTTGGAAGACTTAATGCGAGTTATGGTTTTAAATAAACAAGAACTCACGGAACTGACATCGATAGCTCATGCCGATAGTGTTTCTACTAAACAGGAACTGACATCTATAGTTCAGGCCGCGAGCGTATCACTAGAGCGTAAAATTGAAGCTAATAGACAGGAACTGACGGAACAAATACATGCCGCTAATAATTCGTTAGAAATTAAAGTGGACAAGGTGCAGGCCGCTAGTGTTTCTTTGGAAAATAAAGTCGATATGGTACAGGCCGCGTGTGAATTTAATAAAATAAAACTCACAGAACAAATAGCTGAGGTTCATGCCGCCAGTATATCACTAGGACAGGAATTACGGGACCGAATGACCCAAGTCCAGGAGGCGTGTCATTTCGCTAAGGACGAATTGAAAGGGCATATCGACTCTTGTATTATTAGTGTCAATGAAAAGGTTGACCGATTCAGGGATGAGGCGTTACTAGAACGTAATGAAATTAAGGAGAAATTAAAGGCCAGTATTCAGGAGATTTCAGCTCAGAGGTTGGTCGACCGCGAAGATTTAAAGGCGCACATCGAAGAGGTGAGGGGTGAATGTCGCAAGGAAAACGATATCATCCGAAGCCACGTGGAAAATAAAGGTGCACATACTGCAAATACTTTGGACAGGCACGAAAAGGGAATCGATGAGTTACGAGGTGAAACTGTTCGTACCCTAGTACTAGTAGCCGGTCTCAGAAATGAAATTCAGGATATAAAGACGAATTCGGAAGATCGTAGCCGTAGACTCACACAGTGTGAGGCAAATATAGCATTGTTCAGAAAAACTGATGGGTTGGCGGCACAAAGCCAAACGATCGCTGACACAGAGGTCACAATAGTGGAAGAATTTAAGGTTCACACGGGGCAGAATTCAGTGGCCAAGCAAATGTCAGACAGTAATACCGAAAGGCTGGATGAGATTAGAAAGGATCTGGAACAGGTCAAGGCCAGGTTAGAACAGCCAGGGTCATTTCAGGACTTCCATCTCCAGTACCGAGAGTTCGAGACCCCAGACAATCAGGGCTTTCATAAAAAGGAAGGCATGTCACAAGCCGATACGACCGGACTTAAGTTTGAAGTAGGCGACGGATCGTCATCATCATCAAATGCCCTTCCGACATCTGTGGTCCACGTCATCAAAATGTCGGATGATAAAACTCCCAGGTTAGAAGCCCGAGGACACATAAACCCGACAGGCTTCATCCGGGAGATCTCAAAATTTATCCTTGAAAACAAAATTCCGGCAGTACAGGCGGAGATTCTGCTGCGCCAGATAGGGAAGCCTACGCATCATTATAACCAGAGACACCCCAGGCATAGAGGACAACAAACTAATATAGTCGAGACGGCGACGGAAGAGACGACGACATGTGGTAGGGGTCAAAGGTCTACTGCAGATCCAGAACCCAGGAAGATTTACGATCCAGGACGCAAGCCCAGGCAAAGGATTCGACAAGTAACGAAACAAAGCAGAGGATGCACGAAACGAGGCAGAGGACGACCAAGAAGAAGACGAGGACGAAGGAGAGGATGATGAAGAAGAAGACGGAAGAGAAGCAGCAGTCCAGCTGATCCATAGGCAAATAGAAGCAAGACCATGCCCAGAATGCGGAGAGCTCGACAGTGATGTCCAAGATTTGTTAACAGGATCCACCTGATTCAACGAGAGAATGAAGAATTGAGACTCAATAACCAGAATCTGCGGGACGAGATCAGTCACCATCGAAAAAGAACGAAAGCAGTAATCAAATCATGATGAAAGTATGATGCGGATATATATAAAAAAATCTCATGATTATCACAAGATTTTTTTTACCGAGCAACAGGAAAATGTACCCTGATGAGATAGGCCCTAGTTTCATGATTTGATTTTGATATGAGAAATACAGATATATTGGAATATTAAATAAATACAGTGTCAGTTTTGTGTGGACGGGAGAATTTCAACATGATCGCGACAGTCCGGCGCCACAGTAAGCTTGTCATTAAGGGGAAGAAGGTTTCCTGGTCAAAAGATAAGAGGATTAAATCTTGAGCTCACAACAACAGAATAATTACTACAAGGAAGTGAAAGAGTATATATTTCGGACCAAGGCCGAGCAGGTGTATCACCGATACCGAGAATGTGACGTGCCAAATTTTCCACGCCCGAGGCATTTGGTGTGGCCACGTTTCACAGGGAGAGATTTCAAACTAACCAAAGCGGTGCTGACCAATGAGAAAATTTATCGTAAGCCCGCAGATAAACCAACATAAGAAAAACTCAGAGTGAACTCCAGTTAGCTTCTCCGATAACAATAATTAAATTATTCCAACCACATGATTGAATAGAGGGGATTTTTGTGATATCATTCCCATGTTGATTAATTGTAATCGTAATAAATTAAAGTATTGAATTCGTGGAAATGACCCACGCTATCTCGCCATTGGTCGAGATGGGCACGCCATCAGGGACGCCGAGTTAGCGCGCGAAAGGTGGAGGACAGAAATTAAGTGATATTTCCATGATCACCGAACGATAGGAGTTCAGAATACGACACATGAATGTGTATCGCCAATGTATTAAGTAGGATAAAGCAAGAGATCCAAATCCACCTGCATATGCCGATTTAGGAAACCAACCCCCCTCTCCAGGAAGTGACCGCGGATGACCCCGGCGGGAAAACATATCGTCCATAAAAGTCCAGTAGCGAACCTCACATCACTCAGTTCTTACCAGTCACCAGTCGTTATCGGTCACCAGTCGTGTAAGTCGTAATGAAGTAGTTGAGACTCTGACACGTTGACTCTGTAAGTCAGTACCTCGGGACGCATTCGAAGTCAGTTAGAGCTGAAAGTACGTGAATTATTAGGAGAATGTATACGAACAGTGAAATTATCCATAGTACCGAGTGTGTATAATCAGTACAATAGTATGTTGAATTTAATGAAGGTCATGTGTTTAAATAATAAATAACTAACGGAACGCCGATAGTACCTTTGGAAGGCAGTGTGCGGAGCCTGAAGTAAACACCTCAAGATAGACGGTGAATAACTATCCGAGAAGGGAATTATAGGAGCTAGGCGATGATCAAGACGGCTTGAAAATAAACCAGGAAGTGCCGGTTGAAGAAGCGATACGCGCCGGTTCAAATGAACGACATTTCGTCGTAATGTGTCACGACGTGTGTTTCGGGCGTATATGAAGAGTATATTGTGCGAGTGTCAGGGGTCTAGGAGCACCTATAAGTGTTTTTTTGTTATTAGTTTTTTTTGTGTAAAATAGTGTAATAAGGTATTAATCATGGGTAGTCACCCAGAAGTGTTTTATTGTGTAAAATTTGTATTGTGCGACATGATGAACGAGTAAATCACCATGGGGCCGTAAAGCCTATATCTCCTCCGCTACGAGACAATGGAATTCTACATAGGAATGAGTACACAATTTTGATATTTAGGGGATGTTATCGCGACTAAACGGGGTTCAGTGTAAATTAATTATGGTTACTTAACATGGCCCGCTTCCCGAGTCCATGATTTTATTTTTTTGTTAGACGGACGAACTAAGTTATATTAACGTAATAATGGGTTAGATTAATTAATTTGAGTATTTGTTTGTTGTATATAATGTAAATATGGGATATATTTCTTTCAATTAATGCATGCTGTTTGTAATACTTTGAATTAAGTTCATTTCAAGTGTTAAATTCTTTTTTTGTGCTAACCCATTTATTTGAATTTCATTCACTGCGGTGATCATTTGTATTTTAATTAGGAATAATTTCTATTAGACAGCCAGATTATGAAAGAGCCAGAGTATGGAAGATTTGTGTTGCGTACGGAAGGTCATTAAAATACTAATAATAATAATGTTTGTGAGTTGACAAAGGAAAGTAAAGTAATAATAATAATAATATTTATGCGTTTGCGAGTTAAAGTCTAATAATAATAATGACAGTGCTTCGTGAGTTAGCCAGTGCAAATATAATAATCAAAGTGGAGATGACATGTAGCGTTAAAGACTTTCATTCGCGTAGTCAGTTTGATTTTACGTAAAGTTTTGATTTTACGTTTTTGGACTTTAATTTAACCATTAAAATTTTGTTTAAAAGCGATATAGGCACGTGAATTAGAATGGTCACGATATGTTAAAAGCCCAGAATGATTTGAGCCCATATTTAGAGTTGGAAGTCAGGAGGGACGAATATCCGGCGTGAAATAAATTGAGCCGTATTGTTTGTAATGATGAAATAGATGAATCTCAAGGCCTAAGATGATATAAATGCATATGCCGGTGTTATTAGTGGTAGAATCCACGCACCGAGGATTATTTTATGAATTAAATGTTTGAAGAGTTCCGATGAAAGGAAATGGACTTCAAAGTTGAAGGAATAGTTTAGCAATCGCCGGCATTGGAGGTATTTGCCCAGCCGCGATGTGCCATAGGTTGTGAGATGTGTCTTGGGAGGACAGGTGTCCCCATATAAAATTAACGGCAGTACGAAGTTGAAGGTACGATCCCGAATACCGTGTTGTCCCGGCCAATATAAAGCAGATCTTAGTGGTTCATAACGGGATTTAACATATGTGACTAAATTCTAAAGAGTGGATATTAAAATATCATATTTCCATTTTTAATAATAATAATAACAATAATCATACTCCAAGTGAATCTTGTCTTAAATCGAGTGCTTAGTGCCAAGATAAATCGAAATTGGAAAAGGGGTTATGCGTTAAACATATTAAGAGTGAACTACCGTGTAACAGGCGAATTTAAGTTTTTTTAAAAAATAATAATAATAATGATAAAAACTAAGCTACTTTTTTTTTAAGAATATTTTTTTTATATTTTGGACATAATAATGTTGGGAGATGAAATGAAAGATTTGAGATTTTTAACTAATAATAATAATAAATAAAATATTTGAAGAAGGAGAAGAAGAATAACCAATGAAGCTACTTGTTTTATTCTTATTTTTTTTTGATGAAAATAATAAGAGCGAGAAGTTGAAGTATTATAGAAAGGATGATTACGGGTTACGATAATCACGATTTCCACTATTAATAATAATAATAATAATAATAATAATAATAATAATAATAATAATGAAAAGTTGAAGGAGCAGAAGATAAAGAACTTGCAATAGTAATTTGAGAATAATAATTATGATGAACGGAAATTAAGATATTTAATGGGCGATGATTCATTGTTACGAATATCATAATAATAATAATAATAATAATAATAATAATAAAAATATTTATGAGGAAGCTGATCATTATATTGTGCGGATAAATTAGGAGGAAGAACGACCCTTCGTTTGGAACGTCGGCAAGGGTTGGCATATAATCATCCCGGATGACAAATGATAATAATCAAATACCGGATTATAATCGAAATTAATGATAATAATAAAATTAATTGATGGTAGTCAAAGTATATGCTAATGATCAGATAAAGAATAGTAATGATATTATCTAATAATAATAATAGGAGGATATGCTAGGGACAGTCATCCTGTGTCGAACTGCTCTGAACCAGATGTTGGGTTTTCACGGGGAGATAGCGGTAGATACGTAAATAACCCACGGACGGCACATGTTTGCAGGGTCAGAGCAGAGTAATGAACCTTTCCGTACGTCTTGTCGTATTGGCAAGTGTAAATATTAAAGTAGCTTTTGATTTAATGAACTCTACCTGGTGTGTTTGTGAATCTGGAAATAATAGGCTAGAGTTTGTCCGTACTATAAATTCCCGTTTTTTCGAGGCGATAACATTTTCTACGGTGGGTGTCCGGCTCACCAGAATGTACATACCGGAAGTGTCTCATGTCCAAACGGAACGAGGAGACGACAGTAAAAAGTTACTGTCGTGCCTTCGTCTCCGAAAGAATATCTCCAGCGGTGAAACGTCAAATCATACGGATGTGAATTCGATCCCCAGTAACCAATTGGGACGAATTCACCAGATGTTTTACACTACCAGAGTAGTGAGATAAAATCCAAATATTATGTCATTTATTTTTCAGGATTAAAAGTGTCCCAATGTAAATTTGTCATCATGTGTAGTATGCAAAATAAGTGAATAAATTGCTCCTCATTGCAATTTCAATAGGAAACAGCTTCCATATCTTTTCATTGTAGTTAGTCCAGTATGCCCATGGAATTTAAGTTGTCACTTCCCAGTCCTATTGTGGAGTCAGAATTTTGTATCCATGAATGAGTCGTCCCCCGTAACCTTAAATTTTCATGCCCCGTTCATCCCTGTGTTCATTTGATGCGCCGATATATATAATTTTTTTGATATAAATTTTTTTAATTCGTTTTCGAACTGATCACCCCTGAGAAAAATGCTAGTCTGGGACTCAGGAGGTGGGCGGGTGCACAATAGAGGGTAAGAGAAGTACAGGGAGGACCAATACGACGATCGTTAGACTCAGTTCTTAACGAGATAAAGATTAAAGCTATGAAACTAAATGAACCAGAGAGGGTTGCAGACTGAACGCAGAAGACGTGACAGTTGTAAATTAAGAAGTACTTATAAGACACACTTTGACAGTAATTTGTGTTTGTATCAAGCCTGTCCTTATTCCTCCTTCCAAGATGCGCAGGGATGAAACGACGCCAGCCTCCGCTAGCTGCAGGAAAAGATGGCCGATACACAGCTTGGTCACATGTCACAGCTTATCGCTTCTCTCAGAATACCTGATGTATTCAAACGTGTGGAAAAAACAACTTCAGGAGAAAAGAACAAGTAGATTTTGAGATGAAATAAACAACACTGAAATTACAAACAAGTTATAAACTTCAAAACTTGGCAGTATAACATGAAATGTGATCACAGCGTACAATTCCCCCAAAATACTCTCAAGATTGCACAAATTACCTTTACTTCGCCGCCTGCATTGCAGCTTGCTACTACACTACTGACTTTATACTGCCTCGCCGTACAGCTGCTACCTTCGCTGATTCTCCTCACTTCTGCAACCTGGGAACCTCTATGTTACTACAACATCAGCCGTCTGGAATCATCTCATGATAAATGTGTTTTTGAACTTTCTACACTCGCCCTATAAAAGATCAGCCCTCCACTTCTACAAATCAGTTCAATGCTGACAGCGGTGTGGTTCTGCTTTCGGCGTATTTAAGTTGACTTAACATCTTTGCTATCTGGACTCTTGTTCAGCACGGCATGGGTGAGAAAAGGCTTGACATTTATATTTTGTTGTGAGCATTAAGTCCTTCATTTCATCAGCTCCGTTAGCCAATCATCTACGAGTGTTTATTAAGCTATCTCGAAATTTATGAAGTTCCCAGAGAAGCACAGTGATTACAGGTGGTTAACGATCCTTTGCATTATTTTGGTTACGTAACTGCGTGTGGCCATGTGGAATATTTTTCTTTACTTATGCCATTTTCAACTACGCGGGACGGTTGCTTCGATTCATGTACCTTCCCCGAGTTCCCCTTTTCCTTTTTCCAATGATGGGGGTTCTTCCTTTTTAATGTTCGCCACTTCTTGTTATTGTTTATCTAAGATTTGGTGTCAGGATTATTTTCTAAAGGTAACTTTCACTGTTGTTATCTTTAAGGCATGTAGAGACAATTGCTCATGGATATCTGTGATCCAAAGTGCTCCCTCTGTTTTCCCATGTAAGCTGTCTTGTATATGGCAACTATTTCCAGGTATTGGGGAGACTCACTTCACTTCACAACAAGCCTAATCCCTTATTAAAATCTCTACAATTATCATTATGAAGGATGCACACTGGTACTAGTCATGCTTAAGGGAGAGTGTTTGCATATAAACCTGAACTTAAGGGTACATGTCTGTGAAGGACCATAATTTTAACTACAAATCACACACAAGATATCACCAGTAATATGTTTCATATACACCCGAAATTCGCTGTACAAGTGTAATTAACCTTTTAGAACCATAACACAACAAAGAAAAATTAGTTAGTCAAGTATTTTAATAATTAGCCTACTTTATCCTTTGTAAGTAATTTACTTTTTGGGAGTGTAGATAGTTTTTAGGTACCTTTATCTCTGAAACTTATAATGATATCCACCATTTTAACTGTATACAGAGAATGTGTGTGTGCATAAAGTAGACCACTACGGAGAACATACAGAAAGAAATGAATTAGAAGCGTTAACTAAAACTTGGTACATAAAAATACAGCAATTTTTTGTTGGGTGTAGCTGAAGTCAAGTCCTAATTTTTTAAGTCCATGATTGTAGTCTACTTTTCTTCAATTATCGTACTGATTCTATGCACAAAGTTTCAGCCTTCTAGATTGAGTAATTTTTGGTCTATTAAATTAAATATATCAGAAAACTAAACTTTCGGAAAATTGGACTTAAAGTTTAACTTTGCTTTTAATGAAAGTTGTGGCGTAACCTGATGTGTTTAACGCATTCCGGCCCCATACTCATCTCAGTTCAGAAGTTCTTCCTCCTTAAATTCCTTTTTCTGGTCCTTGCCTCCTTGGAAATCACCTTGAACATTCCCTCTGCCTCGGCAACTATTCTGTCAATAGCAGTGAGGAGGTAGAGGAATATCCATAATTGCACAGGAAGTTTGTGTTGCTTTATACCCTTTGCCTATACACCGTATACCACAGGCTAGTCTTGTGTTCATATTATAAAGCCTCTTGTTGTTTACCCCTAGGTATACACAGATTCCTCATGACCACAGATACTGTACAGGTGGCCATGGAGAATGTACACTGTCTGACAGAGCAAATGCAACACCAAGAAGGAGTGGTCAGAACTTTATGCCAATTGCAGGGTAGACTGACGTCACTGAGGTATGCTCATGATGTGAAATGCGCCGCTGTGCTGCGCACGTAGCGAACGATAAATGGGACACGGCGTTGGCGAATGGTCCACTTCGTACCGTGATTTCTCAGCCGACAGTCATTGTAGAACGTGTTGTCGTGTGCCACGGACACGTGTATAGCTAAGAATGCCAGGCCGCCGTCAACGGAGGCATTTCCAGCAGACAGACGACTTTACGAGGGGTATGGTGATCGGGCTGAGAAGGGCAGGTTGGTCGCTTCGTCAAATCGCAGCCGATACCCATAGGGATGTTTCCACGGTGCAGCGCCTGTGGCGAAGATGGTTGGCGCAGGGACATGTGGCACGTGCGAGGGGTCCAGGCGCAGCCCGAGTGACGTCAGCACGCGAGGATCGGCGCATCCGCCGCCAAGCGGTGGCAGCCCCGCACGCCACGTCAACCGACATTCTTCAGCATGTGCAAGACACCCTGGCTGTTCCAATATCGACCAGAACAATTTCCCGTCGATTGGTTGAAGGAGGCCTGCACTCCCGGCGTCCGCTCAGAAGACTACCTTTGACTCCACAGCATAGACGTGCACGCCTGGCATGGTGCCGGGCTAGAGCGACTTGGATGAGGGAATGGCGGAACGTCGTGTTCTCCGATGAGTCACGCTTCTGTTCTGTCAGTGATAGTCACAGCAGACGAGTGTGGCGTCGGCGTGGAGAAAGGTCAAATCCGGTAGTAACTGTGGAGCGCCCTACCGCTAGACAACGCGGCATCATGGTTTGGGGCGCTATTGCGTATGATTCCACGTCACCTCTAATGCGTATTCAAGGCACGTTAAATGCTCACCGCTACGTGCAGCATGTGCTGCGGCCGGTGGCACTCCCGTACCTTCAGGGGCTGCCCAATGCTCTGTTTCAGCAGGATAATGCCCGCCCATACACTGCTCGCATCTCCCAACAGGTTCTACGAGGTGTACAGATGCTTCCGTGGCCAGCGTACTCTCCGGATCTCTCACCAATCGAACACGTGCGGGATCTCATTGGACGCCGTTTGCAAACTCTGCCCCAGCCTCGTACCGACGACCAACTGAGGCAAATGGTTGACAGAGAATGGAGAACCATCCCTCAGGACACCATCCGCACTCTTATTGACTCTTTACCTCGACGTGTTTCTGCGTGCATCGCCGCTCGCGGTGGTCCTACATCCTACTGAGTCGATGCCGTGCGCATTGTGTAACCTGCATATCGGTTTGAAATAAACTTCAATTATTCGTCCGTGCCGTCTCTGTTTTTTTTTTCCAAATTTCATCCCTTTCGAACCACTCCTTCTTGGTGTTGCATTTGCTCTGTCAGTCAGTGTATTAGCCAAGGGCATTGCATGTGGTCTTTATAGGATTAATCTTTTAAGTTATGTATTTTTCAGCATAATAGGATTGTGATTGTGGTTATTTATATTGATTTTTATGCGATACTATGTTATCTGTGTTTTCCTCAGAATATTTTTTTATATAATCTTTTCAAATTGAATGTGCATACATCTTCAGTCCGGGAAGCCATATTTGTTTATTTACTTATAGTGCTTAGTTACCATAGCACTTGAATGATCAGCTGGTGATCACGTAAGTAAGGTTAACACATCATGCATTGACATGGATGATTCAAACAGAAGTAATGTTTCAGTTAATGACAAAAGTAATTCCTCTCAGCCTGTGTGTAACCATTGCGGGAAACTGTTGAAGTCCACTCGGGGGGTCAATATTCATATCCCAAAACCACATCCGAATGAACACCGAACACGGCTAGTGAATAGACAGATAGCTGGGGAATCGAACCGCCATGTAAGTACTGAAATAAATTCAGGAACATCTGCAGAACAAGGGCATGAATCTAGAAAAGAAATAAAACAACAAAACACACATAACTCGTACCACCAAGAGCAAATGGTGATATGGAGGGAAAGGCTACAAGGTAACATCAATGATTCTGAATTTTTCTTATTTGTAGAAGACTTTATAAAGTTTATGTCCACTGCAATTGATTTTTTGCCTGGGCCTAAACACCCAGCGAGGAAATTTTACGAGGCGCGTAAAAAGAAATCGTATGTTAATACGGGAAGATATAAACAAAGTTCAAATCCGCAAAGGTCCGCTAATAGGGATAGAGGAAAAAGACGAAGTAAATATTTATATCAGTTAACTCAATTTCAGTTCCACAATTAACGTAGGAAAGCAGTTAGAACTGTCCTTCATGAAAACAGTGAAAGATGTCTGATTAATTCTCAACATGTATATGGCTATTTTCGTGAAATATTAGGACATGAAAATAATTCAGTGAGAGAAAATTATCCCTCAAAAATGAGTGAAGCTACACAAACGGTTTACAATGATACGTTTAATGATGTTATATCCAAAGATGAAATACAGCTTGCAAAAAGTAGAATTGCGGTAGACACTTCACCTGGACCTGATTACGTCATCGTTAGAGCTATCAAAAGTGACATCGCTTCCGAGATAATTGCCACAATAGCCACTCGTATGCTTCAAACAAGACAGGTACCACCGTGTTTTAGAAAGGCAAGAACCGTTCTTATACACAAGGGAGGTGCCCCTGATGACATTGTAAACTGAAGACAATCACAATATTTTCTGTTGTTACGAGAGTAATTGAGCGAGCTCTTGATAAACGCCTGAGAGAATACGTTGTTTTTAATCCACAAAAACGGGGATTTATATCTTCAACTGGTACACATATCAATACTTCTACACTCGATTCGGTTTTAAATTCCGCGAAACTGAACAAAACTGACCTAACAGTGATTTTTCTAGACGTCAGAAAGGCGTTTGACAACATTGAGCACCTTCATTTACATGACACCTTGAGGACATTAGGAATACCTGAGAAATTAAAGGAACTAATAGTTAATCTCCAGACAGGAAACACTACAAAAATAGAAACTGGAACTGGAAAGACAGCCACCTTAAGCCTAAAAAGGGGTGTTATGCAGGGCTCACCTCTTTCTCCCTGTCTCTACAATCTAGCGACAGATCATATTTTAAACGAACTAACTGAAGACTCTCTCACAAGCCACTATGGATTTTCTTTAGTACCACATCTTCCACCTTTAACGATCATGGGTTTCGCTGATGACTTGGTTGTCATAGGAAATAGTCGAACAGCAGCACTTGAGCTCTCGAAAATAGTCACAAGGAGATTTCATGAAAGAGGGCTTTATATCAACCCAGTGAAATCTACGGCAATCTGCATCGAATGCGGAAAGTTAATCGAAGACCCAGCTGAATTTAAGAGCTATAATATATCGAGTTTGCAACGTGGGGAAACAATCCGCTATCTGGGAGTTAACTTTTCAAATGAAATAATTTTTCAACCTACACAGGAGCTTAAAAAAATCACAGAATAAAATGGAGAAATTGGTTTTTCTCCACTATTACAGGCTGACCAGAAATTTAAAGTAATAAACACAGTTATATGCCCATCTCTCATATACCCATTCCAAACTATCAAGCCAGAGAAGATTCCGAAAAAGTTCCTTGCTGATACAGACATACTAATTCGAAGTGCTCTTAAGGAAATTCTTCAAATACCTGCAGATATTCCTAATGGAATGGTCTACACTGAGAAAAAATATAAGGGGTTGGGACTCTTCTGCGCCACTGGGAAGCTCATCTTCAGCACATGAACATCTGTAAGGTACTATTAAGTTCAGGTGACGAATACATCCGTGCTACAAGAAATCTGAAAGAAGAAATAACTCTCTCACTACAATCCCCCAATGTCCCTCCATCCGACAATTTACTACACCCACGCCTAGAGATAACAGATGCCAGGAAAGTGAGAAGAGTACTGAGAGAAAGGGCATTCAGTGAGTGGTGCAACTTACAGCAGAAAGGAAGAGGTGTATGTTTGTACAATGAATACACTCCTGCCAACTCCTGGATTCGGGACCATCAAGGCTTATCATGTAGTGAATGGCGTGAAGCAATTAAGATGGCAGCAAACATTTCAGCAGTTAGATCGGTACCAGGAAGATCTCAGAACGATTCCCTTTATAGGCGCTGCCTCAATGAGATTGAAACTCTTGCGCATGTTTTGGGATCTTGTCCTTATGGTGAACTTTTAAGGAATACGCGTCATCATAACATCCGCTCGTTAATTGCGGCGACGCTAAAAGAGCATGGTTTCCAGGTATTTGAAGAGGTTCATGGCTTAACGAACAACGGAAGCCACAGAAGGATTGACATCATTGCTTTCAAGAATAAGAAGAGAGGTTACATCATCGACCCCACAATTCGCTTTGAAAGCCATAAGTCACAGCCCTCAGATGTTAACCTAGAGAAGGGGAATATATACTTACCAACAATTCCTTACTACAGGGAGAAATACCAGTTAGAGGAAATCGACATAGTAGGTCTGATGATTGGAGCAAGGGGAACGATTCCCGCTTTTGCCGCTAATTTCTGGAAACAGATGTCTCTGCCAGTTACAACGTTACGGGAGACTGCCATCATAGCCTTAAGGGGCTCACTGATAATTCTAAGAAATCACTGTTACAATTAGGTTACCTTCAACATTTCTCAAGTACAGAATATCTATTTCTCTTCTGAATATAAATGTAAACGTATACTTTGTCGCAAGGCAGCCTCTGCATGAGAGGAAGTATTTCATAAAGTAAAATTTATACCATCTTCAAGCAGTTCAATACTACTTTCACTTTCACAACATTTACACATTAGACATTTGTTCAGTAAACTGCACACAACACTCAGTTCAATTGTCACAGACCCAGCATTTATGTTTGGAATCTTTTCTTCACTAAAGTTACTGCTGTATGAATCGTCCAAATATTTCAGTTTATTTTTGAAGCACTTGATTGCACCTTAACCTCACTCTCACCAGAACCATTGCTGGTATTGCTTTGTGTTTCTTAATCCTTAGATGTAAATCTATTTTCGTAGAACTTGCACCTGCCGGCACCAAATTTCCTTGTCCTCGGCATATCTGTGGAAATATTTGATACTTATATTTTAAGAAAAACTGTTGTGATCAACACTATAGTTTTATTTATTACTGATGTGGAGAAAGACGAACATCGTGCAGGTTAGCCAACTTTTGAAATTTAAATTTACTGTTTTTGCACAGAAATTACCTTTACTGCCCCAAAGTGACTTGTTCAGGAAATACTATGAAGTTTAAATACATTTGACATGTAAAGGGGCGTGGCAGAGTTCTGCAGATATTTAAGATTAGGGTTGTAAACGTTCCTGAAACATTAATAATATGCACTTATTGTATATGGTTGGATTCAGGAAAGACTGGGGGATAGTATAAGAGCATTTTTTTTTCTAAAAAAAATTGCGTACATGTTCCCTTAAAATACTAACTATGATTAGAAGTAAATAATACATAACAATAGTACGATATAGACAAGGAGAATATTTCAGTGATATACAATCCCTGGCCAAATTAATATGACCACTTAAGGACACCTAGAAAAATAAACTTTAAATTGCCTTTATGTATTTCATTCATGTTTTATTTATCTTAATTGTGTGTGTTACCGTGGTTTGGTAGATTAGCAGAGGTGAAAGAAGGTGCCGGGTTGAATGGGTCTAACTACTTTGACAAGAAAGAATTAAAACTGAAATGGAAGGTTTTTTTCGAAAAGCAACAAGTTAACAAACTCTCACTTCGAGAGGTAACAATTACACAGCAAATTAAAAACAAGATTTAGAAAACAATTCAAGATTTTAAATCTTTAACATACTTCGGCTACAAGCCCTAAGTTTTACAATTTCTGAGTTCCTAGCTCAAAACCCAAACTTGTTTCAAGGGCAGAAATCCCCTAATAACATGGAGCAGTTGCTCCCACTTTGCAATGTCACGCCTCCCAGAGGCACAATTACAATACATGAAAAGAGCCGACACACTCTCAGTTTTTCAAGCCTACTCAAGGCAACACCAAGTGAACATTTAATAATTACTGGCCTTACCAGGCACTATTTACCAAAATAAAGCAGGGGTATCTCGTACCCAACCTACGGGGCCTTCGTGTAAAAGAAATTACAGTAAATAAATGGCCCGAATACAAGGTGAAAGGAGGCGAATACTTGCACTCCTTGATGTAACTTCTTAAAATTAACGGGCACTAGGCCGATGAAATAGGGGCTATTCCCAAACTATGGAGGTGACTCGTATAATGAATAAATTTGAAAACATTTAGGAAGAGACGAAAATCAGTTACCAAAACGTAGTCACATCAAACCAAAATGGAGGGGAGCTCGAGAGGGTAAAGCACTCTCTATCCCCGATTTTCAGTTAAAGACATTTACATAAGCCGGCAGAAAATTATATTACAGAAAGATAGGTTACATGGTAAAGGTTTCGAAACTTTTCCACGGGTTAAACTGATGAGCTAGCAAGAAATAAAGATGTTTAAACGGCCATTACCTTGCTGAAGACCTGCTGCCTGATGAAATAGGCGCTTCCCGCCTCTTGCTTTACTTCCACACACTTAGTTAGGCGTTGATTAAGTGACCAGGAGACGTGAAAATCAGCAGTTCTTATACCCTCGGGGAAAGTTCGAGACCTTTCATAAATAAAATAGCCACACCCACTTAATTTTATTGGGTCGCTTAAAGTTACACACCAAATCGAAGAAGAAACCTGTGATTGGTAGGAAATTAATTACAGAAATTCTGGATTGGCTAAATTCGAAACTGACGGAAAGAAAGAGAAATATTGCCAACCCGCAAATGAATGAACGAAATTTAGCAAAGAACAAACTTATGAATACAAAATTTCTTCAAATAAAGTTCCTTCACTTCGCACCAGGGTGCATGATCATAGTTTTTCGACAGTGACATCTATGAGAGAATGTCCAAACTTCTTGATAAATAGTAAACAAAAACAAGTCGAAATTCACACAGTGACATCTTCAGAGGAAAGGTTTAAGTAGGTCCAGTTTTAAATTCAGTGTTTCTCCAGTAGAGGAGTTCCAATTGGCGCAAGATTTAAACGTGCGGCGTAGAGGTGTACCTCCCGGTACAGTGTGAAATGTAACTAGAAATACATATACACAGAGAATAACACAACTAATCACAAAACTCAGATTTGAACCCTCATTTAACTGTCAACACTAGTATTTTGTCACTTCTCCTTTTGCTGCAATAACGGCCTGCACTCTGCGAGGCATGCTAAGTATGCATCGTAAGCTCATATCCTTCAATTACTGGTTGTGGTTCCAGTGGAATATGATCCGTTCAAGTAATGCATCCTCGTAGTGACACTGTCTTTTGCCACTTCCCTCTTTAACAGTTCCCATACATTTTCAATTGGGTTGAGGTCGGGAGAATTACCTGGCCAGTCCAACAGAAGAACTTCCTTTTCCTTCAGGAATCTTTTGACAGTCTTTGCAGTATGGCAGAGCGCACCATCTTGCATAAATATTTTCTTTTCATCTCCTTTGAACCAATCCCGGAGTTGTGGAAGAAGTCGAGTTTGCAGAACATTGATGTACAGCCTACCCATACCTCTGCCACTAATCACTGACCATATCACCACCGAAGTTGGATGTTTGATAGTCTTTATCACACAATCTTCTCTTAATAAACTGAGCCTTATTCATTAAAATCTGGAAGGTGCTTTCGTCACTAAAGCATACCTGCAACACAAAAGCACTTGGTGAAATTTTTAAAACTACGCATTTTTTCTAATCAAAATGTTGAATTGGAAAACATACTGGTCTCCAGTCTTCTACAGTGAAGTGTTTGTGCGCCTTAGCCCATTCCAACCGTTGCTTCGTCATCCTTGGATTAAATCTTGGCTAGCGAGCAGGTCTGCAGCTTTTGTAGCCCAAGTCTGCCAGTCTCCGCCAAACTGTTCTGGTAGACACTGGATTTCCTGCATCGTTTAATTTCCTCCTTATGTTGCTGTTCGTTGCTGCTCTATCTTCTATTATTGTTTTTCACAACATTCGTTCACCGCAAGGCGACATCACCTTTTTTCTGCCACATTTGCTCTTGCGATTCGATGCCATATGACTGATATTAGCCACTGAAGTTTTTAAAACTCTAACTTTTTTTGCTATTTCTCGCTGAAAAAGATTAGTTTCAGTCAACAGACCTTGAATTTGGTTGGTGACAGATCCTTTTCTAAGCCCATTTCTGAAAACAGAACGATTTGAGGTTAGAATTGGAAAATTTTGTTAATTTTCTCCGAAAGGAGCATAAACTTATCGTGAACAGGCGTGAAATATATGTACTTGCAAGCAGAAATCAAAATAATTGATTAGGTTTAACTTACCATTAGAATTTTACCTTTAAACAGCAACTTGTGTGCAGAGAAAATGAATACAAGAGCGACCGCATTTCCCTCCATAAGTATAAATTGGCGCCAACATGTAAACAGTGTAACCAATATACAATATTTTTCACAACTCACCCACTTAAATGTTTCCTTGATATATAAATGCACATACAGTCTTCCTACAGACACTTTCCAGTGTCGAAAATGGTTAAATGAATCCATAAAGAGAGAAAATATGAGGTGGTCATATTAATTTGGCCAGTGACTGTATGTAACATAAGTATTACATACTTTCGCGATTTTTCTTGGTTGTGGCAGTGAGTTTACAGACGAGGAGGTGACAAGAGTAAGCTAATAAACATAGGGCTACTGAATTATTTTATATTTTATACGAGTTTATTGAGTTGAGTTCTAAAAACTGACCACGTACGTCACAAAAATTTACTGTAAATTTATTTATACCTATTTCCTTATTTTAATTACATTTGTGATACTTCAGGAAAGGTGATATTTAGTAGTTACAGTAAATTAAGTGAAACCTATAATCAATTCATTACATGAATTAGAACAAAAGGTAAGTCATACTTCCTGCAGACTTTTACCTTAATTACTGTATCTTAATCTCCCTCATTGAGGCAACTGACAACAGCCCCACATTAACCCTTTGAGGCCGACCTCCATACGAGGTATAGACACCTGCAGGCCCAACATAATTTTGTTGTTGCTCTTAAAAGAATGAATGTTGTAGAGATGGACATGGTATACCATTGACAGTAAAGACCTCTACCTTCCTTGTATGTATGAATCATCCCAAATCAGTGTTTCTGTCTTTCGCTCTGAAGTGTTTGAAATAGTCTGATCCCTGTCCGCTTGAGAGCACGAAGTCGAATATAGCAGATGTACGTTTCATTACGGGGTGTTTCCTCACGTAGATTGATAGTAGAAATCGCAATTTCTTCACTGATATGAATGTTGACATCATCTGGTGAATTCATACACCGTAATTCTTCCAATGCCTTGAAATCTCCTACGACTCGTAATTACTTGAGAAGAAATACATATATAGATTAACCACCCAATGAATTACGAAGTCAATACGGCCAATATGAGCTGACTACTTATTATCATATTTAATTGACTCACTGTCAGTTTGAAATAACATTGCGATGCGCAGAAGGAAGGCAAGGTGCAATTTGAATGAAAGGGAAGTAATACAGGTTTAATAAATCAGACGATATCAGCACTACACCAGACTAAACTGAGCGAAGCCAGAATGGGCGTATTAACGAAAGAAATGGGAGTGCATGGTGCGCAGCAAAGTAACGGACGACGAAACACGCCAAAGTATACGCCCTCTTTCTCATGAACTATTCGACCCATTAACCTGGGATTGGTGCCAAATAAATCTTCGAACTATTGTTCTCAGATCTTCCACTCAGTTACTGAGACAAAGATTACCGAAGTTTTCACTGCATTGCGAAACATCCCAGGCAAATACAAGAACGTAACTTTCATTCTGTACAAATGCGGAAGGTCCCTTCTCTATTACTAAACTATCAAGGTAAATACAAAGTTAATGTGAACTACATTATTTTCAGTCTCTTCTGTAAACGTCTGAAAATAATCTGGATTAAACTGTATAAACTTCATGATCTGTATTGTCAGTGCTTGTGATGTGAAAATGGGTACTAATATTTACTGGACATAACTGAATTATAACATCAAAGCATCTAAGAGTATTTATTTATTCATCTGTCGTGTCGACTTGGGTATCGAGCCGTTATCAATATTATCGGCCATTGTTGGAACTGTTACCTAACTGTGGAGGTTACCAGACCAATTTAATTCAAGTTTCTTATCCATTATTGTCACGCATTTGACTGGACTATGTGATGCGCTGAATTATCATTTGTAACCTCTGCGCACCTTCGCGGTGCACGCGTTGAATTATGGGACTGGCTAGTCCCCCAGCTCAGTGTGCGAGCTCAGAGTCTGGTCGCCGCTACACTCCAAGATGGCTGTGTTGTGTGAAGCTCCCAAGTGGACGGCTTGGCAAGAAGGGAAAGCGATTGCAATGGAGCCTGACTCCGGTGGTTAAATGATGATGTTAGGGCTAGGCCCTGTTATTCTTTGAAAGTTATCCAGTGTGCTCCAACCTTAATATTTTCTTAATGTAACATGTAAACTTGGTGCTGTGAGTTAACCGTTATCGGTATGAAAAGTTTTAAGTGTCTTGTAAGTTGGATATCTTAACTCCAAGTAAGTACTGAAAATTATAATTTATTGAAGGGATTCCGTTCGTTCAGACACTAGAGTGAGTAATTTCATCGTGGACATGACCAACATCATAAACGCAACTTTTGGTATAGTGTAAGCTTGTAAGCAAAATTTGATATATATTTGAACTGAATCCGTTGGAAAAAGAAAATTAATGTAATGTAGGGAGATCGGGATCGCTAGTAATGCGTCTATGAGGTGGTATTTTGTGTAAGTGATTTTATCTTACGGTTTTGTCGGTGTGCATTATTGCCAACTGTTTTTCTTGATGTTCATAATGATGATTAATACTATTATTATTACTTTTATTCTTTTAGTAATTCATTTCGGGGCGTGTTTTCTCCCTTAATTTTTCCCTGGTTTGGTGGTATTTGCTGTCTGATTTTAGTCCTATTGCCTTCGTGGCTGATTATTTGTACGTGATTATTATTTCATTGTTATGGGCGTTAATTTATGACACCTCATATTCGCACCGTAGCGCAATCCAGGGCCCCCTCTGTTCTAAAGTATGTAAGCCGCAGGGGAATTGATTAACTAAAGCTAATGTAAACTGGTACTATCACCTCTTGGATAAATAATAATAATTATTATTATTTTTAATAATTTAAAATCTAAAAATTGAAATTTGCTGGTCGAAATTAAGTTTAATAATGGGGGTCTTCTTTCGTTGCCTTATAACATTTCTCCCATTGTTTGTGTTCCTTGCTTTTGTCTTTTGTTGCGTCATGTCATCCCTTCTTATCTAATCTGATGATACGTTATTTTTGTGGGTGGCTTTGATGATTATTATGGGATCTGGGCTTCGCGTCGGTAACTGGTAGCTCCTGTTGTGTGCTTCAGTGTTCTATTATTATTATAATTATGTGCGCACCGTTAATTGTAAATTTCCTCTAATATAGTTCATTTTGTTGGGGTTGCTGTGCGCTATTATTTTATTGTGTTTTCATCTAGCTCGTTTCTTTGGTGTAATGTTAATTCGCGGTTGGAGCCACTAATTTTTTTTCCTTTTTCGTGTGTCCTTGTGTGCGTCTTGTAATTTAGCATTTTAGTAGTGTAGCAAATTTCAATTTTAAGGAGATTTTATATCGCGGGCCCGCATATCGGTTGCAACCAATTTTTAAATAAATTTTAATCTTTCTGTATGTAAGGTACTGAGTTAGTAATGAATTTTCAAACATTAATTTTGCTGGAAGCCTATGTTAATGTGAGCTTCATTTCATCTTAATTTCAACTTTATTTTAAAATACTGTTTCTCTCAGTTAGTTTAATTGCATTTTTAAATTTTTGGAAAAAGATATATATATATTTATTGTTCTTGTTTTATACCATTTTCAAATTACATTTACTTGGTAAATTTTCTTCATTTGAAATTTATCTCGTGTGTCATTCAGTAGCTAGCAATATTTACCTGGCAACCTGTCAAAGTTATGTAAGACCCTGGCCTTTTTATTCTCGCCTTTGCCCTCCACGCTTCATATTTTATGCTACTGCCCTTCGGTAAGTATTGTGCTTGTTTTCTTCTTGATGTTTGTGCTTTTCATTTGGATGTTTTGTTTACTAATTGGTAAGGTTGCAGTGCTGAACTGTGCAAAGTATAAGTCTTTGTTTTTTTCCTCCTATTCAAAACCATATTCAACCTCCGGAGGGGGGTTACAAATTCATTTCAAGTTTACTTAAAAGAACAAGCATGTTTCGGTCATTCTTTATGGACATTTGAGGTACAGATTGTATTGTACTGAGTTTGAAATAATCTAGATATACGGTACGGTAGTATAAAAATTCACAATTATGGTACACTACACATAAACATTCACAAATTGTGGACCTATATTTTTTTGATAAAACAAAAATTGCGTTTGGATAACAATCGTCTGATGTTGCTAAACTAATTATATATTGAGTCTGATACCCATGAACAGATTACACACAACCTTAGCCATACAATAATAGTTTGCTTACAGGCGGAGTCATTATCATTGACAGTGCTCTATTAACTTTGATGAAACCTCCTCCATTATTCTGACGCTTTTAACAACAGGCAGCCATGAAATAGGTTCACAGATTCTACGGTCATTAGACAAGAATGGGAGAGAAAAGTGGGAAGCAACAGTGAAAGATATGGACTTTGCAAAATCTAGCAGAAAATCTTGGAGGGTCTTAAATCGACTTACTGGAAAGCATTATTCTAAAGAGCAGTGCACTAACTTGAGTCCAGATGCCATTGCAAATAGAATGGTTGAAGTCACCTGAGACAAGAGAGATAAATGCCATACGAAAACTGTGAAGTGTAAGCTCACCGAGCTCAAACATGGAACAAAGAAGAATGAGGAACTGTCTAGACCATTCTCTATTCAGGAAGTTGAAGCTGCTCTCAAAATGCTGAAAACCGGTAAGGCTGCTGGCCCTGATAATATCTTCAACGAATTCCTTCGAAATATGGGTCCACGTAGCATAAAATGGATCACTTCTCTTTTTACTTACATCCTTCAGATTAATAACCTGCCCAAGCAGTTCAAGCGGTCAAAGGTTATCGCCCTTCTTAAACCTGGAAAGTCAGAGGAGAGACCTGAAAACTACCGCCCAATAGTACTTCTCAGTTGCACTTATAAACTCTTGGAGCGAGTCCTCCTCACTAGGATAGCACCACTCATTGACGCTGTAATTCCCCCAGAGCAAGCTGGTTTCAGAAGAAATCGTAGCTGCACTGATCAAGTTTTGTCTCTTACCACTCACATCGAGGCACGCTTCCAAAAGAAGTTAAAATCAACAGCTATCATTATTGATCTGACAAGTGCATATGATACTGTCTGGCAGCATGGACTAATTCTTAAAGTGCTGGGAGTAATTCCCTGCTTCAAAATTGCAAACCTAATTCCCAACATGCTCTGTGAGACAGAGTTAATACTGTAGTATTCCTCGGTGATTCTAAAAGTCGCAAAAGAAAATTAAGTAACGGTCTGCCACAGGGATCAGTATTGGCCCCAGTCCTCTTCAACCTCTACACCCATGACTTGCCACCAACCACAGCTACTAAGTTCATCTATGCAGACTACATTGCACTGGTAGCTCAAAGCAGAAATTTTGAGGATGGAGAAGGCATTCTTTCAGCAGACTTGGTCAAAATGGCAACTTTCTTCAAGTCTTGGCGTTTGATCCCTAGTGCTTCTAAGACCGAGGTTTCATGTTTTCATCTCAGCAACCGACTCGCAAACTATGAGCCATCTGTCTTATTTCTTGGTGAAAAACTAAAGTACAACCCGTTCCCGAAATATCTAGGAGTCACACTGGACAGAACTCTGAGCTACAAAGAACATCTCACCAAGCTCTCTCACAAAATCGCTACAAGGAATAACATCCTACATAAGCTTTGTGCCTCGGCTGACTGCTTACGATTAACGGGTATCAGTCTTGTCTACTCTTCAGCGGAATACTGTGCCCCAGTGTGGTTGGAAAGTGCACATGTGCATAAAGTGGATACTAAGTTGAATGATACCATGCGCTGCATAACTGGTAGTGTAAAGTCAACACCTCGCCACTGTTTACCCGTACTTAGTCATATCCCTCCACCCCACCTGAGGAGAAAGGAAGCTCTGCTGAGAGAAGCAAAGAAGATCTGGTCATCTCCCTCATTACCAGTTCACCAGGAATTTTGTTACTCATCGCCACGACGACTTCGATCTAGGAGACCAGCAAGTATACTCGCTGGCAGACTCTTGAGGGATAATTTTAATCTAAACGAGAGCTGGCGGGATGAGTGGTCAATTTCAACATCTGGAACGCATGCTCATGACCTAAATCCAACCCTGAAAATGAAGGGATTCGACCTCCCAAGAAAACTATGGTGTCGCCTCGACAGACTGAGAACTGGGCATGGACGCTGCAATTTCTTACGCCATAAGTGGGGTTGGATGATTTCTCCAATTAGTGAATGCAATGAAGAGGAGCAGACCATGGCCCATGTCATCCCGCGCTGCCCTCTTCATGCCTACTCCGTAAGCCCCAGCTACCTGTTTCATCTTTCAGAAAGTGCTGTAGAGTGGCTGAAACACTTGGACCTGGACTTATACATTTGTAGTTATAATCACCATACGATTAAATAAATAAATAAACCTTCAGAACGAGCATCGACAATTATCTACAGGCACTCGAAATATTTTTATCAATAAAATCAAGTATACACGCAAGAGAAGAGAATACTTCTCCTCAAACAACCATTCTGAACAAACTGAATTTACTATGAGAATATACAACAATTTAATTAAATTTTGGCATGATGATCATATGATTTTAATATTTTAATGGGAACGGATACTCAGTATTTTAAAAACAACTTTTACTGAATTGTGAACTTGTGAAAATTAGGCCTACTTTCTACAGAGTCCTTGCAGTTATCCTACTAAGTCTTAAACCTGTTACCATGGTATAAAATTTATATTAATATTAATAGTTCGTGGTGTAGGTTACTGTAGTCAGTTTGTGAATCAGGGACAACAGATGAATGACCTGGTAAATAGAACTGAGACTCTGGATACCAGTTGCTACAGAATAGGAGTGGACATCTCGAGAAAACTGTGAGTCACGGCCCTGCTTGTGAAAAGTTACTGCAAGTAGCTCGCAGTTGTGAGACAGTATCACTACATCGGCCTGTTTTCAGAGGAACATTGCTGCAAGGGAGTAAAGTTGGTGGAAGTGGGATATCTTATTCATGGGTTTTAAGTAACGTACATGAAATGAGTGAGAATGATTGCTGGTACAAACAGGTGGGGACAATGGTAGAAGATTATTCAGAATGAAGGGAGATAAAGGCCAAGTTATGTATGAACTCATTCGATAAATGTGTAAACCTGGGTATTTTTGGGATCATGTAAGGCGAATGGAGGATGATGTGTTATCGAGGGGAATAATGGACTCAGCCATAGAGGGTAAGTGAAGTAGCAGACTAAGACGACGATGGTTAGACTGTTTCTAAGGAGGTAAACATTAAAGGTATGGAATTTAATGAGGCCACGAAGCCTTACAGACTTACCTTATCACTCCTTCCAAGTTATACGGAGAAGAGAGAGTGTGACAAGCTGCAGGAAGTGATGGCCGATACACAGCTAGGTCACGTGTTACAGAGCTAATTGCTTCTCTCGCAATAACTGTTACATTCACAAGTACGTAGAGTTGTGTAAAAAAACTCTATAAGATGAACGTGTGGATCAGTCTCAATCACTTGGTAGACAACTTCAGACATAAAAGAACAAACAAATACATTTTGAGATGAAAGAAACAAACAATGCTGAAATTACAAACAAGCTATGAACATCAATATTTGTCGTTGTAACATGAAAGGTGTCCACTGGGTCACATGTCTATGTGCCTTGGTAGAGCACGTGTTACCTCACACCTGTAGACACCTACATACAGGACGTGCTGAAAGAATTTGTTTACCAGTCAGACGACTCTATCTAGGAATGCACATGAATTACGAGAGAAGACTGTCTTCAGCGACCAGTGTTCGTACACATGTTCCACAATCTACAGGAATCTTAGGAAAAGGCGTGTTGCATTGCGCCACACATTTTGACGGAGTTGCACAGCGAAGTGTGTATCAGTCCGTGCCAATGTTCCAAAATAAAGTAACAGCTGTTCAGAGCCTATCCAAACATATGAGGAGGTGGAATGAGCGAAGGAGACTTTTTCGGATACATCAGCGGATGTCCAACGAACAGTTAAGGGTGTTTTTACACTTCTCTATAAGCCTTTATTGGAAAGCTCTCATAGACCAGGGTCACATCTCTACGTTGCTAATTAACATGTCTCTCAGCATTGCTGTCCATTTTGATACAGCAACAGCATCTGCGCTCAGACCAGCTACACCATGCCATGGAAACTCCGAGCTTTGTATGTTTCAATTTGTACCAATAAAATCATGTGATCGCTATCAGACGAGCAGACACAGAGAGACAAAAGCCCGCGGATATCTCTGATCCATCATGATCCTTCTGTTTATCAGTGTAAGCTGTCATGTATAGGAGAACTATTTCCAGCGGAGACCGGTTTCATTAAATAACGAGCTTCACCTCTTCTCTAAATCTCTATGAAGTATATATACTGACACGAATTTGCCGAAGGGAGAGTTTTTACTTATAAACATGTTAAGTATTTTTACAGGTAAATAACACATAATATTGGTATGATATGGAAAAGGAGGACAATTGAGTGATACATGTTACATAAATATTACATACCTTCATGATTTGTCTTGTTTGTGGCATGATTGATTGTATTTTACCATACGAGATTACTGAGTAGATTTCTAAAATCTCACAATGCGTGACATATCAATTTGATTTGTTTATACACATTTCTTTATTCCAAACACATTTTTGATACTGCGGGAAAGGTTGTATTCATTAATTAAACTAAGTTAACGTAAAAATTATAATCAATTCATTTTGAAAATTACAACAAAATTTGAATCACAACTAAGGTACCCACTACCTGCCGTCTTGTTTCCTAAAACAGGATAATTCACAGTTAACTTTCAGGATTCCAAGATAATAATATGGAGGAAATGCTATGGTAAGGAACCAAGCTCTGACAACCTATGAACAAATGAGCCCTTAAAGCAGCGCTATTCAGTACAACAAACGTAAATTATAAGCCGTGGTTCAGCTTCTTACTGTGTTGCAAACTTACTAAAGGACAACACTCATTCCGCGCCAACTACATATCATTCATACAAGAACTGAGATGATACGCCATCTGGAGAAACACAATTTATGAAGCAACTTGTGCTAAATTCAATACAGCCAATATTTACTGGTAGGCTGAATGGCATCCTCGATCAGTGTTGTGTGAAGAACACTTAAGGAGATCCCGATCATCTTCCTTCCGACGAAAGACACAGGATAATTTACAACAAGATGAATGGGTTTATTTTATACAGCCCAATGAATATATTAAGATGGTTATGTGTAAACACATCTCCATTTCCACCATTCGCGAACATGTACAATATGGCGCGGCTCGAACAGTGGCAACACAAGGCTGCCAACTTACGAATCTTTACAAGACCATTTGGCTGGATGGGTTAGGTCCGGCTGGTGAGAAAAGCTTAGGGATGACTGCTCACCAAGGCGGCATGGGGAAGGGGGAAAACAACAAATTTAAAGCCGCGAAGCTGACCCCATGATTCTAGTACACAATGTTACGTCACCACTGGTCTGCCTAGTGACAAGACCACTGGTCTGGATAGTGACAAGACCACTGGTCTGGATAGTTACGTGACCACTAGTCTGGCTAATGACAAGACCACTGGTCTGGATAGTGACAAGACCACTGGTCTGGATAGTGACAAGACCACTGGTCTGGATGGGTAGGGTCCGGGCAGTCACCAAACCATTGGGATGGAGTCCTCCATAATTTCTGAAAATTGTCACCTCTACTTTTCAACACATGTGCCGACAATTCTGCGATGTCCTTCTACATTTGTTGTTGTTTTTGTTTGAATCATCAGCCCATTGACTGGTTTGATGCAGCCCTCCGTGCCATCCTATTCTGCACCAACCTTTTAATTGTACATATCTGCTTCACCCTACTTCTGCTCTATTCTGCCTGTCATATTCTCACCTTAGCCTACCCCTACCGTTCTTACTGGCTACACACGCTGAACAAGTGCTGGGTGCTATCATTTTATCTCTCCCTCTCATCAAATTTAGCCAAATCGATCTCCTCTCACCAATTCGATTTAGGGTGATGATGTTAGTCTCTTACGTATCTTATTGCTTTTGGTGAAGGGAGTGATAACCTTGAGACCAACAGATTTATGTCGGTTTCAAACAACAGGTAGACGATTTTTCATTTCATAATTCTTACCATGCTCCACAGAGATTAACAGCTCGGAAATTTTGGTTAAGAACCCAATGACTATCGACCTCTAAAACCCATCCCGCTTACTTAGAAAGTGTGCATCGTCAAATTCCCTTCAAAAGTGAAGAAAATTGCTACAAAGCGAATCAAGATTGAGGCTCTCTATTACTCTACATTGCATTTGGAATAACAAATTGTGAAGCAAGTTCTCAACGAGTTATCAAAAAGGAATCATTCAGGGAGAGTCATTTCTCTTTGTGGAAAGACAAAGCTGAAATCCTTTCTTAACTTGTCAAAGCCCAATGTCACCTACAGGTGGCACCTAATATTAATCAAATTTCCTGCTTAAACTTCTCTGACTGTTGGAAGTACTCAAAGAAAGGTCTTGGAATTTGAAATGGACCAATTTTAATTCGCAGCCTGCACTGGACAGTCAGCTCACGCTCAAGTACAAGAGGAAACTGACTGGATTGAAATGGAGAAGTAACTGCGCGTTATTATGTCATGGAAAGCGTGTGATAAAAGGTAATTATATTTTGCAGTTCATGCATGTATATCGCTTAAAGGATCAGAAATGAATGTGATATATTCTTAAGCATAATATTATAATTTAAACATGTGTTATTGACATGAAGGGCATGATGTTACCTGTATGTGTCATTGGTCACATAAAGTAGGCTTTTTGTCCAGTTTCTGTTATGAAGAGTATCTGATATTCATTTCATGTTTTCTCTCCCTTTTCAGTCTCACATTGGATGAGGTACTAGAAAAGTTGGAAGATCTATATACCTATAGATTATATTACTGTGTTTCTACAAAATGACAGGTATTTTACAGATGAGAGAAGTTGCGATGAGGCAACTAATTCTGTCGATCTCAATCCCCTTCCCGGTAGAATGTTGAAGTTGACAGTGGAAATAAATATATCAGCAGATGATGGTACGCCGGTACCTCCTAATTAAATGAAGCAGGCGCCAGGTTTTTCTGGGGCAAATAAACGAGAACCTTCTAAGGAAAAATACAATAAGTTGTGGGCAGCTACGGAGGAGAATTTTATTTTCCGATTGGGTGAGGGACGGGCATGAGGAACCTTCAGAATATGATGGACCGCAACTGTATCCAGTTCAATGTTTTGAGTTACTGTTCATTGCAGAAGAATATCATTGTGAAAATGTCAAAATTTAACGTTGTGCACAGGAACCATATGTTAGACATAAATTCAGATGACATAAGGGTTTATATCACTGTACTATTTTTGACTGGCAAAACACATCTGGAAAACATAAGAATATTTTTGGAAATAAAATTAGATGTTTACAATAACTTACTTTCCAAAGCATGAGAAGAAATACACTTCCAAAAATTAATCAGTATTTGTATCCTTCAGAAAATATGAATCTTCCCCTCAATAACGAACTTAGCAAGGTACAAAAATACTCCAAATTTCTTAATCAAAACTCTGGGCAGTAATTTGAGGGAATCGGTTCACGTGATCTTGTAGTGGATGAAGCAATGGTTTCCTATTACAGCCGTCACAGCGCCAAGCAAGGGGAAACCTCTAAGGTTCGGCCTTAAACTGTGATCAATTCCTACGCGATTTGCTTACCCCGTAGCCTTTGAGCCTTAACAAGGATCTAAACCAGCGCAGCATCCGCGACAGTCCAATATGCGTTAAGAGCAATGGTTGTCTTCGGAATTGAAAGTAGGCTACCAGCAGGCTGCAAACTGTAACTATACTGATCAATGTAACCTACAGGTGGCACCCCTGTATTCTTTTTTTTGTGGAACACTTTCCCTCTAGTTTTTTAGTTTTGCTTTGTTTTTCGTAATGTAGCTAACATAATCTAAAATGAAATACATAGATCTATTTTGTACATTGTATTTGGGCTTTGACGGGTTAACATGGTGTGTGTGTGTGTGTGTGTGTGTGTGTGTGTGTGTGTGTGTGTGTGTGTGTGTGTGTGTGTGTGGTAACTATCGCAGACTCAACGAGTGTACTATACCTCACACTGATGACTTCAGTTACTTTCTTCAAGGTAAACCAGTGTTTCTTAAATTAGACACGTGACAAGCCTTCTGCCAGATATGCTTAGCAAATGAAGATAAAGAAAACTCAGCCCTAATCACCCCTTTTGGACTATTTCAGTTCAACTACATGCCGTATGGGTTTAAAAGAAATCACATTTATTGGAATGTTTTGAGAAGATTGAGATCGAAGATGGTTAGGATGATGTAACAATAAGGGAGTATTTTGGTTTTAAAAATTACTTAACAATTCAGAATTTTTGTTTTATTCTGGAATTCTTCTATGAGACGATGAAACATATTGATAATTTTTATAACACAATTCCAATGCAGTTGCCATATCCAATGCATTACACCGTTTTGAATGAGCTGTTTCTGAAATAAGAGAGAATAATGAAAGTTATCAGGTAGGAGAGGATAAATGTTCTACTCCAGCAACAAAAAGCTCTAAATAGAGTTCTGGTTTAAATCTCATTGTAGATGCCAAAGAAGTGTGGGATATAGTGATCAACCAAATGAAAGACCAATTCTAAGAGTCTCATATAATAAGTAGTTTCGAAATTTTGTTCCGAAAAGTTTGCTACGGTTAGATGAATTTTCCCAACGAATTTAGTCAATACTTTTTCATTAAGTTTCAGTCCATTTATCTAGCAAGATAAATTGAGAAATGAACTTTAAGTGATTTATCGCAATGATACTCTAAGGATATTTCCTTCTGCCTGCGATTTGTTCACATTCTTCATGAAGCATTGATCGGAAGAATCGTTCTCTGAGGAACACAAAATTCTACAATTGCACTAACTATGCCAGTTTCAACAGCGAAAGCAGAGCGAAGTTACAGCACATTAAAATGAGTCAATAATTATCTTTGAATAATATGGGTCAAAACACACTGAATTCACTCACTGTTTGTTCAATTCATAAGGAGGAAACTGGTGAAATGCCCAACTTCAACAGAGTCATTGACATGTTTGCCAGTCAGAAGAACAGGCGTACTCAACCGCTGTATAAGTAATGTGTCTTTGGAGTCTATGTGGTAGAGTATAGATACCATGTTTCAAAAATACCTGCCGCAATCCCATTTCCATGGCCAGAAACTCTATATCAGGCCCCACTGGCGGAATTGATCACGAGCCGCCACTGTATGCATTCAGGTCTGATAATATTGTAATTGGTCATGGTTCACGCTCGGGGACTGGGTGTTTGTGTTTGTCCCGGAATTCTCTCCTTCATGTTTACGCAATTCTGCCTGCTGTCATTTCTTGATGGATACAGTACTTTTGCATCCATCTCTTGGCGCAGGCCAGAGTAAAGTGTAGCTTCCACCGAAGTCCCAGTCAACATCCATGGCTGTGACAATATGGAAGTTGCTGGGGTATGGGTAGTGCTGAGTAATGACATTCAGAGCATGACTAGTGCATCTGAGTGTTATGAAAGGTGCTGCTTATAGGGTCAGTCGTGCTGCAATAGTATTTCCTGACCCAGTGAGGAAATCAATGGGAAACTACCTCACTCCTTATCTTGCCTAGTACGCCTCATTTTGGTGCTGCCATTGGTTTTTGTGGTTTCCGTATAACCGCATAATCTTTGGTGGCGCAATTTGAGGATCCAACCAACCTCTGGGCTGATGACCTAACAGACAGACATTTACGCAATACTACCAACATGCAATAGGGATTACATCCCATCACCTAGGTTTTGCGCCGGGAAAAGCATCAGATCGCAAAAAAAAGTCAAATACACATGTGCGACAAAACTCGCAACAACGTAACAGATCCACGCCATAGTTACCGTTCCAGAGGTATACCCGACCCGTGCATTTGAAAGTAGCGACTTGTAGAAGTCCATGAAGATCATGAAATCTGAAACCCAGTTTGGAAATAGTGTGAACGTTTCTCGACATATGTCACTACTATCGACTTTTGTTGTGCCCTCTGGGGTGAAGATGAACTATAGAAATTCAGCATAAATTTTGTGCGTTAAGGTTTCCTAAACTGGAATATTTAGTGTTGGTTTTAGATGTTCAAAGGTTATCAACACTGCTATCTCTTCCCACACGCTTAAAGCGTTGGCCACTGAAAAATGTTGTATATTTATTTATCGACCAATCAAAAATTTTCTGATATTTATTAAATTAACCAATAAGAATTTGGGTTGTGTCAGGGCCTTGGCCCAGAATTTTCTGGCTTTTCCTTTCCACTATAAAAGCCGAGGGCTGATGAGCCATGATGTCCTTTGTGACCGCTCCAGTCTAGAGCGTGTACGTAACGGAGGCTCCCTCGTCCATCTTCTGGAGGTCCACAAGCTCGAGATAATGGCAGTTTCGTCTTAACTATGTGATAGTTTTGAGAGCTAGCTTGAGAGGAAAGTTTCAAACGTCTAGTAATGTCACTTTTATTTTGTCACATGTATATTTCAAACTTTAAATATAAAATTCAAACAAGTCAAAAGAACTTAACCATAATCAGGGAATAGAGAATGAGTAACTCTCATGTATTCCCTCTCAAGTTGACATTGAGGTGACCATGATTTTGTAACCGTTAAAATCCATCTAGCATTTCTCTAATTAAATATTTTCACCATGTAGTCACCTCTCTAACGTCGGGCCATAAGCCCAAATAGGGTTTTAAGAATTTCATGTAAATATCAAGTAGTGAATGTGTTCGCCTCCTTACCACTTTGATTTTCGGCCAGTAACTTTAACCTATCGCTTTTACCAAAGGCAAGGTAGAATGGGTACTTGTTAGCTCTGTTACATTTAACATCATTAATTTCATTTTTAGGCAATTGGACTGTTGAGCAGTTAGGGCAGTGACTACTGTTAAATTTTGTTAATTGTAGGTTTGCCTGGATGGGCCAGGAAGTTGTAAATTTCGAGAATAGTCTATAGAAATGTGAATTTGTAGAACAAAAAGCTCTTCCCCTGATGTAGAAATTGGAAGATCCGTCTCCTTGACAATTGATTGAAAGGATCAGTAGCGCTGATTTAAAAATTGTAATCAGGGAGCTTCATGCTCATATTGTTAATTTATTGTTATCTAATTTTTCCAACATTGTACCCAAGCTAACAAGCCAGATCTGTACCTGAATCGTTATCTGTTTAGCAAAGTGTAAAATTTAATATTTGAAAAGAAACAATAGAAAGAAATATCTCTCCAATTTTAAAGCAGCTGTCATCCCTCCTCGGGACCCATCGTGTTGTGAGGTGATTGCCATATTATTTCTGTACTTATCTACGACGAAACACTTCGAGGTACAGTCATTCGCCTCGTGTTCCGAGCTATTAACGAGGTGGATATCTGCCAACACTCCTGCGTGACGGTACAAGCTACAGGGATGTATGAACATCTGCCATACACTCTGAATGTTCATAAGCGAAAAATTTCCATTTATTTTTCAGAGAAGATGCCTCTAGATTACCTTGCATTTATACCTTAGGCCCAGTAGGCTTCGAAACACTGTGCCGGCGCCATCAACACATCAAGGCTTCACTGTTTCGAAGCATTGAGATCACTTCGTGTGTCGTGTCGAGTGAACAGGAACCCACACACGTCAGTTACATCGATGCTTCGGAACAGCAGAGCTTTGAAACAGTGACGGTGCTTTGTTCATCTCCTCGCCACAATAGAAACACTCCGCGTGGCATTTCCCTGAAGATAAGCCGAGACTCTTTATATTCCGAATCGCGAGTCAAGTGCACTCCACAATATAAGGTCTTTCACACGGAAACATTATATTATTGTTCTCAAATCAGGGTCATATTATAAGAGAAAGTCGCTTCCAAGTGCAAATGTTTCTAAAGTTATTTTTTTAAACTTCAATTTGAAGTAAAATTTTAAACTGGAATAAACTAAGTCTGTTACTATACACATAATACCGATCTTGGGCTCTTCTGAGATTTAATTACTCATTTTATAATTATTCAAGTTGGTCCACTTACTTAGACTACTTTTGCAACTGAATTACGTATACATACAATAACTATTTTGAACTGTTTTTAAATTTCGTTAATCATTTTATAATTATTCACATTAGTTGCTGTTTAATGTGCATTTAACGGCTTTTAGTACCATTGTAAGGTCGTAATGAAGAAGGAAACGCTGTATATTACCGGTACTATATACTGCTACTACAATACTGTGCATCATATATTTATCGTACTTAAAGTTGTACATTTGCTCATTAAATACTCCATGATCCTCATATTTTATCTGTATTAGAACGTCGAAAAATTTACTCCGTGAATTAGACTTAGCTATGAAACGTGGTTCATGTTCCACCACGCCATCGCGAAGCACTGTTTCTCTTGGATTCCGAGACGGAAGTGCGCCGTGTGTCGCTGTGCCGTATGAAACATTCAGCAGTGACAGTTAGGCCATGTCTATTATTAAAACAGTATTTAAGCCACACGAGGCGAAATAATTCAGGCTTATTCCATTCTACGTTGTACAGATATATTCACAATATAAAACTAGCAATGATTCATCTTCTTGTTCTTCTTCTACAATATCCTTATCATATGTCGGCTGTCATCGGGGCGATCTGACCCTTGTCCTCAGCAAGTTGGGGTACCGAGTCCATACCATTCTCGTACAGTCCGTAGCCAAGATTTTCTCCTTCTTCTCCTACACCTCTTTCCTTAAAGTATATCTTTGATATAAACTGAAGGAGGTCATTTATTTATTTGTGTCAGTCGCATAATACAGTAAAAATTACAAGAGAGATTATACATATTACAGTGGTGCTGCCTAGTGCCAGATATGAGCACTAGTATCAGGTGGATGTTAGTTTTCACGTTGTCGCAATTCGCACTTTCTTTAAAGACTTCCACGTCGTCCAGGGCTCTCCGTAGTTACGGAGCAACTTCTATTCAAGTTTCGCAAGTTTCAGGCGAGCTGGATGAGCAGCCCTGCCTGATCATGTCAAAGCATCGTGAGAGAGGAATTTTGCCTCGGAGTTGGCGCAGTGATACCTGCAAAGTGTGGCCACAGGTACATAGGTGTATCACTGTGTTCCAGTAGCTCTCCCATCTACTTGACCTGCAAGTTTCAAGATGCTTCTTCATTCCTCACGTGAAAAGCATGGATCTGGGTTTTTGATGGATTTGGTTTTAACTTATAATTCTCTAAACGTATAAACTACTGCACTACCTCATAATTTCGAATGATATTGTACGTAACCTCCAGCTCGGAGTACTGTAGCCTCACATCTCAAAGGATGGTGTTCAGGCCTCAACAACATTAAGAAAGACAGGAGATACACAACACCGAAGTAAACATGGACGGAGAAAATGAAGTCCCTGTTACAGAGGATTTAAATAAATCTCTTGAAGGCAGTCCTTTGGACCCAGTTTCAACAGGGCTGCTCAAGCTGTGATCAAGTACGCAGGTGAGAGACCTAAAGTACTGGACTTGCTTTAGTGATGTGCCAGCTACTCTCAAGTTTATAGGTTGAATTACATGTTTTCTTACGATCATTAAGTTAGTATGTCTCGTGTTTAAACGCACAACTCTGTTTGACCATACAGCTCGCTAATATCTCTGGACTTTCAGCACTTATTGCAAACCGAAGGGTATCATCCGCATATGGCAGATTATTTATTACGATTCCTTTAACAATACTGATATCAGAAAAGCACCCTTTCATAGAAGTTATTGAAGAGGAGTGGAGTTATAACCGAGCCTTGATTTATTTCAATAGCACAGGCGTTGGTGTTATCAACCTTAAGAGATGCGAACTGATGTTAATACAGGTTGGCAACGTTTCGTATATCTTTTCCATCCAGACCAATATCATATAGTATAGTCAATTTACCATGTAACCAAAGAAGTCTCTGGACAACTGGGAATAAAGCAACACCAAGATGAATTAGTCTCTTCTGCAAGGAAACTTCCAGTCTTTCATGAACATATATACATTGATCATGACCGAGGGTTTCTAGTGTAATGTGGAATCCGAACCAGAGGAAGTCTTCATTTTACGAGGCACGTCCAGAAAGTAAGTTCCGTTTCAATTTATCTCCGCTGCAGCGCTGCGATCGCAGGTCCGCACATGCACGGTAGACGCTCTGTATCAAGGAGAAGAAGCGTGTGCCATTTTGAGATCGCTGTCAGCCACATACGCTTTGTTGTGCTTGTTTACAATGTCGGTGCTGATTGAACATCCCGCCGCTTGTGAAATCAGATCTGTGATTGGTTTTCTGAATGCTAGGAAAGTGAAACCAATTGAAATTTATCGGCAAATTTGCGACGTTTACGGACAAAATGCGATGAGTGATTCAATTGTGAGAAGCTGGGTCCGACAGTTCAATGAAGGACGTAGTGACGCGCACGATGAAGAACGAAGTGGGCGTCCATCTTTGGTTACAGAAGAACTGCTTCACAAGATCCGGGAAAACCACAGGTTTACAATTAGTGCTGTTTCCAACTGGTTGAAGACACCGGCGGCAAACTTCTAGGAAGAAGGTATACAAAAACGTGCGCCCCGCTATGACAAATGCCTGCAAAATTTCGGCAGTTATGGGGAAAAGTAGTTTAAGAGTTGTAGAGTTTTGTGCAATAAATAATTTTTCTGTATCTGTACTCAATTTAGTTTTATTACCAAACGGAACTTACTTTCTGTACGTACTTCGTATAACTCCCGAATTCCGTGGCCAGAACTCCAACCGCAGCCAGCTCAGCGAAAATGATAATAGGCTATCAAGCCCCCTGATCCTTATCGTTAAATTAAGTCACCAATACCCTTATGATAGGAACATCTGTCCTGGTTGAAATGGGCCTCTACTTTGTGTCAAATTTGGAAGTCTTCATTTAAGGTACCATTTCGATGGATTCCGTTTCCGGACCACGCCTGGCTGAGGGTCGGTTGCTAAAACTGAACGCGACATTGCGTTCGAAGGGTGGATGCGTCGCGGTTCGTGCGGCCACGGCCGCCGCCGCGTCTCCTGAAAAGAGCTTCACCCTGGGGGAGCTGGATCGGTCGACACCACCACTGAGAGTGTGTGAGACGGGGGGGTTGGTCCGCGCAGCGTCTTTGTGCCTACTGGCGCCGGTTCGCCGCCCTTGCCCCGCGACCAAGCTCGAAAGTGTGTGCTGTGTGTGCAGCGACCGAACATTTTGTGTGACACGCACAAACCAAACACGACCTCAGAGCAGGCGAGACTACCCGCTGAATTTAAGCATATTATTAAGCGGAGGAAAAGAAACTAACAAGGATTCCCTTAGTAGCGGAGAGCGAACAGGGAAGAGCCCAGCACCGTATCTCGCACGTTCACCCTGCCGGGAAATGTGGTGTTTGGGAGGGTCCACTTAACCGGGAACCTGCGGCGAGTTCAAGTCCTTCTTGAATGGGGCCACGCTCCGCAGAGGGTTCCAGGCCCGTAGAGACCGCTGTGGCTTCCGGGAGGATCTCTCCTCAGAGTGGGGTTGCTTGAGAAGGCAGCCCTAAGTGGGTGGTAAACTCCATCTAAGGCTAAATATGACCACGAGACCGATAGCGAACAAGTACCGTGAGGGAAAGCTGAAAAGAACATTGAAGAGAGAGTTCAAGAGTACGTGAAACCGTTCGGGGGTAAACGTGAGAAACCCGAAAATACCTCAACCGGGGAGATTCAAGCCTTACCCGCGCCTCTTCCCCTGCTTTGGCCAGATGGGTCTGTCCCCCTGCACGGAGCAATCCGGCGTCAGGGTGGTAACAGGTTTCTACTCGGCCGGGTAGTGGTGGGGAGGTCGGTGGGCCGCACTTCTCCCCTCGTTGGACGTCGCGACCCGTTGGGTGTCGGTCTAAGGCCTGGGTGTGAAGCCTGTTCGTCCGCGTCGCAAGGCGTGTTCGTCGGACAGACCCCCGGTGTTCCGGCCGACGGCTCGGCGGTATGTGTGCGCGGAGTTGATTCGCCGCCCTTCGGGGCAGGCGTCCTGCCCCTGACAAGCGAGGGCGCGTGGCATGGACGACGGACCTCCGGCCCCGCTCAGCTGTTGGTTTGGGGATGCCTCGGACAGAAAAATCTTGTAGACTCCCGGCAGCGAAGCAAAAGCTTCGGGTAATTTCACGACCCGTCTTGAAACACGGACCAAGGAGTCTAACATGTGCGCGAGTCATTGGGTTGACACTAAACCTAAAGGCGCAATGAAAGTGAAGGTCCCGCCTAGTGCGGACCGAGGGAAGATGGGCCGCGCTGCTGTGCGGCTCCGCATTTCCGGGGCGTCTCGTTCTCATTGCGAGTTGAGGCGCACCCAGAGCGTACACGTTGGGACCCGAAAGATGGTGAACTATGCCTGGCCAGGACACTAGCAAGGGAGATGTGGAGCTACAGGCAAGAAACCAAGAGAATTTAGAGTTATGTGTAAATATGTTGGAAGGAAGATATTTTAAGATGTCCTTGGTGAAGCGGGCAGTCACTTCACCACTGCCTGCTCCTTAGGCTCGAGAGCTTGCTGAACTCTCTGAGACTCTCGGTTTAGTTTTTCACGGCCGGTGTCTTCGCTGTATGCCGTGGTCGAATTGCGTTAGCAGTTGCCAATGTCCCACCGGAAACTGAGCGGGGCATTCCCAGGAATCCGGTCCGTATGAAGGTCAGTAGAGTACTGAAGGTGTGGCATCCAGTAAATGGAAGAGCAATCCGAAGCGGCAAGAAATTTATCTGAAAGGAAACATAAAACACTTTGTCGGTGTAGCTCTGAAGATGTAGCAAAATGAAACTGCCGTGAAAGTGGGAATCTGGCAACGCTTGTGGCCGTCGAGTGGAATGACGTGTTCCTACAAGCTGTGGCTCAGCTTACCTCGCCTTTCCGTTATGTATAATAGAGGAAGGACTGTTTACTACTCGGCCGTGTGTACATATTTCAATCTGTACTCAACATACAACGGCCACACCCAGAAATCTCCTGAGCTGTATAGTGATTACCTTCCTCATGACGGAACTGCAACGTGAGTAACAATTAGCCAAGTATACTCCATATCTTCGTTATGTGATGATGATTATTGTTTAAAGAGGCCTAGCATCTAGCTCCTTGGCCCCTAATGATACGAAATGTAAAAACAATTTAAAAGTCCAAATATTCAACCTCTGACCGGAATTAATATCTTGATTGTGAATAATGAATGGACTAATACGAAAACAAGATAATCAGCGGATCCAACTCGAATATTAAACATTAAGAAGAATTCCAATAATCAATCCTACGAATACAAATATAAACACGACGATGAACAATTATTATGAACTTAAAACAATCAGCGGATCCGCTCCGAAATGGCGCACCTATCCAGAAGCTAACTTGTAACAATGGTATATACTGACCAAGGAGCTGCTTCCAAAGCACATCCTTGAATCGATTATGCTTTGTGTCTAAAGAGGTCGAAAATCTAGGTGAATGGCCCCTCATAAAGGTACCTATCGCTAGTAAAGAAGAACCACGGTGTAATGGATTTAAAATTAATCTTCGCGATGATACGAAGCATATTGATTATGTGTCCATTTTCTTGTCTGGCCCACCGTGTATTCAAACTTCAGGATTCCATGGACTTTCTCTAATTGGTGATGGTGTGCTATCTAGCGGTCGACTTGGAATTTAAGCAGCGAGGTAGCTAAGTTGTGCTGCTATCTGGGCGCTAGAAGTGAAGCTTTCTCAGTCGTAGTCAGTCGACAATGCAGATAGCAGTTGTTCTGATTTTTGCTTCTTAACCTGAAGACGCTGGAACCTATTCTCTGCTGATTGTGCCTTAAGAAGGGTAGAAAATCATGATGCAAGAAGAGGAGATGGTCGCGAAATTAGACCCTTGATGATGGATTGTCCATCTAGGCGATAGGCCTGAACATTTGGTTATCCTTTTAGAATATTTAATATATCTTGTTTCCTTCGACCTCGTAAGTAAGTTGCATCCATCTTCTGTACTGAACTAAGCTACCAAGGAATGGATTAGTTAATAGTGTTAATACGCGGAGATATTTAACCTCAAAATTGAAATTCTGCATGTGGTTTTAAAAGAAATTGACTTCCTAAAACAGGACCTCATAATAATCTTGTAATATGGTAATATTTTCGGGCTTCAAGTTGTAATGGTCATTATGGCATTTGTTTATCTTCTTGACTTTAGTTAATTAAGGTTTTGTGCACAAAACAAGTTATGTTTATTATTATAATATTTTCAATCAAATGTCGTGCTACTAATAGAGAAACATTGTGCCTTTAATGTAGGGCTTCTAATGACTTCCTCGGTACTTCAAGTGTTTGTTTTGATTTCGGTGCTCGTCATCTGTTACACTCTGTGTAACAGAATGAAAACATACCGTGGCCATGCTGTGTTGAATTTGACATTTGAGTATCGAATTATTGTTGGTAACTTGATTTTCAGCTGATTTTTGGTGTGGATCTTCGTGCATATGGAAGGGTTTTCTGATGAGTTTGATTAACTCATTTGGTTTAAGCTACCGTACCTTGGAGAATATTAGGGTTATTTATCCTATTTATGGATTTATGTCCATGTTTCGAATGATTTCATGGTGTTAACTGAAGTTATGCTTTTTGGTGTATTTAATTTAATTTTAATGCAGCCCTGGAGTAACCGAGAAATTCATTAGGGAAATTTCAGCTTTCTTTCAGTAATAGTTGTCTTAAGATTTTAATCTTCTATTGATCTACGTTTGTTTATTGTTCAAAAAGATTTTCTGCCTCCTGGCAATTTGAGTTACTGTTAAAATAATTTATTTTCAATTGATATCCTTGATTAATTATTCTGAAAGGTGTTCACGTTCATTGTGCAGTGGTAATTGATTTAAAAAATTAGTTTTGATGTCGAAAATTCTTAAATTATTTACCTAATTAAATTATGTTTGATCAATTTAATTTGAGTTATTATTTCAGCCAATTTGTTAATTAAGCTTATTTTAGTTGATTCGCTAGGCCTCTTGTGTCCAGAGCTTCCTCAATCAGCGACGGCCTTCTGTTGGGATAATTCGTAAGTCGTCCTTTTGCTTATTTTATCCTTGGTCGTGCTAACACTCTTGACATTTACCTTATGTTGTGAGTACGGTATTTCTAGAAAATAACGTAAACATTCGGTGTTCCACACAAAAGGGCGCAACCCATAGGCAACTCAAACCCATAGTGTTCCCCACATAGTGGGTACTATTCACAGGGACCCGTTCTACCCCGCGGTATTCCTTGACATATTGAATAGTAATCACAGTGACCCGTACTATACCGTGGTGTTACCCACATAGTTGGTACTAATCACCGGGACCCGTATTATCCCGCGGTGTTCCTCACACTCTGGTACTAATGAGAGGTAAAACCCATACACGTGGTGTTCCTCACACAATGGGCATTAATGAGAAGTAAAACCCAGACCCGTAGTGTTCCTCGGAGGCAAACCCAAAATGTACCTCACACAGTTGTACAAATCTCAGGGAACAGTACTATCCGTCGTGTTGTTCACATAGTTGTACGAATGACAGGTAAACCCCAGACCCGTGGTGTTCCTCGAAACACAAACCCATTGTGTTCATCACATAGTGGTACTAATCACAGGACCCCGTACAATCCCGTTGTGTTCCTCATATAGTGGGTACTAATGACAGGTGACCCCCAGACCCATGGTGTTCCTGGGAACGCGAACCCACGGTGATCGTCACATAGTTGTACAAATCTCAGGGACTCGTACTATCGCGTAGTGTTCGTCACATAGTAGGTACTAATGCCAGGTAAATCCCAGACCCGTGATTCTCCATGGTGTTCCTCACATTGTGGTACTAATGACAGGTGAACACGAGACCCGTGGTTTTCCTAGGAACGCAAACCCATGGTATTCATCACATAGTTGTACAAATCTCAGTGACACGAACTATACAGGGGTGTTCCTCACAAAGTGGGTACTAATCACAGGGACCCGTTCTATCCCGGGGTTTTCCTCGGAATGAAAACCCATGGTGTTCCTCACATAGTCGTACAAATCTCAGTGACACGAACTATACAGGGGTGTTCCTCACAAAGTGGGTACTAATCACAGGTAAATCCTAGACCAGTGGTGTTCCATGCAACGCGGACCCATGATGTTCCTCACAAAACGTAACTAATCACAGGGACCCGTACTATCCCGTCGTGCTCCTCGGAACGAAGCACATGGTGTCCCTCACATAGTGGGTACTAATTTCAGGTAAATCCTAGACCAGTGGTGTTATATGCAACGCGGACCCATGGTGTTCCTCACATTGTGGTACTAATGACAGGTAAACGGCAGACCTGTGGTTTTCCTCAAAACGCAAACCCCTGGAATTCATCACATAGTGGTACTAATCACGTGGACCCGTATTATCCGGTGGTGTTCCTCACATAGTGGGTACTAATTTCTGGTGAATCCTAGACCAGTGGTGATCCATGAAACGCGGACCCATGATGTTCATCACATAGCGTAACTAATCACAGGAACCCGTACTATACCGTGGTGCTCCTCGGAACGAAGCACATGGTCTTCCTCACATAGTTGTTCAAATCTCAGGGACCCGTACTATCCCGTGGTGTTCCTCTCATAGTGGTACTAATCACAGGGACCCGTACTATACCCTGGTGTTCCTCATATAGCGGTACTAATAATAGGGAGCCGTATTATACCGCGGTGCTCCTCACACATTTGTACTATTCACAGGGATCCGTAGTATCCCGTAATGTTCATCACAGAGTGCGAACTAATTACGGGGACCCGTACCATACTATGGTATTCCTCACATTGTGTTACTAATCAGAGGGTCCCGTACTATCCCATGGTGTTCATCACATATTGGTACTAATCACAGGGACCTGTACTGGTGTTCCTCATATAGTGCGTACTAATGACAAGTAAAACACAGACCAGTGGTGATCCTGAGAACGCGAGCCCATGGTGTTCGTCACATAGTTGTACAAGTGTCAGGGACCCGTACTATCCCGTGGTGTTCCTCACAGAGTGGGAACTAATCACAGGGACCCGTCCTATCCCATGGTGTTCCTCACAGAGTGAGAACTTATCACAGGGAGCCGTACTATACTGTGGTGTTCCTGACAGTGCGTACTTATCACAGGTACATCCCAGACCCATGCTGTTCGTCACATAGTTTCAGAAGTCACAGGGACCCGTTCTATCCCGTGGTCTTCCCCACATAGTGGGTAAGAATGTCAGGAAAATCCCAGACCCGTGCTGTTCCTCGGAACGCAATCCCATGGTGTTTGTCACATAGTTGTGCAAATCTGAGGGACCCGTACATTCCCGTTGTTTTCCTCACATAGTGGGTACTAATGAGAGATAAAACCTAGACTTCAGATGTTCCTTGGAACGCAACCCATGGTGTTAGTCATATAGTTGTACACATCTCTGGGACTCGTACTATCCGGTGGAGTTCCTCGGAACGCACACCCATGTTTCCACAACCAGATGCTGAAACACCCGAGCGACGTTAGCTTCTTTTATCTCCCTGGGATCCTGTAACCGAATCTAGGCAAAGGGTTAGCCTCCGTCATAGTGATGGGTACTATAAATACACAGTGATCCTCTAACAGACCCATGGTATTCCTCAGTTTGTGGAACTAAGCACAAGTAATTTGGTTCAAAATTCAGCATCCCTTGGTCTCGTCTTCCACGCACAGAGATCTGTGTGTTTGGTCAGCGAGAGCTATATTATTTCGCTCACGTCGACTGGAAAGCCAGGTAAGAACCCCCTACACGCCACCTGGGACGCAGCACGTGGGAGTAACACCTCTCCCCATGCTACGGCAGCGTAGTAGGTTCGTGGATAATCTGCTGTTACTTGATGTCGTGTGTCCCCACTCTCTTATCGCTCTTACAACTGCCAATGGCTGCCATACAGAAAAGCCGCATAAGATGACTAGACTCTAATTCTTCTGAACGCAACATTTTGAAACCTGTTGGTGAGGTTTACCATTTTCCACGAGCTGGTGGGCAATCTGTTTAGCTGTAACATTCGCATGACCCTCTGTAACTGGTTGGTTACAACTCAGACGTTTAAGAAACCTCCAGCCTTTCTGGCTATTCTTCCTTAGATCAGTGTCCCCAATCGCTCCTGTTATTAGATATCGCTTTTAAGAAATCTTCCCCAGCTTGGACGGTATCGGATCTCAAATGATCGTTGTCAAAGAGATCACGATAGTTTCTCAATATTTCAATAGTTTTTGTATATAGTGTTCACCGTCAGCGAATTGAGATACGAGAAAAATTTCACGATATTTACATAATCATCACATTAAGGAAAATGCTCCATATTCAGAATGTTCTCGTGCAGTGAAATAATACATTTCCCCCAATCAGCCTTCTTAAAATGACATCATCTTCGAAAAGGAACTCAGATTCTAACGATTTAAAGGTAAGATGTACTGAACTAAGACGAGGCCAAAGAACTAGTTGCAAACAGAATTTTGTGGTGGCGTTTTGTAAATTCACAGAGAGTCGCAGACTGAACGATGAAAGGCATAAAAGTCTGTAATGAAGATGTATGTATGAAAAGGAACTGTCTGCGGTCAGATTGCAGCATATATCTGGCATAAAACAGGACGATGAGGGATTGTTTGCCCCACTGATTTCGCTGAAAACCGAGATATGTGTTTGCTTACGCAGATACTGTAATTTAATATCTGGATAATATCCATCCTCCATCTCGCACTGTTCAATGATACTGGAAGTTTGTTATCATGTTGTAGAAATAGATCGCACGAATCTGTCCATTCTACGCCAGCTTCTCCTCTTTCTTCGGTACCTGGATAGCCCCATGTTGTATTATGACTCTTGATGTCACCAACCACAAAATTCACATGTTGATGCTGGAAGGCTCCACAAATCTAAATACAGTACCTGGTGGCTTATTGATTGAGCTCTACTGTGAGAGCCTGAATGTCATCACGGGAGATGATCTGGATGTTGGATAGCACTGAGGGTGTTCAACCACTAAACGCATGACCTTGATTTTTGGACGGCGAAGATTCTAGTCTCGCCGACTTTCCTGAATGCATATTATTAGAGTGTCCAGTAAATTGCAAGGCTATATATTTTGCGTTGTCTTTCAGATTCTTAAAATTAAGTGAATAATAGAAATAAAATAATCAAAGTGCAAAATATTATTATGAAAACTTGCGTAACATAAACCAGTAAACCTGTACATACAGAGGACGAAGTTGAGCAGAAAATGGGAGCTGATAAGAGTTAAATATAGTCTGTGTATTTCAGTAAATTCTACAGTCCGACTCGTTGGCTGAATGGTCAGCGTACTGGCCTTCGGTTCAGAGGGCCCCGGGATCGATTCCCGGCCGGGTCGGGGATTTTAACCTTCATTGGTTAATTCCAATGGCCCGGGGTCTGGGTGTCTGTGCTGTCCCAAATATCCCTGCATCTCACACACCACACATAACACAATAACACGCAGTTCCCTACACGTGGCAGATGCCGCCCACACTCATCGGAGGGTCTGCCTTACAAGGGCTGCACTCGGCTAGAAATAGCCACACGAAATTATTTTTGCAGTAACTTCTACAACGTAGCATGGTGTATTTTGCTATGTGTAGGTCTGATTTGACCTTGTAATATTTTAGTGGAAGTTTATCACAGTTTCAGCTATTAATTTTTGTGCTGAAAAGATACAAGTAGAAATTTACGATGCTTGCGTATGGTAGAAGTGTCACTGTGTTATAACCGACATTTATTCATATTTTTTTAAGGATGGGACGTTAGATTGAGTGCATTTCTCATAAAATTTGTTCAGACGTAATGAGGAACATGTTTGCAGTATAGCAGTGAAATTGAGAGGAATTTTAAGTATGTTAATTTGTGAGATTTTATGTCCACAGACGTAGAATCAGTTGTGTATGCAAATTGGAAAGTTCTGGTCAACTTCTAATATGTACATGTCAGTAATTAAAATATTTATTTATTTATTTGGCGTGTGGCTACATCACTAAAACAAATAATATTTACGAATATTATCTCATACTAATAACAATAATTGATTTCATAACGCTAATAAGTTGAAGGCAGGGGAGAGTTCGATTTTAATCTATCTCAGCAGTATAACTAAGATATTTAGCACCGAGCTCGATAGCTGCAGTCGCTTAAGTGAGGCCAGTATCCAGTATTCGGGAGATAGTAGGTTCGAACCCCACTGTCGGCAGGCCTGAAAATGGTTTTCCGTGGTTTCCCATTTTCACACCAGGCAAATGCTGGGGCTGTACCTTAATTAAGGCCACGGCCGCTTCCTTCCCACTCCTAGCCCTTCCCTGTCCCACCGTCGCCGTAAGACCTGTCTGTGTCGGTGCGACGTAAAACAACTATCAAAAAAAAAAAAAAGATATTTAGCATCTGAGGTTGCCTCAAGACACTTTCAGTGAAGCTAGTTAATCATGAAATTCATATCAAATGTTCGGCCTTCACAAAAGGTCTATTATCTTATCCAACAATAGGCTGGAACGAATTCAGTCCATGGAAAAGTTCGTGCCTTTGCATCTAAAACGAATCTAAAACTCATATAAGAAAACCCAATACATGGGAGGATCTACTCGATAATTACACAAACAAAATCTGGTAACTCAGTTTCGCAAAATTACTCAGGTAAATAATTTCAAATACTTGGGGAAATCATCCAACAATCTGCATTCAATCATGAGGAAAACAGAGAGAGATTTCTATATTACAAGTAGGCCATAGAATCACATGGAAAAGTACAACAAAATATCAGTATCAAGCAACGCTATATTAAAGCATTATAACACCGTAATTAAGTCTCAAACATTACACACGTCAGAAACCTTGATCAGTCGAGAAAGATCATTATCTAAAATGATCGAAAAACAAGATTGGGAAGTCCTCAGGGAACCATGGCCAAGTATGCATAGGAGTGTGGATGAATAGGAGGTCTCCGGAATTATATCAACATATTGAGAAAATATCAGATACAATCTTTGGAAAAGGTGATTGAAGTTTGATTGCCATATTCAAAGAATAGATGATGAAAGACTCACTAAAAATTTAATAATGCCTTCTCGCTAAAAGTCAGAATAACTGGATAATCGAAATTGAAAAGGACCTTCAAGAAATCAACATACCAGATGAAATTATATGGGACATGCCTAGCTTTAGAACGTTGGTGAACAAACATCATTTTGCTGAGAACCCAAGATGAGTACACAGTTACACAGAAGGAAGAACAGATGATAAACACAAAGAGGGAAGAAACTCTGGCAGGAGAAGAAAGCACAACCATCTGCAAAATAAGTACAATCGCGCTCCTTAGTGAGGCAAAATATTTTGAAATAATAATAAAAAATAGTAATAATAATAATAATAATAATAATAATAATAATAATAATAATAATAATAATAATAATAATAATAATAATAAGTAATGGAATGAGTAATAGTGACCATCCATGTGGTATGCTTTTTTGTGAAGTGTCAGTCTGCGATAAATTTGTCAGGAGGTGATAGCTCGGGGTTCGGTGTATTGAGGTTTGGGGTCTATGTTGTAGTCAGTGTCATATGCGTCTGGACTATTGTATTTCCAAGTGAAGTGAGAAACTTCGTAACTGTCAATAACTGTCGGTGGTAGATAAGTTCTATTTGTCCATGTAGTTATGAAACCATGCTACTCAGTTTGTGAGACATGCTCCTAGTAGATACTCCAGAGGTAATGGTGTAGATAATGCCAAGGTTTCTTTGTAAAAATGCTCGAGGGAAAAAATCAGGGCAGAGTGTTTTGAAATATGGTAAGGTCCATGGTTTGAACACAGAACAGGTTCTTATATCCAGAGGGATTCTTTGTTCATCCAATTACTCCATTAGTACCAGTGAAATGCATATCAAATTCTACAGATCCCATTGGACTTGAAATAATTCGTGATGGCAATAATGTTGACCGATATATTGTGATAATACAAGGATTTGGACGAAGATTTGTGCTGTAGTAAAAGGCAATCCGTGGCGTGATCTGTTTGCTCACTTGTAAGCCAGTGGAGAGCGGCAGGTATAAACCTGTTTGACGAGATAACAGGTGTTCACATTTATATGAGGCAGAACCTCTTAGGAAATAGAGGCCCGTGTTACAACATTATTGATGTTACAATAAATGGGGAGTAATATGAATTTCAATTCTACTGCATAGGCAAATGACAAGAGTGGATTCTCAGTAACATTCCCGAACACTTGACTATGTATTCCAGTTTTGATGTTTCCATAACACAGTCATAGTTCGTACTGCCACTGAGCGTTTAAATAATTACTTTGGTGTCAGAATGTTGTCCTTAGATATTAAGATTTACTTTTCTTGATATATTCATAGTGCAGCTAGGTATTATGACTGCCGATGGCGTCTCCTTCAGTGGAAAGCAGAATGGTGGTTGAAGTGCATGGAAGGGATTCTTGGGATTGCTCGCCCATGCTAGGATCGTGAAATTACGTAGCTAGCCAACTGCTCCTAGATTCTTGTTTGACACAAAGTCAGTACCACATAGTATTCCATAGGATGTAGTAGCACCCTGCCATTAGTCCATGGGATACCCATGATTTTTTGCCATGTTGTTCATAAAGGAGTTGCAATATTTTGTGTGTTTATATTTTAGCAGGACTATAAGTGGATGCAGTTGAACTCCGTGACCTAAAATATGTAAGGGTTACACATGAGTCGAGTTTATTTTGGGGTTTGACTGAAGGTTATAACTAAATGTTAACAGAATTTCTTTTCACAGGTTTTCATGAATTTATTCCAATCACTGACTTCAACCTGTTGTTTCGGTTCATGAAACATCATGCAATCAATACAAATAACACTATTTTATGTTGTATAATTTTACGCTATTATTCACTGGCACTTGAAGTCCACTTGTTTTGGAGGGTCACTGTGGTCATCACGCACATTCAATTAACTTCAACGAGAGGTCACTTTGGTCCTCAACCTTAAACATTAATATAGTGGGTGAACATTATAGCTCAGTGATGTACATTTCGACGTTTCTCAGATTCCATTGAGGGTCCAGGTGTCTCGTCCTATGCTGATGGACAGTCAGTGGATGGCCTAAATTAAAAAGGTATCGAAAACACTTCCTGATATTTAGACGATCGAGAAATCGGATGCATAACGCACAGTTGTTTATGGAGCTGAGCAGATTGAATGTCATGTTGTTTTCTAGTTAACCATAAACTGGTTTTCTGTGATAGCCCTTCAGACTTTTTTGTGGGGGATATTAATTTCAACTCGAAATCGTGCAGCCGCAGCGTTATATTAATATCACTGACCGCAGAACACTGTTTATGGCCATATTTGTTAACACACCTGCCATCATTTTCATTGTCTTTTATTGAAAAAAATAGTTAGATGATGTAGGCTTTTAATTTATGTAGGCCTTCCTTGATACCCCAATAGTCATGTCTGGAAGTGACGAAGAGCCATTAACACCCCCTGAGACACAAGAGTTAACAATTCATGCTGAAGACCTGCAACAGGCAAACACCAGTTTGACATGACGAAAAGGGTTCATTACTCACTATGTCTCTTCAACATTTGCAACGTTGAGATATAAGAGATACTTAGTAACTTCCTTGTGGCCCCGTTAGAGAAAAGAGAGAGGCCAATTAACTGCCCCCAGGTAAACTAAAACGGAGAAAAGTATACTGCAGCTGTCAACATACGAATCCCTACTTAAAGACGCCCCTCGAGAATTACGTGACATTCATGAATAGCTACGGGCACTGAAGTAGAACTTTCAATTTGCAGTCAGAACCGGCTAACAGACACAATATTATCGTACAAGTGCCGAGGGAGCATGTACAGTTTTGAGCTACTGGCCTACTCATAATTAAAAGAAAACACGACATGTAGGAAACGGGAGCACAAATGTGCTCAGGTTTCAGCAACAATTTCTTCAATTGCGTCGTATTATGACTTGATTCGGCACTTGCTAATTCCCTTGAATTGTTTATTCAAAAGTCTGAATACTTCTTTCCTTCGCTTCTAGTCTTTTACCAGTTTTCTTTGTCATAGGATTCTTCTGTGTTCATCCGAATTAATTCTTATCCTCGCCCTGGACGGCTCTCAAACGATTGTTGATGAGCACACTTCTACTTTGGTCCGAAAACATAAAAAGGGTAGTCCATGGTTGAGAACAAGCGGTTGTATATATCTGTGGTTGATGAGGAGATAATTCATGAAATGACCTTTGCTCTTTTCGTACACGGACCTAGCATTATGTTACCCGAAGATTTTCTCTCAGAGAAAATGGCACAAAAGGATGTTATGAGGTCTGCATAAAAGGTGCCGTTCTAGCTAAAGAGCTTACTACTTCTCTGCTGTGTGCGATCACATGTGCCTTGCTACATCTCCGGAATTGGAGGTCTTGTGGATCTCCGGACACTTGTGTAGTAGTTAGTGGGACGTTAAGCAAAATAACATTATTATTAAATCACGTGCGGCTTAATCACGACGTGACGTAACGCTCGTGCGCCGTATCGCCCGTGTGAACCGACAGCGTGGTGCTGCGTGCGAACGATTTGCCAAGAAACACGGTGGAGTGCGGCATCTCTCCAGTGTGGTTTACATGTGCGTGGTTAACTTACATGATTCTCTTAACATTTTATCGCACAACAGAGCACTCGTGTGTGTTCTGATCTGAAATGTTAAAGGGACCTTCTTGGCTGTATATTTGTCACAGGCATAACACCAGTATAGCTCCTGGCCTGTGTGAACTGGTAGGTCGCTTTTCTGGATGAGGGATTTGCAACAGATATTGCGGCAGTGCGCCTTAAACCCCTGTGAGTCCGCATACGACGTGCTAGGCGGGATCTCCTGCTGAATACCCTGATTCAAACATTGCATGAGATTGGCTTCTTGCCTGTGCCAGTCAGCATATGAACTACTAGGCTGAATTTGATGCCGAAGAATATGCCACAGATATTGCAGCAATATGGCTTCTCGCCTAAGTGTGTCCGCATGTGATCTCCTAACTCGCGTTTCAGGATGAATGATTTGCGGAACACATTGCAGCTGTGTGGTATATCGCCTGTGAGGGTACGTATCTGACATGTATAGATGGACTTCCTGGCTGAAGGAAATCCCACAGACGTTGCAGGAGTATGCCTTCTCATCTGTGTGTGTCCGTCTGCGACTTACTTGGACGGATTTACTGCTGAATTACTTGCCACAGACATTGCAGCATTATTGCTTCTCATCTATGTGTGTCCGTACGAGAATAGCATGGACGGATTTACAGCCGAATAACTTGCCACAGACAAAGCAAGTGAGAAAACATGCGAATACCATGGTTGTCTTCCCTGCTGAAGGATTTGCCACAGAAATTACAGCCGTAAGGCTTCTCGTCTGTATGGATCCACATATGATGATATACAGTGTCTTTCCGGCTGAATGATTTGCCACAGACGTTGCAACAGCATGACTTCCCGTCTGTGTGTGTCCGCATATGAACAGTTAGTGTGTTGTTCAGGATGAATGATTTGCCACAAACATTGGCAAACCCATCGCCTGTATGGGTCCGCATATGATCGGTCAGACTGCCTTTCTTTATGTATGATTTGCCACAGATATTGCCAGTCTATGGCTTTTCGCCTGTATGGGTCCGCATATGATCGGTCAGACTGCCTCTCTTTATGAATGATTTGCCACAGACATTGCACCTGTATGGCTTAACGCTTGTATGAGACCGCATATGATCGATTAATTTGCTTCTCCTTATGAACGATTTGCCACAAACATTGCAAGCGTATGGCTTCTCACCTGTATGGGTCCGCATATGTTCGGTCAGACTGCCTTTCTGTATGAATGATTTGCTACAGACATTGCAGCTGTATGGCTTCTCACCTGTATGGGTCCGCATATGAAAGGTTAGTTTGCCTCTCCTTATGAATGATTTACCACAGACATTACAATTGTATGGTTTCACGCCTGTATGGATCCGCATATGTTCGGTTAGATTGTCTTTCCGTGTGAATGAATTGCTACAGACATTGCATCTGTATGGCTTCTCGCCTGTATGGGTCCGCATATGAACTGTTAGTTTTCCTCTCTTTATGAATGATTTGCCACAGACACCACAAGTGAATGGCGTCACACCTCTATGGGTCCGCATGTGTTCGGTCAGACTGCCTTTCTGTATGAATGAATTGCCACAGACATTGCATCTGTATGGCTTCTCGCCTGTATGGGTCCGCATATGAACGGACAGACTAACTTTCTGTATGAATGATTTGCTACAGACATTGCAACTGTATGGCTTCTCACCTGTATGGGTCCGCATATGTTCGGTCAGACTGCTTTTCTGTATGAATGATTTGCTACAGACATTGCAGCTGTATGGCTTCACACCTGTATGGGTCCATATATGTTTGGTCAGACTGCCTTTCCGTATGAATGATTTGCTACAGACATTGCAGCTGTATGGCTTCTCGCCTGTATGGGTCCGCATATGATGGGTCAGAATGCCTTTCTGTATGAATGACTTGCCACAGACATTGCAGCTGTATGGCTTCTCGCCTGTATGGGTCCGCATATGAACGGTTAGTTTGCCTCTCTTTGAGAATGATTTGCCACAGACACCGCAGCTGTATGGCTTCTCCCTTGTACTGGTCCGCATAAGTTTGGTTAGATTGACTCTCTGCGTGAATGTTTTGCTACAGACATTACAACGGAACGGCTTCCCTCCTGTGTGAATACCCATGTGACCTGCTCGTTTTTTCCGGCTGAAGGATTTTCCACAGACGTTGCAGCAGTATCGGTTCTCGCCCGTGTGAGACCCCATATCGTCCGGCCTTTTCCTAACATTTTTATGAGATACTGAGCATTCGTTAATAATCACACCTGTATGCAATCGCGTGTCCCATGTCAGCATTTTCATCTTTGTAAAGAATTTATCAGAAAATACGCACACATGGAGCGGGTGGGTCCTGAGGTGTTTTGACAAGCTGCTTCGGCTACCTAACACATTTCCGCAGTGATCGCACTTGAAGGGTCGTTCTTCCTTGTGTCTCTTCAGATGTCGCAAGAGGTCCAACTTCCCAGCCAGGACGTCACTGCGCACACTACACGTAAAACTAGCTGATCCGCTGTCCGGAGGTTGATGATCTCTATAGCTCACCTCGGGTCTCGATCTACAGTGACAAATTAAAACCATGTGACCAATAGTTCAACAGCCAACTCCAATACAACTCTCACACAGGGGATTTGCTACTGGACATTCCAATCACTCATATCCAGTGCAGAGAGCTCGTTACTCATAAACATTACATTCCTGAGAGTAAACATCATCTGAAGTTAAATTTCAAAAGCTCTCACTTGTAACGAGAATGTGTTGCGTCTTTTCTTAATCACGATATCACGCGCAAGAAACTTGTCACGGTTTAGAAATGTACGAGTTAATAGACCTCATTTGAAGAAAGCATGAGAAGTGGTCCAGACTAAAAGGGTAAATATTCATACAAGCTCTTTAATCCAGCACATATTATTCTACCGAAATCTGTAGTCTGTTCTCCTACATAAAGAACGGCATATGCTTTGGAGTTTTGATCTTGTTGAACCACTCTGCGCTTTGTCGCAGGCAAGTAATAATTTTTTAAACGACCTTGTTCTTGAGGTTGTTTGAGAGAATGTCTGTGTTGTAGATATTAATAAAGTTGAGAACGTTTGCCGACATTCAGCAAGATCTGTTGAAACATGGCTAATCTTTTATGAATGTTATTTTGTCACACAAATATACATATTGTATTTGTACATTGTTATCATATCACTATAGCATTTTATTATGTCACTGTGTCGCTTTTCCGAAATATGTATCTTTGATGTGCAATCAAACATAGCCAACCTATATATAGGACGGTAGGTTTATACAAGGACGTTCATACTTACTACCATGTACTACATCAATCTACGTCTTAATTGCTGTATTTAACACGGAAACCACTAATCCTGATGAAATCCTGGAAAAGCTGAAATGTAACAAGTATACGACGACTCTATCCCTAGCATTGATACTGTCTTTTCTCCTCAAGACACTGCTGTTATAGACATTATGAAGGCAACACAGAACATGGCTTTGGAGGTAGCGTTTTATTACAATGTTCTAATATCCTGATTTTGAAACCAAACACAACCTATCATGCCCTTGAATATTCTTACAAGTATTACTTTAACAATAAGGATAGGAGGAGCATGAAAATCAAGGCATGAGCCAAAATTCGAGATGACAAGACGTTGAATTGCACTGTAGTGGATATTGCTGCTATGTAAAGGAAGGTCACGGGCAACGCGATTATTTTTAGTGGATTGATAACATAGTTGGATAGCATCAAATTCCGTGCCTGTCTCCCCACCACAGAGTAGTTCTACATATTCTACGGAAGAACGGTTAAAGGTGAGATCCGCTTACAACTGCCACATGGGAAAATCGATCACGCAAGCTAAAATATATCGTAACATGAACTGGTACTTTCCAGTTCATGCTGTATGAAATGAATTCACATGGCCCAGTCGAATGCATGACTGGCTCACAAGCAAAGTAATGGGAGGCTCGACCATGTATTGTTACTGCACTCTTTGGAGAAAATAAGTGGACAAATGAATGGGGGACATTGATTCCAGATATGACAGACTAAACCTCTTGATCATCAAACAAGATATTGATGTTAACACCACTAGACAACAGGGGGCAGAAAATATGACACTGGATTGCATGTCATGCGTTCTGTGGCATATCACGCCAAGCAAAGGTGCAAACGTCTCCAACCCTTCTTCTTTACGTGAATACGTGACTCTTATGACAAGTAATTTACCAGGTTCACAAATAGTTTTCAGTAAAATAATGTTTCATTTTGCATTGATAAATATTCTACACGAACCAGCTATATCGCTGTAACACGTGGCGCGTCCCAAGTGACGGATACGGGTTCCCCGCTGGCCTGCCGATGAACTTGAGCAAAATATAAAAGCTCTCGCGTACCGAACATGTACAAAGTCTTTAATGGCAACTTTGGCGGAGATGGAGACGTCCAGTAGGGACCAGGTGGCGGAAGAGGTACACTAAATTTCTGGAAGTTAATGCAGAAAAGAGGGTAGCGTTTATTCTCTAGAGGAGTGGCTGCAAAAGGCATCTGTTCTCCATGTCCGAAGCTGCGTTACTCCCTTCTGTCATGAGCTCTAAAATGCTTCAAGACAAGCCGGTAGTAAAATAATACAGTTACATCATTACAGAAATAGTTCTCATGGTATCGGAGCCAGGGTTAGTGCAGCCCCTGGAAGGGACGCGCATTGGCAGGGCCCAGTCAGCATGAAAAGTATGCTAGGGTTACCGTCGCACGGGCTCTGACGGCTAACCATGCTAGTACCCCCATTTTGTATCCCATCATTGAATTATGCCTGGATGAAGTAGCGAATAAGCCACTGCACTTGAGAGAAGGCTTGTAGGCATCTGAGAGGTGCGGGAAAAAAGATGGAATGGAAAAAAGTCATGTGAAAAGAGGTGTGGTTACTAACTGGTGTACAACAGAAACCGAAGGACAGCTCGTGGTGTTGACATTGTCATATCAGCTAAATTTGACGGTTCAGTCTCCGAGGTGCAAAAGTTTGACAATCGCTTGATGTAACTCGTCCGCACTGGGGAAAGAAGGAAATTCCAATTTTTCACAGCAACGCTCCGCAAACTGACACGCGCTTGGAAACCAAAGATGCGTTCTGGGCACTGCCTGACAAGAAGACCGCTGACTATCTTATCGCTGCCGCTGATCTGAATGGACGTGTCGGACCGAGGAAAGAAGAACAAACAGTCCATGGCGTTCATGGACATGGAGAAAAGAACGACGATGCCCAACAAATTCGCGATTATGCAGAAACTGATCATCGCAAACACACGGTTCAAAAAGAGTGATATTCATCTACTCAGTACTACAGTGGCTCCCATCCAATTCGCATTGACTACATCCTTGTGAGAGGGTGATATCTCGAAGATGTTCTAGAGATAACAGTTGTCCCTTATTAAATCCTTGCCATGCAACAAAGACAAGTCATCTAAGCTGCGGATAAAGTCACCAAGAGCCCAATACTTCACAGGAAATAGACAAATTGGGATCAAATGGTTGCCCCTGAAGAAGGAGACTAACGTCGTTGCAAAAGTTACAGAGTCACAAATCACCATAGTTGAAGTGAGCCGGACTAAACTGAAAGACGCCTTTCGCTCTATTCCTGGAACAATTAAGTCAGGGCTACGACAACGAAGGATTGAACATGACATATGGCTAAGGAATGAAGATGTTAAATATGCAGTACGGTTGAAGAAGCAGCTGTACCACAAGTTTCTTGCTCGTTGGAATGCCTACGAGGCTGCCACTCGTAAAATGAAGGAGGTATTTGCCGTAACAAAATCAAACCGGTAGGCAGGTCTATATGTGAAACATGACATGCGCGAATTCGTTCGGAATTTTTAACGGCTAGTCCAATCGAGCCAACGCAAAACATCAGAAGTCCAACGTTTTTACGGCATCAATGAGGAAACAGACGATTTGCTACTGGACTGGCGGGAAGCGCGAGTACACTGGCGGAACTATTTTAACTAAATTTCAATCATGGAATTTCCGTATCTACCAATCCTAATCACCTCCGCTGTTGAAGGTCCAACGTACGAAAATGACGTCACTGAAGTCCAGGCTATGCTGAAGGAAATGAAATCAGGGAACGCCATCTGTCCCGATTATCTTCCAGCAGAGTTTTGTTTCTCTCAATGGGGGATGCAGCAGTGTGGCTATAGCAAGCTTTTCAACCATATCATCAAAGAAGGTAAAAAAAAAAACAGACCGGCGACGGAGTATCAATTCAGAAATAAGGGAAGCCTTGGCGATTTTTCTAATCACGGCCCGAACATACTTCTGAGCGTCGCAACGAGAGACTTAGAACAAATCTTCGACAAAAGGATTAGCGGTTTAGCCAAACATACAACAAGCCAAGCTGGATTTGTGTAAAATTGTGGCGCAATAGGAGAAACCCATGCTGCCGGACTGTTACTTGAGAAACACTGTGAAAAGAATAAGAGGCTTCATCACAAATTTCTGGACCCTTAGAAGCCCTTCCATCGGGTAATTCATGACCTTATCAGTCAGCCCTACAAGTACATGGCATTCCAGAGCACCTTGCTGAGAGGGTATAATTGCTCTACAAAGAACAAATGAGTTGTGTTCAAGCTGCCGCAGGAGCGTCTGATGACTTCCGCATAACTGTAGGAGTTCATCAAGGCCCCGGCTTATCACCACTGCAGCTCATTCTTGTGATGGACACAATTACCACAAACCTGCGCAGTTCAATACCATGGACACTTCTCTAAGCAAATGATATCATTTGCCTGAAGAGAATAAGCTAGACCTGCAGCGTCAAACAGAAGACTGGAACAATCGACTAGCGCAATAAGCCCCGCGCCTCAACAAGAACAAGACAGAATACATTGCATTACATCGTCCAGAAGTTGGAATCATGCATGTTGACGTTGAAGTTATAGCACGAGTAGAGATATTTAAGTATATTGGCTCCACAATCTATGATTATGGCCGACTTACTGATGAAGTCAACTTAAGGATATACAAAGCCTGACTGAAGTGGAGAATGACAACAGGCGCCCTTCCGAACTTTGGACGAAGGACCATCTCTAAACTAAGTTCTACCAAACTGATATCTGTCCTATCGATATCCATCGTGTCGTTTTCTACGGCAACGAATGCTGCCCAGCTCTAGAGGTAGAACGCCAAATAAGCATCATGGATACGAAGTTGCTTAGGTGGAAGGCTGGTAAACTAGACTAGATCACATTTCAAATGATGTTATTAGAAAACGTTTTGGCATTGCAGCGATCCAGAAGAAAATTGGGGAAAGGCGTGTGCGCTGGTTTGGGCAAGTGTTGCGTGTAGAGGATGATACATTGGGAAAGTCAGAGTATTACACAGAAAGTCGGTGAAAAGAGGCGCTAAGGACAAACCAGACAGCATAGACTGATAAAGTGCACAACGGCCTGAAAGTTGGAAGACTACATGCAGACATGGCCCGAGACCGAACTAACTGGAGTCAATGAACCTCAACACCGGACCCTGCCACCAGATGCAGACTGATGAATATTATGTTACAAAAATGGAATGCAAAGGATATGTTACACATCCTAACATTCAAATTAGTTTATTGTATGTTCAAATTTTCTCCCCTAAAGCCTATGTCCGATATCTATAAAAACTTATTTTCACAAAATAGTGTTTGAATGGCTGAACGCTTCTGGATTTCGTGTTTAAGAGACTCCTATAAATGCATTGTGAAGAAAAACTTATAACTAAAAAAAAATGGGTATATCTGTGTTAAATGGGAAGGACAGTTTGAATATCCGGTGAAATTCTATGAGTACCTACAAGAGGAGAGTCCGTCAGTGTATTCTAGCCTGAATAGAAATTTGCAATTCATATTTCTGCTCACATACGTCATAGACAGCAGACGATCATATTAATCAGTTTGTTATTTTCACTCCGATCACGCCTATAAATATGAAGACCATGGAGGAGTGGCACAAAGTGGTCAGTTCAGGGCCATGTGACACTCAACGCTCTAAAGCTGGAAGGAAGCCACATAACTAAGTGGTTAGTTCAGGACCATGTGTCTCTACACAAACGGAAGTAAGCCTCATCACTATTTAGCTCAGGACGATGTGTCTCTCCAGAAATGGAAGGTAATCTCATCACTAATTGGTAATCTCAGAAATACGTGTATTTCCACAAGTCAACAAGTAGGAAATTTTATGAACCTAAAAATCATTTCTTATGTAATTCAGTACCAAACTGGCATGGCAAATATTTTAGACATTTTAAAGGAAGTCATTTAAGTTGCGGCACGATATTTGTAGACTGCTGAAATGAGAGTGAGGAAACAATAACGCCTGAGGTGAGATATAAAACAAAGTGGGAAGTAGCAGATAAGATCCGGTCGACTGAATCCTTCAGAAGCATCTAAAATCTATGATGTAAAGTGGACTAAGCTACGTAGACAATGGACTGTCCTCTGACATATATGCCAAGAAAAAAGAAGACAAACAAAATGCATGTCGCTTTGCTGGTCTCTGCACAAAATATGTTTAGAAAGTAGAAAGCTAATATAGACTCCATCAAAAATAGAAATATGATTTTGTGTGTGAAAAGGATTCATAAGCAACATTTTTACTGGTGGTCATAATACAAGATTGTTCTCTAATGTAGCCTATTGTGTCCTGTTACACATGAATTACAAAGAAACAGAGTGTGTGCTGGTACTGGGTAGTTCTGAGGACCAACATGAATATTTCTTGCCACTAGTTGTGAAAGTACAGTAGGAACAAGTCAGTGCATCACATAAGAACCGAGAAGACTCTAACCACTCACAAAATCAAAGAAACCATTCAGAATTCGTAGTTTCCATCACAAATCTTATTTGAAGTCAAACCATAGGCTACGACTAGCCATAGCATGACCTGCTGATACAAGGGCTTGGTTAAGAGCACCAATCCGAGACTATACAATCATTTCCCAGGGATAATCAAAGATAATTTCACACAGTAACCAACAAAGGTGTGACAGCAAAAAATTAGTTAGCAATGTCACAACTACAGTTCAAAAACACTACTGCATTAAATGTTTTAAAACAGGACATACACTTGTGGTACTTTGTAAGGTCAGTGACAATAATTACAATTTTGAAAGAATATTATATCACTACGTTATTTACCTATTATTATTATTATTATTATTATAGGGCAACAAGTTAGATACATATATACAAATTATATAGTATTTACAAATATACACAGACAAGAAACATGTTTTATAGCAGAATGTCCAGTTGAGTGATCCACTGTATGGCTTCCTCTGTTGGTTCCAAATAGTCACTCGGGCTACCTGTGTAGGAACGTCGTGTACGTTCACTTACAATATGGGGATCATCTGTCGAGATGCACCACAGTCGCACTCTGGTGAAGAGATATATTTCCACTTATAAAGGGCATCCCTGCGTCGTCCATGATTTGTTCTCACCCGATTCAGAGTGGTCCAAATCTTACGCGGTAGATGATGTTCACCAGGAAAGATGTGTAAGGAACTGTCTGTGGCAACTTTCCAACGACTTCTCCATTCTTCTAAAGGGTGAAAATTCCCATCAGCCAATGCGACAGCATCATGCAAAGATGGATGTCGTGACTCGAACCTCGTTACCTTGAGAACAGGAATATCATCCAAAACAGGCAGTTGAGGGTTCATTTCTATCTTCTTGAACTCTCGGATGGTAGCATTTCATCTTTTTAAAACAGGTGGCATTCTACCTGACAGAATTGGAGCCAATAAAGGGATGTGGACTGGATAGTACCAGATATTAACCGCAAGCTAGCATTCAGTTGAGTATCAATTAGTCTTGTATATGGGCTATCCAGCCAAACTGGTGCACAGTACTCAGCACACGAGAAAACCAGTCCCTAAGCAGAAGATCATGAAGTCTTTGCTGATGAACCCCAACTTGAGCCATACAATTCCTGAAGGATAATATTATGTGTTTTGAGCTTTCTGGACAGATTCATAAGATGTTGTTTGTAAGATAGTGTGCGATCAAGTGTAATCCCCAAATATTTGGGATAGCTACTATGCCGAAGTTCTTGGTGACAAAAACGTATGTGAAGTTTAATGCCAGCTTGGCGATTATTCAGGTGAAAACATGACACTTCTGTTTTGTTAGAGTTAGGACACAGTTGCCATTTCTTGAAGTACGTTTCAAGTGAAATCAGGTCTCTTTGTAGCACTTCTTCTGTCACACTAAGGTATTGATTTTGAGTGGCTAGTGTTATGATATCAGCATAACAAAATGTTTGTGATGATGTTTCTGGGAGATCGGAGATAAACAAATTAAACAGTAGGGGAGACAGTACCGATCCTTGGGGTAATCCATTTTTGAGCTTCCTTTCTCTACTCATACTATTTCCCACACACACTCGAAATCTTCTGTCATTGAGCATATTGCTTATAACCTGCATGATGGTCCTACAGGGTACAATTCAGAGAAGCTTGTAAATTAATCCTTCCCTCCAGACTGCGTCAAATGCTGCTGTAAGATTAATGAATACAGCTGAGTTCTTGAGTTGTTTCTGGAAACCTGCTTCCTTGTGGAATGTCAGTGAAAGCACTTGATCGCGGCAGCTGCGATTTGGCCTGAATCCAGCTTGATCAACTGTAATACGCTGAAAAATAGTTGCGCTGATTCTGTTGTGGAATAGCCTCTCAAAAAGAAGGGCAACTGGTCTATAACTGCTTGGGTCATTGGCAGGCTTACCTGGTTTCAAGATGGAAATCACTTTCGTTCGTTTGAATTCTGCCGGGAGTTGTCTGTTCTGTAGAAGGTCGGTAAAAAACCTTACCAGCCAACTTCTTGCATTCTTCCCTAAATGAATGCCAAATTCTGGATGAATGTCGTCAAAATCTGGAGCAGTACTTGGTTTGAAGTCTTTGAGAGCAGTATTGATGTCTTGCACCGTAAGCGGTTGTGAATACCTTGATGTGCGTGGTGTTCTTGATTCCAGAGTTTGGAGCTGGCGCCGTATGTATTTGGTATGTTTCTTATCTGATGGAGTTTGGGAAGTTGTGACGATGTGAGATGCTACTTCATCCGGAGTAACTCCAGGGTGTTCCTTCACCAAATGTGTCCTTGCTCCAAGTTTTCTGCGGTGCCCCCAAGATCTTCTACTGGAATGAGTTAGGTCGATATTTTCCACTGTTTCAATCCACCGTTCTCTCCGGGTAGTATCCATGCTGGAAAGAAGTTCATCAGCTATGTCTTCATCACCAGTATGCAGATATTCGTTATAGAGTGCATCAGTCTCTGCATTCCAACCAGGGATGTATTCTTTTCTATGGCATACTCTTCTTAGCCTCCATCATAACTGCATCTACGAAATGATTGTAATTGTGCTTGGGAGCAATCCACCGAACACATTTATCCAGTTCAGTGGTGAATGTTGACAAATTTGCTTTTCTGAAGTTCCTCCGAGCATGTGGTATTGACCGTACAACAGGAATTTTGATGCCAATGTCCACTACAATGGGGCCATGTTGACTGTGGGGAAAATGTCTTAACACTTTACGACTGGTATGTAAGGGCTGTCCTGCCTCATTGCAGCTAACAAATACAAGTCAGGATTGAAATCCCTATTTCATGCAGCTCATTGGAAAGTACGAAGATCTTTTGGGTAAAAAATCAGATGGAGATTGTTCATTTCTGTCCATTCTACGAGTTTCTTTCCACATTCATCGTTATTCGAGCACTTCCATAGTTCGTGATGGCTGTTGAAGTCGCCTATATAAACTGCAGGGTGTTGAGCAGTCGGGAGTACGGTACCTGACCACTGTGCGTTTGGGGGTTTATAATTGTTAAAAATAGTAACATGTGCCACTCGCACAGCAACACAATGGATGTCTTCGTCTTCGTTTTGAAAGAGCAGTGAGGCATCTTGGATATTATTACGAACATAAGTAGCTATACCATGTGCACTGTGATATGTTGCACCAAGAGCTGTGAAACCATCAATGAGGCCCCTTTTCCAAAACTCTTCTTCATTGGCTGTATGGATTTCATGTATAACCACAACATCTATAATGTTATTCAGGATAACTTTGGATAGGTAGTCACATTTTGCTCTGCTGATGCTTTCTACGTTAAGCTCGAAAACATGGATGAAAGGTCCGATGTTTCTTGTCTGGTAGCTCTGAGAATAGCCATTTCCATGAAATACTTCTGCCATTGTTGGAGGATCTTTAAAAAGATAGGTCCAGCAGCCACAGTTATTGCTTTCTTAGCACCACCCGGGGGTCACGTGTAGGGCACTTTGAGGGTAAACCTACAGACGTAGAGCAATAATGTACCGCCTATTTATCTACTTTTATGAGAGAATAAATTCACTTAATGGAAGAATTCTGAATTTTTTTAGGCAACCTGAACAAATTTAAAATTCCACTTGTACCTGTCCATTTTATTAGTTAATACCAATTGTGTAAGTATGTTTGCAATCAACACACCAGAAGCACCTGACTGACAATGAACACTAAAACGAATCAGAAAGTGTGACCACATCACTGGAATGAACACAAATTCAATAGCACAATTTTTTATGCTTACAACAATGCACAAGTTTTATTTGAAAACTATGATACCGAAGATGTAGCATAACTGACCTCAAAGTTTCATTTCTACAACACATTATCTGCTTTGGCGTCCAAAAATGGAGGAATCTGACTTAACACACAAGAGAACAGAAATGATCAGAAGAAAGGAATCTAACCAAATAATTTCAAAATGACATTCTTCGAGTTATCACATTATTGAACTCAGCCATCATTATATTGATTAATGAAACTGATTATGTTAGTTAGAAATATTTATTGTTTACAATGTACATAAAACTTAACAATTTCGAATTAGTAGATCTAATTTTTAATCTACAAATATCGCTTTTTCTGTGTGTCACAGTTGGCATGAACGTATAAAAATATTACTCAGAATATCTGGAAGCAATAGTTTCATATAGCATTTCAGATGATACGAATGTGATGAACAAATGATGCAGAGAAAGTGAAAGAAAGAACACTTTTTCATGGTTGCTTAAAGGTATTGTAAACAAATACACTTCAAAAATATCTAGCTTTACCAGACATTCTTTTTGTAGATATATATTCAATAAAACTACATGACGGTATATTAAATATGATCTTAAAATTCCTGAATAGTTTATATAGTTTTAACCAATAGAATTTTAAGATATTTGCGTTTAAATGTAACCTTGTAAAGAAAGGATTAAACTAATGAAAATGGGCACTTTTGGAGATAAACCAAACACTACTGAACACGACTGTGAATAGGTACAACATATTCCATATTGTATAGGACTTGTAGTGTACGTACTTTGTTTCTTCTTTGATGTATGGCAACAGCTGATCATCAGTTTGTTCCTCTATGCATATTTCCTCCTTAGTATCTTCGGAAGGCTGTCAGTAAGAAATAAGAAAAGTAGAATAAAGAAGTAAGGAATAAAAATATATAGGCCTAAAATAGAAACAGCTGAGAAAATAAATTTCATAGTGGCACAAGAAGAGTATAATTAATTTATCTCCCATTTAAAAAATATATAATTGAAAGGAACAATCAAATGAAATTCCCATTAAATGCAAGAGAGGTGTCTACCGTGGTGGCAAATGGTACACAAAAATACATTATTATCAAGCACTAAATTTTAAAAGAACAGAGAAGAAGACAATTTCCTAAAAACAGTAATCTACAATTTTTGCTATTTTTTTCTATACTCATAATGTTTTCTGTTTTACAAACATAATCAACACACATACCACTTGTGCAACTACTTCAAATAATACTATACAAATTCTATTAGGTTAAAATTTACATTGCATTTACTTATTTAATTTTTTACCCTTCTTGGAACCTAACTTGCACAATGACCTGCTGTGTTTTAACCTGAGTCCCTTTTGCCACTGCTTTTCAAACAACTGATGAGATATAAGAACATGAAAAAGAAACCCACTGTTGGACAGCAGTAGACACAGTAGCATAGAAAGGGAGGAACATTGCAAATTTGTAAATTTAAAATCACCTACATATTTGTGAATATTCAGCAGAGTATATGTATACATACATGTATGTGAACATGTACAATTTTAGGAAAATAAATAATAATAATTGTTACCGTGTTTTAGCGGTAGTTATGCGTAAAAGAAGGTGCGGGTGTGAATGGGTTTCAAGCTACGAAATTATAGTGCAATGTAAAATTAATTTAAATTTAACAAGGTTATATTTTCTTTTCAAAACAAAACAATAACAAACATGGCAGGTACAAAGTAGCAAAAAGTGTAGTTACAATATTTACAGGTTTTGGGCTTCGCGCCCTGACTTCCGCAATCAGCTCAGTTTTACCCCAAACACAAGTTGTAACAGAGGGGCAGAAAACCCCATTCATACCTAAGAGCCCCTGGCTCCAAATTACACTGAAAAGCCTCCACGAGGCCTATGACACTCGATTTTCAAAAGAGCCACACGCTCTCAAAATTTAAGCCTCTCAAAGGCTACACCAAACTCTACCTTCAAACCGTCCTCTAGGAATATATATATATATATACAGGGGTAAAATACCCAACCTACTGAGGTCTGTTAAATGAAAAGAAGGTTGATTACATGACCTCTAAGATAACAATTTGCGAGGAGGTGAACTTGCACTCCTAATGCACTTGATTAAGACCTATTTGGCGCTAGGCCGTTAATACAAGGGCTAATCCCATACTAAAGAGGTGACTTAAGAAGAGAACAATTTGTTTTACATTAACGAAGAATAGGTTGAGAAAAATAAGTTCACCTCGAAACAATATGAGTGGGAGCTTGAGAGGGTTAGCACTCTCTATCCCAGAATGTAGCTTTACAAGAGAATAGATGAAAGGAGTAGTTACATCTTAGGAAAAGGTTACATAGTGGAACGCTTCGAACCCGCCCCGAAAGTTAAACTGCTGAGCTAGCAAAGAAAGAATTTATTAATCGGCCATTACCTTGGTGTTGACCGCTGCCGGAGAAAGAGGCGCTTCCCGCCTCCTGCTATGTACTTAATACACTGAAAGATGGAACAGAAGTGGCCCGGAGACCCTAAAATCAGCAGTTTAAATACTCTCACAAAGTTCTGGGCGTTAGGGGAAAGAAAACACCCTCCTACAAAGATTTTATTGGCTAGGGTACAGAAACATATCCAAGTTGGGGGGAGATACATCGGATAGGTCGGAAATTACTCAAAGAAATTCGGGATTGGATAAATCTAAAACAAGGGGAAAAAGAGGGGTATACAGCCAACTTAAACAATAACTGAAAGAAATTTAGCAGAGAACAAACATTTGAAATAAAAATTTCTCCAACAAAATAGTTCTTTGACTCCGCACTAGGTCGCACTATTGTTGATCTTCAGTAGTGTCCTCTAGAAGAGAAAGTTCACACTTCTTACTTCAAGCGAAACAAAAACACATCAAAAATGACACAGTTCAAAAAACTCAAAGTTTTCCACGTGGTGACATCTTCTGAGAAAGTAGGAAATTAATAGTGTAAATAAAGTTCAGACTTCCTCCAGCAGAGGAGTTTCAATTGGCGCACATTTTAAATAAGCGGCGTGGAGGTGTACCGCCCGGTACAGACCTCCCCCCCCCAAAAGTTCCTCCAAGGGGTAACACAGAAGAACATAAACTTTTGTTTGAAAATAAGGTCCAAGTTTTGATGTTGATATTAAGATAAATTGCAGAAGTATTTATGAGATTTTCTTCATTTGGTTTGTTTCAGTTTCCAAATTTGTTGTTGCAGGTGAAGTAAAGTCTTTATGTTTGTAGAAGTTGAATTTCTGAAGATAAACTTTTAATACTTAAAAGTGATGAAAAATTTTGCAATGTCCACCAAATATTGCTGTTGAATTCCCAAGTGTAGTTATTGCTTATAGTGACTGTCCATGTAGTTGATGTAGATTAAGTTGGATGGCCAGACCGGCCGTTGCAGCTTGCGTCCAAAGGAGGCCGCTCGGACCCCTCAAGTACCCTGAGATACCGCTCGCCCGCACTATGAGGGGAGCCGTGGTGTTGAAACACGCTGCGCCCGCGGTGAACATATACAGGCTGCGGGCAAGTAGCAGGTCGTGCGCCGCACATCAGCCTTGGCCGGGAGGAGAGCTCCGGCTCGCCGGGCACATGTCGTCTTCGCTGGAGAGGAGGGGGCCCATCCCCCTCCCCAGTTGCTGCACGGCGCTGCGCGGCTGCGGGGGCACTGAAACATTTAAGCTAGGCGGCAGAATTGTGTTGGACCATCATGTTTCTTTTGAGGGCACAGGCATGTAGAGAGATTGAGGGGCCAGCGGCGTGCAGATATCCATGGCATTTCATCTTAGCCAGCCACTGTGTAGAGTTGAGCAGGAGACGGGAGCGTGGTAATGGCCGTGGCAAGGACAGAATGGCAGTTTAACTGTGCGGGGGAGGTTTACAAAAAACTTACATATGAAACAAAATATTATAGAAGGGGCAGAATGCCTTAAAAGTAAGACTCAATAAAAAAATATAACCTTTATATTCCTTTCAAAATAATATGAAGCAAGTTAACACAGAAATTACACCGGTTTCACCTGGGACAGGTGAACCCTAAATATCCTCTCGGTGGCTGGATTGCTTACTAACAACGTAACCGGCGTAAGGAAATCGAGAATAACACAAGGCCCATGAAATCTGGGGGCAAGCTTGCCCGCGGGAACAAAATTTTTGACCATAACCTGGTCACCTACCTTCAAAGGGGTGGGTCTCCGTCCACGATCATACCTTTCCCTAACCTTTTCATGAGACACTTTAAGATTGGCTTTAGCCTTCTTCCAAAGATCTTTAATGTTATCCGGATCTATTGTCTCGGGTAGAATGTCATTCAGAGACCAGAGGTTAGAGAGCGGCGAGTTGGGAACAAACTTGAACATCAAAGAAGCTGGAGTAAACTTGTGAGATTGATGAACCGCCGAATTCAAAGCAAAAGCTATCCAATGCAGGGACGTGTCCCACCTGGAATGATCTTCATGATGATAGGCAATAAGTGCGGACCTGAGATTACGGTTAACCCGTTCAGCCAGAGATGGTTGAGGGTAATAAGCAGAAGTAGTTACATGAGATATGGACAAGTCAAAACAGAATTTACGAAACAAATTTGATGTGAACGCCTTAGCATTATCAGATACAATATATTGGCACGGACCAAAAGAAGCAAAAATAGAATTTAAGCAAGTAATGGTGGACTGAGCGGTAGCCAGCTTAGTCGGAAATAACCAGGAAAATCTGGTAAAACCATCTACACACACAAGGATGAACTTGTTAGCATTACCCTTTGACTGGGGGAAGGGTCCTACATAATAAATATACAGGCGTTCCATGGGGCGCGACGCTTGATGAGAAGACAAAAGGCCTACCTTGGTGGACAGGGTTGGTTTACTAAGCAAACAAGATTTACAAGCTTTTACAAGTTCACGAATTTCACCGTCCATACCTTTCCAGATGAACATTTCACGAATCTTTTCACGGGTTTTAAAGATTCCCAGATGCCCCCCCAAAGGGGTCTCAGGATAGTATTTGAAGATCATAGGCACAAGAACAGCTGGAACGACAACCTTCATCATCTTGTCATGCCTCGAAGGGCAACATAAAACACCATTCCTCAGGACATAAGGGACGACATGTTCCCCAGAAGAAAGGGTTTCCATTATCGGAGCCAGCGTCGGATCTTCACGTTGGTATTTCTCGATATCCCTAAAGAGCATGGGAGCATCTGTTAGGATGGCATTAACCACAGATAGTATGGACTCGGAAGGTGATGAACTATCGACCGGTTCATGGGTCTCGACGTCGTTTGAAAACATACGGCTGAGTCCATCAGCCACAACATTTTCGGTGCCTCGGATATGCCGGACATCGAATTGGAAGGCAGAGATACGGATGGCCCAACGGGCTATACGACCAGTACGACGCGGCCTACCTAAGACCCAGCTTAAGGCTTGATTATCGGTCTCCAGGTCGAATTTGACATGTTCCAGATAGAGACGGAACTTTTCTAAGGCAAATAAGACTGCTAACCCTTCGAGCTCATAGATGGAATACTTGGCTTCTTGAGCCGATAATGTCCTAGACGCATAGGCGATGGGTCGCCTCCCTAGTTCAGTCTCTTGAAGAAGGACTGCCGCTACTGCCGACGACGACGCGTCGGTTTGGACGATGAATTTCTTCGAGAAATCAGGCATAGCAAGTACAGGGGCATTACAGAGAGCTAATTTAAGGTCTTCAAAAGCGGCTTGTTGAGAAGGTCCCCACTCGAATTAGATGCCTTTCCTACGGAGAAGGTTTAAGGGCGCCGCTCTATTAGCAAAGTTAGGAATGAACTTTCTGAAGAAATTCACCATGCCAATGAACCTGGCGATACCTTTGATGTCCTTAGGAGGTTTAAAATCACGGATGGCCTGCGTTCTAGAATGATCAACTGCTACACCATCAGGTGACACAATATGCCCTAGGAATGACATAGAGGGCTTAGCAAAGGCAACCTTGGACAACTTAACAGTTAACCCAGCCTTACGAAGGCGATCGAGAACTTCTCGCAGATGATCTAGATGTTCTTCAAAAGTTTCGGAAAATACGACGACATCATCCAAGTAGTGATATAAGTACTCAAATTTGATGTCGGAGAAGACCCTATCTAGTAGCCTAGTGAGTACAGCTGCTCCCGTGGGGAGCCCGAAAGGCACGCGGTTGTATTCGTATAAGTTCCAGTCCGTGGCAAACGCTGTAAGGTGTTTAGACTCTTCGGCAAGGGGAATTTGATTATAGGCCTGATTCAAGTCCAAGATAGTAAAGAACTTGGCCTTACGAAACCACGAAAAACAAGAATGAAGGTCAGGAAGGGGCACAGATTGCAACACCACCTTCCGATTGAGAGCCCTGTAATCAATGACAGGCCTGAAGCCTCCTTGGGGTTTCGGGACTAGAAAAATAGGCGAAGAATACGCCGACTTAGAGGGCCTAATAATACCATCCTTCAACATCTGATCGATAATTTCTTTCAGAGCCTTCATTTTAGGTGGAGATAGCCTATACGGTGGAAAACGGACAGGAATCGAATCCGTGACCTCAATTTTGTATTCAATAAGGTCAGTAACAACAAGAGTATCAGAGAACACCTCGGGAAACGACTGACACAGTTTGCGAATACTATCAGCCTGCTCCTCAGGTAGATGTCTAAGGTCTAACAACATCTCATCCTGGGTAGGCGAAATAGAAGAACATGATGCAGAATTACACTTTAACAAGGGAATTTTACAATTGGACGCAAATTTGAATGTGCACGACTTACTCTGAAGATCGAGCACGAGACCAGTGTGAGAAATGAAGTCCGCTCCCAGTATGATGGGGCAAGACAAGTGCTTAGCCACAAACAGTTTGATTTTCCATGTAAACTTAAAAATACGAATTTTGACATGTAAGGAACCTAGAATTTCTAATGGAGATGTATTAGCCGAAACATATTTAACAGGAGAAGAGTCATAGACAGGTAGTTTACAAACAGATTTCAATTTCGAGTACCATTCAGCCGAAATAATGGAACAAACACTGCCTGAATCTAATAGAGCTGTTATAGGTTCGTTATTTACCTCAATCTTAAGAAAAGGGACAGGTGCGGGGGTATCCGCCGCAATCCTAAGACACTCTTTGGGGCATTCAAAGGACGGATTGGCAGAATGAAATTTCCCTGATTTTTCGCTCTGCTTACCAGGGGCTGAGCCTCGGGAAGATGGAACAGTTGACTCAGCCGAAGCCAGTAGTCACTTTTGGTTGTTGTTGGAAATTACCCCAGAAGTTGAGCAGGAGGGGGTGCTATTCGAATTGGGACAATTCTTAGCGATATGTGAGAAAGCCCCACATTTAAAACAGCCTTGTGATGACCCGGCTCCATTCCTTGTCCCACTTGACTTGATCAGTGGACACTTGTTGCGCAGATGGTCAGGCGACCCACAAGCATAACATTTACGGGGATTGACTGGTCGGCGAGGTGGAGGCCGAGTGTTACTAAAGGAAGGCGGGGGTTCTTTCGCGACCCGCAAAGAATCGGCGTATCTAACTCCTTCCGCTGAGACGGCCAATGCTTCAAGTTCCGAGAAGGTTTGCGGGCACGCCGCGAAACACAAATATGACCGGTAGGGTGGTGAGATCCCTTCGACAATAGCTTGCACGATCTGATCCTCAGGAAAGTGGAGAGCAAACACCCTAGTATAAAACTTAATATCTTGGATGAAGTCTGCCAGGTTTTCATCCAAGCGCTGTACCCGATAATAGTACTTCTGAATCAGAGATGACCTCGCGCGGGCAGGAATAAAATTTGCAAGCAAATGTGCATGGAAATCTTCGATAGATGACTGTTCAGCTATGGCTCTTACTATTTTATCAGAGAGAATACCAATAGCATACGGATAAATAATTTGCAAGATTTGACATGGCGAAAGAGAAAAAACAAGGGCATGATCCTGAAATTCCACTAGAAATCTTAAAAATGAAATTACGTCACTGGTGGTATTAACGGAAAACTTAGATATACCTCTGAGCAACATTGCCAATGGATGAGGCAAGCTACTAAACCCAGGTGACATAGTAGGTAAAGGTTTCAATGGCAAGGAAGTCAATTCAGAACGGATGTTACTCAATGATGCACGGCGTTCAGACTCGCTGTCCAATGGGGCAGAGATAGTTTGAGCAGCAGCGGTATTCCTATTGACTTCTCCCTTAGCAGATTCTTCCTCACTACTTACGTTCACCGTGGCGGGTTGATCAGTTTTGGGAGGAACTTCCCCAGTTAACAATTGAGTGACTTTACTAGACAATTCAGAAATAGTTTCAAGGAGCGTATTAGCGTCCTTCCTCTGAACGTCATTCACCTTTAGAGACAAGAGATCATTAACTCTATTTGAAAAGTGATATAGTCTGCCTTGCACACGCTTAATTTGATTAGGGGACGGATCATTTTCATCAAAAAACTAACTACAGATGCTAGCCCAGTAATATTCTCGACGATCGTGGAAAGAGAGTCATCAATTTCTTTCTCTCCCAAATTAGGGATGGAAATGGGCAAATCAAGGGACTCTCTAAGCTTGTTAGTGTCGATAGCAACCGTGCCTCCAGATTGCACGTTTCTAATAGTTAATTCGTAGATCAACTCCTCTTTGCGCAAATAGTTAAGGAGGAGAACATCGCGAGGGCCAGGCATGATGACAGAAAAATTTTGAAAAACCCCCCAAAAAAAATTCCAGCAACTGAGAAAATTGTTAGAGTTCGGACGAAAGCAATGTTTAGCCGTCAAAAGGGGCTAAATTGAGACCCATTCAACCACGCTCTGCTACCACTTGTTACCGTGTTTTAGCGGTAGTTATGCGTAAAAGAAGGTGCGGGTGTGAATGGGTTTCAAGCTACGAAATTATAGTGCAATGTAAAATTAATTTAAATTTAACAAGGTTATATTTTCTTTTCAAAACAAAACAATAACAAACATGGCAGGTACAAAGTAGCAAAAAGTGTAGTTACAATATTTACAGGTTTTGGGCTTCGCGCCCTGACTCCCGCAATCAGCTCAGTTTTACCCCAAACACAAGTTGTAACAGAGGGGCAGAAAACCCCATTCATACCTAAGAGCCCCTGGCTCCAAATTACAGAAAAGCCTCCACGAGGCCTATGACACTCGATTTTCAAAAGAGCCACACGCTCTCAAAATTTAAGCCTCTCAAAGGCTACACCAAACTCTACCTTCAAACCGTCCTCTAGGAATATATATATATATACAGGGGTAAAATACCCAACCTACTGAGGTCTGTTAAATGAAAAGAAGGTTGATTACATGACCTCTAAGATAACAATTTGCGAGGAGGCGAATTTGCACTCCTAATGCACTTGATTAAGACCTATTTGGCGCTAGGCCGTTAATACAAGGGCTAATCCCATACTAAAGAGGTGACTTAAGAAGAGAACAATTTGTTTTACATTAACGAAGAATAGGTTGAGAAAAATAAGTTCATCTCGAAACAATATGAGTGGGAGCTTGAGAGGGTTAGCACTCTCTATCCCAGAATGTAGCTTTACAAGAGAATAGATGAAAGGAGTAGTTACATCTTAGGAAAAGGTTACATAGTGGAACGCTTCGAACCCGCCCCGAAAGTTAAACTGCTGAGCTAGCAAAGAAAGAATTTATTAATCGGCCATTACCTTGGTGTTGACCGCTGCCGGAGAAAGAGGCGCTTCCCGCCTCCTGCTATGTACTTAATACACTGAAAGATGGAACAGAAGTGGCCCGCAGACCCTAAAATCAGCAGTTTAAATACTCTCGCAGAAAGTTCTGGGCGTTAGGGGAAAGAAAACACCCTCCTACAAAGATTTTATTGGCTAGGGTACAGCAACATATCCAAGTTGGGGGGAGATACATCGGATAGGTCGGAATTTACTCAAAGAAATTCGGGATTGGATAAATCTAAAACAAGGGGAAAAAGAGGGGTATACAGCCAACTTAAACAATAACTGAAAGAAATTTAGCAGAGAACAAACATTTGAAATAAAAATTTCTCCAACAAAATAGTTCTTTGACTCCGCACTAGGTCGCACTATTGTTGATCTTCAGTAGTGTCCTCTAGAAGAGAAAGTTCACACTTCTTACTTCAAGCGAAACAAAAACACATCAAAAATGACACAGTTCAAAAAACTCAAAGTTTTCCACGTGGTGACATCTTCTGAGAAAGTAGGAAATTAATAGTGTAAATAAAGTTCAGACTTCCTCCAGCAGAGGAGTTTCAATTGGCGCACATTTTAAATAAGCGGCGTGGAGGTGTACCGCCCGGTACAATAATAATAAGCAGTATCTCCGAATCATTACCCAATACCATTCCTTGCTTCTATTTCTCTTTCTGTTGATCCCTAATTTCACAATGACTAGCGATTTTCTTCATCCTCTTATATTCATATTCCCCTGTTCCCATCTTCCTACATATGACTTAACTTGTCACCTCTTTGTTCATTTCCATGTTCCTGTATACTTTCTTTCCAAAAACACTTCACTGTAATATCAAATAATCCCACAGTACTCCCACCACTTTCCCAACAAGTGGACAATGCTTAAATCATAAGCATAGAAATATCCATCATCCGCCCTCTGTACATCACATTAAGACCAAAAGCATAAATCAGTTAATGTCCCAATCAATGAATCAATCAAACCACAGCAATTAGGGCTGTTGGTTGTTTATATAGAAAAAAGATTGTGGAAATATATGAAACATATTATTTCAATTACTAAATCATTTTCCTATAAGTGAACATTTGCCAAAATTTGTCCCCTTGAATTCAAACTTATCTTCATGTTGTGACCTTTCCTACACTTAAAGAACATGACTTAAATGTATTCATGAACTAATGTCATTCCAAGCCATCTCTCCAATGACATCTCAGAATATACTGCTTAATCAAACAACTTGTCTCCTTTCTCCAAGTCTTCCCAGCTGAAACTTTGCAACATCTCTGTAACACAACTCTTTTGTTAGGAATCACCCGCAAGAAATGGAGCTATTTCTGTGGATTATTTCCTATTCTCTACTCAAGTAATACTGGTGATGGTCTCACACTCTCATTGTGGCTTTGCTGGAGATTTATATGCCCTCTCCTTTACAACCCCTAAATAACCTCATAATCTGTAAATCTGTAATCTGTAAATTTTATTTTCAATATGTTTAAATGATTACAATAATGAAGCTATATCCTTATTATGAATAGCTAGGTACTTATTGAGATCCCCATGAAGAAATTTCACCCATCAATACAATAATAAAACCGGAGAGGACACTTTCTATTTGTGAAACAAAGAAACTGACTTTTCACCACGTTTACAAATATAGCATTGCCCAATGTCCATCTTACAATATTGTCAAAGTCTTTATCAGTTACTCATAATCCTGAAACTTATTTATTACAAAGAGCCTCATCACTTATTGCAGTTCATTATTCATATTGTTTATATATCAGAAAATAAAGGTCTCATAATACTGCCCTGTGGGTCCCAATCCCATAATTGTTACAGGATCAAATAAAGCTTCACCTACTCTTATGCTCTGAGTCCTATTTTGTAGAAATACACCAGACGTGGCCAAATTTTAATGGCAAATGGTACATTTCTATCTTTATGTAAAATATCGACCTTTATAGCCTAATCTTTGAACTTGTTTGGAGGCAAAGTTTCCACTTGGGATATCCTGGTCCACACTATTGTATTTTTTCATACAGTGGCTACAGTGAGAACCACAATGTAATTTCATTATTCACATGGTTTTGTGTCATTTTTGTTAGTGAGCATGTTCTGTTGTTTATCTTTATTACCTGCATATTGTTGCTGTTTGGAAGTAAATAATTTGACCTATTGTTAAGACTGTGCATTCTGTAAATTACATGTATTATTGATACTATTCAGGAGTTCAGTTGTATTTCTTAAGAGTGGTTCTAGAGAACTGTCAAATTTTGAGGTTATGGGGAGACGAAGAGACCTTTCGCCAAGAAAGGCACTGTCAAAGAGCTACTTCTTGAGAAACGTCATTCACAACAAGAAATAGATTCTAGATTGCAAATACCACAGCAATACGTAAGTAGAATTTTAAAATGTGAAGATAACGGGAAGGCAAAATGTGATGATGATGATGATGATGCTTGTTGTTTTAAGGGGCCTAACATCGAAGGTCATCGGCCCAAGACAAATTGTCAACAACATGTTGGAAACTGTGGGCAGAAGAAGAAACCAACCACAAGGAGGAAGCAAAACTGATTAATTTGTCAGTAAACAACCGCAAGGTTACTAGTTTGGATTTACGTAAGAAATTAGAAGAGTATGGGTCATTTGTATTAGCCAGGACTCTGAGGCGAGAGCTGTTTAATGCTGGAATGAAAGCAAGATGACCTCAAGGCAAAGCGAAGTTTACTCCTGCTATGGCTGCAAAGAGGTTCCAGTGTGCCAAGACTCTGCAGAATTGGTCATCTGATGAATGGAAACAGGCAAGTCCATTACAATTACTGTATTTCCTAAATTATCATTCATTATTCCATTATAACCCAATCTAAGTGATGTAAACGTACAGCACAGTAAATGTATGAAATTCTTCTTTTAAAACATACAGCTTATTGCATTTAATGCTAGGCTTATTTGTTTTATTTATTTCAGGTTTGCTTTAGTGACGAATCGGTATTTCCTGTCGAAGAAGAGACAAGTCAATATGTCAGAAGATAAGGAGAAGCATTCCATCCAGATTGAGTGAAGCATCCAACTTCAGTGATGGTCTGGAGTGTATTTTCTTGGTATGGCTGTGGACGATTATATATTGTAGAAGGAACTATGAGACGTGAACAGTATAGTATAAAGAACCCGTTTGGTAGCTCAGGTGCAAGAGTAGTTTGGCGAAAGTGAATTTATTTTTATGCAAGATAAGATTTTTATGCAAGAACAAAGCCTAGAAACAGTCCAGACATGAACCCCATAGAATATCCTTAGAAAATAGCAAAGAAAAGTCCAAAAAATTATAATGACAAAAATTAGCTTGATTGAGAAGCTCGGTCAGATCTGGTGTCATGATAACGATTTAAAGAGTCAGTGTAAAATACTGTTTGAGGGTATGCCCAGTCTAATCAAGTCGCTCATGAAAGCTAAGGGGGTGCATACCAAGTACTAATGTCATCAACTTAAAAATTGGTAACATCTTATATGTTCAATGCTCGAATTTTTAATGTTTAATAATTTGGCCATATCATTATAGTCACCCATTTAGCCACTGTTTTATCTATCCCGAACGCACTAATTTTTTGTCAGTAGTTTCCCGAGATCTACCCTAAGAAAATCCTTGGATATGTCAATCGTGATACATTTGACTTCCTGAATCTAATATATTTGCTATATCCTGCTGGAATCCACAAGACGGGCTTCAGTGGAATAATGTTTCCTAAATCTGAACTACCTTCTATCGAGCCTGTTGGTAATTCCTTAAATGTGTATAACATAATCAGAAAGAATGCATTCCAAGAGCTTCCATGCAACACTAGTCAAGACGACTATTGTGTAATTACTAGCTTTAAGTTTAGCACATTTTCTCTATACACAGATTGCCACTACACTAATTATTCATTCATCTGGTATAGCTGTTTCATACATACTCTAATCAATATCTCAAAGAACTGACTTTCGTATATGCCCTGAAATTTTACCCATCCCAGCAGCATTTCTAGTTTTAAATTTTTGTATATTACATTCAATTTTCCTTATAGTGGATATTGTAAAGTAATTTCAAAGGATTAGGTGGAATTGTCAACTGCGTCAGGTACTGCAAAAGGACATGACCAAACCATTGGTGACATATCCTATGCGTCACGTGTGACGGCTGCGATGCCCATCGACTAATGGAGTATACACATTCTCATGCTGTGTAATTGCTACTTCATACCTTTCTAAATCTGTCAACATTCAACACCGTACACAGCAACAAGCCGTAGTAACACGGCTGAAAGTAATTCCAGTATCAAGGAAGACAATGTACACTGCCGGCTGGTGCTCTCAGTGCTTTTCAATTAGCATTCTGGCAGTGAAAATTGCATGAGTTGTTCCAACACCCTTAATGAAGATGCATTGGATAGCAATAATGCCGGCGATTTCACCCAGTCAATAATGAAGGATACTCTAAAAGATCTTCTCATGTACAATTGGGTGCAATTTGGATGGTAATTTGCATATTCTGTTGAATCGTCATTTTGCTAAAAAATAGGCACAAGGATGTTTACAGCCCAATGACTGGGAACAGAGCCAGAGTCAACTCTGGCACTGAATAAGCTTGTCAGCTAGTTGATAATGAGTTTTTTAAACTGCCTCATCTTCCAGAAATTTGCTGGATGGTCATCCGGTCCTGGCGCTTTTTGGTCCTTCATACTCCTAATGGCACCCTCCACTTCCTTTGATGTGATGCATAAGATGGGACTTACCATCAGGAATAGGGTGATGTGGTAATTCAATGCAGGAAATATCTACAAATGTTGTTGCCAATGATTGAGGATTTCTTGTTTGTCCTCTAATCACTGGTCATCTTTGTCTCTAATGCAGACAGTGTGCTCAATACTTGGGTCAATTTTCATCAGATGGAAAACAGTTCTCTTCTTCTTTCCTTGGGCTCAGTGGTGTACAGTGTTTATCAGAATTACACCGACAAAAATTCAAGAATGCTCTTCGTATTATGTTAAGAATAATGGTTCAATCAGACTGGCGGGGAAAATTATATTTTTGAGAAAATGAGGTTAAATTGTTACTTCCTGGTGCGTGATTGAAATTGAAGAGCTGCTTCCGCCGTTCAGGGAAGATAAGGGTAGGGAGGTGTTGTGGAGTGTATGAGCAGACAGAGATAATGCTTCCTCATACGACTTCGAAAGGATTGTCTCTAACAGGCAATATCCACAGTCCATTTATCTAATAGCCGTAACTGCACACACAGTTAAATAACACATTGTATTTAAGACACGCATGTTAGTCAAGGAAAGCACCAGATTGTTTCTCCTCTCGTCTGTTTGTCGCAGTAATATTCTATATTAATTAACATGCTGGAAGATTGTGTATTCCTTCCCTCATAATATTGTAAACTCAATGAAATACTGAACGAAGGAATCAACACGCCCAATGGTTTGATTACAGTGTATGTTCAATAAGGCCCCCTCATACTTTGGTGTATAGTTCACTATGGCGAAGTAGTGAGTGACTATGGACTATGTCCAGGATGTGTAGTGTGTGGCGAACGGTTTGGAAAGCTGCCTGTATTCTTGTTACAAGATGTCTTCTCTTTCTATAGGGTTCACATAGTAGTCAATTCGTGTAGAACAAACTGTACCGTGCCTACAGGAGTTTGGAAGCGACTATGTGAAAAGAACGAGAAACTGGTGAATTCACATAGAGAATTACCTATTTCTCCAAATTTCACTTCCCCTCCCTTCTCTTTTCTGATGCACAGCGGCTGATTCTCTGACATAGCAAATAAAGCAAGTTCATCAATCTGAACTGCATGACCGGAAGTAACAAGGTCACTTTCATTTCCTCAAAAGGAAACATTTCCCCGAGAATCTGACTGCACCATCATTCTCAACATTACACGAAGAGCATCCCTGATTTCTCTGTCAGTATAGTTCTGATACACCTTGTACACAGGTCATTACAGTGAGTGCGTCTCGATTCAGCGACAGATTTCTTAGCCACAGGTTCCTCAATGAAAATTCTTTCCATGTGTTCTGGAGTCTTTTGTGTAAGCCAATTTATATACAGTATGCCTTCGTCTTATCCTACAACTCTTCTTGGACTGCAATCATCCATAGGAACGTTAGATATTGAATACAAGAGGAACTAGGTTATATCGTACCCAAGTTTACTGTGACGGTTGCAGTGAAAGATCTGTAGAATGTGTCTACATGTTGTCAAATGCATTAAGATCAACAAGAGGAAAATTTATGTTGTTGCTAGGGTCTCCTTCTAGTCTTTAAGCTTCCACCACTTGATGTTCTCAGGGGCATACAGGTCCTTAAATCCGCTATGCCTACCTTATGCAGAGGTGGAATACAGTCAGATGATATGACATTCACATCCTTTCTTCGTTGTAGATCACGGTGCTGAACAACGATAAGGTCAATTTGCTTGCTGCAGTCACCACAAGTGAAACCTCAAATATGAGCTCCATCATCATATCAGGTACCGAAAGTATTACCACCAGGGCAGCTATAAAAATTCTTAGTGACCATCATGCGCATTAAGGTCATCACAGAGAAGTGGAAACTCATCTTCAGGATACGCTGCAACATGACCTCGTAGTTCCTGCCAATGCTCTTCCTTATCCAGGTCGTCACAGCCAGATTGTGACATAGAAAACACAAGTTCGAGAGGATGCAACGTCAAATGTAATTCATATAAGGCTGTCGGAATAGCGCTGAACCTCAGCAACTCAATCTTGCATGCTTGCACACACAATGAAATCAACACCATTCCTGCTGGATGTAACCTGGCAGATAAGTTCACAGACATCTTTGATGTCATGAGATTTCTGGCCTTTCCAAAGCGAGCAATTTAAAATCTAATTACATAGCTACACTTCAATTCTAAACCGGACTTACATTATCCAAATTGCAACAGGTTAATAGGAACAATAGAATGAAAAGATTAAGTAATTATAAAGCAAGAATGATATTTACTAATAAAATAACTATTCTACAATAATTCTAAGCCACATTTAGATGTATCCTAACTACAATAGTTTAACTGAAGCAACAAATATTCCTAAAGTATGAATTTATGGAACTTATGAGAATGTAAATATTCCTTGAACACCTACATAAAATTTAGTTTCCTTGATTTATCAAAGAGACAAAAAGGTGAATAGTTTGAATGTAATTATCAATCAAAGAACAGTCGCCAGTTATAATCATAAATTTAAGCCATATTAATGAAAGTCAACTGAACATAACCTACGGCATATTGTTTATTTGATGGTTTCTACCATTTCTCTTTCACACCGACACAGATAGGTCATATGGCGATGATGAGCTAAAAATGGCTAGGAATGAGAAGGAAACAATTGTGGCCTTAATTAAGGTACATTCGCACCATTTGTTTGCTGTGAAAATGTGAAACAGGCACGTCAGGGCTGTCGACAGTGGGTTCGAGCCCAGCATCTTATAAATGCAGACCTAGAGCTACATGGCCAGTTATTCAGTACAACAAGGAAGCAATTACTTGTATTCCTTCTCTTCCAATACTTATTGTGAGAGTATCTTAATATGTAATTTCAAACAATACGTTAAAAAGTAAGTTTTTATTTTAAAAATTCAGCTTTCACAGTTCCCCAGATGTACATGCACATTTGGACATAAGTTTTCATATACATGTCCAAAATTTTACGATACATGGGGTTACTTTGGAAAAGTAAAGAGTAAAGTAGAATCCCAAAATTCTATGCACAGCATGCCTTCCTCCCTTGAAGTCAAGATGGGCTGCCTACGTACGCTCTTCGGATCTAGGATCGAGGTGGCCCTTACTTCTTCGCAGCTTCTCTGTATGCCCTTCACCAAGAATCCCTTTAAGAGACTTATCAAGCTTATCGGCATTGTAATTACGATAGACAATGCTTCCAAATTTATGCTTATATTCTTGCAACACATTCCGAAGTAACCCCATGAAAGATCCCCTGCTCAGAAGAACAGCCAAAGACAGGATTCTTGAGGTGATCAAGCTAATGCAAGTTGAACCTAACAGAACTTCAGTTAGAGTAGAACAATTCACTTCAACTAACATTTCTTGACAATGAGAACATTTGATACCACACGATACAACAAACAAAGTCTCTCACTGAGGGACAAAGGAAAAGAGACAACAATCAAGAAAAAGGTTTATCACAATAGTTCTATGAACTTTGACTCTCCTACATCAACACAGATCTATCCATATTAAGAAACCAAGTACAAATTTATGTGAAGATAAACCAACATCCAGAATTATCGCATGGAATATTTGGTAGCTAATACTCAGAGAAGTGTACGAAAATACTAGCAAATTGCAGGGTATATGCCGTAAACGGGAATCATGCATCAAAGGTATCTGGGCATAGAGAAATACTCACGGGTCAATTTATCTCCAAAATGAGGAGACTGGGTTGGATCAAACACATTTCAATGACACATGGGTGAAATATCAATTAAGAAATAGTAAATGTAATGATTATCATTATTTTACTGTAAAACCAATTATAGTATTAACATTAAGAGCTAAATGATAGCTGGGTATCTCAGATAAGTTAACTGTTAATAATGTAATATGACACTGCGTAAGCACTATACAAGTCTACAGATAATTTCACCTTAAAGTTCTACACAACAATTTATACTGAAAATGAGATTTTCACACCATACACAAGATTTCTGCAAACCAATTTTACTACTTCAACAAGGCATCAATAAATCAAAATAATGCACTTTTAATACTTCTGTATAATTAATACAGCAGTATATACTGTGGAAATAAATCTTTCATCTACAACACACTGCACCCGAAAATAGCATGATTGGAGTTAAAATTGAGATTGCCGCAAAAGCTTAATTTAATTCGGTCAATGGGTCATTTATAACAGCTCTGGTGAAGGCCAGGATCTGATTACCTTGGAGAAATTCGCCTTTAAGCTCATAGCTGCATGGTCGTGTGGCGACCCATCCCTATTTTCTTATTGGTCAGGAGGTTAGCATGCGACAGATATGAACAGTTAAAATTTTCAAGGCTAACACCGCCCGGCAAGTTTTCAGAATTCTTCACAAGACCAGTTTTGAACCATGATACTATAAGAAGACATGAAGAAATGTATGATTCGTTTCCTACTAATCAAACCTTCTAGACTGAGGACTGATAAAATCAGTGTGTAATCGACGCTCAACTTACTCAGATTTTACTCTACTGTTTTCATACTGCTCTACTTTAAAGCACAACTTCACTTCGCTTTCCCACTATAATTCGACAAGGTATTCAATGCCAAACGTCATTTATTAGCCGTGATGTCTTACAAAAGGAACACATTATTTTGTCTTCTGCGCGGCATAACCACTACAATATTAATTCCAGAACACGTGTGGTGTGCAAATCATCTGAACCCGCAAGTTACGTGTCGACTGGCATTTAAATAGGCATGGTTGGAACACATATTTATGTGCCATTTTAGTTTCAGTATGTGTCAGTATGTGTGTATGTGTGTGAGTGGAAGCCTACTGTTACAAGAAGCCTGCAAGACAATGAACAAGGGGAATCATCATGCTGCTTGCAAGAGGAATCTCTACATTCATCATGGTGCACATTGCAAGGGATATTCTTTCCGGAATGTGCCACTAAAAGGGGAGATCCCACAACACCCTAAAGGGTGCTAAAGGGACCAATCGTGAGACGTTGCCAGCCAGGACTTAATCAACTTCCATCATAAAAGGTAGAGGTAGAGAACCTTTTTAAATATTAATTTCCTTTTCACAAGGACTTCATTCTTGAAATAATACCTTCTATTATTTTGTGTTGTTACAGATTCTTACCTAACTAGACAAGATGAGACATGGTGCATGGGCTTTAGGAGCTGAGCTTCGTAGTGCATGGCGGCCATTCACATTATTTTAATAAGACAAGGGAGATGGTGTAAAGCTTAATACATGTGTTTTATTCATGGGGGCATATCGCGGAAATGTGACATCACGTAATGGAGCTGAGTGACTGCAAAGGGCTACAAACTAAAGGGCAAAAGGGAATGAGGTATGGTCTAGGGCTCAGATCTGAATGTGGAACAAGATGATGGTATGGGACTGTGGAGATGGTGAAAGGTTTAACACATGTGCACTATTCATACGGACATACCTCTATAAAGCTATTTCAAGGTCCTCAAGCTGAGCGGCTGCAGAGTCACAGATGTTGTTGCGTAATGTACTGCTGGTTTTTAGTGTTTGGAACTCTAAATGTTTATTGTAACAATTCGAGCTCAGAAATTTGAATTTTAGAATTATTCTACAAGATTCAAAGGAATAATCACCAGAAATACTACGATTTGAAAATGGAGCACGCTTGGACCCAAAGCTGAAGTGCTATTCAAATATCTAACTCCAAAAATCCAAACTTCTAATTCTGAGCAAAGAAAACAATCGCTGATTTGGGTTCTGAAACCTGGAGCTAACTTCGACTCAGAACGAAAGGTCTTAAGTTCATAAGAAGAAAAAATTTTGAAAGTCCTCAACCTGACCCGGAGTCGATGACAAGCGTTTCTTTCACTGAAGACTAAGTGTGAACGATTGGCACAAACTATGTTAACTGAATGTGGAAAGAGAATGCAACAAATTTTGTATTAAGTAAGGTCGTGACACATGTACGTCTCAGCAAAAATGAAATTGATTGTAGGAACATTCTGATTAGACTTGGAAATATTTGCTGTGACATGAAATACAAAGTTCATTGTTTTTTGCAATTAGCCTAGTATGCACATCTTAGAAAAAGAACATTGGCGGTACGAGCAATTTGACCAGACTTGGAAGTAACTTAATTGCTAAGACAGGGAATACAAAGTTTATTGTTCACGCATCGAACTGTGGGCTGCAGATTTGAAACCTGGAGATGTGTAATTTCCTGCTGAAATGTTTACATCACATGGTACCTAACATTAGAGCAGGGAGCAATTAAAAAAACCCCAGGCCACCTGGTAATCAAATTCAGCACACTTTCCCTTGGACTCTTGACTATCATAATAGCTAAAGGATTCAATACACACAACCATCGAGCAAAAATCAATTAAAAATCACCGACCAGACTAGGAATCGAACCAGTGGCTTCTTTACATTGGCAAGAAACAAGAATGCTAACTAAATGACTGTACATTAAAAGCTTGCTTGTTAATTGAAACACATCAAATTCGAGTTCCTTTCACGGGGGGGGGGGGGGGGGGGGCAATAATAATAATAATCTTTTTTCGTCTTAATAACTACACTCAAAATTTTGAAAAGTTTGCAATAATAATTTTGAAGAACAAAACTGCTTTCATGCTGAATAGTCAACGTTCACGCACAATAAGAAACATAAGGCCAGCACTTTAACCGCTTGAGCTACTCAGCTCCGCAATGAATTTGCTAAGTGCAGAAATTTCATTCCCCGCTTCAAACAATTTTTTAAGATGCCAATGTGCCAGAATTCAGTCCTGCAAGCTTTCTTTCATGTGCCAGCTAATCTAACGAAACAAGGCAGATGTATTTGAACACTTTCAAATACAATTGGGCTGAGCTAGAATAAAATATGCAAAGTTGGGGTTAGAAGGCTAGCGCCTTAACCGTCTGAGCTACTCAGCTCGGCTATTCAACTATTAAATACCATAAAAACACACACTAATAATGATGATAATAATAATAATTTGGAGAATCCAACCCACTAACAAATGTAACAGTTTTCGTGTTTTTATTGTTGGCGAAAAACATTTCAAAATGGTGATCGTGATAAGGTTAACTATGCAGGGAGCCACAGCTGAGTACTCTCTAACACTACTGATGAATGATATAAGGAGAAGAAGAAGAGGAGGAGGAAAGGCCAGGATGAGGAGAAGAAGGTGAATAAGAAGAAATCTGTCGCACTACAAGCTCGTTTCATAGAGATATTTTGAGCATACACTTTTAAATCTTCCTCGGTTTGATATCCCTCTGACCAACTGCAGAAGGAATTTCCATTCACGGCTGGCCACAACAGTGAAGGAATTATTGTAGGTAAATGTTTTTTGCTTAGGAATAGCGAGCAATGTCAAGCTCAGCGATCTGGTGTTTTTATCATGGTGTTCAGAAAGGCTATGAAATTGTTCATACAAGTAAGATGGGGATTGTAAGGTAAGGATTTGATGCAATGAAGTTAGGGTATGCAGCTTGCGTATGTCTTCAAGGCGTAGCCATCCGAGGTCGACGTAAGACAGGGTAAAATGATCTGAAAATTTCAGATTAAATATAAATCTTACACAGGCATTCTGTGCACATCGTAGTTTATCCCGAAGCTCGATTTTCGCGCCTTTGTAAACTATGTCAAAATAATCGAATATTGGACGAACGAGAGTTTCAACTAGTTTCTTCTTTGAACTGAATGGGGAAAGTAAATTTGAAATTGTTCAATATGTGCAGCATCGCAAAAAATCGTCTACTCACAGATACTGTCTGATCCATCCACGAGAAGTGCTGGTCAATGATCACTCCGAGACTTTTTAGAGTAAAGCTTGCTTTTGAAGTCATACATCAGGAGTGGACATGCAGTAATTAGTGGTAATAAGTCTTGAGTGGGCAACTGCTATGGTTTGGGATTTTTTGGGTGTTTAAAGTAAGTTCATGCTGGGAAGACCATTTGCTTATGGCCTCTAGATCCATGTTAATTTACTCGATTGCTTTCGAAACGTCTGTTGGTTTTGCATGGATGTATAATTGTACGTCGTCAGCAAAAATGTGACATTTACAATGTGTCAGTTGTTTAGCTAAGTCATTGATATAGACAGAAAATGGCAAGGGAGCTAGGGTTGATCCTTATGGGACACCTTTTCTTCACATTTTGCCACGAAGAAAAGGTACCCTGATTGACGACACATTGGTGACGTTCGCGTAAATAGACTCCCATCCATTTCAGAGTACTGTAGGAGAACCCTAGGCGATAAAGTTTGGGTAGGAGCAACTCATGGTCTACAGAGTCAAATGCTTTGCTGAAGTCCAACAATACTAGAATTGTCAGCTTTTGCTCATCAATAGCCTGCCTTATAACCACATTCACGCTTAGTAAGGTAGTACATGTAGTGTGATTTCGTCGGAAAGCTGACAGGTGTGGGTCTAGTATGTCGTGATCGTTGAAATAGTTCGTGATTTGATTTTGCACAATGTGTTCGAGTCCTTTGGCTATTATAGACAGTATATTAATAGGTCTGTAGTCACTGTTTAGTCTAGGAGATTTTGTTTTTTGTAAAGGATGTACCAGGGACATTTTACAGACAGTTGGAAATACACTGTTTTGAAGGAAGAAGTTATATATGACTGTCAATACTGGAATAATGGTGTCAATAATTTTCTTTAGCATTATAATGTATATGTTGTCCACCCCTGTGGATTTAGTTTTAATTTGCAAGAAAACTGCTTTCACTTGCAGAGGTGAGACATAACTACAATAAAATTTGTCTCTGCCTATGGGTAGTGGGTTGTAATTTGCACTCAAAAGATGTTCTTTTGCTTCTTCGTTTAATTGGACATGGGAAGACATTAAGTGATTATTGAATTCATCAACAGAAAACTCCAAACCGTCTACCTTGTACGGTTTATTTAGTCCAAATTGTCGGAATCACTTCCATAAGGTACTAGGTCTTACGTGAGGTTTTATAGGGTCATGGGCGTAAGAGAGTTGAGCGTTTCTTACTGCTTGAGCCGTTTTATTATATAGTCACTTGTAATAAAGTTTTCCTCTGCTGGGTAATGTTTATATTTCCTATGAGCTGTATCCCGCTTGGCCATCATTACTTCTAATATATTTTGTCCATGGAGGAGTCTTTTAAAGTTGCGTGCTGTTCATAGAGGGGCGCTTTTGTCAAAAATATGTAGTATCATGATATTGAAAGGGTTGACCAAGTCATCAATGTTAGTTTTATGAGTTATCTCCTGCCACAGCATCGAAATAGCGTCTTCCAATAATTTTTCTATGTCAATACGGCTATAGCCTCTGTATGTCACATATTTAGGTTTAAGTTTGGGGCATTGCAGTGTGTAAGACATAAAGATAATGTCATGGGCTGACAGTCCGGGAGGAGATGTCTGGCCGTGATGTAATACTCTGTCAGGGTTGTTCGTTACTATTAGGTTCAGTAGTGTGTGTGAAGTTTTAGTGTAGTGAGTGGGAGAAAGTAGGAGGATCGCCATACCGCATGCCAGAAACATATTCAATAGATGGGTGGCTTTGGAAGAATGTGAATATAGAAGGTTTGTATTGAAGTCTCCCATCATTATAACATGTTTGTACATAGGTTCTGTTAAGATGTGTCTCTAAGTCATTCACACGGCGAGCTTTAGGCGGCTTGTATACAGCACCTACTAAGCATTTCACAATAGAGACCTGTATCTCTATGAACATGTACTCAGGTTTTCGCTCATACTGTTGAGGCGACTGACAGATAATTTGAGGTTTCAAGCACGAAGAGACAAAGCACAGACCCCACCTCCCCCTTTGCCAAGTCTCTCATTCCTCAGAAGGCAGTAGCCAGGTAATTCGAGATTCTTAGCCTGATGTTTGACTTTGAACCATCTTTCACTGCATAAGATTATATCAAAGGACAGTAGTATGAAAAATCGCTTTTAGTTCATGTATACGAGCTTGAGAAACTAAACTCTGGGCATTAAGGTGACATATGTAAAGTGCGCTTTTATGTCTATTTAGGGCTGACTGGAGAATGTGTGTTGCAGCTTCAAGGAGTGGGGATTGGGTCAATGGACTAGCAGGTAGACAGGTTGAAGGGATGGGTTGGGAAGGGGAAGTGTGACAAGGGAAAGTATTGCTATGGTCATATGGAATACGGCTGTTTGTGGTACGCATTGCCAATTACTAAATTGAAATTAACTAGAACACAGCATGCGACTACATCCTATGAATGGTCAGCAATTAACGTATTTTAGATAGTGAAATTGTCCGTAGTAGTAATAATAATAATAATAATAATAATAATAATAATAATAATGTGCAACAGCAGATTAGACATACAGAATACACAAGTAGGAGCTTCTTGTATGTAGTATTGATGTGAGATCTATGGGGACGTAATACGGAGGCCTGACGTAAGTTAGAACCAGTTATGAATATTAATAAAAAGGGTAAGTAGATGGACAGGTGGTAGGATCAGAAGGGAGATAAGCAAATAGATATTTAGATAAATAAATATAGTAAATGGATAGATAGGTAGATAGCTAGATACATAGATAAAGCTACTTGAAAAAAACTAGGTTCTCAGCTGTGACTTACGATAAACGATAGGAGTGGACTCACATTGCCAAGTGATAAGGCAGCACTGCAACAGAAGCTTATGCCATAGGAAGTTCCTTTAACTGGCACACTCTTAATTTCATCTCGTCGGCATTTTTGATTCCGATGTCTCCTGAGTAAGTTGAAGTGTTTGTACGACCAAAATGCTGGATTGCCATCTTCAAGATGGACATTCTGATAGCCATTAGATCTTCATGGATTTTTGCGGATGAGCCTTTCAATTTCCTTTTCCTAGTGAAGATATCCTGACATGAGCGATAAGACAAAAATTTCACTACGATAGGTCTTGTTTTCCCTGGTGATCGAAGTCCTACTCCGTGACACCTATCAATACCATTAAGTCTAAAATCTGCACCTACTGCTTTGCACACATTCAGCACTGGTTCATCACAGCTTTCGCTCGAACATTCAGGGATGCCGAAAATTCTTACATTACTTCTCCTGCTGTATTGCTCCAATGAATCACACTTGGCATCCATACCCTCCTTCCGTTTGCGGATTTCTGCCTCCTTCTTATAAAGTTTTTTTAGGTAACTCTGAAAATGTTCTGATATTAAATTTTAAACTTTTTTCAAGTTTTTTTATGACCACTTCTGTTATGGAGGTCAAAATGGCCTGCACAATTTTTTCAAGGAAGCTGTCCGAATTAATGAAGTCATCCAGAACGCACTTTACAAGGTGGCGTATGTTGGCAACACTGGTAGTGGCTGGGCTTCCAACTCCGATTTTTCGGTAGGCCATTTTCTTTACAATGAAAATTTGGAAGAAAAAGAAGATCAATAGCGACAAAACGTGTGGGTATATACAAATGTAACACTTATGCAACTTTTTATCACTTCCACTGCTGTATAACACCTTCAAATCACTTGATTAATGTGGAGCCTCATTCACTCAGGTCTGTCACCAAACGTTTCAACAGACAGGTTAGAAACTCGCGGCCCGAACGGTGTCCCGATGCATTATACATTTACACAAGGTTTACCTATATCAGTACGTTTAATAATTTTAATAATTATTTATTTATTATCGTTCCGGCCATCTATGGACCACGTTTTACAGTCTTTACGTTACTTTTCACCAGTCCTGACTTCACATTCTGCCAGTACTTCTTCATCCTTGCACTGACTTCTTTCTTCTGCTCTTCTGTGTAGGTTATCTTCTTCTTCTTCACAAGTTCTTCCCCAGTCTCCTGGAAACTCTTGAACTCCTTCACTTTTTGTCTAAATTTGTTTCTGTCCAGTACGTCCTCTTTTTCTACTCCTATCCTGGCCAGGTCGGTCCTTACTTCCCGAAACCATTTTGGTTCCATTTTCCTTAGGCTGAAGAAGCTGAAAATTATTTTTGTCAGTCGGTTGGTGTCCATTCTCTGTAGATGTCCATAAAATTGAAGCCTTCACTTTTTCATCAATACGAAGACTTCCTCTGTCTTCTGGTATAGTTCTTTGTTGGGTCTAAATCTCCTCTCCCCACTTTTCATTTTCGGGCCCAAGATCTTCCGGAGCATTTTCCTCTCTTTCTTTCTGATGTTCTCTAGATCTCCCTTTCCAATCATGTCCAATGTTTCTGCTGCATTTAAGCATTCAGGTCTGATGACTGTGTCCAGATGAATTGTAATAATAATAATAATAATAATAATAATAATAATAATAATAATAATAATAATAATAATAATAATAATAATATTAATAATAATGAGCACTCAAATGAGTATTAAGTTTCAGCAAATTTCACACTTTCCTGCATTCAGTCAGTGTTTTTTGTCGGTATATACATTTTACGAGGTAGTAACTATCGCACATGTCATTTCAAAGTAAACAACAGTCATCCGTTGGGTTGTGCATTTTGTCTATACGCAAATTTTGTTGTGGAAGCAATATATTTAAGTGATTAGAAAATTGAGAACGCAAGATAGGCCTAGCCATTCCCCAACAACACAGAATATACAATAGTAAGCAGATCAAAACATCGAAAATTCGATTAATCAATCGATCAATTATAGTCGCTACTGCTTGCTATAGCCTATCCATATAGCTACTGATGCTATTGGTTACTTCACATTCAAGATCACACTTGTTTTCTTTAATGTTTATTCAGATTAACTTACGATTTATTCCTGGCATAAAAGACATGCCCATGATTAATGTTATAAAAATTGAAACATAAGCTTCTATTAACGGATAAATATGGTATGACCATTTCATCTGGCAGAAGAACAAATTTTGAGATTTTTTCTGAATTCCCTGTTATTTCCTGGATTTCTTGCTATTTATCGAATTTCCTGACATTCCCTGGTTTCTCGTATGGGCGACACTCTGTTAAACCCGTATTTGGATGGTGAGGCCGGAGTCTTCTTTTTTTTGTAGAAGTCAAAAGATGTTCACGACTGTGTGTTGCCGTGTATGTCTTTACTAGCTGATGTGATAACCTCCTCCTGTCTTATTAGTCAAATGGGGACGCTCGTGCTTGAAGTTGGCTACAGCTTCAATGTTGAAATCTACTATTGAGGGATGTGTGGTAAAGAATCCGTAACGAGATGAGGGTAGAAAGATATTCAAGATTAGGAAATAAGGGTTAAATTTGACGAAAATTGCTGTGTATACATTTATTTACCCCCTTGACCTTTCCGGTGCGAACTAGTTGCCTTTGCAGCATCAGAACAAATTACACTTGCACATCTTGTATTGTATCTGTGTGGCATATAGGGAAGGGGGTGTGGCGGAGGAGAGGAGATGGGCGGAGCATTGAGCTTGTGCACTGTTGGCTGTAGGCTGAACATTTACACCAATAATGGCACAAACATCTTCGGAGCAGCTAAAAATATCAAGGCCTTCCTGCAAAACAACCCTCAGGAAACCAACTCTTCACACAACTGCAGGCATGAGACTGACATGGCATTTCATCCCTCCTGCAGTAACACACTTTGGTGGAATCTGGGAAGCAGCTGTCAAGAGTCTGATATATCACCTCAGAAGAGTGATGGATTCTTATCGCTTCACCAACAAAGAATGGACCACTCTCATAACACATACTCACATCCTTTCACCAAACATCTTTTAGATGTGCCTTAATTGTGTAAATTGGAATTTATGAATTTAGACATGTCTTAATTGTGCAAATTGTCATTTGTGAACATACAACAAGTCTCCTCATATTTATAACACACGTTCCTCTATGTAACACTTTGACTAGAGTAATCAGGATCGTGATTTTTATCCCTTAGGAATGAGATCACGGCTGATGATGCCAATGCAATGGGCAAAACATGTCCCCTTAAATTAGTATGACAAGATCAAAATCTTAATATTAAGAACCCAATGTGTACTGAATACATGGATTTCAATAATCTTTTGTAACATTGTTGAATTAATGTACATTTTAATACGGACCAGTCATGAGATTTGTAACATATAATTATCTGAGATTGTTGTAAACAACCTACGGAGTGAAATTAAAGTCCACTGTTTGTATTGGAGATGAACCCTGTATACAAATGTTAGACTAATATTGTGTAGGAAACTATCAACTCATATAAAGACTATACATCCAATCATACATCAAGAAAGCCATCTTCTTGTTGGTGGAAGACTGCACAATACACCAATACTAGTGGAGGGGAAGCATTAGAAACACTGCTTCATCTCACAAATATAATTATGATGGCAGAACACCTTCAACTACTTCATACTGGCACTCAACACTCTGAAAGACAAGTTTAGGATCTCATCAGCAAGGGGGACTGAAAGAAGCCACACTCATACACATCTCAAGTGTTCTAAGTTGAATGCAGATAACTCAGAACAATTAATGCAAAATACACAAATGGTGCCTCTAACCCTGACAAACCCATTTGTTAATACTAGCATACACTATGCTTGCCCAATTCTAGTAAAAAATCGTGTGATATCGAACAAGACCAGACAGCCTAGCTACCAAGGCTGTCTACAAAGACATGATACCTGATCTCATCACAACAACATTTCTCTCCGCACTTTATCGACTTAGTTCTCATACAGGTCAACTCCTGAATATTTACAGCAATAACGGAAAAAACTTCTTTGAAGGAGCTACAAAAATCAAGGCCTTTCTACAAAACAACCCTCAGAAAACCTACTTTTCACACAACTGCAGGCATTGGACTCATGTGGCATTTCATCCCTTCTGCAGCACCACACTTTGGTGGAATCTGGGAAGCAGCTGTCAAGAGTCTGATATATCAGCTCAGACGAATGATGGATTCTTATCGCTTCACCAACAAAGAAGGGACCATTATTACAACATATACTCACATCCCTTCACCAAAGGTAAATGATGACCCTTTTGACACTTCTTACCTAACAACATCCCATTTCCTTATAGGAGAGCCAATTACTACTCTCTCTGATCATGATTATACTTCCTCTCCCATCACAACCTTGCCCACAAGGCTATATTTTCAGCAGCTAACCCAGAACTCCCGGAAGAGGTGGTGAAATGAACATCTCAATAAATGGGCAATGAAATATCCCATAGCAACATAGTCAAACTGAAGGAAGATGACACACATGCCATGAAGAAGGTGATGACAGTGATCAAATGTGTATCCTGGTAATGATGAATTAATTCACGTAACAAAAGTTCCGGTGAGTAACGGTGAACTTACTAGCCCTATTCACAAACACTATCCCTTACAAAGTATGAAACAGAAGGGCAAGATAACTCTTGAATCGCTTATCTATTCATTGCATGCTGAAGTAATATTGTTCCGGGATTATCTGTGGAACGCAGAGAGGTGAAAAAAGGTGTCGGCTTGAATGGGTCTATCTATGATATCAAAGATTAATTTAAACATTAAATAAAGGTTATATTTCTTTTCAGATTTCAAACTTAACAAAAAATTTCACTAGGTGAAGGAACAAAATGTCAGATACAAAACAGCAAACAAAAATAGAAAGCCAAGGGTTGGAAATTACAAGTTTTGAGCTTCTAGCTCCAATTTACAAGTTTACAACGTCACAAATGTTGTGCTTGTTTAGATAACGAGAGATATCTCCCAAGACACAGTTCAAGAGCACCTTGCTCCAAAGGTTACACGTACAGCATTCCGAAGGCCCCACTCAATATTACACCAATATCACGAAATAGTTTACATGCTCTTTAAATTCAACCAAGGAGGCTGTGCTCCCAATTCCCTACAGACTACTCAAGGCAACATTACACAAATCTTACAATTTCTTGCCTCTCTATGCACAACCTACAATTTACAATTCCTTTACACAGGGGTATCTATTACCCATACTACTGGGCCTTTGTGGAAAAGAAGAAAAGGATAAAATACTGGCCCAACCTCAAAATGTATGGAGGCGTACACTTGCGCTCCTTTAAAACCAAGATTTAAAACCCTACTTGGGCTTGTGGCCCGATGATGCTGAGGCTAGGGAATCCCACACTAATGACGTGACTCGAAAGAGAAGTTAACGAGTGATTTAAAGGAGAAAGAAAAGTTACAAAATCGTAGTCGAGACGGTAAAGAACTCTCTATTCACTGATTTACAGTTTAAGTCTATGAAATTTTACATTAGCAGAAAGAAAGTTTACGTTATAGAAAACACATGGTTACATAGTTAAATATAAGAACCCACCCCTCGGATACAGAGATAGAAAACTGGTGGCATTTACCTGGGCTGATGTACTTCCTGCCAAACAATTAGGAACACCGCCTCCTCTATTAACACACACGCTCAGAAATTTGACGAGTTTAGATGAGGTAACTAGAAAAAGCCACGACTTTTATACCCGAGGGGAGGGTTCGAGAAGGCATCGGACTAAATCCGACCACACCCTCTCAATTTATTGGATACTCAAGAAGATGCAAGAAACTTATGATTGGCTGAAAAGTAAATACAGAAAATTTGTGATTGGCCAGACTCCAAAGCTGGCAGGATGAGAAGGAAGTGTTGAAAACCATGAACTATCAAAATACATGCAAGTCAATTTAGTTGAGAAAACTTCTAAACACAAGACTTCTTTAAATCATTAATTATTACACCTTGCACCAGGGTGCATGACCTAAGTTTTTTGCAGGGACATCTATGGAGAAAAGTTCAATCTTCTTGATGTACACAAAAACAAAACAAAGAAATCCAGTCAGTTTAGGTAACTTTAAAATAAAATATTACTCAGTTATTCAGTAGTGATATCTTCTGATCAATGTCCCAACTTTATGCATTAGCGGTTTCAAGTTTTGTTCGATAGATAGTGTTCCTTAAGGCACTTCTATTAAATGTGCGGGGTTGAGGTGTACCTCCTGGTCAAAATGGACTAGTAACACCACAGACCACATTAGGAAGAATAAGAATATTTTTCACTTCCCAAGAGATGGCTGCAATGTGAGTAGTATACAAGCGAATGCTCACAGTAAACAAGCATATCACCTGCAACTTGTATGAACAAATTACTGTACTATCTAGAAATCAATAATTAATATAATTAATAAGATAACAAAGGTGTTTCTTTTGGAAACAACTAGTAAAATATCCTGTAACAGTAACAAAACAATGTATCTTTTAGCTGCTTTGTGTTCAAAACTATTTACGAATTCAAAAGTATTAGTAGGAAGGATACCAGATCCCAAATAACATAGAATAAAATAGAGGTCTTTGGAATAATCCTAACTGCTGCACAAATCATAACGCAAGATTGTGGAACAACTTGAAGGAAAAGTGAAAACTAGTCAGTAAACAGTCAATCTCATAAAAAAGTATATTTTCTGTAAGACTATCAATAATGTGCCCTGAAATGAAGGATCAAACCCTGGTATCTGTTGAGCAATTTTCGACCCATTTCCATTTACTGATGATGGCTTATCAAATTATGTACATTACCTCAAGAGAGTTTTCCTGCGATGACCCTGGCTCTGTTAACTCCGATTTAACTTCTTCTTTCAGAGCTATCACTTCTGATAGGTGTTCAAAATTTTCCTGTGGAAAATAAGATATTAGGTATGCTCATAACACAAATCTACAAATACAGTCACTAACAAATGAGAATGTTATTAATTGATTTCTAGTATTACAGTTACTTTCAGATTTTCACTAATGTTTATGAAAGATTTCCACCAGCAGAGAACTGTTATAACCAAAGGCTGTACTGAGAATTGTGTTAGTATTCTTGTCCACTCCTTATGTCAGAGAAAGGATGAGACTGAGAACAAAATATAAAATGTAAAATATTTTCTAGCCATATCAGAAGCTATAATACCAGGGATGGAATTGGGGCCATCTCACACAGAATTTGGAAGGAAGCAGCCATAGGCATAAACACTAAATTGCATGAACTGTTTTCTTATGTCAATCATATCAATCAAATCTTAAAAGTTGTGTGAACCAATTAGAAACGTTACAACTGTTCTAAATAACTTTTTGTTCTCAGCATAGAGTTTGATTATAGACAGATTAAAATAACTTGAAATAATGGAATCATATTCTCTACTCTGGTTTTGCTGAGATCACAGGGGCTACATAAACCATTAAGGCAATTCTGTTTCAAACGGCATATTTCAATGCTTCCAAGTGTAAAATGAAAAAAACATAAACACGAAAGAAGCAGACTTATCACAGTCATATAACAGTGAAAGATTAGATGTAGCCCAAAGTAAAAGCAACTAGAAATGAAATATTTTACTACTACAAGCATGTCATCTAGTGTTCTGTGAAGAACTGTGGAGATGAGAACACTGTCAGTGCAGAGTCAGCAGTGTTGGAGTGTACATCTTCAGTTTCAGAAGTTCCTTTATGATCTACGACAAAACATTTAAATTTTTCACTTGGATTCATAAAACCTTGTCAGCATTAAAGGGGGGAAGGTACTGTGAATAAAAGCTCATTTTAATATAAGTTAACCTACTACTAAAAGTGAATTAAAGTATCAAGTTCTAAAATATACCAACTTAATGCATTCAATATAGAAGAGAACAGTAGCTGAACTAAGGAATGGATGAAAAGGATGCTCAAAAAGGACAGGGAAATAATGAAAAAGAGGAAAGAAAAACTCTGTTTAATGTGCCTTAAGTGCCTTAAGAAATTATTCTCAGAAATCCTGCATTCTAGAGCCCTTAGACATGGTTCTCTATATAGCATAGGCTGACCTGCATTTGAGGAATAAAATGAGCTAATCACTACTCTGCCTTTCTAAACGAATTCAACGCCTGCGCAAAATACTTAATTTGAGATAATGTATATTCAGATTTTGAGCTATTTTATCCCTCACATGTCATAGGCAAATCTGCTCTTTCTTCAACACACATAATATCTTCCAGCACATTGTGGATGTGAGGGTACGCCAGAATAATCACACCTGTGTTGATATTTGGTTTAGCAGACTGGCATATCTCAAAAACACTAACAAATGATTTGTGATTTAACTTCTTCCGCACTAATTATGGTAGGAGTAATAATTTTTAACACGTGGTATTAATGGTGGTGCGGTAGTGTTGGAGAATATTAGTTTTAAAATCAGTACAATGGGCCAACCATCCTCTATTATAATCGGTGGGGGAAAATAGAAGAGGTGCATTCCCTACAGGAAAGTTATTTAGATACTGACAGTAAAAAGTACACACTAATCCAACCCCAACCTTAAGTTCCTAAGAGTTGGCAGCTTTGTGCAGCACATTGTGGTGTATTCACAGACAAAGAAACAAAACAGAGTCTTACTATGCTTAGATGCTCATGCAGCAAATGGTGACTGCTGGTGTTAATATCGGGGAAGCACATAGTAATTTATGCCCCTGCCAAACTTATTGAACTGCTAAGGGTAAAATTCTGATCCCTATAATGTTATCTGGAATGAGACTTACAAGTTTTGGAATGAGACTTACAAGTGATGGATTTGTTGTTCCTTCAAGCCCGGGAGGTTCCTCTTTGATCTTTCCTTCCAGGTTCATTTTGTACTACAACTGAAGTAGTTAGAAGGTACTGGGATCGTTGATTAGTTCCAATGACCTTAAACTGAAACATAAGCCAGAAAAATATATTAAATTATTGATGTCATTGCTACTTATGTTGTTTGTCAATAGACTAAGCAACAAACTTGTAATTTTACATGACCATCAATAGTATGATCATACTGAACTCAAAATTTGACATGACTGTTGATATTGTGATCATAGCTAAGGACATCAAGTTTTCTATGACTGATACTTCGATCATAGCTAAGGATGTCTAGTTTTATGTGACTTTTAAAACAGTGACCACTTCCATAGGAAATATAAGTGAACATATCTGTCAATATCAGGTTCATAGTCAAAGGACCCCTAGTATTATATGACACTATATATCGTATCAATAGGTATATAACATACAGTTTTATATGGAACTGAAACCGCAACAAGATGACCTTTCTTATTAAAAATCCAACGTGCATCGCTTGTGATCGAAATGCACAAAACTTCTTGCAAATTCAGTGACTATTCCGTTTGCATATCACTCTGATCACCTGGGTCCATATCTAGGAATCTTCCTACAATTTATGAAAACCTATAACCTCTTTTCCAGTCATTGACCGGGTCAGGGATGGAATGAATGAAGAAGATATAGGCTATTAGTGTGATGGGGTCGCCACTCCCAAAGTGATTTATTAATGACTGATAGATGCTATGAAATGAGAATGGAGAGTGTTTCTGGAATGATGACAGGGAAGACCGAAGTACCCGGAGGAAAACCTGTCACACCACTGCTTTGTCCGGCACAAATCTCACATGGAGTGACCGGGATATGAACCACGGTATCCAGTGGTGAGAGGCAGTCGCGCTGCCGTCTGAGCCACGGAGACTCCCTTCCTACAATTTATATCCTTTGCAATTAGCTTCAAAACTAACTGAACAAGATGACAACTCTTTGAGATTTGTTCTATCAAAATTTTCATTCTCAGGATCAAATTCTCTCAAAACATTCTCCTCTCATCTAGCTGATTCACTATCTCTTTATTTGAGACATGTTCTATAAATCTGATCATCAAGAACTTCTGATATCATGGCCATTCAAAGGCTTCAACTCTGTTTTTCCGGCACCAGTTATTACCTATGTTTCACTTCCATACGGCGTCGTACTCCATACTCAGTGTAAACATAATTTTTAAATTTTTCAATCTGTGAACCTAAACAATGTGATGGAGAACAGATGGGAATTTAGGCTGGATTCAGTGATGATATTTACCAATATTTGGAAGGCATATGTCAGTATACCATGGCAAGTGGTCTCGGATGCTTTGATAAAAAAGAAGGCAGGGAGAGGAGAGAACCAATTATAAAAGCCATGAATGATAAGTGAGTAAGTATTATGAATACTACGATGGAACAATCTAACTGGTTGAAAGTAGAAACAGGACTTCAGAAATATGTTTTTTATCCCCTCCAATCTTCATTTCAGTCATGGATGAAATCCACAAAAGTACACAAAAATGGGAACTAAGAAGGCATCTTTGCAGATGACACAATAATATGCAGAGAAGATGAAATGGAAGCACAAGAACAAGATTCTGTATGGAATCAGGAGATAGAGGAATATGAAATGAAAATAAGTGTGGAAAAGTGTATGATAGTAGTGGTGTCGAGAGGTAATAGAGAAGGAAGTGGAAATATTGAAGTAAATGGAAGACCATTAGAAGTTGTGGAAAAAGCTTCAAGTATTTGGGGAGAATAATTGCAGAAGATGGAAAAATAAACTAAGAAATTAGAAAGAGAATTGAACAAGCCAACGAGTTTTACTAATGTGTGAGATGTATAGTCTGTAACTGGGACGTCCGAAAGGTATGTCAGAAAATTCTACACCCAATGTATTATACAACAATTTTGACATATGCGTCAGGCACATGGACAACAATAAAACATGACGAAAGCAGAATGCAAGAGGCCAAGATGAAATTACTTAAGAGAAATAATAGGGTGGGCATGAAGGGATAAATTCAGAAACATAGACATCAGGCAGAGGATTGGATTCCCTGAACTGAAAGGCAAGATAGAGTCCCGTAAGCTAAAACGGTATGGACACATGATGAGAATGGAAGAGGATAGAGTACCAAATTAAGTATTTACAGAGAAAGTCATAGGAGAAAGACATCAGGGAATGCCCAGAAAGGGGTGAATGGATATAGTAAGGAGAGTACAGAGAAGAATGGAGTAAATGTAGAAAAAATATTCGAGGAAGGGAGTGGTGGAGAAAAACTGAGGAGGTACTTGATTCACATTTCAATGCAAAAGACTGGAAATGGAACATGAAGAAAATTCTACTGATATGAAGACGAAAATTTATACAATTGTCCTATCAGCTCATTGCATTGAGCAATGCCATCAACAATTACTTAAGTGTCCATGACACGTCTAATGACACAACCGAGTGGTGTTTACCAGAGCGCCCTTGTAGGGAGTTCCATGACAAACAATTCGTTTAAATGTTTAGCAGTTTCAATCAATCAATACTGATCCGCATTTAGGGCAGTCGCCCAGGTGGCAGATTCCCTATCTGTTGTTTTACTAATATTTTCTTAAATGATTTCAAAGAAACTGGAAATGTATTGAACATCTCCCTTGGTAACTTCTACCAATCCAAAACTCCCCTTCCTAGAAATGAATATTTGCCCCAGTTTGTCCTCTTTTCCAACTTTATCTTCACATTGTGATCTTTCATACCTTTAAAGACGCCACTCAAACGTATTCGTCTACTAATGTCCTTTCACGCCATCTCTCCGCTATCAGCTCGGAACATACCACTTGTTACAAACCATCACTCTCATTTTTGTTCGATATTGAAAACACTTAGTTTACAAAAGGAGTATATTTATCACCCCACCTATTCAATACAATTAATACCACGTTATGTGGTTAAATAAACATAGAAGTTCTAAATTTTAAGGGGACACGTCCTGCCCTTCTTTTATTGGGCATCATCAGCCTTATTTAATCTTAAAACAAACATTATTTAGAGGACATTGATATTTATGATTTACAAAAATTGAACTGTGATGTCTTAAGGTTAAAAACACTGAGGAATAGTAGGTATAAATATGATGTTGAAATATGACATGGGGCCGATGACCTTCGATGTTTGGCCCTTCAAAACAGCAAGCATCATCATCATCATAACAAGACATGACATAAACAACACATGTTAAAATCATTGTACACAATTTTAAAATCTTTGTCAAAAAGGAAATTTGTGTCATATAAAATTCTAAAAACAACTCTGGAACTGAAGTGGATCTTCTTCGTAAGAAAATTCGAGCATATGTTAGCTTGAGGCAATTGTCAATACAAGTCTTCAATAAACTAGATTGGTTGAAACGATGAGGTTGGATTTTGTTTATTTTTTTAAAGACGAGCTAAAGAATATTGGCCATGAGAAAACGCGAATGTTTTGAATTATATTATTAAGTTGGTTGATCCATAAATTATCGTAATATATCGTAATATAACCCATGAAAATAAAGATATTGATGTGCTGGTTGAAGCTGCTTTTGAGACGAGTATATCTGGTATTTGACAGGTGTGTTTGACTGTCTCGTGAAAGTGTAGTCCCTCTAGAAAATGTAGAGCATCGTGGAAAAGGATGTGGTTATACAGTAATGAAACAAAAAAAGAAAGGCGTGTATCACGGTGTGTGTTTAACCTTCCCCTCAATCTTCCTCTCCTCCTCTACCGCATCAATACAACACGAGGAGTAGGAATTCCAGACAGAACAACGCTGCTAATACATTAAGATATACATAGTTACGGCAAATGAGTAAGTACCCGTTTTACATAATACATAACTCATGGATATTAACATACGATTTAAACACTCTTGTTTTTTCTTGTTTCATTACAGTATAACCGCATCCTTTTCCACGATGCTCTACATCTTCTAGAGGGACTACACTTTCACGAGACAGTCAAACATACCTGTCAAATAACAGATATAATCGTCTCAAAAGCAGCATCAACCAGCATATCAACATATTTTTTGCATTGGTTATATGACGATAATTTATGGATCAACCAAATTAATAAGGTAATTTAAAACATTAGCCTTCTCTCCTGGCCAATATTCTTTACCTCCTGTTCGCAAAAATAAACAAAATCCAACCTCAACGTTTCAACCAATCTAGTTTATTGAAGACTTGTATTGACCACTGCCTCAAGCTAACATATGCTCGAATTTTCTTACGAAGAAGATCCACTTCAGTTCCAGACAAAAGTTGGTTTTAGAATTTTATATGACATTCTTTTGGCCAAAGATTTTAAAATTGTTTACAATGATCTTAGCATGTGTTGTATATGTCATGTCTCAACATCATACTATTCCTTAGTCTTTTTAAACTTAGGAAATCACAGTTCAATTTTTATAAATCATAAATGTCAATGTCCTTTAAATAATGTTTGTTTTAAGATTAAATAAGGCTGATGATGCCCAATAAAGGAAGGGGTGAAACGTGTCCCCTTAAAATTTAGAATTTCTATGTTTATTTAACTGCAAAGCGTGGTATTAATTGTATTGAATAGATGGGGTAATAAATAGACTCCTTTTGTAAACTAAGTGACATACCACTTAGTAGAAGAGCTTGTCTTCATTCTCCCAATTCTCCCCAGCCCAAACTTTGCAACACTTTTGTAACGGTAATCTATTGTCGGAAATCACCCAGAACAAATTGAGCTGCTTTTCCTTCGATTTTTTGCAGCTCTTGAATCAGGTAATCCTGGCGAGGGTCCCATACACATGAACCATACTCTAGTTAGGGTCTTAAAAGAGATTTATATGCCCTCTCCTTTACATCCTTACCACAACCCCTAAACACCCTCATAACCATGTGCAGAAATCTGTACCCTTTATTTACAATCCCTTTTATGTGATTACCCCAATTAAGATCTTTCCTTATATTAACACCCAGATACTTACAATGATGCCCAAAAGGAACTTTCACCCCATCAATGCAGTAATTAAAACTCAGAGGACTTTTCTTATTTGTGAAACTCGCAACCTGACTTTCAACCCCGTTTATCAGCCTGCTGTCCATCTCACAACATTATCGAGGTCACGTTGCAGTTGCTCACAATCTTGTAACTTATTTATTACTCTATACAGAATAGGATCATCCGCAAAAAGCCTTACCTATGATTCCACTTGTTTACTCTTATCATTTATATATATATAAGAAAACATAAAGGTCCAATAATACTGAATTGAGGAATTCCCCTCTGAGTTATTACAGGGTCAGATAAAGCTTTGCCTGCTCTAATTCTCTGAGATCTATTTACTAGAAATATAGCAACCAATTCAGTCACTGTTTTGTCTAGTTGAACTCCACTCTTTTTTGCTAGTAGTCTCCCATGATCCACCCTATCAAATGCTTTAGACAGGTCAATCACGATACAGTCCATCTGACCTTCTGAATCCAAGATATCTGCTATATGTTGCTGGAATCCTACAAGTTGAGCTTCAGTGGAATAATCTTACCTAAAACCGAACTGCCTTCTATCGAACCAGTTATTAATTTCGCAAACTTATCTAATATAATCAGAAAGAATGCCTTTCATAGCTTACAAACAATGCATGTGAAAATTATTGGCCTGTAATTTTCAGCTTTATGTCTACAACCCTTTCCTTTATACCCAGGGGCTACTATAGCAACTCTGCATTCATTTGGTATAGCTCCTTCAACTGAACAATAATCAAATAAGTACTTCAGATATGGTACTAATCCCAATCCATAGTCTTTAGTATATCCCCAGAAATATTATCAATTCCAGCCGCTTTTCTAGTTTTCAACTTTGTATCTTATTGTAAATGTCATTGTTTTCATATGTAAATTTTAATACTTATTTGGCATTAGTCTCCTCCCCTATCTGGACATTATCCTTGAAACCAACAACGGTTTATTATTCCCCACATGGTACGAAAATTGTCTATGATGAATACCTCGAGTAGTGCCTCAGAGAATTCATTTCACCCGATAGCAGTGTAGCTGTGGGATAATGATGTGATACAGAAGAATCTCCATAACAACACCTAGGCTATATAACAAGATACAGATATCCTAAATGGAAACCTCTGAAGATTTCGAACCCTAATACCACTTGTCGCAGCATACAGTGTAAAGAACAATTCAACATTCACAGCGTCACTATAAAATTGCAAACAGAGGTAAATAACACAGCAAAACAATAATTAAAATTACACACTATATATTGTAATTTCTTTCGAAACTACCATCTGCATTTCTTCATCTGCGTAGCTCTTCAGAAAAAAATCCTCATTTCACTAAATGTAGATATATGCTGCTGCTACTACACACCCCTTGCGGGCACTTGCAACGCACAGGCTGGCAGTTTTCAAAAGGCAAGCTAGTTATATTCGTACTCATTTTTAATGCTTAATTTAAATAAAATTTAATGAAATTAATAACATTAAATAGTAAAAATTAGTAGAATGCTGGAACTGAGAAAGATTATTATTAACTTATAATATTCTCAATTGAAATCTATATATTTAGCAAAAGTAAATGATTGAACTTGAACATCACCGACAGTACGTTAGAGGTTGTGGACACAGTGTAAAATGATAGAAATAACAATTCCTCAATGAAGAAAATCCGTAAATCACTGAACGGTATAAGCTGGTGAATAGCCTATTACGCGCCTTGTATAACAACATTCCAACTACTTCGAAACAGAACCGGGTGATTGAATGTAGGTTAATCACTTGAAACAAACCTTTGAAGAATAAATTTGATTTGCAACAGTCAGTAGATCAGGCTGAATTTAGGAAAGGATGTATTACTATTGACAACTAAAGAGTATGCGACACTTGCTTGCTGATGCTTATGGGCTGTGTCTACGACATTTCACCCAGTCAATACTCGCTTACTCATGTACACACACTAGTATAAATGAAAAACTTCAGTTCAGTAATTGATGCTTGAGCTTGCGAGTAGAAAAAACAAAACACTGATCTTCACTATATCACATAATAACCCTAGTTTGCTAGAGCAGACTGTTCTCATACGGGAAACTTCCAATCTTGCAATCACACTTCTTCTAAAGCAGTATGCGACACTTCTCCTGCTTCTGCTTGAAATGTGAATGGGCTTGTTATATCACCCAGTTCCAATACTTGTAATACATCACACTGTAACACTCATACCAAAATAAACAACTGTGGGGAGAGTTGTAGTTTAACATATCCGTAATGTCTACAGTTGTAGTATGCGACACTGGCTGCAATGTCCCAATGGCTCAAAGAGAATGTATAAGAGAGAAGGAACCTCTCCGGGTGAAAAAAAGAATATGAAAGCAGGTCCATAAATCTTAACGTATGTGGACAGCCATGGAAGGAGGGATCAACTGACTGAACTTGACGATCCAATTCTTCGTACACTAAGGGAAATAAAATCGTACGATTTTTTATACATATATACATGCATTACCATTATAGTCCGTTATGCCCTTCAGTGATCAGTGTGCAAGCCTCTGTGAAAATACCAAAACGGCACGTCGTGACAATCGTCTATTTGCAACTAGTGAGGTGGCCTCATTTAATTCCATACGCCTTATCCTTAAGTTGTTACAAAATGAGTCAAAATATTATCATCTTGTTCTCCCTCAACTCCTCTTACCCTCCGTTATAGAGACTATTCTTCTCCTAGGTGACCTATCCTCGCACATGCCCCACCACCAAAGACGGTTTACTCGTACAGCTTCGTCCATCGAGTTCATTCCTAAATTAGCCTTTATCTGCTTGTCCGTGAACTCTCCTGCCATTGTTCCCATCGGTTTGTAAAAGCAATAATTCTCGCTACTTTCATGTATTTTACTTCTAATGAATACGATATCCCGAGTCCACCAAGCTTTCGCTCTCGTAAAGCAAAGATGGTCTGGAAACACACCGATGTATAGACAGATTCGTCCGGTAGCTGACTTCCTTATCACAGAACACCGTTGATCGCAACTGCCAGCACACTGCATTAGCTTTACTACACCTTGACTCAATCTCACTTACCTATTATATTACCATCCTGAGGGAGCACACAACAAAAATACATAAAATTACCTACCCCTTCCAGCTTTGTATCACCAATCTGACATTCAATTCTGTTGAGTTTCTTACCTACTGACATCAATTTAGGTTTGGAGACGCTAATTGTCATACCATACTCGTTGCACCTATTTTCAAGTTCCAACACTTTAGACTGCAGGCTTTTGGCACAATCTGCCGTTAAGACGAAGACGACAGCAGAGGCCAGACTGTTTTCTAGATTTCCACCTGCCTGAATCACTCCCTGCCAATGTATACCTTTCAGCAGATGATCCACGTAAATTACGAAGAGCAAATGAAGAAGTATACAGCCTCGTCTAACCCCTGTAAGTATCCTGAACTCATTCTACCATCAGTTCTCACTGCAGACCAATTGTAATCATAAATGCCTTTGATTGATTTTAATAATCTACCCTTCACTCCATAGCCCCTCAGTATGGTGAGTATCTTTTCCCTCGTTACCCTGTCATATGCTTTCTCTAAATCTACGAAACGTAAGCACAACTGTCTATTCATCTCGTAATATTTTTCAATTACCAGGCGCATACTGAAAGTCGGATCCTGACAGCCCCTCTGTGGTCTGAAACCACACTGGTTTTCATCCAACTTCCTCTCAACCAATGAACGCACCCTCCTTTCCAAGATGCCAGTGAATAGTTTGCCTAGTATAGTAATCAACGGGATACCTCGATAGTTGTTGTAATCCTTCCTGTTCCCTTGCTTATAGATAGGTGCAATTACTGCTATTCTCCAATCTGAAGGTACCTCACCAACACTCCGTTCTAATCTTACTATTCTATGAAGCAATTTCATCCCTGCATTGCCACTATACTTCACTATATCAGGTCTAATTTCACCTATCCCTGCTGCTTTATGACAATGAAGTTTATTTACCATCCTTTCCACTTCCTCAAGCGTAATTTCACCAACATCATTTTCTTCCTCCCCATGAGCTTGGTTGTTCACGACACCACCAGGAAGATTTCCTTTTACGTTGAAACGATTTTCAGAATATTCCCTCCACCTGTCCAGTGGTTCCCTGGCATCTAATATGAGTTCACCTGAATTAACCAAAACAGCTCATTTCCTTTTTCCTTCCTTTCCTAAGATTATTTATTACTGCCCAGAAAGGTTTCCCTAATGCTTTAAATAGCCTTTCAAGGTTATTACCAAGATCTTCCCACGACTTCTCTTTGGTTTCAACAACAATTTCTTTCGTTCTGTTTCATTCTTTTACGTACTTTTCAATGTCTGCGTCGGCCCTTGCTTGAAGCTATTTCTGATAAGCCTTCTTTTTACGTTTAGAAGCTGCTGTCACTTCATCATTCCACCAAGATGTTCGCTTTTGTCCATCTTTACACACAGTTGTTCCTAGTCGTTCCCTTGCTGTTACTACTACAACATCCCTGTATACCACCTATTCTCATTCTACATCCTGAACCTGCTCACAGTCCACTGTTCGAAACTTCTCACTAATAATATCCATGTACTTCTGTCTAATTTCCTCGTCCTGGAGATTTTCTACTCTTATTAGTTTACAGACAGATTTCACTTTCTCTGTCCTAGAACCTTGAGATACTCCTACTTACTTCACTAGAGGTCAGATAGTGGTCTGTATCACCCACAAATCCCCGAAGAACTCGTACATTCCTAACATACTTCCAGTCTACTTTATGAATTTGGTACCCCTAGCCTCCCACGTGTAGCGGTTAATAGTCTTATGCTTGAAGAATGTATTCGTAACTGCCAAACACATACTAGCACAGAAGTCCAGCAAACGCTTGCCTTTCCCATTAGCGTCCATGTCTTCTCCACATTTAGCAATCACCCTTTCGAATACTTCAGTTCTCTTTCCAACTCTCGCATTGGTATCGCCCGTTAGCACTATCCTATCTTTGCTGCTGACCCTGACTGCGATGTCACTCAATGTTTCAAAAAACGTGTCAACTTCATCCTCATATGCACCCTCACATGGTGAAAACCGTCTGGCAATTCTCATCCTTATTCCTCCAACTGCCAAATCTACCCACATCGTTTGCTCATTTACGTGCCTAACATAAACTATATTGCGTACAATAGTATTCCTGATAAACAGTCCTACCCTATACTCTGCCTTTCCCTTTTTAACACAAATCAAGTACGCTTTATAATCTCCTGTCTCTTAATCGTTATTTCTTCTTACCCGAATATAACTTACCCCTAGTACATCCAGATGCATCCTCTTTTCTGACTCAGCGTGTTCTACTATCTTTCTTCCATAGGCCCCGTAAATATTGATAGCTCCCCATAGAATTCCATTTCGGTTTCGTCAAGTTGTTTGCAAGGAGAACCTCGCCTGTCAAATGAGAGTGAGGCTCCATTACTCCTATCGGTCCGAGGCTTGCTTAAAACGTACCGAACTTGGTAAATCCATGAAGTAGAATGTTACCCTACTTACACATGGTCCAAGTGAGGATATTTCCTCTAACGGGTTAGGGACCACCGGTGGATTGTGTAGTCCTAGCCGCATGAGCGCAAGAAGGGCCATTACACAGAATATGTCTGAGGATCCACACCTGTTCCATCCCAACTGGTATCCCGACACTCAGGACCACTTACTAGGCCACTCAGCTGTTGCCCATGCTTCACGAACAAGGACTTGACTGCAGTAACCTACATCATGAACCATCAAATATTATTATTCCGGAAATACCGTGCATCACAGAGGTGTAGGAAGGTGTTGGGCTGAATGGATGGACAAGGAATTGACAAGAGCACAATATAATGCCCTAAATTTTGAAACTGTATTCCTTCCTTCTTGTTCTCTTATTTAACATGTGAGAAAAACTATAACAATACAAAAATGAACTCGTTAGTTCCAAACAACAACGACATAAAGTCCAAAATCAGGTACAAAAGTAGAGAGAATTATCAGGATGATAATATAAGAGGGATGAGAATTATAAGCTCTGAAACAGTTACACTATTTTATAAGAGCAGGTTTGATCCATTCACTTCCATAACCTAAGAGTATGAGCTCCAAACTCAGAGGCATAACTTTCTTATGGCGCAGAAGGTTATACAATGGCAATCTTCAAATGAGGTATTTACAGTCACTTCTGCTCAATTATTTTCATTTGTTTCCGGAAACATAAACAGGGGCAACGAGTGTCCATAGTAAAGGCTATGATGTAAAAAGGAAAAGGTTGATAACGATCGGGGAAAAACAAAGTCCATGGAGGCGAAAAACCTGCGCTCCTTGTAGAAAACTCTTAAAACCCTAAGTGGGCTTATGACCCCAACATACGGAGGCTAAGCCGGGGAGAATAAATGATAAACATTAAATACCGAAATCTGTTAATATTTTTAGGGGATAAGAAACTTTATTCACCTCATACCGAGTTGAGTGGTAGTCAACCTCATACCGAGTTGAGTGGTAGTCAACAGAGGGTAATCACGCTTGTCCCATTACATGATATATTTCCCAGTAGCGAATAAAACAGATTCCTAGACTTGCGAACATTTTATATTTAAAAAGCCAGGTTAGTAAATGTACATGAAATAAGAGAGTTTTGAATCCTTTCATATGTTAAGAAAATTCTGCAATTACCTTGAGTTGCTGGGCCTTCTGAACGTCGATTTGCGACATCTGCCACTTTAGTATAGGCCGCACACAATGAACTGGAACCATGACAATGACAGTATGGCCTTATAGCGCTCAGCTTTCAAAGTATCTGGAGGGGAAGTTCCAGGACTCTTTACAGATAGGCTGGATGCTTGTACAAACCCCAGAACAAAATTTATTTGGCTAGAGAAAATATACAAAAATTATCTTTAATCCCGGCAGGGAGGATACTTAGGCCGATGGTAGAGAAATCTAATAGTTGAAAATCCAAGTGTATTGCATAACATTAATTCAAGTTCAATTACAGAGATGTCCTTATAGAAGGCACGCAGTCTGACTGGACGGAGAAGGTGCACCCCCGGTACCCCGAAGGTTTTGCCACGGTATGAACAGCTTCGAAATTTTGAATCTTGCCGTACATAATTTTTGATAAAAGTATAATTTGGAGTATTACTTGATAGAGAGGCCTTTCATGTTTAGTTGTTGAACTAAAGTAGTTTAGATCTTGTTTGCGAAGTAGTAGAAGGTCGGAGTGTTGCGTCCAGAGTCGATGGCAAGAACGGCCGCCGGTGACGATGTCAGGATGCGGTCCTACGGACCCCAAAAGTACCCTGAGATATCATCCTCCTGTATATTTAGAGGAGCAAACAAGGCGATGGTCATAAAGTACCAAGTACCGAACGGCCAAGGATAGAGTGGGCGGTTGGAATCCAGCATCCAAGCCACTCCAAAGGATGATACTCCCAAAGGAGTCAGTTTAGACGGACTCTCGGCCGAAACGAGGCGGGCCCATACCCCGCGCCGGCATCTCTCGCTCATTGATACGACGTGGCCTCAGGTGGAAGTATGGCACTGTAATATTTATTTTTGGGGCAACTGTAACTTACTCACAGACAGTGTTACATGTGGTGCAGGTACGGTTGGCAACTTTGGAGGGATAGTGCACGGAGTTTCGACACAGGTTTGGAGGCAGGGTCCTTAATGGCAGAATGGTAATGAAATCATTGAAGGGAAGGTTTTCAAAAAAGGATTTAAACAAAAAAATGAAATTTAAGTTAGGATGTAACTTAAATTCATACAATATTGCACAGCCAACAGGGGCAGAAGGTCTCCTTATTCTAACTTGATTATATCAATCCTAAACTAATAAGATGCTAAGGAAAGAAATATATTTAAATCAGCAACATCATCACTTGGTGGCATATACTAAAGAAGCAAATGCCTTCACACAGGTATTACCTGACACAGGTGTAGCCCTCAAATCCTATCATTTCCGGCGTTACTCCCGAAAAGGTTGACAGGAGTAAGGAAATCAAGGCTAATGCAGGGTCAATGAAATCTGGGGGCAAGCTTGTCCGCGGGAACAAAGTTTTTAACTATTACCTGATCTCCAATTACTTTAAATGGTGTGATTTTGTCCATGGTCATACCTCATTTTTACTCTCTAGTGAGAGGACTTAAGATTATTTCTAGCTTTTCTCCATAAACCCGGATATTATCTGGATGTATTGCCTGTGGCAAAAGCTCGTTGATCGACTACGAATTTGACAAATGAGTATTTGGGACAAACATAAACATAAGAGAAATTGGAGAAACTTGTGCGACTAATGAACGGCCGAGTTAAATGCTAATGATAACCAGTGTAAGGAAGTGTCCCTTGGGAATGATCTTCGTGGTGGAAAGTAATAAGGGCAGGTCGAGGATTATGATTAACCCACTCAGCTAGAGATGGTTGCGGGTGGTACGCAGACGTCGTGCAATGCGAGATAGAGAGATCGAAATTAATTAGAGGGGAACGGCTTAGCGTTATCAGGAACAATATAGCGACCGGGCCCAAAAGATGACAAAACAGCATTGAGACAAGAAATAGTGGACCGAGTAGTGGCAATCCTAGTCGAAAACAACCATGAGAACCGTGTGAAACCATCCACAAACACAACAATGAATTAATTCCCACTCCCTTTATATTGAGGGAATTAATCGACGTAATCCATGTACAATCGCTCCATAGGGCGAGATGCTTGGTGTGAGTACAATAGTCCTTAACTGGTAGACAACGTGGGATTGCTAATCATACATGACTTACCGTACATGCTTTAACCAGTTCCCTACTATCGCCATTCATACTCTTCCAGATAAACGTCCCTCTTATCTTCTCTCCGCTTCTGTAGATGCCTAGATTTCCCCCTAATGCGGTTTCATGGTAATACTTGAAAATCATATGTACTAGCACAGCTGAAACGAAAATTTTCGTCTCCTGATCGTGGCTCGAATGGGCACACAGAACTCCATTCCTCGAAACATAAGGGACGATATGTTCCCCAGAAGAAAGGGTTTCCATAAGAGGAGCGTGCACCGGATCTCTACGTTGGTATTTGGCTATATCGTGAAATAACAAAGAGGCATCAGTCGACATTGCACTTATGCCAGGTGGTTTGAAAATAGTAAAATACTGCTAAAATGTACAATAATTTAGTAAAATAGTGCTAAAAGTACAAATATTTAGTAAAATACTGCAAAAACCTGCAATAATTTAGTAAAATAGTGCTAAAAGTAAAATAATTTTGCCTCCGGATAAACAGAATTAGAATCGCCGGAAAATATTCGGCTTGAGCCACCTGCGACTACGTCCTCGGACCCTCAAATGTGTCGCACGTTAAACTGAAAAGCTGAAATCCCAGTTGACCATTGGGTGATGCATCCGGTACAACAGGGCCCAGACAAAACCCAACTCAGAGCCTGATTTTCGGTCTCCAATTAAAATATAACGTGCTCAAAGTAAAAATGGAATTTTTCGAAGCCAAATAGGCGGCCAGTCATTTTAACTCGTGTATACAGTACTTGGCCTCTTGAGGTGACAAGGTTCTAGACGCATAGGCAATTGTCCACCTTTCGATTTCATATTGCTCATTAAGAACCGCCGCAACCGCAGTTGAAGGGGCGTCTGTTTGTAAAATGAACTTCTTGGAGAAATCTAGCATTGCCAAAACCGGGACGTTACCCAGAGCTAATTTCAGATCCTCAAACGCAGCTTGCTGCAACGGACCCAATTCCAACTGTACAACTTTCCTGCGGAAAAGGTTTAGGGGTGCCATCCTACTAGGGACGTTTGGGAATTCACCACGCTTATGAATCTGGCAACCCATTTAGCATTTTTAGGGGGCTCGAAGTTACGGATTGCGTGAGTTCTGGAATGATCGACCGAAACTCCAAAAGGTGACACAGTATGGCCCATGAAGGACATGATGTCACCGTTCACAACGTCACCTATGGTATGTCATGATATCCAGGAGATGAAATATGCCGTTTTCCGCGTCATTCTGGGATAAAAACTGCCCAAGTTAGAATTTTTCTGCCCGCTCCAGGACTCGATCCGCAGTATCCAGAGTCGCGCGACCCAGCTCTAGTTGCTGATAATTAGCAGCAAGGCGGTGCAAGAGCGCTTGTACTCGAAGTTTTCTCACTCCAACCGCGAGCGAGATGAAAAGAGACGCGTTATCACGTGACAGAGAATCTAGGTCACTAGCTGAGCCCAGAGAGTATATCCAACGTGAAAACTAACATTATACACTGTTTTCCTCGCTCATTCACCACTGCCAACTTATCGCATTCAGCTGTTTTATTTCTGTTAATTTTTATAAATCGCAAAATACCTAATGGATAATTAAGCGCAAACGTTCATTTGAATCAGGGAATTTTACGCATAATTATGAGAGCGAGAAGTGCTCTACTTAACTGACAGAGCGGTAACTACGCTGTAAACAAGGGCGCATCTTAATGACTAACAGATGTTGGACCCCAACCGTGCCAGCGAACACAAGGAATCCCCCGTGCTCGTCATCATTCACCGCCAGAGACAAAAGGACGCTTTTGAGATTGCTTGAGAATCTACGAAGCTATTTCAAAAACAGTCACTCAGTGGAGATGGGAATACAGGAGCTACATTTTGATACCCTGTTCGTTACTCTAGGTTGCATATTACCGGACCGAATTCTGAGGAGAAATTGCATTTTTCCCCCACCCTCAGCACTCGAGCCTCTCGCGTAGCTCGCCTATATATTCAAGAGCGAGAGGCAGACACCCCAGTGCATTTTCAGTGCAACGCCAGTACGTTAGTATTTCGTCGTGGTTTGTGTGTGAGTCGTTTGTGAAGAAATAATCTTGTAATTTGAGCAGTGTAATGCAGTGATTTATTAAAGTCTGTGAATATATGTGGAAATAATCACCATCTGAGTGAGATGTTAGCGTGTACAGTGTGCCGCTAATTAATAAAATAGGAATGGTGCGAAATCGCAATAACCGATATCCGTGTGTAGAAGAGGTCGTACATCGAGCCTCCTATGTATCTAAGCTAATACGGCTCTGTTAACATATATAGGGACGTACTTAGCGAAGTGTGTGGAGCGAGCGCTCGATATAAATGTGAATTACCAAGAAAGTCAGTGAACGGCTCATTGTCGACCAAATTGAGGACAGCGCCACGTTAAAGTAATCCGTAGTGCAGTTGAGAGCTCGACTTACGGCTAAGTGCAATAGAACAGGCCTGAACTAGTATCATGAAATACGAGAATGCTAATACATTAGTGGCCTAACCACTGTAGTTTCTAGGGAAACTAGTGAAATTTCTGGGCCTATAATAGCTGCCTACAAGAAGAATAGGTAAATGAGAAGGGATTAATGTCGGGTTTCTGGGACATTACCGACATCGTGTTGGAATGCTCGTGCTAATGACTATACCCAACCATATATTCAAATTGTGATGTGTAATAAACTAACGCATTCACATGAGATAACTTCCCCTCATTTACATATCCATGAGAACGTCGACATCCAGCTGAATGCCAGAGTTTTGCCTGTGTACCGGAGTGAACGAGTCATCTAGCTGTTTGCCGAAATTTCGCCTGGTAGCAGGGAACGTCTGGAACGTCGCTGTCATGAGTGTGACCTGCCAGGAAGTCATCATAGGTCTTCGCATCGCTGATGACGTGATGGAAGCCGAGTAAACCATGCTTGCCTCCCTGTAAATCTGTGAACGTGGTATCCAGAAGGCTGTGTACATTTCAAAGTATTTACATCTTTGAAGGTCGTGCCCCTTGTAAATATGTAGATTTTTCACATAGATGTAACGTAGACTGCAAGCACGCCGTTTCAGAGGGATAATAATAATAATAATAATTTCATTTTTATTTGGGTCTTTTATAGAATACTTTCATCATGGTTTTGGGACGACCATATTTTACTTCCATCCTTGTATAAGGGTTCGATAATGCTTGACGTAATTATAAGGACCTTGGCTTAATTAAGTGTGAAGCGCTGTCAAGTAGAGAGGGCTTAAATATTCTGTAAAAATAACTCCAGTTATCATCTTTCCATAGCATGAACGAGTCATCAAGATATTCAGTAATTCACTTTTTTTGGTGCGGTTCACCTGGTAGAGATCCCTCCTAATTAGTAACTAAGGCACCTGGAACAAGACATCGAGACAGTAGGTATCTTACATCGTTAATTAATTAGTTCGCGAATGCGCAAGATAATTTGGACCCGTGTGGTAGGAGTTCATCATTATATATGCATCGTGGTCGATGTACCGAAAGGAGAAACGAGATGGCTGGACAGGCTGTAGCCATAATATATACTGTGAAATGAAAATGTGAAGTTCCCTTGGAATCTGTTATTAAGATACGCGAGGTGCATATCGCGATGTCAATATGTTGAGTACGGCCGGATATAGGGCCGAGATTTGTTGTGATGCCATGGTGGCCATTATTGAAAGAAGTGAATAGATTATTTGCCGTGAAACCATTGTCCGAAAAGGCTTAGTGGACCGCTCTTTGGAAGTGTGTCACGGGCAGCTAACAGCTGGAGTTTTATGAGCCCCTTTAAACGGGGGAGTGAAGGTGTTTTCTTCAGTGAAATAGAACAGATACAAGTGGCGAGTTTCTTTCCTTTCGGCACAGAGATTACGTGTGTTAATTTAAATAGAGCCAACGTCGCAGAGATCCCAAATGAGCATCAAAGGAAGGATCCCCCCAATTTCTTTTCTTAATTACTTATAGCGTGCAGGGAATTCCAGGTCAGATATACCCCGTCTCAGAAGATCTTGGGTTCGTTCCAGGAGACAGTGAAAGTTTATGTTCACTGTTACCAACAGCGGGTGGCTTGTACCATCTGTGATTCATCGTGTGTGTGTGAAATGTATATATTCTTGCCCAGTTATTGCAGGTAGTGCTATGATACTTTGTTTATGATGTCTGGTATTGAAGTCGCTAAGTGCTTGTCCATAGGTAGCAACGTTGTGTAAATAATGTCCTGATATATGTGTTGATAAAAATCCTAATGAAATGAGCGTGTTTATTATACTGCATATTTGGCAACGTTTAACTTAAGGAAGTGTTGTAACGCGACTTTCAAAGGATTCGGAGTATAAATTGCCTATTTCAGTTCATCCGATTCTAGCAGACTTATATCATAATTTGATGCAAATTGAATACATTAATTCTCGGCAGGTAAACAGATTTACAGCGGTGTGTGTCCATACTGATTGAATAGAGTTGTGTGTAAAGTGATCAGTGTAAAATGTAAAGTGAAATAATTAGAGAGCAAACGCCTCTCTAAGTCTGAGATGGTGTAAATAGTTCGAGAGGGAACGCTTCTTAAGTTTGAATATTTAAACGTATAATGAAGTGTAGAAAAGAGACTACCAAACATTTTAACGTCAAGATAACCTCCAATATTACATGTATAGAGTTGTATGGCATACCCATGTAAATAAAGTGTGTTTCACTAGTAAAGTAAAAATTTGTTATACAAGATATTGTCTCTCTTCTCATTAGTAATGAAATGGTATTCCTCTCATAATTAACTTTTCCCCCTACTATTGATACTATTACTAAAGAACTTATCGCCCCATCGGACAGTCTACAGACCCGAAAATGCGATACCGACTCGGCTAGCGAGCTATTCTAGTAGGGGAGGGTGAGGCTTTGACAACCGGGCTGAGTTCGAAGCTCACCGATGGTGCTACATTCTAACGTCATATTTATGAACAATGGTAACTGGTTTATGTACTAATGCCTTGGAAAGGTACAATAGATTGTTTAGCAAAAGGTACCTTTGACAACTTGACTGTCAATCCAGCTTTACACAAGTGTTTTAGAACTTTATCTAGACGAGCGAAGTGTTCTTCAAAGTTCTCGGAAAAAATAACATCATTCAGATAATGGTACAGATCATTAAATTTAATATCGGAGAAGACCCTAACTAGCAGCCTAGTGAGAACCGCCCTGCCCGTAGGGAGCCAGATAGGCACCCGGTTTTATTGATACTGGTTCCATTCACTAGCGAATGCAGTCAGATATTTCGATTCTTCCGCCAGGGTTATCTGGTTGTAGGTTTGGTTATGATCAAAGATGTTGATGAACATAGTCTTACGAAACCAAGAAAAAACAAGAATGTAAGTCGGGAGGAGGTACTGATTATAGAACTATCTTATGATTGAACGCCCTCTAATCAACTACTGGCCTGAAACTGCCTTGAGGTATTGGAACCAGCAAAATGGGTGATGAATACGCCTACTTGGAGGGTCGAATGATACCATATCTCAGCATTTGGTCTATGATTTCCTTGAGGGCCTTTGTTTCAGGTGGAGGGAGATAGCCTGTATGGAGGAAATCTTACTGGGACCGAATCCGGAAACTAGATCTTGTATTCAGTTAAGTCAGTCACATCAAGATTTTCCGGAAAAGTCGGAAAATGACTGACATAATTTACGAATGCAATCTTTTTTTGCTAGTTGCTTTACGTCGCACCGACACACATAGGTCTTATGGCGACGACGAATTCAAATGGCCTGTTCCCCAGGTACATGGTTAAGATCTAACGACATCTCACTCCGGGTAGACGAAATCACAGATGATGTTACTGAATTACATTTTAAATGAGGTATATAGAAATTACTCCTATATTTGATTGTGCAGGATTTACTTTGAAGATCGAGCACGGTACCGGAATGTGACATGAAATCTGCCCCTGATATCACAGGGCATGACAAATTTTGAGCAACAAATAACTTAAACTTCGATCTAAATTTAGAAATATGAATTTTCGCCTGAATAAATCCTAAAATTTCTAGTTGGGAAGAGTTAGCCAAAACACATCTTACAGAGGAAGAAATATATTCGGGAAATATACAACAAAAATTTATTCTGGAATACCATTCTTCCGAAAAAATAGAGTCAACACTTCCGGAATCTAAGAGGACAGTTAACATGTTCATTGTTTATTTCAATTCTTAGGAATGGAGCAAAGTCTGAAGTATCAGAGGCAATCTTAAGGCACTCTTTGGGACCTTCAAAGATGGTCCTAGGTGGTGTTCCCTCCATAGAAGATAAGATTCCAGACTTAAATTGGGCTGAGCCTTGAGATGCAGATAGTGGCGAGGACTCAGCCTGGCACCCTGGTCATTTTCTATTGCTATGGTTGGCAGAGGTAAAACCAGAAGTAGGACAAGAAGGTGTACTATTTGACGAGATATAGTTCTTAGCTAGGTGTGTGAATGGCCCGCAATTGAAACATCTTTGAGAACACGACGCTCCATTTTTCGGTCAATTAGTTTTGAATACCGAGCTCGATAGCTGCAGTCGCGTAAGTGCGGTCAGTATCCAGTAATCGGGAGATAGTGGGTTCGAGTCCCACTGTCGGAAGCCTTGAAGATGTTTATCCGTGGTTTCCCATTTTCACACCAGGCAAATGCCGGGGCTGTACCATAATTAAGGCCACGGCCGCTTCCTTCCAACTCCTAGGCATTTCCTATCCCATCGTCGCCATAAAACCTATATGTGTCAGTGCGACGTAAAGCAAATAGCAAAAAAAAAAGTTTTGAATAGGAGACAATTATTTCTTAGATGGTTCGCCGACACACACGCATAACATTTACGGGGAGAGGAGGTTCGGCGAGGTGGTGACCGAGAGATATCAGAGGAGGGTGATGGATCTCGAGCGACTCTCAGAGTATCTGCATATTTCACTCCTTCCGCCGACACTGACATGGCCTCAAGTTCCCTGAACGTTTGCGGACGGAAATCGAAACACAAGTATGATCTATAAGATGGCGACAGCCTTTCGACGATGGTTTGTACAAGTTGGCCTTCAGAATAGTGCCGTGCAAAAATATCTAGTATAAAACTTAACAATACAATACAATACAATACAATCAGCCATTTCAATCATTAAAATGATGTGGCCTCTTTAAGTCGTGGGTATAGGTAGGCCTTCAACAGTCTTCTCCAAGTAGAACGGTCTTGGGCAGATCTCATCCAAGTGGTACCAGCGATCTTCTTGATATCTTTGTCCCATCTGTCCGGTGGTCTTCCTCTAGGCCTTCGATGTTCTCTCGGACTCCACTCCAGCACTAGTTTTGTCCATCTATCATCATTTCTTCGTGCAACATGGCCAGCCCACTGCCATTTTAAGGAGCGTACTCTCTCTAAGATGTCTTTAACCTTTGTAACAGACCGGATGTCATCAGCTCTTTTCCTATCTTTCTTTGTATAGCCTAGCATTGACCTTTCCATGGCTCTCTGCGCGGTCCGAAGTTTCCCTTTTGTGAATTCGTTCAGAGTCCAAGTCTCACAGCCATAAGTCAGCACAGGAAGGATGCATTGGTCAAATACTGTTTTCTTCAGATTTGCTGGCATTTTTGATCTTAATACTGAAGAATTCCTTCCAAATGCTTGCCATCCGAGCTTGATGCGCCTATAGATTTCTGGTCTTATATCACCTGTCATATTTATAATCTGGCCAAGGTAGATGTAATCACTGACCTCTTCTAATGGCATGTTCTTAATATTCACATTTCCAGCTTGAACCCATTCGTTGGACATAACTTTTGTTTTGGAAAGGTTTATGCTTAGGCCAATCAACTGACATTCTAATGCAAGATCCGCTAGGTTTTCATCTAGCCTCTGGACTCGGAAGCAATATTTTTGAATTTGAGATGACAAAGCTCTTGCAGGGATAAAGTTTGCAAACAAGTGGGCATGGAAGTTTTCGATGAAATTCCTTTCCGACATCGCCCTAACAATATTATCTGATAGAACCCCAACAATATAATATTTGTGAATGTGAGAGGGCTTGATCCTGAAATTCTACTTGAAATCTTAAAAATGCTATTACAACATTACTTAAGTTAACTGAAAATCTAGATAACCCTTTGAATAAATGGCTAAAGGATGCGGTAAGCTGCAAAATACCGTAAATATTATCGGAGGGGCGGCCGGGTTTTGAGGAGGGTCAAAGCTCCATTACTAATAAAAAATGGCGGAAGATTTTGTGGATTGCCCACTAATTTGTTCTGATGGGGCAGAAGCTTGTTGTTGCTCGACTGATTCCGCAATGTGTGAGGATCCTCGTCCGTACTGACTTTTAACGGGACAGCATAGTCACCCTTTCCACTCTCAACCCAGACCATAATTGATTCACTTTATTAGACAGTTCAGAAATATGTTGAGCCAAGGAGTTTGGCTTATTTTAGTGTTCATATCTGACTTTCAGAGGCAATAGATCCCCTACACAATTATAGAAATGAAAGAGTCTAGCCTGAACACGTTTAAGCTGGTTTATTTTCCGGGTTGAACCGTGTTGTTGTGTTCTGTACATTACGTACAGTTTGCCGAAGTTTCGAATACATTACAGTATTCCTTGTCAAGGCGACTGAAATTACCCTACTCGATCCGGAGTAATCAGTCACCCAGGCAGCAATCACACTACAAAGAGTAATTCCTGACCTTGGTCTATATAACCTAGTCTTTCTGGCTGACGTAGGCACTGAATAAAAGAGATCTATATCATTCGGAATGCTTTCATCCGCACGAAGAAAATGCTGTCGAGAGCGGAACTAAATTAAGCTAACTAAATAAGGAATATTACAGTGTAATTAACATGCAGATAATTATGATATCCACGCCTGATTATTTATTGTTTGTATAAAAGTTGTAGCCTTCTCTCTTTAGCGGTTGCGTACTGCTCTGTTTCTTTCTTATTACATTCTGGGATGTTTCCTAAGGTTCATCGGAGCCATTTTCTCATAGTGTTTCTCAGAAAAATGTCAACCCCATTTTGAGTCGAAGAACGACGTTCACTTTCAACAGTTGTCATGTGTATGGCGACGGTTTTATTCAACGCACTGACGCATTCCGAGAAAGTTAATACGAATGAAGAATTCTTAACAACGTTTTAGCACCGGCAACCACTCGCAGATGTGATCTTGAATATAGAACTTGCAATTCTGTTTTCAGTTTGTGTTCATTAAGGCAAGGGTAAGTTTGAAGAGTGGCTAAAAAGTGATATTCAGGGAACGTCGCGCTATACTGCTCAATATTGCTGAAAAGAAATAGCTTTGGCAAGCACAGATGACTATAAAATTGAAAATTACTCCAATAATTTGCACAATTTTATCACGAAATTCAATAGCAGTGATACGATTATATGCCGATCATACATCGGTCTTACATCTTCGCTTGTTAAAAGGTTCACTTGCAGTCTCTTCGTGTTCATAATCTCTGTGCACTGCTGCGTTATGAAACCTCTTTGTATCGAGATATCGATTACAGGAAATATCTTAGTAATGTTGATGTTATGTTAAAAGGCTATTGTTTATTAACTGATCCGCTCAAAATGACATGGCTTCACGTGTTTTATGACCTGTCTGGCCTATTCCAACAAATGGAGAATACAGCTACTCGGAAACTGACAGCTGTTAGCATGTCTCCTACCCTCAGACATTTATCTTTAAAGAGCCGTCAGATTGGCTTCGATAGATTGGAAGGTTTGAACGTTTTAGAGTTTTGTCGGGATTGAGCAACTGAGTATGCTATTATATAGTTTGGGAGAAGAGAGTGAAGATCTGTTGAAGTTCTTCAGTTCGAATGGGACGGATAGTGGCAGATATGACAAGTTCAAGAAGGAGTTTGGTAAGTTTCAAGGTTTTAAGACACATATTGCGTATCTAAGTGGAAAATTTCTCAAAAGAAGAGGGAACCTATAGTCTCGTTCATTAATGACCTTTATAGGTTTCAATATTTGAGAGACAGTTTAATGACCGACATTCTGGATCTACGTAAGGATGAACAATTGAGAGCTTGAAGCAACAGCAGCGAGTTATTAGAGATATGGAAACTTCTGCTCATGTTGCTGCTATAAATCGCTCCAGAACTTCGTCACGGCAACCCTCGTCTAACATTCCCAAGCGGAATACGCGCCCTAATTGTGAATATAAGAGCAGTCACAAGATTTGTCCTCTGCTAGTGCTGTATGTCATTATTGTGGAAAACTAGGCCATTTTATAAAGTGTTGTAGGAAAAATGCAATCATTCTTTGGGATTGAAGATAGCCAGGCTCAACGGGAAGAGAATGATTATCTCGGCGAATGGTCAGTACTGGAATTTAATTCGTAGTATTCATTGTCGCAATAAGTAATACTTATTTTCAAGTCGAAATTTAATCTCGACTTTATTCCAGATTCCGGCACAAATAAGTTCTACTTAATAGCAATATACTTAATAAAGACTAACTTCATGAAGCTGAACTTATTGGAATTCATAGTCATTTACGTGATGAAATAAGTTGAACTTCGTCAAATCAAGGAGACCTTTGACTTATTTGGCATCTTAACCTATAAAACGGGTGACGAGACGATAATGAGGAAGTGTTGGAAGAAATCCTTGCTCCAAAGTGATACTAGCGAAATGTTATGGACCCATTTGAATTTTACAGTGAAGTGGATTTCTAAAGGAGGTTTCGCCTCCATAAAAGCATCGTTTTGGAGGTTATACCCCCAAAGGTAGAACCAGTTCTGGTGAAAAGGAACCAGTAGCGGCCAATGGGTATTAGAAGTGCGGGGAGGGGGTGCAAAAACATACACAGACGACAGAAAGTAGCCTGGTTGAGGGATATAGCAGATAAATATTGCAGATAAATTTAATATAATGGGATGTTGCTCGGTAAGGTTATGGTTCTGTAATTCGGACGTATCATATGCATATATTTCTCGTAGCTTACATGTAATTCAGATCAAATATTTAAAATGAATTTTAAAAAATTATATTGCTGCTCTTGGAAGGAAATACAGTTTTGTTTCATATTGAAGGAATATTCTTCTAATCTACGTATATGTTTTTCTCCCTATTATTTATAGATAGTTTTTCGAGACCTGTGCTCACTGTCACAACCTACAGTATCGAGGGTGGTGGCCAAAATATCACGTATTCTTGCATTACACATAGGCCACTGCATAAAGGTACCAAGTACACGGTTAGAGAAAGCAGCCAACCACTTGCTTTCTGAGGAAATAGCCAAAGGTCACAATCCCAACAACTCTTTCATTCCTGGAGTGGAGGGTGTTATTAACTGCACCCTTGCCCAACTTTGCCACACGAAATTCGGAGACTATGCAGAAGCATTCGGAAACCGAAAAGGAAATTTTTCCTTGAACGTACAGGTATCTTGTGAGCTAAACCATGTTATTCGATCACCTTTAGACATATGACCAACAAATATTTATTCTCGCTTATTTATTATTTAAGCTGTTTCCTGACCCAAAGGCTAATTTCTGGATTTTGCTGCGCGTGACAGAAGAATATTTCAGAACTCGCGGCTCTATACCCGTTATGTTAAAGGAGAATTCACTGATTGTCTGCAAGGAGACTCAGGGTATGCCTGCCAGAGTATTTTGCCTACACCTTTATTGAAGTCTGCCACTCCTCTGAACACAGGTAGTGTTCTATGATAATTATGTTTACACTCAAGGTTTGGATTGCATCGTAATGCTTTTCATTCTATAGGTACAAGACCCAAAAGAGAGCAAGAAATTTGGTGGATAGAATGCTTGGGGTATGGAAGAACCGGCTTCCTTGCCCTGCAGTTCACCTGGGAAACAAGCTGGAGAATACAGTATCCCAGATATCATTGTTGCCTGTGCAGTGCTTCACAATTTGAGCCTAGAAATAAATGACGACTTACCAGAAGAAGAACCGGGTGTGGCTGTTCCCTTTTACGAGCCTGCACCTGTTGCACCACCTGTACAACAACCAGGAGGCTTGGCCTTTAGGAGAGAACTGATAAACAGAGTTTTCACAAGAATTGGTGATGATGTGTAAATCAGTAAATATACACTACCGATAACAAGATCAGACGTCAGAAATGGTCATAAATCACCCGCATTTCAACAAGCCAGAGAAGAAATTCCTCTCCCCTCGCCCAGACTGTCTCAAACAGTTCTGACTCGTGTCACCTCCATCGATCGACAAATAAATCAGTAATATCTAACCATGGCCACGTCCAAAGCTAGTATTAAACACAGCTTGGGTGCACAGATTCTTCCTTAAAACAACAAACGTATGTAATTCTCACACCTCTTTATACTGTCTGCTATTCAATTATCACCTCATAACATACATACATTATCATTAAAGACTGTTATTCCTTTCAGCGTTCAGTCTGAAACTCTCTGTGAATTTACTAAACGTCGCCACAATCCTCTACTTGCAACTAGTGCTATGGCCTCATTTAGTTCTATACCTCTTGTCTTTAAATCGTTAGAAACTGAGTCTAACCATCGTCGTCTTGGTCTCCCTCTGCTTCTCTTACCCTCCATAACAGAGTCCATTTTTCTCCTAGGCAGCCTATCCTCCTCCATTCGCCTCACATGACCCCACCACCGAAGACGGTTTATGCGTACAGCTCCATCCATCGAGTTCATTCCTAAATTAGCCTTTATCTCCTCATTCCGAGTACCCTCCTGACATTGCTTCCACCTGTTTTTACCAGCAAACATTCTCGCTACTTTCATGTCTGTTACTTCCAGCATATGAATAAGATATCCTGAGTCCACCCAGCCTTCACTCCCGTAAAGCAAAGTTGGTCTGAAAACAGACCGATGTAAAGATAGTTTCGTCTGGGAGCTGACTTCCTACTTACGGAATACTGTTGATCGCAACTGCGAGCTTACTGCATTAAATTCACTACACCTTGATTCTATCTCACTATATTACCACCCTGGGAGAACACACAACCTAAATACTTGAAATTATCGATGTGTTCTAGCCTTGTATCACCAATCTGACATTCAGTTCTGTTGAATTTCTTACCTACTGACATCAATTTAGTCTTCGAAAGTCTAATTTTCATACCATACTCATTGCACCTATTTTCAAGTTCCAAGATATTAGACTGCAGGCTTTCGGCACAACCTGCCATTAACACTAAGTCGTCAGCATAGGCCAGACTGCTTACTACATTTCCACATAACCGAATCCCTCCCTGTCAATTTATACCTTTCAGCACATGATCCATGTAAATTACGAACAGCAAAGGTGAAAGATTACAGCCTTGTCTAACTCCTGTAAGTACCCTGAACCAAGAACTCATTCTACCATTAATTCTCACTGAAGCCCAATTGTCAACATAAGTGCCTTTTATTGATTTCAATATTCTACATTTAATTCCATAGTCCCCCAGTATGGCGAACATCATTTCCCTCGCTACCCTGTCATATGCTTTCTCTAGATCTACGAAACATAAACATAACTGTCTATTCATCTCCTAACATTTTTCAATGACCAGGCGCATACTGAAATTCGGATCCTGACAGCTCCTCTGCGGTCTGAAACCATACTCGTTTTCATCCAACTTCCTCTCAACAACTGATCACACCCTCCCTTCCAAGATGCCAGTGAATACTTTGCTTGGTATAGTAATCAATGAGATACATCGATAGTTGTTGTAATACTTCCTGTTCACTTGCTTATAGATAGGTGCAATTACTGCTATTGTCCAATCTGAAGGTACCTTACCAACACTCCATGCTAATCTCACTACTTACTACCATTTCATCCCTGCATTCCCACTATACTTCACAATTTCAGGTCTAATTTCATCTATTCCTGCTGCTTTATGACAATGGAGTTTATTTACCATCCTTTCCACTTCCTCAAGCGTAATTTCACCAACATCATTTTCCTCCTCCCCATGAGCTTGGCTGTTCACAACACCACCAGGAAGATTTCCTTTTACTTTGGAAATTTGTTCAAAATATTCCCTCCGCCTCTCCAGTGATTCCCCGGGATCTATTATGAGTTCACCTGAATTACTCAAAACACTGTTCATTTCCTTTTTCCAAAATTCCTTATTACTGTCCAGAAAGGTTTCCCCGCTGCTTGACCTAGCCTTTCCAGGTTATTACCAAAATCTTCTCACGACTTCTTTTTGGATTCAACAACTATATTTTTCGCTCTATTTCTTTCATCAACGTACAAATCCCTGTCTGCTTCGGCCTTTGTTTGGAGCCATTTCTGATAATCCTTCTTTTTACGTTTACAAGCTGCTCTCACTTAATCATTCCACCAAGTTGTTCACCTTTTCCCATTTTACACACAATTGTTCCTAAGCATTCCCTTGCTGCTTTTACTACAACATCCCTGTATGCCCCCCATTCTTTTTCTATATCCTAAATCTGCTTACTATCTAATGTTCGAAACTTCTCACTAATCATATCAATGTACTTCTGCCTAAATTCCTCATCCTGGATATTTTCTACCCTTATTCGTTTGCAGACAGATTTCACAATCTTAAATCTTTGATTCAAGTGTTCTCTAACTTACATTTTTTTGTTAGTTTAATGTACAGTTCCTCCTACGTTTTTCGAGCTACTGTGATGAAACTTGGAATGTTTCTATAAAACATTATTATAAATAACTTCATGAAAAAACCATGTAAAATATATATTTCGTATTTTATGGGGTAACGAGTCGCTATATTTTTTTCCAAACTTAATCCATCAAATTTGAATTGCTCTAAAAACAAAATAAAATATCAAATATTCGTTCCACATATATCTTCAAATGGCTAAGGCGGATTCCAATTATATCTCATTTACCTACGACATGGCTTTTCCTTAACTCCTCCTCGATAGATATGCCTGCTTCATGTCTGTGTAGAGGCATGGTGGTGGTTGATTATTGGTCCCCAATATTTGTAGGTTAAAGGAGAAAGTTATTTATTTTATTTTAACATCTTGTTCAATCCTCAACATGTTTTGCAAATCTTAAACAAACATACAGATTATTAAAACGTTTTCACTAAATCTTCATTTACATCTGAAACAAAGCTGGTATGTACAGGTACTTTCAGGGGAGACGTATGCAAAATTGCACTTCATTAAAAGATTTATTGTATCTCAGAGAGTTTTAAAGATAACATTATATAATTTGATATACATGATTATCAGTGTTCTAAGCATACGCGTGTGAATGTTTGTGATCACTTAAATGTTCCTATGCTAGGAATATTTGAACTTTCAAATGTACCCTCTTTAGAAAATCATCAAGTTCTGAGTTACCAAATTTGGCACACAATATCTAAAGAATAAGTTGAAGATATATGTGGAACGAATATTTGATATCTATCTTTCCATGAAGTTATTTATAATAATGTTTTATAGAAACATACCAAGTTTCATCACAGTATCTCGAAAAACGTTGGGAGGAAAGGTACATTAAACTAACAAAAATATAATTTAGAGAACACTTGAATCAAAGATTTGAGATTGTTTATAATGTTTTACGATTCATCTAATGAATTAGTGCAGACCATACCCATATTCCTCCTCCAGCTGTTTCCTATTTGAATTTCTCATTTGATGAGCAATAGTTTACAATATCATCATTGTAGAGTCAGCTGTAGCAATTCGACTGTCATGTATGCCCTTTAGTATTGGCACTGTGAAAGCTCCTGGCTGCAATCCTAGTCTATCCAAAGTCTTTATCCTGCCGACATTTCCATTGTTAAACATTAAACAAGCATCATATGCTGCTATTTTCATCACATTTGAAGAGACAAATAAGGTTTTGGGACATCTCATCCATATAAGGGAGTTGAATATTTCATTACGATTCTGAGTTCTGCCACGCAAACAGTTCCGTAACGAATTGGATTGGCCAGAACGCTAAAGGTAGGTTTTACTACATTCATGACAGCTTCAGGTAGACTATGCTTGTGGGAATAAGGAGTTCCAGCTTGCTCAGCTTGTTTAAATTTACACCGTGAAATATTACATAGGTTAAGAACAGGATTTTGGTCAGTTGACAGTTTGTGAAGATAAACGGCCCAAATTGTTCTTTGCATATCCGTCACATTTCCATACTTCTCCACTTATAGCCCTCCCATAATATACCTGCAAAGTATGTATTTCTTTATCAGTACGCCAATTATCACCTCGTACAGACTTGTCATCTCCAATGTTTTGACCCCTGAGTACCTTCTTCGATTCTAAAAGTCTTCCCCACATTCTCTTCTGAATATGCCCAACAAATTCTGACTTTACAATCTTACAATCTGGGCAATAAGGTTCACATTCTAAGACAGTTTTGAACGAACTTGAGTCACGATCATAAAGATATTTCACACACCTGACTCCATATTTTTGAACACTTCTTTGAAGAATAAGTTCCATCCCAGCTTGCTCCATCCCACAACTGGAACCGGATAAATTTGCACAGCAGATATTTTTATGTTCACTTTGCCATTTCCTCTCTTCCTCTACACTATCACATTCTTTCTAAGGGCAGATCAAGTATTCTACCAGTGTCAATGCTGATGACTGATGAAACATCATAAAGTGATTGTGCCCAATACCATCGCAAGATACAAACAAATCAGTAACGGGAACATCTGATTCAGTTGTTTCGAGATCACTCTAATATCAAAATGAAGCTATGCTAGAAGGTTAGGTCAAAGTTTTAAGAGTATTATGTCAGCAGATTGGAAAACTGCAACAATACCCACTGACTGGAAACGATCCATCATCTACGTTCCTATACCAAAAAAGGCGAACTATTGGACTGCACAAACTACTGTACGCTTGTCCTAATGCCACATGTTAGTAAGGTGTTGCTAAAGATCATGCAACGAAGATTAGAACCTTAATTGTCTAAAACTCAAGCTGGCTTTAGGATAGATATCATTAATAATATGCGCTTGAATAATAAAGAGAGCACATGCGTTGGTCATGAGAAAGTCTTTGATAGTGTAAATCACAGGACCATGTGGGATGTCCTTAGACGGATTAACATCTCTCTGTTTGGGACCCCAAATAACGATTTAAATTCACACTCTTGACTTTGTTACATGGTTCTCCGAGCGTATATTTTCCATTGAATTTTTCTGACCCTAACTTGGCAGGTTCGATCCTGGCTCAGTCCGGTGGTATTTGAAGGTGTTCAAATACGTCATACCCATGCTGGTAGATTTACGGGCACGTTCAATGGTCTTTAGGGACTAAATTCCGGCTCCTCGGCGTCTCCCAAAACTGTAAAAGAACAGTAGTTAGTGGTACGTAAGCAAATAACAAATATATTCAATACTATTGTTGAAATTGTACTTTTACTATTCTTCTGGGTTTATTTTATCTTACTGTATATTATTTACTTCTCATTAGCAACAGTGAGGTCTGGATTCGTGGTCGTTTCTTATAGTTAACCCCAGGAATACAAACGGGGGGTACTTTTTACCCACCACCTGTTATTTCTTGCTCTGTTCTTTTTTACACTTGATATTAAAAGGCTGTAAGATGTGTTTATTGTTACCAACCAACAATGACTCTGAATGTTGTAGTAGGATTGCTCATTTTTACCGTCTGAAGGGGGGACAGTCATTCAAACATGAGTAAGTAAGAAGTAACCGCCACCCTCCCCCCCCCCCCACCTACTTAGTATTAGCAGGATTTATAACGTTGTTGGCCACTCCGAGTAAAATTGAAATAGTTTCTTTGTTGACTGCTACTAGACATTACTAACTGGATAGTTCTGGCTGTACTCCAAGAGCATAGCACCTGATTGATGCTGGAATGTCCTCCGATTTAGCTAATTGGTCTGAAGGTGACGACAGTGATATTACTGTTAGTGAAAACGTAGATGGAACTTAGAATATATGTATAAGAATGTATAAGAAAGCGATCATGCAAGCGATACACAGAGAAACACAGTTCCAAGACTGTTATCCGCCAAACGCGTAGAAATGATTCATCAGACTGAAAGTAGAACATTGAAAATAGATAGTCAGCTGTTTATTTAGGGGTTTGACAGCTGATAATGTTACCAAATTGAAATAATGATCTCTTTAGTTGATTGTAAGGAATGTAATATAAGTTGGTAAATATCTCCGATAATAAACACCAGAGATTTCCAGAAACTTAACTTTAAGTGGTGGTCCCAAAGCAAGCCCCCGTTGGTATAAAATGAAATCAAATATAGAGTTGGCATTCCTAGGGTTAAAATTGAAAGTCACGCGGATAACAACAGAACAAGTGTTGAACCTTTTGGATGAGGGTGTAAGTAGGTGGAGTGAGAAGACGTATGCATAGAGCGGAACTTTCTTTCACACGTCATAGGAAAACTAGAATCCTGCTTTGCATTAATGATGCTAGTAAATTAAATTTTAAATTATCTTCTTTTCCGCAAACATGTACTAGAGCTGGAAATATGGTCATAATTATTATAATACCAGCTGCGCGGCGGAAATACTTGGTGCGAGTCTCTCGGCCCTCTTGACACGACTGTTACGTCCAGCCGTCAGAGCAAAAGGAACAATATGACTGCCCCCAGGAAGAACATCTTTATTATACACTCTTATGCCTTTCAGCGCTCAGTCTGCAAGCTTTGTGAATTTACTAAACGCCTCAACAATCATCTATATGCAACTAGCCCTGAGACTTCGTTTAGTTCCATATTCTTATCTTTAAAACTGATTTTGATCATCGTCTTCTGTGTTTCCCTCTACGTCACTTACCTTCCACGACTACTTCATTATTCTCCTAGATAACCTATTTTCTCCGTTCGCTTCACATGACTTCTCCACAGAAGCTGGTTCACGTGTACCACTTCATTCATCGAGTTCCTTCCTAACTCAGTCTTAGTACCTTCGTGCCATTGTTCCCACCTGTTTGTAGCAGCTATTTCCAACAGCAAAACAGACTGGTACACAGATATACTTCTTTCTTACAGAACACTGTGGCTGCGCGGCTCGAGTCACGCACCTGTCAACACCACTGTCGGCAGCCCTGAAGCTGGTTGTCCGTGGTTTCCCATTTTTATACCAGGCAAATGCTGGGGCACTTCCTTCCCACTGCTGTCCCCTCGTCATAAGACTTATCTGTGTCATAAAGCAAATTGTAAAATAAATAAAACACACACTGCGAGCTTCACACTTACTGTGCTACCATCCTGGGAGAATACACATCCTAAATAGCTGAAGTGATCTACCTGTTCCAGATTTGTATCATCAACTTCAGATTCAATTCTCATAGGTTTATGGATACTCACTGCATCTATTTTCAAATTACTACTAGGCCACCATATCTCAGTGTTAGAGCAACAAACGCGAAGTTTCTAGATCCCAGGCTTTCAGCACAGTCTGCCAAAGGCCACTTTCTACATTACCACCACTTTATACTTTATACTTTATACTTTATACTTTTCAGTCATTTATCCATTAAAAGTACGAAATACAAACAGTTTTGTTCTTATGTCTGTAACTCCTCAGTCCGCTCACTGTACCCCAGTTGTCATCATAAATGCCTTTGATTGCTCAATTACAGTATACATATATTATTTGCTTTACGCCGCACACGGACACAAGATAAGTCTTACGGCGTCGCTGCGATGGGATAGGCCTACGAGAGAGAAAGGAGCTTCCGTGGCCTTAATTAAGGTACAGCCATCTTTAGGGCTGCCAACAGTGGGATTCGAACCTACTATCTCCCGGATGCAAGCTCAGAGCTACGCGCCCTTAACCACACGACCAACTCGCCCGATAATTATAGCATATTATATTATGATATATTATATTATAAAATTGATTTCGTGTGGTTATTTCTAGCCGGATGCAGCCCTTGTAAGGCAGACTCTCCGACGAAGGTGGGCGGCATCTGCCATATGTAGACAACTGCATTATATTGTGGTAGAGGATAGTGTTATGTGCAGTGTGTGAGTTGCAGGGATGTTGGGAACAGCACAAACACCCAGCCTCAGAGCCACCGGAATTAACCTATGAAGGTTAAAATCCCCGAACCGGTCGGAAATCGAACTGGGGACCCTCTGAACAGAAGATCAGTACGCTGACCATTCAGCCAACGAGTTGGATATTATATTATATTATATTATATTATATTATATTATATTATATTATATTATATTATATTATATTATATTAGCGGCTGAAGAGGGCATAGGCCTTTGATTAGGAGTAGATGCAAAAAAAAAAAATACAGCGAAAACATTTTTTTTCACTCGGTGACATATTGCTTCTCGCTTCTGTAGTGTAGTGGTTAGTGTGATTAGCTGCCACCCCCGGAGGCCCGGGTTCGATTCCCTACTCTGCCACGAAATTTGAACAGTTGTACGAGGGCTGGAAGGGGTCCACTCAGCCTCGGGTGGTCAACCGAGTAGAGGTGGGTTCGACTTCCACCTCAGCCATCCTGGAAGTGGTTTTCTGTGGTTTCCTACTTCTCCAGGCAAATGCCAGGATGGTACCTAACTTGAGGCGACGGCCGCTTCCTTCCCTCTTCCTTGTCTATCCCTTTCAATTTACCCATCCCCCACCAAGGCCCCTGCTCAGCATAGCAAGTGAGGCCTCATGAGCGAGGTACTGGTCATCCTCCCCAGTTGTATCCCCGACCCAATGTCTCACACTCTAGCACACTGCTCTTGAGGCGGTAGAGGTGGGATCCCTCGCTGAGTCCGAGGGAAAAGCCAACCTGGAGGGTAAACATTAAGAAGGAGAAGACAAATTCATTCTTTCTTAAACGGTTCAGCCTACAGGGTTGCCATTTCCCTCGGACTCAGCGAGGGATCCCACCTCTACCGCTTCAAGAGCAGTGTCCTGGAGCGTGAGACTTTGGGTTTGGGGATGAAACCTCGTCCAGGTGGCCTCACAAAGGTTCAAATAAAGCGTATAGGAATGTTTTGAGATATTAGAGAGCTATCGGCTGTCCTGAAAATACTTTACTGCAGTTTCCTATTTTACTTGCAGGTAAACAGCAGATTCCTTCCAACTCCTCACCCAGTTCCATTCAACTTCATTTTTCTAGGAAAATGTTCAAATGTTGAGGATATTTCCTACATTAAAAATATTTTACCCCTGTTCAATCATTGTTGCCAATGGGCCTTATTTTATCCAAAATTTAACGATTAAAATCTCTCAAATTTTTGTAGTCATATTCCTGCAGATACTTGCGACTTGTAGTCGCTACGCGTTCACGTTGGGAGCTGAAGGCTTCAGCACGGTTTTCTTTTACTAATGCATCTATTTTATTTTATTTTCTCAATAATTACTTCTTTGTTGTGGTCTCTTTTGTTTATTCGCACTGCAGCAACGCACTCTGCTCCACCACCAAGCTAAATTCCCTGATTCGTCATCAACTTTCACCTCATCCTTTTGTAGGCATGATAAAGTATTGTTTTCTGCTACGAAGTTTATCAGGAGAAAGAACAGTTCGTAAATGTGAACAACTTCTGCTTTCATCGTGAAGTAATGAGGTTAAATTGTTGTTCTTGCTCTACTTTGTTTCCAATACTTATGTGAAAAATACCACCGAATACGCGTGATAATGAGTCAAGGTCAGAGGAACAGTGAATATTATATATAACGAAAACAATAATGTAAATATTTATTCAGGATTGCTTTTCCTCTCGGACTCAGCGAGGGATCCCACCTCTACCGCCTCAAGAGCAGTGTCATGGAGCGTGAGACTTTGGGTCGTGGTATACAACTGGAGAGGAGGACCAGTACCCTGATAGCCTCTCCTGTTATGCGGAACAGGGGCCTTATGTGGGATCGAAGACTGGAAGGCATAAGGAAGGAAGCGGCCGTGGCTTTACGGTAGGTACCATCCCGGCATTTGTCTGGAGGAGAAGTAGGAAAGCACGGAAATTCACTTCGAGGATGACTGAGGTGGCAATTGAACGCCCCTCTACTCAGCTGACCTCCAGAGGCTGAGTGGACCCCGTTCCAGCCGTCGTACCACTTGTCAAATTTCGTGGCAGAGCCGGGAATCGAGGGCGTCGAGGGGATGGCAGATAATCACGTTAATCACTACACCACAGTGGCGGACATTATTATTATTAATAATATTATTTGTTTTACGTCCCACTAACTACTTTGACGGTTTTCGGAGACGCCAAGGTGCCGAAATTTAGTCCCCCAGGAATTCTTTTACGTGCCAGTAAATCTATGGACACGAGGCTGTCATATTTGAGCACCTTCAAATACCATCGAACTGAGCCAGGATAGAACCTGCCAAGCTGGGGTCAGAAGGCCAGCGCCTCAACCGTCTGAGCCACTCAGCCCGGCGCTTATTAATATTATTATTTTTTTGCTAGGGGCTTTACGTCGCACCGACACAGATAGGTCTTATGGCGACGATGGGATAGGAAAGGCCTAGGAGTTGGAAGGAAGCGGCCGTGGCCTCAATTAAGGTACAGCCCCAGCATTTGCCTGGTGTGAAAATGGGAAACCACGGAAAACCATTTTCAGGGCTGCCGATATTGGGATTCGAACCTACTATCTCCCGGATGATGATGATTATTATTATTATTATTATTATTAGTAGTAGTAGTAGTAGCAGTAGTAGTAGTAGTAGTAGTATTCTTATTATACAGGGGTACACCTTTACCGCCCAGTTAAACTGCGCGCCTTCTATAAGGCAATCTGTGTAAGTGAACTTGAACTATTGTTATACAAGGTACTGGAGTTTGCAACTGTTTAGATGTCGCTACCATCGGTCTAAGTGTCCCCTCTGGCGGGATTAAGGACAATTCATTCCTAATCGAAAGTTAATTTTAAAAGGTGGTTAACCTTAGTTTTGAAGACTGTTTAGTTATTACGTCAAAATTGTAAACACTCCTACAGTTTCCTTCTTCCTTGGTTACCAAGCAACCAGGAATTTGGTGAATATTTTCTCTAGCCAATTAGAACTGGGTTGTGTGCAGGCATCCAGCCTAACTGTAAACAGTTCTGGAAACTTCCCCTCGAAATGCTGTAAAAGCTGGGCGCTTTAAGGCCGTATGGTCATCTTCATAGCTCCAGTCCAGTGAGTGCGGCGTGTTTTCCGGAGGAACGGGCTGCAGGTTCGTGTTCGGAAGGCCCAGCAAAACAAGGTAATGGCAGAAGTTCCTTAACATTTGATAACTCCGGTGATAACTCGAGGGGAAGGTTTAAAACCTCTTTCATTTTATGTAAATTTCTAATTCAATTGTTTAAATGTAGATTTGCGGTAAGTCTGAGGACTGTTCAAATCCCTGCTGGGAACAAAGAGTGTTCACCCTCTGTTGGTTCCCATTCAACTTGGTATGGGGTGACTAAAATTGTCTAACACATTTTTGGCATTTCATATTTCGTGCTCAGTCAGCCCTCTAGGCTTCGAGCCATAAGCTCACGTAGACTTTCGAGAGTGTTTCTAAAACGAGTGCAAGTGTTTCGCCTTCTAGCCTTTTGTTCATGGCCGATCGTGTTTAACCTCTTCTTTTTATATTAAGGCCATTTAGAACGGTCACCCATTGCCCCTGTTTATTTTGTAACTGTTGAGCGACCGGCGTGTAACGAACTGTTGGGCAGAAGTGACTGGTAAGGTATTATTTGAAATTTGTCAGGCATAACTTGTGGAGTTTAGACCCCTAGGCTATGTGGAGCAAACAGGCTCTTATAACATAGTGGACCTGTTCAGAGCTCTTTCACTGTATATTATCGCGTGGTTAGTTCTCTCTAATTATTATACCTGATCGTTGGACTCACAGTCCGCTGTTGCTATCAGAGCTGATGAGCTCATTTAACTGTTCTTTGTCCCAAATCTTCTATCCATCAAATACTAAAGTAAAAACGGGGAAAAAGAAATAGCATTTCAAAATATACTGCTTTATGTTCTGGTCGTTTCCTTGTCCGTCCGTTCACCCCAGCACCTTCTTACACTCTGTGTTCCACGAAATTCCCGTATCAATTATTATTATCGTACCTAACTCCATCATCCTTCTCTGTGGTGTAGTGGTCTACACGGCCTCGCAAGGGTGACTGATTACCACCTCAGATCCTGGAAGTGGTTTTCCGTGGTTTCCCAATTCTCATTCAGGCAAATGCTGCGATGGTACCTAACTAGGGACTCCCCCCCGACAAGGCCGCTGTTCAGCACAGCAGGTGATGCTGGCGAGGTACTAGTCTTCCTTTCCAGGACACTGCCATTGAGGTGGTAGTAGTGAGTCCGAGAGATAAACCAACTAACTGCATCACCATTGTGGACACTTCGTCATCGTAACGTGCTCGTGTATTGCACATTCATAGGCTGCTCGGAACACACGAACAGCAGATAATTATAGCTCGCACGGTACAAAGTATGGAACACAAATGATTGGAAATTGCATTTTCCTTAGTGTTGACATGCAGATAGGGCAATGAACCCAGTTAGACGGCCAGATGACCTTCCCGTCGCCAACCTTATGCAGAGGGATATATTTAAGATTGTGTCCAGAATACATCTCTTGAAATGCCACTGAAAACAGAGTCCCAGTGCCTCTGAGCTTCGAGGGCTCACATGGGTCCACTAGCTGAGTCTGGTATTTCTTCCATTAGATCCACCCTCTTGCCCTTGCTTTTCATTGCTCTTCATTTGGTTATCTCCTGATCGGTGGTCATGATCGTCAAGTATAATGTTATTGTTGTTCGTCCATCGAACTACTTTTACAGGCTCCGGAGACACCGAAACGCCGGAATGTTGTCTCGCAGGAGTTCTTTTACATGCCAGTGTACCTACTGACATGGGACTGACGTATTTCAGTACTTTCAATAAACACAGGTCTCAGGCAGGATCGAACCTGCCAACGTTGGCTCAGAAAGCCAGCGCCTTAATCGTCCGAGCCATTTATCCCGGTATATAATATTGTGACAACCATGGTTAGACGGTTCGATTCCCACTGATGCGTGAGGAACGCCATTAAGTCACGAGTTTCCATTTCTGCCTACATTCTGCGCAGTGATCATGTCTTCTGATGCTAAGAATCGCGGTACTCGACACTTTCGAGTCCAGGCTCGGACTCGTGTCGCTTATGAAGACATGTTGCCGGCTCTCAGCCGCTCTTCGATGAGTGGAGAATACTTATTAGTGATCGCTGACGTTTTATGCGACTGCGCTTGATCATCTACTGAAGAGGTTTCAGTGATGAACATCTTGTAATGTGTTGTCTAACATTATCAGTAAGCTGTCGTGAGAATGGTTTTCCGTGGTTTCTGAATCTCATCAGCAGGCCACGACTAAAATCCCCCTCCTGCGCCTTTCACTGCACCGCACGTATCCTGGCCAGAGAGAAAGAGAGAGCAACAAACCTTCAGCCGTGTGTGGTTAATTCCCCGAACTTGGAGACGTCATCCTCTCAACACACCGGTCACACTTTTGGTTAGCAACCCCGCTACTGAGAGGATCTTTATAGATAAACAAAGATTCTTTTAGTAAGACGTAGGTCAGTCTTGATGGTGATGTCTTCCCGATACCCAGGATTCGTTTCACATAACGAGCTTTAATTTTCTCTAGCGCTATCAAGTCGTTAATTTTAATTTTATTCCGGATTATATGGATCCCATAAGTTGCTATTGGTGCTAGAGCTGTTTTAAATAGTATCATTGCTGTTTTTGCTGAAAGTTTTTGTGGTTGTTGAATGTTGTAAATTGCTTTTATTGTTGAGGTGGTTCTTTCTTTGATGTGATTGTTAAAAGATGCCAATGTTGTTTAAAGAGTAACTCAGAGATATTTGATTTTTGTTACTAATTCTGGAGGTTTTTCGAAGGGTCAATGTATCTTTTGGATAGAGCTTACAACTTCTTCTGAAAGTCATTTGTTTAGTTTTGTCATAATTTACGTGTAAGTCATTTTCTAGTGCCCATGAATTGAGTCTTTTTTTTACCATCTGGAGCTCTTCTCTGTCTTATGAACCTATTACGATATCATCTGAATAGAGTAGACGTATTGCTGAACTGTAATTAATGATATTTGTAATGCCTGCTGTCATCATATTGAACAGTAATAGGCTAATCGGATCTCCTTGTAGAACACCATTAGTTTGAATTAAACTCTTATAAGGTGATTTCATCAGATATTTGGATGAAATTGTATTTAAGATGTCTGAAAGCATTTTCGTTATTTGATATGCTTCGCCATTCAACAGACTGAGTTTGCGGATCAGTGTTTCCCTATTTATGAAATCAAAGACTTCTCTGTAATCTATGAAGACTACAAAATATCTTCTCCCTGGACGCCTTATTGTATCTTGAACATGTCCTAGTAAGCATTTCACAGCATGGAGAGTGCTTCTTCCCTTCCTGAAACCAAATTGGTTTTCTGGTATTAGGACATCTACTGCATCAATAAGCCTGCGTTTAAAATTTCTATGAATATTTTGAGGAAGTGTATGAGACTGGGTTACAAGTTTACCCTTTCCCTTTGAAAATAACTTTTATTATTGATTTTCTCCATTGTTCAGGTATATTTCCTGTACGCAACCATGTATTGAATAATTATATCTAATGGTCCTCCATCAGATTGTAAGGTTCTTTGAGATGTTCTGTATATATTATTATTTTTTGCTTTTGTTATTGCATGATATATTTCCTGTCTCGTTATCGGGTATATTCTCTGTTATTTCCGTAGCATAATATTAATATGCTGTATCCATATGTTTGATGTTATAATGGTGACAAAACTATTTCCCCTGTGCCCATGGAAATTCCTTTCATTGTTGGTGGCCTTGGTTTTCTGAGTGTTATGAGCGGATCTTTTTGAGCAAGTTCTTCTTGTCTTCTGGCATCTAGATCTATGCGGTCTGCTGTTATAAAACTTTCTTTATTGGCGCGTAATGGTGAATCATGTTTTGCATTGTGGTTTTGGCTTGATGTAGTGCTGATAGGGTCTCCTTCCGTTCATCACAGCAATCTTTGCGATTTCCTATCCTTTATTTGTGTTTGACATGATTTTAAGGTCGTTGTGCATAGTTCTGTTGCTTCTATTATTTGATGTTGCTGTATTAGACGTATTTCTTCTTCTACTTTTCCCTCATTTCCTTTCATTTTTTCCAAATTTAATTCCTAGATATTCTGGTGACTACAAGGTTGATTGAATATAATGGTTGGCTAAAATCACAAGCTGTTATAACTGGTATATATGTTCTTATTTGTGTTATTGCCGATGTTCAAAGTGCTTCCTGTTTAATTACTTTTATGCGTTCTCTTCTGAATAATACAAGGCCTATTGCGCTAGTGCCATTCGGTGCTATGTATGATAACATGTCAGGTTTGTTAATGAGGCTATATCCTCTTTCTAATAGTGTATCTAGGATTAGATCTGTTTTATAGCTCGGATTATCAATTCGTGCATTGCGATAGCCTGCAAGAATTACTCGTTTACCAATAACCGTTCGTGTTAAGGCTTCTGTTGTTCGATCAATGACATATACACTCATCTGAGGATCAGCGTTATGCCTATTATTGTAAGATAATTTGTTTTAACTGTAACTGTGTCTTCATCTCGTTTAATTCCTTTATTCATCCTAGAGAAGGTTTAAGGAAGATGGAAACACCTCCTGCAGGTCCACATAAAGTTTGGTGAGCCAACGAATGGATTCCTTAGAATCCTTTTATGTACCATAGTTTCGTCAGGCGGTCAAGCTATCAACACAGCAGACTCTGATAAAGGTATCCTACGACTCGGACATCGCTGGCAAAGTGTTGTACAACCTGCTGGTGACTACTTTGAAAGGCAGTTATTTCCTTATTATAAGTTGTAATTAAATATCTGCCACTATTTAAGTTCCAACCCTCGTAGAATAACAGTATAAGAACTGAAAAGACCTATTAAACTTTTACAACCTGATGTATTACGTTCTACAACACTTTATAATAAACAACCATATTCACTCTCATTCATGCGTCCCATTCACACTCAAGGAAGCTTGGAAGTGCCCATAAAACGACGTTCGCAGAGAGTGGACCACTGGGTAGGCCAGTCACAGATCAGAAGTCCTAAGTGGGCTGATGAACCACATGTCATACCACACTGTTCCTGCAGGATATTGTTCCTGGTCCTAAGCTTGTTGGCTGCTTTAGTCAGGTGTGGCTTGAAGCTGAGAGTCCTATCTAAATTAACTTGGGACATATGCTAGGTGAAAATGGTCAGTTTTAATTTATGTTGGTCAGTTTATTGCTAAGAGGTAGCACTAGGCTCCTAGCTCCTTGGTTAGTGCGTCCTCTGTAACTTGTAGGACTGACAGCAAGGGCCTAATCATCCGAGTATAGTCTCTGCGGTGTATATGTACATTAAACAAGACTGGAGCAAGAACAGAAACTTGTGGTGACCGTTACTAACCTTCCTCTGTGAGCTCATATTGTAACACAATAGATCATGGAAGCTTCTATTGCTAGCATATTACATATAACATTCCCAATTCTTAAGCAAGGAATAATCTGAAGGAGTTTGATCATCAATCCTTGTCTCCGCACAGTATCGTATACCGGTGTTAAATCTATGAAGGCTATTGAAGACTTTTTTGATGTTCCTGGAAATTAGCCTCAATGAATGTTGTCAGAGAAAGGACCTGATCTGTAAAGCTACACTGAGGACAATAACAACATTATTCAGCAGGTAAGTTTTCAAAAACTATATGGCTAATTCGGTTGTTGATCGACCTTTCAGAAGCTTGTATATCATACAATGCAAAGTAATCATTGAGATATGTCGCTTGGATTGTGTGGTTCACAATAATTCTTGTGCTTTATATTGACGGGTTTGAGAATGTATAAAAAGCCAGCCATTTTATTTACTATTTTCTACGGTTGGGAAGGAATTCGGGATGTATACCATCAAAATCTGGCGAACTTCCTGCTCTCATATTTCTAAGGTATATTCTTACTTCTTCTGTAGTGAAAGAGGTGGAAATTTCTGAATTTGAGGAGCTTCTTAACCTTGACTGTGTGTTGTTTGTTTTGTGGGGCTCTTGAAATATAAGTTATATTAGGTGTGGCAGTTTCAAGTGTCTGCAGGCTTTCTACTTGACGATTCACTTAACACGCCTCGCACTATCTAGACTATGCAATAGATCATGAGTTTTTCATCACTTTCAATTAAACAAAAATTATCTCACATTCCTTTGTCCACCCAGGAATATATTTCCGGTGATAGCCTCTTGGGACATATGTTTCCGGTGTACTTATCCCAGTTCCAACAAAGGGTTTATAATTAAACCTTGTCAGTAGAATCCATTCCACACATGTACCTAAGTTTTCTGTAAATAGTGTCCAGTTGGATGTGTTTCAGTTCCATTTAAGATGTCGAAATGACCGTATTATTGTGATACTATGGCCCATTCCAAGGATAATTGCTGGTTTTGGCTATGTGGGAAATCTGTCTCGAAGTTGGCAGTGGTTGGCGATTATTGTCAGAAGAGACGGATCAGAAATCAGGATTATGGTCTGTCTTCCAAGCAGCGCATCGAAATAAACATAGGTCTTTAGCATGAAAGACAAGACTGAGGTTGTGCTGTTCTATCTAATCAACAAAAGCTATTCCATTTTCATCATTATGACGATATTTACGCATTTAATGATGACTGTTGAAGTCTCCCTCGTAGGATGGCTGTATGTTATCCGCGGATTTTTTTTTTAGATATTGACCTCAGTAACTTCACTTACCATAGAAACAATCTCATGAATACCGTTATATGTTTCAGTTAACACAATATATACGTTGTGTATATTACATAGGCTACGTTGCAATACCATATAACTTGTCATATATAATACCAGTTATGTAGCCACATGAACAGGGTTGGTTTTCATCTTCTGCACGTGTTTCTTGTATCGATTTCGTTACTGCGCAGGATCTTGTCCAATATTTAGGTCTGCTAAAGTTTTCCATATTCAATCGACAAATCTTCACACAGTGACCTAATTTTCTGGAGAGCAGGTCCCCAGAAGGACCATTTACTGACCCACTTTCCATTTTGTATGGTATGCCAGGAGATCCAAGGGATCATCTTACACCCAAAACATCAGAAACATGTGTACAAAAGAAGTTCATGAACTAACAAATACAAGGACAGGAGTGGACATTAACAACTGCTAACTGAACACAGTGCTATGATCTTGAGGTCCCTCAGTTCTGAACTGAGGGGTCTAAAAACAAGAACGGCAATCTCCACTTTCGAATGTTTTGAGATATAAGCCAAAACTGTTCCAGGTACAGTGTATGCTAATTTTCATCAAATAATATGCACCGGTATCCGGAAATATATTCTAAGTCTCAAGGGATAATTAGAGACTAATGTACTGCTCAGTGATACAAAAGATAGCATTTAAAATCTGGAGATTGCCGCGTATGCTGGTAAAAGATAGAGATTGCCATGATTGCAGTGGTAAGTAAAACACATAAATGGTTTACCGTTATGCATTGTTTAAACAAAATATTTTAAACACTTCCAAAATTGAAATATATCGTCACACACTATTTAGTCATTTAGTTCTTCAATTTGGCCTGAAGCGTCTCGTTAATTCTTAAATTTTTTAGCAAATTTCAGACACACGTAGCATTTAAATCTGAGTCCCCACGCCTTCAGTTCTTCAATCCTGTCGCACAATGGCTCTTCCTTCCGTTCATCCCTTACAGACAGATCACTGTCCGTTGACGTTGTACCAGTCTTCTCCGTAACGTTTAATCAGTAAATTACGGATGTCATTCTCCTTTTTTTCTTAACACGATTCCCTTCTAGAATTACCTATGTCCAATTCATAGTCAGGTTGTCCTCCCTTAACGGCATTGATACCCGTTCTAGTTCTACTTAAGCGGAATCTCTTGAATTTGGAAATTTGATAATGCCATGATGCAAATATTCCTGAACAACAATTTTCCAATTATATCCAGAACAATTTTTTTCTAGTTTTACGACAGTAGTACGCTCATCATCTCATCAATAATGTCTAGGTAGTCACCAGAAGTTACAATCACGTCATTTATGTGGATATCTTATTGAATATTTCCTTAAATGTTAACGGGCAGAATGAAGCTATGTCCCACTAGAGTAAAAATTACTTCCATCATCTTCAAGTTCTGTGGATTTTGTGTTGGGTCCACACTTAGGATGTTCTGGCAATGATTTACAGGCATACCTAAAAATGAAGCGATATAACGTAATATTATTAACAGAACTAATAATATCATACACGTGCCTTGCTATAGTTATGTACATTTGGAGAATATAATGCCAAATAGAAAGAACCTCAAACACTTCGCTACATCTTTTCCTCGTCTTTGGTATCCTCCTTGCATTCGTTGGTGATACTAGAGACACTGGTAATTCCATTCTTGAATGCTCTTGTATTCACATTAACATGTTACAATTGTAGCACAATAAAGGAAGGAATCAAATTAAAAAAACATACAATACCGTCAAAACGTGTTCTCCCACTCTCTGCGAGCAGAGCAATAGACTGTGTCACGTGATACCGGTGCTGTTCAGCGACTGTCTGTGATGGAGAGTGCAGTCTTTGCAGTGTAACATTGACTGGAAAGTGCCGTGTTTGCTGTTAATCCACAATTTCCTGCTATTCGTAAAACAGGGAGAAAGTCAAGTATGCTACGTAAAGTTTGAGGACATGGAAGATAACGCTTTCAAATATTATTATCCACTGTCAGCTAAATTTCCCAGAAGAGTGGAGATTGCAGGCTTTGCTATTAGACCCCTCAATTCTGAAGCAACATTAGGGATCAGTACAGATCTTTCACAAAGCCAAGACGATGATTTTAGGTCTGTGTGTTGAATGTCAGGGTAGACGGGTTCTATATGATCATCAACGGTGTATACCAAAGCGCAGAACCCACCCGAAATATCTATCACATTTTTCTGATCGTTCACAAATTTCAAGCAAAGCCCTTGCGAATTCATCTGCCCTGTGATCTCTCCTAAGTTAGACTCACTTATTAGACGTCAATGAATGCCGCCATAATTAAGAATATTTCAGGACTTCAATGCTCCCCTTATCAGCCAATGTGCGTTCGTCCAAATCAAGAGGCCGGCATTCATTCAACACTTGGGTGATGTTCGGGTGATGTTCTTTCGTTTAGAGATTTTGCACGAAAGTTAATTAACTGCGAGTTTAGCAGCAGCACGTGAAGATGATAGTGAGGCTGGTCTTCCCGATACCTCTTGGATCATCCCTCAAGATGAAACTGTATAAAAACTCCTTTGGTCTGCTGTCAAACATTTGCTCATGACATATCTACCACAAATACTACACATTTTCTAAGATTATACCACGCCACGTAGACTTGGGTAGATCGTACTTGTCGAGAGTGCCTCCTCCCATCGTAGAAGTTGTATCCCCGAGCAAGACAAAGGCTCAGTTGAAAATTCTTTGTACTTGCACATTAGTGATTTCTTCCGTGAAAGATACTCTTTCAAACTGTTGCGTTCCGTCTTTTCAGGTTTTTCGACAGAACTGCTGCGTCAATCGCCTAGAAAAACCGTAAAATTATGGCTAAAATCTCTCCCACAAAATGAGTTTATCCCGAAACAGCACCAAGTTGCAAACTTTTATGGCAATGACTGTAATCTCCTAACGGACAGAATGATTTGTTGGGTCCAACTCACCACTTACAGTTTTCGGGTCATCAAAGCAGATTGGCCCTCGTACATGTTGACAGTGTATTTCGAGTAGAAGCATTTTAAGTTAATTGAATGCACGGTGCAAATCCTGACAATCTCTCAGTCATATTATACACCAGGATGTTTCGGGAAGGGAGTTCCTTGCTTCCTTCTAATAACCGTATTATTTCTTCATAAATAGTGCGTGCGTCGTCAATATAGTTCAAAGGAGGACGTGAATGTTGTATTTGCAACATCGTCTCTAGTAAAGTAGATGCGTTGTCCATATTCCAAGTGACTGATGCATTATCCGAGGAAATGGTTCGCGAACTGAAAAAAAAAATCTCCCAAAATCTTCCGGGCTGCTGTCTGTTTGAAACTTACGAAATTCATCTCATCTGCCTTCTGCGGCAAACGTAGTCTGGTAACTTCCTTTGTTCATATACCCACAGACGTATTGGGACGCAGCACGTGGGGGTATAACCTCTTCCCCTGCTACGACAGCACAGTAGGTTCGTGGTTAATCTGCTGTAACCTGATGTCGTCTACCTCTCCTGGATTATGGCTCTTGCAACTGTCAATGGCTTCAATGCAGAAAAGCCGTACAAGACGACTACACTAAGTGTTCTCGTCGTAAAATTTTCAAGTCTGATGGTGAGTTTTACCACTTTCCACGAGCTGGCGGGCAATCTGTTTAGCTGTTACATTTGCATGACCCCCTCTAACTGCTGGATCACAACTTAGACGCTTAAGAAACGGCTTTCTGGCTACTCTTCCTTAGATCAGCCTCCTCCATCGCTCCTGTTATTAGATATCGCTTTTTAGAGATCTTCCCTAGCTCGGACGGTATCGGTGCTCAAAGGATCGTTGTCAAAGAGTTCACAATAGTTTCTCAATATTTCCCTACTTTCTGTATATAGTGTGCAGCCTCAGGGAATTGGGACGAGAACAATGCTTCACGATATTTACAAAGTCATCATATGATGAAGGAAAAGGTTCTATATTCAGAATGTTCTCGCCCAGTGAAATGGTACATTTCTCCCTACGAGCCTTTTTAAAATGATATTTTCTTCGGAAAGGAACTAAGATTCTAACGATTTAAAGGCAAGACGTATAAAACTAAGACCAGGCCACAGAACTAGTTGCATATAGGGGATTGTGGTGGCGTTTATTAAATTCACAGAGAGTCGCAGACTGAACGCTGAAAGGCATGCCAGTCTGTAATGAAGATGTCTGTGTGAAAAGGAACTGTCTGCGGTTAGATTGCAGCAATATCTCACATATAACAGGACGATGAGGGATTGCTTGCCCCACTGATTTCGCTGATAACTGAGATATATGTATGCTTACGCAGATACTGAGATACTGTATGTTAATATCTGGATTATATCCATGCCTCCATCTCGCAATGCTGAATCATGCCGGAAGTTTGTTATCATGCAGTAAAATTAGATCACACGAACCTGACAATTCTACCCCTGCCTCTCCGCTTTTGCCAGTACCTGGGTAGCCCCATGTTGTATTATGGCTGTTGTAATCACCAACCACAAAATTCACATATTGACGCTGCAAGGCTCCACAAATCTAAATAAAGTACCTGGTGGCTTATTAATTGTGCTCCACTGTGAGAGCTTCAAAAACATCACGGGAGAGGATCTAGACGTTGGATAGCACTGAGGGTGTTCAACCACTAAACTCATGAACTTGATTTTTGGACGGCTAAGATTCTAGTCTCGATGAGTTTCCAGAGTGTATATTATCAGCGTATGGAGAAAATTGCGAGGGTGTATATTTTGTATTCTTTCAGATTCTTAGCATTAAGTGATTAACAGAAATGACATAATCAAAATACGAAATAATATAATGTCAACTTGCGTACAAGAAACCGCAAAATCAATCCATCCATCCATCCATCCGTCCGTCCGTCCGTCCGTCCATCCATCCATCCATCCATCCATCCGTCCGTCCATACAGAGGACGACAATGAGCACAAAATGGGAGCTGATAAGAGTAAAATAAGGTCTGTGTATTCCAGTAACTTGTAAAACGTAGTCCGGTGTATTTTGCTATGTGTATGGCTGATTTGACCTTGTATAATTTTAGTGGAAGTTTATCAGAATTTCAACTATTAATTTTTGTGCTGAGAAGACACGAGGCGAAATTTTCAATGCTTGCATAGGACGGCATCGGAGCTCGAAGGATCGTTGTCTAAGAGATCACGATACTTTATCATTATTTCCCTAGTTTATGTATATAGTGTGCAGCATCAGGGAATTTAGGTACGAGAACAATGCTTCACGATATTTACAAAATCATCATATGATTCAGGAAAAGACTCTATATTCAGAAGATTCTCGTCCAGTGAAATGGTACATTTCTCATTATGAGCCTTCTTAAAATGATATCTTCTTCGAAAAGGAACTCAGATTCCAACGATTTAAAGATAAGTCGTATAGATCTAAGGAGAGGCGGCATAACTAGTAGCAAATAGATGATTGCAGTTACGTTTAGTAAATTCACAGAGGGTCGCAGACTGAACGCTGAAAGGTATAACAGTCTGTAGTGAAGATATACGTATGAAAGGGAACTATCTGCGGTAAGATCGCAGCATATATGTAGCATATAACCCGACCATGAGGGATTGCTTGCTCCAATGATTTCGATGATAACTGAGATATGTCTTAGTTGCTGTAAGTTAATATCCGGATTATATTCATGCCTCCATCTTACACTGTTAAATGATGCTGGAAATTTGTTATCATGCCGTAGAATTAGATCACACGAATCTGCCCAATCTCCCACAGCCTACCCGCTTTTGTAGGTACCAATGTTGTATTATGACTGCTGAAATCACCAACCAAAACTTCACATTTTGATGTTGGAAGGGTTCACAAATCTTAATACAGTACCTGGTGGCTTATTAATTGAGCTCCACTGTGAGAGTTTCAATGTCATCACGGGAGAGGATATGGATGTTGGATAGCACTGAGCATTTTCATCCACTAAACACATGCCCTTGATTTTTGGACGGCGAAGATTCTAGTTTCACTGACTTTCCTGAATTACCGTGTGGAGAAAATTGCGAGTATATATATTTTGTGTTGTCTTTCAGATTCTTACAGTTAAGTCAATGACAGAAATAAAATAATCAAAATGCAAAATATTATTATGCAAACTTGCGTAAAATAAACCAGTAAAACCATACATACAGACGACGACGATGAGTAGAAAATGGGAGCTGAAAAAAGAGTCAAAGAAGGTCTGTGTATTCCAGTGACATCTACAACGTAGTCCGGTGTATTTTGCTATGTGTAGGGTTGATTTGACCTTGTATTATTTTGGTGGAAGTTATCACAGTTTCAACTATTAATTCTTGTGCTGAGAAGACACGTGGCGAAATTTACGATGCTTGCTTGTGTTAGAAGTGCCACGTTGTTGTAACAGAAATGTTGTCATATTTTTCCTCAGGATTTAGTGCATTTCTCATCGAATTTGTTCAGACGTAATGAGGAACATGATTGCAATATAGCAGTGAAATTTAGAGGAATTTTAAGTACGTCAATTTACGAGATTTCATGTCCACATACATAGCATAAGTTGTGTATGCAAATTACAAAGTTTTGCTCAACGTGTAATTTGTAAATCTCAATAAATAATGATTATTTATTTATTTATTTATTTGGCGTATCGCTACATCACTAAAAGGAATTCATATTTACAATAATTATCTCGTACTAACAAGAATAATAATTGATTCCATCACGCTAGTAAAGTGAAGACAACGGAAATTTCGATTTTAATCTATCTCAGCAGTATAAGTAAGGTATTTAGCATTAGAGGGTGCCTCAAGACATTATCCTGCAAGCTAGTATATGATAAAAGTAATATCAAATACTTAGCCCTCGCAGATGTTCTAATTATTCTTACAAACAATAGGTAAGAATGAATTCAGTCCCTGGAAAAACTTCATGCAATTGCATCTAAAACGAATACAAATCTCATATAAGAAAACCTGATACATGGAAGGATCTACTCGATATTACACAAACAAAATCTGGTATTCAGTTTGGCAAAATTACTCAGTTAAATAATTTCAAATACTTGGGAAAATCATCCGACCATCTGCATTAAATCATAAAGCAAACAGAAAGAGATTTCTATATTACAAGTAGGCTATAGAATCATATGGAAAAGGTACAACAAAACATCAATATCCCGGAATGCTATATTAAAGCATTATAACATCGTAATTTAGTCTGAAGCATTAAACACGTCAGAAACCTTGATCACTGGAAAAAATCGATATCAAAAATTATCAAAAAACAAGAAAGAGATGTCCTCAGGGAAATCTTTGGCCCAGTATGTATAGACTGAGTGTGGATGAATAGGAGGTCTCTGGAATTATATCAACATACTGAGAAAATATGAGAAACAATTGGAAAAAGGCGATTGAAATTTGATGGCCATATTCAAAGAATGGATGATGAAAGACTCACTAAAAATATATTTAATTATGCCTCCTTACTAAAAGTCAAGAATAATTGGATAACCGAAATCGGAAAAGACCTTCAAGAATTCAGCATGCCAGATGAAATTATATGAGACACGCCTTGCTTTAGAACGTTTGTGAACAAACGTCATTTTGCTAAAAACCCAAGATGAGAACACCTATGAATGGACTGAAGAACGGATGGAAAACAGAGTGAGGGAGGAAGAGAATCCGGGAAGAGAAGAAAGCACACTCCTCTGCAAAATAATTAAACTCGCGCTCCCTAGTTGGGCACACCATTTCGAAATACTAATAACAATACGTAATGGAATTAGTAATAGTTACTCTCCGTGTGGTATGCTTCATTTCGTGATAGGTCAGTCTGCTATAAATTTGTCAGGAGGTGATAGCACGGGGTTCGGTCTAATGTGTTTCGCGGTCGATGTCGAAGTCAGTGTCATATGCGTCTGGAGTATTGTATTTCCATGGGAAGTGAGAAAATTGATAACTGTCCATGACTGTCGGTGCTAGATCTGTTCTATTTGTCCATGTAGTTATGAAACCATATGACTCTGTGAGACGTTCCTAGTAGATATCCGAGAGGTAACAATGTAGATAATGCCGAGGTTACTTTGTAAAAAGGCCCGAGGGAAAATCGTCAAGACAGAATGTTTTGAAATTTGGTAAGGTCCATGATTTGAACTATGAATGGGATTCTATATCCAGAGGGATGCTTTGTTCATCTAATAATAACTCCATTAATACCAGTGAAACACATATCATGTTCCACAGATCGCATTAGACTTCAGTTCATTATTGAAGGCAATGATGTTGGCCGATAAACTGTTTGATAATACAAGGAATCTTACGTAGATTTGTGCTGTGGTAAAAGGCGGTCCGTAGCGAGATTTATTTGCTCACTTGTAAGCCAGTGGAGAGCGGCAGGTATAAACCTGTTTGATGAGATAACAGGTGCTCACATTGATATGAGGCGGACCCTGTTCGGAAATAGAAGGGCGCGTTACAACATTATTGATGTTAAAATAAATGGGGAGTTATTTGAATTTCAATTTTTATTTGCTTTACGTCGCACCGACACAGATAGGTCTTATGGCGACGATGAGGCAGGAAGGGGCTAGGAGTGGGAAGGAAGTGGCCGTGGCCTTAATTAAGGTACAGCCCCCGCATTTGTCTTACATGAAAATGGGAAACCATGGAAAATCATCTTCAGGGCCGCCGACAGTGGGGTTCGAACCCACGACCTCCCGAATACTGGATACTGACCGCACTTAAGCGACTGCAGCTATCGAGCTCGGTAATTTCAATTCTATTGCATAGGCAAATTATAGAGTGGATTTTCAATAACAGTTCCGAACACTTGACTTTGTATTCCAGTTTCGATATTTCCATAACACAGCCATAGTTCGTATTCCCAGTGAGCATTTAAATAATTATCTATGTGTCAGAAGGATGTCCTTATGTATTTAGGATATCCACTTCCTGATATATTCTTAGTGCAGCTAGGTGTTAAGGATTGTTGATGGCGTGTCCTCCAGTGGAGACAGGATGGTGGTTGAAGTGCATGGAAGGGCTCCTTAGGATTGCTCGGCCATGCTGGGTCCATGAAGAATTGTAGCTAGTCAACTGCACCCAGATGAGACATGAGAATCCTAGTTTGACACAGAGTCAGTACCACATATTATTATTCCATAAGATCTGCCATTAGTCAATGGGACACCCATAATTTATGGCCATGTTGTTTATAAAAGAGTTGTAATATTTTGCATGTATATATTTTAGTAGGATTATATAGCTGGATGTAGTTGAATTCTGTGGCCAATAATATTTAAGGGTTACCCATCGGTCCAGTTTATTTTGGGGTCTGATTGAACATTATAACAAAATAATGGCATGGGTAAAATTGTAGTAATATAGGATTTCTTTTCACAGGTTTGCATGGATTTATTCCAATCACAGAATTCAACATGTTGATTTGGTTTGTGAAATATATCCATACATTTTATATAAATAATACAGGTTTATGTTTTGCAATATTACACCTAATTCACCGGCACTTTAATTCCTCTTGTTTTCTCGGGTCACCATGGTCATCAGGCACGTTCTATTTACTTAGCTGAAGGGTCACGTTGGTCATCAGTCACGTTCAATTAACTTCAATGTGGGGTCAATTTTTTCATCAGGCACGTTTCCTTAACCTCAAATATTAATTTTTTTGGTTGATCATGATAACTCAGTAATGTGAATTGGAGGTTACTCAGATTCAATTGAGGGCCCAGGTAACTTGTCCTATGCTGATGGCCAGTTAGTGGACAGCCTAAATTGAAAAGGTTTGGAGATCACTTCATAATGCATAACTGTTTATGGAGCAGAGAAGACTGAATCTCAGTTTGTTGTTTTCTTGTTAACCAAAATTGGTTTTCTGTATATATCCCTTCAGGCTTTCTTTTGTGGTGGATATTAATTTCATCCTGAAATCGTCCAGCCGCAGCGTTATATTAAGCCACTGACAGCAAGCAACTGTTTATGGCCATATCCGTAAACACACCCGCCGTCATATTTAATATTTTTTGATTGAATAAACATAGTCAGATTAAGTAAGTTTTTAACTTGAGTAAGTAGGTCCTGATACCCGATAGTCATGTCTGGAAGTGACGAAGAGCCATTAACACACCCTGAGACACAAGAATTAACAATTCATGTTGAAGACCTGGAACAGGCAAGTATTAGTTTGACATGACGAAATGTGTTCAGTACTCAGTATGGTTCTTCCGACACTAACAGCATTCAGTTATAATCGATTTTCAGTGACTTATTTGAGTTTTCATTAGAGGAAAACGAATGGCCAATTCTTCGCCACCCGGTAAACAAAAATGGAGAAACCTAAGAGCGAGTATACTGCAGGTATTGACATACGAGTCCTTACTTACAGACGCTTCCTCGAGAACTACGTGACCGTCATGAATAGCTACGGGCACTGAAGTGGTACTTTCAATTTGCATTCAGAACAGGTTGCCAGACACAATATTATCGTACAATAGCCGAGGGAGCAGGTACAGTTTTTAGCTACTGGTCTAATAATAATTAAAGGAACACAGTAGCGATATGTAGAAAGGGGAGTACAGCTATGCTCAGTATCCAGCAGCAATTTCTTCAATTCCATACCCTATTATGACTTGATTTGGCACTTATTTATTCCCTTGAATTATTTATTCAATCGTTTGAATATTGTTCCTGCATACTAGTCTTTTACAACTTGTCTTTGTCATATGATTCTTCTGTGTTCATCCTGATTACTTATCCTCGCATCTGGACGGCTCCTAAATGAGTGCTACTGAGCACATTCCTACTGAAGTCCGAAAACAGGAAAAGGTTCGTCCATCGCTGAGAAGAGGCGGGTGTCATATATCTGTGATTGATGAGGAGATAACTCATGAAATGTCCTCTGTTCCTTTCGCACACGGACCTGGCATTATATTACCTGAAAATAGTATCTCAGATGAAATGGCAAAAACGGATGGACCGTTCTCCGGTGTACATCAAGAGGTGTGCCAGAAAGGTGTCCTTCTGAATGAAGAACGTATTAGTTCTGTGCTGTGTGCGATCGCATGTGCCTGGCTATATCTCCAGAACTGGAGAAGGTCTTGTGGAACTTCGAACTCCCGCGCAGTAATTAGTGGGACGTAAAGCAAAATATAATAATTATTATTAATCTCGTGCGGCTTCATCGCGGCATGACATGACGTTTGTGCGCTGTCTCACCCGTGGGCATCGACAGCTCGCTGCTGCGTCGAACAATTTGAGATAAAACACGGGACAGTGCGGCATCTCTCGAGTGTGGTTCAAATTGCATGGTTAAGTTACATGATTCAATGCTCATATTACCGCATCACTGAGCATTCACTTGTGTGCATTCGCATGTGAACTGTTGGATAGACTTTCCGGCGGAAGATTAGCCACAGACATTTCACAGTATGGCTTATCGTCTATGTGTTGTAAGAGTGTAATTCTCCTGGAGACGTGGTTAATTGAAATACTGCAACGGTGTGGCTACATGCGCATGTGAACTGCAAGGTTGCCTTTCTGGTTGAAGGATTTGCCCCAGACATAACACCTGTATTGCTTCTCGTCCGTGTGAGTCCGCTTATGATTTGTTGGATGGACTTTATGACTGAAGGTTGTGCTACAGACATTGTAGTTATATGGCTTCTCACCTGTATGAGTTAGCATGTGATGGCTGTAGGATTTGCCAGGAACATTACAGCTATATGACTTACGCCCACGTGATCTGTGAGATGGACTTTGTGGCTGAAGGATGTGCCACAGACACTATGTGTCAGTATGTAAATTGTTAGTTTGACTTTCTGACTGAAGGATTTGCCACAGATTTGCAGTATGGATCCTCGCCCGTGTGTGAACTGTTAGATGGACTTTCTGACTGAAGGATTTGCAACAGACATTGCACCGGTATGGCTTCTCGCCCGTATGAGCACGCTTGTGGTTTGTTAGATGGAGTTTTTGGGTAAAGCATTTGCCACACAAATCGCAACAGTATGGCTTCTCACCCGTGTGAATCCGCATGTGACCTACCTGTAGTACTTTATGGCTGAAGGAATTACCACAAACTTTGCACCTGTACGGCTTGGCCCCTGTGTGAGTACGCATGTGAACTGTTAGATTGCTTTTCAAGGTAAACGATTTGCCACAGACATTGCAACAATATGGCTTCTCACCCGTGTGTGTCCGCATGTGACATGTTAAATGGACTTTATGGCTAAAGGATTTTCCACAGACATCACACCAGAATGGCTTCTCACCCGTGTGAATCCGCATGTAACCTATCAGTAGTACTTTTTGGCTGAAGGAATTGCCACACACATTACAACAGTATGGCTTAACGCCTGTATGAGTCTTCACGTGATCTGTTAGATGGCTTTTCTTGGTAAAGGATTTGCCAGTGATTGCAGCAGAAAGGCTTATCGGCCGTGTGAGTCAGCAAGTGATCTGCAAGTCTGTCTTGTATGGAGAAAGATTTGCCACAGACATTACAAATATATGGCCTCTCGGCTATGTGATTCGAGAGTGTATTTTTATTATTGAACTCGTTTGTTATCCTTCCTGAATGCAAAAGCATGTGCTCTGTCAACATGTTCCTCTTAGTAAAGTATTTATGGCGAAATCTGCACACTAGGAACGGGTGGATCCTGAGGTGTTCCGACAAGCTGTTTTCGGTTGCGAACAGCTTTCCACAGTGATCACAATTGACAAGACGATCTTCTTTGTGTCTCTTCAGATGTTGCAAGTGACCCAACTTACGGCCCAGGACTTTACCGCACACATTGCACCTAAAACAAGGTGTTCCGCCATTCGGCGGTGGATGATCTGCGTTGTTCACCTCGGGCCTCGATCTACAGTGACAAATTAAAACCATGTGACCAATAGTTGAACAGCCAACTCCACTGCAACAAAACACACACACACAATGGAATTGCTACTGAACATTCCCCTCACCGATAAGACATTCAGGAAGCTCGTTACTCATGAACATCACATTCCTGAGAGTAAACATAATCTGAGGTAAAACTCAGAGGCTAGTCTTAAATTTCAAAAGATCACACTTGTTACGAGGATGTGGTGCGTCTTTTCTCTCGAATCACGATACTATGCGCAAGAAAATTCTGACGATTTAGGAATGTAAGAGTTCATAGACAACTTGAGAAATGGTCCAGCTTAAAAGGGGAAATACAACCTCTTTTTTCCGGCACACATTTATCTATTGAAATCCGTATATATCTATTGTCCTACATAAATGATAGCGTATGGTTTGGAGTTTTGATATTGTTCCACAACTCTGCGCTTTGTACCAGACAAGTAATAATTTTTGTAAAAGCCTTTGCTGTTCAGGTTGTTTTAGAGAATCTCAGTGTTGTAATAAAGGTGAGAAAATTATTTGCCGATAGTCAGCAAGATGTGCTGAATTACCTTTTATGAATTTTATTTACAGTCACGCAAGCATACATACTGTATTTGTACTTTGTTTTCAGATCAGTGTAGCATTCTATTACGTCACGGCGTGATTATTTCTAATTACATAGCATTGATTTGCAATCAAACATAGCCGACCTACATATAGGACGCTAGGTTTATACAAGGAAGTTCATACTTCCTGGTATGTATATATATATATATATATATATATATATATAAGAATTTCATCGTATATATATCCGTAATGAGCTGAGAATTAAACGGGAAGAAATTATGGAACCACCTATTCACTACAAAACAATGTTATAATTGTTGATATACAATATTTTAATTAGTAATTGGGACTAGTTCCTGTACCGGGACGTTCACCTCAACCCCGTGGGACGAAGGAACGAAAGATGAAGTCGGCAGGCTGAATTCTGCACTGATCATAATTTTGTCATTGCCAATACTTGGCTCAAACACCACAAACGACGACTTTATACGTGCACAAGTCCCGGAGACACTGGACGGCATCACATAGACTTCATTATGATCATGCAGAGATTCTGAAACCAGGTGTTGGATTGCAAAACTTTCCCAGGAGCAGACGTGGACTCTGAACACAACTTACTGGTCATTAAATGCCATCTGACGTTGATGAAATTGAAGAAAGGAAAGAATGCAAAAAGATGGGATCTAGACAAGTTGAAAGAAAAGAGTGTGAGGGATTCTTTCAAGGAACATGTTGCAAAAGGACTAAATGAAAAGGCTGAAGGAAACACTATAGAGGAAGAGTGGATAGTCATGAAAAATGAAGTCAGTAGGGCCGCTGAAGAAATGTTAGGAAGGAAGAAAAGATCAACTAAGAATCGGTGGATAACTCAGGAGATACTAGACCTGATTGATGAACGACGAATATACAAGAATGCTAGAAATTAAGAGGGCAGAAATGAATACAGGCGATTAAAGAATCAAGTGGATAGAAAGTGCACGGTAGCCAAGGGAGAATGGCTGAAGGAGAAGTGCAAGGATGTCGAAGGTTGTAAGGTCCTGGGAATGGTAGATGCTGCATACCGTAAAATCAAGGAAACCTTTGAAAAAAGGAAATCTAGGTGTATGAATATTAAGAGCTCAGATGGAAAGCCACTTGTAGGGAAATAAGACAAAGCAGAAAGATGGCAGGAGCATATCCAACAGTTGTATCAAGGTAAAGATATAGATAATTTGGTTCTGGAACATGAAGAGCCCGTTGATGCTGATGAAATGGGAGACTCAATTTTGAGGTCAGAGTTTGACAGAGCAGTGGGTGACCTAAATAGGAAAAAGGCACCTGGAATTGATGACATTCCCTCTGAATTACTGACTGTTTAGGAGAAACTAGCATGGAAAGGTTATTCCATTTAGTGTGTAAGATGTATGAGAGAGGAGAAGTTCCATCCGATTTTCGGCAGAATGTTGTTGTACCTATTCCCAAGAAAGCCGGTGCTCACAGGTGTGAAAACTACCGCACCATTGGTTTAGTATCTCATGCCTGCAAAATTTTAACATGTATTATTTACAGAAGAATGGAAAACAAGTTGAAGCTGAGTTGGGAGAAGATCAATTTGGCTTCAGAAGAAATGTAGGAACACGTGAAGCAATCCTGACTTTACGTCTGATCCTAGAGGATCGAATCAAGAAGGACAAGCCCACGTACATGGCATTCGTAGATCTAGAAAAGGCATTCGATAATGTTGAATGGACGAAGCTATTTAAGATACTGAAGATGATTGGGATCAGATAGAGATAATGAAGAATTATCTACAATCGGTATAAAAATCAGTCAGCAGTGTTAAGAATCGAGGGCTTTGAAAAAGAAGTAGCAATCCTGAAATGAGTGAGGCAAGGCTGCAGCTTGTCCCCCTCCTTTTCAATGTTCACATTGAACAGGCAGTAAAGGAAATCAAAGAGGATTTTGGAAAGGGAATCACAGTCAAAGGAGAGGAGATCAAAACCTTGAGATCTGCCGATGATATTGTTATTTTATCTGAGACTGAAGAAGATATCGAGAAGCTGCTGAATGGTATGGACGAAGTCTTGGGTAAGGAGTACAAGATGAAACTAGGTAAGTCCAAAACAAAAGTAATGGAGTGCAATCGAACGAAGGCAAATGACGCAGGAAATATTAGATTAGGAAATGAAGTCTTAAAGGAAGTAGATGAATATATTTACTTAGGTAGTAAAATAACTGACAATGGCAGAAGTAAGGAGGACATAAAATGCAGACTAGCACGAGCAAGGAAGAGCTTTCTTAAGAAAATAAATTTGCTTACTTCAAACATTGATATAGGAATTAGAAAGATGTTTTTGAAGACTTTCGTGTGGAGCGTGGCATTGTATGGAATGAAACATGGACGATAACTAGCTCATAAAATAGAAGCTTTTGAAATGTGGTGTTACAGAAGAATTATGAAAGTGAGAAGGATTAATCGAATCACGAATGAAGAGATACTGAATCGAATAGGTGAGAGGAGATCGATTTGGCTAAATTTGACGAGAAGAAGAGATCGAATGATAGGGCATATTTTATGACACCCAGGACTTGTTTAGTTGGTTTTTGAAGGAAGTGTAGGAGGTAAGAACGGCAGGGGTAGACAAAGGTATGAATACGACAAGCAGATTAGAGTAGATGTAGGATGCAATAGTTACGTAGAAATGATAAATTTAACACAGGATAGAGTAGCATGGAGAGCTGCATCAAACCAGTCTATGGACTGATGACTCAAACAACAACAACAATGTTCAGCCAATTACATGCTTCTTGCAACTTTTCGATTGTCCAATAAACAGTAGAGGGTGTGTCTGGATTTAATCCAGAGCCTTCTCAAACCTTCCTCTCGGGTATAAAAGCTGACGCTATTTCGCGCTACCTTGTCTTCTCGATCATCGAGTGAACTGAGGGTGTGCTAATTGTGGAGGCGGGGGCGTTTCGCTTTTCTGTAGGGCAATAAGGTAATGGCTGCCATGTTGTAAGTAGGTGATAGCCTCTGAAAGACAAGCCGAGGGGAAATTTTCCTGTCTTAAGATTGTTACATTAATTTTCAATATTCAATAATGTAAACTAAATCTTCTAATGTAAATTTCAAAACCAGCCTAAAAGCACTTATCTAAAATTCGCGAATAGAGAGTGCGACACCCTCTCGACTTCCTATCAACGTGTATATGAGGTGACTATGTTTTTGTAACCGTTTCCTGTCTGTAGCCTTGTAACTTAAATTTTCTCCATCTAGTCACTTCAGTAGACTCAGTAACTTCCGGCCAGAAGCCCAAATAGGGTTTTATCTGGTGTGCAAATTTCAAAGAGTGCAATATTCTGCCTCTGGGCCAGTAAACTTAAACTGTGGTTTTCTTTTCTAACAAGGCCTGGTAGATTGAGTATTATATATTCCTGCAGAAATTCTTAATGTTTAGTGGTTAAACTGTCGAGAGTTGAAGACAATGAAATCTGTTTGAACTATTAAATGTAGATTGTGCCTCTAGAGGCCTGGAAATTGTACATGTTTAGTGAGCAAAGGTCCCCTTGTTGTATGTGGATAAGGGTGGGAGCTCAGTCTCCTAGATATTCGTAGAGCAAAGACGCTAAATGGTGCCTTTTGGAACGCGGTAATGTTGTGCTCTTAGAAGAACTGTACCTCGTAAAAAGAAAATTGGGAGATCCTTCTCGTTGAATTTAAAGAGCGACAAGCTCAGATTCTTAATGTGTTACTCGTTTAATATGTTTCAGATGTTACCTACATTGTAAATGATCTAACTATTTCTGTAACTAAAATCCTGTTTTCGCAAAGCGATTTGATTATTAATATTCAGTTTCTTGGAAGTAAACCAAAATATAGAAAAAATGAAATATAACTTTGATTTCTAAAAATATTAATTAATCTTTTGCTTGTAGTAGATAGACCCGTTCATGCCCGCACCTTCTTTCACCTCTGTGATCCACGAAAACTTCCGTAACAGTTTCAGTGCCAATTTCTGCGTCATCTTCAACCAAAAATTGAAAAATAGACATAGATACATATATAAATAACCATAGAGGGCAATGCACTAGAATAATGTAACTCTATGTTTGAAATGATTGAGATGGAACAAGAGTTAAAATGAGTGACAATGAACTATGAATAATTTGACAACACAGAGTTTAAAATGTTATCATTCATTCTATAGCAACAAATAACATTTTTTAACAGTTTCCTTATTGAAATCATTGGGAACATGCGAGTCCAGTATTTAAAACACCTATATCAAAAAGAGAGTAAATAAGGAGCTCATCATTATCCGGTCTATAGCAAAATTCAATGGATTCAAAGAAACCTTCATCAAAAGAACAATCAATAAGTTCAGACATCGCCCGGACACTACTTTATTAAGAGACTAGCTGATGTACCCGTCCTTCGCTACGGAATTCTACATTGTATACAGTATTCTAGTTTAGGTAGTGTACACGTTGTGAGCAAGATTGTATTAAATTTCGCAGCTCTTAATGTTACCCTAGAAACACGACGGGGAAGTCACCAAACGTTTTTTCTCATATGAAGACTGGGTTAGGGAATTTTCATTGTAAGGATAGGCCACCATGCCAACCATCAGTCACAATCAGGTTGGGGAGTTTTCATTTTAATGAGAGACACTCAGTCTCTACCTGCCTTTTTATATCCTCAGAAAGACTATCTTAGTAGTTTCCCCAATTGAAATGAACATAGGTTATTACAATGACGTCAGTATGAATAGCGCGATTAAAAGCAATGCCTTTATATGAAATACTCGATCAAATGAAAAACCACACATTTTCTCTGCCGATCGAACAGCCTAAAGTTCCAGAGCTGGAATGACCAAGCCGCAGAGAGCCGTGGTCCGTGAACACACTTCGTCTTATCTTCGGCCGGGTGGGGGTGTCGAATAGTGGAGACTCCCAGGGAAAACTATGCCCTCTTAATAATCTGTTTAATAGGAGTACCCGTTGAGTCGGAAAATCTCAGTTCACTACGCAGGCGGCGGAAAAATCTATCTGACTTGGAGACAAATTTTTCCTCCAAGCCAAAGGAAAAACCCCACCTCACAGCCAATTTGGAATAAAATGCATGTAGAATTTAATAAAAGTGAAGAGGAAGAAGCTTTCCTTAAGAAACGGCTCTTTTCAGGGTTGAATTTTGAGTTATTTCGTGTATTGTGGTGCTATAATTTGGATTAGTTCTAAATTGTAATCCTAGACCAGGTCATACTAATACTAATACTACTAAGTGAGGGTTTGCCTTAAGTGTGCACACTGTTCATTCAAAACAGTGCGTCAGAGTAGGGATCGAATAGCTGGAATACTCTGATGAACCAGCCTGTAACGTACCGACAGTATCAGAAAATATATGAACCAGAGGAATGGCATGCTAGAGAAGAAAGTTTTCTTACTACCTAGCTATTTTCCGCCAATATTCAGTCAGGCTGTTATACTCGTTACGCAGCATTAATCCCATCTACAGTATTTGAGTTGAGCAGCAGCATAAGAGACAAAGAACATCACAACAAACAATGGTCAATGTAATGTTATTGTTGACCATTGTTATGCACTTTCAATATTGTAGGCCTCCACATTTAGTTTTCCTCCGACTCTGAAATACCACTCTTATCATAGTCGGTACGGTAAAACTGAATAAAACATAAATGATCGGAAATTGTATTCTCTATAACTTATGTTATGCAGTACTTTTCGGTAGGACCAATAACATGGGTATTTAAAAATTAAATTTTAAGCGCCTTCCCCTAAACTACAATTTCATCCAGGGTGAATAAAACTGTTTACAACTTAGACTGTAGTTTCTTATTCCCTGACTCTATATACCGATTTTCATTATATTCTGTTACCCCATTTTCTCGTGGCTCGGCGTTGATGTGAACTTGGCAACAAAAATACAAATTGATGAATATCTGTATTATCGAAGCCGGTACGGTAACAATGTATGACATAAATGATCGGAAATTTAATTATATATAACTTTCCTTATGTAGTATTTATTGATAGGACCACTATTAAAATAAATATTTGAGAATTAAATTTTAGGCCTTCCCCTAAACTACCATTTCACTCAGCGAGAGTAAAATGATTTATAGCCTAGATTGTAGCGGCTCATCCCCCGACTTCACATACCAATTTTCATTAAATTCTCTTCAGCCGTTTTCTAGTGATGCGTGTACATACATACATACATACATACAGACAGACAGACAGACAGACATACATTACGGAAAAGTAAAACGTGCATTTTCTTGTTACTATGGACATGACCAATACAGAAATACATTTTTTTTTTAAATTTTGAGCAATGTACAGACAAAACTCTTATTTTATATATAGAGATAAATCTAAAGCTGGCGGCATTGCAACATTCACGTTTAACGAGGAAACATACAACATCACTAACGTTTTTTAAGAAACATAATACGAAAATATCATTTCGAACTGGTAATAGAAGTATTGACATTCTTCATTCTAGTGAAAATCTGAGGATCCAAATTCAAACTCAAGGTCATTCCAACGGTCATTTTTGACGAGGACCAATGAGCGGACCTGTAGCTGGTCACGTGACCACTTTAGGGTGATCAACTGATCCGGTATAGTTCGCCACTCTTGTTGTTGTTGCTAGAGCGTCTTGAGCTATGGGCGTTGGTTTACCGCCAAGACGCCAAGAGCTGGGAGTAAATAGGTGACTGCATGACATGTAGGTTCCCGCCAAGGCGCTAAAATTTTCGAGTGAATAGGTGACTTGTGCGCAGGAGGGAATGCTAAGGATGGGGGCGTGGTTTGGCGTTCCCGCCATGCCGAAGACGGGGTGGGGGGCTGTTGCTGTTGTCTACCCGAGAGGCGCTGGCGGTTGCTATGGTTACCCTGCAAGGCGCCTCAAGGTCATCGGGTCTCCCAAGCCGAGGAGAGGCCCCGAAGGGGATCAAGTGACAGATCCCTAGTTTTACGCCTGGATGCCCTTCCCCCGTCGTGTCCACCATGATGGTGCTGCGTTGGCGGTGGCCTACCCCGCAGGCGTTGGTGGTTGCTATGGTTACCCTGAAAGGCGCCTCAAGGTCATCCGGCCTCCCAAGCCAATAAAAGGCCCCACAGAGGGTCACGTGACTGATCCGTAGTTTTACGCCTGGATGCCTTTCCACCGTCCTGTCCGCTATGATGAAGATGCGTTGGCGGTGACCTACCCGACAGGCGTTTGCGATGGCCTACCCGGCAAACGTCAATCGATCAATCAATCAATCAATCAATCTAGCTCCTAAACGGTTTATCCGAAAATTATGATTCCTTTCCCTAAAATAATGTTTTATGATACTCTTTCAGATGAGGGGGTGAGAGGGGGTGTAATGGGGGTGAAAAACTATTTTTTCCTAAAATTGACCTTAAACGTTAGAAATGTTGTGTTTTAACACTAGAATCATGTTTATACTTAAAATTTACTAATTTTGAGCCATGCTATATTTTCAACCCGTAACACATTAAGGGATAGAGCTCCTAACGGTTTACCCAAAAAATTATAATTCTTTCACCTAAAATAAAATTTTGGAAAGCTCTTTCAGATAAAATTATACTGTTTAGAAATTTTAAAGGAAACATTTGAGGAAGATTCAATTAAGTAGTTTAGAATAAGGTATATAAGTTTGTTTTATGTACATTTTTCAATTACATACAAAAATTCATCCTTACATTTTGCACAGTCTTTTATTATTGGATTTGGTCCATCGCAATCGTCTCCACTTTCACCCCAGTGCTTGAAGTCTCAATGACAGCGTCTGCATGTGGACACATTTGATGACATTACTGTGAGGAGGTAGAAGATCCCAATAATTGTTAACATCAGAAGCGGCATACGTGGACAAAAATCCAGTAGGTAAACACCCTATTAGATGCTGTGGCATATGACGTAAACTTTAATGTTTATGTCCGGCTCCATGGCTAGATGGTTAGCGTGCTGGCCTTTGGTCACAGGGGTCCCGGGTTCGATTGCCGGGAGGGTCGGCAATTTTAACCTTAATTGGTTAATTTCGCTGGCACAGGGGCTGGGTGTATGTGTCGTCTTCATCATCATTTCATCGTCATCACGACGCGCAGGTCGCTTACGGGTGTCAAGTCAAAAGACCTGTATCTAGCGAGCCAAACTTGTCCTCAGACATTCCCGGCACTAAAAGCCATACGCCATTTCATTTCAATGCTTACAATAGGCTGCAACTCGGTGTTAGGTAAGCAGGATTTAACTTTGCACCTTTGTTTTACACGTCTGTTTGCAGATCTACCTGCTTTTTAATATAAGTACACGGCGGAGACCAGCGTTGCTGTTCATAAAATGGATCATCACCTTCTTCCCAATGTCCTAATTCTATTCCACAAAAACAGCATTGAAAAATGTCTTTAGTGCCAATGAAATAGAAACCAGCTGTTGCTAATTTTGAAGGAGCAATACATTTTACAAGCCGCCACTTGTTAAATGTCTTCAAACGCTCTGCTTCTAACCTAAATCTTGCACTTTCGTCTGCCATGTCATCTAATATTCTCAGCAGTAATCTTCTACAATGTTTAAACTAACAGTGATGTCAACAGATCAGTTACATTCTTATTTATTGTCGTGTAACGATGATCCTACAGAAACTATGTGATAATATTTATGAACAGAAAGGTAAACCTTACGGGAATTTCAAGAGCTTTTGTTTTAAGAGCAAAGTAGTGACGATAGGAAGAAAGCGACCGTACACTACAGCCCCAGCATAGGAAAACTACAGAAAAATATCTTCAGGGCTGCCGACAGTGAGGTCTGAACCTACTATCCCCCAAACACTGGATACTAGCTGCACTTAAACGACTGCAGCTATGGAGCTCGGTAATATCTACATTAACTAAAACAATTAAGCTACAAGGCGATTTTAAAAGACGTGTTTTAGGAGCAGGAGACCGATGACTGTAATGACCTGTGGATCGAAAGTGTTGTTGTAGCATACAGGCCTGATGATTGTGATAACTACGGAAATATCAACACACTTAACCCGGCTACGATTATACAGACCGCATGTTTATAACATGAAGCCAACCGGAACGCTAGAATGTAAAAACTGCCATTAGCACTACTGCGAGGGTTGTAATCTCGTCTAATCGAGGTGTAGCAGTTACCATACTGCCCTATGAGAAGGCTCCAGCATCAAATAGTCAAAGCTCAACGTAGTGAAACAAGTGGGACAAGAGAAGGTAGAAACCGCTATTAACACTACTGCGAGAGTTGTATTCTCGTCTTGTCGGGGTGTAGCCAGGGTGATAACCGTAATGATATTACAGAAATCGGGTAATATGATTATTAGTACATTGGCAGAGCTTGCAGATTAAAAGCTGAATAGGATGGCATCAAACATGATTCTAAGGTTAAAACACATTATGTTTTACGTTTGAAGCGGATTTTGGAAGAAAAACCTTTGTCACTTTACTAGTGAAATGAGCCTAAATGCACTTATTGCGTATCAAATATGTGACAATATGAAAAAGTAAGAAGAAGACGTTCACAACCGTAATAATATTACAGATATCGGGCAGTATGGCTATTAGTACATTGACAGATATGTGAGAATATAAAGAAAGGTACGTCAGGAAGGGCAGCAAGCCGTATGGATAGCATGAACACAAAAGGCAATTCGTTTTGAGGTCAAATGTATTATAAGAAATAATCGGTACGAAAACAGGTTTTAAGTATCGTAAGAGCAAGTGGGGTTATATGAAAATTTATCCCTACAAAATATCCTGTTATTTTAATTCACAAAACACTGTTGATTGTATTAACGGAAGAATTTATTAAACGCATATTATTGCTATTTACAGGTGAAATTAACCAAATTGTTGAAATTAGCAAAAATAGGGGGAGAAAACCATCCCCAGCCAAAACTACTCGGTTGAAAGGTCTGAAGTAGAGCGTATTTTTAACCAAAGAACTCGATTTTTTATTTTTTACGGTTGCAAAGTTACAGCAGTTGCAAGTTTAATAATAATCAAAATCCGACCCAATGGCTGAACGGTCAGCGTTGAGGCCTTCAGTTCAGAGGATCCCCGGTTCGATTCCCGGCCGAGTCGGGGATTTTAATCGCGTTTGAATAATGCTTCAGGATCAGGTGATTGTGTTTGTCCTCTGTTTCGATAGAAATATCGAAGTAAGGATTGATCTTTCGAATGGCACCTTAATATTAACGATCTGATGACGGGAAAAGGGTAAAAAGTATTTTATGATTGATAGCCCTCGCATTATGGTTAATATGGGCAATATGTTGATATATTTTTGATGAAATCGAGCCCTCTGTCTTGGCTAAGATCCCACTCTATTTTAAAGAACTTGTCAGGAAATGTAATTCTGGTCAGAGGGTTGGAACGTGGTACACTACGCCTCGGCCTCGTGAGGTAAACCTGAGAAGAGGTAGATTCGATCCCACCTCAGCTATCCAATGGAGCCCCCTGTGTCGATTAACATCTTGGCTAAGCCCCCACTCTATTTTAAAGAACTTGTCAGGAAATGTAATTCTGGTCTGAGAGTTGGAACGTGGTACACTACGCCTAGGCCTCGTGAGGTAAACCTGAGAAGAGGTAGATTCGATCCCACCTCAGCTATCATGGAAGTGGGTTTCCGTAGTTTCACAACTGAGCCACGCCCCCTTGCATCGCGGGAGCAATCCCACTACCAATAAGATACAAAACGAAGTTTGAGGCGTAGATCGCGACTAGGAAAGGCCTCAATGCAGACAGCCTTGAACTGGAAACGATCCTGTTGACAATAATATCAAGAGACTAAATATATAAGTAATAAAATTCAAAATACAGGAAATAAGGGTTTATTCAAATCAGGGAAAGGAAATTAATTCAAATAAAATATAAAGAACGGATACATACATAATCAGTCCAGACCGAGTTGTTGGCACCACATTATTCCGTGAGCATCAAGTCACAAAATACAATATTTTAACATTCGGTGGCCTCACTCAATTAAGTATAATACCTTTCAAATGATGCCAGTATTTATTTATCTCAATGGTCGATCTTTCCAACGAGTATATTCCACATAATTTCCACTAAACAACGCTCAGACACCACCCTCATTAATAACAATCACCCCAGATCTTCCAACTCCCACGCATCAAGGAGAAAACTCGAGTTAAAAAGAAATAAAATACGTAGGATTTCAGTATGGGATAAAAGAGAAATGACTCTGGACCAAGGAGATAATATATAACCAAAGGAGAAAATCCCAGACATGCGCATATCCTAAATGAACGAAAGATAAAACATGGCAGCTCAACAGGTAAATGAGCGGCCAACATAGGTGCGAAGACAAAAAAATAGCACCATACAAAAATGCGTAAATAAAATAATGAAACAAGATCAAAATACAAATTCAGCTGATTTGTTCCTCTCCCCTCTCATACTAACACTCGTGCACACATTCAGACACAGCCGGGTTCGGCAAACAATACGAGCAGCAGCGTCAGTTAAATGACGAATTCAAATTCATATGTCATGACCCCAAGGCCACAAAAGAGGTCTCATTTATTCCAGAAGTTGCGTGCACAGGTCAGACGAATACGGCAGTGGGATCAGACAAAACCCGGAGCCATGCACAAACCCATCAAGGTTTGCGCTTCTTACGACACGAGTGGAAGCTCGCGCCGACACAAAGGGCAAACAGTCGTCAGATGGCGAAATACATAAAAATGCAGCGCACATACACAGTAGTATATGAGACCGTACCATCAAACATATCATAATCCAAACAACCGCAAGAAAAACATGCAGTCCATTCATACTGCGGACCGAACAACACATATCAATCACATATATATCATTGAACAAATATATACCTGGAGTATATTAACTGTCAAAGAAAGTAGAAGGATGGTAGTGCAGGGTAAGTTTGAAGCGTTTAAAGACTTTTCTGTACGTCAAAAACGCTACTCCGATATGCGTGGAGTACATTTTTGTATTCTTCTCTCAAAGCAACCACCAACGATTCGAGTCAAGGAGATAAAATTAACATCTCGTCGGAAAGATACGACCATCAGTGCCTAACATCGAGGGAGCTGCCCTCTCCAGTATAATCATGGAAGTTATCAAGTCATCCAAGGTGAGGCCGCAAGAGGCCATTAGCAATAACCGAACAGTAATATTTGGGAAATTTGCCATGCAGATATGGCTCACAACTTCTACTCCGAGCAAATGCTGGGATGGTTTCTAACTTAGAACCACGGTTACCTCTACCCTCCTCCAATCGTGGACCCTACTACAAATACATGCGCTATTAGACACTGCAGTGACACAGGTTATCAAAGAAATTATAAATGCATAAGGGTACACGAGGCTGATGACCACGATATATTCAAAACTTATACATAAAGCAACAACAACCACGACTTTATCACAACATTTTCAATTTCTCACATATTGTTTATCTAAATATATGTCTAGATAGCATTGGTTCTATTACCCCAAATTAATATGCATTTTTAACACTAACCTAGTAGTGTCGATAGCTGTTGTGAACAATCAATCAATCAATCAATCAATCAATCAATCAATCAATCAATCAATCAATCAATCAATCAATCAATCAATCAATCAATCAATCAATCAATCAATCAATCAATCAATCAATCAATCAATCACAATTATTATACACACGGAAATGCATGACAGGTCACAGTCGTGAGTAACGCTTTTATAGAACTGCATAAAGAGTTATGACCAGCTCGGCGTCAGACTTTATTATTATTATTATTATTATTATTATTTTCCTTCATTATCTCCAAATAACATATGTATTTGTACTTGTTACGTAAGAGGCGACTAAAGGGGGCCCCAGGGGCTCTGAACTTGGGAGCTTGGGTTGACGACCACGGGGCCCTCAGCTAAATCCTGGCATTGATTCCACTTACTTATATCAGACCCCTCACTTTCATCTATCAGACATCCCTTGATCAACTCTTGTTCCTTTCGGAACCCTACGCTATTAGAGCTTTCGAGGCATAGGAAGTCTCTCATTTTCATGCCGTTCATGGACCTGGTCTTTCTTTAACCGATACCTTTACTTTTCAAAGTCTCAAATCCCTTCAATTTTTTTTTCTCTCTGATTAGTGTCATATAGAAGATGGCTGCCAAATTGTACTTCCTCTTAAAACAATAATCACCACCAGCCCATCCAATGTAACTTACAGCTTTCTACGCTAATATGCGATTCGGAACCGAAATTCCAAACGTTTTAAGATTTCTGATGGTATATTCCGTAGCGTTCTTGTAAATTCTGCCTATTTCTTCTAGTCGTTTGATCTTGACCTTCTCTGAACTGATTGTATTGAATAGATTTTTAGTAAACCGATTACTGCCCGTTATTGCTATTATTAAATTTGAAAATGTTGTAATTTTGGAAGCGCAAATAATAAAAATCTACCTTTTTCATTAAAAAACACCTTTACTCAAGACCTTTCTTTTTTGCTAGTTGTTTTTTTACGTCGCACCGACACAGATAGGTCTTACGGCGACGATGGGACAGGAAAGGGCTAGGAGTGGGAAGGAAGCGGCCGTGGTCTTAATTAAGGTACAGTCCCAGCATTTGCCTGGTGTGAAAATGGGAAACCACGGAAAACCATTTTCAGGGCTGCCGACAGTGGGGTTCGAACCTACTATCTCCCGAATACTGGATACTGGCCGCACTTAAGAGACTGCAGCTATCGAGCTCGGTCAAGACCTTTCAACTGAGCAAGACTAGGCATGGCTGAGAAGGTTGTTTTTCCCCTATTCTCGCTAATTTAAACAATTTGATAAATCTTACCTCAATAAGGAGTTTGGGCCATTGCTTTGATGATATAATAAAAACCAATTTATAGTTCCACCCCCTAAAGAACACTGCACATACACGGAACTGCATTAAATTTCACGCTCGGTACAGTATAATTTATAAAACATTTAGTGCTTTTTCCTACATCTGTAGGGTTGTGGCTGTGAACTGTGTAACACAAGGGGATTTAACCGTGTGTTACGGCTGGATGCCCTTTCTGACGCCATAGCTCCGCAATGACATGCAAATAGCGATGCGAGGCTTCTTAGTTTTCTATTGTTTAACTCATTTATGTAATTTAACCAAGATAATACCCCGGATTCAAAATTTTAACATTAATAAAAGAAATTCTTCGCTGTATACCGTGCATACGGAGGAGTTTCTTGAACTGAAGAAACAACTAGAAGAGTTGATATGCTATTTTACAGCTTAACACTCTTATCAGGTTAGCATTCCTTCTGGTTTATAAGTCGTGGGTAAATTTAAATCTGTTTCGCCCAGCTGCGAAAATTTGCACAGCTGTTCTTCGAGGATATCACGTGTGAGTATATCCTTTAGCCTGTGTCGAAGTCCAGCGCCTGTTCCCGCACTGTAAGCGGCTACAGTACGTATTATTAACCGACGATCAGGACAATTAAGATCCACTGTGAAGAAAGTGGAGCTGTATAGGACATCTGAACTAAATCTTCGGCAAGTAACTAGACGTCTCTTATTAATATTGTTATGTATATTGTAGACAGTAGTCACCTTCTACAGCTGAGTTACGTAAAAGAAGCAACAAGAATGAATTTGTTTTTTCTTATCTTAGAGCACTGCACGGCAAGTAGGTCAATGTGTTAGCTACTGGACATGTCTAGGCTATTTTAATAATTAAATAATGCTTCTGTTTGTAATTCAACTAATTTAATATTAATACAATATCCCAGTCGTTCCTTCTTGATGTATGAGGAGATCAAAACTCTTTTTAACTGAAAAGTAAACTGGAATAGCTTCGGTGTACGAAAACATGATTATGGTGTATTAAAATATGGTTAAAGTGAGTTATTATTACTATTATTATTGTTACGGAGTTTCCGTGGAAGTCAGAGGTGAAAGAAGGTGCGGTCTGGAATAGGACTCAACTACTAAATTAATTTAAAACTTTAACAAAGGTTATATTTTCTTTTCAAAGTCAACTAATAACAGAGTATAACAGGTACCAAGTAGCAGATCAACAAATTAAGAAAGTACAAATTACAGTTCGTTATAAGATTTGGGCTTCGAGCCCCGTTTTACATTCCTCGAGCTACAAGCTCAACTTTGCCAAGTCACACATTTGATCCCAGGGGCAGAAAACCCCTTCATACAGGGAGCACTGGCCCCCAACGTTCAACCTCAAGCCTCCCAGAGGCACCTTTCACACACAAGAAAGAGCTGACCCGCTCTCAATTTTTCAAGCCTATTTAGGAGGCCATAAATTGACTTTACACCTACTGCCCCCAAGGCACACAAAGAAACAGGGGTATTTAATACCCAACCTACAGGGCCTTCGCATGAAGAAAACAAAACATCAGGTTAAGTTAATGGCCCGAAGTACAGAAAAGACTGGAGGCGTGAACTTGCATTCCTAAATACACAATATTAAAACTTAAGTGGCTCTAGGCCGATATGCAGGGGCTAATCCCAAGCTAGGGAGGTGACTCGTATGAGAAAACTTTAATACATTAAGGAAGAGAAGAAACGGTTACGAAAACGTAGTCACCTCAATTTCAAATGAAGGGGAGCTCGAGAGGGTAAGGTACTCTCTATCCCCGAATTAAAGTTCAAGAAAACTGAAGTTTAGCAGAAAAAGTGTTTACATGTTTAATAGTTTACATATTAAAGGTTTCGAACCTTCCCCGAGATTTAAACTGCTGAGCTAGCAAGAAATAAAGATGTTAAGAGGCCATTACCTTGATGAAGAGCTGCTGCCTGAAGAACGGGGCTTCCCGCCCCCTGCTACATATCCACACACTAAGCTAGATGTTACTGAAGTGGCCAGGAGACAAGATAAACAGCAGTTTATTATTATTATTATTATTATTATTATTATTATTATTATTATTATTATTATTGTTCCGAGGTATCTGTGGAACGGCAGATGTGAAAGAAGCGGCTGGGTGTGAATAGGTCTCAACTTACGAAATTAAAGTTAATTTAAAATTTTAACAAAGGTTATATTTTCTTTTCAAGGTAAATAAATAACAGAATATAACAGGTACTAAGTAGCAGATCAACAAAATAAGAAAGTACAATTTTAGGTCATTACAAAATTTGGGCTTCGAGCCCGACACTCACGAACCTTGAGCTATAAGCCCAACTTTACCTATATACAAGGTTCCACAAAGGGGCAGAAAACCCCAATCATGCTAAGAAGCACTTGCTCCCAATTACCCAGTAAAGCCTCCTCGAGGCACACAGAAAATCCACTTTTAAGAAAGAGCAAACCCGCTCTCTAAGTTCCAGCCTATTCAAAGGCCACACCAAACTCCACCTTCAATCTGCCCTCCAGGCACACAAAAACAGGGGTAATAATACCCAAACCTACTGAGGCCTATTCAGTAAAGAAACAGGTCAATTACATGGCCCAACATTCTGAGTTGAATGGAGGCGTAACTTGCACTCCTAATACATTTTTAAAACCTATTTGGCACTAGCCCGCTTATGCAAGGGCTAATCCCACACTAAAGAGGTGACTTATATAAGAAAACTATTTACATTATATTAAGAAAGGCAGAAACGGTTGTGAAAACAAAGTCACCTCAAAACAATAGGAGTAGGAGCTCGAGAGGGTGAAGCACTCTCTATCCCAATATATAGTTAAAGAGACGAAGTTTTACCAAGTGTATATTACATTTTAAAGATATGTTACATGAGAAAGGTTTCGAACCTGCCCCGCGGGTTAAACTGCTGAGCTAGCAAGAAATGAAGTTATAAAATGGCCATTACCTTATAGATGAACTGCTGCCCGAAGAAAGAGGCGCTCCCGTCCCCTGCTACATAATCACACTAGGAGAGATGTTACTGAAGTGGCCAGGAGACCAGAAAATCAGCAGTTTATATACCCTCGAGGAACATTCGATACCTTTCATGAATGACAGGACACACCCACAGCAGTTTATTGGTTACAGAACACAGTTACAGAGGAGGTTGGGGAAGAAAGACCCGATTGGCCGAAAATTAATTTAAGAAATTCGGGATTGGCTAATTTCAAAACTGGCGGAAAGAAAGGATTAACACTGCCAACTCTCAAACCACAGAACAAAATTTAGCAAAAACAAAACTTATGAATGTTAAATTTCTTCAGGACAGTTCATTCCTTAACACCAGAGTGCGTTATTATAGTTTTTTAGAGACATCTGTTAGGGAACGTCCAAACTTCTTGATCCGGAGGAAACAAACACCAGTCGAAATAGACACCGTTCAGACACTGCAAAATTACCAAATTTACTGTGGTGACATCTTTTCGAGAAACCATCGGATTAATATAGTTTGTTAAAGTTCAGGCGTTCTCCAGTAGAGGAATTTAAACTGGCGCAATATTTGAATTTGCATTGTGGGGGTGTACCGCCCGGTACAATTATTATTATTATTATTATTATTATTAGTAGTAGTAGTAGTAGTAGTAGTAGTAACTGTTCGCTTCATACTCTCTTAATATCAGGTGTTTCACAAAGTCGTGGTTGTTGCTGCTTTATGTATAAGTTTTGAATATAACGTGGTCCCCAGCCTCGTACAAACACAATCACCTAGTCCCTGAACCTGAAGCATTATTCAAACGCGGTTGAAATCCCCAACTCGTCCGGGAATCGAACCCGGGATCCTGTGAACCGAAGGCCTCAACGCTGACCTCTCAGCCATTGAGTCGGATTTTGATTATTATTAAACTTGAAAATGCTGTAACTTTGCAACCGTAAAAAATAAATATCGAGTTCTTTGGTTAAAAATACCCTCTACTTAAGAACTGTCAAATGAGTAATTTAGGCTGGGGATGGTTTTCTCCTCCTATTGTTGCTAATTTCAACAATTTGGTTAATTTCACCTGTAAATAGCAATATACACGTTTAATAAATTCTTCCGTTAATACAATCAACAGTGTTTTGTAAATTAAGATAGCAGGATATTTTGTAGGGATAAATTTTCATATAACCCCGCTTGCTGTTACGATACTTAAAACCTGTTTTCGTACCGATTATTTCTTATAATACATTTGACCTCAAAACGAATTGCTTTTTGTGTTCATGCTATCCTTACGGCTTGCTGCCCTTCCTGACCTACCTTTCTTCATATTCTCACATATCTGTCAATGTAATAATAATCAAATTACCCGATTTCTGTAATATCATTACGTTTATCACCCTTTTGTCGCCCTGGCTACACCTCGACAAGACGAGAATACAACTCTCGCAGTGGTGTTAACGGCAAATTTTTTTACATTCTAGTGTCTCGGTTACCTTGAAGTTCCAGAAAATCTAAAAATCTAAACAGCATCCTTAAATATATTTTTTTCTGAAAGAGCTTTCCAAGGCTTGATTTTAGGTGAAAGAATTATAATTTTTCGGATAAACCGTTTAGGAGCTGTAGCCTTTAATATGTTAGGGGTTGAAAAAGTAGCATAGCTCAAAATTATTAAATTACACGTATAAACATGAATATAGATTTAGAAATCAACATTTCTTACGTTTAAGGTCAATTTTAGGAAAACAATGTCACCCCATACACCCCCTCTCACCCCCTCATCTCAAAGAGCATCCTAAAACATTACTTTAGGTAAAGGAATCATAATTTTCGGATAAACCATTTAGGAGCTATAGTCGTTTTTGTGTTAGGGGTTGAAGATTGACTAGACCTTACAATCATGACATTTTGAGTCTAAACATGATTTTAGAGTTAAGAAACAACATTTCTTACGTTTAAGGTCAATTTTAGGAAAACATAGTTTTTCACCCCCTTACAACCCCTCATCTGAAAGAGCATTCTAAAACATTATTTCACGTGAAGGAATTATAATATTCGGATAAACCATTTAGTAGCTATAGTCGTTTTTTGTTATTAAGGGGTTGAAAACTGACTAGAACTTAAAATCATCACTTAATGTGTCTAAATATAATTCTAGGGTTAAAACCCAACATTTCTTACGTTTAAGGTTAATTTTAGCAAAAAGTGCTTTTTCACCCCCTTAGAGCCCCTCTCACCACCTCATCTGAAAGAGGATCTTAAAATATTATTTTAGGTAAAGGAAGCATCATTTTCTGATAAACGGTTTAGGAGCTAGATTGACTGATTGATTGACTGATTGATTGATTATTCAACTGGTGTTTGCGGGTAGGCCATCGCAAACGCCTGTCGGGGAGGTCATCGCCAACGCACCACCTTCATAGCGGGCACGACGTGGGAAGGGCATCCGGACGTAAGGGTAACCATAGCAACCACGAACGCCTGCCGGGTAGGCTGCCGCCAACGCACCACCATCATGGCGGGCACGACGTGGGAAGGGCATCCAGGCGTCCCGTCTTCGGCATTGCGGGAACGCCAAACCACGCTCCCATCCATAGCATTCCCTGTTGCGCACAAGACACCTATTTACTCCATGATTTTAGCGCCTTGGTGGGAACCTACATCCCATGCAGTCACCTATTTACTCCCAGATATTGCCGTCTTGGCGGTAAACCAACGCCCATATCTCAAGACGGCGCCTTGGCGGAAACCTATATATCCAACATAGCATCTTGGTGGTAAACCAACGGCCATGACTCAAAATGACGCCTTGGCGGGAAACCCACAGCGAACGCCCTAGCAACAACAGTGGCGAACTTTACCGTACCTTTCCAACAGTTGGTCACCCTGAAGTGGTCACGTGACTCGCTACAAGCCCACTCATTGACTCCCAACGAAAGTGACCGTTGGAATGACCTTGAGTTTGAATTAGGATACACAAATTGTCACTACTCTTCATAACTCCACTTCAGTAAATAAGAATAGCAGTTTTTTTCTAAATCCGGAGTCTACAGATTCTGTGTCAAGACTGAAATAGTTCGTACCTGGACCAAACTGGACGTAATTTTAAAATCAGATATACAGAACACATCAATGCTGAAAAGCATCATAGGTTCTCAGCAGTGGGCCAACATTCGAAAGAATTTAAACATAATTTTACTGAGATTTCTTTGCTATTTTTTACGTCGGAGCGGCACAGGTAGGTCTTATGGCGACGATGGAACAGGGAAGGCCTAGGAATGGGAAGGAAGTGGCCATGACCTTAAATAAGGTAAAATCCCAGCATTTGACTGATGTGAAAATGGGAAACCACCGAAAACCATCTTCAGGGCTGCCGACAGTGGAATTCGAATCCACTATCTTCCGATGCAAGCTCACATCTGCGCGCCCCTAAACGCACGGCCAACTCGTCAGGTTTTACTGAGATTGAACAAGATCTTGAAGTATTTAAAGTTCTAAATAAAGGTCCCTTTTTGGATATTACTGAAGGTTTTTACATCCACTTAGATCAATATTTCAACTGAGGCTTAAATTTAAATGAAATCTCAGAAAAATCTAAAACAATCTTTGATTTCCTGATCGCATTTTTTAGAACCAATACAATTCTTAATAGCAGATTAGTCTTTCAAAATATGCACAATATTTTTTCACGCCACGCACATTCTCCGCATTTCCCTCCCTAAATTCCCCTACACTTCTCCTCTTCCCCTCCTCTACCACAGCACTAAGTGCTTCTGCGACCCGGTGCATCATAATATTCAGTTTCTTCTCTACCGCACGCCACAGCACACGCCACTAGAATTGAGTCTAACACTGTCTCGTTACATTCACGTAAAATACGCTCTATTTTATTTTATTAAATAAATTCCCCCTTTTTTCTTTTCTTCAGGTCTCGTATTGAAATACGAATTCTTTATAGGATATTGGCACTCAATAGGGCATCCACCTTACATACATAACATTAACACACTTCAAATTACAAGCTACAGCACATCACCAAGTTCGGAATATGAACACGTCATCTTATTCTTATACTACAATTTTCTGACAAAAGTATTCAACTGATTTTTCATGTAATGAAGAGACACATCATACTCCTAAAAATGCGATATAAGTCTTTTTCTTATATTAAATTATTGGCAACGCAAAGTTGTACCCGGAACCTCAAGATCCTACTACACTTGCAGAAAACAAGTTCTAAAGTGTTAAGTTTTGTCATAAAAATTAATGTCATGTTTTAAACCCAACATTGGAGAATCTCATACTTATAAGTGAAAAGAACCTATTGAATATTTGAACTTGGCGTCTCATATTCTGAATGATTTCAATAAGGAAACTATTTTAAAATGTAAGGTGGTGTTATAGAATGAATGTTAACATTTTAAACTCAGTGTTGTCAAATTTCCCCTAGTTCATCCCAATCATTTTAAACATAGAGTTACATTGTTCTAATGCATTACCCTGTATGGTTATTTATATATGTGTCTTTTACTGTTTTTGTCAATTTTTGGCTGAAGATGACACGAAATTGGCATAGAAACTAGTCCCAACTAGTAATTAAAATGTTGTAATTTAACCATTAAAACATTGTTTTGTATTGAATAGGAGGACCAATAAATTGTTCCCATTTTACTACCATCTATTACATCAGTCTATGTATTAATTGCTGCCTTTGACAGAGGCCATATGCAACATGGCATCCTGATGAAATCCTGGAAAAGCTGGAATATAACAAGCAGATGATGGCTCTTTCCCTAACACGGACGCTTTCTTTTCTCGACCAGATACTTCTGTCATGGACATTATGAAGGCAACAAAGGATGTGGCTTTGGTAGTAGTATTTTATTACAATGTTCTGATAGTCTAAATTTGAACCCAAATGGAAGCTATCGTGTCCTTGAATATTCCAATTGTGTTCCTTTAATACTACAGCTAGAAGGAGCAAGAAAATCAAGGCTTAAGCCAAAATTCGAATGGCAGGACATTGAATTTCACTGTAGTGGATATTGCTGGAATGCAAGAGAAGGAATGAGATTCTTTTCATTTCAAAATATCATGGACAATGTGATAATTTTAAGTAGAATGATAATATCGTTAGCGTGCTGGCCTTTGGTCACAGGTCGATTCCCGTCAGGGTCGGGAATTTTAACCATCATTGGTTAATTTCGCTGGTAGGGGGGCTGGGTGTATGTGTCGTCCTCACCATCATTTCATCCTCATCAAGACGCGCAGGCCGCCTACGGGTGTCAAATGGAAAGACCTGCACCTAGCGAGCCGAACATGTCCTCGGACATTCTCGGCACTAAAAGCCATACGCCATTTCATTTCATCGTTGTACAGCATCCAAGTCTGTGCCTGTCTCCACACCGCAGAGTGGTTCTACACATTTCAGGAAAGAAGAGTGAGATATACAAATTTCTAGGTTAAAGGTGAGATCAGGCACATGGGTAAAGCCGACCACACAGGCCAAAATTCATTGCAACATGAAGTAGCACTTCCCAATTCATACGGTATGCACTGAATTCACATGGCACAGTTGAATGCATAACTTCCTCACAAGCAAAGTAGAGGAAGGCTCGACCACGTGTTGTTACTGCACTCTTAGGAGAAAATAAGTGGACAAATAAAAGGGGGGCATTGATTCCCAGTAGTATAATGGGACAGTTCTGCGGCCTCCTCCTCCGCCCGCGGCGCGGGAAATTTGAATTCTGGCGGGAAATTTGAATTTTGGCGGGAGATTTGAATTTGTAAACAAAGCCACGTGCTTTTTGACAGCTGTCATCGACAACAACGCATCACTAAACTCACTGCTGCCATCTTGACGGGCCTAAACCTCACTAGTGCCAACTTAACCTAACTAGCATGAGGTAAACAAAGCCACGTGTTTTTTGACAGCCACGTGCTTTTTGACAGACAACAACGCCTCGCTAACCTCAGTACTGCCATCTTGACGGACCTAAACCTCACTAGTGCCAACTTAACCTAACTAGCATGAGGTAAACAAAGCCACGTGTTTTTTGACAGCCACGTGCTTTTTGACAGACAACAACGCATCGCTAACCTCTGTACTGCCATCTTGACGGGCCTAAACCTCAGTAGTTCCAACTTAACCTCACTAGCATGAGGTAAACAAAGCCACGTGTTTTTTGACAGCCACGTGCTTTTTTGACAACTGTCACTTAACCTAACTAGTGCGAGGTAAACAAAGCCACGTGTTTTTTTTTGACAGCCACATGCTTTTTGACAGACAACAACGCATCGCTAACCTCAGTACAGCCATCTTGACGGGCCTAAACCTCACTAGTGCCAACTTAACCTAACTAGCATGAGGTAAACAAACCCACGTGCTTTTTGACAGACAACAACGCATCGCTAACCTCAGTACTGCCATCTTGACGGGCCTAAACCTTAGTGGTACCAACTTAACCTAACTAGCGCGTGGTAAACAAAGCCACGTGCTTTTTGACAGCAACGTGCAGCTGTCATCCGCCATCTTTGAGCACTGTGCTGCCCTCTTTCATCACCTGTCATCGGTAGTGCTGCCATCTTGGCGGGCCTAAACCTTAGTGCTACCAACTTAACCTAATTAGATCGAGATAAACAAATCCACGTGCTTTTTGACAGCCACGTGCAGCTGTCATCCGCCATCTTTGAGCATCGTGCTGCCCTCTTTAGCTACTTACCTTTAAAATGTGGTACATCATCCGCCATCTTGCATCCGAAACCTCAGTGCTGCACTCTATGTAGTGACGGCAAATTCCACGTGCTCTTGTTTGGAAACAAAGCCACGTGCAGCTGTCATCCGCCATCTTTGAGCACCGTGCTGCCCTCTTTCGCTACTTACCTTTGACAGTTGTCATCCGCCATCTTGCATCCGAAACCTCAGTGCTGCACTCTATGTAGTGACGGCAAATTCCACGTGCTCTTGTTTGGAAACAAAGCCACGTGCAGCTGTCAACCGCCATCTTGCATCACAAACCTCAATGCTACACTCTATGTGGTGGCGGCAAATTCTAAATGCTTTACAAACCTATGCCCTTTTTTGACAGCTGTCATCCGCCATCTTTAATCACCGTGCTGCCCTCTTTAGCTACTTACCTTTGACAGCTGTCATCCGCCACCAGAGAGAACAGTGCTGCCCGGTGGCTTCAAATTCCACGTGCTTTACAAAGCTACGTGCTTTTTTGACAAAAAATTCTGCTCTCGAGATACTTACCGAACTAGACGATACTATACTTACGAATCTGCTCATCACCTTCTTTCTTCTATGAGTAATAAACAAAAACTCTATCTTGCAAATAAGGAGCGGGAGGAAGGTAATACCTAACCTAAAATAAAAGAATATGCCAATTCTACATTATTTATTTACATCTTGTATGTACAAGTTTTATCTTGAATCATTTTACCCTAGTGATGTTTGCGTACTTCTCGATGCAATTCTTGAATGTACAAGTTTAAACTTGCCGTACTACGCTCTCAGCGTACCTCTCCCCTACAGTGAATTGTGATGTAAGACAGCGTAACGTAAGTACACACCTCTAGCATAATGTTCATGTAAAGTAGTACCTATCAATACTACTATGCCCCCAGGCTAGCGTGTTGGTAGAATTTGGAATGACAAACCGTTTACAATCATCGCTATTAAGGGCTACCTTACTAATTAAATGAGTGTACAACTGGTGCTTCTTGCTTCTAATGACAGACATTTGCTTATGCAAAACAGGTGGATTACTTTTAATGCAATTGTTATAGTTTTCAAAACTTAGCTGATTCTGAAGGACATTCTTTTTAACCCCCTTCAATCTCTTTATTTGTAATTCATTTAAGAGGTTTATGCAATATGACTTGGATTTAGTATTTACAAATGAATCGATAATATTCCCAGCACATTCATCTTTCATTTTACCTAGAACCTTTTTGTTCACTAGCGGTAGATGATATTGATTATCTGCAGGATAGTTAATCGTATCAAACCTACCCAAGTCCGGTTTTATATCATTGTAATAGTCATCAGTTTTGATTTGATAAATAAACGAATCGGTACCTGTGTAGAGCAATTGCGCATTATGCGCGTACTTCTTCATCATATAATCGTAATGGAATTCATACATGAGTGTTTTAGCCAATTCAAGTACTGCAAAGCCGACGTAGGTAGGTTTGTCATACTTAACCTTAACACGATTCATCTGTATAATAACTAAATTCTCATGTATGATGGTGCAGCTGTGGAAATTTGGTTTACTTATTAAATAGTTAGCACCATACCTTTTCTTAATATTATCCCAGTTTGTAATCAATTTTACATCAACGCGTTTGTCAACATTTTCCATAGTCTTACCAAACACACTGTTATTCATGAGCTTGTAGAAATTTTTTCAAACTCGTTAACCGCATTCGTTCTTAAATTATTGTTCAGATCGATATATGGCTTTAGCCACGGTGACTGATTAAATTCTAGTACGCGATGAATTTTGGATAACTTCAAACCATGCTGCAAACACTGTTTTAAATTTCGGTAATGAATGATATACTTAGATTTATCGCACAAATTAGCAATGAGCATTTTCGTCGTTGATGCAATGTACGGGGGCTTCATATTTTCAGGGCAGAAGGGTAGGTCATTATGAGAAGTGTGTAACTCTTTAGGATACTGTAAGTCAACTTCGAGGAAATAGCCTTTGTCAGCTTCATCACCTAGAGCGTGTAGCTGTAAAGCATCAATTTCGCACTGCGTTAGCCAGCGGAAACCACTCACCGGTAGATGCTGACTCATCGCCCACCCATACTGATTATTAGCATCGAGGTAAACGATATACCGAGATTCCTGACTAGAATCGAAACTCGGCATGTACTTATTATTCGCCTTCGAATACCGCCCGCTGCACTGACTTAGACCACCTCGAATAGATGATTTTATAAAGTGCACCATATCAATATCAGTCAGCAGTTCCAAATTCACCTGTGTGTGTTTTAGCATAGCATCCCAACTTAACCCAGGTGCAGTAAAATACTGACATGGGTCAAGGCTGTAGGTGTTCATGCAAACACAGCGAAAATTTTCAAAAACATCAGCTAACAAAAGTACATCTGTCTTTAAATATAAATCGGAGTATTCACCCAGCGTTTGAATGTGGAACTGCTCCCAGATATGTTGTGCATGTAAATAGTCATCATCACTAATATCTGCTGAATTCAGCGAGCTGTAAAAGGATTGTTTCGATGGTAAGGCACGTTCTTCGAGACGGTCTAAGCAGTCGAGATATTCATAACAAAAAACACCCTTACGCCGAAGTAAATTAAACTGCGCTTCTTCGGGAAAAACGCATCGAATTTCCGTAAATTTTTCAGGCTGTAAATGACTAGAAAGTTTATCGAGGCTACTCGCCATAAAGCGAAACGAGTCAAGGAATCTCAGTTTTATAGAATGCTCAGCATCTACTTTTACAGACTTTGCAAACGCAATGTACCGCTCTTTATTCTGAGGGATTATATCTACTTTTTCATCTGAAGCTCCAAATTGTGAAATGATGAAATGAGAGTCGTAACCAGATAAGTTATGAAAAATTACAGGGATAAATTTAGGAACTCTATACTTAAGATTACAGCTACAATGAGCGGCACATCTGTAGAAACCAGTTAAATGATCATGATCAAAAACTTTAGGGTCATTTTCGGAAAATTCCCTATCACAAATGCTACACTTTGTAGCACGTTCATGATCATTTAACTGAATTTCGGTGAGTGGCTTCATAGGAATATTACTATTTAGAATACGACCAAGACGAACTGCATCACTTTCAAGTCTTTCTAAAAATACCTTAGCAGCATCATGTCCTCGATACAGCTCTAACTTGTTAAGCATACTATCGTAACTACACTTGATGTAATACGGGAAGCTATACGGGACATGCATATGCGTAGTATTAGTGAAAGAGTTGTCAGGATTAGGTGAGCATGTGTTGCATGGCGTGAGGATGGCTTCAAAGTCTGCATAAATCACGAACGGTACCCACATCTGCTTGTGAAAATTTGTAAATTTTAAAACATTATTGCCTGTAGTAGGTATCTCTGTACGTACATGATTGCAGTCATTCTTGGAGTGCTTCGTTAACTGATCTTCAGTTTTAAAATACTGCAAGCATCCATCACATAGCCACTTTTTACCATCATGTTTTGACAACTGACTGCTAACAAGTCTACTCAGATTTTTAATCCAGCAAAAGTGGCTATTTTCACTGTTTTCAATATAGAGTAAATTAACATGAGTACTCTTCTTATGACATGTATAATACAGAGGACCTACTACAGACTTTTTTTCTCTACACCATACACATTAATACTAATGTTATTTAGTTCCTCAAAGCGCTTAATATCTTTTAACTGCACAGGAAATTCTATACTATCGAAATTTAGCTGCGTTGAATAGTGTGGATAGGATGATGTTCTCTTAGCTACGTCTGATTTCGCAGGATTTAAAGCTGACATCACCGCCCATGCAAAACATGCTTCGTCATTGTTTTGGATGTTTACAAGTTTTCTTTGCTGAATCCATGTCGGCAGCTCGATGTACGATGTACCTCGCATGGGATTGTACTTATTGATGTTAACTTCTAGATACATTATTTCAACTAAAGCCCACCCTGATTCCTTTTCCTCAAATTCCTCGCTCTTAGTTGAAATAATGTTAGAGACATCCCTAAGTACATCACCAAAATTAGTCGACTGACTTATGACAAAATTCTTCGTATTAAATGATTTAATGTCCGGTATTTCGGATTCATCCGTGCTTTTAATGTACAAGGCGAAAAGTTCAAAATTAACTTTAAATAAATTATGATTGGACAAAGATTTAGCAAGAAGCTGTTGTACATCCGGCTGAACGCAATTTTAAAAGTTTGAAGTGCTCTGAAACTTTTGACTGGTGCGAATTCTGTAGCTAGCAATCCTACTTTTAAATGCTGTATTAATTTCCTTGATGTTTGCGTTACTACCACTTCTACACGCATTATTTTTATGTGCATTACTCCGTAAGTGTCCCTGAAAATGCGAAGATGGTACATCAGTGTTACAGTGCTCGCAGTGAATAGTTTGAAGTTCATGATTTTTTCTGGGTTTTTTACTACTAGTACTTTCTACAGCTACATCAGTAGCTGCACGCTTTTTCCCTACTACTACCTGAGGGCAAGTAGATATTTGATGTACCTCTGCTAAGTCAGCCTCGTATCGCACTACGTTAGCGAAATACACACTACAAACTTTACATAAAGCAGATGTTATGCTAGGGTGTTTTGATTTCATATGGCGCATGAAGTTATCACGCCTTGCAAACGTTACATTACATTCCTCGCAGCAGGGGAACATCTGAAAAGAGAACGACCGATAGAGATTAGGTGAAAGTTATGGAAGAAACCATGTTTCAACGTATAGAGGTTGGACATGGCTGTGAGTTAGGCCTATAGCATGAGGATTGAAGAGAACGACTATTTATCAATAGACTAAAGTTACGATGTTCGGAAGAAACCAAGTTTCAACCTGTTGAGGTCAGACATTGCTATGTGTGCGTGTTTGAAATTATACCTCGTCTATAGCATGAGGATTGAAGAGAACAACTATTTATGATTAGCTTAAAGTTACGATGTTCGGAAGAAACCAAGTTTCAGCCTGTTGAGAGCAGACATAGCTATGTGTGCACCCGTCTATAGCGTGAGGATTAAAGAGAACAACTATTTATCAATAGACTAACGTTATGATGTTTTAGAAGAAACCAAGTTTCAGCCCGTTGAGGACAGACATAGCTATGAGTGCGTGTCTGAAATTAACGACGTCTATAGCGTGAGGATTGAAGAGAACAACTATTTATGATTAGCTTAAAGTTACGATGTTTTAGAAGAAACCAAGTTTCAGCCCGTTGAGGATAGACATAGCTATGGGTGCGTGTTTGAAATTATACCACGTCTATAGTATGCGGGTTGAAGAGAACAACTATTTATGATTAGCTTAAAGTTACGATGTTTTAGAAGAAACCAAGTTTCAGCCCGTTGAGGATAGACATAGCTATGTGTGCGTGTTTGAAATTATACCACGTCTATAGTATGCGGGTTGAAGAGAACAACTATTTATGATTAGCTTAAAGTTACGATGTTTTAGAAGAAACCATGTTTCAGCCCGTTGAGGATAGACATAGCTATGTGTGTGTGTTTGAAATTATACCGCGTCTATAGTATGAGGATTAAAGAGAACAACTATTTATCAATAGCTTAAAGTTACGATGTTTTAGAAGAAACCATGTTTCAGCCTGTTGAGGGCAGACATAGCTATGTGCGCGTGTTTGAAATTATACCTCGTCTATAGCGTGAGGATTGAAGAGAACAACTATTTATCAATAGACTAAAGTTACGATGTTTTAGAAGAAACCAATTTTCAGCCTGTTGAGGACAGACATAGCTATGTGCGCGTGTTTGAAATTATACCTCGTCTATAGTATGCGGGATGAAGAGAACAACTATTTATCAATAGACTAAAGTTACAATGTTTTAGAAGAAACCAAGTTTCAGCCTGTTGAGGACAGACATAGCTATGTGCGCGTGTTTGAAATTATACCTCGTCTATTGCGTGGGGATTAAAGAGAACAACTATTTATCAATAGACTAAAGTTACGATGTTTTAGAAGAAACCAAGTTTCAACGAATAGAGGACGGACATACCTTAAAATCTTCGCTCTGCAAACTGTTACTCGGATGAATAAAATGCGTGCGTTCAAGCCTGAAACTCGAATGATAATATTCTGGTCGTACCTAAAAAGAAGAAACATATATGAATGTAGTGTAGGGTACATCATCTAACCTAGTTATCTTTACAACTCAAAGTTCGAAAACATACCTTTAAAAAAAAGCACTTGCTGCAGACTGTTACTCGGATGAATAAAATGCGTACTTTCGAACGGTACCTAAAAAGAACAAACATATATGAATGTAGATGTCTAGCGTAGAAGTTGCTTTGCAAAAAAGTAACTAACAGTTCTACCTTACCTTAAGATAAAGGCTGAAGAATAATATTCACAGCAGACGGGAGATGTGTGTACGTAATAAATGCATACAGAGAACTGTGAGCACTTCGCGCAGACTGCAGCGAGTAAATATGCTGCTTGTTACCAAGCGGATGTGAAAAATCGCTGACAACTGCAGTACAGTCGGAACGAAGTGTTTATGCAACAAGAGCTCCCCTGTAGTCCCGCAGGCTGATGTATTTAAGCCGGAATCGAACCTCCTGTTGATGCTGAGGTGTCAGAATTTAAGAGTTCGAGCCTTGGAAAGTTAGCGCGCGATCCTCGACTTCTCGAGGGTAGTAAGCTACATCCGCGGTATTCCTTACCTGTAGGTATTGAGCTAAAACTACATTTAGCTAAATCATGTAATGACGATCGCGCAGGCCCCCTCGCCTAGCACTTGCTATTTTTCACGGCTTCTATTTCGAACCCGCTATCTTCTGAAGTAGCGAGAATGATTGAAGAGTGTTGAGGGTGATTCATTCGTCGGATGGAGGCGTTAAGCTATGTGCAGTCTTCTTCGGTAGGAGTAGGCTATGTCGGGGCGTCTAGTTATCGATTTAAAATCCTAGTCAGGAAGGGTACGCGATTCAAATCCTGGCAACTTATGCCGTCGGGAAGGGCATCCGGCAAGATCATGTAATGATGATCGCGCAGGTCCCTCGCCTAGCATTTGCTATTTTTTACGGCTTCTAGTTCGAACCCGCTATCTTCCGAAGTAGTGAGAATGATTGAAGAGTGTTGAGTGTGATTCATTTGTCGGATGGAGGCGTTAAGCTATGTGCAGGCTTCTTCGGTAGGAGTAGGCTATGTCGGGATATCTAGTTATCGATTTAAAATCCTAGTCAGGAAGGGCAACCGGTCGTATAAAACTATGGTGTATGATCTAAGAGGCGGGGTGTGCAAAAAAAAAAAAAAAGCCAGCATTAAGTAAGGGCTGTTGATAGGGGGTGTTAAACCTTGTGCAGACTCTTTCGAAAATGATTTTGGGTACAAGACGTTGATGGTGATTCATCTGTCGGATGGAGGTAATAAGCCTTGTGCAGGCTTCTTCGGTAGGAGTAGGCTATGTTGCAATGTTCGGAAGAAACCAAGTTTCAGCCTACTGAGGTCGGACATTGTCGTGAGGGGTTTGAGTTCAGCTCGAGAAGCTGCTAATAATTTTAATGCGAACTGTGCGCGTGTAGCAGACTTCGTTCCCTGCTGAGGCAAACACATTCCAGCGAGCCGGATGCAGCTTGCGTGCGCGTGTGTGTGTAGGCATGCTTCAAAAACACATCCCAGAATATTTTTTCCTCGTTCTGGAGTCTGTTACCCTTCCTGATGTAACAAGACTAGGATTTATTTTTTAGACTGCACTTAGCTAGAAATAGCTACATGAAATTATTATATAGAAAGAGAATTGCTAGCTCCTACAGTTTGGTTTAGTGTACCTGCCTCTCACCCGGCAGTCTCGGGTTCGATTCTCTTGGGGGATAAAAAGTGTTTAAATCGCAAGAATTTGTTGAGTTGCCCTTCCTGGCGCAAAACTAGCAGTATCTAGCCTCTTACATCATACACTATTGTTTTCGACCGGTTGCCCTTCCTGACAACTCGGATTAAGAATCTGTCGAGAATCGGGGGATTTACTGCTAGATGCACTTCTTAGATTTTAAATCACGAACTATTGTTTTACAGCTGGATGCCCTTCCTGACTAAGATTTTAAATCGCAAGAATTTGTTGAGTCGCCCTTCCTGATGCAAAACTGGCAGTATCTAGCCTCTCACATCATACACTATGGTTTTCGACCGGCTGCCCTTCCTGACGTCAAAGAACTCGGATTAAGAATCTGTCGAGAATCGTGGGATTTACAGCTAGATGTACTTCTTAGATTTTAAATCGCTGTATCGCGAACTATTGTTTTACAGTCGGATACCCTTCCTGACTAAGATTTTTAAATCACAAGAATTTGTTGAGTTGTCCTTCCTGATGCAAAACTGGTAGTATCTAGCCTCTTACATCATACACTATGGTTTTCGACCGGTTGCCCTTCCTAACGCTGAAAGACCAGGATTTAGCCAGTTACCCTTCCTGATGTAACAAGACTAGGACTGCACTTGGCTAGAAATAGCCACACGAAATTATTATATAGAAAGAGAATTGCTGGGCGGATGACAGCTGTCGGAAAAGCATAACGGTTGTAAAGCACGTGGAATTTACCGCCACCGGGCAGCACTGTTCTCTCTGGATTAAAAGCTTTGTTTCCAAACAAGAGCACGTGGAATTTGCCGCCACCGGGCAGCACGGTGATTAAAGATGGCGGATGACAGCTGTCAAAAAAGGGCATAGGTTTGTGAAGCATTTAAAATTTGCCGCCACCACATAGAGTGTAGGACTGAGGTTTGTGATGCAAGATGGCGGATGACAGCTGCACGTGGCTTTGTTTCCAAACAAGAGCACGTGGAATTTGCCGTCACTACATAGAGTGCAGCACTGAGGTTTCGGATGCAAGATGGCGGATGACAACTGTCAAAGGTAAGTAGCTAAAGAGGGCAGCACGATGCTCAAAGATGGCGGATGACAGCTGCACGTGGCTGTCAAAAAGCACGTGGATTTGTTTATCTCGAGCTAGTGAGGTTAAGTTTGTAGCAGTAAGGTTTAGGCCCGCCAAGATGGTGGCACTACCGATGACAGGTGATGAAAGAGGGCAGCACAGTGCTCAAAGATGGCGGATGACAGCTGCACGTGGCTGTCAAAAAGCACGTGGCTTTGTTTACCACGCGCTAGTTAGGTTAAGTTGGTACCACTAAGGTTTAGGCCCGTCAAGATAGCAGTACTGAGGTTAGCGATGCGTTGTCTGTCAAAAAGCACGTGGTTTTGTTTACAAATCTGTCAAAAAGCACGTGGCTGTCAAAAAACACGTGGCTGTCAAAAAAAACACGTGGCTTTGTTTACCTCGCACTAGTTAGGTTAAGTGACAGCTGTTAAAAAAGCACGTGGCTGTCAAAAACACGTGGCTTTGTTTACCTCATGCTAGTGAGGTTAAGTTGGCACTACTGAGGTTTAGGCCCGTCAAGATGGCAGTACAGAGGTTAGCGATGCGTTGTTGTCTGTCAAAAAGCACGTGGGCTGTCAAAAAACACGTGGCTTTGTTTACCTCATGCTAGTTAGGTTAAGTTGGCACTAGTGAGGTTTAGGTCCGTCAAGATGGCAGTACTGAGGTTAGCGATGCGTTGTCTGTCAAAAAGCACGTGGCTGTCAAAAAACACGTGGCTTTGTTTACCTCATGCTAGTTAGGTTAAGTTGGCACTAGTGAGGTTTAGGCCCGTCAAGATGGCAGCAGTGAGGTTAGTGATGCGTTGTTGTCGATGACAGCTGTCAAAAAGCACGTGGCTTTGTTTACAAATTCAAATCTCCCGCTAAAATTCAAATTTCCCGCCAGAATTCAAATTTCCCGCGCCGCGGGCGGAGGAGGAGGCCGCAGAACTGTCCCATTATACTACTATTCCCAATACGACAGCCTAGACTTCTTGATCATCACACAAGATATTGATGTTGACACCACTAGACAACAGGGGGCAGAAAATACGACAATGGATTGTATGTCATACGTTTTGTGCCATATCACGCCAAGCAAAGGTGCAAAAGTATGTGGCCATTCTTTTTTACGTGATTATGTGATTTTGTAACAAGTGGTTAATCAGGTTCACAATTAGTTTTTCAGAGAAATGCTATTTCATTTTGCAATGATAAATATTATCTACGAACCAGCTATATTTCTGTAATACGTGGCAAGTGCCAGGTGACACATACGGGTTCCCCACTGGCCTGCCAGCAGACGTGGGCAAAATATAATAGCTCTCGCGCACCAAACACGTACAAAGTCTTTAATGGCGATTTTGGCGGCGAAGGCGACCTTCAGTACGGAACAGTTGGAAATTAATACACAAAGGAGCGTACTATTTCTTCTCTACAGGAGCAGCTGCAAAAGCCGTTTGTTCCCCATGTCCAGAGCGGCGTAACAACCTGCTGTGAGCTCTAGAATGCTTCAAGACAAGCCGGCCGTAAAATAATATTATCACATGTTTACAGAAATACAGTATGTCTCATGGAATCGAAACCACGCATACGGCGTCTGCTGCAAGGGAAGCGCTTTGGAAGTGCCCAGTCAGCATGAAAAGTATGCAAGGGTTACCGTCGCACGGGCTGCGACGTCTAAGCAAGCGAGTACCCCCATTCTGTATCCCATCACTGAACTATGTCCGGATAAAGTAGCAAATTAACCACAACACTTGAGAGAAGGTGCAGGAAAAGTTTGGAATGGAGAAATGTAATGCGAAATCGGGTGCAGTTACTAACTGACGTACAACGGAAGCCGAAGAACAAGTAATGGTGTTGGCATTGTTTATCAGCAAAATTTGACGGTTCAGTCTCCGAGGTGCAAACGTATAACAATCGCTTGATGTAACTCCTCCACATTGGGGAGAGAAGGAAATTCTAATTTTTCAGTGGAACGCTCCACAAACTGGCCTGGGCACGGAAACCAAAGATGACTTCTGGGCTTTGCTTGACAAGAATACCGCTGACAATATTATCGTTGCCGGTGATCTGAATGGAGGTGTAGGGCGGAGGAAAGAAGAAAACACAGTCCATGGCGGTCATGGATACGGACACAATGACGACGATGGCCAACAAATTCCCGATTATGCAGGAACTGATCATCACGAACACATGGTTCAAAAAGCGTGATATTCATGTAGCCATGTAATATAGTGGCTGCCATCCAACTGACATTGGCTACATCCTTGTGAGAGGAAGGAATCTCAAAGATGTTCTAGAGACAACAGTAGTTCCTTACGAAACCGAAATCGACCTGTCATCTGTAAGCTGCGCATAAAGTCACCAAGAGCTCAATACTTCACAGGAAATGGACCAAATGGGATCAAATAGTGGCGCCTGAACGTTGTTGCAAAAGTTACAGTGCCACAAATCACCATAGATGGAATGAGCCGGACTAAACTGAAAGATGCCGCACGCTCTATTCTTGGAACAACTAAGTCAGGGAGACGACAACGAAGGATTAACTATGACACGAGACTTCGGAATGACGATTTTAAGTGTGCAGTACGGTTGAAGAAACAGCTTTACCACGAGTTTCTTGCTCGCTGGAACGCCTAAAAACAGCCACTACCAAAGTGGAGGATGTCGTTGCCGTAACAAAAGCAAATTGGTAGGCAGGTCTATATGTGAAACTTGATACGCGCGAAAACGAGCGGAATATTTAACGGAGAGTCTATTCGAGGCATCGAAAAACGGCACCAATAAGGAAACAGACGATTTGCTACTCGACAGGCGGGAAGTGCAGGCACACTGGCGGAACTACTTAATTTCAATCTTGGAATTTCCGTATCTACCAATCCTAATCACCTCCGCTGTTGAAGGTCCAATGTAGGGAATTGACGTCACGGAAGTCCAGGCTACGCTGAAGGAAACGAAAGCAGGGAAAGCCATCTGTTCCGATTATCTTCCAGCAGAGTTTTGTTTCTCTCAAAGGGGGATGCAGCAGTGTGGCTAAAGGAATCTCTTCAACTAGATCATCAAGGAAGGTCAAAAACTAACAGAATGGCGACAAAGTATCCATTAAAAAATACGGAAAGCCCTTTTGAATTTTCTAATTACCGCCCGATCATACCTCTGAGCCACACAATGACAGATTTCGAACAAATCGTCGACAAAAAGGATGAGCAATTTAGCCAAACATATAACAAGAAAAGCTGGATTTGTGTAAAATTGTGGCGCAACAGGAGCAACCCACGCTGCAGGGCTGTTACTTGAGAGACACTGTCAAAAGAATAAGAGGCTTCATCACGAATTTTTGGACCCTGAGAAGGCCTTCCATCGGGTACCTCATAACCTAAGCAGTCAGCGCTACAAGAACACTGTATTGCAGAGCACCTTGTTGAGAGAGTATAACTCTACGAAGAACCAAGGAGTTATGTTTAAGGTACCGCAGGAGCGTCTGATGATTTCCGCATAACTGTATTGTTCCCGTCAATTTGGTGATATTTAGTATATTTCCAACAAGCGGACATTAATAAATTTATTTTCTGCTTGGAGCTGTAACTTGTCATTTGGGAAGTAATGTGGCGAGCTGAGAACAAGTTTTTTTCGTCATTCAGAGGGGCGACGTATTGATCGAGCTTCGACCAAGGCCAAGGCACATCACGTGACGTGTCCATGCACTACTTGCCACGCGCGAACGACAGAAAGCTTGGTTCCAGAATAGTCTGAGCCAATTAAAGAAGCCCTAACGACCAATTACAGTTCTAGTTGGAATACACGTCTCCCAAGCCGAGAATATAAAAAGCGTCGTTCCGAGCAAATCACTCTCTCTGAATAATCTGACTGCTCTGCTCTACTCTGCTCTGAATGTTCTATTCTACGCTGCATTCTGAAGATTCTGCATTCTCTGTACTTGCTACGACCACGTGGAGGACTAATTTTCAGCGCAAGCAGACGCCCGTTCTGCCAACAACTTAGCGAACTAATTAGCTAACACCTACGGTGTAAAAATCATCTTAAAATCCAAGTTAAGTGTGACTATCTAGAAGAATAATCAAAATTCTGCGTGTGTTTGTGCCCATATTTATTCTTGCCATCTCAGTTACAGCTTACGTCCGGAACTTAACAGAAGTCGTCTTGAAAGCTGCAGTACACCAACATGGATAATTCTACGATCATCTGCAACTCAACTTCATCGAGGGACATCGACGACCAAGTCTCCATGGATCTCTAAAATGTGAGGCGTCTCTGGTCATGGGAAGGGAACTGACCGGGGAAATGCTGGAATGATTGACTGCTGGCTGGGATCGAACCTCATCTAAACTTGAGTACCACTTAATTCAATTACTGTCTCATCTTTTGTAAAACTAGAGGTCTTTCTTCTTTAAATCGTAGAGCTATTAGTTTTGTGGTAGTTAGAAGCATTTCATTTTTCTAATTCTTAAGGTGTCGTGGTAGACGAGTCACATGTGTGAATGAAATTTGGAACCTGTTAGAGTAGACATGTAGTTTGTCTTTGGATGATTTCCCGTGCTTATGAGCTAAATATTTAAAAATCACTGACCACGCGATAAATCTTCTTTTGTGTAATGTTGAAATTTATCGGACTTGAATTTACGTGTACATTTTGTGAGATAGGATCGAACCTAGAGTCTTTTCAAGATCACTTGCATTCCTTAGGATCGAGTCATCTGATTTTATGATATTTCACGAGGATCAGTAGATGTAATTATCACTTGATTAATAATAACAATGACTAAAGATCGGGTAAAAGAGAATTAAACGCTCGTGAGCCATAACTTTACAGTAGATTCCTTATATGTGAGATTGAATGTGCTCTGTTCATGAAGTGTCTGGAATATGACCAACCCTGCGGGATATTTGGTATGTAATTGAGTTATTGGATGAGTTATTTATGATGATTGACTTGTTCTTGTGTTATTGGGAGCGCAAGATAAATTATAATTAATGGAGCACGTGTTGCGTGTGTATTTCACGGACAAGGAATAATAATGCGATTGAGGCTCACGGACGCGATAGTTTCAACTTATCACCCATGTGCTGGTAGTGATTACGGATTTTATTGAAATCTTCGATTATAATTTCAAAGTTAGATGATTTCCATCTGTATGAGAAGCATATTCTTGCCCAAGTGATATCCCTAACTTCGATCACTAGTCACTATTAATGATAAAAATAATTTCTGTACACAAATTATCTCCTACTGGATATGACGTGACCCGACCATTCTTAAAAGTCAAAAGTAAACTTGCAGGAACAGGATTCGATGTAAATAATGTATATAAAATATGTGTTTCCCAGTATGAATGTGTGTGTGTGTGTGTGTAAATATGTGTATTTTTCTTGTTTCATGTTTGTTCTATTTAACTCGATCTGGTCGTGTGCTTGTGACGACGCAGATTACATTCATCGTTGTGTGCTACTTTAAGAAGTAATTTTCGTGCCCTTAAGGGAAAATTTTGATACGTTTAAGTCGAGGAAGACTAGGAAAGAATTTATTTTTGTTGATGAACGTGATTTAAAAGGAAAGATCATCTCGTTATTTTCACGAAGGCAATCGATTTGTAAAGTAAACTATTAATTAACTAGCCCACACGTGGATAAGTTTTCTAACACATTTATATTTGAATTTTGAAATATTTTAAAATTAATTTGAAACGTAAATGCCATGCAACGATCAGAAGTAGATGTTCACTAGTTACATAATTACTTTGAATTTTGGTGATAATGAGTCACAATAATTAATTGGAAAATAATTATTTTGGAATGTAAATGACAATCGCTATGTGAATGATGCAGTAAGAAATTAATTAGAAACACGATCGTGTGATGGTGAAGGACGTGTTAATTAAATAAGGAGAGAGATTGATAATACTAATAATAATAATAATAATTAATTAATTTTGAAGTTTTTGAAATTAATTTCGATTTTCTATTAAAGCTTATAATGGGTGTTATTGACCAATGGTAAATACTTTAAATGATAAAACTTAGTAGAATTCAACTTAGACCACGTGTTGAGGCTACTTTAAGGTCATGAAGCCTTAAACTACTTTATTGTAAAAATATCAGCAAGACAGTTATCGAGTTATTTTGTGAACCTCTCTGTTAAGTTTTTCTTTGAATTTCTTTCAGCCGAAAATTTTGATTTTTAAAAGGCGGTAGGCCTAATTTTTCTTTGATTTTCGTTACAGAATAGAAAGGCTGTCCATTAAGAAATACGTGCTTCTCAAAGACTGAGGAAGAAATGGATGTTATGAAAAATCAATGTAAAAGAAAGTAATATCAGCAAGAATATTTTTATTTGTGATCTGCTTGTGTTTAATAAATGTCAGAGTGTTCTTTTAAAATTTTTCTTTTCGGCTTGGTCATAAACCCTTCTTTCCCTTAAATGCCTCTAGAAAACAGTAGCCAATGAACGAACGGTCCACCTTGGGATCTCTCGCTCACTGGCTGGGCTTAGCTAGCCAATAATGGGGGCATTTAAAGTCCACCAAAGCCCTGCCTTATCACCACTGCTGTTCATTCTTGTGATGGACACCATTACATCAGACCTGCAGATTCCAATACCATGGATACTTCTCTATGCAAATGATATCATTTTGGATGCAGAGAATAAGCGCCAAACAGAAGACTGTAACAATCGACTAGCACAATATGTCCCGCGCTTCAACAAAAAGAAGACAGAATATATGACATTACATCATCGAAAAGTTGGAACCATGAATGTGGACGGTGAAGATGTAGCACGAATAGCCAACTAAGCATCATGGATACGAATATGCTTAGGTGGAAGGTTGGCATAACTAGACTAGATCATATTTCAAATTCTGTTATTAGAAAACGTTTTGTCTTTGCACTGATACAGATGAAAGTTGAGGAAAGGCGTGTGTGCTGGTTTGGGCACGTGTTGCGTGCAGAGGACGATATATTGGGAAAGTCAACCTATACACAGAAAGTCAGTGAAAAGAGGCTCAAGGGATGAACAAGACAGCATAGGACAGATAAAGTGCACAACGATCTGAAAGCTGTGAGACTGCATACAGACATGGCCCGAGACCGAACTAACTGGAAGCAATGAATCACACCACCGGTCCCTGCCGCCATGCAGGACTAACACTAAAGAAGCAGAATAACAAGAACCAGTTTGATGAACATTTTGTTATAAAAATGGGATACAATGGATATTTTACACATCCTATCATTTAACATATTTTGTTCAAATTCTCTCCCCTAAAGCCTACGTCCTATATCTATAAAGATTTGTTTTCACAAAATAGTGTTTGAAAGACAGAACGCTTATGGATTTCATGTTTAAGTTACTCCTATAAATGCATTATAACGAAAAATACACAAGGAACAAAATAAATATTTGAGGATTATGGGTGTTAATCGGGAGTTTTTTTGCTATTTGTTTTACGTCGCATCGACACAGATAGGTCTTATGGCGACGATGGGACAGGAAAGGCCTAGGAATGGGAAGGAAGCGGCCGTGGCCTTAATTAAGATAAACCCCCAGCATTTGCCTGGTGTGAAAATGGGAAACCACGGTAAACCATTTTTAGGGCTGCCGACAGTGGGGTTCGAACCCACTATCTCCCGGATGCGAGCTCACAGCTGTACGCTCCTAACCACATGGCCAATTCGCCCGGTTTAATCGGGAGTGGCGGTTTGATTCTCCGTTGAAATTTTATGAGACCAACAAGAGGGGAGTCCGTCGGTGTATTCTAGCTAGAATGGAATTTTGCCATTCATACAGTATTTCTGCTTACATACATCATAGATATCAGACGATTATAATAATCAATTCGTTATTTTCACCCCGATCACGTCTATAAATATGCAGACCATGGAGGAGTGGCAAAAATTGGTCAGCTCAGGGCCATGTGACACTCGACATTCTACAAGTCGAAGGAAACAGCATCATTATGTGATTAGTTCAGCATCATATGTCTCTTCACACATGGAAATTTGCTTCATCACTAATATTATTTAGCTCAGGGCGATGTGTCCTTCCACAAATGGAAGGTAATCTCATCACCGATCGGTAAGCTCAGAAAGATGTGTCTTTCCACAAGTCAGCAATTAGGAAACTATATGAATCCTAAAACCTGTTCTTACGTAATTCAGTACCAAATTGACAGGGCAATTCTTTCAGAAACTTTAAAAGAAGTATTTTAAGGTGCTGCATGATATTTATAGACTGCTGAAATGAGAGTCAGGATAACATGCGCCTGAGGTGAGATATAAAACAAAGTGGGAAGCAGTAGATAAGATCTACTCGACTGATTCATTCAGAAACTTGTCGCTTTGCTGGTTTTAGAGTGCATCTGCACAAGATATGTTTAGGAAGAAGAAAGCTAATTTAAACTCCATCCAAAAAAAGAAATATCCATTTTGTGTGTGAAAAGTATTCACAAGCAATGTTTACATTGGTGGTCATAATACAATATTGTTCCCTAACGTAACCTAACGTGTCCTGTTACACAACAATTACAAAGAAACAGCAGAATTTGAACCTCGAAGAGTTGACGTATTTGGGCGAACTTCAGTTGTGTGCATGGTTCTACTCTGACTAATGAGAGAGTGTAAGCTGGTACTGGGTAATTCTGAGGACTGAAATGAATATATCCTGCCACTAGTTGCGAATGTACAGTAGGAACAAGTCAATGCGTCACATAAAATTCAAAGGGACTAACCACCCACAAAATCAAATAACCCTTCCAGAATTCACAGTTTCATCACTAGTCTGGTTTGAAGTCAAACTTTAGGCTAAAACTAGCCACTGCAGGACCTACCGATAAGAGGAATCAGTTAAGAGCACCAATCCGAGATTATACAAACATTTCCCAGGGATTATCAAAGATCATTTCACACAGTAACCAACAAAGGTGTGAGAGCAAAAAATTAATTAGCAAGTAGTCCAATGGCTCACCCACAGTTCAAGAAACACTACAGCATTAAATGTTTGAAAACAGGATATAAACTTGTGCTACTTTGTAATGTCAGTGATAAAAATTACAATTTACAAATAATATTATATCATTACATTATTATTGACCTACTTTTATGAGATTATAAATTCACTTACTTGAAGAATTCTGATTTTTTTGGGCATACTGCACTTGTAGCTGTTAATTTTAATAGTTTATATAATTGTGTAAATGTGTTTGCAATCAAGACACACTACACTGAGCACTAAAATGAAAAGTGGGAACAGCTACTACTTTTTTGGTAGTGGCTTTACGTCGCATCGACACAGATAGGTATTATGGCGACGATGGGATAGGAAAGACCTGGCAGTTGGAAGGAAGCGGCCGTTGTCATAATTAAGGTACAGCCCCAGCATTTGCCTGGTGTGAAAATGGGAAACCACGGAAAATCATATTCAGGCTGCCAACAGTGGGATTCGAATCAACTATCTCCCGGGTGCAAGCTCACAGTCATGCGCGTCTAACCGCACGGCCACTCGTCTGGTAAAAGTTGGAACTTGTGACAATCAGCAAGTGTGACGACAACATTCAAACAAACATAAATTCAATACCACAATTTCTTTTATGCTTACAACAATGTGGAAGATTTATTTGAAAACTATGATATCTAGTATGTAGCACTACTGATCTGAATATTTCATTTCTACAAATTATCTGCTTCGGTGTCCACAAATAGAGGAATCTGACTTAATACACAAAACAACAGAAAAGATCATGAAAAAAGGAATCTAGCCATATAAATAATTTAAAAATGGCATGCTTTCACTTATTGCACTATTGAACATAGTCATAATTATATTGATTAATTAACCTAATTGAATTAGTTTGAAATTATTATATTATTTGCAATGTACATAAAACTTAACAATTTTGAATTTGCAGATTTAGTTTATAATCTACAAACATGGCTTTTCCTGTGTGTCACTGTACGAATGTACAAAATTACTTAGAATATCTGAAGTCAATATTTGCAGATGGAATTTCAGATGATAAAGATGTGATGAACACATGATGCAGAGACATTGAAAGAAAGAACACATTTTTCATGGTTGCTTAAATGTATTGAAAACAAATACACTTCAAAATTGCCTAGTTTTACCAGAGATTCCTTTTGTGAACATATAGTCAAAGATACTACGTGAGAGAATATTAAATATGATCTTAAAGTTCCTAAATATTTTAGATAATTTTCACCAATAGAATGTTAAGATATTAGCGTTTAAATGTAATCTCGTAAAGAAGGGATTAAACTGATAAAAATGGCTAGTTTTGGGGGACAAATCAACCACTACTGAATACAACTGAGAACAGGTAAAACATATTCCATATTTTATAGGATTTCTAGTGTACGTACGTTGTTTCTTCATTGATGTACAGCAACGGCTGATCATCAGCATGTTCTTCTATGAATATTTCCTCCTTAATACCTTTGGAAGGCTGTAAGTAAGAAATATGAAAAGTAGAATAAAGAAGTAAGGGAATAAAAATATATAGGCCTAAACAAAAAACAGCTGAGAAAATAAATTACATAGTGGCACAAGAAGAGTATAATTAATTTATCTCCCATGTTATAAATAAAAGAATGGAAAGGAAGAATAAAAAATCACTTTAAATGCATAAGAGGTTTGTGGCAAATGGTACACATAAACACATTATTACCAAGCACTGAATATTAAATGAACAGAGAAGAAGACAGTTTCATAAAATACAGTATTATACAATTTACACCAATTTCTATTTCTACTGAACACACAGCTCATCCTTAATAAATTTATATTATTTACAAAATTCCTCATAATATCTTATGTATTTAAAAACAAAATCAACTCATATAAAACATGTGGAATTACTTCAAATCATACTATACAACTGCTATTAGATTAAAATTTGCATTGGGGCTTGACCTTAGATGTTAGGCCCCTTTAAATATCATCATCATCATCAAAGTTTACATTGCATGTATTTACTTTATTTTTACACTTTTTGGAACCTAACTTACATAACGACCTGCTGCGTCTTAACCCGAGTCCCTTATGCCAGCATTTTTCGGACAGGCGATAAGAGGGATAAAAACTTGAAAAGGAACACACTGTAGGATAGCAAGAGGCAGGGTAGCATAGAAAAGGAGTATCATTTGTACACATGTAAATTCATAATTACCTACATAATTGTGAATATTCAGCAGAGTATATGTACACATACATGTGGGAATGGAGACAATTCCATGTATGTGTACACGTACAATTTAAGGAAAATAAATAATAATAATAATAATAATAATAATAATAATAATAATAATAATAATAATAATAATTGTTTCGGGGATACCGTAGTTGATAGAGGTGAAAGAAGTTGTGTAGATGAATGTGTGGATATGCAAAAACCGAAAGATTGATTTAAAACTCTTTGAAGTTGGCAGTTTTATTCCTTTTCTTGACCTTTCATTTTTCTTTTCAAATCTTAAATATACACACTTTGCTAGCTCGTACCCTTGCGTGACAAATATGGAAAAAAAACAACTATTTACAACATGAGCTTGAAGCTCTCAATTTACAGACTTTACGCGAGCACAGCTGCTCCCTTTCAATCAATAGTCAAGGAGACGGATCTTCCAATTGCTTTTACACCATCAGTAAGAACATATTTGCTCCACAAAATTATATAGCAGACTACTCTCCACACATTGTACCATTCCAGGCTTACAAAGGCACCATTCAGCCTTTACATCAATGCCTTTACAATTAATAGGAAGAGCGTCCTTGCTTTATGAATTCACACTTAAAAAACGTTTACGAAAATTCACATTTTTGAGGTCTATCAAAGGCACAACTTACATTTAACAAAATTAAACAGTATTCTCTGTCTTGGAAACTGCTGAACAGTCTGATACCTTTAACATGAAATAAATGGAGTTAAACAGAGGTAACAAGTACCCATTCTACAAGGCTTATGGTTAAAATAAAAGGTTAAATTATTGGCCCAAAAACCAAAATGATAAGAAGGCAAACACTGGCACTCCTAGAATTTTATATTACATCCATAAAAAATTATTTGGGCTCATGGCCCGACGTTACAGAGGCTAAGCCTATACTACGGAGGTGACTAGATGCAGAAAAAGGTTTAAGTTTCAAAAATTACAAGACAGAAAAGGTTACAAAATCATAGTCACCTCACAATCAAGTTGAGAGGAAACACAAGAGGGTACATCACTCTCTATTCCCTGATTTCTGTTAAGTTCCTTCGGCTTGGTTGAAACTTACATTTAGAGTTTGAACTTTACATTTTTAGAAAATGAAGTTACATTACGAAAGATTTGAAACCTTCCCCTCGAGCTAGCTATGGAAGACTATCAGATTTTCATCAGGATCTGCCATTACCTTGAACTGGTGGACCTCTCGAAGATGAACGAGGCGCGCCCGTCTCCTTTATAAATTCACATTAGACCGGAGTGATCACTAAGAGAACTTGGTCCAAAAGGTGTCAGCTTTTAAAGTAGAGGCGAAAGTTCCAGAAAACTCTGGGCTAAGCCCCGACACACCCCGAATTCGTATTGGATAAACAAATAAATACCAGAAAATTTCAAACGGTAGAAAAATAAATGAACAAAATTTCTCATTGGCCTACATCATAGTTGGCGGGAAGTGATAAAAGCGTTGTAGTACTTTGAACATGAAAAAACAAAAACGAACATTATAGTTTAAGATACCTTTACATACAAAATTTATCTACAACTTTAATAGTTCACATTAACACCAGAGGGAACAACATAAGTTTATAGTAGAGATATTTGTTCAGAAATGTTCAAACTTCTTGTAATAGGCGTTTCAAACTTTACTTTAAGGAGGACCTTAACGAAGGCGCTTAATTTAAATAAACATGGTGGGTGTACTCCAGTGCAATAACAATAATAAAAATAATAAATACTATCCCCAAATCATTACCAATACAATTCCTTGCTCCTCTTTCTCTTATTGTTGATCCCTATTTCGACAATGACTACCTATTTTCACATTCCCCTCTTCCCATCTTTCTATACATGGCCTGACGTGTCACTACTTTGTTCAGTTCCATGTTATTATATACTTTATTTCCCAGAACACTTCACTGTAATATCAAATAATCCCACATTATTCCTACCACTTTCAAAACAAGTAGACAATGCTTAAATCATGACCACCGGGCGAGTTGGCCGTGCGTGTAGAGGCGCGCGGCAGTGAGCTTGCATCCGGGAGATAGTAGGTTCGAATCCCACTATCGGCAGCCCTGAAGATGGTTTTCCGTGGTTTCCCATTTTCACACCAGGCAAATGCTGGGGCTGTACCTTAATTAAGGCCACGGCCGCTTCCTTCCAACTCCTAGGCCTTTCCTATCCCATCGTCGCCATAAGACCTATCTGTGTCGGTGCGACGTAAAGCCCCTAGCAAAAAAAAAGTCATGACCATAGAAATATCCATCATCCCTCTCTGTACATCGCATTAAGACCAAAACAATTAATTAATTAATCAATCAATCAATCAATCAATCAATCAACAGCATTTAGGGCTGTCAGTTGTTTATGTAGAAAAAAGACTGTGGAACTGTATGAAACAACTCCCTTGGTAAATTATTTCAATCACTGTATCATCTTCCTATAAGTGAACATTTGCAAAAATGTATCCCTTTAAATTCTAACTTATCTTCATGTTCTGATCTCTTCTATATTTAAAGAACAAGACTCAAATTACTGTAAATCATCAACTAATATCATTCCAAGCCATCTCTCCAATGACACCTCAGAATAAACTGCTCAATCCAATAGCTCGTCTCCTTTCTCAAATACTTCCCACCCGAAACTTTACAAAATCTCTGTAACACAACCCTTTTGTCATAAATCACCTACAAGAAATGGAGCTGTTCCTGTGGATTTTTTCCTGTTCTCTAATCAAGTAATACTGGTGACAGTCACATATGCTCATTGTGGTCTTGCTGGAGACTTACATGCCCTCTCCTCTACAACCCCTAAATGACCTCATAATCATATTAACAAATCTGTAAATTTTATTTTCAATCCTGTTTGTGTGATTACCACAATGTAGATCTATCCTTATCATGAATACCTAGGTACTTACAGAGATCGCCAGGACGAATGTTCACCCCATCAACACAATAATTAAACCAGAGAGGACGCCTTCCATTTGTCAAACACACAACCCGTTTACCAACATAACATTTCCCAATGTCCATATTACAATATCGTCAAGGTCTTTTCGCAGTCACTCACAATCCTGAAACTTATTTATTAGAAAGATCCTTATCTCTGATTTAAGTTCATTATTCATATTGTTTATATATATCAGAAAATAAAGGTCTCATAATACTGCCCTGTGGGACCCAATTCCATGACTGACACAGGATCAACTAAAGCTTCACCTACTCTAATGCTCTGAGTTCTACTTTCTAGAAATACATAGATGTGGTCCAATTATTAGGGTAAAAGAGATATTTCTATCTTTAGGTAAATTATCGAACTTTATAGCCTAATCCTAGAACATGTTTGGTGGTAAAGTTACCCCTTGGGATATCCCTGACCTAAATAATGTATTTTTTTCATATAAGGGCTACATTGAGAACCACGGTATAATTTCATTATTCAGGTGGTTGTGTTACTTTCGTAAGTGCTCATGTTCTGTTGTTTATCGTCTATATCGGCATATTGTTGCTGTATGGAAGTAAATAATGTAACCTGTTGTTATGTCTGTGCATTCTGTAAGTTACATGCATTATTGATAACATTCATGAGTTCAGTTGATATTTTATAAGAGTGGTTCCAAAGAACTGTCAAATTTTGAGGTTATAGGCAGACGGAAAGACTTCCGCGAATAAAGGCATTGTTAGAGAGCTACTTGTTGTGAAACGTTACTCACAGCAATAGGTAGCTTCTATATGCAAATATCACAGCAATCTGTTTGTAGAATTAAAGAACGTGAAGATAAGAGGAACACAATGTCAACAACGTGTTGGAAACTGTGTGCGAAAGAAGAAACTAACCCCAAGAAGTAAGCGAAAGTTGCTTAATTTGTCAGTAAGCAATCGCAAGGGTACTAGTTCGGATTTACGTAAGGTATTAGAAGAGTACTGGACATTTGTATCAGCCAGGACTGAGAGACGTGATCTGTTTAATGCTAGAATGAAAGCAAGACGACCTTGAAGAAAAGCAAAGATTACTCCTGCTATGGCTGCCAGGAGGTTCCAGTGGGCCAAAACTCTCCAAAATTGGTCATCTGATGATTGGAAAAATGCTAGTCCATGACAATTACTGTAATTCCTAAATTATCATTCATTATTCTATTTTTAAGCCAATGTAACTGATGTAACCGTACAGTACAGGTGTGCAATTCTTCTTTGAAACTGTACAGCTTATTGCAATTAGTTCTAGGCTTATTTGTTTTATTTATTTCAGGTTTGTTTTAGTGACGAATCGGTATTACCTGTCAAAGAAAACACAAGTCAATATGTCAGAAGAAAAGTAGGAGAAGCATTCCATCCAGATTGTCTGAAGCTAAGAGTGAAGCATCCAACATTAGTGATGGTCTGGAGTTTTATTTCTCGCCACGGCTGTGGACGATTATATATTGTAGAAGGAACTACGTGACGTGAACAGTATAGTATTAAGAACCCGTTTGCTACCTCAGGTGCAAGAGCGGTTTCGGCAAAGTGAATTTATTTTTATGCAAAATGGGACTCCTTGCCACAAAGCCGAAAATGTAATGGAATTTTTAAGGGAAAACAATACAAAAGTGCTTGATTGGCCTAGAAACAAGCCAGACATGAACCCCATATATATCTTTGGGGGATAGCAAAGAAAAATCCGAAAAACAATTATAAGGACAAAAAATGTCTTGATTGACAAACTCGTTCAGATCTGGTTTTATGATGACGATTTAGTCAGTGTAATATTTGATTGAGGGTATCCCGGTCAAATCAAGTCATTCATGAAAGCTAAGGGGATGCATAGCAATTACTAAGGTCATGAACTTAGAAATTGGTAACATCTTATGTGTTCGATTCTCAATTTCTTAATACTCTAATAATTTGGCCACATCTTTAATGCCACCGAGTTAGTCATTATTTTATCTAGCCCTACTGCACAAATTATTGTCAGTAGTCTCCCAAAATCTACCCTATCAAAAGCCTATGTCAATCGTGACACATTTGACTCCTGAATCTAATGTATCTCCTATATTTTGCTGGAATCTACCAGATGTGCTTCAGTGGAATAATGTTGTCTAATCGTGAACTACCTTCTATCGAACCACTTGGTAATTTCGTAAATGTGTTGAATATAATCAGAAAGAATGCATTCCAATAGGTCGCATGCAACACCAGTCAAGATGACTTGTGTGTAATTATTGGCTTTATGTTGCTCACATTTTCCTTATACACAGGGTGCTACAACATTTATTCTTCATTCATCCGGTATACTTGCTTCATATACACACTAATCAATTAAGAACTACAGATTTGGTTCTATATCTCAACGAATTGACTTTCGTATATGCCCAGACATTTTACCAATCCCAGCAGCATTTCTAGTTTTAAATATTTGTATCTTATTTTCAATGTCCTTTTTCGTCGTAGGTCCACGTGGACATTGCAAAATAATTTCAAAAGAATGGGTGAAATAGTCAACTGCATAAGATAATGCAGAAAGACATGACCAAACCATTGGTGACATGTCCTGTGCCTCGCGAGTGGCGGGTGCGATGCGCATTTGCCGATGAACGATGTCTTTTTTACGTGAGGCAGGACTCTGATGCCCATCGACTAATGGGGAATACATATTTCCATGTTGTATAATTGCTATTGCACACCTTTCTCAGTCTATCGACATTCAACACTGTACACAGCAACAAGACATAGTACCATGCAGTGTATTCTGGACTTCAGATGTGGTGGCATCCTTTAGTCACAGAGTGTTCCTGCGACTTCCCTTCATCTCATCCATACTGCCTTTATTATAATTCGCACCCCACTAGCAGTCAGTCTGGAGGCAAAATTCTAGATACATGAATCAATGTGGATGGAGCCTTTAGATGGTTCGGATGACTCCAGGTATTAACTCCCCTTTTTGTTCATTCTAAGGTTGAATTGTGAGAAATAGGTATACCTATTTTCACCTTGATGTTGCAGTCCCATTCGGGGTCTATCAGTAAGTGCAACATCATCTGCATATAAGAGAGTCCTAGGAACACTCCTATGCAGGTCCCATGTGGTGGTGTCCATGCTGAGGACAAAGGGCAATGGGGACAGAGTGGAACATTGGTGTACACACCAACTTTCACTGAGAAGCTCTCCGAGACGTTGGCAGCACAACATACACAACCTCTGGTGTTCGTGTATAGCATCTTAATTATAAGCAATTCTGAAACATCATGGTCATGAGTGCAGACCAGTCATATGGTGCTGAACACGGTTGAAACTCATTTTAATATCAAGGAAGGCAATGTACACTGCCTGCTGATGCTCACAGTGCTTTTCAATTAGCATTCTGGCAGTGAAATTGCATGAGTTGTTCCAGCACCCTTAATGAAGATGCACTGGTTAGCAATAATGCCGACGATTTCACCCAGTCAATAATGAAGGATACTCCCAAAGATCTTCTCATGGATATTTGGGGGCAAATTAGACGGTAATTTGCACATTCTGCTGGATCGACATTTTGCTTAAAAATAGGCACAAGGATGTTTGTAGTCCAATGACCTGGAACAGAGTCAGAGTCAACTCTGGTACCGAACAAGCTTGTCGACCCGTTGATAATGAATTCTCTGAATTGCTATAATTTTCAGAAGTTTCTTGGATGGTCATCTGCTCCTGGCGCTTTCTGGTTCTTCATACTCATCATGGCAACGTCGACTTCCTTTGATGTGAAGCATAAGATGGGGCTTGCCATCTGGAACAGGGGTGATGTGGGAATTCAATGCAGGAAAACTCTACAAATGTTGTTGCTAATGTTTGAGGATTTCCTGTTTGTCCTCTAATCACTGGTCATCTTTGCCTCTAATGCACACAGAGTGCTCAATACTTGTGTCAATTTTGGTCAGCTGGAAAATAGTACTTTTCTCCTTCTTTTGAGTTCAGTGGTGCACAGTTTTTATCAGAACTATACAGACAAAAAATCAAAGATGCTTTTCGTGTTATGTTCAGAACAATGGCTCAATCAGACTGGCGGGGAAAATTATTCCTTTTGAGAAAATGAGGTTAAATTGTTACTTCCGGGTGCGCGATTCAAATTGACGAGCTGTTGCCGTGTTTCAGGAAAGACAAGGGTAGGATTGTCTATAACAGGCAATACCCGCAGTTCATTTACTAAATAGCCGTAATTGCACACACAATTAAAGAACACACTGTATTTAAGACACACTTGTCAGTCAAGGAAAGCACCAGATTGTTTCTCCTCTCGTCTGTTTGTCGCAGTAATATTCTATGTTAATTAACATGCTCGAAGATGCAACGCTGACGCGTCGCGATTCTGTATTCCTTCACTCATAACATTGAAAATTCAATGACGTACTGAACGAAGGAATCAACACGCCCAATGGTTTGATTACAGTATATGTTCAATATAGCCTCCTCCTACTTCGCCGCATAGTTCACAATGGAGTAGTAGTGACAGACTTTGGACTCTGGCCAGGATGTGTAGTGTGTGGCGAACGGTTTGGAAGGCTGCCTGTATACTTAGTACAAGTATGACTACTCTTTCTATGGGGTTCACATAGTAGTCAATTCGTGTAGAACAAACTGTAAACTGCCTACCGGAGCTCGGAAGAGACTATGCGAAATGAACGAGAAACATGTGCATTCGCACCGAGCATTACCTCTGTCTCCCACTTCCCTTCCTTCTCATGACGCACAGCAGCTGACTCTCTGGCATATCAAATACAGCAAGTTCATCAATTTGTACTGCACACCCGCAAGTAACAAGGCCACTTCATTTCCTCAAAAGGAAACATTTCCCCGAGAATCTGACTTCACCATCATTCTCAACATTACACGAAGAACATCCCTGATTTCATTGTCAGTATAGTTCTGATACACCTTGTACACAGGTCATTACAGTGAGTGCGCCTCGATTCAGCGACAGGTTTCTTAGCAACACGTTCGACAAAGACAATTCTTTCCCTGTGTTCTGGAGTTTTTGTGAAACCCAGTTCATATACAGCATATCTTTGCGTTTACCTACACCGCGTTTTGTACTGGAGTCATCCATAAAAAAGGTTTAATTTTCAATACAGTAGGAACTAGGTTATGTTGTACCCAAGATTACTGTAACAATTGCAGTGAAAGATCTGTAGAATATGCCCAAATCTTGTCAATTGCATTCAGGTCAACGAGAGGCAAAGGAGAATATTACAGTTACTATCGAATTTGAAGGTACATGACTTACTCTGAATGTCGAGCACAAGACCAGTATTACACATGAAATCGCCCCCCCCCCCAATATTACAGGACAAGACAATTGTTTGGCAGCATATAACTTCACTTTATAGGTAAATTTTGAAATACGAACTTTATCCCAAATGAAACCTAAAATTTCTAATGGAAATGAGTTAGCCAAAACGCATTTAGAAGAGAAACAATAGTCCGGAAACTTACAAGCAGTTTTTAATTTAGAATACCATTGTTCAGAAATTATGGAACTCACACCCACTGAGTTTAACAGAGCGGTGACAGGTTCGTTATTTCCTTCAATTCTCAGGAATGGAACGAATCCTGGGACCTCTTCCGCAATCCTACGACATTCTCTAGGGCCTTCAAATGATAAATTAGAAGAAACAGAATTTTTACTAGGTTTAACGCTGGCTGAGCCTCGGGAAGGCAAACATGCTGGCTCAGCCGATGATACCAGTCATTTCCTGTTATCAGGGTTAGCGGAGGTGGCACCAGAAGTTGAGAAAGATGGTGTGTTGTTAAGATTAGTGCAATCCTTAGCAGGGTGAGAAAACGAGCCGCATTTAAAGTAGCTCCATTCCTATTTCCGCTCGATTTTATCAAGGGGCATTTTTTCGAAGGTGTTCGGTTGATCCACATGCATAACACTTGCGTGTTGGGAAGATTCGGCGAGGTGCAGGCCAAGAACTTTTAGATGACGGAGGGGACTCCTTAGCAACTCGTAAGGTGTCGGCGAACCTTACTCCTTCAGCTGACACAGCCATTACCTCTAATTCTGAAAAGGTTTGAGGACGAGATGCGAAACATAGGTACGACCTATAGGGCGGAGAGATACTTTCGACAATCGTTTGCACTCTTTTGTCTTCAGAGAAATGAAGAACGAATTCCCTGGTGTAAAACTTAATGTCTTGAATGAAGCCTGCAAGGTTTTCGTCCAACTGCTGTACTCTAAAGTAGAACTTTAGAATTATGATAACTTGGCTCTAGCCGGAATAAAGTTTGCCAGGAGGTGGGCGTGGAAGTCTTCTAAAGGGGATCGATCAGCTACGGCTTTAACTATTTTGAACGAAAGGACGCCTCCGGAATAAGGATACATCATTTAAGCATTTGGGAGCGAGAGAGAGCAATCACTAAGGCATGGTCTTGAAATACCACTAGACATCTTAAGACATAAATGACCTCATTAGCCGATTTTACCGAAAACATGGATATGCCCTTAAGCAATAGAGCCAATGGGTGAGGCAAACTACTGAAACCGGGTGACGTATTAGGTGACGGCACAGGAGTTTGAGAAGGCTCAAACACAGCGTTAGTCGAAAAGAAGGGTGGGATTTGTCTTGGATGACGAGACTCAGTTTCCAGTGGGACAGATGTTTGTTGAGTTGCAACAGATTTCCTACTTTCTATGGCTTTACTAGGATCCTCATCAGTAGCCAAGTTTACCAAAGGGACTTGGTCGCTTTTGGGAGTAGCGGCCCCAGGCAATAATTGACCAACTCTATTAGACACACCTGACAGATGTTCATCCGAATTGCTAGCCTCCTTAGCATGATCATCCTTTAATTCTATAGACAATAGGTACCTGGCCCTATTGCAGAAATGAAACAGCCTAGCCTGAACTCTTTTAAGTTGGTTGGCAGATGGATCACTCACTTCAAAAAACTAACTACAGACGCTAGCTCGGTTGTATTGCCTGTGATAGTGCATATAGCCTCATCAATTTCTTTCTCCCCAAACAATGGGATGCAAATAGCAACTTCTAATGACTCTTTGAGGTTGGGAATATCTGCCACAACCGTGCCTCCAGATTGGACGTTTGTAATTAGAAGCTCGTAAATTAATTCCTCCTTTCGCATTACCCGGGAGCGAGGACATCCGAGGACCAGAAATGTTGACAGAAAAATGTAATAATTTGGAAAATTTCCAGCAACTGAGAAAATTCTTAGGATTCGGAGCGGATTCTACGTTTAGCCGTCAAAAGGGGCTTTATCTAGACAGATTCAACCACGCTCTGCTACCACTTGTTACCGTGTTATTGTGGATCACAGAGGTGAAAGAAGGTGCTGGTGGGAATGGGTCTACCTGCAATAGTCAAAGATTAATTCAAAACTTTAAAATAAAGGTTATATTTATTTTCAAATATTAAATTTCAACAAAACTCTTCACCTGGTGAAAGAACAAGGTTTCAGGTACATAGCAAATTTGATACAAAAATGGAAACACCAAGGACTGGTAATTTATAAGTTATGAGCTTCAAGTTCCTAATTTACAAGTTTCTAACGTCGCTAATGTTGCGTTTAGTTACATAACAAGGAGAGATATCTCTCAAAACACAATTTTCAAAAGCACTTTGCTCCAACACTTACTTTTTTTCGGCCTTCCAAAGGCACCACTCAGTATTACACAAATATGAGAAGAGAGCTTACATGCTCTACAAATTCTACCAACGAGACAGCGCTCCCAAACTCTTAAGCCTACTCAGCGCAACCATTAACTATTGCAAGACGAAAAACAGCGTCTTTGCTCAATACAATTCAACCTTTAGGCCTGTCTAGGCACAACCTGCAATTTACAATTAATATGAAATTTAGTTGACACAAGGGTATCTAGTAGCCATTTTACTGGGGCTTCGTAAAAAAGAACAGGTTAAGTTACCGGTCCAAACTCAAAAATGCATGGAGGCATACACTTACGCTCCTTGAAAACCAAGTTTTAAACCCTACTTGGGTTTGCGGCGCGATGATGCAGAGGCTAATCCCAAACTACTGAGGCGACTAGAAGGACAAGTTAATTTATGATTTACAGGAGAAAAACAGCTACAAAATCATGGTCAACTCAAGATAAATTGATGGGGAATTCGAAAGGGTAACGCACACTCTATCCCCGATTTACAGTTTAAGACTTCATGAAATTTTACATGAGATAGAAGGAAGTTTACATTTTAGAAAATAGACGGTTACATAGTTAAAGATTAGAACTTTCCCCTCGGGTCAGTTTGCGGAGATAGCTACAAAGATAGAAAACTGGTGACCATTTCCTGTGCTGATGTTCTGCGTGCTGAAGAATGAGGAACCTCGCCTCCTCTCTAACACACACAAACACACTCAGAAATTCGACGATATCAGACAAGTTAACATGAAAAAGCCGCAGCTTTTATACCCGAGAGGAAGATTCGAGAAGGCTCAGGACTAAATCCGGACACACCCTCTCATTTTTATTGGCTAAACAAAAGGTTACAAGAAGCCTACGATTGACTGAAAAATAAATGCACAAAATTTGTTATGGCCAGACTCCAAAACTGGCGGGATGAGAAGGAAATGTTGCAAACCTTGAAGTATCAAAAATAATGAAAGTCAATTCAGTTGAGAAAACCTATAAACACAAAACTCATTTAATTCTCTAATTATTCCACTTTGCACTAGAGTGCATGACCTCAGTTCTTTAGTAGAGACATCTATGGAGAAATGTGCGAACTTCTTGTGATACATCAAAACAAAACAAAGAAATCCAGTCAGTATAGGAGACTTTAAAATAACATATTACTCTATCATTTAGAAGTGACATCTTTTGATCAATGTCCCAACTTCATGCGCTAGCTGTTTCAAGTTTTCTATGATAGACAACGTTCTCAAACGCACTTATTTAAATGTGCGGGGTTGAGGTGTACCTCCTGGTACAGTAATAATTTGAGCTCAGAGATCTGAATTCTAGAGTTATTCTAGAATTATAATACTGCTGATATCACTTAACAGATTAAAACTTAAGTGTTCAGAACTGAAAAAAATGTTCGCACTGCATGTGACGGAATATAACACAGAGCTTATCCTTTTGGACAGCTGAGTATCATGCTAATTAAATGACTGCACACTGAACGTGTCCATTTAATTGAAAACAACTGAAGTTTGAGCTGCGAGAAATTAAAAAATCTACATAACAACTGGTAATGTAACTCGGCAATCTTTCCCTTGGAATGCTGACTACCATAGTAAATAAATTATTGTGTGTTAAATTCAAAAACACCCAACCTTTGAGCTACAAGAAATGAAAAATTCGCCGACCCGACTAGGATTCGAACCCGGGACTCATTTACTTGGGAAGCAAACAGGCGCACTAACTAAATGACTGTACATTAACAGCTTATGTGCTTCACTGAAACACCTAGCTTTAGTGTTACAAGATTCAAAGGAAAAAATCACCAACAGAACCTGGATTTGAATGTGGAGCTCACTTGGACACAAAGTTGAAGTGTGATTCAAATAACTAACTCTGAAAATTTAAACTTCTAATTGTGAGCAAAGAAAACAATCGCTGATTTGGGTTCTAAAGACCTGGATCTAACTTCGCCTCAGAACTAAGGGGGTTAAGTTCATAAGAAGAAGAAATGTTAAAAGTCCTCAACCCAACCCGGAATCGATGACGAGCTTTCCTTTCACTGAAGACTAAGTGTGAACGATTAGCACAAACAATGTTAACTGAATGTGGAGAGAGAATGCAACAAATTTTGTATTAAGTGAGTTCGTGATATATGTGCGTCTCAGAAAGAAAAATGATTGTAGGAACATTCTGATTAGACTTGGAATATGTGCTGTGACATAAAATACAAAGTTCATGGTTTCTGCAATTAGCCTACTATGCACATCTCAGAAAAAGAACATTGGTGGTACAACCAAGTTGACTAGACTTGGAAGTAACTTATTTGCTAAGACTGCACTGCACTGAGCTCTGGGCTGCAGATTTAAACCCTGGAGACGTGTAATTGACTGCTGTAATATTTACATCACATGGTACCTAACATTAGAGCAGCGAGCAAATAAAAAAATCCTCGGCCGCCTGGGAATCAAATTCGGCACACTTTCCCTTGGACACTTATCATATTAGCTAAAGGATTCAAAACACACAACCTTCGAACTAAAAGAAATTAAAAACCACCGATCAGACAAGGAATCGAAGCAGTGGCTTCTTTACATGGGCAAGAAACAAGCATGCTAACTAAATGACTGTACATTAAAAGCTTGTGTGTTTAATTGAAACGCATCAAGTTCGACTTCTTTTCATAGGGGGGGGGGGGGGAAATAATAATATTCGCTTTACGTCTTACTAACTAGACTCGAACATGTCAAAAGATTGCAATAATAAATTTGAAGATCAAATCTGCTTTCATGCTGAATACTCAACATTCATGCACAATAAGAAAGATAAACCGCCTGAGCTACTGAGCTCGGCTATTCAACTATTAAGTGCCAAAAACACACCCACACATTTAATGATGATAATAACAAATTGGTGGATCCAACCCACCGTCATACTGAATACTCAACTGCATACCCAACAAGAAAAAATTAGCTGGTGACGGAATTTAGTGCTGCAGGAGTTTGCGTCTTATCAGAATCACCTACCCGGTAATAAATAATAAAATCCCCGACCCAGCTGGGAATTTCCAAATCTAATAAATTTAAATCAGTCTGGATTACATACACAATAATAATTTGCAGGATCCAACCCACCTTTGTACTGAATACTCTACATGCATACCTGATAAGAAAAAGAAATCTAGTGCCAGAATTTATTCCCGCAGGAGTTTGCATTTTATCAGAATTACCCTATCAAGAATAAAATCCCAACCTAACTGGGAATTAAAACATTCTAGAATATTTAAATCAGCCTGGATTACACCTACATGCACATCATTCCTGTAATATTCAATCATTACCAAGCAAAGTGCTTATCCTGAACCATAGACATGTTCCACATTCAGTTGTCAGAGACCAAATGGGATATTCTACTGTAGTTTCTAACAATTAGGCTCACATGAACTCAAATTTTCATGCAGCATTTAATAATGGATCAGAAAATACATGAAACCTATCCAGTTCTCCAAAACAAAAAATTGAGGAGAATCTGTGATGGATAGGTTAGTATAATTACTTACAAAGGATAAAAGATGATCGTCAAAGAGACATATGAAAGTGCCGGCCAAAAAGTGGTGTAAGATGGACGGTACACAGGGGGGATGATATAAATAATACATAAGCAGTCACGCAAATAGAAGGACACTAGTGTATGAACAAGAATTGGCTACTTCGAATGTAATGAAACACAAGACACAACAAGTTACAAATAGTAATGCACAAAAAATATTGAAATATATTTCAAAACTAATCACAAAGGAAATCTCAGTGAGAGTGACACTAACATTTAAATTAGACTCATTAAAAAGAACAGATGATTACTAACCAATTGTACAATGAGAAATAAGAAACATTATGGAGGATATCGAATTTAAAATGAATAGGGGAAACACGCTGACTTAGTGACAAGACGACTACAAATGAACATAATCATCAACAATACAGTTTGTTGCCATGGTCCTAGACGGTTGAATCAAGATCATTTGAGTAGTCCAATATGAAAACATAATGTTCAAATTAATCTCCCAATTCAAAAATTGCCACTAATGCTTCTTACGCTCAGGCATAATGATCTGCTCATAATAAAAGTTGCAGTATTACACAAGGTATACAGAGTAGCTTCATATTGTTTGCAAATTATCTGAGATTAATTCAACAATGATACAAAAGGTTATTGAGATCCACCTATTCAATACACATTGGGTTCTTAAAATTAAGATTTACATCTTGTCAAACTAATTGAATGGGACATGTTTCGCCCACTGCATGGGCATCATCACCCGTTATCTCATGCCTAAGGAATAAAAATCAGGATCCTGAATACTCTAGTAAAAGTGTCACATAGAGAAACATGTGTTATAAAAATGCGGAAGCTTGTTGCAAGTTCACAAACGACAATTTACACAATTAATACATGTCTAAATAATGTGTGAATAGTGGTTAATGTTGGTGGAGTTTTACTTTTATATCTTTAAACCATTTTTAAAAATAGCTAATCTGAATGATAAGAATGTCTATGGCTAAAATTATGGCCTCAAGTTACAAGTTCAAAGTATGAATGGAATCTGGTTTAAAACAACTAAATATGAAGTCGTAGAATGATTACTATAAACCTTAAGTAGTTTTATCTTTGAAAGATGACACTGAATATTCTATGAGTCTAGTGTCAGACCTAAGATGAAATGCTGGTTAATAGAGCAAATGCCTGAAAGGCCTTACATCTGATCTGTTTTTGATAAGCTCTATTGGTGAAAGATATCTAATTCCCTCCATGGGAACTTAGAATTTTCCATTCTGAATATTCTTGTAGGAAGCTTGTAGGGTTATCAAAGAGTGTACAGCTGTGTGACTGATGGATTTGTTATTGTTACTAAACAGAGTGTCCACCAAATGAAGATGTTGAAATTGTGCTTATTAAATTTCAAAACTTGGAAATTAAATCTAGTACAATTAAATTCAGTTTAAGATTCTAAACAAATTGATTACCAATACTGCTGCAGTGAAGAAATTTCCTTGTATACAGACACCAATGACTGTCGAGCTTCTGCAATCACCCTCCACTTCTGTTCTTCTAATTCTTTCAGCAACAAAGCGGCCTTAATACCCTGCTGCAAACACAAATTGTGTTCTGCCTACCACAGCTAGCACAACGAACTCTATCACATATGACTCCACTGCTTCTTCTTCTACTTCCATTAAAGAAGGTTCACCAGAGGTGAGATATCTACAGAAATATCTTTCAAGAGAGCAAGTAACCAAAGCTGAGATTATATGGGGCATGCATACTGGCATGCAACACCATTGTTCATGAGCCAGTGAAACTAGTGTACATTTGTTCCCGTTAAAGTTTCCAGACTCTGAAATCACTTCGAAAGTTCAACTACACAGAACAAAAGTTGCATATACAATCACTCATGGTTTGGCTTGTTATTTTCATAAACAAGTTCTTGAGATGTGAATTAAGTGCACACATTTCACAATTGGTTTGATGAGTCACTGAATAAAGATTCTCAGATGGACCAAATGGATCTTGTAGTTTGTTGTTTCAATCCTGATACTAATGATGTATGCACTTCTTATTTTGATTCCGTGTATCTTGGTCACTCTACCTCCTAGGATTTGTTAAATGGTTTTTTGCAAGCACTGCAAGGACTCAATCTAAAAAACTCTAACAAATTTCAATGGATGGTCCAAATGTTAATAAAAAATTGCTTCAGGATATTGGTAATTTATTAAATGATGATCCAGATGCTCCTATTTTGGTGAACATTGGACCTTGTGGCTTGCATACTGTGCACAAATCATATAAAATGCCCGTAAAAGAAACCCAGTGGAATATTGCAGAGTTTCTTCGTGCTCTTCACTTCTTGTTTTGCTACGTTCCTGTAAGACATTATTTGGGTTCCAAAGTATTTCCTTTGAAATATTGTGCTATAAGATGGCTTGAAAATTCAACAGTCATTGAACGTGCTATAGATAACCTACATAATGTTGACAAATATGTGGATGGGAAAAACAGAAGCAAGAAAAACCCAAATTTAACAGCTTCAAAATAGTATCTACTTCACTATCACTAAGATAGTGTATACACTTCCTAAGAATATCCAACACTAAAATAAGAATACGTATATTATTATTAAGAATAAAAGAAATAAGTTATTAGCGGCTAATGACTGGCATGGGAAGGATGTTTTGGCTGATTGAGACCATGGCGCCAACTTTTGTGGAGTCACATTCTTGCCACTTGTCTTTCATGAACTATACTAATGTATGGTACACAGACAAACTATATACTAAACAACAGAGGGATGTAAATAAAATTACGTCTACACTGAAGACTACTAAACCTATATCGCAAACGCCGAGCCAGGTAGTTTAACCACGTGGCTGCCACTTGGTGATGTATTGTAGACAATACAATTGGCTGGCAGGTTTAGAGATTGCACTCAATCTATATAAATCGATATGAATGGCAGCTTGGGATTGGCTGGATCAAGACCGAACTCATAGAATCATACTTCACAATCTCATGAACTCCAAACCTACGAAAAACTTTCATCATACCATGTGATGTCACTTTATTTTAAATCGTGTTCCCTATTCACAAAATTACACCTGATATTAGAAGCTAGTAGTCGTGCCTCAAGATTCCGAACACCTCACATGAAAGGCAGATAGATATGGTTTATTTTAACTGGCAAAGTTAGGGACACATGTTCCTGTCTTACACTTAACCAGTGAAATACATAAATAACATAAAATAAGAATATTTGAATACTGAATTTAAAAAGAGACAAACAAATTACTATGTTACTGTGCTATCCTGCTGTACATAAAATATACATAAAATATCTATTATAAAACACAATATTTATTTATTTATCATTATTGAACATAACACGCGTTCAGCCCAAATACATGTTCACAATGCAATAATAAAAATAATAATAATAATAATAATAATAATACTAATAATAATAATAATAATAATAATAATAATAATAATAATAATAATTGTTCTGGGGGATTCCGTGGAGCAGAAAGGGGTGAAAGAAGGTGCTGGTGTTGAATGGGTCTAACTATGATATCAAAAATTAATTTAAAACTTTCAATAAAGGTTATATTTCTTTTAGAATCTCAAACTTAACAAACAATGTTTTCAGGTACTGGTAATCAGGTAAAAAATAGCAATAGAGATACAAAAATAGGAAAACCCAACAATAGGTAATTTTAAAATGTTGATCTTCAGGCTCCAAATTTACAAGTTTTGCAAATGTTGCGTTAGTCAGATAAGGAGAGATATCTCCCAGTACACAGTGTTCATGAGCACTTTGCTCCAACAGTATCAATTCATGGCCTTCCAAAGGCACCCCTCAATATTACAGTAAACTTAGAAAAGAGCTTACATGTTCTCCAACATCAACCGATTTCTAACAGCCCGCTTAAAGCAACATTACAAAAAACCTTACGATCTCTGGCCTCTCTCGCCACAATTTACAATTTAAAATTACTTTTATACAGGGGTATCTATTACCCAAACCAGTGGGCCTTCGAGGAAAAAGAACAGGTTATATTAATGGCCCCTACACAACCTGAATGGAGGCGTAAATTTGCGCTCCAAGATAATGAAGTATAAAATCCCAACTCGGCTCTTGGCCTGATGATACAGGCGCTAATCCCAAGCTACTGAAGTGACTCAAAAGAAGGTTCATTTAAAGCATTACAGTAAAGAAAAACAGTTACAAAATTTTGTCATCTCAAACCAAGTTGAAGGGGAACTCGAGAGGGTAAAGCACTATCTATCCCCGATTTAAGGTTGAAGACTTTATGAAATTTTACATTACCAAAAGAAAATTTACATTTTAGAAAAGGTTGGTTACATAGTTATAAATTCGAACCTTCGAAGTTTGCGGAGACAGCTAGAAAGATAGCATACTGGTGGCCATTACCTGAGCTGTTGGTCTGCCTGGCGAAGAATGAGGCCCTCCTGTCTTAACACACACATTCAGAAAGACGACAATCAATGAGAGAAGGTAGTCAGAAAGGCTGCTGTTTATATATGCGAGGGGACGGTTCTAGAAGGTTCTGGACTAATCCGGATATACCCTCTCAATTTTATTGGCAGAATCAAAAGTTACACTCAAAACCAACAAGAAGCCTGTGATAGGCTGAAAAATAATTACACAAAAATTGTGATTGTTCAGATTAAAAACTGGCAGAATGAGAGAGAAGTGTTGCTAAACTAGAAAAATATTAAAAAATGAACATAAATTTAGTTGGTAAACATAAGAACACAAAACTTCTTTAAATAACTACTTCCTCCGTCTTGCACCAGAGTGCATGACCACAGTTTTCTTGTAGAGATATCTATGGAGAAAAGTTCAAACTTCTTGAAGTAAACAAACACAGAGCAAATAAATCCAGTCAGTTTAGGCAACTTTACAATAACACTATTATTCAGTACTTCAATGTTGACATCTTCAGGTTAATGTCTGATCTTCTTCATGCCGTAGCTGTTTCACGTATTGTTCGCTAGATAGACTTGTTTAGGCACTTCTTTTGAATGAGCGGAGTTGAGGTGTATCTCCTGGTACAATAAATAATAATAATAATAAAATGAGAATCTATATACTAATTTGATACAACTAAGACTAATCTAGCCCCACCCTGTCATTGTATACTCCACGTAACCGCCACAACAGATCGTTGCTGCAAGAACCGCTGATTTCGCGTTTCTACAGACTCTGCACATGCCCATGTTTACTCAGCTGCTTACTTTGCATTCCTTGTTCCCTGACCAACTCTCTCTGGATTCAAGTACACCAAATGACAACAATTGCATACTATCCTGCAATATCGCAATCAGTAGAGCCTCTACATTTCCAACTTACCATACTATTCACCTACTCCACTAACTCAATGCTCTTTGTTATCACTCGGTCATAGATAACCTCCAGGCTGGAGTTCTACCTTCTCCACTATACACACATCACCAGCACTTCACTTACTACTAAATTTACCAAACAAACTCTATCCACTGAATATCACCATCGTATTAACCAAGCCTCCCATAAACACACGTCATCATTCCAAACACACAACCCCATATCCTCTCTAACCTATACTTCATCCTCGTTGAATTCACTGCACATACCTCCATTACACTTAATATCAACAATTTCATCATACAAACACCAACAACCATATTCATTACCACCTTCATTCTTACCACACAAAAAAAAAGGCTCAAACTCCACTCCAATTCTGCCTCCTTATTCACTCCTCTCACTTTACATCTCTTACACATACACCTATTACCCATATGACTCTCCCTCTTTCATCTTTCTCTCATAGGAATTTTTTATCGCACATAGATACCAGTTCAACTCTCCTCCTTCTTTCCATTCCTTGATAATCCACCTTATAATAATCTGCTCATCCCCTTTTCCTAATACTTCCCGATGCTTGGCATTCAATAAACTACTTCTTAACTAAATTGTTTCTCTACAATTACCTAATAAGTGAAAATTGTCGTTCACTGCCCCACATAGTATACATACTGTCTTATCTCTACCTTTTAACCAACCCTTATTCTTATGTAGTCCCATCAGCCACCATACCAACCCACCCCTGTTTAACCTATCAATGTATCTAATATTTATCCCCGTTACTTCCTCTACCTTATTAAAAACACTGAGATAACTTCTTAATCTACTCTCTCACAATAAAATCTGCCTATGTATATCTCTTTTTTTTTTTTGCTAGGGGCTTTACGTCGCACCGTCACAGATAGGTCTTATGGCGACGAATGTATATCACTAATCCTCCTCAAAAGCACATTCAGTCCCCTGGCTTCTGTCTTCATCCTCACCTCCCCCACATGTACTCTAAGTCTATTATCTCTAAGTATACCTTAATTTTTACTAGCCAGCATCCCTTATGCATGCTCTTCCTTTGTTGCTCATACGCAGCTTGTAAACCCTCTCACGTTCTTGTCTCTTCAAAGTCATCCAATACCTAACTACTCTTTTCACACACTCAAATTCCAAATCATCCCCAAATATTAATTCCACCCCTGCATTAGCTGTGCACTGGGGAAGCCGCATCACCGACTTACCAAAATTCATAATGATCCGTCTTAATTCCACTCTTTTATTCATTCAACCCATACTTCTGCACCATACATTACCCTACCAAAAACCACCGTTCTTAAAACTAACCTCAAAGTTTTGTAACTGATTCCCGGAAATTTACCCAGCAAGATTTTGACTGATGCTAGGGCAGCCTTCCCTTTGCTTCTCGATCTTCTAATCTTAACTACCTTGCTTTAAATCCACTCTAGACTCTAAGGGTCTGCTCAACCTATCGTCTGCGATTTTTACACAGCAACTGACCACCCTATATAAAGCTTCCACTGCCCTTATCATCTTTTCTGAAACCCCAAAACTACACAATTTCTCTAATAGAGCCCCTCTATTCACCACATCGAACACTTTTTCAAAGTCAATTGTCGCTAAATACACCTTACTTCTTGACAGACTCATGTACTTCTCCATAACCATCTTCACTATCATTATATTGTCAACTGTTCTTTTCTTTCTCCTAAACTACCCTGGATATCTGACAATACCTTGTTTCTTTTGGCCCATTCACTTAACCTGATCACCAACACCCTTGAATAAATTTTACTTACAGAATCTAACAGAGATATTCCCCTATAATTATCCATACCGCTTTTGCTACCCTTTCCCTTATATATTGGACATACAAATCCTGTCTCCCACTCCATAGGGTACTTTCCCTCGTCAAAAATCTTATTAAATAGTTTCACTATGCCCTCTATCATGTCCCATTTTTGCTAATTCATTTTCAAAACTTATTACTGATCCCATTGCAACCCCCCGCCGCCCTGCCCCTGATTCTTATCACTCCAAAGGTTTCTTTCCTTGTAATTTCCTTGTCTAGATCATAAATTGCCACTCTCCTATTCCTCCAAATTACTTCTCCCGCTGTCTCACATGACCATACCTCCCCCTTCCCCCGAGTAATTCACTAAAAGAGCTCACCCACTGCACCTCCTCAATTCTCGTTTTCTCTCAGCTCCTTCCACCCTTAATTATTCTGTTAATCCTTTCCCACACTGTTTCAATGCTATTCAACTTACATTCCTTATTTATGGCTTCAGTCTGTTCCTCCAACAACGCCTTTCTTGCCTCACAAATTTTCTTTTTATAATTTTTCCTTAACTTACAGAAGACCTCTCTTTCTGCCCTCCCACCTTTTTCCTATCCTCTCCTAAGGCTAACAGCACCCTCTTCCCCGTTCCTTCACACTCTTTATTAAACCATTCTTCACCCTCTTCCTTTTTTCTCCTTTTGAATTTTTCCGTCTGAGCTATCATCTATAAAACACAATATAAATAAACATTTCCTAAGTATAATAATATAATACCTGCAAAAAATTAATATACAACGAATTGCAACAACAAAAACAACAACAACAATAATAATAATAATAATAATAATAATAATAATAATAATAATAATAATAATAATAATAATAATAATAATAATAATGCCTTATTATTATTTTATAGACAAGCCTAATATTTACAAATAATTTGTCCAATTCCAGAAATATATCACACTAATGAATATTACAGTTTTTGTGTTTTCATTGCCAGTGAAAAACATTACAAAATGGGGATTGGGTTAAGGTTAACTATGCTGGGAACCACAGCTGAGTATGCTCTATCACTATTGATGAATGATATAATAATAATAAGAACAAGAAGACAAACAAGAAAGGTCAGGATGAGAAGGAGAAAAAGACGAAGAAGAAGAAGAAGAAGAAGACAAGAAAGAAGAAATCTGTCACACTACGAGCTCATTTCATAGAGGTATTTTGAGCACATATTTTAGGTCATCCGTGGTTTGATATCCCTCTGACCTCCTGCAGAAGGAAGTTTCATTCACGGCTGGCCACAACAGTGAAGGAATTGTTGTAGGTTGACGTTTTATGCTTAATAATAGCAAGCAATGTCTAGCTCAGTGCTCTGGTGTTTTTATCATAGCACTCAGAAAGGCTATGAAATCATTCATACAGGTAAGATGGGGACTGTAAGGTAAGGATTCGGTGCAATGAAGTCAAGGTATGCAGCTTGCATCTCTCTTCAAAGCATAGCCATCCGAAGACAACGTAAGACTGGGTAACATGATCTGAAAATTTCAGATTATATATAAATCTTACACAGGCATTCTGTGCACATTGTAGTTTATATCGAAGCTCTGTTTTCATGTCTTTGTAAACTACGTCAGAATAATTGAATATTGGAATAACAAGGCTTTCAAATAGTTTCTTCTTTAAACTGAATGGAAAAGTAAATTTGAAATTGTTTAATATGTCCAGCAGTGCGAAAATTCGCCCACTCACAGATACTGTCTGATCCGTCCATGAGAAGTGCTGGTCAATGAACACTCCGAGACGTTTTACGCTCTTGCGAAAGTATAAAGCTTTGTTTTAAAGTCGTACGTCAGAGTTCGGTAATTATTGGAAATGGGTGGGCTACTGTTATGGTTTGGGAATTTTGGGGTTTAAAATAAGTCCATGCTGGGAAGACCATTTGCTTATGGCCTCTAGATCCATGTAAATTTGCTCAATTGCTTTCGAAATGTCTGTTGGTTTTGCATGGATGTACAATTGTACATCATCAATATTAATGTGACATTTACAATGAGTCAGCAGTTTAGCCAAGTCTTTGATATAGACAGAAAATAGCAAGGGAGCTAGGATTGACCCTTGTGGTACACCCATTTCACATATTGCCATGAAGGAAAGGTACCTTGTTTGACGACACGTTGTTGACATTCGTGCAAATAGGCTCCCATCCATCTCAGAGAACTGTAGGAGAACCCTAGGTGATAAAGTTTGGATAGGAGCAACTCATGCTCTACAGAGTCAAATGCTTTCCTGAATTCCAATAATACTATAACTGTCAGTTTTTGCTCATCAATAGCCTGTCTTATATCATCTGTCACGCTTTGTAAGGTAGTACATGTACTGTGCTTTTGTCAGAAACCTGACTGGTGTGGGTCTAGTATGTCATGGTTGTTGAGATAGTTCACAATTTGGTTAAGCACTATGTGTTCGAGTCCCTTGGCTATTATAGACAGTATATTAATAGGTCTGTAGTCACTGTTTAGTCTACGAGATTTTGTTTTCAGTAAAGGAACTACCAGGGCCATTTTGCAGACAGCTGGTAATACACTGTTTTGAAGGGAGAAGATGTATATGAATGTCAATATTGGATTAATAGCATTGATAATTTTCTTTAGCATTATATTACATATATTGTCCACCCTTGTGGATTTAGTTTTAATTTGCAAGATATATGCTTTCACTTGCAGGAGTGTGAAATAACTACAATAAAATTTGCCTCTGCCTATGGATGGTGTGTTGTAATTTGCACTCAAATGATTTCCGTTTGCTTCTTTGTTTTATTGAACATGGGAGTATACGAAGTGATTATTCAGTTCATAAAGAGAAATCCCCAAATCATCTAGCTTGTCTGGTTTGTCCAGATTGTCGGACTGAACTTCCACAAGGTAGCGGGTCTTAAAAGTCAGGTTTTATAAGGTCATGGGCGTAACGTAGCAGAGTGTTTTTTACTATCTGAGTCGTTTTATTACATAGGCGTTTGTAACAGATAAAGTTTTCCTATGTTGGGTAATGTTTATATTTTCTATGAGCTGCATCCCACTTAGCTATAATTGCTCTAATATCATCAAATAGCCATAGGGAGAGTCTTTTACAGATGTGTGTTGTTCGTAGAGGAGCGTGTTTGTCGAAATTATGTGGTATCATGTTATTGAAAATGGTGACCATGTCGTCAATGTTAGGTCTATGAGTTATCTTCTGCCACGGCATCGAAAAAGCGTCTTCCAATAACATTGAAAATACGGCTATAGTCTCTGTAAGTAATTTACTTAGGTTTATGTGTGGGGCATTGCAGCGCATAAGTCATAAACATAATGACATGGGCTGACAGTCTGGGAGCAGATGTTTGGCCATGATGTAATACTCTATCAGGGTTGTTCATTACTATTAGGTCCAGTAGTGTGTGTGGAGTTTAAGAGTGGTGAGTGGGAGAAAGTGGGAGGATTGCCATACTGCATGCCTGAAACTAATTCAATTGATGGGTGATTTCGGAAGAATTTGTAACTAGAATGTTTGTATTGAAGTCTGCGATCATTATAACATGTTCGTACGTAGGTAACAGTCTGTAAAGATAAGTCTCTACGTCATTCAGGCAGCGAGTTTTAGGTGGCTTGTATACAGCACCTACTAAGCATTTCACAGTAGAGACCTGTATCTCTATGAATATGTACTCAGGTTTTCGCTCACACTGATACTGATAGATAATTTGAGGTTTCAAGCACAAAGAGACAAAAGCACAGACCCCACCTCCCCCTTTGGCAAGTCTGTCATTCCTCAGAAAGCAGTAGCCAGGTAATTTCAGATTCTTAGCCTGATGTTTGGACTTTCAAACAACTTTCTCTCCATAAGATTATATTAAAGGACAGTGATATGAAAATCGCTTTTAATTCATGTATACGATTTTGAGAAACTAAACTCTGGGCAATAACGTGACATATGTGAAGTGCGCTTTTATGCCCATTTAGGGCTGACTGGAGATTGTGTTGCAGCTTCAAGGGGTGGGGTTTGGGTCAATGGACTAGCAGGTAGACCGGTTGAAAGGATAGGTGGGGAAGGCGAAGTGTGTAAAGTATAGCTATGGTCAGAGGGATTACGGCTGTTTGTGGTGTGCATTGCCAATTCCTAAAATGAAACTAACTAGAACACAGCATGTGACTACATTCCATGAATGGTCAGCAATTAACGTATTTTAGAAAATTACATTGTCAGTAATAATAATAATAATGATAATAATAATAATAATAATAGTGATACCATGCAGCAGCAGAATAGGCATACAGAATACTCAAGTAGGAGCTTATTCGACATGTTGATGTTAGATCTATGTAGACGTAATACCGAGGCCTGATTTAAATTAGAACCAGTTAGGAAAATTTTATTAAAGAGTAAGTAGATTGACAGGTGGTAGGATAAAAAGACAGAATAGCAAAGAGATATTTAGATAAATAGATAAATAAATACAGTAAATGGATAGATAGATGAAGATAGCGAGATAGATAAAGTTACTTGAAAAAAATAAAAAAGCTAGCTTCTCAACTGTGACTAACAGTAAAGGATGGGAGTGGACTAACATTGTCAAGTGATAAGGCAGCACTGCAACAGAAGCTTAAGCCATAGGAAGTTCCTTTAAGTGGCACTCTTAATTTCATCCCGTTGGCCTTCTTGATTACAATGTCTCCTGAGTCAGTCCAAGTGTTTGTAAGACCAAAATGCTGGATTGCTGTCTTCAAGATGAACATTCTGATAGCCATATGATCTTCACGTATTGTTGTGGATGAGTCTTTCAGTTTTCTTTTCCTAGTGAAGACATCCTGCCGTGAGCGATAAGACACAAATTTCACTAGGAAGGTCTTGTTTTCCCTGGTGATCGAGGTCCTACTCTGTGACACCTATCAATGTCATTACGTCTAACATCTGCTCCTACTGCTTTGCACATCTTGAGCACTAGTTCATCACAGTTTTCGTTGGCACATTCGAGGATGCCAGAAATTTTTACATTATTTCTCCTGCTGTATTGCTCAATTGAATCGCACTTGGTGTCCACATCCTCCTTCAGTTTGTATATTCCCGGCTCTTTCTTATCAACTTTTTCAGTTAACTCTGGAAATGCTTTGATATTAAATCTTAAACTTTCTTCAAGTTCTTTATGACCAATTTTTTTAAGCGGGTCGAAATGGCATACACAATTATTTCAAGGAAGCTGTCCGAGTTAATGAAGTCGCACAGCCAGCACTTCACGAGGCAGTCTACGTTGGCAGCACTGGTAGTGGCTGGGCTTCCAACTCCATTGTTTTGGTGGCCCGTTTTTGTTACAATGCAAATTTGGAAGAAAAAGACGATCAATACCGACAAAACGTGTGGGTATATCGATTCGTAAATACAAACGTAACACTTCCACAAGTTTTTATCACTTCCACTGCTGAATAACACCTTCAAATCACTTGATTACTGTGGAGCCTCACTCACCCATGTCCGTCACCAACCATTTCATCAGATAGGTTAGAAACTCAACATGGTACAGCCCGAACGGTGTCACGATGCATTACACATTTACACAAGGTTTTCCTACATCAGCACAATTAATAATTGTAATAATAATAATAATAATAATAATGAGAACTCGAATGAGTACTAACTTCAAGTGAATTTCACACTTTCCTGCATTTAGTCAGTGTTTGTAGCCTTTTTTTTAGAATTTACGAGGTAGTGACTATCACACATGTCATTGCTTAGTAAACAAACACAGTGTGGAAGCCATACATTTAAGCGATTAGAATACTTAGAACACGATATAGGCCTCGCCATTCTCCAACAACACAGAATATACGAGAGTAAGCAGATCAAAACATTGAAAATTTAATTGATCATAGTCGCTACTGCTTGCTATAGGCTATCCATATAGCTAATGAAGCTACCTGTTACTTCACATTTGAGATCACACTGGTTTTGTTAATGTTTATTCAGTTTTCTTTACAATTTATTCCTGGCAGAAAAGACATGCACAAGATTAATATTATAAACATTTTTAATATGTGCTTCTACTAAGGGATAAATACGGTATGTCCATTTTATCTGGCAGCGGAACGAATTTCCAGATTTTTCTGAATTCCCTGACATTTCCTGGTTTTCCCACTATTAATCCAATACCCTGATATTCCCCAGTTTCCGGTTTTCCATATGGGTGGCTGCCCTGCTAAACCCGTATTTCTATGGCGAGGCCACAGTCTTCTTATTTGTGTTGAAGAAGTTAAAAAAAGGTGCACAACTGTGTGTTGCCATGTATGTCTTTACTAGCTGATGTGAAAGCCTCCTCTTGTCCTTTTAGTCAAATGGGGATGCTCGTGCTTGAAGTTGGCTACAGAGTCAATGTTGAAATCGAATACTGAGGGATGTTTAGTGAAGAGTGAGTAACGAGATGAGGGTAGAAGGATATTTAAGAGTAGAGAAGAAAGGGTTAAATTTGACGAAAAACGCTGTGTATACATTTACTTACCACGTCGACCTTTCTGGTGTGAACTAGTTGCCTTTGCAGAATCAGAACGAATGATAATTGCACTTTCTGTATTGCATCTGTGTGGTATTGAGGAAAGTGGGTGTGGCAGAGGAGAGGAGATGAGTGGAGCATTAAGCTTATGTGCTGTTGGCCGTAGGCTGAACATTTACACCGATAATGGCACATACTTCTTCGGAGTAGCAAAAGAAATCAAGGCCTTTCTAAAAGACAACCCTGAGATGGTTGGTTGGTGATTATTGTAGTAGGGATAAAAAGGGGATTCTGGGCCAGGGGCTAATGCGCAAGATGGCCGCTATACATGGGCTCTTATGGGACTAACTCCTGGGACCTGCGCTAGGGGCTACTGCGCAAGATGGCGGCTATACATAGGCTCTTCTGTAGAAAGCTAGCCATGGGGAGACATAGGGCTTAAGAAGACGGCCTATGGCGATTGCACAATATGGCGGCTATACCCGGTTGCGCGAGATGGCGGCCGCGTGCAACTTCCTAGTGCTAGGACACCCGAGGCAAGATGGTTGCTGAACATTGGTTATATGAGGCTAAATTTTAGGAGGTAAGGGCTACTATGCAAGACGACTGCTATACTCTATTCGTATAGACCTTAACTAGAGGGCTGCCTCAGGCAGGGGCACACAACATGTAGTCTTGTTGCACGACAATGACCTATTAGTTTTACCAGTTTAGCTTTCTGCAACTACTATGCAAGATGGCTGCTATACTGTGTTCACATGGACTGAACTCTAGAAAGCTGCCTTATGGACTTACAACTTGTAACTTATGGTCTATCAGTTTTATCACCTAACATTTGGGAACTGAGGCAGGGGCTACTAGGCAAAATAACTGCTGTACATTGTTTTCATTAGACTAACTTTAAGGAGCTGGGCTATCGCTCATCCTTCTCACCAGCTGTCCTTCATAACTTTAGTTTAGCACAGGAGCTGGTGGTGGTCCATGAGCTTTATGGCACTAACTTGGGGGAGCTGTGCTAGGGCTTTTCAAGTATTGGGCTAATGCGGGGTCGGTGTTTCATCCTTCTAATAGGATACCCTTCCAAACATCAGTCTAGAGCAGGGGCTCTTGCGTATACATAGGCTCTTATGGGACTAACACTGGGGGAAGGAAAGCTGCACTAGGGCTCTCGAGGATGGATAATCGCTCAAAGCTAAAAGCGTAATTAGAATGATGAGATGTAGATAAACATAGGATGTTGTTATAACCTAACTTTGTAATCTGTTAGAAGTGATAAAGTTCATTCAGTGTAGGATTGCAAAATGCTGAACCGAAAAAAATTTGTGCTACATGCATGATAGGGAATAGAACCCAAGGGTCACATCTTATCAGACGGGCAAAAGGATGAAAGGACTCTTCTTCCTCGTCCTCACCGAGACTTCCTCCTCCTCCTAGGGCTAAACGGCTAATGGGCTAAAGGGCTAAAGGGCTCAAGGGCTAAAGGGCTAAAGTGAAAAATGTCTTAAGGGCTAAAGGGCAAAAAGGGCTCACAATTTTTGTAATATTTAAGGTGCCTCTCCTCTCTTTATCCGGGCTTGAGACCGGCTCTACAGCTAGAGGCGGAGTTAACACCCTGAGGATATAGGGAAGGAAGTTTTTAAAAGTTTCTGCAACGTTATAGCTACTCGATCCACTATATGCTACAGAAGGATGGGTATGGTGGGGAAGCAGCTGTGGGAATGTATTCGATGTAGGAAGGTGTTTAGGGTGCTATGATGTACTGTAGACGGAGAGACACATTTTTTATTCTGCGTTAATAACATGATAATAGCGCGGCAGTAATTTCATTTTATGCAGTTTAATGAAGAGACCGCATAGTGACCATGAGCGCAAGTAGATATTTGATCAGATGCGATTACTCTTTTATCGTCGTGAGGTGACAGGGCTATCTTATTAATTTTAACTGATGATACATTGTGTTTTCGAGACATAATAATGTTCATAGGCTTTCTTGCAAGCGTGTTAGTTTTGAGACATTCTACATAGGTATCAAAAGTGATACAATTCTTGACGACACTCCTTTTAATACCCTTAATCTTTTTTACTTCTTCTCCATCGATCTTTAAGGCATACATTTTTGCACGAAGTCCTGCAAACCTTGTAATAATCTTGCTACTAGCCTCATCTTTAAATTTTCCTAACACGTTTTTGTTCTTTATCGAGTAGCATGGGTGATCAGGAGGATAATTAGATGTATCAAGATGCTCTCTGAACTTCAGTTTATCTTGATATACGTCTTCGGTTTTTATTAAATGTATGAAAGAATCGGTATCCATGTACATAAGTTTGAGATTCTCTTTTCCGTAATAAGGAAGCAAGACGTCGTACTGATAGGAATACATTAGTGTTTTAGAGATGTCAAGCACACACATACCAATATAGATTGGTTTGTTGAATAAAAGTGTACGTTTTGCCATATGAAAAGCTGTTAGATTTGGACCATAGATAGTTCGGTCAATGAATGTAGGTTTTGCTATTAGTTTCTCAGCTAATTTACTATCTGTAACAAGTCTAATATCAATCCTCTTACGAATGTTCTCCATAGTTTTCTCAAACATAGCGTTATTGAATAATTTATACAAATCTTTCTCAAAATCATTTTTAGCTTCCTTACGTAGATTATTATTGAACTCAACATAGCCCTTAAGCCAACGTGACTGACGAAACCTTAACACACGATGAATTTTAGTTAGTTTCAGACCATGATTTAGAGCTTGCTTGAGCGCCATATAGTGAAGAACGTAGTGCTTCCTGTTCCCAAGGTGTGGTATTAGCTTCTTTAAGGATGCTTCTGTAGGTTGCATACACTCAGGAAGAAATGGTAAATCGTTGTGGAGTTCGTGAAGCTCAGATGGATAGTCAACATCTACTTCAAAAATGTAACCAAAGGGATCATCTTCTTCAAGTTTTTCTATTTCTATGCTGTTAGGAGAGATCCACTCGAAGCCTCCGTACGGAAGGGGATGACACATAGCCCAACCGTACTGGTTGTTTGCATCTTCGTAGGTGATAAATTGCGACGGTTTCTCAGGGTTGAACTCTGCCATGTATTTATTATTTGCCTCTGCATAGCGATGAGATACTTGACATATTCCTCCACGTATCCCTGACTCCACCATGAGGAGTTGATCATAGTTTTGTATCAACTCTAGTTCAATACCTGTATAGAATAGCATAGCATCCCACGTAAGTCCAGGAGAAGTAAAATAGTGCGCGGGATCTACACTATGAGTTGTCAACGTTATATCTCTAAACGTTTCGAAAACGTCTGCGAGGAGGAGTACATCTGAGAGTAGATAGAGATCACTGTACTCTCCTAATGTTTTAATATCGAACTGCTTCCATACATCTCGAGCGTGCTGATAGTCTTCATCAGAGATCTTGGCTTGGTTTAACTTACTGAAGAAGGCTTCTTTTGGGGGTAAACAGGTTTCACTTAATTTCTCCCACTAATCAACGTAATCATACGGAAAAACACCTTTCCTGGTCATTAAACATGAATTTTCTTCTCCAAAATACTTGGTTGTTTCAGGATATGATGTTAGATTCTTTACCAGTGATTCTAGGCTGAATGGCATGAACCTATATGTATCTATGAATCTCAATTTTATATCACCTACATACTTAGAAAATGAAATGTAATTTTCTTCTGAGTTAGGAATTACTTCAACTCTGTCTGTTGTACAACCTAACTGTTTCACAATAAAATGAGCATCATAGCCACTTAAATTATGAATCAATACTGGGATGTAGTTAAGAGTTTTACACTTCAAATTACAGCTGTTGTGTGCACTTCCACGATACTCTCCAGTGATATGACAATGATCGCGAACTTTCCCGTCTTTTTCAGTGAATTCTTTATGGCAGAGGTAGCAGTTGACTGAAGATTGGAAGTCTTTTTCTTGTTCTTCTGTTAAGATCATTGGTTTATTTAGGTTGTATATACGGTTTATTTCGATGGCTATAGTTGTAAGACACTCTATAAACTTCTCTGCTGCGTTAGGACCACGGTATACAATAGGTTCTTTCGGTAGGTTAGTCTCTACATGCTCAACAGACGATGACGGCTTGACATAGAGAGCGAAGCTCATGGGACTATGGGTCTGGTATGCCATTGTATAGCTTACATTATCGCTAGGTGCACATGTTGAAAGCGAAGTTAGAATACTCTCAATATCTGCATAGATTACATAAAGTAAACGTAACAGTTTCTCTTCATTTTCAAACCTCAGCATAGGCTTTTTAGAAGGCATTTCAATCTTAGCAATATCATGCTGCAGACAGAATCTTCTATGCTCCTCTAACTTTTCTAATCCGCTCTTCTCATACTGGCTGTCAAAATGTGTAAAACAACGCTTACAAATATATATTTTCTCACGGTGTTTAGTAAGCTGAGACCTTACAAGCCTCTCAAAATCTTTAATAAATACATAATGACTACGGCCAGACTCATTGTTTAACAGAAGAAGATCACGGTGGTCAGGTAATTCTTCGTCAACTACTTTCAGTGGAAACAGTTTGTTATCTTCTTCTAGTCCAAACACATTGATAGACATGCTGTTTTTCTTCTCAAATTTAGATATTTCCGAAAGAGATGTAGGGAATGACACGCATGAAAAATCGTATTTATTCTCTAAATCTTTGTACTTACTAACACGGTGTCCTTTCGTTTCCATAAATTTTGCTAATATAGCATACATGAAGCATTTCTCGTCCTTAAAATTTTGAGGATTTATGCAGGCCTTTCTAGCTTCAATACAAGCAGGGAGTGGAATGTAGCTGTTTCCACGTAAGGGATTGTACTTATTTATCCTCAATCGGAGACCTTCAACAGCTAACAAGGTCCAGTTACTTCCTTTAAGTTGTGACTCTTCCAGTTCTGTTGTCAATTTTTTAAATTTGTTTTCAATAAATTTACTCAAATCTGTGTTAATATATACGGCAGCATTGCGTGTTTTAAACGCACGGTCCACAGTCTCTCCCGCAGCATTGATAAACTGACACTCTGCCATGATGTTTACTTTCAACGATCTATGCATATTTAGCTCCTTGTTTATAACATTAATTATACGATCTTTGGCTTCGTTCAGGTAACAAGATAAATCTTTACATGTATCACACCGAATAAAATATGACTTCAGCCGTTTTTCAAACGATGTTTCGTACTCAACTATTCCACTATCATCAGGCACTGTAGAGAGCAGCTGAGTTTTGCATGGTTCAGTTGCTATTTTCTTAGAAGACGAACTTAATCCGCAAGCTTCTTCATGACGAAGCCCGTTATAAGAATTACTGAACTGGTTTCCGCACTTTCTACACTGGTGGAAATCTCCGCATGACAACTCATGACGCTTTTTATCATAGTTCCGGAGGAAACTCTTTCCGCATTTACTACACACAAAACTAGGTACAAAACCATTGTTAGATGTTCCTGCAAGCGACTCCATGATGAGACGATTATCTGTAAAGAACAATATTATCACGTCAACAGTCTGCGATGAACTGAATATCCTACGGAAATGCATCTGCTTATATAATATTTTTAATTACCCATCATGCACTGCTTTTTAATAGCTTGATCACGCGGCCTTTTTTTTTTAATTTTCTACATATTACTCCTCATACATTGCGTTTAGGTAAGAAATTACACATACTCATGTAATAAATCATAACATAACAAACCTTCTCACTTTTACAAGAATATTAAGCTCCAGAGGGTAGCGTTTCAGAATAGTATTAAACTAATCGTAAAATTATATAGTAACAGTAAAATTTTCAAAGTAAACATTTGCAAGCCAATCAGGACGTTAGAAGGTAGAAAAACTGCCATTAACACCACTGCGAGGGTTGTAGCCCCGTCTGACCGAAGTGTAGCAAGTTCCTCTACACCCCCTCTGTGAGGGTTCTAACATCGACCGATCAAAGCTCACATACTTTACACCAAATGTACGTGGAAGACAAGCTCAACTAAAATTAACTACAATGCTGTACGTAAACTCTCATCGTTGACATACCAACGAGGTTTGCAAGCTCGGATGACGAGTATGTCTCAGAGGTCTACTCTCCCTTCGTAAAGGGCACCGCGCAATATAGTTGACTTTAGAGGAGCAAGCATATATTATGTATAACAAATTTTTAATGTTATGATTCCAGGAAAAAACATCTGTTTTAAGCTCACTAGTTCAAATAATTAATAACATATTTATAGCTACCTGCAGCTGTGAGAGGGGATACTGCTGTAGTCAATTGGAGTATATACGCAGAGAATGTAGTCACACAGCAACTAAATTATCTGTAAAAAGGAAAACATACTATTTGAAAAATTAATCTGATACATAACTCAATATATCAGGTACAATGGTTAATAATAATAATAATAATAATAATAATAATAATAATGATAACGAAAATCCTAAAATAATAGTTGGGAGGCTGATTAGTCTATATCATTTGTTAAGGGATTATTTTTAGTGATTTTTAAGCTAAATATTAATTTTCTAGCACCAACCGTTTAGGAGATATCACATTTTTTAGTTAAGGGTTGTTTACACCCCTAACTTGCTTTTGACTCTAAAAGTCATCTAGAATATACTCCAGTACCAAATTTTAACATTTTAAGCTATTTTCACTCAAAAACCTAAAATAATGCTTGGAGGGTGGATTAGTCTATGTCATCCGTTAAAGGATAATTTTTAGTGATTGTTAAACTAAACATTAATTTTCTAAGACCAGCGGTTTAGGAGATATTACATTTTTCAATTTAAGGGTTGTTTTCACCCCACCACCCCCAACTCGCTTTTGACTCTAAAATTTTCTAGAGTATACTGCGATACAAAATTTTAACATTTTAAGCTATTTTTGCTCAAAAAAACTAAAATAAGAGTTAGGGGGTGGGTTGGTGTATATCATCTGTTAAAGAATTATTTTTGATAATTTTTAAGCTAAACATTAATTTTCTAGGACCAGCTGTTTAAGAGATATTAAATTTTCAAGTTAAGGGTTGTTTTCACCCTAACATGCTTTTAACTCTTGTAGGCTATTTTTGCCTAGAAACCTAAAATGACAGTTGGAGGGTGAGTTAGTGAGGTTGATAGCCTTGAAGTTTATGAGAAAATAGTTAACCTGTTTCAATAGAATAATAATAATAATAATAATAATAATAATAATAATAATAATAATAATAATAATAATAATAATGTTATAGGCTTTACGTTTCCACTAAATACTTTTACGGTTTTCGGAGACGCCGAGGTGCCGAAAGTTTGTCCTACAAGAGTTCTTTTACGTGCCATTAAATCTACCGACACGAGGTTGACGTATTCGAGAACCTTTAAATACTACCGGAGTGAACCGCGATCGAACGGGGACGGGGGGTTTGAGGGCTGGCGCCTCAACCGTCTGAGCCACTCAAGCCGACTACAATAAGAATAGCTAGTGTCAGTTCGTAGACTGACCAGGGTTTATCAGTCTACACTAAATGTTGCAGGTCGGACCTACACAACTGCACACGTCACCGTCAAAAAGCTGAGATTTGAAGTGTTAGAGACGAATGCTGGGATGGTTGCTAACTTAAGACCACGGTCACCTCTCACCCAATCCTAGCCCTACTACAAATACACGTCCTACTAGACACTGCAATGACACAGGTTATCAAAGAAATTCTACATACATACAAGTACACGAGGCTGATGACCACGATATATTCAAACTTATACATAAAGCAACAACAATGACTTTATAAAACTACTGTTATTGACAGAGCATGAAGCGAATAATTAATAATAATAACAACTCATGTTTACTTCAGTTACTCCATACTTCTTACGACACATCGCCAAGCGAAGATAAGATTAGTAAAGGAATGAAATGAATACTTACAGAAGGCTGATTTCAGATGTCGCGTCTAGGATGTCGCTTCTTCTCAAGGTCACCACCACGTCACTAGTACGAAATTAATCCTCCTCGCGTTTTACCCGCTGGTTATAAACAACATTGAGCGCTGGAATGTTAAAGGTGCTAAGTAGTCATTCTACAGTACACCAAAGCCATTATAGTTAACATTTTAGTTAAGACAGAATTTTGATCTCCTCATATATCAAGATGACACCAAAAAGATACTGTATTACTATTAAATTAGTTGAATTACAAACATTAGAAGCATGATTTTATTATCAAATTAGGCTATACATGTCAAGTAGTTAAATGACCTTGGTCTACTTGCTATGCAGTCTTCAAAGAGAAACAAGTTCATTTCTGTTACGTAACTCAACCGTAGGAGGCTATGACTGCTTCGAATAATAATAATAATAATAATAATAATAATAATAATAATAATAATAATAATAATAATAGGAGCCTCCGTGGCTCAGACGACAGCGCGTCGGCCTCTCACCGCTGGATACCGTGGTTCAAATCCCGGTGACTCCATGTGAGAGTTGTGCTGGACAAAGCGAAGGCGGGACAGGTTTTTCTCCGGGTACTCCGGTTTTCCCTGTAATCTTTCATTCCAGCGACACTCTCCATTATCATTTCATAGCATTTATCACTCATTAATAACTCACCTTGGGAGTGGTGACTCCATTGTAATAACAGCCTATATATGTTTCTATCATTACATCCCTCACCCGGTCAATGACTGGAAAACAGGTTGTAGATTTTCATTTTCAATAATAATAATAATAATAATAATAATAATAATAATAATAATAATAATAATAATAATAATAATAATAATAATACCGGGCTAGTTGGCCGTGCGCGTAGAGGTGCGCGTCTGTGAGCTTGCATCCGGGAGATAGTAGGTTCGAATTCCACTATCGGCAGCCCTGAAAATGGTTTTCCGTGGTTTCCCATTTTCACACCAGCAAATGCTGGGGCTGTACCTTAATTAAGGCCACGGCCGCTTCCTTCCAACTCCCAAGCCTTTCCTATCCCATCGTCGCCATAAGACCTATCTGTGTCGGTGCGACGTAAAGCCCCTAGAAAAATAATAATAATAATAATAATAATAATAATAATAATAATAATAATTGCGGCCAGTATCGAGTAATCGGGAGATAGTAGGTTCGAGCCCCACTGTCGGCAGTCCTGATGATGGTTTACCGTGGTTTCCCATTTTCACACCAGGCAAATGCCGGGGCTGTACCTTAATTAAGGCCCACGGCCGCTTCATTCCAACTCCTAGGGCCTTTCCTAAACCATTGTCGCCATAAGACCTGTGTTTATGCGACGTAAAGCAAATAGCATTCAGCCACGGAGTCGAGATTGACGAAAGTGTAGTGGCTCAACACACCCAGAAGAACAGGAGGCTAGAAGCTTTGCGGAGATAAAATTGCGAGCAGCGTAAGAGTGTGTATGGATGAGACCGCCACGCAGTGTGGCTAGTCACCGGTTGCTACTAACAGGAGAGCAGAAGGAAGTAAGACGTATGTGTATTAACTCACTACCACAATGATTACTAGCGTGTACGTCTTACTGCCTACTGCTCTCCTGTTAGTAGCAACCGGTGACTAGCCACACTGCGTGGCGGTCTCATCCATACACACTCTTACGCTGCTCGCAATTTTATCTCCGCAAAGCTTCTAGCCTCCTGTTCTTCTGGGTGTGTTGAGCCACTACACTTTCGTCAATCTCGACTCCGTGGCTGAATGCTATTTGCTTTACGTCGCATAAACACAGGTCTTATGGCGACAATGGTTTAGGAAAGGCCCTAGGAGTTGGAATGAAGCGGCCGTGGGCCTTAATTAAGGTACAGCCCCGGCATTTGCCTGGTGTGAAAATGGGAAACCACGGTAAACCATCATCAGGACTGCCGACAGTGGGGCTCGAACCTACTATCTCCCGATTACTCGATACTGGCCGCAATTATTATTATTATTATTATTATTATTATTATTATTATTATTTTTCTAGGGGCTTTACCTCGCACCGACACAGATAGGTCTTATGGCGACGATGGGATAGGAAAGGCTTGGGAGTTGGAAGGAAGCGGCCGTGGCCTTAATTAAGGTACAGCCCCAGCATTTGCTGGTGTGAAAATGGGAAACCACGGAAAACCATTTTCAGGGCTGCCGATAGTGGGATTCGAACCTACTATCTCCCGGATGCAAGCTCACAGCCGCGCACCTCTACGCGCACGGCCAACTAGCCCGGTATTATTATTATTATTATTATTATTATTATTATTATTATTGAAAATGAAAATCTACAACCTGTTTTCCAGTCATTGACCGGGTGAGGGATGTAATGATAGAAACATATATAGGCTGTTATTACAATGGAGTCACCACTCCCAAGGTGAGTTATTAATGAGTGATAAATGCTATGAAATGATAATGGAGAGTGTCGCTGGAATGAAAGATTACAGGGAAAACCGGAGTACCCGGAGAAAAACCTGTCCCGCCTTCGCTTTGTCCAGCACAACTCTCACATGGAGTCACCGGGATTTGAACCACGGTATCCAGCGGTGAGAGGCCGACGCGCTGTCGTCTGAGCCACGGAGGCTCCTATTATTATTATTATTATTATTATTATTATTATTATTATTATTATTATTCGAAGCAGTCATAGCCTCCTACGGTTGAGTTACGTAACAGAAATGAACTTGTTTCTCTTTGAAGACTGCATAGCAAGTAGACCAAGGTCATTTAACTACTTGACATGTATAGCCTAATTTGATAATAAAATCGTGCTTCTAATGTTTGTAATTCAACTAATTTAATAGTAATACAGTATCTTTTTGGTGTCATCTTGATATATGAGGAGATCAAAATTCTGTCTTAACTAAAATGTTAACTATAATGGCTTTGGTGTACTGTAGAATGACTACTTAGCACCTTTAACATTCCAGCGCTCAATGTTGTTTATAACCAGCGGGTAAAACGCGAGGAGGATTAATTTCGTACTAGTGACGTGGTGGTGACCTTGAGAAGAAGCGACATCCTAGACGCGACATCTGAAATCAGCCTTCTGTAAGTATTCATTTCATTCCTTTACTAATCTTATCTTCGCTTGGCGATGTGTCGTAAGAAGTATGGAGTAACTGAAGTAAACATGAGTTGTTATTATTATTAATTATTCGCTTCATGCTCTGTCAATAACAGTAGTTTTATAAAGTCATTATTGTTGCTTTATGTATAAGTTTGAATATATCGTGGTCATCAGCCTCGTGTACTTGTATGTATGTAGAATTTCTTTGATAACCTGTGTCATTGCAGTGTCTAGTAGGACGTGTATTTGTAGTAGGGCTAGGATTGGGTGAGAGGTGACCGTGGTCTTAAGTTAGCAACCATCCCAGCATTCGTCTCTAACACTTCAAATCTCAGCTTTTTGACGGTGACGTGTGCAGTTGTGTAGGTCCGACCTGCAACATTTAGTGTAGACTGATAAACCCTGGTCAGTCTACGAACTGACACTAGCTATTCTTATTGAAGTCGGCTTGAGTGGCTCAGACGGTTGAGGCGCCAGCCCTCAAACCCCCCGTCCCCGTTCGATCGCGGTTCACTCCGGTAGTATTTAAAGGTTCTCAAATACGTCAACCTCGTGTCGGTAGATTTAATGGCACGTAAAAGAACTCTTGTAGGACAAACTTTCGGCACCTCGGCGTCTCCGAAAACCGTAAAAGTATTTAGTGGAAACGTAAAGCCTATAAAATTATTATTATTATTATTATTATTATTATTATTATTAATATTATTATTATTATTATTATTCTATTGAAACAGGTTAACTATTTTCTCATAAACTTCAAGGCTATCAACCTCACTAACTCACCCTCCAACTGTCATTTTAGGTTTCTAGGCAAAAGTAGCCTACAAGAGTTAAAAGCATGTTAGGGTGAAAACAACCCTTAACTTGAAAATTTAATATCTCTTAAACAGCTGGTCCTAGAAAATTAATGTTTAGCTTAAAAATTATCAAAAATAATTCTTTAACAGATGATATACACCAACCCACCCCCTAACTCTTATTTTAGTTTTTTTTGAGCAAAAATAGCTTAAAATGTTAAAATTTTGTATCGCAGTATACTCTAGAAAATTTTAGAGTCAAAAGCGAGTTGGGGGGTGGTGGGGTGAAAACAACCCTTAAATTGAAAATGTAATATCTCCTAAACCGCTGGTCTTAGAAAATTAATGTTTAGTTTAACAATCACTAAAAATTATCCTTTAACGGATGACATAGACTAATCCACCCTCCAAGCATTATTTTAGGTTTTTGAGTGAAAATAGCTTAAAATGTTAAAATTTGGTACTGGAGTATATTCTAGATGACTTTTAGAGTCAAAAGCAAGTTAGGGGTGTAAACAACCCTTAACTAAAAAATGTGATATCTCCTAAACGGTTGATGCTAGAAAATTAATATTTAGCTTAAAAATCACTAAAAATAATCCCTTTACAAATGATATAGACTAATCAGCCTTCCAACTATTATTTTAGGATTTTCGTTACCATTATTATTATTATTATTATTATTATTATTATTATTATTAACCATTGTACCTGATATATTGAGTTATGTATCAGATTAATTTTTCAAATAGTACGTTTTCCTTTTTACAGATAGTTTAGTTGCTGTGTGACTACATTCTCTGCGTATATACTCCAATTGACTACAGCAGTATCCCCTCTCACAGCTGCAGGTAGCTATAAATATGTTATTAATTATTTGAACTAGTGAGCTTAAAACAGAAGTTTTTTCCTGGAATCATAACATTAAAAAATTGTTATACATAATATATGCTTGCTCCTCTAAACTTAACTATATTGCGCGGTGCCCTTTACGAAGGGAGAGTAGACCTCTGAGACATACTCGTCATCCGAGCTTGCAAACCTCGTTGGTATGTCAACGATGAGAGTTTACGTACAGCATTGTAGTTAATTTTAGTTGAGCTTGTCTTCCACGTACATTTTGTAAGGTATGTGAGCTTTGATCGGTCGATGTTGGAACCCTCACAGAGGGGTGTAGAGGAACTTGCTACACTTCGGTCAGACGGGGCTACAACCCTCGCAGTAGTGTTAATGGCAGTTTTTCTACCTTCTAACGTCCTGATTGGCTTACAAAACATATACCTTCAAAATGTTGCTATTATGATATACATTTTCAACTCAAGTCAGTCATATTTTACACCAACAAAATATGCTTGTTCCTCTAAAGTCAACTATATTGCGCGGTGCCCTTTACGAAGGGAGAGTAGACCTCTGAGACATACTTGTCATCCGAGCTTGCAAACCTCGTTGGTATGTCAACGATGAGAGTTTACGTACAGCATTGTAGTTAATTTTAGTTGAGCTTGTCTTCCACGTACATTTGGTGTAAAGTATGTGAGCTTTGATCGGTCGATGTTAGAACCCTCACAGAGGGGGTGTAGAGGAACTTGCTATACTTCGGTCAGACGGGGCTACAACCCTCGCAGTGGTGTTAATGGCAGTTTTTCTACCTTCTAACGTCCTGATTGGCTTACAAACATATACTTTCAAAATGTTACTGTTACGATGTAATTTTTTAAGTCAACTCAGTCATATTTTTACACAAAAATGATGCTTGCTCGTCTAAACTTAACTATATTGCGCGGTGCCCTTTACGAAGGGAGAGTATACCTCTGAGATAGACTTGTCATCCGAGTTTTCAAACCTTGTTGGTGCCGGGCTGAGTGGCTAAGACGGTTAAGGCGCTGGCCTTCTAACCCCAACTTGGCAGGTTCGATCCTGGCTCAGTCCGGTGGTATTTGAAGGTGCTCAAATACGACAGCCTCGTGTCGGTAGATTTACTGGCACGTAAAAGAACTCCTGCGGGACTAAATTCCGGCACCTCGGCGTCTCCGAAGACCGTAAAAGTAGTTAGTGGGACGTAAAACAAATAACATTATTATTATTATTAAACCTTGTTGGTATGTCAATGATGAGAGTTCACGTACAGCATCGTAGTTAATTTTAGTTGAGCTTGTTTTCCACGTACATTTTGTGTAAAGTATGTGAGCTTTGATCGGTCGATGTTAGAACCCTCACAGAGGGTGTAGAGAAACTTACTACACTTCAGTCAGATGGGGCTAGAACCCTCGCAGTGGTGTTAATGTCAGTTTTTCTACCTTCAATCATCCTGATTGGCTCTCAAACATATACCTTCAAATGTTATTGTAACGATATAAATTTGAACTTGAGTAATTTTCCCAGTAATGTGAAAGCATTAGGTTAGCCACACTTTAGCCACACTTTATCAAAATAATTTGAAGTACTGCATTATATATAAGTCAGAAGGTTAGCGTAAGATGTTCAGTTCACCACGGACTGTTGACGTGATAACATCGTTCTTTATAAATGAAAGTATATACCAGCAGAAGAAGTGAGCAATATTTTAGTTTGTAATAAACTGTTGAAGGGGCGGGCATACAATACTCCGCTTCTCTCTTTTTCTCAGGTGTTATCTATTAGCAGAAGAAAAATCTATCATGGAGAAAACTATTCCAAGCTATACGTGCAAGGAGTGTGGAAAAATATTTCACCGAGGCTATCATAAGAGACGTCATGAGATATCTTGTAGAACAATTTTTCAATGCAAACATTGTAGAAGAGAGTTTAAGAACGCTTACAACGCTCAACGTCACGAAGTCGCGTGTAATGTAGCTTCATCGAGACGAAAATATAAAGAGCTCAACCGTATTCAAGCAAATACTGGGTTATGTTCAAAAAGTATACCTCTGCGAGAGATTTTTAATTCTCACTCGTCTAGGCCTACTACAAGTTCTGTTAGTAAACACACATTTCGAGATAAAGAGAAGCAAGATAATGATGATGATAATGAAGATGACGAGGAGGAGGCGGATAAGGATGCTGGTGATAATAGTGATAATAAAGGAAACGAAGGAGAAGAAGAAAAAAACGAAGATCTCAATGTTTCTTTGCCATTAGAGCTTTATGATTTTACATCATCTTCTAAGCCTGCAACACGTTCTGTAGCCGTGCAAACATCTCAAGAAGGGATGCAAAATGAAGTAGAAGAAGATATCAACGCTTTGCTACCAACACAAGTAAGGTTTGTACCTGGAAACGCTACTGCAAAATCACGTATTACATCAAAACAAATCCCTACACATCAACGGTCTGCATGCAGGCACAAAGTGCACAACAAGCCTCTGTTACCCCATGTAGACGTAAGATACTGTAAAGACCCCAATCTACTCGTAGAACGTTTGCAACTGCTAATAGCCTACCAAGATGCAGGTTGCACAGAGTGTAAAGCAGATATTTTTAAAATAGAGCAAGAATTGCGTCGTGCAGGTATTATTGAGTAATAGCTCTTCAAAGTAAATACCTTACCTGTAAGCACTCTCTCGACAGTACAACAGCCTAAACATCTTCCTACATTTCCATCCCTCACCCTCACCTAAGTCATCCTGCTGAAGCATATAGTAGATCGAGTAGCTATACTAGTACAGACTCTTTTCGAAAGTTCTCCCTTCCTTAGGAAAGAGCTCAACCGTATTCAAGCAAGTACTGATTAATATTTAAAAAGTACACCTCTGCGAGATATTTTTAATTCTCACTCGTTGTCTAGGCCTACAAGTTCTGTTACTAAACACCCGTCCCTCTACAGTACATCATAGCACCCTAAACACCTTCCTACATCGAATACATTCCCACAGCTGCTTCCCCACCATACCCATCCTTCTGTAGCATATAGTGGATCGAGTAGCTATAACGTTGCAGAAACTTTTAAAAACTTCCTTCCCTATATCCTCAGGGTGTTAACTCCGCCTCTAGCTGTAGAGCCGGTCTCAAGCCCGGATAAAGAGAGGAGAGGCACCTTAAATATTACAAAAATTGTGAGCCCTTTTTGCCCTTTAGCCCTTAAGACATTTTTCACTTTAGCCCTTTAGCCCTTGAGCCCTTTAGCCCTTTAGCCCATTAGCCGTTTAGCCCTAGGAGGAGGAGGAAGTCTCGGTGAGGACGAGGAAGAAGAGTCCTTTCATCCTTTTGCCCGTCTGATAAGATGTGACCCTTGGGTTCTATTCCCTATCATGCATGTAGCACAAATTTTTTTCGGTTCAGCATTTTGCAATCCTACACTGAATGAACTTTATCACTTCTAACAGATTACAAAGTTAGGTTATAACAACATCCTATGTTTATCTACATCTCATCATTCTAATTACGCTTTTAGCTTTGAGCGATTATCCATCCTCGAGAGCCCTAGTGCAGCTTTCCTTCCCCCCAGTGTTAGTCCCATAAGAGCCTATGTATACGCAAGAGCCCCTGCTCTAGACTGATGTTTGGAAGGGTATCCTATTAGAAGGATGAAACACCGACCCCGCATTAGCCCAATACTTGAAAAGCCCTAGCACAGCTCCCCCAAGTTAGTGCCATAAAGCTCATGGACCACCACCAGCTCCTGTGCTAAACTAAAGTTATGAAGGACAGCTGGTGAGAAGGTTGAGCGATAGCCCAGCTCCTTAAAGTTAGTCTAATGAAAACAATGTACAGCAGTTATTTTGCCTAGTAGCCCCTGCCTCAGTTCCCAAATGTTAGGTGATAAAACTGATAGACCATAAGTTACAAGTTGTAAGTCCATAAGGCAGCTTTCTAGAGTTCAGTCCATGTGAACACAGTATAGCAGCCATCTTGCATAGTAGTTGCAGAAAGCTAAACTGGTAAAACTAATAGGTCATTGTCGTGCAACAAGACTACATGTTGTGTGCCCCTGCCTGAGGCAGCCCTCTAGTTAAGGTCTATACGAATAGAGTATAGCAGTCGTCTTGCATAGTAGCCCTTACCTCCTAAAATTTAGCCTCATATAACCAATGTTCAGCAACCATCTTGCCTCGGGTGTCCTAGCACTAGGAAGTTGCACGCGGCCGCCATCTCGCGCAACCGGGTATAGCCGCCATATTGTGCAATCGCCATAGGCCGTCTTCTTAAGCCCTATGTCTCCCCATAGCTAGCTTTCTACAGAAGAGCCTATGTATAGCCGCCATCTTGCGCAGTAGCCCCTAGCGCAGGTCCCAGGAGTTAGTCCCATAAGAGCCCATGTATAGCGGCCATCTTGTGCATTAGCCCCTGGCCCAGAATCCCCTTTTTATCCCTACTTATTGTTTTAAGAGGAAGTACACCTAGGCAACCATCCTCTGTATAACACTAATCAGAGCGGAAAAATGGAAGGCGTCCGACACTTCAAAAAATGAAGATATCGACCAAAGCAAGACAAGGGCCACGAAGGGCGTGAAAATGAAAGACTCCCAAGACCTCGCAAACCTAATAGCATCGGGGTTGGAAAATAACAAGAGTTGACCTAGAGAGGTCAGATAGGATAGAGAAAATTGAGGAGCCCGGCACAAGTAAGTGGAAGCAATGCCAGGACTCAGCTAAGGGCCCCGTGGTCGCCAACCCACGCTCCAAAGACCAGAGCCCCTCGGGACCCTCATAGTCACCTCTTACGACAGGCAGTGGATACCGTGCGTGTTATTCTACCGCCCCCACCCACAGGGGGAGACAACCCTGAGAAAACCAACTCTTCACACAACTGCAGGCATGGGACTGACATGGCATTTCATCCCACCTGCAGCACCACACTTTGGTGGAATCTGGGAAGCAGCTGTCAAGAGTCTGATATATCACCTCAGAAGAGTGGTGGATACTTATCGCTTCACCAACAAAGAATGGACCACTCTTACAACACATACTTACACCCTCTAACTAAATATTACTTAGGCGTGTCTTAATTGTGTAAATTGTCATTTGTGAACTTACAACAAGTTTCCTCATTTTTGTAACACATGTTCCTCTGTGTAACACTTTGACTAGAGTAATCAGGATCCTGATTTTAATCCCTAAGGCATGAGACCATGCCTGATGATGCCCATGCAATGGGCGAAACATGTCCCTTTAAATTATTATGACAAGATATAAATCCTCCTTTTAAGAACCCAATGTGTACTGAATATGAGGATTTCAATAAACTTTTGTAACATTGCTGAATTAATGTACATTTCCATACGGACCAGTCATGAGATTTGTAACATACAATAATCTGAGATTGTTGTAAACAACCCACGGAGTGAAATTAAATTCCACTGTTCGTATCAGAGTTGAACCCTGTACAGAAATGTTATATTAATATTGTGTAGGAAACTAACAACTCATATAATTACTATAAATCCAATCATAGAACAAGGAGGCTATCTTCTTGTCGGTGGACGACTACACAACACTCCAATACTAGTGGAGGGGAAACTTTACAAATTCTGTATCATATCATCACACAAATATAATTATGATGGCGGAACAACTTCGACTACTTCATCTTGGCACTCAACCCTCTGAGAGACAAGTTTAGGATCTCATCAGCAAGGGGAATGGAAAGAAGCCACATTCATACACGTCTCAAGAGTTATACGTTCAATGCAGGTACCTCAGAACAATTAATGTGAAATACACAAATGGTGCCTTTAATCCCGACATACCCATTCCTTAAAACTAGCATTGACTACGCTGGCCAAATTCTAATAAAAAATCGTGTGAAATCGAACGAGACCAGACTGCCTAGCTACCAAGGCTGTCTACATAGACATGATACGTGATCTCACCACAACATTTCTCTGCACTTTCTTGACTTAGTTCTCATAGAGTTCAACCCCTGAACATTTACAGCAATAAAGGAGCAAACTTCTTCAGAGCAATTGAAGAAATCAAGGCCTTTCTGCAAAACAACCCTCAGAAAACCAACTTTTCACACAATTGCAGGCAAGGGACTGACGTGACATTTCATCCCTTCTGCAACACCACACTTTGGTGGAATCTGGGAAGCAGCTGTCAAGAGTCTGATCTAACGCCTCAGACATGTGATGGATTCTTATCGCTTCTCCAACAATGAATGGACCATTCTTGCAACATATACTCACATTGATTCACCAAAGCCAAATGATGATCCTTTTGACACTCCTTACCCAACTACATCTCATTTCCTTATGTTGTTGTTGTTGTTTGAGTCATCAGTCCATACACTGGTTTGATGCAGCTCTCCAAGCCACTCTATCATGTGCTAACCTTTTTATTTCTACGTAACTATTGCATCCTACATCTGCTCTAATATGCTTGTCATATTCATACCTTGGTCTACCCCTACCGTTCTTACCACCTACACTTCCTTCAAAAACCAACTGAAGAAGTCCTGGGTGTCTTAAGATGTGTCCTATATTTCTATCTCTTCTTCTCATCAAATTTAGCCAAATCAATCTCCTTTCACCAAATCCATTCAGTATCTCTTCATTCGTGATTCGATCTATCCATCTCATCTTCAGCATTCTTCTGTAACACCACATTTCAAAAGCTTCTATTCTCTTTCTTTCTGAGCTAGTTACCGTCCATGTTTCACTTCCATACAATGCCACGCTCCACACGAAAGTCTTCAAAAACATCTTTCTAATTCCGATATCAATATTTGAATTGAGCAAATTTCTTTTCTTAAGAAAGCTCTTCCTTGCTTGTGCTAGTCTGCATTCTATGTCCTCCTTACTTCTGCCATCGTTACTTATTTTACTACCCAAGTAACAATATTCATCTACTTTCTTTAAGACTTCATTTCCTAATCTAATATTCCCTGCATCACCTGCCTTCGTTCGACTGCACTCCATTACTTTTGTTTTGGACTTATTTATTTTCATGTTGTACTCCTTACCCAAGACTTAATCCATACAATTCAGCAACTTCTCGAGAACTTCTGCAGTCTCAGATAAAATAACAATATCATCGGCAAATCTCAAGGTTTTGATTTCCTCTCCTTGCACTGTGATTCCCTTTCCAAATTTCTCTTTGATTTCCTTTACTGCCTGTTCTATGTAAACATTGAAAAGGAGAGGGGACAAACTGCAGCCTTGCCTCACTCCTTTCCGGATTGCTGCTTCTTTTTCAAAGCCCTCGATTCTTATCACTGCAGGCTGATTTTTATACAGATTTTAGATAATTCTTCGTTCTCGGTATCTGATCCCTATAATCTTCAGAATCATAAATAGCTTGGTCCAATCAACATTATCGAATGCCTTTTCTAGATCTATGAACGCCATGTACGTGGGCTTGTCCTTCTTGATTCGATCCTCTAAGATCAGACGTAAAGTCAGGATTGCTTCACGTGTTCCTACATTTCTTCTGAAGCCAAATTGATCTTCTCCCAACTCAGCTTCAACTTGTTTTTCCATTCTTCTGTAAATCATACGTGTTAAAATTTTGCAGGCATGAGATACTAAACCAATGGTGCGGTAGTTTTCACACCTGTCAGCACCGGCTTTCTTGGGAATAGGTATAACCACATTCTTCCGAAAATCGGATGGGACTTCTCCTGTCTCATACATCTTACGCACTAAATGAAATAACTTTGCCATGCTGGTTTCTCCTAAGGCAGTCAGTAATTCAGAGGCAATATCATCAATTCCAGGTGCCTTGTTCCGATTGAGGTCACTCCTAGCTCTGTCAAACTCTGACCTCAAAATTGGGTCTCCCATTTCATCAGCATCAACACCCTCTTCATGTTCCAGAACCAAATTATCTACATCTTTACCTTCATACAACTGTTGGATATACTCCTGCCATCTTGCTGCTTTGTCTTCTTTCCATAGAAGTGGCTTTCCATCTGAGCTCTTAATATTCATACACCTAGATTTCCTTTCTCCAAAGGTTTCCTTGATTTTCCTGTATGCAGCATCTACCTTTCCCAGGACCATACAACCTTCGAAATACTTGCACTTCTCCTTCAGCCATTCTTCCTTAGCTACCTTGCACTTTCTATCCACTTCATTCTTTAATCGCCTGTATTCTTTTCTGCCCCCTTCATTTCTAGCATTCTTGTATTTTCGTCGTTCATCAATCAGGTCTAGTATCTCCTGAGTTATCCACTGATTCTTAGTTGGTCTTTTCTTCCTTCCTAACATTTCTTCAGCAGCCCTACTGACTTCATTTTTCATGACTTTCCACTCTTCCTCTATAGTGTTTCCTTCGGCCTTTTCTTTTAGTCCTTGTGCAACATGTTCCTTGAAACAATCCCTCACACTCTTTTCTTTCAACTTGTCTAGATCCCATCTTTTTGCATTCTTTCCTTTAATTTCTTCAACTTCAGATGGCATTTCATGACCAACAAGTTGTGGTCAGAGTCCATGTCTGCTCCTGGGAAAGTTTTGCAATCCAACACCTGGTTTCTGAATCTCTGCCTAATCATAATGAAGTCTATTTGATACCTTCCAGTGTCTCCAGGTCTCGTCCACGTATACAGCCGTCGTTTGTGGTGTTTGAACCAAGTATTGGCATGGACTAAATTATGATCAGTGCAGAATTCAACCAGCCGACTTCCTCTTTCATTCCTTTGTCCCAATCCAAATTCTCCTACTGTACTACCTTCTCTTCCTTGGCCTACCACTGCATTCCAGTCTCCCATCACAATTAGATTCTCGTCACCTTTTACATATTGTATTAAATCTTCTATCTCCTCATATATTCTTTCGATTTCTTCATCATCCGCTAAACTAGTAGGCATATAGACCTGCACTATTGTGGTGGGCATTGGTTTGGTGTCTATCTTGACGACAATAATTCTTTCACTATGCTGGTCGTAGTAGCTTACCCGCTGCCCTATTTTCTTATTCATTATTAAACCAACTCCTGCATTTCCCCTGTTTGATTTTGTGTTGATAATTCGGTAGTCGCCTGACCAAAAATCTTGTTCTTCCTGCCAACGTACTTCACTTGTACCAACTACATCTAACTTTAGCCTATCCATCTCCCTTTTCAGATTCTGTAACCTACCACAACGATTCAAACTTCTAACATTCCACGCTCCGACTCGCAGAATGTCAGTATCCATCTTCCTGATGATCGCCCCCTCTCGTGTAGTCCCCACCCTGAGATCCGAATGGGGGACTAGTTTACCTCCGGAATATTTTACCCGGGAGGAAGCCATCATCAGTACATCATTCATACAGAGAGAGCTGCATGTCCTCGGGAGTTAGTTACGGCTGTAGTTTCCCGTTGCTTTCAGCCGTGTAGCAATATCAACACAGCTAAGCCATGTTGAGTATTATTACAAGGCCGTATCAGTCAATCATCTAGACTGCCGCCCTTGCAACTACCGAAAGGCTGCTACCCCCCTTTCGATGAACCATTCGTTAGTCTGGTCTCTCAACAGATACCCATCCGATATGGTTGCACCTGCGGCTCGGCTATCTGCATCATTGGGACACGCAAGCCTCCCCACCGCGGCAAGGTCACATGGTTCCTTATAGGAGAGCAAATTACCACACTCTCTGATACTGATTATACTTCCTCTCTCATCACAACCTTGCCCACATGGCTATATTTTCAAAAGCTTACACAGAACTCCTAGAAGAGATTGTGATATGAATATCTCAATAAATGCACAATGAAATACCCCATAGCAACATAGTCATACTGAAAGAAGAGGACACGCATGCTATGAAGTGGATGATGACAGTGATCAAATGTGTATCCTGGTAACAACAAATTAATTCATGTAAAGAATGTTCAGGTGTGTAACGGTGAACTTACAAGGCCAATTCACAAACACTATCCTGTACGAAGTATGAAACAGAAATTCAAGATAACTCTTGAATGGCTTATTTATTCCATTGCATGCTTAAGTAATATTATAAGTCACAATGGACAAGTAACACCACAGACCACATTAGGAAGAATAATTTTCACTTGCCACAAGATGGCTACAATGTGTGTAGTATATAAGTGAATGCACACAGTAAACAAGAATATCACCTGCAACTTGTATCAACAAATTACTGTATTATCTAGAAATCAATATTTAAAATAATCAATAAGATAACAAGGGTGTTTCATTTGGAAGCAACTAGTAAAATATCCTGTAACAGTAACAAAACAATGTATCTTATAACTACATTGCGTTCAAAACTATTCATGAATTCAGAAGTATTTGTAGGAATGATACCAGCTCCCAAACAATATAGAGGAGAGGTCTTTGGAGTAATCCTAATTGCTGCATGATTCATAACGCAAGATCTTGGAACAACTTGAAGAAAAAGTTAAAATTAGGTAAGTAAACAGTCAATCTCATAAAAAAGCATATTTTCTGTAGGACTATCAATCATGTGCACTGAAATGAAGGATCGAACCCTGGTATCTGTTGAGCCATTTTCTAACCATTTCAATTACCTGACAATAGCTTATCAAATTATGTACATTACCTCAAGAGAGTTTTCCTGTGTTGACCCTGACTCCGTTAACTCTGATTTAAGTTCTTCTTTCACAGCTATCACTTCCTGCGGAAAATAAGATATAATAGGTATCCTTGTAACACACATCTACAAATATAGTCACCAACAAATGAGCATGTTAATTCATTAATTTCCAGTATTACGGTTACTTTCAGAATTTCACTAATATTTAAGGAAGATTTCTACCAGCAGAGGATTGTTATAAAGAAAGGCTGTAATGAGAATGGTGTTACAATTCTTGCTCACTCCTTATGTGAGAGAAAGGATAAGACTGAGAACAAAATATAAAATGCAAAACATTTTCTAGCCATATCAGAAGATATAATACCAGAGATGGAATTGGGGCCATCTCACACAGAATTTGGAAGGAAGCAACCATAGGCATAAACTCTAAATTGTATGAATTGTTTTCAAATGTACAATCATATCAATCATATCTTAAAATTTGTTTAAACCAATTACAAGTGTTACAACTGTTCTAAATAATTTATTGTCTCAGCATGGAGTTTGTTTATAGACAGCTTAAAATAACTTGAAATATTGAAATCACATTCTCTACTCTGGTTTTGCTGAGATCACAGGGGCCACATAAAGCATTAAGACAGTTCTGTTTCAAACATATATTTCAATGCTTCCAAGTGTAAAATAAAAAAATAAACATGAAAGAAGCAGGTTTATCAGTCTTATAACAGCGAAAGATGTGATGTAGCCCAAAGTCAAAGCAACTAGAAATGAAATAGTTTACTACTACAAGCATGTTATATAGTGTTCTCTGAATAACTGTGGGGATGAAGACACTGTCAGTGGAAAGTCAGCAATGTTGGAGTGTACATCTGCAGTTTAAGAAGATCTTTCAAGATCTACTATGAGACAATTAAATTTCTCACTTGGATTCATAAAACCTTGTTGGCACCAAACGAAGGGAAGAGACTGTGATCAAAAGCTTATGTTCTAATATAAGTTGATCAAAAGCTTATGTTCTAATATAAGTTAACTTACTAATCAAAGTGAATTAAAGTATCAAGTTCTAGAATATACTGACTTAACCCATTCAATATAGAAGGGAACAGTAGCTGAACTAAGGAATGCATGAACAGGATGCATACAAAGGAGAGAGAAATAATGACGAGGAAAGAAAATTTTTGTTTAATGTGCCTTGAGTCCCTAAAGTGTCAGAGCCCAGAAAGGGGCATATTAAATAAATTATTCTCAGAAATCCTGCATCCTGGAGCCCTTAGACATGTTTCTCTATATAATACAGAATCTGACCTGTATTTCAGAAATAAAATGAGCTAACCACTATTCTGCCTTTCTAAATGAATTCAACGTCTGAGCAAAATACTTATTTTGAGAGAATATATGTTCAGATTTTCAGCTATTTTATCCCTCGTATACCTTAGGCAAATCTGCTCGTTCTTTAACACACATATCTTCCAGCACATTGTGGATGCGAGGGTAACCCAAAATAATCACACCTGTGTGGACATTTTGTTTAGCAGACTGGTGTATCCAGTCTCAAAAACACTAACGAAGGATTTGTGATTTAACGTCTGCTACACTAACTATGATAGGAGTAATAATTTTTAACATGTGGTGCTAATGGTGGTGCAGTAGTGTTAGAAGATATTAGTTTAAAAGAAAAGAACAATGGGCCAACCATCCTCTATTATAATATTTCTTTTTTTGCTATTTGCTTTACGTCGCACTGACACAGGTATGTCTTATGGCGATGAAGGGATAGGAAAGGCCTAGGAATTTGAAGAAAGCGGCCGTGGCCTTTATTAAGGTACAGCCCCGGCATTTTCCAGGTGTCTATTATAATGAGAGGGGAAGAACAGAAGAGGTGCAACCCATGAACCAAAGTAATTTCGATACTGACAGTAAAATGTACAGACTAATCCAACCCCAACCTTAAGGTCCTAAGAGTAGGCAGCTTTGTGTAGTGCTTAGAGGTGTATTCCCATACAAAGAAACAAAAAGAATTGCATTATGAATAAATGATCATGCAGCAAATGGTGACTGCTGGTGTTAATATTGAGGAAGCAAATAGAAAATTATGCTCCTGCCAAACTTATTCAACTATTAAGGGTTAATTTCTGCCCTCTAAAAAGTTATCTGAAATGAGACTTACAAGTGGTGCAGTTGTTGTTTCTTCAAGCCAGGCTGGTTCCTCTTTCACCTTTATATCTAGATCCATTTTGCACTGCAGCCGAAGTAGTTAGAAGGTACTGGGATTGTTGATTACTTCCAATGACCTTACACTGAAACATAAACCAGAAAAATATATTACCTTATTGCTGTCATTGCTACTTATGTTGTTTGTCAACAGACTAAGCAATAAGCTTGTGATTTTATATGACCATGAATATTATGATCATACTGAAAAACTTGAAATTTTACATGATTGTTGATATTGTGATCATACCTATAAGACCTCAAGTGTTCTATGACTGATACCTTGGTCAAAGCTAACGACCTCCAGTTTTACATGACTTGTGAAAAGATGATCACTTCCATAGGAATATAAGTTAACATATCTGTCGATATGAAGATTAAAGCCAAAGGACCCTTAGTATTACATGACATATATCACATTAATAGCTAAGTAACATACAGTTTTATATGGAACTGAAACCACAACAAGATGACTTTCTTGTTAAAAATTCAATGCACATCACTTGTGATCAAAATGAACAAAACTTCTTGAAAATTCAGTCACTATTCTGTTTGCATATCACTCTGATCACCCGGGCCCATACCTTGGAATCTTCCTACCAATTTATATCCTTTGCAATCAGCTTCAAAACTAACTGAAAATGTTCACAGTTCTTTGAGGTGTGTTCTATCAGAAATTTTCCTTCCCAGGATCAAATTCTCTCAAACCATTCTCCTCTCAACAAGCTGATACACTATCTCTTTATTTGAGACATGTTCTATCAATATGATCTTCAATAACCTCTGATAACATGACCTTTCAAAGGCTTCAACTCTTTTTTACTTGACACAAGTTATTAATCATATTTCACTTTCATATGGAGTTGTACTCCTTACTCGGTGTAAACATAATTTTTAAATTTTTCAATCTGTTGAACTTAAAAAATGTGGAGAAGAGATGGGAATTTAGATAGGTTTCAGTGATGATATTTATCGATATTGAGGAAGCATATGTCAGTATACCAAGGCAAGTGCTCTCGGATGCATTGATAAAAAAGAAAGCAGGGAGAGGAGCAGAACCAGTTATAAAACCCATGAACGAAAAGCGAGTAAGTAGTATGAATACTATGATAGGACAAACAAACTGGTTCAAAGTAGAAACAGGACTTCAAAAAGCATGTGTTTCATCCCCCCCAATCTTCATTACAATCACGGATGAAATCCACAAAAGTATTCAACACAAAATGGGAACCAAGGAGGCAAAGGCATCACTCCTCACAGATGACACAATAATATGTGGAGAAGATGAAATGGAAGCACAAGAACAAGATACTGTATGGAATCAGGAGATAGAGGAACATAAAAATGAAAATAAGTATGGAAAAGTGTAATATAGTAGTGGTGACGAGAGGTAAAGGAGAAGGAAGTGGAAATATTGAAGAGTAAATGGAAGACCAAAAGCTTCAAACATTCATGGCGAATAATTGCAGAAGATGGAAAAATAAATTAAGAAATTGGAAAGAGAATTGAAGAAGACAATGAGTTTTATCAATGTGTGAGGTGTATAGTCTGTAACTGGGTCGTCCCGAAGGAATGCAAGGAAATTTTGCACCCAATGTATTACACCCCAATTTTGACATATGCATCAGGAACATGGACAACAACATAACATGATGAAAGCAAAATGCAAGAGGCCAAGATGAAATTCCTCAGAGAAATAACAGGGAGGGCATGAAGGGATAAAGTCAGAAACATAGAAATTAGGAAGAGAATGGGATTCCCTGAGCTGATAGGCAAGACAGAGACCAGTAAACTGAAATGGCATGGACACATGATGAGAATGGAAGAGGACGGAGTTCCAAAGTAATTCAGAGATTCAATAGAAGTTTGTCAGGACTTGGAAACTGTAACAGAAGATAGAGAGGGAGACACACATAGGTAAACAAGAAGCTTCTCATTCACAAACGAAGATATTTTCAGAGAAATCCAACTGCTTCAGCAAGGAAAAGCAGCAGGAACTGATCAAATTACTGGGGAGGTATTAAAGACAATGGGGTGGTACACAGTGCCTTATTTAAAATTTCTCTTTGACTATGTCATAAATAATAGTGTAATACCAAAAGTATGGAAGGAATCTATAATAATACCAATTTATAAAGGAAAGGGTGATAAAAGGAAACCAGAGAACTACAGACCAATCAGCCTGACCAGTATAGTTTGTAAAATACTGGAGAGTTTAATAGCAAAGTACATCAGAGGGATATGTGATGATAAAAATTGGTTCATGAGAAGCCAGTATGGATTTAGAAAGAAATTTTCTTGTGAGGCACAACTGGTGGGATTTCAGCATGACATGTCAGATCAGTTGGATTCAGGAGGCCAGTTAGATTGCATAGCCATAGGTCTTTCCAAAGCCTTTGATAGAGTGGAACATGGAATATTATTAAAGAAATTGGAGGGAATAGGATTGGATGTAAGGGTTATTCGTTGGAAAAAACATTTCTAAATTCAAGGGTTCAGAAAGTCAAAGTAGGGAATAATATATCACAGGAAAGGAAAGTTTGGAAGGGAATTGCACAGGGTAGTATAATCAGTCTGTTACTTTTCTTAATATACCCAAATGATTTAGGGAACAATATAACATCAAGAATAAGTTTGTATGCAGATTATAGGGAAATAAATAACATTGAGGATTGTTCAAAATTACAAACGGACCTTGAGAGTATCCAACAATGCATTGAAGAAAATAATATGAAGGTTAATGGAGGCAAATCAACTGTTACAACATTTACAAACAGCAGCTTTAAAACTGAATTTGAATATCCTTTGGATGAGGTAATTATCCCAAAAGATGGCAAGTGCAAATACTTAGGTGTGAGATTGGAAAGTAATCTGCACTGGAAGGGTCATGTTGGAGACATTGTTGGGAAAGCATACAGATTGTTACATGTCATAATGAGGCTACTCGAAAGATGCAACAAAGAATTAAAAGGAAAAAGTTATATAAGTATGGTTTGTCCATTATTGGAATGTGCAAACTGTGTTTGGGATCCCCACCAAGAATACCTAATAAAAGAAATAGGTAGTGTGCAGAGGAAAGCAGCAAGACTTGTAACAGGGGATTTCAGGAGAAAAAGTGGTGTATCAGAAATGTTAGAGGAACTTGGGAGGAAAACAATAAGTAAGAGAAGGGAGAAAACTAGACTTGGAGAATTATATAGAGCCCGTACAAGAGAAGCAGCATGGGGAGAAACCCATGAGAGGCTTCAGTTGGAAAATAATTACCATGGCAGAACTGACCACAAGTATAAAATTAGAAGGAATTTTAGCAGAAGCGATTTGGGTAAATTTTCATTCAATGGGAAGGGCGTGAAGGAGTGGAACAGTGTACCAGGGGTAGTGTTTGATCCTTTTCCAAAATCTGTACAGATATTCAAGAAGAGAATAAACAGCAACAGAGAAAATAAATGAAATGTTAGAGGGCATTCGACCAGTGCAGGTTATTGTAAATAAAAAATGTGTGTGAATAAATTAATTCCACCCCCGGGTCTATGGAGTATGGACAGCCGAATTAGCAGAGTGCCTGTAGGGGTGAAGTACAGTGGGGACTTCGAGGGCCCTGGGGCCGCTACGGTAGCTGTGAAAACCCTACAGGAACACTGAAAAGTGGTGGCAAAAGGGGCTCTGGTTAGGATGCAGCAGGTCGTAATGCTACATAGGTTCCAAAATAGGTAAAAAAAAAACCAAATAAGTAAATAAATGCAATGAGAATTTTAATCTTGTACAAGTTGTATAGTATCATTTGAAGTAATTCCACATACTGTATGTGAGTTGACTTTGTTTGTAAGTAGAGGAGATGTTATAAGTAGAATTTTGTAAACAAAATAAATTTAATTAGGATGAATAGAGAAAATTGTTACCATAAATTGTACAATATTGTATTCTAGGAAAATGTTCATCTTCTCCTGTTAATTTAGTGCTTGACAATTTTAGTGTACCATTTGCCACCGAGGTAGACACCTCATTTGCAAATAAAGATATTTTGATTTGATTTGAAGTAAGTATTTATAGAGAAAGTCATAGGAGAAAGATATTGGGGAATGCCCAGAATGGGGTGAATGGATACGGTGAGGAGAGTACAGAGAAGAGTGGAGTAAAAGTAGAAAAAATATTCGAGGAAGGAAGGGCTTGGTGGAGAAAGAGAAAAATAAGGAGGTTCTTGATTCACATTTCAACCCAGAAGACTGGAAATGGAAAACAAAGAAAATTCTGTTGAAATGAAGACAAAAATTTACACAATACAGCTATCAGCTCTTTTCATTGAACAATGCCACCAACCTTTACTTAAGTGTCCTTTCCTTATTTTTCTGTGCATGTCATGTCTAATGACACAACCGAGTGATGTTTATCGGAGCGCCCCTTGTAGGAAGTTCTGTGTCAAACAATTGGTTTAAATGTTTAGCAGCTTTCATTGTTCCCCAGGTGGCATGAAACTTGTCTAGGTTGAATACCTCAAGTAGTGCCTCAGAGAATTCATTTCACCCAATAGCAGTGTTCATTAGTCACTTTGTGATATTTTGATGATGATGATGATGATGATGCTTGTTTTTTAAGGGGCATAACATCGAAGGTCATCGGGCCCTGTGATATTTTACTGTAAATGTAAACTTACTGCACTAACAAGGAAAACTACAATTTCCCCTACAGGTAATACAAGCTTCGTTCCTGTGGCTAATTGAGTCGATTCTTACACATTGCCAGGGAGCAGATTTCTATGTATACACATATCTCTTCAGGAAAATATGCTCAATTGTATATTTCAATGTAGGGGACAACACTGAAGTGTGCCGTGTTTAAGTGTTCTGGCCATCACAGGTTATTCTATTAATATATTATTGGTTTTACTCTCAAGTAACTACCTTCTACAGTTTCCACAGCCAGAATTTATTCCTGAAGATTGTTCTTCCATTAATGCCAGCAGTTTAATGTTGCACTAACAACTCCAAGGGAAAGGGACAATATTAGATATGCAGCAGAAATAATTATAATTAATGATAAAATGGGGAAACCACGGAAACGCTTTTCAGGGCTGCCTATCGTAGGATTTGACCCCATGTAAACTCATCGCCACTCACGCCCAAAGAACTTTTCCACACCAATAAATCAGAGGGCAGCCTATATACTGTTACCTAAATCATCACGAATAAATACCGGATATAGCTGCCGTGGGGTAATGAAGTGATACAGAAGAATCTTCATAACAACACTGATAATAAAGAGATACAGATATCCTAAATCGAAACCTCTCAAGATTTCGAACCTACTACCATATGTTGCAGCCTACTGTGTAAAGAACAACTCATCATTCACAGCGTCGATATAAAATTGCACACAGAGGTAAATAACACAGAAAAACAATAATTAAAATTACACACTACATGTTGCAATTTCTTTCTGAAACTACCGTAGCTCTTCAGAAAATAATCCTCATTCCACTAAATTTAGATATACGGTACCGTACGACATATTGCTACTACACACAATTGCCGGAACTTGCAACACAAATGCTGGGAGTTTTCTAAAAGCAATCTAGTTATATACGTATTCATTTTTAATGCTTAATTAAAAATAAATTTTAAGAAAATTAATAACATTAAATATTAACGATATGTAGAAATCTGGAACTGAGAAAGATAAGTATTACCTTCTAATATTCTCAACTGAGATCTATACATTTAGCAAAAGTAAATTATTGAACTTGAACATTACCGTCAATATGTCAGAGGTTGTGGACACAGTGTCAAATGATAGAAATCACAATTCCTCAATGAGGAAAATCCGTAACTCACTTAACGGAATAAGCTGTAGAATTGGCTAACACGCTCCATACATACCATACCAGCCAATTCGAAACAAAACCTGATATTTATTCTACTTCTTGATGAAGATGTATGATCTTTATTATTAATATTTTGCCAATTAAGTTAGCTTAATTAACTGTATACACTGCGCGATGTTCTCTATAATGACTCACGAAATAGATAATCAGTAGGGGAGTAGTATCACACAATGAGATCACTAATACTGGTAGCACGTACACTACTTCCTCTTCTGCTTCTTCCTCAATTTATATGCATAGATTACAGCAGCAAGAAGTCCCAGACATCGGTATAACTGTCTTATAGAAATGTAAAACTTGCTGTTTTGCTGATCAAACTACGAGACTAGATTAAGAGGATAGAAAATATTAATATCCAGGGTATATACTAAAACATACTCGAAGGGTAAACCATATTTGTGGTTGTACCATTACAATTTGGATTGGAATTGCTGGTATACCTACAAAATTAAAGGGGATGACACAAATTATACAAGGACACAGGGCACTATATTCACACCAGAGTGGCCGTTCTCGGCGCCTTTTCTACATACACAAACTGGACCGGGCCGAGATATAAAGGATAACACAAAAAACCTGATATATAAATGTTTAACCCACCGCCGTCTCAATCTCTACCAGGGGGGTGACACTTCATAGGGAGCGTCCGAAGCAGTTCTGAGATGGGCCAATCGATCTCCGCCAACTAATGAAAACTAGAGGGTTAATTTAGATGGCAGAGGTTGGCATTACACATTCAGTTGCGTGGTACAGCAAATTCAAAACACAAAACCGTTATCGTTGCGCGCGAAGGGACCTTGGTCGTACGGTATGTAATAGTGCTTGTTAGACGAAAATTTGTTGAGATTCTTTCGCATTGAACGAGATTTTTGATCCAGTTTTTTGAGGGTATGGTGTGAAATTATAATTATGCGCGTTCTTAGTGTGAAGAAATAGTACGGTATTATGATCATGAACGTACTTCACATTGAACTACCTACCTGTTGCGAGTAAACGTCTGTGTGATTCTGCTTTTTTACCTGCTGGTTGGAATAAATAAATTCAAAATATAAACTGTGTGCATTATGCTGAGTTTTACTTTCATCCTTTCCTTCTCGTGTTTTCCATTCCTATACATAAAAGTCGTGGGAAGGGTTCAACGAACGAACCAAAGAATGAGGTTATGTTAGATCTGATTTAGGCAAGTATGGGCGTTTTGGGGTTTTATATGTATTGCATTAACATTTTCAGTAATCAATGTTGCATTTATCACTTAATAGATGTAAATTTACATTAAAATGCGAACGGTGAATCAACGATACAAGCTAGCGTTATAACAGTATTGCCAACATACAAATACGGTAATTGCAATTTACTTTTCAAGTAAAAGACACTAGAGAAGCTTTAGATACAACTTTCCTACCGAAATACAATCATTATCTCTATCACAATTGAAATTTTAACAAAGTAACAACTATCATAATCGTGTTTGCTACGAGGTACTATCGTGGGATTTATTTCCTTATGTTGGCAGAGAGAAAGTGGCCACTGCAGCTTCCATGACCTGTTTTCTCAGCCAACCTTATTATACAGGAGTGACGGATCTATTTCTCTTATATGATCCTTGATCTCTACATACTGCCTGCTCTGTGCCGCGGGAATTGCGTTTACAGCGACATTGGCAGCACTTACCGCACCCAGAGCACATGTTGGTTAAATGAGAGTTCGTCGTAAAGCCAATATAAAATGAATAATAATTCTTAGCATGTTACTAATTGAGAAGATAATACACATACAGAAACTAACATCTCACATTTGAACTTGGCCTAAGATATAGAAACGTAAAATATATGAAATCTTAACAGTTACAGCAAATATATTAGAATCGTCTCACTGCTGCATGGTACATACAAATTTCAGAATTTTCTTGACACGAGTGACGGAGCTCCTTTTTAGTCTTACTGTTCCTTACCAACAGTGGACGAAAAAAAAGTATATCACTATTTCGCTGACCCTTTGTTCATGACCAGATTTCAGGATAAGTTTTACGGCACATAATGCGTGCGTTCCCCATGTCATTAAATCCACCACCCAATCTCACTGAACGATATAGAGCTTCTATTGCGTCTCCAGAAAATCATCTAGTGAAAAAAAAAATTACTTTTTTTTGTAACAGATAAGACACTCATTCCACTATAGATTTCACAGTTAGCGACACAGCATCTGCCGTCTCATAAGTCAGACACTTCAGTTTTTCACGTTTTGATTACAAACGAATTATTTTAACGTACTCGATGAACTCATCATTCAACCATTGTAAGTATTTTATCCACTGGTCAATCGAAATGCACACAATCTGGATTGTTTTGCCGAAAGGCATTACAGTAATCATTTCTGAACTAGAAGGGTAGATCGGAGACTTCTAAGCCTTTAACGACGAAGTAGGAAGCAGGACTAGAGAACTTCATTGAAAGTCGGATTACAAGAAAACACAACAGTTTATTTGCGAGAGCAGGAGATTTTACAATATTTGTGCCGCATACACCTTCAACATTGACCACGCAAACGAACTTGTCACTGGTTCGGTCATAGAGGAGCCGTACCTAATCAGCCATTTAATCGGCGATCACTGTTACACTCCTCTCTGTTGGTCTGAAAGTTTTACATTCAGCTCTAAGTCTTTCCTTCACTAATTGGGAAATTCCGGCAAACACTATCAACATTTCCCATTTAGGCTACTGTCCAGAGTGCTTTGTGACGGAGCCGACAGTAGACCAGGGGTCCTGCCATATTCGTAACCGTTTGGGATACTATTCACCAAGCCACATAGTACCGCATGATTTGTTCTGACTGCCTGGATTTTGTCTTGCGAAAATTATGAAATTCTTTAAAAACCGGAAGTTTTTCCTTTATATTTGGCTGTTTCCTTTACTTTATTCAAACGATAAATTATTTGGTTGTCTTCGAATTGCCTCCGCAGTCTTTCAACTTCATTATGGATACCGGTAGTCATCAACTGTTATCGCAGTCTTAGAATTCTTGATCGGAGCCTCTGATGTCTGATTTTCTAATCACTGTTGGCATTCTTACTCGATGGAATATTGACTTGGATTGATACATCGTTGTTCAAATTAATTTCGTACTCGTCATCCAATGCATTTCCTTCAGTTGATGAGCTGGTTTTATCACAGATTTCTTCCGAAGAAATATCTTGTCGCTGTCTGGTCTTTCGTGGAGCAATTTTTCTGGTTTGAAGGTAATGGGGATAATTCGAAGACCAACTAGGTACGCTGTCTGGCTTCAATATATTTTTCTTTTAGCTTTACCTTACATCTCCATCTCTAAAATTCAGGCTACAAACACGAGAATAATCGAATGGAATCCATTGATTACCCTTGGTTGATCCTTGCACTGATATAGCGTTAAGCCAATTTTCCGGAAGATCTTTAATGGGGGGATAAGAGAAATCCTCACACCTGAAGAATTTGGATTTCCTGCTTTGATATACAAAGAGGAACACAACAATTAATCATTTTATAACAAGAGACACACACACAAATGCTCGATACAAACGCCCTAGAACACAACAACGTGGGTACGGAGATAAGTTGGGTGATTTAGCTGGCGCCCCTAGCGGAGGTTCGTGACACTTAGAGCTCACACTGAGAAGCATGTTAACTGGATGGCATAGAGCAGGTAGTATATAGGTTTGAGACGGCGGTGGTTTAACAACTTGAAAGAAACTCTGGAAGAACAAATTTGATTTGTAACAGCCAGTAGAACTGGTTGAATTTAGGAAAGGATGCATTACCAGTCACAACTACAGATTATGCGACACTTACTGAAAAGAGCACTGGCTGCACTGGGTGCAATGTCCCGCTATGTCTGGCTCAAATAGGATTTTTGAGGGGTGAAGGTGCAAAACCCTCATTCTCCAATTTTTTAAGGTATTGAGTTATGCATATCACCATGATCATCTTGTAAAAGCGCATCGAACTGTGATGGTAGTTTGAACCAAAACGCACATTATTAGACTAAAAAATATACTGTAAATGGAGTTTTGAAACGTAAGTCACATTATCCAACGGATGTTTTACAGCAAAATTCACTCTCTCCATTTCAACCAATCTGAGAGCATGTGATGCCCCCAGGGCATCTTGGGATTATTTTCACTCTGTTGATGTTTTGTTCACCTCGCTCTTAGCATTAACCTCTCAGTTTACGCAGCAAGTTTTTAATTAATTAATCTTTCATTATTACGGCTGGGAGCCTGCAGGAGGATTGTTCTGACAAGAACTAAAGCGAATGACGTACTTGTTCGGGGAGAGTACACATACAAGTCAGACCTTGGAGCGTCCAAATCTCTAACCAAGTCAAGGAAACGGCTTTCTAGCATGAGTCCTAACGTTATTCCTTCGTCAAACACAACAAAAGAATCCAAGAAGGTTGATGTCAACAACTTGTTAAGGAAACATCACGGGGACCACAGGAGAGATAACGAGGAGTTGCTACTTTTCAAAAACATTATTGATGGGGCTGATGACACTGAAGAAGAGGAACCAGTTTGTGAGCCGATTGAAGAAGTCATTGTCATTAATGTGTAAAACCTGTAGACTACTATAAAGTGTCTAACATTTTAGATATTAAAATTTGTTATTTCCTTAACGCTTTTTGTTTCCTTTTTGCTAACCCAACCTATAACAGCATACCAACCCACGATATTTTCCTTGGTCCGTTTTCAGAGTTAAACCGTTTTGCTTCATAACTAACATTATCCATGAAAGTTTGTTGCAAAACTCACAGTTGACCACAGTTTTGTTCAAAACTCACATTGTCTGAATTTTAATTTAAAATTACAAAAGAGCCCTCTTTACACAAAACTTTGCAGTGTGGGCAAACAGTTCATGTTGAAACGAACTTGTAACAAAAAAAAGTACGATACCATGGCCTTCAACATTAAACAGTTTTTCACCTTTTCCGAAAGTTTGGAAAAGTGGAGAATATGAGTTTTGCATCTACACCCCTCATATATAAGGGAGAAGGAACCTCTCCGGGCGGAAAAAAGAATACAAAAGTAGGTCCATAAGTCATAACGCATGTGGACAGCCATGGGAGGAGGGATCAAATGATTGAATTTTACGATCCAATTCTTCGCACACTCACGGAAATAAAATTGTACGGTTCTTTTAATACATGTACATATGCATTATCATTATAGTCCGATATGCTTTTCAACGTACAGTCTACAAGCTTCTGTGAATTTACTATAAGGGCACGCGGCAACAATACTCTATTTGAACTAGTGCCATGGCATCATTTCGTTCTATACCTCTTATCCTTAAATCATTACAAACTGAACAAACCACTGTCATCTTGGTCTTCCTCTACTCCTCTTACCCTCCATAATAGAGACTAACCTATCCTCTTCCATTCGTCTCACATGTTCCCACCACCGACGACGTTTTTTTTTTAAGTAAAGCATCAGCCATTGAGTTCATTCCTAACTTAGACTTTATCTCCTCCTTCCGAGTACTCTGTTAGTAAAAGCAATAATTCTCGCTAATTTCATGTCTGTTACTTCTAACTGATGAAGAAGATATCCTGAGTCCACCCAGCTTTCGCTCTCGTAAAGCAAAGGTAGTCTGAAAACACACTGATGTAAAGACAATTTCGTCCGGGGCTTACTTCCTTCTTACAGAACACTGTTGATCGCAACTGTCAGCTCACTGAATTTGCTTTACTACACCTTGATTCAATCTCACTATATTACCATCCTCGGGGAACACACAACAATACATAAAATTATCTACCTGTTCCAGCTTTGTATCACCAATCTGACATTCAATTCTGTTGATTATCTTACCTACTGACATCAGTTTAGTCTTGGAGAGGCTAATTGTCATTCCATACTCATTACACTTTTTTTCAAGTTCCAGTACATTAGACTGCAGGCTTTCGGCACAATCTGCCATGAAGACGAAGTCGTCAGCAGAGGCCAGATTGTTTACTACATTTCCACTTGCCCGAATCACTCCCTGCCAATTTATACCTTTCAGCAAATGATCCACGTAAACTACGAAGTGCAAATGTGAAAGATTACAGCCCTGTCTATCCCCTGTAAGTATTCTGAACAAAAAACTCATTCTACCATCAATTCTCACTGCAGCCCAAATGTCAACGTAAGTGCCTTTGATTGATTTTAATTATCTACCCTTAAATTCACCCCACGCCCCCCAGTACGGTGAACATCATTTCCCTCGGCACCCTGTCATATGCCTAGCCTACTCTAAATCTACGAAACGTAAACACAAATGTCTATACCTCTGGTAGGATTTTTCAATTATCTGGCGCATAGCGGTACTGAAATTTTGATCCTGACAGCCTCTATGTCATCTGAAACCACACTGGCGTTCATCCAACTTCCTCTCAACCACTGATCGCAACCTCCCTTCCAAGATGCCAGTGAATAATTTGCTTGGTATAGTAATCAATGAGATACCTCGAAAGTTGTCGCAATCCTTCCTGTTCCCTTGCTAATAGACAGGTGCAATTACTGCTTCTGTCCAATCTGAAGGTAACTTATCAAAACTCCATTCTAATCTTACCATTCTATGAAGTCATTTCATCCCTGCCTTCCCAATATACTTCAACATTTCAGGTCCATGTTAATCTATTTCTGCTGCTTTATAACAATGGAGTTTATTAACCATCCTTTCCACTTCCTCAAGCGTAATTTCACCAATATCATTTCCTGCCTGCCCATTAACTTGGTTGTTCGCGAAACCACCAGGAAGATTTCCTTTTACATTGAGAAGATTTTCAAAATATTCCCTCCACCTCTCCAATGATTCCCAGGGATCTATTATAAGTTCATCTGAATTACCCAAAACACTGTTCATTTCTTTTTCCTTTACTTCCTAGGACTTTTTATTACTGCCCAGAGAGGTTTCGCTGCTGCTTGGCATAGTCTTTCCAGGTTATTACCGGTAAGACAATCTTCCCAAGATTAACTTTTGGATTCAACAACTATTTTTTTCGCTCTGTTTCATTCATCTACGTACAATTCCTTGTCTGCATCAGTCCTTCTTTGGAGCCATTTCTGATAGGCCTTCTTTTTACGATTACAAGCTGCTGTCGCTTCGACAGTCCAACAAGATGTTCGTTTTTCCCCACCTGTACACGTAGTCGTTCCTAGGAATTCCCTTCCTGTTTCTAATACAGCAGCCGTGTATATCACATATTCTCTTTCTATATCCTGAACCTGCTTACTGTCTACTGTTCAAAACTTCTCACTAATCATATCCATGTACTTCTGTCTAATTTCCTCGTCCTGGAGATTTTCTACTCTTATTCCTTTGCAGACAGATTTCACTTTCCATATCCTAGGCCTAGAGATACTTAGTTCACTACAGATCAGATAGTGGTCTGTACCACCGAAAAATCCCCGAAAACTCACACATTCCTAACAGACTTCCTGAATTTAAAGTCACTTAAGATATAGTCTACTTTATGGATCTGGTAACCCTAGCCTCCCATATGTAGCGGTGAATAGCCTTATGCTTGAAGAATGAATTCGTAACGGCTAAACACAAACTAGCACAGAAGTCCAGAAAACGCTTCCAATTCCCATCAGCTTCCATAAATATACCACACATTTACCAATCACCCTTTCGTATCCTTCAGTTCTATTCCCAACTCCCGCATTGAAATCGCCCATTAGCACTATTCTATCCTTGTTGTTGACCCTAACTACGATGTCACACGATGTTTCATAAAACTTGTCAACTTGATTATCATATGCAACCCTCAAATGGTGAATACACTGAGATAATTCTCGTCCTTATTCCTCCAACTGCCAAATGTACCCACATCGTTCGCTCATTTACGTGCCTGAAAGAAACTATGCTGCGTACAGTAGTATTTCTCATAAACAGTCCTGCCACATACTCTGCCAGTCCAACACCCAACAAGCACCCTTTACAATCTCCTGTCTCTCCCTCGTTATCTCTTCTTACCCGAATACCACTTACCCCTAGTACATCTGGGTGCGTCACCTCTAAGCTGACTCAGCCAGTTCTACTTTATTTCTTTCAAAAGCCCCATTAATACTGATAGCTCTCCATCGAATTCCATTTCTTTCGCCAAGTTGTTTCCAAGGATTCCCTTACCTGTCAAATGAGAGTGGGGCTCCATTACTCCCATAGGTCCGAGGATTGCTTAAAACGTTCTGAACTCCGCAAATTCATGAAGCAGGATGCTACCTTACTTACACATAGTCCAAGTGAGGATCTCTCCCGTAACGGGTTAGGGACCATCGGTGGATTGTGTAGTTCTAGCCGTCTGAGCACGCGAAGGGCTATTACACAGAACCATTCGCGTTCCGTAGCAACTGGTATCGCGACCCTCAAGGCCACTTACTAAGCCTTTCAGCCGTTGCTCATGGTTCACGAACTAGAATGTGACTACAGTAACACACACCAGGGACCATCAGTTATTATTATTATTATTATTATTATTATTATTATTATTATTATTATTATTATTATTATTATTATTATTATTATTGTTACCGTGTTTTAGCGGTAGGTAGAGGTGAAAGAAGGTGCGGGCGTGAACGGGTCTCAAACTACGGAATCAAAGTTAATATAAAATTTAACAAGGTTATATTTTCTTTTTAAAATGAAGAAATAACAAGCATTGCAGGTACAGAGTAGCAAGTCAACAAAATGTAGGTACAATATTTACTGGATTTGGGCTCAGCGCCCTTACTTCACAATTCGTGGACAATCAGCCCAACCTTACTTCAAAATAAGTTTTACCAGAGGGGCAGAAAACCCCATTCATGTTCAGGAGCACTTGCTCCGAATTACACTGAAAAGCCTCCACGAGGCATACAACACTCAATTTTCGAAAGAGAGCCACTCGCTTTCAACTTTAAGCCTCTCAAAGGCCACACCAAACTCCACCTTCAAGTTGTCCTCTCAGGACATAGACGCAGGGGTAACATACCCAACCTACTGAGGTCAATTAAATGAAAAAGGGTAATTACAATGACCTCTTAAGAAACAATTTGAGAGGAGGCGATCTGCACTCCTAATACACTTGTTTTTAAAACCTAATCTGGCTCTAGGCCACTAATGCAAGGGCTAATCCCATACTACAGAGGTGACTTTAGAAAAGAACAATTTGTTTTACGTTAACGAAGAATAGGTTGAGAAAAATAAGTTCACCTCAAAACAACATGATTGGGAGCTCGAGAGGGTTAAGCACTCTCTATCCCGATATGCAGTTCAAAAGATGGAATAGATACAAGTTCCTTTACATTTTAAGGAAGGTTACATAATGGAAAAACTTCGGACCCGCCCCGAGAGTTAAACTGCTGAGCTAGCAAAGAAAGAAGTTATTAATTGGTCATTACCTTTGTTGTTGACCGCTGCCGAAGAAAGAGGCACTTCCCGCCCCCTGCTATGTACTTTACACACTGAAAGATGGAACAGAAGTGGCCCCGAGACCCTAAAATCAGCAGTTTATATCCTCTCGCGGAAGGTTCGAGGCGTTAGGGGAATGAAAACACCCTCCCACAAACTCTTTATTGGGTAGGATACAGCAACATATTCAAGTTGGGGGAAGATAGATTCTATTGGTCAGAAATTAATAAAAGAAATTCGGGATTGGCTAAATACAAAACAAGGGGAAAGAGAGGGGTATACAGCCAACTTAAACAATAACAGAAGGAAATTTAACAAGAAACAAACTTTTGAAATAAAAATTTCTCCAAAAATAGTTATTTCACTCCGCACTAGGGTGCACTATTGTTGATCTTCAGTAGTGTCCTCTAGAAGAGAAAGTTCACACTTCTTACTTCAAGCAAAACAAAAACACATCAAAAATGACACAGTTCAAAAACTCCAAAATTTCCACGTAGTGACATCTTCTGAGAAACTTGAAACTTAATACCGTCAATAAAGTTCAGACTTCCTCCAGCAGAGGAGTTTCAACTGGCGCACATTTTAAATTAGCGGCGTGGAGGTGTACCGCCCGGTACAATTATTATTATTATTATTATTATTATTATTAGGTTCGTTACCACCCCTGAGGATCACGAGTGACTTGTTCGGTAAGTCTTCTTTCTTCCCAATACCTCTTCTTTCTCTCGGCTTCCATGATCTGAATCTGTATCCTGGTGTCTGTCCATCTGTTACCTTCCACGAGCTTTTTGTATTTGGACCTATCCAGTACAGTCATTAGTGGATATTTTTCCTTTATGCCAATAGTCTCCCAATCTTCTCTGACTTCCTTCATCCACTTATTTCCGTTTAAGCAGGTTGCGTTCCATATCTTCTTCGTCATCCTACTGTCATCCATCCTCATGAGATGTCCAACAAATCCTAACCTTCTCTTTCCTATCACACTCGAGATTGGTTCTATACTCGCATATAGTTCCTGCCTTGATCTGTATACCCAGATTTCACCTTGCTTTTTGGTGCCCCATATACACTGACTAACAGAGCAAATGCAACACCAAGAAGGAGTGGTCAGAACTTTATGCCAATTGCAGGGTAGACTGACGTCACTGAGGTATGCTCATGATGTGAAATGCGCCGCTGTGCTGCGCACGTAGCGAACGATAAATGGGACACGGCGTTGGCGAATGGCCCGCTTCGTACCGTGATTTCTCAGCCGACAGTCATTGTAGAACGTGTTGTCGTGTGCCACAGGACACGTGTATAGCTAAGAATGCCAGGCCGCCGTCAACGGAGGCATTTCCAGCAGACAGACGACTTTACGAGGGGTATGGTGATCGGGCTGAGAAGGGCAGGTTGGTCGCTTCGTCAAATCGCAGCCGATACCCATAGGGATGTGTCCACGGTGCAGCGCCTGTGGCGAAGATGGTTGGCGCAGGGGCATGTGGCACGTGCGAGGGGTCCAGGCGCAGCCCGAGTGACGTCAGCACGCGAGGATCGGCGCATCCGCCGCCAAGCGGTGGCAGCCCCGCACGCCACGTCAACCGCCATTCTTCAGCATGTGCAAGACACCCTGGCTGTTCCAATATCGACCAGAACAATTTCCCGTCGATTGGTTGAAGGAGGCCTGCACTCCCGGCGTCCGCTCAGAAGACTACCATTGACTCCACAGCATAGATGTGCACGCCTGACATGGTGCCGGGCTAGAGCGACTTGGATGAGGGAATGGCGGAACGTCGTGTTCTCCGATGAGTCACGCTTCTGTTCTGTCAGTGATAGTCACCGCAGACGAGTGTGGCGTCTGCGTGGAGAAAGGTCAAATCCGGCAGTAACTGTGGAGCGCCCTACCGCTAGACAACGCGGCATCATGGTTTGGGGCGCTATTGCGTATCATTCCACGTCACCTCTAGTGCGTATTCAAGGCACGTTAAATGCCCACCGCTACGTGCAGCATGTGCTGCGGCCGGTGGCACTCCCGTACCTTCAGGGGCTGCCCAATGCTCTGTTTCAGCAGGATAATGGCCGCCCACACACTGCTCGCACCTCCCAACAGGCTCTACGAGGTGTACAGATGCTTCCGTGGCCAGCGTACTCTCCGGATCTCTCACCAATCGAACACGTGCGGGATCTCATTGGACGCCGTTTGCAAACTCTGCCCCAGCCTCGTACGGACGACCAACTGTGGCAAATGGTTGACAGAGAATGGAGAACCATCCCACAGGACACCATCCGCACTCTTATTGACTCTGTACCTCGACGTGTTTCTGCGTGCATCGCCGCTCGCGGTGGTCCTACATCCTACTGAGTCGATGCCGTGCGCATTGTGTAACCTGCATATCGGTTTGAAATAAACATCAATTATTCGTCCGTGCCGTCTCTGTTTTTTCCCCAACTTTCATCCCTTTCGAACCACTCCTTCTTGGTGTTGCATTTGCTCTGTCAGTCAGTGTATGTCTCAAGATTCTTCTTTCCTCCTTCTCCAATTGTATGCATGCTCTCTTGCCCAATGTCAGCGTCTCAGTTGCATATAATGCAGCATTCCTCATGGTTATCATGTAGTGTCGCAGATCGGCGTTCGTCCATACGTAGTCATGGCTGCATATCGTAGTTTCAGCAGCAGTTGAGCTCTGTCTGTGGTACTTTTGTTGCTTTGTAGTTAACCCGTGATGTTCTCACCTAGGTACCGGAAGCTGTCGACTCTCTCTACCACTTGGTCTTTTACATTCCAATCGGTCTTTGTATTCAGTATCTTCGTCTTGTTGTAGGCTATTTTTAGACCAACCTTTGCTGCAGTCTCAGCTAGATTTGCTAGTGCCAACTTCGCGTCTTCTTCCTTCTCATGTAACAACACCATATCATCTGCGAAGGCAAGGCAATCCACTATGACATTGTTTTTGATCTTATATTCAATCTGTACACCTTCAATTCCCATGGTTCTATTCAAGTGTAGCCACTGCTTCACCACTTCATCCAAAACTAGGTTAAATAATATTGGCGACAGACCATCCCCTTGTCGGACTCCTGTCGTAATTTCAAAGCTGTCTGACAACATACTCTGGTATTTAACTCTAGAGGTTGTAGCCTTCAGTGTTTCGCCCACCAATGCGTGTGTCGTAGAATCCAATCCTCTGTCGCGTAGGATGTTCAGAAGTGTGTTTCTGTCTATCGAGTCGTAGGCTTTTGCGAAGTCTACAAATGTAACTATTGTGTCCCTTCCTTTCCTGTGTTCTATGATTCTCTTGAGTCCAAAGATCTGTTCTACGCAGTTTCTCCCTTTCCGGAAACCACCCTGGTATTCTCCTATGGTCGATTCAAGCTGTTCTTCCACTTTGTTCAGCAATAATCTCGAGAGTATCTTGTATCCACTGTTTAGCAGTGAGATACCTCTGTAATTATCCAGTATTCTTTTGTCTCCTTTCTTAAGTTCCGGTATAATTATGGCTCCTTTCCAGTCGCTAGGTATCTTCTTATTTATCCAGATGTCCATTATTATTCTGTACATGCTTTCTTCCATTGCAGGCCACCCCATTTGATCTCCTCGGCGCATATTCCATCATTACCTGCCGCTTTGTTGTTCTTGAGATCCTTGATTGCCTTCACAACTCCTGTTCTGGTGGTTGCTCGCCCTTGGTTGATGTATCTGCTGTACTGTAGAGCCATACTCCTTGTGGGTACTTCTGTGTTCAGTAGATCTTTGAAATATCTTGCCATTTCCTCGCATACGTCTTTTTCACCTATTTTCAACTCGCCATCTTGTTCTTTCACAAAAGGTTCTCTCGCCTCATAACCCTTTATCCTGCTTTTCATCTCCTTAAAGAAGGATCGCGATTTGTTTTTCTTAAACGCATGATCAGCTTCTTCCGGCCTTTCATTCCACCTTTCCCTTCTGGCATTCGTGATCATCTTGGCAGCCATCTTTCTCGCTCTCTCGAATGTTGACAGGTCCTCTTCCTCCTTGGTAGTCTGCCACCTTACCCACATCTTCCTCCTGTACTCTACCGCCTCTACACATTCTTCTGTCCACCACTCATGCTTCCTTCTCTTGTTATTAGTGGCCAATTGTTTGGATTCTTCTCTAACCTTGTCATTTAAGTTTCCCATTTACTCTCCACTGTCAGGTTCTTCATGTACTGATCTCAGTTTTTGTTCAGCAGTTCTCTGTCGATCTGGTGTGTGTTTGTGTTTCTCCTAGTTCTGTTTGGTATCCATCTACATTTGATTTCAGTAAGATAGTGGTCAGACTCCATTCTGCTGTTTTTCCTGACTTTGGTGTTCATGATCTCTGCATGGTTTTTGTCTCAGATCGCTACGTGGTCTGTCTGCATTTCACCAATTATACTGCCCGGACTTACCCAGGTTGTCTTTTTACTCGCCTTGGCTTTATAGTGTGTGGTCATGATTCTCATCTTGTGTCTTTTGCACAAGTTCGCAAGCCTTTCTCCATTGTTATTGGTTCTCTTGTGCGCAGGGTAATCCCCTACTGGGCCTTTGAATCTCCTTTCAGTGCCTAGCTGTGCAATGAAATTATTATTATTATTGTTATTATTATTAGGGAGCGATAAGGTTCCTAATCCACCTCATCAGCACTTCTTTTGCTGCGTCAGCAAGCGAGGTCATTGACCCCTAGTAGTGTACCTAGGCGGGTTCTGACTCCGAGGTCATTGACCCCTAGTACCCTAGCGCCCCTAGGCTGTCTCATAAGGAGCTGTGTATAGCCGCCATCTTGTGCAATTAGATAGCCACCATCTTGCGCAAGCGTCCCTACGACGTCTCATAAGAGCCTATGTATAGTAGCCATTTTGTGCAAGTGGCCCTAGGCCATCCCATAAGGAGCTGTGTATAGCCGATATCTTGTGGAATTCTTGTCGGGAAAGACAATTGCCCCAAAACTAAGGATAGCCCCCTTCAAGGTGGCGGATGTGGGGTTAGGCTCGCTCTCTTAAGTGTCGGGAAGGGCAATTAGCCATTAAAGTGAGGTTACGCCCCTGAAAATTGCGACCGAGCTCGATAGCTGCAGTCGCATAAGTGAGGCCAGTATCCAGTAATCGGGAGATAGTGGGTTCGAGCCCCACTGTCGGCAGCCCTGAAGATGGTTTTCCGTGGTTTCCCATTTTCACACGAGGCAAATCCCGGGGCTGTACCTTAATTAAGGCCACGGCCGCTTCCTTCCACTTCCTAGGCCTTCCCTATCCCAACGTCGCCATAAGACATATCTGTGTCGGTGCGACGTGAAACAAGTAACAAGTAGCTGAAAATTGCGAATGTGAGGTCACGCTCGCTCTTTTAAGTAAAGTCAGCAAATCGGCCTAGTCCTTTTACTATTCTAGGGGTCAATGATCTTGGAGTCAGTACCCGCTTAGGTACACTACTAGGGGTCAATAACTTCCGGTGCTTACGCAACAAAGAAAGTGCTGACGAGGTGGAGTGGGAACCCTATTGCTCCTCTACTATTATTATTATTATTATTTCGGAAATAACGCGGATCACAGAGGTGTAAGTAGGTGCTGGGCTGAAGGTGGATTGACAAGGATTTGACAAGAGCATAATTTAATGAACTAAATTTTGAAATTTTGTTCCTTCCTTCTTGTTTTTCTTATTTAAAATTTGGTAAATATGAGATGTGAATAAACAATAGCAATATAATAATGTACTCGTTAGCTTCAACAACAACGACTTAAAGTCCAAAATCAGATACAAAAGTAGAGAGAATTTTCAGCATGATAATATACGAGGGATGAGTATTTTAGCTCTGAAACAGGTACACTATAGTATAAGAGTAGGTTTGCTCCATTAACTTCCATAGCCTAAAAGTCTAAGCTCCAAACTCTAATAAAGTCCAGTTTCTAAGAGGCATAAATTTCTTATAGCACACAAGGTTATACAATTGCAACCTTCAAATGAGGTATTTACAGTCACTTCTGCGCAATTATTTTCTTATTATTTTCCGGAAACATGAAGAGGGGCAATGAGTGCCCATACCAAATGGCCACAATGTAAGAATGATAATGATCGGCCAAAAACAAAATGCAGGGAGGCGAAAAACCAGCACTCCTTCTAGAAAACTCTTCAAACCTTAAGTGGGCTCATAGCCCCAAGATACAGAGGCTAAGGCTATTGTGCGCCAGGGCTACTAAATAATAAAATTGTATACCAAAAACTTTAGTCACCCCATACCGAGTTGAATGGTAGTCAACAGAGGGTAATCACTCTTGTCCCCTAACATTACATATATCCCAGTTGGGAATAAAACAGACTGGCGAAAATGTTATATTTAATCCAACAGGTTTAGAAATTTACTTCCCTCAAGCTATCTCCGGGAGCTATCACATGTTAAGAAAATTCTGTCATTACCTTGTATTGCTGAGCCTTCCGAACGCAGATCTGCGACCTCTGCCACTTTAGTATACGCCGCACACAAAAAAGTGGAGCCATGACAATGACAACACGGTCTTAATCCGCCCAGCGTTTTTAGTATCTCGAGCGGAGGTTAGTGAACTCTTTACAGATAGGCATTCGCAAATTCGAATTGTTTGATAGGTACGGGAGATTGAGCGGGGAGGCAGATGTGATGACAACCTTGACACAAGAACAAAAAAAACTTCAAAACTATGCTAAACGACTTCTGAAAATTAGCATCATTTTAAGAATTAATTGCCGTTAATCTCGCCAGAGAGGGTACTTACGCCAATGGTGGAGGCATCTAACAGTTGAAAATCCAAGTGTCTTGCATAACATTATTTCAAGTTCAATTACATAGATGGCCTTATAGAATGCACGCAGTTCGACCGGACGGAGAAAGTGCACACTCGGTACAGACCGCCACCCCCTAAGGTCTTACCACGGTATGAACAGCTTTGAAATCTTGACTCTTGCCATGCATAATTTTTTAGAAAACTTATATAAGTTGGAGTATCACTTGATAGAGAGTCCCTTCTTGTATATTTTCTGAAGTAAAGTAGTTCAGATAGTGTTTGCGAAGTAGCAGAAATTCGGGCTGTTGCTCCCAGAGTCTGTAGCAAGAGTGGCTGCTGCTGACGATGACTGGATGGGGAACTCTGAGGTACCATCCATAAAGTACCAAATAGAATTGTTCGGGCCTAGGAAGGAGTGGGCGGTTGGAGTCCAGCTTCCAAGCCTATCCCAAGGTTGATAGTCCCAAAGGCCGCAGTTTAGACAGATTCTCGGCCGGAAAGAGGCGGGCCCATACCCCGCACCGGCATCTCTCGCAGGTTGACACTATGTGGTCTCAGGTGAAAGTAGGGCACTGTAACATTGAACTTTAGGGCAAGAGTATGTGACTCACAGACAGTGCAGAGGACGATATATTGGGAAATTGAGCGTATACACAGAAAGTAGGGGAAAAGAGGCGCAAGGGACAAACAAGACAGCATAAGACGAATGACCTGAAAGCTGTGAGACTACATAGAAACATGGCCCGTGACCGAACTAACTGGAGACAATGAATCACAACACCAGGCAGGACTAATTTTAAAAGAGCAGAATAACAAGAAGCAGGTTGATGAATAATCTGTTATAGAAAATGGATACAATGGATATTTTGCACATCCTAACATTTAACTTACTATGTTCAAATTTTCTCCCCCAAAAGCCTATGTCTAATATCTATTTCAACTAAATAGTGTTTGAATGACAGAGCACTCTGGATTACGTGTTTCAGGTATTCATAAACGTTTGAAATGGCGTATTTAGACAGAATTTTCACTTTTTCATTTTTGTTTCCTGATGAAAGATTTATTCTTCTACTTTTAGAAAATGTATAGTACTTACATATTTCGTGCATAAATATGCTCAGAAAATTGATATAAAGGGAACAGTGCACCCGTGTCTCGGTCTAAGATGGGCGTGGCTTCGCTTCACGGAGAATTTCATGGTTCCGTTCGATTTAATTCAAGTTTGGCGCTCGTTGTTATAGAATAGCTCTCCATAGATGGCTCCACATGCGTATTCTTTGTATGCAACAGTAATACTATTTGGTATTGAGAGCTTCCATGGTTTCCATAACTGCGTGTTTTTAGTGAAAAATATTGTCATGTTGCCTGTTTGCCTGTGTGCCTTTGGATGTATATTCGTTGTTGAGATAATGTCCAGAAACTGTATTGGATGTAAGAAACATTCAAATGATTATAAGCATTCCCCATTCTATTTAGGTTGGAAAGCTGGATCATGCTGCAGTCTTTGCCAAAAATTACAGTGGATCTTCGCCTAATATGGAACAGTAAAAATATTTTCTCGCTCGGGTGAGAGTAGAGGTCTGGAGTATGTAGATTTCTATGGGGATGGGGATTCCAAAAGTTACAAGGTAGTGTGTGATTCCAATCCATACAATGGTAAAGAAGTCAATAAACTGGAATGTGTGGGCCACTATAAAAAGCATTTAGGAACAGCTCTTAGAAAAATTGTACAACGTAACAAACCATGGGCGGTAGAGGCAAATTAACTGGAACACTGATAGACAAGTGTCAGAATTATTTTGGAATTGCCTTGCGTTCCAATTACAGTTTCATGAAAGATATGACAAATGCTGTATGGGCAACATTGTATCATTTGACTGCCCATAAAGCGCCTCCCCACCACAGGTGCCCTATAGGAACAGACAGCTGGTGTTTATACCAACGAGCCACAGCTGGCAATCTACTTGAAAATTATAACCATAAAGCAGGAATACCACTGGAAGTCCTAATGCAATGGTAAGGTAAGGGTTATTCTGCCCGAAGGCAGGTCCGAACCTCCGCAGAGGTGTTCCTGAGCCGGAGTTTACATGCAGAAGGGTGGCCAGTTCCTTTCTGCTCCTCCATTCTCTTACCCCCACCAACAGCGTGTGGCACCCCATCCAACTCCTGACCACGCCCAATGTTGCTTAACTTCGGAGATCTCACGGGATCCGGTGTTTCATCACGGCTACGGCCGTTGGCACATGCAATGAAGCCTGGGTATGAAAGGCTCTGTAATCCAAAAATGTTATTCAAATGTCTTCATTGTTTGACTCAAAATACCAATGTGTCATGCAATGGTACGGTATGGATGAGGTGTAGAAAAAATACATATGTGGGGCTATCCACTCTCAAACTGGGTGTCATGGATGCAGTTTTACACTTTAATTGTGGAAACAAGGTTCAAACAGAGGTTTTAGGAAGAATTAAGGTTGTGCCTGATATGTACTCAGCATCAGGAGTGTCACAAGCTGATGAGGCATGTGTACGCATAGGTCAGCCTCAGAACACTTCTGAACAAAGACAGCAAAGGAGGTACCTCAGGGGAAGAAGAAAGCTGAAATAGGACAAGAAACTTGAAGGGGAAGGTCGCACCTATGCAGCGAGAGAATTCTAATACATTCAGGTAAAAACAAACAGGTCTAATCATAATACAACCCTTTAAATATACTCAAAACTAAAAACTATGTTTTCTTTTCAGGTTCAAACAACAATGTGTCGAGTTCTAAATCGGATATCTACCTCGAAAAGGTCTCAAATTGATGATAATTAATTTAGGAATATCTTGTACTAGAACTGAGAAAAAATATATCCCCGTTCAAAAACTGAGAACGAAGTAATTAAAAAATTATTTTTGAAACTTCGAATTCTTGAAATAAGGTGTTATAATTCTTTGTGAAATCGTGATAAACTAATACATTTAGTAGGAGGCATCAAGAACACTAACGATGATAGTTCGGCGAAAGAAACATTAAAATAAATGCATTTTTGTAGTTGCTAGATAGTCTCAAAAAAGTGAAATTTTGTTAACAAAAAATTCTTGGACAGCCCTTAAATGATAAAGTGGGCAATCCTATAGTATAACAGTCTTCATTTACCTTCCTGTTAACTACTAACACAATTTTAAAATTTTTGTGTAAAATTATGGATTTTGTAATGAAGCGAACATGAATACCGGGGACAAACAAGACAGCATAGAACAAATGACCTGAAAGCTGTGAGACTACATAGAAACATGGCCCTTGACTGAACTAACTGGAGACAACGAATCACAACACCAGGCAGGACTAATATTAAAAGAGCAGAATAACAAGAAGCAGGTTGATGAATAATCTGTTATAGAAATGGGATACAATGGATATTTTGCACATCCTAACTTACTATGTTCAAATTTTCTCCCTTAAAGCATATGTCTAATATCTATGCCACAAAATAGTGTTTTTGCAATTCATATTTCTGCTGACATCCGTCATAGATAGCAGACGATCAAAATAATTAATTTATTTTCACCCTAATCACATCTATAAATATGAAGACTGTGGAGGAATGACAAAAAGAGGTCGGCTCAGGGCCTTGTGACACTCGACATCTACAAGTGAAAGGACACCGCATCACTACATGTTTAGTTCAGGACTATGTGTCTGCACAAACTTAAGTTAGCCACATCACTAATTATTTATTTCAGGGCGATGTGTTGTTCCAAAAATGGAAGGAAATCTCATCAGTAATTGGTAAGCTCATAAACATGTGCCTTTCCACATGTCAGCAATTAGGAAATTTTATGAACCTTAAAACCTGTTCATATGTAATTCAGTACCAAACTGACAAGGCAAATATCTTACACATTTTAAAAGAAGTCATTAAAGTTGCTGCCTGATATTTGTAGACTGCTGAAATGAAAGTCAGGATAACATAGCACATGAGGTGAGATATAAAACAAAGTGGTTGTGGCGTTATTAAAATAGAAACTCTTATTGAATCATATACCTTCGACCATCTACGGATATTGGACATTTATTTAAATGGTGTCTATTTTTGACACTTGTAATTCTTATTCTCTGCTAATGACCTTGGGTTCCCAGACTAGTAACTGAGTTGAACTATTATTTTACCACGTTCATATGAGGCTGGAGTTCGACTATATTTGAAGTATAAATTAAGAAAGACTTCGTATCTCGTGAACTTGGATTATATCTGCCCTAGCACCTTGGACGTTTGGCTACTAAGTACCTGCTCTGCCTATACGAGGAGAGATGAACTTTCCGTTGTATGGTTACTCTATGTGTGTAGTTTCTAAACGTGTAATTGCACTGTAGGCCAGCTACGGGGACTGCTACGCTATCTATCAGATTGAATGTAGTACCAAAGAGTGTGATGTGACTGTTGCTCGCCAGGGCGCGTATCGAGTCTGCCAGGTGTCACGCCTAGCGGCGAACTTGGTAGCGCGACATTTTTGCGCAGGATGTCTTGGAGGCTGGTTGTAGCAATGATGGCTGCGGAGACTGTTACCAGAACGATGTGTAATCCAACTGGTGTTGGATGATAAACAAAAAAGGCCACATCGAGTGATGGGAGTTTAAGTATTTTGTTTTGGTGTATAATATGTGTGTTAATTTGTAAATATGTAATTATATAGGTAGTTTATTTATACTTGTGGAGTGATATTGTTAGGTCGAACTACGAGGTGAGTTATCTTGGCATAAGGCTTGCTTGTAAGTATTTTAAAGTATCATTGCTATTAATATTATTTTACTGCGTGTGTGTAATATTTGAATTTGTGGTGGAATATGAACATTGTGGACATCTAAGTTTTAGTGATGCCGTGTTTTGCTTCTAGTGTACGTGATGTACATAACGGTGAGCTATCCTTGTGCTAAGATAACATTTGAAAATTTTTATCGTGTCCTTGTTCTAAATTTGTCATTCTCTTCGCTCGGGCTTTACCTTTTGGTGTTTTTGCTTGTGATTTTCCTTGTAATGCCCGTATGCGTGTGCCGCCTTCCTTTTATACTGTGGTATTTTATCGTTTTCTTACGTGTTGTATTTTTGGCGTATATTCGTGTTTCTGCTTGTCTCCTTGTGCGAATTGTGTTGGTTGTCGCATGTTTTGGCTATCCTGTGCCCGTATTTTGGCCTAACAATGCACTTACATTTCTCTCCATAATTTTCTTTAATCTTTTTTTTTCATTATTATTATTATTATTATTAGTCACCTTTGGTAAGTTGAATTATGCTTAATTTTCTTGGTGAATAATTGAGTTGAGTCTGTTTTAGTTATATTCCTTCCCTTTGAGGGCTTTAAATTAAATATCATTCCATTGTTGGTGTAATATCGTATAAATGTTATCAGTTTCAACAATACAAGTAACGTTTAGTAGGTCGAGGGCTGGACACCCCTGGAGAATGGGATGGTTCCTTATCTTATCCTTTTGTGTGGGTATTGTTGTTATTATCACTTCGGGCCTGACAGTTATGTAACTTTGTTAGTGTGTGATGTGTGTGTGCATTGTGTCTGCCCCGATGACTGTATCGTGTATTATACTCCATAAATTATTCGTTGTATTGAGTTTTTTTCTTCTGAATCTGTTGGTTCTATTTTGTGTTCTGGGTTATGCTAAGTGATCTGTTCGTGCTTTTCTTGATGTTACTGTGGCTCATGTTTACGTTTGTTCACCTAGGTTTGGTGATTGAGAATTTATTGTAACTTGGGATATTTCTTTAAATCGGTGCCGTGTGAGCTTGTGATTGTAACATGTTCGTAATCGTGGCTTGATTTGACTGTCACGTTACGTGGTGCTGCCTTCGTAACCGGGTTTGGTGTGGGCCATTTACTTCTACCGGGCGCTGTCACAGTCCTCGATTTGCTAACCCTTTCTCCCCTTTCGGGCTTGAATGTTAAAATTTCATTTAATTTTAGAATACGTCAAACTTGTGCGTACCATGGTACCTACGTAGTTTTCCTGATGCATCAGTATATAGGTGTATGAATATGGTTGTTCTTAAAGAAATGAATGATTTTATTTATTAGCAATGAATTTCTTTCTACTTATATAATTCTGTGATTTTCTGTATATTTATTTTACCCTAATGTTGGGTGTTAATTGTAAGCTTAATACCTTTTTCAGTTTATTTAAATTTGACCCAAAGGTTTAAATTGTAGTGTAAAAGATTTATTTATTATATTTTATTTTAAATTTTTGAATTTTTCTGGTGTCATTTCTTGGTGTGTTTGCTAAGCAATTTCCTGATCCCGTCCTCTCTCATTAAGTGGGTAGGCTCCTGGTCCCTACATGCTTCCTCTTGTCTATTTCCTTGGGTATGTTTTACTGTCTTATATTATTTTTGCTCTGTTGAAAATTTATTTGTAAGCGCTCGTCCCTATGACCATCGTCATTTACTCATACTTATTAGGGGCGTTGCAGTTGTGGTAGCGTTGTCGCGTGGTTTTCTGTGTTGAAGCTACGCAGTACAGCTAGTTATGAAATTGCCACGCAGGCAGCCTGAATGACACCAAGAAATAAGTAAATATTTATGTATGTCTTTGTAAGCTGAGGTGAACCCCACTGATTATTTTGGCTTTTGTTTCATGTACACCCCCATGATGGCTGGACGGTCGATAATGGATCCGAGCATGCTGAGAAGCGAGGAGCTGTCTTACGAACTGAACATTCGTGGATGCGAGTCCAGTGGAACCAATGCTGTCAAAGTTCAAAGACTGAGGGAATCCGCCCACTTTCCCATCATGGTACCCGAATTGGACCGGCAGGCAGTTGGTGAGTCGATTACCCTTATTCAAGATAACATTGATGAATTGAGGGAATTATGTTCTTCTTTTACTGATGTTACGCCTTCTAAGGCGCAACTGAAAAGAATTAAAGTTAGGGTAGATCACTATTTAAATCGAATCAAGGATCTGCTTACTTTAGAACTTAATCCTTTCCATCGCCAAGAAATTTCTGAACTATTGTCCGTGGCCATTGCCTTGTCCTGTGATGTTCATGCAATTGAGATGTTTATCGATGTACAAAAACTTACTATCATTGATGTTGATCCACAGGCGAGTAGGGTCGAACTGGTTGATGCATCATCCTCCCTCCCGTCTCGTACATTGACTCCGCAAGGAGAAGGCAAATGTCAAGCATGTTTACCGGTGAACTCCTTTGTTGTACCTCCTCCTGTTTTAGAGTTATTTAAAGGCTTGCCTGATTTCTCGGTGGACTCTATCGAAGAAACGATTCGATTTTTAAGATTCTGGATAGAATTGTTGGAAACTGCACATGTTTTTGAACTAACTTTGCTAAATGTTTTCCGTGTCTGCTTCCCTCACTGTCAGGGCATGCTGAAGGATGAGCTACGGGATGCCATTACTGAAAACGTCACTGTAGAGGACTTTCATGACACGATATTGAATAAGTATATTCCTTGGACTGCACAACAGTCTCTCGTCCAAAGTTGTTGTTTCCGTAGGCAATCCTTAAATGAGAAATTGTCCAGTTATATAAAAGATGTGAAATACTATTGCAAGGTCTTCAGGCAATCCATTTCGGAAACGAATTTGGTGAATCATTTGGTAAGGGGTATCTCGCCGCAGTACCGTTCTTACATGTGCTTTACTCCGAGACCTGTAACCCTTAAGGAACTGGAGGCGGCTTGTGTTGAGGCAGAGAGTGTGCGTTATGAGGATTCGTGCCGCGTGACGGACGTTCCCCCACCCTCGCTTTGCACTCGGGATGGTTCTCTAACATTACCTCCGGCTGTACAGCCCGTTAAGAAGTGTTATGCATGTGGTGCCAGAGATCATCTTCGGGACAAGTGCCCGAGCCTAAAACAATCAAGTGCATCTCAGAACTTTAACAACAACCATCGTACATGTTTCATTTGTGGGTCCAAACAACATGTTAAACGTTATTGTCCAAATAAGCCCAGTCCTTTAACAAATTCTCCTCAAAATCAACCAAGAATATGACTAGCCGAAGCAAAAGTACCTGTGAATTTGTCTCCTGTTTCAACTAGACATGTGAACTTGGGTAATCAGTATAGTGATATCCTGTGTCATGTTGATTGTCAGTGTATTTCTGCCCATGTATGTGTTAACCTACCTTTTATTCCAGCTGAGGTCAACGGAGAGCCTGTGTCTGCTCTCGTGGATTCTGGGAGCGTGTACTCCTTAGTCAACATGTCCTGGTATGAAAGGTATAAATCCCCTTGTAACCTTCCTGAACTCCAACCGGTAACTATAAATTGTGTCACAGCTAACAGTTCTACCGTATGTGTTGTTGGATCTATTCTTGTCAAAATCAGAATTGTAAACTTCACGTGGAAATTTAAGTTAATAGTAGTTAGGGAATTGTGTTGTGATCTTATTTTGGGAGCTGACTTCTTGACCCATGTTGGTTTAGTGATTGACCTTCGGGAAAGAAAATTATTTTTCAAGTTTTCTCCTGATTCGAATGTTCCTTTAATTGGCAGGCGTATTATTCCATCCAGTTTAATTTCTTCTGTTGAGAGTGCTTCTAATGTTGAAACCGCCCAAATTAACTTGCAGCATTTACCTGATGACCAAGCTGTACAAATCCGCGATTTGTGTGCAAAATTTCCCGACCTTTTCACCGATAAGCTTGGGTTAACTAACGTCCTTGAGTATAAAATTGATGTGTCCGACAATATCCCTGTCAGATCCCCTCCTTATCGCTTGGCTCCTCCCCGTATGAAAATTTTGAAAGACATTATCCAAGATATGTTGAATGAAGGTGTCATACGTCCATCCACCTCTGCCTATTCCTCCCCCATCTTTCTTGTGCCCAAACCTAACGGCGGTTATCGTCCTGTCGTGGATTATCGTGCATTAAACCGCAAGGTGGCTCTGCAGTCTGTACCATTACCTGACATTCATTCTTGTTTTTCCTGGTTTCATGGTGCTAAATTTTATACTTCATTTGATTTGAACAGCGCGTATCTTCAGATTCCTCTTGCTGAAGAGTCTCGTCATCTTACTGCCTTTGCGACGGACTGGAATCTGTATGAATTCTGTCGCGTACCGTTCGGCCTATCGACTGGTGCTGCTATTCTCACACGCCTCCTAGATTCCATCCTTTCGGACATTAAATTTCACTACGTGTATCATTATCTAGATGATCTGATAATTTATTCTGAAACCTTCCAGGAACATGTCCAACATATCCATGAGGTACTTACTAGGTTAAAGCAAGCTGGCCTGACTGTCAAAATCGCTAAGGTGTCCTTCGCAAAACCCCAGATGTCCTTTCTCGGCCACATTGTATCTCCCGAAGGGGTTGCTATCGATAAAAGTCGAACTCAAACCATTCACGACTTCCCTCCTCCCAAAAACCAAAAAGATATTGCTCGTTTCATTGGCATGGCTAACTTCTTTAGGAAATTTGTGCCAAATTTCGCTGAAATCGCTGCCCCTCTCAATGCGTTAAGACGCAAAGATGCCAAATTTATATGGGACCTACCCCAAAAAGAAGCTTTCCAAAAATTGAAAACCGCATTGGCTAACTCTCCCGTCTTGGCCATTCCTGACTTCTCCAAAAAATTCATAGTACAGACCGATGCTTCTTGTTCGGCTGTTGCTGGTGTTCTTCTTCAGGAGTCTGAACTGGGAAGACGCCCCATTGCGTATGCATCTCGTGCATTAAGTTCATTAGAATCTAAGTACCCGTGTATGAACTTGAATGTTTGGCCGTCATCTTTGCCTTAGAAAAATTTCGAATGTATATTGAGCATGCCCCCTTTCTCTTGGAAACTGATAACATGGCCTTAAGTTGGGTTCTGAATCGCCCGCGTCGTACTGGTCGTCTTACTAGATGGGCAATTCGAATTTCTGCCTTCAAGTTTGAAGTACGTCACATAAAAGGTACTGATAATGTTGTTGCAGACTGTCTAAGTCGTATGTTTGGTGACTCCCCTGTTGAGAATATTGATCCTGTAACTGTCGATCTCCCTCAACCATGTCTTTGTGTCTCTGGTTGTGTCAATGCTCTATTATCCGACTGCCCTCTGTTATATCAAGACATCAGTAAGCATCAGAAGGATGATCCTGAGTTGAATTTGATCATCAATGACATTAAAGCTGGTAAAATGGTAAAACCCTATAGTATGCGTAGGGGTATCTTGTGTTGTAAGGCTCGTAACGATAAGAAATGGAAAATTGTTTGTCCTCAACTCTTGATTCCGGTTGTTTTTCAGTACTACCATAATTCTGCTATTGGTGGACATCTTGGTATCTTCAAAACCCGTCAAAAGATCAGACATTTCTTTATTTGGAAGGGCATGGATTTTCAAATTGCTGAAATGGTAAGGTCTTGTCGTGCGTGTGCTATTAGCAAACCGGCGTTGAACACTAAAATTGGTATGTTAGCATCATCCCAAGCTTCCTCCCCCATGGAAAGACTGTTTGTGGACTTCGTTGGTCCGTTACCCCGTTCGAGGCAAGGCTCCAGATTCATACTTGTGTGTGTAGACGGATATTCCCGTTTTTCGTGGACCTTCTCGACTCGGTCGGCTAACGCTCCTACGGTTATTAAATGTTTAAACTCCATTTTTAGTTCTTTTGGACCTCCTAAATTTTTGGTAACGGATAATGCTAAGTACTTCTCATGTAATCTGTTCAAGAAATTTTGTTTTGAGCTATCTATCTCCCATGTCACTACTTCTCCCTACCATCCTGCCCCATCGTATGCTGAGAGAGTGAATAGGAATCTTAAATCAGCGTTGATTGCGTTCCATCATAAGGATCATCAAAATTGGGATTCCTCTCTGCACTGGCTTACATATGCATTAAATTCAGCTGTTCATGAGTCTCATATGCAAACTCCTATGTCACTGATGTTCTCCTTCACCCCCTTTTCACCCATTTCTAATCTGTTGAGGATTGATGAATTGCTTCCTGAGAAAAAGGATCCTGAGGAGATTAAAAGAGTGTGGAAGAAAGCTAAAGATAGATTAAAAGTTTCACATGCTAAAGTGGAAAAGCAGTATAATAAGGGCCGTCGATCCACTGACCTGGCTGTTGGTGACGAAGTCTATATCTTGACTCATTACCAAAGTAAGGCGGTAGATAAATTCAGTCGTAAGCTTGCTCCCCGTTTCCATGGTCCTTGTACTATCTTAGAGTTTTTGACCCCTGTTTCTGTTTTGGTAAATGATCCCATTTCTAAAAGAATCAGGCGAGTTCATCTCAGCCAAGTAAAACCAGCTTAAATTATTAATTTATGTCCGTTGTAAATGTTAGACTCTTGTTGTATGTTTTAATATGTAACATTTCATGTGTAAGGCCTTGATGGCAGAAGTATTTCCTATGTAACTAGTGAGGGTTAGGTGCTCCTTATCACTCCATGCAATAATTTTCCCGTGCTATGTGCACGTATTTTTTAAAAATGAAATTTTGGGATGTAATCTCATGTCACTGTAAGTGTTGGAACTTACTATTGCCCCGTGATTTTTCTAAAACCTTATCGTTACTCCGGGTCATGAGAACCCAGTTCGTATTAAATGTACTGGACCATTTTGCATTTATTAGTATATGTGTGGTGTGCTTGTTCCCTCGTTGTCTGCTTCCTCGTTCATGTTGCAGCTTGTGCGCACATTCTCCATCCTGAAGCTGCTGTTTCCTGAAGCGCCCGAGGACTGGTACATCACAGGATGTCATGGAAGCTCAACATTTGGTGCTGCTGATTGCAAGTCATGTGTCTGTTTTCCACCTGGTGCGTTGTACGCTGTCCTTACTGGCCATTTGAACACCGTCTTCTTGCACATTGAACAGTCCATGTGTGCCCTGTGTTGTTTCTTCTATGTCACTCCATGACCAAGTAAGACTGTTCCTAAGTTATTCTATATGCATGAAAGGAAACATACTCAACGTCAAGAAAAGTTGATGCTAAATTGGTGATGCCTAAATGCATTATGAACATATCTTGTGGACTTATATCCATCCTTGAACGTTCTTGTACTCTGCGACGCAGTGACACCTTCCTGAGTGCACAAGACTGTATGCTACCTGCTTCGTCTCGGCCCCCAGTGGTCCTCTTTCGGCGGGGGGTGACTGTGGCGTTATTAAAATAGAAACTCTTATTGAATCATATACCTTCGACCATCTACGGATATTGGACATTTATTTAAATGGTGTCTATTTTTGACACTTGTAATTCTTATTCTCTGCTAATGACCTTGGGTTCCCAGACTAGTAACTGAGTTGAACTATTATTTTACCACGTTCATATGAGGCTGGAATTCGACTATATTTGAAGTATAAATTAAGAAAGACTTCGTATCTCGTGAACTTGGATTATATCTGCCCTAGCACCTTGGACGTTTGGCTACTAAGTACCTGCTCTGCCTATACGAGGAGAGATGAACTTTCCGTTGTATGGTTACTCTATGTGTGTAGTTTCTAAACGTGTAATTGCACTGTAGGCCAGCTACGGGGACTGCTACGCTATCTATCAGATTGAATGTAGTACCAAAGAGTGTGATGTGACTGTTGCTCGCCAGGGCGCGTATCGAGTCTGCCAGGTGTCACGCCTAGCGGCGAACTTGGTAGCGCGACATTTTTGCGCAGGATGTCTTGGAGGCTGGTTGTAGCAATGATGGCTGCGGAGACTGTTACCAGAACGATGTGTAATCCAACTGGTGTTGGATGATAAACAAAAAAGGCCACATCGAGTGATGGGAGTTTAAGTATTTTGTTTTGGTGTATAATATGTGTGTTAATTTGTAAATATGTAATTATATAGGTAGTTTATTTATACTTGTGGAGTGATATTGTTAGGTCGAACTACGAGGTGAGTTATCTTGGCATAAGGCTTGCTTGTAAGTATTTTAAAGTATCATTGCTATTAATATTATTTTACTGCGTGTGTGTAATATTTGAATTTGTGGTGGAATATGAACATTGTGGACATCTAAGTTTTAGTGATGCCGTGTTTTGCTTCTAGTGTACGTGATGTACATAACGGTGAGCTATCCTTGTGCTAAGATAACATTTGAAAATTTTTATCGTGTCCTTGTTCTAAATTTGTCATTCTCTTCGCTCGGGCTTTACCTTTTGGTGTTTTTGCTTGTGATTTTCCTTGTAATGCCCGTATGCGTGTGCCGCCTTCCTTTTATACTGTGGTATTTTATCGTTTTCTTACGTGTTGTATTTTTGGCGTATATTCGTGTTTCTGCTTGTCTCCTTGTGCGAATTGTGTTGGTTGTCGCATGTTTTGGCTATCCTGTGCCCGTATTTTGGCCTAACAATGCACTTACATTTCTCTCCATAATTTTCTTTAATCTTTTTTTTTCATTATTATTATTATTATTATTAGTCACCTTTGGTAAGTTGAATTATGCTTAATTTTCTTGGTGAATAATTGAGTTGAGTCTGTTTTAGTTATATTCCTTCCCTTTGAGGGCTTTAAATTAAATATCATTCCATTGTTGGTGTAATATCGTATAAATGTTATCAGTTTCAACAATACAAGTAACGTTTAGTAGGTCGAGGGCTGGACACCCCTGGAGAATGGGATGGTTCCTTATCTTATCCTTTTGTGTGGGTATTGTTGTTATTATCACTTCGGGCCTGACAGTTATGTAACTTTGTTAGTGTGTGATGTGTGTGTGCATTGTGTCTGCCCCGATGACTGTATCGTGTATTATACTCCATAAATTATTCGTTGTATTGAGTTTTTTTCTTCTGAATCTGTTGGTTCTATTTTGTGTTCTGGGTTATGCTAAGTGATCTGTTCGTGCTTTTCTTGATGTTACTGTGGCTCATGTTTACGTTTGTTCACCTAGGTTTGGTGATTGAGAATTTATTGTAACTTGGGATATTTCTTTTAATCGGTGCCGTGTGAGCTTGTGATTGTAACATGTTCGTAATCGTGGCTTGATTTGACTGTCACGTTACGTGGTGCTGCCTTTGTAACCGGGTTTGGTGTGGGCCATTTACTTCTACCGGGCGCTGTCACAGTCCTCGATTTGCTAACCCTTTCTCCCCTTTCGGGCTTGAATGTTAAAATTTCATTTAATTTTAGAATACGTCAAACATGTGCGTACCATGGTACCTACGTAGTTTTCCTGATGCATCAGTATATAGGTGTATGAATATGGTTGTTCTTAAAGAAATGAATGATTTTATTTATTAGCAATGAATTTCTTTCTACTTATATAATTCTGTGATTTTCTGTATATTTATTTTACCCTAATGTTGGGTGTTAATTGTAAGCTTAATACCTTTTTCAGTTTATTTAAATTTGACCCAAAGGTTTAAATTGTAGTGTAAAAGATTTATTTATTATATTTTATTTTAAATTTTTGAATTTTTCTGGTGTCATTTCTTGGTGTGTTTGCTAAGCAATTTCCTGATCCCGTCCTCTCTCATTAAGTGGGTAGGCTCCTGGTCCCTACATGCTTCCTCTTGTCTATTTCCTTGGGTATGTTTTACTGTCTTATATTATTTTTGCTCTGTTGAAAATTTATTTGTAAGCGCTCGTCCCTATGACCATCGTCATTTACTCATACTTATTAGGGGCGTTGCATGGTATGCAGTAGATAAGATCCGGTCAACTGAATCATTCAGAAGCATATAAAAATCTATGATATACAATGGCCTAAGCTACATAGACCATGGACTCTGCCTTATATACCAAGGAAAAAGCATACACACAAAATGCTTGTCGCTTTGTTGGTTTGAGACTGCACATGCACAAGATATGTTTAGGAAGAAGAAAGCTATTTAAACTCCATCCAAAAACAGAATTGTGCCTTTTGCATGTGAAAAGTATTCATAAGCAACATTTCTATTGGTGGTCATAATATATGATTGTTCTCTAACAGCCTATTGTGTCCAGTCACATACAAATTACAAAGAAACAGCAGAATTTCCTCGTCGAAGAGTTGTATTTGGGCGATCTTCAGTTGTGTGCATGGTTCTACTCTGACTAATGAAAGCATGTAAGCTGGTACTGGGTAGTTCTGAGGACTGAAGTGAATATTTTTTGCTACTGGTTGCAAATGTACAGTAAGAAGAAATCAATGCATCATATAACAGTCAAGAAGACTCCAACCACCAACAAAATCAAATAAACCTTTCAGAATTCATAGTTTCCATCACTAATCTGGTCTGAAGTCAAATAGTAGGCTATGACTAGCCATTGCAGGACATGCTGATACAGGGGCTCAGTTAAGATTACCAATCCGAGATTATACCATCATCTCCCAGGTATTATCAAGGATCGTTGCGCACAGTAATGAACAAAGGTGTGACAGCACAAAATTAATTAGCATATAGTCCAAAGGCACACCTACAGTTCAAACAAACTACTGCATTAAATGTTTGAAAACAGGATGTACACTTGTGCTACTTTTTAACCTCAGTGATAAAAATTACAATTTTGAAATAATATTATATCATTGCATTATTATTTACCTCCTTTTACGAGATAATAAATTCACTTACTTGAAGTATTCTGAATTTTTAGGCAACCTGCACAAATTTATAGTTCACTTGTAGCTGTCCATTTTATTAGTTTATACTAATTGTGTAAATGTGTTTGCAATCAACAAGCTACAAGCAATTGACTGACAATGAGCAATAAAATGAAAAGTGAGAATTCGCGACAATCAGCACGTGTGACCACAACACTGGAACAAACATAAATTAAATGCCACAAATTTCCTTTGCTTACAAAAATGTGGACGTTTTATTTGAAAACTATATCTAAGATGTAGCACAACTGACCTGAACATTTCATTTCTACTACAACTTATCTGCTTTGGGATCTACAAATGAAGGAATCTTACTTAACACACAAGAGAAGAGAAAAGATCATTAGAAAGGTATCTATCCAAATAAATACTTGAAAATGGCATTCTTTGCCTTATCACACTAATGAACTCAGGCATCGTTATATTGATTAATGAACCTAATTATGTTGGTTTAAAATTATTGTACTGTTTACAATGTACATAAAACGTAACAGGTTCGAAATTTGTATATTTAGTTTATAATCTACAAAAATGGCTATTTCTGTGTGTCACTTTTGGTACTGTACCAGGGAAAATTAAGGATATGGGCATGAGAATCTTGTGAAGGGGGGAACGGTCCTTAGGGAGCAGATACAGAGAGATTTAGATGCAGAGCGGAATAATGGATAGATTTTAATACTTAATTTATTCACCTGGAGAATTTGATGAATAAGTTCCCTATTATTTCTGACTCGTAGCATTACCAAATTAAAATACTGTCTGAGCAAGTTCATTTCGCCTGGCTAATTGAAACAAAATAAATATTTATGAATGTCCATCTTTTAACATGAAACGATAATCTTTCGTTGAAAATCAATAAGTTGTTTCCTGATAAAGTTCATAAAGTTCTTCAAGTATTGGTTCAAATGACGAAAACTGAAAATGAATGTAACACCCTTTCACTTGAAAAATTAATTTCCCTACACCACTTTCAATATTTTAACACTTCAAAATTTGGCAAATTTTATCTTCATCTAAAGTTCGGTGCTACAGTCTATTTTAGAACTGTCACTCAACATTTATAAAATTTAATGTGAAATCCGATGAGCGAAATAGTTCGTTAAATTATGAATGAAACCACTGATTCTACAGTTCAACTTGTAATATAGTCTGTTTAAATCTCAAGTTTGTTTACAGTGGCACTCATATCACCAAAAACATCCAAATATCAAACTGAAAATGTACAGAAATGCGGTTCAACGAACATCATATGAAGTCCTCGACAGTTGGTGTTGTGATGCTATCCCCACAGTACCACATCTGATTCCCGCGTAGTAACCACGTTCCGAATCCAACCTCAAACCGCGTTCCATGTCCCGCGTAGTAACCACGTTTAAATTCTATGAAGTCACCACGTTCCAACTCCCACGTAGTCGAAATGACAGCAGCTTAATATGACAAAATAGGCACTCGGTCAGGGTTTCAGTTTGTCACTTATAAAATTTATAAACAAGAAAACGTTCAAGTGACAAGATTAACTTGTGAGTGTTCTATGCTTGTAAGTCGTACAATTGGCACTGTATTTTACTACGTGAATTTCCTCTAATATTTAATCACTGGTAGATGATTGTTATTGCTCATTAGATTGGATTCACTGTTTATGTTGAAGCACAGTTATAACATATTTACACACGAAAATCAGTCTTATCCACCATAACGAAATACTTAATTCGCGGATATTTACAAGTTCCTATGACGGGAATGTCATACAATGTCAAATACTGTTCACTTGTGATGAAGGTTTAACCGTATTAAAACTTCAATAGATTAGTTTGACAGATTAAATGTTTAATTATTTCACTTGAAAATCGTCTTAATGTTCATACGCTTATTTCTCATGAATATTTAAAGTCAGTTTCATTTGAATATGAATACAAGTTTAAATCAATTAAATTTGTTCGATTTGCAGTGGAAAGTACTAAGTCTGTAAAGTGATTAAATATCATAAATCTTTGACAACACTTTGAAATTATTAAGTTAGTATCATATCACTAGAAACGTTTCTAAGTTCCAACACGAGTTATTGTTTTATAAGTCTTGGCGAAAACTTTACCGTAGAGTTCGTACGATGTGATGTTTTAAGTTCGAACCTCGCGAACCCGTTCATGTGAGACAGCATGACTACACGACGGCAGCGATTTGAGAACTGAACTGACTTGGCATAGCAAAACCCCGTTCTTTTATACCAATCTGCCGAGCTCAGCTTCCTCCTCTCGTGGAAAATCAAGTTTCTTTATACCTGAATTACTCTTTAAGTCCGTAGGACGACATTAATGAAATTGCAGTATGTTTGCCTTTAAATAATGGGCTATACGATGGCGTATCTCATTAATTGATATGTCAGTGGGTTCCAAAGTTATAAAAATTTCTTGTAGTATGTTCGACAATATCAGGAGGCGTTCACGTGATAGCTGCATCACGCGCTGCGTGACGTATCTTGCTTGCTGTATGCATGCTCGAACCGTTCTGTTGTGCTACATCGCATGCTAGGGTACCCCGCTGCGCTGACTTCCATTAAATAAAATTATGTTCCAGGCCACACATGGTTCCTGGCAGAGTACGAACGTACAAAATTACTGAGACTATATGGAGGTAATAGCTGCAGACGGCATTTCAGATAATAAGAATGTGATGAACAAATGATGCATTGACAGTGAAGGAAAGAACACATTTTACATGGTTGCTTAAAGTTATTGTAAAGAAATACACTTCAAAAATATCTAGCTTTCCCAGAGATTATGTTTGTATACATATATATTCAGTATAACTACATCACGGAACAAAAATTTGATGTTAAAATTCTTGAATATTTTAGATAAATATAACCAACAGAATTTTAAGATATTAGCGTTTAAATGAAACTTTGTAAAGAAACGATTAAACTGATGAAAATGGCCAGCTTTTGGACATTAACCAACCACTACTGAACACAACTGTGAATAGGTACAATATATTCCATATTGTATAGGATTCGTAGTGTACGTACTTTGTTTCTTCTTTGATGTACGGCAACAGCTGATCATCAGTATGTTCTTCTATGTATATTTCCTCCTTAATATCTTCAGAAGGCTGTAAGTAAGAAATAAGAAAAGTAGAATAAAGAAGTAAGGGAATTAAATATATAGGCCTAAACAAGAAACAGCTGAGAAAATAAATTTCACAGTGGCACAAGGAGAGTATAATTCATTTATCTCCCATTTAAAAAAATATAAGAGTGGAAAGGAACAATCAAATCAAAATCACTTCAAATGCAATGGAGGTGTCTACCTTGGTGGCAAATGGTACACAAAAATGCCTTACTATCAAGCATTAAAATGTCAATGAACAGACAGGAAGACAATTTCCTAAAATACAGTATTATAAAATTTACACTAACTTTTCTTCTGTTAAACACACAGCTCATCATTAATAAATTTACATTACTTACAAAATTTAACTCATGATGATGATGATGCTTGTTGTTTAATGGGGCCTAACATCGAGGTCATCGGCCCCTAATGGTACGAAATGAGACGAAATGGTATGACAAATTAAAAGTCCAAAATTCTCCACTGACCAGAACTCAATACGTGAGGACGAAGAATGAATGAATGAATGGACATGAATTTAAAGCAATCAGTGGATGCGACCCGCAATGCCTTACTTTCACAGAAACGTACGTAAAACAATAGGATTACTTACCAAGGGACTGTTGCTATAGCGTAACACTGAATGGATGATGCTTGCAGTCTAAAGGGGGTCGACAATCCAAGTTATCGGCCCCGCATAACGCTACTTACCTCTAGGAAGGTAGAATATGGTATTTGTCATGTTGCGGTACTAATCAAAAGTAGCAGAGACTCACGGTATTCCACATATTATGGTACTACACACAGGTTATGAAATTCGACATGTAATACAGACCTATGGGTTTTCTCACCTTGCGGCGCCATTTACAGGCAACGCAAACCTATGGTGTTCATCACATAAGAGTACTAGCTACAGGGACCTGCACTATCCTGCGGTGTTCCTCATAGAGTGGGTACTAATCACAGACAAGGCAGGACCATGGTAGCTATCATCTCATGGTCCCGCTCATATGGTGGTACTAATCACAGGTACTACAAAAGCCAACCGCACGTTGCACCTATGATACTAATCACAAACCTATTTGATACCTAATATAGTGGTACTACGCGCAAGTAAAAGCGAACCATGATGTTCTTCGCATGGTGGTAATAATCACAAGTAGCTTCGTGGTTCCTTGGTCGCCCCTTACGAAAGGCAGGGAATACCGTGGGTGTATTCTTCGTCTGCGTCCCCCTCCCACAGGGGGGTTGTGTGTTTGGTGCGCGAGAAGTATTTTATTTCCCTCAAGTCCGCCAGCAAGCCGCTTAAGACCCCCTATCCGCCACCTGGGACGGGCCACGTGGGAGTACCACTTCTCCCCCTGCTAAGCCAGCGTAGTAGGTTCGTGGAAATTTCACTCATAACATCTTCTGTATTTAAAACATTATCAACTCATATACAACATGTGGAGTTATTTCAAACAATAATATACAACTGATATTAGAATAAAATTGACATTTCATTTATATATTTTATTTTCTTACACTTTTTGGAACCTAACTTGCATAGCGACCTGCTGCGTCTTAACCCAAGTCCTTTCGCCACTCCTTTTTAGACAACTGATAAGAGATAGCAATGTGAAAAGGGACACACTGTAGGATAGCAGTAGACAACTTAGCGTAGAAAAAGCGGAACATTTGTAAATATGTACATTTAAAATTACCTATGCATTTCTGAATATTCAGCAGAGAATATGCACACATACATACGGGGATGGAGGCACTCCCGTGTATTTGTACATGTACAATTTTAGGAAAATAAATATATAATAGTATTAATAATAAATACTATCTCCAAAATATTACCCAATACTATTCCTTGCTTCCCTTTTCCTTTCTGCTGATCCCTATTTCAACAATGACTAGCTATTTTATTTATCCTCTTATTACCGGAGTAATAATGTATACCCTCTTTGTGAATACTTTAGTGCTGGCGGCATGGCCATTGAAATTCGTGTCTTTAATGTGGTTTGCCGCTGCGTTATTCATCAAGTGATTCATGGTCACAGATACTATGGTTTTCAATATTTATAAACATTAACTTCCACCGGCTTTAAAGTTATTAATGTGCCCATCTGTGGTGTATGGCCAGACAGTGCCTTTTCCAGTATTCTTCTGCATTCTAGTGTCGTCGGTATGAACTATCACGCCACTCTCCCCCTCCACCGAGCAGGTATGCGCACGTAAACATTGGGACTGTGGCCTGACTTCTGGCTTCTGGGTTGTCGCCATTAAGGTTCTGCTGTGATGTAAGGACGGCGTGCTTCTCTGCTTGGCGGGGTGGATAGAGTGATTATCATGGACCCAGGGTGAAGTTGGTTTGATAGGGCTTACGCCCTCGTGAACTTTGCAATTTCGTTTTAAATTTTATTATAATTTAATGTACCTCGCCTGGAATGTTTGAGTGCACTTTAAGGGTTACCTTTACCATACGTAAGTAAGGATATTATGCTGAAGCGTACTGACGACTACGGCAAGATACTACACTGTAAGTGTTTTTTTTTCAACTCATCTTTAACTTGTTCCAACTGGTGAACTGAATATTTCTAAATGCCTTGTTCCGCCATTGTGAGGGAATCTTGAAACGTGAAATTTCTGAAGAATATAAAGATTACGGAATTTCATGAGCTTGTACTATCAAAATTTATCCCTTCTTTAGCACTGCAAAATTTGTTACCTCAATATTGTTTTAGGACTCAACTATAACTTAAACTCGAGGTTTTATTGCATGGTATTTCTAATTTCGGTGCCAGAAGAAGAAATGGTGGCACATATTCTGAAAGGTTTTCCTCCCTACAACCGATCCTACCTCTTCCTCAGGAAGAGCCCGACTAATTTTGTGGAATTAGAGGCTGCTTGTACCTTTGCTGAATATGTCAAGCACGGGGACGCGGCCAGACCCTTCTGCCACCCTCCTCCTTTTAACCCGGCCTCGCCTCAATCTAGGAATAGTGGAAATCTTAAAAATGGTATAATTGTGGATTACGTGACCACCTTCGGAATGCTCGCCCGTCAATAAAGCGTAGTACTGGTCCTTGTTCTTATTTGTGTGGGTCGAGGCAGCACATTAAGAATAATTGCCCAACCTCTTTCAAAAAACGCAATCAATGACTAAAGGTTAATAGTAATACTTGTGAATCTTGCCCCTGAATTTTCTGTGGATTCAGAGGGAGTTATTTGTCGGCTGGAATGTAATAAAATCTCCGATTTGGTTGAGTCTAAAAGTGCCTTCGCGAAGGCAGAGGTAAATAATGAACCGATTGTTGCTTTAAATGACTCGGGTAACGTTGTCACTTTAATATATGATGATGCTTGTTTTTTTCTATTTGCTTAACGTCGCACCGACAGAGATATGTCTTATGGCGACGATGGGATAGGAAAGGTCTAGGAAGTGGAAGTGGCCTTAATTATGGTACAGCTCCAGCATTTGCCTGGTGTGAAAATGGGAAACCACGGAAAACCATCCTCAGGGCTGGCGACAGTGGGGCCCGAACCCACTATCTCCCGATTACTGGATACTGGCCTCACTTAAGCGACTGCAGCTATCGAGCTCGGTGCTTACCGTCTTTCACCTCCTCACATCGAAGGTCAACGGCCCACATTACTTGATGCCAGTTGGTATGATGAAATAAGGTCGTCTTGTAAACTGCCTCAGTTGCAGAAAGTCAAAATTGCATGTGTCACGGCTAATAAGGATAATATGGAAATTTTGGGATCTGTTGACTTGATATTGCGTATTGGTAATTTTACTTGGAAGGTCCATTGCTTGGTATCTCCGAAGCTAGCTTGTAGTATTATTTTAGGCACTGACTTCTTGTCAAGGACCGGATTCGTTTTAGACCTCCAGGCTAGACAATTCTACTTTAAATGTTCCTCAAATTGTAACGTCGATATCATTGATGCTCCTTTGGGTACCTTCAGAATTTCTTGTGTAGGTAGGCCGCTACCAGGGAAGAACAATCAAATCGATCGGTTGGATCTTGATCATTTGGATTATCAACAAGCTAATAAAGTCCGTAACTTGTGCCATCAATTTCCTGAGGTATTTACCAACAAGTTAGGACTGACGGATGTATTGGAGTACGATACTGAACTGTCTGACAACCAACTTGTTAGAACTCCTCCTTACATCTTTCAACTCCTCGCATGCTAGAACTCTAAAGGATTATCGACCAAATGCTTGCCAATGGTGTCATCAGACCGTCCATTTCTCCTTATGCCTCTCTGGTTTACCTGGTACCTAAACCCTCTGGAGGATACCGTGCCGTTATCAATTACAGATCCCTTAATCGCACAATCATCCTGCAATCTATTCCTTTGCCAGATTTACATGTTTTGGGTGGTTCTCCGCCCATGTTCTTTACCGTGTTAGATCTAAATCAATCGTATTATCAGATTCCGCCCTCTAAACCTTATATTTCCCTGAACCGCCTTCATCACGGACTGGAATATTTATGAGTACCTCAGGTTGACGTTCGGACTATCTTGCGGAGCAGCTGTTTTAACTAGATTTCTGAATTCTATTCAAGGGGATATCAAGCTTAAGTTTGTTTTCAATTACCTTGATGACTTGTGATCTTCTCGAATACCTTATAAGAACACGTGGATCATGTCACGGAAGTAGTTGAGCGTTTGAAATAGGCTGGTCTTACTGTGAAACTATCCAAGGTAACCTTCGCCAAGCTATATATATCCTTTCTTGGCCATGTCGTGTCGCCCAACGGAGTCTCCGTTGATCAATCTAAGACCCAGGCTGTCAGGGAATTCCAACCACCTAAGGACGTAAAAGGTGTTGCACGCTTTGTGGGTACGGTAAATTTCTTCCGCAAGTTTATCCCGAATTTTGCTGTGGTACCTCACCCCTTAACTATCAGAGGCGTAAGGATGTCGAGTTCATCTGGGTCCCTCCCAGCAAGAAGCCTTTGAAACTCTGAAACTTGCCTTATCGAATGTTCCTTGTTGGCCATACCCGGCTTTAGTAAACGTTTCATTGCACAAACTGATGCCTCCGGAGAAGCTGTTGCTGGTGCACTCTTTCAGGACCATGAGGACGGTCGTAGACTCGTTGCCTATGTGTTTAGGATACTCAATAATCTGGAGAGTAAGTACTCAATCTATGAGTTGGAATGTTTGGGCGTGCTGTTTGCACTTGAGAAATTCAGACCCCTTATTGAACATGTAAATTTCGACCTTGAACCGACCCAAAAGAACGGGCAGAATCACTAGATGGGCACTTAGGATACCCGCTTTTAGTTTTCAGGTTAAGCGTATCAGAGGTTCGGAGAATGTCACCGCTAACAGCTTAAGTAGAATGTTTGACGGGAGCTTTGGCCTTGATGTAAAATCTGAAGTTGAAGAAATTGATGAAACTAATATTGTTAGTGTGGGCGCCATTCTTCCGGATCAACCTTTGCTATACCATGAGTTTGGCGATCAAAAAGCTGATCCTGAGTTGAATGAAATCACCGACAAGATTAGTGACGGAATGGTAGTAAAACCGTATTCTCTGGTGAAGGGTGTTCTATGTTGAAAAGGTCGAATTGATGCTAATTTCATTATTGTTCTTCCCAAGGTCCTAGTGCCAATCATCTTCAAATATTATCACTGTTGACGCATTGGTGGTCACTTAGGCACATTTAAAACTAGGCAGAAAATTAGAAAATTCTTCATTTGGAAAATGGTTCAGTCCTGTAAAACCTGTGCTATCAGTAAACCCAACCTGAAGAACAGTGTAGGTTTATTTTCATCTTCAGAAGCCTCTCGGCAGATGGAAAGGTCATTCATCGATTTTGTAGGTCCGTTCCCTCGCTATACCTTGGTAAACATTCATATCTTTGTGTGTATTGATGCGTACTCGGTTTTCCGGGATTATTCCCACTAGATTTATGACTTCTCGTACGTCTATTAAGTTGCCTTAATTCTATCTTCGCATCCTTTGGTCCTCCCAAGTTTCTGGTTTATGACAATGCTAGGGAGCCACTTGTTTAAGAAGTACCTATTCGAGTTGAGCATTTCCCATGCTATTACAACTCCAAACTATCCAAACCCATCTTTCGCCGAGAGAATGAACAGGAACCTGAAATCTTCCCTGATTGCATATCATCTCAATAACCAATCCAAGTGGGATTCTTGCCAACACTGGTTAGCCCATGCCTTCAATTCTGCCACACGCGAATCTCATAGTAAAACTCCCATGTTCCTTATGTTCTGTTACACCCCGTATTCTCCTATGTCCAACGAACGTGGTATTGATAATCTTCCCGACCTGTCTAAACCGAACTATGTTCAGAAGAAGAAATTGTCGGTATCCTGTAAGACAGGCAGAGATAAGTACAACGAATGTAGAAAGTCAACTAGGTTGAAAGTTGGTGATCAAGTTTTTGTCAGGTCCCATACCATTAGTAAAGAAATTAACAAATTTTATACTAAGCTTGCTCCTAGGTATCAAAGTCCCTGTACTATTTTACAGTTTTTGTCTCCAGTATCGGTACTGGGGAGTGACCCCATCACCAAGAGGATTAGGCGAGTTAAATTTTCACCGTTAAAATCAGGTTATGTGTGATCCCTCTTCTCTCTTAAGGGCTCCTTGATAATACGTATGGTATGTAGTTCGGACCTGCGGATGAGGGCTACATTTCAGTGAGAAAATTTGTTAAATTATCTTTAGATTATTTTGCAACTATTCTGGTTGCGTGTGAATTTTATTTAGTAACTTTACCATGTATAGTATTTTTGTTTTGAGTATTGCTTCCTGACCGTACGACCTTTTTATCTCCAAAAATTGTTGTTTAGTAGTGTGCGAATTAATTACAACGTGTTACGATTTTCTGCACCAAATCTTCTGCATTCATGTCTCATGTGAATCTTAATATCACTGTGTAGTAGCTTACTACCGTGTACTTGTTACCATTGTATTTTAAAATGTGATTGTGGTTCGTGGCGTGTGGATCCTTTCACTTGCGCTATTGGCACCTATTTATTTAATCGTTAATATCTCATTGCTCCTTTGGTTTGGGTGCATGCCTGCTCTGTCCATCATAAATTGATTCTATCCTGATCATTGAAGATTACTAAATTTTGATCATTAATTTAATTATGTATTATGTAGTAGCCTTTGTCTTGTAGCAAATTTTGGAAAATTGTATACAATATTAGGTCTGTGCATTGTTGTTCACTGGTATGAAAACTGTTAAGGTGTCCTAACCTGTATTTATCTTTAACTGTTCTAGTATTCTATTGCATATGTCTTGTTATCCGACTTTATTTTGGTGATTAACTACTCTCTATTCCGGTTGTGGTGTTGTTAGGTGTGCATTAAACGAACCGAGTAATCTGTTAGGTTAGTTTCTTTATTTGGGGGGTTGACTAGGAACTGGATAGTACCCGGTGTTAGATCCTATTTGTTGAGTTTTGGATTTGCCTGTGGATATTGGTTATTGCGGAACTCTGTCGATCGGACTTGGTGGTGTATGGCTGTTTGCCTTTACGGCATGGACTTAACTGTCTTCACTGCTTTCGGTCTCCAACTTCTGGTGGTACGATTTCCTAATTTCCGATTGGTCTCATGCCCAACTTTTAATCATTTCTGTAATCAGCTGTGAATTACCCGTTAACTGAGTGATCTATTTCTAGTCATTCCTGTCCTTTTGATTTTCTGGTGAGTAAAATTTTACAATATCTACCTTCTCAAAATTAGGCATCTGGGTTTTTCTTTCTGGTAATGGTGGTTAACTACGTTGTTATTTGTTGTATTTTCGGGGCGCATGTGGTATTAATTCTGTATTCTTCTGCAGACCTTACTTGCCTGGTTTCTGTCTCTAAATTGGTGTATTATTCACGAAGTGTGTTAATCTATTGAGTTGTAACATCCATGTCTTCCTACTTCGTCTACTTCTTATGGTGGTGTTATTTTTCACAAATTGCACCAATGGATCCTCTCCTTTCGAACCTAGTAGGTAATGGTTTTGGTCCTGAGTTAGTTATGTTGTAACGGTACGTGATTTTGTTTTAAGCTTGCATTGTGAGGTGGCATGATGGCTTCACAGCATGTCGTTGAGGATAGTTAGTGCTCCCTTCCCCCTTTTTTTCTAACGCATGTCCACTGAGATTCATTAAGGTTGTATTGTTATTGTGTTGTATAATTAAATGGTTATAACACTTCGGTATGGTCGGTATTGCATTTAATTTACCCCTGTGTGCCCGTTGATTGGGAAATAAATTTTGGCATGGGTTTACCACTCTTTTTAGAAAAACCTGGTCTGCTTGCATGTACTTTGTGATTCCTGTATGACCTGGTCTATTCTTGTTTTGTTTTAATTCTCTGCATGCCCAGGTAATCTGACGTCATCATGTATTTATCCTGTACTATAAAGTTCATTTCGGATTAACCTGCCAGTCTATTGGTCCTTTTCTCTCCGGAGTGTTAGCATCCGTTGCTATTAATTTTTGGTCATCTTGTCGTTCTGCGGGGCGCCAGTTGAGTATGGGATTAACTAGTGCTTCATAGGTGGTATTGAAGCCTCCCACTATTCGATGATCGGGTCTTTTCGTGGTGTTTTCTCCTTCTTCACCGTTCTATTGAGCGTTTTCCGTCGTCCTAATTCATGATCTACCATTTAAATTTTATTTACCTTGTTTCATATATATTTCGCACGGTACCTGTGGCTGTGTGGCTACAGTGTGAGTCTATGGATGTCACTTGTTACTATTCCGGATTTGTCCGAGATCCCTTGTGGATAACCGGTAGGGAATCGTGTCAGGTCTCTGCTCTCATTTCCAAATTGGCCACTTAATTGAGGGGTATTTCTAAACCATTTATTTAAATGAGTATTCCATTGTTGATGTATATGTTTGAAAATTCGGTGAAGTTGTGAGGAATATAATTTAAGATTGGGTGACACTTCTGAATTTATTTCTGCCATTTTCTGTCCTGCTCCACCATGGTGTTAATGATTGTGTTATTATGAGTTCCTATATCCTAATATTATTCTTGACTTGGTGTTGCTGATACGCGTATCCGCCATCTGAAAGATCTTGAAGTCTCGAACTGCAGCTAACTATATTCATCTCGCCTTGAGTAATTATTTACCGTAACCCATGGATATTGATCTCCTTCTCATATCCAGTTTCTCAGTGTTTCCCTTATTTGTGAGTATAACTATATCTGATCTTATCTCTTCTTTAGACGGGTTATGCATGGAGTGTATACGTAGCATTACAATTGATTAATTGCAAAATATAATTTCTAGATTTTGGTCGTGTATTTAATGGGTTTAAAAATTTATTTATTGGCTACTCCACTGATTTAAAAAATTAATTGTAATTTTATTTAACTTGGATTACTGTGTAATGTGTTATTGCTTCGCAACATGTTCTCCCTTGGTCAACGTCTGGTTATTTTGAAATTATGTGTGGATTGCTGTTCTCTTAGTATTTCAATTCTGGAAATGATTTGACATCTCTGGGTAGGTCATCTATATGAAGAGTACTGTCGGTGTGGCTGTGTTCGATAATTTGATGAGTTTCTTGCTGTATTGTTATCATGCATTGCTGGATCAGGTGTTGTGATCTGTAGCGTGTTCTTACTTGATTGATGTCTGGACTTATTGAACCTACCATGTTTGTGGTTTGTTGTATTCTGTCAGTATCTTCTTTCCTAAGCTTAACTTATTTCTGTGTATTGTGTATGTTTGAAGTTGTATGTCTATGCAGCGGTAGCTTCTCGTTTTCATTGTTGCTGGTGGTGTCTTTATTATGTGGCATTCCGATAAGTTTGCTGACGTGTACAGAAAACTAATTTGAGGAGATGACTATCTTTAATTTTCAAGTTAATTCTTTTCCTTATATGTTGTGCATAAAATTTCTGCCGATATATTTAATTTTAGCATGATATATTTATGGTTATATATTTCCTAGCACCTGCTCAAGGGTTGTTTAGGTAATTATTGTATTCTATTGTAATCCTGTTCTCCTTTTACTCTTACTAGTAGTTGTATCCAATGCCATACTGTAGTCTTAAGTCAAGTTAATCCAATTTAAGATTATGTAAAGGATTTACCTGTTGGATCTTGTGATCTTATTACATGCTCACCAATTTTGTTTTCCTATATTTGTTCATTTATCTTCCTTGCCCTTCTGGGCGTTTTTCATTTGTTAAATTGGTTTATGCCACCCTGGCAATAATAATAATATGGAAACCAAATGAAGGCGTTTCTTAACTTACGCAAGTCCGATAAATAATACTAAAATGAATGTCTAACATGTGATAATCTCAATTTTGGTGTATAATCGCGTGCATTTAAATCTAAGAAGGTTTATTATTCTACCAGTGAACATTTAAGAAGTTGTTCAGTTGTGTGTGTACCACAAAGTAACGAAATCTTTGAACAGTTGATACATATGAACTTGCGAGAATTGTTTATTGGAATTAAAACTTAGCAAATGATCTGGAGCATGAGTGTCACCATTTATCTAGAACATTAACAGATTTACCTGCGACTTGCGTGTAGCACCCCTTTAATGCATGGGACTTCTTAATGATTGAAAGTAACTGGACAGTGATTTAAATGCACTCAATTGTTTTTTACTCAATTCATATATGTTTTGGTTACTAATTGACTATTGGATTCATCTTGCTGGTGGTGCATAAACTGGGACATGTGATCGGTCGTCATTTTCTTATTCGGACTATTCCGTCAAAAACTCAGCTTGTATCCAGACCACTACCTTATGAAAGTCATTATATGTTGTATATGTGGAGCTTCGTGGAGGGAGACTATTACCGGATTAATAATTTATACCTCTCTGTGAATACTTTAGTGCTGGCTGCATGGCCATTGAAATTCCACTCTTTAATGTGGTTTGCCGCTGCGTTATTCATCAAGTGATTCATGGTCACAGATACCATGGTTTTCAATATTTATAAACATTAACTTCCACCGGCTTTAAAGTTATTAATGTGCCCATCTGTGGTGTATGGCCAGACAGTGCCTTTTCCAGTATTCTCCTGCATTCTAGTGTCGTCGGTATGAATCATCTCGCCACTCTCCCCCTCCACCGAGCATGCGCACGTAAACATTGCGACTGTGGTCTGACATGTAGGCTGCGGGAAGCCAAGTACGTATATAAAAATATACGATGCCAATTAGTATAACCGAATGAGCACCCGTACTCCAGCTAAGATCTTGGTAAACAGTTGACTTGAAAAAATAATTGTAGAGAGAAGAAAAAAATGTAGTAAAAAGCGCAATATCGGAAAACAAATGAAAACTTATATGCACAGTGCGCTATTTAAAAAAAAATACGTACTTGGCTTCCCGCAGCCGTGAAAGGTTCTGGACCTTCGAAAGGTTCTCCACTCTACTTTGGTGTTTGGCCGCAGCGCGTGACCTTGAGTGTGCCGCGCTGGTCACCGGGAGCTGGCGGCTTTCTTCTACAGATCTGTTCGTCTGCGAATTCAAGCCTTTTTGATCTTCGCATGTTGATTGGTAGTGTTGTGACTTTGTGCAGGACAGAATGTGGTGTCGTGTCTTTGTGCCTAACAGAGTGAAAAACTGACCTCCAACATTCATAAACATTTTACATGTTTTTTATGGCTGATGATGACCTAGACTAAGGTCGAAACCGGTCCCATTTAAATAGAAATGTGATTGCTACGTTTCTTTCTTTTGAGTATTGAATAGGTTGAACCTCCTTTCCAGTTATTTAATTTTTAACATCAATAATTTCAATACAGAACATTGAAATTTTTATCTTTAAACGGTTTATGTGTGCGCCTCTGCAGTTGACAATGCTACACCAGTAAACAGAGAGAGAGAAGTGAACAATGGAAGGAATGTGGTATTGAGACTTGTCAAAGATATTGAGGGAACAGGGAGAAACGTCACTACAGACAATTTCATCACTGACTTTACCCTGGCTAGTGAGCTTCTGAAAAAGAACCACAATTTCAACAATGACAATTTCGTACTGGAACATTTCTAGAGACTTAACACTTGCTGTTCCCATTTTGCATACTCCTCAAATGGACCTATTCCCAAGAACTCAAATTTTCATACACCATTTAAACATGTATCAGCAAACTCATAAAAACTAACCAGTTCTCCAAAACACAAAATTGAGATGAATCTCTGATGGACAGGTTAGTACAATTACTTACGAAAGATAAAAGGTGAACATCAAAGAGACATATGCACGTGCTGGCCAAGAAAGGTTATACTATGGATTGTACACCAGGGGTAAGATATAAAGAATGCACAAGCAGTCAGGAAAATACAAGGACACTAGTGCATGAACAAGAACTGGCTACTTCGGATGTATTGAAAGACAAGGCACAACAACTTACAAACAGTACAACACAAACAAAATCAAAAGGTAATTCACAACCAAACACAAAGGAAATATTACAAAGATCAGTGAGAGTGTCACTAACATTTACAATTAGTTTCATTAAACAGAACAGACATTTCCTAACCAACAGCCTTTCTCTTGACAAGACTATTCAAAGAAAACATTAAAGGCTCCCAGTTTGAAGTTGCTAAAGATACAAATGAGTGGCACCATGTGCCGTCCAAAGAGAAACCCGCTGACTTAGTGTCTCTATAGGAAAAAAATAAGAACAGGTGACTGAATAAAAGATCAGCATTTTCAATTACAAAATCTGAGCATACAGTAACAATTGAAATGACTTGAAATTATGAGCAAAGCAAGTTCAAGATAAGACTATTATGCAGTTCAGGAATGTAAACAAATTTTTAATTCCAGGATTTTTGAGAGAATTGACACACAGAAAGTTCATTTTCACATAAATTCCAAAAGCATTCCAAATAAAGGAATTTGAGATGCAGCTGCACCTTTATGGATACATAATCAAATATTACCACTCAAGAGTCTTGATGATGATGATGATGGTGATGATGATGGTGATGATGATGATGACGATGCTTGTTGTTTAAAGGGGCCTAACATCTACGGTCATCGGCTCACTCGAGAATCAAGCGCAGTTTACAATACCTTATGGTCAAAAATAAGTCCCATACCAGTGTGAAAATTTACACCAGCATAAGACAAAGATTTCCCCTCTGTCCAACAGCCAAAGAGTGCATCAAGGTAACAGGTAAAGACAAATACTTGTATAGATGACATGAAGAGGGGAGGTAGAGGAAAAGCAATGACACGTGGCACTAGAAACGCTGAAAACATCCATGACGAGTGTACAATCTAAAACCGATGATGCCATCCATGTTTGATGCAGGTAATCGGCTGACCGCAGTCCCGTAACTGCAGCAGTGTACACATGTCAAATGCCAGGAAGAAAGCAGTGGTAAATGACGAATGCGGCAGAGGTGAGTTGACAAGATAAAACCTATGCCTCATCAATCTCTACTCGTATGCAACCTACAAAACAAAATTCACTATTTTGGATAACATAAGAGAACAACACCAATGGAAAAACAGCATGAAGCAAACTTCCAGCAACACACGATGACAGACACGTCAGTTAGATACACTGTATAACTCCCTGTGAAGAAATGCTTTAAAACTTAGTTGATCTAAACAAATGGCAATTAAGCATGTCCTGTCCCTGGAAAAAAAACGTCTGAAAAATAAGAAGTTTTGCCAGGAATATATTAAATTCATGTTAGAATTCAAATCACTTGATAACATGAGAGGAATGTGAAAACCTGCAGGAAGAAAATCACTATTAAATTCCACATTACCCTGTCATAAATCATTCAAGTAAAGCAGCAAAAACACTTGTTAAAATCAACGCTTCAGTCAAGAGTGACAATGGCATTAGTCTCAACTACATACACCATGAAGGGTCATCCACTCAAGAACATCTCTTCTCTATAATCATCTGACTGCGGGCTCAACAAATAGCATTTACGTGTGTATGGCAGATTGTTTAGCAATAAAATGTTGCTCTGTGTAAAATGCAAGGCAGCAAAGCTTTAAAAAATTGTTTTTCATAACTCCCCCTTCAAAGTCTGAGATTTGCGGAGCCTTTCTCTTGACAAAACTACTCAAAGAAAACATTAAAGGCTCCCAGTTTGAAGTTGCTAAAGATACAAATGAGTGGCACCATGTGCCTTCCAAAGAGAAACCCGCTGACTTAGTGTCCAGACGACCACAAATGAACACAATTGTCAACAATACAGTTTGTTGGCATAGTTCTGGATGGTTGAATCAAGATCCTTTGAGTAGGAATAAATGAAAACGTGATGTTCGAATTAATCTCCCAGTTCTAAAAATGCCACAAATGCTTCTTAGAGACTTGATGATGACTTATTCATAACAAAAGTTTCAAGATTAAAAAAGGTACAGAGAGTAGCTGCATATTGCTTTTTATTTATCTCAGATTGTTATAAACAAGAGTGAAATTCAAGTCCACTGTTCATATCGGAGTTGAACCCTCCACTCAAATGTTGCATTAATGTTCTATAGAAAATATTAAATTATATTGATTATAACCATAATCATAGATCAAGAAGCCATCTCCTTGTCGGCAGAAGACTGCACAATACCTTAATTCTAGTGGGGAGAAAACATTAGATCATTCTGTATATATATCATCATCTCACAAATCTAATTATCATTGCGGAAGAACTTCGACTACTTCATCATGGCACTCAACCCTTAATCACATCTCTGAAACGCAAGTTTTGGATCCCATCAGCAAGGGGGCAGTAAAGAAGCAACATTTATGCACGTCTCAAGGGTGGTATGTTGAATGCAGATACTTCTGAACAATTAACGCGAAATACACAAAGTATGCATGTACCCATTTCTTAACACTAGAATAGACTATGCTGGCTCAATTCTCATAAACATTGGCGTGAGATGGAACAAGACCAGACTGCCTAGCTACCAAGTCTCTCTACATAGACAGGATACCTGATCTCACAACAACTACATTGCTCGCCTCTCATTGTTCACTTATTTTCACAGAGGTCACCCCCTGAACATTTACAGTGATAATGGCACAAACTTCTTCAGAGCAGCTAAGGAAATCAAGGCCTTTCTGAAAAACAATCCTGAGAAAAACCAGCTCTTCCCTGCAACTGCAGGCATGGGACTGATACAGCATTCTATCCCTCCTGCAGCATTACACTTTGATAGAAAACGAGAAGCAGCTGTCAACAGTCTGATATATCACCTTAGAAGAGTGATGAATTCTTATTTCTTGACCAACAAAGAATGGACCACTCTTACAACACATACTAACATCTCCTCACTAAAGTTAAATGACGACCCTTTTGACACTTCTTACCTAACTACATCCAATTTCCTTGTAGGAGAGAAAAATACTACACTCCCTGATCATGATTATACTTCCTCTCTCATTATCCAGATGGCTGTATATTCAGCAGCCAACCCAGAATTCCTGAAAGAGATTGTCAATTAAATATCCCAATAAATACCCCATAACAACACAGTCACATGCTATGCAGTGGACGATGGCAGTGATCAAATGTGTATCATAATTCATGTAACAAATGTTCAGGTGAGTAATGGGGAACATACAAAGCCTATTCACAAACACTGTCCTTTACCACATATGAAACAGAAAGGCAAGATCACTCTTGAAGGGCTCATTTATTCATTGAAAGTTCAAGTAATATTATAAGTCACCATAGACTAGTATCATCACAGACCACATTAGGAAGGATAAGAATGTTTTCTACTTGCCACAAGATGGCTACAATGTGTGTAGTATGTAAGTGAATTCTGACAGTAAGCAAGCAATCACATGCAACTTGTAGCTACACATAATTGTATTATCTAGAAGTCAATAATTAATATAATCAACAAGATTACAATGGTGTTTCATTTGGAACAACTAGTAAAATACCCAGGAACAGTAACAAAAAAGTGCTCCTTATAGCAACTCCGTGTTTGAAAATATTCACTAAGTCAAAAATATTAGTAGCAATGATACCACCTCCCAAATGATATACAGTAGAGGTCTTTGGATATATCCCAACTGCTGCGTGATACATAATGCAAGATCTTAGAGAACATGAAGGAAAGGTGAAAATTAGGTAAGTAAACAGTCAATCTCATAAAAAAGTGTATCAATCATATGTATTGAAATGAAGGGTCAACCACTGATATCTGTTCAGCAATTTTCTATTTTCAGTACATAACAATGGCTTATCAAATTATGTACATTACCTCAAGTGAGTTTTCCTGCATTTGCCCTGGCTCTGTTAACTCTGATTTCGCTTCTTTTTTCAGTGGTATCATTTCTGATACATTTTCAATATTTTCCTGTGGAAAATAAGATACATAAGTTATGCACGTAACACACATTTACAAATACTGTCACCAACAAATGAGCATGATAATTTACTACTTCCAAGTATTACAGTTACTTTCAAAATTTTACTACTGTTTAAGAGAGATTTCTACCAGCAGAGGAGGCTGCACTAAGAATGGTGCTATCATCCTTCTTCAAACCTAATGTCAGAGAAAGCATGAGACTGAGAACCAAATATAAAGTGAGAAGCATTTTCTAGCCATATCAGAAGATATCCTACCAGAGATGGAATTGGGACCATCTCGCACAAAATTTTGGAAGGAATCTGCCACAGACATAAACACTAAATTATATTAATTGATTTTATGCATCTAATTACGTCTATCAAATAATTGAGGTTGTTTGAATCACATCCAAGTATTAAAACTGTCCTAAATCTTTTGCCATACAGTGAGAAATATTAATACTATACTCTTAACATACATTTTGTTTAGACAGACAGATCAAAATCCCTTGAAACATTTTAATCACTTTCTATAATCTGGTTTTTGCCAAACTCACAGGGGATAAACACTGCATTGAGACAGTTCTGTTCATCCAAGTGTAAAAATAAAAAACGAACATGAAAGAAGCAGGCTTACCACAGTCATAGACCAGGGAAGGATGTGATGCAGGTCAAACATTAAGCAACTACAAATGAGATGTTTTACTACTACAAGGATGTTATGCAGTGTTCTGTGAAGAACTGTGGGGATGAGAACACCATCAGTGTTGGAGTGTACATCTGCAGTTTCAGAAGCTCTTTCATGATCTACGAAGGTCATCCAATAAATAAGTTTCCCTATTTTTTCTCTGCAAACCACATGTTTTAGAATTAAGTTGGTACTGTAGGAACTTCCACTGGCGTATGGCTGGGGTAAGGTGATCTTCAACCGCACGTGCTTGCTCTGTGTTCACCAGTACGGCGCTACCTGCCATGGAGCTACCAATTGAAAGCGTGTCCACTTGTGAACTCTGTTCTGTTATTCGCTTTTCCACGGCAAAAAATGAAGTGGCTACCAATATTCATTGTCATTTGGTGTGAGTTTATAGTGTAAAATGCATGCTGGCATTCATGGTTCCTGGAATGGCAGCAAGATGTACATGATGAAAAGCGCAGCGCCAGCCCCAATACAGCCACTGTTGCAGGGCGGAATGTGGTGGACGAAGATTAACGCGTCAGCACTGATGAGATAATGAATCTACTGCCTCCCGGCACGGAAACTGGGCAGTCCTTTATTGCAATGATATTGTTGAATGTCTTGCAGTATTGAAAAGTCTGTGCAAGATGGGTCCCAAATTTTCTTACTGATGCTCACAAGCAATAACAGAACGAGGTAGCCTGAGCTTTCCTGCAAATGCTTCAAAGAGAGGGAGATCAAATGTCTTCCCGCATTGTTACTGGAAATGAAAGCAGGGCGCATTATTCAACTCTAAAAACAAAACCACAAAGCATGCTATGGAAGAAACTTGGCGAACATGCTCATAAAAAGGGCCGAGACATCAGACTCATCTTTACAATTTACTTTACATCGCACAGACACAAATAGGTCTTATGTTGACAATTGGAGAGGAAGAGCCTAGGAGTGGGAAGGAAGCTGCTGTGGCGTTAATTAAGGTACATCCCGAATACTTACCTGGGATGAAAATGGGAAACCACGGAAATGCATCTTCAGGGCTGCCGACAGTGGGGTTCGAACGCACTATCTCCCAGATGCAAGCTCACAGCTGCGCGGCCTTAACCGCATGGCCAACTTGCCCGGTTAGACCTCAGCCTCTGTAGGTATAGTTTTGGCTACTGCCTTTTGGGACTGTAATGATGTTGTATTGGTTGACTGACCGCCCCAATGCACTGTGGTCGCACATGAGAGGTCCTGCACGGTCCTTACGAAGCTCAGAGTTGAAATCCAACGAAAACGTTCTGGTCTTGTCTCAGAAAATATTGCCCATTCAGCTCAAAGGATGCAGGATTTGCTGCAGAACTTCAAAAGGGACCTTTTTCCCCATCCACCTTAACTGCGGAACTTGCTCCGAGTGATTTCCATCTCTATCCACAACTCAAGTTGCACCCTGGAGGTAAGCGGTTTGCAACTGATGAAGAGGTGGAAGAGGAAGTGCACCGATGTCTACAGAGATGGGACCCGACCCGGTATGATGAAGGTATGAAGAAACTGCTGCCAAGATAACAAAATGTTTGGACTGAAATAGTGACTATGTGGAAAAGTAGTGTACGAGTTGTAGAATGAAAATTAAATATTTCTCAAAGGTAAATAAAACCAATCACCATGGGGCAACAGCCCCCGTAGGGCCATGGCTTACCAAGTGACCACTGCTCAGCCCAAACGACTACAGATTACGAGGTGTCATGTGGTGAGCACGAACAATCCTCTCCGTCGTTATTCTAGACTTCCTAGACCAGGGCCACCATCTCACTGTCAGATAGCTCCTCAATTTTAATCACATAGGCTGAGTAGACCTCCAACCAGCCCTCAGATGCAGGTAAAAGTCCCTGACCTGGCCAGGAATTGAACCCGGGGCCTCTGGGTAAGAGGCAGGCATGCTACCCCGACACTGCAGGGCCAGCACAAGTGTAAATAGCCTGCTTGTATTTTTTGTAAAATAGGGAAACCTATTTATCGGATGGCCCTCGTATACTACGAGACCTTTCAATTTTTCACTTGGATTCATGAAACATTATGACACTACAGGGGTGCAGGAGGGACTGTGATCAAAAGCTTACATTCTATTACAAGTTAGTTTACTAATAAAAGCGAATCAAAATATAAAATTCCAGAATATACTCACTTATCCCATTTAATACAGAAGAAATCGAATGGTAGCTGAACTAAGGAAAGGAAGATAAAATGAAGCACAAAATGGAGAGTTCGTTAAAGATGAAGCCATACTTTCCATTGTAGACTTAGTTAAATGTAACAAAAAACTTTCTAGTTTGCCAAACATACAATTTTAACATAAATTATTACACTATAAACATACCCGTAAAAAATAAACACTCTATTATACAAAGAATGACATGTTTCATTCTACAAGAACATCCTCAGGTTCTATGAAATCACACAAAATATGCATATATGTACAGCATTGTTTACGTTGCATAAACTTGTCAATGATAGAGAGTTCAGTGATAATATGAGCCAGTACTGACAAATAAGAAATTTACAAGTATTAATATATCGAGAAAACTCCAGAACTTACCTAGAATGCCAATGCCAACTTTGTTGTCACCAAATACTATTTCAGGACTGTGGTCATGGAGAGGTAAATGGAAAGTTTTGAGTATAGCACAAACCTTATGGAGAGGGGAAGGGAAGCATGAGAGGGGAGTGCCAAACATTGTGGATCCCTCCTACTGGATGTTAAAATCTAGTACACTGTACCATGGAGAGGAGAGGGGGAAGTAGGATGGAACGAGTGGAGCACTGTGGAATACTCTTTCCACACTGGAGAGGGGAGAGAAGGTTATTAACCTACTTCATGTTATAATGTACTTTTATGTAAGATGGATGAATGCAACTGAATGATTTTAGATGAATAATGTATGGAATTGAAATAGAGAATATCTATAGGATATTATTGTGATAAATGCCAATTTACCGAGCTCGATAGCTGCAGTCGCTTAAGTGCGGAAAGTATCCAGTATTCGGGAGATAGTAGGTTCGAACCCCACTGTCGGCAGCCCTGAAAATGGTTTTCCGTGGTTTCCCATTTTCACACCAGGCAAATGCTGGGGCTGTACCTTAATTAAGGCCACGGCCGCTTCCTTCCCACTGCTAGCCCTTCCCTGTCCCAGCGTCGCCATAAGACCTATCTGTGTCGGTGCGACGGAAAGCAAATAGCAAAAAAAAAAAAAAAGCCAATATAATGAGTAAGTATGGTCCAGATATTATGTAAGTAGAGCGATGTGCAGGGAATTTTTTAAGTGTGTATTGCAGTTAAGTTCTTGGCACTTGAGTTCATAGAATCGTGACTTTGAGAAAGGGTCTTTTTTGTTTAGGTGCACTTGTTGATGTGTCTCTGCAGTGTGTTGTTCATCCTAAAGGTTAATTAAAACCCTGTTTCCTAAAGATATAACCTACTTTTTATGTGTTATTATTAATGTAGTTGAGAACCAAGTGTGGTGGTTTTCCAGGGACTTTTCTTTTGTTTGTTTAATATTTTATCTACTGTGCCTGGAGGGTGGTTGTCTTCTTTCATGATTTGTTTAACAATTCGTGCCTCATCATTGAAATCCATTGTGCTCATTGGTATGGAAACAGCTCTGTGTATCATGGTATTCAAATGTGCTATTTTTAGTGTGTATGCATGGTTAGACTCGTCAATAGCATGCAACACCTGAGTGGGCTTGCTGTACACTTTGTAAGACAGGTTGCCATTATTCCTGCTGATTGTGGTGTTATTTTCTTATTAGATTCCTGCTCCATTGTGAAGCTGGTGGAATTTTGTAAATAATTTAGTGTGTTTAATAACTGGTGTGCATTAGTGAAGTCATTATCATATGCACATGATGTCACCTACATACCTGCTCCAGTATAATATTTCTTTTGAATGCTGATACGTTCAGAAGATGTTTTCAAAGTTATTCAAAAGAATGTTTGCTATTATACCTTATAATGGTGAGCCCATGGCTAACCCTTCTTTGTGGCAATAGATCTTGTCAGTGAATGCAAAGCTATTTTGGTGTAGCATTATTCTAATAAGGCTAATTATATCTTTGGTTTCTTGCAGTGAAGTATTTTCTTTATGAAGATTTTCGATAATTTTAATGGATTCATCTATTGTTACGTTTGTGTACATGTTAGTGATGTCAAAGGGTATCTTTATCCCTTTGCCACCCACATTTTTTCTCTGCTTATCCCCAGGTTTCAACCTATTAATTATGAAACATTCAAACAGAGCTCACCGTTTCAGAAAAGGTTAAATATTATAAAAAATTTGATCACAATGTATTCACATTTTCAATAATATTAGAAAATATGCCATCATTTACAACATTTAACATACCATCATGTCCATTTCTCTATTCATTGAGTCATAAGTTTGTCGGTTCAAACCCCCACCCGTGCTGGAGATACTCAACACTGAGGTAGGCTGTATTTGTCATATTCTCATGTTGTCTAAATCCCCCTAAGCCAATAAAGATGAGATTCTGGAAGTGTAATGGTGACCTTATATATCAACTTTCATTTCCTCTAGCAAGTGTCTTCCCATTCTGTATCTATTTTACTGAAATGCGCCTGTTTGATTGCTGCATTAATATATACGCAATCGGTAATGTCACTGAATAGATTGTCTCCGCCTAACATATGTAAAAATATAACCCATTTCTCATAATACTCTTTTGAAATTATTGATAGGTTCAACATCATCCATATAATCATTGAATAATGAAACAAAATGTTTGTGTTATCTGAATTGCAGATGCATCGTCATCAGGTCCGATTTCTAGATATCCGTTTTCACTTATATCACAGTTATCAGTAAAATTATTTTTGTAGATATGTTATTTACTCACTAAAAATTTACCACCACCCCTGCTCAACAATTCTGTGTCGTTTCTTATGCCGTTATTCAGCTCAGTCTCAATATCCGCAGTATTCAATCCCGTCATGTTTACGAACTAAACAGCTGACCAGCACTCGCGGAAGTTCAAGACCGGTGCCTAGACAACTTTAAGACAAATTCTCACTCATCTTTTATTTCCTAAGGCTAGTATATTGTACTGCATGTTCATCAATGCCTAATAAACAATTCACCACCAAAAAATACAAAACTATTGCATAGATTGCACACGTATGCAGATAATGCAGCTGGGTGTTTTCGGGCAATAAGGACCGTAAGGCAAAGTGAACAGTCGGGCGCTTTCGGGCGGGAAGGGGTTGATTAGATCTAGGCTGGTTTTAATTTATCTCTCTTCTTTATGTGAGACTTTCTCTTTTAGGATTTTTCAGTTGTTAGCTTAAATTGTAACTTGGCACATCATAATTTACTATTGGTCTAATGCGACATGAGCTTTTGTGTATTTTGTGGATGGATCTTACTGTGGGGAGTTTGAGATTTTTTGATGGTGAGGCTTTCTTTTTCTTGTTCTGTGAGAATGAAGTCTGTTTGCTGGATAGCTTGTTTTATTTAGTTTTGAAATTTATTTGTAGTTCTTGAATTCCGTTGTTGTTGATGACAGCTTTTGTTTTTTTCTATATACCCAAGAATAGAACATAAAAAGAAGTGTCAAGAGTATAGATCTTGAAAAGCAGTGCACTCGCATCTCAGATATGTTCAGACACCGTTCTCTTCTGTAGTGTCTGTAATTTAAAACTCAACCAGCAAACATTTATTCAGAGAACAGTGTGCATAAGCTGCAGAATATCACCTTTAAGCAACTCCTGGACAATATCACATCTATAAATTAGCAGTTCACAGTGTTGGGAGTAGATTTTTGCTGTCGAGTCACAATTATTCATTGAATATCCCTCTTCCAACTCTCAAGGTTTTCAAAGACTCTGAGGTGCAAGAATGATGTGCAGGAATTCACTTTTATGCCAGTATAACTACAGACGTGTGCTGGGATATTCAGCTTCATAAAATACCTCTAGAATGGACCCAAATTACACTCGCCAACATGAAAGTAGAATGTTATAACATCACCATGTAAGCTATCAGATGAAGAGAGACAGAACTGTAAGCCACACATTCAGAAGATTACAATTTACTGTGTTTACAGTAGCAACAGACAGAGCAAGGAAAGATGATGACAATAAGTCGCTTCTTCTCCAAAATTATTTCACAGCTTCTCCGCCAAGGCAGAGTTTTACTATGAGATCACCCAACATTAGTAACAATGTAAAGAAGATTCAATGATGCAAATCTTACCTGGAATTTCTTTTGGAGGGAAAATATGTTCACTATGAGTTTCAAAGACCTACTGGCCATAACCGAATTAAATCCAGCACCCACAATTGTCCTTCAGTTCAGCAGCTACTAGCACTAAAATTGGATAATGTATGATAGGAGATGATGTCAATCCCACAACGATACTATTACCAAACCATGGAGAATAAAAACATATCTATACAACCTACAGAAATCCATTTCAATAAATGCCAGAAGTAATCAATAAACAATAAACAGTCATTTGATGGGTACTTAGGTCATGAAATGTCCTGATGCCTCGATCTTGAAACGCTGCCTGTCACAACTTCATTGGTAGCTGGACCTAACCAAGGTTCCTTCACTATCAAGTCCACAACTTTAATTCAGCTTTTTGCCACTATCAAACATAGCATGCACTGCCATCTCCCTAGTAAATGCTAGAGGCCAATTGTCCACTTGGCGACCATAATCTGGGGGCATGTGCCACCAGAACACCTTTCCTTGCCCCATGAACAAAGTTTCTGTCACTAGTTGGACCTATAGAGGTTTATACTGTCCGCACACTTTATCTTGATGCATTTGCGTATGGGGTTGTGGAGTAAGGAGGGAGCTGTCCGGGTATCGATAGTGCAGCCTGGTGCTGCCAACTGATTGAAAATGAAATCTGAATTGAATCGAGAATATGATCGATCGATATGAAATTTCTAAACCGTTATCATCTTAAGCCAACAACTATGTCACATACACATTATATAACATTATAAAACATATCTCTCGATGCGAATCTTGTTCCTAGCATGAATTCTATACTTTGGCTTTGATGTGTAAACAACAACAGTACCAGTACGTAAAGTTTACGCCAGATGTCGCACAACGATGCTTAAGCGATTCATAGTTTGTGTTTCAAAGGTTGCCAGTACGAATCTCGAAGATCTCCGAGGTCGACCGATTCAGCACTAGGATGTAAATGCACCAAGATAAAGTGTGCGGACAGTAAATACTGTTGTTTGTACTTCCTAAGAGTTGGCTGCCTTGCGTAGCACATTATCACATACTCCCAGACAAAGAAACAAAAGAAAGACATACTTTTCCTAGATGCCCATGTAGCAAATGTCGACTGCTGGGGTTAATATTGGGGAAGCACATAGTAAATTATGCACCTGCCAAACTTATTCAGCTACTAAGGGTTAAATTCTGATCTCTATAAAGTTATTTGCCATGAGACTCACAAGTGATGCATTTGTTGTTCTTTCAAGCCAGGCTGGTTCCTCTTTGATTTTTACTTGCAGGTCCAGTTCACACTGCAACTGAAGTAGTTAGAAGGTACTGGGGTTCTTGATTACTTCCAATGATTTTACACTGAAACATAGCCCAGAGAAATATATTACCTTATTGCAGTCATTGCTACTTAGGTTATCTGTCAACAGATTAAGCATTATGCTTGAAATTTTACATGACCGTCAATATTATGAACATACCAAAAAGACTCAAAATTTTACATGACTGTTAATATTGTGATCATACCCATTGGACCTCAAGTTTTCTATGACTGATACTGTGCAGAACAATCTCCATAACAACACTGATAACCATAACAGGAATTCTACATATGATATCCTAAACGGAAACTTCTCAAAATTTCGAACCCTACTACCATATGTCGCAGCCTACAATGTAAAGAACAACTCAACATTCACAGCGTCACTATTAAATTGCAAACATAGGTAAATAACACAGCAACGCAATAATTAAAATTATGCACTACATATTGTAATTTCTTTCTGAAACTAATATCCGCAATTCTTCACCTGCGTAGCCCTTCAGAAAAATTCTTCACTCCAAAAAATTTTGATAGGTAAGGTAAGTTACGTTATATTGCTACAACACACGAGGAACAGATTAGCCGGCACTTGTGACACAAAGGCCAGGAGTTTTCAAAAAGAATGCCAGTTATATGTGTACCGGTATACAGTTTTAATGCTTAAGTAGAAATAAAATTTAAGAAAAATAAAAATATTAAGTTAAATGTTAAAAATATGTAGAATGCTGAAACTGAGAAAGATTAGTATTAACTTCTTACTGTTCCCAATTGAGATCTATAATTTTCGCAAAAGTAAATTATAGAACTTGAACCTTACCGACAACAGAGATTGTGGACACAGTGTAAATGATAGAAATCACAATTTCTCAATGAAAACAATCTGTAGCACAATAAATTAACGGAATAGGCTGTACAAATGGCTAATACGCGTCTTATGTAACACATACCTCACACCTAAAGACAAAACCTGATGTTTTAATTCAGTGTAATCACTTAAAACAAACACTTAAAGAACGGATTTGATTTGTATCAGTCAGTAGAACGGGCTGAATTTAGGAAAGGATGAATTACCAGTGAGAACTCCAGAGTACACGACACTTCTTGAAAACAGCACTGGGTGCAATGTCCCGTTATATTTCTAACTATCAACTATCGATACAGTCCTGCTCTAGTGGGCTTTACACGTGGTCAAAGAGAATGAGTAAGAGATGACTCTCAACGTTATTTTTCACTTCTGAACGCAACGGCTGCGCAAAGATCGCCGGGAATTGCACACCAGCGCCACTAGTGTAAACAGGGCTGAACTAAAATTACCGGGCGGGTGATTTAAATCATTTAGCGCGCGGAGGATCCCCAGGTTCTCGTCCCCCCTCCACTCTTAAATATTATATTAAATATTTTTTCTTTCTCTTCTATTTTTCTTTCATTTCCTTTTCTTTCTTTCCTTCTTTCTGTTACCTTTTTCTGAAATACTGCATTCTGAACAACAATACACCTGGGGCCTGTTCCACAAACGAACTTTGCAACTTTTCAACTTTGCACTTTTCACTTTTCAATTCTTGAAAAGTGCAAAGTCTTTCTGTTCCACCATGAACTAGGTTGTACTTTTCAATTTCTTCGCAAAGTGAAAAGTCTTTGCGAATGAGTGATCCGATCGAGTTTCTTCCATGAGCAAACTTTATAGGCCGAATACTCTGATTTTAATGCTTTACTTTTCGCGGCGAACTTGGCGGTATAATTGTCGTACCATTAAAGTTTTTATCATGGGAAAGAAAGGTTATTACAAGAAGCTGGCTGTGCTGGAAGTTGTCAAGGAGAAACGTGACATCCTTTTTTGACAACTTTAAACATAACCTCTCAAATGATGACACACATCAATGTCAACGAGAGTACCGTCAACACATCCACACACAGAAGGAAATTCACCCTTCATTAGAAATCCCGTCGCTATATTATGTGGATTATCAGGCCAACGTACTGTTAGGAAATATTACATTTACTATAACATCTCCAACTTTGGTAACAGTTCGCAAATAATTGATTTTGATGTCCCATGCATCGCTGCTACACCGTGCAGCTGGGCATCATTTACTAACCAATGTAAGCATATACGAATTTGTTCTTTTTCGGAAAGGAATTGACTTCTTTTTGTTGCATGCTTCAATAAATGTCCGGTCATTTCAATAATATAGTTAGCCTGTGTTGCGGTAATACGAAATCACTCGCGTTATTACGTCGAAGTGAGGTTATGAAAATTAATCATTTTTTTGTACGTTCTATTATTGGATTCTTCATCACTGTTCCTCACTTGATGCTAACAAAAGCTCGCGTCGTAACGTGTTTATATCACTAAACCAAATTCTCCGCCGAGAAACTAATGTAGATACTTGTTAATTAACATATGAAAAGGGAATCATCTCTTTGCAAGATTTATGAAAACTTTTCACTTTATTTCTTTGCACTTTGCATTTCTGTACCAATGGTGGAACATAACAGGCTTGTAAAGTGAAAAGATTCCTAACTTTTCACTTTTCACTTTGCAAGCTAAATCTGAAAAGTGATTGTGGAACAAAATCTGAACTGAAAAGTGCAAAGTGCAAAGTGAAAAGTTGCAAAGTTCGTTCGTGGAATAGGCCCCTGGAGGTTGGGCTGTGCTTTATTATTATTAATAAATATTTTGCTGGATAAAAGAAGCTTACCAGCTGGTGCTGCTTATTATAATTACTTCAATTATGGAGCTATATTTTATTTTTACTCATTCACAAAGCCTTGAAGGATCGGAGTGACTGGCCTTGCCTGTGCTGCTTTTGTTTGTTTCTGCTGAGGAAAAAGGAAGCTAACTCACAAAGGGAGGAAGGAAGTGACCTGAAGGTGAGTGGGATTGGCAATCCTTATCTCAGATTAAGACATATGACAGAAATAGATACTAACATCCCCTCGTACATCAGTCCTCTTTAACACTACTTAAGCCAACTGTAACAGTCAATAGTATCAAGATATGCCACTTATGCAGGAAATAAAATATAAATACAATGTAAGAAGGAAACCATATACAGGAACCAAAATGATGAAAGGAAACACATATGCTAAGGAGGGAGTTTGTAGGATTCAAAGGTAAATTGAAATGAAACATGATCTTTTGATTTACGGAGCTATATTCTACCTACTATCCACAGTGTTACAGGTATAAAATTGTGTAGAAATCATATTCAGCAGTGTTAATCATCAATTAATATTCATCAGCCAGAAAACTATTCAATACAACACAAATACAAGATCATTCATTTATGAAAGATAAATACAAAACTGACAATATAAAACATAATACTTTTCTCTCGTATTGCAGTTTAACGTTCCACTGACATTGCAAAAGTTTTCAGCAACACCATTTGTATTTTCCCAAGGAACTTACTATATGATACATCTTTCAGTCTGTCAAAAGAGGCACCTTGGGCCACACACTGAAAAATATTGAGATTTGTACTTCTTTTGCATCTACTAGAGGATGGCAAATCTCTGGCAGAGTAGTGTTTGAAGAAACCAAGACATGATAGCACATACTCTGTTCCTACATACTGCACCAAAACACAACATATCATTCAATCAATCATCTGCATTTAGATGATAAACAATGTCAAGCTACAAAATTGTATGCATCCCTTGTATTCATTGATCTACACTATTTACAATAAAAATGTTCTATTTTATGTGACAGTAGGATATATCAAAAATTTTCTGCTACATGGAAAAGGATGGAATCATGAATATATTTGAGGGTTTAAATGACAAGTGACAGCCTACAGATTCTGTGATTGCTCGCTCTTACAACATGCATGAGGTACAAATAATGCTTCCTTTCAGTCCATCCGCAGGAGAGGAGTTCTAATAAATTTACAGAAATATGTAGCATCAGGATCTACATACAATAATATGGCAGCTGATCCAGCACAAAACATTCCCATGCCAAGTCACAACATAGCTCCAACTATTAAGAGCTATGTCCAAGGAATTGTTTGCTAATTTGGTATAGTATTATGAACAAAATGCTGCTACTTCCACAACATTACGGTGTGCAAGGGACTTTGCTGTGACCTAGACGAAATGCCAGTTGAAGACAGTGGAAACTCACTTCAGACAGCGCCATTTGTACCTACTGTATATCGAAGGCAGAAATCTATGTTGGTGGTTGCAGAGTAGGCTGATCTGTGGTCTGACGGCATGCACTCCAACCGGCCAACCAAGCAGAGGAGGGGTGGATATGGTTCCACCGTGTTTCTACACCTCAGCATTTGGGACACAGAAACGGGCTGTTCCCCTACCACTGGCTGTCCTGAGATTGGTTTTTCCTTTCGCCTGCAGTAAGGTGAATGATGGGACAGTTCCTAGTATATGTTATGGCCACCAAATATCTTGCCCTCACCACAAATCTCCTTGCTTAAGATGATGATGCCTGTTGATTAAAAGGGCCTAAAATCTAGTTCATTGTTTTAAGGGAAAGTACAGCTTGGCAACCATCCCCTATATATATTAGTAATCGGAGAGAAGAAATGGAAGGGGGATGACACTAGGAAAAAATGATGGTATCAGCTAGAAGGACCATGCCCTTTGAGGAAAATAAGACTCCCTAGGCCTCCATACATAATACAATCGGGAGCAGAAAAGAACAGGTCGTGATCGAGGTAGATCAGATAGGATAGATGAAAGTGGGGAGCCTGGCACAAGTACGCGGAAGCAGTGCCAAAATTCAATTACGGGCTCCGTGGTCGCCTACCCAAGCTCCCAAGTACAGAGCCCACATGGGACCCCTTTTAGTCGTCTCTTACAGCAGGCAGAGGATGCTGTGGCTGTTATTCTACTGCCCGTACCCACAGGGGCACAACTATGATAAGGCTAGTTGCTTTACGTTGCACCAACACAGATAGGTCTAATGGCGATGATGGGACAGGAAAGGCCTAGGAATGGGAAGGAAGCAGCCGTGGCCTTAATTAAGGTACAGCGCCAGCATTTGCCTGGTGTGAAAATGGGAAACCACATAAAACCAGTTTCCAGGCTGCCGATAGTGGGGTTCGAACCTATCTCCCGAATACTGGATACTGGCCGCACTTATGTTTCAAATTATCCGAAATTCATTTGCCTTGGTGAGGTATGTTTTCATGTTCTGGCCTCAGGAGATTAGTAAAACAAGAACAGTAAGGATGCTTACCTCAAATATCTTGTACTTTTTCTTCAAACACGCAAAAGAAGATAACAGATATACGCATACAAATCAAAGTAAAGCAAAATGTCACAAACGTCAAAAACGTGGTCGTCCCACGTGGACCAAGTTGTCAAACTCAAATCGACCAATAGCAATCGGGAGATGTTTCTACCAATAGGAGCTGCCGTATCCGCCACGTGGGCTTAGGGTGAGTGACGTGATGTACAACAGCGCGCCCACGCGAGTGGAGGGCAAAAGTATTCAGTCTGAGCCGGGCCCTCGGAAGGGTAAGACCTATGCCGCTGTCAAACCCTTTCACGTGGTAGTGGTGGGGGTAAGGTTCGGCAGTACGGTTCACTGTCGTCTCAATCCTACATATATAGATTGAGACGGCAGTGGTTCGGTTATTGATGTTGGGGAGGAAGGGGCGTTATCGTTGAAGGAGGGATTGGATATGGGTGGGGTATAGTAGCCATTACTGAATGAAAACAGCTCATTTGCGAGCTTTAATCTGAAAATGCAACAACCCGACAACATTATCGAGATCATTTTGCAGTTGCTCACAATGTAGTAACTTATTTATTACTCTGTAAAAAATAACATCATCTGCGAAAAGCCTTATCTCTGATTCCACTTTTTTACACATTTCATTGATATACATAAGAAAACATAAAGGTCCAATAATACTGCCTTGAGGAATTCCCCTCTTAATTTTTACAGGGCCACATTAAGCTCCACCTACTACAATTATCTGCGTTCTATTTTCTAAAAACAGAGCCACCCATTAGTCACTCTTTTATCTAGTCCAATTGCACTCATTTTTGCCAGTAGTCTCCCATGATCTACCCTATCAAATGCCTTAGACAGGTCAGTCGCGATACAGTCCAATTGACCTCCTGAATCCAGGATATTTGCTCTATCTTGCTGGAATCCTACAAGTTGTGCTTCAGTGGAATAAACTTTGTAAAAGTATGGCTTCTCTTCTGTGTGTGTCCGCATATGAACAGTTAGGTCAGGCTGCCTTTCTTTGTGAATGATTTGCCACAGACATTACAGCTGTATGGCTTCTCGCCTGTATGGGTCCGCATATGTTCGGTTAGTTTCCCTGTCTTTATGAATGATTCGCCACAGACATTGCTACTGTAAGGCTTCTCGCCTGTATGGGACCGCATATGATCGGTCAGATTGCCTTTCTTTGTGAATGATATGCCACAGACATTGCACTGAAAGGCTTCTCGCCTGTATGGGTCCGCAAATGATCAATCAGACTGCCTTTCCTTGTGAATGATTTGCCACAGACATTGCACCTGTAAGGCTTGCCGCCTGTATAGGTCCGCATATGTTCGGTTAGTTTGCCTCTCTTTATGACTCGCCTGTATGTCTCCGCATATTTTCGGTAACTTTGCCTCTCTTTATGAATGATTTGCCACAGACATTGTAGCTGTATGGCTTGCCGCCTGTATGGGTCCCCATATAACCGGTTAGAAAGCCTTTCTGTATGAATGATTTGCCACAGACATTGCTTCGGTAGAGCTTCTCGCATGTATGGGTCCGCATATGATCGGTCAGATTGCATTTGTGAATGATTTGTCAGAGATATTGCTACTGTTTGGCTTCACACCTTTATGGGTAAGAATATGATCGGTCAGAATGCCTTTCGTTGTGAATGATTTGAAACAGATCTTGCAACTGTAAGGCATCACGCCTGTATGAGTCCGCATATGTTCGGTTAGTTTACCTCTCTTTATGAATGATTTGCCACAGACATCGCAGCTGTATGGCTTCTCGCTTGTGTGGGTATGCATATGATCCGTCAGCCTGCCTCTCGTTGTGAATGATTTGCTACAGATATTGCAGCTGTAAGGCCTTTCGCCTGTATGGGTCGGCATATGTTCGATAAGTTTACCTCTCTGTATGAATGATTTGCCACAGATATTGCAGCTGTATGGCTTCTCGCCTGTATGTGTCCGCATATGAACGGTTAGAATGCCTTTCTGTATGAATGATTTGCTACAGACATTGCAACTGTAAGGCTTCTCGCCTGTATGGGTCCGCATATGTTCGGTTAGTTTACCTCTCTTTATGAATGATTTGCCACAGACATCGCATCTGTACGGCTTCTCGCTTGTATGGGTATGCATATGATCGGTCAGCCTGCCTTTCGCTGTGAATGATTTGTTACAGATATTGCAGCTGTAAGGCTGCTCGCCTGTATGGGTCCGCATATGTTCGGTTAGTTTACCTCTCTTTATGAATGATTTGCCACAGACATCGCATCTGTACGGCTTCTCGCTTGTATGGGTATGCATATGATCGGTCAGCCTGCCTTTCGCTGTGAATGATTTGTTACAGATATTGCAGCTGTAAGGCTGCTCGCCTGTATGGGTCCGCATATGTTCGATTAATTTACCTCTCTGTATGAATGATTTGCCACAGATATTGCAGCTGTATGGCTTCTCGCCTGTATGAGTATGCATATGATCGGTCAGCCTGCCTTTCGTGGTGAATGATTTGCTACAGATATTGCACCTGTATGGCTTCTCGGCTGTATGGGTCCGCATATGAACGGTTAGAATGCCTTTCAGTACGAATGATTTGCTACAGACATTGCAGCTGTAAGGCTTCTCGCCTGTATGGTTCCGCATATGTTCGGTTAGTTTACCACTCTGAATGAATGATTTGCCACAGATATTGCAAATGTATGGCTTCTCGGCTGTATGGGTCCGCATATGAACGGTTAGGATGCCTTTCAGTTTGAATGATTTGTTACAGATATTGCAGCTGTAAGGCTTCTCGCCTGTATGGGTCCGCATATGTTCGATTAGTTTACCTCTCTGTATGAATGATTTGCCACAGATATTGCAGCTGTATGGCTTCACGCCTGTATGTGTCCGCATATGAACGGTTAGAATGCCTTTCTGTATGAATGATTTGCTACAGATATTGCAGCTGTATGGCTTCTCGAGTGTATGGGTCCGTATATGACCAGTTAGACTGTCTTTCTGTATGAATGACTTGCTACAGACATTGCAACTGTTTGGCTTCACTCCTGTTTGAGTCTGCTTGTGATAAGATAAACTGTTCTTCTTGACAAATGATTTGCAACATACATTGCAAAAGAGAGGCTTGTTACCTGTGTGAAAAACCACGTGACCTGCTAGTTTTTTCCAGTTGAAGGATTTTCCACAGACGTTACAGCAGTATCGGTTGTCGCCTGTGTGAGACCGCAGAACGTCCGGCCTTTTCCTGAATTTTTTATGAGATACTGAGCATTCGTTTATTATCCCACCTTTATGCAATCGCGTGTCCCCTGTCATCATTTTCCTTTTTGTAAAGCAATTAGCAGAAAATCCGCACACTTGGAGCGGGTCGATCCTGAGGTGTTTCGACAAGCTGCTTCGGCTACATAACACCTTTCCGCAGTGATCGCACTTGAAGGGTCGGTCTTCGTTGTGTCTCTTCAGATGTCCCAAGGGGTCCAACTTCCTTGCCAGGACTTCACTGCACACACTACACCTAAAACTAGATGATCCGCCGTCCGGAGGTTGATGATCTCTATAGCTCACCTCGGGTCTCGATCTACAGTGACAAATTAAAACCATGTGACCAATACTTCAACAGACAAATCCACTACAACTCTCACACAGGGGATTTACTACTGGACATTCCAATCACTGATATCCAGTGCAGAGAGCTCGTTACTCATAAACATTACATTCCTGAGAGTAAATATCATCTGAGGTTAAATTTCAAAAGCTCTCACTTGTTACGAGAATATGTTGCGTCTTTTCTTAATCACGATATCAGGCGCAAGAAACTTGTCACGGTTTAGAAATGTACGAGTTAATAGACAACCTCATTTGAAGAAAGCATGAGAAGTGGTCCAGCCTAAAAGGGTAAATACTCGTACATGCTATTTAATCCAGCAATTATTATTCTATCGAAATCCGTAGTCTGTTCTCCTACATAAAGAACGGCATATGCTTTGGAGTTTTGATCTTGTTGAAGCACTCTGCACTTTGTTGCAGGGAAGTAATAATTTTTGTAAAGGACCTTGTTCTTGAGGTTGTTTGAGAGAAAGTCTGCGCTCTAGATATTAATAAAGTTGAGAACGTTTGCCGAAATTCAGCAAGATCTGTTGAAACACGGCTAATCTTTTATGAATGTTATTTTGTCACAAAAATATACATATTGCATTTGTACATTGTTATATCACTATAGAATTTTATTATGTCACTGTGTCGCTTTTCCGAAATATGTGTCTTTGATGTGCAATCAAACATAGCCAACCTATATATAGGACGGTAGGTTTATACAAGGACGTTCATACTTGCTACCATGTACTACATCAGTCTACGTCTTAATTCCTGTATTTAACACGGTAGCCACTAATCCTGATGAAATCCTGGCAAAGCTGAAATATAACAAGTATACGACGGATCTCTCGCTAGCATTGATACTGTCTTTTCTCCTCAAGACACTGCTGTTAAAGACATTATGAAGGCAACACAGAATATGGCATTGGTGGTAGCGTTTTATAACAATGTCCTAATATCCTAATTTTGAAACCAAACGCAACCTATCATGCCCTTGAATATTCTTACAAGTATTAGTTTAACAATACGGATAGAAGGAGCATGAAAATCAAGGATTGAGCCGAAATTCGAGATGACAAGACGTTGAATTGCACCGTAGTGGATATTGCTGCTATGTAAAAGAAGGAATATTATTCTATTTATTTAAAAAGATCACGGGCAACGTGATTATTTTTAGTGGATTCATAACATAGTTGGATAGCATCCAATTCTGAGCCTGTCTCCCCACCACAGAGTAGTTCTACATATTCTACGGAAGAAGGGCGGGAAATGCAAATTTCTTGGTTAAAGGTGAGATCCGCTTACAACTGCGACATGGGAAAATCGATCACGCAGGCTAAAATATATCGTAACATGGACTGGTACTTTCCAATTCATGCTGTATGAACTGAATTCACATGGCCCAGTCGAATGCATGACTGGCTCACAAGCAAAGTAATGGGAGGGTCGATCATGTATTGTTACTGCACTCTTTGGAGAAAATAAGTGGACAAATGAAAGGTGAACATTGATTCCAGATATGACAGACTAAAGCTCTTGATCATCAAACAAGATATTGATGTTGACACCACTGGATGGTATGTCATGCGTTCTGTGGCATATCACACCAAGCAAAAGTGCAAAAGTCTGTAACCCTTCTTCTTTATGTGAATACTTGATTCCTGTGACAAGTAATTTATCAGGTTCACAATTAGTTTTCAGTAAAATAATGTTTCATTTTGCATTGATAAACATTCTACACCAACCAGCTATATTGCTGTAACACGTGGTGCGTCCCAGCTGACTGATACGGGTTCCCCGCTGGCCTGCCGATGAACTTGAGCAAAATATAAAAGCTCTCGCGTACCAAACATGTACAAAGTCTTTAATGGCAACTTTGGCGAAGATGGAGACGTTCACTAGGGACCAGATGGCGGGAGAGGTACACTAAATTTCTGGAAGTTAATGCAGAAAGGAGGGTAGCGTTTCTTCTCTAGAGGAGTGGCTGCAATAGGCATCTGTTCTCCATGTCCGCAGCTGCGTTACTACCTTCCGTCATGACCACTTAAATGCTTCAAGACAAGCCGGCCGTAAAATAATGCCGTTACATCATTACAGAAATATGTCTCATGGTATCGGAGCCAAGGTTAGTGCAGCCCCTGGAAGGGACGCGCATTGGCAGTGTCCAGTCAGCATGAAAAGTATGCTAGGGTTACCGTCGCACGGGCTGTGACGGCTAACCATGCTAGTACCCCCATTTTGTATCCCATCATTGAATTATGCCTGGGTGAAGTAGCGAATACGCCACTGTACTTGAGAAAAGGCTTGTAGGCATCTGAGAGGTGCGGAAAAAAGATGGAATGGAGAAAAGTCATGTGAAAAGAGGTGTGGTTACTAACTGGTGTACAACAGAAACCGAAGAACAGCTCATGGTGTTGACATTGTCATATCAGCTAAATTTGACGGTTCAGTCTCCGAGGTGCAAAAGTTTGACAATCGCTTGATGTAACTCGTCCGCATTGGGGAGAGAAGGAAATTCCAATTATTCAGCGCAACGCTCCACAAACCGACGTGCGCATGGAAACCAAAGATGCGTTCTGGGCACCGCCTGACAAGGAGACCGCTGACTATCTTATCGCTGCCGCTGATCTGAATGGACGTGTCGGACCGAGAAAAGAAGAACAAACAGTCCATGGCGTTCATGGATATGGAGAAAAGAACGACGATGCCCAACAAATTCGCGATTATGCAGAAACTGATCACCGCAAACACACGGTTCAAAAAGAGTGTTATTCATCTCCTCTGTACTACAGTGGCTCCCATCCAATTCGCACTGACTACATCCTTGTGAGAGGGTGAAATCTCGAAGATGTTCTAGAGATAACAGTTGTCCCTTATTAAATCCTTGCGATGCAACAACGACCAGTCATCTAAGCTGTGGATAAAGTCACCAAGAGCCCAATACTTCACAGGAAATAGACAAATTGGGATCAAATGGTTGCCCCTGAAGAAGGAGACTAACGTCGTTGCAAAAGTTACAGAGTCACAAATCACCATAGTTGAAGTGAGCCGGACTAAACTGAAAGACGCCTTTCGCTCTATTCCTGGAACAATTAAGTCAGGGCGACGACAACGAAGGATTAAACATGATATATGGCCAAGGAATGAAGATGTTAAATGTGCAGTACGGTTGAAGAAGCAGCTGTACCACGAGTTTCTTGCTCGTTGGAATGCCTACAAGGCAGCCACTCGTAAAATGAAGGAGGTATTTGCCGTAACAAAATCAAACCGGTAGGCAGGTCTATATGTGAAACATGACATGCGCGAATTCGAGCGGAATTTTTAACGGCTAGTCAATCGAGCCATCGCAAAACGTCACAAGTCCAACGTTTTTACGGCATCAATGAGGAAACAGACGATTTGCTACTGGACAGGCGGGAAGCGCGAGTACACTGGTGGAACTATTTTGACAACATCTCAATCATGGAATTTCCGTATCTACCAATCCTAATCACCCCCGCTGTTGAAGGTCCAACGTAGGAAAATGACGTCACTAAAGTCCAGACTATGCTAATGGAAATGAAACCAGGGAAAGCCATCTGTCCCGATTATTTTCCAGCAGAGTTTTGTTTCTCTCAATGGGGGGATGCAGCAGTGTGTCCAAACCAAGCTTTTCAACCATATCATCAAAGAAGGTCAAAAACAAACAGACTAGCGACGGAGTATCAATTCAGAAATAAGGGAAGCCCTGCCGATTTTTCTAATCACGGCCCGAACAAACTTCTGAGCCTCGCAATGAGAGACTTTGAACAAATCTTCGACAAAAGGATTAGCGATTTAGACAAACATACAACAAGCCAAGCTGGATTTGTGTAAAATTGTGGCGCAATAGGAGAAACCCATGCTGCCGGACTGTTACTTGAGAAACACTGTGAAAAGAATAAGAGGCTTCATCACAAATTTCTGGACCCTTAGAAGCCCTTCCTTCGGGTATTTCATGACCTAATAAGTTAGCCCTACAAGTACATGGCATTCCAAAGCACCTTGCTGAGAGGGTATAATTGCTCTACAAAGAACAAATGAGTTGTGCTCAAGCTGCCGCAGGAGCGTCTGATGACTTCCGCATAACTGTAGGAGTCCATCAAGGCCCCGGCTTATCACCACTGCAGCTTATTCTTGTGATGGACATAATTACCACAAACCTGCACAGTCCAATACCATGGACACTCCTCTAAGCAAATGATATCATTTGGCTGAAGAGAATAAGCTAGACCTGCAGCGTCAAACAGAAGACTGGAACAATCGACTAGCGCAATAAGCCCCGCGCCCCAACAAGGAAAAGACAGAACACATTGCATTACATTGTCGAGAAGTTGGAACCAAGCATGTTGACGTTGAAGATATTGCACGAGTATAGATATTTAAGTATATTGGCTCCACAATCTATGATTATGGCCGACTTACTGATGAAGTCATCTTAAGGATATACAAAGCCTGACTGAAGTGGAGAATGACAACAGGCGCCCTTCCGAACTTTGGACGAAGGGCCATCTCTAAAGTAAGTTCTACCGAACTGATATCTGTCCTATCGATATACATCCTGTCGTTTTCTACGGCAACGAATGCTGACCAGCTCTAGAGGTAGAACGCCAACTAAGCATCATGGATACAAAGTTGCTTAGGTGGAAGGCTGGCATAATTAGACTAGATCACATTTCAAATGATGTTATTAGGAAACGTTTTGGCATTGCAGCGATCCAGAAGAAAATTGGGGAAAGGCGTGTGCGCTGGTTTGGTCATGTGTTGCATGTAGAGGACGATACATTGGGAAAGTCAGAGTATTACACAGAAAGTCGGTGAAAAGAGGCGCTAGGGACGAACCAGACAGCATAGACTGATAAGGTGCGCAACGGCCTGAAAGTCGGAAGAGTACATGCAGACATGGCCCGAGACCGAACTAACTGGAGTCAATGAACCACAACACCGGGCCCTGCCACCAGATGCAGACTGATGAATATTCTGTTACCAAAATGGAATGCAATGGATATTTTACACATCCTAACATTCAAATTAGTTTATTGTATGTTCAAATTTTCTCCATTAATGCCTATGTCCGATATCTATAAAAACTTATTTTCACAAAATAGTGTTTGAATGTCTGAACGCTTCTGGATTTCGTGTTTAAGTGTCTCCTATAAATGCATTGTGAAGAAAAACTTATAACTCAAAAAAATTAAAAATGGGTATATCTGTGTTAAACGGGAAGGACAGTTTGAATATCCGGAGAAATTCTACGAGTACCTACAAGAGGAGAGTCCGTCAGTATATTCTAGCCTGAATAGAATTTTGCAATTCATATTTCTGCTTACATACGTCATAGACAGCAGACGATCATATTAATCAGTTTATTTTCACTTCGATCACGCCTATAAATATGAAAACCATGGAGGAGTGGCACAAAGTGGTCAGCTCAGGGCCATGTGACACTCAACGCTCTAAAGCTGGAAGGAAGCCACATAACTAAGTGGTTAGTTCAGGACCATGTGTCTCTACACAAACGGAAGTAAGCCTCATCACTATTTAGCTCAGGACGATGTGTCTCTCCACAAATGGAAGGTAATCTCATCACTAATTGGTAATCTCAGAAATACAAGTCAGCAATTAGGAATCTTTTCATATGTAATTCAATACCCAACTCGAATGGAAAATAGTTTAGACATTTTAAAGGAAGTCATTTAAATTGTGGCATGATATTTGTAGACTGCTGAAATGAGAGTGAGGAAACAATAGCACCTGAGGTGAGATATAAAACAAAGTGGGAAGTAGCAGATAAGATCCGGTCGACTGAATCCTTCAGAAGCATCTAAAATCTATGATGTAAAATGGACTAAGCTACATAGACAATGGACTGTCCTCTGACATATATGCCAAGAAAAAAGAAGACACATATAATACATGTCGCTTTGCTGGTCTCTGCACAAAATATGTTTAGAAAGTAGAAAGCTAATTTAGACTCCATCAAAAATAGAAATATGATTTTGTGTGTGAAAAGGATTCATAAGCAACATTTTTACTGGTGGTCATAATACAAGATTGTTCTCTAATGTAGCCTATTGTGTCCTGTTACACATGAATTACAAAGAAACAGAGAGTGTGAGCTGGTACTTGGTAGTTCTGAGGACCGACATGGATATTTCTTGCCACTAGTTGTGAAAGTACAGTAGGAAGAAGTCAGTGCATCACATAAGAGACGAGAAGACTCTAACCACTCACAAAATCAAATAAACCATTCAGAATTCATAGTTTCCATCACAAATCTGGTTTGAAGTCAAACCTTAGGCTATGACTAGCCATCGCATGACCTGCTGATACAAGGGCTTGGTTAAGAGCACCAATCCGAGACTATACAATCATTTCCCACGGATTATCAAAGATCATTTCACACAGTAACCAACAAAGGTGTGACAGCAAAAAATTAATTAGCAATGTCACAATTACAGTTCAAAAACACTACTGCATTAAATGTTTTAAAACAAGACATACACTTGTGGTACTTTGTAAGGTCTGTGACAATAATTACAATTTTGAAAGAATAATATATCACTACGTTATTTACCTATTATTATTAGCATAGGGCAACAAGTTAGATACATATATACAAATATATAGTATTTACAAATGTACACAGAGAAGAAACATGTTTTATAGCAGAATGTCCAGTTGAGTGATCCTCTGTATGGCTTCCTCTGTTGGTTCCAAAAAGTCACTCGGGCTACCTGTGTAGGAACGTCGTGTACATTCACTTACAATATGGGGATCATCTGTCGAGATGCACCACAGTCGCACTCTGGTGATGAGATATATTTCCACCTATAAAGGGCATCCCTGCGTCGTCCATGATTTGTTCTCACCCAATTCAGACTGGTCCAAATTGTACGCGGTAGATGATATTCACCAGAAAAGATGTTGTGTAAGGAACTGTCTGTGGCAACTTTCCAGCGACTTCTCCAATCTTCTAAAGGGTGAAAATTCCCATCAGCCAATGCGACAGCATCATGCAAAGATGGATGTCGTGACTCCAACCTTGTTACCTTGAGAACAGGAATATCATCCAAAACAGGCAGTTGAGGCTTCATTTCTATCTTCTTGAACTCTCGGATGGGAGCATTTTATCTTTTTAAAACAGGTGGCATTATACCTGACAGAATTGGGAGCCAATAAAGGGATGTGGACTGGATAGTACCAGATATTAACCGCAAGCTAACATTCAGTTGAGCACCAATTAGTCTTATATATGGGCTATCCAGCCAAACTGGTGCACAGTACTCACCACACTAGAATACCAGTCCCAAAGCAGGTCATAAAGTCTTTGCTGATGAACCCCAACTTGAGCCATACAATTTCTGAAGGATAATATTACGTGTTTTGAGCTTTTTTGACAGATTCATAAGATGTTGTTTGTAAGAGTGTGCGATCAAGTGTAATCCACAAATATTTGGGATAGCTGCTATGCGGAAGTTCTTGGTGACAAAAACGTATGTGAAGTTTAATGCCAGCTTGGCGATTATTCAGGTGAAAACACGACACTTCTGTTTTGTTAGAGTTAGGACACAGTTGCAATTTCTTGAAGTACGTTTCAAGTGAAATCAGGTCTCTTTGTAGCACTTCTTCTGTCACACTAAGGTATCGATTTTGAGTGGCTAGTGTTATGATATCAGCATAACAAAATGTTTGCAATGATGTAACTGGGAGATCGGAGATATACAAATTGAACAGTAGGGGAGACAGTACCGATCCTTGAGGTAATCCATTTTTGAGCTTCCTTTCTCTGCTCATACTATTTCCCATACACACTCGAAATCTTCTGTCATTGAGCATATTGCTTATAACCTGCACGATGGTAATACGGGGTGCAATTCGGAGAAGCTTGTAAATTAATCCTTCCCCCCAGACTGCGTCAAATGCTGCTGTAAGATCAATAAATACAGCTGAGGTCTTGAGTTGTTTCTGGAAACCTGCTTCCATGTGGAATGTCAGTGAAAGCACTTGATCGCAGCAGCTGCGATTTGGCCTGAATCCAGCTTGATCAACTGTAATACGCTGAAAAATAGTTGCACTGATTCTGTTGTGGAATAGCCTCTCAAAAAGAAGGGCAACTGGTCTATAACTGCTTGGGTCATTGGCAGGCTTACCTGGTTTCAAGATGGAAATCACTTTCGTTCGTCTGAATTCTGCCGGGAGTTGTCTGTTCTGTAGAAGGTCGGTAAAAAACCTTAACAGCCAACTTCTTGCATTCTTTCCTAAATGAATGCCAAATTCTGGATGAATGTCGTCAAAATCTGGAGCTGTACTTGGTTTAATGTCTTTGAGAGCAGCATTGATGTCTTGCACCGTAAGCGGTTGTGAATACCTTGATGTGCGTGGTGTTCTTGGTTCCAGAGTTTGGAGCTGGCGACGTATATATTTGGTATGTTTCTTATCTGATGGAGTTTGGGAAGTTGTGACGATGTGAGATGCTACTTCATCCGGAGTAACTCCAGGCTGTTGCTTCACCAAAGGTGTCCTTCCTCCAAGTTTTCTGCGGTGCCCCAAGATCTTCTACTGGAATGAGTTCGGTCGATATTTTCCACTGTCTCAATCCACCGTTCTCTCCGGGTAGTATCCATGCTGGAAAGAAGTTCATCAGCTATGTCTTCATCACCAGTATGCCGATATTCGTTATAGAGTGCATCAGACTCTACATTCCAACCAGGGATGTATTCTTTTCTATGGCATACTCTTCTTAGCCGCCATCATAACTGCATCTACGAAACGCTTGTAATTGTGCTTGGGAGCAATCCACTGAACACATTTATCCAGTTCAGTGGTGAATGTTGACGAATTTGCTTTTCTGAAGTTCCTCCGAGCATGTGGTATTGACCGTACAACAGGAATTTTGATGCCAATGTCCACTACAATGGGGCCATGTTGACTGTGGGGAAAATGTCTTAACACTTTACGACTGGTATGTAAGAGCTGTCCTGTACCATTGCAGCTAACAAATCACAAGTCAGGATTGAAATCCCTATTTCATGCAGCTGACTGGAAAGTACCAAGATCTTTTGGGTCAAAAATCAGATGGAGATTGTTCATTTCTGTCTATTCTACGAGTTTCTTTCCACATTCATTGTCATCCGAGTACTTCCATACTTCGTGAAGGCTGTTGAAGTCGCCTATATACTGCAGGGTGTTGAGCAGTCGGGAGTATGGTAGCTGACCACTGTGCGTTTGGGGGTTTATAAATGTTAAAAATAGTAACATGTGCCACTCGGACAACAACACAATGGATGTCTTCGTCTTCGTTTTGAAAGAGCAGTGAGGCAACTTGGATATTATTACGAACATAAGTAGCTATACCATGTGGACTGTGAAATGTTGCACCAAGAGCTGTGTAACCATTAATGCGGCCCCTCTTCCGAAACTCTTCTTCATTGGCTGTATGGATTTCATGTATACCCACAACATCTATATTATTATACAGGATAACTTTGGACAGGTAGTCACATTTTGCTCTGCTGATGCTTTCTACATTAAGCCCAAAAAACATGGATGAAAGGTCCGATGTTTCTCGTCTGGTAGCTCTGAGAAGAGCCATTTCCATGAAATACTTCTGCCATTGCTGGAGGATCTTTAAAAAGATAGGTCCAGCAGCCACAGTTATTGCTCTCTTAGCACCACCCGGGGGTCACGTGTAGGGCACTTTGAGGGTAAACCTACGGACGTGAAGCAATAATGTACCGCCTATTTATCTACTTTTATGAGATAATAAATTCACTTACTTGAAGAATTCTGAATTTCTTTAGGCAACCTGCATAAATTTAAAACTCCACTTGTACCTGTCCATTTTATTAGTTAACACTAATTGTGTAAGTATGTTTGCAATCAACACACTAGAAGCACCTGACTGACAATGAACACTAAAATGAAATAGAAAGTGTGACCACATCACTGGACTGAACATAAATTCAATAGCACAATTTTTTTATGCTTACAACAATGCACAAGTTTTATTTGAAAACTATGACACCGAAGATGTAGAATAACTGACCTCAAAGTTTCATTTCTACAACACATTATCTGCTTTGGCGTCCACAAATGGAGGAATCTGACTTAACACATAAGAGAACAGAAATGATCAGAAAAAAGGAATCTAACCAAATAATTTCTAAATGACATTCTTCGAGTCATCACATTATTGAACTCAGCCATCATTATATTGATTAATGAAACTGATTATGTTAGTTTTAAATATTTACTGTTTACAATGTACTTAAAACTTAACAATTTCGAATTTGTAGATATAATTTTTAATCTACAAATATCGCTTTTTCTGTGTGTCACTGTTGGCATGAATGAATAAAAATATTACTCAGAATAACTTTTTTTTTTGCTAGGGGCTTTACGTCGCACCGACACAGATAGGTCTTATGGCGACGATGGGATAGGAAAGGCCTAGGAGTAGGAAGGAAGCGGCCGTGGCCTTAATTAAGGTACAGCCCCAGCATTTGCCTGGTGTGAAAATGGAAAACCACGGAAAACCATCTTCAGGGCTGCCGATAGTGGGATTCGAACCTACTATCTCCCGGATGCAAGCTCACAGCTGCGCACCTCTACGCGCACGGCCAACTCGCCCGGTACTCAGAATATCTGGAAGCAATAGTTTCATATAGCATTTCAGATGATACGAACGTGATGAACAAATGATGCAGAGAAAGTGAATGAAAGAACACTTTTTGATGGTTGCTTAAAGGTATTGTAAACAAATACACTTCAAAAATATCTAGCTTTACCAGAGATTCTTTTTGAAGATATATTTTGAATAAAACTACGAGTACATGATGGAACATTAAAAATGATCTTAAAGTTCCTGAATATTTTAGATAATCTTAACCAATAGAATTTTCAGATATTAGTGTTTAAATGTAACCTTGTAGACACAGGATTGAACTGATGAAAAAGGCCACTTTTGGAGATAAACCAACAACTACTGAACACAACAGTGAATAGGTACAACATATTCCATATTGTATAGGACTTGTAGTATACGTACTTTGTTTCTTCTTTGATGTATGGCAACAGCTGATCATCAGTTTGTTCCTCTATGAATATTTCCTCCTTAGTATCTTCGGAAGGCTGTCAGTAAGAAATAAGAAAAGTAGAATAAAGAATTAAGGAAATAAAAATATATAGGCCTAAAATAGAAACAGCTGAGAAAATAAATTTCATAGTGGCAAAAGAAGAGTATAATTAATTTATCTCCCATTTAAAAAATATATAATGGAAGGGAACAATCAAATGAAAATCCCATTAAATGCAAGAGAGGTGTCTATCTTGGTGGCAAATGGTACACAAAAATACATTATTATCAAGCACTAAATTTTAAAAGAACAGAGAAGAAAACAATTTCCTAAAAACAGTATTATACAATTTTTGCTATTTTTTTCTATTAAGCACACAGCTCATCCTTAATAAATGTATAGAATTCACAAACTCTTGCTCATAATATTTTCTGTTTCACAATCATAGTCTACACACATACCACTTGTGCAACTACTTCAAATAATACTATACAAATTCTATTAGGTTAAAAGTTACATTGCATTTACTTATTTATTTTATTTTTTTACCCTTTTTGGAACCTAACGTGCACAATGACCTGCTGTGTTTTAACCTGAGTCCCTTTTGCCAATGCTTTTCAAACAATTGATGAGATATAAGAACATGAAAAGGAACACACTGTTGGACAGCAGTAGACACAGTAGCATAGAACGGGAGGAACATAGCAAATTTGTAAATTTAAAATCACCTACATATTTGTGAATATTCAGCAGAGTACATGTACACATACATGTATGTAAACATGTACAATTTTAGGAAAATAAATAATAGTAAGCAGTATCTCCAAATCATTGCCCAATACCATTCCTTGCTTCTGTTTCTCTTTCTGTTGATCCCTAATTCCACAATGACTAGCCATTTTCTTCATCCTCATATTCATATTCCCCTGTTCCCATCTTCCTACATATCACTTGACTTGTCACCACTTTGTTCATTTCCATGTTCCATTATACTTTCTTTCCAAAAACACTTCACTGTAATATCACATAATCCCACAGTACTCCCACCACTTTCTCAACAAGTGGACAATGCTTATATGATAAGCATAGAAATATCCATCATACCCCTCTGTACATCACATTAAGACCAAAAGCATAAATCAGTTAATGTCCCAATCAATGAATGAATCAATCAATGAATCAATCAAACCACAGCAATTAGGGCTGTTGGTTGTTTAAATAGAAAAAGATTGTGGAAATATATGAAACAAATTATTTCAATCACTAAATCATCTTCCTATAAGTGAGCATTTGCCAAAATTCGTCCCCTTGAATTCAAACTTATCTTCATGTTGTGACCTTTCCTAGATTTAAAGAACATGATTTAAATGTATTCATCAACTAATGTCATTCCAAGACATCTCTCCAATGACATCTCAGAATATACTGCTTAATAAAACAACTTGTCTCCTTTATCCAAGTCTCCCCAGCTGAAACTTTGCAACATCTCTGTAACACAACTCTTTTGTTAGAAATCACCCGCAAGAAATGGAGCTATTTCTGTGGATCATTTCCTGTTCTCTACTCAAGTAATACTGGTGATGGTCTCACACTCTCATTGTGGCTTTGCTGGAGATTTATATGCCCTCTCCTTTACAACCCCTAAAAAAACTCATAATCATATTAAGAGATCTGTAAATTTTATTTTCAATATGTTTAAATGATTACCATAATGAAGCTATATCCTGATTATGAATAGCTAGGTACTTACAGAGATCCCCATGAAGAAATTTCACCCATCAATACAATAATAAAACCGGAGAGGACTCTTTCTATTTGTGAAACAAAGAAACTGACTTTTCACCACATTTACAAATATAGCATTGCCCGATATCCATCTTACAATACTGTCAAGGTCTTTTTCAGTTACTCATAATCCTGAAACTTATTTATTACAAAGAGCCTCATCACTTATTTCAGTTCATTATTCATATTGTTTATATATATCAGAGAATAAAGGTCTCATAATAATGCCCTGTGGGACCCAATCCCATAATTGTTACAGGATCAAATAAAGCTTCACCTACTCATATGCTCTGAGTTCTATTTTGTAGAAATACACAAGAAGTGGCCAAATTTTAATGGTAAAAGATATATTTCTACCTTTATGTAAACTACCGACCTTTATAGCCTAATCCTTGAACTTGTTTGGAGACAAAGTTTCCACTTGGGATATCCTGATCCACACTATTGTATCTTTTCATACAGTGGCTACAGTGAGAACCACAATGTAATTTCATTATTCACATGGTTTTGTGTCATTTTTGTTAGTGAGCATGTTCTGTTGTTTATCTTTATTAACTGCATATTGTTGCTGTTTGGAAGTAAATAATGTGACCTATTGTTAAGACTGTGCATTCTGTAAATTACATGTATTATTGATACTATTCAGGAGTTCAGTTGTATTTCTTAAGAGTGGTTCTAGAGAAATGTCAAATTTTGAGGTTATGGGAAGACGAAGAGACCTTTCGCCAAGAAAGGCACTGTCAGAGAGCTACTTCTTGAGAAACGTCATTCATAACAAGAAATAGATTCTAGATTGCAAATACCACAGCTATCTGTAAGTAGAATTTTAAAATGTGAAGATAACGGGAAGACAAAATGTGATGATGATGATGATTGTTGTTTTAAGGGGCCTAACATCGAAGGTCATCGGCCCAAGACAAAATGTCAACAACATGTTGGAAACTGTGTGCAGAAGAAGAAACCAACCCAAGGAGGAAATAAAACTGATTAATTTGTCAGTAAAAAACCACAAGGTTACTAGTTTGGATTTACGTAAGAAATTAGAAGAGTATGGGTCATTTGTATTAGCCAGGACTCTGAGGCGAGAGCTGTTTAATGCTGGAATGAAAGCAAGATGACCTGAAGGCAAAGCGAAGTTTACCCTGCTATGGCTGCAAAGAGGTTCCAGTGTGCCAAGACTCTCCAGAATTGGTCATCTGATGAATGGAAACAGGCAAGTCCATGACAATTACTGTAATTCCTAAATTATCATTCATTATTCCATTATAACCCAATCTAAGTGATGTAACCGTACAGCACAGTAAATGTATAAAATTCTTCTTTTAAACCTTACAGCTTATTGCATTTAATGCTAGGCTTATTTGTTTTATTTATTTCAGGTTTGCTTTAGTGACGAATTGGTATTTCCTGTCGAAGAAGAGACAAGTCAATATGTCAGAAGATAAGGAGAAGCATTCCATCCAGATTGAGTGAGGCATCCAACTTCAGTGATGGTCTGGAGTGTGTTTTCTTGGTATGGCCGTGGACGATTATATATATTGTAGAAGGAACTATCAGACGTGAACAGTATAGTATTAAGAACCCGTTTGGTAGCTCAGGTGCAAGAGTAGTTTGGCCGAAGTGAATTTATTTTTATGCAAGATGGGCCTCCTTGCCACAAAGCCTAGAAACAGTCCAGACAAGAACCCCGTAGATTATCCTTAGCCGATAGCAAAGAAAAGTCCAAGGAAAAATAACGACAAAAATTGGCTTGATTGAGAAGCTCGGTCAGATGTGGTGTCATGATGACGATTTAAAGAGTCAGTGTAAAATACTGTTTGAGGGTATGCCCAGTCTAATCAAGTCACTCATGAAAGCTAAGGGGATGCATACCAAGTACTAATGTCATGAAGTTAAAAATTGGTAACATCTCATGTGTTCAATTCTCAAATTTTTAATGTTTAATAATTTGTCCATATCTTTATAGTCACCCATTTAGCCATTGTTTTATCTATCCCAAACGCACTAATTTTTTGTCAGTAGTTTCCCGAGATCTACCCTAAGAAAATCCTTAGATACTATGTCAATCGTGATACATTTGACTTCCTGAATCTAATATATATGCTATATCCTGTTGGAATCCACAAGATGAGCTTCAGTGGAATAATATTTCCTAAACCTGAACTACCTTCTATCGAGCCAGTTGGTAATTTCTTAAATGTGTATAACATAATCAGAAAGAATGCATTCCAAGAGCTTGCATGCAACACAAATCAAGATGTCTATTGTGTAATTACTAGCTTTAAGTTTAGCACATTTTCTCTATACTGAGAGTGCTACTACACTAAGTATTCATTCATCTGGTATAGTTGTTTCATACATACTCTAATCAATATCTCAATTGAGCAACAGATTTCTTAGCCACAGGTTCCTCAAAGACAATTCTTTCCCGGTGTTCTGTGGAGTCTTTTGTGAAAGCCAATTTATATACAGGGAAAGAATTGTCTTTGAGGAACCTGTGTCTAAGAAATCTCAATCTGAACTGCATGACCGGAAGTAACAAGGTCACTTTAATTTCCTCAAAAGGAAACATTTCCCTGAGAATCTGACTGCACCATCATTCTCAACATTCCACGAAGAGCATCCCTGATTTCTCTGTCAGTATAGTTCTGATACACCTTGTACACAGGTCATTACAGTGAGTGCGTCTCAATTGAGATTTATATACAGTATGCCTTCGTCTTATCCTACAACTCTTCTTGGACTGCAATCATCCATAGGAACATTAGATATTCAATACAAGAGGAACTAGGTTATATCGTACCCAAGTTTACTGTGACGGTTGCAGTGAAAGATCTGTAGGATGTGTCTACATGTTGTCAAATGCATTAAGATCAACAAGAGGAAAATTTATGTTGTTGCTAGGGTCTCCTCCTAGTCTTTAAGCTTCCACCACTTGATGTTCTCATGGGCATAGAGGTCCTTAAATCCGCTATGCCCACCTTATGCAGAGGTGGAATACAGTCAGATGATATGACATTCACATCCTTTCTTCGTCATAGATCACGGTGCTGAACAACGATAAGGTCCATTTGCTTGCTGCAGTCACCACAAGTGAAACCTCAAATATGAGCTCCATCATCATATCAGGTACCAAAAGTATTACCACCATGGCAGCTATAAAAATTCTTAGTGACCATCATGCGCATTAAGGTCATCACAGTGAAGTGGAAACTCATCTCCAGGATACGCTGCAACATGATCTCGTAGTTCCTTCCAATGCTCTTCCTTATCCAGGTCGTCACAGCCAAATTGTGACATAGAAAACACAAGTTCGAGAGGATGCAACGTCGAATGTAATTCACATAAGGCTGTCGGAATAGCACTGAACCTCAGCAACTCAATCTTGCATGCTTGCGCACACAATGAAATCAACACCATTCCTGCTGGATGTAACCTGGCAGATAAGTTCACAGACATCTTTGATGTCATGAGATTTCTGGCCTTTCCAAAGTGAGCAACTTAAAATCTAATTACATAGCTACACTTCAATTCTAAACCGGACTTACATTATCCAAATTGCAACAGGTTAACCCGAACAATAGAATGAAAAGATTAAGTAATAATAAAGCAAGATTGATATTTACTAATAAAATAATTATTCTACAATAATTCTAAGCCAATTTAGATGTATCCTAACTACAACAGTTTAACTGAAGCAACAAATATTCCTAAAGTATAAATTTATGGAACTTATGAGAATGTAAATATTCATTGACTATGTACATAAAATTTAGTTTCCTTGATTCATCAAAGAGACAAAAACGTGAATAGTTTGAATGAAATTATCAGTCAAAGAACAGTGGCCAGTTATAATCATAAATTTAAGCCATATTAATGAAAGTTAATTGAACATAACCTACGGCATATTGTTTATGTGATGGTTTCTACCATTTCTCTTTCACACCGACACAGATAGGTCATATGGCGATGATGAGCTAAAAATGGCTAGGAATGAGAAGGAAGCAATTATGGCCTTAATTAAGGTACATTCGCACCATTTGTTTGCTGTGAAAATGTGAAACATGCACTTCAGGGCTGTCGACAGTGGGTTCGAGCCCAGCATCTTATAAATGCAGGCCAAGAGCTACATGGCCAGTTATTCAGTACAACAAGGAAGCAATTGCTTGAATTCCTTCTCTTCCAATACTTACTGTGAGAGTATATTAATATGTAATTTCAAACAATACGTTAAAAAGTAAGTTTTTATTTTAGAAATTCAGCTTTCACAGTTCCCCAGATGTACATGCACATTTGGACATAAGTTTTCATATATATGTCCAAAAGTAGTAAAGTAGATTCCCAAAATTCTATGCAGAGCATGCCTTCCTCCCTTGAAATCAAGATGAGCTGCCTACGTATGCTCTTCGGATCTAGGATCGAGGTGGCCCTTACTTCTTCGCAGCTTCTCTGTATACCCTTCACCAAAAATCGCTTTAAGAGACTTATCAAGCTTATCGGCATTGTAATTACGTTAGACAATGCTTCCAAATTTATGCTTATATTCTTGCAACACATTCCGAAGTAACCCCATGAAAGAACCTTACACAGAAGAACAGCCAAAGACATGATTCTTGAGGTGATCAAGCTAATGCAAGTCGAACCTAACAGCACTTCAGTTAGAGTAAAACAATTCACTTCAACTAACATTTCTTGACAATGTGAACATTTGGTACCACACGATACAACAAGCAACGTCTCTCACTGAGGGACAAAGAAAAAGAGACAACAATCAAGAAAAAGGTTTATCACAATAGTTCTATGAACTTTGACTGTCCTACATCAACACAGATCTATCCATATTAAGAAACAAAGTACACATATATGTGAAGATAAACCGACGTCCAGAATTATCGCATGGAATATTTGGAAGAGAAGTGTACGAAAATACTAATCAATTTCAGCGTATATGCTGTAAACGGGAATCATAGATCAAAGGTATCTGGGCATAGAGAAATACTCACAGGTCAATTTATCTCCAAAAGTGAGGAGACAGGGTTGGATCAAACACATTTCAATGACACATGGGTGAAATATCAATTAAGAAATAGTAAATGTAATGATTATCATTATTTTACTGTAAAACCAATTATAGTATTAACATTAACAGCTAAAAGATAGCTGGGCATCTCAGAGAAGTTAACTGTTAACAGTGTAGAATGACACTACATAACCACTGTACAAGTCTACAGATAGTTTCACCTTAAAGTTCTACACAACACTTTATACTGAAAATGCAGTTTTCACACCACACACAGCATTTCTACAAACCAATTTTACTAATTCTGCATCAATATATCGAAATAATACACTTTTAATACTTCTGCATCATTTATACAGCAGTTTATACTGTGGAAAGAAATCTTTCACCTACAACATATTGTAACCGAAGATGGCATAACTGGAGTTAAAATTGAGATTGCCACAAAAGCCTAATTTAATTCGGTCAGTGGGTCATTTACAACAGCTGTGGTGAAGGCCAGGATCTGATAACACTGGAGAAATTCGCCTTTAGGCTCATTGCTGCATGGCCGTGTGGCGATCCACTCCTTTTCTCTTATTGGTCAGGAGGTTAGCATGCGACAGATATGAACAGTTAACATTTTCAAGGCTAACACCGCCCGGCAAGTTTTCAGAACTCTTCACAAGAACAGTTTTGAACCATGATACTTTAAGACGACGTGAAGAAAATTATGATTGGTTTCCAACTAATCTCACTTTCTAGGCCGAGAACTGATAAAAACAGTGTGTAATCGACGCTCAACTTACTCAGCTCCTACACTACTGATTTCATACTGCTCTACTTTAGAGCACAACTTCACATCGCTTTCCCACTACAATTCTACAAGATATTCTTCGCCAAGAGACGTTTATTAGTCGTGATGTCTCCATAAGGGAACACTTTATTTCGTCTTCTACAAGACATAACCACGACTATATTAATTCCAGAACACGTGTGGTATGCATAAATCATCTGAACCCGCAAGTTAAGTATCGACTGACATTTAAATAGGCATGGTTGGAACACATATCAATGTGCCGCTTCACTTAGAGAGAGAGAGAGAGTGTGTGTGTGTGTGTGTGTGTTTGTGTGAGTGTGTGTGTGTGAGAGAGAGAGAGAGAGAGAGAGAGAGAGAGAGTGTGTGTGTGTGTGTGTGTGTGTGTGTGTGTGTGTGTGTGTGTGTGTGTGTGTGTGTGTGTGTGTGTGTGTGCGTGCGTGCGTGTTTGTGTAAGAGAGAGAGAGAGAGGAAGCCTACTGTTACGAGAAGCCTGCAAGACAAGGAACAAGGGGAATCATCATGCTGCTTGCAAGAGGAATCTTTACTTTCATCATGGTGCACCTTGCAAGGGATATTTCTTCCAGAATGTCTAACTTAAAGGGAAGATCCCACCAAACCCTAAAGGGTGGTAAAGGGACCAATCATGAGACGTTGCCAGCCAGGAATAAATCAAATTCAATCATAAAATTTTAAGTAATTTTTAAAATATTAATTTCATTTCCAGAGGGACTTCATTCTTGAAATAATATTTTCTATTACTTTCTGCTGTTGCAGATTCTTATCGCTTCTGATGTACTTATTGATGCTGGTAAATTTTGTGAATGATTGAAATACACTCATGTCCATAAAATCCAGAACACCTTGAAAAACTAGGGATAGGAAGTCTATATTCATAGGACATGTGCATTAGTATGTTCTGAAGAAAGGTCCACATCGATATCTCTGCGCAACACCCACTGGTAAATTGTGCCTGCTGTAATTTTAGTCTTAAGGTCTATAAAATGTGCTTAAATGTAGCTGCGTATGCTTTTATAATATACTTTATATTAGGCTTATACCTTGTCAAATTAAGTAATATAGACCTTAAGACTAAAGCAACGCAATATGACAAAGTCATTCTAGGAACTTGTTTTACTCGTAAAACTTGAATGTTAATGATATAATTTAAGGTCATATGTACATAGCAAAGTTTTATCATACGTTGTGATCCTTTTAATGTGTTCAAAAAGTGGTAACTATTTAATATATAATAGTTTTCTAAACTTAGACATAAAAAACAGTATTATTCACTCTGAAACATATTACCTAATGTCAGTCAAATATGAAATGTTTATGGGCAAGGCACAACTATTAAAAAAATGTATTATAATATGAATGTACATGACAGCTGAGGATGACGTGTGAAGAGTCGAAACAGGTCCTGTTGTTATGAAGAAAATTTTAATAAATTAGTATTGATTAGGTGGATCTCTTTCTTTCTATGACATATTTAGTTCATCTATATGAGTTGAGAAACTAAACTGTTGGCACTAAGGTGACATACGTGAAGTGTGCTTTTATGTCTATTTAGGGCTGACTGGACAATGTGAGTTGTAACTTCAAGGAGGGGGAGATTAGGGTGAATGGACTAGCAGATAGACAGGTTGATGGGATAGGTGGGGAAGAGGAAGTGTGGCAAGGGAAAATATTGCTATGGTCAGAGGGATTATGGCTGTTTGTGGTATGCATTGCCAATTGCTGAAATGAAACTAAAACACAGCATGTGACTACACCCTATTAATGGTCAGCAATTAACATATTTTAGGTAATTAAATTGTCAGTAATAATAATAGTGATAATGTGCAACAGCAGATTAGCCATACAGAATACTCAAGTAGGAGCTTTTTCTACGTAGTGTTGACGTTAGAGCTATGTACACGTAATATGGAGGCCTGACTTAAAAGAGAACGAGTTAGGAAAATTTTATTAAAGAGTATGTAGATCGACAGGTGGTAGGATAAGAAGACAGATTAAGTGAATAGATATTAAGACAGATAGATAAATACAGTAAATGGATAGATAGATAGATAGACAAATTTACTTGAAAAAATAAAAAAGCTAGCTCCTCAGTTGTGACTTACGGTAAACGATGGGTTGGGACTCACATAGTCAAGTGATCAAATAGCACTGCAAGAGAAGCTTATGCCATAGGAAGTTCCTTTAACTGGCACACTTTTAATTTCATCCCGTCAGCCTTCTTGATTATGATGTCTCCTGAGTCAGTCCAAGTGTTTCTAAGACCAAAACACTGGATTGCTGTCGTCATGATGGACATTCTGGTAGCTGTAAGATCTTCACAGATTGTTGTGGATGAGCCTTTCAGTTTCCTTTTCCTAGTGAAGACATTCTGCCATGAGTAATAAGACACAAATTTGAATAGGATAGGTCTTGTTTTCCATGGTGATCAAGGACCTAGTCTGTGACACCTATCAATATCATTAAGTATAACATATGCACCTACTGCTTTGCACACGCTGAGCACTAGTTCATCTCAGTTTTCGTTCAAACATTCGGGGATGCCAAAAAATCTTACATTATTCCTCCTGCTGTATTGCTCCAATCAATAACATTTGGAGTCCATATCCTCCTTCATTTTGTGGATTTCCACCTCCTTTTCATCAAGATTTTCAGTTAACTCTGAAAATGCTTCGACATTAAATATTAAACTTTTTTCAAGTTCTCTTATAACCATTTCTGTTATGCAGGTCAAAATGGCCTGCACAATTTTTTTAAGGAAGCTGTCCGAGTTAATAAAGTCGTCCAGCGTGCACTTCATGAGGTGGTCTACGTTGGCATCATTGGTAGTGGCTGGGCTTCTAAGTCTGTTGTTTTGGCGGCACATTTTGTTTACAATGCAAATTTTTGAAGAAAAAGAACAATACGGACAAAATGTGTTGGTACGATTCATAAATACAAACGTAACACTGCCGCAAGTTTTTATCACTTCCACTGCTGTATAACACCTTCAAATCACTTGATTACTGAGGAGCCTCACTCACCCATGTACGTGACGAACCAAATCATCAGATGGGTTAGAAACTCAACATGGCGCGGCCCGAATGGTGTCACGATGCATTACTCATTTACACAAGGTTTACCTACAACAGCACATTTAATAATTGTAATAATAATAATAATAATAATAATAATAATAATAATAATAATAATAATAATCGCAATAGCAATGAGCACTTGAATGAGTATTAAGTTCAAGTGATTTTCACACTTACCTGAATTCAGTCAGTGTTTTTTTGTCTCTTTTTACATTTTATGAGGAAGTGACTATCGCACACGTCATTACATTGTAAACAAACAGAGTCATCTGTTGTCTATGTGCATTTTTCGCTGTGGAAGCCATATATTTAAGCTATTAGAAAGCTGAAAACGCAATATAGGCCTCTCCATTCAGCAACAACACAGAATATACAATAGTAAGCAAATCAAAACATTGAAAAGTGGATCAACCGATCAGAGCGCTATAGGCTACCCATATAGCTACTGAAGCTAATGGTTACTTCACATTCAATATCACACTTGGTTTTGTTTGAATGTTTATTCAGTTTCATTTACAATTTATTCCTGGCATAAAAGATATAAGCCTACCCAAGATTAGTGTTATAAAAATTTAAAAATGTGCTTCTATTAAGGGATAAATAAGGTAGGTCCATTTTATCTGGCCGAAGAACTAATTTCCAGATATTTTCTGAATTCCCTGACATTTCCTGGTTTTCCCGCTATAAATTGAATTCTCTGACATTCCCTGATTTGCGGTTTTCCATGCAGGTGGACACCCTGTTAAACCCTTATTTGGGCCGATGACCTTCGATGTTAGGCCGCTTAAAACAACAAACAGCATCAAACCCATATTTGTATGGGGAGGCCACTCACTTTTTATTTTCGTTGAAGTGAAAAAAGGTTCATGATCTTGTGTTGCTATGTATGTTTTTACTAGTTGATGTGGTAACCTCCTTTTGTCGAATTAGTCAAGTGGATGCGCTCATGCTTGAAGTTGGCTACAGCTTCAATGTTCAAATCAACTACTGAGGGATGTGTAATGAAGAATCAGTAACGAGAGGAGGGTAGAACGATATTTAAGATCAGAGAAAAAAGGGTTAAATTTTGTGAAAAACACTGTGTATACATTTACCTACACCGTCAACCTTTCTGGTATGAACTAGTTGCCTTTGTAGCGTCAGAACAAATGACACTTGCACTCCTTGTATTGTATCTGTGTGGTATTGAGGCGGGGGAGAGGAGATGGGCAGAGCATTGAGCTTATGCGCTGTTGGCTGTAGGCTGAACATTTACAGCGATAATGGCACAAACTTCTTCAGAGTAGCTAAAGAAATCAAGACCTTTCTGTAAAACAACCTTCAGAAAACCAACTCTTCACACAACTGCAGGCATGGGACTAAGTTTCCTCCTTTTTATAACACATGGTCCTCTATGTAACACTTTGATTAGACTAATCAGGATCGTGATTTCAATCCCTTAGGCATGAGATCACGGCTGATGATGCACATGCAGTGGGCGAAACATGTCCCCTTAAATTACTATGACAAGATGAAATTCTTAATTTTAAGAACCCAATGTGTATTGAATACGAGGATTTCAATAAACTTTTGTAACCTCATTGAATTAATGTACATTTCAATATGGACCAGTCATGAGATTTGTAACATATAATTGTCTGAGATTGTTGTAAACAATCCACGGAGTGAAATTAAAGTCCACTGTTTGTATCGGACTTGAACCCTTTACACAAATATTATATTAATGTTGTGCAGGAAACTAACAACTCATATAAAGACTATTTCTCCAATCATAGATCAAGAAGGCCATCTTCTTGTCAGTGGATGACTGCACAATACTCCAATACTAGCGGACTGGAAACATTAGAAATTTTGTATCACCTCACAAATACAATTATGATGGCAGAACACCTTGGACTACTTCATCCTGGCACTCAACACTCTGAGAGACAAGTTTAGGATCTCTTCAGAAAGGGGAACAGAAAGAAGCCACACTCATACACATCTCAGGTGTTACATCGTGTCATACTCATTTATGTTTCGCACATTGCATACGCATCATCAGCTGTGATCTCACGCCTGGGGGAAGGATCCTGATTACTCTATGCAAAGTGTTACACAGAGGAATAATTAATGAGAAATACACAAATGGTGCCTTTAACCCCGACATACCCATTTCTTAAAACTAGAACGGACTATGCTGGCCCAAATCTAATAAAAAAATTGTGTGAAATCGAACAAGACCAGACTGCTAGCTAATAAGGCTCTCTACTTAGACATGATACCCGATCTCACCACAACAACATTTCTCTCCGCACTTTATCAACTTAGTTCTCATAGAGGTCAACCCCTAAGCATTTACAGCAATAATGGCACAAACTTCAACGGAGCAGCTATAGAAATCAAGGCCTTCCTGCAAAACAACACTCAGAAAACCAACTCTTCGCACAACTGCAGGCATGGGACTGATGTGGCATTTCATCCCTCCTGCAACACCCCACTTTGGTGGAATCTAGGAAGCAGCTGTCATGAGTCTGATTTAACGCCCCAGACAAGTGATGGATTCTTATCGCTTCACCAACAAAGAATGTACCATTCTTGAAACACATACATCCTCTCACCAAAGCTAAATGATGAACCTTTTGACACTTCTTACCTAACTACAACCAATTTCCTTATAGGAGAGCCAATTACTACACTCTCTGGTCATGATTATACTTCCTCTCTCATCACAACCTTGCCCACATGGCTATATTTTCAGCAGCTAACCCAGAACTCCTGGATGAGATGGTGAAATGAATATCTCAATAAATGGGCAATGAAATACCCCATAGCAACATAGTCATAGTAAAAGAAGATGACACGCATGCTATGAAGTGGACGATGACAGTGATCAAATGTGCATCCTGGTAATGATGAATTATTCATGTAACGAATGTTCAGGTGAGTAATGGTGAACTTACAAGGTCTATTCACAAACACTATCCCTTACGATGTATGAAACAGAAAGGCAAGATGACTCTTGAATGGCTTATTTATTCATTGCATGTTTAAGTAATATTGTTCCGAGATTATCTGTGGAACGCAGAGAGGTGAAAGAAGGTGTCAGCATTAATGGGTCTATCTATGATATCAAAGATTAATTTAAACTTTAAAACAAAGGTTATATTTCTTTTCAGATCTCAAATTTAACAAAATTCTTCACTAGGTCAAGGAACAAAATATCAGGTACAAAATAGCAAACAAGAATAGAAATCCAAGGGTTGGAAATTAAAAGTTTTGAGCTTCCAGCTCCTATTTACAAGTTTACAACGCCACAAATGTTGCATTTGGTTAGATAACGAGAGATATCTCCCAAGACGCAGTTCCAGAGCACCTTGCTCCAAACGTTACACATACGGCTTTCCAAAGGCCCGACTGAAAATTGCACCAATATCAGACAAGAGTTTACATGCTCTTTAAATTCAGCCAAGGATGCTGTGCTCCCAATTCCTTACAGCCTACTCCAGGAAACATTACACAAAACTATACAATTTCTGACATCTCTAGGCACAACCTACAATTCCTTTACACAGCGGTATATTGTACCTATACTACTGGGCCTTCATGGAAGAGAACAACAGGTTATATTACTGGTCCAAACTCAAAATGTATGCAGTCATAAACTTGCACTCCTTGAAAACCAACTTTTGAAACCCTACTTGGGCTTGTGGCCCGATGATGCAGTGGCTAATTCCACACAACTGAGGTGACTCGAAAGAGAAGTTAATGAGTGATTTACAGAAGAAAAATGTTACAAGATCGTAGTCACCTCAAGATAAACTGAAGGGGAATTAGAGAGGGTAACACACTCTCTATCCCCAATTTACAGTTTAAGTCTGTATGAAATTTTACATTAGCAGAATGAAAGCATACATTTTTGAAAACAGATGGTTACATAGTTAAACATTAGAAGCTTCCCCTCCTGTGAGTTTAAGGAGATAGCTACAGATATAGAAAACTGGTGGCCATTACCTGAGCTGATGTTCTGCCTGCCAAAGAATTAGGCCTCCTGCCGTAACACACACTCAGAAATTTGACGAGAATAAGACAAGGTAACTAGATAAAGTCGCGGCTTTTATACCCGATGGGAGTGTTCGAGAAGGCTCTGGGCAAAATCTGACCACACCCTCTCATTTTATTTGATACTCAAAAAGTTATAAGAAGCTTATGATTGGCTGGAAAATAAATACAGAACTTTGTGATTGGCCAGACTACAAAGCTGGCGAGATGAGAATGAAGTGTTGCAAAACATTGAAGTATCAAAATAAATGAAAGTAAATTTAGTTGAAAAAACTTATAAACCCAAAACTTCTTTAAATCAGTAATTATTCCACCTTGCACCAGAGTGCATGACCGTAGCTTTTTGTGGGGACATATATGGAGAAAAATTCAAACTTTCTGATGTACACCAAAACAAAACAAAGAAATCCAGTCAGTTTAGGAAACGTTAAAATAACATACTCAGTTATTCAGTAGTGACTTCTTCTGATCAATGTCGCAACTTAATGCATTAGTGGTTTCAAGTTTTGTTCGATAGATAGTGTTCCCTAAGGCGCTTCTTTTCAATGTGCGGGGTTGAGGTGCACCTCCTGGTACAAATATTATAAGTCACATTGGACTAGTACCATCACAGACCACATTAGGGAGAAAAATAATATATTTCACTTGCCAAGAGATGGCTACAATGTGTGTAGTATACAAGCGAACAATCACAGTAAACAAGCATATCACCTGCAACTTGTATCAATAAATTACTGTATTATTTAGAAAACAATAATTAATATAATCAATAAGATAACAAAGGTATTTCATTTGGAAACGACCAGTAAAATATTCTGTAACAGTAACAAAAGAATGTACCTTTCAGCTACTTTGTGTTCAAAACTAATTAACGAATTCAAAAGTATTAGTAGGAATGATACCAGCTACCAAATGACATAGAGTAGAGTTCTTTGGAATAATCCTAACTGCTGCACAATTCATAACGCAAGATCATGGAACAACTTGAAGGAAAAGTGAAAATTAGATATGTAAACAGTCAATCTCATAAAAAAGTATATTACCGGTAGGTCTATCAATCATGTGCACTAAAAAGATGGATCAAACCCTGGTATCTGTTGAGCTATTTTCTACCCATTTCCATTATCTGACGATGGATTATCAAATTATATACATTACCTCAAGAGAGTCTTCCTGTGATGACTCTGGCTCGGTTAACTCTGATTTAACTTCTTCTTTCAGAGCTATCACTTCTGATACATGTTCAAAATTTTCCTGTGGAAAATAAGAAATATTAGGTATGCTCATAACACACATCTACAAATACAGTCACCAACAAATGAGCATGTTAATTCATTAATTTCCAGTATTACAGTTACTTTCGTAATTTCACTAATGTTTAAGGAATATTTCTACCAGCAGAGGATTGTTATAACCAAAGGCTGTACTGAGAATGGTGTTACTATTCTTGCTCACTCCTTATGTCAGAGAAAGGATGAGACTGAGAACAAAATATAAAATGCCAAACGTTTTCTAGCCATACCAGAAGATATAATACCAGAGATGGAATGGGGGCTATCTCACACAGAATTCGGAAGGACGCAGCCATAGGCACAAACACTAAATTGTATGAAATGTTTTCATATGTTCAATCATATCAATCAAATGATAAAAGTTGTCTGAACCAATTAGAAGCGTTACATTTCTAAATGATTTTTTGTTCTCGTCATAGAGCTTGTTTATAGACAGATTAAAATTACTTGAAATAATGGAATCACATTCTCTACTATGGTTTTGCTGAGATCACAGGGGCTAGATAAAACATTAATACAGTTCTGTTTGAAACAGCATATTTCAATGCTTCCAAGTGTAAAATAAAAAACATAAACATCAAAGAAGCAGACTTATCACAGTCATATAACAGTGAAAGATGTGATGTAACCCAAAGTCAAAGCAGCTGGAAATGAAATATTGCACCACTATAAGCATGTTATCTGGTGTTCTGTGAGGAGCTGAGGGGATGAGGACACTGTCAGTGGAGAATCAGCAGTGTTGGAGTTAATATCTGCAGTTTCAGAAGATCTTTTATGATCTACTACGAGACATATAAATTTCACTCTTAGATTCATAAAACCTTGTCAGCATTACAGGGGGGAGGGACTGTGATTAAAAGCTTATGTTATCATGTAAATTAAGTAACTAATAAAAGTGAATTAAAGTAACAAGTTCTAGATATGCCAACTTAACACATTCAATACAGAAGGGAAGAGTAGCTGAACTAAGGAATGGATGAAAAGGATGCACAAAAAGGACAGGGAAATAATGATAAAGAGGAAAGAAAAAAATCTGTTTAATGTGCCTTAAGACCTTAAAGTGTCAGAGCCCACTAAGAAGGGGCATATAAAAGAAATCATTCTCCGAAATCATACATTCTAGAGCCCTTAGACATGATTCTCTATATAACATAGAATCTGACCTGTATTTGAGGAATAGAATGAACTAATCACTATTCTGTCTTTCTAGAAAAATTCAACATCTGAGAAAATAATTATTTTGAGAGAACGTACATTCAGATTTTGAGCTATTTCATCCCTCGTATGTCATAGGCAAATCTGCTCATTCCTTAAAACACATAATATCTTCCAGCACATTGTGGATGTGAGGGTAACCCAGAATAATCACACCTGTGTTGACATTTCGTTTAGCAGACTGGTGTATCCAGGCTCAAAAACACTAATGAAAAATTTGTGATTTAACTTCTTCTACACTAATTATGGTAGGAGTAATAATTTTTAACATGTGGTGCTAATACTGGTGCAGTAGTGTAGGAGGATATTAGTTTTCTAAAGTACAATTGGCCAACCATCCTCTATTTTAATCAGAGGGGAAAAATAAAAAAGTGCAACCCCTAAACCAAAGTAATTTCAATACTGACAGTAAAAAGTAGAGACTAATCCAAGCACAACCTTAAGTTCCTAAGAGTTGGCAGCTTTGTGTAGTGTGTTGTGGTGTATTCCCAGAGAAATATGCAAAACAAAGTTGTACTACGCATAGATGCTCATTCAGCAATTGGTGACTGCTGGTGTTAATACTGAGGAAGCACATAGAAAATAACGCTCCTGCCAAACTTATTCAGCTATTCGGGGTTAATTTCTGACCTCTATAAAGTTATCTGGAATGAGACTTACAAGTGATGCAATTGTTTTTCCTTCAAGCCAGGCTGGTTCCTCTTTGATCTTTGCTTCCAGGTCCATTTTGCACTGCAAACTGAAGTAGTTAGAAGGTACTGGTATGGTAGATTACTTCCACTGACCTTACACTGAAACATAAGCCAGAAAAATATATTACCTTATTGATGTCATTGATACTTATGGTGTTTGTCAACAAACTAAGCAACAATCATGTCATTTTATATGACCATCAATATTATGATGATACCAAAAAACCCCAAATTTTACATGACAGTTGATATTATGATCATACCTATAGGACCTCAAGTTTTCTTTGACTGATACTTCAATCAAAGCTAAGGACCTGCAGTTTTATATGATTCCTAAAACAGTGATCACTTCCATAGGAAATATAATTTAACTTATCTGTCGATATCAAGATCATAGTCAAAGGACCCCTGGAATTAAATGACTGAGCTTGATAGCTGCAGTCGCTTAAGTGCGGACAGTATCCAGTATTCGGGAGATAGTGGGTTCGAACCCCACTGTCGGCAGTCCTGAAGATGTTTTTCCGTGGTTTCCCATTTTCACACCAGGTAAATGCTGGGGCTGTACCTTTATTAAGGCCACGGCCGCTTCCGTCCCACTCCCAGCCCTTTTCTGTCCCATCGTCGCCATAAGACATATCTGTATCGGTGCAACATAAAGCCAATAGCAAAAAAAAAAGTATTACATGACACCTTATATCGTATTAATAGCTATCTAACATACAGTTTTATATGCAATTGAAACCGTAACAAGATGACCTTTCTTGAAAATTCAGTGACTGTACGGTTTGCATATCACTCTGATCACCGGGTTCCATATACTGGAATCTTCCTACCATTTTTATCCTTTGCAATCGGCTTCAAAACTAACTGAACAAGTTCACAGTTCTTTGAGATGTGTTCTATAAAAATTTTCCTTCCCACGATCAAATTCTCTCAAACCATTCTCCTCTCATTAAGCTTATTCACTATCTCTTTATTTGAGACATGTACTATCAAAATGATCTTCAAGAACTTCTGATAACACGGCATTTAAAAGGCTTCAAACTCTGTTTTTCTTGGCACCAATTATTATCTGTGTTTCACTTACATATGGTGTCATACTCCTTACTCAGTGTAAACATAATTTTAAAAGTTTTTAATCTGTTCAACCTAAAGAACGTGACGGAGAACAGATGGGAATTTAGGCTGGATTCAGCGATGATATTTATCGATATTGAGAAGGCATATGTCAGTGTACCATGGCAAGTGGTCTCGGATGCATTGATAAAAAAGAAGGCAGGGAGAGGTGAAGAACATATTATAAAAGCCATGAACGAAAAGTGAGTAAGTAGTATGAATACTAAGATAGGAGAAACAAACTGGTTCAAAGTAGAAATAGAACTTCAAAATGGATGTGTTTTATCCCCTCCAATCTTAATTACAATCATTGATGAAATCCATAAGAGTATACAACAAAAAAATGGGAACCAAGGAGGCAAAGGCCTCGCTCTTTGCAGATAAGACAGTAATATGTGGAGAAGATGAAATGGAAGGACAAGAACAAGATAATGTAAGGAATCAGGAGATGGAGGAGTACAGAACGAAAATCAGTGTGGAAGACAGTACGATAGTAGTGGTGACAAGAGGTAATAGAGAAGGAATTGGGAATATTGGAGTAAATGGAAGACCATTAGAAGTTGTGGAAAGCTTCAAGTATTCAGGGAGAATAATTGAAGAAGATAGGAAAATAAATTAAGAAACTGGATAGAGACTTGAACAAGCCAATGAGTTTTACCAATGTGTGAGATGTATAGTCTGTAACTGGGACATCCAACGGAATGCAAGAAAATTTTGCACCCAATTTACACTGACTGACAGAACAAATGCAACACCAAGGAGGAGTGGTTCGAAAGGGATGAAAGTTGGGGAAAAAACAGAGACGGCACGGACGAATAATTGATGTTTATTTCAAACCGATATGCAGGTTACACAATGCGCACGGCATCGACTCAGTAGGATGTAGGACCACCGCGAGCGGCGATGCACGCAGAAACACGTCGAGGTACAGAGTCAATAAGAGTGCGGATGGTGTCCTGATGGATGGTTCTCCATTCTCTGTCAACCATTTGCCACTGTTGGTCGTCCGTACGAGGCTGGGGCAGAGTTTGCAAACGGCGTCCAATGAGATCCCACACGTGTTCGATTGGTGAGAGATCCGGAGAGTACGCTGGCCGCGGAAGCATCTGTACACCTCGTAGAGCCTGTTGGGAGATGCGAGCAGTGTGTGGGCGGGCATTATCCTGCTGAAACAGAGCACTGGGCAGCCCCTGAAGGTACGGGAGTGCCACCGGCCGCAGCACATGCTGCACGTAGCGGTGGGCATTTAACGTGCCTTGAATACGCACTAGAGGTGACGTGGAATCATACGCAATAGTGCCCCAAACCATGATGCCGCGTTGTCTAGCGGTAGGGCGCTCCACAGTTACGGCCGGATTTGACCTTTCCCCACGCCGACGCCACACTCGTCTGCGGTGACTATCACTGACAGAACAGAAGCGTGACTCATCGGAGAACACGACGTTCCGCCATTCCCTCATCCAAGTCGCTCTAGCCCGGCACCATGCCAGGCGTGCACGTCTATGCTGTGGAGTCAATGGTAGTCGTCTGAGCGGACGCCGGGAGTGCAGGCCTCCTTCAACCAATCGACGGGAAATTGTTCTGGTCGATATTGGAACAGCCAGGGTGTCTTGCACATGCTGAAGAATGGCGGTTGACGTGGCGTGCGGGGCTGCCACCGCTTGGCGGCGGATGCGCCGATCCTCGCGTGCTGACGTCACTCGGGCTGCGCCTGGACCCCTCGCACGTGCTACATGTCCCTGCGCCAACCATCTTCGCCACAGGCGCTGCACCGTGGACACATCCCTATGGGTATCGGCTGCGATTTGACGAAGCGACCAACCTGCCCTTCTCAGCCCGAACACCATACCCCTCGTAAAGTCGTCTGTCTGCTGGAAATGCCTCCGTTGACGGCGGCCTGGCATTCTTAGCTATACACGTGTCCTGTGGCACACGACAACACGTTCTGCAATGACTGTCGGCTGAGAAATCACGGTACGAAGTGGGCCATTCGCCAAAGCCGTGTCCCATTTATCGTTCGCTACGTGCGCAGCACAGCGGTGCATTTCACATCATGAGCATACCTCAGTGACGTCAGTCTACCCTGCAATTCGCATAAAGTTCTGACCACTCCTTCTTGGTGTTGCATTTGCTCTGTCAGTCAGTGTATTACACACCATGGACAACAAAAATACATGATGAATGTAGAATGCAAGAGGCCAAGATGAAATTCTTTAGAGAAATAATAGGGAGGGCATAAAGGGATCCCAGAGGCCCCGGGTTCGATTCCCGGCCAGGTCAGGGATTTTTACCTGGACCTGAGGGCTGGTTCGAGGTCCACTCAACCTGCGTGATTAGAATTAAGGAGCTGTCTGACGGTGAGATAGCGGCCCCGGTCTAAAGCCAAGAATAACGGCCGAGAGGAATCGTCGTGCTGACCACACGACACCTCGTAATCTGCAGGTCTTCGGGCTGAGCAGCGTTCGCTTGGTAGGCCAAGGCCCTTCAAGGGCTGTAGTGCCATGGTGTTTGGTTTGGTTTGGTCATAAAGGGATAAAGTCAGAAACATAGAAATGCTTGCTTGTTGCTTGTTGCTTGTTGTTTTAAGGGGCCTAACATCGAAGGTCATCGGCCCAACATAGAAATGAGGGAGTGAATTGGATTCCCTGAACTGAAAGGCAAGATAGAGACACATAAGCTGAAATGGTATGGACACATGATGGGAATGGAAGAGGAGAGAGTTCCACAGTAAGTATTTACAGAGAAAGTCATAGGAGAATGACATTGGAGAATGCCCAGAAAGGGGTGAATGGATACGGTAAGGAGAGTGCAGAGAAGACTGGAGTAAAATTAGAAAAAATATTCGAGGAAGGAAGGGAGTGGTGGAGAGAGAAAAACTGAGAAGGTTCTTGATTCACATTTCTACCCAGAAGACTGGAAATGGAAAATGAAGAAAATTATGTTGAAATGAATACAAAAGTTCATACAATACTGCTATCAGCTCATTTCATCGAACTCCAGCAAACTTTACTTAAGTGCCTTTCCTTTATTTTTCTATGCATGTCATGTCTAATGACACAACCAAGTGGTGTTTAACAGAGAGCCCCTTGTAGGGAGTTCCATGTCAAACAAGTGGTTTTTATTGTTTCGCATGTGATTCGAAAATTGTCTATGTTGAATACACACAATATTAAACAGAAGGAAGGATCCACCTTTCAATACTCCGTTTTAAGTTGAACCAAATAGAGGTTACAACTTGTTCGTTTGGGACCGGTTTCAACACATTTGAAGTGTCATCATCAGCCATTTGGCAAAGCAGTGCAAAAATCAAGTCATAAATGTCTAAAAACAACTAACACAGTGATCATAACTTAACAATGGAGTATTGAAAGGTGGATCCTTCCTTCTGTTTAATATTGTGTGTTTCTCTATTCAATACGGGAAAATCATGAAATTTTTAACTTTATATGTTGAATACCTCAAGTAGTGCCCCAGAGAATTCATTTCACCCAATTGCAGTGTTCATTAGTCACTTTGTGATATTTTACTGTAAATGTAAACATACTGCACAAACAATGAATACTACAATTTCTCCTACAGGTAATACAAGCTTCGTTCCTGTGGCTAATTTTGTAGATTCTTACACATTGCCAGGGAATACATTTCTATGTAAACACATATCTATTCAGGAAACTATGCTCATTTGTATTTTGTATATTTTAAGTCAGGGGACAATACTGAAATGTGCCGTGTTTACTTGTTCTGACTACCGTTTACAGCTTCTACAGCCAGAATTTATTCCTGAAGATTGTTCTTCCATTCCTGAAAGCAGTTTAATGTTGCACTAACAACTCCAAGGTAAAGGGTTAAGATTAGGTATGCAGTGGCATTAATTAAGGTTAATTAATGATAAAATGGGGAAACCACAGAAACGTTTTTCAGAGCTGCAGATACTAGTATTAGACCCCATGCAATCTCACCACCACTCACTCCTGTAAATCTTTTACACAGCAATAAATCAAAAAAGACAGCCGACAGTAACCAAAATCATCACAAAAACATACCAGAAATAGCTGCTGTGGGGTATTGATGTGATACAGAAGAATCTCCATAACAACACTGATAAAACAAGGTACAGATATCCTAAATGGAAACCTCTCAAGAATTTGAACCCTACTTCCATATGTCGCATCATACAGAGTAATGAACAACTCAACATTCACAGCCTCACTATAAAATTGCACACAGAGGTAAATAACACAGCAAAACAATATCGGTAATTAAAATTACACACTAAATATTGCAATTTTTTGTCCAGCTACCATCCGCATTTCTTCATCTGCGTTGCTCTTCAGAAAAAAAATCCTCATTCCACCAAATTTAGATACATGATAGATTGCTACTACACACAACTTGCAGGCACTTGCAACGCAAAGGCTGGGAGTTTTCTAAAAAGCATGCTAGTTATATGCGTATTCATTTTTAATGCTAAATTAAAAATAAAATTTAAGAAAACTAATAACTTTAAATATTAAAAATATGTAGAATGCTGAAACTGAGAAGGATTAATATTAACTTCTAATATTCTCAATTGAGATCTATACATTTAGCAAATGTACATTATTGAACTTGAACATTACCGACAATATGTTAGAGGTTGTGGACGCAGTGTAAAAAGACATAAATCACAATTCCTCAATGAAGAAAATCCGTAACTTTCTTAACGGAATAAGCTGTAGAATTGGCCTTATATAACAACATACCAGCTACTTGGAAACAAAACCGGATATTTGAAAGATCATCTGTTTACCCTTCAGGTTCGGCTTTTCCCTCGGACTGAGCGAGGGATCCCACCTCTACCGCCTCAAGGGCAGTGTCCTGGAGCTTCAGACTCTTGGTCGGGGGATACACCTGGGGAGGAGTATGACCAGTACCTCGCCCAGGCGGCCTCACCTGCTATAGTGAACAGGGGCCTAGTAGGGGGATGGGAAGATTGGAAGGGATAGGCAAGGATGAGGGAAGGAAACGGCCGTGGCCTTAAGATAGGTACCATCCCGGCATTTGCCTGGAGGTGAAGTGGGAAACCACGGAAAACCACTTCGAGGATGGCTGAGGTGGGAATCGAACCCGCCTCTACTCAGTTGACCTCCCGAGGCTGAGTGGACCCCGTTCCAGCCCTCGTACCACTTTTCAAATTTCGTGGCAGAGCCGGGAATCGAACCCGGACCTCCGGGGGTGGCAGCTAATCACGCTAACCACTACACCACAGAGGCGGCGATATTTTTATATAAGTATGGTAAGGATCATTCAAGACCAGCCACAATATTATCCAACCTGAAGGCACATACACAGGATGAAGCCGAATTCCGTCGACAAACTTTCGGAAACTGTTGAGGGAAACCTTCTGTGTATATTGGTAGAAGGTACCCGTAGTCTCCGGTGGCTCGTTATAGAGTAGAACCGGTAATTAAATTATGATTTTTTCGGTTTTATTACCACAAACAACCTTATTTCTGTGGAAATATCTTCACAACAGAGAAAAGGCCTGCAATATTCAATAACCAAAACGTACAACACAAAACCCAGAGTAACAAAGCCTGTAATATGTAATAACCAAAACGCACAACACAAAACACAGTAATGGGATAACCCTCTGTAGAAACACGTACACTTTTATCACAGTGTGTTCAATATTTTCTGTCAGTGTACTGTTTTAAAGGTAACAATTCCATGTCGTTGGCTTCCGGCACGTTAAAGAACTCCTGCGGGACATAATTCCCACACCCCGGCATCTGTCAAGAACTAGCATTTAGGACGGACGTAAAACAAATAACATTATTATGAGTACTATTTTCAGTGCAATACAGATACAAAGCTAACTGATCTGATGGCATGGCCACGAGGTAATCAGGTTTGTTTACATTATGATTGGTGTATATTGCATGTGCTCAAGTGGAAGAGATTGTATTATATATTGGTTATTTTGTATGTTCAGTAACGTTACAATTACTTCTATTAGCGATTTGGTTGTTTCCGCACGAACAGGCGTGTGTTTGGTAGCCGAAACTCCGATTGCAAAATAAAAATAAAAAAACCTTTGAAGAGAAGATTCGAACCACCACAAAACGTAGCGGAGGATAATAACCAACAATGCTATTTAGCCAACTGAGCCATACTAATAGCTCGAGTTCAATGTTTGCTAATCATTTCTGTTTCTACAATATTCGTCCTGGCTGAGGTCCAATTGGAGCGTGCCTCGAGATGCATCGAGATAATGACGTCAGGCTCGAGTAACTCATACGAGAGTTATGCCCATCCCTACGTAGACCTCGAAGATGCATCGAGAGTGGTGACGTCAGTCTCGAGTATCTCGAACGAGAGTTTTGCCCACCACTAATGTTCTGATTTAGTTGGTGAAAGACGAATGCACCGGAATTACGTATAGTAATGTTTGAAGCACGAGGAACGGGAGTAACAAAAAACTATAGCTGTGGAAAGTAGCGAGACAAGCAGTATCAACTAAAGTGAAGTATAACGGGAGCCAAATGAAAACTAAGATCAAATGAAAATGAGTGAATAAACGTATATACCAGGGAAATATGTAATTAAAGGACCAAAAGCGTGGAATGATTAGAGGGTCAAATGAGCATCGTCAATAAATTGATTAAGAACTGCAATGATATCAGATGAGAGATCAACTAATAGACAAGACTTGTAGGAAAGGGAATTTTCATTCGTGTCAGGCTAGCGAGTACCGGTAACTTACGCCGGGGTGCAGAATAGAGAGGACATTGAAAAAAGAGATGGTTACTATCCCCTTCTAATTCACCACATACACAGTTAGGATGATTAACTAAATGAAAACAAAACTTGTATTGCGGCGTAAGGGAATGATTGAAACGTAATCGAATTATGTTAGTGATATGTCGACGTGTGTATGAACCCTTGGCAAACCAGGGTTTTGTGGTAATATGTGGTTGTAGTTGATAATAATACGTGCCTCTAGAACGTGCAGTTTGATTCCAGTCATCTTGCCAGGAGCTGTAGGCCATGTCCTTAAGACTGGGATAGAAATCAAGAGGGGGTATAGCTACTGTGAGAGGGGGCGTGGGGAGTCGACTACCTTCTTTAGCAGCAGTGTCCGCTAGATCATTACCAAGAATATTGGAATGTCCCGGTATCCATACGAGTGTAATATATATGCCATTTTGTTCAAGGTGATAAAGTAGGGATTTAACAGTATAAATATATAAATTTAAGAATGGAGTAACAGAGGATAATGCCTGTAATACACTTTTAGCATCGGTATAAATAGTAGCTTTTGGCAAGGAATGTTGTTGTATGTAAATTAATGCTTGTTGAATGGCAAATAACTCTACAGAAAAGATGGAGAAAGTAGTCGGAAGATGAAAACTTTCAATTGTATTGGAGTCTCTAATAACAAAAGCAGCACCGACTCCTTGGGGGTGTTTTGCCCCATCTGTGTAAATGTCTACACCGATAACAGAGGGAGATATGCGCATTCTTTTTGACATGGGGTAGGCGCAATCAGCGATAGCTAACGATCCTGTTAATAAAGATGTATGAGAGAAAATTATTGTGGGTGTGTAGTGTAAGCTTGCAAATAGAGTAGAATACATGGGTATGGAAGGAGTTCTAAGGATCGAAGTGCAGAATCTGTTTATAATGGTATATGCAGCATATATAGCTGGCACGCGTCCCGATCTAGGCGGACATTGTTGATAGTAGTCATGTAAGAGCTGTAGCTTTGGAATTAAAGGGGAAGATGAAAAAGCAAGCCTTTTAATCAGATATTTTTGTGAGAGCAGTAAACGCCTTATCACAAGTGGGACTTCACTCGTTTCCACTAATAATGCATTGGTTGGGGTAGTCTTAAGTGCTCCAATACAAAGGCGTAAAGCTTGAAATTGGAGGGTATTGAGTGGAATAAGCGAGGTAACTGAAGCGATGTCTATTATGTGAGCTGAATAATCAAAAATGGAGCGTATAAATGCTTTCAATAAGGAAAGAGCAGTATTGGGCTCGGCGCCCCAGTTACGACGAACTACAGTTTTAAGAATTTTGATAAATCCATCAACTTTTTGACGTATCAAAGTAATATGACGTTCCCAGGTGAGTTTGTGATCAAGGATTATGCCAAGGTATTTATGATGAGTAGTGAGGGGGATACTATATCCCTCAAAAGTAAAGGGAGAGTGATCATATGAACTCTTATGAGTAAATATCATTGCCGCACATTTTTCGATGGATAGTTGAAGGCCATTATCTTGAAACCATATATACACGTGACTCATGACCTGGTTCATCAGCTGTCGGGCAACATCAATGTTGTCTTGCGATGTGTAGAGAACTATATAATCTGCATAAATAAGTGCTCGGGCATATTGTGAAATGAGATGTTCCAATTCACTGATATAAAGGGCAAATAAAATTCCGCTTCATATATCACTCTGAGGCAAACCATTACAAGCAGAGCGGCTGGGTACGTGATGATACGATTATTTAATATTTAATGAGCGATATGTATATAATTTTTGCAGGATAACAATAAAGGCGGGAGGTATGCCTTTTACCGCTAATTTTTCCCAAAGACAGTGGAGTCATATGCACCTTTGATATCTAAAATTATAGAAAGAGTACTTTGCTTTCGATGTTTGGCTAGGAGCAGATCAATAGTAAAAATATTAATAGGATCTTGGGTGCTTTTGCCTTTAAGGACAGCATATTGATATTTAGGTATTAACTGACAATACTCAATAGTCCATAATAGTCTTTGTAATAATACTTTTAAGAATGTCTTACGAATACAAGATCCAAGTACAATACCACGATAACTGTTTGGATCTGTTGGGGACTTTTGTGGTTTGAGGATCGGTATCAGAAAAATATCAGTCCAATTCGGTGGAATATGCTTATTCAGTAAAATATCATTATAAGAATTTAGAAGTGCATTTTGTGCTCGTAAGGGTAAGAGCCGGAGCATAGTGTAAGAAATATAGTCCGGGCCTGGGGTGGATTTAGAGGCGGAATGAAGGACAGCTGATATTTCACTTAATTGAATGGGTTGAATTAGAGTGGAGTACTGTGAGCGAACATTATACGAGGCAAGTTCAAAATAAGGTATCACATAGTCGGGGGTCAGAGAATGCAGAAACTTATTGATGATATCACGTGAGATGATTCGATGTACTTGATGTTGAGAGGCACGCGACAACATACGAATAGCGTTCCACAAATGCAGAGCTGACATATGAGAATTGAGAGAGGAGATGAACGACTTCCACGCAGCACGTCTTTTCTGATTAAGGATAAGTTTAGTTTTGCAATATGATTCTTTAAACGTAAATAATTATCTCGCGTTAGAGAACGACGATATGTGCGGAATAAAACCTTGCGGGTTAATATTAATTGGTGACATTCCTTATCCCACCAATGGATATAATGGAACGGGCGAGGAATAGAAGAGGCGAATGGTTTGGGAGGATGATAGATATCAAGATACTGATGAAGAAGTGACATAAGGGAAGAGTACGTGTTGATGCGCTCGGAGCTATGACGAAGATGATATTGCCTATAAGATATATGTGTCTGTTCATCAAATGATCGTACTGAACGTACATTGCTGGATGACGTTGAAGTGGGCTGGTCTTGTATGGGTCTACCAACTCCATACGTAATCCATATGGGATAATGGTCGCTGGTGTAGGTATCTGAGAGTCTTGACCACGTAATTATAGGGGTCAAGATTGATCGACAAAATGTTAAATCAACCGCACTAGGTGGAGATCCAGGTACAGTGAGGCGAGTGGGGGATCCATAATTAAGAAGAGTTAGGTCCTGCTGCTGAGACGCTATAAGGAGATATGAGCCTCGTGGGGTATCACTAATGCCACCCCATGCTGTATGGTGCAGATTGAAGTCCCCAAAGATGATAATATGAGACAAATGATGAAATTGATGGAAAAAGCGAGACCAACTCGAACTCGAAATATAAATTTCAGGGGGGCAATACTGGTTAATAAGGTGTGTTGCCGATAAGAAATGGCGACAAGAAAAGTATGTGGAATGTAATACTGTATACGTAATGATTGATATGAGATCGTATAATGAATAAGAAATGCAGCCCCTCCATACTCCGGGCCATCATGCCGCACAAGATCATATCCGGGAGGTAGAAAATTTGTTTGTTCGGAAAACCATGTTTCCTGTAAAGAAATAACATGTGCATGAGTTTCATTAATTATTAACTGAATATCACTCTTCTTATGAAGGACACTCCTAGCATTCCATTGGACGATATTGATCATATAACGAAAAATTATCACTTAACCTGTCACGTAATTGGTAAATAACATGCTGTAAAGAAGGGTGACCGCCTACCACCTGCAGTAGGAGGATAAGAATTTTATGTATGTCCTGTTGTAAGTCGTCTTTTTGGCGATAAACGGGACGTTGTGGCTGGTCAGAAGATGGAAGGGGGGAAATTACATTTGCCAAAGGAGCCGGGAATTGCGGCTGTGAAAGGGGTGGGGGGAGCATTATGTTCATAGGCACAGTAAGTGGATTAGGGGTACCCCGAAGGATAGCCATGTGTGCAGCTCGATCATACCCCTGAGCGGGTTGCGGTCTGGGTGATTGAGTAATAATCTGAGTAAACTTTCGTTTTCTCGGATTTGAAATAGGAGGAGGGGAGTGTTCAGCAAAAAGAGGGGGAAATTGTTGGGGGTGTTGCGCTGGGCAGTAGCTAGGTGGTGAAATCTTGGACTTGGTCTCAAGAAAAGATACATGCTCGGTGCTCATTATTTTCCTAATAAGCTGTTGTTGTTTGTGTTCGGGGCATGACTCATGTCCTGTGGGATGGTCCCCATTATAATGAGCACATTTGGTATACTGCTCCGTACACTTATCCGTAGCATGCGACAAGGTGCATTTGCCGCATCGGAACGTTTGCGAACGACACTGACGTATTGTATGGCCGTATCGCTGGCATTTTTTTACAAATTATGGGATTAAAGATAAATGGTTCCACCTCCAGAAAGACACTATATAGAGAGACATATCGTGGCAACTGCTGGGATCGGAAAACTACTTTTACTGATCCAGTAGGAAGGTATTCGATAGCCTCATTAACAACCGCTTTACGTTTTAATCTCTGGACAGATTTAACAATGTAGTCAGATTTGAGATGATGGAGTATAGATTCCTCAGTCAAATTTTTATCAACCCCTCTTATGATACCAACACGGAATATGCTTGTGCTTGGAATATATGCCCGTGCACAAATAGATTCTAATAACGGGCGACTCATAAATTTATTTGCTTGGGTTGCATGCTCAAATTGCTCCTGAAGACGATTTCTGCCCTTACGAATGATGGATTTTACTGGTAAATTTCGATCATAAAATAAACGACCTAAGGTCATAGGATGCAGCTCTCCAACATTTTGGTCCGTTACAGATTCTACTAGAACAATGTAAGGACCAGAATGTTCTTGAGTGTATTCGTCCGAACTAATCAAAGATGTCGACTTTTGAGTATTCTGAGTGGTTTGTTTGTTAGGTATTGGATCTTGAGAACTTTGATTATTAGATTGACTATTTAGAGGAACATCGTCCATTTCCACCTCAATCTCCTTTTCAATTGGTAACTTGGAGATATCCAGAAGGGACCTCCCATCACTGGCGGCAGCCATCACACGCTAACTTCACAAGACACAAAGCACGAACAAACTCCTCGCGACCACCAAGTAAATACCGTGCACACTGTACACCGAACTGATTCGCAGCACAGCGTAGACTGTATTACTTAAGACAACTACAGAGTACGAGACACTTCTTCCGCTACTTGAAATGTGAATGGGCTTGTTATATCACCCAGTTCCATACTTGTAATCAATCACACTGTAACACTCATATATACTAAAATACACAACTGTGGGGAGAGTTGTAGTTGAACACATCCGTAATGTCTACAATTGTAGTATGAGGCACTTACTGAAAAGTGCACTGTTGGCACTGAGTGAAATGAGTAGTGTTTAAGAACCTTTTGTCCCGCTATGTCTAGCTCAAAGAGGATATATAAGGGAGAAGGAACCTCTCCGGGTGAAAGAAGGAGAATACGAAAGCAGGTCCGTAAGTCTAAACGAATGTGGACAGCCATGGAAGGAGGAATCAACTGCCTGAACTTTACGATCCAATTCTTCGTACACTAACGGAAATAAAATCATACGGTTATAATACATATATACATGCATTATCATTAAAGTCCGTTATGCCATTCAGCGTACAGTCTGCAAGCCTCCGTGAATTTACCAAAACGGCACGTCGCGACAATCCTCTATTTGCAACCAGTGCCGTGGCCTCATTTAGTTCTATAGGTGGGCCGGCGTAAGGTTGCACATGACAGCTGCGCACAATATTGATCACACTGCATTGGCGCACGAAGCGATGTTGCCGCCGTAACAGCAGCTGATTGCACGACACATGGGTTTTTAAAAACATGGGAGAAATGTTTTTAATGTCATCGCGATGATACATAATACAAATGAAATCTGCCGACAAAAATTGAACTTTCAACTCACCGATTATTCATCACACAACATTATACGAGCTAAATATACTAAGGAGTTCTTATTATCGCGATGTTAGAAAATACGGAAGAAATCGGCCGACAAGGATCTCACATCATATACATCTACACCAATAAATGTTAGAGTAATATACACCGGTGCTAACACAAAATGTTTCAAGTAAATTCTATTAAAATTAACGAAAATTCAGAAACCTTATTTTCATACCTGATTCACAAAGGCAGAGGCTCGATACCCTCCAGTTCACTGCCATCACCCTCGTTGTCATTGTCATCATCGTCTAGGCAGATCATCAACTCCTGAGAGTCACTGATGATGCCATGTATTGTCATTGCCGAATTAATGAATGCTGCGACATGGCTAAATTTCTTCCTGCACAAAGCCGCATCCATTCGAGCAATACTCTCCCGGAACAGTCCTTCCACTTCAGTAACTGTGAAGGACTTTTTTTAAGTGCGTACGTAATGTTTTACTTCACCCCATACCGTACCAGCTCAATGAGGTTGAAGTGACAGTGGTACGGCGGCAACCTAATAACCTCGTGTCCTTGTTCCTTCGCTACCTCGTCGACTTTTTTTTTTTTTTTTGCTATTTGCTTTACGTCGCACCGACACAGATAGGTTTTATAGCGACGATGGGACAGGAAAGGCCTAGGATTTGGAAGGAAGCGACCGTTGCCTTAATTAAGGTACACCCCCAGCATTTGCCTGAAGTGAAAATGGGAAACCACGGAAAACCACCTTCAGGGCTGCCGACAGTGGAATTCGAACCGACTATCTCCCGTATGCGAGCTCACAGCTGCGCGCCCCTAACCGCACGGCCAACTCGCCCGGTGTCGACTAATTTAGTCATACACATATGCGCTGGGATATTTCTTTACTGCAGCCATTCCACTTACAGTTCTTTACGGGCGCTCGAAGAAGGGGTCTTGTCCATTATCACGGAGTGGTAACGTGCATTGTCCATAACAATGATAGAAGGGACTTGGAGCAGTAAAAATCGTACTCATGTCTTCGTATTGCATCAGACTGGAAAGAATTAATTCCTGTTACAGGAGATAGCTTAATTCGTTTCTTTCCCGGAGTGCTGTGAAACAAGTCCCTACTATCAGCCCCGTTTTTGCTACTGCTATGTACCCCAGTCACTTTTTCCTTCTGTTCTTGGAGGCGAACACCTGTTTGAATGACAGTACGCTTTGAAAGCCCTAATGTTTGAGATATGCGATCCACAACATGATCTACAGGAACGGAGAGACGGCTATACAAGCGTACGAATTTCGTCTCCCTTTCGTAAAACTCACAAGTTCTCCGCACTAATTATAATGCCTGACTATTAAGGGACACTCCGCGGCTCAAAGGATTATCACTTCGCGCTTCATGACTATGTTGTCATTTCCGAGACATCGCACTGCATTCGTTAAAATAAAATTTCACAATTATCTCAAAATGAAAACAAAACTTTCATAAACGCGCGAATCACACCCGACCACGTGCTAGCGGCGACAGACAAAACGGCAACACTTCAATACAGTAGTCCAGCTACTTATAGATGGCACCACTATACTACCTATATTGCCAACAACAATCAACTGAAAATAGTTCGTATTTGTTTTGTAGCTCGTTTAAACCTTATAATATATTTTAAATGCTCATATTTGAGTAGGCAAATAAAATATTATGAACACTATACAGAATTAAATACGAATTAACATGAATAAAATGCGCAACTGTATCTGACATAAAAAGTAGTGGATTGGTGATTCTGACTGACGGGTGACGTTCTTCATTTCACTTTTGTAGTGGTGCCAACATGACTTACAACTGTCAAGTGCAACCTTATGCCGGCCCACCTATAGTCTTACCTGAACATATATCTCTTCACTCAGCCGGCTACAAAAATACTAATCACTAAGCGATAGTCACATGGCCATACTAGGCATATCCAATACATCCAATATACTCTCAACTGTGCTGGGCTCTCTCATATCAATCGCAAATCTTACTTCTGCCTCTCATGGGCTCATATCTCTCAAATATTCGGACTCGCTCGCTCTATCAGTGAATCTGGGTGAATTACGGTTTACATCCTGGTCACAACTATACACATCTACGTCTGCAGAGACAAGTGCCTAAATGCGATACAATAAAAAGTGCCTGTCTGTTAGACTAACCTACTATGACAAAAGGAGTTCGACCTGACCCATAAAGATAACACGTACGCTAAAATCAAAGGAAATATAAATACACCAACAACGAATCTACAAACAATCATCTACCCTAATGTACGGGGTTCGAGCTTGAGGCCTAGCTCATTATTACCAAGAAAATTTCCTACCATAACTAATCTGTTGACTGACGGCCCCATATTCCTATCTAAATTTAAATGACATGCTTGAAACAGAATTGGAAAGCTCTGACCTTAGGTTATTGATGACATGGCGGAGCGGCCCTCCCTGTGGACCACTGAATTTACCACATCATGATAGACTGCGGCGCTTGCATCAGATACTGTTGACCACTTGGAGACATTCTTTCTTGTGTGGCTCCTTCGTACAGCTCCCTAGGTGGTTGGAAGATGTCCCCTTCGACGTCGCGCTGATCAGGTGCTCCCAACGTTCCTGGATCGATGCCCGTTGTCGTGTTGGCTTCAGCTCCGGTTGTGGCTCCCTCGCACTGATGATATCAAAAACTCGTTCTGACTTGATGCTGGGGTAACTGAAAACAAATTCATTCATTACAGACTGTCCAAACTCGATGCCTGTTTCCACTACTATCATGTCTCACACGTCACATTGACCAAGTCTTGTTCAGAATCTTAAACCTGGTACACAATAGTTTCTTCACTACTCTTAGTCACTGTTATTTCATCCCTTCAGTCGGACAACATGTCGTTCTGGAATTACTATCCTGAGCCAATATTAATTCTAGCATTTCGTCAGTAATACCTTGACCTCACAGAAATATGAAGCTACTAGTTCATTAGTCTCTTACAGGCAGTACCTCATCTCCCCATAGCATATCCTCACAGGTAAAATCTTAAATTCAGCTGAATATTCAAGTTGATTACTTACTTCCTCGCAGATACAGTAGTACTCGTAGTATGTGCAGCTCGAAGACAAAGTGTTGTTCTCAGTACCAACACGCAGTATGACGACTCGTTCAAGCAGCCTTCCGGTCAAAGAATGAGACTGATATGCTAGGCGGCCTTGTATTTATAATCCAGTTAAGCGTAACCACGCTGCTTGGTCGCGTGCAGGATACGCGCGCGCGCGACTGGAAGTTTTCCCGCTCCAAGTACATCATGTGCTCTATTTAACGAATGCATTTATGAATGCAGCCCTAATGCATATCAAAATTAAGCAGAAATTATGCAGGTTGCAATTCTTGTCTCAAATCCAATGCAAATCTTCCGTAACCAAAGATATTAATTTAATTCTTTCTTCCCTCCTAATATAAGTTTTGCCGGGATCCAGGGAGCGTCCCCAATCTTCATCAAGAGGCTTGGCTTGGGACATAACTCCCTTTAATGAGGTTCTGGAGATTTCTCATAATGACGCTCTAGCTCACTTCACACAAGAACGCTTCTTCTGGACTCCTTTATGAAATATACTGTAAGACAATGGCTTCGTGGGTGGCCTTGTGTAATCCCAATATCCAATACTAAAATCAATACAATTGACCCATGAACAGTATGGTTCAGTATATGCCAAAAAACTTGTGTATTTGTTCATCTCCTTTAGTAGGTATTGACATGATTTAAAAATATTTTTCAGTTGCTGACTACTCTACCAGTTCAAAATATTACATATATGATGAATGGATCAAATGGACATATCCATTAATATCAATGCTGCCCTACCTGCTGGTCACTACACAAACAATGTTCGACTACCTCCACGACTAGGGAGTGCTGCATTGTTTCTGTGATCAAATATGGCTGGTCATCAGCGGTTAATGAGAAATCTACATGAAATATATTATACGAAATTAGTGAGAGTAAACATGAAGAGGAAGCTGATGATGCATTGGCTGATCCTGAATTTGTGTTTTCCAAAAAACTGATGACGATCACGTTTCTCTGGAGGGAGAAGAAAATGACGAGCTCCAAGTATCTGGTTATAAACTACAAGATGAGACTGACTCTGTACAAAAAGAAGTGTACATATCTCAAAATGGGACGGAATGGAGAAAACAACCAAACTGACAATCAGGTGTAAGGTACGTTGCACATTCAGCAGAACCCCTATTTAACGTTTATACAGGGACCTGAATTTTTATTGTTAAATGGGGGTTAACATAAATTGTGCCATCATACGTTATTTACACAATGACAGCAATAAAAGAAGGAGATATCTACATTATACACTGTACTGTAGTTACAGTTTGTGCTTCATTTTGACAATTTTCTGTAGGTGAATGCAAATCTCTTCAGTTTAAGGTTTTTCTTATAAGGTTATGCATGATTTTTCATAAAAGGCAGGAAAGATACTGAACTCAAACAAACCCATTAAAATTACTACAGAAGAGCAATCAGTTTGTTTCAACATTATTGCGGATGTTTTCCAAGCAGCAGCCGACTCATTGGAATGTATTTTCTAATTCCAATAGACTGAACACCCATATTACATTTCCTTCTTACGAACTGCAATAGCATCAGTCCAGAGGATTGTTGCAAACATTGCCAGTTTCCTATTTCAAGCGGCATCACCTAACCTAGGTATCAATTGCAAAAAATCAGCTTCATTTTCCGTATCAAATCCTATTTACAAAGAAACAGTAACAGTAAAAATGTCCACCTATTTGATACTTATATTTGCATTAAGCAAATCAATTAATCACACACAGTACATGTTTCATTCCATTTTGAAACATCTTCAGCTGTATCACATTGCTTAGGTTAACACATTAAGTATTTATCTTTTTAAGAACATCTCAAACAGGTACCTTGTTTTTCTTAAAATCTACATAAATTTAAAATTTGAAATAAATTAAAATCAATGTGGATGGTTGAATGGGGTGGTGAAATGAGAGGGAAATGGATCTGTTTATGGTTAGCTATTTAAAAAAATCTATTCACTTGAACAGATGTTGTAAAAAATGTTTCCAGCACTTTTATCACCAAAATATTCTGCTTGTCTCCTAATAAGAAGTTTTTTGAAAATATAACTTTCCTTTGTCACTGTTCTGAATATTACAAGGTGTTCTCTTCATTTGCTCCTTCAAAGGTGATTGCTATTTGTTTTAAATTTACAAAAGTATCCCTTGAATTTGGTTCGTTCAGGATCCCTGAAGCTGATTGCTGTTTTACTTCCCCATAATCTTGTTGCTAAAATCTACTATGTCCTTGGAGGAGCACAGCTAATGCAGCCTTCGACCCCATTCAACCATCCACATTCATTTTAATTTAATGCAAATTTTAAATTTACGTAGATTTTAAGAAAAACAAAGTACCTGTTTGAGATATTCTTAAAAAGATAAATGCTTAGTGTTTTCACCTAAGCAATGGAATACAGCTGAAGATGTTCCAAAATGGAATGAAACATGTACTGTGTATGATTAATTGATTTGCTTAATGCAAATATAAGTATCAAATAGGTGGAAATTTTTACTGTTATTGTTTCTTTGTAACATAGGTTTACCGTACACATTTTATAAAAATAAATTTCAAGCTCCCTGTAGAATAATAACAATTTTACTATAAATATACATGGGAACAGCCATTCTGAAATTCAACAAGATGCAAAAGTACATAAAATAAACCTCTGAAATTAGTTATGCACACCACTGTATCTTGAGAAGTATCACATTCTTATTTTATTTCAGAACATAGTAAATTAGGCAATCTTTTACTTCAACTTTTATTTATAAGAGTTAACAAGTGCTGTCATTGCACTTATTGCAAAAATATGTTATCCCTATGTTTAATACACCAGTCTGTGTTGTGAAAAGACCTCAGACTCACTCAAGATCAATTCACTCATGCGTAGCAATGAATCAACACAGAAGACAATTGATCGCATTCAATATAAACCCTGGAGTAGAGTGTATGAATACTGGTAATGGATGAAAACTAACATGCCTGAATTCGCCTGTGATAATGGATGAAACGGTAAAAGGATTCTCATTGTATTGTAACTAAACGATATTGCAAAGATTAATACAGGAATTTTCATAGATTATAATAACATTGTCATTAAAACGGGGGTTCTGTTCTACTACATCGGCCACGAACAGATGTCAATCAGAGTCAGACATCTCACTTTAGTTCTAAGTGCCCATGCTCCAAATTCCTCTTCTGCCTTGAATCATTCTTAGCAAGCTTACGACGCCTTTTGCAGTGGTTCTTAATGTCCCATAACCAAAATGAATAGAAATATAGGAAAATTTTAACATTTCCTTAATGCTAAATGTGAGTTTTGCCCTACAGTATTTTGAATTATGTAAAATTCAATATAAAATTGCATTGCTCTTATGGAATAATTTTCGGGACCTGAAATTTCTTCCATTAAATGCGGGTTTATGCTAAATCGAGGTCACACAAAACTGGGGTTGCACTGTAATATGAACAATGCTATCGCTTCATTTACACCATGGACCTATATCTATAGGCCTATATGCTCTTCAATATTTTAGTTGTTTATATTAATAATACTTCAGAGAAACGTAAATTTCAATTATGCGTATTCCAGATTGAGTAACATAATGAGAATTGCACCTGGACCCACGAGATATGCTCTTCAGAGGACAGGTGATCCCAGATGTTGGCAATGAAGTTATTCATCATTGATAAACTGCTGGAAACCAATTTATGGGAAACAAATTTTGAAATGAAAAGGGTTTTTGCAGATAAAGGGAAAGCTACAAGCCCATTTCTTTGATAGAGTTTGAAGCATTTCTAGATATGTACGATTTACACAATTTGGAAACAATGGCAGTTTCTGTTTTTTGTTAACTGCTAATAATCACAATCAACAATAACATTCAGTTATCTATATTTGCAGGCTTGATTTTGCTGGAGTCTACAAATCAGTGGGCAAATCACTTCGAGAAGTATGGAATGAAGCAGACGGTCACCCTATCCTTCGAGCTATAATATCTCTTCAACGGTCCTAAATGATAACCCAGTTTTGAGCTTCGATAATAAGGAAGAGAGACCAGAGACATGTTATTTGCTTTACGTTCCACTGACTACTTTTACGGTCTTCGGAGACGCCGAGGTGCCGGAATTTAGTGCCGCAGAAGTTCTCTTACGTGCCAGTAAATCTACCGACACGAGGCTGTCGTACTTGAGCACCTTCAAATACCACCGGACTGAGCCACGATCGAACCTGCCAAGTTGGGGTTAGAAGGCCAGCGCCTTAACCGTCTGAGCCACTCAGGTACCACATGCTTTAGGTATACATATAATAACTATTTTAAACTGTTTTTAAGTTTCGTTAATCATTTTATATTATTCACATTAGTTGCTATTTAATGTGCATTTAACGGCTTTTATTACCATTGTAAGCGCGTAATGAAGAAGGAAACGTTGTATATTACCGGTACTGTATACTGGTACTAGAATACTGTGCATCATATATTTATCATACTGTACGTTGTACATCTGCTCATTAAATATTTCATGAACCTCATATTTTATCTGTAACTGAACGTCGAACATTTTAGTCAGTGAATTAGAGTTAGCTATGAAACGTGGTTTATGTTCCACCACGCCATCGCGAAGCACTGTTTCTCTTGCATTCCGAGACGGAAGAGCGTCGTGTGTCGAAATGCGCTGCCGTATGAAACATTCAGCAGTGACATGTCTATTATTAAAACAGTATTTAAGCCACACGAGGCTGAATAATTTAGGCTTATCGCATTCTAAGTTGTACAGATATACTGACAATATAAAACTAGCAATGACTCATCTTCTCTTCTACAATATCCTCATCGTATGTCGGCTGTCATCGGGGCGATCTGACTCTTGTCCTCAGCAAGTTGAAAAAGCGTGGGGGTACCGAGTCCATACCGTTCTTGCACAGTCCGTAGCCAAGATTTTCTCCTCCTTCCCCTACAGCTCATTCCTTAAGTGTATCTTTGAGATAAACTGAAGGAGGCCATTTATTTATTTATTTGTGTCAGTCGCATAATACAGTAAAATTTACAAGAAAGATTATACATATTACAGTGGTGCTGCCTAGTGCCAGATACGAGCACTAGTCTCAGGTAGATGTTATTCTTTACGTTTTCCCAATTCGCAGTCTGTTTAAAGACATCCACGTCGTCCAGGGCTCTTCGTAGTTACGGAGCAACTTCTATTCAAGTTTCACAAGTTCCAGGCGATCTGGATGAGCAGCCCTACCTGATCATGTCGAAGCATCGTGAGAGAGGACTTTTGCCTCGGATTTGGCGCAGTGGTACCTGCAAAGTGTGGCCGTAGGTACATAGGTGTATCACTGTGTTCCAGTACTTCTCCCATCCACTTGACCTGTAAGTTTCAAGATGCTTCTTCATTCCTCACGTGAAAAGCATGGATCTGGTTTTTGATGGATTTGGTTTTAACTTATTATTCTCTAAAGGTATAAACCACTGCACTACCTCATAATTTCGAATGATATTGATTCTGATATTGTACCGTAGCCCCACATAAGGATGGTGTTCAGGCCTCAACAACATTAAGTAAGACACGAAATACACAACACCGAAGTAAACATGGACGGAGAAAATGAAGTCCCTGTTACAGAGGATTTAAATAATTCTCTTGAAGGCAGTCCTTGGGACCCAGTTTCAACAGGACTGCTCAAGCTGTGATCAAGTACGCAGGTGGGAGACCTAAAGTACTGGACTTGCTTTAGTGATGTGCCAGCTACTCTCAACTTTATAGGTTGAATGACATGTTTTCTTACGATCATTAAGTTAGTGTTTTCGTGTTTAAGCGCACAACTCTGTTTGACCACACAGTTCGCTAATATCTGTGGACCTTCAGCACTTATTGCAAACCGAAAGGTATCATCCGCATATGGCAGATTATTTATTATGATTCCTTTAACAATATTGATATCAGTAAAGCACCATTTCATAAAAGTTATTGAAGAGGAGTGGAGTTATAACAGAGCCTTGCCTCATCCCTTGCTTTATTTCAATAGCACAGACGTTGGTGTTATCAACCTTAAGAGATATGGACTGATTTTAATACAGGTTGGCAACGGTTCGTATATCTTTTCCATTCAGACCAATACCATATAGTATAGTCAATTTACCATGTAACCAAAGAAGTCTCTGGAAAACTGGGAATAAAGCAACACCAAGATGAATTAGTCTCTTCTGCAAGGAAACTTCCTGTCTTTCATGAACATATACTGTATACCTTGAACATGACCAAAGGTTATTAGTGTAATGTGGAATCCGAACCAGAGGATGCCTTCATTTCATAACTCCCAAAATCCGTGGCCAGAACTCGAACCGCAGCCAGCTCAGCGACAATGATACTAGGATATCATGCCCCCTGATCTTTATTGTCAGATTAAGTCAGCAATACCCTTATGATAGGAACATCGGTCCTGGTCGAAATGGGCCTCTACTTTGTGTTAAAATTGGATGTTTTCATTCAAGGCAACATTTGGATGGTCCACTGACAGAACACTAGCAGGGGAGACGTGGAGCTACAGGAAGAGACCAAGAGAATTTAGAGCTTTGTGTAAATGTGTTGGAAGGAATATATTTTAAGATGTACTTGGTGATGCGGGTAGTCACTTCACCGAAGCTCGAGAGCTTCCTGAACCCTTTGAGATTGTCGGTTTAGTCTTTCACGGCCGGTGTCTTGGCTGTATGCCGTGGTCGAATTGCGTTAGTAGTTGCCAATTTCCCACCGGAAAGCTGCCTCTGTGGATCAGTAGTAGAGTGTCGGCCTCCGGATCCCAGGATAACGGGTTGAAACCGGCAGAGGTAGTCGGATTTTTGAAGGGCGGAAAAAAGTCCATTCGACACTCCATGTCGTACGATGTCGGCATGTAAAAGATCTCTGGTGACACATTTGGTGTTTACCCTACAAAATTCATTAAATCTCAGCCATAGACGCCCAAGAGGGTTTCGCTTTCCTCGGTATGCCATCTAGCGGGCCTAGAGAAAAACGGAACGTCGAAATTGACGAGCAGACAGCCAGATGGCGCCAAATTGAAATGTCTGCACACGGTAGCTGAGGCCATACGATTATCATCATCATCATTATTATTATAATTCCCACCGGAAACTGAGCGAGGCATTCCAAGGAATCCACTCCATATGAAGGTCAGTAGTGTACTGAAGGTGTGGCATCCAGTAAATGGAAGAGCAACCCGAAGCGGCAAGAAATTTCTCTGAAAGGAAACATAAAACACTATGATGGTGTAGTTCTGAAGATGTAGTAAAATGAAACTGCCGTGAAAGTGGGAATCTGGCAACGCTTGTGGCCGTCGAGTAGAATGACATGTTCCCACAAGCTGTGGCTCAGCTTACCTCGCCTTTCCGTTATGTATAACTGAGGGAGGACTGTTTACTACTCGGCCATGTGTACATATTTCAAACTGCACTCAACATACAACAGCCACACCCTCACACCCAGAAATCTCCTGAGCTATATAGTGATTACCTTCCTCATGACAGAACTGCAACGTGTGTAACAATTAGCCAAGTCTACTCCATCTCTTCGTGAAATGATGATGATGATGGTGATGATGGTTGTTTAAAGAGGCCTAGCATCTGGCTCCTCGGCCCCTAATGATACGAAATGTAAGAACAATTTAAAAGTCCAAATATTCAACCTCTGACCAGAATTCATACCTTGATTGTGAATAATGAATGAACGAATACGAAAGCAAGATAATCGGCGGATAGTATTGAATATTAAAAATAATTCCAATGGTATATACTGACCAAGGAGCTGCTTTCAAAGCACATTCCTGAATCGATGATGCTTTTTGTCTAAAGAGGTCGAAAATCTAGGTGAACGGCCCCACAGAAAGGTACCTACCGCTAGTAAAGTAGAACCATGGTATTTCTCAAAAGTAACGTAAATTTTAGGTGCTCCACACATAAGGGCGCAACCCATAGGCAACGCAAACCCATGGTGTTCCCCACATAGTGGGTACTATTCACTGGGACCCGTTCTACCCCGCGGTATTCCTGACATAGTGGATAGTAGTCACAATGAGTCGTACTATACAGTAGTGTTACCCACATAGTGGGTACTAATCACAGGGACCCGTATTATCCCGCGGTGTTCCTCCCACTGTGGTACTCATGACAGGTAAAACCGACACACGTGGTGTTCCTCACGTAATGGGCATTAATGAGAAGTAAAACCCAGATCCGTAGTGTTCCTCGGAGGCAACCCAAGTTGTTCCACATATAGTTGTACAAATCTCAGGGAACAGTACTATCCGTTGTGTTGTTCAGATGGTTGTACAAATGACAGGTATAGCCCAGACTCGTGGTGTTCCTCGGAACGCAAAGCCATTGTGATCATCACATAGTGGTACTAATCACAGGGACCCGTACTATACCGTGGTGTTCCTGGGAACGAAACCCATGATGCTCGTCCCGTAGTTGTGCAGGGAACCGTACTATCCTGTTGTGTTCCTCACATAGTGGGTACTAATGACAGGTGACCCCCAGACCCATGGTGTTCCTGGGAACGAAACCCATGATGCTAGTCCCGTAGTTGTGCAGGGAACCGTACTATACCGTGGTGTTCCTGGGAACGAAACCCATGATGCTCGTCCCGTAGTTGTGCAGGGAACCGTACTATCCTGTTGTGTTCCTCACATAGTGGGTACTAATGACAGGTAAATCTCAGACACGTGATGTTTCTCGAAACGTAAACCCATGTTATTCATCACATAGTGGCACTAATCACAGAGACACTTACTATACCGTGGTGTTCCTCACATAGTGGGTACTAATGACAGGTAAACCCCAGACCCGTGGGGTTCCGGAGAACGTGCAGCCATGGTGTTCCTCACATAGTGGGTACTAATGACAGGTAAACCCCAGACCCGTGGGGTTCCGGAGAACGTGCAGCCATGGTGTTCATCACATAGTTGTACAAGAGTCACACACCCGTACTATCCCGTAGTGTTCCTCACATAGTGGGTACTAATGGCAGGTAAATCCAGACCCATGGTGTTCCTCGGAATGCAACCCCATGGTGTTTCTCACATAGTGGGTTCTAATGACAGCTTAACCTCAGACCATTGGTGTTCCTAGGAATGCAAACTCATGGTGTTTCTTACAAAGTTGTGCATATCTCGGTGAACCGTGCAATCTCGCGGTGTTCCTCACAGAGTGGGAACTAATCACAGGGTCCCATACAATACCGTGGTGTTCCTCACATTGTGGTACTAATAACAGGGACCTGTACTATCCCGTGGCGTTCCTCATATAGTGGGCACTAATGACAGGTAAACCTCAGACCCGTGGTGTTCGTGAGAACGCGAACCCATGGTGTTCGTCACATAGTTGTACAAATGTCAGGGACCCGTACTATCCGTGGTGTTCCTCACATGGTGGGTACTAATGACAGGTAAATCCCAGGCCCACGGTGTTCTTCGGAACGCAATCCCATGGTGTTCCTCACATAGTGGGTACTAATGACAGGTAAAACCCAGACCCGTGGCATCCCTAGAATGCAAACCCATGGCGTTTCTTACAAATTTGTGCATATCTCTGGGACCCGTACTATCACGTGGTGTTCCTCACAGAGTGAGAATTAATTACAGGGACCCGCACTATCCCGTGGTGTTTCTCACATAGTGGGTACTAATGACAGGTAAAACCTGGACTTGTAGTGTTCCTCGAAACGTAATCACATGGTGTTCGTCACATAGTTGTCCAAGCCTCAGGGACCCGTACTATCCCGTGGTGTTTCTCACATTGTGGTACTAATAACAGGGACCTGTACTATCCCGTGGCGTTCCACACATAGTGAGTACTAATGACAGGTAAAACCCAGACCCAAGGTATCCCTAGGAATGCAAACCCTAGTGCATATCTCTGGGACCCGTACTATCACGTGGTATTCCTCACAGAGTGAGAATTAATTACAGGGACCCGCACTATCCCGTGGTGTTTCTCACATAGTGGGTACTAATGACTGGTAAAACCTGGACTTGTGGTGTTCCTCGAAACGCAATCACATGGTGCTCGTCACATAGTTGTGCAAGCCTCAGGGACCCGTGCTATCCCGTGGTGTTTCTCACATTGTGGTACTAATAACAGGGACCTGTACTACCCCGTGGCGTTCCTCATATAGTGGGCACTAATGACAGGTAAATCCCAGACCCGTGGGGTTCCGGAGAACGTGCAGCCATGGTGTTCCTCACATAGTGGGCACTAATGACAGGTAAATCCCAGACCCGTGATGTTCCTCGGAACGCAAACCTGTGGTGTTCCTCACATTGTGGTACTAATGACAGGTAAACGGCAGACCTGTGGCTTTCCTCAAAACGCAAACCCATTGTCTTCTTCACATAGTGGTACTAATCCCAGGGACCCGTACTATCCCGTGGTGTTCCTCGGAATACAAACCAATGGTGTTCCTCACATAGTCGTACAAATCTCATTGACACGAACTATACCGCGATGTTCCTCACATGGTGGGTACTAATTACAGGTATATTCTAGACGAGTGGTGTTCAATGCAACGCGGATCCATGATTTTCCTCACTTAGCGTAACTAATCACAGGCACCCGTACTATACAGTGGTGCTCCTCCGAACGAAACACATGGTGTTCCTCACATAGTTGTACAAATCTCTGGGACCCGCATTAACCCGTGGTGTTCCTCACATAGTTGTACAAATCTCTGGGACTCGTACTATCCCATGGTGTTCCTCGGAACGCACACCCATGGTTTCCACAACAAGATGCTGAAACACCCGAGCGAGGTTAGCTTCTTTTATCTCCCTGGCATCCTCTAACCGAGTCTAGGCAAAGGGTTAGCCTCCGTCATAGTGGTGGGTACTATACATGGGTACTGTAAACACACAGTGATCCTCTAACAGACACATTGTATTCCTCAGTTTGTGATGGTAATAACAAGGATAGTGGAAATAAGCACAAGTCATTTGATACAAATTCAGCATCCCTCGGTCTCGTCCCCAACCCACAGAGATCTGTGTGTCTGGTCTGCGAGAGCTATGTTATTTCGCTCATGTCGACCGGAAAGCCAGGTAAGACCCCATACACGCCACCTGGGACGCAGCACGTGGGAGTAACACCTCTCCCCATGCTACGACAGCGTAGTAGGTTCGTGGATAATCTGCTGTTATCTGATGTCATCTACCTCACCCTGCCTTACCGCTCTTAAAACTGCCAATGGCTTCCATACAGAAAAGCCGCATAAGAAGACTAGACTCTATTCTTCTCAACGTAAAATTTTGAAGTCTGTTGTTGAGGTTTACCATTTTTCACGAGCTGATGGGCAATCTGTTTAGCTGTTACATTCGCATGACCCTCTTTAGCTGCTGGGTTACAGCTCAGACGTTTAACAAACCCCCAGCCTTTCTGGCTCCCTTCCTTAGATCAGTCTCCCCCATAGCTCCTGCTATTAGATATCGCTTTTAAGAAATCTTCCCCAGCTTGGACGGTATCGGATCTCAAAGGATCGTTGTCAAAGAGATCACGATAGTTTCTCAATATTTCAATAGTTTCTGTATATAGCGTTCACCGTCAGCGAATTGAGATACGAGAAAAAACTTCACGATATTTACATAATCATCACATGATTAAGGAAAAGGCTCTATATTCAGAATGTTCTCCTGCAGTGAAATATTACTTTCCCCCAATCAGCCTTCTTAAAATGTCATCATCTTCGAAAAGGAACTCAGATTCTAACGATTTAAAGGTAAGATATATTGAACTAAGACGAGACCACAGAACTAGTTGCAAATAGAGGACTGTGGTGGCGTTTAGTAAATTCACATAGGGTCGCAGACTGAACGCTGAGAGACATAAAAGTCTGTAATGAAGATGTATGTATGAAAAGGAACTGTCTGCGGTCAGCTTGCAGCATATATCTGGCATATAACAGGACGATGAGGGGTTGTTTGCCCCACTGATTTCGTTGACAACCGAGATACGTGTTTGCTTACGTAGATACTGCAATTTAACATCTGGATAATATCCATCCTCAATCTCGCACTGTTGAATGATACTGGAAGTTTGTTATCATGCTGTAGAATTAGATTGCACGAATCTGTCCATTCTACGCTAGCCTCTCCTCTTTCGTCGATACCTGGGTAGCCCCATGTTGTATTATGACTGTTGATGTCACCAACCACAAACTTCACATATTGATGCTGGAAGGCTCCACAAGTCTAAATACAATACCCGGTAGCTTATTAATTGAGATCTACGGTGAGAGTCTCAATGTCATCACGGGAGATGATCTGGATGTTGGATAGCACTGAGGGTGTTCAACCACTAAAAGCATGACCTTGATTTTGGGACGGCGAAGATACTAGCCTTGGCCAGTTTCCTGAATGCATATTATTAGAGCGTTGAGTAAATTGCAAGGCTATACATTTTGTGTTGTTTTTCAGATTCTTAGAATTAAGTGAATAACAGAAATAAAATAATCAAAGTGCAAAATATTATTATGAAAACTTGCGTAAAATAAACCAGTAAACCAATACATACAGAGGACGACGATGAGCAGAAAATGGGAGCTGATGAGAGTTAAATATAGTCTGTGTATTCCAGTAACTTCTACAACGTAGTCCGGTGTATTTTTTTATGTGTAGGTGTGATTTGACCTTGAAATATTTTAGCGGAAATTTATCACAGTTTCAGCTAATAATTTTTTGCTGACAAGACACAAACAGAAATTTACGACACTTGCGTGTGTTAGAAGTTTCACTGTGTTATAGCCGATATTTAGTCATATTTTTCTTCAGGATGGGACGTTAGATTGAGTGCATTTCCCATAAAATTTGTTCAGACGTAATGCGGAACATGTTTGCAGTATAGCAGTGAAATTTAGAGGAATTGTAAGTATGTTAATTTGTGAGATTTTATGTCCACAGACGTAGAATCAGTTGTGTATGCAAATTGGAAAGTTCTGTTCAACTTCTAATTCGTAAATGTCAGTAATTACAATATTTATTTATTTATCTATATATTTATTTATTTATTTATTTGGCGTGTGGCTACATCACGAAAACAAATAATATTAACAAGTGTTATCTCATACTAATAACGATAATTGATTTCATCACGCTAATAAGATGAAGACAGGGGAGAATTCGATTTTAATCTATCTCAGCAGTATAACTAAACCTGAGGTTGCCTCAAGACATTTTCTGGCAAGCTAGTTAAGCATAAAATTCATATCAAATGCTCCGCCTTCACAAAAGGTCTCATTATTTTATCCAACAATAGGCAGGAATGAATTCAGTCCTTGGAAAACTTCATGAAATTGCGTCTAAAACGTATATTCTAAGACTCATATTAGAAAACCCAATACATGGAAGGATCTATTCGATAATTACACAAACAAAATCTGGTAACTCTGTTTGGCAAAATTACTCAGGTAAATAATTTCAAATACTTGGGGAAGTCTTCCAACCATCTGCATTAAATCATGAAGCAAACAGAGAGAGATTTCCATATTACAAGTAGGCCATAGAATCACATGGAAAAGGTACGAGAAAGAATCCGTATCCCGGAACCTTATATTAAAACATTATAACACCGTAATTAAGCCTCAAATATTACACACGGCAGAAACCTTGATCAGTGGAGAAGGGTCATTATCTAAAATGATCGAAAAACAAGAGAAGTCCTCAGGGAAAACGTGCCCCAGTATGCATAGGAGTGTGGATGAATAGGAGGTCTCCGGAATTATATCACCATACTGAGAAAATAAAAGATACAATATTTTCAAAAGGTGATGGTAGATTGATTGCCATGCTCAAAGAATAGATGATGAAAGATTCACTAAAAAGATATTTAATAATGCCTCCTCACTAAAAGTCAGAATAACTGGATTATCGAAATTGAAAAGGACCTTCAAGAAATCAACATACCAGATGAAATTATATGGGACACGCCTAGCTTTAGAACGTTGGTGAACAAATACCATTTTGCCGAAAACCCAAGATGAGAACACAGTTACACAGAAGGAAGAACAGATGATAAACACAGAGAGGGAACAAACTCTGGCAGAAGAAAGCACAACCATCTGCAAAATAAGTACAATCGCGCTCCTTATTTGGGCAAAACATTTTGAAATAATAATTAATGGAATGAGTAATAGTTACCATCTACGTGGTATGCTTTTTTTTGAAGGGTCAGTCTGTGAAGCATTTATCAGGAGGTGATAGCTTGGGGTTCGGTCTATTGAGGTTTGGGTTCTATGTTGTAGTCAGTGTCATATGCGGCTTGAGTATTGTATTTCCTAGTGAAGTGAGAAACTTCGTAACTGTCCATAACTGTCGGTGGTAGATAAGTTCTATTTGTCCATGTAGTTAAGAAACAATGCGACTCAGTTTGTGAGACATGCTCCTAGTAGATACTCGAGAGGCAATAGTGTAGATAATGCCAAGGTTTCTTTGTGAAAATGCTCGAGGGAAAATCATCAGGACGGAGTGTTTTGAAATACGGTAAGGTCCATTGTTTGAACACTGAACAGAGGGATTCTTTGTTCATCCAATAACTCCATTAGTACCAGTGAAATGCATATCAAATACCACATATCTCATTAGACTTGAAATCATTCGTGATGGCAATAATGTTGACCGATAAATTCTGATGATACAAGGAGTTGGATGACGATTTGTGCTGTAGTAAATCGCCATCCGTGGCGAGATTGGTTTGGTCACTTGTATGCCAGTGGAGAGCTGCAGGTATAAACCTGTTTGACGAGATAACAGGTGTTCACATTTTGTATGAGGTGGAACCTCTTTGGAAATAGAGGGGCGTGTTACAACATTATTGTTGTTAAAATAAATGTCAAAAACATATCAGATACAAGACTTTTCCGGCGTTTGCTCTATTAACCAGCGTTTCGTCTTAGGTCTGACACTGGAGCGGGATGTGTCAGACCCTATCCACTGATGCTGGGGTGTATGCAGGTGAACTGCTCAGAAGCCCTTATAAGAGGCACAGTCTGATAACTGCATACGGGAGGTAAATCTCCACAATGGAAGTATAAATGGGGAGTAATTTGAATTTCAATTCTACTGCATTAGCAAATGACAAGAGTGGATTCTCAGTAACATTCCCGAACATTTGACTATGTATTCTAGTTTCGATAACACAGTCATAGTTCGTATTGTCACTGAGCTTTTAAATAATTACTTTGGTGTCAGAAGGTTGTCCTTAGATATTAAGATTTCCATTTCTTGATATATTCGTAGTGCAGCTAGGTATTATGACTGCCGATTGCGTGTCCTTCAGTGCAAAGCAGGATGGTGGTTGAAGTGCATGGAAGGGATTCTTGGGAATGCTCGGCCATGCTAGGATCGTGAAATTATGTAGCTAGCCAACTGCTTCTAGATGAGAGGTGAGCATTGTAGTTTGAAACAAAGAGTCGGTACCACATGGTATTCCATAAGATGTAGTAGCACCCTGCCATTAGACCATGTGCTACCCATGATTTATGGCCATGTTGTTCATAAAGGAGTTGTGATATTTTGTGTTTATATTTTAGTAGGACTATGTAAGTGGCTGTAGTTAAATTCCGTGACCTATAACATGTGAGGGTTACACACGAATCGAGTTTATTTTGGGGTTTGACTGAAGGTTATAACTAAATGTTAATAGGATTCCTTTTCACAGGTATACATGAATTTATTCCAATCACTGACTTCAACCTGTTGTTTTAGTTCATGAAACATCATTCATTTAATACAAATAACACTATTTTATGTTGTGTAATTTTGCTATTATTCACTGGCACATGAAGTCCACTTGTTTTTGAGGGTCACTTTGGTCATCACGCACGTTCAATTAACTTCAACGAGAGGTCACTTTGGTCATCAGGTACGTTTCCTCAACCTTAAACATTAATATAGTGGATGACCATGATAGCTCAGTGATATGCATTCGAGGTTACTCAGATTCCATTGAGGGTCCAGGTATCTCGTCCTATGCTGATGGACAGTTAATGGATGGCCTAAATTAAAAAGGCGTGGAAAACACTTCCTGATATTTAGACGATAGAGAAATCGGAAGCATAACGCACAGTTGTTTATGGAGCTGAGCAGGTTGAATCTCATGTTGTTTTCTAGTGAACCATAAACTGGTTTTCTGTAAATAGCCCTTCAGGCTTTCTTTTGTGGTGGATTTTAAACTCAACCCTAAATCGTCCAGCCGCAGCGTTATATTAATGTCGCTGACCCCAGACCACTCTTTTTTGCCATATTTATAAACACACCCGCCATCATTTTTCATTGTCTTTTATTGAATAAACATAGTCCGATTATGTAAGATTTGAATGTAGGCCTTCCTTGATATCAAATAGTCGTGTTTGAAAGTGACGAAGAGCCATTAACACCCCCTGAGACACAAGAGTCAACAACTCATGCTGAAGACCTGGAACAGGCAAACATCAGTTTGACATGAGGAAAAGGGTTCAGTACTCAATATGCTCTTCAACACATGCAACGTTGAGATATAACACATTTTTAGTGATTTTCCTTGTGGCTCCATTAGAGAAAATAGAGAAGCCAATTCTCTGCCACCAGGTAAACAAAAATGGAGAAAAGTATACTGCAGCTGTCGACATATGAGTCCTTACTTAAAGACGCCCCTCGAGAATTACGTGTTTTTCATTAATATGTACGGGCACTGAGGTAGAACTTTCAATTTGCATTCAGAACCGGCTAACAGACTCAAAATTATCGTACAAGTGACGAGGGAGCATGTACAGCTTTGAGCTTCTGGTGTATTCATAAATAAAGGAACACACGACATGTAGGAAGGGGCAGCACAGGTGTGCTCCGTTTTCAGCAACAATTTCTTCAATTGCGTCCTGTTATGACGTGATTCGGCACTTACTTATTCCCTTGAATTGTTTATTCAAAAGCTCGAATACTTTTTGCCTGCGCTTCTAGCCTTTTACCAATTTTCTTTGCCGTATGATTCTTCTGTGTTCATCCGGATTACTTCTTATCATCGCATCTGGACGGCTCCCCAATGATTTTAATGAGGACACTTCCACTTTAGTCCGAAAACAAAAAGGGTCGTCCATGGTTGAGAAAAAGTGGTAATTCATGAAATATCCTTTGCTATTTTCGCACGCGGACCTGGCATTATGTTACCTGAAGATATTCTCACAGAGAAAATGACACACGGGGATGGACCGCTCTCCGGTGTACATTATGAAGTATGCAGAAAAGTTCCATTCTAGCTGAAGAACTTATTACTTCTCTGCTACGTTAAGCAAAATAAATTATTATAAAATCACGTGCGGCTTAATCACGTGACGTAACGCTCGTAAGCCATCTCGCCCGTGTGAACCGACAGCGTGGTGCTGCATGTGTACGATTTGCCAAGAAACACGGAGCAGTCCGGCATCTCTCCAGTGTGGTTTACATGTGCATGGTTAACTTACATGATTCTCCGAACATTTTATCGCACTACTGGGCATTCGTGTGTGTTCTGATATGAAATGTTAAGAGTGACTTTCTTGGCTGAATATTTGTCACAGACATTACACCAGTATAGCTTGTCGCCTGAGTCCGCGTGTGAACAGGTAGGTCACTTTTCTGGATAAGGGAATTGCAACAGATATTGCGGCAGTACGCCTCACGCCCGTGTGAGTTCGCATATGACGTGCTAGGTGGGATCTCCTGCTGAAGACCCTGCATCAGACATTGCACGAGATTGGCTTCTTGGCTGTGAGTCAGCATATGAACTACTAGGCTGACTTTAATTCTGAAGAATATGCCACAGATATTGAAGCAGTATGGCTTCTCGCCTATGTAAGTCCGCATGTGAACTCCTAAGTCGCGTTTCTTGATGAATGATTTGCCGAGTACATTGCAGTAGTGTGGCTTATCGCCTGTGTAGATACGCATATGACCGGTTAGGACTTTCTGGCTGAAGGAATTCCCACAGACGTTGCAGTAGTATGGCTTATCATCTCTGTGTGTCCGTATGTGAATTTCTTGGTAGGCTTTTCTGCAGGACCTGCCACAGACATGGCCACTGTATTGCTTCTCGCCTGTGTGAAACCGCATATAAGTTAAAGCGCCTTTCTCGATGAATCATTTTTCCACAGACTTTCCAGCAGTATGGCTTAGCGCCTGTGTGAGTACGGATGTGGTCTCCTAAAGTACACTCCTTGGCTGAAAGATCTCCCACAGACGTTACAGCAGTATGACTTCTCGTCTGTGTGTGTCCGCACGTCAATTGCTAGGACGGATATACTGTTGAATAACTTGCCACAAACATTGCACCAGTATGGCTTCTTGTCCGTGTGAGAACGCATGTGAACAGCATGGTACACAACCTGCGGAAGAATTCACCACACACATTGCAGCTGTATGGTTTCTGCCTGTATGGATCCGCGTATGATAAGTTAGAGTGCCTTTTTGGATGAATGATTTCCCACAGACGTTGCAACAAAATGGGTTCTCCCCTGTGTGAGACAGCATGTGATAGAATAGACCTCATTTCTGGATGAATGATTTGCCAGATATTGCACAAGTGTGGCTTTCGCCTGTGTGAATACGCATGTGACCTGCTAGATGATATTTCCGGCTGAAGGACTTTCCACAAACGTTGCAGCAATATGGCCTCTCGCCTGTGTGAATAAGCATGTGGACTGATAGGGAATCTTTCCGAGTGAAGGATTTTCCACAAACGTTGCACCAGTATTGCTTATCATCTGAGTGAATACGCATGTGAAAAACTTGGTAAGCTTTTAACCTGAAGGATTCACCACAGATATTGCATCTGTATGGTTTCTCACCTGTATGGGTCCGCATATGATAAATTAGAGAGCTTTTAAGGATGAATGATTTCCCCACAGACGTTGCAAAAGTATGGCTTTTCTCCTGTGTGAGACAGCACGTGATAAGACAGACCGCATTTCTGCATGAACGATTTGGCACACACATGGCAACAGAATGGCTTATCGCCTGTGTGAATGCGCATATGACCTTCGAGATGACTTTTTCGACTGAACGATTTTCCACAAATGTTGCAAAGGTCTGGCTTCTCTCCTGTGTGGATAACCATATGACCTGCTACATGATGTTTCTGCCTAAAGGATTTTCCACAAACATTACAACAGTATTGCTTATCGCCTGTGTGAATATGCATGTCACTAACTAGATGATTTTTCCGGCTGTAGGATTTTCCGCAAACGTGTCAACAGTATGGCTTAACACCTGTGTGGACAATCATATGACCTGCTAAATGATGTTACTGCCTGAAGGATTTTCCACAAACGTTACAGCAGTATGGCTTATCGCCTGTATGAATACGCATGTGACATGATAGATGATTTTCCTGGCTGAAGAATTTTCCACAAACGTCACAGCAGTATGGCTTATCGCCTCTGTGAATACGCATGCGACATGCTAGATGATTTTTCCGGCTGAAGGATTTTCCGCAAATGTTGTAGCAATGTGGCTTCTCGCCCGTGTGAGACGGGATAAGGTCTGCATATTTCCTGAACTTTTCGTGACATGCTGAGAATTCGTTTATAATCCCACCTGTATGTAATTGCGTGTCCTCGGGCAGCATATTCCTCGGTGTAAAACATTTATAAGAAAATCCGCACTCTAGGAGCGAGTGGATCCTGAGGTGTTCTGACAAGCTGCCTCGGCTACCAAACACCTTTCCGCAGTGATCGCACTTGAAGGGACGATCATCCTTGTGTCTCTTCAGATGTCACAAGAGGCCCAACTTCCCAGCCAGGACTTTACTGCACACACTACACCTAAAACTAGGTGATCCGCCATCCGGAGGTTGATGATCTCTATAGCTCACCTCGGGTCTCGATCTACAGTGACAAATTAAAACCATGTGACCAATAGTTCAACAGCCAACTACACTACAACTCTCACACAAGGAATTTGCTACTAGACATTGCAATCCCTGATATCCAGCGCAGAGAGCTCGTTACTCATAAACATTAAATTTCTGAGAGTAAACATCATCTGATGTCAAATTCAGAGTGTACTGTTAAATTTCAAAAGCTCTCACTTGTTACGAGAATGTGCAGCGTCTTTTCTTAATCACGATATCACGTGCAAGAAACTTGTCGCGATTTAGAAATGTACGAGTTAATAGACAACCTCATTTAAAGAATGCATGAGAAGTGGACCAGCCTAAAAGGAGAAATACAAGCTCTTCAATCCAGCACGCATTATTCTATTGAAATCCGTAGTCTGTTCTCCTACACAAAGGACGGCATATGCTTTGGACTTTTGATCTTGTTGAACCACTCTGTGCTTTGTCGCAGGCTAGTAATATTTTTTGTAAACGACCTTGTTCTTGAGGTTGTTTGATAGAATGTCAGTGTTGTAGATAAAGTTGAGAACATCATTTGCGACATTCAGCAAGATCTGCTGAACCATGGCTAATCTTTTATGAATGTTATTTTGTCACACAAATATACATATAAATATACATATAAATATACATATCATGTCACTATAGCAGTTTATTATACACTGACTGACAGAGCAAATGCAACACCAAGAAGGAGTGGTCAGAACTTTATGCCAATTGCAGGGTAGACTGACGTCGCTCAGGTATGCTCATGATGTGAAATGCGCCGCTGTGCTGCGCACGTAGCGAACGATAAATGGGACACGGCGTTGGCGAATGGCCCACTTCGTACCGTGATTTCTCAGCCGACAGTCATTGTAGAACGTGTTGTCGTGTGCCACAGGACACGTGTATAGTTAAGAATGCCAGGCCGCCGTCAACGGAGGCATTTCCAGCAGACAGACGACTTTACGAGGGGCATGGTGATCGGGCTTAGAAGGGCAGGTTGGTCGCTTCGTCAAATCGCAGCCGATACCCATAGGGATGTGTCCACGGTGCAGCGCCTGTGGCGAAGATGGTTGGCGCAGGGACATGTGGCACGTGCGAGGGGTCCAGGCGCAGCCCGAGTGACGTCAGCACGCGAGGATCGACGCATCCGCCGCCAAGCGGTGGCAGCCCCGCACGCCACGTCAACCGCCATTCTTCAGCATGTGCAAGACACCCTGGCTGTTCCAATATCGACCAGAACAATTTCCCGTCGACTGGTTGAAGGAGGCCTGCACTCCCGGCGTCCGCTCAGAAGACTACCATTGATTCCACAGCATAGACGTGCACGCCTGGCATGGTGCCGGGCTAGAGCGACTTGGATGAGGGAATGGCGGAACGTCGTGTTCTCCGATGAGTCACGCTTCTGTTCTGTCAGTGATAGTCACCGCAGACGAGTGTGGCGTCGGCGTGGAGAAAGGTCAAATCCGGCAGTAACTGTGGAGCGCCCTACCGATAGACAACGCGGCATCATGGTTTGGGGCGCTATTGCGTATGATTCCACGTCACCTCTAGTGCGTATTCAAGGAACGTTAAATGCCCACCGCTACGTGCAGCATGTGCTGCGGCCGGTGGCACTCCCGTACCTTCAGGGGCTGCCCAATGCTCTGTTTCAGCAGGATAATGCCCGCCCACACACTGCTCGCATCTCCCAACAGGCTCTACGAGGTGTACAGATGCTTCCGTGGCCAGCGTACTCTCCGGATCTCTCACAAACCGAACGCGTGTGGGATCTCATTGGACGCCGTTTGCAAACTCTGCCCCAGCCTCGTACGGACGACCAACTGTGGCAAATGGTTGACAGAGAATGGAGAACCATCCCTCAGGACACCATCCGCACTCTTATTGACTCTGTACCTCGACGTGTTTCTGCGTGCATCGCCGCTCGCGGTGGTCCTACATCCTACTGAGTCGTTGCCGTGCGCATTGTGTAACCTGCATATCGGTTTGAAATAAACATCAATTATTCATCCGTGCCGTCTCTGTTTTTCCCCAACTTTCATCCCTTTCGAACCACTCCTCCTTGGTGTTGCATTGTCACTGTCAGTCAGTGTATCACTCTGTCGCTTATCCGAAATATGTAGCTTTGACGTGCAATCAAATAGAGCCAACCTTCATATAGGACAGTAGGTTTATACAAGGACGTTTATAATTACTACCATGTACTACATCTGTCTACGTCTTAATTGCTGTATTTAACACAAGCCGTACGCAACACGGAAACCACTAATCCTGATGAAATCCTGAAAACGGTGAAAAATAACAAGTATACGACGGCTCTCTCCCTAGCATTGATACTGTCTATTCTCCTCCAGACACTGCTGTTATAGACATTATGAAGCCAACACAGAATATGGATACGGTGGTAGAGTTTTATTACAATGTTTTAATATCCTGAATTTTAAAGCACACGCAACGTATCATGCCCTCGAATATTCTTAAATGTATTACTGTAACAATACGGATAGAAGGAGCTAGGAAATCAAGGCTTGAGCCAAAATTCGAGATGACAAGACGTTGAACTGCATCGTACTGGATATTGCTGCTATGTAAAAGAAGGAATGATATTCCATTTATTTCAAAAGATCATGGACAACGTGATTATTTTTAGTGGATTGATAACATAGTCAGATAGCATCCAATTCTGTGCCTGTCTCCCCACCGCAGAGTAGTTCTACATATTCTAGGAAAGATGGGCGAGAAATACAAATTTCTTGGTTAAGGTGAGATCCCCTTACAACTCGCACATGGGTAAATCGATCACGCAGGCTAAAATATATCGTAACATTAACTGGTACTTTCCAATTCATGCTGTATGAACTGAATTCACATGGCGCAGTCGAATGCATGACTGGCTCACAAGCAAAGTTATGCGAGGCTCGACCACGCATTGTTACTGCACTCTTAGGAGAAAATAATTGGACAAATAAAAGGGGGACGTGATTGGTAAATGTGGGGAAGATATGGAAGCTAATGGGAATGGGAAGCGTTTGCTGGACTTCTGTGCTAGTATGGGTTTAGCTGTTACGAATACATTCTTCAAGTATAAGGCTATTCACCGCTACACATGGGAGGCTAGGGGTACCAGATCCATAAAAGACTATATCTTAACAGACTTTGAATTCAGGAAATCTGTTAGGAACGTACGAGTTTTTCGCGGATTTTTCGATGATACAGACCACTATCGAATCTGTAGTGAACTAAGTATCTCTAGGCCTAGGGTAGAGAAAGTGAAATCTGTCTGCAAACAAATAAAGGTAGAAAATCTCCAGGACGAGGAAATTAGACAGAAGTGCATGGATATGATTAGTGAGAAGTTTCGAACAGTAGACAGTAAGCAGGTTCAGGATATAGAAAGTGAATGGGTGGCATACAGGGATGCTGTAGTAGAGACAGCAAGGGAATGCCTAGGAACAACTGTGTGTAAAGATGGGAAAAGGCGAACATCTTGGTGGAATGATGAAGTGAGAACAGCCTGTAAACGTAAAAAGAAGGCTTATCAGAAATGGCTCCAAACAAGGGCCAAGGCAGACAGGGATTTGTATGTAGATGAAGGAAACAGAGCGAAACAAATAGTTATTGAGTCCAAAAAGAAGTCATGGGAAGATTTTGGTAATAACCTGGAAAGGCTAGGTCAAGCAACAGGGAAACCTTTCTGGACAGTAATAAAGAATCTTAGGAAGGGAGGGAAAAAGGAAATGAACAGTGTTTTGAGTAATTCAGGTGAACTAATAATAGATCCCAGGGAATCACTGGAGAGGTGGAGGGAATATTTTGAACATCTTCTCAATGTAAAAGGAAATCATCATGGTGGTGTTGCAAACAGCAAAACTCATGGGGAGGAGGAAAATGATGTTGGTGAAATTATGCTTGAGGAAGTAGAAAGGATAGTAAATAAACTCCATTGTCATAAGGCACTAGGAATAGATGAAATTAGACCTGAAATGGTGAAGTATAGTGGGAAGGCAGGGATGAAATGGCTTCATAGAGTAGTAAAATTAGCGTGGAGTGTTGGCAAGGTACCTTCAGATTGGACAAAAGCAGTAATTGCACCTATCTATAAGCAAGGGAACAGGAAGGATTGCAACAACTATCGAGGTATCTCATTGATTAGTATACCAGGCAAAGTATTCACTGGCATCTTGGAAGGGAGGGTGCGATCAGTCGTTGAGAGGAAGTTGGATGAAAACCAGTGTGGTTTCAGACCACAGAGAGGCTGTCAGGATCAGATTTTCAGTATGCGCCAGGTAATTGAAAAATGCTACGAGAGGAATAGGCAGTTGTGTTTATGTTTCGTCGATCTAGAGAAAGCATATGACAGGGTACCGAGGGAAAAGATGTTCGCCATACTGGGGACTATGGAATTAAAGGTAGATTTATTAAAATCAATCCTAGACATTTATGTTGACAATTGGGCTTCAGTGAGAATAGATGGTAGAATGAGTTCCTGGTTCAGGGTACTTACAGGAGTTAAACAAGCCTGTAATAGTTCACCTTTGCTGTTCGTAGTTTACATGGATCATCTGCTGAAAGGTATAAAATGGCAGGGAGGGATTCAGTTAGGTGGAAATGTAGTAAGCAGTTTGGCCTATGCTGACGACTTGGTCTTAATGGCAGACTGTGCCGAAAGCCTGCAGTCTAATATCTTGGAACTTGAAAATAGGTGCAATGAGTATGGTATGAAAATTAGCCTCTCGAAGACTAAATTGATGTCAGCAGGTAAGAAATTCAACAGAATTGAATGTCAGATTGGCGATACAAAGCTAGAACAGGTCGATAATTTCAAGTATTTAGGTTGTGTGTTCTCCCAGGATGGTAATATAGTAAGTGAGATTGAATCAAGGTGTAGTAAAGCTAATGCAGTGAGCTCGCAGTTGCGATCAGCAGTATTCTGTAAGAAGGAAGTCAGCTCCCAGACGAAACTATCTATACATCGGTCTGTTTTCAGACCAACTTTGCTTTACCGGAGCGAAAGCTGGGTGGACTCAGGATATCTTATTCATAAATTAGAAGTAACAGACATGAAAGTAGCAACAATGATTGCTGGTACAAACAGGTGGGAACAATGGCAGGAGGGTACTCGGAATGAGGAGATAAAGGCTAATTTAGGAATGAACTCGATGAATGAAGCTGTAAGCATAAACCGGCTTCGGTGGTGGGGTCATGTGAGGCGAATGGAGGAGGATAGGTTACCTAGGATAGTAATGGACTTTGTTATGGAGGGTAAGATAAGTAGAGGGAGACCAAGACGACGAGGGTTAGACTCGGTTACAAACGATTTAAAGATAAGAGGTATAGAACTAAATGAGGCCACAACACTAGTTGCAAATCCAGGATTGTGGCGACGTTTAGTAAATTCTCAGAGGCTTGCAGACTGAACGCTGAAAGGCATAACAGTCTATAATGATAATGTACTATCCGCACACTTTATCTTGGTGCATTTACACCCTAGTGCTGAATCGGTCGACCTCGGCGATCTTCCGTACTGGCAACCTTTGAAACACAAACTATGAATCGCTTAAACATCGTTGTGCGACATCTGGCGTACACATTACGTACTAGTACTGTTGTTGTTTACACAACAAAGCCAAAGTATAGAATTCATGCTAGGAACAAGATTCGCATCGAGAAATGTTTTATAATGTTATATGATGTGTATGTGACATAGTTGTTGGCTTAAGATGATAACGGTTTAGAAATTTCATATCGATCGATCACATTCTCGATTCAATTCAGATTTCATTTTCATTCAGTTGGCAGCACCAGGCAGCACTATCGATACCGGGACAGCTCCCTCCTTACTCCTCATCCCCGTACACAAATGCACCAAGATAAAGTGTGCGGATAATAGGTATGTATGTACGTAGGTATATTGCGGTAACACGTGGCGCATCCCAGGTGACGGATACGGGTTCCCCACTGGCCTGCCGATGAACTTGAGCAAAATATAATAGCTCTCGCTTACCACACACATACAAGGTCTTTAATGGCAACTTTGGCGGAGATGGAGACGTTCAGTATGGAGCAGTTGGCAGAAGAGGTACCCTAAATTTCTGGAAGTTAATGCAGAAAAGAGCGTAGCGTTTCTTCTCTAGAGGAGAGGCTGCAAAAGGCATCTGATCCCCATGTCCGGAGCTGCGTTACTACCTTCTGTCATAAACTCTAAAATGCTTCAAGACAAGCCGGCCGTAAAATAATCCCGTCACATCATTACAGAAATATGTCTCATGGTATCGGAGCCAAGGTTAGTGCAGCCTCTGGAAGGGACGCGCGTTGGCAGGGCCCAGTCAGCATGAAAAGTATACAAGGGTTACCGTCGCACGGGCTGTGACGGCTAACCAAGCGAGTACCCTATTTTGTATCCCATCATTGAATTATGCCTGCATGAAGTAGCAAATAAGCCACTGCACTTGAGAGAAGGCTTGTAGGCATAAGTGAGGTGCGGGAAAAAATGGAGTGGAGAAAAGTCATGGGAAAAGGGGTGTGGTTACTAACTGATGTACCGAAGAACAGCTCATGGTGTTGAAATTGTCATATCAGCAAAATTTGACGGTTCAGTCTCCGAGGTATAAAAGTTTGACACTCGCTTGATGTAACTCGTCCGCATTGGTAAGAGAAGGAAATTCTAATTTTTCAGCACAACGCTCCACATACTGATGTGCGAACGGAAACCAAAGATGGGTTCTGGGCATTGCCTGACAAGAAGACCGCTGAATATCTCATCGCTGCCTCTGATCTGAATGGACGTGTCGGACGGAGGAAAGAAGAACAAACAGTCCATGGCGTTCATGGACATGGAGAAAAGACCGACGATGGCCTACAAATTCGCGATTATGCACAAACTGACCATCGCAAACACACGGTTCAGAAAGAGTGATATTCATCCAGTCAGCACTACAGTGGCTCCCATCCAATTCGCATTGACTACATCCTTGTGAGAGGATGAAATCTCAAAGAAGTTCGAGAGATAACAGTTGTCCCTTATTAAGTCCTTGCGATGCAACAACGACCAGTCATCTAAGCTGCGGATAAAGCCACCAAGAGCCCAATACTTCACAGGAAATATACAAATTGGGATCAAATGGTGGCCCCTGAAGAAGGAGACTAACGTTGTTGCAGAAGTTACAGAGCCAAAAATCAGCATAGTTGAAGTGAATCGGACTAAACTGAAAGACGCCGTTCGCTCTATTCTGGAACAATTAAGTCAGGGCGATGACAACGAAGGATTAACCATGACATATGGCTAAGGAATGAAGATATTAAATATGCAGTACGGTTGAAGAAGCAGCTGTACCACGATTTCATGCTCGTTGGGATGCCTACAAAGCAGCCACTAGTAAGGTGAAGGAGGTCTTTGCCGTAACAAAAGCAAACCGGTAGGCAGGTCTATATGGGAAACTTGATATGCGTGAATACGAGCGGAATTTTTAACGGCTAGTCAAATCGAGCCATCGCAGAACGGCACAATTCCAACGTTTTTACGGCATCAATGAGGAAACAGACGATTTGCCACTGGACTGGCGTGAAGCGCGAGTACACTGGCGGAACTATTTTTACTAAATGTCAATCATGGAATTTCCGTATCTACCAATCCTAATCACCTCCGCTGTTGAAGGTCCAATGTAGGAAAATGACGTCACTACAGTTCAGGCTATGGTGAAGGAAATGAAACCAGGAAAAGCCATCTGTCCCGATTATCTTCCGGCAGAGTTTTGTTTCTCTCAATGGGGGGATGCAGCAGTGTGACTAAAGCAAGCTCTTCAACCAGATCATCAAAGAAGGTCAAAAACAAACAGACTGGCGACGGAGTATCCATTCAGAAATAAGGCAAGCCCTGCCGATTTTTCTAATCACGGCCCGATCATACTTCTCAGCCACGCAATGAGACACTTAGAACAAATCTTCGACAAAAGGATTAGCGATTTGGCCAAACATACAACAAGCCAAGCTGGATTTGTGCAAAACTCTGGCGCAATAGGAGAGACCCACGCTGCTTGAGAGACACTGTGAAAAGTATAAGAGTCTTCATCACAAATTTCTGGAACTTGAGAAGGCCTTCCATCGGGTACTTCATGACCTAATCAGTCAGCCCTATAAGTACATGGCATTCCAGAGCACCTTTCTGAGAGGGTATAATTGCTCTACAAAGAACAAATGAGTTGTGTACAAGCTGCCGCAGCAGCGTCTAATGACTTCCGCATAACTGTAGGAGTCCATCACGGCCCCGCTTTATCACCACTGCTGTTCATTCTTGTGACGGACACAATTACCTCAAACCTGCACAGTCCAATACCACGGACACTTCTCTAAGGAAATGATGTCATTTTGGCTGAAGAGAATAAGCTTGACCTGCAGCGTCTAACAGAAGACTGGAACAATCGACTAGCGCAATAAGCCATGCGCCTCAACAAGGACAAGGCAGAATACATTGCATTACATCGTTGCATGTTGACGTTGAAGATACAGCACGAGTAGGGATATTTAAGTATATTGGCTCCACAATCTATAATGATGGCCGAATAATTGATGAAGTCAACTTAAGGATATACAAAGCTTGACTGAAGTGGAGAATGACAACAGGCGCCCTTCCGAACTTTGACGAAGGACAACCTCTAAACTAAGTTCTACCCAACTGATGTTTGTGCTATCGTTATCCATCCTGTCGTTTTCTACGGCAACGAATGCTGGCCAGCTCTAGAGGTAGAACGTCAATTAAGCATCATGGATACGAAGTTGCTTAGGTGGAAGGCTGGCATAACTAGACTAGATCACATTTCAAATGATGTTATTAGAAAACCTTTTTGCATTGCACAGATCCAGAAGAAAATTGGGGAAAGGCGTGTGCGCTGGTTTGGGCATGTGTTGCGTGCAGAGGACGATATATTGGGAACGTCAGAGTATACACAGAAAGTCGGTGAAAAGAGACGCTAGGGACGAACCAGACAGCATAGACTGATAAAGTACACAACGGCCTGAAAGTTGGAAGACTACATGCAGACAAGGCCCGAGACCGAACTAACTGGAGTCAGTGAATACAACACCGGACCCTGCCACCAGGCAGATATAACACTAAAGAAGCAGAATAACAAGAATCAGATTGATGAATATTCTGTTATAAAAATGGGATGCAATGGATATTTTACACATCCTATCATTCAAATTAGTTTATTGTACGTTCAAATTTTCTCCCCTAAAGCCTGTGTCCGATATCTATAAAAACTTAGTTTCACAAAATAGTGTCTGCATGGCTGAACGCTTCTGGATTTCGTGTTTAAGTGAATCCTATAAATGCATTGTAAAGAAAAACATATAAGTCAAGAAAATAAAAAATGGGTATATCTGTGTTAAATGGGAGGGACAGTTCGAATATCCGGTGAAATTCTATGACTACCAACAAGAGGGGAGTCCGTCAGTGTATTCTAGCCTGAATAGAATTTTGCAATTCATATTTCTGCTTACATACGTCATAGACAGCAGACGATCATATTAATCAGTTTGTTATTTTCACTCCGATCACGCCTATAAATATGAAGACCATGGAGGAGTGGCACAAAGTGGTCAGCTCAGGGCGATGTGAGTCTCGACGTTCTAAAGCTGGAAGGAAACCACATAACTACACAAACGGAAGTAAGCCTCATCACTATTTAGCTCAGGACGATGTGTCTCTCCACAAATGGAAGGTAATCTCATCACTAATTGGTAACCTCAGAAATACGTGTATTTCCACAAGTCAGCAATTAGGAAAATTTATGAAACTTAAAATATTTTCGTATGTAATTCAATACCAAATTGGCATGGCAAATATTTTAGACATTTTCAAGGAAGTCATTTAAGTTGTGGCATGATATTTGTAGACTGCTGAAATGAGAGTGAGGAAAAAATAGCGTGTGAGGTGAGATATAAAACTAAGTGGAAAGTAGCAGATAAGATCCGGTCGACTGAATCCTTCAGAAGCATCTACAATCTATGAAGTAAAATGGACTGAGCTACGTTGACAATGGACTGTCCTCTTCCATATATGCCAAGGAAAAAGAAGACACATAAAATGCAAGTCGCTTTGCTGGTCTGAGAGTGCCTCGGCACAAAATATGTTTAGAAAGTAGAAAGCTAATTTAGACTCCATCAAGAAATAGAACTATGCATTTTGTGTGTGAAAAGCATTCATAAGCAACATTTTTACTGGTGGTCATAGTACAAGATCGTTCTTTAGCATAGCCTATTGTGTCCTGTTACACATGAATTAAAAAGAAACAGCAGGATTTAAACCTCGAATAATTGACTATTAGGGCGAACTTCAGTTGTGTGCATGGTCCTACTCTGACTAATATGAGAGTGTAAGCTGGTACTGGGTAGTTCTGAGGACAGACATGAATATGAATATTTCTCGCCACTAGTTGTGAATGTTCAGTAGGAACAAGTCAAAGCATCACATAAGAGTCGAGAAGACTCTAACCACCCACAAAATCAAATAAACCATTCAGAATTCTTGGTTTCCATCACAAATCTGGTTTGAAGTCAAACCTTAGGCTATGACTAGCCACTGCATGACCTGCCGATACAAAAGCTTGGTTAAGAGCACCCATCCGAGACTCTACAAACATTTCCCAGGGATTATCAAAGATCATTTCACACAGTAACCAACAAAGGTGAGACAGCTAGAAATTAATTAGCAATGGCACAACTACACTTCAAAAACACTACTGCATTAAATGTAAAAAACAGGATATACACTTGTGCTACTTTGTAAGGTCAGTGACAATAATTACAATTGTGAAAGAATATTATATCACTACGTTATTTACCTATTATTATTATTATTATTATTATTATTATTATTATTATTATTATTATTATTATTATTATTAGCATAGGGCAACAAGTTAGATACATACGTAAAAGAATATAATATTTACAAATATACACAGACAAGAAACATGTTTTACAGCAGAATGTCCAGTTGGGTGATCCACTGCATGGCTTCCTCTATTGGTTCCAAAAAGTCACACGGGCTACCTGTGTAGGAACGTCGTGTTCATTCACTTACAATATGGGGATCATCTGCCGAGATGCACCACAGTCGCACTCTGGTGATGAGATATATTTCCACTTATAAAGGGCATCACTGCATCGTCCATGATTTGTTCTCACCCGATTCAGAGTGGTCCAAATCTTACGCGGTAGATGATGTTCACCAGAAAAGATGTTGTGTAAGGAACTGTCTGTGGCAACTTTCCAGTGACTTCTCCATTCTTCTAAAGGGTGAAAATTCCCATCAGCCAATGTGACAACATCATGCAAAGATGGATGTCGTGACTTGAACCTCGTTATCTTGAGAACAGGAATATCATCCAGTTGAGGGTTCATTTCTATCTTCCAGAACTCTAGAATGGGAGCATTTGATCTTCTTAAATCAGGCGCCTTTTTACCTGACAGAAATGGGAGCCAATAAAGGATTGTGGACTGGACAGTACCAGATATTAACCGCATGCTAGCATTCAGTTGAGTATCAATGAGTCTTGTATATGGGCTATCCAGCCAAACTGGTGCACAATACTCAGCACACGAGAAAACCAATCCCAAAGCAGATCATAAAGTCTTTGCTGATGAACCCCAACTTAAGCCATACAATTTCTGAAGGATGATATTACGTGTTTTGCGCTTTTTGGACAGATTCATAAGACGTTGTTTGTAAGATAGTGTGTGATCAAGTGTAATCCCCAAATATTTGGGATAGCTGCTGTGCCGAAGTTCCTGATGACAAAAACGTATGTGAAGTTTAATGCCAGCTTGGCGATTATTCAGGTGAAAACATGACACTTCTGTTTTGTTAGGGTTAGGATTCAGTTGCCATTTCGTGAAGTACGTTTCAAGTGAAATCAGGTCTCTTTGTAGCAATTCTTCTGTCACACTAAGGTCTCGATGTTGAGTGGCTAGTGTTATGATTTCAGCATAACAAAAGTTTCGTGATGATGTTTCTGGGAGATCGGAGATATACAAACTGAAAAGTAGGGGAGACAGTACCGACCTTGAGATAATCCATTTTTGAGCTTCCTTTTTCTACTCATACTATTTCCCATACACACTCAAAATCTTCTGTCATTGAGCATATTGCTTATAACCTGCATGATGGTCCTACAGGTTACAATTCGGAGAAGCTTGTAAATTAATCCTTCCCTCCAGACTGCGTCAAATGCTGCTGTAACATCAATGAATGCAACTGAGGTATTGAGTAGTTTCTGTAAACCTGCTTCCATGTGGAATGTCAGTGAAGTCACTTGATCGCAGCAGCTGCGATTTGGCCTGAATCCGGCTTGATCAACTGGAATACGCTGAAAAATAGTTGCGCTGATTCTGTTGTGTATTAGCCTCTCAAAAAGAAGGGCAATTGGTCTATAACTGCTTGGGTCATTGGCAGGCTTACCTGGTTTCAAGATGGAAATCACTTTCGTTCGTTTGAATTCTGCCAGGAGTTGTCTGTTCTGTAGAAGGTCGGTAAAAAAACCTTGCCAGCAAACTTCTAGCATTCTTCCCTAAATGAATGTGAAATTCTGAATGAATGTCATCGAAACCTGGAGCTTCATTTGGTTTAACGTCTTTGGGAGCAGCATTGATGTCTTGCACCGTAAGCGGTTGTGAATGCATTGATGTGCGTGATGTTCTTGATTTCAGAGTTTGGAGCTGGCGCCGTATGTATTTGGTATGTTTCTTATCTGATGGAGTTTGGGAAGTTGTGACGATGTGAGATGCTACCTCGTCCGGAGTAACTCCAGGCTGTTGCTTCACCAAAGGTGTCCTCCCTCCAAGTTTTCTGAGGAGACCCTAAGCTCTTCAACTGGAATGAGTTAAGTTGATATTCTCCACTGTTTCAATTCACCGTTCTCTCCGGGTAGTATCCATGCTCATCAGCTATGTCTTCATCACCAGTCTGAAGATATTCGTTATAGAGCGCATCAGTCTCAACATTCCAACCAGGGATGTATTCTTTTTTATGGCCTCTAGGCATACTCTTCTTAGCCACCATCATAACTCCACCTACGAAACGCTTGAAATTGTTGTGCTTGGGAACAATCCACTGAACGCATATATCTAGTTCAATGGTGAATGTTGACGAATTTGCTTTTCTGAAGTTCCACCGAGCATGTGGTATTGACAGTACAACAGGAATGTTGATGCCAATATCCGCTATAATGGGGCGATGTTGACTGTAGGGAAAATGTATTACCACTTTACGACTGGTATGTAAGGGCTGTCCTCCCTCATTGCAGCTAACAAAACACAGGTCAAGATTTGAATCCCTATTCCATGCAGCTGTTTGGAAAGTACCAAGATCTTTTGGGTCAAACATCAGATGGAGATTGTTCATCTCTGTCCATTCTACGAGTTTCGTCCCACATTCACTGTTATTCGAGTACTTCCATAGTTCGTGATGGCTGTTGAAGTCGCCTATATAAACTGCAGGGTGTTGAGCAGTAGGTAGTACTGTACTTGGCCACTGTGCGTTTGGGGGTTTATAAATGTTAAAAATAGTAACATCTGCCACTCACACAGCAACACAATGGATGTCTTAGTCTTCGTTTTGAAAGAGCAGTGAGGCATCTTGGATATTATTGCGAACATAAGTAGCTATACCATGTGCACTGTGATATGTTGCACCAAGAGCTGTGTAACCATTAATGCGGCCCCTTTTCCGAAACTCTTCTTCATTGGCTGTATGGGTTTCCTGTATAGACACAACATCTATATTATTATCCAGGATAACCTTGGATAGGTAGTCACATTTTGCTCTGCTGTTGCTTTCTACGTTAAGATGGAAGACATGCATGAAAGGTCCAATGTTTCTTGTCTGGTAGCTATGAGAAGAGCCATTTCCATGAAATAACTTTGTCATTGTTGGGAGATCTTTAAAAAGACAGGTCCAGCAGCCACAGTTTTTGCTTTCTTAGTAGCACCCAGGGGTCACGTGTAGGGCACTTTGAGGTTAAACCTACGGACGTGAAGCAATAATGTACCCAATATTTATCTAATTTTATGAGATAATAAATTCACTTACTTAAAGAATTCTGAATTCTTTAGGCAAGCTGCACAAATTTAAAACTCCACTTGTAACTGTACATTTTATTACTTTATACTAACTGTGTAAGTATGTTTGCAATCAACACACTACAAGCACCCGACTGACAATGAAGACGAAAATGAATCAGCAAGTGTGACCACAACACTGGAACGAACATAATTCAATACCACATATTTTTACGCTTACAACAATGAACAAGTTTTATTTGAAAACTATGATAACGAAGATGTAGCATTATGACCTGAACGTTTCATTTCTACAACACATAATCTGCTTTGGCGTCCACAATTAGAGGAATCTGACTTAACACACAAGAGAGCAGAAATGATCATAAAGAAAGGAATCTAACGAAATAGTTTAAAATGACATTATTTGAGTTATAACATTATTGAACTCAGCCATAATTATATTGATTAATGAGACTGATTATGTTAGTTCGAAATATTACAATATACATAAAACTTAACAATTCTGAATTTGTAGATTTAATTTATAATCTACAAACATCGCTTTTTCTGTGTGTCACTGTTGGTGTGAACGTACAAAAACTTACTCAGAATATCTGGAGGCAATAGTTTCAGATGTCATTTCAGATGATAAGAATGTGATGAACAAATGATGCAATGACAGTGAAAGAAAGAACACTTTCTTCACAGTTGCTAAAAGGTATTGTAAACAAATACACTTCAAAATATCTAGCTTTACCAGAGATTCTTTTTGTAGACATATACCGGTATTCAATAAAACTACATGATGGTACATTAAATATGATCTTAAAGTTCTTGAATATTTAAGATGATTTTAACCAAAAGAATTTTACGATATTTGCATTTAAATGAAACCTTGTAAAGAAAGGATTCAACTGACGAAAATGGCCAGTTTTTGTAGATAAACCAACCAACACTGAACACAACTGTGAATAGGTACGACATATTCTATATTATATAGGATTTGTAGTGTACTTACTTTGTTTCTTCTTTGATGTATGGCAACAGCTGATCATCGGTACGTTCTTCTATGAATATTTCCTCCTTGGTATCTTCGGAAGGCTATAAGTAATAAATAAAAAAAAGTAGAGTAAAGAAGTAAGGGAGTACAAATATATAGCCCTAAACAAGAAACAGCTGAGAAAATAAATTTATTAGTGGCACAATAAAGATTAAAATTAATATACCTCTCATTTTAAAAATATAAGAATGGAAAGGAACAATCAATTCAAAATCAATCTAAATACAAGAGAGGCGTCTACCTTGGTGGCAAATGGTACACAAAAATACACTATTATCAAACAATAAATTTTAAAAGAACAGAGAAGAAGACAATTTCCTACAATACAGTATTACACAGTATACGCTTTCTTTACTATTAAGCACACAGCTCATCCTTAACAAATGTAAATACATTGACTGACAGAGCAAATGCAACACCAAGAAGGAGTGGTCAGAACTTTATGCCAATTGCAGGGTAGACTAACGTCACTGAGGTATGCTCATGATGTGAAATGCGCCGCTGTGCTGCGCACGTAGCGAACGATAAATGGGACACGGCGTTGGCGAATGGCCCACTTCGTACCGTGATTTCTCAGCCGACAGTCATTGTAGAACGTGTTGTCGTGTGCCACAGGACACGTGTATAGCTAAGAATGCCAGGCCGCCGTCAACGGAGGCATTTCCAGCAGACAGACGACTTTACGAGGGGTATGGTGATCGGGCTGAGAAGGGCAGGTTGGTCGCTTCGTCAAATCGCAGCCGATACCCATAGGGATGTGTCCACGGTGCAGCGCCTGTGGCGAAGATGGTTGGCGCAGGGACATGTGGCACGTGCGAGGGGTCCAGGCGCAGCCCGAGTGACGTCAGCACGCGAGGATCGACGCATCCGCCGCCAAGCGGTGGCAGCCCCGCACGCCACGTCAACCGCCATTCTTCAGCATGTGCAAGACACCCTGGCTGTTCCAATATCGACCAGAACAATTTCCCGTCGATTGGTTGAAGGAGGCCTGCACTGCCGGCGTCCGCTCAGAAGACTACCATTGACTCCACAGCATAGACGTGCACGCCTGGCATGGTGCCGGGCTAGAGCGACTTGGATGAGGGAATAGCGGAACGTCGTGTTCTCCGATGAGTCACGCTTCTCTTCTGTCAGTGATAGTCACCGCAGACGAATGTGGCGTCGGCGTGGAGAAAGGTCAAATCCGGCCGTAACTGTGGAGCGCCCTACCGCTAGACAACGCGGCATCATGGTTTGGGGCGCTATTGCGTATGATTCCACGTCACCTCTAGTACGTATTCAAGGCACGTTAAATGCCCACCGCTACGTGCAGCATGTGCTGTGGCCGGTGGCACTCCCGTACCTTCAGGGGCTGCCCAATGCTCTGTTTCAGCAGGATAATGCCCGCCCACACACTGCTCGCATCTCCCAACAGGCTCTACGAGGTGTACAGATGCTTCCGTGGCCAGCGTACTCTCCGGATCTCTCACAAATCGAACACGTGTGGGATCTCATTGGACGCCGTTTGCAAACTCTGCCCCAGTCTCGTACGGACGACCAACTGTGGCAAATGGTTGACAGAGAATGGAGAACCATCACTTAGGACACCATCCGCACTCTTATTGACTCTGTACCTCGACGTGTTTCTGCGTGCATCGCCGCTCGCGGTGGTCCTACATCCTACTGAGTCGATGCCGTGCGCATTGTGTAACCTGCATATCGGTTTGAAATAAACATCAATTATTCTTCCGTGCTGTCTCTGTTTTTCCCCAACTTTCATCCCTTTTGAACCACTCCTCCTTGGTGTTGCATTGTCACTGTCAGTCAGTGTAATTTACAAAATTTTACTCATAATATCTTCTGTATTACAAACATAATCAACACATATACAACTTGTGCAATTAGTTAAAATAATAGTATACAAATTCTATTACATTAAAATTTACATTGCATTTATTTATTTTTTATTTTATTTTTTACCCTTTTTGGAACCTAACTTGCATAATGACCTGCTGCGTTTTAACCTGGTCCCTTTTGTCACTGCTTTTCAGACAAATGATAAGAGAGATAAGAACATGAAAAGGAACACAGTGTAGGATATCAGTAGACAAGGTAGCATAGAAAAGGAGGATCATTTGCAAATATGTAAATTTAAAATTACCTACATATTTGTGAATATTCACCAGAGTATGTGTACACGTACTTGTGTGGGAGGAGGCACTTCCGTGTATGTGTACATGTACAATTTAAGGAAAATAAATAATAATAATAATAATAATAAACACTATCTCCAAATCATTACCCAATAACATCCCGTGCTTGTGTTTCTCTTTCTGTTGATCCCTATTTCCACACTGAATAGCTACTTTCTTCATTCTTTTACGCCGTCGCCATAAGACCTATGTGTGTCGGTGCGACGTAAAGCAACTAGCATCCTTTTATGTTCACATTCCCCTGTTCCCATCTTTCTATACCGACTTGACTTGTAACTTCTTTGTTCATTTCCATGTTCCTATATACTTTCTTTCCGAAAACACTTCACTGTAATATCAAATAACCCCACATTATTCCCACTACTTCCCCAACAAATGGACAATGCTTAAATCATAAGTATAGAAATATCCATCATCCCTCTCGGTACATCACATTAAGACCAAAAAACATAAATCAGCCAATGTCCCAATCAATGAATGAATCAAACAACAGCATTTAGGGCTATTGGTTGTTTGTATAGAGAAAGATAATGGAAATATATGAAACAACTCCCATGGTAAATTATTTCAATCACTAAATCATCTTCCTATAAGTGAACATTTGCCAAAATTTGTCCGCATGAATTCCAACTTATCTTCATGTTGTGACCTTTCCTACACTAAAAGAACATGACTTAAATGTATTCATCAGCTAATGTCATTCCAAGCCATCTTTCCAATGACATCTCAGAATATACTGCTTAATCGAACAGCTTGTGTCCTTTCTCCAAGTCTTCCCAGCTGAAACTTTGCAACTTATCTGTAACACAACTCTTTTGTTAGAAATCACCCACAAGAAATGGAACTATTTCTGTGGATCATTTCCTGTTCTCCACTTAAGTAATACTGCTGATGGTCTCATATTCTCATTGTGGTTTTGCTGGAGACTTATATGCCCTCTCCTTTATAACCCCTAAATAACCTCATGAACATATTAAAACACCTGTAAATTTTATTTTCAATATGTTTATATGAATACCACAATGAAGATAAATACTTATTATGAATAACTAGGTACTTACAGAGATCCCCATGAAGAACTTTCACCCCATCAACACAACAATTCAAACCACAGAGGACTTTTTCTCTTTGTGAAACACATAACCTGACTTTTCACCCTGTCTACCAATATAGCATTGCCCGATGTCCATCTTACAATATTGTCAAGGTCGTTTATGCAGTTACTCACAATCCTGAAACTTATTTATTACAAAGAGCCTCATCACCTTTCTCAGTTCATTAATCAAATTGTTTATATATATCAGAAAATAAAGGTCTCATAATCCTATCCCATGGGACCCAATCCCATAATTGTTACAGGATCAAATAAAGCTTAACCTACTCTAATGCTCTGAGTTCTATTTTTTAGAAATACACCAGACGAGGCCAAATTTTAATGGTAAAAGCTATATTTCTATCTTCATGTAAATTATTGACCTTTATAGCCTTTGGTGGTAAAGTTACCACTTGGTATATCCCTGTCCACACTATTGTATTTTTTGTGAGAACCACAATGTAATTTCATTATTCATATGGTTTTGTTCACTTTTGTTAGTGAACATGTTCTGTTGTTTATTGACTATATCAGCATATTGTTGCTGTATAGAAGTAAATAATGTGACCTATTGTGAAGATTGTGCATTCAGTAAGTTACATGCATTATTGGTACTATCCACGAGTTCAGCTGATATTTCTTAATAGTGGTTCTAGAGAACTGTCAAATGTTGAGGTTATGGGGAGACGAAAGGACCTTTCGCCAAGAAAGGCATTGTCAGAGAGCTACTTGTTGAGAAACGTTATTCACAGCAAGATACATATTCTAGATTGCATCCATCACATCAATCTGTAAGTAGAATTTTAAAATGTGAAGATAAGGGGAAGACAAATTGTCAACAACGTGTTGGAAACTGTGGGCGAAAGAAGAATCTAACCCCAAGGAGGAAGCAAAACTGATTAATTTGTCAGTAAACAACCGCAAGGTAACTAGTTTGGATTTATGTAAGAAATTAGAAGAGTATGGGTCATTGGAACAAGCCAGGACTGAGAGACGAGAGCGTTTAATGCTAGAGCAAGACGACCTCAAAGAAAAGCGAAGATTACTCCTGCTATGGCTGCAAAGAGGTTCCAGTGGGCTAAGACTCTCCAGAATTGGTCATCTGATCAATGGAAACAGGCAAGTCCATGACAATTACTGTAATTCCTAAATTATCATTCATTATTCCATTTTAACCCAATCTAAGCGGTGTAACCGTACAGTACAGTAAATGTATGAAATTTTTCTTTCAAGCTGTACAGCTTATTTCTTTTAATGCTAGGCTTATTTGTTTTATTTATTTCAGGTTTTTTAGTGAAGAATCGGTATTTCCTGTCGAAGAAGAGACAAGTCAATGTGTCAGGAGTAGAAGCATTCCATCCAGATTGAGTGAAGCAGAGAGTGAAGCATCAAACTTCAGTGATGGTCTGGAGTGTGTTTCTTTGGTACGGCTGTGGACGATTATATATTGTAGAAGGAAATATGAGACGTGAGCTATATAGCATTAAGAACCCGTTTGATAGCTCAGGTGCAAGAGTGGTTTGGCCAAAGGGAATTTAGTTTTATGCAAGATGGGCTTCCTTGCCACAAAGCCTATAAAACAGTCCTGACATGAACCCCATAGAACATCCTTGGGCAATAGAAAAGAAAAGTCCGACAAACGAATATAACGACAAAAATTGGCTTTACTGTGAAGCTCGTTCAGATCTGGTGTCATGATGACGATTTAAAGAGTCAGTGTAAAATACTGTTTGAGGGTATGCCCAGTCTAATCAAGTCACTCACGGAAGCTAACGGGATGCATACCGAGTCGAAAGTCATCAACTTAAAAATTGGTAACATCTTATGTGCCCAATTCTCAATTTTTTTATGTTTAATAATTTGGCCACGTCTTTATAGTCACCCATTTAGCCACTATTTTATCTATCCCAACCACACTAATTTTTGTCAGTAGTTTCCCGAGATCTACCCTATGAAAATCCTTAGATATGTCAATCGTGACACATTTGACCACGTGAATCTAATAGCCACACAGTGCTACTACACAAATTATTCATTCATCTGCTATAGCTGCTTCACACATACACTAATCAATATTTCGAAGAATTGACTTTCGTATTGTCCCCTTCAACTTTGGCCTACAATGCATATTTTCTTGTATGTGGAAATGGGATGTTATCATTCTTTCATTAAGGGTGATATATTACAAGCTTATGCCAACAGAGTCGTGTCTTCTTATAGAGGACCGGTTTGGACAGGCAGGGAGCGCAGTATTGATTACTCAATCGACCAGCCAGCTGAGCCATGTGACCTACTGGGAAACTTTCAAGGCCGCTCTAATTAGCAGAGACAGTATTATCTAAAATTATGAGAACCTCACAGGTGAAAGTACGATGTTCAATTACGAGACGACATAGAGACACACCCACCCGGGTAAATGCTTAAATACCTGTGTTTTTGGAATAAACGCTCTCATCTCTTATCTTCTGGTAGTCGTCGAGTGAAGCAGATTTTCGAGAACTAAGTTACGTACTGTTCTTCGATATTTTCCACGTGGTTGTGTGCGAGAACACAGTCTAAAGTCTTTGTGTCAGTTTCAGCTATTACCCAGTGAAGAGAGAAGAGGACCTCTACGTGTTCGGTAATCTTCGGCAGGATGTTTCACCCATCGCCCGACGGAGCAGTCTACAGGATTATGGATATCGACACACTTGTCAGTCAAGGAAAGCACCAGATTGTTTGTCCTCCCGTCTGTTTGTCGCAGTAATATTCATTATTAATTAACATGCTCGAAGATGCAAAGCTGCTGCATCGCGACTTTGTGATCCTTCACTCACAACATTGTAAATTCAATGAAATACTAAACGAAGGAATCAATAAGCCCAACGGTTTGATTACAATAGAAGTTCTATATGGCCCCCTCCTATTTTGGTGCATAGTTCACAATGGTGTAGTAGTTAGTGACCTCTGGACTCTGTCCAGGATGTGTAGTGTGTGGCGAACGACTTGGAAAGCTGTCTGTATTCTTGGCACAAGTATGTCTTCTCTTTCTATGGAGATCACATAGTAGTCAATTTCTGTAGAACAAACTGTACACTGCCTACCGGAGCTCGGAAGCGACTATGCGAAATGATCGAGAAACTTGTCCATTCTCACCGAGCATTACCTCTGTCTCCCACTTTTCACTTCCCCTCCGTTGCCTATTCTGACGCACAGCAACGAGCAGCGGCTGACGCTCTGGTATAGTAAATAGAGTAAATAGTTCATTTCCTGAAAAAGAAACATTTCTACGGCAATCCAACTGCACCATCATCTTAAACATTACAAGAAGGGCAACTCTGATTTATTTGTCAGTACAGTTCTGATACACCTTGGACACAGGTAATTACAGTGAGTGCGCCTCGATTCAGATTTCTTAGCCACACGTTCGGCAAAGACAATCCTTTCCCTTAGTTCTGGAGTCTTTTGTGAAAGCCAATTTATATACAGTATTCCTCTGTCTTTTTTTCACCTCTTCTTGGACTGGAATCATCCATAAGAACGCTTGATTTTCAATACAGTAGGAACTAGTTTATCTGGTACCGAATATTACTGTGACGGTTGCAGTGAAAGATCCGTAGAATGTGTCCCCATGTTGCCAATTGCATTCAGGTCAACGAGAGGAAAATTTATGCTGTCTGCTAGGGTCCCCTTCCAGTTTTTAAACTTCTACCACTTGAACTTCTCGGGGGCATTTATCATTCCACCTCTACGGTGCATAGAGGTCATTAAATCCGCTATGCCTACCTTATGCAGAGGTGGTACACAGTCAGATGATATGACATTCACATCCTTTGTTGGTTGGAGATCACGGTGCTGAACAACGATAAGGTCAATTTGCTTGCTGCAATCACCACAAGTGAAACCTAAAATATGAGTTCCATCACCATATCAGATACCGAAGGTATTACCACCATGGCAGGTATAAAAATTATTAATGTGACCAACATGCGCATTATGATCACCACAGAGAAGTGGAAACTCATCTTCAGGACACGCTGCAACATGATCTCGTAGCTACTGCCAACGTTGTTCCTTACCCAGGTCATCACAGCCAGATTGTGACAGAGAAAACACAAGTTCGAGAGGATGCACTGTCGAGTGTAATTGACGTAAGGCTGTCTGAATAGCGCTGAACCTCAGTAAATCAATCTTGTAGGCTTGCACACACAATGAAGTCAATACCATTTTTGCCGGATGTAACCTGGTAAATAAGTTCATAGACATCTCTGATGTCATGAGATTTCTGGCCATTCCAAAGCAAGCAAGTTACTATCTAATTAACATAGATACTCTTCAATTCTAAACCGGACTTACATTATCCTAATTACAGCAGGTTAACAGAAACAATAGAAGTAACTACATTTCCAAGCAGATATCTCCCATACCATGAAAAGATTAAGAAAAAATAAAGCAGAATGATATTTACTAATAAACTAACTGTTCTACAATAACTCTAAGCCACATTTAGATGTATCCTAAATACAAAACTGAATAAAAACATTCCTAAACTATGAATCTATGGAACTTCGGAGAGTGTAAATTTTCATTGACTATGTACATAACATTTAGTTTCCTTGTATTATGAAAGAGACAAAAAGGTGGAAAGTTTGAATGTAATTATCAGTCAAAGAACAGTGGCCAGTTATAATCATAAATTTAAACCTTACTAATGAAAGCTAATTTAACATAACCTACAGCATTTTGTTTATTTGATGGTTTCTACCTTTTCTCTTTCACACCGACACAGATAGGTCGTATGGCGGTGATGAGCAATAAATGGCTACGAGTGGGAAGGAAGCAACTGTGGCCTTAATTAAGGTACAGTAACACCATTTTTTCTGTGAAAATGTGAAACCATGGAAAACATGCACTTCAGGGCCGTCGACATTGGGTTCGAACCCAGCATCTCCCAAATGCAGGCCGATAGCTAAACGGCCATTTGCTCAGTACCACAAAGAAGCAATTGCTTGAATTTCTTTCCTTCCAATACTTATTGTGAGGGTATCTTAATATGTAATTTCAAAGAATATGTTAAATAGCAAGTCCTTATTTTAAGAATTCGGTGTTTAAGTTCCCCAGGTTTACATGCACATTTGGACATAGGTTTTCATATACATGTCCAAAATTTGACGATACATGGGGATACTTGGGAAAAGTAAAGAGTAAAGTAGAACCCCAAATTCACATCCTTCAAAATTCTATGCAGAGCATGCTTTCCTCCCTTGAAGTCAAATTTTGTGAATGATTGAAATACACTAATGACCTTAATATCCAGAACAGCTTGAAAGACTAGAGATAGGAAGTTCATATCAACAGTACATGTGGACTAGTATGTTCTGACTCAGGCGGTTAAGGCGCTGGCCTTCTAACCCCAACTTGGCAGGTTCGATCCTGGCTCAGTCCGGTGGTATTTGAAGGTACTCAAATACGACAGCCCCGTGTCGGTAGATTTACTGGCACGTAAATGAACTCCTGCGGGACTAAATTCCGGCATCTCGGCGTCTCCGAAGACCTTGGGACGTAAAACAAATAGCATTATTATTATTATTATTATTATTATTATTATTATTATTATTATTAGTATGTTCTGAATAAATGAATAGCATTTGAACCATGTCGACCCTCAGGCACAAGGTCCACATCGATATCTCTACGCACCACAATCGACAGGTAAACTGTGCCTGCGGCTCTCGTTGTCGCTGTAAACCAATGTCAGTGGATCAGTGTGACTTGAGCAGACGTGCAGGATGCCTCGCAGACGTATGCAAGAAAAGTACTGTCAAATGAGTGAGTCTGAAGGGGGCATGAGAGAACCTGATACATCTATCTGGGAAATTGCAACTCGTGTGCAAAGAAGTGTGTCGGCAGTGCAACAGGTGTGTATAGAACGTTCACAGAAGGCTGTAGAACACAAATCAGAACCCCCAACCCCGAGAAGGTCGACACCTCATGCGAATGGCATTGAAGCAGAGATATGCGTCCTCCTCGGCTCTGGCGCAATATTGGAACAGTGTAACATATCGTACTTTCAGGAGTGACAGTCCGTCCCAGTTTATTACGATCTGGGTTACCGTCGTCCACTTCTCCGCCTACCATGCTACACTGCAATGGTGTATGGAACGAGGTCACTGGGGACAGGAATGGCAGCAGGCAGTGTTTTCAGACGAATCCAGGTTCTGTCTGTTTGAAAATGATGGCCGCATTTTGGTTCGCCGCAGACTGGGGGAGAGACATCATATTGACTGCATTCACACGAGACATACAGCGCCAACTCAGGGCATTATGGTGTGGGGCGCTATTGGATACAACCACAAATCACAGTTGGTGCGTACTGTTACCAGTTTGAACTACGTGAATGACATCCTGCAGCCCGTAGCCATACCCTTTCTGCACGACACCCCAGACGCCTTATTTCAACAGGACAATGCGCGACCACATATCGTTGTACGAACACGTGCCTTCTTGGTTTCACAGAATGTCAGACTGTTGCCTTGGCCCACCTGATCACCGGACTTGTCGCTAATTGAAAATGTGTGGGATATGGTGAAAGGACGGTTGGGGCGCTGTGACACAATACCAGCCACCAAAGTTGAACTGTGGAACCAGGTGAATGCAGCATGGATGGCTATACCCCAGGGCACCATTCGCGCCTTAAACGTGTCGATGCCATCACACATGGAATCAGTGCCCTTTGAGGACACACTGCCTACTAGGCAACGGGATACATGTCGACTCTGGGTGACTGAAATGCTAATCGTTTCTGCAGAATATACCAATGAACATGTCCTGTGAATATGAACTTCCTGTCTCTAGTCTTTCAAGGTGTTCTACTTTTTACGAACATTAGTGTAGTTCTATCAGATAAAGTGTGTTGATATTGTAAGTCTTCAATTATTTGAATTTCATTAACAGTGTAGTGCAATAGCAATCACGTGTTAAAAATCATAGACCAATTTGTTTAACTTAGAACCTAAAAGACGAATTGGGATGGATACGATGTATTTATTTGTGAATGTTTATAGAATATGACACCCCATCTTGCATAATTTCATCAATGAAGTATAAATTGTCACCTAAATGTTATTCATGTATATTAAGGACTAAACTTATGATATAAAAATAAGTTATGTCGAAAGTAATGAAATTGGATGTAAATGGTCGAGTGTTAATAATAGGCCTTAATGACATAGGATGCTCTATTTATGAAGGCAGATAGTGCTCAAAGGAAGTAGCCTAGCTTTGTCCAGTGACAGAATGGTACCATAGCTCATATTTATGATCATTGAGGAAGTAGCTTTTTTTTGCTGGTTGCTTTACGTCGCACCGACACAGATAGGTCTTATGGCGACGATGGGACAGGAAAAGGCTAGGGGTGGGAAGGAAGCCGCCGTGGCCTTAATTAAGGTACAGCCCCAGAATTTGCCTGGTGTGAAAATGGGAAACCAGGGAAAACCATTTTCAGGGCTGCCGACAGTGGGGTTCGAACCTACTATCTCCCGAATACTGGATACTGGCCGTACTTAAGCGACTGCAGCTATCGAGCTCGGTGAGGAAGTAGCAACGAATACTGCATTATGGAGATATATTATTGAGCACATGAGGCGACAAGCGCAGTTTAAGGTAATAATCACTTTCTGTGCTCAGTCAACAACCCCGAGCTTGTCTAATTAAAAACGTATCTAATTAATGCAAATTTTAAATCATTATTGTCTGTCTTCTATAATGTGAGGAGATAGATTGACAAATCTTCTTTATGTCCTAAAGTGATCATTCTTCCAGTTATTCGATCATGATTCTTATAGCGAGAGTGACATAAGTTATCGAATGTTCATGAAGTTAAAGTTCTCAAAAAATTATGAAGATACATAATGTAACAATTATGCCTAATTAAAATGATTAACCTCACATGACCTTATATTGGGGGGGGGGGAATTTGAAAGTAGGGCTTGGCCAAGAGTGTAAGCTTAACCTAACGGGCACGGATTCGACTCGGGGCCTAACATCGCTGGCCCTGGATCCAAACCTAGGCTTAACCTTAAAAGGTCATTAGCTTTACAGACAAGTTTGATGTCCAAGAGTACTGGCTGACTTTATCAGGCATGGATTTTTTGCCCGATTTAACCTTACAAGGGCGTTATAGACTCGAGTTTGAGATTCGATCCCAGGGTTAACCTAGCTAGACAAGATGAGACATGGTCCATGGGATTTAGGAGCTGAGTTTGGAAATGGATGGCGGCCATTCACATTATTTTAATAGGACAAGGGAGATGGTATAAAGCTCAATGGATCTGCTATATTCATAGGGGCATAACGCTGAAAGGTGACATCAGGTCATGGAACTGAGTGACTGCAAAAGGCCAAAAGCGCAAAAATGATAAGATCAACATGGCAAAAGGACAAATGTGCAAAAGTGTTAAATGGCTACAGGACAAAATGGCAAAAGGGCTAAAACTAAAGGGCGAAAGGGAATGAGCTACGGTCTAGGGCTTAAGAGCTGAACGTGGAACAAGATGGTGGTACGGAACTACGGAGATGGTGAAACGTTTAATGTGTGCGCATTATTCACAGGGACATACCGTTATATAGCTACCTCAAGGTCCTCAAGCTGAGCGACTGCAGAGTCAAAGATGCTAGCATGTAGGCTGATGCGTAATGTGCTGTTGGCATTTAGTGCGTGGAACCCCAATATTCTTATTATTGTAACAATTTGAGCTCAAAGATTTGAATTCTGGAGGCTTATAGTATCTTATAATACTGTTGATATCACTCAAGGGATTAAAACTTAAGTGTTCAGAACTGGAAAAAAATGATCGCACTACATATGACCGGGAATTGAACACAGAGCTTATCCCTTTGGACTGATGAGTATCTTGCTAAGTAAATGACTGCACACTGAAAGTGTCCATTTAATTCAAAACACCTAACGTTTGAGCTGAGGGAGAAATTAAAAATCCCCACACCAACTGGGAATATAACTCGGCAATCTTTCCCTTCGACTGCTGACTACCATAGTAACTAAATGATTGTGTGTTAAATTCTAAAACACAGAACCTTTGAGCTACAAGGAATGAAAAATTCGCAGACCCGACTAGGATTCGAACCCGGGACTCATTTCCTTGGGAAGTAAGCAAGCATGCTAAATAAATGACTGTACATTAACAGCTTATGTGTTTCACTAAAACACCTAGCTATAGCAATACAAGATTCAAAGGAAAAAATCATCAACAAAACTAGAATTTGAACATGGAGCTCGCTTGGACGCAAAGCCGAAGTGCTATTCAAATATCTAACACCAAAAATTAAAACTTTTAATTCTGAGCAAAGAAAACAATCGCTGAATTTGGTTCTCAAACCTGGAGCTAACTTCGAGTCAGAACTAAAGGTCTTAAGTTCACAAGAAGAAAAAATGTTAAAAGTTCTCAACCCGACCCGGAATCGCTGACGGGCTTTTCTTTCACGGAAGACTAAGTGTGAACGATTAGCACAAACTATGTCAATTGAATGTGGAAAGAGAATGCAACAAATTCTGTACTGAGGTCGTGACATATGTGCGTCTTAGCAAAAAAAAAGATTGATTCCTAGAACATTCTGATTAGACTTGGAAATATTTGCTGTGTCATGAAATACAAAGTTCATTGTTTTTGCAATTAGCCTAGTATGCACATCTCAGCAAAAGAACATTGGCGGTACGAGCAAGTTGACTAGACTTCGAAGTAACTTATTTGGTAAGACAGGGAATACAAAGTTTATTGTTCGCGCATTGAGCTCTACGCTACAGATTTGAACCCTGGAGACGTGTAATTGCCTGCTGGTTTACATCAATTGGTAACTAACATTAGAGAAGCGAGCAGATAAAAAAATCATCAGGCCGCCTGGGAATCAAACTAACATAACAGCTAAAGGAATCAAAACCCACAACCTTCGAGCTAAAAGAAATTAATAAACCACCGACCAGACTAGGAATCGAACGAGTGGCTTCTTTACACGTGCATGAAACGAGCATGCTAACTAAATGACTGTACATTAAAAGTTTGTGTGTTTAATTGAAACACATCAAGTTCGACTTCCTTTCACGGGGTAGTCGACAACAACAAAATTCGCTTTACGTCTTAATAACTACACTCGAACGTTTGAAAAGTTTGAAATAATAATTTTGAAGATCCAAGCTGCTGTCGTACTGAATACTCAACATTCATGCACTTTAACCGCCTGAGCTACTCAGCTAGACAATTAAACTATTAAGTGCCAAAACACACCCACACACTAATAATGATAATTGTACCGGGAGGTACACCTCAACCCCGTGCATTTAAATGAAGCGCATTGAAGAACGTTACCTATCACATAAAAATTGAAACAACTAGTGCAAGAAGTTGGGACGTTGGTCAACAGATGTCACTACTAAAGTGATAGAGTGTGTTATATTTAGGTGTCTTAAACAGACTGCATTTCTTTTGTTCCTTTTTGGTGTATCATAGTTGGCAACAGCTATTTCAAGACGTTCGGATATTTCTCCACAGATGCCTCTATTAAACAACTGATGTCATGCACTCTGGTGTAAAGTAGAACAACTAGAAATTTATATAAATTTTGTGTTTATAGATTTCCCGAACTGAACGGATTTTCTTTGCTTTTGATACTACCAGGTTTTCAACACTTCTTACTCATCCCGCCAGCCTTGAAGTCTGGCAAATCAAAAATTTTGTGTATTTATTTTTTAGCCACTAATAGGCTTTTTGTAACTTTTCGACTGTCCAATAAAAATGATGGGGTGTGTCTGGTCTTAGCCCAGAGCCTTCTCGAACCTTCCTCTCGGGTATAAAAGCATACGCTTTTTCGAGTTATCTTGTTTTACTGATCGTCGTGCTCTTGAGTGTGTGTGCTAAGAGAGGAGTCGGGGGTCTTATCCATCGGCAGGCAGAATATCAGCTAAAGTAATGGCCACCATTTTCCATTTCAGTAGTTATGTATACTTCTCTTTCTTCTCATGTAATTGTTCGAGTAAATCAAGTGTGCTTAACTAAAATTCGGGACTAGAGTGTGTGACACCCTCTCGAGTTCCCTATCAACTTGTTTTTGAGGTGACTATGTTTTTGTAACCATATTCTATCTGTAGCCTTGTAACTTAAAATTCCTCTATATAGTCACCTCAGTTGTGTGGGATTAGCCTCTGCATCGTCGGGCCACTAGCCCAAGTAGAGTTGTAATCTTTGATTTCAAGGAGCGCAAGTTTCCGCCTCCATATTTTTTTTTATTTTTGGGCCGGTATAATCAATTGAAATGGTCTTGTTAAATGTAGGTTTTGCCTAGAGAGGCCAGAAAGTGTAAATATGATTGAGCAAGACGCTCTTGTCACTAGTGTAAAAGTTAAAGGCTGTAAGGCTTTGGGAGTGTAGTCTCCTCAGTAGAATTGTAGAGCATTGAGGCTCTTTTATTCAAATGTATACATATTTATGTGATATTGAATGGTGCCTTTGGAAGGCGATAACTGGTAACCTTTGAAGCAAAGTGCTCTTGAAAATTGTGATTTAAAATTTCCTCTAAAACAAACTGGGAGATTCGTCTGCTTGCCTATCTAACTAAACGCAAGAGTAGTGGCGTAGGGACCTTTTAAATAGGGAGCTGGAAGCTCAAATTTTGTAATTAACCTCTTGTAGGTTTTTCTGTTTTTATATTTTGTATAAACTACCTCTGTACCTGAAAATTTGTTGTTTGTTAAAATTTAATATCAGAAAAGAAATATAACCTTTATTCTAAAGTTTTAAATTAATCCTTGACTATCGTAGATAGACGCATTCAAACCAGCACCTTCTTTCACCTCTCTGTGATCCACGAAAACTCGGTGACAATAATAATAATAATTTAGGGGATCCAACTCACCTTCATATTGAACATTTAAGATGCATACCCAATAAGAAAAAAAGCTGGAGACGGAATTTAGTCCTGCAGGAGTCAGCGTCTTATCAGAATCATCTACCTGGTAATAAATAATAAAATCCCTGTCCCAGCTCCGAATTACCAAATTTAATAAACTTAAAGTAGCCTGCATTACACACACACACACACACACACAGACACACACACACACACACACACACACACACACACACACACACAAAAATAAGAATTTAGAGGATCCAAACCACATTTGCACTGAATATTCTACATGCATACCTAATAATAAAAAGAAATCTAGTGCCGGAATGTAGTCCTGCAGGAGTTTGGATCTTGTCAGAATTACCATATCAAGAATAAAACCCCAACTTAACTGGGAATTACAAAATCTAGAATATTTAAATCAGCCTGGATTACACCTACGTGCACATTATTCCTGTAATATTCAATCATTACCAAGCAAAATGCTTATCCTGAAACATAGACATGTTCAACATTCAGTTGTCAGAGACCAAAGGGGTTACTCTACTCTAGTTTCTAACAAGTACGCTCACAGAAACACAAGTCTTCATGCAGCATTTAATAATGGATCAGATAACTCATGAAACCTAACCAGTTCTTAAAAAAATTGAGGTAAATCTGTGATGGATAGGTTAGTATAATTACATACGAAAGGTAAAAGATGATCGTCGAAGAGACATATGCAAGTGCCGGCCAACAAGGGGTATACCAAGGATGGTACACGGGGGGGGGGGGGTTAGTGTTACGATCTCCGCTACATGCTACGTATATTTCCTACCTTCGCATGCTGTTTTCTCCGACCACAACGCCACTGCTTCACTCACTCTACTGCTCTGCTCACCTGCCGCCTGCCTACTCTGTCCATACCGTGTCTCTCCCGTTCTTCTCCACGCATCGCCTTCTCCGCTTGCTGTGTGTGTTTGTGTTATCCTGATTATGACCTTCTTATTTCTGGAACATGCTGGCTTTCAGCTTCTCTATTCATCTCGACGCTTCCATACCGCAATATATTCTATCCTACACTGCTCTAAAATTGAGCCTGCCTTCGTCTTTGGAGAAGTGGAGCACCGAACAACTGTGCTACGTTTATATTGTCAATACCATCTGGACTATAATTCTTCGCATTATTTCGTGAGCAAGAGTTATCATGACGTTATTTTTTCATTAGATTCTTCTTTGGGCCATCTGTCCCGGTTTGAACTTTGCTTTCGGCAGCTTATTTCGGCATCAAATTACATATGCGAGTCATTATTCCTACTAAATATTTTTAAACACGAACTGTACAACGGACAATGGAACTTCGATCTCACATTATCTGCTCTCTAAGAGCACTGCTAAATTTTGCAATAATAATAATAAAACATCCTGAAGTCTAACTACACCCGGCGAAGAGAATCCTTTCCCCAGTTCGATCCCTACTTCCATTCCCATTTTTCCCTTCTTTTAGCATATTTTCTTCTCATTTTTTTAGGTTCTTTGAGTTTACCACTCTTTATTGTTCGCTTATACTTATTCATACGTTTTTTTATGTATTTCTGATATTCTTTATTGTAAATATGGCACAATTCCCTTGTCTTCTTTATATGCTTTATTGTCTGCAAAGCTCTTGTTGGGCATTTACTATCTTGTTGAGAAATGTTTAATTACTTATTTACTTATCGTTAAATATGGATCTTATTTACGTTGTTAACCTTTGGTTTTCTCTTGTCCCTATAATTTTCTCTTAGCCTAGTTCCTTCTCACTGCGTGTTTCTGACATTATTCAATTATTATTACTATTACTATTATTATTATTATCATTATTATTTATTGTGTTTCTTCTTCCACTACTTGTATGCTTAATCTAATCTATCTATTAACCATTACTATAACTATATTACCTCAGCATCGTACGTACATAACGATGATAGCAGGGCGACAGAAGATATAAACAACACACAAGCAGTCACGCAAATAAAAGGACACAAGTGTATGAACAAGGATTGGCTACTTCGGATGTACTGAAACACAAGACACAACAAGTTACAAGTAGTACTGCACAAAAATATTGAAAAATATTTCAAAATTAATCACAAAGGAAATATTACAAAGATCAGTGAGAGTGACACCAGCATTTACAATTAGACTCATTAAAAAGAACAGATGATTCCTAACCAACTGTACAATAAGAAACATCAGGGAGGATATCGAAGTAAAAAAGAATAGGGGAAACACGCTGACTTAGTGACAAGACGACTAAAAATGAACATAATCGTCAACACTACAGTTTGTTGCCATGGTCCCAGATGGCTGAATCAAAATCCCTAGACTAGCCCAAAATGAAAACATAATGTTCAAATTAATCTCCCAATTCAAAAACTGCCACTAATGCTTCTTACAGTCATGCATGGTGATCTGTTCATAATAAAAGTTGCAAGACTAAACAAGGTATAGAGAGTAGCTGTATATTGTTTGCAAATTATCTCACATTAATTCAACAATGGTACAAACGTTTATTCAGATCCACCTATTCAGTACACATAGCGTTCTTATAATTAAGATTTACATCTTGTCTTACTAATTTAACGGGATATGTTTCACCCATTGCATGGGCATCGCCACCCGTGATCTCATGCCTAAAGAATAAAAATCAGGATCCTGATTACTCTAGTCAAAGTGTTACATAGAGAAACATGTGTGTTATAAAAATGAGGAAACTTGTTGTAAGTTCACAAATGACAATTTACACAATTAATGCATGTCTAAGAAATGTGTGAGAATAATGGTTAATGTTGGTGCAGTTTTACATTGATATCTTTACAACAATTAAAAAATAGCCAATGTCTATATTTGCATGAACAATAAGAATGTCTATGGCTAAAATTATGGCCTCAGGTTACAAGTTTAAAATATGAATGGAACCTGGTTTAAGGCAACTCAATTTGAAGTCATAGAATGGTTACTATGAACCTTAAGTTGTTTTTAATTGAAAGATGACATTGAATATTCTTGTAAGAAGCTTGTAGTGTTATCAGAGTGTGTACAGCTGTGTGACTGATTGAGTTGTTACTGTTATTAAACAGTGTCCACCAAATCCAGATTTTGAAATTCCCTGACATTTCCTTGTTTTCCAGACATAAAAACCAGTTTTTTCCCTGACACACAACGACAAAAAATAAAATTATAAAGGAAGTTTCCAGCTATGACAGCAATATTAAAATAACTTTGGAAGCTCAACATCCAAAAACTAAATGAGTAATTAATGTGCAAATTAAATTTTATAACTAATCTTGGAAGTTGAATTTATTCTAATTAAATTCAATTTAAGATTTTAACAGAATTGATTACCATTACTGTTGCAGCAAAGAAATTCCTTTGCCCATAGACACCAAATACTGTTGAGCTTCTGTTCTTCTAATTCTTTCAGCAACAAAGTGGCAATGAAAACCCTGGCTGCAAACACAAATTGTCCTCTGCCTACCACAGCTACACAATGAACTCTATCACATATGACTCCACTTCTTCTTCTTCTTCTTCTTCTGCCATTACAGAAGGTTCACCAGAGGTAAGATGTCTACAGAATTACCACTCAAGAGAGCAAGTACCCAAAGCTGAGATTATATGGTGCATGCATACTGTCATGTAACACCATTATTTACGAGCTAGTGAAGCTAGTGTATGTATGTTCCCTGTAATGTTTCCAGACTCTGAAATTGCTTCGAAAGTTCAACTGCACAGAACGAAAGTTGCATATACAATCACTCATGGTTTGGCTCCCTATTTTCACAAACAAGATCTTGAGAAGTGTAGTAAGTGCATACGTTTCACCGCTGGTTTTGACGAGTCACTGAATAAAGTTTCTCAGATGGGCCAAATGGATCTTGTAATTTGCTGTTTCAATCCTGATACTAATGAGGTATGCACTTGTTATTTTGATTCCGTGTTTCTTGGTCACTCTACCTCCTAGAATTTGTTACATGTTTTTTTGCAAGCACTGCAAGGACTCAATCTAAAGAACTCTAACAAATTTCAATGGGTGGTCCAAATGTTAATAAAAAGTTCCTTCAGGATATTGGTAATTTATTAAATGATGATCCAGAGGCTCCTATTTTAGTGAACATTGGACCTTGTGGCTTGCATACTGTGCACAATTCATATAAAATGCCAGTAAAAGAAACCCAGTAGAATATTGCAGAGTTTCTTCATGCACTTCACTTCTTGTTTTGATACGTTCCTGCAAGACATTATTCAGGTTCAAACGTACTTCCTTTGAAGTACTGTGCTATAAGATGGCTTGAAAATTCGAAAGTCACTGAATGTGCTATAGATAACCTACCTAATGTTGACAAATATGTGGAATGGAAAAACAGAGGCAAAAAAATCCCAAACTGTAGCAGCTTCAAAAGAGTATCTACCTCACTATCACTAACATAGTGTATGCACTTCCTAACAATATCCGACACTAAAATAGGAATACGTACATTATTATTATAAATAAAAGAAATAAATTATTTGCAGCTAATGACTGGCATAGGAAGGATGTTTTGGCTGACTGAGACCATGGTGCCAATTTTTGTGGAGTCACATTCTTCTCACTTGTCTTTGATGAACTATACTGAGGTATGGTACACAGATGAACAATATACTAACCAATGCACAGACGTAAATAAAATTACATCTACACTGAAGACTATTAAACCTATACCGTAAACGCCGAGCCAGGTAGCTTAACTACATGGCGATGTATTGTAGACAATATAGTTGGCAGCCAGGTTTAAAGATTGCACTTAAACTATATAAATCGATATGAATGGCAGCTTAGGACTGGTTGGATCAAGACTGAATACACAGAATCATGCTTCAAAAACTTCAAACCAAAAAACAAACTTTCATCTTACAATGTGATGTCACTTCATTTTACATCTTGTTCTGTATTCACGAAATTACACGTGATATTACAAGCCACTAGTCATGCCTCAAGCTTTCGAACACAGATAGATAGATAGATAGATAGATATATAGATAGATAGATTGATTGACTGATATGGTGTATTTTAACTGGCAAAGTTAGGGACACGTGTCCCTGTCTTACTCTTAACCAGTGAAATACATAAATAATATAAAATAAAATTAAAAAGAGACAAACAAATTACTATGCTACTGTGCTACCCTACTGTACATAAAATATCTATTATAAAACACAATATAAATTTACATTTCCTATGTATAATAATATAATAACTGCTAAAAAAACATACAACGAATTGCAACAGTAATAATAACAATAATAATAATAATAATAATAATAATAATAATACAGACAAACCTAATACTTGCAATTAATATGTCCAATTCCAGACATATATTACACTGACAAATGTTAAAATTTTCGGGTTTTTATTGTTGGCAAAAAACATCACAAAATAGGGATTGGGATAAGGTTAACTATGCAGGGAACCACAGCTGAGTACTCTCTAATACTATTGATGAATGATATTATAATAATAATAATAATAATAATAATAATAATAATAATAATAATAAGATGAAGAAAGGCCAGAATGAGAAGGAGAAGAAGAAGATGAAGAAAAACGGAATCTGTCGCACTACAAGCTTGTTTCATAGAGATATTTTGAGCACATACTTTTAAATCTTCCCAGGTTTGATATCCTTCTGACCTCCTGCGGAAGGAAGTCCCATTCACAGCTGGCCACAACAGTGAAGGAATTGTTGTAGGTTGAGGATTTATGCTTAGGATTAGCGAGCAATATCGAGCTCAGCGCCCTGATGTTTTTAACATGGTGTTCAGGGAGACTATGAAATCGTTCATACAGGTAGGATGGGGATTGTAAGGTAAAGATTTGGTGCAATGAAGTCAGGGTATGCAGCTTGCATCTGTTTTCAAGGCGTAGCCATCCGAGGTCGACATAAGACTGGGTAACATGTTCTGACAATTTCAGATTACATATAATTCTGACACAAGCATTCTGTGCACATTCTAGTTTATCTCGAAGCTCAGTTTTCACGTCTGTGTAAACTACATCACAATAATTGAATATTGGAAGAACGAGGGTTTCAACTAGTTTCATCTTTAAATTGAATGGGAAAGTAAATTTCAAATTGTTTAATATGTGCAGCATTGCAAAAAATCGTCTACTCACTGATATTGTCTGATCCGTCCAAGAGAAGTGCTGGTTAATGATCACTCTGAGATTGTTTACCTCTTGCAGGAGGGTAAAGCTTCATTCTGAAGTCATACATCAGGGATGGACATGTGGTAATTACTGGAAATAAGTCTTGGATGGGCAAATGCTATGATTTGGGATATTTTGGGCTTAAAAATAAATCCATGCTGGAAAAACCATTTGCTTATGGCCCCTAGATCCATGTTAATTTGCTCAATTGCTTTTAAAACATCTGTTGGTTTTGCATGGATGTATAATTGTACGTCATCAGCATAAATGTGACATTTACAATGTGTCAGCTCTTTAGCTAAGTCATTGACATAGACTGAAAACAGCAAGGTTGCTAGGGTTGACCCTTGCGGGACACCTGTTTCACATATGGCAATGATGAAAAGGTACCTTGATTGACAACACGTTGACGTTCATGTAAATAGGCTCCCATCCATCTCAGAGTACTGTAAGAGAACCCTAGGCGATATAGTTTGGATAGGACAAACTCATGGTCTACAGAGTCAAATGCTTTGCTGAAGTCCAATAAGAGTAGAATTGTCAGTTTTTGCTCATCAGTAGCCTGTCTTTCAGTCATGCTTAATAAGGTAGTACATGAACTGTGATTTCAGCAGAAGTCTCACTGGTGTGGGTCCAGTATGTCATGGTCGTAGAGATAGTTCGTGATTTGATTATGCACCATGTGTTTGAGTCTCTTGGCTGTTATAGACAGTATATTAATAGGTCTGAAGTTACTGTTTAGTGTAGGAGATATTATTTTCAGTAAAGGATGTACCAGGGCTATTTTCCAGACATTTGGAAATACACTGTTTTGAAGGGAGAAGTTGAATATGAATGTCAATACTGTAATAATGGCGTCGAATTTCCTTTAGCTTTATAATACATAGATTGTACACCCCTGTGGATTTAGTTTTAATTCACAAAATAGCCGCTTTCACTTGCAGGGGTGAGACATAACTACAATAAAATTTGCCTCTGCCTATGGGTGGTGTGTTATGTGCCCTCAAATGATTTTATTTTGCTTCTTCGAATAATTGAACATGGGAGGATACAAAGTGATCATTCAAATCAAGAGAAATCTCCAAATTGTGTACCTTGTCCGGTTTATTTAAGGCAAATAGTTGCATTGACTTCCATAAGGTAGCGGGACTTAGTAGGGTTTTATAAGATCATGGGCGTAATGTAGTCGAGCGTTTCTTACTGTCTGAGTCGCTTTGTTACGTAGTCGATCGTAATAGATAAGGATTCCTCCATCAGGTAATGTTTACATTTCCTATGAGCTGCATCCCGCATAGGCATCATTGCTCTAATATCATCATTTAGCCATGGGGAGAGACTTTTACAGATGCATGCTGTTCATAGAGGGGCGTGTTTGTCAAAAGTATGTAGTATCATGTTACTGAAAGTCATGGCCATGTCATCAATGTTAGTTTTATGAGTTATATGCTGCCATGGCATCGAAAAAGAGTCTTATAATAAGTTTTCATTGTCAATACGGTTATAGTCTCTGTAAGTTACGTACTTAGGTTTATGTCTGGGACACTGCAGTGCGTAAGACATAACGATAATATCATGGGCTGACAGTCTGGGAGCAGGCATCTGGCCATGATATAAAACTCTGTCAGGATGGTTCGTTACTATCAGGTCCAGTAATGTGTGTGGTTTTAGTATGCTGAGAGGGGGAAAGTGGCAGGATCACCATACTGCATGCCTGAAACGTATTCAATAGATGGGTGGTTCCAGATGAATCTGGATCTAGAAAGTTTGTATTGAAGTCGCCCATCGTTATAACATGTTCTCATATAGGTAACAGTCTGTTAAGATCAGTGTCTAAGTCATTCAGATGGCGGGCTTTATGCAGCTTGTATACAGCACCTACTAAGCATTTCACAGTAGAGAGCTGCATCACTATGAACATGTACTCAGATTTTCGCTCATACTGTTGAGGCGACTGGCAGATAAATTGAAGTTTCAAGCGCGAAGAGACAAAAGCACAGACCCCACCTCCCTCTTTGCCAAGTTTGTCATTCCTCAGAAGGCAGTAGCCAGGTAATTCGAAAATCTTAGCCTGATATTTGACTTTCAACTAACTTTCACTGCATAAGATTATATCAAAGGACAGTGGTATGAAAATCACTTTTAGTTCATCTATACGAGTTTGAGAAACTAAACTCTGGGCATTAAGGTGATATATGTCAAGTGCATTTTTATGTCTATTTAGGGCTGACTGGAGAATGTGTGTTGTAGCTTCAAGGGGTGGAGTTCGGTGAATGGACTAGCAAGTAGACAGGTTGAAGGGATGGGTGCAGAAGGGGAAGTGTGACAAGGTAAGAATTGTTATGATCACAGGGATTATGGCTGTTTGTGGTATGCATTACCAAATGCTAAAATGAAACTAACTAGAACACAGCATGCAACTACATCCTAAGAATGGTCAGCTATTAATGTATTTTAGATAATTAAATTGTCAGTATTAATAATAATAATAATAATAATAATAATAATAGTGATAACGTACAACAGCAGATTAGGCATACAGAATACTCAAGTAGGAGTTTATCGTCGTTGCCAGGACAAAACCTCCTATGTGATAATATATTTGGAGGTATACTGACCTGCAGTACATACATTATGAAGAGCGAGATTGCCTTGACAACATTCACACAATATTGCACCTTAGATGATGGAGCCTTACCGGTCAAAGTTCTAAGCTAAAATATTATCACACAGGAGGTATTGTCCCGGCAGCGACGTTATTCTATGTAGTGTTGATGTTAGATCTATGTAGACGTAATACAGAGGCTAGATCCAGTTAGGAAAATTTTATTAAAGAGTAAGTAGATCGACAGGTGGTAGGATAAGAAGACAGATAAGCGAATAGATATTTAGATAAATAGATAAATAAATTTGGTAAATGGATAGATACGTAGATAGATGATAGATACCTAGATACATAGATAAGGTTACTTGAAAAAAATTAAAAATCTCGCTTTTCAGCTGCGACTTACGGTAAAGGATGGGAGTTGACTCACATTATCAAGTGATAAGGCAGCACTGCAACTGAAGCTTATGCCATAGGAAGTTCCTTTAACTGGCACCCTCTTAATTCCATCCTGTCCGCCTTCTTGATTACGATGTCTCCTGAGTCAGTCCAAGTGTTTGTAAGAACAAATCACTGGATTGCTGTCTTCAAGCCGTAAGATCTTCATGGATTGTTGTGGATAAGCCTTTCAGTTTCGTTTTCTTAGTGAAGACATCCTCCTGTGACCGATAAGACACAAATTTCACTAGGATATGCCTTGTTTTCTCTGGTAATCAAGGTCCTACTCTGTGACACCTATCAATGTCATTGATTCTAACATCTGCACATACTACTTTGCACACGTTGAGCACTAGTTCATTACAGTTTTTGTTTGAACATTCAGGGATGCCAAAATTTCTTACATTATTTCTCATTCTGTACTGCTCCAATGAATTGCACTTGGCATCCATATCCTCCTTCAGTTTGCGGATTTCTGCCTCCTTCTTACCATGTTTTTCAGTTAACTCTGAAAATGCTTCAATATTAAAATTTAAACTCTTTTCAAATTCTTTTATTACCACTTGTGTCATGCAGGTCGAAATGGCCTGCACAATTTTTTCAAAGAAGCTGTCCGAGTTAATGAAGTCCTCCAGCACGCACTTCATGAGGCAGTCTACGTTGGCAGCACTGGTAGTGGCTGGGCTTCCAACTCCATTGTTTCCCCATTTTCTTTACATTGCAAATTTGGAAGAAAAAGATCAACACCGACAAAACATATGGGTATATCGATTTGTAAATACAAACGTAACACTTCCGCAAGTTTCTATCACTTCCACTGAAGTATAATACCTTCAAATCACTTGATTACTGTGGAGCCTCACTCACTGACGTCCATCACCAACCATTTCATCAGATAGGTTAGAAACTCAACATGGTGTGACTCGAACAGTGTCACGTTGCATTACACATTTACACAAGGTTTACCTACATCAGCACATTTAATAATTGTAATAATAATAATAATAATAATAATCATAATAATAATGAGCACTCGAAGGAGTATTAAGTTTAAGCGAACTTCACACTTTCCTGCATTGAGTCAGTGTCTTTTCTCTTTTTACATTTTATGAGGTAGTGACTACCGCACACGGCATTACATAGTAAACAAACACAGTCATTTGTTGGGTAGTGGAATTTTGTCTATATGCATATTTTGCTGTGGAAGCCATACATTTAAGCGATTAGAAAACTGAGAACGCAATATAGGCCTCACCATTCCCCAACAACACAGAATATACAATAGTAAGCAGATCAAAACATTGAAAATTCGATCGAACATAGTCGCTACTGCTTGCTATATGCTATTCATATAAGTATTGAAGATATCGGTTACTTCATATTCGTGATCACACTTGGTTTTGTTAATGTTTATTCATGTTTCTTTACAATGTATTCCTGGCATAAAAGACATACCCAAGATTAATCTTACAAAAATTGAAGAATATGCTTCTATTAATGGACAAATAGGGTATGTCCATTTTTCTGGCAGAAGAACGAATTTCCAGATTATTTTCTGAATTTCCTGACATTTCCTGGTTTTCCCACTATTTCTGGAATTCTCCGACATTCCCCGATTACTAGTATTCCATATGGGTGGACACCCGGTTAATCCCGTATTTGTTTGGTGAAGCCACAGTCTTTTTATTTTTGTTGAAAACGTGAAAAAAGGTTCACGACTGTGTGTAGCCGTGTGTGTCTTTACTAGCTGATGTGATAGCATCCTCTTGTCCTATTAGTCAAATAGGGATGCTTGTGCTAGAAGTTGGCTACAGCTTCATTGTTGAAATTGAATACTGAGGGATGTGTGGTAAAAAATCTGTAACGAGAGGAGACTAGAAGGATTTTTAAGATTAGAGCAAAAAGGGTAAAATTTGATGAAAAAATGCTGTGTATAAAATTACTCACCCCATCGACCTTTCTGGTGGGAACTAGTTGCCTTTGCAGCATCAGAACCAATGACAGTTGCACTTCTTGTATTGTATCTGTGTGTAATTGATGGAAGGGGGTGTGGCGGAGAGAGAAGATGTTCGGAACCTTAAGCTTATGCGCTGCTGGCTGTAGGCTGAACATTTACAGTGATAATGGCACAAACTTCTTTGAAGCAGCAAAAGAAATCAAGGCCTTTCTGCAAAACAACCCCCAGAAAATCAACTCTTCACACAACTGCAGGCATGGGACTGACATGGCATTTCATCCCTCCTGCAGCACCACACTTTGGTGGAATCTGGGAAGCACCTGTCAAGAGTCTGATATATCACCTGAGAAGAGTGATGGATTCTTATCGCTTCACCAACAAAGAAGGTACCACTCTTATAACACATACATCCTCTCACCAAAGATTTTTTTTACGTGTCTTAATTGTGTAAATTTTCGTTTGTGAACTTACAAGTTTCCTCATTTTTATAACACACATTCCTCTATGTAACACCTTGACTAGAGTAATCAGGATCCTGATTATAATCCCTTAGGCATGAGATCACGGCTGATGATGCCCAAACAATGGGCGAAACATGTCCCCTTAAATTAGTATTACAATATATAAATCTTAATTTTAAGACCCCAATGCATATTGAATATGTGGATTTCAATAAACTTTTGTAACATTCTTGAATTAATGTACATTTCAATACGGACCAGTCAAGAGATTTGTAACATATAATTATCTGAGATTGTTGTAAACAACCCACGGAGTGAAAATAAGGTCCACTGTTCATATAGGAGTTGAACCCTCTACACAAATGTTAGATTAATGTTGTGTAGGAAACTATCAACTCATACAGTATAAAGACTATAAATCCAATCATAGATCAAGAAGGCCATCTTATTGTTGGCAGAAGACTCCAATACTAGTGGAGTAAAAATTGAGAAATTCTGTATCATCTCACAAATGTAATTATGATGGCGGAACAACTTTGACTATTTCATCCTGACACTCAACTCTCTGAGAGACAAGTTTAGGATCTCATCACCAAGGGGGACAGAAAGAAGCCACACTGATACATGTCTCAAGTGTTCTATGATGAATGCAGATACCTCAGAACAATTAACGTGTAATACACAAATGGTGCCTGTAACCCAGAATTGCCCATTCCTTAAAACTGCTGGCCAAATTCTAATGAAAAATTGTGTGAAATCGAACAAGACCAGACTGCCTAGCTACCAAGGCTGTCTACATAAACATGATACCTGATCTCACCACAACATTTCTCTCTGCACTCTAGAGACTTAGTTCTCATAGAGGTCAACCCCTGAACATTCAGAGTAATTACAGCACAAACTTCTTCGGAGCAGCTATAGAAATCAAGGCCTTTCTGCAAAACCACCCTCAGAAACCATCTTTTCACACAACTGCAGACATGGGACTGATGTGGCATTTCATCCCTTGTGCAGCTTCACACTTTGGTGGAATCTAGGAAGCAGCTGTCAAGATTCTGGTATAACACCTCAGATGAGTGATGGATTCTTATCACTTCACCAAAAAAGAACGGACCATTCTTACAATACATACTCTCACATCCTATCACCAAAGCTAAATGATGACCCTTTTGACACTTCTTACCTAACTACATCCCATTTCCTTATAGAAGAGCCAATTACTACACTCCCTGATATTGATTATACTTTCCCTCTCATCACAACCTTGCTCACATAGCTATATTTTCAGCAGCTAACCCAGAACTCCTGGAAGAGATGGTGAAATGAATATCTCAATAAATGGACAATGAAATACCCCAATAGCAACATAGTCATTCTGAAAGTAGATGACACTCATGCTATGAAATGGACAAAGACAGTGATCAAATGCGCATCCTGGTAATGACGAATTCATTCATGCAACGAATTTTCAGGTGAGTAATGGTGAAATTATAAGGCCTATTACAAACGCTATCTCTTATGAAGTATGAAACACGAAAGCAAGATAACTCTTGAATGGCTTATTTATTCCATTGTATGTTTAACCACTTGACATACTTTGAAGGATCTCTCCGTCCTGGCTCTCGACTGCACTCCGGTACAAACACGGATCACTCTGTCCGCGCGTAGTGTTTATTTCCGGACCCACTCCAAGCCGGTTTCCTTTGTGCAGGCTTTGATATTAGTAAGGTAACCTCTTGACAGATAGAATCACTGTTTTATTCCATTGATGTATTCGATAAACACGTCTGTGCATTTATTCCGCAGAAAGAATAACCAGTATCTTAGCAACCTCATCGTAAGCGAAATCATGGCTGCCTCCATGTTGAGTGACGAAGCGATTATATGGGAATTTTTAGAGGAGAATGACATTGATATAGAAATAAGCGACAAAAAATTTAGTGGATATGGAAAGTAGTGAAAGTAGTTCGTGTGATAGAAACTTTAGCGCTCGTAGGGGTGAACAAAGTGCTGTTTTGCCGTCAAATATGTCACTGAATTTTAGGCCTACAACTGATGCCGCACCAGCAGCTTCTAATCATGTTTTACAAGATAGGGAATCAAACTGGGAGCACGTAAGTAATACTCCAGAGTAGCATTCATGCATCGCAAGTGGTGAATAGTGTTTTCCACATGCACCTAGGACAATGCCCGAACGAACTACAAGTTGTGAATGAATTTCTAACGGCAGACTTTTCGGGAACATCTAACCGATGAGGTAAATGCTTATGCAACTAAATGTCTTGTATCGGCTGCTGAGGATATAAATGGGGTAATGTCATTTGGAAAGGAACTCTGGTTTTCTGTATCTGTGGATGAAATGAAGGCCAGATTACATTGAAGTGGTAAAGTATGATGGCAAGAAGAAGTTCAGACCCAATCTTGTTGTTGACTACAACTGTGGAAAGGGTGGTGTTGATTCCCATGACCAGAGACTCACATCATTCCCCTTGATGAGGAAGTATGTAAAAGGATACAAAAAATATACTTCTACATGCTAGACTTGACACTTCTGAATTCCAACATCATTCATCCCCACCTCAACCCTGAAAATAAGCAAGTAGGCTTTACCACCTTCTGGATCAATTTGGCCGAACAGCTGTTGGCAAGTGTGACCTTGCCTGACTATCCAAAATAAGGCACCCAAGCCCTGGGGATACACCACTGAGGCTTCAAGAGAGTCACTGAGGACACTTTCCGACAAAAATACCCCCAACAACGAAGAAGGTTATCCCATCACAGAGATGCAAAGTCTGTGTGAGATGGGGTCTGAGGAAGGAATCTTCATTTGAATGCCACCCGTGCAAGGTGGCGATGCACGAATGTGACTGTTTTATGATCTACCATATCCATAAAGACTTCACAAAGTACATCTGACAGAAGATTGGATATTTCAAATAATAATAATGTTCTTTGCTTTACGTCCCACTAACTACTTTTTAAGGTTTTCGGAGACACCGAGGTGCTGGAATTTAGTAATGCAGGAGTTCTTTTACGTGCCAGTAAATCTACCGACACGGGGCTGTCGTATTTGAGCACCTTCAAATACCACCGGACTGAGCCAGGATCGAACCTGCCAACTTGGGGTTAGAAGGCCAGCGCCTTAACCATCTGAGCCACTCAGCCCGGCAGTTTGGATATTTCCTCTCATTATTTTGCTGTAAAGCATGCTTTTTCAGTGTCGGTGATAATATCATGTAAAGTAATGAAAATAAATGGTACACCAAGGCATAAATAAGTTCAGTTAAATGGTATGTGAAAGGGTTAAGTAAAATTATCAGTCACAATGGACAAGTAACACCACAGACCACATTAGGTCACTTGCCAAGAGATGGCTACAATGTGTGTAGTATATTAAGCGAACACCCACAGTAAACAAGCATATCACCAGCAACTTGTATCAACAAATTACTGTATTATCTAGAAATCAATAATCAATATAATCAATAAGATAACAAAGGTGTTTCATTTTGGAAGAAACTAGTAAAATATCATGCAACAGTACCAAAACAATGTACCTTATAAATACTTTGTGTTCAAAACTATTTACGAATTCAAAAATATTAGTAGGACTGATACCAGCTCTCAAATGATAGAAAGTAGAGGTCTATGGAATAATCCTAATTGCTGTAAAATTCATAACGCAAGATCATGGAACAACTGTAGGGAAAAGTGAAAATAGGTAAGTAAAAGGTCAATCTCATAAAAAAGTATATTTTCTGTAGGACTATCAATCATGTGCACTGAAATGAAGGGTCAAACACTGATATCTGTTAAGCCATTTTCTAACCATTTCAATTACCTGACGATGGCTTATCAAATTATGTACATTACCTCAAGAGAGTTTTCCTGGGCCGAACCTGGCTCGGTTAACTCTGATTTAACTTCTTCTTTCAGAGCTATCACTTCTGATATATGTTCAAAATTTTCCTGTGGAAAATAAGATATATTAGGTATGCTCATAACACACATCTACAAATACAGTCACTAACAAATGAGCATGTTATTTCATTAATTTCCAGTATTACAATTACTTTACAGCGATAATGGCACAAACTTCTTCGGAGTAGCTAAAGAAATCAAGGACTTTCTGTAAAACAACCCTCAGAAAACCAACTCTTCACCCAACTGCAGGCATGGGACTGACACGGCGTTTCACCCCCCCTGAGAGCACCACACTTTGGTGGAATCTGGGAAGCAGCTGTCAAGAGTCTGATATATTAGCTCAGAAGAGTGATGGATACTTATCACTTCACCAACAAAGAATGGACCACACTTATAACACATACTCACATCCACTCATCAAATATTTTTTTTAGATGTGTCTTTATTGTGTAAATTGTCGTTCGTGAACTTAAAAGTTTCCTCCTTTTTATAACACATTGTCCTCTATGTAACACTTTGACTAATCAGGATCGTGATTTTAATCCCTTAGGCATGAGATCATGGCTGATGATGCCCAAACAATGGGCGAAACATGTCCCCTTAAATTAGTATTACAATATATAAATCTTAACTTTAAGACCCCAATGCATATTGAATATGTGGATTTCAATAAACTTTTGTAACATTGTTGAATTAATGTACATTTTAATATGGACCAGTCATGAGATTTGTAACATATAATTATCTGAGATTGTTGTAAACAACCCACGGAGTGAAATTAAAGTCCACTATTTGTATCGGAGTTGAACCCTGTACACAAATATTATATTAATATTGTGCAGGAAACTAACAACTCATATAAAGACTATTAATCCAATCATAGATCAAGAAGGCCATCTTCTTGTCAGTGGATGACTGCACAATACTCCAATACTAGTGCACTGGAAACATTAGAAATTCCGTATCACCTCACAAGTATAATTATGATGGCAGAACACCTTGGACTACTTCATCCTGGCACTCAACACTCTGAGAGACAAGTTTAGGATCTCTTCAGAAAGGGGAACCAAAAGAAGCCACAATCATACATGTCTCAGGTGTTACATCGTGTCATACTAATTTATGTTTCACCCACTGCATGGGCATCAACAGCCATGATCTCATGCCTGAGGGATAAAAATCAGGATCCGGATTACTCTAGTCAAAGTGTTACATAGAGGAATAATTAATGAGAAATACACAAATGGTGCCTTTAACCCCGACATACCCATTCCTTAAAACTAGAATAGACTGTGCTGGTCCAGTTCTAATAAATAAATTGTGTGAAATTGAACAAGACCAGACTGCCTAAACCCTTTTGACACTTCTTACCTAACTACATCCCATTTCCTTATAGGAGAGCCAATTACTACATTCCCTGATCATGATTATACTTTCCCTCTCATCACAACCTTGCCAACATAGCTATATTTTCAGCAGCTAACCCAGAACTCCTGCAAGAGGTGGTGAAATGAATATCTCAATAAATGGGCAATGAAATACCCCATAGCAACATAGTCATACTGAAAGAAGATGACACGCATGCTATGAAGTGGACGATGACCGTGATCAAATGTGCATCCTGGTAATGATGAATTCATACATGTAACGAATGTGCAGGTGAGTAATGGTGAACTTACAAGGCCTATTCACAAACACTATCCCTTACAAAGTATAAAACAGAAAGGCAAGATAACTCTTCAATGGCTTATTTATTCATCGCATGTTTAAGTAATATTGTTGTGAGATTATCTGTGCAACTCAGAGAGGTGAAAGAAGGTGCCAGCTTGAATGGGTCTATCTACGATATCGAAGATTAATTTAAACTTTAAAGCAAAGGTTATAAATTCCTTTTCAGATCTCAAATTCAACAAAATTCTTCACTAGGTCAAGGAACAAAATGTCAGGTACAAAATGGCAAACAAGAATAGAAATCCAAGAGTTGGAAATTACAAGTTTTGAGCTTTCAGCTCCAATTTACAAGTTTACAACATCACAAATGTTGTGTTTGTTTAGATAAGGAGGATATCTCCCAAGACACAGTTCAAGAGCACCTTGCTCCAGAGGTTACACATACGGCCTTCCAAAGGCCCCACTCAATATTGCACCAATATCACAAAAAAGAGTTCACATGCTCTTTAACCCCTTCAGTGGCACGCCCGAGAAATTCTCGGGTGGCGCACGCCTGCCCATAACGTCACCGCCTGAGAAATTCTCGTTTAGCTGCAGTGTTCATTTCGCGATCGCCCAATAATTTCTCGGGTGCTCTAATCGCTTTGGAAAATGTTTTCAAGCATTCTCAACAAATGGCGGGAGGATTTCCAGCTGTATTCACGAAGCGTCTGGCCTAAAATATGCCTTATCTTTTCTACTTTACATATACAACCTCTGGCCAGCTGACGAGGTAAACAGAAAAACCTCACTTTTCTGGCACAGGAGGTCTCCCAAAACCCGCCACCGAAGGGGTTAAATTCAGCCAAGGAGGCTGTGCTCCCAATTCCTTACAGCCTACTTAAGGAAACATTACACAAAACCTTACAATTTCTGGCATATCTAGGCACAACCTACAATTTACAATTCCTTTACACAGGGGTATCTAGTACCCATACTACTGGGCCTTCATGGAAGAGAACAACAGGTTATATTACTGGTCCAAACTCAAAATGTGTGCAGTCGTAAACTTGCACTCCTTGAAAACCAAGTTTTGAAACCCTACTTGGGCTTGTGGCCCGATGATGCAGAGACAAATTCTACACAACTGAGGTGACGCGAAAGAAAAGTTAATGAGTGATTCACAGGAGAAAAAAGTTACAAAATCGTAGTCACCTCAAGATAAACTGAAGGGGATTTTGGAGGGAAACACACTCTCTATCCCCAATTTACAGTTTAACCCTCAAATGGTCCATATAAACAACTGTTACTGTCACACTATTTTCAGGATTTTAGTATACTTTCACTAAAAATGCTTAAAAATAGGTTTTAAAAGGAAATCATGCAGTGTAATACATTTTATTAAATCTTTATATCATATGCTATTGAAATAAATATATTTTTGTTTTGTACCTTTCATTATATCTTTACAGCCATCCTGAGTTTCCAAAAAAGTGTTCCGAAATTATATTATCAAAATGTTTGCGCCCATACCAGACACTAAAATATTCGACTTACCCGAGAAAGTCAAATCACAATATTGTGCACAATTTTATGCAATTCAAAAAAAATATAAACACTTTACTTGTTATATATGAAAATAAAGAGAGATATACATATATACACAAGCACTAGAACGCCCCCGGAATGTAACTCAGAGGAGCTACCAGAACTAGACTGTGTTCTCCTTTTTTTCCTCTCCTTTCAGGCCTCCGGAAGTGCTGCAAATTGTGGTGAAACTCCCTGTGAACTGCACAGTTACAACCAGGGCACAAATAACAGGTCCTTCCCCGTTTTTGTTGGTCCACATATTACGCATAAACGTTCCAGCTTTTCAGGAGGTCTGTCAATGTCACTGTCATTATCACTCATATCACTCGCGTCACTCATTATTTCATCCAACATCTTCCGAATGGGACTTGAACCGAAATTTCTTGGGTCTTGAAACTAAATTACTCGCCATTTCCGCAAAACACTGATAAAAACAGGGCGTACAACAGAACGACACCGTGACGCGGCAGGGCGCCATATTGTACTGTGCAGTACATTTAAACGGCAGTCTACAACCTAGCAACTATAGTAAAAAGAGAGACTGTAATCTGCTGTTTAAAATGATACTAAATAGAGCACATGTGTGTCACTACGCATAACGAGAGCGTGTCAAATGAACGGCTGCAAAACAGTCGATGTATCGTCGTTGACCACAACAACGTGTACAAAAAGGGCGATGCATCGTCGTTTAACCATTTGAGGGTTAAGTCTGTATTAAATTTTACATTGGGGGCGATGTCCTCGATGTTAGGCCCCTTTAAACAACAAGCATTATCATCATCATCAAGCATCAAATTTTACATTAGCAGAATGAAAGTTTACATTTGTGAAAACAGCTGTGAGTTTGAGAAGACAGCTACAGATATAGAAAACTGGTGGCCATTACCTGGGCTGACGTTCTGCCTGCCAAAGAATTAGGCACTCCTCCTCCTGTCTTAACACACACACTCAGAAATTTTATCAGAATAAGACAAGGTAATTAGAAAAGGCCACGGCTTTTAAACCCAAGGGGTGGGTTCGAGAAGGCTCTGGGCTAAATCCGACCACACCCTCCCAATTTATTCGATACTCAAAAAGTTATAAGAAGCTTATGATTGGCTGAAAATAAATACAGAAAATTTGTGATTGGCCAGACTTCAAAAATGGCGAGATGAGAAGGAAGTGTTGCAAAACATTGAAGTATCAAAATAAATGAAAGTCAATTTAGTTGAGGAAACTTATAAACCCAAAACTTCTTTAAATCATTAATTATTCCACCTTGCACCAGAGTGCATTACCTCAGCTTTTTGTAGGAATATCTATGGAGAAAAATTCAAATTTTGTGATGTACACCAAAACAAAACAAAGATATCCAGTCAGTTTAGGAAACTTTAAAATAACATATTACTCAGTTATTCAGTGGTGAGGTCTTCTGATCAATGTTCCAACTTTATGCATTAGCGGTTTCAAGTTTTGTTCGATAGATAGTGTTCCTTAAGGCGCTTCTTTTACATGTGCGGGGTTGGGGTGCACCTCCCGGTACAAATATTATAAGTCACAATGGACTAGTACCATCACAGACCACATTATGGAGAAAAAGAATACTTTTCACTTGCCAAGAGATGGCTACAATGAGTGTAGTATACAAGCAAACAATCAGAGTAAACAAGCATATCACCTGCAACTTGTATCAACAAATTACTGTATTATTTAGAAAACAATAAGTAATATAATCAATAAGATAACAAAGGTGTTTCATTTGGAATCAACTAGTAAAATATCCCGTAACAGTAAAAAAAGAATGTATCTTTCAGCTACTTGGTGTTCAAAACTAATTTACGAATTCAAAAGTATTAGTAGGAATGATACCAGCTACCAAATGACATAGAGTAGAGGTCTTTGGAATAATCCTAACTGCTGCACAATTCATAATGCAAGATCGCGGAAAAACTTGAAGGAAAAGGGAAAACTAGGTATGTAAACAGTCAATCTCATAAAAAAGTATATTATCACTAGGATTATCAATCATGTGCACTAAAAAGATGGATCAAAACCCGGTATCTGTTGAGCCATTTTCTACCCATTTCCATGATCTGACGATGGCTTATCAAATTATGTACATTACCTCAAGAGAGTTTTCCTGCAGTGACTCTGGCTCGGTTAACTCTGATTTAACTTCTTTTTTCAGAGCTATCACTTCTGATACATGTTCGAAATTTTCCTGTGGAAAATAAGATATATTAGGTATGCTCATAACACACATCTACAAATACAGTCATTAACAAATGAGCATGTTAATTCAATAACTTCCAGTATTGCAGGTACTTTGGGAATTTCACTAATGTTTAAGGAAGATTTCTTCCAGCAGAGGATTGTTATAACCAAAGGCTGTACTGATAAAGGTGTTATTATTCTTGCTCACTCCTTATGTCAGAGAAAGGATGAGACTGAGAACAAAATATAAAATGCGAAATATTTTCTAGCCATATCAGAAGATATAATACCAGGGATGGAATTGGGGCTATCTCACACAGAATTTGGAAGGAAGCAGCCACAGGCACAAACACTTAATTGTATGAACTATTTTCATATGTTCAATCATATCAGTCAAATCATAAAAGTTGTTTGAACCAATTAGAAGCATTACAACATTTCTAAATGATTTTTTGTTCTCAGCATAGAGTTTGTTTATAGACAGTTTAAAATTACTTGAAATAATGGAATCACATTCTCTACTATGGTTTTGCTGAGATCACAAGAGCTACATAAAACATTAATACAGTTCTGTTTCAAACAGCATATTTCAATGATTCCAAGTGTAAAATAAAAAACATAAACATGAAAGAAGCAGACTTATCACAGTCATATAACAGTGAAAGATGTGATGTAGCCTAAAGTCAAAGCAGCTAGAAATGAAATATTTTACTACTATAAGCATGTTATGTAGTGTTCTGTGAGGAGCCGAGGGGATGAGGACACCGTCAGTGGAGAATCAGCAGTGTTGGAGTGTATATCTGCAGTTTCGGAAGATCTTTTATGATCTACTATGAGACATTTAAATTTCACTCTTGGATTCATAAAACCTTGTCAGCATTAAAGGGGGGAGGGTCTGTGATTAAAAGCTTATATACTAATGAAAGTTAAGTAACTAATAAAAGTGAATTAAAGTAACAAGTTCTAGAATATACCAACTTAACACATTCAATACAGAAGAGAACAGTGGCTGAACTAAGGAATGGATGAAAAGGATGCACAAAAAGGACAAGGAAATAATGACAATGAGGAAAGAAAAAATTCTGTTTAATGTGCCTGAGTTCCTTAAAGTGTCAGAGCCCACTAAGAACGGGCATATAAAAGAAATTATTCTCAGAAATCATACATTCTAGAGCCCTTAGACATGGTTCTCTACTGTATATATCATAGAATCCGACCTGTATTTGAGGAATAAAATGAGCTAATCACTATTCTGTATTTCTAGAAGAATTCAACATCTGAGCAAAATATTTGTTTTGAGAGAACGTACATTCAGATATTGAGGTATTTCATCCCTCGTATGTCATAGGCAAATCTGCTCGTTCCTTAAAACACATAATATCTTCCAGCACATTGTGGATGTGAGGGTAACCCAGAATTATCACACCAGTGTTGACATTTTGTTTAGCAGACTGGTGTATCCAGATTCAAAAACACTAATGAAAGATTTGTGATTTAACTTCTTCTACACTAATTATGTTAGGAGTAATATTTCTTAACATGTGGTGCTAATGGTGGTGCAGTACTGTAGGAGGATATTAGTTTTTCAAAAAGTAGAATCGGCCAACCATCATCTATTATAATCAAAGGGGGGAAAAAAAAGGTGCAACCCCTAAACCAAAGTAATTTCAATACTGACAGTAAAAAGTACAGACTAATCCAAGCCTAACCTTAAGTTCCTAAGAGTTGGCAGCTTTGTGTAGCACATTGTGGTGTATTCCCAGACAAATTAAAAAAATCAGAGTTGTACTACGCATAGATGCTCATTCAGCAATTGGTGACTGCTGGTGTTAATACTGAGGAAGCACATAGAAAATTATGCCCCTGCCAAAGTTATTCAGATATTAAGGGTTAATTTCTGACCCCTATAAAGTTATCTGGTACGAGACTTACAAGCAATGCCATTGTTTCTCCTTCAATCCAGCCTGGTTCCTCTTTGATCTTTGCTTCCAGGTCCATTTTGCACTGCAACTGAAGTAGTTAGAAGGTACTGGTATGGTTGATTACTTCTACTGACCTTACACTGAAACATAAGCCAGAAAAATATATTACCTTATTAATATCATTGATACTTATGGTGTTTGTTAACAGACTAAGCAACAACCTTGTCATTTTAAATGACCATCAATATTATGATCATACCAAAAAACCCAAAATTTTACATGACTGTTAATATTGTGATCATACATATAGGACCTCAAGTTTTCTATGACTAATACTTCAATCAAAGCTAAGGACCTGCAGTTTTACATGATTTCTAAAACAATGATCACATCCATAATAGAATTTAACTTATCTGTCGATATCAAGACCATAGTCATAGGACCCCTAGTATTACATGACACGTTATATCATATTAATAGCTATCTAACATACAGTTTTATATGGAACTGAAACCACAAGATGACCTTTCTTGAAAATTCAGTGACTGTACGGTTTGCATATCACTCTGATAACCCGGGTCCATTTACTGGAATCTTCCCACCACTTTTATCTTTTGTAATCAGCTTCAAAACTAACTGAACAAGTTCACAGTTCTTTGAGATATGTTCTATCAAAATTTTCCTGCCCAGGATCAAATGAGCTCAAACCATTCTCCTCTCATTAAGCTTATTCACTATCTCTTTATTTGAGACATGTTCTATCAATCTGATCTTCAAGAACTTCTGATAACACGGCATCTAAAAGGCTTCAAATCTGTTTTTTCTTGGCACCAGTTATTATCTGTTTTTCACTTCCATACGGTGTCATACTCCTTGATCAGTGTAAACGTAATTTTAAACGTTTTCAATCTGTTGAACCTAAAGAACGTGATGGAGAACAGATGGGAATTTAGGCTGGATTCAGTGATGATATTTATCGATATTGAGAAGGCATATGTCAGTGTACCATGGCAAGTGGTCTCGGATGCAATGATAAAAAATAAAGGCAGGGAGAGGTGAAGAGCCAATTATAAAAGCCATGAACGAAAAGTGAGTAAGTAGTATGAATACTACGATAGGACAAACAAACCTTTTCAAAGTAGAATCTGGACTTCAAAAAGGATGTGTTTTATCCCCTCCAATCTTCATTACAATCATGGATGAAATCCACAAGAGTATACAACAAAAATGGGAACCAAGGAGGCAAAGGCCTCACACTTTGCAGATGAGACAGTAATATGTGGAGAAGATGAAATGGAAGCAAAAGAACAAGATAATGCAAGGAATCAGGAGATGGAGGAATACAGAATGAAAATAAGTGTGGAAAAGGGTATGATAGAAGTGGTGACGAGAGGTAACAGAGATGGAAGTGGGAATATTGAAGTAAATGGAAGACCATTAGAAGTTGTGGAAAGCTTCAAGTATTCAGAGAGAATAATTGAAGAAGATGGGTAAATAAAATAAGAAATTGGATAGTGATTTGAACAAGCCAATGAGTTTTACCAATGTGTGAGATTTATAGTCTGTAACTGGGACATCCAATGGAATGCAAGAAAATTTTGCACCCAATGTATTACACACCAATTTTGACATATGCACCAGGCACATGGACAACAACAAAAAAAAACATGATAACGCAGAATGCAGGAGGCCAAGATGAAATTCCTTAGAGAAATATAGGGAGGGCATAAAGGGATAAAGTCAGAAACATAGAAATGAGGTAGTGAATTGGATACCCTGAACTGAAAGGCAAGATAGAGACCCGTAAGCTGAAATGGTATGGACACGTGATGAGAATGGAAGAGAATAGAGTTCCACAGTAAGTATTTACAGAGAAAGTCATAGGAGAAAGACATCGGGGAATGCCCAGAAAGGAGTGAATGGATACGTTAAAGAAAGTACTGAGAAGAGTAGAGTAAAAGTAGAAAAAAACATTTGAGGTAGGAAAGGAGTGGTGGAGAGAGAAAAACTGAGGAGGTTCTTGATTCACATTTCTACCCAGAAGACTGGAAATGGAAAATGAAGAAAATTCTGTTGAAATAAAGACAAAAATTTATACAATACTGCTATCAGCTCATTTCATTGAACAATGCCATCAACATTTACTTAAGTGCCTTTTCTTTATTTTTCTATGCATGCCTTGTCTAATGAAACAACCGAGTGCCCCTTGTGGGGAGTTCCATATCAAACGAGTGGTTTAAATGTTTAGCAGTTTTTTATTGTTCCCCAGGTGGCAAAAAATTATCTATGTTGAATACCTTGAGTAGTGCCTCAGAGAATTCATTTCACCCAATAGCAGTGTTCACTAGTCACTTTGTTATATTTTACTGTAAATGTAAACTTACTGCACTAACAATGAATACAATAATTTCTCCTACAGGTAATACAAGTTTCGTTCCTGTGGCTAATTGAGTTGATTCTTTATGCATTGCCAGGGAACAGATTTCTATGTAAACACATATCTATTCAGGTAACTATGTTCAATTGTATTTTGTATATTTCACTGGAGGGGACAATACTGAAGAGTGCCATGTTTACTTGTTCTGGCCATCACAGGTTATTCTAATAATATGTTACTGAATTTACTTTCAAGCAACTACCTTTTATTGTTTCCACAGTCAGAATTTATTCCTGAAGATCGTTCTTCCATTCCTGCTAGCAGTTTAATGCTGCACTAACAACTCCAAGGGAAAGGGATAAGATTAGGTATGCAGCAGCATTAATTAAGGTTAATTAATGATAACATGGGGAAACCACGGAAAAGTATTTCAGTACTGCAGATCATAGGATTCGACCCCATTCAAACTCACCGTCACTCACCCCTGAAAATCTTTTACACACCAATAAATCAGAGAGGCAGCCTACTGTTACCTAAATCATCACGAATAAATACCGGATATAGCTGCTGTGGGGTAATGATGAGATACAGGAGAATCTCCATAACAACACTGATGTAACAAGATACAGATATCCTAAATAGAAACCTCTCAAGATTTGGAATCCTACTACCATATGTCGCGGCATACAGAGTAAAGAACAACTCAACGTTCACAGCATCACTATAAAATTGCACAAAAAGGTAAGTTACACAGCAAAATAATAATTAAAATTTCATATTACATATCGCAATTTCTTTCTGAAACTACCATCTGCATTTCTTCATCTGCGTTGCTCTTCAGAAAAAAATCCTCATTCCACTAAATTTACACATACGATATATTGCCACTACCAGAGTGTGAAATCAGAAACAAGTGGTTGGGGGGAGGGAGAAGGAACATAGGGCTTAAGTACTAATTTTTTTCAGGCTGCACCTGGTGGGCGGCGGTTAACGTTCCCCTGTATTTTAATTACCCTCTCCACCCAGAAAAGTGCATATCTGAGATATTTTTGTTCGAATTTTGCTGTTATAACGGGAAATGATAAACATTAGAACGTTATTCCAATCAGCTGAGAAGTTTATGAGAGACTCGCTATCTTATGAAAGGCCAGACGAGGTGCGAGTTTCCATGGTTTATTGCTTTTTTTTTAATGGAACTTTCCTCTACCAGGGCTATGTGTTGACTGTAAAAATTTGTCAGTTTGTACCCTGCTCAAGTGAATATTGTCCTATTGATACCTATAGGAAACACACCCACTCCAAGAAGTACAGGAGTGGTGTAAACTCGAGCTACTTATAGCAATGACAAGGGAGGATGGACTTGCCAGCGCGAAACATCAACAATAGGCTGCAGGTGCGGAGTTGCCACTGCTGCGTTGTTTAATTGCTCAAGGTCTGGCAGTCACTTGAATTATTTCGGATGTTTTTATGAAAATATGCCCAGTTAAAGTCATTAATTTCAGTAATAAATTATCGTTTCTACATTTTCCTGTTTATTTTATAATGAAAGGTACACCCCCCCCCCCCCCCCGGGCAATTTTAGTGGGGTGGGGACCTCTAAGATAAAATAATCGGTGGGGGAGACATCCTTCCCTTCCCAACCCCCGCGATTTCGCACCCAGGCTACTACACACAACTTGCAGGCACTTGTAACGCAAAGGCTGGGAGTTTTATAAAAAGCAAGCTAGTTATATGCGTATTCATTTCTCATGCTTAATTAAAAACAAAATTTAAGAAAATTAATAACATTGAATATTAAAAATATGTAAATGCTGAAACTGAGAAAGATTAGTATTAACTTCTAATATTCTCAATTGAGATCTATACGTTTAGCAAAATTTAATTATTGAATTTGAACATTACCGACAGTATGTTAGGGGTTGTGGACACAGAGTAAAATGATAGAAATCACAATTTCTCCATGAAGAAAATCCGTAACCCACTTAACGGAATAAGCTGTAGAATAGGCTAATACGTGCCTTATATAACAAGATACCAGTCACTTCAAAACAAAACCACGTATTTGGATGTTTCTTAATCACTTAAAACAAACCCTTGAAGAACAAATTTGATTTGTAACAGTCAGTAAAACAGGCTGAATTTAGGACAGCATGTATTACTAGTTACAACTGCACAGTATGCGACACTTCTTCTTCTCTTGAAATGTGAATGGGCTTGTTATATCACCCAGTTCCAATAATTGTAATAAATCACACTGTAACACTCATATATACCAAAATACACAACTGTGGGGAGAGTTGTAGTTTAACATATACGTAATGTCTACAACTGTAGTATGGGACACGCTAAGTCCGGCTTAAAGAGGATGTATAAGAGAGGAGTCGCTCCGGGTGTAAAAAAAAAAAAAAAAAAAAAAAAGAACTCGAAAGCAAGTCCATAGGTCTTAACGTACCGTGGCCAGCCATGGAAGGAGGGATCAACTGACTTAACTTTACGATCCAATTCTTCGTACACTAACGGAAATAAAATCTTACGGTTTTATCATTATAGTCCGCTATGCCTTTCAGCGTTCAATCTGCAGGCCTCTGTGAGATTACCAAGACGGCACGTCGCAACAATCCTCTATTTGCAACTTGTGCCGTGGCCTCATTTAGTTCTATACCTCATATCTTTAAAACGTTTGAAACTGAGTCAACCCATTGTCACCTTGGTCTCCCTCTACTCCTCTTACCCTCCATAATATAGACTATTATTCCCCTAGGTAACCTATCCTCCTCTATTCATCACATATACCCCCACCACCGAAGATGGTTTACGCGTACAGCTGCATCCATCGAGTTCATTCCTAACTTAGCCTTTATCTGCTTGTTCGAGTACTCACCTGCCATTGTTCCCACCTATTTGTAAAGCAATAATTCTCGCTATTTTCACGTCTGTTACTTCTAACTCATGAATAAGACATCCTGAGTCCACCCTGCTTCCGCTCTCGTGAAGAAAAGATGGTCTGGAAACACACCGATATAAAGGCAGTTTCGTCCGGGAGCTGACTTCCTTCTTACAGAACACTGTTGATCGCAACTGCCAGCTCACTGCATTAGCTTTACTACACCAAATACAGTGGAGACGATACGCGACACTCTGCGAGGTATCGAGGGACAGCGATTTGAGCTCCCTCTAGCGGGGTGACCTGAGAGTTACTGATTCTGTCACAAGAGCACGTGTATTTGTTTGTGAAGTTTTTGGCGTTATTTATGCCTTTGCATTAAGTTGACATAAGTAAATAGTAGCGTGTGTCATTCCTTTATATCTCTTCTCAATATGAGTGGAAAGATATCTGCAGTGTTTTGCTGCAATAACTATGAAGTGCAGAAGGATTCGCGGTCCTTCTTCCGTTTCCCTCGTGACAAGAAAATGTAAGTAGATATTGTGTTTGCATATATATTCTTCCAGTTACAAAGAGATTCTTATAGTACTTCCTAAACTTCTGACCTGCGCGACCCATATTTGAATTGGCTAAAAAGTATAATAAGCTTATTTGATTGTATAGTGTAGCAGTTAACATTCAACACCGATGTGTTGTTGTAGGTGTGATCTGTGTGTTTGATTTAATCAGGAAAATACATACGCATATATGTGTGGTTAGTTGTGTTCCAAGTTACCCCAGTTGGAATGCCGTAATGCGTTGTCAAGAACTGAAGAAAATATGGGTGATTTAAGAAATGTATATATTTTGTTGAAACAATATGATGATGCAAATTTGTTTTACCATAATGAAATGGCATTGTGCCAAGTATTGCTTATAGGGAAAATTTGAATGTTTTTGAGGCTAAATTTATAGATTTTCTTTCTGTTAGTAGGCTTCAAATTAAAAAGAAAATTGTCCAGCTCCTAAATGTAAATTCATTGAATCATGTGTGTAAGAAGTGTGCCGATAATTTGTTGACAAGCGTTTTAATGTGATCATACTATGCTTTTAAATGAGAAAAAAGACAAATCTAGCCGTGAAAGTTCAGGCAGGAATGCTAAAGCAAAAAAAAAGTAATGCATAAATGAAAAATCATAGCAGTCCATTTCACATCTTGATTATATGTCTAATTTCAGTATTTAAATAATAACCTATTAAATAATTCTTCATTCATTTATCCAGAAATGCTTTAGCAACTTTGAATTTAATATCTTAGTGACACTTTCTTTCAGGACATAATTCATTTGTCCATTTCCGTATAAACATTTACATTTATATTTGAATTTTGCGCGAATTTTCAGGTCACGCCACTAGGAGCGCCACTTGCGACTTGTCTTCCATTTAAACAAGGCTAAATCCGGAAGTGTCGCGTATTGCCTCTGCTATATTTGACTACATCTTGATTCAGTCCCACTTACTATATTACCACCCTGGGGGAATAATAATAACAATAAGTTAATTTATTAATTTGACCATCTAATCAATACAATAAGTCTTGTCTTTGTTGATATACATTGACATGTAATCCTGGGAGAACACACAGCAAAAATACTTAAACTTATCTACGTGCTCTAGCTTTGTATCACCAATCTGACATCCAATTCTGTTGAATTTCTTACCTACTGACATCAATTTAATCATGCATATGCTAATTGTTATTCGATACTCATTGCACCTATTTTCGAGTTCCAAGACATTAGATTGGAGGCTTTCGGCACAATCTGCCATTAAGACGAAGTCGTCAGCAGAGGCCAGACTGCTTACAACATTTCCACCTAACTGAATCACTCCCTGCCAAATTATACCTTTCATCAGATGATCCGCGTAAACGACGAAGAGCAAAGGTGAAAGATTACAGCCTTGTCTAATCCCTGTAAGTATCCTGAACCAAGAACTCATTCTACCATCAATTCTAACTGCAGCCCATTTGTCATCATGAGTGCCTTTGATTGATTTTAATAATCTACCCCAGTATGGTGAACATCATTTCCCTCTGTACCCTCTCATATGCTTTCTCTATATCTACGAAACATAAACACAACTATCTACTCATATCGTAACATTTTAAATTTATCTGGTGCGTACTGAACATCGGATCTTGACAGCCCCTCCGGGCTCTGTAACTACACTGTTTTTCATCCAACTTCCTCTCAACCACTGATCGCACCCTCCCTTCCAAGATGCCAGTGAATACTTTGCTTGCTATGCTAATGAACGAGATTTCTCGATAGTTGTTGGAATCCTTCTTGTTCCCTTGCTCACAGATAGGTGCAATTACTACTTTTGTTCAATCTGAAGGTACCTTACCAACACGCCATTGTAATCTTACTATACTATATGAAGCCATTTCATCCCTGCCTTCCCAATATACTTCACCACTTCGGGTCTAATTTCATCTATTCCTGCTGCTTTATTTCAATGGACTTTATTTACCATCCTTTAAACTTCCTCAAGCGTAATTTCACCAACATCACTTTCTGCCTGCCCATTAACTTGGTTGTGCGCGACACCACCAGGAAGATTTCCTTTAACGGTGCGAAGATTTTCAAAATATTCCCTCCACCTCTCCAGTGATAAGCTGGGATCTATTATGAGTTCACCTGAATTACCCTACACACTGCTCATTTCCTTTTTCCTTTACTTCCTAAGATTCCTTTTTACTGTCCATAAGGTTTTGCTGCTGTTTAACATAGTCTTTCCAGGTTATTACCAAAATCTTCCCATTGTTTCCTTTTGGATCCAACAAGTATTTACTTCGCTGTTTCATTCATCTACGTAAAATTCCCTGTCCGCATCGGCCCTTGTTTAGATCCATTTCTGATAAGCCTCCTTTTTACGTTTATAAGCTGCTGCCACTTCATCATTCCAGCAAGATGTTCGCTTTTCCCCACATTTACACATACGGTAGCCATTCCCAGGCATTCCCTTGCTGTTTCTACTACAGCATCCCTGTATGCCACCTATTCTTTTTCTATATCCTGAACCTGCTTTCTGTCCACTTTTCAAAACTTCTCACAAATAATGTCCATGTACCTCTGTCTAATTTCCTCGTCCTGGAGATTCTCTACTCTTATTCGTTTTCAGACATATTTCACTTTCGCTATCCTAGTCCTAGAGATGCTTAGTTCACTACAGATCACATAGTGGTCTGGATCACAGAAAAATCCCCAAAGAACTCATACACTCCTAACAGACTTCCTGAATATAAAGTCGGTTATGCTATAGTTTACTTTATGGATCTGGTACCCCTAGCCCCCCATGTGAATAGCCTTAAGCTTGAAGAATGTATTCGTAACTCCGAAACACAAACTAGCACAGAAGTCAAACAAACGCTTCCCATTCCCCTTAGCGTACATGTATACCCCACATTTGCCTATCACCCTTTCGAATACTTCAGTTCTATTTCCAACTCTCGCAATGATATCGCCCATTAGCACCCTCCTCATCCTTGCTGTTGACCCTGACTACGGTGTAACTCGATGCTTCATAAAACTTGTCGACTTCATCCTCATCTGCACCCTCACATGGTGAATATATTGAGTCAATTCTCGTCGTAATTCCTCCAACTGCCATATATACCCACAGCGTTCGCTCATTTACGTGCCTAAAAGAAACTATGCTGCGTACAGTAGTTTTCCACATAAAGAGTCCTTCCACATACTCTGCCCTTCCCTTTTTAACACCCATCAAGTACCTTTTATCATCTCCTGTCTCTTCCCCGTTATCTCTTCTTACCCGTATATCACTTACGGTACCCCCAGTACATCCGGATTCGTCCCGTTTGCTGAATCAGCCAGTTTTGCTTTCTTTCTTTCAGTAGCCCCATTAATACTGGTAGTTTCGCATCGAATTCCATTTCGTTCGACAAGTTGTTTCAAAGGAGACCTTCGCTTGTCAAATGAGAGTGGAACTCCATTACTTCCATAGGTCCGAGGTTTGCTTAAAACGTTCTGAAATCGGTAAATTCATGAAACAGGATGCTATCTGTTGTGTGTGTCCTCCACATCGTATGCTCTGCGCCTACAACCTCCGCAACCCGCCTCAGCACCGAAGTTTCTAGCAGCTACGAGGTGTCTTCACTGCGCCTGGCACGCTCACCGATGACGTCAGCCAGCGATATATAAGTAGCTTCGTTCCGAGCCTGTCCAGGACTACCCACTGTTCGACGACCAGTACACACCGCAAGTCAGGCACGGAGGCATTCCTCTTAAAATCGTGTTTTGAACAGGTGGACAAATTGCTGGCCGTGAGGTTTCACCTCTGAACATTGCCTCATTATTCTGATCCCCGTAGCCACGTCGAGCCCCGACTTCATCATTCTGCTACTCCCCCTAGTCCTCACCAGTACTCCGACGTTCATCTTAGCATTCTGTTATTCGAGTAAATTAATGCAAGTTCCTTGCAAGTATAAACCTAGTACCAGCATTCTGCCTCTCTCTACAAGTTACGCTTGTAATTTCATGCAAGATAGTTTTCGACTATCAGGACATTTCTTAGTGCAAACAGACTATCTCCTGAAGATAGAACTAAGTGTATATAGAGCTCTCTCACTGTATAATTGTATATATGCAACAGACATTCAATCGAAGATTTAATTTCAACATTAACTGCGTGCATTCAAACAAGTTTCAAGAAGAATTTAGTTATGTTTCTTGTATATATTGTATCAAATCATCGAAACAATAAACTTTATGTTGTGTCATTGTATACCAAGTTCCTTGTATACAACACTATCCTACCTACACATAGTCACAGTGAGGATCTCTCCTTTAACGGGTTAGGGAAAACCGGTGGAATTTTTATCCTAGCCTCCTGAGCAAACCGGTGGAATTTTAGTCCAAGCCTTCTGAGCACAAGTAGGGCCATTGCACAGATTATGTCCGAGAACCCAATCCCGTTCCAGAGAAATTGGTATCCCGACCTTCAGGACCACTTACTAGGCCACTCAGTCGTTGCCCATGGTTCACGAACTAGAACGTGACTACAGTAATCAACACCATGAACCATCAATTATTATTATTATTATTATTATTATTATTATTATTATTATTATTATTATTATTATTATTATTCCGGTAATATCGTGGGTCACAGAGGTGTAAGGAGGTGTTGGGCTGAACGGATGGACAAGGATTTGACCAGAGCATAATTTATTGTACTAAATTTTAAAATTTTATTCCTTCCTCCTTGTTTCCCTTATCTAAAATTTGGTAAATAGAAGATCTGAATAAACAATAACAATATAATAATGAACTCGTTACCTCCTACAACAACGACATAAAGTCCGAAATCAGGTACAAAAGTAGAGAGACTTTGCAGCATGATAATATACGAGGGATGAGTATTTTTATGTCTGAAACAGGTATACTATTGTATAAGAGCAGGTTTGCTCAATTAACTTCCATAGCCTAAGAGTCTGAGCTCCAAACTCTACTACAGTCCAGTTCCTCAGAGCCATAAATTTCTTATAGCGCACAAGGTTATACAACGGCAATCTTCAAATGAGGTATTTACAGTCACTTCTTGTCAATTATTTTCATATTACTTTCCGGAAACATAAAGAGGGGAAATGAGTGCCCGTATTAAATGCCCATAATGTAAAAAGGAAATGTTTGATAATCATCGGCTAAAAACAAATGCAGGTAGGCGAAAATTATGCGCTCCTTCTAGAAAACTCTTAAAACATTAAGTGGGCTCATGGCTCCAAGGTACAGAGGCTAAGGCTATTCCGCGCTAGAGAGACTAAATGATAAACATTAAATACCAAAAACTGTTGATAATTTTAGAGACTAAGAAACTTTACTTATCCCGTACCGAGTGGAATGGTAGTCAACAGAGGGTAATCACACTTGTACCCTTACATTACATATTTCCCATTAGGGAATAAAACAGAGCCCTTGGACTGGAGAAAATGTTACATTTAAACCACCAGGTTTAGGAATTTACACGAAATAAAGGGGCTTTGAAGCATTCCCCTCAAGCTATCTCCGGGAGCTATCACATGTTAAGAAACTTCTGCCATTACCTCGAGTTGCTGGGCCTTCCAAACGCCGATCTGCGACCTCTGCCACTTTAGTAAACGCCGCACACAATAAACTGGAGCCATAACAATGATAATACGGCCTTAACGCTCTCAGCTTTTATAGTATCTCGAGGGGAAGTTCCAGAACTCTTTGCAGATAGGTTGGATGCTTGTACACACCACAAATGTTATTTGGATAGAGAAAATATTTTAAAAATTCAAATTTTTTGGTAGATACAGGCTATTGAGCGGGAGGCAGATGTACTGATAACCTTGACAGAGAACAAAATAATCTTCAAAACAAAGATAAGCCACCTGTAAAGATTAGCTTTCTCTTAAGAATTAATTGTCCTTAATCCCACCAGAGGGGGCACTTAGGCCGATTGTAGAGACATCTAACAGTTAAAAATCCAAGTGTCTTGCATATCATCATTTCTAGTTCAATTTCATAGATGACCTTATAGAAGACTCGCATTTCCACCGAACGGAGAATGTGCACCCTCTGTACAGACCGCCAGCCCCTAAGCTCTTACCACAGCATGAGCAGCCCTGAAATCTTGAATCTTGCCATGTATCATTTTTTGAGAAAACGTATACAAGTTGGAGTATCACTTGATCGAGGTTCCTTTCTTGTTTATTTGTTGAATGAAAGTAGTTCAGATAGTGTTTGCGAAGTAGTAGAAGTTCGGGCTGTTGTGCCCAGAGTCGATGACAAGAGCGGCTGCCGCTGACGATGACTGGATGGGGTCGCCCGGACTCCCAAGGTACCTTGAGATACCATCGTCCCGTATACTGTGGGGAACAAACATGGCGATGGTCACAAAGTACCAAATAGCATTGTTCGGGCCAAGGATAGAGTGGCCGTTCGGAATCCAGCTTCCAAGCCTATCCCAAGCATGACAGTCCCATATGAGGCAGTTTAGAGGTTGTCTCGGCCGGAACGAGGCGGGCCCATACACCGCGCCGGCATCTTTCGCAGGTTGACACGATGTGGCCTCAGGTGAAAGTTGGGCACTGTAACACTGAACTTTGGGGCAACAGTAACTGACTCACAGACAGTGTTACATGTGGTGCAGGTAAATGGCGACTTTGGAGGAGGAGTACACGAAGTTTCTGACACACGTTTGGAGGCAGGATCCTTCAGGCAGAATGGTAATAAAATAAATGAAGGAGAGATTTTCAAAAAGTACCTTAAGAAAATAAAGTTAACCTAGGATATAACTTAAATACATAAAATATATCACAACCCACAGGGACAGAAGGCCTCTTTATTCTAACTAGCTCATATAAAAAACTAAGAAGATCCTAAGGAAAGAAATACAATTAAATCAGCAACATCATCACTTGGCGGCATATAATGAAAAGCAAAGGCTTTCACACAGGTTTTACTTGAGACAGATGGACCCCTAAAATCCTTTCGATACTCGGGTTACTCACCAAAGGGTGACAGGAGTAAGGAAATCAAGTATTAGTAAAGTTCCATAAAATCTGTAGGCAGGCTTGCCCGCGGAAACAAAATATTTAACTATAACCTGATCTCCAATTTCTAAATTGGTGGTTCCTTTTTCCACGGGCATACCCAATTTTTACTTTCTTATGAGAGGCCTTAAGGTTATTTCTAGCTTTCCCCATAAATCCAGGATATTCTCTGGGTCTGTGTTATCTGGCAATAGCTCATTGATCAACTACAAATTTGACAAAGGAATATTTGGGACAAACTGAAACGAATGAGGAAGTGGAGGAAACTTGTGAGACACATGAAGGGCCCAGTTAAAGGCTAAGGATATCTAGTGTAAGGAAGTGTCCGAACGAGAATAATCTTCGTGGTGAAAAGCAATATGGGCAGTTCGGGGCTAGAGATGGCTGTGGGTGGTACGCAGACGTCGTGACATGTGAATAGACCGATCGAAACAGCTCTTACGAAATAAATTAGAGAGGAACGCATTAGCGACATCAGAAACAATATATTGACAGGGTCCAAAAGATGGGAAAATAGTGTTGAAACAAGAAACAGTGGACCGATCAGTGCCATTACTAGTCGGGAACAGCTATGAGAACCGTGTGAAACGATCCACGCACACAAGAATGAATTTATTCCCATTCCCTTTAGATTGAGGCAAGGATCCGTCGTAATCGATGTACAATCGCTAATTAAACACGACTTACATGCTTTCACCAGTTCCCTAATCTCGCCGTCCATACTCTTCCAGATAAACATTTCCCTTATGCTTTCTCTAGTTTTGAAGACGCGTAAATGTCCATCTAATGGGGCCTCATGGTAATATTTGAAAATCATAGGCGCTAGAACAGCTGGAAACACAATTTGCATCTTGTGATCACGCCTCGAAGGGCAACACCGAACCCCATTCATCAAAACATAATAGACAACATGTTCCCCAGAAGAAAGGGTTCTATAATAGGAGCCAGCACTGATATTCACGTTGGTATTTCTCTATATCATGAAGTAACAAAGGGGCATCAGTTAGTATCGCACTTATAATAATAGGTGTGGGAATAGAAGGCAAGGGGCTTTTCTTCGAGACAACAACATCAGAATCGCCGGGAAACATTTGGCTTAATCCATCTGCCACCATAATTTCAGATCCCTGAATGTCTCACACGTCAAACTGAAACGCTCATATCCGATTTGCCCGGTACGACGGTGCCTAGACAGAACCCACCTCAGTGAATGATTGTCAGACTCTAATTGAAATTTAACATGCTCAAGATAAGGACGAAAATTTCTAAGCGGAATGGGAAGACCAGTCTTTCTAACGCGTACGTAGCCTACTTTGCGTCTTGAGGTGGCAGGTTCCAGACGCATGGGTCATTGGCCGCCATCCTAGTTCAGATTCCTGAAGAAGAACCGCAGTGACCGCGGATGGAGAGGCGTCTGTGTGTAAAATTAACTTCTTTGAGAAATCTGGCATAGCCAAGACCGGGGCGTTATACAGAGCCGATTTCAGATCCTCTAACGCTGCTTACTGCAACGGCCCCCAATCAAACTTGACAGCTTTCCTGCGGAGACGGTTTAGGGGTGCCGCCATATTGCGAATTTGGGGATGAATTTCCTGAAGAAACCTAGCAACCCCCTTAACATCTTTTCAAGGCTTGAAGTTACGAATTGCATGCGTTCTGGATTGTTCGACTGAAACTCCTCAGGTGACACAAATTGCTCCAAGTAGGACATAGATGTTTAATCAAAAGATACCTGTTACAACTTGACCATCAATCCAGCATTTCGAAGGCATTTTAGAGCTTCATCTAGATGAGCTAAGGGTACTTCAAAGGTTTAAACAAATAACATCATCTAGATAATGGTAGAGATATTCAAATTTAATATCGCAGAAGACCCTATCTAGCAGCCTAGTAAGAACCGCCGTGCCCGTGGTGAGGCCGAAAAGCACGCGGTTGTACTCATACAGATTCCAGTCGATAGCGAAGGTAGCCAGATATTTTGATTATTCCACCAGATGTATCACATTATAGGCTTGGTTGAGATCTAAAATGGCGAAGAACTCAGCCTCCTGAAACCAAAAGAAACATGAATGCAAGTCGGGAAGGGTTACTGATTGTAGAACAATCTTACGATTTAACGCCCTGTAATCAATTACTGGCCTGAAGCCACCTTGAGGTTTCGTCCCCAGAAAAATGGGTGAAGGGTATGCCGACTTGGAGGGTCGAATGATACCATCCCTCAGCATTTGGTCGATGATTTCATTTAGGACATATATTTATGGCAGAGATAACCTGTAGGGAGGAAATCTCACGGGGATCGAATCAGTAACCTCAATTTTGTATTCAGTTAAGTCAGTCACACCTATATTTTCCGAAAACTAGCAACTGCAACTAGCCTGATCCTAGTCTACGGTCAAATGATATGTCACTCTGCGGAGGCGAACTAATAGAAGGTGCTACCGAATGACATTTCAAAAGAGGTACCGTATATGAAAATTACTCCTAAATTTGAATGTGCAGGATTTACTTTGAAGATCGAGCACGACAGAGGAATGAGACAGGAAATCTGCTATTAATATCACAGAGCATGGCAAATATTTAACAAAAAATAACTTAGATTTCCACGCAAATTTTAAAATACGATTTTTGTCATGGGTATGTCCTAAAATTTCCAGGGGATAAGAGTTAGCCTAAACACGTTTTACAGAAGAAGAAACATATTCGGGATGTTTACAACAGTACTTCAGCTTGGAATAACATTCCACCGAAACAATGGACACAATACTTCCTGAATCTAAAAGGCCCGTGACCAGTGCGATATCTCAATTTTGAGGAAGGGCACGAAGTCTTGAGTATCGAAGGCAATTTGGAGGCATTCTTTAGGACCTTTGAAGATGGTCTTCCTTCTTTATTTTGTGACATAGTGCCTTCAGGTACTAAGCCTTCTGATGCAGATAGGGGTGAGAACGCAGCCATGCACCCTAGTTATAGTAATCGCCATTTGAGGCCCAACAGAAAAAGGTAAATATCAACGCCCGATTCTCTTCTCTTAAGGAGCATCACTCCTGCCAACATGACTAGTTATATATTAAAATCACCAGACATAATTATAACATTTTTTACCTCAATGTATGCATCCATAATGAGTGTTCTTTTACAGCAGTAAATGATAAAATTTAAGATGAAAATATCAAGATATTCATAATTAAAGCCGTCCCCACGCTCCTATTCAAATTAATGTTACATATTTCTGCCTTTATTTTTGATATATGCATCACTATAACCATATTCTTGAAAAGAGGGATGTCTTAAACGATGCAATTTATTTAATAAGTGTTTGCAGTGTGATTTTCGAAAGTTCCAGAAATTACTTTGTACCATTCCTTTCTTTGCGCGAGCGTCAATCAATCAATCAATAAATAAATCAATAAATCAATCAATCAATCAATCAATCAATCAATCAATCAATCAATCAAGCAAGCAAGCAAGCAAGCAATCAACCAATCAATCAATCAATCAATCAATCAATCAATCAATCAATCAATCCATCAATCAAACAAACAAACAAACAAACAAACAAACAATAAATAAATCAATCAATCAATCATTCAATCAATCAATACTGATCTGCATTATAGCTGTCGCCCAGTTGGCAAATTCCCTATCTGTTGTTCTCCTAGTCTTTTCTTAAACGATTATTAAGAAATTGGAAACTTATTGAAAATCTCCCTTGGTAAGTTACTCCAATCCTTAACTCCCCATCCTATAAGGAATATTTGTCCCAATTTGTCCTCTTGAATCCCATCTTTACCTCCACATTGTAATCTTTCCTCCTTTTAAAGACATCACCTAAAACTTATTCGTCTACTGATGTCATACCACGCCATCTCTCCACTGACAGCTCGGAACATACCAGTTAGTCGAGCACCTCGTCTCCTTTATCCCAAGTCTTCCAGCCCAAACTTTGCAACATTTCTGTAAAGTTATTTTTTGTCACATATCACCCTGAATAAATCAAGCTGTTTTTCCTTCGATTTTTCAGTTCCTTTCTCTCTTCAATAACCTGTAAGAGAGATTATTCGGTACATTTTCAGTTTTCACGCTGGTTATATCTTCAAGCTAATCAAGGAAGCATATAGGAGAACTGATGTGCTATGCTGTGTGAACGGAAATTAGGTCAGCTTTCAAGCTCACTGCTGAATTGATAATAAAAATATTATTAGTGTTGCTGACTACTTCTATATTTTCCATAGACGCCAAGTAGCCAGAATTTCGTACCGGTAGCTCTGCAGACGTGAGACTGGCGTATTTGGGCACCCTCAAATAACGCCGGACTCGAACCCGCCAACCCGAGCTAGTCATACATTCCCTCCTTCACAAGCATGAATTAAATTTAAATATTCCCTGCCTTTATGTACGCATTATTATAACCATATTCTAAAACGGAGGGGGGAGGGATAGAGAAAGGGAGAGAGATCTAGATTGTATATTTTATTGCAAAAGTTCATGGACTTACCACGTAGGACCTATCTGTCCTTCCTTTTGCTTGGATGTTGTTTTATTTTACTTCTTTCTTCAATAAGCAGTAGGGAACGTGGTGGGGTGTCATCTTAAACATATTTTTAGCTTTCAAGTTGGTGTATCTCAAGGTTACCACATTAGAGAAGCCCAGGAAATCTACAGGGGCACTAATGAGACAAAGAACATAAACAGATTTTATATATATTGGCTTAAATCACACTGTTTGAAGACAGGTTGTAAGGCAAGACTGGGATAGGAAAGAGGGCTAGGATATAAGTGACAAGAAAAGGTCTTTGCCTTAATAAAGGTACAGCTACGGAATTAGTCAAAAGTAAAATTGAGGGAACCACGGAAAAAACAAAAATAACTTCAGATCTACCGACTGAGGGGATCGAATCCACCAGCTCCCAAAAGCAAGCTCACAGGAATGTGATCGAACTGCACAGCCAATTCACTCAGTTCCTTGTGACGTGCAATACCACATGGGCTTACGCTCTCCCAAATTACACAGTTTGGATTTATACCATTTATACCTCTATATGGATCTTCAGTTCTTCAATTATACATATAAGTAAGAACATTACGTACTGTAATAAATGATACTTCCCTAGTCTGTAGTCTGATTGGTGCAGGTATAACAAACCTGATGATGATGATGCTTGTTGTTTAAAGGGGCCTAACATCTAGGTCATCAGTTTCAAATAGTATGAAATGGGACGAAATGTAATGACAATTTAAAAGTTCAAAATCGTCCACTGACCAGAATAAAAACGTGATGATGAATTAACGGGTGGATATGATTTTAAAACAATCGGTGGATCCGACCCAGAAACTATCATAAACGATAGCATAACTGACCAATGGACTGCTTCTAAAGTACAATTCTGAATCGAGGATACTTGTTGTAAAAGGGGTCCAAAATTCTTGTCAACGGCCTCTCATAATGACACTTATCGGTAGTAAAGTAAAATCTTAGTATTTGTCACGTTGCTGTACTAATCAAAACTAGCGTAGACTCACGCTGTTCCACACATTATGGTACTACTCACAAGTATTTTACTTCGTACAGGTAACGCAGACCTATGGAGTTTCTCACATTATGGCGCTACTCGTAGGCAACGCAAATCCATGGTGTTCCTCACCTAGGTGTAATAATCACGGGCGCCGCTATTCCCGTGGTGCTGTTCATATAGTGGGTACTAATTACAGGCAATGCAGATCCACGGTGTCGCTCATATATAGTGGCACTAATCACAGACAACGCCCAGACCCGTGATGTTTCTCACAATGGTACTAATCACGTGTACTGGAAAACCCATACAAAGACTCACTTTATGTTGCTACTAATCACAAACCTATTGTGTGCCTAACATAGTGGTACTACTCGCAAGTAAAGGCGACCCATGGTGTTCCCCGCATGATGGTACTAATCACAATTAGTTTCATGGCTCTAACACTATCATCCCTTGGTCGCCCCTTATAGTCGGCTCTTACAACAGGCAGGGTATACCGTGGTTGTATTCTTCATTTGCGGCCCTCTCCCACAGGGGTGTATAAAATCTATTGGGAAGAAATGCTTTTATACGGTATCTACATCAGAAAGAAGTCATGTTGCCACAGCGATAACAATATGTAATAAAATAAATGAATCCAAAGGGATAAGCACAATTTACTATATAAAATACTACATGTTACCCACGGCTTCGCTCGCGAGGATTTCGTTACTTGATAATTGTTCCTCGGTACTGCATTAAGATATCTGAAATTGCCTAAAGTATAAAAACACACCGAAAATTTGCATTTCATTTACCCCAGAAACTTCTTGTAAACCACGTTTGTGGCATTGAGATGACCAGGCTACTGGAACATGCGACATGGAACTCTACATGTGAGAAACAGTCCTCTTTTAAGTCGGAAAAAAAGGGTTTATTTATTTCTAAAGGAGATACCAAATACCGATGTTCAAGTCTGTAAGATCTTAGTATTTGTGATATAAGTACCCTAATAGAGAGAATTCAACTCCTCCACTTATTATCGATCTCCAGCTTAAGTTGATTTTCCGAAGATGAAAAGTACGTGTTCCTTTGTTTTTAAAGGGTATTACGAATACCAATTTTTCACGTCTGTAACTGTTAAGTTATGAGATATACTGTATATGTACAAATTTAAAAAATTGACCCACTCCTTGGCTGAGTGGAGAGAGTTGAGGCATTTGATTCACAGGGTTCCGGGTTCGATTCCGGGCTGGGTCGGGATATTAATCGCATGTAATTGATTCATCTGGCTTGGGGATCATATTCAATCAACACAGCACATTACAATCCTCAACAGGAACACGCAATAATAATTACATCCCTACACACGAGCTTGGCGTCAGGAAGGGCATCCAGCCGTAAACAGGGTCAAATACACATGTGCAACACAGTTCGCAACCGCAACCGCACAGGTGTGGGAAAAGCGGTAGAAGAAGAAGATAATCATTTTAAAAATTTGCCCATTTCCTTATTATTTCATCCCCTTAAGTGGATTTTCCAAAAAATTGTGTTCATTTATTTTTAAAAGAGATTGCAAGTACCAGTTTTAACGTTTGTAATATCTTCAGTTTCTGAGGTATATGTATCCTCATATAAAGAATTCAACTCCTTCCTCACTTCTTTTGACCCTCCTCCCTCAGCCCTTAAGTGGATGTTATGAAAACAAAAATTCGTGTTTTTTTATATTTAAAGGAGATTCCAAATACTAATTTTCATGTGTGTAACATGTTAGGTTTTTGTGATATATTGTATGTAATCTCGCTGCTGTAAGAATATTGAAGCTGACGTTGCCATGGTTACGACAGTTCATTTCTTTATCCGATTCCTAGAGCGGGGTTAGTGTAGTGCCAATATCTCCGTATCGGTTGGATTTAGTGCCTCAAAATATGGTTTACGAGCCCATAGGGCTTACCGAGTTTCGTTCTTTTCGTTAACGGGCTTAAATTGAGCTTTGTCTCGTCCTTGAACGACAAATTCGATTTCGTCTATATTAGCTTATTATTTTCATATTTTTATATCTCCCCCGTCGCCCCCCTCGAATTGCTTTGAAAATATAATACAACCCATGTTACTCACTGGCAATATAGATTTCTATAGGTGAATTAATTTTTAAATCTATTCAGTAGTTTTTGAGTTCATTCGTTACAAACAAATATACAAAATTTTCCTCTTTATAATATTAGTATAGATTAGTTCATTTACATTTTAGGGGATATGTAATACTAATAATAATAACAACAACAAAAGTATGCAATAAATATACGGTAATTTACAGCATCAAGAGCAATTCTATGATCACTAAATTACCTACAAAGCAGGGAGCGTGAATAAACAAACATAATAAACATGAGTACTCGTATTTAAAAAGAAAAAAACAAAGTCATCTCCTTCCAAGCCATGAGGGCCATTGGAATGGTGAAAGGTAAAGGCTTCCACTATCCATAACTTTGGCACTTGGTGGGGTAGAGTGTTAGCTCTACATTCAGCACGAACATTGGAACTTGCTCACTGACTTGAAGCTCGCTGACCCCAAGTTCTTCCCGCCAGGTGTCACTGATTTGTTGATAGGCGCAGAACATTTCTTTTCATTACTGATACTTGGTCACAGAACTCGACCACCAGATTATCCTATTCTTCAAGACACTGAACTAGGATGGTTTAAAATTAGACACTACCATCAGAGGGCAGAGAATAATGTCTTACTCTAATCGCATTTTTTTGAAGTCAGAGGACAGGTTAGACACACAGCTACAGCAGTGCTGGGAAATAGAAGAGCAGTCATGACAAGAGAAGAAAGAGCCACAGAAGGGTACTTTACAGAGAATGCCACTAGGTGCGCCGTTCCCGCGTCCAGGTAAGGACGCACAAGATCCAGGCTAGCTTAAACTATAATAATATTTACCACTATTCATCATTTACGGGCCATGAGTTCCGGTTGAAAAGAAAGAATACCGAATCATGCTTGAGGAAATCTCTAACTGACGTAGAAGGACGTCTCCTATTCGTTCGTTTACTAGCTAGAATTCTCTATGGTTTACTAGATTGCCTTGAATATAGGTGCTTATGACTAACAAGGTAACATCCACAATGTTGAAGTCGCCGATCGCGATGAAACTTAGCAAACACATTGAGGTACATGTAAAAACAATGTCAGCATAAATTTTAGGCGCCAACAGTCATTAGCGCATTAACGAAGGGGCCTAAAAGTTGCAACATTTCAAGTTCCGCGCGATCAGCGATGAATACCTGCTGGCCAATGCTAAGCCGGCACACATACTTCCCGTCTGGAGACACACCCTCTACACCGCCTTTTACCCCCAAGTGTTTCTCCCCGGCACGTTCCCTTCCCTTCTCCTCGCGCTTGCCGGCTGCTTGGCTGTGGAACGAGACCGGCGCTATTTTGCTTCCTTACGCACTATGTATGTATGTTGGGTATTCAGCCCGAAGGCTGGTTTGATCCTCTGCAGCTCCGCCAACAGCTGTCATAAATAGCCTAGGCGTCACTGGAGAGGCGTACTAGGGAAATGAGGAGTGAGGTAGTTTCCCGTTGCTTTCCTCACCGAGCCAGCTGTTGCTTACGTACTATAGTTATTGAAATCCTTTAAATCACGTTCCGTTTCACACATAATGATAATAAATAACCTAAACGTATTTACTCATATTTTATGCAAATGCTTTATTTTCATTCCTGCTAATTCCGGTGGGTTGTCAATTCTTGGGTACAACCCCGAGTTAAGCACCATCGGGCGTGGACAAACGTGGTATAAGGTACTGCGTCCGACCTAGGCTTAAATTATTATTTACGTCTGAAACACCTTGAAGCTGTTAGAGTGGACATACATATGAAATTTATTAAAATAAATCACCCACCTTGAAACAACGTTAAATATCCTTTTATTTAAAGAAATCACGTGCCCGGGTAGAGGATCTCAATGAATGTAATGAGATGTTGTACCTCGGGATATCAAAATATGGTTACAGGTCCAGACCTTCTTTTCATGTCCACTCCCCTACCCCCATTTTGTGTACGCTATCAGTTGTGTCATAACGAAATGAAATCGCGAACAACATCAATTATAAACTCCGAGTTAGAAACTGCTGGTATTTCCCGTATTACGTACTCTGGTATAAGGAATCTAGATAGAATGTTTTTATTTGTGCTTGTATTGAACGATGTACAGTATTTATGTTTTGCAGTGAAAGGCACAACACATTTCAATTGCAGCCTTGGTTGTCGAACATAGATCAATTAAATGCATAGACAACTTGATATGAGTATGACATGGAATGATTGACGTAATGAGCAAAGTCTTTAAAAAGAAATGAAGATGTGCATTTATATATGCAGTAGATATACCGTAATCACAGGCAGAGCTGTAGTACTACTTACTCGTACTTTTGCGCTATAGCTGACAGAGGTCTATGTATTCAACAAGTAGCCATATTAAAGTATCACACTACAGTCTTCTGGGTACAATGGCAGTTACATACGTAAAAGTGTACATGGCTATTGTACGAACTAGTACAACAACAAAAAATTACAAGGCACCACAATAAATGACTCCATATACATTACATCGGGCAAACTCCCCGTCAATAATAGTAAGCAAAAACAATTTATGGTCTATTCGACAATTTACAAAATAGTGAAAAGACGACTGAAACAAAACACAATTAACAACAGGCCCCATACTTTTCTCAAGGGACGTACGCTTTACAATAGTGGTGTTCCTCGTAGAAGTGTGTGACGCACAAGTCCTTTGTACACCACGCACATTAGACAAAACCAGTATTCGGGCACAAAGAACATACCAAGCCAACACTGTCAAAGGAATACACTACCGGGTATTCGAATTGTCCAGGATGATCATCAAGGTACCCACTGCGGTACCACGAGTACTTCCACATGTTTGTGAATCGAGGAGACGTCAGCTGGAAATGTAACAGTGATTGCAACTTTAAGATGGTGTTACGGTGATGCAGCACGATGCCAGTTTTCATAAGTCGCAGCCCGGAATACATTCGTCTGGTGTATGTTTCCAAATCTGAAACCCATACACGTCAAATGGCTGACAAACGGCTGTAACGCCGGCTAGAATCTTCATAACTTCAACTTCCGTGCCATGAACAAGCGCATTGTGGCCAGAGAAAGAATCTAACAAAAAATACTTTGTCCATCGGGTAAACTTGGTTTCAAGATGTCATTATACCAGCTCTGAACTTCTGCTTTAACCATCTTTCCAGACGTGGTGCACACGACATGAATATTTCCTTGTGAAAATATTCGTTTCTTAACAAGGGAACCAAAAACTCCATTTCTTTCCTTTAAAACGATTAGCAACGGGGAGAGTAGCTCACCTTCTGCTGACATGGTAGGCATAATCGTGTAGCTGTGCGTAGTAGAGGGAATTGATTGGACCACCGTGCTAATCGACTTTTCTCCTCAGTGCGCTAATGTTCTGCCGGTGTACATTTCCAAATTAAAGCCGCTTTGGTCGCTGTTAAAAACATGTGATGGGCTGTGTAACTGTATTTTTTCTTTTACGTTTTCCACAAACATTTGGGCTTCCACCATAACGTCACTTTCCCTATCAAGTTTTCTCGTTGTTGTCACGACAGTAATTTTTCGGGATGTGATCCCAAATTTCTTTTTGAAATCGTACACCCAGCGTGAAGACGCTTTAAAGTCATGGATCCCGCGAGAGCAGGCACTTTGCATTGCCCAATGTTTGATTGTGGCGTCATGGATGGTGGACGTACGGTACTCCGCGTCAATGTTTTTCTTGCAATCCATCGCAATAAGACCAAATTTGTCTCGGAGAGAGCCTCCTTTATCCACAACGTTTTTCCAGGCGGAGAGCTGTGACACTCTATGCAAACGACGGAAGTGCTTTTGCACAGTTGTTAATTCAAAATTTTTCCGTTTTCCACTCCTCCAGAAGTTGACTGCTCTTGTTTTATACTGTGAGTCTACGGTGTCCGCCGAACTGTCACTGTCTTGGCTTTGTCCCGGTTCTGGCTCGCTATATTCAATATCCTTTTCGGTTTCCTCCGACTGATCAGACTTGTACGTCAAACTTGTAATGTCCTCTAAATAGAGACTGTCACCTTCAAGACAGCAACTTATAAGCTCTGAAAAAAATAAAACAAATAACTAAAATACATGTTGTTATGTGTATATGTATTGACAGGAACAACGGAGAACACAACTGTTCGTTTAAAAACAACGAGAGTGTTATCGGTAATGAAATGAAATGTCGTATGGCTTTTAGTGCCGGGATATCCCAGGACGGGTTCGGCTCGCCAAGTGCAGGTCTTTCTATTTGACACCCGTAGGCGACCTGCGCGTCGTGATGAGGATGAAATGATGATGAAGACAACACATACACCCAACCCCCGTGCCGTAGGAATCAACCAATTAAGGTTACAATCCCCGACACGGCCGGGGATCGAACCCGGGACCCTCTGAACCGAAGGCCAGTACGCTGCCCGTTCAGCCAGCGAGTCGGACAGAGTTATCGGTATCATAAACCTACAATTTCACATGCAGCGCAAAAGACCACGCTTCAATCTACGTTATTACGGCCTATGTCCGCAGTGTGACATCTCCCCGTGAGCGTCAAAATCTATTTGACAATAGTTGACTGCTTAACACTCACCCTCAATCGCGTCATAAAACTGCAGCTCCCGAAAGTTCACCGTGACTTCCGTGCTTTGCTTGAAGATGAAAAATAATTTTTGACACGCTCAGTGACATTGCCCTTAAGGACTCGTCGCAAACGTTTTCATAAATATTTCATAAAATGTAAACTGCCTATACAATGTGGAAATTCCAAGGGAGAGCTATGAGGAAGGCTGATAGCGTACGCAGTGTAGCACAGGTTCTGTTCGACAGCTAAGCAGACGGCAGCTGTACCATTATATCTGACCGCAAGTATGGATATTTAACGCAGTAATAATTTTGCAGTAGGGCGCCGTTTGTGAGGGCGTGATGCTATACAGAGCGCGGGAATCGAGAAGGTGATTTCCCAAGGCAAGGCGTGAGCAGGTGTGACGAAGAAAGAATATGTGAGGAAGAGAGAAAGAGAGATGGGATTTTGTCGGAGGGAGAGACCTGCCATCTTAACGGAGATTTTAGCGGGAGCAGACAGGCCCACCACATTACGGAAATTGAGCCGTAATTCCCGTAATTGAAGGTTTTTCAAGAAAATAAAAAGATGGAAATGGTTACTAGAATTTTACGAAGCGGTAGATACCTCTAAGGTTATTAACATAGGATTAGATCAATAAATATGCTCCAAGCAGAACCACCGTGGGAAGCTCTGTAGTGGCCACATTCCAGACTCAAGTTGTTTCTCGGGACTTCCCCTGGCGTCCTTAGGTGTGCGGCCTCATATAAAAGCTGAGTGATATGGGGGGAGATCATCCAGTTGACTATCATATTGCTGCCGGCACGCGTCGCACGTCTGCCTAGATTGCTCCAGAAACCCTTTGTTCAGAACAAAGACAGTGTATAATTATTACAGTGCGATTAATTATTACAGTGCGATAACTTTGATCCAGTGGATAGGAGACGTACGGAGACAGGTGTGGATCTGTAAGTGGCGCTATATTCTGATACTTATCAATGAGATCGCGTGTGCTTAATGCTATCAGTAACCATAGAAAGCTGTACGTGCAGACTCGACTAAATAGCGGTAGGGGCGAAGCTCCCGAGGTGCCGAGGAAGTGTGGACAATCGACTGTGGAGGTCTATATTTATTCTCTGATAGAATGTTGAATCCAAATTAAGCAGGCATAAAAACAATAACTGAGTAGGTAGTTTCTAGAGCAGAAAATAGTTTGTGGTACAGTACACAAGTTAGTGAATACGCAGCTATATGTGAAGGGAGGACGAGGAGTGTGCATTGCAAAGTGTTAGCGCTGTGTGCTAGCTCAACCTAAGGAAATGTCCAGAATGTGGCGTAGTGGTTAAAATGAATCTCTCATTATAGTAAGAAGTCGAGGTATTCCGAGGGGAGTGAGCGGCTAGAACTTCAGAACGTGGCTTCGAAGACGCCACCTTGAACGAGGCATCCCTCAAGAAGAAGGCGGCACTATGGACCAGCGGGGCAGGAAGAATGGACTCCAAGTATCGAACATGGATGAGACATCTATCATGATGAACTAAATCATGCTAGCCATACCCGGAGGGAGAGACGAGGAGATTATTTAAGATAAGTGGACCAATGAATTATTAGATGCATGGTAGAGTTAAGGTATCACGCAGAGATAGCAGAATTAAACATGTAAATATTCATATAGGATTTGATGGTGGCCCATCAGGCTGCATATTAAGATTGTTTGATATCTACGGGTAAGAGTAGTTAGATGTGTTTTCTTGTATCTTTGTGTAAAGCGGACAATGAGGTAATATTTGTTATCGCGGCAAGACGTAGTGTGCCTTGTGATACATATTTGTTTGCGTACTATAGACCGGATATTTTTCCTTTGGGGTCGATCGTGAAATAAATGTTACTTATAGGATTTGGCAATATATATAATTCCCATTATATTCTAAGGGAAGGGCAGATATACCTGCGTTGTGTAAGGTATGCAGGCTGTTGACATTTATTTAGTTAAGGGGCTCTACTTACGTGTGTTAGACGGGCGTAAACTATAGCGGAGGTGCAGGTTTTAACGCTATTCGACTCTGTGCTACTCTGCCAAATGTGGGATTTGAACCTCTGACTCCCGAGGTTACTGTTGTCACGCCGCATATTGGCGGTGATGGTTTGATATGATTGAATTGTAGAACACTTCATGTGATTCGACTGCGACCCGAGTGGGTGGTTAATTGAAGTCAGGAGCGTGATGTGAGATGTGTTTTTCCTCACTTATTTTATGCCATTGGATGGTATGTGTAGAAGCTTGAAAGTCCTTTTGTGAAAGAATGTAGGGTAAGACGTCTAGCGGGAGTTTGTTTACGTTTTTTTTTGTGTGTGGAAGGGGGCTCCAGACCCGACTTCAGGTCAACGTTCGCCTGCTCTGTATTGGGGTGAGCTCGGCCATTTTTAAAGTGCTCTGGAGGTCGGTCTTTCTCCTTTGGCAGGGAGTATTTTGCAAAACTATGCGTCATGTAATTTTATACATTTTACCTTGTATTCCTTTCTTGTTTGATTCGTGTTATTAGGGTTGTGTAGTCTACTAATGTGATCTTGGCACTATGCCAATGTATGATTGCCCTGTTGGCACATGTTTCTGCCTGGTGGACGTGGGTTCATATCCGTGTACATATGTAATTGAGGGCGCTAGAGTAGGTTATCTTAGTTTATTTTTATTTACCTATTGTGCTGCTAATTCTTTGTGTATATAAATATCCCGGTATGGGAGGAACTTTCATAATAGCGGAAATCTCTGCAGGTATCCTTAGTTCTACCATTATATCATTTTACGTCGCAGACATAGGGATGTAGTTTCCAAGAACACATCCGGTTTTCTTCTCCTTGGTTCACAGATCGACAAATTTCAGCATAACGTCATCATCCAGACTGTATTTGCTTGTTGTCTTTTTAATTTGTAGAGGTGAGCCTTCGGCGCACGTATTTTGGCACTACAGGTGCAATCCTTGTAATTAACTTGTGTTATGAATACAAACTTATGCTCAAAATTCTGTTCATAGCGAAAGTGTTCCTCATTTGGTAGTTTAATGTAGTATTGAGTTCCCCATGATCCTCTCGTCATAAGAACCCAAAATTATCGACCCTTTTCTGCCGATGGTAGCTGAGCTGGTGCCCGTATGCAAGAACAGAAGAACAGGTAGGTATCATCCTGCAGTACTAATGTGCCCTGTAGGGTACAATAAACCTACAATTTCACATGCAGCGCAAAAGACCACGCTTCAATCTACGTTATTACGGCCTATGACCGCAGTGTGACATCTCCCCGTGAGCGTCAAAATCTATTTGACAATAGTTGACTGCTTAACACTCACCCTCAATCGCGTCATAAAACTGCAGCTCCCGAAAGTTCACCGTGACTTCCGTGCTTTGCTTGAAGATGAAAAATAATTTTTGACACGCTCAGTGACATTGCCCTTAAGGACTCGTCGCAAACGTTTTCATAAATATTTCATAAAATGTAAACTGCCTATACAATGTGGAAATTCCAAGGGAGAGCTATGAGGAAGGCTGATAGCGTACGCAGTGTAGCACAGGTTCTGTTCGACAGCTAAGCAGACGGCAGCGCGGGGAGAGGGAAACGAGTGGTGCTGAACCAGGCGTGGCGGAGGGGAGGAGGAGCAGATGTGTGGCACAACGCAGTGTTCCGGCTAAGCATTGGTCAGGAGCAATTCATCGCTGTTCGCGCGGAACTTGAAATGTCGCAAGTTTTAGGCCCCTTAGTTAACGCGCTAATGAATGTTGGGGCCTAAAATTGATGCTGGCATTGTTTTTACATGTATCTCAATGTGTTTGCTAAGTTTCATCGCGATCGGCGACTTCACCATTGTGGATGTTCCCTTGTAAGTCATTACTCTACAAAGTTATTAAAAGAAAGGTTGATTTTTCAACATGCTACATTTTATTACAAACTCAGTTCATTCCATAGAAAGAATATCATGATTTCATCTTTGGGAATAATAGTAAAGACTAGTGGGCTATACCCTTATCTAAAGGCTCATTTTTGATAAAATCAAATTGAAGTTCTCGAAAGAAATAAAGTGTCCAGTTAAGATGCTTGAAAAATTATTGAATTACAATCTTAAAATATCTAAATCACAAACAACTTGTCTGGAATGTCTCTTTTTAGAAACGAAAGAAACTAAAATGCATGACGGTATCGGACAAAGAAATATTGGTTAATGATAACCTCAAGTAATTAACATGTCCGATTCTCGAAGTACTAGATAATAAAAATGTTGAATAAGTAAAACATTAAATAATTAAAATATTCGCTGATCGCAATATTGATTAAGTAAAATATTACATTAAGTAAAACATTATTAGATTAAGTAAAATACTATTAGATGCATCTAATGAGGAAAGATAATATTTACAGTACAACATAATACATACAGTGTCGTAGATTGAGGGTGGTTTTAAAAATATACAGGACGCTGGTTTGTATCTGGCATTAAACCCTTTTACGAAATTGGAATCACATCTTTTCTACATGAAATCTCACAAAATCTAAATGAACTGTTCTGTTTTTCTGATCATATTTACGTCGATCTACAGAAGTGAAATAATTTTCCGTCCCCCTAATTCTTTGTGTCTAAATACACAATCAGATTAACTTGGAAAATATTCTCATAGTATTTATAACATCTGATAGGTGTTGTATTGCACGTAATGTTCATATTTCTTGACACATTCTGTTGCATAAACATCGATAAGTCCCTTTTAAATTAATGTATACTCTCAAAAAGAATGACCAAACATCCCATTTAGAATATTAGGTAAATTATCCTTTTAACTTGAGCTTATTCATAAATTCAAGTGCGTATCCATGCTATTATAGTATATTACCAAGTGTATATTATCATAATTCCATCAAAATATACGTTGTTTACATGGTCTACCTTGTGCGAAGACTCTACCTCAAGAATAGTAACTCTTATTCCTGCAGTCAGTCATCAGTGATACTAGATAACGCCTTTGAAATAACTTCAAAGTTCACCTAACACATGAGAAGAATCTTATAATTAGAAGATATATATGAGGGTGTTAGCTAGTTCAAATTCATCCTCCTTATTAGGAATCATTTGGTGACTTTACGCATAAATGTCAATATACGGATGTCATTTCGATCGCATTCTAACCCGTTCTGTGCTTACTCGTGGGTAAATAATCAAATTAAAGCAGTATAAGTTCAGTAATCACTTCATGATGCTCAACTTGGAATATTATGTCCACCACAACATGACCATGATTATATTCGCGAAGAATAACAACTACTACCAACATTAATTACCAATCTCACATCATCACTTTCATTAAATAATCATTATTTCATATCTTAAATAAATATCACACTTCAAATTACCATATATGTCTCATCATATTCTAATTCGACGTATCTCTTACCTTCATCATGGTTCGTGAACTTACTTATTCAGTTATAGCTTTGATTCCTTCATAATTCCAAAAATAATACTACCACATAGCAAGCACTTCATATATACGATCTCTATCTTACAATTCTTAAGTCACATAACTTCTCACACATGCCTAACTTCCATTCTGACGTCGTATAAAACTCACCAATACATTAAAGAAACTAACCTTCTCTCACACTATATATTGACAGCGTTACGAACGAAGGCTTTCTAATCACTGAATGACTGTTTCCTACATATGGATTTGACGTTTCAGGTTTGAAGATTACCTAACATCCTTTAACCTAACTTGTAATCCACTGCTCGTATTTCATCATCGCATTCATGTTAGTTAGTTTAACACTTTAATAAAAGGAAAAATAGATAATTTCTTACTTGTCAACTTCTGTAGTCAACTCATGTCCGGGTGACTGGACATGCAGACATATCTCCTTTCGCTTCCCTAGGTATTTGGGAATGCTCGGGAACGTCTCATCTGGTCCCTGGTCATCCTGGGGCTGGCAACGTCATCCTACGGTGCGTTCATCTGGGTAATCTCGCCTTCCGTCTTCTTAGAACATCTTGATCATGGCTTGAGCAATTGGAACAGAATAATATGTGATTTTAGTCAACATCGTCATCTTAGGGCTATGTTCTGTTATTGCTTGCTTATGTTGAAAGAACGTCTTTCTTGGGAGAGTTGACGGTCTGGGATAGGTGAAATTGATTATTATTCTCAAAATGAGTAAGTTGTGTTTTATATATTATCCCTTCTCAATCTTCCGGTCGAAATTCTAATCCTTTAGTTGTCTAAAATTGGAAGTATCGGCTAATACGTCGTCTAAGGAATGTCGTGACGTTACACCGTTGCAACTTCTGAATTTATTTTTGTAGTATTTTAATTTCGCGGAGCGAAATAATATATCTTGCTGAAATTGTCGAGTGTAGCCGTCAATGAAGCTTTCCTCTTGTCTTTAGTATGAAATACTGATACGCTGATATCTTCCTTTGACGATCAACTATGTTGCTTCTCTTGTACGCAAGTTAAGTGAATGTAGTCTTCTTTCCAATTTTTTTCTCAATAATATCTCGTAACAATCTTCTTACTTCGTTCCTTTTTCCACTGCCTTCTATGTTTCGATTCTTTTGCGAGCGCTTGACAAAAATATTACCATCTTGGCTTGCGGTAGTGTCTGACGTTTAAATATCCGTCATTTTTGACATTTAAGACTCCATTTTTGTTCCGATCGTATCTTTAGGTAACAGTGAAATGGCACATAGGGAAGCTACAGGTAGATTTATAGTTTGCTTATCCCTCAAGTAGAAACCTGAGGTTCCGGGAAACTCCTTCAATCACACCACATCAAGACTTACTCAACTAGAACGGCGATTCAGTAGGCAGCACTCACTTATGCACGAGTACTGTAACCTTCTGCACGACTATGAGGCATTGGGGCATATGTTTAAAGTCAGGGAAGCTATTATCTACCCCCATCATCCAGTTTTTAAGCTTAGTAGATCAACTACAAAAATGAGGGCTGTATTTGATGCTCCTGCTAAAACTTCTAACAATATTTCATTTAATGATTATATTAATGGTTGGATCGACAATGCAAGAGGATCATTACTCCATTATTCTAAGATTTAGAATGCACATTGTACCAGGATAAATTAATTTCAAGAGCATGAGGTCTTTCTGAGGGGTGTCTAGTCGTTAGGAGATGCTACAGAGAGGGAGGATCGCAAGGCCAAGTAATAGATATTATATCTTTCTTTCCTTTACTCAATCTCTGGGAGGTCACCCTATTATATCGTGAAATCATAGAGAATAAATCCCAACTTCAACATCAGAATATCGAAAAATCAAGTTGATCAAGTAAAATTCAACTGAATAATGTCTTTCTCAATCAGTTATGTCCATCATAACTTTCATGGCATAAATTATTAATAAAGCATGTTCTAAGTAATTAAGAAATCCTAAACTCTTTTTATTGGCACTAGCGATTTCAGATTACGCTTTCTACATAAATTAAATAAAGTAAATTTGGTAATTCCTTCTTGTGAACACATCAAACTCAAATATGAAACACTTGAAATTAAATCTGATCTTCTAATATAAAGTTCTAAATATTGTCCTTCCACCATGAATGAAGCACACTTCGTGAAGACGTACGAGAAAGATTATTGAAAGAGTATTGGTCTCTTGGAAGCAGAGATAAGGGAACACCAAGTGTTGATACTGAACAGGTGATTCTGATAAGGGGACTTTTAGAATTGTGTCATATGTTTTATAACTTAAGACAGACAGTGTATGTGTAAAAGTATGCAAGGGGTGTTTTATGAATACATTGGCAGTAATGAAGACAAGTGCTTCTACATCTGGCATAACCCAAGAAGAAAACGGAGGAATATCCGCAGTTCTAGCCCTTCAGGCAAGCAACTCGATGTTGAAAACATCCTAGGAATATGAGGTACGAATTTTAAGTAAATAAAATATAATAAATTGTGAGAATATCTTCTACATTTATTCCTAAAGACTGCAACCTTTTGTTCAATCATTGTTATCCGGTCGATTAGATTAACAGTTTGCCTTTGTCTACCACTACGAGCGCTAATGTGAGTATATACAGAGTTTAACTTAAGCACCACTACGAGCGCTAATGTGAGCCTCTGCAGAGATTCACTTAAGCCTTCGGTGCGGATATTTTTCAAACAATCAAAAATCCCTGAGGGTATTGAACCAAGGAACGCATTACAGGAATAATATTTCGGCTAGGATTTCAATAAGAAGGCAAACGCGTAATGAACCAAGCGATTTTAGGCTGGAAGTGATTTTTCGAAATTAGCCTTTTTAGTTTGATAGAGCTCTCCAGTGCTCAGAATATAACACCGTTCCGGGCACGTTAGCCTCTCAACTCTCAGCACAATTCAGGAAATTGCATACTTTTGCGGGGACCACCACATGGTCAGATAAGAAATGTCTTCAACATTCAAGTCACCTGGTGATGCGATGTGTGGCTGAGGTTCGTTCGTTTGCATCTCATTACACAAGAAGAACAACAAGGAGAACACTATGTACTCCCTGTGAGTTGAACTCTATATACTAGGGAATATCCTTCAAACATGCCGCAAGTGTGGAACTCTACAAATGAAACTGTATCTAGCCAAGGATGAAGAAGAACAAGAGATCAAAATTGAAATTTCCCTTCATCAGGTGAATCATTCAGTTCAGCTGAAATAAGAATACACACTGAATGATGGCATAAACCTCTTTGTATCGAATAAATTATAGCGAATATTTTTACAACACTGCACTTCCGATTTCCAAGGAAAAGAACAAGGATGTCTTAGATCTTTACCGCTGATTCACACATTTTTTGAAGTTGAAGACCACTGCGGAAGCTGAAAGTACACTTTCTGATATAGACGAATTCAACGAATGTAAATGCGCCCTGACAGGAGGTGTAATTGTGATATATACACTTCCATTCTTATAAAAATATGACATACTTGGTGTTGTCAAAACAGTTGTCAAGTGTGAAGATAAATTTTCTTGTATTATTTGAATTATCTTACGTCATGCTTCATTAGTTCTCTCAGTATAGACTAAGTCCCATTAATATTAAGAAGGTCAACGACATAAGTAAACTTATACGGTATATTGGTGATAATATGCCAGTTTCTACCATGGCAATGTCAACAACTGTCCAATAACTCGGCAGGAAGCTCTGCATGAAGAAGAATTCTGATCCTCTTACAGAGAAGCTACATGCAGTTCTTGTTTTCTACTCTTAGAATACAATATATACATTACAGTGGTTACAAGGTCAGTTCTCGATGAGAGAACAATACAGCCTAATTTCCTATAAGACGGAATGAACATGATTACTGATTTTTTGTCAAAACTACAATATATGCGTTGTTTGGGATCACTTCATATTTCCCTGATTTCTAAATGTTATAGGTTGATTGAAAATGGACATTGTAATGATAAAATCGAATTAAAACAAAATTAAAGAAGAGGTATGAATATTCAGTTTTATTTTCTAAGAAAATTCAGCTCAGTTGGAATGCTGTACGCATCCTAAAAATAAAATTTGACTTTTCTTACCTTCAGGGACAGAATCTGGAATTCGAATTATAGGAATAAATGGCCTTTTGCCAGTTATATGCAACTTCGATAATTTCATTCGTTCATTCAATTTTGTGTCACTCCTGTTAAATGTAATTTTTTGGATGTGTCGCCTTTTCCAGACGACCAACTCAGTTAGTGCCGACTGTCAGCTTGACCTTTGTTAGGAGAACTTTGCTGTCCATTACAGGAACTGACTCCTGTGATGAGAGAACTCAGCCCGTTCTGATAGCTGCTAGCAGTAGAACTTTGCTGTGCACCACAGGAACTGACCACAAAGATGAGAGAACCCAGTTCGTTCTGATAACTACCAGCAGTAGAACTTTGCTGTGCACCACAGGAACTGACCGCAAAGATGAGAGAACTCAGTTCGTTCTGATAACTACTAGCAGTAGAACTTTGCTGTGCACCACAGGAACTGACCCCAAAGATGAGAGAACTCAGTTCGTTCTGATAAATACTAGCAGTAGAACTTTGCTGTGCACCACAGGAACTGACTCCAGAGAAGAGAGAACTCAGTTCGTTCTGATAACTACTAGCAGAAGAACTTTGCTGTGCACTGCAGGAACTGACTCCAGAGAAGAGAAAACTCAGTTCGTTCTGATAACTACTAGCAGTAGAACCAGTTCACCTAGAGCCACCGGCGAGTGCAGACGTACGGAGTGGAGGGTCCCTGGAGTGGGTAGTGTAAGTGCGGAGTGTTGGAAGTCAGCGAGGTGCTTTCAGGCAATGATTGGTACAGAGCAGTACAGGGCGAGCATAGGTGGTTGGGAGGGAAGAAAGAAGAAAGAAGAAGTGAAGACAAGAAGATGTAGAATAGAACTGGATAAAATAGGATACTTTATACTTTCTGCAGCGGTGATTTTGATATTGCTTTGGATCGGGGGAGTAGAACTGAACCCAGGTCCGACTTCCAAAGGAAATATGAGCTGGGAGGACATGGAAACATTCAGAAAAATCGTAAAAGAGGTGGTAGCAGAGACGTGTCCCTTCGAACAAATCAAGAACATGATCAAGGAACAAACGAGGGAGTTTGAAAAAATGAAGGGGTGGTTTCAGGAAAAGGTAGAAGACACAGCTGCACAGGTGAGAAGAAATGGTGAAGAAGTTTCAGCATTAAGAGAGGAGATAGGGAGATTGGAAGAAGAGATATCGAAACTGAAAGCCGACGTAGTTGCTAACACCCGAAGTCGCAGAAATAAATGCTTATTTATATATGGAGTGCAAGAGGGGAAGAAGGAAGATAAGACGAGTATAATTTAAAAAGTAGTGGATATAATTCAGGGTAAAATGAAAATAATTTTTGGAGCTGGAAAGAGGTGAGTTTATTATCATTTTGTATTGTATTGGTGTCTGGTATAAATGCTGAGTGATGGCAGACGAGTGTGTGTTAGGGCTGAAATGTGGTGTTGGAAGTAGAGGTGGTATATGTTGAAATGTGGTGTTGGAAAGGTATGGAGATGTAGTAATGTAACTTGGCTATTTGTAAATTTTGGTTTGGTAGAAGATGGAGTTTTCAGTAGGTAATTATGATGGGTAATAGGATGAGTATGAGTGTGTGGTAAATTGAGTAAGTTATGATATGTTATAGGGTTGAAATGTGGTGTTGGAGAAGTGGTGGTATAAGATGGTGGATGGCAGAAGGTGAGTGTATTTGTGGAAGGAGTAGAGCTGGTATGCTGAAGTGTGGTGTTGGAAGTATTGAAGGCTTAGTATTTATGATTAATTTATGATTAATTTATGATTAATATATGATTTATGATTAATTTATGAGGTGTTATCAATGTGTAAATTTTGGTTTGTTTGTATGGAGAGGAGGAAGAAATATGAGGTTGGAGAGGTGTTAGTATATGCGTGATTGGTATTTGTTATTCATTGCCGAAACTGTTGGGAGATGGAGAGGTAAATTTTATTATGGAGGGTTATGGCGGAATAAACTGAAAGGAAGCAATGTTAATGCGGATTGGTAAAAGATGTGGTATGATGGATTGGAATGCAATGACGGAATATGGCTGGTTTGGAATGCAACCTGGTAATGCTGCTGTTGTAGCTTATGCTGGAGTAGGTCAGGGAACAATAGAGGTGATGAAAATGCTGAAGTAAGAAGGTTGCGTACGTGAGAGTGATAACAAGCAGGAAGTTGTAACACCAGCAGTAGAATGTAAACATTGACCAGGCTGTTGTGAATTGATGTAGATGGAGTTGGTTCTGGTATAAAACCGGGACGGTATTGTTCATTTCATTTTATGTTATTTAGTATATAGTGGAGAGGGGTGGCTCAGGTTGGACTATGCTTATTAATCTTATTAGTTATTTATTATTATTATTGTGAACATGTATTCGGGGCTGATCGCCTGTTTTGTTCACTAATAAATACAATACAATACAATACTAGCAGTAGAACTTTGCTGTGCACTGCAGGAACTGACTCCAGAGAAGAGAGAACTCAGTTCGTTCTGATAACTACTAGCAGTAGAACTTTGCTGTGCACTGCAGGAACTGACTCCAGAGATGAGAGAACTCAGTTCGTTCTGATAACTACCAGCAGTAGAACATTGCTGTGCACTGCAGGAACTGACTCCAGAGATGAGAGATTTCAGTTCGTTGTGATAACTACCAGCAGTAGAACTTTGCTATACACCACAGGAACTGACTCCAGAGAAGATAACTGCTAGCAGTAGAACTTTGCTGTGCACCACAGGAACTGACCCGAAAGATGAGAGAACTCTGTTCGTTCTGATAACTGCTAGCAGTAGAACTTTGCTATACACCACAGGAACTGACTCCAAAGATGAGAGAACTCAGTTCGTTCTGATAACTGCTAGCAGTAGAACTTTGCTGTCCACCACAGAAGCAGACTCCTGAGATGAGAATACTCAGTTCACTCTGATAACTACTAGCAGTAGAACGAGGAACTCTCAGTAACGTTACCAGGTCTAGCCGTTACTAGGAACGTACAACTTACTGGAAGTTTCATGGAAAGGTAAACATCGTCGCGCTATGAAATGAACGATACCAATTACACTACACCACTGTTGGGTTTCTGCATTTGCGTAATGTGTTAAATCAATTGTATATTAATTTCAGTTGAGACAACACCTCATTTCTCTTTGAATGAGAATCCAAGTGGTTTTAGATGTTTCCTGTTCGTTGAGATACGAGTATAAATGCCCTCCATCACCAGTGACAGAAATTTGGCTCCAGGTACATAAAACGCAACGTGCATTCGTTAGCACAGCCACGAGGAAGAACGAAATCACGTTGGGCCCACGAATTAACCTGGTACTCATTTCTGAAGCAGGCTGAGTGAACCTCTGGGTCATGTGCCACTCCAGAAAACGAAATTTATTTTCTGACGTTTCTAGAACCCACACCCATCCAGGAGAATCAAGGACGTGTTGGCAACCTCGGCTATGGTGCCCCCGTTTAATGGATGTCTTACAGAAAGTATGAGTCTAAATTCTGTGAAGACAGGTGACTGGTGTATTTTTAGGATATTTCTGCCTCTCTCGGACGACCCATGAGTTATATCCAAGTGTTAGATGCTTTAATACGCGTACCTAACGGGCAAAACAGGTGTTCATAGACACTATAACTACATTTTATTCGTCGTAATTTGACAATGATCGAAGTTTTAACTTTACACGTTTAGCTGTTACAGAAAGAAACATGTATTTTATAAAATATCCTCAGGGTGTTCATAAGAAAGGCGTTGGTAATAAGCAGTTCCACACCACGGGTGTGATTGTACTTCTTAAAGTAGCTCACATTAGGGTACCGGTATCTGTAATAAGAAAGTACAGTACATAAGAATAGTGTGTGGATCTGTTTTCATCGTGAGAGGAATGGGAACTATCAGGTATCTCCAGATAGATTCAAGTATGCCTTTGCTGGCAAGATGTAGTGTCTTCTGGTATGGGCTATATCAAATTTGTTACTTTCATTGACCTGTCTCAGTCTCATACCTGGCTTTGACAACATGAAAGTGACTGAGGTATGAGTGATGCTAGTAATAACAATCCTTATGCAACCAGTCCCTCTTATGAATGGTATGAAAATATCGCTCATAGGGTCGGTTGGTGCATACATTTCAGTGGGATTGGCATACTGTTATGTAATAGCAACTGCTGGCTCGGTGACGAAAACAACGGGAAACTATCTCACTCGTCATTTCCCTAGTACGCCTCTTCAGTGATGCCTAGGCTGTTTATGACAGCTGTTGGCGGAGCTTCGGGCTGAATACCTAGTATACATACATACAAGTTGGGGAGCAGGTACGACAATTGCTTGTTTTAACCACTTAGATAATGAACGACTTCTAAATCACGTAATGGTCCACATAGTTTATTTTCGTGTTATGTTACTGGATTGTAAGCACTTCTGACACGAATAATGGAAATACTCGCTGGGATCATGAACTTAAAAATTGGCAATTTGAAAAGAGGTCCTCTAGCGAACACCAATCCATGAGCAAAGGAGATGGAGGGACGATATTTCATTGATAAGTCACAGGCAGTGAGTGGGCTGAGAGCACAAGATTTTCAGTATCAGTCAAGTAATTGACCGAGAGGAAGAGATAATTATGCTCATGGCAGAGCGCCAGGGGATCGGGGACAGATTATTACAGAACTGATGACACCCTTCCTCTCTTAACACCAATCAGAGGAGAGTGAACCTATCGAGAAAAGGAAGGGAAGACACAAACCTAATAGCGTCAGAGTCGGAAAAGATTATGAGTTGACCAAGGAAGGTCGAACGGTGAAGACGAGAGTTAGGAGGCTCACACAAATAACTGGATAGTGTTTCAGACTCAGCTACGAGATCCGTGGTCACCGAGCAGAGAGTCAAGCAGAGGTTACCTCTTCCTTCTCCTACTTAATATTATGTGATTCAGAGATGGACGATTTGTTGCACAACTGTCCCCTATGAGTTCAACATGTCGCATCACTAATCCGATAACTTGGTGGACACATAGAGTTAGGCGCCCTTTAAGTCCCTTCTTACGATCGCGTTCAAAGTGATTCTGTTCGGTCTTGTTGTTTTTTCTACTTTTAAAAAGGATGAGATTCGTATTACAGCCATGCCAAGGGGTTTAGAGCAGAATGGCACCCGTGGAGTCACGAGCTGGGTCATATGATGTTTCCACTCTCCCTGTCCGATATCACTTTCGTCTCTTCTGACGCACAGTGAATTCCGTATTTTCTCTAGACATAACTTCACTGCTCCAAGACGCGGCCTGTGAACATTCAATATCGTTTGTTTACTTATAACTTATAACAGCGCTGGTGTCTTTTAAGATAGCCCGACACTAGTTCCATAAGATATCACGCAACTTCTAAACACTTGCAAGGGTTACAAGGGATCATTTCATCCTGTGAGGAATATTGCATTCTATTTTCTCTTTTATTTTACATGCGCGCTCTGTCGTCCATTCTTTGTAAGGAGCACGAACACTACATTTATGAAGAGCTCACTTCCAAGAACGGCAAGTTATTTAATTACATGTAAAGATTTTTACTCGTAATTCAGTTCTGAAATTAAAATTGTAATCGTTACATTGTAGTAATCGATATATATCGCATCGAAAGCTCGGTAACTTTGGAGCCCCAGCACTCGTTCATTTACCTTCTTTTTTGTAATTATTTTATATCTCCCAAATATAAAGGTACAGTATAAACATACAAAAGGAATACAACAAGCAAAGCACTAAGCACTCAATCTCTTATTATACGATAATGTTCACTTGTCACAATTCCTTACGTACTTGAAAAAAATATTACATTTTCTCTCGTATCTTATTGTTCTAGAGAATAGTCAACTGAGAAAAAAGAAAAAGAAGAAAAAACCATTGGCACAAAACACATTGAGTGAAAAACACTGCACGACCATTTCACTGTTATAATGAAACACACACGAGCTCCTTAACGTGATGTTTCTCTCTCGGTGGCACACGTTTCAGTAATTGTGGTTTGGCATCTTTTAGAAGTCGAATGAACGTGTTCAGGGAGCACTGTTCGTTTTTCTGGACATAATAAAGATACCCCATGACAAGCCAGGTTAGCGCAAATTTCAAGTGCTGCGTACAGAAATCGAGCTCTAAAGCTGCTCTGTAAGCTGCATTATGATTAGTTGATCCTCTCATCTGTCGTAGCACAGAACAAAACCATTTCCAGACAAGTTTGACACTTCTACAGGTAGTAAGTTCATGCCTCTGTGTGTCCACCTCCAGACATTTTTTACAGAGTGGGGATTGGGTGATGTTGTGATGGAATTTTTTATCTTCTTTTGGAATAACTTCGTTTGTAGCGTTATATGTGGCTTCTTCCCAGTCAGTTGATCTCATAAGAAGCTGTGTATAGCCCCATCTTGTAGAATTAGATAGCCGCCATCTTGCGTAAGCGTCATTAGGGAGTCTCATAAGAGCCTATGTATAGCAGCCATCTTGTGCAACTAGATAGCCATCATCTTGCGCAAGCGCCCTTAAGCCGTCTCATAAGGGCTATGTACAGCCTCATCTTGTGCAATTGGCGCCGGGAAGGGCATACGGCCCTAAAACTGAGGTTAGGCTTGCTGTCTTGCGCGTAAAAAGTGAGGATAAGCCCTGAAAGATGGCGAATGTGAGGTTAAGCTCGCTCTCTTAGGCGTCAGGAAGGGGATCCGGCCGGAAACTGAGATTAGGCCCCTCCATGAGGTTACGCTTGCGGTCTTGCTTGTAAAAAGTAAAGTTAAGCCCCACCAAGATCGCGGATATGAGGTTAAGCTCGCTCTCCTAGGCGTCGGGGAGGACTTCCGGCCCTAAAACTGAGGTTAGGCTTGCTCTCTTACACGTCAAGGGTTAGGTTAAGCCCTCCAAGATGGTGGATGTGAGGTTAAGCTCGCTCTCTTAGGCGTCAGGAAGGACTATCGTCGTAAAGATGTGGATAGGCCCCTCCATGAGGTTAGGCTTGCTCTCTTACGCGTCAAGAGTAAGGTTAAGCCCATTCAAGATGGCGGATGTGAGGTTAAGCATGCAGTCTTAGCCAGCGCCAGATGTTTGTATTTTCCGCCAGCGGATTCTGATTATATGCTTTGTTAAGATCTAGGATGGTGCAGAACTTAGCCTTACAAAACCATGAAAAACAAGAATGAAGATCCATTTTTGCCATTTGCTTTACGACGCACCGACACAGATAGGTCTTATGGCGATGATGGGACAGAAAAGGCCTAGGAATGGGAAGGAAGCGGCCGTGGCCTTAATTAATGTACAGCCCCAGCAGTTGCCTGGTGTGAAAGTAGGAAACCACGGAATTTTGTAAATAATTTAGTGTGTTTAATAACTGGTGTGCATTAGTGAAGTCATTATCATATGCACATGATGTCACCTACATACCTGCTCCAGTATAATATTCCTTTTGAATGCTGATACGTTCAGAAGATGTTTTCAAAGTTATTCAAAATAATGTTTGCTATTATACCTTATAATGGTGAGCCCATGGCTAACCCTTCTTTGTGGCAATACATCTTGTTAGTGAATGCAAAGCTATTTTAGTGTAGCATTGTTCTAATAAGGCTAATTATTTCTTTGGTTTCCTGCAGTGAAGTATTTTCTTTATGAAGATTTTCGATAATTTTAATGGATTCATCTATTGTTACGTTGGTGTACATGTTAGTGATGTCAAAGGGTATCTTCAACCCTTTACCACCCATATTTTTTCTCCGCTTATCCCCAGGTTTCAACCTATTAATTAGGAAACATTCAAACAGAGCACACCGTTTCAGAAAAGGTTAAATATTATAAAAAATATTGATCACAATGTATTTACATTTTCAATAATATTAGAAAATATGCCATCATTTACAACATTTAACAAACCATCATGTCCATTTCTCTATTCATTGAGTCATAAGTTTGTCGGTTCAAACCCCCACCCGTGCTGGAGATACTCAACACTGAGGTAGGCTGTATTTGTCACATTCTCATGTTGTCTAAATCCCCCTAAGCCAATAAAGATGAGATTCTGGAAGTGTAATGGTGACCTTGTATATCAACTTTCATTTCCTCTAGCAAGTGTCTTCCCATTCTGTTTCTATTTTACTGAAATGCACCTGTTTGATTGCTGCATTAATATATACGCAATCGGTAATGTCAATGAATAGATTGTCTCCGCCTAACATATGTAAAAATATAACCTATTTCTCATAATACTCTTTTGAAATTATTGATAGGTTCAACATCATCCGTATAATCATTGAGTAATGAAACAAAATGTTTGTGTTATCTGAATTGCAGCCGCATCATCATCAGGTCCGATTTCTAGATATCCGTTTTCACTTATACCACAGTTATCAGTAAAATTATCTTTGTTGATATGTTATTTACTCACTAAAAATTTACCTCCACCCCTGCTCAACAATTCTGTGTCATTTCTTATGCCGTTATTCAGCTCAGTCTCAATATCCACAGTATTCAATACCGTCATGTTTACGAACGAAATAGCTGACCAGCACTCGCGGAAGTTCAAGACCATTGCCTAGACAACTTCAAGACAAATTCTCACTCTTCTTTTATTTCCTAAGGCTAGTATATTGTACTGCATGTTCATCAATGCCTAATAAACAATTCACCACCAAAAAATACAAAACTATTGCATTGATTGCACACGTATGCAGATAATGCAGCTGGGTGTTTTCGGGCAATAAGGACCGTAAGGCAAAGTGAACAGTCGGGCGCTTTCGGGCGGGAAGGGGTTGATTAGTTCTAGGCTGGTTTTAATTTATCTGTCTTCTTTATGTGAGACTTTCTCTTTTAGGATTTTTTCAGTTGTTAGCTTAAATTGTAATTTGGCACATCATAATTTACTATTGGTCTAATGGGACATGAGCTTTTGTGTATTTTGGGGATGGTTCTTACTGTGGGGAGTTTGGGATTTTTTGATGGTGAGGCTTTCTTTTTCTTGTTCTGTGAGAATGAAGTCTGTTTGCTGGATAGCTTGTTTTATTTTGTTTTGAAATTTATTTGTAGGGTCACATTGTAGTTCTTGAATTCCGTGGTTGTTGATGACAGCTATTGTTTCTCTCTATATACCCAAGAATAGAACATAACAAGAAGTGTCAAGAGTATAGATCTTGAATAGCAGTGCACTCGCATCTCAGATATGTTCAGACACCGTTCTCTTCTGTAGTGTCTGTAATTTAGAACTCAACCAGCAAATATTTATTCAGAGAACAGTGTGCATAAGCTGCAGAATTTCACATTTAAGCAACTCCTGGACAATAACACATCTATAAATTAGCAGTTCACAGTGTTGGGAGTAGATTTTTGCTGTCGAGTCACAATTATTCATTGAATATCCCTCTTCCAACTCTCAAGGTTTTCAAAGACTCTGAGGTGCAAGAATGATGTGCAGGAATTCACTTTTATGCCAGTATAACTACAGACGTGTGCTGGGATATTCAGCTTCATCAAATACCTCCAGAATGGACCCAAATTACACTCGCCAACATGAAAGTAGAATGTTATCACATCACCATGTACGCTATCAGATGAAGAGAGACTGAACTGTAAGCCACACATTCAGAAGATTACAATTTACTGTGTTTACAGTAGCAACAGACAGAGCAAGGAAAGATGATGACAATAAGTCGCTTCTTCTCCAAAATTATTTCACAGCTTCTCCGCCAAAGCAAGGTTTTACTATGAGATCACCCAACATTAGTAACATTGTAAAGAAGTTTAAATGATGCAAATCTTACCTGGAACTTCTTTTGGAGGAAAAATATGTTCACTATGAGATTCAAAGACCTACTGGCCGTAACCGAATTAAATCCAGCACCCACAATTGTCCTTCAGTTCAGCAGCTACTAGCACTAAAATTGGATAATGTATGATAGGAGATGATGTCAATCCCACAACGATACCATTACCAAACCATAGAGAATAAGAACATAACCAAACAACCTACAGAAATCCATTTCAATAAATGCCAGAGGTAATCAATAAACAATAAACAGTCATTTGATGGGTACTTACCGTAGCTCATGAAATGTCCTGATGCCTCGATCTTGAAACGCTCCCTGTCACAACTTCATTGGTAGCTGGACCTAACCAAGGTTCCTTCACTATCAAGTCCACAACTTTAATTCAGCTTTTTGCCACTATCAAACACAGCATGCACTGCCATCTCCCTAGTAAATGCTAGAGGTCAATTGTCCACTTGGCGACCATAATCTGGGGGCAGATGCCACCAGAACCCCTTTCCTTGCCCCATGAACAAAGTTTCTGTCACTAGTTGGACCTATGGATGTATATAAATACTGTTGTTTGTACTTCCTAAGAGTTGGCTGCCTTGCGTAGCACATTATCACATACTCCCAGACAAAGAAACAAAAGAGAGACATACTTTTCCTAGATGCCCATGTAGCAAATGGCGACTGCTGGGGTTAATATTGGGGAAGCACATAGTAAATTATGCCCCTGCCAAACTTATTCAGCTACTAAGGGTTAAATTCTGATCTCTATAAAGTTATTTGCCATGAGACTCACAAGTGATGCATTTGTTGTTCTTTCAAGCCAGGCTGGTTCCTCTTTGATTTTTACTTGCAGGTCCATTTCACACTGCAACTGAAGTAGTTAGAAGGTACTGGGGTTCTTGATTACTTCCAATGATTTTACATTGAAACATAGCCCAGAGAAATATATTACCTTATTGCAGTCATTGCTACTTAGGTTATCTGTCAACAGACTAAGCATTATGCTTGAAATTTTACATGACCGTCAATATTATGAACATACCAACAAGACTCAAAATTTTACATGACTGTTAATATTGTGACCATACGTATTGGACATCAAGTTTTCTATGACTGATACTATGCAGAACAATCTCCATAACAACACTGATAACCATAACAAGAATTCTACATATGATATCCTAAACGGAAACTTCTCAAAATTTCGAACACTACTACCATATGTCGCAGCCTACAATGTAAAGAACAACTCAACATTAACAGCGTCACAATTAAATTGCAAACATAGGTAAATAACACAGCAACACAATAATTAAAATTATGCACTACATATTGTAATTTCTTTCTGAAACTAATATCCGCAATTCTTCACCTGCGTAGCCCTTCAGAAAAATTCTTCACACCAAAAAATTTTGATAGGTAAGGTAAGTTACGTTATATTGCTACAACACACGAGGAACAGATTTGCCGGCACTTGTGACACAAAGGCCAGGAGTTTTCAAAAAGAATGCCAGTTATATGTGTATACAGTTTTAATGCTTAAGTAGAAATAAAATTTAACAAAATTAAAAATATTAAATGTTAAAAATATGTAGAATGCTGAAACTGAGAAAGATTAGTATTAACTTCTTACTGTTCCCAATTGAGATGTGTAATTTTCGCAAAAGTAAATTATAGAACTTGAACCTTAACGACAATAGAGATTGTGGACACATTGTAAGTGATAGAAATCACAAATTCTCAATGAAGAAAATCTGTAGCACAATAAATTAACGGAATAGGCTGTACAAATGGGTAATACGCGTCTTATGTAACACATACCTCACACCTAGAGACAAAACCTGATATTTTAATTCAATGTAATCACTTAAAACAAACACTTAAAGAACGGATTTGATTTGTATCAGTCAGTAGAACGGGCTGAATTTAGGAAAGGATGAATTACCAGTGAGAACTCCAGAGTACACGACACTTCTTGAAAACAGCACTGGGTGCAATGTCCCGTTATATTTCTAACTATCAACTATCAATACAGTCCTGCTCTAGTGGGCTTTACACGTGGTCAAAGAGAATGAGTAAGAGACGACTCTCAACGTTATTTTTCACTTCTGAACGCAACGGCTGCGCAAAGATCGCCAGGAATTGCACACCAGCGCCTCTAGTGTAAACAGGGCTTAACTAAAATTACCGGGCGGGTGATTTAAATCGTTTAGCGCGCGGAGGGTCCCCAGGTTCTCGTCCCCCCTCCACTCTTAAATATTATATTGAATATATTTTTTCTTTTTTTCTTTCTCTTCTATTTTTCATTCATTTCCTTTTCTGTCTTTCCTTCTTTCTGTTACCTTTTTCTGAAATACTGCATTCTGAACAACAATACACCTGGAGGTTGGGCTGTGCTTTATTATTATTATTAATATTTTTTTGCTGGATAAAGGAAGCTTACCAGCTTGTTCTGCTTATTATAATTATTTCAATTATGGAGCTATATTTTATTTTTATTAATTCTAAAAGCCTTGAAGGATCGGAGTGACTGGCCTCGCCTGTGCTGCTTTTGTTTGTTTCTGCTGAGGAAAAAGGAAGCTAACTCTCAAAGGGAGGAAGGAAGTGACCTGAAGGTGAGTGGGATTGGCAATCCTTATCTCAGATTAAGACCTATGACAGAAATAGACACTAACATCCCCTCGTATATCAGTCCTCTTTAACACTACTTAAGCCAACTGTAACAGTCAATAGTATCAAGATATGCCACTTATGCAGGAAATAAAATGTAAATACAATGTAAGAAAGAAAACCATATACAGGAACCAAAATGATGAAAGGAAACTCATATGCTAAGGAGGGAGTTTGTAGGATTCAAAGGTAAATTGTAATGAAACATGATCTTTTGATTTATGGAGCTATATTCTACCTACTATCCACAGTGTTACAGGTATAAAATTGTGTAGAAATTTGAACAAAAGTTTTAGTGATCATAGTATATCATAATCACATGACATTACATTCAGCAGTGTTAATCATCAATTAATATTCATCAGCCAGAAAACTATTCAATACAACACAAATACAAGCTCATTCATTTATGAAAGAAAGACTGGAACTGACAAGGTACAACATAATACTTTTCTCTCTTATTGCAGTTTAACGTTGCACTGACATTGCAACAGTTTTCAGCAACACCATTTGTATTTTCCCAAGGAACTTACTATATGATACATCTTTCAGTCTGTCAAAAGAGGCACCTTGGGCCACACACTGAAAAATATTGAGATTTGTACTTCTTTTGCATCTACTAGAGGATGGCAAATCTCTGGCAGAGTAGTGTTTGAAGAAACCACGACATGATAGCACATACTCTGTTCCTACATACTGCACCAAAACACAACATATCATTCAATCAGTCATCTGCATTTAGATGATAAACAATGTCAAGCTACAAAATTGTATGCATCCCTTGCATTCATTGATCTACACTATTTACAATAAAAAATGTTCTATTTTACGTGACAGTAGGATATTAAAAAAAAATTCTGCTACATGAAAAGGATGGAATCATGAATATATTTGAGGGTTTAAAAGACAAGAGAGAGCTTACAGATTCTGTGATTGCTCGCTCTTACAACATGCAGGAGGTACAAATAATGCTTCCTTTCAGACCATCCGCAGGAGAGGAGTTCTAATAAATTTACAGAAATATGTAGCATCAGGATCTACATACAATAATATGGCAGCTGGTCCAGCACAAAACATTCCCATGCCAAGTCACAACATAGCTCCACCTATTAAGAGCTATGTCCAAGGAATTGCTTGCTAATTTAGTACAGTATTATGAACAATATGCTGCTACTTCCACAACATTACGGTGTGCAAGGGACTTTGCTGTGACCTAGACGAAATGCCAGTTGAAGACAGTGGAAACTCACTTCAGACAGTGCCATTTGTACCTACAGTATATCGCAGGCAGAAATCTATGTTGGTGGTTGCAGAGTAGGCTGATCTGTGGTCTGACAGCATGCACTCCAACTGGCCAACCAAGCAGAGGATGGGTGGCTATGGTTCCACCGTGTTTCTACACCTCTGCATTTGGGACACAGAAACGGGCTGTTCCCCTACCACCGGCTGTCCTGAGATTGGTTTTTCCTTTCGCCTGCAGTAAGGCGAATGATGGGACAGTTCCTAGTATATGTCATGGCCACCAAATATCTTGCCCTCACCACAAATCTCCTTGCTTAAGATGATGATGCCCGTTGATTAAAAGGGCCTAAAATCTAGTTCATTGTTTTAAGAGAAAGTACAACTAGGCAACCATCCCCTATATATATTAGTAATCGGAGAGAAGAAATGGAAGGGGGCTGACACTAGGAAAAATGATGGTATCAGCTAAGAAGGACCATGCCCTTTGAGGAAAATAAGACTCCCTAGGCCTCTATACATAATACAATCGGGGGCAGAAAAGAATAGGTCGTGATCGAGGTAGATCAGATACGATAGATGAAAGTGGGGAGCCTGGCACAAGTAAGCGGAAGCAGTGCCAAAATTCAATTAAAGGCTCCGTGGTCGCCTACCCAAGCTCCCAAGTACAGAGCCCACATGGGACCCCTTTTAGTCGTCTCTTACAGCAGGCAGAGGATGCTGTGGCTGTTATTCTACTGCCTCTACCCACAGGGGGACAACTATGATAAGGCTAGTTGCTTTACGTTGCACCGACACAGATAGGTCTTACGACGATGATGGGACAGGAAAGGCCTAGGAATTGGAAGGAAGCAGCTGTGGCCTTAATTAAGGTACAGCCCCAGCATTTGCCTGGTGTGAAAATGGGAAAGCACAGAAAACCATTTTCCGGGCTGCCGATAGTGGGGTTCGAACCTATCTTCCGAATACTGGATACTGGCCGCATTTATGTTTCAAATTATCCGAAATTCATTTGCATTTGTGTGGTATGTTTTCATGTTCTGGCCTCAGGAGATTAGTAAAACAAGAACAGTAAGGATGTTTACCTCAAATATCTTGTACTTTTTCTTCAAACACGCAAACGAAGATAACAGATATACGCATACAAATCAAAGTAAAGCAAAATATCACAAACGTCAAAAATGTGGTCGTCCCACGTGGTCCAAGTTATCAAACTCAAATCGACCAATAGCAATCGGGAGATGTTTCTACCAATAGGAGCTGCCGTATTCGTCACGTGGGCTTAGGGTGAGTGACGTGATGTACAACAGCGCGCCCACGCGAGTGGAGGGCAAAAGTATTCAGTCTGAGCCGGGCCCTCGGAAGGGTAGGACCTATGCCGATGTCAAACCCTTTCAAGTGGTAGTGGTGGGGGTAAGGTTCGGCAATACGGTTCACTGCCGTCTCAATCCTACATATATAGATTGAGACGGCGGTGGTTCGTTTATTGATGTTGGGGAGGAAGGGGCGTTATCGTTGAAGGAGGGATTGGATATGGGTGGGGTATAGTAGCCATTACTGAATGAAAACAGCTCATTTGCGAGCTTTAATCTGCAAATGCAACAACCCGACAACATTATCGAGATCATTTTGCAGTTGCTCACAATCTTGTAATTTATTTATTACTCTGTACAGAATAACATCATCTGCGAGAAGCCTTATCTCTGATTCCACTTCTTTACACATATTATTGGTATATATATAAGAAAACATAGAGGTCCAATAATACTGCCTTGAGGAATTCCCCTCTTAACTTTTACAGGGCCAAATAAACCTTCGCCTACTATAATTCTCTGAGTTCTATTTTCTAAAAACAGAACCACCCATTCAGTCACTCTTTTATCTAGTCCAATTGCACTCATTTTTGCCAGTAGTCTCCCATGAACTACCCTATCAAATGCCTTAGACTGGTCAGTCGCGATACAGTCCAATTGACCTCCTGAATCCAGGATATCTGCTATAACTTGCTGGAATCCTACAGGTTGTGCTTCAGTGGAATAAACTTTGTAACAGTATGGCTTCCCTTCTCTGTGTGTCCGCATATGAACAGTTAGGTCGGACTGCCTTTCTTTGTGAATGATTTGCCACAGACATTGCATCTGTTCGCTGTATGGGTCCGCATATGATCGGTCAGACTGCCTTTCCTAGTGAATGATTAGCCACAGACATTGCAGCTGTAAGTCTTCACGCCTGTATGGGTCCGCATACGATCGGTTAGTTTGCCTCTCTTTATGACTCGCCTGTATATCTCCGCATATGTTCGGTAAGATTGCCTCTCTTTATGAATGATTTGCCACAGACATTGCAGCTGTTTGGCTTCTCTCCTGTATGAGTCCGCATATGATCGGTCAGACTGCCTTTCCTTGTGAATGGTTTGCCACAGACATTGAACCTGTAAGACTTCTCGCCTGTATGGTTCCGCATATGATCGGGCAGACTGCCTTTCCTTGTGGATGATTTGCCACAGACATTGCACCTGTAAGAATTCTTGCCTATATGGTCCGCGTATGTTCGATTAGTTTGCCTCCCTTTATGACTCGCCTGTATGGGTCCGCATATGTTTGGTTAGTTTACCTCTCTGTATGAATGATTTGCCACAGACATTGCAGCTGTATGGCTTCTCGCCTGTATGGGTATGCATATGATCGATCTGACTGCGTTTCGTTGTGAATGATTTGTCACAGACATTGCAGCTGTATGGCTTATCGCCTGTATGGGTCCGCATATGATTGATCAGATTGTCTCTTGTTGCGAACGATTTGTCACAGACATTGCAACTGTAAGGCTTCTCGCCAGTATGGGTACGCATATGATGGGTCAGACTGCCTTTCGCTGCGAATGATTTGTCACAGACATTGCAGTTGTAAGGCTTCTCGCCAGTATGGGTACGCATATGATGGGTCAGACTGCCTTTCGCTGCGAATGATTTGTCACAGACATTGCAGTTGTAAGGCTTCTCGTCTGTATGGGTCCGCATATGATCGGTCAGACAGGATTTCGTTGCGAATGATTTGTCACAGACATTGCAACTGTAAGGCTTCACACCTGTATGGGTACGCATATGATCGGACAGTGTGCGTTTCGTTACGAATGATTTGTCACAGACATTACAGCTGTAAGGCTTCACGCCTGTATGAGTCAGCATATGATAGGTCAGACTTGCTTTCGTTGCGAATGATTTGCCACAGACTATGCAATTGTAAGGCTTCTCGCCTGTATGGGTCCGCATATGTTTGGTTACTTTAGATCTCTCTATGAATGATTTGCCACAGACTATGCAATTGTAAGGCTTCTCGCCTGTATGGGTACACATATGAACGATCAGACTGCATTTCTTTGTGAATGATTTGCCACAGATATTGCAACCGTATGGCTTCTCGCCTGTATGGGTCCGCGTATGATAGGTCAGATAGCCTTTCTGTATGAATGACTTGCTACAGACATTGGAACTGTTTGGCTTCTCTGCTGTTTGAGTCAGCTTGTGATAAGATAAACTGCTTTTCTTGACAAATGATTTGCAACATACAGTGCAAGAGTGTGGCTTGTTGCCTGTGTGATTACCCATGTGACCTGCTTGTTTTTTCCAGCTGAAGGATTTTCCACAGATGTTGCGGGAGTATCGGTTCTCGCCCGTGTGAGACCGCATAACGTCCGGCCTTTTCCTGCAATTTTTATGAGATACTGAGCATTCGTTTATAATCCCACCTTTATGCAATCGCGTGTCCCCAGTCAACATTTTCCTCTTTGTAAAGCAATTATCAGAAAATCCGCTCACTTGAAGCGGGTGGAACCTGAGGTGTTTCGACAAGCTGCTTCGGCTACATAACACCTTTCCGCAGTGATCGCACTTGAAGGGTCGATCTTCCTTGTCTCTCTTCAGATGTTGCGAGAGGTCCAACTTCCTAGCCAGGACATCACTGCACACACTACACCTAAAACTAGATGATCCGCCGTCCGGAGGTTGATGATCTCTATAGCTGACCTCGGGTCTCGATCTACAGTGACAAATTAAAACCATGTGACCAATAGTTCAACAGCCAAAACCACTACAACTCTCACACAGGGGATTTGCTACTGGACATTCCAATCACTGATATCCAGTGCAGAGAGCTCGTTACTCATAAACATTACATTCCTGAGAGTAAACATCATCTGAGGTTAAATTTCAAAAGCTCTCACTTGTTACGAGAATATGTTGCGTCTTTTCTTAATCACGATATCAGGCACAAGAAACTTGTCACGGTTTAGAAATGTACGAGTTAATAGACAACCTCATTTGAAGAAAGGATGAGAAGTGGTCCAGCCTAAAAGGGCAAATACTCATACAAGCTCCTTAATCCAGCACATAATATTCTATCGAAATCCGTAGTCTGTTCTCCTACATAAAGAACGGCATATGCTTTGGAGTTTCGATCTTGTTGAAGCACTCTGCGCTTTGTTGCAGGGAAGTAATAGTTTTTGTAAAGGACCTTGTTTTTGAGGTTGTTTGAGAGAATGTCTGTGTTGTAGATATTAATAAAGTTGAGAACGTTTGCCGACATTCAGCAAGATCTGTTGAAACACGGCTAATTTTAATGAATGTTAATTTGTCACATAAATATACCTATTGTATTTGTACATTGTTATATCACTATAGCATTTTATTATGTCACTGTGTCGCTTTTCCGAAATATGTATCTTTGATGTGCAATCAAACATAGCCAACCTATATATAGGACGGTAGGTTTATACAAGGACGTTCATACTTACTACCATGTACTACATCAGTCTACGTCTTAATTCCTGTATTTAACATGGTAGCCACTAATCCTGATGGAATCCTGGCAAAGCTGAAATATAACAAGTATACGACGGCTCTCTCTCTAGCATTGATACTGTCTTTTCTCCTCAAGACACTGCTGTTAAAGACATTATGAAGGCAACACAGAATATGGCATTGGTGGTAGCGTTTTATTACAATGTCCTAATATCCTAATTTTGAAACCAAACGCAACCTATCATGCCCTTGAATATTCTTACAAGTATTACTTTAACAATACGGATAGAAGGAGCATGAAAATCAAGGCTTGAGCCAAAATTCGAGATGACAAGACGTTGAATTGCACCGTAGTGGATATTGCTGCTATGCAAAAGAAGGAATGTTATTCTATTTATTTCAAAAGATCACGGGCAACGTGATTATTTTTAATGGATTCATAACATAGTTGGATATCATCCAATTCTGAGCCTGTCTCCCCACCACAGAGTAGTTCTACATATTCTACCGAAGAAGGGCGGGAAATGCAAATTTCTTGGTTAAAGGTGAGATCCGCTTACAACTGCGACATGGGCAAATCGATCACGCAGGCTAAAATATATCGTAACATGGACTGGTACTTTCCAATTCATGCTGTATGAACTGAATTCACATGGCCCAGACGAATGCATGACTGGCTCACAAGCAAGGTAATGGGAGGCTCGACCATGTATTGTTACTGCACTCTTTGGAGAAAATAAGTGGACAAATGAAAGGGGGACATTGATTCCAGATATGACAGACTAAATCTCTTGATCATCAAACAAGATATTGATGTTGACACCACTAGACAACAGGGGGCAGAAAATACGACACTGGATGGTATGTCATGCGTTCTGTGGCATATCACACCAAGCAAAGGTGCAAAAGTCTGTAACCCTTCTTCTTTACGTGAATACTTGATTCCTGTGACAAGTAATTTATCAGGTTCACAATTAGTTTTCAGTAAAATAATGTTTCATTTTGCATTGATAAATATTCTACACCAACCAGCTATATTGCTGTAACACGTGGCGCTTCCCAGGTGACGGATACGGGTTCCCCGCTGGCCTGCCGATGAACTTGAGCAAAATATAAAAGCTCTCGCGTACCAAATATGTACAAAGTCTTTAATGGCAACTTTGGCGGAGATGGAGACGTTCACTAGGGACCAGATGGCGGAAGAGGTACGCTAAATTTCTGGAAGTTAATGCAGAAAAGAGGGTAGCGTTTCTTCTCTAGAGGAGTGGCTGCAAAAGGCATCTGTTCTCCATGTCCGCAGCTGCGTTACTACCTTCCGTCATGAGCACCTAAATGCTTCAAGACAAGTCGGCCGTAAAATAATGCCGTTACATCATTACAGAAATATGTCTCATGGTATCGGAGCTAAGGTTAGTGCAGCCCCTGGAAGGGACGCGCATTGGCAGTGCCCAGTCAGCATGAAAACTATGCTAGGTTTACCGTCGCACGGGCTGTGACGGCTAACCATGCTAGTACCCCCATTTTGTATCCCATCATTGAATTATGCCTGGGTGAAGTAGCGAATACGCCACTGCACTTGAGAGAAGGCTTGTAGGCATCTGAGAGGTGCGGAAAAAAAGATGGAATGGAGAAAAGTCATGTGAAAAGAGGTGTGGTTACTAACTGGTGTACAACAGAAACAGAAGAACAGCTCATGGTGTTGACATTGTTATATCAGCTAAATTTGACGGTTCAGTTTCCGAGGTGCAAAAGTTTGACAATCGCTTGATGTAACTCGTCCGCATTGGGGAGAGAAGGAAATTCCAATTATTCAGCGCAACGCTCCACAAACTGACGTGCGCATGGAAACCAAAGATGCGTTCTGGGCACTGCCTGACAAGAAGAGCGCTGCCGCTGATCTGAATGGACGTGTCAGACCGAGGAAAGAAGAACAAACAGTCCATGGCGTTCATGGATATGGAGAAAAGAACGACGATGCCCAACAAATTCGCGATTATGCAGAAACTGATTACCGCAAACACACGGTTCAAGAAGAGTGATATTCATCTACTCTGTACTACAGTGGCTCCCATCCAATTCGCATTGACTACATCCTTGTGAGAGGGTGAAATCTCGAAGATGTTCTAGAGATAACAGTTGCCCCTTATTAAATCCTTGCGATGCAACAACGACCAGTCATCTAAGCTGTGGATAAAGTCACCAAGAGCCCAATACTTCACAGGAAATAGACAAATTGGGATCAAATGGTTGCCCCTGAAGAAGGAGACTAACGTCGTTGCAAAAGTTACAGAGTCACAAATCACCATAGTTGAAGTGAGCCGGACTAAACTGAAAGACGCCTTTCGCTCTATTCCTGGAACAATTAAGTCAGGGCGACGACAACGAAGGATTAAACATAACATATGGCCAAGGAATGAAGATGTTAAATATGCAGTACGGTTGAAGAAGCAGCTGTACCACGAATTTCTTGCTCGTTGGAATGCCTACAAGGCAGCCACTCGTAAAATGAAGGAGGTATTTGCCGTAACAAAATCAAGCCGGTGGGCAGGTCTATATGTGAAATATGACATGCGCGAATTCGAGCGGAATTTTTAATGGCTAGTCCAATCGAGCCATCGCAAAACGTCAGAAGTCCAACGTTTTTACGGCATCAATGAGGAAACAGACGATTTGCTACTGGACCGGCAGGAAGCGCGAGTACACTGGTGGAACTATTTAGACAACATTTCAATCATGGAATTTCCGTATCTACCAATCGTAATCACCTCCGCTTTTGAAGGTCCAATGTAGGAAAATGAAGTCACTAAGGTCCAGACTATGCTGAAGGAAATGAAACCAGGGAAAGCCATCTGTCCCGGTTATCTTCCAGCAGAGTTTTGTTTCTCTCAATGGGGGGATGCAGCAGTGTGTCTAAAGCAAGCTTTTCAACCATATCATCAAAGAAGGTCAAAAACAAACAGACTAGCGACGGATTATCAATTCAGAAATAAGGGAAGCCCTAGCGATTTTTCTAATCACGGCCCGAACATACTTCTGAGCCTCGCAATGAGAGACTTAGAACAAATCTTCGACAAAAGGATTAGCGATTTAGACAAACATACAACAAGCCAAGCTGGATTTGTGTAAAATTGTGGCGCAATAGGAGAAACCCATGCTGCCGGACTATTACTTGAGAAACACTGTGAAAAGAATAAGAGGCTTCATCACAAATTTCTGGACCCTTAGAAGCCCTTCCATCGGGTACTTCATGACCTAATCAGTCAGCCCTACAAGTACATGACATTCCAGAGCACCCTGCTGAGAAGGTATAATTGCTCTACAAAGAACAAATGAGTTGTGTTCAAGCTGCCGCAGGAGCGTCTGATGACTTCCGTATAACTGTAGGAGTCCATCAAGACCCCGGCTTATCACCACTGCAGCTTCTTCTTGTGATGGACATAATTACCACAAACCTGCGCAGTCCAATACCATGGACACTTCTCTAAGCAAATGATATCATTTGGCTGAAGAGAATAAGCTAGACCTGCAGCGTCAAACAGAAGACTGGAACAATCGACTAGCGCAATACGCCCCGCGCCCCAACAAAAAAAGACAGAATACATTGCATTACATCGTCGAGAAGTTGGAACCATGCATGTTGACGTTGAAGATATTGCACGAGTAGAGATATTTAAGTATATTGGCTCCACAATCTATGATTATGGCCAACTTACTGATGAAGTCAACTTAAGGATATACAAAGCCTGACTGAAGTGGAGAATGACAACAGGCGCCCTTCCGAACTTTGGACGAAGGGCCGCCTCTAAACTAAGTTCTACCGAACTGATATCTGTCCTATCGATATCCATCCTGTCGTTTTCTACGGCAACGAATGCTGACCAGCTCTAGAGGTAGAACGCCAACTAAGCATCATGGATACAAAGTTGCTTAGGTGGAAGGCTGGCATAAATAGGCTAGATCACATTTCAAATGATGTTATTAGAAATCGTTTTGGCATTGCAGCGATCCAGAAGAAAATTGGGGAAAGGCGTGTGCGCTGGTTTGGTCATGTGTTGCGTGTAGAGGACGATACATTGGGAAAGTCAGAGTATTACACAGAAAGTCGGTGAAAAGAGGCGCTAGGGACGAACCAGACAGCAAAGACTGATAAAGTGCACAACGGCCTGAAAGTTGGAAGACTACATGCAGACATGGCCCGAGACCGAACTAACTGGAGTCAATGAACCACAACACCGGACCCTGCCACCAGATGCAGACTGATGAATATTCTGTTACCAAAATGGAATGCAATGGATATTTTACACATCCTAACATTCAAATTAGTTTATTGTATGTTCAAATTTTCTCCCCTAATGCCTATGTCCGATATCTATAAAAACTTATTTTCACAAAATAGTGTTTGAATGTCTGAACGCTTCTGGATTTCGTGTTTAAGTGACTCTTATAAATGCACTGTGAAGAAAAACTTATAACTCAAAAAAATTAAAAATGGGTATATCTGTGTTAAATGGGAAGGACAGTTTGAATATCCGGTGAAATTCTACGAGTACCTACAAGAGGGGAGTTCGTCAGTGTATTCTAGCCTAAATAGAATTTTGCAATTCATATTTCTGCTTACATACGTCATAGACAGCAGACGATCATATTAATCAGTTTGTTATTTTCACTCCGATCATGCCTATAAATATGAAGACCCTGGAGGAGTGGCACAAAGTGGTCAGCTCAGGGCCATGTGACACTCAACGCTCTAAAGCTGGAAGGAAGCCACATAAATAAGTGGTTAGTTCAGTACCATGTGTCTCTACACAAACGGAAGTAAGCCTCATCACTATTTAGCTCAGGACGATGTGTCTCTCCACAAATGGAAGGTAATCTCATCACTAATTGGTAATCTCAGAAATACGTGTATTTCCAAGAGTCAGCAATTAGGAAATTTTATGAATCTTAAAATCTTTTCTTATGTAATTCAATACCCAACTGGCATGGCAAATAGTTTAGACATTTTAGAGGAAGTCATTTAAGTTGCGGCATGATATTTGTAGACTGCTGAAATGAGAGTGAGGAAACAATAGCGCCTGAGGTGAGATATAAAACAAAGTGGGAAGTAGCAGATAAGATCCGGTCGACTGAATCCTTCAGAAGCATCTAAAATCTATGATGTAAAATGGACTAAGCTACGGAGACAATGGACTGTCCTCTGACATATATGCCAAGAAAAAAGAAGACACATAAAATGCATGTCTCTTTGCTGGTCTCTGCACAAAATATGTTTAGAAAGTAGAAAGCTAATTTAGATTCCATCAAAAATAGAAATATGATTTTGTGTGTGAAAAGGATTCATAAGCAACATTTTTACTGGTGGTCATAATACAAGATTGTTCTCTAACGTAGCCTATTGTGTCCTGTTACATATGAATTACAAAGAAACAGAGAGTGTGAGCTGGTACTGGGTAGTTCTGAGGACCGACATGAATATTTCTTGCCACTAGTTGTGAAAGTACAGTAGGAACAAGTCAGTGCATCACATAAGAGCCGAGAAGACTCTAACCACTCACAAAATCAAATAAACCATTCAGAATTCATAGTTTCCATCACAAATCTGGTTTGAAGTCAAACCTTAGGCTATGACTAGCCATCGCATGACCTGCTGATACAAGGGCTTGGTTAAGAACACCAATCCGAGACTATACAATCATTTCCCACGGATTATCAAAGATCATTTCACACAGTAACCAACAAAGGTGTGACAGCAAAAAATTAATTAGCAGTGTCACAATTACAGTTCAAAAACACTACTGCATTAAATGTTTTAAAACAGGACATACACTTGTGGTACTTTGTAAGGTCAGTGACAATAATTACAATTTTGAAAGAATATTATATCACTACGTTATTTACCTATTATTATTATTATTAGCATAGGGCAACAAGTTAGATACATATATTCAAATATATAGTATTTACAAATATACACAGACAAGAAACATGTTTTATAGCAGAAAGTCCAGTTGAGTGATCCTCTGTATGGCTTCCTCTGTTGGTTCCAAAAAGTCACTCGGGCTACCTGTGTAGGAACGTCGTGTACATTCACTTACAATATGGGGATCATCTGCCGAGATGCACCAAAGTCGCACTCTGGTGATGAGATATATTTCCACTTATAAAGGGCATCCCTGCGTCGTCCATGATTTGTTCTCACCAAACTCAGCGTGGTCCAAATCTTACGCGGTAGATGATGTTCACCAGAAAGATGTTCACAAGAAAAGATGTTGTGTAAGGAACTGTCTATGGCAACTTTCCAGCGACTTCTCCATTCTTCTAAAGGGTGAAAATTCCCATCAGCCAATGCGACAGCATCATGCAAAGATGGATGTCGTGTCTCCAACCTCGTTACCTTGAGAACAGGAATATCATCCAAAACAGGCAGTTGAGGCTTCATTTCTATCTTCTTGAACTCTCGGATGGGAGCATTTCATCTTTCTAAAACAGGTGGCATTATACCTGACAGAATTGGGAGCCAATAAAGGGATGTGGACTGGACAGTACCAGATATTAACCGCAAGCTAATATTCAGTTGAGTACCAATTAGTCTTGTATATGGGCTATCCAGCCAAACTGGTGCACAGTACTCACCACACGAGAATACCAGTCCCAAAGCAGATCATAAAGTCTTTGCTGATGAACCCCAACTTGAGCCATACAATTTCTGAAGGATAATATTACTTGTTTTGAGCTTTTTTGACAGATTCATAAGATGTTGTTTGTAAGATAGTGTGCGATCAAGTGTAATCCACAAATATTTGGGATAGCTGCTATGCCGAAGTTCTTGGTGACAAAAACGTATGTGAAGTTTAATGCCAGCTTGGCGATTATTCAGGTGAAAACATGACACTTCTGTTTTGTTAGAGTTAGGACACAGTTGCCATTTCTTGAAGTACGTTTCAAGTGAAATCAGGTCTCTTTGTAGCACTTCTTCTGTCACACTAAGGTATCGATTTTGAGTGGCTAGTGTTATGATATCAGCATAACAAAATGTTTGCGATGATGTTTCTGGGAGATCGGAGATATACAAATTGAACAGTAGGGGAGACAGTACCGATCCATGTGGTAATCCATTTTTGAGCTTCCTTTCTCTACTCATACTATTTCCCATACACACTCGAAATCTTCTGTCATCGAGCATATTGCTTATAACCTGCACGATGGTCCTACGGGGTGCAATTCGGAGAAGCTTGTAAATTAATCCTTCCCTCCAGACTGCGTCAAATGCTGCTGCAAGATCAATGAATACAGCTGAGGTCTTGAGTTGTTTCAGGAAAACTGCTTCCATGTGGAATGTCAGTGAAAGCACTTGATCGCAGCAGCTGCGATTTGGCCCGAATCCAGCTTGATCAACTGTAATACGCTGAAAAATAGCTGCGCTGATTCTGTTGTGGAATAGCATCTCAAAAAGAAGGGCAACTGGTCTATAACTGCTTGGGTCATTGGCAGGCTTACCTGGTTTCAAGATGGAGATCACTTTCGTTCGTTTGAATTCTGCCGGGAGTTGTCTGTTCTGTAGAAGGTCGGTAAAAAACCTTAACAGCCAACTTCTTGCATTCTTCCCTAAATGAATGCGAAATTCTGGATGAATGTCGTCAAAAACTGGAGCTGTACTTGGTTTAACGTCTTTGAGAGCAGCATTGATGTCTTGCACCGTAAGCGGTTGTGAATACCTTGATGTGCGTGGTGTTCTTGATTCCAGAGTTTGGAGCTGGCGCCGTATGTATTTGGTATGTTTCTTATCTGATGGAGTTTGGGAAGTTGTGACGATGTGAGATGCTACTTCATCCGGAGTAAGTCCAGGCTGTTGCTTCACCAAAGGTGTCCTTCCTCTAAGTTTTCTGCGGTGCCCCCAAGATCATCTACTGGAATGAGTTAGGTCGATATTCTCCACTGTCCCAATCCACCGTTCTCTCCGGGTAGTATCCATGCTGGAAAGAAGTTCATCAGCTATGTCTTCATCACCAGTATGCCGATATTCGTTATAGAGTGCATCAGTCTCTACATTCCAACCAGGGATGTATTCTTTTCTATGGCATACTCTTCTTAGCCGCCATCATAACTGCATCTACGAAACGCTTGTAATTGGGCTTGGGAGCAATACACCGAACACATTTATCCAGTTCAGTGGTGAATGTTGACGAATTTTCTTTTCTGAAGTTCCTCCGAGCATGTGGTATTGACCGTACAACAGGAATTTTGATGCCAATGTCCACTACAAAAAAGGGGGCATGTTGACTGTGGGGAAAATGTATTAACACTGTACGACTGGTATGTAAGGACTGTCCTCCCTCATTGCAGCTAACAAAACACAGGTCAAGATTGGAATCCCTATTCCATGCAGCTGATTGGAAACTACCAAGATTTTTTGGGTCAAAAATCAGATGGAGATTGTTCATTTCTGTCTATTCTACGAGTTTCGTTCCACATTCACTGTTATTCGAGTACTTCCATAGTTCGTGATGGCTGTTGAAGTCGCCTATATAAAGTGCAGGGTGTTGAGCAGTAGGTAGAACGGTACTTGGCCACTTTGCGTTTGGGGGTTTATAAATGTTAAAAATAGTAACATCTGCCACTCGCACAGCAACCCCCCAATGGATGTCTTCGTCTTCGTTTTGAAAGAGCAGTGAGGCATCTTGGATATTATTACGAACATAAGTAGCTATACCATGTGCACTGTGAAATGTTGCACCAAGAGCTGTGTAAGCATTAATGAGGCACCTTTTCCGAAACTCTTCTTCATTGGCTGTATGGGTTTCCTGTATAGACACAACATCTATACTATTATCCAGGATAACTTTGAATAGGTAGTCACATCTATGTTAAGCTGGAAGACACGGATGAAAGGTCCAATATACTTTAGTCATTGCTGGGAGATATTTAAAAGATAGGTCCAGCAGCCACAGTTATTGCTTTCTTAGCACCACCCGGGGGTCACGTGTAGGGCACTTGGATGTTAAACCTACGGACGTGAAGCAATAATGTACCCCCTATTTATCTACTTTTACAAAATAATAAATTCACTTACTTCAAGAATTCTGAATTTTTTAAGCAACCTGCACAAATTTAAAACTCCACTTGTACCAGTCTATTTTATTAGATTATACTCACTGTGTAGGCATGTTTTCAATCAACACACTAGAACCACCTGACTGACAATGAACACTAAAATGAATCAGCAAGTGTGACCACATCACTGGAATGAACATGAATTCAATACCACATTTTTTTTTACACTTGCAACAATGCATAAGTTTTATTTGCAAACTATGATATCAAAGATGTAGCATTAATGATCTCAACGTTTCATTTCTACAACACATTATCTGCTTTGGCGTCCACAAATAGAGGAATCTGAGTTAACACACAAGAGAACAGAATTTTTTTTAGCTATGGGCTTTACGTCGCACCGACACAGATAGGTCTTATGGCGACGATGGGAGAGGAAAGGCCTAGGAGTTGGAAGGAAGCGGCCGTGGCCTTAATTAAGGTACAGCCCCAGCATTTGCCTGAGAACAGAAATTACCAGAAAAAAGGAATCTAACCAAATAATTTTAAAATGACATTTTCTGAGTGACCACATTATTGAACTCAGCCATAATTATATTGATTAATGAAACTGATTATGTTAGTTTGAAGTAATTGTTGTTTAAAATGTACATAAAACTTAACAATTTTGAATTTGTAGATGTAATTTATAATCTACAAACATCGCTTTTTCTGTGTGTCACTGTTGGTATGAACGTAAAAAAAAAACTTACACAGAATATCTGGAAGCAATAGTTTCAGAAGGCATTTCAGATGGTAAGAATGTGATGAACAAATGATGCAGGGAAAGTGAAAAAAAGAACACATTTTTCGTGGTTGTTTAAAGGTATTGTAAACAAATACACTTCAAAAATATCAAGCTTTACCAAGGATTTTTTTGTAGATATACATTCAATAAATCTACATGACGGAACATTAATTATGATCTTAAATAACCTGAATATTTTAGATAATTTTAACAGGTGGAATTTGAAGATATTAGTGTTTAAATGTAATCTTGTAAAGAAAGGATTAAACTGATGAAAACGGCCAGTTTTTGGAGATAAACCAACCACTACTGAACACAGCTGTGAATAGGTACAACATATTCCATATTGTATAGAATTTGTAGTGTACATACTTTGTTTCTTCTTTGATGTACGGCAAGAGCTGATCATCAGTATGTTCTTCTATGAATATTTCCTCCTTAGTATATTCAGAAGGCTATAAGTAAGAAATAAGAAAAGTAGAATAAAGAAGGGAAAAATATATAGTCCTAAACAAGAAACAGCTGAGATAATAAATTTCATAGTGGCACAATAAGAGTATAATTAATTTACATCCCATTTAAAAATTATATAATTGAAAGGAACAATCAAATCAAAATCAATTTAAATGCAAGTGAGGTTTTTACCTTGTTGGCAAATGGTACACAAAAATACATTATTATCAAGCACTAAATTTTAAAAGAACAGAGAAGAAAACAATTTTGTAAATACAATATTATACAATATATGCTATTTTTTTCTATTAAGCACACAGCTCGTCCTTAATAAATGTATATAATTTACAAAATTTTACTCATAATATCTTTTGTGTTACAAACATAATCAACACGTATACAACTTGTGCAGCTACTTCAAATAATAGTATACAATTTCTATTAGATTAAAATTTACATTGCATTTATTTATTTTATTTTTTCTGTTTTGGGGACCTAACGTGCATAATGACCTGCTGCGTTTTAACCCGAGCCCTTTCGCCACTGCTTTTCAAACAACTGATAAGATAGATAAGAACATGAAAAGGAAAACACTGTTGGATAGCAGTAGACATGGTAGCACAAAACAGGGGGAACATTTGTAAATATGTAAATTTAAAATTATCTACATATTTGTGAATATTCAGCAGAGTATATGTACACATACATGTATGGGTGGAGGCACTTCTGTGTATGTGTACATGTACAATTTAAGGAAAATAAATAATAATAAACACTCTCCAAATCATAACCCAATACCATTCCTTGCTTATGTTTCTCTTTCTATTGATCCTAATACCACAATGACTAGCTATTATCTTCATTGTCTTATATTCACATTCCACTGTTCCCATTTTTCTATACATGACTTGACTTGTTACTTCTTCGTTCATTTCCATGTTCCTATATATATTCTTTCCGAAACACTTCACTGTAATATCAAATAATCCTACATTATTCCCACCACTTTTCCAACAAGAGGCCAATGTTTATATCACAAGCATAGAAATATCCATCGTCCCTCTGTGTACATCACATTAAGACCAGAATACAAAATCAGTCAATGTCCCAATCAATGCATACATCAATCAATGAAACAATCAAACAACAGCATTTAGGGATGTTGGTTGTTTATGTAGAAAAAGATTGTGGAAATTTATGAAAAAACTCTCATGGTAAATTATTTCAATCACGAAATCATCTTCCTATAAGTAAACATTTGCCAAAATTAGTCCCCATGAATTCCAACTTATCTTCATGTTGTGACCTTTCCTATACTTCAACAACATGACTTAAATGTATTCATCAACTAATGTCATTCCAAGCCATCTCTCCAATGACATCTCAGAATATACTGCTTAATTGAAGAGCTTGTCTCCTTTCTCCAAGTCTTCCCAGCTGAATCCTTGCAACATGTCTGTAACACAACTCTTTTGTTAGAAATCAACCACAAGAAATGGAGCTATTCCTGTGGAGTATTTCCTATTCTCTAATCAAGTAATACTGGTGATGGTCTCATACTCTCATTGTGGTTTTGCTGCAGATTTATATGCCCTCTCCTTTACAACCCCTAAATAACCTCATAATCATATTAAGAGACCTGCAAATTTTATTTCTGATACGTTTATGTGATTACCACAATGAAAATATACCCTTAATAAGAATAACTAGGTACTTATAGAGATCCCCATGAACAACTTTCACCCCATCAACACAATAATTAAATTAGAGAGGACTCTTTCTATTTGTGAAGCACAGAACCTGACTTTTCACCCCATTTACCAATATAGCATTGCCCGATGTCCATCTTACAATATTGTCAAGGTCTTTTTGCAGTTACTCACAATCCTGAAACTTAGTTATTACATTTTTTTTGCTAGTTGTTTTACGTCGCACCGACACAGATAGGTCTTACGGCGACGATGGGACAGGAAAGGGCTAGGAGTGGGAAGGAAGCGGCCGTGGCCTTAATCCTTAGTTATTACAAAGAGCTTCATCAGTTTTTCAGTTCATTATTCATATTGTTTATATATATATATCAGAAAATAGAGGTCTCACAGTACTGCCCTGTGGGACCCAATCCCATAATTGTTACAGGATCAAATAAAGCTTCAACTACTCTAATACTCTGAGTTCTATTTTCAACAAATACACCAGACGTGGCCAAATTTTCATGGTAAATGGTATATTTCTATCTTTATGTAATTTATCGACCTTTATAGTTTAATACTTGAACATCGTTTGGTGGTAAAGTTACCACTTGGGATATCCCTGCCCATATTATTGTATTTTTTCATATAGTGGCTACAGTGAGAACCACAATGTAATTTCATTATTCACATGGTTTTGTGTCATATTTTGTTAGTGAACATATTCTGTTGTTTATCGTCTATATCTGCATATTGTTGCTGTATGGAAGTAAATAATGCGACCTATTGTTAATACTGTGCATTCTGTAAATTACGTGCGTTATTGATGCTATTCACGAGTTCAGTTGATATGTCTTAAGAGTGGTACTAGAGAACTGTCAAATTTTGAGGTTATGGAGAGACAAAATGACCTTTCGCCAAGAAAGGCATTGTCAGAGAGCTACTTGTTGAGAAACGTTATTCAGAGCAAGAGGTAGATTCTAGATTGCAAATATTACAGCAATCTGTAAGTAGAATTTTAAAATGTGAAGATAAGGGGAAGGCAAAATGTCAACAACGTGTTGGAAACTGTGGGCGAAAGAAGAAACTAACCCCAAGGGGGAAGCAAAACTGTTTAATTTGTCAGTAAACAACCGCAAGGTTACTAGTTTGGATTTACGTATGAAATTGTAAGAGTATGGGTCATTGGTAGCAGCCAGGACTTTGAGACGAGAGCTGTTTAATACTAGATTGAGAGCAAGACGACCTCTAAGAAAAGCGAAGATTACTCCTGCTATGGCTGAAAATATGTTCCAGTGGGCCACGACTCTCCAGAATTGGTTATCTGAAGATTGGAAACAGGCAAGTCCATGACAATTACTGTAATTCCTTAATTATCATTCATTATTCAATTTTAACCCAATCTAAGTAATGTAACTGTACAGTACAGTAACTGTGTGAAATTTTTCTTCCAAACCGTACAGCTTATTGCATTTAATGCTAGGCTTATTTGTTTCATTTATTTCAGGTTTGTTTTAGCGGCGAATCGGTATTTCCTGTACAATAAGAGACAAGTCCATGTGTCAGAAGAAAAGGTGAAGCATTCCATCCAGATTGAGTGAAGCAGAGAGTGAAACATCCAACTTCAGTGATGGTCTGGAGTGTGTATTCTTGGTACGGCTGTGGACGATTATATATTGAAGAAGGAACTATGGGACGTGAACTATATAGAATTAAGAACCTGTTTGGTACCTCAGATGCAAGAGTGGTTTGGCCAAAGTGAATTTATTTTTATGCAAGATGGGCCTCCTTGCTACAAAGTCTAGAAACAGTCCAGACATGAACCCCATAGAACATCCTTAGGCGATAGCAAAGAAAAGTACGAAAAGCAAATATAACGACAGAAATTGGCTTCATCGAGAAGCTCGTTCAGATCTGGTGTCATGATGACGATTTGAAGAGTCAGTGTAAAATACTGTTTGAGGGTACGCCCAGTCTAATCAAGTCACTAAGTGGGTGCTTACCAAGTACTAAAATCATCTTAAAAATTGGTAACATCTTATGTTTTCAATTCTCAATTGTTAATGTTTAATAATTTGGCCTCGACTTTATAGTCACCCATTTAGCCACAATTTTATCTATCCCAACCACACTAATTTTTGTCAGTAGTTTCCCAAGATCTACCCTATGAAAATCCTTATAGATATGTCAATCGTGATACATTCGACCACATGAATCTAATATATCTGCTATATCTTGCTGGAATCTACAAGATGAGCTTCAGTGGAATAATGTTTCTGAAACCTGAACTACCATCTATCGAACCAGCTGGTAATTTCGTAAATGTGTATAATATAATCAGAAAGAATGCATTCCAAGCGCTTGCATGCAACACCAGTCAAGTTGACTAGTGTGTAATTACTGGCTTTATGTTTAGCACATGTTCTTTATACACAGGGTGCTACTACACTAATTATTCATTCATCTTGTATAGCTGATTCACACATACACTAATCAATATCTCAAAGACCTGACTTTCGTCTATGCCCAGAAATTTTACCAATCCCAGCAGCATTTCTAGTTTTAAATTTTTGTATAATATTGTCAATGTCTTTTTATAGTAGGTCCATGTGGACATTGCAAAGTAATTTCAAAAGATTGGATGAAATTGCCAACTGCGTAAGGTACAGCAAAAGGACGCCGACCAAACCATAGGTGACATATCCTATGCTCATTTGCTGGTGAACGGTGTCTTTTTTTCTTACGTGATGCAGGACTGCAATGCCCATCGACTAATGGCGTACACACATTTCCATGTTGTGTAATTGCTACTCCATACCTTTCTCAGTACGTCGACATTCAACACCGTACACAGCAACAAGACTTACTGACATGCATTATATTCCGAACTTCAGACGTAGTGTTATCCTGCAGTCACAGTGTGTGCCTGTGAATTCCCTTCATCTCATCCACGCTGCCTGTATCATAAACCGCACTTCAAAATCTACCCCACTAACAGTCTGTAGGCAAGATCCTAGGTACCTGAATCAATTTGGATGGAGCCATTAGATGGTTCGGATGACTCCAGTTATTCACTCGTCCTTTTGTTCATTCTAAGTTTGTATTGTGAAAAACAGGTATTCAATCTTCACCTTGATGCCGCAGTCCCATTCCGGGTCTATCAGCAAGTGCAACATCATCTGCATATAAGAGAGTCCTACAAACACCCCTTTGCAAGTCCCATGTGGTGGTGTCCATGCTGAGGACAAAGAGCAATGGGGACAGAGTGGAAGATTGGTGTACACACAAACTTTCAATGAGAAGCTCTCCGAGACGTTGACAGCGCAACATACACAACCTCTGGTATTCGTGTATAGCATCCTGATCTAAATTATAAACATTTCTGGTACACCATGGTCATGAGTGCAGACCAGATCACACGGTGTGGAACACGGGCTGTCATCAAACAACTCTCAATAACTACTGATCTGCATTTAGGGCTGTCGCGCAGGTGGCGGATTCAGCATCTGTTTTTTCCTAGCCTTCTCTTATATGATTCCAAAGAAATTAGAAATCAATCGAACATCTCCCTTGATAAGTTATTCCACTCCCTAAATCCAATTCCTATAAACGAATATTTGCCCCAATCTGTCCTCTTGATTTCCAACTTTATCTTCATATTGTGATCTTTCCTACTCTTAAAGACACCATCCAAACTTATTCGTCTGCCGATGTCATTCCACGCCATCTCTACACTGACAGCTCGGAACATACCACTTAGTCGAGCAACTCGTCTCGTTTCTACCAAATTTTCCCAGCCCAAACTTTGCAATATTTTTGTTACGCTACTCTTTTGTCGGAAATCACCCAGAACAAATCGAGCTGCTTTTCTTTGGATTTTTTCCAGTTCTTGAATCAAGTAATATTGGTGAGGGTTCTATATACTGGAACCATATTCCAGTTGTGGTATTACCAGAGATGTATATGCCCTCTCCTTTAGACCCTTACTACAACCCGTAAACACCGTCATGACCATGTGCAGAGATCTGTATCCTTTATTTACAATCCCATTTATGTGATTACCCCAATGAAGATCTTTACTTATATTAACACCCAGATACTTACAATGATCCTCAAAAGGAACTTTCAGCCCATCAACGCAGTAATTAAAACTGAGAGGACTTTTCCTATTTGTGAAACTCACAACCTGACTTTTAACCCCGTTCATCATCATACCATTGCCTACTGTCCATCTCACAACATTATCGTAGTCATTTTGCAATTGCTCACAATCCTGTAACTTGTTTATTACTCTATAGAGAAAAACATCATCCGCAAAAAGCCTTACCTCCCATTCCACTCCTTTACTCATATCATTTATATATAAGAAAACATTAAGGTCCGATAATACTGCCTTGAGGAATTCCCCTCTTAATTATAACAGGGACAGATAAAGCTTCACCTACTCTAATCCTCTGAGTTCTATTTTCTAGAAACATAGCCACCCATTTAGTCACTCTTTTGTCAAGTTCAGGTGCACTCATTTTTGCCTGTAGTCTCCCGCGATACAGTCCATTTGACCTCCTGAATCCAGAATATCAGCTACATCTTACTGGAAACCTACAAGTTGAGCTTCAGTGGAATAACCTTTCCTAAACCCAAACTGCCTTCTATCAAACCAGTTTTTAATTTCACAAACATGTCTAATAAAAACAGAAACAATGCTTTACCAAAGTTTACATGCAATGCATGTCAAACTGACTGGCCTGTAATTTTCAGCTTTATGTCTATCACCCTTTCCTTTATACACAGGGGCTACTATAGCAACTCTCCATTCATCTGGTAGAGCTCCTTCATGCAAACAACAATCAAATAAGTACTTCAGATATGGCACTATATCCCAACCCATTGTCTTTAGTATATCCCCCGAAACCTTATCAATTCCTGCTGCTTTTCTAGTTTTCAACTTTTGTATCTTACTGTAAATGACATTGTTGTCATAGGTAAATTTTAATACTTCTTTAGTATTAGTCACCTCCTCTATCTGGACATCCTTGTAACCAACAATCTTTACATACTGTTGACTGAATATTTCTGCCTTTTGAAGATCTTCGCATACACACTCCCCTTTTCATTAATGATTCCAGGAATGTCCTCTTTGGAAACTGCTTCTGCCTTAAAGTACCTATACATAGTTTTCCATTTTTCACTAAAATTTGTACGACCACCAATTATGCTTGCCATATTGTTATCCCTAGCTGCCTTCTTTGCTAGATTCAATTTCCTAGTAAGTTCCTTCAATTTCTTCTTACTTCCACAGCCATTTCTAACTCTATTTCTTTTCAACCTGTACTGCCTTCTTAGTCTCTTTCCTTCTCTGTTATAATATAGTGGATCTTTACCATTCCTTAAAACTTTTAAGGTACAAACCTATAATCACATTCCTCAACAATCACTTTAAACCCATCCCACAGTCTGTTTTCATTTTTATTTACCGTTTTCCACCTATCATAGTTACTTTTCAAAAACTCCCTCATGCCTGTTTTATCAGCCATATGGTACTGCCTAATAGTCCTAATTTTAGTACCTTCCTTTCTTTCGCATTCATGTTTAACTACCACAAAAACAGCTTCGTGATCACTAATACCATCTATTACTTCGGTTTCTCTATAGAGCTCATCTGGTTTTACCAGCACCACATCCAGAATATTCTTCCCTCTAGTTGGTTAAATCACTTTCTGAATCAGATGCCCTTCCCATGTTAACTTATTTGCCATTTGCTGGTCACGCTTATGGTCGTTCGCATTACCTTCCCAATTGACATTTGGTAAATTGAGATCACCCACTACAATCACGCTCCTTTCCTTATCGTCTCCCACATAGCTGATTATCTTATCAAATTATTCTGAATCAACATCTGCGCTATATTCCTGGTCTGTACACTCCAAAGACATCCAGTTGCCTATTATCTTTAGAGATGAGCCTTACACCTAGAATTTCATGTTTCTCGTCTTTGACTTTTTTGTAGCTTACAAATTCTTCTTTCACCAGGATGAATACTCCCCCTCCTACCATTCCTATCCTGTCTCCACGATTCACACTCCAGTTTCGTGGGAAAATATCTGCATCATTCATTTCGTTTCTCAGCCATGATTCAACTCCTATTACAATATCTGGTGAGTATACACTGACTGAGCAAATTTCATGGGATAGCGGAGCACTGATGCGCAGGTGTGTTGTATGCGCACCACAAGCTCCCTGTACCAGCGGCAGTTGTATAGGAGACCTTGTGAGCAGTGGCTGTGCATGTGAAAGGTGTAACATGGAACGTCGTCGTGAGATGCCACCGTTCGAAGGGGGTATGGTGGTCGGTGCACGACGGATGGGAAGTGCGATTTCGGAAGTGGTGCGGGAATTCGGCTTCACACGAAAAACCGTGTCCAGGGTGTACCGTGAATGGTTGAATGCGGGTGACACCGTCCACAACAGACGAACGACCGGCCGTCCAGCCACTTTCGATGACCGTGACCGGCAGCATCTGAGACGGATTGTCAGTTGTGACAGAAGGGCAAACGTGAAACTTATCACGGCTCAATTCTACACAGGCCATGCTAGACATGTCTCCCACTGGACAATCCGTAGGAACATGGGTTCTATGGGGTATGGGAGCCGGCGCCGCACACGGGTGCCACTGTCAATCCAACGTCATTGGGCACAACGACGCGCATTTGTCGCCAGTCACCAGGGATGGATACTGGAATAATGGCGTAACGTGATATTGTCGAACGAATCACGATTTCAACTGCACTATGCCGATGGAAGGCATCGTGTATGGCGCAGAACACATGAAGCGATGGATTGCGCCTGCCAATAAGATGTGGTCCAGGGCGCTGGTGTCTTTGTTATGGTGTGGGGTGCATCTTGCTGGTATGGAATGGGCCTCCTAGTTGTTCTGGAAGAGACTTTGAATGGTACGCGACATGTTGAGCTGCTCGGAGACCATCTCCAACCATTCTTGACCTTTCAGCGCCAAGACGGTTCTACGGTGTTTCAAGATGATAACGCGCCACCCCATCGCTCCCACGTCGCCCGGGAATGGTTCCAGGAACATGCAGCGGAGGTCCAACGACTACCATGGCCACCCAGGAGGCCCGATATGAACCCTGTCGAGCATATCTGGGATGTCGTGGAACGCAGGCTCCGTGCCATGGATCCTGCACCCACGAACAGACCAGTTTTGGCGGCCGCTCTGCAAACGATTTGGTGTCAGTTGCGACGAGAGGACTACCAGGGACTTGTCCACTCACTTCCACGGCGTCTCATTGCAGTTCGCAGGGGCACAGGAGGCTCCATACGCTATTACGTGACTATCCCATGACATTTGCTAAGTCAGTATATATATTAAATTACTTAATTCAATTCATTTCTTTACAATACTTCTACAGTTCAGCACTAACAATTTTATGTCACCCCTACTTGACTTCCAGTACCCTGTTCCCTTATCACCGCTCCCCATTTCCCTGAATTTACCTCCCTATAACCCTCCTAAAAAATTTCCTAACATATATGTACCACTGCGGTGTAAGTGGAAGCCATCTGAGCGCACATCCATATCTCCTACCCAACCATTAAGATCTAGAAATCTCACTCCCAGTTTCCCACATACCCACTCCATAGTCTCATTTAAATCCCCAATCACCTTCTAGTCAGTGTCCCTCCTACACAGTATTCCACTGATAACTATCTCCGCTCCTCATGGTCAGGCCTACCAACCCTAACAGCTGCAGAAGCTACATTCTCCGCCCTTTTATCCATCCCATGACCCTGTTCCACCTGTCTTTTCCTATCCACTACTCCACATTTCCCTTTCTTACATTTTCCCTTCCTCCTACTTCCACACTTCTCAGCAACAGTTCCCTGTTCATCTTCCCTCGGTTATTCTACCTGCAGTGACTCATACCGATTTCTCACAGACACCTGTCCTGAATTCTGATCCTGAATGGAGTCCTTAGCCTGCAATCTCCTTCCACTTAAAACATTAAACCACCTGTCTTCTATAGTTCCCCCTTTTCTTTCCCTTCCATTCCCTCATTTACACCTACTGTATCCTGTACATTGTTTGAGGGAGGCCTACTTTCATTCCTGTCCTCTGAGAGAATCGTAATTATCTCCCTCAAACTCTCCAACTCCTCTCTCATACTCCTTAATGCCTGGCCACATCTACAGTTCCTACACTTGCACTCCTTAGCCATTCTTTACTGAATAATGAAAAGAAAAGGAAAAGTAAGATGACTTATTCTGAGCAAGATAAAAATGAAAGGAAGGAAATATTGTCTAGGATAGTTCACAAAGATCACACGACTATAAGGTAGTGAATATAGGCTACTACTACACTACAACACTATTTAGTTGTACAATTTTGTTTTCCTACAACACCCTAACAGGATGAAAATCGCTGTTAATTATTGAAAACAGAAAATAATACACAAGAATTACACAATTCTAAACTGCAGTTAAGTCTACCATAATGACTACCACAGAATTCTGGTAAGAGAGTTATCACAGATACTGCAGACACTATACTACACAAATACTCGTATTTCACAGTAATAAAATAAACACACTAATATCTAATAAGATACTATAATACACTACAATAATTTTAAACAAATTTCAGACTACGTTCAGACACTACAATACACTGCAATAATTTTAAAATATGTTCAGACGTATCCTAATGACAACAGGTTATTACTAAGCACAAACAGAAATGGAAGTTACAATTAAAGTTTGAAATTCGCAAAATAATAGAATAAGCAATCTAATTTCTAATAAGTTACTGCAATACACTACAATCATTTTAAACTACGTTCAGACGTATCCTAATTACAATAGGTTATTACTAAGCACAAACAGAAATGAAAATTGCAATTAAGCCTGAAGTTTAAAATTCGCAAGAACTACTCAAGGATTACAAACAAAGTCAAACGCCTAGACAGATTATTATTAAATTAGTACTACCTTACCTTTCTGTGCTCTAACAGAAGTGAAACCTGCCATTTGTTAAATGCTAGAGTATCGAAAGGGTTACCGAACACAGAGATACACACGAATATAACAGGAACAATAGAATTCTAGTGATAACTAAACTTCTAAGGAGAAATCTCCCCTACAATGAAAAATTTAGTAATAGTAAAGGAAGAATGATATTTACTAATAAAATAAATATTGTACAATAATTCTAAACCACATTTAGATGTATCCTAATTACAATAGTTTAACTGAAGCAACAAATATTCCTAAACTCTGAATCTATGGAACTTGAGAATGTAACTTTTCATTGACTACGTACATAACATTTAGCTTCCTTGGTTTATGAAAGAGACAAAAGGTGAAAAGTTTGAATGTAATGATCAGTCAAAGAACAGTGGCCAGTTATTATCATAAATTTAAGCCTCATTAATGAAAGTTAATTGAACATAACCTACGGCATATTGTTATTTGATGGTTTCTACCATTTCCCTTCCACACCGACACAGATAGGTCGTATGGCGATGATGAGCTAAAAATGGTTAGGAGTGGGAAGGAAGCAACTGTGGCCTTAATTAAAGTACAGTCGCACCATTTCTTTGCTGTAAAATGTGAAACCATGGAAAACATGCACTTCAGGGCTGTCGACAGTGGGTTCGAACCCAGCATCTCCCAAATTCAGGCCGATAGCTAAATGGCCATTTGCTCAGTGCTTGAATTCCTTCTCTTCCAATACTTATTGTGAGAGTATCTTTATATGTAGTTTCAGACAATATGTTAAAAGTAAGTCTATTTTTAAAAAATCGGTGTTTGCAGTTCCCCATATTTACATGCATTTGGACATAAGTTTTCATATACATGTCCAAAATTTTACGATACATGGGGTTACTTTGGAAAACTAAAGACTAAAGTAGAACCCCAAATGCACAACTTTCAAAATTCTATACAGAGCATGCTTTCCTCCCTTGAAGTCAAGATGGGCTGGCTACCTATGTTCTTCGTTTCTAGGATCGAGGTAGCCCTTACTTCTTACTTCGCAGCTTCTCTGTATGCCATTCACCAAGAACCCCTTTACGAGACTTATCAAGCATATCGGCATCGTAATTACGATAGACCATGCTTCCAAGTTTATGCTTATATTCTTGCAGCACAGTCCGAAGAAAACTGCACGAAAGAACTCTACTCAGAAAAACTGCGAAGACGTTATTCTTGAGGTGATCAAACTAACGCAAGTTGAACCTAACAGAACTTCAGTTAGAGTGAAACACTCAAAAACAATTCACTTCAACTAACATTGGTTGACAATGTGAACATTCAGTACCACACGATACAACAAACAAATTCCCCCTCTGATGTACAGAAAAAAGTGACAACAATCAAGAAATAGGTTTATCACAATAGTTCTATGAACTTTGGCTGCCCTATATCACCACAGATCTATCCATATTAAGAAACAATGTATGCACTTGTTTGAAGATAAACCGTCGTAATTATTCCATGGAATATTTGGAAGCTAACACTCAGAGAAGTGTAAGAAAACACTAGTAAACTGCAGGGTATATGCTGTAAGCGGGAATTATGGTTCAAAGGTATCTAGGCACAGAGAAACGGTCATGGATCAATTTATCTCGAAAGGGAAGAGATTGGATTGGATCAAAAACATTTCAACGACACTTGGGTAAATTATCAATTAACAAATAGTAAATGAAATGATTATCACTATTTTACTGTAAAACCAGTTACAGTATTAAACTTAACAGCTAAAAGATCGCTGGGCATGTTAGAAAACTGTTAATAATGTAGAATGACACTGAGTAAGCACTGTACAAATCTACAGATAGTTTCACTTTAAAGTTCTACACAACAACTGAATCCAAAAATGCAATTATCACATCACACATAGGATTTCAACAAAATATCAACGCATCAAAATATCAAAATAATACACTTTTAATACTTCTGTATAATTTATACAGTAGTATATACTGTGGAAAGGAATTCTTCGCCTACAACATATTGTATCCGAATATGTCATAATTACAGTTAACATTGAGACTGCCGCAAAAACCTTAGAGCAAGTTGCCTTTAAGCTCATAGCTGCATGACCGCGTGGCGATCCGTTCCTTTTCTCGTACTGGTCAGGAGCTTTGCATGCGACAGATATGAATAGCTAACATTTTCAAGGCTAGCACTGCCCAGCAAGTTTTCAGAACTCTTCAGAAGACCAGTTTCGACCCATGATTTTTAAAGAAGACGTGAAGAAATTTAATGATTGGTTTCCAACTCATCACACGTTCTAGGCTGAGAACTGATAAAGGCAGTGTGTAATCGACGCTCAACTTACTCAGCTCTTACTCTACTGCTTTCATACAGCTCTACTTTAGAGCACAACTTCGCTTCGCTTTCCCACTACAGTCCTACAAGTTATTCTACGCCAAGAGACGTTTATTAGCTGTTATGTCTTGCAAAGAGAACACTTTATTGCGTCTTCTGCAAGACATAACCACTACAATATTAATTCAGGAACACGTGGGGTATGCATAAATCATCCGAACCCGCAAGTTAAGTGTCGACTGACATTTAAATAGGCAGGGTTGGAGCACACATTAATGTGCTGTTTTAGTTTCTGTGTTTGTGTGTGTGTGTGTGTGTAAGCAAGCCTAGTGTTAAAGGAAGCCTGCAAGGCAAGGAACAAGGGGAATCATCATGTTGTTTGCAACAGAAATCTCTACATCCATCACGGTGCACCTTGCAAAGGATATTCCTTCCAGAATGTGCTACTAAAAGGGGTGATGCCACCACAACCTAAAGGGTGGTAAAGGGACCAATCATGAGACGTTGCCAGCAAGGACTGAATCAACATACATACATACATACATACATACATACATTACATGCATTATCATTATAGACTGTTATGCCTTTCAGCGTTCAGTCTGCAAGCCTCTGAGAATTTACTAAACGTCGCCACAATCCTCTACTTGCAACTAGTGCTATGGCCTCATTTAGTTCTATACCTCTTGTCTTTAAATCGTTAGAAACTGAGTCTAACCATCGTCGTCTTGGTCTCCCTCTACTTCTCTTACCCTCCATAACAGAGTCCATTATTCCCCTAGGTAACCTATCCTCCTCCATTTGCCTCACATGACCCCACCACTGAATCCGGTTTATGCGTACAGCTTCATCCATCGAGTTCATTTCTAAATTAGCCTTTATCTCCTCATTCCGAGTTCCCTCCTGCCATTGTTCCCACCTGTTTGTACCAGCAATCACTCTTGCTACTCTCATGTCTGTTAGTTCTAACTTATGAATGAGATATCCTGATTCCACCCAGCGTTCGCTCCCGTAATGCAAAGTTGGTCTGAAAACAGACCGATGTAAAGATAGTTTCGTCTAGGAGCTGACTTCCTTCTTACAGAATACTGCTGATCGCAACTGCGAGCTCACTGCATTAGCTTTACTACACCTTGATTCAATCTCACGTACTATATTACCATCCTGGGAAAACACACAACCTAAATACTTGAAATTATCGACCTGTTCTAGATTTGTATCACCAATCTGACATTCAATTCTGTTGAATTTCTTACCTACTGACATCAATTTAGTTTTCGAGAGGCTAATCTTCATACCATATTCATTGCACCTATTTTCAAGTTCCAAGATGTTAGACTGCAGGCTTTCGGCACAGTCTGCCATTAAGACCAAGTCGTCAGCATAGGCCAAACTGCTTACTACATTTCCACCTAACTGAATCCCTCCCTGCCATTTTATACCTTTCCGCATATGATCCATGTAAACTACAAACAGCAAAGGTGAAAGATTACAGCCTTGTCTAACTCATGTAAGTACCCTGAACCAAGAACTCATCCTACCATCAATTCTCACTGAAGCCCAATATTGTCAACATAAATGCCTTTGATTGATTTTAATAATCTACCTTTAATTCCATAGTCCCCCAGTATAGCGAACATCTTTTCCCTCGGTACCCTGTCATACGCTTTCACTAGATGTACGAAACATAAACACAACTGCCTATTCCTCTCGTAGCATTTTTCAATTAACTGGAGCATACTGAAAATCTGATCCTGACAGCCTCTCTGTGGTCTTAAACCACACTGGTTTTCATCCAACTTCCTCTCAACGACTGATCGCACCCTCCCTTCCAAGATGCCAGTGAATACTTTGCCTGGTATATTAATCAATGAGATACCTCGATAGTTATTGCAATCCTTCCTGTTCCCTTGCTTATAGATAGGTGCAATTACTGCTTTTGTCCAATCTGAAGGTACCTTACTAACACTCCACGCTAATTTTACTACTCTATGAAGCCATTTCATCCCTGCCTTCCCACTATACTTCACCATTTCAGGTCTAATTTCATCTATTCCTGCTGCCTTATGACAATGGAGTTTATTTACTATCCTTTCCACTTCCTCAAGCATAATTTCACCAACACCATTTTCCTCCTCCCCATGAGCTTGGCTGTTTGCAACACCACCATGATGATTTCCTTTTACATTGAGAAGATGTTCAAAATATTCCCTCCACCTCTCCAGTGATTCCCTGGGATCTATTATGAGTTCACCTGAATTACCCAAAACACTGTTCATTTCCTTTTTCCCTCTCTTCCTAAGATTCTTTATTACTGTCCAGAAAGGTTTCCCTGCTGCTTGACCTAGCCTTTCCAGGTTATTACCAAAATCTTCCCATGACTTCTTTTTGGATTCAACAACTATTTGTTTTGCTCTGTTTCTTTCATCTACGTACCCATCCCTGTCTGCCTCGGCCCTTGTTTGGAGCCATTTCTGATAAGCCTTCTTTTTACATTTACAGGCTGCTCTCACTTCATCATTCCACCAAGATGTTCGCCTTTTCCCTTCTTTACACACAGTTGTTCCTAGGCATTCCCTTGCTGTTTCTACTACAGCATCCCTATATGCCACATATTCACTTTCTATATCCTGAACTTGCTTACTGTCTACTGTTCGAAACTTCTCACTAATCATATCCATGTACTTCTGTCTAATTTCCTCGTCCTGGAGATTTTTTACCCTTATTCGTTCACAGACAAATTTCACTTTCTCTACCCTAGGCCTAGAGATACTTAGTTCACTACAGATGAGATAGTGGTCTGTATCATCGAAAAATCCCCGAAAAACTCGTACATTTCTAAAAGATTTCCTGAATTTGAAGTCTGTTAAGATATAGTCCATTATAGATCTGGTACCCCGAGCCTCCCATGTGTAGCGGTGAATAGCCTTATGCTTGAAGAATGTATTCGTAACAGCTAAACTCATACTAGCACAGAAGTCCAGCAAACGCTTCCCATTCCCATTAACTTTCATATGTTCCCCACATTTACCAATCACCCTTTCGTATCCTTCAGTTCTATTCCCAACTCTCGCATTGAAATCGCCCATTAGCAATATTCTATCCTTGCTGTTGACCCTGACCACGATGTCACTCAATGCTTCATAAAACTTGTCAACTTCATCCTCATCTGCACCCTCACATGGTGAGTACACGGACACAATTCTTGTCCTAATTCCTCCCACTGACAAATCTACCCACATCATTCGCTCATTTACGTGCCTAACCGAAACTATGTTGCGTGCAATGGTATTCCTGATAAAGAGCCCTACCCCAGACTCTGCCCTTCCCTTTCTAACACCCGTCAAGTACACTTTATAATCTCCTATCTCTTCCTCCTTATCTCCCCTTACCCGAATATCACTTACTCCTAGCACATCCAGATGCATCCTCTTTGCTAACTGAGTCAGTTCTACCTTCTTTCTTCCATAAGCCCCATTAATATTGATAGCTCCCCATCGAATTCCATTTCGTTCGCCAAGTTGTTTCCAAGGAGTCCCTCGCCTGTCAAATGGGAGTGGGACTCCATTACTCCCATAGGTCCGAGGCTTGCTTAAAGTGTTCTGAGATCGGTAAATTCATGAAACAGGATGCTGCCCTACTTGCACATAGTCCAAGTGAGGATCTCTCCTCTAACGGGTTATGGACCAGCGGTGAATTGTATAGTCCTAGCCGCCTGAGCACAAGGAGGGCCACGACTCAGAATATGTCCGAGATGCCCAGTCCCATTCCATAGCAACTGGCATCCCGACTCTCAGGACCACTTACTAGGCCACTCAGCCGTTGCCCATGGTTCACGAACTAGGACGTGACTACAGTAACCCACAAACAAGAACCAACTGAATCAACTTTCCATCATAAAAATTTAAATACATTTTTAAAATATTAATTTCCTTTTCAGAAGGACTTCATTCTTGTAATAATATTATGGATCATTTTGTGTTGTTACAGATCCTTACCGCTTCTCATCTACTTTTTGGTGTTGGTAAATTTTGTGAGTGACTGAAATACACTCATGTCCTTAAAATACATAACAGCTTGAAAGACTAGAGATAGGAAGTTCATATTCACAAGACATGTGGACTAGTATGTTCTGAAGAAATGATTAGCATTTGAACCATGTCGAATATCAGGTACAAGGTCCTCATCGATACATTTGTGCACGCCCATTGGCTGGTAAACTGTACCTGCGGTTCTCATTGTCGCTGTAAACCGAAGGTACTGGATCAGTGTGACTTGAGCAAATGTGCAGGATGCCTCGCAGACGTATGCAAGGAAAGTACTGTCAGATGAGTGATTTTGAAAGAAGCATGAGAGAACGTGATATACATATATCTGGGAAATTGTAGCTCGCGTACGAAGAAGTGCGTCGGCTGTGCAAAGGGTGTGTACAGAACGCTCACAGGAGGCTATAGAACACGACCAGATGTGTCTGGTCGCACCGCCCACAACCCTCCCCCAACCCCAAGAAGATCGAAACCTAATCGGAATAGCATTGCAGCACAGATCACAGATATTCATCCTCCTCGGTTCTGGCGCAGCAGTGGAACAGTGTAACATATCGTACTTTCAGGAGTGAGAGTCCGTCCAAGTTTATTACGATCTGGGTTAACGGCGCATCGTCCACTCCTCCCCCTACCTTTGACTAATGTGCCTAAACATGCCAGACTGCAATGGTGTATGGAGTGACGTCTCTGGGGACAGCAATGGCAGCAGACAGTATTTTCAGACGAATCCAGGTTCTGTCTGTTTGAAAACGTTGGCCGCAATTTCGTTCGCCGCAGACTGGTGGAGAGACATCACAATGACTGCATTCACAAAAGACATACACCGCCAACTCAAGGCATTATGTGTGGGGTGCTATTGGGTACAACTATAAATCACAGTTGGTGCGTGTCCAGGTCACTGTTACCAGTTTGACCTACGTGAATGACATACCCTTTCTGCACGACACCCCAGACACCACATATCGCTGCACGAACACGTGCTTTCTTGTTTTCACAGAATGTCAGACTGTTGCCCTGGCCCACCTGATCATTGGACTTGTCGTCAATTGAAAATGTGTGGGGTATGGTGAAAGGACGGGTGCTTCGCTGTGACACAATGCCAGCCACCAAAGATGAACTGTGGAACGAGGTGAATGCAGCATGGATGGCTATACCCCAGGACGACATTCGCGCCTTATACATGTCGATGCCATCACACATGGAATAAATTGTCAGTGCCTTTGGAGGACCCAGTGCCTACTAGGCAACGGGACATATGCCGATTCTGGGTGACTGAAACGCTACTCGTTTCAGCAGAACATACTAATAAACACGTCTTGTGAATAAGAACTTCCTGTTCTAGTCTTTCATGGTGTTCTGTTTTTTATGAACATGAATGTAGTTCTATCAGATAAAATGTGTTGATATTGTAAGTCATCAATTATTTGAATTTCATTAACAGTGTAGTGCACTAGCAATCAAGTGTTAAAAATCATAGACCAATTTGTTAAACTTAGAACCTAAAAGACGAATTGGGATGGATATGATGTATTTATTTCCGAATGTTTATAGAATATGACACCTCATCTTACATAATTTCATCAATGAAGTATAAATTATCACCTAAATGTTATTCATGTATATTAAGGACGAAACGTATGATATAAAAATAAGTTATGTTGAAAGTAATGAAAGTGGATGTAAATGATTGAGTGTTAATAATAGGCCTTAATGACATTGGATGCTCTATTTATGAAGGCAGATAGTGCTAAATGCAAATAGCCTAGCCTTGTCAAGTGACAGAATGGTACCATAGCACATATTTATGATCACTGAGGAAATAGCTTTTATTTTTTTATTTTTTTTGCTAGTTACCTCACGTCGCACCGACACAGATAGGTCTTATGGCGACGATGGGACAGGAAAGGGCTAGGAATGGGAAGGAAGCGGCCGTGGCCTTAATTGAGGTACAGCCCCAGAATTTGCCGGGTGTGAAAATGGGAAACCAGGGAAAACGATTTTCAGGGCTGCCGACAATGGGGTTCGAACCTACTATCTCCCGAATACTGGATACCGGCCGCACTTAAGCGACTGCAGCTATCGAGCTCTGTGAGGAAGTAGCAACGAATACTGCATTATGGAGAGTATATTGCAGAGCACATGAATCCACAACCGCAGTTTAAAATAATAATCACTCTCTGTGCTCACTCAACAACCCCGAGCTTGTCTAATTAAAAAACGTATCTAATTAATGCAAATTTTAAACCATTATTAGTCTGTCTTCTATAATTAGTGAAGATAGATTAACAAATCTTCGCACTGCCCTAAAGTGATCGTTCTTCTAGTTAATCGATCATGATTCTTATAGTGAGAGTGACATAAGTTCTCGAATGTTCATGAAGTTAAAGTTTTCAATAAATGATGAAGATACGTAATGTCAAAATTATGCCTAAATAAAATGATTAACCTCACATGACCATAAATTGGGGGGGGGGTTTTGAAAGTAGGACTTGGACAAGAGTGCAAGCTTAACCAAACGAGCACGGGTTCGACTCGGGGCCTAACATCGCAGGCCCTGGATTCAACCCTAGGCTTAACCTTACAAGGTCATTAGCTTTACAGACAAGTTTGATGTCCAAGAGTACTGGCTGAATCTATCAGGCATGGATTTGTTGCCCGGTTTAACCTTGCAAGGGCGTTATAGACTCGAGTTTGAGATTCGATCCCAGGCTTAACCTAGCTAGACAAGATGAGATATGGTCCATGGATGTTAGGAGCTGAGGTTGGAAATGGATGGCGGCCATTCACATTATTTTAATAGGACAAGGGAGATGGTGTAAAGCTTAATAGGTGTGCTATATTCATAGGGGCATAACGCTCAAAGGTAACATCAGATCATGGAACTGAGTGACTGCAAAAGGCCAAAAGCGCAAAAATGATACAGATCAACATGGCAAAGGACAAATGTGCAAAAGTGTTAAATGGCTAAAGAACAAAACGGCAATAGGGCTAAAACTAAAGGGCGAAAGGGAATGAGCTACGGTCTAGGACTCAAGAGCTGAACGTGGAACAAGATGGTGGTATGGGACTACGGAGATGGTAAAAGGTTTAATGCATGTGCATTATTCTTAGGTACATACCTTTATATAGCTACCTCAAGCTCCTTAAACTGAGCGACTGCGGAGTCAATGATGCTAGCATGTAGGCTGATGCGTAATGTGCTGTTGGTATTTAGTGCTTGGAACCCCAATTTTCTTATTGTAACAATTCGAGCTCAAAGATTTGAATTCTGGAGGCTTATAGTAGCTTATAATACTGTTGATATCACTCAAGGGAATAAAATTTAAGTGTTCAGAACTGGAAAAATATGTTCGCACTATATGTGACCGGGAACTGAACACAGAGCTCATCCCTTTGGAGTGCTGAGTATCCTGCTAAGTAAATGACTGCACACTGAAAGTGTCCATTTAATTCAAAACACCTAACGTTTGAGCTGAGAGAAATTAAGAATCCCCACACCGACTGGGAATATAACTCGGCAATCTTTCCCTTGGATTGCTGACTACCATAGTAACTAAATGATTGCGTGTTGAATCTAAAACACCGAACCTTTGAGCTACAAGGAATGAAAAATTCGCTGACCCGACTAGGATTCGAACCCGGGAATCATTTACTTGGGAAAGAAACAAGCGTGCTAACTAAATGACTGTACATTAACAGCTTATGTGTTTCATTAAAACACCTAGCTTTAGCCTTACAAGATTCAGAGGAAAAAATCACCTACAGAACTAGAATTTGAACATGGAGCTCGCTTGGACCCAAAGCTGAAGTGCTATTCAAATATCTAACACCAAAAATTAAAACTTTTAATTCTGAACAAAGAAAACAATCGCTGAATTGGGTTCTCAAACCTGGAGCTAACTTCGAATCATAACTTAAAGTCTTAAAGCAGAAAAAATATTAAAAGTCCTCAACCCGACCCAGAATCGACGACGGGCTTTTCTTTCACTAAAGACTAGATGTGAACGATTAGCACAAACTATGTCAATTGAATGTGGAAAGAGAATGCAACAAATTCTGTACTAAGTGAGGTCGTGACATATGTGCATCTTAGCAAAACAAAAAAAAAGATTGATTCCAAGAACATTCTGATTAGACTTCGAAATATTTGCTGTGATATGAAATACAAAGTTCATTATTTTTGCAATTAGCCTAGTATGCACATCTCAGCAAAAGAGCATTGGCGGTACGAGCAAGTTGACTAGACTCCGAAGTAACTTATTTAGTAAGACAGGGAGTACAAAGTTTATTGTTCGCGCATTGAGCTCTAGGCTACAGATTTGAACCCTGGAGACGTGTAATTGCCTGCTGGTTTACATCACTTGGTAACTAACATTAGAGAAGCGAGCAAATAAAAAATCACCAGGCCGCCTGGGAAACAAACTAACATAACAGCCAAAGTAATCAAAACCCACAACCTTCAGAAATAACACAAGTAATTAAACATTGTCAATAATATGTGTACTGTACCATTACGTTACAATTGACGTCAATTGACATGAAGATAGATCGGATGCAAAATGGCGCAGGTCAGCTTCAAGCGTCAAGAATGCACGGAGTATCCTTTTATGACAAGTTGATCGCAATTAAGAGGCATTGCCCGGCGAGAAGGAAAGGAAACTCTATGAAAAATGAACAATTGTACGTAAAAAAAATTGAAAACGTCCTATTCTTATCTACTTTGGCAAAAAAAAAAAAAGAAAGATTACACCAGAAACGAGCTATAAAATTCTGATTACCTAACCAGAAGGACAACTATTATAATCGAGAGAACCGTACTAGAATCCGTACGCGGGAAGAATCCAATAACAAACTATTGAAAACTACTTTTTTAAAAACGGCAGGGAAGCACGTATAATACACTCCAAGTATTGTGCTGAAAGAAGAGGTGTCGGATTAAGGCATTCATAAATAAGGCCAATAGTAACTTAATAAGCGGCCAGATTTTCTCAAACGATACGAATAATCCATCTACAAGATTCAAATAACATTGTTTAGGCAATTTATTTCACCAAGAAAGAACCAATTTATAAAGATATAATTAACTCTGAGCATTATCCTTAAAGAATAAGAAGCATGAATACAATTAGTCAATGTACTTGGCAGAGCTTTGTATACGAAAAACGAATATGTATTCTGTGAAATTAACAATGTCTTTTCGTTACATGGAATTTGGACTCGAAATGGAGCTAGCGTAAATCGATGGAGGAAGGCTGACCAGATCATCGTAAGCTCAGGCCCGGCGACTTAGAGAGATCCAGTATGGCGTAATCCAGCACGAGGCTAGATGTTCTGAGATGCCATGAGGAGGAAGAAGAAACCAACATCGGACATAAAAATGGCTTGAGAGAAGTAACATTTCCAAGAAATTTAACTATCAAATTACTTCATTTAGTGTAGTATAATTGTAGAAGTGCTGAAGTGCCAAAATATAACTTGTTTGTGCCAATATGTGAATTCTAAGGCATATGCCGGAGAAAATAACCACAGATATGTGTTATGTATGTATAGTAATATACTGCCGTGCTAATAAGTTGATCTTAGGTTAATGTGAGCAGTATCGGGAAGTGAATGATGATGTTTTTGATCCTATATGCTTAAGAGAACGTCGTATATCAAACTAGGCGAGGCTAAGATAAGAAAGTGAAGTGTATAGTAAGAAGCCTAGGTTACCCAACGACCAGATCGACTAACAAGGCCAATATCGTTCATATTTCCGAAGAATTGGAATAAAGTAGCAGCTTGCAGTGTTATGAATAGATACTGAGGTAAAAGAAGTGTTTTACTGCGACGTAGTATTAAATATGGGGAAGTTGCGTAAAGATATTGATTGTATGCGGAGGAATCGCAGTAATTAGATGCGTGAATAATAATATGTTGTTGGTGTTTTTGAAATGTTATTGTGTAAAGAATGATTCAATGACATAGGCGCGAATTTATGGTCTAGCTACGGTTATGTTATGATTGAAAATGAGGCAAGCAATGGAATTAAGGCCTAGATACGTGAATATTAAGTATAGCATAGAGGTTAGATGGTCGATTGGTTGAACTTAAATCAAATATTGAGATAGGTTGATCGTAATTTACATGTGTTTTGAAGCACTTATGGGAAAGAGATATAGTCGCCTAGCAATATATTTGTCTCACATAGTGAATATTGGAGTACGTTTTAACCTAAACATGGCACATCGGTAGGCAGTAAAAGGATTCATTTTAATTGAATATGCACATAGTATTTAATTGATCTGTACGACTCTAACAGGTTATGACGATTGATGAACATGGATATGGCACTCGTAAATGAAAATTTTTTATTTTATTTTGGCACATATTTTTTAAAATATAAGGATGTTGGAGTTGATATTAATATGGTTACGATAAATTTCTTTTAATTACTTACGATGGCATTTTGAAGCCATAGTTGGAAAGGAGTTACTTATCTCATGCCACAAACAAGTCAATACGTATTTCCAAACCAATCCTAAAGAAGACTGCAAATAGACCTAAAGGAAAGAAAGACCACTCCCTCCTTTAATAAAGAATAAACCTTATTTATCCCCATGATGAAATAAAATCATGAAATGTGGTCACACAACAAAATAATAATTAATGCACAAATGAATTAATGAAACCTACCCAATTTTAATTGTATTAATTCAAGAATTTGATTTGTCAAGAATGATAATGTGTTACATTTGAGTTTATTTTCCTCTATTACCAGAGATTGATATTATTTTATTATTTGTAGTATTAGCATGCTAATAAATTAGTTTTAAGATTATTTAAGCGTTTATGTTCCAAGGTAGAGATAGGAAGATTAGTTATAAGATAATATATAGACTGGTATTTCGGAGTTATGATATATTTAGAGGCTCATATTGATTTTACGATAGGATTTTGGGGGAGAATGAGTAACTTTGACATGCAACCACCGCGCTTGATCTGTATATTCGTCCCCGATTTCATATAATTAATTAGTAGCATTTAAGAGGAAAGATAGCACGGACAACAGCATATTAAATTAGTAATACAACATGAAGCAAATTGAGAGGAAGTACAGCGCGATGGTTATACATATATTGTTGTCGGTCCAACGTGGAACTTGATAAGAATTAGGGCTACGATGCCAGCACAGGTTACAGTACGCAGACGACATACAGATATATACACACGCATATCATCGTGACTTACCGACTGCAATAAATAATATGAACGACGACCTAGGAAGAATATGTAGGTGGACCGATGACCATGCACTAAAAATCAATGCCCAAAAATCGCAGTGTATTCTTTTAGCTACCCAAAAAATCCACGCACATCTTACAGACATCCATACCCACTCAGTAACATTAAGAGGCACTCAGTTACAATTCAAAGACACAGTTAAAAACTTAGGGATGATAATGGATAAAAACCTTAGTTGGAACGATCATATAACAGGTATATGTCAGCGAGTGTTTTATTCCTCACATTCCCTTAAAAGACTCAGAGATTTACTCCCCCAAAATGTAAGAAAACTGCTTATCCAAAGTAATGCCAATATTCGACTACTGTGACGTAGTATACAGTAACCTGAACGCCTCACTTTCCATGAAGTTCCAAAAGGTACATAACGCATGCGTTCGATTTATTTCAGATATACCAAGGTTTAGCCATATTTCTCCCGCATTTGATAGGCTTGGCATACAATTCCATTACCTAGCATCACCTTCTAGTATTCCTACCAGATCATCACCCACAGCAGTACTAAGCACTCCCACTTACCGCTCAACTGGCTACAGCAGATCATTTATAGTCGCCGCCAGCCGAATTTGGAATTCCCTACCTGCTGAAATTAGGAGCGTGTCCAACCACCTCCACTTTAAGAAACTCTGTCACACCTGGTAATGAATAATAATAATTTCTTATAACATAGTAGGATTAGATCATAGCTAAGTATTAGATTAATTAAAACATGTAATTGATACCTTAAGATATTAAAATGTAGATAATTTAGTGGATATTTAACTCTTCATGTACATGTATGTATGGTCGGACAGGATAGCAGGCTTCATAGCCTGATTCCCGCCATATAAAACAAGACAATAAATAAAAATAATAAATAAATAAACCTTCGAGCCAGAAGAGATTAAAAAATCACCGACCAGACTAGGAATCGCGCCAGTGGCTTCTTCACACGTGCATGAAACGAGCATGCTAACTAAATGACTGTACATTAAAAGCTTGTGTGTTTAATTGAAACACATCAAGTTCGACTTCCTTTCATGGGGTGGTCGACAACAACAAAATTCGCTTTACGTCTTAATAACTACACTCGAACGTTTGAAAAGTTTGAAATAATAAGTTTCAAGAACCAAGCTGCTGACGTACTGAATACTCAACATTCATGCACAATAAGAAATATAAGGCCAGCACTTTAACCGCCTGAGCTACTCAGCTAGGCAATTAAACTATTAAGTGCCAAAACACATACACACTGATAATGATAATTGTACCGGGAGGTACACCTCAACCCCGTGCATTTAAATGAAGCGCACTGAAGAACGCTACCTATCACATAAAAATTGAAACAAGTAAAAAAGGATAGGGGAAACACGCTGACTTAGTGACAAGACAACTACAAATGAACATAACATCAACAATACAGTTTGTTGCCATGGTCCTAGATGGTTGAATGAAGATCCCTGGACTATCCCAAAATGAAAACGTAATGTTCAAATTAATCACCCAATTCAAAAATGCCACTAATGCTTCTTACAGTCATGCATGGTGATCTGTTCATAATAAAAGTTGCAAGATTAAACAAGGTATAGAGAGTAGCTGCATATTGTTTGCGAATTATCTCACAGTAATTCAACAATGGTACAAAAGTTTATTGGAGATCCACCTATTCACTACACATAGCATTCTTATAATTGAGTTTTACATCTTGTCTTACTAATTGCATGGGCATCATCACCCATGATCTCATGCCTAAAGAATAAAAATCAGATTTTGAAATTCCCTGACATTTCCCTGTTTTCTAGACATAAAAACCAGTTTTTCTCTGACACACAAAAACAAAAAATAAAATTATAAAGGGAGTTTCCAGCTATGACAGCAATATTAAAATACATTTTTAAAGCTTAACATCCAAAAAATAAATGAGCAATTAATGTGCAAATTAAATTTAGAAACTTGGAAGTTGAATTTATTCTAATTAAATTCAATTTAAGATTTTAAAAGAACTGATTACCATTACTGCTGCAGCGAACAAATTCCTTTGTCTATAGACACCAAAGACTGTTGAGCTTCTGTTCTTCTAATTCTTTCAGCAAAAAAGTGGCCATAATACCCTGGCTGCAAACACAAATTGTCCTCTGCCTACTACAGCTACCAAAATGAACTCTATCACTTATGACTCCAGTTCTTCTTCTTCTACTTCAATTACAGAGGTTCACCAGAGGAGAGATGTCTACAGAACTACCTTTCAAGAGAGCAAGTAACCAAAGCTGACATTATATGGGGCATGCATACTGTCATGCAACAACATTATTTATGAGCCAGTGAAGCTAGTGTACGTATGTTCCCTGTAATGTTTCCAGACTCTGAAATTGCTTCGAAAGTTCAACTGCACAGAACGAAAGTTGCATATACAATCACTCATGGTTTGGCTCCCTATTTTCATAAACAAGTTCTTGAGATGTGTAGTAAGTGCATACGTTTCACCATTGGTTTCGACGAGTCACTGAATAAAGTTTCTCAGATGGGCCAAATGGATCTTGTAGTTTGCTGTTTCAATTCTGATACTAATGAGGTATGCACTTCTTATTTTGATTCCATGTTTCTTGGTCACTCTACCTCCTAGAATTTGTTACATGTTTTTTTGCAAGCACTGCAAGGACTCAATTTAAAGAACTCTAACAAATTTCAATGGGTGGTCCAAATGTTAATAAAAAGTTCCTTCAGGATATCGGTAATTTATTAAATGATGATCCAGATGCTCCTATTTTAGTGAACATTGGACCTTGTGGCTTGCATACTGTGCACAATTCATATAAAATGCCAGTAAAAGAAACCCAGTAGAATATTGCTGAGTTTCTTCGTGCACTTCACTTCTTGTTTTTATACGTTCCTGCAAGACATTATTCAGGTTCAAAAGTACTTCCTTTGAAATACTGTGCTATAAGATGGCTTGAAAATTTGAAAGTCACTGAACGTGATATAGATAACCTACCTAATGTTGACAAATATGTGGAATGGAAAAACAGAGGCAAAAAAATCCCAAACTGTAACAGCTTCAAAAGAGTATCTACTTCACTATCACTAACATAGTATGCACTTCCTAACAATATCCCACACTAAAATAAGAATACGTACATTATTATTACAAATAAAAGAAATAAATTATTTGCAGCTAATGACTGGCATAGGAAGGATGTTTTGGCTGATTGAGACCATGGTGCCAATTTTTGCGGAGTCACATTCTTCTCACTTGTCTTTGATGAACTATACTCAGGTACAGTACACAGACAAACAATATACTAACCAACACACGGACGTAAATAAAATTACATCTACACTGAACACTATTAAACCTATACCATAAACGCCCAGCTAGGTAGCTTAACCACATGGCGATGTATTGTAGAAAATATAGTCGCAGCCAGGTTTCAAGATTGCACTTAAACTATATAAATCGATATGAATGGCAGCTTGGGACTGGTTGGATTAAGACTGAATACACAGAATCATGCTTCAAAAACTCCAAACCAAAAAACAACTTTCATCATAGAATGTGATGTCACTTTATTTTAAATCTTGTTCTGTATTCAGGAAATTACAAGCCACTAGTCATGCCTCAAGCTTCCAAACACCTTGCATAATAGATAGATAGATAGATAGATAGATAGGTAGATAGATAGATAGATAGATAGATAGATATATAGAGATATATAGATAGATAGATAGATTGATTGATTGATTGATTGATTGATTGATTGATTGATTGATTGATTGATTGATTGATATGGTTTATTTTAACTGGCCAAGTTAGGGACATGTGTCCCTGTCTTACTATTAACCAGTGAAATACATAAATAATATAAAATAAACATTTCTGAATACTGAATTAAAAAGAGACAAACAAATTCCTATGCTACTGTGCTACCATACTGTACATAAAATATATATTATAAAACACAATATAAATTTACATTTCCTAAGTATAATAATATAATAACTGCTAAAAAAACATACAGCGAATTGCAACAGTAATAATAATAATAACAATAATAACAATACAGACAAACCTAATACCTGCAATTAATTTGTCCAATTCCAGACATATATTACACTGACAAATGTTATAATTTTCGGGTTTTTATTGTTGGCCAAAAACATTAAAAAATGGGGATCGGGATAAGGTTAACTATGCAGGGAACCACAGCTGAGTACTCTCTAACACTACTGATGAATGATATTATAATAATAATAATAAAATGAAGAAGAAAGGACAGGATGAGGAGAAGAAGAAGATGAAGAAAAAGGAATCTGTCGCATAACAAGCTTGTTTCATAGATATTTTGAGAACATACTTTTAAATCTTCCCAGGTTTGATATCCCTCTGACCTCCTGCAGAAGGAAATTTCATTCACAGATGGCCACAACAGTGAAGGAATTGTAGGTTGAGGATCTATGCTTAGGAATAGCGAGCAATGTCGAGCTCAGTGCTCTGATGTTTTTAACATGGTGTTCAGGGAAGCTATGAAATCATTCATACAGGCAGGATAGGGATTGTAAGGTCAAGATTTGGTGCAATGAAGTCAGGGTATGCAGCTTCCATCTATTTTCAAGGCGTAGCCATCCGAGGTCGACGTAAAACTGGGTAAGATGATCACAATATTTCAGATTACATATTCTGTGCACATTGTAGTTTATCTCGAAGCTCAGTTTTCATGTCTGTGTAAACTACGTCACAATAATTGAATATTGGAAATACGAGGGCTTCAAATAGTTTCATCTTTAAACTGAACGGGAAAGTAAATTTGAAATTGTTTAATATGTGCAACATTGCAAAAAATTATCTATTCACAGATATTGCCTGATCCGTGCAAGAGAAGCGCTGGTTAATGATCACTCTGAGATTGTTTACCTCTTGCAAGAGGGTAAAGCTTCATACTGAAGTCATACATCAGGGATGGACATGTGGTAATTACTGGAAATAAGTCTTGGATGAGCAAATGCAATGATTTGGGATTTTTTTGGGTTTATAATAAGTCCATGCTGGAAAGACCATTTGCTTATGGCCTCTAGATCCATGTTAATTTGCTCAATTGCTTTCAAAACATCTGTTGGTTTTGCATGGATGTACAACTGTACGTTATCAGCATAAATGTGACATTTACAATGTGTCAGCTCTTTAGCTAAGTCATTTACATAGACAGAACGACATGTTGACGTTCATGTAAATAGGCTCCCATCCATTTCAAAGTACTGTAGGACAACTCTAGGCGATAAAATTTGGATAGGGGCAACTCATGGTCTACAGAGTTGAATGCTTTGCTGAAGTCCAATAAGACTAGAATTGTCAGTTTTTGCTCATCAGTAGCCTGCCTTTCAGTCATGCTTAGTAAGGTAGTACATGAACTGTGATTTCGGCGGAAGCCTCACTGGTGTGGGTCCAGTATGCCATGGTCGTTGAGATAGTTCGTGATTTGATTATGCACCATGTGTTCGAGTCTCTTGGCTGTTATAGACAGTATACTAATAGGTCTGAAGTTACAGTTTAGTGGAGGAGATATTATTTTCAGTAAAGGATGTACCAGGGCCATTTTCCAGACATTTGGGAATACACTGTTTTGAAGGGAGAAGTTGAATATGAATGTCAATACTGTAATAATGGTGTCGACATAGATTGTCTACCCCTGTGGATTTAGTTTTAATTCGCAAGATAGCTGCTTTCACTTGCAGGGGCGAGACAGAACTACAATAAAATTTATCTCTGCCTATGGGTGGTGTGTTGTTATTTGCCCTCAAAAGATTTTCTTTTGCTTCTTCGATTAATTGAACATGGGAGGATACAAAGTGATCATTCAATTCATCAAGAGAAATCTCCAAATTGTCTACCTTGTCCGGTTTATTTAAGCCAAATAGTCGCATTGACTTCCATAAGGTAGCGGGTCTTAGTAGGGTTTTATAAGGGCATGGGCGTAATACAGTTGAGCGTTTCTTACTGTATGAGTCGTTTTATTATGTAGTCATTTGTAATAGATAAGGATTCCTCCTTTGGGTAATGTTTATATTTCGTAAGAGCTGCATCCCGCTTAGGCATCATTGCTCTATCATCATTTAGCCACGGGGAGAGTCTTTTACAGATGCGTGCTGTTCATAGAGGGGCGTGCTTGTCAAAAGTATGTAGTATCATGGTATTGAAAGTCGTGACCATGTCGTCAATGATAGTTTTATGAGTTATATCCTGCCACGGCATCGAAAAAGAGTCCTCTAATAAGTTTGCATTGTCAATACGGCTAGAGTCTCTGTAAGTCATGTACTTAGGTTTATGTCTGGGGCACTGCAGTGCGTAAGACATAAAGATAATGTCATGGGCTGACAGTCTGGGAGCAGACGTCTGGCCATGATATAATACTCTGTCAGGGTGGTTCGTTACTACCAGGTCTAGTAATGTGTGTGGTTTTAGTGAGCTGAGTGGGGGAAAGTGGCAGGATCGCCATACTGCATGCCTGAAACGTATTCAATAGATGGGTGGTTTCAGATGAATCAGCATATAGAAGGTTTGTATTGAAGTCGCCCATCATTATAACATGTTTGCATATAGGTAACAGTCTGTTAAGATCAGTCTCTAAGTCCTTCAGATGGCAAGCTTTATGCGGCTTTTATAGAGCACCTACTAAGCATTTCACAGTAGAGACCTGCATCACTATGAACATGTCCTCAGGTTTTCGCTCATTCTGTTGAGGCGACTGACAGATAATTTGAAGTTTAAAGCGCTAAGAGACAAAAGCACAGACCCCACCTCCCCCTTTGCCAAGTCTGTCATTCCTCAGACGGCAGTAGCCAGGTAATTCCAGATTCTTAGCCTGATATTTGACTTTCAAACAACATTCACTGCATAAGATTATATCGCAGGACAGTGGTATGAAAATCGCTTTTATTTCATCTATACGAGTTTAAGAAACTAAACTCTAGGCATTAAGGTGACATGTCAAGTGCGCTTTTATGTCTATTTATGCCTGACTAGAGAATGTGTGTTGTAGGTTCAAGGGGTGGAGTTTGGGTCAATGGACTAGCAGGTAGACAGTTTGAAGGGATGGGTGGGGAAGGGGAAGTGTGACAAGGCAAGTACTGCTATGGTCACAGGGATTACGGCTGTTTGTGGTATGCATTACCAACTGCTAAAATGAAACTAACTAGAAAACAGCATGCGACTACATCCTAAGAACGGTCAGCAATTTATGTATTTTAGATAATTAAATTGTGAGTAATAATAATAATAATAATAATAATATAAATAACAATAATAATAATAATAATAATAATAATAGTGATAACGTGCAACAGCAGATTAGGCGTACAGAATACTCAAGTAGGAACTTACTCTATGTAGTGTTGATGTTAGATCTATGTAGACATAATACAGAGGCCAGACTTAAATTAGATCCAGATAGGAAAATTTTATTGAAGAGTAAGTGGATGGACAGGTGGTAGGATAAGAAAACAGATAAGCGAATAGATATTTAGATAAATAGATAAATCAATTTGGTAAATGGATAGATACGTAGATAGATGAAAGATACCTAGATAGATAGATAAGGTTACTTGAAAAAAAATTTAAAAAGCTAGCTTCTCAGCTGCGACTTATGGTAAAGGATGGGAGTTGACTCACATTGTCAAGTGATAAGGCAGCACTGCAACAGAAGCTTATGCCATAGGAAGTTCCTTTAACTGGCACACTCTTAATTCCACCCTGTCCGCCTTCTTGATTACGATGTCTCCTGAGTCAGTCCAAGTGTTTGTATGAACAAAACACTGGATTGCTGTCTTCAAGATGGGCATTCTGATAGCCGTAAAATCTTCATGGATTGTTCTGGATGAGATTTTCAGTTTCGTTTTCCTAGTGAAGACATCCTGCTGTGACCGATAAAACACAAATATCACTAGGATACGCCTTGTTTTCTCTGGTAATCAAGGTCCTACTCTGTGACACCTATCAATGTCATTAAGTCTAACATCTGCACCTACTACTTTGCACACGTTGAGCACTAGTTCATCACAGTTTCCGTTCGAACATTCAGGGATGCCGAAATTTCTTACATTACTTCTCCTTCTGTACTGCTCCAATGAATTGCACTTGGCATCCATATCCTCCTTCAGTTTGCAGATTTCTGCCTCCTTGTTACCATGTTCTTCAGTTAAATCTGAAAATGCTTCGATATTTAAATTTAAACACTTTTCAAATTCTTTTATAACCAGTTGTGTCATGCGGGTCGAAATGGCCTGCACAATTTTTTCAAAGAAGCTGTCCGAGTTATTGAAATCATCCAGCACACACTTCACGAGGCAGTCTATGCTGGCAGCACTGGTAGTGGCTGGGCTTCCAAATCCATCGTTTCCCCATTTTCTTTACATTGCAAATTTGAAAGAAAAAGATCAACACCGACAAAAAATATGGGTATATCGATTCGTAAATACAAACGTAACACTTCCGCAAGTTTCTATCACTTCCACTGATGCATAACACCTTCAAATCACTTGATTACTGTGGAACCTCACTCATTGACGTCCGTCACCAACCATTTCATCAGATAGGTTAGAAACTCAACATGGCGCGACTCGAACAGTGTCACATTGCTGGTCACATTTACACAAGGTTTACCTACATCAGCACATTTAATAATTGTAATAATAATAATAATCATAATAATAATGAGCACTCGAAGGAGTATTAAGTTTAAGCAAATTTCACACTTTCCTGCTTTGAGTCAGTGTCTTTTCTCTTTTTACATTTCATGAGGTAGTGACTATCGCACACGTCATTACATAGTAAACAAACAGTAATTTGTTGGGTAGTGGAATTTTGTCTATATGCATATTTTGCTGTGGAAGCCATACATTTAAGCGATTAGAAAACTGAGAACGCAATATAGGCCTCACCATTCCCCAACAACACAGAATATACAATAGTAAGCAGATCAAAACAATGAAAATTCGATCGAACATAGTCGCTACTGCTTGCTATATGCTATTCATATATCTTACAAAAATTGAAAAATATGCTTCTATTAATGGACAAATAGGGTATGTCCATTTTATCTGGCAGAAGAACAAATTCCCAGATTGTTTTCTGAATTTCCTGACTTTTCCTGGTTTTCCCACTATTTCTGGAATTCTCTGACATTCCCCAGTTACCAGTATTCCATATGGGTGGACACCCTGTTACTCCCATATTTGTACGGTGAGGCCACAGTCTTCTTATTTTTGTTGAAAACGTGAAAAAATGTTCACGACTGTGTGTTGCCGTGTGTGTCTTTACTAGCTGATGTGATAGCCTCCTCTTGTCATATTAGTCAAATGGGGATGCTTGTGCTAGAAGTTGGCTACAGCTTCATTGTTGAAATTGAATATTGAGGGATGTGTGGTGAAGAATCTGTAACGAGAGGAGGCTAGAAGGATTTTTAAGATTATAGCAAAAAGGGAAAAATTTGACGAAAAATCCTGTGTACAAAATTACTCACCCCGTCGACCTTTCTGGTGGGAAGTAGTTGCCTTTGCAGCATCAGAACCAATGACAGTTGCACTTCTTGTATTGTATCTGTGTGTAATTGATGGAAGGGGGTGTGGCGGAGAGAGGAGATGTTCGGAACCTTAAGCTTATGCGCTGCTGGCTGTAGGCTGAACATTTACAGTGATAATGGCACAAACTTCTTTGAAGCAGCAAAAGAAATCAAGGCCTTTCTGCAAAACAACCCTCGGAAAACCAACTCTTCACACAACTGCAGGCATGGGACTGACATGGCATTTCATCCCTCCTGCAGCACCACACTTTGGCGGAATCTGGGAAGCAGCTGTCAAGAGTCTGATATATCACCTGAGAAGAGTGATGGATTCTTATTGCTTCACCAACAAAGAAGGTACCACTCTTATAACACATACATCCTCTCACCAAAGATTTTTTTAACGTGTCTTAATTGTGTAAATTGTTGTTTGTGAACTTACAAGTTTCCTCATTTTTATAAACACACATTCCTCTATGTAACACCATGACTAGAGTAATCAGGATCCTGATTATAATCCATTAGGCATGAGATCATGGCTGATGATGCCCAAACAATGGGCGGAACATGTCCCCTTAAATTAGTATTACAATATATAAATCTTAATTTTAAGACCCCAATGCATATTGAATACGTGGATTTCAATAAACTTTTTTTAACATTGTTGAATTAATTTACATTTCAATACGGACCAGTCATGAGATTTGTAACTTATAATTATCTGAGATTGTTGTAAACAACCCACGGAGTGAAAATAAAGTCCACTATTTGTATCGGAGTTGAACCCTGTACACAAATATTATATTAATATTGTGCAGGAAACTAGAAGGCCATCTTCTTGTTGGCGGGAGACTCCAATATTAGTGGAGTAAAAAATTTAGAAATTCTGTATCATCTCACAAATATAATTATGATGGCGGAACACCTTTGACTATTTCATCCTGACACTCAACTCTCTTAGGATCTCATCAGCAAGGGGGACAGAGAGAAGCCTCACTGATACATGTCTCAAGTGTTCTATGATGAATGCAGATACCTCAGAACAATTAACGTGTAATACACAAATGGTGCCTGTAACCCAGAATTACCCATGCCTTAGAACCGCTGGCCAAATTCTAATGAAAAATTGTGTGAAATAGAACAAGACCAGACTGCCTAGCTACCAAGGCTGTCTACATAGACATGATATCTGATCTCACCACAACATTTCTCTCTGCACTTTATAGACTTAGTTCTCATAGAGTACATTTAGAGTAATTACAGCACAAACTCCTTCGGAGCAGCTACAGAATTCAAGGCCTTTCTGCAAAACCACCCTCAGAAACCATCTTTTCACACAACTGCAGACATGGGACTGATGTGGCATTTCATCCCTTGTGCAGCTTCACACTTTGGTGGATTCTAGGAAGCAGCTGTCAAGATTCTGATATAACACCTCAGATGAGTGATGGATTCTTATCACTTCACCAAAAAAGAATGGACCATTCTTACAATACATATTCTCACATCCAATCACCAAAGCTAAATGATGACCCTTTTGACACTTCTTACCAAACTACATCCCATTTCCTTATAGAAGAGCCAATTACTACACTCCCTGATATTGATTTTACTTCCCCTCTCATCACAACCTTGCCCACATAGCTATATTTTCAGCAGCTAACCCAGAACTCCTGGAAGAGATGGTGAAATGAATATCTCAATAAATGGGCAATGAAATACCCCATAGCAACATAGTCATACTGAAAGAAGATGACACTCATGCTATGAAGTGGACAAAGACAGTGATCAAATGTGCATCCTGGTAATGACGAATTCATTCATGCAACGAATTTTCAGGTGAGTAATGGTGAAATTATAAGGCTTATCACAAACACTATCTCTTATGAAGTATGAAACCTCTTGAATGGCTTATTTATTCCATTGTATGTTTAACCACTTGATGTACTTTGAAGGATCTCTCCGTCCTGGCTCTCGACTGCACTCCGGTACAAAGACGGATCACTCCGTCCGCGCGTACTGTTTATTTCCGGACCCACTCCAAGCAGGTTTCCTTTGTGAAGGATTTGATATTAGTTAGGTAACCTCTTGACAGATGGAATCACTGTTTTATTCCATTGATGTATTCGATAAACACGCCTGTGCATTTATTCCGTGGAAAGAATAACCAGTATCTTAGCAACCCCATCGTAAGCAAAATCATGGCTGCCTCCATGTTCAGTGACGAAGCGATTATATGGGAATTTTTAGAAGAGAATGACATTGATATAGAAATAAGTGACGAAGAATTTAGTGGATATGGAAAGTAGTGAAAGTAGTTCATGTGATAGAAACTTCAGCGCTCGTAGGGGTGAACAAAGTGGTGTTTTGCCGTCAAATATGTCACTTTTAGGCCTACAACTGATGCCGCACCAGCGGCTTCTAATCATGTGTTACAAGATAGGGAATCGAACTGGGAGCACGTAAGTAATACTCCAGAGTATCATTCATGCATCGCAAGTGGTGAAATAGTGTTTTCCACAGGCACCTAGGACAATGCCCGAACGAACTACAAGTTGTGAATGAATTTCTAACAGCAGACTTTTCGGGAACATCTAACCAATGAGGTAAATGCTTATGCAACTAAATGTCTTGTATCGGCTGCCGAGGAAATAAATGGGGTAATGTCATTTGGAAAGGAACTCTGGTTTCCTGTATCTGTGGATGTAAAGAAGGCCAGATTACCTTGAAGTGGTAAAGTATGATGGCAAGAAGAAGTACAGACCCAATCTTGTTTTTGACCACAACTGTGGAAAGGGTGGTATTGATTCCCATGACCAGAGACCCGCATCATTCCCCTTGATGAGGAAGTATGTAAAAGGATACAAAAAATATACTTCTACATGCTAGACATGACACTTCTGAATTCCAACATCACTCATCCCCTCCTCAACCCTGAAAAGAAGCAAGTAGGCTTTACCACCTTCCGGATCAATTTGGCCGAACAGCTGTTGGCAAGTGAGACCTGCCTGACTATCCAAAATAAGGCACCCAAGCCCTGGGGATACACCACTGAGACTTCAAGAGAGTCACTGGGGACACTTTCCGACCAAAATACCCCCAACAACGAAGAAGGTTATCCCATCACAGAGATGCAAAGTCTGTGTGACACGGGGTCTGAGAAAGGAATCATCATTTGAATGCCACCGGTGCAAGGTGGCGATGCACGAATGTGACTGTTTTATGATCTACCATATTCATAAAGACTTCACAAAGTACATCTGACAGTAGTTTGGATATATCAAATAATAATAATGTTATTTGCTTTATGTCCCAATAACTACTTTTTAAGGTCTTCGGAGACGCCGAGGTGCCAGAATTTTTCCCGCAGGAGTTCTTTTACGCGCCAGTAAATCTACCGACATGGGGCTGTCTTATTTGAGCACCTTCAAATACCACCGGACTGAGCCAGGATCGAAGCTGCCAAGTTGGGGTTAGAAGGCCAGCGCCTTAACCGTCTGAGCCACTCAGCCCGGCAGTTTGGATATTTCCTCTCATTATTTTGCAGTAAAGCATGCTTTTTCAGTGTCAGTGATAATATCATGTAAAGTAATGAAAATAAATGGTACACCAAGGCATAAATAAGTTCAGTTAAATGGTATGTGAAAGGGTTAAGTAAAAATTATCAGTCACAATGGACAAGTAACATAACAGACCACATTAGGTCAATTGCCACGAGATGGCTACAATGTGTGTAGTATATTAAGCGAACACCCATAGTAAACAAGCGTATCACCAGCAACTTGTATCAACAAATTACTGTATTATCTAGAAATCAATAATTAATATAATCAATAAGATAACAAAGGTGTTTCATTTGGAAGCAACTAGTAAAATATCCTGTAACAGTAACAAAACAATGTACCTTATAAATACTTTGTGTTCAAAACAATTTACGAATTCAAAAATATTGGCAGGATTGATACCAGCTCTCAAATGATAGAGAGTAGAGGTCTTTGGAATAATCCTAACTGCTGTACGATTCATAACACAAGATCATGGAACAACTCAAGGGAAAAGTGAAAATAGGTAAGTAAACAGTCAATCTCATAAAAAAGTATATTTTCTGTAGGACTATCAATCATGTGCAATGAAATGAAGGGTCAAACACTGATATCTGTTGAGCCATTTTCTAACCATTTCAATTACCTGATTATGGCTTACCAATTATGTACATTACCTCAAGAGAGTTTTCCTGGATCGAACCTGACTCGGTTAACTCTGATTTAACTTCCTCTTTCAGAGCTATCACTTCTGATATATGTTCAAAATTTTCCTGTGGAAAATAACATATATTAGGTATGCTCATAACACACATCTACAAATACAGCCACTAACAAATGAGCATATTATTACATTAATTTTCAGTATTACAGTTAGTTTACAGCAATAATGGCACAAACTTCTTCTGAGTAGCTAAAGAAATCAAGGACTTTCTGTAAAACAACCCTCAGAAAACCAACTCTTCACACAACCGCAGGCATGGGACTGACACTGCATTTCACCCCTCCTGAGAGCACCACACTTTGGTGGAATCTGGGAAGCAGCTGTCAAGAATCTGATATATCACCTCAGAGGAGTGATGGATCCTTATCACTTCACCAACAAAGAATGGACCACTCTTATAACACATATATCCTCTCACCAAAGATTTTTTTAACGTGTCTTAATTTTGTAAATTGTCGTTTGTGAACTTACAAGTTTCCTCCTTTATATAACACACGGTTCTCTACGTAACACTTTGACTACAGTAATCAGGATTGTATTTTAATCCGTTAGGCATGAGATCACGGCTGATGATGCCCTAACAATGGGCGAAACATGTCCCCTTAAATTAGTATTACAATATATAAATCTTAATTTTAAGACCCCAATGCATATTGAATACGTGGATTTCAATAAACTTTTGTAACATTGGTGAATTAATGTACAATTCAATATGGACCAGTCATGAGATTTGTAACATATAATTATCTGAGATTGTTGTAAACAATCCACAGAGTGAAATTAAAGTCCACTGTTTGTATCGGAGTTGAACCCTGTACAAAAATATTACATTAATATTGTGCAGGAAACTAACAACTCATATAAACACTATTTATCGAATCATAGATTAAGAAGGCCATCTTCTGGTCAGTGGATGACCGCACAATACTCCAATACTAGTGGACTGGAAACATTAGAAATTCTGTATCACCTCACAAATATAATTATGATGGCAGAACACCTCGGACTATTTCATCCTGGCACTCAACACTCTGAGAGACAAGTTTAGAATCTCTTCAGAAAGGGGAACGGAAAGAAGCCACACTCATACACGTCTCAGGTGTTACATCGTGTCATAATGATTTATGTTTCGCCCATTGCATGGGCATCATCAGCCGTGATCTCATGCTTGGGGGATAAAAATCAGGATCCTGATTGCTGTAGTCAAAGTGTTACATAGAGGAATAATTAATGAGAAATACACAAATGATGCCTTTAACCTCGACATACCCATTCCTTAAAACTAGTATAGACTGTGCTGGCCCAGTTCTAATAAAAAAATGTGTGAAAACGAACAAGACCAGACTGCCTAGCTACCAAGGCTGTCTACACAGACACGATACCTGATCTCATCACAACAACATTTCTCTCCGAACTTTACCAACTTAGTTCTCATAGATGTCAACCCTGAACATTTACAGCAATAATGGCACAAACTTCTTTGGAGCAGCTACAGAAATCAAGGCCTTCCTGCAAAACAACCCTCAGAAAACCAACTCTTCACACAAATGCAGGCATGGGACTGACGTGGCATTTCATCCCTCCTTCAACACCACACATTGGTAGAATCTGGGAAGCAGCTGTCAAGAGTCTGATTTAATGCCCCAGACAAGTGATGGATTCTTATCACATCAACAACAAAGAATGGACCATTCTTGAAACACATACATCCTCTCACCAAAGCTAAATGATCAACCTTTTGACACTTCTTACATAACTACAACACATTTCCTCATAGGAGAGCCAATTACTACACACTCTGATCATGATTATACTTCCTCTCTGATCACAACATTGTCCACATGGCTATATTTTCAGCAGTTAACCCAGAACTCCTGGAAGAGATGGTGAAATGAATATCTCAATAAATGGGCAATGAAATACCCCACAGCAACATAGTTATAGTGAAAGAAGATGACATACATGCTATGAAGAGGACGATGACAGTGATCAAATGTGCATCCTGGTAATGATGAATTCATATATGCAACGAATGTTCAGGTGAGTAAAGGTGAACTTACAAGGCCTATTCACAAACACTATCCCTTACGAAGTATGAAACAGAAAGGCAAGGTAACTCTTGTATGGCTTATTTATTTATTGCGTGTTTAAGTAATATTGTTGTGAGATTACCTGTGGAACGCAGAGAGGTGAAAGAAGGTGTCAGCTTGAATGGGTCTATCTACGATATCGAAGATTAATTTAAACTTTAAAACGAAGGTTATACTTCTTTTCAGACCTCAAATTTAACAAAATTCCTCACTAAGTCAAGGAGCAAAATGTCAGGTACAAAATAGCAAACAAGAATAGAAATCCAAGGGTTGGAAATTACAAGTTTTGAGCCTCCAGCTCCAATTTACAAGTTTACAACTTCATAAATGTTGCGTTTGGTTAGATAACGAGAGATATCTCCCAAGACACAGTTCAAGAGCACCTTGCTCCAAAGGTTACACATACGGCCTTCCAAAGGCCCCACTCAAAATTGTACGAATCTCAGACAAGAGTTTACATGCTCTTTAAATTCAACCAAGGAGGCTGTGCTCGCAATTCTTTACAGCCTACTCAAGGAAACATTACACAAAACCTTACAATTTCTGGCATCTCTAAGCACAACCTACAATTTACAATTCCTTTACACAGGGGTATCTAGTACCCATAATACTAGGCCTACAAGGAAAAGAACAACAGGTTGTATTACTGGCCCAAACTCAAAATGCATTCAGTCGTAAATTTGCGCTCCTTGAAAACCAAGTTTTGAAACCCTACTTGGGCTTGTGGCCCAATGATGCAGAGACAAATTCTACACAACTGAGGTGACGCAAAAGACAAGTTAATGAGTGATTTACAGGAGAAAAAAGTTACAAAATCGTAGTCACCTCAAGATAAACTGAAAGGGATTTTGAGAGGGAAACTCACTCTCTATCCCCAATTTACAGTTTAAGTCTGTATGAAATTTTACATTAGCAGAATGAAAGTTTACATTTTTGAAAACAGCTGTGAGTTTGCGGAGACAGCTACAGATATAGAAAACTGGTGGCCATTACCTGGGCTGACGTTCTGCCTGCCAAAGAATTAGGCACCCCACCTCCTGTCTTAACACACACATTCAGAAATTTGACAAGAATAAGACAAGGTAATTAGAAAAGGCCGCGGCTTTTATACCCAAGGGGTGGGTTCGAGAAGGCTCTGGGCTAAATCCGACCACATCCTCCCATTTTATTTGATACTCAAAAAGTTACAAGAAGCTTATGATTGGCTGAAAAATAAATACAGAAAATTTGTGATTGGCCAGACTTCAAAGCTGGCAGGATGAGAAGGAAGTGTTGTAAATCATTGAAGTATCAAAATAAATGAAAGTCAATTTAGTTGAGGAAATTTATAAACCCAAAACTTCTTTAAATCATTAATCATTCCACCTTGCACTAGAGTGCATGACCTCCACTTTTTGTAGGGATATCTATGGATAAAAATACAAACTTTTTGATGTACACCAAAACAAACCAAAGATATACAGTCAGTTTAGGAAACTTTAAAATAACATATTACTCAGTTATTCAGTAGTGAGGTCTTCTGATCAATGTCCCAACTTTATGCATTAGCGGTTTCAAGTTTTGTTCGATAGATAGTGTTCCTTAAGGCGCTTCTTTTATATGTGCGGGGTTGAGGTGCACCTCCTGGTACAAATATTATAAGTCACAATGGACAAGTAACACCACAGACAACATTAGGTCACTTGCCACGAGATGGCTACAATGTGTGTAGTATATTAAGCGAACACCCACAGTAAACAAGCGTATCACCAGCAACTTGTATCAACAAATTACTGTATTACCTAGAAATCAATAATTAATATAATCAAAAAGATAACAAAAGTGTTTCATTTGGAATCCACTAGTAAAATATCCTGTAACAGTAAAAAATTAATGTATCTTTCAGCTACTTGGTGTTCGAAACTAATTTACGAATTCAAAAGTATTAGTAGGAATGATACCAGCTACCAAATGACATAGAGTAGAGGTCTTTGGAAGAATCCTAACAGCTGCACAATTCATAACGCAAGATCGCGGAACAACTTGAAGGAAAAGTGAAAACTAGGTATGTAAACAGTCAATCTCATTAAAAAATATATTATCAGTAGGACTATGAATCATGTGCACTAAAAACATGGATCAAACCCCAGTATCTGTTGAGCCATTTTCTACCCATTTCGATTATCTGACAATGGCTTATCAAATTATGTAAATTACCTCAAGAGAGTTTTCCTGCGTCGACCCTGGCTCTGTTAACTCTGATTTAACTTCTTCTTTCAGTGCTATCACTTCTGATATATGTTCAAAATTTTCCTGTGGAAAATAAGATATATTAGGTATGCTCATAACACACATCTACAAATACAGTCACTAACAAATGAGCATATTATTACATTAATTTTCAGTATTACAGTTTGTTTACAGCGATAATGGCACAAACTTCTTCGAAGTAGCTAAAGAAATCAAGGACTTTCTGTAAAACAACCCTCAGAAAACCAACTCTTCACACAACCGCAGGCATGGGACTGACACGGCATTTCACTCCTCCTGAGAGCACCACACTTTGGTGGAATCAGGGAAGCAGCTGTCAAGAATCTGATATATCACCTCAGAGGAGTGATGGATCCTTATCACTTCACCAACAAAGAATGGACCACTCTTATAACACATACATCCTCTCACCAAAGATTTTTTTAACGTGTCTTAATTTTGTAAATTGTCGTTTGTGAACTTACAAGTTTCCTCCTTTATATAACACACGGTTCTCTACGTAACACTTTGACTACAGTAATCAGGATTGTATTTTAATCCGTTAGGCATGAGATCACGGCTGATGATGCCCTAACAATGGGCGAAACATGTCCCCTTAAATTAGTATTACAATATATCAATCTTAATTTTAAGACCCCAATGCATATTGAATACGTGGATTTCAATAAACTTTTCTAACATTTGTGAATTAATGTACATTTCAATATGGACCAGTCATGAGATTTGTAACATATAATTATCTGAGATTGTTGTAAACAATCCATGGAGTGAAATTAAAGTCCACTGTTTGTATCGGAGTTGAACTCTGTACACAAATATTACATTAATATTGTGCAGGAAACTAACAACTCATATAATCACTATTTATCCAATCATAGATTAAGAAGGCCATCTTCTTGTCAGTGAATAACCGCACAATACTCCAATACTAGTGGACTGGAAACATTAGAAATTCTGTATCACCTCACAAATATAAGTATAATGGCAGAACACCTCGGACTATTTCATCCTGGCACTCAACACTCTGAGAGACAAGTTTAGAATCTCTTCAGAAAGGGGAACGGAAAGAAGCCACACTCATACACGTCTCAGGTGTTACATCGTGTCATAATAATTTATGTTTCGCCCATTGCATGGGCATCATCAGCCGTGATCTCATGCTTGGGGGATAAAAATCAGGATCCTGACTACTGTAGTCAAAGTGTTACATAGAGGAATAATTAATGAGAAATACACAAATGGTGCCTTTAACCTCGACATACCCATTCCTTAAAACTAGAATAGACTGTGCTGGCCCAGTTCTAATAAAAAAATGTGTGAAAACGAACAAGACCAGACTGCCTAGCTACCAAGGCTGTCTACACAGACACGATACCTGATCTCATCACAACAACATTTCTCTCCGCACTTTACCAACTTAGTTCTCATAGAGGTCAACCCTGAACATTTACAGCAATAATGGCACAAACTTCTTTGGAGCAGCTACAGAAATCAAGGCCTTCCTGCAAAACAACCCTCAGAAAACCAACTCTTCGCACAACTGCAGGCATGGGACTGACGTGGCATTTCATCCCTCCTTCAACACCACACATTGGTAGAATCTGGGAAGCAGCTGTCAAGAGTCTGATTTAATGCCCCAGACAAGTGATGGATTCTTATCACTTCAACAACAAAGAATGGACCATTCTTGAAACACATACATCCTCTCACCAAAGCTAAATGATCAACCTTTTGACACTTCATACATAACTACAACCCATTTCCTTATAGGAGAGCCAATTACTACACTCTCTGATCATGATTATACTTCCTCTCTGATCACAACATTGTCCACATGGCTATATTTTCAGCAGTTAACCCAGAACTCCTGGAAGAGATGGTGAAATGAATATCTCAATAAATGGGCAATGAAATACCCCACAGCAACATAGTTATAGTGAAAGAAGATGACATACATGCTATAAAGAGGACGATGACAGTGATCAAATGTGCATCCTGGTAATGATGCAACGAATGTTCAGGTGAGTAATGGTGAACTTACAAGGCCTATTCACAAACACTATCCCTTACGAAGTATGAAACAGAAAGGCAAGGTAACTCTTGTATGGCTTATTTATTTATTGCGTGTTTAAGTAATATTGTTGTGAGATTACCTGTGGAACGCAGAGAGGTGAAAGAAGGTGTCAGCTTGAATGGGTCTATCTACGAAATTGAAGATTAATTTAAACTTTAAAACGAAGGTTATATTTCTTTTCAGACCTCAAATTTAACAAAATTCCTCACTAAGTCAAGGAGCAAAATGTCAGGTACAAAATAGCAAACAAGAATAGAAATCCAAGGGTTGGAAATTACAAGTTTTGAGCTTCCAGCTCCAATTTACAAGTTTACAACTTCATAAATGTTGCGTTTGGTTAGATAACGAGAGATATCTCCCAAGACACAGTTCAAGAGCACCTTGCTCCAAAGGTTACACATACGGCCTTCCAAAGGCCCCACTCAAAATTGTACCAAAATCAGATAAGAGTTTACATGCTCTTTAAATTCAACCAAGGAGGCTATGCTCGCAATTCTTTACAGCCTACTCAAGGAAACATTACACAAAACCTTACAATTTCTGGCATCTCTAAGCACAACCTACAATTTACAATTCCTTTACACAGGGGTATCTAGTACCCATAATACTGGACCTTCATGGAAAAGAACAACAGGTTGTATTACTGGCCCAAACTCAAAATGCATTCAGTCGTAAATTTGCGCTCCTTGAAAACCAAGTTTTGAAACCCTACTTGGGCTTGTGGTCCAATGATGCAGAGACAAATTCTACACAACTGAGGTGACGCAAAAGAGAAGTTAATGAGTGATTTACAGGAGAAAAAAGTTACAAAATCGTAGTCACCTCAAGATAAACTGAAAGGGATTTTGAGGGGTAAACTCACTCTCTATCCCCAATTTACAGTTTAAGTCTGTATGAAATTTTACATTAGCAGAATGAAAGTTTACATTTTTGAAAACAGCTGTGAGTTTGCGGAGACAGCTACAGATATAGAAAACTGGTGGCCATTACCTGGGCTGACGTTCTGCCTGCCAAAGAATTAGGCACCCCACCTCCTGTCTTAACACACACACTCAGAAATTTGACAAGAATAAGACAAGGTAATTAGAAAAGGCCGCGGCTTTTATACCCAAGGGGTGGGTTCGAGAAGGCTCTGGGCTAAATCCGACCACATCCTCCCATTTTATTTGATACTCAAAAAGTTACAAGAAGCTTATGATTGGCTGAAAAATAAATACAGAAAATTTGTGATTGGCCAGACTTCAAAGCTGGTAGGATGAGAAGGAATTGTTGTAAATCATTGAAGTATCAAAATAAATGAAAGTCAATTTAGTTGAGGAAATTTATAAACCCAAAACTTCTTTAAATCATTAATCATTCCACCTTGCACCAGAGTGCATGACCTCCACTTTTTGTAGGGATATCTATGGATAAAAATACAAACTTTTTGATGTACACCAAAACAAACCAAAGATATACAGTCAGTTTAGGAAACTTTAAAATAACATATTACTCAGTTATTCAGTAGTGAGGTCTTCTGATCAATGTCCTAACTTTATGCATTAGCGGTTTCAAGTTTTGTTCGATAGATAGTGTTCCTTAAGGCGCTTCTTTTACATGTGCGAGGTTGAGGTGCACCTCCTGGTACAAATATTATAAGTCACAATGGACAAGTAACACCACGGACCACATTAGGTCACTTGCCACGAGATGGCTACAATGTGTGTAGTATATTAAGTGAACACCCACAGTAAACAAGCGTATCACCAGCAACTTGTATCAACAAATTACTGTATTACCTAGAAATCAATAATTAATATAATCAATAAGATAACAAAAGTGTTTCATTTGGAATCCACTAGTAAAATATCCTGTAACAGTAAAAAATTAATGTATCTTTCAGCTACTTGGTGTTCGAAACTAATTTACGAATTCAAAAGTATTAGTAGGAATGATACCAGCTACCAAATGACATAGAGTAGAGGTCTTTGGAATAATTCTAACTGCTGCACAATTCATAACGCTAGATCGCGGAACAACATGAAGGAAAAGTGAAAACTAGGTATGTAAACAGTCAATCTCATTAAAAAATATATTATCAGTAGGACTATGAATCATGTGCACTAAAAAGATGGATCAAACCCCAGTATCTGTTAAGCCATTTTCTACCCATTTCGATTATCTGACGATGGCTTATCAAATTATGTACATTACCTCAAGAGAGTTTTCCTGCATCGACCCTGGCTCTGTTAACTCTGATTTAACTTCTTCTTTCAGAGCTATCACTTCTGATACATGTTCGAAATTTTCCTGTGGAAAATAAGATATATTAGGTATGCTCATAACACACATCTACAAATACAGTCATTAAAAAATGAGCATGTTAATTCATTAATTTCCAGTATTACAGGTACTTTCGGAATTTCACTAATGTTTAAGGAAGAATTCTTCCAGCAGAGGATTGTTATAACCAAAGGCTGTACTGAGAAAGGTGTTATTATTCTTGCTCACTCCTTATGTCAGAGAAAGGATGAGACTGAGAACAAAATATAAAATGCGAAATATTTTCTAGCCATATCAGAAGATATAATACCACCGATGGAATTAGGGCTATCTCACACAGAATTTGGAAGGAAGCAGCCATATGCATCAACACTAAATTGTATGAACTGTTTTCATATGTTCAATCATATCAGTCAAATCATAAAAGTTGCTTGAACCAATTAGAAGCATTACAACACTTCTAAATGATTTTTTGTTCTCAGTACAGATTCTGTTTAAAGACAGATTAAAATTACTTGAAATAATGGAATCACATTCTCTACTATGGTTTGCTGTGATCATAGGAGCTACATAAAACATTAATACAGTTCTGTTTCAATGATTCCAAGTGTAAAATAAAAAACATAAACATGAAAGAAGCAGACTTATCACAGTCATATAACAGTGAAAGATGTGATGAAGCCCAAAGTTAAAGCAGCTAGAAATGAAATATTTTACTACTATAAGCATGTTATGTAGTGTTCTGTGAGGAGCTGAGGGGATGAGGACACCGACAGTGGAGAATCAGCAGTGTTGGAGTGTATATCTGCAGTTTCGGAAGATCTTTTATGATCTACTACGAGACATTTAAATTTCACTCTTGGATTCATAAAACCTTGTCAGCATTAAAGGGGGGAGGGACTGTGACGAAAAGCTTATATTCTAATGTAAGTTAAGTAACTAATAAAAGTGAATTAAAGTAACAAGTTCTAGAATATACCAACTTAACACATTCAATACAGAAGAGAACAGTGGCTGAACTAAGTAATGGATGAAAAGGATGCACAAAAAGGACAAGGAAATAATGACAATGAGGAAAGAAAAAATTCTGTTTAATGTGCCTGAAGTCCTTAAATTGTCAGAGCCCACTAGGAAGGGGCATATAAAAGAAATTATTCTCAGAAATCATACATTGAGAGCTGTTAGACATGGTTCTCTACTGTATATATCATAGAACCTGACCTGTATTTGAGGAATAAAATGAGCTAATCACTATTCCGTCTTTCTAGAAGAATTCAACATATGAGCAAAATATTTATTTTGAGAGAACGTACATTCAGATTTTGAGGTATTTCATCCCTCGTATGTCATAGGCAAATCTATCCATTTCTTGAAACACGTAATATCTTCCAGCACATTGTGGGTGTGAGGGTAACCCAGAATTATCACACCAGTGTTGACATTTTGTTTGCCAGACTGGTGTATCCAGGCTCAGAAACACTAATGAAAGATTTGTGATTAAACTTCTTCTACACTAATTATGGTAGGACATGTGGTGCTAATGATGGTGCAGTAGTGTAGGAGGATATTAGTTTTTTTTAAGTAAGATCGGCCAACCATCATCTATTATAATCAAAGGGGAAAAATAAAAAAGGTGCAACCCCTAAACCAAAGTAATTTTAATACTGACAGTAAAAAGTACAGACTAATCCAAGCCTAACCTTAAGTTCCTAAGAGTTGGCAGATTTGTGTAGCGCATTGTGGTGTATTCTCAGACAAATAAACAAAACAGAGTTGTACTACGCATAGCTGCCCATTCAGCAATTGGTGACTGCTGGTGTTAATACTGAGGAAGCACATAGAAAATTATGCCCCTGCCAAACTTATTCAGCTATTAAGGGTTAATTTCTGACCCCTATATAGTTATCTGGAATGAGACTTACAAGGGATGCAGTTGTTTTTCCTTCAATCCAGCCTGGTTCCTCTTTGATCTCTGCTTCCAGGTCCATTCTGCACTGCAAACTGAAGTAGTTAGAAGGTACTGGAATGGTTGATTACTTCTACTGACCTTACACTGAAACATAATCCAGAAAAATATATTACCTTATTAATGTCATTGATACTTATGATGTTTGTTAACAGACTAAGCAACAACCTTGTCATTTTAAATGACCATCAATATTATGATCATACCAAAAAACCCAAAATTTTACATGACTGTTGATATTGTGATCATACATACAGGACCTCAAGTTTTCTATGACTAATACTTCGATCAAAGCTAAGGACCTGCAGTTTTACATGATTTCTAAAACAGTGATCACTTCCATAATATAATTTAACTTATCTGTCAATATCAAGATCACAGTCAGGACCCCTATTATTGCATGACACCTTATATCGTTAATAGCTATCTAACATACAGTTTTATATGGAACTGAAACCAAAACAAGATGACCTTTCTTGAAAATTCAGTGACTGTAGGGTTTGCATATCACTTTGATCACCCGGATCCATATACTGGAATCTTCCTACCACTTTTATTCTTTGCAATCAGCTTCAAAACTAACTGAACAAGTTCACAGTTCTTTGAGATATGTTCTGTCAAAATTTTCCTTCCCAGGATCAAATTCTCTCAAACCATTCTCCTCTCATTAAGCTTATTCACTATCTCTTTATTTGAGACATGTTCTATCAATCTGATCTTCAAGAACTTCTGATAACACGGCATTTAAAAGGCTTCAACTCTGTTTTTCTCGGCACCAGTTATTATCTGTGTTTCACTTCCATACAGTGTCATACTCCTTACTCAGTGTAAACATAATTTTAAAAGTTTTCAACCTGTTGAACCTAAAGAATGTGATGGAGAACAGATGGGAATTTAAGCTGGATTCAGTGATGATATTTATCGATATTGAGAAGGCATATGTCAGTGTACCATGGCAAGTGGTCTCGGATGCAGGGAGAAGTGAAGAACCGAACATAAAAGCCATGAAAGTAAAGTGAGTAAGTAGTATGAATACTACGAAAGGACAAACAAACTGGTTCAAAGTAGAAACAGGACTTCAAAAGGATGTGCTTTATCCCCTCCAATCTTCATTACAATCATGGATGAAATCCATAAGAGTACCGGTGTACTACAAAAATGGGAACCAAGGAGGCAAAGGCCTCTCACTCTTTGCAGATAAGACAATAATATGTGGAGAAGATGAAATGGAAGCACAAGAACAAGATAATGTAAGGAATCAGGAGATGGAGGAATATGGAATGAAAATAAGTGTGGAAAAGGGTACGATAATAGTGGTGACAAGAGGTAATAGAGAAGGAAGTGGGAATACTGAAGTAATTGGAAGACCATTAGAAGTTGTGGAAAGCTTCAAGTATTCAGGGAGAATAATTGAAGAAGATGGGTAAGTTAAATAAAGTAAGAAATTTGATAGAGACTTGAACAAGCCAATGAGTTTAACCAATATGTGAGATGTATAGTCTGTAACTGGGGCGTCCAACGGAATGCAGGAAAATTTTGCACCCAATGTATTACACAGCAATTTTGACATATGCACCAGCACATGGACAACAAAAAAAACATGATGAACGCAGAATGCAAGAGGCCAAGATGAAATTCCTTAGAGAAATAATAGGGAGGGCATAAAGGAATAAAGTCAGAAACATAGAAATGAGGGAGTGAATTGGAATCCCTGAACTGAAAGGCAAGATAGAGACACAAAAGCTGAAATGGTATGGACAAATGATGAGAATGGAAGAGGATAGAGTTCCACAGTAAGTATTTACAGAGAAAGTCATAGGAGAAAGACATTGGGGAATGCCCAGAAAGGGGTGAATGGCTACGGTAAGGAGAGTACAGAGAAGAGTGGAGTAAAAGAAGAAAAAAAATTTCGAGGAAGGAATGGAGTGGTGGAGAGAGAAAAACTGAGGAGGTTCTTGATTCACATTTCTACCCAGAAGACTGGAAATGGAAAATGAAGAAAATTCTGTTGAAATAAAGACAAAAATTTATACAATACTGCTATCAGCTCATTTCATTGAACAAGGCCACCAACCTTTACTTAAGTGCCGTTTCTTTATTTTTCTATGCGTGTCTTGTCTAATGACACAACTGAGTGGTGTTTACCAGAGTGCCCCTTGTAGGGAGTTCCATGTCAAACGAGTGGTTTAAATGTTTAGCAGTTTTTATTGTTCCCCAGGTGGCACAAAAATTGTCTATGTTCAATAACTTGAGTAGTGCCTCAGAGAATTCATTTCACCCAACAGCAGTGTTCGCTAGTCACTTTGTTATATTTTACTGTAAATGTAAACATACTGCACTAACAATGAATACTAAAATTTCTCCTACAGGTAATACTAGCTTCGTTCCTGTGGCTAATTGAGTTGATTCTTATGCATTGCCAGGGAACAGATTTCTATGTAAACACATATCTATTCAGGTAACTACGATCAATTGTATTTTGTATATTTCACCGGTGGGGACAATACTGAAGAGTGCCGTGTTTACTTGTTCTGGCCATCACAGGTTATTCTAATAATATGTTATTGGCTTTACTTTCCAGCAACTACCTTTTACAGTTTCCACAGCCAGAATTTATTCCTGAAGATTGTTCTTCCATTCCTGCTAGCAGTTTAATGTTGCACCAACAACTCCAAGGGAAAGGGATAAGATTACGTATGCAGCAGCATTAATTAAGGTTAATTAATGATAAAATGGGGATACCACGGTAACGCTTTTCAGGACTGCAGATCCTAGGTTTCGACCCCCTGCAAACTCACAGTCACTCACCCCTGAAAATCTTTTACACACCAATAAATCAGAGAGGAAGCCAACTGTTACCTAAATCATCACAAATAAATACCGTATATAGCTGCTGTGGCGTAATGATGTGATACAGAAAAATCTCCATAACAACACTGATATAACAAGATATAGATATCCTAAATGGGAACCTCTCAAGATTTTTAACCCTACTACCATATGTCGCAGCATACAGAGTAAACAACAACTCAACATTCACAGCATCACTAGAAAATTGCACACAAAGGTAAATAACACAGCAAAATAATAATTAAAATTACACACTACATATCGCAATTTCTTTCTGAAACTACCATCCGCATTTCTTCACCTGCGTTGCTCTTCAGAAAAAAAATCATCATTCCACTAAATTTAGATATACGATATATTGCCACTAACAGGGTGCGAAATCAGAAAGAAGTGGTGGTGGTGGTGAGGGGAGAAGGAACATAGGGCTTAACTACTAAATTTTTTTCAGGCAGTACCTGGTGAGGGGGGTATAAAATTCCCCTGTATTTCAATTACCCTCTCACCCAGAAAAATGTAAATTTGAGATCATTTTGTTCAAATTTTGCTGTTATTACGGGAACGATAAACATTAGAACGCTATTCCAATCAGCTGAGAAATTTATGAGAGACTTGCTATCTTAAGAAAGGCCAGACAAGGCATGAGTTTCCATGGTTTATTGCTTTTTTAATGGAACTTTCCTCTACCAGGGCTATGTGTTGACTGAACAAATTTGTCTGTTTGTACCCTGCTCAAGTGAATATTGTCCTATTGATACCTATAGGAAACACACCGACTCCAAGAAGTACAGGAGTGGTGTAAACTCGAGCTACTTATAGCAATGACGAGGGAGGATGGACTTGCCAGCGTGAAACATCAACAATAGGCTGCAGGTGCGGAGTTGCCACTGCTGCGTTGTTTCATTGCTCAACGTCTGGCAGTCATTTGAATTATTTCTGATGTTTTTATGAATATATGCCCAGTAAAAATCATTAATTTCAGTAATAAATTATGGGTTCTACATTTTCCTGTTTATTTTATAATGAAAGGAAGCCCCCGGGAAATTTTAGTGGGGGGAGCCTCTGAGATAAAATCATCGGTGCGGGAGACATCCCCCCCCCCCCCCCCCCCCCCTCTGCGCGATTTCGCACCCTGGCTAGTACACACAACTTGCAGGCACTTGCAACGCAAAGGCTGGGAGTTTTCTATAAAGCAAGCTAGTTATATGCGTATTTATTTTTCATGCTTAATTAAGAATCAAATTTAAGAAAATTAATAACATTAAATATTACAAATATGTAGAATGCTGAAACTGAGAAAGATTAGTATTAACTTCTAACATTCTCAATTGAGATCTATACATTTAGCAAAATTGAATTATTGAATTTGAACATTACCGACAGTATGTTAGAGGTTGTGGATACAGTGTAAAATGATAGAAATCACAATTCCTCAATGAAGAAAATCCGTAACTCACTTAACGGAATTAGCTGTAGAATAGGCGAATACGCGCCTTGTATAACTACATACCAGCCTCTTCGAAACAAAACCAAGCATTTGAATGTTGTTTAATCACTTAAAACAAACTCTTGAAGAACAAATTTGATTTGTAACAGTCAGTAAAACAGGCTGAATTTAGGAAAGGATGTATTACTAGCGACAAAGGCAGAATATGCGACACTTCTTCTTCTCTTGAAATGCGAATGGGCTTGTTATATCACCCAGTTCCAATAATTGTAATAAATCACACTGTAACACTATTAATTATCAATACAGACCTTTCCCTGGTGCGCTTTACACGGGTAGTGGTGGGGGTAAGGTTCGGCAGTGTTCGGTTATTGGCGTTCAAGGAGGGATTGGATGTAGTGGGGTATAGTAGCCATTACTGATTGAAAATAGCTGATTTGCGAGCTTTAATCTGAAAATGCAACAACCCGATCAAAAAAGTCAAGTTGTGAGTTTCACAAATAGGAAAAGTCCTCTCAGTTTTAATTACTGCGTTTATGGGGTGATGCCAATATGCAAAATGTCACGAATGGGCCGTCTTTTAACTCATAACAACGAATAAACAGTACAATTTAGGTTAATTTGAAATGTCACGAATGGGCAAAGTCTTTTACCCATAACTACGGATAAACATATTATTTAGTAGGCTACTATTTAGGTTAAGTTTTAATCCTAATTATTGCTTTAGGATGCATGTGTAAAATGCTATGTATTAAATCAAATTATAAGTTGGGGTAGCCTAGGCTATATGAACTTGTTAAAATCCACAGTTTCTCTTTATAAAGGCCTACATTGGTGGAGATTCCTTTTTGTCGGTTAATATTCGGTTTCCTTAAATTGTTATTTAAAGAAAAAACTCTCCGTGTTGAGTACCTCCGTGCTCAAATACGTCAGCCTCGTGTCAGTATATTTACTGGCACATAAAATAACTTCTGCGGGACAAAATTCGGGCACCTTGCCGTCTCCGAAAACCGTGCAAGTAGTTAGTGAGGATGATGTGTAAAATGCTATGTATTAAATCAAATTATAAGTTGGGGTAGCCTATTTGAACTTGTTAAAATCCACAGTTTCTCTTTATATAGGCCTACATTGGTGGAGATTCCTTTTTTGTAGGTTGATATTCGGTTTCCTTAAATTGTTATTTAAAGAAAAAACCCTCCGTGTTGAGTACCTCCGTGCTCATATACGTCATTCTCGTGTCAGTATATTTACTGGCACATAAAATAACTTCTGCGGGACAAAATTCGGGCACCTTGCCGTCTCCGAAAACCGTGAAAGTAGTTAGTCGAACATAAAACGAATAGCATCCTCACTTTATTATGACTAGCACGTACCCGAGGTTTCGCCTGCGTTTATTAATTTACCCGTTAGATGTTTTTGAACCACGTACTTATTTTTTAAATTTTGTAATACACATCGTTTTTAAATAAATTGTATGAAGTACATTATTTTATTTTTATTTTCACCCCTTCTCACTCCCATAACTATAGGGACCGAACTTGGACTAAAGTGATACCGGTATCCGAAGTTTCCTATTCATCTTAGCGACCCCGATAACCATGGATTCTACATTAATATTGGTCGTTTTCTATTATTTTTATATTTCACTCACTTTCTTCCCCTGTCCCTAGGGGTGTCTTACCCCACAGTACTTTCTTTCCAGATAGTAAGTCTTATGTGTACCAAGTTTGGTTGAGAGCTGTGTTGGAACAGACACAATACACACTTACATCTGTAATCTCTGTCATTTTGACATTTTCTTTTTCGCCCCTTCTAATCCCTATTCCGATTGGGAATGAAATTTGACTTAAACGACATCCAGAGTGTTACAGTTCCTCTCAGCGTCCACAAAAGCAATGGATTCGACACTAATATCAGTCGTTTTTATTTATTATCATAATATATTATCCCTTCCCCTATGGTAGCTAGGGTTTCTTGCCCCCACAGTATTTTTTTCTGGATAGTAAGACATATTTTTACCAAGTTTGATTGAGAGCTATTCTGGAACATAAACACATTCATCTCCAATCTTGGTCATTTTGGACATTTTCTTTTTCACCCCTTCTCACCCCCCCCCCCCCCCCAAGCCCGATAGGGGCTGAACTTGAACATAAACGATATCTGGAGAGTCATTATTCATTTCAGCAACACTAAAAACTATGGATTCGAAACTATTTTTAATTATTTTTATAACTCACCCCTTCCCACCACCCCCAACCCCTAGGGTGCTAAGAGTGTCTGATTCAGAAACTTTCTCAGGCATACGCACAACAACTCACCAAAGTTTCATCGCATTCGGATGAATGGTGTAGGAACACATACGGGACAAACAAAGACACATTCGTTTTTATATACACAGATAATTATTATTATTAGATGGCTGTCATGTGGTCAGCATGAGGACATCTGCGGCTTTTGTAACCAGGTCTGCTGCAATTTGTATTGAACAACTCCTCAGTAGGTCTCATGAAGTTCAGAATTAAGATCTTTGTATTTGAGTTTTGGGTCACATAGCTGTAAGCTTTCATTAGGGAGATCGTGTGTTCGAATTCCACTCTCGTCAACTCTGCAGATGGTTCTACCGAGTATGTGGTTATACAGTTTAGGTCACGTAGCGTGCGGTTTGCATTCAGGAAATAGTGGGTTCGAACCCCACTGTCGGCAGCCCTGATGATTATTTTCCGTTGTTGCTCGTTTTCACACCAGGCAAAATCTGGAACTGTACCTTGATTAAGGCCATTACCAGGCAAGTTAGGCGTGTGGTTAGGGGCGCGCAGCTGTGAGCTTGCATTCGGGAGATAGTGAGTTTGAATACCACTGTCGGCAGCCCTGAAGGTTTTCCGTGGTTTCCCATTTTCACACCAGGAAAATGCTGGGGCTGTACCTTAATTAAGGCCACGGCCGCATCCTTCGAACTCCTAGTCCTTTCCTATCCTATCGTCGCCATAAGACCTATCTGTATCGGTGCGACTTAAAGCCACTAGCAAAAAAAATGAAGGCATTGTTGCTTCCTTCTCAATCCTAGCACTTTCCTATTCCTTCGTCGCCATAAGACCCATCTCATGCCCTCAGAACTGGAATCTGAGCTGCTGCGCCGATGGCCTGTTGTATTGTGTGTTGGTTTATTATAATGTTGTTTGTCCCTAGTCCTTCAGAGTTCTTGGGGCAAACACAGCACAGTGAGGCTCCTGTTAATTCTGTGCTTGAAAATAGGCTACCTTTAACCTATGGAACAGATGCCTTTGACAGTCACTTCTAACCTTGAGAACAGCGGAGAGTAATGAGGATGTGAACTCTAGAGCTGTTTTAATATCGATGTCTATTCGAGTACTGAGCCTAATAGCTCCTCCATCAGCCATCACAGACGGCCTAGGTGTCACTGAAGAGTTGTACTAGGGAAATGAGAAGTGAGATTTTTTAGTTTCCAGTTACTTTCCTCACCAAGCCAGAAAATGCTACTAAATATCAGTCTGTCAAGCCTACTGAAAATGATACACCAATTGACCCTATGAACAACATTTTCACACCATTCATCACAGGGACTGGCTGCATAACGAATGGCATTACTAACATCACTCTCACCCAATAGCGGCGATTGGGGAGAGGCAAGAAAAGTACAGACAACAAAATGTACCTGGATTTATGGGATATAGTGGCGCAGGGGGAGTATAGACATCGTAACTGGAAAAATGCTACAAAGTGATAAGTTTCTTTATGCTCTCTGAGCGAATTTCGACAGAAAGTTAAAGGTTGATAGTCAACCAACTTAAGTGCAGAAATAATAGCTTTTTGAGATTTTGATTCTATACTGTACAATAAGTACCTCTAGGCCTAGAATAGAGAAAGTGAAATCTGTCTGCTGACGAACAAGAACAGAGAATCTCGTGGACAAGGAAATTGGACAGAAGTACATGGATACGATTATTGAAAGGTTCCAGGCAACAGACTGGTTCAGGTGGCATACAGGGTTAGTAAAATGACGCTTAAGGAGGTGCAAGGGATGGTAAATAAACTCTATTGTCATAAAGCAGCAAGAATAGATGAAATTAGACCTGAAAATTTGAAATGGAGTGGGAAGGCTGGGATGAAATTGGTACACAGAAAAATAGCATTACGGGTAGCGACTCTCTGTGAGGCAGCTCTACGGCATGGTGTGGCGACCCTGCTGACGTGAGTCCGAGATCACACTGACCCGGTGTGTAGCATCTGGTAAAGTTCTCAAATGACTCTTACGAGTAAAAACCTCTAAGACATCTGCAGTGGAGAAGATGGACTTCGGTATAGTGGAGATGATGGAAGAGCCATTACTCGGGGATTAATAAGAGTACAGTAAATTGATCTGCTACCTTGTAGATGAAGTAGAGGACTACTAAGGGCTAGGGGAGTTCTCGCTGACAGAAAATCCCTCGATTGTGGTAGACCTAGCAAGTCAGCAGAATAGGAAAATAAAGTGGATTGCTTTCAAATGTTTTTAAATGTTTGTAAATTTCCAAATTCTTTTACAACTTTTAAGAAAAAGCAACTGATAGGGAATCTGCCACCTGCATTGATGATTCAACACAAAAACGAGCCTCGGAAAGAATAGTAATAACAATGATGTTATTTGCTTTATGTCGCACTAACTACTTTTTCGGTTTTCGGAGAGGAAAGAATAGTAAAACACAGACTGCGACCAACATTTCTGATACATTTGGAATTGATGATGGCTCTGTAGGATGTGATGTTCTTCCAAAGTGTACTAAAAGAGACACTTTAAAAAGACATAAAGAATACAATTTAAGAATTGGCACGTTGAGTATATTAACCATGACCAATAAAGTCAATGAAATCACTGACATGATGGACCATAGGCATCTAACGACCTCAGGCCTGAGTGAAACACAATGGAAGGGTTGTGACACAAAAACATTAGATAATGACTATAAACTTTGTTAGAGTGGAAATAAGACAACAGCAAGGAATGGTATGGGGATAGTCCTGCACCAGGACATTGACTGTATTTCTGATGTCACCTATGTTATTGAAAGAATAATTAAAGTAAAGGTTTTGTAAATGAAGAATATCTTAAAATTTTTCGGGTCTACGCTCCCCAACAAGGCTGTAGTGAAGAAGGAAAGATAAATTTCCTACAGCAGTTGGAAGACAACATCGATGAAGAGAACTTCATAATGATATGTGACTGTAATGCCCAGTTAGGAACAGAAAGAACAGGATACGAGGCAACCATGAAACCATTCGGGTATGGAAGGAAAACTTTTACTTGACCTGTGCTTGAGTAACAAACTCTTAGTCAAAAATGCACGGTTCCAGAAGAAAGAAAGTCATAAGGTGACAAGATACAGCTGGGATGGCAAATCAAAATCTCAGATAGAGTGTGGTTAAGTGTAAGAAAGGGAATACATCCCTAACTTTGCCAGGATATATAAAACATATTACTTACATACTTACATAGGTAGTGGAGCTAAATTGGGAGATATCAAAGTGAATGGCTTGAAAATGATCAATCAATACTGATCTGCATTTAGGGCATTCGCCCGGATGGCAGATTACCTATCTGCTGTTTCCTAGCATTATCTTATATAATTTCATAGAAATTGGAAATTTATTGAACATCTCCCTTGATAAGGTTTTCCAATCCCTAACTCCCCTTCCTATAAACGAATATTTGCCCCAGTTTGTCCTCTTGAATTCCAACTTTATCTTCATATTGTGATCTTTCCTACTTTTAAATACTCCATTCAAACTTATTCGCCTACTAGTGTCATTCCACGCCATCTCTCCGCTGACAGCCCGGAACATACCACTTATGATATAGATGTTGATTCCCATAGATATTTACACAGATATTCCCACAGATATTTATTTATAATCCCATTTGTGTGATTACCCCAATTAAGATCTTTCCTTATATTAACACCTAGATACTTACAATGATCCCCAAAAGGAACTTTCACCCCATCAACGCAGTAATTAAAGCTCAGAGGACTTTTCTTATTTGTGAAACTCACAACCTGACTTTTATCCCCATTTATCATCATATCATTGCCTGCTGTCCATCTCACAAAATTATCGAGGTAATTTTGCAGTTGCTTACAGTCTTGTAATTTATTTATTACTCTATACAAAATGACATCATCCTCAAAAATCTTTATCTCTGATTCCACTTCTTTACTCATATCATTTATACAAGGTGTTCGGGTTAAAGGTATAATAATATAAAATTTAATAACTTGAGAAGTAGTGGAGATATTTACTTTCAGTTTGTTTCTACAAGTAGGGTAACTCAAAATGTTTATTTGCATACCTAATAAACCTTGATATGCGCACCATTAATAGTGCGACAGATATCTAATCGGTATTCCACTTCTCTCCAATTGTTCTGCAGCATTGTAGGCATAACATTTGCAATGACACAGATCTGGTAGATCGGGAACTGGTGTCTGGTACACTTGATTCCTGACAAACCCCCACAGAAAAGAAACAAGTTGCGTAATGTCGGGGCTTTCCGGAACTCCTGATTCAAGAAATCCCTCACAACTTCCGCATAATGGCATGGTGCACCATCTTGCTGAAAGATCACGTCACGAGGAAGTTGTGGCAAACCTGCTCCAACATGTCTAGGTAACGTGTTCCATTAACTGTAGTCTCCGCGAAGAAGAATGGGCCAATAACCCTATCCTTCAACAATCCACACCACACATTCACTTTCAGAGAGTCCCGTTCCAAATCTATCACTATGTGTGTGGGGGGGGGGTGTCAGATCCCCATATGCGGCAATTGTGCTTGTTTACCGTGCCGGAAATACGGAATGTAGCCTCGCCTGAGAAACAGACCGAATTGAGGAATGCCTCGTTTCAATCAATTTTTGCCAGAATTGTCTCCGCAAATGCCTTCCATAGCGGCCTGTCCCGAGGTTTGATTTTGTGATGAAGCTGCAGTTTGTAGGCCCGTAGGCGCAACCTTCTGTGGACAACATTGTGTACTGTCGAACGAGGTAACTGTAACTGCCTACTTGCTTGTCGAATTGACTTACGAGGGCTCCGCTTGAAGGACTCACGGATTAAATCAACAGCAGCCTCTGAAACAGCGTGCTTGGCGTGGCGGCCCGACATCGACAGCAAGGTCCCAGATTCTCGAAGGCGCCTGCCCCATTTCATAATTGTTACGTAAGTGGGAACGTCATCAGTTCGTAACAGTCCATACTCACACCGAAATCTACGTTTTACTAGTATAACGGGTTTTATCTCCGCGAGCGAAAGCATGCAGAACACCTCCTACTCTGGAGTCCACATGGTTACTGGCGCGCTTCTCGTGAACAATGCAGTTACGTGCATGCACATGTGGTACCACCGCCACCGCAAGCAAACACAGAAAACAAATTGAGTTACCCTAGTTGTAGAAACAAACCGCCTATGAATATCACCATTATTTCTCAAGTTATTAAATTATATATTACTATACTATACTGTACTACACTATACATATAAGAAAATATTAAGGTCCAATAATACTGCCTTGAGGAATTCCCCTTTTAATTATTGCAGTGCCAGATAAAGCCTCGCCTACTCTAATTCTCTGAGATCTATTTTATAGAAATATAGCATCCCATTCAGTCACTCTTTTGTCTAGTCCAATTGCACTCATTTTTGCCACTAGTCTCCCATGATCCACCCTATCAAATGCTTTAGACAGGTCAATCATGATACAGTCCATTTGTCCTCCTGAATCCAAGATATCTGCTATATCTTGCTTGAATCCTACAAGTTGAGCTTCAGTGGAATAACCTTTCCTAAACTCGAACTACCTTCTATCGAACCAGTTATTAATTTTGCAAAATGTCTAATATAATCAGGAAGAATGCCTTCCCAAAACTTACATGCAATGCATGTCAAACTTACTGGCCTGTAATTTTCAGCTTTATGTCTATCTCCATTTCCTTTATACACAGGGGCTACTATAGTAACTCTACATTCATTTGGTATAGCTCCTTCATGCAAACAATAATCAGATAAGTACTTCAGATTTGGTACTATATCCCCACCAATTGTCTTTAATATATCCCCTGAAATCTTATCAATTCCAGCCGATTTTCTAGTCTTCAACTTTTGTATCTGATTGTAAATGTCATCATCGACTTCTTGTGGCAATTCACAAGTAGGAGAAGGAAACCTAAGATTAAGAACTGGAAACTAGAGGAATGGGATAACAGGTAACTGTTTCAAGAGAGGAAAAAAATAAACTACCAGTTTCTGAACCAAAAAGTGGTAATGAAGAATGGTACAACATGAAGAATGCTTTAGTAAGGAGTGCTGTCGAGCTATGTGGTAAAACATGCACTAGAGTTAATGTAAGAAAACTACAGTGGTATTAAACTTCTGTCCCATGGTTTAAAGATTATGGAAAAGATTATCGAAGCTAGACTCTGAACCATATTAGAGCCTATCTGAGAGGAAGAACAATATGGCTTTAGATCTCACAGAAGTGCTGTAGACCTGTTCTTCGCTCATAGAGAAGTGCAGGATAAAAATCTATCTGTGGTCTTCTTGGATTTGGAAAAGGCTCTTTACAGCGTTCCAAGAGATGTCATCTGGAGAAGCCTAGAAAAACTAGCCGTACCAGACTACCTTACTGACAAGATCATAATGTTATACAGTAAATGCTACAGTTGCAATAGAATTGCTGATGATCATTCAGAATGGTTTGACACAGCTCGGGGAGTACAGCAGGGAAGTGCTCTTTCATATCTGCTGTTTGTGACAGTCAGATGCTCTAAAGAAGGACTTGAAAAAAAGAACTAAATGGAGAGTTAAATGCCTTGGTGTCTGCTGATGATGTAGGTATTTTGGGGATGCAGGAAAGGAGGTACAAGACCAGCTCAACAAACGGGTAGCCTATAAGTAAGCAAAATCAAAGCCATGAAAATGAGTAGAGATAAAACTGGTTGCCAAATACGTCTTGAGGGACATTTATTATTCATTTATAGAATGAGGAGTAAGGAATTCGAATATTTAATCAAGGGAAATGTTGAAAAAATTCCAAGTTCTTTGAAAACCTTCAAAAAACAAACAATTGATGGAGAATCTGCCACCTGGGTGACAGCCCTACATGCAGATCATTGATGATGAATGACAATACATTACAACAGTACAAGAATTCAAGTACCGGTACCTTGGGAGCGTGGTCTCAAACAAGGGTGGAGAGAGAAGAGGAGGTGACCGGAGAGTGATCATGGAGGGATGGAGGGAGAGACATACATGCAGATCATTGATGATGAATGACAATACATTACAACAGTACAAGAATTCAAGTACCGGTACCTTGGGAGCGTGGTCTCAAACAAGGATGGAGAGAGAAGAGAGGGGACCGGAGAGTGATCATGGAGCGAGAGACCTACATGGATAGACAACGCTGGAAGGGTTACATCATAATGATTAGGGCTCAGATTTTGATGAAAAGTCATCTTTTTTCTGAGTATTCAGAGCCGATGCTTAGTGACAATTAAGTGTATTCTGAAATAAATATGTTAGAAATGGGAGGTTCACACAAGTATAAAGAATGGTAGCTTTCCACCTAATCAATACTTTATTATATAAAGTGTTTAAAATATTTCCAATCACATTAAAACGCAGTACCAGTTTCGATCTGTTAATCAGGTCATCGTCAGCTGCTAATGAACCTGCTTACTCAATAATGATTGTACAATGTAACACATTACTTAGACTAAACATGAATGCCACATATTCCAATAAAATATAAAATATAATGCTATATACAACAGGGTACAGTTCTTGAAGTCTTTGGTGCAATGCTCGTATAGTACATATTTTACAATACAGATATTCTAACCATGTATTCATTATTTGTCTAAGATGATTATTAAGAAATTTATCATTTTTATTAGGTAATTTTTTAAAACTTGAGGTCAGCTTAAGATAATTTTAGGGGCATTCTACAGGTCATTTTTCAATAATTTTTAGGTCATCAACTTCCGGTTTCTAAGGATGAGTAATAGCATTAGTTTTGAATGTTGTTAAGGTACCTCCTGAATGGATGAAAACAGTAACTGTACCTCTCTACAAGCGGGGAAACAGGAAGGATTGCAACAACTGTATTTCATTGATCTGTATACCAGGCTAGTCCGACTCCTTGGCTGAAAGGTCAACATTGACGCCTTCAGTTCAGACGGCGCCAGGTTCGATTCCTGGCTAGGTCAGGGGTTTTAATCGAGTCTGATTAATTATTCTGCCTCGGAGACTGTGTTTCTGTGTTTGTCCCAGCACTCTCCTCTTCATATCCAGACAACACACCACACTACCAACCAGCACAGAAACACACAATAGTGATTAAATCCCTCCATATAGAGTTGGAGGTGCTGCCTGGCCGAGGCGGTAAAGGCGTACTCGGTTCGCCCGGAAAGACGTGGGTTAGAATCCCCGTCAGGAAGTCGTAAAATTTAAGAAACGAGATTTCCAATTCCGAAGGTGCATATAGCCCTGAGGTTCACTCAACCTACACCAAAAATGAGTACCAGGTTAATTCCTTGGGGCAAAGGCGGCCGGGCGTTTAGCCAACCACTCTACCCCATCGCGTGCCGAGGTTAACAATGGTGGAAGCCTTTACCTTCCACTCCTCCAAGGGCCTTCATGGCCTGTACGGAGGTGACTTAAAATATATACAGTTGGCGTCAGGAAGGGCATCCGGCCGTAAAAGAGGGCCAAATCCCCATGAGCAACACAGTTTGCACCCCCACAGGTGTGGGAAAAGTGATACAAGAAGAAGTACAGTATACCCGGTTAGGTGTTCACTAGCTTTTTGGAAAGGAGGGTACGATCAGTGGTAGAAATTCTGTGTATTTTCAGACCTCGAAGGTGCTGTTCAGAAAGGCGTATGAGGAAAAAGATGTTCGCCGTACTGAGAGATTACGGGATTAAGGGTACATTATTAAAAGTAATCAAAAAAGATATTTATATTGACGTTTTCGATACAGTGAGAACTGACAACAGGGTGAATTCTTCGCTCAAGGTACTTACAGGCATTAGAAAAGGCTGTGAGTTTTCAACTTTGTTGTTCGTAGTTTACATGGATCATTTACAGAAAGCTATGAAGTGGCATGTAGGGATTTAGTTAGGTGGAAATGTGGTCTGGCATGTGCTGATGACTTGGTCTTATGGTAGTCTGTGCTGAAAGCCTGCAATCGAATATCTTGGAATTAGAAAATAGTTGCAGCAAGTATAATATGAAAATTATCATTTTCAAGACTAAAGTGATGTTATTAGGGAAGAAACCTGAGAGAATTGAATGCCGGATTGGAAATACAAAGCTGGAAGAGGTAGTTCATTTGAAGTATTTAGATTGTGCAGTATGGTGAGATTGAATGAAGGTGCAGCAAAGCTATTTGCAGTGAGCTTGCAGTTGCGATCAACAGTATTCTGTAAGAAAGAAGAAATTATCTTTACATTGTTCTGTTTTTAGGCCAACTTAGCTATGCAGGAGTGAAACTGGGTGGACTCAGGATATCTTATTCATAAGTTAGAAGTAACAGCAAATACATTAGAGACAATACGTGACACTCAGCGAGATATCGAGGGACAGCTATCAGAGTTCTCTCTAGCGGATTGACCTGAGAACTACAGACTCTGTCATAAGAGCATGTGTATTTGTGTCTGAAGTATTTGGCATTATTAATGAGTTTACAGTGAGTTGACATAATTAAATAGTATCGTGTGTCATTGCTTGATATCTCCTCTCAACATGAGGGGAAAGATATGTGCTGTGTTTGGCTGCAGTAACTATGAAGTAGAGAAGAATGCGCGGTCTTTCTTCTGTTTCCCTCGTGACAAGAAAATGTCAGTAATATTATGTAATATTCTTCCAGTGACAAAGAGATTTTTATAGTACTTCATAATCTTCTGACCTGCTCGACCCATATTTTAACTACCTTAAAGTATAATAAGCATATATTATTTTATATTGAAGCAATTAACCTTCAATACCGATGTGTTGTTGTAGGTGTAATTTGTGGGTTTGATTTAATTCAGGAAAATATATATGTACATGAGTGTGGCTGGCTGTGTTCCAAATTACCCAATTTGGAATGCCGTAGTGCGTTGTCAAGCACTAAAGAAAATATGGGTGATTTAGGAAATGTACATATTTTATTGAAACAATATGATGATGCAAGTTTTCTTTACCGTAATGTAATGGCATTATGGCAAGTATTGCTTATAGGGAATGTTTGAATGTTTTTGATGCTAAATATATATAATTTTTTTCTGTTAGTAGGCTTCAAGTTAAAAGGAAAATTGTCCAGCTCTTCAATGTAAATTCATTGAATCATATGTGTAAGGAATGTGCCGATATTTTTGTTGACAAGTGGTTTAATATGATGATACAATGCTTTTAAATGAGAAAAAGGAAAAATCTAGCCGTGAATGTTCAGGCAAAAGTTCTAAATCTAAAAATGTAATGCATAAATGAAAGATCAAGCCCTTTCACAGCAGTCCATTTCACATCTTGATTATATGTCTAATTTCAATCTTTAAATAATAACCTGTTAAATAATTCTTCATTCATTATCGAGAATTGCTTTAGCAACTTTGAAGTTAATATCTTAGTAAGACTTTCTTTCTAGACGTAATTTATTTATACATTTCAGTATGTACATTTCCTTGATATTTGAATTTAGCGCGAATTTTCAGGACAAGCCACTAGGAGTGTCACTTGCGACTTGCCTCCCATTTTAACAAGGCTAAATCCGAAAGTGTCGGGTATTATCTCTACTGTGCTTCGTAACAGACATGAGTAGTATAATTGGATGGTTCTGCCGCCGCCTCCTCCTGTGGCTGTCAAAAAGCATGTGGCTTTGTTTATCTCGCGCTAGTGAGGTTAAGTTGGTAGCACTGAGGTTTAGGCCCGTCAAGATGGTAGTACTGAGGTTAGCGATACGTTGTTGTCTGTCAAAAAGCACGTGGCTGTCAAAAAGCACGTGGCTTTGTTTACCTCGCGCTAGTTAGGTTAAGTTGGTACCACTGAGGTTTAGGCCCGTCGAGATGGCAGCAGTGAGGTTAGCGATGCGTTGTTGTCGATGACAGCTGTCAAAAAGCACGTGGCTTTGTTTACCAATTCAAATTTCCCGCCAAAATTCTAATTTCCCGCGGGAGGCGGAGGGACTCCTGGGAGCCCGGAGGAGGAGGCGGCGGCAGAACCATCCAATTATACTACTGACATGAAACTAGTGAGAATGATCGCTGGTACAAAAATGTGGGAACGATGGCAGGAGGTACTCAGATTGATGAGATAAAAGTTAAGTTAGGAACGGATTCGATTGATGAAGTTGAACACATAAACTGGCTTTGGTGGTGGGGTCATTTAAGGCGAATGGAGGAGGGTAGGTTACCTATGAGACTAATTAACTTCATCATGGAGGGTAGGAAAGGTAGAGGGAGACCAGTATGATGATGTTTAGACTAATTTTCTAATGATTTAAATGTACGTGATATGGAGGTAGAGAACCGAACTTGGTACAAATAGAGGACTGTGGAGGCATTAAGTAAATTCACAGAGGCTTGCAGACTGAACACTGAACGGCATAACAGTCTATAATAGAGATGTATGTATGTATGATTAAGGTATGTATATTGATCAAATAACTATCATAAATGCTTCAGATCAATATGGTAATCCATAATCCAAGTCTCTCCTGCATTTCACAGAATAACAGTCATCTTAACAAGATTATGCCTTTCTTGTTTTGTTACACCTTTTATTTTAATAATAATGTTATTTGCCTTACGTCCCACTAACTACTCTCTTACGGTTTTCGGAGACGCCAAGGTGCCGGAATTTAGTACCGCAGGAGTTCTTTTACGTGCCAGTAAATCTACCGACACGAGGCTGACGTATTTGAGCACCTTCAAATACCACCGGACTGAGCCAGGATCGAACCTGCCAAGTTGGGGTCAGAAGGCCAGCGCCTTAACCGTCTGAGCCACTCAGCCCGGCCCTTTTATTTTGATAATGTATTTTATTAATTCAAAAGGGGAATAACACAGGGTCTATTTTTATGGCTTGTTCCGTGTGTCAGAGGAACACGCACGGAAACCGATAGCGCGGTCGGGTGACTCATTTGCCGAGGGATATATTGTTCATGACCGGCTAAGATGATCAAATGCAGTACGGTAGCGATAACCGTTGCTTCACAGCAATAGTTGAGGTTAACATCTGCGGTACTGGTAGCGAGTTCAATGTGTTCGCTTTAAAATAGCGTAGTTTCTGTAGGAATACTGATCGTGTGTTTAACGAGTGATGCACGGTATACAGTAGAACGGTGTGTGTTGTGCTATGCGAAGCATTCTTATACAGAATGCCGATTTAGATTCATTCATCTTCTGCCCACAAAGCAACAAAACCGTACAAACCCACCCCTGCCCAATATTTAAGAGGACCTGACAGTTTCGCTAGGGTTCGGTATTGTAACTGGTTGCTTCAGTCAGTTCACGATGGGCACGTTGACCCAGAACTTTTATTTCATAGTGATGAAGCATGGCTACATTTAAGTGGCAATGTAAATAGTCAATACAATCGCTACTGGTGTGCAGAAAATCCCCACCAGCTGCATGTCCGTCCTCTTCATGATGTAAAAATAGGAGTTTGGTGCGCAGTAAGTCCTCGCAGAATTATAAGGTCTATTTTTTTCCCCGCGAAACAATAAATGCTGATCGATATAATATAGACCTCATTCTCACACCACTCTTTCAAGACCTGACGCAAGATGAAAGGAGTAATGGTTACTTTATGCAAGATAATGCAACGGCACAAGTAGTATAATTGGATGGTTCTGCCGCCGCCTCCTCCTCCGGGCTCCCAGGGGCCCCTCCGCCTCCCGCGGGAAATTTGAATTTTGGCGGGAAATTTGTTTGGCGGGAAATTTGAATTTTGGCGCGAGATTTGAATTTGTAAACAAAGCCACGTGCTTTTTGACAGCTGTCATCGACAACAACGCATCGCTAACCTCACTGCTGCCATCTTGACGGGCCTAAACCTCAGTGGTACCAACTTAACCTAACTAGCGCGAGATTTGAATTTGTAAACAATGCCACGTGTTTTTTGACAGCCACGTGCTTTTTGACAGACAACAACGCATCGCTAACCTCACTGCTGCCATCTTGACGGGCCTAAACCTCAGTGATACCAACTTAACCTCACAAGCGCGAGATAAACAAAGCCACGTGCTTTTTGACAGCTGTCATCCGCCGTCTTTTAACTACAGAGCACCGTGCTGCGCTCTTTATCGCAGTAGCTGCAAATTCGTCACCTATCATCGGCAGTGCTGCCATCTTGGCGGGCCTAAACCTTAGTGCTACCAACTTAACCTAACTAGCGCGAGATAAGCAAAGCCACGTGCTTTTTTGACAGCTGTCATCCGCCATCTTTAAACTACAGAGCACCGTGCTGCCCTCTTTATCGCAGTAGCTGCAAATTCGTCACCTGTCATCGGCAGTGCTGCCATCTTGGCGGGCCTAAACCTTAGTGCTACCAACTTAACCTCACTAGCGCGAGTTAAACAAAACCACGTGCAGCTGTCATCCAGCATCTTTAATCTATAGAACACAGTGCTGCCCTCTTTAGCTAGATACCTGTGGTGGCAGGCAATTCTACGTGACAACAGCCATCTTTGAGCACCGTGCTGGCCTCTATGTGGTGGCGGCAAATTCTACATGCTCTTGTTTGGAAACAAACCCACGCGCTTTTTTTGACAGCCATCATCCGCTATCTTTAAGCAACAGAGTACAGTGCTGCCCTCTGTGTGGTGGTGGCAAATTCCACGTGCTCTTGTTTGAAAACAAATCCACGTGCTTTGTTTTGATAGCTGTCACCCGCCATCTTTAACCAACAGAGCACTATGCTGCCCTCATGCGGGGCAATTTCGTTAGCTGTCATCCGCCATCTTTAATGAACAGAGCACCGTGCTGCAATCTTTGTGTTGGCATCTTTATTCTTTGACATGTGGTGGCGGCAAATTCTACATCCACAATCTGAGAGCACCGTGACGTACTCTTCGTTGTAGCGGACAATTTAAAAAGAACATATCAAGGAATACCTTTGTTCTAAAAGAAAACAAGACTACGGTTCTGAACGGCTTGCGTAAGATAGCGATTGTTATAACCTCCTTTTCCCAGCTCTGTTAAGGCATAGCTTTATCGAATACTTGAAGATTATATTACAAAATAAGTGATTAAGAATATAATCGATACAACATATGATCAGAACATTGAATAATGTGTTTGGGGTGCACCTTCGTTCTAAGAGAATCGAACCCGAGACTGCTGGGTGAGAGACAAGCACACTAAACCAAACCGTAGAAGCCGGCAATTCTCTTTCTATATAATAATTTCGTGTGGCTATTTCTAGTCAAGTGCAGTCTAAAACTAAATCCTAGTCTTGTTGCATCAGGAAGGGTAACTGGCTAAATCCTAGTCTTTCAGCGTCAGGAAGGGCAATCGGCTGTAAAACAGATTCTTGCGATTTAAACTCTTGCGTTAGGAGGGGGCACTCGGCTGTAAAACATATTTTTAATCCCAAGAGAATTGAACCCGAGGCAGCCGGGTGAGAGGCAAGCACACTAAACCAAACAGTAGGAGCCGGCAATTCTCTTTCTATATAATAATTTCGTGTAGCTATTTCTAGCTAAGTGCAGTCTAAAAATAAATCCTAGTCTTGTTACATCAGGAAGGGTAACTGGCTAAATCCTGGTCTTTCAGCGTCAGGAAGGGCAACCGGCCGTAAAACAGATTCTTGCTATTTAAAATCTCATGTTAGGAAGGGGCACTCGGCTGTAAAACATATTTTTAATCCCGGCCCTGCCACGTTAGGAACCACATCTAGCTGTAAAAAAGGAGCTCTAAACATTTACAGTGTTAAGCTTTAGGAACAGGCTATGGGTTACATTTTTTGTTCTACCGCATAGAACACTATCTTTGAAGTTGTATCGGCACAGTCAGTCAGAGCGAGGTGCGGAATGCATGCGTTGACTGAAATTGTACACTCGGCTTCCGGCTGTACTAACCTTGAACGAGGACACTGCGTGCTGATAACTTGTAACTCACGGAACGTTTTCTTAGCCGTGTAGCATTTAGCTCGTGTAAGTTCCTAACATAAAATATTATGGTTGTACGGAGAGGTTAAAACACAGTGTCAGCACATAGCCTACCCCTATCGAAAGAGCCTGCACGGTGCCGGCATATAGGCTACTCCTGTTGAAGGAGTCTGCACAAGGTGTAACGCCCGCATCAACAGCCCTTACTTAATGCTGGCTTTTTGCACGCCCTCGAAACTACCTAAGAATGTAATATACTACAGTAGGGAGAGGGTAAAACCCAGTGCCGGCACATAGCCTACTCCTACCGAAGAAGCCTGCACACAGCTTATCGCCTCCATCCGACAGATGAATCACCATCGACATCTTGTACTCACAATCATTTTCGAAGGAGTCTGCACAAGGTTTAACGTCCCCATCAACAGCCCTTACTTAATGCTGGCTTTTTGCACGCCCTCGAAACTACCTAATAATGTAATATACTACAGTAGGGACAGGGTAAAACCCGGTGCCGGCACATAGCCTACTCCTGCCGAAAGAGACTGCACAAGGCTTATCGCCTCCATCCGACTGATGAATCACCATCAACATCTTGTACTCACAATCATTTTCGAAGGAGTCTGTACAAGGTTTAACGCCCCCATCAACAAACCTTACTTAATGCTGGCTTTTTGCACGCCCTCGAAACTACCTAAGAATGTAATATACTACAGTAGGGAGAGGGTAAAACCCAGTGCCGGCACATGGCCTACTCCTACCGATGAAGCCTGCGCTCAGCTTATCGCCTCCATCCGACAGATGAATCGCCATCAATATCTTGTATTCACAATCATTTTCGAAGGAGTCTGCACAAGGTTTAACGTCCCCATCAACAGCCCTTACTTAATGCTGGCTTTTTGCACGCCCTCGAAACTACCTAATAATGTAATATACTACAGTAGGGAGGGGGTAAAACCCGGTGCCGGCACATAGCCTACTCCTGCCGAAAGAGACTGCACAAGGCTTATCGCCTCCATCCGACTGATGAATCACCATCAACATCTTGTACTCACAATCATTTTCGAAGGAGTCTGCACAAGGTTTAAGGTCCCCATCAACAGCCCTTACTTAATGCTGGCTTTTTGCACGCCCTCGAAGCTACCTAAGAATGTAATATACTACAGTAGGGAGGGGGTAAAACCCGGTGCCGGCACATAGCCTACTCCTGCCGAAAGAGCCTGCACACAGCTTATCGCTTCCATCCGACTAATGAATCACCATCAACATCTTGTACTCACAATCATTTTCGAAGGAGTCTGCACAAGGTTTAGCGTCCCCATCAACAGCCCTTACTTAATGCTGGCTTTTTGCACGCCCTCGGAACTACCTGAGAATGTAATATGCAACAGTAGGATCGCCTCCATCCGACAAATGAATCACCCTCAACACTCGTGTGCCCGCAATCATTCTCGCTACTTCGAGAGATAGCGGGTTCGAACCCCTACTGTCGGAAGCCGTAAAAAAGCAAATGCTAGGCGAGGGACCTGCGGATTCATCATAACGTGTAATTACATGATCTAGCTAGATGCGGTTTTAGCTCAATACCTTTAAGTGCCTACAGGTAAGGAATAACGCGGATGTAGCTTAGTACCCTCCCGTTTAAGTCCAGAGGTCGAGGATCGCGCGCTAACTTTCCAAGGCTCGATCCGCTGCAGAACTCTTAAATTCTGACACCTCGGCATCAACAGTAGGTTCGATCCCGGCTTAAATACGTCAGCCTGCAGAACTCAACGTAAGACCCTCAGGAGAGCTCTTGTTGCATAAACATTTCGTTCCGACTGTACTGCAAACGTCTGCAATTCTTGATATCCGCTTGGTAACAAGGGGGATATTTACTCGCTGCAGTCTGCGTGAAGCGCTCACAGTTCTTTGTGTGTGTCTATTACGTGCACATCTCCCGTCTAAGTACTGTCTGCTGTGAATATTATTCTTCAGCCTTCAACTTAAGGTAAGCCTGAACTGTTAGTTACTGTTTGCAAAGTAACTTCTACGCTAGGCAATAAACATCTACATTCATATATGTTTGTTCTTTTCTTTTTAGGTACAACTAGAATATTATCATTCGAGTTACAGGCTTGAAAGTACGCATTTTATTCATCCGAGTAACAGTCTGCAGCACGTGCATTTTTAAGGTATGTTTTCGAACTTTGAGTTGTAAAGATAGCTAGGCTAGCTGATGTACCCTACACTACATTCATATATGTTTCTTCTTTTTTAGGTACGACCAGAATATTATCATTCGAGTTTCAGGCTTGAACGCACGCATTTTATTCATCCGAGTAACAGTTTTCAGCGCGAAGATTTTAAGGTATGTCTGACCTCTATACGTTGAAACTTGGTTTCTTCCGAACATCGTAACTTTAAGCTAATCATAAATAGTTGTTCTCTTCAATCCTCATGCTATAGACGAGGTTAATCTTATAATTTCAAACTCACAGCAATGTCCGACCTCAATAGGTTGAAACTTGGTTTCTTCCGAACATCGTAACTTTAGTCTATTGATAAATAGTTGTTCTCTTCAATCCTCATGCTATAGACGAGGTTAATCTTATAATTTCAAACTCACAGCAATATCTGACCTCTATAGGTTGAAACTTGGTTTCTTCCGAACATTGTAACTTTAGTCTATTGATAAATAGTTATTTTCTTTAATCTGCATGTCATAGAAGAGGTTAATCTTATAATTTCAAACTCAGAGCACTGTCTGACCTGTACAGGTTCAAACTTGGTTTCTTCCGAACATCGTAACTTTAGTCTATTGATAAATAGTTGTTCTCTTCAATCCTCATGCTATAGACGAGGTTAATCTTATAATTTCAAACTTACAGCAGTGTCTATCCTCTATACGTTGAAACATGGTTTCTTCCGAACATCGTAACATTAGTCTAATGATAAATAGTTGTTCTCTTCAATGTTTTATGCTGTAGAAGAGGTTAATCTTATAATTTCAAACTCACAGCAATGTCTGACCTGTGCAGGTTCGAACTTGGTTTCTTCCGAATATAGCAACTTTAGTCTATTGATAAATAGTTGTTCACTTCAATGTTTTATGCTGTAGAAGAGGTTAATCTTATAATTTCAAACTTTCAGCAATGTCTGACCTCTATAGATTGAAACTTGGTTTCTTCCGAACATCGTAACTTTAGTCTATTGATAAATAGTTATTTTCTTTAATCTGCATGTCATAGATGATGTTAACGTTATAATTTCAAACTCACACCAATGTCTGACCTGTACAGGTTCAAACTTGGTTTCTTCCGAACAGCGTAACTTTAGTCTATTGATAAATAGTTGTTCTCTTCAATCTTTCATGCTGTAGAAGAGGTTAATCTTATAATTTCAAACTCACAGCAATGTCTGACCTGTACAGGTTCAAACTTGGTTTCTTCCGAACATAGCAACTTTAGTCTATTGATAAATAGTTGTTCTCTTCAATCTTTCATGCTGTAGAAGAGGTTAATCTTATGATTTCAAACTTTCAGCAATGTCTGACCTCTATAGGGTGGAACTTGGTTTCTTCCGAACATAGCAACTTTAGACTATTGATAAATAGTTGTTCTCTTCAATCTTTCATGCTGTAGAAGAGGTTAATCTTATAATTTCAAACTCACAGTCATGTCCGACCTCTATAGGTTGAAACTTGGTTTCTTCCGAACATCGTAACTTTAGTCTATTGATAAATAGTTGTTCTCTTTAATCCACATGCTGTAGAAGAGGTTAATCTTATAATTTCAAACTCACAGCCATGTCCGACCTCTATAGGTTGAAACTTGGTTTCTTCTGAACATCATAACTTTAGTCTATTGATAAATAGTTGTTCTCTTCAATCTTTCATGCTGTAGAAGAGGTTAATCTTATAATTTCAAACTCACAGCCATGTCCGACCTCTATAGGTTGAAACTTGGTTTCTTCCGAACATCAGAACTTTAGTCTAATGATAAATAGTTATTCTCTTCAATCTTTCATGCTGTAGAAGAGGTTAATCTTATAATTTCAAACTCACAGCCATGTCCGACCTCTATAGGTTGAAACTTGGTTTCTTCCGAACATAGCAACTTTAGACTATTGATAAATAGTTGTTCTCTTCAATCTTTCATGCTGTAGAAGAGGTTGATCTTATAATTTCAAACTCACAGTCATGTCCGACCTCTATAGGTTGAAACTTGGTTTCTTCCGAACATTGTAACTTTAGTCTATTGATAAATAGTTCTTCTCTTTAATACACATGCTGTAGAAGAGGTTAATCTTATAATTTCAAACTCACAGCCATGTCCGACCTCTATAGGTTGAAACTTGGTTTCCTCTGAACATCGTAACTTTAGTCTATTGATACATAGTTGTTCTCTTTAATCCACATGCTGTAGATGAGGTTAATCTTATAATTTGAAACTCACAGCCATGTCCGACCTCTATACGTTGAAACTTGGTTTCTTCCGAACATCACAACTTTAGTCTAATGATAAATAGTTATTCTCTTCAGTCAGCATGCTGTAGAAGAGGTTAATCTTATAATTTCAAACTTTCAGCAATGTCTGACTTCTATAGATTGAAACTTGGTTTCTTTCGAACATACCAACTTTCGCCTATTCTCTATTGGTTGTTCTCTTTTCAGATGTTCCCCTGCTGTGAGGAATTCAATGTAACGTTTACAACGCGAGATAACTTCATGCGCCATATGAAATCAAAACACCCTAGCATAACATCTGCTTTATGTAAAGTTTGTAGTGTGTATTTCGCTAACGTAGAGCGATACGAGGCTCACTTAGTAGAAGCGCATCAGGTATCTACTTGCCCTCAGGTAATAGGAGAAAAGCGTAAAAAACGGATGTAGCTGTAGAAAGTACTAGTAGTAAAAAACCTAGAAAAAATCATGAACTTCAAACTATTCACTGCGAGCACTGTAACACTGATGTACCATCTTCACATTTTCAGGGACACTTACGGAGTAATGCACATAAAAATAATGCGTGTAGAAGTGGTAGTAACGCAAACATCGAGGAAATTAATACAGCATTTAAAAGTAGGATTTCTAGTTACAGAATTCGCACCAGTCAAAAGTTTCAGAGCACTTCAAACTTTTTAAATTGTGTTCAACCGGACGTACAACAGCTTCTTGCTAAATCTTTGTCCAATCATAATTTATTTAAAGTTAATTTTGAACTTTTCACCTTGTACATTAAAAGCACGGATGAATCCGAAATAACGGACATTAAATCATTTAATACGAAGAATTTTGTCATAAGTGAGTCGACTAATTTTGGTGATGTACTTGGGGATGTCTCTAACATTATTTCAACGAAGAGCGAGGAATTTCAGGAAAAGGAATCAGGGTGGGCTTTAGTTGAATTAATGTATCTAGAAGTTAACATCAATAAGTACAATCCTATGCGAGGATCTTCGCACATCGAGCTGCCGACATGGATTCAGCAAAGAAAAGCTGTTGTAAACATCCAAAACTATGACGAAGCATGTTTTGCATGGTCGGTGATGTCGGCTTTAAATCCTGCTAAATCGAATGTAGCGAATAGAACATCATCGTATCCACACTATTCAACGCAGCTAAATTTCGATAGTATAGAATTTCCTGTGCAGTTAAAAGATATTAAGCGCTTTGAAGAACTAAATAACATTAGCATTAATGTGTATGGTGTAGAGAAAAAGTCTGTAGTAGGCCCTCTGTGTTATACATGTCATAAGAAGAGTACTCATGTTAACTTACTCTATATCGAAAACAGTGAGAATAGCCACTTTTGCTGGATTAAAAATCTGAGTGGACTTGTTGGTAGTCAGTTGTCAAACAGGTGTAACAAAAAGTGGCTATGTGATGGATGCTTGCAGTATTTTAGAACTGAAGATCAGTTTACGAAGCATTCCCAGATTGACTGCAATCATGTACGTACAGAGATACCTACTACAGGCAATGATGGTTAAAATTTACAAATTTGCACAAGCAGATGTGGGTACCTTTCGTGATTTATGCAGACTTTGAAGCCATCCTCACGCCATGCAACACATTCTTACCTAATCCTGACAACTCTTTCACTAATACTACGTACATGCATGTCCCGTATAGCTTCGCGTATTACATCAAGTGTAGTTATGATAGTACGCTTAACAAGTTAGAGCTGTATCGAGGACCTGATGCTGCTAAAGTATTTTTAGAAAGACTTGAAAGTGATGCAGTTCGTCTTGGTCGTATTGTAAATAGTAATATTCCTATGAAGCCACTCACAGAAATTCAGTTAAATGATCATGAACGTGCTACAAAGTGTAGCATTTGTGATGGGGAATTTTCCGAAAATGACCCTAAAGTTTTTGATCATGATCATTTAACTGGTTTCTACAGATGTGCCGCTCATTATAGCTGTAATCTTAAGTACAGAGTTCCTAAATTTATCCCTGTAATTTTTCATAACTTATCTGGCTACGACTCACATTTCATCATTTCACAATTTGGAGCTTCAGATGAAAAAGTAGATATAATCCCTCAGAATAAAGAGCGGTACATTGCGTTTGCAAAGTCTGTAAAAGTAGATGCGGAGCATTCTATAAAACTGAGATTCCTTGACTCGTTTCGCTTTATGGCGAGCAGCCTCGATAAACTTTCTAGTCATTTACAGCCAGAACAATTTACGGAAATTCGTCGCGTTTTTCCTGAAGAAGCGCAGTTTAATTTACTTCGGCGTAAGGGTGTTTTTTGTTATGAATATCTTGACTGCTTAGGACGCCTCGAAGAACGTGCCTTACCATCGAAACAATCCTTTTACAGCTCGCTGAATTCAGCAGATATTAGTGATGATGACTATTTACATGCACAACATATCTGGGAGCAGTTCCACATTCAAACGCTAGGTGAATAATCTGACTTATATTTAAAGACGGATGTACTTTTGTTAGCTGATGTTTTTGAAAATTTTCGCTGTGTTTGCAAGAAAACCTACAGCCTTGACCCATGTCAGTATTTTACTGCGCCTGGGTTAAGTTGGGATGCCATGTTAAAATACACGCAGGTGAATTTGGAACTGCTAACCGATATTGATATGGTGCACTTTATAAAATCGTCTATTCAAGGCGGTCTAAGTCAGTGCAGTGGGCGGTATTCTAAGGCTAATAATAAGTACATGCCGAGTTTCGATTCCAGTCAGGAATCTCAGTATATTGTTTATCTCGATGCTAATAATCAGTATGGGTGGGCAATGAGTCAGCACCTACCGGTGAGTAGTTTCCGCTGGCTAACGCAGAGCGAAATTGATGCTTTACAGCTGCACGCCCTAGGCGATGAAGATGATAAAGGCTATTTACTCGAAGTTGACTTACAGTATCCTAAAGAGTTACACACCTCTCGTAATGACTTACCGTTCTGCCCTGAAAATGTGAAGTCCCCGTACATCGCGTCAACGACGAAAATGCTAATTGCTAATTTGTGTGATAAATCTAAGTATATCATTCATTACCGAAATTTAAAACAGTGTTTGCAGCATGGTTTGAAGTTATCCAAAATTCATCGCGTACTAGAATTTAATCAGTCACCGTGGCTAAAGCCATATATCGATCTGAAAAATAATTTAAGAACGAATGCGGTTAACGAGTTTGAAAAAGATTTCTACAAGCTCATGAATAACAGTGTGTTTGGTAAGACTATGGAAAATGTTGACAAACGCGTTGATGTAAAATTGATTACAAACTGGGGGAATATTAAGAAAAGGTATGGTGCTAACTATTTAATAAGTAAACCAAATTTCCACAGCTGCACCATCATACATGAGAATTTAGTTATTATACAGATGAATCGTGTTAAGGTTAAGTATGACAAACTTACCTACGTCGGCTTTGCAGTACTTGAATTGGCTAAAACACTCATGTATGAATTCCATTACGATTATATGATGAAGAAGTACGCGCATAATGCGCAATTGCTCTACACAGATACCGATTCGTTTATTTTTCAAATCAAAACTGATGACTATTACAATGATATAAAGCCAGACTTGGGTAGGTTTTATACAAGTAACTATCCTGCAAATAATCAATATCATCTACCGCTAGTGAACAAATGGTTCTAGGTAAAATGAAAGATGAATGTGCTGGGAATATTAACGATTCATTTGTAGGTACTAAATCCAAGTCATATTGCATAAAACTCTTAAATGAATTACAAATAAAGAGATTGAAGGGGGTTAAAAAGAATGTCGTTCAGAATCAGCTAAGTTTTGAAAACTATAACAATTGCATTAAAAGTAATCCACCTGTTTTGCTTTTTTTTTTTTTGCTAGGAGCTTTACGTCGCACCGACACAGATAGGTCTTATGGCGACGATGGGATAGGCAAGGTCTAGGAGTTGGAAGGAAGCGGCCGTGGCCTTAATTAAGGTACAGTCCCAGCATTTGCCTGGTGTGAAAATGGGAAACCACGGAAAACCATCTTCAGGGCTGCCGATAGTGGGATTCGAACCTACTATCTCCCGGATGCAAGCTCACAGCCGCGCGCCTCTACGCACACGGCCAACTCGCCCCCACCTGTTTTGCATAAGCAAATGTCTGTCATTAGAAGCATGAAGCACCAGTTGTACACTCATTTAATTAGTAAGGTAGCCCTTAATAGTGATGATTGCAAACGGTTTGTCATTCCAAATTCTACCAACACTCTAGCCTGGGGGCATAGTAGTATTGATCGGTACTACTTTACATAAAGCAGATGTGTGTAAACATTATGCTAGAGGTGTGTACTTTGTAATATATACGTTACGCTGTCTTACATCACAATTCACTGTACATATTGTATAAAGATAGGGAGAGGTACGCTGAGAGCGTAATACGGCATGTTTAAACTTGTACATACAAGAATTGCGTCGAGAATGGGAGAAGTACTCAAACATCACTCGATTTGTTTATCTCGCGCTAGTGAGGTTAAGTTGGTAGCACTGAGGTTTAGGCCCTCCAAGATGGCAGCACTGCCGATGACAGGTGACGAATTTGCAGCTACTGCGATAAAGAGGGCAGCACGGTGCTCTGTAGTTTAAAGATGGCGGATGACAGCTGTCAAAAAAGCACGTGGCTTTGCTTATCTCGCGCTAGTTAGGTTAAGTTGGTAGCACTAAGGTTTAGGCCCGCCAAGATGGCAGCACTGCCGATGACAGGTGACGAATTTGCAGCTACTGCGATAAAGAAGGCAGCACGGTACTCTGTAGTTAAAAGATGGCGGATGACAGCTGTCAAAAAAGCACGTGGCTGTCAGAAAGCACGTGGCTTTGTTTATCTCGCGCTTGTGAGGTTAAGTTGGTACTACTGAGGTTTAGGCCCGTCAAGATGGCAGCAGTGAGGTTAGCGATGAGTTGTTGTCTGTCAAGAAGCACGTGGCTGTCAAAGAACACGTGGCTTTGTTTACAAATTCAAATCTCGCGCTAGTTAGGTTAAGTTGGTACCACTGAGGTTTAGGTCCGTCAAGATGGCAGCAGTGAGGTTAGCGATGCGTTGTTGTCGATGACAGCTGTCAAAAAGCACGTGGCTTTGTTTACAAATTCAAATCTCGCGCCAAAATTCAAATTTCCCGCCAAAATTCAAATTTCCCGCGGGAGGCGGAGGGGCCCCTGGGAGCCCGGAGGAGGAGGCGGCGGCAGAACCATCCAATTATACTACTGGCACACGCTGCTAATAGGTCTATGGAGGTAATGCGGGAAGTTTTCCAAGATCGTGTGGTTAATTATGTCCCAAGATATCATGATTTAAATCGCTATGATTATTACCTGTGGGGGATGCTGAAGGGAAAAGTATATGTGAACAACTCTCACACACCGGGAAAGTTGGTCGTGCGGTTAGGGGCGCGCAACTGTGAGCTTGCATCCGGGAGATAGTGGGTTCAAACCCCACTGTCGGCAGCCCTGAAGATGTTTTTCCGTGGTTTCCCATTTTCGCACAAGACAAATGCTGGAGCTGTACCTTATTCAAGGTCACATCCGTTTCCTTCCCACTCCTAGGCCTTTCCTATCCCATCGTCGCCATAAGATCTATCTGTGTCGGTACAACCTAAAACAAATAGAAAAAACTCTCAAACAAGAGAAGAACTACAAGAGAACATTACACAAGTTATTTCGAACATCACACTGGCTGAGATTCGCCGAGTGTCAGCAAACCTATTTACGAGGTGTCAGGCATGTTTGACAGCTGAGGGGCAACATTTTCAACATCCACTGTAATGCCAGGTAAGTTGTAGACTAATAGTTTCACTAGAAATGGATTTATATGTGTGATTGCCTGAGTAGTGGGGAGGAAAAGCGTGCATTATACCGGCTAGCGACCGAGTGTCATTGCGCTTGCGAGTGGTGCTGCGGAACTAGCTACAAAGGAAGACCTTGTCTTTCGATGTTACCAGCTGCCCTGTTTGATTGAATTCTTTTCCCATTGTATTCAATAATTGTATGTTGTGGGGCCTCCGGAGAGGCCTAGTGCAGGTCTTTGATTTGACGTTAGTAGGCGACTTGCGCTTCGTGATGAGTATGAAATGATGATGAAGATGGCCCCTGACTGTGCCGGTAATCGAACCCGGGACCCCTGTGACCAAAGACCAGTACGCTAACCATTTAGCCATGGAGTCGGAGAGGTCTGAAATAAGATGTACTTAGTCCTGTAAAACAAAGAATGTGTTTGGATATGAGGATGGTTCCCTATACCGTACATATACCAAGACTGCTTCCTACCCAAAACTAGCTCTCGGTAATTGCAAAGAATAAAACAGTTCAAGCATCATATTATCTTATTTGGCTTCACAGGTACTAAGAGTCATTTTAAATAAGCAGACAGTGACAATGTTGAACGTTAAGAATTGCTGCCAGTGTGATTCAAAGAAAATTACTGCTTTTATACTATGAGGGCTTTAAAAAAATTTGAGTGTTACCGGTAATTTTCTACTGATATATAGGATTGTTCTAAAGCCAGATTTGATTCAATTTAGCCCATTTTATGCATTACTTGTTTATTCTTCAAATTACTGTTGCTATATTCGGTTTAAACACTTATACCTGTAAATATTGGTGAAAGGTATCTTGTGTTATCTTCAGTGGCACTGACTTTGGTAGGGGAAAGGTTTTCTCTGCCCCCTCCCCCACCAAAAATGTTCTCAGAAGGCAGAGTGTCATTTTTCACCCCCAAAAGAATTATCCTTCTAGGTGGTAAGTCCTCTTACACTACCTCCCTTGAAACGTTGGTTGAGCGATGATTGACGGGTGACCCGAGTCGACTGCTCCAGGACTTCCTGAGTTTCCGTCAAGGTAAAGACTAGAGAGTTATAGGAAAATATACATTTCGTAAGTGTGAGTTAATGCAGCATGGCCAGAAATGGAGGTATTCGAGCAAAGGTAAGTTCAACCGTATTGTAAGATCAATCGAGAAATTATTTCAAACAGTGTAATAAGAAAGGTGCGTGACGAGATATGTGAACGGCCATCGAAGTTGGTAAGAAAGCACAGACCGATACTTGGTGACGCTAAGCACTTGTTTGATTGTTTATTATAAAATGATATTGGGGGATCAGAAAGAAACATTGCAGCCAAGTGAAGAAACTTGCAACCTGTGTCTAAAAATATACAAGAAGTTCACGGTGCTCTAGCCTTTATGGACGTAAGATTCAGCCTTGAAGATAATATGTTCCTTGCAATGACAGAGAGAATGACATTATTGTGTTTTCTATTGTATTAAATTTGAAGTACCGGTGTAAAAGAGAAAGGTTTTACATCCAAGCCGCTCGCAGAAAAGTTAATGTTACGGTACTCTCCCTTAGCTCAATGACAGTATGAAATTGAATTCCATCAACATTCCGAGGATTAGTACCTATTAATGCTTGTATAAAATAAATGAGGTGGCAAATACAATACGTCTGATAGGTCTTACCCATAGTTGAGCATCAAGTCCTAGAATAGTTCTTGGCATGTAATGGTGTATAAATATCAGACACCCGTATGTGGGGTGGGTAGATTCACTGGCACATTATGGTGCGTAAAATTCAGGCACCCAGCATCTCTAAAAATACACCCGATGAAAAGGTTGCTATTAGTAATGTAAGCCTTGTGGTGTACTGGTTAACATTGTTGGCTACCATCCCTGTGGTCCGGGTTCGATTCCCGGCTCTGCCAAGAAATGTAATTCTGGCTAGAGGTATTGGTGATTTGATGCCACACGCCCAAATATGAATATTTCCATTCAAAGTTTGGGAGAGATTTGAAAAAGTACGTTAGGTTTTATGTCGGCTATCAAAAAGACAGAAATAGATGAGTATATCGGTCTTAAAAATAACTGTAAGCATGAAGAAAATAATTGAACTTAAGATTTCTTTAAGTGCAAAGCTGAGGAATTCTTGGAAACTGTCAAAACTTGCTGATGAGTAAGATGAGTGAGATAACAAGAGTAGATAATGAAGAACAACTTCCAATTTTTATTAATCATCGACACTATTTACCTGCACGGCCAGTAGAGAGTGCAGTATGATGAAGTAAGCCTGAGGCGGTTTTCCCTGTCGTTCCACTTGAGTCAGGCTACTGTTGGGTACGGGATGGAGTAATATTTGTGTATACTTCTATGGAATGAGAACTGTTGTAGAGTCAGTGGCACTGAGTAACAGGGGCAGTGTATTGTCCTGCTGTTTAACACTGTTAAATAGTTGCTGTGTAGTTGTTCATTGTATGCGATTGTGGAATTTCTCTGAAGATGAACCGAGAACAGATCATCATGTGTTGTGTGGCCGGTAGCCCTGCGTTGAAACCTAGCCCTCAGCATGCAACTGCTGTGTGACATGACCGACTTGCGAGCGCAAGTGAAAAGCCTGTCAATAAGGAGTAGAGAGCCTTCAGGTACGTAAAGACTGTCCAGCCGGAATCCCACTGTGAGATACTTGTAAATAGACGGCAATTAGTGAGTGTGGCCATTCTTGGTTGAATAGAACTATATGTGTGTGCATTTATTGGGTTATCCTGAAATAAATTAGAGTAATGAAACAGACGGGGTTTTATTTGTAACACTATTAAGCAGGTGAGCGATTTGTGAAACTAACAACAATGTTATCTCAGGTGAAATGAACCTAATGTGTGTCTTACTCAGTAATCTCAATATATAAACAGGATACACAACAGGTATGCTTTGGAGTGGCAAAAATCGTGACGTTCGGTTTTTGTTACGTTGGCAACTATGTACGTACTGAATGTGAATTTGTCATTCGTGATTCTTATTGGCAAATATATTTCTAGATGAGTTTTCATCATTTTTGAATGATAGAATGGTGAAGTATTGCGTGGCGTATGGCTGTAAAGAGCTCCAGAGAAAAGGATGTGGAGTTTAGTTTCACAGGTAAGTTATTTTAGTACGTAACAAAGGAGGAAACTGGTTGATGTCGGACATAACCTCAAGCGGTACATGGCATTTATTTTTATGATTTGCTTGTTTATACAGGTTTCCATTTTCTTGGCCTGATATTCTGAAGAAGTAGGTTCAAGCAATACGCGGAGAATAGTGGTTACCCATAGCATACAGTATTTTAAAAAAATACATTATGCAGCAAACATTTTACACCTAATAGTTATCAGTCAAGAACTGCGCACCTGTAAAATTACTGAAAGAAGATGTTGTGCCATCAATCTTCAATTTTTCAGGCCATCTTCAAAGAAAGATTGTTACAAGACGACAGCTGGTTCTCAAAGGACCAGTCCTTAATCTGATTAGTATGAGACCTATACATTTCCTTATAGAAAAATACATTTAACAAAGGTATTATTCTTATGCATTTAAATGTTTGATGTTTTTCTTTGCAAAATAAGAGGAAGTGGCAGGTGTTTCTGTACAAGATCAAGAGTTTCCTGATAATATGAAAATAGACAATCAGACTCAAACAGATAGTCTCCCACAATCTCCTGTGAAAACAGAATTGATAAAGAAAATCAAAAGGCTTCAGATGATTGTTTATAGCAGGAATAAGAAGATAAGTAACGTGGCGGAATTAATTTCAGTTATCAAAAAGAAGGGGCATCTAAGTACTGACTTAGAAAGCATTTTGAAATTTCATTTCAGTGGCTTTCCGTTGCACTTCATAATGAACCAGTTTCAGAAATCTGAAGTCGAACCAGCAAGAATGTACAGTGATATCATGAAACAATTTGATTTAACATTGCACATTCATTCCCCAAGAGCATACAAATATGCAAGAACACTGTTTCCATTGCTACACCCTAACCGCACTAGGTCATGGATTTCTTCAGTGAACTGTGAACCAGGATTTGTTTCTGATGTGTTTGAATTTTTGAGAGAAAACTGTGATAAGTTATTACACTTAAAAGAATGTGCTTCAGTGTTTGACAGTATATTGATTAGAAAGCAGTTACTATGTGATGATAGTAATAAAGTTAAAAGAGCTTATGTTAATGTTGGTCAGATCGTTTCAACAGAGGTAGATGATTTGGCTAGGGAAGCTCTAGTTTTTCAAATTATGACTCTGGAAAAAGTTTAAGTGACCAGTGGCCTATCTTTTTGTAAATAAGTTTCCTGCTGATCTACTGACACAGTTAATAAAAACTTGTCATATTAAATTGTATGAAGTTGGTGTTGTGATACGTATTGTTACGTGTGATAGTCCTTTTGTTAATGTTCAAGCTCTGAGAAACTTGGGATGCTGTTATGAAGGTGAGTGTGTTGTATATCTCATTTTAAACACCCATGAAATGATTGTAATGTTTATGCAATACAGTGCTGGATCCATGTCATATGCTGAAATTAGCAAGAAATACTCTAGCAGATAAGAAAATAATTAAAACTGTGGATGGAGATATGAAATGGGACTATATTGTCAAACGTCATTCGTTACAGGAGAACGACTGCTTAAAGTTTGACAATTCATTATCATTCAGCATTTTCAATCTTATAACAAAAAATGAATGTGTCCTTTGCTGCTAAGACCTTGAGTTCAAGCGTTCCAGATGCACTTGAATTCCTTGAGGCACATAAGCGTCCTGATTTTCAAGGTTCAGCTGCAACAGTTTCTTTCATAAAAAAATAGATAGGTTGTTTGACATCCTTAATTCTCGAAATGCCTTCAGTCGAGGATTCAAACAACGTAGGATGGTTAGAAAATGTGAACTTCTATCAAAATTATTTTGATGAAATGGAAAGTTTCTTGAAGTCAGTGACTATTGAGGATGTTCCTATTTTGTTACACCCCCGTAAAACATTCGCATTGGGTTTCCTGTTCTGTATGAAAAGTATAGGCATGTTGGTACCAGAATTTCTTTTCAGAGAGAGTGACCCATTCAAATATTTTTTGACATACAAGGTATTACAAGATCATACTGAATTGGTTTTTTTGCTGTATTCGAGCTAGAGGTAGTTGGAATAATAATCCAGACACACTATAGTTTCAGCAGTAGCATATGCTGAGTCTAAGACATGGGCTACCACTCCCTACTTACGTTACCCCTTTTCGATGGTTGATTTAGTAAATTTCATGCCTTTTAAGAGTTTTGAGCTGTAGCCTACTGTGTTGTCTAGGCTCCTTCACAAGCTACTGTCCTGGCCTCTGCTACTGTCAATACTCAACGCCTGATCAGTGGAGATGGTAGCTTAATGTTTAGCAAATGAAAGTCCGGCTTTGTGGCTAAATGGATACAATGCTTGCCTTTGGTCCAATGGCCCCGGATCAGTTCTCAGATTCAAACCCCTTGTACCGTTAATTCCCCTGGCTTGGGGACTGGGTGTTTATAACGTCTTCGCCATTCATTTCATCCTCATTAGGTTACCTCCAATCCTATACAGATGCGATGGACCATTATTATTAATATTATTATTATTAAATACAAATGTTGAATCTTACAGCATTACCAGGGATCGTACACATCACTCACTTGTTTATTAGCTTCCTCGGGAGATCAGTAGTGGTGTCCAACCCATGATCACGGGTTCGATTCCAACCAACAAAAGAGAACATTAAACCTGAAAGATTGCATTTCTTTTTAGGAAAGCATGGCTGTTAGTAAGCAGTGACGATCTGATGGACCGAAGCCTAGCACAGCTATTCCCCCCCACCGGTCCCTGCACCTATCGGGCAAACATCAGCAAGCCGCCCAAGGTGGGTCGAGGGGAAAGGGACGCAAAGCCTGGGCTGCAATATCTGCCTCCGATTCCTTGCTCTCAGAAATACATGCGACTTTTTTTTTTCCAGTTGCTTTGATATTTTGTCAATGGAACAATATGTCAGATGCTTACATTATAATGTGCTTTAGATTTCCATCGTTCTCATTTGAGGTGTGGGCTTCACCGATAGCCTTGGTAACCCTCAGTATACACCACTGAGTTTCAGTCAGCTCTCAAATCACTGTTGAGCTAGTTCAACTGCCAATGTGATTAATTTAGAATCAAACTGCAGCTCATGCCTCGTAAGGTGCAATCAGAATCAAATAATGATGACTATTTGGATTCAGAATGTTTAGTTTATTGTAATGCACTGGATGCAGCAGAACTGTGTGATTATGTAAACAACATTGTTTATTATATATTATTTGTAAGAAATTGTTGAAGACCATACAGTACCGGGCAAGTTGGCCGTGCAGTTAGGGGCGCGCAGCTGTGAGCTTGCATCCGGGTGATAGTGGGTTCGAACCCCATTGTCGTCAGCCCTGAAGATGGTTTTCCATGGTTTCCCATTTTCACACCAGGCAAATGCTGGAACTGTACCTTAATTAAGGCCACAGCTGCTTCCTTCCCCCCTCCTAAGCCTTTCCTATCCTATCGTCGCCATAGGACCTATCTGTGTCGGTGCGACGTAAAGCCAGTTGCAAAAAAATTAGACCATACAAAGCTGTGAATGTGCTGCAATGCTGACAGTGTCTATTAACCAGGCCATAGATCATACTTATTTTAAAACTCCTACATCAGATCCAACTGCTTTTACACAGCAAGTTTCCAGAGGTGGTCTTAAATTTGCTTCAGAAGCAATGTTTAAAATAGTACAGTAGTCAGAGAAGTGGTTCCGCTCTCTCATGAGGTTTTCAGATTGGAGCAAGCCATATATGCATGCTCACTTTGTTTATTCTGTGTCTCACTATTTTAATCTTCATTGCCCAAATATTGTTCAAATTAACCACACAATTAATTCTGCTATTGATGTTGAAGATTTACATGAGACCAAGGTATTGAAAGACATTGTCTCTACATACAGTATATTTCAGTTAGATTAAGAGCACATTCAAGAGCAGTAACAAACAGTGCTACAAATGCTACTGTACGATGAAAGCTGACAAAACTCATCTTATTTTCCAATGTGTAGTTTACAGCTGAATAATGTATGCTGCTCCTGTAATACCGGTACGTAATTTTTATTTCTGAAATTCTAAATATTTGTCAACTTTTTCAGTTTTGCTATAGTAATATACAAAAGGTATGGTATAAAATGTGAACTTGTATTCATCATTTTCATTTTCCCTTGTCCAGCTCCTGCCAGGTCGGGATGTTGATGGTACTTCTCCACCGTTGCTTGTCCTTCCACTACTTCTCTTCAGTAATTGTATTACATTCCAGTCTACTTTTTGATATATTGTTCTTGACAGAGTATATCCATCTTTCTATGGGCCTCCCTCTTGCCCTCTATCTTAGCCACCAACGCTTGTTTTGGTATCCTTCCCTCCTCCTCCAGCCGGGCTGAGTGGCCCAGACGGTTGAGGCGCAGCCTTCTGGCCCCAACTTGGCAGGTTCGATCTTGGCTCAGTTCGGTGGTATTTGAATAAGTCAGCCTCATGTCGGGAGATTTACTGGCACATAAAAGAACTCCTGCGGGATGAAATTCCAGCATCTTGGCATCTCTGAAAACCATAAAATTAGTTACTGGGACGTAAAGCCAATAACATTATTATTATTATTATTTCTTCCTTCCTCCATCCTCATAACATGTCTCAATTTATTCTTCTCCATTCTCTGTTTTTCTACGTATTTCTTTTCTGACCTCAACATTTCTTACTCTGTCTCTCCTTGTCTTCCCTAGCATACTCCTCAGGAACTTCATCTCACCGGCCTGAATTTTACGCTCATCTCTTGCTGCCAGTGGCCAAGTCTCTGATGTATACATTAATATAGGTGTTTAATACATCTTGTTCATTATCTCTTTACATTTCATAGGAATGTTCCATACCAAGTTCCTTACATTCTGGTAGAACATATTTCCCACTTGTACCCTTCTGCTGTATCCAACCTTGCATCTTGCATTCTTTCACCTCCCAAATATTTGAAGCATTCAACAAACTCAAGATTTTGTCCTCTGATACGAACGATACCTTTCTTTCTCTTTCTCCTCTTGTCATCACCACTGTTTTGCTCTTATATTATGTAGTTTTCATTTTTATTTAACTTCTCCTGTGCTTTCAATATAAGTGGTCCATTATTGGAAATTATAAATTCTGCAGCTAACTCATTCTTGGTTGCCAATGTTTGTGTCCAGCGTGCCAGTTTGGGCTTATTAGTCGGTAACTAGCACACCTACCAAGACGCATGGCTAGTGCAATTAGTGGAGGCCACTATGTAGTCTTTTTTGAGACACTGGCAGTGCCAATGGATAATGAGAGAATTTACCTCTTACAAAAATTGATGCCTGGTAGGCCATCAGATGATGTCAACCAAGAATGAATTAGCTCTAAAATTTATATTTTGCTATAATGGACCATTGATATTTGAATTATGAATTTACTCATTCAGTACAATTCTTTCAGGTTCCCAATGGGAACTGCTGTTCTTGCTGGTGAGACCTAGTGTTTACAGTGCACTATGTCATCTGGTATGGGCTAGAACAAATTTTACTCTCATTGATCTGTCCCAATCTCATCCTTGGCTTTGGCAATATGAAAGTGACTGAGGTATTAGCGAAGCTAGTAATGCCATTCCTTATGCAGCCAGTCCCTGCTATGAATGGTGTGAAAATGTTACTCATATAGTCGGTTGGTTCATGCATTTCAGTTGTCTTGGCAGGCTAATATGTAATAGCAACTTTTGGCCCGGTGAGGAAAAGAACGGGAAATGACCTCACTCCTCATTTCCGTAGAATACCTCTTCAGTGATTCCTACATCATCTACGACAGCTGATGGCGGAGCTATTCGGGATCGGACCAGCCTGTGGGCTGAATACTCAGTATACTTACATGGTAATCAAAATCTGTATCATATGATGGCCTAGCAGGCATCAGTTTTTGTAAGTGAGATCAAGACTCTCATAGTGCATTGGCACTTCCTGTAGCTCCAGGTAACCTACGCAATGGCCTTCATTACATGTACTAGCCATGCGTCTTCGTAGGTGTACTAGTTACCAACAGATGAGCCCAAATTAACACACTGGGGCGAAACACTGGTAGCCAAGAATGAGTTAACTGGGAAATTCCTTATTTCCAATAATGGACCATTTATAGAGAAATTGTGAATTTAGACTACTCACCTGGGACAAATGTTTCAAGTTCCCTATGAGAACCAAAGTTTGTATCATATAATGGCCACCGGGCGAGTTGGCCGTGCGGTTAGGGGCGCGTGGCTCTGTGCTTGCATCTGGGAGATAGTGGGTTCGAATCCCACTGTCAGCAGCCCTGAAGATGGTTTTCCATGGTTTCCCATTTTCACACCAGGCAAATGCTTCCTTCCAACTCCTAGGCCTTTCCTATCCCATCATCGCCATAAGACCTACCTGTATCGGTGCGACGTAAAGCCACTAGCATTTAATCACTTAATCACTGATTTTGAGTTCTTGACAACATAACCAATAGCAGCTTAGCTATTTTCGCCGACTAATCGAATAGACTTAGCCAGCGTTCTGATATGTAATGTTCAATATATGTAAAGATTGTTGAAACGTATAATAACTGAAATTAAATCAACTATATGCTATGAACGTAATGTCTGAGTAAATAAATTGGTGAGAAAACATTGATCTATATTAACAAAATATAACACAATTTTAGGAATATATACATCCATACAGAATGTCACGTTGTAGCAAGAAGCTGGATTTGTCTCTATGGCGGGAACACATTGTAGGTTCAAATGCTTGCTAAGTGTAACTAAAGGGGAGTGCTATTTCATGGTCAATGGTGAGGTCAAACCCTACCTGGTTACCTGGAGCTACAGGAAGTGCCAATGCACTATGAGAGTCTTGATCTCACTTACAAAAACTGATGCCTGCTAGGCCATCATATGATACAGATTTTGATTACCATGTAAGTATACTGAGTATTCAGCCCACAGGCTGGTCCGATCCCGAATAGCTCCGCCATCAGCTGTCGTAGATGATGTAGGAATCACTGAAGAGGTATTCTACGGAAATGAGGAGCCACTAATCATTTAATGGCCTAGCAGGCATCAATTTTCATAAAAGAGACCAAGTCTCCAAGTAGCTTACGCAGTGGCCTCCACTACCCATCCCACCCTCTACCAGCCTCTTCCATCCATGGAACGTCGCCTGGTTTACATTGTTCTGCGTCTCCCACCTCTCTATCGCACCAAAGAGCACTATATCATATTCCCAAACTGAACACCCACGTCCCCCTCCTGTTCCAAAGATTCCTCGATAAAGCCCTGATCCCCAACAAACCTGTCACATCCCCACTCTGGTCACTACCCTTTAAGGCCCCTCGACATAACTTATCCCCGCTCCACTTTTACCACATCCTCATCCAACCCACAGACCGGCCACCCCTGTAGAGACGACTGTGTACCCCACACATTCTCTCCACACATCATTAGCTGCCTAGTCCATCTCATAGGTCACTATTACTTTTCGATATTCCAGTTCCTAAGACACTACATTGACCACCTCACCATTGACCATGAAATAGCACTCCCCTTTAGTTACACTTAGCAAGCATTTGAACCTACAATGTGTTCCCGCCATAGAGACAAATCCAGCTTCTTGCTACAACGTGACATTCTGTATGGATGTATATATTCCTAAAATTGTGTTATATTTTGTTAATATAGATCAATGTTTTCTCACCAATTTATTTACTCAGACATTACGTTCATAGCATATAGTTGATTTAATTTCAGTTATTATACGTTTCAACAATCTTTACATATATTGAACATTACATATCAGAACGCTGGCTAAGTCTATTCGATTAGTCGGCGAAAATAGCTAAGCTGCTATTGGTTATGTTGTCAAGAACTCAAAATCAGAACGCACAATGTGTTCCAGGTATAGAACTGATGTAGCCTATTGCTAAAATGTGGCAAGCTGTACATGTTCCAAATTGTATTGTATATAGTTGGTATAGATCAATGTTATGTTTAAGTACTTTGTAACATTCAATATTTTCTTAGCAGGTTGCAGAATTTATTCATTCGTTTCATAACTAATAACACTAATTTTGTATTTGTTTATAATTATGTGGCAGAAAGCTTACTAGGCCTATTTATTTAAATACTATCATTAATAATACTGCAGAAAATAGTGAAGTTCCTATGGTACTGCTGTTAAAGTAATAAGCCTGTATTATCGTATTATTGTTTCTTGATATGTGTAATCAAGCAAAATCTTCTGTTCACATGCAGATGGTAGAAGACCACAAAACTAATTCATTAAAAATAAAAATTAAGAAACCAGAAGAGAGAGAGAGAAAAATATAAAGACTATCGTACAGAACAATGTGTATACCACAAGACTCCCTAGCTAAGAGCAAACAATCCATTCTCCCACTCCTATCATCTCTATTTACCCTCCCCCACATCTAACACATCACCTTAACCCCCTCCCCCCGTACTAGGTGGCCTGTCTCACCCTGTAGGGGAGGAATTAAAGCTTGAATAGATAGCCTCCACTACGTGCATTAGCCATGCATCTTGGTAGGTGTGCTAGTTACCAACTGATGAGCCCAAATTGGCACACTGGGGTGAAATGCTGGCAATCAAGAATGACTTTGCTAGAAAACTTATCATATCCATTCATATTGGAATTATGAATTAACTCATTTCGGACATATATTTCAGGGAATCAGAATCTGTACCTTCTCCTCTGCTGTCATAGCCAGATCCTACATATGCACAACTATGTAGGTACGTCTATCTATGTTTTTTTTAATCCCTGACCCATACTGTATAGAAAATACTTTTCTCATATATTTCTTTCAGATACGACATGCTTATATTGGACGAGGGCATTTAACCGTAGGGAGGTAGGGTTTGTGAAATATCAAGGGCCACGAACATTGGGAGTGTAATGTAATGTGAAGCAACATTATATATTAAGATGCCGGACTGAGTGACTCACGCGGTTGAAGCGCTGGCCTTCTGACCCCTCCTTGGCAGGTTCAATCCTTGCTCAGTATGGTGGTATTTAAAGGTGCACAAATAAATCAGCCTCGTGTCGATAGATTTATTGACATGTAAAAGAACTCCTGCGGGACTAAATTCCGGCACCTCGACGTCTCCGAAAACCGTAAAAGTAATTAGTGGGACGTAAAACCAATAAATTTATTATTATTATTATTAAAACATATGAAGATTAAAATCTTCCCTTTTTTACTGGAAGATTTAAATTTAAATAATAATAGAACAAACAACCAAATTTTATAGTCATTACCAAAAGTGTGCTGACCACATTAGGTTATTGTTTTTATATCCCCCTAACTACTTTTACGGTTTTCGGAGACGTCGAGGTGTCGGAATTAAGTCCCGCAGGAGTTCCTTAACGTGCCAGTAAATCTGCTGACACTAGGCTGACGTATTTCGACACCTTCAAATGTCACCGGACAGCCAGGATCGAACCTGCCTAGTTGGGCGATCACATAAGGTTGGTTGCAAGTAGTTAACACAGGTACAGGCCTAAAGAATCTTAAGACAGCCTAAAGATAATTCAATTATTAGTACCCAAGAAAAGTGTAATATCACAAAGTTTGTAATGAAAAGCTATTTTCCGCTTTTTTAAATGCGACTATTTACTACCGTTTACCTTCAAGGTACATTCACACCAGATTCAGATTAAACGAATAATTTTAACAAACCGCTTCAGTATTAATTTTTTTTCGTCACAACTTATAAAAACATCAAGTCGTTTAAATTTGAAAATATTCGTTCATAATAGTGGTTTAAAAAGGCCAATATTTTTCTGATTCCAGTAATGTTTGCATGACTATATACAGGACACGAGTAAGAGAGAGACAGACATACGTTCAGTCATGGCGGACCGCTAACTCTGTCGTAACGGTTTTCCATCATGCAGTGCTACCTCCAGTATATATTAGAGCTCAGTGGTCTTACTGCTACACCCTTTCTGATAGTACAAGTGCCTTAAGCATTGCAGGCAATACCCCCACTTAGGCCAGAGGCATTCTGAGTTGGAGTGTACTTGCGGTGGGGTCGCCAGTTGCTTTCTGCTCTTTATCTAGCCAACAGCTCATAGGCCACACATCCAGTACTGACCAGATTCCGATTGTTTTCCATACAGACCGCACTGTACCACATATATATTAATATATATATATATCACTATATTAATCTTCTTATAAGCTATAAATTTCATATATATATATATATATATATTGTGTACTGAAGTGCAATCACAAGGAATAAATTGACAAGAGGGTTCACCTTTTCCATACAAGTAAATAATATTACATCAGACTTGGACTAGTTTCAGCTACTTAGTGGCCATATTCTTCTTCTTTATCTGTTTACCCTCCAGGGTCGGTTTTTCCCTCGGACTCGGCGAGGGATCCCACCTCTACCGTCTTAAGGGCAGTGTCCTGGAGCTTCAGACTCTGGGTCTGGGATACAACTGGGGAGGATGACCAATACCTCGCCCAGGCGGCCTCACCTGCTATGATGGAAAGGGCCCTGCGGGAGGAAGCGAAGATTGGAAGGGATAGACAAGGAAGAGGGAAGGAAGCGGCCGTGGCCTTAAGTTAGGTACCATCCCGGCATTTGCCTGGAGGAGAAGTGGGAAACCACAGAAAACCACTTCCAGGATGGCTGAGGTTGGAATCGAACGCACCTGTACTCAGTTGGCCTCCAGAGGCTGAGTGGACCCCGTTCCACTTTTCAAATTCAGTGACAGAGCCTGGAATCGAACCCGGGCCTCCGGGGGTGGCGGCTAATCACACTAACCCCTACACCACAGAGTCGGACGGCCATATTCAGCCAAATAAAATTAAACAGATTATGTGAAAACCACCTTAAAAGGACTCCTTTGTTTACTTGCTTGCCTGCTTCCTTCAAGCGAGTGCTTGTTCTACATTAGATATTTACCGTACTTCTTTACCTGAGGTCCTAAGTCCACTTACAGACATCATATTATGTGCTAGTGGCTCTTTTCGCACCGACACAGATAGGTCTTATGGCGACGATGGGATAGGAAAGGCCTAGGAGTTGGAAGGAAGCGGCCGTAGCCCCAGCATTTGCCTGGTGTGAAAATGGGAAACCACGGAAAACCATTTTCAGGGCTGCCGACAGTGGGATTTCAACACACTATCTCCCGGATGCAAGCTCACAGAACGCACACCCCTAACCGCACGGTGAACTCGCCCCGTCATCACATTATGACAAGAAGATTGTAACCGTAATTTTGTTATTGTAGGTCTGTGTATTTTAATGCTATAATTATTCCTGCAACATTGTCTTTGTCTGGTATACATATAAAATTTAGTTATCAATCTATTTCTTATAATATTACTCTTCTTTTGAGGCCTAATCATATATTTAATTCATTTTCATATCATAATATTTAAAATTTCTAAGTCCGACTCCTTGGCTGAATGGTCAGCGTTAAGGCCTTCGGTGCAGAGGGTCCCAGGTTCGGTTCCCGGCCGGGGATTTTAATAGCGTCTGATTAATTCTTCTGGCCGGCAGAGTGGGCGTGTGTCCCAACACTTTCATCTTCATATAACATACTATACTACCAAGCATCACAGAAAACACGCAATAGTGATTACATCCCTTCATATAGGGTTGGCGTCAGGAAGGGCATCCGGTCGAAAGACAGGGCCAGGTTCACATGTGCGACATCGTTCGCACCCGCGACACCACAGGTGTGGGAAAAAGCGATAGAAGAACATTTAAAATTTCTTAACCATTTCATACGCATAGGATGAGATCTCCCTATGGTAATGGAATAGACCATACTGCCAGCAACCCTACTCCGAGTGTCGGGTAGTTGAAGGAATATCCTTAAAGCCAAGAGATCAATGTAAGTGCCAGTTCCATCAGCTGGTGTGGCAGCAGGGCGAGTATAAGAGGGGATGCCGTTACCGATATAGTGAAGAGCAACAGCCAAAGCCGGCTGTTAACACGAGGACAATTTACTGTACAAATACACTTAAAGAAAAGGGGATTCTATCTTACCATATGAAGTAATGACTATCCTGTTCAGATGTGATCTCAATGTAGTATAGTAGTACTCTATAACTGTCACTACCATCAGGTATGAGGAGTTCTTCAAGCTATCCATTCCTCACTTGTAACGCGGTGATGCGCTCTTTATCCTTGAGTAACGGGTAGATATTAGGTGCTCCACAGTGCTCCAATCTGCCATTAGCCAGTTCTTTTAATTTGTATTTCCTGCCAGATGTTGAAGGTACTTCATTAATCTGATGGGTGTAGTACAACACTATGACACATCTGACATGTGATGAAGTTATAGACCTTCATTTAGTTTTTTATTTCAACATGCATAGTCCAGACCTTTTCTCACTACCTGCATATGATCTCTCTCTGACCTGCGCTGTCCAAAGACAGAAAACCTAGTGCATCGTCCTCCCGAAACATGATTACATTATATGATGGACGGATACAAGGTTCATAAAAAAATAGGACAGATCTATTCATTCTCTGCTCTCAGGTACACCAGCCTCTTAAACACAATATAGTTTCTTTCATCTTCTTAAATTTAAAGCCTATTGAATTCAATACTTACCTCAGATGGATGTGACTCGTCTTGTAATACAGCAACCTTGAAAGGAAATGATTCTGGATCCACCTTATTCAATACCAATACAGAACAGCCTGCATAGTTCACCTCTTCTCGTCAACATTTTGAGGCACAGTGCCGGACATTGCGTGTGTTGTGCTACTCTTCAAGGGTTTGCGCCGAGCTTCATACAAGTGACTGATCTTCAACTTCTTCTGGATTTTGTGATTTAAAATCGCACAGTGCTAATCCTTATTGTCTTATAATGCCTCTTCAACTGCTTTTGAAAGGCTTATCCTTTAATGTCTTGTTTTCCTATGCATTGTTTTTGTATTTTTAATCGGCTGATGATGACCCAGATTGGTGGTCGAAACCGGTACCGCTTTTAATCAAATAAGAATGTAACACTACACTTCTTACTTAATTGTATTGAATAGGTTAAACCATTTTATTTCTTATTTCAATTTAATTTAGAATACAATATATTCAATCAACGGCATCAGCAAAAATCTTGCACAAGACAGTTCAACACTCGGCGTACAAAAGCCGACAGCACAGCTAATTAGGCACCATTCCTGCTAGCACATACCTCAGTATTGCCAAGCTGTGCACAGTAGGGATGGGAATTTCTTTTACTCGAGAGAAATGGCCAAAATCTGAAGAATCTCAAAGCATCTCGAGAGCTAGTGAACAGCGCCGCATTCTCTTGAGCTCCTTTGCGAATTACAACAAAATGCTGGCGTTAGAATTTCTTGTTCAAAGTGCAGTATTTGGATTATTTTAAATGACTGAATTTTTAGTTGATCTGCCTTGGAACACTTCAAATATTTCTTTTGACCTTTTATTTAGGTTTATATGAACACAACTGCTTATTTACAGAAAGGAATGATATAGAAAAGAACTAAGTTTAGATGGTCTTAAAGAATGAACACAAAAATCAAACAGTTCATTCCTAACCCTCCTAATGGGTTCTTGGGCTGTGAAATAGTGGAACACTATTTTACATTATGTTATGCACTCTGAGTACTGTATCGCATTCACGCCAGTCCAATGATTAGGCTTAAATGAAGCGACTGATTTTTGCTCGTGGGTTGAGTGTGATGTCGCAAACTTACCTATAGCTTGTTTGTGTATCATTTCTTGTGAACAGAAGGCCAAACTTCTGTTCATGATACAACCTATTGTCCCTTTGGGCAGGATGTCAAAGCCTGTTGTTCTCAGTGTGCCCACGTAACTGATGTAAGAAGCGTGCTTATGTTCGAGAGTCTAATGAGGCATGCTTTTGTGAGAAAAGCATTGAGAAGTTCTTGCAATTCTTGAGAGATGCCCTCTTGTTTCCCGTTCCGTAGTGCGCAGTGACAAAGCATGGAACTAGAGATATTCAATACTGGCTTAACGGAAACATCTTCCACAAGAGCTGGGTGAGCACTGGCCTGCGTTCACCGTTTGACAATCTTCACTTTTATTGGCTTGTGACGGTGCATTCCCCTGTAGAGATTAGGAAGCTATTGTCCTTGGATGAATAGGGCCAGAAGGGCAGGTGAGTTATCGAAAGTTTGCATTTCATAAAGGTTTCACTTGGAGTTTGCCATTGGTGACTGGTTTCAGCATTTGGAATATTAAGAGTTTTAGTTCATGCTGGAGAGTAACAGCTGTTTCATGAGAAGGCAGACATTTGTGGCATCCCCAGAACATATTAGCAATATTAAGACCATTTCAACACAACACACCGCAAGGGACACATTCCTCTAAAGGAACATGATCGTGTTGATCACCAACGATATAAGTGCAGAAGTATGGAAAATCACAGATGTTGATCTGAAAAGCAAGGAGGGTTTGGCTAGGACTGAGAAAGGAGGATGCCTCATACAGTTTGTCTTTTAGACAATAACACTCCTTCAGTTCATCTTTATTACCATTAATTTGAGATATATAAAAGAAACGGAAGAAAAATTCTACTGATGACATATCACTAAAATATAAAATTAACTAAGATTAGCACAAACTTGTATAATCGTATGTCACAGAACAACCAAGACTTTACAAGTTAATTACAGAAAGCATAACACATCTTGTTCCATAAGCTGTGAAAATTTTTCTTTCTTGAGAAAACCAGTTTTCAGTACAAAAATTAACATGTATTGCTTGGAATTTAAATCATGACCTCCTTGGTGACCAACCGACGGTAATGTTATCCAGATACCACGCATGCCCCACTCAAAAAGCAATTGTAAATGTTAATTAAACACCACTACTAAAATAAGTACTTTTCTAGATTCACACAAAATATTATTCCTCATTCAATTCTGAAGAGTTTGAAAGAAAAGCCCTATATAATCCAGTGTTTTAACCCGTTGGCTTGGTGGGATGCATAGGTCCCACTAAATTTAAATGCTTAGAAATCCATTGGGATTTATCTGACCCACCTAAGGATAGTGCTTCACTCTGGCGGAATTATTAAGAACTGCACGAAGAATGATCAGTCTAACACTGTGCACATCTATGGACCTGTGACAACAGTCGAATTGTAGTCTGCACGGTAATGGAAGACAGCTTGATGTGTTTTGGTCCAATGTCTGAATTTACTCATATGGTGCGGCAAGATGCCGAAGGTAGGCCTATTGTGTATATTATGAAGGTGTGATTAATTCTGGATATTGTGGTGTGTAATTTATGGATTTTACCACGAAATGTAAACTGTAATATGCGTTTCACTTAGTGGGATGTATTTTACCCAATGAACTGTAGGTGTCATGAGGTCGGTGTTTACCAGACCACATCGTGCACATTTCTTGGGTGTTTTTTTTATTACTATAGTGTCTTATTTCTGAATGAATATTTATGTTGGAAAATGTCTAAATGTAGTTATATAAAATACAGTACCCTCATAACCTGTTACTTTGTCGTACTTATTAACAGATTTTGTGAAGCTAATACTATTTCAGTATTGTTCACGTGTGAGAATCATTCATAATATTTATAACAGATATTTACAAATTCATTAATCTGCATTTTCACATATGCATAAATACACACCATTACGACTGTTTGTGGAAAACAACGTAGGTGAACTGTGCTCTCTAAAATATTGTAACCGAGCTCGATAGCTGCAGTCGCTTAAGTGCGGCCAGTATCTAGTATTCGGGAGGTAGTAGGTTCGAACCCCACTGTCGGCAGCCCTGAAAATGGTTTGCCATGGTTTCCCGTTTTCACAACAGGCAAATGCTCGGGCTGTACCTTAATTAAGGCCACGGCCGCTTCCTTCCCACTCCTAGCCCTTTCCTGTCCCATCGTCGTCATAGGTGCAACGTAAAGCAACTAGCAAATAAAAATATATTGTAATCGTATGTGTAATGTTATATGCACCCGCAATTTTTTCATACCTCTAATACATACCTTTTATTCTACAGTTGTTGATTGAGAATGACATAAATGAAATATTACATGGACTGTCTGAGGATGAAGGGGATTCGGAAGCCGAGGTTAATGAGGGTGCAACAGAAGAGCTAGAAGTGCCTGATATATCTGCTACGTCCAGTGCCACAACACCTGTCCCTTCCTTTGAACTTTCAGATGAAGAGAGAAATTTTGATTCCGCAAATCTCGAGCAACTTAATCTTCCTATGGAAGATGCCGGTTCTGTGGGTGAATCAGTGGCCGAGAATCTAGCATTCTGATGATGATGCTTGTTGTTTAAAGGGGCCTAATACCTGGGTCATCGGCCCCCAATGGTACGAAAAGAGACGAAATGATATGACAAATTAAAAGCCCAAAAAACATCCACTGATCACAATTCAAAACGTGAGGACGATGAATGAATGGATATTAATTTTGGTGACCGATTCGATCAACCGAAGGAAAGTTATCAAGGCACAGGTTGTTTTACTTCCTATCTGATTTAGCCAACACTCTGGATACTAAATCGCAAGCAAGCTGATCAACTTGGTTTTCGCATTCGCATAGCTCGACAGTTGATTGATGGGTACTCATCCCGTAAACGTAGAGGGCCTCAGCAGATCCACAGAAGTAAATGTGGAATAGTGGGCTTTCCAGATGAAGTTCGATTGCATTTTCATGCTTTTATTTTGCAAGTCAGGCGAAAGATGCCATACGAGTAACACGCGTGAGTTTAAACTCGTGAAATTTAAGTGTCTTGGCAGGTGTAAACAATTGCGACAGTGCCGTAATTTGCCACAGTGCATCTATTTGTATCGTGGAATAAAGTACTATCAACAATTATTTCGTTCTTTGTTCGAGTGCCGTGCAATTAGTGTAATAGTGAAATGGCGCCAGGAACGAAGAAGAATCAACAGCAGGCCGAGTGCAGGAGTGCCAACCCAACAGAAGACACCGTGAGGAAAATAATAGAAGAGGCACTTCAATCTAAGGTATTCGTGGAATTAATTGTGAGTACCATAGTGGACAAAATTACGGAGTGTGTGTTAGAGAGACTAGAGGAATCTGTGCAGTTCAATATAAATGCATGTGAGGACCTAAAGAATCAGATTGCCAAGAGAGACAAAGAACTCGCAGAACTAAAAGCGGAAGTGAAATCAAAATATGATAATTTGGAACAATATCAGCGTAGAAATAACCTCCGCATATTTGGCATTCCGGAGGAGTCAAATGAGGACACGGACAATTTAGTATTAAATGTTGCACGTGACATTGGCGCCGACATAAAATTGACTGATATTGACAGGAGCCACAGAGTCGGGCTTAAAATTGGTAATAAACCCCGGCCTATTATCGTGAAGATGGCAAGTTATCGCACCAGCAAGGAGGTATTCGCAAAGAAAAGGCATTTAAAAGGATCTCGTATCACGATCCGGGAGGACCTTACATCAGCCAGACTGACGGTTCTGAAGGCGGCTATCTTCAAGTTTGGCGTCAGAAATGTCTGGACCAGTGATGGAGTTATCCTGTTTAAGACCCCTGACGGCAGCATGCACCGCGCTACGCAGATGAGTGATATTCCATAAGCTTACTCATATCTAACCTGTGTTTACTTACAAACCAATAAGTTAGTAACTCTTTGTATTGAGTTTTGTGTCCTCTTCTAGGACACATCTCCCACCGGCTATCTCTCTCTCTCTCTCTTTCTCTCACTCTCACTCTTCCTTTCACTGCTATTTCATTCCACTCTGTTTGGCTGAACGGCTGTCGTGTACCTGCGTGACCTCCACTAGCTCGTTAATTACGGTACCCTACTGGACACTGATCTTGTCCCAACCCTCTGTACAAACTCCGTAGTTACAGTAACTTCCTTCTTAGTAATAACTAACAGCTGACTATCACCTTTTCCTGTAAATAGTCAGAATAGGTTTAGAAGATGATTATGTAACATACCAACCTCTTTCAGAGACGAGAAGGGGCATCAAAGATTGCACGAGTAGATTGCAGAAGCATGCGGAAGGGAAAAGTATATTAGAAATTTTTCATACTAATATTAGAAGCATAAGGAAAAATAAGAACATTTTAGACGTTGTTTTGAAAGCATATGATCATAGGTTTGATGTCATAATTCCAGTATCCAGTATTCGGGAGATAGTAAGTTCGAACCCCACTGTCGGCAGCCCTGAATATGGTTTTCCGTGGTTTCCCATTTTCACACCAGGCAAATGCTGGGGCTGTACCTTAATTAAGGCCACGGCCGCTTCCTTCCCAGCCCTAGCCCTTTCCTGTCCCATCGTCGCCATAAGACATATCTGTGTCGGTGCGACGTTAAGCCAATAGCGATGTCATAATTTTAACAGAAAGTTGGTCGCTGAGTAATGTAAATACCGTAACCATGCCTTGTATAAATCTTATTACAATGAGGGTTCAGTTAACAAATGTGATGGTGTTGTATTAATGGTAAAAAATGGTTTGGAGCACGAAATGGAAATTATTGAGTATGATGACTTTAAATTTCTCAGAGTAGTAATTAACTATGACAACAAGAAAGTAGCTATTACGGGAGTATATCGGTCACATAAATATCACAAACAGCGGTTTCTCAGTGCGTCAGATCATTATATCGAATATAGATGCCATGTTGAAACCGAACTGATAATAGGGGACACAAATATAGAACTTTTAAATGAACACGACTGTGACGAATATCTCAACATGTTACAAGAAAGTATCTGGTACAAGTAAATCCTGTATTGGTCATGCTTTGATTAAAAGTAGGTTGAGAAATGACGACACTCTGTCTATCATCTCTGAAAGTAAAATTTCAGATCATTATCCTATAATAGTAAGTCTCAACATTCAAAATGCCTCGATCCCTAATAATATACCAAATTTTCGGCGTAACTGTTTTAAAATAGATCATTTTAATCTTAAAAATCATTTAAGTAAAAAAATTGGGGAGACATTTTAAACAGGAGTGATTCAGATATCATACTTGATAAATTCGTGAATACGATTAAAAACTGCATGAGCCTGTCCACTGTTAAATTGAAATCAAAGGAAGTTAAAAGAACAGAATGGATTTATTACGGTTTGGTGAAATCTATTCACACAAGAGACCGACATTATCAACAATATTTAAAAAATAAGGATAAGTTGGAAATTAAAGAACAGTACAGGGAATATAGGAACAAACTAAATGATCTAATTTTGAAAACGAGAACTGAGCACTATAGAAATCTGATCAATCGCAATTCAAACAACCGGGGCAATGTCTGGGGCATAGTCAATGAAATTACACAAAGGTCAGTTAGAAAAGAAGAGATTAAGGAAATCAGATATAAAGGAGAAATCTGTAAAGATGACATAAATATTTCTAATAAATTTAACAATTATTTCATAAACGAAACCACTGATAAAGAAAAGCATCACAGACAGATTTCCGACTCCACGTTAAATATCGCTCGCAACCCTCATACTTGCTTCCTTGCACCGGTAACATAATAGTTTCTGAAGAGATGTTTGAGTGAAGTACATGAAAACAAAGTTGTAGGAATAGACAATATTTCGGCTCGAATTATTAAAGAAAATATAGAGTAATTAAAGGAACCGTTGCTGAATATTATCAATGCTTCCTTCACCTCAGGTTACTGCTTAAAGCAACAATAGTAAGACCTCTTCACAAGTCTGAAAATATTTATGGCATTATTCTATAAATGACAGACCTATTTCGATAACTACAATAATATAAAAAATATTCGAGAAATGCTTAAAGAACAATATTCACCTATTTTTAGAAAAATACCAAATACTTTCGCCCAGACAGTTTGGATTCATTAAAAATCTCGGAACGACTGATGCTATATCCGCCTTAACCAAAAGAATATATGAAAATCTTCATTCTTCTCTCCTCTCAACAGGGATATTTCTCGACCTTGAAAAGGCATTTGATAGTGCCTCACACCGCTTGCTCCTCCAGAAATTGGAAAAATACGGCTTTAGTGGTAATGTGCTGGATTTGCTTGAGAGTTACTTGACAGATCGAGTACAGTATGTCAAAATTAATCAGCATTGAAGATGAAGAGAGAAGCGGAGGCGTACAGGCAGGAGCGATTGAAGAAAGCCATATTTATATATGGTGTTGAGGAAGGTGTGAGAGAGGGCAAGATTGACCTGATATCCAAGGTGGTAGAAGTTACACGGGATACAATGAAGATAAACTTCAGTAATGTAGACATAGACGATGTAGAGAGAGTTGGAAAAACTAAAGGACGGAGGCCAATTAGGTTAAAATTTTGCTCAACCCTAATGGCAGAAATTGTGTTAGGTAACAGTAATAATTTACAGGGACAGAAAATAGGGGTGAAAAGAGACATGGGAAAGGAAGTAAGTGAAAATATGAAGATCTTGAGGAGACACCTATGGAGAGCGAGAAATCAGGGGCTAAAGGCCCGAATAAGAAGTCAGAGGTTGGTGGTGACAAACGGACGATGGGTTAGGGAGCACTCAGTGGCGAAGCTAAAGGAGATGGACAAATGCGTTATTTCCGAGGGAGGAGAGATGACAAGGCAAGATGGAAGGAAGAAAGAAGTAACAAAGAGGAGGGGAGACGTGGAAGGAGAAGAGATCATCTCAGAAGAGAACGGACAGTGTAGTGTGGTTTCAGAAGATCAAAATAGTGAAGGGGTGAGTGAGGGTGAGCAGCAAGAATCGGTGAGAGCAGAGTGCAGTGGTGTAGTGAGCAAGAAAGGACACGAGAAGACTGATCGACATGAAGGTAAAACAATTATGAGTAAAGGAAGAAGTAGGAGTTTAAAAGACCTCTGGGGAAAGGTACGTAAAGGGATGAAGGATACGGAGGACATGGAACGGAATAGGTTGGTTAAAACAGGGGGAATGGAGACAAGGGATGAGAGGTCGATAACTACAAGGAGCAAGAATAGAGGGGGAGACTTAGAAGGGAGGGAGGGAAAGATATAACTATATTGGAAAATAGGATGTGTGAATATTGAGGGACTAATGAACAAATTAGGAAATAAGAAAGTTCGGGAAGTAATAGAAAGTTTCGATGTTGTGGCACTCTTGGAGACGTGTCTGGAAACAGGGAGAGAGATCTCATGGAAGGGGTTTGTGATAAAATATAAATATAGGAGAAAAGAGAGGAATAAGGGACGCGCTCCTGGAGGGATGATAGTTTTAATTAGGGAATAAATTAGTGAAATGGTAGAGGATATAGAGACAGATATGAAAGAAACTATATGGTTGAGACTGAATATGGGAGGGCTTGAGAGAAGGAGGAAGAAAATAAATGTAGCGTTCGTTTATTGCCATCCTAGTAGTTCAGCATATGCAAATAAGTATTTTTTGAAGAGTTATTGGTGGATATTAGCAGGATAAGAGGAACGTTTGCAGGAGAAGAGGATATGTTGTTATTCGGAGATTGGAACTCGATAATAGGGGAACAGAGCCCAGTATATAGTAGGGAGGATGGAATGTGTATGTTCAAATGTAGAAGGAGTGAAGATAAAATTATAAACAGTTATGGGGAGAAGCTCCTAGAGATGTGCGCTGTAGGGAATTTGTATATTCTGAATGGATGGATGGAGGGTGACAGTACGGGGAAATTGACATATGTTACTGAGAAGGGAGGTAGTGTGATAGATATGGTTTTAAGCTCGGAAGGAGTGATGGAGAATATTGTAAGAATGGAAATAGGAGACTGGATTGAATCACACCACTTCCCAGTGTGGGTTATGTTGAAAAGGGGAGAAGAGAAGTGTATAAGGAAGGAAGCTGAGACGAAGGATAAACAAGGGAGTGGATATATTAAGTATAAATGGTCAGAGAAAGTTGGCCGGGATTGGAATAGGGTAGTAAAAGAGGAAGTACAACTTCTGAAATATGGGTGGGAAGGCGCGTCAGAGGAGAATAATATTGCTAAAGCCTTAGAATTGATGCTACATCCAATAAAGATGATAGTGCAGAAGGTAGAATGTAGAAAGAGAAATAAGGAAGAGGGTGAAGAATGGTTTAATAGAGAGTGTGAAGGAGGGCGGAGGAGGGTGCTGAGGGCGTTAGGAGAGTACAGAAAGAAAGGCGGGGGTGCAGAAAGGGAGATTTTCTGCAAATTGAGGAAGGAGTATATAAAGAAAATTTGTGAGGTAAAAAAAGGCGTGGTTGGAGGAACAAATTGAAGCCATAAATAAGGACTGTAAGACTAACAACATTGAGAAAGTATGGGAAAAGATTAATAGAATAATTAAGGGTGGAAGGAATATAGAGAGAACGAGCATTGAGGAAGTTCAATGGGTGAGGTACTTTGGTGAATTACTAGGGGAAAAGGGGTAAGAAAGATGGAGGGGGACTGGGGAAGAAGTAATTTGGAGGAATAGGAGAGTGGCAATTTATGAACTGGACAAGGAAATTACAAGGGAAGAAATTTTGAGAGTGATTTTCAGAGTTAGAGGAAAGTCGGCCGGGGGATGTAATGGGTTAAATAATAAGTTTTGGAAAGAAATTAGCAAAAATGAGACAATGATCGAGGGTATAGTTAAACTATTCAATAAGATCTACGAGGGAGGAAAGTACCCGAAGGAATGGGAAAAAGGAATTGTCCAATATATAAGGGTAAAGATAGTAGGAGCAGTTTGAACAATTATAGAGGAATATCTCTGTTAGACTCCTTAAGTAAAATATACACTGGGTTGTTGGCGAACAGGTTAAGCGAGTGGGCTGAAGAAAATTAAATATTGACAGATTTTCAAGGGGGATTTAGCAAAAAGAAAAGGACAGTGGATAATATAATGATAGTAAAGACTGTTTTAGAAAAGTATAAGAGCCTGGCTAGAAGCACGGTTTATGTGGCAGCAATAGATTTTGAAAAAAAGCGTTTGATAAGGTGAATAGAGATGCTCTATTAGAGAAATTAGGCAGAATGGGGATTTCGGAAAAGATGTTGAGGGCAGTGGAGGGAATATATATAGGTTTGTCAGGTTTTGTGTAAAATTGGGGGACGGGAGACTGAGTAGACCCTTAGAGTCCGAGGTGGGTTTAAAGCAAGGGTGCAAGTTATCGCCAATATTGTTCATTTTATTTATTAACGATATTTTGGACGGGCACGGGGCAAACAATTGGGCCGTGCCGGTAATTAATGGCATGGACGTACCGGGACTGATATTTGCTGATGATGTGATATTGATGACTCTAACTTCAGGAGGAATGCAGAGAGCGTTAAATAAAGTCTCACTGTTTGCGAGGCAATGGGGCATGAAAATTAATGGCAATAAATCTAAAATAGTAGTAGCCCAGGTAAACAAGTGAAGAAAGGCGGAAGGGAAATGGGTACTTCAAGGAGGAAGGTTGGAACAAGCAAGGAAGTTGGAATATTTAGGAGTTATTATTAACAGTAAAGGAACATGAAACGATCATATTAGAAGGGTGAAAAACAGAGGATTAGCAGCTCTAGCCTTAGTTAGAAACTTGCTAGCTAAATACCCTGGTATTAGTTATAAAGCCTTGAGGCTAGTGTTAAGATCGGTTATCTTCGGGAGGGTTTTGTATGGCGCAGAAGTTTGGGTGTTGGAAGAGAAAAGAGGGGAATTAAGAAGTATTATTAGTAGTTTTGGTAAGATAGTAATGGGTCTGCCAAGGTGCACAGCAAATGCAGGGGCGGAATTAATGTGTGGGGAGAATTTGAAATCGGAGGGTGTGAAAAGAATAATTAGATACTGGATGAATTTAAAAAGACAGGAAGGTGGGAGGGTTTTACAGGCAGCGTATGAACAGCAACGTAAGAGCATGTATAAGGGCGGATGGCTAGAAAAAATTAAGGGATATTTGGAGATGATAGGATTAGGGAATCTGTGGGGGGAGGTTTGGACGAAGACATAAGTTAGGGGGATGAGGATGCTTGAGAGGAGGATTAGAGACACTCATAGGCAGAAATTATTGGGGGATAGTACACTGAGAAACTCGCTGAGTGTTTTTATTAAAATAGAGGAGGTAGCAGGGATAAATATTAGATACGTTGACAGGTCAAAAAGGTATGGAATGATGTGGTGGTTTATGGGATTACATAGGAATAAAGGATAGCTACATGGGAGGGACAAGACAGTGTGTATACTTTGCGGGGCAGTGAATGACGATTTTCACTTATTAAGTGACTGTGAAGAATTGAGTAGGATAAGAAATAGATTACTGAGTGTCGAACATCGGAAACTATTGGGAAGAGGGGATGAGCAATCTATTTTAAGATGGATTATTAAGCAGTGGGAAAGCGGGGGCGAGTTGAACAAGTATTTATGTGCGGTAAAATAGTCTTGTGAGAACAGAATGAAAGAGAGAGAGCTGGAGGGTGGACGAGGGGGTATGTGTTTGGAATAGTGATGTATGTCTATGGGAAGAGTGTTTAATAATAGAATGTTAGGGAATGGATGGAGATAGTTTGATAAAATTTAATGGAAAGGGGAGTATTGGTGTTGAGTACATAGTTAAGTGGGTGGAGTTGGGTAAGTGATATGTGATTTCATAAAGGTAGGGAGTTTGTGTTATGGCTGGATGGAATGCAATTGCTGAGTGTCGCTGTTTTGGTATTGATCGGGAGTAGGTCAGGAACAATGAATGTGACGTAAGTTGCTGAGCGCGTAAGGACACGTAAAGAGTTTTCGGGAACCATGAGTCGGTGACTGCTACAGCTAATTGTTATCACTTTTGTTATTATTTATTCCTATTATTATTATGATTATTATTGTATTTTTATTTAAATATTATTATTATTATTATTATTATTATTATTATTATTAGTAGTAGTAGTAGTAGTAGTAGTAGTAGTAGTATCACGATTATTACATTAATACTATAATTATTAATATTATTTTCAATAGACTTAGTGCTTTGTGAACACGTATTGGGACTGGAAGCCTGTTTGTTCATAAATAAATACAGAATACAGAATTAATCATCATGTAAGCACACCGATGAAGATAATAAAGGGTGTCCCACAAGGCACAGTATTGGGTCCACTATTGTTTATTCTATTTATTAATGATCTAGAGAGACCGAGCTCGATAGCTGCAGTCGCTTAAGTGCGGCCAGTATCCAGTAATCGGGAGATCGTGGGTTCGAGCCCCACTGTCGGCAGCCCTGAAGATGGTTTTTCGTGGTTTCCCATTTTCACACCAGGCAAATGCCGGGGCTGTACTTTAAATAAAGGCCACGGCCGCTTCTTTCCACTTCCTAGGCCTTTCCCATCCCATCGTCGCCATAAGACCTATCTGTGTCGGTGCGACGTAAAGCAAATAGCAATGATCTAGAGAAAACAATACAAAATGCCGAACATACGCACATCGTAACATATGCAGATGTTACAGTCATTTATGTAGAGGGTGATAGCTGGAATCTCGTAAGACAGAGAGCAACTCGAGCAATGCTTAAAGTTAAAGCATGGTTGGATAATAATGAATTATTTTTAAACATTAGAAAAAAAAATAAAAAATATGAATTTTACAGTAACAGATACACGGAACGATTTTAAGGAATTAACTGTACACAACATCAACTGAAAATTTATTTGTAACTGCTACAAAATTTATAAAATAAGTAATGTTAAGTATTTGGGATTATTAATTGATTCGAACATGAAATGGAAAAGTCACATCACCGATTTAAGAAAGAAAATCAGAATAACTGTTTATATATTTCACAATTTAAAATACATATCGAGTATGAAATTGTTTAGAGAGATTTATTACGCATTAGTTCAGTCTATTCTTAGCTACGGAATGTTAGCATGGGGAGGAGCCTACAAAAATATAATCAATAAAATACAGGTTGTTCAAAATCTTATATTACGAATAATGTACCAGAAAGGAAGATTATGCCCAAGTAGTCAATTATATGCTGAAGCAAATATATTTAATGTAAAACAGCTCTATGCCCTTCAAATATATAAATATTATGAACAAAAACAAAAATATAATTGAGAACATTAAACATGAATATTCAACACGCAGTAAGATGTACCACCAGTGTAACTTATACAAACCCAAACTTAGCATAACAAAGCGCAATTTCTTGTACTTCATTCCAAAATTCTTTAATGTCCTGTCCGGTTCTTTACAAACTACTTCATTAAATCAGAAAATAAGTCTGAAGTGTCTTAAATCCTTTGTCAGGGATAATAAAACTGTTATGGAAGAAATAACTAAATGAGAATATCACGTCACCATATCCAATTTCTATTCGATGCTCCACCATGAGCTGTTGATCATATCCATCATTTACTCATACACATACTCGTACTTCAGGCATCATTTAAAAATATATTTCTCTCTATGTAATTAATATTCTAAATTACCAAACACAAGGTTTCACCTTACGTGGTATTTTACTGATATCTACTCGACTCTGTTGAAGTTGGTGTGATTTTGTTATAATAATAATAATAATAATAATAATAATAATAATAATAATAATAATAATAATAATAATAATAATAATAATAATAATAATAATAATAATAATAATTTATTTAAAGTGCGCAACAGATAGTTACAAGTACAATTTATTTTAAGTATTAATATGTTAATAATAATCCTACTATTTCTGTAATATATGTGGTTTAGTTACAAGATTAATTTTTCTCAAGTAACAATGTTATTAGAAGAGTTATGTATATAAGAAACAGAGTTCTGTAAATATGTAAACAACATAATGAGTGAATAAATACTACTACTACTACATAGTTCTGTCGCCGAGATTTTACTGTTTCAGTGTCGCCGTACTGCAACTGAAGTGGGGTACGGGCCCTCTCCACTCCCGTGAAGGCTCCTTGTGAACGGCGCGCCGGAGTCCATCTCCCGGCAAAGGCTGAAGTGCGGTGACACTACCGCCAACTCATCTGGGGACTGCACATATACTTCTAACATCACCACGACTACCCCTCTCATAGGAGCGGGAGAGGTGTATCTGAGGGTGCTTGAGGGGTCCGGGCGACCTCAACTGGGTATCGGCAGCGGCGGCAGGTTTAGCCTCAAAACTGTCAACATGTTGTTAATATTCTACAACAACAAGGACACTCTAAAACTGAAGTTAAACAAGTTTCCAACTATCTACTTCAAAAACAAAAAGACTTAGAAATTTTCTTCAACTGGAAATAATGTTTTCAAAATTATTCTGAGTCACCCAAAGGAAGGACTCTTGGGGGGGGGGGGGTGTAGAGGTCTGTACCGGGAGGTACACCTCAACGGAGAGTATTCAAAACTAGCGCCTAAATGAACTCCTCTATTGGAAAACAGTGAAACTGAAACTACACCAACTTAGAACTTTACTCAGAAGATGTCACCAGTAAAATAAGAATTTTGTTATTGTGCAGTTTCCTTACCTGTGTGAATTTCTACTTGTTTGGTTTGCCATTCATCAAGAAGTTTGGACATTCTCCCATAGATGACACTACCCATAAAACTACGATCATGCACACTGGTGTGAAGTGAAAGCACTTTTGATTTAAAGAAGTTATGTATTCATAAGTTTTTTTAATGATTGATGGTAATTTAGTTTTGGGTTGGCAATATTTACCTTTTCTTTCCGCCAGTTTTTAGTCCAACCAATCACTAATTTCTGTAATTAATTTTCTACCAATCACAATCTTCTTCTACTTATATTCTGAGTGTAACTTTTAAATTGACCAATAAATTGAGAGGGTGTGGCAGGGTTCATTCGTGAAAGATCTCGAACCTTCCCTGAAGGTTTATAAACTGCGGCTTTGCACGTCTCTTGGCCAATTGATTGTCATCTTACTAGGAGCGTGTGTCAAAGCAGGAGGCCTCTTTCGTCAGGCAGCAGTACATCTACCAGCTAATGGCCACATAACATCTAGCTCCGCAGTGTAACCCGAGGGAAAGTTCCGAATCATTAACTATGTAACCTTTTCTAAAATGTAACTTTCTGCCGGCTAATGTAAAAACTTCATAAAATCTTCGACTGTAAATCGGGGATAGAGACTGATGTACCTCATTTTGGTTTGAGGTGACTACGTTTTGTAACTGTTTTTCTTCCTTTACGTAAGACATTAATTTATCCTTATACGAGTCACCTCAGTAGTTTGGGAGTAGCTCATGTTTCATCGGCCTAGTGCCCTTTAGGTTTTAAGAGTTCATATCTAGGAGTGCAAGTACACCCCTCCATTCAATTTGTGTTTCGGGCCAGTAACTTAACCTGTTCTTTTCCGCAAAGGCCCAATAGGTTGGGTACAAGATAACCCTGTTTCAAATTTGTAAGTTTATCTTGATGGCGAGTGATTATAATTTTCGGATATTGCCTTGAATAGGCTAGAAGAAACTGAGACCTGTTAGCTCTTGTTCAATTTTGTGATTATAACGAGTGCCTCTGGAAGGCTAGATATTGTATTTTGGGAGCAAGTGCTCCATGGATTTGGGGGATTTCTGCCCTTGAGTAAATTTGTGCTCTTTGTTAATTTGAGCTCATAGCTCAAGAAATGTAAAGCTCCTCTTCCTGCCCCGAGCCACACGACGGTTGTTTTGTGATTTACACAATGACTGGGTGGTTGAAGAATGAATTGAATTCCTGATGGCATGAAGGGTCTCAGATGTATTGTAGTGTCCCATGTTGAACTCTGAAACTGCCCTGAGTACACCTAGTTCAAGTTTTGACTTGGAAATGAATACTTCCTTCGGACACTTAGACCAAACCATACTGTGAAGTGACTCGTTGGCATTCTGGGTCCTGCCAGCACAACAACGTCGCAACATTTCATCCGAAGCCAGTCGCTGATATACTGGTGGAATCTTGGTTACAAAGGATGGCCTAAGTTTGCAAGTCATTCGACTGTGACTGTCAACTGGTTTCCCCTCTGCCTGCTGTCTATTAAAGAAGCACCAAGAATCGACACCTTTGGGGCAAGTTATATGCTGAGGTTTGAGATTTGTTGACATGCGATGTCTAAGGGTAGAATAAATTGCCCTCTTAATTTTAGTCACATCTGGGATGTTGTTGACTATGGCATGTCTGAAATAATGCCCATCCTTGGTCATGGTGGTTTCCGTCAAGCTGCCCTCTTTCCGCCCACCTAGTGTTTCACCCTTTGCCTTCCAATCTCTAACAGTATTGCGAAGAGCAGTGCCAAGGCGTTTCGATACATGATTAATGCACTCTTCCTTTACTATAGTGATACCTGGTCCATATACTCGAATCTGATTTAAATGAGCATGAGTCTTAGCATCCCCATCTGACAACATGGTAGTGTAGCGGAACCGCTTGCCAAGTGATCTCCTCCACAGAATCTCTCCAATATCTTTTTCCATAGCATTGGAGGACCCACAATAATTTTTTTCAAACTCACTAGAATTGTTATGACCTTCATACCATATATCAAATTCTGAACTATGTTTCCCCAAGTTCCTTTCAGCTACCACATACTTCTGACAGTACTTTTACAGCACATGGTAATCTAGCACAATATCAGTCTACATGTCAATATCAAACCCTACTACATAGTTGGATGTGTGACCACATTTATGCCAGCTGGCATCATATGATTAGCAAATATCTAATATTTCATTGTCATTAGCTCCTTGAGCACTGCATACAACTTGTGCAGCCATATCAATAACTTCTTTCCTCATTAATTTGCCCTCATCAATCAAAAGTTTCAGATGGGCTGAAAAAGGCCTAGGTCCTAAAGTGTTCATGCCCATACCAATAGAGAATTTTTCCAACCCTCGTTGACCCTTACCTAGAGTGCTAAATGTCTCAACCATAGCATTGTTCACATGGAAAGCAGGCCTCTGTGAATTATTATTTTTCACTCTTGGAGAACTATATACGTTTGCAGAAACATAATCACAAGTTCTGCATTTAACAATAATTTTAGAGGAAAAACCATGGCTCTCTCTAAACTGAATGAAAATTGATATGGTTCGACACTCTCCACATAGCAGTTCTTTGAGAAGTTCACTTCACACATCACGATGTACTAAGGTGTAATTTACAGGTGCAAAATTAGAACATTTAGAGGTAGGTTAAGAATCAGAAAATGAGTCGATTTTTCTTTCTGAAACAGTAATAACTGGAAGTGGTAAGGTACTAGAATCAGGAACCTGCTCACTAGGCCTAAATGGAGCTGTACCTGGCTTTACCTCCTGACATTTCCTTGCAGAATATCTCAATTTTGCAGCCAGACTTCTACTGGAAGGGCGTTTATTTCCTGACCTATAAGAAGTTCTGGGCCCTTTATTCATCATAACACAGGATGTTTGCCTAACCTAACAATGTATATAATTACAAATATACTGGAAACAACCCGTTAAATACACTGAATTAAAAATATTCACACTATATATACACAGTAAAATGAACTTAGGGTACTGCTTTCCACTGGATAAATAATTGTATCACTCAGGAATAAGATTTCTCGTGCAAAATGTATACAAATTAAAACAGGAACATGCTTCCACAACGCGACTAGTATAAATACTAAGTAAAAAATGTAAACAAAGATAGAAGAGAAAATATGCAACCTTGAAAATGCACTTGTGTGGCTAAAATAAATCTACTCTTGTTTTGCAACACATTTTTAGTTCCTTTTGCTGGACTAGTAAATTATTTCTTATTTTAGTAATTATTTTGACTATGAAGTAAACAAATGAAAGGAGTCTGCGTAGCTGAGTGTCTGTCGTCCTCGGAGGGAAATGTTTCGCGCAATATTCAAAACTCCGAACAAACAACTCAACAAAAACGAAGAGTGTGGCGTCTCAGTAGAAAGAGGGCGTGGACCGGACATTAAATCCCACGCGCTCTCCCTTTAAATAGCCACTGGGAGGTTTAAAATGGCGCTGGAAGGAAATTTATAACATTTTCTGATAGAGGGAAGATGGAGCTATTTTTTAAACACAAAACTCAAATAGTGATTTTTCGACCCAAATTCCACAAATTTCAGTCATAACCCCCCTTAAAGCCCAAGGTGTCAAGGTTCTGAATCTTAGATTTTTTCACAATCTTGTTTTATGTTTGCTAGTTTTACCTGTAAAAATTGTTTAATTTTGAGTTCTGAAAATATAACATTCAGTTTAAGTTCTAAATTCAATTCTTGACATTGTAGTTAGACCCATTCACCCCAGCACCTTCTTTAACCTCTTTCTGCTCCACGGGTATCCCCGTATTAATAATAATAATAATAATAATAATAATAATAATAATAATAATAATAATAATAATAATAATAATAATAATAATAATAATAATTGTACCAGGAGGTACACCTCCGCGCCGCTAATTCAAACTTTGCGCCAGTTGAAACTCCTCTACTGGAGGAAGCCTGAACTTTAACTACAGTGTTAATTCTCAAGTTTTTCAGAAGATGTCACTACTTGTAAATTTCGAAGTGTTATGAACTGTGTCGCTTTCGATGTATTTTTGTTTTGCCTGTAGTAAGAAGTGTGAACATTCTCTTCTAGATGGCACTACTGAAGGACTACAATTAGGCACCCTAGTGCGAAGTGAGGGAACCCTTTTTTGAAGAAATTTAGTATTTATAAGTTTGTTCCTTATTAAATTTCTTTCAGCTTGTGTTTTAGTTGGCAAAGTTAACCCTTTCATTCTGCCAGTTTTGAAACTGGCCAATCATAAATTTCTGTAATTCATTTCCCACCAATCCTGGTTTTCTTCTTCAATTCTGACATGTAATCTTTTGGTCGTCCAATAAAAGGCTTGTGGGCGGGTGTTCTCATTCATGAAAGGTCTCGAATGTTCCGCGAGGGTATATAAACTGCTGATTTTCGGGTCTCCGTGCCACTTCAGTAACACCTATCATTGTGTAAATTATGTAGCAGGGGGCGGGAAGCGCCTCTTTCTTCGGGCAGCAGTTCAACCAACAGGTAATGGCCGTCTTATAACTTATTTTCTTGCCAGCTCAGCAGTTTAACCCTCGGGGCGGGTTCGAAACCTTCTACCATGTAACTTTCCTCTAAAATGTAAAAGACTATTGATTTAAATTCTGTCTCTGTAACTACAAATTGGGATAGAGAGTGCCTAACCCTCTCGAGCTCCCTTTCTTATTGTTTTTGAGGTGACTACGTTTTCTCAACCATTTTTCTTCGTTTCGTAATGTAATAGTTTACCTATCGTGTCACCTCTTTAGTATGGGATTAGCCCTTGCATATGCGGCCTAGTGCCCAGTAGGTTTTAATAAAGTGTATTAGGAGTGCAGTTTCGCCTCCTCTCAAGTTGGTATTTTGGAGGCCATGTAATTGACCTGTTTCTTTACTTAATAGGCCTCAGTAGGTTGGGTATTTTTACCCCTGTTTTCATGTGTTTGGAGGTCAGCTTGAAGGTTGAGTTTGGTGTGGCCTTTGATAGGCTGGAACTTTGAGAACGGGTTGCTCTTCCCAAAAATATTTTGTTTCTGTGTGACTTGAGGAGGCTTTTACTATGTAATTGGGAGCAAGTGCTCTTGAGCATGATTGGGGTCTTCTACCCCTTGGTTGAATCTGGTATACGGGTAAAGTTGGGCTTATAGCTCAAGAATTGTGTGTCTGGCTCTCGGAGCCCAAATCCTGTAGCTACTGTAATTGTACATTCTCGATTTGTTGCTAGGCTACTAAGTACCTGTTATATTTGTTATTTCTTGATCTTGAAAAGAAAATATAACCTTGTTAAATTTTAAATTAACTTTAATTTCGTAGATTTGACCTATTCACCCCAGCACCTTCTTTCACCTCTAACTACCACGGATAACTCCGTAAAAATAATAATAATAATAATAATAATAATAATAATAATAATAATAATAATAATAATAATAATAATAATAATAATAATAATAAATCGAACCCTCCTCTGTTGCTGTGGTTGTTGTCGTTTAAACGCGGCAGTCGCACCTCAAAAACCTCGCCGAGAATCTCGGAAATGACATCGTCGCGTGCATGGGTGACTTTTTGTGCGAACAAAATTAATTTAAACCGCAAGACGAGTACAACGATCTAACTGAAATATATGAAAATGCTGTCAAGATTTACACACGTACAGGAAGCTTAAGAAAGTATTCACGTCTGTCGTAGCAACTGATATCAAGATTACAACCCTAGGTCTTCCCGTTTGATGCGACTGACCATTGTAATCACAGGCCCTTCCGTTTTACCTGTAATATTAGCTACCAAACTCCTCTTGTACCTCTTCCAGTTGATGTTCCATAAACAGGAAATCAAGTCTCCAACTTCTCGTGGAACATCGACTTGGTCGCCCTCGTACCTGAACAAAGACGCTGCTGGTTTAGGGTACCAATATTGTTGTGAGTCGCACTCTAGAACTCATTAACAAGGCCACAAAATTGTAAATTTGGGAAAGAATGTCGATATTGTATAATTTTCTATCTCCTTTTCAGCTCACTGGAGGCCCAGACAGTTATCGAACCAAACATAAAATTAAGCTAATTGTTACCTTATTATTGAATAAATGTAAGATTTGTGGTCACAAAATGCAAGAGATTTGTTAAAATTTGGTCTTTATTCATAGTTTGTTGTTACAGGCTCGCACAGATAGTTTTTTTGCGTGATAAATATCCGCTCGGTTATCGGAATATGACGTCGAAGGTTGGAGAGGTCATCCAGTCGGCCAACGAGCTGGCTGTATTCAGCATGCGGGACTTTCCTAACACTCAAGTCAATGAAATAAATAGCAAGCCAGAGCTAAAGATACCACTATCAGAACTCGTAAGGATGTCGCTTCTCTTGGTGAGTGTTTGTTTATTTCTCTATAGCTGATAACAAGGGGTCAAGGGTGAGTTGATGTCAGGCTTGGAGTGGACATTCTATAATAATAATAATAATAATTGTACCGGGCGGTACACCTCCACGCCACTTATTTAAAATGTGCGCCAGTTGAAACTCCTCTGCTGGAGGAAGTCTGAACTTTATTGATGGTATTAATCTTCAAGTTTCTCAGAAGATGTCACTACCTGGAAATTGTAGAGTTTTTGAACTGTGTCATTTTCGACGTATTTTTGTTTCGCTTGTAGAAAGAAGTGTGAACTTTCTCTTCTAGAGGACACTACTGAAGATCAACAATAGTGCACCCTAGTGCGGAGTGAAAGAACTGTTTTTTTGGAGAAAATTTTTATTTCAAAAGTTTGTTTCCTTTTAAATTTCTTTCTGTTATTGTTTAAGTTGGCTGTATACCCCTCTCTTTCCCCTTGTTTTGCATTTAACCAATCCCGAATTTCTGTTATTAATTTCTGACCAATCATAGGTATCTTCCCCCAACTTGAATATGTTGCTGTATCCTACCCAATAAAAAGTTTGTGGGAGGGTGTTTTCATTCCCCTAACGCCTCGAACCTTCCGCGAGAGGATATAAACTGCTGATTTTAGGGTCTCCGGGCCACTTCTGTTCCATCTTTCAGTGTGTAAAGTACATAGCAGGGGGCGGGAAGCGCCTCTTTCTTCTCCAGCTGTTCAACACCAGGTAATGGCCTCTTAATAACTTCTTTTCTTGCTAGGTCGGCAGTTTAACTCTCGGGGCGGGTTCGAAGCGTTTCCACTATGTAACCTTTTCCTAAAATGTAACTACTCTTTTCATCTATTCTCTTTTAAAGCTGCATATTGGGATAGAGAGTGCTAACCCTCTCAAGCTCCCACTCATATTGTTTTGAGGTGAACTTATTTTCTCAACCTATTCTTCGTTAACGTAAAACAAATTGTTCTTTTCTAAAGTCACCCCTGTAGTATGGGATTAGCCCTTGCATTAGTGGCCTAGAGCCAGATTAGGTTTAAAAAAAAACAAGTGTATCAGGAGTGCAAGTTCGCCTCCTCTCAAATTGTTATTTTAGAGGTCATGTAATCAACCTTCTTTTCATTTAATAGACCTCAGTAAGTTGGGTATTTTACCCCTGTATCTATGTACAGTGAGGACAACTTGAAGGTGGAATTTGGTGTGGCCTTTGAGAGGCTTAAAGTGGAGAGCGAGTCGCTCTTTTTTGAAAATTGAGTGTTGTATGCCTCGTGGAGGCTTTTCAGTGTAATTTGGAGCTAGGGCTCCTAGGCATGAATGGGGTTTTCTGCCCCTCTGTTGAAACTTGTGTTTTGGGTAAAACTGAGCTGATTGCCCAAGCATTGTGAAGTCAGGGCGCGAAGCCCAAATCCTGTAAATATTGTAACTACCCTTTTGACTTGCTACTTTGTACCTGCCATGCTTGTTATTTCTTTGTTTTTGAAAAGAAAATATAACCTTGTTAAATTTTAACTTAATTTTACTTTCGTAGCTTGAGGCCCGTTCACACCCGCACCTTCTTTCACGCATAACTACCACAAAAACACGGTAACAATAATAATAATAATAATAATAATAATAATAATAATAATAATAATAATAATAATAATAATAAGAGGACGCATCGTAGCCATGATCGTTAAGGCGTTGAAGTCTAAATGGCCCTGACAACGTGGTTACCCGGTTCGAGTCCCGTTGGTCGAAAGAACGTTCACCATCAGAATGTTGGCCGGCAGGGTAGGGGAATTGCTGGTATCCTACTTTTATCACTAGATAAGCCTTGATTAAATTCTAAACGTCTCCGCAGTGCTCATACGGAGTGAGGGCATATGACGCTGCTGCTGGTGATTCGACCGTCGCATGGTGACGTTAAGCCATGAGCAGTCTCCTTGCTGCTGTTCGACAGGAGGAAGCGTAGGCTATGTGCCGGCACTGGTTCTCACCCTCTCCTCTCTAACTATCATATTTCATCTCATTAACTTTTCTTATAAGAAAGGGCATTCGGTCATAACAAAACCGCCTCGTCAGATTCATCTCACATCATACACGACCCCGTAGAGAAAACGGTACAGGGGTTGGACAAATAATAATAATAATAATAATAATAATAATAATAATTATAATAATAATAATAATAATAATAATAATAATAATAATAATAATAATAATAATAATGGCGAATGTCCTCCGAGCAGGCCTGGGGTAGGTCTTATAGGCGACCTGCATGTCTCTGTGGATGCGGCTCCTACTTAAGAAGACATCACAAACACACGGCCCCCGATTAACCAATTAACGTTAAAATCCTGACACGGCAGCTAATCGAATCCGGTACCTATTGTACCAAACCATTTCACCACTTAAGGAAGAAATATCTCAATATAGTAGTGGAATTTTCACAGAATTTGAGTGGAATATTTGTGATTGATGAATGTTCAAACAAGGGAACGTGATGTAACACAAAGGTGTGCTGTCAGTGGTAGAGACAAGTCGAGGGAGAGAAAAGAGAGACTTTCAGCTCATTTGCAGCAGGCACCAAGCTATACAGTTAAGTGCGGTCAGTAGGCACCAAGCTATAGAGTTAAGTGCGGTCTCTCCACACGAGCTATAGAGAGGCTTTCAGGAGCTCATTTGCAGCAGGCACCAAGCTATACAGTTAAGTGCGGTCTCTCCACACGAGCCATAAAGAGACTTTCAGGAGCTCATTTGCAGCAGGCACCAAGCTATACAGTTAAGTGCGGTCTCTCCACACGAGCTGTAGAGGGGCTTTCAGGAGCTCATTTGCAGCAGGCACCAAGTTATTCAGTTAAGTGCGGTCAGTAGGCACCAAGCTATACAGTTAAGTGCGGTCAGTAGGCACCAAGCTATACAGTTAAGTGCGGTCTCTCCACACGAGCTATAGAGAGGCTTTCAGGAGCTCATTTGCAGCAGGCACCAAGCTATACAGTTAAGTGCGGTCTCTCCACACGAGCTATAGAGAGGCTTTCAGGAGCTCATTTGCAGCAGGCACCAGTTAAGTGCGGTCAGTAGGCACCAAGCTATACAGTTAAGTGCGGACAGTAGGCACCAAGCTATACAGTTAAGTGCGGTCTCTCCACGCGAGCTATAGAGAGGCTTTCAGGAGCTCGTTTGCAGCAGGCACCAAGCTATAGAGTTAAGTGCGGTCTCCCCACACGAGCTATAGAGAGGCTTTCAGGAGCTCATTTGCAGCAGGCACCAAGCTATACAGTTAAGTGCGGTCTCTCCACACGAGCTATAGAGAGGCTTTCAGGAGCTCATTTGCAGCAGGCACCAAGCTATACAGTTAAGTGCGGTCTCTCCACACGAGCTGTAGAGAGGCTTTCAGGAGCTCATTTGCAGCAGGCACCAAGCTATTCAGTTAAGTGCGGTCAGTAGGCACCAAGCTATACAGTTAAGTGCGGACAGTAGGCACCAAGCTATACAGTTAAGTGCGGTCTCTCCACGCGAGCTATAGAGGAACAATCCGTTATTAATAGTACATTATTCTATGCAAGTAGTTCCACTTTTATCCTCCCGTCTCTTTGGCCGCTCTGCCTGCCGAAATATTTAAATCACACTGGATAGAGTCCTAGTGCCGTACCCGTCATTGGACTTTCGAGCTTAGTTTTGCTGTTGGCTGAACTACAGTCGATGATTCCCCTTAGCCAACACGTGCGGAGTCTCGCAGATCCCCTCTTTTCTCGATCTTCCCTTGTATAAACATTTGGAGGCGGGAGCCTAATGATATGACCGGAGTAGGAGAGCTGCACATTTCTATTCATCCTGGTTAATACAGTAGACCCGTATTTCAAACGCTCCTAATCTTCTGACGATGGCTTTCCTCACACCAAGATATACTGCACTTCGGCAGTCTATTTGTACAGCATTCTTTCCTCAAAGAATATGCGTGTAAAGTGTACTAAGAGGCCACAGAACCAGGACTGTGATGGTGCTTAGGTCATGCGGGCATAAAACTTGAAAGTATATCCCTAATAATGATCATGTATAGAGTATTGTGTGTGTAGTATGAGTGTCCGTGAGGTGGCGCATTACAGCTCAGCTGTTTGTCTCCTTACTCCCAAGTCTTCCCAGACCGAAGTTTCCAATATTTTCATTACACTATTCCTTGACAGAAGCCACCCAGAGCAAATCACGCTGCTCTCCTGTGGATCTTTTCATGTCGTTCTTGAGTCAAGTAATCTTGGTGAGACCGAGCTCGATAGATGTTGTCGCTTAAGTGCGGCCTGTATCCAGTAATCGGGAAATAGTGGGTTCGAACCCCACTGTCGGCAGCCCTGAAGATGGTTTTCCGTGGTTTCCCATTTTCACTCCAGGAAAATGCTGGGGCTGTACGTTAATTAATGCCACGGCCGCTTCCTTCCCATTCCCAGGCCCTTCATCTCCCATCGTCGCCATAAGACATATCTGTGTCGGTGCGACGTAAAGCAAATAGCAAAAAAAAAAAAAAAAAAATTCCTTGTGAGTCTCTCACACGCTGAAAAGGTCTTACCAATAACTTATACGGCTCTGGTTTACATCCCTACTGCGACCCCTAAATACACCCATAACCATATGACGAGATCTGTAAAGCTCACCTGGGTACTTGCAGTTATCCACATGTACTACTTTCACAGCGTCGACACAGTAATTAATATACAAGGAAACACCGCCGTCCAGTAACACTGCCTTGCAGAATTCGCTCTTAATCATAATATGACGAGACAATGCTTCACCTGTTCCATTGCAATGGTCTTGCTTTCTTGAAATGTAGCCACCTATTCTAGTCCAATAGTCCTCTCTTACCTGTACCGCCCTGTTGATACGCCCTGCAATGGTAAATAGCGATGCAGTCCATTTGGCCTCCTGAATATAAAATATCTGCTCTATCTTGCTTGGGTCCTGCTAGTTGATCCTCACGGAAATGAATTTTCCTAAACAAAAATGTTCTTCTATCAGAACAGTTTGACATTTTGAAGATGTGTCCAATATAACCATAAAGAATACTTTCCTCAGCTTCCGCTTATCACATTTCATGCCGGGGATACTATAGACTCTGAATTAATTTGGTATAGTTCCTTCATGCAAACAGCCAAGTAACTGGGGAGGTGCTCAGAGATAAATAGGTAGTTATGTCCAACTTTGTCACATTTAGAGAATATGTATGGTAGAATACTAGAGAAAAGTCGTAGGTATTTTATGTTCACTGTATCGTGGCCTCGTAAAGTTGTATATGCTGTCACCTGTGTGAAATACCTTGAAATGTCAGATATTCTAGTAGTTTGTCTTTCTGGGACAAATGTCCCTATCATCGATTTTCTATTGCTCCCTGTTGTTGAAAGGACATTATCAACCTGAAGGAAAATTGGTATTTGGAGCTTGGGTGAGCTATCGCCAGTCAGTTTTCTTTCAATCATTCAGTAGTTCAACAATTTAATCAGCCTATCAATTTATATAACATCAAATAGATTGTCGAATCGAAATGTATAAAAATAAATCCTTCCAGAAAGAGCAGCTGTTTCTCTATTTAAAGAGTGAATTTTTGAGCCAAGGTTTCTTGTACTGATTGACTTTCGTGTGTATCATCTGATGGCGGATTAAGGGAGAGGAAGCGATTCAGTACCCTGATCATGAGCTAATTAACAACGTATGGCAGAACTTGAACTATGTGAATCTCGGGAGAGATTTCGATGTTTTTAGTAAGCACGCGACAGTTAGGGTGTCCGCATTTCTGTGAAATGTATGTAGGGCTTTCTCTGGTGTTTGGTTTCCTTAATATAGAGAGGGTAACCAGGTAATACTAAACTCGTGGGTAAAATACCCGTTCTGCGTTAAGGGTCTGTGATGACAGGCAATCGTAAATAATGTATTATACTGCCCCGAAAACAGGCGTATTCTAAAATCATTGTGAACTACAATCGAGGGTTCGAGCCCAGTCTGGTGTAAAACTAGAAACCACGGTTCCTTCCGATTCGGTTTACCTTTTGCAAAACCATTTACGAATTGGATATCAGAGTTCGAGCCCCGACCAATGTAATGTGCTCTGGAAGCTGCGGCTTCTCTACGTGAATTATGAGTTTTCCATTTGTAAAGACTAGCACGGGTCATCAGACTGTGACAGACGCGAGTCCTCTCCCCAGATATGTTGTTAAATATCAGAGCATTCGAGATCTTAATTGTACATTTCTCGAGCGTTGAAATTCCATTTCTTGGTTCACGTTCAAAGAGTTAGAAAGGAAAGAAAAAACAATTCCGAATATATTGTATTGGTAAATATTACCTGTGCACCTCACGCTCTCTGCCCCGTGCAAGTAACTGCAATCAGTGTTCAGTGAGAAACTATCACAGGACGAGTTCCCCGCACAACAGTTACTTGGACTAGATGGGGCTGTAGTCTTACTCCAGTATATAAATGTAGGCCACGACAGGGAGAAAATGTAACAAGGGACGTGGAATTGTCAGATAATTTAACATACGTATATTCCTTTAACAAAGTTCATTAAGCTCTCATGATTATAATTAAAAAGTAGTTTGGATCAAGTTCATAAATCTTTCCAGAATATATAAAACTGCACGGGGAAACAGACGATTACATTACATAGGTAAATACTGCGCGCTGTTTTGTTAACTGACCATCAAAGTTGTCAAACTGGGCTGACAACTAAGGTAATGTGTTTGTTTGACTGACGTTGGATAGATGGAACCGAAATCAGTGTTCTGCATTGAAATACCAACTTTTCTGTCACAACCTCCTTTAGAATGTCACTTCAGTCATAGTTAACTGTTGAACTCTGTACCTTTTCCAGGTTCTCTTGCTCCTGATGCTAGCAGTTTCACAGGCGAGCGCAGATCACTGTGCATCGTCCGTGGGCTCTAAGTTGGACGTGTCTGTGCATGGCCGCAAGAACGCCAGTGGACATTGGATGATAACGGTACCGTGTGTTCTCAATTGCAGAGTTGTTCTTCTGTGTTGGACGGATAATATTTTATGTTTATGTTATAAATACACGTGTTTTATTTCTTTATATTCAAAATGTTTGCATGCGCCATTTGAATTTAACACAACTTTTAAAGTACAGTAATACAGTTTGTGGAATTAATCTGATAGGTACTTGGTATCAAACCGCTGCCTTCGTGATGTAAAGATTGTTCTGTTGCTCTTATGACGTCACGCAAAGAGGCAATGCAAGGACGTAATATTATGTCTCTACTTCTTAATTATGAAATATTCACAAATGTTGATTTAATATAACAGGCAAGATCATTACCAACTGTAATCGCATCACAATTCGTAAGTCAGGTCTATGTAATTTTATCTAAGTAGGTTTGAAGTGTGATTTAAACGTTCGAAGCTTGAGAGTTTTTCTCTTCAGTTTACCCAACAAAGAATTATTATACATTAATACAAATATGGAGACAATAAACGCACAAATGGTTCAGGGAGGACACAAAATGAGGAGTGAGGTAGTTTGATTATCTGATTATTTTTTATTCTACCATTAATCAGAGATGTCAGGGTTCGAATCTATGTGTTGCATGTACTCGAGATATTTTATTCTAGAACTGAACAGAGAGAACAGGGAACGAATTCAAGACTATATTTTTTCTGTTAAGGTGACTGTTGTGTTTGCGTCATAAAGTTGATGTTATATTCGAGAAATAAGGAAAGAGAGGTAGATTCCCATTCAGTTTTATTCCGTGCAATCACCGTCTGAATGCGTGTCAATTTCTATCTTTTTACCAACAAGTTATCGCGCTCCTAACATATATTTAAAACCAAGCCAAGTTTCCCTGTTCAGAACACGGGCGAATGTATGCTGACTATTCAAATCGCTACAAACATACATTTATATCTGGAATGTATGAGTAATATAAGGTAGCAACAGACTGTATATGTTGCTCTTGGTAGAGGGCACAGCACAATGCATTGCCGGTCCTCTGTAACGGGGGAGGTCACGCGTCGGATGGAGACGTTAAGACTTGCACAAGATGGCGACTGGAAGGCGGCGCATATCACAAGATAAGTAAGGATAGACCCCTCCAGGGTTCACATCGGGAAGGGGATCTCAAATATGGATTTGGGAAGGGGCATCTCTCCAACCTGTGATGTTAGATCTCTGTAAGGTGATGTCAGGAAAGGGCATGTCAAGAAGGGCAGCTAGCCTTAAAACTTGGGTCCTTTGAATTTAGGTCTCTCTAAAAAGGTGTCGGGAAATGCGTATGTTAAGAAGGGCAGTTAGCTTTAAAACTAGGATCCTCTGAGTTTAGGCAATTCTAAGGTGGTGTCGAGAAGAGTTACTTGGCTGTAAAACTAGTTTCTGTGTAGTTACGCCCCCAGTCGTTCTCTCTTCCTAAAATTCTGCGCCAGCACGTGGCTAAGTCCCGTCGTGATAGCAGCTGTGAGGTTAGGGTCGTTCAATATTCCGCGCCCAACACGAGCACGTGGTTAGGACTTGTCAAACTGACAGCAGTGAGGTTAGCCATGCACACTTATTCAAACTCCGCGCCAAACCAGTGCACGTGGTTATGACCTGTTACGATGACAGCAGTGAGGTTGGAATCGCCGACTTATTCAAAGTCCCCGCTATAACAAGTGCACGAGGTTAGGACCAGTTAAGATGTCAGTAGTGAGTTTAGCCATGAGCACTTATTCAAAAAATCCGCGTAAGAAAATAAAAGTGAAGTTAGTGTCTGTCAAGATGCACGAGCACGTGGCCGTGACGTCATGGTCACATGACCGTGACATCATGGGTCCAATGACCTTGCCAGGGGTAAATGACCTCGTGGGACATTGCTGACGCAGCACCCATTGTTTTTGAATCCACGTTGTCCTACTACTACCAATAATAATGGTCAAACGTACAGTAGCTTTCTTGTTTCGTTTTTTCCTTGACACTTGTGGCACTACCCTTCAGTCCCTTTCTTCTACACAAACATTTGTATCAGTTTTTGATTAGGAATAGCCATGTTTTCCCAAATATTAATTTTGCCGAGGAATAACTTCTTAATTATTACTTAAGTGTTAACTATTAAGTTACATTGCTTCAAACATCTAAACATTATCTACCAGCAATGATTTAAAGATGTTAAAAAGTATGCATAAAATGTTGCCGGGCTGAGTGACTCAAGCGGTTGAGCGCTGGCCTTGCGACCCTCATATTAGTGTGTACTTACTTGTATAATTGTGTGGCAACTGCGAAACTCCATACACTTTTTTAAAATTTGCAACACATTATACTTCCGCCTAAAAGTGATGTAAGATAACAATTAAATAAGAAATTCCACGGGAAGTGTTACGTCCCTTGAGTTGATATTACTCAGCACGAGAAGATACCATACCTAACCTAAACTATGCGGTCTCAAGTAGAGGAGCAAGGACAGTTCAACACTCGGAAATGAGTCAGCACCCGAGGTCTAGTAGCGTAGCAATGCAGGTTCCAATGCAAGGTCATTGAACCCCAGTATAGTAGATAAGCAATGTCGATTTGCGCATTTTGCATAAGAGAGCGAATCTAACCTTACAGTCGCTATGTTGAGGGGCCTAACCATACTTTAACGCCTAGCTGCCCTTCCCGACGCCTAAGAGAGAGAGCCTAAACTTACATCCACCAACTGGAAGTGACTACCCTTAGTTTCACGTCAAGAGCCCTTCCCGACGCCAACTGAACAAGATGGCGCCCATACACATCATCTAATGAGACGGCCTAGGGGCGCTTGCGCAAGGTGGCACATGTTCTTATGAGACGGCCTAGGGTTACGTGCGAAAGATGGCAGCTATACATAGCCTCTTACCAGACGGCTTAGGGGCGCTTGCGCAAGATGGTGCCTACACATAGATGGCTTAAGCGCTCTTGCGCAAGATGGCGGCTATACAGAAGCTCTTTTAGAGAAAGCTAGCTGAGGGGCCTACTGCTCAAGATTGCGGATGTACAGAAGGTCTTATGAGACGGCCTAGCGGCGATTGCAAACGATGGTGGGTATACACCGGCTCTTAGGTCGACAGATGATTTCCATGGGTGAATGCACAAGATGGGGGCTATACAGGGGCTATTATGGAGAAAGATTACGGCTATGGACCATTGCACAAGATGGCACACATGGGCTGCTATAAGAACGCCTAGTGCCATAGGAAATATATTGGTTACATTTAAACACCTAGCAGTCGATCAAATTATCGAATAAACAATGTAACTTGAAATTATGTTTGGGAATATACTAATTGAATCTGTTGGCATTGTTTATAAAAGCTTGTAGCTAATGCAGGAGCGATAAAGCCGAATAAATCGTGCTACACACATGATAGGGAATGGAACTCAGGGGCCACATCTTAATAGAAGGACAAAAGGGTAAAATGACTCTTCCTCCTCCTCCTCCTCCCCTTTCCTAGAGATAAAGGCCTAAATGGCTAATGGTCTGAAGAGCTAATGGGCTAAAGCGCTAATGATATCTTATTAGAAGTGCAAAAATGTAAAAGAACACCTTCTCCTCGTAGGCATAAAGGTCTCGAGGGCTAAGGGGCTAAAGGGCTAATGGCCTAAAGGGCTAATGGGATAAAGGACAAACCGGCAAAAGTTCTAAAGGGCAAAATTGCTTACATTTTTATAGTATTTAGGGAGCCTCTCCTCTCTTTATTAGGGCTTGAGTCCGGCTTTACAGCTAGAGCGGAGTTAACACCCTGAGGAGGGGAGAATGATGGAAAAGAGTCTGTACCAATATAGGTAATCGTTCTACTATATGCTACAGAAGGATGACGTAGATGAGAGTGAAGGTGAGGGATGGGAAGGTAGGAAGGTGTTTAGGCTGTTGTGCTGTCGGGAGGGAGCTTGCAGGAAAGTTCTTCACTTTGAAGAGCTATTAGTCAATAATACCTGCACAACGTAATTCTTGTTGTATTTCAAAAATATTTTTATACCCTGAGTAACCAGCATCTTGACTGGCTCTTAGAAGTTGCAAACGTTTTACAACTACGTTGGGGTCCTTACAGTATCTTACGTCAACGTGGGGTAAGATAGGATTGTTGTTAATTTTGAGCCCATATGCAGACATTTGATGTGTAGGGACTTGCTTTAATGTAATACGTGCTTCATCAGTAGCGCTTCCAGGTACAAAATTAACTTGTTTCCATAGCATGAAACGTTGAAATTTTCTTCCACTCTATGTTGCATCTCCTGCACTGCGACAGAACCTGAAGTAGACTTAGAAAATGAAGTAAAATCATAAAGCTCTAATGGCAATGAAATATTGAGATCTTCTCTTTCTTCTTCTCCTTTTCTTTTATTATCACTATTATTACCCTTATTTTCATAACTATGACATTGCCTCTCTTTATCTCGAAATGTGTGCTTAGTAACAGAACTTGATGCATGCCAAGACAGCAACGGAGAATTAAAAATCTCACGCAGAGGTGTACTTTTTAAAAATTAATCAAAGTTTTCTTGACTACGGTTGAACTCTTTATATTTTCTTCTCGCTGAATCTACATTACACGCGGCTTCGTGACGTTGAACGTTCTATGCGTTCTTGAACTCTCTTCTACAATATTTACATTGGAAAATTGTCCTACGTGATATCTCCTGACGTTTCTTGTGTTAATCTCGGGAAATATATTTCCACACACTTTGCAAATATAGCTAGAAATAGGTTTTTCAACGAAGGACTTTAATTTTTTGCTAACAGATTCTTCATTGAAAGATACAAGTTAAATCTACTAGACACTTGTTACTCTATACTTCGATGATGCGAACAGCTTAACGATTACCAGTAACCTAACAGAAAAGCGTATAAGCAAGGTAGTAACAGTGAGGTTTAGCCCCGTCAAGATGGCAGCAGTGGGATTAGCGATGTTCTGTTGTTTAAAGTTCGGTGCCCATGTGGTTAAATATGGCAGCTGTTATCTTGACAGGTGTCAAAAAGCACGTGGATTTTATATTCCGCTCCACGACGTGCATAAGGTGGCAGCAATTAGGTTTAGCGCTATAAGGAGGGCAGCAGTGAGGTTTGCGATGCTATATTGTCCTTAAGAGTGAGGTTTGGGTCCGTTAAGGTGACAGCTCTTACCCTGGCAGTTGTTACAAAAGCACGCGGCCAACACGTGAGTTTGTTTACACACAGGAGCACGTGGTCGCGACGTCACGGTCACGTGGTATGCTGCGCCTGCACCCGTAGTTCATAATCCGCGCGGATGTGGTTAGAACTTGTCAGAAAGCAGGTAGATTTTATATTTCGTACGCCTTCGTCGTTAAGATGTCAGCTGTTATCTTAGCATGTCCGATCTATGAGCACTACAAGCGCTACAAGTTCTGTTACTAAGCACACATTTCGAGATAAAGAGAGGCAAGTTCATGATTATGATAATAAGGATAATGATGCTGATAATAATGGAAAAGGAGAAGAAGAACTCAGTGTTTCATTACCATCAGACCGTATGGTTTTATTTCATTTTCTAAGTGTATTACACGTTCTGTCGCCGTGCAAACATCCCAAAAAGATGTCTGTCTGTTAGGTCACCAGCCCAGAGGCTGGTTGGATCCTCAAATAGCACTACCAAAGGTTATGCATTTATAAAGAAACCCCAAAAGCCAATGGCAGCACCAAAATGAGGCGTACTAGGCAAGATGAGGAGTGAGGTGGTTTGCTATTGCTTTCCTCACTGGGTCAGAAAGTACTACTATTGCAGCACGACTGGCCCAGTGAGCAGCACCTTTCATAACACTCAGATGCACCCTAGCAGCTTCCATATTGTCACAGCCATGGATGTTGACTGGGACTTCGTAGGAAGCTACATTTTACTCTGGCCTGTGCCAAGAGATGGATGCAAAAGTACTGTATCCATAAAGAAATGACAGAAGGCTACCCAGAAAGATATGCAAAATAAAGTAGAAGAAAATTTCAACGCTTCATTGTTATCGAAAGATGTTAAGTTTGTACCTGGAAACGCTGCTGCTGAAGCACGTATTACATTAAAACAAGTCCCTACCCATCAAATGTGTGCATATAGGCTCAAAGTTAACAACAATCCTACGTTAGCCCATGTAAGGACCCCAACCAACTCGTAAAATATTTGCAACTTCTAAGAGCCTATAAAGATGCTGACCTTGCATTGGAACCTGCATTGGTACACTACTAGACCTCGGGTGCTGACACATTTCTGGGAGGTGAACTGTCTTTGCTCCCCTACTGTCTCATTATCTACGTCAATTCTGATGTGATAAGTTTGAAGAAGGAACATTCAATATACTTAAATTAATGTTAAGTTATGCCTTTCAACAGTCACAATTATCCATGGAATGAATTTCAATCGCAACTTGTAGCATTCACTTAGCTCATTAAATTGATCAGCTGATGGGTTTGGCGCGCTTTCTACAGTACGGCCTGTTTATTACGAAGGCAGTGATCAAACCAAAACCTCATTTACATGTGCTAACCACTAACGGCTTTAGGAAGAGACAATAAATAGCAGTGAGGTATCCCATAGCAGAAGTAATTACATACATGTGTAGTGTTGTCGCTGGGACTTGGGCAAGCGATTTAAATTATATCTGCCTTCTTCCTAATCGGCTTGCCCGAAGACAAGCAGTCTGCTTGTTCGCGACATGGTCACCGGATGCGCTAGGACTTAGTAGTTAGCAGAATTAACACTCACAGACTCTACTCTAAGGAGGCTGTGGATTTGGCCATTGATTTCAGTTAAGCAATCTCCGTATTGATTGTGCTTCTTTTGGGTTCGCCTACTGTTTGCGAAGTTTGTTAGTGTGTTTTATATATGTGATTGTGTTGTCCTCCGTTGCTCAGGTTTTATGACAATGTTTCCCATAAATTCTTAAGTTTAGCTGTGAAGAAGACGACAGCCACCTTGTTATAGTTTCTTGTTTGTCGTTGATTGTAAAATTTCGCCTTGAAAGGTATACTGTGTTAGTTAACACCACCTATGTGTCCTGTACACCAACTAAGGAACGGTAGCCATGTTTTGTTAGTATTCAAGCATCGTATATTTCCAGTTTGATTTTCAACGTTTAAGTTACTTGTTCTTTGTTATTGTGTGTGTCAGACAGAAGATAACGAACAATTGTCTGCCGTCTATGTAGGAAATCAGGTGACGCTGGATCCAATGTATTACTTTTTCTGTGAGATACGTCATTCGAGGATTCACGGATTATGTGCTGGCATCTCTGATGTGGAAGTTCAGGATCTTACTTGCACTACTGACTCAAGGTGTGGGCTGCGGGTTAGAATTCACCCACGGTAACCTCTGTCTGTCGTAAAAGGCGACTAAAAGGGGACCGAGTGGCCGTCGATATAAGTGACCCGCCTGAATGTCAACAGCCTCCTCCGCGGGTGGATGAACGAATTGAGGTTACGGCACTCTCTTGTCCTTGGAGGGAGAAATTGCCCCTAAAGGCGGATGACCTATACATATTGGTCAACGGCATGGAATGGAGAAGGCAACGGGAAACCACTCCATTAAGGATCCTAAGGATATCCCAAGTAGAATGCAAACAATGGGAGCTGACATTAATGAGGAAACGTTGACTACTGATCATGGATTTCGGAACCCTAGATCTAGCAGGCGGTGCGACGTAAAGCCCCTAGCAAAAAAAAGATCTAGCAGGAGAGGTAAGAGCGCTTCTCAGGTCATTAGCAAGCGAAATCGCACTAAAACCGCCATGAAGATGGGAACATGAAAAGTACGAACGCTATTGAAAGCTTGAAAACTGGTTGAATTGAGAGGCCAGATGAGGAAGTATGAGGTAGATATCTATATATATAAAAGCAAGTCGGGCTGGAGCGATGTATATATAAATATTTAAAAATGAAAAAAGACGTGAATTAATGAGGCACTTCCAGAAATCTCAGAAATTTGAAACTTGGTACGAGGGAAACTGAAGACCCCAAGATCCCTAGAAAAATCGGAAATTCTCAAAATTCCCTGAAGGGGGCACGCTGGGGGGGCTTAAATTTTGGGCTCAGCATAAGAACACAGTCGTATAGTATATCCAAAAAGATAACCTATAGGTTTCGTGGGCTTAAAAATTTTCGGGAATTTCCTCATTTTTATCCCGCATCCCCCCAAATCAAGATGGCGGCACAACCTGCGAGACGAGGTAGACAATTGAAATTTGGTGAAATTATAGCTTTTGGTCCCTAACCGACGGGAAGATTCCACCAAGATGTTCAAATTTTTCACCTTTTACCCCCAAAGATATCGAAATATTGAGGCAATTTTAATGACTGTGCAGACATTCCTTTTGAGCTATTTTTTGGCTAAACGGTAAGTCGTATCACAAAACGGATGGCACAATGTCCCTTCAATTCGGAGTGATCTACAACTTTGGTCGTGTGACATTTTGTCGTATCTCTCTCCCTTATACGTTAAATTTGGCCGTATTTCTGGATTGTTCGTAAATTTGGTGATTTTTACAAGTATATTTTATTGTTTGACACACTTATAACAATGATAGGATCATCACGTTGTGTGCGCACATTGGCACGATTAAGGGACATATGTGTACCAAATTTCATGATTCTAGCTTATACATAAGTAGGCAAAATGTAATGTCAAATGTTTAAAATGCACCCAAATTTCACCCTATTCAAAATTTGAACTCAATTTAGCCCCTTAATATGGGAGATACGAGGAAATGGTTTAGAAACAAACATGTAGAGCGATAAATGAGGCGTCTGAAGGCGCAAACCGTTTCTTAATATCATAAACCGTTTAGGAGATATGAATCTCGAAGTGGAAGTCTGCACTTTTCAACGTGCTCATGCTTATCCGTCATCTATCTATATATATAAAAGCAAGTCGGGCTGGAGCGATGTATATATAAATATTTAAAAATGAAAAAAGACGTGAATTAATGAGGCACTTCCAGAAATCTCAGAAATTTGAAACTTGGTACGAGGGAAACTGAAGACCCCAAGATCCCTAGAAAAATCCGAAATTCTCAAAATTCCCTGAAGGGGGCACGCTGGGGGGGCTCAAATTTTGGGCTCAGCATAAGAACACAGTCGTATAGTATATCCAAAACGATAACCTATAGGTTTCGTGGGCTTAAAAATTTTCGGGAATTTCCTCATTTTTATCCCGCATCCCCCCAAATCAAGATGGCGGCACAACCTGCGAGACGAGGTAGACAATTGAAATTTGGTGAAATTATAGCTTTTGGTCCCTAACCGACGGGAAAATTCCAAGATGTTCAAATTTTTCACCTTTTACCCCCAAAGATATCGAAATATTGAGGCAATTTTAATGACTGTGCAGACATTCCTTTTGAGCTATTTTTTGGCTAAACGGTAAGTCGTATCACAAAACGGATGGCACAATGTCCCTTCAATTCGGAGTGATCTACAACTTTGGTCCTGTGACATTTTGTCGTATCTCTCTCCCTTATACGTTAAATTTGGCCGTATTTCTGGATTGTTCGTAAATTTGGTGATTTTTACAAGTATATTTTATTGTTTGACACACTTATAACAATGATAGGATCATCACGTTGTGTGCGCACATTGGCACGATTAAGGGACATATGTGTACCAAATTTCATGATTCTAGCTTATACATAAGTAGGCAAAATGTAATGTCAAATGTTAAAAATGCACCCAAATTTCACCCTATTCAAAATTTGAACTCAATTTACCCCCTTAATATGGGAGATACGAGGAAATGGTTTAGAAACAAACATGTAGAGCGATAAATGAGGCGCCTGAAGGCGCAAACCGTTTCTTAATATCATAAACCGTTTAGGAGATATGAATCTCGAAGTGGAAGTCTGCACTTTTCAACGTGCTCATGCTTATCCGTCATCTATATATATAAAAGCAAGTCGGGCTGGAGCGATGTATATATAAATATTTAAAAATGAAAAAAGACGTGAATTAATGAGGCACTTCCAGAAATCTCAGAAATTTGAAACTTGGTACGAGGGAAACTGATGACCCCAAGATCCCTAGAAAAATCGGAAATTCTCAAAATTCCCTGAAGGGGGCACGCTGGGGGGGCTCAAATTTTGGGCTCAGCATAAGAACACAGTCGTATAGTATATCCAAAACGATAACCTATAGGTTTCGTGGGCTTTAAAATTTTCGGGAATTTCCTCATTTTTATCCCGCATCCCCCCAAATCAAGATGGCGGCACAACCTGCGAGACGAGGTAGACAATTGAAATTTGGTGAAATTATAGCTTTTGGTCCCTAACCGACGGGAAAATTCCAAGATGTTCAAATTTTTCACCTTTTACCCCCAAAGATATCGAAATATTGAGGCAATTTTAATGACTGTGCAGACATTCCTTTTGAGCTATTTTTTGGCTAAACGGTAAGTCGTATCACAAAACGGATGGCACAAAGTCCCTTCAATTCGGAGTGATCTACAACTTTGGTCCTGTGACATTTTGTCGTATCTCTCTCCCTTATACGTTAAATTTGGCCGTATTTCTGGATTGTTCGTAAATTTGGTGATTTTTACAAGTATATTTTATTGTTTGACACACTTATAACAATGATAGGATCATCACGTTGTGTGCGCACATTGGCACGATTAAGGGACATATGTGTACCAAATTTCATGATTCTAGCTTATACATAAGTAGGCAAAATGTAATGTCAAATGTTTAAAATGCACCCAAATTTCACCCTATTCAAAATTTGAACTCAATTTACCCCCTTAATATGGGAGATACGAGGAAATGGTTTAGAAACAAACATTTAGAGCGATAAATGAGGCGTCTGAGGGCGCAAACCGTTTCTTAATATCATAAACCGTTTAGGAGATATGAATCTCGAAGTGGAAGTCTGCACTTTTCAACGTGCTCATGCTTATCCGTCATCTATATATATAAAAGCAAGTCGGGCTGGAGCGATGTATATATAAATATTTAAAAATGAAAAAAGACGTGAATTAATGAGGCACTTCCAGAAATCTCAGAAATTTGAAACTTGGTACGAGGGAAACTGATGACCCCAAGATCCCTAGAAAAATCGGAAATTCTCAAAATTCCCTGAAGGGGGCACGCTGGGGGGCTCAAATTTTGGGCTCAGCATAAGAACACAGTCGTATAGTATATCCAAAACGATAACCTATAGGTTTCGTGGGCTTAAAAATTTTCGGGAATTTCCTCATTTTTATCCCGCATCCCCCCAAATCAAGATGGCGGCACAACCTGCGAGACGAGGTAGACAATTGAAATTTGGTGAAATTATAGCTTTTAGTCCCTAACCGACGGGAAAATTCCAAGATGTTCAAATTTTTCACCTTTTACCCCCAAAGATATCGAAATATTGAGGCAATTTTAATGACTGTGCAGACATTCCTTTTGAGCTATTTTTTGGCTAAACGGTAAGTCGTATCACAAAACGGATGGCACAATGTCCCTTCAATTCGGTGTGATCTACAACTTTGGTCCTGTGACATTTTGTCGTATCTCTCTCCCTTATACGTTAATTTTTTCCGTATTTCTGGATTGTTCGTAAATTTGGTGATTTTTACAAGTATATTTTATTGTTTGACACACTTATAACAATGATAGGATCATCACGTTGTGTGCGCACATTGGCACGATTAAGGGACATATGTGTACCAAATTTCATGATTCTAGCTTATATATAAGTAGGCAAAATGTAATGTCAAATGTTAAAAATGCACCCAAATTTCACCCTATTCAAAATTTGAACTCAATTTACCCCCTTAATATGGGAGATACGAGGAAATGGTTTAGAAACAAACATGTAGAGCGATAAATGAGGCGTCTGAGGGCGCAAACCGTTTCTTAATATCATAAACCGTTTAGGAGATATGAATCTCGAAGTGTAAGTCTGCACTTTTCAACGTGCTCATACTTATCCGTCATCTATCTATATATATAAAAGCAAGTCGGGCTGGAGCGATGTATATATAAATATTTAAAAATGAAAAAAGACGTGAATTAATGAGGCACTTCCAGAAATCTCAGAAATTTGAAACTTGGTACGAGGGAAACTGATGACCCCAAGATCCCTAGAAAAATCGGAAATTCTCAAAATTCCCTGAAGGGGGCACGCTGGGGGGGCTCAAATTTTGGGCTCAGCATAAGAACACAGTCGTATAGTATATCCAAAACGATAACCTATAGGTTTCGTGGGCTTAAAAATTTTCGTACATCTGTACATTGATTATTTTGGCGAAATTTCCGTACAGTTATCCGTTTCAGGTGTAATAATGACCATCTGCATCATTTTTAGCTTTTGTGTCTGTTTGTCTGTTTGTTTGTCTGTTAGTCTCTTTGTCTGTTTGTCTGTTTGTCTGTCCTTCTATAACTTGAAAACTACTAAATATATATTTCCACCAAACTTCATATTTAGAATCCACCTCTCCTTGGGTAGGTTTTAGCGCAAATATCGTTTCTAAATCCGTGAACTGAGTGGGGATTTTTACGAAACCGAAACGGTGATTTTGCACTCCCTCAAAGCATACACAACCGAACTTAATGGAAATCAACCTGCCTTAATGAAAATTAATTTCTAAACCTTTTTTTCTCATGTGCATCATTTCGATAACAGGATTTAGTAAGGGAGATATCATTAACGGACCGTTTTTCGGTACAAATATCAGCGGACTTAACGCAAGAGCGGGTGCGTGTAAAGCGTACTTCTTACAAACTTGAAAACTAACAAGATATTTGAACCAAATTTTATATATAGCATCCATCTGCCCAAGGGTAGGTTTCCTTGGTGTCTGTTAGTTAGTTAGTTAGTTAGTTTGTTTGTTTGTTTCTTTGTTTGTTTGTTTGTTTGGTCTGTTTGTCTTTCTCTAACTTGAAAACTACTGGATTTATTTCCACCAAACTTCATATTTAGAATCCACCTATCCTTTGGGGAGGTTTTAGGGCAAATATTGTTTCTAAATCCCTGAACTAATTGGGGGTTTATACGAAACCGAAACCGTGTTTTTGCACTCCCTCAAAATACACACAACCAAACTTAATGGAATTCTACCTGCCTTAATGGAAATTAATTTCTAAACCTTTTCTTCTCATGTGCATCATTTCAATCACTTACAGGAAAGATAGTATGATCAAACTCTACACGAACATTGGCCCAATCAGTACCCATATGTGAGCCAAATGCTATGTCACATAATTATCCGAAAAGTAATGCAATGTAAGATATTCTTACACAAATTTCAACCTATTCAACGTTTCTGATTCAATCTGACCCATGAATAGATAAGATGCGAGAAAATATCATAGGACCAGTCATTTAGATCGCTAAATACTGCGCCTTACGGTACAATCCTTTGTTGATATGACGTACCGTTTAGCAGCAGTTAATCTGTAAATAAAGGTCTGCAATATTGTAAACATTCATATACTTTCGTATGTCCATCTGTATATATTCATTGATGTCGATTTGTAGCGATCGAGAAAGGATGTGTCTGCTATTGTAATCAGTACTCCCTACACCGACTTTGACTGCTGGCAGTAGGAATGGGGTCCTTCTCCAACTCCTGTGTAACTGGCATTAGCAAGGAGGGCCTACCATTTTAATGAATAATTCACTTTTCGATTTGTCTTGCAGAAGGCAAGGGATCATGCAGTTTTGTTCGAAAGTCCCCTACTCTATTGTGTTTGGCTCTAGGCCAGGGTGCCCGCCATTATAAACAAATGTTCCAATCTAAAATTTGACTAGCATTAGGCATAGTGGCCTGCTATTTTCATGGAAACTCACTAATTCTGTGTGACTGGCAGTAAGCTGGCTAGCAGCAGTAAAAAGGGACTGTCATTATAATGATAACTGCACAACTCAATTTTGACTGGTGGTAGGGAAGTTGCCTGGTATTATAATAAAAACTCCTCAACTGTAACCTGTCTGAAAGTAGGAAATGGGTCTGCCATTGTAACTAAAACTCCCCAAATCGATTGTGACCGCGCAGTAGGCATTGGGGCCTGCAATTATAATGTAAACTTGCCAACTCGATTGTGAATGGCAGTAGGCAAGTGAGCCTGGCGTTATCATCACAACTCCGCAACCCTCACTTTACATTGGAAACAACGTATGTGGACCTCCCCATGCTATTTCTCGGATAAGGCTAAGAGACATGCAATTTTAAAACAATCTCATTTGCTGCACGCACAGTATTTACGTCGATATCCGTATACAATGTAGAATACCGTAGCGAAGCACGGGTACATTTGCTAGTATTAGATATACGTGAAGCAAGATGGAAAGGAAATGGAGACTTCTACAGTGATGAGATTACAGTAATTTAAGTTGCGCAGAGAAAAGAGGAAAGCATGGAGTGGCACTTATAATAAGAAGAAAATGGTCAAATAATATTTTTAGTACCTACCATGGCAGGTACCGATTAAAGATGGCGAAAATTAATAGTGCACCTGAGGACTTGGTAATAATTCAGACATATTTCCCACCATCGGCTCATAATTTGGAAGAAGTGGAGACTATGTATGAGGTTACAGAAGTACTATTAAAACAAACTAAAGAAAAAGATAATGTCGCTATAATGGGCAATTTTAATGCAATAGTGGGATTTCGTACAGGCAACAAGACAGTAGGAAATTTTGGTATGGGGGAAAGAAATGCAAGAGGTGAAACTTCGGTAGATTCCTGCAGTAAAAATGATATGGTTATTACAAACACGTTATTTGAAGTTCCTCTTAGAAGAGGTACACGTGGAAGTCGCCTGACAAAAGACGATTTCAGTTAAGGGCTTAAAGTCAGATTAGAACAAAATACGGAAGAGGAAAAGAGAAATGGACCAAAAGCTTTGCTGAAGAGATAGAAGAAAGTATGGAAAAGGGAAAAGAGGATCAAATATATAAGAAAATCAGTGCCCTTCACTACAAAATTGGAACTAAATCTCCAGTAGTAAAAAATAAAGAAGGAATATTACTGGTAGACAACGATAAGATATGTGCTCGCTGGAAACAATACATGGAAGAACTGTACGGTGATTAGGACTTCAAGAATGAAAATAATCAAATTGAAGACATCAATGAGTGTGGAAGAGAAATGCAATGTCCTCCAATCATGAGACATGAATTTTAACATGCCATTCGGGGTTTGAATGTAGGAAAACAATCGGTGTTGATGATATCCCTGGAGAATTACGGAAACATTTAGGTATCAACATAAAGACCAATTATTCAGAGTAATAACTGAATGCTACGAAAGATGAATCGTGGCAGAAGATTTCACACAATGCAGAGCCATTAATATACAGAAAATAGGAAGGGCAGGTGACCGCACCTATTATAGGACACTTTCAGTATTAACACATGGCTCCAAGATACACATTCATATGGTCAAGAGAAGAATAAACAGGAGGTAAGTATGTTGGAGAAGACCAATTTGGATTTAGAGAAGGCAGAGGAGCAAGAGAATCAATTCTGGCCTTACGCATGTTAGTGGAGAGAAGGATTGAAATGAATAGAACAACTTGTCTTACCTTCATTGACTTAGAAAATGCCTTTGACAATGTGAACTGGGAACTACTGTCTAGAACTATGAGCAAAATAGGACTGGACTGAAAGGATATAAGGGTGTTTAATCAACTGTATCTGAACCAAAGCACAAAAATAATCATCAAGCAGGCAGAAGAAAAGCCAGTATTAGAGAAGGAGTTAGACTACACTGGCCGCAGACAAATCTAACTGACTTGGAGGAAAATTTCTCCTCCAAGCCAGAGGACGAACCCTTTTCACTGCTAAGTTGGAATAAAATGAATGTAGAATCTAATAAAAGTGAAGAGGGAGAAGCTTTTCTTAAGAAACGGCTCTTTTCAGCGTTGAAGTTTGAGTTATTTAGTGAATTGTGGTGTTATAATTTGGAATAGGCCTAATTATCATTCTAGCCCAGGTCATACTACTACTACTGCTACTACTACTACTACTAATAATAAACAAGCCTCTGCCTTAGGCCTAAGTGTGCAACTGCTCAATCAAAACAGCGCGTCATAGTAGAAATCGAACAGGTGGAATACTATGTTGAACCAGTGTGTTACGTATCAGCAGTATCAGAAAATGGATGAACCAAAGGAATAGCATGCTAAACGAGAAAGATTTCAAACTACCCAGCTATTTCCAGCCGATATTCAGTCAGTCTGTTATACTCGGTTCACAGTAGTAATCCCATCTATCGGATATGAGTGGCAGCATAAGGGACAAAGAACATCACAAAAAACAATGGTCAATGAAATTATATTGCTGATCAATGTTATGCGCTTTCCACATTTTAGGCTTTCACATTTAGTTTTCTTCCGACTCTGAAATACCACTGTTATCACGGTCGGTACGGTAAAACTGAATGAAACATAAAAGATCGGAAATTGTACTCTCTATAATATTTGTTACGTAGTACTTTTCGACAGCACCAATAACACAGGTATTTAAAAATTAAATTTTAGGCACCTCCCCGTAGAATACATTTTCATCCAGCTTAGCCTCTAGTTTTTTTATTCCCAACTCTAAATACCGATTTTCATTAAATTCTGCTATCCCAATTTCTCGTGGCTCGGCGTTGATATGGATTCAGTAAAAAAATACAAATTCATTAATATTTCTGTTATCACAGCTGGTACGGTAAAAATGTATGACAGAAATGATCGGAAATTTAATTCTATGAAACTTTAGTTATGTAGCATTTATCGATAGGACCAATAATAATATAAATATTTGAGAATTAAGTTTTGGGCCAACCCCTAAACTATCATTACTTTCACTCAGCGTGAATAAAATTATTTATAGCCTAGATTGTAGTGACTCATCCACGGACTTCTCGTGATGCGTGTACATACATACATACATACTGTACCAGTAAAAGAGCCCGACTCTCAGATTAAATTTTTAAAGGGGCACGAAATAGAGATCTCAGGGTGAAAAACTGGATTAATTGTAGCTAGGGCTCGGTACAGGAGGTAGGGTCCTATCTACAGAAAAACTTTGACCCTGATTGTATAAGATTTTATTCAAATAAGTCATGAGTTTGCACATCACCTCTAAGTAGAAATGGACTGTCTTCCTCGTATTCCAATAGTATGGCTTGGGTTCTCCAGCTCACCAAGCCAAGCTGGTTGAAGCACGTTCCAGAAGACTCCAGGGATTCCAGGGACTCCAGATACTTCTGACAGAGGCCGTTGGACTGTCTGGATTGACGGCGAGTAGAGATGTCTCGAACTCTGAGGCCCGGGTTGAACCCCGATGATCCAGGCGATGTTGTAGATAGTCACGTACTACCTCAGTCCAATGAGACTGAGAGGATTGATGTTTCCAAAGTCACTAGTAGCACTGAGTCCATGAACACCTTGGATGATCAACTTATAAGCAGGGATCTTGATAATTGTACATCAAGACTTCCAACACTCCTAAAATGACATGAGTGGTATTAATAATTTTAGAGTTCATCACTAGGAAAATCTTCGTCTCTGAATAACGTTTGGCAACGAAAAATACAAGTCCCTTCTTGTGAAATTATAGTTAAAATCAAAGTTCATTACTGGCGAAGGTGCAAGTCTTTGCCTAAACTCGAACGAAAAAACATAAGTCCATTCACTTGGAAGTCTGAATATATTTAAAGTTAATCACTGGTGAAACTCATAAAGTCTTTGAGTGACCACTGACGAAAACACAAGTCCATTCACATAAATACATTCGCTGACGAAATTTATAAGTCTCTTAAACCAACACTGGCAAATGTACAAGTCTTTGAGTAAATGCAAGTGAAATCCTGACTTTGTTCAAAGTCGTTGGGAAGTTAAAATTCATCACTAGCAATGTTAATCAATCACTGTCTATTAGAAGAATGAGTTCCTTAACAGTTGCAAATATTCCACGTAAAAAACACAAGTCCATTTTACGAACACTTAGAAAAGTTCCCATCTCGAATACGCGTGAATAATACAAGTCCATTCAATGATCACGTAGAAAAGTTCTGGTCTCGAACTCATGAAAATAATACAAGTCCATTCAGTGAACACTTAGAAAAATTTCAGCTTCGAAGATGCGTGAATAATACAAGCCCATTCAGTGAACACTTAGAAGAATTCGGGTCTCGAACCCATGTAAATAATATAAGTCCATTCAGTTAATACTTGGAAAAATTCCAACTTCGAAGACACGTAAATAATATTCAGTGAACACTTAGAAAAATTCGGGTCTCGAACCCATGGAAATAATACAAGTCCATTTCCTGAACACTTAGAAAACACTCGAAGTTTTATGAGTCCACTTTATCAAACTTGGAAGAATCGTCTTCCCACACTTGTACAATGACAGAGTTCCACGATGATAGTAGCAGCAGGAGTGTCCTCGCTGACTACTCAGCTGAGACTGTGTGTATAAGCTACAGTAGGTCCCCTTTTTATTCAATCCGGGATGTCTACGTCATAATACTGTTTGATTGAATATCTCCCGAATCCCTCGATGGATTTGCTTGAAACTCGTGCATTGGGACGTTTAGGTGATCCCAAACAAGATGACATATCGCTCGACTCGCTAGCACAATTATTATGGGATTTCCAAATTTTCTCCATCGAATTCTCTAGAACAAGTGACGTGGAATCCAGAAAATACCAGTCAAGGCTGGCAACACGTGTTGAGACGAGCGGGCGGCCTAGCTAGCCCCTGTGGCTACGTCACAGCTCACAGTCGTCATACACTTCGCTAGCTGGTCCTCGCTGCTTGTAAACAAACCATCCGCGCTCGGAACATTACGCGTGGTAAATAAACGAAACTTATGCTCAAAAAATACTTATGTACAGGTCGTAACCGGTACAATACATACATACATACATACATACATACATACATACATACATACATACATACATACATACATACATACATACATACATATATGCATTCCTACCTTCACGAACGTCAACAATGTGTGAAAGATAATAATATAATCGTTCCCTCGTGGCGTCACGTGAATAGAGGAGTCCCTCAAAGCTCTGTACTCGGACCTTTTCTTATCGCACTCTTTGTGAATGGCGTATCATCGATTTTAAGACATTGCAAATACTGCATGTACGCTGACGACCTTCAACTCTACACAGACTGTACAGCGCAAGACCTTCAGGAAAGTATAGACTTAATAAACATTGACTTACAGACTGTTAGTGAATGGTCTGCTGCCAACGGCCTTCAAGTGAATCCTACAAAGTCACAAGTAATCTTTCTAGGCTATCAACATCAAATGGCAAGTATTAATAAACTTCCATTGCCGAGAGTAATCCTTCAGAATGTTGCAATTCCTTTTGTACCACAAGTGAAGAACCTCAGCGTTATCATGGACGAACGCATGATTTGGTCTGAACATATCTTACATATCTGCCAAGAGGTTTTATCTGCTCTTCATTCTTTATATAAATATTTATTTCCAATAAAACTGCCTGGATCTATAAAAAGTTGTCCAGCCAAGTCTTATCTATTACTACACAGCCTGGAGCCTTAAGAAGTATTCCAGCCAGGTCATATCTACAGCTAAAAAGCCTGGAGCCATGTTAAGTATTCCAGCCAGGTCATATCTATTTCTACACTGGCTGGAACCGTAAGAAGTAGTCCAACCTGATCATATCTACTGCTACACGGAGCCGTAAGAAGTAGTCCAGTCAGGTCATATCTACATCTACGCTGCTTCGAGCCATAAGCCAGGTGATATATAGTGCTACACTGCCTAGAACTGTAAGAAGTAGTCCAGCCAGGTCATATCTACATCTACACTGCTTCGAGCCATAAGCCAGGTGATATATAGTGCTACACTGCCTAGAACTGTAAGAAGTAGTCCAGCCAGGTCATATCTACATCTACGCTGCTTCGAGCCATAAGCCAGGTGATATATAGTGCTACACTGCCTAGAACTGTAAGAAGTAGTCCAGCCAGGCTATATCTACTGCTAAACTGCCTGGAATGATAACAAGTACTCCCTGTATCTGTAATTTGCTGTTGATTTCCTCCACTCCTAACTTCTAAAATTGGTATTTCCTGTGTTAAGGAGATATTATCGAGGACTTAGAGTACGTCTCCAGTCTTCTTGGTGAGCTTAAATATTTCACAGCTACGCAGAGCAACCGAACACCAAATGCTATTTAATGCTTAAAAGTTAATTCTCGACACAGTTACGAGTTACCTCGCAACATTGGTCATAAGACTTCAGAAGCGTCGTTGTTGGACATGTTGTAAAATTTTACAGCAGGAGGATGATGCCCAGAAAACCCGACAACTCGTGCTTTATAAACACACGAACAATACACTGAATAAAATGACTCTGCGATTTTCAGAGTAATGTCTCAGAATAAGGAACAAACAACATGTCTCCAATTACCACTCTATGCTACGGCGAAACGTCGAATAAAACACCAATCATCGTTGTGTGTTGTGGTAGATGGGCATAATGGCATTTCATGTGACGTGCGAAAAAATAAAAAATAATCACGAGTGTGATGAGGCAGGATTGTTCCAAATGCGTGCTCCATATCCACCTTGGAATTACAGTGGATTGTCAACTAAGTGTAAGGTCTATGTCTAAGGTTTGCGATCTTCGTTACAGGTTGACACGCGGCGATTGACATCGACGGAGAACCAATGGGAATTAGCCGTGAATGTCCACCAAGAAAGAAGATCATGTGATAGCAGTGAAATTGAGCAGCTTGTTTCGGTGACTACTGTACATCGACCAGTACACGGTAAGTTTCTGATCGTTGTAATGAAACTCTCATACACACTCGGTATCCCTTAACTCAAAGAAGTAGGACCCCAGTGTTTGTGGGCGGCTATCAGCTATGGGGCGCGCTTGTGTTAGTCTCCTACCTGTTCGATATAGGAGACTGGACAACGCGTTCTGATATTCCGGAGAGGATTGGAATTAATTACAGGGAGCGAAGAATAATAGAAACTGTACTGGTCAGAATAATGGAAGCAACAATCCGCCAGCGAGCGGGCAGGTGTGTAGTCTGCCTCTCTTACATCTTAATGTGTATATAGCGCAGGCAATAGTAGTCATTGTTCTGGAGGAAATCAAAGAAATACTAAATAAGAGCAGTGGAATGTAGTAGATAAAGTCAGGTGAAACAGGTGATATTGGACTAGGAATTGTACTGATTAAGGAGGTGGAGGAATTTGGGGAACTAGGAAGTAGAATAACCAATGACAGGAGAAGCTAGCAGGACGAAACCTTCTACTCACCATGAATATACTATCCAGGCCGTCGTTTGTGGAAGTATTTGTCTGAAACGAGAGACTGCATGGGATAGCAACATGCTAAGCAGAGAAAGTGAGTAGAGGCCTTTGAAATGTGGGGTTACAGAAGAATGCTTAAGGCAAGTAATGGAAACTCGTGTCCTTGCCTTGAGGGCGTGCAGTTTCTTCCAGCCGCACTCTCAATGGAGGTGAGCGTATTTAACTACATACTTGTCGTCCTGCCAACATTAAGTTTCTCAAAGCAGTGGGTATAAAAGGGTGGACACATTTGAATTGCAAGTAATTGCGCTAACCGTTACACTACGGAGCTTAAGGCGAGATTGGACGATCATAGCACAAACGAAGAGCAGGTGACTGGACGGCGATATGGGATAAGCTTAGGGTTTCGACGGAGAACAGGAACAATGTACAGGATGCGATGGGAGGGGAAGTTCCGAACGACAGGTACGCTAACTTTTTCAGGGGAAGGAAACTGAGGGAAAAGGGATCAAGACAAGGGGAATTTTCACTAGGGCATCCGTGAGGCACCGCTGGTAAAACACAGAGGGGAAGAGGGGGAAGTGAAAGTGTTACAGGAAGTAGGGAGATCAGAGAAAAGGGAAACGTAGAGTAGAGGGCGTGAAACAGGATCAATAGAAGGAGAAAATGGAGGATGAAGTAGGATCTGCGAACAGCAAAGAAGAATAGGGAGAGTAGTAAGGGAGGGGATCTAATGACGTGGATGGGGTCGAGGCTCTGGTCATTGAGGACTCTTTAGTTAGGCTCAGGAGAAGTGCGTGGAGGAAAGGGAACCAAGGTAGAGGAGTTACGTTAAGTCAGAAGTTGACGAAAGAGGAGTGTAAGGATTGTGTGGTAGTTTCAATGCTGGTACGAACAACGTACGACAAGCAGGAATAACTACCAACACAGAGTGGGATCTTGTTATGAAGTTGAAGGGAGATAGGATTATGATTATTTGGATACATTTTAGGAGGGATATTGAATGAACGGGTACTTTAGATGAAACTAAGGAGTAGGTATGTGTGAGACTGGGAGTGAGGTTTGTAGCTCATGTGTGTGTGTAAGTTAGGGGTTTGCTTATAAGAGATATATTGAGGACTAGGCAGCTGACGTGAGTGAACAGGGACATGGCAGTTGTAAGGAGAAGGATATAATGAAGTAACGCAGTATATATTTGTTTATCAGATGTTATATAAGGAGTTGGATCGTGTCTATGAAGTGACATAATGATGCGGAAATTTCTTCCGGAATTGGAGGGTTTATTGTTCAGATAGGATGCAATGGATACGAGGGGGAGTATTTATACGGATGAAAGAAGAATGTGTTATCTATTAAAAAGTTAAACTTGAAGAACGTGTTCAGAAAGCGATATATTCGGGGTGTAGGCCTACTGACATGGATGGCTTGATGCACACGAGAAAGTATTTGATCAGATGTGGATAACGACAGAGAGAATAATGTGATTGTAGCGAAAATGATAGTATGTACATTAATTGCAATTCACAGAGAGAGGTGGACCTCCATTGGTCTCTTGGTCTAGCGGGTCCTTCAGTTTCCTGTCCGTTGTGGCTCTTGCCTTCCTTTTGGCGGCAGCTGCGTTCGTTTTTTTTCCTTTGTGGTTAAAAATGAGCGAGGAGTGTTGCTCTGATGGCGAGCTGGAAGAAACAAACTGGCATATTGTTATCCCTTCGTCCCTGAACTTCTATACTCAGAAGTTTGAAATGAGCAGAGACCTTATTCTCATCTCATGTAAGACCACTCTACCGGAATTAAACGTCTTGAGTAAGATTTATTATTTCCTTTCACTTTAAGCTGTCCCTGACTTTCAAACAACGAGGAAGGTTTTAATATGGTACTCGGGCTGTATCAAAAATTTTAAATTCCTTTGAAGGTTGAAAATCTAAGAATGTTTCCTGTTTTTAGCATTTTGGGTATCCGTAAGCCACACTAAGTTGTGGGAGAGCCTTACATCTCACTGCTCGGTGAATGCTGGGATGGTACCTATTTGTCAGGGTTCCCTCACCAAGTGTCCGATCATACGGTGATCGTCTCACTACTGCAGAACAGGGAGAGCAGACCACATGTTGTTAGCTGTGTTCCAAACAGAATGGTTCACATGTGACTCTCCTACGGGAGTTTCCAGTGAAGACTTCCAATACACGCCACCACCAGCGAACCATGTCCTATTGGTTACAGACATTTCCTCAGCTCAGGACTCGGAAATTTATGTTCCCATTTTCTTTCAGGTCAGACCGAATATAAATTTTTTTTATTTTATACTCATAACTTATTTACGTGGCATCAGTTATAAATGAGACGATTTAGAGCTTTCTGTAAAACCAAGGTTACTCTCGGTAAAACTGACAGCTGGAATGAATGCCCTGAGTGAAGGAGACCTAAGATGTAATATTCCCGTTGCTGTATAACCAAGCTTTGAAAATACAGCAATATGTAGTGATATAAACTGAAATTACCTTCATTAGTAATCAAATAAACCTTATAGGTTTTAAGCTTGTCATTCTGTGTAGAAGGATCTAAGTTAAAATGTAACCTTCTTTCACCTTCAAGAATGATAAAACAAACCAAATACACCGATCTGGAGCAGCATTATCATAAAGAGTAATGTTCCACACAATAACAACAAACCTTTAAAAGACGGGAGAAGCACATACTTTTACCAAAACTTGGTACAGACGTGTTTTTATACATAACTGTATTTTGAAGCAGACATTGCTGTGACCGTGAAATAATTATGTCCGGATTTTACTTACAGAGACTCTGATAGATTTTCGGGATTTTTGTTTACCAGAAATTAATTATTTCGTGAGTTTTTTTGTTCCAGGTACTTCTACGAATACTACACCAGCTATAGATACTACATCCAAACCTACTACTACTACTACACCCACTACAACTACAACAACTACTACTAAACCAAAGTCATGCCCTCATTCAGGTGAGTTAAGCAGATTATCCGTGAATGGTGTAAGAGGGACCTACGCTCTCCTTGTAGTAAAGAGAATATGATAAACTTGCTGTAGGAAGAGAAACGAGAGTGAAGGCGAGACCCGGTGAGTGTTCCATAGCTGAGCGACGTATCGTAGCCCCACACGCGAACCGGTGTTACTATCACGTGGAAACAACTGTAGGATTGTATTATACAGGTCATGGGTTCGAAATCCCCCAAGGTGATTCCGTGGCTCCTTAATTATGCACGACACAAAAATCTGGGTGTGTACATATAGTACCTTTTACACGTTTATGGCACTTTCCTAGGGTGACGTTATCTGAGTTTGTGTCATGTTGTGTGGGAGGAAAGCAAACAAGAAACTACCCCATAGGAACCACCAGGGATCCACACTTCCTTACTTCTAGTTTCCAAGTTAAATGCAATACGTCCACAACCTAGCAAACAGCCCCATGATGTGCTGAACTCTGGATGTATGCTCGTCTCCCTCCTCAGCTTCTAGATGATGTAAGGGAGCTGCTAACTCCACGTATTTATTTACTAGCACTCGAACAGCAGATTGCAATGGAATACTCCAAGACTCAGTTCACATAACGGTGCTGAATGTGGTAAGTAATGGGAACTCGTGTCCTTGCTTTTCTTTCCAGCAGCACTCACAATGGAGGTGAGCATATTTAACTAGATATCGGCAGTCCTGCCAACATTACATTTCTCAAAGCAGTGGGAAGAAAGCATGGGCACACTTGAACCGCTACACTACGGAGTTAACCCGGACAGAATGTGAACTGCGGTACAGTTCAACACTCTGACTGAAAAATCATGAAACCCGTTGTTAATGATGTCTCCCTTTTTGCTGCGCTATCAAAAAAGTAAAATGACTGCTTTGTTCCTTCTGTAACGTCTCCGCGATGTGATATGGACGCAGCACCTCACAGGACTGCAACTAAGTATCACCTCTGCTATTATCCGTTGTAAGATGAATTTGTATGTAAACGAATCGATCAAAACTTCTAATTCCTACAACTTCCCTTACATCACATTTTTAGTGAACATAACGTTAACGGAGATAACTGCTTAGATCTCGCTAAGAAGAGTTACTCTATGTAAAAACATGCACCCTACCACAGAACCCTGAATGGTTACACACCAGTGACGTATGTCCCTCCATCTTCCAATCTGAAGGACATAAACATAAAGATGATCAATATTACGTATGAAAGGAATAATTATCAAGACATTTTTCTGAAATATTAAATCAAGAGACACGTGAATCTTGTAAAGAATTTTTTTATATAGAAAACTTGCTGAAGTTTGAATTACAGGTCATCTCTCTGTCAGTTATTCCATTCTTCCCTCGCGGTTCCTTGGGCACGTGGAGAACATGTGGAAGCTCTTTATAGACCTTGAGGTAGACAGTGGTCAAGCAGAAGTTCTCCATTTATCTCTTGCGCTCGGTAACTCTCATTACTTTACTTGGTACAACTGCAGATGCCTTTCCGATGAGTGGCACAATATGTGCGCGTTCAGGACGTTCTAAGACGATATGACTTGGCCTTTGTTTTCTTTCACAGTATTCTCATAATTCGTCCTGAGAACGGCGGTTCTTCCAAAGTGTGGATGCCGTTGATCAGTGCTGATGTTCTCAGATTTACTGACTGTCATATGTGCTCCTGTTTTGTGTGAGTGCTCGTTTGTTCTACACTAATGTATAACATGGACCTCGCAGGCCAACACAAAACAGCTGCATTTTGTGACTAATCAAGGCGTAATGAGGTAGAAATACTCATAATTGCAGTGTTGCCAACCGCTGAGATTTAACTTTTAAAATATTGCAAAATAATGTCTCGTGTCATTTAACCAAAGTTGTACAAATGATGAAGTTAGTAATATGTCGTTCACTCTTAAGAAATCCAATGTGGACCATATTCTAGTGATTGTATTCCTCGCAACTATTGGAAATACAGTACATAGTAGAAACTTTTCAGTTGGAGAAAAGCCCCCTCTAGTGAATGATTAATGTAGATTTAGGCGGCTCCAGAGTTATTAATAGTGAGCAAATTGAGGTGGCAAAAAAACAGGGGAAATGCAACGAAATTCAAGAGGTAGTCATTAATACATAGTGCGTCTTGAGTTATGTCTTACTGCGCTTGAAGACACTGCCGCATGTTTCGTACACATAACCGATCATCTTCAGGTAGCCATTTAGAGCAGTGGGAGGAGGCTGTCCGAGGAAAGGACATATATCCGACTCATAATCTGTTTTTATGTGTAATATCAATTTTTAGCATTACTTCTTGGTAAAAGTAAAGTAATTTACGGAGATCGATGAAATTTCTCCCGAGGACAGTTAGGAAACGTAACTCTCCAGAGAAGGAGCAATCCACGCGGACAGATGTCACTATAAAAATCCCGAATCTGAACATAAGTCAACAAGAATAGGAAATAATTATATTCTATACAATGTTAAAGAAATATCAACTGAAAGTTAAGAATGGAATGCATTGCCTTGGATTCTCAAAACAAAATCTCCCAGTGGTTTTCGGCACCGCTTAATCATCACGACTTACCGCCACTTAGCCTACCAAAGCTCATTTGAGTGAAGGGCCTTAAATGATCGTGCTACTGCTGCCATAGTGCAATGTTTGAGTGGAAGAAGGAGCATGGACGTTGATATTACACGAGCTAAAGCTTACAGAAGGAAGTATGTTTAGCTGTGAATCGTTACAAGTGAAGGTTTTCTTACTAGGAAGCATTTATCTCAGAAAAATGAAGATCAGTTGGCATATCATGGTCTGGCTTCATGTTTGTTCCCTGTGTGTTCAGCTGGATCCAGCCCAAAGCAATGCGTGCTGGAATGAACGTCACCCCTGGTGATATAATTGCAAACATTCTAATTCATATCATCATACAATTAGAGCAGGCGGGTGTAGGAATCATTGGTTTCAAGTCACATGGTAGCCAGTAGAATAAAACGTTATGGAAATCGTTAGCAATATCCGGCAACATAAAGAATCTAATATGTCCAATTTCCAGTCCAAGTTACTCAGCAGAAAACTGGGCACTTTCAGACGCGCCACACATATTTAAGTATCCATGACCAAGTACAGGAAATACGACGGTGATTTCCTTGATTATTAATTTTTCACACCTCCAGAATACGAAGAGAGACGGCTGTTTCCAAGTCAGCTAAATCATTTCGAAAATACTCCGAACGATCCAGCTCCGGAAATGAGCTGCACAAATCAGTTTATCACGTAGATAGAAGCACTGGTCCGCCTGCTGGGCAAGATGCTTAAGGCGTCCCGTTGGTCGAAACAATTTTCACCATCACAATGTTGGCAAGCCGGGTGGGAGAGGTGCTGGTGGATTGCGTACAAAAGCCTGGATTCATTACAAACCTCACCACATTGCTCATTTAGAGTGAGGGCGAACTTGAGCCATGAGCAAATCGCTTGCTGCTTTATGAGCGAAGTAGGCTGCATGTCGGCACCGCGTTTCACCCTCTCCTTTTCCGCTATCGTACCTCACGTCCTTCACTTCAGCTCATCAACTCCTCTTCTGTACGCTACAGTGTCTCCTGATCATATCATGCATCGAAGAGTACGACAAATAATGAAGCATCGTCATTTTCATTCGTAGGATGGTCTAAAATATAAACGTGTGATGTTCTATCTGCCCACAGGTTACCGACTGTTTGAAGCTTTCAACTGTTATAAGACGCATCGTGAAGAAAAGAGCTGGAGTGACGCCAGGGAGCAGTGCAAGAGAGACGGAGGCGATCTCATGGTATTGGAAAGTGAACGGGAGAGAAGAGAGGTGGTCCCTACAATGTTCGAGAGTCTGATCTGGAGCCCCTGGATGGGAGTTTACAAGCCCGAAGGTGAAGATCGTTGGGTGTCTGTGAAAGGTGAGTTCTCTCTAGCTCTCTTCTCCTCATGAATTACCGAATGTCGGACGGAAGACATTTGTCATATTAAACAACAGAAGCCGACATTTAGCGATGTCACTGGCTGACGACCACACTGTATTGCCTATAATCAGGGGAGGAATGAAGAAGTCCTGCCCTCAGTAGCCCAAGCGGTAGGTCGCTGGCGTTCTGAGCCCAACTTGGCAGGTTCGATCCTCGCTCAGTTCGGTGGTATGTCAGTCTCGTGACGGTAGATTTACTGGCACATAAAATAAACCCTGATGGATAAAATTCCGGCACGTTGGCGTCTCCCAAACCATACGAATGTAGTTACTGGAACATAAAGTGATTAATATTACTTATGTCTAAATGAAGGGAAAGAGTCGTAAAGTGAGGGTATGAGGACATTCATCTGTAGGAGGGAGACGTTAATCCTTGAGCAGACCTCTCGGTGTTCTTTGACAGGAGTAGGCTATGTGCTGCATCAAGGCGTGCGTGTTTATCACGGACGTCAACTAGAGAGTAGGACACACTGGGGTCGTGGTAGGGACATCATCATTATAGACTGCTGTACCCTCGTTTGGTTCCACACCTCTTGCCTTTAAATAATTAGAAACTGAGTCCTGATCTCCTCTACTGCTCTTACCCTCGATGGCTGACTCCGTTATTCTCGCAGGTAACCCATCAGCCTCCATTCACCTCACGCGACCCCAACACCGGTGTACCGCTTCATCAATGGAGCTTATGCATCACGTAGCATTTATATTCTCATTCTGGGTACCTTCCTGTCATTGTTCCCACCCGGTGTTTCTAGACTTCATTCTCGTTATTGCAATGTATATTACAACTAACGTATGGACGAGATATCCTGAAAACAGACCGTTCCATACAAGAGCTCACTGCATTAATTTTGCTGCACCTTGCTTCCTGGGAGAAGTTCCAGTTTTGTATCTCCGACCTGACATTCAGTTCTCGGAACTTTCTTCCCCACTGACATGACTTTCTTCTTGGCAATAAAAAAAAGCAAAGACATCTCCGTACAGGCCACGAAGGCCCTGGGAGTGGTGGAAGGTAAAGGCTTCCACTATTCGTAACCTCGGCACTTGATGGGGTAGAGTTGTTAGCTCTACGCCCGGCCGCCTTTGCCCCCAAGAATTAACCTGGTACTAATTTTTGGTGTAGGATGAGTGAACCTCAGGGCCATATGCATCTCCGGAAGTAGAAATCTAATTTCCTAAATGTTACGACTTTCTGACGTGGATTCGAACCCACGTCCTTCCGGGCGAACCAAGTACGCCTTTACCGCCTCGGCCAGGGAGCCCCTTTATTCATGGTAATGCCAATATTAATGCCGGACTCACTGCACCTATTTTATTTTCCAAGAAATTAGACTGCAGGCTTTCAGCTCTGTCTGCCATTAACACCAAAATGCTTACGACATTTCAGCAACCCTGGCGCTTTATACCTTCCAGTAGATGATCCTTGTAAACTATGAACAACAACATTGAAGATTTCAGCCATATCCCACCCCTGTAAGTACCTTGAATCAAGAACTCGTTCTACCATCCACTTTCAATGTGAACATAAGTGATTTTTATTGCTCCCAATAATCTAGCTTAATCCCATATTCTCCCAGTGTGGCTGACATCCTTCCCTGAAGTACTCTCTCATATGCCTTCTCTAGATCTACGAAACATAAACAAAACTTGCTATTCATATCATAGCACTTTTTACTTATGTGACGAATACTGAAGACCTGACCATGAAAACCCCTCTGAGGTCTGAAACCACACTGGTCTCATCCAACACAGTATAAGACATTTATTGGTTTCTCCCTCCAAAAATACTAGTGAATACCTTGCCCGGTGCACGAAGGAATCACCATCATCAGTGTCGTTGAAGTACCTTGATGGTTCTAGCAGTTCTCTTGCTTACAAATAGGTACAATTACTGCTTTCGTCAAATCAGAAGGACCTTGACTAACTTTCCAGGCTCATCTTATTACTCTGTCAGCTTGGTTGTTCGCGACGTCAAGATGAATATTTCCTCTTATATTCCTTCCACCTGTACCATTATCTGTTCGGAAGTACTATGAGTTTACCAGATTAATCCAAAACATTACTTTTTTCCTTTTTCCCTCCGTAACCCACACGCTGCCCATCCCTTTTCAACACTTGTTAAAAGCATTTGATTTCCTCCTATCCCTTCCTCATTATCACCGCTTGCCGAAATATCATTATTTCCTAACTCTTCCTAACTCGCCCATTTCTACTTTATTTGTTATGATTTCCCCATTACTGTGGGTCGATAGATTAATATCGAATATAATTTCCTTCACCTCTTTGCTTCCAAAGAATCCTGCACTGTCAAAACTAATTGGAAATCCTTTACTCCCGGAGGTTTGCTTAAAATATTCTCAGGTCTGTAAATTATGTGAAGCAGGCTGCTCATCTACTTACACATAGTCCAAGTGAGAGTCTCTCCTCTGACAGGTTAGCGACCTACGGTTGATTGTATAGTCCTCGCCTCTTGAGCACAAGGAGGGCCATGACTCAGAACATGGCCGAGGTGCCCAATACTACTCCCGACTCAAGGAGGGCCATGACGCAGAATACAGTATGTCCGAGGTGCCCATTACTACTCCCGACTCAAGGAGGGCCATGACTCAGAATATGTCCGAGGTGCCCAATACTACTCTCGACTCAAGGAGGACCATGTCTCAGGATATATCCAAGGTGCCCAATACTACTCCCGACTCAAGGAGGGCCATGACGAAGAATACAGTATATCCAAGGTGCCCAATACTACTCTCGACTCAAGGAGGGCCATGACTCAGAATATGTCCGAGATGCTCAATACTACTCCCGACTCAAGGAGGAACATGACTCAGAATATGTCCGAGGTGCCCAATACTACTCCCGACTCAAGGAGGGCCATGACTCAGAATATGTCCGAGGTGCCCAATACTACTCTCGACTCAAGGAAGACCATGACTCAGAATATGTCCGAGGTGCTCAATACTACTCCCGACTCAAGGAGGGCCATGACTCAGAATATGTCCGAGGTGCCCAATACTACTCTCGACTCAAGGAGGGCCATGACTCAGAATATGTCCGAGGTGCCCAATACTACTCCGGACTCAAGGAGGGCCATGACTCAGAATATGTCCGAGGTGCCCAATACTACTCCCGACTCAAGGAGGACCATGACTCAGAATATGTCCGAGGTGCCCAATACTACTCCCGACTCAAGGAGGGCCATGACTCAGAATATGTCCGATGTGCCCAATACTACTCCCGACTCAAGGAGGGCCATGACTCAGAATATGTCCGAGGTGCCCAATACTACTCCCGACTCAAGGAGGACCATGACTCAGAATATGTCCGAGGTGCCCAATACTACTCCCGACTCAAGGAGGACCATGAGTCAGAATATGTCCGAGGTGCCCAATACTACTCTCGACTCAAGGAGGGCCATGACTCAGAGTATGTCCGAGGTGCCCAATACTACTCTCGACTCAAGGAGGACCATGTCTCAGGATATATCCAAGGTGCCCAATACTACTCCCGACTCAAGGAGGACCATGACTCAGAATATGTCCGAGGTGCCCAATACTACTCCCGACTCTGAGTACCACTAACTCGTCCCCTCAGTCGTTGCCCATAGTTCAAGTACTAGGACGTGACTGCAGTCACTCACACGACAACAGTACCCTGGGGTCATGGTTGGACACGAAAGAGGTTCAACAACGAAGCAGCCGTCAAAAACGCCTTCGAAATATCTCTCACCATCAGACGGTCGATCACCTGGGAAACGGGTGCGAATGCTCCTGCATCGCGTAGGAGAAGTGTATTGCCTTTAGTGATGCACATCCTATTTAATAAAATTTGCCCGTCATGGAGTTCTCGTTGTGAGAAATGTTACTACCAACTAGCAGGTACAGGGTGTTTCTTGATCACCAACACACTCATGTGCGACGATAAGTATTACAGGTAAAGCTCGTAGACAAACAGCCCGAGTGAATAAGAATGTGTAGCTTCCTGTTTAAATGTACCGCCTGTCGTCATATTTTATTGTTCTCTTTTTCACACACACTACCAATCACCAGCAGCTGTCAGTTACTCCGATCTCTATTTATAGTTGACGTTGTGTTTTACCGATTTCTTACTAAACATTTCCTTATTTTCTCTGAATCACTTGAAGTAATTCGTGAGTCAAGTCCCAGAAACTTGCTTAGAATATCCATATTTCCATTTTCACGGCTAGAATGTACTTTTCGGTACTCGCTCAGATGATCTCGAAAACAATATTTTTATATAATTATAACGAACGGTTTTGAATGATGACGACCGTACGTAAATGCTGTCTCTGTTTCAGGATATATATCGCCGTGAATTACCTAGAAGGATACGCGTATCACCGTTATCAGCGTCATTGATATTACTGAGCTGAGCCAGAGCAGGAATGTCATTACTTCGACACGTGAAAATGTTTGAGGAGCCCTCGCGGACTTAAACAGTTCTCACAAGCAGCAAGCTACAACTTCTAGATTGCCAGATTACCAGGTCTCATTTACATCATAGCCAGAACTTTATATTCCTCCAAGATGCTGATTTATCTCAGTCTCAAATGCAGAAACGCAGTTCCGTGTTTTGTCGCAGATTTTCTCATTTCTGATTGGTAGAATGTGTGGCCTTGTCCTTACCGTTTGCACTCAGAGAAGATGAACAATTCCGGTGGGGATAAAACCGCACTTGTTTGGTCATCCCATCCTCCTGAGACACATAGGAGGTCATCTCTACTCTCTGGTGGGGCCACACAATTTTACAGCCGGATGGCTTCCCTGATGTGGGAGAGCTGTTCTCTATTGTGTGGGCTGAAAACTTTCTTGTGAGGACAAAACGGAAACCAGATTTTGAGAAGTACCGAATGCGTCTCACAGTGGACAAAGACCAAGTGTTCGTAAACCTCCGCTGAGAAACTCCTTGGTGTGTTTTGTAGTTGAGTTTATTAAGTTATTTATTTAAATAATGCAATCATATATTCAGACGATCGGAATTAGGATTCCTCGGTCTCAAGAAGTGCACAACACCTTGCAAATATATAGATCTTTTTGTTCAGCAAATGTCTACAAAGCGGAAAAATCTGCGAGGACTGGAGGAAATTTAGAATAAAGACATGATATAAAGGAAGGGACAAGCCGACAAACCAATCTCATAACGAGGGATTGCTCTGGAGTATAATATCAGAAGGACAAACGAACTTCACTGACCATCAAATATAAGAGTATCAATTCAGATTAAGAAGGAAACGATCACCTTCACAGGCTATAAAATGTCTACAAGAAGACATCTGGGCGACTAAGACACCCCAAAGGCCAATACTGTACAGTTTTCACAGACTTTACAAAGGCATTCGACATGTTGGACAGGAACAGTATGGACCCCATGATAGAAGACAAGGCAATTGTCAAACTCATAGGAAACTCCTATCACAAAGCAATGTAGCGATAAACGACGGGATAAGTATATCAAAAGAAATCCTTCAAACAAATTGAGTAATTCCAGGTGACCCTGTTAGCCCCTCCTGTTTAGCATTGCTACATCTGACGCAGAAAATCCATTGAAAATCTGAAATCGGTGTCGCCCTATATGTATCCTCATGACATGGTCCTAGGTTCGTAGACCGAAAATGACCTTAAAGAAGCCTTAAACAAACTGAACATTTGAGCTGAAAACAACAAATTCGTCATAAACCAGGAAAAAGTATACATAAGGTTTTTCGAAGAGGGGCAGGTTACCGACCGAAGACAAGATATTACTGGGAACAAATACTTAGGACTAACTCTAGAGACATCAGGAGCGTCATACAGGATCCACATCAGGGAAAGAGCGATAAGAGCTATGACTCTGTTCAGCGCTAGAATAGTACCAATTATCACGTACGACTTGGAACTGATCTGGGAATTTCTAGAGACAATAGAAAAAGTAAAAGTCCGCTTCCTAAAATGAGCCCTCGGAATTGCAAAAAAGCGCCCTCAAGGCTTGCGTATGAACCTCCTTCAATGAGGACTTGAAATGTCATCAACCAGCCAAGAAAATATTTATTGACCCTCCGACGAGACAAGCGGACGAATGTAGAAGAGAATTTCTACTTTACAGATGCCATGATTGATAGAGGATGGACAAAAGGAAACCACGACGTGCGTTCTGCACTGACAAGCCTGGCGATACGTGGATACCACCACAGAATATGCAAGGATACGAAATACAATGAACCCAACAAGGACTCTTCGTGTAGTTTGTGTGACAAATAAAACTCCTCCTGTTGCAAGAATCGCAAGAGAACACTACTATATTATACCAGAGAATAAACACCCACACTTCCCTATGTGCATTTGTATGCTCTTATTAATTAATTAATTAATTAAAAGTGCCCACATGTCTCGTCGTGAAAGTATAATAGATATGTAGTGTTCCTAACTTCGTCGTAATCGCCAAGAACTCAATGGTGTCTCTCTCTACTCGAACGTGAACAGTAATTTACAAATTGAGATGCTAACACTTCAGAGACATATGAAAGTTGTGTGGCAATATCATCCATATCCTTGATAACGACTACGGAAACTCCTCAGCCTCAGACCAAGTAGTGACATCGTCGATAGTAAGACGGCCAAAGCCAACTTCGCTGTTCTAATAGTCTCTGCGATTTGATCCCGGAAATGTTTTCTTCTGAACAGATGACGTCTAGACGTGAACCGCGGTGACTTCACTTGACCTCAGGTTAACTAATCGATACATATGTATTTGCTCTCTTCACCTTCACATCATCGACTCACGAAGCAGTTTCTACTTTCTGGTGCGCTTGAATTTTCTTATTTTTTGTGATATTTGAAGCCATCTCCTTCCCGTTTCTTCTCAGTTATAATAAAAGTAAGTGCTCGAATTTGTTGTGAATCTCACTCTGCTCTCTTTTCAGCTTCCTTATTGCAGCTACTACAATTTCCGCTTCTCTTTGAGTCAGCGACTTGCACATTTCGGATCACTGTATTCCCTGCAGCCACCAACAAGTACAGTCGGACACTATCACTCCACTGGGGTGATATTTGCATTGTGCCTTTGTGTATTTCGTTCATCGCAATTATGATTCTCATCGCTTCACTTTGGCTGACTTTTGGGTGGTTCACTGGTTTGTATTGACTTTAGATATGTTTGTGTCTGTTATAAAATGTGTACTACGGGTGACAGATCGGGATGGGCATAGTTTCGTCAGTGGGCGTGCTCAATGAAAGTAGAAAAATTACAGATGGGAAGGAACCTCCTAGAAAACCATCGCATGAAGGAGTCTTGTTTATCTCTGATGTTACTCAGTGGAACACAGGATGGCACGTTACGATATGCAGGTGCTACCAGCACGCCGAGTGCTAGAGATCGGTGGCTGTGAGGAACCTTGACCAGATCTTTCATGTATTAAATCCTTATTTTGTTTGTCATTCAGGACGATATTGAAATAATGAGAATGTTTCCACAGTTATAGACAGACGATCACTTCTGCGAAGTGATTGCCTCGTGTGATGATGTGCACAGCTACAACGGCTCTTCTGTTGCCTTACACAAAGTTACTGAGGAAACGGGAATCATTGGCATCAGTTACACATTACAAGATCTCGAACTGTTAAGTGTTAAATACTATCTCTCAGTGAATGGATCATTCGCACTATGCAAACCATGTTATCTCCATAGTATATATTAACCCGCGAGGACTGGCGCATGGGTGTTTCTGACCCGAGGCTTAAATATTAGCCTATAATTCTGATTTGGTCATCCCTCGTTTCCTGTCGCCTTCAGTACCTTCCTTCCTGACCTTGAAGTAAATCCTGAGAAAGTTGACATGTTATAGCTTTGTCATCACCCGAGTTATTAGTGTGTTACTCTCCGGCGGGTCAGATTTACCCAAGGCGCCAGTCCTCACGTGACTGTTCTTTGTTGAGCAAGCATTCCTCGTTCCCGCCGCCTCCTGCTCGGTCAAGTCAGTGCTTATCTTGATAGCTGTGGCGATGGATTGGAATAAGGAACAAGAACGTTTAAAACTGCTAATTGATGAAGTATTTCAAGAAGATGAAGAGGAGGAAGGAATCGGAGGACAGGCAAGTGAAAGTGAAGAAGACTGTGTGTCAGAAAGTGAGCATAACACTGATAGTGAGGCAAGTGCTGAGTCGTGTGATAGTGAGAGTGAAATTACTGATGAATTCAGTGGTAACGTAATTTTAGGCAAGGATAAAACTACTAAATGGAAAGATACACCATGTCAACCACCAAATGTACGTACAAGGGCGGTGAATATTGTGACTCACTTGTCTGGAGTGAAAGGTAAGGCAAAACATGTGAATTCTCCATCTGATATATTTTACTGCTTCTTCACTGAGGACATGATTAGATCTATAACGAAATATACAAATTTATATATAACTAAAATACAGCCTAATTTTGAAAGACAAAGGAATGCCTCCCTCACAAACCCTATCGAAATAAAGGCTTTGCTCGGATTGTTGTTTCTTGCCGGAGTACTGCGATCGTCCCACTTGAACTGCAGGGATCTGTGGAATACTGACGGTACAGGAGTGGACAGATTCCCCGCAACAATGTCCATGTACAGATTCCAGTTCCTCTTGAGATGTCTCCGGTTTGATGACACTGAAACTAGGAGCGAAAGGAAACGTATTGATAACCTTGCACCAATTCGAGATTTATTTGAAGAATTTGTTGTGAACTGTAAGACGAATTATTGTGTTGGTGAATATGTAACGATAGATGAGAAACTTGAACCTTTCCGTGGAAAGTGCAAATTTAAGCAATTCTTACCATCAAAACCTGCAAAATACGGAATTAAGATTTTCGCACTTGTTGATGCAAAAACTTTTTACACGTCAAATCTTGAAATTTATGCCGGAAAGCAACCAGAAGGCCCTTATCAAGTCGATAACTCCGCCATGGCTGTAGTGAAAAGGTTAATTGTTCCAATTAGTGGCACCGGTCGCAATATAACGTGCGACAATTGGTTCACGAGTGTCCCTTTAGCAAAAGACCTGCTGAACAATCATCGGCTTACTTTAGTCGGAACGATACGTAAGAATAAAAAAGAAATTCCTCCTAGTTTTGTACAACACAAAAGCAGACCACAGTATTCAAGTAAATTCGCATTTGATAATCAAGTGACTCTGGTATCACATGTTCCGAGGAAAGGAAAGACCGTGCTGCTCCTATCAACAATGCACCATGACGCAGCCATTGATGGTCAAACCGGTGACAAACAGAAGCCGGAGATGAACACATTTTACAACTGCACAAAGTCTGGCGTTGATGTTGTTGACGAGCTTTGTGCAACATACAACGTTTGACGTGTGAGTAACCGCTGGCCACTAACTGTATTTTATGCCATGCTGAATGTAGCTGACATAAATAGTCTCATTATCTATCAATCAAAGAGACCTGATAAGGTAGTTAGACGAGCTTTCCTCAAGCAACTGTCTCAGGAAATGGTCCACGAACACATGAAAAGCCGAGCCGTAATGGAGAACCTTCCTCGTTCGCTGAGGTCGAAGATAGCTGGATATGTAAGCATTGAAACTCCGATGACAGGACCTCCAGCTAAAAAAGGCCGAACAAGATGTGGGTATTGCCCTTCCAGTGCTGACAGGAAGACGAAAACTGAGTGCAGCAATTGTGAAATAATGATCTGTGGTCAACACACCGCTCCCATGTGTCTCCAGTGTGCGAGTATCGCTACCAGCCAGCGTGAATAAAAGGACACATTTTGGACAGCCATGAATTCTTGAGAAATTCTGGTAACGATTTGTGAATGACTGAAAACACTTATTGAGACTTGTGCTATATGTTAATGTGAATATTTCTTTAAATTGTTCATCCTAAGTGACTGAAATTTAAGATAAATACTTTCCTGTCGTTATTAAGGTCTATTTTACTCTTCATGCAATAATTGTATTTATTTTCCATATTATATTGAATAAATTTTTAAAAATCACATTAAACAATTTAGAATAGTTTATTAGAACAGTCTAGGCACAATTCATTTTATACGTAGTGAACAATGGCTAAAAATAAAATTTAAAATTCCGGGTCAAATACACCCATACGCCAGTCTTCGCGTTACATTTTTTCGCGCCAGTCCTCAAGGGTTAAAGACTATTAACATACATACATACATACATACATACATACATACATACATACATACATTATCATTATGGACTGTTATGCCTTTCAACGTTCAGTACTTCCAGGGGTAACGACTATCTGTCTTTTGTTTCATAAATACATTAACATGTGTGGTTCTTATTTCCAATTACTTGTCGTACAGCACTAGTAGTTTATAATGTTGTGAGTTTCTGACAGCACGGCGCGATTCTTACTAAGTGGACATTTTAGGTCAACAGATGTATAACAAGGCACTGCCACAACTTCTTCAGACGACAGTGCTCCAGGCATAGTGGATTTGATCTTGGTTTGAGGAGCATCAGCATGTACTTCAACTTCTTCTCTGGCCTATTCAATCACTCGAACCACTGTGGTACGTTATAGCGACAAGACTTCATCGTCTCTGAGGCAGCTTGATCAATATTTCATGTCGGCATTTGTTACTTATTACTATTTTTAATTACTGGAATGTGGTATGGTGGTATTTGTATTTTATGAGGAACTAAAATTGGGCAGCCATCCACTAATGGAGCAAAAGAATGAAAAGTTCTGACACTTCGAGAGATGAAGGTATCGGCTAAAGAAAGGGAAGGGGGAGATGAAAGTCTCCTCAGGTATCGAAAATGTAATAACGCCGTGGTCGGACAAGAACGAGAGTTAACCAAGGATAGATGAAAGTGAGGAGCCTGACAAAATTATGTGGAAGTAATGCCAGGACTCAGCTAACTTCCCCACGGTCACTAAGTCACGCTCCAAAATGAAGAGCTCATTGGGCGCATTTTGTTATCCCCTTACGATTGGCAGGGAATACCATGGATGTATTCTATGGTCTCTACGCACGGGGTCGTACTTATCGGGAAAATAAAACAACAATGTTGTCGCAACCCCAAAACACACGAATAAGAATTACGAAACTTGAAAATGTTGAAAATATACCGAAAGCGATGACTGTGTCTTATAAGGGACAGACTATTTATTAATAGAATTGTAAGAATAAGTACATCAAATCAGAATTGAAATACCGCGGTGCGTAATGATAGGGAATACAATTCAATACAGAAGAGCGGAACAGAATGTGGAAATGCACGTAATAGAGTCCAGGTGCAGGAAGAAGTTGACTGGCAGCACACGGCGTATCGACATGAAGTACCAGCTTCGTAACATCAAAGTTATCGGATTGAAAACTGGAGCACGAGATAACATCCAAGACTTCTTTATAAATTTCCACAAAGTGCTTCAGCTGCCTGTGAAAAGCGTACATAAAATTGACATTGCTCCAATTCGTGGATCTGTGAACATATTCCGATCTCATTTACACGGACCTGGTTGACTTCATGATAGCAATATGTAATACCAGTTTGACGAACCGCTCACGTGGTAAGTTGTTGCCATCAATAGAAATTATTTTTAGAATAAGATTACTGGTGGCTTAACAATGCAGTCAAGTAGATCAGTGAATATTGTTTTAATAGGAATACCACTGGGAGACCATCCTCTATTAACACCAATGAGAAGCGGTCCGGCACTTCTAAAAATTGAAGGTACCGGAAAGATAGAGAAGCCCCACGACGGTCGTGATTATGAAAGACTCCCAAGGACATCGGTGTCGGACTAGAACAAGTGTTGACCCAGAGAGGTCGCACAAGAAAGATAAGAAAGAGGAGCCTGATAAGAATTTAGTGGGGAAAATGCCAGGCTCAGCTAGAGGAACCGTGGTCGTCAAACCACGGTCTCAAGTGAGATCCAGTGGTTGACCTTTTAGTGTCCTCTTACGACAAACAGGGGATAACGTGGATGCTCTTCTTAACTCCCAAATCCACTGGGGGTCCTGAAGGCTGAGGTTCGAATCCCGCTCTATACTGGGTTGATATTTTCATCCAGAAATGCGCGTGTTGTCAGGAAGTCCATCTGGCCGTAAATCTGAGGCGAAAACCAAAATGAGCCTGGGGTGTTCCAGTGACCTCGGAAATAAATGGGATAACCTGAAGAAAGATAAAGTGTTATGGATCGAGTGTACGACACTTGTGTCCTGTGTTTCAGATGAGTCTGCTCTCAGCAGTTGGTGGTATCCTGGTGAACCGGATAACAGTGCTGGTAGGAAGTGCGCCGCTGCTTACGTCAAAGGTCTGCTGTTGAACATCGATTGTGCACAACTCCAGCCCTTCATCTGCGAGATCCCGCTGTGAACATGTACAGTGTTGGTGTACAATAAAGATACTTGTTAATAAGTCGTGAAGTTCTTTCCCCTGTTTCAACACTAACTACAGGGAAACTTTACAGAACAGCGAGGTCATCAGTCGTGTATGTTCTAAGTTCCTCTAAAAACAATAAGGTAATCAGACATCAAATAATCTACCTTTCCTTAAAAAAATCAAGGTCATCGGACATGTAATGTTCTACATTCCCTCAAAAGATACAAGGTCACCAGACATGTACTATTCTGCCTTCCTTTAAAAACAGCAAGGTCATCAGATATGTAATGTTCTGCCTTCCTTTAAAAACAACAAGGTCACCAGACATGACATGTTCTATATTCCGTTAGAAACAACAATGTCATGAGACATGTAATTTTCTACCTTCGCTTAAAAACAAAAAGGCCATCAGACATGTGATGTTCTATATTATGTTAGAAACAACAAGGTCATGGGACATCTAAAGTTCTTCCATCCCTTAAATACAACAATGTCATCAGGCATGCAATTACCTACGTCCCTTAAAAACAACAAGGTCATCACACACATAATGTTCTTCCTTCCTTTAAAACAACAAGGTCACTAGACACGTAATTTTTAGCCTTCCCTTAAAACGACAAAGTTATGAGACATGTAATCTTCTACCTTCCCTTAAAAACAACAAGGTCATCAGAAATGTAATGCTCTACCAACCTTTAAAAACAACATGGTCACCAGACACATGATGTTCTACCTTCCCTGAAACTCAGTAAGGTCATCAGACACGTAACGTTCAGCTTTCCCTTAAAACAACAAAGTTATGAGACATGTTATCGGTTACCTTCTTTTAAAAATACAAGACCATCTGGCATATGTATTGGGCATTGAGGTTTCACGCCATTGTTGATAGAAGTGTGCAACTGCGGTTTTCTCTACTGTCTCTCGACTCGTTCGACACTTTACTCAGGGACCGTCATCATTCTGGAGCTCAAATGTAGAGCTGACAGTTTACGTACAGCGATGGAACGACTGCGAACAGAGCGGCATTCAGTAAAGATCTCCATGATTTTGAACGTAATATACGAACCGGAAAACGCATGAGGGACATGAAGTCCCCGCAATCCCCCCTGTTTTATGGTGAAAATACCACCAGGTACCGTTCTGAGACATTCCCAGGTAAAAATAAAACACGGCGACTAAGTGCTACTGCCGAGGAGCAGCCCCCTGAATTGTGATCCACGGCAGACCGCCACACACGTCAAGAAACCTCACTCATCGAAGGCCCGCAAAAGTCTTCCATTATCCATCCCTACAGGCAGCTTTCAGAGGCCATTTGTTGGGCATAATCTTTACCTGGCTTGGCAATTGGAATCCCAGTGCCCTTACGCCATATGCTGTTGATCAGTCACTCAAATGGTTATGATTTTGTACGGCCCAGGAGACGCTTTGCTGCACTCCTCAAGTCCATCTCCATGAAGGGCGCCTGAGATGGTGTGCCACAACCTCGCGCTTTATAGCCAAAACTGAACATACCTGCCGAAAGTGACGGGAGATGGAGATGAGTAGGTGAATTGTGTACTCCGACGATACGCGGGAGTTCTGCCCACACTTGCGATGATGGAGAATGTGCCGTCACGGAAGACACATACTATACCTGCCATCTCGAATCCTTTAGGCCGTAGGTGTTTAATTGCTATATGTTTGGTCATCTGACTAATTGCGAGAGATGCCGGAGGATGAAACACTTGTTTGCTCTGCCGCAGTTGCAATTCCCATTGTAAGAAATCCAGCGTTGTTTTCAACAGACCCGCAATCACTTGGCGTTTGGAAAATTACGGCCAGTTTTCCCATGAGGCAGGCCGTGTTTCGACACTTCGGACTGTCTTTGTTATCGCCAAATGGTCACGATCCATTTGCTATGGTGATGTTATCTGAGTTTGCGTTACATTGAAGAGCTAGAGAAAGAACGCAACTGGAAAGTTCTCCAGTGTAACTACGGGGGATCCAAGACGAATTACGTACTTCAGGTTTCAAGTCAAAAGTAGCACAACCTAAATTCAGCAAGTTGCCTAATCATTTGCTTGCATCACTGAAATCTGCAGGACTCCCAAAGTGAGGGCTCTTCAATGATGAAAAAGATGAAATTATTTTACTTTTCTACTTAAAACTAAGTTAGAACTGTTGGTCTTGTCATTCCGTTTTCCTGCCACTTACTGACTCAGTTGATTCCATGGAGCCTTGAGGAACCTGAGGAAGCCTTTCCTTGACCTTCAGGTAGACAGTGGTCATGCGGGAGAATTATATTTCCTTTCTGGGTTGATGTGTTTAGGCTTGAGTAAGCCGGTGCTGAGATGCACAGTTCCACTGACTGAACTCTCGCAATGTTCTCGTTAGAAGAATTTTGTACCGTCTTTTTGACGTTGAACATTGCTGGGTTTAGGATGGTTCTCTATCATTAAGCTGACAGACTTCCACTTTGCAGCTTTGCTACAGCCTCTTGAGCTTCTGCGGGGCAATGTACGTCTGACACTAAAAGGACACTCATCAATTTTTATTGGCATAGCAATAGTCAAATGGCAGAATTAACGGCCTGGTTGTGTCACATCCCCTGTGGGTGGAGGCGATTGATAACAACCAAGTTAATCCTACCTTTCGTAAGAGACGACTAAAAGGAGCCCTAGAGGTTCTTGATTTGGGATCGCTGGTTGACGACCATTGTACACTTAGCTGAGTTCTAGCACTGCTTCAACTTACTTTAGGAGCTCTCCTCACTTTCATCTGTCATACCCACCTTCCTTGGCCAACACTAGTTATTTTCTGACCCCTTAGGTATTAGGTATCGGAGCCAGCGGTATCTTTCATTTTCAAGGCTTCGTGGCCCGTGTCTTTCTTTCGCTGATACCTTCATTTCTCTACATTATCAGTTTAACTTCTGTTTAGTGTTAATAGAGGGTGGTTAAATTATAACTACCTCCACCACGACCACCACCACGTCCAACACCACAACCTCCTCCTCCTCCACCACCACCACTACCACCACCACCCCATGAAGCAGAGTTTCCACGCTTAGCACAGATGGAGGATTGTTGTGTGTCGTTATTGTAACAAAAGTAAAACCAACGTCTTCTACTTCAGCACTGACTTTCTGTCGGATTGTCACTGAAGAATTAGTGAACCTGAATGTTACTTAGCTCTTCTGGAAATGGTTCATCTTGAGCAGATGCCGAAGTAGAGCTTTACGGTGGTTTTGCGGGGAACTGTGATCAGAGACACATTCCGGACAGAGGTTTAACCAGCCACAAAACTCGGTTCTGACGGATATTTCACTTTAACATCTGCTTAACGTGTCCGAAGGCAGTGACTTCTATCTGAAGCACATCATTGTTTTCGGAAGCAGTTTCTAATGTATTTACAGTCACGTCGTGCCTTTTCAGTTTCTGGAATGTCCGATTTTGTCCGAGTGTGCAGTTTTCAGCATTCCCAGCAAAGACGACACATCACATGACACAGGTGGTGATATTAGCGCTGCGCCCTGAACCATTAGTCTCATGGAAACCGAGGATTTTATTACTCTCAGTGGAACACAGCTGTTTTCTAGCGGGATCGTCTATAATATTGCAGGTCTAGATCCAGCTCCTAGTTGAAGACAAGCAGATGATCTTGCTTTGTGGAGCAACAGGATCAACTTCCAGCCAAGAGCAAACAGCGACCCCAGAAACAACTGCCATATTCTGAAGAGAGAAAAATTGCATGGATCTACTGTGCGACTATTGGTGGCGGTCTGGTGAGCCGGATAACAGAGCAGCTCCTCAGGGCTGCGGTCTCGATCTTTAGAATTCATTTTCGTTTTTCACAAGATAATCTCTGACATCTGGGGTCTTTGTGTCGCTGTGATGAATTGTTACATATTTCTATTTAAAGGGAAACAATTAATTTTTATGAATCCAACCTTGTGCGCCGCAGTAACAGAGAATGTATACACAGCAGACAGGTCCTAAATACTTTCAAAGTTGCTTTTTCGCTAAATAGCAAACGGTACTTTCTGCGAGATTCCTCTGCAAGCAACACATCTCTTCAGAACTAATAACAGCTCAGTTTGTAATGAAGTACACATGTCTTGAGCTTTCCGCCTACAAATTGTTTAAAACTGGTGTCACGTTTCTCTGTAGGAAAATCAAAGTTTCGCTCTGTACGTCTCTCAGTCACGGCCGTCCATCATCGGTCTCATGACTGACTGAGATCAATGTTCTAGCGGTGAGGCGTTGAACACTTGCCCGTAGGCCTGAGAGGAAGGCTGTTATGCTACCGTATTGAGGTGTGGTGTGTAAGGTGTCCGTGTATTGTGCGACGTGTGGGCAGTAGAGTGGTCCTTAAAACCCATACTTAACAGTATTGACATTGACATCTGCACTGTGGATAGGTAACAGTCCGACCATCCATTCTAATCTTACATCGCAGACTGCACGGTTGTATGTAAACATTGTCTGACGATCCATCTTATCTCCACATCACAGCCTGTACAGTTTCTTGGTAACAATGTCTGGCCGTCCATCCACATCTTACATCACAGCCTGTACAATTACTATGTAAAGTTGGCTGGCATCCACCCATACTTCACATCACAACCTGCACGGTTACTACGTGACATCTTCTGGCCATCCATCCGAACTTCATGTCACTGCCGGCACATTTGCTAGGTGAGAAGTTTTGGTCATCCACCATACTCTACATCACAGGCGGTACAGTTTCTTTGTAACACTCTCTGGCCATCCATTCATACTTCACATCACAGCCTGAAAGATTAATAGATGGCACTTTGTGGCATCCATCTGCACATTACAACAGAGCGTTCAAAGTAACCAGATAACTATTTATAGCCATCCACCAGTTCTACTCGTCACAGCCTCATGGTTACTGGGTAACATTTTCCGGCCATCAATCCATACTTCGTATCAAAGCCTGTACACTTAGTAGGTAACACTGACTGACCATCCACCATACTCCATATCAGAGCTTGTACAGTTCCTCTGTAAAACTTTCTGGCCATCCAACCATACTGCACATTTATGAGTCCGTACAGTTTCTAGGTAATATTGTCTGGCCGTCCATCCACATCTTATATCAGAGCCTGCGCGATTGCGAGGTAACAATGTGTGGCCATCCATTCAAACTTCATATCAGAGTTTGTACATTTCCTTGGTAGCATATTCCTGCCATCAAACCATACTTCACATCACAGCCTGTACGGTGGCTAGGTAACATTTTATGACCATCCATCCATACCTTATATCACAGACTGCACTCTTGCCAGGTAACACTCTCAGGCCATCCATCCATACTCCATACCACAGCCTGTACAGTTTCTTGGTAATATTTTCTGGCCATCAACACATATCCCACATCACAGGCTGTACAATTTCTTGGTAACATTATCTGGCCATGCATCCATACTTCACATCAAATCCTGCATGGTTGCTAGGTGACATTGTCTGGCCATCCACCCATACTTCACATGACGGCCTACACAGTTACTAGGCAACATTCTCTGGCCATCCACCCATATTCCACATCACAGCCCATGCAGTTTCTTGATAACATTGTGTGGCCATCAACCAATACTTCACATCACAGCTTTCATGTTTAGTATTTAATATTTTCTGGCCATCCATGGATACCTTACACCAGAGCCTGCACGGTTGCCAGGTAACCTTGTCCGGCCATCCACCCATACTTCAGATCAGAGCCTGCACAGTTACGGGCGATCAACCCATACTTCATATCACAGATTTAATGCTTGGTAGGTAACATCTTCTGCTCATCAATACTCAGCCTGCACGTTTGTTAGGCAACGTTGTCCAGCCATCCATCCATACTTCATAACACAGCCTGTATTACACTAGGTAACATTTTCTGGCCGTCTATCCGTAGTTTACCTCACAGCCTGTACTGTTACTATGTAACATTTCCTGACCATCTATCCATAGTTGGAGATGTGTGGGATCTGGTAAATGCAGCACGGGTGAAGTTTAAGAAAGCGGAGATTGTTATTAGTGGAATACTGTGTAGGAGGGATACTGACTGGAGGGTGATTGGGGATTTAAATGAGACTATGGAGTGGGTATGTGGGAAACTGGGAGTGAAATTTCTATATCCTAATGGGTGGGTAGGAGATAGGGATCTGCGCTCGGATGGCCTTCATTTAAACCGCAGTGGTACGTACAAGTTAGGAAATTTGTTTGGAAGGGGAATAGGGAGGTACATTCGGGGAAACAGGATGGCCTAGGGAGCGGTGATAAGGGAACAGGGAACTGGAAATCAAGTAGGGATGACATAAAATTGTTAGTGTTGAACTGTAGAAGTATTGTAAAGAAAGGAATAGAATTAAGTAATTTAATAGATATATATTTACCAGATATTGTAATAGGAGTTGAATCATGGCTGAGAAATGATATAATGGATGCAGAAATTTTCTCACGGCACTGGAGTGTGTATCGTAAAGATAGGATAGGAATGGTGGGAAGGGGGAGTGTTCATTCTGGTGAAAGAAGAATTTGTAATCTACGAAAAAGTTAAAGATGAGACACATACAATTCTAGGTGTAAGGCTCATTTCTAAAGATAATAGGCAACTTGATATATTTGGAGTGTACAGATCGGGAAAGGGTAGCACTGATGCGGATTCGGAATTATTTGATAGGATAGTCAGCTATGTGGGAAACGACATGGAAAGAAATGTGATTGTAGCGGGAGATCTGAATTTGCCAGGTGTAAATTGGGAAGGAAATGCGAACGACAGGAAGCATGACCAACGAATGACAAATAAGTTAATATGGGAAGGACAGCTGATTCAGAAAGTGATGGAACCAACCAGAGGGAAAAATATCCTGGATGTCGTGCTGATAAAACCAGATGAGCTCTATAGGGAAACTGAAGTAATAGATGGTATTAGTGATCATGAAGCTGTTTTGTTGTAGTTAAAAATAAATGTGATAGAAAGGACGGTCTTAAAAGTAGGACTGTTAGGCAGTACCATATGGCTGATAAAGCAGGCACGAGGCAGTTTCTAAAAAGTAACTATGATCGGTGGAAAACGGTAAATAAAAATGTAAACAGACTTTGGGATGGGCTTAAAGAAATTGTTGAGGAATGCGAAAACAGGTTTGTACCTTTAAGGGTGGTAAGGAGTGGTAAGGACCCACCTTATTATAATAGAGAAATAAAGAGAGTAAGAAGGAGGTGCAGACTGGAAAGAAATAGAGTTAGAAATGGCTGTGGAAGTAAGGAAAAATTGAAGGAACTTACTAGAAAATTGAATCTAGCAAAGAAGGCAGCTAAGGATAACATGATGGCAAGCATAATTGGCAGTCATACAAATTTTAGTGAAAAATGGAAGGGTATGTATAGGTATTTTAAGGCAGAAACAGGTTCCAAGAAGGATATTCCAGGAATAATTAATGAACAAGGGGAGTGTGTATGTGAGGATCTTCAAAAGGCAGAAGTATTCAGTCAACAGTATGTAAAGATTGTTTATTACAAGGATAATGTCGAGATAGAGGAGGAGACTAAGGCCAAAGAAGTAATAAAATTTACATATGATAATAATGACATTTACAATAAGATACAAAAGTTGAAAACTAGAAAAGCGGCTGGAATTGATCAGATTTCTGGGGATTTACTAAAGACAATGGGTTGGGATATAGTACCATATCTGAAGTACTTATTTGATTATTGCTTGGTCGAAGGAGCTATACCAGATGAATGAAGAGTTGCTATAGTAGCCCCTGTGTATAAAGGAAAGGGTGATAGACATAAAGCTGAAAATTACAGGCCAGTAAGTTTGACATGCATTGTATGTAAGTTTTGGGAAGGCATTCTTTCTGATTACATTAGACATGTTTGTGAAATTAAAAACTGGTTCGATAGAAGGCAATTCGTTTTTAGGAAAGGTTATTCCACTGAAGCTCAACTTGTAGGATTCCAGCAATATATAGCAGATATCTTGGATTCTGGAGGTCAAATGGACTGTATCGCGATTGACCTGTCTAAAGCATTTGATAGGGTAGATCATGGGAAACTACTGGCAAAAATGAGTGCAATTGGACTAGACAAAAGAGTAACTGAATGGACTGCTATATTTCTAGAAAATAGATCTCAGAGAGTTAGAGTAGGTGAAGCTTTGTCTGACCCTGTAATAGTTGAGAGGGGAGTTCCTCAGGGCAGTGTTATGGGACCTTTATGTTTTCTTATATATATAAATGATATGAGTAAAGGAGTGGAATCGGAGGTAAGGCTTTTTGTGGATGATGTTATTCTCTATAGAGTGATAAATAAGTTACAAGATTGTGAGCAACTGCAACGTGACCTCGAAAATGTTGTGAGATGGACAGCAGGCAATGGTATGTTGATAAACGGGCCTAAAAGTCAGGTTGTGAGTTTTACAAATAGGAAAAGTCCTCTCAGTTTTAATTACTGTGTTGATGGGGTGAAAGTTCCTTTTGGGGATCATTGTAATTATCTAGGTGTTAATATAAGGAAAGATCTTCACTGGGGTAATCACATAAATGGGATTGTAAATAAAGGGTACCGATCTCTGCACATGGTTATGAGGGTGTTTAGGGGTTGTAGTAAGGATGTAAAGGAGAGTGCATATAAGTCTCTGGTAAGACCCCAACTAGAGCATGGTTCCAGTGTATGGGACCCTCACCAGGATTACCTGATTCAAGAACTGGAAAAAATCCAAAGAAAAGCAGCTCGATTTGTTCTGAGTGATTTCCGACAAAAGAGTAGCGTTACAAAAATGTTGCAATGTTTGGGTTGGGAAGAATTGAGAGAAAGAAGAAGAGCTGCTCGACTAAGTGGTATGTTCCGAGCTGTCAGCGGAGAGATGGCGTGGAATGACATTAGTAGACGAATAAGTTTGCATGGCGTTTATAAAAGTAGGAAAGATCACAATATGAAGATAAAGTTGGAATTCAAGAGGACAAACTGGGGCAAATATTCATTTATAGGAAGGGGAGTTAGGGATTGGAATAACTTACCAAGGGAGATGTTCAATAAATTTCCAATTTCTTTGAAATCATTTCGGAAAAGGCTAGGAAAGCAACAGATAGGGAATCTGCCACCTGGGCGACTGCCCTAAATGCAGATCAGTATTGATTGATTGATTGATTGATTGATTGATTGATGGATTGATTGATTGACTGACTTGATTGATTGATTGATTGATTGATTGATTGATTGATTGATTGATTGATTGATTGATAGTTCACATCGCAGCCTGCAAAGGTACTATGTAACATTGTCTGGCAAACGAACCATAATTCATATTATAGCCTTCGAGTTTGGTAGGTAATATTTTCTGGCCATCCATCGATACTCCGCATCACAGCCTTCACGTTTGGTAGGTAATATTTTCTGGCCATACTTCCATAACTAACATCACAGCCTGCACCGTTAGTAGACAACATTGTCTGGCCATCCATCCATACTTCACATCACTGCCTGTAGAGATTCTTGGTAACCTTTTCTGGCCAACCACCTATGCTTCACATCACATCCAGCATGGTGGCTAGGTATTATTGTCTGGCCATCCCCTTCACATCACGTCCTTAATATTTGCTACGTAACATTTCCTGGCCATCCATTCATCGTAATACCACAGCGTGCACGGTTGTTTGGAAACATTGTCCGGTCATTCACCATACTCCACATCACAGCCTGTACATTTTCTCTGCAACATTGTCTGGCCATGCATTCATACTTCACAATACAGCCTGTATAATTTCTAGGTAACATTGCCTGTCCATGCATTCATACTTCACAACAAAGCCCGTACAACTTCTGGGTAACATTGTCTGACCATTCATTCATACTTCACAACACAGCCTGCACAGTTTCTCTGTAACATTGTCTGCCCATTCATTGGCATAGGAATAGTCAAATGGCAGAATTAACGGCCTGGTTGGGTCACACCCCCTGTGGTGAACAATTTCTGGGTAACATTGTCTGTCCATTCATTCATACTTCACAACACAGCCTGCACAGTTTCCCAATAATATTGTCTGCCCATTCATTGGCATAGGAATAGTCAAATGGCAGAATTAACGGCCTGGTTGGGTCACACCCCCTGTGGTGAACAATTTCTGGGTAACATTGTCTGTCCATTCATTCATACTTCACAACACAGCCTGAACAATTTGTAGGTAACATTGTCTATCCATTCATTCATACTTCACAACACAGCCTGAACAATTTGTAGGTAACATTGTCTATCCATTCATTCATACTTCACAACAAAGCCCGTACAATTTCTGGGTAACATTGTCTATCCATTCATTCATACCTCACAACACAGCCTGCACAGTTTCTCTGTAACATTTTCTGCCCATTCATTGGCATAGCAATAGTCAAATGGCAGAATTAACGGCCTGGTTGGGTCACACCCCCTGTGGTGAACAATTTCTGGGTAACATTGTTTGTCCATTCATTCATACTTCACAACACAGCCTGAACAATTTGTAGGTAAACTTGTCTGTCCATTCATTCATACTTTCCAACACAGCCTGTACAGTTTCTGGGTAACATTGTCTGGTCATGCATTCATACTTCACAACGCAGCCTGCACAGTTACTACTGCATATTGTCTGGCCATCCATCCATAACTTGCATCACAGCCTGCAAGTTTGCCATGTAATATTGGATGGTCATCCATCCACACTTTACATTACAGTCCGCGCTGTTCCTAGGTAAAATTGTCTGAGCATCCATCCATACTTCATATCACAGCTTTCATGTCTTGTAGGTAACAATTTCTGGCCATTCGTCCATCCTTCATACCATAGGTTCCGCGGTTACCACGTTACATTCTCGGGCCATCAACGCATACTTCACATCACAACCTTCAATTTTGTAGGTAATACTTCCTGGCCATGCATCCATACCTTACATCACAGCCAGAATTGTTACTGGGTAAAATCATCTGGCCATCCAAACATACTTCACATCACAGCCTGCGCAGTTACTGATAACTATGTCTGTCCATCGACCCATAGTTAAAATAACATCCTTATTGTTTGCCAGGTGACATTTTGCGGCCCTCCATCCATACCTTACATCACAGTCTGCACGGTTACTAGGTAACTCTTTATGCCATCAATCCATACCCCACATCACAGCCTGCAAGTTTGCTAGGTAACATTGTCTTGCAATCCATCCGTACTTCACGTTACAGCCTGTACTGTTTCCTGGAAGCATTTCCCGGCCAGCCATCAATACTTCACATCACAGCCTGTACAGTTGCTAGAGTTACGCATTTGTCGACTTATTTCTGATGATCTCCGGCCATAAGACTTTTATGTCCAAAGGAAGTACGAATATAATTTTTAAAGGTAAACAACTCCATCTTGAGCTAACACGATACATATGTTTATTATTATCATCTTTATTATTAATACTTGGAATTAACTCTCCTGTGGTCGCGCGAAGGAAGGTAACGTCAGTGGTCGCGCGGATCACAATGGTGATCCATACTTTCTTTGTGATATGAGGCTGTTCTGTGCTACTTATTCAATGAATATGATTGTGCATTGTGAAAAGAACTCTATTTTCTGTACAGTGTAATATTATTATGTGTGCATTTATAAGAGACACCTGAAAAATTATTGGCATTGTGATTTGTCTCACTCACTCCCTCCATTACCTTCCTCAATGCCTGGTTCATAGATTTATTTTCTCACAGTCATCCAATTTGCTCCTATATACCAATAAACTCATGACACAGGAACTGAGATTAGACACTGTAATAAGAAACGAACAAAGTCAAAAGGAGTCACGCTAGTGGTCGCACTGATCACAGTTGTGATCCACAAGAATAAATTGTTTTATAACGCAACAGCCATCAGTTAAGGGTTAGCAGACTACTGCTTGTCAGAGAGGGGTCGAGGCGTGAGGGAGGTACACAGATGCTCAAGATCAACAGTCATAACAAACTGCTACCCGTAACCTTCGAACATTCGTCTGAAATGAAATATGTGTTTGAGTGATATAGCAAAATGCCTACATTCACGCTTAATACTTAATAAGTAATATTTTCTGGCCATCGATCCATACCTTACGTCAGTGCATGCTCATTTACTTACTAACTTTGTCTGGCATTCAATACATACTTCACATCACAGCCTGTACAGTTGCTTGAGTTACACAACAGGTCAACGTTATGAGCCCAAAATCAAAGTGAAGTGTAGGCGAACAATCGAACTCCTTGAAAACACTAGTTGGGCTCGTGGCCCGACGATACAGAGGCTAACTACTGAAGTGACTAGCTGGAGAAAATCTTTACGTCACAGAATTTAAAGATTGAAAAGGTTACATAATTCTAGTCACCTCAAAATCAACATGAGAGGGAAGTCGAGAGAGTGACAGATTCTCTATTCCCTAATGAAGTTTAAGTTATATACAGCTGTTAGAAGTTTCCTTTAGAAGTAGAACATAACAATTTATGTTACATGGTTCAATTCGGAAACCTTCCCCTCGAGTAAGCTTTCACTTAATACGGGTGGACTGTCATTACCTGTAGATGCTCGACGACTGGCGAGGCCCCGCCTCCTTTGTACACACACACACTAGACCAGAGCGATTAGCAAGACAAAGTGGCTCGAAAAATGGGTAGCTTATACACTCAAGAGGAAGGTTCCCGATAACACTGGGGTAAATCCCGACACCCCCCCACCCCAATTCTTATTGGATAATTTTCATAGGTACATGAAAATCGCTACTGGTTGAAATAAATATATAAATTTCCTATTGGTCAATATTGGAAGTCGGGGGTCAGAGACAGAAGTGTAGTAAACCATTGAACATAACAACACAAAACGTAATCAACTCAGTTTAGGAAACCTAGGAAAAACAAATATCTTCAGAATTTTAGTAGTTCCTTTTTAATAGCGACATCTATTGGGAGAAGTCCAAATTTCTTGCACTAATTGTTGCCATCTTCAATTTAAGATGTCGTTCTACAATGCGCATGATTTAAATGAGTGGGGCAGGTGTACACACCGGTACTCATATTTCATGATTTTTGTATAAAATATTGTAAATTGAACATTATTACACTTTGTGGACAAGGCGATATTATTCTTAAACTTCAATCATCGGCGAATCACCTAGAATTATACTTCAATGCTACCTTCAGAACATTAATACACAGCGTGAGGCCAATATCATTATCAGATCATCGGGGATTCGAAATAGGTTCTGAGGGGATATATGGTTAATTGTCAAACAGTGGCATTCGAAAAGGTCATGAATTCGGAACATGGGAGGTACTTACTTAGCTGCTCTGGTTAAGCGTAAATTACAATGAAAACCGTGGACATAAATGGATATTTACAGCGGAAGTCCTTCCTGAAAATGACCTACCATAGATTATAATCTCATTATGATTGTATTTTTGTAAGTATTTGTTGTTTAATGTCAATTATTTATTATAATATAAGGGGCATTTATTTTTTCCAATTACCGCATCATATTATTCGGATTAATGGTTGAGGGTAACATTTGAAAGTTCTTCATACGGAAATGTAGCCTAATTTTAAATATTAATGAGAATGACATCTAAAATAAACACTTCATAACTTTCACAAACAGCTGTAAAAACTGTATTTACCATTCTTGGTGTACTGAAATATATCTACACCAAGCAATGCGCAAACACAGCTACACGAGTAGCGTACAGCGCCAAGAGATGAACTCTCAGGAGCAAAAGATAAACAGGTTCACTTATCATCAGTCGGAAAATACACAATACACTAGTTGTATATGAGTCTTTTATAATATGCTGCTTCAACAATAATGATCATAATAATAAAGGGATACATAAAAAGCAACACAGGTGAAATTTCACTCCACCTACTAATTTCGGCTTGGTAAAGCCACATCTAAAGTAGGCCTATAAATAGGAACCGCTGAAGAAAAGAAACATCCTGCTGGTAAAATGTGGTGTGGGAAATTAAGAATTGTTGGTACTGAATTGGGCTTAATTTTAATTCCCACATCAAGAGCTTCGTTATGAAAACATTCCGGTGAGAAATGCTTCGAGCATAATGTTGAATGCTTGCCAGGCAAGAAATTCTCCCTTCTTAATGCAATTACCCATATTCTTCCTTGGCTCATTAGCTTGAAAACTGAAATCAATTAAAGCACAATATTCATAATTACAGCACCCGGGAAACTGAAACTGTAACCAAAAAAATAAATTGCACGTGATTTTTCGTATTGTACAGACACCTGACAACGACTTTATAAAGTGTTACCGTGTTTTAGTGGTAGGTAGAGGAGAAAGAAGGTGCGGGCGTGAACGGGTCTCAAGCTACGGAAGAGAAACTAAGTAAAATTTAACCAGGTTATATTTTCTTTTCAAAATTAAGTAGCAACAAATAGAACAGGTACTTAGTAGCAGAAACACGATTTGAAATATACAACTTACACGGTTACCCCCTTCGGGGCTTCAAGAATCAGATACATAAGTCTTGAGCAATGAGCCCAACTTTACAATATAAACCATTCAACAAAGGGGCCGAAAACCCCCAATCATGCCAGAAACACCAGTTTCCAATTACATCGAAAAAGCCTCCTTGAGGCAGAAACCACAACTTTCAAGAAAGGGTTACTTCCCCTTAAAATACAAGCCTATCACAGGCCACTCAGAATTCTACCTTTAAGCTGTCCTCCAAGGACATATACACAGGGGTAAAATACCCAATCTACTGAGGTCTATTAAATGAAAAGCAGGTTAATTGAATGACCTCTAAAACAATTTGAGAGGAGGCGAACTTGCACTCCTAATACACTTTGATTTTAAAACCTACTTTGGCACTAGGCCGTTATTACAAGGGCTAATCCCATACTACAGAGGTGACTTAATAGCAATTTACATTACATTACGGAAGAATTGGTTGAGAGAATAAGTTCACCTCAAGACAATGTGAGTGGGAGCTCGAGAGGGTTAAGCACTCTCTATCCCGATATGTCGTTTTAAAATAGAATAGATACCAGTTGTTTTTACATTTTAGGAAAAGGTTACATGGTTGAACGCTTAGAACCCGCCCCGAAAGTTAAACTTCTGAGCAAGAAAAGAAAGAATTTATTAATCGGCCATTACCTTATTGTTGACCGCCGCCGAGGAAAGAGGCGCTTCCCGCCTCCTGCTAAGTACTTAATACACTGAAAGATGGAACAGAAGTGGCCCGGAGACCCTAAAATCAGCAGTTTAAATACTCTCGCGGAAGTTTCTAGGCGTTAGGGGAATGAAAACACCCGCCCACAATGTTTTTATTGGATAGGACCCCGCAACAGATACAAGTTGGGGGAAGATACACTAGATTGGTCAGAAATTACTAAAAGAAATTCGGGATTGGATAAATCTAAAACAAGGGGAAAAAGAGGGGTATACAGCCAACTTAAACAATAACAGAAAGAAATTTAACAAAACACAAACTTTTGAAATAAAAATTTCTCCAACAAAATAGTTCTTTGACTCCGCACTAGGGTGCACTATTGTTGATCTTCAGTAGTATCCTCTAGAAGAGAAAGTTCACACTTCTTACTTCAAGCGAAACAAAAACACATCAAAAGTGACACAGTTCAAAAACTCAAAATTTTCCACGTGGTGACATCTTCTGAGAAAGTAGAGAATTAATAGAGTAGATAAAGTTCAACCTTCCTCCAGAAGAGGAGTTTTAACTGGCGCAACTTTTAAATAAACGGTGTAGAGGTGTACCGCCCGGTACAGACCTCCCCCCCCCAAAAGTTCCTCCAGGGGTGACCCATGAAATCAGTTTGAAACAAAGTCCAAGTAATGATGTTGATACGAAGATAGATAGCAGAAGCATTTACAAGATTTCTTAATTCAGTTTCAAAATGTTATTGTTGCAGGTGAATGAAAGTCTTTAAGTTTGTAAAATTTGAATTTCTGAAGATAACTTTTAATACGTAGAAGTGAAGAAAAATTTTTTGCACGGTCCACCAAATATTGCTGTTGAATTCCCAAATGTAGTTATCTCTTATAGTAACTGTCCATGTAGTTGATGTTGATGAAGTTGGATGGCCGGACCGGCCGTTGCAGCTTGCGTCCAAAAGGAGGCCGCTCGGACCCCTCAAGTACCCTGAGATACCGCTCGCCCGCACTATGAGGGGAGCAGAGGTGTTGAAGCACGCCGCGCCCGCGGTGAACATATACAGGCTGCGGGCAAGTAGCAAGTCGTGCGCCGCACGTCAGCCTTGGCCGGGAGGAGAGCTCCGGCTCGCCGTGCACATGTCGTCCTCGCTGGGGCCGAGGGGGCCCGACCTTGGCTCCAGTTGCTGCACGGCGCCGCGCGGCTGCGGGGGCACTGAAACATTAAGCTAGGCGGCAGAATTGTGTTGGACCATCATGTTTCTTTTAAGGGCACAGGCATGTAAAGAGATTGAGGGGCCAGCGGCGTGCAGATATCCATGGCATTTCATCTAAGCCAGCCACTGAGTGTGGTGGAGCAGGAGACGGGAGCGTGGTAATGGCCGTGACAAGGACAGGATGGCAGTTTAACAATCGGGGGAGGTTTACAAGAAATGCTTGCATATAAAATAAAATAGAAGGAGCAGAATGCCTTAAGAGTTGAACTCAAAAAAAATATAACCTTCATATCCTTTCAAATTATATGAAGCAAGTTGAAACTAAATTTACACCGGTTTCACCTGTGACAGGTGAACCCTAAATATCCTCTCGGTGGCTGGATTGCTTAGTAACAATGTAACCGGTGTGAGAAAATCGAGAATGATGCATGGCCCATGGAATCTGGGGGCAAGCTTGCCCGCGGGAACAAAATTCTTGACCATAACCTGGTCACCTACCTTCAAAGGGGTGGGTCTCCGTCCACGATCATACCTTTCCCTAACCTTTTCATGAGACACTTTAAGATTGGCTTTAGCCTTCTTCCAAAGATCTTTAATATTGTCCGGATCTATTGTCTCGGGTAGAATGTCACTCAGAGACCAGAGGTTAGAGAGCGGCGTGTTGGGAACAAACTTGAACATCAATGAAGCTGGAGTGAACTTATGAGATTCATGAATCGCCGAATTCAAAGCAAAAGCTAACCAATGCAGGGACGTGTCCCACCTGGAAGGATCTTCATGATGATAGGCGATAAGTGCGGACCTGAGATTACGATTAACCCGTTCAGCCAGAGATGGTTGAGGGTAATAAGCAGAAGTGGTTACATGAGAGATGGACAAGTCAAAACAGAATTTACGAAAAAGATTTGATGTGAACGCCTTAGCATTATCAGATACAATATATTGGCACGGACCAAAAGAAGCAAAAATAGAATTTAGACAGGTAATGGTGGACTGAGCGGTAGCCAGCTTAGTCGGAAATAACCAAGAAAATCTGGTAAAACCATCTACACATACAAAGATGAATTTGTTGGCATTTCCCTTCGACTGGGGGAAGGGTCCTACATAATCAATATACAGGCGTTCCATGGGGCGCGACGCTTGATGAGAAGACAAAAGGCCTACTTTAGTGGACATGGTGGGTTTACTGATCAAACAAGATTTACAAGCTTTTACAAGTTCCCGAATTTCACCGTCCATACCTTTCCATATGAACATTTCACGAATCTTTTCACGAGTTTTAAAAATACCCAGATGCCCCCCAATGGGGTCTCATGATAATACTTGAAAATCATAGGTACGAGAACTGCTGGAACAACAACTTTCATCATCTTATCATGCCTCGAAGGGCAACATAGAACACCATTCCTCAGAACATAAGGGACAACATGTTCCCCAGAAGAAAGGGTTTCCATTATCGGAGCCAGCGTCGGATCTTCACGTTGGTATTTCTCAATATCCCTAAAAAGCATGGGAGCATCTGTTAAGATGGCATTAACACCAGATAGTATGGACTCGGAAGGTGATGAACTGTCGACCGGTTCGTGGGTCTCTACGTCGTTATGAAACATACGGCTGAGTCCATCAGCAACAACGTTTTCGGTACCTCTGATATGTCTAACATCAAACTGGAAGGCGGAAATACGAATAGCCCAGCGGGCTATACGACCAGTACGACGCGGCCTACCTAAGACCCAGCTTAAGGCTTGATTATCTGTCTCCAGGTCGAATTTAACGTGTTCCAGATAGAGACGGAACTTTTCTAAGGCAAATAAGACTGCCAAACCTTCGAGCTCATAGATGGAATACTTGGCTTCTTGAGCCGACAATGTCCTAGACGCATAGGCGATGGGTCGCCTCCCTAGTTCAGTCTCTTGAAGAAGGACTGCCGCTACTGCTGACGACGATGCGTCGGTTTGTACAATGAATTTCTTCGAGAAATCAGGCATAGCAAGGACAGGGGCATTACAGAGAGCTAATTTCAGATCTTCAAAAGCGGCTTGTTGAGAAGGTCCCCACTCGAATTTGATGCCTTTCCTACGAAGAAGGTTTAAGGGCGCCGCTCTATTAGCAAAGTTAGGAATGAACTTTCTGAAGAAATTCACCATACCAATGAACCTGGCGATACCTTTAATGTCCTTGGGAGGTTTAAAATCACGGATGGCCTGTGTTCTAGAATGATCAACTGCTACACCATCGGGTGACACAATATGCCCTAGGAAAGACATAGAGGGCTTAGCGAAGGCAACCTTGGACAACTTAACAGTTAACCCAGCCTTACGAAGGCGATCGAGAACTTCTCGCAGATGATCTAGGTGTTCTTCAAAAGTCTCTGAAAATACTACGACATCATCTAAGTAGTGATATAAGTACTCGAATTTGATGTCGGAGAAGACCCTATCTAGTAGCCTAGTGAGCACCGCTGCCCCCGTGGGGAGCCCGAAAGGCACGCGGTTGTATTCGTATAAATTCCAGTCCGTGGCAAACGCTGTAAGGTGTTTAGACTCTTCGGCAAGGGGAATTTGATTATAGGCCTGATTTAAGTCCAAGATGGTAAAGAACTTGGCCTTACGAAACCATGAAAAACAAGAATGAAGGTCGGGAAGGGGCACAGATTGTAACACCACCTTCCGATTGAGAGCCCTGTAATCAATGACAGGCCTGAAGCCTCCTTGGGGTTTCGGTACTAGAAAAATAGGCGAAGAATACGCTGACTTAGAGGGCCTAATAATACCGTCCTTCAACATCTGATCGATGATTTCCTTCAGAGCCTTCATTTTAGGTGGAGATAGCCTATACGGTGGAAAACGGACAGGAATCGAATCCGTAACCTCAATTTTGTATTCAATAAGGTCAGTAACACCAAGAGTATCAGAGAACACCTCGGGAAACGACTGACACAGTTTGCGAATACTATCAGCCTGCTCCTCAGGTAGATGTCTAAGGTCTAACAACATCTCATCCTGGGTAGGCGAAATAGAAGAACATGACACAGAATTACACTTTAATAGTGGGATTTTACAACTAGAAGCAAATTTGAATGTGCACGACCTAGACTGCAGATCGAGCACAAGACCAGTGTGAGAAATAAAGTCAGCTCCCAATATAATGGGGCAAGACAATTGCTTGGCCACAAACAATTTAACTTTCCATGTAAACTTAAAAACACGAATTTTGACCAGTAAGGAACCTAGAATTTCTAATGGAGATGAATTAGCCGAAACGTATTGAACAGGAGAAGAGACATAGTCAGGAAGTTTACAAACCGATTTCAATTTAGAATACCATTCAGCCGCAATAATCGAACAAACACTACCTGAATCTAAGAGAGCTGTTATAGGCTCGTTATTTACCTCAATCTTAAGAAAAGGAACAGGTGCGGGGGTATCCGCCGCAATCCTAAGACATTCTTTAGGGCATTCAAAAGATGAACTTGAAGGCTGATCGTTCTCTGCATTTACAACCTGTTTACTAGGGGCTGAGTCTCGGGAAGATGGATTAGTCGACTCAGCCGAAGCCACTAGTCACTTTTTATTATTGGCATAGGTGGAATTTGCACCAGAAGTTGAGCAGGAGGGGGTGCTATTTGAGTTGGGACAATTCTTGGCAATATGTGAGAAAGCCCCACATTTAAAACAGCCTTGTGATGACCTGGCTCCATTCCTCGTCCCACTTGACTTGATCAGCGGACACTTGTTGCGCAGATGGTCAGGCGACCCGCAAGCATAACATTTACGGGGCGTGACTGGTCGGCGAGGTGGAGGCCGAGGGTTACTAAAGGAAGGCGGGGGTTCTTTCGCTACACGCAAAGAATCGGCGTATCTAACTCCTTCCGCTGAGACGGCCAACGCTTCAAGTTCAGAGAAAGTTTGCGGGCACGCCGCAAAACACAAGTATGACCTATAAGATGGTGAAATGCCTTCCACAATAGCTTGTACAATTTGATCCTCAGGGAAGTGAAGAGCAAACACCCTGGTATAAAACTTAATGTCTTGTATGAAATCAGCCAAGTTTTCATCCAACCTCTGTACTCGATAATAGTATTTCTGAATCAGAGATGACCTTGCGCGGGCAGGAATAAAATTAGCAAGTAGATGTGCATGAAAATCTTCGATGGATGACTGTTCAGCTATGGCTCTTACTATTTTGTCGGAGAGAATACCAATAGCATACGGATAGATAATTTGCAAGATTTGACATGGAGACAGAGAAAAAACAAGGGCATGATCCTGAAATTCCACTAGAAATCTTAAAAATGAAATTACGTCACTGGTGGTATTAACAGAAAACTTGGATATACCTCTGAGCAACATTGCTAATGGATGAGGCAAGCTACTAAATCCGGGTGGCATAGTAGGTAAAGGTTTCAATGGCAAGGAAGTCAATTCAGAACGGATGTTACTCAATGATGCACGACGTTCAGATTCGTTGTCCAATAGGGCAGGGATAGTTTGAGCAGCAACGGTTATCCTATTAACTTCTCCCTTGGGAGGCGCTTCCTCACTACCTGGATTCACTATGGTGGGTTGATCAGATTTGGGAGGAACTTCCCCAGTTAACAATTGAGTGACCTTACTAGATAACTCGGAAATATTTTCCAGGAGCGTACTAGCTTCCTTCCTCTGAACGTCATTCAGTTTTAGAGACAACAGATCGTTAACCCTATTCGAAAAATGATATAGCCTGCCTTGCACACGCTTAATTTGATTTGGAGACGGATCATTTTCATCAAAAAAACTAACTACAGAAGCTAGCCCAGTAATATTCTCCGTGATCGTGGAAAGAGAGTCGTCAATTTCTTTCTCTCCCAAATTGGGGATGGAAATGGGCAAATCAAGGGACTCTCTAAGCTTGTTAGTGTCTACTGCAACCGTGCCTCCAGATTGTACATTTCTAATAGTCAATTCATAGATCAACTCCTCCTTGCGCAAATAGTTAAGAAGGAGAACATCGCGAGGGCCGGGCATGATGACAGAACAACTTGGAAAAAATCAAAAAATTCCAGCAACTGAGAAAATGGTTAGAGTTCGGAACAAACAATGTTTAGCCGTCAAAAGGGGCTAAATTGAGACCCATTCAACCACGCTCTGCTACCAATTGTTACCGTGTTTTAGTGGTAGGTAGAGGAGAAAGAAGGTGCGGGCGTGAACGGGTCTCAAGCTACGGAAGAGAAACTAAGTAAAATTTAACCAGGTTATATTTTCTTTTCAAAATTAAGTAGCAACAAATAGAACAGGTACTTAGTAGCAGAAACACGATTTGAAATATACAACTTACACGGTTACCCCCTTCGGGGCTTCAAGAATCAGATACATAAGTCTTGAGCAATGAGCCCAACTTTACAATATAAACCATTCAACAAAGGGGCCGAAAACCCCCAATCATGCCAGAAACACCAGTTTCCAATTACATCGAAAAAGCCTCCTTGAGGCAGAAACCACAACTTTCAAGAAAGGGTTACTTCCCCTTAAAATACAAGCCTATCACAGGCCACTCAGAATTCTACCTTTAAGCTGTCCTCCAAGGACATATACACAGGGGTAAAATACCCAATCTACTGAGGTCTATTAAATGAAAAGCAGGTTAATTGAATGACCTCTAAAACAATTTGAGAGGAGGCGAACTTGCACTCCTAATACACTTTGATTTTAAAACCTACTTTGGCACTAGGCCGTTATTACAAGGGCTAATCCCATACTACAGAGGTGACTTAATAGCAATTTACATTACATTACGGAAGAATTGGTTGAGAGAATAAGTTCACCTCAAGACAATGTGAGTGGGAGCTCGAGAGGGTTAAGCACTCTCTATCCCGATATGTCGTTTTAAAATAGAATAGATACCAGTTGTTTTTACATTTTAGGAAAAGGTTACATGGTTGAACGCTTAGAACCCGCCCCGAAAGTTAAACTGCTGAGCAAGAAAAGAAAGAATTTATTAATCGGCCATTACCTTATTGTTGACCGCCGCCGAGGAAAGAGGCGCTTCCCGCCTCCTGCTAAGTACTTAATACACTGAAAGATGGAACAGAAGTGGCCCGGAGACCCTAAAATCAGCAGTTTAAATACTCTCGCGGAAGTTTCTAGGCGTTAGGGGAATGAAAACACCCGCCCACAATGTTTTTATTGGATAGGACCCCGCAACAGATACAAGTTGGGGGAAGATACACTAGATTGGTCAGAAATTACTAAAAGAAATTCGGGATTGGATAAATCTAAAACAAGGGGAAAAAGAGGGGTATACAGCCAACTTAAACAATAACAGAAAGAAATTTAACAAAACACAAACTTTTGAAATAAAAATTTCTCCAACAAAATAGTTCTTTGACTCCGCACTAGGGTGCACTATTGTTGATCTTCAGTAGTGTCCTCTAGAAGAGAAAGTTCACACTTCTTACTTCAAGCGAAACAAAAACACATCAAAAGTGACACAGTTCAAAAACTCAAAATTTTCCACGTGGTGACATCTTCTGAGAAAGTAGAGAATTAATAGAGTAGATAAAGTTCAACCTTCCTCCAGAAGAGGAGTTTCAACTGGCGCAACTTTTAAATAAACGGTGTAGAGGTGTACCGCCCGGTACATAAAGCATATAATCCTCTCTCACCATCGTAGTTTGTCATTATACACGAAACCACAGATTAATTTAGGTAAATGTTAACCTTCTGCTCCCGTCGAATTGAGCCTCATTTGATCATAATAACACTTTATCGAATATAAAAATGTGAATTTTTTCATACAGCGAAATTCAGTGCTCTTACAGCAGTATTTTGACAAAGACCGCCAAAGAATATCCTTAAGCCACTCAAGTTTCTTAAAATCACGTTCTGTTGGGGGCAATAAAACAATTATCTCGGCGAAAAACAGTTCAGCAGTGCGCACTAGATAGCGTAGAAAGTAGGACAACCCACCCAGACGTGTGGGAAATTTCCGCTGGTTGCGAGACAAGGAACCACGGAGCAACGAAGAGAGAAGTTGGAAATACCTTCCTGAAACCTAAAAATGAAGTGAAATCGTCCAGACAGACAATCATCAAAATACCTCAGCCAATAAAAATTCGCCATTCTAAGTATTTCAGTGTTAGCGCTCTGTTTTATTAGTCACTATAGGCTATCAATCAGAAGTTACAGATAATTTTGTGGGAATAATACTCCGATTTATAAAGCGTAAATAGTGGAGGAAGAAAATTTATTAGATGTGTGGCCGACAGTTAATGGAGTGAAACAAGGGACAATCAGTATTGCCGCCATTTCTCAGCCACGTCACTCAGTCCGAAATATTCCAACCCAAGCCGTCAGAATGATTTCAAATTCAGTGATCAACTTTGCAACCACGATACAATAATGGAACCGCTATATTGGAATGTTCCAAGAAAATGAAAAGTTAATAACCCATGATGTAAAATTATAATTTATTATAATGCAATAATTGGTGACACTAAGTTTCAGTAATAAACATTTAAATGGTGGTTATTAAACTATTGTAATGCACTTTACATCAATGATGATCGAAATAACAATTAAGGCATTGTCAAATGTAAGATGAATTAGTAATGTGATAGTTAATTAATTAATTAATTAATTAATTAATTTAATAAAAGTTCATAATCATTTAGAATAATAGTAAACTTCTGGAAATCTTCCAAGCTGGCGTTAGAACAAGATTTCAACACGTTTCCAGCTTGATAGTCTATGTTCATATTGTATTTTATCAGTCTGTAGAAGTAGGGGAGCTGTGGGCGTCCCAATCCACCTCGTCAGCATTTCTTTTGCTGAGTCAGCACCCGAGGTCATTGACCCTGAGATCATTGACTCCGAGATCATTGACCCCGGTCACGTGACTATGACGTCATCACCACGTGCTATTGTTAGTAAACAAAGCCACGTGCTCTTGTTTGTAAACACAGCTACGTGCTTTCTGATAGCTGTCTTCGACAACAACGCATCGCTAACCTCAGTGCTGCCATCTTAACGGGCCTAAACCTCAGTGCTGCCAACTTAACCTTACTAGCGCAAGATTTGAATCGGTAAACAAATCCACGTGCTTTTTTGACAGCTGTCATCCGCCGACTTGCATCGCTAACCTTTGAAATGGTAAACAGCTAAGTGAGATCAAACTATATACTTCGTTGCCAGTGTCTTTAACGGAAACGTTCCTCGAGGTCACTTACCTGGATGATCTATGGTGCTGGCTATCCACACTGTCCTCAGCTTGTAGACCGGCTTCAACCACTTAATTCGACGATACTGTGCAAGTATACTGCTCTACTCAACTTCCAATTAGAGAGCGTCATACGGTCTGCAACCCTTAGTAACAAAAGAGGCAGAGAGCTGCTAATTTAATCACAAGGAAGATGGTTCTGGGGCCAACACTAACTCATATTTAACAGTTTTATTACATTGAAACAATTTATTTACATTGGTACAAGCCTTAGCATATAATACCATTCGCTTCCAGGCAACGACACAACACATAGTTCCTTGTTACCGGCAGGATCCCTCACTGTTGTAACACTGAATCTCGTGAGAGGAGGAAGGGCTCCTTCTCACCTCCAAGGCGCAGGTAGGGATCGTACTGCGGATAGAGGGAGACACACTAGATTACTGTTGTGTGTCCAAGTAACTTACTTATTCAATGAGCACTGCTCTAGGAAGCGTACCACCTCATGGTGCCTTCCCCCTCCGTTTGGCAAGGGTCAGAGCTGTGCAACTATTAGTCTTAGCATCGAGACTAGTGGGGTATAGTGTGGTGAGGTACTTCACTACTTCAAAGTGACCTCCACGTGCAGCCCAGTGTAATGGTGTGTAACCACCACTAGTCTTAACATTGAGACTAGTGTGGTCTAGTGTGCTGAGGTACATCATTACTTCAAGGTGACCTTCACATGCAGCCACATGTAGTGGAGGGTAATCATCAATAGTCTTAACGCTGAGACTAGTAGGTTCTAGTGTGGTGAGATACCTCACTATATCGAGGTGACCCCACTGAGCAGCTTGTACACGAGTAGTACCCAGCAACTCCCCAGTAATACCTGCCCCCTCCAGCAGGTACATTACCACCTCCACGTGGCCCTGTACGGCTGACAAGGAAAGTGCAGGCACTCCTTGTCTGTGGGTAACAATGTTCACATCAATGTCACCCCTTCGAAAGGAGAGACAGTCCTCTCGACCTCGATTTTCTCCTTTCCTACCAGTGCCTCCACAACATGCAGCTGTCCCCTTCTGCAGCATGGTTCAAATCGGTACGCTTCCAGTCCACACAGGGATTTCTTTCAAGAAGGAAATTCACCACATTGATATATCCCTGATCAGCGGACCAATATAGAATTTGCTGAAGGATTTCGTGACCTGGTTCGTACTGGAAGACCAGTTCCCGCCACTGTGGACCTTCCTCTCTTTTCCGCCAATCCTCTCTCTCTGGAGAGGAAGTTTCTCTCTCATCTCGCACGCCAGCTCTTTCTTCTCAACAACCTTCTCTCCGTCTCTCATCTCGCACGCCAGCTGTTTCTACTCAACAACCTTCTCTCCTTCCTCCTCTCTGTTCTTACATGCTCTCTCCAACTCCTCTTCTCTCTCCTTACGCGCTTTCTCCACATCCTTTGCTTTCTTCTCAAATGCCTCCTCCCTCTGTTCTATCACCATCTCCTTTTCAGCACATCTTCCCATGAACTAGCGCTGTTCTCTGTCTCATTAGGGCTTCTCCCCAATTCTTCCACCACTCTAGTATCATCTTTCGGCTGCAACTCCCTCCTCTCCACATGTTCCGCCAGTAACCCATAGAGTGCCGCACACAGTCGCACCGAGTCTGGAACACACAATAACACCACAAATTAACAGATAGTCCTCCTTAGAGCCGGTTTACATGGGATCATGTTAATGAAAGTGGCCACCATGAGAATTACCTGAAAGGAAATTGATTAAGTTACGAAGTGCTGCAGACATGGCAACCCTATTACAATGTTCTAGAAACTTACTTCGTCAGCTGAGTGGCGCTGTAGTCAGGTTGCCAACAAAGAAAGAAAGAATAAATTGCACGCTAAAAGGATGATTTAAACATTGAATCTATTTGCAATGTAGAGCCCTCATCTGCCACACATTTTATATTGAACTACCTGTATTTCTCAATGTTTACGGTTGAATATTTACTTCTAGGATTGTTACGACCTGTCAAATATCTATGATGTGAATTTTTGGAGGTTTCTTTACTGTGAGAGAAATTGATATTCTAAACTTTTTAATTTTAGTTTTAAAGTTAATATATATTTAATTAAAAATTATGTTATTCTGTGTTAGATTTTTTGTTTTGTTTTGGCAGCTCAGTTTGTTTACGGAATAGTTCATCCTTTCAAAGTAATAGCAACCCTCGATTCCCTATTCAATGAAAGTTAAACAACTATAATTAATGCCAGACTCAGATTGAGGTCCTCTAGCCGCTAATACCACGCTCGGAAGCTAAGAGCTCATAACACCCCTTTTTAGTTGTTTCTTAGAGCAGTATTCCATCACCCTCCTACCTATGTTACATCACTCCACAGAGAGTCGCAAGTTAGGAAGTGCATCCGGTTAGGAGGATAGAACCTCGAACTGGGTGAAATACATGAAAAAAAGCCCTAGCACAGCCTCCACCGAGTTAGTGCCATAAGAGCCCTTGTATACGCGTGCTTCTACTCACTTGTGTCAGGCCACTTACTTTCATCTATCCTATCCGACCTTCCACGGTTAACCCTTGTTCTTTTCCAACCCCCACGCTATTACGTTTACGAGGGCTAAGGAGTCTTTAATTTCCACGCCTTTCGTAGCTCTCGTCCTTCTTTGGCTGATACCTTGCGCGGTCGCTCCACTCCCCAAGACCTAAGGTCGCTTTTCAGCGTTAAGCCTCAATGAATAAAGCACATTGTGTATTAAGACCTACACCATCTCCCTAGTACCATGTCAAGTCCTAGGAGTTTAATGCGTGGCCAACGCGACGTTAGGCCTGCAGGATCATCGAACGTGAAGGGATTTTATTCTGTATTCGAGAATTCTGATAATACGCGAAATCCTGCAGAGCTAAATTCCGGCACTACATTATTTTTACTTATTATATTGGGTATTCAATATAAAAATAAGTTAGGTCTTCCTGCGTGATTGTACCTAAGTTGTGAACATGTAGAAAAAATGAACTTTGTATTCCATGGGTCAGCAAACACATCCAAACTAGTCAACTTGCACGAGCAATTATTTTTTTGCTGATATGTGCATCCTAGGTTTAACGTTTCTAGAATTTCCAACATGCTTCCCAATATTACGTCCCCTATGAGTAAAACATTTGTATTACACCATATCCCTAGTCCTTTGTGTAGCCATCAGCTCCCACAAATCTCAGGATCAAAGTCGAATCTCAAACTTGAGACTGTAACGCTCTTGTAAAGTTAAGCCTGGCGTCAAACGCATGGGTTAACCTAGCACATTTGACCATAATCACGTCAGCAATTAGGTCTCGAGATGTTAACGCGTGGGTGAGGCGGGGTGATGTACTGGTCATCCTCCTCAGTTGTATTCCCCGACCCCCATAGTCTGTAGCTCCAGGACACTGCCCTTGAGGCGGTAGAGGTATAATCCCTCGGTAAGTCCAATGGAAAAACCGACCCTGGAGGGTAAACAGATAAAGAAGCCGAAGAAGAAGAAGAAGAAGAAGAAGAATAAGAAGAAGAAGAAGGGTTTAGGGAATTGCCTCTATAAGGATCTGTGTATGCCTGTTTACCCCTGTGTCCTAGCAGAGCGCCCTCCTGAGTTAGTCCTCCCTTTTAGTCACCCTTGCGACTGGCAATATACCATTGATGCAATTCTACCCCTCCATCTCACCTCATAAAAAACGGGGATCTGGGTGGAGTGACGTCATCATAGTAGCAAAAGCTGTAGTGACGTCACCGCGAACAAGCTTTGACCTGTAGCTGAACTCCAAGTTCTCTCAAGTCATAACACACTGTCGCATTCCTTTACAACGCCAGATAGGAAAAATACAACTTAGCTCGCAAAGTCATTCTCTTCCTTCTGCTGACATGTACACGTCTCTACATTTACTGTAGTCAGTACATCTTCATCGTACACATATTTCAATCAGGGTGAGGATATTTGAAATGCACTTAAGCTCTTTTAGTTTTTGAGTTTATGTCAACTCCACGTTCGAATCCTGAGGAGTGACATTTACTCTGCTCACCTAGGGTTGAAGTGCCCCCTACGAGCGTTAGCCAAGGAGGTTAGATAGACGACAGCTTAACACACAACATGCCTAGACTCAGATACAGATGCCCGCGATTTCGCCAATGCAGACACAACAACAGCACAGGTTGCTCGGCTCCTACCTAAGGCAAGGGTGCCCCTGGATGAGCTTTACTGTTATAGAACCCCACCATAGAAGAATGAAGTGTCCTACAAGAGTTGACCCAGGAGGTTAGATAGACAACAGCTTACCACCCAACATGTCTAGACTCAACTAAATACCCCTAGTTCACCAATGCAGACACAACAACGGCGCAGGTTGCTCGGCTCTTACTTACGGCAAGGCTGCCCCTGGAGTAGCTTTACTCTTTTAGAACCCCACAACATCAGAATAAAGTTCCCTACAAGAGTTGGCCAAGGGGGGTTAGATACAAAACAACTTAGAATACATCAGGCCTAGACTCAGCTAAAGCTCCCAGTTCGCTAACCCATGCTCTCTCAAGACAGGCATCTCTTTTAGTAGCCTCTTTCGACAGTATTCCATAAGATAACGGCATCCTATTGTCTGAAGGTGTAAGAGGACGTAACACGTGTCTAGTATCATAATCTCCAGAAATCCCTTCTGCAGCTGTAGTGTTGTATCCAAGGGACGAGCTAAACCTTGGTATAAAAACTCCTACATTCAGCTCGAAATATATCACAGGCAATGTGCTTCAATGTGGTAGCAAACACTTGTACTGAATTGTGGATTTGTGACAATTAGGCCTATATTCTACAGAGTCCTTGCGGTTAACCCGCTAAGTCTTAAACTTATTACCACATTATAAGTTCAATATTAATAGCTCATGGTGTAGGTTCCTGTAGTCACGTACTTCAACAGATGAGTGGTCCTGAGTTCGGGATACAAGTTGTTACAGAATAGGTGTGGCCACCTCAAGTATATTCTGAGTTGTAGCCCTCCCTGTGAAAAGCCACTGCAGTGAGCTCAGAGTTTGATCAACGGCATTCTGTGAGAAAGAATTCTCAGACCACACTATCTTTTCATCGGTCTGTTTTCACATCAACTTTGCTGCATGGGAGTGAAAGCTGGGTGGATGTGGGGGTACATTGTTTATGAGATATGAGTAACAGACCTGAGAGTAGTGAGAATGACTGCTGGTACAATGAGGTGGAAACAATGGCAGGAGGATATTCGGAATGTGGGTAGTTCAATCCCAATTCGTACAGTACAGCTGTTGATTTAATGTGGCTTTGGTGGTGGGGTCATGTTTGGCGAGTGGCGAAGAATAATGTATACTGCAATAGAGGGTAAGAGAAGTACAGGGAGGACCAATACGACGATGGTTAGACTCAGTTCTTAACGAGATAAAGATTAAAGCTATGAAACTAAATGAACCACAGAGGGTTGCAGACTGAACGCAATATACGTGACAGTTGTAAATTAAGAAGTACTTATAAGACTCACTTTGACAGTAATTTGTGTTTGTATCAAGCCTGTCCTTATTCCTCCTTCCAAGATGCGCAGGGATCAAATGACGCCAGACGCCGCTAGCTGCAGGAAAAGATGGCCGATACACAGCTTGGTCACGTGTCACAGCTTATCGCTTCCCTATGAATACCTGATGTATTCAAACATGTGGAAAAAACAACTTCAGGAGAAAAGAATTAACAAGTAGATTTTGAGATAAAAGAAACAAGTCAGGGAATAGAGAGTGAGTAACTCTCATGTATTCCCTCTCAAGTTGACATTGAGGTGACCATGATTTTGTAACCGTTAAAATACACCTAGCATTTCTGTAACTTAAATGTTTTCTCCATGTAGTCACCTCTCTAACGTCGGGCCATAAGCCCAAATAGGGTTTTAAGAATTTCATGTAAATATCAAGTAGTGAATGTGTTCGCCTCCTTACCATTTCGATTTTCGGCCAGTAACTTTACCTTTTGTTTTTACCAAAGGTCAGGTAGGATGGGTACTTGTTACCCCTGTTACAGTTAACATCATTCACTTCATTTTTAGGCAGTTAGACTGTTGAGCAGTTAGGACAGGGAGTACTGTTTCATTTTGTTAAATGTAGGTTGTGCCTGGATAGGCCAGGAACTTGTAAATTTCGAGAATAGTCTACAAAAAGGTGAATTTGTAGAACAAAAATCTCTTCCCCTGATGTAGAAATTGGAAGATCCGTCTCCTTGACAGTTGATTGAAAGGATCAGTAGCGCTGATTTAAAAAATGTAATTAGGGAGCTTCATGCTTATATTGTTAATTTATTGTTATCTAATTTTTCCAACATTGTACCGAAGATAACAAGCCAGATCTGTACCTGAATTGTTATTTGTTTAGCAAAGTGTAAAATTTAATATTAGAAAAGAAACAGTAGAAAATAAAGAAATATAGCTCCAATGTTAAAGCAGCTACCATCGTGTTGTGAGGTGATTGCCGTAATATTTCTGTACTTATCTACGACGAAACACTTCGAGGTACAGTCATGCACCCCGTGTTAGCGAGGTGGATATCTGCCAACACTCCTGCGTGACGGTACAAGCTACAGGGAAGTATGAACATCTGCCATCCACTCTCAATGTTCATAAGCGAAAAATGTGCATTTATATTTCAGAGAAGGTGCCTCTAGATTACCTTACATTTATACCGTAGGCCCAGTAGGCTTCGAAACACTGTGCCGGTGCAATCAACACATCAAAGCTTCACTGTTTCGAAACATTGAGATCACTTCGTGTGTCGTGTCGCGTGAACAGGAACCATCGATGCTTCGGAACAGCAGAGCTTTGAAACAGTGACGGTGCTTTGTCCATCTCCTCGCCTCACTCCGCGTGACATTGCCCTGAAGATAAACCGAGACCCTTTATATTCCGAATCGTGAGTCAAATGATTAAAGTAACAATGCACTCCACAATGTAAGGTCTTTCACACGTAAACATTACATTATTGTTCTCAAAGCAGGGTCATATTATAAGAGAAAGTCGCAAGTGTTTCTAAAATTAGTTTTAAAAACTTCAAATTGAAGTAAAATTTTAAACTGGAATAGACCAAGTCTGTTACTGTACACATAATACCGATCTTGGGCTCTTCTGAGATTTAATTACTCATTTTATAATTATTCAAGTTGGTCCACTTACTTAGACTACTTTTGCAACTGGATTACGTATACATAGAATAACTATTTTAAATGTTTTTAAATTTCGTTAATCATTTTATAATTATTCACATTAGTTACTGTTTTAATGTGCATTTAGCGGAAAAATTGATTGCTTTTAGTACCATTGTAACCGCGTAATGAGGAAGGAAACGCTGTATATTACCGGTCATATATACTGGTACTACAATACTGTGCATCATATATTTATCATACTGTACGTTGTACATTTGCACATTAAATACTTCATGATCGTCATATTTTATCTGTATTAGAACGTCGAACATTTTAGTCCGTGAATTAGACTTAGCTATGAAACGTGGTTCATGTTCCACCACGCCATCGCGAAGCACTGTTTCTCTTGGATTCCGAGACGGAAGTGCGCCGTGTGTCGCTGTGCCGTATGAAACATTCAGCAGTGACAGTTAGGCCATGTCTATTATTAAAACAGTATTTAAGCCACACGAGGCGGAATAATTCAGGCTTATTGCATTCTACGTTGTACAGATATATTCACAATATAAATCTAGCAATGATTCATCTTCTTGTTCATCTTCTACAATATCCTTATCATATCAGCTGTCATCGGGGCGATCTGACCCTTGTCCTCAGCCAAGATTTTATCCTTCTTCTACTACACCTCTTTCCTTAAAGTATATCTTTGAGATAAATTAAAGGAGGTCATTTATTTATTTATTTGTGTCAGTCGCATAATACAGTAAAAATTACAAGAGAGATTATACATAGTACAGTGGTGCTGCCTAGTGCCAGATATGAGCACTAGTATCAGGTGGATGTTATTCTTTACGTTGTCGCAATTCGCACTCTCTTTGAAGACTTCCACGTCGTCCAGGGCTCTCCGTAGTTTCGGAGCAACTTCAATTCAAGTTTCGCAAGTTTCAGGCGATCTGGATGAGGAGCCCAGCCTGATCATGTCAAAGCATCGTGAAAGAGAAGTTTTGCTTCGGAGTTGGCGCAGTGATACTTGCAAAGTGTGGCCAGAGGTACATAGGTGTATCACTGTGTTCCAGTACCTCTGCCATCCATCTGATCTGCAAGTTTCAAGATGCTTCTTCATTCCTCACGTGAAAAGCATGGATCTGGTTTTAACTTATTATTCTCTAAACGTGTAAACCACTGCACTACCTCATAATTTCGAATGATATTGTACGTGACCTCCAGCTCGGAGTACTGTAGCCCCACATCTCAAAGGATGGTGTTCAGGCCTCAACAACATTAAGTAAGGCAGGAGATACACAGCACCGAAGTAAACATGGACGGAGAAAATTAAGTCCCTGTTACAGAGGATTTAAATAATTCTCTTGAAGGCAGTCCTTGGGACCCAGTTTCAACAGGACTGCTCGAGCTGTGATCAAATATGCAGGTGAGAGACCTAAAGTACTGGACTTGCTTTAGTGATGTGCTAGCTACTCTCAACTTTATAGGTTGAATGACATGTTTTCTTACGATCATTAAGTTAGTATTTTTCGTGTTTAAACGCACAACTCTGTTTGACCACACAGTTCACTAATATCTGTGGACCATCAGCACTTATTGCAAACCGAAGGGTATCATCCGCATATGGCAGATTATTTTTCACGATTCCTTTAACAATACTGATATCAGAAAAGCACCCTTTCATAGAAGTTATTGAAGAGGAGTGGAGTTATAACAGAGCCTTGCCTCATCCCTTGCTTTTTTTCAATAGCACAGGCGTTGGTGTTATCAACCTTAAGAGATGCGAACTGATGTTAATAAAGGTTGGCAACGTTTCGTATATCTTTTCCATCCAGACCAATATCATATAGTATAGTCAATTTACCATGTAACCAAAGAAGTCTCTGGACAACTGGGAATAAAGCAACACCAAGATGAATTAGTCTCTTCTGCAAGGAAACTTCCTGTCTTTCATGAACATATATACCTTGATCACGACCAAGGGTTTCTAGTGTAATGTGGAATCCGAACCAGAGGATGTCTTCATTTTACGAGGCACGTCCAGAAAGTAAGTTCCGTTTCAATTTATCTCCGCTGCAGCGCTGCGATCGCAGGTCAGAAAATGCACGGTGGACGCTCTGTATCAAGGAGAAGAAGCGTGTGCCATTTTGAGATCGCTGTCAGCTACGTACGCTTTGTTGTGCTTGTTTACAATGTCGGTGTTGATTGAAAATCCCGCCGCTTGTGAAATCAGATCTGTGATTCGTTTTCTGAATGCTAGGAAAGTGAAACCAATTGAAATTTATCGGCAAATTTGCGACGTTTACGGACAAAATGCGATGAGTGATTCAATAGTGAGAAGGTGGGTCCGACAGTTCAATGAAGGACGTAGTGACGTGCACGATGAAGAACGAAGTGGGCGTCCATCTTTGGTTACAGAAGAACTGGTTCACGCGATTGATGACAAGATCCGGGAAAAGCGCAAGTTTACAATTAGTGCTGAAAGAAAATGTTTCCAACTGGTTGAAGACACAGGCGGCAAACTTCTATGAAGAAGGTATACAAAAACGTGCGCCCCGCTATGACAAATGCCTGCAAAATTTCGGCACTTAAGTGGAAAAAAGTTTAAGAGTTGTGGAATTTTGTGCAATAAATAATTTTTCTGTATCTGTACACAATTTAGTTTTAATACCAAACGGAACTTACTTTCTGGACGTACTTCGTATAACTCCCGAATTCCGTGGCCAGAACTCCAACCGCAGCCAGCTCAGCGACAATGATAATAGGCTATCAAGCCCCCTGATCTTTATCGTCAAATTAAGTCAGCAATACCCTTATGATAGGAACATCGGTCCTGGTTGAAATGGGCCTCTACTTTGTGTCAAAATTGGAAGTCTTCATTTAAGGCACCATTTCGATGGATTCCGTTCCCGGACCACGCCTGGCTGAGGGTCGGTTGCTAAAACTGAACGCGACATTGCGTTCGAAGGGTGGGAGCGTCGCGGTTCGTGCGGCCACGGCCGCCGCCGCGTCTCCTGAAAAGAGCTTCACCCCGGTGGAGCTGGACCGGTCGACGGGAGGGTTGGTCCGCGCAGCGTCTTTGTGTCTCCTGGCGCCGGTTCGCCGCCCTTGCCCCGCGACCAAGCTCGAAAGTGTGTGCTGTGTGTGCAGCGACCGAACATTTTGTGCGACACGCACAAACCAAACACGACCTCAGAGCAGGCGAGACTACCCGCTGAATTTAAGCATATTATTAAGCGGAGGAATAGAAACTAACAAGGATTCCCTTAGTAGCGGAGAGCGAACAGGGAAGAGCCCAGCACCGAATCTTGCAGGTTCACCCTGCCGGGAAATGTGCTGTTTGGGAGGGTCCACTTAACCGGGATCCTGCGGCGAGTTCAAGTCCTTCTTCAATGGGGCCACGCTCCGCAGAGGGTTCCAGGCCCGTAGAGACCGCTGCGGCTTCCGAGAGGATCTCTCCTTAGCGTGGGGTTGCTTGAGAATGCAGCCGTAAGTAGGTGGTAAACTCCATCTAAGGCTAAATATGACCACGAGACCGATAGTGAACAAGTACCGTGAGGGAAAGCTGAAAAGGACTTTGAAGAGAGGGTTCAAGAGTATAGTCCTCTCCGTGTAAGGACGTACACTAAGGGTGCAACCTTACCCTTTCTCCCCTGTAATATTAAGGTATTGATTTATAGTGACTTTTCTTGCTGTTGGGTCTTTTTCAGTGTCGGTAACCATACAGTTTAGGGACCCTACTTGCCGATACGACGTCTTACTGTTACCGTTAATCTGGCACGTTGGCAACGTTCAGTCACTGTTCTAGCGTGAATTGTGTGTTGCCACCGCATTGCCTCTAAAGTCACTAGCGATACATTTGCGAGAATACTTAAAGCATATTTTCTTTTTCTGTGGGATTGTAAATCTATTTGGCTAATACCAGGTAAGTAGAATTGTGGCATGTTCGGACAATGCATTTAATAACATAGTTTGTGTGAAATGATGAGCACATCATTTTATTAATTACGTTCCTATTTCGTCCCATACTTATACGAACAGAATTCGATTGGGATGTCTAAGAAGGAAGAAAAATCTGCAAAAACTCTTCCGAAAAGGAAACCAAGGTTACGTCCTTTACAAGCTTCAGGTCAAGAAATGCTTGTACATTGCTACGAGCAATTGAAACAGGAAGACGACGAAGAAGGTATCAGTCGTAGTGATACGAAGCTAATGGCAAGAGTTTCATTATTAACTGGGGTAAGTGTTCGTTTTTATCTTGTTTCTATGATAAGTTTCTGGCATAATGACAATCAGTTGAAAAGGAGCAGTATTTCATTCTGAACCTAACCTAACCTAACCTGATCATGTAGGCCTAGGCCTATACCGGTACCATGTCTTGTGTCGACTTCGATACGGTTCGTAGACTTAACCTTTGTGTATTCATGTTGACTTACGGTATATGTGTATGTAATATATTTCTGTGTGTGTATTCTTACAGTGTAGTTTCGGTTTAGTCCGAAAAGTAATAGGAAATTTCAAGAAGGGAGTTGAATTTTCTACACCAGGTAAACGCCGAAAGCGTGAACATCCAGTGACCGGCATAGACAGTTTTTCTAAGGAAGCGATAGCAAGGTTTATTTATGATAAATTACATAAAGGTAAGGTGACTTCATAAGGAATCTATTGCAACATTATTTATAGAAATTGGCACGCAGGTGAGATAAGCTCCCAGAAATGTTTTGTGCATGTATTGTCATACAGCTCTTTTGAGTCCCTTGTAACTCTCTTTTTTCTTCCCACAGGAGAAGTCGTAACTGTAAGAAAGGTTTTCGACCACATGAAAGCAAATTATGACACTTGGGTGAAAGGAGACAAGTTGCTGGACTAAGTGGTATATTCCGAGCTGTCGGTGGATAGGTGGTGTGGAATGACATTGGTAGACGAATACGTTTCAGTGGTATTTTAAAAGTAGGTAAGATCACAGTACAGTGATAAAGTTGATGAAAAGTGGGGCAAATATTTGTTTTTTTTTAAGAAGGGAGTTAGGGATTGGAATAATTTACCAAGGGAGATGTTCAATAAATTTCCAAATTCTTTGCAATTATTGAAGAAAATACTAGGCCTATCCCTGAAACTACATCTTCTGTCCTAAGTGCAGATCAGTGGTGACTGATTGATTGAAATTGACTGGCACTAGGTCGGAAGTGGCATTATAACTTACCGCTCATTGAGCTCTGTACGTGGTTTTTGATTTTGACTTCTCCACTGTTATTAAAAAGACTTGCAGGTATTCACTTTAGGCCAATGATTAACCTTAGAGAGGTATTTCAATCAAAACTTACTCAGTGTATTTTCATATAATATTACTGGATATTTGTATCAGTAAATTACTTGTATTGTAGGCCTATTTATTATGTTTATTCTGCATTCGACAATCTCCACCTGAATCAGTGCTTGATACCTGACTGTTGAACACCTTCCAAGCTTCTTATTTCTTACTGCCTGATATAGGTTCAGTGTTCGCAGCAATTACATTTGTTCTAAGGTATTGAAATGGGTGTTTATACTTATATCTTTTATGCAAGTGATCGTGGACTTCTAATCCAGATATAGGCCTACTAATGGAGATACATTCATGAGAGATGTTACGATAAAGTAGTGTAAGTAGTAATTAATTGACTTCATCATCAGGTGACTGCTACACAGTAGTTGGTTTTACTTAAAATCAGACAGCTTTTTGTATCATTCAACAGAAATCACATTTTTTATTAATAGGCCTATACTTTTTTTAGAACAAATAACTTCATACTAAAACTTAAAATTCTTACAGGTGCTGATTTGATATTTGCTACAAACTTGAAGAGAAATCAGGATTACCATGGTGCTATGAACAGCGAGAAATTTCAGATGTGGGTGAAGACGCAATTAATCGTAGGATTAAGAAATATAGGACCCTGTGTTATTGTAATGGATAATGCACCATATCACTGTAAGCTTGTTGAGCATCAACCAACAACGAAATGGAGGAAGGATCAATTAGTGGTAATTATACTTAATTGAATATTTCCTTCTACTGAATGATGTTTAATGATGTTACAGAAATTAATTTTTATTTTTCCTTTAATTTACAGTCATGGTTAAGGCAGAATGGAGTTTCTCCACCAGAAAATGCCACACTGAGAAGAAGATTGTCGAGTTCTACAATAATGAGGTGAGAGGTCTTCCTGAAGTGGAGGAACTAGTCATTCATCATGGAAGCAGTGAATCGGAGGAGGAAGATGAAGAAGATGAAGAAGAAAGAAGAGAAGCCGAGGAGTTAGCTGTACCATTGTAAGAGCCATTCCATGAGATTAAGAATGTTATAACTTTGCTGGGAAATAATACATTTCTGATTGCCCCGTCCTTTCTGATATAACGAAGTTACATTTCAAAATTGTGGGAATTGTGTATCTACAAGTTACAGGGCGGTATAGATGTGCAGGTGGGGATCAGTGTCCAGTCGGAGTGGAATTATCTAGAACTGCTGTGGCGCAATGTGATGAGGAGCGGGCAAGGGGGGGAGAGAGAGAGGGAGACAGCACTCTGTCACCAATACACGATGTAAACATTGTACGCCTGTTAAAATACTGACATAACTTAAATTTTATACACTATCTAATGGTTTTCCACAGTTCTCTGAAAGTCACAACTCACGTATACTGTATATATATAGAGAGAATTACATATAAAAATACCTGTGTCCACAATAAGTAGCCCACATATTAAATATAAATCAATTTGCTTTACGTCGCACCAACACAGATAGGTCTTATGGCGACAAAGAGGATAGAAGAGATAGGAAAGGGCTAGAAGTGGGAAGGAAGCGGCCGTGGTCTTAATTAAGGTACAGCACAAGCATGTGTCTGGTGTGAAAATGGGAAACCACCGAAAACCATTTTAACGGCTGCCGACGGTAGGATTTGAACCCACCATTCCCCGAATGCAAGCTCATAGCTACGCGACCCTAAACGCACGGCCAGCTAACTCGGTCATCTTTGAAAATGTCTTTTTCTATCAGCAGAGGCTTTTTTAAAATCGTCATATTTTGTATAGGCTACAGGAGATGTACAGTAGCCCACTGGTTTTCTGATTAAACATCATTTATTTAATCTATTGCATCAGTCTACTTACATACTCACTGTCCACGTACATCGGTAACCTCGTGATTCGATTATTGAAGTATTGTGCAATGATGCGACATACAAACTAAGAGAATACCGAGTGGTTCTTCCAAATATAAAACAGACAATTTCGAGTGGTCATGAGCATGACTCATAGTCATAGGGTAGGCTAAATAATAATGTTATTGGCTTTATGTCCCACTATCAACTTTTAGGTTTTTTTTGAGACGTCGAGGTGCTGGAATTTAGTCCTGCAGGAGCTCTTTTATGTGTCAGTAAATCTACTGACATGAGGCTGAGCACCTTCAAATACCACCGCACTGAGCTCGGCCCTGCCAAGTTGGGTTCAGAAGGCCAGCGCCTCGACCGTTTGAGCCACTCAGCCAGGTGTGGAGGCTAGAGAGCTGAGTTTAAGTAATTGTCGAACGTCAACTAGTTATAAAGATACTGATTGATTAAACTAATACAGTAATTAGAATAACCTAATTGACTACCTACTTACAACCTAGGTACTTTGGAATTGTGTTCTATCTTTTTAACACTGCAAATAAATCCATGTATTGTTTAAAACTCCCTGTAAGAAGAGGACAGTGGATGCGAATAGGTATTATTTTCAAATGAGCTGAGCTCGAGAGTCCATTATAGCATACGATTTTTTCAGTGTACCATGACTCTGTATGTATTGCTTCAGAGGAAGTTCGGCTCCCCGCCAATGTCCAGTGTACCGATAATGAACCATGTGTGTGTTGTGTCTCACTGATCCATGACTGCGTACGATTCTTTCAGTGTGCCATGATTCACTGTGGCTCACTGCAGCGAAAGCTCGACTCCCCGCCAGTGTCCAGTGTGCCTATAAGGAGCCGTGTGTGTCGTGTGGCTCACTGAGCCGTGATTGTGCATGATTTGTGTGCCATGAGCTTGCCGTTCCTGTGAATCGATTCACTCGGACACTGAATGAATCGATACACTGCTTCGAATCAAGCACTCAGTAGCCTACATTAGTAGAGGTACATAGTACATTACCATTAAGATAGATAGCATTGCAAAGTAATTTGTCTTTACCATAATAACAATAATAATAATAATAATAATAATAATAATCGTATGGCCTCAGCTACCATGTGCAGACATTTCAAGTTGACGCCATCTGGCTGTCTGCTCGTCAATTTTGACGTTCCGTTATACTCTAGGCCCACTAGATGGCAGACCGAGTAAACCGAAACTCTCTTGGGCGTCTGTGGCTGAGATTTAATGAATTTTGTCGGGTAAACACCAAATGCGTCACCAGAGATCTTTTACATGCCGACATCGTACGACATGAAGTGTCGAATGGACTTTTTTCTGCCCTTCAAAAATCCGACTACCTCTGCCGGGTTTGAACCCGCTATATTGGGATTCGGAGGCCGTCACTCTACCACTGATCCACAGAGGCAGCTGTCTTTACCATGAAATACATCGTCGTCGTACATGACTGAATTACTATCAATATATCTTAGAGAAACTGTAATGTACATGAAACCGAAATTGAGTTAATTTCCACGATACATTCTTCCTATATAAAGGAGACCATGTAGCTTATCCACCTTCATTTCAGCCACATAAATATTCAGCAAAAATTGCAAAATCACATTAAAGGACAAATACAATTTTTTAAGTAGAAATAGTCTGGAACATAGATTAGTGAGGTTGGACATCCTGCGCGTCATCATTCAGGAGTCACTGTTGAACATACTGTACTTGTCAAAACTAGTAAGTTTCTATTTTACACAATAATAGTGAAATGTTGATGAAGACGACATACACCCAGCCCCCGTGCCAGAGAAATTAACCAACGGTGGTTCAAATTCCCCACCCTGTCGAGAATCAAACCCACACCCTGTGACCAAAGGCCAGCACGCTAACCATTTAGCCATGGGGCCAGACAATAATAGTGAAAAAGCATGTTCACTGCAGCTATTGTTGACAGGATATTTCTTCTCTTTAAAGAACAATGAGTACCACGAATTAATATCCTGTTTTGTTGATTCCTGTAAACTTTGTATGTACGGTTTTGGTTCGCCAGTTCCTAGCGTATCTACTGAATGAAAACTTTGTAGACCAATGGATTCAGTTTTATGTTTATTGCCTTCAGTCGTCACGACAGTTTTTTCAATGACAACAGTCGCTCAATTACAAATCCTGTCAAACCTAACCTAACCCTGCGACAATCAGTGGTTTTCGATGGATCACTACCTAACCGGTCATTATAATTTGTTTTCGGTGGATCACAACCAAACCTGTCCCTATCAGTGGTTTTCGGAAGAATACAGTCGTTTTGTCACAAGTCAATACAGACTCTTGAATCAATGTGTGAAAATGGGAAAGTGTAGAAAACCCTCTTCAGGAATGCCAATCTCTAAGTCCATAGTCTTTTCAGCGTTGTCACACAGCTGAAATTCACTTTAGAAGTAATTGTAAAAAGTCGTATATAGGCTCTACAGATACATAGTACATTACCAATTCCATCTCGATTGCTATGATACGCACACTGCATAGCGGTTTTGCTCTATAGATAAATCATATTATAGTGAAAAAAAATTTGTTTAAAAAAAAAAATCTGTCTGGCATGAAGGTCCAGAAGGAAAATACTTTCATTGAATTCTTATTTATGTGCTCACCACCCTAGTAGGTTTAAATAAACCTGATAAATACGTTGTAAGACCCATTCTCGAATATGGATCTGCATGTTGGTTTAATAAATTCCCTAGAGAAAGTTCAAAGAAGAGCGATGCGTTTCGTAACTGGGAATAGAAGGAATACCATTAATTGGGAAAGTCTTGAATCTAGAAGAACTAGAGCTCGCCTGTGTGGTCTTTATAAGAGCTATACGGGAAGGGCTGCTTGGAGTTGTATTAGGAATAGGTTATAACCTCCCTCATTGTATCACTATTTGCAGCGATAGCCAGGAAGCGTTAAAAGCACTATGTGCAGTTAAAACAACATCAAAAATGGTATGGGAATGCCAAAGGATGTTAGATCAGCTGTGTGAATTTAGCTCAGTTACCCTATTACGGGTCCCTGGGCACACAGGTATCAGTGGAAATGAAGAAGCTGACAAACTAGCGAAACAAGGCTCAAAAGGTCCTTTTATAGGACCAGAGCCCTTCCTGGGAGTGTCACTCCGAAGCGTGAAACTGGTAATATCCCAGTGGACAAACCAGTCTCACTTAAGACATTTGGAAGAGGTTAACTATAGCAAGGCAGGCACGTGAACTTATCAAAGGGCCTAGCCAAAGTTATAAAAAGGTCCTGATAAATTTGAATAGGACCAGAATGCGAATGGTAGTTGGACTGTTGACAGGCCACAATACCTTACAGAGACACCTACACATCATGAAAATCAGTCAGGATCCGATGTGTAGAAGATGCGGTAGGGAGGAGGAGACCTCCGCGCATGTGTTATGTCAGTGTGAGGCTCTTGCAAGCACTAGACATCGATACCTTGGCTCACATTTCGTGAGCCTGGAAGACATCAGGAATGCCAACATCCGGGCACTGGTATCCTTTATAGGAGCACTAGGTCTGGACTAGGCAAACCCGTTTAAGGGACACAAAGGGTCTTCACAGACCTACGTGTGGAGCCCTGCGAAGGCAGGGTTCACCCATTCTTTATCTATCTATCTATCTAACCTCCCTCATACTTATCGAGAAATTATCATAAGCATAAAATTAGGGCCAGAAACCAGCATACGGATGTATTGGAAATAATTAAATTGTGTATGAAACTGTACATGATGCTGGATTTAGAATGACTAGTAGTATTTCTTGTAATATTTTTTTCCATGGAATTCCTTTTTGTACTTGAGTTGTTGTAGTTGTTGGGTAGTATGATTTAACTTTATTATCACTTGTAGTGTTAAGCTAGTAGTAAGTTCAATCTATAGTATTGTAATTTGTGGTGTTAAGTACTGGAAATACTTAAGTTGTGTGTGAATATGTATATAATGACACTGGATTTAGAAAGTTTAATTAGTAGTATTTCTTGCTTGTTGTAATGTTGTTGTTGTTGTTGTTGTAGGGTAATTACGGTTTAACTTCACTTTATTATCACTTATAATGTTAAGCTAGTAGTAAGGTCAACCTATAATATTGTAAGCCAAATTGTTAAGCACTGTAAATACTTAAGTTGTGTGTGAATTTGTATATGATGTTGCTCGATTTAGAATATTAAACTAGCAGTAATTCTTGTTATATTTTCCTTCCATATATCTGCTTCTTGTACTCTTGTTGTTTGTTTGTTTGTTTCTTTGTTGTAGTTGGGTAATTATGTTAACTTTATTATCACATTACTGTAAGTGACCGTTGCCACCGGGGTATTTCCCATTTGCAATTTATTAATAATAATAATAATAATAATAATAATAATAATGAGTGACAGAGGTTTAACGTAATTTGGAAGGAATGTTTTGCGTATGATAAATGAGTACCAGTTAACTATTGGGGGCAAAGGCGGTCATGCGTTGAGCTAACCACTCCACCCCACCCCACCAAGTGCCAACGTCATGGATAGTGGAAGCCTTCACCTTCCCCCTTTCCAATGGCTTTCATGGTTTGTACGGAGATGACTTTGCTTTTTGCTTTTTAAATATTAGTATTCATGTTTATTATGTTTGTTTATTCATACCCCTGCTTTGTAATTCAGTGACCATGGAATGGCTCTAAATGTTGTAAATTATATTTATATTTACTTGTATTTATTTCCTTTTTCCTTATTGCACACGTTTGTTGTTGTTATTGTTATTACTACTACATATCGCTTAACATGTAAATAAACTAATATTTAATGCAGTAAATAATGCTTATCTCTTCGGATTCATTTCTTCGTTGCGTATTCGTTTTGCTATGACAACATGACTTCTTTATGATATAAATAAATATAAAATAAAAGTATTTCTTCCCAAACATATTTGTTATACGTGCACCAATCAGAGAACCAACTAGGGAAGTACCTCTTACTAAGGTGCATAATGTTTTTGCATACATGTATAATTGAAGAATTGAAGATCCATATACAGGTAAGTGGGTCGCCCATGTGGTAGGCCTATTACGCGTCATAGGAAACTGAGTGAACTGGCTGTGCAGTTTGATCACATTGCTGTTAGCTTGGTTTCAGGAGATGGTGATGTATTCGAACCCCACAGTTGGCAGGTCTGAAGTTTTTTTTTTTGCCCGTCATTTTCATTTCAGGCTAGTGCTGTGTCTGTACGCTTATTTACATCTTAAATCCTAGCCCTCTTTCCTATCCAATTCTTGCATCACAACCTGTCTTCATGTGATTTAAGCCAATATATATGTAAAAATCTGGTAATGTTGTAAGCTTGAGATACACCAACTTGTAAGCTGAAAATATGTTTAAAATGCCAAATGCCGAAAACCGTAAAAGTTCTTAGTGGGATGTAAAGCTGTTAGCATTATTATTAAAAGGAAGGACATATGTCTTATGTGGTAAGTCCTTGAACTTGCAGAAACCGCAATGAATTATTCAATCTATATTCCCTCCCCCCTTTCTTTAAGAATGCAGTTATAGTAATGCATACATCAGAATCAGAATAAAGGCAGGAAATGTTTAACATTATTTTAAGCGAGTGAAGGAGAGAATGTATGACTAGCTCATGTTGGCGGATTCGAGTTCGGCGGTATTTGAAAGTGCTCAAATACTCCAGCCTCATGTCTAGATCTACTGGTACATAAAGAACTCTTGCGGGACGAAATACTGGCACCTCGGTGTATGTGAAAACGATAGAAGTAGATAGTAGAACTAATATTCAATTGTGCAGTGAGCTTGAAGCTGACCTAATTTCCGTTCACGTAGCTTGGCACATTAGTATTCCTATATGTTTCCTGATAACCGTGAAGATATAACCAGCCTGCAGGCTGAAAATATGCCCAATCTCTCTCCTTAGGCTACGGGTTACCGGTATTGAAGAGAGAAGGAAATGTTCGCGCAAAAGAAAGGGAAGTCATTGGACTTTCGAAAATCACACTGCAAAGACTTATTAAACAAATTGCAATTGCACGCCCCTATTTTCAAGAATATGGTTATAGTACGCCTACTGCATATCAAAATAAAGACAGATATATGTAACATTAATTTGAGTGAGAAAGGGTGTTTATTTCCTAAATTTCTCATTGAGCGTGGAAACCGACTTAATTATGAATATCTTGATTTATTTCATCTTAACTTTTATCATTTACTAGGGTAGGGAAACATTTATTATCGGTGTTTACATTGAGGTTAGTTTGTTTGGTTATGTCTGGTGATTTTAATATGTAACCAGGCAGGTTGGCAGCAGTGATCAGCCATTACAAAATAGAGAAAAGAAGAGCATCGGGCGGCGATATTTACTTTCTGGGGTATTTCGTTACGTGGCTATTACTATACGTGAAACCGTTCGGGGGTAAACGTGAAAAACCCGAAAATACCTCAACCGGGGAGATTCAAGCCTTATCCGCGCCTCTTCCCCTGCTTTGGCCAGATGGGTCTGTCCCCCTGCACGGAGCAATCCGGCGGCAGCGTGGTAACGGGTTTCTACTCGGCCGGGTAGGGGTGGGGAGGTCAGTAGTATATATGGACATTTCTGCGGCCTCCTCCTCCTCCCGCGGGAAATTTGAATTTTGGCGGGAAATTTGAATTTTGGCGCGAGATTTGAATTTGTAAACAAAGCCACGTGCTTTTTGACAGCTCTCATCGACAACAACGCATCGCTAACCTCACTGCTGCCATCTTGACGGGCCTAAACCTCAGTGGTACCAACTTAAACTAACTAGCGCGAGATTTGAATTGGTAAACAAAGCCACGTGTTTTTTGACAGTCACGTGCTTTTTGACAGACAACAACGCATCGCTAACTTCAGTACTGCCATCTTGACGGGCCTAAACCTCAGTGCTACCAACTTAACCTCACTAGCGCGAGATATGAATTGGTAAATAAATCCACGTGCTTTTTGACAGCCACGTGCTTTTTGACAGACAACAACGTATCGCTAACCTCAGTACTACTATCTTGACGGGCCTAAACATTAGTGGTACCAACTTAACCTCACTAGCGTGAGATTTGAATCGGTAAACAAATGCACGTGCTTTTTGACAGCTGTCATCCGCCATCTATAAACCACAGAGCACCGTGCTGCCCTCTATATCGCAGTAGCTGCAAATTCGTCACCTGTCATCTGCAGTGCTGCCATCTTAACGGGCTTAAACCTTAGTGCTACCAACTTAACCTTCCTAGCGCGAAATTTGAATCGGTAAACAAATCCACGTGCTTTTTTGACAGCTGTCATCCGCCATCTTTAATCTATAGAACACAGTGCTGCCCTCTCTAGCCACTTACCTTTGAAATGTGGTGGCGGATAATTTGAAAAATGCTTTTTGACAGCAGCCATCTTTAATCCAGAGAGCACCGTGCTGCTCTCTTTGTGGCGGTGGCAAATTCCACGTACTCTTGTTTGGAAACAAACTCACGTGCTTTTTCTGACAGTTGTCATCCGCAATCTTGCATCACAAATCTCAGTGCTGCACTCTTTAGCTAGATACCTTTGAAAAGTAGTGGCGGCAAATTCCACGTGCTCTTGTTTGGAAACAAAGCCACGTGCTTTTTTGACAGCTGTCATCCGCCATCTTTAATCAATAGAGCACTGTGCTGCTATCATGCGGGCAATTTCGCCAGCTGTCATACGCCATCTGTAATCCACAGAGCACCGTGCTGCCCTCTGTAGTAGCGGGCAATTTGAAAAGTTCTGTTAGCTGTCATCCGCCATCTTTAATCAAGAGAGCACCGTGCTGCCATTTTAGCTAGATACCTTTGAAATGTGGTGGCGGAAAATTGAAAAATTATTTATGCTCTTTTTTGGAAACAAAGCCACGTGCTTTTTTGACAGCTGTCATCCGCCATCTTTAATCCATAGAGCACCGTACTACACTCTTTAGGTACATACCTCTGAAATATGGTGGCCGATAATTTAAAAAGAAAAATTCTACAGCAACCATCTCTCGACGCTAATTGCACAAGATGGTGGCTATACATGACTCCTTAAAGGTTATTATGCAAGATGGCCGCTATACATAGGTTCTTATGAGACGCCCTTGGGATGCTTGCGCAAGATGGCGGTTATACAAGGCTCCTTATGAGACTCCTTGGGGATGCTTGCGCAAGATGGCGGTTGCTCTTATGAGGTGGCTTAAGGGTCCTTGCACAAGATGACTAGAGACGCCCTAAGGATGCTTGCGCAAGATGGCGGACGCAAGATGGCGGCTATACACGACTCTTTATGAGACGCCTTAAGGGTGCTTGCGCAAGATGGCTGCCGCTCGTAGCTTAGAGGCTAACGTGTCATGCTAGTTCGATTCATTAAATTTGGGGCTTAAATGCAAAATGTTAAATATCTCGAAAACGGTGCATCGTAGAGCAAAACGGACAAAAACATTTCTGCCCGATACCTCGGTTCGCAGTACGAGGAACATGATAGCATAAGAAAAACATAGTCTAATGATGAGATCAATGGTTCGGTTCCTATTTAGGCCCTTTGGCATTCGCTCTGGTTTAGTTTGTATTGAATCAAGTCTTCGTAACATGATCAGGTCTAGCTATGGTAGAGAGTATAACGTACCGTGCAGGTTCGATTCATTAAATTTGGGCTTAAATGCAAAATGTTAAATATCTCGAAAACGGTGCATCGTAGAGCAAAACGGATAAAATTTTTCCACCTGATACCTAGGTTTGCAGTATCAGGAACATGATAGCATCAGAAAAACATAGTCTATTGATGAGATCGACGGTTCGATCCCTACTTAGGTCCTTTGGCATTGGCAGCTATCTAATTCTACAAGATGGTGGCTATACATAGCTTCTTATGAGGCAGCTTAAGAGCGCTTGCACAAGATGGCTGCTGCTCTTATGAGACTTCCTAGGGGTGCTTGCGTAAGGTAGCAGCGACAAGACGGCGACTATACACAGCTCCTTACCCGGACTAGAGGTTCTCACACGAGATGGTGACTGCTCTGATAAAGAAAGCTAGCTTTGCATCGTGCAGGTATCTTTACAGCACTAAACCTCATACCTTTGAAATGTGGTGGCGGGTAATTCGAAAAATTCTACGTGCTTTTCCTTAACAGCAGCTGTCTTTAAACAATAGCGGCTATACATAAGCTGTTAAGGCCTCCTCTTATGTCAAGGCACAGCTCTATCGAACAAGTTTAAACCTGCATCGGGATAGCTAGAGTAAGCACGTGCTGCAGTGATGACGTCATTATGCATGTTTAGACTTGCAAATCACTGAAGAAACATAACAAGACTAGAATCGAACACTCACTCTATGCCGTTAACTTTATCATGTGATCAGAACATTGATTGAAGTGTTTAGAACACTAAATAAGTGATCAAGACTAAAATAGAACACTGTACTCGATACAACATGTCTTTAGAACATGTCAGGGGATACCTTTGTTCTAAGTAGATTAGATTACCGCACATTCCTTGTAGGGCTAATGGGCAAAAGTGCAAAAGGGCTAGTGGGCTAATGGGCAAAAGGCTGAAGGACTAAAGGGCTAATGGGCTAAAGGGCTAGGGTGCCTCTCCTCTCTTTATCCGGGCCTGAGACTGGCACTAAAACTAGAGGCGGAGTTAACACCCTAAGGAAGGGGGAATGTTGGAAAATAATCTATACGAATATAGCTACTCGATCGACTATATACTACAGATGGATGACTTAGGTGAGGGTAAGCGCTTACTTAATAATACCTACACGACGTAATTCATACTCTATTTCAAAAATATCTTCTTTGTACTCTGTGTAACCAGCATCATGATAGGCTCTTAGCAGTTGTAAACGTTTTACCAGTACGTTGGGGTCTTTAGAGTAGCTTATATCTACATAGGGTAACAGTGGCTCGTTGTGAACTTTGAGTCTATATGCAAACAGTTGATGTGTAGGGACTTGTTTTGATGTAATACGTGTTTCAGCAGTAGCGTTTCTAGGCACAAACTTAACTTGTATCGATAGCGATGAAGCGTTGAAATTTCCTTCATCTTTACCTTGCATCTCTTCTTGAGATGTTCGCACTGCGACATAACGTGTATCAGGCTTAGGAAATGAAGTAAAATCATCAAGCTGTAATGGCAATGAAACCCTAAGATTTTCTTCTTCTTCTACTTTCCCTTTACTACTGTTTTGATCAACATCATTATCATTATCATAATCATGATCTTGCCTCTCTTTATCTTGAAGTTTGTGCTTAGTAACAGAACTTGCAGCAGGCCTAGACAACAAGGGAGAATTAAAAATCTCTCGCAGAGGTGTACTTTTTAAACATAAATCAGTGTTCGCTGGAATATGGTGGAGCTCTTTGTGTTTTGTTCCCGATGAAGCTACATTACACGCGGTTTCATGACGTTGAGCGTTGTATGCGTTCTTGAACTCTCTTCTACAGTGTTTGCATTGAAAAATTGTCCTACATGATATCTCATGTCGTCTCCTGTGATAGCTTCGGGAAAATGCTTTTCTACACTCTTCGCACATATACCTAGAAATAGGTTTTTCCATGACAGACTTTTATCTTCTGCTAACAGATTCTTCTTTGAATCTACTTGACATTTGTTACACTCTACTTCGATGATGCGAACAGCTTAGCGATTAACAGTAAACTAACACAAAAGCGTATAACCAAAGTAGCAACAGTAAGGTGTAAGCCCATCAAGATGGCAAGAGTGAGGTTAGCGACGTTCTGTTGTTGGATTTTAAATTCCGCGCTATAACATGCATAAGGTGGCAGCCTTGAGGTTTACCGCCGTAAAGATGGCAGCAGTGAGGTTAGCGACGCTCTATTGTCCTTCAATGTGAGGTTAGGGTCCGTCAAGAAGACAGCTGTCAAAAAAGCACGTGGCTTGGTTTACTAAACAAGAGCATGTGGCAGTGACGTCACGGTCACGTAATCAATCCTTAGCTCTATGTCGTTAAGAGCAGCATTAGGATTAGCTATGTTTAAACATCTTGGGAACAGAGCAGCAGTATGAATAGCCATGTTTCAAAGCGTGTACACATCACCTATCGATTTTACATGCATCGACACTCGTACTAAACGTCTTCCGCTAGATCGTGCTGATCTTAGCATAACCTATAAGTATGAACTTACAGTACAAAGAATAGCCATGTTTCAAAGCGTGTACACATCACCTACCGATTTTACATGCATCGACCCTCGTAGTAAACTTCTTCCGCTAGATCGTGCTGCTATCTTAGCATAACCTATACGCATGACCTTAAAGTACAAAGAATAGCCATGTTTCAAAGCGTGTACACATTACCTACCGATTTTGCATGCATCGACTCTCGTACTAAAACTTCTTCCGCTAGATTATGCTGCTATCTTAGCATAACTTTATACACATAATTTTATACAGTGCAAAGAATAGCCATGTTTCAAAGCGTGTACACATTACCTATCGATTTCACATGCATCAAATATCGCACTAAACGTCATCCACTAGATTATGCTGCTATTTTAGCATAACCTATGTGCATGAACTTAAAATGCAAAGAATAACTATGTTTCAAAGCGTGTACACATCACCCTGAACTTCTTCCGCTAGATTGTACTGCTATCTTAGCATAACCTATACGCGCGAACTTAAAGCACAACAATTAACGATGTTTAACAGCGTGTACACATCACCTATTGATTTTGCATGCATCGACTATTTTTTACCGCCACAGTGTACAACGATCGCATATGTGTATTGCTAACGTATGTGTATAAAGCTAAAGCACAAACAATAGCTATATTCCAAAGCGCGTACACATCACCTATCGATTTTGCATACATCGACTATCGTACTAAACTTCTCCCGCTAGAGTGTACAACGATCGCAATTGTGTGCTGCTACCTATGTGCATGAATTTAAAGCATAAAGAATAGCGTGAACATATCACGTATCGATGATGCATGCGTCGACTATCGTACTAGGCTTCTTCCGCTAGAGTGTACAACGTTCGCAATTGTGTACTGCTACCTACGTGCACGAACTTAAAGCACAAGGAAGAGCTATGTTCCAAAGCGTGTACACATCACCTATCGATGATGCATGCATCGACTATCGTACTAAACTTCTTCCACAACAGCGTGCGATTATCGCCTCTGTGTGCTGCAATCTTAATATAACCTATGTGCACGAAGTTAAAGCACAAAGAATACCCAAGTTCAAAGCGTGTACACATCACCTATCGATTTTGCATGCATCGACTTTCGTATTAAACTTCTTCCACTAGAGTGAGCGACAACCTTATAAGTATACTGCTAACTTAGTATAACTTATACACATGAACTTAAAGCATAAAGAATAGTGATGTATAAAAATCTTGTGAACATAGCAGCAGCAGTAAGAATAGCAATGTTTTAAAAGCGTGTACGCATTGCCTATTGATTATACATGCATCAACTAGAGTACAAAACTTCTCCCGCTAGAGTGTGCTGCTATCTTAGCATAACCTATGTGCACGGATTTAAAGCACGAAGAATAGTTCATTTTCAAAGTGTGTACACAACACCTATCGATTCTGCATGCATCAACTATCGTATTAACACATCCCGCTAGAATGTATAACGTTCACATGTGTTTGCGCTGCTACTTTAGCATGACCTATGCGAACGAACGTAAAGCACAAAGAATAGGGATGTTTGAAAATCTTGCGAACATAGTAGCAGTAAGAATAGCAAGGTTTAGAAGCGTGTACATATCACCTTTTGATAATGCATACACAACTATCGTACTAAACAACCTCTACGCGAGCGTGCGACAATCGCTTGTACTTGTGCTGCTATCTTAACATAACCTATGTGCACGAACTTAAAACATAAAGAATAGTTATGTGTAAAAATCTTGTAAATATAGCAGAGTGTTAACTGCGTAGGCGAGGATTTTTCAACTTCGCATGCTGAAGTAGCATACTACGTGACCGTGACGTCACTGCCACATACTCTTGTTTAGTAAACCAAGCCACGTTCTTTTTTACAGCTGTCTTCTTGACGGACCCTAACCTCATATTGAAGGACAATAGAGCGTCGCTAACCTCACTGCTGCCATCTTTACGGCGGTAAACCTCAAGGCTACCACCTTTTGCATGTTATAGCGCGGAATTTAAAATCCAACAACAGAACGTCGCTAACCTCACTCTTGCCATCTTGATGGGCTTAAACCTTACTGTTGCTACCTTGGTTATACGCTTTTGTGTTAGTTTACTGTTAATCGCTAAGCTGTTCGCATCATCGAAGTAGAGTGTTACAAATGTCAAGTAGATTCAAAGAAGAATCTGTTAGCAGAAGATAAAAGTCCGTCATGGAAAAACCTATTTCTAGGTATATTTGCGAAGAGTGTAGAAAAACATTTTCCCGAAGCTATAACAGGAGACGTCATGAGATATCATGTAGGACAATTTTTCAATGCAAGCATTGTAGAAGAGAGTTCAAGAACGCATACAACGCTCAACGTCATGAAGCCGCGTGTACTGTAGCTTCATCGGGAACAAAATACAAAGAGCTCAACCATATTCCAGTGAACACTGATTTATGTTTAAAAAGTACATCTCTGCGAGAGATTTTTAATTCTCCCTTGTTGTCTAGGCTTGCTGAAAGTTCTGTTACTAAGCACAAACTTCAAGATAAAGAGAGGCAAGATCATGATTATATACATACATACATTTATTGAACATAACAGGCGACTTCGCCCCTATACATGTTCACATGCAGAGTAAAATAAATAATAAAGAATAATAATAATAATAATAATAATAATAATAAGGATAATAATAATAAGAATAATATCTAGCAGTCATTAGCTGTAGCAGTCCCTCACTCAATGTTCAAACATATTCATCCAGTGTCCTTATTGTGCTCTGTACTTGCGTCACATTATTGTTCCTGACCTACACCTAATCAATAAATCAAACAACAACACTCAGCATTTCATCACTTGCATTCCAGCTAACTTTAAAACAAACAGACCATGCAATCCTGTATCATTACCCAACTCCACATAACTAAGTACTCTATCGCTATATTCCCTAATCCATTAGAATTTTATCATACTATCCCCTTCCCTTATATACATAACTATTCCACCCCCCTATTCCCCTGCCTACCCTCTAACTCACTCTCCTTCATTTTACTCTCGCATGCCTTTTTTGTCGCACATAAATACCTGTTCAATTCACCCCCTTTTTCCCATTGTTTAATAATCCATCTCAGGATTGCGTTCTCATCCCCTCTCCCCAATATTTCCGGATGCTCTGCACTCAATAATCCATGTCTTAACCCCCTCGTTACCTCACAGTCTCTTAGCAAGTGAAAATCATCATTCACATCTCCGCAAAGTACACATCTTGTCTTATCCCTCCCCTGTATCCACCCTGTATTCCTTTGCTAACCTAAAAGCCACCGCATCATCCCATACCGTTTTGACCTATCGACGTATCTAATATTCAACCCTGCTATCTCCTCTATTTTCGTCAAAACCGTCAGCGAAATTTTTAGTCTGCTTTCCCCCAATAATTTCTGCCTATGGATATCTCTAATTCTCTTTTCCAGTATATTCATCCCTCTCACTTCTGTCTTCGACCAAATCTCCCCCCACAGGTGTCCTAATCCTATCCTCTCCAAATATCCCTTTATTTTTTCTAACCATCCACCCTTATACCTGCTCTTAAATTGCTGTGCATACGCTGCCTGTACTACCCTCCCACCTTCCTGTCTTTTTAAATTCATCCAGTATGTAACTATTCTTTTCATACCCTGTGATTCCATATCCTCCCCACACATTAATTCCGCCCCTATATTTGCTGTACACCTCGGTAAGCCCATTATTAACTTAGCAAAACTACTAACAATCCTTCTTAATTCCTCTCTTTTCTCATCCAGCCCCCAAACATCTGAGCCGTATAATACCCTACCAACGATTACCGACCTGAACACAAGTCTCAGTGTTTTATAACTGATCCCCGGGTACTTGACTAGCAAATTTCTGACTGAGGCTAAGGCTGCCAATCCTCTATATTTCACCCTTTTGATCTGGTCACTCCAAGTTGCTTTATCATTAAAAATAACTCCTAGACATTCCAACTTCCTTACCTGTTCCAATCTTTCTCCCTGAATTACCCAATTACCTTCTATCTTTCTTCTTTTGTCCACCTGTACTACTAATATTTTAGACTTATGTCCATTAATTCTCAATCCCCATTTCCTCGCAAATAGCGTCACTGACTTTAAGGCCCTATTCATCGCCCCTGAGGTTAGCGTCATCAATAACACATCATCCGCAAATATCAGTCCTGGTACTTCAAAACAATTAATTACTGGTACAGCCTAATTTTCTGCCCCAAACCCCTCTAAAATATCGTTGATAAATAAAATAAACAGTATTGGCGATAACTTGCATCCTTGTTTTAAACCCAGCTTGGACTCTAATGGTCCACTCAGTCTCCCTTCTCCCAATTTTACACAAAACCTGACAACCCTATATATTCCTTCCACTGCCCTCAACATCTTCTCCGAAATCCCTAGCCTGCCAAATTTCTCTAATAGGGCCTCTCTATTCACCTTGTCAAAAGCTTTCTCAAAATCTATTGCTGCTACATAAACCGTACTTCTAGCCATATTCTTATACTTTTCTAAAATAGTCTTTACTATCATTATATTATCCACTGTTCTTTTCTTTTTCCTAAATCCCCCTTGGTAATCTGTCAAAATTTCATTTTCTTCCGCCCACCCGCTTATTCTGTTCGCTAACACACCAGTATATATTTTACTCAAAGAATCCAACAGAGATATACCTCTATAACTGTTCACATTGTTCCTACTACCCTTCCCCTTGTATATAGGGCATATAATTCCTGTTTCCCATTCCTTAGGGTAATTACCTCCCTCAAATATCCTATTGAATAGTTTAACCATGCCCTCTATCATTATCTCATTTTTACTAATTAATTCCAAAACTTGTTATTTATACCATTACTCCCTCCGGCCGACTTCGCTCTGGCTCTGCTTATCACTCTCAGGATTTCCTCTCTTGTGATTTCTTTATCCAGGTCATAAATTGCCACTCTCCTATTCCTCCAAATTACTTCTTCTCCCGTACCTCTCCATCTTTCATCCCCCTTTTTTCCTAGTAATTCATCAAAGTGCCTGACCCATTGCACTTCCTCAATACTCGTTCTCTCTATATTCCTTCCACCCTTAATAATTTTATTAATCTTATCCCAAACTCTCTCAAAATTATTTGTCTTGCAGTCATTATTTATAGCTTCCATTTGTTCCTCTAACCACGACTTTTTTGTCTCACAAATTTTCTATTTATACTCCTTCCTCAATCTACAGAAAAACTCCCTTTCTTGGCTCCCACCTTTCCTTCTATATTCTCCTAACGCGTCCATCACCTTCCTCCGCATTCCTTCACATTCCCTATTAAACCATTCTTCTCCCTCTTTCTTATTTCCCTTTCTAGCTTTCGCCTTCTGCGCTATCATATTTATTGGATGTAGCAACAATTCCAAGGCTTTATCAGTATTATTCTCTTCTAACGCCCCTTCCCACCCATATTTCAGAAAATGTAACTCCTCTTTTACTACCCTATTCCAATCCTGGCCCACCTTCTCTGTCTATTTATACTTATTATAACCACTCCCTCGTTTATCATTTGTCTCGTCTTCCTTCATTGTACACTTCTCTTCCTCCCTTTTCAGCATAACCCTCACCGGGAAATGGTGTGATTCAATCCAGTCTCTTATTTCCTTTCTTACAACTTCCTCAATCATCCCTTCCGAACTTAAAACCATATCTATCACACTACCACCCTTCTCAGTAACATATGTCAATTTCCCCGTCCTGTCACCCTCTATCCACCCATTCAGAATATACAAATTTCTCACAGCACACATCTCTAGGTGCTTCTCTCCATAACTATTTGTAATTCTGTCCTCACTCCTTCTACTTTCCAACAAACACATTCCATCCTCCCTACTATAAACTGGGCTCTGTTCCCCTATTCTCGCGTTCCAATCCCCAAATAACAACATATCCTCCTCACCTGGATACATTCCCCTTATCCTACCAATATCCACCAATAACTCTTCAAAAAAATATTTATTTTCATATGCCGAATTACTAGGGTGGCAGTAAACAAAAGCTAGATTTATTTTCTTCCTCATTCCCTCACCCCCTCCCAAATTCAATCTCAGCCATATGGTTTCCATCATATCGGTCTCTATATCCTCTACTCTTTCACTAATTTCTTCCCTAATTAGAACTATCATCCCTCCTGGTGCTCGTCCCTTATTCCGCTCTTTTCTATATTTATATTTTATCTCAAACCCCTTCCATGAAATCTCCCTCCCTGTTTCCAACCACGTCTCCGAGAGTGCCACAACATCAAAACTTTCAATTACTTCCCGAACTTTCTTGTTTCCTACTTTGTTCCTTAGTCCCTCAATATTCACACATCCTATTTTCCAATATAGTTATAACATTCCCTCCCTCCCTTCTAGGTCTCCCCCTCTATTCTTACTTCTAGTAGTTATCGACCTCTCGTCCTCTGTATCCTCCATCCCTTTACGTACTTTACCCCATATGTCTTTTAAGCTCTTACTTCTGACTTTACTCATAATTTTTTTACCTTCCTGTCGATCTGTCTCCTCTTGACCTTTCTTGTTCACTACACCACTGCACCCTGCTCTCACCGCTTCTTGCTGCTCACCCCCACTCACCCCCTCACTATTTTGGACTTCTGAATCCACCTTCCCTTGTCCTTTCTTGCTCACTGCAACACTACACTCTACTCTCCCAGTTTCTTGCTGCTCACTCTCACCGTCTACTTCACTATCTTGATCTTCTGTCTCCCGGCTGCACTGCCCATTCTCTTCTGAGATGCTCTCCTCTCCTGCCACGTCCCTCCTCCTCTTCTTTTCTTCTTTCTTCTTCCCATCTTGCCTTGTCCTCTCACCACCCTCAACCCTCTCGTTTTCGTCCATCTCCTTTAGCTTCGTCACTGAATGTACTCTAACCCATCGCCCGTTTGTCACCTCCAACCTCAGACCTCTTATTCGGGCCTTTAGCCCCTGGTTCCTCGCTCTCCATAGGTGCCAATTCAAGAACTTCATATTTTCACTTCCTTCTCTTCCCATGTCTCTTTTCACCCTTATTTTCTGTCCCTGCAAATTCTTACTGTTACTTGCCACAATTTCTGCCATTAGGGTAGATAAAAATTTTACCCTAATTGGCCTCCGATCTTTAGTCTTACCAATTCTCTCTACATCGTCTATGTCTATCTGACTAAAGTCTATCTTCATTGAATCACGTATAACTTCCACCACCTTAGATATCAGTTCAATCTTGCTCTCCCTCGCCCCTTCCTCAACTCCATATATAAATATGGCTTTCTCCAATCTCTCCTGCCTGTACCCTTCCGCTTCTTTCTTCATCTTCATCACCTCCGCTTTCAGATGTTTCACATCCCCTCTCAATAACTCGATTTCTTTCTCATTATTGTCCACTCTCCTGCTCGATTCCTCTGTCTTCGTTTCAAGCCATTTCTTCATGTTCCCTATCTCATTTCTCTGCTCCTCCATCATGTCCTTTATTTTCTGCACCTTCTCCCATTGACACTTTTCCTGCATAACTTCACTTACAACCACCCTGAGTGCGGCCAAATCCACCGTACTATATTTTCCACTGGTATTTGGGCCTGGGTTTACTTCCACCCACCCAATAACAAGTAGCACCACTATCACTGTCACTACCAGCACCGCTTCACTCATTTTTAATCCGTCCGTACTTATCACCAAACCATTCCTGGTCTCCTTCTTCTGCCTTGCCTGCCATTTCCCAATGGCGGCCCGGTATTGTTCAATGCCGACCATGTTTACAGCACGCACTTCACTACGCAACCTCTCTCCTCGACCGCTCGAGCTAGACTGAGATCATGATTATGATAATAAGGATAATGATGTTGATCAAAACAGTAGTAAAGGGAAAGTAGAAGAAGAAGAAAATATTAATGTTTCATTGCCATTACAGCTTGATTATTTTACTTCATTTCCTAAGACTACTACATGTTCTGTCGCAGTGCAAACATCTCAAGAAGAGATGCAAGGTAAAGATGAAGGAAATTTCAACGCTTCATCGCTATCGAAACAAGTTAAGTTTGTACCTAGAGACGCTACTGCTGAAGCACGTATTACATCAAAACAAGTCCCTACACATCAACTGTTTGCATATAGACTCAAAGTTCACAACGAGCCTCTGTTATCCTATGTAGATATAAGCTACTCTAAAGAACCCAACGTACTGGTAAAACGTTTACAACTGCTAAGAGCCTATCATGATGCTGGTTACACACAGTACAAAGAAGATATTTTTGAAATAGAGCATGAATTACGTCGTGTAGGTATTATTAAGTAAGCGCTTACACTCACCGAAGTCATTCATCTGTAGTATATAGTCGATCGAGTAGCTATATTCGTATAGATTATTTCCCAACACTCTCCCTTCCTTAGGGTGTTAACTCCGCCTCTAGTTGTAGAGCCGGTCTCAAGCCCGGATAAAGAGAAGAGAGGCACCCTAGCCATTTAGCCCTTTAGTCCTTTGCCCATTAGCCCATTAGCCCTTTTGCCCATTAGCCCTTTAGCTTATTAGCCCTACAAGGAATGTGCGGTAATCTAATCTTCTTAGAACAAAGGTATCCCCTGACATGTTCTAAACACATGTTGTATCGAGTACAGTGTTCTATTTTAGTCTTGATCACCTATTTAGTGTTCGAAACAATTCAATCAATGTTCTGATCACATGATAAAGTTAACGGCATAGAGTGCAGTGTTCGATTCTAGTCTTGTTATGTTTCTTTAGTGATTTGCAAGTCTCAACATGTATAATGACGTCATTACTGCAGCACGTGCTTACTCCCGATGCAGGTATTAACTTGTTCAATAGAGCTATGCCTTGACATAAGAGGAGGCCTTAACAGCTTATTGTTTAAAGATAGCTGCTGTTAAGAAAAAGCACGTAGAATTTTTCAAATTACCCGCCACCACATTTCAAAGGTATGAGGTTTAGTGCTGTAAAGATACTTGCACGATGCAAAGCTAGCTTTCTTCATCAGAGCAGTCACCATCTTGTGTGAGCACCTCTAGGCCGTATCATAAGGAGCTGTGTATAGTCGCCGTCTTGCCGCTGTTACCTTGCGCAAGCACCGCTAGGGTGTCTCAAAAGAGCAGCAGCCATCTTGTGCAAGCGCTCCTAAGCTGCCTCATAAGAAGCTATGTATAGCCGCCATCTTGTAGAATTAGATAGCTGCCAATGCCAAAGGACCTAAGTAGGGATCGAACCGTCGATCTCATCATTAGACTATGTTTTTCTGATGCTATCATGTTCCTGATACTGCAAACCTAGGTATCAGGTGGAAAAATTTTATCCGTTTTGCTCTTCGATGCACCGTTTTCGAGATATTGAACATTTTGCATTTAAGCCCCAAATGTAATGAATCGAACCTGCACGGCACGTTATACTCTCTACCATAGCTAGACCTGATCATGTTACGAAGACCTGCTTCAATACAAACTAAAACAGAGCGAATTCCAAAGGGCCTAAGTAGGAACCGAACCGTTGATCTCATCATTAGACTATGTTTTTCTTATGCTATCATGTTTCTCGTACTGCGAACCGAGGTATTGGGCAGACATTTTTTTGTCCGTTTTGCTCTACGATGCACTGTTTTCGAGATATTTAACATTTTGCATTATAACCCCCAAATTTAATGAATCGAACTAGCATGACACGTTAGCCTCTAAGCTACGAGCGGCAGCCATCTTGCGTAAGCACCCTTAAGGCGTCTCATAAGGAGTCGTGTATAGCTGCTATCTTGCGTCCGCCATCTTGCGCAAGCATCCTTAGGGCGTCTCTAGTCATCTTGTGCAAGGACCCTTAAGCCACCTCATAAGAGCAACCGCCATCTTGCGCAAGCATCCCTAGGGAGTCTCATAAGGAGCCTTGTATAACCGCCATCTTGCGCAAGCATCCCAAGGGGGTCTCATAAGAACCTATGTATAGCGGCCATCTTGCATAATAACCTTTAAGGAGTCATGTATAGCCACCATCTTGTGCAATTAGCGTCGAGAGATGGCTGCTGTAGAATTTTTCTTTTTAAATTATCCGCCACCATATTTCAAAGGTATGTACCTAAAGAGTGTAGCACGGTGCTATATGGATTAAGGATGGCGGATGACAGCTGTCAAAAAATCACGTGGCCTTGTTTCCAAACAAGAGCATAAAGAATTTTCAACTTGCCGCCACCACATTTCAAAGGTATCTAGCTAAACATGGCAGCACGGTACTCTCTTGATTAAAGATGGCGGATGACAGCTAACAGAACTTTTCAAATTGCCCGCTACTACAGAGGGCAGCACGGTGCTCTGTGGATTAAAGATGGCGAATGACAGCTGACGAAATTGCCCGCATGATAGCAGCACAGTGCTCTATTGATTAAAGATGGCGGATGACAGCTGTCAAAGAAGCACGTGGCTTTGTTTCCAAACAAGAGCACGTTGAATTTGCCGCCACCACATTTCAAAGGTATCTAGCTAAAGAGTGCAGCACTGAGGTTTGTGATGCAAGATGGCGGATGACAACTGTCAGAAAAAGCACGTGAGTTTGTTTCCAAACAAGAGTACGTGGAATTTGCCACCGCCACAAAGAGGGCAACACGGTGCTCTCTTGATTAAAGATGGCTGCTGTCACGTGGAATTGCCTGCCATCACATTTCAAAGGTATGTAGCTAATGAGGGCAGCACGGTGCTTTCTGGATTAAAGATGGCTGCTGTCAAAAAGCATTTTTCAAATTATCCGCCACCACATTTCTAAGGTAAGTAGCTAAAGAGGGCACCACTGTTCTCTATGGATAAAAAATGGTGGATGACAGCTGACAAAAAAGCACGTGGTTTGTTTACCGATTCAAATTTCGCGCTAGTAAGGTTAAGTTGGTAGCACTAAGGTTTAGGCCCGTTAAGATGGCAGCACTGCGGATGACAGGTGACGAATTTGCAGCTACTGCGATAAAGAGGGCAGCACGGTGCTCTGTGGTTTAAAGATGGCGGATGACAGCTGTCAAAAAGCACGTGGATTTGTTTACCGTTTCAAATCTCGCGCTAGTGAGGTTAAGTTGGTAACACTAATGTTTAGGCCCGTCAAGATGGTAGTACTGAGGTTAGCGATACGTTGTTGTCTGTCAAAAAGCACGTGGCTGTCAAAAAGCATGTGGATTTGTTTACCAATTCATATCTCGCGCTAGTGAGGTTAAGTTGGTAGCACTGACGTTTAGGCCCGTCAAGGTGGCGGTACTGAGGTTAGCGATGCGTAGTTGTCTGTCAAGAAGCACGTGGCTGTCAAAAAACACGTGGCTTTGTTTACCAATTGAAATCTCGCGCTAGTTAGTTTAAGTTGGTACCACTGATGTTTAGGCCCGTCAAGATGGCAGCAGTGAGGTTAGCGATGCGTTGTTGTCGATGACAGCTGTCAAAAAGCACGTGGCTTTGTTTACAAATTCAAATCTCGCGCCAAAATTCAAATTTCCCGCCAAAATTCAAATTTCCCGCGGGAGGAAGCCGCAGAACTGTCCAATTATACTACTGAGGTCGGTGGGCCGCACTTCTCCCCTCGTTGGACGTCGCGACCCGTTCGGTGTCGGTCTAAGGCCTGGGTGTGTAGCCTGTTCGTCCGCGTCGCAAGGCGTGTTCATCGGACCCCCGGTGTTCCGGCCGACGGCTCGACGGTATGTGTGCGCGGAGTTGATTCGCCGCCCTTCGGGGCAGGCGTCCGGCCCCTGACAAGCGAGGGCGCGTGGCATGAACGACGGACCTCCGGCCCGGCTCCGGCCCCGCTCAGCTGTTGGTTTGGGGATGCCTCGGACAAAAGAATCTTTTAGACTCACGTCAGCGGCACAAAAGCTTCGGGTAATTTCACAAGCCGTCTTGAAACACGGACCAAGGAGTCTAACATGTGCGCGAGTCATTGGGTTGACACTAAACCTAAAGGCGCAATGAAAGTGAAGGTCCCGCCGCGTGCGGACCGAGGGAAGATGGGCCGCGCTGCTGTGCGGCTCCGCATTCTCGGGGCGTCTCGTTCTCATTGCGAGTTGAGGCGCACCCAGAGCGTACACGTTGGGACCCGAAAGATGGTGAAACATGCCTGGCCAGGACACTAGCAAGGGAGATGTGGAGCTACAGGCAAGAAACCAAGAGAATTTAGAGTTTTGTGTCAATATGTTGGGAGGAAGATATTTTAAGATGTCCTTGGTGATGCGGGCAGTCACTTCAGCACTGCCTGCTCCTTAGGCTCGAGAGCTTCCTGATCTCTTTGAGACTCTCGGTTCAGCTTTTGTAGCGTTATTAACAAATACGCTACCTGTGATGTATATATATGTGAACTAACTTCTATCTACGCGACATATAATTATATGGTGTCTCTCATCGGCACTGGTATTTTGGTGAATTAACTAATTCCTCTACGGACATTATGTTCACGGGCTAAGTACTGTACTGAGCTGTGATTTTCCCGTTCATATGGAACTGTTATTCTACTCTAAGGAAAGACTAAAACCTTGAGTCTGGTAGACTTGGTTATTTCAATGCATTAGCGCTATGAACTGTTGGAATATTGGGCATGTTTTCTGTCTAAACGTGGCAATTTGACTTTTCGGAACACTGTTTGTTGCTTGGTAATACTGCTAAGAGATATTATCACATAGTGGAAAGATACATGGACGCCTACGCCATCTGTGAGAGTGGCTAGCAACTTATCTTGGTGGTTCAGCGGTCTCCGCCAGAGCGTGTAGCGCGGTTGAGACTGTGTCGCGCCTAGTGACAATGTGTGAAAGGCGCTTTTAAGCTGTTGGACTCGCTTGTGACTGGACGCGCTCGTGACTGGAAGCTAAGCCATGTTTAACGGGTATTCTGTAACTCAAATAATGATTACGGAAGCTGTAGGTATCGGGTGATAAAGGAGAGTACACCTCGCCTAACGAGGAAGTCTAAGTGTGTTGTACAGTATTTAAGTATAAATTTAATCTAAAATTTATCTTGGTGTTATTTGCGCGATGTCTGTCGCAATTCCTAATGATCACATCCTCTAATCTTATGTTCTCTTGGGTTAAGTCCTGCACTCTTCCATTTTTGGCCTTTGATGATGTTGTTTTCTGTTTATCTTGTATGCGCACGTCCCAATGACGCTTGTCATTTTCTTGTATTGTTTGAGGGCGTTGCAGAAGTGGTAGCTGATCGAGCGTGATTTCTGTGTTGAAGCTACGCTGAATAGTTAGTTATGAAATTGCCACGCAGGCAGCCTGAATGACACCAAGAAATAAGTAAATATTTATGTATGTCTTTGTAAGCTGAGGTGAACCCCACTGATTATCTTGGCTTCTGTTTCATGTACACCCCCATGATGGCTGGACGGTCGATAATGGATCCGAGCATGCTGAGAAGCGAGGAACTGTCTTACGAACTGAACATTCGTGGATGCGAGTCCAGTGGAATCAATGCTGTCAAAGTTCAAAGACTGAGGGAATCCGCCCACTTTCCCATCATGGTACCCGAATTGGACCGGCAGGAGGTTGGTTAGTCGATTACCCTTATTCAAGATAACATTGATGAATTGAGAGAATTATGTTCTTCTTTTACTGACGTTACGCCTTCTAAGGCACAACTGAAAAGAATTAAAGTTAGGGTAGATCACTATTTAAATCGAATCAAGGATCTGCTTACTTTAGAACTTAGTCCTTTCCATCGCCAAGAAGTTTCTGAACTATTGTCCGAGGCCATTTCCTTGTCATGTGATGTTCACGCAATTGAGATGTTTATCGATGTACAAAAACTTACAATCATTGATGTTGATCCACAGGCGAGTAGGGTCGAACAGGTTGATGCATCCTCCTCCCTCCCGTCTCGTACAGTGACTCCGCAAGGAGAAGGCAAATGTCTTGCATGTTTACCGGTGAACTCCTTTGTTGTACCTCCTCCTGTCTTAGAGTTATTTAAAGGCTTGCCTGATTTCTCGGTGGACTCTATCGAAGAAACGATTCGATTTTTAAGATTCTGGATTGAATTGTTGGAAACTGCACATGTTTTTGAACTAACTTCGCTAAATGCTTTCCGTGTCTGCTTCCCTCACTGTCAGGGCATGCTGAAGGATGAGCTACGGGATGCCATTACTGAAAACGTCACTGTAGAGGACTTTCATGACACGATATTGAATAAGTATATTCCCTGGACTGCACAACAGTCTCTCGTTCATAGTTGTTGTTTCCGTAGGCAATCCTTAAATGAGAAATTGTCCAGTTATATAAAAGATGTGAAATACTATTGCAAGGTCTTCAGACAATCCATTTCGGAAACGAATTTGGTGAATCATTTGGTAAGGGGTATCTCGCCGCAGTACCATTCTTACATGTGCTTTACTCCGAGACCTGTTACCCTTAAGGAACTGGAGGCGGCTTGTGTTGAGGCAGAGAGTGTGCGTTATGAGGATTCGTGCCGCGTGGCGGAAGTTCCCCCACCCTCGCTTTGCACTCAGGATGTTTCCCTAACGTTACCTCCGGCTGTTAAGGCCCTTAAGAAGTGTTATACATGTGGTGCTAGAGATCATCTTCGGGACAAGTGCCCGAGTCTAAAACAATCAAGTGCATCTCAGAATTTTAACAACAACTATCGTACATGTTTCATTTGTGGGTCCAAACAACATGTTAAACGTTATTGTCCAAATAAGCCCAGTCCTTTAACAAATTTTCCTCAGAATCAACCAAGAATATGACTAGCCGAAACAAAAGTACCTGTGAATTTGTCTCCTGTTTCAACTAGACATATGAACTTGGGTAATCAGTATAGTGATATCCTGTGTCATGTTGATTGCCAGTGTATTTCTGCCCATGTATGTGTTAACTTACCTTTTATTCCAGCTGAGGTCAACGGAGAGCCTGTGTCTGCTCTCGTGGATTCTGGGAGCGTGTACTCCTTAGTCAACATGTCCTGGTATGAAAAGTATAAATCCCCTTGTAACCTTCCTGAACTCCAACCGGTAACTATAAATTGTGTCACAGCTAACAGTTCTACCGTATGTGTTGTAGGATCTATTCTTATCAAAATCAGAATTGTAAACTTGACGTGGAAATTTAAGTTAATAGTAGTTAGGGTATTGTGTTGTGATCTTATTTTAGGAGCTGACTTCTTGACCCATGTTGGTTTGGTGATTGACCTTCAGGAAAGAAAATTATTTTTCAAGTGTTCTACTGATTCGAAAGTTTCTTTAATTGGCAGGCATATTATTCCATCCAGTTTAATTTATTCTGTCGAGAGTGCTTCTAATGTTCAAACCGCCCAAATTAACTTGCAGCATTTACCTGATGACCAAGCTCTACAGATCCGCGATTTGTGTGCAAAATTTCCCGACGTTTTCACCAATAAGCTTGGGTTAACTAACGTCCTTGAGTATAAAATTGATGTGTCCGACAATATCCCTGTCAGATCCCCTCCTTATCGTTTGGCTCCTCCCCGTATGAAAATTTTGAAAGACATTATCCAAGATATGTTGAATGAGGGTGTCATACGTCCATCCACCTCTGCATATTCCTCCCCCATCTTTCTTGTGCCCAAACCTAACGGTGGTTATCGTCCTGTCGTGGATTATCGTGCATTAAACCGCAAGGTGGCTCTGCAGTCCATACCATTACCTGACATTCATTCTTGTTTTTCCTGGTTTCATGGTGCTAAATTCTATACTTAATTTGATTTGAAAAGCGCGTATCTTCAGATTCCTCTCGCTGAAGTGTCCCGTCATCTTACTGCCTTTGCGACGGACTGGAATCTGTATGACTTCTGTCGCGTACCGTTCGGCTTGTCGACTGGTGCTGCTATTCTCACGCGCCTCTTAGAATCCATCCTTTCGGACATTAAATTTCACTACGCGTACCATTATCTGGATGATTTGATAATCTATTCTGAAACCTTCCAGGAACATGTCCAACATATACATGAGGTACTTACTAGGTTAAAGAAAGCTGGCCTGACTGTCAAAATTGCTAAGGTGTCCTTCGCAAAACCCCAGATGTCCTTTCTCGGCCACATTATATCTCCCGAAGGGGTTGCTATCGATAAAAGTCAAACTCAAACCATTCACGACTTCCCTCCTCCCCAAAACCAAAAAGACGTTGCTCGTTTCATTGGCAAGGCTAACTTCTTTAGGAAATTTGTGCCAAATTTCGCCGAAATCGCTGCCCCTCTGAATGCGTTAAGACGCACAGATGCCAAATTTATATGGGACCTGCCCCAAAAGGAAGCTTTCCAAAAATTTAAAACCGCATTGGCTAACTCTCCCGTCTTGGCTATTCCTGATTTCTCCCAAAAATTCATAGTGCAGACTGATGCTTCATGTTCGGCTGTTGCCGGTGTTCTTCTTCAGGTGTCTGAACTGGGAAGACGCCCCATTGCGTATGCATCTCGTGCATTGAGTTCATTAGAATCTAAGTACTCCGTGTATGAACTTGAATGTTTGGCAGTCATCTTTGCCTTAGAAAAATTTCGAATGTATATTGAGCATGCTCCCTTTCTTTTGGAAACTGATAACATGCCTTAAGTTGGGTTCTGAATCGCCCGCGTCGAACTGGTCGTCTTACTAGATGGGCAATTCGCCTTTCTGCCTTCAAGTTTGAAGTACGTCACATAAAAGGTACTGATAATGTTGTTGTAGACTGTCTAAGTCGTATGTTTGGTGACTCCCCTGTTGAGAATATTGATCCTGTAACTGTCGATCTCCCTCAACCATGTCTTTGTGTGTCCGGTTATGTCAATGCTCTATTATCTGACTGCCCTCTGTTATATCAAGACATCAGTAAGCATCAGAAGGATGATCCTGAGTTGAATTTGATCATCAATGACATCAAAGCTGGTAAAATGGTAAAACCCTATAGTATGCGTAATGGTATCTTGTGTTGTAAGGCGCGTAACGATAAGAAATGGAAAATTGTATGTCCTCAAATCTTGATTCCGGTTGTTTTTCAGTACTACCATAATTCTGCTATTGGTGGACATCTTGGTATCTTCAAAACTCGTCAAAAGATCAGACATTTCTTCATTTGGAAGGGCATGGATTTTCAAATTGCTGAAATGGTAAGGTCTTGTCGTGTGTGTGCAATTAGCAAACCGGCGTTGAACACTAAAATTGGTATGTTAGCATCGTCCCAAGCTTCCTCCCCCATGGAAAGACTGTTTGTGGACTTCGTTGGTCCGTTACCCCGTTCGAGGCAAGGCTCCAGATTCATACTTGTGTGTGTAGACGGATATTCCCGTTTTTCGTGGACCTTCTCGACTCGGTCGGCTAACGCTCCTACGGTTATTAAATGTTTAAACTCCATCTTTAGTTCTTTTGGGGCTCCTAAATTTTTGGTAACGGATAATGCTAAGTACTTCTCATGTAATCTGTTCAAGAAATTTTGTTTTGAGCTATCTATCTCCCATGTCACTACTTCTCCCTACCATCCTGCCCCATCGTATGCTGAGAGAGTGAATCGGAATCTTAAATCTGCGTTGATTGCGTTCCATCATAAGGATCATCAAAATTGGGATTCCTCTCTGCACTGGCTAACATATGCATTAAATTCTGCTGTTCATGAGTCTCATATGCAAACTCCCATGTCACTGATGTTCTCCTTCACCCCCTTTTCACCCATTTCTAATCAGTTGAGGATTGATGAATTGCTTCCTGAGAAAAAGGATCCTGAGGAGATTAAAAGAGTGTGGAAGAAAGCTAAAGATAGATTAAAAGTTTCACATGCTAAAGTGGAAAAGCAGTATAATAAGGGCCGTCGACCCATTGACCTGGCTGTTGGTGACGAAGTCTATATCAAGACTCATTACCAAAGTAAGGCGGTTGATAAGTTCAGTCGTAAGCTTGCTCCCCGTTTCCATGGTCCTTGTACTATCTTAGAGTTTTTGACCCCTGTTTCTGTTTTGGTAAATGATCCCATTTCTAAAAGAATCAGGCGAGTTCATCTCAGCCAAGTAAAACCAGCTTAAATTATTAATTTTAGTCCGTTGTAAATGTTAGACTCTAATTGTATGTTTTAATATGTAACATTTCATGTGTATGGCCTTGATGGCAGAAGTATTTCTAATGTAATTAGTGAGGATTAGGTGCTCCTTATCACTCCGTGCAATAATTTTGTGGGTCGGTACCTGTTATGGTAGACCTTGCCGAATTTTAAAACTGTTTCCCGTGCTGTGTGCACGTATTTTTTAATGAAAATTTTGAGATGAAATCTCATGTCACTGGAAGTGTTGGAACTTACTATTACCCCGTGATTTTTCTAAAACCTTATCGTTACTCCGGGTCATGAGAACCCATTTCGTATTAAATGTACACCCTATATACAGGGTGTTAGGTGTATACGTGCAGATATTTCTTGTAGCAATAGAGAACGATGTGACGAACCACTATATATCAAATTTTTAGTAATCCGCGGAAGTTATTTTCGAGAGCAAAGTGATATGATGTTTTTAGAATAGGTAGTATGCCTCGTTCTGCGAATGAATAGCTTTCCGTTGACAACAGGCAAGTCACGCGCAATCCGTACCAAACTGGTTCTACTGTAAGAGCTGAACGCTACCTTTGTAATGCCGCGAGATGTTACGTAATATACTTGCCAAACTGGTTTTATGTTTACGAGCAACTGAACTACGATAACAGCTGAAGGCTGCTACCGGTGTTCACCATGTTACGTTACATTCTCGCCAGACTGGTTTTGTTGTTAGTATTTAGTTTCCGTCAGACAACCCTAGTTATCGGTTTCGGACCCTGGACCTGTATCGAATTGTCAGCGTTAATACTGGTTCATTTGCTGTTACGTCACTTAGGGGATTGGGATATCTGTGGTCGTCAGCCCCGTGGTCTAGTGAGTATGGCAATGACCTGAAAACCTATGTCTTTACGCCAACGCAAGCAAGCATGGGATTGAATTGAATTAGGCAAGCACAGCCAACGTTTTACTTCAAACGAATAATGGACATGTTATACAAATAAATAAATTAAACGTACCAACATTTCGTGCCTCCTGTCGGACTGTGTGGCTCAGAAGGTTGAGGTGCTGGCCTTTTGACTCCAACCTCGCAGGTTCGAACTTGGCCCAGTCCGGTAGTTTTTGAATGTGCTCAAATACGTCACACTCGTGCCGGTAGATTTAGTGGCACGTAAACGGAACCCCTGCGGGACTAAATTCCGGCACATCATCGTCTCCGAAAACCGTAAACGTAACGCAAATACCATTATTATTATTATTATTATTATTATTATTATTATTATTATTATTATTATTATTGACTACTCGCCAATAATGTCTGCCTAGAAAATACTTCTCATCGTTTATAACTATGGATCTCGACAGTTGTATAATGTCCTAATTATGATGATTTTCAACATTGGCTTTAAGTCGCACCGACACAGATAGGTCTTATGGCGACGATGGGACAGAAAAGGGGTAGAAGTGAGAAGGAAGAGTTCGTGACCTAAATGAGGTTCAGCTCCAGCATTTTCCTGATGTGAAAATGGGAAACCACGGAGAACCATCTTCAGGGCTGTCGACAGTGGAGTTCGAACCCAGTATCTTCCCAATGAAAGTTCACAATTTCGCGCCCCTAACCGCACGACCAACGTATTCCAAGCTCTAATGCCGGGCTGAGTACCTCGGACGATAGACCGCTGGTATTCTGATCCCATCTTGGCAGGTTCGATGGAGGCTCAATTCGGGGGTATTTGAAGGTGCTGAAATACGCCAGTTTCGTGTCTGTAGATTTACTTGCATAAAAAAAGTCCTGCGGTACAACATTCCAGCACCTCGGCATCTCCAAAACCCGCCAAAGTAGTTATTGGGACGTAAAAAATTACATTTTTATTTCGTGCTTGCAAACGAAAAGCATATGTGTAATGGTAAAATAAAGCAAAATAAAAGTGGCCAGTCTGACTTGCTCAGACGTTTAAAGCACTGGTTTCTTGTTTCCAACTTAGCAGGCTCGATCTTGGGTCCGTCCGGTGGCATTCGAAAGAGCTCGTCAGCCTCGTGTCGGTAGATTTACTGGCACGTAAAAATAACTCCTGCGGGACTAAATTACAGCGCCTCCAGAAACAGTATGAGTAGTTAGTGGGACGTAAAGCAAATAACATTACCGGTATTATTATTATTCAGTCTTATTATTATTGCTACTACTCATATTGAACTTCTTCTTATTACTCTTTTTTCTCGTTTGATTATTATTATTATTATTATTATTATTATTATTATTATTATTCACCTGTTCATACTTTCGTCTTATTCCTCTTTTTACTCTCCTTTTAAGTCGTATACTTGTTATTCATATTTGATGTTTTGTTATTAACATTATTGTTATTTTTATATTATTATTTTTATTATTTAGTTTAGCTTCATGTGACACAATACTTTTTCCGTCTTTAATTCAACTTTTGTGTCGTGTGCCGGTATACTTCTATGTTTCTGTCCTGTGCTTCAAGACAGTGCTGCAAGATCTGTGTTTGTTTCCCCAGCCCGGGTGTGTTTCGTTTCTCATGTGACAGAGTTACATCTTACGTTCTGTTACATGTTTAAGTTTGGCCTTGTGATAGATCGCCTTTAATCTGCTCTGTAGCCTTTAAAAGTGTAGCATGGTCAATGACCTCAGTGCTTGTTTTGTTCACATATCTGGACTAAGAACTCGTCTCACTCGGCACAGCAAGTTCAAGGCCAACTACTTCTATCTGTTTGTTTGTTTATTTTTTTACCCAGGTATGTATGTCAACATTGTACTATGTCAACATCGTACCACGAACATTTACTCAATAAACGGGGTGTTTGGGGGGGTCTCTGTCCTGGGTGGTGTGTTCTGCGGGCCTACTCTGGGGTCCGTGTTGTTGCTGCGGTTATCTCTCTGTGCGTTCAGGTATTTACTAACATGTTCAATTCATTTTATTGTATGTACAAGACATACGTCCAACTTGAATTATTTCATCCTCACAACTCTACTTCCTTACTCCATGGCCCAAGAGCTACACGTATAGCTGACGGCCAACCCACCCCTCTACGAGTGTGGGAATGAAATAACTAATTTGATTGAATGTTTTTCATATTTCAGTAGTGATGAATATAAAACAAGCATTTTTTGAATTTTTATACGTGTTAATGATGATGATGATTGCTGTTTTAAGGTCATCGGCCCTTAAAAACGCAAAGTGTCTTCTGTCACTTAAATGCGGCCAGTATCCAGTATTCGGGAGATAGTAAGTTCGAACCCCACTGTCGGCAGCCCTGAAAATGGTTTTCCGTGGTTTCTCATTTTCACACCAGGCAAATGGTGGGGCTGTACCTTAATTAAGGCCACGGCCGCTTCCTTCCCACTCCTAGCCCTTTCCTGACCCATCGTCGCCATAAGACGTATCTGTGTCGGTGCGACGTAAAGCAAGTAGCAAAAAAAAAAAAGAAAACAACATGCAGTGTAGGATTGAGCAACTGCCGAAATGCGTTCAAGGTCAATGTCTAGCGTTTTAACAAGCACGTCTTCCGCACTCGCGCACTGAAGCTCTGGATTATAATTTTTGTTACCGGTACATAATTTCCCTGCTCGGATGTATGAGAATATCGACCTATCGAGACTCAAAATACTATAACGATACTGTACTGAACTCCCAAGCCATTACGTTGCACAAATGGCGTAACATCTGACATACCAAAGTAAAACTCATAGCAATTGTTCAAAGTGATCACCCTGGGCTTCCCTGCAGGCTTCACTTCTCCGAATCCAGTTGCGACGCATTCGAGCCAAGACACCAGGGTTGTGTCCGACTCGTTGGCTGAACGGTCAGCGTACTGGCCTTCCGTTCAGAGGGTACCGGGTTCGATTCCCGGCCGGGTCGGGGATTTTAACCATAACTGGTTAATTCCAATGGCACGGGGGCTGAGTGTATGTGTTGTCTTCATCATTTCATCCTCATCACGACGCGCAGGTCGGCTACGAGAGTCAAATGGAAAGACCTGCACCTGGCGAGCCGAACTCGTCCTGGGATATCGCGGCACTAAAAGCCATACGACATTTCATTTCATTTCACCAGGGTTGTTCAGAATATCCTCTGCTGCTTAAACAATACGTTCACGGAAGTCGTCCGAAGTGGGTACTTCAGTTCGATATAGTTTGTGTTTCATGTTCCCCCAGACATTAAAGTCAATTGGAATAAGGTCTGGAGACCTGGCTGGCCAATTGATAGTTCCACATCGTCCTGTCCACCGTTGAGGAAATGTCTGCACCATCGTGTAAAATCCACGTGGTTCTGCGTAGTCGAAGCGACGCGTCCTCTGAAAGCTCAAGTAACGTACTGTATCTACAGGAGCAAAGTAACATTAATAAAAAGATGATTAGTCCACGTAACCGACTTCCTACTACACCCATCCAGGTATTAATTCATAACCGGTGCTGGAAATTGCCTTCTCCTACTGAATGGGGATGTTCCACAGCCCATGAGTGCGATATAGTGGGTTCGAACTCCTCTGTCGACAGCCCTAAAGACGGTTTTCCGTGGTTTGCCATGTTCACACCAGGCAAATGCTGGTGCTGATCCTTAATTAAGGCCACGGTTGCTTCTTCACCATCCTAGCCCTTTCCTGTCCCGTCGTCGCCGTAAGATCTATCTGTGTCGTGGCGACGTACATCAACTCGTAAGAAAATGGTAATCAGCTGTCAAAGACACTGCACCCGTTGAATATGGTCAGGGTGCACTAGTTCTTCATGCAGTGTCCTACGTATGGTCCAAGTTGGTACACCAACGGCACGTGTTATACTACGCGTACGGCGCCCGGGATCATCGTTTACTATTGTTAGGATGCCCGGCTCCTTGGCAAAACGGTTAGCGTGCTGGCCTTTGGTTACAGGGGTCCCGGGTTCGATTCCAGGCAGGGTCGGTATTTGAACCATCATGGTTATTTTCCCTGGCATGGGGCTGGGTGTTTGTGTTGTCTTCATCCAGGTCACCTACGAGAGTCAAACCAAAAGACATGCACCTAGCGAGCCGAACCCGTCTTGGGATATCCCGGCACTAATATCCATACGCCATTTCATTTCCATTGTCAGGATGTCTTCTTCCGCGTCTAGAATTACACGTGGCCGTTTAGGCCATCGCTTCTGAAAGCGTGATGTAACACAACCTGCATCGCGAATACGCTGCAGTACAGCAAGTATCGTTACTGGATTCGGCACCCGTCTGTTGGGAAGCCTTTTCCGATAGATTCATGGAGGGTGACCCGTGTTCTGTTCTGCCACACGATACACTAGCAGCATATCATGGTAATCGTGGTATTCATATACTGGCATTATTCAAATACAACGACGTTGCGCAACACATCTGCGCAGCGGTTCATCATATATTCGCGGGCGTTGACTGTCGCGACCGATCGGACCTTGAAAAAAATAGCCCTCGTACTAGTACGAAGTAACTCGCGTACTAGTACGGACGATAATTCGCCTCTCTGACAGCTGTTATTCAGGTCAAGGTCAGACAGACAGCTCATACCTCTAGTCCGGTGGTTTCATGTAGGGGCGGGAACCCGTCCCACCACACCCCCGTCGCTAGGAACAGCACACGACCAAACCGGCACGTAACACGTCTAGTGAATTTGTCAAACTGCTTACGTGAAATATTCTCCCACAGTGTGATTTCAATACCATGGATTCTTTGGAGACCAACTCGCCGTATCCAGAAACACCCCGTGTTGACGTGTACGTAAATAAAGTTTCTTACGTAAACGAAAGAATGCGTGGGATAGGATTTCCAAGTGAGTAGTATCAGAATTGAATTGTCAAAGCACATCGAACGTTTTGCTTCATATCAATAAGGGACATGTTATAACAATAAAACGTACCTCCTCTTCGTGCTTCCAAATGAAAAGAACTTGTTCAATGGTAAATTAAAGCATTCTGCTTTTGCAGTGCCTATTAAACGTATCAAAATAAACGTTGCCAGGCTGAGTGGCTCAGACGGTTCAAGCTCTGGTTTCATGAACTTAGCAGGCTCGATCCTGGCTCAGTCCGCTGGTATTTGAAGGTGCTCAAATACGTCCGCTTCTGATCGGTAGAATTACAGGCACGTTAAAGAATACCCGTGGGCAAAATTCCGAAACCGCGCGTCTCCATTGGCACGTAAACATTTATTATTATTATTATTATTACTGAGCGAGTTGGCCGTGTGATTAGGAGCGCGCGGCTGTCAGCTTGCATGTCGTAAAGCCACCTACCAATATTATAATAAAAACTGTGTTAGTCCATTATTACTAACTATTACTAAATTAAAAGTTAAACGCCCCACTCAAACTCCGTAGCTGGTAATCTGTCAGAAAACACTACAGAAAACACTGAACTTTTAACAAGTCCGAATTATTATTAATCTTATAATTGCGGACATGTCTCCGGAATTACCGAAACATGTACTTACAAATTTTTTTACGTCGCACCGACACAAGTAGGTCTTACGGCGACGATGGGAGAGAAAAGGGATACAAGTGGGAAGGAAGCGTTCGAGGCCTTAATAAAGGTACAGTCCCAGTATTTCCCTGATGTGAAAATGGGAAATTACGGAAAACCATCTTCCCGGCTGCCGACAGCGGAGTTCGAATCCACTATCACCAAAATGCAAACTCACAGCTGCGCGCCCCTAACCACACGACCAACTTATTCTAACCTCTAATGCCGGACTGAGTAGCTCGGACGATAGAGCGCTGGTCTTCTGATCCCACCTTGGCAGGTTCGATGGCGGCTCAGTTCGGTGGTATTTGAAGGTGCTCAAATAAGCCAGTCTCGTGTCTGTAGATTTACTTGCACTAAAACACTGCGGTAAAAAATTCTGGCATTTCAGCGTCTCCGAAAACCGTGAAAATTAGTTAGTGGAACGTAAAGACATTATTATTATTATTATTATTATTATTATTATTATTATTAGTAGTAGTAGTAGTAGTAATATTATTATGATTACGGAAGTTATAATTAAGCGGGTCCATTACAGTCATCACTTTACCTATCGGCACTTACTGTCCAGTAATAAGCCTTCTGTCCGCCTGTGTGGTATAGTGGTTAGTGTGATTAGCTGCCACCCCCCCGAAGGCCCGGGTTCGATTTCGAGCTCTGACACGAAATTTGAAAAGTGGTACGAAAGTTGGAACGGGGCCCATTATGCCTCGGGAGGTCAAATGAGTAGAGGTGGTTTGATTCGTACCTCAGCCATCCTGAAAGTGGTTTCCCGTAGTTTTCCACTTCTCCAGGCAAATGCCGCGATAGTACCTAGCTTAAGGCCACGGCCGCTTCCTTCCCTCTTCCTTTTCTATCCCTTCCCATCCCCCGCAAGGCCCCTGTACATCCTAGCAGGTGGGGCCGCTTGGGCGAGGTACTGGTCATTCTCCCCAGTTGTATCCCCGACCCAATGTCTCACGCTCCAGGACACTGCCCTTGAGGCGGTAGAGGTGGGATCCCTTGCTGAGTCCCAGCGTAAACCAACCCTGGAGGGTAAACATATTAGGAAAAGGCAGAATAAGCCTTCTATTACAAATGCCCGGCGGCAATTCCACAGTAGCTCTTTTTCCTTCGAGCAATGTTCACGATGGATGAAACTACGGTTTTTGAAATTTGTCTCATTAATAACAATTTCACTGAATACTTATAGTCTTTTCTTTCAGTGCCCACCGTCCTTTCATTGACCTGAAAAGTTTATGAATAAGCATAGACAACTCGCATTGTCTATTGTCAGAAGTTCATCGTAGAGTGTCGCAATAACAGCACAGAAATTTTGCGCCCATTTTTCATTACTTATTAACTATTTCCTTTAATTTTGTCAGCTTGGATCACTGAGTAATGCCAATGACGTCTTATAAATCATACACAACTACACAACACTTGATTCGCATGCATGTGGTGGTACGGATCTTCGACGTCACTGTAAGAATTCTGTGTACTTTTCACACAGACTACCCTAGACCGGTTTTCGAGTACAGCAAGTGGCCAGGCACGTGAGTCAACCTCTCCTACTTGCCAAGCCTTTAGGGGAAGTGCACAACAACATGTGTTGGCCTGCGATAAGAAAGCCCTATACTCTGCTACTGTACTTCCACTACGCGTGGACAGAATGACGTAACCGGCGTATCCTACTACGGCCGTTCAAAACACATTAGCTCCTGAAATATTTGGCTCAGTTATGGGCAAACTAATAGGACAAGGTAAAAAGTACATAGCATATATTGTGAGATGTATTTTTCTTTGCCGACTAGCTTAATATCTGCACGTATACCCCTAACACCCTGTATATGTGACTGGACCATTTTGCATTTATTAGTATATGTGTGGTGTGCTTGTTCCCTCGTTTTCCTCGTTCATGTTGCAGCTTGTGCGCGCAAACTCCATCCTGAAGCTGCTGTTTCCTGAAGCGCCCGAGGACTGGTACATCACAGGATGTCATGGGAGCTCAACATTTGGTGCTGCTGATTGCAAGTCATGTGTCTGTTTTCCACCTGGTGCGTTGTACGCTGTCCTTACTGGCCATTTGAACACCGTCTTCTTGCACATTGAACTGTCCATGTGTGCCCTGTGTTGTTTCTCCTATGTCACTCCATGACCAAGTAAGACTGTTCCTAAGTTATTCTATATGCATGAATGGAACCATACTCGACGCCGAGAAAATCTGACACTAATCTGGTGACGCCTAAATGCATTATGAACATATCTTGTGGACTTATATCTATCCTTGAACGTTCTTGTACTCTGCGACGCAGTGACACCTTCCTGAGTGCACAAGACTGTATGCTACCTGCTTCGTCTCGGCCCCCAGTGGTCCTCTTTCGGCGGGGGGGTGACTGTGGCGTTATTAAAATAGAAACTCTTATTGAATCATATACCTTCGACAATCTACGGTTATTGGACATTTATTTAAATTGTGTCTATTTTTGACACTTGTAATTCTTATTCTCTGCTAATGACCTTGGGTTCCCAGCCTAGTAACTGTGTTGAACTATTATATTACCACGTTCATATGAGGCTGGAGTTCGACTATATTTGAAGTATAAATTAAGAAAGACTTCGTATTTCGTGAACTTGGATTATATCTGCCATAGCACTTTGGACGTTTGGCGACTAAGTACTTGCTCTGCCTATACGTGGAGAGATGAACTTTCCGTTGTATAGTTACTCTATGTGTGTAGCTTCTAAACGTGTAATTGCACTGTAGGCCAGCTACGGGGACTGCTACGCTATCTATCAGATTGAATGTAGCAGTGAAGAGTGTGATGTGACAGTTGCTCGCCAGGGCGCGTATCTAGTCTTCCAGGTGTCGCGCCTAGCGGCGAACTTGGTAGCGCTGCATTTTGCGCAGGAAGTCTTGGAGGCTGGTTGTAGCAATGATGGCTGCGGAGACTGTTACCAGAACGATGTGTACTCCAACTGGTGTTGGATGATAAACAAAAAACCACATCGAGTAATGGGAGTTTAAACATTTTATTTTGGTGTATAATATGTGTGTTAATTTGTAAATATGTAATTATATAGGTAGTTTATTTATACTTGTGGAGTGATTATGTTAGGTCGAACTACGAGGTGAGTTATCTTGGCATAAGGCTTGCTTGTAAGTATTTTAATGTATCATTGCTATTAATATTATTTTACTGTGCGTGTGGGTGTTCTATTCGAATTGGTGTGAAATATGAACATTGTGGACATCTAAGTTTTGTGATGCCGTGTTCTGCTCCAAGTGTACGTGCGGTATATAACGGTAGGCCATCCTTGTGCTAAGATAACATTTTGAAAATATTTATCGTGTCCTTGTTTTAAATTTGTCTTTCTCTTCGCTCGGGCTTTACCTTTCGGTGTTTTTGCTTGTGATTTTTCTTGTAATGCCCGTATGCGTGTGCCGCTTTTCTTTAACCGTGGCATTTTATCGTTTTCTTACGTGTTGTATTGTTGGCGTACATTCGTGTTTCTGCTTGTCTCCTTGTGCGAATTGTGTTGCTTGTCGCATGTTTTGGCTATCCTGTGCCCGTATTTTGACCTAACACTGCACCTACATTTCTCTCTATAATTTTCTTTAATTTTTTTTACATTACTATTATTATTATTAGTCACCTTTGGTAAGTTGAATTATGCTTAATTTTCTTGGTGAATACTTGAGTTGAGTCTGGTTTAGTTATATTCTTTCCCTTTGAGGGCTTTAAATTAAATATCACTCCATTGTTGGTGTAATATCGTACAAATGTTATCAGTTTCAACAATACAAGTAACGTTTAGTAGGTCGAGGGCTGGACACCCCTGGAGAATAGGATGGTTCCTTATCTTATCTTTTCGTGTGGGTATTGTTGTTATTATCTCCTCGTGCCTGACAGTTATGTATCATTATTAGTGTGAAGGGTGTGTGCATTGTGTCTGCCGCAATGACTGTATCGTGTATTATACTCCATAAATTATTCGTTGTATTGATTTTTTTCTTCTGAATCTGTTGGTTCTATATTGGGTTCTGGGTTATGCTAAGTGATCTGTTCGTGTTTTTCCTGATGTTACTGTGGCTCATGTTTACGTTTGTTTACCAAGGTTTGGTGATTGAAAATTTATTGTAACTTGGGATATTTTTCTTTTAAACGGTGCCGTGTGAGCTTGTGATTGTAACATGTTCGTAATCGTGGCTTGATTTGACTGTCACGTTCCGTGGTGCTGCCTTCGTATCCGAGTTTGTGTGGGCCATTTACTTCCACCGTGTGCTGTCACAGTCCTCGATTTGCTAACCCCTTAAATGTTAAAATTTCATTTAATTTTAGAATACGTCAAACATGTGCGTACCATGGTACCTACGTAGTTTTCCTGATGCATCAGTATATAGGTATATAAAAAATGGTTGTTTGTAAAGAAATGAATGATTTTATTTATTAGAAATGAATTTCCTTGTACTTATATTATTCGTTGGTTTTCTGAATATTTATTTTACCCTAAATGTTGGGTGCTAATTGTAAGTTCAATACTTTTCTCAGGTTATTTAAATTTTATCCAAAGGTTTAAATTGTAGTGTAAAAAGATTTATTTATTATATTTTATTTTAAATTTTTTGAATATTTCTGGTGTCATTTCTTGGTGTGTTTGCTAAGCAATTTCCTGATCCCGTCCTCTCTCTTTAAATGGGTAGGCTCCTGGTCCCTACATGCTTCCTCTTGTCTATTTCCTTGGGTATGTTTTACTGTCTTATCTTATTTTTGCTCTGCTGAAAATTTATTGTAAGCGCTCGTCCCTATGACCATCGTCATTTTCTCATACTTATTAGGGGCGTTGCATATGCGTCATCTGATCGAAGGTTACGCTACCTTGTGGTACATACACACCTTTAAGAAAAGTTCATAAATGTTTGCTTTTAGAACATTAGACCTTCTAGGTCTTAACTGCACTCGATCACATACTTAGACTTAAATCACTACATGTTTGTCAAATTTGTAATATTTTATAGGACTTGCGTTAGATAAGAAACGCCTTCATTTGGTTTCCACCCTTTGGTTTGGATGGTAACGACAACCCCAAAAAGGAAAAACGCCCAGAAAGGGAAGGGAAGAGAGAAAACAACATTGGTGACCGTAAAACACAATCACAAGGTCCAACCGGAAAATACTTCTCCTAACCTTAAACTAGATTAACATGACTTAAGATTACGGTATGGCACAGGAACAGAATACGATAATTATTTAAACAATCCATACCCAAATACCTAATTACATTACATTTAAGGTATCATGCCAACTAAAAGATATGGCCAAGGATACAATTTTCAATACACGAGGAAAACAATAACCTAGGAAACCAAGATAGTTATCTCCACAAAACACCTTTCAATACATACAACCAACCCTACCAGGATGGCTACACAATAACGTCACCATCGACAAACTGAAACCAGGAGGCTAACGTTACATAGGGGAAGAAACCTACAGGCAAGCACCAACTCAAGGATGCAGAATGATTCCCATAACAGAAATGCTAAGAGAAACTCCCGTCCATACATAATATTACGAAACCAAGATCCTGACCCAGGAAAAGGATGTTGAAAAACGTTACACAGAACTACAAGTTAATTAAGCTTACAACCTCCTTTTAGTTTAATTTAAAACGGAATAGAACCACCAATCAGTGAGCCAATTAACAAGATTTTAACCCTTTAAGTACATGACCAAGGTCAAGAAATAAATTTTGCAATAAATCAATTTTAATTCCACGTATACATTCCATGCAAAACCCAAATAAACAAGAAACAGGATAGGATATAGTTTACCCTTTTTTATACTACCATTAAGAGAAACTCCCAGAAACAGGATACTAGGTAAGGATCAAAATTCATGGGTTACAGTAAATGATTACTCAAAACAAGATGAATGTAGAGGCTGCAGTTGGAGACATCAAGATCTTTCAGATGGAGGGTACGCGTATAGTTGGTCATCAGCAACGAGCCAAAAGCAACACCAAGCACAGAGTAATAGGAGGGAAGCAGAGGTTATGAAACACAATCTTAAACACCATGATGAATCGGGATAGAAATTGGCCAAAAGGAAATAGGAGTGTTACCCAATCTAAAATCATATTTCTCACAATGTTACCACACATACAAACATATACCTTAACAATCAGTTAAAAGGTTCAATAAAGCAACTTAATTAAGCCAACGCCTTTGAATATGGGAGCACAGATCTGACAATATTCCCTACCGGCTATCCACAAGAAATCTCGGACAAATCAGGACTAGAAATAAGTGATATCCGTAGACTCACACTGTGGCCACTCAGTCACAGGTACCTCACCAAATATAGTACAAGGTAAATAAGACATGAAAGGTAGGTCATGAACCAGGTAGCTGGAAAACACTCCACATAACAGAGAAATAAGAAACACAACTAAACAACCACATCACCAGATAGTGGGAAGGTTTCAATGCCGCCTATGAAGCACCAGCCGATCCCATACTCAACTGGCGCACCGTAGGACGAAAAGATGATAAACGATAGCCAAGGTTTTCAAACACTCCAGAAGGAAAAGGACCAATAGGCTGGCAGGTTATTTCGAGAAGAACTTTATAGTACAGGATAATTGCATGATTACGTCAGATTACTAGGGTATGCAGAGAATTAAAATCAAAAGAACAGACCAGGTCATACAGAAATCACACTTTATATGCAAGCAGACAAGACACATCAACAGTGAGTTGTAAATCCATGCCAGAGTTTATTTCCCAATCTACGGGGACACAGGATAAATTAAAGGCAACACCGCCCATACCGAAGCGCCATAACAAGTAACCAATACTACCCGACAACAATACAACTATAATGGACCACAACGGACATGCGTTAGCTAAAAAGGGAGGAAAACAGCAACTACCCTCAACAACATGCCGTGAAGCCATCATTCCACCTCACAAGGTAAACCTAAAACCAAACCACGGTACCGTTTACAACATTACTAAGTCAGGACCGAAACCAATACCTACTAGGCACGAAAGAGACCGCACTCCTCAGGTTCAGGATCCATAGGTGCAATACGTAAAAAACACCACAATAACCAATAGACTGGGCGGGACGACATGGAGCTACAACTCGTTTGAATAACATACTACAAGAATAATACACCACATTAGAGACTAAAACCAGGGAAGTAAGGACTTCAGAAGAGTGTAGAATTAATACCACCTGCAAGCAGAAATACACTAAGAAACCACTAGGTTAACAGCTACTACCGGGAAGAAAAACCCAAAAAAACAAATAAGGTTAGCCGGGGCAGGATTTTTCTCACCAGAAAACAATCGGTACAAGAATGATTAGGAATAGATAACTAAGTAAACCGGGAATTCACAACAGATAACAGAAATGCCCCAGAGAAGGACATCAGAGCACTCGCAACCTAGGGAATCGTGTCACCAGAAGTTGGAGACAGAAGGCAGTGAAGACTGTGAAGTCCATGCCGTAAAGGCAAACAGCCAACCACCACCAATTCCGATTGACAGAGTTCCGCCATTGCCAATACCCACAGGCAAAACAAAACATACCCAACAGGACCTAACACCGGGTATATCCAGATCCTAGTCAATTTACACCAACAAGATAACCAAAAGATGATTCGTTTCAACAAATGCACACCAAACAATACCACAATTGGAATAGATAACCGAAATATTACCCGCAAGGAATCAGATAACAAGAACTAGGACCAAAAACTAGGACAGGGCAAGATAAATAGGGGTTAGGAGACTAACAGCTTTCCTACCGGATTAACAACAACGCACAGAGCAGAAATTGCCTACAATTTTCCAAAATGAGTACCAAACCAAGGCAACAGCAGTTCAAGAGTCAATAAATAAATTTATGATCAAAATTTTGGAAACGTAAATGATCAGGATATAATCGAATTATGATAGACGGAGCTGACCTGCACCCAGACCCAAAGAGTAGTTCGATATTAACAATTAAGAAATTGGGTACCAATAGAGCAAGAGAAAGTACACACGCTTCTCGCAAACCACAATTACCTTTTCAAAATACAATGATTAGAACAAGTACACTCTAGAAAGTACTACATGGTCATGCCAAGAATCACTGGAGGCGTGAACGCAGCAGATAAGGTACCAAAAGCTTAAACACGTGGTAAAACTTCGCACCCTACTAAGCAACCATGTTTGACAGGAAAAGAAGTTAAGTACAATAAGCAATACCGAAAACTCCTCAAAATAAATACAGTACACGAGAAAAGGAGAAAAAAATTACATGATTAAATTCACACCAGACCAGAATAATTACATAATAACCCACGGTGACCTATCAAATTTGCTCACTGAAAAGTAGCTCTCATCCGCAAATCCAAACATGCATTAACCTGTTTTTAACTGGGATAAATGAACCCGTCTAATCCTCTTCGCGATGGGGTCACTCACCAGTACCGACACCGGAGATAAAAACTGTAAAATAGGACAGGGACCATGATACCGAGGAGCAAGTTTGACTGAAAATTTGTTAATAGCCTTGCTAATGGGATAGGTCTTGACAAAAACTTGATCTCCAAACTTCAGCCTAGGTGACTTTCTACCCTTGTTATACTTAACCCTGCCTTTCTCATAGGATACTGACAACTTCTTCTTGGCTTCATCCCAGATTTTCTGAACGTCATTTGGTTTAGACAAGTCTGGAAGAAGATTATCAATGCCCAGAACATTGGATATAGGGGAGTACGGGGTGTAGCAGAGTATAAGTGACATGGGGGTTTTACCATGAGTTTCGTGTGTGGCAGAATTGAAGGCATGAGCCAACCAGTGCAGGCAAGGGTCCCACTTGGAATGGTTATTGTGATGATATGCAACTAGAGCAGATTTGAGGTTCCTGTTCATTCTCTCGGCGTAAGAAGGGTTAGGATAGTATGGGGTAGTGGTGACATGGGAAATGCTCAACTCAAAAAGGTACTTCTTAAACAAGTGACCGGTGAAAGCACTGGCATTGTCAGAAACCAGAAACTTGGGGGGGCCGAAGGATGCGAAGATAGATTTAAGGCAACTTATAGTCGTACGAGCAGTCGTAGATCTAGTGGGGAAAATCCAAGAGAATCTAGAAAACGCATCAATAGCAACGAAGATATGAGTGTTTCCCAAGGTAGAGCGAGGGAGCGGACCTACAAAATCGATGAATAACATTTCCATAGGACGAGAGGCTTGTGAGGAAGATAATAGACCCACACGGTTGTTCAAACTAGGTTTACTGATAGAACAAATTTTACAGGACCTAATCATGTTTCGGATATCACCATCCATTCTTTTCCAAACGAAGAATTGTCTAATTTTCTGCCTAGTTTTAAAGGTGCCTAAATGGCCACCAATGGGACAAGAGTGATAGTACTTGAAGATGATTGGCACTAAAACCTTGGGAACAACTATTTTGAAATTAGCATCCCTTCGACCTTTACAGCATAAGACACACTTCACCGGAGAATAAGGTTTGACCACAATACCATCACTAATTTTGTCGATGATTTCTCTCAAATCAGGATCAGCCTTTCGATGATCTGCATACTCATGGTACAACAAAGGTACATCCGAAAGAATGGCACCCACACTAGCAACATTAGTTTCATCATATTCTTCAACCTTAGATTTTTCATCAAGACCAAAACTCCCGTCAAACATTCTACTAAGGCTGTCAGCGATGACATTTTCCGACCCCCTAATATGCTTTACTTGAAAACTGAAGGCTGAGATCCTAAGCGCCCATCTAGTGATTCTGCCCGTTCTTTTGGGACGGTTCAAGACCCAAGACAGAGCCTGATTATCCGTTTCTAGATCGAAATTTACATGTTCAATGAAAGGTCTGAATTTTTCAAGAGCAAACAGCACGGCCAAACATTCTAATTCATAGATGGAGTACTTACTCTCCAGATCATTGAGGATCCTAGACACATAGGCAACCGGTCTACGACCATCCTCATATTCCTGTAGTAATACACCAGCAACTGCTTTTCCTGAGGCATCGGTTTGTACAATAAAGCGTTTACTAAAGTCGGGTATAGCCAACACAGGAGCATTTGACAAGGCAAGCTTCAGGGTCTCAAAGGCTTCTTGCTGGGAGGGGCTCCAGATGAACTTGACATCCTCACGTCTGAGATGATTTAGAGGAGCTGCTATCTCTGCAAAATTTGGAATGAACTTCCTGAAGAAGTTCACCATGCCCACGAACCGTGCGATGCCTTCGACATCTTTAGGGGGTTGAAAGTCCCTAATAGCCTGAGTCCTAGAGTGGTCGATGGAGACACCATCAGAGGAAACCACATGTCCAAGGAAAGACATACTCGGCTTAGCAAACGCTACCTTAGACAACTTAACAGTTAGTCCAGCTTTTCTCAAGCGATCCAGGACTTCTCTAAAGTGTTCGACATGTTCTTCAAAGGAATTTGAGAATATTCCAAGGTCGTCAAGGTAATGAAAGACGAACTTGAATTTAATACCTGAGAGTATCGAATCTAACAGTCTCGTAAGAACGGCCGCACCACAAGAGATTCCGAACGGGAGCCTCAGAAATTCATAAAGGTTCCAATCAGTAATGAAAGCAGTCAGTGGAATGGATGACTTAGACAACGGGACTTGGTAATACGCCTGATTGAGATCTAACACAGTGAAAAACTTGGCTCCTGAGAACCACCCAAAACAAGTGTGCAAATCGGGTAAAGGGATTGATTGCAAGATGATCTTGCGGTTCAAAGCCCTGTAGTCGATTACATCACGATAGCCCCCAGAGGGTTTAGGTACTAGAAAAACTGGAGATGCATAGGGAGAAGTGGACGGTCTGATGACCCCATCGGCAAGCATCTGATCGATAATCTTTTTGAGTTCTAACATCTTAGATGGTGAAAGACGGTAAGGAGGAGATCTAACAGGGGTGTTATCAGATAGCTCAATCTGATACTCAAGAACATCAGTAACTCCTAACTTGCTAGTGAACACATCGGGAAATTGGTGGCACAAGTCACGCACACGATTAGCTTGCAGATAATCCAAATGACTAAGATCCAACTGATTTATTTCGTTGTTCACCCTAGGTAGCGGCCTACCTACACAAGAAACACTGAAGGTACACAAAGGAGCATCAATAATATCAAATTTACAATTTGGGGAAAATTTAAAGTGAAATTTTCTAGCCTGTAGGTCCAAAATTAAACCAGTTCTTGTCAAGAAGTCCATACCTAAAATCATGCTACACGCTAGCTTGGGAGTTACCAAGCACAGAACCTTCGAAGTAAAATTACCAATACGCAATTTCACATCAACGGACCCTAAACTTTTCATATTATCCTTATTAGCCGTGACACATGCAACATTGACCTTCTTCAACTCAGGCAGTTTACAAGGGGACCTCATTTCATCATACCAATTAGCATCAATTAAGGTGACGACGCTACCCGAGTCCATAAGAGCAACAATGGGTTCGTTAATCAGTTCCACCTTCGCGAAGGTACTTTTAGACTCAACCAAAGCAGAGATCTTATTACATTCCTGCGGGCAAATAACCTTTTCAGAATCCACGTAAAATTCTGGCGCAAGCGATTCACCAGAATTACCATTAGGTCTTAGTCATTGACTGCGTTTTCGGAACGAAGTAGGGCAATTATTTTTAAGGTGCTGCCTCGAGCCAAACAAATAACAAGGACCAGAGCCACGCTTGACTGAGGGGCAAGCATTCCTAAGGTGATCACGTGACCCGCAATTATAACATTTTTTGGGAGACCCACTATCCCTAGTCTGAGGCGAAACAGGGTTCACAGTAGGAGGAGGGTGGCAGATAGGTCTTGCTGCATCCACGTGCTTTACATCTTCAGCAAAGGTACACGCAGCTTCTAATTCAAGAAAATTAGTCGGACTCTTCGTGAGGGAGAGGTAGGATCGATAGGCAGGGGAAATACCTTTCAGAATACGGGCCACCATTTCCTCTTCTGGCACCGAAATTCGAAATACCTTGCAATAAAACTGCAAGTCTAGTATATAGTTTAAAAGATTCTCATGGAGCAATTGAGTCCGAAAGCAATACTGAGGAATCAAACTTTGCAATGCCATGGAAGGAATAAATTTAGATAATACAAGTTCATGAAATTCCATAATCGTTAAATTATTTGAAATTGCTTCAGAGATTTCACGTTTCAAAATTCCCTCACAATGAGAGAATAAGGCTCGGAAAATTCCTAAGTCATCAACAGAATACACACTACCCGACTCTGTCATTTCTACCAGGAACCTCAGAAACCTGGTACTTTCTTCAATAGAATTGACGGAGAAATTTTTAACTCCGTTGAAAAGATCCTTTAGTGAAGAGTGAGAAGGAGCACAATCTAAACGGGCTAACAGATTCTCAAGAACAGGGGAGACTGCACAACATGAAGCTTGATTATTAAGTGAGGCATCAGCATGACTAGAAGCATTGTTAGAATTAGGAAATGAGGAGGTTTCCCTCTCAACAAGCGATAAATTCTCCATATCCTTACTTGCTAGCATTATGTCTAGTTCAGCAGAAATACTAGAAGCAATGGTTAACAGCTTAGTACTTTCAGAAACAAGACTGGGTTGGGGACACATAGTAATCAAATCTTGGATGCGGCCTAAATAATGCCACACCCTAGCCTTAAGTCTGTTAATCTGCCCCTTAGTGGGGGAAGTTTCAATGAATTCTTGACTGACAATCTCAGTTTCGGTAAGAGAATCGGTAATTAAATTTAGGGACTCACCAAAGTCGCAGCACATCTTAACAGAATCTAGATTAATAGGAACCTGGACATGCGATGTCAGCAAAGCAGCGCACTCAGCAACAGTGTTAGCAGGATTGATACCCCTGATAGTGAGTTCATAAACTAGCTCTGATTTCATGAGCTGGTATGGGAACAGCACAGCCCTCGCCATAGTTGATGTACATGAAACAATAAATTAAAAAAATAATCGAAATAAAAGCGTTCCTTTCACAGGAAGATACATTACAAGTTTCAGTTTTTACTCTCTTTGGATCCTCAAATAATTTAAAGTTCCCCCATGACCAGGTTTCTTAAAGGGACAATGCAAAAAACCCAGGTAGTTGGCACAAACAAAATAGATAAGCTTCATGAAAGGGAGATTAAAGCATATAGTACACAGTGCAAAATAAATTTAATGAAGATACAACAGACCTACGGGTAGATCCAAGCAAGAGGCACAAAAATCAATTAACCACGCTCTGCTACCACGAACTGAAGCACTTAGAGCAATTAAAGCCGCAATTACCCCAAGTGACAGCACCAAAGGTCTGACCATGCACCCAAGAAGGCACGGTTCAGATACATGGAAACGTGCTAGACAAACACTTTAAAAAGGAAGAAAGGCACTTACCATAAGAAAACAACTGAGCCCCCAAGGAGCGGATAAAGTGCACCTGGTCATATCAAATTATCACCCCTTTAAAGGAAAACACCAACACCTTGGGGAACAAAGAGATATTTAATCAGCAAAATTAAGTAATTAACAAAATTGAAAGGAATATCCTCGCTGGAAAAATAAAATTAAATATAAAAACTTAAAACTCAAACTAAAACCCTACGGTCGACCGTTAATAAAGAAAATAATTATTTAGTTTTTTAAAGGACTTAGTAACACTACGTAGATTAATGAAACACCTCATCAACTCATAAGGTTTCTTACAAACCAAAAGGTTTCCTTGACCAGTACCTAAGTTTTTCAAACATCTTTTCAACCTAGAAAAACAACCTTGGCAGAAAGAGGTTTTTTGTTTTAATACTGAAAACCTTGTTTAGGATGTATCCAAACGAGCCCCTACAAGGATGGGTAGGTATCACGTACACTTTTCTCGAAATCAAAATAATAATAATAATAATAATAATAATAATAATAATAATAATATTAATAATAATAATAAGGTGCGAGACACCGGGAAGAAAAAAACACTGAAGGAAAAATTAAAATGCCCAAGAAAAATTAAAGGGGCCAAGGTAAACCGCCCACAAGCCAGAATTCATAACAGGCACACCAATACAAGTCAACAATCCCTTCACAACAACATCAACAATCTTAGCATTGCCATGGCAACGACCAACAATGGGTCAAGGGAAGGAAGGGGCCAATCACAAGACTCAAAACAACAATAGGCGAATACTTACAAAGGACAATAGAAAACCGGACCCAGAAAATTACCCAAATAACAATAAAAGAAAAATTAAATTTAAAAATAAAATTAAACAGAGAAGCAAGAAAAGAAAAAAGAACCGGAACAGAATATACACGTAACCCCCACATCCCTGGAGCGACTCGCTTCGTGAATTATTCCAGTTAAATAATAGCCTTTTACCACAAAACTTTTAGGCCTAGAAAGCCATTAATAAACATCAAGTTTCCAAATTACGATTTCGAAGAATCCAAAAAATTCGTTCACATAGCACGCAAGTCCCTTGTTAACAGACGTAAATTACACATGCTATAAGTTCCAATTAACAAGCCAAAAATTTGAAATTCCACAAGGCAAGACTTAGTGTTTAGATGACGCAAATTACATCGTGTCGCACACACTTTCTTCACATAGGGAAATTTTCAGGTCTTTCACAATAAATCAGTAAAAGTTTAGTTGGAACAACACTTACAGTTTCATGCTGATGAAGTTGTGAGGACGCATCGGTAGTACATTTTACTTACGTATTTTGCATAAAATACAATTTCCAGGCGAGAAATATTAAACAAAAATAACTTGCAGTTTTCACCAGGGCAAAGCCCTACCAATGTAACCTTAACCAGGCTCGAACATTTTTGGAGAAATCATCTCGCTAGGGAGAGAGAAGCCCCACACATCCATCTCCTTCTCACAAAACAGCAATGGCGTCTTTCCGAGATTCCACAGTGCACAGCCACAGCGATCACATGTACACAGAGGATGACCCACCGAGTGGTAACGTAGTTCGCGAGGTAATACATACCTACGCCACTAGAGTGCAGGAGAATACAGTAAGGCACAGACAGGACGTGCATACAGTCAGCTGGACAACAAATAACCTTTTCAGCGGCGAAGTTTCTAGCTTATAAGTTTTGAAAGGAAGGAATAACGAAGCGGCGAACCACTTTTAAGAACACATTTTTACTACAGCCATGTGGCTAGTTCAAAAATATTTACCGAGAGGGAAAAATTGTTACGCAGGTAACAGAGCTATCACATGTTAAGAAATATGTGTCATTACCTTGAGTTGCTGGGCCTTCGGAACGCACTTTAGTTTGCGCCGCACACAATAAACTGGAGCAATGACAGTGTCAATACCGGCTTAACGCGCCCAGCCTTTATAGTATCTCAAGCGGAAGTTAGTGAACTCTTTACAGATAGGCTGGATGCTTGTACACACGCCAAATGTTATTTGGCTGGAGAAATTATTCACAAAATTTCGAATTGTTTGATAGATGCAAGAGATTGAGGGGGGAGGCACAAGAACAAAATAATTTTCAAAACTAAAATCAGCCACCTCTAAAATCTAGCTTTCTCTTAAGAATTAATTGTCCTTAATCGCGCCAGAGGGGGAAATTTTCCCGATGGTAGAGGCATCTGACAGTTGAAAATCCTAGTGCCTTGCATAATATTATGTCAAGTACAATTTCATAGACGGCCTTATAGAAGGCACGCTGTTCGACCGGACGGGGGAGGTGCACCCTCAGTACAGACCGCCACCCCCTAAGCTCTTACCACGGTATGAAGAGCTTTGAAATCTTGAATCTTGCCATGCATAATTTTTGAGAAAAATCACTTGATAGAGAGTCCTTTCTTGGATGTTTGTTTAAGTAGGGTAGATCAGATAGTGTTTGCGAGGTAATAGAACTTCGGACTGTTGCGCCCAGAGTCGATGGCAAGAGCGGCTGCCACTGACGATGACTGGATGCGGCCGCCCGGACTCCCAAGGTATCTTGAGGTAACATTTTCCCGTATACCGTGGAGATCAACCAAGGCGATGGTCACAAAGTACCAAATAGCATTGTTGGGGCCAAGGATAGAGTGGGCTTTTGGAATCCAGCTTAAAAAGATTTCCCAAGGATGATAGTCCCAAATAAGGCAGTTTAGACGGGGGTCTCGGAACAAGGCGGGCCCATACCCCGCGCCGGCATCTCTCGCAGGTTGACACGATGTGGCCTCAGGTGAATGTTGGGCACAGTAACATTGAACTTTGGGGCAACAGTAACTCACAGATGTTGTAACGTGTTGTGCAGGTAAGGTTGGCGACTTTGGACGACGAGTGTACGAATTTTCTGACACACGTTTGGAGGCACGGTCCTTAAGGGCAGAATGGTAATGAAATAATATTCAAGGGAAGATTTTCAAACAAGTATTTAAACAAAACATAATAAAAGTTAACTTAGGATATAACTTAAATACATAGAATATTTCACAACCCTCAGGGGAAGAAGGCCTCCTAATTCTAACTTGTTTGTATAAAACTTAAACTAATAAGATACTAAGGGAAGAAATATAATTAAATCAGTAACATCATCACTTGGAGGCATATACTCTAATGAGAAAGCGAAGGCCTTCACACAGGTTTTACTTCAGACAGGTGGACCCCTATAATTCTTTCGTTTCTTGGGTTACTCACCAAAAGGGTGACAGGAGTAAGGAAAACCAAGTATAATGCAAGTTCCATGAAATATTGGGGCGAGCTTGACCGCGGGATCTACATTTTTAACCATAACCTGATCTCCAACTTTCTAAATTGGTTGGTCTTTGTCCACGGTCATATCCAATTTTTACTCTCTTATGAGAGGCCTTAAGGTTATTTCCAGCTTTTCTCAATAAATCCCGGATATTCTTTGGATCTACTGACTTTGGCAATAGCTCATTGATCGACAAAAAATTTGACAAAGACATATTTGGGGCAAACTTGACATAAGAGAAAGTGGAGAAAACTCGTGGGACTCATGAACGGCCCAGTTAAAGGCTTATGATAACCAGTGAAAGGAAGTGTCCTAACGAGAATGGTATTCGTGGTGGAAATCTGTAACGATAGTTCGGGGATTATGAATAACCCGCTGAGCTAGCGATGGCTGTGGGTGGTACGCAGACGTCGTGATATGTGAATAGAAAGATCGAAACAGAACTTACGAAATAAATTTGAGGGGAACTCATTAGCGTTATCAGAAACAATATATTGACAGGGTCCAAAAGATGGAAAAATTGTGTTTAGACAAGGAACAGTGGACTGATCAGTGTCAATCCTAGTCGCAAACAGCAATGAGAATCCTCTGAAACCATCTACGCACACAAGAATGAATTTATTCTCATTCCCTTTAGACTGAGGGACGGGTCCGATGTAATCGATGTACAATCGCTAATTAAAGAAGACTTACATCCTTTAACCAGTTCCCTAATCTCGCCATCCATACTCTTCCAGATAAACATATCCCTTATCTTTTCTCTAATTTTGAAGACGCCTAGATGTCCATCTAATGGGGCCTCATGGTAATACTTGAAAATCATAGGCGGTAGAACAGCTGGAACAACAATTTGCATCTTCTGATCTTGCCTTGAAGGGCAACACAGAACCCCATTCATCAAAACATAATAGACAACATGTTCCCCAGAAAGAAGGGTTTCCATAATAGGAGCCAGCACTGGTCTTCACGTTGGTATTTCGCTATATCATGAAATATCAAAGGGGCGTCAGTTAGAATGGCACCTATAATAGGAGGTGTTGAAATAAAACGCAAAGGGCTTTTCTTCGAGTCAACAACATCAGAATCGCCGGGAAACATTCGGCTTAATCCATCTGAGACAATATCTTCAGATCACCGAATGTCTCGCACGTCAAACTGAAACGCTCATATCCGATTCTCCCGGTAAGACGCGGCTAGCAAGAACCCACCTCAGAGAATTATTGTCAGTCTCTAATTGAAGTTGAACATTCTCAAGGTAAAGACGGAATATTTCTAAGGGGAATGGGACGGCCAGTCCTTCTAACTCGTACGTAGAGTGCTTGGCATTTTGGGGTGACAAGGTTCAGGACGCATGGGCGATTGGCCGCCATTCCAGTTCAGATTACTGAAGAAGAACCGCAGTGACCGCGGATGGAGAGGCGTCTGTGTGTACAATTAATTCCTTGGAGAAATCTGGCATAGCCAAGACCGGGGCGTTTCACAGAGCTATTCCTAAAGAAATCTAGCAACCCCCTTAGCATCCTTGCCAGGCCTGAAGTTACGGATTGCATGCGTTCTGGAATGATCGACTGAAACTCCATCAAGTGAAACTATATGCCAAAGTAGGACATAGATGGTTAATCAAAAGATACCTTTTACAACTTGAGCGTCAATCCAGTTTTACGAAGGCGTTTTAGAGCTTCATCTAGATGAGCAAAGTGTTCTTCAAAGGTTTCAATAAAATTAACAACATCATCTAGATAATGGTACAGATATTAAAATTTAATATAGCAGCCTAGTAAGACAAGCCGTGCCCGTGGGGAGGCCGAATGGCACGCGGTTGTATTCATACAGATTCCATTCTGTAGCCAAGGTAGTTCGATGTTTTGATTCTTCCACCAGACGTATCTCATTACAGACTTGGTTGTGATTCACGATGGTGAAGAACTTAGACTCCCGAAACTAAGAGAAACATGAATGCAAGTCGTGAAGGGGTACTGGTTGTAGAATAATCTTACGATTCAACGCCCAGTAATCAATTACCGACCTGAAGCCATCTTGAGGTTTCGACACCAGAAAAAAGGGTTAAGAATACGCCGACTTCGAGGCTCGAATGATACCATCCCTCAGCATTTGGTCGATGATGTCATTGAGGGCCTTCATTTTCGGCGGAGATAACCTGTAGGGAGGGGGGAATATTACGGGGTTCGAATCCGTAACCTCAATTTTGTATTCAGTTAAGTCAGTCACACCTAGATTTTCCGAAAACACGTCGGGAAATGACTGACATAGAGTTAGCCGAAACACATTTTATAGAAGAAGAAACATATTCAGGATATTTACATCAGTACTTCAGGTTGTAATACCATTCTACCGACATGGTGGACACAATACTTCCTGAATCTAAAAGGGCCGTGACCAGTGCGATATCTCAATTTTGAGGAAGGGCACGAAGCCTGGAGTATCGGAGGCACCTTTGAGGCCGAAGATGGACTTCCTTCTTGGTTATGTGAAGTAGTAGCCTCAGGTAATGAGCCTTCAGATGCAGATATGGGTGAGGACGCAGCGAAGCACACTAGTTATAGTAATCGCCAATTTAGGCCCTACACTAAAAGGTATATATCACCACCCTGTTCTCTTTTCTTAAGGCGCATCGTTCCTGCCAACATGACTAGTTACATATTAAAATCACCGGACATAACAATATCAAACTATCCTCAATATATACATCCATAATGAACGTTCTCTTACAGCATTAAATGATACAATTTATGATGAAATAAATCAAGATATTAATAATTAAGCCCGTTTCCATGCTCTATGAGGAATTAAGAAAATAAACCCACTTTCTCAGTCAAATTAATGTTACATATTTCTGCCTTTAATTTGAGACGCATTACAATAACCATATCCTTGAAAAGAGGGGTATCCTAAACGATTTAATAAGTCTTTGCAGTGTGATTTACGAAAGTTCCAGAAATTACTCAGTACCTTTGCTTTCTTTTGCGCGTACGTCAATCAATCAATCAATCAATCAATCAATCAATCAATCAATCAATCAATCAATCAATCAATCAATCAATCAATCAATCAATCAATCAATCAATCAATCAATCAATCAATCAATCAATCAATCAATCAATCAATCAATCAATCAATCAATCAATCAATCAATCAATCAATCAATCAATCAATCAATCAATCACTACTGATCTGCATTGAGGCAGTCGCCCAGGTGGCAAATTCCCTACCTGCTGTTCTCCTTGCTTTTCTTAAATGATTATTAAGCAATTGGAAATATATTGAACATCTCCCTTAGTAAGTTATTCCAATCCCTGACTCCCCTATCTATAAGCGGAAATTTGCTCAAATTTGTCCTCTTGAATTCCAGCCTTATCTCCATATTTTAATCTTTCCTACTTTTAGAGACACCACTCAAACTTATTTGTTTATTGACGTCACTCCACGCCATCTCCCCACTGACAGCTCGGAACATACCACTTAGTCGAGCGGCTCGTCTCCTTTATCCCAAGTCTTCCCAGCCCAAACTTTGCAACATTTTTGTAACGCTATTCTTTTGCCAGATATCACGAAGAACAATTCAAGCTGCTTTTCTTTCGACATTTTCAGTTTTTTTCTCCCTTCAAATACAAGTAATGGAGAGAGATTATTGAACATATTATCAGCTTGATTATATCTGGTTATAACTTCAAGCTTATCCAGGAAACATAGAGGAGAACTAATGTGCTCAGCTATGTGAACATAAATTAGGTTGCTTTCAAGCTCACTGCTGAATTGAGAATAATAATGTTATTATTTATACTAACTACTTCTATGGCTTCCATAATCGCCGAGGAGCGAGAATTTCGTCCCGCAAGAATTCGTTTACGTACCGGTAGGTCTGCAGACATGAGACCGGCGTATTTGAGCACCCTCAAATGCCGCCGGACTCGAACCCGCCAACCCGAGCTAGTCATACATTCTCTCCTTCACCAGCTTAAATTAAATTTAAATATTTTCTGCCTTTATTTTGGTGTACGCATTATTATAACCGTATTCTCAAAGGGAGGGCGGAGGAAGGAGAAAGAGAGAGAGATCTAGTTTGTATATTTTATTGCAATTTCCGTAAGTTCAAGGGCATACCACGTAGGACTTATCTGTCCTTCCTTTTGCTTGGATGCTACTTTAGTCTTCTTCTTTCTTCAATAAGCAGTAGGGGACGGGGGATCATTTTAAACATAGTTTTGGCTTGCAAGTTGGTGTATCTCAAGCTTTCCACATTAGGGAAACCCAGAAAATCTACAGGGGCACTAATGAGTCAATCACAATTTCCAGATTTTTATATATATTGGCTTAAATCACACTGACTGAAGACAGGTTGTAAGGCAAGAATGGCATAGGAAAGAGGGCTGGGACTTAAATGAAAGAAAGCGGTCTTTGCCTTAATAAAGGTACAGCCACAGAATTTGCCAATAGTGATAGCGAGGGAACCACGGAGAAACAAAAAGAGCTTCAGATCTACCGACTGAGGGTTTCGAATCAACCACCCCCCGAAAGCAATCTCACATCAATGTGTTCGAACTGCAGAGCCAATTCACTCAGTTTCTTGTGACGCGCAATACCGCATGGGCTTACTCTCTCCTAAATTACCATTTATACCTGTATACGGATCTTCAGTTCTTCAATTATACATGTAAGTAAGAACATATCGTACTGTAATGAAAGATACTTCCCTAGTCTGTAGTCGGATTGGTGCAGGTATAATAAACCTGATGATGCTCTTTGTTTTAAGCGGCTTAATATCTAGGTCACCAGTCCCTAATGTTATGAAATTAGACGAAATGTAATGACAATTCAAAAGTTCAAAATCATCCACTGACCAGAATAAAAAGCGTGATGATGAAGAATAAATGGGTGGATATGCATTTAAATCAATCGGTGGATCCGACCCAGAAACTATTATAAACGATAGTATTACTGACCAAGGGACTGCTTCTAAAGTACAATTCTGAATCGAGGATGCTTGTTGTCTAAAGGGGTCCAATAATCTGGTCAACGACCCCTATTAAGTACACTTATCGCTAGTAAAGTAGAATCATAGTACTTGTCATCTTGCTGTACTAATCAAAAATAGCGTACTCTCACGGTGTTCCACACATTATGGTACTACACACAAGTATTTTACTTCCCACAGGTAACGCAGACCTATGGTGTTTCTCACATTATGGCGCTACTCATATGCAACGCAAACCCATGGTGTTCCTCCCCTAGGTGTACTAATCACGGGCGCCGTTATTCCCGTGGTGTTCTTCATGTAGTGGGTACTAATTACAGGCAACGCAGACCCACGGTGTCGCTGATATAGTGGTACTAATCGCAGACAACTCCCAGAACCGTGGTGTTTCGCACAATGGTACCAATCACGGGTACTGGAAAACCCATACATAGACTCAACAGATATTGCTACTAAACACAAACCTGTTGTGTACCTAACATAGCGGTACTACTCGCAAGCAGAGGTGACCATTGGAGTTCCCCGCATGATGGTACTAACCACAATTAGTTTCATGGCTCTAACACTACCATACCTTGGTCGCTCCTTTTAGTCGCCTCTTACAACAGCAGGATATAGCGTAGGTGTATTCTTCATCTGCGTCCCTTACCCACAGGGGGTGTATAACACATCTATTTGGGAAGAAATACTTTTATTCTGTACCTACATCATAAAGAAGTCTTGTTGCCATAGCAATAAAAATATGCAATAAAGTACATGAATTCAAAGAGATAAGCATAATTTACTATATTGAATATTAGTTTATTTACATTTTAAGAGATGCGTAATAATAATAATAATAATAATAATAATAATAATAATAATAATAATAATAATAATAATAATAATAATAATAATAATAACTACAACGAACGTATGCAATAAAGTAATATAATGTACAACATCAAGAGCCATTCCATGGTCACTGAATTACAAAGCAGGGAGTATGAATAAACAAACACAATAAACATGTATTTACAAATCAAAAAGCAAAATCATCTCCACACAAGCCATACAATATCCTATAAGAGGGAATGGACATTAACATGATTACTAATTATTATTTGTCAGAATTACAATATGTGCCTTGTTTGGGATCACGTCGTAATTCTCTGATTTCGGAATGTTATAGGTTGACTGAAAAGAGACATTGTAATAAGAAAATCGAGTTAAAAACAAAATTAAAGAACAGGTATGGAAATTTCCTTTTTTATTTTCTATGCAAATTCAGTTCAATTGGAAAACTGTACGCATCAAGAAAACAACATTTGATTTTTCTTACCTTCAGGGATGGAATCTGAAATCCGTATTATAGGAGTAAATGGGCTTTTACTATTTATATGCAACTTCGATAATTTCAACGTTCATTCCATTTTGTGTCTCTCCTGTTAAATGTAACTTTGTGGACGTGTCCTGTTTTCCAGATGACCAACTCAGTTAGTGCCAATTGCTCAGCTTGACTTACATCAGGAGAACTTTGCTGTCCACCACAGGAACTGACTCTAGAGATGAGAGAACTCAGTTCTTTCTGATAACTACTAACAGTAGAACTTTGCTGTGTACCACAAGAACTGACTACTAGCAGTAGAACTTTGGTGTCCACCTCAGGAACTGAGTTCGTTCTGATAACTACTAACAGCAGAACTTTGCTGTGTACCACAAGAACTGACTACTAGCAGTAGAACTTTGGTGTCCACCTCAGGAACTGAGTCCTGCGATGCGAGAACTCAGCTCGTTCTGGTAACTACGGTACTAGCAGTAGAACGAGGAACTCTCAGTAACGTTATCACGTCTAGCCGTTACTAGAAACGCACAACTTATCGGAAGTTCCGTGGAAAGGTAAACATTGTCGCGCTAAGAAGTGAACAATGCCATTTACACTTCACCAGTGTTGAGTCTCTGCATGTGGGTAATGCGTTGAATCAATTGTATATATGATTTTCAGTCGAGATAACACCTAAGTTCTATTTCAATGAGAATTCAAGTGCTTTCAAAAGATTCCTGTTCGTTGAGATACGGGTATAAATGTCATCCATCACCAGTGTGAGAAATTTGGCTACAGGTGAACAAAACACAGGGTTCATTCCTTAATACAGCTACGAGGAAGAACGGAATCACTTTGGGCTGACGAATTAACCTGGTACTCATTTATGGACCAGGCTGAGTGTACCTCTGGGCCATGTGTCACTCCAGAAGTTGAAATCTCTTTTCTCACATTTCTCAAACCTACGGACTTCCAGGAGAATCGAGGACATTTTTGCCACCTCGGCTATGCAGCCCTTGTTTGAATTGTGTGAAGACAGGTGATGGTCTGGTATAAATTCAGGATATTTCTACCTCTCTCGGTCGACCAACGATATATATCCACGTGTTGGGCGCTTTAATACACGTGACTAAAGGGCAACACGGTTGTTCATAGACACGGAAACTGCATTTTATTCATCGTAATTTGACCTTGAACGAATTTTTAACTTTACTCTGCACGTTTAGCAGTTACAGGAGCAAACAGTTATTTTACAGAATATCCTCAGGGTGGTAGTAAGAAAGGCGATTGTAATAAACAGTTCCACACCGCGGGTGTGATTGTACCTCTTAAAGTCTCTAAAATTACGGTACCAGTAATAACAAAGTACATAAGAAATGTATGTGGATCCGTGAGAGGAATAAGAACTACCAAGTATCTCCAGATATATTCATCAAACAAACTGCAACTTCTGGTACATTTTTACCGCACGAGCTGCTCATCTTTTGAAAGCAGCAGTCATACATCACAATGAAAACAATAACAAGATATTCATAGCACAGCGGACATTGAGCAGGTACGACAATTGCTTGTTTTAACCACTTGTAACTCCCGTAATGGTCCACATTGTTTATTTTCGTGTTATATTACTCGACTGTAAGCACTTCTGAGACGAAGAAGGGAAACACTCACTCGGATCATGCACTTAATACTGACCGTTTGATGAGAGGTTCTCTAGCGAACAACAATCCATGAGCAAGGGAGCTGGAGCGAAGGTTTTACGTTGATCAGTCACAAGCAGTGGGTGGGGTGGGAGCACAAGATTTTCGCTATCAGTCAAGTAATAGAACGAGAGGAAGAGACAGTTATGCTTATGGCAGACCACCAGGGGATCAGGGACATATTATTACAGAACTGATCAACACCTTCCTCTCTTAACACCAATCAGAGAAGAAGTGAAGCTATCGATAAAATTAAGGGAACATACAAAACTAATAGCGTCACAGTCGGAAAAGATTAACAGTTGACCAAGAAAGGTCGGAGAGTGAATAGAAAGTTAGCAGGCTCACACAAATAACTGGATGGTGTGTCAGACCCAGCTACGAGTTCCGTGGTCACCAAGTTGAGTCAAGGAGAGGTTACATCTTCTTTCTCTTACTTAGGATTACGTGATTCAAAGGTGGACGATTTGTTCTACAGCTGTCCCGTACCAGTTCAACATGTCGCATCACTAATCAGATAACTTGGTGACACATAGAGTTAGGCGCCCCCTTTAAGTCCCTTCTTATGACCGCGCACAAAGTCATTCTGCTCGGTCTGTCCCTTTTTACTGCATTTAAAGAGGATGAGCTTCGTAATACAGCTATGTCTAGAGCAGGATAGCAACCACCGGGTCCCGACCTGGGCCAGACAATATTTCCAGTCTTTTTGTCTGATATCTCTTGGCTAAGAGCTGGTCTCATCTCACGCATAGTGAATCCCTTACTTCCTCTGAACATGTCTTCACTGCTCCAAGAAGCGGCCCGTGGTTCCTTAACACTCAATATCGTTTGTTTACTTATAACGGTGATCTCGTGCACACTGCAATGGGCAGTGCTGGTGTCTTTTGCGATACCCTGTCACGAGTTCTGTAAGATTCCTCACATCTTCCCGCATCTATCAGGGGTTACAAGGGATCATCCTATTGCTGCTTTTGTTTATCTGCACGCTGCATCGTCCTGGTTAGTGCTCAAAGCCTTCTCGTTCAAGGAAGAACAATACTCGTAAATTGGCGAGGCTTGGCACGAGCTCGCCGTGGCTCTGAATATGGACGTAGAAAACTCGTGTGTTCTGATTCTCTCTGCATGAACATACGTCTTTTACGTATAGATTATCGGTCACCCTTCCTTTCTATATAATGGCTGACGATCGACGTATATACTTATCAAAGTTGCCCAAGTGTGTTTTCTCTTGCTTGGTGTTCTTTTAATGACTTTCCCTCTAGCAACCAATTTTGCCTCTCAACGGTTCTCACTAAATACACTTAGCCCAAGACCCCGCTGTTGAGTGAATTACTCAGGTTACTACTGTACAGGGTGACCCACTAAAACCTTTCACCGCATATAAATCTGGAACAATAAGAGATACTGAAAAATGACTTTCACGGGCATGAAGGCAGGGAAAGGGCTAATTAAAGTAATTAATATGAGCCAGTCCAAAACGTAGGAAAATAGTATTTTCAACATAAACTTACGTTTCATCAAACAGACACTCCGGATTATTTTTTGCGCAGTCGTTAACACTAAAAATCACATAAGTAATGGCGTTTGCTTCATCGCAATAGGTCAATTACATCCCGAGATATTGCAACGTGAAGTTGACGCTTGAGATAAACGAAACGTGCAGCAGTTGCACATCCCGAGATTCCCGTGCGAACCTCACGGTTCTCTTACTCGCGATATAATTGCCGTACTACGATGCGACAAGCGCTGTACTTAATGCTATTTGCACTTTTATTACGATGGATGAAAATAAGAGAAGGGTTTCCTGCCAGAGCAAAAGGATGTGTAAATAACGGTTTCTCTGTTGCGTGTTTTGTTTACCTACACAGTACAGTGCAGTACTCTGTATTGTACTACTTCAGAATGTACATAATTCGTACAACAAGGTTACTGTAACGGTCAGTGTAAGCCGACCCATTACGCTACCCAATACACCCCTCGCCTCTGAAGGTCTGTACTGGAACAGAACGATATGACATCACCACTGTGTAGTGTGCGAAAGGTTCTCTACGAAGAAGGTTGACTTGTTGGAGGTACGTTCGGGTGAATGACAGTGGTGTACTGTACACAGTAATTGGTATCAATGTTTTAAACGTGGCATTAATCGAACAGCTTGTTTCCTTTCTCCAAGTCTTCCCAGCCTAAACTTCGCAATATCTCTGTAAAAAACAACTCTTTTGTCAGAAATCCCCCAGAAGAAACGGAGCACTTTTTGTTGATTATTTCCTTTCTCTGATCGAATAATGTTATGGTCTCATACTCTCATTGTGGCCTTGCTGGAAATTTATATGCCCTCTCCTCTACAACCCCTAAATAACCTCACATCATATAAAGAGATCTGTAAATTTCATTATCAGTCCTGTTTATGTGATTACCACAATGAAGATCTGTTGTTATTATTATGAATACCTAGATACTTACAGAGATTCCCATGGTGAACTTTCACCCCATCAACACAATAATTAAAGCGGAGAGGGCTCTTTCGATTTGTGATACACACAACTTGACTTTTCACCCCATTTACCAACGTAACATTGCCCGAAATCCATCTTACAATATTGTCAAGGTCGTTTTCCAGTTACTCAAAATCCTGAAACTTATTTATTATAAAGAGCCTTACCCCTTATTTTAGTTCACTATTTATATATATATATATATATATCAGAAAATAATGTTCTTACAATACTGCACTGTGGGACCCAATTCCATCACTGTTACAGGATAAAATAAAGCTTCACCTACTGTAATGCTCTGAGTTCTATTTTCTAGAAATACACCAGACGTGGCCAAATTATTAGGGTAAAAGTTATATTTCTATCTTTATGTAAATTATCGACCTCTATAGCCTCATCCTTGAACTTGTTGGTGGTAAAGTTACCCCTTGGGATATCCCTGTCCTCATTAATGTTTTTTCTCATATAGTGGCTACAGTGAGAACCACAATGTAATTTCATTATTCAAATGGTTTTGTGTCATTTTTGTTAGTGCTCATGTTCTGTAGTTTATCGTCTATATCTGCATGTTGTTGGTGTATTCATTCAAATAATTAAGACTGTGCATTCTCTAAGTTACATGCATTACTGATACTATTCACGAGTTCAGTTGATATTTTTTTAAGAGTGGTTCTAGAGAACTGTCAAATTTCGAGGTTATGGGAAGATGAAAGGACCCTTCGCCAATAAAGGCTTTGTCAGAGAGCTGCTTGTTGAGAAACGAATACCTGCCAACTTTTGAAAAGGGCTATCAGTAAAACTCACGCGTGACGAAAACATCTAAGGATTTTCGACATACCCCGGCTTGACGAAAACAATAATACTTCTGGGCTACAAGATACAATAATTCATTCTTTAAACAGGACATTTCAATGAAATCAAATCCACTTATATCATGGACCAATGATTTGTAGAAGAAGATAACAATCAAGAAGAAATCCCTGTTAAACAGCAGCAGGCGTGGTGAATATAAGTTAGGATCATACATACCAGGACTTCCCTGAAAAATTAAGCAGATATATGATAACTGAAAAAGGCTTTACACAATAAAACTTGTTTAACGTAACACAGGCAAGAAATAATATAATACACACTGCAAATCACACGCTAGTTCGACTTTAGAGCCATAGTTTTGGCATTTTTAGCTTCCTGCGAAAAGTCTCGAGAAAATATTTTGTCATAATAGGGACCAGAACTCCTGGTCTTCAAAATAGAAATAGACTCCAGAAATTCATTGGACATGGATGATCTGAACTCTGTTCTATTTTTCTTCACAAGTTTGAAAACACGTTCACATTCTACATTGCTATGGGGTATGGTGAGAATAGATAGCATTACTCTAGAAATTCGGTTATACTTAAGAAGTCAATCGGCTCCACGAATTCTTGATATTTGTACCCAGCTGGAACCACTCGCAGCATCTTGATTTGCAACGATAGTGTCATCTACCTGAAGAGCTGTGAACTGCCTCTGAAGCTCATTCACCATTTCATCTGTAGTTTCACTTTCTTCCTTTCTTTTCCAAGAAAAAACGAATGGAGGAAAACTGTGCATCTTCAATTTTGTCTAACCTAGGAACTTGAGCATGCCTTAACACATCATCCTTGAGTGGAAACTCGTTGATGATGTAGTCACAGGCAGTACAAAAGTAGTTTCTCAGTGATGGCAAGAAAAGGGATTTATCTGTATACTGGAAATCATTCACTATGTTCGAATTCTGAATGCCAATAACTAACTCATCATCACTTCTTTGATTTTGAATCAAGTTGAACTCAACTTCAAGCAATGAGGAGCTTTGGACAATTTTGGGCTTAACAAACTTGGTGAAGAACTGCTTTAGCAAATCCATTAGAAGTTCTAATAAAAAGTGAACTTGTGGGGTTAAGTCTGAAGGGAAACATTGAATTTGTCAAATAAAGGAATAGTCACATGAAGGAAAGTGCAAAAGGCCTTCTTCAATTTGGAGGACAGGAACATAAACAATTCTTCCACACGTGTTGTAGCAGAAGTCTTGCTTTTTAGGATGGGTATGTCACGTTTGGAAAAATATGCTATTCTTTTAGGGGCATGTGTAGTAGCATAATGAAGAATTCTCTTCTTCTGATATTCCTTGGATCCGCTTTGTTCAGCTCTAGGTATCCTGAAAGATGTCAAGCTTGTGGAAATGTTTTGGGTACATAATATTACTTCCTCCTTGAAGACAAAAAGACAGAAAGAAGGGGATACCACTGGTCCAGTAGTATTTCCAAATATCTGCCCAAAGATAACCACCTAGTACATACGTGCTTCAGAAATTTCTTTGCCTCTTTATGGTGCAAGTTCTGAAATTTCTGAAGGCGTTCTTTCATTTTGCCATTCTTCTCTAAGAAATAAAATATATCAACACAGATCTCACCCACTTTAACTGGTAATCTTAAAGCACTTTTTCAGCTGCTAGGTTAATCACGTGTCAAGTGCAACCTATAACGGCAATACCTGGCTGAACTTCCTACAGTACTACTGAAACCCCATTTTTTTATCCTATCAAACATGAGCATTATCGGAGCACACAGTTTTCAATTGGTATGTTATGAGAATTCAGCTGTTAGAATGTAACAACAATAGGATACAACTTGGCATTCGTATCATTGCTTCCATCAGTTGCCAAAGAAAATGGACCGTTCTGAATGCACTTAAACTTCAGATGATGCATTTTTGCCATTTTATTTACAATGCATGTCGTTTTCGTGCGACCACAACTGTATTTCCTTTCAACTTCTGATGTGGGAAGCATCTTAAGTAAAGCACCACATGATAACCGCACTTAAAGGAACATTGTATTCCACCAAAAAGGAAGTAAGCAGACACTCGACCCTAATTACGTCACTGTCAACGTCTCCAGACTTGGCAAAAATGTGTTGATTTTCTTGTTATCTTCCTTAGATTTAACGTAACGTAGGTGTTTACCGCACTTCACATGATTACTTAAATCGTTTCTTCCAGTATGTGCAGTATTAATATCATACCCACATACAGTGCAAAAGGCAAATTTTCTCCCTTTCTTGATTTTCGTATGCACGGAAAATATACAGAATATGATTCTTGAAATGTCTCGATAATAATAATAATAATAATAATAATAATAATAATAATCGTATGGCCTAAGCTACCGTGTGCAGACATTTCATTTGACGCCATCTGGCTGTCTGCTCGTCAATTTCGACGTTCCGTTTTACTGTAGGCCCACTAGATAGCTGACCTGGTCGTCTATGGCTGAGATGTAATGTGTCGTGCAACGTGCTCCCCTATCTCTACGATTCTACCTCTTCAACTGGTCTACTGCGGCTTCTAACCTCGGCGTGTGTTCCAGCTCTGTGCTTCACTACTGCTCTCCCTCCGTCCCCTCCCCTCTGCACGCTGCTTGTGTCGTCACCATGCGCTCTGCTCCTTCTGGACTCTTCTTTTACGATATAAATAGGCCTTCTCTAGCCTCGAGCAGCGAGTCCGACTTTGTGCAACAAACTGTGTGGAGGGAGGACTCCTTTTATTCGCATTTACGGCTGGCCCGTATACGATGTTTACTTCGTCTACTGCTCAAGATCCGAACTTAAGACCGCTGGCTGGGTGAGCGAGTTTTAATCTCTTTCCGCTTTCTACTTCGTATTTTCACATGAAACTATTCTCCTTTTCCAGTATGCCCTTCTGGCTGGAAATGTAACTTTATACTTGCTCTGGTTGCAAGACAAAGCTGTAGACTTTCGTGTTCTATCTCAAGATCATACTTGGATTTTCTAAATTTCATTCCCCAATTAGCACTGAAAGGAAGAAAAGTGAACCAGAAAGCATAAACATTTCTCTGAACAGACGTAAGAAATAGACTGTATTATCTGTGACTTTTTCGAATCTCTCATTTACGCCTAGTTTTTGGTGCGAGCTCACTACTTTAAAAAATTATTTGCAGGCTGTACTTTTCTTTTCCCTTTGCCAGCCCTAGGATACTATTTTCTCCTCCCTTCATCCGTTGTGTTTCCTTTCATCCTATCCTGCAGGTTTCCTTTTTGATATTGTACAGTGGCCTTGGTATCTTTAAATTCCTTTTAAAAATTTGTGGTAATATATCGCTACGATTCTTGTTGTTAAATTCTAGTCAATCTTTTGGTATCTAATCCCTTATTTTCTGTCAAACTACTTAATATTGATAATCTATTTGGTTTACATAATCAATTTGTTGCCCTATTTTATGGTGATACCGTTCATAGTTCGATTGTTTACTGCTGAATATAGTCATTCATTTCAATTAATTATTTTACCTTGTTTTCGTGTGACCACTTTTGTTGTCATTACAATACATGTCTATTATGAAAATACGGTTGGTTCTGGTTCCCTGATTACTGTTTCGCCTATTCCAATACTCCTTCCCAAGCTGTACTTACCACGCACACCTTTGGAAATGGTCTCAGCAAAAAGCTTCTTCGCGCACTCTGCTTACTTGCTTCCACCTTGTATTTGAAGAGTGAACTTTGGTTATAGCGGGGCACGCCTATTTTTGTGAAGGACAGTAATCCTTTTCACTGTGTGCCATACCTCGCTTCGCTTGCGTTTGTTTACGCTACCACACTGGTCAGACCAGTGTCACACTATACTACATACTTTTCTATACTACGTGCCGTATTGATGCTTGGTTTTATTTTTATATGTTCGTCATCAATCTATTTCTTCACCATTGCCGTCCCACACATAATAATTCAATGTGCAACTTACGTCACAGTCACCAGAGATCTTTTACATGCCGACATCGTACGACATGGAGTGTCGAATGGACTTTCCCCCGCCCTTCAAAAATCCGACTACCTCTGCCGGGTTTGAACCCGCTATCTTGGGATCCGGAGGGGACACTCTACCACTGATCCACAGAGGCAGCTAATGTTGGATTTATTCAAGATAATCTACAATAGAAGTATAGCGTATGAAAATGTCCGAGAAAAATGTCTCTATATCTCTTGCAACATCGAAAGAAACCTGGATCATTGAACGTCACATAAAATGATAACATAAACATTCAAGGCAGTCAAACACTTCATAAAAACATGGCAAAGCTCACAAAGTCTTAAACCATTAAATGAACACGACGCCAACCGCGTGAACGAAGAATATGCACATGGTAAAAAAAAAACCATACACACGTGGAACAAATGTAATTCTTCTTCTTCTTTATAATTTAACGGGCTGTGCTAATAGCGGTATATCCAATCACTGGAGCGAATGTAATTAGTCAACGAATATAGGTAACTGCGAAGCACCAAGTTATAACACAAAAACTCGAACACTTCATTAAAATACGTCATAACAGTAAAAGGCCAACAAACAACAACAATCACGTGGTCAAAGTATATAGATTAAATCACAACAAGCGAACGGAGCGGAACAAAGAATTTGCGGAGCAGAGTCTGTCGACACCTAACATTCACACGGGAGAACTGTTAACACGGCTTTAAATTCAATTCCATTACCGACACAAACATCACATGGTTAAAATTACCAATCATATCAAAGAATGAGTTATCGGCAATCATGGATATGCCTTCGACCAAGACCGAGCGTGCTTCGACCCACGCAAACAATCGATTGTCGGTAGTGGAGTGATTATCGAATGTTAACGTTTCAAATTTTTGTCCTCGAAGTCGTAAAATGACACCGTCCATCCGTAAAACCGTAAAATGCTGCAATTTCCGTAAATTCTACGGGTAAACAGTAAATGTTGGCAGGTATGGAAACGTTACTCACCGCAAGAGATAGCTTCTATATAGCAAACATCACAGCAGTCTGTTAGTGGAATTTTAAAATGTGAAGACAAGGGGAAGACAAAATGTCAATGTCGTACCGGAAACTGCGGGCGAAAGAAGATACTAACCCCAAGGAGTACGCAAAACTGATTAATTTGCCAGTAAACAATCGCAAGGTTACTAGTTCGGATTTATGTAAGAAACTAGAAGAGTATGGGTCACTGATACCAGCCAGGACTGTGAGGCGAGAGTTGATTTATGCTAGAATGAGAGCAAGACGACATCAAAGAAAAGCGAGGATTACTCGTGCTATGGCTGCAAAGAGGTTAAGTGGGCCAAGACGCTCCACAATTGATCATCTGGTGATTGGAAACAGGCAAGTCCATAAAAATTACTGTAATTCCTAAATTATCATCCATTATTCCATTTTTTACCCATTTTAACTGATGTAACCGAACGGCACAGTACAAGTATTATTTTTTTCTTTGAAACGGTACAGCTTATTGCATTGAATGCTAGGCTTATTTGTTTTATTTACTTCCGGTTTGTTTTAGTTACGAATCGGAATTCCTCTTGAAGAAGAGATAAGTCAGTATGTCAGAAGGAAAGGAGGAGAATAATTCCATCCAAATTGGTGAAGCAGAGAGTGAAGCATCCTATATCAGCGATGGTCTGGAATGTGCTTTCAAGTATGGAGGTGGAAGATTATATATTGTCAAAGGAAGTATGAGACGTGAACAGTACAGTACTAAGAACCCGTTTGCTACCTCGGGTTCAAGAGAGGTGTGGCCAAAGTGAAATTATTCTTATGCCTTGCCATAAAGCGAAAGAAGTAATGGAATTTTAAGGGAAAACAATATGAATGTGCTTGATAGGCCTAAAAAAAGTCCAGACATGAACCCCATGGAAAATCTTTGGGCGATAGCAAAGAAAAATCCGAAAAACTAATATAACAAAAAATTGGCTTGATTGAGAAGCTCGTTGAGATATGGTTTCATGATGACGATTTAAAGAGTCAGTGAGAAATAGTGACTGAGGGTATGCCCAGTCGAATCAAGTCACTCATGAAAGCTAAGTACCAAGTACCAGTCATCAACTTAAAACTGGTAACATCTTATATGTTAAATTCTCAATGTTTTAATGTTTACTCTAATAATGTGGCCACGTGTTTATAGTCACCGATTCAGCCACTATTTTATTTAGCCCACCTGCACTAATTTTTTCAATAGTCTCCCAAGATATACCCTATCAACATCCTAAGATATGTCAATAGTGATATATTTGACCTCCTCAATCTAATATATTTTCTTTATTCACAGGGTGCTATTACATTAATTCTTCCTTCATCTGGTGTAGTTGCTTAATACATACACAAACCAATTAAGCACTAGAGATTTGGTTCTATATCTCAACGAATTGACTTCGGTATATGCCTAGAAATGTTACCAATCCCAGCAACATTTCTTGTTTTAAATATTTGTTTCTTATTTTCAATGTCATTTTATCTTACGTCCATGTGAACATTGCGAAGTAATTTCAAAGGATTGGTTGAAATTGTCAACTGCGCCAGATGCCTCACGAGTGACGGGTGCGATGCCCATTTGCTGGTGAACGGTGTCTTTTTTTACGGGATGCAGGACTGTGATGCCCATCGACTAATGGAGTATACACTTTCACATGTTGTATAATTGCTACTCCATATCTTTCTCAGTCTGTCGACATTGAGCACCGTACACAGCAACAAGACGGAGTACCATGCAGTACATCCTGGACTTCAGATGTAGTGGCATACTCCAGCCACAGTGTGTGCCTCCGACTTCCCATCATCTCATCCATGCTGCCCTTTTCATAATTTGCACTTCAACAACTACCCCACTACCAGTCTGTAGGCAAGATCCTAGATACGTGAATCAACTTGGATGGAGCCATTAGATTATTCGGACGACTCCACGTATTCACTCTTCTTTTTGTTCATTCTAAGGTTGTATTGTGAGAAACAGGTATACCAATATTCATCTTGATGCCGCAGTCCCATTCTGGCTTTATCAGCAAGTGCAACATCATCTGCATATACGAGAGTCCTAGGAACATTCCTTTTCAGGTCCCGTGTAGTCGTGTCCATGCTGAGGACAAAGAGCAATGGGGACGGAGTGGTAGATTGGTGTACACGCCAAGTTTAACTAAGAAGCCCTCAGAGACGTTGGCAGCGCAACATACACAACTTCCGGTTTTATAAGCATTTCTGGTACACCATGGTCACGAGTGCAGACCAGATCACACGATATGGAACACGGTGGAAAGTCAATTCGGAAGGTAATGTACACTGCCTGCTGAAGCTTTCAGTGCTTTTCAGTTAGCATTCTTAATGAATATGCACTGGTTAGCAATAATGTCGACGATTTCAAGCAGTCAATAATGATGGATACTCTCAAATATTTTCTCGTGTACAATTGGGGGCAATTTGGACGGTAATGTGCACATTCTGCTGGATCGTCATTTTGCTCAAAAATAGCACAAGGATATTTGTAGCCCAATGACTGGGAACAGAGCCAGAGTCAACAATGGCACTGAACACGCTTGTCTGCCAGTTGATAATGAGATCTTAAAATTGCTACAAATTCCTGATGTTTCTGGAAGGTCATCTGGTTTTGGCGGTTTTTGGTTTTTCATACTCCTACTGGGACTGTCGACATCCTTTGATGTGATCGATAAGATAGGACTTAGCATCTGCAATAGGGTGATGTGGGAATTCAATGCAGGAAATCTCTACAAATATTGTTGCTAATGTTCGATGATTTCTTGTTTGTCCTGTAATCACTGGTAAATTTTGCCTCTAATGCGCACAGAGTGCTCAATACTTGTGTCTATTTTGGTCAGCTGAAAAATAGTTCTTTCTCCTTCTTTTGAGTTCAGTAATGTACAGTGTTTATCAAAACTGTACCTACAAAAAATCAAGGATGCTCTTCGTGTTATGTTCAGAATAATGGTTAAATCAGACTCCCGGGGAAAATTGTTATTTTTGAGAAAAATAGGTTAAATTGTTACTTCAGGGTGTGCGATTCAGATTGACGAGCTGCTGCCGTGTTTTAGGGAAGACAAGAAAAGCACCAGATTGTTTCTCCTCTCACCTGTTTGTCGCAGTAATATTCTATATTAATTAACATGCTCGAAGATGCAAAGCTGCCGCGTCGCGATTGTGTATTCCTTCACCCACAACATTGTAAATTTAATGAAATACTGAACGAGGGATCAACACGCCGAATGGTTTGATTACAGTAGATGTTCAATATGGCCCCCTCCTACGTTGGTGCATAGTTCACAATGGTGTAGTAGTGAGTGACCTCTGGACTCTGCCCAGGATGTGTAATGTGTGGCGAACGGCTTGGAAAGCTGTCTGTATTCTTGGTACAAGTATGTCTTCTCTTTCTATGGGGTTCACATAGTAGTCAATTTGTTTAGAACAAACTGTACACTGTCCAGTTCCTTTCACTTCCCCTCCCCTCCCTCTTCTCACGCGCAGCGGCTGACTCTCTGGCATAGCACTAACAGCAAATTCGTCAATTTGAACTGCACGCCCGGAAGTAACAAGGTCACTTAATTTCCTCAAAATTATACATTTCATCGGCAATCCAACTGCATCATCAATCTCAATATCACACGAAGAGTACGCCGGATTTCTTTGTCAGTATAGTTCTGATACACCTTGTACACAGGTCATTACAGTGAGTGGCGACAGATTTCTTAGCCACACGTTCGGCAAAGACAATACTTTCCCTGTGTTCTGGAGTCTATTTGAAACCCAGTTTATATACAGTATGCCTCTGTCTTTTCCTACAGCTCTTCTTGGATCGGAATCATCCATAAGAACGTTTGATTTTCAATGCAATAGGAACTAGGTTATTTCGTACCCAAGTTTACTGTGACTGTTGCAGTGAAAGATCTGTAGAATGAGTCCACATGTTTCCAATTGCATTCAGGTCAACGAGAGTAAAATTTATGCCCTCTGCTAAGGTCTCCTTCTAGTATTCAAGCTTCCACCACTTGACCTTCTCGGGGGATCCTTCCACCTGTACGATGCATTAAATCCTCTATGACCAAGTTATGCTGAGTTGGTACACAGATGACATGACATTCACATCTTTTCTTAGTCGGATATCACGGCGCGCGATCAAAGACCAGGTCAATTTGGTTGCTAGAGTCACCACAAGTACAGGTGATGAGGTGATTGATATCACTTTTGAAGAATGCATAACCACTAAAACCAAATCAATTGCCTCGGTGAAAACCAAAATATGAGTTCCATCATAATTTGAGATACCGAAGGTATTACACCATGGCAGCTATAACCATAATTGGTGTGACCAACATGCGCATTAAGTTCGCCACGGAGAAGTGGGAACTCATCTTCGGGACACGCAGAAACATGATGTCGTAGCTCCTGCCAATGCTGTTCCTTATGTAGGTCATCACAGCCAGATTGTGACAGAGAAAGCACAAGTTCGAGCAGATGCAATGTCGATTGTAATTGACGTAAGGCTGTCTGGATAGCACTGAACCTCAACAATTCAATCTTATAGGCTTGCGCACACAATGAAATCAACACCATTCCTGCTGGATGTAACCTGGTAGATAAGTTCATAGACATCTCTAACGTCACGAGATTTCTGGCCTTTCCAAAGCATGCAACTTACTATCTAATTAACATAGCTACTCTTCAATTCTAAACCGGACTTACATTATCCTAATTACAACAGGTTGTCTGAAACAGTTGAATTCTAGTGAGAGCTAAATGTCTAGGGACATATCTCCCCTACAATGAAAATATTATATAATAATGAAGCAAGAATGATATTTACTAATAAAAGAATCACACTACAATAATTCTAAGCAACATTTAGTTGTATCCTACTTACAATAGTTTAACTGGCATAACAAATATTCTAAACTATGTATCTATGGAGCTTATGAGCCTGTAAATTTTCAATTACTATGTACATAACATTTAGTTTCCTTGGTTTATGAAAGGGAATAAAAGGTGAAAAGTTTGAATGAAATTATCAGTCAAAGAATAGTGGCCAGTCAATATCATAAATTTAAGCCCTAGTAACGAATGTTAATTCAACATACCATACGGCATATTGTTTTTAAATAATTTATGCTATTTCTCTTTCACACCATCACAGATAGGTCGTATGGCGATGCTGAGCTAGAAAATGGCTAGGAGTTCGAAGGAAGCAACTGTGGGCTTAGTTAAGGTACAGCCGTACCATTTGTACGCTGTGGAAATGTGAAACCGTGGACAACATGCACTTCAAGGCTGTCGACAATGGGTTCGAACCCTGCATCTCCCAAATGCAGGCCGATACGTACACGGCCAGTTGTATAGTACCACAAAGAAGCAATTGCTTGAATTCCTTCTCTTACAATACTTATTGTGAATGTATCTTGTTATTTAATTTCAAACAATACGTTAAAAGTGTGTTTTTAATTTTAAAATTCTGTGTTAGAGTTACCCAGATTTGCATGCACTTCGGACATAAGTTTTCATATATATGTCCTAAATTTGACGATACATGAGTTTATTTTGGAAAATTAAAGAGTAAAATAGTATCACAAATGCATCTTTCAAAATTCTGTGCAGAGCATGCTTGCCTCCGTTGAAGTCAATATGGGCTGCCTACCTATGCTCTTCGGTTCTAGGATCGAGGTAGCCCTTACTTCTTCGCAGCTTCTCCGCATGTCCTTCACCAAGAATCCATTTAAGAGACTTATCAAGCTTATCGGCATTGCAAATTACGACAGACCCTGCCTCCAAGTTTAAGATTATATTCTTGCAGCACAGTCCGAAGTAACCCCGCGAATGAACCCTACTCAGAAAAACTGCGAAAGACATGATTCTTGAGGTTATCAAGCTTATGCAAGCTGATCCTAACAGAACTTCAGTTACAGTAAAACACTCGAAAACAATTCACTTCAACTAACATTTGTTGATAATGTGAACATGCAGTGCCACGCCAGACAAGAAATAAATTCTCTCACTGAGAGATAGAGAGAAAGAGACAGCAATCAAGAAATAGTTTTATCACAATAGTTCTATGAACTTCGACTGTCCTATATCAACACAGATCTATACATATTAAGAAACAAAGTGTACACTTGTTTGAAGATAAACCGACGTCCAGAATTACCCCATGGAATATTTAGAAGCTAATACTAAGAGAAGTGTAAGAAAACACTAGTAAATTGCAGGGTATATGCTGTCAACGGAATCATGGATCAAAGGTATCTGGGCATAGAGAAACGGTCATGGGTCAATTTACCTCCAAAGGGAAGAGATCAGGTTGGATCAAACACATTTCAATAACACTTGGGTGAATTATAAATTAACAAATAGTAAATTTAATGATTATCATTATTTTACTCTGAAACCAATTATAGTATAAAAATTAACATCGTGAAGATAGCTGGTCATCTCAGGAAAGTTAATTGTTAATAATGTAGAACTAGGGGACTCGTGCGAGAAATATCGCATGTTTATAAAAGTATGCAGTGGAGTAGCCCCTGGTGAACTAAGGAGTACACAAATCAGTACAATATTCGACAGTCGTACTTACCACTTAATATAATCTCTTTTTACATTTATGATATCCACCTGAACGGAAGCAAATGCAAGTGCATTACTATACTGACGAATGTTCCGGAAGTAACGTTTGGTTTTACTATCATTCTTTTCTTAACTGATCATTACAGCATGTCATAATGACACAAAACAGGCGTCCCAACGGCCAAATGTGAAGTGGACACCAATGACGGCGCCTATTTTCCTACAGTTAACATTTTCAAGGCTAACACCACCCGGAAAGTTTTCAGAACTCTTCACAAGACCAGTTTCGAACCATAATAATTTAAGAAGAAATGAAGAAAATTTATGATTGGTTTCCAATTATTCTCACCTTCTAGGCCGAGAACTGATAAAGGCAGTGTGTAATCGACGCTCAACTTACTCAGCTCTTGCTCTACTGCTTTCGTACTGCTCTACTTTAGAGCACAACTTCACTTCGCTTTCCCACTACAATTCTACAAGATATTCTACGCCAAGCGACGTTTATTAGCCATGATGTCTTACAAAGGGAACACTTTATTTCGTCTTCTATAAGACATAACCACTATAATATTAATTGCGGAACACGTGTGGTATGCATAAATCATCTGAACCCGCAAGTTAAGTGTCAACAGACATTTAAATAGGCATGGTTGGAGCACATATTAATATGTCATTTATTTTCAATGTGTGTGTCTGTGTGTGTGGGTGGATGTCTGTGCGCGTGTCAGAAAGCTTACTGTTACTAGAAGCCTGCAAGACAAAGAACAAAGGAATCATTGTGCAGTTTGCAAGAAGAATCTCTAAATTTCATCATGATGCACCTTGCAAGGGCTATTCCTTTCTGGAATATGGAACTAAAAGGGGAGATCCCACCACACCTTAAAGGGTGCTAAATGGACCAATCGTGAGACATTGGAAGTCAGGACCTAATCAGCTTCCATCATAAACATTTAAGTACCCTTTTTATATATTATTTTCGTTTTCAGAATGACTTACAGTATTTATTGAAAGGAAGATGATGATGATGATTGAAATTATATTTTCTACTGTTTTGTGTTGTGACAGATTCTTATCGCTTCTCATCTACTTATTGGTGCTGGTAAGTTTTGTGAATGATTGAAATACACCCACATCCAAAAAATCAAGATCACCTTGAAAGACTAGAGATCGGAATTCATACTCACAGGACATGTGCAATATTATGTTCTGAAGAAATGGCTAGCATTTGAACCTCGTCGACCCTCAGTTTCAAGGCCCACATTGATATCTCTGCGCACCACCATCCACTGGTAAATTGTGCCTGCGGCTCTCGTTGTCGCTATAAACCGAAGGTAATGGATCAGTTTGTCCTGAGCAGTGCAGTACCTACAGTACTGTACATGCTCCAGTGGTGTGCCAGGTACTGTCACTTTTATAGGTTGAAAGACATATTTTCTTACGATCACTAAGTTAGTATTTTTTGTGTTTAAACGCAGAACTTTGTTTGACCAATCAGTTTGCTAATATCTGCGGATCATCAGCATTTATTGGAAACAGAAAAGTATCATATGCATTAAGCAGTTTATTTATTACGATTCCATTAACAATGATGATATCCTGTTTTCCTTGCAGTGCTTAAGAAAAACACCTTTTCACAGTAGATATTGAAGAGGAGTTGAGTTGAAACAGAGCCTTGCCTCATCTCTTGCTTTATTTCAATAGCATGGTTGTTGGTGTTATCAACATTAACAGATGAGGACTGATTTTAATACAGGTTGGCAACGGTTCGTATGTCTTTTTTATCCAGACTAATATCATATAGTGTAGTCAATTTAAGAGGTAACTAGAAAGTATCTAGACAAGTGGAAATAAAGCAACACCAAGACGAATCATTCTCTTGTGAAAGGAAACATGCTGTCTTTCCTGAACATAGATACCTTGATCATGACCAAGTGTTTCTAGTTTAATGTGGAATCCGAACCAGAAGGATGTCTTCTTAATTTAATGACTCCCACATTCCTTGGCCGGAACTCTACCCACAGCCAGCTCAGCGGCAATGATACTAGGCGTTCATGCCGCCTGATCTTAGGTCAGCAATAACCTTACACCTGTCTTGGTCGAAATGGGCCTGTAATTTGTATAGAACTTGGATCTCATCATTTAAGGCACCTTTTCGGTGGTCCAGTGACAGAGAACACTAGCAAAAGATATGTGGAGCTGCAGGCAAGAGACCAAGAGAATATAGAGTTTGGGTATATGTGTTGCAAGGAAGATATTTTAAGATGTCGTTGGTGATGTGGGTCATCACTTCACTAGTGCCCGCTCCTAATGCTCGAAAGCTTCCGGAACCCTTTGAGATTGTCGGTATAGTCTTTCACGGCCAGTGTCTTCACTGTATGCTGCGCTCGAATTGCGTTAGTAGCTGCCAATGTTTCGCCGGAAACTGAGCGCAGCATTCTCAGGAATCTGCTCTGTATGAACGTCAGTAGTGTACACAAGGTGTGGTATCCAGTAAATGGAAGAGTAACCCGAAGTGGCAAGAAATTTATCTGAAAAGAAACATAAAACACATTGTTGGTGTAGCTCCGAAGACGTAGCTGATGGAAACTGCCATGAAAGTGAGGATTTGGCAACGCTTGAGGCCGACGTGTGGAATGGACGTGTTCCTACAAGCTGGGCTCAGCTTACCTCGCCTGTCTGTTATGTATAACAGAGTAACAGAGGAGGGACTGTTGAAAACTTGGCCAAGTGTAGATCCTTCAAACGGCACTCAACATACAACAGCCACGCGCAGAAATCTCCTGAGCTGTATAGATTACTTTCCTCATGATGGACCTAGAACTTGTGTAACAATTAGTCAAGTATATTCCATCTCTTCGTGAAGTGATGGTTATTGTTATTATTCTTATTGTTTAAAGTGGCCTAGAATGTAGGTTATCGGCCCCTAATGGTACGAAATGTAATAACAAATTTCAAGTCCAAAAATTCATACACCGACCACAATTCAATTCTTGATTATGAATAATGAATGGATGAATTCGAAGGTAAAATTATCAGCAGCTCACAGTATTACAATTTACAAATAATTTCAAATCAATACTCCGACTACAATTAAAAAAACACGACGACGAACAATGATTATGAACTTAAAACAATGGTATGTACTGACCAAGGTGCTGCTCCAAAGCACATCCCTGAATAGATGATATTTTTGTTGAAAATACAAGCCAACGGCCCCTCATAATGGTATGTATCCCTAGTAGAGCAGAACCATGTTCCTTATCATATAGCGGTACTAAAGTATACTCACGGTGTTCTTCACTACGCACAGGTAATGCAGACTTATGGTGTTCGTCACATAAGGGCCCCAATCATACGCAATGCAAGAATGGCGTTCCTAACATAGTAGGTACTAATCACAGGGACCCGTACTATCCCGTGGTGTTCCTAACATAGTGAGAACTAATCACAGGTAAACACCAGACCCGTAGATTCTGTCACAGTTACGAATGGGGATATGAACACAGTTATGACAACGGCGATCTAATACAACAATGGGCAGATGCTACGGAACTCTCTCTTATTCATGATGGCATACGGCCACTTTATTTTAACAGTGGCCATTGGAGAAGAGGATATCATCCAGATTTGATTTTCATCACTAATAACTTAGGAGAACAATGCAGCAAGGGAGGATGCAACCCAGTACCTAAGTCTCAACACAGACCAATCCTGTCAGTTTTACTCCGCTATCCGACCTCAGTATGTTCCCTTTCGTCGTAGATACAACTTCAAAAAAAAAGGAGATTTGTCAAAATTCCCTGCTTTACTGGATGATACGGTCCAAAACATCAAACCAATTCCTGAATCATATGAACAGGTCACTTAGGCTGTTAAGGAAAGTTCTCGTAAATCTATTCCCCGTGGATGTCGCACTAGTTACATCGAAGGTCTTAATCTGGATGCAGTCTCGCAACTAAATGACTACTACAAGCTATTCAAACAGAAACTAATAGGTGAGGAAGCTATTACAGCAGCACACGCCCTAACTTCTCTAATAGCCTCATCGAAAAGAGAGAGCTGGTGGTTATGACGCTGAGCAGCCAAAGGGCCTGGAGACCCCTAATGAAGTTGACCAGAGATCCAACCATGAGTAAAACACATTCTTTTGTTACAGCCAATCAGATTGCCCACCAACTTCTCATGAATGGCACAGTAAAACAAGAAGCCAAAACCCGGAGAGCTATGTTGAAGGTACCTGCGCGTAGGGATGAAGAAATATCTGAGCTCATGCAACATTTCAATTCCACTGAGTTGGAAAATGCAATTATCAAGTGCAAATCAGGTAAAGCTGCGGGTTTGGATGATTTGCGAGTTGAGAAAATAAAGAATTTGGAAGAAACACGAAAGAATTGTTGCTACAATTTCATAATAACTGCTTACAGATGTCCAATATTCCAATATTGTGGAGCAAATCACGTGTAATTGCTGGTCTAAAGCCTGGAAAGGACAACAGAGACCCCAGGAACTACAGACCAATATCTCCTCTGTGCCACCGATATAAGATTTTCGAAAGAATGATACTCAACAGACTCATCCAGGCTATCAACAAAAACCTCATTCCACAACAGGAAGGTTTTAGACCAGGCATGAATGCTGTTGCACAAGTTCAAACCTCACGCAGTAAATTGAGGACGGTTTTGAAAATCGATAAATTACAGGGGTAGCTTTCATTGACCTCAGTGCTGCATATGATAAGAGTAAACCACCGTATACTGCTTCAGAAGATCTTTACACTCACGAAAGATTCAAAACTTACCAGATTGATGTCAACCTTGTTGCAGAACCGCAGTTTTTTTTATTTTCAAGGACAAAGAATCAGCCGGAAATCACAGAAAAATGGATTGCCCCAAGGAAGTGTACTGGCTCCATTGCTATTTATTAGTTATACCAATGCCCAACCACTCCCTAACAAAACAAGAAGTTTCATATATGCAGACGACCTTGCACTAGCCTGCCAGTGTGCAACTTCTGAAGAGGTAGAACTCACACTTGACAGCGCTCGGAAGGAATTATTCACATAATACAAGGCTAACCACCTAAAGCCGAATCCGTCAAAATCTCTGCTTTGTGCTTTCCACCTCAAGAACAGAGAGGCATCAAGGAAATTACACGTCTCTTCGAATGGAACCCTCCTGGAACATTCATTCACCCCAAAGTACCTAGGCGTAACGCTGGACCGCTCACTTACTTTCAGAAAGCACTGTTTAAACATCAATCACAAAGTCAATGCCAGAAACAACATCCTGAGGAAGCTGAGAGGTACAAACTGGGATGCAAAGCCACAAGTTCTTAGAACCACTGCATTGGTTCTGTGTTACACTGCTGCGTAATACGCATCCGCAGTGCGGTATAGATCAACACACGCTAAGACTGTGGACCTGCCCTGAATGAAGCTTGTAGATTAATCACAGGATGCCTGAAACCTACCCCTGTTGAGAAGATACACTGACTTGCTGACGTTTCACCTCCAAGTAATCATCGAGAAATCGCTGCTGATCAAGAACGACTAAAGATTGAGAATGTTGAAGCTCACCCGGTGTTTGGTCATCAACAATCTCAATCTAGGCTGAAATCCAGGAAAGTTGCCTCCAGACATCAAAGCCCTTAAAAGGACCACCAGAAAAGGCAAGACATTCCTTATGGAAATCTAAGCAGCAATAATGGATGAGGCCACGTGAATATCTTCCGGCTGGGTGTAATGAAGACTGGAGTGTTTGGAGGTCCCTTAACCGAACTCTTTCGCTGCGCTATTTTTAAACAGAACACTTATAGAAAAATGTATTTTTTTCGTATTTTCCAAATGAACTGAAATTTAATTTTTGTTAAAGTTTAGTGACATTCAACACCAATGCACAATTTTTAACTCAACTTTGGCAAACTAGCAGTGACATTTGACCTTGAAACACACATTACTGTGATACATCTCCGAACATGGAACCGGACACATTGCAGGCTGCCCTGCGTAATTCTAACAAAAAATACTGTCTATTTACTCTTGCACAGTCCCTTCCTTTCTCTGAACATTTTGCTGGTAATATGGAACGAACAACACAATTAGGTTTGTGACTCTTGTCCTGCTGCTCCCCAAGAGAGTGCGTCTCCGTCAGGCGCGCTTGAGGTATGTAATCAGAAGGTCTTCCTCGTTTCGCCGGCGGACTGCACTGATACTCACGTAGAAGTCCGATTATGACAGAACTTCTGATGTCAGGAGCACTAAATGCCCTTTTTTGAAGCTTATTGTACAATATTCTTCTTTTCATTAGTGAAGTTTCATTGCCATCATTAATATCCTGCTAGTCTGAAACAAAATGAAGATCTTCCTCGTTGGCACTTTCTTCCGAACAATCACTATGCACATCATCACTTGTTCACTTGTCCAAATTTACTGAACAGACTGAATCAGAATCGGCCACTAAAAGATTGAAGATTTCGTCACTGTCATTACTAATGTTTTTCCGCTCGCTCATAGCTGCTGAGTGAAGCCTGCTATCGGCCAGACAGCTGACAGGAATGTTGGCGGGCGGGTGGGTGAAAAATAACAATTAAATATAGGTCCAGTATTCGCGGCAACGTTTTAAAACAATGCTTATTACATAGTCAATACATGACAATAGATGTTTGTATTATTTATGCGCCTTTATTAAAGAAGCGCGTGGAAGCTATAGCAGGAAAGTACCAAGTCGACAAAAGTCAATTTCCGCAGCGAATGCTATAGGGACGTAAGTCGACAAAAGTCGACTTCCGCAGCGAAAGAGTTAAGAACTGGTGTCATCAGGGCGAAGTAATCACTTAAGTTATCGGGCTTCACATCAGAGTACAGCAAGTGCGACTGCGGTGAAGAAAAAAAAAAGTGAACCATATGTATCAATGTCCTTTCAGCCCATTTTCATGCTCAGAGCATGATTTAATGCTTGCTGATTACAATGCCCTAGGTGTGGCTCAGTTTTGGAAAACACCATCTAGGTGTACATTAAATTTGGTCAATTTCCTATGTTTGTCAATTTTTGGAATTTTCGTAAATAGTTTGAAATTATTTTACTTTTACTGTATGATTAAGTATGATTCTGACACGAGTAAAGAAATAACTAAACCAGAAAATTCAGCATCCCTTGGACTCGTCCCCCACCCACAGAGGTTTAAGTGTTTGGTCCGCGAGATAAATTTTATTTCGCTCAAGTCGACCGGAAAATCGGGTAGGACTCCCCCTATCTGCCACCTGGGACGCGCCATGTTGGAGTTATCACGACAGCGTAGTATGCTCGAGGTTAATCTGCTTTAATCTGATATCGTCTATCCCTCCCGGCTCACCGCTAGAAAAGCCGCATATATTTTTTTGCTAGTTGCTTTACGTTGCACCGACACAGATAGGTCTTATGGCGACAATGGTACAGGAAAGGGCTAGGAGTGGGAAGGAAGCGGCCGTGGCCTTAATGAAGGTATAGCCCCAGCATTTGTCTGGTGTAAAATTGGGAAACCACGGAAAACCATTTTAGGGCTGCCGACAGTGGGGCCCGAACCTACTAACTCCCGAATACTGGATACTGACCGCACTTAAGCGACTGCAGCTATCGAGCTCGGTGAAAAGCCGCATAAGGTGACTAAACTCTAACTCTTCTGACCGTAAAGTTTTGAAGTGTGATGGTGAGGTTTACCATTCTCAACGAGGTGGCGGACAATATTTTTAGATGTTACATTCGCATGACCCTCTCTAGCTGTTAGGTTTACAACTCAGATGCTTAAGAAACCTCCAGGCATTGTGGCTGCTCTTCCTTATATCAGTCTCCTCCATTCCTCCTGTTATTAGATATCGCTTTTAAGGGAACTTCCCCGGTTTGGACGGTTTCGGAGCTCAAAGGATCGTTGTCAAAGAGATCACGATAGTTTCACAATATTCCCCTAGTTTCTGTATATAGTGTGCAGCCTCAGGGAATTGAGATACAAGAACAATGCTTCACGATATTTGCAAAATAATTATATGATTCAGTAAAAAGCTCTACGTTCAGAATGTTCTCGTCCAGTGAAATGGTACATTTCTCCTAATCAACCTTCATAAAATGATATCTTCTTCGAAGAGGAACTCAGATTCTAAAGATTTAAAGGTAAGACGTATGAATCTAAGACGAAGCCACAGAACTGGTTGCAAATAGAGGATTATGGGGGCGTTTAGTAAATTCACAGAGGGTAGACGGTTGAATGCTGGAGGGCATAACAGTCTGTAATGAAGAACGATGAGGGATTTTTGCCCCACTTATTTCGCTGATAACTGAGATATGTTTGCTTACGCGGATACTGTAAGTTAATATCTGGATTATATCCATGCTCCATCTCGCACTGTTGAATGATGCTGGAAGTTTGTTATGCAGTATAATTTGATCGCACGAATCTGCCCATTCTACGCCAGCCTCTTCCCTTTTGTCGGTACCTGGGTAGCCCCATATTGTATTCTGACTGTTGAAATAACCAAACACAAAATTCTCATATTGATGCCGGAAGGCTCCACAAATCTAAACACAGTATCTGATGGCTTATTAATTGAGCTCTACTGTGGGAGTTTCAATGTCACTATGGGGGGAGGATCTGGATGTTGGATAGCACTGAGGATCTTCAACCACTAAACGCATGCCCTTGATTTTTGAACGGCGAAGATTCTAGTCTCGGTGAGTTTCTTGAATACATGTCATTAGCGTGCGGAGAAAATTGCGAGGGTATATATTTTGTGTTCTTTTTCAGATTCTTGGAATTCAGTCACTAGTAGAAATAAAATAATGAAATTGCAAAATATTATTATGCAAAAGTGCGTAAAATAAACCAGTATATCCATACATACAGAGGACGACGAAGAGCAGAAATTGAGCGGTGACAAAAGTTAAATACGGTCTGTTTATTCCAGTAACTTCTACAATGTCGTCCGGCGACTTTGCTATGTGTAGAGCTGATATGACCTTGTATTATTTTAGGAGAAGTTTATCACAGCTTCAACTATTAATTTCTGAAATGAAATTGAAGCAAGAAATTAAGTGGTTCAACCTATTCAATGCAAGTAAATAAGAAATGTAGTGTTACATTCTTATTTGGTTAAAAGAGGTACCGGTTTCGACCACCAATCTGGGTCATCATCAGCCAATTAAAAATATAAAAACAATGAACAGGGAAACAAAAAATTAAAGGATATGTCTTTCACAAAAGCAGTTCATGAAGCATTATAAGACAATAGGGGTTAGGACTGTCCGATTTTAAATCATAAAATCCAGATGAACTCGAAGAACAGTCACTTATTCGTGTCAAAGCGCAAGTCCCTGAAAAGTGGCACAACACACGCAATGTCCGGCACTCTTTTCAACCAAATAAGTATACAACACTACATTTCTTATTTACTTGCATTGAATAGGTTAAACCACTTAATTTCTTGTTTCAATTTAATTTGTGATACAGTTCAATATGGAACATTATGACATTTTATTAATTTCTGTGTTGAGAGGACACGAGGCGAAAAGTACGATGCTTGCGTGCGTTAGAAAATTTTGTCAAATTATTGTTCGGCATGGGACGTTAAATTTAGTGCATTTCTCATCGAATTCTTTCAGACGTAATGAAGCACGTGTTTGCATTAGAGCAGTCAAATTTAGAGGAATTTTAAGTAAGTTAATTTGCGAGATTTCATGAGCACATACGTACAATCAGTTATGTATACAAATTGAAAAGTTTTGGTCAACTTGTAATTTATAAACGTCAATAATGGTAATAAAAATTATTTATTTGGCGTATGGCTACATAACTAAAATCAATTAATATTTACAATAATGATTTCATACTAATAACAACAATAATTGATTCTATCACGCTAGTATGTTGAAGACAGGGGAGAGTTAGATTTTAATCTATCTCAGCAGTATAACTACGGTATTTAGCATTAGAGGTTGCCTCAAGGCATTTCCTGGCAAGCTGGTTAATGATAAAGTTCACATCAAATGTTTGGCCATCACATATTGTCTAGTTGATTTACCCAACAATAGGCAACAAATTTAGTCCCTAGAAAAACTTCATGAAACTGCACCTAAAATGAATCCAAATCTCATAATAGAAAACCCGATACACGGAAGTATCTACTCGTACAAACAAAACCGTGTAACTCAGTTTGGCAAAATTCCTCACATAAATAATTTCTAATACTTGGGGAAATTCTCCAGCAATCCACATTAAATCATGAAGAAAACAGAAAAACTTTTCTATAGTACAAGTAGGTCATAGTATCACATGGAAAAGGTACAAACATTAATATCCTGGAACGCTAAATTAATATAACACGTAATTAGGTCTGAAGCATCACACATGTCAGAAACATTGATCAGACTGGAGAAAGATCACTATCTAAAATTATCGAAAAACTAAAAGGAAATATCCTGACGGACATGTTTGGCCAGGTATGCATAGTAGGGTGTGGATGAATAGGAGGTCTTCGGAATTATACAAACATATTGAGAAAATATCGGGCACAATTGGAAAAAGGCGATTGAAATTTGATGACCATATTCAAAGAATGGGTGATGAATGACAAACTAAAACTATATTTAAGTATGTCTCCTCGCTAAAATGCAAGAATAATTGGATTATCTACAAGAGAAGGACTTCGAGAAATCAGCATTCCACATTAAGGTACATGGGACAAAGCGAAGCATTATGATAAAAAGCCAGGATGAAAACAAAGGGATGGACCGCTCTCCGGTATACACCATGAGGTGTGTCGAGGAGGCGCCGTTGTGGCTGAAGAACTTATTACTTTTCTACTGTGTGCGACCGGATGTGCCTGGCTACACCTCCAGAATTTGAGATGGTCCTATTCGTTCAGTAGTTAGTGTGACTTGAAACAAAACCACAGTATTAAATCACGTGCGGCGTCATCCCGGCGAGACGTGACGCTGGTGCACCGACAGCGTGGTGCGGCGAGCGAAGATTTGCCACAAAACACGGCACAGGTCGGCATCTCTCGAGTGTGGTTCAGATGTGCAGCGTTAAGTTACATGAATCTCTAAACATTTTATCATATTACTGAGAACATGTGTGCTTTTACACCAGTGTGTGTTCGGATCTGAACTGCTAGATTGACTTTCTGGCTGAAGATATGCGACAGATAATTCACGGTATGGCTTCTCGCCAGTAAGCGTTTTGGAAGTGCGATTCTTCCGTTGAAATGCTTACTACAGATACTGCTTTGGCGTAGCTATTCTCTCGTGTGAGTTAGTATGTGACGTACCAGTTGGGATTTTCTGCTCAATGATTTGCCACAGAAATTGCAAGCGAAGAACACCTCGCCAGTATGAGTCCACCTGGACGTGCCAAGGCGGATTGCACACGGAATGACTTGCTACAGATATTGCAATTTTATGGCATCTCACCAGTGTGAGTTCGCATAAGACAAACCAGGCAGGATTTAGTGATGAATGGCGTGCCATATATACTGCATTTGTACGGCGACTCGCTGGTGTGTGTCTGTATGTACGTGCCAAGTGTGATCTACTGCCGAAAGCCTTACGACATACAGTGCATCAAAATGGCTTCTCGCACGTATAAGATCTGATGTGACCCGTTACTCGGGATTTCGTGGTGAATAATTTCCCACTCACATTACAGGAATGTGGCTTTTGCCCACGTGAGCCCGCAGATGATATCTTAGTAGGACTTGCTCGCTGAAGGATTTGCCGCAGACATTACAGCAGTATGGCCTCTCTTCCTGTGAGACCGCATATGTTGCGTGAGTGCACCTCGTTCGTGAAGAGCTTACCACAGATATTGCAGCAGAATGGCTTATCGCCGGTGTGAATCCGAATATGACGAGCAACGCAGGATTTCGTGCTGCAGGATTCGCCGCAGACCTTGCACCAGTGTGGCTTTTTTTCCCGTATGACTCACCGTGTGACGTGTTAGCTGTTGTTTTTGTACGAAGGATTTTCCACACACACATTGCTTTCGTGCGGCCTGTGGTCTGCGTGTGTTTTGATGTGACGTGCTAAATTGCATTTTCTACTGAATAACATGCCACACGCATTACATTGCAGTGTCTTGTCTCCCGTATAAGTCTGTATGTGATATCTTAGCCCAACTTCCTGGCTAAAAGATTTGCCACAAATATTACCTAAATATGACCTTTCGCCAGTATGAGTACACATATGTACCACAAGTCCACTTTTGTGGATGAATTGCTTCTCACACATAGTGCACCAGTTTAGCTTCTCAGCCGTGTGAATCCAAACGTGTTAACCTAGGCGAGAATTACTGCGGAAGGATTTGTAACAGATATCACATCGGTATGGCTCGTCACCCGTGTGAGATCACATGTGATCGACTACGCTTTCTCTTCGCGTGAAGGATTTGCAACATAGATGGCAGCGGTTTGGTTCGTCGTCCATGTGAGTTTATAGGTGAAGTGTTAAGTGGGATTTTTTTACCGAATGACTTGTAGCATATATTGCATTAGAATTTCTTTCCGCCTATGTGTGTGTGCATGTGAGAGTCTAGGACGGATTTCGTGATGAACGACTTACCACATACCACCCATGTGGCCTTTGGGCTATGTGAGTCTGAATTTGTCGTGAAAAGTGTCATCTATTGCTGAATGTCTTGCCACACAATTTGCATCTAAACCCGGTTGCTCCACCATCCGGAGGTTGATGATCTGCATAGCTCATCTCGCCTCTTGATATATATATAGACAAATTAAAACCATGTGACGAATAGTTTAACAGCCAACTCAACCAGAACTCTCAAACAAAGGGAATGCTACTGTACATGCCACTCACTAGTATCCCACGCAGAGAATATCATTACACATGAACATCACATTTCTCTCAATTGTTACGAAGATGTGTTGCGTTTTTTTCTCTCGAATTACGATATCACGCGCAAGTAACTTGTGACTATGTGGGAATGTACAAATTCATAGACAACCTCACTTAATAAATCAATGATAAGAAGAGGTATACTCTAAAAAGAGGATGACAAGCTCTTTAATCCGGCACATGTTTAGAAACTGAAATCCGTGTCTGTCCGTTCTCCTACATAATGACGGCATTAGCTTAGAAGTTTTGATGTTGTTCAAGTGCTCTGCACTCTGTGGCAGTCAAGTAATAATTTTTGTAAAGGCCCTTGTTGTTGAGGGTGTTTGGGAGAATCTCTCTGTTGTAGATATTAATAAAATTGAGAACATTTTTTGCCGACAGTCAGCAAGATCTGCTGAAGCAGGGCTAATCTTCTATGAATGTCACTTACTGTCACGCAAAACATACTTATTAAATTTGTACATTGTTATCACATCAATGTAGCAGTCTATACTTCAGAGTCCGGTTATTTCTAATTACGTAGCTCTGATGTGCAATCAAACAGAGCCAACCCACATATAGGACGGTAGGTATGTACAAGGAAGTTCATACTTACTACCATGTCTTTAACAGAGGCCATATACAAAATGGAAACCACTCATCCTGATGAAATGCTGTGAAAGATGAAACATAACAAGCACATGACAGCTCTTTCTCTAACACTGACGCTTTCTTTTCTCCTCCAGATACTTTTGTCATAGACATTATGCAGTCAACAATGAATATGGCTTTGGTAGTGTTTCATTACTATGTTCTGATATCCTGAATTTGAAACCAAATTCAAGCTATCGTGTCTGAATATTCTTACAAGAGTTCCTTTAACACTACGGCTAGAAGGAACATGAAAATCAAGGCTTGAGTCAAAACTCGTGAAGACAAGACGTTGAATTGCACCATAGTGGATATTGCTCATATGTAAAGGAATGGGATTTTTTTATTTCAAAAGATCGCGGACAACGTGAATATTTTAGTATCTTGATGACATAGTTGGATAGCATCTAAGTCTAAGCCTGTCTTCCCACCGCATATTCTATGAAAGAAGAGCGAGAAATAACAATATCTTGGTTAAAGTTCAGATCCGTTTACAACATGCACATGGGAAAAGTCGATCACGCATGCCAAAGCATATCGTAAAAAGAACTGGTACTTCTCAACTCATGGTGGATGCACTGAATTCTCATGGCCCAGTCGAATGCATAACTTCGTCACAAGCAAAGTAATGGGATGCTAGACCACGTGTTGTTACTGCACTCTTAGGAGAAAATAAGTGGACAAATAAAATTGGGACATTGATTCAAGATACGATATTGCTAGACCTCATGATTATCGCCCAGGATATTGATGTTGATACCACTAGGCAACAAGGCACAAACAATATGACACCGGATTTTATGTCATACGTTCAGTGGCATATCACGCCAAGTAAAAGGTGCAAAAGAAAGGCCATTCTTCTTTACGTGATAATGCATTTTTGTGACATGTGATTTATAAGGTTAACATTTAGTTTTCAGTAAAATGGTATTTCATTTTGCATTAATAAATTTTCTCCACGAATCAGCTATATTGCTGGAACATGTGGCACGACCCCAGGAGATGGACACGGGTTGCCTACTTGCCAGCCGACAGAATTGAGCAAAATATGATAGCTCTCGCGGACGAAACACGCATAAAGTCTCTAATGGCGATTTTGGAGGAGATGGAGACGTTCGGTACGGAGCAGTTGGCAGAAGAGTTACTCTACCTTTCTGGAAGTTATTGCAGAAAGGAGCATAGCGTTTCAACTCTAGAGGAGGGGCTGCACAAGGTGTCTGTTCCCCATGTCGGGAACGGCTTAACTACCTGCTGTCATGAGCTCTAAAATGCTTCAAGACACGCCGGCGCCGGCCGTAAAGTAATACCGTCACATGTTTACAGAAATATGCCTCATGGAATCGGAACCAAGGTTCGGGCGTCCTCTGGAAGGTACGCGCTTTGGCAGGGCCCAATCAGCATGAAACGTATGCAAGGGTTACCGTCGCGCGGGCAGTGACGGCTAGGCAAGCGAGTACCACCATTCTGTAACCCATCACCGAACTATGTCTGGATGAATTAGCAAATTAGCCACAGCACATGAGAGAAGGCATATAGGCATCTGTGAGGTGCAAAAAAAAAAAAGATTGATGGGAGAAAAGTCATGCGAAGCGGGGTGCGATTACTAACTGATGTACAATGGAAGCCGAAGAACAACTAATGGTTTTGGCAAGGAAACCAAAATCCCTTCTGAGCACTACCTGACTACTGCTTACTATCTTATCGTGGCCGGTTTCTCTGAATGCACGTGTCGGACGGAGAAAAGAAGCACACACAGTCCATGCCCTTCATGGATATGTTCAGAATAAAGACGATTGCCAACAATTTCCCGATTATGCAGAAACTGATCACCGCGAACACACGGTACAAAGAGCGTGATATTCACCTAGTCACGTACTACAATCGCTCCCATCCAACGCACATTGACTACATCCTTGTCAGACGAAGGAATCTCAAAGATGTTCTAGAGACAACAGTTCTTCCTTACGAAACCTTTGCGATGCAACATCGACCAGTTATCTGTAAGATGCGGATAGTCACCAAGAGCTCAATACTTCGCAGGAAATGGACCAAATTGGATCAAACGGTGACGCCTGAAGAAGGAGGCCAACATTGTTGCAAACGTTACAGTGCCACAAGTCACCATATTAGAAGCGAGCTGGACTAAACTGAAAGGCGCCGCACGCTCCATTCCTTGAACAACTAAGTCAGGGCGACGACAATGAAGGATTAACAATGACACGTGGTTTCGGAATGACGATGTTATGTATGCAATACGATTGAAGAAACAACTGTAAAACGAGTTTCCTGCTCGTTGGAATGCCTCCAAAGCAGCCAGTAGTAAAGTGAAGGAGGTTGTCGCTGTAACAAAAGCAAAGCGGTAAGCAGGTCTATATATGAAACTTGACATGCGCTAAAACGAGCGGAATATTTAACGGCTAGTCAAATCGGGGCATCAAAACACGGAACGTTCTACATCATCAATTAGGAACCAGACGGTTTTCTACTCGACTGGCGGGAAGCGCGAGTACACTGGCTTAACTACTTTGACAAAATTTCATCTTGGAATTTCCGTACCTACCAATCCCAATCACCGCCGCTGTTGAAGGTCCAATATAGGAAATTGACGTCACCCAAGTCCAGGCTATGTTGAAAGAAGTGACACCAGGGAAAGCCGTCTCTCCTGACTATCTTCCGGCAGAGTTTTGTTTCTCTCAATGGGTGGATGCAGCAGTGTGGCTAAAGCAAGCTTTTCAACCAGATCATCAAAAAAGGTCAAGAACCAACAAACTGACGACGGAGTATCCATCCAAAAATAGGAGAAGTCCTGCCGATTTTTCTAATTACCATCCGATCATACTTCTCAGCCACGCAGTGACACATTTCGAACAAATCATCGACAAAAGAATTAGCGATTTAAACGAACACACAACAAGCCAAGCTGGTTTTGTGTAAAATTGTGGCGCAACAGGAGCAACACACGCTGCAAGGCTGTTACGTGAGAGGTATTTCGAAAAGAATAAGAGGCTTCATCATGACTTTCTGGACCCTGATAAGGACTTTCATCCGGTACATAATAACCTAATCAGTCAGCGCTACAAGAGCATGGAATTACAGAGCACCTTGTCGCAAGAGCGTCTGGTGACGTCCGCGAAACTGTACAATTCCACCAAGGCCCTTCCGTATCAAAACTGCAGTTCATTCTTTTGACGGACACCATTACATAAGACCTGCACATTCCACTACCATGGACACATGTGTATGCAAATGGTGCAGAGAATAAGCGCCAAACGGAAGATTGGAACAATCCACTAGCGCAATACGTCCCGCGCCTCAACAAAAAGGATAGAGAATACATGACATTACATCGCCGAGAAGTTGGAAGCATGCATGATGACGGTGAAAATATAGTACAAGAAGAGAGATTTAAGTATCTTGGTTCCAAAATCTCTGATGATGGCCGACTTACTGATGAAGTCAACTTAGGGATAAGCAAACCCTGGCTGAAGTTGAGAATGACAACGGGCGCCCTTGCGACCGTCGGATGTAGGACCACGTGAAATCTAATATCTACTGAACTGTTATCCGTCCTGTCGTTTTCTATGGCAACGATTGCTGGCTAGCTAAAGAGGAGGTAAACGCCAACTAAGCATCATGGATACGAAGACGCTTAGGTGAACGGCTGACATAACTATACTAGATCACATTTCAAATGATGTTATTAGAAAACGTTCCAGCATTGCACCGATAAAGTAGAAAATTTAGGAAAGGCGTGTGCGCTGGTTTGGGTATATTTGCGTGCAGAGGACGATATATTGAGAAATTTTGCGTATACAAAGAAAGTAGGTGAAAAGAGGCGCAAGGGACAAACAAGACAGCATAAGACGAATGACCTGAAAGCTGTGAGACTACATAGAAACATGGGCCGTGACCGAACTAACTGGAGACTCACACCAGGCAGGACTAATTTTAAAAGAGCAGAATAACAAGAAGCAGTTTGATGAATGATCTGTTATAGAAATGGGATACAATGGATATTTTGCACATCCTAACATTTAACTTACTATGTTCAAATTTTCTCCCTTAAAGCCTATGTCTAATACCTATGTTCTTATTTCCATTAAATAGTGTTTGAATGACAGAGCACCTCTGGATTACGTGTTTAAGGTATTCATAAACGTTTGAAATGGCGTATTTAGACAGAATTTTCACTTTTTCATTTTTGTTTCCTGATGAAAGATTTATTCTTGTACTTTAAGAAAATGTATAGTACTTACATCTTTCATGCATAAATATGCTCAGAAAATTGATATAAGGGGAACAGTGCACCTGTGTCTCGGTCTAAGATGGGCGTGGCTTCGCTGCACGGAGAATTTCATGGTTCCTTTCGATTTAATTCAAGTTTGGCGCTCGTTGTTACAGAATAGCTTTCCATAGATGGCTCCACATGCGTATTCTTTGTATGCAGCAGTAATACTATTTGGTATTGAGAGCTTCCATGGTTTCCATAACTGGGTGTTTTTAGTGAAAATATTGTCATGTTGCCTGTTTGCCTGTGTGCCTTTGGATGTATATTCGTTGTTGAGATAATGTTCAGAAACTGCATTGGATGTAAGAAGCATTCAAATGATTATATGCATTCCCCATTCTATTTAGGTTGGAAAGCTGGATCATGCTACAGTCTTTGCCAACAATTACAGTGAGTCTTCGCCTAATATGGAACAGTAAAAATATTTTCTCGCTCAGGTGAGAGTAGAGGTCTGGAGTATGTAGATTTCTATGGGGATGGGGATTCCAAAAGTTACAAGGTAGTGTGTGATTCCAATCCATACAATGGTAAGGAAGTCAATAAACTGGAATGTGTGGGCCACTATAAAAAGCATTTAGGAACAGCTCTTAGAAAAATTGTACAACATAACAAACCATGGGTGGTAGAGGCAAATCAACTGGAACACTGAGAGACAAGTGTCAGAATTATTTTGGAATTGCTTTGCGTTCCAACTACAGTTTCATAAAAGATATGACAAATGCTCTATGGGCAACATTGTATCATTTGACTGTCCATAAAGTGCCTCCCCACCACAGGTGCCCTATAGGAACAGACAGCTGGTGTTTACACCAACGAGCCACAGCTGGCAAACTACTTGAAAATTATAAGCATAAAGCAGGAATACCACTGGAAGTCCTAATGCAATGGTAAGGTAAGGGTTATTCAGCCTAAAGGCAGGTTCGAACCTCCGCAGAGGTGTTCCTGAGCTGGAGTTTACATGCAGAAGGGTGGCCAGTTCCTTTATGCTCCTCCATTCTCTTACCCCACCAACAGCGTGTGACACCCCATCCAACTCCTGACCACGCCCAATGTTGCATAACTTCGGAAATCTCACAGGATCCGGTGCTTCAAAACGGCTACGGCCGTTGGCACATGCAATGAAGCCTGTGTGTGAAAGGCTCTGTAATCCAAAAATGTTATTCAAATGTTTTCATGGTTTGACTCAAAATACCAATGAGTCATGCAACGGTACGGTATGGAAGAGGTGTAGAAAAGATAAATATGTGGGGATATCCACTCTCAAACTGGGTGTCATGGATGCAGTTTTACACTTTAATTGTGGAAACAAGGTTCAAATAGAGGTTTTAGGAAGAATTAAGGTTGTGCCTGATATGTAATCAGCATCAGCAGTGTCACAAGCTGATGAGGCATGTGTACGCATAAGTCAGCCTCAGAGCACTTCTGAACAGAGACAGCGAAGAAGGTACCTCAGGGGAAGAAGAAAACTGAAATAGGACAAGAAACTTGAAGGGGAAGGTCGCACCTATGCAGCGAGAGAATTCTAATACTTTCAGGTAAAAAGAAAGAGGTCTAATCATAATACAACCCTTTAAATTTACTCAAAACTAAAAACTATGTTTTCTTTTCAGGTTCGAACAACAATGAGTCGAGTTCTAAATCGGATATCTACCTCGAAAAGGTCTCACATTGATGATAATTAATTTAAGAATATCTTGTACTAGAACTGAGAAAAAAAAATATCCCCGTTCAAAAACTGAGAACGAAGAAATGAAGAATTATTTTAGAAATTTTGAATTTTTGAAATAAGGTGTTATAATTCTTTGTAAAATGGTGATAAACTAATACATTTAGTAGGAGACATCAAGAACACTAACGATGATTGTTCGGCGAGAGAAACATTAAAATAAATGCATTTTTGTAGTTGCTAGATAGTGTCAAAAAGTGTCATTTTTGTTAACAAAAAATTCTTGGACAGCCCTTAAATGATAAAGTGGGCAATCCTATAGTATAACAGTCTTCATTTACCTTCCTGTTAACTACTAACACAATTTTAAAATTTTTGTGTAAAATTATGGATTTTGTAATGAAACGAACATGAATACCGGGGACAAACAAGACAGCATAGAACAAATGAATTGAAAGCTGTGAGACTACAGAGAAACATGGCCCATGACTGAACTAACTGGAAACAATGAATCACAACACCAGGCAGGACTAATGTTAAAAGAGCAGAATAACAAGAAGCAGGTTGATGAATAATCTGTTATAGAAATGGGATACAATGGATATTTTGCACTTCCTAACATATAACTTACTATGTTCAAATTTTCTCCCTTAAAGCCTATGTCTAATATCTATGCCTTATTTCCACAAAACAGTGTTTGAATGGCAGAACACCTCTGGATTACGTGTTTAAATGACTCCTATAAACGCATTATAAAGAATAATATATAACTCAACAAAATAAAAAATCAGGAGTATCTGTTTTTATCGGGAGTGACAGTTTGAATATCCGGTGAAATTGTACGAGTAACAACAGTAGGGGAGACCTTCAGTGTATTCTAGCCTGATTGGAATTTTGCAATTCATATTTCTGCTGACATCCGTCATAGATAGCAGACAATCATAATAATTTAATTTCACCGTAATCACGTCTATAAATATGAAGACTATGGAGGAGAGACAAAAAGAGGTCGGCTCAGGGCCTTGTGACACTCGACATCTACAAATGAAAGGACACCGCATCACTACATGTTTAGTTCAGGACTATGTGTCTACACAAACTTAAGTTAGCCTCATCACTAATTATTTATTTCAGGGTGATGTGTTGTTCCTAAAATGGAAGGAAATCTCATCAGTAATTGGTAAGCTCATAAACATGTGCCTTTCCACATGTCAGGAATTAGGAAATTTTATGAACCTTAAAACCTGTTCATATGTAATTCAGTACCAAACTGACAAGGCAAGAAGTCATTAAAGTTGCTGCTTGATATTTGTAGAATGCTGAAATGAGTCAGAATAACATAGCACATGAGGTGAGATATAAAACAAAGTGGTATGCAGTACATAAGATCCGGTCAACTGAATCATTCAGAGCCTTACATACCAAGGAAAAAGCATACACACAAAATGCTTGTCGCTTTGCTGGTTCGAGACTGCATCTGCACAAGATATGTTTAGGAAGAAGAAAGCTATTTAAACTCCATCCAAAAACAGAAATGTGCATTTTGCATGTGAAAAGTATTCATAAGGAACATTTTTATTGGTGGCCATAATATATGATTGTTCTCTAACAGCCTGCTGTGTCCAGTCACATAAAAATTACAAAGAAACAGCAGAAGTTCCTCCTCAAAGAGTTGTATTTGGGCGATCTTCAGTTGTGTGCATGGTTCTACTCTGACTAATGAAAGCATGTAAGCTGGTACTGCGTAGTTCTGAGGACTGAAAAGAATATTTTTTGCTACTGGTTGCAAATGTACAGTAAGAAGAAATCAATGCGTCATATAACAGTCAAGAAGACTCTAACCACCCACAAAATAAAATAAACCTTTCAGAATTCATAGTTTCCATCACTAATCTGGTCTGAAGTCAAATCATAGGCTATGACAAGCCAGTGCATGACCTGCCGATACAGGGGCTCAGTTAAGATTACCAATCCGAGATTATACCATCATCTCCCAGGTATTATCAAAGATCCTTGCGCACAGTAACGAACAAAGGTGTGACAGCACAAAATTAATTAGCATATAGTCCAAAGGCACACCTACAGTTGAAACAAACTACTGCATTAAATGTTTGAAAACAGGATGTACACTTGTGCTACTTTTTAACCTCAGTGATAAATTGAAATAATATGATATCATTGCATTATTATTTACCTACTTTTAGGAGATAATAAATTCACTTACTTGAAGTATTCTAAATTTTTTTGGCAACCTGCACAAATTTATAGTTAACTTGTAGCTGTCCATTTTATTAGTTTATACTAATTGTGTAAATGTGTTTGCAATCAACAAGCTACAAGCAATTGACTGACAATGAGCACTAAAATGAAAAGTGGGAATTGGCAACAATCAGCTAGTGTGACCACAACACTGGAAAAAACATAAATTAAATGCCACAAATTTCCTTTGCTTACAAAAATGTGGACGTTTTATTTGAAAACTATGATACCTAAGATGTAGCACAACTGACCTCAACGTTTCATTTCTACTACAACTTATCTGTTTGGGATCTACAAATGGAGGAATCTTAATTAACACACAAGAGAACAGAAAAGATCATTAGATAGGAATCTATCCAAATAAATACCTGAAAATGGCATTTTTGAGTTATCACACTAATGAACTCAGGCATCATTATATTGATTAATGAACCTAAATATGTTGGTTTAAAATTGTTGTACTGTTTACAATGTACATAAAACTTAACAGCTTCAAATTTGTATATTTAGTTTATAATCCACAAAAATGGCTAGTCACTGTTAGTACTGTACCAGGAAAAATTAAGGATATGGGCATGAGAATCTTGTGAAGGGGGGGAACGGTCCTTAGGGAGCAGATACAGGGAGATTTAGATGCAGAGCGAAATAATGGATATATTTTTAAACTTAATTTATTCACCTGGATAATTTTATGAATAAGTTCCCTATTAGTTCTGACTCGTAGCATTAAACCAAATTAAAATATTGTCTGAGCAAGTTCATGTCGCCTGGCTAATTGAAACAAAATAAATATTTATGATTGTCCATATTTTAAAATGAAACGATTAACTTTCGTTGAAAATCAATAAGTTATTTCCTGATAAAGTTCATAAAGTTCTTCAAGTATTGGTTCAAATGACAAAAAATGAAAATGAATGTAACACCCATACACGTGTAAAATGAATTTCCCTACACCACTTTCAATATTTTAACACTTCAAAATTTGACAAATGTTATCTTCTTCTAAAGTTCGGTGCTATAGTCTATTTTATAACTGCCACTCAACATTTATAAAATTTAATGTGAAATCCAATGAGCATAATAGTTTGTTGAATTATGAATGAAATCACTGATTCTACAGTTCAACTTGTAATATAGTCTGTTTAAATCTCAAGTTTGTTTACAGTGGCCCTTATGTCACCAGAAACATCCAAATATCAAACTGAAAATGTAGAGAAATGCGGTTCAACGAACATCATATGAAATCCTCGACAGCTGGTGTTGTGATGCTATCCCCACGGTACCACGTCTGATTCCCGCGTAGTAACCACGTTCCGAATCGAACCTCAAACCGCGTTCCATGTCCCGCGTAGTAACCACGTTTAAATTCTATGAAGTCACCACTTTCCAACTCCCACGTAGTCAAAATGACAGCAGCTTTATATGACAAAATAGGCGAAGTCAGGGTTTCAGATGTCACTTATAAAATTTATAAACAAGAAAACGTTCAACTGACAAGATTAACTTGTGAGTGTTCTATGCTTGTAAGTCGTACAATTGGCACTGTATTTTACTACGTGAATTTCCTCTAATATATAATCACTGGTAGATGATTGTTATTGCTCATTAGATTGGATTCACTGTTTATGTTGAAGCACAGTTATAACATATTTACACACGAAAATCAGTCTTATCCACCATAACGAAATACTTAATTCGCGGATATTTACAAGTTCCTATGACGGCAATGTCATACAATGTCAAATACTGTTCACTTGTGATGAAGGTTTAACCGTATTAAAACTTCAACCAGTAATTTTTACACACGTACTTAAGGTAACTTTATGAAATAGATTAGTTCGACAGATTAAATGTTTAATTATTTCACTTGAAAATCGTCTTAATATTCATACGCTCATTTCTCTTGAATGTTTAAAGTCAGTTTCATTTGAATATGAATAGAAGTTTAAATCAATTAAATTTGTTCGATTTGCAGTGGAAAGTACTACGTCTGTACAGTGATTAAATATCATAAATCTTTGATAACACTTTGAAATTATTATGTTAGTATCATATCACTAGAAAAGTTTCTAAGTTCCAACACGAGTTATTGTTTTATAAGTCTTGGCGAAAACTTTACCGTTGAGTTCGTACGATGTGATGTTTTAAGTTCGAACCTCGCGAACCCGTTCATGTGAGACAGCATGACTACACGACGGCAGCGATTTGAGAATTGAACTGACTTGACCTAGCAAAACCCCGTTCTTTTATACCAATCTGCCGAGCTCAGCTTCCTCCTCTCGTGTAAAAATCAAGTTTTTTTATACCTGAATTACTCTAAGTCCGTAGGACGACATTAATGAAATTGCAGTATGTTTGAATGTAAATAATGGGCTATACGATGGCGTATCTCATTAATTGATATATCAGTTGGTTCCAAAGTTAGTACAATTTCTTGTAGTATGTTCGACAATATCAGGGGGTGTTCTCTGCGTGACGTATCTTGCTTGCTGTATGCATGCTCGAACCGTTCTGTTGCGCTACATCGCATGCTAGGGTCCCCCCGCTACGCTGACTTCCATTAAATAAAATTATGTTCCAGGCCACACAAGGTTCCTGGTACAGTACGAACGTACAACATTACTGAGACTATCTGGAGGTAATAGTTGCAGACGGCATTTCAGATAATAAGAATGTGATGAACAAATGATGCATTGACAGTGAAGGAAAGAACACATTTTACATGGTTGCTTAAAGGTATTGTAAAGAAATACACTACAAAAATATCTAGCTTTCCCAGAGATTATTTTTGTATACATATATATATATATATATATATATATATATATATATATATATATATATATAATTTAATATATATTAATATATATTCAGTATAACTACATGACGGAACAAAAATATGATCTTACATTTCCTGAATATTTTAGATAAATATAACCAACAGGATTTTAAGATATTAGCGTTTAAATGAAACTTTGTAAAGAAACGATTAAACTGATGAAAATGGCCAGCTTTTGGACATAAACCAACCACTACTGAACACAACTGTGAATAGGTACAATATATTCCATATTGTATAGGATTCGTAGTGTACGTACTTTGTTTCTTCTTTGATGTACGGCAACAGCTGATCATCAGTATGTTCTTCTATGAATATTTCCTCCTTAATATCTTCAGAAGGCTGTAAGTAAGAAATAAGAAAAGTAGAATAAAGAAGTAAGGGAATAAAATATATAGGCCTAAACAAGAAACAGCTGAGAAAATAAATTTCACAGTGGCACAAGGAGAGTATAAATAATTTATCTCACATTTAAAAAAATATGAGAGCGGAAATGAACAATCAAATCACTTCAAATGCAATGGAGGTGTCTACCTTGGTGGCAAATGGCGCACAAAAATACCTTACTATCAAGCATTAAATTGTCAATGAACAGACAGGAAGACAATTTCCTAAAATACAGTATTATACAATTTACACTAACTTTTTCCTTTTAAACACACAGCTCATCATTAATACATTTACAATATTTACAAAATTTAACTCCTGATGGTGATGATGCTTGTTGTTTAATGGGGCCTAACATCGAGGTCATCGGCCCCTAATGGTACGAAATGGTATGACAAATTAAAAGTCCAAAATTCTCCACTGACCTGAACTCAATACGTGAGGACGAAGAATGAATGAATGGACATGAATTTAAGGCAATCAGTGGATGCGACCCGCAATGCCTTACCTTCACAGAAACTGGCGTAAAACAATAGGATTACTGACCAAGGGACTGTTGCTATAGCGTAACACTGAATGGATGATGCTTGCAGTCTAAAGGGGGTCGAAAATCCAAGGTATCGGCCCCGCATAACGCTACTTACCTCTAGGAAGGTAGAACATGGTATTTGTCATGTTGCGGTACTAATCAAAAGTAGCAGAGACTCGCGGTATTCCACACATTATGGTACTACACACAGGTTATGAAATTCGACATGCAATACAGACCAAGCGGCGCCATTTACAGGCTACGCAAACCTATGGTGTTCATCACATAAGAGTACTAGCCACAGGGACCTGCACTATCCTGCGGTGTTCCTCATAGAGTGGGTACTAATCACAGACAAGGCAGGACCATGGTAGCTATCATCTCATGGTCCCGCTCACATGGTGGTACTAATCACAGGTACTGCAGAAGCCGATCGCACGGTGCTCCTATGATACTAATCACAAACCTATTTGGTACCTAATATAGTGGTACTATGCGCAAGTAAAAGCGAACCATGATGTTCTCCGCATGGTGGTACTAATCACAAGTAGTTTCGTGGTTCCTTGGTCGCCCCTTACGACAGGCAGGGAATAACGTGTGTGTATTCTTGGTCTGCGTCCCCCAACCCACAGGGGGGTTGTGTGTTTGGTCCGCGAGAGGTATTTTATTTCCCTCAAGTCCGCCAGCAAGCCGCTTAGGACCCCCTATCCGCCACCTGGGACGCGCCACGTGGGAGTATCACTTCTCCCCCTGCTACGCCAGCGTAGTAGGTTCGTGGAAATTTTACTCATAATATCCTCTGTATTTAAAAACATTATCAACTCATATACAACATGTGGAGTTATTTCAAACAATAATATACAACTGCTATTAGATTAACATTTACGTTGCATTTATATATTTTATTTTTTTATACTTTTTGGAACCTAACTTGCATAGTGACCTGCTGCGTCTTAACCCAAGTCCTTTCACCAGTGCTTTTTAGACAACTGATAAGAGATAGGAATGCGAAAAGGGACACACTGTAGGATAGCAGTAGACAACTTAGCGTAGAAAAAGCGGAACATTTGTAAATATGTAAATTTAAAATTACCTATATATTTGTGAATATTCAGCGGAGAATATGCACACATACAAACGGGGATGGAGGCACTTCCGTGTATTTGTACATGTACAATTTTAGGAAAATAAATAAATAATAGTATTAATAATAAATACTATCTCCAAAATATTACCCAATACTATTCCTTGCTTCCTTTTTCCTTTCTGCTGATCCCTATTTCAACAATGACTAGCTATTTTATTTATCCTCTTATTACCGGAGTAATAATGTATATCCTCTCTGTGAATACTTCAGTGCTGCCGGCATGGCCATTGAAATTCGTGTCTTTAATGTGGCTTGCCGCTGCGTTATTCATCAAGTGATTCATGGTCACAGATACTATGGTTTTCAATATTTATAAACATTAACTTCCACCGGGTTTAAAGTTATTATTGAGCCCATCTGTGGTGTATGGCCAGACAGTGCCTTTTCCAGTATTCTTCTGCATTCTAGTGTCGTCGGTATAAAGTATCTCGCCACTCTCCCCCTCCACCGAGCGAGTATGCGCACGTAAACATTGCGACTGTGGTCTGACTTCTGGCTTCTGGGTTGTCGCCAATAAGGTTCTGTGATGGAAGGACGGCGTGCTTCTCCGCTTGGCGGGGTGGATAGACCCAGGGTGAAGTTGGTTTGATAGGGCTTACGCCCTCGTGATCTTTGCAATTTAATTTCAAATTTGGTTATCATTTCATGCACCTCGCCTGGAATTTTTGAGTGCACTCTAAGGGTTACCTTTACCATACGTAAGTAAGTACATGATGCTGAAGCGTACTGACGACTACGGCAAGATACTACACTGTAAGTGTTTTTTTTCAACTCAACTTGTTCCAACTGGTGAACTGAATATTTCTAAATGCCTTGTTCCGCCATTGTGAGGGAATCCTGAAACGTGAAATTTCTGAAGCTATTTCGAAGAATATAAAGATTACGGAATTTCATGAGCTTGTACTATCAAAATTTATTCCTTCTTTAGCACTGCAAAATTTGTTTCCTCAATATTGTTTTAGGACTCAACTATATCTTAGACTCGAGGTTTTATTGCATGGTATTTCGAATTTCGGTGCCAGAAGAAGAAATGGTAGCACATATTCTGAAAGGTTTTCCTCCCTACAACCGATCCTACCTCTTCCTCAGGAAGAGCCCGACTAATTTTGTGGAATTAGAGGCTGCTTGTACCTTTGCTGAATATGTCAAGCACGGGGACGCGGACAGACCCATCTGCCACCCTCCTCCTTTTAACCCGGCCTCGCCTCAATCTAGGGATAGTGGAAATCTTAAAAATGGTATAATTGTGGATTACGTGACCACCTTCGGAATGCTCGCCCGTCAATAAAGCGTAGTACTGGTCCTTGTTCTTATTTGTGTGGGTCGAGGCAGCATATTAAGAATAATTGCCCAACCTCTTTTAAAAAACGCAAAACAAGACTAAAGGTTAATAGTAATACTTGTGAATCTTGCCCCTGAATTTTCTGTGGATTCAGAGAGAGTTATTTGTCGGCAGGAATGTAATAAAATCTCCGATTTGGTTGAGTCTAAAAGTACCTTCGCGAAGGCAGAGCTGAATAATGAACTGTTTGTTGCTTTAAATGACTCGGGTAACGTTGTCACTTTAATACATGATGTTGTTGTTTTTTCTATTTGCTTAACGTCGCACCGACAGAGATATGTCTTATGGCGACGATGGGATAGGAAAGGTCTAGGAAGTGAAAGTGGCCTTAATTGTGGTGCAGCTCCAGCATTTGCCTGGTGTAAAAATGGGAAACCACGGAAAACCATCTTCAGGGCTGGCGACAGTGGGGCTCGAACCCACGATCTCCCGATTACTGGATACTGGCCGCACTTAAGCGACTGCAGCTATCGAGCTCGGTGCTTACCGTCTTTCACCTCCGCACATCGAAGGTCAATGGCCCACATTAATTGATGCCAGTTGGTATGATGAAATAAGGTCCTCTTGTAAACTGCCTCAGTTGCAGAAAGTCAAAATTGCATGTGTCACGGCTAATAAGGATAATATGGAAATTTTTGGATCTGTTGACGTGATATTGCGTATTGGTAATTTTACTTGGAAGGTTCATTGCTTGGTATCTCCGAAGCTAGCTTGTAGTATTATTTTAGGCACTGACTTCTTGTCAAGGACCTCCAGGCTAGACAATTCTACTTTAAATTTTCCTCAAATTGTAACGTCGATATCATTGATGCTCCTTTGGGTACCCTCAGAATTTCTTGTGTAGGTAGGCCGCTACCAGGGAAGAACAATGAAATCGATCAGTTGGATCTTGATCATTTGGATTATCAACAAGATAATAAAGTCCGTAACTTGTGCCATCAATTTCCTGAGGTATTTACCAACAAGTTAGGACTGACGGATGTATTGGAGTACGATACTGAACTGTCTGACAACCAACTTGTTAGAACTTCTCCTTACCTCTTTCACCTCCTCGCATGCTAGAACTCGAAAGGATTATCGACCAAATGCTTGCCAATGGTGTCATCAGACCGTCCATTTCTCCTTATGCCTCTCTGGTTTGCCTGGTACCTAAACCCTCTGGAGGATACCGTGCCGTTATCGATTACAGATCTCTTAATCGCACAATCATCCTTCAATCTATTCCTTTGCCAGATTTACATGTTTTGGGCGGTTCTCCGCCCATGTTCTTTACCGTGTTAGATCTAAATCAATCCTATTATCAGATTCCGCTCTCTAAAACTTATATTTCCCTGAACCGCCTTCATCACGAGTAGTATAATAAGCGGGTCCTGGCGCCTCCTCCCGCGGGAAATTTGAATTCTGGCGGGAAATTTGAATTTTGGCGTGAAATTTGAATTTTGGCGCGAGATTTGAATTTGTAGACAAAGCCACGTGCTTTTTGACAGACAACAACGCATCGCTAACCTCACTGCTGCCATCTCGACGGGCCTAAACCTCACTAGTGCCAACTTAAACTAACTACCGCGAGGTAAACAAAGCCACGTGTTTTTTGACAGCCACGTGCTTTTTGACAGACAACAACGCATCGCTAACCTCAGTACTGCCATCTTGACGGACCTAAACCTCAGTAGTGCCAACTTAACCTAACTAGCGCGAGATAAACAAAGCCACGTGCTTTTGACAGCCGCGTGCTTTTTGACAGACAACAACGCATCGCTAACCTCAGTACTGCCATCTTGACGTGCCTAAACCTCAGTAGTGCCAACTTAACCTAACTAGCGCGAGATAAACAAATCCACGTGTTTTTTGACAGCTACGTGCTTTTTTGACAGCTGTCATCCGCCATCTTTAAACCACAGAGCACTGTGCTGCCCTCTTTATCGTAGTAGATGTAAAATTCGTCACCTGTCATCCGCAGTGCTGCCATCTTGGCGGGCCTAAACCTTAGTGCTACCAACTTAACCTCACTAGCGCGAGATAAACAAATCCACGTGCTGTTTTGACAGCTGTCATCCGCCATCTTTAATCTATAGAGCACAGTGCTGCCCTCTTTAGCTACTTACCTTTGAAATGTGGTGGCGGATAATTTGAAAAATGCTTTTTGACAGCAGCCATCTTTGAGCACAGTGCTGCCCTCTTTGTGGTGGCGGGAAATTCCACGTGCTCTTGTTTGGAAACAAACTCACGTGCTTTTTTCTGACAGCCGTCATCCGCCATCTTGCATCACAAACCTCAGTGCTACACTCTTTAGCTAGATGCCTTTGAAATGTGGTGGCAGCAATTTGAAAAATTCTAGTGCTCTTGTTTGGAAACAAAGCCACGTGCTTTTTGACAGCTGTCATCCACCATGTTTAATCAATAGAGTACTGTGCTGCTATCATGCGGGCAATTTCGTCAGCTGTCATCCGCCTTCTTTAATCCACAGAGCACCGTGCTGCCCTATTTATGACATGTAGTAGCGGGTAATTTGAAAAGTTATGTTAGCTATCATCCGCCATGTTTAATCAAGAGAGCACCGTGCTGCCATCTTTAGCTAGATACCTTTGAAATGTGGTGGCGGCAATTTGAAAAATTCTATGTGCTCTTGTTTAGTAAACAAAGCCACGTGCTTTCTTGACAGCTGTCATCCACCATCTTTAATCAATAGAGCACTGTGCTGCTATCATGCGGACAATTTCGTCAGCTGTCATCCGCCATCTTTAATCTACAGTGCACCGTGCTGCCCTCTTTATGACATGTAGTAGCGGGTAATTTGAAAAGTTCTGTTAGCTATCACCCGCCATCTTTAATCAACAGAGCACCGTGCTGCCATCTTTCGCTAGATACCTTTGAAATGTGGTGGCGGCAAATTGAAAAATTCCACGTGCTCTTGTTTAGTAAACAAACTCACGCGCTTTTTTGTCAGCTAGCATCACCCATCTTACATCGCAAACCTCAGTGCTACACTCTTTAGGTACATACCTTTGAAATATGGTGGCGGATAATTTAAAAAGAAAAATTCTACAGCAGCAATCTCTCGGTGCTAATTGCACAAGATGGTGGCTATACATGACTCTTTAAAGGTGCTTATGCAAGATGGCCGCTATACATAGGTTCTTATGAGACGCCCTTGGGATGCTTGCGCAAGATGGCGGTTATACATGGCTCCTTATGAGATGCCTTACGGATGCTTGCGCAAGATGGCGGTTGCTCTTATGAAGCTGCTTAAGGGTCCTTGCACAAGATGGCTAGAGACACCCTAAGGATGCTTGCGCTAGATGGCGGACGCAAGATGGTGGCTATTCACGACTCCTTATGAGACGCCTTAAGGATGCTTGCGCAAGATGGCTGCTGCTCTTATGAAGAAAGCTAGCTTAGAGGCTAACGCGTCGTGCTAGTTCGATTCATTAAATTTGGGGCTTAAATGCAAAATGTTAAATATCTCGAAAGCGGTGCATCGTAGAGCAAAACGGACATAAATTTTTCTGCCCAGTACCTGAGTTCGCAGTACGAGGAACAAGAAAAACATAGTCTAATGATGAGATCAACGGTTCGGTTCCTACTTAGGCCCTTTGGCATTCGCTCTGTTTTAGCTTGTATTGAAGCAAGTCTTCGTAACATGATCAGGTTTAGCTATGGTAGAGAGTATAACGTGCCGTGCAGGTTCGATTCATTAAATTTAGGGCTTAAATGCAATATGTTAAATATCTCGAAAACGGTGCATCGTAGAGCAAAACCTGATACTTAGGTTTGCAGTATCAGGAACAAGAAAAACATAGTCTAATGATGAGATCGACGGTTCGATCCCTACTTAGGCCCTTTGGCATTTGCAGCTATCTAATTCTACAAGATGGCGGCTATACATAGCTTCTTATGTGACAGCTTAAGAGCGCTTGCACAAGATGGCTGCTGCTCGTATGAGACGCCCTAGGGGTGCTTGCGCAAAGTAGCAGCGACAAGGCGGTGACTATACACAGCTCCTTATGATACGGCCTAGAGGTGCTCACACAAGATGGTGGCTGCTCTGATGAAGAAAGCTAGCTTTGCATCGTGCAGGTATCTTTACAGCACTAAACCTCATATCTTTGAAATGTGGTGGCGGGTAATTTGAAAAATTCTACGTGCTTTTTCTTAACAGCAGCTATCTTTAAACAATAGCAGCTATACATAAGCTGTTAAGGCCTCCTCTTATGTCAAGGCATAGCTTTATCGAACAAGTTTAAACCTGCATCGGGATAGCTAGAGTAAGCACGTGCTGCAGTGATGACGTCATTATGCATGTTTAGACTTGCAAATCACTAAAGAAACATAACAAGACTAGAATCGAACACTGCACTCTATGCCGTTAACTTTATCATGTGATCGGAACACTGATTGAAGTATTTAGAACGCTAAATAAGTGGAACCGAACACTGTACTCGATACAGCATGTGTTTAGAATATGTCAGGGGATACCTTTGTTCTAAGAAGATTAGGTTACTGCACATTCCTTGTAGGGCTAATAGGCTAAAGGGCTAATGGGCAAAAGGGCTAATGGGCAAAAGGGCTAATGGGCTAAAGGGCTAAAGGGCTAGGGTGCCTCTCCTCTCTTTATCCGGGCTTGAGACCAGCTCTACAACTAGAGGCGGAGTTAACACCCTAAGGAAGGAAGAATGTTGGGAAATAATCTATACGAATATAGCTACTCGATCGACTATATACTACAGATGGATGACTTAGGTGAGGGTAAGCGCTTACTTAATAATACCTCCACGACGTAATTCATGCTCTATTTCAAAAATATCTTCTTTGTACTGTGTGTAACCAGCATCATGATAGGCTCTTGGCAGTTGTAAACGTCTTTACAGCACCTTATATCTACATAGGGTAACAGAGGCTTGTTGTGAACTTGGAGTCTATATGCAGACAGTTGATGTGTAGGGACTTGTTTTGATGTAATACGTGCTTCAGCAGTAGCGTTTCTAGGTACAAACTTAACTTGTTTCGATAGCGATGAAGCGTTGAAATTTCCTTCTTCTTTACCTTGCATCTCTTCTTGAGATGTTTGCACTGCGACAGAACGTGTAGTAGGCTTAGGAAATGAAGTAAAATCATCAAGCTCTATTGGCAATGAATTTTCTTCTTCTTCTACTTTCCCTTTACTACTGTTTTGATCAACATCATTATCCTTATTATCATAATCATGATCTTGCCTCTCTTTATCTTGAAGTTTGTGCTTAGTAACAGAACTCGCAGCAGGTCTAGACAACAAGGGAGAATTAAAAATCTCTCGCAGAGGTGTACATAAATCAGTGTTCCCTTGAATATGGTTGAGCTCTTTGTATTTTGTTCCCGATGAAGCTACATCACACGCGGCTTCATGACGTTGAGCGTTGTATGCGTTCTTGAACTCTCTTCTACAATGTTTGCATTGAAAAATTGTCCTACATGATATCTCATGACGTCTCCTGTGATAGCTTCGGGAAAATGCTTTTCCACACTCTTCGCAAATATACCTAGAAGTGGATTTTTCCATGACGGACTTTTATCTTCTACTAACAGATTCTTCTTTAAATCTACTTGACATTTGTTTCTCTCTACTTCGATGATGCGAACAGCTTAGCGATTAACAGTAAACTAACACAAAAACGTATAAACAAGGTAGCAACAGTAAGGTTTAAGCCCATCAAGATGGCAAGAGTGAGGTTAGCGACGTTCTGTTGTTGGATTTTAAATTTCTCGCTATAACATGCATAAGGTGGCAGCCTTGAGGTTTACCGCCGTAAAGATGGCAGCAGTGAGGTTAGCGACGCTCTATTGTCCTTCAATGTGAGGTTAGGGTCCGTCAAGAAGACAGCTGTCAAAAATATCACGTTATTATGAGTTCCTATATCCTAATACTATTCTTGACTTGGTGTTGCTGATAGCTCGTTGCTGAAAGATCTTTAAGTCTCGAACTGCAGCTAACTATATTCAGCTTGCCTTGAGTAATTATTTACCGTAACCCATGGATATTGATCTTTTTCTCATATCCAGTTTCTCAGTGTTTCTCTTATTTGTGAGTATAACTATATCTGATCTTATCTCTTCTTTAGACGGGTTATGCATGGAGTGTATACGTAGCATTACAATTGATTAATTGCAAAATATAATTTCTAGATTTTGGTCGTGTATTTAATGGGTTTAAAAATTTATTTATTGGCTCACTGATTAGTGGTTCTACTCCACTGATTTAAAAAATTAATTGTAATTTTAATTAACTTGGATTACTGTGTAATGTGTTATTGCTTCGCAACATTTTCTCCCTTGGTCAACGTCTGGTTATTTTGAAATTATGTGTGGATTGCTGTTCTCTTAGTATTTCAATTCTGGAAATGATATGACATCTCTGCGTAGGTCATCTATATGAAGAGTTCTGTCGGTGTGGGTATGTTCGATAATTTGATGAGTTTTTTGCTGTGTTGTTATCATGCATTGCTGGATCAGCTGTTATGATCTGTAGCGTGTTCTTACTTGACTGATGCCTGGACTTCTTGAACTTACCATGTTTGTGGTTTGTTGTATTCTGTCAGTATCTTCTTTCCTAAGCTTAACTTATTTCTGTGTATTGTGAATGTTTGAAGTTGTATGTCTATGCAACGGTAGCTTCTCGTTTTCATTGTTGCTGGTGGTGTCTTTATTATGTGGCATTCCCATAGGGTTGCTGACGTGCACAGAAAACTAATTTGAGGAGATGACTATCTTTAATTTTTAAGTTAATTCTTTTCCTTATATGTTGTGCATAAAATTTCTGCCGATATATTTAATTTTAGTATGATATATTTATGGTTATATATTTCCTAGTACCTGGTCAAGGGCTGTTTAGGTAATTATTGTATTCTATTGTAATCCTATTCTTCTTTTGCTTTTACTAGTAGTTTTATCCAATGCCATACTGTAGTCTTACGTCAAGTTAATCCAGTTTAAGATTATGTAAAGGATTTACCTGTTGGATCTTGTGATCTTCTTACATGCTCACCAATTTTGTTCTCCTATTTTTGTTCTTTTCTTTTCCTTGCCCTTCTGGGCGGTTTTCATTTGTTAAATTGGTTTATGCCACCCTGGCAATAATAATAAAATGGAAACCAAATGAAGGCGTTTCTTAACTTACGCAAGTCCGATAAACAATACTAAAATGAATGTCTAACATGTGATAATCTCAATTCGGGTTTATAATCGCGTGCATTTAAATCTAAGAAGGTTTATTATTCTACCAGTGAACATTTAGGAAGTTGTTCAGTTGTGTGTGTATACCACAAAGTAACGAAACCTCAATTCAAAACACGATTCCTTTGAATTTATACATAACCTTCACGCAATCCCTTCGAACTTTCACAGCATAACCTTAATTTCAATATGTCGCAACTAACTAAATTAAAACAATCGCGTGGTCGAGTAAAAGGCACGTTAACAAGAATAATAAAGTCTATTACAGCTGACATGTCAAAATAAGAGGCGAAGGTTAAAATTAAAAAATGTGAAGAGCTATGGAATTCTTTTGAAGAAGTACAAATTAAAATAGAGGAAACTGAGATCATTGATGAAACAGCTGCATTACAGTTTGAAGAGGAATGTGAGGGAGAGCGAGAGCTATTTGAATCTATTTATTTCCGCACAGTTACGCAACTGCAAACGATAATAGATGAAGCAGAGGATGTTCAAAATAATTTACTAGCTGAAATGAACACGGCAGTAAACAACGCTGTTCATCAACAGGAAGTTCCACAACATCATAACAGAAGAATACATAAATTACCAGAAATTAAATTACCGGAATTCAACGGCGAATTCACAAAATGGTTGCTTTTTAAGAACAGTTTTGAGTCAACCATTCATAATGATACTCAACTAACAAATATCCAAAAATATCAGTATCTGATCGGTCTTCTGCAGGGCGAGGCACACAAAGTCATTCAAGGTTTTACCATTTCAGAAGAAAACTACACAAATGCGTGAAACTTGCTTGTAGATACATATGATAATCAAGTGATGATAATCGAGACACATCTAGATGAACTTTTCAAGTTTCCTACAGTTTTTAAAGAGAACAAATCTGAATCACTCAGGCAATTGCAATTTCATATTCAAACTCACATGGCTTCATTAAAAGCAATGAAGCAACCGGTACAATTTTGGGACACATTGGTTATTCATCTAGCAAAGAAGCAGCTGGATTTCATTGAGCAAAGAGACTGGCAGGGAAGGGTGAAAAGCAACACTCCACACAAGATGCCAACATTGGATGATTTCTTGAAATTATTAACTGAGCGTTCCCAATCATATATGCCTTTAAATCATAACAAAACCAAGGCATTGAACACGAAGGCAAATCCGAAGGACAAACAACCTAGCAAGAAAGTTGTTATGACGACGTCTCAGGCAAGCTGTAATCTGTGTGGTGGAAGTCACCCCAGTTTTTTATGTGAAGAATTAATTAAACGATCAGTTGAAGACAGAAGAAAACTGCTTCGAGAAGAAGGGCAGTATCATAACTGTTTGAAGCCAGGACATATTGCAAGAAATTGCAGAGGATCAAAATGCAAGAAATGTGGACTTCTTCACAACACACTTTTACATGCTGAGGAAGATGACAAACAGAAACAAAATGTTAAAGAAAATCAAGTGCCCATAAACCTGTGTGTCGAATCTCAGCATTCACCTGCTTCAGTCAATGTGAGCTTGGCGAAAGGAATAACATCACAAATACTTTTGTCAACAGCTTTAATTGATGTGAAAGATGTTCACGGAAGAAGAATGACATGCCGAGCCTTATTGGATCCGGGATCTCAGTCGAATCTAATAAAGGAAGGTCTGTATAAGAAACTTGGTTTACCGAATGTCAAGACAAACACTCAGATCATTGAGTAGATTGTTCCAAAGTGGAAACAAAAAGGATAACGAGAGTACACCTCGCTTCAAGGAATGACGGATTTGAGGTGGAAGCAAAATTTCTAGTTTTGCCAACTATAACGGGACGATTGCCACAGTTGGAGATCAAGAAGGACAAGATTATTATTCCTAAGGACATTCGCTTGGCAGATCCCACATTCAACAAGCCTGGAGACATGGACATGTTAATTGGTGCAGGACTTTATTGGAAAATAGTCATAGGTCCACCCAAGAATGAAGCTGAAGGACAACCAGCTCTGCAAAACACCCGATTAGGCTGGATTATAGGCGGTGAAGTTTTTGAGAACAAACAAGGATCAACAACAACATGCATGAAAATTAGCAATCAACAATTATCAGATCAGATGGAAAAAATTTGGAAACAAGAAGCAATTCCGGAGATTCAACATTACACATCAGAAGAAAGAATATGTGAAAGACAGTTCACGGACACTGCTTCGAGAGATACAACAGGAAGATTCATCGTAAGGCTCCCTATCAAGCCAGATGTCATCCTCGGAGAATCAAGAAAACGAGCACTAAACAGACTAGAATCATTAGTCAAGATGTTAAGCAGACACCCCGAACTCAAGACAGCTTATGCAGATTTCATGAATGAATATGAAAAACTAGGACATATGAGCTTGATTGAAAGAAACCAAAATCAAGATGTACCAAATTCATACTTCATACCCCATCAAGCAGTGGTACGACCAGATAGTGACACCACAAAGGTCAGAGTGGTATTTGATGCCTCGGCAAAAACATCACTCGGGACATCACTCAATGACAAGCTCATGACAGGACCTAATTTATAGCGAGTTCTTTTTCACAGTGTACTTAGATTTAGCAGCCGTAAGTACGTCATGACGGCAGATGTGGAAAAGATGTTTCGGCAAATACTCATCCATCCTGAAGATCGAGCATTCCAGCAGATTTTGTGGAAAGAGGAATCTTCAGCCCCTGTGAGGATTTATCAGTTGAATACAGTAACATACGGAGCAGCATCGGCACCTTACCATGCCATGAGATGCCTAACTGAATTGGCTAATCTTCATGAAAATGAATTTCCAGCAGCAGCAAAGGCTATTCACGATGATTTTTATATAGATGACAGCTTAAGTGGAGGAGACATTCTAGAAGACGTGATCTGGCTACGGCGGCAAATACAAAATATACTCAAGAGTGGTGGAATGCATTTGAGGAAATGGAGGTCCAACAGCAAAGAGATCTTGCAGGATTTGGAGAGCAAACGCGACGAAGGGACTTTACTGGTTTTAGACAAAGGTGAAGCTAGTAAGACTCTTGGACTCCTCTGGGACTCAGCACAAGATTGCCTTCAGTTTCGAGTTGAGCTGGAAAAGCAGTCACCAAGATCCAAAAGAGAAGTCGCCTCCAAAATCGCACAGATTTTTGATCCACTAGGACTCGTGGGTCCAGTACTGATCAAAGGGAAGATGTTGATGCAACACTTACGGGTAGATGGATTTGAATGGGATCAGCCATTGTCTCGAGAGCACCTTCAGATTTGGAATGAGTACTATACGTCATTAGAAAGACTGAACAACATCAGAATTATGAGAAACATAAATCCTGGGAATTGCTCTGGTTCTTTTGATTTGTTTGGATTTAGTGATGCTTTTGAGAAGGCTTTTGGAGCATGCATTTATGCAGTTTGTCAAACGCAAAGTGGTCTCTACATTTCCAATTTACTTTGTGCGAAGACGAAAGTATCTCCTTACAAACCATTTCGTTGCCAAGACTCGAATTGGAGGCAGCCCTTCTTCTTGCACAACTTGTCAGAACAACAGTGAGTGCTCTGAAAGAAAAAATTGGTCAGATGAGATTATGGAGTGACAGTACTATTGTTTTGGGATGGATCAACACTGAGCCAAGGCTGCTAAAGACATTTGTGGCAAACAGGATTGCAAAGATTCAAGAAGTCACTGATGCAACCAACTGGAAGCATGTTCCTTCGACTGAAAATCCAGCTGATCTTCTCTCAAGGGGAATTACTTCAGCAGAACTCGAAGATAAAAAGCTGTGGTGAAGTGGACCTTCTTGGCTTCGCACACAACGTCAACAACCAGAGAATTCAGAAGAATTTGAAACAGAACTACCAGAGCTGAAGGTCACACCAGTTACGTTGACAGCAACATCAACCGGCATTCTACTGAATAAATTCTCGTCATTTCCGAAATTATGCCGTATAGTAGCATATTGTCAAAGATTCATTTATAATTGCAAACTCAAACCGCCAGAAAGGAAAAAGGGTTCACTAGAAATACAAGAAACTTGTAAAGCAGAGAAACAGGTAGTCAAATGGACACAATTAGAAGCATTCCCTCAAGTACTACATTGCTTAATTAATAATCAAGACCTCCCAAAGAAGAGTTCTCTAAAGTCACTCAGTCCGTTTATGGATAGTGATGGATTGATTAGGGTTGGAGGAAGGCTTCGTTTTTCGGAGCTAACATCAGAACAGAGACATCCTGTGCTTCTACCAGCAAATCATCACATCACCAGAATGATCATGGAAGATAAACATCGTCGTCTGAAGCATTGTCCCCCAGAGCAACTGCTACATGCAACTCGACAACGATGTTGGCCTATCAGCGGCAGAAGAGAAGCGAAAAGGATTGTCAAGAGGTGTCTGAAGTGCTTTTGTTACCATCCTACAGTTCCAGAGGTACGCAAGGCAGATTTACCAAAAAGGGTTACGTTAGTTGTTCGACCCTTTGTTACCACAGGAGTGGACTATGCAGGTCCAATATCTGTAAGAAAAGGCCACAGAAGGGGCCTCATTCATACTTGCAAGAGTTACGTAGCTGTATTTACATGCTTCAGTACCAAGGCAGTGCATTTGGAGTTGGTGTCAGAGCTAACGACCGAAGCTTTCTTAGCTGCACTGCAATGATTTACGGCGAGAAGAGGTTTGTGCAAGCAGCTTTTCTGTGATAACGGGAAGAATTTCGTTGGAGCAGCCAACGCACTACAAGATATCCAGTCCTTTTTGGAAAAGGGGTCAACGACCATTACCTCCTCACTCGCTCAGCAGCAGATACAGTGGAGTTTTATTCCTCCCCGGTCACCCCACTTTGGGGGATTGTGGGAAGCAGCTGTAAAGATGATGAAAAGATATTTGCTGACTGAAACACAGGGACGCGTGCTAACTTTCGAAGAAACCTACACTATTCTTTGTGATATAGAGGCTGTATTAAATTCACGTCCCCTTACTCCCTTGCCAAATGATCCAAATGATTTAGAAGTCTTAACACCAGCACATTTTCTTCTAAGTGACTCGATCGTGCAACCTGTGCAAAGGGATTTGTTGAGAGAACCCGATAACCACTTGTCACGTTGGCAGCACTTGCAGGAAATTCGGCAGCGGTTGTGGCAGAGATGGCAGCGAGAATACCTGCAGGAATTGCAAAAACGCGTCAAGTGGCATGATACCAATCGACGTATTGGTGTTGATTCTTTGGTGCTATTAATTGAGGACAACATCCCTCCTCTAGAGTGGCCCAGAGGTAGGGTAGTTCAAGTTGACCCTGGACGAGATGGCGAGGTGACGGTTGTAACCGTTTGGACGGCTGGTGGAACTTTCACACGAAGCATCAAGAAAATATGCCCTCTTCCCATTGAAGGGGATGACAAGGAGAACTGAATTCAAGATTTCCTGTGATATTTCTAACTTTGTGTTATTTTTCATCCAAGATATAATTTGAATATTATTTTTTTAATCATAAAAATATGATGTATAGAGTTTTGTATTAACGCATATGTTAAGTATAAGTATTTTTATAATACGTATAAGATTACAATAGTTAGTTGAAAAAACTCCTTTCAAGGGGGGCAAGATGTTATGAAGAGACTTTTAATTTTTGTAAATGTATTTCATTAATTGAAGCCTATTACCCTGTCATAAATCATTCAAGTAAAACAGCAAAAACACTTGTTAAAATCAACGCTTCAGTCAAGACTGACATTAGTCTCAACTACATACACCATGAAGGGTCATCCACTCAAGAACATCTCTTCTCTATAATCATCTGACTGCGGGCTCAACAAATAGCATTTACGTGTGTATGTCAGATTGTTTAGCAATAAAATGCTGCTCTGTGTAAAATGCAAGGCAGCAAAGCTTTAAAAAAATTGGTTTTTCATAACTCTCCATTCAAAGTCTGAGATTTGCGGAGCCTTTCTGTTGACAAGACTATTTAAAGAAAACATTAAAGGCTCCCAGTTTGAAGTTGCTAAAGATACAAATGAGTGGCACCATGTGCCGTCCAAAGAGAAACCCGCTGACTTAGTGTCCAGACGACCACAAATGAACACAATTGTCAACAATACAGTTTGTCAGCATAGTTCTGGATGGTTGAATCAAGATCCTATGAGTAGGAATAAATGAAAATGTGATGTTCGTATTGATCTCCCAGTTCAAAAAATGCTACAAATGCTTCTTAGAGACTTGATGATGACTTATTCATAACAAAAGTTTCAATATTAAAAAAGTACAGAGAGTAGCTGCATATTGTTTTTGATTTATCTCAGATTGTTATAAACAAGAGTGAAATTCAAGTCCACTGTTCATATCGGAGTTGAACCCTCCACTCAAATGTTGCATTAATGTTCTGTAGAAAATATTAAATCATATTGATTATAACCATAATCATAGATCAAGAAGCCATCTCCTTCTTGGCAGAAGACTGAACAATATCTTAATTCTAGTGGGGAGGAAATATTAGATCATTCTGTATATATATATCATCATCTCACTAATCTAATTATTATTGCGGAACAACTTCGACTACTTCATCATCGCACTCAACCCTTGATCACATCTCTGAGAGGCAAGTTTCGGATCCCATCAGCAAGGGGGGCGGTAAAGAAGCAACATTTATGCACGTCTCAAGGGTCGTAAGTTGAACGCAGATACTTCTGAACAATTAACGCAAAATACACAAAGTGTGCATGTACCCATTTCTTAACACTTACCAAGAAATGCACCAAACAACAACGAAAACAAAACACAATAATTACCATAAGGGCAGCAGCACCAAATACGACGCGTGGAGGGCAAAATAGGGAGTGAAAAGGGCTGGATCTTACGTTAACATTTGACAGGTTGGCAGGTCAACATTGTTAACTACTAAATGACAGACGAAATAAAATTGTAAATACGATGTTTACTTAAAGAAAAAAACAATTCATAGCATTTATAGTTAAATAAATACTTTCTTTCTTTAAAAAAATAAAGGGTAACTAACGTTCTTTGAAAACACTTAACATTTAAATAAATGAACAGAATTCATTAAAACTTACAGTAAGAGATTCCTACTTTCAAAAATTTAATAATTAAAGAAGCAATAAGATAAATAAATGAATATTATATTATTAAATTGTACTAACTCAGACCAGTAGCAGAATTATAATACAGAAGAGGATTACAATCTTATTAACAAATCCCTTTTGTAAAAATATTATTTTTAATTTTAATATTAGACTTTAAACTTTAAGGTATACCTTTGTAAATTAATTGCTGGCCATAGATAATTAACTTGTTGCAACAAGGATTCAATCTTCCTTTTGTCACTCACTAGGCAATACACACCATACACACGAACCCGAAATATGTGGCAGCAGAACCAAAATTACAAAATAAATTAAAGAACCGAACCAAAAGTTAATAACTAGGAACCAGAAAAATATTCCCCAAATTCATACAATATTACAAAGGGAGGAAAAAAGAAATATGTTCCACAGTGTAAACAGAACAACAACACACGCTAAAGGTCCACTAGCAACTCACGACCCAAGCTATTAAATTTTTTTAATAATAGGCAAAGCCTGCCAAAATCTTTAGCGTTCACCAGATAATAAATATTTAGGCTAGTGACGTAACAAAGCAAGAAGAAAACAAAACTACGTAAGAAGAAGGAATGTGAGCGTTAATCACCTGGAAGTTCATGAACCGGGCAAAGAAATTTCAGATTTCTACAACCGAGGAGTACTGACATGACTAATAATAATAATAATAATAATAATAATAATAATAATAATAATAATAATAATAATAATAATAATAATAATAATAATAATAATAATAATAATAATAATAATAATAATAATAATAATAATAATAATAATAATAATAAAATTATAATTACATGTATCATGAGATTAAATCCATAGAAAGTGGCATTTCCTATAAGGAATAATTTTACAAAAGACCAAGATGGTCGTTATTAAATTAACTACGAGGTGGCCTTGGAACCACGACAATGAGCACATAAGACCGAACACGGGAGACATCGGCAAAAAAGGGATTACATAGCAACAAGACACAACTTGGAAAATCACACGAAATCAGATACAATCAGAGCACGCATTTCAAAATCAGAAAAACAGGCAGTAAGAGAAACACACCGTGCAAAAATAATAATAATAATAAAAATAACTATACTAATAATAATAATAACAATACGAACAACCAAAACAATACGCACACCGTATATGGTGCAAAAAACCAAAAACGTACAACAATCTCAATAATAGCAAGGTAGGAATGACATAATGCACATATGCTCACCGCGGGTTTCCGATTCGCCTCGTAATTAAATTTACATATCACTTTTACATGAGAATTTTATCAATAGTGATTTAAATTTTTCAGTCTGCTATTAAATTTCCAAATACCGGGTATAGAGTTCAGATTCAATTCACACTACATAGGCGATAACTCGAGGTAGGCCTAAAATTAAATAACAGAGACAACGTTGTTTCGTAAACGGACAAGATAATGTTGTTGAAAATTCCAAGACGGTTGTAAACAATGTCACCTCCAAGTAATCCACTGAAGTTGGCGTTGCTCCAAAATAATTTTTGAATAAATATTACTTACATGCTGGTGGTTTTGTATCCAAATTAGCGTAATCCTTTATCACAAACTTACACCAGAAACATGTTTTAAGAGGTAATCTGCCTGCCTTGGCACGCAGGCCCACAGTCAACACTCACATAGTAGAATTAAAAGAATCAGTAAAATACCAAATCACTATCACTAGAGGAACATAAGATTGAAAACGTATTTAGGCATATTGCCTACTGTATCTCCCGCCTAACCGGGAGTATCCAGCTCCATTTCGTTACTTTTCAAAGTCTTCTAAGGAACAAGGCTAAATGCGTCCATTTCACAGCTCGCTCAGAACAAGACTCCTCGCTCGCTAGTTGAGGAGACAGCTTGCTTGCTTGCTGATGCTTATGGGCTGTGTCTACGACATTTCACCCAGTCAATACTCGCTTACTCATGTAAACACACTAGTATAAATGAAAAACTTCAGTTCAATAATTGATGCCTTAACTTGCAAGTAGAAAAACACAAAACACTGAACTTCACTATATCACATAACAACCCTAGTTTGCTAGAGCAGACTGTTGTCATACGGGAAACTTCCAATCTTGCAATCACACTGCGTCTAAAGCTTCACCCACACGAAGAATCCAAAATAGCACTCGCAAGTAATACACTAATGATATGAGGAATCACTCAATGGAACCTTCAAAAGCATGAGCAATTCTCACCCTATATTACAGACAGAATTATAACACGATATTGGCTTCATCTAGAAACAAATTTAGCACTCGAATAATCTCGACTGTAGGATTACAGAGCAAACAAGAAACACTGGTTGGAAAAACCTGCTTGAGTCTCTTGAGATTAGTCATAAGTTTTTTACGGGGGTTAGCATATAAAGAACATTCAAATAAAATGTACTTGGAGTCGCCATCACGGATATTTGTACCGCACAAACAGGTTGTATCCTGCGTTAAATGGAAACGTGATCGATATTGTGGTGTAAGGGCATGATTAAACCGTAACCGAATGATGTTAATAATATGTCGTCTAGTATAAGATCCTCGTATAAACCAAGGTTTAACTCAAAGTGTTGGTTGTAAATGATAATAGAAGTGACCTTTGACTTGTGCAGTCTGTCTAAAGAAATTCTGCCATTCTTGACGCCCCTCCTGTCGGATAACAACTACATAATCAGAAGCTGGAACAATATTGTTAGTATTCGGAACAGGAAGACGAGAAGCTTGTTTTGCAAGACAATCTGCTTTTTCATTGCCCTCGATACCCACATGACCTAGTACCCATACTAAAGTTATGTAAATACCGACATTGTCAAGCTTATAAAGGAGACTCTTGACATTGTATATATACCAATTATAGGATAACTCATACGAAACCAAAGATTGTAATGCACTCAGCGAATCCGTATAGATTGTAGCTCGCGTATATCCCTGTCGTTGAACAAAAAGTAAAGCTTGCTGAATAGCAAATAACTCCGCCAAAAAATCGAACAGTCACTAGGCAAACCATATTGTTCTTTAACATTTAGAGAAGGTATATAATAAGCGGACTCAACTCCATTAATGTTCTTTGCCCCATCTGTAAAAATGTTTATGCTTCGGGGAATATTAGAAAATTTCACTCGTTTAACAGGACAAATCTCGGTCCCCTGCAGACAAGTAACGTTAGTAGAGCCATTACGTATAGGCCATATTATTTGAGGCTTATAATAAGAAACCTGATAGGGTAAAGTATAGGGTATTAAATTAACACTGTGTAATAAGGTATACTGTTTCGACTTCAATGTAGTAAAAGCATGAAACAGTACTGGAAATCTGCGTAAACCCTGACGCCGTACGGAGTAATACTCCGAGAGTAACTGTAACTTCGGAATTAAAGAAAACTTTTTAAGTAAATATTTCGTCGCAAGTATTTTTCTACGTACTTCTCAGGGAGCTTCGCAGGATTCGACTAAAAGTGTATTGGTAGGTGTGGACTTTAAAGCTCCAATACAGGAGCGTATTGCTTTATATTGACAAGTGTTAAGAATATTCAAGTTAGTATACGATGCCAAGTCAAAAATATGTGATCCGTAGTCCAATATCGATCTAATAGTGGTTTTGTACAAAGATAGCACCACAACGGGATCTGCCCCCCATTGCCTACGTGTTACAGCTTGTATGACCTGAATATACCGTTCACTCTTAGAACGCAAATATAAAAAATGATGTTTCCATGTAAGTTTTTGATCGATAAATAACCCAAGATATTTATGGTGACTAACCACTGGTATTTCATACCGATCAAAAGCAAGTGGCGATCGGTCATAGGTTCGGTGATGTGTAAATATCATCGCTCGACATTTCGCTATGGAAGGATTTAACCCATGGGCCTCTAACCATGTTCTAGCTTCATGAAGCGTGAAACTAATATGTTGTCTACAGAGCTGTAAGTCTTCATGTGTATAATAAAGCAAAAAATCGTCAGCATACGCCTGTAGTCGAGCATGACGTAAAATGACCGTTTCGAAATCTTTCATGAAAAGAGCGAAAAGAATACCACTTAGAATATCACCCTGTGGCAACCCATCACTTACCTGCCGGGGCTGGATTGTATAAGGTGTCGATTTAAATCTGAGTGTGCGATAAGTCAGAAGTTGTCTGAGAATGATAATAAATCCCTCAGGAATCTTAAGAGTTGCAAGTTTTTCCCATAATATGTTCAAAGGTACGGAGTCATAAGCCCGTTGAATATCAAGGAAAAACCGCTATGGTACTATGTTTTCTATGACGAGCTAATAGTAAATCGATAACAAAACTATTAAATGCATCAGATGTACTGCGTCCCTTAAAAAAGGCATATTGATATCGAGGCGTCAAGTTATAGTATTCTAATACCCATATGAGTCTTCGAAGTAAGATCTTTAGAAAGACTTTACGGAGGCACGAACCGAGTACTATACCACGATAATTACTAACCTCAGTGGGTAATTGCTTATTTTTAAGAATGGGAATTAGAAAAAAGTCATTCCAACTAACAGGTGTACTATGATTACGAAAAATATCATTATACCTGTTTAATAATGCCTTCTTTGCTCTAATAGGTAATAATTTGAGCATTTGATATGATACATTATCTGGACCTGGGGAGGAATTTGAGCACGATTGGAGTACTGCCTCTAATTCCTGATAATCGCAGGGTTGTAGCAATACGGAAAAACGTGCGTCTAGTGGGTCTTGGGAATAAACATACTGCGGTACAACAAAATCTGGCGTCTCTCTAACAAGAAAATCAGATAATACCTGATCTGGGATGGTCTTGGCAGGGGAGTGCTGCGTAACTCGTGTGATTGCCCTGATGGCATTCCACAAGTCTGCAATTGGAACCTGACGCGTGAAGGACGATATAAACTCCCTCCAAGCGACACGACGTTTTTGATGGAAAATTCGGCGAGTTTGTGCTATGTGTCGTTTGCGCCGGAAGTAATTTTCAGGTGTTGCGTGCTGCCTATATTGTCGAAAAAGTACTTTGCGGGTTTGGATCAGCAAATGACATTCCTCGTCCCACCACTTAACATGCGCAGGTTTCCTAGAAGATAAAGGGGGTGAAACGATGATGGGGTGGTGAAGATTAATATAATCTGTTAAAATCTGCAGCAAAGTTTGATATGAAAAAATCCGGTATTTTTTGTAACGCATCATCAATGTAAGCGGTATATATTTGCGGTTTAAATCTCCTCAAAGATCGAATCATGTTATTTTGAGATGTGTGTTGCGGTGGAGAAAAGGGTCTGCCTACACCATAAGAAGTAACAATAGGGAAATGATCACTGGAATAAGTATCACTCAAAGTATGCCATGTAGTGATAGACACCATATTTCGCTTACACAATGTTAAATCTACTGCGCTAGGAGGGGCAGAAGGCGCAGTCAAACGCGTAGGAGAGCCATCATTCAAAATAGCAAGAGCATGGTTATTTACTGCATTAAGGAACTGTGTACCTTGAAGTGTATCCAAATTTCCTCCCCACAGTGTGTGATGAAGATTAAAGTCCCCAAAAGATAAAAACATATGGTTCGGTAGTAAATTGTTGAAAGAATTGGTTCCATTGTCTGTCAGTAATGGAAAATTCAGGAGGACAGTATATATTCACAAGTAAAATATGCATATAATATAATCCTATAACATATGTAGGGGTTATGGCCTGAATATTCGAATGAATGCGATATGTCACGGACGAGTGGACCAAAAAGGCAACCCCACCGTAACCGGGTCCATCATTACGTACAACTTTGTAATTAGGATACTTAATGCGAGTCTCAAGATTAAACCAAGTTCCTTGTATAGCTAAAAAGTGAGGTACTGTTTCCTGAATTAATTTAAATAGCTCATGACGTTTGTTCATGAGACTTCTAGCGTTCCATTGAGTAATTCTGATCATAGAATTGAATAAAACTGCAAACCCTGTCCCTTAACTGGAATACATTATGAGCTAACGCGGGGTGATCACCCAATAATTGTACTAATTGCTGAATAGATTGATAAAGACCACTTTGAAGATATTCTCTTTGCCTATGAAATGACGAAAGCGGTTGCGCCATTGAGGCGCTACTCGTGGCAACAGGTTCGTCCAAAGGTGCCTCCATCCGCCGGCTTGCGCCATTGGAAACAGGTGTAACTTTTGAAGCTGCCATCTCCATGCGGGGAATCTCTCGAACCAAATTTTGATAACCTTCCTTAGCATATCCTGGGGCTGGTACCGGTCTCGATGATTTTAAAATTACTTGTGTGAATTTTCTCTTACGGGGATTCGACTGAGTAGGAGTCTGCTCCTCCCCAGTTACAGGGGGAAAATTTTGGGAATTGTCTACTACATTATATTCACTAGGTTGGACTTTTTGTACAGCGTCCTTGAACGATAAGTTCTGATGGCTCATGATCTTTTTAATGTGGACTTGCTGTTGGTGAGTTGGACAGTCAACATCTCCAGTTGAATGGGTGCCGCGACAATGCACGCATTGCAGGAAAGTTTCCGTACAGTTCGCAGTAGTATGGTGCAATGCACATTTCCCCCACCTGGGACTGGTCGCTCTGCAATGCTTATCAACGTGACCGTACCGCTGGCATTTTTTACAGATGATGGGAGCAAAAACATATGGCTCCACCTCTAAATGCACCTGATATAATGACACAAACTGTGTAAGTTTCTGCGCACGAAAAACCACTTTTATAGATCCAGTAGGGACATACTGTGTTCCTTCTTCGTTTACAATTCCACGGTTCAAACGCTTTACAGATTTTATAACAGCAGGAGACTTTAAGTGCTTTAATATAGCATCCTCTTTCAAGGTCTTCTCTACACCCCTGATAACTCCTACCCGCAGTACATTAGAGCTAGGTAAGTATGCCCGTAACTTTAAGCTCAACTAATAAAGGGTGCTTCAGAAATGAATTTGCCTGTACGGCATATACAAATTCTATTTGTACCCTATTTCGTCCCTTGCGGGCCACTGATTTTATGCCTGGAATATTTTTCTCATAGAAAATTCTACCCAGGGTCATAGGATGCATGTTACCGACATTGCCTGTTTCTGTGGACTCCACAAAAATAATGAAAGGTCCATAATGAGTAATAGGATAAAGTTCCTGCGACTCAGTCTTCGAAATCGAAGCACCAGCGTCTTTATTCACCACCGCATTTGGTGTATTCGATTTACTCACTGTGCCACTATTCTCACTTGGACTATCAATCTCATCCTGGTCCATTTGAACTGTCTCTTCCCGAGCAACTGTGAGGGTTGAAGGATCAGGAGACTCCTCACCACCACTTTGCTCCCCCATAACGTACGAATTACACTCGTAGAATCACTACGCAATACCGTCCACGCTACCTCTTCACAGCGACTGTCCACTCAACTGCACACTAGCACTGCTAAGAGGGAACTCTTGACGAGACAGAAAAACAACTGCAGAGCGCTCCGTTCAAGACAGACAATACGCATGCTCAAGTCAAGGATTAGCTTATTGGGCGAATAAGGAAAATCAAAATTATTGACGTAATAATGGATTTTAAATCCATTTTAAATAGCCACAGTACCAGCATATAAATCAACGGCAATGCAACAATGGCCGAGAATCGCAGATAAGGTCCCCACACACAAATACATTTGTTCAACAAATGAGGGTATCGTAAATTATTGTCACAGAAAATATTAAATCATATTGATTATAACCATAATCATAGATCAAGAAGCCATCTCCTTGTCAGCAGAAGACTGCACAATATCTTAATTCTAGTGGGGGGAAATATTAGATCATTCTGTATACGGTATATATCATCATCTCACTAATCTAATTATCATTGTGGAACAACTTCGACTACTTCATCATGGCACTCAACCCTTAATCACATCTCTGAGAGGCAAGTTTCGGATCCCATCAGCAAGGGGGGCGGTAAAGAAGCAACATTTATGCACGTCTCAAGGGTCGTAAGTTGAATGCAGATACTTCTGAACAATTAACGCGAAATACACAAAGTGTGCGTGTACCCATTTCTTAACACTAGAATAGACAATTTGCTGGCTCAATTCTCATAAACATTCGCGTGAGATGGAACAAGACCAGACTGCCTAGCTACCAAGTCTCTCTATGATAGACATGATACCTGATCTCACAACAACTACAATGCTCGCCTCTCTTTGTTCACTTATGTTCACAGAGGTCACCCCCTGAACATTTACAGTGATAATGGCACAAGCTTCTTCAGAGCAGCTAAGGAAATCAAGGCCTTTCTGAAAAACAATCCTGAGAAAAACCAGCTCTTCCCTGCAACTGCAGGCATGGGACTGATACAGCATTCCATCCCTCCTGCAGCACTACACTTTGATAGAAAACGAGAAGCAGCTGTCAACAGTCTGATATATCACCTTAGAAGAGTGATGAATTCTTATTTCTTGGCCAACAAAGAATGGACCACTCTTACAACACATACTCACATCTCCTCACTAAAGTTAAATGACGACCCTTTTGACACTTCTTACCTAACTACATCCAATTTCCTTGTAGGAGAGAAAAATACTACACTCCCTGATCATGATTATACTTCCTCTCTCATTATCCAGATGGCTGTATATTGAGCAGCCAAACTAGAATTCCTGAAAGAGATTGTCAATTAAATATCCCAATAAATAGCCCATAACAACACAGTGGACGATGGCAGTGATCAGGTGAGTAATGGGGAACATACAAAGCCTGTCCTTTACCACACATGAAACAGAAAGGCAAGATCACTCTTGAAGGGCTCATTTATTCATTGAAAGTTTATGTAATATTATAAGTCACCACAGACTAGTATCATCACAGACCACATTAGGAAGGATAAGAATGTTTTCTACTTGTAAGTGAATTCTGACAGTAAGCAAGCAATCACCTGTAACTTGTATCTACAAATAATTGTATTATCTAGAAGTCAATAATTAATATAATCAACAAGATTACAATGGTGTTTCATTTGGAACAACTAGTAAAATACCCAGGAACAGTGACAATAAAGTGCCCCTTATAGCAACTCCGTGTTTGAAAATATTCACTAAGTCAAAAATATTAGTAGTAATGATACCACCTCCCAAATGATATACAGTAGAGGTCTTTGGATCTATCCCAACTGCTGCGTGATACATAATGCACGATCTTAAAGAACATGAAGGAAAGGTGAAAATTAGGTAAGTAAACAGTCAATCTCATAAAAAAGTGTATCAATCATATGTATTGAAATGAAGGGTCAACCACTGATATCTGTTCAGCAATTTTCTATTTTCAGTACCTAACAATGGCTTATCAAATTATGCACATTACCTCAAGTGAGTTTTCCTGCATTGGTCCTGGCTCTGTTAACTCTGATTAGGCTTCTTTTTTCAGTGGTATCATTTCTGATACATTTTCAATATTTTCCTGTGGAAAATAAGATACATAAGTTATGCACGTAACACACATTTACAAATACTGTCACCAACAAATGAGCGTGATAATTTACTACTTCCAAGTATTACAGTTACTTTCAAAATTTTACTACTGTTTAAGAGAGATTTCTACCAGCAGAGGATTTCAAAACCAAAGGCTGCACTGAGAATGGTGTTATCATCCTTGTTCAAACCTAATGTCAGAGAAAGCATGAGACTGAGAACCAAATATAAAGTGAGAAGCATTTTCTAGCCATATCAGAAGATATTCTACCAGAGATGGAATTGGGACCATCTCGCACAAAATTTTGGAAGCAATCTGCCACAGATATAAACACTAAATTATATTAATTGATTTTATGTATCCAATTACGTCTATCAAATCATTGAGGTTGTTTGAATCACATTCAAGTATTAAAACTGTCCTAAATCTTTTGCCATACAGTGAGAAATATTAATACTATGCTCTTAACATACATTTTGTTTAGACAGACGGATCAAAATCCCTTGAAACATTTTAATCATTTTCTATAATCTGGTTTTTGCCAAGCTCACAGGGGATAAACACTGCATTTAGACAGTTCTGTTCATCCAAGTGTAAAAATAAAAAACGAACATGAAAGAAGCAGGCTTATCACAGTCATAGACCAGGGAAAGATGTGATGCAGGTCCAACATAAAGCAACTACAAATGAAATGTTTTACTACTACAAGGATGTTATGCAGTGTCTGTGAAGAACTGTGGGGATGAGAACACCACCAGTGTTGGAGTGTACATCTGCAGTTACAGAAGCTCTTTCATGATCTACGAAGGTCATCCAATAAATAAGTTTCCTTATTTTTTCTCTGCATACCACATGTTTTAGAATTAAGTTGGTACTGTAGGAACTTCCACTGGCATATGGCTGGGGTAAGGTGATCTTCAACCGCACGTGCTTGCCCTGTGTTCACCAGTACGGCGCTACCTGCCATGGAGCTACCACTTGAAAGCGTTTCCACTTGTGAACTCTGTCATGTTATTCACTTTTCCACGGCAAAAAATGAAATGGCTACCAATAATCATTGCCATTTTGGTGTGAGTTTATAGTGAAAGATGCATGCTGGCATTCATGGTTCCTGGAATGGCAGCAAGATGTACATGATGACAGCGCAGCGCCAGGCCCATTACAGCCACTGTTGGTCAGAATGTGGGGGACAAAGATTAATGCGTCAGCACTGATGAGATAATGAATCTACTGCCTCCCGGCACGGAAACTGGCAGTCCTTTATTGCAATGATATTGTTGAATGTCTTGCAGTATTGAAAAGTCTGTGCAAGATGGGTCCCAAGTTTTCTTACTGATGCTCACAAGCAATAACAGAATGAGGTAGCCTGAGCTTTTCTGCAAATGCTTCAAAGAGAGGGAGATCAAATGTTTTCCCGCTATGTTACTGGAGATGAATGCAGGGTGCATTATTCAACTCTAAAAACAAAACCACAAAGCATGCTATGGAAGAAACTTGGCGAACATGCTCATAAAAAAGAGCCAAGACCTCAGACTCATTTTTACAATTTACTTTACATCGCAACGACACAAATAGGTCTTATGTTGACAATTGGAGAGGAAGAGCCTAGGAGTGGGAAGGAGGCAGCTGTGGCGTTAATTAAGGTACATCCCCAATACTTACCTGGTATGAAAATGGGAAACCACGGAAAACCATCTTCAGGGCTGCCGACAGTGGAGTTCGAACGCACTATCTCCCAGATGCAAGCTCACAGCTGCGCGGCCTTAATCGCATGGCCAACTTGCCCGGTTAGACATCAGCCTCTGTAGGCATAGTTTTGGCTACTGCCTTTTGGGACTGTAATGATGTTGTATTGGTTCACCGACTGCCCCAATGCACTGTGGTCACACATGAGAGGTCCTCCGCGGTCCTCACGAAGCTTAGAGTTGAAATCCAACGAAAACGTTCTTGTCTTGTCTCAGAAAATATTGCCGATTCAGCTCAAAGGACGCAGGATTTGCTGCAGAACTTCAAAAGGGACCTTTTTCCCCATCCACCTTATTCTGCGGAACTTGCCCCGAGTGATTTCCATCTCTATCCACAACTCAAGTTGCACCTTGGAGGTAAGCGGTTTGCAACTGATGAAGAGGTGGAAGAGGAAGTGCACCGCTGTCTACAGAGATGGGACCCGACCCGGTATGATGAAGGTATCAAGAAACTGCTGCCAAGATAACAAAATGTTTGGACTGAAATAGCGACTATGTGGAAAAGTAGTGTACGAGTTGTAGAATGAAAATTAAATATTTCTCAAAGGTAAATAAAACCAAGCACCATGGGGCAACAGCCCCCGTAGGGCCATGGCTTACCAAGTGACCACTGCTCAGCCCAAAGGCCTACAGATTACGAGGTGTCATGTGGTGAGCACGAACAATCCTCTCCGTCGTTATTCTAGACTTCCTAGACCAGGGCCACCATCTCACTGTCAGAGAGCTCCTCAATTTTAATCACATAGGATGAGTAGACCTCCAACCAGCCCTCAGATGCAGGTAAAAATCCCTGACCTGGCCAGGAATTGAACCCAGGGCCTCTGGGTAAGAGGCAGGCATGCTACCCCTACACTGCAGGGCCAGCACAAGTGTAAATAGCCTGCTTGTATTTTTTGTAAAATAGGGAAACCTATTTATCGGATGACCCTCGTACTAAAAGACCTTTAAATTTTTCACTTGGATTCATGAAACATTTTGACACTACAGGGGTGCAGGAGGGACTGTGATCTAAAGCTTACATTCTATTACAAGTTAGTTTACTAGTAAAAGCGAATTAAAGTATAAAAGTCCAGAATATACTCACTTATCCCATTTAATACAGAAGAAATCGAACAGTAGCTGAACTAAGGAAAGGAAGATAAAATGACGCACAAAATGGAGAGTTTGTTAAAGATGAAGCCATACTTTCCATTGTAGACTTAGTTAAATGTAACAAAAAAACTTTCTAGTTTGTCAAACATACAATTTTAACATAAATTATTACACTATAAACATACCCGTAAAAAATAAACACTATTATACAAAGAATGACATGTTTCATTCTACAAGAACATCCTCAGACTCTATGAAATCACATAAAATATGCATATATGTACAGCATTGTTTACGTTACATAAACTTGTCAATGATAGAGAGTTCAGTGATAATATGAGCCAGTACTGACAAATAAGAAATTTACAAGTATTAATATATCGAGAAAACTCCTGAACTTATCTAGACTGCCAATGCCAACTTTGTTGTCACCAAATACTATTTCAGGACTGTGGTCATGGAGAGGTAAATGGAAAGTTTTGAGTATAGCACATACCTTACGGAGAGAGGAAGGGAAGCATGAGAGGGGAGAGCCGAACATTGTGGATCCCTCCTACTGGATGTTAAAATCTAGTACACTGTACCATGGAGAGGAGAGGGGGAAGTAGGATGGAACGAATGGAGCACTGTGGAATACTCTTTCCACACTGGAGAGGGGAGAGAAGGTTATTAACCTACTTCATGTTATAATGTACTTTTATGTGAGATGGATGAATGCAACTGAATGATTTTAGATGAATAATATATGGAATTGAAATAGAGAATATCTATAGGATATTATTGTGATAAATGCCAATTTAATGAGTACGTATGGTCCAGATATTATGTGAGTAGAGCGATGTGCGGGGAATTTTTTAAGTGTGTATGGTCATTTAAGTTGGTTACGTTAGCATTTTTTGCAATATAGATCTCGATTGCTTCCCTCATATTCGAAGATTTTATTTTATTTTCAATGTGTAAAATTTTTAGATCTGTGTTGATGTCTGTGAAATATTGTGAACTGTCGTATTTGTGCTCCCCAAAGGCTGAATGCTGATTATATCTGATCGTTTATTGTGTTCTTTGAATCTTGTGTGGAAATTTTGTTTTGTCTGACCTATATAGGTGGCATTGCAGTTAAGTTCTTGGCACTTGAGTTCATAGACTCGTGACTTTGAGAAAGGGTCCTTTTTGTTTAGGTGCACTTGTTGATGTGTCTCTGCAGTGTGTTGTTCATCCTAAAGGTTAATTAAAACCCTGTTTCCTAAAGATATAACCTACTTTTTATGTGTTATTATTAATGTAGTTGAGAACCAAGTGTGGTGGTTTTCCAGGGACTTTTGTTGGTTTAATATTTTATCTACTGTGCCTGGAGGGTGGTTGTCTTCTTTTATGATTTGTTTAACAATTTGTGCCTCTTCATTGAACTCCATTGTGCTCACTGGTATGGAAACAGCTCTGTGTATCATTGTATTCAATCCAGCTATTTTTAGTTTGTATGCATGGTTAGACTCGTCAATAGCATGCAACAGCTGAGTGGGCTTGCTATACACTTTGTAAGACAGGTTGCCATTATTCCTGCTGATTGTGGTGTTATTTTCTTATTAGATTCTTGCTCCATTGTGAAGCTGGTGGAATTTTGTAAATCATTTAGTGTGTTTAATAACTGGTGTGCATTAGTGAAGTCATTATCATATGCACATGATGTCGCCTACATACCTGCTCCAGTATAATATTCATTTTGAATGCTGATACGTTCAGAAGATGTTTTCAAAGTTATTCAAAAATTGTTTGCTATTATACCTTATAATGTTGAGCCCATGGCTAACCCTTCTTTGTGGCAATAAGTCTTGTCAGTGTATGCAAAGCAATTTTGGTGTAGCATTGTTCTAATGAGGCTAATTATTTCTTTGGTTTCCTGCAGTGAAGTATTTTCTTTATGAAAATTCTCGATAATTTTAATGGATTCATCTATTGTTACGTTGGTGTACATGTTAGTGATGCCAAAGGTTATCTTTAACCCTTTACCACCCACATTTTTGCTCCGCTTATCCCCAGGTTTCAACCTATTAATTAGGAAACATTCAAGCAGAGCACACCGTTTCATTTTCAATAATATTAGAAAACATGCCATCATTTACAACATTTAACATACCATCATGTCCATTTCTCTATTCGTAGAGTCATAAGTTTGTCGGTTCAAACCCCCACCCGTGCTGGAGATACTCAACACTGAGGTAGGCTGTATTTGTCATATTCTCATGTTGTCTAAATCCCCCTAAGCCAATAAAGATGAGATTCTGGAAGTGTAATGGTGACCTTGTATATCAACTTTCATTTCCTCTAGCAAGTGTCTTCCCATTCTGTTTCTATTTTACTGAAATGCGCCTGTTTGATTGCTGCATTGATATATACGCAATCGGTAATGCCACTGAATAGATTGTCTCCGCCTATCATATGTAAAAATATAACCTATTTCTCATAATACTCTTTTGAAATTATTGATAGGTTCAACATAATCCATATAATCATTGAGTAATGAAATAAAATGTTTGTGTTACCTGAATTGCAGCTGCATCATCATCAGGTCCGATATCTAGATATCCGTTTTCACTTATATCACAGTTATCAGTAAAATTATCTTTGTTGATATGTTATTTACTCACTAAAAATTTACCTCCACCCCTGCTCAACAATTTTGTGTCATTTCTTATGCCGTTATTCAGCTCAGTCTCAATATCCGCAGTATTCAATCCCGTCATGTTTACGAACTAAACAGCTGACCAGCACTCGCGGAAGTTCAAGTCCGTTGCCTAGACAACTTCAAGACAAATTCTCACTCTTCTTTTATTTCCTAAGCCTTGTATATTGTACTGCATGTTCATCAAAGCCTAATAAACAATTCACTACCAAAAAAACAAAACTATTGCACAGATTGCACACGTATGCAGATAATGCAGCTGGGTGTTTTCAGGCAATATGGACCGTAAGGCAAAGTGACCAGTCGGGTGCTTTCGGGCGGGAAGGGGTTGATTAGTTCTAGGCTGGTTTCAATTTATCTGTGTTCTTTAAGTGAGATTTTTTCTTTTAGGATTTTTTCAGTTGTTAGCTTAAATTGTAAATTGGCACATCATAATTTACTATTGGTCTAATGGGACATGAGCTTTTGTGTATTTTGGGGATGGCTCTTACTGTGGGGAGTTGAGGATTTTTTGATAGTGAGGCTTTCCTTTTCTTGTTCTGTGAGAATAAAGTATGTTTGCTGGATAGCTTGTTTTATTTTGTTTTGAAATTTATTTGTAGGATCACATTGTAGTTCTTGAATTCCGTTGTTGTTGATGACAGCTATTGTTTTTTTCTATATACCCAAGAATAGAACATAACAAGAAGTGTCAAGAGTATAGATCTTGAATAGCAGTGCACTCGCATCTCAGATATGTTCAGACACTGTTCTCTTCTGTAGTGTCTATAATTTAGAACTCAACCAGTAAACATTTATTCAGAGAACAGTGTGCATAAGCAGCAGAATTTCACCTTTAAGCAACTCCTGGACAATATCACATCTATAAATTAGCAGTTCACAGTGTTGGGAGTAGATTTTTGCTGCCAAGTCACAATTATTCATTGAATATCCCTCTTCCAACTCTCAAGGTTTTCAAAGACTCTGAGGTGCAAGAATGATGTGCAGGAATTCACTTTTATGCCGGTATAACTACAGACGTGTGCTGGGATATTCAGCTTCATCAAATACCTCTTAGAATGGACCCAAATTACACTCCCCAACATGAAAGAAGAATGTTATCACATCACCATGTAAGCCATCAGATGAAGAGAGACTGAACTGTAAGCCACACATTCAGAAGATTACAATGGACTGTTTACAGTAGCAACAGACAGAGCAAGGAAAGATGATGACAATAAGTCGCTTCTTCTCCAAAATTATTTCACAGCTTCTCCGCCAAGGCAGAGTTTTACTATGAGATCACCCAACATTAGTAACATTGTAAAGAAGTTTAAATGATGCAAATCTTATCTGGAATTTCTTTTGGTGGAAAAATATGTTCACTATGAGATTCAAAGTCCTACTGGCCATAACCGAATTAAATCCAGCACCCACAATTGTCCTTCAGTTCAGCAGCTACTAGCACTAAAATTGGATAATGTATGATAGGAGATGATGTCAATCCCACAACGATACCATTATCAAACCATGGAGAATAAAAACATAACCATACAACCTACAGAAATCCATTTCAATAAACGCCAGAGGTAATCAATAAACAATAAACAGTCATTTGATGGGTACTTAGCTCATGAATTGTCCTGATGCATCGATCTTGAAACGCTGCCTGTCACAACTTCATTGGTAGCTGGACCTAACCAAGGTTCCTTCACTATCAAGTCCACAACTTTAATTCAGCTTTTTGCCACTATCAAACATAGCATGCACTGCCATCTCCCTAGTAAATGCTAGAGGCCAATTGTCCACTTGGCGACCATAATCTGGGGGCATGTGCCACCAGAACCCCTTTCCTTGCCCCATGAACAAAGTTTCTGTCACTAGTTGGACCTATAGATGTATATAAATACTGTTGTTTGTACTTCCTAAGAGTTGGCTGCCTTGCGTAGCACATTATCACATACTCCCAGACAAAGAAACAAAAGAGAGACATACTTTTCCTAGATGCCCATGTACCAAATGGCGACTGCTGGGGTTAATATTGGGGAAGCACGTAGTAAATTATGCCCCTGCCAAACTTATTTGGCTACTAAGGGTTAAATTCTGACCTCTATAAAGTTATTTGCCATGAGACTCACAAGTGATGCATTTGTTGTTCTTTCAAGCCAGGCTGGTTCCTCTTTGATTTTTCCTTGCAGGTCCATTTCACACTGCAACTGAAGTAGTTAGAAAGTACTGGGGTTCTTGATTACTTCCAATGATTTTACACTAAAACATAGGCCAGAGAAATATTTTACCTTATTGCTGTCATTGCTACTTAGGTTATCTGTCAACAGACTAAGCATTATGCTTGAAATTTTACATGCCGTTAATATTATGAACATACCAAAAAGACTCAAAATTTTACATGACTGTTAATATTGTGATCATACCTATTGGACCTCAAGTTTTCTATGACTGATACAATGCAGAAGAATCTCCATAACAACACTGATAACCATAACATGAATTCTACATATGATATCCTAAACGGAAACTTCTCAAAATTTCGAACCCTACTACCATATGTTGCAGCCTACAGTGTAAAGAACAACTCAACATTCACAGCGTCACTATGAAATTGCAAACATAGGTAAATAACACAGCAACACAATAATTAAAATTATGCATTACATATTGTAATTTCTTTCTGAAACTAATATCCGCAATTCTTCACCCGTCAGAAAAATTCTTCACAACAAAAAATTTTGATAGGTAAGGTAAGTTACGTTATATTGCTACAACACACGAGGAACAGATTTGCCGGCACTTGTGACACAAAGGCCAGGAGTTTTCAAAAAGAATGCCAGTTGTATGTGTATACAGTTTTAATGCTTAAGTAGAAATAAAATTTAAGAAAATTAAAAATATTAAATGTTAAAAATATGGTGAATGCTGAAACTGAGAAAGATTAGTATTAGCTTCTTACTCTTCCCAATTGAGATCTATAATTTTCGCAAAAGTAAATTATGGAACTTGAACCTTACCGACAATAGAGTGTGGACACAGTGTAAATGATAGAAATCATTATTTCTCAATGAAGAAAATCTGTAGCACAATAAATTTACGGAATAGGCTGTACAAATGGCTAGTACGCGTCTTATGTAACACATACCTCACACCTAGAGACAAAACCTGATATTTTAATTCATTGTAATCACTTAAAACAAACACTTAAAGAACGGATTTGATTTGTATCAGCCAGTAGAACGGGCTGAATTTAGGAAAGGATGAATTACCAGTGAGAACTCCAGAGCACACGACACTTCTTGAAAACAGCACTGGGGGCAATGTCCCGTTATATTTGTAACTATCAACTATCAGTACAGTCCTGCTCTAGTGGGCTTTACACGTGGTCAAAGAGAATGAGTCTCAACGTTATTTTTCACTTCTGAACGCAACGGCTGCGCAAAGATCGCCAGGAATTGCACACCAGCGCCTCTAGTGTAAACAGGGCTGAACTAAAATTACCGGGCGGGTAATTTAAATCGTTTAGCGCGCGGAGGGTCCCCAGGTTCTCATCCCCCCTCAACTTTTAAATATTATATTAAATATATTTTTTCTTTTTTCTTTCTCTTCTATTTTTCATTCATTTCCTTTTCTTTCTTTCTTTTTTCTGTTACCTTTTTCTGAAATACTGCATTCTGAACAACAATACCCCTGGAGGTGGGGCTGTGCTTTATTATTATTATTAATAAATTTTTTGTTGGAGAAAAGAAGCTTACCAGCTTGTGCTGCATATTATAATTATTTCAATTATGGAGCTATATTCTACTTTTGTTAATTCACAAAGCCTTGAAGGATCGGAGTGACTGGCCTTGACTGTGCTGCTTTTGTTCGTTTCTGCTGAGGAAAAAGGAAGCTAACTCACAAAGGGAGGAAGGAAGTGACCTGAATGTGAGTGGGATTGGCAATCCTTATCTCAGATTAAGACCTATGACAGAAATAGACACTAACATCCCCTCGTACATCAGTCCTCTTTAACACTACTTAAGCCAACTGTAACAGTCAATAGTATCAAGATATGCCACTTATGCAGAAAATAAAATATAAATACAATGTAAGAAAGAAAACCATATACAGGAACCAAAATGATGAAAGGAAACTCATATGCTAAGGAGGGAGTTTGTAGGATTCAAAGGTAAATTGTAATGAAACATGATCTTTTGATTTATGGAGCTATATTCTACCTACTATCCACAGTGTTACAGGTAAAAAATTGTGTAGGAATTATATTCAGCAGTGTTAATCATCAATTAATATTCATCAGCCAGAAAACTATTCAATACAACACAAATACAAGATCATTCATTTATGAAAGAAAGACTGGAACTGACAAGGTACAACATAATACTTTTATCCCTTATTGCAGTTTAACGTTGCACTGACATTGCAAAAGTTTTCAGCAACACCATTTGTATTTTCCCAAGGAACATACTATATGATACATCTTTCAGCCGTCAAAAGAGGCACCTTGGGCCACACACTGAAAAATATTGAGATTTGTACTTCTTTTGCATCTACTAGAGGATGGCAAATCTCTGGCAGAGTAGTGTTTGAAGAAACCAAGACATGATAGCACATACTCTGTTCCTACATACTGCACCAAAACACAACATATCATTCATTGATCTACACTATTTACAATAAAAAATGTTCTATTTTATGTGACATTAGGATATATCAAAAAATTTCTGCTACATGGAAAAGGATGGAATCATGAATATATTTGAGGGTTTAAAAGACAAGAGAGAGCTTACAGATTCTGTGATTGCTCGCTCTTACAACATGCAGGAGGTATTAATAATGCTTCCTTTCAGTCCATCCGCAGGAGAGGAGTTCTAATAAATTTACAGAAATATGTAGCATCAGGATCTACATACAATAATATGGCAGCTGATCCAGCACAAAACATTCCCATGCCAAGTCACAACATAGCTCCACCTATTAAGAGCTATGCCCAAGGAATTGCTTGCTAATTTAGTACAGTATTATGAACAATATGCTGCTACTTCCACAACATTACGGTGTGCAAGGGACTTTGCTGTGACCTAGACGAAATGCCAGTTGAAGACAGTGGAAACTCACTTCAGACAGTGCCATTTGTACCTACTGTATATCGAAGGCAGAAATCTATGTCGGTGGTTGCAGAGTAGGCTGATCTGAGTTCTGACAGCATGCACTCCAACTGGCCAACCAAGCAGAGGAGGGGTGGCTATGGTTCCACCGTGTTTCTACACCTCTGCATTTGGGACACAGAAACGGGCTGTTCCCCTACCACCGGCTGTCCTGAGATTGGTTTTTCCTTTCGCCTGCAGTAAGGCGAATGATGGGACAGTTCCTAGTATATGTCATGGCCACCAAATATCTTGCCCTCACCACAAATCTCCTTGCTTAAGATGATGATGCCTGTTGATTAAAAGGGCCTAAAATCTAGTTCATTGTTTTAAGAGAAAGTACAACTAGGCAACCAACCCCTATATATATAATAGTAGTCGGAGAGAAGAAATGGAAGGGGGCTGACGCTAGGAAAAATGATGGTATCAGCTAAGAAGGACCATGCCCTTTGAGGAAAATAAGACTCCCTAGGCCTCCATACATAATACAATCGGGGGCAGAAAAGAACAGGTCGTGATCGAGGTAGATCAGATAGGATAGATGAAAGTGGGGAGCCTGGCACAAGTAAGCGGAAGCAGTGCCAAAATTGAATTAAAGGCTCCGTGGTCGCCTACCCAAGCTCCTAAGTACAGAGCCCACATGGGACCCCTTTTAGTCGTCTCTTACAGCAGGCAGAGGATGCTGTGGCTGTTATTCTACTGCCCCTACCCACAGGGGGACAACTATGATAAGGCTAGTTGCTTTACGTTGCACCGACACAGATAGGTGTTATGACGATCATGGGAGAGGAAAGGCCTAGGAATGGGAAGGAAGAAGCCGTGGCCTTAATTAAGGTACAGCCTCAGCATTTGCCTGGTGTGAAAATGGGAAACCACAGAAAACCATTCTCCGGGCTGCCGATAGTGGGGTTCGAACCTATCTTCCGAATACTGGATACTGGCCGCATTTATGTTTCAAATTATCCGAAATTCATTTGCCTTCGTGTGGTATGTTTTCATGTTCTGCCTCAGGAGATTAGTAAAACAAGAACAGTAGGGATGCTTACCTCAAATATCTTGTACTTTCTCTTCAAACACGCAAACGAAGATAACAGATATGCGCATACAAATCAAAGTAAAGCAAAATGTCACAAACGTCAAAAACGTGTTCGTCCCACGTGGTCCAAGTTGTCAAACTCAAATCGACCAATAGCAATCGGGAGATGTTTCTACCAATAGGAGCTGCCGTATTCGTCACGTGGGCTTAGGGTGAGTGACGTGATGTACAACAGCGCGCCCACGCGGGTGGAGGGCAAAAGTATTCGGTCTGAGCCGGGCCCTCGGATGGGTAGGACCTATGCCGCTGTCAAACCCTTGCACGTGGTAGTGGTGGGGGTAAGGTTCGGCAGTTCGGTTCACTGCCGTCTCAATCCTACATATATAGATTGAGACGGCGGTGGTTCGGTTATTGATGTTGGGGAGGAAGGGGCGTTAGCGTTGAAGGAGGGATTGGATATGGGTGGGGTATAGTAGCCATTACTGAATGAAAACAGCCCATTTGCGAGCTTTAGTCTGAAAATGCAACAACCCGACAACATTATCGAGATCATTTTGCAGTTGCTCACAATCTTGTAACTTATTTATTACTCTGTACAGAATAACATCATCTGCGAAAAGCCTTATCTCTGATTCCACTTCCTTACACATATCATTGATATATATAAGAAAACATAAAGGTCCAATAACACTGCCTTGAGGAATTCCCCTCTTAATTGTTACAGGGCCAGATAAAGTTTCACCTACTATAATTCTCTGAGTTCTATTTTCTAAGAACAGAGCCACCCATTCAGTCACTCTTTCATCCAGTCCAATTGCACTCATTTTGGCCAGTAGTCTCCCATGATCTACCCTATCAAATGCCTAAGAGAGGTCAGTCGCGATACAGACCAATTGATCTACTGAATCCAGGATATCTGCTATATCTTGCTGGAATCCTACAAGTTGTGCTTCAGTGGAATAAACTTTGTAACAGTATGGCTTCTCTTCTGTGTGTGTCCGCATATGAACAGTTAGGTCGGACTGCCTTTCTTTGTGAATGATTTGCCACAGACATTGCACCTGTTTGGCTTCTCGCCTATATGGGTCAGCATATGATCAGTTAGTTTGCCTCTCTTTATGACACGCCTGTATGTCTCCGCATATGTTCGGTAAGTTTGCCTCTCCTTATGAATGATTTGCCACAGACATTGCAGCGGTAAAGCTTCTCGCCTGTATGGGTCCGGATATGATCGGTCAGACTGCCTTTCGTTGTGAATGATTTGCCACAGACATTGCATCTGTAAGGCTTCTCGCCTGTATGGGTCCGCATATGTTCGGTTAGTTTACATCTCTTTACGAATGATTTGCCACAGACATTGCAACTGTATGGCTTCTCGCCTGTATGGGTACGCATATGATATATCAGCGTGAGTCTCGTTGTGAATGAATCGCCACAGACATTGCAGATGTAAGGCTTCTCGCCTGTATGAGTCCGCATATGATCGGTCAGACTGCGTTTCGTTGCGAATGATTTGCCACAGACATTGCAGCTGTAATGTTTCTCGCCTGTATGGGTCCGCATATGTTGGGGTAGGCTACCCCTCTGTATGAATGATTTGCCACAGACATTGCAACTGTAAGGCTTCACGCCTGTATGGGTACGCATATGATCGATCAAGCTGCGTTTCGTTGCCAATGGTTTTTCACAGACATTGCAGCTGTAAGGCTTTTCGCCTGTATGGGTCCTCATATGATCGGTCAGATGGCATTTCTTTGTGAATGATTTGTCACAGACATTGCAACTGTAAGGCTTCTCGCCTGCATGAGGCCGCATATGACCGGTTAGACTGCCTTTCTTAATGAATGACTTGCTACAGACATTGGAACTGTTTGGCTTCTCTCCTGTTTGAGTCAGCTTGTGATAAGATAAACTGCTTTTCTTGACAAATGATTTGCAACATACAGTGCAAAAGTGAGGCTTGTTGCCTGTGTGAATAAACATGTCACCTGCTAGATTTTTCCAACTCAAGGATTTTCCACAGACGTTGCAGCAGTATCGGTTCTTGCCCGTGTGAGACCGCATAACGTCCGGCCTTTTCCTGAAATTTTTATGAGATACTGAGCATTCGTTTATAATCCCACCTTTATGCAATCGCGTGTCCCCAGTCAGCATTTTCCTCTTTGTAAAGCAATTATCAGAAAATCCGCACACTTGGAGCGGGTGGATCCTGAGGTGTTTCGACAAGCTGCTTCGGCTACATAACACCTTTCCGCAGTGATCGCACTTGAAGGGTCGATCTTCCTTGTGTCTCATCAGATGTTGCAAGAGGTCCAACTTCCTAGCCAGGACTTCACTGCACACACTACACCTAAAACTAGATGATCCGCCGTCCGGAGGTTGATGATCTCTATAGCTCACGTCGGGTCTCGATCTACAGTGACAAATTAAAACCATGTGACCAATAGTTCAACAGCCAAATCTACTACAACTCTCACACAGGGGATTTGCTACTGGACATTCCAATCACTGATATCCAGTGCAGAGAGCTCGTTACTCATAAACATTACATTCCTGAGAGTAAACATCATCTGAGGTTAAATTTCAAAAGCTCTCACTTGTTACGAGAATATGTTGCGTCTTTTCTTAATCACGATATCGAGCGCAAGAAACTTGTCACGGTTGAGAAATGTACGAGTTAATAGACAACCTCATTTGAAGAAAGGATGAGAAGTGGTCCAGCCTAAAAGGGTAAATACTCATACAAGCTCTTTAATCCAGCACATATTATTCTATCGAAATCCGTGGTCTGTTCTCCTACATAAAGAACGGCATATGCTTTGGAGTTTTGATCGTGTTGAAGCACTCTGCGCTTTGTTGCAGGGAAGTAATAATTTTTGTAAAGGACCTTGTTCTTGAGGTTGTTTGGGAGAATGTCTGTGTTGTAGATATTAATAAAGTTGAGAACGTTTCTCGACATTCAGCAAGATCTGTTGAAACACGGCTAATCTTTTGTGAATGTTATTTTGTCACACAAATATACATTTTGTATTTGTACATTGTTATATCACTATAGCATTTTATTATGTCACTGTGTCGCTTTTCCGAAATATGTATCTTTGATGTGCAATCAAACATAGCCAACCTATATATAGGACGGTAGGTTTATACAAAGACGTTCATACTTACTACCATGTACTACATCAGTCTACGTCTTAATTCCTGTATTTAACACTGTAGAAACTAATCCTGATGGAATCCTGGCAAAGCTGAAATATAACAAGTATACGACGGCTCTCTCGCTAGCATTGATTTCTCCTCAAGACACTGCTGTTAAAGACATTATGAAGGCAACGCAGAATATGGCATTGGTGGTAGCGTTTTATTACAATGTTCTAATATCCTAATCTTGAAACCAAACGCAACCTATCATGCCCTTGAATATTCTTACACGTATTACTTTAACAATACGGATAGAAGGAGCATGAAAATCAAGGCTTGAGCCAAAATTCGAGATGACAAGACGTTGAATTGCAACGTAGTGGATATTGCTGCTATGTAAAGGAAGGAATGTTATTCTATTTATTTCAAAAGATCACGGGCAACGTGATTATTTTTAGTGGATTCATAACATAGTTGGATAGCATCCAAGTCTCCCCACCACAGAGTAGTTCTACATATTCTACGGAAGAAGGGCGGGAAATGCAAATTTCTTGGTTAAAGGTGAGATCCGCTTACAACTGCGACATGGGAAAATCGATCACGCAGGCTAAAATATATCGTAACATGGACTGGTACTTTCCAATTCATGCTGTATGAACTGAATTCACATGGCCCAGTCGAATGCATGACTGGCTCACAAGCAAAGTAATGGGAGGCTCGACCGTGTATTGTTACTGCACTCTTTGGAGAAAATAAGTGGACAAATGAAAGGGGGACATTGATTCCAGATATGACAGACTAAATCTCTTGATCATCAAACAAGATATTGATGTTGACACCACTAGACAACAGGGGGCAGAAAATACGACACTGGATGGTATGTCATGCGTTCTGTGGCATATCACACCAAGCAAAGGTGCAAAAGTCTGTAACCCTTCTTCTTTACGTGAATACTTTCCTGTGACAAGTAATTTATCAGGTTCACAATTAGTTTTCAGTAAAATAATGTTTCATTTTGCATTGATAAATATTCTACCCCAACCAGCTATATTGCTGTAACACGTGGCGCTTCCCAGGTGACGGATACGGGTTCCCCGCTGGCCTGCCGATGAACTTGAGCAAAATATAAAAGCTCTCCCGTACCAAACATGTACAAAGTCTTTAATGGCAACTTTGGCGGAGATGGAGACGTTCACTAGGGACCAGATGGCGGAAGAGGTACACTAAATTTCTGGAAGTTAATGCAGAAAAGAGGGTAGCGTTTCTTCTCTAGAGGAGTGGCTGCAAAAGGCATCTGTTCTCCATGTCCGCAGCTGCGTTACTACCTTCCGTCATGAGCACCTAAATGCTTCAAGACAAGCCAGCCGTAAAATAATGCCGTTACATCATTACAGAAATATGTCTCATGGTATCGGAGCCAAGCTTAGTGCAGCCCCTGGAAGGGACGCGCATTGGCAGTGCCCAGTCAGCATGAAAAGTATGCTTGGGTTACCGTCGCACGGGCTGTGACGGCTAACCATGCTAGTACCCCCATTTTGTATCCCATCATTGAATTATGCCTGGGTGAAGTAGCGAATACGCCACTGCACTTTAGAGAAGGCTTGTAGGCATCTGAGAGGTGCGGAAAATAAGATGTAATAGAGAAAAGTCATGTGAAAAGAGGTGTGGTTACTAACTGGTGTACAACAGAAACCGAAGAACAGCTCATGGTGTTGACATTGTCATATCAGCTAAATTTGACGGTTCACTTTCCGAGGTGCAAAAGTTTGACAATCGCTTGATGTAACTCGTCCGCACTGGGGAGAGAAGGAAATTACAATTATTCAGCGCAACGGTCCACAAACTGACGTGCGCATGGAAACCAAAGATGCGTTCTGGGCACTGCCTGACAAGAAGACCGCTGACTATCTTATCGCTGCCGCTGATCTGAATGGACGTGTCGGACCGATGAAAGAAGAACAAACAGTCCATGGCGTTCATGGATATGGAGAAAAGAACGACGATGCCCAACAAATTCGCGATTATGTAGAAACTGATCATCGCAAACACACGGTTCAAAAAGAGTGATATTCATCTACTCTGTACTACAGTGGCTCCCATCCAATTCGCATTGACTACATCCTTGTGAGAGGGTGAAATCTCGAAGATGTTCTAGAGATAACAGTTGTCCCTTATTAAATCCTTGCGATGCAACAACGACCAGTCATCTATGCTGCGGATAAAGTCACCAAGAGCCCAATACTTCACAGGAAATAGACAAATTGGGATCAAATGGTTGCCCCTGAAGAAGGAGACTAACGTCGTTGCAAAAGTTACAGAGTCACAAATCACCATATTTGAAGTGAGCCGGACTAAACTGAAAGACGCCTTTCGCTCTATTCCTGGAACAATTAAGTCAGAGCGACGACAACGAAGGATTAAACATGATATATGGCTAAGGAATGAAGATGTTAAATATGCAGTACGGTTGAAGAAGCAACTGTACCACGAGTTTCTTTGTCGTTGGAATGCCTACGAGGCAGCCACTCGTAAAATGAAGGAGGTCTTTGCCGTAACAAAATCAAACCAGTAGGCAGGTCTATATGTGAAACATGACATGCGCGAATTCGAGCGGAATTTTTAACGGCTAGTCCAATCGAGCCATCGCAAAACGTCAGAAGTCCAACGTTTTTATGGCATCAATGAGGAAACAGACGATTTGCTACTGGACAGGCGGGAAGCGCGAGTACACTTGTGGAACTATTTTGACAACATCTCAATCATGGAATTTCCGTATCTACCAATCGTAATCACCTCCGCTGTTGAAGGTCCAATGTAGGAAAATGACGTCACTAAAGTCCATACTATGCTGAAGGAAATGAAACCAGGGAAAGCCATCTGTCCCGATTATCTTCCGGCAGCTTTGTTTCTCTCAATGGGAGGATGCAGCAATGTGGCTAAAGCAAGATTTTCAACCATATCATCAAAGAAGGTCAAAAACAAACAGACTGCGATGGATTATCAATTCAGAAATAAGGGAAGCCCTGCCAATTTTTCTAATCATGGCCCGAACATACTTCTGAGCCTCGCAATGAGAAACTTAGAACAAATCTTCGACAAAAGGATTAGCGATTTAGAGAAACATACAACAAGCCAAGCTGGATTTGTGTAAAATTGTGGCGCAATAGGAGAAACCCATGCTGCCGGACTATTACTTGAGAGACACTGTGGAAAGAATAAGAGGCTTCATCACAAATTTCTGGACCCTTAGAAGCCCTTCCATCGGGTACTTCATGACCTAATCAGTCAGCCCTACAAGTACATGGCATTCCAGAGCACCTTGCTGAGAGGGTATAATTGCTCTACAAAGAACAAATGAGTTGTGTTCAAGCTGCCGCAGGAGCGTCTGATGACTTCCGCATAACTGTAGGAGTCCATCAAGGCCCCGGCTTATCACCACTGTAGCTTATTCTTGTGATGGACATAATTACCACAAACCTGCGCAGTCCAATACCATGGACACTTCTCTAAGCAAATGATATCATTTGGCTGAAGAGAATAAGCTAGACCTGCAGCGTCAAACAGAAGACTGGAACAATCGACTAGCGCAATAAGCCCCGCGCCCCAACAAGTAAAAGACAGAATACATTGCAATACATCGTCGAGAAGTTGGAACCATGCATGTTGACGTTGAAGATATTGCACGAGTAGAGATATTTAAGTATATTGGCTCCACAATTTATGATTATGGCCGACTTACTGATGAAGTCAACTTAAGGATATACAAAGCCTGACTGAAGTGGAGAATGACAACAGGCGCCCTTCCGAACTTTGGACGAAGGGCCATCTCTAAACTAAGTTCTACCGAACTGATATCTGTCCTATCGATATCCATCCTGTCGTTTTCTACGGCAACGAATGCTGACCAGCTCTAGAGGTAGAACGCCAACTAAGCATCATGGATACAAAGTTGCTTAGGTGGAAGGCTGGCATAATTAGGCTAGATCGCATTTCAAATGATGTTATTAGAAAACGTTTTGGCATTGCAGCGATCCAGAAGAAAATTGGTAAAAGGCGTGTGCGCTGGTTTGGCCATGTGTTGCGTGTACAGGACGATACATTGGGAAAGTCAGAGTATTACACAGAAAGTCGGTGAAAAGAGGCGCTAGGGACGAACCAGACAGCAAAGACTGATAAAGTGCACAACGGGCTGAAAGTTGGAAGACTACATGCAGACATGGCCCGAGACCGAAGTAACTGGAGTCAATGAACCACAACACCGGACCCTGCCACCAGATGCAGACTGATGAATATTCTGTTACAAAAATTGAATGCAATTGATATTTTACACATCCTAACATTCAAATTAGTTTATTGTATGTTCAAATTTTCTCCCCTAATGCCTATGTCCGATATCTATAAAAACTTATTTTCACAAAATAGTGTTTGAATGTCTGAACGCTTCTGGATTTCGTGTTTAAGTGACTCCTATAAATGCATTGTGAAGAAAAACTTATAACTAAAAAAATTTAAAATGGGTATATCTGTGTTAAATGGGAAGGACAGTTTGAATATCCGGTGGAATTCTACGAGTACCTACAAGAGGGGAGTCCGTCAGTGTATTCTAGCCTGAATAGAATTTTGCAATTCATATTTCTGCTTACATACGTCATAGACAGCAGACAATCATATTAATCAGTTTGTTATTTTCACTCCGATCACGCCTATAAATATGAAGACCATGGAGGAGTGGCACAAAGTGGTCAGCTCAGGGCCATGTGACACTCAAAGCTCTAAAGCTGAAAGGAAGCCACATAACTAAGTGGTTAGTTCAGGACCATGTGTCTCTACACAAACGGAAGTAAGCCTCATCACTATTTAGCTCAGGACGATGTGTTTCTCCACAAATGGAAGGTAATCTCATCACTATTTGGTAATCTCAGAAATACGTGTATTTCCACAAGTCAGCAATTAGGAAATTTTATGAATCTTAAAATCTTTTCTTATGTAATTCAATACCCAACTGGCATGGCAAATAGTTTAGACATTTTAAAGGAAGTCATTTAAGTTGCGGCATGATATTTGTAGACTGCTGAAATGAGAGTGAGGAAACAATAGCGCCTGAGGTGAGATATAAAACAAAGTGGGAAGTAGCAGATAAGATCCGGTCGACTGAATCCTTCAGAAGCATCTAAAATCTATGATGTAAAATGGACTAAGCTACGTAGACAATGGACTCATCTCTGACATATATGCCAAGAAAAAAGAAGACACATAAAATGCATGTCGCTTTGCTGGTCTCTGCACAAAATATGTTTAGAAAGTAAAAAGCTAATTTAGACTCCATCAAAAATAGAAATATGATTTTGTGTGTGAAAAGGATTCATAAGCAACATTTTTACTGGTGGTCATAATACAAGATTGTTCTCTAACGTAGCCTATTGTGTCCTGTTACACATGAATTACAAAGAAACAGAGAGTGTGAGCTGGTACTTGGAAGTTCTGAGGACCGACATGGATATTTCTTGCCACTAGTTGTGAAAGTACAGTAGGAACAAGTCAGTGCATCACATAAGAGCCGAGAAGACTCTAACCACTCACAAAATCAAATAAACCATTCAGAATTCATAGTTTCCATCACAAATCTGGTTTGAAGTCAAACCTTAGGCTATGACTAGCCATCGCATGACCTGCTGATACAAGGGCTTGGTTAAGAGCACCAATCTGAGACCATACAATCATTCCCCACGGATTATCAAAGATCATTTCGCACAGTAACCAACAAAGGTGTGACAGCAAAAAATTAATTAGCGATGTCACAATTACAGTTCAAAAACACTACTGCATTAAATGTTTTAAAACAGGACATACACTTGTGGTACTTTGTAAGGTCAGTGACAATAATTACAATTTTGAAAGAATATTATATCACTACGTTATTTACCTATTATTATTATTATTATTATTATTATTATTAGCATAGGGCAACAAGTTAGATACATATATACAAATATATAGTATTTACAAATGTACAGACAAGAAACATGTTTTATAGCAGAATGTATAGTTGAGTGATCCTCTGTATGGCTTGACTCTGTTGGTTCCAAAAAGTCACTCGGACTACCTGTGTAGGAACGTCGTGTACATTCACTTAAAATATGGGGATCATCTGTCGAGATGCACCACAGTCGCACTCTGGTGATGAGATAAATTTCCAGTTATAAGGGGCATCCCTGCGTCGTCCATGATTTGTTCTCACCCAATTCAGAGTGGTCCAAATCTTACGTGGTAGATGATGTTCACCAGGAAGATGTTGTGTAAGGAACTGTCTGTGGCAACTTTCCAGCGACTTTTCCATTCTTCTAAAGGGTGAAAATTCCCATCAGCCAATGCGACAGCATCATGCAAAGATGGATGTCGTGACTCCAACCTCGTTACCTTGAGAACAGGAATATCATCCAAAACAGGCAGTTGAGGCTTCATTTCTATATTCTTGAACTCTCGGATGGGAGCATTTTATCTTTCTATAACAGGTGGCATTATACCTGACAGAATTGGGAGCCAATAAAGCGATGTGGACTGGACAGTACCAGACATTAACCGCAAACTAACATTCAGTTGAGTATCAATTAGTCTTGTATATGGGCTATCCAGCCAAACTGGTGCACAGTACTCACCACACGAGAATACCAGTCCCAAAGCAGATCATAAAGTCTTTGCTGATGAACCCCAACTTGAGCCATACAATTTCTGAAGGATAATATTACGTGTTTTGAGCTTTTTTGACAGATTCATAAGATGTTGTTTGTAAGATAGTGTGCGATCAAGTGTAATCCATAAATATTTGGGATAGCTGCTATGCCGAAGTTCTTGGTGACAAAAACGTATGTTAAGTTTAATGCCAGCTTGGCGATTATTCAGGTGAAAACACGACACTTCTGTTTTGTTAGAGTTAGGACACAGTTGCCATTTCTTGAAGTACGTTTCAAGTGAAATCAGGTCTCTTTGTAGCACTTCTTCTGTCACACTAAGGTATCGATTTTGAGTGGCTAGTGTTATGATATCAGCATAACAAAATGTTTGCGATGATGTTTCTGGGAGATCGGAGATATACAAATTGAACAGTAGGGGAGACAGTACCGATCCTTGAGGTAATCCATTTTTGAGCTTCCTTTCTCTACTCATACTATTTTCCATACACACTCGAAATTTTCTGTCATTGAGCATATTGCTTATAACCTGCACGATGGTCCTACGGGGTGCAATTCGGAGAAGCTTGTAAATTAATCCTTCCCTCCAGACTGCGTCAAATGCTTCTGCAAGATCAATGAATACAGCTGAGGTCCTGAGTTGTTTCTGGAAACCTGCTTCCATGTGGAATGTCAGTGAAAGCACTTAATCGCAGCAGCTGCGATTTGGCCTGAATCCAGCTTGATCAACTGTAATACACTGAAAAATAGTTGCGCTGATTCTGTTGTGGAATAGCATCTCAAAAAGAAGGGCAACTGGTCTATAACTGCTTGGGTCATTGGCAGGCTTACCTGGTTTCAAGATGGAAATCACTTTCGTTCGTTTGAATTCTGCCGGGAGTTGTCTGTTCTGTAGAAGGTCGGTAAAAAACCTTAACAGCCAACTTCTTGCATTCTTCCCTAAACGAATAAGAAATTCTGGATGAATGTCGTCAAAATCTGGAGCTTGTACTTGGTTTAACGTCTTTGAGAGCAGCACTGATGTCTTGCACCGTAAGCGGTTGTGAATACCTTGATGTGCGTGGTGTTCTTGATTCCAGAGTTTGGAGCTGGCGCCGTATGTATTTGGTATGTTTCTTATCTGATGGAGTTTGGGAAGTTGTGACGATGTGAGATGCTACTTCATCCGGAGTAACTCCAGGCTGTTGCTTCACCAAAGGTGTCCTTCCTCCAAGTTTTCTGCGGTGCCCCCAAGATCTTCTACTGGAATGAGTTAGGTAGATATTCTCCACTGTCTCAATCCACCGTTCTCTCCGGGTAGTATCCATGCTGGAAAGAAGTTCATCAGCTATGTCTTCATCACCAGTATGCCGATATTCGTTATAGAGTGCATCAGTCTCTACATTCCAACCAGGGATGTATTCTTTTCTATGGCATACTCTTCTTAGCCGCCATCATAACTGCATCTACGAAACGCTTGTAATTGTGCTTGGGAGCAATCCACCGAACACATTTATCCAGTTCAGTGGTGAATGTTGACGAATTTGCTTTTCTGAAGTTCCTCCGAGCATGTGGTATTGACAGTACAACAGGAATTTTCATGCCAATGTCCACTACAATGGGGCCATGTTGACTGTGGGGAAAATGTATTAACACTTTACGACTGGTATGTAAGGACTGTCCTCCCTCATTGCAGCTAACAAAACACAGGTCAAGATTGGAATCCCTATTCCATGCAGCTGATTGGAAACTACCAAGATCTTTTGGGTCAAAAATCAGATGGAGATTGTTCATTTCTGTCCATTCTACGAGTTTCGTTCCACATTCACTGTTATTCGAGTACTTCCATAGTTCGTGATGGCTGTTGAAGTCGCCTATATAAAGTGCAGGGTGTTGAGTAGTAGGTAGAATGGTACTTGGCCACTTTGCATCTGGGGGTTTATAAATGTTAAAAATAGTAACATGTGCCACTCGCACAGCAACACAATGGATGTCTTCGTCTTCGTTTTGAAAGAGCAGTGAGGCATCTTGGATATTATTACGAACATAAGTAGCTATACCATGTGCACTGTGATATGTTGCACCAAGAGCTGCATAACCATTAATGCGGCCCCTTTTCCGAAACTCTTCTTCATTGGCTGTATGGGTTTCCTGTATAGACACAACATCTATATTATTATCCAGGATAACTTTGGATAGGTAGTTACATCTATGTTAAGCTGGAAGACACGGATGAAAGGTCCAATCCTTCTTGTCTGGTAGCTCTGAGAACAGCTATTTCCATGAAATACTTTAGTCATTGCTGGGAGATATTTAAGAGATAAGTCCAGCAGCCACAGTTATTGCTTTCTTAGTACCACCCGGGGATCACGTGTAGGGCACTTGGAGGTTAAACCTACGGACGTGAAGCAATAATGTACCCCTATTTATATACTTTTAAGAAATAATAAATTCACTTACTTAAAGAATTCTGAATTTTTTAAGCAACCTGCACAAATTTAAAACTCCACTTGTACCAGTCTATTTTATTAGATTATACTCATTGTGGAGGCATGTTTTCAATCAACACACTAGAACCACCTGACTGACAATGAACACTAAAATGAATCAGCAAGTGTGACCACATCACTGGAATGAACATGAATTCAATACCACAAATTTTTTTACACTTGCAACAATGCATAAGTTTTATTTGCAAACTATATCAAAAATGTAGCATTAATGATCTCAACGTTTCATTTCTACAACACATTATCTGCTTTGGCGTCCACAAATGGAGGAATCTGACTTAACGCACAAGAGAACAGAAATTACCAGAAAAAAGGAATCTAACCAAATAATTTTAAAATGACATTCTCTGACTTACCACATTATTGAACTCAGCCATAATTATATTGATTAATGAAACTGATTATGTTAGTTTGAAGTAATTGTTGTTTAAAATGTACATAAAACTTAACAATTTTGAATTTGTAGATGTAATTTATAATCTACAAACATCGCTTTTTCTGTGTGTCACTGTTGGTATGAACGTAAAAAAAACTTACACAGAATATCTGGAAGCAATAGTTTCAGAAGGCATTTCAGATGATAAGAATGTGATGAACAAATGATGCAGAGAAAGTGAAAAAAGAACACATTTTTCGTGGTTGTTTAAAGGTATTGTAAACAAATACACTTCAAAAATATCAAGCTTTACCAAGGATTTTTTGGTAGATATACATTCAATAAATCTACATGACGGAACATTAATTATGATCTTAAATAAACTGAATATTTTAGATAATTTTAACAGGTGGAATTTGAAGATATTAGTGTTTAAATGTAATCTTGTAAAGAAAGGATTAAACTGATGAAAACGGCCAGTTTTTTTGAGATAAACCAACAACTACTGAACACAGCTGTGAATAGGTACAACATATTCCATATTGTATAGAATTTGTAGTGTACGTACTTTGTTTCTTCTTTGATGTACGGCAAGAGCTGATCATCAGTATGTTCTTCTATGAATATTTCCTCCTTAGTATATTCAGAAGGCTATAAGTAAGAAATAAGAGAAGTAGAATAAAGAAGGGAAAAATATATAGTCCTAAACAAGAAACAGCTGAGATAATAAATTTCATAGTGGCACAATAAGAGTATAATTAATTTACATCCCATTTAAAAATTATATAATTGAAAGGAACAATCAAATCAAAATCACTTTAAATGCAAGTGAGGTGTCTAACTTGTTGGCAAATGGTACACAAAAATACATTATTATCAAGCACTAAATTTTAAAAGAACAGAGAAGAAAACAATTTTGTAAATACAATATTATACAATATATGCTATTTTTTATATTAAGCACACAGCTCGTCCTTAATAAATGTATATAATTTACAAAATTTTACTCATATCTTCTGTGTTACAAACATAATCAACACGTATACAACTTGTGCAGCTACTTCAAATAATAGTATACAATTTCTATTAGATTAAAATTTACATTGCATTTATTTATTTTATTTTTACTGTTTTGGGGACCTAACTTGCATAATGACCTGCTGCGTTTTAACCCGAGCCCTTTCGCCACTGCTTTTCAAACAACTGATAAGATAGATAAGAACATGAAAAGGAAAACACTGTTGGATAGCAGTAGACATGGTAGCACAGAACAGGAGGAACATTTGTAAATATGTAAATTTAAAATTATCTACATATTTGTGAATATTCAGCAGAGTATATATACACATACATGTATGGGTGGAGGCACTTGTGTATGTGTACATGTACAATTTAAGGAAAATAAATAATAATAAACACTCTCCAAATCATAACCCAATACCATTTCTTGCTTATGTTTCTCTTTCTATTGATCCTAATACCACAATGACTAGCTATTATCTTCATTGTCTTATATTCACATTCCACTGTTCCCATTTTTCTATACATGACTTGACTTGTTACTTCTTCGTTCATTTCCATGTTCCTATATATATTCTTTCCGAAACACTTCACTGTAATAACAAATAATCCCACATTATTCCACCACTTTTCCAACAAGAGGACAATGTTTATATCAAAAGCATAGAAATATCCATCGTCCCTCTCTGTACATCACATTAAGACCAGAATACATAAATCAGTCAATGTCCCAATCAATGAATAAATCAATCAATGAAACAATCAAACAACAGCATTTAGGGATGTTGGTTGTTTATGTAGAAAAAGATTGTGGAAATTTATGAAAAAACTCTCACGGTAAATTATTTCAATCACTAAATCATCTTCCTATAAGTGAACATTTGCCAAAACTAGTCCCCATGAATTCCCACTTATCTTCATGTTGTGACCTTTCCTATACTTCAACAACATGACTTAAATGTATTCATCAACTAATGTCATTCCAAGCCATCTCTCCAATGACATCTCAGAATATACTGCTTAATTGAAGAGCTTGTCTCCTTTCTCCAAGTCTTCCCAGCTGAATCCTTGCAACATCTCTGTAACACAACTCTTTTGTTAGAAATCAACCACAAGAAATGGAGCTATTCCTGTGGAGTTTTTGCTATTCTCTAATCAAGTAATACTGGTGATGGTCTCATACTCTCATTGTGGTTTTGCTGCAGATTTATATGCCCTCTCCTTTACAACCCCTAAATAACCTGATAATCATATTAAGAGACCTGCAAATTTTATTTCTGATACGTTTATGTGATTACCACAATGAACATATACCCTTAATAAGAATAACTAGGTACTTATAGAGATCCCCATGAACAACTTTCACCCCATCAACACAATAATTAAATTAGAGAGGACTCTTTCTATTTGTGAAGCACAGAACCTGACTTTTCACCTCATTTACCAATATAGCATTGCCCGATGTCCATCTTACAATATTGTCAAGGTCTTTTTGCAGTTACTCACAATCCTGAAACTTAGTTATTACATTTCTTTTGCTAGTTGTTTTACGTCGCACCGACACAGATAGGTCTTACGGCGACGATGGGAAAGGAAAGGCCTAGGAGTGGGAAGGAAGCGGCCGTGGCCTTAATCCTTAGTTATTACAAAGAGCTTCATCAGTTTTTCAGTTCATTATTCATATTGTTTATATATATATCAGAAAATAGTGGTCTCACAGTACTGCCCTGTGGGATCCAATCCCATAATTGTTACAGGATCAAATAAAGCTTCAACTACTCTAATACTCTGAGTTCTATTTTCTACAAATACACCAGACGTGGCCAAATTTTCATGGTAAATGGTATATTTCTATCTTTATGTAATTTATCGACCTTTAGAGTATAATCCTTGAACATTGTTTGGTGGTAAAGTTACCACTTGGGATATCCCTGCCCACATTATTGTATTTTTTCATATAGTGGCTACAGTGAGAACCACAATGTAATTTCATTATTCACATGGTTTAGTGTCGTATTTTGTTAGTGAACATATTCTGTTGTTTATCGTCTATATCTGCATATTGTTGCTGTATGGAAGTAAATAATGCGGCCTATTGTTAATACTGTGCATTCTGTAAATTACGTGCGTTATTGATACTATTCACGAGTTCAGTTGATATGTCTTAAGAGTGGTACTAGAGAACTGTCAAATTTTGAGGTTATGGGGAGACAAAATGACCTTTCGCCAAGAAAGGCATTGTCAGAGAGCTACTTGTTGAGAAACGTTATTCACAGCAAGAGGTAGATTCTAGATTGCAAATATTACAGCAATCTGTAAGTAGAATTTTAAAATGTGAAGATAAGAGGAAGGCAAAATGTCAACAACGTGTTGGAAACTGTGGGCGAAAGAAGAAACTAACCCCAAGGAGGAAGCAAAACTGTTTAATTTGTCAGTAAACAACCGCAAGGTTACTAGTTTGGATTTACGTATGAAATTACAAGAGTACGGGTCATTGGTACCAGCCAGGACTTTGAGACGAGAGCTGTTTAATGCTAGATTGAGAGCAAGACGACCTCTAAGAATAGCGAAGATTACTCCTGCTATGGCTGAAAATATGTTCCAGTGGGCCACGAATCTCCAGAATTGGTTATGTGAAGATTGGAAACAGGCAAGTCGATAACAATTACTGTAATTCCTTAATTATCATTCATTATTCAATTTTAACCCAATCTAAGTGATGTAACTGTACAGTACAGTAACTGTGTGAAATTTTTCTTCCAAACCGTACAGCTTATTGCATTTAATGCTAGGCTTATTTGTTTCATTTATTTCAGGTTTGCTTTAGCGGCGAATTGGCATTTCCTGTAGAATAAGAGACACGTCCATGTGTCAGAAGAAAAGGTGAAGCATTCCATCCAGATTGAGTGAAGCAGAGTGAAACATCCAACTTCAGTGATGGTCTGGAGTGTGTATTCTTGGTACGGCTGTGGACAATTATATATTGTAGAAGGAACTACGGGGCGTGAACTATATAGAATTAAGAACCCGTTTGGTACCTCAGATGCAAGAGTGGTTTGGCCAAAGTGAATTTATTTTTATGCACGATGGGCCTCCTTGCCACAAAGTCTAGAAACAGTCCAGACATGAACCCCATAGAACATCCTTAGGCGATAGCAAAGAAAAGTACGAAAAGCGAATATAACGACAGAAATTGGCTTCATTGAGAAGCTCGTTCAGATCTGGTGTCATGATGACGATTTAAAGAGTCAGTGTAAAATACTGCTTGAGGGTATGCCCAGTCTAATCAAGTCACACACGAAAGCTAAGTGGGTGCTTACCAAGTACTAAAGTCATCATCTTAAAAATTGGTAACATCTTATGTTTTCAATTCTCAATTTTTAATGTTTAATAATTTGGCCTCGTCTTTATAGTCACCCATTTAGCCACAATTTTATCTATCCCAACCACACTAATTTTTGTCAGTAATTTCCCAAGATCTACCCTATGAAAATCCTTATAGATATGTCAATCGTGATACATTAGACCACATGAATCTAATATATCTGCTATATCTTGCTGGAATCTACAAGATGAGCTTCAGTGGAATAATATTTCTGAAACCTGAACTACCATCCATCGAACCAGTTTGTGATTCCGTAAATGTGTATAATACACTGACTGACAGAGCAAATGCAACACCAAGAAGGAGTGGTCAGAACTTTATGCCAATTGCAGGGTATGCTCATGATGTGAAATGCGCCGCTGTGCTGCGCACGTAGCGAACGATAAATGGGACACGGCGTTGGCGAATGGCCCACTTCGTACCGTGATTTCTCAGCCGACAGTCATTGTAAAACGTGTTGTCGTGTGCCACAGGACACGTGTATAGCTAAGAATGCCAGGCCGCCGTCAACGGAGGCATTTCCAGCAGACAGACGACTTTACGAGGGGTATGGTGATCGGGCTGAGAAGGGCAGGTTGGTCGCTTCGTCAAATCGCAGCCGATACCCATAGGGATGTGTCCACGGTGCAGCGCCTGTGGCGAAGATGGTTGGCGCAGGGACATGTGGCACGTGCGAGGGGTCCAGGCGCAGCCCGAGTGACGTCAGCACGCGAGGATCGGCGCATCCACCGCCAAGCGGTGGCAGCCCCGCACGCCACGTCAACCGCCATTCTTCAGCATGTGCAAGACACCCTGGCTGTTCCAATATCGACCAGAACAATTTCCCGTCGATTGGTTGAAGGAGGCCTGCACTCCCGGCGTCTGCTCAGAAGACTACCATTGACTCCACAGCATAGACGTGCACGCCTGGCATGGTGCCGGGCTAGAGCGACTTGGATGAGGGAATGGCTTAACGTCGTGTTCTCCGATGAGTCACGCTTCTGTTCTGTCAGTGATAGTCACCGCAGACGAGTGTGGCGTCGGCGTGGAGAAAGGTCAAATCCAGCAGTAACTGTGGAGCGCCCTACCGCTAGACAGCGCGGCATAATGGTTTGGGGCGCTATTGCGTATGATTCCACGTCACCTCTAGTGCGTATTCAAGGCACGTTAAATGCCCACCGCTACGTGCAGCATGTGCTGCGGCCGGTGGCACCCCCGTACCTTCAGGGGCTGCCCAATGCTCTGTTTCAGCAAGATAATGCCCACCCACACACTGCTCGCATCTCCCAACAGGCTCTACGAGGTGTACAGATGCTTCCGTGGCCAGCGTACTCTCCGGATCTCTCACCAATCGAACACGTGTGGGATCTCATTGGACGCCGTTTGCAAACTCTGCCCCAGCCTCGTACGGACGACCAACTGTGGCAAATGGTTGACAGAGAATGGAGAACCATCCCTCAGGACACCATCCACACTCTTATTGACTCTGTACCTCGACGTGTTTCTGCGTGCATCGCCGCTCGCGGTGGTCCTACATCCTACTGAGTCGATGCCGTGCGCATTGTGTAACCTGCATATCGGTTTGAAATAAACATCAATTATTCATCCGTGCCGACTCTGTTTTTCCCCCAACTTTCACCCCTTTCGAACCACTCCTCCTTGGTGTTGCATTGTCACTGTCAGTCAGTGTCTGATCAGAAAGAATGCATTCCAAGCGCTTGCATGCAACACCAGTCAAGTTGACTAGTGTGTAATTACTGGCTTTATGTTTAGCACATGTTCTTTATACACAGGGTGCTACTACACTAATTATTAATTCATCTTGTATAGCTGATTCACACATATACTAATCAATATCTCAAAGAACTGATTTTCGTATATGCCCAGAAATTTTACCAATCCCAGCAGCATTTCTAGTTTTAAATTTTTGTATAATATTGTCAATGTCTTTTTATAGTAGGTCCATGTGGACATTGCAAAGTAATTTCAAAAGATTGGATGAAATTGCCAACTGCGTCAGGTACAGCAAAAGGACGCCGACCAAACAATTGGTGACATATTCTATGCTCAGTTGCTGGTGAACGGTGTCTTTCTTTTCTTACGTGATGCAGGACTGCAATGCCCATCGACTAATGGCGTACACACATTTCCATGTTGTGTAATTGCTACTCCATACCTTTCTCAGTACGTCGACATTCAACACCGTACACAGCAACAAGACTTACTGACATGCATTATATTCTGAACTTCAGACGTAGTGTTATAATTCAGTCACAGTGTGTGCCTGTGAATTCCCTTCATCTCATCCACGCTGCCTGTATCATAAACCGCACTTCAACATCTACCCCACTAACAGTCTGTAGGCAAGATCCTAGGTACCTGAATCAACTTGGATGGAGCCATTAGATGGTTCGGATGACTCCAAGTATTCACTCTTCCTTTTGTTCATTCTAAGTTTGTATTGTGAAAAACAGGTATTCAATCTTCACCTTGATGCCGCAGTCCCATTCCGGGTCTATCAGCAAGTGCAACATCATCTGCATATAAGAGAGTCCTACAAACACTCCTTTGCAAGTCCCATGTGGTGGTGTCCATGTTGAGGACAAAGGGCAATGGGGACAGAGTGGAACATTGGTGTACACATCAACTTTCAATGAGAAGCTCTCCGAGACGTTGACAGCGCAACATACACAACCTCGGGTATTCGTGTATAGCATCTTGATATAAATTATAAACATTTCTGGTACACCATGGTCATGAGTGCAGACCAGATCACACGGTGTGGAACACGGGCTGTCATCAAACAACTCTCAAAAACTATTGATCTGCATTTAGGGCTGCCGCGCAGGTGGCGGATTCAGCATCTGTTTTTTTCCTAGCCTTCTCTTATATGATTCCAAAGAAATTAGAAATTAATCGAACATCTCCCTTGATAAGTTATTCCACTCCCTAAATCCAATTCCTATAAACGAATATTTGCCCCAATCTGTCCTCTTGAATTCCAACTTTATCTTCATATTGTGATCTTTCCTACTCTTAAAGACACCATCCAAACTTATTCGTCTGCCGATGTCATTCCACGCTATCTCTACACTGACAGCTCGGAACATACCACTTAGTCGAGCAACTCGTCTCGTTTCTACCGAGTTTTCTCAGCCCAAACTTTGCAAAATTTTTGTTACGCTACTCTTTTGTGGAAATCACCAGGGAACAAATCGAGCTGCTTTTCTTTGGATTTTTTCCAGTTCTTGAATCAAGTAATATTGGTGAGGGTTCCATATACTGGAACCATATTCCAGTTGTGGTATTACCAGAGATGTATATGCCCTCTCCTTTAGACCCTTACTACAACCCCTAAACACCTTCATGACCATGTGTAGAGATCTGTATCCTTTATTTACAATCCCATTTATGTGATTACCCCAATGAAAATCTTTACTTATATTAACACCCAGATACTTACAATGATCCTCAAAAGGAACTTTCAGCCCATCAAGGCAGTAATTAAAACTGAAAGGACTTTTCCTATTTGTGAAACTCACAACCTGACTTTTAACCCCGTTCATCATCATACCATTGCCTACTGTCCATCTCACAACATTATCGTAGTCATTTTGCAATTGCTCACAATCTTGTAACTTGTTTATCACTCTATAGAGAAAAACATCACCCGCAAAAAGCCTTACCTCCGATTCCACTCCTTTACTCATATCATTTATATATATAAGAAAACATTAAGGTCCGATAATACTGCCTTGAGGAATTCCCCTCTTAATTATAACAGGGACAGATAAAGCTTCACCTACTATAATCCTCTGAGTTCTATTTTCTAGAAACATAGCCACCCATTTAGTCACTCTTTTGTCAAGTTCAGGTGCACTCATTTTTGCCTGTAGTCTCCCGCGATAAAGTCCATTTGACCTCCTGAATCCAGAATATCAGCTACATCTTACTGGAAACCTACAAGTTGAGCTTCAGTGGAATAACCTTTCCTAAACCCAAACTGCCTTCTATCAAACCAGTTATTAATTTCACTAACATGTCTACTAAAAACAGAAATAATGCTTTACCAAAGTTTACATGCAATGCATGTCAAACTGACTGGCCTGCAATTTTCAGCTTTATGTCTATCACCCTTTCCTTTATACACAGGGGCTACTATAGCAACTCTCCATTCATCTGGTAGAGCTCCTTCATGCAAACAACAATCAAATAAGTACTTCAGATATGGTACTATATCCCAACCCATTGTCTTTAGTATATCCCCCGAAACCATATCAATTCCTGCTGCTTTTCTAGTTTTCAACTTTTGTATCTTACTGTAAATGACATTGTTGTCATAGGTAAATTTTAATACTTCTTTAGTATCAGTCACCTCCTCTATCTGGACATCCTTATAACCAACAATCTTTACATACTGTTGACTGAATACTTCTGCCTTTTGAAGATCCTCGCATACACACTCCCCTTGTTCATTAATGATTCCAGGAATGTCCTCTTTGGAACCTGCTTCTGCCTTAAAGTACCTATACATAGTTTTCCATTTTTCACTAAAATTTGTACGACCGCCAATTATGCTTGCCATATTGTTATCCCTAGCTGCCTTCTTTGCTAGATTCAATTTCCTAGTAAGTTCCTTCAATTTCTTCTTACTTCCACAGCCATTTCTAACTCTATTTCTTTTCAACCTGCACTGCCTTCTTAGTCTCTTTCCTTCTCTGTTATAATATAGTGGATCTTTACCATTCCTTAAAACTTTTAAGGTACAAACCTATAATCACATTCCTCAACAATCACTTTAAACCCATCCCACAGTCTGTTTTCATTTTTATTTACCGTTTTCCACCTATCATAGTTACTTTTCAAAAACTCCCTCATGCCTGTTTTATCAGCCATATGGTACTGCCTAATAGTCCTAATTTTAATACCTTCCTTTCTTTCGCATTCATGTTTAACTACCACAAAAACAGCTTCGTGATCACTAATACCATCTATTACTTCGGTTTCTCTATAGAGCTCATCTGGTTTTACCAGCACCACATCCAGAATATTCTTCCCTCTAGTTGGTTAAATCACTTTCTGAATCAGATGCCCTTCCCATGTTAACTTATTTGCCATTTGCTGGTCACGCTTCCGGTCGTTCGCATTACCTTCCCAATTGACATTTGGTAAATTGAGATCACCCACTACAATCACGCTCCTTTCCTTATCGTCTCCCACATAGCAGATTATCCTATCAAATTATTCTGAATCAGCATCTGCGCTACATTCCTGGTCTGTACACTCCAAAGACATCAAGTTGCCTATTATCTTTAGAGATGAGCCTTACACCTAGAATTTCATGTTTCTCGTCTTTGACTTTTTTGTAGCTTACAAATTCTTCTTTCACCAGGATGAATACTCCCCCTCCTACCATTCCTATCCTGTCTCCACGATACACACTCCAGTTCCGTGAGAAAATATCTGCATCATTCATTTCGTTTCTCAGCCATGATTCAACTCCTATTATAATATCTGGTGAGTATACACTGACTGAGCAAATTTCATGGGATAGCGGAGCACTGATGCGCAGGTGTGTTGTATGCGCACTACAAGCTCCCTGTGCCAGCGGCAGTTGTATAGGAGACCTTGTGAGCAGTGGCTGTGCATGTGACAGGTGTAACATGGAACGTCGTCGTGAGATGCCACTGTTCGAAGGGGGTATGGTGGTCGGTGCACGACGGATGGGAAGTGCGATTTCGGAAGTGGTGCGGGAATTCGCCTTCACACGAAAAACCGTGTCCAGGGTGTACCGTGAATGGTTGAATGCGGGTGACACCGTCCACAACAGACGAACGACCGGCCGTCCAGCCACTTTCGATGACCGTGACCGGCAGCATCTGAGACGGTTTGTCAGTTGTGACAGACGGGCAACCGTGAAACTTATCACGGTTCAATTCTACACAGGCCGTGCTAGACATGTCTCCCACTGGACAATCCGTAGGAACATGGGTTCTATGGGGTATGGGAGCCGGAGCCGCACACGGGTGCCACTGTCAATCCAACGTCATTGGGCACAACGACGCACATTTGTCGCCAGTCACCAGGGATGGATACTGGAATAATGGCGTAACGTGATATTGTCGAACGAATCACGATTTCAACTGCACTATGCCGATGGAAGGCATCGTGTATGGCGCAAAACACATGAAGCGATGGATTGCGCCTACCAAGAAGGTGTGGTCCAGGGCGCTGGTGTCTCTGTTATGGTGTGGGGTGCATTTTGCTGGTATGGTATGGGCCTCCTAGTTGTTCTGGAAGAGACTTTGAATGGTACGCGGCATGTTGAGCTGCTCGGAGACCATCTCCAACCATTCTTGACCTTTCAGCGCCAAGACGGTTCTACGGTGTTTCAAGATGATAACGCGCCACCCCATCGCTCCCACGTCGCCCGGGAATGGTTCCAGGAACATGCAGCGGAGGTCCAACGACTACCATGGCCACCCAGGAGGCCCGATATGAACCCTGTCGAGCATATCTGGGATGTCGTGGAACGCAGGCTCCGTGCCATGGATCCTGCACCCACGAACAGACCAGCTTTGGCGGCCGCTCTGCAAACGATTTGGTGTCAGTTGCGTCGAGAGGACTACCAGGGACTTGTCCACTCACTTCCACGGCGTCTCATTGCAGTTCGCAGGGCCACAGGAGGCCCCATACGCTATTACGTTACTATCCCATGACATTTGCTAAGTCAGTATATATATATATATTAAATTACTTAATTCAATTCATTTCTTTACAATACTTCTACAGATCAGCACTAACAATTTTATGTCACCCCTACTTGACTTCCAGTTCCCTGTTCCCTTATCACCGCTCCCCATTTCCCTGAATTTACCTCCCTATAACCCTCCTAAAAAATTTCCTAACTTATATGTACCACTGCGGTGTAAGTGGAAGCCATCTGAGCGCACATCCATATCTCCTACCCAACCATTAAGATCTAGAAATCTCACTCCCAGTTTCCCACATACCCACTCCATAGTCTCATTTAAATCCCCAATCACCTTCCAGTCAGTGTCACTCCTACACAGTATTCCACTGATAACTATCTCCGCTTCCGTAACTTCATGCGTGCTGCATTTACCGGATCCCTAACTATGTTGGTACTTATACCTGCTTGTCCTACGTTGTTAGTACCAACGTGAAACACCAAGACCTTCTCCTTTCCCTCTTCCTTTTCTACTTTCCTCAGCATCTGCCTTAACCTAATTCCTGGATAACACTCTACCCTGGTTCAATTTCCTCCACACACATTCCCCACATGTCTAACGATGGAAGCCTCCAGGACCAGAGCCTCAACCCTACCCCACCTCATTTGATCCCGTCTCCTCATGGCCAGGCCTACCATCCCTGACAGCTGCAGAAGCTACTTTCTCCGCCCTTTTATCCATCCCATGACCCTGTTCCACCTGTCTTTTCCTATCCACTACTCCACATTTCCCTTTCCTACCTTTTCCCTTCCTCCTACTTCCACACTTCTCAGCAACAGTTCCCTGTTCATCTTCCCTCGGTTATTCTACCTGCAGTGACTCATACCGATTTCTCACAGACACCTGTCCTGAATTCTGATCCTGAATGGAGTCCTTAGCCTGCAATCTCCTTCCACTTAAAACATTAAACCACCTGTCTTCTATAGTTCCCCCATTTCGTTCCCTTCCATTCCCTCATTTACACCTACTGTATCCTGTACATTGTTTGAGGGAGGCCTACTTTCATTCCTGTCCTCTGAGAGAATCGTAATTATCTCCCTCAAACTCTCCATCTCCTCTCTCATACTCCTTAATGCCTGGCCACATCTACAGTTCCTACACTTGCACTCCTTAGCCATTCTTTACTGAATAATGAAAAGAAAAGGAAAAATAAGATGACTTATTCTGAGCAAAATAAAAATGAAAGGAAGGAAATATTGTCTAGGATAGTTCACAAAGATCACACGACAATAAGGTAGTGAATATAGGCTAGTACTACACTACAACACTATTTAGTTGTACGATTTTGTTTTCCTACAACACCCTAACAGGATGAAAATCGCTGTTAATTATTGAAAACAGAAAATAATACACAAGGATTACACTGTGGCGGCCTCTAGTATCAATAATTGTGTATAAACTGACATATGTGTTATAAACTCCTTGAACTTTGTTAGGGTTTCGAAGACTTTTATATATTGCTTCTAATGTTATCTTTATTCTCTCTGATTATTATTCATGTTTTACTTTCGTCCCCACTATAGTTGGAGTGTTAATTAAACACATTAATACACCATCCCTGTTCTGTTATTCAAGTACATAATCATCATCAATAACTACATTGGTGACTCCCGACGTGATATTAAAATACGGCGCGGAACACATTTTGTGGTTAGTCAAGTGTGAAAATGACCGATGCCAGCAACGAAACAAATCCACCGCCAACAACAGTATGGAACGAAGCGGGTATTGCTCGCATTTCAGTGAAGATTCCACCCATCTGGAAGAAAAACATAAAGGTATGGTTTCTTCAAGTTGAAACACAGTTTACTATGTTGGGGTATCACTAACGAAACCACGAAATTTAATCATGTTGTTGCGTCATTAGAAGCGGATATTGTAGAATTAATTTCCGACTTTTTATCTCGACCACTATCTACCACTCCGTTCACAGAGCTTAAAGCACGACTAATTCAGGAATTTGAAGAGTCAGAGAATAGGAAAGTGACGAAATTATTAACAGAATTAGAATTAGGTGATAAGAAGCCAACTCAACTCTTGCGTGAGATGCGAACTTTAGGCGGTACGCAAGTCAAGGACGATTTCTTGAAAACCATATTTATGCAGCGGCTTCATGTTACCACACGTTCTATATTAGCTACGAGTAAAGATAATCTGGACACCATAGCCAGTATGGCTGACAAAATTGTTGAAATTTCACAACCGGGATTAAATGTTTGTACTCAAACCGCGCAGGCACCATCCACCATTGCAGTCGATAAAATAAAAGATGTCAGTAACGATCGTATCTCAAGACTAGAAATGCAGATCGCTGAATTAACACTGAAAATCAATGAACTGAAAACGCTGTCACGTTCTTCAAGAAGTAGCTCACGATCATTTCGTTCCTCATCAAGAAGGTCACGAGACAGGTCCCGATCGGCCCACTCTTTTAATCCTAATGGAGCACTATGTTGGTATCACTTTAAATATCGCAGCAGGGCAAAGAAATGTCAAAGCCCATGCTCATATCAACCACCTTCCGCTCAGAATCCTAACATGCAGTCAAACTAAAACGCTCCACACTAGCGGCGGCAGGTGATCGGAGTCATTTTTCACGCCGCCTATTTCTCACAGACAGAAGTAGCGGAAGTCGTTTCCTGGTCGATACCGGAGCTGATATTTCTGTGATTCCGCCTTCGGATGGTGATCGCCCAAAAAAGACAGATCGTAAACTTTATGCAGCAAACGGCACTGGTATTAACATTTACGGAGAGCGTCTACTAGTACTCAGTTTGGGTTTACGGCGCAATTTCACATGGAAATTCGTAATTGCAGATGTGCAATCACCGATTATTGGAGCCGACTTCATTCACCATTACAACCTTATCGTAGATCTAAAGAACAGGCGACTCATTGACCCATTAACATCAGCAGAGACACCTGGCACATTGATTAAAGTCTCGGGCATAGAAAGAGTTTATGTAATGCCACCAGATCAAAAACATGCTGACATTCTAAAGAAATTTCCCAACTTGCTCCATGAAAACGTCCATTTCGACATCCCAGATACCTCTGTTCATCATACCATTGTCACAGAAGGACATCCTGTAGCAGCAAAGGCACGACGACTACCACCAGATAAACTCAAAGCAGCTAAAGCAGAGTTCCAACAAATGATCGATATGAAAATCTGCCAGCCATCAAAGAGCGCCTGGGCAAGTCCCCTCCACTTAGTTCCCAAGAAAGACGGATCCTGGAGACCTTGCGGAGACTACCGTGCTCTCAACAACATCACCAAGCCTGACAGGTATCCTATTCCTAACCTTCAAGATTTTAACAGCCAACTACATGGAAAACGAATATTTTCAAAAATAGATCTGATCAGAGCTTATCATCACATCCCTGTACATCCGGACGATGTACCTAAGACAGCAGTGATAACTCCATTTGGTTTGTTCGAATTTTTGCGCACCCCATTTGGACTCCGTAATGCGGCTCAAACTTTTCAAAGATATATCGACAGTATACTCAGAGACCTCGATTTCGTGTACTGTTAAATAGATGACATCCTAGTGGCATCACAAGATGAAGAAGAGCACAAGAAGCATCTTCAAATGCTTTTCGAACGACTCAGTAAGTTCGACATCAGAATCAATCTGAACAAGTGCATTTTCAGTTCAACAGAAGTACCTTTCCTGGGATATGTGATATCTGCAGAAGGAATCAGACCCCTACCAGACCGAGTGCAAACCATTGTTGACTATCCGCTACCCACAACAGTAAAAGAACTGCGCCGGTTTCTTGGCCTCATTAACTTTTATCGAAGAGCACTGCCAAATTCAGCCAGTAAACAAGAAGAGCTTTTGAACCTTCTCCACGGGACTAAGAAAAATGACAACAGAAAAATTAATTGGACAGAAAATCTTCGACAAGCCTTTAATGATCTAAAAAGTAGCTTGGCCGATTCAGCACTTCTAGCTCATCCATCTTCAAATTTACCGCTAATTTTAATGGTAGATGCCTCAGATTATGCTATTGGTGCATCCTTGCAACAAATCAAGGACAATAATCTGCAACCATTAGCATTCTTCTCCAAGAAACTGACAAATGCAGAGAGGAATTACTCAACCTACGACAGAGAACTCCTCGCTGCCTACTCAGCTGTGAAGCACTTTCAGTACATGCTTGAAGGACGTGTTTTTCCCATTTACACCGACCACAAGCCACTCACCTTCATGTTCAAGCAACGTTCAGACAAAGCTTCTGCACGTCAGATACGACACATTAGTTTCATCGGACAGTTCACCACAGACATACGTTACACTACTGGAAAGGAGAACATCGCAGCTGATGCTTGTTCACGAATTGCTTCAATCACTATACCTCCAACTGTTACCATGAAAGAAATAGCAGAAAGCCAACAATGTGACGAAGAACTTCCACACGTTAAGAATACGTCACTTGCACTTCGAACAATAATGTTGCCCAATGGTAAAGAACTCGTTTGCGACATGACTGAAGATATGATTCGCCCATATGTACCTCGACAACTACGACAGGCAATTTTCAACTCGCTACACAATCTAGCTCACCCTGGTGTTCAAGCAACCATTAATTTAGTAAAAAAGCACTTCATTTGGCCATCACTAAGAAAGGACGTAAAGACCTGGACATCAGCATGTATTTCTTGCCAACGAAGTAAAGTCTGGAGACACACCAACAGTGCAGTGGGACAGTATCCTCCAACGGCAGCAAGATTCAGTCACATTAACGTGGACATAGTTGGACCCTTACCTCCATCACAAGGATATCGCTATTTACTAACAATTATTGATCGTTTCTCCCGATGGCCAGAAGCAGTTCCATTAGCTGACATCACAGCAGAAGCAGTTTCATTCGCCATAGTCTCAACATGGATATCTCGTTTTGGCGTGCCTCATATCATAACTACTGACCGCGGAAGGCAGTTTGATTGTCAACTTTTCAAATGCCTCACTAGCACACTGGGCATCGTCCACATTAAAACGACAGCATATCATCCGGCAGCAAATGGAAAAATTGAACGATGGCACCATCAATTAAAATCTGCTTTGAAGGCACAGATGTCTGATGATTGGGTTTCGAAGCTTCCCCTGGTCTTGTTAGGACTTCGTTCCTACATAATTCCGCAAGTCAACACCTCGCCAGTGGAAATGACTTACGGCTCAACAATTAGGCTGCCAGGAGTATTTCTCAATGAACAGAAACTAGTAACTGACATCCCAACCTCCGTTTTCAAATTGAAGGAACAGTTGAGGAAGTTATGACCAGTCCCAACAGAACATCACGACCGCAAAAAGATCTTCATTCACCCACGGCTGATGACGAGCAAGTTCGTTTTCGTTCGACATGATGCGGTCAGAACACCTCTTCAATCACCATATGACGGGCCATATCCAGTCCTGTCTCGCAGAGACAAACACTTCGAGGTGGAGATGCCAACAGGGAAACAAACTATTAGCATTGACAGATTGAAACCTGCCTTCCTTCTGGCAGACCAATCATCGGACAACAGGGAAGACACATCTGGAGAAACCACTGTGGACATTCCGTCAAGTTCCATTCCAAAGACTGTCAACCTTCAGAAGAAGACAGGCAGCACTCAATCCAATACACCCGCACCACGGATCACCAGATCAGGTCGAAGGGTCACCTTCCCTCGAAAATACATGGACGCTGTCACTGCGGAGGGAGTGTGTGGCGGCCTCTAGTATCAATATATGTGTATAAACTGATATATGTGTTATAAACTCCTTGAACTTTGTTAGGGTTTCGAAGACTTTTATATATTGCTTCTAATGTTATCTTTATTCTCTCTGATTATTATTCATGTTTTACTTTCGTCCCCACTATAGTTGGAGTGTTAATTAAACACATTAATACACCATCCCTGTTCTGTTATTCAAGTAAATAATCATCATCAATAACTACAACACAATTCTAAACTGCAGTTAAGTCTACCATAATGACTACAACAGAATTATGGTAAGAGAGTTATCACAGATACTGCAGACACTATACTACACAAATACTCGTATTTCACAGTAATAAAATAAACACACTAATATCTAATAAGATACTATAATACACTACAATAATTTTAAACAAAGTTCAGACTACGTTCAGACAATACAATACACTGCAATAATTTTAAAATATGTTCAGACGTATCCTAATGACAACAGGTTATTACTAAGCACAAACAGAAATGGAAGTTACAATTAAAGTTTGAAATTCGCAAGCCTACTCAAAATAATAGAATAAGCAATCTAATTTCTAATAAGTTACTGCAATACACTACAATCATTTTAAACTACCTTCAGACGTATCCTAATTACAATAGGTTATTACTAAGCACAAACAGAAATGAAAATTGAGATTGGGCCAAAAGTTTAAAATTCGCAAGAACTACTCAAGGATTACAAACAAAGTCAAACGCCTAGACAGATTATTATTAAATTAGTACTACCTTAACTTTCTATGCTCTAACAGAAGTGAAACCTGCCATTTGTTAAATGCTAGAGTATCGAAAGGGTTACCGAACACAGAGATACACACGAATATAACAGGAACAACAGAATTCTAGTGATAACTAAATTTCTAAGGGGAAATCTCCCCTACAATGAAAAATTTAGTAATAGTACAAGAAGAATGATATTTACTAATAAAATAAATATTGTACAATAATTCTAAGCCACATTTAGATGTATCCTAATTACAATAGTTTAACTGAAGCAACAAATATTCCTAAACTCTGAATCTATGGAACTTATGAGAATGTAACTTTTCATTGACTACGTACATAACATTTAGCATCCTTGGTTTATGAAACAGACAAAAGGTGAAAAGTTTGAATGTAATTATCAGTCAAAGAACAGTGGCCAGTTATTATCATAAATTTAAGCCTCATTAATGAAAGTGAATTGAACATAACCTATGGCATATTGTTATTTGATGGTTTCTACCATTTCCCTTTCACACCGACACAGATAGGTCGTATGGCGATGATGAACTAAAAATGGTTAGGAGTGGGAAGGAAGCAACTGTGGCCTTAATTGAAGTACAGTCGCACCATTTCTTTGCTGTAAAATGTGAAACCATGGAAAACATGCACTTCAGGGCTGTCGACAGTGGGTTCGAACCCAGCATCTCCCAAATTCAGGCCGATAGCTAAATGACCAATTGCTCAGTATCACAAAGAAGCAATTTCTTGAATTCCTTCTCTTCCAATACTTATTGTGAGAGTATCTTTATATGTAGTTTCAAACAATATGTTAAAAGTAAGTCTCTATTTTTAAAAAGATCGGTGTTTGCAGTTCCCCATATTTACATGCACATTTGGACATAAGTTTTCATATACATGTCCAAAATTTTACGATACATGGGTTTACTTTGAAAAACTAAAGAGTAAAGTAGAACCCCAAATGCACATCTTTCAAAATTCTATACAGAGCATGCTTTCCTCCCTTGAAGTCAAGATGGGCTGGCTACCTATGTTCTTCGTTTCTAGGATCAAGGTAGCCCTTACTTCTTACTTCGCAGCTCCTCTGTATGCCATTCACCAAGAACCCCTTTACGAGACTTATCAAGCATATCGGCATCGTAATTACAATAGACCATGCTTCCAAGTTTATGCTTATATTCTTGCAGCACAGTCCGAAGAAAACTGCACGAAAGAACTCTACTCAGAAAAACTGCGAAGACATTATTCTTGAGGTGATCAAACTAACGCAAGTTGAACCTAACAGAACTTCAGTTAGAGTGAAACACTCAAAAACAATTCACTTCAACTAACATTGGTTGACAATGTGAACATTCAGTACCACACGATACAACAAACAAATTCCCCCTCTGATGTACAGAAAAAAGTGACAACAATCAAGAAATAGGTTCATCACAATAGTTCTATGAACTTTGACTGCCCTATATCACCACACATCTATCCATATTAAGAAACAATGTATGCACTTGTTTGAAGATAAACCGTCGTAATTATTCCATGGAATATTTGGAAGCTAACACTGAGAGAAGTGTAAGAAAACACTAGTAAACTGCAGGGTATATGCTGTAAACGGGAATCATGGTTCAAAGGTATCTAGGCACAGAGAAACGGTCATGGGCCAATTTATCTCCAAAGGGAAGAGATTGGATTGGATCAAAAACATTTCAACGACACTTGGGTAAATTATCAATTAACAAATAGTAAATGAAATGATTATCACTATTTTACTGTAAAACCAGTTACAGTATTAAAATTAACAGCTAAAAGATCGCTGGGCATGTTAGAAAACTGTTAATAATGTAGAATGACACTGAGTAAGCACTGTACAAATCTACAGATAGTTTCACTTTAAAGTTCTACACAACAATTGAAACCAAAAATGCAATTATCACATCACACATAGGATTTCAACAAAATATCAACGCATCAAAATATCAAAATAATACACTTTTAATACTTCTGTATAATTTATACAGTAGTATATACTGTGGAAAGGAATTCTTCGTCTACAACATATTGTATCCGAATATGGCATTAATTACAGTTAACATTGAGACTGCCGCAAAAACCATAGAGCAAGTTGCCTTTAAGCTCATAGCTGCAAGACCGCGTGGCGATCCGTTCCTTTTCTCGTACTGGTCAGTAGCTTTGCATGCGACAGATATGAATAGCTAACATTTTCAAGGCTAGCACTGCCCAGCAAGTTTTCAGAACTCTTCAGAAGACCAGTTTCGAACCATGATTTTTAAAGAAGACGTGAAGAAATTTAATGATTGGTTTCCAACTCATCACACGTTCTAGGCTGAGAACTGATAAAGGCAGTGTGTAATCGACGCTCAACTTACTCAGCTCTTACTCTACTGCTTTCATACAGGTCTACTTTACAGCACAACTTCGCTTCGCTTTCCCACTACAATCCTACAAGTTATTCTACGCCAAGAGACGTTTATTAGCTGTTATGTCTTGCAAAGAGAACACTTTATTGCGTCTTCTGCAAGACATAACCACTACAATATTAATTCCAGAACACGTGTGGTATGCATAAATCATCTGAACCCGCAAGTTAAGTGTCGACTGACATTTAAATAGGCAGGGTTGGAGCACATATTAATGTTCTGTTTTAGTTTCAGTGTGTGTGAGGGTGTGTGTGTGTGTGTGTGTGTGTGTGTGTGTGTGTGTGTGTGTGTGTGTGAGCAAGCCTGCAAGGCAAGGAACAAGGGGAATCATCGTGTTGTTTGCAACAGAAATCTCTACATCCATCACGGTGCACCTTGCAGAGGATATTCCTTCCAGAATGTGCTACTAAAAGGGGTGATGCCACCACACCTAAAGGGTGGTAAGGGACCAATCATGAGACGTTGCCAGCAAGGACTGAATCGACATACATACATACATACATACATACATACATACATACATACATACATTACATACATTATCATTATAGACTGTTATGCCTTTCAGCGTTCAGTCTGCAAGCCTCTGAGAATTTACTAAACGTCGCCACAATCCTCGATTTGCAACTAGTGCTGTGGCCTCATTTAGTTCTATACCTCTTATCTTTAAATCGTTAGAAACAGAGTCTAACCATCGTCGTCTTGGTCTCCCTCTACTTCTCTTACCCTCCATAACAGAGTCCATTATTCCCCTAGGTAACCTATCCTCCTCCATTCGCCTCACATGACCCCACCACTGAAGCCGGTTTATGCGTACAGCTTCATCCATCGAGTTCATTCCTAAATTAGCCTTTATCTCCTCATTCCGAGTTCCCTCCTGCCATTGTTCCCACCTGTTTGTACCAGCAATCACTCTTGCTACTTTCATGTCTGTTAGTTCTAACTTATGAATAAGATATCCTGATTCCACCCAGCTTTCGCTCCCGTAAAGCAAAGTTGGTCTGAAAACAGACCGATGTAAAGATAGTTTCGTCTAGGAGCTGACTTCCTTCTTACAGAATACTGCTGATTGCAACTGCGAACTCACTGCATTAGTTTTACTACACCTTGATTCAATCTCACGTACTATATTACCATCCTGGGAAAACACACAACCTAAATACTTGAAATTATCGACCTGTTCTAGCTTTGTATCACCAATCTGACATTCAATTCTGTTGAATTTCTTACCTACTGACATCAATTTAGTTTTCGAGAGGCTAATCTTCATACCATATTCATTGCACCTATTTTCAAGTTCCAAGATGTTAGACTTCAGGCTTTCGGCACAGTCTGCCATTAAGACCAAGTCGTCAGCATAGGCCAAACCTAACTGAATCCCTCCCTGCCATTTTATACCTTTCCGCATATGATCCATGCAAACTACAAACAGCAAAGGTGAAAGATTACAGCCTTGTCTAACTCCTGTAAGTACCCTGAACCAAGAACTCATTCTACCATCAATTCTCACTGAAGCCCAATATTGTCAACATAAATGCCTTTGATTGATTTTAATAATCTACCTTTAATTCCATGGTCCCCCAGTATAGCGAACATCTTTTCCCTCGGTACCCTGTCATATACTTTCACTAGATCTACGGAACATAAACACAACTGCCTATTCCTCTCGTAGCATTTTTCAATTACCTGGCGCATACTGAAAATCTGATCCTGACAGCCTCTCTGTGGTCTGAAACCACACTGGTTTTCATCCAACTTTCTCTCAACGACTGATCGCACCCTCCCTTCCAAGATGCCAGTGAATACTTTGCCTGGTATACTAATCAATGAGATACCTCGATAGTTATTGCAATCCTTCCTGTTCCCTTGCTTATAGATAGGTGCAATTACTGCTTTTGTCCAATCTGAAGGTACCTTACTAACACTCCACGCTAATTTTACTACTCTATGAAGCAATTTCATCCCTGCCTTCCCACTATACTTCACCATTTCAGGTCTAATTTCATCTATTCCTGCTGCCTTATGTCAATGGAGTTTATTTAATATCCTTTCCACTTCCTCAAGCATAATTTCACCAACATCATTTTCCTCCTCCCCATGAGCTTGGCTGTTTGCAACACCACCATAATGATTTCCTTTTACATTGAGAAGATGTTCAAAATATTCCCTCCACCTCTCCAGTGATTCCCTGGGATCTATTATGAGTTCACCTGAATTACCCAAAACACTGTTCATTTCCTTTTTCCCTCCCTTCCTAAGATTCTTTATTACTGTCCAGAAAGGTTTCCCTGCTGCTTGACCTAGCCTTTCCAGGTTATTACCAAAATCTTCCCATGACTTCTTTTTGGATTCAACAACTATTTGTTTTGCTCTGTTTCTTTCATCTACGTACCCATCCCTGTCTGCCTCGGCCCTTGTTTGGAGCCATTTCTGATAAGCCTTCTTTTTACGTTTACAGGCTGCTCTCACTTCATCATTCCACCAAGATGTTCGCCTTTTCCCATCTTTACACACAGTTGTTCCTAGGCATTCCCTTGCTGTTTCTACTACAGCATCCCTATATGCCACACATTCACTTTCTCTATCCTGAACTTGCTTACTGTCTACTGTTCGAAACTTCTCACTAATCATATCCATGTACTTCTGTCTAATTTCCTCGTCCTGGAGATTTTCTACCCTTCTTCGTTCGCAGACAGATTTCACTTTCTCTACCCTAGGCCTAGAGATACTTAGTTCACTACAAATGAGATAGTGGTCTGTATCATCGAAAAATCCCCGAAAAACTTGTACATTTCTAAAAGATTTCCTGAATTTGAAGTCTGTTAAGATATAGTCCATTATAGATCTGGTACCCCTAGCCTCCCATGTGTAGCGGTGAATAGCCTTATGCTTGAAGAATGTATTCGTAACAGCTAAACCCATACTAGCACAGAAGTCCAGCAAACGCTTCCCATTCCCATTAACTTCCATATGTTCCCCACATTTACCAATCACCCTTTCGTATCCTTCAGTTCTATTCCCAACTCTCGCATTGAAATCGCCCATTAGCAATATTCTATCCTTGCTGTTGACCCTGACCACGATGTCACTCAATGCTTCATAAAACTTGTCAACTTCATCCTCATCTGCACCCTCACATGGTGAATATACGGACACAATTCTTGTCCTAATTCCTCCCACTGACAAATCTACCCACATCATTCGCTCATTTACGTGCCTAACCGAAACTATGTTGCGTGCAATGGTATTCCTGATAAAGAGCCCTACCCCACACTCTGCCCTTCCCTTTCTAACACCCGCCAAGTACACTTTATAATCTCCTATCTCTTCCTCCTTTTCACCCCTTACCCGAATATCACTTACTCCTAGCACATCCAGATGGATCCCCTTTGCTAACTCAGCCAGTTCTACCTTCTTTCTTCCATAAGCCCCATTAATATTGATAGCTCCCCATCGAATTCCATTTCGTTCGCCAAGTTGTTTCCAAGGAGTCACTCGCCTGTCAAATGGGAGTGGGACTCCATTACTCCCATAGGTCCGAGACTTGCTTAAAGTGTTATGAGCTCGGTAAATTCATGAAGCAGGATGCTGCCCTACTTGCACATAGTCCAAGTGAGGATCTCTCCTCTAACGGGTTATGGACCACCGGTAAATTGTATAGTCCTAGCCGCCTGAGCACAAGGAGGGCCACGACTCAGAATATGTCCGAGATCCCCACTCCCATTCCATAGCAACTGGTATCCCGACTCTCAGGACCACTTACTAGGCCACTCAGCCGTTGCCCATGGTTCACGAACTAGGACGTGACTACAGTAACCCACAAACAAGAACCAACTGAATCAACTTCCATCATAAAAATTTAAATACATTTTTTAAATATTAATTTCCTTTTCAGAAGGACTTCATTCTTGTAATAATATTATGGATCATTTTGTGTTGTTACAGATCCTTACCGCTTCTCATCTACTTATTGGTGCTGGTAAATTTTGTGAGTGACTGAAATACACTCATGTCCTAAAATACATAACAGTTTGAAAGACTAGAGATAGGAAGTTCATATTCACAAGACATGTGGACTAGTATGTTCTGAAGAAATGATTAGCATTTGAACCATGTCGAATATCAGGTACAAGGTCCTCATCGATACATCTGTGCACCACCATTGGCTGGTAAACTGTACCTGCGGCTCTCATTGTCGCTGTAAACCGAAGGTACTGGATCAGTGTGACTGGAGCAAATGTGCAGGATGCCTCGCAGACGTATGCAAGAAAAGTACTGTCAGATGAGTGATTTTGAAAGAAGCATGAGAGAACGTGATATACATATATCTGGGAAATTGTAGCTCGCGTACGAAGAAGTGCGTCGGCTGTGCAAGGGGTGTGTACAGAACGTTCACAGGAGGCTATAGAACACGACCAGATGTGTCTGGTCGCACCGCCCACAACCCTCCCCCAACCCCAAGAAGATCGAAACCTAATCGGAATAGCATTGCAGCACAGATCACAGATATTCATCCTCCTCGGTTCTGGCGCAACAGTGGAACAGTGTAACATATCGTACTTTCAGGAGTGAGAGTCCGTCCAAGTTTATTACGATCTGGGTCAACGGCGCATCGTTCACTACTCCCCCTACCTTTGACTAATGTGCATAAACATGCCAGACTGCAATGGTGTATGGAGTGACGTCTCTGGGGACGGGAATGGCAGCAGACAGTATTTTCAGACGAATCCAGGTTCTGTTTGAAAACGTTGGCCGCAATTTCGTTCGCCGCAGACTGGTGGAGAGACATCACACTGACTGCATTCACAAAAGACGTACACCGCCAACTCAAGGCATTATGGTGTGGAGTGCTATTGGGTACAACTACAAATCACAGTTGGTGCGTGTCCAGGTCACTGTTACCAGTTTGACCTACATGAATGACATACCCTTTCTGCACGACGCCCCAGATACCTTATTTCTGGAGGGCACATATCGCTGCACGAACACGTGCTTTCTTCTTGTCACAGAAGGTCAGACTGTTGCCCTGGCCCACCTGATCATTGGACTTGTCGCCAACTGAAAATGTGTGGGGTATGGTGAAAGGACGGGTGCTTCGCTGTGACACAATGCCAGCCACCAAAGATGAACTGTGGAACGAGGTGAATGCAGCATGGATGGCTATACCCCAGGACGCCATTCGCGCCTTATACATGTCGATGCCATCACATATGGAATAAATTGTCAGTGCCTTTGGAGGACCCAGTGCCTACTAGGCAACGGGACATATGCCGATTCTGGGTGACTGAAACGCTACTCGTTTCAGCAGAACATACTAATGAACACGTCTTGTGAAAAAGAACTGCCTGTTCTAGTCTTTCATGGTGTTCTGTTTTTTATGAACATGAATGTAGTTCTATCAGATAAAATGTGTTCATATTGTAAGTCTTCAATTATTTGAATTTCATTAACAGTGTAGTGCACTAGCAATCAAGTGTTAAAAATCATAGACCAATTTGTTAAACTTAGAACCTAAAAGACGAATTGGGATGGATATGATGTATTTATTTCCGAATGTTTATAGAATATGACACCTCATCTTACATAATTTCATCAATGAAGTATAAATTGTCACCTATTCATGTATATTAAGGACTAAACGTATGATATAAAAATAAGTTATGTTGAAAGTAAAGAAAGTGGATGTAAATGATTGTGTTTTAATAATAGGCCTTTTTTTTGCTAGTTGCTTTACGTCGCACCGACACAGATAGGTCTTATGGCGACGATGGGACAGGGAAGGGCTAGGAGTGGGAAGGAAGCGGCCGTGGCCTTAATTGAGGTACAGCCCCAGAATTTGCCGGGTGTGAAAATGGGAAACCAGGGAAAACCATTTTCAGGGCTGCCGACAGTAGGGTTCGAACCTACTATCTCCCGAATACTGGATACTGGCCACACTTAAGCGACTGCAGCTATCGAGCTCTTTGAGGAAGTAGCAACGAATACTGCATTATGGAGAGTATATTGCAGAGCACATGAATCGACAACCGCAGTTTAAAATAATAATCACTCTCTGTGCTCACTCAACAACCCCAAGCTTGTCTAATTAAAAAATGTATATAATTACTGCAAATTTTAAACCATTATTAGTCTATCTTCTATAATGAGTGAAGATAGATTAACAAATCTTCGCACTGCCCTAAAGTGATCGTTCTTCTAGTTAATCGATCATGATTCTTATAGTGAGAGTGACATAAGTTCTCGAATGTTCATGAAGTTAAAGTTTTCAATAAATGATGAAGATACGTAATGTCAAAATTATGCCTAAATAAAATGATTAACCTCACATGACCATAAATTGGGGGGGATTTGAAAGTAGGACTTGGCCAAGAGTGCAAGCTTAACCTAACGAGCACGGGTTCGACTCGGGGCCTAACATCGCAGGCCCTGGATTCAACCCTAGGCTTAACCTTACAAGGTCATTAGCTTTACAGACAAGTTTGATGTCCAAGAGTACTGGCTGAATCTATCAGGCATGGATTTGTTGCCCGGTTTAACCTTGCTAGGGCGTTATAGACTCGAGTTTGAGATTCGATCCCAGGCTTAACCTAGTTAGACAAGATGAGATATGGTCCAAGGATGTTAGGAGCAGAGGTTGGAAATGGATGGCGGCCATTCACATTATTTTAATAGGACAAGGGAGATGGTGTAAAGCTTAATAGGTGTGCTATATTCATAGGGGCATAACGCTCAAAGGTGACATCAGATCATGGAACTGAGTGACTGCAAAATGCCAAAAGCGCAAAAATGATACAGATCAACATGGCAAAGGACAAATGTGCAAAAGTGTTAAATGGCTAAAGAACAAAATGGCAATAGGGCTAAAACTAAAGGGCGAAAGGGAATGATCTACGGTCTAGGACTCAAGAGCTGAACGTGGAACAAGATGGTGGTATGGGACTACGGAGATGGTAAAAGGTTTAATGCTTGTGCATTATTCTTAGGGACATACCTTTATATAGCTACCTCAAGCTCCTTAAACTGAGCGACTGCAGAGACAAAGATGCTAGCATGTAGGCTGATGCGTAATGTGCTGTTGGTATTTAGTGCTTGGAACCCCAATTTTCTTATTGTAACAATTCGACCTCAGAGATTTGAATTCTGGAGGCTTATAGTAGCTTATAACACTGTTGATATCACTCAAGGGATTAAAATTTAAGTGTTCAGAATTGGAAAAATATGTTCGCACTATATGTGACGGGGAACTGAACACAGAGCTCATCCCTTTGGACTGCTGAGTATCCTGCTAAGTAAATGACTGCACACTGAAAGTGTCCATTTAATTCAAAACACCTAACGTTTGAGCTGAGAGAAATTAAAAATCCCCACACCGACTGGGAATATAACTCGGCAATCTTTCCCTTGGATTGCTGACTACCATAGTAACTAAATGATTGTGTGTTGAATCTAAAACACCGAACCTTTGAGCTACAAGGAATGAAAAATTCGCTGACCCGACTAGGATTCGAACCCGGGAATCATTTACTTGGGAAAGAAACAAGCGTGCTAACTAAATGACTGTACATTAACAGCTTATGTGTTTCACTAAAACACCTAGCTTTAGCCTTAAAAGATTCAGAGGAAAAAATCACCTACAGAACTAGGATTTCAACATGGAGCTTGCTTGGACCCAAAGCTGAAGTGCTATTCAAATATCTAACACCAAAAATTAAAACTTTTAATTCTGAACAAAGAAAACAATCGCTGAATTGGGTTCTCAAACCTGGAGCTAACTTCGAATCAGAACTTAAAGTCTTAAGTTCACAAGAAGAAAAAAATTAAAAGTCCTCAACCCGACCCAGAATCGATGACGGGCTTTTCTTTCACTAAAGACTAGGTGTGAACGATTAGCACAAACTATGTCAATTGAATGTGCAAAGAGAATGCAACAAATTCTGTACTAAGTGAGGTCGTGACATATGTGCGTCTTAGCAAAAAAAAAAAAAAAAAAAAGATTGATTCCAAGAACATTCTGATTAGACTTCGAAATATTTGCTGTGATATGAAATACAAAGTTCATTGTTTTTGCAATTAGCCTAGTATGCACATCTCAGCAAAAGAACATTGGCGGTACGAGCAAGTTGACTAGACTCTGAAGTAACTTATTTAGTAAGGCAGGGAGTACAAAGTTTATTGTTCGCGCATTGAGCTCTAGACTACAGATTTGAACCCTGGAGACGTGTAATTGCCTGCTGGTTTACATCACTTGGTAACTAACATTAGAGAAGCGAGCAAATAAAAAATCACCAGGCCGCCTGGGAAACAAACTAACATAACAGCTAAAGGAATCAAAACCCACAACCTTCAGGAATAACACAAGTAATTAAACATTGTCAATAATATGTGGACTGTACCATTACGTTACAATTGACGTCAATTGACATGAAGATAGATGGGATGAAAAATGGCGCAGGTCAGCTTCAAGCGTCAAGAATGCACGGAGTAACCTTTTATGACAAGTTGATCGCAATTAAGAGGCATTGCCTAGCGAGAAGGAAAGGAAACTATGAAAAATGAACAACTGTACGTAAAAAAAATTGAAAACGTCCTATTCTTATCTACTTTGGCAAAAAAAAAAAAAGATTACACCAGAAACGAGCTATAAAATTCTGATTACCTAACCAGAAGGACAACTATTATAATCGAGAGAACCGTACTAGAATCCGTACGCGGGAAGAATCCAATAACAAACTATTGAAAACTACTTTAAAAAAACGGCAAGTACTGTGCTGAAGAAGAGGTGTCGGATTAAGGCATTCATAAATAAGGCCAATAGTAACTTAATAAGCGGCCAGATTTTCTCAAACGATACAAATAATCCATCTACAAGATTCAAATAACATTGTTTAGGCAATTTATTTCACCAAGAAAGAACCAATTTATAAAGATATAATTACTGTAACTCTGAGCATTATCCTGAAAGAATAAGAAGCATGAATACAATTAGTCAATGTACTTGGTAGAGCTTTGTATACGAAAAACTAAGATGTATTCTGTGAAATTAACAATGTCTTTTCGTTACATGGAATTTGGACTCGAAATGGAGCTAGCGTAAATCGATGGAGGAAGGCTGACCAGATCATCGTAAGCTCAGGCCCGGCGACTTAGAGAGATCCAGTATGGCGTAATCCAGCACGAGGCTAGATGTTCTGAGATGCCATGAGGAGGAAGAAGAAACCAACATCGGACATAAAAATGGCTTGAGATAAGTAACATTTTCAAGAAATTTCACTATCAAATTACTTCATTTAGTGTAGTATAATTGTAGAAGTGCTGAAGTGCCAAAATATAACTTGTTTGTGCCAATATGTGAATTCTAAGGCATATGCCGGAGAAAATAACCACAGATATGTGTTATGTATGTATAGTAATATACTGCCGTGCTCATACATTGATCTTAGGTAATTGTGAGCAGTATCGGGAAGTGAATGATGATGTTTTTGAACCTATATGCTTAAGAGAACGTCGTATATCAAACTAGGCGAGGCTAAGATAAGAAAGTGAAGTGTATAGTAAGAAGCCGAGGTTACCCAACGACCAGATCGACTAACAAGGCCAATATCGTTCATATTTCCGAAGAATTGGAATAAAGTAGCAGCTTGCAGTGTTATGAATAGATACTGAGGTAAAAAAAGTGTTTTACTGCGACGTAGTATTAAATATGGGGAAGTTGAGTAAAGATATTGATTGTATGCGGAGGAATCGCAGTAATTAGATGCGTGAATAATAATATGTTGTTGGTGTTTTTGAAATGTTGAATAGTTATTGTGTAAAGAATGATTGAATGACATAGGCGCGAATTTATGGCCTAGCTACGGTTATGTTATGATTGAAAATGAGGCAAGCAATGGAATTAAGGCCTATTACGTGAATATTAAGTATAGCATAGAGGTTAGATGGTCGATTGGTTGAACTTAAATCAAATATTGAGATAGGTTGATCGTAATTTACATGTGTTTTGAAGCACATATGGGAAAGAGACCTAGACGCCTAGCAATATATTTGTCTCACATAGTGAATATATAATATTGGAGTACGTTTTAACCTAAACATGGCACATCGGTAGGCAGTGAGAGGATTCATTTTAATTGAATATGCACATAGTATTTAATTGATCTGTACGACTCTAGCAGGTTATGACGATTGATGAACATGGATATGGCACTCGTAAATGAAAATTTTTGATTTTATTTTGGCACATATTTTTAAAAATATAAGGATGGTGGAGTTGATATTAATATGGTTAGGATTAATTTCTTTTAATTACTTAAGATGGCATTTTGAAGCCATAGTTGGAAAGGAGTTACTTATCTCATGCCACAAACAAGTCAATACGTATTTCCAAACCAATCCTAAAGAAGACTGCAAATAGACCTAAAGGAAAGAAAGACCACTCCCTCCTTTAATAAAGAATAAACCTTATTTATCCCCATGATGAAATAAAATCACGAAATGTGGTCACACAACAAAATAATAACTAATGCCCAAATGAATTATTGAAACCTACCCAATTTTAATTGTATTAATTCAAGAATTTGATTTGTCAAGAATGATAATGTGTTACATTTGAGTTCATTTTCCTCTATTACCAGAGATTGATATTATTTTATTATTTGTAGTATTAGCATGCTAATAAATTAGTTTTAAGATTATTTAAGCGTTTATGTTCCAAGGTAGAGATAGGAAGATTAGTTATAAGATAATATATAGACTGGTATTTCGGAGTTATGATATATTTAGAGGCACATATTGATTTTACGATAGGATTTTGGGGGAAAATGAGTAACTTATTGAACAAATTCACCCTCCTCAACGGAACTTACGAAGGTAGATAGTATTATCGCATATATATGGATGTTTTACCCTGAGATGCTGACTAAACATTGACATGCAACCACCGCGCTTGATCTGTATATTCGTCCCCGATTTCATATAGTTAATTAGTAGCATTTAAGAGGAAAGATAGCACGGACAACAACATATTAAATTAGTAATACAACATGAAGCAAATTGAGAGGAAGTACAGCGCGATGGTTATACATATATTGTTGTCGGTCCAACGTGGAACTTGATAAGAATTAGGGCTACGATGCCAGCACAGGTTACAGTACGCAGACGACATATAGATATATACACATGCACACCATCGTGACTGCAATACACGACCTAGGAAGAATATGTAGTTGGACCGATGACCATGCACTAAAAATCAATGCCCAAAAATCGCAGTGTATTCTTTTAGCTACCCAAAAAATCCACGCACGACTTACAGACATCCATACCCACTCAGTAATATTAAGAGGCACTCAGTTACAATTCAAAGACACAGTTAAAAACTTAAGGATGATAATGGATAAAAACCTTAGTTGGAACGATCATATAACAGGTATATGTCAGCGAGTGTTTTATTCCTCACATTCCCTTAAAAACCTCAGAGATTTACTCCCCCAAAATGTAAGAAAACTGCTTATCCAAAGTAATGCCAATATTCGACTACCGTGACGTAGTATACAGTAACCTGAACGCCTCACTTTCCATCAAGTTCCAAAAGGTACATAACGCATGCGTTCGATTTATTTCAGATATACCAAGGTTTAGCCATATTTCTCCCGCATTTGATAGGCTTGGCATACAATTCCATTACCTAGCATCACCTTCTAGTATTCCTACCAGATCATCATCCACAGCAGTACTAAGCACTCCCATTCACCGCTCAACTGGCTACAGCAGATCATTTATAGTCGCCGCCAGCCGAATTTGGAATTCCCTACCTGCTGAAATTAGGAGCGTGTCAAACCACCTCCACTTTAAGAAACTCTGTCAAACCTGGTAATGAATAATAATAATTTCTTATAACATAGTAGGATTAGATCATAGCTAAGTATTAGATTAATTAAAACATGTAATTGATACCTTAAGATATTAAACTGTAGATAATTTAGTGGATATTTAACTCTTCATGTAGGTGTATGTATGGTCGGACAGGATAGCAGGCTTCATAGCCTGAGTCCCGCCATATAAAACAAGACAATAAATAAAAATAATAAACAAATAAACCTTCGAGCCAGAAGAGATTAAAAAATCACCGACCAGACTAGGAATCGCACCAGTGGCTTCTTCACATGTGCAAGAAACGAGCATGCTAACTAAATGACTGTACATTAAAAGCTTGTGTGTTTAATTGAAACACATCAAGTTCGACTTCCTTTCACGGGGTGGTCGACAACAACAAAATTCGCTTTAGGTCTTAGTAACTACACTCGAACGTTTGAAAAGTTTGAAATTATAAGTTTCAAGAACCAAGCTGCTGACGTACTGAATACTCAACATTCATGCACAATAAGAAATATAAGGCCAGCACTTTAACCGCCTGAGCTACTCAGCTAGGCAATTAAACTATTAAGTGCCAAAACACACACACACTGATAATGATAATTGTATCGGGAGGTACACCTCAACCCCGTGCATTTAAATGAAGCGCACTGAAGAACGCTACCTATCACATAAAAATTGAAACAAGTAAAAAAGGATAGGGGAAACACGCTGGCTTAGTGACAAGATAACTACAAATGAACATAATCATCAACAATACAGTTTGTTGCCATGGTCCTAGATGGTTGAATGAAGATCCCTGGACTATCCCAAAATGAAAACGTAATGTTCAAATTAATCACCCAATTCAAAATGCCACTAATGCTTCTTACAGTCATGCATGGTGATCTGTTCATAATAAAAGTTGCAAGATTAAACAAGGTATAGAGTGTAGCTGCATATTGTTTGCGAATTATCTCACATTAATTCAACAATGGTACAAAAGTTTATTGGAGATCCACCTATTCAGTACACATAGCGTTCTTATAATTAAGATTTACATCTTGTCTTACTAATTGCATGGGCATCATCACCCGTGATCTCATGCCTAAAGAATAAAAATCAGATTTTGAAATTCCCTGACATTTCCCTGTTTTCCAGACATAGAAACCAGTGTTTCCCTGACACACAAAAACAAAAAATAAAATTATAAAGGGAGTTTCCAGCTATGACAGCAATATTAAAATACATTTTTAAAGCTTAACATCCAAAAAATAAATTAGCAATTAATGTGCAAATTAAATTTAGAAACTTGGAAGTTGAATTTATTCTAATTAAATTCAATTTAAGATTTTAAAAGAACTGATTACCATTACTGCTGCAGCGAACAAATTCCTTTGTCCATAGACACCAAAGACTGTTGAGCTTCTGTTCTTCTAATTCTTTCAGCAACAAAGTGGCCATAATACCCTGGCTGCAAACACAAATTGTCCTCTGCCTACTACAGCTACCAAAATGAACTCTATCACTTATGACTCCAGTTCTTCTTCTTCTACTTCAATTACAGAGGTTCACCAGAGGAGAGATTTCTACAGAACTACCTTTCAAGAGAGCAAGTAACCAAAGCTGACATTATATGGGGCATGCAAACTGTCATGCAACACCATTATTTACGAGCCAATGAAGCTAGTGTACGTATGTTCCCTGTAATGTTTCCAGACTCTGAAATTGCTTCGAAAGTTCAACTGCACAGAACGAAAGTTATATATACAATCACTCATGGTTTGGCTCCCTATTTTCATAAACAAGTTCTTGAGATGTGTAGTAAGTGCATACGTTTCACCATTGGTTTTGACGAGTCACTGAATAAAGTTTCTCAGATGGGCCAAATGGATCTTGTAGTTTGCTGTTTCAATTCTGATACTAATGAGGTATGCACTTCTTATTTTGATTCCGTGTTTCTTGGTCACTCTACCTCCTAGAATTTGTTACATGTTTTTTTGCAAGCACTGCAAGGACACAATTTAAAGAACTCTAACAAATTTCAATGGGTGGTCCAAATGTTAATAAAAAGTTCCTTCAGGATATCGGTAATTTATTAAATGATGATCCAGATGCTCCTATTTTAGTAAACATTGGACCTTGTGGCTTGCATACTGTGCACAATTCATATAAAATGCCAGTAATAGGAACCCAGTAGAATATTGCTGAGTTTCTTAGTGCACTTCACTTCTTGTTTTCATACGTTCCTGCAAGACATTATTCAGGTTCAAACGTACTTCCTTTGAAATACTGTGCTATAAGATGGCTTGAAAATTTGAAAGTCACTGAACGTGATATAGATAACCTACCTAATGTTGAGAAATATGTGGAATGGAAAAACAGAGGCAAAAAAATCCCAAACTGTAACAGCTTCAAAAGAGTATCTACTTCACTATCACTAACATAGTATGCACTTCCTAACAATATCCCACACTAAAATAAGAATACGTACATTATTATTACAAATAAAAGAAATAAATTATTTGCAGCTAATGACTGGCATAGGAAGGATGTTTTGGCTGATTGAGACCATGGTGCCAATTTTTGCGGAGTCACATTCTTCTCACTTGTCTTTGATGAACTATACTCAGGTACGGTACACAGACAAACAATATACTAACCAACACACGGACGTAAATAAAATTACATCTACACTGAACACTATTAAACCTATACCATAAACGCCGAGCTAGGTAGCTTAACCACATGGCGATGTATTGTAGAAAATATAGTCGGCAGCCAGGTTTCAAGATTGCACTTAAACTATATAAATCGATATGAATGGCAGCTTGGGACTGGTTGGATCAAGACTGAATACACAGAATCATGCTTCAAAAACTCCAAACCAAAAAACAACTTTCATCTTACAATGTGATGTCACTTTATTTTAAATCTCGTTCTGTATTCAGGAAATTACAAGCCACTAGTCATGCCTCAAGCTTCCGAACACCTTGCATAATAGATAGATAGATAGATAGATAGATAGATAGATAGATATATAGATATACAGATAGATATATTGATTGATTGATTCATTGATTGATTGATTGATTGATTGATTGATTGATTGATTGATATGGTTTATTTTAACTGGCAAAGTTAGGGACATGTGTCCCTGTCTTACTATTAACCAGTGAAATACATAAATAATATAAAATAAAAATTTCTGAATACTGAATTAAAAAGAGACAAACAAATGACTATGCTACTGTGCTACCCTACTATAAAACACAATATAAATTTACATTTCCTAAGTATAATAATATAATAACTGCTAAAAAAACATACAACGAATTGCAACAGTAATAACAATAATAACAATAATAACAATACAGACAAACCTAATACTTGCAATTAATTTGCCCAATTCCAGACATATATTACACTGACAAATGTTATAATTTTCGGGTTTTTATTGTTGGCCAAAAACATTACAAAATAGGAATCGGGATAGGGTTAACTATGGAGGGAACCACAGCTGAGTACTCTCTAATACTATTGATGAATGATATTATAATTATAATAATAAGATGAAGAAGAAAGGCCAGGATGAGAAGGAGAAGAAGAAGATGAAGAAAAAAGGAATCTGTTGCACTACAAGCTTGTTTCATAGATATTTTGAGAACATACTTTTAAATCTTCCCAGGTTTGATATCCCTCTGATCTCCTGCAGAAGGAAATTTCATTCACAGATGGCCACAACAGTGAAGGAATTGTAGGTTGAGGATCTATGCTTAGGAATAGCGAGCAATGTCGAGCTCAGTGCTCTGATGTTTTTAACATGGTGTTCAGGGAAGCTATGAAATCGTTCATACAGGTAGGATGGGGATTGTAAGGTCAAGATTTGGTGCAATGAAGTCAGGGTATGCAGCTTCCATCTATTTTCAAGGCGTAGCCATCCGAGGTCGACGTAAAACTGGGTAAGATGATCTCAATATTTCAGATTACATATTCTGTGCACATTGTAGTTTATCTCGAAGCTCAGTTTTCATGTCTGTGTAAACTACGTCACAATAATTGAATATTGGAAATACGAGGGCTTCAAATAGTTTAATCTTTAAACTGAACGGGAAAGTAAATTTGAAATTGTTTAATATGTGCAACATTGCAAAAAATCATCTATTCACAGATATTGCCTGGTCCGTGCAAGAGAAGCGCTGGTTAATGATCACTCTGAGATTGTTTACCCTCTTGCAAGAGGGTAAAGCTTCATACTGAAGTCATACATCAGGGATGGACATGTGGTAATTACTGGAAATAAGTCTTGGATGAGCAAATGCAATGATTTGGGATTTTTTGGGGTTTATAATAAGTCCGTGCTGGAAAGACCATTTGCTTCTGGCCTCTAGATCCATGTTAATTTGCTCAATTGCTTTCAAAACATCTGTTGGTTTTGCATGGATGTACAACTGTACGTTGTAAGCATAAATGTGACATTTACAATGTGTCAGCTCTTTAGCTAAGTCATTTACATAGACAGAACGACATGTTGACGTCCATGTAAATAGGCTCCCATTCATTTCAGAGTACTGTAGGAGAACTCTAGGTGATAAAGTTTGGATAGGGGCAACTCATGGTCTACAGAGTTGAATGCTTTGCTGAAGTCCAATAAGACTAGAATTATCACTTTTTGCTCATCAGTAGCCTGCCTTTCAGTCATGCTTAGTAAGGTAGTACATGAACTGTGATTTCGGCGGAAGCCTCACAGGTGTGGGTCCAGTATGTCATGGTCGTTGAGATAGTTCGTGATTTGATTATGCACCATGTGTTCGAGTCTCTTGGCTGTTATAGACAGTATATTAATAGGTCTGAAGTTACAGTTTAGTGTAGGAGATATTATTTTCAGTAAAGGATGTACCAGGGCCATTTTCCAGACATTTGGGAATACACTGTTTTGAAGGGAGAAGTTGAATATGAATGTCAATACTGTAATAATGGTGTCGACATAGATTGTCCACCCCTGTGGATTTAGTTTTAATTCGCAAGATAGCCGCTTTCACTTGCAGGGGTGAGACAGAACTACAATAAAATTTATCTCTGCCTATGGCTGGTGTGTTGTTATTTGCCCTCAAAAGATTTTCTTCTGCTTCTTATATTAATTGAACATGGGAGGATACAAAGTGATCATTCAATTCATCAAGAGAAATCTCCAAATTGTCTACCTTGTCTGGTTTATTTAAGCCAAATAGTCGCATTGACTTCCATAAGGTAGCGGGTCTTAGTAGGGTTTTATAAGGTCATGGGCGTAATATAGTTCAGCGTTTCTTACTGTCTGAGTCGTTTTATTATGTGGTCATTTGTAATAGATAAGGATTCCTCCTTCGGGTAATGTTTATATTTCGTAAGAGCTGCATCCCGCTTGGGCATCATTGCTCTATCATCATTTAGCCATGGGGAGAGTCTTTTACAGATGCGTGCTGTTCATAGAGGGGCGTGCTTGTCAAAAGTATGTAGTAACATGGTATTGAAAGTCGTGACCATGTCGTCAATGATAGTTTTATGAGTTATATCCTGCCACGGCATCGAAAAAGAGTCTTCTAATAAGTTTGCATTGTCAATACGGCTAGAGTCTCTGTAAGTCACGTACTTAGGTTTATGTCTGGGGCACTGCAGTGCATAAGACATAAAGATAATGTCATGGGCTGACAGTCTGGGAGCAGACATCTGTCCATGATATAATACTCTGTCAGGGTGGTTCATTACTACCAGGTCCAGTAATGTGTGTGGTTTTAGTGTGCTGAGTGGGGGAAAGTGGCAGGATCGCCATACTGCATGCCTGAAACGTACTCAATAGATGGGTGGTTTCAGATGAATCAGGATATAGAAGGTTTGTATTGAAGTCACCCATCATTATAACATGTTTGCATATAGGTAACAGTCTGTTAAGATCAGTCTCTAAGTCCTTCAGATGGCGAGCTTTATGCGGCTTGTATAGAGCACCTACTAAGCATTTCACAGTAGAGACCTGCATCACTATGAACATGTCCTCAGGTTTTCGCTCATACTGTTGAGGCGACTGACAGATAATTTGAAGTTTAAAGCGCTAAGAGACAAAAGCACAGACCCCACCTCCCCCTTTGCCAAGTCTGTCATTCCTCAGACAGCAGTAGGCAGGTAATTCCAGATTCTTAGCCTGATATTTTACTTTCAAACAACATTCACTGCATAAGATTATATCAAAGGACAGTGGTATGAAAATCGCTTTTATTTCATCTATACGAGTTTGAGAAACTAAACTCTCGGCATTAAGGTGACATGTCAAGTGCGCTTTTACATCTATTTAGGGCTGACTAGAGAATGTGTGTTGTAGGTTCAAGGGGTGGAGTTTGGGTCAATGGACTAGCAGGTAGACAGTTTGAAGGGATGGGTGGGGAAGGGGAAGTGTGACAAGGCAAGTACTGCTATGGTCACAGGGATTACGGCTGTTTGTGGTATGCATTACCAACTGCTAAAATGAAACTAACTAGAAAACAGCATGCGACTACATCCTAAGAACGGTCAGCAATTTATGTATTTTAGATAATTAAATTGTGAGTAATAATAATAATAATAATAATAATAATAATAATAATAATAATAATAATAATAATGCACCCATAAGCGAATTTGCCTAATTTAATTCACAATTAAATTGTAATATTTCACATGTGAAATACCACAGTAAGGCTGTGAAACTAGCAGTCACAAAGGAACTTTCTGGCGCCAGCCTGACGGCGAGAGAATCCATGAAACTCTTCTCTAGACACGACCAGATTGTAAACCACCCTTCCAATAAATTTTATGACACCGCCGGGGAGTGGTCACTTGCTGTGCGTTCTCACGAGAAAAGCACGCGTTGAAGCCTGACCTATTTAGCTAGGACAATAGAGGACCAACGACAGTAACCGCCAATTCGTGGGAGGAAGCGGATGCACCACGTTTTGGAAGAGCGCGAAAGTCTCAGCCAATCAGAATATTCTAAATTTGAATGAGCTGTCATACCGGGAGATCTACAATCAGTATCTCGCGATCTGAAGCCCGATGTGGTAGTGGAAAACAGTGTCCTAACTTCTTTATAAAATTTGGTGAATTATCAGTGCCAATCTGTGGTTAATCAGTGCCTAATTAATAAAATTCAACTTCAAACGGAGGAGTAATAAGACCCAGAATGAGGAGCCATCATGGCGGAACGAGGCCATCCACCGGAAGAAAATAACACCAGTGACGCGCATCATCGTGTGGATTATCCTATGATCATTTCCCGCGGCGCAATATTACATGTGAGTCGGACAAAATTTAGGAAGTTTTGAGTATAAATTTTGAAAACCATAACCTACGGATGTACGAGAAAGCGCTCCCGAGGACTAGATTATTACGCCACATCCCTTCCACGGAACTATTTTCCAAGTGGTGGGAGGAATTTTTATAAAACCCAGCGACCAGAGGGTCGAATTCTCATTCAGTTCTCAGTGTGAATCAACTCTCAGTCAAGTGCTAAGTTCTCAGTGTGTTTGAGTCTCACTCAGTCATTCCAAGTTCTCAGTGTTTGAGGATCAGCAGTTCTCAGTTTTTGAGTCTTACTCAGTTATCAGTTAACTCTCAGTGTTTCTAGAGTTCTCAGTGTTTCTTGAATTGGCAGTCATTCCAAGTTCTCAGTTCAGAGTGGTTTTGAATACTCTCAGTTATTGTCTGGAGTACTTTAGTGTTACCTCAGTATTCTCTGTGAATCTACGTTTTGACAGAGTGACAGAGTGTGTCAGCAAATGAATTTTTAATCAGCTTTATTTTGGCTGGTACGAAAGCGATTAGACACTTGTAGGCATTTTTAGAAAGCCTTGTATTATTTACTTGGGAGAATAGCATTCCAGAAAATGAACACGTTCACAGACTTTTACTGTAAATGCAGGGAGAGTAGGCAAGAATTACACTTTCAACTTAAATGAACTCACATTACTAGTCGAGGGAAACAAGTCCATGTTTCCAGCAGATTTACATAAAAACATTTCTAACCAGCGGGGAGTGTTACATGTGAGATCAGTATAAAATTTTCTCCACAACATAAACTGTATTTTAGCTTGTCTCTACCATTCTACAAACTGTTTGGCAAGCGAGATGTTTGTGGGCAGAAACTAGTAAGACAGACGGGAAGGTGATTGACTCTCTTCAATGGAGGCCGCAATAACAAACCTTGAGGGAACAGTTAGGTCCCAGTAGGGTTAACGTACTATAAGCTGCAGTGTAAACAGAGCTGAGGGATCGACGGCAGGCCAGCAGGTGTTTGCAGGTAAAGAGCGAGGCGACCATCCAACTACACAACAGGCAGGAGGCTGCAGCGGCATCTTCTAAACTTTCACTGGAGTGAGAGAAATGCGAGTGTTTTTATGCTAATATAATCGTGTGTCACGGCATGGCAAGAATGTGTCAAATTTGCGTGTGTAAAAAAAATCTGGAATACCACATCAACTTGAAGATGGAATTCTAATTTCCACCATGACCGGGACCGGTGGGTGAACTGACCTGCTTCCATCACCACAGGTATGAGCATCATTAGATCATGTAAATATATGTAGGACCGTGGCAAAATCGATGATCAGTGTAGTTTAGAGTACTAGGTAGGGTTGTAAATAATTCACAGTTTTATAATACTGCTAATAATAATAATAATAATAATGATAATAATAATAATAATAATAATAATAATAATAATAATAATGTTTCTGTTGCATTTTCAGATAGGCTTATTTTGTGCACTTTGTTTAAGTAGATGTTTGTTTGCGTGTTTATGGTTGATTTCTGTAGTATGTCATTTTGACAGTTAGGCAGCTATTGATTTTTGATCTACGAGTGTAATGTCAGTTTATTATTATTATTCATCAGGATTTTAGATCGATGGTTTTTGAGTCATATTTTCTTTTGTTGGAGCTTTGATGTTATGGACACCGCCGCGATGTTTTCAAGGTTTATTTTCACTGTTTTGCGCATTTCAGCTTGTTTTATGTTGCGGAATCATCCTTCAGATGACCGGTTTCGATTTGTATTTATCCCGCGTTTTTGCGACGATTTTGGGTAGACGCGAATATTTATTTCTGTAGTTGCGGTTGCGCACGGTTCAACATTTGTGTTTTGAGAGGCAATCTCGTCAGTCTTTTTTTTTATAGAAACGATGAGCGCCATTGATGAGTCAGCTCTTTGATTTTGTGACGTGTTAACAGTGAATGATCGAGAGATCGAGCTAGATGATTAATATCCCTGATGATCTACGTTGATGATGGAAATATGATATTTGAACCATGTCTTGAATTGACATAAGAAGTCGCAATGTGCACGACAGATATTTTTGCCCGCCGGATACGAGCGAGGCTGTATTGTGAGAATAATGAATAATAATGACGTCGCGAATTAATGAGGAAATAGAAGTGTGAAATGAAGAATTTAACCACGTGCGTTAAATCTGTTACGACATGGGTCATGATACTACAGGCAGGAGCCTGTATTTGTTTAAATAATTCCAGGGAGAATAGATGCTCGAATAATAATGCTAGCCAGTGTACAATGTGGACAGAGCGACGAGTCAATGTGTTTTGAATATTTATGTAGAGTCACGGATGACGTGAAATAACAGTAATTTTTTGCCATCAAGGTTAAATAATATTATGTCCAGACATTTGTCGTCTGAAATTTGAGATTGCCGTCAAATTCGCAATATTTTTTGCTACTCGCAGCGGGGTATATTTTTCTGGTAACTCGGAGTTTGTTTTGCGCATTCTATCCTTATTAATTTCCAGTAGGCCGCGATGGTGGGATCCAATTTTGCTTTTGTTTTCCTTCCTGTTTGTACCTTTTACCGTGTATTGTGAATTATTTATATTTGATTTGTTGTAAATAGATAAGTGTAGCTAGGCTAGTTGTTTTTGATTTCTGTATTTTTTTGGTCGGAGCAGTGTTTCTCCGTTAATTAATGTAATGATGTAAATTAGATGTTAGATGTTAGGTTTATAGGTCATCGATTATGTCACAGTCGAAATGGTAGTGGTATGCTCATACCAGGCACTTGAGTAATTACCAAACTTTCTTTTAAAATCCACTACATTTTTATTTTGAAATGAAGCGATCTTTAAATAAACCAATTGTATAAAACTGCCGCAATAAGTGGTAAATAAGATGGTATCTGCCTCCATCTAGTGGTGATACCACAAATATGAATTAATAATGAAATGCAGTTAGCGGCAAAGTCAATAGAAATTTTAATGTACAAGGATCGCTATCATTCGATAATGTTAACATCAGGCGCTTGGCCTAATTTTGGTTTTATTTTAAGAAGTCCAGTCTATCACAGGCAAGCAAGTAGAGTCTAACATGTAGATGAGTGGTTGGATACACTCAGAGTGATGTGTCGATAATTGATTTTGTTTAATCATGAGGTGTTGTATAAGACAACGGTTATGTAGGAAATGAAAGAGATGTTCATGGTTGTTTTGTTCTGTTTTCTAAAAACTATTTCCTTAAGTGATACACTTGCTTAGTGCAGTCCAAGATTATTTAAATTTGGGTATTTTACCAAATGAGCAACATGTGATAAACATTTAATAACTCTTATAAGTCAGTGGATTGATCGACGTAACAGAATTTAATTTACTTTATTGTGAGTCAACTATTTGAATATTTGAGAGATAGTTTCTCTGTTATATATTTCTGTATTTCAAGAAGGTGGTTTTTCTGACCAGAGTTTTAAACTGAGTCATTTTATATAACTTGAAGACAGTGTCAAGATAGTCTGGAATATTTGATTAAGGTGTCTGACCTTCAGTCAGTTTATTTAGGCAGTTTATGATTGTTTTGGAAGGCAGACCTTCAATCTTTAATATTTTATTGGTCACTTTTATTTCATTTGTTTACATTTTTCCACTAGTTCAGTTTACGTTCATTTAGCACTTTGCATTTTATTTGAATAAATTAGTCTTTTATTTAAACTTTAATTCAGTCTTGGGTACCGTCATTTTAGTTAGTTTACCCCCCTTTCTTTTCATTCCCTCACTCCTTAATCAGCGGGTGGCCTCTCCGGGGATAACGGACGGGCACGACTGAGAAAGAAGAGTCTACATGCAGCGGTGAGTATGATTTATATGTCATTTATTACAGGAGCAGCCGGCGCAAAGAAGAAAGAAGAGATCACCGCAGTTGGTGCCTTAAAAGGGCACAATAATAATAGTGATAATGTGCAACAGCAGATTAGGCGTACAGAATACTCAAGTAGGAGCTTACTCTATGTAGTGTTGATGTTAGATCTATGTAGATGTAATACAGAGGCCCGACTTAAATTAGATCCAGATAGGAAAATTTTATTAAAGAGTAAGTGGATGGACAGGTGGTAGGATAAGAAAACAGATAAGCGAATAGATATTTAGATAAACAGATAAATTAATTTGGTAAATGGATAGATACGTAGATAGATGAAAGATACCTAGATAGATAGATAAGGTTACTTGAAAAAAATTTAAAAAGCTAGCTTCTCAGCTGCGACTTACGGTAAAGGATGGGAGTTGACTCACATTGTCAAGTGATAAGGCAGCACTGCAACAGAAGCTTATGCCATAGGAAGTTCCTTTAACTGGCACACTCTTAATTCCATCCTGTCCGCCTTCTTGATTACGATGTCTCCTGAGTCAGCCCAAGTGTTTGTAAGAACAAAACACTGGATTGCTGTCTTCAAGATGGACATTCTGATAGCCGTAAAATCTTCATGGATTGTTGTGGATAAGCCTTTCAGTTTCGTTTTCCTAGTGAAGACATCTTGCTGTGACCGATAAGACACAAATATCACTAGGATAAGCCTTGTTTTCTCTGGTAATCAAGGTCCTACTCTGTGACACCTGTCAATGTCATTAAGTCTAAAATCTGCACCTACTACTTTGCACACGTTGAGCACTAGTTCATCATAGTTTCCGTTCGAACATTCAGGGATGCCGAAATTTCTTACATTACTTCTCCTTCTGTACTGCTCCAATGAATTGCACTTGGCATCCATATCCTCCTTCAGTTTGCGGATTTCTACCTCCTTGTTACCATGTTCTTCAGTTAACTCTGAAAATGCTTCGATATTAAAATTTAAACACTTTTCAAATTCTTTTACAACCAGTTGTGTCATGCGGGTCGAAATGGCCTGCACAATTTTTTCCAAGAAGCTGTCCGAGTTATTGAAATCATCCAGCACACACTTCACGAGGCAGTCTACGCTGGCAGCACTGGTAGTGGCTGGGCTTCCAACTCCATCGTTTCCCCATTTTCTTTACATTGCAAAATTTGGAAGAAAAAGATCAACACCGACAAAAAATATGGGTATATCGATTCGTAAATACAAACGTAACACTTCTGCAAGTTTCTAACACTTCCACTGAAGTACAACACCTTCAAATCACTTGATTACTGTGGAGCCTCACTCACTGACGTCCGTCACCAATTATTTCATCAGATAGGTTAGAAACTCAACATGGCGCGACTCGAACAGTGTCACATTGCTGGTCACATTTACACAAGGTTTACCTACATCACCACATTTAATAATTGTAATAATAATAATAATAATCATAATAATAATGAGCACTCGAAGGAGTATTAAGTTTAAGCAAATTTCACACTTTCCTGCATTGAGTCAGTGTCTTTTCTCTTTTTACATTTTATGAGGTAGTGACTATCGCACGTCATTACATAGTAAACAAACAGTAATTTGTTGGGTAGTGGAATTTTGTCTATATGCATATTTTGCTGTGGAAGCCATACATTTAAGCGATTAGAAAACTGAGAACGCAATATAAGCCTCACCATTCCCCAACAACACAGAATATACAATAGTAAGCAGATCAAAATATTGAAAATTCGATCGAACATAGTCGCTACTGCTTGCTATATGCTATTCATATAGCTATTGAAGATATCAGTTACTTCATATTCGCAATCACACTTGGTTTTGTTAATGTTTACTCCGGTTTCTTTACAATTTATTCCTGGCATAAAAGACATGCCCAAGATTAATCTTACAAAAATTGAAAAATATGCTTCTATTAACGGACAAATAGGGTATGTCCATTTTATCTGGCAGAAGAACGAATTTCCAGATTGTTTTCTGAATATCCTGGTTTTCCCACTATTTCTGGAATTCTCTGACATTCCCCGGTTACCAGTATTCCATATGGGTGGACACCCTGTTAATCCCGTATTTGCTTGGTGAGGCCACAGTCTTCTTATTTTCGTTGAAAACATGAAAAAAGGTTCACGACTGTGTGTTGCCGTGTGTGTCTTTACTAGCTGATGTGATAACCTCCTCTTGTACTATTAGTCAAATGGGGATGCTTGTGCTAGAAGTTGGCTACAGCTTCATTGTTGAAATTGAATATTGAGGGATGTGTGGTGAAGAATCTGTAACGAGAGGAGGCTAGAAGGATTTTTGAGATTATAGCAAAAAGGGAAAAATTTGACGAAAAATGCTGTGTACAAAATTACTCACCCCGTCGACCTTTCTGGTGGGAAGTAGTTGCCTTTGCAGCATTAGAACCAATGACAGTTGCACTTCTTGTATTGTATCTGTGTGTAATTGATGGAAGGTGGAGGAGAGAAGATGGGCGGAACATTGAGCTTATGCGCTGCTGGCTCTAGCCTGAACATTTACAGTAATAATGGCACAAACTTCTTTGAAGCAGCAAAAGGCCTTTCTGCAAAACAACCCTCAGAAAACCAACTCTTCACACAACTGCAGGCATGGGACTGACATGGCATTTCATCCCCCCTGCAGCACCACACTTTGGTGGAATCTGGGAAGCAGCTGTCAAGAGTCTGATATATCACCTGAGAAGAGTGATGGATTCTTATTGCTTCACCAACAAAGAATGGACCACTCTTATAACACATACATCCTCTCACCAAATATTTTTTTAACGTGTCTTAATTGTGTAAATTGTTGTTTGTGAACTTACAAGTTTCCTCATTTTTATAAACACACATTCCTCTATGTAACACCTTGACTAGAGTAATCAGGATCCTGATTATAATCCATTAGGCATGAGATCATGGCTGATGATGCCCAAACAATGGGCAGAACATGTCCCCTTAAATTAGTATTACAATATATAAATCTTAATTTTAAGACCCCAATGCATATTGAATACGTGGATTTCATTAAACTTTTTTTAACATTGTTGAATTAATTTACATTTCAATACGGACCAGTCATGAGATTTGTAACATATAATTATCTGAGATTGTTGTAAACAACCCACGGAGTGAAATTAAAGTTCACTATTTGTATCGGAGTTGAACCCTGTACACAAATATTATATTAATATTGTGCAGGAGACTAGAAGGCCATCTTCTTGTTGGCGGGAGACTCCAATATTAGTGCTGTAAAAAATTTAGAAATTCTGTAGCATCTCACAAATATAATTATGATGGCGGAACACCTTTGACTATTTCATCCTGACACTCAACTCTCTTAGGATCTCATCAGCAAGGGGGACAGAAAGAAGCCTCACTGATACATGTCTCAAGTGTTCTATGATGAATGCAGATACCTCAGAACAATTAACGTGTAATACACAAATGGTGCCTGTAACCCAGAATTACCCATTCCTTAGAACCGCTGGCCAAATTCTAATGAAAAATTGTGTGAAATAGAACAAGACCAGACTGCCTAGCTACCAAGGCTGTCTACATAGACATGATATCTGATCTCACCACAACATTTCTCTCTGCACTGTATATACTTAGTTCTCATAGAGGTCAACCCCTGAACATTTAGAGTAATTACAGTACAAACTTCTTCGGAGTAGCTACAGAAATCAAGGCCTTTCTGCAAAACCACCCTCAGAAACCATCTTTTCACACAACTGCAGACATGGGACTGATGTGGCATTTCATCCCTTGGGCAGCATCACACTTTGGTGGAATCTAGGAAGCAGCTGTCAAGATTCTGATATAACACCTCAGATGAGTGATGGATTCTTATCACTTCACCAAAAAAGAATGGACCATTCTTACTATACATACTCTCACATCCTATCACCAAAGCTAAATGATGACCCTTTTGACACTTCTTACCTAACTACATCCCATTTCCTTATAGAAGAGCCAATTACTACACTCCCTGATATTGATTTTACTTCCCCTCTCATCACAACCTTGCCCACAAAGCTATATTTTCAGCAGCTAACCCAGAACTCCTGGAAGAGATGGTGAAATGAATATCTCAATAAATGGGCAATGAAATACCCCATAGCAACATAGTCATACTGAAAGAAGATGACACTCATGCTATGAAGTGGACAAAGACAGTGATCAAATGTGCATCCTGCTAATGACGAATTCATTCATGCAACGAATTTTCAGGTGAGTAATGGTGAAATTATAAGGCTTATCACAAACACTATCTCTTATGAAGTATGAAACAGGAAAGCAAGATACCTCTTGAATGTTTAACCACTTGATGTACTTTGAAGGATCTCTCCGTCCTGGCTCTCGACTGCACTCCGGTACAAAGACGGATCGCTCCGTCCGCGCGTAGTGTTTATTTCCGGACCCACTCCAAGCAGGTTTCCTTTGTGAAGGATTTGATATTAGTTAGGTAACCTCTTGACAGATGGAATCACTGTTTTATTCCATTGATGTATTTGATAAACACGTCAGTGCATTTATTCTGTGGAAAGAATAACCAGTATCTTAGCAACCCCATCGTAAGCGAAATCATGGCTGCCTCCATGTTGAGTGACAAAGCGATTATATGGGAATTTTTAGAAGAGAATGACATTGATATAGAAATAAGTGACGAAGAATTTAGTGGATATGGAAAGTAGTGAAAGTAGTTCATGTGATAGAAACTTCAGCGCTCGTAGGGGTGAACAAAGTGGTGTTTTGCCGTGAAATATGTCACTTTTAGGCCTACAACTGATGTCGCACCAGCGGCTTCTAATCATGTTTTACAAGATAGGGAATCAAACTGGGAGCACGTAAGTAATACTCCAGAGTAGCATTCATGCATCACAAGTGGTGAAATAGTGTTTTCCACAGGCACCTAGGACAATGCCCGAACGAACTACAAGTTGTGAATGAATTTCTAACAGCAGACTTTTCGGGAACATCTAACCAATGAGGTAAATGCTAGAGGCTTTACGTCGCACCGACACAGATAGGTCTTATGGCGACGATGGAATAGGAAAGGCTTAGGAGTTGGATGGAAGCGGCCGTGGCCTTAATTAAGGTACAGCCCCAGCATGTGCCTGGTGTGAAAATGGGAAACCACGGAAAACCATTTTCAGGGCTGCCGATAGTGGGATTCGAACCTACTATCTCCCGGATGCAAGCTCACAGCCGCGCGCCTCTACGCACACGGCCAACACGCCCGGTATGAGGTAAATGCTTATGCAACTAAATGTCTTGTATCGGCTGCCGAGGAAATAAATGGGGTAATGTCATTTGGAAAGGAACTCTGGTTTCCTGTATCTGTGGATGTAAAGAAGGCCAGATTACCTTGAAGTGGTAAAGTATGATGGCAAGAAGAAGTACAGACCCAATCTTGTTGTTGACTACAACTGTGGAAAGGGTGGTGTTGAATCCCATGACCAGAGACTCACATCATTCCCCTTGATGAGGAAGTATGTAAAAGGATACAAAAAAAATACTTCTACATGCTAGACATGACACTGCTGAATTCCAACATCATTCATCCCCTCCTCAACCCTGAAAAGAAGCGAGTAGGCTTTACCACCTTCCGGGTCAATATGGCCGAACAGCTGTTGGCAAGTGAGACCTGCCTGACTATCCAAAATAAGGCACCCAAGCCCTGGGGATACACCACTGAGGCTTCAAGAGAGTCACTGGGGACACTTTCTGACCAAAACACCCCCAACAACGAAGAAGGTTATCCCATCACAGAGATGCAAAGTCTGTGTGACACGGGGTCTGAGGAAGGAACCTTCATTTGAATGCCACCGGTGCAAGGAGGCGATGCACGAATGTGACTGTTTTATGATCTACCATATTCATAAAGACTTCACAAAGTACATCTGACAGTAGTTTGGATATTTCAAATAATAATAATAATGTTATTTGCTTTATGTCCCACTAACTACTTTTTAAGGTCTTCGGAGATGCCGAGGTGCCGGAATTTAGTCCCGCAGGAGATCTTTTACGTGCCTGTAAATCTACCGACACGGGGCTGTCGTATTTGAGCACCTTCAAATACCACCGGACTGAGCCAGGATCGAACCTGCCAAGTTGGGGATAGAAGGCCAGCGCCTAAACCGTCTGAGCCACTCGGCCCGGCAGTTTGGATATTTCCTCTCATTATTTTGCAGTAAAGCATGCTTTTCCAGTGTCAGTGATAATATCATGTAAAGTAATGAAAATAAATGGTACACCAAGGCATAAATAAGTTCAGTTAAATGGTATGTGAAAGGGTTAAGTAAAATTATCAGTCACAATGGACAAGGAACACCACAGACCACATTAGGTCACTTGCCACGAGATGGCTACAATGTGTGTAGTATACTAAGTGAACACCCACAGTAAACAAGCGTATCACCAGCAACTTGTATCAACAAATTACTGTATTATCTAGAAATCAATAATTAATATAATCAATAAGATAACAAAGGTGTTTCATTTGGAAGCAACTAGTAAAATATCCTGTAACAGTAACAAAACAATGTACCTTATAAATACTTTGTGTTCAAAATTATTTACGAATTCAAAAATATTAGTAGGATTGATACCAGCTCTCAAATGATAGATAGTAGAGGTCTATTAAATAATCCTAACTGCTGTACAATTCATAACGCAAGATCATGGAACAACTCAAGGGAAAAGTGAAAATAGGTAAGTAAACAGTCAATCTCATAAAAAAGTATATTTTCTGTAGGACTATCAATCATGTGCAATGAAATGAAGGGTCAAACACTGATATGTGTTGAGCCATTTTCTAACCATTTCAATTACCTGATTATGGCTTATCAATTATGTACATTACCTCAAGAGAGTTTTCCTGGATCGAACCTGACTCGGTTAACTCTGATTTAACTTCTTCTTTCAGAGCTATCACTTCTGATATATGTTCAAAATTTTCCTGTGGAAAATAACATATATTAGGTATGCTCATAACACACATCTACACAAATACAGTCACTAACAAATGAGCATGTTATTACATTAATTTTCAGTATTACAGTTAGTTTACAGCGATAATGGCACAAACTTCTTCGGAGTAGCTAAAGAAATCAAGGACTTTCTGTAAAACAACCCTCAGAAAACCAACTCTTCACACAACCGCAGGCATAGGACTGACACGGCATTTCACCCCTCCTGAGAGCACCACACTTTGGTGGAATCAGGGAAGCAGCTGTCAAGAATCTGATATATCACCTCAGAGGAGTGATGGATCCTTATCACTTCACCAACAAAGAATGGACCACTCTCATAACACATACATCCTCTCACCAAAGATTTTTTTAACGTGTCTTAATTGTGTAAATTGTCGTTTGTGAACTTACAAGTTTCCTCCTTTATATAACACAGGGTTCTCTACGTAACACTTTGACTACAGTAATCAGGATCGTATTTTAATCCGTTAGGCATGAGATCGCGGCTGATGATGCCCTAACAATGGGAGAAACATGTCCCCTTAAATTAGTATTACAATATATAAATCTTAATTTTAAGACCCCAATGCATATTGAATACGTGGATTTCAATAAACTTTTGTAACATTGTTGAATTAATGTACATTTCAATATGGACCAGTCATGAGATTTGTAACATATAATTATCCGAGATTGTTGTAAACAATCCGCGGAGTGAAATTAAAGTCCACTGTTTGTATCGGAGTTGAACCCTGTACACAAATATTACATTAATATTGTGCAGGAAACTAACAACTCGTATAAACACTATTTATCAAATCATAGATTAAGAAGGCCATCTTCTTGTCAGTGGATGACCGCACAATACTCCAATACTAGTGGACTGGAAACATTAGAAATTTTGTATCACCTCACAAATATAATTATGATGGCAGAACACCTCGGACTATTTCATCCTGGCACTCAACACTCTGAGAGACAAGTTTAGAATCTCTTCAGAAAGGGGAACGGAAAGAAGCCACACTCATACACGTCTCAGGTGTTACATCGTGTCATAATAATTTATGTTTCCCCCATTGCATGGGCATCATCAGCCGTGATCTCATGCTTGGGGGATAAAAATAAGGATCCTGATTACTGTAGTCAAAGTGTTACATAGAGGAATAATTAATGAGAAATACACAAATGGTGCCTTTAACCTCGACATACCCATTATTTTAAACTAGAATAGACTGTGCTGGCCCAGTTCTAATAAAAAAATTGTGTGAAATCGAACAAGACCAGACTGCCTAGCTACCAAGGCTGTCTACACAGACACGATACCTGATCTCATCACAACAACATTTCTCTCCGCACTTTACCAACTTAGTTCACATAGAGGTCAACCCTGAACATTTACAGCAATAATGGCACAAACTTCTTTGGAGCAGCTACAGAAATCAAGGCCTTCCTGCAAAATAACCCTCAGAAAACCAACTCTTCGCACAACTGCAGGCATGGGACTGACATGGCAATTCATCCCTCCTTCAACACCACACATTGGTAGAATCTGGGAAGCAGCTGTCAAGAGTCTGATTTAACGCCCCAGACAAGTGATGGATTCTTATCACTTCAACAACAAAGAAAGGACCATTCTTGAAACACATACATCCTCTCACCAAAGCTAAATGATCAACTTTTTGACACTTCTTACATAACTACAACCCATTTCCTTATAGGAGAGCCAATTACTACACTCTCTGATCATGATTATACTTCCTCTCTGATCACAACATTGCCCACATGGCTATATTTTCAGCAGCTAACCCAGAACTCCTGGAAGAGATGGTGAAATGAATATCTCAATAAATGGGCAATGAAATACCCCACAGCAACATAGTTATAGTGAAAGAAGATGACACACATGCTATGAAGTGGACGATGACAGTGATCAAATGTGCATCCTGGTAATGATGAATTCATATATGCAACGAATGTTCAGGTGAGTAATGGTGAACTTACAAGGCCTATTCACAAACACTATCCCTTACGAAGTATGAAACAGAAAGGCAAGGTAACTCTTGTATGGCTTATTTATTTATTTATTGCGTGTTTAAGTAATATTGTTGTGAGATTACCTGTGGAACGCAGAGAGGTGAAAGAAGGTGTCAGCTTGAAAGGGTCTATCTACGATATCGAAGATTAATTAAACTTTAAAACGAAGGTTATATTTCTTTTCAGATCTCAAATTTAACAAAATTCCTCACTAAGTCAAGGAACAAAATGTCAGGTACAAAATAGCAAACAAGAATAGAAATCCAAGGGTTGGAAATTACAAGTATTGAGCTTCCAGCTCCAATTTAAAAGTTTACAACTTCATAAATGTTGCGTCTGGTTAGATAACGAGAGATATCTCCCAAGACACAGTTCAAGAGCACATTGCTCCAAAGGTTACACATACGGCCTTCCAAAGGCCCCACTCAAAATTGTACCAATATCAGACAAGAGTTTACATGCTCTTTAAATTCAACCAAGGAGGCTGTGCTCCCAATTCCTCACAGCCTACTCAAGGAAACATTACACAAAACCTTACAATTTCTGGCATCTCTAAGCACAACCTACAATTTACAATTCCTTTACACAGGGGTATCTAGTACCCATAATACTGGCCCTTCATGGAAAAGAACAACAGGTTGTATTACTGGCCCAAATTCAAAATGTATTCAGTCGTAAATTTGCGCTCCTTGAAAACCAAGTTTTGAAACCCTACTTGGGCTTGTGGCCCGATGATGCAGAGACAAATTCTACACAACTGAGGTGACGCAAAAGAGAAGTTAATGAGTGATTTACAGGAGAAAAAAGTTACAAAATCGTAGTCACCTCAAGATAAACTGAAAGGGATTTTGAGAGGGAAACTCACTCTCTATCCCCAATTTACAGTTTAAGTCTGTATGAAATTTTACATTAGCAGAATGAAAGTTTACATTTGTGAAAACAGCTGTCAGTTTGAGGAGACAGCTACAGATATAGAAAACTGGTGGCCATTACCTGGGCTGACGTTCTGCCTGCCAAAGAATTAGGCACCCCTCCTCCTGTCTTAACACACACACTCAGAAATTTGACAAAAATAAGACAAGGTAATTAGAAAAGGCCGCGGCTTTTATACCGAAGGGGTGGGTTCGAGAAGGCTCTGGGCTAAATCCGACCACATCCTCCCATTTTATTTGATACTCAAAAAGTTACAAGAAGCTTATGATTGGCTGAAAAATAAATACAGAAAATTTGTGATTGGCCAGACTTCAAAGCTGGCAGGATGAGAAGGAAGTGTTGTAAATCATTGAAGTATCAAAATAAATGAAAGTCAATTTAGTTGAGGAAATTTATAAACCCAAAACTTCTTTAAATCATTAATCATTCCATCTTGCACCAGAGTGCATTACCTCCGCTTTTTGTAGGGATATCTATGGATAAAAATACAAACTTTTTGATGTACACCAAAACAAACCAAAGATATGCAGTCAGTTTAGGAAACTTTAAAATAACATATTACTCAGTTATTCAGTAGTGAGATCTTCTGATCAATGTCCCAACTTTATGCATTAGCGGTTTCAAGTTTTGTTCGACAGATAGTGTTCCTTAAGGCACTTCTTTTACATGTGCGGGGTTGAGGTGCAACTCCTGGTACAAATATTATAAGTCACAATGGACAAGTAACACCACAGACCACATTAGGTCACTCGCCACGAGATGGCTACAATGTGTGTAGTATATTAAGCGAACACCCACAGTAAACAAGCGTATCACCAGCAACTTGTATCAACAAATTACTGTATTACCTAGAAATCAATAATTAATATAATCAATAAGATATTAAAAGTGTTTCATTTGGAATCAACTAGTAAAATATCCTGTAACAGTAAAAAATGAATGTATCTTTCAGCTACTTGGTGTTCGAAACTAATTTACGAATTCAAAAGTATTAGTAGGAATGATACCAGCTACCAAATGACATAGAGTAGAGGTCTTTGGAATAATCCTAACTGCTGCACAATTCATAACGCAAGATCGCGGAACAACTTGAAGGAAAAGTGAAAAATAGGTATGTAAACAGTCAATCTCATAAAAAAATATAATTATCAGTAGGACTATGAATCATGTGCTCTAAAAAGATGGATCAAACCCCAGTATCTGTTGAGCCATTTTCTACCCTTTTCGATTATCTGACGATGGCTTATCAAATTATGTACATTACCTCAAGAGAGTTTTCCTGCATCGACCCTGGCTCTGTTAACTCTGATTTAACTTCTTCTTTCAGAGCTATCACTTCTGATACATGTTCGAAATTTTCCTGTGGAAAATAAGATATATTAGGTATGCTCATAACACACACCTACAAATACAGTCATTAACAAATGAGCATGTTAATTCATTAATTTCCAGTATTACAGGTACTTTCGGAATTTCACTAATGTTTAAGGAAGATTTCTTCCAGCAGAGGATTGTTATAACCAAAGGCTGTACTGAGAAAGGTGTTATAATTCTTGCTCACTCCTTATGTCAGAGAAAGGATGAGACTGAGAACAAAATATAAAATGCAAAATATTTTCTAGCCATATCAGAAGATATAATACCACAGATGGAATTAGGGCTATCTCACACAGAATTTGGAAGGAAGCAGCCATATGCATAAACACTAAATTGTATGAACTGTTATGTTCAATCATATCAGTCAAATCATAAACGTTGTTTGAACCAATTAGAAGCATTACAACACTTCTAAATGATTTTTTGTTCTCAGCACAGAGTCTGTTTAAAGACAGATTAAAATTACTTGAAATAATGGAATCACATTCTCTACTATGGTTTTGCTGCGATCACAGGAGCTACATAAAACATTAATACAGTTCTGTTTCAATGATTCCAAGTGTAAAATAAAAAACATAAATATGAAAGAAGCAGACTTATCACAGTCATATAACAGTGAATGATGTGATGAAGCCCAAAGTTAAAGCAGCTAGAAATGAAATATTTTACTACTATAAGCATGTTATGTAGTGTTCTCTGAGGAGCTGAGGGGATGAGGACACCGACAGTGGAGAATCAGCAGTGTTGGAGTTAATATCTGCAGTTTCAGAAGATCTTTTATGATCTACTACGAGACATTTAAATTTCACTCTTGGATTCATAAAACCTTGTCAGCATTAAAGGGGGGAGGGACTGTGATGAAAAGCTTATATTCTAATGTAAGTTAAGTAACTAATAAAAGTGAATTAAAGTAACAAGTTCTAGAATATACCAACTTAGCACATTCAATACAGAAGAGAACAGTGGCTAAACTAAGGAATGGATGAAAAGGATGCACAAAAAGGACAAGGAAATAATGACAATGAGGAAAGAAAAAATTCTGTTTAATGTGCCTGAAGTCCTTAAATTGTCAGAGCCCACTAAGAAGGGGCATATAAAAGAAATTATTCTCAGAAATCATACATTCTAGAGCCGTTAGACATGGTTCTCTACTGTATATATCATAGAACCTGACCTGTATTTGAGGAATAAAATGAGCTAATCACTATTCCGTCTTTCTAGAAGAATTCAACATATGAGCAAAATATTTATTTTGAGAGAATGTACATTCAGATTTTGAGGTATTTCATCCCTCGTATGTCATAGGCAAATCTATCCATTCCTTGAAACACGTTATATCTTCCAGCACATTGTGGGTGTGAGGGTAACCCAGAATTATCACACCAGTGTTGACATTTTGTTTAGCAGACTGGTGTATCCAGGCTCAGAAACACTAATGAAAGATTTGTGATTTAACATCTTCTACACTAATTATGGTAGGAGTAATAATTCTTAACATGTGGTGCTAATGGTGGTGCAGTACTGTAGGAGGACGTTAGTTTTATAAAAAGTACGATCGGTCAACCATCATCTATTATAATCAAAGGGGAAAAATAAAAAAGGTGCAACCCCTAAACCAAAGTAATTTCAATACTGACAGTAAAAAGTACAGACTAATCCAAGTCTAACCTTAAGTTCCTAAGAGTTGGCAGCTTTGTGTAGCACATTGTGGTGTATTCCCAGACATATAACAAAAAAAAAAAAAAGTTTACTACGCATAGATGCTCATTCAGCAATTGGTGACTGCTGGTGTTAATACTGAGGAAGCACATAGAAAATTGTGCCCCTGCCAAACTTATTAGGATATTAAGGGTTAATTTCTGACCCCTATAAAGTTATCTGGTATGAGACTTACAAGCGATGCCGTTGTTTCTCCTTCAATCCAGTCTGGTTCCTCTTTGATCTTTGCTTCCAGGTCCATTTTGCACTGCAAACTGAAGTAGTTAGAAGGTACTGGAATGGTTGATTACTTCTACTGACCTTACACTGAAATATAAGCCAGAAAAATATATTACCTTATTAATGTCATTGATACTTATGGTCTTTGTTAACAGACTAAACAAGGTTTCTATGACTAATACTTCAATCAATGCTAAGGACCTGCAGTTTTACATGATTCCTAAAAGAGTGATCACATCCGTAATATAATTTAACTTATCTGTCGATATCAAGACCATAGTCATAGTACCCCTAGTATTACATGACACCTTATATCATATTAATAGCTATTTAACATACAGTTTTATGTGGTACTGAAACCGCAACAAGATGACCTTTCTTGAAAATTCAGTGACTGTACGGTTTGCATATCACTCTGATCACCCAGGTCCATATACTGGAATCTTCCTACCACTTTTATCTTTTGTAATCAAATTCAAAACTGTCCGACTTGTTGGCTGAACGGTCAGCGTACTGACCTTCGGTTCAGAGGGTCCCGGGTTCGATTCCCGGCTGCGTCGGGGATTTTAACCTTAATTGGTTAATTCCAATGGCACGGGGGCTGAGTATATGTGTTGTCTTCATCATCATTTCATCCTCATCACGACGCGCAGGTCACCTATGGGTGTTAAATAGAAAGACCTGCACCTGGCAAGCCGAACCCTTCCTGGGATATCCTGGCACTAAAAGCCATACGACATTTCATTTCAACTTCAAAACTAACTGAAAAAGTTCACAGTTCTTTGAGATATGTTCTATCAAAATTTTCCTGGCCAGGATCAAATTCTCTCAAACCATTCACCTCTCATTAAGCTTATTCACTATCTCTTTATTTGAGACATGTTCTATCAATCTCATCTTCAAGAACTTCTGATAACATGGCATCTAAAAGGCTTCAACTCTGTTTTTTCTTGGCACCAGTTATTATCTGTGATTCACTTCCATACAGTGTCATACTCCTTGCTCAGTGTAAACATAATTTTAAAATTTTTCAATCTGTTGAACCTAAAGAACGTGATAGAGAACAGATGGGAATTTAAGCTGGATACAGTGATGATATTTATCGATATTGAGAAGGCATATGTCAGTGTACCATGGCAAGTGGTCTTGGATGCATTGATAAAAAAGAAGGTAGAGAGAGGTGAAGAGCCAATTATAAAAGCCATGAACGAAGAGTGAGTATGTAGTATGAATACTGTGATAGGAAAAACAAACTTTTTCAAAGTAGAATCAGGACTTCAAAAAGGATGTGTTTTATTCCCGCCAATCTTCATTACAATCATGGATGAAATCCACAAGAGTATACAACAAAAAATGGGAACCAAGGAGGCAAAAGCCTCGCACTTTGCAGATGAGACAGTAATATGGGCAGAAGATGAAATGGAAGCACAAGAACAAGATAATGCAAGGAATCTGGAGATGGTGGAATATGGAATGAAAATAAGTGTGGAAAAGAGTATGATAGTAGTGGTGACGAGAGGTAATAAAGAAAGAAGTGGGAATACTGAAGTAAATGGAAGACCATTAGAAGTTGTGGAAAGCTTCAAGTATTCGGAGAGAATAATTGAAGAGGATGGGTAAATAAAATAAGAAATTGGATAGGGACTTGAACAAGCCAATGAGTTTTACCAATGTGTGAGATGTATAGTCTGTAACTGGGACATCCAATGGATAGCAAGAAAATTTTGCACCCAATGTATTACACACCAATTTACACATATGCACCAAGCACATGGACAACAACAAAAACATGATAACGCAGAATGCAACAGGCCAAGATGAAATTCCTTAGAGAAATATAGGGAGGGCATAAAGGGATAAAGTCAGAAACATAGAAATGAGGGAGTGAATTGGATACCCTGAACTGAAAGGCAAGATAGAGACCCGTAAGCTGAAATGGCATGGACAAATGATGAGAATGGAAGAGTATAGAGTTCCACAGTAAGTATTTACAGAGGAAGTCATAGGAGAAAGACATCGAGGATTGCCCAGAAAGGGGTGAATGGCTACGGTAAGGAGAGTACTAGGAAGAGTAGAGTAAAAGTAGAAAAAAAATTCGAGGTAGGAAAGGAGTGGCGGAGAGAGAAAAACTGAGGAGGTTCTTGATTCACATTTCTACCCAGAAGACTGGAAATGGAAAATGAAGAAAATTCTGTTGAAATAAAGACAAAAATTTATACAATACTGCTATCAGCTCATTTCATTGAACAATGCCACCAACCTTTACTTAAGTGCCTTTTCTTTATTTTTCTATGCATGTCTTGTCTAATGACACAATCGAATGGTGTTTACCAGAGTGCCCCTTATAGGGAGTTCCATGTCAAATGAGTGGTTTAAATGTTTAGCAGCTTTTATTGTTCCCCAGGTGGCAAAAAAATTGTCTATGTTGAATACCTCGAGTAGTGCCTCAGAATTCATTTCACCCAATAGCAGTGTTCGTTAGTCACTTTGTGATATATTACTGTAAACGTAAACATACTGCACTAACAATGAATACTAAAATTTCTCCTACAGGTTATACAAGCTTCGTTCCTGTGGCTAACTCAGTTGATTCTTATGCATTGCCAGGGAGCAGATTTCTATGTAAACACATATCTATTCAGGTAACTATGATCAATTGTATTTTGTATATTTCACTGGAGGGGACAATACTGAAGAGTGCCATGTTTACTTGTTCTGGCCATCACAGGTTATTCTAATAATATGTTACTGAATTTACTTTCAAGCAACTACCTTTTATTGTTTCCACAGCCAGAATTTATTCCTGAAGATTGTTCTTCCATTCCTGCTAGCAGTTTAATGTTGCACTAACAACTCCAAGGGAAAGGGATAAGATTAGGTATGCAGCAGCATTAATTAAGGTTAATTAATGATAAAATGGGGAAACCACAGAAAAGTATTTCAGAACTGCAGATCATAGGATTCGACCCCATGCAAACTCACCGTCACTCACCCCTGAAAATCTTGTACACACCAATAAATCAGAGAGGCAGCCTACTGTTACCTAAATCATCACGAATAAATACCGGATATAGCTGCTGTGGGGTAATGATGAGATACAGGAGAATCTCCATAACAACACTGATGTAACAAGATACAGATATCCTAAATAGAAACCTCTCAAGATTTTGAATCCTACTACCATATGTCACGGCATACAGGGTAAAGAACAACTCAACGTTCACAGCATCACTATAAAATTGCACAAAAAGGTAAGTAACACACCAAAATAATAATTAAAATTACATACTACATATCACAATTTCTTTCTGAAACTACCATCTGCATTTCTTCATCTGCATTGCTCTTCAGAAAAAAATCCTCATTCCACTGAATATTGCCACTACCAGAGTGTGAAATCAGAAAAAGTGGTGGGAGGGGGGAAGAAGGAACATAGGGCTTAACTACTAATTTTTTTCAGGCAGTACCTGGTGGGGGGGGTTAAAATTCCCCTGTATTTTAATTACCCTCTCCAGCCAAAAAAATGTAAATTTGAGATATTTTTGTTCGAATTTCGCTGTTATAACAGGAATGATAAACATTAGAACGTTATTCCAATCAGCTGAGAAGTTTATGAAAGACTCGCTATCTTAAGAAAGGCCAGACGAGGCGCGAGTTTCCATGGTTTATTGCTTTTTTAATGGAACTTTCCTCTACCAGGGCTATGTGTTGACTGTACAAATTTGTCAGTTTGTACCCTGCTCAAGTGAATATTGTCCTATTGATACCTATAGGAAACACACCCACTCCAAGAAGTACAGGAGTGGTGTAAACTCGAGCTACTTATAGCAATGACAAGGGAGGATGGACTTGGCAGGGTGAAACATCAACAATAGGCTGCAGGTGCGGAGTTGTCACTGCTGCATTGTTTAATTGCTCGAGGTCTGGCAGTCACTTGAATTATTTCTGTTGTTTTTATGAAAATATGCCCAGTTAAAGTCATTAATTTCAGTAATAAACTATCGGTTCTACATTTTCCTGTTTATTTTATAATGAAATGTAGCCCCGGGCAATGTTAGTGGTGGGGGGGGAACCTCTGAGATAAAATCATCGGTGGGGGGAGACATCCTTCCCTTCCCACCCCCCGCGATTTCGCACCCTGGCTACTACAAACAACTTGCAGGCACTTGTAACGCAAAGGCTGGAAGTTTTATAAAAAGCAAGCTAGTTATATGCGTATTCATTTTTCATGCTTAATTAAAAATAAAATTAAAGAAAATTAATAACAATAAATATTAAAAATATGTAAATGCTGAAACTGAGAACGATTAGTATTAACTTCTAACATTCTCAATTGAGATCTATATATTTAGGAAAATTTAATTATTGAATTTGAACATTACCGAGAGTATGTTAGAGGTTGTGGACACAGAGTAAAATGATAGAAATCACAATTCCTCAATGAAGAAAATCCATCTCACTTAACGGAATAAGCTGTAGAATAGGCTAATACGCGCCTTATATAACAACATACCAGCCACTTGGAAACAAAACCATGTATTTGGATGTTGCTTAATCACTTAGAACAAACTCTTGAAGAACAAATTTAATTTGTAACAGTCAGTAAAACAAGCTGAATTTAGGAAAGCATGTATTACTAGTTACACTGCAGAGTATGCGACACTTCTTCTTCTCTTGAAATATGAATGGGTTTGTTATATCACCCAGTTCCAATAATTGTAATAAATCACACTGTAACACTCATATATACCAAAATACAAAACTGTGGGGAGAGTTGTAGCACTGGCAGCACTGGGTGCAATGTTACGCTACGTCCGGCTAAAAGACGATGTATAAGAGAGGAGTCTCTCCGGGTGTAAAAAAAAAAAAAAAAAAAAAAAACAACTCGAAAGCAAGTCCATAGCTCTTAACGTACCGTGGACAAACATGGATGGAGGGATCAACTGACTGAACTATACGATCCAATTCTTCGTACACTAACGGAAATATAATCTTACGGTTTTTCTACATATATACATGCATTATCATTATAGTCCGCTATGCCTTTCAGCGTTCAATCTGCAAGACTCTGTGAGTTTACCAAAACGGCCCGTCGCGGCAATCCTCTATTTGCAACTAGTGCCGTGGCCTCATTTAGTTCTATACCTTTTATCTTTAAATCGTTAGAAACTGAGTCAACCCATTGTCATCTTGGTCTCCTTCTACTCCTCTTACCCTCCAAAATATAGACTATTATTCCCCTAGGTAACCTATCCTCCTCCATTCGTCGCATATTTCCCCACCACCGAAGATGGTTTACGCGTACAGCTTCATCCATCGAGTTCATTCCTAGCTTAGCCTTTATCTGCTTGTTCCGAGTACTCACCTGCCATTGTTCCCACCTATTTGTAAAAGCAATAATTCTCGCTATTTTCACGTCTGTTACTTCTAACTCATGAATAAGATATCCTGAGTCCACACTGCATCCGCTCTCGTGAAGAAGGATGGTCTGGAAACACACTGATGTAAAGGTAGTTTCGTCCGGGAGCTGACTTCCTTCTTACAGAACACCCTGTATCGCAACTGCCAGCTCACTGCATTAGCTTTACTACACCAAATACAGTGGAGACGATACGCGACACTCTGCGAGATATCGAGGGACAGCGATTTGAGCTCCATCTAGCGGGGTGACCTGAGAGCTACTGATTCTGTCATAAGAGCACGTGTATTTGTTTGTGAAGTTTTTTGCGTTATTTATGCCTTTGCATTAAGTTGACATAAGTAAATAGTAGCGTGTGTCATTCCTTTATATCTCCTCTCAATATGAGTGGAAAGATATCTGCAGTGTTTTGCTGCAATAACTATGAAGTGCAGAAAAATTCGCGGTCATTCTTCCGTTTCCCTCGTGACAAGAAAATGCAAGTAGATATTGTGTTTGCATATATATTCTTCCAGTTACAAAGATATTTTTTTAGTACCTACTTCCTAAACTTCTGACCTGCGCGACCCACATTTGAATTGGCTAAAAAGTATAATAAGCTTATTTTATTGTATAGTGTAGCATTTAACCTTCAACACCGATGTGTTGTTGTAGGTGTGATCTGTGAGTTTGATTTAATTAAGGAAAATACATACGCATATATGTGTGGTTAGTTGTGTTCCAAGTTACCCCATTTGGAATGCCGTAATGCGTTGTCAAGAACTGAAGAAAATATGGGTGATTTAAGAAATGTATATATTTTGTTGAAACAATACGATGATGCAAATTTGCTTTACCATAATGAAATGGCACTGTGCCAAGTATTGCTTATAGGGAAAATTTGAATGTTTTTGAGGCTAAATTTATAGATTTTCTTTCTGTTAGTAGGCTTCAAGTTAAAAGGAAAATTGTCCAGCTCATAAATGTAAATTAATTGAATCATGTGTGTAAGGAATGTGCCGATATTTTTGTTGACAAGCATTTACTATGCTTTTAAATGAGAAAAAAGACAAATCTAGCCTTGAACGTTCAGACAGGAATGCTAAAGCTAAAAAAGTTATGCTTAAATGAAACATCAAGGCCATTCACAGCAGTCCATTTCACATGCCTAATTTCAGTCTTTAAATAATAATGCATTAAATAATTCTTCATTCATTTATCCAGAATTGCTTTAGCAACTTTGAAGTTAATATCTTAGTAGCACTTTCTTTAAGGACGTAATTTATTTGTCCATGACCGTATATACATTTCCATTGATATTTGAATTTAGCGCGAATTTTCAGGTCACGCCACTAGGAGCGCCAGTTGCAACTTGTCTCCCATTTAAACAAGGCTAAATCCGGAAGTGTCGCGCATTGCCTCTGCTGTATTTGATCAAATGCAGTAGAGACAATACGCGACATTGCGCAAGATATCGAGGGACAGCTATTGGAGCTCACTCTAGCGGATAGACCTGAACGGTACTGATTCTGTCATAAGAGCACGTGTATTTTTGTGTGAAGTTTTTGGTGTTATTTATGCGTTTTCAGTGAGTTGACATAACGAAATAGTAGCGTGTGTCATTCCTTGATATCTCCTCTCAACATAAGGGGAAAGGTATGTGCTGTGTTTGGCTGCAGTAATTACGAAGTAGAGAAAATTGCGCGGTCATTCTTCAGGTTCCGTCGTGACAATAACATGTAAGTAATATTGTGTTTGCATATATATTCTTCCAGTGACAGAGATTTTTATAGTACTTCATAATCTTCTGACCTGCTCGACCCATGTTTTAACGGGCTTAAAATATAATACGCATATTTTATTGTATAGTGCAGCAGTTAACCTTCAGTACCGATATGTTGTTGTAGGTGTGATCTGTGGGTTTTGATATGTCACAGATGTTATTTGGATAAAGTGTACAAGAAAGAAGGGACGTTACGCTTGTATAAGAATTATAAGATCTGTTCAGATCATTTCCAGGCCAGCGACTTTAAAAATCCTCAACTATACAGCCAAGGGTATGTTACATTTTTACTCTAATTGTACGTAAATATTCCTCAAAGCATCACTATCGACAACATGTTCCGACTTTTCTTTCTTTTATCCCTCTTCTCAGATTAAAGCCGGGATTTTATAGATTTTCTTTCTGTTAGTAGGCTTCATGTTAAGAGGAAAATTGTCCAGCTTTTAAATGTTAATTCATTGCATCATATGTGTAAGGAATGTGCCGATATTTTTATTGACAAATGTCTTAATGTGATGATAAAATGGTTTTAAATGAGGAAAAAAGACAAATCCAACCGTAAGATTTCAGGCAGGTACGCTAAAGCTAAAAAAGTAATGCTTAAATGAAGGATCAAGCCATTTCACAGCAGTCCATTTCACACCTTGTTTATATGTCTAATTTCAGTCTTTGAATAATAACCTTTAAAATAATTCTTCATTCATTTATCCAGATTTGCTTTAGCAACTTCGAAGTTAATATCTCAATACCACTTTCTTTCTAGACGTAATTTATTTATCCATTTCCGTATATACATTTCCATTGATATTTGAATTTAGCGCGATTTGTTCAGGTCAAGTCACTAGGAGCGCCACCGTCGAATTGTCTCCCATTTTAGCAAGGCGGAATCCGTAAGTGTCGTGTATTGTCTCTACTGTATTTGATTTGATTACATCTTGATTCAATCTCACTTTCTATATTACCATCCTGGGGGAAAAATAATAACAATTTAATTTATTAATTTGACCACCTAATCAATACAATAAGTCTTGTCTTTGTTGATATACATTGATATGAAATCCTGGGAGAACACATAACAAAAATACTTAAACTTATCTACCTGTTCCGGCTTTGTATCACCAATCTGATATTCAATTCTGTTGACTTTCTTACCTACTGACATCATTTTAATCTTGGAGAGGCTGATTGTTATTCCATACTCATTGCACCTATTTTCAAGTTCCAAGACATTAGACTACAGGCTTTCGGCACAATCTGCCCATTAAGACGAAGTCGTCAGCAGAGGCCATACTGCTTACTACATTTCCACATAACTGAATCACTCCCTGCCAAATTATACCTTTCAGCATATGATCCACGTAAACTACGAAGAGCAAAGGTGAAAGATTACTGTCTTGTCTAATCCCTGTAAGTATCCTGAACCAAGAACTCATTCTACCATCAATTCTCACTGCAAGCCAATTGTCATTATGAATGCCTTTGATTGATTTAAATAATATACCCTTAATATCACCACCCCTCCCCAGTACGGTGAACATCATTTCCCTCGGTACCCTCTCATATGCTCTCTCTAGATCTACGAAACATAAACACAACTATCTATTCATATCGTAACATTTTACATTTACCTGGTGCGTAGTGATGGGTTGCGACTGGAATCGCGAAGAATCGATTCCATATGCCTGGGGAATCGGGTACCCGATTCCGGAATCGATTCCGATGAACTAGTAGCACCATCTATGATGCAGATACGTAAACACGTGCAGCACGAATGTGTTCTGTAATGTGAGTTCGTTTTGGTTTATAACCAGGTCTGTTTACAAGCCATGCCTGCTTTTATTGTAGTTTCCTGGAGTTATATACTCTAATGCGACTGTACATAGTTTCATCAGAAACTATGATCCTCCGTTTGAAACTATTCAAATTGTATTAAATCAAAACTTGCACGGGGATTATGACATAATATAACAGTACTCTTTCTACAAAATACAATTGTACTAAGGAGACAACCTTAACTAATGTTAAGCAGTGATGAAAAGAAAAATAGTAATTCTGAGAGTTTCTCATAATAATATTTAGTAGTAGTATGAAATGTTCTTATTTTTCTACAACTTTTCCCACACCTATGGGGTCGCGGGTGCGAACTGAATCGCGCATGTTGATTTGGCCCTGTTTTACAACCGGATGCCTTTCGTGACGCCAACCCTATGTGGAGAGATATAATCACTATCGCATGTTCCTGCGGTGGATGCTAGTGTAGTGTGCTGTCCGAATATGAAGAGGAAAATGTTGAGACAAACACAAACACCCAGTCCCTGGGCCAAAAGAACTAATTGTAGGCGATTAAAATCCTTCACCCTGCCGGGAATCGAACCCGGGACCCTCTGAACCGAAGGCCTCAGCGCTGACCATTCAGCCAGTGAGCCCGACAGTGGTACGGTATGTTCATTGCAAATTAAATGCAACGGAAGCCAGTATGTTAGGAAACAAGTTGTATACTTATTAAAAATGTGACTTAATTCCACATATTTTATACGTTTATACTAGCGATAATTGAAAACCACGTTAGGAAAATACAGTATGAGCATAATAACAATGCCGATTGCTACACCCAGTGTCGAAATGTGTAATGTGATTTCCAGACTACCAGGGTAAATTGTTATTTCATTATGTGGCATAATTCATTCACGACAACCAGTTACACATTTCACTGTATACAAAAGAAATAGTAAATATTACACGTTCGAATTTACTCCACTTATATACGGAAGACTTGCTCTATTGAGTGCGACCGGAACACTCTCGTGACGTCATCGGGAACCGATTCCTCGCATGCGACATTGAGTACGACCGCGGAGTCGTAGGAACCGATTCTCGCGATTCCAGGCGTCATTCGCGCACATCACTACTGGTGCGTACTGAACATCGGATCTTGACACCCCCTCCGTGCTCTGTAACCACACTGGTTTCCATCCAACGGCCTCTCAACCACTGATCGCACCCTCCCTTCCAAGATGCCAGTGAATATTTTGCTTGCTATGCTAATGAATGAGATTCCTCGATATTTGTTGCAATCCTTCCTGTTCTCTTGCTTATAGGTAGGTGCAATTACTACTTTTGTTCAATCTGAATGTACCTTACCAACTCGCCATTTTAATCTTACTCTATGAAGCCATTTCATACCTGCCTTCTCACTATACTTCACCACTTCGGGTCTAATTTCATCTATTCCTGCTGCTTTATTTCAATGGACTTTATTTACCACCCTTTCAACTTCCTCAAGCGTAATTTCACCAACATCACTTTCTGCCTGTCCACTTGCTTGGTTGTGCGCGACACCACCAGGAAGATTTCCTTTTACGGTGAGAAGATTTTCAAAATATTCCCTCCACATCTCCAGTGATACCCTGGGATCTATTATGAGTTCACCTGAATTACCCTAAACACTGCTCATTTCCTTTTTCCTTTACTTCCTAAGATTCCTTTTTACTGTCCATAAAGGTTTCGCTGCTGTTTGACATAGCCTAAAGGTTATTACCAAAATCTTCCCATGGTTTCTTTTTGGATTCAACAACTATTTGTTTCGCTGTTTTATTCATCTACGTACAATTCCCTGTCGGCATCGGCCCTTGTTTAGAGCCTTTTCTGATAAGCCTCCTTTTTACGTTTACAAGCTGTTGCCACTTCATCAATCCACCAAGATGTTCGCTTTTCCCCACCTTTACACATACCGTAGCTGTTCCTATTCATTATCTTGCTGTTTCTACTACAGCATCCCTGTTTGCCACCTATTCTCTTTCTATATCCTGAACCTGCTTACTGTCCACTGTTCAAAACTTCTCACTGATCATATCCATGTACTTCTGTCTAATTTCCTCGTCCTGGAGATTTTCTACTCTTATTCGTTTTCAGACATATTTCACTTTCCTTATCCTAGTCCTAGAGATACTTAGTTCACTACAGATCAGATAGTGGTCTGGATCACCGAAAAATTCCCGAAAAAAAAATACATTCCTAACAGACTTCCTGAATATAAAGTCGGTTAAGTCATAGTCTATTTTATGGATCTGGTACCCCTGGCCCCCCATGTAGGGATTGGTCCAGTCAGTTCATTTGCGTGAACTAGTTCATTCGATACCGTTCATCGCCTTGAGTCGTTCAAATGAACTAGTTCAAATGAACGAGGTAGTTCATAAGCAGGCGAGAAATTTGTTGTCACGTGACCATTAACATGGCACGCCATTGGCCATTTTTGAGTGAGCTTAGTTTCTCGTTCAAATGAACGAGGTTGTTCATTTGTGCTCTCGCGGCATTTCGTTCAAACGAACGAAGTCGTTCAAATGAACGAGGTAGTTCATTTGTGCTGTCTTCATGGAAACGCTCTCGTGGCACGTCGTTCAAATGAACGAGGTAGTTTATTATGAGCTCTCTTGGCAACAGCACTAGCGGCGTGAGGAGAGGTAGTTTGCCGTACCGCACGCGAGCTAGTACGTAAATTTTACAACAGATGGTACTTGCGTACGTCTTCGTCTTCCTTTAATTGAATAGCAAACCATACAGCATTGACCCCACCCAACCTACGTTGTTTAAAGCTCGGTGGTTTTAAGGGGCGTATGAATCAGCTGTTTGAGAGAGAAGAAGCTACTGTATTTACCGCCTTTATACACGGGAAAACATTGCTCTAAGATGATAATTGTCCTTTTTATCTGTTAAAGAGCTAGGAGGACGAACCGTATGAAGCGTCCTGTTAATAAGGGATGTTCCTGAATAGCTGACTAATAATGTCAGATGTAAGTCCTTCAGGGCGTTTGCTGTATAAAACTAGAGTTTCGTCTTAGGCCTGACATTACACTCATCAGAGTGGAATGTGTCAGGCCCTATCCACTGACGATGATAGGTGTATGCACATAAATTTATCAGAAGTCCATTAACTTATGATATGCTCTATAGGTATAAAATATCTAATTCCCTCATCGATAAACATTCCCCATTAATATTACAATATATTACAGTGAGTTGTGACTGACATTATGAACTTGAAATGCGGTCAGCTGATTCTTAACCCAGACGTAATTAATAGTTTCGTTGTCAGGGAAGAAATGTAGGAGATACACAATTTCAATTTATCTTCATCACACCATTGTAAAAGCGTAGTTCTTTGCTCTATTCACTTGATCATAAGAATGTATGGTAATTTCGAAGGAATATGATAGAAAAACATTTTGTATACGACAAAGTGACAATAAATACGTACATAGGTTAATGGGAATGAAAAACTCCCTCTGTATATCAGTAGTCTGCTTCCGATCCGCAAGACTGGGGATTCAAACCCGGCAGAAGTACTCGGATGTTTGAAGGGCGGAAAGAAATCCGTTCGAAACTATATCGTGCTTTATCGGCATATAAAAGATCGCTGGTAACACATATGGTGTTTACCTTAAGTCAGTCAGATCACCCTCCTGGTGAAATAAAACAGAACGTCAAATCAAAATGCCTGTACATGGTAGCTGAAACGTACTTAAAATAATATTATTAATAATAATAATAAATTTGGGAGCCTCCGTGGCTCAGACGGCAGGGCGTCGGCCTCTCACCGCTGGATACCGTGGTTCAAATCCCGGTGACTCCATGTGAGATTTGTGTTAGACAAAGCGGAGGCGGGACAGGTTTTTCTCCGGGTACTATGGTTTTCCCTGTCATCTTTCAATCCAGCAACACTCCCCATTATCATTTCATAGCATTTATCACTCATTAATATAAATCACCTTGGGAGTGGCGACCCCATTGTAATAACAGCCTATATATGTTTCATTCATTACATCCCTGACCCGGTCAATGAGTGGAAAACAGGTTGTAGGTTTTCATTTTCAATAATAAATTGATTTATCTGTTTACCCTCCAGGGTTGGTTTTCCCCTCGGACTCAGCGAGGGATCCCACCTCTACCGCCTCAGGGCAGAGTTCCGGAGCTTGACGCTTTTGGTCGGGGGATACAACTGGGGAAGAGGACTAGTCCTCGCCTAGGCGGCTTCACCTGCTATGCTGAACAGGGGCCTTGTGGCGGGGGGGAGATCAAAAGGGATAGACAAGGAGGAGGGAAGGAGGCGGCTGTGGCCTTAAGTTATATACCATCCCGGCATTTGCCTGGAGCAGAAGTGGGGAAACCACGGAAAACCACTTCGAGGATAGCTGAGGTGGGAATCGAACTCACCTCTACTCAGCTGACCTCCCGAGGCTGAGTGGACCCCGTTCAAATTTCGTGGCAGAGCAGGGAATCGAATCCGGGCCTCCAGGGATGGCAGCTAATCACGTAAAGCATCACACCACAGAGGTGGACATTATTATTATTATTATTATTATTATTATTATTATTATTATTATTATTATTATTATTATATTTTTTCTAGTTGCTTTACGTCGCACCGACACAGGTAGGTCTTATGGCGACGGTAGGACAGGAAAGGACTAGGAGTAGGAAGGAAGCGGTCGTTGCCTTAATTAAGCCCGGTGTGAAAATGAGAAACCATGGAAAACCATCTTCAGGGCTGCCGACAGTGGGGTTCGAACCTACTATCTCCCGAATACTGGATACTGGCCACACTTAAGCGACTGCAGCTATCGAGCTCGGCAGTGGCGTGCGCTGGGTATGCTGTCCAAGGTAGGACGCACTGATTACCGGGCGTAGGAAGTAATTTAAAGTGCATCATTATATAAAGGAATGTAACCAAGCTGTAACCATATAGACTTACCTATGTGTAATCTCATGAAAATTGAAGAACTTCTAACCAGAGCGTACGGTATCATGTCAAATCCTTGGCTGTTCAGGAAACACAAAATAACTAGCGACATCACATCTATAGATTTAGAAAATCAATATAATTTTTAAAGCTGCAATTAACTTATTGAGATGTATAGAAATAGATTATTTATGTCCAATGACAGTACATAATCCGTTAAAGAACGGAAGACAAACGTGCCGTTGCTACGTTTTTGTCTAAAAATTGTTATTTTATTCAGTTTCCTACATCAAAGTGCATAGATTAGTAGAAATCAAGTCTATTTCATGTATCACCCCTCACTATTCAGTTTTAAAAAAACTCTTTGATCTCTTATGTATTTATCAGAAAACTCTCTGTCCTGTTACACTTTTCACCCTTCAGCATAGAAGCCAACTTGAAATACCTCTGACACTAATGCAATAGCATCATGCATTTTACATTGTACACATAGGCCTATCACAAATTGATAGTAACTTATTTGCTACGTTTTTTGTGAGAAGTTCTTCTATTGTCCACTGTATGCTTTACTACTAACAAAACTGTGCATTAAGTCCCTCCACAAGATTTTTGGTTGCTTTGAGTCTACTTGAAGGTGAAATCTAGTAGTCTCTCTTGTTTTGTGAATGTTGTGATGACATTATCATAAAATGTGTCTGTGCTTTTCAGTTGGTGCAGATCTTCCTTTTCTATGGACAGAACTGCCAAGCCTGATAGCCGCTCTTGACTCTGTATTGACCTTTGATAAGTCTTAATCCTCCTGAGGGCTCAATACGATCTTTCAACTGACGCTGTTGTGCTTGGAACAGTTACTATAAGTACACCCAATTTGTACACTTCAGGCAGGGCTGTATCTAATAGTTTGCTTTTCAGAGAACACACTAACTGATGAGGGTGTTGACCATAAAATTCATCAAACGAATACAGCACGGTAAGTTCATTCTTCAATCGGATAAAATCAAACAAGTCTTTATAGGACAGTTTAAGACTTTGAAAAGCAGAATGAGGAAAAGTAGCTTTGTACGCTTCATACTTCAGAGGATCCAACAAGGAAGTAAACTGTAATTGGTTTAATGACCCAAATCGTTCGTCTAATTGTACAATAATGTTGTCAAAAGTAGAGTGGTAAAGGAATTTCCTTGACATTATTAGATCTTCTGCCCGACATTGTCGTTTAGTCGGTAGAGAGTCTTCGACACTATGATAGACCAGAGTCTCGGCCCAAATTACGTCGCACTTTTTCCTGAGATTTAGTATCTCTCTTTTGATTTTCTGAACTTTGTGGGAGCAATATAGGACGTCTAAATGCTTGGATTGGAGGATATTGAAGAGGATATCAGTGAAGGTGAAAATGTTGCTAAAAATCAGTAACAAAAAGGAATCAGTGCTGGTTCGAAATGTCATGAAACCTTGTGCCGCTACAACTGTTTCACTGTCCCAGTTTGAGCTTTCATCTAAAACATTCCGAAAGAATTCAAGGAATGAAGTGCGATGATCTTTCACTGTGTGAACAAGACGAGATGAAAAATTCCACCGTGTTGAAGCATTTCTAGGCATCCTCTTTTGCGGTAAATTCTTTCAGTTCATGAGATCTTTAGAGGACTTCTGAAAAATGATTCTAATCCCGTTAAGGTCTGAAAAAATATTCTACATTCCTTGATACAGGAAAATGACTGTGACAAAATCAGATTAAGCTTGTGACTAAATAAATATGGATAAATATGGCCTTCAAAGAGTTCTTGTACTTGTGTGGCCGGCCATCACAGCTGCTCCGTCGAACGTTTGTGCAACCAACATGTAGTTTAAGTCAAACTCAGCAACAATGTTTTTCACTTGTACAAATAAACCACTGGCTGTTTGATCTGCGCTGACATCAGTGAAAGAAATGAACCTTTCGTGAACTTTACCACTTTGAGAATCAACGCACCATCTCAGAGTGGTTGGTAGTTGAGACAAATTCATAATATCTGAAGTCTCGTCAAGAAGAAGGGCAACGAAAATAGCGTGTTTTATATCTGACTTCACTTTTTCCAAAACTACATCGCTGTCTGCCCTTATTAAGTCATTTTGTATCCAGTTTGAAGTTCCGCGGAACAGGGTCGATGTTTCTAGTTGTGTACTTCACGTCGCATCGTAAGTGGCGAGTAAGTTCAATGCACCCAGATAAGCACCCCTGTTCAAGGAATCTTCACCTTCAGAATGTCCACGGAATGGTAATTCGTGAGTAGCTAAAAAACACACAATATCAATCAAACGCTTGAGCACCTTTCTGTTTTTCCGAACGGTCTCATTATATTGTACAGTGCTTGCACGCAATTGAGCATCAAGCTGAATATCAATTCTAGATTTTCCAAACGTAATAGTGCAGAAATGTGTGACTGCGATTTATCATGCTTTTGAATGGCATTGTGCAAGTTACTCAGATTATCATAACCAGTGTCAGACCAAACAGTTCGGTCTCTTGCAAAGAGTAAACTTGGCCAGCAAACAGTTTATTAAATTTGGAACTTCCAGCAATCCATTCTTTTTACTGTACTGTGAAGTTTGGAAATGACGAACGTACTCTTGACTTTCGTTTTTATGCGTCCCTTTAACCTTTACCACTCGTCTGTCGGGTGAGGCCCGACATTACGATATTCCCGTTCCGGTCGCATGTCGGGGGAGACCCGACATGGCGTTTTACCGCCCACCGCTCGTCTGCCGTCTTTTAGCCGACAAAATACACGATGATATACTATACTGCCATCTTTTGGTTCCACGTAGAACTTTGTAGAATCCAGATACTATTCGACAGTCAGTAAAAAATCCATTATTTAGATGGCAGTGTAGCCGTCAGCTGTCAAATCACGCACATGAAAGCTCGAGCAATAGTAAACAAACATGGCCGCCATGTGCTCTTCTAGTCATATATATGTTGTATATGTCAGGCAACACACAGAACCTCAGAATTTTCGCACCTCTGCTCCTAATGAATATATCTAATAGCATTTCACGATGCCTAAAAGTGAACTGACGATGGTCGGTATGTGTACCGTAAACCAACATGTACCTGATGCTGACGGCTGGCACAATTATAGATCAACAGATTCAGATTTCAAGAAATTGCCGTTTATAGTGGTTTCAGCCTACAAACTACCGCGAGGTATGAAAACAGAGACTGAATAGAGTTTTTCAATTGATTTTTAGCGATAATTTGTACACTAAATTATTCACGAAACCAATCGGAATGCGATAACGGTAACAATAATAATAATAAAAATGTAAAATAATTCGTCTTAAATTCCACATATTGCTTTTATTTGCTCCAGTATAGCTTGCTGTAAACGTGTATAGCCTAACTACATCATTTAAAATCAAGTGCTATCTCCAAAATCGTGAAATATTAATACATATCATATAAGATAAAAATGTACATTTAAAATACGAGTAGTAGAGGCAACACAGAGAACTTTAATTCGAGGGGTAAGGGTTAATTTTGGGCATATCTGGAGAAGATTTTCCAGATTGAACAATTTCTAGTTTCTCACATGGCATATATTACGATAGTTGAAACTAATACGACATTACCGTACCGTATATTTCACTAATACTTCTACGTAAATACACAATTATGCACTCATGACACAGCACTGTCCACGTTTCATGTTATTATTATGAAAATTGTTAGAACGTACGCCCCTACAAACACGCCACATGGTCCACAACAACGCTGGTACCTACTATATAGTAGGCAAGTTTTTCTCACACTGTTACATTTAAGAAAAAAATAATTTTCAATTCTAAAATGAACTGGGTATTCGTACTTTTAAAACGTTCTTCACTGCTGTTAGATATCACTCGCAAGAGCTGTTTCAGCAATAAGCCAAATCACAATAATTAAACGTATCATAAACCAGCACAAAGTTGCTTCACACTGCTACACCATGCGATCAAGCCGGGCAGCGTTGAGTTGTCGGCTTACCGAGCTCACTTTTACTGGCGCGGTTACTACGCATGCGTCACTTTGAACACAACGCTGGGCGAGCCAAGCGGTACGTGTGTCGCGTACCCTCGCTAATGCAGAAATTCGTACTGCAGAATAATATTCCTGCATACTGCAGGAAACCATACTGCAGCAAATGCTCTTAGTTAAAAAAAAAATAGTACTGCCAGTTTAAAAAAAAATAGTATTGCCAACTGACAAGATAAAATTATTTGTTGCACTTACAGTTGCATTATTGCTTACTTTGCTTCTCAAGTCCAACGGGTAAGCCCGGCTTAGCCTGCATACCCACAATGCACGCCACTGGAGCTCGGTATTATTATTATAATATAGCAATTGAATGAGTGCACTTTTTACACACATGACCACTTCCTTTTAAAATTTAAAATTTGGTCTTTGAGCTGTAAAAACGGTGGTAGGGTGATAGTAATTACATTTTTATACAGGAAAAACTGAACAGTTTTTAAAGCCCGAAACATAAATATTGATAGGCCTATTTGAACGGAAATAGCCAAATTTTCACTCCTGATTCACCTTAGCGTAGTTTACGGTAATATTTGCTTAAGATGTATTTGTTTAAAGAAAATATCCTTAAGGCTTATTTTTTAATGTGGTTTATGATGCTGGAAATGATGAAAACTCTCGCGTATTCTGTGTCAATCGCATCTTAAGATAACTTATGTGTACTGATGTCTTGTATCTGTTACCATGTGCTAGCATGGTTTTGCTACTCCGCTCCAAGTGCGTGTGATTTCGTTGTTGACATTGTTTATTTTGTGTGTAGACAGAGTATTTATTTACCGGTGCCCGTGTATTATTCCCCACAACTGTCGTGTATGGTAGAACGCTTACGTAAGTGCCAGACAGTGAACACGTTTTTTTTTTTTTCGTAATGGAATTCTGAGGAACCTTGAATACGGTATTGTTCGATAATATTATGTGGGATATCGTTGTTATAAGAGGTACACGAGCGACATTATCACCCCATCGTGTGTTTCGAGGACCGTATCTTGCATAGGACCGGACTCGAACCAACATGCGCTCATTTACAAAGCTAGGCGGCTAGTACGACATTCTATAAACTTGGTACTTCATCGTCTTGCGGAACGCCTAGCATGAGCAGAAAACAGCTGCCCAGTGCCCAGCGGCATCGCCAGCCTACCTAGGTGGAGAAAAGGCATCTACGAGAGACAGAGAAACAGGTAAACTTTCCAATTTTTTATAACTCTTCTCCCTGCTCCATCACCAGTTGAGAAATGTGCTGTCATGTGATCATTAACACGGCACGCCATTGGCCATTTGCGTGCGTGCTTATTTTGTCGTTCAAATGAACGAGGTAGTTCATTTGTGCTCTCGCGGCATTTCGTTCAAATGAACGACGTAGTTCATTTGTGCTGTCTTCATGGAAGCAGCCCTCGCAGCATTTCGTTCAAATGAACTAGGTAAAGCTATCTTAGCAACAACACCAGCGGCGCAAAAGAGATAGTATTCCGTGCTGGACGTGAGCTAGTACGTAAGTTTTACAGTAGATGGTGCTTGCTTACGTCTTCGTCCTTTAATATGCTGTATGCTCGCGTGAACGACTCGTTCAAAATATTTGAACGAACTCGTACCAGTTCAAATAAACGAGTCGTTCAAATCAACTAGTTAGTTCATGAACGCCCCAACTCTACCCCCCATGTGAATAGCCTTAAGCTTGAAGAATGGATTTGTAACTGCGAAACACAAACTAGAACAGAAGTCCAACAAACGCTTCCCATTCCCCTTAGCTTAAGTGTTACCCGACATTTACCAATCACCCTTTCGAATACTTCAGTTCTATTTCCAACTCTCGCATTGGTATCGCCCATTAGCACCCTCCTCATCCTTGCTGTTGACCCTGACTACGATGTCACTCGATGTTTCATAAAACTTGTCAACTTCATCCTCATCTGCAACCCTCACATGGTGAATATATTGAGACAATTCTCGTCGTAATTCCTCCAACTGCCATATATACCCACAGCGTTCGCTCATTCACGCGCCTAAAAGAAACTATGCTGCGTACAGTAGTTTTCCACATAAACAGTCCTTCCACTTACTCTGCCCTTCCCTTTTTAACACCTATCTCTTCCCCGTTATCTCTTCTTACCTGAATATCACTCACGGTACACCTAGTATAACCGGATTCGTCCCGTTTGCTGCAGCAGCCAGTTTTACTTTCTTTCTTCCACTAGCACCATTAATATTGATAGTTCCCCATCGAATTCAATTTCGTTCGACAAGTTGTTTCAAAGGAGTCCTTCGCCTGTCAAATGAGACTGGGACTCCATTACTCCCATAGCTCGGAGGTTTGCTTCAAACGTTCTGAACTCGGTAAATTCATGAAGCAGGATGGTATCCTACTTACACATAGTCACAGTGACGATCTCTTCTTTAACGGGTTAGGGACAACCAGTAGAATTTTCGTCCTAGCCTCCTGAGCACAAGAAGGACCATTGCAGAGGTTATGTCCGAAAACCCAATCCCGTTCCATAGCAATTGGCATCCCGACCGTCAGGACCACTTACTAGGGCACTCAGCCCTTGCCCATGGTTCACGAACTAGAACGTGACCAGAGTAACCGACACCAATAACCATCAATTATTATTATTATTATTATTATTATTATTATTATTATTATTATTATTATTATTATTATTCACCAAAAGGTGACAGGAGAAAGGAAATCGAGTATAATGCAAGTTCCATGAAATCTGGGAGCAAGCTTGCCCGCGGTAACAAAATGTTTAACCATAACCTGATCTCCAATTTCTAAATTGGTGGTTCTTTGTCCACGGTCATACCAAAGTTATACTTTTTTATGAGAGGCCTTAAGGTTATTTCTAGCTTTTCTCCATAAATCCCAGATATTGTCTGGGTCTGTTGCATCTGGCAATAGCTCATTGATCGACTACAAATTTGACAAAGGGATATTTGGGACAAACTTAAAAGAATGAGGAAGTGGAGGATACTTGTGAGACACATGAACAGCCCAGTTAAAGGCTAATGATAACCAGTGTAAGGAAGTGTCCGAACGAGAATGATCTTCGTGGTGGAAAGCAATAAGGGCAGTTCGGGGATTATTATTAACCCGCTGGGCTAGAGATGGCTGTGAGTGGTACGCAGACGTCATGACATATAAATAGACAGATCGAAACAGAACTCATGAAATAAATTAGAGGGGAACGCATTAGCGATATCAGAAACAATATATTGTCAGGGTCCAAAAGATGGAAAAATAGTGTTGAAACAAGAAACAGTGGACTGATCAGGGTCATTCCTAGTTGGAAACAGCAATGAGAACCGTGTGAAACGATCCACACACACAAGAATGAATGTATTCCCATTCCCTTTAGATTGAGGCTAGGGTCCGGCGTAATCGATGTACAATCGCTAATTAAACACGACTTACATGCTTTAACCAGTTCCCTAATCTCGCTGTCCATACTCTCCCAGACAAACACTTCCCTTATGTTTTCTCTTGTTTTGAAAATGCGCAGATGTCCATCTAATGGGGCCTCATGGCAATACTTGAAAATCATAGGCGCTAGAACAGCTGGAACAACCATTTGCATCTTGTGATCACGCCTCGAAGGGCAACACCGAACCCCATTCATCAAAAAAAATAGACAACGTATTCCTCAGAAGCAAGTATTTCTGTAATAGGAGCCAGCACTGATATTCACGTTGGTATTTCGCTATATCATGAAATAACAAAGGGGCATCAGTTAGTATCGCACTTATAATAGGAGGTGTGGGAATAGAAGACAAAGGGCTTTTCTTCGAGTCAAGAACATCAGAATCGCCGGAAAACATTCGGCTTAATCCATCTGAGACAATATCTTCAGATCACCGAATGTCTCGCACGTAAAAGTGAAACGATCATATCCGGTTCGCCCGGTACGACGGTGCCTAGACAGAACCCACCTCAGTGAATGATTGTCAGTCTCTCATTGAAATTTAACATGCTCAAGGTAAAGACGAAAAATTTCTAAGCGGAATGGGAACACCAGTCCTTCTAACGCGTACGTAGCGTACTTGGCGTCTTGAGGTGGCAAGGTTCTAGACGCATTGTCCATTGGCCGCCATCCTAGTTCAGATTCCTGAAGAAGAACCGCAGTGACCGCGGATGGAGAGGCGTCTGTGTGTACAATTAACTTCTTGGAGAAATCTGGCATAGCCAAGACCGGGGCGTTACCCAGAGCAAATTTCAGATCCTCTAACGGTGCTTGCTGCAACGGCCCCCATTCAAACTTGACAGCTTTCTTGCGGAGACGGCTTAAGGGCTGCCGCCCTATTGCCGAAGTTGGAGATGAATTTCTTAAAGAAATCTAACAACCCCATTAGCATCATTACAAGGCCTGAAGTTACGGACTGCATGCGTTCTGGAATGATCGACTGAAACTCCATCAGGTGACACAATATGCCCCAAGTAGAACACAGATGATTAATCAAAGGATTCACTTTACAACTTCACCGTCAGTCCAGCATTACGAAGGCGTTTTAGAGCTTCATCTAGATGAGTTAAGGGTTCTTCAAAGGTCTCAATAAAACAACATATTGTAGATAATGATACAGATATACTAATTTAATATCCCAGAAGGCCATATCTAGCAGCCTAATAAGAACCACCGTACCCATGGTGAGGATAAAGGCACGCGGTTGTATTCATACAGATTCCAGTCGGTAGCGAAGGCAGTCAGATGATGTTTTGGTTCTTCCACCAGACGTATCTCATTATAGGCTTGGTGGAGATCTAAGGTGGTGAAGAACGTAGCCTTCCGAAACAAAGAGAAACATGAATGCTTGTAGAACAATCTTACTATTTAACGCCCTGTAATCAATTACTGGCCTGAAGCCACCTGGAGGTTTCGACACCAGAAAAATGGTTACAGAATACGCCGACTTGGAGAGTCAAATGACATCATCCCTCAGCATTTGGCCAATGATTTAATTGAGGACCTACATTTTCGGCGGAGAAAACCTGTAGGGAGGAAATCTTACGGGGACCGAATCCGTAGCCTTAATCTTGTATTCACTTAAGTCAGTCACACCTAGATTTTCCGAAAATACGTCGGAAAGTGACCGACATATTTTAAGAATGCAACTTGCCTGATCCTCAGGTAGATGCCCAAGGTCAAACGACATCTCACTCTGGGGAGGCGAAATAATAGAAGATGCTACAGAATTACATTTCAAAAGAGGTACCGAATATGAAAATGACTCCTAGATTGGAATGTGCGGAATTTACTTTTAACATCGTGCATAGAGGAATGTGACAGGAAATCTGCTTTTAATATCATAGGGAATGGCAAACTTTTAGCAACAAATAACATAGATTTCCACGTAAATTTTGAAATACGAATTTTGGCATAGATAAATCCAAAAATTTCTAGTGGGGAAGAGTTAGCCGAAACACATTATAAAGATGAAACATATTCAGAAAATTTACAACAGTATCACAGATTCGAATGTCATTCTATCAAAATGATGGACATAATATTTCCTGAATCTAAAATGACCGTGACCAGTGCGGTAGCTCAATTTTGTGGAAGGGCACGAAGTCTGGAGTATCGGAGGCAATTTTGAGGCATTCTTTAGGACCTTCGAAGATTGTCTTCCTTCTTCATTATGTGCCATAGTACCCTCAGGTACTGAGCCTTCAGATGCAGATATGGGTGAGGACGCAACCAAGCACCCTAGTTATAGTAATGGCCACTTAATGGCCTACATTAAAAAGTAAATATCACCGCCCGAATCTCTTTCTTAAGGCTCATCACTCCCGCCAACATGACAAGTTACATATTAAAATCACCAGACATAACAATAACAAACTAACCTCACTGTATGCATCCATCATGAACGATCTCTTACAGCATTAAATGATATAATTTAAGATGAAATAAATCAAGATATTCATAATTAAGGCAGTTCCCGCGCTCAGTGAGGAAATCATATGGGGATCGAATCCGTAGCCTCAATCTTGTATTCACCCATATCTGCATCTGACCGCCAGCCTCATATGCGGTGTCCATGTCCTATGCCGCCAAGGCCTAATGAGCACTTTTTACCTTGCAGTAAATTATTCGTAATAAATTCTGTTCAATTTATGTAAATTGGATGGGCATTTTCTTTCTCGAAGGTAATGCTTCGGGCATTTTATTGACGTAAATTAATGCACCTTTATTTTATAAATGCTTATTTTATGAAGTGATAATTCAAATAAATATTTCCTTTCTTTGAAAAATAAATTATTTCATGATCAAAAACCGGTCAGAAATATATTTTTACTATCAAATCTGCATTATTTTAGAGAGGTGGTGTTCCCTATGCTACATATAAAAATATAGGGCCTTATGTACAATATTACAGTTACAATATTTTTTAAAATTATTATTATTATTATTAAATTACCGTGAAATTTTCTAATCCTACATTATATGCAAATGCTGCAGTTCCTGGTTCGTTTTAAGTAAAAATGATTACTAATGTCTATTTCACACAGATTTAACGCTCAAAAATTCATTTTTGCCGTAAAATTATGACACAAAAATTATTTAATAATATTTACACATATTCATTACGTGTTCTAGCAAATGTGCTTAGGGAGGAACAAAGGGTTGTACACCCTCCTTACATTGTTCACAAATGTATCTGGACTTTGTCCATTTACCACCTTGACTAGTACTAATCTTTCTGAATACGGAACAGTTGCGTTCCTTTTTTTCGTTAAAATAGTAAGGGGTTCGTTACCCACCCGCGGGAGCTGAATTGCCGCTCGGCCACCAAGCTACTCGGCAGCCAAGTTCCTCAACCAAACTTGTTGTATGTAGTCTTTTTTAATCCAGTACTAGTCCAAAACATGTATTATACATTATTAAAACGAATAAATAACTTGGAAAGTATTTTTTCCGGAACGTCCGATCAATCGGATGTTGGCGATTTTAGACTGAACATCGGACGCCTGATCAATCGGACGTTGGCGATGAAAGGGTTAAGGAAATAAACACACATTCTCACTCCTGCTCAAATTAATTTTACATATCAATCAATCAATCAATCAATAAATCAGTCAATCAATCAATCATTCAATCAATCAATCAATCAATCAATCAATCGTTCAATGAATCGATCAGTTAATCAATCAATAAATCAATCAATCACTACTGATCAGCATTTAGGGCAGTTGCCCAGGTAGCAAATTCCCTATCTGCTTTTCTCCTAGCCTTTTCTTAAATGATTATTAACAAATTGGAAATTTAATGAACATCTCCCGTGGTAAGTTATTCCAATCCCTCACTCCCCATCCTATAAACGAACATTTGCCCCAATTTTACCTCTTGAATTCCAGCTTAATCTCCATGTTGTAATCTTTCCTACTTTTGAAGACACCACTGAAACTTATTCGTCTACCGATGTCATTCCGCCCCAACTCTCCGCTGACAGTTCGGAACATACCACTTAGTCGAGCAGCTCGTCTCCATTATCTCAAGTCTTCCCAGCCCAAACTTTGCAACATTTTTGTAACGTTATTCTTTTGTCGGATATCATCCAGAACAAAACAAGCTGCTTCTCTTTCAATTTTTTCAGTTCCTTTCTCCCTTAAATAACCAGTAAGAGAGATTATTCGGCATATTCTCAGTTTTCAGGCTGGTTGTATCTTAAAGCTTATCCAGGAAACATAGAGGAGAACTAATGTGCTCAGCTATGTGGATGGAAATTAGGTCAGCTTTCAGACTCATTGCTGAATTGAGAATGATAATTTTAATAGTTCTACTAACTACTTCTATGGTTTCCATAAACGCCGAGGAGCCAAAATTGCGTCCCGCAAGCATTCTTTTACGTACCTGTAGTTCTGCAGACATGAGACTGTCGTATTTGAGCACCCTCAAATACCGCCAGACTCTAACCCACCAACCCGAGCTAGTCAGACATTCTCTCCTTCGCCAGCTTAAATTAAATTTCAATATTTCCTGACTTTATTTTGATGTACGCATTACTATAACCGTATTCTCAAAGGGAGGGGGCAGGGAGAGAAACCGAGATTGTATATTTTATTGCAATTTCCATAAGTTCAAGGACTTGCCATGTAGGTCCTTTTGCTTGGATGTTGTCTTCTTCTTTCTTTAATAAGCATTAGGGGACGGGGGATACATTTTAAACGTATGTGTGGCTTGCAAGTTGGTGTATCTCGAGCTTCCCACATTAGGGAAACCCAGAAAATCTACAGGGGCAATAATGAGTGAAACACAATTACCAGATTTTTATATATATTGGCTTAAATCACTCTGATTAAAGACAAGTTGTAAGGCAAGAATGGGATAGGAAAGAGGGCTAGGACTTACATGAAAGGAAGAGATCTTCGCCTTAATAAAGGTACAGCCACAGAATTAGCCAAAAGTGAGAGTGAGAGTACCACGAAAAGAAAAGCACTTCAGATCTACTGACTGAGGATTTCGAAACCACCACCTCCCGAATCAACCTCTCAGCAATGTGATCGAACTGCACAGACAATTCACTCAGTTTCTTGTGACGCGCAATACCACATGGGCTTAGTCTCTCCCAAATTACACAGATTGTATTTGTACCATTTACACCTGTATATGGATCTTCAGTTCTTCAGTTATACCAGGTGGCTCTCGAACGCCGTACTTTCTACTTATAAATGCCCCGCATACACAAATGAAGAATGGGATGCCTACGAACTGATTTTCACAGGGGAACTCCTGACAGCGGGCAGGTTACGTCAGAATATCAAGAGATATGAAACGGAGTGTCGCTCGCAGCATGTTACTCAGCGTTCCCGGTCTAATGCACCCCTTGCATTAGTAAACATCGTTTTTGACCGCATAGTTCTAGGGTGGTGTATGGTACAGCCGCGCCATATTTATTGTCTGCATATCAGCAATGGCTACTGTGAATAGCAATGGTGAATACACAGACATTATTTTAACTGAACAACCTAGTCGGAATGCAACAGAAGCTCCAAACGGACGTACGCCTTCTACACTCATATTTCGCGGAACAGTATTAGTTTTTGTTCCATACGATCAACTCTTATTTCGAGTTGAATGTCTACATGTGTATAAATTAATAAGTTATTAGATTCCATTTACTGCATCTTTGGCGTGTCTACAAACAGTAGCGGCGGGACAGTCGCTCCCACCCCAACTTTGTAGAGTAAATATTACATTTTATTCCACTTTAGTCAGCTGGAACTAGGAATCATTTTAGAAAAGCTATTTGTACAAACCTTGTTGTCTTATATGCTAAATCTTTGCTTTATTGTATAGCGCTACGGCAAGTGGGCCCGTTGTGTAGGGTAGCATGCGTGCCTCTCACCCGGAGGCCCCGGGTTCGATTGCCGGTCAGGTCAGGGATTTTTACCTGGACCTGAAGGCTGGTTCGTGGTCCACTCAGCCTACGTGATTAGAATTGAGGAGCTATCTGACGGTGAGGTAGCGGCCCCGGTCTCGAAAACCAAGAATAACAGCCGCCAGGATTCGTCGTGCTGACCACACGACACCTCGTAATCTGCAGAACTTCGGGCTAAGCAGTGGTCGCTTGGTAGGCCAAGGCGCTTCAAGGGCTGTAGTGTCATGGGGTTTAGGGGAGGGGGCTACGGCAAGTAGTGGAGACACGGCATGTGCTGTAGGGGTACATATTTTTGCCGAGGCCGAGGCCAATGAGTTATAATTCACCCGCTTGCCACGCGCATTCGTCAGTCTGGTAGTTTCTTTATTGTCTGTTAGTATCTTAGTGTGTATTCAAATACTAAATGATTTTTAATTGCATAGTCATGCCGTACATCTATGTAATTGTACCGGGAGAGCTGGCCGTGGGATTACGGGCGCGCAGCTGTGAGCTTGCACTCGGGAGATATTTGTTTCGAATCCCACTGTCGACAGCCCTGAAGATAGTTTTCCGTGGTTTCCCATTTTCATACCAGGCTAATGGTGAAGCTGTACCTTAATTAAGGCCACGGCCCCTTCTTTCCCATAAGTTATATCTGCGTCGGTGCGACGTAAAGTTAATTGTAAGAAAAAAGATATATTTAATTGTAATTTCAATTTCAACGCGAGAGAATACCAACTGTACTTTCACCGGACTAAATTATTTCGTTTGTATTATGTTATTTTATATGCAAATGTAATTAATCTACCTCTTGGCTTAATCGTAATAATAGTTTGTTTTTTTGAAATTTTGATTCAATACTGTTTAATAAAATTTTCACCAGGTCTCACAAACATACTGCGGGGAATTTACTTAATAAATAATACAACACAAAGAAATAATTTAGGAACGTTGTTTATAGCTCCCGTTGAAACGCGATTACAACTGAACACTTTTTTACTATTGGCTTTACGTCGCACCGACATTTATAGGATTTATGGTGACGATGAGACAGGAAAGGGCTACGCGTGGAAAGGAAGCGACCGTGGCCTTAAATAAGGTACAGCCCCAGCACTTGCCTGGTGTTAACATGGGAAACCACGAAAAACCATCTTCAGGGCTGCTGACAGTGACCTCCCGCGTGCAAGCTCAGAGCTGCGCGCCCGTAACCCCACGGCCACCTCGCTCGGTATTATTAAATGGAATTACGGCATGATTATGCAATTAAAATCATTTAGTATTTGAATACTCACTAAGAAACTAACAGACACTAAAGAGACTGCCAGACTGATGAATGCGCGCAGCAAGTGGGTGAATTATAACTCAGTGGCCACGACCTCGGCAAAAAAGATGTACCCATACTACCCTTCATCACAGCACATGCAAAGTCTCCACTACTTGCCGTAGTGCTATACAAATTGGTTAGCCGCGACGAACAGCATTTTGTGTGTATTTCCATCAATAATTATGTTAATAATTAAAGAAAATAAACGAAGGAATTAACAGATAAGATAACAAGGTTTTTACAAATAGCTCTTTTAAAATACTTCCTAGTTCCATCTGGCTAATGTGAAATAAAAATATAATGTTTCCTCCACAAAGTTGGGGTGGTGGGGCGACTGTTCCTCTTCACCCCACCTCCTAATCGCCGCTACTGTTTGTAGACACGCCAAAGATGAAGAAAAGGAAATTTAATAACTTATTAATTTATACACGTGTACACATTTCACTCGATGGAAGTGTTGCTGGTATGAAACAAAAACTAATACTGTTCGGTGAAGTAAGTGTGTAGAAGGCATACTTCTGTTTGGAGCTTCTGTTGCATTCCGACCAGATTGTCCACATTAAAATATTGTCTGTGCATTCGTCGCTACTAATCACACTAGCCATTGCTGATATGCAGACAGCAAATATAGTGCGGCTGTACCATACACCAGCCTAGAACTATGCGGTCGAAAACGATGTTTACCAATGCAAGTGGTGCATTAGACCGGAAGCGCTGAGTAACATGCTGCGAACGACACTCCGTTTCTTATCACTTCTTATTTTGATGTAACGTGCCCGCTGGCAGTAATTCCCCTGTGAAAATTAGTTGGTAGACTTCCCATTCATCATTTGTGCACGCGGGGCATTTATTCGTAGAAAGTACGGCGTTCGAGAGCCACCTGGTAAATATAAGAAATAACATTATGTAATGTAATAAAAGATACTTCCCTAGTCTCTAGTCTTATTAGTGCAAGTATAATAAACCAGATGATTCATTTTGTTTAAAGGGGCCTAACATCCAGGTCATCAGTCCCTAGTGTTATGAAATGAGACGATATATAATGAGAATTTAAAAGTTCATAACCATCCACTGACCAGAATACAAAGCGTGATGATGAAGAATAAATGTGTGGGTATGAATTTAAAACAATCGGTGGATCCCACCCAGATACTATCATAAACGAAAGTATTACTGACCAACGGACTGCTTCTAAAGTACAATTCAGAATCGAGGGTGCTTGTTGTCTAAAGGGGTCTAAAAATCTGGTCAACGGCCCCTCATAAATACACTTAACGCTAGTAAAGTAGAATCATAGTATTTGTCATGTTGCTGTACTAATCAAAAATAGCGTAGACTCACGGTGTTCCACACATTGTAGTACTACACACAAGTATTTTACTTCGCATAGGTAACGCGGACCTATGGTGTTTCTCACATTATGGCGCTACGCATAGGCAACGCAAACCCATGGTGTTCCTGTCCCAGGTGTATTAATCAGAGTGCCGTTATTCCCGTGGTGTTCTTCATATAGTGGGTACTAATTACAGGCAACGCAGACCCGCGGTGTCGCTGATATAGTGGTACTAATCACAGACAACGCCTAGACCCGTGGTGTTTCTCACAATGGTACTAATCACGGGTACCGGAAAACCCATACAGACTCACCTTATGTTGCTACTAATCACAAACCTATTGTGTACCTATCATAGTGGTACTATTCGCAAGTAAAGGCGACCCATGGAGTTCCCCGCACGACGGTACTAATCGCAATTAGTTTCATGGCTCTAACACTAACATCCCTGGGTCGCCCCTTACAGTCGCCTCTTACAACAGGCAGGGTATACCGTGGGTGTATTCTTCGTCTGCGTGCCTCACCCACAGGAGGTGTATAACGAATCTATTTGGGAAGAAATACTTTTATGTTGTATCTACATCATAAAGAAGTCATATTGTCATAGCAATAACTATATACAATAAAATAAATGAATACAAAAAGATAAGCATAATTTACTATATTAAATATTAGTTACTATATTAAATATTAGTTTATTTACATTTTAATAGATGTTTAGTAATAATAATAACAACAACAACAAAAGTATTCAATAAAGATCAATATAGGTAATTTACAACATCAAGAGCCATTCCATTGTCACTGAATTACAAAGAAGGGAGTATGAATAAACAAACATAATAAACATGTATTTTGAAAGCATAAAGCAAAATCATGTCCGCCATTGGAAGGGTGATAGGTAAAGGCTTCAGTTGGTTCTGCTTCAAAATGTAACACTGCATTTCCTACTGCTTGTAGGAAGTGGTTTCTTTTCCTGTCGGGAATAGCACATGTTTGCCCTACTTTCATGATGTTATTAAGGTAGGGTCGTATTCTTTTCGCCAGTGTTTCCATGAAGTGTTTGTAATCGGTGTTGAGGAGTATTATCGGGCGGAAATCCGATACAGTTCGTGGTGCGGAGTCTTTGTGTATAATGATTATAATTCCTTCATTAGCGCCTGTGCAATCTTGTAGATTAGCGAACAATATTTGCATCAGTGTTAAAAGCGTTGTTTTCGTGATGATCCAGTTCTTTTTGTAGAAAAAAATATGTCAGACCATCAGGGCCTGGAGCTGATGTGTTACTGGCCGTTCGTAGGGTCTCGAATAGTTCACTTTCTTCAGTTGGACGGAGGATCTGCTGCCTGTCATTATCATTGAGTTGTTGTTCGGAGAAAGACCGAATGGTCGTTTGAACTAGCGGGGATTTCACACAGTCCCGGAACGTTTCTCTAAAGTATTTCTCAGTTTCATTTAGACAGTCTTTAGTAGATAAAAGTCGTCTGTTTTCATCTGTATGAAGAGTAGATATTATTTTGCTATCCCCGTTTCTTTTTTCATGGGCTATATGAAAAAGCTGAGTTTTTCTTATGCTAAGGGTGAATTAGAACACGAACGAACTAAAGAACCGTGTAGGATGTTCTCCTGAATGCCTGTTGTTCTTCGTTTAACTGCGGCTATGTGACAGTTTACGTTGTAACCTGCTTGTTGACGCACCATAAGGACAGTTAGTATAGTGTAATAAGAGTGCAGAGTTTTCCGTCTGTTGCTTGCTTTTCTGCTGCATGTTTCTTAAAGAAGGTTTGAATCGCCGGTGTAAGCTTATGCAACCATTTGTGTACAGTTAAAGCACCCTGTTGGATGAGACGACTGAGCATATTCGACCACATCCGTTGAAAGTTCTGTTTCACTTGCTCGTCATCAAGGAACGTATTAATTAATTTCCAATATCACTTCCCGATAACAGGTTTTCTCCTAGTGGTACGAATTTTCAGTAGGACAGCGTGATGATCACTGAAGAGTATTATTTAGCACTGATGTCATGTACGTGCGGTGCTAGGTCTCTGTTTACGTAAAATCTGTCAATTCTAGAAGCCGATGCTCCTCGGAAAAATGTAAATTGTAAGAAATTGTCGTGTTTACTTTCCCATCCATCACGAAGCTCTAAGTCCTGACATATCATTTCAAGCGCTGGAGGAGGGCTGAATTCTCCTCTCTGGTCTTTTGCCCGTAAAACACAAATAAAATCCCCACCGAAAATTAAGTCTTTGGAGTTATGTCGTAAAAAGAATGGTAGTTGTGTGGTCAGAAATTCCTCTCGCTCGTGACGACGATGTGTTCCAGAGTGCAGGTAGATGTTTATATACAGTGTGCTATCTTCTGTTAATATCGATGTGATCCTCCTACTAGGGTGTTTTTCACAAAGTTTCATGTGTAATCCAGATCAGTAAATAATTGCTGTACCTCTCGAGTCTTCCCCAGGATTGGCAATATATTGGTAATTGTTCCTAAGGTAAGGCAAAATAAAGACCTTAACTTCTTGTAGGAAAAAGATATCGATGTCATAATCTCTAATAAATTATTGTAATGGTACCTGTTTGCCATGACTTCTCAGGCAATTTACATTAAGTGATGCTACGTAATGAAGAAATAGAATGGTAAAGGAAAATAACACAGCGCCAATCGTAATAATTAGTTTGCATATGGAGACAAGTGCTGAAGTTATTTATTTGTAACATGTTTGACAATGTTGGTACCTTTCCTTTTGCCAGTACATCTACCGGCCGCTTTAACCCAGGATCCCTGTGCCTAACTTGAGGTAGTTTTGTTTTCGTAATTTCCATTTCTTCTACCGACGGACGTCTCTCGTTTTCGAAGGTCGGTGATATATATTATGCTCTTCCCCATTTGCATGTTTCTGGTGTCAACACATATCCGCCCACTGCTTCCATATTCTGATTTATTGGAGGTTGTAACTGATAATGATTTGCTTCTTGGGGTAGTTGTGCTGGCAATAATTCATCTGACACGATCGTAGGTAGCCTTTCCGGTTACGGTATTTGATTATTATTATCACAATTGTCGTTCTCAATTATCTGATCCCCCACCTTTTGACCTAACATCTCTGTCTCCCTATGCGTCGCAAAAGTGGCCGGCATAGTGTACAGGTGATCATTATGTGTTTTCTGTGTGGCTTCGTGTAATTCACTAGGTGTCGAACTGTGTGAGTTGTCTTCAGAAGTCAACTGCGTAACTTGCAGTGGAATGCGCTGTGTCGGCTGTTTCCCACTCGCCAAGGTCGCCCAGGTGGGACTAGCAGGATGTTCGGTTTGCTGGACAGGTTGTTTACGTCGTGGGCATTGACCCCGCAAGTGGCCCACTGCATTACAAGACGAACAACTAGTAGGCTGATTTTCGTAACTGATCAGGGCTTTATTCCCACCAATAGACGATATATGTTGCTTTAACATTAATCGAATTGCTCGTTCACCATTATGAACCTTGTACCGGAAACATGAGGTCCATGTTTCATCCTGAATCTAAAACATGGGCCAATATTTACTAATTTGTTCCACAATTATTCTATGTGGTACCTTCATCGGAACATTAAAAATTCGCACCAACTTTGTACCAAGACCCGCAGAATCAATATTCACTTTGCTACGAAATCCATTACTGCGTAAGAATGAGTGCTCACCTGCATAATCCTGTAGCAGTTTTTTACTTGTTTCCTGCTTCTTGCATTTTATGTATATTTGCTGCGATGTAGAATTAAGCTGGATCATCTTGATGTCACTTTCTTGTAGATGCAAGGTGTCGAAAATCCAGTCATGCACTTGGTATGGGGCTGGTCTTGGCGTGTCTCTTTCGGTGAAATTTATCACAATCGTGTTTTTCCTTTCAACTATCATGATCTTTTAACTACGAACACATTGATGTCTTGAACAACCCAACCTGTCACCACTATCAGGTAGTCACACACACGTAATAACAGACCCGTTAGGCCGTACACACAGTTTGAGAGCTCTCTAGCTGCCCTGACTTGCACGCACGCTGGTCCAAGCAGAACTGTCTAGCAGGGAATAGTACTCTTCCGTGATGAGAGGAAGTGTGTACTGAGGATGAAAATCTCATTTCAAAATATTAATGAAATTGCTAGCCACTTAGCAACCTGCTGACTGCGGAGTGTATTGCGGGTTAGGGTAAGTCTCCCCCTGCAGTTACTGGGGTGATCATTTAATGATTTGGTTTTATGATCACCCATAGTTGGTTGATATTAGAAACCTATCAACGTCTCATGATTATCCGGCAAGTAATTCCGGAAAGAATACAACAAACATGCAGCAAATGGGTCCAGTCTGTTTTTAGTGAACTCTTTCAATATAGTTTGCAATTTTGCCTTGTCAAGTTATTATGTGCTTTACGTCGTAGCAACACAAATGGGTTTTTGGCGACGCTGGGACAGGAAAGGCCTAGGCTTGAGAAGGAAATAGCCGTAGCTTTAATTCAGGTACAGATTCTGTATTAGCCTTATTTGAAAAGGGGAGTCACGCAAAATAAACCCATCTTCATGGCTGCCGACAGTGGGGTTCGAACACACTACCTCCCGCGACTCTAAACGCACGGTTAACACGCCGCAATAGTTTAGTTCGGCATGGAAGCGTCAAGCTCATGTTGAAAACAGGTTTTTTTTGCCAATTTTGTCACGCAAGATTACGAGCTAGCCTCGTTCTGGTCTGCTGTTATTTGCTCAGCAAAGTGTAAATATCAAAGATTTAAAAAAGGAAAGGTCATGGAATGAAATAAAACTGCCAATTTTAAAGTTTTAAATCAATCTTTCGATTTTCTTATATCCACCCATTCATACCCGCACCTTCTTTCAGCTCTGTAAACCACGATGTCCCCGTAACAGTTACTAAAACTCTCATCACCAAACGGTTCAATCAACGCACTTTCAATGTATTCATGAATAAGTGCCTGACGGTAGGGTTAGGATGTACTCGTCGTAGTAGAACTTGTTTCCGCCATCTCGCACGTTATAGATGTTATTGTAGCTTTCGGATGATACTAGCCCAAGAATATGTAGCCGATGATTGAGTTCAATCGGTGGTTTAAAATAGTCAGTTGTTTAAAGTCCTTCTCCACGTACAGTAAACGTTCTTGCAACGATTATCATCATGTGCACACTAATGCCTTTCGTCTTCAGTCTGGGTTTAATACGAGAACATTGGACTTTATCGCACACACATGCGTGTATTGAATTTTTGCACACGCCTTTATTGTAAACAATGTCTGCACTGCTTCCGAAATATTGTATGAGCTCAGATGGAGCGGGTAAGTCTCCATTACTATCGAAATACCACAATTTAGAGTTATGTTTCACGAAGGCAACCTAATGAGTTCCGGGCCCACGACTGTCGTCTAAGTTGATTACAGCAATCTCAAGGTTCCGTTAGGGCATGCTGGTAGCTGATCTCGCATATACACACAGCGAAAATCGTGAATTCCTTGTTGATTAGCATACGTAGCACCTACTTCTTGGGACTGAGCTCGATGTGGCAGTGCATTCAGTAGGCGTTATATGGCGATATGTAGATACCAACACCTATCCTGTACGGCGCTAGCGTACGTGCAAACCTTTACCTCGCATTGCAATGGCTTCTATCTTCTTATTATGACGGTCACATTCTTTCAATTTCTGCCTCACGTCTTTCACAGCCTTAACAGATCTTGCTATAGCACTGGCACCACCTAGCAGGGATCCTAAAGCCAGCAGTCCAGAAAACAGCCCTGGAAGGAATTCGCCTCGTTTCGGTACAGGAATAATTCGAGCGCGACTGCTAAACATTGCTTTACTCTTACGAGAATTTCTCGCTCTAGCTGCACGTAGTGCTTTAGTAATACGAACTCGTGGATTGTATTCTCCTCGAGTAGATTTTCCCGCAGCCTTTACAACTTATTTCCATCCTACATTCTCAGTTTTATTCTTCATAATATCAGGATACCTTTGTTTCACCATTCTCGGCACGACTTCTCTTGCCAACAGCGATTTATGAGCTGATAGTTACTTGTTGGTACGTCATTCGTGATGTATTCTTGTAATATGCCACTTCTTTATTCAGTCAGCATGAAGATTATAAAGCAGCAAGACACATTACCGTACCTGTCAGTGACATAGTGTCACATCTCCTACCGAGTTCGGCTACAACTACGCAAAGTCGTCATGGAGCATTATTTCCTTCTACAGTTCGATGTTCATAACTGCACCATCAGGATTCTGCAAGACAAATGCTTTACTTACACTTATTACCTCTTTAAACAACATTTAATTTACATTAACATTTTCGCAAAATCACTCTATCAACCATTGTTTACTGCTCTACAACTTATTATGCAAGATCTCGTAAAAGCTAGTTTGAGATTTTATCAATTAAATGCGCGTGAGCAAGTATTGGTACCACATGATGTGCTACCAAATTCCCTTATGATCTTTGACGATGTCACTAGAGAACGGCAGGATGTTTTTGGTGTATACATTAGTAAAAGACGTCATAAATATGTAGATTGTTTTTATTTATGTCAAGCCTATTCTCATGTACCTAAACTGTTGATACGTGACAACGCTCATATTATTGTGCTTTTATCGACAAGATGAACTCACCATGCGACATCATGTGTATGACGATCATGTTAACACTGATATTACATTCAATGACTTTAAACGACTGTGCGCTACATGTTGGTCATCGCAACGTTACGGCTTCTTAGTTATTGATAAAGAGAGTAATAATCATCGCGGACGGTATCGCATGGACTTTTACCATTTTATAAACATCAAGACAGCGGCTACACACTGCACTTGATCTAAAACCGACATCATGTCCATACCAACTTAAGAGATTACTCAGCCTATTATCCATGCGCCAAACAATATTCGACGTAAATTTAAAGAGCTTAAACGTATTCAAGCAGACACTGATTTCAGTTTGAAAACTCAATTCCGTGCAACACTAAAAGTAATTTTTAATTCTGCGTCATCGTCTCAGTCTGAATCAAGTTGTGGTACTATGCAAATATCTAAAAACAACGAGAAGCCAGACGAAAAGCCAGAAGAGAAGCCTGAAGACTAAGAAGAAAAAGAAAAAAGAAGAGAAGCAAGATGAGGATGAAGAGAAGCTGGGTAAGAATGAGGAAGAGGAGGACGAAGATGATGATCTTGACGTCTCTTTACCACGCAAGCGAGTTAAGTTTTAACTACAGACGTTGTTGCTGAAACACCTAATACATCAAAACACGATTTACCTTCCTTGTGTGAGGTGCTAATCACACCGGAGTATCATAATCAGTTGGTGACTTCTATTCAAAACACCTACGGCTCACCTTTTGCACCTAATACAAAAATAATTCCTTACAGGGCAAACCGACACAACCTACGGTATTTGCTATGAAAACGACTGTTTTCGGAAAGGTAATGCAAATGTAAAAATTAATGCTAACACTTTCATTGTAAATTGTGTAACTTATAAAACAACTAGAGGTCTTTTAGAACTCCTTTTTTCCTCGGATACCTGACAAAAATATAATTTTGCAAGATTATCTAAATGCTTTTTGCTACCAACACTACTCGACGTAATTAAATGGGGACATAAGCTGTAAATGCAAATAAGAGTCGCAAGTTTCGCGATTTTATATCTAAGCCGTTTCTTTCGAATCAGCTGTGTGCACGCGGTCCTAATGTTGACTACAAGCCTCTGTTACCCCATGTAGACCTAATTTACTGGAACACCCTAACTTACTCGTACAACCTATGCAACTTCTCAAGATGCCGGTCACACAGGTCATGAATTAGAGATTCAAGAAGTAGAAGAGGAATTACGTCATGCTGGTATTATCGAGTAATGGCTCCTCAAAGCAAGACCTCGCCTGTAAAACTAAGTATCGCACACGAGTTACATAAAGCAGCTCGTCGCGCCTACCGTCGCAGACGCGTATTCACAAGTGGAAAGGATGACTTAGTAGAAATAATTCCGTAAGCCTCTAGCAATAAACTGGCATCGATGTCTACTCTGAGCTCGCTTTCATACAACCGGTGCGTTCTAAGACAGCAGCTCAAGTCAAAGACGCCTTTCAACGTATGGTTCAACAATCAAAACGCTGCCCACGGCTTCTCCAAGCTGACCATGGTAAAGAGTTTTACAGCAACGTTTCTTCTACTTATCTCAAGTCAATCGGCATTCATCACAATTATACGTACAACTATCTCAAAGCTAGCCTTGTGGAGCGCTTTAACCGGACGCTGAAGACTGTGATGTGGCGAGAATTTACACCTCAAGGCTCTTATCGATGGATTGATCTCCTACCTAGACATGTATCTACTTACAACGATACGCCTCATCGCACAATCAGCACAAAGCCACGTCTTGTTACCAACAATACACAACGGTTAAACTCTATTCATCTCATAATCAAAACAGCTGATCCACATCGCCGTCGCTATCAAAAAAGGTGATTATGTTCCCATCAGCAAACATAAGTCAGTTTTCGCAAAAGCATACACCCATAACTGGAGCACAGAAAATGTTCAAATATGCAGAGTTAAGCTTACTAATCCAGTGGCCTATTAACTTCACGATCTTTCACGACAGCCTACCAAAGGAGGATTCTACATAGATGAGCTTCAGGCAACGAAAGATCCTAATTATTATTTAATAGAACGTGTTATTCGTTGTTGCGGTAATAAACTGTATGTCTAATAGCTTGAATTTAATAACACACTCAATTAGTGGATTAATAAAGAGGATGCATTTTAAAACGTTAGTTTAATATTCTTTTTTTCTCTAGAACCTCTCCCTCTCCTCCTTACTATTTCATAAACTTATTAGTTAACATTACTACTACTAGTTAAGATTGCATAAACTCGTTTGTCAACACCACTACTACTAGTTAAGTTAGGATTTGGAATAGTGCTGGACAAGAGAGAAGTTAAAAGAGTAATCAAGCAACACGTGCACAATGTTTTACAAATGTTACTTATTTCAGCGTGTATGTACAATTTCTTCATTCACCACATTAAACCTGTTTAGTCCTTAGATATTTCTCTTCCGTTTTTGTCTTTTAAGACCTCCACCCTGCAACAGTTTCCCTTTCATTGCCACGGCAACGACAAGTGCTGCTATCTTCTCAGCAACTGTAGCATTAGGTGACGTCACACGCTCCATAATTTTACGAAGCAGATTTTCAGCAGTTACATGTCTTATTTCATGTTGATTTGGACGATAAGCAATGCCATGCTCTTTGCAGGCAGCATCTAACATATTAATACCAGGATCACCGCTTGATAAGCAGACGTCAAGTCGAGTTCGGGGGCCACAGTATGGTAACTAGGAAAATGAAGCTCAAAAGTGAGGAGATCAATCACCTTATTGATGAGTCCATGCCCAGCATGCTTCCTCACATTTCTCCCAGCACGTTTCTTCACCTTTGCTTGCAATTATGAGAAGTGTTTACAAGCGAAGTCAAGTCGTTTGTTTTAACATGTACGGCAGTGTCTCACTGAAAGTCTCGCATATTCGTGATGTAAACTTCACTTTTGAATCTCTAACAAAACAGGATCTTGAGTTCACTCACGAGGCACCTTATCCCAGATCTTCTTTACAGTATTCGCAGCTACATTGTCCAAAAATGCATTTGGTAATGCATTCAACACTTCTTCAGTAAAAGTGTTTAGTTTCCTTCTGCTAGCACAAAGCTTTACGGTTCCCTTTCCAACTTCGTTACACTTAGTATCAGATAGAAATGACAGAATGTCTTTACTCCTCAAATGTTTATTTCACACTGTTGTCATTTCGACACTGCTGTTTACAGATGTTGTTCACCTCCGCGAATGCACTGCGACACAACCAATCGAAAGCATGCACACATGTCGTGAAGACTGTTTAAATGTTTCTCCACTATGCTCCTTGACAAGAGTTTAAAATGGTGGACATCCTAATTCATACATCAAGATCAATTCACTCAGGCAACCATTCCTTCTTTTCACAACCAGTAGAAAAAAGAAATGGGCTCTTTTGACAAATAACCGTTCATTATCATAGATAGAAAGCGCTATGGAATTACTTCTTCTTCCCACCGAAGTCCTAAATGTTTTTTCACCCATAGGGTTTGCCTTTTATCTTCATCCATCTGCAAGCAGTAAGAAGATGTTGGGCTAAATACTAAACTCACGACTTTTGGTGCCCACAACACAGTGCAGACCAACACAGCCATCTCTCTGAATACGAATTTGTTTCCGTTCACTTTAAAGCCTTGAACATCAACTGCCAATGTCCTTGTCATGGTGAACTTCAAAGCGATCACCTCTATGTTACAGTATCTTGTCGACTTAATAAAACAATGTCTACTGATAGCACGTACAAAGACATGAATTTGCAAGAGAGAGGGCCTAATAGCGAACAAGTCTAAAGATGCATATCCATGACCACGTGATCACTGCGTGTCAACAACCGTATGGCCTTATTATGTTACATGCTCAGCCCAGTTAGGTTAAGCTTGCACTCAGGAGGAAGACGAGGAGATAGTCATACGCTATTCTGTGGTGATGATGAGCAGGAGGAGTAGGAAGTCTATGAGGAGGATGAGGAGGATGTCTATGTCTATGAGGAGGAGGTGGTTATATCTATGAGAAGGAGGGGAGATAGTCATACGCTATTAAATCTATGATGAGAAGGAGGAGGTTGAGGATGTCTAAAACTATGAGGAGGAAGTCTAAGTAAATGAGGAGGAGGAATAATTATACAGTTGCTCAGCTTCGAGCCCCAAAGGTGTTTCCCGTTGTTACACCCACTATCAATAAAGTACATGTATTAAATATTACACAATCCCCCTAGTCCATGTGCAGCTGCCGTCTTGTTCTTAGTTCAGATCTGAGCTCCGAAGTAACCTTCCGATATTACGCCCCTATGAATTATACAAATTTATTGAGCCTTAGAGCCACCAAAATTTTCGAAGTTCAGATCCAAGCAACACTGAATCACTTTCCAGTGTTACGCCTCCTATGTATAAAGCACATACATTAAGTCTTATAGCCGCCATCCAGTTCCAAATTCAGCTCAAAGCTCCACCAAATCACTTTCCAATGTTACGTCCCCTATGTATAAAACACATGCATTAAGTCTTATAGCCGCCATCTAGTTCCACGTTCAGTTCCAAGTTCTGGGACGTTAAGTTGGTTTAACGCGTGGTCAGCGTAACCTTAAGCCTGCAGTTAGCCCGGGTATCGAACTTGATGTCTGTTAGGTTAATCTTATTCTCTTATGCGGATAGCGCGTGTGTTGAGCTTTGAGTCTCTTATTTTAAAGCTTGTACTCTTAGGCATCGAACTAGGCTCTGTACGGTTAACGCCCTTAGGTCTGGAGTCGAACCAGGGATCTGCGAGTTTAAGTCTAGACACGTCATGCCTGTTAGGTTAAGCTCCCCTCTTAACCATAATCACAGTGGCTGTTAGGTTAAGCTTGCACCCTTATGCATCGAACTTGGGTCTTAGGCCATTAAGCCCAGGGTCGAGAACGAGGTTTGTAAGGTCAAGCCCCTCTAGTGAGGTCATGTGAGGTTAAGTCAGCACAGTCAATGAGATGGAGGCCTCGTACAGTGGGCCGGAGGTGGTGGTGGCGTCAGAACTCCCAAATTTACACTACTGCAGACATCTACACAAGCTCTGGAAGCTGAAATGAAAGCTCAGGTAGTATAGGTGGCATGACATAGAGTCCGCTCAAGAGAATGAACAGAAAGAATGAACGTATTGAGGGAAAGGATCAGTCTACGTCCCCATGCATAGGGAAAGACAGGAAAATAAAGTTCAAGAAGTGAGTCAATTTGTCATCATCTACGAGTCGCGATGATTTTGATATCGAATATTTCATAAAGAATTCATTTTGTAGCGTCTTCATACCAGGAAAACAACATCGAGGGACTTATTACCAAATAAACAGCATCAGAATTACCGTATTCTCAACAAATAAAATATTTCTGTGACAAAACAATGTGTCAGATACAACAAAGAGCGATCGTTGCTGAGAAACGGAAGAGTATAAATGGAAGAAAAATGAAGCGAAAACTTGATGGTGAAGGAGTTGGTGAGTACATGTTACAAGTTATCTTGTGTTCTAGAGCTGATCCCTCTGTAGATGGGGCTAGGTATCCCTTGCCAGCGCCATTGCTACTCTTAGACCCACATGGTGCACCATACGGTAGGATATAAAAATGACGTATTCATATGGACTTTAGAAATATTTTGTTATGGTTTATTATTACTACTATATTTATCATTTACAGAATAAAATTGCTAATCTACACCGCTAAATATCATGCATACGTTTCTACAAATACAGTGTCACACTGTGTCTGCAATTTAGTCTCTCACACTTTTCACTCCTACGGACATCAGATAACAGTAAATATCAGTGAGAACAAGGTAAAGAGTGAAACGATTTCAGAATTGTTACTGTGAAAAGAAAAATGGCGTATGGATTTTAGTGACGGGGGTGTCCGAGGACAAGTTCGGCTCGCCAGATGCAGGTCTTTTCATTCGACACCCGTAGGCGACCTGCGCGTCGTGATGAGGATGAAATGATGATGAAGACGACACATACACCCAGCCCCCGTGCCAGCGAAATTAACCAATTAAGGTTAAAATTCCCTACCCTGCCTGGAATCGAACCCGGGACCCCTGTGGGCAAAGGCCAGCACGCTAACCATTTAGCCATGGAGCCGGACATTGTTACTGCAGGCGCTCTCTACAAATGACTTTGCAGACATGTGAACTTCTTGCATTTAACATATGAGAGCTGAGACTTACTGTCCGTACACCAATAGCAAGTGCTTACCACTTTCTCCTTTTCGCGTTCTTCCAGCTCCCTTCCTTGTTGTTGTGTTTGTTGTCAGCTCTCTTCTGCAAATGGTTCCTCAAAAGTTCCTTTTCGAGAGACTTTAGAATGTTTATGTCTTTCTGGTTGTTAGATTTACATATCATCAGGCTACTGATGGCGGCAAGAACAAGTGTCCTCGCTACTGCGACATATTAAGTCCATCTTGACGTTGTCCTGGTCCTACACATATTAATTAACCTTGATGTAAACACTAAAGAAAATGCACATCTTGAATGTCGCGCACTGTAACATGTTTAAGGCAAATTACAAAAATAATATTAAAAACCCTACATTTCACATCAGAAAACTGGCATAAAAATGCCTGGAATTGTTTTTTCATATTCGTGGACACTACACACAAAACACTACGTAACTCACCACATTTATGTAGTTCACATAATCGGGTGAGCAGTCTATTTCAGCCTCACTCTCATAACCACGGCCTTATATGACCTCACTACTCCGGTATTTACCTTCAAAGACTGGGGGAATCCATGGGAATACCCCAGTCAGGGCACTTGGTCATCTCTATCGGACACTTGGAGATGTGCTACACATAAATGTCGCGCGTGAAGCTAATTGTGCCGACACACACAGTTTCTTGAATAACGTATATCTTGCTACAGATGGAAGGTAGCACTTTGTCATTAGCTGGGTCCCAAGATCCCAATGAACCAACTAAGATGGCATTTACCTCCTCCGATATAAAACGTGTACGAAGAGCCGTCGCCAAGGTCGCGTATTCCTCTCTTTTGGCCTGTCTGGCATATTCGACAGCAGATTTCCTGTTCTCAAATGGAATTGAAATGTCCAGTAATATCCTTGACAATAACCAAGTCTGGGCGTAGGTTGTCATGCACGACCTGGTTATCGCTGTAGATACTGTATCTTGTAGCAGCTGTCCTTCTGACCCTGGAGACTACAACACTGTGTCTCCGCAGATAAAATACAGAGTATCTCGTGCAATGATTAGCTACATGAGGCAGAGTCTCATTCCCGTAGCCGCATCTCATACACTGCGTGTTGCCATCAGATGCAGAACGGCGACTCGCATTGAGCGGTAGTAAATCCAGTCTAGCTCGGTGGATAAATCTCCAGTCTGCACATCTGGCAAACAGACCGGTTCTCAAGAAGTGGGAATTAGCTGTGTCTGCGACTACGCATTCCATTACTTTACCTTGATTGGGCAGGCTGATCAATCTATTAAGGTGCTTAGACTGAAGGTTTATTCTGAGTGTCTTTAGCGCCTTATGGCGATCATTGCTCAATATGGTCTTTTCATAGATGGTAACCGATTGTACGAAGTCCTCCATTTTCCATATAATCTGGTTTCTTCTCGAGGCCTTGCGAGGTTGAGTCCAGACAGATTGTAATGGATTAGAGTTCTATCTGAACTCGCCCTCGTTATGGCCATTCAGGAAAGCTGATACGTCTTCATGAGGGTCAGGTCTTCCAACTCTCTTCTGGACTAAGATCTTCAGGTTCTCAAGAGCAAGCCCTGCAGTACAGATGAAAGTTGAAGTCAGGACCTTGAAGGCATTATCGATCAGGTGATAGTCTGAATCGTTCTCTGCAACAGGTAATCCAAGATAACCTGCCTTTGTAGGACAACATAAATAGTCGTTAGAGGCCTCATGGGATAGGTATAGGGTCTTCTTAACCTCGGCCTTTATATTATAACTCTAACTTGGAATGTAAGATCTTCTGTGCCATGAAGATGAGGTCAGCTAGTTTTTTCGTGTCGGATGAGATGCGGAATCCAACAGTCTTTCCAAGGAACTTCTCAAACACTCCATCTTTCAAAGCCTTTATCTTCATTGTCAGTTTTAAAAATGGAGTTTCTCGTCCCTACAGGGGTCTCAACAGACAGATGTAGGCTGAAGAACTTTGGAGCTGTAAGACTTATGTTGATCTTCTTTGACATAGTATCGATGACAATCTTGTTTTGTAGCTTTATCGAGTCGTCGGATAATAGTACGATGTCATCAGCATAGGCGAGAAGTCCATTCATAGGACAACCTTGCCTTACTCCTCATTCGATGTAAATACCGTCTGTGACCCGATTTCCAGTCTGTATATGGGTGGAAGAACCAGTATACATATTTTTACTTATCTTCTTTAGTTTAGTGCCAGCTCCACTTCTTTCAAGGGCCGCAAAGATAGCGTCATGCGACACGTAGCCGAAGGCATTAAAAAAATTCAACCAAGCTGCTAGGAATTGGCCTTTCTCACATCTTGCCTTGTCAGATTTCATTTTGAGTGTGAAGTTATGCCCAAAAACTCCGTAATGTGGCAGAAAACTTTTCTGCGCTGGTGCTAAAATATTGTTGTCTATCATCCAGGTGGTTATTCTCTTGGCTAACACACCTGAGTGTAGCTTATAAATGGTCCGCATGATGGCAATGGGTCGCCAGTTAGTGATGCCATGTGGATCACCTTTCTTGAATAATAAGATTGTGACTGGCTGCTTCCAATCCCTGGGTATCTTCTCGTACTTCAGACAGATGTAAAATATTCTGGCCAGCAGTATACAGGCAGGATCGACCACCTTCCAGTGTTTGTAAGCAAGGCAGTCGTCCCCTGGAGCTGTGTTTTCACATCTTTGTCAGCGACTTTGTACTTCATTTGGCGTGATTCTGGTGGTATTAACGCATGGGGTACTCTCTGGTGGTCGAGAATAGAAATCAGGTAAGTTGCTTGTTTTTCCCTCAGCAGTCTCTTTAAAGTGCTGAGTCACAGTCTCAATATCTATGTTACACCTCGACCCTTCGTCTCCCAGGAGAAGCCGCATGGCTTTCCTTCTGTTGTTCCTATATAAAGATAGTAGTATAAGTCACGGGTTCGGCCACCTCCACCTCCACCACCACCTCCACACGTTCTCGGGAGAGGCCTCCTCCTCACGCTGGCTAAGAGCACGATCCTAACCTCACATCCGCCATCTTGGAGGGGCTTAACCTAACTTTTTGTGCGTAAGAGAGCTAGCCTAACCTCATGGCAGGGCCTAACGTGAGTTTTACAGCAGGATGCCCTTCCTGATGCCTAAGAGCGCGACCCTAACGTCACATTAGCTATCTTGGAGGGGCTTAACCTATCCTTTTATGCGTAAGAGAGCTAGACTAACCTCACGGAAGGATTTAACCTCAGTTTTATGTCCGGATGCCCTTCCCGACGTCAATTGCACAAGATGGCGACTATACATGACTCTTTATGAGACGCCTCAAGGGTGCTTGCGCAAGATGGCTGCTATACATAGACTCTTATGAGACTCCCTTGGGATGCTTGCGCAAGATTGCGGCTACAAGATGGCGGCTATAGATGGCTCCTTATGAGACGCCTTAAGGGTGCTTGCGCAAGATGGCTGCTGCTCTTATCAAGAAAACTAGCTTAGAGGCTAACGTGCCGTGCTAGTTCGATTCATTAAATCTGGGGCTTAAATGTAAAATGTTAAATATCTCGAAAACGGTGCGTCGTAGAGCAAAATGAACAACATTTTTCAGCCAAATACCCAGGTTCGCAGTATCGGGAACATGATGGCATAAGAGAAAATAGTCTAATGATGAGATCAACGGTTCGGTTCCTACTTGGGCCCTTTGGCATTTGGTCCGTTTTAGCTTGTATTGAAGCAAGTTTTCGTAACTTGGTCAGGTCTTGCTATGGTAGAGAGTAAAATGTACCGTGCTGGTTATATTTATTAAATTTGGGGCTTAAATGCAAAATGTTCAATATCTCGAAAACGGTGCGTCGTAGAGCGAAACGAACAAAATTTTTCTGCCTAATATCAAGGTTCGCAGTACCGGGAACACGAGAGCATAAGAAAAAGTAGTCTAATGATGAGATCAACGGTTCGGTTCCTACTTAGGCCCTTGGGCATTGACAGCTATGTAATTCTACAAGATGGCGGCTGCTCTTATGAGGCTACTTAAGGGTTCTTGCACAAGATGGCTGCTGCTTTTATGAGACTCCCTAGGGATGCTTGCGCAAGATGGCGACTAATAGATGGCGGCTGTCATTAAAAGTGAAGTTAGGGTCCGTCAAGTTGACAGCTGTCAGAAACGCACGTGCTTTTGTTTACAAACAAGAGCACGTGGTCGTGTGCCACGGTCACGTGGTATGCTGCGTCAGCATGCGACGTTTTAAATCCACGCCTACGTGGTTAAAACTCTGCTATGTTCACAAGATTTTTACACATAGCTATTCTTTATGCTTTAAGTTCCTGCACATAGGTTATGCTAAGATAGCAGTACACACATGCGAACGTTGTACATTCTAGTGGAATAAGTTTAGTACGATAGTCGATGCATGCATTATTGATAGGTGATATGTAAACTCTTTTAAACATTGGTATTCTTTGTGCTTTAAGTTCGTGCGCATAGGTTATGCTAAGATAACAGCACCCACACACACACACACACACACACATGCGATCGTTGTACATTCTAGTGGAATAAGTTTAGTATGAGAGTCGATGCCTGCATCATCGATATGTGATGTGTACACGCTTTTAAACATAGCTATTCCTTGTGCTTTAAGTTCGTGCACATAGGTTATGCTAAGAGCAGTACACACATGCGAACGTTGTACAATCTAGCGGAAGAAGTTTAATATGATGGTCGATGCATGCAAAATCGATAGGTGATATGTACACTCTCTAGCACTTGAAAATAAAAACTTGCCACTGCTATGTTCACAAGATTTTTAAACATAACTTTTTTAATGCTTCTCTTCACGACATAGAGCATAGAATTGGAAATCGTTATGCTTTTGACGAGTTCTAAATACTTGGGCGTGGATTTTGAACGTCGCACGCTGACGCAGCATACCACGTGACCGTGACGTCACGGCCACGTGCTCTTGTTTGTAAACAAAGCGATGTGCGTTTCTGACAGCTGTCATCTTGACGGACCCCAACCTCACTTTTAAGGACAATACAGCATCGCTAACCTCACTGCTGCCATCTTCACGGCACTAAACCTCGAGGCTGGTAACTTATGCCTGTCGTAGCGCGGAATTTAAAATCCAACAACAGCACATCGCTAACCTCACTGCTGCTATCTTGACGATGTTAAACCTCACTGTTGCTACCTTGGTTATACGCTTTTGTGTTAGTTTAGTGATAATCGCTAAGCTGTTCGCATCATAGAAGTAGCGCGTAACAAGTGTCTAGCAGATTTAAAGAAGAATCTGTTAGCAGAAGATAAAAGTCCGTCATGGAAAAACCTATTTCTAGGTATATTTGCAAAGAGTGTGGAAAAGCATTTTCCCTAAGCTATCACAAGAGACGTCATGAAATATCATGTAGGACAATTCTTCAATGCAAACATTGCAGAAGAGAGTTCAAGAACGCATACAACGCTCAACGTCATGAAGCCGCGTGTAATGTAGCTTCATCGAGAAGAAAATACAAAGAGCTCAACCGTAGTCAAGCGAACACTAATTTATTTTTAAAAAGTATACCTCTGCGAGAGATTTTTAATTCTCCCTCGTTGTCTAGGCCTGCTACAAGTTCTATTACTAAGCACAAATTTCAAGATAAAGAGAGGCAAAATCATGATTATGATAATAAGGATAATGATGTTGATCAAAACAGTAGTAAAGGGAAAGTAGAAGAAGAAGAAAACGATCTCAATGTTTCATTGCCATTACAGCTTGATGATTTTGCTTCATTTTATAAGCCTACTACACGTTCTGTCGCAGTGCAAACATCTCAAGAAGAGATGCAAGAAAAAGAAGAAGGAAATGTCAACGCTTCATTGCTATCGCACAAGTTAAGTTTGTACCTAGAAACGCTACTGCTGAAGCACGTATTACATCAAAACAAGTCCCTACACATCAACTACCTGCATATAGGCTCAAAGTTCACAACAAGCCTCTGTTTCCCTATGTAGACATAAGATACTGTAAAGACCCCAACGTACTCGTAAAACGTTTGCAACTTCTAAGAGCCTATCATGATGCTGGTTACATAGAGTACAAAGCAGATACTTTTGAAATAGAGCAAGAATTACGTCGTGTAAGTATTATTAAGTAATAGCTCTCTCTCGACAGTGCAACAGCTTAAACACCTTCCTACGATCCCAGCGCTTACCCTCACCTATGTCCTCCTTCTGTAGTATATAGTCGATTGAGTAGCTATATTTGTATATATTATTTTCCAACATTCTCCCTTCCTTAGGATGTTAACTCCGCCTCTAGATGTAAAGCCGGTGTCAAGACCGGATAAAGAGAAGAGAGGCACCCTAGCCCATTAGGCCTTTAGCTCATTAGCCATTTAGCGTGTGGCGGCCTCGAGTATTAATATATGTGTATAAACTCATATGTTTATAAACTCCTTGAACTTTGTTTATGATTTGAAGACTTCTATATATTGATGTTCTGTGCTTCTAATGTTATCTATATTCTCTCTGATAATTATTCATGTTTTACGTTCGTCCCCATGATACTTGGAGTGTTAATTAAACATTTAAATACACCATCCCTTTTCTATTATTCATTTAAGTACATAAACATCATTCAATAGCTACATTGGTGACTCCCGACGTGACATTAAAATACGCGCGGAACAGATTTTGTGGTTAGTCAAGTGTGAAAATGACCGACGCCAGCAACGAAGCAAATCGACCGCCAACAACAGTATGGAACGAAGCGGGTATTGCTCGCATTTCAGTGAGGAATCCGCCCATCTGGAAGAAAAACATAAAGGTATGGTTTCTTCAAGTTGAAACACAGTTTACTATGTTTGGTATCACTAATGAAACCACGAAATTTAATCATATTGTTGCGTTATTAGAAGCGGATATTGTGAAATTAATTTCCGACTTTTTATCTCGACCATTATCTACCACTCCGTTCACAGAGCTTAAAGCAAGACTAATTCAGGAATTTGAAGAGTCAGAGAATAGGAAGGTGACGAAATTATGAACAGAATTAGAATTAGGTGATAAGAAGCCAACTCAACTCTTGCGTGCGATGCGAACTTTAGCCGGTATGCAAGTCAAGGACGATTTCTTGAAAACCATATTTGTGCAGCGGCTTCATGTTACCGCACGTTCTATATTAGCTACGAGTAAAGATGATCTGGACACCATAACTACTATGGCTGACAAAATTGTTGAAATTTCACAACCGATGTTAATGTTTGGGCTCAAACCGCGCAGGCACCACCCACCATTGCAGTCAATAAAATAAATGATGTCAGTAACGATCGTATCTCAAGACTAGGAATCCAGATCGCTGAATTAACACTGGCAATCAATGAATTGAAAACGTTGTCAAGTTCTTCAAGAAGTACCTCACGATCATCTCGTTCTTCACCAAGAAGATCACGAGACAGGTCCCGATAAGCCCATTCTTTTAATCTTAATAGAGCACTATCTTGGTATCACTTTAAATATCGCAGCAGGGCAAAGAAATGTCAGAGCTCATGCTCATATCAACCACCTTCCGCTCAGAATCCTAACATGCAGTCAAACTAAAACGCTCCACACTAGCGGCGGCAGGTGATCGGAGTCATTTTTCACGCCGCCTATTTCTCACAGACAGAAGTAGCGGAAGTCGTTTCCTTGTCGATACCGGAGCTGATATTTCTGTGATTCCGCCTTCGGATAGTGATCGCCCAAAAAAGTCAGATCGTAAACTTTATGCAGCAAACGGCACTGGTATTAACATTTACGGAGAGCGTCTACTAGTACTCAGTTTGGGTTTACGGCGCAATTTCACATGGAAATTCGTAATTGCAGATGTGCAATCACCGATTATTGGAGCCGACTTCATTCACCATTACAACCTTATCGTAGATCTAAAGAACAGGCGACTCATTGACCCATTAACATCAGCAGAGACACCTGGCACATTGATTAAAGTCTCGGGCATAGAAACAGTTCATGTATGCCACCAGATCAAAAACATGCTGACATTCTAAAGAAATTTCCCAACTTGCTCCATGAGAACGTCCATTTCCACATCCCAGATACCTCTGTTTTTCATACCATTGTCACAGAAGGATATCCTGTAGCAGCAAAGGCACGACGACTACCACCAGATAAACTCAAAGCAGCTAAAGCAGAGTTCCAACAAATGATCGATATGAAAATCTGCCAGCCATCAAAGAGCGCCTGGGCAAGTCCCCTCCACTTAGTTCCCAAGAAAGACGGATCCTGGAGACCTTGCGGAGACTACCGTGCTCTCAACAACATCACCAAGCCTGACAGGTATCCTATTCCTAACCTTCAAGATTTTAACAGCCAACTACATGGAAAACGAATATTTTCAAAAATAGATCTGATCAGAGCTTATCATCACATCCCTGTACATCCGGACGATGTACCTAAGACAGCAGTGATAACTCCATTTGGTTGGTTCGAATTTTTGCGCACCCCGTTTGGACTCCGTAATGCGGCTCAAACTTTTCAAAGATATATCGACAGTATACTCAGAGACCTCGATTTCGTGTACTGTAATATAGATGACATCCTAGTGGCATCACAAGATGAAGAAGAGCACAAGAAGCACCTTCAAAAGCTTTTCGAACGACTCAGTACGTTCAACATCAGAATCAATCTGAACAAGTGCATTTTCATTTCAACAGAAGTACCTTTCCTGGGATATGTGATATCTGCTGAAGGAATCAGACCCCTACCAGAGCGAGTGCAAACCATTGTTGACTATCCGCTACCCACAACAGTAAAAGAACTGCGCCGGCTTCTTGTCCTCATTAACTTTTACCGAAGAGCACTGCCAAATTCAGCCAGTAAACAAGCGGAGCTTTTGAACCTTCTCCACGGGACTAAGAAAAATGTCAACAGAAAAATTAGTTGGACAGAAAACCTTCGACAAGCCTTTAAAGACCTAAAAAATAGCTTGGCCGATTCAGCACTTCTACCTCACCCATCTTCAAATTTACCACTAATTTTAATGGTAGATGCCTCAGATTATGCTATTGGTGCATCATTGCAACAAATCAAAGACAATAATCTGCAACCATTAGCATTCTTCTCCAAGAAACTGACAAATGCAGAGAGGAATTACTCAACCTACGACAGAGAACTCCTCGCTGCCTACTCAGCTGTGAAGCACTTTCAGTACATGCTTGAAGGACGTGATTTTCCGATTTACACCGACCACAAGCCACTCACCTTCATGTTCAAGCAACGTTCAGACAAAGTTTCTCCACGTCAGATACGACACATTAGTTTCATCGGACAGTTCACCACAGACATACGTTACACTACTGGAAAGGTGAACATCGCAGCTGATGCTTGTTCACGAATTGCTTCAATCACTATACCTCCAACTGTTACCATGGAAGAAATAGCAGAAAGCCAACAATGTGACGAAGAACTTCCACACATTAAGAATACGTCACTTGCACTTCGAACAATAATGTTGCCCAATGGTGAAGAACTCGTTTGCGACATGACTGAAGATATGATTCGCCCATATGTACCTCGACAATTACGACAGGCAATTTTCAACTCGCTACACAATCTAGCTCACCCTGGTGTTCAAGCAACCATTAATTTAGTAAAAAAGCACTTCATTTGGCCATCACTAAAAAAGGACGTAAAGACCTGGACATCAGCATGTATTCCTTGCCAACGAAGTAAAGTCTGGAGACACACCAACAGTGCAGTGGGACAGTATCCTCCAACGGCAGCAAGATTCAGTCACATTAACGTTGGACCCTTACCTCCATCACAAGGATATCGCTATTTACTAACAATTATTGATCGTTTCTCGCGATGGCCAGAAGCAGTTCCATTAGCTGACATCACAGCAGAAGCAGTTTCATTCGCCATAGTCTCAACATGGATATCTCGTTTTGGCGTGCCTCACATCATAACTACTGACCGCGGAAGGCAGTTTGATCGTCAACTTTTCAAATGCCTTACAAGCACACTGGGCATCGTCCACATTAAAACGACAGCATATCATCCGGCAGCAAATGGAAAAATTGAACGATGGCACCGTCAATTAAAATCTGCTTTGAAGGCACAGATGTCTGATGATTGGATTTCGAAGCTTCCCCTGGTCTTGTTAGGACTTCGTTCCTACATAATTCCGCGAGTCAACACCTCGCCAGTGGAAATGACTTACGGCTCAACTATTAGGATACCAGGAGTATTTCTCAACGAACAGAAACTAGTAACTGACATCCCAACCTTCGTTTTCAAATTGAAGGAACAGTTGAGGAACCTAAGACCAGTCCCAACAGAACATCACGAGCGCAAAAAGATCTTTATTCATCCACGGCTGATGACGAGCAAGTTCGTTTTCGTTCGACATGTTGCGGTCAGAACACCTCTTCAATCACCGTATGACGGGCCGTATCCAGTCCTGTCTCGCAGTGACAAACACTTCGAGGTGGAGATGCCAACAGGGAAACAAACTATTAGCATTCACAGATTGAAACCTGCCTTCCTTCTGGCAGACCAATAATCGGACAAGAAGGAAAACATATCTGGAGAAACTACTCTGGACATTCCGTCGAGTTCCATTCCGAAGACTGTCAACCTTCAGAAGAAGACAGGCAGCACTCAATCCAATACACCCGCATCACGGATCACCAGATCATATCAAAGGGTCACCTTCCCTCGAAAATACATGGACGCTGTCACTGCGGAGGGAGTGTGTGGTGGCCTCTAGTATTAATATATGTGTATAAACTCATACGTTTTATAAACTCCTTGAACTTTGTTTATATTTCGAAGACTTCTATATATTGATGTTCTGTTCTTCTAATGTTATCTTTATTCTCTCTGATTATTATTCATGTTTTTACTTTCGTCCCCACGATAGTTGGAATGTTAATTAAACACATTAATACATCATCCCTGTTCTATTATTCAAGTACATAATCATCATCAATAACTACAGAGTAATTAAGGAAGAAAATAATACAGTTAAGAAAGATGACATTAATAGAAAATGAATTATAACTGAGGATGGCCGGATGACGACAAATATGTAAATACCAATTGAATGTATTGGAAAATCAAATGCCTCTCAATAAATTATGCTGGTGTGTGTTATGAATATATGGAAGCTGTAACAGAGGAGAAATTTAGACGGAGGGATTCTTAGGTAAACAGATAAGAAGATGACAAATGGTGTTATTACTTAAGCTGTTCGAGGACGGTCATAACCTCCAACGATATTCCGCCAATATTCTGCAGAATGGCCGATTGACGCCTCTCTTGCCTTCTACACAAGAAACAACCACGAATTTAAAGGCATGATGTGGAAAATGACAATACGTTACTTCTCTGCTGGCATACAGTCAGAGGTGTTGCTATGGTAACCTGTAGGTTCGTTGTCGGTCTGTCGGTCACTCTATGCACAGCATGGTACCCGCAGAAAATAGTAAAACATCTCCGTTATTTGAAGAGTAAGGTAAATTATGAACATAACGAAAGTTGTTTATAATGAAGATGCGTTTCACATACGGTCCACGGAGTTCACAGAAAATAAATAGCATAACAGAAAATGGAGGAAAACCGTAAAAGTTTTCCCATAAACCCCCCTCTATTCAAAGATTTTAAAATGATATGCATATCGAAACCTTCCTGAGGATGAGTAAAATCTAAATTTGTAGTTTGGTTGAGATCTATCCAGCCGTTTCACCGTGATGGTGGAACAAACAGACAAACAGGCACGAAAAATAAAACCCACCGATTCGGTCTTGAGTTGACCTAAAACGGATAACAATCTGAAAAATTGGCCAAACAAACGAAATTACAGACAGCGGACCCACTACAGCTTTATTTATATAGATTGCTTTCCACATCTTAGCTTCAGCTTTTTACACTCATTCATTCACCTTTCCATTACAGATCACACCTGGGCTTTATAAAACCAACATATTGACGATTGCCTTTAATTGAGTTACACAATACTGTACCAGGCCTTTTGTCTCGCATTCTAGTTTCACTAGCTTTTGTTGCTCTCTGGATCATATGCATACGTGATGTATTAACGATGGACAGTCCCAACTTTATGAATTACATTTTACCCTCGTTTTAGTGTAATATGAACGTTTTTAGATAGAGGTTTCCAACTTTGCCATACCCTGCTTGTTTTAGATATATTATTCATGTTCTGCTCGGATATTACCTGCCCCTTCGCATTGTTTTGTGTCACTTATTCAACATTAATTCATGCAACTTTTTAATATGTTTCACTGAAGATGGCTTAAGGATGGAGCTGAAATATCCAAATATGGATGTATGTATTGAATAGGAGGAAATAATAGAAGCCTTTCTATGGTAAAATGATAAATAAATAAATCAAAAGGTAAAAACCACAGCATCCAACGTCGTACCTATGCTGAGTTCTACAATTTCACCACGACCCTGTTCCTACTTTATGTGTTCAGCAGGTGGAAAACAAGAGAAATGAACTAAGGATATTTAATCAATCTATATTTTACATAAAAATTCAAGGGGTATTCTTTGTTATAGTCGACGTTGGATGCTGTTTTTTTTTACCTCTTGATTTATTTATTTGGCATTTCACCATAGAAAGTTCATTTGTGAGAAGCCCCTTTCATATCCACCTGTCGAATTTGGGATGCTGCGCATAGTGGTAATTTGTCTTTTATGGAGTTTAAAACATTTACACAAGTTTCTTATTTCTGCTTCTCCAAAGTTACATCAGGATTTTCCAGCTAAGTGGTACCTAGTGTCCAAAACTCTAGCCAGTTCAGTGATTTGAATGTCTTCAGATGTTAAAGTGCGGTTCTCCATACGCCTGCCCCAGCACCCACAGAACTTCACAGCAACAATATGATTCCCTTTATTTCTTGCTCCTTTTTAGAGATTAACGTCCTTAAACTTTAACAGTGCTTCTGCTTCCAAAGCTCAATGTATTATGGGCCATGTTTTGTCTTTTTTCCGAAAACACCTTAATTTGCTGGCATATCTTCTTATGGGCTGAATAAATTTTTATGTCACGAGGTTGCAAGTGAACACTAAGTTCTGCCATCTCCTGAAGAGCATCGCACAACAATGCAAGGTATAATATAAATTTGACATGGGTTATGCGTTTAAGGAGTCCTCCATAGGCGACTTGCTCAGTTTTGTCTGTATGGAATCATCTTTGGTAATTTTGAAATGTGCCACGAAAAACTCGAACGTTTTCTACACAGGTGAGACCGCTCTAAAGTTAGAAGCAACACATCTTGTATCTAGAACCTTTCCAGTTTTTAGAAGTACAGTTTCAAGTTCCTCTGCACGAGCTTACAATTCCATGGAATTTTTAGGTGACTGGTGGTAAACTGTAAACAGTTCATCAAGTAAAGATTAGAAGTGGTTTACGTGTGAGAGGAAATAATGACTCACAACACCACCTACGAAAAGCTCTAGCCTGTGATTGGCACAATGCCAGAACAAACCATTGGGAAATTGTGGCTTTATTAAAGTAATTACATCCGTCTCCGTTCCCACTATTACTGCAGCCCCATCAGTTGGGACTGCAACAAGATTCTGTTTCAGAAACTCATCATTGAACCCCTGTGCTCCTAAATAGATCGTCAATGCACTAAATAAATTACATCTCGCAATTCGATAATTCCCAACAAAATGCTGTTTGGCTGATCCATATCTGGAAGTGTTGTCAACAGGTACACTCTCAGTGATGACAGCTGACTGAGTGTGGTACTTTCATCTATAAGGAGGGCAATTTTACTATTCCCTTGCACTATCATGTTTGCTACGTTATTTCTCATTTCTGTTGCGATATGAAAAACAATATTTTTGCATGCATTCGGTAATGCCATTTAACTCCTGCACGTCAATTTCAATTTCGAAGTCATGGAAGGATTGATTTTTCTTGACTACATTATGTGCTGTTTGAAATGAATTGGCTGTTATTTCTTTTTTTTCGAAACCCTTACTGCACGCAGTTTTCAAAGTTTCATTTTTTATGTTCTTAGTAGTTTAACTGGTGCCTGATGAGCTGAGCACTTGCTGATATCTATTTACAGTTCCACCAGTTGTACAAACAGGAACTGAAACCCGCTGCTGTGAAATGTTCGTCCCTCGTGATGTGCTTTCTGTTCGCAAGTCGTCAACATCTTTACAATTTGCCGGGCTGAGGCGCTTGACTCAGTCCGGTGCTCAAATATGTCAGCCTCGTATTGGTAGATTTACTGGCACGTAAAATAACTCATGTGGGGCAAAATTTCGGCACCGAAAACCGTTAAAAGTAGTTAGTGGAACGAAAAACAATATCATTATTATCTTTACAAAATTTTCAGCCAAATCTCTTATTTCTTACCACCAACCATTCTACTTACTGCAGAATGTCTTCCGGCCCACTGTTACACCTTCTTGTGATCACCACACGACAATGTTGGTGTTTCCCCGCCATCGTTTACGTTCGAATAATTAACTTTCAGCCCCAGGTTCGATTCCCGTCAGTGTCTAGAATTTTAACAAAGGCACACAGCATAAAAACACATTTTAATCGTAGATTAAATTGAAGAAAATATACATACACTTAACTTTGGAGAAAATAATAACCAATACCACCATTAATAATGGATAGATGCAAGCTCGAACGTAAACACGTATCCCTGTACTTACTTTAAAAACGTAATTGAATGTCATATTGTAAGAATAAAGAAACGGAAAACAATTATCACTACTATTTCTAATGATAATAGAAGATGGATATATAGTTGTACTTCCGGTAACCTGGCTAGGAATCTAACCCAGCCTCACGAACTATCCCATAGTAAATACCAAGCAAATGCTAGGACCGTATGTTTCAGCACCCGACAATATTTTACCGTCTTAACAATAGTAATAATAATAATAACAATAATAATAATAATAATAATAATAATAATAATAATGCTTTTGGTTTTTCAACCTACTAACAATTTTTACGGATTTCGGCTGATGCCGAGGTGCCAAGCCTCTGACTAAGAGAAAAGGATTGTATACTGTTATTCATAACTGATTAATAACGTTGACTTTCCGTGGTTTGACATTTTGAGACCAGTCAAATGCTAGCAACCGAAAAATCTCCATTACAGAACAGAAAGCATGTGTACTTCATAGTTTGCCTCCGGAGTAGAAAAACAGAATTACATTGCATATAACTAAGAGAGAAGAATTGTATACTGTTATTCATAACTGATTAATAATTTTGACTTTCCGTAGTTTTACATTTTCACACCAGGCGGATCGAACCCCGTGACCTGCGTGTAAGGGAAAGGAATTGTAATTACGTAGGCTGAGTAGACCTCAAACCGGTACGAATAATAAACATGGATATATTACGCGCACACACACGCACACATAGCACACGTATTCGACTGCCGTGTACGTAGATTTGTTTCTATTAATGATGAAACACAACATATTGCACCCACGCATTACGTAACTCTATCTTCTAATGTAGTGCAGATATAGGTGTACACTTGATCGCATTTTTATACTTACATGTAGAGAAAGTATTCATGTTTTAAAATGATAAACGTAATCTCTAAAGCGTAAGTGCAGGGCTGCAGGCAGTAAAGGAATGGAACAAGTCTGCTACTGCGGGCAGAAACTGGAAGTCGAGTCAGCATTTATCTGCATGCACATTGTCCTTGAATTATCTCTGCTAATTGTGTTAGTGAATGTGAATGTTATAATGTCTTTTAAATGTAAATTGTGTTTTATAGATTTTCATACTGGCTTAAGATGAAGTTTGTAAACTATGAATAGCAGAGCTCCGAATTGAACCTGAGCCGAGTATTTTGCCTCTTAGTCATAAATGAGATACAGCCTTTGTAATTCGCTGATGTAAATATAGGAGCTGATAACATGAGGCTTCAAAGTGCAGCTCTACACTATTTTGTCTGACTAAAACAATCTTTTAGGGCTAATGACATAGCGTTTATGTCATGTCTAGGAGTGGCTGTTTCTATTCGCATTGTTCTGTGTTGACTACACTATAAAACGTAATTAAATGAACGGAGCAGGGGTCCAGAAATTCTGAACTTTGGAACACATTCATAATTATAATAAGGATAAAACTTCTTTTACTTTTCTAAAACAAGAATAGTAATGTTAACACCTATAGCCTACTAATCAACCGTCTCGGCTGTGCTATGAGGCTTTCACGGCTTTCCGTGGTATGGCATGTTCATTCCAGGCAAATGCTAGGGGTTACACAATCACATGTTCGTCTACGAAATAAAATGTAATTAAATGAATGAAGCAGGGGTCTACAAACCCTGAACATTGGAACACATTAGTAATAATAATAATAATAATAATAATAATAATAATAATAATAGTAATAGTAATAATAATAATAATAATAATAATAATAATAATAATAATAATAATAATTGTAATGGATTTTGAATTACTCCTCGCCATGGTACGATGTATTTAGCATGTCATTCATGCGTTCATTTGATTGTCAGCCTCAGCGTGAGTTCAAACTTCGAGATTCTATGGACTTTCCTCTGATTTGTTGGTGGTGAGCCATCTAGCGGTCGACTTCGTACTAGAGTTACGAGGTGGCTAAGTGGTGCTGCTATCTGGCCGCGAGAAGATAAGCTTTCTAGGCCGTGGACCGTGGCTCGACAATGGAACTAAGATAGCAGTTGTTTTGATTCTTGTCTCTTAATTTGAAGAAGACGCTTTGGAAGCTACGCTCCTTGTTGTGCTTTAAGGATAAATTTATCACTCAAGAAGGGAAAATGGTTATGGGACTTGATCCCGGTTGATGGTTTCTCCATCTGGGCGTAAGGTCCGAAGATTTGGTTTGTTTTTTATAATGATTTGATCGTTTCTATCCTCCGACCTCGTAAGTAAGCTTTAAGCATTTCAGTACTGGGTTATCCTAGACAACGAAAACTACTATTTAATGGTGTTAAGAGAGATGGACACTCTTAAGGGCTACGATATGTGAGAAATTCTACATCTGATTTTTCGGACATTTCGGGGTTTAAAAAAATTAAACATTTAAAAAGAACTGGTCTTCATCATATCTGTGTAATGCTCATACCTTTTGGGGTTTCAATTTTAAATTGTAATAATGATATTAATTTTTCCTTTTGATACAGTTATTTAAGGTTTCATGCCAGTAAAGTTTGTTTAGAGGAGCTCCTAACTAACCTATTATGTACGAAGTCTCTGTATAACCTAGATGGTGGTTTAATTCATTTTCTCTTTTTTCATAATAATCATTTTATTATTTAAATATTTTCAAGCCATTTCGAGCAAGTAAAAAAGGGTTTCAATGAAAGCTTTTCTAATGAATTCCTCGGTATTTTCGTGTGGCTGTTTTGATTATGGTGGTTGGTTGTCATCTGTTACACACCCGTGTAAAAAAAATGCAAACGTAAGAGGGGCGTTGCTCTGTTGAATCTGACATATCAGCTAATTATTGATGTCTTGACAGTCATCTGATTTTGGGAAGGATTGTTCGTCCGTGTTGATGACTTTTCTGGAGTGTTGAGTTACTAACTTAATTGAAGTTACTGTTCATAGTGGGATATTTAATTATTTGTGCTACATGTGGATTTATTTTCATGTCATTGGATTATTTTTGCCTGATTACTGAAGTAAAGTGTGTTGTGGGTTATGACTGTTTCATGCACCATTTGGGTAACCGAGATAGTCCATTAGAGAAGTTTTCAGCATTCATATTGTAATATTTGATTCAAGATTTTAATTTTGATTTGGTCTCCCTTTTATTAATTGGTCAGAATTTGAATTTCAGATTGGGATGTGGAAGTTCTTTTAAATGAGTTTGCCTTGATTTCAAGTATTTAATTTTGAATTGATCTTCATTTATTAATTGTTCCGAAATTGAATTACTGTATTTTGGGAGGTCGGAAGTTCTTTTAAATAATTTTGGATGAAAAAAGTTTTCTTTCGAATTTAATTGAGTTATTATTATTCCAGCCAATTAGTTAATTAAACTTTAGTTTTGATTGATTCACCTGGCCTCTTGTGCCCTAGCTTCTGCAGATTGCGACGGCCTTCTTTTGGGATATTTGGTATCTATACTGGTTATTTATTTTTTCTTATTTTGCTTGCTATTATCCCAGGTCGTGCTAACACTCTTGCCTTTTATTTTACTGTGTTGTGAGAATAATAATAATAATAATAATAATAATAATAATAATAATAATAATAATAATTTTACTTTTCCAAAACAAGAATAATATTAATACCTATAGCCTATTAATCAACCATCTCGGCTGTGCATAGGCAAATGCTGCAGGCAGTGAAGGAATGGAACAGGTCTTCTACTGCGGGCAGAAACAGGAAATTACACAATTATTTGTATGCCTTTTCTGTGTTGACTACACTATAAAACGTAATTACATGAATGAAGCAGGGTTCTAGAGGCTCTGAACTCGGCTGTGCTGGCCGCTTACTTCCCACTCCTAGACCTTTCCTGCCCCACCGTCGTTATAAATCCCATCTAGTTGAGGAAAGTCGAAAGAAATAAGTCGTGCTTTACACTAGGGCTAGTAGATAGCAGAGTAAACCGAATCTCTTTTGGAGTGCCTATGGCTTTGGCTTTGTCTGATAAACACGAGATGTGTTATCAGAGACCTTTTTACATGCCGACATCGTACGACATGGTGTGTCGAATGGAATTTCTCCTTTCTTCAAAAAGCCGACTGCCTCTGCCGAGTTTGAACCCGCTATCTTGGGATCCGGAGGCTGGCACTCTACTACTACTAATCCCCAGAGGCAGGTATACTAATAATAATAATAATAATAATAATAATAATAATAATAATAATAATAATAAAAATAATAATAATAATCTTTAGAATATACCTATAATAAAAATACTTAGGGTCCTTAGAACTGAACACGATAGCCCGTTTCTTCGAACACACTAACTCTCTCTCGGATGCAAGCTTACAGCCGCACGCCCTCTAACCGCATGGAATACAACCTCGCTCCCTAGGTAGTTCTCACCCGCTATGCAGAACGGAGGAATATGTAGGAGGATAGGAAAACGTAAACAACATTAATAAACACTGTTATAGATTGGCCTAAGATTGGCCTACAGTAAATCCGTTTTAAACCCACTATCTCTCACTGTAGGAATTGAATCTGTAGAAGAGTAGTCACTGTTCTTGTTCTGTTAAGAGCCGCAATTTAAAACGCGCGCCTCTGCTGTGTGAGTATTATACAAAAAATCACTAATTATGTTCATGAAGTATATTTTATCATAAAACTAAACAAGAGAAGGAGGAGGAGGCTAGGGGCATCTATCTGTAAAACTGGGTCTAATAAGGAGGAAGAGGCGGGAAGTGGTATCTGACTATACAACTAGATAAGGAGGAGGACGAGGAGGAAAGGGGATTTATTCGTAAAAATGGGCCGGACGATGAGAAAGAGGAGGACATCTATCCGTATAACTAGATCAGATGATGAGGAGGAGGAGTAGGTTGAATTTTATCAACGAGATACCGCGCGTCCCTCGTTCTAACATAAAATCAAGGTATTTTTTTCTGTTTAGAACACGATAGGGAATTTATGATGACTATTCAAATCTTTACTGTAAGACAACAACAGACTATATATGTTCTAATCACAAAAAGTATTGCCCTTGATAGAGGCGCACAGCGCAATGCCTTCTTTCCGGTCCTCTGTAACAGGATTAACAACATGCTTTATCTTTATCATTGGCAACTGCCTATGATGCCAATCCTAAAGCTTGGACGACCTTTTATCTTTCTCGACAGCAGTTAGCTGCTCTCGATTCAGAAATGGCTGTGCAAAATAGAATGATCCTTTTCATCGACTGCGGTCCTGCACATCCTCTGGATGTTCATTTGGGGAATGTGCACTTAGAATTTCTGCCCGCTAACTGCACATGCAAGCTGAAGCCTATGGATGTAGTTACTATACAACCTTTCAAGTCATTCTATAGGAAGAAGCTGGTACAGCTTATTTTATTCCTTATGGATGCTGGAAATGTTCTGTCATCATTTAAAGTTTCAATCTTGGGTGCAATTCACTTCATTGCAATGTCTTGTAAAGCTGTGAAGCCAACTACCATATCAAATTGTTTCTTGAAAGCAGGATTTTTCAAGAATCGTCCCGACTCTTGCCTGCCAGTGGAAGAAGCAGAAGAACAAGAGCACAGTGAATTGGTGCCTTAAGATGCGATCGCATGATAGGCTATGGCTATTAATATTATTATTCTTGTTTAGGAAAGGTAGAAAAAATATTATTATTATTATTATTGATTAACCATGAATAACACGAACATGGAACACGCTTAATGGCGTACAATCGTTGATTACATTTAAGAAATTGTATACATGTAGAATCAGCCCTAAGCATTTGCCTCAAGTGAAAATGAGATACCGGTACCATGGAAAGCCATCTTCATTGACCAGTTGTGAATAACGGCTGAGATGGTCGTTTGTAGACTATGGCTATTAATATTATTAATCTTGTTTCAGAAAAGCAAGAAAAATTATTATTATAATTGATTATCCATGAATAATAGGAGCGTGGAACACGTTTAATGCCGTATAATCGTTGATTACACTTAGAAATTATGTAAACTTACCTGAGATAACGTAATATAATCTTTGAAGGAAAGATCTCTGTTGTATAGCGAAGGATGCAATTAGCTAGGACACAGCTAAGTGCCCCGTGGTCGTCAAACAGCGTTCGACTGTGTCTGCTGTTTGCCAAGAGGAAAGCGGATGTGCTCAATTTCAATGTGTCAGCATACTGCATGCACTGGACATTGCTGTGTTTCAATTTTACACATACAATACTAGCTAATTACGTTAACCACTACACAACAGAGACGAAATAATAAAAACAGTATTCGTATTGTCTCATTTATTATGTGCAGTTGCAACCGGGTTGATGGTAGGTTCGACCCCTCCAACCCTACTGTCGTTAGCTCCCATGATGTTAGTTTTCCGTGATTTAACATTTTTACACCAGGCAAAATGCCTCGTCGGGTTCGATTCCCAGCTAGGTTAGGGATTTTTACCTGCATTTGAGGGGGTAGTTTATGGGCAGGTTCGATTCCCGGTCAGGTTAGGGATTTTATTTCTACCTGCATCTAAGGCTAGTTCGTAGTCTACACAGCCTACATCGGATAGTTCGTGGCCGGTTCGATTTCCGGTCAGATCAGGGATTTTTCTGAGTAGAGGTGCGTTCGATTCACACATCAGCTAAACGCGAAGTAGACTTGCAGGCTTTACCGCTTCCCTTCTATGCAAATGCTGGATTGTACCTAACTTAACGCAGCAGCCTGCTATCTCTAGAGGCCTGGACCACAGTGGTAGTCCAAATAGACTTAACTCCTTAACGAACATGGCTACCATGCCGATATAGATAGTCGGAATCTTACAGGACGGGGGTAGGGGGGAAAAGATCATGGAGAACTCCATGATGACGATGATGACATGTAATAGACCATCGATAAAACCGTCAGTATTTCCCCGACAACATTAATAAACTCTGTTATAGATCGCACTTCAGAAAATCCGTTTTTTTCCGAACCGACCATCTCTCTCGGATGCAAGCTCACAGCCGCACGCCCCTAACCGCACGGAATACAACTAGAGAGAATGTCAGTACCTCTCTATGTAGGGGGATAGGAAACGGAAAACCACGTACCTACCCCTACTTATTTGACTATCCATAGCTGAGTAGTCGACGTCATGTGCAGTCTCTAGCATGGCAGACGCTCTGGGCTTCTCCGGAGGTCACATGGCAATAATATTATCATTATTTAGGAATTGTTCTACGTCGCACCGACACAGTAAGGTCTTATAGCGACGAAGGGATAGGAAATGTCTAGGAGTGGGAAGGAAAAGGCCGTGGCCTTAATTAAGGTACAGCCCCAACATATGCCTTGTGTGAAAATGGGAAACCATGGAAAACCATCTTCAGGGCTGCCGACAGTGGCGTTCGAACTCACCATCTCCCGGATTCAAGCTTACAGCTGCGCACCCCTATCCGCACGGCCAACTCGCCCGGTCATGGGCCTAACTATACAATCGCCACCTTGGGCCTTTTTACGGTCAGATATCCCTCCTGTCGCTATTTTGGTGGGATCAATCTAAACAGGACCTAGTTTTATAGTCAGATGCCCCTCCCATCGCCATTTCGGAAGAGCCTAACTACACACACGCCATCTTTGGTCCAGTTTTACGGTCAGATGCCCCACTCGCCACCATTTTAGAGGGGCCTAATTACACAGTTGCAATCTTGGACCTAGTTTTACGGACAGATGACCCTCCAGTCAACATTTTGGAGCGGCCTAACTACACAGGGCTTAGTTTTACGAACGGATGCCCCTCATGTCGAGATTTCGAGGGGCCTACCTACACAGAGCCTAGTTTTACGGACAGATACCCCTCCCGTCGTATTTTGAAGGGCCTAACGACACAGGGCCTAATATTACGTAAAGATTTCCCTCGCGTTGCCACTTTGGTGGGGCTTAACTACACAGGACCTAGTTTTAGAGACAGATGCGCCTCCCGTCACCGTTTCCACCACAACGCTGTTCAGTATTCCCCTCATAGACTTTGTAGTTCTATAACAAAAGGAAATGTGTTATTACTTACATTCACATGACAATCAGTTCTGCTTATGGGAGATGGACAGTTGTTGTTATTGTCGGTTGCAGTGTAAAACTATACATCGTACCTACCTAAGTGTGCACGATAATATTAAAACATTTATTATTTTAAGTATGATTTTTGTAGTGTGACTTTTTCAAGACGAGAACATTTTCAACGACATAAAACTGTAAAGCGTAAGTTCGGAATATTTCCATGCAAACAATGTACTGCTACGTACAACAGGCGTGATAATCTCACATGACATGTGAATTCTAAAGACATTTGTTTAAGTAATCTACCAGTAGAACGCTTAGAAACTTTGACTAAATGTCGAAATCGCAATATAAAGAAGCGTGATCCAAACGATACGACATCGTCTCAGCCTACTACAAGTTCTGTTACTAACCTCACATCACCAGATAAAGAGAAGCAAGGAGAGGAGATGCATAAGGAGGAAGAGGAAGAAGAACTCAACATTTCTGTACCATATAACTTTTTCATTCTACTTTATTTTCTGGGCCGACTACACGTTGTGTCGCTGTGCAAATATCTCAAGAAGAGAAGCAAGATGTGGTAATAGAAGATAAAGAAAAGGAAGAAGATTTTACCGCTTCCTCACGATCAAACCGTGTTAAGTTTTTATCAACAGATGACATTGCAGAACCACATACTACATCAAAACAAGTTCTTCCGTTCTCTATGCATCAACTGACTGCAGGTATTCTTAATGTTAACAGCAAAACCTCGGTTCCCCTATGCAGATGTAAGATACTGTAAAGACCTTAACTTACTCGTTGAACGATTACAACTCCTAAAAGGTTATCAAGGTGCTGGTTACACAGTGTATGGACGAGAGGTTCAAGAAACAGACGAAGAAGTATGCCGTAGGGGTATTATTGTGTAATTGCTCTTTAAAAATAAGACGCACATGAGTTACAACAACGAACTCATTGCACCTACCGTTGTAGACGGCGACATCACATGTAGAAATGCGATAAAACCGGTAGTAGCTTGTTTAATTTCGTAAAAAATTACAAAATAACTATTTTGTTAATTTAAATAGTTCTACTTATTGCATTCCCTTTGCCTCCGTACACCTATCGCAAAGGCTTGAGATTACTAGAGAGTAACCTTTTCAACGAACAAGTCAAATCATGCATAATCATGTCGACGTGATCACTACATGTTAAGAAACAGAAAGACTTTAGTATTACACATGCTCTGTCCCGTCGGACGTAATACTGCGCAAGAGCATGAGGAGGAGAAGGGCATCTATCTCTCGGATGGAGTCGCAAAGCCATAAGCTGACCTCTCGAGAGCGTAGGTGCACAGCAAAGTAGTCCATCGGGTAGAGACGTAAATCCTTGACATTTGCCATACTGTGATGTCACAGCTCTAAAGGCCTGCGCCAGTCCGCATTAAGATCACGTCGCCATGGTTATGCATGTTTGAACTTGTTCGTTACTGTCGAATGGAGACGTAAAGCCTTGAGCTGACCTCCCAGCAGCTGGGTTCCAAGTTGGCAACTGCGTTGTTAGGCCCCTCCAGAATGGCGCCTATGAGGAGAGAAGGTTATCTGACCGTAAAACTGGGCCCAAGGTGAAGACTGTGTAGTTATGCCCATCCAAAATGGTGCCTGTGATAAGGGAAGGACATCTAACAGTAAAACTGCGCCCAAGATTGCGACTGTGTTGATAGGCCCTCCAGAACGGCGTATGTGATGAGGTAAGTGTATCTAGCCGGAGAAACCTATGTCCAAAATAGCCACTGTGTAGTTAGACCCCATCCCAAATGGTGGCGGGATGGACATCTGACCGTAACACTAGGTCATGTGATGTTAGGCCCCTCCAAGATGGATGGCGCCGGGATGGGCATCAGGCTGTAAAACTAGGCCTTGCGAATTTAGGCCCCTCCAAAATGGCGTCGGGAAGGGCATTGGCAATATGGCGACGGGAAGAGCATCTCACTGTTAAAGCGAGGTTAGTCCTGTCTAACATGGCGTCTGTGAGAATAGACTTGCTATTTTAGGCAAAATCCGGCGGGGACAGTATGTATGTATGCTAGTGGAGAATGACCTTTCAGGGGGTCAATGACCTCAGGTGCTGACTCAGTACAGAATATGCTGACGGTTGTTTGTTTTAGTACATACAGTACATAGCCGTACTACTACCAACACGCAATAATGATTACATCCCATCACTTAGGTTTGGCGCCGTGATGAGCATCAGATCGTAAAACAGAGTCAAGTCCACACGTGAGACACATCTCACACCCACGATCCCACTGGTGTGGGAAAAGCGATGGAATATAAGTGATCCATGCCATGGCTACACCTGACTGATTTTAAATTATCGACAAGAAACACCACCAGCCTCAGAAAATTGTAAAAAGAATATACGATTATATAACATACGTTGCGCGCAGTTGGTGCGATCTCAAAACTGACCCTCTTCCTCTCTCCTTATCAGGATGGCGACGAAGTGTTGTGACTGTACATATTTTATAATTATTCTAGTTAGTTCACTTACGAAGATTACTAGGTACTGTTCATCGTACATTTGCTAGGTAAATATTTCATGAACTTTATATTTTATCGTTTTATTCAGTGAATTGGACTTAGCTACGAAGCGTGGTTATGTTCCACCACGAAATCATGAAACACTGTTCTCTCGCATTCCGAGATGGAAGTGCGCTGAGTGTCGACACAGTGCTTCGAAGAATTTCGCTGTGCCGCATCGAATGTTTCGAAACAGTCTATAAGATTAACTTAAGGAGGCCACTTATTTATTAGAGCCAGTCCTATAATACAGCAAAAATTACAAGCATGATGATACATACTACAGTGGTGCTGCCTAATGCCAGACACTAGCAATAGTATCAGGTGGATATTCTTCTTTACTTTGTCCTCTGATCTCCCAATTCTGTTTAAAGACTTCATGTCATCCAGGAATTCAAAACTTGACTATGAATAATGAAAGAATGAAAATGAATTTAAAATTATCAGCAGATCCATATCACAGTATTAAAATTTACTAATTATTCCAAATCAATCCTCCGACTAGAATTTAGAATCACGACGGTGAACAATGATTAGGAACATAAAACAATCAGTGGATGCGATACGCAATGGCCCACCTTCCCAGAAGCTATCTAAAACAATGGTACGTACTGACCGAGGGACTGCTTCCAAAGCACGTCTCTGAATCGATGATGCTTTTTGTCCAAAGGGGTCCAAAATCCAGGTCAACGGCCCCTCATAAAGGTACACGTCGTTAGTAAAGCAGAAACATGATATTTATCACGTAGCGGTACTAATCACAAGTAATGTAGTCTCACGGTGTTCCTCGCATTGCGGTACTACTCATAGGTAATGTACTATGCACGGGTAACGCAGACCTATGGTGTTCCTCACATAAGGGCGCCACTCATAGGCAACGCAAAACCTTGGTGTTCCTAACATAGTGGTCACTAATCACAGGAACCCGTACTAGCCCGTGGTGTAGCCCACATAGTGGGTACTAATCAGAGGTAAGCACCAGACCCGTGGTGTTCCTCGGAACGCAAACCCATGGTATTCGTCACCTATTTGTACAAATCTAAGGGAACCGTACTATCCCGTGGTGTTCCTCACATAGTGGGTACTAATCGCAGGTAAAAACCAGACCCGTGGTGTTCCTCGGAATGCAAACCCATGGTGTTCGTCACACAGTTGTACAAATCTCATGGACCCGTGCATTCCCGTTGTGTTCCTCACATAGTATGTTCTCATCATCATTCCGTGACCGGTCAGCATTTCCAAAATGTAGCGACTCCGATGGCCTTGTTGTTCGCCTCGATCAGGTCCTGTGTAGTGCAGGGATGTTCTAGTAGGGGACAGATGAGCAGGTGGTTCGGATCTTGTGTTACACCACACTCGCAGGATGCGTCTCCATCAGCTGGAAATATGGCCCATTTTTGCATGTTGGTCTTGCAATGAGGTACGCCCACCCTAAGACGATTAAGTGATCTCCAAATAGGGTAGGGCAGGTCATTTCCTGGAGCTAGCTCTTCCTTTGCAGGAGTATCAGGCGGCAGCACGCTCTTCCACCTGGTGATGCGGTTAGACTCAGGTGTTCCTACCAGTGGTTGAGTCCTGATGATGCTCTTTCTCGACTTCAGTCGACAGACTACAGCCTGGTGATCATGCAGTGGGTGGCGGGGGAGCTATTCCAACAATCGGGTAGAGTTTGTCAACTGGGGTAATTACAGGTAAAGCTCAGATCCGTGGTGTTTCTCGGAACGCAAACCCCTGGTGTTCCTCACGTAGTGGTACAAATCTCAGGGACCCGTACTATCCCGTGGAGTTCATCACATAGTGGTACCAATGACAGGTAAACCCAGACCCGTGGCGTTCCTCGTAACGCAAACCCATGGTGTTCTCACAAATTTGTATAAATCTCGGGGGCCCGTACTATCCCGTGGTGTTCATCACATAGTGGGTACTAATAACAGGTAAAATCCATACCCATGGTGTTCCTCACAGTGTGGGTACTAATCACAGGTAGACCACAGACCCTTGTTGTTCTTCACATAGTGGATACTAACGACAGGTAAACCCCAGACCCGTGGTGTTCCTCGGAATGCAAATCCATGGTGTTCGTCACGTAGTTATACAAATCCCTGAGACCCGTACTATCCCGCTGTGTTCCTCGCATACCGATACTAATCTCAGGAACTTATACTATCCCCTGGTGTTCCTCGGAACTCAGACCCGTGATATACACTACCAGATGCTGAAACACCCGAGCGAGGTTAGCCTTCTTTTATCGCCCCGGGATTTTCCAATCGAATCTGGGCAAAGAGTTTGTCTCCGTCATAGTGGTGGATACTATACACGCGTAATGCAAACCTACGGTGATCCTCCAACAGACCCACGGTATTCCTCAGTTTGTGGTACTAATCACAAGGATGAAGGATCTGAAGACGGGTAATTAGGTTCCATATTCAGCATCCCTTGGACTCGTCCCCCACCCACAGAGGTTTGTGTGTTTGGTCTGCGAGAGATATTTTATTTCACTCTAGTCGGCCGGCAAACCGGGTAGGACCACACTAACTGCCTCCTGGGACGCGCCATGTGGGAGTTATCATGAAAGCGTAGAAGTTTCATGGTTAATAGGCAGTAATTTGACGTCGTCTAACCCTCCTGGCTTATTGCTCTTACAACTGTCAATGGCTGCCGTGCAGAAAAGCTACATAAGATGACTAGACTCTAATTCTTCCGACCGTAAAATTTTGAAGTCTGATGGTGATGTTTACCGTTTTCCAGGAGATGGCGGGCAATCTGTTTAGCTGTTACATTCGCATGACCCTCTCTATTTGTTGGGCCACTATTCAGACGCTTAAGAAACCTCCAGGCTATCTGGCTACTATTCCTTAGATCAGCCTCCTCCATCGCTCCTGTTACTAGATATCGCTTTTAAGAGATCTTCCCTAGCATGGACGGTATCGGAGCTCAAAAGATCGTTGTCAAAGAGATCGCGATAGTTTCTCAATATTTCCCTAGATTCTGTACATAGTGTATAGCCTCAGAGAACTGAGATAAGGGAACAATGCTTCACGATATTTACAAAATCATCGTATGATTCAGGAAAAGCCTCTATATTCGGAATGTTCTCGTCCAGTGAAATAGTACATTTCTCCCAATCAGCCTTCTTAAGATGATATCTTATTCGAAAATGATCTCAGATTCTAACGATTTAACGATAAGACGTATAGAACTAAGACGATGCCACAGAACTAGTTGCAAACAGATTGTGGTGGCGTTTAGTAAATTCACAGAGGGTCGCAGACTGAACGCTGAAAGGCATGACTGTCTGTAATGAAGAGGAACAGTCTGTGGTGAGATTGCAGCATATATCTGGCATATAACAAGAAGATCAGGGATTGCTTGCCCCACTGATTTCACTGATAACTGAGATGTGTCTCAGATATTGTAAGTTAATATCTACATTATATCCATGCCTCCGTCTCGCATTGTTGAATGATGCTGGAAGTTTGTTATCATGCAGTAAACACACGAATCTGCCCGTTCTACCCCAGCCTGTCCGCCTTTGTCGGCTGGGTAGCCAATTGTTTTATTCTGACTTTCGAAATCATCGACCACAAACTTCACATATTGATGCTGGAAGTCTCCACAAATCTAAATGCAGTACCTGGTGACTTATTGAGATCTACTGTGAGAGGTTCAATGTCATCACGGGAGAGGATATGGATGTTGGATAGCACTGAGGGTGTTGAACCACTAAACGCATGCCCTTGATTTTTGTTCGGCGAAGATTCTAGTCTCGGTGAGTTTCCTGAATGCATATTGTTAGCGTGAGGAGGAAATTTCACGGGTATATATATTGTGTTCTCTTTCAGATTCTTAGAATTACGTCAATAATAGAAATAAAATAATCAAAATGCAAAATATTACTTTGCAAACATACATACAGAGGACGACGATGAGCAGAAAATGAGAGCTGATAAATGAGGTCTCCGGTGTATTTTGCTATGTGTGTGGCTGATTTGAACTTGTATTATTACAGTGGAAATTTATCACATTTCAACTATTAATTTTTGTGCTGAGAAGACACGAGGCGAAATTTACGGTGCTTGCGTGTGCTAAACGTGTCACTGTTATAACAGAAGTTTCGTTGTATTTTTCTTCAGGATAGGACATTAAATTAAGTGCATATCTCATCGAATATGTTGAGACGTAATGAGGAATATGTTTGCAGTAGAACAGTGAAATTTAGAGGAATTTTCAGTACGTTAATTAGAAAGTTTTCATGACCACAGACGCAAAATCAGTTATGCATTATAATTGGAAAGTTTTGGTCATCTTGTAATTTGTAAATGTCAATAATTATAATAATAATTATTTATTCATTTATTTTTTTGCACATGGCTACACCACTAAAACAATTAATATTTACAATAATTATCTCATACAAATAACAATATTAACAATAATAATTGATTCCGTCACGTTAGTAAGTTGGATACAGGGGATAGTTCGACTATAAACAATCTCAGCAGTATAACTATGGTATTTACCATTAGGGGTTGCCTCAAGACTTTTTCTGGCAAGCTAGTTACTGATAAAATTCATATCAAATGTTTGGCCTCCACATATGCTCTAGTTATTCTATTCAACAATAGGCAAGAATGAATTCATTCCCTTAAAAACTTCATGCAATTTCACATAAAACGAATCCAAAACACACACTACAAAACTCGATACATGGAAGGATGTACTCGAGAGTTACGCAAACAAAATCTGGTAACTCACTCTGGCAAAATTCCTCAGCTAAATAATTTCCAATACTTGGAGTTTTCATACAACAATCTGAATTAAATCGTAAAGAAAACAGAGAAAGATGTCTATATTAAAAATGGGCCATAGAATTACATAGAAAAGTTACAACAAAAATAAATTTCCTGGAATGCTAAATTAAAATATTATAACAGTGTAATTAAGCCTTAAACATTACACACGTCAGAAAGCTTGATCATTGGAGAAATATGACAATCTAAAATTATCGAAAAACAAGAAAGAGAAGTCCTCAGGGAAATCTTTGGCCCACTATGCATAGAAGGAGTGAGGATGAATAGGTCTCAGGAAATATACCAACATACTGAGAAAATGTCAGATAAAATTGTGAAAAGGCGATTGAAATTTGATGGCCATATTCAAAAAGTGGATAATGAAAGACTCACAAAAAAGATAATTGGATAATCACGCTCCTTAGTTGGCCACAACATTTGGAAATAATAAGAGAGTAATAGTTTCTATCCGTGTGGTATGCTTTGTATGCGGTCAGTCAGCAATATATTTGTCAGGAGGTGATACCACTAGGCTCGGTCTAATGAGGTTTGGGGTCGATGTTGAAGTCAGTGTCATATGCGTCTGGAGTATTGTATTTCCAAATGAAGTGACAAACATCGTAAATGTCCAGAACTGTCGGTGGTAGATATCTTCTAATTGTCCATGTAGTTATGAAGCGATGTGCCTCAATTAGCGAGATATGTTCCTAGTAGATACTATGAGGTAATAGTGTAGATAATGCCGAGGATTTTTCGTAAAAAGGCCCGAGGGAAAATCGTCAGGACAGAATGTTTTGAAGTATGGTAAGGTCCATCAGCATTTACCCTTCCCTCATTCACCACTTTTATTTTTTCCGGCAAGCTTTTTACAATTGTCAATAATTTCGATAGTTTCCATGGCCTTCTCCATTCCCTGTTCATTAATTTGACAAGAGTATAATATTCACATTCTGTTTCCATCTTATTTATCTTGGTTTGAACATTGAACAGGATCCTATATCCAAAGGGACCCTTTGTTCATCCAATAGGTACATTAATACCAGTGAAAAGCATACCATATTCCACAGATCACATTAGACTTGAGTCATTCGTGATGGCAATAATGTTGACCGATAAATTGTCTGATAATACATGGATTTGGACGTAGATTTTTACTGTAGTAAAAGGCCATCCGTGGCGAGATTTGTTTGCTCACTGGTAAACCAGTGGAGAGTTTGACGAAATAACGCGTGTTCACAAGTGTATGAGGCAGACCCTGTTCGGAAATAGAGGGCCGTGTTACAGCATTATTGATGTTAAAATAAATGGGGAGTTATTTGAATTTCAATTCTATTGCATAGGCAAATGATAGAGTGGATTCTAAATAACATTTCCGAACATTTGACTATGTATTCTAGTTTCGATGTTTCCTTATCACAGTCATAGTTCGTGTTGCCACTGAGCATTTAAATTATTATTCTGGTGTGAGAAGGGTGTCCTTAGATTTTTAGGATTTCCATTTCTTGATAGGTGTTAAGTATTGCCGATGGCGTGTCCTCCAGTGGAAAGTAGGATGACGGTTGAAGTGCCGGAAGGGATTCTTGGGATTACTAGGCCATGCTAGGACCATGAAATTATGTAGCTAGCCAACTGCTCCATAAGATTCCATGAGCTACCCATGATTTATGACCATGTTGTTCATAAAGGAGTTGTAATATTTTGTGTGTTTATATTTTAGTGGATGTAGTTGAACTCCGTGACCAATAATATTTAAGGGTTACCCATGAGTCGAATTTATTTTGGGGTTTGATTGAACGTTATAACTAAATGTTAGCAGGATTTCTTTTCACAGGTTTTCATCAATTTATTCCAATAACTGACTTCAACCTCTTGTTTTGGTTCATTTAATATAAATGACAATATCGTATGTTGTGTAATTTTACGCGATTAATTCACTGGCACTTGAAGTCCTCTTGTTTAGGAGGGTCACTTTGGTCATCAGGTACGTTCAATTGACTACAATGAGAGGTCACCTTGGTCATCAGGCACGTTTCGTGAACCTGAAACATTAATATAGTGGGTGACCACGATAGATCAGTGATGTGAATTCGAGGTTAGTCAGATTCAATTGAGGGTCAAGGTAACTCGTCCTATGCTGATGGTCAGTTAGTCGACGGCATAAATTGAAAAAAGTCTGGAGAACACTTCCTGATATTTAGACGATCAAGAAATCGTAAGCTTAATGCACAGTTTCAACATCAACATGCACAGTTGTTTATGGAGCCGAAAAGATTGAACCTGGTGTTGTTGTTTTCTAGTTAACCACAACATGGATTTCTGTAAATAGCCCTTCAGGCTTCCTTTTGTGGTGATATTAATTTCAACCTGAAATCGTCCAGCCGCAGCGTTTAATGTCACTGACCACAGACAAATGTTTATGGACATAGTTGTAAACATACCCGCCCTCATATTTCATGGTTTTTTAGTGAATAACCATAGAATATGTAACCTTTTAATTTATGTAGGCCTTCCTTGATACCCGATAGTCATGTCTGGAGGTGACGAAGAGCCATTAATACCATCTCAGACACAAGAGTTAACAATTCATGGTGAAGAACTGGAACTGGCAAACATCAGTTTGACATGACGAAAAGGGTTCAGTACTCAGTATGTCTCTTCAACACTTGCAACGTTGAGATATAAGAGATCTTTGGTGACTTTCTTGTGGCTTCATTAGAGAAAAGCGACTGGCCAATTCTCTGTCACCACGTAAACAAAAATGGACAATTTTAAGCGCGAGTATATTGCAGCTGTCGTCATACGAGTCCTTAGTTACAGACGACCCCTCGAGAACTACGTGATCTTCATGAATAGCAACGGGCACTGAAGTTGAACTTTCAATTCGCACTCAGAACAGGTTGACAGACACAATATTATGGTACAAGTGCCGAGGGAGCATGTACAGTTTTGAGCTACTGGTCTATTCATAATTAAAGGAACACAAGACATGTATGAAGTGGGAGCACACGTGTTCTCAGTTTTCAGCAACAATTTCTTCAATTGCATATACTATTATTACTTGATTAGGCACTTATTTATTCCTTGAATTGTTTATCCAAAAGTTTGAATATTACTTTCCTGCGCTTCTAGTCCTTTACCGCTTGTCTTTGCTGTAAGATAAATCTGTGTTCAGCCAGATTACTTCTTGTCCTCACATCTGGACGGTTCCCTAATGATTGTTAATGAGCACACTTCTACTTTAAACCAGAAACAGAAAAAGGGTCATCCATGGTTGAGAACATGCGGTTTTCATATATCTGTGATTGGTGGGGTGATAACTCATGAAATGTCCTTTGCTCTTTTTGCATACGGATCTGGCATCATGTTACCTGAAGATTTTCTCTCGGACAAAATGACACAAAGGGATGGATTGCTGTCCGTTGTACATCATGAGGTGTGCCGGAAAGGTGCCGTTCTGGCAGAAGAAGTTGATTACTTCTCTGCTGTGTGGGAACGCATGCGCCTGGCTACATATCCAGAATTGGAGGTCTTGTGGAACTCCGAACTCTCGTGCAGTAGTTAGTGGGACGTAAAGCAAAATAACATTACTATTAAATCACGTGCGTCTTCATCACGGCGTCACGTAACGCTCGTGCGCCGTCTCGCCCGTGTGCATCGAAAGGGTGGTGCTGCATGCGATTGATTTCCCACAAAACGCGGAGCAGTGCGTCATCTGTACAGTGTGATTCACATGTGCATAGTTTAGTTACATGATTCTCTGAACATTTTATCGAACTACTGCGCACTCGTGTGTGTTCGGATCTGATCTGTTAGAATGACTTTCTGGCTGAATATTTGCCACAGACATTATAGCACTATTGCTCCTCACCTGTATGAGTCCGCAAGTGAACTGCTGAGCTGGTTTTGATGCTGAAGAATTTTCCACAGTCTTTGCACCAGTGCGCCTTTCGCGCGTGTGAGTCCGCATTTGACGTGCTAGGTGGGATCTCCTTCTGAATAACACGCCACAAACATTGTAGGAGGAATGCTTCTAGCCTGTGTGAGTCAACATGTGATTTACTAGGCTAGTTTTAATGTTGCAGAATTCGCCACAGAAATTACAGCAGTGCGACTTGTCACCTGAGTGTGTCGTTATGTGAACTGGTAAGGCGCATTTCTGATTGAATGATTTGCGACAGATATTGCATCAGAGCGGCTTAACACGTGTGTGAGTACGCACGTGATCTGTTACATGGTCTTTCTGGCTAAAGGACTTCCCGCAGACATTGCAGCAGTACAGCTTCTCGCCTGTGTGAGTCCAAATGTGAACAGCTTGGCAGCTTTTCGAGCTGCAGGATTTGCCCCAGGCATCGCAGGACTGTGGCTTATTGCCTGTGTGAGCACGCATTTAATCTGTTAGATAGACTTTCTGGTTGCATTTCCCACAGACATTGCCCCAGTGTTGTTCATTGCTTGTGTGAGTACACATGTGATCTAGTAAATTGACAATGTGGCTGAAGCATTTTCCACAGTCATTAAATCAGTGCGCCGTTCGTCCCTGTGAGTCGACAGGTGACGCACTACGTCGAATCTCCTACTAAATGAATCTCCACAGACATTGCAAAAGAACGTCTTCTCACTAATATGTGTCCGCATGTGATCTTCTAATTCGCCTTTCTCAATGAATGATCTGCGACATATTTTACACCAGTATCGCTTATATTTTGCATGAGAATGCATGTGTTCTTTTAGATAACATTTCCGGGTGAAGGATCTCTTACAGACATTGCAACAATGTGGCTTGTCGCCTGTATGAATACGCGGGTGACTAGTTAGATCGGATTTCCGGATGAAGGATTTTCCACAAACATTGCAACAATGTTGCTTGTCACGTGTGTGAGTAAGCAAGTGATTAGTTACATGGCCTGGCTGGGCGAAGGATTTCCCGCAGACATTGCAGGAGTATGGCTTCTCGCCTGTGTGAGTGCGCATGTGATAAATTAGGCCGCCTTTCTATGTGAATAATTTGCCACAGATATTACAAGAGTATGGTGTCCCGCCTGTAGGAGCCCGCATATGATAAGTTAGAATGCCTTTGTGGCTGAATGATTTGCCATCGATATTGCAACAATGTTCCGACACGCTGTTTCCCCTATCGAAGAGCTTTCCACAGTGATCGCACTTGATGGAATGATCACCTTTGTGTATTTTCAGATGTCGCAAGAGGCCCAACTTCCCAGGCAGGACTTTACCGCACACATTACACCTAAAACAAGGTGATCCGCCATCCGGAGGTTGATGATCTCGATAGCTCACCTCAGGTCTCGACCTACAGTAACAAATTAAAACCATGTGACCTATAGTTCAACAGTCAACTTCACAGCATCTCCCACACAAAGGAATTACTACTGGACATTCCAATCAGTGATAACCAGTGCAGAGAGCTCACTACACATCAACATCACATTCACGAGAGTAAGCATCTTCTGAGAAAAAAATCTGAGCATAGACTTAAATTTCAAAACCTCTCACTTGTTACAAGGATGTGTTCCGTCTTCTCTCTCGAATCACGATATCAAGCGGAAGAAACTCGTCACGATTTAGGAATGTACGAGTTAATACACAAACTCATTTAAAGAATGCATGAGAAGAGGTCCAGTCTAAAAGAAGAAATACAAGTTCTTTAATCCGGCACACATTTATCTACTGAAATCCGTATAAGTCTGTTCTCCTACATAAAGGACGTCATATGCTTTGTAGTTTTTATTTTGTTGAACCACTTTGCGCTCTGTGGCAGGCAAGTAACAATTTTTGTAAAAGCCCTTGTTGTTGAGGTTGTTTGAGAGAATCTCACTGCTGTAGATATTAACAAAACTGAGAACATTGTTTGGAGATGGTCAGCAAGATATGCTGAACCACGGCTAATCTTTTATGAATGTTATTCTGTCACACAAATATACATATTGTATTTGTATATTGTTATCCTATCAGTGCAGCATTCTATTACGTCACTATGTGGATATTCCTAAATATGCAGCAACCAATTCTGTGCCTGTCTACCCACCGCAGAGTGGATCTACATATTCTAGGAAAGAAGGGCGAGAAATACAAATTTCTCGGTTAAACGTGAGATCCGCTAACAACTGGCAAATGGGAAAAGTAGATCACGCAGGCCAAAGTATACCGTAACATGAACTGGTACTCCCAATTCATGCTGTCTGCAATGAATTCACATGGCAAAGTCGAATGCATGACTTCCTCACAAGCAAAGTAATGGGAGGCTCGAACACGTGTTATTAGCGCTCCCTTAGGAGAAAAATAAGTGGACAAATAAATGGGGGGCATTGATTCCAGATATGACAGACTCGACCTCTTGATCAACTCACAAGTTATTGATTTTGACACCACTAGACAACAGGGGGCAGAAAACACGACACTGGATTGTATGTCATACGTTTTGTGGCATATCACGCCAGCAAAAGGTGCAAAAGTCTGTAACCGTTCTTCTTTACCTGATTACGTGATTCTTGTGACAAGTGATTTATCAGGTTCACATTAAGTTTTTCAGTAAAATGGTATTTTATTTTGCATTGATAAATATTCTCCACGAACCAGCTATATTGCTGTAACAAGTGGCGCGTCCCCGGTGATGGATACGGGTTCCCCACTGGCCTGCTTGCAGACTTGAGCAAAATACAAAAGCTGTCGCGTACCAAACACGTACAAAACCTTTCATGGCAATTTTGGCGGAGATGGAGACGTTCGGTACGGAGCTGTTGGCAGAAGACGTACTCTACCTTTCTGGAAGTTAATGCAGAAAGGAGCGTAGCGTTTCTTCCCTAGAGGAGCGGCTGCAAAAGGCGTCTGTTTCCCATGTCCGGACAGGCGTAACTACCTGCTGTTATGAGCTCTAAAATGCTTCAAGACAAGCCAGCCGTACATTAATACCGTCACATGATTACAGAAATATGTCTCATGAAATCGGAACCAAGGTTAGGGCATCCTCTGGAAGGGACGCGCGTTGGCAGGGCCCAGTCAGCAAGCAAGAGTTACCGTCGCACGGGCTGTGACGGATAAGCAAGTGAGTACTCACATTCTGTATCGCATCATAGAAATATGCCTGGATGAAGTAGCAAATAAGCCACAGCACTTGAGAGATCGCATACAGCCATCTGTGAGGTGCAGGAAAAAAGATGGAGTGGAAAAAAGTCACGGGAAAAGGGGTGCGGTTACTAACTGATGTACAATGGAAGCCGAATTACAGCTCATGGTGTTGACATTGTCATATCAACAAAATTTGACGGTTCAGTCTCCGAGGTGCAAAAGTATGACAATCGCTTGATGTAACTCGTCCGCACTGGGGAGAGAAGGAACTTCTAATTTTTCAGTGCAACACCCCACAAACTGGCGTGCGCACGGAAACCAAAGATGCGTTCTGGGCACTGCCTAACAAGAAGACCGCTGACTATCTCATCGTTGCCGATGATCTGAATGGACGTGACAGACGGAGGAAAGAAGAACACACAGTCCATGGCATTCATGCATATGGACAAAAGAACGACGATGGCCAACAAATTCCCGATTATGCAGAAAAAACGAACACACGGTTCAAAAAGGGTGATATTCATCTAGTCACGCACTACAGTGGCTCCCATCCAATTCACACTGACTACATCCTTATGAGAGGAAGGAATCTCAAAGATGTTCTAGAGACAACAGTTGTCCCTTATTAAATCGTTGCGATGCATCATCGACCAGTCATCTGTAAGCTGCTGATAAAGTCAACAAGAGCCCAATACTTCGCAGGAAATGGACCAATCGGGATCAAATGGTGGCGCCTGAAGAAGGAGACTAACGTTGCTGCAAAAGTTACAGAGCCACAAATCACCATATTTGAAGCGAGTCGGACTAAACTGAAAGACGCCGTACGCTCTATTCTTGGAACAATTAATCCGGGCAACGACAACGAAGGATTAACCATGACATATGGCTAAGGAATGAAAATATTAAGTATGCAGTACGGTTCAAGAAACAGCTGTACCACGAGTTTCTTGCTCGTTAGAATGCCTACAAAACAGCCAACAGGAAAGTGAAGGAGGTCATTTCTGTAACAAAAGCAAACCGGTAGGCAGGTCTGTATGTTAAACATGACACGCGCGAAAACGGGTGGAATATTTAACGGCTAGCCAAATCGAGGCATCGCAAAACGAAAGTCCAACGTTTTTACGGCATCAATGAGGAAACAGATGATTTCCTACTCGACTGGCGGGAAGCGCGAGTACACTGGTGGAACTATTTTAACAAAATTTCAATCATGGAATTTCCGTATCTACCAATCTTAATCACCTCTGCTGTTGAAGGTCCAATATAGAAAAATGACGTCAACAAAGTCCAGGCTATGCTGAAGGAAATGATTATCTTCCGGCAGAGTTTTGTTTCTCTAAATGGGCGGATGCAGCACTGTGGCTAAAGCAAGCTTTTCAACCAGATCATCAAAGAAGGTCAAAAACAAACAGACTGGCGACGGATTATCCATTCAAAAATAAGGGAAGCCGTTCCGATTTCTGTTATTACTGCCCTATCGTACTTCTGAGCCACGCAATGACAGACTTAGAACAAATCTTCGACAAAAGGATTAGCGATTTAGCCAAACATATAACAAGCCAGGCTGGATTTGTGTAAAATTGTGGCGCAATGGGAGAAACCCACGGTGTAGGACTGTTATTTGAGAGACACTCTGAAAAGAATAAGAGGTTTAATCACGAAATTCTGGACTATGAGAAGGACTTCCATCGGGTGCCTCATAACCTAATCAGTTAGCGCTACAAGTTCAAGGCATTCCAGAGCACATTGTTGATAGGGTATAATTGCTCTACAAGGAACGAAGAAGTTACGTTCAGGCTGCCGCAGGAGCGAGTGATGACTTCCGTATAACTGTAGGAGTCAACAAGGCCCTGCCTTATCACCACTGCTGTTCATTCTTGTGATGGACACTATTACCTCAAACTTGCAATCCAATATCATGGACTCTTTTATAAGCAAATTACAGTATATCATTTTGGCTGAAGAGAATAAGCTTGATCTCTAGGGTCAAACAGATGACTGGAACAATCGACTAGCACAACATGTCCTGCGACTCAACAAAAACAAGACAGAATACATTGTACTACATCGTCGAGAAGTTGGAAAGATGCATGTTGACGTTGAAGATATAGCACGAGTAGGGAAATTTAAGTATATTGGCTCCACAATCTCTGATGATGGCCGACTTACTGATGAAGTCAACTTAAGGATATACAAAGCCTGACTGAAGTTGAGAATAAAAACAGGCGCCCTAACGACCGTCGGATGAAGGATCATCTGAAACCTAAGATCACCGAACTGATATTTGTCCTGCCGTTTTATACGGCAAAGAATGCTGGCCTGCTACAGAGGAGGTAGTAAGCCAACTAAGCATCATAGATATGAAGATGCTTAAGTGGAAGGCTGGTATAACTAGACTAGATCACATTTCAAATGATGTTATTAAAAACATTTTGGCATTGCATCGATCCAGAAGAAAATTGAGGAAAAGAATTTGCGCTGGTTTGAGCATGTGTTGCGTGCAGAGGACGATATTTTGGGAAAGTCAGCGTACACACAGAAAGTTGGTGAGAAGAGGCGCAAGAGACGAACAAGTCATCATAGGACAGATAAAGTGCACAACGCCCTGAAAGCTGTGTGACTACATACAGAGACCGAACTAACTGGAGACCATGAATCACAACACCTGACCCTGCCACCAGGCAGGACTAACACTAAAGCAGCAGAATAACAAGAAGCAGATTGATGAATATACTCTTATAAAAATGGAATGCAATGGATACTTTACGCATCCTATCATTCAACCTAGTATTTTGTATGTTCAAATTCTCTCCCCTAAAGCCTATGTCCGATATCTATAAAGACTTATTTTCACAAAATAGTGTTTGAATGGCAGAACGCTTCTGGATTTCGTGTTAGAGTGACTCCTATAAATGTATTATAAAGAAAAATATATAAACCAGCAAAATAAAAATCTTAGAATTATCTGTGTTAAAGGAGAGGGACAGTTTGAATATCCGCTGAAATTCTATGAGTAGCAGCAAGAGGGGAGTCCGTCAGTGCATTCAAGCCTGAGTGGAATTTTGCAATTCATATTTCTGCATGCATACGTCATATATAGCAGACGATCATAATAATTAGTTTATTTTCACCCCAATCACGTCCATAAATACACTGACTGACAGAGCAAATGCAACACCAAGAAGGAGTGGTTCGAAAGGGATGAAAGTTGGGGAAAAAACAGAGACGGCACGGACGAATTATTGATGTTTATTTCAAACCGATATGCAGGTTACACAATGCGCACGGCATCGACTCATTAGGATGTAGGACCACCGCGAGCGGCGATGCACGCAGAAACACGTCGAGGTACAGAGTCAATAAGAGTGCGGATGGTTCTCCATTCTCTGTCAACCATTTGCCACAGTTGGTCGTCCGTACGAGGCTGGGGCAGAGTTTGCAAACGGCGTCCAATGAGATCCCACACGTGTTCGATTGGTGAGAGATCCGGAGAGTACGCTGGCCACGGAAGCACCTGTACACCTCGTAGAGCCTGTTGGGAGATGCGAGCAGTGTGTGGACGGGCATTATCCTGCTGAAACAGAGCATTGGGCAGCCCCTGAAGGTACGGGAGTGCCACCGGCCGCAGCACATGCTGCACGTAGCGGTGGGCATTTAACGTGCCTTGAATACGCACTAGAGGTGACGTGGAATCATACACAATAGCACCCCAAACCATGATGCCGCGTTGTCTAGCGGTAGGGCGCTCCACAGTTACTGCCGGATTTGACCTTTCTCCACGCCGACGCCACACTCGTCTGCGGTGACTATCACTGACAGAACAGAAGCGTGACTCATCGGAGAACACGACGTTCCGCCATTCCCTCATCCAAGTCGCTCTAGCCCCGCACCATGCCAGGCGTGCACGTCTATGCTGTGGAGTCAATGGTAGTCTTCTGAGCGGACGTCGGGAGTGCAGGCCTCCTTCAAACAATCGACGGGAAATTGTTCTGGTCGATATTGGAACAGCCAGGGTGTCTTGCACATGCTGAAGAATGGCGGTTGACGTGGCGTGCGGGCCTGCCACCGCTTGGCGGCGGATGCGCCGATCCTCGCGTGCTGACGTCACTCAGGCTGCGCCTGGACCCCTCGCACGTGCCACATGTCCCTGCGCCAACAATCTTTGCCACAGGCGCTGCACCGTGGACACATCCCTATGGGTATCGGCTGCGATTTGACGAAGCGACCAACCTGCCCTTCTCAGCCCGATCACCATACCCCTCGTAAAGTCGTCTGTCTGCTGGAAATGCCTCCGTTGACGGCGGCCTGGCATTCTTAGCTATACACGTATCCTGTGGCACACGACAACACGTTCTACAATGACTGTCGGCTGAGAAATCACGGTACTAAGTGGGCCATTCACCAACGCCGTGTCCCATTTATTGTTCGCTACGTGCGCAGCACAGCAGCGTATTTCACATCATGAGCATACCTCAGTGACGTCAGTCTACCCTGCAATTGGCATAAAGTTCTGACCACTCCTTCTTGGTGTTGCATTTGCTCTGTCAGTCAGTGTATGAAGATCATGGAGTAGTGGCGCAAAGTGGTCAGCTCAGGGCCACGTGACACTCGACACTCTACTAGTGGAAGGAAACCATATCACTAAGTGGTTAGTTCAGGACCATGTGTCTCTACACAAACGGAAGTTGGCCTCATCAATAATTATTTAGCTCAGGACGATGCGCCTCTCCACAAATGGGAGGTACTCATCACTAATTGGTATGCTCAGAAATACGTGTATTTCCACAAGTCAGCAATTAGGAGATTTTATGAATCCTAAAACCTGTTCTTATGTAATTCAGTAGCAAATTGGCATGGCAAATATTGTATACATTTTAAAAGAAGTCATTTAAGTTGCGGCATGATATTTGTAGACTGCTGAAATAAGAGTCAGGATAAAATAGCGCCTGATGTGAGATTTAAAACTTTTTTTTTTCTAGTTGCTTTACGTCGCACCGACACAGATAGGTCTTATGGCGACGATGGGACGGGAAAGGGCTAGGAGTGGGAAGGAAGCGGCCGTGGCCTTAATTAAGGTATAGCCCCAGCATTTGCCTGGTGTGAAAATGGGAAACCACGGAAAACCATTTTCAGGGCTGCCGACAGTGGGGTTCGATCCTACTATCTGCCGAATACTGGCCGCACTTAAGCGACTTCAGCTATCGAGTTCGGTAGAGATTTAAAACAAAGTGGGAAGCAGCAGATAAGATCCGGTTGACTGAATCCTTCAGAAGCATTTAAAATCTATAATATACAATGGACTAAGCTACATAGACTATGGACTGTCCTCTGCCCTATATACCAAGGAAAAAGATGTCCATAAAATACATGTCGCTTTGCTGGTCCGAGAGTGCCTCTGCACAAAATATGCTTAGGAAGTAGAAAGCTAATTTAGACTCCATCAAAAAATAGAAATTGGCATTTTGTGTGTGAAAAGCATTCATAAGCAACATTTTTACTGGTGGTCATTAAACAAGATTGTTCTCTAACGTAGCCCATTGTGTCCTGTTACACATGAATTACAAAGAAACAGCAGGATTTGAACCTCGAAGAGTTGACGTATTTGGGCGATCTTCAGTTGTGTGCATGGTTCTACTTTGACTAGTGAGAAAGTGTCAGCTGGTATTGAATGGTTCTGAGGACTGACATGAATATTTCTTTCCACTAGTTGTAAATGTACAGTAGGAACAAGTCAATGCATCACATAAGTGTCGAGAAGACTCTAATCACCCACAAAATCAAATAAACCATTCAGAACTTGTAGTTTCCATCACTAATACGGTTCGAAGTCAAACCTTAGGCCGTGACTAGCCATTGCATGACCTGCCGATAAAAGGGCTCGGTTAAGAGCACCAATCCGAGAATATACAATCATTTTTAAGGGATTATGAAAGATCATTTCACACAGTAACCAAGAAAGGTGTGATAGCAAAAAATTAATTAGCATTGGCACAACTACAGTTCAAAAAACACTACTGCACAAATTTAAAACTCCACTTGTAGCTGTCGATTTAATTAGTTTATACTAACTGTGTAAGAATGTTTGCAATCAACACACTACAAGCACTTGACTGACAATGAACATTAAACTGGTTCAGCAAGTGTGACCACAACACTGGAACGAACATAAATTCAATACCACATTCTTTTACGCTCACAACAATGCAGAAGTTTTACTTGAAAACTATAATATTGAGGATGTAGAACTACTGATCTGAACGTTTCATTTCTACAACACATTATCTGCTTTGGCATCCCCAAATGGAGGAGTCTGACTTCATACACAAGAGAAAAGAAATGATCATAAAAAAAGGAATCTAACCAAATAATTTTAAAATGACATTCTTTGAGTTATTTCATTATTGGACTCAGCCATCGCCATATTGATTAATGAAACTGATTATGTTAGTAGAAAAAATTATATTGTTTACAATGTACATAAAACTTAACAATTATGTACTTGTAGATTTAATTTTTAATCTACAAACATTGCTTTCTCTGTGTGTCACTGTTGGCATCAACATACAAAAACTTACTCAGAATATCTGGAGGCAATAGATTCAGATGGCATTTCAGATGATAAGAATGTGATGAACAAATGATGCAGAGACAGTGAAACAAAAAACACTTTTTTCATATTTGCTTAAAGGTATTGTAAACAAATACACCTCAAAAATATCTAGCTTTACCAGAGATTTTTTGTAGATATATATTCAATAAAACTACATGATGGAACGTAAAATATGATCATAAAGTTCCTGAAAATTTAGGTAATTTTAACCAATAGAATTTTAAGATATTTGCATTTAAATGTGAAGAAAGGATTAAACTGACGAAAATGGCCAGTTTCTGGAGATAAACCAACCACTACTGAACACAGCTGTGAATAGGTACAACATATTCCATATTATATAGGATTTGTAGCGTACGTACTTTGTTTCTTCTTTGATGTTCGGCAACAGCTGAACATCAGTATGTTCTTCTATGAATATTTCCTCCTTAATATCTTCGGAAGGCTATAAGTAAGAAACAAAACAGTAGAATAAAGAAGTAAGGGAATAAAAATATATAGGCCTAAACAAGAAACACCTGAGAAGATAAATTTCATAGTGGCACAAGAAGAGTATAATTAATTTATCTCCCATTTAAGAAAAACATAATGGAAAGGAACTGATTGTTCAAAATCAGTTTAAATGCAAGATAGGTGTCTACCTTGGTGGCAAATGGTACACAAAAATACATTATTATCAAGCACTAAATTTTAAATGAACAGAGAAGAAGACAATATCCTAAAATACAGTATTATACAATTTACGCAATTTTTTTCTATTAAACACACAGCTCATCCTTAATTAATGTATATAATTTACAAAATTTTACTCATAATATCTTCTGTATTACAAACATAATCAACACATATACAACTTGTCCAACTACTTCAAATTATAGTATACAACTTCTATTAGATTAAAAAATATTGCATTTATTTATTTATTTTATTTTTAACCCTTTTTGGAACCTAAGTTGCATAACGTGTGACGGAATTAAAGTGAAAAAACCTCTCTTGTATTATCCCTTTCGACTTCGTACTTCTAACCTAGAAATTTGTAAAATTGAACCTTCGCCAAGGCATTGACTAAATTTATATTTTTAATCACGTTTGGAAGGGCTAATTGCCGCTGCATGGTATCGGAGCAGGCATGAACTTACCGTCAAGTCTCTTATTCTAAGCGCGGTATGCGCGCGCATCTTCCCTGACTGTACCAGGTGATTTAAGCGTGCCTTGGTAAGGAGGAGGGTTGTTGATCTCCGACTAGAGAAGATGGAGGTTGGTTTTACTTTGTACTCACGCTTTCACATGAACTCAAGAACCATGACGGACAAAGAATAGAAGGAACTATCCTCCCGGGGCATTTCCTGGAGTGTTTGTTTTTATTTCTAGAATATTTTGGTAACTGATACATCCTCCGAAATTTATTTTTTTATACGTTTGAACGTGTGATTATCTTATAGCCTACCGAGCTCGATAGCTGCAATCGCTTAAGTGCGGCCAGTATCCAATATTCGGGAGATAGTAGGTTCGAACCCCACTGTCGGCAGCCCTGAAAATAGTTTTCCGTGGTTTCCTATTTTCACACCAGGCAAATGCTGTACCTTAATTAAGGCCATGGCTGCTTCCTTCCCACTCCTAGCCCTTTCCTGTCCCATCGTCGCCATAAGACCTATCTGTGTCGGTGCGACGTAAAACAACTAGCAAAAATAATTTCATAGCCTCGTGGTCTCCTGTATTGGGTATCTCATCGGAAACCTCAAGACTGTAAGTTATGCATAATTTGTTACTCTGGGAGTTGCTTTGAGCTGGGAACCTCGCCTCTTCAACTGCAATTGATCTCGTTTTAAAAGAATTGATTTATGTTTTGGATTTCAAGAAGTTCCAAAACAGTGCTTTGATTCTGGGAGAAATGACTTTCGTTTAATCACTAATGTTTACGGGGTTCTGGTGTAGAAGCTACGTCTAACATGTTGCCAACCTGTTAAAGGTTTTTTAAAAGTTAATAAATTTTATGTTATTCTTCGGATATATCTTAACTACATTATGATTTTTTCTGGGTATTTGAAATTCAAATAATAATAATAATAATGATAATTTCGCTGAGAGGTAAAATAGCGAGGAAGTTTTCACAAGGACTTTAGTAATTGCACTTTTCCTTGTTCCTTTCGGTGTTTAATGGTTTTATTTCCTTATTTTTGCCCCTTTTGGGGTTTCTTACTCTTCCGTTTTTCTTTTGCTTTTCCTTATTTGCATTGTCGTGCTTGTGTCTTGTGATTGGGTTATCTTTGTAGGCCTAGGAGTTCCTTCATTTTTCTGTTTGATTCCTTGGGGGCGTTATTACCTACCTGTGCCTTTTGGCTATTTCTGTGGTTATTTGGGATGAGTTTCCTTGTGAAAACTCCTCGAGAAATAAGTCTCTAATCTAGTACATTTTCATTTATTGTAAAATGTTAAACTGGTATACCAATAATAAGAGACCTTCAAAAGGTATTAAAAATGCAAGACCGAGGTCTGTGAATTTGAACAAATTGTTTAAAAGGGTTGTAAGATTTAAAATTTTCTTCTTAAATCTTGTAGGGGTATTGGCCAATTCCTGCGCACGCCTGTAAACAATTTTTTTTTTAATTTGATGTTTTCAGGATGTTCAGTTTTAAATTTAACTCTATTATTTTCCTAAATAAAATCTCGTTATTTATTTAAATGGTATTATTTTGTTCTTTGAGTAGTTAATCAAATTTTATACAGTAACCACGTTCCACGGTTAGTTATCACCTGCACTGTTCATGGTAAGTTGCTTTTAATTTATATTTTTCCTTCTTGTTGTGCTGTTATGGTGATATGTGCTTCTACCTTTGTTTTATTTATTGGCTCACCGGTCTGGGCGATTTGGGGAGGTCGTAGGACTGGGGCCAATGACCTGCTGCGTTTTAACCCGATTCCCTTTTGCCACAGCTTTTCAGACAACTGATAAGAGAGATAAGAGCATGAAAAGGAACACACCATTGGATAGCAGTAGACAAGGTAGCATAGAAAAGGAGGTACATTTGTAAATATGTACATTTAAAATTACCTACATATTTGTGAATATTCAGCAGAGTATATTACGCATACATGTGTAGGTATACTTCCGAGTATATGTACAATTTAAGGAAAATAAATAATAATAAACACTATTTTCCAAATTGTTACCCAATACCATTCCTTGCTTCTGTTTCTCTTTCTGCTGGTCCCTATTTCCGCAAAGACTAGCTATTTTGTTCATTCTCTTATATTCACATTCCCCTGTTCCCATCTTTCTATACATGAATTGACTTGTCACCTCTGTCATTTCCATGTTCCTATATCCTTTCTTTCTGAAAACACTTCACTGTAATATCAAATAATTCCACATTATACCCACCACTTTTGTAACAAGTGGACAATGCTTAAATCATAAGCATACAAATATCCATCATCCCTCCCTGTACATCACATTGAGACCAAAAAACAAAAAAAAGTCAATGTCCCAATCAGTGTATGAATCAATCATACAACAGCAGTTAGGGCTGTTGGTTGTTTATGTAGAAAAAGATTGTAGAAATATATGAAAGAACTCCCTTGGTAAATTATTTCCTATAAGTGAACATTTGCCAAAATTTGTCCCCATGAATTCCAACTTATCATCATGTTTTGAACTTTCCTACACTTACAGAAAATGACTTAAATGTATTCATCAACTAATGCCATTCCAAGCCATCTCCCCAATGACATCTCAGAATACACTGCTTAATCTAACAGCTTATCTCCTTTCTCCAAGTCTTCCCAGCTGAAAATTTGCAACATCTCTGTAACACAACTCTTTTGTTATAAATCACCCACAAGAAATAGAGCTATTTCTGTGGATTATTTCCTGTTCTTCAGTCAAGTAATACTGGTGACCGACTCATACTCTCATTATGGCTTTGCTGGAGATTTATATGCCCTCTCATTTACGACCCCTAAATAACCTCATAATCATATTAAGAGATCTATGAATTTTATTTTCAGTATGTTTATATGATTACCACAATGAAGATCTATTCTTTTTATGAATACCTAGGTACTTACAGAGATCCCCATGAAGAACGTTCACCCCATCAACACAATAATTAAATCAGAGAGGACCCTTTCTATTTTTCGAAACAGAGAACCTGACTTTTCATCCCGTTTACCAAGATAGCGTTGCCAAATGTCCATCTTACAATATTGTCAAGGTCTTTTTGCAGTTACAATCCTGAAACATACTTATTACAAAGAACCTCATCACTTATTTCAGTTCATTATTCATATTGTTTATATATATATCAGAAAATAAAGGTCTCATAATACTGCCTTGTGGGAGTCAATCCAATAAGTGTTACAGGATCAAATAAAGCTTCACCTACTCTAATGCTCTGAGTTATATACTTTAATACACCAGATATATAAAATTAATCGAAAATAGTGTTGAATACATAGTTTTCGGGGTCGCCGAGGTGAATTGTACACTTTGGATTTTTAGTATCAGGAGTCAAACCACGTGGGGGTAGGACGCTGCAGGAATGCTTGGGGGGGGGGGGAGATATAAATATCATCGAAAGTAATGTCGAATCAATACTTTTCGGGCTCGCTGAAATGAATAGCAACACTCCGGAATTTTTTAATGTTTAAGTTCAGGCCCCTGCGTTGGGGGGGATGGGGGAGATATATATAGAAATAATAGAAAATACTGTCGAATATATATATATATACATAATATTCGGGGTCGCTGAGATGAAAAGGGGCGGGAGGCGAGGGGGCTGAGATATACACACCATCAAATGTAGTGTCGAATCCATACTTTTGGGGTCGCTGAGATGAATAGTGACACTCCAGAATATTATTAAGTGCAATTTCAGTCCAAGTTCATCCCCCTTTCTGGTGGGGGTGAGGGGATTCAGATTTTAAAATAATAGAAAAATAGTGTCGAAGCCATAGTTTTCGGTGTCGCTGAGATGAATAGTAACACTCTCGATTTTTAAAAACTCAAAGTTTAACCCCCTTTAGGGAGAGGGGGGTGAGATATAATAATAATAGAATATACTGCCTAATCCATCGTTTTCCGGGTCGCTGAGATGAATAGTAACATTCCTGATTTTAAAGTCCAACTTCAGCCCCCTTTGGCATAGAGGGTGAGGAAGGATGAAAAAATAAATTGTCAAAAATGCTCAAGGTGATAGACGTGGGTATGTTCCAGTATGACTTACTACCTGGAAAACATACTGTGGGAGTAAGACGCCCCTAGAACCACTACGGAAGTGGGTGAAATATAATCCATATTAATAAATAGGTTTGGCGTGATCTATATATACTAATGAGCCCATTCTAGGCATCCTAGAAACTTAAAACTTGGTATGAGGCAACCTGATGTCTTCAGGATCTCTAGAAAAATCTAAAATTCTCTTAATTGTCTGAGAGGGACACGCTGGGAGTTTCAAATCTGCATAAGAACACAGTTGGTGGTATTTATCCAGAACGATAACCTATAGGTTTCATGGGCTTAAGAGTTTCCTGAAAGTCCTAATTTTTAACCCCCTCCCTCATATCAAGATGGCAGCACTATGTCCCAGACGAGTTAGAAAATTGAAATTTGGCAAAATTGTAGCTTTTAGCTCGTAACCGACAGAAAATTTATGAGATGTTTAAATATTTTATTTTTTACTCCCAGAAAATATTGAAATATGGAGGCAATTTTAATGACGGTGCAGACTTCCTTTCGAGGTATTTGGTGGCTAAACGGTAAGTCGTATCACAAAACAGATGGCACAATCTCGGATCAATTTGGAGCGAAGTACAACTTTGGTCCTATGACTTTTTGTCGTATCTCTATCCCTTATGTTAAATTTGGCTCTATTTCTGGATTTACTTAAATTTTCCACTTTGTACTCGTATAACTGATGGTTTGATTCACTTATAGGAAAGATGGGATCATCAAATTCTACACGAATATTGGCCCACCCAGCCAAATTCTATGTTTGAAGCTGTCCCATAAGTATCTGAAAAGTAATTCACTGTGTGAAAACCTTACACAAATTTCACCCTATTCAACGTTTCTAAAATAATCTTGCCTTTAAACAGATGAGATTCGAGGATATATCATAGGCCAGCCATTTGGATCGCTAAATGAGGCCAGAGGCGTCTTTTCATACCATCCGTTTTTCAATATGAATGCACCGTTCAGCAGCAGTTATTCTGTAAATGAAGGTGAACATGCATATACTTCCCTATATCGACCTACATTTATTAATTTAAGTCGATTTGTAGCGATCTAGAAGGGGGTGTGTCTCACATTGTAATTAATACTTTACAAATCAATAGTGACTGTCAGCAGGAGGGCGTCTGCTGTTGTAATCAGTACTCCTCACATCGACTTTAACTAGCAATAGGAATGGTGTCCCGCTCCAATGCCTGTGTACCATAGTAATGCATAATTCCCTTCTTGATTTGACTAGCAGAAGGCAAGGGAGCGTGCATTTTTTAAACTCTTTTACCTGATTCTCTTTATCATTAGGTATAGGTGTCCCTGATTATAAACAAATTTACCCATGAAAATGTGACTGACGTTACGCATAGTGAATTGCGGCCGACAAGTGGACCAGTCATTGTCATCACAACTCTGCAACTCGCACTTTACATTGGAAACAACGTCTGCGGACCTCCCTACGCTTTTTCTCGGATAACGCCAAGAGACATGCAATTAAAAAATTCTTATTCACTTCATGTACAGCGAATTACTTCGATATCCGTACACATTGTAGAATACCGTAGCGAAGCACGGGTACATTTGCTAGTGAAGTATAAATTGTCACCTAAATGTTATTCATGTGCATTAGGGACTAAACTTATGATATAAAAATAAGTTATGTTAAAAGTAATGTATGTGGATGTAAATGATCGAGTGTTAATAATAGGCCTTAATGACCTAGGATGCTCTATTTATGAAGGCAGATAGTGCTCAATGGAAATAGCCTAGCAATGTCAAGTGACAGAATGGTACCATAGCTCATATTTTTGTTCACTGAGGAAGTAGCAACGAATACTGCATTATGGAGTGTATATTATTGAGCACATGAAGCGACAAGCGCAGTTTAAGATAATAATCACTCTCTGTGCTCACTCAACAACCCCAAGCCTGTCTAATAAAAAAAGTATCTAATTAATGCAAATTTTAAACCATTATTAGTCTCTCTTGTACAATGTGTGAAGATAGATTGACAAATCTTCTTAATGTCCTAAAGTAATCGTTCACCTAGTTGTTCGATCATGATTCTTATAGTGAGGTTGGCATAAATAGTAGAATGTTCATGAAGTTAAAGTTTTCAGTAAATGATGAAGATACATAATGTAATAAGTATGCCTAAATAAAATGATTAACCTCACATGACCTTATATTAGTGGGGGGGGGGGAGAATTTGAAAGTAGGGCTTGGCCAAGAGTGTAAGCTTAACCTGACGGGCACGGATTTGACTTGGGGCCTGACGTCACAGGCCCTGGATTCAACCCTAGGCTTAACCTCACAAGGTCATTAGCTTTACAGACTCAAGTTTGATGTCTAATAGTACTGGCTGAAGCTAACAGGCATGGCTTTGTTGCCCGGTTTAACCTTTACGAGGGCGTTGTAGACTCGAGGTTGAGATTCCATCTTAGGCTTAACCTAGCTAGACAAGATGAGATATGGTCCATGGGCTTTAGGAGATGAGCTTGGAACTGGATGACGGCCATTCGCATTACTTTAATAGGACAAAGGAGATGGTGTAAAGATTAATACATGTGCTTTATTCTTAGGGGCATAATACTGAAAGGTGACATCAGGTCATAGAGCTGAGTGACTGCAAAAGGCCAAAAGTATGAAGAGGATACAAATCAATACGCCAAAAGGACAAATGTGCAAAAGTGTTAAATAGTTAAAGGACAAGATTGCAAAAGGGCTAAAACTAAAGGGCAAAAGGGAATGAGCTGTGGTCTAGGGCTCAGAGCTGAACATGGAACAAGGTGGTGGTATGGGACTACGGAGATGGTGAAAGTTTAATGCATGTGCATTATTCACAGGAACATACCTTTATAAAGCTACCTCAAGGTCCTCAAGCTGAGCTACTGCAGGTTCAAGGATGCTAGCATGTAGGCTGATGCGCAATGTGCTGTTGGTATTTAGTGCTTGACACCCCAATTTTCTTATTGTAACAATTCAAGCTCAGAGATTTGAATTCTGGATATTTATAGTAGCTTATAATACTGGTGATATCACTCAGCAGATTAAAACTTAAATGTTCATAACTGAGGAAATGTTTAAAGTTAAAAATTTCATTGTTCTGTATTGAAGAATATCACAATTAAAATTGAAATAATTGATAAGGAGATACCATCTATTCAATACCAAAGAATAAGAAATGTAGTGAATTACATTCTCATTTAATAATAATTAGGAATGGTACCGGTTTCGACCCTAGTCCAGGTCATCATCAGCCGATTATGAAATGGAAAACAATGCATAGGATCAGTATAAGAGGCAATGTGAAAAGGAAATGAATGGGGGTAGACACTGTAAAACTTAGAAGAAGTAAAATACAAGTACTGATACAATGCATTGTTTTCCATTTCTTAATCGGCTGATGATGACCTGGACTAGGGTCAAAACCGGTACCATTCCTAATTATTATTAAATGAGAATGTAATTCACTACATTTCTTATTCTTTGGTATTGAATAGGTGGAATCTCCTTATCAATTATTTCAATTTTAATTGTGAGGAAATGTTCGCACAACACGTGACTGAGAATGGACCCCAGGGCTCATTCCTTTGGATGGCTGATTATAAAGCTAAGTAAATTACTGCACGTTGAAAGTGTGCATTTAATTCAAAACACCTAACGTTTGAGCTGCGAGAAATTAAAAGATCCCCACACCAACTGGGAATAGAACTCGGCACTCTTTCCCTTGGAATGATGGCTACCATAGCAACTAAATGATTGCGCGATAAACTCAAAATCACCTCAAATTTGAAGTACAAGAAATGAACATTTTGCCTACCCGACTAGGATTCAAACCCGGGACTCATTTACTTGGGAAGCAAACAAGCATGCTAAACTAAATGACTGTATATTAACAGCTTATGTGTTTCTTTGAAACACCTAGCTCAGTGTTACAAGATTCAAAGTTAAAAATCACTGACAGAACTAGGACTTGAACCTGGAGCCTGCTTGGACCGAAAGCTAAACTGCTATTCAGATATCTAATACCAAAAATTCAAACTTCTAATTCTGAGCAAAGAAAACAATCGCTGATTTTGGGTCTCAAAACTGGAGCTCACTTCTAGTCAGATCTAAAGATATTAATCCTTAACCCGACACGGAATCAATGACAAACTCTCCTTCCACTGAAGAGTAAGTGTGAACGATTAGCACAAACTATGTTAACTGAATGTGGAGGGAGAATGAGGTTGTGACATATGTGTAGAAAAAAAAAAATACAGCAGGAACATATTGATTAGACTTGGAAATATTTGCTATGACATGAAATATAAAGTTCATTGTTTTTGCAATTAGCCTAGTATGCACATTTCAGCAAAAGAATATTGGTGGTACGAACAAATTTACTAGACTTGGAAGTAACTTATTTGCTAAGACAGGGAATACAAAGTTTATTGTTCCCGCATTGAGCTCTGGGCTGCTGATTTGAACCCTGGAGACATGTAATTGCCTGCTGTAGTGTTTACATCACTTGGTACCTAAAATTAGAGCTGCGAACAATTAAAAAATCCCCAGGCTGCCTGGGAATCAAACTCGGCAAACTTTCCCTTGGACTGCTGGCTATTATAATAACTAAAGGATTGTACATTCAATTCAAAACACACAACCTTCGAGCTAAAAGGAATTCAAAAATCACTGACCAGACTAAGAATCGAACTGGTGGATTCTTAACATGGGAAAGAAACATGCATACTCACTAAACGACTGTACATTAAAAGCTTGTGTGTTTAATTGAAACACATCAAGTTTGACTTTCTTTCGAAGTGGGGACAATAATAATACTCACTCTACGTCTTACTAACTACAATTGAACATTTTAAAAGTTCGCAATAATAATTTTGAAGATCCAGGCTGCTTTCATGCTGAGTACTCAACATTCATTGCTATTAATTTGTAAATTTGCTAGGTGCGGAAATGTCAATCCCCTTCCCAAACAGTCTTTTAAGATGCCGACGTGTCAGAATTTAGTCCTGCAAGTTTTATGTTCCAGTAAACTAATGACACAAGGCTGACGTATCTGAACACCTTCAAATACCATCGGGCTGAGCCTTAACCGTCTGAGTTACTCAGCCTGACAATTCAACTATTAAGTTCAAAAAAACACAGACACACTAGTAATGATGATAACAATAGTAACCTGGAGGATCCAACCCACCTCCGTACTGAATACTCAACATGCATACCAAATAAGTTAGTCCCGCAGGAGCTTACATCTTATCAGAATCGCCTACCTGGTAATAAATAATAAAACTCCCTGGCCCAGCTGGGAATTACACAATCAAAATATATTTAAAACAGCGTGGATTACACACACACACATGCAACAATAATAATATGGAAGAACCAAACCATGTTTGTACGGAATACTCTACATGCTTACCTAATAAGAAAAATAAACCTCGTGCCGGGATTTAGTCCAGCAGGAGTTCGCGTCTTATCAGACTTAAACAATAAAGAAAAACCCAACCTAACTGGGAACTACAAAATCTAGAATATTTAAATCAGCATGGATTGCACCTACATGCACATTATTTCTGTAGTATTCAATCGTTACCAAGCAAAGTGCTAGTCCTGAACCATAGACGTGTTCTACACTAACTTGTCAGAGACCAAAGGGGTTACTCTATTGTAGTTTCTAACAACTAGGCTCACAATAATAATGCTGAAAGGTAAACAGGAAGTTTCGTGTTATTGCATTCTTTGGACCCCGCAAGCTAGGTGTGCACAAAAATCATCAGAACTCTTAGAGCTTGTCAGCATTATTATTGTGACACTAGCAGTTAGAAATCCCTTTGGTCTCTGACAACTGAGTGTGGAACACGTGTTTGCTTTTTCACAATTGAATATTACGGAAATAATGTGCATGTAGGTGTAATCCAGGCTGATTTAAATATTCTAGATTTTGTAATTCCCGGCAGAGTCGGTGATTTTACACTTTACTGAGTAATTCTGATAAGATGCAAACTGAAGCGGGACTACATTCTAGCACCAGATTACTTTTCCTTATTGGGTAAGCATATGGAATATTCGGTACGAAGGTGGGTTGGATCCCCAAATTATGATTATTATTGAGTGTGTGTGTGTGCATGTGTAATCCTGGCTGATTTTCCTGGCTGTGATGGGGATGTTATTTTTATCAGATGATTATGATAAGACGATAACTCCTGCTAGACTAACATTCAGCACCAGATAACATTTGTTTTGGTGTAAACATGTATAGTATTCATTAAGAAGGTTGGTTGGATCGTCAAAATGATTATCATTATTAGCTTGTCACCTACCGCAGCATAATGGTTAGTGTTATTAGCTGCCGTTCTCGAACACCCAGGTTCGATTCCGGTACTGCCAGAAATTTCAGAATAGCAGGAGGGCTGGCATGTGGTTAAAATGGTGCATGCAGCTCACCTGCATTGGGGGTGTGCCTGAAAAGAGCTGCACCAACTGAGGATAAGGACACGAGTTTACTTATTATTAGTGTTTGTTTTCGGCACTTGATAGTTGGACTGTCGGGCTGAGTAGTTTAGACGGTTAAGGCACTAGCCTTCTAACCACAACTTGGCAGGTTCAATTCTGGTAGCCCGATGGTATTTGTAGCTGTTCAAATACGTCAGCCTAGTGTTGGTAAATTTACTGGCATGTAAAAGGAATTTTGCAAGACAAAATTCTAGCACGTCAGCGTCTTCGAAAACTGTCTGACGTGGGGATTGCAATATCAGCACTTAGCAAATTAATTGCCAAGCTGAGTAGGACAGACAGTCAAAGTGCTGCTCTTTTCTTTCTTAGTGTGCATATATGTTAAGTATTCGGCATGAAAGAAGCCTCGATCTTCAAAATTACAATTATTATTGTACCGGGCGGTACACCTTCACACCGCTAATTCAAATATTGCGCCTGTTGAAACTCATCTACAGGAGAAAGCCTGAATTTTAACAAACTGAATTAACCCAATGGTTTCTCGGAAGATGTCACCCCTGTAAATTTGGTAGTTTTGGAGTGTTCTGAACTGTGTCTATTTCGAACTGTGTTTGTTTTGCCCTGTATCAAGAAGTGTGGACATTCTCTTCTAGATGTCTCTTCAGAGAAAAGACTACGATTGTGCACTCTGGTGCGAAGTGATGGAACTGTTATTTGAAGAAACCATGTATCCATAAGTTTGTTCTTTGTTAAATTTCTTTCTTTCAGTTTTTGGGTTGGCAATATTGATCTCTGTTTCCGCCAGTTTTGAATTCAGCCAATCCCAAATTTTCTAAATTAATTTTTCTCCAATCCTAGGTTTCTTGTTCATGTTGTGTGTAACTTTTGATGTTAGCCAATAAAGGGAAGGGGTGTGGCGCTTTTATTTCATGAAAGGTCTCGAAGCTTCGTTGTGGGTATAAAACTGCTGAGGTTCATGGCTCGTGGGCACTCCATCGACATCTTGCTTACTGTGTGAATATGTAGCAGGGGGCGGGTAGTGCTCTTTCTTCGAGCAGCAGTTCATCAACAAGGTAATGGCCGTTAAATAACTTTATTTCTTGCTAGCTCAGCAGTTTAACCCATGGGGCAGGTTTGAAACTTTTCTCATGTAACCTACCTTTAAAATGTAAAAGACATTTGCTAAAATTCCGTCTCTTTAACTACAAACTGGGATAGAGAGTGCCTAACCCTCTCGAGCTCCCACTCATATTGTTTTGAGGTGACTACATTTTCATTACCGATTTTCTTCTTTTCTTAATGTAATAAAGTTTTCTTATATGAGTCACCTCATTAGTATGGGATTAGCCCTTGTGTAAAAGGCTTAGTGCCACTTAGGATTTTATGAAGTGTCATTCAGTAGTGAAGTATTCGCCTCCATCCATTTGGTATTGTGGGCCATGTAATTAACCGGTTCTTTTCTGATTAGGCCCGGTAGATTGGGTACTAGTTACCCCTGCTTCTTGTATGTAAGTTGTGCCGTGTGGGCAAAATTCAGCGTCGAGTTGGGTATGCCTTGTATAGGCGTGAAAACAGGAGAGCATTGTAGCTCTTTCTTATATCATTAGGGTAAGGTATGCCTCGAGAAGGCTTGACTATGCCATTGTGAGAGCCTGTGCTCTTTGATCAGGGGATTTCTGCCCCACCAATAAGTGTATGTGGGTAAAGTTGAGCTTGGAGCTCATGATATATTAACCTAGGGCATGAAGCCCAGCGATTGTTATTCCACTAGATTGTAAATTCTTTACCTGTTCATGCTACTTGTACCTGTTAAACTGTTACTTGTTGTTTTCGAGAAAGAAAATATAACCTTTTATTAGTTTTTAATTAATTTTGATTTTGGTAGTTAGACCCATTCACCAGCCCGCACCTTCTTTCATCTCTGCTGATCCACCAAACCACGGTAACAAGTGGTAGCAGAGCGTGGTTGAATGGGTCTCAATTTAGCCCCTTTTCACGGCTAAATATTGCTTTTGGTTCGAACTCTAACAATTTTCTCCGTCGCTGGAATTTTTCGATTTTTCTAAATTTGTAAGGTTCTGTCATGTCTGGCCCTTGCGATGTCCTACATACCGGCCACTTGCGCAAGGAGGAATTTTTCTATAAACTCCCCATTACGAAGGTCGAATCTGGTTGCATGGTTGTTCAAGGGATTGTGATACTTAAGGTTCCGCCTGGTTGCCCCTTTCATGTGCTTTCTTTTGAGTGATGATCATTGTTTGGTCGTGTGACATCAACCTTGTCATTCGTTTCGAGTGCTTCGTAACTCTACTTTTCCTATCGGTTGCCCTTTTAAGATGTATTTTTTGGGCAAGGTTGTTGGGCATGTTCATGGACTAAATTCTTTGCGGAGGACCTACTCTCATTGTATAGGCACTATACCCTCAGGCCGCCTTGCTGGATGTCACGTCTAATGGTTGTCTGCTATGGTAAAATGTGTATATTTTATTTGCACATCTTATTTTTCTTCCTGAGTCGGGCATTTCTCTGCCCAATTCTTCCCATATATCTAATAAGCTTTGTGGGGTTCAGGTGTCGCTTACGTCCTAGTTCTTTCTCTGTAATGGAAGCCCACTATGTTGTGTGGAATCTAAGTACCTTGGGACCTGTAGACTTCTCAAGGCAGGTTCTGTATGTCGTCTATTCCCTAGGCTTGATCGTAGGGTACTCTAATTTTGCGGCACGTATTGGTTGGTAAGGTTGCGTGATTGCGAGGTATGCAAACGAAGTATGTGTTCCTTTCGGCCAACATTCTGTTGTATCTTCACTTTATATATATATATATCCCTCCCATCGGTGATGTGTCAGATGGGGTAAAGCTTCCAACATACTTAAAGTGGTCTCCGTCATGTTTATTGATCTTCCCTGTTTTCGTCCTCACGACATACACATTTCCCGGTCTCACTTCTGTATTTTTGACAGTGCCTACCCATTTGAGGAATTTTGCTTTCATTTGAGATGTGTTTCTACTCTTTCGACCCGCTATCCGGTCCTCCTGCTCAAGTTCACCCATGATGTCTTTTGTATTTTGATGCTTTGTAGGGTCATATTATTGTGTAATAGGGGATCTTGTATGGGAGTTATAGGCTCCTTTAGATATATATTTTTCTCTTTTGTGAATTAGGGTATTTATGATGTAAGAGAATGGGAGGATATATTTTGAGTATGTTGCTCTTTTGGGTATTGATGCATCTTCCCATGGTATTTCTTGTCTGTATTGTGAGGTCATGGTGTTACCTCTTTTCATGTGTAATTTGTATAGGGTAATTTGTCTTTTAACATCGGTGTAACGAAGTCACCCCAGAGTGATTATCCCCGGTAGGACATTTATATTGGTATGAGGCGTGTTTCGGCCTTTGGATTTATCGATGAGGTTCTACACATTAATTGCTCCTGGGAGTTGGTTTTTTCTGTAGAGCAGGCTCTTATACGGTAGTAAACCATCTGCGTTGTTAATTTGAGGTTCATCCCTACGAAGTTCTCGAATTCTTTTATATATTTTTTATTTCTACCATATCAGGAATTCCTCCCGGGAAGTAGGTGCCATTCTCTTCTGTTAAATTCTTTCGGGTGTGTATCATAACAGTCTTCCCTGATAGAATGTTACTGAATTTCCGTGCCCCCCTATTTTTGGATTCGGTGTTTTTATATCGTAAAGTGAGTTGCTCTTTCTTCTTTTTGGTATCCTGGTAATGAAGTAGATATGAGCATGGACGGAGGTCCACCCATTTAAATGTCGGAAATATTTTATGTTTAAAAGGTTGTTTTCGCGGGCAAGCTTGCCCACAGATTTCATGGGCCGTGTGTCATTTTAGCTTTTGACACTTGTTACATTCTTAGTAAGTAACCCAGCCACCGAGAGGATCTTTAGGGTTCACCTGTCTCAGGTGAAATCCGTGTAAATTACTTGCTCATTGGATCTTTAACTCCTTGTAAGAACTCTACAGGTTATATTTTTGGGTTTTATTTTTCAGGCCTTCTGCCCTGTGTTTGTCCATCTATCTACCTTGTGCAACTATGTAAAACCTTCCCCATGGTTACTCTGCTGTCCTTACCCAATGGCCATTACCAAGCTCCCGCCTCCTGCTAAACTGCACCAATGGCAAATTAAATTTCCACGCCACTGGCCCCTCAGCCTCACCAATATAATAGTACCCTAAAGCAAAATTTCCAACAAAAAATCTGTCGCGGAGATCTTACTGTTTCAGTGCCCCCTCAGCCATCAACCGCCGCGCAGCAACTTAAATGGAAACTGGGCCCCCTTTCGTTCCTGTGAAGACTCTCTAAGAACGGCGTGCCGGAGTTCAGCTCCCGGCAAAGGCTGATGTGCGGCGCACCAGCCGCGAGCTACTGGAGGACTGCTACCAAACTTCGCATCTGCGGCGTGCTTCACCACAACCACCCCTCTTATAATGCGGGAGAGTGGTATCTCTGGGTACGGGAGGAGTCTGGGCGACTCGCATGAACATCGGCTGCCGCGGCGGGTCTGGCCGTCAAGAATTAGCAGCGTGTAGTGGTTTCACCTATCTCTAAATTGTAATTTAAATTAATAACCACAGAAAGACATTGAATTTTTTTTCTTTCATAAAGATTCGTCGCCTATTCAGCAAAAAGTACTTTTTCATCTATTAATGTTCCGTCAATATTTTCTCACCCATCAATATCTAACAAATTAAGAGACCTTTGACTACTGAAAAGTTATATTTGCCTCATCAAATTTTTTTTTAACTAATCAGCAACAAACTTGGACTTTGCCAAAAAAAAAAGAAGATTTTTCTTCTGTGTCACCCCTTGGAAGGACTTTTGGGGGGGAGGTCTGTACCGGGCGGTACACCTCCACGCCGCTAATTCAAATATTGCGCCTGTTGAAACTCCTCTACAGGAGAAAGCCTGAATTTTAACAAACTGAATTATCCCAATGGTTTCTCGGAAGATGTCACCCCTGTAAATTTGGTAATTTTGGAGTGTTCTGAACTGTGTCTATTTCGAATTGTGTTTGTTTTGCCCTGTATCAAGAAGTGTGGACATTCTCTTCTAGATGTCTCTTCAGAGAAAAGACTACGATTGTGCACTCTGGTGCGAAGTGTTGGAACAGTTTTTTGAAGAAACCTTGTATCCATAAGTTTGTTCTTTGTTAAATTTCTTTCTTTCAGTTTTTGGGTTGGCAATATTGATCTCTGTTTCCGCCAGTTTTGAATTCAGCCAATCCCAAATTTTCTAAATTAATTTTTCTCCAATCCTAGGTTTCTTGTCCATGTTGTGTGTAACTTTTGATGTTAGCCAATAAAGGGAAGGGGTGTGGTGCTTTTATTTCATAAAAGGTCTTGAAGCTTCTTTGTGGGTATAAAACTGCTGAGGTTAATGGCTCGTGGGCACTCCATCGACATCTTGCTTAGTGTGTGAATATGTAGCAAGGGGCGGGTAGTGTTCTTTCTTCGAGCAGCCGTTCATCAACAAGGTAATGGCCGTTAAATAACTTTATTTCTTGCTAGCTCAGCAGTTTAACCCACGGGGCAGGTTCGAAACTTTTCTCATGTAACCTACCTTTAAAATGTAAAAGACATTTGCTAAAATTCCGTCTCTTTAACTACAAATTGGGATAGAGAGTGCCTAACCCTCTCGAGCTCCCACTCATATTGTTTTGAGGTGACTACGTTTTCATTACCGATTTTCTTCATTTCTTAATGTAATAAAGTTTTCTTATATGAGTCACCTCATTAGTATGGGATTTTTTTTTGCTAGGGGCTTTACGTCGCACCGACACAGATAGGTCTTATGGCGACGATGGGATAGGAAAGGCCTAGGAGTTGGAAGGAAGCGGCAGTGGCCTTATTTAAGGTACAGCCCCAGCATTTACCTGGTGTGAAAATGGGAAACCACGGAAAACCATTTTCAGGGCTGCCGATAGCGGGATTCGAACCTACTATCTCCCGGATGCAAGCTCACAGCCGCGCGCCTCTACGCGCACGGCCAACTCGCCCGGTAGTATAACCAACTCATGTAACCTACCTTTAAAATGTAAAAGACATTTGGTAAAATTCCGTCTCTTTAACTACAAATTGGGATAGAGAGTGCCTAACCCTCTCGAGCTCGAGAAAGTCTCTTGTGTAAAAGACTTAGTGTCACTTAGAATTTTATGAAGTGTCATTCAGGAGTGCAAGTATTCGCCTCCATCCATTTGGTATTGTGGGCCATGTAATTAACCGGTTCTTTTCTGATTAGGCCCGGTAGATTGGGTACTAGTTACCCCTGCTTCTTGTGTGTAAGTTGTGCCGTGAGGGCAAAATTCAGCGTCGAGTTGGTTATGCCTTGTATAGGCGTGAAAACGGGAGAGCATTGTAGCTCTTTCTTGTATCATTAGGGAAAGGTGTGCCTCGAGAAGGCTTGACTATGCCATTGTGAGAGCATGTGCTCTTTGATCAGGGGATTTCTGCCCCACCAGTAAGTGTATGTGGGTAAAGTTGAGCTTGGAGCTCATGATATATTAACCTAGGGCATGAAGCCCAGTGATTGTTATTCCACTAGATTGTAAATTCTTTACCTGTTCATGCTACTTGTACCTGTTAAACTGTTACTTGTTGTTTTTGAGAAAGAAAATATAACCTTTTATTAGTTTTTAATTAATTTTGATTTTGGTAGTTAGACCCATTCACCAGCCCGCACCTTATTTCACCTCTGCTGATCCACCAAACCACGGTAACAATTATTATTTGCGAACTTTTCAGATGTTGGAGTGTAGTTAGTAAGACGTAAAGTGAACATTGTTATTATCCCCACTTTGAAAGAAAGTCGAGCTAGAGGTGATTCGATTGAGCACAAGGTCTTTAATGTACAGTCATTTAGTTAGCATGCATGCTTGTTTCCCATATAAAGGACCCATGGTTCGATTCCTAGTTGGGTCGGCAATGTATTTAATTTCTTGTATCTCGAAGGATGAGTGTCTTTGAATTTAATGCACCAACATTTATTTACTATGGTAGCCAGCAGTCCAAGATGAAAAGTGTCGAATTCAATTCCCAGTTGGGGTGGGATTATTTAATTTACCGCAGCTCAAACATCATGAGTTTTGAATTAAATGGATACTTTCAATGCACAGTTATTTCCTTAGCATGATACTCAGCAGTGAAAAAGGGAAGAGCCCTGGGTTCCATTCCAGTCATGTGGAGAGTGAATCCTATTTTGATTCTGAACACAATGTTTTATTCCCTAAATGATGTCAACAATATTGTAAGCTATATAAGTCATGTAGAATTCAAATCTATAAGCTCGAAATGTTACAATAAAAAGTTCAGAGTTCCAAACACTAAAAATAAACAGCGAGTTACGCTGCAGCTAACATGCGTGCATCTCTGACTCTGCAGCCGCTCAGCTTCAAGAACTTGTAGTAGATTGTTATAGGTATGTCCCTACGAATAATGCACATATATTTTATCCTTCACCTTCTCCCTAGTCCCATACAGCCATCCTGTCGCAATTTGGCTCTGAGCCCTACACCATATTTCATTCCATTTAGCCCTTCTGCCCTTCAGCCATTTAGCCCTTTTGCGGTTTCTCAGCTCCATGATCTAAGGCCATATTTCAATGTTATGGCCCTATGAATAAATAATATGTATTAAGCCTTATGCCATTTCCCTAGCCTAATAAAGCAATTGTGTAACCGCTATCTTGTTCGGAGAACAGATCCAAAAGCCACTGGACCTTGTCTCTACTTGTATGGATAGGTTAAGCCTGGGATCAAAACTGAAAGTCGAGTCTGTAATGTCCTTGTAAGGTTAAGATGGGCATTAAATTCATGCATGTTACATTAAACTAGCACTCATGACCCTATTCACATTGGCAGTTGTGTTTAGCCAGGACTCTTGGGCATCAAACTTGAGTCTGTAAAGCTGACACCATTGTAAGGTTAAGCCTAGGGTTGAATCCATGGCATGTGAAGTTAGGCATAAAGACGAATCTGTCCCTGTTAGGTGAAGCATGCACTCTTAAGACAGCACATTCTGTGTGGCGGAGGCACGTCACAGGGGCGTATGGTGGCAGTGGCCGGCAAACTTGTCAATAGTATCTACTAATATCTTCTTCCTTCAGTGTTACTTAAACCATGTTCCATACCTTCCAAGGACAGTGAAGAATATCTTCAAAGTATTATATACTTATATTGTAAAACATTTCTGTGTGTTGATTTTCAATTCAAAAAGACTTTAATATTTAACAACATCAAGAAGACTTAATTTCTGTAATTCTCATGATTTATGAGCAGTTACGTTTTAAAATAAATGTAGTCTCCTGTTGTACTTTGTTTCACTAACCAGTCGTGTTCCCATTTCCCCCAAACTACTCTGCACCCAATTGGTGAACACAGCGAATCCAGAGGTGGACCGTTTGTATTAGCATATCATTGAAACACCAGGTTACAGTTAAAAGTCAGTATTTTTAAGAACTTGCAGGATTACTGTCTTCAGTGATAATCCTAACAGTTTCCATTGCATTTGGTCTGGTCTAACCCAAGCAGTTCCTTGTCAGATGACCACATGGATAGGGATGTCATCGTATGTACCAATTAGTACAAGCTGCGAGGCCTTGGTCGGCATTGTGGCGTCGCAGTCTCCTCACAGAGGTTGCAGCCGTGGGTGCGAGGATTCTCTTTGGCTGCCATTCAACAGTCGGCTCAGAACTGGCACGGACCAGGGTAATCGGACTGTCTAATTAAAATAAAGCATTGCGATGGCCCAAGCGGGTGTTAATGCAATGTGATTTCTGCCCAGTGCTCTGAATGTCAATGTAAAGAAATTCAAGCAAGCGCAGGTAAACGGCGGGAATAACTATGACTCTCTTGAGGTGTCGGGCATGTAATTCCTAGTATCCGAGACGAAGCATACGTTATTTGCTCATCGTTTGAAATGTCAGGCATATAAGACCTAGTATCCAAGACGAAGCCTCTGGGGCAGCTCGAGTATCTCCCAGTTACCTGCGACGGGTGTGTGTCTTCAGCACCTATTGGCCGAAGTGGTCAATGGTCAGGGCAGGCACAATGTGCCTTGTCATCTGCACAAGCCTGCTGCTGGAAAGTCACCCCAACTCCCTACCTGTGGGTCCGGTCCTTGAGCAAGACCACCCGGGCGTGGATAAAATCCCATTCATTGCTCGGGATGAACTAAACAGGAGGGTAAACACCCAGTCATGGGGAAGGGCTCTTTGGGGCTAATCCCTCCTTAGAGTGGAGAGAATGATTGCGTGCAATCAAATGAGTCCTCAAAGGGCCTCGGATTCGGTCGCGTCAGGTCCTACGCACGGTCTAAGTAGGCAGGGGACCATCGATGACAACCAGGGCGATACGCCAGTCTACGTCGATGTTCCCCTCAAGATAACCGATTGTCCCGTTAGTCTCCATGAGATGAAGGGAACATATAAGGATCTGAGCATCGATGATTATGTGGCTCACCTTAAAACTAAAAATGCTTCCTTGAAGATTTTATTTTGTTGCACGTCTTGCCTGAAGATGTATGTTGGTAACCATGCCACTCAGACCCATATTCCCAAGTGCTCGGGCCCGCCCAAACCCTTGACACTATCATACGCATGTTCAGCGTGTACGATGGAATTTGCTATGCAAATAGGTCTGTCCCAACACGAGCGCCATACTCATCCGGCCCTCAGAAACTTGAGGCGTAAGGATCCCGTTCCCAGCACAAAGCCCTGCCTTGCCGCAGGTAGTGGGAAAGAGAGCAAGTTCACTGCTAAGGAACTTGTGAATATGTACACACTCTAGCAGGATCAAAGAGGGAACCTGGATTCAAATAGACTCATATTTGAGTCGTTGGGAACTAAGACCAAAAAGCAAATAAGTGATAAGTGATGTCAGCCCGCCTATCAAAGGGCTAGGGATTATTTCCTTCTTAGAAATCAGGCCATCCCTCCAGTCGCTTGGGGGAGAACGCACAAGCGCAGCCAGTCGCCATGCACAACACACGGACGGGCGTTCAACCTATCACTTCGCCAGGAGGGAGGAATGTACAGACTCCCACTGGTGCCCCCACTGGGGATGATCAAGGCGAAGGACCATCTCAGCACATTCCAGTAATAGCTACCATCTGGGGTGGAAGAGAATCAGGGTTGTCACAATTTTGTTGACATAGGGGAGCCTTTTACACCCCCTATGGATTTGACGAGTGTCCATGTTGAAGATGAGCCCAAGATCTCTGTTGAGGATCCTCGCCCCTGGTTAGAGGCATCTTGGTAGAAGATGCCTCTAGATCAGATTAAGGAAGGGGACCTTAAATCTGGTCCGTGACTGCTGGGAGCACGGGAACCAACATATCTGCTGAGAGATGTGGCCAGCGGTGTGAATATCACACAGGAAGTTGTAGAAACTGTATACACCGCAGTCATCGAATTCCTCTCAAATGAAACTAAGCAGAATGGTCCCATCCAGGATGGAGCTTCTTCCTGTAATAGGAAGAAAAAGAAATCCACCACGAAAAAGGTGCGAGTTAAAAGATAATCATGATACCTGATCTCTACCACAACAACATCTCTCTCTGCACTTTATCGACTTGGTTATCATAGGGGTCGACCCCTGAACATTTACAGCAATAACGGCACAAACTTCTTTGGAACAGCTACAGAAATCAAGGCCTTTCTGCAAAACAACCCTCAGAAAATCAACTTTTCACAGAACTGCAGGCTTGGGACTGACATAGCATTTCATCCCTTCTGCAGCATCACACTTGGTGGAATCAGGGAAGCAGCTGTCAAGAGTCTGATATATCACCCCAGACAAGTGATAGATTCTTATCGCTTCACCAACAAAGAATGGACCATTATTACAACACATCCTTTCACCAAAGCTAAATGATGACCCTATTGAAACTTCTTACCTAACTACATCCCATTTCCTTATAGGAGAGCCAATTACTACACTCTCTGATGATGAGTATATATCCTCTCTCATCACAACCTTGCCCACGTGGATATATTTTCAGCAGCTAACATAGAAATCCCGGAACAGATGGTGAAATGAATACCTCAATAAATGGGCAATGAAATACCCCATAGCAATAGTCACACTGAACGATGATGACGCGCATGCTATGAAGTGGACGATTAGTGTGATCAAATTTATATCCTGGTAATGACGAATTCATTCATGTAATGAATGTTCAGGTCAGTAACATTGAATTTACAAGGCCTATTCCCAAACACTATCCCTTACGAAGTATGAAACAGAAAGGCCAGATAACTCTTGAATGGCTTATTTATTCACTGCATGTTTAAGTAATATTATAAGTCACAATGGACTAGTAACACCACAGACCATAAAGGAAGAATAAAAATTAACTTTCACCTGCCATGAGATGGCTACAATGTGTGCAGTATATAAGCGAACGCACACAGTACACAAGCATATCACCTGCAACTTATATCAACAAATTACTGTATTATCTAGAAATCAATAATTAATATTGTTACCGTGTTTTGGTGGTAGTTATGCATGAAAGAAGGTGCTGGGTGGTGAATAGGTCTCAAGCTACTAAAGTGAAATTAATTTTAAAATTTAACAAGGTTATATTTTCTTTTCAAAATTAATAAGTAACAAGCATGGCAGTTACAGAGTAGCAAGTCAAATAAGGTAGTTACAATATTTACAGAAGTTGGGCTTCGAGCCCCGAATTCACAATGCTTGGGCAATCAGCTCAGTTTTATCCCAAACACAATTTTAACAGAGGGGCAGAAAACCCCATTCATACCTAGGAGCTCTTGCTCCAAATTACACTGAAAAGCCTCCTCGAGGCATACAACATACAATTCGTAAAAGAGCCACACGCTCTCCAATTTAAGCCTCTCCCAGGCCACAATAAACTTCACCTTCAAGCTGTCCTCAACGGACATAACACAGGGGTAAAATACCCAATCTACTGAGGTCTATTAAACGAAAAGAATGTTAATTAAATGACCTCTAAAATAACAATTTGAGAGGAGGCGAACTTGCACTCCTAATACACTTTGATTAAGACCTACTTGGCACTAGGCCGTTGATCCAAGGGCTAATCCCATACTACAGAGGTGACTTAAGAAAATAACAATTTACATTACATTACGGAAGAATTAGTTGAAAAAAATAAGTTCACCTCAAGACGATGTGAGTGGGAGCTCGAGAGGGTTAAGCACTCTCTATCCCGATATGTAGTCTGAAAGATAGAATAGATACCAGTTGTTTTTACATTTTAAAGGAAAGTTACATGGTGGAAGGCCTAGAACCCGCCGCGAGAGTTAAACTGCCGACCTAGCAAGAAAATAAGTTATTAATTGGCCATTACCTGGTGTTGAACGGCTGGAGAAGAAAGAGGCGCTTCCCGCCCCCTGCTGTGTACCTTACACACTGAAAGATGGAACAGAAGTGGCCCGGAGACAGTAAAATCAGCAGTTTAAATACTCTCGCAGAAAGTTCTAGGCGTTAGGGGAAAGAAAACACCCTCCCACAAAGATTTTATTGGGTAGGACCCCGCAACAGATTCAAGCTGGGGAAAGATACACCAGATTGGTCGAAAATTAATTGAAGAAATTCGTGATTGGATACATTCAAAACAAGGGGAAGAAAGGGGTAAATAGTGCCAACTTAAACAATGACAGAAAGAAATTTAACAAAGAACAAACTCCTGAAATTAAATTTTCTCCAACAAAATAGTTCTTTGACTCCGCACTAGGTTGCACTATTGTAGATTTTCATTAGTGTCCTCTAGAAGAGAAAGTTCACACTTCTTACTTCAAGCTAAACAAAAGCACATCAAAAATGACACAGTTCAAAAACTCAAAGTTTTCCGCGTGGTGACATCTTCTGAGAAAGTAGACAATTAATACCATTAATAAAGTTCAGACTTCCTCCAGCAGGGGAGTTTCAAATGGCGCACATTTTAAATACGCGGCGTGGAGGTGTACCGCCTGGTACAAATATAATAAATAAGATAACAAAGTGTTACATTTGGAAGCAACTAGTAAAATATCCTATAACAGTAACAAAGTAATCTATCTTATAGCTACTTTTTGTTCGAAGCTATTTATGAATTCAAAAGTATTAGCAGGAATGATACCAGCTCCCAAAACGATATAGAGTAAAGGTCTTTGGAATAATACTAGCCGCAGCACAATTGATAACGTAAGATCGTGGAACAACTTGAAGGAAAAGTGAAAATTAGGTAAGTAAACAGACAATCTCATAAAAAAAGTATATTTTCTGTAGGAATTTTAATCATGTGCACTGAAATGAAGGATCATGCCTTGATATCTGTTGGGCCATTTTCTAACCGTTTCCATCAACTGACAATGGCTTATCAAATTATGTACATTACCTCAACATAGTTTTCATGTGATGACCCTGGCTCGGTTAACTCTGATTTAACTTCATCTTTCAGAGCTATCACTTCTGATACATGTTCAAAATTTTCCTGTGGAAAATAAGATATATTAGGTATGCTCATAACACACATCTACAAATATAGCAACCAACATGTGATCATGTACATTCATTAATTTCCGGTATTACATTACTCTCAGAATTTTAGTAATGTTTGAGGAAGATTTCTACTAGCAGAGGATTTTTATAACCAAAAGGCTGTACTGAGAATGGTGTTACTATTCTTCCTCACTCCTGATATCACAGAAAGTATGAGAACAAAACGTAAAATGCAAAACATAGTCTGGCCATATCAGAAGATATAATACAAAGGAATGGAATTGGGGTCATCTCACACAGAATTTGGAAGGAAGCAACCATAGGCATAAAAACTAAATTGTATGAACTGTTTTCATATGTACAATCACATCAATCAAATCTTAAAAGTTGTTTGAACCAATTAGAAGAGTTAAAACTATTCTAAATATTTTTTTGTTCTCAGCATAGAGTTTGTTTACAGACAGATAAAAATAACTTGAAATAATGGAAACACATTCTCTACTCTGGTTTTGCTGAGATCACAGGGGCTACATAAAGCATTAAGACAGTTAAGTGTAAAATAAAAAAAGATGAAAGAAGCAGACTTATCACAGTCATATTCCAGCAAAAGATGTGATGTAGCCCAAAGTCAAAGCAACCACAAATGAAATACTTTACTCCTACAAGCATTTTATGTAGTGTTTTTTGAAGAACTGTGGGGATGAGAACACTGTCAGTGAAGAGTCAGAAAAGATCTTTTATGATATACTACGAGACATTTACATTTCTCACATGGATTTATAAAACCCCATCAGCACTAAAGTTGGGGGGGGGGGGGATGTGACTATTAAATGTGAATTACAATATCAAGTTCTAGAATATACTGACTTAACCCATTCAATATAGAAGGGAACAGTAGCTGAACTAAGGAATGGATGAAAATGATGCACAAAAAGGACAGGGAAATAATGAGAAAGAGGAAAGAAAATATTCTGTTTAATGTGCCTTAAGACCTTAAAATGTCAGAGCCCACTAAGAAGGAGCATTTTAAAGAAATTATTCTCAGATATCATGCATTGTAGAGCGCATAGACATGGTTCTCTATATAACATAGAATCTAACCTGTATTTGAGGAATAAAATGAACTAAGCACTATTCCAACTTTCTAAATTAATTCAACTTCTGAGCAAAGTACTTACTTTGAGAGAATGTACATTCAGATTTTGAGCTATTTTATCCCTCGTATGCCATAGGCAAATCTGCTGCTTTCCTTAACACACATAATATCTAACAGCACATTGTGGATGTGAGGATAACCCAGAATAATCACACCTGTGTTGATGTTTTGTTTAGCAAACCGGTGTATCCAGTCTCAAAAACACCAACGAAAGATTTGTGATTTAACTTCTTCTACACGAATTATGGTACGAGTAATAATTTTTAACATGTGGTGCTAATGGTGTTGCAGTAGTGTTGGAGGATTTTAGTTTTGTTTATGTACAATGGGCCAACCATCCTCTATTATAACAAGAGAGGAAAAATAGAAGAAGTGCAACCCCTAAACCAAAGTAATATTGATAGTGACAGTAAAAAGTACAGACTAATCCAACCCCAACCTTAAGATCCTAAGAGTTGGCAGCTTTTTTAGAGCATTGTGGTGCATTCTCAGACAAAGAAGTAGAACAGGGTCATACTACGCCTATATGCTCATTCAGCAATTGGTGACTGCTGGTGTTAATACTCAGGAAGCACAGAGAAAATTATGCCCCTTCCAAACTTATTCAGCTATTAAGGTTTAATTTCTGAGCTCTATCAAGTTATCTGGAATGAGACTTACAAGTGATGCAGTTGTTGTTCCTTCAAGCCAGGCTGGTTCCTCTTTGATCTTTATTTCCAGGTCCATTTTGCACTGCAACTTAAGTATTTAGAAGGTACTAGGGTCGTTGATCACTTCCAATGACCTTACACTGAAATATAAGCCAGAAAAGTATATAACATTATTGATGTAATTGCTACTTATGTTGTTTGTCAACAGACTAAGCAACAAGCATTCAATTTTACATGACTGTCAATATTAATCATACCGAAAAACTCAAAATTGTACATGACTCTTGATATTGTGATCATACCCAGAGAACCTCCGTTTTCTATGACTGATACTTCGATCAACGCTAAGGACCTCCAGTTTTACATGACTTCTAAAACAGTGATCACTTCCGTAGGAAATATAAGTTAACATATCTGTCGATATCAAGATCTTAGTCAAAGGACCTCTAATACCACATGACTCCTTATATCATATAAATAACTGTATAACATACAGTTCTATACAGAACTGAAACCACAACAAGATGACCTTTCTTGTTCAAAATCCAACGTACATCGCTTGTGATTGAAATGCACAAAACTTTTTGAAAATTCAGTGACTATTCCGTTGGTATATCACTCTGATCACCTGGGTTTATATCTTGGATTCTTCCTATCATTTTTATCCTTTGCAATAAGCTTCAAAACTAACTGAACAAGTTCACAGTTTTGTCAGATTTGTTCTATAATTTTCCTTCCCGGGATCAAATTCTCTCAAATAATTCTGCTCTCATCAAGCTGATTCACTACCTCTTTATTTGAGACATATATTATCAATCTGATTTTCAAGAACTTCTGATAACACGGCCTTTCAAAGGCTTCCACACTGTTTTTCTTGGCACCAGTTATTGTCTATGTTTCACTTCCATATGGTGTCGTACCCCATACTCAGTGTAAACATAATTTTTAAATTTTTCAATCCGTTGAACCTAAAGAACGTGATTGAGAATAGATGGGAATTTAGGCTGGATTCAGTGATGATATTTATCGATATTGAAAAGGCATATGTTAGTGTACCATGGCAAGTGATCTCGGATGCATTGATAAAAAAGAAGGCCGATAGAGCAGAAGAAACAAGTATAAAAGCCATGAAGGAAAAGAGGGTAAGTATTATGAATACTATGATAGGACGAACAAACTGGTTCAAAGTAGAAACAGGACTTCAAAAAGGATGTGTTTATCCCCTCTAATCTTCATTACTGTCATGGATGTAATCCACAAAAGTATACAATAAAAAAATGGCAACCAAGGACCCATCTTTGCAGATGAGACAGTAATATGTGGAGAAGATGAAATGGAAGCACAAGAACAAGATACTGTATGGAATCAGGAGATAGAGGAATATGGAATGAAAATAAGTGTGGTAAAGTGTATGATAGTAGTGGTGACGAGATGTAATAGAGAATTTTTTTTTTTGCTACTTGCTTTACGTCGCATTGACGCAGATAGGTCTTATGGCAGCGATGGGACAGGAAAGGGCTGGGAGTGAGAAGGAAGCGGCTGTGGCTTTAATTAATTGCCTGGTGTGAAAATTGGAAACCACGGAAAACCATTTTCAGGGCTGCCGACAGTGCGGTTCGAACCTACTATCTCCCGAATACTGGATACTGGCCGCACTTGAGTGACTGCAGCTATCGAGCTCGGTAATAATAGGAAGGAAGTGGGAATATTGAAGTAAAGGAAGACAATTATAAGTTGAGGAATGCTTCAAGTATTCGGGGAGAATAATTGCAGAAGATGGGAAAATACATTACAAAATTTGAAAGAGAATTGAACAAGCCAATGAGTTTTACCAATGTATGAGATGAATAGTCTGTAACTGGGATGTCCCAACGAAACATATACATACATACATTATCATTATAGACTGTTATGCCTTTCAGCGTTCAGTCTGCAAGCTTCTGAGAATTTACTAAACGACGCCACAATCCTCGATTTGCAACTAGTGTTGTGGCCTCATTTATTTCTGCAAGGAAATGCAAGAAAATTTTGCACCCAATGTATTACACACCAATTTTGACGTATGCATCAGGCACATGGACAAGAACACATGATGAAAGCAGAATGCAAGAGGCCAAGGTGAAATTCCTTACAGAAATAACAGGGAGGGCACAAAGCGATAAAGTCAGAAACATAGAAATCAGGGAGAGAATTGGATCCCCTGAACTGAAAGGCAAGATAGAGACCCGTAAGCTGAAATGGTATAGACACATGATGAGAATGGTTGGGGATAGAGTTCCAAAGTAAGTATATACAGGGAAAGTCATAGGAGAAAGACATCGGGAAATGCCCAGAAAGGGGTGAATGGATACGGTAAGGAGAGTACGGAGAAGAGAGGAGTAAAAGTAGAAAAAATATTCAGGAAGATAGGGAGTGGTTGAAAGAGAAAAACTGAGGAGTTTCTTGATTCACATTTCAACCCAGTAGACTGGAAATGGAAAATGAAGAAAATTCTGTTCAAATGAATACAAAAAATTATCCAATACTGCTACAGCTCATTTCATCGAACAATGCCACCAACCTTTACTTAAGTGTCCTTTCTTTTTTTTCGGTTCATGTCATATCTAATGACACAAACAAGTGGTGCTTACCAGAGCATCCCTAGAAGCGAGTTCCATGCCAAACAATTGGTTTAAATGTTTAGCAGTTTCTATTGTTCCCCAGGTGGTACAAAAATTGTCTATATTGAATACCTCGAGTAATGCTTCAGAGAATTCATTTCAACCAATAGCAGTGTTCATTAGCCACTTTGTGATATTTTACTGTAAATGTTAACATACTGCACTAACAATTAATACTATAATTTCTCCTACAGGTAATACAAGCTTCGTACCCGTGGCTAATTGAGTCAATCCTTACGCATTGCCAATACTGTAATGTACCATGTTTACTTGTTCTGACCATCACATGTTATTCTATTAATATGTTACTGGCTTTACTTTCAAGCAACTACCTTTTACAGTTTCCACAGCCAGAATTTCTTCCTGAAGATTGTTCTTCCATTCCTGCCAGCAGTTTAATGTTGCACTAAAAACTCCAAAGGAAAGGGATAAGATTAGGTACACATCAGCATTAATTAAGGTTAATTAATGATAAAATGGGGAAACCACGGAAACGTTTTTCAGTGTTGCAGATCCTAGGATCCGAACCCATGCAAACTAACCGCCACTCGCCCCTGAAAATCTTTTACAAACCAATAAATCAGAGAGGCAGGCAACTGTTACCTAAATCATCACGAATAAATACCGGATATAGCTGCTGTGGGGTAATGATGTGATACAGAAGAATCTCCATAACAACACTGATATAACAACAGATATCCTAAATGGAAACCTCTGAAGATTTTGAACCCTACTACCATATCTTGCAGGATACAGTGTAAAGAACAACTTAACATTCACAGCGTCACTATAAAACTGCACAGAAAGGTAAAAAACACAGCAAAACAATAATTAAAATTCATCTGCATTGCTATTCAGAAAAAAATCCTCATTCCACTTATTTAGGATATACGATATATTGCTACTTGACACAACTTGCAGGCACATTCAACGCAAAGGCTGGGAGTTTTCTAAAAAGCAAGCTAGTTATATGCAAATTAATTTTAATGCTTAATTTAAAATAAAAATTTAAGAAAATTAATAACATTAAGTATTATAAATATGCAGAATGCTGAAACTGAGAAAGATTACTATTAACGTATTCTCAGTTGCGATCTATACATTTAGCAAATGAAAATTATTGAACTTGAATATTACCGACAATATGTTAGAGATGTAAAATGATAGAAATCAATCTTCAATGCAGCAAATCCGTAACTCACTTAACGGAAGAAGCTGTACGATTGGCTAATACGCTCCTTACATAACAACATGCAAGCCACTTCGAAACGAAACCGGATATTTGAATGTTGTTTAATCACTTAAAACAACCCTTAACAAACTCTAGAAGAACAAATTTGATTCGTAACAGTCAGTTGAACAGGCTGAAGGTGGAAAGGGTGTATTACTAGTGACAACTACAGAGTAGGAGACACTTACTGAAAAGAGCAGTTTCTATTTATGTTTGTGCTTAGTAGTGACATACAGTACCGGTTTTGTAATTAGGAAACGTATTAATGTGGCTTAAAATTATTGTAGTGTACTGTACAGTACTATACGAGTAATATCTTATTAGAAATAGGTGTCCTTACTTTATTATTGTAGAATTTTTGTGTAGTATAGTAGAGATATCTGTAGAAACCCTCTTACCAAAATGCTGTTGTTGCAATTAGGAGAGGCTTAACTGCAGTATAGAATTGTGTAATTTTTGTGTATTCCTTTCGGTATTCAGTAATTAACAGTAGTTTTTATCTGTTAGGGTGTTGTAGGATACACATAGAATACGACTAAGTAGTATTATAGTGTAGTAGTATATTAAGTACCTAATTGTTGTGTGATCATTGAGTACTATCCTAGACAATATTTTTTTCTTTTTCTTTTTTGCACAAAACAAGTTATTTATATTTCCGTTCCTTTTCATTTTTTCTGTAATGAATGGCTAAAGAATGCAAATGTATGTACTGTGGGTGTGGCAAGGCATTGAGGGGTATGAGAGAGGAGTTGGAGAGTTTGAGGGAGATAATTAGGATTCTCACAGAAGACAGGAAGGAAGATAGGACTCCCTCAAACAACGTACAGGTTACAGTAAGTGTACAGGAGGGAGAGGAAGGAAAGGACAGGTGTTCTAATGTTTTAAGGGGAAGGAGATTGCAGGCTAAGGACTCTATTCAGGATAAGAACTCAGGACAGGTGTCTATGAGAAATCAGTACAAGCCACTGCAGGTAGAGCAACGGAGGGAAGATGAGGAACAGGGGACTGTTGCTGAGACGTGTGGAAGTAGGAGGAAGGGGAAAGGTAGGAAAGGAAAATGTAGAGTAGAAAATAGGAAAAGACAGGTGGAGCAGGGCCATAGGAGGGAGAAAAGGGAGGGGGAAGTAGCTTCTGCAGCTATCAGGAAAGGTAGGGCTGACCAGGAGGGGAGGGGATCAAAGGAGGTGGGGAGGTTTGAGGCTCTGGTCATGGGGGATTCCATTTTTAGCCACATGGGGTAAGTGTGTGGAGAAAAGGGAACCAGGATAGAATGTTATACAGAAATTAGGTTGAGGCAGATGCTGAGAAAAGTAGAAGAGAAGAAAGAAGGGAAAGTAGAAGGTGGTAATTTTTCACTTGGTACCAACAACGTAAGGCAAGTTAATATAAGTACCAACATATTTGGAGATGTGTGGGACCTGGTAAATGCTGTGTGGGTGAAGTTTAAGAAAGCAGAGATTGTTATCTGTGGAATACTGTGTAGGAGGGATACTGATTGGAGAGTGATTGGGGTTTTAAATGAGACTATGGAGTGGGTATGTGGGGAAACTGGGAATTAATTTTCTAGATCTTAATGGGTGGATAGGAGGTAGGGATCTGCACTCAGATGGCCTTCAATTAAATCGCAGTGGTACGTATAAGTTAGGAAATTTGTTTAGAAGGGTAATAGGGAGGTACGTTCAGGAAAATGGTGTTGTCTACGGAGCGGTGATGTGGGTACAGAGATTCAGAAATCAAGTAAGGATGAAATAAAATTGTTAGTGTTGAACTGTAGAAGTATTGTAAAGAAAGGAAAAGAATTAAGTAACTTAATAGATATATATTTACCAGATGTTGTAATATGAGTTGAATCATGGCTGAGAAATTATGTAATGGATGCAGAAATTTTCTCACAGAACAGGAGTGTGTGATAAATATCAATGTTAATCCATATTGAAGATACTGAATAGAGGTGCTACAGGCTTTATTTTGTCACCTATTCAATACATATACATTTTTAAACATTAAGGAATTTATTATTAATTCCATTTGACTGATGATGCCCTCAATAAAGGGAAAAACATGTCTCAAATGGAATTAATAATAAATTCCTAAATGTGTAAAAATGTATATGTATTGAATAGGTGACACAATAAACCCTTTAGCATCCTACATACAGGAGTGTGTATTTTAGAGATAGGATAGGATTTATTCTGATGATAGAAGAATTTGTAAGCTACAAAAAAAGTTGAACATGAGAAACATGAAATTCTAGGTATAAGGCTCATTTCAAAAGATAATAGGCAACCTGATATCTTTGGAGTGTACATACTGGGAAAGGATAGTGCTGACCCAAATTCAGAATTATTTGATAAAATAATCAGCTATGTGGGAAACGACATGGAAAGGAATGTGATTGCAGTGGGAGATCTTAATTTACCAAATGTCAATTGGAAGGAAGTGGGAATAACAGGAAGCATGACCAACAAATTGCAAATAAGCTAATATAGGAAGGACAGCTGATACAGAAAGTGATGGAATCAACTAGAGGGAAAAATATCCTGGACGTGGTGCTGATAAAACCAGACAAGCTCTATAGAGAAACCGAAGTAATAGATGGTATTAGTGATCACGGAGCTGTTTTTGTCGTAGTTAAAAATAAATGTGATAGAAAGGATGGTTTTAAAAGTAGGACTATTAGGCAGGATTATATGGCTGATAAAGCAGGCATGAGGCAATTTTTAAAAAGTAATTATGATTGGTGGGAAATGGTAAATAAGAATGTAAACAGAATCTGGGATGGGTTTAAGGAAATTGTTGAGGAATGTGCAAACAGGTTTGTTCCTTTAAAGCTGGTAGGAATGGTAAAGGCCCACATTATTATAATAAAGAAAAAAAGAGACTAAGAAGGAGGTGCAGATTGGAAGGAAATAGAGTTAGAAATGGCCTTGGAAGTAAGGAGAAGTTGAAGGAACTTACTAGGAAATTAAATCTAGCAAAGAAAGCAGCTAAGGATAACATGAGGTCAAGCATAATTGGCAGTCATACAAATTTTATTGGAAAATAGAATGGTATGTGTAGGTATTTTAAGGAAGAAATAGGTTCCAAGAAGGATATTCCAGGAATAGTTAATGAACAAGGGGAGTGTGTATGTGATGATCTTCAAAAGGCAGAAGTATTCAGCCAGCAGTATGTAAAGATTATTGTTTATAAGAAAAATGTCCAGATAGAGCAGGTGACTGACACTAAAGAAGTATTAAAATTTACATATGATAAAAATTATATTTACAATAAGATACAAAAGTTGAAAAGTGGGTGGAATTGATAAGATTTCTGGGGATATAATAAAGACAATGGGTTGGGATATAGTACCATATCTGAAGTACTTATTTGATTAATGTTTGTTTGAAGGAGCTATACCAAATGAATGGAGAGTTGCAATAGTAGCCCCTGAATATAAAGGAAACGGTGATAGACATAAACCTGAAAATTACAGGCCCGTAAGTTAGACATGCAGTGCATGTAAGCTTTGGGAAGGCATTCCTTCTGATTACAGTAGAAATGTGTGAAAAATTAATAACTGGTTCGATAGAAGGCAATTTGGTGTTAGGAAAAGTTATTCCACTGTAGCTCAACTTGTAGGATTTCAGCAATATATAGCAGATTTTTTGGATTCTGGAGGTCAAATGGACTGTATCGTGATTGACCTGTCTAAAGCATTTATAGGATGGATCACGGGAGATTACTGTCCAAACTGAGTGCAATTGGACTAGACAAAAGAATAACTGAATGGGTTGCTACATTTCTAGAAAATAGATCTCAGAAAATTAGAGAAGGCGAAGCATTATCTAACCGGTAATAATTAAGAGGGGAATTCCTCAAGGCAGTATTATTGGACCTTTATATTTTCCTGGAACAGCTTACCACGGGAGATGTTCAATAAATTTCCAATGTCATTGAAATCATTTACGAAAAGGCCAGGAAAGCAACAGATAGGGAATCTGCCACCTGGGCGACTGCCCTAATTGCAGATCAGAATTAATTGATTGATTGATTGATTGATTGATTGATTGATTGATTGATTGATTGATTGATTGATTGATTGATTGATTGATTGATTGATTGATTGATTGATTGATTGATTGATTGATTGATTGATTGATTGATTGATTGATTGATTGATTGATTGATTGATTGATTGATTGATTGATTGATTGATTGATTGATTGATTGATTGATTGATTGATTGATTGATTGATTGATTGATTGATTGATTGATTGATTGATTGATTGATTGATTGATTGATTGATTGATTGATTGATTGATTGATTGATTGATTGATTGATTGATTGATTGATTGATTGATTGATTGATTGATTGATTGATTGATTGATTGATTGATTGATTGATTGATTGATTGATTGATTGATTGATTGATTGATTGATTGATTGATTGATTGATTGATTGATTGATTGATTGATTGATTGATTGATTGATTGATTGATTGATTGATTGATTGATTGATTGATTGATTGATTGATTGATTGATTGATTGATTGATTGATTGATTGATTGATTGATTGATTGATTGATTGATTGATTGATTGATTGATTGATTGATTGATTGATTGATTGATTGATTGATTGATTGATTGATTGATTGATTGATTGATTGATTGATTGATTGATTGATTGTGGCACTGGGTGCAATGTCCCGCTATGTCTGGCTCAAAGAGGATGTATAAGAGAGAAAGAACTTCTACCGGTGAAAGAAAGAATACGAAAGCAGGTCCATAAAGGGGGATCAACTGACTGAACTTTACGATCCAATTCTTCGCACACTAACAGAAATAAATTCGTGCTTCTTTTTTTTTATACATAGGGCCTGCGTGCATTATCATTATAGTCCATTATGCCTTTCAGCGTTCAGTCTGCAAGCCTCTGTGAATTTAACGAAACGGCACGTCGCGACATTCCTCGATTTGCAACTAGTGCCGTGGCTTCATTTAGTTCTGTACCTCTTCTTTAAATCGTTAGAAACTGAGTCAAACCATTGTCCCCGCCACCGAAGACGTTTTACGCGTACAGCTTCATCCATCGAGTTCATTCCTAAATTAGCCTTCATCTGCTTGTTCCGAGTACTCTCCTGCCATTGTTCCCACCTGTTTACAGAAGCAATAATTCACGCTACTTTCGTGTCTGTTACTTCTAATTTATGAATGAGATATCCTGAGTCCACAAAGCTTTCGCTCTCGTAAAGCAAAGTTGGTCTGGAGACACACCGATGTCAAAACAGTTTCGTCCGGGAGCTGACTTCCTTCTTACAAAACACTGTTGATCGCAACTCTCAGCTCACTACATTAGCTTTACTACACCTTGATTCAGTCTCACTTCCTGTATTACCATCCTGGTGGAACACACAACAAATATACTTAAAATTTTCTACCTGTTCCAGCTTTGTATCACCAATCTGACATTCAATTCTGTTGACTTTCTTACCTACTGACATAAATTTAGTCTTGGAGAGGCTAATTGTCATTCCGTACTCATTACGCCTATTTTCACGTTCGAAGACATTAGACTGCAGGCTTTCGGCACAATCTACCATTAAGACGAAGTCGTCAGCAGAGGCCAGACTCCTTACTAAATTTCCAACTGCCTGAATCACTCCCTGCCAATTTATACCTTCCATCAGATGATCCACGTAAACTACGAAGGACAAAGGTGAAAGATTACAGCCTTGTCTAACCCCTGTAAATATCCTGAACCAAGAACTCATTCTACCATCAATTCTCACTGCAGCCTAATTGTCACCATGAATGCCTTTGATTGATTTTAATAATGTACCCTTAATTTCATCCCCCCGCTAGAGTGAACATCATTTCCTTCATATGCTTTCTGTAGGTCTACGAAATATAAGCACAACTGTTCATTCAAATCGTAACATTTTACATTTACCTGGCGCGTACTGAAAATCGGACCTTGACAGCCCCTCCGTGCTCAGTAATCACACTGGTTCCCGTCCAACGTCCTCTCAACCACTGATCGCACCCTCCCTTCCAAGATGCCAGCGAATACCTTGCTTGGTATAGTATACAATTAGATACCTCGATAGTTGTTGCAATCCTTCCTGTTCCCTTGCTTATAGATAGGTGCAGTTACTGCTCCTCTCCGATCTGAAGGTACCTTACCAACACTCCATTCTAATCTTACTACTTTATGAAGCCATTTCATCCCTGCCTTCCCACTATACTTCACCATCTCAGGTCTAATTTCATCTATTCCTGCTGCTTTATGATAATGGAGTTTATTTACAATCCTTTCAACTTCCTCAAGCGTAATTTCACCAGCATCACTTTCTTCCTGCACATGAGCTTGGTTGTTCGCGACACTACCAGGGTGATTTCCTTTTACAATGGGAAGATTTTCAAAATATTCCCTCCACCTGTCCAGTGGTTCGCTGGGATCTATTATGAGTTCACCTGTATTACCCAAAGCACAGCTTATTTCCTTTTCCTTTCATTCCCATGATTCTTTATTACTATCCAGAAAGGTTTCGCTGCTGCTTGACATAGCCTTTACAGGTTATTACCAAAATCTTCCCATGGTTTCTTTTTGGATTCAGCAACTATTTGTATCGCTCTGTTTAATTCATCTACGTACAATTCCCTGTCTGCATCGGCCTTGTTTGGAGCCATTTCTGGTAAGCCTTCTTTTTGCGTTTACAAGCTGCTGCCACCTCATCATTCCACCGAGGTGTTAGCTTTTCTCCACCTTTACACATACCGTAGTCATTCCTAGGCATTCCCTTGGTGTTTCTATTACAGCATCCCTGTATGCCACCTATTCTCTTTCTATATCCTGAACCTGCTTACTGTCCACTGTTCAAAACTTCTCAATAATCATATCCATGTACTTCTGTCTAATTTCCTCGTCCTGGAGATTTTCTACTCTTATTCGTTTGCTGACAGATTTCACTTTCTCTGTCCTAGGCCTAGAGATACTTAGTTCACTACACATCAGATAGTGGTCTGTATCACCGAAAGTTCCCCGAAAAATCATACATTGCTAACAGACTTCCCGAATATAATGTCGGTTGAGATATGGTCTATTTTATGGATCTGGTATCCGTAGCCCCCATGTGAAAAGCCTCATGCTTAAGGAATGTATTCGTAACTGCTAAACACAAACTAGCACAGAAGTCCAACAAACGCTTCCCATTCCCGTTAGCTTCCACTTATTCCCCACATTTACCAATCACCCTTTCGAATACATCAGTTCTGTTTGCAACTCTCGCATTGGTATCGCCCATCAGCACCTTCCTCATCCTTGCTGTTGACCCTGACTACGATATCATTCGATGTTTCATAAAACTTGTGAACTTCGTCCTCATCTGAACCGTCACACGGTGCATACACTCAGACAATTCTCGTCCTAATTCCTCCAACTGCCAAATATATCCACATCGTTCGCTCATTTACGTGCCTAAAAGAAACCATGCTGCGTATAATAGTATTCCTCATTAACATTCCTGCCACATACTGTGCCCTTCCCTCTTTAACACCAGTAAAGTACCCTTTACAATCTCCTGTCTCTTCCTCGTTATCTCTTCTTGCCCGAATATCAATTACCCCTGGTACATCCGGATGCGTCCTCTTTGCTGAAGTACCCAGTTCTACTTTCTTTATTCGAATAGCCCCATTAATAGTGATAGTTCACCATCGATTTCGATTTCGTTCGCCAAGTCGTTTCCAAGGAGTCCATCGCCTGTTAATGGGAGTGGGACTCCATTACTCCCATAGGTCCGAGGCTTGCTTTAAACGTTCTGAACTCGGTAAATACATGAAGCAGGATGCTACCCTACTTATACATAGTCCAAGTGAGGATCTCTCCTCTAACGGGTTAGGGACCACCGGTGGATTTTGTAGTCTCAGCCACCAGAGCACAAGAAGGGCCATTGCACAGAATATGTCCGAGAACCCATTCCCGTGCCATAGCAAGTGGTATCCCGACCCTCAGTACCGCTTACTAGCCCACTCAGCCGTTGCCCATGGTTCCCGAAAAAGAACGTGACTACCGAGCTCGATAGCTGCAGTCGCTTAAGTGCGGCCAGTATCCAGTAATCGGGGGATCGTGGGTTCGAGCCCCACTGTCGGCAGCCCTGAAGATGGTTTTCCGTGGTTTCCCATTTTCACACCAGACAAATGCCGGGGCTGTACCTTAATTAAGGCCACGGCCGCTTCCTTCCACTTCCTAGGCCTTTCCTATCCCATCGTCGCTATAAGACGTATCTGTGTCGGCGCGACGTAAAACAAATAGCAAAAAAAGAACGTGACTACAGTAACCCACACCATGAACCGACAATTATTATTATTATTATAATTATTATTATTATTATTATTATTATTATTATTATTATTATTATTATTATTATTATTTCGGGGATATCCATGGAGCAGAAAGAGGCTAAAGACGGTGCCGGGGTGAATGGTTCTGTCTACAATATCAAAATTAATTTAAAACTTGAACTGAAGGTTATATTTCTTTAGAATTTCAAAAATCAACAAATAACTATAATAACAGGTACAATTAGCAATCTTGAAACAGGACTAGGAAAATCCAATATTAGAGATTTTTTGGGATTCTGGGCTTCAAGCCCCTAATGTTACAATTTTAGATATACCGGATCCAGTTTACAATTTTAATTCAAACAAGGAATCATTTACTGAAGGGCAGAAATCCCCTAATTCAAGAGCGCTTGCTCCCAAAATACAATATCTTGCCTTCCACAGGTACACATTACTCTTACTAAGAGGCAACACGCTCTCAGTTCCTTCTAGCCTGCTCAAGGCAACAGGCTCTCAGTTCCTTCTAGCCTGCTCAAGGCAACACGCTCTCAGTTCCTTCTAGCCTGCTCAAGGCAACACGCTCTCAGTTCCTTCTAGCCTGCTCAAGGCAACACGCTCTCAGTTCCTTCTAGCCTGCTCAAGGCAACAGGCTCTCAGCTCCTTCTAGCCTGCTCAAGGCAACACGCTCTCAGTTCCTTCTAGCCTGCTCAAGGCAACACGCTCTCAGTTCTCTCAGCTCCTTCTAGCCTGCTCAAGGCAACACGCTCTCAGTTCTCTCAGTTCCTTCTTGCCTGCTCAAGGCAACAGGCTCTCAGTTCCTTCTAGCCTGCTCTAGGCAACACGCTCTCAGTTCTCTCAGCTCCTTCTAGCCTGCTCAAGGCAACACGCTCTCAGTTCTCTCAGTTCCTTCTTGCCTGCTCAAGGCAACACGCTCTCAGTTCTCTCAGCTCCTTCTAGCCTGCTCAAGGCAACAGGCTCTCAGCTCCTTCTAGCCTGCTCAAGGCAACACGCTCTCAGTTCCTTCTAGCCTGCTCAAGGCAACACGCTCTCAGTTCTCTCAGCTCCTTCTAGCCTGCTCAAGGCAACACGCTCTCAGTTCTCTCAGCTCCTTCTAGCCTGCTCAAGGCAACAGGCTCTCAGTTCCTTCTAGCCTGCTCTAGGCAACACGCTCTCAGTTCCTTCTAGCCTGCTCAAGGCAACACGCTCTCAGTTCCTTCTAGCCTGCTCAAGGCAACACGCTCTCAGTTCCTTCCAGCCTGCTCAAGGCAACACGCTCTCAGTTCCTTCCAGCCTGCTCAAGGCAACACGCTCTCAGTTCCTTCTAGCCTGCTCTAGGCAACACGCTCTCAGTTCTCTCAGCTCCTTCTAGCCTGCTCAAGGCAACACGCTCTCAGTTCTCTCAGTTCCTTCTAGCCTGCTCAAGGCAACACGCTCTCAGTTCCTTCTAGCCTGCTCAAGGCAACACGCTCTCAGTTCCTTCTAGCCTGCTCAAGGCAACAGGCTCACAGTTCCTTCCAGCCTGCTCAAGGCAACACGCTCTCAGCTCCTTCTAGCCTGCTCAAGGCAACAATCTCTGGCCTCTCAAGGCACAACTTACAAATTGAAAATAATTTTATACAGGGGTGTCCAGTACCCAACCTAAAGGGCCTTTGCGAAAAAGAACAGGTTAAATAAACGGCCCGAACACAAACTGAATAGAGGCGTACAGTGCACTCCTAGATAATGAAAAATTAAAACCTACAGGGCTCTCTGCCGATAAAACAGGGGCTAATCCCAAGCTACATGAGGTGGTGCGTAGAGAAATAATGGTAATACATTACAGAAAAAAGGTTGCTAAATCGCAGACACCTCAAACCAAGAAGAACGGGAGCTCGAGAGGGTAACACACTCTCTATCCCCCAATTACAATTAAAGATTTTATGAAGTTTTTACATTAGCCGAAAGAAAAGTTACATTTTAGAAATGTATTGTTACATAATTAGAGACTCGGACCTTCCCCTCGAATAAAGCTGCGGAGGTAGCAATAAAGATAATGTTTACGTGGTCATTACGTTATAGATGTTCAGCTGACCGAAGAAAGAGGTGGCCTCCTGCCTTAAGACACACATAGAAAGAGGATGATCAATTGACAAGGAAACATGTAAAGCCGCAGTTTATGTACCCTCAGGGGAGGTTCGAGAGAATTCAAGACTAATCAGGACACACCCTCTTAATTTTTATTGGTGGATTCAAAATGAACTAGAAATGCGAGATTGGTTGAAAATTAATTACCAAAATTTATAATTGGTCCGATTCAAGACTGGCGGAAAGAAACGGAAATATTGCCAATCGCAAAATAAATGTACATAGATTCAGTTATAAAAACCTAGAAATACGAAACTTCTTTAAGTTATAAGTTCTTACACCTTGCACCAGAGTGCATGATCAGAGGTTTTGTGGTAATGTCATCTGTGGAAAAATGTCCAAACTTCTTGATGTATGGCGAACAAAACCAGGAGAAATTCAATCAGATTAGGAAACTTTACAATAACACAGTTACTTAATATTTCAGTGGTGACAGCTTCTGATTAAAGTTCCAACTTGTTGTGTTATTAGTTTCACTTTTTGATCGATAGGGGAGATTATTAAGGCGCTGATTTTGAATGAGCGGAGTTGAGGTGAACCTCCCGGTACTATTATTATTATTATTATTATTATTATTATTATTATTATTATTATTATTATTATTATTATTATTCCGCAAATATCGTGGATCACAGAGGTGTAAGAAGGTGCTGGGCTCAATGCGTGGACAAGGATTTGACAATATAATGCACTAAATTTTGAAATGTTATTCCTTCCTTCTTATTTCTCTTATTTAAAATTTGGTAAATAGAAGATGTGAATAAACAATAACAATATAATAATGAGCTCGTTAGCGCCAACAACAACGACATAAAGTAGAGAGAATTATCAGCACGATGAAACATTCACACTATTGTATAAGAGCAGGTTTGCTTCACTAAGAGTCTCAGCTCCAAACTCTAATACAGTCCAGTTTCTCATTTCTTATAGCGCACAAGGATATACAACAGCAATCTTCAAATGAGGTATTTACACTCACTTCTGCTCAATTATTTTCATATTACCTTTCGGAAACATAAAGAGGCAAAATGAGTGCCCATATTAAATGGCTACAATGTAAACGGGGAAAAGTTGATAATCATCGGCCAAAAACAAATCGCAGGGAGGCGAAAATCCTGCACTTCTTCTAGAAAACTGTTAAAACCTTAAGTGAGCTCATGGCCCCAAGGTACAGAGGCTAAGGCTATTCTACGCCAGGGTGACTAAACAATAAGCATTAAATACCAAAAACTCTTAATGATTATGGAGGATAAGAAACTTTAGTCACCCCATACCAGTTGAATGGTAGTCAACAAAGGGTAATCGCTCTTGTCCCCTTATGTCACATATTTCCCAGTACGGAATAAAACAGAGCCCTTAGATTGGCGAAAATTATACTTTTAAACCAAAGTACACGAAATACAAGAGCTTTGAAACATTCCCCTCATGCTATCTCCGGAAGCTATCATATGTTAAAATATTTCTGTCATTACCTTGTGTGGCGGGCCTTCCGAACGCCGATCCGCGACCTCTGCCACTTTAGTATACGCCGCACACAATAAACTGTACCCATACCAATGACAATACGGCCTTAACGCGCCCAGCTTTTATGGTATCTCGAGGGAAAGTTAGTGAACACTTTACGGATAGGCTGGATGCTTGTACAAACCCCAAATATTATTCGGCTACAGAAAATATTCACAAAATTTCGAATTTTTAGATAGATGCAGGAGATTGAGGGGGGGGGGTTGAGGCAGATGTGTTGGCATCCTTGACACAAGAACAAAATAATTTTCAAAACTATGATAATCTACCTTTCAAAATTAGCTTTCCCGTAAGAACATAGGCCGATGGTAGAGGCATCCAACAGTTAAAAATCAAAGTTTCTTGCATAACATTATTTCAAGTTCCATTACATAGATGGCCTTATAGAAGGCACGCATTTCGACCGGACGGAGAAGGTGCACCCTCGGTACAGACCGCCACCCTCTAAGCTCTTACAACGGTATGAGCAGCTTTGAAATCTTGAATCTTGCCATGCATATTTTGAGAGAACATATATATAAGTTGGAGTATCATTTGATAGAGGGTCCTTTCTTGTTTATTTGTTGAGGCAATGTAGTTCAGATAGTGTTTGCGAAGTAGTAGAAGTTCGGGCTGTTGCGCCCAGAGTCGATGGCAAGAGCGGCCGCCGCTGACGATGACTGGATGGGGTCGCCCGGACTCCCAAGGTACCTTGAGATACCATGCTCCCGTATATTGTGGGGAGCAACCAAGGCGATGGTCACAAAGTACCAAATAGCATTGTTCGGACCAAGGATAGAGTGGGCGTTTGGAATCCAGCTTCCAAGCCTATCCCAAGGATGATAGTCCCAAAGGAGGCAGTTTAGACGAGTCTCGGCCGGAAAGAGGCGGGCCCATATCCCGCGCCGGTATCTCTCGCAGGTTGACACGACGTGGCCTCAAGTGAAAGTAGGGCACTGTAACATTGAACTTTGGAGCAACAGTAACTGACTCACAGATAATGTCACATGTGTTGCAGGTAAAGTTGGCGACTTTGTAGGACGAATGCACGAATTTTCTGACACACGTTTGGAGGCAGTGTCCTTAATGGTGGAATGGTAATGAAATAATTGAAGTCAAGGCTTTCAAAAAAATGGAAGTTAAGTTAGTATTAACTTAAATACATAGAATATTTCACAACCCGCAGGGGCAGAAGGCCTCCTTATTCTAACTTGCTTGTATAAAAGTTAAACTAATAAGATACTAAGGAAAGAAATATAATTAAATCAGCAATATTATAACTTGGTGGCTTATAATGAAAAGCGAAGGCCTTCACACAGGTTTTACTTGAGACAGGTGGACCCCTAAAATCCTTTCGTTTCTCGGGTTACTAACCAAAAAGGTGACAGGAGTAAGGATATCGAGTATAATGCAAGTTCCATGATATCTGGGGGCAAGCTTGCCCGAGGGAACAAAATTTTTAACCATAATCTGATCTCCAATTTTCGAAATTGGTTTGTCTTTGTCCACGGTCATACCCAAACTTTACTCTCCTATGAGAGGCCCTAAGGTTATTTGTAGCTTTTCCACATAAATCCCGGATATTCTCTGGATCTATTGTCTCTGGCAATAGCTCATTGATTGACAACACATTTGACAAAGGAACATTTGAGACAAACTTAAACATAAGTGAAAGTGGAGAAAACTCGTGGGACTCATGAACGGCCCAGTTAAAGGCTAATCATAACCAGTTTAAGGAGTGTCCAAACGAGAATGATATTCGTGGTGGAAGGCAATAAGGGCAGTTCGGGGATTATGATTAACCCTCTGGGGTAGAGTTGGCTGTGGGTGGTAAGCAGACGCCGTAACATTGTGAATAGAGAGATCGAAACAGAACTGACGAAAGAAATTAGAGGGAAACGCAATAGCGTTATCAGAAATAATATATTCACAGGTTCCAAAAGGTGGAAAAATAATATTCAGACAAGAAACAGTGGACCGATCAGTGTCAATCCTAGTCGGAAACACCAATGAGAACCGTGTGGAACCATCCCCACACACACAAGAATGAATTTATTCCCATTCCCTTTAGATTGAGGGAACGGTCCGATACATTCGATGTACTATCCCTAATTAAACAAGACTTACATGCTTTAACGAGTTCCCTAATCTCGCCGTCCATACTCTTCCAGATAAACGTCTCCCTTATCTTTTCTCTGGTTTTGAAGACGCCTAGATGTCCATCTAATGGGGCCTCATTGTAATACATAAAAATCATAGGCGCTAGACCAGCTGGAACCATAATTTGCATTTTCTGATCATGCCTCGAAAGGCAACGCAGAATCCCATTCATCAAAACATAATAGACAACATGTTTCCCAGAAGAAAGGGTTTCCGTAATAGGAGCAGCACTGATCTTCACGTTGGTATTTCGCTATGTCATGAAATAACAAAGGGGCATCTGTTGGAATGGCACATATAATAGGAGGTGTGGAAAAAGAAGGCAAAGGGCTTTTCTTCGAGTCAACTACATCAGAATCGTCGGCAAACATTCGGCTTAATCCATCTGGGACCATATTTTTACATCACCCAATGTCTCGCAGGTCAAACTAAAACGCTCATATCCGATTCTCCCGGTACTACGGGGCCTAGGAAGAACCCACCTCAGAGAATGATTGTCAGTCTCTAATTGAAATTTAACATGCTCGAGGTAAAGACGGAAAGTTTATAAGGGGAATGGGACGGACAGTCCTTCTAACTCGTACGTAGAGTACTTGGCCTCTTGATGTGACAAGGTTCTAGACGCATGGGCGATTGGCCGCCATTCCAGTTCAGATTCCTGAAGAAGAACCGCAGCAACCGCGGATGGAGAGGCGTCTGTGTTTACAATTAACTTCTTGGAGAAATCTGGCACAGCCAAGACCGGGGCGTTACACAGAGCCAATTTCAGATCCTCTAACGCTGCTTGCTACAACGGCCTCCATTCAAACTTGACAGCTTTCCTGCGGAGACGGTTTAGGGGTGCCGCCATATTGTCGATGTTGGGGATGAATTTCCTAAAGATATCTAGCAACCCCCTTAACATCCTTACTAGGCGTGAAGTTACGGATTGCATGCGTTCTGGAATGATCGACTGAAACTCCATCAGGTGACACAGTATGCCCCAAGCAGGACATAGATGGTTAATCAAAAGATACCTTTTACAACTTGACCGTCAATCCAGCTTTACGAAGGCGATTAGAGCTTCATCTAGATTAGCTAAGTGTTCTTCAAAGGTCTCAGAGGAAATATCAACATCATTTATATAATGGTACAGATATTCAAATTTAATATCGCAGAAGACCCTACCTAGCAGCCTAGTAAGAACCGCCGTGCCGGTGGGGGGAGGCCAAAAGGCACGCGGTTGTCTTCATACAGATTCCAGTCGGTGGCGAAGGCAGTCAGATATTTTGATTCTTCCACCAGACGTATATCATTATAGGCTTGGTTGAGATCTAAGATGGTGAAGAACATAGCCTCCCGAAACAAACAGAAACATAAATGCAAGTCCGGAAGTGGTACTGAATGTAGAAAAATCTTACGATTTAACGCCCTGTAATCAATTACTGGCCTGAAGTCACCTTGAGGTCCGACAACAGAAAAAAGTGTGAAGAATACGGCGACTTGGAGGGTCGAATGATACCATCCCTCGGCATTTGGTCGATGATTTCATTGAGGACCTTCATTTTCTGCGGAGATAACCTCTAGGGAGGAAATATTACGGGGATCGAATCCGTAACCTCAATCTTGTATTCAGTTAAAGCAGTCACACCTAGATTTTCCGGATCGTCTCCATAAGACCTGCCTGTGTCAGTGCGACGTTAAGCCAATACGAAAAAAAAATCCGAAAACACGTCGGGAAATGACTGACATAATTTACGAATGCAACTAGCCTGATCCTCAGGTAGACGCATAAGGTCAAACGACATCTCACTCTGGGGAGGCGAAATAACAGAAGATGCTAGAGAATTGCAATTCAAGAGAGGTACCGTATATGAAAGTTACTCCTAAATTTGAAGGCGCAGGATCGAGCACGATAGTGGAATGTGACAGGAAATCTGCTATTAATATCATAGGGCATGGCAAATATTCAGCATAAATTATCTTAGATATCCACATAAATTTTGAAGTATGAATTTTGGCATGGATAAGTCCTAAAATTTCTAGGGGAGAAGAGTTAGCTGAAACACATTTTACAGAAGAATAAACATATTCAGGATATTCACAACACTACTTCAGCTTGGAATATCATTCTACCGAAGTGATGGACACAATACTTCCTGAATGTAAAGCGGCCGTAACCAGTGCGTTACCTCAATTTTGAGGAAGGGCACGAAGCCTGAAGTATTGGACGCAACCAAGCACCCTAATTATAGTAATCGCCAATTAAGGCCCTACACTAAAAGTTAAATATCATCGCCCTATTCTCTTTTCTCAAGGCGCATCACTCCTGCCAACATGACTAGTTACATATTAAAAATCACCAGACATAATGATAACAAACTAACCTCAATGTGCGCATCCATAATGAACGTTCTCTTGCAGCAGTAAATGATAAAATTTAAGATGAAATAATTCAAGATATTCATAATTAAGCCCTTTCCCTTGCTCAGAGACGAATTAAGGAAATAAACACACTTTCTCACACCTACTCAAATTAATGTTACATATTTCTGCCTTTAATTTGATATATGCATTCCTAAAACGATATCCATAAAAAGAATGGTGTCTTAAACGATGCATTTTATTTAGTCTTTGCAGTGTGATTTTCGAAAGTTCCACAAATTACTTAGTGCCTTTCCTTTCTTTTGTTCGAGCGTCAATCAATCAATCAATCAATACTGATCTGCATTTAGGGCAGTCGCCCAGGTGGCGAATTCCCTATCTGTTATTCTCCTAGTCTTTTCTTAAATGATTATTTAGAAATTGGAAATTTATTGTACATCTCCCTTGGTAAGTTTTTCCTATCCCTAACTCCCCATCCTATTAACGAACATTTGCCCCAATTTGTCCTCTTGAATTCAAGCTTTATCTCCATATTGTAATCTTTCCTAGTTTTAAAGACACCACTCAAACTTATTCGTCTACTGATATCATTCCACGCCATCTCTCCACTGATAGCTCGGAACAGTCGAGCAGCTCGTCTCCGTTATCCCAAGTCTTCCCAGCCCAAACTTCGCAACATTTTTGTAACTCTACATATTCTCTTCTCGGATTTCACCCAGAAAAAATCAAGCTGCTTTTCTTTCGATTTTTCAGTTTTTTCTCTCATCAGTAACCTGTAATTATTCGGCATATTTTCAGTTGTCATACTGGTTATATATTCAAGCTTATCTAGGGAATATAGAGGAGAACTAACGTGCACGGAAATTAGGTCAGCTTTCAAACTCATTGTTGAATTGAGAATAATAATGTTAACAGTTCTACTAACTACTTCAGTTTGAGAGAAAATAGCTCCCTAGTTCTATTTTAAAAATGAAATATTCTAACTTGAACTCTCTTAAGTTGATTAGTAAAAGCGTCACTTACTTCAAAGAAACTTACAACTGCCGCTGGCTCGGTGGTATTATCAGTGATAGTGGACAGAAACTTATCAATGTCCTTCTCCCCAATTACATCATGAGCCAGAAGCTCCTTATTTACAAATTTTACATCAGCACAATTGATCCCCTTAACAAACCATCAAGAAGACGGATCTCCCAATGTTTACATCAGAAGGAAGAGCATCCTTGTTCTGCAAATTTAACCAAGGAATCTATTTCCAAAATTTCACATCTTTCAGGCCTATGGAAGGCACAACCCACATTTAACAAAATGCAACAGTATTCACTACCGTAAACAGTCCAATATATTTAACATGAAAAAATTATGTTCAACATGGGTAACATGTATCCATTCTACCAGGCCTTTGGGTAAAAACAAAGGTTTAAAGTTACTGGCCTACAAACCAAGATGGTGAGGAGGCGACTTTACATTAAATGCACGAAACCCTATTTCGGCTTACGGCCTGACGTTACAGAGGCTAAGCCTATACTACGGAGGTGACTAGATGCAGAAAATATTTAAGTTACGGAAATTACAAGATAGATTTCATGGGTTACAAAATCATAGTCACCTCAAGATCAAGTTGAGAGGGAACACGAGAGGGTACCTCACTCTGTATTCCCTGATTTCGGCTAAGTTCTTTGGGCTCCTTTCAAATTTATATTTAAGTTTGAAATTTACATTTTAGAAAATTAATCTTACATTACTAAAGATTGGAAACCTTTCCCTCGAGTTGGCTTTCAAGTTAAGCTTGAACTGCCAATTACATTAAGCTCTTAGACTCTCGAAGATGGATGAGGCACCCCCACCTCCTTTATCAACACACACACACTAGACTGGAGCGATGAATAACACAACCCGGTCCGAAAATGTGCCAACATTTATGCCCGGGGTGAAAGTTCCAGAAAACACTGGGATAAGGTCATACACGCCCCGAATTCTTATTGGATAATCAAGTAAATACAAGAACATTTCTGATTGGTAGAAAAATAAGTGCAAAAAATATTTCATTGACCCACATCTTCAGTTGGCGGGGGGGTAGTGTTATAAACCTTAACACACCAAAAACAAAGAATAAACAATTTTTATTAAACCTAAAAATAAAAATAACTGTAAACGACTCGTTGAGTCTGCGATAGATGACACACACACATACACACACACATGGTTAACCCGTCAAAGCCCAAACACAATGTACGAAATAGATCTATGATTTTCCTTTTAGAATATGTTACATTACGAAAATAATACAAAACTAAAAATCTGGAGGAAAAGGTTTCCACAAAAAAAAATTACAGGTGTTGCACCTGTAGGTGACATTGGTCAGTATAGTTACAGTTTGCAGTCGCTGGTAGCCTACCTTCGAGTGCGAAGACAACTGCTTCTCCTAACGCATATTGGACTGTCGCGGATGTTGGGCCGATTTAGATCCTTGGTAAGGCTCAAAGGCTACGAGGTAACCTAGGAACTGAGCACAGTTTAAGGCCGAACCTTACAGGTTTCCCCTTGCTTGGTGCTGTGGCGACTGTAAAAGGAAACCACTGCTTCATCTACTTCGAGATTACTTGATCAGATTTCCTCAAATTACTGCCCACAATTTTTATTAAGAAATTTGAAGTATTTGTGTACCTTGCCAAATTCGTTATTGAGGGGCAGATTCATATTATCTGAAGGAAACAAGTACTGATGAATTTCTGGAAGTGTATTTCTTCTCATGCCTTTGGAAACTAAGTTATTGTAAACAACTGATTTTATTTCCAAAAACACTGTTATGTTTTCCAGATTCGTCTTGCCAGTCAACAATAGTGCAGAGATATAAACACTTATGCCATCTGAATTTATGGCTGACATATGGTTCCATTTTTAAATGAGATTTGTATTCAGTGAACAGTAACTCAAAACACTGAACTGGAGAGAGTTGTGGTCCGTCATATCCAGAAGGTTCCTGATGCACGTGACCTCACCCAGTCAGAAAATAAAATTGTCCTCTGTAGCTGCCCACAACTTATTGTACTTCTTAGAAGATGCTGATTTATTTGTCCCAGAAAAACCAGGTGTCTACTACATTTCATTAGAAGGTAACGGCGTACCATCATTTGCTGATATCATATTTATTTCCACTGTCAACCTCAACACACCGGGAAGGGGATTGAGATCGACAGAATTAGTTGCCTCATCGCCACTTTCCTCATCCGTAAAATATCCATTCTCTGGTAGAAACATAGTAATATCATCTATAGATCTTCCAACATTTCTAGTACCTCACCCAGTGTCGGACTGAAAAGGGAGAAAAATCATGACATGAAGATCAGATACTATTTGTACCGTAACAAAATTCATAACTGAAATTCCACAAAAAGGCCTACTTTATGTGACAAATATAATCTACAGATGACATCATACCTTTCAATTATAATATTATGCTTATGAATGTATCACTTCCACTTCTGACCCTTTAAGCAATACACAAATATAAACTGCAAAATAAAATTCCTTTTATCACACGCCATCCATGCCATAATTACGCGTTGTTTCTTCTACACTTCAGTCCCATGTGAGTCCTCGTTTACTTGAACGTCAGCTGCCTGACCAGCGCAGGCAGCGAATTAATAAATTGTCCATTTCAAATTGCAAGACCTTCCTTTGAGTACTTCCAACAGGCAGAGAAGTTCAAGGAAGTGACATTGGGCTTTGACAGGTTAAGAAAGGACATCATCTTTGTCATTCCACAAATAGAAATGCCTCTTGCTGAATGATTCTTTGATAACTCGTTGAGATCTTTCTACACAATTTGTTACTAAAAATGCAATGTAGAGAAATAGCCTCAAGCTTGATACGCAGTGTAGTTTTTTCTTCACTTTTGAAAGGAATTTGGTGATGGGTTTTAGAAGGCGATACAGTCACTGGGATCATACCCAAAATTGCCGAGGTATGAATCCCTATGGTGCATGGCGAGAATGATGAAATGAGAAATCGTGTACATGTTGACTGAAACCGACATAAATCTGTAGCTCTCAAGGTTATGACCACTCCCTTCACTGAAAGCAATAAGATACGTAAGAGACCAATATCGTCACCCTAAATCGAATTGGTGTGAGGAAATCGATTTGGATAAATTTGATGAGAGGAAGAGATAAAATGGTAGACACGCAGCACTTGTTCATCGTGTGTAGCCAGTAAGAAGGGTATGGTAAAGCCAGGGTGTGAATATGACAAGCAGAATAGAGCAGAAGTAGGATGCAGCAGTTATGTACAAGTAAAAGGTTGGTACTGGATAGGACGGCATGGAGAGCTGCATCAAACCATTACACGGGATGATGACTCAAACAAAAACAACAGCAACAAATATAGAACGACACTGTAGGCTTGTCGCCACAATGAAATTCAAACGAGCGAACCTCAGCCACAGGTGACTTGTATGTTGAAATCATTTCTTAGCTGACAACGTAGGTCCCCATACTATTGTGCCGAGAGTTGAGGGGCTAACGTGTTATATTGTGAGTACTGGAGAGCTCTATCAAACTAAAAATGCAAATTTCGAAAATAACTTCGAGCCTAACTGCGTAAAATCGCTTGGTTTATTTCTGTAATGCGTTCCTTGGTTCAATACCCTCAGGGATCTTTGATTTGTAGAAAAATAAGTGACGCAATGCATTGACTCACATTAGCGCTCGTAGTGGTAGAGAAAGGGAAACTGCTCATCTAGTCGACCGGGTAACGATGATTAAACAAAGTGTTGCAGTTTTTATGAATAAATATAGAATATATTCTCATAGTTTATTATATTTTATTTACTTAAAATTCGTAGCTCATATCTCTAGGGTGTTTTCAGCCTAAAGGCCTATAACTGTGGATTTTTCCTCTCTTTTCTTCTTGCGTTAAGCCAGATGTAGAAGCATTTGTGTTCATAAAACATCCCCTGCACAGTTTTACTCATACCCCCATCTGTCTTAAGATATAAAATATATGACACAATTCTAAATGTCCCCTTATCAGGATCACCTCTTCGGTATCAACATGTGGTGTTCTCTTAACTCTACAGCCAAGAGACCGATATTCTTTCAATAATCTTTCTCTCTTTTCACTTTGCTCAACAGTCTCTAAGCGGTTCTCTTACTCTGGTTCTAAAATGCTATAAGATTTTCTCTTTCCGCTCTTTTCAACGTGAGAACAGTGTTCTTCTGGCGAGAAACCTGATAAAATTGATTAACATCTTTCCACTTACACAGGCAGAAAATCTGGATGGTTTCCCTGTTGTCATTCACTTCTTCACTTTCATCTCTGGTCATTCGCTGCAACATGACCATTGTTGTACTCCTGAGCACGTAAGCCCGTACACTAAGGGTGCAACCTTACTCCTTCTCCCCTGTGATGTAAAGGTAGTGATTTATAGTTACTTTTCTAACTGTTGGGTTTCTATTCAGTGTCGCTAACCATACAGTTTAGGGACCCTACTTTCCGATACGACGTCCGGAACGTTGGCACTCTAGAATCAGGATTTATTTCGTGATTTGCCAGAATTACGTATTGCCACTGCAGTCACTAGTCTTACATTGGCGGGTATAATTGTAAATCTGTTTGGCTAATACCAGGTGGCATTTGATAACGTAGTTTTTGTGAACGCAGCATTTTATTCATTTTGGTTTTACGTATAGAATTCAATTAGGATGTCTAAGGAGCACGAAATATCATCAAGAACTCCTACGCAAAGGAAACCAACGTTACTTGGTTTACAAAAATAAATTCAGACATTGGTACGAGGTATTAAAAAAGAAAGGCGATGAGTTGTCACTCATAGTGATTTGGATCTTATGACAAAAGTTTCACAATTAATTGGGGTAAGAGTTATTTTTAATTTTGTTTCTGTGAAATGTTTCTGACAATGAGAATCAGTTGAAGTGGAAAAATATTTCGTTATGAACCTAACCTAACCTAACCATGTCTTGTTTCGACTTCGATACGGTTTGCAGACCTAGCCTTTGTGTATTTGTATTGACTTACGGCATATGTGTATGTAATATATTTGCTCATGTGAGTTATTACAGCGACGTTTCATTTAGATTCCTATTCTCCTTACTATGTAACATCTGCCACCTGGACGACTGTCCTAAATGCTTCCAGTAATGCTGGGTGGTTTGCACACCATTTCCAGAGGTGAAAACCTCCACTCTCTACTAAATTAATAGTTTCAGACTGCAACTGAAGAGCATCCTGTATGTTGTCACAGCCGCTCACTAGGTCATTAGCATAAAGATCTCTGCGAACAACTTGTGCGTCTCTGGGGAACCTCGATTCTTCATCTTCAGCAAGTTGCTTCTGCGATCTGGTAGCTAGGAAGGCTGCTGCTGCTGTACCATATGTTACAGTTGCCAGTTCATAGTGACAGTGTGGGTCCCTAGGTGATTCCTTCAAGATAATCCGCTGATCGTTCCTAGCATCTGCATGAACCATGACTTCCCGATACATTTCAGCAATAACTGCAGTGAAGGCAAAAGTATGCATTGAAATCTTAGAATAATAGTGTAAAGATCCTCTTCTATTTTCGCTCCAACCATTAATATATCATTAAATGAAATACTGTAAGAAGTTTTAGCAGGTGCATCAAATAAAAGCCTCCTTTTTGTGGTTGAGCTACTAAGCTTAGAACCTGAAGGATGGGGTAGATAATAGCTTCCACCTTCATTCCCTGAATTTGACCATATGCCCCATGGCCTCATACTCGTGTGAGGGCTGCCTACTGAAACGCCGTTCTAGTTTCCCAGAACCTCAGGTTTCTGCTTGATGGGTATCTACATGTAGCATCCCTAGTGGTATTCTCTGTAAAGTGCCTTTCTGTTACTTTCTCTTCTGTTCTCTTATCTTCTCTTCCCTTCTCATGACTGGGGACGTAAGCTCTTCTGTTTCCCAGAACTGTTGTAGCTGGGTGTCTAATCTGTCCACTGACTTCAAGAAACCCTCCGATGGTAGTGTCCAGCAATAATCGATCCTAGTTCAATGTCTTGAAGAATAGTATAATCTGGTGGCCGAGTTCGTAACATAATGAAAGAAATGTTCTGCGCCTATCAAAAACTCAATGTCACCTGGCGGGAAGAACTTGAGGTCAGTGAGCTTCAAGTCAGTGAGCAAGTTCCAATGTTCATGCTGAATGTAGAGCTAACCACTCTACCCCACCAAGTGCAAAAGTTATGGATAGTGGAAGCATTTACCTTTCACCATTCCAATGAACCTCAAGGCTTGAATGGAGATGACTTTGCTTCTTAAATATTAGTACTCATGTTTATTAGGTTTGTTTAATCATACTCCCTGCTCTAAAATTCAGTGACCATGGAATGGCTCTTGATGTTGTAAATTACCGTATATATACTTTGTATCGCATACTAGAGTTGGGCAGACCGGAACATTCACTTGTTCCGCAACATTAGGAGCTTGAGTCGGAGTGTTTCTGTACAGAGTGCCGAGACACGGGACACAAGACACAGGACTGTAACTGCGTTCTAGAGAGAACTTCGAGAGGCAACAGGACATGCTCCTCTTCAGCTGGAATGTGCCTGAACCGAACGTGCTGTGCCAAGGCCGCACTAGACAGATTAGTTGGCCTTGGATGTGTCTGCCTGTCGATATCGGCTGTGTGCCGCCATGTGTTGGAGTGTCAACATTTTTTCATCCAGTTATATCTTTAATTCCAAAGCAATGACCCATATTTTTCTTGGACTTAAAAGTTTCCTTAAAGTCCAAATTAATTTTTAACATCAATCCCCGAGAAAGTGTTGAGGGAAATTTTCGAGATATTAAAGAAAGTAAATGAAAGTTGAGAGGGAAGGAATTCGAAGTGCAGAGAGCATAAGGCGGGACGCACATTGGGACGCAGGCGAAGCAGCTAAAGCAGTGCAGCGCAGAGCAGATTTTTATAATCCACACAAATCATTGCACCATTGCAAGTTGACAGACAGGGAAGGACAGAGCAGAGCAGGCCGGTTCTGCACCTACTTCCGCCTACCACACGCAGTCTTCGAAACAGTTTCCTGCGCACGTGTCACGCAGTTAGTTAAGAAAAGGAGGAGAAAATTACCACAGCCATTCAGTCTCACCATGTTTTGTAGGTACTATGTGAATCATGTGGACTGTAATGCAGTATGTACGTATATATGTACATATGTATGTATGTATGTATGTATGTATGTATGTATGTATGTATGTTCGTGAGAAAATGGCTGAACAGAATTTAATGAAAATCGGTATGTAAATCCGGGGAATAAGGCACTACAGTTTAGGCTATAAATCATTTTATTCACGCTGCGTAACAAGGTAGTTTAGAGAAAGGCCTAAAATGTAATCCACCGAGCAAGTGGCCGTGCGGTTAGAGTCGCGCATCTGTGAGCTTGCATTCGAGAGATAGTGGGTTCGAACCCCACTGTCGGCAGCCCTGAAGATGGCTTTCCGTGGTTTCCCATTTTCACACTAGGCAAATGCTGGGGCTGTACCTTAATTAAGGCCACGCCCGCTACCTTCCCAATCTTCCACCCTTCCGTCGCCGAAAACCTTCGATATGTTAGTGCGACGTTAAACAAACAGCAAACAAAAGAATGTAATCCTCATATATCAATGAAACAATCCGTGACCCAAGTTCTGGCAACATATAGAATTTAAGACAAAGATCTTATGCTGATTATGGAGAGCATCATCGCCGACTCCGTCGCCGTTATCCATCATCACATTTATGTGAAGAGATAAATACGGAAAATCATTTATCATGTCTTGTCAAATATAAATGCAAACGCGTTCACAACAGATTGTCAATGTTGACTGATTTTAGTATCTTGTGTCTTGATGAAAAACTAGCAGTACATTTGTAAATACTGTACATAATTTTTCCTCTCCCCCCCCCCCCCTGTGATCCTATTAATGAATTTACCATGCAAGTTGGTCGTGCGGTTAGGATCGCCTTGCTATGAGCTTGCATTCGGGAGATAGGGGTTTCGAACCCCACTGTCAGCAACCGTGAAGATAGTTTTCCATGGTTTCCCATTTCCACACCAGGCTAATGCTGGGGGGGCTGTACCTTAAGGCCACGGTCGCTTCCTTCCCATTCCTAGCCCTTTCCTATTCCATCGTTGCCATAAGACCTATCTGTGTCGGTGCGACGTAAAAAATATAAAAAATAATCATGAATTAAATTCTTTGCTTAGTCCATATGAACGCCGAACATTGCTAACATAGAAATATTGTTCAGTCTTGTAAACTTTCGAAGGTGGTTGTTTTTATTGCGATTGTCTTAAGCTGAATAACCGTGTTGCCATCAGCACAAGGGAAATTGTAATGAAATGGCGTATGGCTTTTAGTGCCGGGAGTGTCCGAGGACATGTTCGGCTCGCCAGGTGCAGGTCTTTTGATTTGACACCCGTAGGTGACCTGCGCGTCGTGATGAGGATGAAATGATGATGAAGACGACACATACACCCAGCCCTCGAGCCGGCGAAATTAACCAATGATGGTTAAAATTCCCGACCCTACCGGGAATCGAACCCGGGACCCCTCTGACCAAAGGCCAGCACGCTAACCATATAGCCATGGAGCCGGACAGGGAAATTGTGAAGATGACTAACAAAATGAGAAAAATCGCGAATGCTTGAAGAAAAAGAAAAAAATAGCCTCTTTATACTGGATGCCCCAGTATCACAGAGTCTAAAGAAAACATGTTATTTCTGAAAACCGACGAGACCCTGCGTGTTCTGCTCTGCTCTTCCCTGCTCTGCGGCCAACTGTTTCTCAATGTGCGCCCGGCCTAACAGCACGGAAGTACAACAATGTATTCATCCAGTTATATTTTTAATTCCAAAGCAACGACCCATATTTTTCTTGGGCTTAAAAGTTTCCTTAAAGTCCAAATTAATGTTTAACGTCAATCCCCGAGAAAGTGTTGAGGGAAATTTTCGATGTATTAATTACTCACTAATTACTCACAATACAGGCCAATACATTCAACTGGTGAAAATATTCTTGAATTGGTTACTTTTAAACACCTGCACTGCCATTGTAACCGTGTTATGTGTATTTTATATTGACCGGAAAAATCTTAACCTAAAAGTAGCCTTTAAACGTGATTATTGGGCGCGAATTGCAGTGTTCCGACTGTTCGTTCACGTTCCCTGCAGCTTTATGCTGGACCATGGCCATAACTACACACAGGCACACACCACACAGCACGTTCCGTACAGGCACATTCCCAGTTCCCACTGGCGCGGAGCATGTAATGTTGCCTCTCGAAGTTCTCTCTACACTGCGAAGTTACAGTCCCGCGTCCCGTGCGCCCGCTGCACAGTTCAGCTAGTAGGCGAAGGGAAGTGCATAGTGACGCTTCTGATGGGACAGCGAGTCAGTGTCTCAGGCTTGCTTGAGAATGTTTCGGAACAATTGACACTCGGTGTTCTGGAACAGCGGAACATAACTGTGCACCGGCACATTGTCCCGAAACAGGGACGTAGTGCCCAACCCTATCGCATACTATTGTTGTTGGTATTATTATTATTACTACACATCCCTTAAAATGTAAATAAATTAATATTTAATATAGTAAATTATGCTTATCTCTTTGGATTCGTTTATTTCATTGCATACTGTTAACGCTATGGCAACATGACTTCTTGTTTATGTAGGTACAGTATAAAAGCATTTCTTCCCAAATAGATGTGTTATACATCCCTGTGGGTGAGGGACCCAGACGAAGAATACACCCATGGTATGTCCTGCCTGTTGTAAGAGGCGACTATAAGGGGCGACTAAGGGATGATAGTGTTAGAGCCATGAAACTAATTGTGATTAGTACCATAATGCGGGGAACTCCATGGGTCGCCGTTACTTGCGAGTAGTACCACTATGTTAGGTACACATGAGTTTTGTGATTAGTCGCAATATAAGGCGAGTCTGTATGGGTTTTCCAGTACCCGTGATTAGTACAATTGTGAGAAACACCACGGGTCTGGGCATTGACTGTGATTAGTACCCACTATATGAAGAACACCAAGGGAATACCGACGCCTGTTATTAGTACACCTAGGTGATGAACATCATGGATTTGCGTTGCCTAGAAGTAGCGTCATAATGTGTGAAACACCGTGAGTCTACGCTATTTTTGATTAGTACAGCAACATGACAAATACTATGATTCTACTTTACTAGCGATAACTGTCATTATGACGGGCCGCTGACCAGCATTTTGGACCCCTTTAGACAGCAAGCATCCTCGATTCAGGATTATGCTTTAGAAGCAATCCCTTGGTCAGTAATACTATCGTTTATGACAGTTTGTGTGTCGGATCCACCGATTCTTTAAAATTCATATCCACCTAATTATTCTACATCATCACGTTTTCATTCTGGTCAGTGGACGATTTTGAACTTTTAAACTGTCAATACATTTCGTCGCATTTCATACCATTAGAGACTGATGACCTAGATGTTAGGCCCCTTCAAACAACAAGTATCATCATCATCATCAGGTTTATTATACCTGCACCAAACAGACTACAGTCTAAGGAAGTACCTTTTATTATAGTACATAATGCTCTTACTTATATGTATAATTGAAGAACTGAAGATCCATATACAGGTATAACTGGTATAAATTCAAACTGTGTAATTTGGGAGAGAGTAAGCCCATGGCTTCGGGATGACAATGTTAAGTATGCAGTACGGTTGAAGAAACAGCTGTACCACGAGTTTCTTGCTCGTTGGAATGCCCACAAAGCAGCCACTAGTCAAGTGAAGGAGGTCGTAGCTGTAACAAAAGCAAACCGTTGAGCAGGTCTGTATGTGAAACTTGACACGCGTGAAAGCGACCGGAATACTTAACGGCTAGTCAAATCGAGGCATCGCGAAACAGAAGAAGTCCAACGTTTTCACGGCATCAATGAGGAAACAGACGATTTGCTACTAGTCTGGCAGAAAGCGCAAGTACACTGGCGGAACTACTTTGACAAAGTTTCAATCTTGGAATTTCCGTATCTACCAATCCTAATCACCTCCGCTGTTGAAGGTCCAATGTAGGAAAATGACGTCACTGAAGTCCAGGCCATGCTGAAGGAAATGAAACCAGGAAATGCCATCTGTCCCCACTATCTTCCGGCAGAGTTTTGTTTCTCTCAATGGGGGGATGCAGCAGCGAATAAAGCAAGCTTTTGAACCAAATCATCAAAGGTCAAAAACCAACAGTTTGGCGACGGAGTGTCCATTCAAAGTAAGGGAAGCCCTTCCGATTTTTCTAATTATCGCCCGATCATTCTTCCGAGATATGCAATGACAGATATCGAACAAAAGTTCGACAACAGGATGAGCGATTTAGCCAAACATACAAGCCAAGCTGGATTTGTGTAAAATTATGGCGCAGCAGGAGCAACCAACGCTGCAGGGATGTTACTTGAGAGACACTATGGAAAGAATAAGAGACTTCATCACGACTTTCTGGACCCTGAGAAGGCCTTCCATCGGCTACCTCATAACCTAGTCAGTCAGCGCTACAAGAACATGGCATTCGAGAGCACCTTGTTGATAGGGTGTAATTGCTCTACAAAGAAAGAAGGAGTTATGTTCGAGCTGCCGCAGGAGCGTCTGATGAATAACTGTAGGAGTCCACCAAGGCCCTGCCTTATCACCACTGCTGTTCATTCTTGTGATGGATCACCATTACAACAGACACGCACAGTTCAATACCATGTAGACCTCTCCATGCGAATTATGTTATTTTGGCTCCAGAGAATAAGACTATTTCCAGCGTAAACAGAAGACTGGACCAATCGCCTAGCGCAATATGCCCTGCGCCCCGACAAAAAGAAGACAGAATAAATAACATTACATTGTTGAGATGTTGGAACAATGCCTGTTGACGGAGAAGATATAGCACGAGCAGAAAAATTGAAGTATCTTGGCTCCACCATCTCTGATGATGGCGAACTTACTGATGAAGTCAACTTAAGGATACACAAAATCTGGCTGAAGTGAAGTCGCTATTGCGACCATCGGATGAAGGACCATCTGAAATCTAAGATCTACCGAACAGTTATACGTCCTGTCATTTTCTACGGCAACGAATGCTGGCTAGTTAAAGGGATAGAATGCCAACTAAGCATCATAGATACAAAGATGCTTAGGTGGAAGGCTGCCATTACTAGATTGGATCATATTTCAAATGATGTTATTAGAAAACGTTTTGGCATTGCACCAATCCAGAAGAAAATTCAGTAAAGGCGTTTGCGCTGGCTTGGGCATGTGTAGCGTGGAGACGACGATATATTGGGAAAGTCAGCGTATAAACTGAAAGTCGGCGAAAACAGGAGCAAGCAACGAACATGACAGCATAGGACAGATAAAGTGCACAATGACCTGAATCCTGCGAGACTACATACAGACATGGCCCGAGACCGAACTAACTGGAGACAATGAATCACAACACCGAACCCTACCACCAGGCAGGACTAACATTAACGAAGCAGAATAACAAGAAGCAGATTGATGAATGTTCTGTTATAAAAATGGGATACAATGAATATTTTACACATCCTATAATTCACAGGAGTATTCTCTCCACTAAAGCCTATGTCCAATATCTATAAAGACTTATTTTCACAAAATAGAGTTTGACCGACAGAGCGCTTCCGGATTTGATGTTTATGTCACTCCTATAAATGCATTATAAAGACAAATGTATAACTCAACAAATTAAAATTTTCAGGATAATCCGTGTTAATCGTTAGTGGCAGTTTGAATATCCGGTGAAATTCTACGAGTACCAACAAGAGGGGAGTCCGTCAGTGTATTCTAGCCTGACTGGAATTTTGCAATTCATATTTCTGCTTACGTCCGTCATAGGTAGCAGACGATCAGAATAATCAATTTGTTATTTTCAAAATGGCGACCAGTGCTTAGTAGAGAGTGTTTCGGTCTCCAAGTTTATCAGTGATTTGAAGGTGTAGATTGTCATTTACGTGCGGTACTTTCCACTTAGTGATAAGTAAAACCACCGTGCTACGAATAGCCAGTTCAAAGTGTATCACAAGTAATTAACAATATAACCTTTCTTGTAAACAGCCATGCCAGGGAAAGGAAAGGTAGCAACGACAGACAGCCCAGTGAAGCGCGCCCTATAGGAAGCTCTGAGGGACAAGGAAACACTCGCCACACTAGCCAACATGATACAAGACCAGGGAGCCAGGGCCATTATAGAGCAGCTTAAGGCTACGATAGATTTTAATACCAAAGTAATCGAGGAAACGAGGGACGTTCTCCAGGCCAGAGACAAGACAATATCAGACCTCAGGCAGCAGCTCGAAACTAAGACCGATGCCCTCGAGCAATATCAGCGGCGGCATTCACTGCGTGTGTTCGGGGTGCGGGAATCGAGTGGCGAGGACACGGACAAAATTGTCATCGAGCTAGCTGACAATATTGGAGTATATATTTACATACGAGGGCATAAACAGAAGTAACAGGGTAGGGAAAATGAGCACACATAAGCCGCGTCCGATAATAGTGAAGTTTGGGTCTTATCGCAAACGGAACGAACTATTCAAATCTAAAAAGAAACTGAAAGGAACGGGCAAAACAATCAAAGAAAACCTCACGTCAATCAGGATGAAACTGTAACAAGAATCGATCACTAGATTTTCTGTGTCCAGTTGTTGGACAATAGACGGTACAATTATTGTGAAACACAATGGTGTGAAATATCGTGTGTCGAGCCGAGTGGAATTGGACAGGATTAAATAAACTGACAGACCGAAACTAACATGGCAATACACATGTTACATTTTTAACTAACTTAGACAATAGGCTTTAATTACTAGACTATAATTACTCTTCCAACTATTACTTTTAGATTATATCTTCATTAGGTTTACATATAATAACTAGACAAGATAGCGTACAGCTTGGCAACTCAAGGTGAGTGTGCTGCACATGCGTCTATATTCGGCAAGGTTACTGGTGGTCAGCCTGAGCGGAATCTCCGCTCCCATACCTACCCAGCCCCCTAATACTAATCCCCTTACAAATGCTTTTAACAACTTCCCAAATTCCTTACAGGTAGTACATGCTAACATTCAAAGTCTAATTCCTCACTTCCACGAACTCCGTAATATAATTGCTAATGTCAACCCTCACATCGTCATGAACGGGAAAACATGGTTGAAACCTTGGTTCTCAGATTCTCTCGTCCACCTCGAAAATTATACTTTGATCCGAAATGATCGCACAGGTAAAGCTGGCGGTGGAGTAGCTACGTATATTAGGAACGACCTAAAACATAAAGTAATCTACAATATAATCAGTGAATACCGCGCAAGGCCTCAGTTCACCTTCATAGAAATTGAGGCTTTAGGTGAAATGTGCTTACCGAGTGGAGTGTATCGCCCACCAATGATTGGATACATCACCGACCTTGAGGACATCCTACTAGACCTCTTACCCAGGTATGAGCATGTTTTATTACTAGGTGACCTCAATACTTACATTCCTAACGACGAAATGTCAGAGACTAACAACTAATCAACATATTTAAATCCTGTAACATGACGATTTTGACACTTAACGCAACACATCACACAGCCACGTCTCATACGTTACTGGACTTGATTGTGACGAATAACCCTGACAGGGTACTGACCCATGGGCAAATGTCTGCTTGCGGACTATCCAATCACGACTTAATTTTTTTAGCTGATCCGATTAAAAGCCCCAAGTAAAGACCTAAATTAATTACATTCCGAGACCTAAAAGATATAAATGACGAAGCCCTATTAGAAGATGCTGCAAGCATACCTCAGCATAATGTCCACAATTTATATAATATAGATGATAAAGTGGAGTTCCTAAGCACACAACTCCTAGCTCTTCTCAATAAACACGCGCCAAAACGCATTGCTCGCGTAACACGCCCTGCGGGTCCATGGATGATTCAGGAGATACGAGAATTAATGACAAAGAGAGACAAAGTTTTCAGAAAATTTAAAACTAGCCAAGTACCAAACGATTTTGACCTGTACAAGACCCTTCGTAACAGGACCACATAGGCCTTAAGGAATGGTAAAATCAGACACTCACAGAACATTTTGCTAACCCGGAACACGACAACAATCTGGAAAACCGTAAAAAAATTGGCATGGGTGGAAATAAATTATATACTGCTGATATTAAACTACCACTGGATGATTTAAACCAATACTTTACTACAAAACCCGTTAACATTGACGTAAAAACAAAAGAACAGACGATTTACAAAATTCTACACGATGGCAATACTAACAATGGAGGAGAACAGTTACCGGTATATTTTTCACTCGTAACTCCTGCAAAAGTGAGACAAATTGCACAATCAAAAAATACAACTGCGACAGGATGTGACGAGATTGTTCCACAATTACTGTTTGTACCGGGAGGTACACCTCAACGCCGCGCATTCAAAACTAGCGCCTAATTGAACCCCTCTTGTGGTAAAACAGTGAAACTGAAACTACACCAACTTGGAAATTTAATCAGAAGATATCACCACTAAAATATTGTGTAATTCTGTTATTATGCAGTTTCCTAAACTGAGTTAATTTCTCCAGGTTTTGTTTTGATATTCATCAAGAAATTTGGACATTCTTCTACAGATGGCACCACTAAAAACTATGCACCCTGGTGCGAAGTGAATTAACTTATTATCTAAAGAAGTTTTGTATTTCTAGGTTTTTGTAACTGATTGATGATCATTTATTTTTGGGTTGGCAACTTCTCCTTCTCTTTCCGCCAGTTTTGAATCTATCCAATCACCTAGTCTTGTAATTCTTCTTCACTTTGGATTTAACCCATAAAATTGAGAGGGTGTGGCTGGTTTAGTCGTGAAAGATTTCGAACCTTCCGTGAGGGTTTATAAACTGCGGCTTTCCACGTCTCTTGGCCAATTGATCGTCATCTTACTGAGTGTGTGTGTCGAAGCAGCAGGCGGGCGGCCTCTTTCATCGGTCAGCAGAACATCTACAATGTAATGGCCATATAACATCTTTCTTTCTTGCGATCCCCGCAGTTTAACCCTAGTTATGTAACAAGCTTTTCTAAAATGTAACTTTCTTCCGGCTAATGTTAAAACCTCCACAAAATTTTTAACTCTAAACTGGGGATACATATATACATACATACATTATCATTATAGACTGTTATGCCTTTCAGCGTTCAGTCTGCAAGCCTCTGAGAATTTACTAAACGTCGCCACAATCCTCGATTTGCAACTAGTGTTGTGGCCTCATTTAGTTCTATACCTCTTATCTTTAAATCGTTAGAAACCGAGTCTAACCATCGTCGTCTTGGTCTCCCTCTACTTCTCTTACCCTCCATAACAGAGTCCATTATTCTCCTAGGTAACCTATCCTCCTCCATTCGTCTCACATGACCCCACCACCGAAGCCGGTTTATGCGTACAGCTTCATCCATCGAGTTCATTCCTAAATTAGCCTTTATCTCCTCATTTTGAGTACCCTCCTGCCATTGTTCCCACCTGTTTGTACCAGCAATCATTCTTGTTACTTTCATGTCTGTTACTTCTAACTTATGAATAAGATATCCTGAATCCACCCAGCTTTCGCTCCCGTAAAGCAAAGTTGGTCTGAAAACAGACCGATGTAAAGATAGTTTCGTCTGGGAGCTGACTTCCTTCTTACAGAATACTGCTGATCGCAACTGCGAGCTCACTGCATTAGCTTTACTACACCTTGATTCAATCTCACTTACTATATTACCATCCTGGGAGAACACACAACCTAAATACTTGAAATTATCGACCTGTTCTAGCTTTGTATCACCAATCTGACATTCAATTCTGTTGAATTTCTTACCTACTGACATCAATTTAGTCTTCGAGAGGCCAATTTTCATACCATACTCATTGCACCTATTTTCAAGTTCCAAGATATTAGACTGCAGGATTTCGGCACAGTCTGCCATTAAGACCAAGTCGTCAGCATAGGCCAAACTGCTTACTACATTTCCATCTAACTGAATCCCTCACTGCCAATGTATACCTTTTAGCAGATGATCCATGTAAACTATGAACAGCAAATGTGAAAGATTACAGCCTTGTCTAACTCCTGTAAGTACCCTGAACCAAGAACTCATTCTACCATCAATTCTCACTGAAGCCCAATTGTCAACATAAATGCCTTTGATTGATTTTAATAATCTACCTTTAATTCCATAGTCCCCCAGTATGGCGAACATCTTTTCCCTCGGTACCCTGTCATATGCTTTCTCTAGATCTACGAAACATAAACACAACTGCCTATTCCTCTCGTAGCAGTTTTCAATTACCTGGCGCATACTGAAAATCTGATCCTGACAGCCCCTCTGTGGTCTGAAACCACACTGGTTTTCATCCAACTTCCTCTCAAAGACTGATCGCACCCTCTCTTGCAAGATGCCAGTGAATACTTTGCCTGGTATACTAAGCAATGAGATACCTCGATAGTTGTTGCAATCCTTCCTGTTTCCTTGCTTGTAGATAGGTGCAATTACTGCTTTTGTCCAATCTGAAGGTACCTTACCAACACTCCACGCTAATTTTACTACTCTATGAAGCCTTTTCATCCCTGCCTTCCCACTATACTTCACCATTTGAGGTCTAATTTCATCTATTCCTGCAGCCTTATGACAATGGAGATTTTTTACTATCCTTTCCACTTCCTCAAGCATAATTTCACCAACATCATTTTCCTTCCCTACATGAGCTTGGCTGTTTGCAACACCACCATGATGATTTCCTTTTACATTCAGAAGATGTTCAAAATATTCCCTCCACTTCTCCAGTGATTCCCTGGGGTCTATTATGAGTTCACCTGAATTACTCAAAACACTGTTCATTTCCTTTTTCCCACCCTTCCTAAGATTTTTTATTACTCTCCAGACAGGTTTCTCTGCTGCTTGACCTAGCCTTTCCAGGTTATTACCAAAATCTTCCCATGACTTCTTTTTGGATTCAACAACTATTTGTTTCGCTCTGTTTCTTTCATCTACGTACCAATCCCTGTCTGCCTCGGCCCTTATTTGGAGCCATTTCTGATAAGCCTTCTTTTTACGTATACAGGCTGCTCTCACTTCATCATTCCACCAAGATGTTCGCCTTTTCCCATCTTTACACACAGTTGTTCCTAGGCATTCCCTTGCTGTTTTTACTACAGCATCCCTGTATGCCACTCATTCACTTCCTATATCCTGAACCTGCTTACTGTCTACTGTTCGAAACTTCTCACTAATCATATCCATGAACCTCTGTCTAATTTCCTCGTCCTGGAGATTTTCTACCCTTATTCGTTTGCAACAGATTTCACTTTCTCTACCCCAGGCCTAGAGATACTTAGTTCACCACAGATCACATAGTGGTCTGTATCATCGAAAAATCCCCGAAAAACTCTTACATTCCTAACAGATTTCCTGAATGATACAGATGTTGATTCCCATAGGGAACCTAAAATATTTGTCCTGAATGAGTAAATTTATAATACCAATATAATGGTCCGTTATTGGACATTATAAATTTTCCAGCTAACTCATCTTGGTTGCCTGCGTTTCGCCCTCGTGTCCTAAGTTAGGCTCGTCAGTTGGGACTTAGCACACCACCCAAGACGCAAGGCTAGTGCATACTGTGGAGGCCACTGCATAGGCTATTTGAAGCCACCAGCAGTGCCAATGCACTATGAGAGCTATGTCTCATTTCCAAAAATAGATGCCTGCCTGGCCATCAAATGATATAGATGTTGATTCCCATAGGGTACTTAAAATATTTGTCCTGAATGAGTAAATTTATAATACCAATATAATGATCCGTTATTGGACATTATAAATTTTCCAGCTCACTCATTCTTGGTTGCCTGCGTTTCGCCCTCGTGTGCTAAGTTAGGCTCGTCAGTTGGGACTTAGCACACCACCCAAGACGCAAGGCTAGTGCATACCGTCTCATAGTGCATTGGCACTGCTGGTGGCTTCAAATAGCCTATGCAGTGGCCTCCACGGTATGCACTAGCCTTGCGTCTTGGGTGGTGTGCTAAGTCCCAACTGACGAGCCTAACTTAGCACACGAGGGCGAAACGCAGGCAACCAAGAATGAGTTAGCTGGAAAATTTATAATGTCCAATAACGGACCATTATATTGGTATTATAAATTTACTCATTCAGGACAAATATTTTAGGTTCTCTATGGGAATCAACATCTATATCATTTGATGGCCAGGCAGGCATCTATTTTTGGAAATGAGACATAGCTCTCATAGTGCATTGGCACTGCTGGTGGCTTCAAATAGCCTATGCAGTGGCCTCCACGGTATGCACTAGCCTTGCGTCTTGGGTGGTGTGCTAAGTCCCAACTGACGAGCCTAACTTAGCACACGAGGGCGAAACGCAGGCAACCAAGAATGAGTTAGCTGGAAAATTTATAATGTCCAATAACGGACCATTATATTGGTATTATAAATTTACTCATTCAGGACAAATATTTTAGGTTCCCTATGGGAATCAACATCTATATCATTTGATGGCCAGGCAGGTATCTATTTTTGGAAATGAGACATAGCTCTCATAGTGCATTGGCACTGCTGGTGGCTTCAAATAGCCTATGCAGTGGCTTCCACGGGGGAAGACGCATTCTCCAGGATCTCAAATCTGGGTAAATCTCAAGTGAGCTCCACAACTCGTCGCAGAAGACACTCCTGTTATTTTTGATCGGCCGGGTGGCTACACATCTTTACTTTCCGCTCGCGCCGAGTTCACAAAGCATATAGGCCGACTCCTCGTTGGATGTCAGCCTCCCTACCAACTACCACCATGACGATCACCACCACGACCATCACCACCACCTTTGCGACCGCTGCTCCCACCTTCTCCTCGCTTTCCATCACAACTGTTACGTCGTCCCATTCATCGCCGCTTCTATCCACCTCTCTCCCCGCGCTACCTCCTGTTGATCCACCTCGACTATTACGTATTCCTCCCCGCTACTTCACCCGCCCTTCTACGCTGTCTACATCTGCCTTGCCGACCACGACATCACCACCGCCACTGTCCGTCGAAACAGCAGCAGCCGCTCATCAACTTCCATCACCGTCAGAGACTTCAGCCACAAACGAAGTCTTCAGTTGCGTCGTCCGCGGCGTAAGCCCACTCATCCCGGCAACCGACATTCAAGACGAACTTCGCCTTCAAGCCATACCCGTGAAGAGGGCGTTTCGTATCTACAACTCCACCGGTCCGACGTATTTAATCAGACTTCAGCTTCACAGCTCAGCAGCCGTCGCCCACCTGATATCCAGCGGAGCACTTCTCTACGGCCGTCGTCATCCCGTCGAACCCTCTCGCTCACCTCCCCGCCCTAGATATCGCCACTCCACATCTCGTCACCATACCCGGCCTGATCATCCTCCCTTCCAACGCTCTATCTATGTCCGTCCAAATCCTTCTTCTGCTAATATCTCCATCCCACCACCACCGACCCTTGAACATCTCCGACACCTCATAACTGTCCTCTATCACATCGCTTCAACACTTCACCACCTTACACTTCCACGAAACTTCCTTCTCGACACTCCTGTATAAATATCCATCCGTATAGCCATTCATACAAATTTTCACACCGTTTTTCCCTCTTCTTCATTCGAAACATCTCACTGTTCTCTCCACATCTCCCGGCCCGAGAGATCGCGACACGATCTAGGGGGCCCGCCCCGTCCTTCGGGCGGGGAATGAAAGCTCTGCAGCAGCAGCAGCCTCCACGGTATGCACTAGCCTTGCGTCTTGGGTGGTGTGCTAAGTCCCAACTGATGAGCCTAACTTAGCACACGAGGGCGAAACGCAGGCAACCAAGAATGAGTTAGCTGGAAAATTTATAATGTCCAATAACGGACCATTATATTGGTATTATAAATTTACTCATTCAGGACAAATATTTTAGGTTCCCTATGGGAATCAACATCTATATCATTTGATGGCCAGGCAGGCATCTATTTTTGGAAATGAGACATAGCTCTCATAGTGCATTGGCACTGCTGGTGGCTTCAAATAGCCTATGCAGTGGCCTCCACGGTATGCACTAGCCTTGCGTCTTGGGTGGTGTGCTAAGTCCCAACTGACGAGCCTAACTTAGCACACGAGGGCAAAACGCAGGCAACCAAGAATGAGTTAGCTGGAAAATTTATAATGTCCAATAACGGACCATTATATTGGTATTATAGATTTCCTGAATTCAAAGTCTGTTAAGATATAGTCTATTATGGATCTGGTACCCCTAGCCTCCCATGTGTAGCGGTGAATAGCCTAATGCTCGAAGAATGTATTCGTATCAGGTAAACCCATACTAGCACAGAAGTCCAGCAAACGCTTCCCATTCCCATTAGCTTCCATATCTTCCCCAGATTTACCAATCACCCTTTCGTATCCTTCAGTTCTTTTCCCAACTCTCGCATTGATATCACCCATTAGCACTATTCTATCCTTGCCATTGACCCTGACCACGATGTCACTCAATGCTTCATAAAACTTGTCAACTTCATCCTCATCTGCACCCTCACATGGTGAATACACGGACACAATTCTTGTTTTAATTCCTCTCACTGACAAGTCTACCTACATCATTCGCTCATTTACGTGCCTAACAGAAACTATGTTGCGTGCAATGGTATTCCTGATAAAGAGCCCTACCCCAGACTCTGCCCTTCCCTTTCTAACACCCGTCAAGTACACCTTATAATCTCCTATCTCTTCCTCCTTATCTCCCCTTACCCGAATATCACTTATTCCTAGCACATCCAGATGCATTCTCTTTGCTGACTCAGCCAGTTCTACCTTCTTTCTTCCATAAGCCCCATTAATATTGATAGCTCCCCATCGAATTCCATTTTGTTCGCCAAGTTTTTTCCAAGGAGTCCCTCGCCTGTCAAATGGGAGTGGGACTCCATTACTCCCACAGGTCCGAGGCTTGCTTAAAGTGTTCTAAGCTCGGTAAATTCATGAAGCAGGATGCTGCCATACTTGTACATAGTCCAAGTGAGGATCTCTCCTCTAACGCAGTGTGTGTCGAAGCAGGAGGCCTCTTTCATCGGTCAGCAGGACATCTACAAGGTAATGGCCATATAACATCTTTCTTTCTTACGATCTCCGCAGTTTAACCCGAGTTATGTAACAAGTTTTCCTAAAATGTAACTTTCTTCCGGCTAATGTTAAAACCTCCACATTTTTTTAAACTCTAAACCGGGGATAGAGAGAGAATAACCCTCTCGAGCTCCCCTTCGTCTTGATTTGAGGTGACTATGTTTATAACTGTTTTTCATTCTGTAATGTGGTAAATTAATTTCTATACGAGTCACCTCAGTAGTTTGGTAATAGCCCGCTTCACCGGACTAGAGCCCTTTAGGTTTTTAAGTTTTCAATATCTTGGAGCACTGTACGCCTCCATTCAGTTTGTGTTTCGGGCCACTTACTTAACCTGTTCTTTCCGCAAAGGCCCTATAGGTTGGGTACGAGATACCCCTGTTTCAATTTGTGATTGGGGCCATGGAAGGCCAAGGTGTTGCCTTGAGTAGGCTTAAGAAACTGAGAGCCTGTTAGCTCTTTTTCAAGTTTAGTAATTGTAAAGAGTGCCTCGGGGAGGCTTGATATTGTATTTAGGGAGCAAGTGCTCTTGAATTAAGGGGATTTCTGCCTTTCAATAAATTCGTGCCCTTTGTAAATTCGAGCTGGGAGCTCAAGAATTGTAAAACAAGGAGCTTGAGCCCAGGTTTTTTAAAAGTCACTAAATTAAGGATTTTTTGTCTTGTTTAAAGTTTGACACTGTATCAGTCATCTCATTGTTATGAAAAATTGTTAAGTTTGAAGTTCTAAAAGAAATATATCCTTTGTTAAAATTTTTAATCAATTCTCGATACTGTAGATAGACCCATTCACCCCAGAACCTCAATTAACCTCTTTCTCCTCCATGGGTTTCCCCGTAACACTGTTAAAAACTCTAGACGTAATCCTACCAACTCTAACCCACATCATTAATACCTGACTGATAACCGGCCTATTCCCTTCCCTTTCGAAATGTCAATTGTTCGCCCACTCCCAAAGACCAACAATCCCGTGGAACCCAAGGACTTTTGATCCATTTGCATTTTACCATTTCCGTCCGAAATTTTGGAGAAAATAGTTCACAGATAAATAACCGCATATTTAAATAGCAATATACTTCTTGACAAATAGCAGTCTGGTTTTACAAGCAATCACAGCACAACTACTGCATTACATAAAGATACAAACGACATAGGAGTATGCTTAAAGTAAATACAAAATTTTAATATTCCACCTTCTCAATACTAAAAAATCATGTGATGTTTTTACAAAAACATTACAATGACATTAAAAGGTACTAGTTTCGGTCCACTGTGGACCATCATCAGCCTAGCCAAATTACAACAGTAAAAGACATAGTGATAAAAATAGTATGGAGAAATGAGAGGATCTAAAAGGATGGGATGGTGGTGGAATGACAGATAAAAGTGAAAAACCGTATTTGCGAATAATGATAAAAGTAACAGAAGTGTTCACAATGACAAGTAAAATCTTGTGAAGTCACGTAAAAACTCTTGATGAGATAGTCTGGTTGGCAGTTGCTCCTCTGTTGCACGATTGACATATATAACTATGTATATGCTTCTAGAAAGTTGTAGATGTAAGTTCCACTTTTGCGTAGAGGGAAGAATTGTCCGATGAGACTAGCACCAGATTAAAATTGACAAAGTTGAACCTGTTCTATGGTGGAATTAAAGGCTTTCTGTGTTGAACAGAAGTCTCAGTTCAATCGGGACCCCAATGAACCTGGGGAAAGAAGATAGTATTAACGCGGGTAATCGGATAGGGAACAAGCGAGGCACCGGAAAATATAAACGATGACTCACCTTGCGCTGCGTGGAACAAACTTGCTGGATTGAATGCAACTTACGGAGTGAGCGTGGCGCGGAGTAGATCAGCAGGAAAGGGGTAGGTGAATACGGAGGGGAGGAATGACGTAAGTGCTGGAGGGTGGGAGGGATGGGAAGGTTCAAGGCGGGGGAGGAAGTGAATGTGTTTGCACTGCCGGGGGACCCTTAATTGACTTAAAGAAAGAATTTTGAACGACCGATTTGTTTTTTCTGTAATAAGTAATGAAAAGGTCAAATAAAATATTGGGTTTCTCAGTTATTTCGTTAAGGTTATAGTTGGCATTAAAGTATTGATCTAAATGAATGTAAAAGTTCTCTATTATATTGAGTAGAGGTCCTTTCTTAGCTATTTTGAGAATGTCCATGTCTGTTTCAATATTCGTGAATTTGTGGTTATAGTCGACCATATGTTGGCCGATAGCTGAAAATTTGTTGTATCTGACTGCATTGAAATGTTCTAAATATCTAATGTTGAAGCTCCGGCCGGTTTGCCCCACATAAGAAATATTAGAGCATGTATTACATTTAATCCTGTAGACGCCTGATTTTGTATACCTATTTATTTTATTAACATGTGATGTGTTATGTAAGATTTGTGTGTTGTTGTTGTTGGTTTTAAAGGCTATTTTCATACCTTTTTTTCTTTAAAACGTTGGTGATCTTGTGAATTCCATTGACGTAAGTGAAGATGGAAAAAGAGTCATGTTTAGGTGGTTCTTTTTTAAGTGTGGTTTTGGGGCGAAATTTATGTTTGTTAATGATGTTTTCTATGAAATGGCTATTGAAGCCATTGAATCTGGCGATGTAGCGGATAGTATTCAATTCGGTATGAAGATCATTTTTATTCATAGGAACGTTGAATGCTCTATGTACAAGACTGTTATATGTTGCTTTTTTGTGGGGGAGGGGGTGAGCTGAATCTTGTCGGATTGTGACGGCCGATTGGGTGGGCTTTCTGTAGATCTTGTAGGTTAAAGATTCCTGTTGTCTAGTGATTGTAATATCCAGAAAATTTATTTTTTTATCTACTTCTGATTCCAATGTGAATTTAATATGCGGATCGATGTTATTAAGTGTTTGGAGTGTGGTGTGAGCATCTTCCAAGTTCTCGTTGATAACTACTAGGACATCGTCGACGTACCTAGCCCAAAGAAGAATATTGTCGAATTTATTGTCGATTTTAGTATTCTCGAGAAAGTCCAGATAGATTTCTGCGAGAATGCCTGATGCAGGTGAACCCATTGCCAGACCGTTTTGTTGATATATGGTATCATTAAACGTAAAAAAGTTGTTATTTACGACTAATTTCAACAATGTAATGAAATCTTGAATTTCCAATTTACTCAAATGACTGTTTTTGTATAAGTTACTTTTGATGATGGGAATTAATTTAGAAATTGGAATGCTTGGGTACATGTTTACGATATCAAAGGAGTGAAGTGAGTAATGAGGTTGCATGTTAAATTTATTAAGTTTGTCTATTAATTCAAAGGTATTTCTAACCGATTTATTGGATGAAAAACGGTAATTTTTGCTTAGGAATAAATTTGAATAAATTCCTAAAACGGTAATTTTTGCTTAGGAATAAATTTGAATAAATTCCTAAGTTCCTAAGCAAAAATTACCGTTTTTCATCCAATAAATCGGTTAGAAATACCTTTGAATTAATAGACAAACTTAATAAATTTAACATGCAACCTCATTACTCACTTCACTCCTTTGATATCGTAAACATGTACCCAAGCATTCCAATTTCTAAATTAATTCCCATCATCAAAAGTAACTTATACAAAAACAGTCATTTGAGTAAATTGGAAATTCAAGATTTCATTACAATGTTGAAATTAGTCGTAAATAACAACTTTTTTACGTTTAATGATACCATCTAACAACAAAACGGTCTGGCAATGGGTTCACCTGCATCAGGCATTCTCGCCGAAATCTATCTGGACTTTCTCGAGAATACCAAAATCGACAATAAATTCGACAATATTCTCCTTTGGGCTAGGTACGTCGACGATGTCCTAGTAGTTATCAACAAGAACTTGGAAGATGCTCACACCACACTCCAAACACTTAATAACATCGATCCGCATATTAAATTCACATTGGAATCAGAAGTAGATAAAAAAATAAATTTTCTGGATATTACAATCACTAGACAACAGGAATCTTTAACCTACAAGATCTACAGAAAGCCCACCCAATCGGCCGTCACAATCCGACAAGATTCAGCTCACCCCCTCCCCCACAAAAAAGCAACATATAACAGTCTTGTACATAGAGCATTCAACGTTCTTATGAATAAAAATGATCTTCATACCGAATTGAATACTATCAGCTACATCGCCAGATTCAATGGCTTCAATAGCCATTTCATAGAAAACATCATTAACAAACATAAATTTCGCCCCAAAACCACACTTAAAAAAGAACCACCTAAACATGACTCTTTTTCCATCTTCACTTACGTCAATGGAATTCACAAGATCACCAACGTTTTAAAGAAAAAAGGTATGAAAATAGCCTTTAAAACCAACAACAACAACACACAAATCTTACATAACACATCACATGTTAATAAAATAAATAGGTACGGTACACAAAATCAGGCGTCTACAGGATTAAATGTAATACATGCTCTAATATTTCTTATGTGGGGCAAACCGGCCGGAGCTTCAACATTAGATATTTAGAACATTTCAATGCAGTCAGATACAACAAATTTTCAGCTATCGGCCAACATATGGTCGACTATAACCACAAATTCACGAATATTGAAACAGACATGGACATTCTCAAAATAGCTAAGAAAGGACCTCTACTCAATATAATAGAGAACTTTTACATTCATTTAGATCAATACTTTAATGCCAACTATAACCTTAACGAAATAACTGAGAAACCCAATATTTTATTTGACCTTTTCATTACTTATTACAGAAAAAACAAATCGGTCGTTCAAAATTCTTTCTTTAAGTCAATTAAGGGTCCCCGACAGTGCAAACACATTCACTTCCTCCCCCGCCTTGAACCTTCCCATCCCTCCCACCCTCCAGCACTTACGTCATTCCTCCCCTCCGTATTCACCTACCCCTTTCCTGCTGATCTACTCCGCGCCACGCTCACTCCGTAAGTTGCATTCAATCCAGCAAGTTTGTTCTACGCAGCGCAAGGTGAGTCATCGTTTATATTTTCCGGTGCCTCGCTTGTTCTCTATCCGATTACCCGCGTTAATACTAATCTTCTTTTCCCAGGTTCATTGGGGTCCCGATTGAACTGAGACTTCTGTTCAGCACAGAAAGCCTTTAATTCCACCATAGAACAGGTTCAACTTTGTTAATTTTAATCTGGTGCTAGTCTCATCGGACAATTCTTCCCTCTACGCAGAAGTGGAACTTACATCTACAACTTTCTAGAAGCATATACATAGTTATATATGTCAATCGTGCAACAGAGGAGCAACTGCCAACCAGACTATCTCATCAAGAGTTTTTACGTGACTTCACAAGATTTTACTTGTCATTGTGAACACTTCTGTTACTTTTATCATTATTCGCAAATACGGTTTTTCACTTTTATCTGTCATTCCACCACCATCCCATCCTTTTACATCCTCTCATTTCTCCATACTATTTTTATCACTATGTCTTTTACTGTTGTAATTTGGCTAGGCTGATGATGGTCCACAGTGGACCGAAACTAGTACCTTTTAATGTCATTGTAATGTTTTTGTAAAAACATCACATGATTTTTTAGTATTGAGAAGGTGGAATATTAAAATTTTGTATTTACTTTAAGCATAGTCTCAACTCAATACGGAACCTAACAATGAAGTTTATTACTTTTAATGACATAGGAGTAGCTATGGATAAGGGTGAAGTTACTGTTTTAACTCTTCTAGATCTTAGTAAGGCCTTCGACTGCGATGACACGGGCATACTAATGGCAAAATTACGTGCTCTTAATTTCACACAAATCACACTATCCTGGATGTATTCTTATCTCTCTGATCACCGGCAGTGTGTTTCAACAGGTGAAAATGTCTCTTCCTGGCAATCTCTAGAGACTGGAATACAACAGAGGCCAGTGCTAGCACCACTCCTATTCTCGATCTTCATTTCAGAACTAACAGAAATAATTAAACATTGTCAAGTGTACGCAGACGACCTACAAATACAAACACATGCACATCGTAGTGACTTACCGACCGCAATAAATAATATGAATGACGACCTAGAAAGAATATGTAAGTGAACCGACGACCATGCACTAAAAATCAATGCCCAAAAGTCGCAGTGTATTCTTTTAGCTACCCAAAATACCCGCGCACGATTCACAGATGTGCATACCCATTCAGTAATATTAAGAAACACTCCGTTACAATTCAAAGAGTCAGTCAACAACTTAGGGATGATAATGGATAAAAACCTCAGTTGGAACGATCATGTAATAGGTATATTATGTCAGCGAGTGTTTTGTTCCTTACATTCCCTTAAGAAACTCAGAGACCCAAAATGTAAGAAAACTGCTTATCCAAAGTATGGTAATGCCAATATTCGACTACTGTGACGCAGTACACAGTAACCTGAACGCCTCACTTTCCATCAAGCTCCAGTAGGCACATAACGCATGTGTTCAATTTATTTCAGATATACCAAGGTTTAGCCATATTTCTCCCGCATTTGGTAGGCTTTCATGGCTACGCTTAAAAGAGCGAAGAAATTTACACACTGTTTCCCTGTTACATTATATACTGAACCTTAACACTCCTGAATATCTTGCCACACAATGCCATTACCTAGCATCACCTTCGAGTATTACTACCAGATCATCATCCACCTCAGTACTAAGCATTCCCATTCACCGCTAAAGTGGCTACAGTATATCATTTGTAGTCGCCGCCAGCCGAATATGGAATTCCCCTTCTGCTGAAATTAGGAGCGTGTCAAACCACCTCTGCTTTAATATACTCTGTCAAACCTCGTTAATGCATAATAATAATTATTCATAAAATAGTAGGATTAGATCATAGCTAAGCTATTAGCTTAAATAAAACCCTTAATTGATACCTTAAGATATTAAATTGTACATAATTTAGTGTATATTTAACTTTTCATGTAGGTGTATGTATAGTCGAACAGAATAGCAGGCTTTACAGCCTGAGTCCCGATAAATAAATAAATAAATAAATAAATAAATAAATAAATAAATAAATAAATAAATAAATAAATAAATATAAAATAAGAGTTTGGTCTGTACATTGCTCAGAATTTGAAAATAATGGTATTTCCATATCGGTCATGTCCACAGTAACAAGGAAATGCACTTTTTACTTTTCCGTAATTTCTGTCTGTCTGTCTGTCTGTCTGTCTGTCTGTCTGTCTGTCTGTCTGTCTGTCTGTCTGTCTGTCTGTACACGTATCACTAAAAACGGCCAGAGAGAATTTAATGAATATCGGTATGCAAAGTTGGGGAATACGTTGCTACAATCTAGGTCATAAATAATTTTATTCGCGCTGATTGAAATGGTAGTTTAGGGGAAGGCCTAAAATTTAATTTTCAAATATTTATGTAATTAGTGGCCCTATGTTAATAAAAATAGGTATGCAAATTTGGGGAATAAGTCTCTACAATCTAGGCTATAAATAATTTTATTTACGCTGAACGAAATGGTAGTTTAGGGAAAGGCCTAAAATTTCATTCTTAAATATTTACATTATTAGTGGTTCTATCTCATTGAAAATTGGTATGCGAAGTAGGAGAATGAGCTACTACAATCTAGGCTATAAATTATTTAATTTACGCTGAACAAAATGGCAGTTTAGTGGAAGGCCTAAAATTTAATTCTCAAATATTTATATTATTAGTGGTCATATCGATAAATACTGCATAACCAAAGTTATAAAGAATTAAATTTCCGACCATTTATGTCTTATACATTTTTACTGTACCGGCTATTAGAACACAGATATTCATGAATTTGTGTTTTTGTTGCTAAGTCCATATTAACACCGAGCCTCGAGAAAATAGGTTAGCAGAATTTAATGAAAATCGGTGTACAGAGTCGGAGAATAAGAAACTACAGTCTAATCTATAAACAATTTTATTCACCCTGGATGAAATTGTAGTTTAGGGGAAGGCGCCTAAAATGTAATTTTTAAATATCTATGTTATTGGTCCTATCGAAAAGTACTACATAACAAAAGTTATAGAGAATACGATTTCCTGTCATTTATGTTTTATTCAGTTTTAACGTACCGATTATGGTAAGAGTGGTATTTCAGAGTCGGAAGGAAACTGAATGCGAAGGCCTACAATGTCGAAAGCGCATAAAATTGATCAACAATAACATTACATTCACCATTGTTTGTTGTGATGTTCTTTGTCTCTTATGCTGCCTCTCAACTCCGATAGATAGGATTACTGCTGCGTACCGAGTACAGTATAATAGCCTGCCTGAATATTGGCGGGTAATAGCCGGGGAGTTAGAAAACTTCCTTCTTTAGCATGCCATTCCTCTGGTTCATACATTTTCTGATACAGCTGGTACGTAACACACTGCTACATCATAGTATTCCAGCTATTCGATCCCTGCTCTAACGCGCTGTTTTGAATGAGCAGTGGGCATACTTAAGGCAGAGGCACACTTAGCAGAGTTGTAGTAGACCTGGTCTAGAATAACAGTTAGGGCTATTCCAAATTATAGCACCACAATTCACTAAGTAACTCAAAATTCAACCCTGAAAAGAGCGGTTTCTTAAGAAAATCTTCTTCCTCTTCATTTTTATTAAATTCTACATTCATTTAATTCCAAATTAGCAGTGGAGAGGGGGTTCCTCCTCTGGCTTGAGGGAAAATTTGCCTCCAGTTAAGATAGATTTTTCCGCCGCCAGTGAAGTCAATTGATACTTTCCGACTCATCGGGTACTCCTAGGAAACGGAGTAGTAAAAGGGCATTGTTTTTGCCCTGGGAGTCTCCACTATTCGACCCCCTCCCCGCCGAAAAGTGACGAAGAGTGTTCACGGCTTACGGCAGTCTGCGGCATGGTCATTCCAGCTGTGGAACTTTGGACTGTTAGATCGACAGCTTAGTCCTGTTCGTTAAAAGTGAGAAAATGTGTGGTTTTTCATTTAATCGAGTATTTCATATGAAAGTACTGCTTTTAATCACGCCATTCCTACTGACTTCATTGTAATGAATGTTCATTTCAGTTGGAAAAACGACTAAGACAGTCTTTTTGAGAATGTAAAAAGGCAGGTGGAGAGTGTGTGTCTACCATTATAATAAGGCTCCCCAACCTGATTGTGACTGATGGTATGCAAGCGGGTCTGCCATTACAGTGAAAATTTCCTAACTCAGTCTTCATATGAGAAAAGATGTTTGGTGAATTCCCCGTCGCGTTTCTAGGGCAACGTTAAGAGCTATATAATTTCATACAATGTTGCTCACAACGTGTACACTACCTAACCTAGAATTCTGTATACAATGTAGAATTCCGTAGCGAAGCACGGGTACATCAGCAAATAAATAAATAAATAAATAAATAAATAAATAAATAAATAAATAAATAAATAAATAAATAAATACCTACCTACCTGCCTGCCTGCCTATCCACCCACCCACCCACCCTGGACAGTGCCACAAAGTCGCCAGCTCAGGGCCAAGTGACACTCGACACTCTACAAATGCTATTTTTTTCTTTTTCCTAGTTGCTTTACGTCACACCGACATAGATAGGTCTTATAGCGAGGATAGGACAGGGAAGGGCTAGGAGTGGGAAGGAAGCGGCTGTGGCCTTAATTAAGGTACAGCCCCAGCATTTGCCTGGTGTGAAAATGGGAAACCACGGAAAACCATTTTCAGGGCTGCCGACAGTGGGGTCTGAACCACTCTACAAATGGAAGGAAACCATATCACTAAGTGGTTATTTCAGGACTATGCATCTCTACACAAATGGAAGTTAGCCTCATCACTAATTATTTAGCACAGGTCTATGTGTCCCTCCACAAATGGAAGGCAACCTCATCACTAATTGGTAAGCTCAGAAATACGTCTCTTTCCACAAGTCAGCGATTAGGAAATTTTATGAAGCTTAAAAACTCTTCTTATGTAATTCAGTACCAAATTGACATGGCAAATCTTTTAGACATTTTAAAGGAAGTCATTTAAGTTGCTGAAAGATATTTGTAGACTGCTAAAATGAGAGTCAAGGTAACATAGCACCTGTGGTGAGATATAAAACAAAGTGGGAAACAGCAGATGAGATCCAGTTGACTGAATCCTTTCAAGCATCTAAAATCTATGATATACAATGGACTATCCTCTGCCTAATATACCAAGGAAAAAGAAACCACACAAAAGGCTTGTTGCTTTGCTGGTTCGAGAGTGCCTCTGCACAAAATATGTTTAGGAAGAAGAAAGCTAATTTTTATTGGTGGTCACAAACAAGATTGTTCTCTATTGTGTCCTGTTACAGAACCTCAAACAGTTGACGTATTTGTTGTGTGCATAGTTCTACTCTGACTAATACTGGTACTGGGCAGTTCAGAGGACTGAAATGAATATCTCTTGCCAATAGTTGTGAATGTACAGCAGGAACAAGTGAATGCATCACATAACAGTCGAGAAGACTCTAACGACCCACAAAATCATATAAACCTTCCAGAATTTGTAGTTTCCATCACTAATCTTGTTTGAATTCAAACCTTAGGCTTTGACTAGCCATTGCACGACCTGCCGATACAAGGACTCCGTTGAGAGCACCATTCAGAGATTATACAATCATTTCCCAAGCATTTTCACAGATTGTTTTACACAGTAACCAAGAATGGTGTGACAACAAAAAATGAATTAGCAAGTAGTCCAATAGCACACCTAGAGTCCAAAAAACACTACTGCATTAAATGTTTGAAAACAGGATATACACTTGTGCTACTTTGTAACATCAGTGTAAAAATTACAATTTTGAAATAATATTATATCACTACGTTATTATTTACGTACATTTATGAGATAATAAATTCACTAAATAGAAGAATTCTGATATTGTTTAGGCAACCTGCACAAATTTCAAATTTCACTTGTTTGCAATCAAGACATTACAGGCACTTGACAGACAATGAGCACTAAAATGAAAACCGGGAATTTGCGACAATCATCAAGTGTGACCACAACACAGGAACAAACATTAATTTAATACCACCATATTTTTAAGCTCATAACAATGTGAAAGTTTTATTTGAAAATTATGATATCTAAGATGTAGCACTACTGATCTAAACATTTCATTTCCACAACACATTCTCTGCTTCGGTGTCCACAAATGGAGGAATCTGACTTAACACACAAGAGAACAGAAAAGATCATAAAAAATTATCTAACCAAATCAAAAATTTAAAAATGACATTCTCTGAGTTATCATACTTTTGTACTCAGCCATCATTATAATGATTAATGAACCTAATTATGTTAGTTTGAAATTATTATATTGTTTAAATGTACATAAAACATAACAATTCTGAATTTGTAAATTTAGTTTATAATCTACAAACGTAGCTATTTCTGTGTGTCACTGTTGATACGAACGTACAAAATTATTGAGAATATCTGGAGGTGATAGTTGCAGATGGCATTTCAGATAAGAATGCAATGAAGAAATGATGGAGTGACAGTGAATGAAAGAACACATTTATCATGGTTGCTTAAAGGTATTGTAAACAAATACACTTCAAAAATATCTAGCTTTAGCAGAGATTCTTTTTGTAGATATATATTCAATAAAACTACATGATGGAACATTAAATATGATTTTATAGTTAATTAACATTTTAGACAATTTTAAGATATTAGTGTTTAAATTAACCTTGTAAAGAAAGGCCTAAACTGATGAAAATGGCCAGTTTTTGAGATAAAGCAACCACTACTGAACACAACCGTGAATAGGTACAACACATTCCATACTGTATAGGATTTGTAGTGTACATACTTTGTTTCTTCTTTGATGTATGGCAACAGCTGGTCATCAGTAAGTTCTTCTATAAATATTTCCTCCTTAACATCTTCGGAGGGCTATAAGTAAGAAATAAGAAAAGTAGAATAAATAAGTAAGGGAATAAAGTATATAGGCCTAAACGAGAAACAGTTGAGAAATTAAATTTCATAGTGGCACAAGAAGAGTATAATAAATTTATCTCCCATTTTTAAAATATATGAATGGGAAGATACATTATTATAAAGCACTACATATTAAATGAACAGAGAAGGCAATTTCCTAAAAAACAGTATTATGCCATTTACATTTTTTTTCTATTAAAAACACAGCTCATCCTTAATAAAAAAATTATTATTTACAAAATTCTACTCAAAATATCTTCTGCATTTACAGACATAATTAACTCATATACAACATTTGGAATTACTTCAAATTATACTATACAACTGCTTTTAGATTAAAATTTACATTACATTTATTTATTTTTTACCCTTTCTGGAACCTAACTTGCAAAACGACCCGCTGCATCTTAACCCGAGTCCCTTTTACCACTGCTTTTTGGACAACTGATAAGAGAGATAAGAACGTGAAAAGGAACATACTGTAGGATAGCAGTAGACAAGGTAGCAATAGAAAAGGAGGAACATTTGTAAATATGAAAATTTAAAATTGACTTCATTTTTGTGAATATTCAGCAGAGTATATGTACACATACATGTGGGGACGGAGGCAAATCCGTGTATGTGTACGTGTACAATTTAAGGAAAATAAATAATAATAATAATAATAATAATAATAATAATAATAATAATAATAATAATAATAAATACTATCTCCAAATCATTTTCCAACACCATTCCTTTCTGTTGAGCCTATTTCCACAATGACTAGCTATTTTCTTTATCCTGCTATATTCACACTAGTGGACCCGCGCGCTGCTCCACAACATTCAGGGCAGATAACTCATCTTGATATGCCTGTCATAGTCATATTGCTTTTCCTGCCCTTTTCAATAATTTTATGAACATTTAATACTGTTTATGAGTTTTCCAAAAATAAAAAAAATGTGTTTATTTTTAAAGAAGATTCCAAATACCAAATTTAAATGTCTGTAACATCTTCAGTTGTACGATCTCGCCCGTATGTGTTTCTTACCCTACAGTTTTCTTTCCCAAACAGTAAGTCAAAATATGTTTACCATACCGGTTGGGAACGAACTTTGACTTAAATGGCATTCAGAGTGTCACAGTTCATCTCAGCTACCCCAAAGACTATGAATTCGTCACTAATATCGTCAGTTTCGGATTTTAAGTTTCACCCTCTTCCTTTAGGGGTGTTAGGGGTTTCTTGTCCCTACAGCAATATTTCCAGATAAAAGCAGAAATTAGTTTTAAGGAACACATCATAATCTTCACATACTGTTGGGTAGGCAACCCGCTGATCGGACTTGCCTTGCAGTTTGCTCATATTCCCCTACTTTATTTTTCACCCCTTAGTGCCGAACTACCAATCAGATTTCGTTCAAACCACTTCATAATCCCTCTCAGATCTAATAAGAACAAACTGTGAAAATTTCAACGAAATCGGACCAGTAGTTTTTGAGTCTATTAGCTTCAGACATACCAACATCCAATTTTATATACATAGATTCCCCTGTTCCCATCTTTCTATATATGACTTGACTTGCCACCTCTTTGTTCATTTCCATGTTCCTATATACTTTCTTTCCAAAAACACTTCACTGTAATATCAAATAATCCCACATTATTCCTACCACATTCCCAAGAAGTTGACAATGCTTAAATGATTACCACAGAAACAACTATCATACCTATATGTACATCATATTAAGGCCAAAAAATCAATCAATCAATCAATCAATCAATCAACAGCATTTAGGACTGTCGCTTGTTTTTGAAGAAAAAGATTGTGGAAATGTATGAAATAATCCCTTGGTAATTTATTTCAAACACTAAACCATCTTCGAATAAGTGAACATTTGCCAAAATTTGTCCCCTTGAACTCCAACTTATCTTCAAGTAGTGACCTTTCCTACATTTAAAGAACGTGACTTAAATTTATTCATCAACAAATGTCATTCCAACACATCTCTTCAAAGACATCTCAGAATATACTGCTTAATGGAACAGCTTGTCTCCTTTCTCCAAGTCTTCCCAGCCAAACTTTTGCAACATATGCCGCTAGCTGCTAGTCGCACGCAAACTTTCCCTCGCAAAAATTGTAAATCACAGGTGATATAGTGCTTGAAGTGAGAAATACGTTATCAGATTCGTGCTGAAGTTAAACGTGCTTGATGTGATACAGAAGTTATTAGATTCGTGCTGAAGTTCAACGTGTGCAGTTAACCGAAGTAAACAGTCAGTGTTCTACTAGTAAGTTTTCATAATGGCTCCTAAGAAGCTTCCCCAAGCCATCCCGCCGCATGGCGCCAGCATACAAGAACACGTTATGCAGGCCGTAGCCGAACAGTTACAGCCCCTAATGTCGCAGCTCCAGGAACTAAGAGCGGAGTACAAGGAAACTGTTAAACTACTACAAGATCAGCTTCACGAAAAGGACAAGGAACTTGTGAAGATCAAAAGTGACTTTAAAAACAAGACAGATGAGCTGGAGCAATACCAGCGGCGGAAAAGTATCCGTATTTTCGGCATTCCCGAAAAAGGAAGGGGAAGATTCTGATGTCGTAGCAATTAGCATCGCAAGAGATCTTGGTGTCGACCTTGATCTTCGGGACATTGACAGGAGCCTTCACACTGGAAGACGACTGGGTATGAAGCCACGACCTCTAAGAGTGAAATTCGTTTCCTACCGGAAGTGGAGTGAAATCTTCCACAAAAAAGAGGACTCAAGGGAACGGCGGCCACAATAAGAGAGGTTCTGACTGCAACAGGTCTCGCAGTCGTTAAGGAGGTAATTTCGAGTTTTGGTGTACGCCAGGTATGGAGCACTGAGGGAATAATTAACATAAAAATTGGATCAAATATGTATACAGTGTGCACTATGGAACAGTTAAATGAACTAACGTGATATGCGGGAGAAAGGGTCACAACATTTTTGTAACTTTCTATTGTAGTTTATTTTTTGAGTTTTCCTTGTAATATATTAACCTTAATTCTCTATCAGAACGTAATTAGTAATACAGTTTACTTATGCTTGCCGTAGTTGTAGATTGGTGTTAGTAGCAGTAGACCGGCTCCAGTGCCTTATTTTTATCGTATTTATTTTTAAGTACATTATTGCTATATTGCCATTATCGTACTGATCGTTGTATATTGTTAGTTACATTCCCATTATTGTCAAGATAATCTCCAATATAACTGAGAACATCGCAAGTTACTTAGAAAATATAACTTGAAAGTGGAGAAGCCGGAATCAATTGCTCTTAGCCCCCATGATAATGACCTTGAGACAAAAGAACAGGCTCTCCTTATCCTTCCAAACATTCTTCACAAACTTACGCTTACTCCGCCTCCCAAAATGTCCCGGGAACCAGCTATGCAGACAACACAGACCTATTGTCATCTGAGCTCTCTTGCCACTCCCAGTCGACAAGGGACATCATTAACCACCAGCTCTCTCCGTACAGAAATACTTTAAAGATTTGCCATATAAACGCTCAAAGCCTACTTGTGGACGCGGGAATGGACGAAATTAAAGTTCTGTTTATGCCTCCCTGTTTACACGCAATATTAATTTCGGAATCTTGGTTATATCCACATCGCGCAATAGAAAGACTGCAGCTGGCGGCTTATATAATGCTTAGTTCCGACAGATTTAATAAGCCCTCCGGGGGTACCACCGCATATGTCATGACCAATCCATGCCCTAAAATAATCTGTAGGTCTCCAGGTCCGTATGAGCGAAAACCTGAGTTTCCTGGAAATAACTGTGAGGGAAGTAAAATGTCTTCTGGGCGTAGTATATAAGCCGCCGAATGCGTTTTTTATGCGATCTAGAGACTCAAATACAAGATTTTCTCACTGATTACTCAAATATAATTATTATAGGCGATGTCAACATAAACCTTCTTGAACCTAACTCTCCTCAGACAACGCAACTTTTAACTTCTTTTAAATCTTGCAACTTAACGTTTCTCCCCCTCAACGCTACACATCACACAGACACATCACACACCTTAATTGATCTCATTGCCACTAACCAACCTGAATTAGTTCTTCATCACGGTCAAATTGGTGTCGCAGGTTTATCGAAGCATGATGCTCTATTTACGGCCTATTCTATTAGAATTTCCAAGTTCAAACCGAAAATAATTTCATATAGAGATCTACGAAGAATTGATAAGAATAAACTTTTACAAGACGCAGTTGCAGTGCCATGGCAGGACATATTTAAAATTAAAGACATAAATGACAAAGTGGCGCGTTTCGATCAACATATAACTGAGCTGTACGATAGGCATGCCCCTGAAAAGACGGCTCAAGTTTCGCGGAAGCCATCTCCTTGGCTCCCAGATGAGATTAGAGCACTAATGGCTGAACGCGATGCTGCCTATAGACGAGTTGGAAAACACTGCACGCCTGACAATCTACTTAACTATAAAAGACTGAGATACAGTACTACTACGCAAGAGATTAGAAACGCAAAATTACGACACGCTCACAATTTAATCCAAGCAAATGTCTCAACAGCTGTGTTGTGGAAATCCATAAAGAGCTTTGGCATTACCAAAGGACGAGACGACGGCAAAATAAATATACCCTTGCAAGAACTGAACGATTATTTTTCATCTAACCGCACATTAAATGCAGCGCTGAAACCGGAAGGTCTTGACGGCAATTATGCAAAGACGCGAACAGATAGAGAAAACTTCTACTTCCGTCCAGAAACCCACTCATAAGTCAGGTTTGCCATAATTCGGATAATATTGACGGCGAAAGGAAATGACATTACAGGAATAGGAATGATAAAAATTATTCTGGATGTGATATTACCATGGTTCATGGTGTGGGTTACTGTAGTCACGTCCTAGTTCGTGAACCATGGGCAACGGTCGAGTGGCCTAGTAAGTGGTTCTGAGAGTTGGAATACCATTTGCTATGGAATGGGAATGGGCATCTCGGAAATATTCTGAGTCATGGCCTTCCTTGTGCTCAGGCGGCTAGGACTATACTATCCACCGGTGGTCCTTAACCCGTTAGAGGAGAGATCCTTACTGGGACTATGTGTAGGTAGGGTAGCATGCTGCTTCATGAATTTACCGAGCTCAGAACATTTTAAGGAAGCCTCGGACCTATGGGAGTAACGGAGTCCCACTCTCATTTGACAGGCGAGGAACTCCTTGGAAACAACTTGGTAAACGAAATGGAATTCGATGGGGAGCTATCAATATTAATGGGGCTTGTGAAAGAAAGAAACTAGAACTGGCTGAGTCAGCAAAGAGGATACATCGGGATGTGCTAGGAGTAAGTGATATTCGGGTAGGGGAGATAACGAGGAAGAGATAGGAGATTATAAAGTGTACTTGACAGGTGTAAGAAAGGGAAGGGCAGAGTATGGGGTAGGTCTGTTTATCATGAATACCATTGCATGCAACATAGTTTCTGTTAGGCACGTAAATGAGCGAATGATGTAGGTAGATTTGTCAGTTGGAGGAATTAGGACGAGAATTGTCTCGGTGTATTCAACATGTGAGGGTGCAGATGAGGATGATGTTGACAAGTTTTATGAAGTATTGAGTGACATCGTGGTCAGGGTCAACAGCAAGGATAGAATAGTGCTAATGGGCGATTTTAATGCGAGAGTTGGAAATAGAACTGAAGGATACGAAAGGGTGATTGGCAGATGTGGGGAAGATATGGAAGCTAACAAGAATGGGAACCGCTTGCTGGACTTCTGTGCTAGTATGGGTATAGCTGTTACGAATACAACCATAAGGCTATTCACCGCTATACGGGGAGGCTAGGGGTGCCAGATCCATATCTTACCGACTTCGAATTCAGGAAATCTGTTAGGAATGTACGAGTTTTCCGGGGATTTTTCGATTATACAGATCACTAGCTGATCTGTAGAGAACTATTTCTAGGCATAGGGTAGAGAAAGTGAAATCAGTCTGCAAATGATTAAGGGTAAAAAATCTCCAGGACGAGAAAATTAGACAGAAATACATGGATATGGTTAGTGAGAAGTTTCGAACAGAAGACAGTAAGCAGGTTCAGGATAGAGAAGGGGAATGGGTGGCATACAGGGATGCTGTAGTATCAGCAGCAAGGGAATGCCTAGGAACAACTGTGTGTAAAAATGGGAAAAGGCGAACATCTTGGTGGAATGACGAAGTGAGAGCAGCTTTTAAACGTAAAAAGAAGGCTTATCACAAATGACTCCAAAGAAGGCCCGAGGCAAACAGGGATCTGTACATAAATGAAAGAAACAGATCAAAACAAATAGTTGTTGAAAAAAAGAAGTCTTCGAAAGATTTTGGGAATAATCTGGAAAGGCGAGGTCAATCAGCAGGGAAACCTTTCTGGACAGTAATCAAGAATCTTAGGAAGGGAGGAAAAAGGAAATGAACAGTGTTTTGAGTAATTTAGGTGAAATCATAATAGATCCCAGGGAATCACTAGAGAGGTGGAGGGAATATTTTGAACAGCCTCTCGACGTAAAAGGAAATATTCCTTTCGATGTTGCGAACAGCCAAGCTCGTGCGGAGGAGGAAAATGGTGTGGGTGAAATTATGCTTGAGGAAGTGGAAAGGGTGGTAAATAAACTCCATTGTCATAAAGCAGCAAGAGTTGATGAAATAGGGATGTATAGAACTAGCACCGATAGAGCGCACTGCTGTTGTACTGGGTAAGCGCAATGCGCTCTTCATTTGTCTCCTCTGTACTCATGCTGCTAAATATCCACGAATTTAAGATGCTTAAATGGTTATTTTTCGTGACTATGCCGAGCTGTTGCAGTGCTCCTCTTTAAAAAATCAGGGAAGCCCATTCTTTTTCGTTTCACCAGTTTCCACAAAATAAAGAAATCAGGACGAAATGGTTACATGCTACTAGAAGGAAAAATTTCGGTGAGAAGAATCTGACCGAAAATATTAAAGTGTGTTCCCATTATTTTAAACCCGGTGATTTCACGAAAATTTTGTTGGGTAAGTGCGATTTACGAAGGGAAATAATTTCTATTTTCAACCCATAATCTGATTAGGCATTTTGATAACCAGCGAATTTATACGTTTGTATTTAAAGGTGAGAGAGCAAGATTAAAACCGGGCGCTGTTCCATCGCTTTTTCCGTGGACCACGAACACAACAAAAACAAAGAAGAGGCCATACACCAAAGAATTGCCGGATTACCACGATAAGCCTACAATATCGGAATCTCAGAAACCATCCCCATTGAAGTACGGGAAGAAGTCGTGTATATACCCGAAGAAGTAAATGTTACATTTGTGACTCCCTTTTTCAAAGACATCAGCAATCAAAAAATACTACAGGTAATTTGGTTGTTGAGCAAACAATGCGTAATCGTGATGCCATATTGTTGTATACAGGGTTTGTAGATGTCCAACATTGTAATTTGGTGTTTGCTGTTCTGGGAGAAAACAGATACAATTTACAGATATTCCCTCTTGAACCCAGACTTTGTTTCTTCTTGACAGTTTTGAAGCTAAGGAAAAACAAATCTGACAAGGAACCAGGACTTAACTTCGGAATCCATAAAACTCTTACTGGGAGAATATTTAATGTTTGGATTAATTTCCTGTAGTGCAAATTTAAAGAGATGCTTTTAGACAAAAATACCCCTCGACTAGAGTTATAACTGGTGCAACTGAGATTATACATAGCAAAACTTGTTCCAAGGGCATACATTCCACTTTCATAGGGCTAACTGGCCTCAACCGTTTGGTAGAAGGATGCTGAAAAGTTTATACATTTTGGCTGCATGTTTCTGAACACTGAATAATACCAGACTTGGGGGAAGTGCTCTAATGCGTAGCTTACAGCAGCAATATTCTTACTACATGCCTTGGGGCCTGCTCCAGCAAAACGTTCACATTCCCTTCCTATAATGTCACCAGGTAATCTGAAAATAAGCTTCACATTATAGGTCTTATGTTTTGTGTACTCGGATTTCACAGCACTGCATTTTAGAATTTCACCCGATTGAAATTAACCTTTTATAAACAAAACACTTTTCACTGAAAAGTCTGTATCTAGCATAACACAATGTTTGTAGTTGGAAACAGGTGCTCCATCAATTTCCGATTTTCTAAATACGAAGTAATCCATCAAATGCAAATTTGTGATAGTGATCTTCACCTAATGGCTGATGGTCAAATATTAAAGTAACCGGCACTGGGAAACTCAAGAATATTCACATGCCTTTGGTGGTAGACAAAGGCTGTATCTGCAGTTTCATGTAAGCCATCAACCTAAAAAGAATACATGAATCGAAGTCTACAAGCAAGAGGAGCAAGTGCGTGTTTAAATCTCTATTTATGATTTGTCTTGTGGTGGTACATTTATATATTTATCAATGTACAATACTTAAGTAATTGTAATCTTCAGGAAAAGTCATGCTGAAACCTATTCGTTATTTGGATAATAAAGCGTGTTATAATTTTCTAATTACCGCTGTACTAATTCTTCCTTCCTCCCGCTAGTTTTAGCGTTTCTGGTCCGTAGCTAATTGTGCAGCTGTTTAAGGATTAAACGCTGAAAATCGTACGTAATATGCTAGGGGATATACCTATGCAATTAATTAATATAGTCTTGGAGTAAAATTAGAGAAGATACAATCGGCTTTAGCTCAGAAAACTCGGTCACATTCTATACATTACTCGCAGGTGACTGGGGGAAACATGAGACGATCGCCTTGCGCTTACCCAGTAGTACACGAGCGCTATCTGGTGCGAACTTTCTCTGCCTACATCCCTATTAGATCTGAAATGGTGAGGTATAGTGGGAAGGCAGGGATCACATGGCTTTACAGAGTAGTAAGATTAGCAAGGAGTGTTGGTAAGGTACCTTCAGATTGGACAAAAGCAGTAACTGCAACTATCTACAAACAAGGGAACAGGAAGGATTGCAACAACTATCGAGGTATCTCATTGACTAGTGTAACAGGCAAAGTATTCATTGGCATATTGGATGGGAGGGTGCGATCAGTAGTTGAGAGGAAGTTGGATGAAAACAAGTATGGTTTCAGACCACAGAGGGGCTGTCAGGATCAGATTTTCAGTATGCGCCAGATAATAGAAAAATGCTACGAGAGGAATAGGCAATTGTGTTTATGTTTCGTAGATCTAGATAAAGCATATGATAGGGTACCGAGCGAAAAGATATTCGCCTTACTGGGAGACTACGGAATTAAAGGTAGATTATTAAAATAAATCAAAGGCATGTATGTAGACAATTGAGCTCCTTCAGTGACAATTGATGGTAGAATGAGTTCTTGGTTCAGGGTACTTACAGGGGTTAGACAAGGCTGTAATCTTTTACCTTTGCTGTTCGTAGTTCACGTGGATCATCTGCTGAAATGTATAAAACTGCAAGGAGGGAATCAGTTAAGTGGAAATGTAGTAAGCAGTCTGGCCTATGCTAACGACTTGGTCTTATTGGCAGATTGTCCCAAAAAGCCTGCAGTCTAATATCTTGGAACTTGAAAATAGGTGCAATGAGTACGGTATGAAATTTAGCCTTTCAAAGACAAAATTGATGTCAGTAGGTAAGAAATCCAACGGAATTGCATGTCAGATTGGTGATACGAAGCCAGAACAGGTCGATAATTTCAAGTACTTAGGTTGTGTGTTCTCCCAGGATGGTAACATAGTAAGTGAGATTGAATAAAGGTGTTGTAAAGCTAATGCAGTTAGCTCGCAGTTGCGATCAGCAGTATTCAGTAAGAAGGAAGTCAGCTCGCGGACGAAACTATCTTTACATCGGTCTGTTTTCAGACCAACTATGCTTTACGGGAGCGAAAGCTGGGTGGACTCAGGATATCTTATGAATAAGTTACAAGTAACAGACATGAAAGTAGCGAGAATGATTGCTGGTACAAACAGGTGGGAACGATGGCAGGAGGGTACTCGGAATGAGGAGATAAAGGCTAATTTAGGAATGAACTCGATGGATGAAGCTGTACGCATAAACCGGCTTCGGTGGTGGTGCCATGGGAGGCGAATGGAGGAGGATAGGTTACCTAGGAGAATAATGGACTCAGTTATGGAGGGTAAGAGAAGTAGAGGGAGACAAAGACGATGACGATTAGACTCAGTTTGTAACGATTTAAAGATAAGAGGTATAGAACTAAACGAGGCCACAGCACTAGTTGCAAATAGAGGATTGTGGCGACGTTTAGTAAATTCACGGAGGCTTGCAGACTGAACGCTGAAAGGCATAACAGTCTTTAATGATAATGTATGTATAGCTGCACTCATTAACATATTTAACTCTTCCCTTGTAGACGGCATATTTCCCGAAACATTGACAGTGGGCATTATTCGTTCTCCAAAGGAAGTAGCTTCCCCTTCTGAACAGACTACATGACGACTTACAACTTACTTGACCAACTACAAAAACCGGTTTTCCTCCAGCACACAGTACTACAACGGCACTACTGAAGGTTACAGAAGACATTCGAGAAGCAATGGACAACAAAGAAGTGGCAGTATTAATACTTCTAGACTTAAGCAAAGCTATTGACCGTGTTGACATTGACATTTTGCTCTCGAAATTGTATTTCCTCCATTTCTTGGACATTGCTCGCATTAGGTTGCATTCCTACCTGCATGGCCGTCGGCGGTGTGTTACAGATAGGATAAACAAATCAACTTGGCGGTCTGTGCAGTGTGGTGTGGCCCAAGGGTCGGTGTTAGGACCCCTCCTTTTTTCGATTCACATTAATGTTGTCTCCCAAAACCTAACTCACTGCAAATACCATATCTACACAGATGATTTATAAATGTACCCCCATACATCTCCGGATCTAATATTTTTGGCCACAGACAAAATCAATCACGATTAACATATTCTTCTTGGTCTTTGGGATGTGGTCTTATGTTAAACTCTGCAAAAACGCAAGCCATCATCCTTGGATGCCGGAAACTACTCGCGAAGGTCAAACGACAAGAGATTTCATCTATGAGGTTATGTAATACTAACGTAACATTCACATCATCAGTAAAAGCCCAAGCGTTACTTTCGATGATGACATGTCATGGAAAACTCATAATACGAACATCGCTCAGAAAACATTCTCTGCATTGCACATGCTGCGTGGGTCATCATCATCAATCACCAGTCGGTTTACTCATTGCTGAGCGTCGTGACCTCATTTCTCCACTTCATTAGTAACTGCATCCTTAACGAGAATTTTCCATCCTAAGCGGTCTTTAGCTCTTCTTACGATATTGTGAAGAAGTAGACCTGTGATCTTCTTTGCTTGGTCTAACCATCTACTTGTTGTTCTGCCTATTGGTCTGGTGCCTTCAATTTTGCCTTGCAGACTGGTCTTTTCTAAATTGTCTCCTTCTCTCTTCAAAATGTGCCCTAGGAACTGGAGGTAACTTTCACTAACGCGGGAAGATAAATGTTTTGTGATGCTCAGTTCTTCTATAATGGAGGCATATGTTCTTCTTTGTGTCCATGGCATACGGAGCATTCTCCGCCAACACCACATCTCAAAGGCATCTATTCGGTCCTTGTAATTAGCCTTCACTAGCTGCGTGGGTATAAATACTTATTTCCTGAAAAACTCAAAAATGCTGTTAAAAGCTCTGGTTTTCCCTCATTTCGACTATTGTGACGTTATTTATAGAGACGCTGGGTGCAAGTTATTCAGCAGATTTAACGTGGTCAAAATGCATGTGTGAGGTACGTCTGTAACCTACGGAAATATGACCATGTAACTCCTTCATATAACCACCTATCTTGGCCCCGACTAGAAATCCGTCGCACTGTTAATACCCATCTCCATAAATTCCTTCATTCTTCACAGCCATAACACCTTACTTCATATTTCAAATATCTATCTCCTTATCACAGTCTTAACACCAGATCTACCAAGCGGTCTTTAGCTCTTCTTACGATATTGTGAAGAAGTAGACCTGTGATCTTCTTTGCGTGGTCTATCCATCTACTTGTTGTTCTGCCTTTTGGTCTGGTGCCTTCAATTTTGCCTTGGAGACTGGTCTTTTCTAAATTGTCTCCTTCTCTCTTCAAAATGTGTCCTAGGAACTGGAGGTAACTTTCACTAACGCGGGAAGACAAATGTTTTGTGATGCTTTACCTACCCACATATCTGCCATATGCGATAAATCATCACGATAATTGCCTGCGAGGAGTGGAATCTCCTTTCCGAAAATATCGCACTTTCAAGGAAGCACTGTGGAAACATTTTATGCACCAGTAAGGATCATCACTTGATGTTGCTACTCACAACCATTCTATTGTCATGGATGTTCAGGTAGAAGATTAATCTAAAATTCTTACCGCATTTGTCTTCCAAATGTTATAAAATTTTATGTACTACCCCTTTTTACATGTACGATAATAGCTTTAAGAATTTATCCTTTTATTATACCGGTATCTAATTTATTTCATCTTAATTTCATCTCATTTCTCATCATTCTTGTATTACTATCAATTTGATTAGTATTAAAACTATTATTACAAAGTGATACAATGTAATATATCTATATTTCAGTGTCTGGTTAGATGGAAGAGAAGGCCTGAAGGCCTTAATCTTGCCACGTAAAATAGAACATTACTAACATCTCTGCAACACAAATCTTTTGTAAGAAATCGGCCACAAGAAATGGAGCTGTTTCCGTCGATTATTTCCTGTTTTCCAATAAAGTAATTCTGGTGATGGTCTCATTCTCTCATTGTTGCCTTGCTGGAAGTTTACATGCCCTCTCCTTTACAATCCCTAAATAAATCATAATCATAAGATATCTGTAAATTTTATTTTCGATCCTATTTGTGTGATTACCACAATGAATATCTACCCTTGTTATTAATACCTAGGTACTTACAGAAATCCCTATGAGGAACTTCCACCCCATGAACACAATAATTAAACCAGAGAGGACTTATTATATTTGTGAAACCCACAACCTGACTTTTCACCCCGTTTACCAACACAACATCGCCCGATGTCCATCTTACAATATTGTCAAGGTCTTTTTGCAGTCACTCACAAACCTGAAACTTATTTATTACAAAGAGCCTTATCCCTGATTTCAGTTAATTATTCATATTGTTTATATATATCAAGAAATAAGGTACTCATAATACTGCCATGTAGGACCTATTCTCATAATTGTTATAGGATCAAATAAATCTTCACCTACTCTTATGCTTTGAGGTGTATTTTCTAGAAATACACAAGATATGGCCAAATTATCAGGGTAAAAGGTATATTTCTATCTTTATGTAAATTATCAACCTTTATAACCTAATCCTTAAACATGTCTGGTGGTAACGTTACCCCTTGGTATATCCCTGTCCTTACTAATGTATTTTTCATATAGCAGCTACAGTGAGAACCACAATGTAATTTCATTATTCAGATGGTTTTGTGTCACTTATCTTAGTGATCATGTTCTGTTGTTTATCACCTATATCTGCATATTGCTGCTGTATGGAAGTAAATGATGTGACCTACTTTTAAGACTGTGCATTCCATAAGTTACATGCATTATTGATACTATTCACGAGTTCAGTTGATATATTTAAGAGTGGTTCTGGAGATCTGTCAAATTTTTGAGGTTATGGGGAGATGAAAGGACCTTTCTTCAATCGTATCACCCAGGACTGTGAGACGAGAGCTGCTTAAAGCTGGAATGCAAGCAAGACGTCCTCAAAGAAAAGCAAAGATTACTCCTACAATGGCTGCAAAGAGGTTCCAGTGTGCCATGACTCTCTACAACTGGTCACCTCATGACTGGAAAAAGGCAAGTCCATGACAATTACTGTAAATAATAAATTATCATTCATTATTCGATTTTAACCCAATCAGACTGACGTAAACATACAATACAGTACAAGTATGACATTTTTCTTTCAAACTGTACAGCTTATTGTATTTAATGCTAGGCTTATTTGATTGATTGATTTCAGATTTGTTTTAGTGACAAATCGGTATTTTCTGTCAAAGAAGAGACAAGTCAATATGTCAGAAGGAGAAGCATTCCATCCAGATTTTGTGAAGCATCCAACTTCAGTGATGGTCTGGAGTATGTTTTATATATATATATTATATATTGTAGAAGGAACCATGGGACATGAACAGTATAGCATTAAGAACCCGTTAGCTACCTCAGGTGCAAGAGTGGTTTGGCCAAAGTGAATTTATGTTTATGCAAGATGGGGTTCTTTTCCACAAAGCGAAAAAGGTAATGGAATGTTATAAGGGAAAACAATGTAAAAGTGCTTGATTGGCCTAGAAACAGTCCAGAGATGAACCCCATAGAAAATCCTTGGGTAATAATGAAGAAAAATCGGAAATAGAAATATAAGGACAAAATTGTCCTGATTGAGAAGCTCATTCAGATCTGGTTTCAAGAAGACGATTTAGAGTCAGCGTAAAATACTGATTGAGGGTATGCCCAGTCAAGTAAAGTCACTCATGAAAGCTAAGGGGATGCATACCAAATACTAAGTCATCAACTTAAAAACTGGTAATATGATATGTGCTCAATTCCCAGTTTTTTATGCTTACTCTAATAATTTTACCACATCCTTACAGACACCCATTTAGCCACTTTTTTATCTAGTCCACCACACTACGTTTTGTCAGTAGTTTCCCAAGATCTACCCTATCAAAAGCCTTAGATCTGTCAATCGTGATACACTTGACCCCCTGAATCTAACATATCCGCTATAACTTGCTGGAATCTACAAGATGAGCTTCAGTGGAATAATAATTCCTAAACCTGAACTACTTTCTATCAAGCCAGTTGGTAATTTTGTAAATGTGTATAATAAAATCAGAAAAAAACGCATTCCAAGAGCTTGCATACAACACCAGTCAAGATGACTACTGTGTAATTATTGGCTTTATGTTTATCATATTTTCTTTATACACAGGGTGCTACTACACTAATTATTCATTCATGTGGTATAGCTGCTTCATACATACACTAATCAATTAAGCACTACAGATTTGGTTCTACATCTCAACCAAATATCTTTCGTATATGTCTAGAAATGTTACCAATCCCAGCAGCATTTCTAGTTCTAAATTTTTGTATCTTAGTTTCAAAGTTATTTTTATCGTAGGTACATGTGGGCACATCAATGTAACTTCAAATGATTGGGTGAAATTGTCAAGTGCGTCAGGTACTGCAAAAGGACATAACCATACCATTGGTGACATATCTTATGCCTCACGAGTCACGGGTGTGATGCTCATTTGCTGGGGACCGGTGTCTTTTATATCTGATGCAGGACTGCGATGCTAATCAACTAATAGAGTATACACATTCCCGGGTTGTATAATTGCTACTCCATACCTTTCTCAGTCTATCCACATTCAACACCGTAAACAGCAACAAGACGTAGTACCATGCAGTATATTCTGCACTTCAGATGTAGTGGCATCCTTCAGTCACAGAGTGTGCCTGTGACTTCCATTCATTTCATGCATGCTGTCTTTATCATAATTCGCACTTAAACAACAACCCCACTATCAGTCTGCAGGCAAGATCCTAGATACATGAATCAACTTGGATGGAGCCATTAGATGGTTCGGATGACTCCAGGTATTCACTCTTCCTTTTGTTCATTCTAAGGTTGTATTTTGAGAAGCAGGTACGGAATTCTAATCTTCACCTTGGTGCTGCAGTCACATTCTGGGTTTGTCAGCAAGTGCAACATCATCTGCACATCAGAGTCTCCTAGGAACACTCCTTTTCAGGCCCCATGTGGTGGTGTCCATGCTGAAGGCAAAGGGCAATGGGGACAGAGTGGTACATTGGCGTACACACCAACTTTCACTTTCTATATTTAGCCGTCAAAAGGGGCTTAATAAAGACCCATTCAACCACGCTCTGCTATCACTTGTTACAGGGATTCCGTGGATAACATAGGTGAAAGAAGGTTTGGACATAAATGGGTCTTAATTGGAAAATCAGAAGATTATTTTAAAACTTTCAAATTATAGCTATATTTATTTTCTCAGCTATCTTTTGATTTCTTTTCTTTTTTCAGAAAACTTTATAAATTCATGTACCAAATTTTCTTACAAGCTAGGTAACAACTTTAGAAAATAGAATGACAACAACTTTGGGCTGTAGCCCCTAATTACACACTCTCCAAGAGCACTGTAGTTCTTTACAAAAAATAAACAAGGAGACGGATATCCCAATACCCTTTACATCACAATCAGAGCTTCTTTGCTCAACCAGTTTGTCTAGGAGACTGCGATCTAAACCTTATGACTTTACAGCCTTCTCAAGGCACCATTTTACTTTTACATTTATAACCAGAGTATGGTTGCTCTATAGATTTTACACTTTCAAAGTCTCTAGGCACAAGCTACATTACACAATTCAAAAGGTGTTTATTGTCTTGGACACTCAACAGTCTAACCTCTAAACAAACAAGAAAGATATTGAATTTTACAGAGGTATCGAATACCCATTCCACTGGCCCTTCGAGAAAAAACAACAGGTTCAATTACTGGCCCAAAATCAAATTGACTCCTTGAAATTTGAAATTAAAGATTAAACCCTATTTGGGCTCCTGGCCCAAAGCAACAGAGGCTAATCCTATGGTAATGCGGTGACTACATGGACAGAAATATGAAACAGTTACAAAGACATAGTCACCTCGAAATGAAGTTGAGAGGGTAGCTCACTCTTTATTCCCTAATTTCAGCTAAGTTAATTTCGGCTAGTTTGAAATTTACATTGGAAACAGCATTTGACGTTTTGGAAATTTAAGGTTACATAATTAAGGATTGGAAACCTTCCTCTCGAGCTAGCTTTCAAAGGCTATCAGTTATGAAATGGCTGCCATTACCTTAATCTGATGGAATCCTCAGTGATGGGAAAGAAGCTCCTGCCTCCTCTATTACCACACACTCAGTAGACTGGAGGATCAATAAGACAATCTGGCCAAAAAAGTGCCAGCTTATACACTCTAGAGGAAGGTTCAAGAAAACTCTGGGCTAAGGCCCGACCCTCCCCCAATTCTTAATGGGTAATTAAAATAGGTACAACGAAGCTCTTATTGGCTGAAAATTAAATATACAAAATGTCCTATTGGTCAATATTTGAAGTTGGCGGACAGAGATAACATAAAAATAAAACATAATCAACTCAGTTTATGAAACCTAGGAGAAGCAAATTACTTTTTAAAAAATTTTCTTCACACCAGACGGCATAAACATAGTTTATTAATAGAGATCTGTAGATAAAAGTCCCAGGTTCTTGGACTAGTTGTTGCAACCTCTAGTGTTAAGACGTCACTCTTCAACGCGCTTTATTTAAATGAAAGGGGCAGAGGTAACCAGCAGTACAATTATTGTTATTGCAAACATTTCAAATGTTGGAGTGAAGTTAGTAAGACATATAAAGAATATTATTATTGTCCCCACCTCGAAAGGAAATTGAAGTGTTTCAATTAAGCACACAAACCTTTAATGTACAGTCATTTAGTTAGCATGCTTGTTTCCTTTGCAAGTAAAGGAGCCACTGGTTCAATTCCTAGTCAGGTCAGCAGTATATTTAATTTCTTGTAGCACAAAGGGTGGGGTTTTTGAATTAAATGCACAATTATTTAGTTACTATGATAGTCAGCAGACCAAGCGAAGGAGTGCAAAGTTTGATTCAAAGTCAGGGTGAGGATTTTTTAATTTCTCACAGCTCAAACGTTAGGTGTACTGAATGAAATGTATGCTTTCACAGAGCAGTCATTTCTTTAGCATGATACTCAGCAGCGAAAAGGGGAAGAGCCCTGGGTTCCATTCCCAGTCATGTGTAGCGCAAACAGTTTTTTCGGTTCTGAACATAAAGTTTCATTCTATAAGTGATGTTAACAATACTGTAAACTACTATAAGTCTCTAGAATTCACATCTATAACGTCAAAATGTTACAATAAAAACTGAGAGTTCCAAACATTATAAGCTAACAGTGCGTTACATATCAGCTCACACGCTAGCGTCTTTGACACTGCAGCCGCTCGGCTCCAACACCTTGAATAGCTTTATAAAGGTATATCCCTATGAATAATGCACATGTATTAAACCTTGCACTATCTGCCTAGTCCCATACCATAATCTTGTTCAAAGTTGAGCTCCGAGCCCTAGACAATAGCTCAGTCCCTTTAGCCATTCAACCATTTAGCCCTTTTCCCTTTAGTCCTTTAGCCATTTAGCCCTTTTGTCCTTTAGTCATTTAACCCTTTTGCCCTTTAGTCAACTGACCCTTTTGCAGTTGCTCAGCTCCATGACCTAAGGTCACCATTCAATGTTATGGCCCCATGTTCAAAGCAAATGTATTATGCCTTACACAATTTTCCTAGTCCTATTAAAACCATGTGTATAGCCACCATATTGTTCGAAGATCAGATTGAACAGCCCCTGGGGACCATGATTCATCCTGTCTAGGTAGGTTAAGCCTGGGATCAATTCTAAAACTCGTGTCTGCAACGCCCTTGTAAGGTAAGGCTGGGCATCAAATCCGCGTGTGTTAGCTTACGCTGGCACTCTTGTCCCTAATCGCATTGGCAGTTGGGTTAAGCTAGCACTCTTTGGCATCAAATCTGAGTCTGTAAAGCTAATGCCCTCGTAAGTTTAAGCCTAGGATTGGATCAGGGCCTGTGATGTTAGGCCATGAGTCGAATCTATGCCTGTTAGGTTAAGCTTGCACTACTGGATAAGCCCTATGTTTCAAATCTCCAGCCAAGTAAGGTCATGTGAGGTTAGGCATGCACTCTTAGTAAGAACATTCTATGTGGCAAAGGCCTCTCCCCAGCGACATGTGGTGGTGGTGGCCGACAAAACCATGAATAGTATCTACTAATATCTCCTTTCAGTGTTACTTAAATCATGTTCCACACCTTCCAACGACAATGATGAATATCTTTAAAGTGTTATATACTTGTACGTATGTATGTATGTATGTTGGGTACTCAGCCCGAAGGCTGGTTGGATCCTCAACAGGTTCACCATTAGCTGTCATGGATGGCCTAGGTGTCACTGAAGAGGCGTACTAGGGTGAGGTAGTTTCCTGTTGCTTTCCTCACCGAGCCAGAAGTTGCTACTGCACATCAGTCTGCCAAGCCCACTGAAACGCCTGCACCAACCGACCCTATGAGCGACATTTTCACACCATTCATAGCAGGGACTGGCTGCATTAGGAATGGCATTGCTAGCATCACACATACATCAGCCACTTTCATACTGTCAAAGCCAAGGAAGAGACTGAGACAGGTCAATGGAAGTAACAATTTTATTCTAGCCCATACCAGAAGACATAGGGCACTATAAACACTACATCTTGCCAGCAAAGGCATGTTATATACTTATACTGTAAAAATTTGTGAATGCTGATTTTGAATTCAAAAATACTTTAATATTCAACAACATCAAGAAGAATTCATTTTTTTAATTCTTGTGATTTTTGAGTAGTGATGTTTTAAAACAAATGAAGTCTCTTGTACTTTGTGTCATTTGCCAGACTTATTCCAAGTCCTGCCACATCCGAAAATGCCTGAAATATTTAAGCATTGCTAACATGCACAGTCCATCTCCGGATTCCTTTGTGTTCACCAAGCTATTATGATAACATTTTTTTAGTACAAACAACACAAATAGTGTCATGCTGTGGAGAACTGTGTAACAGTGTTGGTATCATTGGTAACAATTACTAGAGTTAGGTGATGTCTTGATGTCTCCATCCAAGTTTTAAAACACTCAATATCTTTGATATTCCAGGTTACTGTTAAAAGAATACTTTTAAGTACTTGCAGTACTAGCAGTTTCCATTGCATTCGGTCTGGTAGCACCCAAGCAGTTCCTTGTCAGATGACCACATGGATGGTGACATCCTCGTATGTATCAATTAGTACAGGAAATTTTCTATAGTGAGGAGAAATTTTCTATAGTGAGAATAACTCCCTCAATTTGTAAAAGCAAAGCCTGAAAGAACAACTTGTACAAAATTCACACTACTGTCCTAGCAACAAGCTAACATGCCACTGCATGAAATGGGCAATTTCTTCAATATACCACAAGTAGCAATGATACCAACTGCCACACATTATGTATATTGCAAAGAATGTTGGAATAGTATCAGCTGTTGTATGGCCTCGCAACAAAGACAGATATCACAAAACACCTAGCGGTGCATCACAGTACTCTGTGGAAGACATAGGAACTACTTGAAGAAAATGATAATATTCATATGAAAACATTGTTTCAAAGGAACTTAGATTTAATGCTTTAAAATAAGGAGTGTGGTAGTAGTGGTGAATGATTTTTGAAAGGGTAATAGAACTATGTATCCATCCTCTAAAAGAAGGGGCATCTCACTGACACGTACATGACATACATCAAAAAGGCTTCGAAGTCCTTTAAGACTTACTGGAGGGAAAAATAATAACCTCCATACAACCAGTTGCTAACAGTAATGGAACTGAAGCAAAGTATTATTTAAATCAGCATAAATGGTCAATAAGGTAAGGCTTCCAAAATTAAAATTATAAAGTTTCAACACAGACATAATGTTATGGCTATATTTAAGGGCACTTTTGAAAATATGATCACTAAAAAATACAGCCAAACTGGAATCAAAACTATTCAATATATCACCTTGTCCCTGAAAGTTTACACAAAGAAAACCATAAAAACACATTGCCATGATCGAACCCAATGTCACCATACTGCACAACATAATTCATACTACTGCCCTAAGCTGATTGCATTGGATAATGTGAAGCGCTTCCTTGAATGCACAAATAAGCTCCGCTCCACTTGTAGATTTATAATGAAGTTAGAAATTATTATCATCATCTGGACATGTTCATGAAGGCTCGTCTCTACCCCGTTTAATTCTTCTACTCTGAATGGTTCGCATCGACCCACATTTAATATTCAGTTGCTTATAACGGATAACATATGAACAGTATATACCCAAAATCTTGTGTATTTGTTCATCTCCTTTAGTAGTTACTGACATGATTTAAAAATATTCTTCGGCTGCTGACTACTCTACCTGTCCAAAATGATGAATGGGTCGAAAGGACCCATCAATTAATTTCAATGTTGCCCTACTTGCTAGTCACTACAAAAACAATCTTCCTCTACCTCGATGACTAGAGACTGCTGCACTGCCTCCGTGTTCAAATATGGTTGGTCATCAGTGGTTAATGAGAAATTTATACGAAATACACTGACTGACAGAGCAAATGCAACACGAAGAAGGAGTGGTCAGAACTTTATGCCAATTGCAGGGTAGACTGACGTCACTGAGGTATGCTCATGATGTGAAATGCGCCGCTGTGCTGCGCACGTAGCGAACGATAAATGGGACACGGCGTTGGCGAATGGCCCACTTCGTACCGTGATTTCTCAGCCGACAGTCATTGTAGAACGTGTTTTCGTGTGCCACAGGACACGTGTATAGCTAAGAATGCCAGGCCGCCGTCAACGGAGGCATTTCCAGCAGACAGACGACTTTACGAGGGGTATGGTGATCGGGCTGAGAAGGGCAGGTTCGTCGCTTCGTCAAATCGCAGCCGATACCCATAGGGATGTGTCCACGGTGCAGCGCCTGTGGCGAAGATGGTTGGCGCAGGGACATGTGGCACATGCGAGGGGTCCAGGCGCAGCCCGAGTGACGTCAGCACGCGAGGATCGGCGCATCCGCCGCCAAGCGGTGGCAGCCCCGCACGCCACGTCAACCGCCATTCTTCAGCATGTGCAAGACACCCTGGCTGTTCCAATATCGACCAGAACAATTTCCCGTCGATTGGTTGAAGGAGGCCTGCACTCCCGGCGTCCGCTCAGAAGACTACCATTGACTCCACAGCATAGACGTGCACGCCTGGCATGGTGCCGGGCTAGAGCGACTTGGATGAGGGAATGGCGGAACGTCGTGTTCTCCGATGAGTCACGCTTCTGTTCTGTCAGTGATAGTCACCGCAGACGAGTGTGGCGTCGGCGTGGAGAAAGGTCAAATCCGGCAGTAACTGTGGAGCGCCCTACCGCTAGACAACGCGGCATCATGGTTTGGGGCGCTATTGCGTATGATTCCACGTCACCTCTAGTGCGTATTCAAGGCACGTTAAATGCCCACCGCTACGTGCAGCATGTGCTGCGGCCGGTGGCACTCCCGTACCTTCAGGGGCTGCCCAATGCTCTGTTTCAGCAGGATAATGCCCGCCCACACACTGCTCGCATCTCCCAACAGGCTCTACGAGGTGTACAGATGCTTCCGTGGCCAGCGTACTCTCCAGATCTCTCACCAATCGAACACGTGTGGGATCTCATTGGACGCCGTTTGCAAACTCTGCCCCAGCCTCGTACGGACGACCAACTGTGGCAAATGGTTGACAGAGAATGGAGAACCATTCCTCAGGACACCATCCGCACTCTTATTGACTCTGTACCTCGACGTGTTTCTGCGTGCATCGCCGCTCGCGGTGGTCCTACATCCTACTGAGTCGATGCCGTGCGCATTGTGTAACCTGCATATCGGTTTGAAATAAACATCAACTTTCGTCCGTGCCGTCTCTGTTTTTTCCCCAACTTTCATCCCTTTCGAACCACTCCTTCTTGGTGTTGCATTTGCTCTGTCAGTCAGTGTATATTGTACGAAATTAGTGAGCGCGAAAATGAAGAGGAAGCTGATGATGCATTGGCTGATCCTGATTTTGTGTTTCCCAAAAAAACTGACGAGGGAGAAGAAAATGATGAGTTCCAAGTCTCTGACAATGAACTACAAGATGAGGTTAACTCTGTACAACAACAAGCGTACATATCTCAAAGTGGGATAGAATTGAGAAAACAACCCTATTGACAATCACATGTAAAGTAAACATATACAGCAGAACCCCTATTTAACATTTTTACAGGGAACTTACTGTTTAACCTTAAATGGGGGTTTACCTTAAATCGAGGTTTCAGTAGGAAGCACATCTTTTCCAGTGATTCTTGCAAGCATTAACATAAATTGTACCATCATATGTTATTTACACAATGACAGCAATAAAAGAAGGAGATATCTACCTTATGCACTCTACTGTAGTTACAGTTTGTGCTTCATTATGACAATTTATTGTTGGTGAATGCAAACCACTTCAGTTTAAGGTTTTTCTTATAAGGTTATGCATTATTTTCCACACAAGTCAGGAGAGATACCAAACTTATACAAAAAACCATTAAAATTAGAATGACACAGCAATCGGTTCGTTTAAACATTTTTCGCAGAATTTTCCAAGCAGCGGCTTGCTCATTAGCACGTATTTTCTAATACCAATAGTCTGGATGTGCATACTCCATTTCCTTCTTAAAAACTGTAATAGCATCAGTCCAGAGGATTGCTCCAAATATTTTCAGTTTCCTACATGAAGCAGCGTGAACTAACCTAGGCTTACTGCACACATATTAGGAAAATATATTTGAAGCTCCCAGTAGAATAACGATAAGAAATTTACTACAAATTTACGTGGGAACAGCAATTCTGAAATTTAATAAGATGCAAAAGTACATAACCTAACCTCTGAAATTAGTATATTGAGAAGTATTACATTCTTATTTTCTTCAGTACAGAGTATTCAAATTAAGCAATCTTTTAACTCAGCTTTTATTTCTAAGGAGATAACAACTGCTGTCATTGCACTTATTGCAAAAACATGTTATCCCGATGTTTACTACATCAGCCGGAGTTGTGAGAAGACCTCAGACTCACTGAAGATCGATTCACTCGCAAGTTGCAAGGAATGGATACGGAAGATGATCAATCGCATCCAATATAAATGCTGGAGTACAGTGTATCAATATTGATAACATATAAAAATTAACATGTCCAAATTTGCCCATGATAACAGATGAAACAGTAAAAGGGTTCTCATTGTAACTGGAGGATATTGCACAGATTAATATACGATTTTTCATAGGTTATAGTAACACTGTCATTAAAACGGGATTCTCTTTTACTACAGCGGCCGTGATCAGATGTGTAACAGAGTCCGACATCTCACTTTAGCCATAAGTGATCGTGCTCTAAAGTCCTCTTCTGCCTTGAATCATCCTTAGCAGGCTTATGACGTCTTTTGCACAGTGTGTCCCTAATGTCCCATAGCCAAAATGAATAGAAATAAATATTTGAGAATTTTAACATTTCCTAAATGCGAGTTTTGCCCTATTTTGAATGATGTAAAATTGAATATAAAATTGCATTGCTCTTATGGAATAGTTTTCAGGACTGGAAATTTCTTCCATAGATGCTAAATCGAGGTCACAGGATCGGGGTTGTACTGTAATATGAACTATATTATTGCTTCATTTACATTAGGTACAACCTATATCTTGGCCTATCAACTCATCAATATTTCAGTAGGTAGAGAAACGTAAATTTCAATTGTGCATATTCCAGATTGGGTAACTTAATGAGAATTGCACCTGGACCCTTGAGATATGCTCTTCAGAGGACATGTGATTCCCAGATGTTGGCAATGAAGTTATTCACCATTGATAAAATGCTGGAAATCACTTTATGAGAAGCAAATTGTACAATAGAGAGGGTTTTTGTAGATAAAGGGAATGCCTACAAGCCTATTTCTTCTCTATGTTCGCGCGCGGCTAACACGTAAGTTGTGAGGCTCCCGGAGAAAGTAAAAATAGTAGGGGTAAAACAGTGAAGTGCGCATTGAAACTGTGCTTGTGTTTCGTGTGTAAGGCGTGTTTAACTGATAGCTAAGTACCACATACGAAAAAGCTGCGGCTTCATAATTACCTTTAAATTATTGATTACTTTGTGAAGTAGCGTCATGCCTGCATCCAAGCCCACAGGAAGTGCTGCCAACTCTAGCGTGGAGGACACCATTCAGCGCGTACTCCAGGAGCCGGACATAGCGAAGGTGCTAGCCGATGCGATTGAAGTCACCATAGAAACTAAAATTTTAAATAGAGTGGAGGAGGCACTGTCCGAGTTCAAGACTTTGAAGGAGGAACTAAGAAAACAAGTCAGTTTAAAGGACAGTGAAATTGAACAATTGAGGCAAAGCTTGGAGGAGCTAAGGACATAGTCTAAAGAGCAAATTATCTATCGGACTGATGACCTCAAGCAGTACTAGAGGAGAGACAATCTGCGAGTGTTTGGTGTGCCTGAGACTGAAGGGGAAGACACTGACCATCTTGTACTGGATGTTGCACAAAAAATAGGAGCTGACATTCAGTTAGCCGCTATTTCGCGCAGCCACCGTGTTGGTCCGAAGGCGGGGCAGAAACCTCGCCCGATAATAGTTAAATTTGTGTCATACAGAGGTCGCAGCAGACTGTTTCATAATAAGAGGAAGCTTACAGGGAGTGGGGTCACCATCCGGGAAGATCTGACGATCTGCCGGCTGAGCATCCTTCGCGCAGCAGTGGAGCTCCACGGACTGCGTAACGTGTAGACCAAAGACTGCACGATCATCATTCGCAAACTAGACGGCAGCAAAATCCGAGCATCACGGATGGAACACATCACATTGTAAATATTAAGATAACATTATTTTCCATAGTTATGAAACTCCGTTGCCCACTATTCTGAACTGTAACTTTGAAATTTCAGTATCACTATATTTGTATATACGTTTCCTATTCGTTACACTTCATTTTTAATTTTAATTAACTTTTGAATTTAACCAAATACGTGTATTTTGCGTTCTTATTTTTTATGATTAGTATTAATGTAATATTTTTAAATAGTTTCAATACTTTACCAGTAATATATAGCTGCCTCTGTGGATCCGTGGTAGAGTGTCGGCCTCCGAATCCCAAGATAGCGGGGATAGCGGGTTCAAACCTGGCAGAGGTAGTCGGATTTTTGAAGGGAGGAAAAAAGTCCATTCGACACTCCATGTCGTACGATGTCGGCATGTAAAAGATCTCTGGTGATACATTTGGTATTTACCCGACAAAATTAATTAAATCTCAGCCATAGACGCCCAAGAAAGATCCCGTTTACTCTGTCTGCCATCTAGCGGACCTAGAGTAAAACGGAACTTCGAAATTGACGAGCAGACAGCCAGATGGCGTCAAATCGAAATGTCTGCACACGGTAGCTGAGGCCATACGATTATTATTATTATTATTATTATTATTATTATTATTATTATTATTATTATTATTACCAGTAATATATACTTCATTAATTTAAGACAAGACACCCCTAGTTTAGTTGTCGTTTAAAAATATTAGGTAATTTTATGCACAGTTAATTCATTACCTGCACCCTTGTACTTCAGTTAACGATAATTTTCTCCTAGCCCCTAGTGTTTATTTGTCTATTTTGGTGATTTACATTCTACCAAGTTGGTTACTGTCACGAGTCATTCCACTGACGTCACCTGTCTATCTCAGCAGCGACCAGGCCATATACCCTCTCCTTTCCTTCCTCTGTCCCCGCTCCCTCCACCCTCTAGTTCCAACCCTGACCAAAGTACCGCTAACATTCTTAAGAACTTCGTCTCGCAACATCCTAGAGCGATTCACGTCTGTCTTATAAACGGCCAAAGCTTATTAGCTGCCAATCGAATGGATGAGCTTACAGAAATATTCACCCCAGTTGTTTTCCATGCCCTACCAGTGTCTGAGTCATGTTTGACAGATAAGAGCCCGTCTTCTTTGTGTCAACTTGACGGCTACTAGCTTCTGAGAAATGACCGCACACACAAGCGAGGTGGAGGGGTATGTGGCTATTTCTTAACCAGCCTCAAACCCAAAATGTTAGGTCATTCACCAGGCAGGTATGAGAGAAAACCAGAATACATGTTCGTAGAAATAACACTGAACAGGATTAAAGCACTTGTAGGAGTAGTTTACAAACCTCCGAATATAGGCCACTTAGAAGACTTTGAAGCAGACTTAACTGAACTGCTGCCAGACTACCCCCACACAATAATTATACGGACTTCATTGACGTAACTTCTCCCGAAACCACGCGACTTAAAACATTGTTTCAATCCTATAATATGGAATCTCGCTTCTCTCCAACTCACCCCACATCTCATTCGCACACTCTGTTAGATCTTATAGTTATCAGCAATTCAGACAGAGTTCTCAATGTTGGTCAAACCTCTGTACCTGGTATTTCTGCACATGACGCAATATACATCTCGTATGACCTCCGGCCACCGAAACGCTCCCAGAAATTTATTACCTATCGACCATTGAAAAATATAAATAAAGATAGACTCTTCCAGGACGCAAGCAACATACCCTGGCATAACATAACGACATATAACAAACTAGATGACAAGGTCACCTTCTTTAACAGCAAAATGACGAAATTATTGGACAAACATGCCCCAAAGCGGAGAGCGAGAATATCTAAAGAACCCTCCCCGTGGTTAGTTGACGACATTAGACAACTAATGAAACAAAGAGACTGCGCCCACAGACAATACAAAAATGACCCTATTGTACAAAATTTTGACGAATATAGGAAGTTACGGAACAAGACAACGCAACAAATACGGAATGCTAAACTGCGGCACGCTTATAGTTTAATTACGCCTAACGGTAGAACAGCGACGACATTGTGGAAATCTATTAATAACCTTGGACTTACGAAGAACAAAAACTATTTTTTTTTTTTTGCTAGTTGCTTTACGTCGCACCGACACAGAGAGGTCTTATGGCGACGATGGGACAGGGAAGGTCTAGGAGTGGGAAGGAAGCGGCCGTGGCCTTAATTAAGGTACAGCCCCAGCATTTGCCTGGTGTGAAAATGGGAAACCACGGTAAACCATTTTCAGGGCTGCCGACAGTGGGGTTCGAACCTACCATCTCCCGAATACTGTATACTGGCCGCACTTAAGCGACTGCAACTATCGAGCTCGGTAAGAACAAAAACAAAGACGAAATTACAGTACCTCTCGAGGCTCTTAACGAGTACTTTATTGCTAGTTCCTCCGCAGTACGACCTGTCGACAAACAGAGACTTATCAACCATTACGATACACACCCCACCTCTGACAGAGATAAATTCTATTTCAGTCACGTGACACTCCTCCAAGTCAGGAAAGCAGTCCTTAGGATAAGCACAAAAGCGAAAGGAATTGATGACATTGGGACTGACATGGTCAAACTAATTCTTGATTTTATATTACCAACTTTAACCCATATAATCAATTTCTCTCTTCTATACTCCACATATCCAACTCTCTGGAAGAAGGCTATTGTGCTACCTCTTCCGAAAAGTCATACGCCTTCGAACGAGGGAGACTATCGTCCAATATGTATTTTATCAGCTTTATCTAAAATCTTAGAATATATAGTTCATAAACAAATGTCAGAGTACCTTCAAACGCACAATCTCCTTAATCCTTTCCAGTCCGGTTTCCGACAACGCCATAGTACAACTACAGCCTTACTCAAAGTGACTGAGGACGTTCGACAAGAAATAGACAGAGGACGATTCACAGTTCGAGTACTACTAGATTACAGTAAAGCTTTCGACAGCGTAGACATATTACTTGTAAAAGGCTCTACATTTTTCTCAGAGTACGATTGCTTGGATGCATTCCTATCTTCAGGGACGTCAACAATGTGTGAAAGTTAATAATGGAATTGTTTCATCGTGGCGTCACGTGAATAGAGGGGTCCCTCAAGGCTCTGTACTTGGACCACTTCTTTTCGCACTCTTTGTGAATGACACATCATCGAATTTAAGACATTGCAAATACCACATGTACGCTGACGACCTTCAACTCTACACAGACTCTACAGCACAAGACCTTCAGGAAAATATAGACTTATTAAACATTGACTTACAGACTGTTAGTGAATGGTCTGCTGCCCACGGCCTGCAATTGAACCCTACAAAGTCACAAGTAATCCTTCTTGGCCACCAAAATCAAATGGCTAGTATCAATAAACGTCCATTCCCGAGAGTAATCCTTCAGAATGTTGCAATTCCTTTTGTACCACAAGTGAAGAACCTCGGCGTTATCATGGACGAACGCATGACTTGGTCTGGACATATCTCACATATCTGCCAGAAGGTTTTCTCTGCTCTTCATTCTTTATATAAATATAAATACATATTTCCGATAAAACTTAAGCAGAAATTAATCGAGGCTCTTGTAATGCCACATTTCGACTATTGCGATGTTGTTTCCAATGATGTGAGGCCACTGCTGTCCCTAAGGCTACAACGCGCTCAAAACGCATGTGTGAGGTATATATGCAATCTAAGAAAATATGACCACGTGTCATCATCTTTCCTAGAACTAGAGTGGTCACGACTCCACGTTCGTCGTAATCATCATACTCTGTCTCTCCTCCACCGAGTCCTTACTACATCTTCCCCAACTTACCTTTCTTCGCGTTTATATTATTTCTCAAATGTGCATAACAGAGGTACACGGGCTCAAACATCAAACCTGCTCGTCATTCCTCACCATCGAACTGCAACATATAATAACTCATTTTCTGTGTTTGCCGCCCGAGAATGGAATCGCTTACCGGATGACGTCAGAGGAATACCAACCACCAGGTCATTTAAAAGAGCGTCAAGAGGTACAGCAGGATATGAAAGAACTGTGCATTTCTAGTCCTTTACTGATGGTGTTAGTACATTATTACTACTAGCTATTATTATTAGTATTATTATTATTGTTGCTGTTATTATTATTATTAGGCCTATTATTATTGTTGTAGGTATGTTTATCTCACTGGGGTGGAATTTTATTTCTGTTATAAAATATTTAGATTGTCTTTAACTGTGCTATACTTAGTATTAATTACGGTAGTGTTAACTTTGATTCTATGTACAAATTGGTTTAGTGTAAGAGAAGGCCTAATGCCCTTAACTACGCCAATAAAGACATTTATCTATCTATCTATCTATCTATCTATCTATCTACATCGCAAACCTCAGTGCTGCGCTCTTTAGTTGAAATATGTTGGCGGATAATTTAAAAAAAATCTACTACAGCCATCTCTCGACGCTAATTGCACAAGATGGCTGCTATACATGACTCCTTAAAGTTGCTTATGCAAGATGGCCACTATACATAGATTCTTATGAGACGCCCTTGGGATGCTTGCGCAAGATGGCGGTTATAAAAGGCTCCTTATGAGAAGCCCTTGGGATGCTTGCGCAAGATGGCGGTTGCTCTTATGAGGCGGCTTAAGGGTCCTTGCACAAGATGGCTAGAGACGCCCTAAGGATGCTTGCGCAAGATGGCGGACACAAGATGGTTGCTATACACAACACCTTATGAGACGCCTGAAGGGTGCTTGCGCAAGATGGCTGCTGCTCTTATGCAGAAAGCTAGCTTAGGGGCTAACGTGTCGTGCTAGTTCGATTCATTAAATTTAGGGCTTAAATGCAAAATGATAAATATCTCGAAAACGGTGCATCGTAGAGCAAAACAGACAAAATTTTTCCGCCTAGTACGTAGGTTCACAGTATGAGGAACAAGAAAAACATAGTCTAATGATGGGATCAACGGTTCGGTTCCTACTTAGGTCCTTTGGGATTTGCTCTGTTTTAGCTTGTATTGAAGCGAGTCTTCGTAACATGATCAGGTCTAGCTATGGTAGAGAGCATAACGTACCGTGCTGGTTCGATTCATTAAATTTGGGGCTTAAATGCAAAATGTTAAATATCTCAAAAACGGTGTATCGTAGAGCAAAACGGACAAAATTTTTCCGTCTAATATCTAGGTTCGCAGTATCAGGAACAAGAGAAACATAGTCTAATGATGAGATCGACGGTTCGGTTCCTACTTAGGCCCTTTGGCATTTGCTCTGTTTTAGCTTGTATTGAAGCAAGTCTTCGTAACATGATCAGGTCTAGCTATGGTAGAGAATATAACATACCATGCTGGTTCGATTCATTAAATTTGGGGCTTAAATGCAAAATGTTAAATATCTCGAAAACGGTGCATCGTAGAGCAAAACGGACAAAATTTTTCCGCCTAATACTTAGGTTCGCAGTATCAGGAACAAGAGGAACATGGTCTAATGATGAGATCAACGGTTCGATTCCTACCTAAGCCCTTTGGCATTGGCAGCTATCTAATTCTACAAGATGGTGGCTGCTCTTATGAGACACAAGATGGCTTGAGACGTCCTAGGAATGCTTACGCAAGATGGTGGACACAAAATGGTGACTATACATAGCTCATTATGAGACAGCCTAGGGGTGCTCGCGCAAGATGGCGGCTAGTCTTATGAAGAAAGCTAGCTTAGAGGCTACTGCGGAAGATAACGGCTGCTGTTATGCATGCGGTGTAGGACAATTTTAAATTCTATGTGCAAAATCAACAGAGCATCCTACTGCCCTCTTTAGCTGAAATGTGGTGGCGGATAATTTGAAAAATTCTTTTGACAGCTGTCATCTTTAAACAATGGTGACTATACATAGGCTGTTAAAGCCTTATCATTCTCCTCCTCCTCCTTCTCTACCTCCTCCTCCGCCTCTTATATCAAGGCATACTTTTATATCGAACAAGTTTAAACCTGCATCACGAAGGCAAGCGTGTGCAGCGATAACATTATTGTGCATCTTTAGACTTGCGAAACATTAGAAGAGTAGAATCAAACGCTGCACTCGATACAACATGTGATCAGAATATTGATTGATGTGTTCAGAACACAAACTAAGTGATCAAGACTAGAATCGAACACTGTACTCAATAAATCATGTGTTTAAAACATGTCAGTGGATACCCTTGTTCTAAGAAGATCAGATTAAAACATAACAAGACTAGAATCGAACACTGTAATCGATGTTGTTAACTTCAACATATGATCAGAACATTGTTTGATGTGTTCAGAGCAAAAGTACAATTTTAATGATTTGCTTAGTGTAAAATCAAAAACTATGGAAACACACTGTGCACATATCGCGTAGCTAACTCGCTCAGTAAACGATATTGCAAAACTACAACTTCAATGATCCCAGGGGTTACGTCTTATCAGAAGGGCAAAAAAGGATGAAAGGACTCTTCCGCCTCCTTACTGCACATTCCTTGGCTAAAGGGCTAATGGGCAAAAGGGCTAATGGGCTAAAGGGCTAATAGGCAAAAGGGCTAAAGGAGCAACAACCTCATCGATCGCTATCAGCAAGAACGCTTGTACTTTGTTAAGTGTAGAAAATTAATCTTTATTTGTAAATGGTTTCATGTTCGGAACAAGGAATGGAACCTAGGGGTTACGTCTTACCTAATAAAATCGCCGAGGTGCGATGAGTTACGTTTTTTGAGCTAGTGTTTGGAACACTGAACTTTTCAAGATGATGGCAGAGAGTTTAGCAATGTTCTGTTGTTGAATTATAGATTCCGCGCTACAACATGCAAAAGGTGGCAGCCTTGTGGTTTACCGCCGTAAAGATGGCAAGAGTGACGTTAGCAATGTTCCGTTGTTGGATTTTAAATTCCGCGCTACAACATTCATAAGGTGGAAGCCTTGAGGTTTACCGCCGTAAAGATGGCAGCAGCGAGGTTAGCGACGCTCTATTGTCCTTCAAAATGAGGTTAGGGTTCGTCAAGGAGACAACTGTCAAAAAAGCACGTGGCTATGTTTACCAAACAAGAGCACGTGGTAGTGACGTCACGGTCACGTAATCAATACTTAGCTCTACGTCGTTAAGAGCAGCATTAGGATTAACTATGTTTAAAAATCTTGGGAACAGAGCAGCAGTATGAATAGCCATGTTTTAAAGTGTGTACACATCAACTATCGATTTTACACTCATCAAATATCGCACTAATCTGCTTCTGCAAGATCGTGCTGCTATCTTAGCATAACCTATACGTATGAACTTCAAGTATAAAGAATAGCCATGTTTCAAAGCGTGTACACATTACCTATCGATTTTGCATGCATCGACTCTCGTACTAAACCTCTTCCGCTAGATTTTTCTGCTATCTTAGAATAACCTATACGCATGACCTTAAAGTACAAAGAATAGCCATGTTTCAAAGCGTGTACACATCACCTATCGATTTTGCATGCATCGACTATCATACTAAACTTCTTCCGCTAGATTGTGCTGCTATCTTAGCATAATTTATACACATGAACTTAAAGTACGAAGAATAGCCATGTTTCAAAGCGTGTACACATCATCTATCGATTTTGCATGCATCAAATATCGCACTAAACTTCTTCCGCTAGATTGTACTCCTATCTTAGCATAGCCTATACGCACGAACTTAAAGCACAAAAAATAACGATGTTTAACAGCGTGTACACATCACCTATTGATTTTGCATGCATCGGTTATTTTTTACCGCCAGAGTGTACAACGATCGCATATGTGTATTGCTAACGTATGTGTATAAAGTTAAAGCACAAAGAATAGCTATGTTCCAAAGCGCGTACACATCACCTATCGATTTTGGATGCATCGACTATCGTACTAAACTTCTGCCGCTAGAGTGTACAACGTTCGCAATTGTGTGCTGCTACCTATGTGCGTGAAATTAAAGCACAAAGAATAGCGTGTACACAACACCTGTCAATTTTGGACGCATTAACTCTTATACTAAACTTCTTCTACTAGAGCGTGCGATCATTGCTTGTGCGTGCTGTAATCTTAACATAACCTATGTGCACGAACTTAAAGCACAAAGAATAGCCGAGTTCAAAGCGTGTACACATCACCTATCGATTTTGCATGCATCTTCCACTAGAGCGTGCAACAACCTTATAAGTATGCTGCTAACTTAATATAACTTATACGCATGAACTTAAAGCATAAAGAATAGCATGTATAAAAATCTTGTGAACATAGCAGCAGCAGTAAGAATAGCAATGTTTTAAAAGCGTGTACGCATTGCCTATCGATTATACACGAATCAACTAGAGTACTGAACTTCTCCCGCTAGAGTGTATTGCTATCTTACTATAACCAATGTGCACAAATTTAAAGCACGAAGAATAGTTAAGTTTCAAAGCGTGTACACATCACCTATCAATTTTGCTTGCATCAACTATCGTACTAAACACATCGCGCTAGAATGTACAACGTTCACATGTGTTTGTGCTGCTACTTTAGCATGACCTATGCGAACGAACATAAAGCACAAAGAATAGCGATGTTTGAAAATCTTGCGAACATAGTAGCAGTAAGAATAGCAAGGTTTAAAAGCGTGTACATATCACCTTTTGACAATGCATACATCAACTATCGTACAAAGAACTTCTACGCGAGCGTGCGACCATCGCTTGTACGTGTGCTTCTACCTATGTGCACGAACTTAAAGCATAAAAAATAGTTATGAGTAAAAATTTTGTGAACATAGCAGAGTGTTTACTACGTAGGTGTAGACATTGAACTTCGCATGCTGAAGCAGCATACTACGTGACCGTGACGTCACGACCACGTGCTCTTGTTTGGTAAACATAGCCACGTGCTTTTTTGACAGCTGTCTTCTTGACGAACCCTAACCTCACTTTGAAGGACAATAGAGCGTCGCTAAACTCACTGCTGCCATCTTTACGGCGGTAAACCTCAAGGCTGCCACCTTATGAATGTTATAGCGCGGAATTTAAAATCCAACAACGGAACATTGCTAACGTCACTCTTGACATCATTACAGCGGTAAACCTCAAGGCTGCCACCTTATGCATGTTGTACCGCGGAATTTATAATCCAACAACAGAACATTGCTAAACTCTCTGCTATCATCTTGAAAAGTTCAGTGTTCCAAACACTAGTTCGAAAAACGTAACTCATCGCACCTCGGGCATTTTATTAGGTAAGACGTAAACCCTAGGTTCCATTCCTTGTTCCGAACATGAAACCATTTACAAATAAAGATTAATTTTCTACACTTAACAAAGTACAAGCGTTCTTGCTGATAGCGATCGATGAGGTTGTTGCTCCTTTAGCCCTTTAGCCAAGGAATGTGCAGTAAGGAGACGGAAGAGTCCTTTCATCCTTTTTTGCCCTTCTGATAAGACGTAACCCCTGGGATCATTGAAGTTGTAGTTTTGCAATATCGTTTACTGAGCGAGTTAGCTACGCGATATGTGCACAGTGTGTTTCCATAGTTTTTGATTTTACACTAAGCAAATCATTAAAATTGTACTTTTGCTCTGAACACATCAAACAATGTTCTGATCATATGTTGAAGTTAACAACATTTATTACAGTGTTCGATTCTAGTCTTGTTATGTTTTAATCTGATCTTCTTAGAACAAGGGTATTCCCTGACATGTTCTAAACACATGATGTATTGAGTACAGTGTTCGATTCTAGTCTTGATCACTTATTTTGTGTTCTGAACACATCAATCAATATTCTGATCACATGTTGTATCGAGTACAGCGTTTGATTCTACTCTTCTAATGTTTCGCAAGTCTAAAGATGCACAATAATGTTATCGCTGCACACGCTTGCCTTCGCGATGCAGGTTTAAACTTGTTCGATATAAAACTATGCCTTGACATAAGAGGCGCAGGAGGAGGTAGAGAAGGAGGAGGAGGAGAATGATAAGGCTTTAACAGCCTATGTATAGTCACCATTGTTTAAAGATGACAGCTGTCAAAAGAATTTTTCAAATTATCCGCCACCACATTTCAGCTAAAGAGGGCAGCAGGGTGCTCTGTTGATTTTGCACATAGAATTCCAAATTGCCCTACACCGCATGCATAACAGCAGCCGTTATCTTGCGCAGTAGCCTCTAAGCTAGCTTTCTTCATAAGACTAGCCGCCATCTTGCGCGAGCACCCTAGGCTGTCTCATAATGAGCTATGTATAGTCACCATTTTGTGTCCACCATCTTGCGTAAGCATCCCTAGGACGTCTCAAGCCACCTTGTGTCTCATAAGAGCAGCCACCATCTTGTAGAATTAGATAGCTGCCAATGCCAAAGGGCTTAAGTAGGAATCGAACCGTTGATCTCATTATTAGACTGTTTCTCTTGTTCCTGATACTCCGAACCTAAGTATTAGGCGGAAAATATTTGTCCGTTTTGCTCTACGATGCACCGTTTTCGAGATATTTAACATTTTGCATTTAACTCTCTTGGAGCCAGGCGGTACTGCGAGCGTCCGCCCTTTAAATTGCCAGAGCCGATGAGATCGGCCTTTAAATATCCGTGCGGAAGTTGCCAGAGCCGATTACATCGGCCGGCTGGAAATTCTGTGATATACATACTTTTTGGCAGTCTATAGTGACGTGCATACTTTTGTGACAACCTGTAGTAAAGGGGCTACAAGGTATAATGTGCCTGACCTTGCTTTGGAATTTCTAAGAGGGTGTTCTAGCTTTCACAAGAGTTGTTTCCTGTGTTTAGAAATACCGCTAACCGGTCAGTACAAGATTGCTTCTTGCAGTGAGTGTATTCTTGACAGCAGAATGGCAAGTGGATCACGTGATATATTTTCAGCAGGTATTGATGACGATAAATTAATGGAATATTTGGAACAATGCGAAGTGAACGCGGATGATTTATCGGATAGCGGTAGTGAATTTAGTTCAGAGAGTAGTGATGAAATTATACCAGACACGCCCCCGGGATCACCACAGCTAAAGAAGAGGCGTTTATTTGTTTCTAATGGCAGTAAAGCTACTGTGAATACTGTTGTTGATGAAACTAGTGATGACGATGATGATGATGATGATGATGATGATGATGATGATGTCTCTGGAGAACATTTTGTGGAAATTTCTCCCAATGAACCTGACAACGTTCCTCAGCCTGCTGTTTCGTTCATGGATATCTTAGACTATAATCGTTATATGGGTGGCATTGATACAAATGATATGATGGTGTATTTTTATTTAGATGAACGTAAAACTTTGAAATTCTGGAAAAAAGTTGCATTCAATATAATTTCGAGAATGGTCTTAAATGCTTATTTGATGTATTTAGAAAACTGTAACGGAAAGAAAATGACTAGGCTCCAGTTCTACTCCAGTATAATTGAATCTCTGAGTACTGAATGGTTTGAGAATAGACAAAAGATTATCACGAATATTCCCGTGTGTGGCGTAAAACTTTTGTCAGGTACATTAGAAAGACGGTGCGTTGTATGTAGCTCTCCGCAACGGAGAAAGAGGTCGCGAACTGTGTGCGTCAAGTGCGATAAAGGCCTGCATACTAAATGTGCAGCTCTTCATAAGTGCCCTAAATAAACAAAATATATTTGAAGTTCTACTTGAACAAAACATAGAGATTTTATATGACGTTGCGTTACGCTTTTTATTGTTCCTATTAGTGTTAGTGATAAGTGATTAGTGATAAGTGATTAGTGTTAGTGTAAATAACCTTAAGTGCTTCAACAGTGGTCTCAAACTTTGAAAAACATTATATAGCGGTGACGGGTCTTCTTCTCAAAAATGTTCGGTAAGTAAATTTATTTTGTCATTTTCCTTCTTTTTTACTAGTGACATAGTAAATTTGTGTTTGCATTTTTTGTTTTTCTTTTTCTCGTTCAGAGCAATTATTCTGTTCATAAATTAATTCTGTATCATTACGTAAATGCCGGTCCCCACGGGTCAAGTGTACTGTGCCTGCCTCTCACTCGGAGGTCATGGGTTCGATTCCCGGACAGGTGAGCGATTTTTACCTGGGTCTGAGTGTTGGTTCGTGGTCCACTCAAACTAAGTAACCCTAAGTGATGACAATCGAGGAGAGATCTTAGGCTAAGAGAGCTACCTTGGTCTAGAAAACCATGAATAATGAACGAGAGAATTCGTCCCACTGACCATGCGTCACCTCGTAAACTGCAGGTCTTCGGACTGAGCAGCGCTCGCTTAGTAGACCAAGGCCCATCACGGTTTTAGTGCCATAGATGTTTTAATTACGCATAATGTATTGTATTGTAAGATGTTTTTAAAAATAAATACTGAAACAGAAAACTAGAAAAGGGGATTTCCGATAAAATAAAAACTATAATCTCAACTATTATTTTTTACTTTTTAATAACTCAGAACTATTTTTATACAATCTACACCACATATATAAAATTTATCTTAAGTGTTTGCCATACATCGATATATACATGAATTTTATCGGTGAGTAAAATTGTCTTATTTTCATTAGGGACATACGTTTGAATTTTAATTTTTTATATTTTTATTTTTCGCGTTCAAAATAATTATTTTATAGAATTATATTTAGAAATAAATTCTGCATTTAGACGTGTATTCTTTTGTATCTTAGATGATATTTTCAAAGTAGATATTGAGAAAGAAAGTGCAAAAATGTTTTTCTCTTCCTAAAAGTAAACGTTTTCGACAACCATAATATCAACAATAATACTTTTTAATTATTTATATCACTCTAAATCAGTTGTTTATTTTATGTAGTCGACGTATAGAAAATTTCTTGCCGGTATTTGACATACACCGGTAGATATACGCGAATGTTAAAATGCACGTAATTCTACTAAAAACGGCCTGGCACTTTACAGTAGTAGAGTGCAGGCGGAGCTCTGGCCTCTTCCAGCTGCTAGTGAGCGGCCGATCAGATCGGCTCCTGGCTCCAAGAGGGTTAAGCCGTTTTCGAGATATTTATCATTTTGCATTTAAGCCCTAAATTTAATGAATCGAACTAGCACGACACGTTAGCCCCTAAGCTAGCTTTCTGCATAAGAGCAGCAGCCATCTTGCGCAAGCACCCTTCAGGCGTCTCATAAGGAGTCGTGTATAGCAACCATCTTGTGTCCGCCATCTTGCGCAAGCATCCTTAGGGTGTCTCTAGCCATCTTGTGCAAGGTCCCTTAAGCCGCCTCATAAGAACAACCGCCATCTTGCGCAAGCATCCCTAGGGCTTCTCATAAGGAGCCTTTTATAACCGCCATCTTGCGCAAGCATCCCAAGGGCGTCTCATAAGAATCTATGTATAGCGGCCATCTGGCATAAGCAACTTTAAAGAGTCATGTATAGCAGCTATCTTGTGCAATTAGCGTCGAGAGGTGGCTGTTGTAGAATTTTTGTTTTTAAATTATCCGCCACCATATTTCAACTAAAGAGCGCAGCACTGAGGTTTGCGATGTAAGATGGCGGATGACAGCTGACAAAAAGCGCGTGAGTTTGTTTACTAAACAAGAGCACGTGGAATATTTCAATTTGCCGCCACCACATTTCAAAGGTATCTAGCTAAAGAGGGCAGCACGGTGCTCTCTTGATTAAAGATGGCGGACGACAGCTAGCAGTACTTTTCAAATTGCCCGCTACTACAGAGGGCAGCATGGTGCTCTGTAGATTAAAGATGGTGGATGACAGCTGACGAAATTGCCCGCATGATAGCAGCACGGTGCTCTATTGATTAAAGATAGTGGATGATAGCTGTCAGAAAAGCACGTGGCTTTGTTTCCAAACAAGAGCACATAGAATTTTTCAAATTGCCGCCACCACATTTCAAAGGTATCTAGCAAAAGAGCGCAGCACTGTGGTTTGTGATGCAAGATGGTGGATGACAGCTGTCAGAAAAAAGCATGAGAGTTTGTAAAGCACGTGGAATTTGCCACCGCCACAAAGAGGGCAGCACGGTGCTCTCTTGATTAAAGATGGCTGCTGTCATGTGGAATTGCCTGCCACCACAGGTATCTAGCTGAAGAGGGCAGCACGGTGCTCTCTGGATTAAAGATGGCTGCTGTCAAAAAGCATTTTTCAAATTATCCGCCATCACATTTCAGCTAAAGAGGACAGCACTGTGCTCTATAGATTAAAGATGGCGGATGGTAGCTGTCAAATAAGCATGTAGCATTGTTTCCAAACAATAGCACGTGGAATTTTTCAAATTGCCGCCACCACATTTCAACTAGAGAGTGCAGCACGATGCTCTCTTGATTAAAGATGGCGGATGGTAGCTGTTAAAAAAGCACGTGGCTTTGTTTCCAATCAAGAGCATGTGAAATTTTTCAAATTGCTGCCACCACATAGAGTGCAGCCCTGTGCTCTCGTGATTAAAGATGGCTGCTGTCACGTGGAATTGTCTGTCACCAAAGTGCAGCACGGTGCTCTGTCGATTAAAGATGGCTGCTATCAAAAAGCATTTTTCAAATTATCTGCCAGCACATTTCAAAGGTAAGTAGCTAAAGAGGGCAGCACTGTGCTCTGTTGATAAAAAAAGATGGCGGATGTCAGCTGTCAAAAAGCACATGGATTTGTTTACCGATTCAAATCTCGCGCTAGTTAGGTTACGTTGGTACTACTGAGGTTTAGGCCCGTCAATATGGCAGTACAGAGGTTAGCAATGCGTTGTTGTCGATGACAGCTGTCAAAAAGCACGTGGCTTTGTTTACAAATTCAAATTTCCCGCCAAAAATAAAATTTCCCGCGGGAGGCTGAGGGGCCCCTGGGAGCCCGGAGGAGGAGGCGGCGCCCAAACCATCCAATTATACTACTCTCATCATTATCAGATACTGTCCTAACATACACACAAGCACCATAGGCAGCTTCTCAAGCGTCAGAAAAGCCATGGATTTCAATAACCTTATTCTTAGCAAAGGGCATTACATTTCTTTGCACTCTGAGTTCGTTAAGCAAGGGGAGCTCACTGTAGATAGCATTCCAGATTTCAATAATTTCAGATGAAGGTTCTAACACATCATCCCAATCAATTTTCAACTGTCAAAGAGACTGCAGGATAAGTTTACACTTAACTACGGCACATACTAACAATCCAAGGGGATCAAATATGGAAGCAATGATAGTGAGAATGCTTCTCTTAGTGACTTCCTTAGGTGCTTTCTTCAAATTTATTTGAAACTAAAACTCATCACATTTAGGATGCCACACGATACCTAATGTTTTAATAGCTTCATCCTTAGTGAGGTTACAAGGTGACAACATTTCTCTATCCTCTACAGAGACATTGGCAAGAGCTTCTGGACAATTTGACGTCCACTTTCTAAGATGAACATATGCAATATCAAGCACAGAAGAAATTTCTGATTGAAGCTCCTTAGCTTCTTCAACTGAACTAGTACCTGTCAGGAGGTCGTCAACATAAAAGCAAGAGCGAATGATCTCTGATGCAGTGGGGTGAGATTCCTTGTGTTCATCAGCAAGTTGAACTAGACATCTCATGGCAAGAAAAGGGGCGGAACTTGTACCGTATGTGACAGTAGTAAGACGGTAGTCCTTATTTTTCTTCATCAGTAGATTCACGCCAGACAATTTTCTGAAGATTTCTGTGGTCAGGATGAATTAGCACACATCTGTACATCTTAGCAATGTCAGCCGTAAGAGCAACAAAATAGGTTCTGAACCTTAAAACAATGGACAGCAAGTCAGGCTGAATAGTAGGACCAACCATTAACATAGAATTCAATGCTATCCCATTTGATGATACACAACTTCCGTCAAAAACAACTCTCAGCTTCGTTGTAGTGCTAGAATCCTTGAGCACACAATGATGGGGCAAATAAAAGCTTAAAGAGTTAGAGGTCTCTGGAGGTGCAATTTCCATGTGACCCATTTCACTGTATTCACGAATGAAATCTATATACTTCCTTTTCAAGTCTGGAAGCTTAGCAAATTTATTTTCCATTTGTTTGAGCCTTCTAACTGCATTATGCTTAGACTCAGCCACAGGTGGCACTTCCGTACGAATAGGAAGTTTGACAACAAACCTACCAGAATCATCTCTTTGAACACTATTCACAAAGTGTTCTTCACAAGCCCTTTCTTCAGGAGTAAGAACTGGTTGATGAAGTTCTTCAAGCTCCCAAAACTTTTGAAGTTTAGAGTCAATAGAATCAAGTTTCACAAGATTGGCACGACGAGCCTTGGCATTATTCTTAATGCACGACTCAGGGAAAGTGCCTGAGAGCACCCAACCAAATTCGGTATCTAATAAGGCGGGATAACCCTTCTTATGCAAAATATTAGAAGACACAATTTCATAGTAGACATCAGCACCTAGCAAAATATCAATAGTAGAGGGCTGATTAAATGTCCTATCACTCAAAATAATATCATCAGGAATAACCCAATTGGAACAATCAATTTCTTGCGCAGGGAGTGGACTTGTGATCGTGTTTACGACTGCACAGTTCAACTTCAATGTATAATCTGATACATTTGAGAACAAAACGAGGTTACATGTGGAACTTACAGGAGACACATTCGAATTGCCTATACCAACAATAGGTAGACGACAAGACCTAGTACGGATACCAAGCTTCTTGACAAGATCAGAAGTCACAAAGGATAATTGAATCGCAGAGTCTAACAAAGCTTTAACTAGTATAATCTCTCCTGAGCTATTTTTTACTCCTACACACGCTGTGCTCAGCAAAACATTAGAACCTAGTCCTGAAACAACCTTCATAGCAGTGGGTGAAACAATTATTATAGAACTTGTAGAATTCATATGATTATTGTTATTATTGGGACTTGCTTGTTCCTTGTGAACCAGTAAGTTGTGGGGCCATTACACTGGGGGCACTTGTTTTGCTTACACTGTTTAGAAACATGAGAAGCGGAAAAACAAAGATAACAAAGTTTATTTTCCCTCACAAACTTGCGACGGTGATCAATGTTTGCTTGTTTGAACTTTCTACAATCAGAAATGCTGTGATTATCAAGTTTGCAAAACCTACAATTCAAGGAAGTGCCATTGTTGGCAATATGAAGGGCTTTTAGGTTGGATAAGTCTCGCTTTTGCTCAATAACAGGTTTCTTGCATTCTGTTAGCTCTAGTGTTTGACATTTTCTTTCCAAGAAATCAATCAAATTATTTAGTGTGGGAATATCAGTAGAGGCAAATTTGTTTTCCCATTCACTTCTAAGGTTGGACTTGATCTTACTTAGAAGCAATTCCTGTAGCAAAATTTCATGTAGTGGAACTTGACCCTCCAAATTGTCAACAGCACTAAGATTAGGGATTTTACTTGGTTTATCAATTTGCGATATTCAACGGAAGATCCACTAGTACAATTATGGAGATTGAGCAAATGTTTTACGTGCTGTGAAACAATCAAGCGTTTGTTATTGTACCTCTCATCACTTAAATTCCAAGCAACAGTGAAATTATCAGCACATATGGATAGGTTATCTAACAAATCCCTGGGTTCGCCTTGAAGAGACGACAATAGGTAGTGTAGTCTTTGCACATTGTCAATGCGGCTATTGTTAATAACTAAGCTTTGAAAGGTGTTCCTGAAACTCAAGTATTTTGTCAAATCTCCTTTAAAAACAGGCAATTCAATGGGAGGGAGCTTCAAGCTACAGTTGGACCGAGTAGAGTTATAAGAAATAATGGATGCATTGCTTGGACTTGTGGGTCTTTCAAATGAGCAAAGCAATTCCTGAATCCTAGCAACTATTGCATGATATCTGTTTTCAAATTCATCATGCTCTCCAAAGTGAGTTTCGCTAGATTTTGAGTCTAATTCACATTCTAGATACTCCATAACAATGCTGAATTCCTTCCAAATTTCTGGCAGCCTATTTTGCCTAGAAATTAGTTCGTGATGATTGATGTAATCTTGCTTTAAGTAATTTTCAAGGTGAGTTAATGACCTTTTAAGTAGACCACGTTTTTGAACAGCCTTTGCTTCGGATTCAAACACCATGATGAATAGTTGAGGTAATCAATTATTGACAAGATAATAATAGAAATCAATCTTACAACTATGGTGACTATACAAACAATAAGCTCTATATTCAGTGAACTGCATTCATTTTGTATTGTTAGAATGAGTGACAGTCTTTGAATGGAACCAACAACGTAGGTAGATGCACAAAAGCATGAAGTAACGTATAATAAACCGCGTACGTTCTAAAAGATGCAAAATACACAAAGCGGCCCAACAAAGCAGTCACCAAGATCCAAAAGAGAAGTCGCCTCCAAAATCACACAGATTTTTGATCCACTAGGACTCGTGGGTCCAGTAATTATCAAAGGGAGTTGTTGATGCAACACTTATGGGTAGATGGATTTGAATGGGATCAGCCATTGTCTCGAGAGCACCTTCAGATTTGGAACGAGTATTATACGTCATTAGAAAGATGATAGAGATATTAAGATCGACGGGTATTGACCAATGCGATTTACGCATTATTAGCGCACTGTACTGGAATCAAACCGCAGATGTCAAAATCGACCAAAGAACATCAGAAGCGTCTACAATCAGAAAAGGTGTTTGTCAGGGTTGTGTGCTGTCACCTCTCTTATTCAACATTTATTCTGAGGCAATATTTAAGGAGGTATTGTTGGAGGAAAACAGCGGGATAGTTAAAATGGACAGGCAATTAACAATATCAGGTACGCAGATGATACTGTTATCATAGCAAATGAATTACCTGTGCTCCAACGCATGATAGACAAATTAGTCCAGCGCAGTGAAGAGTTTGGCCTGTTTGTCAACGCTTCCAAGACCAAAGTTGTAGTCTTCTCTAAAAGAAAAATTCCAGCAACCCTGTCAATAAACGGCAGTAAGATTGAACAAGTATCCTCCTTCAAATACTTGGGTACTGTGCTAGATGAGGAATGTGATTCCAAGAGGGAGATAAAATCTAGAATAGAACAGGCCAGGAGGCAATTTTTTAACATGAAACAGCTATTTACAAAATCGGACCTAAGTGTGCAATTAAGAATGCGAATGATTCGGTGCTATGTATTCTCCATTTTTCTCTTTGGATGAGAAAGCTGGACCCTTGACCAAAATCTAGAAAAAAGAATTGATGCTTTTGAAATGTATCTATATCGCCGCCTACTCCAAATACCGTGGGTGCTGAAAATTTCAAATGACGAAGTCCTTCATCGCATGAAGAAACAAAAAGAACTATTACTTACTGTTAAAAAAGAAAAACCCAATATCTAGGTCACATTATGAGAGGCGAGAAGTACCAGCTATTACAACTCATCATTGAAGGTAAAATACAGGGGAAAAGGTCTGTTGGCAGGAGGAAGAATTCATGGCTGAAGGACATCCAAAGATGGCACAACTGCACTTCAGAAGATGCTTTCCATGCTGCAACATCACGTCCAGAGCTGGCTATGTGGACCGCCAACCTCCGCTAGGAGAAGGCGCCTCAAGAAGAAGAAGAAAGACTGAACAACATCAGAATTATGAGAAACATAAATCCTGGGAATTGCTCTGGCTCTTTTGATTTGTTTGGATTTAGTGATGCTTTAGAGAAGGCGTTTGGAGCATGCATTTATGCAGTTTGTCAAACGCAAAGTGGTCTCTACATTTCAAATTTACTTTGTGCGAAGACGTAAGTAGCTCCTTTAAAAACCATTTCGTTGCCAAGACTCGAATTGGAGGCAGCCCTTCTTCTTGCACAACTTGTCAAAACAACAGTGAGTGCTGAAACATGCTCTTTTAGCATGTTCATAACATGTAGGTTTATCTGTGATTGCTAAGAGCTTGCATTAGCTCTCGTTTGACTTCACTAAACTGGCTATTAACTCTTTCCCAAACTGTACCGCAGAGGGCAGCGCCCCTGCTTTGTAAACGGATGGTCCTTCCTTCCGCGAGTCATTGGCTTTTATCTCCTTGACATGATGTCTTTGTTGTTGTTAGACCTGAAGGAAAGAAAGAAAGATGGAGTCGCCTCTACTCGGAGTAGCATTTTTGAATTATCGATGGGTTTTTATCAGGTTTAAACTCTGCCTGTATTCATATTCTGATTTTTAATTGATCAGCTTCAACCTCAGGTAATGTGAGCTGTGTTTTCACTTTTATTTTATGTTTATCTTGTGGCCGTTTCAAGTGCCTTGTAATCGCGACTGACTGATATACGTCTTTGCCCCGCGATATGAATGGGTGTGTGTTTGCGGGCATTATTGTGGTGGTGGTGACGAGGTAACTGGGTCTCTACGAGAATGATCATTATGTGCACGACATTATAATTCTTTATTGCCACCAAATGTTAGTAGGCTCTGGGTGTCGACACGGAGATACGTCGTACCCAGCGCCTGTGTTGGTGGGCTTGTACGTGGGCCGTGGGTCCATGTCGTCCTGCTTACAACATATTTGCAGTGTGCACGTTTCTACGTCGTGTGTGGGAACTTACTTATAGCCAGGTGAGTCATACTACATGTGTTTACGATCTGTTTTGAAAAGAGGTTATTGACCCTATTCTTGCCCGATATCGACAATCCCTGAATGTTTGTGTGTATGTGTGAGAGCGAGCGAGGGGCTGAAAGGATGTCGTATCGGTCAGTTAATTTATGTTTCCTTTTTATTTATTCCTCGTACTCTTGTTTTTTCACTTCGAATGCGGCGTTTATTATTTTTGTCTTGGTCTATTTTATGTCCGTTTCGCTCGTTCTTATGGCTGCCATTTTTGGTTTCATTTTAATTTGGGTGATGCGCACACCCGCTTTATTTTCTTTGCCTTTTGTGTGCTCCTTGGTAAAGAGACGCTGCACCCCCGGCCATCTCGATACCTTCATTGTTCGCTCTACTCCGAGAGGCTGCGTGATCTTTTATCCTTGTGATGGTCATTGTTGATGCTGTAATAATGATGGAGGCTTGAGTAATGTTTAGTAAATAAAATGTGAACTACTTCGCGGAAAGAAATGACCAATATAAGTCCGTGAGTATCTTTTCTGTCAATGATTTTTTCAATATGTTGTGAATATATTAATCAAGCAGTGAGCAGATCGTAAGGTATTGTTTATCCATATGTTTATGGTATGTTGTGCTCGAACTGTTATGATGCTAGCTTCTACTAACCTGAAGGACAAAAGCACGTATGTAAAAATGTTTCATTTTTTCTTGGCTGGCTTCTTTTCTTGCATTTACATTTTTATCTTAATAAACCCTCATTTAATTTTATTTGATTTTTATTGCTGGTAGTTAATTTCCTTTTCCTTGTCATGAATTATTATTATTAATCAACGTCTTCAGTTCGAAGCTGTTATCTGCCTCTCCTGATCGGAGTCCACGTCCTCGAATCTCTTGTCGTGTTTTTATGTATTGGGTTCGGTGCAGTGCTTTGAAAGAAAAGATTGGTCAGATCAGATTATGGAGTGACAGTACAATTGTTTTGGGATGGATCAACACTGAGCCAAGGCGGCTGAAGACATTTGTGGCAAACAGGATTGCCAAGATTCAAGAAGCCACTGATGCAACCACCTGGAAGCATGTTCCTTCGACTGCAAATCCAGCTGATCTTCTCTCAAGAGGAATTACTTCAGCAGAACTCGAAGATAAAAAGCTGTGGTGGAGTGGACCTTCTTGGCTTCGCACACAACGTCAACAACCAGAGAATTCAGAAGAATCTGAAACAGAACTACCAGAGCTGAAGGTCACAGCAGTTACGTTGACAGCAACATCGACCGGCATTCTACTGTATAAATTCTCGTCATTTCCGAAATTATGCCGTATCGTAGCATATTGTCAAAGATTCATTTATAATTGCAAACTCAAAACGCCAGAAAGGAAAAAGGGTTCACTAGCAATACAAAAAACTTGTAAAGCAGAGAAACAGGTAGTCAAATGGACACAATTAGAAGCATTCCCTCAAGTACTGCATTGCTTAATTAATAATCAAGATCTCCCAAAGAAGAGTTCTCTAAAGTCACTCAGTCCGTTTCTGGATAGTGACGGATTGATTAGAGTTGGAGGAAGGCTTCGTTATTCCGAGCTAACATCAGAACAGAGACATCCTGTGCTTCTACCAGCAAATCATCACATCACCAGAATGATCATGGAAAATGAACGTCGTCGTCTGAAGCATTGTCCCCCAGAGCAACTCGACAACGATATTGGCCTATCAGCCGCAGAAGAGAAGCGAAAAGAATTGTCAAGAGGTGTCTGAAGTGCTTTTGTTACCATCCTACAGTTCCAGAGGTACGCATGGCAGATTTACCAAAAGAAAGGGTTACGTTAGTTGTTCGACACTTTGTTACCACAGGAGTGGACTATGCAGGTCCAATATCTGTAAGAGAAGGCCACAGAAGGGGCCTCATTCATACTTACAAGAGTTACGTAGCTGTATTTACATGCTTCAGTACCAAGGCAGTGCATTTGGAGTTGGTGTCAGAGCTAACGACCGAAGCTTTCTTAGCTGCACTGCAACGATTTACGGCGAGAAGAGGTTTGTGCAAGCAGCTTTTCTCTGATAACGGGAAGAATTTCGTTGGAGCAGCCAACGGACTACAAGATATCCAGTCCTTTTTGGAAAAGGGGTCAACGACCATTACCTCCTCACTCGCTCAGCAGCAGATACAGTGGAGTTTCATTCCTCCCCGGTCACCCCACTTTGGGGGATTGTGGGAAGCAGCTGTAAAGATGATGAAAAGACATTTGCTGACTGAAACACAGAGACGCGTGCTAACTTTCGAAGAAACCTACACTATTCTTTGCGATATAGAGGCTGTATTAAATTCACGTCCCCTTACTCCCTTGCCAAAAGATCCAAATGATTTAGAAGTCTTAACACCAGCACATTTTCTTCTAAGTGACTCGATCGTGCAACCTGTGCAAAGGGATTTGTTGAGAGAACCCGATAACCGCTTGTCACGTTGGCAGCACTTGCAGGAAATTCGGCAGCGGTTGTGGCAGAGATGGCAGCGAGAACACCTGCAGGAATTGCAAAAACGCGTCAAGTGGCATGATACCAATCGACGTATTGATGTTGATTCTTTGGTGCTATTAATTGAGGACAACGTCCCTCCTCTAGAGTGGCCCAGAGGTAGGATAGTTCAAGTTCACCCTGCACGAGATGGTGAGGTGAGGGTTGTCACCGTTTGGACGGCTGGTGGAACTTTCACCCGAAGCATCAAGAAAATATGCCCTCTTCCCATTGATGTGGATGACAAGGAGAACTGAATTCAAGATTTCCTGTGATATTTCTAACTGTGTGTTATTTTTCATCCAAGATATAATTTCAATATTATTTTCTTTTAATCATAAAAATATGATGTATAGAGTTTTTTATTAACGCATATGTTAAGAATAAGTATTTTTACAATAGGTATAAGATTACAATAGTTAGTTGAAAGAACTCCTTTCAAGGGGGGCAAGATGTTATGAAGAGACTTTTAATTTTTGTAAATGTATTTCATTAATTGAAGTTGGCACTTTCCAAGCCTATTACCGATTGGTCAGATGATTTTGTATTGTTGAAAATGGTTACGCAAGCAACAGTCATGTCCGTCATCAAGTTGTGATATCGCATCATTAAGACATATCAAATGCAATAAAGTATAGAAGGCACCAAGTTCCTTTACTTCAAAATCAAAAACAAACAGTAAGAATACTGGAATTAATCTTGCACATATGAATGTAAATAATTATAATAAGCTTGATATCAGTATCGATAGGTACATTTATAGTTGCATTGATATTTTTTTTGAAAACATAATTAAGAAACATATTATTTATCTCATGTCGTGAAGAAGTTATAATGAAAATCCAAACCAAAAATTTCAAAAGAGAATCCAGTGGATGTCCCAAAGCCAGCCCAAATAATACTAACAGGAAGATATTACACTCCCTCCATGATAAATAAAGAATTATCCCTCTCTTACCCAATGAAACATATTAAAATAATGAAAATGGTTATATGACCGGATGATATTCAGTTAAATGAATATAATATGATCAATTCAATTATGTTTACCATGAAGATTACGAGTTCAAGAATGATATTATAATATGAATCCAATTTCTTTTCACTATTGCTGATAATTTAATTCCTATTTTAATTATAAAACATTAGCATGCTAATAAATTAGATCTAGGCTTATTTATGTGTTTTTTCCCAAAGTAACTTATAATACGTAGAAATAGGATAGTATTAGAGCTATTTAAGGTTAGATATGCTGAGTAATGAACCTCATATCAGGTTTTCACCTACTTGCGGGGGAATTGAATGACTGATTAGAATCATGACTACTCTTCAACGGAACCTACGACTTTGTATAATTTGAGAGTTTAATGAGATGTTTTACCCTGAGAACCGAATGTATACCTCCGACCATCGTACTTATACATGCGAGAGGCCCCCGCGTACATGATGGTTATCTTAGTTTTGGGTCATTTGCAGCCGAGGCATGATATTATGATCACCCAACGAGAGTTATATGAGTAGATAGGTGCCGATGACAAGAGAGAAGATGGTAGGAAAGGTGTAATACGTAAGTAAGGATATGACGCTGAAGCGAACTCACGACTATGGCAAGATACTACACTGTAAGTGTTTTTCCAACTCATCCTTAACTTGTTCCAACTAGTGAACTGAATATTTCAAAATGTGAAGTGCGTACCGTAACAGGATGTAACTTTGCATCAACTAAACTCTACGTTTTACCCCTGCGGTGTTTGAACACTTTTCGAGTCAAAAAACTTTTATATAAACTACTTTTGTTTACCAGGGACTTGCACCTGCTGTGAATTAATATTAATTCTTATTCTTGGAAATTGTAAATTTAATACTGAATGATTGGTAGCGGCTTTCTAGCCTTAATAAGTAGGGGTTAATGCATTGTTTTGGCAGGGTTATTAACCAAACGAGATGCTGCAAGAATGTGGAACAAACGTTCGTTTTCCATCTTAATTTTCCTACTTCTGGGTAATATTATTAAATTAATTTGTTTGGTATTTTCGTGATTTTTCGACGTCCTGTTTTTCTTTTGTCCCTTAATATGTACATGCCTATTGTTATTTGGTGGCCTATGATTGGCCATTTTCCTTAACTACCTAGCGTATTTTAGTTCCCATGGGAATATTATGTTAATTGATGGTGATGCTGATTGTTGATGGATGTTGGTGGAAACGAATTGATTTCCCTGTTATGAATTTAGTATTGTGGGTTGTTTAACCTGTTTTTCTTTTAATTAATTTTGACATTTTTCTCTCCCTGCTGGCATATTTTCCTACCCTGTGTCGCGGAAATTATTATTATTATTTAGGGGTAAACTAATTCTTGGAAAATTGATCGTAATACATTACCCTTCCTTGTGGGAGCTCCTTGGAATAAATAATTTATTAAGGTGCGCTCGAAAGAGCATTACTTAACCTAGTAAAACATTTACAAATTAGCAATTTTTTATATTTTATATTCTCAGTTCAAAGCTTTAGAGTTTTCCCTACTATATTCGGTGATTTATTTCACTCTTTTCGGACATTCCGTTATATGATATAAACTGCACTTCTGACCACAGAGGGTGCAAACGCACTCATTGTTTGGTATTACCAAGTTTCGGCAGAGACATAATGTTGTGACTATACTTCAAGGGCAATTTTTAAAATAAGATCACTAGAAATTAAGGCCTAACTGGAATCAAAAGTTTCAAAATATCACCTTGTCCCTGAAAGTTTAGACAAAGAAACCCCTAGTAAAACATTGCCATGATTGAACCAAATATAACCATACTGTAGAACATAATTCATAACCACTACCACTGCCCTAAGCTGATTGCATTGGAGTATGCGAAGCACATCCTTGAATGTACAAATAAGCTCTGCCCCACTTGTAGCATTATAATGAAGTTAGACATTATTATAAGCATCTCGACATGTTCATTAAGGCTCGTCTCTACCCCATTTAATCCTTCTAATCTGAATGGGTTGCATCCACCCAGATTTAATATTCAATTGCTTGTAACTGACAAAATATGAACTGTATATGCCAAAAAACTTGTGTATTTGTTCATCTCCTTTAGTAGGTATTGACATGATTTAAAAATATTTTTCAGTTGCTGACTACTCTACCAGTTCAAAAAATTACATATATGATGAATGGATCAAATGGACATATCCATTAATATCACTGCTGCCCTACCTGCTGGTCACTACACAAACAATGTTGGACTACCTCCACGACTAGGGAGTGCTGCATTGTTTCTGTGATCAAATATGGCTGGTCATCAGCGGTTAATGAGAAATCTATATGAAATTAGTGAGAGTAAACATGAAGAGGAAGCTGATGATGCATTGGCTGATCCTGAATTTGTGTTTTCCAAAAAACTGATGACGATCACGTTTCTCTGGAGGGAGAAGAAAATGACGAGCTCCAAGTATCTGGTTATAAACTACAAGATGAGATTGACTCTGTACAAAAAGAAGTGTACATATCTCGAAATGGGACGGAATGGAGAAAACAACCATATTGACAATCAGGTGTAAGGTATGTTCCACATTCAGCAGAACCCCTATTTAACGTTTTTACAGGGACCTGAATTTTTATTGTTAAATGGGGGTTAACATATATTGTGCCATCATACGTTGTTTACACAATGACAGCAATAAAAGAAGGAGATATCTACATTATACACTGTACTGTAGTTAGAGTTTGTTCTTCATTTTGGCAATTTTTTGTTGGTGAATGCAAATCTCTTCAGTTTAAGGTTTTTCTTATAAGGTTATGCATGATTTTTCATAAAAGGCAGGAAAGATACCGAACTCACACAAACCCATTACAATTACTACAGAACAGCAATCAGTTTGTTTAAACATTATTGAGGATGTTTTCCAAGCAGCAGCCGACTCATTAGCATGTATTTTCTAATTCCAATAGACTGAACACCCATATTACATTTCCTTCTTAAGAACTGCAATAGCATCAGTCCAGAGGATTGTTGCAAACATGGCCAGTTTCCTATTTCAAGCGGCATCACCTAACCTAGGTATCAATTGCAAGAAATCAGCTTCATTTCCCGTATCAAATCCTATTTACAAAGAAACAGTAACAGTAAAAATGTCCACCTATTTGATATTTATATTTGCATTAAGCAAATCAATTAATCACACACAGTACATGTTTCATTCCATTTTGAAACATCTTCAGCTGTATTACATTGCTTAGGTGAACTCATTAAGTATATATCTTTTTACGAACATCTCAAACAGGTACCTTGTTTTTCTTAAAATCTACATAAATTTAACATTTGAAATAAATTAAAATCAATGTGGATGGTTAAGAAAAGACTACAGGCCTTATGGGCCTGCTGCCTTCCACTGTTGCCATACACGCTCACTCAACGCGGCTCGGACACTGCTTGTGAAATACAGTGATGACATAAAATTATACATCGCTTGGTACAGCTGTTGTAAATGTCAGATTGTCTCCAGTCATTAATGAATTAATGAAATTACTGTCATGACATTTCGTTTTGCCATAACGTTTCTAAGGATAATAGCCACTGACTGTATCATTCGAAATAGAGTAAGAGTTTGAACATGCGGGATGCAAACTAATAAATAATAATAATAATAATAATAATAATAATAATAATAATAATAATAATAATAATAATAATAATAATAATAAGCCAGCCCAGAAACCGAAATGATAGTCTTGTTTCTTATATCTGAGAACGTTTCATGATCGTTGTTGCTTTAAGGGAGCGCAGTGCTGAGTCTAATAGCCGCCAGAAATATTTCATTATTAAGGCAAATACTGTGTGGTTACAACACAGGAAGCTGACGGCGAGATATCTCTATCTCGGTGATGTATCCTTCAGCTCATTTCATATACATTTACTCGTAAGTGACAACAGATGCAAGGGCTTCATGTTTATCACAAAATACGATAACTTAAATATTCTTCCGCAACATAAAATACAGAATGCTGAATGACCTATTCGTATGATTTCTTAAAATCAGGTAGTTCGGGGTTGCTGTTTACGGAAGTGAGGATTGTGTTCAGAGTTGGCGGTTCATCTCTAAAATAGAATTCATGAACAGTGCGCCGTATTCCACTTCTGACAAAATCATCGTATTTAATGAGTCTGGAATTACTGCGTTCCTTTCCCGCTTCTTGCTGGGACTCTGGAATGGCCCTTCGCTGGCTTCCTTCCTTACTTTGAAGACAGAAGACCTCGAAATTCCTAAAAACTTTGCGGCTTTATCTACTACCCAGTTTACACTTCGTCCTGGATGCTTTGTTTTCAAATATGAAAATGAATTAAGCACCATTTGCCGTTCCTTTCTCCTCACAACTTCACTACCTCTCCTTTTCACATGTTCAGCTATAATTTAAATGTATTACTCGCTGATTGATTATATAAAATACTAAACAGAAAAAGACAATACACGATACACACAACAAAAAGCAATGCAATACACGAAAAATGAAACACAATATACTGTATTTAGAACAAAACACTATGCGCCCCAGGAAGACGATCACTTCACTCTGCCGAATATCTCCCTTACATAAGCAATCACTGTAATGAGTGACACACACAAAAAGGGAAACATGCCGCACTGACCTCACCAATGATGATTCGCAGTGGTTAAGCTGAGTTATTACACGTGTTGACCACTGTACACACTTCCGCACTACACTCTGAAATGTGGCGCGCAGTGCGACAAGCATGGCCGGCTGTTCCGTGTACTGAACCCCATTTACGATATTTAAAAGGATAAACTCAAAGATATCAAAATGATTTTACGTCTTCTTTAGTATTGTATGGCACAACCAATGCTTGTTTCATAAGAAAAATTATACATTTTGATAGGAATTCATTATAATTTTTATATACATGTAGAACTAAAATGGGTAACACCAACAGAAGTAAAAGCCCATAAGGCCTGTAGTCTTTTCTTAACGCTGGATGCTCTATAGGAGTGGGAAGGAAGCAGCTGTGGCGTTAATTAAGGTACATCCCCAATACTTACCTGTTATGAAAATGGGAAACCATGGAAATCCATCTTCAGGGCTGCCGACAGTGGGGTTCGAACGCACTATCTCCCAGATGCAAGCTCACAGCTGCGCGGCCTTAACCGCATGGCCAACTTGCCCGGTTGGACCTCAGACTCTGTAGGCATAGTTTTGGCTACTGACTTTTGGGACTGTAATGATGTTGTGTTGGTTGACTGACCGCCCCAATGCACTGTGGTCACACATGAGAGGTCCTGCACGGTCCTTACGAAGCTCAGAGTTGAAATCCAACGAAAACGTTCTGGTTTTGTCTCAGAAAATATTGCCCATTCAGCTCAAAGAACGCAGGATTTGCTGCAGAACTTCAAAAGGGACCTTTTTCCCCATCAACCTTATTCTGCGGAACTTGCCCCGAGTGATTTCCATCTCTATCCACAACTCAAGTTGCACCTTGGGGGTAAGCGGTTTGCAACTGATGAAGAGGTGGAAGAGGAAGTGCACCGCTGTCTACAGAGATGGGACCTGACCCGGTATGATGAAGGTATCAAGAAACTGCTGCCAAGATAACAAAATGTTTGGACTGAAATAGTGACTATGTGGAAAAGTAGTGTACGAGTTCTAGAATGAAAATTAAATATTTCTCAAAGGTAAATAAAACCAAGCACCATGGGGCAACAGCCCCCGTAGGGCCATGGCTTACTAAGTGACCACTGCTCAGCCCAAAGGCCTACAGATTACGAGGTGTCATGTGGTGAGTACGAACAATCCTCTCCGTCGTTATTTTAGACTTCCTAGACCAGGGCCACCATCTCACTGTCAGATAGCTCCTCAATTTTAATCACATAGGCTGAGTAGACCTCCAACCAGCCCTCAGATGCAGGTAAAAATCCCTGACCTGGCCAGGAATAGAACCCGGGGCCTCTGGGTAAGAGGCAGGCATGCTACCCCGACACTGCAGGGCCAGCACAAGTGTAAATAGCCTGCGTGTATTTTTTGTAAAATAGGGAAACCTATTTATCAGATGGCCCTCGTATACTACGAGACCTTTAAATTTTTCACTTGGATTCATGAAACATTTTGACACTACAGGGGTGCAGGAGGGACTGTGATCAAAAGCTTACATTCTATTACAAGTTAGTTTACTAATAAAAGCGAATTAAAGTATAAAATTGCAGAATATACTCACTTATCCCATTTAATACAGAAGAAATCGAACAGTAGCTGAACTAAGGAAAGGAAGATAAAATGATGCAAAAATGGAGAGTTTGTTAAAGATGAAGCCATACTTTCCATTGTAGACTTAGTTAAATGTAACAAAAAACTTTCTAGTTTGTCAAACATACAATTTTAACATAAATTATTACACTATAAACATACCCGTAAAAAATAAACACTCTATTATACAAAGAATGACATGTTTCATTCTACAAGAACATCCTCAGATTCTATGAAATCACACTAAATATGCATATATGTACAGCATTGTTTACGTTGCATAAACTTGTCAATGATAGCGAGTTCAGTGATAATATGAGCCAGTACTGACAAATAAGAAATTTACAAGTATTAATATATCGAGAAAACTCCTGAACTTATCAACACTGCCAATGCCAACTTTGTTGTCACCAAATACTATTTCAGGACTGTGGTCATGGAGAGGTAAATGGAAAGTTTTGAGTATAGCACAAACCTTACGGATAGGGGAAGGGAAGCATGAGAGGGGAGTGCCGAACATTGTGGATCCATCCTACTGGATGTTAAAATCTAGTACACTGTACCATGGAGAGGAGAGGGGGAAGTAGGATGGAACGAGTGGAGCACTGTGGAATACTCTTTCCACACTGGAGAGGGGAGAGAAGGTTATTAACCTACTTCATGTTATAATGTACTTTTATGTAAGATGGATGAATGCAACTGAATGATTTTAGATGAATAATGTATGGAATTGAAATAGAGAATATCTATAGGATATTATTGTGATAAATGCCAATTTAATGAGTAAGTATGGTCCAGATATTATGTGAGTAGAGCGATGTGCGGGGAATTTTTTAAGTGTGCATGGTCATTTAAGTTGGTTACGTTAGCACTTTTTGCGATGTAGATCTCGATTGCTTTCCTCATATTCGAAGATTTTATTTTATTTTCAATGTGTAAAATGTTTAGATCTGTGTTGATGTCTGTGAAATAGTGTGAACTGTCGTACATGTGCTCCCCAAAGGCTGAATGCTGATTATATCTGATCGTTTATTGTGTTCTTTGAATCTTGTGTGGAAATTTTGTTTTGTCTGACCTATATAGGTGGCATTGCAGTTATGTTCTTGGCACTTGAGTTCATAGAATCGTGACTTTGAGAAAGGGTCTTTTTTGTTTAGGTGCACTTGTTGATGTGTCTCTGCAGTGTGTTGTTCATCCTAAAGGTTAATTAAAACCCTGTATCCTAAAGATATAACCTACTTTTTATGTGTTATTATTAATGTAGTTGAGAACCAAGTGTGGTGGTTTTCCAGGGACTTTTCTTTTGTTTGTTTAATGTTTTATCTACTCTGCCTGGAGGGTGGTTGTCTTCTTTCATGATTTGTTTAACAATTCGTGCCTCTTCATTGAAATCCATTGTGTTCATTGGTATGGAAACAGCTCTGTGTATCATTGTATTCAATCCTGCTATTTTAGTGTGTACGCATGGTTAGACTCGTCAATAGCATGCAACACCTGAGTGGGCTTGCTGTACACTTTGTAAGACAGGTTGCCATTATTCCTGCTGATTGTGGTGTAATTTTCTTATTAGATTCTTGCTCCATTGTGAAGCTGGTGGAATTTTGTAAATAATTTAGTGTGTTTAATAACTGGTGTGCATTACTGAAGTCATTATCATATGCACATGATGTCACCTACATACCTGCTCCAGTATAATATTCTTTTTGAATGCTGATACGTTTAGAAGATGTTTTCAAAGTTAATCAAAAGAATGTTTGCTATTATACCTTATAATGGTAAGCCCATGGCTAACCCTTCTTTGTGGCAATACACCTTGTCAGTGAATGCAAAGCTATTTTGGTGTAGCATTGTTCTAATAAGGCAAATTATTTCTTTGGTTTCCTGCAGTGAAGTATTTTCTTTATGAAGATTTTCGATAATTTTAATAGATTCATCTATTGTTACGTTGGTGTACATGTTAGTGATGTCAAAGGGTATCTTTAACCCTTTACCACCCATATTTTTTCTCCACTTATCCCCAGGTTTCAACCTATTAATTAGGAAACATTCAAACAGAGCACACCGTTTCAGAAAAGGTTAAATATTACAAAAAATATTGATCACAATTTATTCAAATTTTCAATAATATTAGAAAATATGCCATCATTTACAACATTTAACATACCATCATGTCCATTTCTCTATTCGTTGAGTCATAAGTTTGTCGGTTCAAACCCCCACCCGTGCTGGAGATACTCAACACTGAGGTAGGCTGTATTTGTCACATTCTCATGCTGTCTAAATCCCCCTAAACCAATAAAGATGAGATTCTGGAAGTGTAATGGTGACCTTGTATATCAACTTTAATTTCCTCTAGCAAGTGTCTTCCCATTCTGTTTCTATTTTACTGAAATGGGCCTGTTTGATTGCTGCATTAATATATACGCAATCGGTAATGTCAATGAATAGATTGTCTCCGCCTAACAAATGTAAAAATATAACCTATTTCTCATAATACTCTTTTGAAATTATTGATAGGTTCAACATCATCCATATAATCATTGAATAATGAAACAAAATGTTTGTGTTATCTGAACTGCAGCCGCATCATCATCAGGTCCGATTTCTAGATATCCGTTTTCACTTATATCACAGTTATCAGTAAAATTATCTTTGTTGATATGTCATTTACTCACTAAAAATTTACCTCCACCCCTGCTCAACAATTCTGTGTCATTTCTTATGCCGTTATTCAGCTCAGTCTTAATATCCGCAGTATTCAATCCCGTCATATTTACGAACTAAACAGCTGACCAGCACTCGCGGAAGTTCAAGACCGTTGTCTAGACAACTTCAAGACAAATTCTCACTCTTTCTTTTATTTGCTAAGGCTAGTATATTGTACTGCATGTTCATCAATGCCTAATAAACAATTCACCACCAAAAAATACAACACTATTGCATAGATTGCACACGTATGCAGATAATGCAGCTGGGTGTTTTCGGGCAATAAGGACCGTAAGGCAAAGTGAAGAGTCGGGCGCTTTCGGGCGGGAAGGGGTTGATTAGTTCTAGGCTGGTTTTTTAATTTATCTGTCTTCTTTATGTGAGACTTTCTCTTTTTTTAGGATTTTTTCAGTTGTTAGCTCAAATTGTAACTTGGCACATCATAATTTACTATTGGTCTAATGGGACATGAGTTTCTGTGTATTTTGGGGATGGCTCTTACTGTGGGGAGTACCGGGCGAGTTGGCCGTGCGCGTAGAGGCACGAGGCTGTGAGCTTGCACCCGGGAGATAGTAGGTTCGAATCCACTATCGGCAGCCCTGAAGATGGTCTTCCGTGGTTTCCCATTTTCACACCAGGCAAATGCTGGGAATGTACCTTAATTAAGGCCACGGCCGCTTCCTTCGAACTCCTAGGCCTTTCCTATCCCATCGTCGCCATGAGACCTATCTGTGTCGGTGCGACGTAAAGCCCCTAGCAAACTAACAAAAAACTGTGGGGAGGTTGGGATTTTTTGATAGTGAGGCTTTCTTTTTCTTGTTCTGTGAGAATAAAGTCTGTTTACTGGATAGCTTGTTTTATTTTGTTTTGAAATTTATTTGTAGGGTCACATTGTAGTTCTTGAATTCCGTTGTTGTTGATGACAGCTATTGTTTTTTTCTATATACCCAAGAATAGAACATAAAAAGAAGTGTCAAGAGTATAGATCTTGAACAGCAGTGCACTCGCATCTCAGATATGTTCAGACACCATTCTTTTCTGTAGTGTCTGTAATTTAAAACTCAACCAGCACACATTTATTCAGAGAACAGTGTGCATAAGCTGCAGAATTTCACCTTTAAGCAACTCCTGGACAATATCACATCTATAAATTAGCAGTTCACAGTGTTGGGAGTAGATTTTTGCTGTCGAGTCACAATTATTCACTGAATATCCCTCTTCCAACTCTCAAGGTTTTCAAAGACTCTGAGGTGCAAGAATGATGTGCAGGAATTCACTTTTATGCCAGTATAACTACAGACGTGTGCTGGGATATTCAGCTTAATCAAATACCTCTAGAATGGACCCAAATTACACTCGCCAACATGAAAGTAGAATGTTATGACATCACCATGTAAGCTATCAGATGAAGAGAGACTGAACTGTAAGCCACATATTCAGAAGATTACAATTTACTGTGTTTACAGTAGCAACAGACAGAGCAAGGAAAGATGATGACAATAAGTCGCTTCTTCTCCAAAATTATTTCACAGCTTCTCCGCCAAGGCAGAGTTTTACTATGAGATCACCCGACATTAGTAACATTGTAAAGAAGTTTAAATGATGCAAATCTTACCTGGAAATTTTTTGGAGGAAAAATATGTTCACTATGAGATTCAATTAAATCCAGCACCCACAATTGTCCTTCAGTTCAGCAGCTACTAGCACTAAAATTGGATAATGTATGATAGGAGATCATGTCAATCCCACAACGATACCATTACCAAACCATGGAGAATAAAAACATAACTATACAACCTACAGAAATCCATTTCAATAAATGCCAGAGGTAATCAACAAACAATAAACAGTCATTTGATGGGTACTTAGCTCATGAATTGTCCTGATGCCTCGATCTTGAAACGCTGCCTGTCACAACTTCATTGGTAGCTGGACCTAACCAAGGTTCCTTCACTATCAAGTCCACAACTTTAATTCAGCTTTTTGCCACTATCAAACATAGCATGCATTGCCATCTCCCTAGTAAATGCTAAGAGGCCAATTGTCCACTTGGCGACCATAATCTGGGGGCATGTGCCACCAGAACCCCTTTCCTTGCCCCATGAACAAAGTTTCTGTCACTAGTTGGACCTATAGATGTATATAAATACTGTTGTTTGTACTTCCTAAGAGTTGGCTGCCTTGCGTAGCACATTATCACATACTCCCAGACAAAGAAACAAAAGAGAGACATACTTTTCCTAGATGACCATGTAGCAAATGGCGGCTGTGGGGTTAATATTTGGGAAGCACATAGTAAATTATGCCCCTGCCAAACTTATTCAGCTACTAAGGGTTAAATTCTGATCTCTATAAAGTTATTTGCCATGAGACTCACAAGTGATGCATTTGTTGTTATTTAGGGTCAGGCTGGTTCCTCTTTGATTTTTACTTGCAGGTCCATTTCACACTGCAACTGAAGTAGTTAGAAGGTACTGGGGTTCTTGATTACTTCCAATGATTTTACACTGAAACATAGCCCAGAGAAATATATTACTTTATTGCAGTCATTGCTATTTAGGTTATCCTTCAACAGACTAAGCATTATGCTTGAAATTTTACATGACCGTCAATATTATGAACATACCAAAGAGACTCAAAATTTTACATGACTCTTAATATTGTGATCATACCTATTGGACCTCAAGTTTTCTATGACTGATACTATGCAGAACAATCTCCATAACAACACTGATAACCATAACAAGAATTCTACATATGATATCCTAAACGGAAACTTCTCAAAATTTCGAACCCTACTACCATATGTCGCAGCCTACAATGTAAAAAACAACTCAACATTCACAGCGTCACTATTAAATAGCAAACATAGGTAAATAACACAGCAACACAATATTTAAAATTATGCACTACGTATTGTAATTTCTTTCTGAAACTAGCCCTTCAGAAAAATTCTTCACTCCAAAAAATTTTGATAGGTAAGGTAAGTTACGTTATATTGCTACAACACACGAGGAACAGATTTGCCGGCACTTGTGACACAAAGGCCAGGAGTTTTCAAAAAGAATGCCATTATATGTGTATACAGTCTTAATGCTGAAGTAGAAATAAAATTTAAGAAAATTAAAAATATTAAATGTTAAAAATATGTAGAATGCTGAAACTGAGAAAGATTAGTATTAACTTCTTACTGTTCCCAATTGAGATCTATAATTTTCGCAAAAGTAAATTATAGAACTTGAACCTTACCGACAATAGAGATGTGGACACAGTGTAAATGATAGAAATCACAATTTCTCAATGAAGAAAATCTGTAGCACAATAAATTAACGGAATAGGCTGTAGAAATGGCTAATACGCGTCTTATGTAACACATACCTCACACCTAGAGACAAAACCTGATATTTTAATTCAGTGTAATCACTTAAAACAAACACTTAAAGAACGGATTTGATTTGTATCAGTCAGTAGAACGGGCTGAATTTAGGAAAGGATGAATTACCAGTGAGAACTCCAGAGTACACGACACTTCTTGAAAACAGCACTGGGTCCAATGTCCCGTTATATTTCTAACTATCAACTATCAATACAGTCCTGCTCTAGTGGGCTTTACGCGTGGTCAAAGAGAATGAGTAAGAGATGACTCTCAACGTTATTTTTCATTTCTGAACGCAACGGCTGCGCAAAGATTCCCAGGAATTGCACACCAGCGCCTCTAGTGTAAACAGGGCTGGACTAAAATTACCGGGCGGGTGATTTAAATCGTTTAGCGCACGGAGAGTCCCCAGGTTCTCGTCCCCCCTCCATTCTTAAATATTATATTAAATATATTTTTCTTCTTTTCTTTCTCTTCTATTTTTCTTTCATTTCCTTTTCTTTCTTTCCTTCTTTCTGTTACCTTTTTTCTGAAATACTGCATTCTGAACAATAATACACCTGGAGGTTGGGCTGTGCTTTATTATTATTATTAATAAATTTTTTGCTGGAGAAAAGCAGCTTACCAGCTTGTGCTGCTTATTATAATTATTTCAATTATGGAGCTATATTTTATTTTTACTAATTCACAAAGCCTTGAAGGATCGGAGTGACTGGCCTTGCCTGTGCTGCTTTTGTTTGTTTCTGCTGAGGAAAAAGGAAGCTAACTCACAAAGGGAGGAAGGAAGTGACCTGAAGGTGAGTGGGATTGGCAATCCTTATCTCAGATTAAGACCTATGACAGAAATAGTCACTAACATCCCCTCGTACATCAGTCCTCTTTAACACTACTTAAGCCAACTGTAACAGTCAATAGTATCAAGATATGCCACTTATGCAGGAAATAAAATATAAATACAATGTAAGAAAGAAAACCATATACAGGAACCAAAATGATGAAAGGAAAGTCATATGCTAAGGAGGGAGTTTGTAGGATTCAAAGGTAAATTTAAATGAAACATGATCTTTTGATTTATGGAGCTATATTCTACCTACTATCCACAGTGTTACAGGTATAAAATTGTGTAGAAATTATATTCAGCAGTGTTAATCATCAATTAATATTCATCAGCCAGAAAATATTCAATACAACACAAATACAAGATCATTCATTTATGAAAGAAAGACTGGAACTGACAAGGTACAACATAATACTTTTCTTTCTTATTGCAGTTTAACGTTGCACTGACATTGCAAAAGTTTTCAGGAACACCATTTGTATTTTCCCAAGGAACTTACTATATGATACATCTTTCAGTCTGTCAAAAGAGGCACCTAGGGCCACACACTGAAAAATATTGAGATTTGTACTTCTTTTGCATCTACTAGAGGATGGCAAATCTCTGGCAGAGTAGTGTTTGAAGAAACCAAGACATGATAGCACATACTCTGTTGCTACATACTGCACCAAAACACAACATATCATTCAAACAGTCATCTGCATTTAGATGATAACAATGTCAAGCTACAAAATTGTATGCATTTCTTGTATTCATTGATCTACACTATTTACAATAAAAATGTTCTATTTTATGTGACAGTAGGATATATCAAAAATTTTCTGCTACATGGAAAAGGATGGAATCATGAATATATTTGAGGGTTTAAAAGACAAGAGAGAGCTTACATATTCTGTGATTGCTCGCTCTTACAACATGCAGGAGGTACAAATAATGCTTCCTTTCAGTCCATCCGCAGGAGAGGAGTTCTAATAAATTTACAGAAACATGTAGCATCAGGATCTACATACAATAATATGGCAGCTGATCCAGCACAAAACATTCCCATGCCAAGTCACAACATAGCTCCACCTATTAAGAGCGATGTCCAAGGAATTGCTTGCTAATTTAGTACAGTATTATGAACAATATGCTGCTACTTCCACAACATTACGGTGTGCAAGGGACTTTGCTGTGACCTAGACGAAACGCCAGTTGAAGACAGTGGAAACTCACTTCAGACAGTGCCATTTGTACCTACTGTATATCGAAGGCAGAAATATATGTTGGTGGTTGCAGAGTAGGCTGATCTGTGGTCTGACAGCATGCACTCCAACCGGCCAAGCAGAGGAGGGGTGGCTATGGTTCGACCGTGTTTCTACACCTCTGCATTTGGGACACAGAAACGGGCTGTTCCCCTACCACTGGCTGTTCTGAGATTGGTTTTTCCTTTCGCTTGCAGTAAGGCGAATGACGGGACAGTTCCTAGTATATGTCATGGCCACCAAATATCTTGCCCTCACCACAAATCTCCTTGTTTAAGATGATGATGCCTGTTGCATTAAAAGGGCCTAAAATCTAGTTCATTGTTTTAAGAGAAAGTACAACTAGGCAACCATCCCCTATATATATATTAGTAATCGGAGAGAAGAAATGGAAGGGGGCTGACACTAGGAAAAATGATTGTATCAGCTAACAAGGACCATGCCCTTTGAGGAAAATAAGACTCCCTATGCCTCCATACAGAATACAATTGGGGACAGAAAAGAACAGGTCGTGATCGAGGTAGATCAGATAGGATAGATGAAAGTGGGGAGCCTGGCACAAGTAAGCGGAAGCAGTGCCAAAATTCAATTAAGGGCCCCGTGGTCGCCTACCCAAGCTCCCAAGTACAGAGCCCACATGGGATCCCTTTTAGTCGTCTTTTACAGCAGGCAGAGGATGCTGTGGATGTTATTCTACTGCCCCTACCCACAGGGGGACAACTATGATAAGGCTAGTTGCTTTACGTTGCACCGACACAGATAGGTCTTACGACGATGATGGGACAGGAAAGGCCTAGGAATGGGAAGGAAGCAGCCGTGGCCTTAATTAAGGTACAGCCCCAGCATTTGCCTGGTGTGAAAATGGGAAGCCACAGAAAACCATTTTCCGGGCTGCCGATAGTGGGGTTCGAACCTATCTCCCGAATACTGGCCGCACTTATGTTTCAAATTATCGGAAATTGATTTGCCTTGGTGTGGTATGTTTTCATGTTCTGGCCTGAGGAGATTAGTAAAACAACAACAGTAAGGATGCTTACCTCAAATATCTTGTACTTTTTCTTCAAACACGCAAACGAAGATAACAGATATACGCATACAAATCAAAGAAAAGCAAAATGTCACAAACGTCAAAAACGTGGTCGTCCCGCGTGGTCCAAGTTGTCAAACTCAAATCGACCAATAGCAATCAGGAGATGTTTCTACCAATAGGAGCTGCCGTATTCGTCACGTGGGCTTAGGGTGGGTGACGTGATGTACAACAGCGCGCCCACGCAAGTGGAGGGCAAAAGTATTCAGTCTGAGCCGGGTCCTCGGAAGGGTAGGACCTATGCCGCTCTCAAACCCTTTCACGTGGTAGTGGTGGGGGTAAGGTTCGGCAGTACGGTTCACTACCGTCTGCAGTGGTTCGGTTATTGATGTTGGGGAGGAAGGGGCGTTATCGTTGAAGGAGGGATCGGATATGGGTGGGGTATAGTAGCCATTACTTAATGAAAACAACTCATTTGCAAGCTTTAATCTGAAAAGGCAACAACCCGACAACATTATCGGGATCATTTTTGCAGTTGCTCACAATCTTGTAACTTATTTATTACTCTGTATAGAATAACATCATCTGCGAAAAGCCTTATCTCTGATTCCACTTCTTTACACATATCATTGATATATATAAGAAAACATAAAGGTCCAATAATACTGCCTTGAGGAATTCCCCTCTTAATTTTTACAGGGCCAGATAAAGCTTCACCTACTCTAATTCTCTGAGTTCTATTTTCTAAAACCTGGCCACCTATTCAGTCACTCTTTTATCTAGTCCAATTGCACTCATTTTTGCCAGTAGTCTCCCATGATCTACCCTATCAAATGCCTTAGACAGGTCAGTCGCGATACAGTCCAATTGACCTCCTGACTCCAGGATATCTGCTATATCTTGCTGGAATCCTACAAGTTGTGCTTCAGTGGAATAAACTTTGTAACAGTATGGCTCCTTTTCTGTGTGTGTCCGCATATGAACAGTTAGGTAAGACTGCCTTTCTTTGTGAATGATTTGCCACAGACATTGCAGTTGTTTGGCTTCTCGCCTGTATGGGTCCCCATATGATCGGTTAGTTTGCCTCTCTTTATGACTCACCTGTATGGTTCCGCATATGCTCGGTAAGTTTGCCTCTCTATATGAATGATTTGCCACAGACATTGTAGCTGTATGGCTTCCCGCCTGTATGGGTCCCCATATGACCGGTTAGAAAGCCTTTCTGTATGAATGATTTGCCACAGACATTGCAATATTTGGCTTCTCGCCTGTATGGGTCCACATATGATCGGTTATTTTGCCTCTCTTTATGACTCGCCTGTATGGCTCCGCAAACGTTCGGTTAGTTTGCCTTTCTTTGTGAATGTTTTGCCACAGATATTGCAACTGTATAGCTTCTCGCCTGTATGGTTACGCATATGATCGGTCAGACTGCCTTTCGTTGTGAATGATTTGTTACAGACATTGCCGCTTAAGGCTTCCCGCATATATGGGTCCGCATATGTTCGGTTAGTTTGTCTCTCTTTATGAATGATTCGTCACAGACATTGCAGCTGTAAGGCATCTCGCCTCTATGGGTCGGCATATGTTCGGTTAGTTTACCTCTCATTATGAATGATTTGCTACAGACATTGCATCTGTATACCTTCTCGCCTGTATGGGTACGCATATGAACGGTCAAACTGCCTTTCGTTGTGAATGATTTGCCACAGACAATGCAGCTGTAAGGCTTCTCGCCTGTATGTGTACGCATATGTTCGCTTATTTTACTTCTCGTTATGAATGATTTGCCACAGATATTGCAGCTGTATGGCTTCTCGCCTGTATGGTTACGCATATGATCGGTGAGACTGCCTTTCGTTGTGAATGATTTGAAACAGACATTGCAACTGTAAGGCTTCTCGCCTGTATGGGTCCGCATGTGTTGGGTTAGTTTACCTCTCTGTATGAATGATTTGCCACAGATATCGCAGCTGTATGGCTTCTCACCTGTATGGTTACACATATGATCGGTCAGATTGCTTTTCGTTGTAAATGATTTGCTACAGACATTGCAGTTGTATGGCTTCTCGCCTGTATGGGTCCGCATATGTACGGTTAGTTTACCTCTCTGTATGAATGATTTGCCACAGATATTGCAACTGTATGGCTTCTCGCCTGTATGGGTCCGCATATGACCGTTTAGAATGCCTTTCTCCATGAATGACTTGCTACAGACATTGCATCTGTATGGCTTCTCGCCTGTATGGGTCCGCATATGTATGGTTAGTAGACCTCTCTGTATGAATGATTTACCACAGATATTGCAGTTGTATGGCTTATCGCCTGTATGGGTCCGCATATGATCGGTAAGAATGCCTTTCTTAATAAATGATTTGCTACAGATATTGCACCTGTAAGGCAACTCGCCTGTATGGGTCCGCATATGACTGGTTAGAGTGCCTTTCGTTGTGAATGATTTGCCACAGACATTGCACATGTATGGCTTCTCGCCTGTATGGGTCCGCATATGTTCGGTTAGTTTACCTCTCTGTATGAATGATTTGCCACAGACATTGCAGCTGTATGGCTTCTCCCCTGCATTAGTCAGCTTCTGACAAGATAAACTGCTTTTCCTGACAAATGATTTACAACATACAGTGCATAAATGAGGCTTGTTGCCTGTGTGAAATCCCATGTGATCTGCTAGTTTTTTCCAGCTGAAGGAATCCCCACAGACGTTGCAGCAGTTTCGGTTCTCACCCGTGTGAGACCACATAACGTCCGGCCTTTTCCTGAAATTTTTATGAGATACTGAGCATTCGTTTATAACCCCACCTTTATGCAATCGCGTGTCCCCAGTCAGCATTTTCCTCTTTGTAAAGCAATTATCAGAAAATCCGCACACTTGGAGCGGGTGGATCCTGAGGTGCTTCGACAAGCTGCTTCGGCTACATAACACCTTTCCGCAGTGATCGCACTTGAAGGGTCGATCTTCCTTGTGTCTCTTCAGATGTCGCAAGAGGTCCAACTTCCTAGCCAGGACTTCACTGCACACACTACACCTAAAACTAGATGATTCGCCGTCCGGAGGTTGATGATCTCTATAGCTCTCCTCGGGTCTCGATCTACAGTGACAAATTAAAATCATGTGACCAATAGTTCAACAGCCAAATCCACTACAACTCTCGCACAGGAGATTTGCTACTGGACATTCCAATCACTGATATCCAGTGCAGAGAGCTCGTTAAACATAAACATTACAATCCTGTGAGTAAGCATCATCTGAGGTAAAATTTCAAAAGCTCTCACTTGTTACGAGAATATGTTACGTCTTTTCTTAATCACGATATCAGGCGCAAGAAATTTGTCACGGTTTAGAAATGTACGAGTTAATAGACAACCTCATTTGAAGAAAGCATGAGAAGTGGTCCAGCCTAAAAGGGTAAATACTCATACAAGCTCTTTAATCCAGCACATATTATTCTATCGAAATCCGTAGTCTGTTCTCCTACATAAAGAACGGCATATGCTTTGGAGTTTTGATCTTGTTGAAGCACTCTGCGCTTTTTGCAGGGAAGTAATAATTTTTGTAAAGGACCTTGTTCTTGAGGTTGTTGGAGAGAATGTCTGTGCTGTAGATATTAATAAAATTGTGAACGTTTGCCGACATTCAGCAAGATCTGTTGAAACACGGCTAATCTTTTATGAATGTTATTTTGTCACACAAATATACATATTGTATTTGTACATTATTATATCACTATAGCATTTTATTATGTCACTGTGTCGCTTATCCGAAATATGTATCTTTGATGTGCAATCAAACATAGCCAACCTATATATAGGACGGTAGGTTTATACAAGGACGTTCATACTTACTACCATGTACTACATCAGTCTACGTCTTAATTCCTGTATTTAACACGGTAGCCACTAATCCTGATGAAATCCTGGCAAAGCTGAAATATAACAAGTATACGACGGCTCTCCGCTAGCATTGATACTGTCTTTTCTCCTCAAGATACTGCTGTTAAAGACATTATGAAGGCAACACAGAATATGGCATTGGTGGTAGCGTTTTCTTACAATGTTCTAATATTCTGATTTTGAAACCTAACGCAACTTATCATGCCCTTGAATATTCTTACAAGTATTACTTTAACAATACGGATAGAAGGAGCATGAAAATCACGGCTTGAGCCAAAATTTGAGATGACAAGACGTTGAATTGCACCGTAGTGGATATTGCTGCTATGTAAAGGAAGGAATATTATTCTATTTATTTCAAAAGATCACGGGCAACGTGATTATTTTTAGTGGATTCATAACATAGTTGGATAGTATCCAATTCTGAGCCTGTCTCCCCACCACCGAGTAGTTCTACATATTCTACGGAAGAAGGGCGGGAAATACAAATTTCTTGGTTAAAGGTGAGATCCGCTTACAACAGCCACATGGGAAAATCGATCACGCAGGCTAAAATATATCGTAACATGGACTGGTATATTCCAATTCATGCTGTATGAGCTGAATTCACATGGCCCAGTCGAATGCATGACTGGCACACAAGCAAAGTAATGGGAGGCTCGACCATGTATTGTTACTGCACTCTTTGGAGAAAATAAGTGGACAAATGAAAGGGGGACATTGATTCCAGATATGACGGACTAAATACCTTGATCATCAAACAAGATAATGATGTTGACACCACTAGACAACAGGGGGCAGAAAGTACGACAATGGATGGTATGTCATGCGTTCTGTGGCATATCACACCAAGCAAAGGTGCAAAAGTCTGTAACACTTCTTCTTTACGTGAATACTTGATTCCTGCGACAAGTAATTTATCAGGTTCACAATTAGTTTTCAGTAAAATAATGTTTCATTTTGCACTGATAAATATTCTACACCAATCAGCCATATTGCTGTAACACGTGGCGCTTCCCAGGTGACGGTTACGGGTTCCCCGCTGGCCTGCCGATGAACTTGAGCAAAATATAAAAGCTCTCGCGTACCAAACATGTACAAAGTATTTAACGGCAACTTTGCCGGAGATGGAGACGTTCACTAGGGACCAGATGGCGGAAGAGGTACACTAAATTTCTGGAAGTTAATGCAGAAAAGAGGGTAGCGTTTCTTCTCTAGAGGAGTGGCTGCAAAAGGCATCTGTTCTCCATGTCCGCAGCTGCGTTACTACCTTCCGTCATGAGCACTTAAATGCTTCAAGACAAGCCGGCCGTAAAATAATGCCGTTACATCATTACAGAAATGTGTCTCATGGTATCGGAGCCAAGGTTAGTGCAGCCCCTGGAAGGGACGCGCATTGGCAGTGCCCAGTCAGCATGAAAAATATGCTAGGGTTACCGTCGCACGGGCTGTGACGGCTAACCATGCTAGTACCCCCATTTTGTATCCCATCATTGAATTATGCCTGGGTGAAGTAGCGAATACGCCCCTGCACTTGAGAGAAGGCTTGTAGGCATCTGAGAGGTGCGGAAAAAAAGATGGAATGGAGAAAAGTCATGCGAAAAGTGGTGTGGTTACTAACTGATGTACAACAGAAACCGAAGAACAGCTCATGGTGTTGACATTGTCATATCAGCTAAATTTGACGGTTCAGTCTCCGAGGTGCAAAAGTTTGACAATCGCTTGATGTAACTCGTCCGCATTGGGGAGAGAAGGAAATTCCAATTATTCAGCGCAACGCTCCACAAACTGACGTGCGCATGGAAACCAAAGATGCGTTCTGGGCACCGCCTGACAAGAAGACCGCTGACTATCTTATCGCTGCCGCTGATCTGAATGGACGTGTCGGACCGAGGAAAGAAGAACAAACAGTCCATGGCGTTCATGGATATGGAGAAAAGAACGACGATGCCCAACAAATTCGCGATTATGCAGAAACTGATCACCGCAAACACACGGTTCAAAAAGAGTGATATTCATCTACTCTGTACTACAGTGGCTCCCATCCAATTCGCATTGACTACATCCTTGTGAGAGGGTGAAATCTCGAAGATGTTCTAGAGATAACAGTTGTCCCTTATTTAATCCTTGCGATGCAACAACGACCAGTCTTCTAAGCTGTGGATAAAGTCACCAAGAGCCCAATACATCACAGGAAATAGACAAATTGGGATCAAATGGTTGCCCCTGAAGAAGGAGACTAACGTCGTTGCAAAAGTTACAGAGTCACAAATCACCATAGTTGAAGTGAGCCGGACTAAACTGAAAGACGCCTTTCGCTCTATTCCTGGAACAATTAAATCAGGGCGACGACAACGAAGGATTAAACATGACACAGGGCTTAGGAATGAAGATGTTAAATATGCAGTACGGTTGAAGAAGCAGCTATACCACGAGTTTCTTGCTCGTTGGAATGCCTACAAGGCAGCCACTCGTAAAATGAGGAGGTATTTGCCGTAACAAAATCAAACCGGTAGGCAGGTCTATATGTGAAACATGACATGCGCGAATTCGAGCGGAATTTTTAACGGCTAGTCCAATCGAGCCATCGCAAAACGTCAGAAGACCAACGTTTTTACGGCATCAATGAGGAAACAGACGATTTGCTACTGGACAGGAGGGAAGCGCGAGTACACTGGTGGAACTATTTTGACAACATTTCAATCATGGAATTTCCGTATCTTCCAATCCTAATCACCTCCACTGTTGAAGGTCCAATGTAGGAAAATGACGTCACTAAAGTACAGACTATGCTGAAGGAAATGAAACCAGGGAATGCCATCTGTCCCGATACTCTTCCGGCAGAGTTTTGTTTCTCTCAATGGGGGGATGCAGCAGTGTGGCTAAAGCAAGCTTTTCAACCATATCATCAAGAAGGTCAAAAAACAGACTAGCGACGGATTATCAATTCAGAAATAAGGGAAACCCTACCAAATTTTCTAATCACGGCCCGAACAAACTTCTGAGCCTCGCAATGAGAGACTTAGAACAAATCCTCGACAAAAGGATTAGCGATTTAGACAAACATACAACAAGCCAAGCTGGATTTGTGTAAAATTGTGGCGAAAAAAGGGGAAACCCATGCTGCCGGACTGTTACTTGAGAAACACCGTGAAAAGAATAAGAGGCTTCATCACAAATTTCTGGACCCTTAGAAGCCCTTCCATCGGGTACTTCATGACCTAATCAGTCAGCCCTACAAGTACATGGCATTCCAGAGCACCTTGCTGAGAGGGTATAATTGCTCTACAAAAAACAAATGAGTTGTGTTCAAGCTGCCGCAGGAGCGTCTGATGACTTCCGCATAACTGTAGGAGTCCATCAAGGCCCCGGCTTATCACCTCTGCTACTCATTCTTGTGATGGACATAATTACCACAAACCTGCGCAGTCCAATACCATGGACACTTCTCTAAGCAAATGATATCATTTGGCTGAAGAGAATAAGCTAGACCTGCAGCGTCAAACAGAAGACTGGAACAATCGACTAGCGCAATAAGCCCCGCGCCCCAACAAGAAAAAGACAGAATACATTGCATTACATCGTCGAGAAGTTTGAACCATGCATGTTGACGTTGAAGATATTGCACGAGTAGAGATATTTAAGTATATTGGCTCCACAATCTATGATTATGGCCGACTTACTGATAAAGTCAACTTAAGGATATACAAAGCCTAACTGAAGTGGAGAATGACAACAGGCGCTCTTCCGAACTTTGGACGAAGGGCCATCTCTAAACTAAGTTCTACCGAACTGATATCTGTCCTATCGATATCCATCCTGTCGTTTTCTACGGCAACGAATGCTGACCAGCTCTAGAGGTAGAACGCCAACTAAGCATCATGGATACAAAGTTGCTTAGGTGGAAGGCTGGCATAATTAGACTAGATCACATTTCAAATGATGTTATTAGAAAACGTTTTGGCATTGCAGCGATCCAGAAGAAAATTGGGGAAAGGCGTGTGCGCTGGTTTGGTCATGTGTTGCGTGTAGAGGACGATACATTGGGAAAGTCAGAGTATTACACAGAAAGTCGGTGAAAGGAGCCGCTAGGGACGAACCAGACAGCATAGACTGATAAAGTGCACAACGGCCTGAAATTTGGAAGACTACATGCAGACATGGCCTGAGACCGAACTAACTGGAGTCAATGAACCACAACACCGGACCCTGCCACCAGATGCAGACTGATGAATATTCTGTTAGAAAAATGGAATGCAATGGATATTTTACACATCCTAACATTCAAATTAGTTTATTTTATGTTCAATTCTTCTCCCCTAATGCCTATGTCCGATATCTATAAAAACTTATTTTCACAAAATACTGTTTGAATGCCTGAACGCTTCTGGATTTCGTGTTTAAGTGACTCCTATAAATGCATTGTGAAGAAAAACTTATAACTCAAAGAAGTAAATGGGAAGGACAGTTTGAATATCCGGTGAAATTCTACGAGTACCTAAAAGAGGGGAGTCCGTCAGTGTACTCTAGCCTGAATAGAATTTTGCAATTCATATGTCTGCTTACATACGTCATAGACAGCAGACGATCATATTAATCAGTTTGTTATTTTCACTCCGATCACGCCTACAAATATGAAGACCATGGAGGAGTGGCACAAAGTGGCCAGCTCAGGGCCATGTGACACTCAACGCTCTAAAGCTGGAAGGAAGCCACATAACTAAGTGGTTAGTTCAGGACCACGTGTCTCTAGACAAACGGAAGTAAGCCTCATCACTATTTAGCTCAGGAGGATGTGTCTCTCCAGAAATAGAAGGTAATCTCATCACTAATTGGTAATCTCAGAAATACGTGTATTTCCACAAGTCAGCAATTAGGAAATTTTATGAATCTTAAAATCTTTTCTTATGTAATTCAATACCCAACTGGCATGGCAAATAGTTTAGACGTTTTAAAGGATGTCATTTAAGTTGCGGCATGATATTTGTAGACTGCTGAAATGAGAGTGAGGAAACAATAGCGCCTGAGTTGAGATATAAAACAAAGTGGGAAGTAGCAGATAAGATCCGGTCGACTGAATCCTTCAGAAGCATCTAAAATCTATGATGTAAAATGGACTAAGCTACGTAGACAATGGACTGTCCTCTGACATATACGCCAAGAAAAAAGAAGACACATAAAATGCATGTCGCTTTGCTGGTCTCTGCACAAAATATGTTTAGAAAGTAGAAAGCTAATTTAGACTCCATCAAAAATAGAAATATGATTTTGTGTGTGAAAAGGACCGACATGGATATTTCTTGCCACTAGTTGTGAAAGTACAGTAGGAACAAGTCAGTGCATCACATAAGAGCCGAGAAGACTCTAACCATTCACAAAATCAAATAAACCATTCAGAATTCATAGTTTCCATCACAAATCTGGTTTGAAGTCAAACCTTAGGCTATGACTAGCCATCGCATGACCTGCTGATACAAGGGCTTGGTTACGAGCACCAATCCGAGACTATACAATCATTTCCCACGGATTATCAAAGATCATTTCACACAGTAACCAACAAAGGTGTGACAGCAAAAAATTAATTAGCAATATCACAATTACAGTTGAAAAACACTACTGCATTAAATGTTTTAAAACAGGACATACACTTGTGGTACTTTGCAAGGTCAGTGAAAATAATTACAATTTTGAAAGAATATTATATCACTACGTTATTTACCTATTATTATTATTAGCATAGGGCAACAAGTTAGATACATATATACAAATATATAGTATTTACAAATGTACACAGACAAGAAACATGTTTTATAGCAGAATGTCCAGTTGAGTGATCCACTGTATGGCTTCCTCTGTTGGTTCCAAAAAGTCACTCGGGCTACCTGTGTAGGAACGTCGTGTACATTCACTTACAATATGGGGATCATCTGCCGAGATGCACCACAGTCGCACTCTGGTGATGAGATATATTTCCACTTATAAAGGGCATCGCTGCGTCGTCCATGATTTGCTCTTACCCAATTCAGAGTGGTCAAAATCTTACGCGGTAGATGATGTTCACCAGAAAAGATGTTGTGTAAGGAACTGTCTGTGGCAACTTTCCAGCGACTTCTCCATTCTTCTAAAGCGTGAAAATTCCCATCAGCCAATGCGACAGCATCATGCAAAGACGGATGTCGTGACTCCAACCTCGTTACCTTGAGAACAGGAATATCATCCAAAACAGGCAGTTGAGGCTTCATTTCTATCTTCTTGAACTCTCGGATGGGAGAATTTTATCTTTTTAAAACAGGTGGCATTATACCTGACAGAATTGGGAGCCAATAAAGGGATGTGGACTGGATAGTACCAGGTATTAACCGCAAGCTAACATTCAGTTGAGTACCAATTCGTCTTGTATATGGGCTATCCAGCCAAAGTGGTGCACAGTACTCAGCACACGAGAAAACCAGTCCCAAAGCAGATCATAAAGTCTTTGCTGATGAACCCCAACATAAGCCATACAATTTCTGAAAGATAATATTACGTGTTTTGAGCTTTTTTGACAGATTCATAAGATGTTGTTTATAAGATAGTGTGCGATCAAGTGCAATCCCCAAATATTTGGGATAGCTGCTATGCCGAAGTTCTTGGTGACAATAACGTATGTGAAGTTTAATGCCAGCTTGGCGATTATTCAGGTGAAAACATGGCACTTCTGTTTTGTCAGAGTTAAGACACAGTTGCCATTTCTTGAAGTACGTTTCAAGTGAAATCAGGTCTCTTTGTAGCACTTCTTCTGTCACACTAAGGTATCGATTTTGAGTTGGTAGTGTTATGATATCAGCATAACAAAATGTTTGCGATGATGTTTCTGGGAGATTGGAGATATACAAATTGAACAGTAGGGGAGACAGTACCGATCCTTGAGGTAATCCATTTTTGAGCTTCCTTTCTCTACTCATACTATTTCCCATACGCACTCGAAATCTTCTCTCATTGAGCATATTGATTATAACCTACACGATGGTCCTACGGGGTGCAATTCGAAGAAGCTTGTAAATTAATCCTTTCCTCCAGACTGTGTCAAATGCTGCTGTAAGATCAAAGAATACAGCTGAGGTCTTGAGTTGTTTCTGGAAACCTGCTTCCATGTGGAAAGTCAGTGAAAGCACTTGATCGCAGCAGCTGCGATTTGGCCTGAATCCAGCTTCATCAACTGTAATACGCTGATAAATAGTTGCGCTGATTCTGTTGTGGAATAGCCTCTCAAAAAGAAGGGCAACTGGTCTATAACTGCTTGGGTCATTGGCAGGCTTACCTGGTTTCAAGATGGAAATCACTTTCGTTCGTTTGAATTCTGCCGGGAATTGTCTGTTCTGTAGAAGGTCGGTAAAAAACCTTAACAGCCAACTTCTTGCATTCTTCCCTAAATGAATGCGAAATTCTGGATGAATGTCGTCAAAATCTGGAGCTGTACTTGGTTTAACGTCTTTGAGAGCAGCATTGATGTCTTGCACCGTAAGCGGTTGTGAATACCTTGATGTGCGTGGTGTTCTTGATTCCAGAGTTTGGAGCTGACGCCGTATGTATTTGGTATGTTTCTTATCTGATGGAGTTTGGGAAGTTGTGACGATGTGAGATGCTACTTCATCCGGAGTAACTCCAGGCTGTTGCTTCACCAAAGGTGTCCTTCCTCCAAGTTTTCTGCGGTGCCCCCAAGATCTTCTACTGGAATGAGTTAGGTCGATATTCTCCACTGTCTCAATCCACCGTTCTCTCCGGGTAGTATCCATGCTGGAAAGAAGTTCATCAGCTATGTCTTCATCACCAGTATGCCGATATTCGTTATAGAGTGCATCAGTCTCTACATTCCAACCAGGGATGTATTCTTTTCTATGGCATACTCTTCTTAGCCGCCATCATAACTGCATCTACGAAACGCTTGTACGTCGTAATTGTGCTTGGGTGCAATCCACCGAACACATTTATCCAGTTCAGTGGTGAATCTTGACGAATTTGCTTTTCTGAAGTTCCTCCGAGCATGTGGTATTGACCGTGCAACAGGAATTTTGATGCCAATGTCCACTACAATGGGGCCATGTTGACTGTGGGGAAAATGTCTTAACACTTTACGACTGGTATGTAAGGGCTGTCCTGCATCATTGCAGCTAACAAATCACAAGTCAGGATTGAAATCCCTATTCCATGCAGCTGACTGGAAAGTACCAAGATCTTTTGGGTCAAAAATCAGATTGAGATTGTTCATTTCTGTCTATTCTACGAGTTTCTTTCCACATTCATTGTCATCCGAGTACTTCCATAGTTCGTGATGGCTGTTGAAGTCGCCTATATAAACTGCAGGGTGTTGAGCAGTCGGGAGTTTGGTACCTGACCACTGTGCGTTTGGGGGTTTATAAATGTTAAAAATAGTAACATGTGCCACTCGCACAGCAACACAATGGATGTCTTCGTCTTCGTTTTGAAAGAGCAGTGAGGCATCTTGGATATTATTACGAACATAAGTAGCTATACCATGTGCACTGTGATATGTTGCACCAAGAGCTGTGAAACCATTAATGAGGCACCTTTTCCGAAACTCTTCTTCATTGGCTGTATGGATTTCATGTATACCTACAACATCTATATTATTATTCAGGATAACATTGGACAGGTAGTCACATTTTGCTCTGCTGATGCTTTCTACGTTAAGCTCGAAAACATGGATGAAAGGTCCGATGTTTCTTGTCTGGTAGCTCTGAGAAGAGCCATTTCCATGAAATACTTCTGCCATTGCTGGAGGATCTTTAAAAAGATAGGTCCAGCAGCCACAGTTATTGCTTTCTTAGCACCACCCGGGGGTCACATCTAGGGCACTTTGAGGGTAAACCTACGGACGTGAAGCAATAATGTACCGCCTATTTATCTACTTTTATGAGATAATAAATTCACTTACTTGAAGAATTCTGAATTTTTTTACGCAACCTGCACAAATTTAAAACTCCACTTGTACCTGTCCATTTTATTAGTTAATACTAATTGTGTAAGTATGTTTGCAATCAACACACTAGAAGCACCTGACTGACAATGAACACTAAAATGAAATAGAAAGTGTGACCACATCACTGGAATGAACATAAATTCAATAGCACAATTTTTTAATTCTTACAACAATGCACAAGTTTTATTTGAAAACTATGATACCGCAAAGTTTCATTTCTACAACACATTATCTGCCTTGGCGTCCACAAATGGAGGAATCTGACTTAACACATAAGAGAACAGAAATGATGAGAAAAAAGGAATCTAACCAAATAATTTTAAAATGACATTCTTCGAGTCATCACATTATTGAACTCAGCCATCATTATACTGATTAATGAAACTGATTATGTTAGTTTTAAATATTTATTGTTTACAATGTACATAAAACTTAACAATTTCGAATTTGTAGATTTAATTTTTAATCTACAAATATCGCTTTTTCTGTGTGTCACTGTTGGCATGAACGTATAAAAATATTACTCAGAATATCTGGAAGCAATAGTTTCATATAGAATTTCAGATGATACGAATATGATGAACAAATGATGCAGAGAAAGTGAAGGAAAGAACACTTTTTCATGGTTGCTTAAAGGTATTGTAAACAAATACACTTCAAAAATATCTAGCTTTACCAGAGATTGGTTTTTGTAGATATATATTGAATAAAACTACAAGTAACATTAAAAATGATCTTAAAGTTCCTGAATATTTTAGATAATTTTAACCAATAGAATTTTCAGATATTAGTGTTTAAATGTAACCTTGTAGAGACAGGATTGAACTGATGAAAATGGCCACTTTTGGAGATAAACCAACCACTACTGAACACAACAGTGAACAGGTACAACATATTCCATATTGTATAGGACTTGTAGTATACGTACTTTGTTTCTTCTTTGATGTATGGCAACAGCTGATCATCAGTTTGTTCCTCTATGAATATTTCCTCCTTGGTATCTTCGGAAGGCTGTCAGTAAGAAATAAGAAAAGTAGAATAAATAATTAAGGAAATAAAAATATATAGGCCTAAAATAGAAACAGCTGAGAAAATAAATTTCATAGTGGCACAAGAAGAGTATAATTAATTTATCTCCCATTTAAAAAATATATAATGGAAAGGAACAATCAAATGAAAATCCCATTAAATGCAAGAGAGGTGTCTACCTTGGTGGCAAATGGTACCCAAAAATACATTATTATCGAGCACTAAATTTTAAAAGAACAGAGAAGAAGACAATTTCCTAAAAACAGTATTATACAATTTTTGCTATTTTTTTCTATTAAGCACACAGCTCATCCTTAATAAATGTATAGAATTTTCAAACTCTTACTCATAATATTTTATGTTTCACAAACATAGTCAACACACATACCACTTGTGCAACTACTTCAAATAATACTATACAAATTATATTAGGTTAAAATTTACATTGCATTTACTTATTTATTTTATTTTTTACTCTTTTAGGAACCTAACGTGCACAATGACCTGCTGTGTTTTAACCTGAGTCCCTTTTGCCAATGCTATTCAAACAATTGATGAGATAAAAGAACATGAAAAGGAACACACTGTTGGACAGCAGTAGACACAGTAGCATAGAAAGTGAGGAACATTGCAAATTTGTAAATTTAAAATCACCTACATATTTGTGAATATTCAGCAGAGTATATGTACACATACGTGTATGTGAACATGTACACTTTTAGGAAAATAAATAATAGTAAGCAGTATCTCCAAATCATTGCCCAATACCATTCCTTGCTTCTGTTTCTCTTTCTGTTGATCTATAATTCCACAATGACTAGCCATTTTCTTCATCATCTTATATTCATATTCCCCTGTTCCCATCTTCCTACATATGACTTGACTTGTCACCTCTTTGTTCATTTCCATGTTCCTATATACTTTCTTTCCAAAAACACTTCACTGTAATACCACATAATCCCACAATACTCCCACCACTTTCCCGACAAGTAGACAATGCTTATATCAGAAGCATAGAAATATCCATCATCCCCCTCTGTACATCACATTAAGACCAAAAGCATAAATCAGTTAATGTCCCAATCAATGAATGAATCAATCAATGAATCAATCAAACCACAGCAATTAGGGCTGTTGGTTGTTTAAATAGAAAAAGATTGTGGAAATATATGAAACAAATTATTTCAATCACTAAATCATCTTCCTATAAGTGAACATTTGCCAAAATTTGTCCCCTTGAATTCAAACTTATCTTAATGTTGCGACCTTTCCTAGACTTAAAGAACATGATTTAAATGTATTCATCAACTATTGTCATTCCAAGACATCTCTCCAATGACATCTCAGAATATACTGCTTAATCAAACAACTTGTCTCCTTTCTCCAAGTCTCCCCAGCTGAAAATTTGCAACATCTCTGTAACACAACTCTTTTGTTAGAAATCACCCGCAAGAAATGGAGCTATTTCTGTGGATCATTTCCTGTTCTCTACTCAAGTAATACTGGTGATGGTCTCACACTCTCATTGTGGCTTTGTTGGAGATTTATATGCCCTCTCCTTTACAACCCCTAAAAAAACTCATAATCATATTAAGAGATCTGTAAATTTTATTTTCAATATGTTTAAATGATTACCATAATGAAGCTATATCCTTATTATGAATAGCTAGGTACTTACAGAGATCCCCATAAAGAAATTTCACCCATCAATACAATAATAAAACCGGAGAGGACTCTTTCTATTTGTGAAACAAAGAAACTGACTTTTCACCAGGTTTACAAATATAGCATTGCCCGATGTCCATCTTACAATATTGTCAAGGTCTTTTTCAGTTACTCTTAATCCTGAAACTTATTTATTACAAAGAGCCTCATCACTTATTTCAGTTCATTATTCATATTGTTTATATATATCAGAGAATAAAGGTCTCATAATAATGCCCTGTGGGACCCAATCCCATAATTGTTACAGGATCAAATAAAGCTTCACCTACTCTTATGCTCTGAGTTCTATTTTCTACAAATACACCAGACGTGGCCAAATTTTAATGGTAAAAGGTATATTTCCACCTTTATGTAAACTACCGACCTTTATAGCCTAATCCTTGAACTTGTTTTGAGGCAAAGTTTCCACTTGGGATATCCTGATCCACACTATTGTATTTTTTCATACAGTGGCTACAGTGAGAACCGCAATGTAATTTCATTATTCACATGGTTTGGTGTCATTTTTGTTAGTGAGCATTTTCTGTTGTTTATCTTTATTAACTGCATATTGTTGCTGCTTGGAAGTAAATAATGTGACCTATTGTTAAGACTGTGCATTCTGTAAATTTCATGTATTATTGATACTATTCAGGAGTTCAGCTGTATTTCTTAAGAGTGGTTCTAGAGAACTGTCAAATTTTGAGGTTATGGGAAGACGAAGAGACCTTTTGCCAAGAAAGGCACTGTCAGAGAGCTACTTCTTGAGAAACGTCATTCACAACAAGAAACAGATTCTAGATTGCAAATACCACAGCAATCTGTAAGTAGAATTTTAAAATGTGAAGATAACGGGAAGACAAAATGTGATGATGATGATGCTTGTTGTTTTAAGGGGCCTAACATCGAAGGTCATCGGCCCAAGACAAAATTTCAACAACATGTTGGAAACTGTGGGAAAAAGAAGAAACCAACCCCAAGGAGGAAGCAAAACTGATTAATTTGTCAGTAAAGAACCGCAAGGTTACTAGTTTGGATTTACGTAAGAAATTAGAAGAGTATGGGTCATTTGTATTAGCCAGGACTCTGAGGCGAGAGCTGTTTAATGCTGGAATGAAAGCAAGATGACCTCAAGGCAAAGCGAAGTTTACCCCTGCTATGGCTGCAAAGAGGTTCCAGTGTGCCAAGACTCTCCAGAATTGGTCATCTGATGAATGGAAACAGGCAAGTCCATGACAATTACTGTAATTCCTAAATTATCATTCATTATTCCAATATAACCCAATTTAAGTGATGTAACCGTACAGCACAGTAAATGTATGAAATTATTCTTTTAAACCTTACAGCTTATTGCATTTAATGCTAGGCTTATTTGTTTTATTTATTTCAGGTTTGCTTTAGTGACGAATTGGTATTTCCTGTCGAAGAAGAGACAAGTCAATATGTCAGAAGATAAGGAGAAGCATTCCATCCAGATTGAGTGAGGCATCCAACTTCAGTGATGGCCTGGAGTGTGTTTCCTTGGTATGGCCGTGGACGATTATATATTGTAGAAGGAACTATCAGACGTGAACAGTATAGTATTAAGAACCCGTTTGGTAGCTCAGGTGCAAGAGTAGTTTGGCCAAAGTGAATTTATTTTCATGCAAGATGGGCCTCCTTGCCACAAAGCCTAGAAACAGTACAGACATGAACCCCATAGATTATCCTTAGCCAATAGCAAAGAAAAGTCCAAGGAAAAATAACGACGAAAATTAGCTTGATTGAGAAGCTCGGTCAGATGTGGTGTCATGATGACGATTTAAAGAGTCAGTGTAAAATACTGTTTGAGGGTATGCCCAGTCTAATCAAGTCGCTCATGAAAGCTAAGGGGGTGCATACCAAGTACTAATGTCAAGAAGTTAAAAATTGGTAACATCTCATGTGTTCAATTCTCAAAATTTTATTGTTTAATAATTTGGCCATATCTTTATAGTCACCCATTTAGCCATTATTTTATCTATCCCAAACGCACTAACTTTTTGTCAGTAGTTTCCCGAGATCTACCCTAAGAAAATCCTTAGGGTACGTTTATGCTGCAGCCTGGCTGCTGGCACATCGCTAAGCCTCGCTGCTCGATGTTAGGCGATGATGAAACAAACCAATGAATCTCAATCAGTGCATTTAACCTGGAGCCCGGCTCATAGCTGCGCTGCTGGCTGCTATCCTTGCCACATCCATGGTCTCAAACACGTTTGATTTTCGAGCCTGGCCCATCGCTGGCAATCCTGTAACTTGGACTGTGATTGGTTCTTTCAAGGTCACCCGCTCTCCCACTCGTCCTCTCTTCGCACTCCATACACACGTTCAGTGATCACTTGCTCACTTGCTATCTGAACCTGTCTTCGAACGCAATGCGATTTGGAGCCAGCGGCATGCGGATCATCACACGAGTTTCATATGAGATAAAAGGAGTGATGAGATGACGAGCGGCCAGTAGACCTTTTCCTACGTTTTATGAGAGAGAGTGGCTTGTTTTATCGTGTTTAAAAGTAAAGTAACTATTTGTGTTTTAATTGGTTTATTGTTAACTACTATTTTACCCTACCGGGCGAGTTGGCCGTGCGATTAGGGGCGTGCAGCTGTGAGGTTGCATCCTGGAGACAGTGGGTTCGAACCCCACTGATGGCGGCCCTGAAGATGGTTTTCCGTGGTTTCCCATTTTCACACCAGGAAAATGCTCGGGTTGTACCTTAATTAAGACCACGACTGCTTCTTTCCTATTCAGAGGCCTCTTCTATCCCATCGTCGCCATAAGACCTATCTGTGTCGGCGCGACGTAAAACAAATAGCAAAAAAAGAAAACTATGTGTTTACCTTTGTGTATTTTTAATTGGAATTAAATATATTATTTTTATTCAATATCAGTGCATTGCGAATTAGATCCACTGCTTATTTTAAATTCATAATAATTTTCCCCATCATTACCATTTTTCTAATCTACCGAGTTCGATAGCTGCAGTCGCTTAAGTGCGGCCAGTATCCAGTAATCGGGAGATAGTGGGTTCGAACCCCACTGATGGCGGCCCTGAAGATGGTTTTCCGTGGTTTCCCATTTTCACACCAGGAAAATGCTGGGGTTGTACCTTAATTAAGACCACGACTGCTTCTTTCCTATTGAGAGGCCTCTTCTATCCCATCGTCACCATAAGAAATATCTGTGTAGGTGCGACGTAAAGCAAATAGCATTTTCATAATCCTAGTCAGTGGGTTAATTATAACTTTTAATCCATTTCGTCTCATCTCGTACCATCGGGGCCGATGACCTACATGTTAGCCCACTTTAAACAACAAGCATCATCATCATCATCATCATCATCATCATCATCATCAAACTATCGGATGACGTGGAAAAAGAATGCGGAACGATTACATCAACTTTGTTCTTTTAATCTTGCCATTTTGGGGACCTCTATTTTTACAAGCAGGTGATTTATATGAAGTACCTCGTTTTTCATGGAAATTTCGACAGTTATTTTTTCAAACTGTAAACACATTTTGTTAAGGAGACCTAACTAAAGTCAAAATGACATACTCCATAACCCCCTATTTTACATTATTTAAAAGTACACTGTTAAATTACGAAATGAAGCATTTGTAGCTTCATTCTTTAATCAACTCCCGCAGTAGAAATGCACTGAAAAATCCAGGCGAAGCATTTTACACTTTATATATCACATTCAGTACACCAAATTATTGTAAGATACACTCGCCAACAGAACTGCGACTCTCCCGTTAAAAAAATCTCTGAATTTATTCCGCACTTCACAAGCTTCAGCTGGAGCTGTGTTGTTTCTCCTCGACGGGGTAGCTCTTGGAAGTACGTCTTCGTAGTTTAAGAGGTGTTTTTTATTTGCTTTACGTCGCACCGACACAGATATGGCTTACGGAGACAGTGGGATAGGAAAGGCCTAGGAATTGAAAGGAAGCAGCCGTGGCCTTAATTAAGGTACAGCCCCGGCATTTGCCTGGTGTGAAAATGGGATACCACGGAAAACCATCTTCAGGGCTGCCGACAGTGGGGCTCGAACCCACTATCTCCCGATTACTGGATACTGGCCGCACTTAAGCACTTCAGAGACTGCAGCTATCGAGCTCGGTAGTCTAAGTGTTCATGCCGTCTATATCTATAATCAAATTATGCAAAATACAAACCGCCTTAACTATCAGTTCCTCTGTTTTGAATTTTCGACTACAGCTGAGAGCTGCCAGCAGCGTGCGCGCGGGGCTGCTGCAGGGTAAAAGCTCCATGGGGAGCAGCCAGGCTATAGCCAGCAGCGAAGTGCTAGGGCGAGCATCCATGAGCCAGCAGCGAAGCTGCAGCATAAACGTACCCTTAGATATGTTAATCGTGATACATTTGACTTCCTGAATCTAATATATCTGCTATATCCTGTTGGAATCCACAAGATGAGCTTCAGTGGAATAATATTTCCTAAACCTGAACTACCTTCTATCGAGCCAGTTGGTAATTTCTTAAATGTGTATAACATAATCAGAAAGAATGCATTCCAAGAGCTTGCATGCAACACAAGTCAAGACGACTATTGTGTAATTACTAGCTTTAAGTTTAGCACATTTTCTCTATACACAGAGTGCTACTACACTAAGTATTCATTCATCTGGTATAGCTGTTTCATACATACTCTAATCAATATCTCAATTGAGCGACAGATTTCTTAGCCACAGGTTCCTCAAAGACAATTCTTTCCCTGTGTTCTGTGGAGTCTTTTGTGAAAGCCAATTTATATACAGGGAAAGAATTGTCTTTGAGGAACCTGTGGCTAAGAAATCTCAATCTGAACTGCATGACCGGAAGTAACAAGGTCACTTTAATTTCCTCAAAACGAAACATTTCCCTGAGAATCTGACTGCACCATCATTCTCAACATTCCACGAAGAGCATCCCTGATTTCTCTGTCAGTATAGTTCTGATACACCTGTTACACAGGTCATTACAGTGAGTGCGTCTCGATTGAGATTTATACACAGTATGCCTTCGTCTTATCCTGCAACTCTTCTTGGACTGCAATCATCCATAGGAATGTTAGATATTCAATACAAGGGGAACTAGGTTATATCGTACCCAAGTTTACTGTGACGGTTGCAGTGAAAGATCTGTAGAATGTGTCTACATGTTGTCAAATGCATTAAGATCAACAAGAGGAAAATTTATGTTGTTGCTAGGGTCTCCTTCTAGTCTTTAAGCTTCCACCACTTGATGTTCTCATGGGCATAGAGGTCCTTAAATCCGCTATGCCTACCTTAAGCAGAGGTGGAATACAGTCAGATGATATGACATTCACATCCTTTCTTCATCGTAGATCACGGTGCTGATCAACGATAACGTCAATTTGCTTGCTGCAGTCACCACAAGTGAAACCTCAAATATGAGCTCCATCATCATATCAGGTACCGAAAGTATTACCACCATGGCAGCTATAAAAATTCTTAGTGACCATCATGCGCATTAAGGTCATCACAGAGAAGTGGAAACTCATCTTCAGGATACGCTGCAACATGACCTCGTAGCTCCTGCCAATGCTCTTCCTTATCCAGGTCATCACAGCCAGATTGTGACATAGAAAACACAAGTTCGAGAGGATGCAACGTCGAATGTAATTCACATAAGGCTGTCGGAATAGCACTGAACCTCAGCAACTCAATCTTGCATGCTTGCGCACACAATGAAATCAACACCATTCCTGCTGGATGTAACCTCGCAGATAAGTTCACAGACATCTTTGATGTCATGAGATTTCTGGCCTTTCCAAAGCGAGCAACTTAAAATCTAATTACATAGCTACACTTCAATTCTAAACCGGACTAACATTATCCAAATTGCAACAGGTTAACAGGAACAATAGAATGAAAAGATTAAGTTATAATAAAGCAAGAATGATATTTACTAATAAAATAATTATTCTACAATAATTCTAAGCCAATTTAGATGTATCCTAACTACAATAGTTTAACTGAAGCAACAAATATTCCTAAAGTATGAATCTATGGAACTTATGAGAATGTAAATATTCATTGACTATGTACATAAAATTTAGTTTCCTTGATTTATCAAAGAGACAAAAAGGTGAATAGTTTGAATGTAATTATCAGTCAAAGAACAGTGGCCAGTTATAATCATAAATTTAAGCCATATTAATGAAAGTTAATTGAACATAACCGACGGCATATTGTTTATTTGATGGTTTCTACCATTTCTCTTTCACACCGACACAGATAGGTCATATGGCGATGATGAGCTAAAAATGGTTAGGAATGAGAAGGAAGCAATTGTGGCTTTAATTAAGGTACATTCGCACCATTTGTTTGCTGTGAAAATGTGAAACATGCACTACAGGGCTGTCGACATTGGCTTCGAGCCCAGCATCTTATAAATGCAGACCTAGAGCTACATGGCCAGTTATTCAGTACAACAAGGAAGCAATTGCTTGAATTCCTTCTCTTCCAATACTTATTGTGAGAGTATCTTAATATGTAATTTCAAACAATACGTTAAAAAGTAAGTTTTTATTTTAAAAACAGCTTTCACAGTTCCCCGGATGTACATGCACATTTGGACATAAGTTTTCATATACATGTCCAAAATTTTACGATACATGGGGTTACTTTGGAAAAGTAAAGAGTAAAGTAGAATCCCAAAATTCTATGCAGAGCATGCTTTCCTCCCTTGAAGTCAAGATGGGCTGCCTACGTATGCTATTCGGATCTAGGATCGAGGTGGCCCTTACTTCTTCGCAGCTTCTATGTATGCCCTTCACCAAGAATCCCTTTAAGAGACTTATCAAACCTATCGGCATTGTAATTACGATAGACAATGCTTCCAAATTTATGCTTATATTCTTGCAACACATTCCGAAGTAACCCCATGAAAGATCTCCTGCTCAGAAGAACAGCCAAAGACATGATTCTTGAGGTGATCAAGCTAATGCACGTTGAACCTAACAGAACTTCAGTTAGAGTAGAACAATTCACTTCAACTAACATTTCTTGACAATGAGAACATTCGGTACCACACGATACAACAAGCAAAGTCTCTCACTGAGGGACAAAGGAAAAGAGACAACAATCAAGAAAAAGGTTTATCACAATAGTTCTATGAACTTTGACTGTCCTACATCAACACAGATCTATCCATATTAAGAAACAAAGTACAAATTTATGTGAAGATAAACCGACGTCCAGAATTATCGCATGGAATATTTGGAAGCTAATACTCAGAGAAGTGTACGAAAATACTAGTAAATTGTAGGGTATATGCTGTAAACGGGAATCATGCATCAAACGTATCTGGGCATAGAGAAATACTCACGGGTCAATTTATCTCCAAAATGAGGAGACTGGGTTGGATCAAACACATTTTTAATGACACATGGGTGAAATATCAATTAAGAAATAGTAAATGTAATGATTATCATTATTTTACTGTAAAACCAATTATAGTATTAACATTAACAGCTAAAGGATAGCTGGGCATCTCAGAGAAGTTAACTGTTAATAATGTAGAATGACACAGCGTAAGCACTGTACAAGTCTACAGATAATTTCACCTTAAAGTTCTACACAACAATCTATATTGAAAATGCGATTTTCACACCACACACCGGATTTCTGCAAACCAATTTTACTAATTCAACAAGGCATCAATAAATCAAAATAATTCACTTTTAATACTTCTGTATAATTAATACAGCAGTATATACTGTGGAAATAAATCTTTCATCTACAACACACTGCACCCGAAAATGGCATAATTGGAGTTAAAATTGAGATTGTCGTAAAAGCTTAATTTAATTCGGTCAATGGGTCATTTATAACAGCTCTGGTGAAGGCCAAGATCTGATAACCTTGGAGAAATTCGCCTTTAAGCTCATAGCTGCATGGTCGTGTGGCGACCCGTCCCTATTTTCTTATTGGTCAGGAGGTTAACATGCGACAGATATGAACAGTTAAAATTTTCAAGGCTAACACCGCCCGGCAAGTTTTCAGAATTCTTCACAAGACCAGTTTTGAACCATGATACTATAAGAAGACGTGAAGGAATGTATGATTGGTTTCCTACTAATCAAACCTTCTAGACTGAGGACTGATAAAATCAGTGTGAAATCGACGCTCAACTTACTCAGATTTTACTCTGTTTTCATACTGCTCTACTTTAAAGCACAACTTCACTTCGCTTTCCCAATATAATTCGACAAGGTATTCAATGCCAAACGTCGTTTATTAGCCGTGATGTCTTACAAAAGGAACACATTATTTCGTCTTCTGCGCGACATAACCACTACAATATTAATTCCAGAACACGTGTGGTGTGCAAATCATCTGAACCCGCAAGTTACCTGTCGACTGACATTTAAATAGGCATGGTTGGAACACATATTAATGTGCCATTTTAGTTTCAGTATGTGTCAGTATGTGTGTGAGTGGAAGCCTACTGTTACAAGAAGCCTGCAAGACAATGAACAAGAGGAATCATCATGCTGCTTGCAAGAGGAATCTCTACTTTCATCATGGTGCACCTTGCAAGGGATATTCCTTCCGAAATGTGCCACTAAAAGGGGAGATCCCACAACACCCTAAAGGGTGCTAAAGAGACCAATCGTGAGACGTTGCCAGCCAGGACTTAATCAACTTCCATCATAAAAGGCAGAGAACCTTTTTAAATATTAATTTCCTTCTCAGAAAGACTTCATTCTTGAAATAATATCTTCTATTATTTTGTGTTGTTACAGATTCTTACCGCTTCTCATCTACTTATTGGTGTTGGTAAATTTTGTGAATGATTGAAATACACTCATGTCCATAAAATCCAGAGCACCTTGAAAGACTAGGAATAGGAAGTTCATATTCACAGGACATGTGCATTAGTATGCTCTGAAGAAACGATTAGCATTTGAAACATGTCGATCCTCAGGTTCAAGGTCCACATCGATATCCCAGCGCACAACCACGGACTCGTAAATTGTGCCTGCGGCTCTCGTTGTCACTATATACAAAAGGTAATGGATCAGCGTGACTTGAGCAGACGTGCATGATGCCTCGCAGACGTATGCAAGAAAGGTATTGTCAAGTTAGTGAGTGTGAAATAATTATTGGCATGAGAGAACGTGATACATCTATCTGGTAAACTGCAGCTTGTGTGCGAAGTGTGTCGGCTGTGCAGTGGGTGTGTACAGAACGTTCATAGAAGGCCGTAGAACACAACGAGATGGGTCCGGTCACACGAACCAGAGAAGATCGACACCTCATGCGGATGGCATTGCAGCACAGATTTGCGTCTTCCTCGGCTCTGGCGCAACAGTGGAACAGTGGAACACATCGTTCACTATCATGAGTGACAATCCGTCCCTGTTGATTACGATATGGGTTACCAGCGCGTCTTCCACTTCTCCGCCTAACTTTGACCAATGTGCATGAACATGCTAGACTGCAATGGTGTATTAAACGACGTCACTGGGTATAGGAATGGCAGCAGATAGTGTTTTCGGACGAATCCAGGTCCTTTCTGTTGGAAAATGTAGGCCGCACTTTGGGTCGCCGCAGACAGGGGGAGAGGCATCACACTGACTGCTTTCACACAAGACATACAGCGCCAACAAAAGGCGTTATGGTGTGGGGTGCTATTGGGTACAACCACAAATCAGAGTTTGTGTGTGTCCAGGTCACTGTTACCAGTTTGACCTACGTGAATGACATCCTGCGAACTTAGCCACACCCTTTCTGCACAACACCCCAGACGCCTTATTTCAGCAGGTCATGAACACGTGCTTTCTTGTTGTCACAGAATGTCAGACGGTTGCCCTGGCCCACCTGATCATCGGACTTGGCACTAATTGAAAATGTGTGGGATATGGTGAAAGGACGGGTGTGGAGCTGTGACCCTATGCCAACCACCAAAGATGAACTGTGGAGCCACATGAATGCAGCATGGATGGCTATAACCCAGGACCCCAACTGTGCCTTATACATGTTGATGCCATCACACATGGAATAAGTTATCAGTGCCCCTGGAGGACTCAGCGCCTACTAGGCAACGGGGCACATGCCGAACCTGGAGTACTGAAATGCTAATCGTTTCTGCAGAAAATACTAATGAACATGTCCTGTGAATATGAACTTCCTACCTCTAGTCTCTCAAGGTAATCTGTTGTTTATGAAGATGAGTGTACTTCTAAGAGTTGAAATGTGTTGATATTCTAATAGTTCTATTATTTGAATTTCATTAACAATGTAGTGCACTAACAATTAAGTGTTAAAAATCACAGACCAATTTGTTTAATTTAGAACCTAAAACACTAACAGGGATGGATACGGTGCATTCCTTTGTGAATTTTTTACATAATATTACACCTCATCTTGCATAATTTCATCAATAAAGTAAAAATTGTCACCCAAATGTTACTTATGTACATTAGGAACTAAACTTATGATATAAAGGTAAGTTACGTTAAAAGTAATGAACGTGGATGTAAATGATGGAGTGTTAATAATACGCTTTAATAACATACGATGCTCTATTTAAGAAGGCGGTTAGTGCTCAATGGATATAGCCTAGCCTTCTTAAGTGACAGAATGGAATGATAGCTCATATTTATGAACAGTGAGGAAGTAGCAACCAATATTGCATTATGGAGAGTATATTATTCAGCATATGAAGCGAACAGCACAGTTTAAGGTAATAAATCACTCTCTGTGCTCACTCAACAACACCAAGCTTGTCTAATTAAGGAAACGTATCTAATTAATGCAAATATTAAACCATTATTAGGCTATATTCTATAATGTGGGAAGATAGATTGACAAATCATCTTAATGTGCTAAAGTGATCATTCTTCTACTTATTGGACCATGATTCTTATAGCGAGAGAGACATAAGTTCTCGAATGTTCAATAAATGATGAAGAAGACACGTAATGTAATAATCATGCCTAACTATAATGATTAACCTCACATGACCTAACTTTTGGAGGGTGGGGTTATTTGAAAAGTAGGGCATAGCCAAGAATGCAAACTTAACCTAACAGGCATGGATTCGACTCGAGGCCTAACATCACAGGCCATGGACTCATCTCAACCCAAGGCTTAACCGTACAAGGTCATTAGCTTTACAGACTCAAGTTTGATGTCCGAGAGTGCTGGCTTAAGCTATCAAGCACGGATTTCCTGCCCGGCTTAACCCTACAAGGGCGTTACAGACTCGAGTTTGACATCCAACCCCAGGCTAAACCTAACTAGACAAGATGAGACATGGTGCATGGGCTTTAGGAGCTGAGCTTCGTAGTGCATGGCGGCCATTCACATTATTTTAATAGGACAAGGGAGATGGTGTAAAGCTTAATACATGTGCTTTATTCATGGGGGCATAACGCGGAAAGGTGACATCAGGTCATGGAGCTGAGTGACTGCAAAAGGCCAAAAGCGCTAAAGGGCTACAAACTAAAGGACAAAAGGGAATGAGGTATGGTCCAGGGCTCAGATCTGAATGTGGAACAAGATGATGGTATGGGACTGTGGAGATGGTGAAAGGTTTAACACAAGTGCACTATTCATAGGGACATACCTCTATAAAGCTATTTCAAGGTCCTCAAGCTGAGCGGCTGCAGAGTCACAGATGTTGTTGCGTAATGTACTGCTGGTTTTTAGTGTTTGGAACTCTAAATGTTTATTGTAACAATTCGAGCTCAGAAATTTGAATTTTAGAATTATTCTAGAATTCTAGAAATATAATACTGTTGATATCAGTTAAAAGATTAAAACTTAAGCGTTCTGAACATCAAAAAAATGTTCGCTACATGTGACTGGGACCGCTGAGTATCATGTTAAGTAAATAACTGCACGCTGAAAGTTTCTATTTAATTCAAAACACCTAACATTTGAGCTGCGTGAAATTAAAAAATCCCCACACCGACTGGAAATCTAACTCAGCAATCTTTCCGTTGGACTGCTGTCTAGCATAGTAACTAAATTATTGTGTGTTAAGTTCAGAAACACCCAACTTTTGAGCTACAAGAAATGAAAATTTCGCCGACCCGACTAGGATTCGAACCCGGGACTCATTTACTTGGGAAGCACACAACCATGCTAACTAAATGACTGTACATTAACAGCTTATGTGTTTCACTGAAGCACCTAGTTTAGCGTTACAAGATTCAAAGGAAAACTCACCAGCAATACTAGGATTTGAACATGGAGCACGCCTGGACTCAAAGCTGAAGTGCTATTCAAATATCTAACTCCAAAAATTCAAACTTCTAATTCTGAGCAAATAAAACAATCGCTGATTTGGGTTCTCAAACCTGGAGCTAACTTCGACTCAGAACGAAAGTTCTTAAGTTCATAAGAAGAAAAAATGTTGAAAGTCCTCAACCTGACCCGGAGTCGATGACAAGCTTTTCTTTCACTGAAGACTAAGTGTGAACAATTGGCACAAACTATGTTAACTGAATGTGGAAAAAGAATGCAACGAATTTTGTATTAAGTAAGGTCGTGACACATGTACGTCTCAGCAAAAGTGAAATTGATTGTAGGAACATTCTGATTAGACTTGGAAATATTTGCTGTGACATGAAATACAAAGTTCATTGTTTTTGCAATTAGCCTAGTATGCACATCTTAGAAAAAGAACATTGGCGGTACGAGCAAGTTGACCAGACTTGGAAGTAACTTAATTGCTAAAACAGGGAATACGAAGTTTATTGTTCGCGCGTCGAACTGTGGGCTGCAGATTTGAAACCTGGAGATGTCTAATTGCCTGCTGAAATGTTTACATCACATGGCACCTAACATTAGAGCAGGGAGCAATTAAAAAATCCCCAGGCCACCTGGTTATCAAATTCAGCACACTTTCCCCTGGACTGTTGACTATCATAATAGCTAAAGGATTCAATACACACAACCATCGAGCTAAAATAAATTAAAAATCACCGACCAGACTAGGAATCGAACCAGTGGTTTCTTTACATTGGCAAGAAACAAGAATGCTAACTAAATGACTGTACATTAAAAGCTTGTTTGTTTAATTGAAACACATCAAATTCGAGTTCCTTTCACGGGGGTGGGGGGCGCAATAATAATATTATCCTTACGTCTTACTAACTACACTCGAAAGTTTGAAAAGTTTGCAATAATAATTTTGAAGAACAAAACTGCTTTCATGCTGAATAGTCAACGTTCACGCACAATAAGAAACATAAGGCCAGCACTTTAACCTCTTCAGCTACTCAGCTCCGCAATGAATTTGCTAAGTGCAGAAATTTCAACCCCCGCTTTAAACAATTTTTCAAGATGCCAATGTGCCAAAATTTAGTCCTGCAAGCTTTCCTTCATGTGCCAGTAAATCTAACGAAACAAGGCAGACGTACTTGAACACTTTCAAATACCATTGGGCTAAACTAGAATAAAACCTGCCAAGTTGGGGTTAGAAGGCTAGCGCCTTAACCGTTTGAGCTACTCAGCTCGGCTATTCAATTATTAAGTACCATAAAAAACACACACTAATAATGATGATGATAATAATAATAATTTGGAGAATCCAACTCACAAACAAATGTTACAGTTTTCGTGTTTTTATTGTTGGCGAAAAACATTACAAAACGAGGATCGTGATAAGGTTAACTATGCAGGGAGCCACAGCTGAGTACTCTCTAACACTACTGATGAATGATATAAGGAGAAGAAGAAGAGGAGGAGGAAAGGCCAGGATGAGGAGAAGAAGGTGAATAAGAAGAAATCTGTCGCTCTACAAGCTCGTTTCATAGAGATATTTTTAGCACATACTTTTAAATCTTCCCCGGTTTGATATCCCTCTGACCTCCTGCAGAAGGAATTTCCATTCACGGCTGGCCACAACAGTGAAGGAATTATTGTAGGTAAATGATTTTTGCTTAGGAATAGCGAGCAATGTCGAGCTCAGCGCTCTGGTGTTTCTATCATGGTGTTCAGAAAGGCTATGAAATTGTTCATACAAGTACGATGGGGATTGTAAGGTAAGGATTTGATGCAATGAAGTTAGGGTATGCAGCTTGCGTATGTCTTCAAGGCGTAGCCATCCGAGTTCGACATAAGACTGGGTAAAATGATCTGAAAATTTCAGTTTAAATATAAAAAATCTTACACAGGCATTCTGTGCACATCGTAGTTTATCCCGAAGCTCGGTTTTCATGCCTTTGTAAACTACGTCACAATAATCGAATATTGGAAGAACGAGGGTTTCAACTAGTTTCTTCCTTAAACTGAATGGGGAAAGTAAATTTGAAATTGTTCAATAGGTGCAGCATCGCTAAAAATCGTCTACTCACAGATATTGTCTGATCCGTCCACGAGAAGTGCTGTTCAATGACCACTCCGAGACTTTTTAGAGTAAAGCTTGCTTTTGAAGTCATACATGAGGAGTGGACATGCAGTAATTAGTGGAAATAAGTCTTGAGTGGGCAACTGCTATGGTTTGGGATGTTTTGGGTTTAAAATAAGTCCATGCTGGGAAGATCATTAGCTTATGGCTTCTAGTGTGCCGTATTCATGTGTGACATATGCTACAGCGCAAACAAAACCAACTAGCACGAGGTCCGGAAACATGGCGCCGGAGCAGTTTAGACGAGGACTGGTTTATTTATGTCGAATACGCAATGAAGTGATTGTGAAGAAAGGACTTTACTTTCATCTCTAAGCGGAGAAAACGTGTATATATGTGTAAATATTGTTAGAATTAAATCTAATGTAAAATGTAGAATGTATGAAAACAAGACGAAACCAAAGATTGAACACATAGGGTAATGTTACGGAGTATAAAATATCGATATTTGTTAATAAGAACGGTAGCGACATCTAGATGTCAGTTGATGTAAGTAAACACCTAAGATAGAGTTCCACATCTAGTATCTAATTTTGTTATTCTATGACTTGTGTAAAACGTTAAAAGTATTCTTGTTCATTGTTAATGTCAATGCGATGGTAGTATGGAAATGATACGTAAAAATTAGAAATTGTATGCAAAAGGAAGTTATTAGGGGATATGTATGTGCAGTTAAGCGAATGCACCTGGCCTAAAATAACGGTGATATGCTTATGATTGTATAAAGGCCAAACCATTACAGAAGGAGCAATACGATATATAAGAGAGATTGTCCGTATCGTAAATAACTTCATATAATCAGAAGTGTATGCGTAATTGATTTACTAGTGGCTCTGTGTGTTGTCAAAGAACTTATATTAACCTTTTTCAGGTGTAATCTGCATGAGTCTAAAATGATGTTGTCAGAAATGTATTCAAGAAGTACTAATTCACAGGAGAATATGGAGTACTAAATCATGTACGAGTAGGTCCAGCTGAGATGATGGAGTGGTTACCGGGATGGATAACCTAAGCCAGTGATTCATATAACCCTGGCCATTCAAGTCAGTAAATGCTTTCCATTATAATGATGTCTTTTTACTGTGAGCACCTTATTTGATGCAACATGCATCTGTATTTTATTTTAGTTACTAGTTTCTTTAATGTAGGTAGTAATGTATATGTAGTACATGTGCTGAAGTAGTTCGCCAAAACGTAATAGTAATTACACCTCGAGCGGCGTGATATTATGTTATTTGGTATATAGGAATTCTCATATGCGTTTGGCGACTCGGCATTCGAAATGATACGATACCATGCGAGTAAATTAATGGTTATGTTAGTGGATGACTTCGACATCGCTTATATTATGTTGTAGTGCCGTGATTACTGGAAGACACGAGCCTACGTATACATATGTAACAACATTAACATAGAATCAGCATATTTATCGCGAAGCTAACCTTGGTAATGCAGGTAAGTGACACAAATGTAGTAATGTTGTGAGTAATGACACTAGTGTGAATCAACGTGAGATAATAATAATAATGACAATGATGATGGTGTGAGTGTCAAATATATTAAGTACCTGCGATGATGGTGGTCATTGTGTTGATGAATAATTCAAGTGTATTAAGTGCTTGTGGTGGTAATAGTTATTATGATGATGAATAATAAAACATGGGGATGATATCGTGATACGCCACTGATGTGTGGGTTAGCTTACATAAAGTTTAGTGGTTGAAATAATGAAAAGTGCTGTGCTGTGTGGATTATTTAATAAGATGGGAGGTGACAATGAAGATTTATCTTGATGTCGCTACATAGAACGTATTATTTAATTGCGTTATGCCAGTGTGAAGTTAGATAAAGCAAAAGGAGGTGTAACACTCGTATATAAGCTAATGCTGAAATTGTAATGCCCTGGTATAAGATGATGTTAATGTTATAATACTCTTACATGATTGAATGCTGGGATCGTAATGTTGATATGTAAGTGTAGGCTAAGATGGTAAGGCAGATAATTATTAATTGCGATGAGATGTCGGTCACAATTGTCCTATCGATTATCGTTACGTTTCGGATGTCATATTCAAAATTTATGTCAATCATTAGGGTTTTTAGTCGGTATGACGGCGACGTGTTTGAGGCGTGCATAAGGCTTACAACGCGTACGGCTTCGAGGATATATGACGTGATATTAATAAGTTAGATGTTTACTTCATGGACATGGTAGTTTAGTAGATGTAGTAGAGATGTCGTATGTGGTTTTATTAACATTTGAGTGTATATATTCTTGTCCTTATGTACATTATCTTTGATTATTTATTTTATGCATTAGCATTAAGGTAACATGACCCTCGAAGGTATGCGCGAGGATGAACGTGTAATTATTGTCGCGTTGAGGCGAACCTCATCAGGACGTACGAGTTAGTTAAGGTGGTGTTGATTATTTTAATTAGGTTAGGCATCACATATAAAAATACATTCTTATCAGCTGAATTTGACATGAACGAGATTCTCCTATTGAAAATCAGACATCAAATCAAAACTGAAGGAATAAGAAAACCTAAAACTTGTGGAGTAAAAGAAAGAACACGGTCATAATGGTAATTTTCCAGGTTTAGGCATGTTATTGAATAAATATAGATTTAGGTTTGGAATTTCAAATAGCTATTATAAAATGAGGAATGATCAATTTGAAATCACTGCATTATGTTGAATCGGGTATAAATTAATTAAATTACGACAGCCGTTTTATGTCATTACCAATTTGTTTTTCGGTAATATTTGAAATCTGGGTTATACTTTGGTTTCGTCTTAACTAGTAGGATCATTTATATTAATAAATATAATCCGAACCAGAATATCTCCATCTTTTCATTATAAAATAGATATACATGGCCTCACTTATGAAATTAATTCAAATTCCAAGATCATATTTGGTATAATCAATTTTAATTCAAGACAAGGTCTCGATTGTTACAAGCATGTTATAAATTATGAAAATAGGTGATGCAAACATAACGGCAATTGGCTTAGAAACTTTAATATAGAAATTTGATAATAAGCCGCCCGATAGGATTCCGAATCCAATTTTCCACCATTGATGCGATTTCTATTCACCGGAACATATTAGCTAGCTGAGGCACATACAAAGTCCTGTGATCCTATGAAACAGCCCCACAACAATAAAAGAACCCGTCAAGACCCTGGGTGTAGAGTGCTCCCAATGCTAACCTATGGGGCAATGCCACGAGGAGGGCGTACTAAATCCATGCTAATTTCCTCGATTGCCTCCGAAACGTCTGTTGGTTTTGCATGGATATACAATTGTACGTTGCCAGCAAAAATGTGACATTTACAATGAGTCAACTGTTTAGCTAAGTCATTGACATAGACAGAAAGTGGCAAGGGAGCTAGGGTTGACCCTGTGTTACACCTGTTTTTACATATTGCCACGAAGAAAAGGTACCCTGATTGACGACACTTTGGTGACGTTCGCGTAAATCCATTTCAGAGTACTGTAGGAGAACCCTAGGCGATAAAGTTTGGATAGGAGCAACTCATGGTCTACAGAGTCAAATGCTTTGCTGAAGTCCAACAATACTAGAATTGTCAGCTTTTGCTCATCAGTAGCCTCATCACTCACGCTTAGTAAGGTAGTACATGAACTGTGATTTCGTCGGAAAGCTGACTAGTGTGGGTCTAGTATGTCGTGGTCGTTGAGATAGTTCGTGATTTGATTATGCACAATGTGTTCGAGTCCTTTGGCTGTTATAGACAGTATATTAACGGGCCTGTAGTCACTGTTTAGTCTAGGATATATTGTTTTTTGTACAGGATGTACCAGGGTCATTTTACAGGCAGTTGGAAATACACTGTTTTGAAGGAAGAAGTTGTATATGAATGTCAATACTGGAATAATGGTGTCGATAAATTTCTTTATCATTATAATGCATATGTTGTCCACCCCTGCGGATTTAGTTTTAATTTGCAAGAAAAGCGCTTTCACTTGCAGAGGTGAGACATAACTACAATAAAATTTGTCTCTGCCTATGCGTAGTGGGTTGTAATTTGCACTCAAAAGATTTTCTTTTGCTTCTTCGTTTAACTGAACACGGGAAGACATTAAGTGCTTATTGAATTCATCAACAGAAAACTCCAAATCGTCTACCTTGTTCGGTTTATTTAGTCCGAATTGTCGGATTGACTTCCATAAGGTACCGGGTCTTACGTGAGGTTTTATAAGGTCATGGGTGTACGATAGTCGAGCTTTTCTTACTGTATCAGCCGTTTTAATACATAGTCATTTGAAATAAAGTTTTCCTCTGTCGGGTAATGTTTATATTTCCTATGAGCTGCATCCCGCTTGGCCATCATTACTTCTAATATTTTTTATCCACGGAGGAGTCTTTTAAAGATGCGTGCTGTTCATAGAGGGGCGTGTTTGTCAAAAATGTGAAATATCATGTTATTGAAAGGGTTGACCATGTTGTCAATGTTAGTTGTATGAGTTATCTCCTGCCACAGCATCGAAATAGCGTCTTTCAATAATTTTTCGATGTCAATATGGCTATAGTCTCTGTAAGTCACATATTTAGGTTTATGTTTGGGATATTGCAGTGCGTAAGACATAAAGATAATGTCATGGGCTGACAGTCCGGGAGGAGATATCTGGCCATGATGTAATACACTGTCAGGGTTTTTGTTACTATTACGTTCAGTAGTGTGTGTGAAGTTTTAGTGTGGTGAGTGGGAGAAAATAGGAGGATCGCCATACCGCATGCCAGAAACACGTACAATAGATGGGTGGTTTTGGAAGGATCTGGATCTAGGTTTGTATTGAAGTCTTCCATCATTATAACATGTTTGTACATAGGTTCTGTTAAGATCTGTCTCTAAGTCATTCAGACGGTGAGCTTTAGGTGGCTTGTATACAGCACCTACTAAGCATTTCACAGTAGAGACCTGTATCTCTATGAACATGTACTCAGGATTTCGCTCATACGGTTGAGGAGACTGACTGATAATTTGAGGTATCAAGCACGAAGAGACGAAGCACAGACCCCACCTCTCCCTTTGCCAAGTCTCTCATTCCTCAGATGGCAGTAGCCAGGTAATTCCAGATTCTTAGCCTGCTGTTTGACTTTGAACCAACTTTCACTGCATAAGATTATATCAAAGGACAGTAGTAGGAAAATCGCTTTTAGTTCATGTATACGAGCTTGAGAAACTAAACTCTTTGCATTAAGGTGACATGTGAAGTGCGCTTTTATGTCTATTTAGGGCTGACTGGAGAATGTGTGTTGCAGCTTCAAGGAGTGGGGATTGGGTCAATGGACTAGCAGGTAGACAGGTTGAAGGGATGGATTGGGAAGGGGATGTGTGACAAGGGAAAGTATTGCTATGGTCATAGGGAATACGGCTGTGGAATGCATTGCCAATTAGTAAAATAAAATTAACTAGAACACAGCATGCGACTATATCCTATGAATGGTCAGCAATTAACATATTTTAGATAGTGAAATTGTCTGTAGTAGTAATAATATTAATTATAATAATAATGTGCAACAGCAGATTAGGCATACAGAATACACAAGTAGGAGCTTATTGTACGTAGTGTTGGTGTGAGATCTATGTGGACGTTATATGGAGGCCCAACTTAAGTTAGAACCAGTTAGGAAAATTAATAAAAAGGGTAAGTAGATGGACAGGTGGTAGGATCAGAAGGGAGATAAGCAAATAGATATTTAGATAAATAGATAAATAAATACAGTAAATGGATAGATAAGTAGAGAGCTAGATACATAGATAAAGCTACTTGAAAAAACTAGGTTCTCAGCTGTGACTTATGTTGAAAGATGGGAGTGGACTCACATTGCCAAGTGATAAGGCAGCACTGCAACAGAAGCTTATGCCATAGGAAGTTCCATTAACTGGCACACTCTTAATTTCATCCCGTCGGCATTTTTGATTATGATGTCTCCTGAGTAAGTCGAAGTGTTTGTACAACCAAAATGCTGAATTGCCATTTTCAAGATGGACATTCTGATAGCCATTAGATCTTCATGGATTTTCGTGGATGAGCCTTTCAGTTTCCTTTTCCTAGTGAAGATATCCTGACATGAGCGATAGGACAAAAATTTCACTAGGATAGGTCTCATTTTCCCTGGTGATCGAGGTCCTGCTCCGTGACACCTATCAATGCCATTAAGTCTAACATCTACACCTACTGCTTTGCACACGTTCAGCACTGGTTCATCACAGCTTTCGTTCGAACATTCAGGGATGCCGAAAATTCTTACATTACTTCTGCTGTATTGCTCCAATGAATCACACTTGGCATCCCTATCCTTCTTCAGTTTGTGGATTTCTGTCTCCTTCTTATCAAGTTTTTTAGGTAACTCTGAAAGTGTTCTGATATTAAATTTTAAACTTTTTTCAAGTTCTTTTATGACCACTTCTGTTATGCAGGTCAAAATGGCCTGCACAATTTTTTCAAGGAAGCTGTCCGAATTAATGAAGTCGTCCACACACACTTCATGAGGCAGCATATGTTGGCAGCACTGGTAGTGGCTGGGCTTCCAACTCCATTGTTTCGGTGGGCCATTTTCTTTACAATGAAAATTTGGAACAAAAAGATCAATACCGACAAAACATATGGGTATATACAAATGTAACATTTCTGCAAGTTTTTATCACTTCCACTGCTGTATAACACCTTCAAATCACTTGATTACTGTGGAGCCTCATTCACTCAAGTCCGTCACCAAACATTTCAACAGATAGGATAGAAACTATACATGGTGCGGCCTGAACGGTGTCCTGATGCATTATACATTTACACAAGGTTTACCTACATCAGTATGTTTAATAATTGTAATAATAATAATAATAATAATAATAATAATAATGAGCACTAGAATGAGTAATAAGTTTCAGCGAATTTCACACTTTCCTGCATTCTTGTTGTTATTGATGCTTGTTGTTTTAAGCGGCCTAACATCGAAGGTCATCGGCCCATTTCCTGCATTCAGTCAGTGTTTTTTGTCAGTATATACATTTTATGAGGTAGTGACTATCGCACATGTCATTTCAAAGTAAACAAACAGTCATCCGTTGGGTTGTGGTATTTTGTCTATACGCAAATTTTGTTGTGGAAGCAATGTATTTAAGCGATTAGAAAATTGAGAACGCAATGTAGGCCTTGCCATTCCCCAACAACACAGAATATACAATAGTAAGCAGATCAAAACATTGAAAATTCGATCGATCAGTCGATCAATCATAGTCGCTACTGCTTGCTATAGCCTATCCATATAGCTACTGATGCTATTGGTTACTTCACATTCAAGATCACACTTGTTTTCTTTAATGTTTATTCAGATTTATTTACCATTTATTCCTGGCATAAAAGACATACCCATGATTAATGTTATAAAAATTGAAACATGTGCTTCTATTAATGGATAAACATGGTATGACCATTTCATCTGGTAGAAGAACGAATTTCGAGACTTTTTTCTGAATTCCCTGTTATTTCCTGGATTAACTGCTATTTATTGAATTCCCTGACATTCCCCGGTTTCCCGTATGGGTGAAACTCTGTTACACCTGTATTTGGATGGTGAGGCCAGTCTTTTTTTTTTTTTCTTTTTTTGTAGAAGTGAAAAAATGTTCATGAATGTGTGTTAATGTGTATGTCTTTACTAGCTGATGTGATAACCTCCTCCTGTCTTATTAGTCAAATGGGGACGCTCATGCTTGAAGTTGGCTACAGCTTCAATGTTGAAATCTACTATTGAGGGATGTGTGGTAAAGAATCTGTAACGAGAGGAGGGAAGGAAGATATTCAAGATTAGGAAATAAGGGTTAAATTTGACAAAAACGCTGTGTATACATTTACTTACCCCCTCGACCTTTCTGGTGTTAACTAGTTGCCTTTGCAGCATCAGAACAAATGACACTTGCACATCTTGTATTGTATCTGTGTGGCATTTAGGGAACGGAGTGTGGCAGAGGAGAGGAGATGGGCGGAGCATTGAGCTTATACAGTGTTGGCTGTAGGCTGAACATTTACACCAGTAATGGCAAAACTTCTTCGGAGCAGCTAAAGAAATCAAGGCTTAATCGCAAAACAACCCTCAGAAAACTAACTCTTCACACAACTGCAGGCATGAGACTGACATGGCATTTCATCCCTCCTGCAGCAACGCACTTTGGTGGAATCTGGGAAGCAGCTGTCAAGAGTCTGATATATCACCTCAGAAGAGTGATGGATTCTTATCGCTTCACCAACAAAGAATGGACCACTCTCATAACACATACATCCTTTCACCAAACATCTTTTAGACTTGCCTTAATTGTGTAAATTGGAATTTGTGAATTTAGACATGTCTTAATTGTGCAAATTGTCATTTGAGAAATTACAACAAGTCTCCTCATATTTATAACACACGTTCCTCTATGTAACACTTTGACTAGAGTGATCAGGATCGTGATTTTTATCCCTTAGGAATGAGATCATGGCTGATGATGCCCATGCAATGGGCAAAACATGTCTCCTTAAATTAGTATGACAAGATCAAAATCTTAATATTAAGAACTCAACGTGTACTGAATACATGGATTTCAATAAACTTTTGTAACATTGTTGAATTAATGTACATTTTAATATGGACCAGTCATGAGATTTGTGACATATAATTATCTGAGATTGTTGTAAATAACCCACGGAGTGAAATTAAAGTCCACTGTTTGTATCGGAGATGAACCCTGTATACAAATGTTAGACTAATGTTGTGTAGGAAAATATCAAGACTATAAAGACTATACATCCAATCATACATAAGGAAGGCCATCTTCTTGTCGGTGGAAGACTGCACAATACTCCAATACTAGTGGACTGGAAGAATTAGAAATTCTGCTTCATCTCACAAATATAATTATGATGGCACAACACCTTCATCTACTTCATAATGGCACTCAACACACTGAGAGAAAAGTTTAGGATCTCATCAGCAAAGGGGACTGAAAGAAGCCACACTCATACACATCTCAAGTGTTCTAAGTTGAATGCAGATAACTCAGAACAATTAATGCAAAATACACAAAGGGTGCCTCTAACCCTGACATACCCATTTGTTATAACTAGCATAGAGTATGCCTGCCCAATTCTAGTAAAAAATCGTGCGAAATTGAACAAGACCAGACCGCCTATCTACCAAGGCTGTCTAAATAGACATGACACCTGATCTCACCACAACAACATTTCTCTCCGCACTTTATCGACTTAGTTCTCATAGAGGTCAACTCCTGAATATTTACAGCAATAATGGAACAAACTTCTTTGGAGCAGCTACAGAAATCAAGGCCTTTCTACAAAACAACCCTCAGAAAACCTACTTTTCACACAACTGCAGGCATGGGACTCAAGTGGCATTTCATCCCTTCTGCAGCACCACACTGGTGGAATCTGGGAAGCAGTTGTCAAGAGTCTGATATATCAGCTCAGATGAGTGATGGGTTCTTATCGCTCCACCAACAAAGAAGGGACCATTATTAAAACACATACTCACATCCCCTCACCAAAGCTAAATGATGACCCTTTTGACACTTCCTACCTAACAATATCCCATTTCCTTATAGGAGAGCCAATTACTTCACTCTCTGATCATGATTATACAACCTTGCCCACAAGGCTATACTTTCAGCAGCTGACCCAGAACTCCCAGAAGAGATGTTGAAATGAATATCTCAATAAATGGGCAATGAAATACCCATAGCAACATAGTCAAACTGAAAGAAGATGACACAAATGCTATGATGTGGGTGATGACAGTGATCTAATGTGTATCCTGGTAATACCACTATAAATGGTCCGTTATTGGACATTTGGACGGACCATTTATATTGGTATTATAAATTTACTCATTCTGAACAAATATTTGAGGTTCCCTATGGGAATCAACAATCAACATATCCTGGTAATGACGAATTCATTCACGTAACGAAAGTTCAGGTGAGTAACGGTGAACTTACTAGCCGTATTCACGAACACTATCCCTTACGAACTACGAAACATAAAGGCAAGATAACTCTTGAATCGCTTATCTATTCCTTGCATGTTGAAATAATATTGTTCCGGGATTATCTGTGGAACGCAGAGAGGTGAAAAAAGGTGTCGGCTTTGAATGGGTCTATCTACGATATCAAAGATTAATTTAAACATTAAAATAAAGGTTATATTTCTTTTCAGATCTCAAACGTAACAAAAATTTTCTCTAGGTGAAGGAACAAAATGTCAGATACAAAATAGCAAACAAAAATAGAAATGCAAGGGTTGGAAATTACAAGTTTTGAGCTTCCAGCTCCAATTTACAAGTTTACAACTTAACAAATATTGTGTTTGTTTAGATAACAAGAGATATCTCCCAAGACACAGTTCAAGAGCACCTTACTCCAAAGGTTATACGTACAGCCTTCCGAAGGCCCCCCTCGATGTTACACCAATATCACAAAAGAGTTTACATGCTCTTTAAATTCAACCAAGGAGGCTATGCTCAAACCTTACAATTTCTTGCCTCTTAAGGCACAACATACAATTTACAATTCCTTTACACAGGGGTATCTATTACCCATACTACTGGGCCTTTGTGGAAAAGAAGAACAGGATAAAATACTGGCCCACACTCAAAATGTATGGAGCCGTACACTTGCGCTCCTTTAAAACCAAGATTTAATACCCTACTTGGGCTTGTGGCCCGATGATGCAGAGGCTAGGGAATCCCACACTACTGAGGTGACTCGAAAAAGAAGTTAATGAGTGATTTTCAGGAGGAAAAAAAGTTACAAAATCGTAGTCGCCTCAAGATAAATTGAAGGGGAATTCGAGATGGTAAAGAATTCTCTATTCACAGATTTACAGTTTAAGTCTGTATGAAATTTTACATTAGCAGAAAGAAAGTCTACGTTATAGTAAACAGATGGTTACATAGTTAAATATAAGAACCTACCCCTCGGGTGAGTTTGCGGAGATAGATACAGAGATAGAAAACTGGTGGCTTTTACCTGGGCTGATGTACCTCCTGCCGAACAATTAGGCACACCGCCACCTCTATTAAAACACACACTCAGATATTTGACGAGTTTAGACGAGGTAACTAGAAAAAGCCGCGGCATTTATACCCGAGGGGAGGGTTCGAGAAGGCATCGGACTAAATCCGACCACACCCTCTCAATTTATTGGATACTCAAGTAGATACAAGAAGCTTGTGATTGGCCAAAAAATAAATACAGAAAATTTGTGATTGGCCAGACTCCAAAGCTGGCAGGATGAGAAGGAAGTGTTGCAAACCATGAACTATCAAAATACATGAAAGTCAATTTAGATGAGAAAACTTATAAACACAAGACTTCTTTAAATCATTAATTATTACACCCTGCACCAGAGTGCATGACTTCAGTTTTTTGTACGGACATCTATGGAGAAAAGTTCAAACTTCTAGATGTACACCAACACAAAACAAATAAATCCAGTCAGTTTAAGTAACTTTAAAATAAAATATTACTCAGTTATTCAGTAGTGACATCTTCTGATTACTACTTTTTGCATTAGCAGTTTCAAGTTTTGTTCAATAGATAGTGTTCCTTAAGGCACTTCTATTAAATGTGCGGGGTTGAGGTGTACCTCCTGGTACAAATATTATAAGTCAAAATGGACTAGTAACACCACAGACCACATTAGGAAGAATAAGAATATTTTTCACTTCCCAAGAGATGGCTGCAATGTGTGTGGTATACAAGTGAATGCTGACACTAAACAAGCATATCACCTACAACTTGTATGAACAAATTATCTAGAAATCAATAATTAATATAATCAATAAGATAACAAAGGTGTTTCATTTGGAAACAACTAGTAAAATATCCTGTAACAGTAACAAAACAATGTGTCTTTTAGCTACTTTGTGTTCAAAACTATTTACAAATTCAAAAGTATTAGTAGGAATGATACCAGATCCCAAATAACATAGAATAGAGGTCTTTGGAATAATCCTAACTGCTGCACAAATCATAACGCAAGATTGTGGAGCAACTTGAAGGAAAAGTGAAAACTAGGTGAGTAAACAGTCAATCTCATAAAAAAGTATATTTTCTGTAGGACTATCACTCATGTACCCTGAAATGAAGGAACAAACCCTGGTATCTGTTGAGCAATTTTCTACCCAGTTCCATTTCCTGATGATGGCTTATCAAATTATGTACATTACCTCACGAGAGTTTTCCTGCGATGACCCTGGCTCTGTTAACTCTGATTTAACTTCTTCTTTCAGAGCTATCACTTCTGATACGTGTTCAAAATTTTCCTGTGGAAAATAAGATATATTAGGTATGCTCATAACACACATCTGCAAATACTGTCACTAACAAATGAGCATGTTAATTCATTGATTTCCAGTATTACAGTTACTTTCAGAATTTCACTGATGTTTAAGGATGATTTCTACCAGCAAAGAACTGTTATAACCAAAGGCTGTACTGAGAATGGTGTTACTATTCTTGCCCACTCCTTATGTCAGAGAAAGGATGAGATGGAGAACAAAATATAAAATGCAAAATATTTTCTAGTCATATCAGAAGATATAATACCAGGGATGGAATTGGGGCCATCTCACACAGAATTTGGAAGGAAGCAGCGATAGGCATAAACACTAAATTGTATGAACTGTTTTCATATGTACAATCATATCAATCAAATCATAAAAGTTGTGTGAACCAATTAGAAGCGTTACAACTGTTCTAAATAATTTTTTGTTCTCAGCATACAGTTTGTTTATAGACAGATTAAAATACCTTGAAATAATGGAATCATATTCTCTACTCTGGTTTTGCTAAGATCACGGGGGCTACATAAACCATTAAAGCAGTTCTGTTTCAAACAGCATATATCAATGCTTCCAAGTTTAAAATGAAAAAAAAAAACATGAATGAAGCAGACTTATCACAGTCATATACCAGCAAAATATGTGATGTAGCCCAAAGGAAAAGAACTAGAAATGAAATATTTTACTACTATAAGCATGTTATGTAGTGTTCTGTGAGGAGCTGAGGGGATGAGAACACAGTCAGTGGAGAATCAGCAGTGTTGGCATGTATATCTGCAGTTTCAGAAGATCCCTTATGATCTACGACAAAACATTTAAATTTTTCACTTGAATTTATAAAACCTTGTCAACAGTAAAGGGGGGGGAAGGGACTGTGAATAAAAGCTCATGTTTTAATATAAGTTAACCTACTACAAAAAGTGAATTAAAGTATCAAGTTCTACAATATACCAACTTAACGCATTCAATATAGAAGGGAACAGTAGCTGAACTAAGGAATGGATGAAAAGGATGAACAAAAAGGACAGGGAAATAATGAAAAAGAGGAAAGAAAAACTCTGTTTAATGTGCCTTAAGATCCTTAAGAAATTCTTCTCAGAAATCCTGCATTCTAGAGCCCTTAGACATGGTTCTCTATATAACATAGGCTGACCTGCATTTGAGGAATAAAATGAGCTAATCACTACTCAGCCTTTTTGAATGAATTCAATGCCTGAGAAAAATACTTATTTTGAGATAAGTATATTCAGATTTTGAGCTATTTTATCCCTCACATGTCATAGGCAAATCTGCTCTTTCTTCAAAACACATAATATCTTCCAGCACATTGTGGATGTGAGGGTAACCCAGAATAATCACACCTGTGTTGACTTTTTGTTTAGCAGACTGGCGTATCGTCTCAAAAACACTAACGAATGATTTGTGATTTAACTTCTTCTACACTAATTATGGTAGGAGTAATAATTTTTAACATGTGGTGCTAATGGTGGTGCAGTACTGTTGGAGAATATTAGTTTTAAAATCAATACAATGGGCCAACCATCCTCTATTATAATCGGAGGGGGAAAATAGAAGAGGTGCATTCCCTCCAGGAAAGTTATTTAGATACTGACAGTAAAAAGTACAGACTAATCCAACCACAACCTTAAGTTCCTAAGAGTTGGCAGCTTTGTGTAGCATGTTGTGGTGTATTCCAAGACAAAGAAACAAAACAGAGTCATACTACACCTAGATGGCCATGCAGCAAATGGTGACTGCTGGTGTTAATATTGGGGAAGCACATAGTAAATTATACCCCTGTCAAACTTATTGAACTGCTAAGAGTAAAATTCTATAACGTTATCTGGAATGAGACTTACAAGAGATGCATTTGTCGTTCCTTCAAGCCCGGCTGGTTCCTCTTTGATCTTTATTTCAAGGTCCATTTCGTACTGCAACTGAAGTAGAAGGTACTGGGATCGTTGATTACTTCCAATGACCTTACACTGAAACATAAGCCAGAAAAATATATTACCTTGTTGATGTCATTGCTACTTATGTTGTTTGTCAACAGACTAAGCAACAAGCTTGTAATTTTACATGATCATCATATTATGATCATAATGAAGAACTCAAAATTTGATATGCCTGTTGATATTGTGATCATAGCTAAGGACCTCAAGTTTTCTATGACTGATACTTCGATCATAGCTAAAGGCGTCTAGTTTTACATGACTTCTAAAACAGTGATCACTTAAATAGGAAATACAAGTTAACATATCTGTCAATATCAAGATCATAGTCAAAGGACCCCTAGTATTATATGACACCATATATCATACAGTTTTATATGGAACTGAAACCGCAACAAAATTACCTTTCTTATTAAAAATCCAATGCGCATCGCTTGTGATCGAAATGCACAAAACTTCTTGAAAATTCAGTGACTATTCCATTTGCATATCACTCTGATCACCTGGGTCCATATACTGAAATCTTCCTACAATTTATGAAAACCTATAATTTGTTTTCCGGTCATTGACCAGGTCAGGGATGGAATGAATAAAGAAGATAAAGGCTATTAGTATGATGGGGTCGCCACTCCCAAAGTGAGTTATTAATGACTGATAGTTGCTATGAAATGAGAATGGAGTGTGTTGCTGGAATGAAAGATGACAGGGAAAACCGGAGTACCCGGAGAAAAACCTGTCCCGCCTCCGATTTGTCCGGCACAAATCTCACATGGAGTGACCGGGATTTGAACCACGGTATCCAGCGGTGAGAGGACGACGCGCTGCCGTCTGAGCCACGGAGACTCCCTTCCTACAATTTATATCCTTTGCAATTAGCTTCAAAACTAACTGAACAAGATGACAACTCTTTGAGATTTGTTCTATCAAAATTTTCCTTCTCAGGATCAAATTATCTCAAAACATTCTCCCCTCATCCAGCTGATTCACTATTTCTTTATTTGAGACATTCTCTATCAATCTGATAATCAAGAACTTCTGATATCATGGCCATTCAAAGGATTCAACTCTGTGTTTTCGGCATCCGTGTTTCACTTCCATATGGTGTCGTACTCCATATTCAGTGTAAACATAATTTTAAAATTTTTCAATCTGTGAACCAAACGAACGTGATGGAGAACAGATGGAAATTTAGGCTGGATTCAGTGATGATATTTATCAATATTTACAAGGCATGTGTTAGTGTACCATGGCACGTGATCTCCGATGCATTGATAAAAAAAGGGCAGGGATAGGAGAACCAATTATAAAAGCCATGAAAGACAAGTGAGTAAGTAGTATGAATACTACGATGGGACAAACTATCTGGTTCAAAGTAGAAATAGGACTTCAAAAAGGACGTGTTTTATCCCCTCCAATCTTCACTACAGTCATGGAAGAAATCCACAAAAGTATACAAACAATGGGAATCAAGAAGGCATCTCTGCAGATGACACAGTAATATGCGGAGAAGATGAAATGGAAGCACAAGAACAAGACACTGTATGGAATTAGGAGATAGAGGAATATGGAATGAAAATAAGTATGGAAAAGTGTATGATAGTAGTGGTGTCGAGAGGTAATAGAGAAGGAAGTGGGAATATTGAAGTAAATGGAAGACCATTAGAAGTTGTGGAAAAAGCTTCAAGTATTTGGGGAGAATAATTGCAGACGATGGGAAAATCAATTAAGAAATTGGAAAGAGAATTGAACAAGCCAATGAGTTTTACTAATGTGTGAGATGTATAGTCTGTACCTGGGACGTCCGAAAGATATATGAGAAATTTCTGCACCCAATGTATTTTTTTTTTTTGCTAGGGGTTTTACGTCGCACCGACACAGATAGGTCTTATGGCGACGATGGGATAGAAAAGGCCTAGGAGTTGGAAGGAAGCGGCCGTGGCCTTAATTAAGGTACAGCCCCAGCATTTGCCTGGTGTGAAAATGGGAAACCACGGAAAACCATTTTCAGGGCTGCCGATAGTGGGATTCGAACCTACTATCTCCCGGATGCAAGCTCACAGCCGCGCGCCTCTACGCGCACGGCCAACTCGCCCGGTCCCAATGTATTACAAAACAATTTTGACATATGCATCAGGCACATGGACAACAATAAAACATGATGAAAGCAGAATGCAAGAGGCCAAGATGAAATTCCTTAAGAGAAATAATAGGGTGGGCAAGAAGGGATAAAGTCAAAAACATAGACATCAGGGAGAGGATTGGATTCCCTGAACTGAAAGGCAAGGTAGAGTCCCGTAAGCTAAAATGGTATGGACACATGATGAGAATGGAAGAGGACAGAGTACCAAAGTAAGTATTTACAGAGAAAGTCATAAGAGAAAGACATCGGGGAATGCCCAGAAAAGGGTGAATGGATATGGAAAGGAGAGTACAGAGAAGAATGGAGTAAATGTAGAAAAAATATTCGAGGAAGGAAGGGAGTGGTAGAGAAAAACTGAGGAGGTACTTGATTCACATTTCAATGCAAAAGACTGGAAATGGAAAATGAAGAAAATTCTACTGATATGAAGACAAGAATTTATACAATTGTCCTATCAGCTCATTGCACTGAGCAATGCCATCAACAATTACTTAAGTGTCCTTTCTTTATTTTTCTGTGCAGGTCACGTCTAATGACACAACCGAGTGGTGTTTACCAGAGCGCCCCTTGTAGGGAGTTCCATGTCAAACAATTGGTTTAAATGTTTAGTAGTTTCAATCAATCAATACTGATCTGCATTTAGGGCAGTCACCCAGGTGGCAGATTCCCTATCTGTTGTTTTACTAATCTTTTCTTAAATTATTTCAAAGAAACTGGAAATTTATTGAACATCTCCCTTGGTAAGTTATTCCAATCCCTAACTCCCCTTCCTATAAATGAATATTTGCCCCAGTCTGTACTCTTGAATTCCAACTTTATCTTCATATTGTGATCTTTCCTACTTTTAAAGTTGCCACTCAAACTTATTCGTCTACTAATGTCATTCCATTCCATCTCCCCGCTAACAGCTCCGAACGTACCACTTGTTACAAACCATCACTCTCATTTTGGTTCCATATTGAAAACAGCAAGCACACTTAGTTTACAAAAGGAGTATATTTATTACCCCGTCAATTCAGTACAATTAATACCACGTTATGTGGTTAAATAAACATAGATGTTCAAAATTTTAAGGGGACATGTTCCGCTCTTCCCTTATTTGGCATCATCAGCCTTATTTAATCTTAAAACAAACATTATTTAGAGGACAATAATATTTATGTTTTCCAAAATTTGAACTGTGATGTCTTAAGGTTAAAAACACTAAGGAATAGTAGGTACAATGTATGATGTTGAGACATGACATATACAGCACATGTTAAAATCGTTGTAAACAATTTTAAAATCTTTGTCCAAAAGCAAATTTGTGTCATATAAAATTCTAAAAACAACTCTTGTCTGGAACTGAAGTGGATCCTCTTCGTAAGAAAATTCGAGCATATGTTAGCTTGAGGCAATTGTCAATACAAGTCTTCAATTGAGTAGCTGGTTGAAACGTTGAGGCTGGATTTTGTTTATTTTTGCGAAGAGGAGCTAAAGAATATTGACCAGGAGAAGAGGCGAATGTTTCAAATTATCTTATTAAGTTGATTAATCCATAAATTATCGTAATATATAGTAATATAACCAATGCAAGGAAAGATGTTGTTGTGCTGGTTGAAGCTGCTTTTGAAACAAGTATATCTGGTACTTGACAGGTATGTTTGAATTTCTCGTGAAAGTGTATTCCCTTTAGAAGATGTAGACCATCGTGGAAAAGGATGTGCATATACTGCAATGAAACAAAGAAGAAAGACGTGTAACACGGTGTGTGTTTTACCTTCCCCTCAACGTTCCGATCCTCCTCTACCACATCGATACAACACGATGAGTAGGAACTCCAGACAGAACAATGCTGCTAATACACAAAGATGTACATAGTTACGGCGAATGAGTAAGTACCCGTTTTACATAATACATAACTCTTGGATATTAACATACAATTAAAACACACACACGCCTTTCTTTTTGTTTGTTTCATTACAGTATAACCACATCCTTTTCCACGATTATCTACATCTTCTAAAGGGACTACACTTTCACGAGAATTTCAAACATACCTGTCAAATACCAGATATACTCGTCTCATAAGCAGCATCAACCAGCATATCAACATATTTTTTGCATTGGTTATATTACGATAATTTATGGATCAACGAACTTAATAAGGTAATTTAAAACATTCGCCTTTCCTCCTGTCCAATATTCTTAGGCTACTGTTCACAAAAGGAAACAAAATCCAACCTCAACGTTTCAACCAATCTAGTCTATTGAAGACTTGTATTGACAACTGCCTCAAGCTAACATATGCTCGAATTTTCTTACGAAGAAGATCCACTTCAGTGCCAGACTAGAGTTGTTTTTAGAATTTTATATGAAACAGATTTTCTTTTGGGCAAAGATTTTAAAATTGCTTACGATGATTTTAACATATGTTGTATATGCCATGTCTCAACATCATATTTTATAACTACTATTCCTTAGTTTGTTTAACCTTAAGAAAACACAGTTCAATTTTTATAAATCATAAATGTCAATGTCCTCTAAATAATGTTTGTTTTAAGATTAAATAAGGCTGAAGATGCCCAATAAAAGAAGGCGAAACATGTCACCTTAAAATTATGAATTTCTATGTTTATTTAACCACATAACATAGTGTAATGGTTGTAGAGTCCGCCATGCTAACTCGCTACGGCCGGGGCGTCACCCGTCGCCCCACCCCCTTTACGCTCGAGTGCGCCAATCCGCGAGCAACACTCAAGCGCTGGGCCAGCCCTTCTCACTTCTATCCGTGGTCGCGCCGCAGCAAACTACGGAAACGACTGGAAGATTAATCTGGAGTCTTCTATTTCGCGAGGTTCCTCGATCCATCGAACAACCGGACTATTCCAGAAGGGCTGGCGCAGGTATAAAAGAGCAGTTACTTGCCTACAGTCAGTTAGTCAGTGAGAATTGGAGAGTGACAGTTAGTTAGTGAGTGAGTGGGAGCGGGATTGAGTTCGTTGGAGAGCAGTCAGTGATAGCCTGACAGAGTGCAGCCTGATCGAGTATCTGTCTGTCGGAGCCGACGACTCGTTCCTGTCTTCCTGATATCGTGTGTGTGTGTGTCCCTTGAGACTGGCTGCTGGAGGAGAACCTGGAGTGTTCTGGAGCGGCGAAGAAGGGAACACTAGGAGACGACGTGTGATGACTGCGGAGTTCAACGGGTTGAGTGAACAGCGGATACTATCCCGACCTGCGAGGCTGACGACCGTGACAGCGCTAACGAGTGTGACTGAGTGGCTGAGCGAGTGTACTGTAAATAATCGATGACTCTGTGCGTGTGTGTGTCATTGTAGATGGAACCTAAGAGAAACTAAGAGAGAGAGCGCGCGAACCGTAAATGTACTTGTGTAACTTGTAAGCTCGGCTATCGTCTGTGTGTGAGTGAGTAAATCTATAATTATAGTGCTTAGTTAATAAATCTTAGAAATAGGTTGCTACCAGGTGCTGTACGCATTTATTTACTTAGTTACCCCGCCAAAACGTTACAACTGGTGTCAGAAGTGAATGGACAAGTGTGATACACTAGTGGATAAACTCTTACGTAAAAACTGGTGTCAGAATCGAGTACCTGGTAGCTTATTTTGTAGCCGGCAGAAATGAATTCCGAACAGCTTCAGATTTTTCTAAGCAAGTTTAGTGAACTTGAAAATAAAATTTTATCTGGTTATGGCGAACTCATTAGTGAACAGAGATCTGAGCGGAGGTCAAACCCGGACCAGCTGAAAACCGATTTGAGTGAACGGAAGAGTGAGGACGAAGTGTGCTCTCTCGAAACCGAAGCCGACGTTGACGATGTGCGGGATGGCAACGAACTGGACGAAAAGGGATCCGAAGAGATGCTCGCGGTTGTGGAGTCCGGAGTTCGAGGCCCAGAGGTGGAAGTGAGTGTCCTGCGTGCGGAAACGATGGCTGTGGAGACGCGAATGAATCCTGCTAGCAGCGACGGCGGCTCCAGCATCGTGAAGTTGGAAAACCTACGGGACGACGGGATTACTTCCAAGAGAACATGCCGAACCCAGTTCAAGACCGGACGTCCAATAAGAGTGCCGAATATCCGATCGCCGGGCCACGTGTACAACGCAGCCCCCGGCCAAGTTCGACCTACGAGGAGGTTATGGAATTGCTCGACGTACGCTGCGGGGTCCACCAACAGAGAGCCACCTACCGAGTCCAGTCGCAGGAGAGGGCTCAGCGCACAGATATAACGCCCCGGATAATCGACGCCGAGATCGAGCGACTAGGTGACGTGACTGTGGAAGAGTTATTGCGAGGTGACACCAAGCTCGAAGCGGCTGACGCCTGTGAGAAACTACGTGGCGCTGAGATCCGTCCAGGGAGGACGATCGGCAAGAAACAGAACTAGGAAGAGGCTCTGATGATGGCCCACGAGACAGCGGCAGCGACTGCAACGGCACGGCTGGAGGGACCCCTACTAGGACAGGGAGCAGCAATGGAAGACGAACCGATGACCAACGAACGAGGATGCCACCTGACTAGGACACTTGTTCCGGCACGAAGCTGCGTGTCGGTACGAACACCAAATTCCGCACCCCGGAAGAAGAGGAAATCCAGCAGGCCTAAATCTGGGACAAGCAAACCAGTCCCCGGCATCGCACTAGAGAACTACGAAGGCGCTCAAGCCCTGAAAATAGACGTGGATGTGGACGAAAGAAAACAACCAAAGATCCGGCTGCCACGCGAGGACTTGCTGATCGTTACCAACGGGAACGAGGACACCGTCGACCGGACCCAGCGGATCCCCCATGGGAAGGTGGTGGCCAACCGAACAAACTGTATTGCAGCGAAACGTGGAGGGGGCAATGTAATGGTTGTAGAGGCCGCCATGCTAACTCGCTACGCCCCGGGGCGTCATCCATCGCCCCACCCCCTTTACGCTCGAGCGCGTCAATCCGCGAGCAACACTCAACCACTGGGTCGGCCCATCTCACTTCTATCCGTGGTCGCGCCGCAGCGAACTACGGAAACGACTGGAAGATTAATCTGGAGTTTTCTATGTCGCGAGGTTCCTCGATCCATCGAACATCCGGACTATTCCAGAAGGGCTGGCGCAGGTATAAAAGAGCAGTTACTTGCCTACAGTCAGTTAGTCAGTGAGAATTGGAGAGTGACAGTTAGTTAGTGAGTGAGTGGGAGCGAGATTGAGTTCGCTGGAGAGCAGTCAGTGATAGCCTGACAGAGTGCAGCCTGATCGAGTATCTGTCTGTCGGAGCCGACGACTCGTTCCTGTCTTCCTGATATCGTGTGTGTGTGCGACCCTTGAGACTGGCTGCTGGAGGAGAACCTGGAGTGTTCTGGAGCGGCGAAGAAGGGAACACTAGGAGACGACGTGTGAAGACTGCGGAGTTCAACGGGTTGAGTGAACAGCGGATACTATCCCGACCTGCGAGGCTGACGACCATGACAGCGCTAACGAGTGTGACTGAGTGGCTGAGTGTGTACTGTAAATAATCGATGACTCTGTGCGTGTGTGTGTGTGTCATTGTAGATGGAACCTAAGAGAAACTAAGAGAGAGAGCGCGCGAACCGTAAGTGTACTTGTGTAACTTGTAAGCTCGGCTATCGTCTGTGTGTGTGTGTAAATCTGCAATTACAGTGCTTAGTTAATAAATCTTAGAAATAGGTTGCTACCAGGTGCTGTATGCATTTATTTACTTAGTTACCCCGCCAACACGTTACAATAGTATTAATTGTATTTCATATGTGGGGAAATAAATATACTCCTTTTGTAAACTAAGTGACATACCACTTAGCCGAGCAGCTCGTCTTCTTTCTCCCAATTCTTCCCAGCCCAAACTTTGCAACATTTTTGTAACTCTACTCTTTTGCCGGAAATCAACCAGAACAAATCGATGAGCTGCTTTCCTGTGGATTTTCATTCCATGAATCAGATAATGCTGGTGAGGGTCCCATACACTGGAACCATACTCTAGTTGGGGTCTTACCAGAGAATTATATGCCCTCTTCTTTATATCCTTACTACAACACCTAAACGCCCTCATAACCATGTGCAGAGATCTGTACCCTTTATTTACAATCGCATTTATGTGATTACCCCAATGAAGATATTTCCCTACATTAACACCTAGATACTTACAATGATCCCTAAAAGGAACTTTCACCCCATCAATGCAATAATTACAACTGAGAGGACTTTTCCTAATTGTGAAACTTACAACCTGACTTTTAACCCCGTTTATCAACATACCATTGCCTGCTGTCCATTTCACAACATTATCGACGACACTTTGCAGTTGCTCACAATCTTGTAACTTATTTATTACTCTATACAGAATAACATCATCCACAAAAAGCCTTACCTCTGATTCCACTTGTTTACTCATATAATTAATATACAAGAAAACATTAAGGTCCAATAACACCGAATTGAGAAATTCTCCTCTTAATTATTACAGAGTCAGGTAAAGCTTCTCTGAGATCTATTTTCTAGAAATATAGCAACCAATTCAGCCATTCTGTTGTCTAGTCCAATTGCACTCATTTTTGCCAGTAGTCTCCCATTATCCACCCTATCAAATGCTTTAGACAGGTCAATCATAATACAGTCCATATGACCTTCTGAATCCAAGATATCTGCTGTATCTTGCTGGAATCCTACAAGTTGAGCTTCAGCAGAATAATCTTTCCTAAAACCGAACTGCCTTCTATCGAACCAGTTATTAATTTCACAAACATGTCTAATATAATCAGAAAGAATGTCTTCCCATAGCATACATACAACGCATGTCAAACTTACTGGCCTCAATTTTCAACTTTATGCCTATCACCCTTTCCTTTATACACAGGGGCTACTATAGCAACTGTCCATTCATTTGGTATAGCTACTTCAAGCAAACAATAATCAAATAAGTACTTCAGATATGGTACTCTATCCCATCCCATTGTCTTTAGTATATCCCCAGAAATCTTATCAATCCTAGCCGCTTTTCTAGTTTTCAACTTTTGTATCTTATTGTAAATGTCATTGTTATCATATGTAAATTTGAATACCCTTTAGCATTAGTCTCCTCCTCTATCTGGACATTATCCTTGTATCCAACAACTGTTTAATGTTCCCCAGGTGGTACAAAAATTGTCTATGTTGAATACCTCGAGTAGTGCCTCAGGGAATTCTTTTCACCCAATAGCAGTGTTTTTTAGTCACTTTGTGTTACTTCACTTTAAATGTAAACTTACTGCACTAACAATGAATACTACAATTTCTCCTACAGGTAATATATAAACTTTGTTACTATGGCTAATTGAGTCGATTCTTACACATTGCCGGGGAACAGATTTCTATCTAAACACATATCTATTCAGGAAACTATGCTCAATAGTATTTTGTATATTTCAATGTAGGGGACACTACTGAAATGTGCTGTGTTTATTTGTTCTGGCCATCACAGGTTATTCTATTAATATGTTATTAGCTTTACTTTCAAGCAACTACTTTTACAGCTTCCACAGCCAGAATGTATTCCTGAGGATTGTTCTTCCATTCCTGCTAGCAGTTTAATGTTGCACTAACAGCTCCAAGGGAAAGGGATTAGATTAGGTACGCAGCAGCTTTAATTAAGGTTAATTAATGATAAAATGGGCAACACGGAAACGTTTTCCAGGGCTGCAGATCCTAGGATTCGACACCATGCAAACTCACCGCCACTCGCCCCTGATAATCTTCTACACACCAATAAATCAGAGAGGCAGCCAACTGTTACCTACATCATCACGAATAAAAACCGGATGTAGCTGCTGTGGGATAATGATGTCATACTGAACAATCTCCATAACAACACTGATATAACAAGATACAGATATCCTAAATGGAAACATTTCAAGATTTGGAACCCTACTGCCATATGTCGCAACCTGTAGTGTAAAGAAAACAATAATTAAAATTACACACTACATACTGAATTTCTTTCTGAAACTACCATCCGCAATCCTCATCTGCGTAGCTCTTCAGAAAAAGATCGTCATTTCACTAAATTGAGATATATTGCCGCTACACACATCTTGCAGGTACTTGCAACGCACAGGCTGGGAGTTTTTTAAAAAGCAAGCTAGATATATGCGTATTCATTTTGAATGCTTAATTAAAAATAAAATTTAATAAAATTAATAAAATTAAATAGTAAAAATTAGGAGAATGCTGAAACTGAGAAAGATTAATATTAACTTCTAATATTCTCAATTGAGATCTATATATTTAGCAAAAGTATATGACTGAACTTACCGACAATATGTTACTGGTTGTGAACACAGTGTAGAATGATACAAATCACAATTCCTCAAAGAGGAAAATCCGTAAATCACTTAACGGAATAAGCTGTAGAATTGGCTATTACGCGCCTTATATAACAACATATCAACCACTTCGAAACAAAACCGGATATTTGAATGCTGATAAAACACCTACAACAAACTCTTGAAGAACAAATTTGATTTGCAACAGTCAGTAGATCAGGCTGAATTTAGGAAAGGATGTATTACTAATGACCACTGCAGAGTATGCGACACTTCTTCTGCTTCTGAATCTGCTTGAAATGTGAATGTGCTTGTTATATCTCCCAGTTCCAATACTTAATAAATCACACTGTAACACTCATATACAGTATACCAAAATACACAACTGTGGGGAGAGTTGTAGTTTAACATATTCGTAATGTCTACAATTGCAGTATGCGACACTGGGTGCAATGTCCCGCTAAGTCTGGCTCAAGGAGGATATGTAAGAGAGAAGGAACCTCTCCGGGTGAAAAAGGGAATACCAAAGCAGGTCCATAAGTCTTAAGGAGTGTTATGCCATGGAAGGAGGGATCAACTGACTGAATTTTACGATCCAATTATTCGTACACTAGGGGAAATAAAATCGTCCGGCTTTTATACATATATACATGCATTTTCATTATAGTCCGTTATGCCTTCCATCGTTCAGTCTGCAAGCCTCTGTGAATTTACTATACGTCGCGACAATCCTCTATTTGCAACTAGTGCCGTGACCTCATTTAATTCTATACCTCTTATCTTTAAATCGTTAGAAACTGAGTAAAACCACTATCATCTTGGTCTCCCACTACTCCTCTTACCCTCCATAATAGCGACTATTATTCTCCTAAGTAACCTATCCTGCTCCATTCGTCGCACATGTCCCCTCCACCAAAGACGATTTACGCGTACAGTTTCATCTATCGAGTTCATTCCTAAATTAGCCGTTATCTGCTTGTTCCGTGTACTCTCCTGCCATTGTTCCCACCTGTTTGTAAAATCAATAATTCTCGCTACTTTCATGTCTTGTACTTCTAACTTATAAATAAGATATCCTGAGTCCGCCCAACTTTCGCTCTCGTAAAGCAAAGATGGTCTGGAAACACACCGATGTAAAGACAGATTCGTCCAGGAGCTAACTTCCTTTTTACAGAGCACTGTTGATCGCAACAGCCAGCTCACTGCATTAACTTTACTACACCTTGATTCAATCTCACTTACTATATTACCATCCTGGGGGAACACAAAAAAAACTTAAAATTATCTACCTCTTCCAGCTTTGTATCACCAATCTGACATTCAATTCTGTTGACTTTCTTACCTACTGACATCAATTTAGACGTGGAGAGGCTAATTGTCACACCATACACATTGCACATATTTTCAAGTTCCAACACTTTAGACAGCAGGCTTTCGGCACAATCACAATCTGCCATTAAGACGAAGACGTCAGTAGAGGCCAGGCTGCTTACTACATTTCCACCTGCCTGAATCTCTCCCTGCCAATTTATACCTTTCAGCAGATGACACACGTAAATTACGAAGAGCTAATGAGAAAGATTACAGCCTTGTCTAACCCCTGTAAGCATCCAGAACCAAGAACTCATTCTACCATCAATTCTCACTGCTGCCCAATTGTTATCATAAATGCCTTTTATTGATTCTAATAATCTACCCTTAATTCCGTAGCCCCTCAGTATGGTGAACATCTTTTCCAAACGTTACCCTCTCATATACTTTCGCTAGATCTACGAAACATAAGCTGTCTATTTATCTCGTAACATTTATCAATTACCAGGCGCTTACCGTACTGAAAGTCGGATCCTGACAGCTCCTCTGTGGTCTGTACCACACTGGTTTTCATCCAACTTCCTCTCAACAATTGATCACACCCTCCCTTCCAAGATGCCAGTGAAAAACTTTGCCTGGTATAGTAATCAATATGATACCTCGATAGTTGTTGCAATTCTTCCTGTTCCCTTGCTTATAGATAGGTGCAATTAATGCATGTGTCCAAACTGAAGGTACCTCACCAACACTCGGTTCTAATCTTAGGTACTACCGGTATTCTATGAAGCAATTTCATCCCTGCCTTGCCGCTATACTTCACTATATCAGGTCTAATTTCACCTATCCCTGCTGCTTTATGACAATGGAGTTTATTTACCAACCTTTCCACTTCCTCAAGCGTAATTTCAGCACATCGCTTTCTTCCTCCCCATGAGCTTGGTTGTTCGCGACACCACCAGGAAGATTTCCTTTTACGTTGAGACGATTTTCAAAATATTCCCTTCACCTGTCCTGTGGTTCCCTGGGATCTATTATGAGTTCACCTGAATTAACCAAAACACTGCTCATTTCCTTTTTCCTTCATTTCCCAAGATTATGTATTTCTGCCCAGAAAGGTTTCTCTGATGCTTTAAATAGCCTTTCTAGGTGATTACCAAAATCTTCCCACGACTTCATTTTGGATTCAACGACTATTTCTTTCGCTCTGTTTCATTCTTCTGCGTACAATTCAATGTCTGCATTGGCCCTTGCTTGGAGCCATTTCTGACATGCCTTCTTTTTACGTTTAGAAGCTGCTGTCACCTCATCATTCCACCAAGATGTTCGCCTTTGCCCTTCTTTACACACAGTCGTTCCTAGTCATTCCCTTGTTGTTTCTACTACAGCATCCCTGTATACCACATATTCTCTTTCTATACCAGTAACCTGCTTACTGTCCACTGTTCGAAACTTGTCACTAATAATATCCATGTAGGCCTACTTCTGTCTTAATTCCTCGTCCTGGAGATTTTCTACACTTATCCCTTTGCAGACAGATTTCACTTTCTCTGTCCTAGGCCATTGAGATACTCGTACTTACTACAGATCAGACCGTGCTCTGTATGACAGAAAAGTCACCTAAAACACGTACATTCCTAACAGACTTCCTGAATTTGAAGTCGGTTAATATATAGTCTACTTTATGAAACTGGTACCCCTAGCATTCCACGTGTAGCGGTGAGTAGCCTTATGCTTGAAGAATGTAGTCGTAACTCCTAAACACATACCAGCACAGAAGTCCAGCAAACGCTTCCCTTTTCCATTAGCTTCCATGTCTTCCCCATATTTACCAATCGCCCCTTCGAATACTTCAGTTCTCTTTCCAACTCTCGCATTGGTATCGCCCATCAGCACTATCCTATCTTTGCTGTTGACCCTGACTGCGATGTCACTCAATGTTGCATAAAACTTGTCAACTTCATCCTCATCTCAACCCTCACATGGTGAATAAATTGAGACAATTCTCGTCCTAATTCCTCCAACTGCCTAATCTACCCACAACGTTCGCTCATTTACGTGCCTAACAGAAACTACGCTGCGTACAATAGTATTCCTGATAAACTGTCCTACCCGATACTCTGACTTTCACCTTTTTAACACAAATCAAGTATACTGTATAATCTCCTGTCTCTTCCTCGTTATTTCTTCTTACCCTTAATTTCACTTACACCTAGTACATCCAGATGCATCCTGTTTTCTGACTCAGCCTGTTCTACTTTCTTTTTTCCGCGGCTCCCCATCGAATTCCATTTTTTTCTTACAAAGATGTTTCCAAGGAGAACCTCGCCTGTCAAGTGAGAGTGGGTCACCATTACTCCCATAGGTCCGAGGCTTTCTTAAAACGTACTGAACTTGGTAAATCCATGAAGCAGGGTGTCACCGTACTTACACATAGTCCTGGTGAGCATTTTTCCTCTAACGGGTTAGGGACCACCGGTGGATTGTGTAGTCCTAGCCGCATGAGCGAATGAAGGGCCATTATACAGAATATCTCTGAGGACCCACTCCTGTTCCGTAGCAACTGGTATCCCGACACTCAGGACCACTTACTAGGCCACTCAGCTGTTGCCCTTGGTTCACGAACTAGAACGTGACTACAGCAACGTACACCATGAACCATCTAATATTATTATTCCGGAAATATCGTGCATCACAGAGGTGTAAGAAGGTGTTGTGCTGAATGGATGGACAAGGAACTGACAAGAGCATAATTTAATGCCCAAAATTTTGAAATTGTATTCCTTCCGTCTTGTTCTCTTATTTAAAATTTCGTAAAGAGAAGATCTAAAAAAGCAATAACAATATAAAAATGAACTCGTTAGTTCTAAAAACAACGACATAAAGTCCAAAATCAGGTACAAAAGTAGAGAGAATTATCAGGATGATAATATACGATAGATGAGTATTATTAGCTCTGAAACAGTTATACTATTTTATAAGAGAAGGTTTGCTCCATTAACTTCCATAGCCTAAGAGTCTGAGCTCCAAACTCAGAGGCATAACTTTCTTATAGCGCAGAAGGTTATACAATGGCAATCTTCAAATCAGGTATTTACAGTCACTTCCGCTCTATTGTTTGTTTTTTTTTTTTTTTTTTTTCGGAAACATAAACAGGGGCGATGAGTGCCCATAATAAATGGCTATGATGTAAAAAGGTAAAGGTTGATAAAGATTGGGGGAAAACAAAATCCATGAGGGCGGAAAACCTGCGCTCCTTGTAGAAAACTCTTAAAATCTTAAGTGGGCTTATGGCCCCAACATACAGAGGCTAAGCGTATTGTGCGCCGGGGAGACTAAATGATAAACATTAAATACCAAAATCTGTTAATAATTTTAGAGGTTAAGAAACTTTAGTCACCCCATACCGAGATGAACGGTAGTCAACAGAGGGTAATCACTCTTGTCCCCTTACATTATGTATTTCCCAGTAGCGAATAAAACAGATTACTTAGATTGGCGAAATGTTTTACGTTTAAACAGCAGAGTTTAGTAATGTACATGAAATAAAAGAGTTTTGAATCATTTCATATGTTAAGAAAATTTTACCATTACCTTGAGTTGCTGGGCTTTTGAACGCCGACTGCGTCCTCTGCCACTTTAGTATACGCCGCACACAATAAACTGGAGCCATGACCATGACAATACAGCATTAAAGCGCTCAGCTTTTATAGTATCTGGAGGGGAAGTTCCAGAACTCTTTACAGATAGGCTGGATGCTTGTACACACCCCAAAACAACATTTATTTGGCTAGAGAAAGTATACACATATTATCTTTAATCCCGGCGGAGAGGACAATTAGGCCGATGGTAGAGACATCTAATAGATGAAAATCTAAGTGTATTGCATAACATTAATTCAAGTTCAATTACATAGATATCCTTACAGAAGGCAAGCAGTCTGACTGGACGGAGAAGGTGCACCCCCGGTACAGACCGCCACTCCCTAAGGTTTTGCCACGGTATGAACAGCTTTGAAATCTTGAATCTTGCCGTACATAATTTTTGATAAAACATATATAAGTTTGAGTATCACTTGATAGATAGGTCTTTCATGTTTAGTTGTTGAAGTAAAGTAGTTTAGATAGTGTTTGCGAAGTACTAGAAGTTCGGGGAGTTGCGCCCAGAGTCGACAGCAAGAGCGGCCGCCGATGACGATGTCAGGATGGGGTCGCCCGGGCCCCCAAGGTACCCTCAGATATCATCCTCCCGTATATTTTGAGGAGCAAACAAGGCGATGGTCATAAAGTACCAAGTAGCATTGTTCGGGCCAAATATAGAGTGGGCGGTTGGAGTTCAGCATCAAAGCCACTCCAGAGGATGATATTCCCAAAGGAGTCAGTTTGGACGGAGTCTCGGCCGGAACGAGGCGGGTCCATACCCCGCGCCGGCATCTCTCGCTCATTGACACGACGTGGCCTCTGGTGAAAATATGGCACTATAGTATTGATTTTTGGGGCAACTGTAACTTACTCACAGAGAGTGTTACATGTGGTGCAGGTACGGTTGGCGACTTTGGAGGAATAGTGTACGGAGTTTCGACACAGGTTTGGAGGCAGGGTCCTTAATGGCAGAATAATAATGAGATCATTGAAGGGAAGGTTTAAAAAAAAAGGATTTAAACAAAAAACGAAATTTAAGTTATGATGTTACTTAAATACATACAATATTTCACAGCCAACAGGGGCAGCAAGACTCCTTATTCTAACTTGATTATATAAAACTTAAACTAATAAGATGCTAAGGAAGGAAATATAATTAAATCAACAACATCCTCCCTTGGTGGCATATACTGAAGAAGCAAATGCCTTTACACATGTTTTACTGGACACAGGTGTAGCTCAAAAATCTTTTCATTCCATTGACAGGAGTAAGGAAATCAAGCCTAATGCAGGGTTAATGAAATCTGAGGGCAAGCTTGCCCGCGGAAACAAAGTTTTTAACCATTACCTGATCTACAATTTTTTACTTGGTGGATCTTTGTCCACGGTCATACCTCATTTTTACTCTCCGGTGAGAGGCCTTAAGATTATTTCTAGCTTTTCCCCATAAATCTCGGATATTCTCTGGATCTATTGTCTGTGGCAAAATCTCACTGGTCGACTACGAATTTGACAAATGAGTATTTGGGACAAACTTAAACATAAGAGAAATTGGAGAAACTTGTGCTACTTATGAATGGCCGAGTTAAATGCTAATGATAACCAGTGTAAGGAAGTGTCCCTTTGGGAATGATCTTCGTGGTGAAAAGCAATAAGAGCAGGTCGAGGATTATGACTAACCCGGTCAGCTAGGGATGGTTGTGGGTGGTGCGCAGACGTCGTGACATGCGAGATAGAGAGATCGAAACAGAACATACGAAATCAATTACAGGGAAACGGCTTAGCGTTATCAGGAACAACATATTGACAGGGTCCAAAAGACGACAAAACAGAACTGAGACAAGAAATAGTAAACTGAGTAGTGGCAAGCCTAGTCGGAAACAGCCATAAAAACCGAGTAAAACCACCCACAACACACAAGAATGAATTTAATCCCATTTCCTTTATATTGGGGAAGGGTGTGACGTAATCCATGTACAATCGCTCCATAGGGCGAGATGCTTGGTGTGAGGACAATAGTCTTTAATTAGCTGACAACGTGGGCTTGCTAATCAAACAAGACTTACATGCCTTAACCAGTTCCCTAATCTCGCCATCCATGCTCTTGCAGATAAACGTCCCTCTTATCTTCTCTCTGGTTTTATAGATGAATAGATTTCCCCTAATGCGATCTCATGGTAATACTTTAAAATCATAGGTACTAGCACTGCTGGAACGACAATTTTTGTCTTCAGATCGTCCCTCGAAGGGCCACACAGATCTCCATTCATCAAAACATAAGAGACGACATGTTCCCCAGAAGAAAGGGTTTCCATAATAGGAGCATGCGCCGTGTCTCCACGCTGGCATTTGGCTATATCGTCAAATAACAAAGAGGCATTAGTCAAAAGTGCACTTATGCAATTGGTTTGAAAATAGAAGGGGAACGTCTTTCCTCCGGATCAACAGAATTAGAATCGCCGGAAAACATTCGGCTTAAGCCACTACGACTTCGTTCTCCGACACTCGAATATGTAGCACGTCAAACTGAAAAGCTGAAACCCTAGTCGCCCAACGGGTGATGCGTCCGGTACAACGGGGCCTAGGAAAAATCCAGCTCAGAGCCTGATCGTCGGTCTCCAATTAAAATTTAACGTGCTCAATTTAGAGGCGGAATTTTTCGAAGGCAAATCAGACGGCCAGTCTTTTCAACTCATATATAGAGTACTTGGTCTCCTGAGGTGACAATGTTCCAGGCGCATTGTTAGTTGGGCGCTTTCCGATTTCATATTCCTGAAGAAGAAACGCCGCACCGCAGATAAAGCGGTGTCTGTCTGTAAAGTTAACTTCTTGGAGAAATCTGGCATTGCCGAGACCGGGGCGTTACACAGAGCTGATTTCAGATCCTCAAACGCAGCTTGCTGTGATGTCCCCAATTCAAACTGGGCACCTTTTATGGGTGCCTTCCTACTAGCAACGATTAGGAATTCACCATGCTGATGAATCTGGCAACACCTTTAGCATTTTTAGGAGGCTCGAATCTACGGATTGCGTGAGTTCTGAAATGATCGACCGAAACTCCAGAAGGTGACACAGTATGGCCCAAGAAGGACATGGATGGTTTAGCAAAAGGTACCTTTGACAACTTGATCGTCAATCCAACTTTACACAAGTGTTTAGAGCTTTCTCTAGACGAGCGAAGTGTTCTTCAAAGGTCTCGGAGAAAACAACATCATCCAGATAATGGTACAGATAATTAAATTTACTATTGGAGAAGATGCTAACTAGCAGCCTATTAAAAACCGCCACGTCCCCAGGGAGCCTGAAAGGCATCCCGTTGTATTCATACAAGTTCCATTCACTAGCGAAACCAGTCAGATATTTCGATTCTTCCACCAGAGGTATCTGGTTATAGGTTTGGTTAAGATCTAATATGGTGAAGAACATGGCCTTACGTTTGAAAATATAAGAACAGTCACGTCCGTAGGGAGCCAGAAAGGCACCCGGTTGTATTCATGCAGGTTCAATTCACTAGCGATAGCAGTCAGATATTTCGATTCTTCCACCAGAGGTATCTGGTTTTAGGCTTGGTTAAGATCTAAGATGGTGAAGAACATAGCCTTACGAAACCAAGAAAGATACGAATGCAAGTCGGGAAGGGGTGCTGATTATAGAATTATCTTACGATTTAATGCCCTCTAATCAAGCCGCCTTGAGGTGTCTGAACCAGAAAAATGGGTGAATAATACGCCTACTTGGAGAGTCGAATGATACCATACCTCAGCATTTGGTCAATGATTTCCTTGAGGGACTTTGTTTCAGGTGGAGATAGCCTGTACAGAGGAAATCTTAGACGGACCGAATCCGGAAACTCGATTTTGTATTCAAGTAAGTCAGTCACACCAAGATTTTCCGAAAGACGTCGGAAAATGACTGCCATAATTTACGAATGCAATTAGCCTGTTCCTCAGGTAGATGGCTAACGTCTAACGACATCTCACTCCCGGTAGACGAAATAACAGATGATGATACAGAATTACATTTTAAATGAGGTATATGGAATTTAATCCTAAATTTCAATGCGCAGGAGTTACTTTGTAAATCGAGTACGATACCGGAATATGACATGAAATCTGCACCTAATATCACAGGCCATGACAAATTTTTACCAACAAATAACATAAAATTAGATGTAAATTTAGAAATACGAAGTTTCACCTGAGTAAATCTTAAAATTTCTAGTGGGCAAGAGTTAGCGAAAACACATCTTACAGAAGGAGAAACTTATTCCGGAAATTTACAACTAAGCTTTAATTTTGAATACCATTCTTCCGAAACAATAGAATGAGCACTTCCGGAATATAAGAGGGCAGTAACATGTTCATTGCTTATTTCAATTATAAGGAATGGAACAAAATCTCAAGTATCGGAGGCAATCTTGAGGCACTCTTTTGGACCTTCAAAGATGGTAGTAGTATAATACAGGGATTCTGTGGCCTCCGCCACCGCAGGCTCCCAGAGGCCACCTCCACCACCACCACAGCCAGAGGCCTCCCAGATGCCTCCTCCACCACCACCACAGCCAGAGGCCTCCCAGAGGCCTCCTCCACCACCACCACAGCCAGAGGCCTCCCAGAGGTCTCCTCCACCACCCGCGAGAAATTTGAATTTGTAAACAAAGCCACGTGCTTTATGACAGCTGTCATCGACAACAACGCATCGCTAACCTCAGTACTGCCATCTTGACGGGCCTAAACATCAGTAGTGCCAACTTAACCTAACTAGCGCGAGGTAAACAAAGCCACGTGTTTTTTGACAGCCACGTGCTTTTTGACAGACAACAACGCATCGCTAACCTCAGTACTGCCATCTTGACGGGCCTAAACCTCAGTAGTACCAACTTAACCTAACTAGCGCGAGATAAACAAAGCCACCTGCTTTTTTGACAGCTGTCATCCGCCATCTTTAAACCACAGAGCACTGTGCTGCCCTCCTTATCGCAGTAGCTGGAAATTCGTCACCTGTCATCGGCAGTGCTGCCATCTTGGCGGGCCTAAACCTTAGTGCTACCAACTTAACCTCACTAGCGTGAGATAAACAAATCCACGTGCAGCTGTCATCCGCCATCTTTAATCTATAGAGCACAGTGCTGCCCTCTTTAGCTACTTACCTTTGAAATGTGGTGGCGGATAATTTGAAAAATGCTTTTCGACAGCAGCCATCTTTGAGCACCGTGCTGCCCTCTTTAGCTAGATACCTTTGAAATGTGGTGGCAGGCAATTCCACATGACAGCAGCCATCTTTGAGCACCGTGCTGCCCTCTATGTGGTGGCGGCAAATTCTACATGCTCTTGTTTGGAAACAAATCCACGTGCTTTTTTGACAGCTGTCATCCGCCATCTTTAATCTATAGAGCACAGTGCTGCCCTCTTTAGCTACTTACCTTTGAAATGTGGTGGCTGGTAATTTGAAAAATGCTTTTTGACAGCAGCCATCTTTGAGCACCGTGCTGCCCTCTTTAGCTAGATACCTTTGAAATGTGGTGGCAGGCAATTCCACATGACAGCAGCCATTTTCAATCAAGAGAGCACCGTGCTGCCCTCTATGTGGTGGCAGCAAATTCTACATGCTCTTGTTTGGAAACAAACTCACGCGCTTTTTAGACAACCGTCATCCGCCATCTTTAATCTATAGAGCACAGTGCTGCCCTCTTTAGCTAGATACCTTTGAAATGTGGTGGCAGCAAATTCCACGTGCTCTTGTTTGGAAACAAAGCCACGTGCTTTTTTGACAGCTGTCATCCGCCATCTTTAATCAACAGAGCACCGTGCTGCTATCATGCGGGCGATTTCATCAGCTGTCATCCGCCATCTTTAATCCACAGAACACCGTGCTGCCCTCTTTATGACATGTAGAAGCGTGCAATTTGAAAAGGTCTGTTAGCTGTCATCCGCCATCTTTAATCAAGATTGCACCGTGCTGCCATCTTTAGCTAGATACCTTTGAAATGTGGTGGCGGATAATTTGAAAAATGCTTTTTGACAGCAGCCATCTTTGAGCACCGTGCTACCCTCTATGTGGTGGCGGCAAATTCTACATGCTCTTGTTTGGAAACAAACCCACGCGCTTTTTTTTGACAGCCATCATCCGCCATCTTTAAGCAACAGAGTACAGTGCTGCCCTCTTAGTTATGGCGGCAAATTCCACGTGCACTTGTTTGGAAACAAAGCCACATGCTCTTTTGACAGCTGTCACCCGCCATCTTTAACCAACAGAGCACTATGCTGCTATCATGCGGGCAATTTCGTTAGCTGTCATCCGCCATCTTTAATGAACAGAGCACCGTGCTGCCCTCATGCGGGGCAATTTCGTTAGCTGTCATCCGCCGTCTTTAATGAACAGAGCACCGTGCTGCCCTCATGCGGGGCAATTTCGTTAGCTGTCATCCGCCATCTTTTAATGAACAGAGCACCGTGCTGCCCTCATGCGGGGCAATTTCGTTAGCTGTCATCCGCCATCTTTAATCAAGAGAGCGCAGTGCCGCACTCTTTAGTTGAAATGTGGTAGCAGACAATTTGAAAAGCTGCTAAGAGAGCATCGTGTTGGCATCTTTATTCTTCGACATGTGGTGGCGGCAAATTCCACATCCGCCATCTGAGAGCACCGTGCTGCGCTCCTGATCGTAGTAGCGGACAATTTAAAAAGAAGCGATTAAGAATATAATCGAACACTGTATTCGATACAACATATGATCAGAACATCGATTTTTCTAATAGAAAACAAGACTACAGTTTTGAATAGCTTGCGTAAGATAGCTATTGTTTGCTTAGCTTCAACATGTGATTAGAACATTAAAACATAGCAATACTAGAATCGAACACTGCACTCGATATTGTTAACCTTAAGATGTGATCAGAACATTAATTGTTGTGTTCAAAACACTAGATAAGTGATCAACACGATACGACATGTTTGAGAATACCTTTATACATATCGCGTAACTAGAGTGATGCATTTTTAGACTTGAACACATACTGCTGTTAAAAACCTATTACAACTAGAATCGCGTACTATAGTTCGATGTTGCAGAACACAGCATTGCGAGACTAGAATCAAGCACTGTTTAGAAAAACAAAAAATTCTCTTCTCAACATACTTACTGAGCTGCTCTTCCTGCTCAGTGAAGGTACATCTCTATCGAACGTGCATTGCAAAAGCAAGATTGTAAAACATAACAAGACTAGAATCGAACACTGCACTTGATGTTAACTTCAACATGTGATTAGAACATTAAATCAGGTTCAAACATAGCAAGACTAGAATCGAACTCTTCCTACTCTTTCAAGGTACACCTCTATCGAACATGCATTGCAAAAACAAGATTGTAAAACATAATAAGACTAGAATCAAACACTGCACTCGATGTTGTTAACTTCAACATGTGATTAGAACATGAAATGAGATTAAAACATAGCAAGACTAGAATCGAACACTGCACTCGATGTTGTTAACCTTAACATGTAATCAGAACATTAATTGATGTGCTCAAAACACTAGATAAGTGATCAAGACTAGATTCGAACACTGCACTCGATGTTGTTAACCTTAACATGTGATCAGAACATTAATTGATGTGTTCAAAACACTATATAAGTGTTCAAGACTAGATTCGTACACTGTACTCGATATAACATGTATTTAGAACATGTTAGGGGATACCTTTGTTCTAAGAAAATCATATTGAAATATAACAAGACTAGAATCAAACACTGCACTTCATGTTGTTAACTTTAACATGTGATCAGAACATTAATTGATGTGTATAACTTCCTTTACTTACTCTGGCAAGGTACATCTTTATCGAACATGCATTGCAAAGCGAGTGTGTGCAGGTTTAGACTTGAATACATATTACCGTTCAAAAAAAACATATATACACATACTATAGTGCGATGTTGTAGTACACTACATTGCAAGACTAGAATCAAGCACTGTTTAGGTAAAAAATCTCTTCTCAACATAATTACTGTGCTAGACGATAACATACTTACGAATTTAATCAACATCTTCTTTCTTGCTCTTATTCTTCTTCGAGAGGAAGGGGTAGAAGGAGAAGGTAATACCTAATCTAACATAAAAGAATATGCTAATTCTACAGTATTTATTTACATCTTGTATGTACTAGTTTTATCATGAATGATTTTACTTGTAGTGATGTTTGCGTACGTTTGCTTTCTCGATGTAATTCTTGTATGTACATGCCTTTACGCGTCAGTAAAACTAATAACACAAGATTTGTTCTCTATGCCGCGATATATAATGAAAATAGAACGTTGATTTACTTCTTCTATTTCTAAATCAGTTAGCACGCTAAATCTATTAGGTAAAAAGACTTGAAAGTCTTTGCAGACACATAAAATCCTTTCTCCAAATTTCGTTTTTAATCTTCGTAGTGAAATTACTTTAAATTGCTCATTTAGCGGTAGACTTGTTAGCGGCTTGGTAGTTGGAGATGAAATATGACCTAGCTGGTTAATCTTCTCAATGGTTTATCTAAAAAGAACAAATATATAAATGTAGCGTTAGCACTTGCATCACACATAGAAATAATATGATATAAAAGGGTAAGTGTGCTAGCCTAGTGTTACGATGTTCGGAAGAAACCAAGTTTCAACCTATAGAGGTCAGACATTGATGAAAGTTTGAAATTATAAGATTAACCTCTTCTACAGCATGAAAGATTGAAGAGAACAACTATTTATCAATAGACTAAAGTTGCTATGTTCGGAAGAAACCAAGTTTGAACCTGTACAGGTCAGACATTGCTGTGAGTTTGAAATTATAAGATTAACCTCTTCTACAGCATGGGATATTGAAGAGAACAACTATTTATCATTAGACTAATGTTACAACGTTCGGAAGAAACCAAGTTTCAACGTATAGCGGTTAGACATTGCTGTAAGTTTGAAATTATAAGATTAACCTCTTCTATGACATGCAGATTAAAGAAAATAACTATTTATCAATAGTCTAAAGTCGCTATGTTCAGAAGAAACCAAGTTTCAACCTATAGAGGTTAGACATTGCTGTGAGTTTGAAATTATAAGATTAACCTCGTCTATAGGATGAGGATTGAAGAGAACAACTATTTATCAATAGACTAAAGTTACGATGTTCGGAAGAAACCAAGTTTCAACGTATAGAGGTCGGACATTGCTGTAAGTTTGAAATTATAAGTTTAACCTCGTCTATAGCATGAGGATTGAAGAGAACAACTATTTATGATTAGCTTAAAGTTACGATGTTCGGAAGAAACCATGTTTCAACGTATAGAGGTCGGACATTGCTGTGAGTTTGAAATTATAAGATTAACCTCGTCTATAGCATGAGGATTGAAGAGAACAACTATTTATGATTAGCTTAAAGTTAAGATGTTCGGAAGAAACCAAGTTTCAACGTATAGAGGTCAGACATACCTTAAAATCTTCGCGCTGCAAACTGTTACTCGGATGAATAAAATGCGTACTTTCAAGCCTGTAACTCGAATGATAATATTCTAGTTGTACCTAAAAAGAAAAGAACAAACTTATATGAATGTAGTGTAGGGTACATCAGCTAACCTAGCTATCTTTACAACTCAAAGTTCGAAAACATACCTTAAAAATGCACGTGCTGCAGTCTGTCACTCGAATGAATAAAATGCGTACTTTCAAGCCTGTAACTCGAACGGTACCTAAAAAAGAAAAGAACAAACGTATATGAATGTAGATGTCTATTACCTAGCGTAGAAGTTGCTTTGCAAACAGTAACTAACAGTTCTAGCTTACCTTAAGATAAAGGCTGAAGAATAACATTCACAGCAGACAGTACTTAGACGGGAGATGTACACGTAATAATCGCATACAGAGAACTGTAAGCGCTTCACGCAGACTGCAGCGAGTAAATATCCTGCTTGTTACCAAGCGGATGTGAAAGTCGCTGACAACTGCAGTACAGTTGGAACTAAATGTTTATGCAACAAGAGCTCTCCTGAGGGTCTTACGCTGAGTTCCGCAGGCTAATGTATTTAAGCTGGGATCGAGCCTGCTGTTGAAGCCGAGGTGTCAGAATTTAAGAGTTCTGTAGCGGATCGAGCCTTAGAAAGTTAGCGCGCGATCTTCGACCTCCGGACTTAAACGGGAGGGTACTAAGCTACATCCGCGGTATTCCTTACCTGTAGGCACTTAAAGGTATTGAGCTAAAACTACATTTAGCTAGATCATGTAATTATACGTTATGACGATCGCGCAGGCCCCCTCGCCTAGCATTTGCTATTTCTTACGGTTTCCAACAGTAGGAGTTCGAACCCGCTATCTTCCGAAGTAGTGAGAATGATTGCGGGTACAAGAGTGTTGAGGGTGATTCATTTGTCGGATGGAGGTGATAAGCCTTGTGCAGGCTTTTTCGGTAGGAGTAGGCTATGTGCCGGTACCGGGACATCTAGTTATAAAACCCGCTACAACAAATTTATCGCGTATACTGCGATTTAAAATCCTAGTCAGGAAGGGTAACCGGTCGTAAAACTATGGTGTATGATCTAAGAGGCGGGGTGTGCAAAAAAGCCAGCATTAAGTAAGGGCTGTTGATAGGGGCGTTAAACCTTGTGCAGACTCCTTCGAAAATGATTGTGAGTACAAGACATTGATGGTGATTCATCTGTCGGATGGAGGCAATAAGCCTAGTGTAAACTTCTTCGGTAGGAGTAGGCTATATGCCGGTACCGGGATATCTAGTTATAAAACCCGCTATAACAAATTTATCGCGTATACTGCGATTTAAAATCCTCGTCAGGAAGGGTAACCGGTCGTAAAACTATGGTGTATGATCTAAGAGGCGGGGTGTGCAAAAAAGCCAGCATTAAGTAAGGGCTGTTGATAGGGGGGCGTTAAACCTTGTGCAGACTCCTTCGAAAATGATTGTGAGTACAAGATGTTGAGGGTGATTCATCTGTCGGATGGAGGCGTTAAGCTGTGTGCAGGCTTCCTCGGTAGGAGTAGGCTATGTGCCGCCACTGGGATATCTAGTTATAAAACCCGCTATAACAAATTTATCACGTATACTGCGATTTAAAATCCTAGTCAGGAAGGGTAACCGGTCGTAAAACTATGGTGTATGATCTAAGAGGCGGGGTGTGCAAAAAAGCCAGCATTAAGTAAGGGCTGTTGATGGGGGTGTTAAACCTTGTGCAGACTCCTTCGAAAATGATTGTGAGTACAAGATGTTGAGGGTGATTCATCTGTCGGATGGAGGCGTTAAGCTGTGTGCAGGCTTCTTCGGTAGGAGTAGGCTATGTGCCGGCACTGGGTTTTACCCTCTCCCTAAGGTAGTATATTACATTCTTAGGCAGTTTTGAGGGCGTGCAAAAAAAGCCAGCATTAAGTAAGGGCTGTTGATGGCGGGTGTAAACCTTGTACAGGCTCCTTCAACAGGAGTAGCCTATATGCCTGCACCGTGCAGGCTCTTTTGATAGGGGTAGGCTATATGCTGGTACTGTGTTTTAACCTCTCCGTACAACCATAATATTTTATGTTAGGAGCTTACACCAGCTGAATGCTACACACAGCTAAGAAGACGTTCCGTGAGTTACAAGTGACTTATCAGCACGCAGTGTCCCCGTTCAAGGTTAGTGCAGCCGGAAGATGCGTGTACAATTTCAGCCAACACATGCATTCCGTACCTCGCTCTGAATGACTGCACGGATACAACTTCAAAGATAGTGTTCTATGCGGTAGAACAAAAATGTAACCCATAGCATGCTACTAAAGCTTAACACTGTAAATGTTTGCAGCTCCTTTTTTACTGCTAGATGTAGTTCCTAACGTAACAGGACCGGGATTAAAAATATGTTTTACAGCCGAGTACCCCCTTCCATAACATGAGATTTCAAATCGCAAGTATCTGTTTTACGGCCGGTTGCCCTTCCTGACGCGAGATTTTAAATCACAAGAATCTGTTTTACAACAGGATGCCTTTCCAGGATTTTAAATAACAGTATCTAGCCTCTTACATCATACACTATTGTTTTACGGTCGGTTGCCCCTTCTGACGCAAGAGTTTATATCACAAGAATCTGTTTTACAACTGAATACCCTTCTAAGATTTTAAATAGCAGTATCTAGCCTCTTACATCATACACTATTGCTTTCGACCGGTTGCCCTTCCTGACGTCAAAGAACTGGGATTAAGAATCTGTTTTACAACTAGTTGCTCTTTTTAACACGAGAATCGGGGTTTTACAGCTATATGCTCAAAGCAGTATCTAGACTCTTACATCATACACTATTGTTTTCGACCTGTTGCCCTTCCTGACGTCAAAGAACTGGGATTAAGAATCTGTTTTACAACTAGTTGCTCTTTTTAACACGTGAATCGGGGTTTTACAGCTAGATGCTCAAAGCAGTATCTAGCCTCTTACATCATACACTATTGTTTCACGGTATGGCCGGTTGGCCTTCCTGACGCGAGATTTTTAATCACAAGAATCTGTTTTACGACTGGTTACCCTTCCTGACGCAAAACTGGCAGTATCTAGCCTCTTACATCATACACTATTGTTTTCGACCGGTTGCCCTTCCTGACGTCAAAGAACTGGGATTAAGAATCTGTTTTACAACTAGTTGCCCTTTCTAACACGAGAATCGGGGTTTTACAGCTAGATGCTCTTCTTAGATTTTAAAAAGCAGTATCTAGCCTCTTACATCATACACTATTGTTTCACGGTATGGCCGGTTGCCTTTCCTGACGCTGAAAGACCAGGATTTAGCCAGTTACCCTTCCTGATGTAACAAGACTAGGATTTACTTTTTAGACTGCACTTAGCTAGAAATAGCCACACGAAATTATTATATAGAAATAGAATTGCTAGGCGGATGACAGCTGACGCAAGAGTGCGGCACGGTGCTCTGTAGTTTAAAGATGGTGGATGACAGCTGACGCAAGAGGGCAGCACGGTGTTCTGAAGTTTAAAGATGGTGGATGACAGCGCATAGGTTTGTTTTCAAACAAGAGAATGTAGAATTTGCCGCCGCCACATTTCAAAGGTATCTAGCTAAAGAGTGCAGCACTGAGGTTTGTGATGCAAGATGGCTTATGATAGCTGTCAGAAAAAAGCATGTGAGTTTGTAGAGTACGTAGAATTTACCGCCACCACAAAGAGGGCAGCACTGTGCTCAAAGATGGCTGCTGTCACGTGGAATTGTCTACCACCACAGGTATCTAGCTAAACGGGGCAGCACGGTGTTCTGTGGATTAAAGATGGCGGATGACAGCTGACGAAATTGCCCGCATGATAGCAGCACGGTGCTCTGTTGATTAAAGATGGTGGATGACAGCTAGCGAAATTGTCCCGCATGAGGGAAGCACGGTGCTCTGTCGATTAAAGATAGCGGATGAGAGCTAGCGAAATTGTCCCGCATGAGGGCAGCACGGTGCTCTGTTCATTAAAGATGGCGGATGACAGCTAGCGAAATTGTCCCGCATGAGGGAAGGACGGTGCTCTGTTCATTAAAGATGGCGGATGACAGCTAACGAAATTGTCCCGCATGAGGGCAGCACGGTGCTCTGTTCATTAAAGATGGCGGATGACAGCTGACAAAAAGCACGTAGCTTTGTTTCCAAACAAGAGCACGTGGAATTTGCCGCCACCGCATTTCAAAGGTATCTAGCTAAAGAGGGCAGCACTGTGTTCTATAGATTAAAGATGGCGGATGACGGTTGTCAAAAAAGCACGTGGATTTGTTTCCAAACAAGAGCATGTAGAATTTGCCGCCACCACATAGAGGGCAGCACGGTGCTCTCTTGATTAAAAATGGCTGCTGTCATGTGGAATTGCCTGCCACCACATTTCAAAGGTATCTAGCTAAAGAGGGCAGCACGGTGCTCAAAGATGGCTGCTGTCGAGAAGCATATTTCAAATTATCCGCCACCACATTTCAAAGGTAAGTAGCTAAAGAGGGCAGCACTGTGCTCTATAGATTAAAGATGGCGGATGACAGCTGCACGTGGATTTGTTTATCTCACGCTAGTGAGGTTAAGTTGGTAGCACTAAGGTTTAGGCCCGCCAAGATGGCAGCACTGCCGATGACAGGTGACGAATTTACAGCTACTGCGATAAAGAGGGCAGCACAGTGCTCTGTGGTTTAAAGATGGCGGATGACAGCTCTCAAAAAAGCACGTGGCTTTGTTTATCTCGCGCTAGTTAGGTTAAGCTGGTACTACTGAGTTTTAGGCCCGTCAAGATGGCAGTACTGAGGTTAGCGATGCGTTGTTGTCTGTCAAAAAGCACGTGGCTGTCAAAAAACACGTGGCTTTGTTTACCTCGCGCTAGTTAGGTTAAGTTGGCACTACTGAGGTTTAGGCCCGTCAAGATGGCAGTACTGAGGTTAGCGATGCGTTGTTGTCGATGACAGATGTCAAAAAGCACGTGGCTTTGTTTACAAATTCAAATTTCCCGCGGGTGGTGGAGGGGACCTCTGGGAGGCCTCTGGCTGTGGTGGTGGTGGAGGATGCATCTGGGAGGCCTCTGGCTGTGGTGGTGGTGGAGGTGACCTCTGGGAGCCTGCGGTGGCGGTGGCCGCAGAATCCCTGTATTATACTACTGATGGTCTTAGGCGTTCTCCCCTCTTTAGAAGATATGATTTCCGATTGAAACTGGGCTGGGCCTTGATGTGCAGATAGTGGCGCGGACTCAGCCGAGCACCCTAGTCATTTTCTATTGCTGTGGTTAGCAAAGGTAAAACCAGAAGTAGGACAAGAAGATATACTATTTGACAAGTTACAGTTCTTAGCCTGGTGTGTGAATGGCCCGCATTTGGAACAACCTTGAGAAGACGATCCTCTTCCGTACTGAATTTTAATGGGACAGCATAGTCCCCATTTCTACCCGCAGACACTGACATTAATTTATTAACTTTATTAGACAGTTCATAAATATATTGAGCCAAGGAGTTTGGCATATTTTAGTGCTCATCTCTGATTTTAAGAGGAAATAGATCCCCTACACTATTACAGAAATTAAAGAGTATAGCCTGAACACGTTTAAGCTGGTTTACTTTCCGGGTTGAACCGTGTTGTCGTTTTTTGTACATTATATACAGTTTGCTGACGTTCCGAATACATCGCAGTATTCTTTGTCAGGGCGACTGAAATACCCCTACTAGATCCGAGGTAACCAGTCTCCCAGGCAGCAATCCCACTACAAAGGGTGGTTCCTGACCTTGATCTATATATCCTAGCCTTTCTGGCTGACGTAAGCAGTGAAAAAAAGAGATCTACATCATTCAGAATTCTTTCATCCGCACGAAGAAAATGCTTTCGAGAGCGGATATGAACTCATCATCATCATCAACATCCTAAACCATCTCCAGTTTCCCGGGTGTGGTATACGTACCATGTGCCTTGTACCATTCCTCCTCCACCAACTTGTTGCAATCATGACCTCTCAGCAATGCATCGTTCTTAACTGAATCTATCCATTTCCTTCGTGGCCTTCCCACGGGTCGTCTTCCTTACTTTTCTGTCAAATTCCTTCCTTGCAGTTCTGTTAACTGGCATCCTCTTCATGTGGCCAAACCACTTCAGTCTTGATATCTGAATCTTATTGAGGAGAAAATCATCTATTCCTACTTCTCGAATTTTCTCATTCCTAACCTTGTCTTTCCTGGTTTTATGGATCACAGTGCGTAGAAATTTCATTTCAGCTGCCTGGAGTTTGTAATTATCTCTATTGGTCAGTGTTGTGGTTTCGAGACTGCGTGTAAGAATTGGTGTATAATAGGACCTGTACAACGTCATTTTTGTTTTCATAGGTATTTGGTCATCCCACAGCATGTGTCTTACCTGGTGGATAAATTGTGTTGCCTTATTGATTCGATTGTTCACCTCATGTTTTGCTAGGTTGTCATTTGATTGAACGCTGCCAAAAAAGAGCGGAACTGAACTCTGCTAACTAATTAAGGAATATTACAATGTAATTAACATGCAGATAATTATGATAACCACACCTGATGATTTATTGTTTGTATAAAAGTTCTAGTCTTCTCTCTTTAGCTCTTGTGTACTGCTCTGTTTCTTTCTTATTAAACTCCGGGATGTTTCCCAAGGCTGAACAGAGCCATCTTCTCATAGTGTTTCTCAGAAAAATGTCAACCCCATTTTGAGTGGAAGAACGACGTTAACTTTCAACAGTTGGCATGTGTATGGTGACGGTTTTATTCACAGCATTGACGCATTACCAGAAAGTTATTCCGAATGAAGAAGCCTTAACAACGTTTTAGCACCGGCAGCCACTCGCAGACCTGGTCTTGAATATAGAACTTGCAATTCTATTTTCAGTTTTTGTTCATTCAGAGAAGGGTAAGCTTGAAGAGTGACTAAAAAGTGATGTTCAGGGAACGTCTCGCTATACTGCTCAATACTGCTAAAAAGAAATAGCTTTGGCGAACTCAGATGACTAGAAAATTGAACATTACTGCAATAATTTGCACAATAACACCACGAAATTCAATAGCAGGTGTACGATTATATGCCGATCTTACCTCGTTCCTACAACTTTGTTTGTTAAAGGGTTCACTTGCAGTCTCGTCGTATTTATAATCTCTGTGCATTGCTCTTTGTATCGAGATATCGATTATAGGAAATACCTTAGCATTGTTGATTTTACTGCGGTGTGAAAATTATTAGAAAAATTTGAAAATTTTGTATAAAATCACTTTATTCATTGATATTTTTCTTCCAATTGAAATTAATCACATATTTAGTATTTGGTATGCATTCTCTTTGATTATATGGCAGATTCAGTGCGATATGGCATGCTTTCTACATTTTTTTGCAGGAATCTTTGATTTGCTTATCATAGTGCCATTTATTAATAAGTGTCTCTATGATATTTATCTTTGTTGTAATGCTGTTTTTCTTCAGTTTTCATTTCACAATGGCCCAGAGATTCTCAACGGGGTTTACATCTGGACTACTGCAGGCCAAGAAAGTGCTTTTACTTTGTTTCCACTTAAAAGCTTCGTCACAGACTTCGTTTTATGGCAAGGAGCAACATCGTGTATGAATACAAAGTCACCATTGGGAATCCACTCTCTCATTTGCGTCAATAATCTTCTTTCAAGTACTGTTTTGTATTGAGGCTGGTTCATCATACCCTCTACAATATACAGACGTCCTATACCATGAACTGACGTAACACTCCAGACCATAACCTGGATGGGATGCTTGACAGTTTGTGCAATTAATTGGGGCAAGAACTCTTCATCAGTGCTTCTCCTCACGTACTCACTACTTTCGCCTGTTATTGCAAACACTGGTTCGCCGGAAAGAACATGCCTGGAATATTAAAAACATATCTAATACCATACACACATCAGTATAATGAAAATTAAATGAATAAGTTTCTTGCAAGGGGAATTTCATTCATTTGTGTTAAATTTGGAATTTTCTTACTTCAGAATATCGTATCATAATTCAGGTTCATTGACTGGTATTATTATAAGTAACCAATTATAATTTTATAATACCTTGCTCCAGTCATCTCCGAATCGTTCACTCACGTCTTTTGCCCACGCTTCATCCAGGTGTCAGCGCAAGACACACACACAAGCCAGTAACGGGAACATCTGATTCAGTTGTTTCCAAGTCACTGTTTAGGTTCACAGCTTCCTGCACTGATGATGTCAGATTATCCTCACATTACTTCTCTTTGTATGAGTCTACCTTGCAGCTGGGGGTGGCATGTTCATAATTCCACAAAACAAGCTGGTATCTTCCCTTCCAATACCTGAACATCTCATTCCATAGCACAATCTCAGGTTGCTTCATAAGTCCAGTTATTCACTTCAGACGTTCTAGAAGCAATATAAAACTGACAGCTGTCACAATACAAATATAACGTACAGACTACACCAACCCTCTCTTCGTCATCATATAACTTCAAATCTCGCGCACAACAGTTAGCACATGCACAAGCTGAACGAATAACTTCTCGCAGAATCCTCAAATCTATGAACCTAAACCCACTTGAGGATTTATCTTCCATCTTGTATTCATCGAACGAAATGCCTCAATCAATATTCGTCTCAGCAACACTGGATATCTTGAACGAAGGACTGCGGATACTGGTATCCTGTTCTGTGCCTTGCCCTCATACATTCGATTTCTTTTTCGTAAACCGAGAAGAACTGTCCTTTTTTTACTTTCTTCAAAACTCTACGTTCACCTCAAGGCATACTGTTACTTTGAATAACATACAACTAACAAAATTAGCAATTGGTAAATCGGATATGAAACCACAGCAACACATATAGATAAATACGCTGTCAACAAAGGAACCTGAAGAATGCGGCGGCCATACTTTTCCACAGCTTTATTGATGACAGGTTTCCATGGAAGAAAGACAAACACGTGGAAATTCTCCGTAAGAGTAATGAAAAAACTCGTCCTACAGAGTTGGGCGTGGCAGTATACAAGCAGTTACAGATACTCATTTTTCTCATATTTACAGATGGCATTGACCTGTAATTTTTTTTAATCCTGACATGTTAAGGTATATTATGAGCAAATAAAAATTTGTTGTTTTTACTCATTTTTACGTATGTTCCCCCTTAAAAGGTGTTTTATGTGTATCATAGGTAGTTTAAGACAGTATAGTACATCATCTGTGTCAAGACACATACAAAATGTAGTTACTAAGGAGATACTCTAATATCAAAATAAAGCTACACTAGAGGGTTCGGTCAAAGCTTTAAGAGTATTATGTCAGCAGATTGGAAAAATGGAACAATACCCACTGGCTGGAAACGATCCATCATCTACGTTCCTATACCAAGAAAGGCGATCTGTTGGACTGCACAAACTACAGTACGCTTGTCCTAATATCACATGCTAGTAAGGTGTTGCTCAAGATCATGCAACGAAGATTAGAACCTTAATTGTCTAAACCTCGAGCTCGTTTTAGGATAGATATCATTAATAATATGCGTTGGATGGTAGAGGGAGCACAGGAGTTGGTCATCAGAAGGCCTTTTATAGTGTAAATCACAGGACCATGAGGGATGTCCTTAGACGGATTAACATCTCTCTGTTTTGGATCCCAACTACCGATTTAAATTCACACTCTTGACTTAGTTATATGGTTCTCCGAGTACTGATATACATTTTACCTGGACTTTTTCTGACCGTAATTTGGCAGGTGCGATCCTAGCTCAGTCAGGTGGTATTTGAAGGTGTTCATATACGTCATCCCCAAGCTGGTAGATTTACGAGCAGGTAAATGTGCTCTTGCGGGACTAACTTCCGGCACCTCGGCGTCTTCGAAAACTGTACTAGTAGAGTAGTTAGTGGTACGTAAAACCAATAACAAAAATATTCAATACTATTGCTGAAATTGTACTTTTTCTGTTCTTCTGGGTTTATTTAATCTTACTGTATATTATTTACTTCTCATTGGCAACGGTGAGGTTTGGATTCGTGGTTCCTTCTTATAGTTAACCCCAGGAATACTAACGGGGGGTACATTGTGCCCACCACCTGCTATTGATTGCTCTGTTTCTTGTGACATTTGATATTAAAAGGCTGTAAAATGTATTCATTGTTACCAACTCCGAATGGTGTATTTGGTTTGCTCATTTTTACCGTCTGAAGGCGGCGCAGTCATTCAAACATGAGTGAGCAAGAAGTAACCCCTTCACTTAATTAGTATTGGCAGGATTTATAGCGTTGTTGGCCACTCACAGTAAAACTGAAATAGTTTCTTTCTTGACTGCTACTAGACATTACTAACTGGATAGTTCTGTGTGTACTCCAAGAGCATTGCACCTGATGGATGGATGCTGGAATACTCTCCGAGATAGCTAATTCGTCTGAAGATGACGACATTGATGTTACTGTTAGTGAAAACGAAGAAGGAACTGAGAATATATATATATATATATATATATTAAAAAAAGCGAGCTGGATTACCATCATGTAAGAGATACACAGATAAACCCAGTTTCAAAACTGTTATCCGCCAGACGCGTAGAAATGATTCATCAGACTGAATGTAGAACATTGAAAATATTTGCACTTTAACAATAGCTCAGTCAGCAGTTTATTTATGGGGTTGACAGCTGATAATGTTACCTAGTTGAAATATATTTCTTTAGTTTGAACCCTTGAACTTACCATTCCATCGTTGGTCGGCCACGGCTGCTACAGTAGAACAATCTAGAACTCTTAAATCATCGGTCGTTGCGGGAATAAATTCGGTCACGATCTTAACCAAACGATGGGGTTCAGAAGAGAGCCTAACTACTTGAAATGAGGAGCAAAAATGTGCTTACTAACTTTTATTAAATTGAAATAGCACGATAACATCATTAATTTAATATGCATTCTTGCAAAATAAAAAATATAATAAATTATTGATTTTTGAATGTTCCAAACACAGTCACATTACATAACGTCAATTTGTTTCTTACAATATCGAAGAGTTGCTTCGGAGAAGTTAATATGTTAGTGGACAGCGAAACTGAAAAAGGGAAGACCTGAAAACCGGGCACCTATTATTCCAAACGAGAACTGAGAGTTAATCCACACGATCCGTGGAAAATCTGACTTTCAACAAGTAGAACGCCTGATTTTCTCTCAATTAAGGTTATCCACCAGTCGAATACCCTTCACGGATACGGAACACCCGCCGAATGGACCCTTAATCGAACCAAACTGACTATCAGTTGCTTTGGATAGGTTGCGAAATATTATGTGAAAGCATGGTGTTCCCTACGAATTAACAGCATCATTCACAAATGAAATAAAATCCCACCATGTATTTGTCATTCATGACACACTTAAGTGATAAGGTAATCCCGATGCTAAATGTGCATCACCCAAAACAGCTGTTCAGAAGGAACCAACAACAACAGGATCCATGAGGATCTTACATTATGTCGTTCTAAAGGAACAAAACTGCGAAATGCAGGAAACACTTACTAATCATGCATTTAAAGAAATGCCAAACACTGAAGTTAATTAAAAAAGTGGAAAGTCACTTGAAAAGTATTATTATCGAACCGATTTTCAGGTTAGAAATGGGTTTGTTATGCTTAATAAAATTACCAGTCCACGCTAAAATTTACTACAACTTTAAGGAATTCTTTCCCTTGAAAAACAATGCTACCAGTACAGATCTATCTATTTATTGTCTGTCCCAACACACTACTTCTAAAGTGATTACTTAATTAAATTTAACTATGAATGAAATGAAAAATACTACACGGGTTGAAAATAAAATATTGTTACTGGCTGACGAATCGAAACCGCATTCGCAACTCAAGTCTCACACTAATACACTAAGTGTCAATATGCACACTATCAAACGAAATGGACGTCAAAACGAGGAAACAATAAAGTCCGTAAAATAAATTAACATCTCGAAGTCATTACAGCTCAACGCGCGCGGAGAATCACAGTAAAAATATTAAATCTCCATCAGGTCGAGGTCCAATATTTGGGCAACCCTCACTCGTCGATAGCGGTCCCGTTATCTCAATGGAGAGCTACGCATTGACCCTCTTCATAAATCATATCATACTGTAGATGCTACCTTCGTCCAGGCCACTTCAACAAAAAAAACAAAAGAAACATCTAAACTGAGACTTGAGTGTGTACAGCTACCATCCCAGACCTATCGTCGGGCTCACTTCAAATCTGTACATCCTAACACTAATCATTACGTACATGATACCTTCCAAATTCTATCGTCGGGCGTGAACTAGGACGTCTCATCATCAGTGACAGGAAGGATAACATGTGACGTCCTAAATCTATCGTCGGGCGTCAAAGTGGGTCGTACTACGCCTCCCTTAACATATCAGGCGAACTAGCAATTTCAAACGAACTCTGACATTTAATACTAAATCTGGTCAGACAAATAACGCACGACGGAACCAACGTCTCTTACTATCAAATGAATGCAAGTCGAAAAAATACAGTAAGTCTCTACCTCATCACAATACGTGAACTCAAAAATAAATATACGTGACGAACGATTCTCCACCTCGAACACAATCTCAGCCTGTGCACTGAAAGTTTAGGGAAGCAAATGAAAATTCCCAACACACGCTTACCATTTAGTGGATGCCTTCAAAATAATAATCATCACTACCGCGTTCGAAACTCTCAAATCGCCCACCATCAATTCCAACTATTTTTATCAATGACCTACCCAGTGAACAAATTCAATACAACACCAACCGTGTGTCCAAAGTACTCTTTTTTATCCTTGAGGTCGCATCATTTTAATATCAAACGGGCTTTAAGTAGAAAATCGCTGTACGTTTACTACCAAGATTTAAACATTTTACTAGAGTCGTTTCACTTGGGGTTTTACTAGAAAATTTACGGTGCTTCACACAGTAGTCGTCTCAAATTCGGATTGGTAGCGGAAAACAATACAGCCTGCCTCAACACAGCCAGTTTCCTAAATACTTCCTCTTCAAAAAGATAGCCTGTCTCAAACTCATTCTCCTCGCTTTATTCCAGCGGTATCCCTGAAAATCCAGGCTTCATTTCATCTATCTCTCTCTCATCTCCACATACATATAAATTCATCGCTCTCAATCCCTTTTCTTTCAAGACCCTTTTTCATAATTGAATCCCCTGGTGAAAATAACTACCATTATAAAACACATCTCTTACTTTACTATTATTACGACTTTCAGACCTCGAGAATCCAAGAGCACACAGCGACCTTTCGTATCATTGATATACACGATGTCTCCAAATTTTCTTCCCATTAAAGACTGTAACTCTATCAAATTTTATTGAAATTATCTAAATATGCCCACGATCCTTGTAAAAATAAATATACTGGTTAAATGCAATTTTAAAATAGAAAAATTTCCTTATCCCGCGGTAGACATTATTATTATTATTATTATTATTATTATTATTATTATTATTATTATTATTATTATTATTATTATTATTATCGACCAACATTTCTGACTTCAACTGATAATTGAAATTTAGATATTCGCCACGACTAATTTACACTTATAACTTTCCAAAAATCCACGCTTTGGACAATATCTCATCGAACATTTAACACCAAATTTTAACCGTCGCATTTTACCGTTCTTGACATGAAATTTACACACTGAAATTTTCACATGCTGCCCAAAAATTACAACACCTTTCGCCTGATAATTACGAATATCAACCCGACAGTCATCTGGAAAGTTTTGTTGGGACAGAACAATAACTAACTACAACATAATACAAATATAGACAGACCTTAACCATGGCATCATTCCCAGCATTCTGGTCGCATCGTCACCAGCAGACCTCGGGCTTAGCCGCACATTTTCACAGATAACATTTTCATTTCCAAAATCTCACTCTTACAAACACTACCCTTCTCACACACGATATTAAAATTACCACATAAATCAGGCACCTTCTCTGTAATTTGCACCACGAACTTCCCTCGTTCTGCAGTCGACTGCAACTGTCTGACTCGCTCCCAGAGTCGTCTCTCTCCGTTACTCCAATAAAACAGGTGTTCAACAGATAAAGGGAGCAGAACTACTCTGAATAGCTTCCCCAAACCCTCTTCACTTTCAAGCGTACATGAGATGATATAAATAAAACCTGCTGTGTATATTTCAACCAGCCTACACTTTCCTAGTTCGTCGGCAAACGTTCAGAACTTTTCCAATCACTTTCTCTTCTTACCCAAGTATGTGGACCTTAGCCACGGACATGTATTTAATTATTTGTCGATCAATCTGGCGCGAATTTCCAATGACGACGGGCACAAGCTCCCGCGGCTTCAAGTTCCAGATCGACACTGAAAAATTTACGGTGGGGGGTTTCTTTTATAATCTCAGAAGGGACGCTATCCCCACTATGAGGCTTGATTGTGTAATCTGCTAATTTTGCGTCTAATAGACCGATTTTGATGAGACTTGTCCCAGAACTCCGGACAGGCTTGCACTTATTTTAGATGTTAATCTTATAATTTTACTACACTCACAACAGGGGAAATAAATTATTTCTGCCCGTGCGTTTCGCGCGTTTTCTTCATTCACTGACCTTGGCACGTGTAGCTGGTTCGCTGATCGGACGCCAACATGTACTTAGGCTTAACTACATTTAAGTTTTTCCCTGGGGGCTCTGTCTTCACGTAGGGTTTACGAATAATTTTACTCATTTATTTCTTTATTTACTGTATTGCCAAAATCCCTCGTTATATAGAATTCCATGAATTTAAAGAATTGTCGGGCACTCGAGTTCCACTGAGGTGTCCCGGTATTTCACGAGCTTGCCGTGAGATCCTTCCCACGCTACATCGGGGCTCTTAGGAGCGCAACATGGCTGCCCTCAAACATAAAAGTAGTTTCTTAATACCAAATAAATATTTAGAAGAAAAATATTTTTCTCTCCGTAGAATTATGGGTTCATAATCCACCTACAACGACGAAATGTTTACCCAGAAAGGGGAAATATTTAAATATATATATTCCTTCAAAATTCTGAATGGGAATTTTGATACAAATGAACCATGATTCTACGTAAAATTTCCCAGTCGATCTCACTCTTGACGTAGGGCTCTGTTACTTTCACGTATTTCCCTGTTTTCTTCTTCCAACAATAGAATTGCGTTCCAGATGTCATCAATAAAGTCTTCTCTTAAGAACGAACATTGTAAACATTCAGCGTCTTCCTCTTCATTACTCCGGCTGCTTGCCTGTCCTTGGAGTGGTGCCTCGACATGTCTTCCTCTCGACGTGACGATCATATTTACGGGTTGCACTTCTTCTTCTTCTCCTTCGGTGACCATTTCCCCAGCTGGTAAGGCTGCGTCATCCTGTAGTGGAACTCTTTCTTCTGCTCTATGGTAAACCTTTAAAATTTCTTGTTGGGTTGCGGTCGTCATTTAATTGGAGTTGCTAGGAGTCTGTTTCTTGCTATTATCGATGTTATGTGCGTCATTTGCTTGTCTTTGCAGCCTGCCTCTCTCTCTCTCTCTCCCGATACCTGCTATCTGCATTTCACTGAAGTGGCTCTCCGGCATATCTTCCCCTTATCAAAGAAACAATGTTGACGGGCTATGACGTCTAACCATAGTAACGGTACTTTCTCGACGTATCCTTCCGCTGTCCTCCATCTGCCTTCTTCAGATATCTTGGCCTCCAGGATATCTTCCATCAGATCCTCAAAGAATTCTTTTACAGTTAACTGCGGGTCTTCCTTCATTTGGTAAAAGTGATCCTGATATCTCCCAGTCATCTTTAAGACGTTCGTGATCCATGAGCCTTGAGATTTTTTCGTCTCAACGTACAAATTCTGGCCTTTAGCCTTTGCGTCATTGTCAATTTTCAGTTGACTACCAAGGTCTAGATTATGATCCTCCGTAGCTTGACTCAGATTTCCAACCATCTTTGATTGCATGTCCGCTGTACTGATCTCATTACTAACTTCACTCTCGTTGAATCTGACTTTCTCGTCCGTCTGCTCCTGGGCTAAGGTATTCCCTCTCGAATCCTGTTCACAATTACTATTGACATCCTCGGACTCTTTGGTGTGGACGATCCTACTCTGTTTATCGTCATTAGCGTTCTTTCCCATTTCAGCTGCTCCCTCTTTGAATTCTGGACAACCAACCTCTGTCTCTGGAACCTTATTCTCAACTTTCACGTGTCTATCGGTCATTTCTTTAGAGCCTACCTTTGAATCATTATTATTTCTCTTGCAAACATTTCGTAACTCACCCACACTACTCTTTAAATCGTTAAAAGTGTCTTTCAAGCTAACCTTCAACTCATGTACCCCACACTTTAAATCGTCATGACTTTCTTTCAAACTATCTTGAAAATCATACATACTACTCTTTAAATCGTCCCTAGTGTCTTTCAAACTAGCTGCCAAACACTTACGCTGAACTATCATGTCGTCCATTTTACTACTCAAATTCTCATTGAACTTACCATGTAAATTCTCCATCTTACTTATCCGACTCTCCTTCTGGACTTTCATGTCCTTCATCATCTGCATTAGCCTCTCCATCATCGCCTGACACTCCATCTCACAATATCACAAAGAATACAATAATGAGTACGCTGGCTGTTGATGCAACCAGAATACTCCAAACTACTTAAGGAAATAATTCACTATCTACTGCGTTTTCACATACAAACGCCATTATAATTTAATACCGAAACTGACAACATTCCAACAGTTGTCTTATAAAATTTCGTTTATGCGGCTGGTATCACAAATTGTTTAATAAAAAGAAAATTCTGAAGTTAATAAGTTACTCTGGATAAATATCCCAAATAGTTTCGCTTCCGTAAATTAATTAAACAAAGAACATGTTAACGCATAAACTTTGAATGTAATTCAGCGTTACCACTTCCAAAATTTATAATGGCAACATGACATAAGCTTCAATAAAGCTTTAAGTACTGGTTTCCTAAAATGCATTGTGACTGTTATTATTATTATCTGCCAAGTAGTTACGCTCCTCGTTAAACGTGATAATATCTAGCACTCTCATTGGGCATAATTCGTTTAACTGTGGCTCAGCCATAGTTCTCACCCGCTTGTATTATTTATAATGTGGCTTAGGCCTCAACATTAATTTATATTTTCCTAACATTTATTTTCAATATATAATTTCATTATCGTTATCGTGCCATCGTATCGTTATCGTGACTTTGGGCTTCTCATCGTTATCGTTATATAAGCCCCACGTTGGGCGCCACTTCTTACTGAACCCTTGAACTTACCATTCCATCGTTGGTCGGCCACGGCTGCTACAGTAGAACAATCTAGAACTCTTAAATCATCGGTCGTTGCGGGAATAAATTCGGTCACGATCTTAACCAAACGATGGGGTTCAGAAGAGAGCCTAACTACTTGAAATAAGGAGCAAAAATGTGCTTACTAACTTTTATTAAATTGAAATAGCACGATAACATCATTAATTTAATATGCATTCTTGCAAAATAAAAAATATAATAAATTATTGATTTTTGAATGTTCCAAACACAGTCACATTACATAACGTCAATTTGTTTCTTACAATATCGAAGAGTTGCTTCGGAGAAGTTAATATGTTAGTGGACACCGAAACTAAAAAAGGGAAGACCTGAAAACCGGGCACCTATTATTCCAAACGAGAACTGAGAGTTAATCCACACGATCCGTGGAAAATCTGACTTTCAACAAGTAGAACGCCTGATTTTCTCTCAATTAAGGTTATCCACCAGTCGAATACCCTTCACGGATACGGAACACCCGCCGAATGGACCCTTAATCGAACCAAACTGACTATCAGTTGCTTTGGATAGGTTGCGAAATATTATGTGAAAGCATGGTGTTCCCTACGAATTAACAGCATCATTCACAAATGAAATAAAATCCCACCATGTATTTGTCATTCATGACACCCTTAAGTGATAAGGTAATCCCGATGCTAAATGTGCATCACCCAAAACAGCTGTTCAGAAGGAACCAACAACAACAGGATCCGTGAGGATCTTACGTTATGTCGTTCTAAAGGAACAAAACTGCGAAATGCAGGAAACACTTACTAATCATGCATTTAAAGAAATGCCAAACACTGAAGTTAATTAAAAAAGTGGAAAGTCACTTGAAAAGTATTATTATCGAACCGATTTTCAGGTTAGAAATGGGTTTGTTATGCTTAATAAAATTACCAGTCCACGCTAAAATTTACTACAACTTTAAGGAATTCTTTCCCTTGAAAAACAATGCTACCAGTACAGATCTATCTATTTATTGTCTGTCCCAACACACTACTTCTAAAGTGATTACTTAATTAAATTTAACTATGAATGAAATGAAAAATACAACACGGTTGAAAATAAAATATTGTTACTGGCTGACGAATCGAAACCGCATTCGCAACTCAAGTCTCACACTAATACACTAAGTGTCAATATGCACACTATCAAACGAAATGGACGTCAAAACGAGGAAACAATAAAGTCCGTAAAATAAATTAACATCTCGAAGTCATTACAGCTCAACGCGCGCGGAGAATCACAGTAAAAATATTAAATCTCCATCAGGTCGAGGTCCAATATTTGGGCAACCCTCACTCGTCGATAGCGGTCCCGTTATCTCAATGGAGAGCTACGCATTGACCCTCTTCATAAATCATATCATACTGTAGATGCTACCTTCGTCCAGGCCACTTCAACAAAAAAAAAACAAAAGAAACATCTAAACTGAGACTTGAGTGTGTACAGCTACCATCCCAGACCTATCGTCGGGCTCACTTCAAATCTGTACATCCTAACACTAATCATTACGTACATGATACCTTCCAAATTCTATCGTCGGGCGTGAACTAGGACGTCTCATCATCAGTGACAGGAAGGATAACATGTGACGTCCTAAATCTATCGTCGGGCGTCAAAGTGGGTCGTACTACGCCTCCCTTAACATATCAGGCGAACTAGCAATTTCAAACGAACTCTGACATTTAATACTAAATCTGGTCAGACAAATAACGCACGACGGAACCAACGTCTCTTACTATCAAATGAATGCAAATCGAAAAAATACAGTAAGTCTCTACCTCATCACAATACGTGAACTCAAAAATAAATATACGTGACGAACGATTCTCCACCTCGAACACAATCTCAGCCTGTGCACTGAAAGTTTAGGGAAGCAAATGAAAATTCCCAACACACGCTTACCATTTAGTGGATGCCTTCAAAATAATAATCATCACTACCGCGTTCGAAACTCTCAAATCGCCTATCATCAATTCCAACTATTTTTATCAATGACCTACCCAGTGAACAAATTCAATACAACACCACCCGTGTGTCCAAAGTACTCTTTTTTATCCTTGAGGTCGCATCATTTTAATATCAAACGGGCTTTAAGTAGAAAATCGCTGTACGTTTACTACCAAGATTTAAACATTTTTCTAGAGTCGTTTCACTTGGGGTTTTACTAGAAAATTTACGGTGCTTCACACAGTAGTCGTCTCAAATTCGGATTGGTAGCGGAAAACAATACAGCCTGCCTCAACACAGCCAGTTTCCTAAATACTTCCTCTTCAAAAATATAGCCTGTCTCAAACTCATTCTCCTCGCTTTATTCCAGCGGTATCCCTGAAAATCCAGGCTTCATTTCATCTATCTCTCTCTCATCTCCACATACATATAAATTCATCGCTCTCAATCCCTTTTCTTTCAAGACCCTTTTTCATAATTGAATCCCCTGGTGAAAATAACTACCATTATAAAACACATCTCTTACTTTACTATTATTACGACTTTCAGACCTCGAGAATCCAAGAGCACACAGCGACCTTTCGTATCATTGATATACACGATGTCTCCAAATTTTCTTCCCATTAAAGACTGTAACTCTATCAAATTTTATTGAAATTATCTAAATATGCCCACGATCCTTGTAAAAATAAATATACTGGTTAAATGCAATTTTAACATAGAAAAGTTTCCTTATCCCGCGGTAGACATTATTATTATTATTATTATTATTATTATTATTATTATTATTATTATTATTATTATTATTATTATTATTATTATTATTATTATTATTATTATTATTGTTACGGAGATATCCGTGGTAGTTATGCATGAAAGAAGGTGCGGGCGTGAACGGGTCTCAAACTACCGAATCAAAGTTAATGTAAAATTTAACAAGGTTATATTTTCTTTTCAAAAACAAAGAAATAACAAGCATGGCAGGTACGAAGTAGCAAGTCAAAAAGGGTAGTTACAATATTTACAGAATTTGGGCTTCGCGCCCTGACTTTACACTGCTTGGGCAATCAGCTCAGTTTTACCCCAAACACAAGTTTCAACAGAGGGGCAGAAAACCCCATTCATGTCTAGGAGCCCTTGCTCCAAATTACACTGAAAAGCCTCCACGAGGCGTACAACACTCAATTTTCAAAAGAGCCACTCGCTCTCAAATTTAAGCCTCTTCCAGGCCACACCAAACTCCACCTTCAAGTTGTCCTCAACGGACGTAAACACAGGGGTAAAATACCCAATCTACTGAGGTCTATTAAATGAAAAGCAGGTTAATTAAATGACCTCTAAAATAACAATTTAAGAGGAGGCGAACTTGCACTCCTAATACACTTTGATTAAGACCTACTTGGCACTAGGCCGTTAATACAAGGGCTAATCCCATACTAAAGAGGTGACTTAAGAAGAGCACAATTTGTTTTACGTTATCGAAGAATAGGTTGAGAAAAATAAGTTCACCTCAAAACAATATGAGTGGGAGCTCGAGAGGGTTAGCACTCTCTATCCCAGTATGTAGCTTTAAAAGAGAATAAATGAAAAGAGTAGTTACATTTAGGAAACGGTTACATGGTGGAAAGCTTAGAACCCGCCCCGAGAGTTAAACTGCTGAGCAAGCAAAGAAAGAAGTTATTAATCGGCCATTACCTTATTGATGACCGCTGCCGAGGAAAGAGGCGCTTCCCGCCTCCTGCTATGTACTTTATACACTGAAAGATGGAACAGAAGTGGCCCGGAGACCCTAAAATCAGCAGTTTAAATACTCTCGCAAAAGGTTCTAGGCGTTAGGGGAATGAAAACACCCTCCCGCGAGGATTTTATTGGTAGATCAATAAACCCCCTACACAATACTAAGAAGAAACACATAATTGGTGGAAAATTAATTCAAGAAATTCGGGATAGGCTAGATTTAAAACAAGGGGAAAGAAGGGGTTAATATTGCCAACTTAACCAATGACTGAAAGAAATTTAGCAAAGAACAAACATTTGAAATAAAAATTTCTCCACAAAATAGTTCTTTGACTCCGCACTAGGTTGCACTATTGTTGATCTTCAGTAGTGTCCTCTAGAAGAGAAAGTTCACACTTCTTACTTCAAGCAAAACAAAAACACATCAAAAATGACACAGTTCAAAAACTCAAAATTTTCCACGTGGTGACATATTTTGAGAAAGTAGAGAATTAATAGCGTAGATAAAGTTCAGACTTCCTCCAGCAGAGGAGTTTCAACTGGCGCAAATTTTAAATTAGCGGAGTGGAGGTGTACCGCCCGGTACAGACCTCCCCCCCAAAAGTTCCTCCCGGGGTGACACCTGAAATTGTTTGCAAACAAGGTCCAAGTTTTGATGTAGATATGGAGATTAATTGCCAAAAAAAATTTATAAGATTTTCTTAATTTGGTTTGATTCAGTTCCAAAATTTTGTTGTTGCAGGTGAAGTAAAGTCTTTATATTTGTAGAAGTTGAATTCTGAAGATAAACTTTTAATACTTAAAAGTGATGAAAAATTTTGCAATGTCCACCAAATATTGCTGTTGAGTTCCCAAGTGTAGTCATTGCTTATAGTAACTGTTCATGTAGTTGATGTTAATGAAGTTGGATGGCCAGACCGGCCGTTGCAGCTTGCGTCCAGAGGAGGCCGCTCGGACCCCTCAAGTACCCTGAGATACCGCTCGCCCGCACTATGAGGGGAGCAGAGGTGTTGAAACACGCCGCGCCCGCGGTGAACATATACAGGCTGCGGGCAAGTAGCAGGTCGTAAGCCGCACATCAGCCTAGGCCGGGAGGAGAGCTCCGGCTCGCCGTGCACATGCACCCAGTTGCGGCACGGCGCCGCGCGGCTGCGGGGGCACTGAAACATTAAAGCTAGGCGGCAGAATTGTGTTGGACCATCATGTTTCTTTTGAGGGCACAGGCATGTAGAGAGATTGAGGGGCCAGCGGCGTGCAGATATCCATGGCATTTCATCTAAGCCAGCCACTGTGTGTAGTGGAGCAGGAGACGGGAGCGTGGTAATGGCCGTGGCAAGGACAGGATAGCAGTTTAACAAATCGGGGGAGGTTTCACAGAAATGCTTACATATAAAAAAAATAGAAGGAGCAGAATGCCTTAAGAGTGGAACTCAAAAAGAAATATAACCTTCATATTCCTATCAAATTATATGAAGCAAGTTGACACAAAATTTACACCGGTTTCACCTGGGACAGGTGAACCCTAAATATCCTCTCGGTGGCTGGATTGCTTACTAACAATGTAACCGGCGTAAGAAAATCGAGAATGATGCATGGCCCATGAAATCTGGGGGCAAGCTTGCCCGCGAGAACAAAATTCTTGACCATCACCTGGTCACCTACCTTCAAAGTGGTGGGTCTCCGTCCACGATCATACTTTTCCCTAACCTTTTCATGAGATACCTTAAGATTGGCTTTAGCCTTCTTCCAAAGATCTTTAATCTTATCCGGATCTATTGTCTCGGGTAGAATGTCACTCAGAGACCAAAGGTTAGAGAGCGGCGTGTTGGGAACAAACTTGAACATCAAGGAAGCTGGAGTGAACTTATGAGATTCATGAACCGCCGAATTCAAAGCAAAAGCTAACCAATGCAGGGACGTGTCCCACCTGGAATGATCTTCATGATGATAGGCAATAAGTGCGGACCTGAGATTACGATTAACCCGTTCAGCCAGAGATGGTTGAGGGTAATAAGCAGAAGTAGTTACATGAGAGATGGATAAGTCAAAACAGAATTTACGAAATAAATTAGATGTAAAAGCCTTAGCATTATCAGATACAATATATTGGCACGGACCAAAAGAAGCAAAAATAGAATTTAAGCAAATAATGGTAGACTGAGTGGTAGCCAGCTTAGTAGGAAATAGCCAAGAAAATCTGGTAAAACCATCTACACACACAAGGATGAACTTGTTGGCATTACACTTTGACTGGGGGAATGGTCCTACATAATCAATATACAGGCGTTCCATGGGGCGCGACGCTTGCTGAGAAGACAAGAGGCCTACCTTGGAGGACATGGTCGGTTTACTAAGCAAACAGGATTTACAAGCCTTTACTAGTTCACGGATTTCACCGTCCATACCTTTCCAGATGAACATTTCACGAATCTTTTCACGAGTTTTAAAGATACCAAGATGCCCTCCTAATGGGGTCTCATGATAATACTTGAAGATCATAGGTACAAGAACCGCTGGGACAACAACTTTCATCATCTTATCATGCCTCGAAGGGCAACATAGAACACCATTCCTCAGAACATAAGGGACAACACGTTCCCCAGAAGAAAGGGTTTCCATTATCGGAGCCAGCGTCGGATCTTCACGTTGGTATTTCTCGATATCCCTAAAGAGCATGGGAGCATCCGTTAAGATGGTATTAACATCAAATACTGTGGACTCGTTAGGTGATGAACGGTCGACCGGTTCATGGATCTCAACGTCGTTTGAAAACATACGACTGAGTCCATCAGCAACAACATTTTCGGTACCTCTGATATGCCTGACATCGAATTGGAAGGCAGAAATACGGATGGCCCAACGGGCTATACGACCAGTACGACGCGGCCTACCTAAGACCCAGCTTAAGGCTTGATTATCTGTCTCCAAGTCGAATTTAACATGTTCCAGATAGAGACGGAACTTCTCTAAGGCGAATAAGACTGCCAAACCTTCGAGCTCATAGATGGAATACTTGGCTTCTTGAGCCGACAAAGTCCTAGATGCATAGGCGATGGGTCGCCTCCCTAGTTCAGTCTCTTGAAGAAGGACTGCCGCTACTGCTGACGACGACGCGTCGGTTTGGACGATGAATTTCTTCGAGAAATCAGGCATAGCAAGTACAGGGGCATTACAAAGTGCTAATTTAAGGTCTTCAAAAGCGGCTTGTTGAGAAGGTCCCCACTCAAATTTGATGCCTTTCCTACGAAGAAGGTTTAAGGGTGCCGCTCTATTAGCGAAGTTAGGAATAAACTTCCTGAAGAAATTCACCATACCAATGAACCTGGCGATGCCTTTAATGTCCTTGGGAAGTTTAAAATCACGGATGGCCTGTGTTCTAGAATGATCGACAGCTACACCATCAGGTGACACAATATGCCCTAGGAAAGACATAGAGGGCTTAGCGAAGGCAACCTTGGACAACTTAACAGTTAACCCAGCCTTACGAAGGCGATCGAGAACTTCTCGCAGATGATCTAGATGCTCTTCAAAAGTCTCTGAAAATACGACGACATCATCCAAGTAGTGATATAAGTACTCAAATTTGATGTCGGAGAAGACCCTATCTAGTAGCCTAGTGAGTACAGCTGCTCCCGTGGGAAGCCCGAAAGGCACGCGGTTGTATTCGTATAAATTCCAGTCCGTGGCAAACGCTGTAAGATGTTTAGACTCTTCGGCAAGGGGAATTTGATTATAGGCCTGATTCAAGTCCAAGATAGTAAAGAACTTGGCCTTACGAAACCATGAAAAACAAGAATGAAGGTCGGGAAGGGGCACAGATTGTAACACTACCTTCCGATTGAGAGCCCTGTAATCAATTACAGGCCTGAAGCCTCCTTGGGGTTTCGGGACTAAAAAAATAGGTGAAGAATACGCTGACTTAGAGGGCCTAATAATACCGTCCTTCAACATCTGATCGATGATTTCTTTTAGAGCCTTCATTTTTGGTGGAGATAGCCTATAAGGTGGAAAACGGACAGGAATCGAATCCGTGACCTCAATTTTGTATTCAATAAGGTCAGTAACACCAAGAGTATCAGAGAACACCTCGGGAAACGACTGACACAATTTGCGAATACTATCAGCCTGCTCCTCAGGTAGATGTCTAAGGTCTAACAACATCTCATCCTGGGTAGGCGAAATAGAAGAACATGATGCAGAATTACACTTTAATAGAGGGATATTACAATTAGAGGCAAATTTGAAAGTGCAAGACCTACTCTGAAGATCGAGCACAAGACCAGTGTGAGAAATAAAGTCCGCTCCCAATATAATGGGGCAAGACAAATGCTTGGCCACAAACAATTTAACTTTCCATGTGAATTGAAAAATACGAATTTTGACATATAAGGAACCGAGAATTTCTAATGGAGAGGAATTAGCCGAAATGTATTGGATCGCCGACAAACAATAGTTAGGAAGCTTACAAACAGATTTCAATTTTGAATACCAATCAGCCGAAATAATAGAACAAACACTACTTGAATCTAAGAGAGCTGTTATAGGCTCGTTATTTAACTCGATCTTAAGAAAAGGAACCGGTGCGGGGGAATCCGCCGCAATCCTAAGACACTCTTTGGGACCTTCAAAAGATAAATTTGAAAATTGCTCGTTCCCTGAATTTACAACCTGTTTGCCAGGGGCTGAGTCTCGGGAAGATGGATTAGTCGACTCAGCCGAAGCCACTAGTCACTTTTTATTATTGGCATAGGTAGAATTTGCACCAGAAGTTGAGCAGGAGGGGGTGCTATTCGAGTTTGGGCAATTCTTGGCGATATGTGAGAAAGCCCCACATTTAAAACAGCCTTGTGCTGAACCAGCTCCATTATTTGCCCTACTAGTTTTGACCAATGGACATTTATTGCGAAGGTGGTCAGGCGACCCGCAAGCGTAACATTTACGGGGTGTGACTGGTCGGCGAGGTGGAGGCCGAGTATTACTAAACGAAGGAGGGGGTTCTTTTGCCACACGCAAAGAATCAGCGTACCTAACTCCTTCCGCTGAGACGGCCAACGCTACAAGTTCAGAGAAAGTTTGCGGGCACGCCGCGAAACACAAATATGACCTATAAGATGGCGAAATGCCTTCTACAATAGCCTGTACAACCCGGTCCTCAGGGAAGTGCAGAGCAAACACCCTAGTATAAAACTTAATGTCCTGTATGAAATCAGCCAAGTTCTCATCCAAGCGCTGTACACGATAATAGTACTTCTGAATAAGGGAGGACCTGGCCCTAGCCGGGATGAAGTTAGCTAGCAAGTGGGCATGGAAATCCTCAATAGATGATTGCTCGGCAATGGCTCTTACGATTTTATCTGAGAGAATACCAATAGCATACGGATAGATAATTTGCAAAATTTGACATGGAGAAAGAGAAAACACAAGTGCATGATCCTGAAATTCAACCAGAAATCTTAAAAATGAAATTACTTCACTGGTGGTATTAACCGAAAACTTAGAGATACCTCTGAGCAACATTGCCAATGGATGAGGCAAGCTGCTAAACCCGGGTGACATAGTAGGTAAAGGTTTCAATGGCAAAGAAGTTAATTCAGAACGGATGTTACTCAACGATGCACGGCGTTCAGATTCGTTGTCCAATGGGGCAGAGATAGTTTGAGCAGCAACGGTTATCCTATTAACTTCTCCCTTATGAGGCTCTTCCTCGCTACCTACATTCACTGTGGTGGGTAGATCGCTTTTGGGAGGAACCTCCCCTGTTAACAATTGAGTGACCTTGCTAGATAATTCAGACATATTTTCAAGCAGCGTACTAGCTTCCTTCTTCTGAACGTCATTCAACTTTAGAGACAATAGATCGTTAACTCTATTTGAAAAATGAAACAGCCTAGCTTGCACACGCTTAATTTGATTAGGAGAAGGATCATTTTCATCAAAAAAACTAACTACAGAAGCTAGCCCAGTAATATTCTCTGTGATCGTGGAAAGAGAGTCGTCAATTTCTTTCTCTCCCAAATTGGGGATGGAAATGGGCAAATCTAGGGACTCTCTAAGCTTGTTTGTGTCTACTGCAACCGTGCCTCCAGATTGTACATTTCTAATAGTCAATTCATAGATCAACTCCTCCTTGCGCAAATAGTTAAGATGGAGAACATCGCGAGGGCCGGGCATGGTGACAGAACAATTTTGAAAAACTCAAAAAATTCCAGCAACTGGGAAAATAGTTAGAGTTCGGAACAAACAATGTTTAGCCGTCAAAAGGGGCTAAATTGAGACCCATTCAACCACGCTCTGCTACCACTTGTTACGGAGATATCCGTGGTAGTTATGCGTGTAAGAAGGTGCGGGCGTGAACGGGTCTCAAACTACCGAATCAAAGTTAATGTAAAATTTTACAAGGTTATATTTTCTTTTCAAAAACAAAGAAATAACAAGCATGGCAGGTACGAAGTAGCAAGTCAAAAAGGGTAGTTACAATATTTACAGAATTTGGGCTTCGCGCCCTGACTTTACACTGCTTGGGCAATCAGCTCAGTTTTACCCCAAACACAAGTTTCAACTGAGGGGCAGAAAACCCCATTCATGTCTAGGAGCCCTTGCTCCAAATTACACTGAAAAGCCTCCACGAGGCGTACAACACTCAATTTTCAAAAGAGCCACTCGCTCTCAAATTTAAGCCTCTTCCAGGCCACACCAAACTCCACCTTCAAGTTGTCCTCAACGGACGTAAACACAGGGGTAAAATACCCAATCTACTGAGGTCTATTAAATGAAAAGCAGGTTAATTAAATGACCTCTAAAATAACAATTTGAGAGGAGGCGAACTTGCACTCCTAATACACTTTGATTAAGACCTACTTGGCACTAGGCCGTTAATACAAGGGCTAATCCCATACTAAAGAGGTGACTTAAGAAGAGCACAATTTGTTTTACGTTATCGAAGAATAGGTTGAGAAAAATAAGTTCACCTCAAAACAATATGAGTGGGAGCTCGAGAGGGTTAGCACTCTCTATCCCAGTATGTAGCTTTAAAAAGAATAAATGAAAAGAGTAGTTACATTTAGGAAACGTTTACATGGTGGAAAGCTTAGAACCCGCCCCGAGAGTTAAACTGCTGAGCAAGCAAAGAAAGAAGTTATTAATCGGCCATTACCTTATTGATGACCGCTGCCGAGGAAAGAGGCGCTTCCCGCCTCCTGCTATGTACTTTATACACTGAAAGATGGAACAGAAGTGGCCCGGAGACCCTAAAATCAGCAGTTTAAATACTCTCGCAGAAGGTTCTAGGCGTTAGGGGAATGAAAACACCCTCCCGCGAGGATTTTATTGGTAGATCAATAAACCCCCTACACAATACTAAGAAGAAACACATAATTGGTGGAAAATTAATTCAAGAAATTCGGGATAGGCTAGATTTAAAACAAGGGGAAAGAAGGGGTTAATATTGCCAACTTAACCAATGACTGAAAGAAATTTAGCAAAGAACAAACATTTGAAATAAAAATTTCTCCACAAAATAGTTCTTTGACTCCGCACTAGGTTGCACTATTGTTGATCTTCAGTAGTGTCCTCTAGAAGAGAAAGTTCACACTTCTTACTTCAAGCAAAACAAAAACACATCAAAAATGACACAGTTCAAAAACTCAAAATTTTCCACGTGGTGACATCTTTTGAGAAAGTAGAGAATTAATAGCGTAGATAAAGTTCAGACTTCCTCCAGCAGAGGAGTTTCAACTGGCGGAAATTTTAAATTAGCGGAGTGGAGGTGTACCACCAGGTACAATTATTATTATTATTATTATTATTATTATTATTATTATTATTATTATTATTATTATTATTATTATTATTATTATTATTATCGACCAACATTTCTGACTTCAACTGATAATTGAAATTTAGATATTCGCCACGACTAATTTACACTTATAACTTTCCAAAAATCCACGCTTTGGACAATATCTCATCGAACATTTAACACCAAATTTTAACCGTCGCATTTTACCGTTCTTGACATGAAATTTACACACTGACATTTTCACACGCTGCCCAAAAATTACAACACCTTTCGCCTGATAATTACGAATATCAACCCGACAGTCATCTGGAAAGTTTTGTTGGGACAGAACAATAACTAACTACAACATAATACAAATATAGACAGACCTTAACAATGCCATCATTCCCAGCATTCTGGTCGCATCGTCACCAGCAGACCTCGGGCTTAGCCGCACATTTTCACAGATAACATTTTCATTTCCAAAATCTCACTCTTACAAACACTACCCTTCTCACACACGATATTAAAATTACCACATAAATCAGGCACTTTCTCTGTAATTTGCACCACGAACTTCCCTCGTTCTGCAGTCGACTGAAACTGTCTGACTCGCTCCCAGAGTTGTCTCTCTCCGTTACTCCAATAAAACAGGTGTTCAACAGATAAAGGGAGCAGAACTACTCTGAATAGCTTCCCCAAACCCTCTTCACTTTCAAGCGTACATGAGATGATATAAATAAAACCTGCTGTGTATATTTCAACCAGCCTACACTTTCCTAGTTCGTCGGCAAACGTTCAGAACTTTTCCAATCACTTTCTCTTCTTACCCGAGTATGTGGACCTTAGCCACGGACATGTATTTAATTATTTGTCGATCAATCTGGCGCGAATTTCCAATGACGACGGGCACAAGCTCCTGCGGCTTCAAGTTCCAGATCGACACTGAAAAATTTACGGTGGGGGGTTTCTTTTATAATCTCAGAAGGGACGCTATCCCCACTATGAGGCTTGATTGTGTAATCTGCTAATTTTGCGTCTAATAGACCGATTTTGATGAGACTTGTCCCAGAACTCCGGACAGGCTTGCACTTATTTTAGATGTTAATCTTATAATTTTACTACACTCACAACAGGGGAAATAAATTATTTCTGCCCGTGCGTTTCGCGCGTTTTCTTCATCCACTGACCTTGGCACGTGTAGCTGGTTCGCTGATCGGACGCCAACATGTACTTAGGCTTAACTACATTTAAGTTTTTCCCTGGGGGCTCTGTCTTCACGTAGGGTTTACGAATAATTTTACTCATTTATTTCTTTATTTACTGTATTGCCAAAATCCCTCGTTATATAGAATTCCATGAATTTAAAGAATTGTCGGGCACTCGAGTTCCACCGAGGTGTCCCGGTATTTCACGAGCTTGCCGTGAGATCCTTCCCACGCTACATCGGGGCTTTTAGGAGCGCAACATGGCTGCCCTCAAACATAAAAGTTGTTTCTTAATACCAAATAAATATTTAGAAGAAAAATATTTTTCTCTCCGTAGAATTATGGGTTCAAGTTGATTGTAAGGAATGTGAAATAAGTTGGTAAATATCTCCAATAATAAACATCAGAGATTCACAGGAACTTTACTTTAAGTGCTCGTCACAAATCGCACTCCCGTTGGTATACTATGACATTAAAAATAGGGTTGATATTCCTAGGGTTAAAATTGGAAGTCACGCAGATAACAATAGAACAACAGTGGAAGCTATTGGATGAAGGTGACAGTGGGTTGAGTGAGAAGACGTATGCATAGAGCGGAACTTTCTTTCACACATCACAGGAAAACTAGAATCCAGCTTTGAATTGTTGATGCTAGTAAAATAAATTTTAATTTATCTTCTGGGAAAATAAATTGTTAGATGATGCAAATATCTGTGAGTTTTCCGCAAATGTGTAGTAAAGCTGGAAATATGGTCATAATAATTATAACACCAGCTGCGCGGCGGAAATACTTGATGTGAGTCCCTCGACCTCTTGACGCGATTGTAACGTCCAGCCGTCAGAGCAAATGAACACTATGACTATCTCGAGGAAGAACATCTATACTATACACTCTTATGCCTTTCAGCGTTCCGTCTGCAAGACTTGTGAAGTTACTAAACGCCTCAAGAATAATCTATATTCAACAATCCCTGAGACCTCGTTTATTTCCACATTCTTATCTTTAAAACTGATTCTGACCATCGTCTTCTGTGTTTCCCTCTACGTCACTTACCTTCCACAACAACTTCATTATTCTCCTACCTCTCCACAGAAGCCGGTTCACGTGTTTCCTATAAGTGTGCGAAGCGAGAACATAATCGTGTAAAAAGTACAAAATTAACTTGAAATCGAGAAATACATCTCTATTTAACGTATAAGGGATAGAAATACGACCAAAGTTGTAGATCTCCCCAGAATGCAAAAGATTGTGCTTTCTGTTTTGTGAGATGACTTACCGCTTAGCCACCAATTATTCTGAAACGAAGGTCTGCACCGTCGTTAAAATTTCATCCCTATTCCGATATTTTCCGGCGCCAAAATTTATACATTTGCATAGCTTAGAATATTTCCTCAAAGAAAGAGTGTCCAGGCTTCGCGATTAGCATTCGCATATGTATGGAGGAAGAAAATAATACAGTTAAGAAAGTTGAAATTAATAGAAAATAGGTCAATAATAGAGGACAGTCAGATAGGACAATAATATGTAAACACCAAGTGAATGTATTGGAAAATCAGATGCTGCTCAATAAATTATGCTGATATGAGTTAAGGATATAAGAAAGCGGTAACAGATGGGAAATTTAGGCGGTGGGATTCTTAGGTAAACACATGAGAAGATGACTAATGGTGTTATTACTTAAGCTATTCGATGACGGTTATAACCTCCAACGATATTCTATCAATATCCCGCAGAATGGCCGATTGACGTCTCTCTTGCTTTCTACCCAAGGGACAACCACGAATTTACAGGAATGATGACGAAAATGGCAATACGCTACTTCTTTGCTGGCAAGCAGTCAGAGAAGTTGCCATGGTAACCTGCAGGTTCGTTGTCGGTCTGTCGGTCACTCAATGCAGAGCATGATACCCGCAGAAATTAGTAATTTTCTCCGTCATTTGAAGAGCAAGGTCAATTATGAACATACTATAAGTTTTTTATAATGAAGAGATATTTCACATACAGACCACGACGTTTACAGAAAGACAGTAGTATAACAGAAAATGGGGGAAAACTGTTTGGGTTTTCCTATAAACACCCAGTCTATTCAAAGATTTTAAAATGATACGCATATCAGAACCTTCCCCGGGATGTGTATATACCAAATATGACGTTTGTTTAAGATCTATCCAGGCGTTTCACCGTGATGGTGGTACAAACAAACAGACAGCAAACAGACAAAGGACAAATAGACACGAAAAATAAAAAACACCGATTCGGTATTGAGTTGACATAAAACGGATAAATATCTGAAAAATAGGCAAAACAAACGAAATTTCAGAGAGCGGACCCCTACAATTGTATTTATATAAATAACAGATAACATTTATGAAGCTAAATGAGAATATTTGCATGGTAAAATTTGCTATTAATTTGAGGTAATAACGTTTAAATGAGGTACCTCGATTATTTAACTTAAATATACTAAGTCCTTACAACCAATAATTAATTATTTAATATATCTTGAAGGAAACTGATTACTGCCAAATGGGTTAGAGTTCAAATTCTGGAATCCCCAAATTACAACTGTTTGATCAATCAATCAATCAATCAATCAATCAATCAATCAATCAATCAATCAATCAATCAATCAATCAATCAATCAATCAATCAATCAATCAATCAATCAATCAATACTGATCTGCATTTAGGGCAGTCGCCCAGGTGGCAGATTCCCTACCTGTTGTTTTTCTAGCCTAATCCTAAATGATTTCAAAGAAATTCGAAATTTATTGAACGTCTCCCTTGGTAAGTTATTCCAATCCCTAACTCCCCTTCCTATAAATGAATATTTGCCCCAGTTTGTCCTCTTGAATTCCAATTTTATCTTAATATTGTCATCTTTCCTACTTTTATAAACGCCACTCAGACTTATTCATCTACTAATGTCATTCCACGCCATCTCTCCGCTGACAGCTCGGAACATACCACTTAGTCGAGCAGCTCCTCTTCTTTCTCTCAATTCTTCTCAACTCAAACTTTGCAGCATTTTTGTAACGCTACTCTTTTGTCGGAAATCACCCAGAACAAATCGAGCTGCTTTTCTTTGGATTATTTCCAGTTCTTGAATTAGGTAATCCCGGTGAGGGTCGTATACACTGGAACCATACTCTAGTTGGGGTCTTACCAGAGACTGATATGCCCTCTCCTTGACATCCTTACTACAACCCCTAAACACCCTCATAACCATGTGCAGAGATCTGTACCCTTTATTTACAATCCCATTTACGTGCTTACCCCAATGAAGATCTTTCCTTATATTAACACCTAGATACTTACAATGATCCCCAAAAGGAACTTTCACCCCATCAACACAGTAATTAAAACTGAGGGGACTTTTCCTATTTGTGAAACTCCCGACCTGACTTTTAACCCCGTTTATCAACATACCGTTGCCTGCTGTCCATCTCACAACATTTTCGAGGTCACATTGCAGTTGCTCACAATCTTGTAACTTATTTATCACTATATAGAGAATAACATCATCCGCAAAAAGCCTTACCTCCGATTCTACTCCTTTACTCATATCATTTATATATATATAAGAAAACATAAAGGTCCGATAATACTGCCTTGAGGAATTCCCCTCTTAATTATTACAGGGTCAGATAAAGCTTCACCTACTCTAATTCTCTGAGATCTATTTTCTAGAAATATAGCAACCTATTCAGTCACTCTTTTGTCTAGTCCAATTGCACTCATTTTTTCCAGTAGTCTCCCATGATCTACCCTATCAAATGCTTTAGACAGGTCAATCGCGATACAGTCCATTTGACATCCTGAATCCAAGATATATGCTATATCTTGCTGGAATCCTACAAGTTGAGCTTCAGTGGAATAACATTTCCTAAAACCGAACTGCCTTCTATCGAACCAGTTATTAATTTCACAAACATGTCTAATATAATCAGAAAGAATGCCTTCCCAAAGCTTACATACAATGCATGTCAAACTGACTGGCCTGTAATTTTCAGCTTTATGTCTAGCACCCTTTCCTTTATACACAGGGGCTACAATAGCAACTCTCCATTCATCTGGTATAGCTCCTCCGACCAAACAATAATCAAATAAGTACTTCAGATATGGTACTATATACCAACCCATTGTCTTTAGTAGATCCCCAGAAATCTGATCAATTCCAGCTGCTTTTCTAGTATTAAACTTTCGTATCTTATTGTAAATATCATTGTTATCATATGTAAATGTTATTACTTCTTTGGCCTTAGTCTCCTCCTCTATCTCGATATTATCCTTGTAACCAACAATCTTTACATACTGATGACTGAATACTTCTGCCTTTTGAAGATCCTCACATACACCCTCCCCTTGTTCATTAATTATTCCTGGAATGTCCTTCTTGGAACCTGTTTCTGCCTTAAAGTACCTATACATACCCTTCAATTTTTCACTAAAATTTTTATGACTGCCAATTATGCTTGTCATCATGTTATCCTTAGCTGCCTTCTTTGCTAGATTCAATTTTCTAGTAGGTTCCTTCAATTTCTCCTTACTTCCACAGCCATTTCTAACTCTATTTCTTTCCAGTCTGCACCTCCTTCTTGGCCTCGTTATTTCTCTATTATAATAAGGTGGGTCTTTACCATTCCTCACCACCCTAAAAGGTACAAACCTGTTTTCCCATTCCTCAACTATTTCTTTAAACCCATCCCAGAGTTTGTTTACATTATTATTTACCGGTTGCCACCGATCATAGTTACTTTTTAGAAACTTCCTCATGCCTGCTTTATCAGCCATATGGTACTGCCTAATAGTCCTACTTTTAAGACCTTCCTTTCTATCACATTTATTTTTAACTACCACAAAAGAGCTTCATGTTCACTAATACCATCTATTACTTCAGTTTTCCTATAGAGCTCATCTGGTTTTATCAGCACCACATCCAAGGTGTTTTTCTCTCTGGTTGGTTCCATCACATTCTGAATCAGCCGTCCTTCCCATATTAACTTATTTGCCATTTGTTGGTCATGCTTCCTGTCGTTCGCATTTCCTTCCCAATTGACATCTGGCAAATTTCAGATCTCCCGCTACAATCACATTTCTTTCCATGTCATTTCCCACACAGCTGACTATCCTATCAAATAATTCCAGATCCGCGTCAGTGCTACCATTTCCCGATCTGTACACTCCAAATATATCAAGTTGCCTATTATCTTTAGAAATGAGCCTTAAACCTAGAATTTCATGTGTCTCATCTTTATCTTTTTCGTTGCTTACAAATTCTTCTTTCACCAAAATGAACACTCCCCCTCCCACCATTCCTATCCCATCTCTACGATACACACTCCAGTGTCGTGAGAAAATTTCTCCATCCATTATATAATTTCTCAGCCATGATTCAACTCCTATTACAATATCTGGTAAATATATATCTATTAAATTTCTTAATTCTATTCCTTTCTTTACAATACTTCTACAGCTCAACACTAACAATTTTATGTAATCCCTACTTGATTTCCAGTTCCGTGTTCCCGTACCACCGCTCCCTAGGCCACCCTGTTTACCTGAATGTACCTCCCTATTACCCTTCCAAACACATTTCCTAACTTATACGTACCACTGCGGTTTAAATGAAGGCCATCTGAGTGCAGATCCCTATCTCCTACCCACCCATTAGGATCTAGAAATTCCACTCCCAGTTTCCCATATACCCACTCGATAGTCTCATTTAAATCCCCAATCACCCTCCAGTCAGTATCCCTCCTACACAGTATTCCACTAATAATCTCCGCTTTCTTAAACTTCACCCGTGCTGCATTTACCAGATCCCACACATCTCCAACTATGGTACTTATATCAGCTTGCCTTACGTTGTTGGTGCCAACATGAAACACTACCACTTTCTCCTTCCCCTCCTCCCTCTCTTGTACTTTCTTCAACATCTGCCTCAACCTAATCTATATAAATAAAATTGTTTCTGTTTGTCTGTTTGTCTGTCTGTTTGTCTGTTCCACCATCACGTCGAAACGGCTGGATAGATCTCAACCAAACTTCATATTTAGAGTATACTGACCCCGGGGAAGGTTTCGATATGCATATCATTTTAAAATCTTTGAAAAGACGGGGGTTTTATAGGAAAAACGGTTTTCCTCCATTTTCTCTTATACTATTATAGGCAAAATATCGAATTTGTCGTATAAGGACGAGACAAAGCTCAATTTAATCCTCTTGACGCAAAGAACAAAACTCGGTAAGCCCTACGGGCCCGAAAACCATGTTTTAAGGCCCTAAAACCAACCGTTACGGAGATATTGGCACCACACTACCCCTGCTCTAGGAATCGGATAAAGAAATGAACTGCCGTAACCATGGCAACGTCAGCTCCAGGATTCTAGAGCAGTGAGATTATGCATGTACGTTTGGGCATAGCTGTCAACCAAAATAGGTACAAATAAGACTTAATATCTGGGAAAAAAATATACTGTTGTGTAAGGCACTCATAGGACTCCTTTGGGCGGGGATGGAAAGGGGGTGAAGAACGAGTGTAAAAATCTTACTATATATAGAAATGGAAGTGTGTGTGTAAATGACACATCTCCAACTAAACCACTGGAGCAATTTCAACCAAACTTGGTACACGAATCACTTACTATCGGGAGACGATCACTGTGGGGGGTAAGCCATCCCTAGCGCCCTTAAGGGAGAGGGTCAGGGGGGTGGTAGTTACAATAATAATCGAGAATAGTGTCGAATTCATAGTTTTCGGGGTCGCTGAGTTGAAAAGTGATACTCTAGAATTTTTTTAAAATCCAGCCCCCTTTTAGGTTGGGAGCAAAGGGTGGGGGGGGGGGGGGTGAGATATAGAAATAATTAAAAACAGTTTCGAATCCATAGATTTCAGGGTCTCTGAGATGAATAGTATTACTCCGGATTTTTTGCAAATCCAAGTGGGGAGCGAAGGGGGTGAGATATAAAATTAATCGAAAAACTACATATAAAAATATTATCTTCTTCTTCTTCTTACTATATATAAAAATTGATGTATGTGTGTGCGTGGGTGTGTGGGTGTGGGTGTGTATATGACACATCTCCTCCTAAACCACTGGAGCAATTTCACCAAACGTGGTACACTTATCAATTAGTATCAGGAGACAAACCGCGTGAGGGTAAGACACCCCTAGCACCCTTTTGGCAGGGGGCGAGGGGAGTGGTATAAAAATAATCTCATAAATAAAGTTGTTCGTTTCTGTTTGTCTGTTTGTTTGTTTGTTTGTTTGTTTGTTTGTTTGTTTGTTTGTTTGTTCGTTTGGTTGTTTGGCTTAAGTGCGGCCAATATCCAGTATTCGGGAGATAGTAGGTTCGAACCCCACTGTCGGCAGCTCTGAAAATGGTTTTCCGTGGTTTCCCATTTTCACACCAGGCAAATGCTGGGGCTGTACCTTAATTAAGGCCACGGCCGATTCCTTCCAACTCCTATCCCTTCCCTGTCCCATCGTCGCCATAAGACCTATCTGTGTCGGTGCGACGTAAAGCAACTAGCAAAATAAAAAGAATAAAAATGTTTGTTTGTTCCACCATCACGTCGAAAGGGCTGGATAGATCTCAACCAAACTTCATATTTAGAGTATACTCACCCCGGGGAAGGTTTCGATATGCATATCATTTTAAAATCTTTGAAAAGACGGGGGTCTATAGGAAAACCACAACGGTCTTCCTCCATTTTCTCTTATACTATTGATTTTCTGCAAACTCTGTGGACCGTATGTGAAAGGTCTCTTCATCACAAACAACTTTCGTTGTGTTCATAATTTACCTTACTCTTCAAATGACGGAGAAATTTACTATTTTCTGCCGATACCATGCTCGGCATTGAGGGACCGACAGAGCGATAACGAATATATGGGTTACCATGGCAACGTCTCTGACTGCTTGCCAGCAGGGAAGTAACGTATTGTCATTTTCCTCATCATTCCTTTAAATTCGTGGTTGTTCCTTGGGTAGAAAGCAAGAGAGTCGTCAATCGGCCATTCTGCGGGATATTGGCGGAATATCATTGGAGGTTATAACCGTCCTCGAATAGCATAAGTAATAACACAAATATTCATCTTCTTATCTGATTACCTAAGAATCCCTGCGCCTAAATTTCTCTCCGATTACCGCTTTCTTATATCCATAACTCACTCCGGCATAATTTATTGAGGAGCATTTGATTTTCCAATACATTCACTTGGTATTTATATATTTGTCGTCATCCGGATGTCCTCTGTTATAATCTATTTTCTATTAATTTCAACTTACTAAACTGTATTACTTTCTTCCTTAATTACCACGTATGTATGCGAGTGCTAATCCCGAATGCTGTACACTCTTTCCTTTGAGGAAATATTCTAAGCTATGCAAATGTATAACTTCTGGCCCAGGAAAATTCCGAAATATGGATGCAATTTTAACGGCGGTGCAGACCTTCGTTTCGGGGTAATTGGTGGCTAATCAGTAAGTCGTATCAAAAGTCACAAAGCAAATTGCGTTTCATTTTGGAGAGATCTACAACTTTTGTCCTGTGACTTTTCGTCGTATTTCTATCCCTAATACATTAAACACAAGTTGATTTTGTACTTTTACACGTATATGTTATCATTTGGCACACTTATAGGAAAGGTAGAATCATGACATTCGGCACGCACATTGACATGACCATTGGCAATGTTATAGCCAAATTTTATGATTCTAGCTGTCACATGAGAATCAAAAATATAAAGTAGCATTCAAAAACTGTACAACATTTCACCCCATTCAATGACTCTAACTCAATCTAACCCATAAATAAAGGAGATACGAGAAGATGTCATAGGACCAACCATGTAGAGCACTGAAAGGGGCGTCTGATGGTGAAGTCCGTTTGTAGATACGTCGTACAGTTGCAAAGCAGTAACTATCGAAATAAAGGTCTACACTTCTAGAGTATGTCTGTACATTGACAATTTTGGCGAAATTTCCGTACAGTTATCCGTTTCAGGTGTAATAATGACCATCTGCATATATTCTGTTTTGGTGTCTGTCTGTTTGTTTGTTTGTTTGTCTGTTTGTCTAAAACTTGGAAACTACTGGATATATTTCCACCAAACTTGATATTTAGAATCCATCTGTCCTTTGGTAGGTTTTAGGGCAAGTATTGTTTCTGAATCCCTGAATTGACTGGGGGATTATACGAAACCGAAACCGTCATTTTGCAACCAAACTTAATGTAAATTTAGCTGCCGTAATGGAAATTCATTTCTAGGCCTTTTTCCTCATGTGCATCATTTCAATACGAGGATTAATAAGGGAGATATCATTAACGGACCGTTTTCCGGTACAAGTCCCACCGGACTTAACTCAAGAGCGGGTGCGTGTAAAGCGTATGTTTTACAACTTGAAAACTACTGAAGATATTTGAGTCAAACTTTATATTAACATCCACCTGTCCAACGGTAGGTGTTAATCGTCAATAACATTTCATGTTCCCGGAATGGACTGGCGGTTTATAGGGAACCGAAATGGTGATTTTACTCTTCCAGAATATATACAGTACAAGACCAACCTGACTGGAAATCGACCAAACATGATGGAATTCCATCTCTAAAACTTTTTTTCATGTGCATTTTTTCGACAGGAGGATTAATAAGGGAGATATCATAAACGGTCCGTTTTTCCGGTTAAGTCCAGCGGATATAGCCCAAAAGGTGTTGTACGTGGAGCAGGTTCCTTATTTATCTATGTAAATAAAATCGTAACTACTGTGTGCCTGTACATAGACTATTTTGTCGAAATTTTCGTACAGCTACACGCTTAAGGGGTAATAATGATCATCTGCATATTTTTTGGTTTAGTATCTTGAAAGTTCTACTTTTTACACTTCTCACTGAAAACCCAGATTGCGGCATAATCTGCCAGTCGAGAAAGAAAACTGAAATTTGGCAAAATTTTACGACTTAGCCTGTAACGGGCGGAAAACTTCCAAGAGCTTTAAATTTTTCCCTTTCTATCCCGAAGAATATCGAAATATGGAGGCAATTTTAATGATGGTGCAGACCTTCGGGAAGTATCATCACATAACGGATGGCACAATCCCCGTTCAATTTGGAGTGATCTACAACCTTGGTCGTACGACTTTTTGTCGTATTTATATCCATTTTACGTTTGACTTTTCTCTATTTCTCGATCTTAAGTAAAGTAGTACTTTTCACATAAATAATTCATACCTTCCATCACTTAGAGGAAAGATAGAATCATCATACTCTACACGAAAATTGGTCCACCCAGTAGCCATATGTGAGCCAAATGCTATGTATGTAGCTGTCACTTAATTATCCGAAAAGCAATGCAATGTGAGATAATCTTACACAAATTTTACCCAAGTTTCTAACTCAATCTGACCCATGAATAGATGAGATATCATATGACCAGCAATTTAGGCCGCTAAATCCGGCGTCTTATGGTACAATCTTTTCTCGATATGATGTACCGTTTAGAAGCAGTTAATCTGTAAATGAAGGTCTGCAATATTGTAAACAAGCACATACTTTCGTATGTCGAACTATATATATTCACTGATGTCGATTTTGTAGCGATCGAGAAAGGGTGTGTCTGCTATTGTAATCAGTACTCCGCACACCGACTATGACTGGCAGTAGGAATGGAGTCCTTCTCCAATTCCTGTGTAACTGGCATTAATGAGGCAGGCATACCATTGTAATGAATAATTCACTTCTCGATTTGACTTTCAGAAGGCAAGGGAGCATGCAGCATACAGTCTTTGGCTGTAGGCAAGCGTTCCCGCAGTTATAAACAGATGTACCCATCTAAAATGTGACTGGCATTAGGCATACTGGCCTGCTATTTTGATGGAAACTCATCAACTTGGTGTGACTGGCAGGAAGCTGGCTGGCAGTTGGAAAAGGGGCCTATCATTATAATGATAACTGCACAACTCAATTTTGACTGGTTGTAGGGAAGTTTCCTGCCATTATAATAAAAACTCTTCAATTTGTAATATGTCTGGAGGTAGGAAAGGGGGCCTGCAATTGTAACGGAAACTCCCCAAATAGATTGTGACCGCGCAGTAGGCAATGGGGCCTGCAATTATAATGTAAACTTCCCAACTCGATTGTGAATCGCAGTAGGGAAGTGAGCCTGTCGTTATCATCACAAATCCGTAACAAGCACTTTACACTGGAAACAACGTATGGGGACCTCTGCATATTGTTTCTCGGATAACGCTAAGAGACATGCTATTTTAAAACAATCTTATTTACTGCATGTACAGTATTTACTTCAATATTCGTATACAATGCAGAATACCGTAGCGAAGCACGGGTACATTTGCTAGTCTATATAAATAAAATTGTTTCTGTTTGTCTGTTTGTCTGTCTGTTTGTCTGTTCCACCATCACGTCGAAACGGCTGGATAGATCTCAACCAAACTTCATATTTAGAGTATACTGACCCCGGGGAAGGTTTCGATATGCATATCATTTTAAAATCTTTGAAAAGACGGGGGTTTTATAGGAAAAACGGTTTTCCTCCATTTTCTCTTATACTATTATAGGCAAAATATCGAATTTGTCGTATAAGGACGAGACAAAGCTCAATTTAATCCTCTTGACGCAAAGAACAAAACTCGGTAAGCCCTACGGGCCCGAAAACCATGTTTTAAGGCCCTAAAACCAACCGTTACGGAGATATTGGCACCACACTACCCCTGCTCTAGGAATCGGATAAAGAAATGAACTGCCGTAACCATGGCAACGTCAGCTCCAGGATTGTAGAGCAGTGAGATTATGCATGTACGTTTGGGCATAGCTGTCAACCAAAATAGGTACAAATAAGACTTAATATCTGGGAAAAAAATATACTGTTGTGTAAGGCACTCATAGGACTCCTTTGGGCGGGGATGGAAAGGGGGTGAAGAACGAGTGTAAAAATCTTACTATATATAGAAATGGAAGTGTGTGTGTAAATGACACATCTCCAACTAAACCACTGGAGCAATTTCAACCAAACTTGGTACACGAATCACTTACTATCGGGAGACGATCACTGTGGGGGGTAAGCCATCCCTAGCGCCCTTAAGGGAGAGGGTCAGGGGGGTGGTAGTTACAATAATAATCGAGAATAGTGTCGAATTCATAGTTTTCGGTGTCGCTGAGTTGAAAAGTGATACTCTAGAATTTTTTTAAAATCCAGTCCCCTTTTAGGTTGGGAGCAAAGGGTGGGGGGGTGGGGTGAGATATAGAAATAATTAAAAACAGTTTCGAATCCATAGATTTCAGGGTCTCTGAGATGAATAGTATTACTCCGGATTTTTTGCAAATCCAAGTGGGGAGCGAAGGGGGTGAGATATAAAATTAATCGAAAAACTACATATAAAAATATTATCTTCTTATTCTTACTATATATAAAAATTGATGTATGTGTGTGCGTGGGTGTGTGGGTGTGGGTGTGTATATGACACATCTCCTCCTAAACCACTGGAGCAATTTCACCAAACGTGGTACACTTATCAATTAGTATCAGGAGACAAACCGCGTGAGGGTAAGACACCCCTAGCACCCTTTTGGCAGGGGGCGAGGGGAGTGGTATAAAAATAATCTTATAAATAAAGTTGTTCGTTTCTGTTTGTCTGTTTGTCTGTTTGTCTGTTTGTCTGTTCCACCATCACGTCGAAACGGCTGGATAGATCTCAACCAAACTTCATATTTAGAGTATACTCATCCCGGGGAAGGTTTAGATACGCATATCATTTTAAAATCTTTGAATACACGGGGGGTTTATAAGAAAACCAGAATGGTTTTTCCACCATCACGTCGAAACGGCTGGATAGATCTCAAGCAAACTTCATATTTAGAGTATACTCCTCCCGGGGAAGGTTTCGATATGCATATCATTTTAAAATATTTGAATACACGGGGGGTTTATAGGAAAACCAGAATGGTTTTTCCACCATCACGTCGAAACGGCTGGATAGATCTCAACCAAACTTCATACTTAGAGTATACTCCTCCCGGGGAAGGATTAGATATGCATATCATTTTAAAATCTTTGAATACACGGGGGGGGGTTATAGGAAAACCAGAATGGTTTTTCCAACATCACGTCGAAACGGCTGGATAGATCTCAACCAAATTTCATATTTAGAGTATACTCATCCCGGGGAAGGTTTCGATATGCATATCATTTTAAAATCATTGAATACACGGGGGTTTATAGGAAAATCAGAACGGTTTTTCCACCATCACGTCGAAACGACTGGATAGATCTCAACCAAACTCCATATTTAGAGTATACTCATCCCGGGGAAGGTTTCGATATGCATATTATTTTAAAATCTTTGAATACACGGGGGGTTTATAGGAAAACCAGAATGGTTTTTCCACCATCACGTCGAAGCGGCTGGGTAGATCTCAACCAAACTTCATATTTAGAGTATACTCCTCCCGGGGAAGGTTTCGATACGCATATCATTTTAAAATCATTGAATACACGGGGGGTTTATAGGAAAACCAGAATGGTTTTTCCACCATCACGTCGAAACGGCTGGATAGATCTCAACAAAATTTCATATTTAGAGTATACTCATCCCGGGGAAGGTTTCGATATGCATATCATTTTAAAATCTTTGATTACACGGGGGTTGATAAGAAAACCAGAATGGTTTTCCAAGCATCACGTCGAAACAGCTGGATAGATCTCAACCAAACTTCATATTTAGAGTATACTCCTCCCGGGGAAGGTTTCGATATAAATATCATTTTAAAATCTTTGAATACACGGGGGTTTATAGGAAAACCAGAATAGTTTATCCACCATCACGTCGAAACGGCTGGATAGATCTCAACCAAACTTCATATGTAGAGTATACTCCTCACGGGGAAGGTTTTGATATGCATATCATTTTAAAATCTTTGAATACACGGGGGGTTTATAGGAAAACCAGAATGGTTTTTCCACCATCACGTCGAAACGGCTGGATGGATCTCAACAAAATTTTATTTAGAGTATACTCATCCCGGGGAAGGTTTCGATATGCATATCATTTTAAAATCTTTGATTACACGGAGGTTTATAAGAAAACCAGTATGGTTTTTCTACCATCACGTCGAAACAGCTGGATAGATCTCAACCAAACTTAATATTTAGAGCATACTCCTCCCGGGGAAGATTTCGATATGCATATCATTTTAAAATCCTTGAATACACGGGGGTTTATAGGAAAACCAGAATGGTTTTTCCACCATCACGTCGAAACGGCTGGATGGATCTCAACCAAATTTCATATTTAGAGTATACTCATCCCGGGGAAGGTTTCGATATGCATATTATTTAAAAAATTTGAATACACGGGGTGTTTATAGGAAAACCAGAATGGTTTTACCACCATCACGTCGAAACGGCTGGATATATCTCAACCAATCTTCATATTTAGAGTATACTCCTCCCGGGGAAGGTTTCCATATGCATATCATTTTAAAATCTTTGAATACACGGGGGGTTTATAGGAAAACCAGAATGGTTTTTCCACCATCACGTCGAAACGGCTGGATAGATCTCAACCAAATTTCATATTTAGAGTATACTCATCCCGGGGAAGGTTTCGATATGCATATCATTTTAAAACCTTTGAGTACACGGGGGGTTTATAAGAAAACCAGAATGGTTTTTCCACCATCACGTCGAAACGGCTGGATAGATCTCAACCAAATTTCATATTTAGAGTATACTCATCCCGGGGAAGGTTTCGATATGCATATCATTTTATAATCTTTGAATACACGGGGGTTTATAGGAAAACCAGAATAGTTTATCTACCATCACGTCGAAACGGCTGGATAGATCTCAACCAAATTTCATATTTAGAGTATACTCCTCCCGGGGAAGGTTTCGATATGCATATTATTTTAAAATCTTTGAATACACGGGGCGTTTATAGGAAAACCAGAATGGTTTTTCCACCATCACGTCGAAACGGCTGGATATATCTCAACCAAACTTCATATTTAGAGTATAATCATCCCGGGGAAGGTTTCGATATGCATATCATTTTAAAATCCTTGAATACACGGGGGGTTTATAGGAAAACCAGAATGGTTTTTCCACCATCACGTCGAAACGGCTGGATGGATCTCAACCAAATTTCATATTTAGAGTATACTCATCCCGGGGAAGGTTTCGATATGCATATCATTTTAAAATCTTTAATACACGGGGGGGTTTATAGGAAAACCAGAATGGTTTTTCCACTATCACGTCGAAACGGCTGGATAGATCTCAACCAAACTTCACATTTAGAGCATACTCCTCCCGGGGAAGGTTTCGATATGCATATCATTTTAAAATCTTTGAATAGACGGGGTGTTTATTGGAAAACCAGAATGGTTTTCCTCGATTTTCTCTTATACTATTGATTTTCTGTAAACTTCGTTTACCGTACGTGAAACGTCTCTTCATTATAAACAACTTTCGTTATGTTTATAATTTACCTTACTCTTTACATGACGGAGAAATTTACAATTTTCTGCTGGTACCATGCTCTGCATTGAGTGACCGACAGACCGACAACGAACCTACAGGTTACCATGGCAACGTCTCTGACTGCATGCCAGCAGGGAAGTAACGTATTGCCATTTTCCTCATTATGCTTTTAAATTCTTGGTTGTTCCTTGGGTAGAATGCAAGAAAGGCGTCAATCGGCCTATCTGCGGGATATTGGCGGAATATCGTTGGATGTTATAACCGCCTTCGAATAGATTAAATAATAACACCATTAGTCATCTTCTTATTATTTGTTTACCTAGGAATCAATGGACCTAAATTGCTCCTCTGTTACCGTTTTATTATATCCATAACTCACACTAGCATAATTTATGGAGGGGCATTTGTTTTTCCAATACATTAACTTGGCATTTACATATTTGTCGTTTTCCGGCTGTCCTCAGTTATAATCCATTTTCTATTACTTTCAACTATCTTAACTGTATTATTTTCTTCCTTAATTACGCCGTATGTACGCGAGTGCTACAAACTACTGGATGTATTTCCACCAATACTCATATTTAGAATACACCTGTCCTTGATAGATTTTAGGGCAAATATTGTTTCTAAATCCCTGAACTGACTGGGGGTTTATACGAAACCGAAACAGTGATTTTGCACTTCCACAAAATATACACAACCAACGTTAATTTAAATCTACCTGCCTTGGTAGAAATTAATTTCTAAACCTTTTTTCTCATGTGCATCATTTCGATACGAGGATTAATAAGGGAGATATCATTAACGGACCGTTTTTTTGTACAAGTCCCATCGGACTTAACTCACGAGCGGGTGCGTGTAAAGCGTATTCCTTACAACTTGAAAACTACTGAAGACATTCAAACCAAAATTCATATTTAGCATCCACCTGTCCAAAGGTAGGTTTTAAACGTAAATAACATTTCATATTCCGGAATGGACTGGCGGTTTATAGGGAACCGAAATGGTGATTTTACTCTTGCACAATATATAGAGAACAAGACCAACCTGACTGGAAATCGACCAAACGTGATGGAATTCCACCTCTAAACCTTTTTTTCATGTGCATTTTTTCGTCAGGAGGATTAATAAGGGAGATATCATGAATGGTCAGTTTTGCAGGTTAAGTCCAGCGGCCATAACCAAAACGGTGTTTTACATGGAGCAGATTCCTTATCTATATAAATCAAATCGTAACGACTGTGTGCCTCTACACTGACTATTTTGGCGAAATTTTCGTACAGCTTTCCGTTTAAGGGGTAATAATGACCATCTGCATAATTTTTGGTTTAGTTTCTGAAAGTCCTAATTTTTACCCGCCTCGCCGAAAATCCAGATTGCGGCATAATCTGCCAGAAGAAAAAGAAGATAATTGAAATTTGACAAAATTATACGTTTTAGCCTGTAACGAACGGAAAACATCCAAGATCATTAAATTCTTCACTTTTTATCCCCGAAGAATATCGAAATATGCAGGCAATTTTAATAATGGTGCAGACCTTCTGAAATTCCTATCGCATAACAGATTGCACAATCTCCGTTCAATTTGGAATGATCTACAACCTTGGTCTTATTACTCTTTGCCTATCTGTATCAATTTTACGTTTGATTTTTCTCTATTAATGGATGTTAAGTCAATTTGGAATTTTCACATGCATAATTTACACCTTCGATTACTTATATGAAATACAGAATCATCAAACTCTTCACGAAAATTGGCCCACCCAGTAGCCATATATGAGCCAAATGCTATGTATATAGCTGTCACATAATTAACCGAAAAGTAATGTAATGTGAGATAATCTTACAAGAACGTTACCCTGTTCCACGTTTCTAACTCAATCTGACCCAAGAATAGATTACATATCATAGGACCAGCCATTTAGGCCACTAAATCCGGCGTGTCTTATGGTATAATCCTTTGTCGATATGACGTACGTTTAGTAGCAGTTAATCTGTAAATGAAGGTCTTCAGTATTGTAAACACGCATATAGTTTCGTATGTCGATCTATATATATTCACTGATGTCGATTTGTAGCGATCGAGAAAGGGTGGGTCTGCTATTGTAATCAGTACTCCCCACACCGACTTTGACTGGCAGTATGAAAGGGTTCCTTCTCCAACTCCTGTGTAACTGTCATTAGTAAGGAAGTTGTAATGAATAGTTCACTTCTCGATTTGACTTGCAGAAGGCAAGTGAGCATGCAGTTTTGTTTAAAACTCCCCTACCCGATTGTGTTTGGCAGTAGGCAAGGGTGCCCGCCATTATAAAGAAATGTCCTCATCTAAAATGTGACTGGCATTAGGCATAGTGGCCTGCTATTTTGATGGAAACTCACCAACTTGGTGTGACTGGCAGTAAGCTGGCTGAAAGTAGGAAAATGGGCCTGACATTATAATGATAACTGCACAAGTTAATTTCGAGTGGTAGTAGGGTAATTGCATGCCATTATAATAAAAACTCTAATCTGTCTGGAAGTAGGAAAGGGGGGCTGCCATTTTAACGAAAACTCCCCAAATCGATTCTGTCCGCATAGTAGGCAATGGGGCCTGCAATTATAACGTAAACTTCCCAACTCGATTGTGAATGGCAGTAGGCAGTGAGCCTGCCGTTATATCACAAATCCATAACAAACACTTTACATTGGAAAGAACGTACGGGGACCTCCCCATGCTCTTTCTCGGATAACGCTAAGAGACATGCAATTTTAAAACAATCTTATTTACTGCATGCACACTATTTACTTCGATATTCGAATACAATGTAGAATACCGTAGCGAAGCACGGGTACATTCGCTAGTTCCTGGATAACATTCTACCCTGGTTCCCTTTCCTCCACACACTTTCCCCACGTGTCTAACGATGGAATCCCCCATGACCAGAGCCTCAACCCTGCCCACCTCATTTGATCCTCTCCCCTCCTGGTGAGCCCTATCTTTCCTGATAGCTGCAGAAGCTACTTCCTCCTCCCTTTTCTCCTTCCCATGACCCTGTTCCACCTGTCTTTTCATATCCTCTACTCTACATTTCCCTTCCCTACCTTTTCCCTTCCTCCTACTTCCACACATCTCACCAACAGTTCCCTGTCCGTCATCTTCCCTCTGTTGTTCTACCTGGAGTGACTCGTACCGATTTCGCACAGACACCTGTCCTGAATTCTGATCCTGAATAGAGCCCTTAGCCTTCAATCTCCTTCCCCTTAGAACATTAGACCACCTGTCTTCTACAACTCCCCCTCTCCTACCCCTCCTTCTTGTACACCTACTGTAACCTGTACATTGTTTGAGGGAGTCCTATATTCCTTCCTGTCTTCTGTGATAATCCTAATTATCTCCCTCAAACTTTACAACTCCTCCCTCATACCCCTCAATGCCTCGCCACACCCACAGTTCGTATACTCGCGCTCCTTAGCCATTCTTTACGGAAAAAAATGAAATTAAAAATAAAATAATTTTAAAAAATAAATGAACGGAGGGATATATTGTCTGGGATAGTACTCAAAGATCACACAACAATAGGGTAATTAATAGGGTGATTGGGGATTTAAATGAGACTATCGAGTGGGTATGTGGGAAACTGGGAGTGGAATTTCTAGATCCTAATGGGTGGGTAGGAGATAGGGATCTGCGCTCAGATGGCCTTCATTTAAACCGCAGTGGTACGTATAAGTTAGGAAATTTGTTTGGAAGGGTAATACGGAGGTACATTCAGGTAAACAGGGTGGCCTAGGGAGCGATGGATTGACATGATGAACGGCCCCCTACAGTGTTCTCTCAGAGTAACCACATTGAAAGCTTTAGATAGGGAAGAATAGCGGAGTATGGTTCATCGGCTAGAGGGCTGAATATTATGATAGTCACGACGCCTCAGTCATGAGGCAAAACGAAGAAGAAGACACTACAATACTACTCTGTTTTTTATCCTACAACCTGTAACAGGATAAAAACTGCTGTTAATTACTGAATATCGAAAGTAATACACAAGAACTACACAATTCCAAACTGCAATTAAGCCTATCCTTATTACAACAACAGAATATTTTATAAAAGTTTCTACGGATACTTCTACTACACCAGTACTACACAAATATTTTACAACAATAAAATAAGCACACTAAATTCTAATAGGATTTTACTCGTACACTACTGTACAGTACACTACAGTAATTTTTAAACTACTTTCAGACGTATCCTAATTTCGATACCGGTACCGTATGTAACTACTAAGCACAAGCAGATATGAACTTTGCAAGAACTATTGTACTCAAAGATTACCAACAACGCTAAATGCTTAGACAAATTATTATTAGTATTACGGTCTAATAGGTACACACGAAAGATAACACACGAATATAGCAGGCAAGATACGGCACTGTCTAAATGTACTGTACCTATACTACAATGTATCTACACTACACTACACTACGTTTGGTTAAATTCTTAAGTATCGAAAGGATTGCCGTACACGAAGAAAAACACGAATATAACTGGCAAGATATTATCTAATATATTATACCTTATCTTCACTACAATTCTACTGAAATGTGGTTACGTGATTATTACAGCTGGTGGATTACTATTATTTTCCCTACTCCACGTGACTGAGAGTAAAAGTGTCCTTAATTAGGCCTACTGAAAAATACGAGGTTGTCTACAATAATTTCTCAAATATTTCTATCAAAACTACTCCTACTACTCCAGGGACTCTAACTGCAATTTGGCCTACTGGGATATATGAATATTATTATTAGCTAACCGCTGATAAATACTGAAAGATCGAGGGAGTGAAGTATAAATTACGGATACTTTAACCTACTCAGAAGTACAAATGACTGGAATACAAGGCCAGCTGATTTATATTCATATTTACTTGACTACACTACTCCCTTTGTTCACGACTGTAGTCAACAATGCAATATTTGAATATGAGGAGCGACAATAATCAATAACAATACAACGACTGTTAACTACTACCGAGTAATCTCTTTAACTACTTTTTACATGGAAGACAGGCGTATCGTCTTTTTAAATGTAGTAAATTATTACCTTCGCGATAGTTCGGACGGATATCTATACGAAATACCGGAGGAATTTCGGCGGAAGTTACGGTACTATTCCTTATGATAAGCTGCCTTTGTAAGTATTATACCAACGAACCTACAGATATTCACAAATACTTTAAAAGTTAATATTATTACCTAAAAGTTAATATTATTACCTAAAGTATTTACTAAACCTAAATTCGAAACAAGGTACACCTAGCAGGCCTACTTAACCTAGAAAACGTAAATTACTGAAGACCAACTGAATTACTTGTTATAAAATTTAAATAAATATCACTACTCCCAATTTCTACCAACAAGCACTAAACACCACTATATAAATAGCACTAAATGGATCACAAATACAAAACATTAACAATTTCAATAGATTTTAACTACTTTATCACTACAATAATGCAAGAGCTCTCTCAACAGCCAACCGTTCTCAAGCGCATCCAACAATGCGAGGCCAGATCAGGAAATAATTAAATCTCAACTTTTACGATTAACGTATTGAGGTGACAATTAATAAATAGATAAACTAGCATCAAATCAATTACTATTTAGGACACAACCACGAAGTGACAAGCGTGAAGAATGTATGTTATAGTCATGTGGTAATGATCAGCACATCAGTTGTCTTTCATTATTTTTTATAAACAAGAGAAAGGGCAAAAAAGTATTCATTATCAAAATAAATGCCATTATAAGGCAACAAACCTGAGCAATAGACAAGGCATAATATAACGTACTGTAAACTAGTTTTAACCCTAGAACACTAACCCTTCGTAAATTTTACGACAGTAGGTAGCAGAACGGTATAGTTTAATGCCTTCCGCGCGTGCGTGCGTGCCGCTATTTTGTGTAGCGGATTTTTTCGAGCAGTTATTGACTGTGGCATGTGCGATTGTTGATATCTTTGCTCATTCTTGTAATAATTGGGTGGGTGTCGTCATATTCACGAACGGGTAGTGATAGTGTGAACTTATAAGTATAATGTTTCGTCATGCCTTTTTACATTTATACTTATTTAATTTATTTTCTTGGTAGTTTTGGTTTCTTTGTGATGTAAATTACCTACATTCATAATTTAAGGGTTTATTTTAATATGTTGTGTTATAATTTTTTTTTATAAAACGTGTTCATTTAATACTTTTTGTGCGCCAAGTTTTCTATATTTAATAAATAATCACATAAAATTGTTTAATATCTACGTATTTTGATTCATGTTAAGTTCACGACACTATAGGAACTCTTAATAACGAAATTCTTGCCAAATATAAGCTGTTCCGTAGAAAATATAACAATTATAAATTGGAGTAGTCAAATTTACGTAGGTTTTGTAATAATGTGTGGCGAAATAATAATTTTGAGGCTTCGTTTACATCAGTAGAAAAGAATGTGACGATGTATTATGAGGCCCATCCCCGCATATAAGAAACTTCGATAGACCTTGAATAAACTTTATGCAAGAATCAGATTAGAAATTATGTTAACAGAAGAAAAATTTGGTCCGAACGGTTATTAAGGATTCCCAATTTTATAATTATGAGATCGAACTATAGCTATTGTATCTGCTTATAAAATCGATACAGGAAACTTCTATACATAAACTCTTTATTTAAAGCATGTCAATAACAATATTAGATCATTAAGTTTAAGGTACCGGAATCAGCACTTACTTAGTTAAGCTGATTATACATAATGAAATCAAACTGTTACAAGGGCATAAGAAAACATAATTGCCCAAAGTTAAATCAAAATGGAATAAAACATTTTGACGCCTAGCGCCGATGAAAAGTGTTTTTCTAGCCTGAAAACAACTGATATATTTAGCCAGGAACATAATCCAATCCTCTGAACAGCGTCTTTCGCCAGGAACACGAATATCCGCCTGCTGTCGACTCCATCTTTCTCCAGACTACATGGGTCATTAGTATTTTGTTTGTATCAGATCATTTTGCCACATGAATAGCGGCCACCAGGTGCGCCACTTTAGTAAATAGTCACGACAACAGGTAGCGTTCAAATGCACACTAGCTGCACAACTTTCCGAATAGTTCCTAAGGTTATCAAGTTCCGTATTAACGTTACAACAATATTCCTACAATAATAGGACATTCATTCAGTAAATGTATTTGTGAAGCACGTTCGATATTTTCTGTTTATTTGTGATAACTTTTGATAGCTCTGTTCATAAGACATTCTTTCGAAATATGTGTTTATGAATCAAGTTCTTTTTCTGTTTATTTATGAACATTATGAAAACTAACCAATCTCATTTTCAGTGTCTGTGTCGTTCGTCTGCCCTCTTTGACATCCTGCCAGTTTTTCCTGAGCCCGTCGAGCAGCGCTTTCTTCCACTCCTGTGGTAAAGGGCCTGTCTGTCTTCTGGGTGCTGTCTCCGCCATAAAACCCTGATAGCTTTTCGTCATACTTCTGAAACAACCCGTCATTGATTTCATCCTCACCGAGCTGAGTGGCTCAGACGGTTGAGGCGCTGGCCTTCTGACACCAACTTGGCTGGTTCGAACTTGGCTCAGTTCGGTGGTATTTTAACGTGCTCAAATACATAAGCCCCTTGTCAGTAGATTTAATAGCACGTGAAAGAAATCCTGGGGACTAAATTCCCGGACCTCGGCAAATCCCAAATCCGTAAAAGTAGTTAGTGGGACGTAAAGCCAATAACATTATTATATCAATTTAGGAAGGCTCGGAACATAATGGGCTGACTCGGCCCATGCAAGGGGTCACACTCTTGATTATGAAACTATAGGTACATATATTAACAGAAATAATTACAATATATACATTTACTAGCGCTTTCCCCGCGACTTCGCTCGCGTCATAGTTGAGTTATGTCCCATTATATCATATTATTTCCCATTTTCTTTTGAAGTCCACTGAACCAACCTTACGCGTTCATCGACTTTTGTACGAAATGTAAGACATGAACATAAATGATGTGTTTTCCCGTTCCGGCTTCGGTCGGAATTGGAAAGTTTTACGCGTGTTCCGAGTTCGCTGTTAAATGAAATTCTCTTGTAATAACAGTAGCTTCTATTATTTTTTAACCCCGTCACACGTAATCTAGTGCCATTGCACAACTTACGTGGTTTGAGGTTACGTAACAACATTACAGGTGCTCCTACTTTCAAACGAAGTTTGTGAGATGGGAATCCTGGAGGATTAATGTAAGGTAAGGTTTGTTCTGCCCGAAGGCAAGTCCGAACCTCCGCAGAGGTGTCCTGAGCCGGAGTTTACGTGCGGTAGGGTGGCCGGTTCCTTTCCGCTCCTCCATTCCCTTACCCCCACCAACAGCGCGTGGCAACCCATCCACTTCTCGACCACGCCCAATGTTGCTTAACTTCGGAGATCTCACGGGATCCGGTATTTCAACACGGCTACGGTCGTTGGCGGAGGATTAAGAGTATTTAGGATTTCTACTGGATAACTGAGAGCATCGTCCGTTTGTCATACCGTGTCGACCGATTTAGACTCTATTTTTCTGCATCAAAATATGTAAGCAATGCTTGATTTAATTCAGGGACTCTCAAATGCCCAAAATCTCACGCGTGCAAATCGAGGCGCAGGAGCTCCTTGCACTGTGCATCGGTCCCGCTCGGCTCGGCTCGCACCAACGCCTCGTCTCTGGGCTACTCGGCTGAGCTCGGCTCAACTCGGCTCGGATTTGGAGCGCTACGGAGCAAGTGAGGAAGAGGGAGACAGGGGGAGCGAGCGAGTCAGGCGTGGGGAAAGAGAGAGACAGCGCTATTGCTCCAAATCGAGGAGTGGGTGTCTGCACTCTGGTCATCGAAGCGAAGTCGTCTTTTGCACCGTGCACAGTGCATACACCGGGCGCATGCACCCTGAGAGGCCCTGATTTAATTCATTAGCCGTCTCATTAAAGTAAACCTGCAAAAATCCAGGATCTTGATGAGCATTTGGCAATAGACTGCCTATGGAATGCTAAATTTGACCTTGTACTTTGAAAGTAGGCATAAAGCCGGGTTGGATGACTTGCTTAGCACCAAAAGATGTCATTTGAAAACAGCTGCTATGTTTTCTAATTCGATCAAAGAAATTACCATGATCTGGATGGGCACCCATTAGTAACTCTACAATGGTTCAGGTGGAGATTAGAGTGGTGGCAGCAGAACCTTGCCAGAATCGCAACACATGCCTGGTGTTTCATCTTTCCACTTGAGAGCATTGCAGAATTGGCATTTATGGATGATTGTACCAATGGTTATCAAGCTGTTATCTTCGTAATTCATTTCAGGATCGTAAGACATCCCGGATCGAAACTTAATTTTACACGGACGCAGTCGTCTTTCTTTTCGGATCCCTGGGTGATGTTGCTCATATCGCATTTGAATTGTCCTGTGATATTCGCGATTATTTTGCTGGCGTGTAGCTGCCGCTGCTCTATGAAACTCGGGATTATTTTTCTGGTATGTCAGTGCCGCTGCTCTGTGAACCTTGGGGTTATTCTTCTGGTACGTGACTGCCACTGCTCTATGAAACTTGAGATTATTCTTCTGGTACGTGTCCGCTGCTGCTCTATGGACTTCGGGATTTTTATTTTGGTATTTACTTCCAGCAATGGTACCGTACGTGCGGAAGGATTATTTTGTAAAAATGTAGCTGCTTCTTTTTTAAATTGTATTTTTCTCGTACCGTTTGAGTATCGAGTACGACGTTTTTCAGAAACTTTTGTAACAACAAATGAAGCACTTGTTTCTTCGCACAGACATTCACATACAGTACGGTACTTCAAAATGTCCGTTAGAGAGATTACCAGTAAATCGCAATCATTTTACGGGATTAGCTTCATCACTAAATATCCAGTATAACTTTATATCACGATAAACGGAATGGAAATATTTTGCCTCCTGCCGTCAACTCACATGTTCCACCATAAGTTGAATCTTCTGACACGATAAGTCGGCAGTATTATGAAGAGGAATAGTTATTACCAAGATGATTTTCGGACAAAATGGAAACAACTTACGAAACAATAGCTTCACGAGCTTCTTTATGCCGCAACTAAGTAGAATATAAAATGTAAGAAAGAGATCTAAATAGTCATGCACCGTCACCTACAATAGAAACAATGTTATGTGGCAACACTTCACCATTAATGTTTAGATAAGTTACTGCCATTATGCTGTGTGCGTGAAAAAGACGTTATCGCGCTGCAGTCTGTTATCTGTCTCCTTGAAATATCACACACCAGTACGTTGTATCTTCTGGTATGAAATGTTTGTACTCTTCTGAGGAGGAGTAGTTATTAGCAAGGATTGCCAAGGTTCAAACCCTTATTGCTCAAGAGTTCTATGGCACTCACTTCATTACTGGTCAACAATATTATGCAAGTTGCCTCCGGTCTCTCCTTCGCCAATATAAGCGACATATCTTCGAACCATAGACAGCTTTGTTAATGACGCATGCTCTTGCCGAACTGGTACTGCTTTCGCCTAGCCTTTTCTACCAGTTGTATGGATGAAACAATTCATTTAAACTGTAAGCGGCTGCATAACTCACTAACAAAATATAAAACCGTAATAAATCTCATTGATAAAACAATATTCCTGAGGCTGCCCACAGGCAGATTCGAACCTGCATTTTTGCAGTCTGCACTCCGTTGACTTAACCGTTGCGCTATCAGCACAACGTAATACAACCTCTCACGAATTTACTCACAAACATTCGTATACTGTTACTTTTATTTTCTTTTCTTTAAGGATTTGGTTCATTACCGTCTTAAAATACACGGAAGCGGAGTGAATCGGCACGTACACGTATGTGTTGGAGAAAGTGCCGCTGCCATTTTAATTGGCAAAAGCCAAAGGTTCATGCGCGCAAGGCAAGCATTTCATCTGGAAAATCTTGAAAATATATATATTTCCGTTGACTTTTCAAGAAATGCAAGATTTTTGCTGTACTATTGAGACGATTTGGAAGACTGAATGAATATATATATAGAATATTGTTAAAAAACGGATATTTTGAACACAAATGTAAATCCACATATCACCCCTTTTCACCCCTTTGAAATCGGAATTTTAAAAATTTCTTTTAAAATAGTATTTATTATATATGAAAATAAATATGTGAATGAATATAAGTACCTACAATATTTTTCACAGAAATGGAGAAAATCAACATCATCATCATCCTCATCATCTGTTTACCCTCCAGGTTCGGTTTTTCCCTCGGACTCAGCGAGGGATCCCACCTCTACCGCCTCAAGAGCAGTGTCCTGGAGCTTCAGACTCTTGGTCGGGGGATACAACTGGGGAGAATGACCAGTACCTCGCCCAGGCGGCCTCACCTGCTATGCTGAACAGGGGCCTTGCGGGGGATGGGGAAGGTTGGAAGGGATAGACAAGGAAGAGGGAAGGAAGCGGCCGTGGCCTTAAGATAGGTACCATCCCGGCATTTGCCTGGAGGAGAAGTGGGAAACCACGGAAAACCACTTCCAGGATGGCTGAGGTGGGAATCGAACCCACCTCTACTCAGTTGACCTCCCGAGGCTGAGTGGACCCCGTTCCAGCCCTCGTACCACTTTTCAAATTTCGTGGCAGAGCCGGGAATCGAACCCGGACCTCCGGGGGTGGCAGCTAATCACGCTAACCACTACACCACAGAGGCGGAGAAAATCAACAAAAAAGTAAAATCACCTTTCAACCCTTTTCACCCTTTAAAAGAGGAATTTTAAAAATCCTTTCTTAGTGCGCATCTAGGCTACGGTAGGAATATGTGCTCAAATTTTCATGCAATTATCTCCAGTAGGTTTTGCTGTGCGTTGATTATCAGTGAGTCAGGTTATCTTGCTTTATATATATAGATGCAAGAAATATGCACAGATGATGTCGCTAAACAACTCCTTATCTCCCCTTTTGGGAATCTGTTCTTTAGTATTACTGGAACTGCGGCCTGGAATGTCATGCTGTTTGGCGTAAGTCAGAGGAAAAGTTGTTCCTAGAAACTTTCTCAGAATGTGGCAGGTGCTCAGGAGGGTATCTTTCTGTAGTTCGACGTATGTGTGATGATGCAGGTTTAATGCGGCCAGAAAGCTGTGCAACCCTTCTGGAATAACACCGGTACACGATATTACTGTTGGAACTGTCGTGGCTGATTCTAGTTTCCACAGGCATTGTATTTCTATTGCCAGTTCTGTGGATTTTAATATCCCTGTGGCTATTTTTTATTTATCGACTAGAACAATATCTGGCCTATTGTTGCAGAGTGTGACATCGGTTATGCCTTCTTGGTACCATAGTAGTTTGTATGAAGAGTTTTCGAGAACGGGTGGAGGTATATATTTCCAATATGCAGTTGATGACTGAAGAAATCCACATTTTACAGAAAGTTTCAGGTGAATGATTTTAGCTACCTGATCATGTCGGTGCTTGTAATCGGTGTTGGTCAAGGACGGGCAGCCAGAGATGACGTGCTTTATGGTCTCTGTAGTTCTGGAACAGTGGCGGCAGTTGTATGAGGCGACTCTTGGATCATTCGTGATGAATCTACGGTGGTTCCGTGAAGCAATTACGTGAATTTGGATGGCCAGAACAAATCCTTCTGTTTCAGGGAAAAGACCAGGGTAGGTCAGCCAAGCGTGCGACGCTGGTTTGTCGACATGAGGCTGATCCAGTTCGTGGGGGCATTTCCCGTGAAGTGGTTTTGCCTTCCAAGTGTCCATATTCATCTCCTTTGTAGGTGGGGTAGAAACCGGCATTTCCGGCGACGATGGATTGAGAGTTGTATAGTTTATGTCAGCTCTGCAAACAGCTTGATGAAGACACGATGTATAAGCTCTCGAGTGGAAATATTCTCTTAGACTTGATATCAAATTGCTGTGTAATTTGACAATGGGTAAGAAGCCTTTACCACCTTCTGATCTCGGGAGTGTAAGACGATTGATTGCAGATTTAGGATGGTGCATATGGTACCGGGTGAGTGAAAGTGCTGTTTTCGTCTGTAACTGCTGAAGTTCTGATTGGGTCCATTTTATGACGCCAAAGGAGTATGTGAGCAGTGGTACGGAGTACATTATTATTATTATTATTATTATTATTATTATTATTATTATTATTATTATTATTATTACATCCTCCGTAATGCCCACTTCTCTCAGATTTTCCGTAGTAGCCTGTGTTCTCTGTTAAGTAGTTTTATTATTGCGCTGGTTTCATTATTTTTTGTGAATATTGATAAGATGTTTGCCCTCGCATATTGCCTCCTAAGTAATGGCCCTGGATTATACAATGAGGTGTATCACTACCTATTGTTACGTGCCAGCCCTGTCGTAGTCCCTTTCACTACTTGCTGAAAGGCCTAAGGAGTCAGATGACCGGGGATCTTCCAGCTGGCCAGGACTTTCTGTGAATTGTACTCATTGGTTGGTTTCCCATTGAGTTTCTGCGAGATACGGAAGTGTTTTGTCTCTAGCCATATCACGCGAGCTATAGAAAGGAGGCTAGCTGCGAACAGTCAGCGTTGAGTTACATATGGCAGAGGTGTTGGCTGTCCGTGGTGACCCACGGGGGGTTGTGGTCCTTGTGTTAAGTGAGCACCAGAAGTGAAGACGGCTGTGGGCTGCCATCGTCGTTACACTGGAGTCACGACATTCTTGGGTATGGGACGGAGTACTGTGTGTGCTTTTCTGTGGACTGCGAACTGTCATAGAGTCAGCTACCGTGAGTAATTCCTGCTGCTCAGCACTGTTGAATAGTTGCTGTGTAGTTGTTAATTGTATGCGATAGTAGAGGAGCTAAGGCGGTCACAAAGCCACGGACTATCTGCCCTCGGGTTAGAACCATCATTGTTCCCAACTAGGGGTCAATAAACCCTAGTATAGTAGAGGTACAATGGCGATTTTGCGGATTTAGCATAAGAGAGCGAGCCTAACATCACAGTAGCCATCATTAGGGGCCTAACTACACTTTAACAGCTAGTTACACTTCCCGATGCCTAAGAGAGCAAGTCTAACCTCATGATGGGGTTTAACCTTAGTTGTACGGCTAGATGCGCTTTCTGACGTGAACAGTCGTTATCTTGGAGGGGCTTAACCTTACAGGACGTAGTTTTACGGCGATATGACTTTCCCGACGCTATCTTGAGTGGTAGGACATGATGATTCTCGCGACGCTATCTTAAGTAGTAGGGCAATGGGGATTCGCATAAGAGAGCCAACGTAACCACACGGAGGAGTCTAACTACGCAGGGCCAGATGCGCTTCCCAACGTGACTTGCAGAAGGTGGCGGCCATACAGAGGTTCTTATAAGACTAAATACTAGAACCTGAGTTAGAGGTTACTGTGCTATATGGCGGCTATACATACGCTCTTACGTGGCCAGCCAGGGGTGCTTGCGCAAGATGGCGGCTATACATAGGCTCTTATAGGACGGCCTAGAGGCACTTGCGCAAGATGGCGGCTGCACACGGTTTCCTATAGAGAAAAATGACGGCCATTGGCGTTTGCGCAAGATGGCGACTATACATAGGCTTTTATGGAGAATGATGACGGCCATGGGCGATTGCGCAAGATGGCGACTATACATAGACTCTTATAGAGAAAGATGGTGGCCATGAGAGATTGCGCAAAATGGTAGCTATACATAGACTCTTATAGAGAAAGATGACGCCATGGGCGATTGCGCAAATTGGCGACTATACATGGGCTCTTATCGAGAAAGATAATGGCCATGGGCGATTGCGCAAGATGACGACTATACTTAGGTTCTTATGGAGAAAGATAACGGCCATGGGCGATTGCGTAAGATGGGGACTATACATAGGCTCTTATAGAGAAAAATGACGCCCAAGGGAGGTTGCATATGATGGCGGCTATACATGGGTCTATTATAAAGAACGCTGCCGGCCATCGGCGATTGTACAAAATGGCGGCATTACATGGGCTCTTATAGAAGAAGATGGTGCCCAAGGGCGGTTGCACAACATGGTGGCTATACATGGGCTATTATAAAGAAAGATGACGGCCATGGGCTATTACACAAAATTGCGGCTATACATGGGCTCTTATAGAGCAAATGCCGGCCAAAGGTATTGCATAAGATGGCGGCTATACACGGGCTCTTATAGAAGAAGATGGTGCCCAAGGGCGATTGCACAACATGGCGGCTATACACGGGCTCTTATGGAGAAAGGTGACGACAATGGGTGATGGCACAAGATGTCGGCTATGGGCGATTGTACAAGATGGCTGCTATACAAAGACTCTTATAGGGAGAGATGACGGTCATTCGCGATTGCGCAAGATGGTGGCTATACACAGGTTCATGTGGAGAAAGATGACGGTTATGGGCGATTGCAAAAGATAGCGGCTATACATAGGCTCTTATAGCCTCCTCCTACTCCGACAGGACACAGCCGTCCTCCTCCTCGTTTTCCTCCTCCTCATCCGTAGAGCAAAATAGGAAAAGGGCAAATAGGCTCCTCTTCCTGGCAAAAGAGAAAATGGGAAGAAAGGACACCTTTATCTGTGGGGTAAAAAGGCAAGAGGGCTCCCCTTCCCGGCAAAAAGGCCAAAGGGCAGCTCCTTATTCGTGGGGAAAAGGGCAAAAGTTTTTCTCTACATTATCTGTTTGGCAAAACTGTAAAAGGGCTTCCCCCTCGTAGCAAAATGGCAAAAAGTCTCCTCTTGCTGGCAAAGGGGCAATAGGGCTCGTCATCCCTACAAAAGGGCTCCATTTCCTGGCAAAATGGCAACTCCTCCTTACAGCTACTGAGGTTTGCTCAATCCCTCTTCCTACGGACAGATGCCTACTTACGTTATTAAACTAATGTAGCGTTATCATCTTGTTCTCATCGCAAAAGTTTTTACCCTTTTCGATTGACGAGGGAGCGGTTGGAAGATGATGAGGTAAGGAGAACGTAATATTTTTTCGATTGCAATTGAAATGAAAACCTACAACCTGTTTTCCAGTCATTGACCGGGTCAGGGATGGAATGAAAGAGGCAGATATAGGCTGTTAGTACGATGGGGTCGCCACTCCCAAAGTGATTTATTAATGCCTGATGGATGCTATGAAATGAGAATGGAGAGTGTTGCTGGAATGAAAGAGGACAGGGAAAACCTGAGTACCCCGAGAAAAAACCTGTCCCGCCTCCGCTTTGTCCAGCACAAATCTCACATGGAGTGACCGGGATTTGAACCACGGTATCCAACGGTGAGAAGCCAACGCGCTGCCATCTGAGCCATGGAGGCTCCTTGATTGCAATTATCATGCAAAAATATAGAATTGAATGTAGAATAAGTAAATGTTGTATGTTACTATCCGACAAGGCAAAAGAGGTTCAATGGAGTTACAGAATGCAATTAGCAAAAATATAGATCTGACAATCTAATGCTGTATGTCTTCATCCAGCAAGAGAAAACATGTTGACTGTTAAACATAAAACACTTATAACGCAAACACAATAGTTACTGTGTTGTATGTGTCTATTCGACAAGACAAGTTTACTCCTGTTACAATTAGCACACACTAGAATTGATTGTAGAACAAGCTAATATTGTATGTCTTTATCCGACATAACAAAACATGTTGACAATTAGTGTTGAGAACAGAAAACTTTTAACGCTACTGTGCTGTATGTTTCTATTCGACAAGTTACAATTACCACACACTAGAATTGATTGTAGAACAAGACGAAACATGTTAAAAATTAGTGTTTAGAACAGAAAAATTTATAACGCAAAATACTATGAGATTTAAAATCTGCGTTATAGGATTAATCTGTGTTGACACAAGCGCACTTCTATGCAGTCAGCCTGCACACATAGAATTGCAAATGTTGTATATCTCTATCCGACGTACAGTTGTACATCATCTTAATTACTGCAGATGAAATGATTACTACATAGCAGGGGATACCTATGTTCTAAGGAGATTGATTTTGCGGGATTCGAACACATGCAACAGAGAAACAAATCTGTATAGCGATTTAGTTCCCGTAACAGCTTAAGAAATAATACTACTGTGCAGATAAAATGATTTTACTACTTACCAGAGGGTAGCTTTGTCCTACATCATATTGTGTTAAGGATAAAATTTATGGATTTAAACCCTGTTGTAACACTACAAAAGATTATTGGGATTGAAACCTTGTTTACAAGGGAGAGGAATAGATGTGTACTTCCTCTTAAATCAAAAATCGCTACTATTATGGAGATAAAATGAGCTGTGAGAGGGATCGGTAATGTATATTGTTAACTTACCTTCATTTTAGGGACGGCTTATTATTTAGAACAGAAACAATTATAACGCGAAACATTATGCGATTTGAACTCTGCATTATGAGATTAATCTCTGTACTGATACAAACGCACTTCTATGCAATCAGCGCACACACACACACACATGGAATTGCAAATGTTGTATATCTCCATCCGACGTACTTCTTCTTAATCACTGCAGATAAATTGATTTTACTACTAAGCAGGGGATACCATGAAAAAGCTTTGGCATAAGGATATGGATTTTTGCGGGATTCGAACACATGCAACAGAAAAAGTCTGTATCGATTTCGAACTCCGATTTAGTGGATTTCAATACCTCGCTCTACGTAGTTAAATTAGTGCACATAGGTAGGACGTTGCTAAAATATCAGGTGTCATCTTAACGACGTAGGCGCACGAAAATTAAAATCCGCATGCTTTTTGACAAGTTCTAACGACATTGGCTTCGATTTTGAACTTTGGGTGCCGACGCAGAATACCACGTGACCGTGACATCACGACCACGTGCTCTTGTTTGTAAACAAAGCCACGTGCTTGGCCACGTTCTTTTTTGACAGCTGTCATTTTGGGGACCCTAACCTCATTTTTAAGGACAATATATTATCGCTAACCTCACTGCTACCATATTCACGGTGCTAAACCTCATTGCCGTTAACTTGTGCACGTGGTGGCCAGGAATTCAAAATTCATGTGCTTTTTTAACAGCTGTGAAGATAACAGCTGCCATCTTTAACCACGTTGGTGCGGTATTCTAAACAAAAGAACATCGCTAACCTCACTGCTGCCATCATGACGAGGCTAAACCTCACTGTTGCCACTTTATGAATGTGGTGGCAGACAATTTAAAATCCACGTAATCCTAACTCGGTGCAATATTCCTCTGTGAGCCACGGCATGCAGTCGACGCACACTGCTGTGTCATTAGTAATTTAACGCTTATTTCCGGGCGCGAGCCAGCCAGCTCGCTCCATGAATATATTTACTTTGAATGTACTGTGTGTTAAATGCAGATCTGTTCTTTTCCATTTTAATATGTAAGTATTGTTATTGTCAGGAAAGTGTGTACTTTTCTACTGTGCGGTGCTAATAATTTACACGTCAACGCCTTCGAAAACAGGATGCTTTTTGTGTATGCATGTGTAGTTTTACGATGCAGAGTAATAGTAGGCAGTGATTATTGTTTTACCGTTTATTCACACGCTACTGCATGTAGCTATCAGCTTGGAGCTGGCAGGTTTGAAGATGCGTTTCCGTAGTTTCTAATTTTTGCACCAGGTAAATAATATAAGTTGTATCTTAGCTGTAATCAATTTTAGACTTTTGGGTTGACGATGTGTTAGCCTCCGGATCGTAAGATATTCGGTTCAAACTGTAATGTTAATCGTGGTAGTGGTGATTGTTGTTTTAAGAGAAATGTAACGTTTAATTCTGTATTTTTGTAGATCGATTTTAAACATTGTGTGTTCTAAGCATGTGCTGTAAGTGTCGAGACCGTCCTACTGTGTGGCTGGGGGCTCGATTAGTGATTGTAGTGTTTCTTGTTTTATGAGGAAGTACATCTCTCCACTATTTATATCGTTCCGCTGACTTGGAGTTGCCCTTCTGTCAATTATTACAGCGTTATCGTTGCACAATTAATTAATCACGTTTTCGATTCCCGGGATTACAAGAAGATGGTAAGTATAACCTCTTGTAATGTTTTTAAATTCTAATATGAATATCGACAGAAGATATAGTTGCAGAAAATCGCATTTTCTTGCACTATTTTATCTGCATGGTGGTAGTGATTATTGATTTATGAGGAAGTACATCAATTCCTCTCTCCCCGGGGATCTAAGGTCGAATCCTATAGTTAACTTTTCTTTATGTTATTTGCGATAAGAGAATAGGGTTTGAATCCATGTTTTCTTCTATTGTAACTAAATCAAACTTCGAAATCCATACATTTTATCTGCAGTGATTAAGAAGAAGTATGTCGGATGGAGATATACAACATTTGCAATTCAATGTAGAGAGTGTGTGTGTGTGTACGCGTGCGTGCGCGCTGAATAAATGGAAGTGCCATTTTATCAATAGAGAGATTAATTTCATAATGCACAGTTCAAATCTCATAATGTTTCGCGTTATAATTGTTTCTGTTCTAAACACTAAGCCGTCCCTAAAATGAAGGTAAGTTAACAATATACATTACCGATCCCTCTCACAGCTCATTTTATCTCCATAATAGAAGCGATTTTTGATTAAAAGGAAGTACACATCTATTCCTCTCCCTTGTAAACAAAGTTTCATTCCCAAAAATCTTTTATAGTGTTACAACAGGGTTTAAATCCATAAATTATCTCCTTAACACAATATGATGTAGGACAAAGGTACCCCCTGGTAAGTAGTAAAATCATTTTATCTGCACAGTAGTATTATTTCTTATTCTGTTACGGTAACTAAATCGCTATACAGATTTGTTTCTCTGTTGCATGTGTTCGAATCCCGCAAAATCGATTTCCTTAGAACAAAGGTATCCCCTGCTATGTAGGAATCATTTCATCTGCAGTAATTAAGAAGATGTAGCACTGTACGTCGGATAGAGAGATACAATATTTGCAATTCCATGTGTGCGCGCTGATTGCATAGAAGTGCGATTGTATCAACAGAAAGATTAATCCTATAACGTAGATTTTAAATCTCATAATATTTTGCGTTATAAGTTTTTCTGTTCTAAACACTAATTTTAAACGTTTTTGTCTTGTTCTACAATCAATTCTAGCGTGTGCTAATTGTAACTTGTCTTGCCGAATACAAACATACAGCACAGTAGCGTTAACAGTTTTTCTGTTCTCAACACTAATTGTCAACATGTTTTGTTATGTCGAATAAAGACATTCAACATTTGTTTCTTCTACTATCAATTCTAGTGTGTGCTAATTGTAATAGGATTAAACTTGTCTTGTCGAATAGACACACACAGCCCAGTAATCATTATGTTTGCGTTATAAGTTTTTCAGTTTAATAGTCAACATGTTTTCTCTCGTTGGATGAAGACATACAGCAGTAGCTTGTCAATTCTGTATTTCTCCTAATTGCATTTTGTAGCTCTATCGAACCTCTTTTGCCTTGTCGGACAGTAACATACAGCGTTTGCCTATCCTACATTCAATTCTATATTTTTGCATGCTAATTGCAATCGAAAAAATATTACCTTCTCCTTACCGCATCCTCCTCCTACCGCTCCCTCCTCAATCGAAAAGGGTAAAAACTTATGCGACGAGAACAATAGGATAACGCTATATGAGTTTAATAACGTGAGTATGTGACGTTCAATTCTATTTGTGCAGGAAGGCATCTGTCCGTAGGAAGAGGGACTGAGCTAACCTCAGTAAATGTAAGGAGGAAGAGTTGGCCTTTTCCCAGGAACAGTGGCCATTTTGTTAGAAAGAGGAGCCCTTTTGTAAGGAGGAGGAGCACTTTTGCCCTTTTGCCAGAAAAAGGTGCCTTTTTCCCCTTTTGTTAGGAGGAGGAAGCCCTTTTAGCCTTTAGCCAAACAGATAATGAAGAGAAACACTTTTGCCCTTTTGCAATTTTGCTATACGGAAGAGGAGGAGGAGGGCGGCTGTTTCCCGTGCCCTTTTGCCCTTTTGCTATACGGATAAGGGGGAGGAGGAGGGCGGCTGTTTCCCGTGCCCTTTTGCTATACGGATAAGGGGGAGGAGGAGGGTGGCTGTGTCCCGTGCCATTTTGTCTTTTGCTATACAGATGAGGAGGAGGAGGGCGGCTGTTTCCCGTCGGAGGAGGAGGAGGCTATAAGAGCCCATGAATAGCCGCCATCTTGTGCAATCCCGCATGACCGTCATCTCTCTCTATAAGAGCCCATGTATAGCCGCCATCTCTCTCAATAAGAGCATATGTATAGCCGCCATTTTGTGCAATCGCCTATGACCGGCAACTTTCTCTATAAGAGCCCATGTATAACCGCCATCTTGTGCAATCGCCTATGACCGGCATCTTTCTCTATAAGAGCCCATGTATAACCGCCATCTTGCGCAATCGTCCATAGCCGTCATCTTTCTCTGTAAGAGTCTATGTATAGCTGCCATCTTGCGCAAGCGCCCCTGGGTAGTCTTATAATGCCTATGTATAACCGGCATCTTCCACAGTAACCTCTAACCCAGGTTCTAGGAATTAGTCTCATAAGAACCTGTGTATAGCCACCATTTTGTGCAATTCACGTCGGGAAGGGCACCTGGCCGTGAAACTATAGTCCTGTGTAGTTAGACTCCTCCATGTAGTTACTTTTGCTCTCTTATGCGATTCTACATTGCCTACTACATAAGATAGCGTCGCGAGAATCATCATTGTCCTACTACTCAAGATAGCTTCGGGAAGGGCATCTCGCCGTAAAACTACGTCCTTTAATGTTAAGCCCCTCCAAGAAAACGACTGTCTACGTCAGGAAGAGCATCTAGCCGTAAAACTAAGGTTAGGCCCCTCCATGAGGTCAGGCTTGTTCTTTTAGGCCTCGGGAAGGGCAACTAGCTGTTAAAGTGAAGTTAGGCCCCCTCAAGATCACGACTGTGTTGTTAGGCTCACTCTCTTATGCTAAATCCGCAAAATCGCAATTGTACCCCTAATATACCAGGGGTAATTGACCCCTAGTAGGGGAGCAATGCTGGTTCTAACCCAAGGGGAAACCCTCCGTGGTTGTGGGACCGGCTTAGCTCCTCTATTTGCGATTGTGGAATTTCTCTGGAGATGAACCAAGGACCGATCATCGTGTGTCGTGTGGCCCGTATTCCTTCATTCAAACCCAGCCAACTTCTGTGTGAGGTGAGAGCACCCTGTCCAACTGAGAGAGTGTGCTCATTCACGTTGAATGGTGTGCGTTATCCTGAAATAAATTAGAGTAATACAACAAACGGTGAGCGATTTGTGAAACTAACAATTGTTAAATTTATCTTTTGAACTTAACCTAATATGTGTCGTATTGCCGTTACAAGTGCTTTAGGCATCCCAGCCATTAGGTCAGAGGCACCCTGAGTTGGAGTTAACTTGAGGTGGGCTCGCTCCTTCTCTACCCAACAGCATGTTGTGACCAGTTTCCGACTGTTTCCAGACAAACCGCACTGTACCAAATGCCATCACTTCGAGGCCTAATGATATATTTGATTCATTTTCATACCATAATATTTTAAATTTCATAACCATTTTATACGCACAGGATGAGATGGGTATCTCCCTATGGTAATGGAGCAGACCATACGGCCAGCAACTCTACGCCGAGTGTCGGGTAGTGGAAAATAATCCGACTCCCTGAGAGAGTGGTAGAACTATTCTGCGTGGAGGAATTTCCACTCAGTTTGATTACAAGGCATCTGACTTTCCGTTTCAGGAGAACCTTACAAACAATGTAATCCTACTCCTCACTATGTTTAAGGGTGAGAAAATACCTTCACAGACAGATGAACTGGATATACACCTCGCCAGTCACGTAGGATTTAGCAGGCAAGGGAAAATCTTCTAAGTATTCCCCCAGCAGTGTTTCGTGATGTAAATTTGGCTACCTGCCATGTATAGCACAAGTTGAAGCCAAGTGATTTAAGTACTAGTGTGACAGCTGGGCGAGCATGAGAGGGGATGCTGTGAACGCAACGTTACCGATGTAGTGAAGCGCAACGGTCATAGCTAGCTGTTAACACTATGAGAAAAATTTACTGTAAAAATACACTTCTAAAAGCAGTGATTCTAAGTCATCATATTAAACAATGAATACCCAGTTCAGATGTGATCTCACAATGCAATTAAGTTGCCAGCAGAGTAGAACTCTCTACCATTGTGCACTGAACTATCATGTTCAGAGATTGAATCGCTATTCCTGTCACTACCAACATGTATGATGAGTTCTCCGAGCTACATATTCCTCATCCAGTACTCAACTCTTAACTTGTATGCAAGTTCATACTCATTCCATTCCTCACTTGTAACGGCTGCAAAAGCACTGTGGTGATGCACTCTTTATCCCTGAGTACGTGGTACATATTTGTGTCAGCAATTAGTTGCTTCACGGTACTCCAATATGTCATTAGCTAGTTCTCTTAATTCGTATTTATTGCCAGATGTTGAAGGTACTTCATTAATCTGATGGGTGTAGTACAACACGTTGTCACACTTGATATGTTTGGTCATGAAGTTATATACCTTCATTTCACCATGGTAATTACATTTCGTTTTCGATTTGAACATGTAGAGTTCTCACTACCTGCATATCACCTGCACTGTCCAAAGAGAGAAAGTCTAGTGAATTATACTCCCAAAACTTCATTACAGTATAGGATGGACGGAAAAACGTTTCATCTAAAAAAAGGACCGATCTCTTATCTTTCTCTGCTAAAGTTCTCAAGTACACCAATCTCTTAAGCAGAATTTAGTTTCTTCCATGTTCTTCACACTTATTAAATTTAAAGCCTATTGAAAGCAATACTTACCTCAGACGTTTGCGACTCGCCTTGTAATACAGCAACCTTGAAACGAAATGATTCTGGATCCACCTTATTCAACACCAATGCGTATACCGTTGCCAATACAGGACAGCGAATATGAGATTTATAAATTGCAGATCGCCTAATTCCGTCTGATGATGCACTTACCTGTATCATCTAGTAAGTTTCCATTATTCACTGCTCCATTTTACCCACAGTGGATAGCATCATCCCATTATCACCTCCCTTCTGATTTAATAAATGGGTGATGTTTACTTACCACTGAAGCTCGTTTACTTCCTTGAAAGAAAGGCAAGCTAAAGGAAATTTCACTCTTTTCTAAACCACGAAAAGCAATTACATACCCTATGAACAACCTTGTTTTAGGACTTGCCATCACCTAACATACGGAGACAATACACTTCGAAGGAATACAATACATTAAATCAACGGCGTCAGCTATAAATATCGCACAAGACAGTTCAACATTCGGCATGCAAAAGCCGGCAGCACAGCTAATTAGGCACCTTTCCCGCCAGTACATACCTCGTTCTTACCAAGCTGTGCACAGTACGGACGAGAATTTCTTTTCCTCGAGAGTCTAGAAAAAATGGCTAAAATATGGAGAATCTCAAATCATCTCAAAATAAATGTAATAGTGCCACATTCCCTTGAGCACCTTTGTGAATTGCAACAAAATGTTGGTGTTAGAACTTCTAGTTCAAAGTGCGGCATTCGGGTTATTTTAAACAACGGCATTTTTTGTTGATCTGTCCTGGAACACTTGGATTATTTCTTTTGATCTTATATTTAAGTTTATATGAACACATAAAGGAATGACTTAGAAAATAACTTACTTTAGATGATCGTTAGAAATGAACACAAAAATAAAAATCAAACTTTCGCAAAGGTTTCATGGGCTGTGAATTAATGGAACATCCTTTTACATTATTTTAAAGACGTAATATTTATTATGAAATGTAAATTTCTCGAACATATGCAATGGTAATTACTTAGTATGTACTTTTTAGAAAATGGAAATTGCATCACCATGAACGCATAGAGTCGTTTGTGTTGATTTTCAAGATATGGAACGATGCCATGTAGGTATGTAACCGATTAAAGTTTCAGACCCATTGGATTGTTGCTACAAGTCTCCCCACGTGATTGGTCGCGGAGGAATCAACTCCAGTATATGGACTCTGGTGTGGCGTAGTTGACTTGCAGTCTGTGCAGTGAAGTGTTCCCAGTAAAACATGCCTCGACGTCAGAGAAGAGCACGCTATCAACAACTGTCGCCGTTTGAGAGGGCTCGGATAATTGGGCTGTGTGAGGCTGGGTTTATCGCTAAGGACTGTCGCTGCACGTGCTGGCTGACAGGCATCTACGGTATAACGTGTATGGCAGCAGTGGTCAAATGAATGTACCTACACTCGTAGACCTGGCACAGGCCCAGTGCGACAGACAACTGTGAGAGAGGATCGCCGCATCATTCGGATGGAATGATGGAACCCCATGGAACAGCAGCGCGAATTCGAGCAGCTGTTGCACCCCACGTTACACAACAAACAGTTGGTAATCGCCTGCGTGCAGCTGGCTTACGAGCCCGTGTCCCTGCAGAAGGTGTTCCACTGACCCCACAACAGCGACGTGTAAGGCTGGCTGGTGTCGAGAAAGATCGACGTGGGTCGACGAATGGCATAGGGTCGTCTTTAGTGATGAATCGCGCTTCTGTCTTGCCCGCAATGATCGCCGGAATCGTGTGCGCCGACGTACCGGGGAGAGGGGCCGCCCATATCTTATTGTCGAGAGGCACACAGGGCCAACACCAAGCATTATGGTCTGGGGAGCTATTGGCTTTAATGTGAAATCACAATTAGTGCTTGTTGAGGGCACTATGACTGCTCGACAGTACGTTGATAGGGTACTCAATCCAGTGGTTGTCCCTATGATAACGAACAATGCTAATGGGATGATTCAGCAGGACAATGCCCGGGTTCACACTGCACGCATCTCCAGAGAAGCTCTCCACGACATCACAACCTTAGAATGGCCCGCCAGATCCCCGGACCACAGTCCTATTGAGCATGTGTGGAACATGATGGGTCGACAACTGGACAACCGTCCTCAGCCACCCACAACTCTGGAACGACTGACCCGTGCAGTGCAGCAAGCATGGTTCGCAATTCTTCAGGAAGCGATCCAGGGCCTTATTGACTCCATGCCTCGAGGAATTCGTCAATGTATTGCAGGTCGTGGTAGGCACATCCTCTATTGATTGTTGTCCAAACTTGCGGTCAGAGGGACCTGAAAGTGTAATAATCGAATCACAACCGAACACTCGTCCTGCATATTCAATTACAGCAATGTATCACCACTCCTTCTGGGTGTTGCAATTTCCATTTTCTTCAGTGTATTTCTGGAGCAGATGTCATAAAATCAGATGTCCGCTTCACACTCGCTCGAAGATACTCCCACTATCCCCCATTTATTGTAAATAATTCACTTTACAGATGTACACAGTGAGCAACATAAACATTGAATCATACAATAATGTTGACTGGACGAATCAGGCAACGTGATCTTGCTGCGACTACCAGAGTCAAGTTTTGTCTGTCATAAACGTGTTAGATTGTTAATAACGTAAATCTAAATACAGGATATAATGAAAGTAACATGAACATACACTTCTTTAACATGGCATTGCAGTTTATTTTCTGGATTATCCCTGAAATATTTACGGGCCCATGATTTCCTCTTGGTAGCTATCATATGCACTCTAAGAACTGCATCGCTTTAACGACAGTCAAATGATTAGGCTTAAATTAAATGACTGACTTTTACTCGTAGGTTAAGTGTGATGTTGCACACCTACTTACTTCCCCGTGAATAGAAGGCCAAACTTCCATTCACGACACGACCTGTTGTCCCGTTGCGCACGCTGTCAAAGCCTGTCGTTCTCAGTGTGCCACGTAACTGTGGTGTAAGGTGCGTGCTTATGTCCTCGAGAGCCTCATGAGGCATGCTTTTGTGAGAAAAAGCATTGAGAGGTTCTCGAGAAACTTGAGAGATGTCCTCTTGTTTCCTATCCCTAGTGCACAGTGACAAAGCATGGAACTAGAGCTATTCAATACTGGCTTAACGGAAACGTCTCCCATGAGACCTGGGTGAGCACTGACCTGCGTTCACCGTTCGACAACATTGGGCAATCTTCCCTTTTATTGGCTTGTGACGGTACACTCCCCTGTGCAGATTAGAAAGCTATTGGTCTTGGATGACTTGAGCCAAAAGAGCAGGTAAGTTATCGAGAAGTTTGCATTTCCCAGAAGTTTCACTTGGAGTTGCTGAGGTCTAGGTATGGAGGTACAGGCCTCACATGTGCTATTGGTGACTTGATCCGGCATGCGGAATGCGGTATCAAGAGTTTTAGTTCCAAGGTAGACATTTGTGGCTTCCCCAGAACACATTAGCAATATTGAGACACAACACATCGCAAGGGAAACATTCCTCTACACGATCATGATCGTGTTGATCACCAGTCATATCAGTGCAGAAGTATGGAAAATCACAGACGTTGATCTGAAAAAGCAAAGGGGGTTTGGCTAGGACTGAGAAAGGAGAATGCCTCATACATTTTGTGATTTAGACAATAACACTCTTTCAATTCATGTTTATTACTATTAATTTGCAACATATAAAAGAAAGAGAAGAAAAATTCTACTCATGACATCTCTAAAATACAAAATGAACTAAGATTAGCACAAAATCGCATAATCTCTGTGTCACAAAACAATCAAGATCTCGCAAGTTAACATAACACATCTCGTTCCATAAGCTGTAAAAATTCTTCTTTCTTGAGGAAACCACTTTTCATTGCTCAGAATTTAAATCCAGACCTCCTCGATAACCAACCTATGGCAATGTTATCCAGAAATCATGCCCCACTAAAATGATATTGTAAATGTTATTTAAACACCACTACTAAGTATGTTTTAGATTCACACAATATACTATTCCTCATTCAATTCTGAAGAGCTCGAAATAAATACCCTACACAGGGTGGCGCAAAAGTCACTGGACACTGATTTAAACAAAAGATTGAATTTATGTTTCATTACAAATACAAACAATGCTAACTGTATTCTGTCTGCATGAATACATCTTTCAAGTCTTTGGAGCATTTACATACTGTATGGCATAGTGTAGTATCACTGTCGAAATCATGAAATGCGTCGTGTATATAGTCTTTTATTTCAGCAATGGTCCGAGGATTTTTAAAATAAACAGAGTCCTTGACGACATCACGTAGGAAAAAATCCGTGCGCGTGATATCTGGTGAACGTGGAGGCATGTCACCCTTCGACCAATCACTTTTCTATGGAAAGTTTCATTTAAATAATCGCGGACGGCAGTGACAAAATGTGGTGGTGCCCCATCACGTTGAAAGTAATTTTCTTGAAAGTTTTCAGCACACGCTGTAAGTCCTGGTAACAGATAATTCTGAAGCATGTCCAAATACTTATCCACTGTAACTGTTCCGTCAAAAAATATGGTCCAAATACGCCAAATAGTGATATTGCCCCCAGACACTCACACCAGGTTGATTTACTTGTTCATCTAAGAAAATATGCTTATTCTCAGTATACCAGTACGTGCATTTATGTCCGTTAACTTAAAATTGGCGTCATCAGACTACAGAATGCTATTGAATGGGTTAAGATCACCTTTTTGTTCGCCAAGCATCAATTCACAAAACTTAAGACGATAAGGATCGTCTTGAAGTATCCCATGTCGTAAACGTGGTATGTTAATTTTAAACTTCTGTTTGTGTAACATTCTTTGCACTGACCCTCGTGATAAATTCAGCTCAGCTGCTAATCGTCTGGTTGATTTTCGCGGACTTTGGTTCACAGCTAAACTTACACGCAATTCATTTTCCTCAATTGTGACTGTTCTTGGGCGGTCAGATCCCGGTGCATCCATAACAGATCCATGTTCTTCAAAACTATTTCGTACGTCGTACGCTGTTTGTCTAGACGGTGGTTTTGATCTAAAGTGTTGTCCCCGTTCATTAACAACTGCAGTAGCACCGCTTTTGAAAATGACAAAATTAAACCAAGATTCGTTGGTAAATCAGATCTATGCACATCATATTATAAGAAAAACACAAATTACATAGGACAATGAAATAACATTCCCAACAAATACACATTCACCAGCCTAATGATACTTGATATACACAATTACAGTGTATTTATAAGAAAATCATAATTATTGATAAACAATTTGCTAACACCTTAATGCACATTTCAATCATCGTTTTCAAATTCATACTGCAATGACACTTATCAAGGTTACATAAACTGCTAGCACCGCCTCTCTTTGATTCTGTAACTTAGGAAATTCTGGTTTGTAACTGTAACCAATTAACACACAGAAAATTCTGAACAGTTTGCACAGTGGCGGCTGTAACCCATCCCCACTCCAAAAAATACAAATATTTAGAAACATACCGGTGTGTGGTTTTCTTTCTTTGACATTTGCCTTACGTCGCACCGACACAGATAGCTCTTATGGCTGCGATGGAACAGGAAAGGTCTAGGAATGTGAAGGAAGTGGCCGTAGCCTTAATTAAGGTACAGCCCCAGCATTTGCCTGGTGTGAAAATGGGAAACCACGTAAAACCACCTTCAGGGCTGCCGACAGTGGGATACGAACCCACTATCTCCCGGATGCGAGCTCACATCTGCGCGCCTCTAACCGCACGGGGAATTCGCTCGGTGGTATGTGGTTTTCAGGGGCTCTCCACTGAGTTTTCCACACTGAACAAAAACGCAAACAACCCCAACACATATACACATTCCTCATAAAAATCTATAAACCTATATAATTAAACACGCAATAACACCTGCAATGGCAAAATATTCACCAACTCAAACACTTGGTGTGAGCGCGCAAAAACGTAACTTCTTAATGCTACCAACGTCATTGAAATAAAAGCAGCAACGTCGTAATGCAAAATTACATGTTATGTTTTTATATTGACATTTATAAACTAGAGATTTTTAATTAAAGAAAATCACAATATCATGTCCTTATTTTGACAACATAAAAATACAATTTTTAAGGTTCATCGATTTACAAATGCGGCTATGGAATAGGAAAGTTGGTGGTATTCTATCCTCTTTGGTATTAAAAGACCTGGCGTGAACAGCTCTACAGCATTTTGTGTTCCCGTTTGTTTTGAGCGATCCCCTCTTAAATACTACCGCTGAGTCAAGAGGGTGTCAGCTGCCACGTTGTCATATCGGTCGTAATGCAAGTGTGACTAGTGCTAGTGCTGCCTCTCTGTGGTCGAACGAAGAATCCCTGTGAAGTGATGTCTTGGCTGTTGTTTCCACAGCCTGTCGGAACACATTCTCTTTGTATCGAAAAAGTTGCGCACGCATGCGCAAAAGGCAGAGTTCCTGGTTTCTGGCTAAAAGCTTAGCTCTCGCTTAGCTGTGACCACACAGCACCCGGCGTGCAGCGCACCAGTAGTTTCCTGGATGTAAGGGGAGTTGAATAATTTCTTATTCTTTGGCTGACGCCTTTTCCAATGCACTGTATTTGATTGTAGATAATATTTTTCCAATAGGCAATGTGCTGCAGCACATAAGGTACGGCCGCCACACAGGACATGACCATCAATGATGGACACTTCAAACCACCTCTCTACACTACTTTGGAATACATCACCATTTCCCTGTCACTATCCACAAGCAATTTCTTTTCAGCCTGCAACATTTTAATGCAGACATCACACTTTTTACAAAATATTTTAATCACTTGCAAACTGATGTAGCTGGCAATGCAGACTAAAATCCATTGAGTTTCAAGGGGAACTCTGATATGAACTACTTATTCTAATGCAAGATCTAACACATCTAAATTATCAATAACTGTATCATGGCTATTGCTATAGATATTATGAGCAATGTCTTTCAAAGTAAATTCACGAAGTTTTGCAGACCTCATCTTTAATACACCTAACAGTTTGATCTTTCTTTCAGACTCAAGAATTCATTCCACAGAGGCATTAGAAGTGCAACCACTCAATCTCCTGTAGACACCAAATCTGAACTGTCTGTCTACAATTTTGTAGTAAACACATACGACCTGTGGTAATTAAAAATATATATTTTCACAGTTCTACCACTGTGGTAAGTATGTTTATCAAAGTAGTGTATGTTTCACTTGTCAATCTTCTTTCTGTTTATGACATGTGCCTAAGTCCATATATGTTTTAAATATGTAAGGAATGAAAGGTTCATGTTACCTGCACCAGTAATTGGACTAGCATCTTCATTCCTGGTATATGTATCTTTCATGGGATGCTGTATATTACAGACTGACCACCAGTTTTGAATTAATTTTAGGAAATGGATTGTGCCATCAGAAACATCTAAACCTTGACATTTAAGCAATTACAAATCAGCAACATTCTTACGATCAAAGACTTTACTGCTAATAATACATCCTGTCTCTATTGTTGTTGGATACAGAGCCATCCTAGATAATTATAAAGCCATTTTAGTAACAATTTCTTCTCTGTACGAAACAACTCTTTATGGTCTGAAAATTTGGCCTGAGTAGTTATAATTTACAGACTGGCTCTGTACCAACACCAACACTGACCACATCACTAAAAACACCAAATGTATTATCAAAGTTTGGTATAATAAGAGAATGTCACTGCCCATATCATTAGTTCTGGAGAGTATCGTATTTGATTAATTACAATGAGCTCTAACTGTTCCGGGACAAATTTTATTTTACCAATTCTCTCTGCATTAAACTCACAGGTCTAACTCAAGTGCATTTTTTCAAAAGGTTCATAAAATGAATCATCAGAATAACTTGTGAAATGACTTAGCAAAGTGTAAAACTTCGTCCATCTGTCATATTTCCGGTCTTCACAAGCACTAAAATGCTCTGTAGGCAAACACACATTTTTGTGAAACATTTGAACTGCAAATGAACTTGAAATTTTAAATCTCAATGTTGGAACATTAATACATGACTCATCATTCACCTTCACAAACAATGCATAATCTTCCTTCACTATTCCATTGAATGGTTCAACGAATTTCTTCTGAACTTCACAGATGAAGGAGGTAAAATCTGTAAAATTGTCACATTCACACCACTTAATGAAATAACGTCTAAATACTAAAAACACCGCAACGCATAAAAATATCTTGATAACCGATAAAAGGACACTGCAACACTATTTAACACATAAAAATATTCGGTGGAAAACAAACCAAAACCAAACCCCATGGCACTACAGCCATGAAGGGCTTTGGCCTACCAAGCGACCGCTGCTCATCCCGAAGGCCTGCATATTGCGATGTGTCGTGTGGTCAGCACCAACAATCCTCTCGGCCGTTATTCTTGGCTTTCAAGACCGATTCGGTGGAAAATAAAAATCGCGAATTCCAGTAGCAAGATAACCTCAACCAACCACACACGTGAGCGGTATAAACCGAACTGAATGTAAACACGCCCCACATGCCGTCTACACGTGGCCCAATGTGACAGCCATTTTCTCACGTATCTATATATGCATTCCGGTCTGATAATATTGTAGTTGGTCTGGGTTCATACGTGAAGAGAAATTGACAATCCTTTCCAACATACGATAAGTCAAAGACGCCAAAATTTGGTTGTTTGAGATGATAGACGACTTGAAGAGACTGGGTGGTGCGCATACAGACGTAGAAGTACCGCACGATTGAATTTACTGAAAAGTGTTTCTTATTTCTACAACAAGGAGCAACATAACAAAATATAAGAGATCCGTCCGACTCCTTGGCTGAATGGTCAGCGTTCAGGCCTTCAATTCGGAGGGTCCCGGCTTCCAATACCGGCAGGGTCACGATTGTAACTGCTTCTGGCTCGAGGACTGTGTGTCCCAACACTCTCCTCTTCATATTTATGCAACACTACCAACACGCAATAGTGATTACATCCCATCACGTAGGCTTGGCGTCGGGATGAACATCAGATCGTAAAACAGAGTCAAATCCACATGTGAGACACATCTTGCACCCACTACCCAAATGCTGTGGGAAAAGCGGTAAAATATAACAGACCCATGTCATGGCTGCAATTGACTTATATTAAATTATCGACAAGAAGCAGAAACTTGTAAGGAGAATACACGATTATGTAACATAAGTCGCGCGCAGTTGGTACGATCTCAAAACTGACCCTCTTCCTTTCTCCTTACCAGGATGACGATGAAGTGTTGTAACTGCACGTACAGTATTTTATAATTATTCAAGTTAGTTCACTTACGTAGATTACTAAGTACTGTTCATTTGCTAGTTAACATTTCATGAAGTTCGTATTTTCTCGTTGTCAGAACGTCGAACATCTTCTTTAGTAAATTGGACTTAGCTATGAAGCATGGTTCATTTACCACGACGCCATCAAGAAACACTGTTTCTCTTGCATTCCGAGACGGAAGTGCGCTGTGTGTCGCCACACGGCTTCGAAGAAATTCGCTGTGGCGCATCGAATGTTTCGAAACAGTCAGCGGTGACATTTAGCCCATATTTACTGTTAAAACTGTATTTAAATATACAAGAGGCTTATCGCATTCTTTGTTGTACATATATAATCACGATATAAAACTAGCAATAATTCTTCTTCTTCTACAATTTCCTCATCGCATGTCCGCTGTCATCACGGCGATCGACTCTTGTTCCCAGCAAGTCGGAAAAGTGTGGTGGAACGAAGCCCACAACATTCTCGTAGATTATGTACGCAAGATTTTCTCCTTTTTGCCCTACTCCTCTTTCCTTAAATGTCATCTATAAGATAAACTGCAGGAGGTCACTTATTCATTTGAGCCAGTCCCATAATACAGTAAATATTACAAGAAAGATGATACATATTAGAGTGGTGCTGCCTAGTACCAGATACTAGCACTAGTATCAGAGGGATGTTTTTCTTTACGTTGTCCTTGGACCTCCCAATTCAGTTTAAAGACTTCCATGTCGTCCAGGACTCTTCGTAGTAACAGAGAAGCTTCTGTTCAAGTTTCTCAAGTTCCAAGCGATCTAGGAATGTGCGGTTCCTAGTTCAAACATGGTTTCATTTGGATCTGCAAGTAGACAAGTTGATGTCTATGGAGAGGGCGAACTGTACGTCTCCACATTCGCGGCTCCTTCACGTCGAGTGTCAGGTGGAGCTATTAGTTTTAGTTGGTTGGTTTTAGATACCCTGCGATCAGTCAGTAAGCTTCTACGAGTGCAACGTAGAACTTCTTGGCATGTACAGATTTATACCATACAGCTGTGGCACTGTTTCTGGATGAGCGGCCCAATCTGATCATGTCAAAGCATTGTGAGAGGACTTTTGCCTCGGTGATGCCACAGTGATAAGTGCAAAGCTTGACCTCAGATACTTAGGCGTATCACTGTGTTCCAGTACATTTCCCAATCATTTCACCTGCAACTTTCCGTATTTCCCACGTGAAAAGCATATGTCTGGTTCTTTGATGGATTTGGTTTGAAATTATTATTCCCTAAACGTATAAACCACCACATTACCTCACAATTTCCAATGACATGACCAAAGTACTCTACTTTCTGATATTGTACGTGACCTCCAGCTCGGAATACTGTAGCCCCACATCTCGAAGGAAGGTGTGCAGGCGTCAGCAACATAAAGTAAACCGGGTGAGTTAGTAATGCGGTTATGGGCGCGCGCTGTGAGCTTGCATCCGGGAGGTAGTGGGTTCGAACTCCACTGTCGGCAGCCCTGAATATGGTTTTCTGTAGATTCCCATTGTTACATGGGGCAAATGCTGGGGCTGTACCTTACGAAGGCCACTGCCGATTCCTTCCCACACACAGGCCTTCCCTATCCCATCGTCGCCATAACACCTATCTGTGTCGGTGCCACGTAAAGCAAATAGGAAAACCACCATAAAATAAGACAGGACATACACAACACTAAAGTAAACAGGAACAGAGAAAATGAAGTGACACGGGATTTAAATCATTATCTTGAATGCAGTCCTTGGGAACTAGTTTCAACAGGACTGCTCATGCTGTGATCAAGTACGCTGGTGAGAGACCTAAAGCACTCCACATGTTCCAGTGATGTGTCAGGTACTGTCAACTTTATAGGTTGAATGGCATGTTTTCTTACGGTCACTAAGTTAGTATTTTTCGTGTTTAAACCCAGAACTTTTTTTGACCAATCAATTTGCCAATATCTGTGGATTTTCATCACTTACTGCAAACAGAAAAGTATCATATGCATATTGCGGATTATTTATTTATTTATTTATTTATTTATTTATTTATTTATTTATTTATTTATTTATTTATTTATTTATTTATTTATTTATTTATTTATTTATTTATTTATTTATTTATTTATTTATTTATTTATTTATTTATTTATTTATTTATTTATTTATTTATTTATTTATTTATTTATTTATTTATTTATTTATTTATTTATTTATTTATTTATTTATTTATTTATTTATTTATTTATTTATTTATTTATTTATTTATTTATTTATTTATTTATTTATTTATTTATTTATTTATTTATTTATTTATTTATTTATTTATTTATTTATTTATTTATTTATTTATTTATTTATTTATTTATTTATTTATTTATTTATTTATTTATTTATTTATTTATTTATTTATTTATTTATTTATTTATTTATTTATTTATTTATTTATTTATTTATTTATTTATTTATTTATTTATTTATTTATTTATTTATTTATTTATTTATTTATTTATTTATTTATTTATTTATTTATTTATTTATTTATTTATTTATTTATTTATTTATTTATTTATTTATTTATTTATTTATTTATTTATTTATTTATTTATTTATTTATTTATTTATTTATTTATTTATTTATTTATTTATTTATTTATTTATTTATTTATTTATTTATTTATTTATTTATTTATTTATTTATTTATTTATTTATTTATTTATTTATTTATTTATTTATTTATTTATTTATTTATTTATTTATTTATTTATTTATTTATTTATTTATTTATTTATTTATTTATTTATTTATTTATTTATTTATTTATTTATTTATTTATTTATTTATTACGATTCAATGGGATGGGTTTAAAGCAATTGTTGAGGAATGTGAAAATAGGTTTGTACCTTTAAAGGTGGTAAGGAATGGTAAAGATCCCCTATATTATAACAGCGAAGTAAAGAGACTAAGGAGGAGGTGCAGGTTGGAAAGAAATAGAGTAAGAAATGGCTGTGGAAGTGAGGAGAAATTGAAGGAACTTACTAGGAAATTGAATCTAGCAAAGAAGTCAGCTAAGGATAACATGATGGCAAGCATAATTGGAGGCCATACTAATTTTAGTGAAAAATGGAAGAATATGTATAGGTACTTTAATGCAGAAACCGGTTCCAAGAGAAACATTCCAGGAATCATTAATGAAGAAGGGGAGTGTGTATGCGAGGATCTTCAAAAGGCAGAAGTATTCAGTCAACAGTATGTAAGGATTGTTGGTTACAAGGATAATGTCCAGATAGAGGAGGTGACTAATACTAAAGAAGTATTAAAATTACCTATGACAGCAGTGATATTTACAGTAAGATACAAAAGTTCAAAACTAGGAAAGCAGCTGGAATTGATAAGGTTTCTGGGGATATACTAAAGACAATGGGTTGGGATATAGTACCATATCTGAAGTACTTATATGATTATTGTTTGCATGAAGGAACTTTACTAAATGAATGGAGAGTTGCTGCATTAGCCCCTGTATATAATGGAAAGGGTGATAGACATAAAGCAGAAAATTACAGGCCAGTCAGTTTGACATGCATTGTATGTAAGCTTTGGGAAAGCATTTTTTCTAATTATATTAGACATGTTTGCAAAATTAATAACTGGTTTGATTGAATTGTGGCATTTAATAGGGTAGATCATGGGAGACTATTGGCAAAAATGAGTGCAATTGGACTTGACAAAAGAGTGACTGAATGGGTAGCTCTGTTTCTAGAAAATAGAACTCAGAAAATTAGAGCAGGTGAAATTTTATCTGTCCCTGTAAAAATTAAGAGGGGAATTCCTCAAGGCAGTATTATTGGACTTTTATGTTTTCTTGTATATTTCAACGATATGTTTAAAGAAGTTGAATCAGAGATAAGGCTTTTCGAAGATGACGTTATTCTGTACAGAGTAATAAATAAGTTACAAGACTGTGAGCAACTGCAAAATGACCTCGATAATGTTGTGAGGTGGACAGTAGGGAGTGTATGATGATAAACGGGGATAAAAGTCAGGTTGTGAGTTTCACAAATAGGAAAAGTCCTCTCAGTTTTAATTACTGCGTTGATGGGGTGAAAGTTCCCTTTGGGGATCACTGTAAATACCTAGGTATTAATATAAGGACAGATCTTCATTGGGGTAATCACATAAATGGAATTGTAAATAAAGGGTACAGGTCTCTGCACATGGTTATGAGAGTATTTAGGGGCTGTAGTAAGGATGTAGAGGAGAAAGCATATTTGTCTCTGGTGAGACCCCAACTAGAGTAGATTACTTGATTCAGGAACTGGAAAAAATCCAAAGAAAAGCACCTCGATTTGATCTGGGCGATTTCAGACAAAAGAGTAGCGTTACAAAAATGTTGCAAAGTTTGGGCTGGAAAGACTTGGGAGAAAGGAGACGAGCTGCTCGTCTAAGTGGTATGTTCCGAGCTGTCAGTGGAGATATGGCGTGGGAGGACATCAGTGGACGAATAATTTTGGATGGTGTCTTTAAAGGTAGGAAAGATCACAATATTGTAACAGTAAATGTGGTACTTCGGTAGACATGAGACGCAGGGCGTGTACCATTCGTTGAAGTGCGTACAGAGGGAGAGGGTTTGTTTAGAAATAAATCTTAAAATTTTTCCTCTGAGTTTATTAACAAATTCAAAGTCATGTCACCTCTGCACAGCAGATACAGTAGAAAATGTTCCTCGTCCTAGGGCTGGCGATGTCCTTGGATTCCGGAAGCTCCTCCTTTTCCCATACCAGTGAACCACCATTCCTCCCCCGATGGAAGTTCTAAAAGATCCATCCGACGTCTTGAAGATCCATACAGTGCTGATGAAGGGCGTTGAGGTAGTCCTCGTAGACGATGAACGTGAATGAATTTCGTTAAGCCTTCGGGCGAGTTAATGCAAAGACTGCTTCTGCACAGATGAGAGGAAAGTTTATCAATGGTTTTTACAAGGTTTAAACACGAAAAAAAGGTATCTTTGAGAGTTTATCACACGGTGAAATGTCACTAAATTTTGTGCCGTGTTAAATGAAAAGAAGGCCACTAGACTCGAATGAGCATGTAAGTTTAATACTCATAAAAATGAAAGTCCACTCGAAACTTATCGTCGAATTTTAACAGAGTCACTTGAAGTTTGTGGCACTTGGATACGAAAATAAAGATGTTTCACTCGTGAATTCGAACTCATTCACGTATTGATAATAAGATGAAATTAAAAGACGAAATTAATCATGTATTGACAGTCCTCGGTTCGACTGTTCGTAAAATCGAAACGCACAACTGAATGTTCGTAGAATTGAAACGTGCTGTTTAGTATAATTGAAATGCACAGTTCACACATGCACAGTTTACAGTTCATGACCTAAAGTTCATGAAATGGTAAATTAGTGACGTAGTCATGCTTCCAATCGAGTAAATCTGGATTAAAACACAGTCTCATAAACTTGAAGTATTTAGTACTCTGTAAGGAGCAAATTGTTCTAAGTCCTGTCCAGAACATTAAACTTCAAATTACGAGCACTCGAAAACATTCCCAAGTCTTAGACACTCGTGTAGAATAAACAGTCATTTGATAATGTTCAGACGAAGCACAATTTATATCACGTCCCGTCGGAGTAAAAGTTTATCACTCACAGTATAAAGAAATCCGTACAAGTCCATATTCGACCCGATTGGTCAAAGTCTACGGACTCGAAGATTGATAGCCGCTTCACGCTAGATCACGGTCCTCGCGAACCGGCTGTATGAACTCCACTGCCTAGCGTGCACATACACACTCTGGCCACACACTCAGGCCACACATTGCTCTGCTGAGCGAAGCAGTACTGTATTTATATTTGATCCGGGCCTCCACATCTCGTTCCATAACTTCATCGCCTCATGTCAGATTTACGTGAAACTCTGCAGGAACGTAGATAAGGGATCGGGTTACACGATGATATTGTTAAATTTGTTTAATTATTATTATGGGGAATGTTATTACCCGTAGAAACTCGAAGAACATTCCACATCAGTCTAGGCTCTGTGTTGTGGTGAGGCATGCTGTGACGTCACCCGCTCTCTACGTCATACGCACACAGCTGTTGCTCGCCATCCAGTCAGTCTTTCGTAGCCGGCCCGGAGCGTAACGCGTAAGTTTTAAAAAATTCTATTACGGGGACTTAGTTTTGTACCGCCGTTACCGGTACATCTCCCCCTCCTCCTGGGGAAAAGAAAATTCGATAGGATTTTCTTTTAATGATCTCTCCTGAAATATTTCTTTAGGTTGGCTGCATTGTAAATGCCCTCGATGCTTCCATCCAGCTTATTAATTTTGTATGCCCCGGTTTCGAGAACCTCTGCAATTCTATATGGTCTTACATAAAGTGGGCAAAACTTTGCATAAATGCGAAGTTCGGGGTGCGAAACAGCTGGTTTTCTTATCAATGGCCAGGGAGTTTAGATACGGAGTGACACATTTAGAAATGATACCATTATTCTCCATCTCTTTGATCACCGTCCTGGCTTCCTCTCGGTACTTCTCAGGAACTGGATAGGGCCGTTTTTTATAAGGAGAGGTGTCCTTAACATTCAATTGGTACTCAAAATCTGTAATAACGCCGGGTTTGTCATAAAAACCTCAGGAAATTTCTCAAATATTTGTCGAGTTGCCTCTGCCATGCGGGAATCGAACTCTGGGCTTTCAGCCGCACTGGTGAGAAATATGAAGTGATCACGACCTTCGTCGAACACATCCTCAATAATGGGCACTTCCTGGCCCTCGACGGGTCCCTCTTGACCGGGTCTACCCTCTTCGCAATCTATTTCATCGGCAGGCAGAGCATCGCTCATGTTGCCTCCGGTTTCTATGAATGGGGTACCCAGACCTTGGCACTTCAAATTATTACAGTCTACCAGCTGCAACTCTACAGAGTCGATGTTAAAAAAAAAGTATGACGTTGGCAGGATAATCAATGATTCCCCCATACTTGGCTAGGAAATCTAACCCTAGGATGACGTTAAATTTCATCGGCGAAATGACTAGGAATATATGCTCGAACTGGACACCTTCAATGTCAAATGTAACGAAAGCTTGAAATTTACATTTGATATGCCTGTCCGGTACTATCCTTTAATTTTGACCTGTGCGACTGGTATCAATAACATGTCTTCTCCCCCCTTCAACATTTCAATTAACCTCTCAGAAATTAATGAGGCCTGATCTCCAGAATCGATTAAGGCGGTTACGTAAAGGGTATCCAAAGTAATATTAATAACTGGAAGTCTTCGTTGGACCTTTGGTGTTGTAGGAGTGGGATCTTCATACAAGAGATCTGAGTCATCCAAGTACCAGTAATTAATATTAGTGACAGAAATTATTTCTCCTCTACTCCGGTTTTCAGGCAATCTTATTGTTGTGTTGTCGAAGTTTTTTTTAATTGCGCCTGTCGATTCGGGGTTTGTCGCAGGCGTCGTGTTCTGTCTTTTGGCGTGCTCTTGGTATTCTAAAGAGGTAGCGCCAGGTAATCCTTCATCCCGGTTTCGATTCTGGATATATTCGCGAGTTTCTCTCCATCTTCTTTCGATCTCGGCTCTCGGCGAATCTCCATCTCGAGTAAGCGACTCAATAGGTTTCTTCCACGTTTCATTACGTTTGTAAGGGGTACTTTGCCCTATGGACGTCTCCTAAATCGCCGGAAATGAGATAACGAATCTCTCGGTGGTTCCACTTCCTCACGGGGTTCGGGATTCGATCTCGGCGGGTTGTTAACTTCGGCATGGTTGGTTGCAACCTCTTTCGTCTTGGCAACCCTGGGTGGATTTTGTGTATGGGCAGTGTCAAGTTTCCTTAATAAATTATCAAGTTGTTCTAGGTCTTGAACATTGGCTGCCACAAGAATTTCTTGTACATGCGCCGGAAATTGTACAGTTACTACCTGTAATAACTCCTGTTGTGGCAAAGGAGGATCAAAGAATTGCATCTTCTTTAATTGAGAAATGAGAAAGTCAGAATATCGTGAAGAATTAATCGCTGTGTTGTATCTCCTGGAGTACAACTGTAGCTTAATCAAATGTTGAATTTCTGAATTCCAAAACCTCTTCAACAAGGCCTCCTTGAACTCATCATAGGTTTTAATGTTTTAATTTAATGTTAAATTTAAATGCTGTGTACCAATTTAATGCTTTCCCTTCCAATAATCTAGAAGCTATCCTCAATTGATGATCGGATCGTACTTTATTCTCTTGAAAGTACTCTTCAATGTTGAGGAGGAATTCTTACTCTTCATTTCCGGAAAATTTTGCAGGTTTATCGTCTGATAATTTTAAAACTGTGGAAATGCTAGAAGTATCTCCGCTAGACCCTTGACATTGGTGTGTAGACACCTCCTTCTCCACCTGAGATATCCTATTATCAATGGTCTCTACTTTTCCTTGCAATTCGACCTTGATAGTTTTAACTTGTCCACGGATGGAGTTTTCCACGCTCTGGACTTCCATTTCGAGGTCCTGCTTCACTTCATTTACGTCGCGGCCTATGCGAATGATTTGAGTATATGCGCTATCTAATTGGGTTTTTACATGCTTATCTCTTTCATCTTGCTTTGCTTTAAGTAAATTAACCTCATTACTTATTTTCTGGAAGTTAGTCTTAAAAGATTCATGGATGTTATCCTGAATAGAGGCTATTTTTGCTTGTGCCTGTGATAACTGACCATGAGATTCTTTAAATTCTGCCTTTAAGCTTTCAACTTCCTTAATCAATTGATGTGAGGTGGGAAACGAAGCTTTTAAGTCTTCAACTATTTGTAGTTTAAGGTCTTGTTTTACTGTTTCTAAGTCACGGATGAGGCGTTCGTTTATTTCCGTAAACTTAGAATTAATCTTCGCATTAGTTTCTGAGAATCGTTTTTCTATTTCAGAACCAGCTTTAGTAAGCCTATTTTCCAAATTGGCATTAACTTCGGTAAACTTGGTATTAATTATTTTAGTTACTTGTGTGATACGACTTTCTAAGTTGGCTGCAGTTGCGGCATTGGCCTCATTAATACGAGTGTTAATCTCATTAATACGAGATTCTAAAGTAGTACCTAATTGAGCAGTTGCAGCATTGGCCTCGTTAATACGAGCTTGTAAATCAGCACCTACTTGAGCATGCGATTCGGCAATACGTTCATTTAAGCTAATCATAAGAGCTTCAATAGCAGCTAAAATATTTTCCATTTTGATGGTAATGTATTTAAACCAAGCAACAAGAAAATCATAAATCACTTGAAAAGAATTCAGATATCACCATTATTGTCCAATGGTTAAAAGTTCATGTTCAAAGTCATTCAAACATTCTCAAAACGAAAATTCTCCAAGACATTTAACACACAAAAAAATTATCCCATATCATTGATAACACTTCTTATAAAAGAAAAGTTAAATCTCGTTAGAAAGTTATTTGGAATGTTAATGGCTATTCCACACAAAGCACTGGAAATGTATCTGGATTAAGTTGCTAAGTCACACGATTTTAGTGCGATTTTGTCTATCACAGCACTTCTTAATTTATTACTAGTACTTCAAAATTGAGCATAGAATGGTCAAGTGTCAATTTAATTTCTACTGCACTCACAATTAAGTTCTTATATTCCTGAAACGCTAATTTCTAGTTCTACTGCACTCCAAATCGGCCCCAACACGACTGGGGCGCCAATTTCTCCCCCTCTCATCTGTAACAGTAAGTGTGGTACTTCGGTAGACATGAGACGCAGGGCGTGTACCATTCGTTGAAGTGCGTACAGAGGGAGAGGGTTTGTTTAGAAATAAATCTTAAAATTTTTCCTCTGAGTTTATTAACAAATTCAAAGTCATGTCACCTCTGCACAGCAGATACAGTAGAAAATGTTCCTCGTCCTAGGGCTGGCGATGTCCTTGGATTCAGGAAGCTCCTCCTTTTCCCATACCAGTGAACCACCATTCCTCCCCCGATGGAAGTTCTAAAAGATCCATCCGACGTCTTGAAGATCCATACAGTGCTGATGAAGGGCGTTGAGGTAGTCCTCGTAGACGATGAACGTGAATGAATTTCGTTAAGCCTTCGGGCGAGTTAATGCAAAGACTGCTTCTGCACAGATGAGAGGAAAGTTTATCAATGGTTTTTACAAGGTTTAAACACGAAAAAAAGGTATCTTTGAGAGTTTATCACACGGTGAAATGTCACTAAATTTTGTGCCGTGTTAAATGAAAAGAAGGCCACTAGACTCGAATGAGCATGTAAGTTTAATACTCATAAAAATGAAAGTCCACTCGAAACTTATCGTCGAATTTTAACAGAGTCACTTGAAGTTTGTGGCACTTGGATACGAAAATAAAGATGTTTCACTCGTGAATTCGAACTCATTCACGTATTGATAATAAGATGAAATTAAAAGACGAAATTAATCATGTATTGACAGTCCTCGGTTCGACTGTTCGTAAAATCGAAACGCACAACTGAATGTTCGTAGAATTGAAATGTGCTGTTTAATAGAATTGAAATGCACAGTTCACATTATGCACAGTTTACAGTTCATGACCTAAAGTTCATGAAATGGTAAATTAGTGACGTAGTCATGCTTGCAATCGAGTAAATCTGGATTAAAACACAGTCTCATAAACTTGAAGTATTTAGTACTCTGTAAGGAGCAAACTGTCCTAAGTCCTGTCCATAACATTAAACTTCAAATTACGAGCACTCGAAAACATTCGCAAGTCTTAGACATTCGTGTAGAATAAACAGTCACTTGATAATGTTCAGACGAAGCACAATTTATATCACGTCCCGTCGGAGTAAAAGTTTATCACTCACAGTATAATGAAATCCGTACAAGTCCATATTCGACGCGATTGGGTTAAAGTCCACGGACTCGAAGATTGATAGCCGCTTCACGCTAGATCACGGTCCTCGCGAACCGACTGTATGAACTCCACTGCCTAGCGTGCACATACACACTCTGGCCACATACTCAGCCCACACACTGCTCTGCTGAGCGAAGCAGTACTGTGTTTATATCTGATCCGGGCCTTCACATCTCGTTCCATAACTTCATCGCCTCATGCCAGATTTACGTGAAACTCTGCAGGAACGTAGACAAGGTATCGGGTTACACGATGATATTGTTAAATTTGTTTAATTATTATTCTGGGGAAAGTTATTACCCATAGAACCTCGAAGAACATTCCACACCAGTCTAGGCTCTGTGTTGTGGTGAGGCATGCTGTGTCGTCACCCGCTCTCTACGTCACACGCTCGCCGTCCAGTCAGTCTTTCGTAGCCGGCCCGGAGCGTAACGCGTAAGTTTTTTTAAAGATTTCTATTACGGGGACTTAGTTTTGTACAGCCGTTACCGGTACAATATAAAGAGATAGAAGATTTAATACAATATGTAAAGGTGACGAGAATCTAATTGTGATGGGAGACTGGAATATAGTGGTGTGCAAAGGAGGATAAAGTAATATAGTAGGAGAATTCGGATTGGGACAAAGGAACGAAAGAGGAAGTCGGCTGGGTGAATTCTGCACTGATCATAATTTAGTCCTTGCTAATACTTGGTTCAAACACCACAAACGATGGCTGTATACGTGGACGAGACCTGGAGACACTGGAAGGTATCAAATAGACTTCATTATGATTAGGCAGTGATTCAGAAACCCGGTGTTGGGTTGGATCACTTTACTAGGAGCAGAAGTGGACTCCGACCACAACTTGTTGGTCATTAAATGCCATCTGAAGTTGAAGAAATTGAAGAAAGGAAGGAATGCAAGGGGATGGGATCTAGACATGTTGAAAGAAAAGAATGTGAGGGATTGTTTCAAGGACATTTTGCAAAAGGATTAAATGAAAAGCTGAAGGAAACACAATAGGGGAAGTGTGGATAGTCATGAAAAAAGAAGTCAGTAGGGCTGCTGAAGAAATGTTTGGAAGGAAGAAAAGATCAAGTAAGAATCAATGGATAACTCAGGAGATCCTAGACCTGATTGATGAACGACGAAAATACGAAAATGCTAGAAATGAAGAAGGCAGAAGAGAATACAAGCGATTAAAGAATGAAGTGGATAGAAAGTGCAAGGTAGCTAAGGAAGAATGGCTGAAGGAGAAGTGCAAGAATGTCGAAGGTTGTATGGTCCTAGGGAAGGTAGGTGCTGCATACAGGAAAATTAAGGAAACCTTTATAGAAAGGAAATCTAGGTGTATGAATATTAAGAGCTCAGATGGAAAGCCACTTCTAAGAAAAGAAGACAAAGCAGAAAGATGGCAAGAACATATCCAACAGTTGTATCAAGGTAAAGATGTAGATGATTTGGTTCGGGAACAGGAAGAGTCTGTTGATGCTGATGAAATGGGAGACCCAATTTTGAGGTCAGAGTTTGACAGAGCTGTGAGTAATAAATAGCAACAAGGCTCCTGGAATTGATGACATTCCCTCTGAATTACTGACTACCTTAGGAGAAACCAGCATGGCAAGGTTATTCCATTTAGTGTGTAAGATGTATGAGACAGGAGAGTATAATTAATTTATCTCCCATTTAAAAAAATATAAGAGCGGAAATGAACAATCAAATCAAAATCACTTCAAATGCAATGGAGGTGTCTACCTTGGTGGCAAATGGCACACAAAAATACCTTACTATCAAGCATTAAATTGTCAATGAACAGACAGGAAGACAATTTCCTAAAATACAGTATTATACAATTTACACTAACTTTCTTCTTTTAAACACACAGCTCATCATTAATAAATTTACAATATTTACAAAATTTAACTAATGATGATGATGATGATGCTTGTTGTTTAATGGGGCCTAACATCGAGGTCATCGGCCCCTAATGTTACGAAATGGTATGACAAATTAAAAGTCCAAAATTCTCCACTGAGCAGAGTTCAATACGTGAGGACGAAGAATGAATGAATGGACATGAATTTAAAGCAATCAGTGGATGCGACCCGCAATGCCTTACATTCACAGAAACTTACGTAAAACAATAGGATTACTGACCAACGGACTGTTGCTATAGCGTAACACTGAATGGATGATGCTTGCAGTCTAAAGGGGATCGAAAATCCAAGTTATCGGCCCCGCATAACGCTACTTACCTCTAGGAAGGTAGAACATGGTATTTGTCATGTTGCGGTACTAATCAAAAGTAGCAGAGACTTGCGGTATTCCACACATTATGGTACTACACACAGGTTATGAAATTCGACATGCAATGTAGACCTATGGGTTTTCTCACCATGCAGCGCCATTTACAGGCAACGCAAACCTATGGTGTTCATCACATAAGAGTACTAGCCACAGGGACCTGCACTATCCTGCGGTGTTCCTCATAGAGTGGGTACTAATCACAGACAAGGCAGGACCATGGTAGCTATCATCTCATGGTCCCGCTCATATGGTGGTACTAATCACAGGTACTGCAGAAGCCGATCGCACGGTGCTCCTATGATACTAATCACAAACCTATTTGGTACCTAATATAGTGGTACTACGCGCAAGTAAAAGCGAACCATGATGTTCTCCGCATGGTGGTACTAATCACAAGTAGTTTCGTGGTTCCTTGGTCGCCCCTTACGACAGGCAGGGAATAACGTGGGTGTATTCTTGGTCTGCGTCCCCCAACCCACAGGGGGGTTGTGTGTTTGGTCTGCGAGAGGTATTTTATTTCCCTCAAGTCCGCCAGCAAGCCGCTTAGGACCCCCTATCCGCCAACTGGGACGCGCCACGTGGGAGTATCACTTCTCCACCTGCTACGCCAGCGTAGTAGGTTCGTGGAAATTTTACTCATTATATCCTCTGTATATAAAAACATTATCAACTCATATACAACATGTGGAGTTATTTCAAACAATAATATACAACTGCTATTAGATAAAAATTTAAGTTGCATTTATATATTTTATTTTCTTATACTTTTTGGAACCTAACTTGCATAGCGACCTGCTGCGTCTTAACCCAAGTCCTTTCGCCACTGCTTTTTAGACAACTGATAAGAGATAGGAATGTGAAAAGCGACACACTGTAGGATAGCAGTAGACAACTTAGCGTAGAAAAAGCGGAACATTTTTAAATATGTAAATTTAGAATTACCTATATATTTGTGAATATTCAGCAGAGAATATGCACACGTACATACGGGGATGGAGGCACTTCCGTGTATTTGTACATGTACAATTTTAGGAAAATAAGTAAATAATAGTATTAATAATAAATACTATCTCCAAAATATTACCCAATACTATTCCTTGCTTCCTATTTCCTTTCTGCGGATCCCTATTTCAACAATGACTAGCTATTTTATTTATCCTCTTATTACCGGAGTAATAATGTATATCCTCTCTGTGAATACTTCAGTGCTGGCTAAATGGCCATTGAAATTCGTGTCTTTAATGTGGTTTGCCGCTGCGTTATTCATCAAGTGATTCATGGTCACAGATACTATGGTTTTCATTATTTATAAACATTAACTTCCACCGGCTTTAAAGTTATTAATGAGCCCATCTGTGGTGTATGGCCAGACAGTGTCTTTTCCAGTATTCTTCTGCATTCTAGTGTCGTCGGTATGAACCATCTCGCCACTCTCCCCCTCCACCGAGCGAGTATGCGCACGTAAACATTGCGACTGTGGTCTGACTTCTGGCTTCTGGGTTGTCGTCAATAAGGTTCTGTGATGGAAGGACGGCGTGCTTCTCCGCTTGGCGGGGTGGATAGACCCAGGGTGAAGTTGGTTTGATAGGGCTTACGCCCTCGTCAACTTTGCAATTTAATTTCAAATTTTGTTATCATTTAATGCACCTCGCCTGGAATTTTTCAATGCACCCTAAGGGTTACCTTTACCATACGTAAGTAAGGATATTATGCTGAAGCGTACTGACGACTACGGCAAGATACTACACTGTAAGTGTTTTTTTTAACTCATCTTTAACTTGTTCCAACTGGTGAACTGAATATTTCTAAATGCCTTGTTCCGCCATTGTGGGGGAATCTTGAAACGTGAAATTTCTGAAGCTAATTCGAAGAATATAAAGATTACGGAATTTCATGAGCTTGTACTATCAAAATTTATCCCTTCTTTAGCACTGCAAAATTAGTTTCCTCAATATTGTTTTAGGACTCAACTATATCTTAGACTCGAGGTTTTATTGCATGGTATTTCGAATTTCGGTGCCAGAAGAAGAAATGGTGGCACATATTCTGAAAGGTTTTCCTCCCTACAACCGATCCTACCTCTTCCACAGGAAGAGCCCGACTAATTTTGTGGAATTAGAGGTTGCTTGTACCTTTGCTGAATATGTGAAGCACGGGGACGCGGACAGACCCATCTGCCACCCTCCTCCGTTTAACCCGGCCTCGCCTCAATCTAGGGATAGTGGAAATCTTAAAAATGGTATAATTGTGGATTACGTGACCACCTTCGGAATGCTCGCCCGTCAATAAAGCGTAGTACTGGTCCTTGCTCTTATTTGTGTGGGTCGAGGCAGCATATTAAGAGTAATTGCCTAACTTCTTTCAAAAAATCCAATCAATGACTAAAGGGTAATAGTAATAATTGTGAATCTTGCCCCTGAAATTTCTGTGGATTCAGAAAGTTATTTGTCGGCAGGAATGTAATAAAATCTCCGATTTGGTTGAGTCTATAAGTACCTTCGCGAAGGCAGAGCTGAATAATGAACCGATTGTTGCTTTAAAGGACTCGCGTAACGTTGTCACTTTAATATATGATGATGCTTGTTGTTTTTTTCTATTTGCTTAACGTCGCACCGACAGAGATATGTCTTATGGCGACGATAGGATAGGAAAGGTCTAGGACGTGGAAGAGGCCGTGGCTTTATTTAAGGTACAGCTCCAGCATTTGCCTGGTGTGAAAACGGGAAACCACGGAAACCATCTTCAGGGCTGCCGACAGTGGTGCTCGAACCCACTATCTCCCGATTACTGGATACTGGCCGCACTTAAGCAACTGCAGCTATCGAGCTCGGTGCTTACCGTCTTTCACCTCCTCACATCGAAGGCCAACGGCCCCCTTTAATTGATGCCAGTTGGTATGGTGAAATAAGGTCCTCTTGTAAACTGCCTCAGTTTTAGAAAGTCAAAATTGCATGTGTCACGGCTAATAAGGATAATATGGAGATTTTTGGATCTGTTGACGTGATATTGCGTATTGGTAATTTTACTTGGAAGGTTCATTGCTTGGTATCTCCGAAGCTAGCTTGTAGCATATTTTAGGCATTGACTTCTTGTCAAGGACCGGATTCGTTTTAGACCTCCAGGCTAGAAAATTCTACTTTAAATTTTCCTCAAATTGTAACGTCGATATTATTGATGCTCCTTTGGGTACCTTCAGAATTTCTTGTGTAGGCAGGCCGCAACCAGGGAAGAACAATGAAATCGACCAGTTGGATCTTGATCATTTGGATTATCAACAAGCTAATAAAGTCCGTAACTTTCGCCATCAATTTCCTGAGGTATTTACCAACAAGTTAGAACTGACGGATGTATTGGAGTACGATACTGAACTGTCTGACAACCAACTTGTTAGAACCCCTCCTTACCTCTTTCACCTCCTCGCATGCTGGAACTCAAAAGGATTATCGACCAAATGCTTGCCGATGGTGTCATCAGACCGTCCATTTCTCCTTATGCCTCTCTGGTTTATCTGGTACCTAAACCCTCTGGAGGATACCATGCCGTTATCGATTACAGATCCCTGAATCGCACAATCATCCTGCAATCTATTCCTTTACCAGATTTACATGTTTTGGGTGGTTCTCCGCCCAAGTTCTTTACCGTGTTAGATCTAAATCAATCCTATTTTCAGATTCCTCTCTCTAAAACTTATATTTCGCTGAACCACCTTCATCACAGACTGGAATATTTATGAGTACCTCAGGTTGACGTTCGGACTATCTTGCGGAGCAGCTGTTTTAACTAGATTTCTGAATTATATTCAAGGGGATATCAAGTTTAAGTTTGTTTTCAATTACCTTGATGACTTGTGATCTTCTCGAATACCTTTTAAGAACACGTGGATCATGTCACGGAAGTCCTTGAGCGTTTGAAAAAGGCTGGTCTTACTGTGAAATTATCCAAAGTAACCTTCGCCAAGCTAAGTATATCCTTTCTTGGCCATGTCTTATCGCCCGACGGAGTCTCCGTTGATCAATCTAGGACCCAGGCTATCAGGGAATTCCAACCACCTAAGGACGTAAAAGGTGTTGCACGTTTTGTGGGCACGGTAAATTTCTTCCGCAAGTTTATCCCGAATTTTGCTGTGGTACCTCACCCCTTAACTATCTGAGGCGTGAGGATGTCAAGTTTATCTGGGCCCCTCCCAATAAGAAGCCTTTGAAACTCTGAAACTTGCCTTATCGAATGCTCCTGTGTTGGCCATCCCCGACTTTAGTAAACGTTCCATTGCACAAACTGATGCCTCTGGAGAAGCTGTTGCTGGTGCACTCTTTCAGGAACATGAGGACGGTCGTAGACTCGTTGCCTATGTGTTTAGGATACTCAATAATCTGGAGAGTAAGTACTCAATCTATGAGTTGGAATGTTTGGGTGTGCTGTTTGCGCTTGAGAAATTCCGACCATTTATTGGACATGTAAATTTCGACCTTGAACCGACCCAAAAGAACGGGCAGAATCACTAGATGGGCACTTAGGATTCCCGCTATAGTTTTCAGGTTAAGCGTATCAGAGGTTCGGAGAATGTCACCGCTGACTGCTTAAGTAGAATGTTTGACGGGAGCTTTGGCCTTGATGTAAAATCTGAAGTTGAAGAAATTGATGAAACTAATGTTAGTGTGGGCGCCATTCTTCCGGATCTACCTTTGTTATACCATGAGTTTGGCGATCAAAGAGCTGATCCTGAGTTGAATGAAATCACCGACAAGATTAGTGACGGAATGGTAGTAAAACCTTATTCTCTGGTGAATGTTGAATGTTGAAAAGGTCGAATTGATGCTAATTTCATTATTGTTGTTCCCAAAGTCCTAGTGCCAATCACCTTCAAGTATTGTCACTGTTGACGCATTGGTGGTCACTTGGGCACATTTACAACTAGGCAGAAAATTATAAAATTCTTCATTTGCAAAAAGATGGATAGTGATATCCGAAACATGGTTAAGTGCTGTAAAACTTGTGCTATCAGTAAACCCAACCTGAAGAACCGTGTTGGTTTATTTTCATCTTCAGAAGCCTATCGGCAGATGGAAAGGACATTCATCGATTTTGTAGGTCCGAACCCTCGCTCTACCTTGGGAAACATTCATATCTTTGTGTGTATTGATGCGTTCTCTCGGTTTTCCGGGATTATTCCCACTAGATCTATGACTTCTCGTACGTCTATAAGTTTCCTTAATTCTATCTTCGCATCCTTTGGTCCTCCCAAGTTTCTGGTTTATGACAATGCCAGTGCATTCACTAGCCACTTGTTTAAGAAGTGCCTATTCGAGTTGAGCATTTCCCATGCTACTACAAATCCAAACTATCCAAACCCATCTTACGCCGAGAGAATGAACAGGAACCTGAATTCTTCCCTGATTGCATATCATCACAATAACCAATCCAAGTGGGATTCTTGCCAACACTGGTTAGCCCATGCCTTCAGTTCTGCCACACACGAATCTCATAGTAAAACTTCCATGTTCCTTATGTTCTGTTACACCCCGTATTCTTCTATGTCCAACGAACTTTGTATTGATGATCTTCCCGACCTGTCTAAACCCAACGATGTTCAGAAGAAGAAATTGTCGGTATCCTGTAAGACAGGCAGAGATAAGTATAACGAATGTAGAAAGTCAACTAGGTTGAAAGTTGGTGATCAAGTTTTTGTCAGGTCCTGTCCCATTAGTAAAGAAATTAACAAATTTTATGCTAAGCTTGCTCCTAGGTATCAAAGTCCCTGTACTATTTTACAGTTTTTGTCTCCAGTATCGGTACTGGGGAGTGACCCCATCACCAAGAGGTTTAGGCGAGTTCACTTTTCCCAGTTAAAATCAGGTTAATGTGTGATCCCTCTTCTCTCTTAAGGGCTTCTTGATAATACGTATGGTACGTAGTTTGGATCTGCGGATGAGGGCTACATTTCAGTGAGAAAATTTGTTTAATTATCTTTAGATTATTTTGTAACTATTCTCGTTGCGTGTGAATTTTATTTAGTAACTTTTCCATGTGTAGTATTTTTGTTTTGAGTATTGCTTCCTGACCGTATGACCTTTTCCTCTCCAGAAATTGTCGTTTAGTAGTGTGCGAATTAATTACAACGTGTTAAGATTTTCTGCACCAAATCTTCTGCATTCATGTCTCATGTGAATCTTAATATCACTGTGTAGTAGCTTACTACAGTGTACTTGTTACCATTGCATTTTAACATGTGATTGTGGTTCGTGGCGTGTGGATCCTTTCACTTGCGCTATTGGCACCTATTTATTTAATCGTTAATATATCATTGCTCCTTTGGTTTGGGTGCATGCCTGCTCTGTCCATCATTAATTGATTCTATCCTGATCATTGAAGATTACTAAATTTTGATCATTAATTTAATTATGACCGGGCGAGTTGGCCGTGCGCGTAGAGGCACGCGGCTGTGAGCTTGCATCCGGGAGATCGTGGGTTCGAGCCCCACGGTCGGCAGCCCTGAAGATGGTTTTCCGTGGTTTCCCATTTTCACACCAGGCAAATGCTGGGGCTGTAATTTAATTAAAGCCACGGCCGCTTCCTTCCAACTCCTAGGCCTTTCCTGTCCCATCGTCGCCATAAGACCTATCCGTGTCGGTGCGACGTAAAGCAACTAGCAAAAATTTTATTATGTATTATGTAGTATCCTTTGTCTTGTAGCAAATTTTGGAAAATTGTATATAATATTAGGTCTGTGCATTGTTGTTCACTGGCATGAAAACTGTTAAGGTGTCCTAACCTGTATTTATCTTTAACTGTTCTAGTATTCTATTGCCTATGTCTTGTTATCCGACTTTATTTTGGTGATATAACTGCTGTCTATTCCGGTTGTGGTATTGTTAGGTGTGCATTAAACGAACCGAGTAATCTGTTAGGTTAGTTTCTTTATTTGGGGGGTTGACTAGGAACTGGATAGTACCCGATGTTAGATCCTATTTGTTGAGTTTTGATTTGCCTGTGGATATTGATTATTGCGGAACTCTGTCGATCGGACTTGGTGGTGGTTGGCTGTTTGCCTTTACGGCATGGACTTAACTGTCTTCACTGCTTTCGGTCTCCAACTTCTGGTGGTACGATTTCCTAATTTCCGATTGGTCTCATACCCACCTTTTAATCATTTCTGTAATCAGTTGTGAATTACCCGTTAACTGAGTGATGTATTTCTAGACATTCCTGTCCTTTTGATTTTCTGGTGAGTAAAATTTTACCCTATCTACCTTCTCAAAATTAGGCATCTGGGTTTTCCTTTCTGGTAATGGTGGTTAACTACGTTGTTGCTTGTTGTATTTTTGGGGCACATGTGGTATTAATTCTGCATTCTTCTGCAGACCTTACTTGCCTGGTTTCTGTCTCTAAATTGGTGTATTATTCATGAAGGGTGTTAATCTATTGAGTTGTAACGTCCATGTCGTCCTACCTCGTCTACTTGTTATGGTGGTGTTATTTTTCACAAATTGCACCAATGGATCCTCTCCTTTCGAACCTAGTAGGTAATGGTTTTGGTCCCGAGTTAGTTATGTTGTAACGGTACGTGATTTTGATTTAAGCTTGCATTGTGAGGTGGCATGATGGCTTCACGGCATGTCGTTGAGGATAGTTAGTGCTCTCTTCCCCCCCTTTTTGCTAACGCATGTCCGTTGAGATTCATTAAGGTTGTATTGTTATTGTGTTGTATAATTAAATGGCTATGACAGTTCGGTATGGTCGGTATTGCATTTAATTTAGTCCTGTGTGCCCGTAGATTGGGAAATAAATCCTGGCATGGGTTTGCTACTGTTCTTAGAAAAACCTGGTCTGCTTGCATGTAATTTGTGATTCCTGTATGACCTGGTCTATTCTTGTTTTGTTTTAATTCTCTGCATACCCAGGTAATCTGACGTCATCATGTATTTATCCTGTACTATAAAGTTCATTTTGGATTAACCTGCCAGTCTATTGGTCCTTTTCTCTCCGGAGTGTTAGTATCCGTTGCTATTAATTTTTGGTCATCTTGCCGTTCTGCGGGGCGCCAGTTGAGTATGGGATTAACTAGTGCTTCATAGGTGGTATTGAAGAGTCCCACTATTCGATGATCGGGTCTTTTCGTGGTATTTTCTCCTTCTTCACCGTTCTATTGAGCGTTTTCCGTCGTCCTAGTTCATGATCTACAATTTAAATTTTATTTACCTTGTTTCATATATATTTCTCACGGTACCTGTGGCAGTGTGGCTACAGTGTGAGTCTACGGAGGTCACTTGTTACTAGTCCGGATTTGTCCGAGATCCCTTGTGGATAACCGGTAGGGAATCGTGTCAGGTCTCTGCTCTCATTTCCAAATTCGCCACTTAATTGAGGGGTATTTCTAAACCATTTATTTAAATGAGTATTCCATGGTTGATGTATATGTTTGAAATTTCGGTGAAGTTGTGAGGAATATAATTTAAGATTGGGTGACACTTCTGAATTTCTTTCTGCCATTGTCTGTCCTGCTCCACCATGGTGTTATGAGTTCCTCTATCCTAATACTATTCTTGACTTGGTGTTGCTGATACGCATATCCACCATCTGAACTGCAGCTAACTATATTCATCTTGCCTTGAGTAACCCATGGATATTGATCTTTTTCTCATATCCAGTTTCTCAGGGTTTCTCTTATTTGTGAGTATAAATTTATCTGATCTTATCTCTTCTATAGACGGGTTATGCATGGATTGTATACGTAGCATTACAATTGAGAATTGCAAAATATAGTTTCTAGATTTTGGTCGTGTATCTAATGGGTTAAAAAATGTATTTATTGGCTCACTGATTAGTGGTTCTACTCCACTGATTAAAAAAAATTAATTGTCATTTTCATTAACTTGGATTACTGTGTAATGTGGTATTGCTTCGCAACATGCTCTCCCTTGGTCAACGTCTGGTTATTTTGAAATTATGTGTGGATTGCTGTTCTCTTAGTATTTCAATTCTGGAAATGATTTGACATCTCTGGGTAGGTCATCTATATGAAGAGTACTGTCGGTGTGGCTGCGTTCGATAATTTGATGTGTTTCTTGCTGTGTTGTTATCATGCATTGCTGGATCAGCTGTGAATACTTTAGTGCTGGCTGCATGGCCATTGAAATTCGTGTCTTTAATGTGGTTTACCGCTCCGTTATTCATCAAGTGATTCATGGTCACAGATACAATGGTTTTCAATATTTATAAACATTAACATCCGCCGGCTTTAAAGTTATTAATGTGCCCATCTGTGGTGTATGGCCAGACAGTGCCTTTTCCAGTATTCTCCTGCGTTCTAGTGTCGTCTGTATAAACCATCTCGCCACTCTCCCCCTCCACCGAGCGAGTATGCGCACGTAAACATTGCGACTGTGGTCTGACATGTAGGCATCTGGCCAGTCGCCATTAAGGTTTTGCTAGTGAGCTGTGATGGAAGGACGGCGTGCTTCTCCACTTGCCGGGATGGATAGAGCGATTATCATGGACCCAGGGTGACGTTCGCTTGATACGGCTTATGCACTCTTGAACTGTGAAAGTTAATTTTAAGTTTTATTACCATTTAATGAATCTCGCCTGAAATTTTGGAGTGCACTCTAAGTATTACCTTTACCATACTGTACCATTACGTTACATTTGAGGCAGTAACTATTATGGAAATACAGTGGACAAATATGGCGCGGAGCAGCTTCAGGCGGCGTAAATGCGAACGGAATATAATCTTACTGCAAATCGATCTTGATCAGTAGGCGGAGGTCGATATTGACCAGCAAAAGAGTAAAGAGTTTCCTAGATTGAACAACTATGGACCATGAAATAATTGAATTGACTCGATTCTTGGATACCTTGAGAAGAAAAACTGCGTAAAGGGAGAACTGTACGTTTTACTACGAGATAGCGAAAGAAAATCAACGAATTATAAATACTAAAGTAATTTATATATAATAAATCGAAGGAATAAACCTCCAATATCTGCAGGATACTTAAGGAATCAAAGAAAAACGCCAAGATATTGAAGTAAAGTGTGACTGCAGCCGAGTCAGATATCGACGTAAAGAAAAAGGCCGGAAGAGCATAATAAGTGGCCAATCTACACTAAAAAAACGAAGAAATAACCATTTCAAGTTATAAGCAGTACCTGTTTAGGCGACATAATTGACGAAAAGCAGACCAAAATTGAGGAAATATATAATTTAAGAGAAATATTTCTGTCAGTTATAAAATATATATGCCTTTGCTGGCAGGACGTTGTGTTTATGGTGCACTATGTCTTCTGGTATGGGCTAGAGCAATATTGTTACTTTCATTGATCTGTCTCAGCTTTATCCTTGGCTTTGACAAGATGAAAGTGACTGAGGTATGAGTGATGCTAGTAATGCCATTCCTTATGCAGCCAGTCCCTGCTATGAATGGTGTGAAAATGTTGCTCATAGGGTCAGTTGGTGCATGCATTTCAGTGGGCTTGGCAGACTGATATGTAATAGCAACGGCTGGCTCGGTGAGGAAAGCAACGGGAAACTACCTCACTCCTCATTTCCCTAGTACGCCTCTTCAGTGATGCCTAGGCCATTTATGACAGCTGATGGCGGAGCTGTTGAGGATCCAACCAGCCTTCGGGCTGAGGACTAAACATACATACATAAAATATATAAACTCAAGTACACGTATTGGAAAACCTGCAATTCATCAGAGAAATATGTATTGTACAAAATATTTGCTGTCTTTTCGTTGCATGATCCCTGGTGACGTAATGAAGCTCGCCTAAACGGACGGAGGAAGATTGCGCAAGATGAACTCAGCTCAAGCCAAGATGCCCAGCCGAATCCAGCCGTGACGTGATCCTGGGACATGACTGACTACTCCGAGATGTCCTAGTCGATGAAGGAGCCAGCAACGGGAAAGTCGACACGAGATAAGTAATATGGTTTCGGATTTTGCATTATAAAATTTTAATTATTTGCTAGGATATATTTATTTGAGTGCAGAAGTGCCTACAGATATATATAAAGTGCAATAAGTGAATACTATGGTCTGGATTTAAAAAATTAACCGCTGACATGTGCTATTTTAAGTAATACAAATCCTGTGCTCGTGAGATATTTGTAGGTTGTTATAAACATGATCAATATGAGCATATCCATGTTTTATATGCCAATCTACTTGAGAAGACCCATTAATATCGAACTATTTGTGGTTAAGAGGAATGTATGCGATGTACGTAACGTAACTTAGATTTTATGAGCACTTGATCGCCAGACATGGCCAGTACGATTATTGTATTGAAAGGAAATGATTAAATATTAGGGAGTTGCTGTTTATGAATGGAAACACAGGCTATTGGACTGTTTTGACCGTAACACAGAGGTTATTGAAATGAAGTTGAATTTGTATTGTTTTCATATGAAGGTATCGGGAAGAATTGAAATATGAGAATTGCATAATGTTGTTAGCCTGAGGAAATGTGAATTGTTCTCGGCGTAAGCAAAGCCTAGATGAGGTTATTGCGAGTTTCTGTGTCGGTTACGGTTTTTAATAAGAGATGGAATTAGGTCATGTTTATGTGAATGTATGTTACAGTCCAAGCGTTATATGGTCGATAAATAGCATTGATGCCAGACATATCGCTAGGTTATTTGTGTATTACATGCAATATAATCTGAATATACGTACAGATGAAGGAACATCGCATAACTAAAAATATGTCTTATTATGTGAATGTAGATCGGTAGAGTAGGTTTTTAACCTAATTTTGGCACAGCGGTGAATAACTTGAGAGTTGGTTTTATATGCAATGGCACGTATTAATGAAAACATTTGGCACAACTTACGCGTTTACAACTGATTGATTATCGTAATGGTAGCACTCTATAATAAGTGTTGTGAAGAGACATTTAATATTTGTAAATGTATTTCATTAATTGAAGTTGGCACTTTCCAAGCCTATTACCGATTGGTCAGATGATTTTGTATTGTTGAAAATGGTTACGCAAGCAACAGTCATGTCCGTCATCAAGTTGTGATATCGCATCATTAAGACATATCAAATGCAATAAAGTATAGAAGGCACCAAGTTCCTTTACTTCAAAATCAAAAACAAACATTGGCGCCCAACAGCACGGCTCTCAATAACCTGAGATGTTCAATACAAGCATGATCATAAAAAGAGAAATCCAGAAGTGAAAACAATGCGTCGCAATTGAGGTTAAGCACCGGAGTAAAAATACAACACATCTCGAATTCGTGGAATCATTCACGGATATTGCGTTCTCGTTCATAACGAAAATCAGACCGCTGAGGCCAACAACTTCAACGGAGTGCAGCATAAATCAGTAATCAGGCAAGTACGATTCGATGTTACTTACGTACAAAGAAGTAAAGACAAGATTTCAAGTTTTACGTTCTCCTCGCCGCTTACTGTAAGAATCTCCGTGCGACCGTGAGTCTCTTTGACATATTCACCATCCTTGCTATACATACGTTACTCTTAGACTTAGATTCTAGCCTCTTTCCCTTTAGTGCATGTTCGTAACATAAACATGCAGTGATCAACATAATAATAATAATGAGAAAATAATAATTGAAGTCCATTGATCCTCCTGTTGTCATAAATATAAAAGATCCATATTCCTTTGTCATATAACCTCAGTTCAAAACACGATTCCTTTGAATATATACATAACCTTCACGCAATCCATTCGAACTTCCACAGCATAACCTTAATTTCAATATGTCGCAACTAACTAAATTGAAACAATCGCGTGGTGGAGTAAAAGGCACGTTAACAAGAATAATAAAGTCTATTACAGCTGACATGTCAAAATCAGAGGCGAAGGTTAAAATTAAAAATGTGAAGAGCTATGGAATTCTTTTGAAGAAGTACAAATGAAAACAGAGGAAACTGAGATCACTGATGAAACAGCTGCATTACAGTTTGAAGAGGAATGTGAGGGAGATCGAGAGCTATTTGAATCTATTTATTTCCGAGCAGTTACGCAACTGCAAACGATAATAGATGAAGCAGAGGATGTTCAAAATAATTTACTAGCTGAAATGAACACGGCAGTAAACAACGCTGTTCATCAACAGGAAGTTCCACAACATCATAACAGAAGAATACATAAATTACCAGAAATTAAATTACCGGAATTCAACGGCGATTTCACAAAATGGTTGCTTTTTAAGAATAGTTTTGAGTCAACCATTCATAATGATACTCAACTAACAAATATCCAAAAATATCAGTATCTGATCGGTCTTCTGCAGGGCGAGGCACGCGAAGTCATTCAAGGTTTTACCATTTCAGAAGAAAATTACACAATTGCGTGGAACTTGCTTGTAGATACATATGATAATCAAATGATGATAACTGAGACACATCTAGATGAACTTTTCAAGTTTCCTACAGTTTTTAAAGAGAACAAATCTGAATCACTCAGGCAATTACAATTTCATATTCAAACTCACATGGCTTCATTAAAAGCAATGAAGCAACCGGTACAATATTGGGACACATTGGTTATTCATCTAGCAAAGAAGCAGCTGGATTTCATTGAGCAAAGAGACTGGCAGGAAAGGGTGAAAGGCAACACTCCACACAAGATGCAACATTGGATGTTTTCTTGAAATTTTTAACCAAGGCATTGAACACGAAGGCAAATCCGACGGACAAACAACCTAGCAAGAAAGTTGTTATGACGACGTCTCAGGCAAGCTGTAATCTGTGTGGTGGAAGTCACCCCATTTTTACATGTGAAGAATTAATTAAACGATCAGTTGAAGACAGAAGAAAACTGCTTCGAGAAAAAGGACAGTGTCATAACTGTTTGAAGCCAGGACATATTGCAAGAAATTGCAGAGGATCAAAATGCAAGAAATGTGGACTTCTTCACAACACGCTTTTACATGCTGAGGAAGATGACAAACAGAAACAAAATGTTAAAGAAAATCAGGTGCCCATAAACCTGTGTGTCAAATCTCAGCATTCACCTGCTTCACTCAATGTGAGCTTGGCGAAAGGAATAACATCACAAATACTTTTTGTCAACAGCTTTAATTGATGTGAAAGGTGTTCACGGAAGAAGAATGACATGCCGAGCCTTATTGGATCCGGGATCTCAGTCGAATCTAATAAAGGAAGGTCTGTATAAGAAACTTGGTTTACCGAATGTCAAGACAAACACACAGATCATTGAGTAGATTGTTCCAAAGTGGAAACAAAAAGGATAACGAGAGTACACCTCGCTTCAAGGAATGACGGATTTGAGGTGGAAGCAAAATTTCTAGTTTTGCCAACTATAACGGGACGATTGCCACAGTTGGAGATCAAGAAGGACAAGATTATTATTCCTAAGGACATTCGCTTGGCATATCCCACATTCAACAAGCCTGGAGACATGGACATGTTAATTGGTGCAGGACGTTATTGGAAAATAGTCATAGGTCCACCCAAGAATGAAGCTGAAGGACAACCAGCTCTGCAAAACACCCGATTAGCCTGGATTATAGGCGGTAAAGTTTTTGAGAACAAACAAGGATCAACAACAACATGCATGAAAATTAGCAATCAACAATTATCAGATCAGATGGAAAAATTTTGGAAACAAGAAGCAATTCGGGAGATTCAACATTACACATCAGAAGAAAGAATATGTGAAAGACAGTTCACGGACACTGCTTCGAGAGATACAACAGGAAGATTCATCGTAAGGCTCCCTATCAAGCCAGATGTCATCCTCGGAGAATCAAGAAAACGCGCACTAAACAGACTAGAATCATTAGTCAAGAGGTCAAGCAGACACCCCGAACTCAAGACAGCTTATGCAGATTTCATGAATGAATATGAAAAACTAGGACATATGAGCTTGATTGAAAGAAACCAAAATCAAGATGTACCAAATTCATACTTCATACCCCATCAACCAGTGGTACGTCCAGATAGTGACACCACAAAGGTCAGAGTGGTATTTGATGCCTCGGCAAAAACATCACTCGGGACATCACTCAATGACAAGCTCATGACAGGACCTAATTTACAGCGAGTTCTTTTTCACAGTGTACTTAGATTTCGCAGCCATAAGTACGTCATGACGGCAGATGTGGAAAAGATGTTTCGGCAAATACTCATCCATCCTGAAGATCGAGCATTCCAGCAGATTTTGTGGAAAGAGGAATCTTCAGCCCCTGTGAGGATTTATCAGTTGAATACAGTAACATACGGAACAGCATCGGCACCTTACCATGCCATGAGATGCCTAACTGAATTGGCTAATCTTCATGAAAATGAATTTCCAGCAGCAGCAAAGGCTATTCACGATGATTTTTATATGGATGACTACTTAAGTGGAGGAGACATTCTAGAAGACGTGATCGGGCTACGGCGGCAAATACAAAATATACTCAAGAGTGGTGGAATGCATTTGAGGAAATGGAGGTCCAACAGCAAAGAGATCTTGCAGGATTTGGAGAGCAAACGCGACGAAGGGACTTTACTGGTTTTAGACAAAGGTGAAGCTAGTAAGACTCTTGGACTCCTCTGGGACTCAGCACAAGATTGCCTTCCGTTTCGAGTTGAGCTGGAAAAGCAGTCACCAAGATCCAAAAGAGAAGTCGCCTCCAAAATCGCACAGATTTTTGATCCACTAGGACTCGTGTGTCCAGTACTGATCAAAGGGAAGATGTTGATGCAACACTTATGGGTAGATGGATTTGAATGGTATCAGCCATTGTCTCGAGAGCACCTTCTGATTTGGAATAAGTACTATACGTCATTAGAAAGACTGAACAACATCAGAATTATGAGAAACATAATTCCTGGGAATTGCTCTGGTTCTTTGGATTTGTTTGGATTTAGTGATGCTTTTGAGAAGGCTTTTGTAGCATGCATTTATGCAGTTTGTCAAACGCAAAGTGGTCTCTACATTTCCAATTTACTTTGTGCGAAGATGAAAGTATCTCCTTTAAAAACCATTTCGTTGCCAAGACTCGAATTGGAGGCAGCCCTTCTTCTTGCACAACTTGTCAGAACAACAGTGAGTGATCTGAAAGAAAAAATTGGTCAGATGAGATTATGGAGTGACAGTACTATTGTTTTGGGATGGATCAACACTGAGCCAAGGCTGCTAAAGACATTTGTGGCAAACGGGATTGCAGAGATTCAAGAAGCCACTGATGAAACCAACTGGAAGCATGTTCCTTCGACTGAAAATCCAGCTGATCTTCTCTCAAGGGGAATTACTTCAGCAGAACTCGAAGATAAAAAGCTGTGGCGGAGTGGACCTTCTTGACTTCGCACACAACGTCAACAACCAGAGAATTCAGAAGAATTTGAAACAGAACTACCAGTGCTGAAGGTCACAGCAGTTACGTTGACTGCAACATCAACCGGCATTCTACTGAATAAATTCTCGTCATTTCCGAAATTATGCCGTATAGTAGCATATTGTCAAAGATTCATTTATAATTGCAAACTCAAACCGCCAGAAAGGAAAAAGGGTTCACTAGAAATACAAGAAACTTGTAAAGCAGGGAAACAGGTAGTCAAATGGACACAATTAGAAGCATTCCCTCAAGTACTACATTGCTTAATTAATAATCAAGACCTCCCAAAGAAGAGTTCTCTAAAGTCACTCAGTCCGTTTCTGGATAGTGATGGATTGATAAAGGTTGGAGGAAGGCTTCGTTTTTCGGAGCTAACATCAGAACAGAGACATCCTGTGCTTCTACCAGCAAATCATCACATCACCAGAATGATCATGGAAAATGAACATCGCCGTCTGAAGCATTGTCCCCCAGAGCAACTGCTACATGCAACTCGACAACGATATTGGCCTATCAGCGGCAGAAGAGAAGCGAAAAGAATTGTCAAGAGTTGTCTGAAGTGCTTTTGTTACCATCCTACAGTTCCAGAGGTACGCATGGCAGATTTACCAAAAAGGGTTACGTTAGTTGTTCGACCCTTTGTTACCACAGGAGTGGACTATGCAGGTCCAATATCTGTAAGAGAAGGCCACAGAAGGGGCCTCATTCATACTTGCAAAAGTTACGTAGCTGTATTTACATGCTTCAGTACCAAGGCAGTGCATTTGGAGTTGGTGTCGGAGCTAACGACCGAAGCTTTCTTAGCTGCACTGCAATGATTTACGGCGAGAAGAGGTTTGTGCAAGCAGCTTTTTTGTGATAACGGGAAGAATTTCGTTGGAGCAGCCAACGCACTACAAGATATCCAGTCCTTTTTGGAAAAGGGGTCAACGACCATTACCTCCTCACTCGCTCAGCAGCAGATACAGTGGAGTTTCATTCCTCCCCGGTCACCCCACTTTGGGGGATTGTGGGAAGCAGCTGTAAAGATGATGAAAAGACATTTGCTGACTGAAACACAGGGACGCGTGCTAACTTTCGAAGAAACCTACACTATTCTTTGTGATATAGAGGCTGTATTAAATTCACGTCCCCTTACTCCCTTGCCAAATGATCCAAATGATTTAGAAGTCTTAACACCAGCACATTTTCTTCTAAGTGACTCGATCGTGCAACCTGTGCAAAGGGATTTGTTGAGAGAACCCGATAACCGCTTGTCACGTTGGCAGCACTTGCAGGAAATTCGGCAGCGGATGTGGCAGAAATGGCAGCGAGAATACCTGCAGGAATTGCAAAAACGCGTCAAGTGGCATGATACCAATCGATGTATTGGTGTTGATTCTTTGGTGCTATTAATTGAGGACAACATCCCTCCTCTAGAGTGGCCCAGAGGTAGGGTAGTTCAAGTTCACCCTGGACGAGATGGTGAGGTGACGGTTGTAACCGTTTGGACGGCTGGTGGAACTTTCACCCGAAGCATCAAGAAAATATGCCCTCTTCCCATTGAAGGGGATGACAAGGAGAACTGAATTCAACATTTCCTGTGATATTTCTAAATTTGTGTTATTTTTCATCCAAGATATAATTTCAATATTATTTTCTTTTAATCATAAAAATATGATGTATAGAATTTTGTATTAACGCATATGTTAAGAATAAGTATTTTTATAATAGGTATAAGATTACAATAGTTAGTTGAAAAAACTCCTTTCAAGGGGGGCAAGATGTTATGAAGAGACTTTTAATTTTTGTAAATGTATTTCATTAATTGAAGTTGGCACTTTCCAAGCCTATTACCGATTGGTCAGATGATTTTGTATTGTTGAAAATGGTTACGCAAGCAACAGTCATGTCCGTCATCAAGTTGTGATATCGCATCATTAAGACATATCAAATGCAATAAAGTATAGAAGGCACCAAGTTCCTTTACTTCAAAATCAAAAACAAACAGTAAGAATACTTGAATTCATCTTGCACATATGAATGTACATAATTATAATAAGCTTGATATCGGTATCGATAGATACATTTATAGTTGCATTGATATTTTTTTGAAACCATAATTAAGAAACATATTACTCACCTCAAGTCGTGAAGAAGTTATAATGAAAATCCAAACGAAAAATTTCAAATGAGAATCCAGTGGATGTCCCAAAGCTAGCACAAATAATAATAAGAGGAAGATATACCACACCCTCCATGATAAATAAAGAATTATCCCTCTCTTACCCAATGAAACATATTAAGATAATGAAAATTGTTATATGACCGGATGATATTCAGTTAAATGAATATAATATGATCAATTCAATTATGTTTACCATGAAGATTACGAGTTCAAGAATGATATTATAATATGAATACAATTTCTTTTCACTATTGCTGATAATTTAATTCCTATTTTAATATTATAAAACATTAGCATGCTAATAAATTAGATCTAGGCGTATTTATGTGTTTCTTGGATAGTATTAGAGCTATTTAAGGTTAGATATGCTGAGTAATGAACCTCATATCAGGTTTTCACCTACTTGCGGGGGAATTGAATGATTGATTAGAATCATGACTACTCTTCAACGGAACCTACGACTGTTTTGTATAATTTGACAGTTTAATGAGATGTTTTACCCTGAAAACCGAATGTATACCTCCGACCATCGTACTTATGCATGCGAGAGACCCCTGCGTACATGATGGTTATCTTAGTTCTGGGTCGTTTGCAGCCGAGGCATGATACTATGATCGCCCAACGAGAGTTATATGAGTAGATAGGTGCCGATGACAAGAGAAAAGATGGTAGGAAAGGTGTAATACGTAAGTAAGGATATGACGCTGAAGCGAACTCACGACTATGGCAAGATACTACACTGTAAGTGTTTTTCCAACCCATCCTTAACTTGTTCCAACTAGTGAACTGAATATTTCAAAATGTGAAGTGCGTACCGCGACAGGATGTAACTTTGCATCAACTAAACTTTACGTTTTAGCCCTGCGGTGTTTGAACACTTTTCGAGTCAAAAAACTGATATATAAACTACTTTTGTTCAGCAGGGACTTGCACCTGCTGTGAATTAATATTAATTCTTATTCTTGGAAATTGTAAATTTAATACTCAATGACTGGTAGCGGCTTTCTAGCCCTAATAAGTAGGGGTTAATGCAATGTTTTGGCAGGATTATTAACCAAGCGACTTTCTGCAAGGATGTGGAACAAACGTTCGTTTTCCATCTTAATTTTCCTACTTCTGGGTTATATTATTAAATTAATTTGTTTGGTATTTTCGTGATTTTTCGACGTCCTGTTTTTCTTTTGTCTCTTATTATGTACATGCATATTGTTGTTTGGTGGCCTATGATTGGCCATTTTCCTTAACTACCTAGCGTATTTTCGTTGCCATGGGAATATTATGTTGATTGATGGTGATGCTGATTGTTGGTGGATGTTGGTGGAAATGAATTGATTTCCCTGTTATGAATTTAGTATTGTGGGATGTTTAACCTGATTTTGTTTTAATTAATTTTGGCATTTTTCTCTCCCTGCTGGCACATTTTCCTACCCAGTGCCGCGGACCTTATTATTATTATTTTGGGGTAAACTAATTCTTGGAAAATTGATCGTAATATTCCACCCTTCCTTGTGGGAGCTCCTTGGAATATACCCCAAATAACGTTTCAGTATCAAGTAAAACACTATTTAAGTACAACTATATAACCATTCTCAAAAAGAGGGGGTGTTTCACTGACATGGACATGACACATATGAAAAAGATTTCAAAGTCTCTTAAGACTTACTGGAATCAAAAATGATAACCTCCCTAAAACCAGTAGCTAATTATAATGAAACTGAAGCTAATATTTATTTAAATCAAGAGAATTGGTCAAACAGACAAAGGTCTGCCTTACAAAAATTAAAATTACCAAGTTTCGACAGAGACATAATGTTGTGACTATACTTCAAGGGCAATTTTTAAAATAAGATCACTAGAAATTAAGGCCTAACTGGAATCAAAAGTTTCAAAATATCACCTTGTCCCTGAAAGTTTAGACAAAGAAAACCCTAGTAAAACATTGCCATGATTGAACCAAATATAACCATACTGTAGAACTTAATTCATAACCACTACCACTGCCCTAAGCTGATTGCATTGGAGTATGCGGAGCACATCCTTGAATGTACAAATAAGCTCTGCCCCACTTGTAGCATTATAATGAAGTTAGACATTATTATCAGCATCTCGACTTGTTCATTAAGGCTTGTCTCTTCCCCATTTAATCCTTCTAATACAAATGGGTTGCATCGAACCAGATTTAATATTCAATTGCTTGTAACTGACAAAATATGAACTGTATATGCCAAAAAACTTGTGTATTTGTTCATCTCCTTTAGTAGGTATTGACATGATTTAAAAATATTTTTCAGTTGCTGACTACTCTACCAGTTCAAAAAATTACATATATGATGAATGGATCAAATGGACATATCCATTAATATCACTGCTGCCCTACCTGCTGGTCACTACACAAACAATGTTCGACTACCTCCACGACTAGGGAGTGCTGCATTGTTTCTGTGATCAAATATGGCTGGTCATCAGCGGTTAATGAGAAATCTATATGAAATATATTATAAGAAATTAGTGAGAGTAAACATGAAGAGGAAGCTGATGATGCATTGGATGATCCTGAATTTGTGTTTTCCAAAAAACTGATGACGATCACGTTTCTCTGGAGGGAGAAGAAAATGTCGAGCTCCAAGTATCTGGTTATAAACTACAAGATGAGATTGACTCTGTACTAAAAGAAGTGTACATATCTCGAAATGGGACGGAATGGAGAAAACAACCATATTGACAATCAGGTGTAAGGTATGTTCCACATTCAGCAGAACCCCTATTTAACGTTTTTACAGCGACCTGAATTTTTATTGTTAAATGGGGTTTAACATATATTGTGCCATCATACGTTATTTACACAATGACAGCAATAAAAGAAGGAGATATATACATTATACACTGTACTGTAGTTACAGTTTGTGCTTCATTTTGACAATTTTTGGTTAGTGAAAGCAAATCTCTTCAGTTTAAGGTTTTTCTTATAAGGTCATGCATGATTTTTCATAAAAGGCAGGAAAGATACCGAACTCACACAAACCCATTAAAATTACTACAGAACAGCAATCAGTTTGTTTGAACATTATTGCGGATGTTTTCCAAGCAGCAGCCGACTCATTAGCATGTATTTTCTAATTCCAATAGACTGAACATCCATATTACATTTCCTTCATAAGAACTGCAATAGCATCAGTCCAGAGGATTGTTGCAAACATTGCCAGTTTCCTATTTCAAGCGGCATCACCTAACCTAGGTATCAATTGCAAGAAATCAGCTTCATTTCCCGTATCAAATCCTATTTACAAAGAAACAGTAACAGTAAATATTTTCACATATTTGATACTTATATTTGCATTAAGCAAATCAATTAATCACACACAGTACATGTTTCATTCCATTTTGAAACATCTTCAGCTGTATTACATTGCTTAGGTGAAAACATTAAGTATTTATCAGTTTAAGAACATCTCAAACAGGTACCTTGTTTTTCTTAAAATCTACATAAATTTAAAATTTGAAATAAATTAAAATCAATGTGGATGGTTGAATGGGGTGGTGAAATGAGAGGGAAATGGATCTGCTTATGGTTAGCCTATTTTTAAAAAATCTATTCACTTGAACAGATGTTGTAAAAAATGTTTCCAGCACTTTTATCACCAAAATATTCTGCTTGTCTTCTAATAAAAAGTTTTTTGAAAATATAACTTTCCTTTGTCACCGTCCTGAATATTGCAAGGTGTTCTCTTCGTTTGCTCCTTCAAAGGTGATTGCTATTTGTTTTAAATTTACAAAAATATCTATTGAATTTGGTTAGTTCAGGATCCCTGAAGCTGATTGCTGTTTTACTATTAATAAAAGAGCTTCCCCATAGTCTTGTTGCTAAAATCTACTATGTCCTTGGAGGAGCACAGCTAATGCAGCCTTCGACCCCATTCAACCATCCACATTCATTTTAATTTATTGCAAATTTTAAATTTACGTAGATTTTAAGAAAAATAAGGTACCTGTTTGAGATATTCTTCAAAAGATAAATACTTAGTGTTTTCACCTAAGCAATGTAATACAGCTGAAGATGTTCCAAAATGGAATGAAACATGTACTGTGTATGATTAATTGATTTGCTTAATGCAAATATACATATCAAATAGGTGAAAATTTTTACTGTTATTGTTTCTTTGTAACATAGGTTTACCGTGCACATTTTATAAAAATAAATTTCAAGCTCCCTGTAGAATAATAACAATTTTACTATAAACATACAAGGGAACAGCCATTCTGAAATTTAACAAGATGCGCAAGTACATAACCTAACCTCTGAAATTAGTTATGCACACCACTGTATCTTGAGAAGTATCACATTCTTACTTAATTTCAGAACATAGTAAATTAAGGAATCTTTTACTTCAGCTTTTATTTCTAAGAGTTAACAAGTACTGTCAGTGCACTTATTGCAAAAATATGTTATCCCGATGTTTAATACACCAGTCTGTGTTGTGAGAAGACCTCAGACTCACTCAAGATCAATTCACTCATGCGTAGCAATGAATCAACACAGAAGACAATTGATCGCATTCAATATAAACCCTGGAGTAGAGTGTATGAATACTGGTAATGGATGAAAACTAACATCCCTGAATTTGCCTGTGATAATGGATGAAACGGTAAAAGGATTCACATTGCATTGTAACTAAACGATATTGCACAGATTAATACAGGAATTTTCATAGATTATAATAACATTGTCATTAAAACGGGGGTTCTGTTCTACTACATCGGCCGCGAACAGATGTCAATCAGAGTCAGACATCTCACTTTAGCTCTAAGTGCCCATGCTCCAAATTCCTCTTCTGCCTTGAATCATCCTTAGCAAGCTTATGATGTCTTTTGCAGTGGTTCTTAATGTCCCATAACCAAAATATAGGAAAATTTTAACATTTCGTTAACGCTAAATGCGAGTTTTGCCCTACAGTATTTTGAATTATGTAAAATTGAATATAAAATTGCATTGCTCTTATGGAATAATTTTTAGGACCTGAAATTTCTTCCATTAAATGCGGGTTTATGCTAAATCGAGGTCACACAAAACTGGGGTTGCACTGTAATATGAACAATGCTATTGCTTCATTTACATCATGGACCTATATCTATAGGCCTATATGCTCTTCAATATTTTAGTTGTTTATATTAATAATACTTCAGAGAAACGTAAATTTCAATTATACGTATTCCAAATTGAGTAACATAATGAGAATTGCACCTGGACCCACGAGATATGCTCTTCAGAGGACAGGTGATCCCAGATGTTGGCAATGAAGTTATTCATCATTTATAAAATGCTGGAAACCACTTTATGGGAAACAAATTTTGAAATGAAGAGGGTCTTTGCAGATAAAAGGAAAGCTACAAGCCCATTTCTTTGATAGAGTTTGAAACATTTCTAGATATGTACGGTTTACACAATTTGGAAACAATAGCAGTTTGTGTCTTTTGTTAACTGCTAATAATCACAATCAACAATAACATGCAGTCATCTATATTTGCAGGCTTGATTTTGCTGGAGTCTACAAATCAGTGGGCAAATCACTTCGAGAAATGTGGAATGAAGCAGACGGTCACCCTATCCTTCGAGCTACAATATCTCTTCAATGGTCCCAAATGATAACCCAGTTTTGAGCTTTGATAATAAGGAAGAGAGACCAGCCCATATAATACCAATATAATGGTCCGTTATTGGACATTATAAATTTTCCATTTAAATCATTCTTGGTTGCCTGCGTTTCGCCCTTGTGTGCTAAGTTAGGCTCGTCAGTTGGGACTTAGCACACCACCCAAGACGCAAGGCTAGTGCATACCGTGGAGGCCACTGCATAGGCTACTTGAAGCCACCAGCAGTGCCAATGCACTATGAGAGCTATGTCTCATTTTCAAAAATTGATGCCTGCCTGGCCATCAAATGATGTAGATGTTGATTCCCATAGGGAACCTAAAATATTTGTCGCGAATGAGTAAATTTATAATACCAATATAATGGTCCGTTATTGGACATCATAAATTTTCCAGCTAACTCATTCTTGGTTGCCTGCGTTTCGCCCTCGTGTGCTAAGTAATGGCAAGTTAACAGCAAGAAGAGATGTTCATGACATGTTCGTTTCACAACTACCTAAAGTGTTTATCCATTTGAAAATAATACTGTGGATGAACATCTGGCTTCCTTTAGGGAAAATGCCTCTTTAAGCAGTATTTATCTACCAAACCAAGAGGAAAATATGGAACAAAATTATGCCTCCTCTCGGATTTGGACACGGTTTATGTGTGCGCCTCTGCAGTAGACAATGCTACATCAGTAAACAGAGAGAGAAAAGTGAACAATGGAAGGAATGTGGTATTGAGACTTGTCAAAGATATTGAGGGAACAGGGAGAAACATCACTACAGACAATTTCATCACTGACTTTACCCTGGCTAGTGAGCTTCTGAAAAAGAACCACAATTTCAACAATGCCAATTTCCTACTGGAACATTCCTAGAGACTTAACACTTGCTGATCCCATTTTGCATACTCCTCAAATGGACCTATTCATAAGAACTCAAATTTTCATACACCATTTAATAATGTATCAGCAAACTCATAAAAATTAACCAGTTCTCCAAAACACAAAATTGAGATGAATCTCTGATGGACAGGTTAGTACAATTACTTACGAAAGATAAAAGGTGAACATCAAAGAGACATATGCACGTGCTGGCCAAGAAAGGTTATACTATGGATTGTACACAGGGGTAAGATATAAATAATGCACAAGCAGTCAGGAAAATACAAGGACAGTAGTGCATGACAAGAACTAGCTACTTCAGATATATTGAAAGCCAAGGCACAACAACTTACAAACAGTACAACACAAAAAAAATCAAAAGGTAATTCACAACCAAACACAAAGGAAATACTACAAAGATCAGTGAGAGTGTCACCAACATTTACAATTAGTTACATTAAACAGAACAGACATTTCCTAACCAACAGCCTTTCTCTTGACAAGACTATTCAAAGAAAATATTAAAGGCTCCCAGTTTGAAGTTGCTAAAGATACAAATGAGTGGCACCATGTATGTATGTTTAGTCCTCAGCCCGAAGGCTGGTTGGATCCTCAACAGCTCCGCCATCAGCTGTCATAGATGGCCTAGGCATCACTGAAGAGGCGTACTAGGGAAATGAGGGGCGAGGTAGTTTCCCGTTGCTTTCCTCACCGAGCCAGAAGTTGCTATTACATATCAGTCTGCCAAGCCCACTGAAATGCATGCACCAACCGACCCTATGAGCAATATTTTCACACCATTCATAGCAGGGACTGGCTGCAGAAGGAATGGCATTACTAGCATCACTCATACCTCAGTCACTTTCATTTTGTCAAAGCTAAGGTTAAAGCTGAGACAGATCAATGAAAGTAACAATATTGCTCTAGCCCATACCAGAAGACATAGTGCACAGTAAACACTAGGTCCCGCCAGCAAAGGCATGGCACCATGTGCCGTCCAAAGAGAAACCCGCTGACTTAGTGTCTCTATAGAAAAAATATAAGAACAGGTGACTGAATAAAAGATCAGCATTTTCAATCACAAAATCTGGGCATACAGTAAGAATTGAAATGACTAGAAAATATGAGCAAAGCAAGTTCAAGATAAGACTATTATGCAGTTCAGGAATGTAAACAAATTTTTAATTCCAGGATTTTTGAGAGAATTGACACACAGAAAGTTCATTTTCACATAAATTCCAAAAGCATTCCAAATAAAGGAATTACACATGCAGCTGCACCTTTATGGATACATAATCAAATATTACCACTCAAGAGTCTTGATGATGATGATGGTGATGATGATGATGATGATGATGATGACGACGATGCTTGTTGTTTAAAGGGGCCTAACATCTACGGTCATCAGCTCACTCGAGAAGCAAGCGCAGTTTACAATACCTTATGGTCAAGAATACGTCCCATACCAGTGTGAAAATTTACACCAGCATAAGACACAGATTTTGCCCTCTGTCCAACAGCCAAAGAGTGCATCAAGGTAACAGGTAAAGACAAACACTTGTATAGACGACATGAAGAGGGGAGGTAGAGGAAAAGCAATGACACATGGCACTAGAAACGCCGAAAACATCCATGAAGAGTGTAGAGTGTACAATCTAAAACCGATGATGCCATCCATGTTTGATGCAGGTAATCGGCTGACTGCAGTCCCGTGACTGCAGCAGTGTGCACATGTCAAATGCCAGGAAGAAAGCAGTGGTAAATGACGAATGCGGCAGAGGTGAGTTGACAAGATAAAACCTATGCCTCATCAATCTCTACTCGTATGCAACCTGCAAAACAAAATTCACTATTTTGGATAACATAAGAGAACAACACCAATGGAAAAACAGCATGAAGCAAACTTCCAGCAACACATGATGACAGACACGTCAGTTAGATACACTGTATAACTCCCTGTGAAGAAATGCTTTAAAACTTGGTTGATCTAAACAAATGGAAATTAAGCTGTCCTGTCCCTGGAAAGAAACGTCTGAAAAATAAGAAGTTTTGCCAGGAATATATTAAATTCATGTTAGAATTCAAATCACTTGATAACATGAGAGGAATGTGAAAACCTGCAGGAAGAAAACACTATTAAATTCCACATTACCCTGTCATAAATCATTCAAGTAAAACAGCAAAAACACTTGTTAATATCAATGCTTCAGTCAAGACTGACAATGGCATTAGTCTCAACTACATACACCATTAAGGGTCATCCACTCAAGAACATCTCTTCTCTATAATCATCTGACTGCGGGCTCAACAAATAGCATTTACGTGTGTATGTCAGATTGTTTAGCAATAAAATGTTGCTCTGTGTAAAATGCAAGGCAGCAAAGCTTTTAAAAAAATTGGTTTTTCATAACTCTCCCTTCAAAGTCTGAGATTTGCGGAGCCTTTCTCTTGACAAGACTATTCAAAGAAAACATTAAAGGCTCCCAGTTTGATGTAGCTAAAGATACAAATGAGTGGCACCATGTGCCGTCCAAAGAGAAAACCGCTGATTTAGTGTCCAGACGACCACAAATGAACACAATTGTCAACAATACAGTTTGTTGGCATAGTTTGGATGGATGAATCAAGATCCTATGAGTAGGAATAAATGAAAACGTGATGTTCGAATTAATCTCCCAGTTCAAAAAATGCTACAAATGCTTCTTAGAGACTTGATGATGACTTATTCATAACAAAAGTTTCAAGATTAAAAAAGGTACAGAGAGTAGCTGCATATTGTTTTTGATTTATCTCAGATTGTTATAAACAAGAGTGAAATTCAAGTCCACTGTTCATATCGGAGTTGAACCCTCCACTCAAATGTTGCATTAATATTCTGTAGAAAATATTAAATCATATTGATTATAACCATAATAATAGATCAAGAAACCATCTCCTTGTCGGCAGAAGACTGCACAATATCTTAATTCTAGTGGGGAGGAAATATTAGACCATTCTGTATATATATCATCATCTCACTAATCTAATTATCATTGCGGAACAACTTCGACTACTTCATCATGCACTCAACCCTTAATCACATCTCTGAGAGGCAAGTTTCGGATCCCTTCAGCAAGGGGGGCGGTAAAGAAGCAACATTTATGCACGTCTCAAGGGTCGTAAGTTGAATGCAGATACTTCTGAACAATTAACGCGAAATACACAAAGTGTGCGTGTACCCATTTCTTAACACTAGAATAGACTATGCTGGCTCAATTCTCATAAACATTGGCGTGAGATGGAACAAGACCAGACTACCTAGCTACCAAGTCTCTCTACATAGACATGATACCTGATCTCACAACAACTACATTGCTCGCCTCTCTTTGTTCACATATTTTCACAGAGGTCACCCCCTGAACATTTACAGTGATAATGGCACAAACTACTTCAGAGCAGCTAAGGAAATCAAGGCCTTTCTGAAAAACAATCCTGAGAAAAAGCAGCTCTTCCCTGCAACTGCAGGCATGGGACTGATACAGCATTCCATCCCTCCTGAAGCACTACACTTTGATAGAAAACAAGAAGCAGCTGTCAACAGTCTGATATATCACCTTAGAAGAGTGATGAATTCTTATTACTTAACCAACAAAGAATGGACCACTCTTACAACACATACATCTCCTCACTAAAGTTAAATGACGACCCTTTTGACACTTCTTACCTAACTACATCCAATTTCCTTGTAGGAGAGAAAAATACTACACTCCCTGATCATGATTATACTTCCTCTCTCATTATCCAGATGGCTGTATATTGAGCAGCCAACCCAGAATTCCTGAAAGAGATTGTCAATTAAATATCCCAATAAATAGCCCATAACAAGACAGTGGACGATGGCAGTGATCCTAATGTTCAGGTGAGTGTTGGGGAACATACAAAGCCTGTCCTTTACCACACATGAAACAGAAAGGCAAGATCACTCTTGAAGGGCTCATTTATTAATTGAAAGTTTAAGTAATATTATAAGTCACCACAGACTAGTATCATCACAGACCACATTAGGAAGGATAAGAATGTTTTCTACTTGCCACAAGATGGCTACAATGTGTGTAGTACGTAAGTGAATTCTGACAGTAAGCAAGCAATCACCTGCAACTTGTATCTAGAAATAATTGTATTATCTAGAAGTCAATATAATCAACAAGATTACAATGGTGTTTCATTTGGAACAACTAGTAAAATACCCAGGAACAGTAACAAAAAAGTGCTCTTTATAGCAACTCCGTGTTTGAAAATATTCACTAAGTCAAAAATATTAGTAGCAATGATACCACCTCCCAAATGATATACAGTAGAGGTCTTTGGATCTATCCCAACTGCTGCGTGATACATAATGCAAGATATTAAAGAACATGAAGGAAACGTGAAAATTAGGTAAGTAAACAGTCAATCTCATAAAAAAGTGTATCAATCATATGTATTGAAATGAAGGGTCAACCATTGATATCTGTTCAGCAATTTTCTACTTTCAGTACCTAACAATGGCTTATCAAATTATGTACATTACCTCAAGTGAGTTTTCCTGCATAGGCCCTGGCTCTGTTAACTCTGATTTGGCTTCTTTTTTCAGTGGTATCATTTCTGATACATTTTCAATATTTTCCTGTGGAAAATAAGATACATAAGTTATGCACGTAACACACATCTACAAATACTGTCACCAACAAATGAGCATGATAATTTACTACTTCCAAGTATTCCAGTTACTGTCAAAATTTTACTACTGTTCAAGAGAGATTTCTACCAGCAGAGGATTTCAAAACCAAAGGCTGCACTGAGAATGGTGTTATCATCCTTGTTCAAACCTAATGTCAGAGAAAGCATGAGACTGAGAACCAAATATAAAGTGAGAAGCATTTTCTAGCCATATCAGAAGATATCCTACCAGAGATGGAATTGGGACCATCTCGCACAAAATTTTGGAAGGAATCTGCCACAGACATAAACACTAAATTATATTAATTGACTTTAAGTATCCAATTACGTCTATCAAATCATTGAGGTTGTTTGAATCACATCCAAGTATTAAAACTGTCCTAAATATTTTGCCATACAGTGAGAAATATTAATACTATGCTCTTAGCATACATTTTGTTTAGACAGACAGATCAAAATCCCTTGAAACATTTTAATCACTTTCTATAATCTGGTTTTGCCAAGCTCACAGGGGATAAACACTGCATTGAGGCAGTTCTGTTCATCCAAGTGTAAAAATAAAAAGCAAACATGAAAGAAGCAGGCTTATCACAGTCATAGACCAGGGAAAGACGTGATGGAGGTCAAACATAAATCAACTACAAATGAAATGTTTTACTACTACAAGGATGTTATGCAGTGTTCTGTGAAGAAATGTGGGGATGAGAACTCCATCAGTGTTGGAGTGTACAACTGCAGTTTCAGAAACTCTTTCATGATCTACGAAGGTCATCCAATAAATAAGTTTCCTTATTTTTTCTCTGCAAACCACATGTTTTAGAATTAAGTTGGTACTGTAGGAACTTCCACTGGCATATGGCTGGGGTAAGGTGATCTTCAACCGCACGTGCTTGCTCTGTGTTCACCAGTACGGCGCTACCTGCCATGGAGCTACCACTTGAAAGCGTCTCCACTTGTGAACTCTGTTCTGTTATTCGCTTTTCCACGGCAAAAAATGAAATGGCTACCAATATTCATTGCCATTTGGTGTGAGTTTATAGTGAAAGATGCATGCTGGCATTCATGGTTCCTGGAACGGCAGTAAGATGTACATGATGACAAGCGCAGCGCCAGGCCCATTACAGCCACTGTCGGTCAGAATGTGGTGGACAAAGATTAATGCGTCAGCACTGATGAGATAATGAATCTACTGCCTCCCGGCACGGAAACTGGGCAGTCCTTTATTGCAATGATATTGTTGAATGTCTTGCAGTATTGAAAAGTCTGTGCAAGATGGGTCCCAAGTTTTCTTACTGATGCTCACAAGCAATAACAGAACGAGGTAGCCTGAGCTTTCCTGCAAATGATTCAAAGAGAGGGAGATCAAATGTTTTCCCGCATTGTTACTGGAGATGAAAGCAGGGTGCATTATTCAACTCTAAAAACAAAACCACAAAGCATGCTATGGAAGAAACTTGGCGAACATGCTCATAAAAAAGGGCCAAGACCTCAGACTCTTTTTTACAATTTACTTTACATCTTACCGACACAAATAGGTCTTATGTTGACAATTGGAGAGGAAGAGCCTAGGAGTGGGAAGGAAGCAGCTGTGGCGTTAATTAAGGTACATCCCCAATACTTACCTGGTATGAAAATGGGAAACCACGGAAAACCATCTTCAGGGCTGCCGACAGTGGGGTTCGAATGCACTATCTCCCAGATGCAAGCTCATAGCTGCGCGGCCTTAACCACATGGCCAACTTGCTCGGTTAGGCCTCAGCCTCTGTAGGCATAGTTTTGGCTACTGCCTTTTGGGACTGTAATGATGTTGTATTGGCATTGTTGTATTACCCCAATGCACTGTGGTCACACATGAGAGGTCCTGCACGGTCCTCATGAAGCTCAGAGTTGAAATCCAATGAAAAGGTTCTGGTCTTGTCTCAGAAAATATTGCCCATTCAGCTCAAAGGACGCAGGATTTGCTGCAGAACTTCAAAAGGGACCTTTTTCCCCATCCACCTTATTCTGCGGAACTTGCCCCGAGTGATTTCCACCTCTATCCACAACTCAAGTTGCACCTTGGAGGTAAGCGGTTTGCAACTGATGAAGAGGTGGAAGAGGAAGTGCACCGCTGTCTACAGAGATGGAACCCGACCCGGTATGATGAAGGTATCAAGAATCTGCTGCCAAGATAACAAAATATTTGGACTGAAATAGTGACTATGTGGAAAAGTAGTGTACGAGTTGTAGAATGAAAATTAAATATTTCTCAAAGGTAAATAAAACCAAGCACCATGGGGCAACATCCCCCGTAGGGCCATGGCTCACCAAGTGACCACTGCTCAGCCCAAAGGCCTACAGATTACGAGGTGTCATGTGGTGAGCACGAACAATCCTCTCCGTCGTTATTCTAGACTTCCTGGACCAGGGCCACCATCTCACTGTCAGATAGCTCCTTTAATTTTAATCACATAGGCTGAGTAGACCTCCTACCAGCCCTCAGATGCAGGTAAAAATCCCTGACCTGGCCAGGAATTGAACCTGGGGCCTCTGGGTAAGAGGCAGGCATGCTACCCCCACACTACAGGGCCAGCACAAGTGTAAATAGTCTGCTTGTATTTTTTGTAAAATAGGGAAACCTATTTATCGGATGGCCCTCGTACTACGAGACCTTTAAATTTTTCACTTGGATTCATGAAACATTTTGACACTACAGGGGTGCAGGAGGGACTGTGATCAAAAGCTTACATTCTATTACAAGTTAGTTTACTAATAAAAGCGAATTAAATTATAAAATTCCAGAATATACTCACTTATCCCATTTAATACAGAAGAAATCTAACAGTAGCTGAACTAAGGAAAGGAAGAAAAAATGATGCACAAAATGGAGAGTATGTTAAAGATGAAGCCATACTTTCCATTGTAGACTTAGTTAAATGTAACAAAAAATCTTTCTAGTTTGTCAAACATACAATTTTAACATAAATTGTTACACTATAAACATACCCGTAAAATATAAACACTCTACTATACAAAGAATGACATGTTTCATTCTACAAGAACATCCTCAGATTCTATGAAATCACACAAAATATGCATATATGTACAGCATTGTTTACGTTGCATAAACTAGTCAACGATAGAGAGTTCAGTGATAATATGAGCCAGTACTGACAAATAAGAAATTTACAAGTATTAATATATCGAGAAAACTCCTGAACTTATCTAGACTGCCAATGCCAACTTTGTTGTCACTAAATACTATTTCAGGACTGTGGTCATGGAGAGGTAAATGGAAAGTTTTGAGTATAGCACAAACCTTACAGAGAGGGGAAGGGAAGCATGAGAGGGGAGTGCCAAACATTGTGGATCCCTCCTACTGGATGTTAAAATCTAGTACACTGTAACATAGAGAGGAGAGGGGGAAGTAGGATGGAACGAGTGGAGCACTGTGGAATACTCTTTCCACACTGGAGGGGGGAGAGAATGTTATTAACCTACTTCATGTTATAATGTACTTTTATGTAAGATGGATGAATGCAACTGAATGATTTTAGATGAATAATGTATGGAATTGAAATAGAGAATATCTATAGGATATTAATGTGATAAATGCCAATTTAATGAGTAAGTATGGTCCAGATATTATGTGAGTAGAGCGATGTGCGGGGTATTTTTTAAGTGTGTATGGTCATTTAAGTTGGTTACGTTAGCACTTTTTGCGATGTAGATCTCGATTGCTTCCCTCACATTCGAAGATTTGATTTTATTTTCAATGTGTAAAATTTGTTAGATCTGTGTTGATGTCTGTGAAATAGTGTGAACTGTCGTATATGTGCTCCCCAAAGGCTGAATGCTGATTATATCTGATCGTTTATTGTGTTCTTTGAATCTTGTGTGGAAATTTTGTTGTGTCTGACCTACATAGGTGGCATTGCAGTTAAGTTTTTGGCACTTGAGTTCATAGAATCGTGACTTTGAGAAAGGGTCTTTTTTGTTTAGGTGCACTTGTTGATGTGTCTCTGCAGTGTGTTGTTCATCCTAAAGGTTAACTAAAACCCTGTTTCCTAAAGATATAACCTACTTTTTATGTGTTATTATTAATGTAGTTGAGAACCAAGTGTGGTGGTTTTCCAGGGACTTTTCTTTTGTTTGTTTAATATTTTATCTACTGTGCCTGGAGGGTGGATGTCTTCTTTCATGATTTGTTTAACAATTCGTGCCTCTTCATTGAAATCCATTGTGCTCATTGGTATGGAAACAGCTCTGTGTATCATTGTATTCAATCCTGCTATTTTTAGTGTGTATGCATGGTTAGACTCGTCAATAGCATGCAACACCTGAGTGGGCTTTCTGTACACTTTGTAAGACAGGTTTCCATTATTCCTGCTGATTGTGGTGTTATTTCCTTATTAGATTCTTGCTCCATTGTGAAGCAGGTGGAATTTTGTAAATAATTTAGTGTGTTTAATAACTGGTGTGCATTAGTGAAGTCATTATCATATGCACATGATGTCGCCTACATACCTGCTCCAGTATAATATTCCTTTTGAATGCTGATACGTTCAGAAGATGTTTTCAAAGTTATTCAAAATAATGTTTGCTATTATACCTTATAATGGTGAGCCCATGGCTAAACCTTCTTTGTGGCAATACATCTTGTCAGTGAATGCAAAGCTATTTTGGTGTAACATTGTTCTAATAAGGCTAATTATTTCTTTGGTTTCCTGCAGTGAAGTATTTTCTTCATGAAGATTTTCGATAATTTAAATGGATACATCTATTGTTACGTTGGTGTACATGTTAGTGATGACGAAGGGTATCTTTAAGCCTTTACCACCCACATTTTTTCTCCGCTTATCCCCAGGTTTCAACCTATTAATTAGGAAACATTCAAACAGAGCACACCGTTTCAGAAAAGGTTAAATATTATAAAAAATATTGATCACAATGTATTCACATTTTCAATAATATTAGAAAGTATGCCATCATTTACAACATTTAACATACCATCATGTCCATTTCTCTATTCATTGAGTCATAAGTTTGTCGGTTCAAACCCCCACCCATGCTGGAGATACTCAACACTGAGGTAGGCTGTATTTGTCACATTCTCATGTTGTCTAAATCCCCCTAAGCCAATAAAGATGAGATTCTGGAAGTGTAATGGTGACCTTGTATATCAACTTTCATTTCCTCTAGCAAGTGTCTTCCCATTCTGTTTCTATTTTACTGAAATGCGCCTGTTTGATTGCTGCATTAATATATACACAATCGGTAATGTCAATGAATAGATTGTCTCCGCCTAACATATGTAAAAATATAACCTATTTCTCATAATACTCTTTTGAAATTATTGATAGGTTCAACATCATCCATATAATCATTGAATAAAGAAACAATATGTTTGTGTTATCTGAATTGCAGCCGCATCATAATCAGGTCCGATTTCTAGATATCCGTTTTCATTTATTTCACAGTTATCAGTAAAATTATCTTTGTTGATATGCTTTTTAATCACTAAGAATTTACCTCCACCCCTGCTCAACAATTCTGTGTCCTTTCTTATGCCGTCATGTTTACGAACTAAACAGCTGACCAGCACTCGCGGAAGTTCAAGACCGTGGCCTATACAACTTCAAGACAAATTCTCACTCTTCTTTTATTTCCTAAGGCTAGTATATTGTACTGCATGTTCATCAATGCCTAATAAACAATTCACCACCAAAAAATACAAAACTATTGCATAGATTGCACGCGTATGCAGATAATGCAGCTGGGTGTTTTCGGGCAATAAGGACCGTAAGGCAAAGTGAACAGTAGGGCACTTTCGCCGGGAAGGGGTTGATTAGTTCTAGGCTGGTTTTAATTTATCTGTCTTCTTTATGTGAGACTTTCTCTTTTAGGATTTTTTCAGTTGTTAACTTAAATTGTAATTTGGCACATCATAATTTACTATTGGTCTAATGGGACATGAGCTTTTGTGTATTTTGGGAATGGTTCTTACTGTGGGGAGTTTGGGATTTTTTGATGGTGAGGCTTTCTTTTTCTTGTTCTGTGAGAATGAAGTCTGTTTGCTGGATAGCTTGTTTTATTTTATTTTGAAATTTATTTGTAGGGTCACATTGTAGTTCTTGAATTCCGTGGTTGTTGATGACAGCTATTGTTTCTTTCTATATACCCAAGAATACAACATAACAAGAAGTGTCAAGAGTATAGATCTTGAATAGCAGTGCACTCGCATCTCAGATATGTTCAGACACCGTTCTCTTCTGTAGTGTCTGTAATTTAGAACTCAACCAGCAAACATTTATTCAGAGAACAGTGTGCATAAGCTGCAGAATTTCACCTTTAAGCAACTCCTGGACAATATCACATCTATAAATTAGCAGTTCACAGTGTTGGGAGTAGATTTTTGCTGTCGAGTCACAATTATTCATTGAATATCCCTCTTCCAACTCTCAAGGTTTTCAAAGACTCTGAGGTGCAAGAATGATGTGCAGGAAGTCACTTTTATGCCAGTATAACTACAGACGTGTGCTGGGATATTCAGCTTCATCAAATACCTCTAGAATGGACCCAAATTACACTCGCCAACATGAAAGTAGAATGTTATCACATCACCATGTAAGCTATCAGATGAAGAGAGACTGAACTGTAAGCCACACATTCAGAAGATTACAATTTACTGTGTTTACAGTAGCAACAGACAGAGAGCAAGGAAAGATGATGACAATAAGTCGCTTCTTCTCCAAAATTAATTCACAGCTTCTCCGCCAAGGCAGAGTTTTACTATGGGATCACCCAACATTAGTGACATTGTAAAGAAGTTTAAATGATGCAAATCTTACCTGGAATTTCTTTTGGAGGAAAAATATGTTCACTATGAGATTCAAAGACCTACTGGCCGTAACCGAATTAAATCCAGCACCCACAATTGTCCTTCAGTTCAGCAGCTACTAGCACTAAAATTGGATAATGTATGATAGGAGATGATGTCAATCCCACAACGATACCATTACCAAACCATGGAGAATAAAAACATAACCATACAACCTACAGAAATCCATTTCAATAAATGCCAGAGGTAATCAATAAACAATAAACAGTCATTTGATGGGTACTTAGCTCATGAAATGTCCTGATGCCTCGATCTTGAAACGCTGCCTGTCACAACTTCATTGGTAGCTGGACCTAACCAAGGTTCCTTCACTATCAAGTCCACAACTTTAATTCAGCTTTTTGCCACTATCAAACATAGCATGCACCGCCATCTACCTAGTAAATGCTAGAGGCCAATTGTCCACTTGGTGACCATAATCTGGAGGCATGTGCCACCAGAACCCCTTTCCTTGCCCCATGAACAAAGTTTCTGTCACTAGTTGGACCTATAGATGTATATAAATACTGTTGTTTGTACTTCCTAAGAGTTGGCTGCCTTGCGTAGCACATTATCACATACTCCCAGACAAAGAAACAAAAGAGAGACATACTTTTTCTAGATGCCCATGTAGCAAATGGCGACTGCTGGGGTTAATATTGGGGAAGCACATAGTAAATTATGCCCCTGCCAAACTTATTCAGCTACTAAGGGTTAAATTCTGATCTCTATAAAGTTATTTGCCATGAGACTCACAAGTGATGCATTTGTTGTTCTTTCAAGCCAGGCTGGTTCCTCTTTGATTTTTACTTGCAGGTCCATTTCACACTGCAACTGAAGGAGTTAGAAGGTACTGGGGTTCTTGATTACTTCCAATGATTTTACACTGAAACATAGCCCAGAGAAATATATTACCTTATTGCAGTCATTGCTACTTAGGTTATCTGTCAACAGACTAAGCATTATGCTTGAAATTTTACATGACCGTCAATATTATGAACATGCCAAAAAGACTCAAAATTTTACATGACTGTTAATATTGTGATCATACCTATTGGACCTCAAGTTTCCTATGACTGATACTATGCACAACAATCTCCATAACAACACTGATAACCATAACAAGAATTCTACATGTGATATCCTAAATGGAAACTTCTCAAAATTTCGAACCCTACTACCATATGTCGCAGCCAACAATGTAAAGAACAACTCAACATTCACAGCGTCACTATTAAATTTAAAACATAGGTAAATAACACAGCAACACAATAATTAAAATTATGCACTACATATTGTAATTTCTTTCTGAAACTAATATCCGCAATTCTTCACCTGCCCTTCAGCAAAATTCTTCACTCCAAAAAATTTTGATAGGTAAGGTAAGTTACGTTATATTGCTACAACACACGAGAAACATATTTGCCGGCACTTGTGACACAAAGGCCAGGAGTTTTCAAAAAGAATGCCAGTTATATGTGTATACAGTTTTAATGCTTAAGTAGAAATAAAATTTAAGAAAATTAAAAATATTAAATGTTAAAAATATGTAGAATGCTGAAACTGAGAAAGATTAGTATTAACTTCTTACTCTTCCCAATTGAGATCTATAATTTTCGCAAAAGTAAATTATGGAACTTGAACCTTACCGACAATAGAGATTGTGGACACAGTGTAAATGATAGAAATCACAATTTCTCAATGAAGAAAATCTGTAGTAGTGACTCCAAGAATAACATCCGACGTCCTAATCCTATCGCCGGGCGTCAAAGTGGGTCGTACTACGCCTCCCTTAACATATCAGGCGAACTAGCAATTTCAAACACCTCCGACATTTAACACAAAATCTGGTCAGACAAAATACGCACGACGGAACTACGTCTCTTACTATCAAATGAATGCAAGTCGAAAAACACAATAAATCTCTACCATTACAATACGTGAACTCAAAAATAAATATACGTGACGAACAATTCTCCACATCGAACACACTCTCATCCTATGCACCGAAGTGTTAGGGAAGCAAAATGAAAATTCCCAACACATATTTACCATTTAGTGGATTCCTTCAAAATAATAATCATCACTACCGCATTCGAAATTCTCAAATCGCCTATCATCAAATCCAACTATATTTATCAATGACCTATCCAGTGAACCAATTCAATACAACCCAACCATGGGTCCAAAGTGCTCTTCGATCCTTGAGGTCGTTCATTATCTTATTATCCATACGGGCTTTACGTAACAGAGATCACTGGATATGTACTACCCAGACTTTAACATTTTACTAGAGTCGTTTTCACTTGGAATCTTTCTATAAATTTTACGATGCTTCACACCATAGTCGTCTCAAATTCGGATTGATTGCGGAAAACAATACAGTCTGCCTCAACACAGCCTGTTTCCTAAATACTTCCTCTACAAAAATATAGCTTGTCTCAAACTCCTTCTTCTCGCTTTATTCCAGCGGTATCTCTCTCATCTCCACATACATATAAATTCATCGCTCTCAAATTCCTTTTCCTTCAAGACCCTTTTTCATACTTCGATCCCCTGGTGAAGACGACAACCATTATTAAACACATCTCTTACTTTACTATTATTACGACTTTCGAACCTCGAGAGTCCAAGAGCACCCAGCGACTTTTCGTATCATTGATATACACGATGTCTCAAAATTTCCTTCCCATTAATGACTGTGACTCTAACAAATTTCACCGAAATCATCTAAATATGCCTGCGATCCTTGTAAAAATATACTGGTTAAATGCACTTTAACATAGAAAAATTTCCTTATCCCGCGGTAGACATTATTATTATTATTATCGACCAACATTTCTGAATTCAACTGGCATCTGAGATTACGATATTCGCCACGACAAATTTACACTTATAACGTTCCAAAAATCCACGCTTGGGATTTTATCTCATCGAACATTCAACACAAAATTTTTACACGTCGCATTTTACCGTTCTTGACATGAACTTTACACACTGAAATTTTCACACGCTGACCAACAATTACAACACCTTTCGCCTGATAATTACGCATATCAACCCGACAATCATCTGGAAAAGTTGGTTGGGACAGACAATGACTAACTAATTACAACATAATATAAAATAGACAGACCTGCACAATGGTGACATTCTCAGCATTCTGATTACATCGTCGCCAGCTGACCTCAGGCTTAGCCGCTCATTTTCACAGATAACATTTTCATTTCCAAAATCTCACTCATACAAACACTACCCTTCACACACACGATATTAAAATTACCACATAAATCAGGCACTTTCTCTGTAACTTGCACCACGAACTTCCCTCGTCCTGCAGTCGACTACAACTGTCTGATGCGTTCCCAGAGTGGTTTCTCTCTCCGTTACCTCAATAAACAGGTGTTCGGCCGATAAGGGAGCAGAACTACTTTGAATAGCTTCCCCCAAGACTCGGCTTCACTTTCAAGTGTACATGAGATGATATAAATAAAACCTGCTGCGTTTATTTCAACCAGCCTACACCTTCCTAGTTCGTCGGCAAACGTTCAAACTTTCCCAATCACTTCTTCTTCTTAACCAAGTATATGGACCTTAGCCACGGACATGTATTTAATTATTGTCGGTCAATCTGGCGCGAATTTCCAATGGCGACGGGCGCAAGCTCCCGCGGCTTCAAGTTCCAGATCGACACTGAAAAATCTACGGTGGGGGGTTTCTTTTATAATTTCAGGAGGGACGCTATCCCCTCTATGAGGCTTGGTTGTGTAATCTGCCAATTTTGCGTCTAATAGACCGATTTTGATAAGACTTGTCCCAGAACTCCGGACAGACTTGCACTTATGTTAGATGTTAATTTTATAATTTTTCTACACTCACAACAGGGTAAATAAATTGTTTCTGCCCGTGCGTTTCGCGCGTTTTCTTCCTTCCCTGACCTTGGCACGTGTAGCTGGTTCGCTGGTCTCACGCTAACATGTACTTAGGCTTAACTGCATTTAAGTTTTTCCCTGGTGTCTCTGTCTTCACGGAGGGTGTACGAATAATTTTGCTTATTTATTTCTTCATTTACTAGATTGCCAAAATCCCTCGTTGTGCAGAATTCCATGAATTTAAAGAATTGTCGGGCACTCGAGTCCCACCGAGGTGTCCCGGCAATTCACGAGCTCGCCGTGAGGGAGAACCTTCCCACGCGACATCGGGGCTCGTAGGAGAGCAACATGGCTGCCTTCAAACATAAAAGTACTTTCTTAATACCAAATAAATGTTGGGGAAAAAAATTTTCTCATCGTGGAATTATGGGTTCAATACATCTTTCAGTCTGTCAAAAGAGGCACCATGGGCCACACACTGAAAAATATTGAGATTTGTACTTCTTTTGCATCTACTAGAGGATGGCAAATCTCTGGCAGAGTAGTGTTTGAAGAAACCAAGACATGATAGCACATACTCTGTTCCTACATACTGCACCAAATCACAACATATCATTTAATCAGTCATCTGCATTTAGATGATAAACAATGTCAAGCTAGAAAATTGTATGCATCCCTTGTATTCATTGATCTACACTATTTACAATAAAAAATGTTCTATTTTATGTGACAGTAGGATATATCAAATATTTTCTGCTACATGGAACAGGATGGAATCATGAATATATTTGAGGGTTTAAAAGACAAGAGAGAGCTTACAGATTCTGTGATTGCTCGCTCTTACAACATGCAGGAGGTACAAATAATGCTTCCTTTCAGTCCATCCGCAGCAGAGGAGTTCTAATAAATTTACAGAAATATGTAGCATCAGGATCTACATACAATAATATGGCAGCTGATCCAGCACAAAACATTCCCATGCCAAGTCACAACATAGCTCCACCTATTAAGAGCTATGTCCAAGGAATTGCTTGCTCATTTAGTACAGTATTATGAACAATATGGTGCTACTTCCACAACATTACGGTGTGCAAGGGACTTTGCTGTGACCTAGACGAAATGCCAGTTGAAGACAGTGGAAACTCACTTCAGACAGTGCCATTTGTACCTACTGTATATCGAAGGCAGAAATCTATGTTGGTGGTTGCAGAGTAGGCTGATCTGTGGTCTGACAGTATGCACTCCAACTGGCCAAGCAAGCAGAGGAGGGGTGGCTATGGTTCCACCGTGTTTCTACACCTCTGCATTTGGGACACAGAAACGGGATGTTCCCCTACCACCGGCTGTCCTGAGATTGGTTTTTCCTTTCGCCTGCAGTAAGGCGAATGATGGGACATTTCCTAGTATATGTCATGGCCACCAAATATCTTGCCCACACCACAAATCTCCTTGCTTAAGATGATGATGCCTGTTGATTAAAAGGGCCTAAAATCTAGTTCATTGTTTTAAGAGAAAGTACAACTAGGCAACCATCCCCTGTATATATTAGTAATCGGAGAGAAGATATGGAAGGGGGCTGACACTAGGAAAAATGATGGTATCAGCTGAGAAGGACCATGCCCTTTGAGGAAAATAAGACTCCCTAGGCCTCCATACATAATACATTCGGGGGCATAAAAGAGCAGGTCGTGATCGAGGTAGATCAGATAGAATAGATGAAAGTGGGGAGCCTGGCACAAGTAAGCGGAAGCAGTGCCAAAATTCAATTAAAGGCTCCGTGGTCGCCTACCCAAGCTCCCAAGTACAGAGCCCACATGGGACCCCTTTTAGTCGTCTCTTACAGCAGGCAGAGGATGCTGTGGCTGTTATTCTACTGCCCCTACCCACAGGGGGACAACTATGATAAGGCTAGTTGCTTTACGTTGCACCGACACAGATAGGTCTTATGACGTTGATGGGACAGGAAAGGCCTAGGAATGGGAAGGAAGCAGCCGTGGCCTTAATTAAGGTACAGCCCCAGCATTTGCCTGGTGTGAAAATGGGAAACCACAGAAAACCATTTTCTGGGCTGCCGATAGTGGGGTTCGAACCTATCTTCCGAATACTGGATACTGGTCGCACTTATGTTTCAAATTATCCGAAATTCATTTGCCTTGGTGTGGTATGTTTTCATGTTCTGGCCTCAGGAGATTAGTAAAACAAGAACAGTAAGGATGCTTACCTCAAATATCTTGTACTTTCTCTTCAAACACGCAAACGAAGATAACAGATATACGCATACAAATCAGAGTAAAGCAAAATGTCACAAACGTCAAAAACGTGGTCGTCCCACGTGGTCCAAGTTGTCAAACTCAAATCGACCAATAGCAATCGGAAGATGTTTCTACCAATAGAAGCTGCCGTATTCGTCACGTGGGCTTAGGGTGAGTGACGTGATGTACAACAGCGCGCCCACGCGAGTGGAGGGCAAAAGTATTCAGTCTGAGCCGGGCCCTCGGAAGGGTAGGACCTATGCCGCTGTCAAACCCTTGCAGGTGGTAGTGGTGGGGGTAAGGTTCGGCAGTACGGTTCACTGCCGTCTCAATCCTTTATATATAGATTGAGACGGCGCTGGTTCGGTTATTGATGTTGGGGAGGAAGGGGCGTTAGCGTTGAAGGAGGGATTGGATATGGGTGGGGTATAGTAGCCATTACTGAATGAAAACAGCTCATTTGCGAGCTTTAATCTGAAAATGCAACAACCCGACATTATAGAGATCACTTTGCAGTTGCTCACAATATTGTAACTTATTTATTACTCTGTACAGAATAACATCATCTGCGAGAAGCCTTATCTCTGATTCCACTTCTTTACACATAGCATTGATATATATAAGAAAACATAAAGGTCCAATAATACTGCCTTGAGGAATTCCCCTCTTAATTTTTACAGGGCAGGATAAAGCTTAACCTTCTATAATTCTGTGAGTTCTATTTTCTTAAAACAGAGCCACCCATTCAGTCACTCTTTTATCTAGTCCAATTGCATTCATTTTTGCCAGTAGTCCCCCATGATCTACCCTATCAAATGCCTTAGACAGGTCAGTCGCGATACAGTCCAATTGACCTCCTGAATCCAGGATATCTGCTATATCTTGCTGGAATCCTACAAGTTGTGCTTCAGTGGAATAAACTTTGTAACAGTATGGCTTCTCTTCTGTGTGTGTCCGCATATGAACAGTTAGGTCGGACTGCCTTTCATTGTGAATGATTTGCCACAGACATTGCAACTGTTTAGTTTCTCGCCTGTATGGGTCCGCATTTGATTGGTCAGACTGCCTTTCCTAGTGAATGATTTGCCACAGACATTGCAGCTGTAAGGCTTCACGCCTGTATGGGTCCGCATATGATCGGTTAGTTTGCCTCTCTTTATGACTCACCTGTATGTCTCCGCATATGTTCGGTAAGATTGCCTCTCTTTATGAATGATTCGCCACAGACATTGGATCTGGTTGGCTTCTCGCCAGTATGGGTCCGCATATGATCCGTCATACTGCCTTTCCTTGTGAATGATTTGCCACAGACATTGCAACTGTAATACTTATCGCCTGTATGGCTCCGCATATGTTCGGTTAGTTTACCTTTCATCATAAATGATTTGCCACAGACATTGTCGCTGTATGGCTTATCGCCTGTATGGGTACGCATAAGATAGGTCAGACTGCGTTTCGTTGTGAATGATTTGCTACAGACATTGCAACTGTAGGGCTTCTCGCCTGAATGGGTCCGCATATGTTCGGTTAGTTTGCCTCTCTTTATGAATGATTTGCCAGACACTACACCTCTATGGCTTCTCGCCTGTATGGGTCCGCAGATGATCGGTCAGAATGCCCTTCCTTATGAATGATTTGTCACAAACATTGCAACTGTATGGCTTCACGCCTGTATGGGTACGCATATGATCAGTCAGACTGCCTTTCGTTACGAATGATTTGCCACAGTCATTGCAGCTATAAGGCTTCTCGCCTGTATGGGCCCGCATATGTTTGGTTAGTTTACATCCCTTTATGAATGATTTGCCACAGACATTGCACCTGTATGGCTTCTCGCCTGTATGGGCCCGCATATGATCGGTCAGAGTGCGTTTCGATGCGAATGATTTGTCACAGACATTGCACTTGTAAAGCATCTCGCGTGTATGGGTCCGCATATGATCGGTCAGATTGCCTTTCTTTATGAATGATTTGTCACAGATATTGAAACTGTAGGGCTTCTCGCCTGTATGAGTCCGCAATGATCGGTTAGTTTGCCTCTCTTGATGAATGATTTGCCACAGACACGGCAACTGTATGGCTTCTCACCTGTATGGGTCCGCATTTGTTCGGTTAGATTGCCTTTCTTCTTGAATGATTTGCCACAAACATTGCAACTGTGTGGCTTCTCGCCTGCAAGGGACCGCATCTGACCGGTTAGACTGCCTTTTTGTATGAATGACTTGCTACAGACATTGCACCTTTTTGGCATCTCTCCTGTATGAGTCAGCTTGTGATAAGATAAACTGCTTTTTTTGACAAATGATTTGCAACATATAGTGTAAAAGTGGGGCTTGTTTCCTGTGTGAATATCCATGTGACCTGCTAGTTTTTTCGAGCTGAAGGATATTCCACAGACGTTGCAGCAGTATCGGTTCTCGCCCGTGTGAGACCGCATAACGTCCGGCCTATTCCTGAAATTTTTATGAGATACTGAGCATTCGTTTATAATCCCACCTTTATTGAATCGCGTGTCCCCAGTCAGCATTTTCCTCTTTGTAAAGCAATTATCAGAAAATACGCACACCTGGAGCGGGTGGATCCTGAGGTGTTTCGACAAGCTGCTTCGGCTACATAACACCTTTCCGCAGTGATCGCACTTGAAGGGTCGATCTTCCTTGTGTCTCTTCAGATGTTGCAAGAGGTCCAACTTCCTAGCCAGGACTTCACTGCACACACTACACCTAAAACTAGATGATCCGCCGTCCGGAGGTTGATGATCTCTATAGCTCACCTCGGGTCTCGAACTACAGTGACAAATTAAAAACATGTGACCAATAGTTCAACAGCCAAATCCACTACAACTCTCACACAGGGGATTTGCTACTGGACATTCCAATCACTGATATCCAGTGCAGAGAGCTCGTTACTCATAAACATTACATTCCTGAGAGTAAACATCATCTGAGGTTAAATTTCAACAGCTCTCACTTGTTACGAGAATATGTTGCGTCTTTTCTTAATCACGGTATCAGGAGCAAGAAACTTGTCTTGGTTTAGAAATGTACGAGTTAATAGACAACCTCATTTGAAGAAAGCATGAGAAGTGGTCCAGCCTAAAAGGGTAAATACTCATACAAGCTATTTAATCCAGCACTTATTATTCTATCGAAATCCGTAGTCTGTTCTCCTACATAAAGAACGGCACATGCTTTGGAGTTTTGATCTTGTTGAAGCACTCTGCGCTTTGTTGCAGGGAAGTAATAATATTTGTAAAGGACCTTGTTCTTGAGGTTGTTTGAGAGAATCTCTGTGCTGTAGATATTAATAAAGTTGAGAACTTTTGCCGACATTGAGCAAGATCTGTTGAAACACGGCTAATCTTTTATGAATGTTATTTTGTCACACAAATACGCATTTTGTATTTGTACATTGTTATATCACTATAGCATTTTATTATGTCACTGTGTAGCTTTTCCGAAATATGTACCTTTGATTTGCAATCAAACATAGCCAACCTATAATAGGACGGTAGGTTTATACAAGGACGTTCATACTTACTACCATGTACTACATCAGTCTACGTCTTAATTTCTGTATTTACCACGGTAGCCACTAATCCTGATGGAATCCTGGCAAAGCTGAAATATAACAAGTATACGACGGCTCTCTCGCTAGCATTGATACTGTCTTTTCTCCTCAAGACACTGCTGTTAAAGACATTATGAAGGCAACACAGAATATGGCATTGGTGGTAGCGTTTTATTACAATGTCCTAATATCCTAATTTTGAAACAAAACGCATCCTATCATGCCCATGAATATTCTTACAAGTATTACTTTAACAATACGGATAGAAGGAGCATGAAAATCAAGGCTTGAGCCAAAATTCGACATGACAAGACGTTGAATTGCACCGTAGTGGATATTGCTGCTATGTAAAAGAAGGAATATTATTCTATTTATTTCAAAAGATCACGGGCAACGTGATTATTTTTAGTGGATTCATAACATAGTTGGATAGCATCCAATTCTGAGCCTGTCTCCCCACCACAGAGTAGTTCTACATATTCTACGGAAGAAGGGCGGGAAATGCAAATTTCTTGGTTAAAGGTGAGATCCGCTTACAACTGCGACATGGGAAAATCGTTCACGCAGGCTAAAATATATCGTAACATGGACTGGTACTTTCCAATTCATGCTCTATGAACTGTATTCACATGGCCCAGTCGAATGCATGACTGGCTCACAAGCAAAGTAATGGGAGGCTCGACCATGTATTGTTACTGCACTCTTTGGAGAAAATAAGTGGACAAATGAAAGGGGGACATTGATTCCAGATATGACAGACTAAATCTCTTGATCATCAAACAAGATATTGATGTTGACACCACTAGACAACAGGGGGCAGAAAATACGACACGGGATGGTATGTCATGCCTTCTGTGGCATATCACACCAAGCAAAGGTGCAAAAGTCTGTAACCCTTCTTCTTTACGTGAATTGATTCCTGTGACAAGTAATTTATCAGGTTCACAATTAGTTTTCAGTAAAATAATGTTTCATTTTGCATTGATAAATATTCTACACCAACCAGCTATATTCCTGTAACACGTGGCGCTTCCCAGGTGACGGATACGGGTTCCCCGCTGGCCTGCCGATGAACTTGAGCAAAATATAAAAGCTCTCGCGTACCAAACATGTACAAAGTTTTTAATGGCAACTTTGGCGGAGATGGAGACGTTCACTAGGGACCAGATGGCGGAACAGGTAAACTAAATTTCTATAAGTTAATGCAGAAAAGAGGGTAGCGTTTCTTCTCTAGAGGAGTGGCTGCAAAAGGCATCTGTTCTCCATGTCCGCACCTGCGTTACTACCTTCCGTCATGAGCACCTAAATGCTTCAAGACAAGCCGGCCGTAAAATAATGCCGTTACACCATTACAGAAATATGTCTCATGGTATCGGAGCCAAGGTTAGTGCAGCCCCTGGAAGGGACGCGCATTGGCAGTGCCCAGTCAGCATGAAAAGTATGCTAGGGTTACCGTCGCACGGGCTGTGACGGCTAACCATGCTAGTACCCCCATTTTGTATCCCATCATTGAATTATGCCGGGGTGAAGTAGCGAATACGCCACTGCACTTGAGAGAAGGCTTGTAGGCATCTGAGAGATGCGGAAAAAAATGGAATGGAGAAAAGTCATGTAAAAAGAGGTGTGGTTACTAACGGGTGCACAACAGAAACCGAAGAACAGCTCATGGTGTTGACATTGTCATATCAGCTAAATTTGACGGTTCAGTTTCCGAGGTGCAAAAGTTTGACAATCGCTTGATGTAAAGCGTCCGCATTGGGGAGAGAAAGAAATTACAATTATTCAGCGCAACGCTCCACAAACTGACGTGCGCATGGAAACCAAAGATGCGTTCTGGGCACTGCCTGACAAGAAGACCGCTGACTATCTTATCGCTGCCGCTGATCTGAATGGACGTGTCAGACCGAGGAAAGAAGAACAATCAGTCCATGGCGTTCACGGATATGGAGAAAAGAACGACGATGCCCAACAAATTCGCGATTATGCAGAAACTGATCACCGCAAACACACGGTTCAAAAAGAGTGATATTCATCTACTCTGTACTACAGTGGCTCCCATCCAATTCGCATTGACTACATCCTTGTGAGAGGGTGAAATCTCGAAGATGTTCTAGAGATAACAGTTGTCCCTTATTAAATCCTTGCGATGCAACAACGACCAGTCATCTAAGCTGTGGATAAAGTCACCAAGAGCCCAATACTTGACAGGAAATAGACAAATTGGGATCAAATGGTTGCCCCTGAAGAAGGAGACTAACGTCGTTGCAAAAGTTACAGAGTCACAAATCACCATAGTTGAAGTGAGCCGGACTAAACTGAAAGACGCCTTTCGCTCTATTCCTGGAACAATTACGTCAGGGCGACGACAACGAAGGATTAAGCATGATATATGGCCAAGGAATGAAGATGTTAAATATGCAGTACGGTTGAAGAAGCAGCTGTACCACGAGTTTCTTGCTCGTTGGAATGCCTATAAGGCAGCCACTCGTAAAATGAAGGAGGTATTTGCCGTAACAAAATCAAACCGGTAGGCAGGTCTATATGTGAAATATGACATGCGCGAATTCGAGCGGAATTTTTAACGGCTAGTCCAATCGAGCCATCGCAAAACGTCAGAAGTCCAACGTTTTTACGGCATCAATGAGGAAACAGACGATCTGCTACTGGACAGGCGGGAAGCGCGAGTACACGGGTGGAACAATTTTGACAACATTTCAATCATGGAATTTCCGTATCTACCAATCCTAATCACCTCAGCTGTTGAAGGTCCAACGTAGGAAAATGACGCCACTAAACTCCAGACTACGCTGAAGGAAATGAAACCAGGGAAAGCCATCTGTCCCGATTATCTTCCAGCAGAGTTTTGTTTCTCTCAATGGGGGGATGCAGCAGTGTGGCTAAAGCAAGCTTTTCAACAATATCATTAAAGAAGGTCAAAAACAAACAGACTAGCGACGGATTATCAATTCAGAAATAAGGGAAGCCCCGCCAATTTTTCTAATCACTCCGCGAACATACTTCTGAGCCTCGCAATGAGAGACTTAGAACAAATCTTCGACAAAAGGATTAGCGATTTAGCCAAACATACAAGAAGCCAAGCTGGATTTGTGTAAAATTGTGGCGCAGTAGGAGAAACCCATGCTGCCGGACTATTACTTGAGAAATACTGTGAAAAGAATAAGATGCTTCATCACAAATGTCTGGACCCTTAGAAGCCCTTCCATCGGGTAATTCATGACCTAATCAGTCAGCCCTACAAGTACATGGCATTCCAGAGCACCTTGCTGAGAGGGTATAATTGCTCTACAAAGAACAAATGAGTTGTGTTCAAGCTGCCGCAGGAGCGTCTGATGACTTCCGCATAACTGTAGGAGTCCATCAAGGCCCCGGCTTATCACCACTGCAGCTTATTCTTGTGATGGACATAATTACCACAAACCTGCGCAGTCCAATACCATGGACACTTCTCTAAGCAAATCATATCATTTGGCTGAAGAGAATAAGCTAGACCTGCAGCGTCAAACAGAAGACTGGAACAATCGACTAGCGCAATAAGCCCCGCGCCCCAACAAGAAAAAGACAGAATACATTGCATTACATCGTCGAGAAGTTGGAACCATGCATGTTGACGTTCAAGATATTGTACGAGTAGAGATATTTAAGTATATTGACTCCACAATCTATGATTATGGCCGACTTACTGATGAAGTCAACTTAAGGATATACAAAGCCTGACTGAAGTGGAGAATGACAACAGGCGCCGTTCCGAACTTTGGACAAAGGGCCATCTCTAAACTAAGTTCTACCGAACTGATATCTGTCCTATCGATATCCATCCTGTCTTTTTCTACGGCAACGAATACTGACCAGCTCTAGAGGTTGAACGCCAAATAAGCATCATGGATACAAAGTTGCTTAGGTGGAAGGCTGGCATAATTAGGCTAGATCACATTTCAAATGATGTTATTAGAAAACGTTTTGGCATTGCAGCGATCCAGAAGAAAATTGGGGAAAGGCGTGTGCGCTGGTTTGGTCATGTGTTGCGTGTAGAGGACGATACATTGGGAAAGTCAGAGTATTACACAGAAAGTCGGTGAAAAGAGGCGCTAGGGACGAACCAAACAGCATAGACTGATAAAGTGCACAACGGCCTGATATATGGAAGACTACATGCAGACATGGGCCGAGACCGAACTAACTGGAGTCAATGAACCACAACACCGCACCCTGCCACCAGATGCAGACTGATGAATATTCTGTTACAAAAATTGAATGCAATGGATATTTTACACATCCTAACATTCAAATTAGTTTATTGTATGTTCAAATTTTCTCCCCTAATGCCTATGTCCGATATCTATAAAAACTTATTCTCACAAAATAGTGTTTGAATGTCTGAACGCTTCTGGATTTCGTGTTTAAGTGACTCCTATAAATGCATTGTGAAGAAAAATTTATAACTCAAAAAAATAAAAAATGGGTATATCTGTGTTAAATGGGAAGGACAGTTTGAATATCCGGTGAAATTCTACGAGTACCTACAAGAGGGGAGTCCGTCAGTGTATTCTAGCCTGAATAGAATTTTGCAATTCATATTTCTGCTTACATACGTCATAGACAGCAGACGATCATATTAATCAGTTTGTTATTTTCACTCCGATCACACCTATAAATATGAAGACCATGGAGGAGTGGCACAAAGTGGTCAGCTCAGGGCCATGTGACACTCAACGCTCTAAAGCTGGAAGGAAGCCACATAACTAAGTGGTTAGTTCAGGACCATGTGTCTACACAAACGGAAGTAAGCCTCATCACTATTTAGATCAGGACGATGTGTGTCTCCACAAATGGAAGGTAATCTCATCACTAATTGGTAATCTCAGAAATACGTGTATTTCCACAAGTCAGCAATTAGGAAATTTTATGAATCTTAAAATCTTTTCTTATGTAATTCAATACCCAACTGGCATGGCAAATAGTTTAGACATTTTAAAGGAAGTCATTTAAGTTGCGGCATGATATTTGTAGACTGCTGAAATGAGAGTGAGGAAACAATAGCGCCTGAGGTGAGATATAAAACAAAGTGGGAAGTAGCAGATAAGATCCGGTCGACTGAATCCTTCAGAAGCATCTAAAATCTATGATGTAAAATGGACTAAGCTACGTAGACAATGGACTGTCCTCTGACATATATACCAAGGAAAAAGAAGACACATAAAATGCATGTCGCTTTGCTGGTCTCTGCACAAAATATGTTTAGAAAGTAGAAAGCTAATTTAGACTCCATCAAAAATAGAAATATGATTTTGTGTGTGAAAAGGATTCATAAGCAACATTTTTACTGGTGGTCATAATACAAGATTGTTCCCTAACGTAGCCTATTGTGTCCTGTTACACATGAATGACAAAGAAACAGAGAGTGTGAGCTGGTACTTGGTAGTTCTGAGGACCGACATGGATATTTCTTGCCACTAGTTGTGAAAGTACAGTAGGAACAAGTCAGTTCATCACATAAGAGCCGAGAAGACTCTAACCACTCACAAAATCAAATAAACCATTCAGAATTCATAGTTTCCATCACAAATCTGGTTTGAAGTCAAACCTTACGCTATGACTAGCCATCGCATGACCTGCTGATACAAGGGCTTGGTTAAGAGCACCAATCCGAGACTATACAATCATTTCCCACGGATTATCAAAGATCATTTCACACAGTAACCAACAAAGGTGTGACAGCAAGAAATTAATTAGCAATGTCACAATTACAGTTCAAAAACACTACTGCATTAAATGTTTTAAAACAGGACATACACTTGTGGTACTTTGTAAGGTCAATGGGAATAATTACACTTATGAAAGAATATTATATCACTACGTTATTAAGTTATTATTATTATTATTATTATTATTATTATTATTATTATTATTATTATTATTAGCATAGGGCAACAAGTTAGATACATATATAGAAATAGATAGTGTTTACAAATGTACACAGACAAGAAACATGTTTTATAGCAGAATGTCCAGTTGAGAGATCCTCTGTATGGCTTCCTCTGTTGGTTTCAAAAAGTCACTCGGGCTACCTGTGTAGGAATGTCGTGTACATTCACTTACAATATGGGGATCATCTGTCGAGATGCACCACAGTCGCACTCTGGTGATGAGATATATTTCCACTTATAAAAGGCATCCCTGCGTCGTCCATGATTGGTTCTCACCCAATTCAGAATGGTCCAAATCTTACGTGGTAGATGATGTTCACCAGGAAGATGTTGTGTAAGGAACGGTCTGTGGCAACTTTCCAGCGACATCTCCATTCTTCTAAAGAGTGAAAATTCCCATCAGCCAATGCGGCAGCATCATGCAAAGATGGATGTCGTGACTCCAACCTCGTTACCTTGAGAACAGGAATATCATCCAAAACAGGCAGTTGAGACTTCATTTCTATCTTCTTGAACTCTCGGTTGGGAGCATTTTATCTTTCTAAAACAGGTGGCATTATACCTGACAGAATTGGGAACCAATAAAGGGATGTGGACTGGACAGTACCAGATATTAACCGCAAGCTAACATTCAGTTCAGTACCAATTAGTTTTGTATGTGGGCTATCCACCCAAACTGGTGCACAGTACTCACCACACGAGAATACCAGTCCCAAAGCAGATCATAAAGTCTTTGCTGATGAACCCCAACTTGAGCCATACAATTTCTGAAGGATAATATTACGTGTTTTGAGCTTTTTTGACAGATTCATAAGATGTTGTTTGTAACATAGTGTGCGATCAAGTGTAATCCACAAATATTTGGGATAGCTGCTATGCCGAAGTTCTTGGTGACAAAAACGTATGTGAAGTTTAATGCCAGCTTGGCGATTATTCAGGTGAAAACATGACACTTCTGTTTTCTCAGAGTTAGGACACAGTTGCCATTTCTTGAAGTACGTTTCAAGTGAAATCAGGTCTCTTTGTAGCGCTTCTTCTGTCACACTCAGGTATCGATTTTGAGTGGCTAGTGTTATGATATCAGCATAACAAAATGTTTGCGATGATGTTTCTGGGAGATCGGAAATATACAAATTGAACAGTAGGGGAGACAGTACCGATCCTTCAGGTAATCCATATTTGAGCTTCCTTTCTCTACTCATACTATTTCCCATACACACTCGAAATCTTCTGTCATTGAGCATATTGCTTATAACCTGCACGATGGTCCTACGGGGTGCAATTCGGAGAATCTTGTAAATTAATCCTTCCCTCCAGACTGCGTCAAATGCTGCTGTAAGATCAATGAATACAGCTGAGGTCTTGAGTTGTTTCTGGAAACCTGCTTCCATGTGGAATGTCAGTGAAAGCACTTGATCGCAGCAGCTGCGATTTGGCCTGAATCCAGCTTGATCAACTGTAATACGCTGAAAAATAGTTGCGCTGATTCTGTTGTGGAATAGCCTCTCAAAAAGAAGGGCAACTGGTCTATAACTGCTTGGGTCATTGGCAGGCTTACCTGGTTTCAAGATGGAAATCACTTTCGTTCGTTTGAATTCTGCCGGGAGTTGTCTGTTCTATAGAAGGTCGGTAAAAAACCTTAACAGCCAACTTCTTGCATTCTTCCCTAAATGAATGCGAAATTCTGGATGAATGTCGTCAAAATTTGGAGCTGTACTTGGTTGAACGTCTTTGAGAGCAGCATTGATGTCTTGCACCGTAAGCGGTTGTGAATACCTTGATGTGCGTGGTGTTCTTTATTCCAGAGTTTGGAGCTGGCGCCGTATGTATTTGGTATGTTTCTTATCTGATGGAGTTTGGGAAGTTGTGACGATGTGAGATGCTACTTCATCCGGAGTAACTCCAGGCTGTTGCTTCACCAAAGGTGTCCTTCCTCCAAGTTTTCTGCGGTGCCCCCAAGATCTTCTACTGGAATGAGTTAGGTCGATATTCTCCACTGTCTCAATCCACCGTTCTCTCCGGGTAGTATCCATGCTGGAAAGAAGTTCATCAGCTATGTCTTCATCACCAGTCTGCCGATATTCGTTATAGAGTGCATCAGTCTCTACATTCCAACCAGGGATGTATTCTTTTCTATGGCATACTCTTCTTAGCCGCCATCATAACTGCATCTACGAAACGCTTGTAATTGTGCTTGGGAGCAATCCACCGAACACATTTATCCAGTTCAGTGGTGAATGTTGACGAATTTGCTTTTCTGAAGTTCCTCCGAGCATGTGGTATTGACCGTACAACAGGAATGTTGATGCCAATGTCCGCTATAATGGGGCGATGTAGACTGTGGGGAAAATGTATTACCACTTTACAACTGGTGTGTAAGGACTGTCCTACCTCATTGCAGCTAACAAAACACAGGTCAAGGTTGGAATCCCTATTCCATGCAGCTGATTGGAAAGTACCAAGATGTTTTGGGTCAAAAATCAGATGGAGATTGTTCATTTCTGTCCATTCTACGAGTTTCGTTCCACATTCACTGTTATTCGAGTACTTCCATAGTTCGTGATGGCTGTTGAAGTCGTCTATATAAAGTGCAGGGTGTTGAGCAGTAGGTAGAACGGTACTTGGCCACTTTGCGTTTGGGGGTTTATAAATGTTAAAAATAGTAACATCTGCCACTCGCACAGCAACACAATGGATGTCTTCGTCTTTGTTTTGAAAGAGCAGTGAGGCATCTTGGATATTATTACGAACATAAGTAGCTATACCATGTGCACTGTGATATGATGCACCAAGAGCTGTGAAACCATTAATGCGGCCCCTTTTCCGAAACTCTTCTTCATTGGCTGTATCGGTTTCCTGTATAGCCACAAAATCTATCTTATTATCCAGGATAACTTTGGATGGGTAGTGACATCTATGTTAAGCTGGAAGACACGGATGAAAGGTCCAATCCTTCTTGTCTGGTAGCTCTGAGAACAGCTATTTCCATGAAATACTTTAGTCATTGCTGGGAGATATTTAAAAGATAGGTCCAGCAGCCACAGTTATTGCTTTCTTAGTACCACCCGGGGGTCACATATAGGGCACTTGGAGGTTAAACCTACGGACGTGAAGCAATAATGTACCCCCTATTTATCTACTTTTACGAAATAATAAATTCACTTACTTAAAGAATTCTGAATTTTTTAAGCAAAATTTAAAACTCCACTTGTACCAGTCTATTTTATTAGATTATACTCATTGTGTAGGCATGTTTTCAATCAACACACTAGAACCACCTGACTGACAATGAACACTAAAATGAATCAGCAAGTGTGATCACATCACTGGAATGAACATGAATACAATACCACAATTTTTTTACACTTGCAACAATGCATAAGTTTTATTTGCAAACTATGATATCAAAGATGTAGCATTAATGATCTCAACGTTTCATTTCTACAACACATTATCTGCTTTGGCGTCCACAAATGGAGGAATCTGACTTAACACACAAGAGAACAGAAATTACCAGAAAAAAGGAATCTAACCAAATAATTTTAAAATGACATTCTCTGAGTTACCACATTATTGAACTCAGCCATAATTATATTGATTAATGAAACTGATTATGTTAGTTTGAAGTAATTGTTGTTTAAAATGTACATAAAACTTAATAATTTTGAATTTGTATATGTAATTTATAATCTACAAACATCGCTTTTTCTGTGTGTCACTGTTGGTATGAACGTAAAAAAAACTTACACAGAATATCTGGAAGCAATAGTTTCAGAAGGCATTTCAGATGATAAGAATGTGATGAACAAATGATGCAGAGAAAGTGAAAAAAGAACACATTTTTCGTGGTTGTTTAAAGGTGTTGTAAACAAATACACTTCAAAAATATCAAGCTTTACCAAGGATTTTTTTTGTAGATATACATTCAATAAATCTACATGACGGAACATTAATTCTGATCTTAAATAACCTGAATATTTTAGATAATTTTAACAGGTGGAATTTGAAGATATTAGTGTTTAAATGTAATCTTGTAAAGAAAGGATTAGACTGATGAAAACGGCCAGTTTTTGGAGATAAACCAACCACTACTGAACACAGCTGTGAATAGGTACAACATATTCCATATTGTATATAATTTGTAGTGTACGTACTTTGTTTCTTCTTTGATGTATGGCAAGAGCTGATCATCAGTATGTTCTTCTATGAATATTTCCTCCTTAGTATATTCAGAAGGCTATAAGTAAGAAATAAGAAAAGTAGAATAAAGAAGGGAAAAATATATAGTCCTAAACCAGAAACAGCTGAGATAATAAATTTCATAGTGGCACAATAAGAGTATAATTAATTTACACCCCATTTAAAAATTATATAATTGAAAGGAACAATCAAATCAAAATTACTTTAAATGCAAGTGAGGTGTCTAACTTGTTGGCAAATGGTACACAAAAATACATTATTATCAAGCACTAAATTTTAAAAGAACAGAGAAGAAAACAATTTTGCAAATACAATATTATACAATATATGCTATTTTTTTCTATTAAGCACACAGCTCGTCCTTAATAAATGTATATAATTAACAAAATTTTACTCATAATATATTCTGTGTTACAAACATAATCAACACGTATACAACTTGTGCAGCTACTTCAAATAATAGTATACAATTTCTATTAGATTAAAATTTTCATTGCATTTATTTATTTTATTTTTACTGTTTTGGGGACCTAACTAGCATAATGACCTGCTGCGTTTTAACCCGAGCCCTTTCGCCACTGATTTTCAAACAACTGATAAGATAGATAAGAACATGAAAAGGAAAACACTGTTGGATAGCAGTAGACATGGTAGCACAGAACAGGAGGAACATTTGTAAATATGTAAATTTAAAATTATCTACATATTTGTGAATATTCAGCAGAGTATATGTACACATACACGTATGGGTGGAGGCACTTCTGTGTATGTGTACATGTACAATTTAAGGAAAATAAATAATAATAAACACTATCTACAAATCATAACCCAATACCATTCCTTGCTTATGTTTCTCTTTGTATTGATCCTAATACCACAATGACTAGCTATTATCTTCATTGTCTTATATTCACATTCCACTGTTCCCATTTTTCTATACATGACTTGACTTGTTACTTCTTCGTTCATTTCCATGTTCCTATATATATTCTTTCTGAAACACTTCACTGTAATATCAAATAATCCCACATTATTCCCACCACTTTTCCAACAAGAGGACAATGTTTATATCACAAGCATAGAAATATCCATCGTCCCTCTCTGTACACCACATTAAGACCAGAATACATAAATCAGTCAATGTCCCAATCAATGAATAAATCAAACAACAGCATTTAGGGATGTTGGTTGTTTATGTAGAAAAAGATTGTAGAAATTTATGAAAAAACTCTCACGGTAAATTATTTCAATCACTAAATCATCTTCCTACAAGTGAACATTTGCCAAAATTAGTCCCCATGAATTCCAACTTATCTTCATGTTGTGACCTTTCCTATACTTCAACAACATGACTTAAATGTATTCATCAACTAATGTCATTCCAAGCCATCTCTCCAATGACATCTCAGAATATACTGCTTAATTGAAGACCTTGTCTCCTTTCTCCAAGTCTTCCCAGCTGAATCCTTGCAACATCTCTGTAACACAACTCTTTTGTTAGAAATCAACCACAAGAAATGGAGCTATTCCTGTGGAGTATTTCCTATTCTCTAATCAAGTAATACTGGTGATGGTCTCATACTCTCATTGTGGTTTTGCTGCAGATTTATATGCCCTATCCTTTACAACCCCTAAATAACCTCATAATCATATTAAGAGACCTGCAAATTTTATTTCTGATACGTTTATGTGATTACCACAATGAAAATATACCCTTAATAAGAATAACTAGGTACCTACAGAGATCCCCATGAACAACTTTCACCCCATCAACACAATAATTAAATTAGAGAGGACTCTTTCTATTTGTGAAGCACAGAATCTGACTTTTCACCCCATTTACCAATATAGCATTGCCCGATGTCCATCTTACAATATTGTCAAGGTCTTTTTGCAGTTACTCACAATCCTGAAACTTAGTCATTACATTTTTTTGGTAGTTGTTTTACGTCGCACCGACACAGATAGGTCTTACGGCGACGAAGGGACAGGAAAGGGCTAGGAGTGGGAAGGAAGCGGCCGTGGCCTTAATCCTTAGTTATTACAAAGAGCTTCATCAGTTTTTCAGTTCATTATTCATATTGTTTATATATATATCAGAAAATAGAGGTCTCACAGTACTGCCCTGTGGGACCCAATCCCATAATTGTTACAGGATCAAATAAAGCTTCAACTACTCTAATACTCTGAGTTCTATTTTCTACAAATACACCAGACGTGGCCAAATTTTCATGGTAAATGGTATATTTCTATCTTTATGTAATTTATCGACCTTTATAGTTTAATCCTTGAACATTGTTTGGTGGTAAAGTTACCACTTGGGATATCCCTGCCCACATTATTGTATTTTTTCATATAGTGGCTACAGTGAGAACCACAATGTAATTTCATTATTCAGATGGTTTTGTGTCATATTTTGTTAGTGAACATATTCTGTTGTTTATCGTCTATATCTGCATATTGTTGCTGTATGGAAGTAAATAATGCGACCTATTGTTAATACTGTGCATTCTGTAAATTACGTGCGTTATTGATACTATTCACGAGTTCAGTTGATATGTCTTAAGAGTGGTACTAGAGAACTGTCAAATTTTGAGGTTATGGGGAGACAAAATGACCTTTCGCCAAGAAAGGCATTGTCAGAGAGCTACTTGTTGAGAAACGTTATTCACAGCAAGAGGTAGATTCTAGGTTGCAAATATTACAGCAATCTGTAAGTAGAATTTTAAAATGTGAAGATAAGGGGAAGGCAAAATGTCAACAACGTGTTGGAAACTGTGGGCGAAAGAAGAAACTAACCCCAAGGAGGAAGAAAAACTGCTTAATTTGTTAGTAAACTACCGCAAGGTTACTAGTTTGGATTTACGTATGAAATTATAAGAGTACGGGTCATTGGTACCAGCCAGGACTTTGAGACGAGAGCTGTTTAATGCTAGATTGAGAGCAAGACGACCTCTAAGAAAAGCGAAGATTACTCCTGCTATGGCTGAAAATATGTTCCAGTGGGATACGACTCTCCAGAATTGGTTATGTGAAGATTGGAAACAGGCAAGTCCATGACAATTGCTGTAATTCCTTAATTATCATTCATTATTCAATTTTAACCCAATCTAAGTGATGTAACTGTACAGTACAGTAACTGTGTGAAATTTTTCTTCCAAACCGTACAGCTTATTGCATTTAATGCTAGGCTTATTTGTTTCATTTATTTCAGGTTTGTTTTAGCGGCGAATCGGTATTTCCTGTAGAATAAGAGACAAGTCCATGTGTCAGAAGGTGAAGCATTCCATCCAGATTGAGTGAAGCAGAGAGTGAAACATCCAACTTCAGTGATGGTCTGGAATGTGTATTCTTGGTACGGCTGTGGACAATTATATATTGTAGAAGGAACTATGTGGCGTGAACTATATAGAATTAAGAACCCGTTTGGTACCTCAGATGCAAGAGTGGTTTGGCCAAAGTGGATTTATTTTTATGCAAGATGGGCCTCCTTGCCACAAAGTCTAGAAACAGTCCAGACATGAACCCCATAGAACATCCTTAGGCGATAGCAAAGAAAAGTACGAAAAGCGAATATAACGACAGAAATTGGCTTCATTGAGAAGCTCGTTCAGATCTGGTGTCATGATGACGATTTAAAGAGTCAGTGTAAAATACTGTTTGAGGGTATGCCCAGTCTAATCAAGTCACACACGAAAGCTAAGTGGGTGCTTACCAAGTACTAAAGTCATCATCTTAAAAATTGGTAACATCTTATGCTTTCAATTCTCAATTTTTAATGTTTAATAATTTGGCCTCGTCTTTATAGTCACCCATTTAGCCACAATTTTATCTATCCCAACCACACTAATTTCTGTCAGTAATTTCACAAGATCCACCCTATGAAAATCCTTATAGATATGTCAATCGTGATACATTAGACCACATGAATCTAATATATCTGCTATATCTTGGTGGAATCTACAAGATGAGCTTCAGTGGAAAAATATTTCTGAAACCTGAACTACCATCCATCGAACCAGTTTGTAATTTCGTAAATGTGTATAATATGATCAGAAAGAATGCATTCCAAGCGCTTGCATGCAACCCCAGTCAAGTTGACTAGTGTGTAATTACTGGCTTTATGTTTAGCACATGTTCTTTATACACAGGGTGCTACTACACTAATTATTAATTCATCTTGTATAGCTGATTCACACATACACTAGTCAATATCTTAAAGAACTGACTTTCGTATATGCCCAGAAATTTTACCAATCCCAGCAGCATTTCTAGTTTTAAATTTTTGTATAATATTTTCAATGTTTTTTATAGTGGACATTGCAAAGTAGTTTCAAAAGATTGGATGAAATTGCCAACTGCGTCAGGTACAGCAAAAGGACACCGACCAAACCATTCGTGACATATCCTATGCTCATTTGCTGGTGAACGTTGTCTTTTTTTCTTATGTGATGCAGGACTGCAATGCCCATCGACTAATGGCGTATACACATTTCCATGTTGTGTAATTGCTACTCCATACCTTTCTCAGTACGTCGACATTCAACACCATACACAGCAACAAGACGTACTGACATGCATTATATTCTGAACTTCAGACGTAGTGTTATAATTCAGTCACAGTGTGTGCCTGTGACTTCCCTTCATCTCATCCACGCTGCCTGTATCATAAACCGCACTTCAACATCTACCCACTAACAGTCTGTAGGCAAGATCCTAGGTACCTGAATCAATTTGGATGGAGCCATTAGATGGTTCGGATGACTCCAGGTATTCACTCGTCCTTTTGTTCATTCTAAGTTTGTATTGTGAAAAACAGGTATTCAATCTTCACCTTGATGCCGCAGTCCCATTCCGGGTCTATCAGCAAGTGCAACATCACCTGCATATAACAGAGTCCTACAAACACCCCTTTGCAAGTCCCATGTGCTGGTGTCCATGCTGAGGACAAAGAGCAATGGGGACAGAGTGGAAGATTGGTGTACACACAAACTTTCAATGAGAAGCTCTCCGAGACGTTGACAGCGCAACATACACAACCTCTGGTGTTCGTGTATAGCATCCTGATCTAAATTATAAACATTTCTGGTACACCATGGTCATGAGTGCAGACCAGATCACACGGTGTGGAACACGGGCTGTCATCAAACAACTCTCAATAACTATTGATCCGCATTTAGGGCTGTCGCGCAGGTGGCGGATTCACCATCTGTTTTTTCCTAGCCTTCTCTTATATGATTCCAAAGAAATTAGAAATTAATCGAACATCTCCCTTGGTAAGTTATTCCACTCCCTAAATCCAATTTCTATAAACGAATATTTGCCCCAATCTGTCCTCTTGAATTCCAACTTTATCTTCATATTGTGATCTTTAAAGACACCATCCAAACTTGTTCGTCTGCCGATGTCATTCCACGCCATCTCTACACTGACAGCTCGGAACATACCACGTAGTCGAGCAACTCGTCTCCTTTCTACCAAGTTTTCCCAGCCCAAACTTCGCAACATTTTTGTTACGCTACTCTTTTGTCGGAAATCACCCAGAACAAATCGAGCTGCTTTTCTTTGGATTTTTTCCAGTTCTTGAATCAAGTAATATTGGTGAGGGTTCCATATACTGGAACCATATTCCAGTTGTGGTCTTACCAGAGATGTATATGCCCTCTCCTTTACATCCTTACTACAACCCCTAAACACCGTCATAACCATGTGCAGAGATCTGTATCCTTTATTTACAATCCCATTTATGTGATTACCCCAATGAAGATCTTTCCTTATATTAACACCCAGATACTTACAATGATCCTCAAAAGGAACTTTCAGCCCATCAACGCAGTAATTAAAACTGAAAGGACTTTTTCTATTTGTGAAACTCACAACCTGACTTTTAACCCCGTTCATCATCATAACATTGCCTACTGTCCATCTCACAAAATTATCGTAGTCATTTTGCAATTGCTCACAATCTTGTAACTTATTTATTACTCTGTAAAGAATAACATCATCTGCAAAAAGCCTTATCTCAGATTCCACTTCTTTACACATATCATTCATATATACACAAACATAAAGGTCATATAATACTGCCTTGAGGAATTCCCCTCTTAATTATAACAGGGACAGATAAAGCTTCACCGACTCTAATCCTCTGAGTTCTATTTTCTAGAAACATAGCCACCCATTTAGTCACTCTTTTGTCAAGTTCAGGTGCACTCATTTTTGCCTGTATTCTCCCGCGATACAGTCCATTTGACCTCCTGAATCCAGAATATCTGCTATATCTTACTGGAAACCTACAAGTTGAGCTTCAGTGGAATAACCTTTCCTAAACCCAAACTGCCTTGTATGAAACCAGTTATTAATTTCACAATCATGTCTAAGAAAAACAGAAACAACGCTTTACCAAAGTTTACATGCAATGCATGTCAAACTGACTGGCCTGTAATTTTCAGCCTTATGTCTATCACCCTTTCCTTTATACACAGGGGCTACTATAGCAACTCTCCATTCATCTGGTAGAGCTCCTTCATGCAAACAACAATCAAATACGTACTTCAGATATGGTACTATACCCCAACCCATTGTCTTTAGTATATCCCCCGAAACCTTATCAATTCTTGCTGCTTTTCTAGTTTTCAACTTGTGTATCTTACTGTAAATGACATTGTTGTCATTGGTAAATTTTAATACATCTTTAGTTTTAGTCACCTTCTCTATCTGGACATCCTTGTAACCAACAATCTTTACATACTGTTGACTGAATACTTCTGCCTTTTGAAGATCCTCGCATACACACTCCCCTTGTTCATTAATGATTCCAGGAATGTCCTTCTTGGAACCTGCTTCTGCCTTAAAGTACCTATACATAGTCTTCCATTTTTCACTAAAATTTGTACGACCGCCAATTGTGCTTGCCATATTATTATCCCTAGCTGCCTTCTTTGCTAGATTCAATTTCCTAGTAAGTTCCTTCAATTTCTTCTTACTTCCACAGCCATTTCTAACTCTATTTCTTTTCAACCTGCACTGCCTCCTTAGTCTATTTACTTCTCTGTTATAATATAGTGGATCTTTACCATTCCTTAAAACCTTTAAGGTACAAACCTATAATCACATTCCTCAACAATTACTTTAAACCCATCCCAGAGTCTGTTTACATTTTTATTTACCGTTTTCCACCTATCATAGTTACTTTTTAAAACTCCCTCATGCCTGTTTTATCAGCCATATGGTACTGCCTAATAGTCCTAATTTTAATACGTTCCTTTCCTTCGCATTCATGTTTAACTACCACAAAAACAGCTTCGTGATCACTAATACCATCTATTACTTCGGTTTCTCTATAGAGCTCATCTGGTTTTACCAGCACCACATCCAGAATATTCTTCCCTCTAGTTGGTTACATCACTTTCTAAATCAGATGCCCTTCCCATGTTAACTTATTTGCCATTTGCTGGTCACGCTTCCGGTCGTTCGCATTACCTTCCCAATTGACATTTGGTAAATTGAGATCACCCACTAAATCACGCTCCTTTCCTTATCGCCTCCCACATAGCTGATTATCTTATCAAATTATTCTGAATCAACATCTGCGCTACATTCCTGGTCTGTACACTCCAAACACATCAAGTTGCCTATTATCTTTAGACATGAGCCTTACACCTAGAATTTCATGTTTCTCGTCTTTGACTTTTTCGTAGCTTACAAATTCTTCTTTCACTAGGATGAGTACTCACCCCTCCTACCATTCCTATCCTATCTCTACGATTCACACTCCAGTTCCGTGAGAAAATATCTGCATCATTTATATCGTTTCTCAGCCATGATTCAACTCCTATTACAATATCTGGTGAGTATACACTGACTGAGCAAATTTCATGGGATAGCGGAGCACTGATGTGCAGGTGTGTTGTATGCGCACCACAAGCCCCCTGTGCCAGCGGCAGTTGTATAGGAGACCTTGTGAGCAGTGGCTGTGCATGTGACAGGTGTAACATGGAACGTCGTCGTGAGATGACACCGTTCGAACGGGGTATGGTGGTCGGTGCCCGACGGATGGGAAGTGCGATTTCGGAAGTGGTGCGGGAATTCGGCTTCACACGATCAACCGTGTCCAGAGTGTATCGTGAATGGTTGAATGCGGGTGACACCGTCCACAACAGACGAACGACCGGCCGTCCAGCCACTTCCGATGACCGTGACCGGCAACATCTGAGACGGATTGTCAGTTGTGACAGACGGGCAACCTTGCAACATATCACGGCTCAATTCAACACAGGCCGTGCTAGACATCTCTCCCACTGGACAATCCGTAGGAACATGGGTTCTATGGAGTATGGGAGCCGGCGCCGCACACGGGTGCCACTGTCAACCTAACGTCATTGGGCACAACGACGCGCATTTGTCACCAGTCACCAGGGATGGATACTGGAATAATGGCGTAACGTGATATTGTCGAATGAATCACGATTTCAACTGCACTATGCCGATGGAATGCATCGTGTATGGCGCAGACCACATGAAGCGATGGATTCCACCTGCCAATAAGGTGTGCTCCAGGGCGCTGGTGTCTCTGTTATGGTGTAGGGTGCATTTAGTTGATGGGCCTCCTAGTTGTTCTGGAAGAGAATTTGAATGGTACGCGGCATGTTGAGCTGCTCGGAGACCATCTCCAACCATTCTTGACCTTCCAGCGCCAAGACGGTTCTACGGTGTTTCAAGATGATAACGCGCCAACCCATCGCTCCCACGTCGCCCGGGAATGGTTCCAGGAACATGCAGCGGAGGTCCAACGACTGCCATGGCCACCCAGGAGGCCCGATATGAACCCTGTCGAGCATATCTGGGATGTCGTGGAACGCAGGCTCCATGCCATGGATCCTGCACCCACGAACAGACCAGCTTTGGCGGCCGCTCTGCAAACGATTTGGTGTCAGTTGCGTCCATAGGAATACCAGGGACTTGTCCACTCACTTTCACGGCGTCTCATTGCAGTTCGCAGGTCCAGAGGAGGCCCCACACGCTATTACGTGACTATCCCATGACATTTGCTAAGTCAGTATATATATATTAAATTACTTAATTCATTTCTTTACAATACTTAGACAGATCCGCACTAACAAGTTTTTGTCATCCCTACTTGACTTCCAGTTCCCTGTTCCCTTATCACCGCTCCCCGTTTCCCTGAATTTACCTCCCTATAACCCTCCTAAAAAAATTCATAACTTATATGTACCACTGCGGTGTAAGTGGAAGCCATCTGAGCGCAGATCCATATCTCCTACCCAACCATTAAGATCTAGAAATCTCACTCCCAGTTTCCCTCATACCCACTCCATAGTCTCATTTAAATCCCCAATCACCTTCCAGTCAGTGTCACTCCTACACAGTATTCCAGTGATAACAATCTCCGCTTCCGTAACTTCATGCATGCTGCATTTACCAGATCCCTAACTATGTTGGTACTTATACCTGCTTGTCCTACGTTGTTAGTACCAACGTGAAACGCCAAGACCTTCTCCTTTCCCTCTTCCTTTTCTACTTTCCTCAACATCTGCCTTAACCTAATTCCTGGAAAACACTCTACCCTGGTTCCCTTTCCTCCACACACATTCCCCACATGTCTAACGATGGAAGCCCCCAGGACCAGAGCCTCAACCCTACCCCACCTCATTTAATCCCGTCTCCTCATGGTCAGGCCTATCATCCCTGACAGCTGCAGAAGCTACTTCCTCCGTCCTTTTCTCCATCCCATGACCCTGTTCCACCTGTCTTTTTCTATCCACTACTCCACATTTCCCTTTCCTACCTTTTCCCTTCCTCCTACTTCCACACTCCTCAGCAACAGTTCCCTGTTCATCTTCCCTCGGTTATTCTACCTGCAGTGACTCATACCGATTTCTCACAGACACCTGTCCTGAATTCTGATCCTGAATGGAGCCCTTAGCCTGCAATTTCCTTCCACTTAAAACATTAAACCACATGTATTCTATAGTTCCCCCCTTTCTTTCTCTTCCATTCCCTCATTTACAGCTACTGTATCGTGTACATTGTTTGAGGGAGGCCTACTTTCATTCCAGTCCTCTGAGAGAATCCTAGTTATCTCCCTCAAACTCTCCAACTCCTCCCTCATACTCCTTAATGCCTGGCCACATCCACAGTTCCTACACTTGGACTCCATAGCCATTCTTTACTGAATAATGAAAATAAAAGGAAAAATAAGATGACTTATTCTGTGCAAAATATAAATGAAAGGAAGGAAATATTGCCTAGGATAGTTCACAAAGATCACACGACAATAAGGTAGTGAATATAGGCTACTACTACACTACAACACTACTTAGTTGTACGATTTTTTTCCTACAACACCCTAACAGGATGAAAATTGCTGTTAATTATTGAAAACAGAAAATGGTACACATGAATTACATAATTCTAAACTGCAGTTAAGTCTACCATAATGTCTACAACAGAATTCTGGTAAGAGAGTTATCACAGATACTACAGACACTATAGTACACAAATACTCGTATTTCACAGTAATAAAATAAACACACTAATATCTAATAAGATACTATAGTACACTACAATAATTTTAAACAAAGTTCAGACTACGTTCAGATACTACAATACACTGCAATAATTTTAAACTACGTTCAGACGTATTCCTAATGACAACAGGTTATTACTAAGCACAAACAGAAATGGAAGTTACAATTGAAGTTTGAAATTCGCAAGACTACTCAAAATAAAAGAATAAGCAATCTAATTTCTAATAAGTTACTGCAATACACTACAATCATTTTAAACTACGTTCAGACGTATCCTAATTACAATAGGTTATTACTAAGCACAAACAGGAATGAAAATTGCAATTGGGCCTAAAGTTTAAAATTCGTAAGAACTACTCAAGGATTACAAACAAAGTCAAACGCCTAGACAGATTATTATTAAATTAGTACTACCTTATCTTTCTATGCTCTAACAGAAGTGAAACCTGCCATTTGTTAAATGCTAGAGTATCGAAAGGGTTACCGAACACAGAGATACACACGGATATAACAGGAACAATAGAATTCTAGTGATAACTAAATTTCTAAGGAGAAATCTCCCCTACAATGAAAAATTCAGTAATAGTACAGGAAGAATGATATTTACTAATAAAATAAATATTGTACAATAATTCTAAGCCACATTTAGATGTATCCTAATTACAATAGTTTAACTGAAGCAACACATATTCCTAAACTCTGAATCTATGGAACTTATGAGAATGTAACTTTTCATTGACTACGTACATAACATTTAGCTTCCTTGGTTTATGAAAGAGACAAAAGGTGAAAAGTTTGAATGTAATTATCAGTCAAAGAACAGTGGCCAGTTATAATCACAAATTTAAGCCTTATTAATGAAAGTTAATTGAACATAACCTACGGCATATTGTTATTTGATGGTTTCTACCATTTCCCTTTCACACCGACACAGATAGGTCGTATGGCGATGATGAGCTAAAAATGGTTAGGAGTGGGAAGGAAGCAAATGTGGCCTTAATTAAAGTACAGTCGCACCATTTCTTTGCTGTAAAATGTGAAACCATGGAAAACATGCACTTCAGGGCTCTCGACAGTGGGTTCGAACCCAGTATCTCCCAAATTCAGGCCGATAGCTAAATGGCCAGTTGCTCAGTGCTTGAATTCCTTCTCTTCCAATACTTATTGTGAGAGTATCTTTATATGTAATTTCAAACAATATGTTAAAAGTAAGTCTCTATTTTAAAAAATCGGTGTTTGCAGTTCCCCATATTTACATGCACATTTGGATATAAGTTTTCATATACATGTCCAAAATTTTACGATACATGGGGTTACATTGGAAAACTAAAGAGTAAAGTAGAACCCCAAGTGCACATCTTTCAAAATTCTATACAGAGCATGCTTTCCTCCCTTGAAGTCAAGATGGGCTGGCTACCTATGTTCTTCGTTTCTAGGATCGAGGTAGCCCTAACTTCTTACTTCGCAGCTTCTCTGTATGCCATTCACCAAGAACCCCTTTACGAGACTTATCAAGCATATCGGCATCGTAATTACGATAGACCATGCTTCCAAGTTTAAGCTTATATTCTTGCAGCACAGTCCGAAGAAAACTGCACGAAAGAACTCTACTCAGAAAAACTGCGAAGACATTATTCTTGAGGTGATCAAACTAACGCAAGTTGAACCTAACAGAATTTCAGTTAGAGTGAAACACTGAAAAACAATTCACTTCAACTAACATTGGTTGACAATGTGAACATTCAGTACCACACGATACAACAAACAAATTCCCCCTCTGATGTACAGAAAAAGTGACAACAATCAAGAAATAGGTTCATCACAATAGTTCTATGAACTTTGACTGCCCTATATCACCACAGATCTATCCATATTAAGAAACAATGTATGCACTTGTTTGAAGATAAACTGTCGTAATTATTCCATGGAATATTTGGAAGCTAACACTGAGAGAAGTGTAAGAAAACATTAGTAAACTGCAGGGTATATGCTGTAACATAGTTCAAAGGTATCAAAGCATAGAGAAACGGTCATGGGTCAATTTATCTCCAAAGGGAAGAGATTGGATTGGATCAAAAACATTTCAACGACACTTGGGTAAATTATCAATTAACAAATAGTAAATGAAATGATTATCACTATTTTACTGTAAAACCAGTTACAGTATTAAAATTAACAGCTAAAAGATCGCTGGGCATGTTAGAAAACTGTTAATAATGTAGAATGACACTGAGTAAGCACTGTACAAATCAACAGATAGTTTCACTTTAAAGTTCTACACAACAATTGAATCCAAAAATGCAATTATCACATCACACATAGGATTTCAACAAAATATCAACGCATCAAAATATCAAAATAATACACTTTTAATACTTCTGTATAATTTATACAGTAGTATATACTGTGGAAAGGAATTCTTCGTCTACAACATATTGTATCCGAATATGGCATAATTACAGTTAACATTGAGACTGCCGCAAAAACCTTAGAGCAAGTTGCCTTTAAGCTCATAGCTGCATGACCGCGTGGCGATCCGTTCCTTTTCTCGTACTGGTCAGGAGCTTTGCATGCGACAGATATGAATAGCTAACATTTTCAAGGCTAGCACTGCCCAGCAAGTTTTCAGAACTCTTCAGAAGACCAGTTTCGAACCATGATTTTTAAAGAAGACGTGAAGAAATTTAATGACTGGTTTCCAACTCATCACACGTTCTAGGCTGAGAACTGATAAAGGCAGTGTGTAATCGACCCTCAACTTACTCAGCTCTTACTCTACTGCTTTCATACAGCTCTACTTTAGAGCACAACTTCGCTTCGCTTTCCCACTACAATCCTACAAGTTATTCTACGCCAAGAGACGTTTATTAGCTGTTATGTCTTGCAAAGAGAACACTTTATTGCGTCTTCTGCAAGATACAACCACTACAATATTAATTCCAGAACACGTGTGGTATGCATAAATCATCTGAACCCGCAAGTTAAGTGTCGACTGACATTTAAATAGGCGTGGTTGGAGCACATATTAATGTGCTGTTTTAGTTTCAGTGTGTGTGTGTGTGAGCAAGCCTAAAAGGAAGCCTGCAAGGCAAGGAACAAGGGGAATCATCATGTTGTTTGCAACAGAAATCTCTACATCCATCACGGTGCACCTTGCAAAGGATATTCCTTCCAGAATGTGCTACTAAAAGGGGTGATGCCACCACAACCTAAAGGGTGGTAAAGGGACCAATCATGAGACGTTGCCAGCAAGGACTGAATCAACATACATACATTACATACATTATCATTATAGACTGTTATGCCTTTCAGCGTTCAGTCTGCAAGCCTCTGAGAATTTACTAAACGTCGCCACAATCCTCGATTTGCAACTAGTGCTGTGGCCTCATTTAGTTCTCTACCTCTTATCTTTAAATCATTAGAAACAGAGTCTAACGATCGTCGTCTTGTTCTCCCTCTACTTCTCTTACCCTCCATAACAGAGTCCATTATTCCCCTAGGTAACGTTTGAATATTTTTTTCCTGCGCTTCTAGTCTTTTACAACTTGTCTTAGTCGTAAGATTTTTCTGCGTTCATCCGGATTACTTCTTATCCTCGCAACTGGACGGCTCCTCAATGGGTGTAACTAAGCACACTTCTACCGAAGCTCGAAAACAGAAAAAGGGTCGTCCAAGGCTGAGAACAACCGGTTGTCATATATCTGTGATTGATGAGGAGATAACTCACGAAATGTCCATTGATCCTTTCACACACGGACCTGACATTATGTTACCTGAAAAATATATCTCAGACAAAATGGAACAAAGGGATGGACCGCTATTCTGTGTACATCATGGAGTGTGCGGAGAAGGTGCCGGTCTGCCTGAAGAACTTAGTATTCCTCTGCTGTGTGTGATGGCATGTGCCTGGCTACATCTTCAGAATTGGATGTCTTGTGGAACTCCGAACTCTCGTGCAGTAGTTAGTGGGACGTAAGTAAATATAACGTTAAAATGAAATCACGTGCGGCTCCATCCCGGCGTAACGTGACGCTCGTACGCCGTCTCACCCGTGTGCACCGACAGCGTGGTGCTGCGTGCGGACAATTTGCCACAAAACACGAAGAAGTGCGGCATTCCTCTAGTGTGGTGCACTTGTGCCTGTCTAAGTTACATGACTCTGTGAACATTTTATAGCATTACTGAGCACTCGTGCACCTTCACACACGTGTGTGTTCGGATCTGAGCTGTTAGATTGACTTTCTGGCTGAAGATTTCCCACACACAGTCTGTAAGCATCCGCACGCGTTTCAAGAGTACGATTCTACCGGCGAAGAGTTTTCTAGAGATACAGTAGCTGTAGCTATTAGCCCGTGTGAGTTCGCATGTGACTTGCTACGTTACATTTATGGATGAAGGATTGCCCACACTCATCACAACGGTCTGCTCGCGGACTGTGTGAGTCTTCATGTGAAGTGCTACGTAGGGTTTCCTGCTGAATATCTTGCCACAGATATGGCAACAGTACGGCTTATCGCCTGTATGAATACGCATATGTGTCGAGAGTGCCCTTTTCTCAGTGAAGACCTTCCTACAGATACTACAACAGCAGAGCTTCTCGCTTTTGTGAGACCGCATGTGACGTTCTAGCAGGGATTTCCATCTGAATGACTTGCCACACACAATGCATGTAAATGGCCTATCGCCTGTGTGTATCCACATGTGTCTTGTTAGGATACTTTTCTGATTGAAGGACTTACCATAAACATTGCAGGAGTACGGATTCCCGCCTCTGTGAGTGCCCGTTTGAACTGCTAGGGTAGATGTGATGCTGAATGATTTGCCACAATTTGATTTACTTCCTTTATGAGACCACATGTGGTCTGTCAGCATGTTCCGCTTTGGAAAGCATTCCTGGCAAAATTCGCATACTAGAGGCGGGTGGATCGTTACCTGTACCGACAAGGACCTTCTGCTACCGAACAGCTTACCACAGTGATCGCTTTTGAAGGGACGATTATACTTGTGTCTCGTCAGATGTCTCAAGAGGCCCAACTTACCGGCTAGGATTTTACCGCACACACTGCACCTAAAACAAGGTTCTCTGCCATCCGTAGGTTGATGATCTGCATAGCTCACCTCGGAGGATCTCGATCTGCAGAGACAAATTAAAACCACATGACCAATAGTTCCAACAGCCAACTCCACTACAACTCTCACACAAAAGGATTCCTCCTGAATATTCCACAGACTGATACCCTATGCAGAGAGCTTGTTACTCATGATCATCACATTCCTGAGGGTAAACATTATCTAAACAACAATTCAGAGTGTAGACTTAAATTTCAAAAGTTCTTACTTGTTACAAGGATGTGTTGCGTCTTTTCTCTAGAATTACAATATCAAGCGCAATAAACTTCTGACGATTTAGGAATGTACGAGTTAATAGACAAACTCATTTAATGAATGTATGAGAAGTTGCCCAGCTCAAAAGGAGAAATACAAGCTCTTTAATCCGTCACACATTTATCTATTGAAATCCGAATATGTCTGTTGTCCTACGCAAATGATGGCGTATGCTTTGGAGTTTTGATATTGTTCAAACACTCTGCACTTTGTGGCAGGCAAGTAATAATTTATGTAAAAGCCCTTGTTGTTGAGACTGTCTGGGAGAATCTCAATGTTGCAGATATTAATGTATTTGAGAACAATGTTTGCCGACAGTCAGCAAGATTTGCTAAATCATGGCTAACATTTTATGAGTGTTATTTACTGTCATACAAATATACATATAGTACTTGTACATTGTTATCATATCAGTGTAACATGCTATTACATCACAGTGTGGTTATTTCTAATTATGTAGTTTCGATGTGCATTCAAACATAGCCAACCTACATATAGGACGGTGGGTTTATCCAAGGAAATTCACACTACTACCATGTATTACATCGGTCTACGACTTAACTGCTGTCTTTAAAAGAGGCCGTATGCAACATGGAAACCACTACTCCTGATAAAATCCCTGAAAAGCTGAAATATAAGAAACAGATACCGACTCTCTCTGTAACACTGACACTTTCTGCTCTCCTCCAGACACTTCTGTCATAGACATTGTGAAGGTGACAAAGAATATGGCTTTGGTAGTAACGTCTTATTACAATGTACTGATATCCTGAATTTGAACCCAATGCAAGCTATTATGTCCTTGAATAATCTTACAAGTGTCCCTTAAACACTACGGCCAGAAGGAGCATGAAAATCAAGGCTTGAGCCAAAACTTAATATAACGGGACGCTGAATTGCACCGTAGTAGATATTGCTGCTATGTAACAGAAGGATTGAGATTCCTTTTATTTCAAAATATCACATATAACGTGATTATTTTAGTGCATTGATAACATAGTTGGACAGCATCCAAATCCATGCGTGTCTCCCCATCGCCGAATGGTTCTAGATATTCTAGGAAATAAGAGAGAGAAATAAAAATTTCTTGGTTAAAGGTGAGATCTGCTACAAGAGGCAGATGGGAACAGTCAATCACGCAGACCAAAATATATTGTAAAATGAATTGGTACTTGCCAATTCATGCTGTATGCACTGAATTCACATGGCCCAGTCGAATGCATGACTTCCTCACAAGCAAAGTAATGGGAGGCTTCACCAGATGTTGTTACTGCATTCTTAGGGGAAAATAATTGGGCAACAAGAAAGGGGGGCATTGGTTCCAGATACGACAGGCCAGACTTCTTGATTGTCACACAAGATATTGATGTTGACAACACTATAAAACAGGGGGCAGAAAATACGACACTGGATTATATGTCATACGTTTTGTGGCATACCACGCCAAGCAAAAGGTGCAAAATTATGTGGCCATTCTTCATTACGTGATTACGTGATTTTTGTGATGAGAGATTTATCAGGTTCACAATTAGTTTTTCAGTAAAATGGTACTTCATTTTGCATTGATAAATATTCTCCACGAACCAGCTATATTGCTGTAACACGTGGCACGTTCCAGGTGACGGATACAGGTTCCCCACTGGTCTGCCGGCAAACTTGAGCAAAATAAAATAGCTTTCGCGGACCAAAGACCCACAAAGTCTTTAATGGCAATTTTGGTGGAGAGGGAGACCTTCGGTACAAAGCAGTTGCCAGGAGAGGTACTCTACCTCTCTGGAAGTTAATGCAGAAAGGAGCGTAGTGTTTTATCTCTAGAGAAGCGGCTGGAAAAGGCATCTGTTCCCCATGTCCGGAGCGGCGTAACTACCAACTACCTGCTGTCATGAGCTCTAAAATGCTTCAAGATAAGCCGGCCGTAAAATAATACCGTCACATGATTACAGAAATATGTCTCTCGGAATCCGTACCAAGGTTAGGGCTCCTCGGGAAGGGATGCGCGCTGGCAGGGCCGAGTCAACACAAAAAGATGCAAGGGTTACCGTTGCACGGGCTGTGATGGCTCAACAAGCGAGTACCCCATTCTGTATCCCATCACTGAACTATGTCTGGATGAAGTAGCAAATTAGCCACAGCACTTGAGAGAAAGCATATAGGCATCTGTGATGTGCAGGAAAAGAGATGATGTGCAGAAAAGTCATGCGAAATGGGGTGTGGTTACTAACAATGTACAACGGAATGGTTTTGGCACTGTTATATCAGCAAAATTTGACGTTTCAGTCTCCGAGGTGCAAAAGTATGATAATCGCTTGATGTAACTTGTCCACATTGGGGAGAGAAGGAAATGCTACTTTTTCAGTGGAACGTTCCACAATCTGGCCTGGGCACTGCCAGACAAGAAGACCATTGATTATTGTTGCCGGTGATCTGAATGGACGTGTCAGACGGAGCAAAGAAGAACACACAGTCCATGGTGTTCATGGATATGGACAGAAGAACGACGATGGCCAACAAATTCCCGATTATGCAGAAACTGATCATCGCGAACACAGGTTCAAAAAGCGTGATATTCACCTAGTCACACACTACAGTGGCTCCCATCCAACTCACACTGCTTACATCCTTGTGAGACGAGGGAATTGCAAAAGATGTCCTAAGGACAACAGTTGTTCATTACGAAACCGTTGCGATGCAACATTGACCAGTCATCTGTAAGCTGCGGATAAAGCCACCAAGAGCTCAATACTTCATAGGAAATGGACCAAATGGGTACAAATCATGGAGCCTGAAGGAGGCCAACATTGTTGCCAAAGATACAATGACACAAATCACCATATTTGAAGTGAGCTGGACTAAACTGGAAGAAGCCGCACGCTCTGTTCTTGGAACAACTACGTCAGGGCGACGACAACGAAGGATTAACTACGACACGTGGCTTCGGGATGACGAAGTTAAGTATGCAATATGGTTGAAGAAACAGCTGTACCACGAGTCTCTTGCTCTTGCTCGTTGGAATGCCTACCAAGCAGCCACTAGTAAAGTGAAGGAGGTCATTGCTGTAACAAAAGGAAACCGGAAAGCAGGTCTATATGTAAAACTGCCATGGATGAAAATGAGCGGAATATCTAACGGCTAGGAAAATCGATGCATCACAAACCGGAAGAAGACCAACGTTTTTACGGCATCAATGAGGAAACAGTTAATTTGCTACTCGACTGGCGGGAAGCGCAAGGACGCTGGCGGAATTATTTTGGCAAAATTTCAATCTTGGAATTTCCGTTCTACAAACTGGCCTGGGCACCTCCGCTGTTGATGGCCCAATGTAGGAAATTGACGACACCGAAGTCCAGGCTATGCTGAAGGAAATGAAACCAGGAAATGTCATCTGTCCTGAATATTTATCAGCATAGATGTGTTTCTCTCAATCGGGGATGCAGCAGCGTGGCTAAAGCAAGCTTTACAATCAGAACAACAAAGAAGGTCAAAAGGCAACAGACTGGTGACGCAGTATCCATTCAAAAATAAGGAATGCCCAGCCGATTTTTCTAATTACCACCCGATGATACTTCTGGGCTACACAATGAGATATTTCGAAAAAATCATCGACGAAAGGATTATTGATTTATCCAAACCTACAAGCCAAGCCGGATTTCTAAAACAAAAGTGGTGCAACAGTAGCAAGCTATGCTGCGGGTTGTTACTTGAGAGACATTGTGTAAAGAATAAGAGGCTTCATCATGACTTTCTGGACCTTGAGAAGGCCTTCCATCGGGTACCTCATAACGTAATTAGTTAACTCTACAAGAACGTGACATTCCAGAGCACCTTGTTGAGTGGGTTTAATTGCTTGACGAAGAACCAAAGAGTTATGTACAAGCAGGCGCAGGAGCGTCTGATAAATTCCGCATAACGTTAGGAGTCCACCAAGGCCCTGCCCTATCGCCACTGCTGTTCATTCTTGTGATGGGCACCATAACATCAGACCTGCACAGACCAATACCATGGACACTTCCCTATGCAAATGATGTCACTCAGGCTGCAGAGAATAGGCTCGCTCTCCAGCTTCAAACACAAGACTGGAACAATCGACTAGCGAAATAGGTCCCGCGCCTCAACAAAAAAAAGACAGAAACAGGACATTACATGGTCGAGAAGTTGGAGCCATGCATGTTGACGGTGAAGATATAGCACGAGTTGAGAAATTTAAGTATCTTGGCTCCACAATCTCTGATGATGGCTAAGTTGCTGATGAAGTCAACTTAAGGATATACTAAGCATGGCTGAAGTGGAGAACGGAAAATGGGCCCCCTTGCAAAATTCAGCGCATACACAGAAAGTCAGTGAAGAGAGGCACAAGCGACGAACAAGACAGCATAGGGCAGATAAAGTGCACAACGAACTGAAAGCTATGAGACTACACTCAGACATGGCCCAAGACCGAAATAACTGGAGACAATGAATCACAGCACTGGACCCTGGCAAAAGGCAGGATTAACACTAACGAGGCAGAATAACAAGAAGCAGATTGATGAATACTTTGTTATAAAAATGAGATACTATGAATATTTTACACATCCTCTCATTCAACTTAGTATGTTCAAATTCTCCCCCTAAAGACTATGTCCAATACCTATAAGGACTTATTTTCACAAAATAGTGTTTGAATGACAGAACACTTCTGGATTTCGTGTATATGTGACTGCTACAAATGCATTATAAAGAAAAATGTTGTAACTCAACAAAATAAAAATTTCAGGATTATCTCTATTGTTTGGGAGTGACAGTTTGAGTATCTGGTGAAATTCTACAAGTTCCACCAAGAGGGCCGTCCATCAGTGTATACTAGCCTGAAGGGAATTTTGCAATTCATATTTCTGCTTACATCCATCATAGATAGCAGACGATCAGAATAATCAATTAGATAGTTTTACCCCGATCATGTCTATAAATATCAGGAAAATGAAGGAGTGGCACAAAGTGGTCAGCTTAGGACTGTAAGGCACTCAACATTCTACAAGTGAAAGGAAACCCCATCACTAAGTGATTAATTCAGGACCATGTGTGTCTACACAAACCCAAGTTAGCCTCATCACTAATTGTTTAGCTCAGGGCGATGTGTCTCTCAACAAATAGAAGGTAATCCCATCACTAATGGGTAAGCTCAGAAATATGTGTCTTTAAACAAGTCAGCATTTAGGAAATTTTACAAATCTCAAAAACCTGTTCTTATGTAATTAAGTACCGAACTGACATGGCAAATCATTTATACATTTTAAAAGAATTCAATTAAGTCGCTGCATTATATTTGTAGACTTCTGAAATGAGAGTCAGGATAACATAGCACCTGAGGTGAGATATAAAACAAAGTGGGAAGCAATAGATAATATCCACCTGACTGAATCCTTCAGAAGAATCTAAAATCTCTGATATATAATGGACTAAGCTACGCAGACAATAGACAGATCCCTACCTTATATACAGTACCAAGGAAAAACAATAGACTTAAATGGCTTGTCGCTTTGCTGGTTCGAGAGTGGCTCTGCACAAGATATGTTTAGGGGGAAGAAAGCTAATTTAAACTCCATAAAAAAATAGAAATATGCATTTTGTGTGTGAAAAGTATTCATAAGAAACATTTTTGTTGGTGGTCATAATATATGATTGTCCTCTAGTGTAGCGTATCATGTCCTCTTACACATGAATTACAAAGAAACAGCGGAATTAGAATCCCAAAGAGTTGACGTATTTGGGCGATCTTCAGTTGTGTGCATGTTTCTACTCTGACTAATGAGAGAGTGTAAGCTGGTACTGGGTAGTTCTGAGGACTGAAATGAATATTTCTTGCGACTAGTTGTGTATGTACAGTAGGAACAACTCAATGCGTCACATGACAGTTGAGAAGACTCCAACCACACACAAAATCAAATAAGCCTTCCAGAATAATAGTTTCCATCACTAATCTGGTTTCGAGTCAAACCTCAGGATATGACTAGACATTGCAGGACCTGCCGATACAAGGGCTTGGTTAATAGCACCAATCCAAGATTATATAAGCATTTCCCAGGGATTATTGAAGATTGTTTCACACAGTAACCAACAAAGGCATGGCAGCCAAAAATTAATTAGCAAGTAGTCCAATGGCACACCTACACATCAAAAGTAACTAGTGCATTCAATGTTTGAAAACATGATACACACTATTGCGACTATTTAATGTCAGTGATAAAAATTACAATTTTGAAATAATAATATTATTATATCATTACATTGTTATTTAATTTTACGAGATTATAAATTCACTTACTTGAGGAATCCTGAAATTTTTTAGACAACCTGCACGAATTAAAAACTCCACTTGTAGCTGTCCATTTTATTAGTTTATACTAATTGTGTAAATGTGCTTGCAATCAACACATGACAAGCAATTAACTGACAATGAGCACTAAAATGAAAAGTGGGAATTGGTGACAATCTTCAAGTGTGACCACAAAACTGGAAAAAACATAAATTCAAAACCATGATGTTTTTAAGTTACAAGAATGAGAAAGTTTTATTTGAAAACTATGATACCTAAGATGTAGCACTACTTATCTGAACGTTTCATTTCTACAGCACATTATCTGCTTTGGCATCTACAAATACAGAAATCTGACTTAACACACAAGAGAACAGAAAAATCATTAAAAAAGGAATCTAACCAAATAAATAATTTAATTATAACATTCTTTGAGCTATTACACTATTGAAGTCAGCCAACATATTATTGATTAACGAACCTAATTATGTTAGTTTGAAATTATTATATTGTTTACAATGTACAAAAAACTTTAAAATTTTGAATTTGTAGATTTATTTTATAATCTACAAACATGGCTTTTTCTGTGTGCCACTGTTGGTACGAACGCACAAAATTATTGAAAATATCTGGAGGTAATAGTTTCAGATGGCATTTCAGATGATAAGAATGTGAAGAGAAAATGATGCAGTGACCGTGAAAGAAAGAACACATTTTTCATGGTTCCTTAAAGGTATTGTAAAAAAATACACTTCAGAAATGTCTATCTTTACCAGAGATTCTTTTTGTAGACATGTTCAATACAACTACATGACAGAACATTAAATATGATCCTAAAGTTCCTGAATTTTTAGATAATTTTAAATAACAGAATTTTAAGATATTATTGTTTAAATGTAACCTTGTAAAGAAAGGATTAAACTGATGATAATGGCCAGTTTTTTTTAGATAAACCAATCACTACTGAACACAACTGTGAATAGTTAAAACATAATCCATATTTTATAGGCTTTATAGTGTACCTACTCCGTTTCTTCTTTGATGTATGCCAACAGCTGATCATCGGTATGTTCTTCTATGAACATCTCCTCCTTAATATCTTTGGAAGGCTATAAGCAAGAAATAAGAAAAGTAGAATAAAGATGTAAGGGAACAAAAATATATAGGCCTAAACAAGAATCAGCTGAGAAAATAAATTTCATAGTGGTGGAAAAAGAGTAAAATTAGTCTATCTCCCATTTTAAAAATATAAGAATGGAAAGGAACAATCATATCAAAATCACCTTAAATGCAAAAGATGTGTCTACCTTAGTGGCTAATAGTACACAAAAATACATTATCAAGCACTAAATTTTAAATGTACAGAGAAGATAATTTGATACAATTCAGTATTATGCAATTTACACTTTTTTTTATTAAACACACAGCTCATCCTTAATAAATTGTTATTATTTACAAAATTCGACTTATAATATCGTCTGTATTTACAAACATAATCAACTCATATACAACATGTGGAATTACTTCAAATAATACTTTGCAACTGCTATTTGATTAAAATTTTCATTGCATTAATTTTTTACCCTCTTTGGAACGTAACTTGCAAAACAACCTGCTGTGTCATAAACCGAGTCCCTTTTGCTACTGCTTTTTGGACAACTGATAAGAGAGATAAGAACACGAAAAGGAACACACTGTAGGATAGCAGTAGATTAGGTAGCATTGAAAAGGAGGAACATTTGTAAATACGTAAATTTAAAATTGCCTACATATTCGTGAATATTCAGCAGAGTATATGTACACATACATGTGGGGATGGAAGCCGTGTATGTGTACATGTACAATTTAAGGAAAATAAATAATAATAATAATAATAATAATAATAATAATAATAATAATAATAATAATAAATGTTTCGGGGATACCGTAGTATACAGAGGTGAAAGAAGGTTGCGGGCATGAACGGGTGGATATATGAAAATCGAAAGATTGATTTAAAACTCTTAAAGTTGGCAACTTTATTTTGGCAATTTTATTTCTTTCCTTGACCTATCTCTTTTTTTTTCAAATCTTAAATATTTACATTTTGCTGAGCAAATAACAATAGACAAGAAACCAGGCTAGCCCGTAATCTTGTGTGACAAAATTAGAAAAAAAAAACAACTATTTACAACTTGAGCTTGAAGCACAGCTGCTCCCTTTCAATCAATAGTCTAGGAGACAGATCTCCCAATTGCTTTTACACCATCAGTAAGAGCATATTTGCTCTGAAAATCTATCTAGGAGACTACTATCCACACATTACACCATTCCAGCCTAACTAGCCACCATTCAACCTTTACATCAATAACTTTACTAGGAAGAGCACCCTTGCTCTATGAATTTACGAAAATTCACACTTTCAAGGACTATCAAAAGCACACACTACATTTAAAAAAATTAAAGAGTATTGGCTGTATTAACTGCTCAAATGTCTGATACTTTTAATATGAAATAAATGGAGTTAAACAGAGGTAACAAGTAGCCATTCTACAAAGCCTATGGTTAAAGAAATGTTAATTTACTCGCCCATAAACGAAATAGATCAGGAGGCGAATTCTGGATCTCCTAGAATTTTACACTACATGCATAAAACCCTATTTGGGCTTACGGCCCTACGTTACGGAGGCTAAGCGTATATTACAGAGGTGACTAGGAGAAAAATGTTTAAGTTACAGAATTTACAAAACAGAAAAGGTCACAAAATCATAGTCACCTTACAATCATGTTGAGAGGGACACCAAGTTCTGTTCCCTGATTTCGGTTAAGTTGAAATTTGCATTTCTAGAAAATGAAGTTATATTACTAGATATATGAAACCTTCCCCTCGAGCTAGCTTTGGAGGACCAAAAGGATCTTCCATTACCTTAAGCTGGTGGGCCTCTCGAATTTTTCTAAAAGTTCCAGATTTTATAGTGGAGTGAAAGCTCCAGAAAACTCTGGGCTAAGGCCAGACACACCCTTAATTCTTATAAGATATCCCAATAAACACCAGGAAATTTTGATTGGTAGAAAAAAAATGTACAGAATTTTTCATTGGCCAACATCCTAACTTGGCGGGAAGAGACAGAAGTGTTAAAAAATTTTGAACATGAAAAAACAAAAGAGAACATTCAAGTTTAGGAAACCTACACGTACAAAATGTATCAAAAATTTTAATAGTTCATTTCACATCAGAGGGCACATCGTAAAGTTTATAGTAGAGACATCTGTCGAGAAATGTTCGAACTTCTTGTAGTAGTTGTTTCAAACTTTACTTTAAAGAGGGCCTTAGCGAAGGCACTTAAATAAACAGGGCGGATGTACCTCCGGTACGGACCACCCCCCAAAGTCCTTCCTTAGATGACACATTTTAGAAAATTTTGCTTTTTAGAAAAATTAGAAATTGGAGTTGGTAGTCGGAAAATTTCTTGATGAAAGTTTGTAAGTAATTATGTCGAATACACGTCTTAAAGTCTTCCTGAAGCCATATAAGTCCGAGATGCACAGTTCACGATTGACAACAAGAGCGGCCACCAATGCCGATACCCGGGTAGGGTCCCCGGACCCCGCATGTACCCTCAGATACATCTCCTGCTACCTTGAGAAGGGTGGACCCACCCATGACCAGATAGTGAGATCGTGCTCCAAAATTATGTACGCAGTAGTGTTACCACACCTCAGCCCTTGCCGGCAAGGATGGTGCTCAAGTACGCCATCGTGAAGGAGACTGGGCCAGAGCGGGTTGGGCCCTTACTCCACGCCAGCATCACTCGCCAGATGTTGTAACTCGGACGCAGATTGCAGAGAGGGCACTGAAAGAGTACTTTACTTGGTGAAAGAGATTGTTCTTATGGAGAGCAAGAGTATGTTTATTTTTAAGCTGCAGTTTCAGATGTCTTTATTAAGTGGCAAAGTTAGGGCTCTTGGCACTCTCTTACACTTAACCACAATTTTTCTTTATTTTTACATTATTAATCTAAAATATCAGTGTAATCAATTACCGTTATTGAGATATGTAAGTCAGGTAAGGAATTACAATAATACTATTAATTAAGGTTTCTACTGATGAAAGATTATAGGATAAATAGAGAGTGGATAATAACAAAAATGTAACTTTCAGCCGGCTTATGTAAAAACTTCATTAAATCTTTAACTGTAAATCGGGGATAGAGAGTGACGTACCCTCTCGAGCTCCCATTCATCTTGGTTTGAGGTGACATTTGTATCTGGTTTTCTTCCTTTCCGTAATGCATTAATTTATCATTATACGAGTCACCTCAGTAGTTTGGGAATAGCCCCCCGTTTATCCGGCCTAGCAACCTTTAGGTTTTAAGTGCTCATATCTAGGAGTGCAAGCATTCGCCTCCATTCATTTTGTGTTCAGGCCATTTATTTAACCGTTTTTTGTTTTACATGAAGGCCCAGTAGGTTGGGTATTAAATACCCCTGTATAATCATTTTCCTATTGTAAGTTGTGCCTTCAGAGGCCAGAATTTGTAAGTTGATATTGCCTTGAATAGGCTGGGAAAACTGAGAGTCTGTTAGCTCTTTTTCAAAGTAAGATTACCGTATGCCTCTTGAAGGCTATACGTTGTATTTTGGGAGCAAGTGCTCCATGAATTTAGGGGTTTCCTGCCCTTTGAACAAATTTATGCTCACCTGTAAAATTTGAGCTGGGAGCTCAAAAATTTTAAAACTAGGGGCTTGTAGCCCAAGAGTGTTAAAGTTCTGAAATCTTGGATTTTTCAAAGTCTTGTTTCTAAATTGCTATTTTGGAACTGAAATGTCATTGTTATCTCACTAAGTGAAAAGTTGATAAGTTTTTTGTTTTTCAAAAATATAACCTTCAGTTTAAATTTCAAATTCTTTTCTTGACACTGTAGTTAGACCCATTCATCCCGACAGCTTCCTTCACCTCTGCGGTCCACCAAACCCTGGAACACTTTCAATCGCGTGCACTGAAATGAAGTGTCAAACATCGATATTGTTTTTTTCTTAGTAGTTGCTTTATATTGCACCAACCCTGATAGGTTTTATGGCGACGATGGGATAGGAAAGGGATTGGAATTGGAAGGCAGAGGCCATGGTCTTAATTAAGGTACAGCCCCAGCATTTGCCTGGTGTATAATGAGAAACCAGAGAAAACCATCTTGAGGGCTGCCGACAGTGGGATTCGAACCCACAACCCACCAGATGCAAGCTTACAGCAGCACGCCCCTAACCGCATGGCCACCTAGCCCAGTACTGATATCTGTTGAGCCATTTTCTAACTGACGATTGCTTATCAAATTATGTACATTACCTTAAGAGAGTTTTCCTGCGATGACCCTGGCTCTGTTAACTCTGATTTAACTTCTTCTTTCACAGCGATCACTTCTGATACATGTTCAATATTTTTCTGTGGAAAATAAGATATATTACGTATGCTCATAACACATATCCACAAATACAGTCACCAACAAATGAGCATGTCGATACATTAATTGCCAGTATTACAGCTACTTTCAAACTTTCATTAATGTTTAAGGAGGATTCCTACCAGCAGAGGACTGTTATAATCAAAGACTGTACTGAGAATGGGGTTCCAATTCTTGCTCACTCGTTATGTCAGAGAAGGGATGAGACTGAGAACAAAATATAAAATGAGTAACATTTTCTAGCCATATCAGGAGATATACAACCAGGATTGGAACTGGGCCATCTAACACAGAATTTGGAAGGAAGCAGTCATAGGCATAAACACTAAATTGTATGAACTGTTTTCATATTCAGAATCATATCAATCAAATCTTAAAAGTTGTTTGAAACAATTACAAGTTTTACAACTGTTCTAAATAATTTACTGTTCTCAGCATAGAGCTTGTTTACAGACAGATTAAAATACCTTGAAATATTGGAATCACATTCTCTATTCTGATGTTACCAAGCTCACAGGGGCTACATAAAGCATTACGACAGTTTTGTTTCAAACAGCATATTTCTAAGCCTCCAAGTGTAAAATAAAAAATAAATAGGAAAGAAGAAGGCTTATCACAGTCATATACCAGCAAAAGATGTGATGTATCGAAAATTCAAAACAACTAAAAATGAAATATTTTACTACTACAAGCATGTTATGTAGTGTTCTGTGAAGAACTGTGGGGATGAGAACACTGTCAGTGGAGAGTCAGCAGTGTTGGGGTGTATATCTGCAGTTTCGGAAGCTCTCTTATGATCTACTACCAGACCTTTAAATTTCTCACTAGATTCATTAAAACTTGTCGGCACTAAAAATGTATGTTCTAATGTAAGTTAAATTACTTATTTATTTTGTTTATTCGTGTCACTAGCACAATATAGATTACAGATTGCAAATTACATAAAATACACTGACTGACAGAGCAAATGCAACACCAAGAAGGAGTGGTCAGAACTTTATGCCAATTGCAGGGTAGACTGACGTCACTGAGGTATGCTCATGATGTGAAATGCGCCGCTGTGCCGCGCACGTAGCGAACGATAAATGGGACACGGCGTTGGCGAATGGCCCACTTCGTGCCGTGATTTCTCAGCCGACAGTCATTGTAGAACGTGTTGTCGTGTGCCACAGGACACGTGTATAGCTAAGAATGCCAGGCCGCCGTCAACGGAGGCATTTCCAGCAGACAGACGACTTTACGAGGGGTATGGTGATCGGGCTGAGAAGGGCAGGTTGGTCGCTTCGTCAAATCGCAGCCGATACCCATAGGGATGTGTCCACGGTGCAGCGCCTGTGGCGAAGATGGTTGGCGCAGGGACATGTGGCACGTGCGAGGGGTCCAGGCGCAGCCCGAGTGACGTCAGCACGCGAGGATCGGCGCATCCGCCGCCAAGCAGTGGCAGCCCCGCACGCCACGTCAACCGCCATTCTTCAGCATGTGCAAGACACCCTGGCTGTTCCAATATCGACCAGAACAATTTCCCGTCGATTGGTTGAAGGAGGCCTGCACTCCCGGCGTCCGCTCAGAAGACTACCATTGACTCCACAGCATAGACGTGCACGCTTGGCATGGTGCCGGGCTAGAGCGACTTGGATGAGGGAATGGCGGAACGTCGTGTTCTCCGATGAGTCACGCTTCTGTTCTGTCAGTGATAGTCACCGCAGACGAGTGTGGCGTCGGCGTGGAGAAATGTCAAATCCGGCAGTAACTGTGGAGCGCCCTACCGTTAGACAACGCGGCATCATGGTTTGGGGCGCTATTGCGTATGATTCCACGTCACCTCTAGTGCGTATTCAAGGCACGTTAAATGCCCACCGCTACGTGCAGCATGTGCTGCGGCCGGTGGCACTCCCGTACCTTCAGGGGCTGCCCAATGCTCTGTTTCAGCAGGATAATGCCCGCCCACACACTGCTCGCATCTCCCAACAGGCTCTACGAGGTGTACAGATGCTTCCGTGGCCAGCGTACTCTCCGGATCTCTCACCAATCGAACACGTGTGGGATCTCATTGGACGCCGTTTGCAAACTCTGCCCCAGCCTCGTACGGACGACTAACTGTGGCAAATGGTTGACAGAGAATGGAGAACCATCCCTCAGGACACCATCCGCACTCTTATTGACTCTGTACCTCGACGTGTTTCTGCGTGCATCGCCGCTCGCGGTGGTCCTACATCCTACTGAGTCGATGCCGTGCGCATTGTGTAACCTGCATATCGGTTTGAAATAAACATCAATTATTCGTCCGTGTCGTCTCTGTTATTTCCCCAACTTTCGTCCCTTTCGAACCACTCCTCCTTGGTGTTGCATTGTCACTGTCAGTCAGTGTATATGAAATTAAACTGTTACATAAAATCAAACAGTTATTTACAAAATATCGGCCCAGAATTTGGCACTGATACTGGCCTGTGCCAGATCAAGTTCTGTGCATTTAACAGGGCAATTAATAAGGTGCCTTGTTGTTTGTATCACGCTGCATTCACACAGGGTCTGATCCCCCTTCAGGAGGCCCCATTTCTTCATATTGTCCTTGGATTTTCCAATGCCTGCTCTCAGTCTGTTCAGTGCCTTCTATGTAGTCCATGTTTTTCATGACCAGGGGGAAGCTTTTCCTCCAATTTCATGCGTTCTGGATGAAAAGGGATCTTCTGATTCCAGAGTAGGTCTTCCTTGCATTTGCACTAGCGGGGGATGAGGAGTGTATAAAACTGTTCCTGGACTTCAATCGAGCGGGTGGTAGTTTGTGTCCATGTAGGGGGTGGGCTGAGCTGGTAGAAGCCCTTAAACTCTCCACATTTACAGCTACTTTGCATCTGATCTCAGGAGGGGCTATTCCTGCAAGGGAGTACAGTTTGTCAGTTGGTGCTGGTTTCAGACATCCTGTAATATGTCTGCATGTTTCATTCAGGGCGACATCAACCTTTCTGGCATGTGTAGATTTATACCAAACGGGACTAGCATACGCCCCTGCTGAGTAACAAAGTGTTAAGGCTGTTGTCATTACCGTATGAGGGTGAGCGCCGCACTTTGAACCTGTCACTTTACGGAGCAGGGAGTTCCGACAGGAGATCTTTGCCTTGATGTTTGAACAGTGCTCCCTGTAAGTTAGAGAACGATCCATAGTAACACCCAAGTATTTCAGTGTGTAATTATGTCCTAAGACTTTGTCCTTCCAATTCACATGCAGCTTCCTTGATGCTTGTTTGTTCTTCAGATGGAAAGCACATACTTGAATTTTTCATGGATTTGGTTTGAGATTATTGGTCTCATAGTAGTGAGACAAAATATCCAATGCTGAAGTGAGATTGTTTTCTACTCTTTCAAACCATTCACTTTGAGTAGCCAAGGCCAGATCATCAGCGAATAGGAAGCTTTTAGTATGAGGTGGATGTGGCTGGTCATTGGTATATATATAGAACAATAAGGGAGCTAGCACACTTCATTGAGGAAGACCATTCTTTTGTGTTCTCCATCGACTTCGCTGACCCTGAAATTCAACAAGGAATCGTCGGTTCTGGAAAAAGGCAGCAACAATTCTGGTAAGCTTGAAATCCTTTGTAAGGCTGTACAGATTTCTTAACATGATTTGATGTACGGTGTCATAGGCACAAGAAAGGTCTACAAACGCTACTCCTGTGATTTTTCAGGATTGAAAACCATCTTCTATATGCTGTGTTAGGTTTACTACTTGTGCAGTACACTTCATGCCTGGCCTAAAACCAGCTTGCTCTGGGATTAACAAAGGCTCCACAGATGGTGCAAAACGATTAAGAAGCATTCTTTCAAAGATCCTGTAGAGGTGACACAAAAGGGAGATCGGTCGAAAGTTCTTAGGGTCATTAGGGTCCTTGCCGGGTTTAAGGATAGCAACTACTCTGGCCTTCCTCCAGATTTATGGAATGTGACAGGGCTCCAGGCAGTTATTGAAGTGTTGGAGTATCCATACTTTGGTAGCATTTCCAAAATATTTGATTTGTTATATAAGAATGTCGTCCAGACCAGGTGCTTTTCTGTTCTTACACATCTTGATGGCGTTTTCCATCTCTCCAAAAGCAAAAGGTTTGGATATTTCACAGGTTTCATCTTCAATGTTCCTTAGAAACTTTGGTGGTCTAGCCCCGCGTTTAACTTTGCCATTCAACAAGAGCTGATGGGCGATTTCATTTGGAGATACATTATAATGAACATATGTCTTGGTGGGGTCATTATTCCAACATTTTAGTAGTCTCCAGGTTTTCATGCTGCTCTGCAACATATCCAATTCTTCCATCAAATTAGTCCAACGACCCCTTTTTAATTTACCAATCGTCTCTGTCAGTTTATTGCCAGCCTGTATTGTTTCTTCACTAAAAGAATCCACTTCAAAAAGCAAAATGCACATTTCCAAAACTTTCACTACACAAGGATCTAAACCTTGTATGTACTGTGTTCTGCAACCATGTGGGATTGACTTGCGTGAACATTTCTTGATAGCATCAGTGAACTTATCATATGATTCTGGACTTGGATCGATGTTCAAGATTATTTCGTCTAGAATCTTGGTGAAGTCATCCCAGCCAGCTTTCTGAAAATTGTACCTTCTTCAAAAAGGTATTATTTAAGGTTGAACCGCTGAGAACACCTGACACTTAATTGGTCTGTGCTGAGTATCAGGAATAGGTTCACAGACTTCCTTTACGCACTATTACTAATCAGTTAAATTACTAATAAAAGTGAATTAAAGTACACTGCTATTTGTAGAAAGTGAAACACTCTGAAGCAATGGTCTGAAACACACCAAAATCAGAGGGCATGTAGAACAGTGGAACCATAATAAGTTATTTAAATTGCAGAGAGATGGTGTGCACGTAGGCCCAGCAGTGCCTTTCGGAGTGTGCCCGGCCAGGGCAGTATTACTCAATGCTCAGTCAGTGCAGAGCCATCATATGAAGTGGAAACACGTACCTAAGTGCAACTATGCCTCGCCGACATCACAGGAGGGAATATCAGCATGTGAGTGCGTTTGAACGGGGCAGAATGATAGGGCTCCAAGAGATGCGTCTGTCGTTCCGTGACACTGCGGCCCGTACAGGGTACGCTGCTACAACAGTGAGGTGTATGTGGAACCAGTGAAGAGAAAAGGGCCATACACAGCACTGACAGGGTTCTGGATGACACAATGTCACCACAGCGCGAGATGACCGCCATCTTGTCCGCATGGCCATAATGGACAGAACAGCTTCGTCCACAGTGTTGGCTCGAAGTTGGAGCACTGCAACGGGTGTGGGGATATCTGCATCGATGGTTCGACGCTGTCCTCTCAGGGCCGGACTGGTGGCATGCATGCCATTGATCCGGCTTCCACTGACCAGCAACCACCAGCGCCGTAGACTGCAATGGCCATGTGAACAATCACAATGGCATGCTGTAGTTTTTGTCCTACAGTGATGGGCGCATACACGTTAGACACCGCTGTGGTGAACGCCATCGGGCAGAGTGTATTGTTGAGTGGCATAGCGGACAAACACCAAGTGTGATGGTTTGAGGCAGAATTGCCTATAACATGCGATCTCGCCTCCTATGTCTTGAGGGCAATCTGAACAGCTACCACTACGTCAAGGAGGTTTTACAGCCCGAGGCACTGCCCCTCCTGCAGGCCATTCCAGATGCCACATTCCAGCTGAACAATCCCCGGCCGCATGTGGCGAGGAATATGCAAGCCTTCTTTAAAAAACGATGTATACAACTGCTTCCCTGGCCTGCCCATTCGCTGGATATGTCAAAGATTGAACATGTCTGGGATATGGTCGGTCGGCAACTTGTTCGTTCAGGTCCTCCTGCAGCCACTATTGATGATTTATGGACGCGCCTACAAACCGCGTGGCAGAGTATTCAGCAGCAACATACTCAGGTGCTCTCTGATTACTTGCCACGACATCTAGCAGCTCTGATTGCAACACATGGTGCTGCTATGGTGTAATGAATTTCCACGGTCACCGTGTATGTGCAGTTCTGTAATTGTAATCATTTGTGTCTTGTCATGTCCCTAATATGTGGAATCAATTGCATTGTGATCACAGCTCTCGGTCTTGGTGTTTCACTTTCTAAAAACAGCAGTGTATTTAGTTCTAGAACATACTGAATTAACCCATTCAATACAGAAAAAAGAGAACAGTAGGCAAACTAAGGAATGGATGAAAAGGAAGCAAAAAGAAGGAGAGGGAAATAATGAAAAATAGGAAAGAAAAATATTTTGTTTAATGTGCCTCAAGTCCTTAAAGCCTACTAAGAAGGGGCTTATTAAAGAAAATGTTCTCAGAAATCATGCATTCTAGAGCCCGTAGACATGGTTCTCTATATTACATAGAGTCTGACCTGTATTTGATGAATAAAATGAGGTAATCACTATTCAGCCTTTCTAAATAAATTCAGTGTCTGAACAAATTACTTATTTTGAGAGAACATACATTCAGATTTTGAGCTATTTTATCTCCCATATGCCAAAGGCAAATCTGCTCTTTCCTTAACACACATCCAGCACATAGTGGATGTGAGGGTAACCCAGAATAATCACACCTGTGTTGACATTTTGTTCAGCAGACTTGTGTACCCAGCCTCAAAAGCACTAACAAAAGATTTGTGATTTAACTTTTACACTACTTACGATAACAGTAATAATTTTTAACATGTGGTGCTAATTGTATTGCAGTAGTGTTGGAAGATATTAGTTAAAAAAAGTATAATGGGTCAACCATCCTCTATTATAATCAGAGGGGAAAAACAGAAGAGGTGCAAGCCCTAAACCAAAGTAATTTCAATACTGACAGTAAGTACAGACTAATCTGACCCCAACCTTAACACACTCGCTAACAGTTTCTGATATTGGCACACATTTCTTTAACATAATTTTCATATCTGTAGTCTGGCTCCATGGCTAAATGGTTAGCGTGCTGGCCTTAGGGCATAGGGGTTCCGGGTTCGATTCCTGGCAGGGTTGGGAATTTTAACCACAATTGGTTAATTTCGCTGGCATGGGAGCTGGGTGTATGTGTCGTCTTCACCATCATTTCATCCTCATCATGACGAGCAGGTCACCTACGGCCTTCAAATCAGAAAGACAAGTCGAACTTGTCCTCAGACACTCCCGGCACTAAAAGCCATACGCCATTCCATTCATATCTGTACAAGTCTGCAGTAGCATTATAAGAAATATTAAACCTAGAGTTCTTGATCAGGAATGTGCTCATATGCCAGGTTCAAGTCTGACACAGAACATAACAAGAAATATCAAATATCTTCAACAGCAGTACATTCATATCTTCGATATGTTCAGACACCATTCACTTCTGTAGTGCCTGTAAGTCAGAACTCAAGAAGCACATATTTATTCTGAGAATAGCATTCATTAATTGCAGAATTCTAGCTTTAAGCAACTATTGGGCAATATCTCACCTGTAAATTAGCAGTTCACTGTGTTTGCAACAGATTATTAGTGTCAAGTCATAGTTATTCATTGAACATCTCTCTTCAAATTGTCAATGTTTTCAAAGACTCCAAGGTGCCAGAATGATATGCAGGAATTCACTTTCATGCCTGTAAAACTACAGATATATGCTGGGATAATTCAGCTTCTTCAAATACCTCCAGACCAAAACCAAATCACACTCACCGACATGAAATTTGCTGTCATCAGTTTACCCCCTGAGCTATCAAGTGAAGAGCCATTGAACTAAAAGCCACACACTCAGAAGATTGTAATGGACTATGATTAGAGTAGCAGAAGACAGAGCAAGGAAAGGTAATGAAAATATCTAGCATCTTCTCCAAAATATTCCACTGCATCTCTGCCTTCATCAGGGTGTTTGCTTTAGATGAACTATACTCACAGTAAACTTCCAAGGCAGAATTTTACCACATTTGTGGCGTTGTAAAGAAGTTTAAATGATACAAACCTGATCTGGAGTTCCGTATGGAGGAAAAATATGTTCTCCATATGAGCCAGGGACCTACTGGCCATAATCTAATTCAATCTAACACCCACCATTTTCCATCACTTCAGAGACTACTAGCACTGCAATCGGCAGATGATAGAAAATGATGTAAATCCCACAGAGATTCCATTACCAAACCATGCAGAATAAATATATAACCACACAACCCCCAGAAATCCATTCCAATAAACAAAAGAGGTAATCAATTAACAACAGACAGTCAATGGGTACTTAACACATGAAATGCCCTGAAGCCTTAATCTTGAGACACTGCTAATCACAACTTTTTCACTAGCTGGACCTAGCCAAGGCTTCTTCAATATGAAGCCCAAAACAATGATTCAACTTTATACCACTATCAAAAATATAATGCACTGCTGCCTCCCTAGTAAATGCTAGAGGCCAACTGTCTACTTGGCGACACTTATTTGGTGGCTTATGCCACCAGAACCCCTTTCCTTATCCCATGAACAATATTTTTGTCACTAGTCGGACCCATAGATGTATATCAATACCGTTATTTGTAGTTCCTAAGAGTTGGCTGCCTTGCATAGCATGTTATCACATATACTTAGACAAAGAAGCAAAACAGAGACATAACATTGCCATGTAGCAAATGGAGACTGCTGGTGTTAATATTAGGGAACCACATAGTAAATGATGCCCCAGCCAAACTTATTCAGCTACTAAGGGTTTAATTCTGACCTATATAAAGTTATCTGGAATGAGACTTACAAGTGATGAATTTGTTGTTCCTTCAAGCCAGGCTGGTTCCTCTTTAATCTTTATTTCCAGGTCCATTTCACACTACAACTGAAGTAGTTAGAAGGTACTGGGATTGTTGATTACTTCCAATAACCTTACGCTGAAACATAAGCCAGAAAATTATAATAAATTTTTATCATTTTTATCCTATGCAAATTGCTTCAAAATTAACTGAAGAAGATCACAGTGCCTTGAGATTTTTCCTATCAAAATTTTCCTTCTTAGGATCAAATTCCCTCAAACCATTATCCTGTCATTAAGCTGATTAACTATCTCTTTATTTGAGACATGTTCTATCCACGAGATCTTCAACAACTTCCATTAACACGGCATTTCAAAGGAACTTTGTTTTTCCCAGCACCATTTATTATCTTTGCTTCAATTCCATACGGTGTCGTACTCCACACTCAGTGTAAACATAATTTTTTCAAGTTTTTCAAACTGATCAACCTAATGAACATGATGGAGAACAGATGGAAGTTTAGGCTGGATTTAGTGATGATATTTATTGATGTTGAGAAAGCATATGTCAGTGTATCACAGCAAGTAGTCTTGGATGCATTTGATAAAAAAGAAGGCAGGCAGAGGAGATGAACCAATTATAAAAGCCATAAACGAAAGTTAGGTACTATGAATACTACGATACGACAAACAAACTGGTTCAAAGTAGAATCAGAACTTCAAAAAGGATGTGTTTTATTCCCTCCAATGTTCATTACATTCATGGATGAAATCCACAAGAGTATACAACAAAAATGGTAACCAAGGAGGCAAAGGCAGACGACACAGTAATATGGACAGGAAATGAAAAGGACGTACAAGAACAAGATGCTGTTTTGAATCAGGAGATAGAGGAATATGGAATGAAAATAAGTGAGGACAAGAGTACAATAATAGTGGTGACGAGAGGTAATAGAGAAGGAAGTTGGAATATTGAATGAAATGGAAGACCATTAAAAGATGTGGGAAGCTTCAAGAATTCACGGACAATATGAATACTACAAGCCTATGAGTTTTACCAATGTGTGAGGTATATAGTCTGGAACCGGGACATCCCAAAGAAACGCAAGAGAATTTTGCACCCAATGTGCATGATGAAAGCAGAATCCAAGAGTCCAAGATGAAATTATTTGGAGAAATAACAGGGAAGACATGAAGGGATAAAATCAGAAACAGAAATCAAGGAGAGAATAGGATTCCCTGAAATGCAAGACAAGATAGAGACCAGTAAGGTGAAATGGTATGGACACAGGATGAGAATGGAAGAGGATAGAGTTCCAAAGTGAGTTTTTACAGAAGAAGTCATACGAGTAAGTCATCGGGGAATGCCCAGAAAGGGGTGAATGGATTCAGTAAATAGAGAGTACAGAGAAGAGATGAGTAAAAGTAGAGAAAATATTCGAGGAAGAAAGGGGAGTGGTGGAGTAAGATTTATTTTTTGAGACATAACTGAGGAACTTCTAGATTTACATTTCACCCCAGAAGACTAGAAATGGAAATTGAAGAAGAATCTGTTGAACTGAAGACAAACTTATACAATACTGCTAACAGCTCATTTCATCGAACAATCCCACCAACCTTCACTTAAGTGTCCTTTCATTACTTTTTTATGCATGCCATGTCTAATGACACATTGAGGGTGAGTTCCATGTCAAACAATTGGTTTAAATGTTTAGCAATATTTATTGATCCCCAGGTGGTACAAAACTTGTCTGTGTTGAATACCTCAAGTAGTGTGGCACAGAATTAATTTCATCCGATAGCAGTGTTTGTTAGTCACTTTGTGATATTTTACTGTAAATGTAAACATACTGCATTAAAAATGAATACTACATTTTCTCCTACAGTTAACACAAGCTTTGTTCCTGTGGCCAATTGAGTCGACTTGTACAGATTGCCAGGGAGCAAATTTTTATGTAAACACATATAATTTCAGGAAACTATGATCAATTGTATTTGGTATATTTCAATGTAGCAGACAATACTGAAGTGTGCCGTGTTTATTTGTTCTGGCCATCTATTAATATATTATTGGTTTTACTTTCAAATAACTACCTTTTACAGTTCCCGCAGCCCGAATTTATTCCTGAAGATTTTTCTTCCATTCTTGCTAGCAGTTTAATGTTGCACTAACAAATCCAAGGGAAAGGGATAGGATCAGGTACGCAGCGGCGTTCATTAAGGTTAATTATAAAATGGCCAAACCACGGAAATGTTATGCAGGGTTGCCGAACCTTGGGATTTGAACCCATGCAAACTCACCACTACTCACCCCTGAAGGTCTTTTACACACCAATAAGTCAGGAAATACCTTAGGAAAGAGAGGCAGTCTACAGATACCTAAATCAAATCATCACGAGTAAATACCGGATATAGCTGTTGTGGGGTAATGATGTGATACAGAAGAATCTCCATAACAACACTAATATAACAAGAATTCTACATGTGAAAATTTTACAGATATCCTAAACGGAAATCTCTCAAGATTTCAAAACCAACTACCAAATGTCGCAGCCTGCACTGTAAAGAACAACTCAACATTCACAGCGTCACTATTAAATTGCACAGAGGTAAATAACACACCAAAACAGTAATTAAAATTATACACCACATATTGTAATTCCCTTCTGAAACTATCATCCGCATTTCTTCACCTGCGTAGCTCATCAGAATAATTAGTCATTCCCACTAAAAATAAACGTTAAGAAAATTAAAAACATTAAATATTAAAAATATATAGTATGTTAAATTTGAGAAAGATTAGTATTAACTTCTTACTGTTCTCAATTGAGATCCATAAATTTCACAAGTGTAAATTATTGAACTTGAACATTACCGACAAGATGTTAGAGGTTGTGGACACAGTGTAAAATTATAGAAATCACAATTCCTCAATGAAGAAAATCCGTAACACAATTATCGGAATATGCTGTACATCTGACTAATACGCGTCTTATATAACAGCATACCTGACACTTCGAAACAAAACCAGATATTCTAATGTAGTTTAATCACTTAAAACATACTTATAAAGAACAAATTTAATGTTATCAAGTAGTAAAACAGGCTGAATTTACCAGTGACAACTACAGAGTACAGTATACGACACTTACTGCAAAAACGGAGCACTGGCGGCACTGGATGCAATGTGCCGTTGTGTCTGGCTCAAGTGGATTTATAAGAGAGAAGGAACGGGAATACACAAATTCGAGGTCAGTTGCTTCACGGTAGTAAAAGAATACGAGAGCCATGGAAGGGGGGATCAACTGACTGAACTTTAGGATCCAATTCTTCGTTTACAAACGGAAATAAAATCGTGCAGTTTTTTTATACATGCGTGCAGTAACATCATAGTCCGTTATGCCTTGCAGCGTCCAGTCTGCAAGCCTTTGTGAATTTACTATACGATGCCATAATCCTCTATTTTCAACTGGTGCCATGACCTCGTTTAGGGCCATTTTCTCTAAATCGAGTTAAACCAAGCTTGCTTGCTTGCTGATGTTGATACTTATGGGCTGTGTCTACGACATTTCACCCAGTCAATACTCCCTTACTTATGACATAATAATAATAATAATAATAATAATAATAATAATAATAATAATAATAATAATCGTATGGCCTGAGCTACCGTGTGCAGACATTTCGATTTGACGCCATCTGGCTGTCTGCTCGTCAATTTCGACGTTCCGTTTTACTCTAGGTCCGCTAGATGGCAGACAGAGTAAACCGGATCTCTCTTGGGCGTCTATGGCTGAGATTTAATTAATTTTGTCGAGTAAATACCAAATGTATCACCAGAGATCTTTTACATGCCGACATCGTACAACATGGAGTGTCGAATGGACTTTTTTCCGCCCTTCAAAAATCCGACTACCTCTGCCGGGTTTGAACCCGCTATCTTGGGATCCGGAGGCCGACACTCTACCACGGATCCACAGAGGCAGCTACTTATGACATAGAACGAGTACTAACGAACACTTCCGATCAAGAATATATGTTTGATCTTGCAAGTAGGTTACATAAACACCATTTTTCACTATATCACATAATAATCCTAGTTTGCTACATAACACTGATCCCATAAGAGAAACTTCCATTTTTGCAAACACACTTCTTCTATAGTGTCACACACTCTGATAAACCGACATAACACTCTCAAGGAATACTCTAATGATATGAGGAATCACTCAAATGGAGCCATCAAACACATGAGCACATCTCACCATATATTGTTGACAGAATTATAACACGATATTTGCTTCATCCAGAAACAAATTTAGAACTTTAATAATCTCTACGGTAGGATTACATAGCAAACAAGAAACACTGGTTGGAAATACATGCTTGAGTCGCGTGAGATTAGTCATAAGTTTTTTACGTGTGTTGTCATATAAAGAACATTCAAATATGATGTGGTTTGGGTATCCATTACAAAGAGAATAAGTAAGAGTCGACACTCAACGTTATTTTTAACTCCTGTACACAGCGGCTGCCGCAAAGACTACCGGGAATTGCATGTTAGCGCTCGTAGTGGTCATAGGGAAAACTAAAATTACCGGGTGGGCGATTTAAATCGTTTAGCGTGGGTCGCGTCGGGTACCCAGGTTCTCAACCTCCCTCCCTCCCCCACTCTTAAATATATACATTTCTTTTCTTTCATATCTTTCTTCTTCTTTCCTTTTTTGCTCTTACCTTTTTTTTGGAATACTTCATTCTGAACAATGATACACCTAAAGGTTGGCCTGTGCTTTATTATTATTATTATTATTATTATTATTATTATTATTATTATTATTATTATTATTATTATTATTATTATTATTATTATTATTATTATTATTATTATTATTATTATTATTATTATTATTATTATTATTATTATTATTATTATTATTATTATTATTATTATTATTATTATTATTATTATTATTATTATTATTATTATTATTATTATTATTATTATTATTATTATTATTATTATTATTATTATTATTATTATTATTATTATTATTATTATTATTATTATTATTATTATTATTATTATTATTATTATTATTATTATTATTATTATTATTATTATTATTATTATTATTATTATTTCTATTTTTCTTTTTTTTTCTTGCTGGAGAAAAGAAGCTTACCAGCCCTTGCTGCTTATTATAATTTTATTTTTACTAATTCACAAAGCCACGAAGGAAGGGATTAACTGGACTGACCTGTGCTGCTTTTTTCTGCTGAGGAAAAAAGAAGCTAACTTGCAAAGGGAGGGAGGGAGAAAGTGACCAGAAGGTGAGTGGGATTGGCAATAATTATCTCTAATTATGAACTACGACAGAAATAGACACTAACATCACCTCGTACCTCGGTCCCCTTTAACACACACTGAGCCAACCTCAATAGTCAATGGTATTATGCAGAAAATGAAATTTAATACAATGTAAGAAAGAAAGCTATACACAGGAACCAAAATGATTAAAGGAAACTCATATGCTAAGGAGGGAGTTTGTAGGATTCAAAGGTAAATTGAAATTAAACATGATCTTTTGATTTATGGAGCTATATTCTACCTACTATCCACAGTATTACAGGTATAAAAATTGTGTAGAAATTGCCACAAATTTTTTGTGATCATAGTATATCATAATTTCATTAAGTTACATTCAGTAGTGTTAATCATGAATTAATATTCATCAGCCAGAAAACAATACAATACAACACAAAATCATTCATTTATGAAAGAAAGACTGGAACTGTCAAGTTACAACATAATAAATACTTTTCTCTCTTTTTGGAGTCTAACGTTGCACTGACACGTCAAAAGCTTATGGCAACACCATTTGTATTATCTCAAGAAACTTACTATATGATACATCTTTCAGTCTGTCAAATGAGGCATGTAGGGCCACACACTGTGGAATATTGAGATTTGTACTTCTTTTGTATCTGCTACAGGATGGCAAGTCTCTGGCAGAGTAGTGTTTGAAGAAACCAAGGCATGATAGCACATACTCTGTTCCTACATATTGCATCAAAACACAGCATATCATTCAATCAGTCATCTGCATTTAGATAATAAACCATGTCAAGCTACAAAATTGTATGCATTCCTTGTATTTACAGTACTTAAAAATGTTCTATTTCATGTGACAGTAAGATATATCTAAATTTCTCTGTTACATGGAAAAGGATAGAATCATGAATATGTTTATGGGCTTAAAAGACAAGAAAGCGATTACAGATTCTGTGATTGTTCCCTTCTTACAACATGCAGGAAGTACAAATAATGCTTCCTTTCAGTCCATCCGCAGGGGAGGAGTTCCAATAAATTGAAAGAAATATGTAGCATCAGGATCTACGTACAATAATATGGCAGCTGATCCAGCACACAACAATCGCATGCCACGTCACAAAATAGCTCAACCCATTAAGATCTACGTTCAAGGAATTGGTCGCTAATTTATGTACAGTATTATGAACAACATGCTGCTACCTTCCGCAACATTACCGTGTGCAAGGGGCTTTGCTGTGACCTAATCAAAATGCCAGTCAAAGGCGGTGGAAATTCACTTCAAATACGGTGGCATTTGTACCTACTGTATATCAAAGGCAGAAATCTGTGTCAGTGGTTGCAGAGTAGGCTAATCCGTGGTCTGACAGCACTGCACTCTGACCGGCCAACCGAATAGAGGAAGGGTGGCCATGGCTTTACACCTCTGCATTTGAGACACAGAAAGAGGCTGTTTCCCTACCACTGGCTGTCCTGAGAATGGTTTTCCTTTCGCCTGCAGTAAGGCGAATGATGGGACAGTTCCTAGTATATGTCAAGGCCACCAAACATCTCGCCTTCACCACAAATCTCCTTGCCTAAGATGATGATGCTTGTTGTTTAAAGGGACCTAACATCTAGGTCATCGGCCCCTAATGGTATGAAATGAGATAAATATAATAACAATTTCAAAGTCCAAAATCATCTACTGACCAGGGTCAAAACACAATGACGAAGAATGAATGGATGGATATGAATTTAGAACAATCAGTGGATCCGACCTGTAATGCCCCACATTCCCAGCAACTAGCGTTAAGCAGTAGTATTACTGACCAAGGGACTGCTTCTAAAGCACAATCCTGAATCGATGATGCTTGTAATCTAAAGGGGTCCAAAAACCAGGTCATCAGCTCCTCATAATGGTATTTATCGCTGGGAAAGTAGAACCACGGTATTAGTCACGTTGCGATACTAATCAAAAGTAGCGTAGACTCGCGGATGGTACTACTCACAGGTAATGTAATGCGCACATGTATCACACACCCATGGCGTTTCTCACATTGCGGCGCCATTTACAGGCAACGCAAACCTATGGTGTTCCTTACCTAGGTGTACTAATCACAGGGACTCGTACTATCCGGGTGTTAAATTTTCATAATTTCTGTCACAAGAAAATGGCTGAACAGAATTCATTGAAAATTGGTATTTTATGTCGGGGAATATGCCACTACATTGTAGGCTATAAATAATTTTATTCACCCTGGATGATTTGTCCTATTGAAAAGAACTACATAACAAAAGTTATAAAGAATGCAATTTCCGATCATTTATGTCTTATTCAGTTTTATCGCACCGACTACGATAAGAGTGGTGGTGGTGGTGATTATTATTTCAAAAGGAAGTACAACCAGGCAACAATCCTCTATATATTAGTAATCAGAGAGAAGAAATCAAAGGGGGTCGACACTACGAAAAAATGGAGGTATTGGCCTAAGAAAGACCAGGGCCATAATGGGCGTGAAAATAAGACTCTCTAGGCTTCCATACGTAATACAGTCGGGGTCAGAAAAGAACAGGTGGTGACCGAGGTAGATCGGATTTTGGTAGATGAAAGTGAGGAGCCTGGCACAAGCGGAAGCAATGCCAGGATTCACCTAAGGGCTCCATGGATACCTACCCAAGCTCGGAGCCCCCATGGCACCCTTTATAGTTGCCTCTTACATCAGGCAGGGGATGCCGTGGGTATTATTCTACTGCCCCCACTCACAGGGGGAGAACTACGGTAAGGAAAGTTTGTACAATTGTTACCATCACATCAAATGAGTTACCAACATCACAAAATTCACAAATACTAATTTAGTTACTTGCACACTGAATACATACCAGTACACATTTCTGTTGAGGAATATGTGCATACAAATTGCAAATAAGAGAGGAGAGAGATCATAAAATATTTCCTGTGTTCTGATGAGAAATTGTTTCCAAAATACAAAATTTTCAGTGAAAATACCTTTGTTAGAAATGGATGCTTAAACCAAAACTAAGACTTCTTTATTAAATTCATCCAGAAAATATCACATGACACTTCCACTTGAGTATTTGATCATTATCACACAATTCTACAGAAATTATGAGCTCATATAAAGGAACAGACTATGAGGACAGTAAACCACACGTTTGAAACTTTCATTGTTCTGAAAAATAACGCCACAGTTTTTCACTTCCCATTTAGCAGAAATGCTTAACGCTCCTTATAATATTAATAATAATATTAATAACAATAAAAAATGTCCCATGAAGTTTAAATAAAATGTTCGATTATACAACTCTACGGCAGGAATTTACAAAAGTCATTATGAATGCAATTAAGACAAATGGAGCCTGAAACATGCATATGTTTGGCATATTTTGAATTAGAACACAGAACATGAATATACTTAATTTCCACCTTTATGAACAATTATAATCATGTTATGGGCTTCATAACGATGTCTCATTTTTTTGGCTATGAGTTTTATATAGCACCGATTGATGGCAACGATGGAATGGGTCTCAGAAGGAAGCAGCTGTGGCCTTAATTAAGGTATATCTGCCTGCCTATTGCAAAGAAGGGAAACCATCTTCACTGTTGCCGTCAGTGGGACTCGAACACACCACTGCCCAAGTGCAATCTCACAGATATGTGACCACACTGTGTAGCCTACGTGCTGGGTGTTTTGTAATACAAAATTAAAAACTTTAATACCCAATCATTACGATTTTGCAAATTGAAATTGTTTAATTTTAAGTCTTCAACAATATTTAACCCATACACAGTGCTCTCCCTAGGACCTTTCACGGACCGCCCGGTTATCATAACCTAGATATCTGCTAATTTCAGGTTAATTCACATCGCACCGACACAGATAGATCATATAGCGATGATGGGATAGGAAAGTGCTAGGAGTGGAAAGAAAGCAGCCATGGCCATTAATTAAAGTACAGCCCCAGCATTTACCTGCTGTGAAAATGGGAAACCACGGTAACCAACTTCAGTGCTGTCGACAATGTTTTTTTTTTTTGCTAGTTGCTTAACGTTGCACCGTCACAGATAGGTCTTATGGCAACGATGGGATAGGAAAGGCCTAGGAATTGGAGGGATGTGGCCGTGGCCTTAATCAAGGTACAGCCCCAGCATTTGCCTGGTGTGAAAATGGGAAACCACGGAAAAACATATTTCAGGGCTCCCGACAGTCGGATTGTCGCTGTCGTAGTTTGTAATTATGTGTTTTGAAGTTGCCAACCCGTTTTTAATTTCGATTTCACTATATGCGGGTATGCTATTAATAACAATAACATGCGTAACACATATTTATGTCACGTTATGGTCTTTCGGCTGAAATAAATTCGTAATTATTGCTTTGATAACCACGTGTGAGACCAGTCTACTTTGTCATCTTTGTTTATCTTTTTTATTTTCGTTTTCATGCTCTGCGGGTGTTTTTCAGTGAAATTCTGAGTGGAATTTCTTGTTTGAAGAAGTAGAAGATATTTGAGGTAAGAATTCCTTATTATTCTTGTTTTATTAACCTCCTGAGGCCGGAATATAAAATGCATATCACACCAATTAAAATGAAATTCCAATAAATATAACACCAACTTTTCGGCCTACTCAGAGTTATATTTAGTTTATTGTTTAAAATATTTTTTGCGGGATATTTGATTCTATTTTAAACAGTGTCCTCTTAAAAAAACACTAGGCCACAGGAGGTTATGTAAGTTATTAAGTTGATGATTGATAGCTGTTTCTGTTCCCAAATATATCTTTACTCAGTTACTAAGTTACTCAGTCTGGGCTTAGCCCTCGGAAGCGTAGGATCTATGCGACTGTCACCCCCCTGCTCCATTAGTAATATTTGTACCACACGAACAGTTTGTATCCTGCGTTAAATGGAAACGAGATCTATATTGTGGGGTAAGGGCATGATTAAACCGTAACCGAATATGTTAATAATATGTCGTCTAGAATAGGATCCTCGCATAAACCATGGTTTAACCGGAATTGTTGGTTGTAAATGATAATAAAAGTTACCTTTGACTTGTGCAGTCTGTCGCCAGTAATTCTGCCATTCTTTACGACCAGCTTGTCGAATAGCAACTACATAGTCAGAAGAAGGAACAATATTGTTAATATAAGGAACAGGGAGACGAGAAGCTTGTTTTGCAAGACAATCTACTTGTTCATTTCCTAAGATACCCATATGTCCTGGTACCCATACTAATGTTATATAAATACCGAAATTGTCAACCATATAGAGGAGACTCTTGACATTGTATATATACCAATTATGGGATAACCCATACGAGACCAACGACTGTAATGCACTCAGCGAATCCGTATATATCGTAACCCTCGTATAGCCCTGACGCTGAACAAAAAGTAAAGCCTGCTGTATAGCGAATAGCTCCGCAGTAAAAATCGAACAGTTACTAGGTAAACCATATTGTTTTTTGACATTTAGAGAAAGTATATAATAAGCGGCCCCAACTCCAGTAATATTCTTGGCCCCATCTGTAAATAAGTTTAAGCTTTGCGCGATACCGGAAAATTTCACTCTTTTAATAGGACGATTCTCTGTCTCCTGCAAACAAATAATGCTGGTATAGCTACTTCGTGTAGGCCATATTATCTGAGGCTTATAATAAGAAACCGGATAGGGTAAAGTATAGGGCATTAAGTTAACACTGTGTATTAATGTATGCTGTTTCGACTTCAATGTGGTGAAAGCATGATACAAAACTGGCAATCGTCGCAAACCCTGACGCCGTAAGGAATAATACTCCGAGAGTAGCTGTAACTTCGGAATTAAAGGATGACTTGTCAGAGAAAATTTCTTGAGTAAATATTGCGTAGCAAGTATTTTTCTACGCACATGTAAAGGAGCTTCGCAAGATTCGACTAAAAATGCATTTGTAGGTGTTTACTTCAAAGCTCCAATACATGAGCGTATTGCTTTATATTGACAGATGTTAAGAGTATTCAAGTTCGTATCCGATGCCAAGTCAAAAATATGTGATCCGTAGTCCAATATCGCTCCAATAGTAGTTCTATACAAGGATAGCGCCACAACTGGCTCTGCTCCCCATTGCCTACGGGTTACAGCTTGTACTATCTGAATATACCTGTCGCTTTTAGAACGCAAATATAAAAAATGTTGTTTCCATGTAAGTTTCTGATCGATAAATAACCCAAGATATTTATGGTGACTAACTACGGGGATTTCATACTGATCAAAGGAAAGTGGTGATCGGTCATAGGTTCGGTGATGTGTAAATATCATCGCTCGACATTTCGCTATAGAATGATTTAACCCATGGGCTTCTAACCATGTTCTGGCTTTGTGAAGCGTGTAGATAATATGTTGCCTACAGAGCTGTAAATTCTCATGCGTATAATAAAGCAAAAAATCGTCAGCATACGCCTGTATTCGAGCATGACGGAGAATGACCGTTTCGAAATCCTTCATGAAAAGAGCGAAAAGAATACCACTCAGAATATCGCCCTGCGGCAACCCATTACTTACCTGCCGGGGTTGGATTGAATAATGTGACGATTTAAATCTCAGTGTTCGATATGTAAGAAGTTGTCTGAGAATGATAATAAATCCCTCAGGAATCTTAAGAGTTGCAAGCTTTTCCCATAGTATGTTCAAAGGTACGGAATCATAAGCCCGCTGAATATCAAGGAAAACCGATATGGTACTATATTTTCTGTGACGGGCTAATTACAAGTCTATAACAAAACTATTAAATGCATCATATGTACTACGTCCCTTAAAAAAGGCATATTGATATCGAGGCGTCAAGTTATAGTATTCCAATACCCATATAATCCTTCGAAGTAAGATCTTTAAAAAGACATTACGGAGGCACGAACCGAGCACTATACCGCGATAATTATTAGCGTCAGTGGGTAATAGCTTATTTTTAAGAATAGGAATTAGAAAAAAATCATTCCAATTAACTGGGGTACTGTAAGTGCGAAAAATATCATTGTACGTGTTTAATAATACCTTCTTGGGCCTAAGAGGTAATAATTTAAGCATCTGATATGATACATTATCTGGACCGGGGGATGAATTCGAACACGATTGTAGAACTGCCTCTAATTCCTGATAATCGCATAGTTGTAACAATACGGAAAAACTTGCATCTTGTGTGTCGTGTGAACGAACATACTGTGATACGACATAGTCTGGCGTCTCTCGAACAAGAAAATCGGACAAGACCTGACCTGGGATAGTCATGGCAGGGGAATGTTGCGTAATTCTTGTGATTGCCCTAATGGCATTCCACAAGGCTGCGATTGGAACCTGACACGTGAAGGACGATATAAACTCCCTCCAAGCGACACGACGTTTTATATGAAAAAATCTGCGGGTCTGAGCTATGTGTCTTTTGAGCCGAAAATAATTTTCAGATGTGGCTTGCTGCCTATATTGTCGGAAAAGCACCTTACGGGTTTGAATCATTAAATGACATTCCTCATCCCACCAGTTAACATTCTTAGGTTTCCTAGAAGATAAAGGAGATGTGGCGATGATGGGGTGGTGAAGATTAATATAATCTGTTAAAATCTGAAGTAAAGTTTGATATTAAAACATATTGTCCGGTATTTTTTGCAACGCATCCTCAATGTAAGAGGTATATATTTGCGGTTTAAATCTCCGCAACGAACGAACCGTGTTATTGTGAACTGTATGCGTCGGTGAAGAAATAGGTCGGCCTACACCATATGAAATAGCAATGGGAAAATGATCACTTGAGTAAGTATCACTAAAAGTGTGCCATGTAGTGATAGACACCATACTTCGCCTACACAACGTTAAATCTACTGAGCTAGGAGGGGCAGAAGGCGCAGTCAATCGCGTAGGAGAGCCATCATTTAAAATAGCAAATGAATGGTTGTTTACTGCATTCAGGAACTGCGTACCTTGAGGTGTATCCAAATTTCCTCCCCACACCGTATGGTGAATATTAAAATCCTCAAATATAAAAACATATGGTTCTGTAGTAAATTACTGGAAAAATTGATCCCATTGTCTCTCATTAATGGAAACGTCAGGTGGACAATAGATGTCACAAGCAAAAAAAGCATATAATATAATCCTAGAACATATGTATGGGGTATGGCCTGAATATTCGAATGAATTCTATATGCCACTGAAGAGTGTACCAAAAAAGGCAAACCCACCATAACCGGGGCCATCATCACGCAAAACTTTATAATTAGGATACGCGATGCGAGTAACAGGATCAAACTTTCTTGTATAGCTAAAAATTGAGGTACGGTTACCTGAATCAATTTAAAGAGCTCATGACGTTTGTTCATGAGACTTCTAGAGTTCCATTGAGTGATTCTGATAATAGAATTGAATGAAACTGCATTTTTTGTCTCTTAACTGGTATACATTATGAGCTAACGCTGGATGATCACCCAACAATTGCACCAATTGATGAATAGATTGATAAAGACCATTTTGGAGATGGTCTCTTTGCCTATGAAATGATGAAAGCGGTTGCGCCATTGGAGCGCTACTAGTGGCAGCAGGCTGGTCCAAAGATGCCTCCATCCTCCGGCTTGCGCCATTGGAGCGCTACTAGTGGCAGCAGGCTCGTCCAAAGATGCCTCCATCCTCCGGCTTGCGCCATTGGAGCGCTACTAGTGGCAGCAGGCTCGTCCAAAGATGCCTCCATCCTCCGGCTTGCGCCATTGGAGCGCTACTAGTGGCAGCAGGCTCGTCCAAAGATGCCTCCATCTTCCGGCTTGCGCCATTGGAGCGCTACTAGTGGCAGCAGGCTCATCCAAAGATGCCTCCATCCTCTGGCTTGCGCCATTGGAAAAAGTTGTAACTCGTAAGTAAGTACGGGGAATCTCTCGAACCATCCCGATCATATCCTGGGGCTGGTACTGGTCTAGGTGATTTCAAAATTACTTGCGTAAATTTTCTCTTACGGGGATTTTCCTGTGTAGGAGTCGGCTCCTCCCTAGTTAAAGGGGGAAAATTTTGGGTATTGTCCACAACATTATATTCAATAGGTTGAACTTTCTGTACAGCGTCCTTGAAAGATAAGTTCTGATTGCTCATGATCTTTTTAATACGGACTTGCTGCTGGTGAGCTGGACAGTCAACGGCTCCAGTTGAATGGGTGCCACGACAATGCACACATTGCAGGAATGTTTCTGTACAGTTCGCCGTAGTATGATGCAATGCACATTTCCCACACCTTGGACTTGTGGCCCTGCAATGTTTATCAACGTGACCGTACCGTTGGCATTTTTTACAGAGGATTGGAGCAAAAACATATGGCTCCACCTCTAAATGTACCTGATATAATGACACATGCTGCGGGAGTTTCTGCGCCCGAAAAACCACCTTTATAGATCCCGTGGGGACATACTGAGTTCCTTCCTCGCTAACAACTCTACGGTTCAAACGCCGTACTGATTTTATGGCCGCCGTAGACTTTAAGTGTTTTAATATAGTAGCCTCATTTAACGTTTTCTCTACTCCCCTGATAACTCCTACACGCAATACATTGGAGCTCTGTATGTATGCCCGGAGCTTAAGCTCAACTAATAAAGGGTGTTTCAAAAATGAATTCGCCTGCACGGCATATACAAATACTATTTGTACTCTATTTCGACCTTGAGGGCCACGGATTTAATTCCTGGAATATTGTTCTCATAGAAAGTTCTACCCAAGGTCATGGGGTGCATGTTACCAACATTGCCTGATGCCGTGGACTCTACAAAAATAATGAAGGGTCCATAATGACTACTAGGGTAAAGTTCCTGAGACTCAGTCTTCGAAACCGTAGCACCAGCCTCATTATTCACACACACGCATCTGCAGTATTAGTATTGTTCAATGTACCGCTATTCTCACTTAAATTATCATCCGCATCTTGTTCCATTTGAACTGTTTCTTCCCGAGCAACTGTGAGGGTTGAAGGATGCGGGGACTCCTCGCCACCACTTTGCTCCCCCATAGTTACAGCTTACACTCATAGAATCACTCTTCAATACCGTCCCCGCTACCTCGTCACAGCGACTGTCCACTCAACTGCACACTATCACTGCTAAGAGTTAAACCAAGGTATAAATTAAATCCGTTTAATTTTAGTACAGAGTTCAAAACCTGCGTCCATTTTCTCCACCATTTTCTGACACACGTTTAGTTTAAACGACAACTCACACGTTTAAACTAAAGATGTCAAATCTGCGCTAACGTTGGCAGCACCAAAGCCTACTAGATACTAGAAGACCTGGACAGAAAGCTGATTTCTTGCATTAAAAGCGGGGTAATAGTTTTCTCTTTTCCACCGCTAGGTTCGCGTTTATGTTCTGTTGTTTGGTGTGAATTCTATGATTACGTGTGTTACTGCAACATGTTTTATGAGAGGAAATTACATAACTTATTAAAATTCATTTTATAAGGCAAGGCCTTATCTGACATGAAATATGAAGAGTTTTGTCGGGTTTTTTAAAATTTATTTGGTCTCACGATTTGCAATATGTGGATGGTTGCTGCGATGCATTTAACATTTGTTTAGTTACGTGCTTCCAAATGACCCTCAAGCTGGAGGTGGTGATTATTGTTTTAAGAGGAAGTACAACTAGGCAACCATCCTCTATATAACACTAATCAGAGGGAAAAACTGGAAGGGGCCCGACACTTCGAAAAATGAAAGTATCGGCCAAAGGAAGACAAGGGCCACGAAGGGCGTGAAAATTAAAGACTCCCTAGCCATTGGTAACCTAACAGCTTCGGGGTAGGCAAAGAACTAGTGTTGTCCAAGGAAGGTCGGATAGCATAGATGAAACTGAGGCGTCTAGCACAAGTAAGTGGAAGAAATGCCAGAACTTAGCTAAGGGCCCCGTGGTCGCCAAACAACGCTCCAAACTTCAGAGTCACTGGGGCCAATTACCATCTAGTTTCTCTTTCCATTATGTAGGTTAAGATGGTTTATTGTTGCGTGCCTAACTGCACATCTGACACAGCGAAGAAATATACACAAATGTAAATTTTTATCTTTTCCTAATGATCGGAGTTTACGGGGGAAATGGAGGCTTGCTATTTCTCAACCGGGCAGCAGAAAAGGATATATTTGGGCCCCTAATGACAACTCCAGAATATGTAGCTTGCACTTTGTTGAATCAGATTACAGTGTAACTACTGTGAAGGGAATTCTGCTCCCCGGCATAGTGCCGACGCAAATTCGTCTTTTTCCTAAAAATGTATTAATACTTACAACGCGGGCGTTAGGATATCTCGGAAAATGTAACCTTGTCTGAAAGCTAAAATTCCTGACCGCTCCAAAGTTTAAAGAGACGTTTCAGTGCCGCGACTGAGATCAAGCACACATCACATACGTTATACCTACACTATTTTTCAGGTCTGTTCTTGTTAATAATGCAAGAAAGTGACTAATGACTGTGAATTATTAAACAAATTCAAGAGCAAGCCTCTGAGCAGAAAAGTGTTGAAATTGTAGAAATAGGGGAAAATCGGGTGAGTACTTCTATTTAGGCCTATTTCCCTATTCTTTATTATTGTGTGATAAACAAGTGCAAAATGAAAGAAATCTATGAAGTGTAGTGTGTTCTAAGTTGTTTTATATACTTATATCCGATTCACACCGGGCATAATGAAAATGTATTATTTCGCGTTATTGTACGAATCTTCAATACAAGGGTATAAAGAGAACATGAGAACAACAGAACGTAAACAAGATCCAAGCGGCCATTGCCTGAATTACTCTCTTCACCAGAAATTTGTCGGCTTGTCCAGGCCTTCTATTATAGCGTAGGCAACGGCTGCACTGAAAGAAGAGTCGAAGGCATGGTCGATTGGAATTGGCCAATCAGAGCCAAGTAATTCAATGACCGACATTTTTGTATAAATATCAGTTGTTTGTGGCGAATTAATGCTATCGTACGTAGTGAATAAAGTAGAAATTCAGCGGGATATTAGCTCTACTGATAAATAAATAGTTTCATTTGTGCGAATTGTTATGTTGTACAACTTTACGCATTGTTGTCTGCAATTTCTTGGAGAGCACTTTTATTTCTGTTAATTTCAAGTAAACAAATTCCAAACATGCTCGAGATTTATCTCCTATTAAAATCCATCGCGTTCGGCCGGGATCAATGTCGCAAACCTCGGATCCAGCAGACAGACCAGTGAGGATGTATTTTTTGGAGATGTGGTTCATGTTTGTGGGTTACTGTAGTCACGTCCTAGTTCGTGAACCATGGGCAACGGCTGAGTGGCCTAGTAAGTGGTCCTGAGAGTCGGGATATCAGTTGCTATGGAATGGGAGTGGGCATCTCGGACATATTCTGAGTCGTGGCCCTCCTTGTGCTCAGGCGGCTAGGACTATACAAATCACCGTTGGTCCATAACCCGTTAGAGGAGAGATCCTCACTTGGACTATGTGCAAGTAGGGCAGCATCCTGCTTCATGAATTTACCGAGCTCAGAACACTTTAAGCAAGCCTCGGACCTATGGGAGTAATGGAGTCCCACTCCCATTTGACAGGCGAGGGACTCCTTGGAAACAACTTGGCGAACGAAATGGAATTCGATGGGCAGCTATCAATATTAATGGGGCTTATGGAAGAAAGAAGGTACAACTGGCTGAGTAAGCAAAGAGGATGCATCTGGATGTGCTAGGAGTAAGTGATATTCGGGTAAGAGGAGATAATGAGGAAGAGATAGGAGATTATAAAGTGTACTTGACGGGTGTTAGAAAGGGAAGGACAGAGTCTGCGGTAGGGCTCTTTATCAGGAATACCATTGCACGCAACATAGTTTCTGTTAGGCACGTAAATGAGCGAATGATGTGGGTAGATTTGTCCGTGGGAGGAATTAGGACAAGAATTGCGTCCGTGTACTCACCATGTGAGGGTACAGATGAGGATGAAGTTGACAAGTTTTATGAAGCATTGAGTGACATCATGGTCAGGGTCAACAGCAAGGATAGAATAGTGCCAATGGGCGATTTCAATGCGAGAGTTGGGAATGGAACTGAAGGATACGAAAGAGTGATTGGTAAATGTGGGGAAGATATGGAAGCTAATGGGAATGGGAAGCGTTTGCTGGACTTCTGTGCTAGTATGGGTTTAGCTGTTACAATACATTCTTCAAGCATAAGGCTATTCACCGCTACACATGGGAGGCTAGGGGTACCAGATCCATAATAGACTATATCTTAACATACTTCGAATTCAGGAAATCTGTTAGGAATGTACGAGTTTTCCGGGGATTTTTCGATGATACAGACCACTATCTGATCTGTAGTGAACTAAGTATCTCTAGGCCTAAGGTAGAGAAAGTAAAATCTGTCTGCAAACGAATAAGGGTAGAAAATCTCCAGGATGAGGAAATTAGACGGAAGTACATGGATATGATTAGTGAGAAGTTTCGAACAGTAGACAGTAGTCAGGTTCAGGATATAGAAAGTGAATGGGTGGCATACAGGGATGCTGTAGTAGAAACAGCAAGGGAATGGCTAGGAACAACTGTGTGTGAAGATGGGAAAAGGCGAACATCTTGGTGGAATGATGAAGTGAGAGCAGCTTGTAAACGTAAAAAGAAGGCTTATCAGAAATGGCTCCAAACAAGGGCCGAGGCAGACAGGGAGTTGTATGTAGATGAAAGAAACAGAGCGAAACGAATAGTTGTTGAATCCAAAAAGGACTCATGGGAAGATTTTGCTAACAACCTGGAAAGGTTAGGTCAAGCAGCAAGGAAACCTTTCTGGACAGTAATAAAGAATCTTAGGAAAGGAGGGAAAAAGGAAATGAACAGTGTTTTGAGTAATTCAGGTGAACTCATAATAGATCCCAGGGAATCATTGGAGAGGTGGAGGGAATATTTTGAACATCTTCTCAATGTAAAAGGAAATCATCCTGGTGGTGTTGTGAACAGCAAAGCTCATGGGGAGGAGGAAAATGATGTTGGTGAAATTATGCTTGAGGAAGTGGAAAGGATGGTAAATAAACTCCATTGTCATAAGCCAGCAGGAATAGATGAAATTAGACCTGAAGTGGTGAAGTACAGTGGGAAGGCAGGGATGAAATGGCTTCATAGAGTAGTAAAATTAGCATGGAGTGTTGGTAAGGTACCTTCAGATTGAGCAAAAGCAGTAATTGCACCTATCTGAAAGCAAGGGAACAGGAAGGATTGCAACAACTATCGAGGTATCTCACTAATTAGTATACCAGGCAAAGTATTCACTGGCATCTTGGAAGGGAGGGTGCGATCAGACGTTGAGAGGAAGCTGGATGAAAACCAGTGTGGTTTCAGACCACAGAGAGGCTGTCAGGATCAGATTTTCAGTATGCGCCAGGTAATTGAAAAATACTACGAGAGGAATAGGCAGTTGTATTTATGTTTCGTAGATCTAGAGAAAGCATATGACAGGGTACCGAGGGAAAAGATGTTCGCCATACTGGGGGGACTATGGAATTAAATGCAAATTATTAAAAGCAATCAAAGGCATTTATGTTGACAATTGGGCTTCAGTGAGAATTGATGGTAGAATGAGTTCTTGGTTCAGGGTACTTACAGGGGTTAGACAAGGCTGTAATCTTTCACCTTTGCTGTTTGTAGTTTACATGGATCATCTGCTGAAAGGTATAAAATGGCAGGGAGGGATTCAGGTAGGTGGAAATGTAGTAAGCAGTCTGGCCTATGCTGACGACTTGGTCTTAATGGCAGATTGTGCCGAAAGCCTACAGTCTAATATCGTGGAACTTGGAAATAGGTGCAATGAGTATGGTATGAAAATTATCCTCTCAAAGACTAAATTGATGTCAGTAGGTAAGAAATTCAACAGAACTGAATGCCAGATTGGTGATACAAAGCTAGAACAGGTCGATAATTTCAAGTATTTAGGTAGTGTATTCTCCCAGGATGGTAATATAGTAAGTGAGATTGAATCAAGGTGTCGTAAAGCTAATGTAGTGAGCTCGCAGCTGCGATCAACAGTATTCTGTAAGAAGGAAGTCAGCTCCCAGACGAAACTATCTTTACATCGGTCTGTTTTCAGACCAACTTTGCTTTACGGGAGCGAAAGGTGGGTGGACTCAGGATATCTTATTCATAAGTTAGAAGTAACAGACATGAAAGTAGCAAGAATGATTGCTGATACAAACAGGTGGGAACAATGGCAGGAGGCTACTCGGAATGAGGAGATAAAGGCTAATTTAGGAATGAACTCGATCGATGAAGCTGTACGCATAAACCGGCTTTGGTGGTGAGGTCATGTGAGGCGAAAGGAGGAGGATAGGTTACCTAGGAGAATAATGGACTCTGCTATGGAGGGTAAGAGAAGTAGAGGTAGACCAAGGCGACGATGGTTAGACTCGGTTTCTAACGATTTAAAGATAAGAGGTATAGAACTAAATGAGGCAACAACACTGGTTGCAAATCGAGGATTGTGGCGACGTTTAGTAAATTCACAGAGGCTTGCAGACTGAACGCTGAAAGGCATAACAGTCTATAATGATAATGTATGTATGTATGTATGTATGTATGTATGTATGTATGTATGTATGTATGTATGTATGTATTACTTGATTCTCTACTCGTTTATAACATAACCTAGTTCGCGGAATGCATAATACTCTTCTTCCTATAGCACTAATATTTCTATTGCTGGTGTGCTGGCAATAGTTATAGTTCGGTTATTATGAGTTTCGACTTGACGTTTGAGCGCTGCCTTTTGGCGGAGGGTAAGTGAATTAATCAACAGCCAATCATAGGCAGCCGATCGCTCCGATAGAGCGCGTTAGACTCCAGTTCTTGTCAACAGTGTTGTCGATCTGTTGTTTACTGCAACCACGTGCTATCAGCTGTGTGTTGTATTGTGTGTCTTTGTGCTAGGTTGTTGTTCGTTTATATTTCGTAGTGTAGAGTTTATAAATATATTGTTTAGTATTTTTAATAGTATAGCGCGTTATATTGTAGTAATTAGTGTGTAACAGGTGATCTATTTTATATAGTAGCTTAGTTTAATATTTCGTACGGTAGTTATATAGTGGGTTAATTTTAGGCCCATGTGTGAATTAGATGTTCTGTCATGTCGACGCCTACGTCTAAGGATGAAGCTCCCAAGAGAAGCAAGCCGTTCGGACGCGGTACTCCACTAAGGAGCCAGGCCCGGGAAATTGTTTGTAATGTTAGGGAGTCATTCTTGACAAAGCACCAACAATGGCGGCTAGAAAGAATGAGCTGATTAAGTGGGGGAAAGAGAACAATATTTCGGTTCGCGATGACATGGGGAAGGGGGATCTTATGCATCTCTTGAAACAAAACAAGCCCCAGTGCCCAGTTTATATGGTGGATAGCCAGAAGGAACGGGCATAAAGTAGTTCAGATGATTATGTTGAAGACTTTATTATCTCTTTAGGCTCAAGCGAGAGTGAAACCTCAACAGACGATGACAATGCCGATAGTGACTGAGAAATGAGTGGTATATTCGCTTTGTAGGATTATTTCCTTCTTTACGGGAAACTGGATCTAACAGCAACGCGAGATCTTCTAGATGGTGAGTAGAAATGTAATTTAATTTTCTCACGTTTTATCTGTTCGAGCATTGACATTTTTTTTATCTTGTAGCCTTATCCGAAATGTGTTGTGTATTATTGATCTTATGTGAATCAGTATGTTGCTACAAAGAATAACTCATTACGGACTTATATTCCACTATTTGCATTTCTGTTCGTGTTTGTGTATCGTAAATCAGCTGTTTGTATTCGTAGCAATTTGGCACCACCGGCTGACTTCCGGCTAACTGTCAAGTCGAAACGGAACTATAGGATGAAATATTCTTAACTATAATTTACTTTATTACTAGTTTACTAGCAAGCATGAACACTTCATTATTATTCTGATCCTTTAAATATTTATTGAAGTACAATATACATGATAGTATGAAGGGGCGCCGTACTGTGGCTCAGACGGCTGAGGCGCTGGCCTTATGAACCCAACTTGGTAGGTTCGATCCTGGCTGAGTCCTGTGGTATTTGAAGGTACTCAAATACGTCAGCCTCGTGTCGGTAGATTTGCTGGCACGTAAAAGAACTCATGCGGGACAAAATACCGGCACCTCGGCGTCTCCGAAAACGGTCAAAAGTAGTTAGTGGGACGTAGAAACATTATTATTATTATTAGGAATGGGAAGGGTAAACCCCGTTGTCACCATAGCCTACTGCTATCCGAATAGCACCAAGGGCTCTACACAGGGCTTAGCTTCGCCATCCGATGGATAGATCACCATCAACAGCGTCAATGCCCCCACTCCATATAAACACGGCAGAGAGGTTCGGGATTTAATACAAGCCTTTGGCACGCAATCTAACCATTATAAATTGTATACCACCACCTCTCCTACCGTGTCGGCCAACATACTGATGGTAAAAATATTTCCGACCACCTGGATTCAAACCGTCCAATTACTGTTTCAGACGATGCTGACTTATCACTTTAACGACCACAACCATGAAATACCACACGGAAAGCGGGCGTATTACACCACTTATGTACAAATTTTTCTATACTCCATATTACAGTAATCTTGCCACCAACTTTTTTTTTTTGCTATTGGCTTTACGTCGCACCGACACAGATATGTCTTATGGCTACGATAGGACAGGAAAGGGCTAGGATTGGGAAGGAATCGGCCGTGGCCTTAATTAAGGTACAGCCCCAGCAGTTGCCTGGATGTGAAAATGGGAAACCACGGAAAACCATCTTCAGGGCTGCCGACAGTGGGGTTCGAACCTACTATCTCCCGAATACTGGATACTGGCCGCACTTAAGCGACTGCAGCTATCGAGCTCTGTCTTGCCACCAACAGTATTTTATATAATATTATAAGGAGCCTACCCCGCCTCTGTGGTGTAGTGGTTAGTGTAATTAGCTGCTACCCCCGGGGGTCCGGGTTCGATTCCCGGCTCTGCCACGAAATTTGAAAAGTGGTACGAGGGCTGAAACGGGGTCCACTCAGACTCGGGAGGTCAAATGAGTAGAGGTGGGTTCGATTCCCAACTCAGCCATCCTGAAAGTGGTTTTCCGTGGTTCCCACTTTTCCTCCAGGCAAATGCCGGGATGGTACCTTGTCTATCCCTTCCAATCTTCCCATCCCCCCGCAAGGCCCCTGTTCAGCATAGCATGTGAGGCGGCCTGGGCGAGGTACTGGTCAACCTCCCCCGTTGTATTCCCCGAACCAGAGTCTGAAGCTCCAGACACTGCCCTTGAGGCGGTAGAGGTGGGATCCCTCACTGAGTCCGAGGGAAAAACCAACCCTGGAGGGTAAACAGATTATGAACGGACGAACGATTATAAGGAGACTGCAATTTAATCTGCTTACCCTCCAGAGTTGGCTTTTCCCTCGGACTCAGCGAGGGAACCTTATACACTTATTGCCTCCTCAAGGCAACCTTCCACATTTAAAACCAGAGATTTTCTGCTCACTAAAATTTATACTTTCCAGGCCTCTCGAGGCACAATTAAGAAGATAAACCCAAAAATCTTCCCCCTGCAAAGAGGCGCAGGATTGTTTACAGGCAGAAAGGTGCATAGGTATACTTTTTAAGCACGAACGGGCCTCAACTTCCACAGCTGTACCAGTAGAATGAAAGCTAATAAACTGACAGCCAATGGTAAAGGTACCATAGGCCCTCCACGGAGAGATCAGATATGGTCTTACTCGGATGATGTCGCAGTGCCAACATAAGCCTTTACTATACCATTGGGCTGGATAGTGCCAAGACCACAGCTCTGGCTAGTGACAAGACTACTGCTCTGGCTAGTGACAAGACCACTGCTATGACTAGTGACAAGACCACTGGTCTGGCTAGACAGTGACATGACCACTGGTCTGGATAGGTTGAGATCAGGTAGCCACAAAACCATTGGGCTGGAGTCCTCCATAATTTCTGAAAAATATGTCACCTGTAATTTTCAATAAATGTGCCGGCAAGACTGCCATGCCGTTCTATTTTTGTTATTCTTGTTTGATTCATCGGGCAGTGCTTGATGCAGCTTTCCATGCAACCCCATCCTGTATTAATATTTTAATTCTAGGTAACTGCTGCTTCCTACCTCTGCTCTAATCTGCTTGTCATATTCACACATTGGCCTACCCTGCCCCTACTTGCTGAACAAGTGCTGGGTGTCTATCATTCTATCTCTTCCCCTCGTCAAATGTAGCCAAATCGATCTCCTCTCACCAATTCCATTTAGGGTGACGATGTTAGACTTTTACGTATCTGATTGCTTTGGGTGAAAGGAGTGACCATAACCTCTTTTTTTACTGTAATTATATATATTCTCTGCATGCAGAACTACATGCGTAGTACTGCATGCACTTAACCAATCTTACATATTTGTGTGAAAAATAATTCATTAAATTTATCCTAAATTTTTGGTGATGGCTATTGTTCTTGACTCTCTCTCAATGCTTGAAAATTTACAAATTTTACAAATGTTTGTGAATACGTTTTGATTGGGACAGACTTTTCCATTGGCCACTTGCCTTCTATACGAAGTGTCTATAAACATTTCCCTCTCACTTTTCACCTTGCGAGCTACAGATTTATGTCGGTTTCAACAACACGTACCCAATTTTTCATTTCATAATTCTTACCCTGCACCACAGACATTCATATCTCGGCAATTTTGGTTATGAACCCAGTGACGGTATCACCCTCTGAAACCCATCCCGCTGACATAGAAAATGCGCATCATCAAATTCCCTTCAAAAGCGAAGAAGCTACACTGCGTATCAAGCTTGAGGCTGTCTATTCCTCTATATTGCATTTGGAGTAACGAATTGTGTAGCAAGATCTCAATGAGTTTTAAAAAAATCATTCAGGAAGGGACATTTCTCCTTATGGAATGACGAAGCTGAAATCATTTCTTAACCTGCTAAAGCCCAATGTCACCTGCAGGTGACACCTAATATTAATCATATCCCCTGCCTGAACTTCTCTGCCTCTCGGAAGTACTCAAAGAAAGGTCTTGCAATTTGAAGTAGACCGGTTTTTTTTAATTCGCAGCCTGCACTGGTCAGTCAGGTCGCGCTCAAGTAAAAGAGGAAACGGACTGGATTGAAGTGGAGAAACAACTGCATGTTATTACGGCGTGGAAAGCGTGTGATGAAAGGTAATTATATTTTGCAGTTTATGCTTGTATATTGCTTAAGGGGTCAGAAATGAAAGTGGTACATTCTTAAGCATAATACTATAATTTATGCATGTCCTATTGGCATGAAAGGCATGATGTCACCTGAAGGTGATAATGGTCACATAAAGTAAGCCTTTTTGACCTTCATATCATGTTTTTCTCCCTTTTCAGTCTGATATTGGATGAGGTACTAGAAATGTTGGATGATCTATAGATCTATAGATGACATAGATGATATTACTAAGTTTCTACCAAATGACGGATATTTTACGGATGAGGAAAGTGGAGATGAGGCAATTCATCCTGTGGATCTCAATCCACTTCCCGGTAGAATGTTGAGGTTGACAGTGGAAATAAACGTGATATCAGCAAATAATGGTCCGCCGGTACCTTCTAATGAAATGCAAAAGACACCTGGTTTTTCTGGGATAAAAGAGCATCTTCTAAGAAAAATACAATAAGTTGTGCGCAGCTACAGAGGAGAAATTTATTTTCCGATTGGTGAGGTGACGTGCATCAGGAGCCTTCTGAATATGACGGACCGCAACTGTCTCCAGTTCAGTGTTTTGAGTTACTGTTCATTGAAGAAGATGAATCTCATTGTGAAGATGTCAAAGTTAGACGTTGTACACAGGAACCATATGTTAGACATAAATTCAGATGACATAAGTGTTTATATCACTGTACTATTGTTGACCGGCTAAACGAATATGGAAAACTAAAGAAAGTTTTTGGAAATAAAATTAGATGTTTACAATAACTTAGTTCCAACAGCATGAGAAGAAATACACTTCCAGAAATTCATCAGTGTTTGTATCCTTCAGATAATATGAAGCTCCCCCTCAATAACGAACTTGGCAAGGTACAAAAATACTTCATATTTCCTAATCAAAACTTTGGGCAGTAATTTGAGGAAATCTTTTCAAGTGAACTTGCAGTGGAAGAAGCAACGGTTTCCTATTACTGTCGTCACAGCACCAGGCAAGGTGTAACCTCTAAATTTTGGCCTTAAACTGTGGTCATTTCCTACGCGGTTTGGTTACCTCGTAGCCTTTGAGCCTTGCGAAAGATCTAAATAGGGCCAGCATCCGCGACAATCAAATATGCGTTACGAGCAGCAGTTTTCTTCGCACTTGAGAGTAGGCTACCAGCAGGCTGCAAACTGTAACTACACTGACCAATGTCGCCTACAGGTGGCACCCCTGTATTTTGATGTTGATGATGATGCTTGTTGTTTAAAGGGGCCTAACATCGAGGCCATCGGCTCCTAATGGTACGAAATGAAATGACAACAAAAAATGCAAAATCATCCACTGAACAAAAGAAAAAATGTTATGAAGAAGGAATGGATGGACAGGAAACAAAAAACAAAACATAAACGACAATAAAAACGAGCAAACAAAAAAACCAGTGGATCCAACTCAAAAAATGATCAGAAATAATTTATTATTGACCAAGGGACCACGCATAAAGCACAATCCTAAATCGAGGATGCTTGATGTATAAAGGGATCCAAAATCCAGGTCTAAAGCCCCTCAGAATTGTACATGTCGCGAGTAAAGCAGAACCATAGTATTTGTCATGTTGGGGTACTGGAAACCCACAGGTGAAGAAGGAATGGATGGACAGGAAACAAAAAAACAACTGCTGCTACTGATCACAAACCTATTTCGTACTAACATAATGGTTCTACTCGCAAGTACAGGCAAGACTCACGGTTTTCCACACAAGGTGGTACTACTCACAAGTATTGTATTTCGTATAGGTAACGCAAACCTATGGTGTTTCTCATACAATGGCGCCATTCATAGCCAACGCAAACCGATGAGTTTCCTCACCTAGGTGTACTAACCACAGGGACTCGCCCTATCCCGTGGTGTTCCTCACATAGTGGGTACTAATCACAGGCAACGCAGACCCACGGTGTCGCTGATATAGTGGTACAAATCACAGGCAACGCCCAGACCCGCGGTGTTGCTCACATGGGTACGACGCGCGGGTACTGGAAACCCACAGGTGAACCCCCTCTTGCTGCTACTGATCACAAACCTATTTCGTACTAACATAATGGTTCTACTCGCAAGTACAGGCAACCCGTGGTGTTCCCGGTGTGATGGTACGAATCAAAAGTAGTTTCATGGTTCTAATTCAATCATCCCTTGGTCGCCCCTCTTAGTCGCCTCTCACGACAGGCAGGGGATACCGTGGGTGTATTATTCGTCTGCGTCCCCCACCCACAGGGGTAAAAGAGAGAAAAAAGAAGAAAGGAGCGATCCGTCACTTCGAAAGATGAAGTGACGGACGAAGAAAGTCAAGGGCCACGAAGGGCGTGAAAATGAAAGACTCCCTAGGCCTCGAATGCTCTAATACCGTCGGGGTCGGAAAGGAACAAGAGTTGACCAAGGGAGGTCGAACAGAATAGACGAAAGTGAGGAGCCTGGCACAAGTAAGTGGAAGAAATACAAGGACTCAGCTAAGGGCCCCGTGGTCGCCAATCCACACTCCCAAGTTGAGAGCCCCTTGGCCCCTGTTAGTCGCCTCTTACGACAGGCAGGGGATACCGCGGGTGTATTCTACATTTGCGTCCCCCACCCGCAGGGGTAGTGTGTTTGGTCCGCGAGAGGTATTTTATTTCCCTCAAGTCCGCCGGCAAGCCATTTAGGACACCTCTATCCGCCACGTGGTACGCGCCACGTGGGAGTATCACCTCTCCCCATGCTACGCCAGCGTAGTATGTTCGTGGCCCCTGTATTTTATTGTGGAACACGTTTCCTCTAGATTTTTAGTTTTGGATTCTTTTTCGTAATGAAACTAACATGATCTAAAAAGTAATAATAGATCTATTTCGTACATCGTGTTTGGTCATTAATGGATTAAACGTGTGTGTTTGTGTGTGTGTGTGTTAACACTCGCAGACCCTACGAGTGTACCATGCCTCACACTGATGACTCCTTCAAGGTAAAACAGTGCTTTTTAAGTTAAGACACGTGACAAGCGTTCTGTCAGATACGCTTAGCAGATGAAGATATAGAATACTCAGCCGTAATCACCCCTTTTGGACTATTTCACTTCAACTACATACCGTATGGGCATAAAAGAAAGCACAGTTATTGGAATGTTTTGAGAAGATTGAGAACGAAGATGGTGTTGATGATGTAACAATTAGGGAGTGTTTTGAGTAAAAAATTACTTAACGATTCAGAATTATTGCCTTTTCTGGAATTCTTCTATGAGTAGATATTTTATATAACACGATTCCGACGCAGAGTGCCAATACCGTTACCATATCCAATGCATTACAACGTTTTGAATCAGCTGTTTATGAAATAAGAGAATAATTAAAGATATCAGGTAGGTGAAGATGAAATTTCTACTCCAACAAAAAAGCTCTAAATACAGTTCTGGTGTAAATGTGATTGTAGAAGCCAAAGAATTCTGGGATATAGTGATCAACGAACTGAAAAACCAAGTACAACAGTCTAATACATTTACTAGTTTAAAAATTTGGTTCCGAAAACGTTTGCTACGTTGAGAGAAATTTTTCCAACGAATTTAGTCAATATGCCTTCAGTCTTTGAATTGTTCACATTCTTCATGAAGCATTCCTCCGAAGAATCGTCCTTTGAAGTACACAAAACTCTACAAATTGCACTAACTACGCCAGTTTCAACAGCGAAAGCAGAGCGAAGTTTCAGCATATTAAAAAGAGTCGACAATTATCTTTGAATAATATGTGTCAAAACAGACTGAATTCATTCACTTGTTTGTTCACTTCATAAGGAGGAAACTGGCGAAGTGCCCAAATTCAACAAAGGGTCATTGAAATGTTTGTCAGCCAGAAGGATAGGCGTGCTCAACCACTCTATAAGTAATGCGCCATTTGGTAATTTCAATTCTATTTCTTTATTAGTAACTCTTTAGTGTATACATTTAGGCCGATATATTTAGCTGTATGTTGGATTTTTGCGGTACAGTACAGTGCAGTACAATATAGAAACCCATGTGTCCAAAATGCCTTCCTCAGTCCCATATTCATGGCCAAAAGCTGTATATTGGGCCCCACTAGCGGAATTGATCACAAGCCGCCACTGTATGCATTCAGGTCTGATAATATTGTAGTTGGTCTTGGTTCACGCTCGGGGACTCTTAATATTTACGAAACACTAATAACACGCAAAGGTATAACATCCCATCACGTAGGCTTGGCCCCGGGAAGAGTATCAGATCGTAAAACAGAGTAAAATCCACATGTGCGACACATCTCGCACCCACTGGTGTGGTAGAACATAACAGATCCATGCCATGGTTACTGTACCATAGGTACACCCGACCCGTGCATTTAGAACTAGCGCATTGTAGAAGGCCATCTAGATCATGAAATCTTATAACTCATCTTGGATATAGTGTGGAACATTTTTAGACAGATGTCACTGCCATCCACTTATGTTTGGCCATCTGGGGTGAGGATGAACGATTAAAATTCGAATATATTTTGTGTGTTAAGGTTTCCCAAACTGGAATATTTAGTGCTTGTTTTTGATGTCCAAAACTTAACAACACTTCTATCTATTCACCCCAACTTAAGAATTTTGGCAATAAATTTTTTTGTACATTTATTCATCGAACAATCAAATTTTTAAAAATATTTTTTCAATTAACCAATAAGAATTAGGGGCGTGTCAGAGCCTTGGCCCAGTGTTTTCTGGAACGATCCTCTCTCCTACAAAAGCCTAGGGCTGATGAGCCATGTTGTCTTTTCTGATCGCTCCAGTCTAGAGTGTGTACGTAACGAAGACAGGGGGAAAGGCTCCCTCGTCCATCTTCGGGAGGTCCACCAGCTCAAGGTAATGGCAGTTTCAGGTTTACTATGTGATAGCCTTTGAGAGCAAAGTCGAGGGAAAGTTCCAAATCTTTAGTAATGTAACTTTTATTTTCTCAATGTAAATTTCAAACTTTAAATGTACATTTTAAACAAGTCAAAAGAAATTAACCGAAATCAGGAAATAGAGAGTGAGTAACGTTCCCGTATACCCTCTCAACTTGATATTGAGGTGACTATGATTTCGTAACCGTTAATATCCATCTAGCATTTCTGTAACTTAAATATTTCTCTCCACCTAGTCACCTCCGTAGTATAGGCGTAGCTTCCGTAACGTCGGGCCGTGAGCCCAAATAGGGTATTAAGAATTTCATATAAATTTCAAGGAGTTCAATTGTTTGCCTCCTCACCATTTTGATTTTCGACCAGTAACTTTAAATTTTGCTTTGACCAAAGGCCACATTGAATGGGTACTTGTTACCCCAGTTACAGTTAACATCATTTATTTCATCGGAAGTATGCAACATCTTGAAGTCTATGGATACGAAGAAGTCATATGATCCACCGACGGCTCCTCATAGAAATCGATACCGAACTCTAAAGATTTTTGTTGGTTGTTGGAATTTTTCAAATTTTGTTAGATCCTCTATCACTATGTCTGGTTCTCGTGAAGTCCTTGCACCTGGGTACCTGCAAAAGGAGGAATGGATTCATGGACTTCTAATTAGGAGGGTCCTGTCTGGTGGCACTGTTACGGCAGATATTGCCCAACTTAGAGAGCCTTTAGAGTTTCCATTTGTATCCCAGTATCTGCGGAGAAGGACATTGATGAGGCTCTGTCCACTATCACTAATAATACCACCGAACTGGCGTCAGTTGTAAGTTTCTTTAAGTAATTGACCCTTCTACTAATCAACTTAAGAGAGTTCGAGCTAGACTATTTCATTTTTACAATAGGGCTAGGGACATGTTTTCTCTAAAATTGAAGGATGATCATTGGTCGAACACCTGTCTGACATGTCTAATAGGGTAACACAATTGTTGTCCGTGGCCGCAAGTGCTCAAAGTGATCATGTTCAAACTATCAACTTAACAACACAAGAGGACTCTAGTAGGTCTGCTGAGAGTAGGAAATCGGTGGCTACACAAGAAACGACGGCCCCATCGGAACAAACATCTGAACATCTAAAACAACATCCGCGTTTCTTTATGAGTAGTGCTGTGCCTGAAACGTCTCAATCTCCAATGCCGTCACCTATTGTTTCTCCAGAGTTTAGCAGCTTGCCCCACCCCTTAGCCATGTTGATAAGAATATCTCCAAATTTTCAAATAATTCAACTAATGAGGTGATATTATTTTCAAGATTCCTAGTTAGTTTGAAGATGATGTTTTGGTTTTAGCTCTATCACACCCTCAAATAATACAAATTACTTACCCATATTATGTAGGTGTCCTCTCGGACAAAATTGTGAAAGCAATAGCTGACCGATGTTCTATTGAAGATTTCCATGCCCATCTTTTGGCTAAACTTATTTCAGCTAGGGCAGTGCCATCCCTAATACAGAAGTACTTGTCCACAGTAGAGGTTCGACGAGAAGTTAGCCGAATTCATCCAAGTTATTAAATTTTATACTAGGGCATTCGCTCTTCATTTTCCCGAGGATCAAATTGCGCGGACCATTGTGAAGGAAATTCTCCTGCTTATAGTTCGTACTTATGTTTATCTTCTCGACCTGAAACCTTTTCCTAACTTGAGGCAATGCCAGTGTCATCAGAGGGAGTGAGGTACGCTGACACTTTACGAGTAGCCAGGGAGCCCCCTCCATCATCTAACAGCTGTCGGCCACCACCTCGCCGATCCTTCCACACACGCAAGTGTTATGCGTGCGGATCAACTGAACACTTTAGGAATGTGACCCTTGGTAGAATATAGCGGAACTAGGAACGGAGCAGGCCCATCTCAATTTTGCTTTAGATGCGGGTGGTTCCCCTCTAGCAAAAAATTGCACACCACTTAACAGCACACCGTCTTGTTGAACTTCTAGTGCTATCTCTTCTAACTGAGGCGATAGGAAGTGACTAGGGTCATCGGCTGACTCACAATGTTCAGCTTCCTGAGGCTCAGGGCCCCCTGTAATAGGCAGCGAACCCTTCAAGAAGAAACCTCCTCTATTTTATCATTTGAAGGATTCCTTAAAATTGCTTCTGAGACACAAGAATCGTGGCATTTCTGAACACTGAGGTAAATAATGAACCTGTCACTGCGCCACTAGATTCAGGAAGCGTTAGCTCCATCATTTCCGAGAAGTGGTATTCTACGTTGAAAGCCTGTTGTAAATCTCTGGACTATTGTTTGTCTTCTATTAAACGTGTTTCGGCAAATTCGTCACCGTTAGAAATTTTAGGCTTCACTTTTGCTAAAGTTCATATCTGAAAATTTACTTGGAAATTAAGTTCTTTGTAGTTAAGCAGTTGTCTTGCCCGGTAATACTGGGAGCCGATTTCATGTCTCATTCTGGTCTTGTGCTCGACCTTCAAAGCAAGTCGTGCACATTCACATTTGATAGTAACGTTAGTATTTCTCTTTTGCAATGTAATTCTGTGTCATTTTCATCTACTTCACATACCCAGAGTGAGATGTCGTTAGATCTTAGGAGTCTACCTGAGGACAAGGCTGAAAGTATTAGAAGGTTGTGTCAGTCTTTTTCTGACGTATTTACGGAAACCCTTGGTGTCGCAGACCTTATTGAATATAAGACTGAGGTAACGGATTCGATTTCTGTACGATTTCCTTCATATAGGCTATCTCCTCCTAAACTGAAGGCTCTTAAAGAGATCATCGATCAAATGTTAAAGAACGGTATTACTCGACCTTCAAAATCGGCGTATTCATCACCCATTTTCTTATACCGAAACCTCAATATGGTTTCAGACTAGTCATTGATTACAGGACTTTAAATCGTAAGGTCGTATTATAATCAGTATCCATTCCTGATCTTCATTCTTATTTTTCATGGTTACGTAAGGCTGAGTTCTTTATCATCTTAGATATGAACCAAGCATATAATCATATGCCTCTGGCAGAAGAATCCAGATATCTAACGGCTTTCGACACTGATTGGAATTTGTATGAATACAACCGCGAGCTTTTCAGGCTCCCCACGGGCGTGGCTGATCTTACTAGACTGCTGGATAGGGTCTTCTCCGACATCAAATTTGAATTACTTTATCGTTATCTCGACGATGTCGTTGTGTTTCCGGAGACCTTTGAAGAACATTTAGATCAATTGAAGGAAGTCCTCAATTACCTGCGTAAGCCTTGGTTGACGGTTAAATTATCTAAGGTAGCTATTGCTAAGCCTTCTATGTCACCCTTAGGGCATATTGTATCACCTGATGGTGTTGCTATCGACCACTCCAGAACGCAGGCTATTCGTGACTTCAAGTCGCCAAGAGACGTCAAAGGAATTGCTAGAATAATCGGCATGGTGAATTTCTTTAGGGAATTTATTCCTAACTTCGCTAATAGGGCGGCGCCTCTAAACCAACTCCGTAGGAAAGGTGTCAAGTTCGAAAGAGGGCCATCGCAGCAAGCTGCTTTTGAAGATCTTAAGTTAGCCCTATTTTATGCCCCAGTATTAGCCATGCCCAATTTCTCTAAGAAATTCATCGTTCAAACCGATGCCTCTTTATCTGCTGTTGCGTCTAGGACTTAATCGGCTCAAGAAGCCAAGTACTCCATCAACGAATTAGTAGTTATGGCGGTCCAGTTTGCCTGGGAGAAGTTCCGCCTTTATTTGGAGCATCACAAATTTGAATTAGAAACAGACAACCAAGCTTTAAGTTGGGTTTTAGCGAGGCCTCGTCGTACCGGACGTATCACCCGTTGGGCTATCAGAATTTCAGCGTTTCAATTTGACGTGCGACGCATTAGAAGATCAGAAAAAGTGGTTGCAGATAGACAAAGCCGCATGTTTTCTGCAACGCCCAAGGACACAGATAATGAATATACAGTGAAATAACCCATAACAGTTCAGAAACGTAAGGCAACTTACCTTGGGTGCAGTTACTTAAAAATAAAACTGGTGGAAGAGGACCCAAAGAAAGGGAAATAAAGGCCAGGATCTTGAATTAAGACTTTAGGGGTTGCATGGTCAATGTGACTATCAGTACCATATGAAAACAACATCAAAGTAGGAGTGAAGTATTTAATTTATATTAAAATTGAAAATCATAATAATCACACTAAAACAAATATACAAGATCCTAAAATCATGTATCTTCTTAATGTACATAATTTCTAATAAGATCACTCAGAATTTCTTCAGTTAGGTGTGAAATAAATTAGGTCGACCCAAATATTAATAACAAAAAAGGAAACAAGTCAGGAGGTATAATACTTAAACGTTAACAATTAAATATATAATCTAGAAGTTTATGTACCTCTTTCACATCCAGTGCAGTCAAAACAGAATCTCACAAAGTCATACTTGTTTACCAAACGATGAAGTAATCTGTTTAAAGGTATACTTCCTCTAAAATCCCAAAATCATGACGCCGGTACTCGAGAGACACATCGGAAATCTAAACAATTCTCAAACGGATGAACAGACCAAAATAAGGACGTAAAACCACATACATAACAGTGAGGCAGGAGAATGTCAAATATAATAACACAGTAGGTCAAAACACAACAGAACGTTACATAACTGCGCAAGGCAGAGCAAGAAAGCTCGATACGCTCCAAATCAAAGCCGCCACGAACCAAGAAGGCGTAAAGAAGAGAACGGAATGCAACGGGTAACAATCGGCAAAAGATAAGACGGTCGGCACGATCTGTCACTATCAAGATTGTGAGATAAGAGAAGCGGTAACTTTTTCACAACAATGCACGAATTGCGTAACTGACAATTTTATGCCGGTGAAATAAAATTTAAATGCAAGTAATTTCCCTGATTATGTGACTTCTAGAGAAACTTAACGTCATAGAAAGAAAATGAGCAGAATCTTAATCTATCTTAGAATTAATATCTGCCGATAAAATGATCAATTCTATGTATAAGACACAACAACCTTAAAATCTACCAACTATAATGGGATAAAATTAATTGCAGTTACATGGATATTAGTTTTAACAGTGAATAATTTCTGGGTTTTAAAATAATTCTCCTCAGCTGTAGTCGTTTACAAGGAAGAATTATCATGTGTCCAAATATAGTGAAACAATGTCTGTGTGCATCTCAAAAATGCCCCCTGTAGTTTTACACAACATTGGACACAATATGACAAGCAGTTATCCGGCCACGAAAGAATATATTCATGGCACACTCCACTAACACAATTCACATGACGAGGCTTCAAATTCTATTAAATGTGGATTTGAATATACACAATGCGATGTCAGGATGGAGATAGTAAATATCTATGCCGTAACCGTCAGCTAAATACAGAAATAAAAGTAGACTACTTACAAATGCGATTCCTAGGCGACCTGCTAACTCACAGTTCACTTACATTCACACGTATAAACCAATATATGGTGAACACGGCAAACCTCAATTTGTAGGTAAACCCTTTTTAACAACTAGGTAATTCCGGGATCAAGGACTTGTCCCACAACAAGTTCTTTTATTTTAACGGTCTTCTTCACGAGATGGCAAACGTCCGCCATGTTGAAGCTGGGATCAAGTACTGACAGCGGCGAGCAGACTCACGGCAACTTCACGACTCATTTCGCGGCGAAGGAGAAAAGAGCACAGCGCTGAATTCAAGAGAGATCAGCGCACGCGCGGACAATCGACTTGCTTATTGACCTAATGAGAAAAGTCGAAGCTACTGACGTAACAATAGCAGATAAAAATCTTAGATAATCAGACGTGCTTGGTCACACTAATTATCGGCAATTCAAACAATTAATGATAGTTCGAGATAAAGTCCCCATACATAAAAAATACGTCCAATTATTTAGGGTAGCTTTAGTTCATGTCACATTTTCTAGCGATGTTGAGACCAGTGAACAGGAGGAAAGTTCTTCTCTTTCCATATCCACACCTCATTTTCTTAGTGATATTTTGAAGGATGCCCCTATGTTGTTTCATGATATCGAAAAATATCAAAGGGAAGATCCAGTGCTTGCTCCTGTAATGGAAACCCTTTCTTCTGAGGAACATGCTGTCCCTTATGTGTTGAGGAGCGGGGTTCTGTGCTATCCTTCGAGGCACGATCAGAAGATGGAAGTAGTTGCTCCAGCTGTTCTTATGACCATGATATTCAAAAAGTATCATGAGACCCCATTATGAGAGCATTTAAGCATCTTCAAAACAAGACAGAGAATCGGAGAAACGTTTATCTGGAAGAGTATGGACGGCGAAATCAGCAAAATGGTTAAAGCTTGTAAATCTTGCTTGCCTAATAAGCCCACCTTGTCTACTAAGCTAGGTCAATTGTCACCATCAAGCATCTCGCCGCATGGAGCGTTTGTATATAGACTACGTCGGACCTTTCCCTCAATCGAAGAGGAACGGGAATAAGTTCATTCTTGTATGTTTAGATCGCTTCACTAGATTTTCATGGTTAATTCCGACTAATCTGGCTACCGCTCAGTCTACCATTTCTTGCCTTAATACTATCTCTGCTTCTTTTGGTCCTTGTCAATACATAGTTTCTGATAATGCAAAGGCCTTCACATCTAACTTATTCCGAAAATTCTGTCTTGATTTATCCATATCCCAGGTACTGGTAACTACTTCTGCTTATTACCCTCGATCATAACTGGCGGAGCGTGTTAATCGTCATCTTCGATCTGCTCTGGTAGCACGAATATCAATCTAGGCTATCTTTTGCTCTAAATTCGGCCGTTCATTAGTCCCACAGTTTTACTCCTGCCTCTCTCATGTTCAAATTTGTACCTAACGGGCCGTTGTCAAACCTTTGGTCCATAAATGATACATACCAGAGACAACATATCCCGGTAACATCAGTGATCTGTGGAAGAAAGCTACAAGTAACCTTGAGGCCTCTCATGAAAAAGTTAAGGAGAGATATGATCGTGGACGGAGGCCCAGCAATTTAAAGTTCAGAGATCAGGTCAAGGTTAAGAAATTTGTACCGGCAGACAAGCTTACCCCCGGATTTCATGGGCCATGTATTACTCTGGATTTCTTAACACCGGTCACTCTTTTGGTGAGTAATCCAGCCAGTGAGAGAATTTTTAGAGTGCATATCTCCCAAATTAAACTGGTAAAAATTTCTTGGTTTGCTGCGTAGGCCACTAAGTTATGGACATGCAAAAGCAAAGCAAAGTCCTCTCCGTACAGGCCATGGACGCCCTTGAAGATGGGGTGGAGTGGTTAGCTCTACGCCCGGCCGCCTTTGCCCCCAGGAATTAATCTAGTACTCATTTCTGGTGTGGGCTGAGTGAACCTCAGGGCCATGCGCACCTCCAGAATTGGATATCTCGTTTCCTAAATTTTAGGACTTCCTGTCGAGGATTCGAACCCACGTCCTTCCGGGCGAACCGAGCACGCCTTTACCGCCACGGCCAGGTAGACCAGGTAGCCCCTTAGTTATGGCAATGAGGAAGTAGTTATATTTCTTTCCTTAACAGCTCAGAACGTTAAAATAGTATATTGAAAAGTGGAGGCCTTCTACCCCAATAATCTAGTGTGTTACCTTTTTTTGTTCCACCTGTGTACAAAACTTCCCCTCAGAATAAGGTGTATACTTTTCCCTTGCCTGGCTGCCATTACATTTCCCCCACCTCCAAAACAAGGTCTGCATATCTCGGACTCATCCTCGATGCCGCCTGCCTCATCTGTACCTGCAGATTAAATATAAACGAACGCGCTCTCTCCATAAAGAACACCACTGTCGCCCAGTAAATTATTGTTTCATCTGCGGTCGTGTCTCAACATCTGGCGAGTGAAGGTGGTGTGGGGTAAGGCCCCACCCTGCTCTAGCTCATTCTAATTCATAAAGACGTGCTAGAGCACCATTCTTTCCGGCAAGGACTGAGGTGCGGTAACTCAATCGCCTACTTAATACTGGAGCAGTGTCTATATATCTGGTCTGTGGCGACCATCACCATGGCTACCCACTCTCAAGATAGAGGGAGAGATGTATCTGAGGGTATTTTGAGAGTGCGGGGGACCCCACCCGGGTATGGGCTGCAACGGCCGCTCTTGCATATAAATTGAACGGAACATCACGGACTACTACGGCGCAGGAAGAATTCAAGACTTGCTTTCGACATGATTATTAACAAATGAACTTTCATCAAGAAGTTTCCTGTCTGCAAATTTCAACTTGATTTTTTCTAAAAAGCAAAATTTCAAATTTCCACCCGAGGAACAACTTTGGGGGGTGGGGAGGTCTCGACCGGAGGTACACCTTCCCCGCATATTTAAATTAAGTGCCTTGGAGAAGGCTATCTGTAATATAAAACTTGCAGCAACTAGCGCATGAACTTTGGTCTTTTCTCAACAGATGTCGCTACTATAAACTTATGTTATTCCTTCTGGTGTGACGATGAACTATTAAAATAGCACGGTAAGTTTGTTGTGTTGAGATTTACTACACTCAATTGTTTCTTCCTTGTTTTCGTTGTATTAATGTTTACAACACTACCATTTCTTCCCACCAAGTGAGGATGTGAGTCAATAATACATTTTGTACATTCATTTTTCTACCAATCAGAAATTTTCTGGTATTTATTTGTTTATCGATTAAGAATTGTGGGTGTGTCGGGAATTACCCCAAAGTTTTCTGGAACATTCCCCTTGTATATAAGTGCTGCCACATTTTCGGACCAGGTTGTCTTATTCATCGCTCCAGTCTAAAGTGTGTGTTGATAAAGGAGGCGGAGGTGCCTCGTCCATCTTCGAGTGGTTCACCAGCTTAAGGTAATGGCAGTTAAAGCTTAACAATGTGATAGTCTTTGAAAGTCAGCTTGAGGGGTATGTTTCCAATCTCTAGTAATATATCTTTAATTTTCTAAAATGTAAATTTCAAACTTAAATGCACATTTCTAACAAGCCGAAAGAACTTAGCCGAAATCGGGAATAGAGAGTGAGGTACCCTCTCGTGTTCCTTCTCAACTTGATCTTGAGGTGACTATGATTTTGGTCAACTTTAACATCGATCTTTTAATTTCTGTAACAAACATTTTTCTACATTTAATCACCTCCGTATTACAGGCTTAGCCTCTGTAACGTCGGGCCGTAAGCCCAAGTAGGGTTTTATGCATTTAATGTAAAGTCTAAGGAGTGTAAGAGTTTGCCTCCTGACCATTTTGGCTTTTGGGCCAGTAACCTTAAACTTATGTTTTTACCCAAAAGCCTCATATATATATGAGGATATGAAAGTTTGGAAATGGATTCTTAAGGAGTTGTAGAGCAAGGATGCTCTTCCTTCTGATATAAAAATTGGGAGATCCGTCTCCTTATTGTTTGTTAAAGGGAGCAGTTTTGCAGATGTAGAATTTGTAAATAAGGAGCTTCTGGCTCATGATCTAAACTGTTGTTCTCTCTAATTCTGTTACGCCAACCCTCGAGCTAGAATTGTACCTGATCTATTCTTAATTACTTGGCAAGTATTAAGATTTAAAAAAATGGAAAATTAAGAAAATAAATAACAAAGGCGATTTTAAAGTTTTAAATCTATCTTTTGCTTTCCGCATATGCACCCATTCCCGCACCTTCTTTCACCTCTGTGATCCATACAATCCCCGAAACAATAATAAGATGAAAAATCAAAGATCCGTGCTGTTCATCAGAACGTAAACCCATGGTGTTCCTCACATACTGGCACTAATCACAGGGAACCTTACTATACCATGGTATTCCTCACATAGTGGTACTAATCACGGGCACCCCAACTATCCCGCGGGGTTCCTCGGAACGCAAATCCACGGTGTTCCTCACATCGTTCTACAAATCTAAGGGACCCATACTATACCGTGGAGTTCCTCGCACAGTGGGTACTAATCACTGGTAAACCCAGACCCCCAGACCCGTGGTGTTCCATGGAACGCGGACCCACGATGTTCCTCACATAGTGGAGCTAATCACAGCAACCCGTTCTATACCGTGGTGTTCCTCAAATTGTGGGTAATGAGACAATAATTTACGATACCCTCATTTGTTGGACATATGTATTTGTGTGTGGGGATCTTATCTACCATTCTCGGCCATAGTTTGAATTGCCGTTAATTTATGTGCCTGAACTATCCTATTTAAATGCATTTTAAACCCATTGTTACGTCGGTAGCTTCGAAATTTCCGATTCGCCCAATAAACCAATTGAAGTGCGTGCGCATCCGTCTACTGCTTGAAACTGAGCGCTGTGTTTCTCACTGGCCGGCACGCCAGTCTATTCCCGGCAGATCGCCAAGATGGACGCGTTCGGAGGAGTTGTGTACAAAATGCGATTGAAAGTTGTTGGAGTGGAGTCCGATAAACCAGGCTAATAGCCTCGTTAATTAAGGCATTTGCCTTAGTTGTAGTGCAATAATGTCGTAGTGTGTCTCAGGTTTACTGTTCTTTAATATTTGTTTGACCGAACTATGTGAAGGAGGGTACTTTATTACAAAATGGGCTAGAACGTAAGCTATTGGATTACCGTATATTAAATTGGACTGTAAGTAATGTAAGGAATGTAAGTACAAGTATCTTCCTAATTGTTTCAAAACTGTCTACTGCCGGATAATGTGGAGAAGAAGAACGTGGGTAACAAGCAATTTGTGACATCTATTATACAAAAATTAAGACAACGCTGTTAATATTACTTCGTGTCTACTCCGCAACTGTAATTGAAATTAGGCCTATAGTTATGGACATGTCGACCACCGTTTATTAAATAAAGCTGGAATTTCTTTTGCGTCGGACATTTTCATGATATAAAATGTATCTTCTAAATATTAGAATGTAACTTAACGTGATTTTGGTAACATTCTATATCCAAATTATTATAATGGAGTAATTCTGGAATATAGTATGTGCGCGGGTGAGAGGTCTATTATTCCATTACTTTAATTCAACCCTCGACTGGCGTTGTGGGGTCTTAAAAGATACCAGTGACTTTTTACAACCCTGGCGCTCTCTCCGTATTCCGTTCTGGCTATCGCCGTTCACTGTAGCTGTTACTTAGTGCAAGATCAACTGCTATCTGGATTTGTTGAGTTTAGAAAATAATGATTTTCTCAAGAACTTGATTTAAATATTGTGTGGTGCCGTGTACGACCCCACAACGGCGTTTGTTTTACGAAGTTTGTCGTGACTTAAAATTGTGTAAGTATTCATATTTCATTCAAAGTGTGTGTTTGTTACGCTTTCTTCGTATAAGTCTTGGTACGGCATGGCATGTCAGTGTGTGATCCTAGGATCGCAGTGTTTTAGAGGAAGATGCCGAAGGAAGTGACGGCAGCGATCTCTCAGATGAACAATTCCGAGCATGACACGGATTCAGAACAAGAAGAAGGTGAGAAAGACGAAGAGCGAAGTTTCACAGACAACCTAGACGCCCATAACCTGCCGTCATCTTTTACTGGTAGGAACAGATAGAAGTGGTCAGCTACCGAACCCCACAGGCAAGTGAGACGTCGAAGTCAGAACGTTATTGTCAAACTTCCAACCCTTAAGTATTTGTGAAAATTACTTAAATGACTTTGACATTCAAAAGTTTTATGAGTTTTGTATACTACAATATTTAAGTATACCTTTGCATTTGCTTTGGAACAATGAACATTTCAAATTTGTTTTCATTTAAGTTTAATTCATGGGAGTGCGATATCCTTTTAAAATCAGTGACGGTAAAACAATTGTGCATTCTCTCACAATCTGTAATCAGTAAAGATATTCATTTCTCATTGTAGGTAATGCAAATGGTATACGGAAACATAATTGAAATGTATTTATTTTTGAAACTTAAATAAAGGGTGTTTGAGGTCATACATTCTATGGTATCATTTTCGACCCCACAACAACATTTACGTACCAAAGTGTTCACAACGCCAGTCAAGGGTTAACTGAGATTATCGTTGTGCTGCTTTTTTCTGTTTCTTAAGGTTATATTATTATTCATTTTGTTGGTGGATTTCTTTCTACTTTTTTTGGTTCATATTTGTGGTTCCTGTTGGACTTTTGTCAATTGTTTGAAAGACGTTATGTGCTAGTACTGTTTTCGTAATGAGTCGTTGTTTAATTACTTAATGGGTTGGTTTATTTCCGGTCTTATTCGCCCATTGACTTTTTCTAGAGCCTCCTAAAATTAAAATTTTATAACCGGCATTTAAATCCTCTGTTAATAGGTGGTTGGAGGAAATGTTAAATTCAAAATATTATAATTATATTATTGTAATATCGTGGTTTAGGAAGCTGAAATTTGTTTCTAGCATTTCTTAAAAATACTTATGGGTTCCCTCCGCTGATTATTCGTGTCCATGTTTTCTTTCCTTCCTTTCTTTCATTATTGCGTGTCTTAATTTTATCTTTGGTACGCTAATTTTGTGTGGGCCTTGGCTATTGTCTTTAAGGGGGATGTTGGCTTGGTTTTTGGGAAGTTGCATGCTTCGTTCGTACCATTGTTCGTTTTCTGTGGAATTTTAAGTGTTTCCCTTCGTAATTTGTAAATTTTTTGGGACATATTTTATTCGGGTTCGTGCGATTTTCTCTTGTGTTCTCTTAATTATTTACGTGTGGAGTTTTTGGTCGGCTATCGTTGCCTTAAATATTGAGTGTGTTTCCGTGTTTCTGGGATGATTGAAATCCTTGTGTACAGGTTCTGGAAACAGATTTAATTTTAATGAGATTAATTGTAGTATACCTACTTACAAGGAAAAGTTAGCCAGTTGTGTAATTAATATTTAACGCACGGATCCGTTTTAACATTTGTCATTGAGTGATTCTGATGCGAGCTGCAGACTCCGCTTATTTCTTGGTACTATTGAATTGAATTTATTGATCATGATTTACATGCCACTGAGGCTGAAAAGCCCCTTTATGTAGCGTCTTCTTATAATACAATACACATTTATGATCACAGTAACTACATTTTTATAATATTAAAGTATTAAACTAAACATGAAACAAAAAAAATGAAAATACAGATACCAAATCCAGTAAGGTTAAGACATACAATATATAATAAGTAAGAAATTAAGTCATTAAGCCCTTCTGTTATTTTGGACTACATGGATTTAAAGAATATAAAGCTAAGGCAGAGAAACAATTTTCTTCGAAATATACATATTTCTGATTGTTCGACACAAGAATGTCTGATCTCAGCCTCTTGCGTACTCCTCCAGAAAGATAGATGTTAAGAACTGCTTTAGTTGTGTACAGTTAGTGTTATTTGCGAAACGGTGAAGATTAAAGACGTTAAAGATACGTGATGCAGTGCAAACAAAGGATTTGTTAAATCTAGTGGTACGATGAAGGGTACTATAAGAGTTACTTTAGTGTGTAATCTGAGTGTGTTTTTACGTCTTATTATCTTAAGAATAGACATTTGTCTCCTATTTTAATGAACTGAATTATTATAATTATTTTTTCTTCTATTTACTTATTTATTACCACATAAAAAAGATTTTACGTTGTTATCCGAGTGCGCACTCATAATATATATATTGCTAAAAAATATTGATTTTTATATAAGTCACAGAGGTTATTTTCAAATTTATTATTTGTTTTTCAGCTTTCATTCATCAATTTGGTTTAAATTTTTCCAAATGTTTAAGTAAAGTTCAAGTTATTTAAACATTTATCTTCCTTTCATTTAGTAGTTAGTAATGTTGACCTGGCAACACCTCAAGTAGCTAGTTTGATCCAGCCCTTTTCCTTTACGTTCTGTGCCCTCCACGCTCGTTTTGTTAATGCTGCTGCTGCTCGATGGTAAGTATTTTGCTTCTTGTGCTCATTTGGTGATATTTATGGGTTTTATTATTATACCTGTTTATCTTTGTCGGGTTGCAGGTAATAATCGCAGGACACATACTATCGAGTAGCGTTCCTTCCATGCTGTTCCTCACATAGTGGTACTAATCATAGGGACCCGCACTATCCCGTGATGATCCTCACATACCTACTACAAATGAGAGGTAAACCCCAGACCCGGGCTGTTTCTTGCAGCGCAAGCCCAGGGTCTTCGTCTCGTAGTTGTACAACCCATGATGTTCCTCACATAGTGAACCCGTACTATCACGCGGTGTTCCTCGGAACGCAAACCCATGGTGTTCCTCACATAGCGGTACTAATCACAGGGACCCGACTATCCCGGTGTTCCTCACATAGTGGTACTAATGACAGGTAAAACCCAGACCAGTGGTTTTCCTCGAAACGTAAACCCATGTTCTGCACAGGCACCCGTACTATCCCGTGGTGTTCCTCGGAACCCAAACCCATGGTGTTCCTCACATAGTGGTACTAATCATAGGGACCCGACTATCCCGCGGTGTTCCTCACATAGTGGTACTAAAGACAGGTAAAACCCAGACCCGTGGTTTTCCTCGAAACGTAAATCCATGTTATTCCTCACATAGTGGTAATAATGACAGGTAAAACCCAGACCCGTGGTTTTCCTCGAAACGCAAACCCATGTTATTCCTCATATAGTGGTAATAAACACATGTACCCGTACTATCCCATGGTGTTCTTCACATTGTGGTACAAATCTCAGGGACCCGAACTATAACGTGGAGTTCCTTGCATAGTGGGTACTAATCACAGGTAAACCCATACCCGTGCTGTTCCTCGGATGCCAAACCCATGGTGTTCCACACATAGTGGTATCAATCACAGGGAACCGTACTATCCCGTGGTGTTCCGCGCATAGTGGGTACTAATCACAGGTAAATGCCAGACCCGTGGTGTTCCTCGGAACGCAAACCCATGGTGTTCAACATATAGTGGTACTAATGACAGGGAACTGTACTATCCCGTGGTGTTCCACACACAGTGGTACTAATCGCAGGGAACCGTACTATCCCGTGCTGTTCCTCACAGAGTGGGTACTAATCACAGGTAAACGCCAAACCCGTGGTGTTCCTCGGATGCCAAACCCATGGTGTTCCTCACATAGTTGTACAAATCTCAAGGACCCGTACTCTCCTGTGGTGTACCTCACAGAGAGGGGTACTAATGACAGGTAAATCCGATACGTGCTTTTCCTCCGAACGCAATCCCGTGGTGTTCTTCACATACTTGTATAGACCTCAGGGACATGTACTGTCCCAGTCCGGTGGCGTTCCTCAACCGGAGGGTACAGGCTCTGAAATGTGTCATTCAAGGCCTTATTTTACCTAAACAATCGGTTTTATCTATCTCGTCATTACTTACGAAATGCAAATAACGGCAAAGTAGCAACAATCGTTTACATGGCATCACAGATCGAAAGACGGGAGTTTCCGTGGATTTCTGTTTACTCCAGTAAGAATAAAGATTGTCTTTCCTAACCTGTTATTGCAGAATGCATAATGAAATAAATGCCTAGTTGCGTCATACCACTTTGAATCCAGGCTGGTACTTGCAGAAGGCACGTCAATACTGATATTCTCGTACCTGTTTGTCTCATCACACACACTTTTCCAGAAATCATCACTAAGAAATTTATAAAACATATGTTTATGCGTAATTTCTATATATTGAAAAACAGGATTTACCCCAGGAATACCAGTGAATGGTATTCTGGTAGGAATACCTTGTAATGGACAAGCAGATTCCCATTTTCACTCTTCAACATTCTGTTTTTTCTTACGGTGCGTCGGAACATTTACGTTCGTTATATTTACATCTCCTTCTTCACTCGTACTACCATCTCTAACTTCACTAAGCACAATCACTAGTCAGTAAAATATCCACGACTTCTCGCTCAGTAACAGCCTCGCGCGTGCTCATCTTTACTCACTGAATACCCGTGACATCAGCTCATTGTTATCTTCAATGTATGTGGTTAATCCCCTAAACATGACTCAAATACAGCTGAAGAGACTTCCTCCAGATATAAGGAATGATTGTGATGCCATCTGTTGAGTTTTTAGTGTACTACCCTCCCTTTACCATCGATAAAGCAGGACGCTGTTTTACCCCGTCGATTCGACGGTTAGGCAAGCCGGTGGGTTAAGCCGTCTCATAAGAGCCCATGTATAGCAGCCATCTTGCGCAATTAGATAGCCGCTATCTCGCGCAAGCGTCCCTAGGGCGTCTTATAAGAGCCTATGTATGACAGCCATCTTGCACAAGCGCACTTAGGCCGTCTCATAAGAGCCAATGTATAGCCGCCATCTTGCAGAATTAGACAGGCGCCATCCTGCGCAAGCGTCCCTAGGGAGTCTCCTAAGAGAAGCAGCCAACTTCTCAAGCGCCCTAATGCCGTCTCATAAGGAGCTGTGTATAGCCGCCATCTTGTGCAACTGGCGTCGGTAAGAGCATCTTGCCGTAAAACTAAGGTTAGGCTCCTCCATACGGTTAGGTGTGCTCTTTTATGCCAATCCCATTGCCCTATTATTCAAAATAACGTCTCAAGAATGCCCATTACCTTACTATTCAAGATGGCGTCGGGAAGGGCATCTGGCCGTCAATCTGAGGTTACGCCCCTTCAAGATAGCGGCTCTGAGGTTAGGTTTGCTGTCCTGTGGGTAACATGTAAGGTTAACCCCCTCCAAGATGGCGGATGTGAGGTTAAGCTCGCTCTCTTAGGCGTCAGGAAGGGCATCTCGTCGTAAAAGTGAGGTTAGGCCCCTCCATGATAGCGATGGGCGGTTAAGCATGCAGTCTTAGGTAGCATAGCAATAACCTTGTCAGAGGTGAATGCAGCGGAGGCGGCGGCGCCAGAACCCGTGAAAAGTATCTACTCTCACGGAATCAAGAAACGAGAACAATGCTACACGATATTTACATAATCGTCATATGAGCCAAGAAAAAGCTCTGTATTCAGAATGTTCTCGACCGGTGAAATAGTACATTTCTCCCAATCAGCCTTCTTAAAATGATATGTTCTTCGAAGAGAAATTCTAACGACTTGAAGGTAAGACGTATAGAACTAAGACGAGGCCACAGGACTAGTTGCAAATAGAGGATTGTGGTGGCGTTTAGTATATTCACAGAGGGTCGCAGAATGAACACCGAAATTCGTAACAGTCTATAATAAAGATGTCTGTATGAAAAGGAACTGTCTGCGGTCACATTGTAGCATATAACAGGACGATGAAGGATTGCGTTGATAACTGAGATATGTTTGCTTACGCAGATACTGTAAGATAATACGTAGGTGGATCAAAAGGTTAGTTGCACTACCGCGCCGCAGTAGCGCTCTGTGTGTCGCAAACGTGGGCACAGCGGAGAAAGGGACAGACACTGCCCGCACGTCTGTTAGGCAGGTCGCTGTGGTGTCTCGCCCAGTATCGTGTGAACAGCGGCCAAATGCAATGGCGCGTCAACTGGACGTTCACTCCAAATACGTGGTGTGTGCGGCAGTCCGATTCCTATGGGCTAAAAGGAAGAATTGCACAGATATTCATCGTGAAATTAGTGCTGTGTATGGGGAGCGGGCCATTTCTCGGCAAGGTATCGTAAAGTGGTGCCGGCAATTCGAAGCCGGACGCACGGATATCACGGACAACCATCGCAAAGGCAGGCCCGCAACGTCCAGGACCCGTGCAAAAGTCAAGAGTGTGAATGCGATCATTAGACAGAACCGGCGCATTAAACTGCTAGAAATCGCGCAGCTGAACATGTCGTATGGCAGTGTGTTCGCCATTGTTCACGAGGACCTTGGATATCGTAAGCTGTGTCAAAGATGGGTCCCACGTCTTCTCACCGATGAGCACAAGGGACACCGTTTCCAATCCTCCCTGGCATTTTTGCAACTCTATGCCGCAGACGGCAACGGGGTTCTGCGGCGAATCGTCACAGGCGACGAAACGTGGGTCCACCACTTCACCCCCGAAACGAAGAGAACATCAATGGAATGGGTGCACCCCTCATCACCACAACGAAAGAAGGCCAAGGTTCAACCTTCAGCCGGTAAGGTTAGGGCGACAGTATTCTTTGACATGGAGGGTTTGCTGCACGTGGAATTCATGCCGAAAGGAACGACGATCAACGCGGCGTCATATTGTCCAATGTTGCACCGGACGTGTAAAGCGATTAAAGAGAAGCGCCGGAGTGATTTTGTTGCACGATAACGCAACACCTCACAAGGCCCGCCAAACGAAAGAACTGCTGCAGCGTTTCAAGTGGGAGGTCCGGCAATATCCACTCTACAGTCCCGACCTAGCGCTATGTAATTTCCATCTGTTCGGCAAGCTCAAAACTGAGCTCGGTGGTCGACGTTTCCAGACCGATGAGGAGGTGAAGGCCGCTGTCTCCGAGTGGTTGCAGAACGCTGGAGGAAATTTCTATGCATCCGGCATCGACAAGTTCGTTGTGCGTTCGCAGAAATGTTTGGAGTCTCTTGGAAACTATGTGGAAAAGTGACGTTGCAGTGTGTGCCTTTACAGTCATGTTGCTGTTGTATAGGTGGTGTAATAAATGGCCATAATTGGGAAGCGCAAATTATTTTCTGATCAACCCTCGGATCTGGATCATATTCATGCCTCCATCTGGCACACTTGAATAATGCTGGAAGTTTGTTGTCATGCTCTGGAATTAGATCACACGAATCTTCCCATTCTACCCCATCCTCTCCGCTTCTGACGGTACCTGCGCAGCCCCATGTTGTATTATGACTGAAGAAATCACCAGCCACAAACTATACATAATGACGCCGGAAGGCTCCACAAATCTAAATACAGTACCTGGTGGCTAATTAATTGATCCCTACTGTAAGAGTTTCAATGTCATCATGGGAGAGATTCTGGACGTTGGGTAGCACTGAGTGTGTTCATCCATTAAACACATGCTATAGATTTTTGGACATTGAAGATTCTACTTTCGTTGAGTTTCCTGAATGCATATTATTAGCGTGTGGAGAAAATTGTGAGGGTATATATTCTACGTTGCCTTTCAGATTCGTAGAATTAAGTCGATAATAAAAATAAGATAATCAAAATGCAAAATACTATTATGCAAACATGCGTAAAATAAACCAGTAAACCCATACATGCAAAGCACGATGAAGAGCAGAAAATGGGAACTCATAAAGAGTTAAATAAGGTCTGTGCATTACAGTAACTTCTACAACGTAGTCCGGTGTATTTTGCTATGCGTAGGGCTGATGTGACTTTGTATTATTTTAGTGGAAATTTATCACAGTTTAAGCTATCAATTTTATGCTGAGAAGAAACGAGGAGAAATTTACCATGCTTGCTTGTGTTATAAGTGTCACATTTTTACAGAAATTTTGCTTTTTTTTTCTTCAGGATGGGACGTTATATTTAGTGCAATTCTCATAGAATTTGTTCAGACGTAATGGGGAAAATGTTTGCAGTAAAGCAGTGAGTTTAAAGGAATTTTAAGTACGTTAATTTGCAAGATTTCACGTCCACATACGTAGAATCAGTTATGTATGCAAATTGGAAAGTTTTGGTCAACTTGTAATTTATAAATGCCAATAATTATTATTTATTTGGCGTACGGCTACATCGCTAAAACAATTAATATTTACAATAATTATATCGTACTAATAATAATAACAGTAATAACTGTTGTCATCACGCTAGTAATTTGAAGACAGGGGAGAGTTCGATTTTAATCTATCTAAGCAGTAATACTAAAGGTGGGCCGGCACAAGGTTGCACTTGACACTTGTAAGTCATGTTGGCACCACTACAAAAATGAAATGAAGAACGTCACCCGTTAATCAGAATCACCAATCTACTACTTTTTATGTCAGACACAGTTACGCATTTTATTCATGTTAATTCGTACTTAATGCCATATAGTGCTTATAATCTTTTATTTGCTTACACAAATATGAGCATTTTAAAAAATGTTATAAAGTTTAAGAGAGCCACAAAATAAATACGAACTATTTAAAGTTGATTGTTGTTGGCAATATGGGTAGTTTAGTGGTGCCATCTATAACTTGCTTGACTACCGTATTGAAGTGTTACCGTTTCGCCTGTCTCCGCTAGCACGTGGTCAGGTGTCATTCGCGCGTTTATGAAAGTTTTGTTTTCGTTGTGAGATAATTGTGAAATTTTATTTTAACGAATGCAGTGCGATGTCTCGGAAACGGCAACATAGTCATGAAGCGCGGAGTGTCCCTTAATAGTAAGGCATTCGAATTAGTGCGGAGAACTCGCGAGTTTTACGAGAGGGAGAGGAAATTCGTACGCTAGCCGTCTCTCTGTTCCTGCAGATCATGGTGTGGAACGCATATGTCAAACATTAGGGCTTTCATATCGTACTGTTATTCAGAGAGGTGTTCGTCTCCAAGAACAGAAGTAAAAAAGGGACTGGGATACCGGTACATAGCAGTAGCGGAAACGGGGCTGATAGTACGGACTTGTTTCACAGCACTCCAGGAAAGAAACGAATTAAGCTATCTCCTGTAACAGGATTTTTTTCCAGGCTGGTGTAATACGAAGACACGAGTACGATTGTCACAGCTCGAAGTCCCTTCTGTCATTGTTATGGACAATGCACCTTACCACTCCGTAAAAATGGACAAGACCGCTACTTCGAGCGCCCATAAAGAACTGTTAGTAGAATGGCTGCGGTAAAGAAATACCCCAGCGCATATGTGTACGACTAAATTAGTCGACGAGGTAGCGAAGGAACAAGGGCACGAGGTGATTAGGTTGCTGCCGTACCACTGTGACTTCAACCTCATTGAGTTAGTACCGTATGGGGTGAAGTAAAACATTACGTACGCACTAATAAGTCCTTACTGAAGTGGAAGGACTGTTCGGGAGAGTATTGCTCGAATGGATACGGCTTTGTGGGTGAAGAAAGTTAGCCATGTCGCAACGTTCATTAATTCGGCAATGGCAACACATGGCATCATCAGAGACTGTCAGGAGTTGATGATCTGATGACAATGACAACGAAGGCGACGGTAGTGATGGCAGTGATCTGGAGTATATCGAGCCTCTACCTTTGTGAATCAGGTATGAAAATAAGGTTTCTGAATTTTCGTAAATGTTACAGATTTTACTTGAAACTTTTTGTGTTAGCACCGGTGTAAATTATTCTAACATTTATTGGTGTATTTAAAGTGAGATTCTTGTCGGCCGATTTCTTCCGTACCTTGTAACATCGCGATAATAAGAACTTCGTAGTATATTTATCTCGTATCATATTGTGTGATGAATAAACGGTGAGTATAAAGTTCGATTTTTGTCGGCGGATTTCATTTGTATTATGTATCATCGCGATGACATTAAAAATATCTCTCCCATGTTTTTAAAAACTCACGTGTTGTGCAATCAGCTGTTGTTACTGCGGCAACATCGCTTCGTGCGCCATTGCAGTGTGACCAACATTGTGCGCAGCTGTCATGTGCAACCTTACGCCGGCCCACCTTTAAGGTATTTCCCATTAAAGGTTGCCTCAAAATATTTTCTGGCAAGGTAGTTAATCATAAAATTCATATTCAATGTTTGGCTTTCACGATGTTCTAGTTATTGTATTCCATCTGTAATGGAGTTAGAATTACTACTCGCCATTGTACTATGTATTCTCCATTACATTCATGCGTTCATGTCATTGTATGCATCTCCGCGAGTTCAAATATCGTGGCTGTATGGCCTTTCCTTTAATTGCTGATGGTGAGCCATCTAGTGGTGGAACTGGTACTAGTAATACGAGGTGACAAGTTGGTGCTGCTATCTGGCCGCCTGAAGATAAGCTTGGTCGGCCGTGAACTGTAGCGACAATCAACGTGAACAGTTGTTCCAATTCTTGATTCTTAGCTCGAAGACGCGTTGAGCCACTCTCTGCTGGTTGTACTTTAAGGATAAAAAATTATCTTTCAAGAAAGGTAGATGGTCTTGGGATTGGACCCTGGGTGATGGATTTTCCATCTGTGCATATGGCCCGAAAGTGAGGTTTGTTTTTGAATGACTTAATTCTCGTAAACACCGACCTCGTAAGTAAGCTTCATACCACGTCATTACTGGCTTAACCTGAGCAACTAATACTGTTATTTATGATGTTAGGACGCGGAATCCTTAAGAGTACGACATGTGAGATATTCTACATCTGATTTTTGGGACATTTGAGGTTTAAAAAAATTGAGTCTAAAACAGGTCTTCACCGTTACCTTGTAATGCGCAAACGTTTGGGGTTTCAATTTAAAATTGTGATTACGTATTAGTTTAAGCTTCTGTATTCAGTTAACTAAGGTTTCGTGCACGAAAGGAAAAGTTTGTGTTGAAGGAGCTCCTGACAAGTTAATGATGTACGGACTATTTGTATAACCTTAAAAGCTGGTTTATTTTTATTTCCTATTTTAAATAATAATCAAATATTTATTATTTAAAATATTTTCAAGCCATTTCGGGCAAGTAAGAAAAACAAAGAGGTTTAAATGAAAGCTTATGTAATGACTTACTCGGTACTTCGAATTCTCATTTGATCATGGTGGTCGTCATCTGTTTCACCCGGTGTAATAGAATGTAAACGTAATGAGGGGCGTTGCTGTGTTGACAATGACATTTGAGTGTCTGCTTATTATTGATTTCTTGAGATTCATCTGACTTGGAATGATCTTGCGTGCATGCGGATGGTTTTCTAATGTGTTTGACTTACTCTTTTGATTTAAGTTACCGTCTCTTGGGCGATATTGAATTATTTGATCCTACTTGTGGATTTTATTGCATGTTCTTGAATTATTTCTTCTGTCTACAGAAATAGTGTGTTTCGGAGTGAGTTATGATTGTTTTCATGCAACCTTCGGTAACCGAGATAGTCTATTAGAAAGGTTTTCACCGTTCGTTCTACAATAGTCGACGTAATATTTTAATTTTCAACTAACCTATTTTTTTAATTCTTCAGATAGGTTTTGGGATTTCATTCTGTAATGGTTGATTTAACCTTATAATTTTCAACTGAACTACGTTTATTTATTGTTCTAAAAAGGATTCCTGCCTACATTCAGTGATAGTTGATGAAAGAATTTAATTTTCAATTGGCTTAATTTTTATTGATCAGAAAGCTTTTCAGCATTCATCGTGCTATTATTAATTTAAATGTATTAATTTTGAGGTCGGAAACTTATAAATGATTTTGAATTATTAAAGAATTCTTCAATTTAATTGACGAATTATTATTTCAGCCATTTAATTAATTGATCTTAATTTTAATGGATTCCCCTAACCTCTGGAGCCCTTGCTTCTGCAATCGGCGACGACCTTTTTCTCTGGATAATTGTATGTATTCTGATCTTATATTATTTGTTTGTCATTATCTGAGGTCGTGCTAACAGTCTTGCCTTTAATATTTTGGGGTTGTGAGACATCTAACAATAGGCATGAATGAATTCAGTTCCAGGAAAAACTTCATACAATTCCATCTAATACGAATCCAAATCTCATATAAGAAAATCCGATATATGGAAGGATCCACTCGATACTTACAAACAAAATCTGATAACTCAGTTTGGCAAAATTACTCAGGTAAATAATTTCAAATACAAGGACAAATCATCCAAGCATCTGCATTAAATGATAAGACAAACAGAGAGAGGTTTCTATATTACAAGTAGGCAATAGAATCACATGGAAAAGGTATGACAAAAACTCAAGATCCCGGAACGCCAAATTAAAACATTATAACACCGTAGTTAAACCCGAAGGATTACACACGTCAGAAAACTTCATCATTGGAGCAAGATCACTATCCAAAATTATCAAAATAACAAGAAAGAGAAGTCCTCAGGGAAATCTTTCGCCCAGTATGCATATATGGAGTTTGGATGAATAGAAATTCTCTGGATTTATACCAACATACTAAGAAAATATCAGACAAAATTGGAAAAATGCGACTGAAATTTGATGGCTCATTTCAAATAGTGGATGACGAAAGACTCACAAAAAATATATTTAATAATTCCTCCTCACTAAAAGTCAAGAATAACTGTATAATTGAAACTGAAAAATGAACTTCAAGAAATCAGCATACCAGACGAAATTGTATGGGACAGGGCTAGCTTTCGAACGTTGGTGAACAAACATAATTTTGCTGAAAATCCAAGATGAGAGCATCCCTGCATGGACGGAAGAACGGATGAAAAACACAGCGAAGGAAGAAGAGAATCTAGGAAGAGAAGAAAGCACACTCACCTGCAAAATAAGTACAATCGCGCTCCTTAGTTTGGCACAAAACTTTGAAATAATAATAATAAGCAATGGAGTGAGTAATAGTTACTACGCGTGTGATATGCTTTGTTTTGTGAAAGTCAGTCTGCGATACATTTCTCAGGTTGTGATAGCACGGGGTTCGGTCTAATGTGGTTTGGGTCGATGATGAAGTCAGTGTCATATGCGTCTGGAGTATTGTATTTCCAAGTTAAGTGAGAAACTTCGTAATTGTCCATAACTGTCGGTGGTAGATAGGTTCTGTGTATCCATGCAGTCATGACACCATGCGACTCAGTGAGATATGTTCCTAGTAGATACTCCAGAGGTAATAGTGTAGATAATGCCGAGGTTTCATTGTAAAAGTGCCAGAAGAAAAATCGTCAGGACAGAACGTTTTGAAATATGGTAAGATCCATGGTTAGAACATTGAATAGGATCCTATATCCAGGGGGATCCTTGTTCACCTAATAACTTCATTAATACCAGTGACACTCATATCATATCCCACAGATCCCACTAGACTTGAGTTCATTCGTAATGGCGATAAACTTGACCGATAAATTGTCAGATAATACAAGGATTTAGACGAAGATTTGTGCTGTAGTAAAAGGCCATCCGTGGCGAGATTTGTTTGCTCACTTGTAGAACAGTGGAGAGCGTCAGGTATAAAACTGTTTAACGAGATAATGGGTGTTCACACTTATATGAGGAGGACCCTGTTCGGAAATAGAAGGGCGTGTTACAACATAATTGATGTTGAAATAAGTGGGGATTTATTTGAATTTCAATTCTACTGCATAGGCGAATGACAGAGTGGATTCTCAGTAACATTCCCAAACACTTGACTATGTATTCTATTTTCGATGTTTCCTTAACACAGTCATAGTTCGTATTGCCACTGAGCATTTAAATAATTATTTTGATGTCAGTAAGGTGTCCTTAGATATTTAGGATTTCCAATTCTTAATATGGTCGTAGTGCGCCGAAGGCGTGTCCTCCAGTGGAAAGTAGGATAGTCATGCTAGGACCGTCAAATTATGTAACTAGGCAACCGCTCCTAGATGAGAGGTGAGTACCCTAGTTTGACGCAAAGAGCTGGTACCACATGGCATTCCATAAGATGTAGTAGCAATCTGACAATAGTCCATGGGCTACCCATGATTTATGGCCATGTTGTTCACAGAGGAGTTGTAATATTTTGAGTGTTTATATTTTAGTAGGACTTTATAAGTGGATGTAGTTGAACTCCATGACCTATAATATATAATTGTCACCCATGAGTCGAGTTTATTTTTGGGTTTAATTGAACGTTATAACTAAATGATTACAGGATTTATTTCACAGGTTTTCACGAGTTCATTCCAATCACCAACTTCAACCTGTTCTTTTGACTCATGAAACTTCATTCATTTAATATAAATAACACTATTCTTGTTGTGTACTTTTACGCTATTAATTCACTGGCAGTTGAAGTCCTCTTGTTTTGGAGGGTCACATTTGTCATCAGGCACGCTCAATTAACTTCAATGAGAGGTCACTATGATCATCAGGCACGTTACCTGAACCTTAGACATTAATATTGTGGGTGACCATGATAGCTCAGTGATGTGAATTCGAGGTTACTCAGGTTCAGTTGAGGGTCCAGGTGTCTCGTCCTATGCAGATGGTCAGTCAGCCGACAGCCTAAATTGAAAAGGTCCGGAGATCACTTCCCGATATTTAACGTACAGTTGTTTATGGAGCCGAACAGATTGAATCTCATGTTGTTCTTTTGTACTTAACCACAAAGTGGTTTTCTGTAAATAGCCCTTCAGGTTTTCTTTTGTGGTGAATATTAATTTTAACCTGAAATTGTACAGCCGCAGCGTTATATTAATATCACTGACCACAGACCACTGTTTATAGCCGTATTTGTAAACACACCCGCCATCATATTCAACTTTTTTTTATTGAATATAGGAATAAATATAGTCAGATTATGCAAGCTTTTAATGTATGTAGGCTTTCCCTGATACCCAATAGTCATGTCTGGAAGTGACGAAGAGCCATTAACACCCCCCGAGACACAAGAGTTAACTACTCATGCTGAAGACAAACAGGCAAACATCAGTTTGACATGAGGAAAAGGGTCCATTATTCAGTATGTCTCTTCAACACATGCAACGGTGAGATATCAGTGATTTTTTGTGACTTTCTCGTGGCTTCATTAGAGAAAAGCGCGTGGCAAATTCTCTGCCACCAGGTAAACAAAAATGGAGAAACTTAAGCGCGAGTATACTGCAGCTGTCGACATACGAGTCCTTACTTAAAGACACCCCCTCAAGAACTACTTGATCTTCATGAATAGCTACGGGCACTGAAGTTGAACTTTCTATTTACATTCAGAACCGGTTGACAGACACAATATCGTTCAAGTGCCGAGGGAGCATGTACAGTTTTGAGCTACTGGTCTACTCATAATTAAAGGAACAAACGACATGTAGGAAGGGGAGCACAGGTCTGCTCAGACTTCAGCTATAATTTCTACAATTGCATACCCTGTTATGACTTGATACGGAACTTGTGTATTCCCTTGAATTGTTTATTCAAACATATGAATATTTCTTTCCTGCGCTTCAGGTTTTTTACTACTTGTCTTTGCCGTATGATTCTTCTGTGCTCATCCGGATTACTTCTTATCCTGGCACCTTGACGACTCCCCAATGAGTGTTAATGAGCACATTTCTACTATAGTCCGAATACAGAATGGGGTCGTCCATGATTGAGAACAAGCGGTTGCATACATCTGCGATTGGTGGGGAGATAATTCATGAAATGTCCTTTGCTCGTTTCGCACACAAAGGGATGGACCGCTCATCGGTGTATATCATGAGATGAGCAGAAAAGGTGCTGCTCTAGCTGAAGAAATTATTTCTCTGCTGTGTGCGATCGCATGTGCCTGGCTACATCTCCAGAATTGGAGGTCTTGTGGAACTCCGAACTCTCGTGCAGTAGTTAGTGGGACGTAAAGCAAAATAAGATTATTAATAAATCACGTGCGGCTTCATCACGGCGTGACGTAACGCTTGTGCGCCGCCTCGCCAGTGTGCGTCGACAGCGTGGTGCTGCGTGCGAACGATTTGCCACAAAACACGGAGCAGTGCGGTAAGTCTCCAGTGTGGTTCACACGTGCATGGTTACATGATTCTCTGAACATTTTATCGTACTATTCAGCACTCGTGTGTGTTCTGTTCTGAACTGTTAGAATTACTTCCTGGCTGAATATTTGCCACAGACATTACAGCAGTATAGCTTCTCGGCTGTGTGATTCCGCTTGTGAACTGGTAGCTCACTTTTATGGATACTGATTGGCAACAGATATTGCAGCAGTAAAGCTTATCGCCCGTGTTATTAAGCATGCCTTACTGGATGAATGATTTTTCTCCGACATGCACCAGTGCGTCCTTCGCCCGTGTGAGTCCGCATGTGACGTGCTAGGTGAGTTCTCCTGAATAACTTGCAACAGCATTGCAGCAGAATACCCTCTCATCTATGTGAGTCAACATGTGAACCTGGTAGGCTTTGATGCTGATGAATTTGTCACAGATATTGCAGCAGTATGGCTTTTCACCTGTGTTTGTCCGCTCGTGAATTTTTAAGTCACGTTTCTGGATAAAGGATTTGCCACGGACATTGCGATAGTGCGGCTTAACGCCTGTAAGATTACGCATGTGACCTGTTAGATCGACTTTAGTTTGGAAGCATTCCCACAGACGTTGCAACAACATTGCTTCTCGTGACCGCATGTGAATAATATGGTTGCCTTTCGTGCTTAAGGATTTGCCACAGACACTGCACAGTATGGCTTCTCGCCTCTATGAGACCGTATGTGATATATTAGACGGGTTCTCTTGAAGAATGTTTTGCCACAGATACTGCAACAGTATGGCTTGTCGCCTGTGTGAGTACGCGTGTGATCTGTTAGATATAATTTGCGGCTGTAGGATTTCCCACAGACGTTGCAGCAGAATGGTTTCTGGTCTGTGTGAGTTCGCACGTGAGTTGTTCGCAGGGATTTACTGCTGAAAGATCTACCACAGACATTGCAACAGTACGGCATCTCGCCCGTGTGAGAACGCATGTGAATAGTAAGGTATCCTTTCGTGATGAAGGATTTGCCACAAACAGTGCACCCGTATCGCTTCTCGCCTGTGTGAGACACCATGTGATAAAATATACCGTGTTTCTGGGTGAATGACTTGCCACAGACATTACAACAATACGGTTTAGTGTCTGTGTGAGTACGCATGTGATTTGTTAGGTTTGCCTTCCGCCTGTAAGATTTCCCACAGACGTTGCAACAATATGGTTTCTCCTCTGTGTGTGTCCATAAGTGGCTTGCTAGGTCGGATTTACTGCTGGATGACTTGCCACATACATTGCAAAAGTATGGCTTCTCACTCGTGTGTGTCCGCACGTGCCTTGCTAGGTTCAATTTACTGCTGGATGACTTGCCGCAAACACTGCACCAGTAAGGCTTCTCGCCTGTGTGAGACTTCGTGTGGTAAGAGAAACCCTGTTTGTGGGTGAATGATTTGCCACAGATATTGCAACAAAAGGGCTTGTCGCCTGTGTGAGTCCGCATGTGCACTACAAGGTTAGCTTTCACGTGAACTGTCAAGTCGCTTTTCTGGTTGAATGATTTAGCACAGACATCGCACTTGTAAGGCATAACTACTGTGTGAGTACCCACGTGTACATTCAGACGGTCTTTCCGGCTAAAGGATTTCCCACAGAAGTTGCAACAGTATTGAATCACGCCCGTATGAGATCGCATTTTAATAGCTTGGGGGGATTCCGTGCTGATGAAGCTGCCACAGATATCGCAGCAGTGTGACTTCCAGTCTGTCTGAAACCGTATAAGTTCTGAACTTTTCCTTAACACTTTATGACATACTGAGCACCCGCTTATAATCTCACCTGTATGCCAGCGCGTGTGCTCTGTCAGCAGGTTCCTTTTTCTAAAGCATTTATCACAAAATCCGCCCACTAAGAGCGGGTGGATACTGTGATGTTCCGACAAGCTGCTCCCGCTACCGAAGAGCTTTCCGCAGTGATCGCACTTGAAGAGACGGTCTTCTTTGTGCCTCTTCAGATGTCGCAAGAGGCCCAACTTCCGAGCCAGGATTTTAGCGCACACACTGCACCTAAAACAACGTGCTCCGCCATCCAGAGGTTGACGATCTCTATTGCTCCCCTCGGGTCGCGATCTACAGGGACAAATTAAAACCACGTGACCAATAGTTCAAGAACCAACTCCTCTGACTCTCACACAAAGGAATTTCTACTGGACATTCCAATCACTGATATCCCGTGCAGAGAGCTTGTTACTCATAAACATCACATTGTTGAGAGTAAACATCATCTGAGGTCAAATTCAGAGTGTAGACTTAAATTCAACACCTCTCACTTGTTACGAGGATGTGCTGCGTCTTTTCTCTGGAATCAAGTTATCACGCGCAATAAACTCATCACGATTATGGAATGTACGAATTAATAGACAACCTCAGTTAAAGAATGTATGAGAAGTGGTCCAGCCTACAAGGAGAAATACAAGCTCTTTCATCCGGCACACATTTACCAACTGAAATCCGTATATGTCTGTTTTCCTACATAAAGGACGTCATATGCTTTGGATCCTTGATCATTTTCAACTACTCTGCGCTGTGTGGCAGGCAAGTAATAATTTTTGTAAAAGACCTTGTTGTTGAGGTTGTTCGAGAGAATGTCAGTGTTGTAGATATTAATAAAGTTGAGAACATTGTTTGCCGACAGTCAGCAAGATCCGCTGAGCCATGGCTAATCTTTTATGGATGTTATTTTGTCACACAAATATATATATATATATATCTTATTTGTACACTAGCTGACCTACCCGTGCTTCGCTACGGGATTCTCAGAAAGACTGACTTTGTGGTTTTCCTAACTGAAATCAACATAGGTCATTACAAAAACGTAAGTACCGAGCTCGATAGCTGCAGTCCCTTAAGTGCGGCCAGTATCCAGTAATCGGGAGATCGTGGGTTCGAGTCTCACTGTCGGCAGCCTTAAAGATGGTTTTCCGTGGTTTCCCATTTTCACACCAGGCAAATGCCGGGGCTGTACCATAATTAAGGCCACGGCCGCTTCCTTCCACCTCCTAGGCCTTTCCTATCCCATCGTCCCCATAAGACCTATCTGTGTCAGTGCGACGTAAAGCAAATAGCAAAAAAAGAACGTAAGTATGAATGTAGCGATTAAAAGCAATGCTATCATATAAAATACTCGATCAAATGGAAAGCCGCACGTTTTATCACTTTTAACGAACAGTGCTGCGGTTAGATTGCGGTGCCAATCTAATAGTACAAAGTTCCAGAGCCGGGATGACCGGGCCGCAGATTGCCATGTACACTCATCTGTCATTATTACGCTAAATATGCACACTGTTCATTCCAATCACTACCTCAGAGTAGGGATTGAATAGCCCGAATGTTATGATGATCCAGTGTGTTACGTACCAGTAGTATCAGAAAATTTATAAACCAGGGGAATGGCACGCTAAAGAAGAAAGTTATCTAACTCACCAGCTACTTCCCATCAATATTCAGGCAGGCTGTTACACTCTGTCGAATGGGCGAGTTGACTGTGTGGTTAGCGGTGCGCAGCTGTGAGCTTGCATCCGAGAGATAGTGGATTCGAACCCCATTGTCGGCAGAGCTGAAGATGGTATTCCGTGGTTTCCCACTTTCACACCAGTCAAATGTTGGGCCTGTACCTTAATTAAGGCCTAAGTCACTCCTAGCCCTTTCCTATCCCATCGTCGCCATAAAACCTATCTATGTCAGTGCGACGGAAATCAAATAAAAAATACTCTGTACGCAACAGTAATCCTATCTACCGGAGATGAGGGGCAACAGAAGACACAAAGCACATCACGACAAACAATGGTCAATGTAATGTCATTGTTGATCAGTGTTATGAGCTTTCTATATTGTAGGCCTACACATTTAGTTTTCTTTCGACTCTGTGATTTATAAAATATTTTATACCATAAACTGTAGTTTCTTATTCTCCGACTTTACATACCGATTTTCATTAAATACTGTTTACCCATTTTCTCGTTACTCGGCGCTGATATGGACTTAGTAACAAAAATTCAAATTCATTAATATCTTGGTGATCATATCCAGTACGGTAAAAATGTATAAGACATGAATATTAGGAAATTTAATACTATATAACCTTAGTTAACTAGCATTCATCGACTACACTTCTAATAAGAAATATTTGAGAATTACATTTTAGGCCTTCCCCTAAACTACCATTTCACTCAGCGTGAATAAAATAATTTACAGCCTAGACTATAGCGACTTATTTCCTGACTTTACATACCGATTTTTGTCAAGATAGGACTACTAATAACAACAATATTTGAGAATTAAATTTTAGGCCTTCCCCTAAACTACCATTTTTCTCAGCGTGAATACAATTATTGGCAGCCTAGATTGTAGCAATTTATTCCCCACCTTTGCATACCCATTTTCTTTAAAATACGACCACTAATAACATAAATAGTTGAGAATTCAATTTTAGGCTTTCCCCTAAACTACCATTTCACTCAGCGTGGGTAAAATGATTTATAGCCTAGATTGTAGCGGCTCATCCCCCGACTTCACATACCGATTTTTATTAGACCACTCATAACATAAATAGTTGTGAATTCAATTTTAGGCCTTCCCCTAAACTACCATTTCACTCAGCGTGAGTAAAATGATTTATAGCCTAGATTGTAGAGGCTCATCCCCCGACTTCACATACCGATTTTCATTAAATTCTCTTCAACCATTTTCTCGTGATGCGTGTACATACATACAGACAGACAGACAGACAGACAGACAGACAGACAGACAGACAGACAGACAGACAGACAGACAGACAGAAATTACGGAAAAGTAAAAAGTGCATTTTCTTGTTACTATGGGCATGACCGATACAGAAATACCATTATTTTCAAATTCTGAGCAATGTACAGACAAAACTCTTATTTTTATATATAGATTGTAATCATGTCAGTGTAGCATTCTAATGCGTCACTGTGTGGATATTCCTAAATATGTAGCTTCGATGCGCAATCAAACAGAGCCAACCTGCATATAGAACGGTAGGTTTATACATGGACGCTCAAACTTACTAACGTGCATTATGTCTGTCTACGTCTTACTTGCTGTCTCTAACACAAGCCGTATGCAGCATTAATCCTGATGGAATCCTCGAAAGCCTGAAATATAACAAGTATACGACGGCTCTCTCCCTAACACTTATACTGTCCTTTCTCATCCAGATACTGCTGTCATAAACATTATCAAGGCGACAAAGAATACTGCTTTGGTAGTAGTGTTTCTTTTACAATGTTCTGATATCCTGAATTTGAAACCAAACGCAACCTATCATGCCCTTGAGTATTCTTAGAAGTATTACTTTAACAACACGGCTAGAAGGAGCACGAAAATCAAGGCTTGAGCCAAAATTCGAGATGACAAGACGTTGAACTGCATCGTACTGGATATTACTGCTATGTAAAGGAAGGAATGACATTCCATTTATTTCAAAAGATCACGGTCACCGCGATTATTTTTAGTGGATTGATAACATAGTTGGATAGCATACAATTATGTACCTGTCTCCCGAACGCAGAGTGGTCCTACATACTCTAGGAAAGAAGGGCGTGACATACAAATTTCTTGGTTAAAAGTGAGATCCGCTTACAGCTGGCACGTGGGAAAAGTCGATATCGCAGGCCGAAATATATGGTAATATGACTGGTACTTCCCAATTCATGCTCTATGCACTAAATTCACATGGTCCAGTCGAAAGCATGACTGGCTCACAAGCAAAGTAATGGGAGGCTCGACCATGTGTTCTTGCTGCACACTTAGGAGAAAATAATTGGACAAATAAAAGGGGACACTGATTCGACATGAGAGATTAGACCTCTTGATCATCTCACAATATATTGATGTTGACACCACTAGACACTCAATTATATGCCATACGTTCTGTGGCATATCACGCCAAGCAAAAGGTGCAAAAGTCTGTAACCTTTCTTCTTTACGTGATTCTTGTGACGAGTGATTTATCAGCTTCACAAATAGATTTTCAGTAAAATGGTGTTTCATTTTGCGTTGATGAACATTCTTCATGAACCAGCCAATTTGCTGTAACACGCGGCGTGTCCCAGGTGACGGATACTGGTTCCCCACTGGCCTGCCGACGAACTTGAGGAATACACTAGCTGTCGCGCTCCTAACACGTACAAAGTCTTTAATGGAAATTTTGGCGGAGATGGAGACGTTCCGTACGGAGCAGTTGGCAGAAGAAGTACTCTACCTTTCTGGAAGTTAATGCAGAAGAGAGCGTAGCGTTTCTTCTCTAGAGGAGCGGCTACAAAAGGCGACTGTTCCCCATGTCCGGTGCGACGTAACTACCTGCTCTATGAACTCTAAAATGCTTCAACACAAGCCGGCAGTAAAATAATAACGTCACATGATTACCGAAATATGTCTCATGTTATCGGAACCAACGTTAGTGCGGCCTCTGGAAGGGACGCGCCTTGGCAGGGCCCAGTCAGCATTAAAAGTATGCAAGAGTTACCGTCGCAAGTGCTGTGACGGCTAACAAAGCGAGTACACCCATTCTGTAACCCATCATTGAACTATGCCTGGATGAGTTAGCAAATGAGCCCCAGCACATGAGAGAAGGCATATAAGCATCTGTGAGGTGCAGCAAAAAAGATGGAGTGGAAAAAAGTCATGGGAAAAGCGGTGCAGTTACTAACTGATGTACAACGAAAGCCGAAGAACAGCTCATGGTGTTGATATTGTCATATCATCAAAATTTGACGGTTCAGTCTCCGAGGTGCAAAAGTATGAAAATCGCTTGATGTAACTCGTTCGCATTGGGGAGAGAAGGAAATTCTAATTTTTGAGTGCAACGCTCCTCAAACTGATGTGCGCACGGAAACCAAAGATGCGTTCTGGGCACTGCCTGACAGGAAGACCGCTGACTACCTCATCGCTGCCGATGATCTGAATGCACGTGTCGGACGGAGGAAAGAGGAACAAACTGTCCATGGCGTTCAAGAATATGGAAAGAAGAACGACGATGGCCAAATTCGCGATTATGCAAAAACTGATCATCGCGAACACACGGTTCAAAAAGAGTGATATTCATCTACTCAGTACTACATTGGCTCCCATCCAATTGACACTGACTGCATCAAAAAGACAAAAGTTGCAACATCGACCAGTCATATGTAAGCTGCGGATAAAGTCACCAAGAGCCCAATACTTCGCAGGAAATGGACCAATTGGGACCAAATGGTGACCCCTGATGAAGGAGACTAACGTGTTTGCAAATGTTACAGAGCCACAAATTACCACAACCGAAGTGAGCAGGACTAAACTGAAAGATGCCGCATGTTCTATTCTTTGAAAAATAAAGTCAGGGCGACGACAACGAAGGATTAATCACGACATATGGCTAAGGAATAAAGATGTTAAGTATGCAGTATGGTTGCAGGAACAGCTGTACCACGAGTTTCTTGCTCGTTAGAATGCGAACAAAGCAGCCACTAGTAACGTGAAGGAGGTAGTTGCTGTAACAAGAGCAAACCGGTAAGCAGGTCTGTATGTGAAACCTGACATGCGCGAAAACGAGCGGAATATTTAAGGCTAGTCCAATCGAGGCATCGCAAAACGGAAGAAGTCCAACATTTTTACGGCATCGATGAGGAAACAGACGATTTGCTACTCGACTTGGAAACCGCGAGTACATCGGCGCAACTATTTTGACAAAATTTCAATCATGGAATTTCCGTATCTACCAATCCTAATCACCTCCACTGTTGATGGCCCAATGTAGGAAAATGACGTCACCGATGTCCAGGGTATGTTGAAGGAAATGAAACCAGGGAGAGCCATCTGTGCTGATTATCTTCCGGCAGAGATTTGTTTCTCTCAATGGGGGGATGCAACAATGTGGTTAAAGCAAGCTTTTCAACCAGATCATCAAAGAAGTTCAAAAACAAACAGACTGGCGACGGAGTATCCACTCAAAAATAAAAGAAGCTCTGCGGTTTTTTTTCAATTATCGCCCATCATACTTTTGAGCCACGCAATGACAGACTTAGAACATATCTTCGACAAAAGAATTTGCGATTTAGCCAAACATGCAAAAATCCAAGCAGGATTTGTGTAAGATTGTGGCGCAATAAGAGAAACCCACACTTCAGGGCTGTTATTTGAGAGACACTGTGAAAAGAATAATAGGCTTCATCACGAATTTCTGGATCCTGTGAAATCCTTCCATCGGGTACTTCACAACCTAATCAGTCAGCGCTACAAGAACATTGCATTCCAGAGCACCTTGTTGAGAGGGTATAACTGCTCAACAAAGAACACAGGAGTTATGTTTAAGCAGCCGCAGGAGGGTCTGATGACTTCCCCATAAGAGTAGGAGTCCACCAAGGCCCTGCCGTATCACCACTGCTATTCATTCTTGTGATGGACACCATGTGACGATTTAAAGCAACAACGTATATGTTATATAATAAAATTCTTCCGGGCTGTTATGCCGTGGTCCACTCCTCTCGCTTCTCCCAGACGTTTCGACTACTGCTGGCGACTGCCAGCGGGATACAGGAGAGCGTATCTACACGACGCCACAGAAGATGACTACCGCAGCAGTAGTCGAAACGTCTGGGAGAAGCGAGAGGAGTGGACCACGGCATAACAGCCCGGAAGAATTTTATTATATTGACACCGGCCGTGAAAGCCTTCATACATTAACGTATATGTTAATTAAGATTCTTTGACAAGACGTTCAAGGAGAAAAGAGCTGGGACCAATTGGAGGTTAGTGGATGTAATAAGAAGAAGAGAAAACGTTAATCAAAACAGTATATTGTTTCTACAAGGAAATAAATTTTAAATTTTACAACTCAAAATTCTGTAATCTGACACCCAAAAGAAAACACTAATCGTGAATGACGTACATTAGAATAGAAACCCTAGACCATTTACAAGTTATAATATGTGACTAATCAAATGAACATGGTAACCTATAAGCCTCGGAGAATAGTGACACAGATTTCCAAAAAGATAAACAAAGGGAAAAGAAAGGCACAGGAAAGACCAAGGACGGGGATCACAATAATGGGAGTCGCCTGAGTATAAACATTGCCAAATGCAGGAACAGTTTTATGTGATAAGTTGTACCGTCCAGGCCACAAGTTCAATCACTCACTAACTCTTGAAATTGCATATTATTCGATGTTCATTCGTTAAGGAGAAATATCACTCATATCAAGCTTAAAAGAAAACCGGCCACAGCAATGAAGGTAACTCCAAAATCCATAGGAGAATAATAGAATAATAATAATAGAATAATAATAGAATAATAGTGGTAATTATAAAATAAATACTCTGTTGCTCACCCAATACAGCAAATAAAAGAAGTGGAGCTTCCCACCAAATAGTGGGAAGTCCTCAGACGACCCTCCAACCACACTCGGTATCAGTGCTGGACTGAAGACCGAGTATGTGGAGGAAGCCTTTATACCGCTGCAGAAAGTTCAGGAAAAAAGTACACAAAACGTCGGGAAATATCGGACACTGACGTAGCGGGTGACGTAACGCAGAGGAGACTCAGTGTGTAGTCAGCAGTTCACCAGGACGGATGCACGGCGAGGCAAGAGAGAAAGTCCAAGGCCGGTTAGATGAGTGAAGTAGCGGCGAGTTCCAGATGACGGCAGCCGAAAATAGGTGAGTGATCGTTACAACCACTACATCAAACCTGCACACTCCAATACCATGGACACTTATCTAAGCAAATTATATCATTTTGGCTGAAGAGAATAAGCCTGACCTCCGCGTCAAACAGAAGACTGACGCAATAAGCCCCGCGCCTCAACAACAACAAGACATAATACATTGCATTACATCGTCGAGCAGTTGGAACCAAGCATGTTTACGTTGAAGATAGAGCACGAGTAGGGAAATTTAAGTATATTGGCTCCACAATCTCTGATGATGGCCGACTTGCTGATGAAGTCAACTTAAGGATATACAAAATGTGGTTGAAGTTGAGAATAATAACAGTCGCCCTAACGACCGTCGGATGAAGGACCATCTGAAATCTAAGATCTACCGAACTGATATCTGTCCTGTCTTTTTCTACGGCAACGAATGCTGGCCAGCTAAAGAGTAGGTAGAACGCCATTTATGCATCAAGGATACGAAGATGCTTAGGTGGAAGGCTGGCGTAACTACACTAGATCACATTTCAAATGATGTTATTAGAAAACGTTTTGGCATTGCACCGATCTAAATGAAAATTGGGGAAAGGCGTGTGCGCTGGTTTGGCTGTTATGAGAAGATAAAAGTCCGTCATGGAAAAACCTATTTCTAGGTATATTTGCGAAGAGTGTGGAAAAGCATTTTCCCGAAGCTATCACAAGAGACGTCATGAGAAATCATGTAGGACAATTTTTCAATGCAAACATTGCAGAAGAGAGTTCAAGAACTCATACAACGCTCAACGACATGAAGCTGCGTGTAATGTAGCTTCATCGGGAACAAAATACAAAGAGCTCAACCATATTCAAGCGAACACTGATTTATGTTTAAAAAGTACACCTCTGCGAGAGATTTTTAATTCTCCCTTGTTGTCTAGGCCTGCTACAAGTTCTGTTACTAAGCACAAACTTCAAGATAAAGAGAGGCAAGATCATGATTATGATAATAAGGATAATGATGTTGATCAAAACAGTAGTAAAGGGAAAGTAGAAGAAGAAGAAAATCGTAATGTTTCATTGCCATTACAGCTTGATGATTTTACTTCATTTCCTAAGCCTACTACACGTTCTGTCGCAGTGCAAACATCTCAAGAAGAGATGCAAGGTAAAGAAGAAGGAAATTTCAACACTTCATCGCTACCGAAACAAGTTAAGTTTGTACCTAGAAACGCTACTGCTGAAGCACGTATTACATCAAAACAAGTTTCTACACATCAGCTGCCTGCATATAGACTCAAAGTTCACAACAAGCCTCTGTTACCCTATGTAGATATAAGATACTGTAAAGACCCCAACGTACTCGTAAAACGTTTACAACTGCTAAGAGCCTATCATGATGCTGGTTATACACAGTACAAAGAAGATAGTTTTGAAATAGAGCATGAATTACGTCGTGTAGGTATTATTAAGTAAGCGCTTACCCTCACCTAAGTCATCCATCTGTAGTATATAGTCGATCGAGTAGCCATATTCGTATAGATTATTTCCCAACATTCTCCCTTCCTTAGGGTGTTATCTACGCCTCTAGTTGTACAGCCGGTCTCAAGCCCGGATAAAGAGAGGAGAGGCACCCTAGCCCTTTAGCCTATTAGCCCTACAAGGAATGTGTTGTAATCTAATCTTCTCAGAACAAAGGTATCCAATGACATGTTCTAAACACACGTTGTATCGAGTACAGTGTTATTTTAGTCTTGATCACTTATTTAGTGTTCTAAACAATTCAATCAATGTTCCGATCACATGATAAAGTTAACGGCATAGAGTGCAGTGTTCGATTCTAGTCTTGTTATGTTTCTTTTGTGATTTGAAAGTCTAAACATGCATAATGACATCATCACTGCAGCACGTGCTTACTCTAGCTATGCCGATGCTGGTTTAAACTTGTTCGATAGAGCTATGCCTTGACATAAGAGGAGGCCTTAACAGCTTATGTATAGCCGCTATTGTTTAAAGATAGCTGCTGTTAAGAAAAAGCACGTAGAATTTTTCAAATTACCCGCCACCACATTTCAAAGGTATGAGGTTTAGTGCTGTAAAGATACCTGCAAGATGCAATGCTAGCGTTCATCATTAGAGCAGCCACCATTTTGTGTGAGCACCTCTAGGCCGTATCATAAGGAGCTGTGTATAGTAACCGTCTTGTCGCTGCTACCTTGCGCAAGCACCCCTAGGGCGTCTCATAAGAACAGAAGCCATCTTGTGCAAGCGCTCTTAAGCTGTCTCATAAGAAGCTATGTATAGCCGCCATCTTGTAGAATTAGATAGCTGCCAATGCCAAAGGGCCTAAGTAGGAATCGAACCGTCGATCTCATCATTAGACTATGTTTTTCTTATGATATCATGTTACTGATACTGCAAATCTAGGTATTAGGTAGAAAAATTTTGTCCGTTTTGCTCTAGGATGCACCGTTTTCGAGATATTTAACATTTTGCATTTAAGCCCAAAATTTAATGAATCGAACCTGCACGGCACGTTATACTCTCTTCCATAGCTAGACCTGATCATAGTACGAAGACTTGCTTCAATACAAGCTAAAACAGAGCGAATGCCAAAGGGCCTAAGTAGGAACCGAACAATTAATCTCATCATTAGACTATGTTTCCTTATCCTATCATGTTCCTCATACTGCGAACCGAGGTATTGGGAAGAAAAATTTTGTCCGTTTTGCTCTACGATGCACCGTTTTCGAGATATTGAACATTTTGTATTTAAGCCCCAAATTTAATGAATCTAACTAGTATGACACGTTAGCCTCTAGGCTAGCTTTCTTCATAAGAACAGCAGCCATCTTGCGCAAGCACCCTTAAGGCGTCTCATAAGGAGTCGTGTAGAGCCGCCACCTTGCGTCCGCCATCTTGCGCAAGCATCCTTAGGGCGTCTCTAGCCATCTTGTGCAAGGACACTTAAGCCGTCTCATAAGAGCAAACGCCATCTTGCGCAAGCATCCCTAGGGGTCTCATAAGGAGCCTTGTATAACCGCCATCTTGCGCAAGCATCCCAAGAGCGTCTCATAAGAACCTATGTATAGCGGCTATCTTGCATAAGCACCTTTAAGGAGTCATGTATAGCCACCATCTTGTGCAATTAGCGTCGAGAGATGGCTGCTGTAGAACTTTTCTTTTTAAATTATCCGCCACCATATTTCAAAGGTATGTACCTAAAGAGTGTCGCACTGAGGTTTGCGATGTAAGATGGCGGGTGACAGCTGACAAAAAGCGCGTGAGTTTGTTTGCTAAACAAGAGCACGTGGAATTTTTCAATTAGCCGTCACCACATTTCAAAGGTATCTAGCTAAAGATGGCAACACGGTGCTCTCTTGATTAAAGATGGCGGATGACAGCTAACAGAACTTTTCAAATTGCCCGCTACTACATGTCATAAAGAGGGCAGCACGGTGCTCTGTGGATTAGAGATGGCGGATGACAGCTGACGAAATTGCCCGCATGATAGCAGCACAGTGCTCTATTGATTAAAGATGGCGGATGACAGCTGTCAAAAAAGCACGTGGCTTTGTTTCCAAACAAGGGCACATAGAATATTTCAAATTGCCGCCACCACATTTCAAAGGTATCTAGCTAAAGAGTGCAGCACTGAGGTTTGTGATGCAAGATGGCGGATGACAGCTGTCAGAAAAAAAGCACGTGAGTTTGTTTCCAAACAAGAGCACGTGGAATTTGTCACCGCCACGAAGAGGGCAGCACGGTGCTCTCTTGATTAAAGATGGCTGCTGTCGCGTGGAATTGCCTGCCACGACATTTCAAAGGTAAGTAGTTAAAGAGGGCAGCACGGTGCTCTCTGGATTAAAGATGGCTGCTGTCAAAAAGCATTTTTCAAATTGCCGCCACCACATTTCAAAGGTATCTAGCTAAAGAGGGCAGCACGGTGTTCTGTAGATTAAAGATGGCGGATGACAGCTGACGAAAGCGGGCAGCACACTGCTCTCTTGATTAAAAATGGCTGATGACAGCTTCACGTGGCTTTGTTTACCGATTCAAATCTCGCGCTAGTAAGGTTAAGTTGGTAGCACTAAGGTTTAGGCCCGTCAAGATGGCAGCACTGAGGTTTGCGATACGCTGTTTTCTGTCAAAAAGCACGTGGCTGTCAAAAAGCACGTGGATTTGTTTACAGATTCAAATCTCGCGCTAGTTAGGTTAAGTTGGTACCACTGAGGTTTAGGCCCGTCAAGATAGCAGTACTGAGGTTAGCGATGCGTTGTTGTCGATGATAGCTGTCAAAAAGCGCGTGGCTTTGTTTACCAATTCAAATTTCCCGCGGGAGGAGGAGCAGGCCTCTGGGAAGGCCACCCGGGTGGCGGTGGTGGAAGAGGCCACTAGGAAGGCCACCCGGTTGGCGGTGGTGGAGCAGGCCACTGGGTAGGCCACCCGGGTGGCGGTGGTGGAAGAGGCCACTAGGAAGACCACCCGGGTGGCGGTGGTGGAGGAGGCCACTGGGTAGGCCACCCGGGTGGCGGTGGTGGAGGAGGCCACTGGGTAGGCCACCCGGGTGGCGGTGGTGGAGGAGGCCACTGGGAGCCCGGTGGCGGTGGCGGCAGCCGAATCCCTGTATTTAACTACTCAAGAGCTTCCACTAATTCACTGTGATATTCCATCGCATTTCTCCCTCGGAGAACGGCTATTTTGATGTAAGCGCGCTGCTCAACACGGGATATTTCCATCTCGCATAACACCGGCCAATTGACTGATTTCACAGCAATCACTGTGCTACTACCAGCTATCACAGAACCATCTGTTGTTCTGCATACACACTATGCCTGCAGAACTTCCACAGGACACACATACGTTTGTGATCCGTTCACATATCTACCAGAAAGAAATAGTTGCCATGACTTTTGCCCCAATTCTCATATAAACTGCAGGGTGTTGAGCTGTAGGCAGAACGTTACTTGGCCACTGTGCATTTGAGGGTTCATAAATGTTAAAAATAGTAACATCTGCCACTCGCCCAGCAACACAATGGAAGTCTTCGTCTTCGTTTTGAAAGAGCAGTGAGGCATCTTGGATAATATTATGAACATAAGTAGCTATAGCATGTGCACTGTGATATGTTGTACCAAGAGCTGCATAACCATTAATGCGGCCCCTTTTCCGAAACTATTCTTCATTGGCTGTATGGGTTTCCTGTATAGCCACAACATGTATATTAATATCCAGGAGAACTTTGGATAGCTAGTCACATTTTGGTCTGCTTATGCTTTCTACGTTTTCTTGTCAGGTAGCTCCGGAAAGAGCTATTTCCATGAAATACTTTAGTCATTGCTGGGAGATCCTTAAAAAGATAGGTCCGTCAGCCACAGTTATTGCTTTCTTAGCACCACCCGGGATCACGTGTAGGGCACTTTGAGGTTAAACCGACAGACATGAAGCAATAATGTACCCCTATTTACCTACTTTTACGAGATAATAAACTTGCTTACTTGAAGAATTCTGAATTTTTCAGGCAACCTGCACAAATTTTAAACTCCACTTTTAGCTGTCCATTTTATTAGTTTATACTAATTGTGTAAGTATGTTTGTAATCAACACATTACAAGCACTTGACTGACAATGAACACTAAAATGAATCAGCAAGTGTGACCACAACACTGGAACGAACATAAGTTCAGTACTACATTTTTTATGCTTACAACAATGCAGAAGTTTTATTTGAACACTATGATATTGAAGATGTAGCATTACTGATCTCAATGTTTCATTTCTACAACACATTATCTGCTTTGGCGTCTACAAATGGAGGAATCTGACTTAACACACAAGAGAACAGAAATGATCATAAAAAAAGGAATCTAGCAAAATAATTTAAAAATGACATTCTTTGAGTTATCACATTATTGAACACAGCCATCATTATAATGATTAATGAAACTGATTATGTTAGTTTGAAATAATTATATTGTTTACAACGTACATTAAACTTAACAATTTTGTATTTTTAGATTTAATTTATAATCTACAAACGTCGCTTTTTATATGTGTCACTGTTGGTATGAATGTACGAAAACTTACCCAGAATATTTCGAGGCAACAGATTCAGATTGCATTTCAGATGATAAGAATATGATGAACAAATGATGGAGAGACAGTGAAGGAAAGAACACATTTTTCATAGTTGTTTAAAGGTGTTGTAAACGAATACACTTCAAAAATATCTAGCTTTACCAGAGATTCTTTATGTAGATATATATTCAATAAAACTACATGATGGAACATTAAATATTATCTTACAGTTCCGGAATATTTTAGATAGTTTTAACCAATAGAATTTTAAGATATTTGCGTTTAAATGTAACCTTGTAAAGAAAGGATTAAACTAACGAAAACGGCCAGTTTTGGAGATAAACCAACCACTACTGAACACAGCTGTGAATAGGTACAACATATTCCATATTGTATAGGATTTGTTGTGTACGTACTTTGTTTCTTCTTTGATGTACGGCAAGAGCTGATCATCAGTATGTTCTTCTATGAATATTTCCTCCTTAGTATATTCACAAGGCTATAAGTAAGAAATAAGAAAATTAGAATAAAGAAGTAAGGGAAACAAATATATAGGCCTAAACAAAAAACAGCTGAGAAAATAAATTTCATAGTGGCACAAGAAGAGTACAATTAATTTATCTCCCATTTTAAAAATATATATTGGAAAGGCACAATCAAATCAAAATCACATTAAATGCAAGAGAGGTGCCTACCTTGGTGACAAATGGTATACAAAAATACATTATTATCAAGCACTAAATTTTAAAAGAATTGAGAAGAAGACAATTTCGTAAACAACAGTTTTATACAATTTTTGCTATTTTTTCTATTAATCCCACAGCTCATCCTTAGTAAATTTATAGATTTACAAACTTTAACTCATAATATCTTCTGTATTACAAACATAATCAACACATATACAACTGGTGCAACTACTTCATATAATAGTATACAACTTCTATTAGGTTAAAATTTACATTGCATTTATTTATTTTATTTTTTACCCATTTTGCATAACAACCTGCTACGTCTTAACCGGAGTCCCTGTTGCCACTGCTTTTCAGACAACTGATAAGAGAGATAAGAACATTAAAAGGAACACACTGTAGGATAGCAGTAGACAAGGTAGCATACAAAAGGAGGAACATTTGTAAATGTGTAAATTTAAAACCACCTACATATTTGTGAATATTCAGCAGAGTACATGTACACATACATGTGTAGATGGAGGTACTTCCGTGTATGAGAAAATGTACAATTCTAGGAAAAAAATAATAAGCAGTATCTCCAAATCATTACCCAATACAATTCATTGCAATGCTTATATCATAAGCATAGAAATATCCATCATCCCTCTCTGTACATCACATTAAGACCAAAAAACATAAATCAGTCAATGTCCCAATCAATGAATGAATCAATCAATGAATCAATCAAACCATAGCAATTCGGACTGTTGGTTGTTTATGTAGAAAAAAGATTGTGGAAATATATGAAACATATTATTTCAATCACTAAATCATCTTCCTATAAGTGAATATTTGCAAAAAATTTGTCCCCATGAATTCCAACTTATCTTCATGTTGTGACCTTTCCTACACTTAAAGAACATGACTTAAATGTATTCATCAACTAATGTCATTCCAAGCTATCTCTCCAATGACATCTCAGAATATACTGCTTAATGAAACAGCTTGTCTCCTTTCTCCAAGTTTTCCCAGCTGTAACTTTGCAACATCTCTGTAACACAACTATTTTGTTAGAATCACACACAGGAAATGGAGCTATTTCTGTGGATCATATCCTGTTCTCTACTCAAGTAATACTGGTGATGGTCTCTTACTCGCATTGTGGCTTTGCTGGAGATTTATATGCCCTCTCCTTTACAACCCCTAAATAACCTCATAATCATATTAAGAGATCTCTAAATATTATTTTCAATATGTTTATATGATTACCACAATGAAGATATATCCTTATTATGAATACCCAGGTACTTACAGAGATCCCCATGAAGAACTTTCACCCATCAACACAATAATTAAACCGAGAGGACTCTTTCTATTTGTGAAACACAGAAACTGACTTTTCACCACGTTTACAAATATAGCATTGCCCGATGTCCATCTTACAATATTGTCAATGTCTTTTTTCCGTTACTCACAATCCTGAAATCTATTTATTACAAAGAGCCTCATCACTTATTTCAGTTCATTATTCATATTGTTTATATATCAGAAAATATAGGTCTCATAATATTGCCCAGTGGGACCCAATCCCATAATTTGTACCGGATCAAATAAAGCTTCAAGTACTCTTATGCTCTGAGTCGTATTTTGTAGAGATACATCAGACGTGGCGAAATTTTAATGGTAAAAGGTTTATTCTACCTTTATGTATACTACGGACCTTCACAGCCTAATTCTTGAACTTGTTTGGTGGCAAAGTTACCACTTGGGATATCCTGGTCCACACTATTGTATTTTTTCATACAGTGGCTACAGTGAGAACCACAATGTAATTTCATTATTCACATGGTTTCGTGTCATTTTTGTTAGTGCTCATGTTCTGTAGCTTATCATCTTTATCTGCATATTGTTGCTGTTTGAAAGTAAATAATGTGACCTATCGTTAAGACTGCACATTCAGTAAGTTACATGTATTATTGATACTATTCAAGAGTTCAGTTGATATTTATTAAGAGTGGTTCTACAGAACTCTCAAATTTTGAGGTTATGGGAACCGAAAGGACCTTTTGCCAAGAGAGCTAATTTTTGAGAAACGTCATTCACAGCAAGAAATAGTTTCTATATTGCAAATATCATAGCAGTCTGTAAGTAGAATTTTAAAATGTGAAGAGAAGAGGAAGACAAAATGTCAACAACGTGTTGGAAACTGTGGGCAAAAGAAGAAACTAACCCCAAGGAGGAAGCAAAACTGATTAATTTGTCAGTAAACAACCGCAAGGTTACTAGTTTGGATTTACGTATGATATTAGAAGAGTTGGGTCATTTGTATTAGCCAGTACTCTGAGGCGAGAGCTATTTAATGCTGAAATGAAAGCAAGACGACCTCAAGGAAATGCGAAGATTACTCCTGCTATGGCTTCAAAGAGGTTCCAGTGTGCCAAGACTCTCCAGAATTGGTCATCCAAGTTATGACAATTACTGTAATTCCTAAATTATCATTCATTATTCCATTTTAACCCAATCTAAGTGATGTGACTGTACAGTACAGTAAATGTATGAAATTTTTCTTTCAAACTGTACAGCTTATTGCATTTAATGCTAGGCTTAATTGTTTTATTTATTTCAGGTTTGTTTTAGTGACGAATCGGTATTTCCTGTCGAAGAAGAGACAAGTCAATATGTCAGAAGATAAGGAGAAGCATTCCATTCAGATTGAGTGAAGCATCCAACTTCAGTGATGGTCTGGAGTGTGTTTTCTTGGTACAGCTGTGGATGATTTTATATTGTAGAAGGAACTATGAGACGTGAACAGTATAGTATTAAGAACCCGTTTGGTAGCTCAGGTGCAAGAGTAATTCGGCCAAAGTGAATTTATTTTAATGCAAGATGAGCCTCCTTGCCACAAAGCGTAGAAACAGTCCAGCCATGAACCCCATAGAACATCCTTGGGCGATAGCAAAGAAAAGTCCAAGAAAAACAAATATAACGACAAAAATTGGCCTTATTGAGAAGCTCGTTGAGATGTGGTGTCATGATAACAATTTAAGGAGTCAGTGTAAAATACTGTTTGAGGGTATACCTAGTCTAATCAAGTCACTCATGAAAGCTAACGGGGTGCATACCAAGTACTAATGTCATCAACTTAAAAATTGGTAACATCTTATCTGTTCAATTCTCAAATTTTTAATGTTTAATAATTTGGCCACGTCTTTATAGTCACCCATTTAGCCACTATTTTATCTATCCCAAATGCACTAATTCTTGTCAGTAGTTTCCCAAGATCTACCCTACGAAAATCCTTAGATGTGCCAATCGTGATACATTTGACCTCGTGAATCTAAAATATCTGCTATATCCAGCTGGAATCTACAAGATGAGCTTCAGTGGAATAATGTTTCCTAAACCTGAACTACCTTCTATCGAACCAGTTGGTAATTTCTTAAATGTGTATAACATAATCAGAAAGAATGCATTCCAAGTGCTTGCGTGCAACACAAGTCATGACGACTAGTGTGTAATTACTGGCTTTACGTTTAGCACATTTTCTCTATACACAGGGTGCTACTACACTAATTAACCATTCGTCTGGTATAGCTGCTTCATACATACTCTAATCAATATCTCCCAGAATTGACTTTCATATATGCCCAGAAATTTTACCCATCCCAGCAGCATTTCTAGTTTTTAATTTTTGTATATTAATTTCAATGTTTCATATTGCAAAGTAATTTCAAAGGATTAGGTGAAATTGTCAACTGCGTCAGGTACTGCAAAAGGACATGATGAAACCATTGGTGACATATCATATGCTTCACGAGTGACGGCTGCGATGCAGATCGACTAATGAGGTATACACATTCCCATGTTGTGTAATTGCTACTTCATACCTTTCTAAATCTGTCAACTTTCAACACCGTATGCAGCAACAAACCGTAGTAACACGGCCAAGAGTAATTCCAATATCAAGGAAGGCAATGTACACTGCCTGCTGTTGCTCGCAGTGCTTTTCAATTAGCATTCTGGCAGTGAAAATTGCATGAGTTGTTCCAGCACCCCTAATGAAGATGCATTGCTTGGCTATAGTGCCGATGATTTCACCCACTCAATAAAGAAGGATACTCTAAAAGATCTTCTCATGTACAATAGGGTGCAATTTGGATGGTAATTTTCACATTCTGCTGGATCGCCAATTTGCTTAAAAATAGGCACAAGGATGTTTACAGCCCTATGACTGGGAACAGAGCCAAAGTCAACTCTGGCACTGAAGAAGCTTGTCAGCCAGTTGATAACGAGTTCTTTAAATTGCTACAACATCCAAAAGTTTGTTGGAAGGTCATCCGGTCCTGGCGCTTTTTGGTTCTTCATACTCCTAATGGCATTTTCATTGATGTGATGCATAAGATGGGACATACCATCAGGAATAGGGTGATGTGGTACTTCAATGCAGGAAATACCTACAAATGCTGCAGCCAGTGTTTGAGGATTTCCTCTTTGTCCAGTAATCACTGGTCATCTTTGCCTCTAATGCACACAGAGTGCTCAATACTTGTGTCAATTTTGGTCAGCTGGAAAATAGTTATTTTCTCCTTCCTTTGAGCTCTGTGGTGTACAGTGATTATGAGAACTACACCGACAAAAATCAAGGATGCTCTTCGTGTTCAGTTAAGAACATTGGTTCAATCAGACTGGGGGGAAAGGTATTCTTTTTGAGAAAATAAGGTTAAATTGTTACTTCCTGGTGCGCGATACAAATTGACGAGCTGCTGCCGTGTTTCACGGAAGACAAGTGTAGGGAAGAGTTGTGGAATGTATGATGCAGACAGAGATAATGCTTCCTCATACAACTTCGAAAGGATTGTCTCTAACAGGCAATATCCGCAGTCCATTTATTAAATAGCCGTACCTGCACACACAGTTAAAGAACACACTGTATTTAAGACACACATGTTAGTCAAGGAAAGCACCGGATTGTTTCTCCTCTCGTCTGTTTGTCGCGCCGCGATTGTGTATTCCTTATCTCATAATATTGTAAATTCAATGAAATACTGAACGAAGGAATCAACACGCCCAATGGTTTGATTACAGTAGATGTTCAATAAGGCCCCCTCCTACTTCGCTGCATAGTTCACTATGGCGTAGTAGTGAGTGACTATGGACTATGTCCAGGATGTGTAGTGTGTAGCGAACAGTTTGGAAAGCTGCCTGTATTCTTGTTATTATGTCTTCTCTTTCTATAGGGATCACATAGTAGTCAATTCGTGTAGAACAAACTGTACAGTGTCTACCGGAGTTTGGAAGCGACTATGCGAAATGAACGAGAAACTTGTGCATTCGCATCGAGAATTACATCTGTCTCCAATTTTTACTTCCCCTCCCTTCTCTTTTCTGACGCACAGCGGCTGACTCTCTGACATAGCAAATAGAGCAAGTTCATCAATTTGAATTGCATGACCGGAAGTAAGAAGGTCACTTTCATTTCCTCAAAAGGAAACATTTCCCCGAGAATCTGACTGCACCATCATTCTCAACATTACACGAACAGCATCCCTGATTTTTCTGTAAATACAGTTCTCACACACCTCGTACACGGGTCATTACGGTCAGTGCGCCTCGATTCAGCGATAGATTTCTTAGCCACAGGTTCCGCAAAGACTATTCTTTCCCTGTGTTCTGCAGTCTTTTGTGAAAGCCAATTTATATACAGTATGCCTTTGTCTTATGCTACAACTCTTCTTGGACTGAAATTATCCATAAGAACGTTTGATATTCAATACAATAGGAACTAGGTTATATCGTACCCAAGTTTACTGTGACGGTTGCAGTGAAAGATATGTAGAATGTGTCCACATGTTGTCAAATGCATTAAGATCAACAAGAGGAAAATGTATGTTGTTGCTAGGGTCTCCTAGTCTTTAAGCTTCCACCACTTGATGTTCTCGGGGGCATAGAGGTCCTTAAATCCGCTATGCCTACCTTATGCAGAGGTGGAATACAGTCAGATGATATGACATTCACATCCTTTCTTAGTCGGAGGTGCTGAACAACGATAAGGTCAACTTGCTTGCTGCAGTCACCACAAGAGAAACCTCAAATATGAGTTCAGTCATCATATCAGATACCGAAGGTATTACCACCATGACAGCTATAAAAATTCTTAGTGACCATCATGCGCATTAAGATCATCACAGAGAAGTGGAAATTCATCCTAAGGATAGTCTGCAACATGATCTCGTAGCTCCCGCCAATGCTGTTCCTTATCCACGTCATCACAGCCAGACTGTGACAGAGAAAACACAAGTTCGAGAGGATGCAACGTCGAGTGTAATTGACATAAGGCTGTCTGAACAGCGCTGAACCTCAGCAACTCAATCTTGCACGCTTGCGCACACAATGAAATCAACACCATTCCTGCTGGATGTAACCTGGCAGATAAGTTCACAGACATCTTTGATGACATGAGATTTCTGGCCTTTCGAAACCGACCAACTTAAAATCTAATTAATCATAATCATAAATTTAAGCCTTATTAATGAAAGTTAATTGAACACAACCTACGGCATATTGTTTGTTTGATGGTTTCTACCATTTCTCATTCACATCAACACAGATAGGTCGTATGGCGATGATGAGGTAAAAAATGGCTAGGTGTGGGAAGGAAGCAACTGTGGCTTTAATTAAGGTACAGTCGAACCATTTGTTTCCTGTGAAAATGTGAAACATGCACTTCAGGGCTGTCGACAGTGGGTTCGAGCCCAGGATCTTATAAATACAGGCCAAAAGCTACAGGGCCAGTTATTCATTACAACAAGGAAGCAATTGGTTGAATTCCTTCTCTTCCAATACTTATTGTGAGAGTATCTTAATATGTAATTTCAAACAGTACGTTAAAAAGTAAGTTTTTATTTTAAAAATTCAGCTTTTACAGTTCCCCAGATTTACACGCACATTTGGACATAAGTTTTCATATACACGTCCAAAATTTTACGAAACTTTGGAAAAGTAAAGAGTAAAGTAGAATCCCAAAATTCTATGCAGAGCATGCTTTCCACCCTTGAAGTCAAGATGGGCTGCCTACGTATGCTCTTCGGATCTAGGATCGAGGTAGCCCTCACTTCTTCGCAGCTTCTCTGTATGCCCTTCACCAAGAATCCATTTAAGAGACTTATCAAGCTTATCAGCATTGTAATTACGATAGACAATGCTTCCAAATTTATGCTTATATTCTTGCAACACATTCCGAAGTAACCCCATGAAAGGTCCCTGCTCCGAAGAACAGCCGAAGACATGATTCTTGAGGTGATCAAGTTAACGCAAGTTGTACATAACAGAACTTCAGTTAGAGTAAAACAACTCACTTCAACTAACATTTCTTGACAATGAGAACATTCGGTACCACACGATTCAACAAGCAAAGTCCCTCACTGAGGGACAAAGGAAAAGAGACAACAATCAAGGAAAAGGTTTATCACAATAGTTCTATGAACTTTGACTGTCCTACATCAACACAGATATATCCATATTAAGAAACAAAGTACAAATTTATGTGAAGATAAACCGACGTCCAGAATTATCGCATGGAATATCTGGAAGCTAATACTCAGGGAAGTGTACGAAAATACTAGTAAATTGCAGGGTATATGCTGTAAACGGGAATCATGGATCAAAGGTATCTGGGCATAGAGAAATACTCATGAGTCAATTTATCTCCAAAATGAGGAGACTGGGTTGGATCAAACACATTTCAATGACACATGGGTGAAATATCAATTAAGAAATAGTAAATGTAATGATTATCACTATTTTACTGTAAAACCAATTATAGTATTAACATTAACAGCTAACAGATAGCTGGGCATCTCAGAGAAGTTAACTGTTAACAATGTAGAATAACACTGCATAAGCACTGTACAAGTCTATAGATAGTTTCACCTTAAAGTTCTACACAACACTTTATACTGAAAATGCAGTTTTCACACCACACACAGGATTTCTACAAACCAATTTTACTAATTCAACAAGGCATCAATATATCAAAATAATACACTTTTAATACTTCTGTATAATTTATACAGCAGTATATACTGTGGAAATAAATCTTTCATCTACAACACACTGTACCCGAAAATGGCATAATTGGAGTTAAAATTGAGATTGCCACAAAAGCTTAATTTAATTCGGTCAGTGGGTCATTTATAACAGCTCTGGTGAAGGCCAGGATCTGATTACCTTGGAGAAATTCGCCTTTAAGCTCATAGCTGCATGGTCGTGTGGCGACCCATCCCTATTTTCTTATTGGTCAGGAGGTTAGCATGCGACAGATACGAACAGTTAACATTTTCAAGGCTAACACCGCCCGGCAAGTTTTCAGAATTCTTCACAAGACCAGTTCTGAACCTTGATACTTTAAGAAGACGTGAAGAAATGTATGATTGGTTTCCAACTAATCACACCTTCTAGACAGAGGGCTGATAAAGGCAGTGTGTAATCAATGCTCAACTTATTCAGATTTTGCTCTACTGCTTTCATACTGCTCTACTTTAGAGCACAACTTCACTTCGCTTTCCCACTACAATTCTACAAGATATTCTATGCCAAACGCCGTTTATTAGCCATGATGTCTTACAAAGGGAACACATTATTTCGTCTTCTGCACGAAATAACCACTACAACATTAATTCCAGAACTCGCGTGGTGTGCAAATCATCTGAACCCGCAAGTTACGTGTCGACTGACATTTAAATAGGCATGGTTGGAACACATATTAATGTGCCATTTTAGTTTCAGTATGTGTGTATGTGTGTGAGTGTGTGTGTGAGGAAGCCTACTGTTACAAGAAGCCTGCAAGACAAGAAAAAAGGGGAATCATCATGCTGCTTGTAAGAGGAATCTCTACTTTCATCATGGTGCACCTTGCAAACTATATTCCTTCCAGAATGTGCCACTAAAAGGGGAGATCCCACCACACCCTAAATGGTGCTAAAGGAACCAATCGTGAGACGTTGCCAGCCAGGACTTAATCAACTTCCATCATAAAAGGTTGAGAACCTTTTTTAAATATCAATTTCCTTTTCAGAAGGACTTCATTCTTGAAATAATATTTTCTATTATTTTGTGTTGTTACAGATTCTTAGCACTTCTCATCTACTAATTGGTGTTGGTAAATTTTGTGAATGATTGAAATACACTCATGTCCATAAAATCCAGAGCACCTTGAAAGACTAGGAATAGGATGTTCATATTCACAGGACATGTGCATTAGTATGTTCTGAAGAAACGATTAGCATTTGAAACATGTCGATCCTCAGGTTCAAGGTCCAATATCGATATCCCTGCGCACAACCACGGACTGGTAAATTGTGTTTGCGGCTCTCGTTGTCACTATAAAGCAAAGGTAATGGATCAGTGTGACTTGAGCTGAGGTGCATGATGCCTCGCAGACGTATGCAAGAAAAGTACTGTCAAATTAGTCACTTTGAATGAAGGCGAATTATGGGCATGAGAGAACGTGATACATCTATCTGGGAAATTGCAGCTTGTGTGCGAAGGAGTGTGTCAGCAGTGCAGCGGATGTGTACAGAACGTTCATAGAAGGTCGTAGATAACTACGAGGTGCGTCCGGTCACACCAACCAGACCCATCCCGAGAAGATCGACACCTCATCACGATGGCATTGCAGCACAGATTGGCATCCTCCTCGGCTATGGCGCAACAGTGGTACAGTGTAACACATTGTACACTATCAGGAATGAAAATCCGTCCCCGTTGATTACGATCTGGGTTACCGACGCGTCGTCCAGTTCTCCGCCTACCTTTGAATAATGTGCATAAACATGCTAGACTGTGATGATGTATGGAACGACGTCACTGGGGACAGGAATGGCAGCAGACAGTTTTTTCGGATGAATCCAGGTTCTGTTCGTTTATAAATGATGGCCGCATTCTCGTTCGCCACAGACAGGGGGGAGGCATCACACTGACTGCATTCACAAAAGACATACAGAGCCAACTCAAGGCTTTATGGTGTGAGGTGCTATAGGGTACAAACATGAATCACAGCTGGTGCATGTCCAGGTCACTGTTAAAAGTTTGACCTATGTGAACGATATCCTGCGACCCGTAGCCATACCCTTCCTGCACGACACCCTAGACACCATATTTCAATATGACAATGCGCGACCACATGTTGCTTCACGAAAATGTGCCTTCTTGTTGTCACAGGATGTCAGGCTGTTGCCCTAGCCCACCTGATCATCGGACTTGTCGCTAATCGAAAATGTGTGGGATATGATGAAAGGACGGGTGCGGCGCTGCTAACCACCAAAGATTAACTGTGGAACCAGATGATGGCTATACACCAGGATGCCATTTGCGCCTTGTACGCGTTGATGCCATCACACGTGGAACAAGTTATCAGTGCCCCTTGAGGACAAAGTGCCTACTAAGCAACAGGGCACATGTCATACCTGGGTGACTGAAATGCTAATCATTTCTGCAGAACATACTAATGAACATGTCATGTGAATATGAATTTCCTATCTCTAGTCTTTAAAGGTGTTCTGTTTTATGAACATGAGTGCAGTTCTATCAGTTGAAATATGTTGTAAGTATTCAATTATTTGAATGCCACTAACAGCCTAGTGCACTAACAATCAAGTGTTAAAAATTATAGACCAATTTGTTTAACTTAGAACCTAAAAGACTAACTGGGATGGATATGATGAATTCCTTTGTGAATTTTTTATATAATGACACCTCATCTTGCATCATTTCATCAATGAAGTATCAACTGTCACCCAAATGTTATTCATGTGCATTAGGAACTAAACTTATGATATAAAAGTAAGTTATGTTAAAAGTAATGAACGTGCATTTAATGACCGAGGGTTAAAATAGGCTTTAATGCAACAGGATGCTCTATTTAAGAAATAGTCTAGCCTTGTTAAGTGACAGAATGGGATGATAGCTCATATTTATGAACACTGAGGAAGTAGCAACGAATATTGCATTATGGAGAGTATATTACTGAGCACATGAGGTGACCAGCTTAGTTTAAGGTAATAATCACCCTCATGTTTAAATTTGTTCCCACATGCGGCTGTCTAATCTATGGTCACTTAATGACATGTTGCCAGTGCCAATAGATCCCGATTATATTAGAGATCTATGGAAGAAGGCTAAGAGTAACTTTAAAGCTTCCCATGAAAAAGTTAGAGAGGAATATGATCGTGGACGGAGGCCTACCAATTTAAAAGTTGGAGAACAGGTTATGGTAAAAAAAATTGTACCTGTGGGCAAGCTTGCTCCCAGACTTCGTGGGCCATGTATTGTTTTCAATTTCTTAACCCGCTGTCACCTTATTGGTCAGCAACCCAGCCAATGAGAGGATATTTAGGGTTCACCTTTCTCAGGTGAAACCAGTAAAAAATTCCTTGTTTTACTACATAGGCCACTAAAGCTTGGCAGTAAGCAAAGGTTATATTCCTTACAGTAATCATCTTAAATCATAAAATTAATTAGGTAACTTATTTTGAAATATGGAGGCTTTCTGCCCCGATCGTAAGAAATTCATATCATGTATTGCAATTAGATTTGTACAACCTTCACTTCCAATAAGGGTTTCTGTATGTCCATGGCCTAGTGGCCATAACCTAGCCCCAGTCTCCAAACCCTGGAAAACAGACACACACTCATCCGCTACGCCGCCCGCCTCATAAAAACCTGCAAAATAATAAAGACCCTCAATCTCCAGCAAACAATCTCTGTCACCGAACAAATTACTGCTTCAGTGCCCTCTAAGCCAACAGCAGCCATGTCGCAACATCTGGCAAGCGATGCCGGTGTAGGGTAAGGGCCCACTCCACTCTGGTCCAGTCTCCTTCTGAACAGCATGCCGAAGCTCCATCCTTTCCGGCAAGGACTGGGGTGCGATAACTCAACCGCCTACCCATCTTGGAGCAGCATTACTACATCTTGTCTGTGGTGGGCACCATCACGGCTAACCCTCTCAAGGTAGTGGGAGAGGCATGTCTGAGGGTACATGGGGGTCCTGGGGGATACCACCCGGGTACAGGCAGTTGCAGTCGCTATTGCCATCAAACTTGAACTAGGCATCACAGACTTTGAGAACTTCAGGAAGACTTCTAGACTGGTTTTCAAACTTTTTTTCTAAATTGAACATTCAGCAAGAAGTTTTCCATCCATGAAATTCCAACATAATATTTTTTTTGCAAATTTCTACAGTGTCACCCAGGGAAGGAATATTGGAGGAGGGCGTCTGTACCGGGAGGTACACCTCAACCCTATGCATTTAAATGAAGTGCCTTGAAGAACGCTATCTACCACATAAAAATTGAAACAACTAGTTGGTCAACAGATGTTACTACTAAAGTGTTAGAGTAATGTGTTATTTTTAGATTTCCTAAACTGACTGTATTTCACTTGGTTTTTTTTGTGTATCACAGTTGGCAAAAGCTATTTCAAGAAGTATGGACTTCTCCCCATAGATGTCTCTATTAACAAACTGATGTTATGCACTCTGGTGTAAAGGGGAACAACAAGAAATTTAAAGAAATGTTGTGTTTATAGGTTTTCTGAACTGAACGGATTTCCTTTGTTTTTGATACTTCCAGGTTTTCAACACTTCTTACTCATCCCGCCAGCTTTGGACTCTGGCCAATAAAAATTTTGTGTATTTATTTTTCTACCAATCATAGGCTTCTTTTAACTTTTTGATTGTCCAATAAAATTGAGGGGGTGTGTCTGGTCTTAGCCCAGAGCCATCTCGAACCTTCCTCTCGGGAATAAAAGCTGACGCTGTTTTGAGTCAACTTGTCTTACTGATCGTCATGCTATTGAGTGTGTGTGCTAAAAGAGGGGAAGGGGGCCTCATCCATCGGCAGGCAAAACATCAGCTAAGGTAATGGCCACCATTTTTCTATCTCAGTAGTTATCTCCGCAAGCTGACTCGAGGGGAAGCTTCCAATCTTTAACTATGTAACAGTCCATTTCCTAAAATGTAAACTTCTCTTTCTTCTCATGTAAACATTCAACTAAATCAAGTGTACTTAACTGAAATTCGGGAATAGAGAGTGTGATACACTCTCGAGTTTTTGGGGTGACTATGCTTTTTAACCATTTTCTATCTGTAGTCTTGTAACTTGTTCTCCATCTAGTCACCTCAGTAGTGTGGGACTAGCCTCTGCATCGTCGGGCCAATAGTCCAAATAGGGCTTTAATCTTTAATGTTTGATTTCAGGGAGCGCATGTTCCTGCCTCCATAATTTTGATTTTTGGGCCAGTAATTGAAAATATTATTTTTCACAAAGGCCCGGCAGAAAGGGTACTCGATACCCCTGTGTAAACTTAAAAATCAATTGATAATGTCTTGTTAAATGTAGGTTGTGCCTAGAGAGGTAATGGTTTACTGAAGTCCAATAATACTAGAATTGTCAGTTTTTGCACATCAACAGCCTGTCTTACATCATCAGTCACACTTAGTAAGGTAGTACACGTACTGTGATTTCGTCGAAAACCTGACTGGTCTGGGTCTAGTATGTCGTGGTCATTGAGATAGTTCGCAATTTGATTATGCACAACGTGTTTGAGTCCCCTGGCTATTATATACAGTATATTAATAGGTTTGTAGTCACTGTTTAGTCTAGAATATTTTGTTTTTGGGAAGGGCTGTACCAGGGCCATTTTACAGACATTTAGAAATACAATGTTTTGAAGGGAGAAGTTGTATATGAATGTCAATAATGGAATAATAGCAACGATAATTTTCTTTAGCATTATAATGTATATATTTTCCACCCTTATGGATTTAGTTTTAATTCGCAAGATAGCCGCTTTCACTTGCAGGTGTTAGACATAACTACAATAAAATCTGCCTATGGGTGGCGTGTCGTAAATTGCCCGCAAAAGATTTTCTTTCGCTTCTTCGTTTAATTGAACATGGGAAGATACAAAGCGATTATTCAGTTCATCAAGAGAAATCTCCAAATCGTCTACCTTGTCCAGTTTATTTAGTCCAAATTTTTGGATTGACTTCCATGAGGTAACAGGTCTTATGTCAGGTTTTATAAGGTCATGGGCATACCGTAGTCGAGCTTTTCTTACTGTCAGAGTCATTTTATTATGTATTCGTTTGTAATAGATAAAGTTTTCCTCTGTCGGGTAACGTTTGTATTTCCTATGAGCTGCATCCTGCTTAGCCATCATTGCTCTAATATCATTTAGCTACGGGGAGAGTCTTCTACAGACGCGTGATGTTCGTAGAGGGGCGTGTTTGTAAAAAAATTGTAGTATCATGTTATTGAAAGTGGTGATCATGTCACCAATGATGGTTTCATGAGTTAACTTCTGCCACGGCATCGAAATTGGGCCTTCCAATAATTTTTCATTGTCAATACGGCTATAGTCTCTGTAACTTACATACTTAGGTTTATGTACGGGACATTGCAGTGCATAAGACATAAAGATAATGTCATGGGCTGACAGTCCAGGAGGAGATGTCTGGCCGTGATGTAATACTCTGTCAGGCTTGTTCGTTACTATTAGGTCCAGTAGTGTGTGTCAAGTTTTAGTGAGGTGAGTGGGAGAAAGCGGAAGGATCACCATACCGCATGCCGGAAACGTATTCAATAGATGGGTGGTTTCGGAAGAATGTGGATCTAGAAGGTTTGTATTGAAGTGTTCCATCATTATAAGATGTTCGTAGAGAGGTAACAGTCTGTTAAGATCAGTCTCTAAGTCATTCAGACAGCAAGATTTAGGTGGTTTGTATAGAGCACCTACTAAGCATTTCAGAGTAGAGACCTGTATCTCTATTAATATGTACTCAGGTTTTGCTCATACTGTTCAGGCGACTGGCAGATAATTTGAGGTTTCAAGTGAGAAGAGACAAAAGCACAGACCCTACGCCCCCCTTTGCCAAGTCTGTCATTCCTCAGAAGGCAGTAGCATTACTCATTTACAAAATGTAAATTGTTTCTTTACAATTTATTCTTGGTATAAAAGACATGCCCAAGATTAATGTGATGAAAACTGAAAAAATTTGCTTCTAGTAACAAATATCTGGCAGAAGAATGAATTTCCAGATATTTTCCAAATTCTCTGAAGTTTCCTGGTTCTCCCTCTATTTATCGAATTCTCCGACATTCCCCGGTTTCCAGTTTTCCATACGGGTGGACACCCTGTTAAGCCCGTATTTGTATGGTGAGGGCACAATCTTCTTATTTTTGTTGAAGAAGTGAAAAAAGGTTCACGACTGTGTGTTGCCGTGTGCCGATGTGATAGCCTCCTCTTGTCATATTAGTCAAATGGGGACGCTTGTGCTTGAAGTTGGCTACAGCTTCAATGTTGAAATCTGCTATTGAGGGATGTGTGACAAAGAATCTGTAATGAGAGGAGGGTAGAATGATTTTTAAGATTAGAGAAGAAAATTCTGTGTATTCAATTACTTACCCCGTCGACCTTTCTGGTGTGATCTAGTTGCCTTAGCAGCATCAGAACGAACGACACTTGCACTTCTCGTATCTGTATGGTATCGAGGGAAGGGGGTGTGGTGAAAGAGAGGAGATAGGCGGAGCATTGAGCTTATGCGATGTTGGCTGAACATTTACGGCAATAATGGCACAAACGTCTTCAGAGCAGCTAAAGAAATCAAGACCTTTCTCGCAAATCAACCCTCAGAAAACCAACTCTTCACACAACTGCAGGCATGGGACTGACATGGCATTTCATCCCCCCTGCAGCACCATACTTTAGTGGAATCTGGAAAGCAACTGTCAAGAGTCTGATATATCAGCTCAGAAGAGTGATGGATTATTATCGCTTCACCAACAAAGAATGGACCACTCTTATAACATATATATCCTCTCACCAAATATTTTTTAGACGTGTCTTAATTGAGTAAATTTTTGTTTGTGAACTCACAACAAGTTTCCTCACTTTTATAACACATGTTCCTCTATGTAACACTTTGACTAGAGTAATCAGGATCCTGATTTTTATCCCTTAGACATGAGATCATGGCTGATCATGCCCATGCAATGGGCAAAAAATGTCCCATTAACTTAGTATGACAAGATGTAAATCCTAATTTTAAGAACCCAACGTGTATTAAACACAGGGATTTCAATAAACTTTTGTAACATTGGTGAATTAATGTACATTTCAATATGTACCAATCATGAAATTTGTAATATATAATTATCTGAGATTGTCGTAAACAACCCATGGAGTCAAACTGATGTCCACTATCCGTATCAGGGTTGAACCTCATATACAAATGTTAGATTAATGTTGTGTAGGAAACTATCAACTCACACACAGACTATGAATCCAAACATAGATCAAGAATGCCACCTTCTTGTGAGTGAAAAACTGCACAATACTCCAATACCAGTGAAGAAGAAACATTAGAAATTCTGCATTATGTCACAAATATAATTATGATGGCGGAACACCTCGACTACTTCATCCTGGCATCCAAGTCTCTGAGAGACAAGTTTAGGATTCCATCAGCAAGGAGGACGGAAAGGAGCCACACTCATAGACGTCTCAAGTTTTCTAAGTTGAATGCAGATACCTCAGAACAATTCATGCGAAATACACAAAAGGTGCCTGTAGCCCCAACATAACAATTCCATAAAACTAGCATAGACTATTCTGGCCCAATTCTAATAAAAAATCGTGTGAAATCGAACAAGACCAGAATGCCTAGCTACCAAGGCTGTCTACATAGACATGATACCTGATCTCACCACAACAACATTTCGCTATGCACTTTATTGACTTATTTCTCATAGAGGTCAACCCCTGAACATTTATAGCAATAACTGCACAAACTTCTTCAGAGCAGCTATAAAAATCAAGGCCTTTTGGCAAAACAACCCCCAGAAAACCAACTTTTCATACAACTGCAGGCATGGGAATGACGTGACATTTCATCCCTTCTACAGTACCACACATTGGTGGAATCTGGGAAGCAGCTGTCAAGAGTCAGATATAATACCTCAGATTAGTGACGGATTCTTATCGCTTCACCAACAAAGAATGGACCATTCTTATAACACATCCTCTCACGAAAGCTAAATGATAACCCTTTTGACACTTCTTAACTAACTACATCCCATTTCCGTATAGGAGAGCCAATTACTACACTCTCTGATTATGATTATACTTCCTCTCCCATTACAACCTTGTCCACAAGGCTATATTTTCAATAGCTAACCCAGAACTTGTGGAAGAGGTGGTGACACGAATACCTCAATAAAAGGGCAATGAAATACCCCATAGCAACATAGTCATACTGAAAGAAGAAAGCATGTATACTATGAAGTGGATGATGACAGTGATCAAATGTGTATCCTGGTAATGACAAATTCATTCATGTAACGAATGTTCAGGTGAGTAACAGTGAACTTACAAGGCCTATTCACAAACACTATCCCTTATGAAGTATGAAAGAGAAAGGTAAGAAAACTCCTGAATGGCTTATTTCTTCCATTGCATGTATAAGTAATATTATATGTCACAATGGACAAGTAACACCATAGACCACATTAGGAAGTATAAGAATTTTTTTCACTTGCAACGAGACGGCTACAATGTGTGTTGTATATAAGCGAATGCTCACAGTAAACAAGCATATCACCTGCAACTTGCATCACAAATTACTGTATTATCTAGAAATCAATAAGTAATATAATCAAAAGATAACAAAGGTGAACATTTGGAAACAACTAATAAAATATCCTGTAACAGTAACAAGACGATGAATGTAATAGCTACTTTGTGTTCGAAACTATTTACAAATTCAAAAGTAAAAGTAGGAATGATACCAGCTCCCAAGTGATATAAAGTACAGGTCTTTGGAATAATCCTAACAGCTGCACAATTCATAATGCAAAATTGTGGAACAACTTAAAGGAAAAGTAAAAATCAGGTAAGTCAACAGTCAATCTCATAAAAAAAAAATACAGTTTCTGTAGGACTATCAATCATGTACAATGAAATGAAGGATCAAACCCTGGTATCTGTTGAACAATTTTCTAACCATTTCCATTACCTGACAATGGCTTATGAAATTATGTACATTACCTCAAGAGGGTTATCCAGCGATGACCCTGGCTCCGTTAACTCTGATTTTACTTCTTCTTTCACAGCTATCACTTCTGATACATGTTCAAAATTTTCCTGTGGAAAATAACATATATTAAGTATGCTCATAACACTCATCTACAAAAAGAGTCACCAAGAAATGAGCATGTTAATTCATTAATTTCCAGTATTAAAGTTACTTTCAGAATTTCATTCATGTTTAAGGAAGATTTCTACCAGCAGAGGATTGTTATAACCAAAGGCTGTACTGAGAATGGTGTTACTATTCTTGCTCACTCCTCATGTCAGAGAGAGGATGAGACTGAGAACAAAATATAAAATAAGAAACATCTTCTAGCCATATCAGAAGATATACTACCAGGGATAGAATTGGGGCCATCTCACACAGAATTTTGAAGGAAGCAGCCATAGGCACAAACACTAAATTGTATGAACTATTTTCATATGTACCATCACATCAATCGAATCTTTAAAGTTGTTTGAACCAATGAGAAGTGTTACAATGGTTTTAAATATTTTTTTGTTCTCAGCATACAGTTTGTTTATAAACAGATTAAAATAACTTGAAAGAATGGAATCACATTCTCTAGTCTGGTTTTGCTGAGATCACAGGGGCTACATAAAGCATTAAGACTGTTTTGTATCAAACAGCATATTTCAATGCTTCCAAGTGTAAATTAAAAAAATAAACATGAAAGAAGCAGGCTTATTACAGTCACATACCAGCAAAAGATGTGCTGTTGCCAAAAGTCAAAGCAACTAGAAATGATATATTTCACTACTACAAGCATGTTATGTAGTGCTCTGTGAAGAACTGTGCGGATGAGAACACTGTCAGTGGAGAGTCAGCAGTGATGAAGTGTACATCTGCAGTTTCAGAAGATCTTTTATGATCTACTACGAGACACTTACATACTCACTTCGAATCATTAAACCTTGTCGGCACCAAACGGGGGGAAGAATTGTGATCAAAAGCTTATGTTCTAATATACACTGACTGACAGAGCAAATGCAACACCAAGAAGGAGTGGTCAGAACTTTATACCAATTGCAGGGTAGACTGACGTCACTGAGGTATGCTCATGATGTGAAATGCGCCGATGTGCTGCGCACGTAGCGAACGATAAATGGGACACGGCGTTGGCGAATGGCCCACCTCGTACCGTGATTTCTCAGCCGACAGTCATTGTAGAACATGTTGTCGTGTGCCACAGGACACGTGTATAGCTAAGAATGCCAGGCCGCCGTCAACGGAGGCATTTCCAGCAGACAGACGACTTTACGAGGGGTATGGTGATCGGGCTGAGAAGGGCAGGTTGGTCGCTTCGTCAAATCGCAGCCGATACCCATAGGGATGTGTCCACGGTGCAGCGCCTGTGGTGAAGATGGTTGGCGCAGGGACATGTGGCACGTGCGAGGGGTCCAGGCGCAGCCCGAGTGACGTCAGCACGCGAGGATCGGCGCATCCGCCGCCAAGCGGTGGCAGCCCCGCACGCCACGTCAACCGCCATTCTTCAGCATGTGCAAGACACCCTGGCTGTTCCAATATCGACCAGAACAATTTTCCGTCGGTTGGTTGAAGGAGGCCTGCACTCCCGGCGTCCGCTCAGACTCCACAGCATAGATGTGCACGCCTGGCATGGTGCCGGGCTAGAGCGACTTGGATGAGGGAATGGCGGAACGTCGTGTTCTCCGATGAGTCACGCTTCTGTTCTGTCAGTGATAGTCACCGCGGACGAGTGTGGCGTCGGCGTGGAGAAAGGTCAAATCCGGCAGTAACTGTGGAGCGCCCTACCGCTAGACAACGCGGCATCATGGTTTGGGGCGCTATTGCGTATGATTCCACGTCACCTCTAGTGCGTATTCAAGGCACGTTAAATGCCCACCGCTACGTGCAGCATGTGCTGCGGCCGGTGGCACTCCCGTACCTTCAGGGGCTGCCCAATTCTCTGTTTCAGCAGGATAATGCCCACCCACACACTGCTCGCATCTCCCAACAGGCTCTACGAGGTGTACAGATGCTTCCGTGGCCAGCGTACTCTCCGGATCTCTCACCAATCGAACACGTGTGGGATCTCATTGGACGCCGTTTGCAAACTCTGCCCCAGCCTCGTACGGACGACCAACTGTGGCAAATGGTTAACAGAGAATGGAGAACCATCCCTCAGGACACCATCCGCACTCTTATTGACTCTGTACCCCGACGTGTTTCTGCGTGCATCGCCGCTCGCGGTGGTCCTACATCCTACTGAGTCGACGCCGTGCGCATTGTGTAACCTGCATATCGGTTTGAAATAAACATCAATTATTCGTCCGTGCCGTCTGTGTTTTTTCCCCAACTTTCATCTCTTTCGAACCACTCCTTCTTGGTGTTGCATTTGCTCTGTCAGTCAGTGTAAGTTAGCTTACTAATAAAAGTGAATTAAAGTATGAAGTTCCAGAAAAAACCGACTTAACCCTAGTATTACAAGTGATGAAAATCATTTTTCGTCCGTATTGAAAGTTTCATAAACTGTATAAAGGATAATATCTTTTGTTTATTTCCACCTATTCAATACATTACAAGATGTTGGCATTTACTTTAAAACATTATTCAGATGAGACATGTTTCGCCTCCTACTGTGAGGCATCTTCAGTCATTATCAAAAACATTATTATTTTACCAGGCATCTGGTTAAAGATATTAAAAAATGTGTTTGATGATTATAAGAGAGGTAAGATTTACGTTTGTTATAAACATGTTCATGAAGTAACTAAAAATCTAATATATTGATAAAAACATATGTAGTTCTTTGTTGAATAGGACTTGTTTGATAGTACTATAGTAAAAGAAGGTGGCTTGAAGCCGTAGTCATTAATAGATGTCTAATACATAGTGGAAGGCATAAAATATCAGTTCTATGAGAATATACATTACATTCAAATGATACTAAAAACTAGTGGATTCATAGTTAGTACATATAAAATGTTCAATGAAATAATTAAAGATCTAATAAAATGATAAACACATATGTAGTTCTTCGTTGATTAGGACGTCGTATGATTGTACGACTTAAAGCCGTAGTCATTAATGGATGTCTAATACATAGTGGAAGGCATATGAAATCAGTTCAATGAGAATATATAATACAATCAAATGATACATAAAAAATGGTAGATTCATAAGCAGTACATTTAAAAATGAAGGCGTCATGTGACTATAGATGACAGTTGATGGCTTAAAGCCGTAGTCAAAGTTTGAAGTTTAGGTCAAATAACTGCTAATATATGGTAAAAGGTATAAGTCAAAATATAAAGCTTAGTATAAAAAATATGAAGGAAAAACATTCCAATTGCTTGACAAAAGTTACTTGACGTTGGCATGCATTTGTCCGTGATATTTATTGGTCAACAGTTCGTAGGTTATTTTAGATTTATTCGGCAAGATTGCGTTGACAAGAAGTTCACCAGATGTTTATAGTTGGCCTAATTTGTATTAAGTCATGAAGAAAGTTGCAGAGATGATGATGGGTGGAAAATCTCAACGTTGGTATGGTTTCTTTGACGTGAAGGTTGGAGAGCTGTTGTGTTCTTCTTCGATGACAATATATTTTATAAAACGTTGATTGTAATAATTTATACTATTGAAGAGTATTATGGAAGTTTGATGAGGCTGTTGAATTATTGTTGTTATAGATTGGTTCTATGGCGTTGTAGGCCCGTTTGACAAGCTGTGTGAGGCGCTATTTGGATACTAATGGTCACAATCAACGTTTTATAAAATATATTGTCATCGAAGAAGAACACAACAGCTCTCCAACCTTCACGTCAAAGAAACCATACCAACGTTGAGATTTTCCACCCATCATCATCTCTGCAACTTTCTTCATGACTTAATACAAATTAGGCCAAATATAAACATCTGGTGAACTTCTTGTCAACGCAATCTTGCTGAATAAATCTAAAATAACCTACGAACTGTTGACCAATAAATATCACGGACAAATGCATGCCAACGTCAAGTAACTTTTGTCAAGCAATTGGAATGTTTTTCCTTCATATTTTTTATACTAAGCTTTATATTTTGACTTATACCTTTTACCATATATTAGCAGTTATTTGACCTAAACTTCAAACTTTGACTACGGCTTTAAGCCATCAACTGTCATCTATAGTCACATGACGCCTTCATTTTTAAATGTACTGCTTATGAATCTACCATTTTTTATGTATCATTTGATTGTATTATATATTCTCATTGAACTGATTTCATATGCCTTCCACTATGTATTAGACATCCATTAATGACTACGGCTTTAAGTCGTACTATCATACGACGTCCTAATCAACAAAGAACTACATATGTGTTTATCATTTTATTAGATCTTTAGTTATTTCATTGAACATTTTATATGTACTAACTATGAATCCACTAGTTTTTAGTATCATTTGAATGTAATGTATATTCTCATAGAACTGATATTTTATGCCTTCCACTATGTATTAGACATCTATTAATGACTACGGCTTCAAGCCACCTTCTTTTACTATAGTACTATCAAACAAGTCCTATTCAACAAAGAACTACATATGTTTTTATCAATATATTAGATTTTTAGTTACTTCATGAACATGTTTATAACAAACGTAAATCTTACCTCTCTTATAATCATCAAACACATTTTTGAATATCTTTAACCAGATGCCTGGTAAAATAATAATGTTTTTGATAATGACTGAAGATGCCTCACAGTAGGAGGCGAAACATGTCTCATCTGAATAATGTTTTAAAGTAAATGCCAGCATCTTGTAATGTACTGAATAGGTGGAAATAAACAAAAGATATTATTCTTTATACAGTTTTTAACCCTAGTAGCCGAACTAAGGAATGGATGAAAAGGATGCACAAGAAGGAGAGGGAAATAAATACAATGAGGAAAGAAAAATTTTTTGTTTAATGTGCCTTGAGGCCTTGAAGTGTCACAGCCCACTAAGAAGGGTCATATTCAAGATATTATTCTCAGAAATTGTGCATTCTAGAGCCCATAGATATAAATTAATTCAACATCTGTGCAAAATACTTACTTTGAGAGAACATACATTCAGATTTTGAGCTATTTTATCCCTCATATGCCATAGGCCAATCTGCTCTTCCTTTAACACACACATATTCCAGCACATTGTGGATATGAGGGTAATGCAGAATAATCACACCCGTGTTGACTTTTTGTTTAGCAGACTGGAGAATCCAGTCTAAAAAACTTGAATGAAAGATTTGTCATTTAACTTCTTCTACATTAATTACAATTGGAGTCATTATTTTTAACATGTGGTGGTTATGGTGGTGCAGTAGTGTTGGAAGATTTGGTTCAAAGAAAATACAACGGCCATCCATCCTCTATTACAATCAGAGGGGAAAATAGAAGATGTGCAACCCCTAAACCAAAATAATTTTGATACTGACAGTAAAAGGTACAGACTAATCCAACCCCAACCTTAACTTCCTAAGAGTTGGCAGCTTTGTGTAGCACTTTGTTTGTGGTGTAATCGGAGACAAAGAAACAAAACAGATGCGTACTATGCATAGATGCTCATGCAGCAAGTGGTGGCCGTTGGTGATAATACTGAGGAAGCACATAAAAAATTATGCCCCTGCCAAACTTATTCAGTTTTTAAGGGTTAATTTCTGACCTCTATAAAGTTATCTGGAATGAGACTTACAAGTGATGCAGTTGTTGTTCCTTCAAGCCAGGCTGGTTCCTCTTTGATCTTTGCTTCGAGGTCCATTTTGCACTGCAAACTGAAGTAGTTAGAAGGTACTGCACTTGTTGATTACTTCCAATGACACTGAAACATAAACCAGAAAATTATATTACCTTATTGATGTCATTGATATTTTGTGTATGTCAACAGACTAAGCAGAGACCTAGTAATTTTACATGACCATTAATATTATGACCATACTGAAAAACCTGAAATTTTACAGGACTGTTGATATTGTGATCATACCTATAGGACCTCAAAGTTTTCTATGACTGATACTTCGATCAAAGTGAAGGACCTCCAGTTTTACATGACTTATAAAACACTGATCTCTTCCATAGGAAATACAAGTTAACATATCTGTCAATATCAAGATCATAATCAAAGGACACCTAGTATTACATGACACCTTATATCGTATTAACAGCTATATAACATACAGCTTTATATGGAAGTGAAACCGCAACAAGATGACCTTTATTGTTAAAAATCCAATGCACAAAACTTTTGGAAAATTCAGTGACCGTAGGGTTTGCATATCACTCTGATCACCCGGGCGCATATCTCGGAATATTCATACCATTTTTATCCTTTGCAATCAGCTTCAAAACTAACTGAACAAGTTCACAGTTCTTTGAGATATGTTCTATCAAAATTTTCCTTCCCAGGATCAAATTCTCTCAAAACATTCTCCTCTCACCAAGCTGATTCACTATCACTTTATTTGAGACATGTTCTATCAGTCTGACCTTTAAGAACTTCTGATAACACAGCCTTTAGAAGGCTTCAACTCTGTTTTTCTTGGCACCAGTTAATATCTGTGTTTCACTTCCATACGGTGTCATACTCCTTACTCAGTGTAAACATAATTTTTACATTTGTCAATCTGTTGATCCCAAAGAACGTGATGGAGAACAGATGGGAATTTAGGATGGATTCAGTGATGATATTTATCGATACTGAGAAGGCATATGTCAGTATAACATGGCAAGTGGTCTCGGATGCATTGATAAAAAAGAAGACAGGCAGAGGTGAAGAGCCAATTACAAAAGCCATGAACGAAAGGTGAGTAAGTAGTATGAATACTATGATAGGACAAACAAACTGGTTCACAGTAGAAACAGGACTTCAAAAAGGATGTGTATTATCCCCTCCAATCTTCATTACAGTCATGGATGAAATTCACAAATGTATACAACAAAAAATGGGAACCACGGAGGCAAAGGCCTCACTCTTTGCAGATGAGACAGTAATATGTGAAGAAGATGAAATGGAAGCACAAGAACAAGATACTGTATGGAATCAGGAGATGGAGGAATATGGAATGAAAATAGGTGGGGAAAAGTGTATGATAGTAGTGGTGACGACAGGTAATAGAGAAGGAAATAATTGGAAGACCATTAGCAGTTGTGGAAAGCTTCAAGTATTCGGGGAGAATAATTGCAGAAGATGGGAAAATAAGTTATGAAATTGGAAAGAGAATTCAACAAGCCAATGCGTTTTACCAATATGTGAGATGTATAGTCTGTAACTGGGACGTCCAATGGAATAAAGAAAATTTTTCACCCTATGTATTACACACCAAATTTGACATATGCATCAGGCATATGGACAACAACAAAACAAGATGAACGCAGAATGCAAGAGGCCAAGATGAAATTCCTTAGAGAAATAACAGGGAGGGCATAAAGGGATAAAGTCAGAAACATAGAAATGACGCTGATGATGATGATGTTTGTTGTTTTAAGGGGCCTAACTTCGAAGGTCATCGGCCCCTAGAAACATAGAAATGAGGGAGTGAATTGGATTCCCTGAACTGAAAGGCAAGTTAGAGACTGATAAGCTGAAATGGTATGGACACATGATAAGAATGGAAGAGGATAGAGCTCCACAGTAAGTATTTACAGAGAAAGTCATAGGAGAAAGACATCGACAAATGCCCAGAGAGGGGTGAATGGATATGGTGAAAGAGAGTACAGACAAGAGTGGGGTAAAAGTAGAAAAAATATTCGAGGAAGGGAAGGAGTGGTGGAGAGAAAAAAACTGAGGAGGTTCTTGATTCACATTTCTACCCAGAAGACTGGAAATGGAAAATGAAGAAAATTCTGTTGAACTGAAGGCAAAAATTTATACAATACTGCTATCAGCTAATTTCACCGAACAATGCCACCAACCTTTACTTAAGTGTCCTTTCTTAATTTTTCTGTGCATGCCATGTCTAATGACACAACCGAGTGGTGTTTACCAGAGTGCCCCTTGTAGGGAGTTCCATGTCAAACAATTGGTTTAAATGTTAAGCAGTTTTTATTGTTCTCCAGGTGGTACGAAAATTGTCTATGTTGAATACCTTGAGTGGTGCCTCAGTGAATTCATTTCACCCAACAGCAGTGTTCGTTAGTCACTCTGTGATATTTTACTGGAAATGTAAACATACTGCACTAACAATGAATACTAAAATTTCTCCTACAAGCTTCGTTCCTCTGGCAAATTGAGTTGATTCTTATGCATTGCCAGGGAACAGGTTTCTATGTAAACACATACCTATTCAGGTAACTATGATCAATACTGAAGTGTGCCGTGTTTACTTGTTCGGGCCATCACAGGTTATTCTAATAATCTGTAAATGGGTTTACTTTTAAGCAACTACATTTTAGTTACAACAGCCAGAAATTATTCCTGAAGATTGTTTTTCCATTCCTGGTAACAGCTTAATGTTGCACTAACAACTCCAAGGGAAAGGGATAAGATTAGGTATGCAATGGCATTAATTAATGTTAACTAACTGTTACCTAAATCATCACGAATAAATACTGGATATAGCTGCTGTGGGGTAATGGTGATTGTGATACAGAAGAATCTCCATAACAACACTGATATAACAAGATACAGATATCTAAATGGAAACCTCTCAAGATTATGAAATCTACTACCATATGTCCTGGCATACAGAATAAAGAACAACTCAACATTCACAATGTCACTATAAAATTGCACACAGAGGTAAATAACACAGCAAAACAATAATTAAAATTACACCTTACATATCGCAATTTATTTCTGAAACTACCATCCGTATTTCTTCATCTGCGTTGCTCTTCAGAAAAAAATCCTCATTCCGCTAAATTTAGATATACGATATATTTCTACTACCAGGGTGCAAAATCAGAAAGAAGTGGTGAGGTGGGAGAAGTAGTTAATACTGGTGTTTATTTCAGGCAGTACCTGGCAGGGGGGAGGGCGTACAAAATTCCCCTGTACTGCATTATGTCCAAAACAATTAGATCTGCTGAACAAGGGAGCAGCTTCGTAGCATGTAAGATAAGTCTGGACAATTGCTCGTCGAAAATCAAGGTGAAAAATGTCTTCTCGAGACATGTGTTTCAGCTGCCATGCATTATGCATTAGTTCGCTGATATTTTTGTTTGAATTTTGCTGTTATAAGGGGAACGATAAACATTAGAACGTTATTCCAATCAGCTGACAAGTTCATGAGAGACTGTCGCTGTCTTATGAAAGGCCAGGCGAGGCGCAATTTGTCATGATTTATTGCTTTCTTAATGGAAATTTCCTCTACAAGGGCTTTGAGTTGACAGAACAAATCTGTCAGTTTGTACCTTGCTCAAGTGAATATTTTCCTATTGATACCTATGGGAAACACACATACTCCAAGAAGTACAGGAGTGGTGTAAATTCGCGCTACCACGCTATCGCTATCGACCTATCGCGATTGACCTGTCTAAAGCATTTGATATGATGGATCTTGGGAGACTACTGGCACAAATGAGCGCAATTGGACTAGACAAAAGAGTGACTGAATGGGTTGCTATATTTCTAGAAAAAATAGATCTCAGAGATTTAGAGTAGGTGAAGCTTTACCTGACTCTGTAATAATTAAGAGGGGGATTCCTCAAGGCAGTATTATCGGACCTTTATGTTATATATATAAATGATACCAGTAAAGGAGTGGAATCAGAGGTAAGGCTTTTTTGCGGATGATGTTATTTTCTATAGAGTAATAAATAAGTTACAAGATTGTGAGCCAATGCAACGTGACCTCGAAAATGTTGTGAGATGGACAGCAGGCAATGGTATGTTGATAAACGGGGTTAAAAGTCAGGTTGTGAGTTTCACAAAAAGGAAAAGACCTCTCAGTTTTAATTACTGCATCGATGGGGTGAAAGATCCCTTTGGGGATCATTGTAGGTATCTAGGTGTTTATATAAAGAAAGATCTTCATTGGGGTAATCACATAAATGGGATTGTAATTAAAGGGTACAGATCTCCACATGGTTATGAGGGTATTTAGGGGTTGTAATAAGTATGTAAAGGAGAGGGCATATAAGTCTCTGGTAAGACCCCAACTAGAGTATGGTTCCAGTGTATGGGACCCTCACCAGGATTACCTGATTCAAGAACTGGAAAAAATCGAAAGAAAAGCAGCTCGATTTGTCCTGGGTGATTTCCGACAAAAGATTAGCATTAAAAAAATGTTGCAAAGTTTGGGCTGGGAAGAATTGAGAGAAAGAAGGAGAGCTGCTCGACTAAGTGGTATGTTCCTAGCTGTCAGCGGAGAGATGGCGTGGAATGACATTAGTAGACGAATAAGTTTGAGTGGCGTTTATAAAAGTAGAAAAGATCACAATATGAAGGTAAAGTTGGAATTCAAGAGGACAAACTGGGGCAAATATTCATTTATAGGAAGAGGAGTTAGGGATTGGAATAACTTACCAAGGGAGATATTCAATAAATTTCCAATTTCTTTGAAATCATTTAGGAAAAGGCTAGGAAAACAACAGATAGGGAATCTGCCACCTGGGCGACTGCCCTAAATACAGATCAGTATTGATTGATTGATTGATTGATATAGAAATGACAAGGGAGGAGAACTTCAAGTAATTTACATTTGTGTCCGGGTTTCAGATGAATTTGCCAGCATGAAACATCAACAATAGGCTGCACGTGCCACTGCGTAGTTTCACTGCTCAAGGTCTGGCAGTCATTTGAATTATTTCTGATGTTTTTATGAAAATATAGCCAGTAAAATCATTAATTTCAGTAATAAATTATGTGGTCTACATTTTCCTGGGTTGTTTTTAAATAATAAAAGGATCCCCCGGGTAATTTTAGTGGGGGAACGTCTGAGATAAAATCGTCGGTGGGGGTGAAATATCTCCCTTCACCCCCCAGCCCCCTACGCGATTTTGCACCCTGGCTACTACACAAAACTTGCAGGCTCTTGCAACGCAAAGGCTGGGAGTTTTCTAAAAAGCAAGCTAGTTATATGCGTATTCATTTTTAATGCTTAATTTAAAATAAAATTTAAGAAAATTATGATCATTAAATATTTAAAATATGTAGAATGCTGAAACTTGGAAACATTAGTATTAACTTCCAATATTCTCAATTGAGATCTATACATTTAGCAAAATTGAATTATTGAATTTGAACCTTACCGACAATATGTTAGAGGTTGTTGACACAGTGTAAAATGATAGAAATCACAATTCCTCAATGAAGAAAATCCATAACTCTCTTAAACGGAATAAGCTGTAGAATTGGCTAATACGCGCCTCATACAACAACTTAGCAGCCACTTCGATACAAAACCAGTAGGGATGGGTCCACTTAGTTCATTTGCTCGAACTAGTTCATTAGATAACGTTCATAGCCTTGGGTAGTTCAAATGAACTAGTTCAAATGGACGGGGTAGTTCATAACGAGATATAGACCTAGACACAGCCCTCGCGGCACTTCGTTCAAATTAACGAGTTAGTTTATTATGACACGAACAGAAAACAGCTACACAATGCTGCCGCCAGTCTGACTGAGTAAAGAAATGGTATGTAAGAGACGGAGAGACATATAAGCTTTCTAATTTTGTATAACTCCTTTTCCCCCATTTGAGAAGTATGAGTGATGTGCTGTCAAGTGACCATTAACACGTCACGCCATTGGCCATTCTTGTGCAAGCTTATTTCTTGTTCAAATGAACGAGGTAATTCATTTGTGCTGTGGCTGTCTGCTTGGAAACATCTCTCGCGGCACCTCGTTCAATGAACGAAGTCGTTCAAATGAACAAGGTAGTTCATTTGTGCTATCTACATGGAAAGTGCTCACGCGGCACCTCGTTCAATGAACTAGGTAGATTATTATGAGCATGTTAGCAACAGCATAGCGGCGCGAGTTAGTACGTATATTTTACCATAGCTGGTGCTAGCTTAGGGTACGAACATGCCGAGTGGATTACTCCTCACTCAGTGCTCATAGTAGTGCTCTTCACTCATCACTCATCATTCAAAGGCGCGCATACCGGGTAGGAGACCCTCGCTCTTTCTTCATTAATGAGGAAACGTTTCCATCGAGTTATGATTGTGCAGCATTCGCGAGAAGATAGGGTTGTGTTCTTTAAATGCAATTCTGTTTCGTGAAAATGTTCATACTCCTCTGTATACATAATAGTACTGGGCGAGTTGACCGTGCGGTTAGGAGCGCGCAGCTGTGAGCTTGCATCCGGGAGATAGTGGGTTCGAATCCCACTGTCGGCAGCCCTGAATATGGTTTTCCGTGGTTTCCCATTTTCACACCAGGCAAATGCTGGGGCTGTGCCTTAATTAAGGCCACGGCCGCTTCCTTCCCATTCCTAGGCCTCTCCTATCCCATCGTCGCCATAAGACCTATCTATGTCGGTGCGATATAAAGCAAAATAGCATACATAATAGTTAAGTATAGTAGCAGAAGTGATGATGAACATATGATAACAAGCAAACTGTACTTGATTTCAAGTTCTGACAGAAGATACAGCGCACATCCAATTAATAAGAGAAGGCAGAGATTGGGTGAATTCCATCATTTATACCAAGAAGTGAAGAAAGACCCACAGAAATGTCACGACTATTCAAGAATGTCAATGCAGACATTTCAGTATACGACTCCTTGGTAGAATGGCCAACGTTGATCCCTTCGGTTCAGTGAATCCTGGGTTCGATTCCCGGCCGGGTCGGAGATTTTATTTGCGACATTAATTCTTCTGGTTCGGGGACTGGTTATTTGTATTTGTTCTAACACTCTCCTCTTCATACTCAGACAACACACCATACTACAAACTACCACCGAAACACGCAATAGAAATTACATCCCTCCACATAGGGTTGACGTCAGCATCTATGTCAGTCGTATTTGCATTGAAGAACTGGTCATTACAATAACGTAAGCAGTAGTAATATAATATTATTCTCCACTTCAATAAAGCAATCTGTACTTCATCGAAAGATTAAATTTACCGAGTATAAAGATAATATTCAACATGGATATTTTACCTTCAGTGAACGCAGGCCGATAATATTATGAGTAGGCGGCCGTGGCCTTGAGCCAACCAATCACAGAACAGCGCTCAAGGAGCACATCGCTCCAAAATCAAACCGATTTGATTCTTGAGTGAGGAGCGGAGAGAAGAGGGATGAGTGAAGTGCCGGCATGAACGCTACTATTGAAATGTACGGGTTTGTTTTGCATCTCTCAGCTTCCTGTGTGAAGACACAGGAGTGATGAGCGCTCAGCGAGGAGTAATCCACTCGGCATGTTCGTACCCTTAGGTCTTAATATGAACGACAAACCATATAGTCTTCAATCGCACCGCACCTCTTACGCTATTTAAAGCTCGATGGTTCGAGGGGCGTATGAATGAGCTGTTTGAAAGAGAAAAAGCGATTTACCTGCTTTATCCACGGGAAAACATTTCTCTAAGATGATAATTGTCCTTTTTAGCTGTTAAAGAGCTGGGGAAGACGAATCCTGTGGAAACGTCCTGTTAATAAGGAATGTTCCTGAATAACTAACTAATATTACAATGTTAGATATAAGCCTATACAAGTATTTACTCTATAAAACCAGTGTTTTTCCTTATGCCTGATACTGCACTCATCAGAGAGGGATATGTCAGGCCCTACCCACTGACGGTAGAATGTATGCAGGTGTTTTATCACAAGCCCGTTAATTTTTGATATGCTCTATTAGTGTGTAAAATCTAATTCCCTTAATATTTCCATTAATATTGCATTATAATAAGGGGAGTAATGACTGAAATTATGAACTTCTATAGTTTTCTGTCGATCACCACCTAATTTTAACCACTACTACATTCATCTAATTTTAGACATCATTACACATGGGGCAGGACAGATAGTGACCGAGAATAAGAACCGTCTCACAGGAAAAGGAAAAAGGGTTGAGCAGCTGTTATTTTATGAACAGTAATATCTGAACAGTTTTACGGCCCCCATTTATTGTTACGGTTTCCATGGAGGTCGAGGTGCCGAAATTCTATCCGCAGGAGTTCTTTTACGTGCCAGTAAAACTTCTGACAAGAGACTGTCGTATTAGGGCACTTTGAAATTTACGAGCGTTTTCTATGTGGTATGAACAATTTTAACAGATGTTGTTATTTTAGTTGATTATTCTTCTACGCCAATACACTCATCTTAAGATAACCTATGCGTACTGAATACAATACCGTAGTCTCGTGTCGGTTACCATGTGATAACATGATTTTGCTACTCCGCTCCAAGTGCGTGTGATTTCGTTGTGCCTCATGTTGTTGACATTGATTGTTTTGTGTGTAGACAAAGTATTTATTTACCAGTGCCCGTGTATAATTCCCACAAACTACGACTTGCTTTACGTAGCACCGACACAGATAGGTCGAATGGCGACGATGAGATAGGAAAGGGCTAGGAGTTGGAAGGAATTGGCTGTGGTGTGTTATTTGCCTGGTGTGAAAATGGGAAACCACAGAAAACTATCTTCAGGGCTGCCGACAGTGCGGCTCGAACCCACTATCTCCCGAATGCTTGCTCACAGCTGCACGTCCCTAACAACGCGGCCAACTCGCCCGGTTTAAATGTTTTATTCCACCTTATGAGCCCCAACTTTTCTCTTAGATTGGCCTATAAATTGTGTTCAGTCGAATGGAATGACTTTTTTCTCCACATTAACACTCTTAAGAGTATGGTGATATTAATACGTGCATTTGGGTTATTTCCTTATTTGTTTATGCAAGAAAGCATAAATTGAATATAAAAAATAAATATACAAATTGAATAGATCTGTTTGCTCAGTTTAAGTATACATTGGGTAGTCTCTACTCAACTTGGGGAGCTGCTAGATTCCGTGTTGCCAATTATCATGAAGTCACCAAATAAGATAAAATGTCACTATATGAAATTTTCTTTTGCTCTTTGCTTTACGTCGCACCGACACAGATAGGTCTTTTGGCGACGATCGGATAGGAAAGGCCTAGGAAGTGGAAGGAAGCGGCCGTGGCCTTAATTATATGAAATTTTGTGAACTAGGTCTATATGAGGGGAATACTGAAACATTAAATGGATGAATAACTACAACGTACCTAATAAATGAGAAGACTCAGATTCTTCTTCTGGTGTAGTTGCAATTGGAATATGAATATGCAGCTGAGGTTCCTGTTGTCATGTTTACACTATGAGTGTTTGGCTGTTGTTATGATGATCTTTGGAAAAAAAACAAGTGTGGCTGACGGACTGTAATGTGTGAAATTGTATTTTCGTAATATAGTGTTTCTCTTATAGCAGTTGTGAGTGTTTATTATGTGATAAATTGGTTATACCTATACCGGGTAGGCATAGGTCCCTAACAAAATTGTGGCGACCTTGCCAGGATACGTATTAATGTATACAACTTGTAGATTGTGTTGAAATGGAGAAGTTAACGAAAGCTCGGAGGCCGGTTAGAGCGACTTTTACGAAAACGTACTATTTGCTCTTGCAAAATTTAAGTCAAGAAATACAAGACGGCATTCATGAAGACACGTTGCAATCCTTGATAAATAAATTGGAAAGGTTAGGAAAGGAACTGGCACCGTTGGACAGAAAAGTGTTAGATTTATTGCTGGCAGAGAAGGAGATGACGAGTATGAACGTGAGTACGAATCTATAGACAGTTTTAGAGACAAATTAGATGATGCAAGACAAAAATATGCCCTGTGGTTACAAGCTAACAATGCCAATGTGTTGGAAGTAGTGTCAGGTAGATCAACTGTATCAGCTGAGAATAAAAACAAAAGGCAGTTGAAATTACCAAAGATAGAACTGGTGATATTCGATGGGGAGGTTAGGAATTGGTTGGAATTTTGGGGACGATTTCGGCGCATCCATTAGGACTCTGAAATTGAGGATGAAGATAAATTTCAATACCTAATCCAGTCCACGAAGGTTGATAGCCGAGCTAGAGATTTAGATACTAGTTTCCCCCACACTGCTGAAAATTACTCTAAGGCTGTAGAATCCCTTAAAGGTAGGTTTGGAAGAGAAGATTTATTGACAAATTCTATGTCAGGGAGCTCATAAGTCTTGTAGTAAAAACTGTTTCTCAGACAAGGGAGAAGCCTATGCTTGCTAGCTTATACGACAAGTTAGAAACACAGCTGAGAGCTTTAGAATTAATAGGCGTTACTCGAGATAAGTACGGCTCAATGCTCTTTCCGTTAGAAGAATCTTGCTTGCCTGAGGAAGTACTGAACCCATAATTCTACGAGGAGAAATTTTTTTCTCAATAGTTATTTCAAATAAAAGTTACTTGTTTGAGAGCGGCCATGTTTGCATTTCCTGAGTCTGGCTGTCTCGTGGGAACGAGCTCCCCGTGTCAAGCCGAGTCGCAAGCTCCAGAAACGCCGGGACTCTTCGGTGGACTTCGAACATTCAACAATTTTCCAAATTCAAGGAATTCTTCGTAACGAGAGATTTTGGCAACACAGTAAGTCCAGAAATAAAGAATCTAAATTATTCTTAAACCCTAGGTGAAGACAGAACCCCTAGGGTAAATATAAATGCAGTTAAGCCTAGAGACAAATCCGCGTCCGATCCGCGGACTAGTGACACGTGCCAAAGTCGATGAATGAAGAAAACCCGCGAAACGCCCGGGCAGAAATAATTTATTTCACCTGTTGCGAGTATGGGAAAATTATGAAATTAACACAGAAATAAATCGTAAGTCTGTCCGAAGTTATGGGACAAATATCAGGAAAATCGGTCTATTGGATGCGGAATTAGCAGATTGTGCAATCAAGCTTCATCGTGTGAGTAGCGTCACCCCATAGGATATAAAAGAAATCTCCCTTCGAACATTACACAGCGTCTGTCTGGTTTCTGGAGCGGCGGATCCCACGTCCCTCGTCGGCAGAAAAGTGTGAAAATTTGGTCTCCAAATAACTTATTACATGTTCGTGGCCATGATTCAAATACACTGTCAAAATGGAAGATGATAGAAATTTTCTGAGCTGCCGCTAATAGGAACTTTGAAGGTTTAGATATTTGGTGAATAAATAATTGAGTTCCTCTTTGTATTCAGTGCGTGCGTATAATATTTGTTAGAGTCTGGATGAGAGCTACAGTGTCTGGTTTTTTATCTGTTGGAACATCTGGACTTTTTAGTAGGGTGAACAAGTCAGTCGTCATTTGAGGAGCGAGCTCGTCACAAGGGCGACCGTGTCGAAAGTGCGTTATAAAGTATTGTGTAATTTAAGTTATATATATTTATAAGGAGATGTACACGTTAGCCATGGAAGGCTAGACGAGAGGTTTGCTGGCTAAATGCAGCCAGAACTCCAGGATGACGGCTAAGATCACAGGTCTGTAACCTTTTAATCAATGTTGTAGTTAGAATGTTGTTTGTCCTAACCAAATTTCAAGGTGTGTGTCGGGTTGGTATTTAAAAATGATCGGGCGAATGTGTTATATTTCTGGTTAGCGTGTGAAAATCTTTAGTGTTGTAAAATTCACGTCAAGGACCTATAAAATGCGACGTTTAAATCTTGTGTTAATATTCTTTGAGATATTGTCCGAATTGAGGAAAATTAGGAAGGTGACAATGATAAAGTAGTCGTGGCGAATGTCTTAATTTCGAATATAGTTTGAATTCAGAAAATTTTTGTCATAATAATAATAATAATAATAATAATAATAATAATAATAATAATGTCTACCGCGGGATAAAATTTTCCTATGTTAAAAGTGGATTTAACAAGTACGTTCCACAAGGTTTGCGGGCGTCCAGAAAATTTCCAGTGAAATCCGATAAAGATGTTTTATTCACGGGAAGTAAAATTTTGTGACATCGTGTATGTCGATGATATGGAAAATCACTGTGTGTTGTTGTATTCACGATGTCCGAAAGTTGTAGTAACAGTAAAAATAAAAAGGTATATTTTTTACAAAAGTTGTTGTTTTTCACGCGAGGATTGAGGTTTGAAAAGGTCTTGAAATATAAGAAAAATGGATTGAGAGCGAAGAGTTTATATATGTGGAGATAAGAGTTGTAGAAATGTTGAAGGCAAAAGGGAGCCTGGATTTTTACGTAATACCGCCATGAGAAGGCGATAAAAATGAATTTTTGAGACAGGCTATATTTGCCGAGGAAGGATTTTTGAGACAGGCTGTATATTAAATGTGAGATTTATGTGGCAGGCTGTAGTATATTTCGCTAACGATCCGAAAGCTGGGACCTGGATAAGGTCGGTTCGAGATAATTATTGTGTGAAGCACAGTAAATTTCAAATAAGATCTCAAGTGAAAAACGATTTGGTGAAGATGGTAACTCTTGGTAGTAAAATTTCAAGTGACTAGTTACGTAAGTCAATATAATGAATATTAGAATGATAGGACCTCAAGGACAGAAGAGCATTTCGAACACACGGCTGGTGTTATTTGACTGTAATGATAAGTTTCCAATCAGTAAAGTTCATAAATTACAAGGCTGTAATTTATCATTAAATAGGAAAAAATTGTGGGATGAGGTATTGGACGTTTTAAAGCGATGTGCTTGGCTGTATAGGTTCATTGGATTTCGTTTCACTGGATAGTCATGGATATGAATATTTGGAAAATATGACGGTAGGCGATTTGAGGGCCTCACCCTAAAATTATAGTATGGATTTCTGCGCTAGTGATGATTATTATTTTTGACGACATCCACTAAATGTTAGACGTGTGTTGGAAGCTGTTACTCTTTTCTAAACTTCATTGCGCATGCTGAGATCGTGTTTGAGTCGTGGATTGTTCGCCACGCGATATTTTTTTCAATGGTCACGTTTAGTAACAAGATAGGGACTCGTTGCATTTTCCCGACTTGCGTTCTTTCTGTGGCAAGAGCTGTTTCGCTGTGTGTAATTAGTTTCGACCAGATTTACAGCCGAAATATCAGAGTTTGTTTGAAATTACGATTTCGCCTGATATGCTAGGGGAAGCGTATACGACCCAGTTTCCGCCCGACAATAGATTTAGGACATCACATGTTATCCTAGGAGTATACTGATGACGAGACGTCCTAGTTCACGCTCACCGATAGAATTAGGAAGGTTCGTGTACACAGAGGTTAGTGTTAGGGTGTACAGATGTTACGTAGGCCCGACGATAAGTCTGGGATGTCAGCTGTACATACTCAAGTCGTAGATTAGATGTTTTTGCGAAGTGACTTGATCGAAGGTAGTGTCTGCAGTAGAATATGAAATGTGAAGAGAGTTAGCTCGGTAATAACGAGGCCAAGCTTGTGCGCATCCCTCAACAGCTGGAAGGTGTTTGCCTAAGATTGTGGAACCGCTATTGGCAAAATGAGGGTTATCCAACATTGGGTACTGAGCTAACGGTGATTGAATATTTTACTGCAGTTCTCCATGCGAGTTTGAGTCCAAATAACTTCGGTATTTTATTTTACGGACCTAATTGTTTGTCGTTTTGATGTCCGTTTCGCTTTGATAGTGTGCATGTTGACACTCAACGTATTAGTATGAGACTTGAGTTACAAATGCGGTTTCGATTCGTCAGCCAGTAATATATTTTATTTTAAATCATTGTCGTTCTTTCATTTTTATACGTAGTCGAGTTCGATCAGTTGATAACTTTGTAGGTAGTGTGTTGGGACAAACAATAAGTAGATGGATCTGTGGTGGTAGTCATTGTTAAATAGGAAAGAATTCTTTAAATTTGTTTTATTTTACCATGTGGACTTGTAATTTTATTAAGCGTAACGTAACCATTCATAACCTGAAAGTCGGTTTTATAATAATATTTTTCTAGTGATTTACCACTTTTTAATTAACTTCAGTGTTTGGCATTTCTTCTAAATGTGTGATAAATAAGTGTTTCCTGCATTTCGCAGTTTTGTTCCTTCAGAATGACGTAACGTATGATCCTCCCGGACCGTGTTGTTGTTGGTTCCTTCTGAACAGCTGTTTGGGTGATGCAGGTTTAGCATCGGGATTATTTTATCACTTAAGGGTGTCATGAAATGACAAATACATGGTGGAATTTTGGTTTCAATTGTGAATGCTGCTGTTAACTTGTAGTGAACACCATGCTTTCCAATAATAGTTCGCAACCTATCCAAAGCAACTGATAGTCAATTTGGTTCGATTAAGGGTCCATTCGGCGGGTGTTCCGTATCCGAAAGGGTATTCGACTGGTGGATAACCTTTATTGAGAGGAAATCAGGCGTTCTACTTGTTGAAGGTCAGATTTTCCACGGATCATGTGGATTAATTCTCAGTTATCGTTTGGATCAATAGGTGCCCGATTTTTCAGGTTTTCTTTTTGCTTTTTCAGTTTCGCCGTCCACCAATTTATGAGATTCCTATTTTCTCCGAAGAGAACTCTTCGATATTGTAAGAAATGAATTAACGCTACGCAATGTGACTGCGTTTCAAACATTTAATAATTGATAATTAATTTTGTCAAGGATTTATATTAATCATTTTTTTGTGCCATTAAGAATTTAATAAAATCTAGTAAGCACATATTTGCTCCTCATTTCAAGTAGTTAGGCTCTCTTCTGAACCCCATCGTTCGCTTAAGATCGTGACCGAAACATTCCCGCAACGACCCCAAGATTTAAGAGTTCAATATTGCTCTATTGTAGCAGCTGTGGCCGACCAACGACGGAATGGTAAGCCAAGGGTTCAGTACTTCGTGTCTGGATGAGGAGTTCATCAACGACTAAAACGGATCTGGATAATGGACATGCTGACAAACTGACCGCTTTACTTGGTTTTCGGAAAGGGTGAAGTAGAGAATGAAGAGAGAATTACATTCGCTCAAGCTGGTTTTGGACTCTCTAATAAATCGAGGAGTGCTGAGATTAAAGAACGGGAGCGGGAGGAGCAAGGTTTAGCTACTGCTAGTGTACTTTTCGCTGGAAAAGGAAACAGTTTGAAGTGTGTCTTCTGTAATATACCGCATGACAGCAAAGGGTGTCATCTGGCTCAAGAATTGAACTTAAGGGATAAACATAAAAGGTTGTCAGAGAATAAAGCTTGTTTTTCATTTCTGAAGGTGGGATATAGGGCTGCTAATTGCATTACGAAACAAAAATGTCTCGTGTGCAGTGATAAACATGAGGCTATTATATGTCCCAAATTAGATGTAAATAAAAGGGGTTATAAGGGTGATGAGAAGAACTAAGAATGGGGTTCAAAGTTGTCAGGTGGCCCATCTGTAACCTTTAACACCCAAACCAGTGATGTTTCGGAAGTACTGTTACAAACTCTTGTAGTTAGGTTAAATCATCAAGGAAAAGAAAGTACTGTACGGGCATTGCTGGATACAGGCTCACAGAGATCCTATATATTGGAGAAAACAGCCGTGGAAATGGGGTATATTCGATCAAAGACTGCAAAAATTGAACACAAGATTTTTGGGGGTGCTTCAATCGGTGCAAACGATCATAACCTGTATAGGAGAGCTATTGTCAACCTACGTCATTCAATTTCTCAAAACATTAAGGTGCAGGGACGAAAGGTAATTTGTGGTACAATCCCACGTTTAAAAGGGGGTCCTTGGATGGATGAGATCAGAGAAAAGAAAATTTGGCTCTCTGATTGTGGTCCAGAGCCATCGGAGATTGAGTTACCCATTGGTGCAGACAACGTGGGAAGTTTATTTACCGGGGAAACAATCAAGTTGAGGTCTGGTTTGGTTGCTGTTAGAACCACATTTGGTTGGACAGTGATGGGACAGCTCTGGATGACAACTGAGAACTCTAACACAGTGTCTTTGGTGAACTCTCTGTTTGTGAGAAAGGCTTCTTTGGGTGAACTATGGAACTTGGAAAGCATAGGAATTTCTGATCCGACCGAAACGTTGTCGAAGAAGGAAATTGAAATGGCAACATTCAAACATTTTCAAGAAAATGTTAAGATAGGTGAGGAAGGACGATATGAAGTCGCGCTTCCATGGAAAGAAGATCAGCAGTTATTGTCAGACAACAAGGATGTTGCATTAAAAAGACTGGTTTCTGCAACACACCGCTTAATCAGGGAAGAACATTTTGAGAAGTACCAGCAGATGCTCCATGAATGGAAAGATGGAGGGATAATTGAAGAAGTTAGCCAAGAAAGCTCTCAGGATGCTGGGTATTTTTTACCGCACCGAGGAGTTTTTGAGGAATAATCGACTACAGCAGTGAGGCCGGTGTTTGATGCTTCATGTAAATCGAAAAGAGGACTTTCACTCAACGACTGTCTGGAGAAGGGACCTAATCTATTAGAAGTAATTCCATCAATTTTGAACCGGTTCCGTTTAAACAGGATTGGCGTGATCTCAGACATAAAGAAGGCCTTTCTTCAAATCGCAGTCGCTGAAAGGGATCGAAACTTTTTGAAATTCTTGTGGTGGGAGAATTTTTCTGAGGGAACTCTTAAAATTTACCGCCACAAACGGGTTGTTTTTGGAGTTAACTGCAGTCCGTTTCTACTTGGAGCGATATTGGATCTGCGGGATCGAAACTTTTTGAAATTCCTGTGGTGGGAGAATATTGCTGAGGGAACTCTTAAAATATACCGCCACAATCGGGTTTTTGGAGTTAACTGCAGTCCGTTGCTACTTGTAGCGGTATTGGATCTTCATTTAAAAACAGTCCATGCTTCCGTGAAGCCGCAGATAAACTGGCAACATCTCTGTATGTGGACAACTTCGTCACTTCCGAGAACACAGAAGAAGAACTTAAACAATTTGTGGATGAGTCGAAGGAGCTACTGTTGCAAGGAAAATTTGACCTAAGAGGATGGGAGTACACCAGGTTGACTCTGGAGGATGAAGTACCTAAAGTGACACGGGTTTTGGGTTTGTTGTGGGACCCCGTAGCTGATGTTTAGTCATGTGAAATGGTGAAGTTGAATGACTCTGATGTTCTCACAAGGAGGACAGTTTTGTCAATGGCTCAAAGTATTTTTGACCCAATTGGTTTTACTTGTCCGGTTTCCATTGTACCTAAGGTTTTACTACAGGAAAGTTGGAGAGAGAAAGTAAGTTGGGATAGTCCGTTAAGTGAAGACACCCAAATCAAATTCAATAAGTGGTTGAATGAGTTGTCCTCTGCTGCTGAAATTAAAGTGCCTAGAAGATTTTATAGTTGTGAGGACAAATCGTCATGGAATATGCATGTATTTTGTGATGCCAGTCAAGTGGCTTATGCAGCTGTTATTTTCTTAAGATCCTTCAATGGAAAAGAGTTTGAAGTGCGACTGATGCAGCAAAATCAAGGGTAGCCCCCTTAAAGAAAATAACGATGCCGAGACTGGAGTTATTAGCCTGCACTATAGGCTCACGTCTTGCTTTTTCTGTGAAAGAAAGTTTGAATCTGACGGACATCCCGGAGTACTATTGGAGTGACTCTTCTTCTGTGCTATGTTGGATAAGAAGAGAGGAAGCTTGGGGAGTGTTCGTCACTGACAGAGTGAAAGAAATTAGATTATTATCTAATCCTAAGTGTTGGTTTCATCTACCAGGCACAGACAACCCAGCAGACCTACCTTCCAGAGGTTGCTCTACTTCGCAGCTGATTTCTTCTCGTTGGTGGGAGGCACCCGCTTGGTTAAAGTTGGAAGAGAACAGTTGGCCATCGCGCGCAGTAGAAATTAATGAAGAGGAGGTCAATGAAGAAAGAAAAAAAGCCTTGTTACGACTACTATGCTTGTTTCACTGGAAAAGCAGTGGTATTTAAGATTCTTTTCTCAGTATTCAAAAATCGTCAGAATGGTGGCCCGGATGTTGCGGTTCATCAACAATGCGAGAAAGGACGTAGAGCAGGATGTTGCTTCTGAATTGGATTGTTTTGAAATCTCAATGGCGGAGAGACGACTGTTGAGAATTGTTCAAGAAGAGAACTTTACTGAAAGGGACAACCAACAAACATTGGCCCTTTTCAAAGACCAGCTGGACCTCGTCACGGTTAAGACAAAAATCACCAACAGAAAGGATGAATACGATTTCCGTACACCTGTTTTATTCCCATCAAATCACCCTCTGACTGAGTTCATAATCAGAGAACACCATTTGAGGGCTTCTCATGCTGGTGTTTAGATTTTACTCGCCATACTGCGGGAATACTACTGGATACCAAAGGGAAGAAGAACAATTCGTAAAGTCATCAGGAAATGTATACAATATAGAAGATTCGAAATGAAAATATCAGTTCCTGAAATGCCAGCCCTTCCAGAAGATCGTGTGAGAGATGCAGGTGTATTTGAAGTGGTAGGAGTCGATCTTGCTGGACCACTATTTCTAAAATCCAAAGACAAGGCTTGGATTGTGATTTTTACATGTGCAGTTGTTAGAGCAGTCCATTTTGAACTAGTAATGACTTTGTCGACTACAGGGTTTTTACTAGCCATTAGGCGCTTCATAGCCCGACGAGGCAGGCCTCATGTGATTTATAGTGACAATGGGACAAAAATTGCTTGGGTTAACAAATTGTTCGGCAACACTGATTGGAAAAAAATAGGTGCGGAAACATCGGTTACTAGAATTGAGTGGAAGTTTAGTCCTCATTCAGCTCCTTGGTGAGGTGGATTCTGGGAGCGCATTGTGCAAATGGTCAAGAAACTATTAAGGCGTGTTTTAGGCAAGGCTATCTTGACGTATGAGGAACTATTGACTGTTATTGCTGATTGTGAATCTGCAATTAACTCCAGACCTCTCACCTACATTTCAGAAAGTCGTGATGCATTGGTACCTCTAACTCCGTCAATGTTTCTTCAGGACATTCCCGTGCTTGCTACTACAGATTTAGACAAACTAGATCAGGTCAGTCTCTCAAGAAGGTTTCAGTACCTTCAACAGCTGAGGAATGAACTGAGGAGAAGGTTCCGCCTGGAATATCTGGGTAGCCTTCTGCGTTGTCCATCGGGCAAGGAGTCTGATCGGCATTGGAAAGTAGGAGATGTGGTCATCATTGGTAGTGATGACAAGAGAAGAATCGACTGACCACTGGGGAGAGTGACAGCTATATTTCCAGGTAAAGACAAAGTGACCAGGGTAGTTGGGGGTGAAAACATCCTCAGAAGAACTCATCCGTCCTACGAGGCACCTTTATCCATTGGAGGTTGATGGTGGGAGTGAGGAGATGGACTTACCCAGTGATACGGTTCCTGAGACAGTAAGTCTCGGCAGCCGCAACTTCACCAGGAGTGAAAGAAGAGTTAAAATACCTTCTCGCCTCTGTCTGTAAACATTGTGTTTTGATTGGTATCAAAAGGTGGGAGTATGTCATGTTTACACTATGAGTGATTGGCTGTTGTTATGATGATCTTTGGAAAAAAAATATGGCTGATGGACTGTAATGTGTGAAATTGTATTTTCGTAATATAGTGTTTCTTTTATAGCAGTTGTGAGTGTTTATTATGTGATCAATTGGTTATACCTATACCGGGTAGGCATAGGTCCCTAACACCTGTCTTACGCAAGGTACTTTCAGAGAATTCATAATTATGTGTAACAGATCTTCCTAACATTTCTAAATGCGTTTTCTGGCGTGAAGCGTGAAGCAGTTCTGGCGTGGAGCCTGGTACGCAATTTTATTCTCACCAAGTTCAGCTGGCTGAAAGGACCTTCTTCCTCTGTATATAACAAGGTAGAGAAATACTGGCAAATATTTGAATGGATTAACAGCAACAGATTACCTATACATTTTTAAAAACCTCCATAAAACTTTCGGCTGGCTATCGTCGTAAGGCCAGTCTTGTAAAATGGAGCAGCCACATGGAATCCGTACCGAAGAGAGCTCGTCTCGCCAGGAAGTAATCCGTGCTTGCCGCTCGACCGTTATCTTCATACCTTGGGCGTTCCGACTTTCTCCGAAGCTGCTGAGAGACGGCAGCGGGTAGCACGTAAAGAGTGACAAAGTGCAGTGACATCATGCGGAGGGTTTCAGAACTATGTCTACCACTGAACGCAATTTTAAAATTGAATGCGTTACGTCCTTAACTCCTCCATTTGCTGTCTCTTTCTTTTTACAATAAATTAGATGGCGAGACTACACCAGCCCCACACGTGTCAAGCAACGGAGCTAGTGCAGTTGTGCGGAACTTTTGCACTTCTGAGAGATGAAATTAATAACACTTGCCTTGAAACAACCTAAAATCATACTTCATACAGTCCTTTGCGCTATCATAACCCATGCAATGGATACCTTGCATGCAAGGGAAATACGTCCCTGTTCACGAAACTTCTGAATGCGCTCCTGTCAGGAATTTCTTGGTCTCAAATACCAATCTGCCTCAGATATTTTTCGCATTCATGGAACAATCTCGGCTTTATTATTATTATTATTATTATTATTATTATTATTATTATTATTGTTGGATCACAGGGGTGTAAGAAGGTGCTGAGCTGAATGATGGGCAAGGAATTGACAAGAGCATAATTTAATGCACAAAATTTAGAATTTTTTCCTTCCTTCTTGTTTCTCTTATTCAAAATTTGGTAAATAGATTATCTGAATAAACAATAACAATATAATAATGAACTCATTATCTCCAGCAACAACGACTTATAGTCCAAAATCAGGTCCAAAAGTAGAGAAAATCATCAGCATGATAACATACGAGGGATGAGTATTATAGCTCTGAAACAGGCACACTATTTTATAAGAGTAAGTTTTCTCCATTAACTTCCATAGCCTAAGAGTCTGAGCTCCAAACTGTAATACAGTCCAGCCACTCAGAGGCATACATTTCTTATAGCGCACAAGGTTATACAATGGCAATCTTGTAATGACGTATTAACAGTCACTTCTGCTCAATTATTTCCAGTTTCTTTTTCGGAAATATAAAGAGGGGCAATAAGTGCCCATACTATATGGCCATAATGTAAAAAGAAAAGGTTGATGAACATCGGGGGAAAACAAAATGCAGGGAGGCGAAAATACAGCACTCCTTCTAGAAATCTCTTGAAACATTAAGTGGGCTTATGGCAAACAGATACAGAGGCTAAGCCTATTCTGCGCCGGGGTTAATAATTTTAGAGGATAAAAACTTTAGTCACTCCATACCGAGTTGAATGGTAATCAACAGAGGGTGATAACTCTTGTCCCTTTACATTACATATTTCCCAGTAGGGAATAAAGCAGAGTCCTTAGACTGGCGGAGATTTTACATGTAAACCACCTGGATTAGAAATGTACATGAAATCAAAGAGCTTAGAAAGGTTTCCCTCAAGCTCCCTGCCGGAGCTATCACATGTTAAGAAAGTTCTACCATTACCTTGAGTTGTTGGGCCTTCAGAACGCCGATCTGCGACCCCTGCCACTTTAGTATACGCCGCATATAATAAACTGGAGCCATAACAATGAAAATACGGCCTTGAAGCGCCCAGCGTTTATAGTATCTCGAGGGGAAGTTCCAGAACTCTTTACAGATAGGCTGGATGCTTGTACACACCCCAAATTTTATTTGGCTGGAGAAATTAATATTCACTTAATTTATAATTGGTTGATAGTGCAGGAGATTGAGAGGGGAGGGGGGAAGAATTGTTGACAACCATGATACAAGTACAAAACAATCTTCAAAACTAAGGTTGGCCACCTCTGTAAGTTAGCTTTCTCTTTAGAAATAATTGTCCTTAATCCCACCAGAGGTGGCAATTAGGCCGATGGTAGAGACATCTCATCGTTGAAAAGCCAAGTGTCTTGCATAAAATTATTTCAAGTTCAATTACATAGGTGGCCTTATAGAAGGCACGCAGTTTAATTTTTTTATGTAAGCTTTACGTCGCACCGACACAGATAGGTCTTATGGCGACGATGCGACCAGAAAGGTCTAGGAATGGGAACGAAGCAGCCGTGCCCTTAATTAAGGTACAGCACAAGCATTTGCGTGGTGTGTTAATGGGAAACCACGGAAAACAATCTTCAGGGCTGCCGACAGTGGGGTTAGAACCCACTATCTCCCGATGTATGCTCACAGCCGCGCACCCCTAACCGCATGGCCAACTCGCCCGGTACACGCAGTTTAACCGGACGGAGAAGGTTAACCCCGATACAGCCCGACACCCCCTAAGGTTTTAACACGGTATGAACAGCTTTGAAATCTGGAATCTTGTCATATAATTATTGAGAAAACATATAGTTGGATTTATCACTCTATGGAGAATCCTTTCTTGTTTATTTGTTGAACTAAGGTAGTTTAGATAGTGTTTGCCAAGTAGTAGAAGTTCGGGCTGTTGCGCCCAGACACGATGGCAAGAGCGGCCGCCGCTGACGATGTCAGTATGGGGACGCCAAACCCACAAAGTACCCTGAGATACCATCCACCCATATATTGTGGGGAACAACCAAGGCGATGGTCCCAAAGTACCAAGTAGCATTGATCGGGCCAAGGGTAGAGTGGGCGGTCGGAGTCCAGCATCCAAGCCACTCCCAAGGATGATAGTCCCAAAGGAGTCAGTTTAGACCGAGCCTCGACCGTAACAAGGCGGGTCCATACCCCCCCCCCCCCGGCATCTCTCGCTGGTTGACACGACGTGACCTCAGGTGAATGCAGGGCACTGTAACACTGAACATTGGGGCAACGGTAACATACTCGCAGACAGTGTTACATGTAGTGCAGGTAAGGCTGGCGACTTTGAAGGACTAGTGTACGGAATTTCTGACACACAGGGTTATTAATGGCAGAATGGTAATGAAATCATTGAATAGAAGGTCTTCAAAAAAGGATTTAAACAAAAAATGAAAGTTAACTTAGGATATAACTTAATTACATAAAATATTTCACAACTCACAGGGGCAGATGTCCTCCGTATTATAACTTGCTTATATAAAACTCAAACTAATAAGATTATAAGGAAATAAATATAACTAAATCAGCTACATCATCACTTGGTGGCATATAATGAAAAATCAAAGGCCTCACACAGGTTTTACTTGATATTGGTACATGTGTACCCCTAAAATCCTTTCATATCCCGCGTTACTCACCAGATGGGTCACAGGAGTAACGAAATAAAGGACAATGCAAGGTCCATGAAATCTTGGGGAAAACTTGCCCGCGGGAACAAAATTTTTAATCAATACCTGATCTCCATTTTTTTAAATTGTTGGATTTTTGTCCACGGTCGTACCTCATTTTTACTCTCTAGTGAGAGGCCTTAAGATTATTTCTAGCTTTTCTCCATAAATCCCGGGTATTTTCTGGATCTGTTGTCTCTGGCATAAGTTCTTTGATCGACTACAAATTTGACAAAGGAGAATTTGGGACAAACTTATACATAAGAGAAATTGGAGAAAACTTGTGGGACTCATGAACGACCGAGTTAAATGCTAATGATCACCAGTGTGAAAAAGTGTCCCAACGAGAGAGATCTTCAGGTGGAAAGCAATAAGAGTAGATCGAGGATTATGATTAACCAGCTCAGTTGTGGCTGTGGCTGTGGGTGGTACGCAGACATCGTGTCATGTGAGATAGATAGAAACAGAACTTAGAGGGGAACGCCTTACCGTTATCAGAAACAATATATTGTCAGGGTACAAAATATGACAAAACAGCATTGAGGCAGGAAATACTGGACTGAGCAGTGGCAAGCCTAGTAGGAAACAGCCATGAGAACCGTCTCAAACCATTCACCCACACACACGCGAATGAATTTATTCCCATTCCCAATAGATTGAGGGAAGATTCCGACGTAATCGATATACAATCGCGCCATAGCGCGAGATGCTTGGTGTGAGTACAATAGTCGTAAATAGGTATACAACGTGGGCTTGCTAATCAAACAAGACTTTAATGCTTTGACCAGTTCCCTAATCTTGATATCCATACTCTTCCAGATAAACGTCTCCCTTATCTTCTATCTGGTTTTATGGAAGCCTAGATGTCCCCCTAATGCGGTCTCTTGGTAATACTTGAAAATCATAGGTAATAGAACTGCTGGAACGAAAATTTTCATCATCTGATCGTGCCTCGAAGGGCAACACAGAACTCCATTCCTCAAAACATAAGAGACGATATATTCTCCAGAAGATATGGTTTCCATAATAGGAGCATGCACCAGATCTTCAAGTTGATATTTGGCTATATCGTGTAATAACAAGGAGGCATCAGTCAAAATGGCATTTATGCAATTGGTTTGAAAATAGAAGGCAAAGGTCTTTCCTCCGGATCAACAGAATTAGAATCGCCGGGAAACATTCGCCTTAAGGCACCTGCGACTACATTCTCGGACCCCCGAATGTGTCGCACGTCAAACTGAAAAGCTGAGATCCTAGTTGCTCGTCGGGCGATGTTCCCGGTACGACGGGGCCTATGCAAAACCCAGATCAGTGCCTGATTGTTGGTCTCGAATTCAAATTTAACGCGCTCAAGGTAAGACGGCATTTTTCTCAGGCGAATGGGACGGTCAGTCCTTTTAACTAGTATAGGGCTTATACAGTACTTGGCCTATAGCGGTGACAAGGTTCTAGACACATAGGCAATTGGCCGCCATCCGAGTTCATATTTCTGAAGAAAAAACGCCGCGATCGGAGATGAAGGGGCGTCTGTTTGTTAAATTAACTTCCTGGGGAAATATGGCACTGCCAAGACCGAGGCGTTACACAGAGCTAATTTCAGATCCTCAAACGCAGCTTGCTGCGACGCCCCCAGTTCAAACCTGACACCTTTCCTGCAGAGAATGTTCAGGGCTGCCGTCCTACTAACGAAGGTTGGGAATTCACCTTGCTGATGAATCCGGCAACCCCTTTAGCATCTCTGGGAGTCTTAAGGTTACGGATTGCGTGAGTTCTGGAATAATCGACGGAAACTCCATCAGGTGACACAGTACACCCCAAGATGGACATAGTTGGTTTAGCAAAAGGTACCTTTGACAACTTGACTAAGGACCGCCGCGTCCGTAGTGTGCCGTTTCACAATTCTTTATAAGAGCTAGAGCAACAAAGATGGAGTCTCTGCGGTCAAAATCTCGAATAAAATACATTTAACGTCAGTACGGGCCAAATTATAAGTCCTTTCGTCAGTCGGTTACAGTAATAACCACGTTTAGAAGGCGCAGAAAAAAATGACAGATGGACATTATTTGAAACCATTATTCAAGAAAAAAGATGCTCATCTTTTACTATCTAATCTGACTTCGGTGTATTAATAGGACGAAAAACTCAATTTTAAAGGAATTATTCAGCGGAGCGATATATTGGAGATTTGGAAACGAAGATTAGTTCCCGACTACACTCTATTTGGCAGAGATCAAGATTTAAACGCCGCGGGAGATTTAATACGAGAAACAATAAGAGATAAGATATACTACTGTGGAACTACGTCACGCAGTGACGCAAGCCCTTGATGAAATTTGCCCGACACCGGCTAACATTGAAAGACACTTACGGACCAGTAAATTAAATGCATTTAAGCTGATAAAGGACGGCGGAAAGAAATTTATTTTCGAATCAGAATATACTGAATATAAGTCTTAGACAATTCTGGACTATTTATTGATCTAACTGTTTTCCAGTAAAAACCTGTACAATCTGAGCAACGCAAGAGCTATAGTACTTAAAAAAATGTCAGCAATGAGTCAAACATTCTATCATTGTTCTGTTCCATACGCACGAGTCTTCATCATGGGTCTGTAAGGAAGCAAGGCGATGCTGCTTGGATCCTGACGAGGCGAGACGATGTTGGCTATCCCGGATGACCAGTGAGCGATGATGAGAAGCCACGATGTACCCAACCACTGGTGGAGGAACCAGATGACCAGCTCATAGTCTCAGATGACCGGAGAGGAGGAAACGCCGAGACCATCTTGAGCAAAGTTAAGTCCAATGTCCAAGTCGTTTTCGTAAGTAAGAAGATATTGTTTTCTTTATTTTGCTTTGTAATATTTATTGGTGCGAACACAGTGCGTAAACAAACATCTAGCTAAATTCATTGGAAGTAGGTATTCATCTGTACGAAACGTCAATTCCATTTGTAGGCGTGGTCACCAAGTGATGTTCGTTCGTAATGTTTTCCAGAGACATGCGTGAAGAGATCGCTAAAATTATTATTATTATTATTACCAGTGATGTGTAAGAATGAAGTAGACATTTATAGCTGCGTGTCATAAACTTGAGCAACGTCAAATTGTACGAGATCATGCATAGGATTTGTGTTATGAAGGAATGGCAGTAGACTATTCCAAGTTACGTTAAATTTGGTACTATGACTGTAGTAAATAAAGTAGGCATTTTAGTAATGTCGCGGCACGTTCATGTGCAAGTTGAGGTAATGAGTTACGTGATGAAGTGATAGTGTGGTTATATGAAATAAGTGTAATAAATAACGCGTCATGAATATGATATGGAGTTGTTGATGATGTATAATGGTTGTAGTTATTGTTTCTTCGAGAGAGAGTCATAGTTGCATGAAATAAGGTCTCGTGATTTCAAATGTTATAATTGAGAAGATCACCGATTTCTCGCTAATTCCACGCAATGATTTTAAGCCTACGCATTTTATCTAGCTCAGGACATGATCTCAGGACGTCGAGTGCAATGTTTCTTTATCCATATTAAGTTACTTGGAGAAGCAAATGTTTACTCTGGATAGTTTGGAGCCTTCACTGATTCGCTTAGGAAGATCTCGAGAACTCACTGAATAATTACACTTCTGTATGAATTTCAATCTATAGGCCGATCGCTGGTGACCTAGGGTTTCGAAGGAGAATCATTTTCTTTTAGCTGGAGATATTGTCATCCTATTAAGTAGATTTTCATTGGTAGCATGTGTTATTATAACCCGGTATAACCAGTGTGATGACGTTTCTTACTACTTCGTACGCACGTAGTCTATGTCAATAAGATAAGGTCATATTACCTTAAATTCATGAATTAAATCTTGTGAAGATGTTACTTATTGGATGATTACGACTCACAATGGACGTAGCTTAGCTCATGATGTGTAACATAAGGAAATATGAGTGTCTAAAAAGCAACTAAATAGGCAGAGAGCAGTATTTAAGACGTAAAACGTATATGTGTGTACTTGTCAGAATAACGCAAGAAGAGTTTAGAATATCCTCATTGATAGTCTTAAAGCTACGGACAGTCAATCAGTCAATTGAATTTTAAGTACTGTGATAGTTTTTTTTTTTTTTGGATAAATATCGAGTGTTAGTTAACATAGTCTGATGCGATGTCCAAGGACGGTTGACTTAAACAAATAGAACTCCATTTCTTGACTGAAGAATGGCTCAGAAGGTCCACATGTGTTTCTTTATTTCTCAAAATAATACAACTAGAAGGACTATAAATAATAGTTGATAAGAGTTTTCTTTTCTTTTCCGTGGATGCATCCTACATTTTTAATGTAAATTATTTTCATGTTTTATTTTCTTGCCAAGAAGGCACTTGTAAATACTAGTAGCTGTATCCAATTTAATTTATTTAATCATCACCCGACTCGCTAGGTGAATTGAAAGAGAAGGACAGGGCATTCTATTTTTAAGAATCTTCCCACATGTGTCATGTCGTTTACAATATTAATTGATGATTTCGGAGATGAATGAGTACTGTACTAAGAAAGGAAGCTATGTAAGCCGAGAAGACATTCAATCACTTAGGGTGAAGTGAAAAGACGTAATTTTTTCAACGTTATCGACGGATATGGATTACTAGGTCGACGATGAGTCAGTCAATACTAAGGCTACTTCATTAGTAAAATTTGAACTAATTGCTTGAATATCTGATTTAATATTTAAATAAATTTTGAATTGTGAAACCTAAAAACTCTTTCTCTGTGTTCTTAGCATAAGGTTTAGTTGTAAGATTGTAGTAGTAACGATCGACGACGATTTTCTTAAGAATTAATGAGAATGGTACCTAGCTAAATACGAGTAAGAGACGTCTTTCTGCGTTAGTTAGGGAATTCCGTTGTTTGACCTGGTCGTTTTTCCGTTGCGGAACTCACACCCGTAGAACTCAGTCACCTGATTTATTGAAGTTAGAGCTAGTCTGGATCTCTTGTGTCCTTGCCTGGACGCGGGAACGGCGCAAGTAGAAAATGGCGCCCATACGTGTGACAATTCGAGAAAGACACCGTGGTCAAGAACCGTTGGTCGCCATAGAAAAGGGCACCTCAACGTGATGCGAATGGAGGAAAAGAGCCATGGGAACTGTTGGTTGCAAACCAAACAGAATTTCTTTTTGAGATACTCATGTATGTGGAAATTCGAGAGAAAGTCGTCGTGGGAAGTCAAGAGAAAGAATACGACACAGAACTGTGAAGAGGTCGATTCCCATATGTAACAATAAGAATGAGGAAAACATCGGGAAACCTAGTAAGAAGATGACAGAGATGATAGTCGAATAACGGGTCTTCGGTGCAATATTAGAGTAAAACGGGAGAATTTACTCAAGAAGTGGGTAAGACGAAGGAGATATTTTAGAAACTAATGGATGAGGAATTATTGATGGTAACAGCAGATTGATTGCATGGAAATGGAGATGTTGTACGGCGATTTCTTTACTGGACTGTTAGGCGTTATAATCTTATGGGATCGAAGTTGACACAGCAAGATATTAGACTGTGAGGACGAGTAGATGCCCAGTATAGATAATGGAACAGGAGAAAGGAGAAATGGATGGTTGCTCTGAAGAGGATGACAGAAAATAGTTGGTAGCAGTCAGAACTAGGAAAGAAGGATAAATTACTGCTAATATGTCAATTTAATTAGATGTAACTTAGATGTAAGAGATAGATTGTAAGAGGTTATTTGAGTTATTTTCAGTTAAGAATTGGAGTCATAAGTACATGAACAAGTACCTCATATTTCCTAGTGTGATTGGGTCAACATCGTGAGCTGAATCGGATCCAAGTAGTGAAGCCTGCCTGTGTATTTGCTGAATATATATATTGGTGATTGGAGTAGTGGGAGAGACATTGTTGGAGAACTTGAGTTGTGGAGAATTTAGGGAAACCATAGAGTTTATTAGGATTTTTAGAATTTAGAATACTAATTGAATATCAATATGACGACGTTAAGTCATTTGAAAGCTCAATTTGAGGAGTATCAAAGGGAACAACGAGAAGAACAAGAACAGTATCGGAAAGACCAAGAAGAGAAACAAGAGAAATATCAAAAGGAACAGGAAGAAAAAGAAAGAAGACAGAAAGAAGAGCGCCAGGGATTGTTGCAGGCTATAAAGGAAATGATGGAAGAAAACAGAAAGCGCGATGAAGAAGCTAAAAAAGAGAGATTAGAAGAGAATAGAAAGCGTGATGAAGAAGCTAGAAAGCGCGATGAAGAAGCTAAAAAGGAGAGATTAGAAGAGAACAGAAAGCGCGATGAAGAAGCTAGAAAGCGTGATGAAAAACGGGAGGAAGAAGCTAGAAGACGTGACGAGGAAGCTAAGAAAGAGAGACAGGAAGAAATGAGAAAGCAGGAGGAAAGGTTAAAGGAAATCATGGAAAGGATGGATAAACGTGATGAAGAATCCAAGAAAGAGAGACAGGAACGAGAGGCGAAGGAGAAGAAGCAGGAAGAAGAGAGGAAGAGAGAGAAGCAAGAACAAGAGGAACGATACCAAAGATTTATGGAAGAGAAACATAGAGAAATGAGGGAGGAAGTAAGGAGATGTTATCAAGAACAAAAGGAAGAAATGAATAAATATCAGGAGAAGATGGAAGAGGCAACTAGGGAACAAGAAGAAAGACATAAGATAATGATGGAGGAGATGAAAGAAGAGATCAAGAACAATATAGATGAATGGAAAGCTGAAGTTAGTGGAAATATGGAAGAGAAGAACCGAGAGATACGAGAAGAAATAAACGAAATTAGGAGAGAAATGACAGGGAACAATAACCATCTCCAGTCTTTAAAGGAGAATGTAATAAAGGATTTATCTGATAATATGGAAAAGTTAAGCCTAGATTCCCAAGAAAAATGGAGATTATGTGAGGAAAGTATAGGAAAACTAGGTGAGGACGTGCTAACCACGAGTACAAGTCTGGAAAAGAAGTACGACCAGGCTGCAAACCAAATTGGAAGCAGAATAACGGAGATAAGAGAGGAAATAGAACAACATAAGGATGAATTAAACCAAAGAATAACGAAATCTGAAGAAGGGCTTAGACAAATGCAAGCTCAGTTACAAGAAATTCGAGAGGAAGGAACAGGAAAGACTGTTATGATGTCTAGTAGCGAGCGGAACAGAGGAGTGGAGTTTCAAATAAATGAAAGAGAAGTGACACCCATACCAGCCACACGTTCTAACCACAGTATGGGGGAGACAAATGTGGATAACGGAAACAGTGGTTATCCTACGATTATTAATGTCATAAAGACCTTCGATGATAGACCGAAGCACTTTAATAATTCCACCAGTATTTCGCCCAAACGTTTCCTTAGGGAAATGGAGGATTACTTCAAGGAACATGGCATCGCTGAGGAGAAGAAATTGAAAATAGTGGAAAAGCATTTAGATGCTAATCCAAGCTTATGGTTCCAAGCATTTAAATATACTTTCCATGAGTATAGTGACTTTAAAACGGCGTTCTTACAGAAATTTTGGAGTCCGGAGTTGCAGCAGAATTTACGCTTAGAGTTGTACTCTCGCAAGTATGCTACGAACGGTCAAACAGGGTTTAGTGATTATTTCGCTTTCCAGTTTCATCGTTTTCAAGACCTTGATTCGCCACCCAGTGAGCTCGAAGCGATCAAAACGATACAACGACAATTTCCGTCCGATATACAAAGGTTACTGGCTACTGCTAACCCAACTACGGCAGTGCAAATGGAAACGACACTCAGACAGATCGATATGACTACAGCACCACACCCTCAAAGAATGATTAGGAACGCTTACAGTGAAGAAACGGTTAATGTGCTCACACAGGAAAACGTCGATGGAAATACCCCTGAAGAAAGAGTAAAAATGAACAGGAAGAGACAATGGGGAAACCAGGAGAATGGAAGGAGAGATGAAGAAAGATGCTATTGCAGGAAAGGGTCCTACAACCAAGAAGCATATAGGGAAAATAGAGCATATAGACCCAACATGCGGTACAGGAACCCGTACAGAGAAAACAGAGGAAGAAATAATTTTAGAGGAAGATATGGTTACGGAAGAAGAAATACGAGAGCTGACCAAGGAAGGGAAACTTATAATCGGAGACCTACACGCGATGTAAATGAGGACCGAAACGAAAAGATCAAGTGGGAAAAAGCAATTAGAGAGCAGGACGTCAACGCTGATGTAGAGGGAGCGGAGAGTCTGGAGTTGCAAAGGTACAAAAGGAAGAAACAGGAAGAACAGATCCTCGATCCGAACGTGAGAGAATTCGAATGTAGAAGAGAAAGTGAAAAGATAACAAGCAAAAAAAAAACGCCGATTTTGAATTAGAAGGTGAGGTTGAGAATATAAAGAACGCATTGGATTCCAAAATTTATAGTTATTTCATAACACAGGTGGATTCGTGGAAAATCGATTCAGAAGAACTGATGAAGGATTTGACAGTACATCACATAAAGAGAAAGTATGAATTGCCTATTATCGTAGCAAGAGTTGGACAGATGAAAGTACGTTGTTTAGTTGATTCTGGGGCTAGCATCAGTGTGCTTTCGAAGGAATTATTCCAAGATATGAGTAGAAGAATGAAATTATTAACCATCCCAGTTTCGAAAATTAAAATAAGAGGGATAATTCCAGATAAAACAGTGGAATGCAATATACAAACATATTTGGAAATAAATATTGGAAACCGGCACTTTGAGCATCCATTCATAGTCATGAACAAGATTAAATATAATATTATACTAGGGATAGACTTCATGACGGTGACTGGAATGACGATCGATATGGAGAAACAAGAAATAAGGTTCCCTATATCTGACGAACACACCAGGGAAAACCAAGAACGGATTAAGATCAATGACAACATTAGGATCATAGATAACAAGGAGGTATCGGAAGAAGAGAACGTACCATCCGAAGAGCATCCGAACTTTCACTTAGAGGAAGGAGAGATATCTCTGGCGGACGAAAACATTGTTGCGAGCATAGAAAGGGTAATGGCTATGGAGGAGGAAGAAGACATGCCGAACATAGCGGAAGCAGTGGCGAATGCTAAAATTTCCACAGTCGAAAAATCAAAACTTCATGGAATCTTACAGGAATACTCGGATTTATTTAAGAATAAACCAGGACAGATTCCAAATTTTAAATATAAATTAATAGTGAACGATTGGACGCCCTATAAAGGCAAACTCTATGGAATTCCGGAGAAGCACTTCCCAGAAGTGAAGAAGATCATAAAGGAAATGGAAGACGATGGCATTATAATGAAGACATCAAGTCCGTATTTGAATCCCTTGGTAATTGTCGTAAAAAGCAACGGGAAACTCCGTTTGTGCCTTGACGCTCGTTTTTTGAACGGTCGATTGATTCCAGAGTATAATCAAACTCCAAAAATAAAGGATATTATTCAGAAATTCCGTGACATGAGGTATTTTTCAACCATGGATTTTACATCCTCATATCATCACATCGTTCTGGAGGAAAAATCCCGATTATTAACAGGATTTATGTTTGATAATCAGACATATATCTACTGTCATCTCCCATTCGGATTAAGAAATAGTTGTGCTGTTTTGGTGAGAGCATTAGACAGAAATTTAACGCCGGAAGTAAAGGAGTTTTTAACTTACTATGTGGACGATCTAATTCTGGCAACTAAAACATTTACGGAGCATTGTGACAAGCTCGAGAAGTTGTTTCGAAACTTAAGAGCCACGGGATTTAAGATCAACCTTTCAAAATCGAAATTCTGTCAAGAAGAGGTCCTATTCGTCGGCCACATGATAGACGGTACAGGAGTACGGCCTAACCCAGTTAAGATCCAAGCCATATGCGATTTTCCCCGACCGAAGCGTATAAAGCACGTCAGACAGTTTCTTGGTATGGCGCAGTTTTTCTCTAACCATTGTCAAGGATATACCCAGACCGCCGCGCCTTTGCAGGATTTGTTAAAGATCAACAACAGGTGGAAATGGGATGAAAAGGCAGAAAGAGCATTCCAAGAACTAAAGACCTTGTTAACAAAAAGCATTAAATTAGGCTATCCTAACTATGAAAAAGAATTTATAATACAGTCAGACGCATCTAATGTTGGCATCGGAGCTTGCTTATACCAAGAAGAAGAAGGAACACCTCCCAAAAGGATATATCTAGCATTCACTAGCCGAAAATTAAGGAGCCACGAGGTCAACTATACTACGACAGAACAGGAGCTATTAGCAATCATTTACGCCTTACAGCAATGGAGAAAAACTATTCATGGATACCCAATAACGGTCAGATCAGACCATAAGGCATTAACATTTGGACTGAAAGCTGCAATGACTAATGAGCGGATAACAAGGTGGATGTTGTTCACGCAGCAGTTCCAGATAAAAATAGAGTATTGTAAGGGAAAAGAAAACATCCTTGCTGACGCCCTAAGTCGTAACCCTGTGGAGAAAGAGGAAGTAATTCATAGAATTGAATTGGTCCCGGACGATGAAGAAACATTAGAGAAACTACAGAACCTAGTACACTTGCAGCGTCAAGACGAAAGGTTGAAACAAATCATAGATAAATTGGAAGATAGAAATTGTGAAAGTGAAACAAAATTGAGAATTACGAAAATCTACAGCTTAGAGCAAGGCATACTAATGGCTAGATCAGGTAAAGGTCATAAGAGGATACGTATAGTACTACCTTCGATGTTATACAAGGAAGTAATCTGGCACATACACAGAATTACAGGTCACGGTGGCGTGGAAAAGGTAACACAAGTAATACTCGAAAAATTTACTTGGAAAGGTATTCGAAGAACGGTGAGGAATACCGTCAGAACATGCGACATATGCCAAAAGGTTAAACATGGCAGTGGTACAGTAAGACACGAACCCAGAGCTATATTGCCTCATAAAGCTCGAGAACTATATGCTATAGATATCTTTGGTAGACTCCCAACTGCCAGAAGGGGACACAAGTACATAGTTGTAGTGATGGATGTGTTCTCTAAATATGTGTCGTTGCAACCAATTCAACGCGCCTACACAAAGCAGGTATTACAACGTCTAATCAAAAACACCTTACCTAACATGGGAAAGCCTGAGAAATTACTGTCAGACAGAGGGACACAATTTACGTCGCTTCAATTCAGAGAAACCATGGAGGAGTTAGGAATTAAACACATTCTTTGCTCGGTGAGACATCCAGCGTCCAATCCTGTTGAAAGATGCATGAAAGAAATAGCGAAATTCTGTCGAATCTATTGTCCAAACCAACACTGGAAGTGGTTAGAGGTAATAGGAATAATAGAAGACAGCATGAATAACACAATACATGAATCCAGCGGACAGATACCTAAAATCATTCATCATAGTATTAAACCTGAAAGACCTTGGGACGCAATTGTTCACCTACCTGTTGAACCTAACTTAGATATCGACGAAATTAACAAACTGGTTCGCGAGAGGCTGTACAGACAAGCACAGAGAAGGTTAAGGAGGGTACAGCATAAGAAATTCAAACCTGAGTTGAAGAAAGGCGACCTGGTGTTAATAAAGAAACCCGCAATTTCCAGTGTAACGAACAAAGTCTTTGCGAAATTCCTACATTTATTTGAAGGACCATTTAAGATTAACCGTTCATTCAGAAATAATGCATACGAAATTCACGACTTAAATGGAAACAGTAAAGGAGTACATAACAGTGCAAACATCAAGTTATATTTCAAAGAATAGGAAAGGGGCAAACCATCTCAAGTGATGACGAGTCAAAGAAGTACAGATTGAAGCCACTTACAGCATGAGTAAACAAATTGTTCCAAAGAAAGGAGTAATAATGCAAGAAGAGAACTCATAAAGAATAGTGAAAAGTCCCATTATAAAAAGGAAGACGAATATAATAAATATATAGCAAGCCATATATTTCTTTCAACGTAGGGGAAGTTAATGTGCCGTTTCACAATTCTTTATAAGAGCTAGAGCAACAAAGATGGAGTCTCTGCGGTCAAAATCTCGAATAAAATACATTTAACGTCAGTACGGGCCAAATTATAAGTCCTTTCGTCAGTCGGTTACAGTAATAACCACGTTTAGAAGGCGCAGAAAAAAATGACAGATGGACATTATTTGAAACCATTATTCAAGAAAAAAGATGCTCATCTTTTACTATCTAATCTGACTTCGGTGTATTAATAGGACGAAAAACTCAATTTTAAAGGAATTATTCAGCGGAGCGATATATTGGAGATTTGGAAACGAAGATTAGTTCCCGACTACACTCTATTTGGCAGAGATCAAGATTTAAACGCCGCGGGAGATTTAATACGAGAAACAATAAGAGATAAGATATACTACTGTGGAACTACGTCACGCAGTGACGCAAGCCCTTGATGAAATTTGCCCGACACCGGCTAACATTGAAAGACACTTACGGACCAGTAAATTAAATGCATTTAAGCTGATAAAGGACGGCGGAAAGAAATTTATTTTCGAATCAGAATATACTGAATATAAGTCTTAGACAATTCTGGACTATTTATTGATCTAACTGTTTTCCAGTAAAAACCTGTACAATCTGAGCAACGCAAGAGCTATAGTACTTAAAAAAATGTCAGCAATGAGTCAAACATTCTATCATTGTTCTGTTCCATACGCACGAGTCTTCATCATGGGTCTGTAAGGAAGCAAGGCGATGCTGCTTGGATCCTGACGAGGCGAGACGATGTTGGCTATCCCGGATGACCAGTGAGCGATGATGAGAAGCCACGATGTACCCAACCACTGGTGGAGGAACCAGATGACCAGCTCATAGTCTCAGATGACCGGAGAGGAGGAAACGCCGAGACCATCTTGAGCAAAGTTAAGTCCAATGTCCAAGTCGTTTTCGTAAGTAAGAAGATATTGTTTTCTTTATTTTGCTTTGTAATATTTATTGGTGCGAACACAGTGCGTAAACAAACATCTAGCTAAATTCATTGGAAGTAGGTATTCATCTGTACGAAACGTCAATTCCATTTGTAGGCGTGGTCACCAAGTGATGTTCGTTCGTAATGTTTTCCAGAGACATGCGTGAAGAGATCGCTAAAATTATTATTATTATTATTACCAGTGATGTGTAAGAATGAAGTAGACATTTATAGCTGCGTGTCATAAACTTGAGCAACGTCAAATTGTACGAGATCATGCATAGGATTTGTGTTATGAAGGAATGGCAGTAGACTATTCCAAGTTACGTTAAATTTGGTACTATGACTGTAGTAAATAAAGTAGGCATTTTAGTAATGTCGCGGCACGTTCATGTGCAAGTTGAGGTAATGAGTTACGTGATGAAGTGATAGTGTGGTTATATGAAATAAGTGTAATAAATAACGCGTCATGAATATGATATGGAGTTGTTGATGATGTATAATGGTTGTAGTTATTGTTTCTTCGAGAGAGAGTCATAGTTGCATGAAATAAGGTCTCGTGATTTCAAATGTTATAATTGAGAAGATCACCGATTTCTCGCTAATTCCACGCAATGATTTTAAGCCTACGCATTTTATCTAGCTCAGGACATGATCTCAGGACGTCGAGTGCAATGTTTCTTTATCCATATTAAGTTACTTGGAGAAGCAAATGTTTACTCTGGATAGTTTGGAGCCTTCACTGATTCGCTTAGGAAGATCTCGAGAACTCACTGAATAATTACACTTCTGTATGAATTTCAATCTATAGGCCGATCGCTGGTGACCTAGGGTTTCGAAGGAGAATCATTTTCTTTTAGCTGGAGATATTGTCATCCTATTAAGTAGATTTTCATTGGTAGCATGTGTTATTATAACCCGGTATAACCAGTGTGATGACGTTTCTTACTACTTCGTACGCACGTAGTCTATGTCAATAAGATAAGGTCATATTACCTTAAATTCATGAATTAAATCTTGTGAAGATGTTACTTATTGGATGATTACGACTCACAATGGACGTAGCTTAGCTCATGATGTGTAACATAAGGAAATATGAGTGTCTAAAAAGCAACTAAATAGGCAGAGAGCAGTATTTAAGACGTAAAACGTATATGTGTGTACTTGTCAGAATAACGCAAGAAGAGTTTAGAATATCCTCATTGATAGTCTTAAAGCTACGGACAGTCAATCAGTCAATTGAATTTTAAGTACTGTGATAGTTTTTTTTTTTTTTTTGGATAAATATCGAGTGTTAGTTAACATAGTCTGATGCGATGTCCAAGGACGGTTGACTTAAACAAATAGAACTCCATTTCTTGACTGAAGAATGGCTCAGAAGGTCCACATGTGTTTCTTTATTTCTCAAAATAATACAACTAGAAGGACTATAAATAATAGTTGATAAGAGTTTTCTTTTCTTTTCCGTGGATGCATCCTACATTTTTAATGTAAATTATTTTCATGTTTTATTTTCTTGCCAAGAAGGCACTTGTAAATACTAGTAGCTGTATCCAATTTAATTTATTTAATCATCACCCGACTCGCTAGGTGAATTGAAAGAGAAGGACAGGGCATTCTATTTTTAAGAATCTTCCCACATGTGTCATGTCGTTTACAATATTAATTGATGATTTCGGAGATGAATGAGTACTGTACTAAGAAAGGAAGCTATGTAAGCCGAGAAGACATTCAATCACTTAGGGTGAAGTGAAAAGACGTAATTTTTTCAACGTTATCGACGGATATGGATTACTAGGTCGACGATGAGTCAGTCAATACTAAGGCTACTTCATTAGTAAAATTTGAACTAATTGCTTGAATATCTGATTTAATATTTAAATAAATTTTGAATTGTGAAACCTAAAAACTCTTTCTCTGTGTTCTTAGCATAAGGTTTAGTTGTAAGATTGTAGTAGTAACGATCGACGACGATTTTCTTAAGAATTAATGAGAATGGTACCTAGCTAAATACGAGTAAGAGACGTCTTTCTGCGTTAGTTAGGGAATTCCGTTGTTTGACCTGGTCGTTTTTCCGTTGCGGAACTCACACCCGTAGAACTCAGTCACCTGATTTATTGAAGTTAGAGCTAGTCTGGATCTCTTGTGTCCTTGCCTGGACGCGGGAACGGCGCAAGTAGGAAGCCAGAAAGGCACCCGATTGTATTCATACAGGTTCCATTCAGTAGCGAAAGAAGTCGTATATTTCGATTCTTCCGCCAGAGGTATCTCATTAAGATTTATGATGGTGAAGAACATAGCCTTACGAAAGCAAGGAAAACATGAATGCAAGTCAAGAAAGGGCACTGATTATAGAATTATCTTACGATTTAACGCCCTCTAATCAGTTACTGGCCTGAAGCAGCCTTGAGGTTTCGGAACCAGAAAAATGGGTGAAGAATAGGCTCACTTGGAGGACGGAATGATAACATCCCTCAGCATTTGGTAAATTATTTCCTTGTGGGCCTTCATTTTAGGTGCAGATAGACTGTATGGAGGAAATCTTATATGGACGGAATCCGAAAACTCGATCTTGTATTCAGTTAAGTCAGTAACACGGAGATTTTCCGAAAAACGTCAGAAAATGACTGACAATTTACGAATGCAATTAGCCCGAACATAAGGTAGATGGCTAAAGTCTAACGACACCTCATTCTGGGTAAGCGAAATCACAGAACTTGACACAGAAGTACGTTTTAAAAGAGGTACATGGAAATTACTCCTAAATTAGAATATGCAGGATTTACTTTGAAGATCGAGCACGATACCGGAATGTAACATAAAATCTACCCCTAATATCACAGGCATGACAATGTTTAGCAACATATAACTTAAACTTCCATGACAATTTAGAAATACAAATTTTCGCTTGAATAAATCCGAAATTTCTAGAGGAGAAGATTTAGCCGAAACACATCTTGCAGAGTAAGAAACATATTCAGGAAATTTACAACAAAACTTTAATTTGGAATACCATTCTTCTGAAATAATGGAGATAACACTTCCGAAATCTAAAAGGGCAGTAATATGTTCAATGTTTATTTCAATTTTAAGGAATGGAACAAATCTCAAGTATCAGAGGCAACCTTGAGACACTATTTGGGACCTTCAAGATGGTCTTAGGTAGTCTTCCCTCCTCAGAACATATGATTCCAGACTTAAATTGGGCTGAGCCTTGAGATGAAGATAGTGTCGAGCAGATTGCAGACTCGTAATTTTCTATTGCTCTGGTTAACAGAGGTAAAACCTGAAGTAGGACAAGAAGGTGTGTTATTTGATTAGTTACAGTTATTAGCCAGGTGTGTGAATGGCCCGCGTTTGATACATCTTTCAGAAGACGACCCCCCATTTTTAGGTCCGTTAATTTTTAATAGAGGACACTTACTTCTTGGATGGTCCACCGACCCACACGTATAACATTTACGGGGTGAGAGGTTCGGTGAGGTGGTGGCCGAGATGCTGATGGTATTCGAGCGACTCGCAGAGTATCTGCATATTCAACTACTTCCGGCGACACTGACATGGCCTCAAGTTCCCTAAACTTTTGCGGACGACAATCGAAACACAAGAATGATGTATAAGATGGCGACATTCCTTCGACGATAGTTTGTACAATTTGGCCTTCAGAATAGTGCAATGCAAAAACGCTAGTAAAATCTTAATATCCTGTATAATGTCCGCTGGGTTTTCATCTAGCCTCTGGACTCGGAAGTAATATTTATGAATTTGGGAGGACCAGGGAAGAAGTTTGCAAACAGGTGGGCATGCAAGGTTTCAATGGAACTCCTTTCCGATATCGCCTTAACAATATTATCTGATAGAACCCCAACAGTGGAAGGGTAACCGATCTGTAAGATTTGTGAATGTGAGAGGGAAAACACCAAGGCTTGATCCTGAAATTCCACTAGAAATCATAAAATGCTATTACGTCATTATTTGAGTTAACTGAAAATCTAGAAAACGTTTTGAGTAAATGGCTGAAGGAAGGGGTAAGCTGCTAAAACCCGTAGATATCATCGGAGGGGTAGCCGGGTTTTGAGGAGGATCTAAGCTACATTACTAATGAAAAATGGCGGATGATTTTGTGGATTGCCAACGAATTTGTTCGGGTGGGGCAAAAGCTTGTTGTTGCTCGACTGATTCCGAACTGTCTGAGGATTCGTTCGGATCCTCTTCCGTATTGACATTTAATGGAGAAGCATAGTCACTCCTTCCACCCGCAGACCCAGACAACAATAGACTAACTTTATTAGACAGCTCAGACATACGTTGAGCTAAGGAGATTTTTATACTTAAGTGTTGCTCACTGATTTTAAGAGAAAATAGATGCCCTACTCTATTAAAGACTGACAATAATTGGGAGAGAATAAATATGATCAATACAGGAGGGAAGGGTCCGAAGAAAATGAATATTGACTATGCAAAATAGGTGGCGTATTTTAGCGAGCTATTAGGAGGAAGGGACGATTGGGAGTGTAAGGGAAGAAAGCAGGTCGCGTGGTCTAACGTGGAAGTAAGCATCCACGAATTAGATAGGGATATCACGATAGAAGAAGTTAAGGAGGTGATTTGAAATCAGCGAGGGGGGCGGGAATGGTATTAGTGATGCATGCTGGAAACAAATAAGTAAATACGGTCAGATTGTAGAAGGAATTGTAAACCTATTAAATAGGGCTTTCAACGGAGCAAAAGTACCGAGATATAGCCCTGTTAGACTCATTGAGAAAAGTTTACACAGGTGTCTCAGCCACTATACTAAGAGATTGGGCCGAAAACAACGGCAAAATCTCCAAATTCCAGAGAGGTTTCAGGAGGGGGAGGCAAATGATAGATAATAGAATGATTGTGAAAATGCTAGCGGAGAAATACACTGTGCGGAAAAAAGGATGCTCATTTCTAGCAGCAGTCGATTTTGAGAAACCGTTCGACACGGTAAGCAGAAAGGCGTTAAAGAAAAACTAGGGAGGTTGGGAGTCTCTAGGAACATGATACGTGCGATAGAGGCGCTGTATAAAAGAGTATATAGTAGTGTCAAACTAGAGAACAATTTAATAAGCAAACCGAGAGAATGCAAGCAGGGCCTCAAACAAGGGTGTAAATTATCGCCTATATTATTTATACTATTTATAAATGATATATTGGATGAGCATGGAGGGGCTAGGTGGACTGTACCGGCAGTGGATAACATGGAGATCCCAGAACTGATTTTCGCAGATGATGTTCTGTTAATGACGCTGACTAGGGATGGACTGAAAAAAGTCTGGATAAACTAGTAGATTATGCAAATAAGTGGTAGCTGAAAATTAACTATAATAAAACAAAGGTGATGATTTTAAGTAGAAGAAGGAGGGTAAAAAAGCAAGAGAATGATCGATACAAGGGGCAAGAATAGAGGAAGTAGATAGATTAGAATATTTAGGAATGACAATAAACAGAAAAGGAGGTTGGGACGACCACATAAAGAAATGCAAGCTAAGGGGGGTTGCAGCACTTGCAGCAATAAAATTTCTATTCGCCAAATACCCAGGAGCAAGCTAAAAGTACTTAGAGTACTACTAAAATCGCTGGTCCTAATCATAGCTTTTTACGGGGTTGAATTGTGGGGATTAGAAAAGAAAAGGGACAGCCTGAATCAAATAATATACAAGTTCAGCAAAGGTGTTACGAGGCTACCGCAATGCACAGCTAATGTGGGGGCGCTAATCTAATGCGGGGAGTTCATTGAGTTGGACTGCGTCAAAAGGGTGCTAAATTACTGGACTAGAATAAGACGAGAAAGCGGCGGCAGGAATTATATAGATATGAACTGGAAGGAATGTATGATGAGGGTTGGCTAGCAGAAATCCAAAGTTATGTTGAGGAATTGGGTATGGGATATATTTGGCGAAATTTGAATGCAGCGGGCCCTAACAATGAGAATTAAGGACAGACAGACCCAGAAATGTTTGGAAGAATGTAGGGAAAGGCCTTCGATCAGCCTATTCTACAAGGTATACCAGTTCTCCAAATTAAATATTAGATTTGGGGACGGAAGATTAAAGGGTAGGTTACTATGATGGCTGATGGGGTTGCATAGAAACAAAGGGTGGAACAGGATCAGGAAGAGCTCTCAGTGTATACTATGTGAGTCCGAACAAGATGACTTACATTTTCTTTGTAGCTGTATAGGAATAGAGAAATTAAGGGCAAAACTCCTAAAAGTTAAGCAGCAAAAAATATGCAGATGAAGAGATGAACATAAAATTACTGTATGGATTGCAAATCAGTGAAGAAATAACAGTGGCCTGAATAAGTTTTTATGCGCAGTGAGAAAACAATGTCTCAGAGAAATACGAGGGAGTATATGATGTAATGGCATGGAATGTAAATAGTGAAGTAGCCAGCATAATCAGGTCAGTAAGAGATTGGCACTCAGTATTCTAGAGGCTAGGACAACGTCAGCATGCAGTAATATTTCCATTAGACATGCTGACAGGGTAGGAGGTAGAAGTAGGTTTACAGGGTTGCGACATCTTGCTCCTTGTTATCATTGTCTTAACTTTACGTTAACTATGTTATCTATCATGCCATTTGTTAATTGACATTGTTAGCTCATACGCTGCTTGGCGAAATGCCATGGCCACTGGACCTCCGAGAAGGAGTTGTTCAAAGCCCTTATGGATATAGAATTTAATTTATTGTACTTACTTATTTTACTTATTTAATTTTTAATTATAACCTGATGTGAATACGAACATGTATTGGCGGAAGCCTGTTTGTTCAACAATAAAGATATAGCCTACCCTTTTATAGAAATTAAAGAGTCTAGCCTAAATACGTTTAAGCTGGTTACGAGAGGACTCACATCATTAAAGAAACTCAAAACAGAAGCGAGGTCTGCAATGTTAGTGGTGATCGTGGATAAAGCGTCACCAACTTCCTTCTCTCCATACACAGGACTAATAGGTAAATCCAAAGAATCTTTGACTATAGATGCCTCTGTTACAACCGTACCACTAGACTGAAACTTTCTCACAATTAGTTCATAAACAAGTTCTTCCTTGCGCAAACACCAACGAGCCACAACCTCTCTAGGACCAGGCATGATGAAAGAATTTTGACAAAATTCGGAATAATTAGAACACCGAAAAATTTCTAGTGTTCAATTTCAAATTTTTAGTCATTCCATCAGAAGGGGCTTTGTCCAGGCCCATGAAACTACGCTCTTCTACCACTTGTTCAGGAAATATTGTGGATCACAGAGGTGTGAGAAAGTGCTGGGGTGAATGAGCGGACAAGAAATTGACCAGAGCATAATTTAATGCACTAAATTTTGAAATTTTATTCCTTACTTTTTATCTTATTCAAACTTTGGAAAGTAAAAGATCAGAATAAACAATAACAATATAATAACGAGCTCGTTAGCTCCATCAACAACGACTTAAATTACAAAATCTGGTACAAAAGTAGAGAGAGTTATCAGCATGATGATGTGCGAGGGATGAGTATCATAGAGACAGGTACACTATTTTATAAGAGCAGGTGTGCTTCACTAAATTCCATAGCCTAGAAGTCTGAGCTCTAAAATTTAATACAGTTCAACTTCTCAGAGGCAAGAATTTCTTATTGTGCACAAGGAAATACAATGGCGATCTTCAAATGAAGTAATAACAGTCACTTCTGGTCAACAGTTTTTCGTTTTCCTTCCCGGAAACACAAATTGGGACAATTAGTGTCCATACTAAATGACCATAATGTAAAAAGAAGATGATTGATAATGATCGCCCGCAAACTAAATGCAGGGGGGCAAAATCCTCCGCTCCTTCTAGAAAACTCTTAAAATCCTAAATGGACTTATGGGCCGACGATACAGAGGCAAACACTATTCCACTCCAGGGCGACCGAATGATAATCTCTAAATACAAAAACAGGGTTAATAATTTTAGAGGATAAGAAACTTTAGTCACCCCATACCGAGTTGAATGGGAGTCAACATAGGGTAATCACTCTTGTCCCCTTACGTTACGTATCTCCCAGTGGGGAATAAAACAGAGTCCTTAGAATGGCCGAAAATTTTACATTTTAAACCACCAGGTTCAGAAATGTACATGAAATAAAAGTACACTGAAACCTTCCCCTCAAGGTATCTGCCGGAGCTATCACATGTTAAGAACATTCTGCCATTACCTTGAGTTGCTGGGCCTTGCGAACGCCGATCTGCGACCCCTGTCACTTTAGTATACGCCGCACTCAATAAACCGGAGCCATGGCAATGACAATACGGCCTTAAAGAGCCCGGCATTTATAGTATATGGAGAGGAGTTCCCAAAACTCTTGACAGATAGGCTGGATGCTTGTACACACCCCAATTTTAATTGGTTACAGAAAATATTCACAAAATTTCTAATTGGTTGATAGATACAGGCGATTGAGAAGGCAGAATTGGTGACAACCTTGACACAAGAACAAAACAATTTTCAAAACTAAGGTTATCCACCTCTGAACCTTAACTTTCCATTAAGAATGAATTGTCCTTAATCCAGCCAGAGGTGGCACTTAGGCTGATGGTAGAGGCATCTAATAGTTGAAATTGCATAACATTATTTCAAGTTCAATTTCATAGATGGCCTTATAGAAGGCACGCAGTTTAACAGGACGGAGAAGGTGAACTCCGGTACAATTGTTATTGTGTGTGTGTGATTACATCAGTGGCTTAGGTGACGGCTTCCCACCTGGAAAAGCTGAGAATCGAATCCACGGCGATACTAGGTTGTGATTTTCATCTAAAAATCACGCACCATAGAGCCCTGAACCCCCGGCCTTAGTGGCTCTAGCGACTCAGATATAGCCAGCTGAAGGGATTACTTATTGTCGGTAATGTTTAAGTCTGAATCATCTACTCAATAGGATACTTTCTTCTTCGTCTTCTTCTTCCTCTCCTTCTCTTCTTCTTCCCCTTCTTGTTTCCTGGCCTTCTATGAGCCCGTAACGGACACTTCCGCGCTGGCACTTCCGATACTCAGAGAGCAGGTAGGCAGGCAAAACGGAAGGAAAGACAAGTGGGCAAATGTCTTAAGGTCAAGGACAACGATGGCTAAGTGTTATCCATAGGGAGTGGGCCCAGGAGCTGTTGGTTTGAGTCACCGCAGGAAGATGAGCAGAGGGAAGATGGTGATCAGGGAAGTGTTAAATGATTGGGAAGGGCAAGAGGAAAGGGAAACGTAAAGTACTTGATAGGCGGAAGGGGAGGGAGGAAGTAGTGACCGGGAAAGGACATGATCTAAATTTGCGAGGTTGAGGCTCTGGTCAGGCACGTAGAGGAAAGGGAACAAGAGTGGAGTATTAAGGCAGATGCTGAGGAAAATAGAATTGCTGGAGGGATATAAGAAGACGATGGTAGTTTTCAATGCAAGGCAAGCAGGAGGTTTGTGGGATCTGGTTGCTGCAGAGCGGAGGAATTTTGAGGAAACGGAGATAGTTATCATTGGGATATTGTGCAGGAGGGTTAATGAAAGGAGTGTGATATGGGATGTAAATGAGACTATGGAATGTGTAAGCTGGGAGTGGAAAGTGAGATTTGCAGATCCTAATGGGTAGGTAGGAGATGGGGATTTGCGCTTAGATGGCCTTCACTTGAACCGCAATGGTAGACCTACGTATAAATTAGTAGGGTTTGTTCAGAAGAGAAATAGGGAGGTGCATTTAGGGAAACACGGTGGACTAGGGAGCGGTGATCAGAGGTGGATCCAGGATTCCATAAAATATTTAGGGTTATGAATGTTATAAGGTTATCAATATTCGGCTAAGTATTTACTGTTAAATATTTTCATAGATAAATAATACGAAGGAAAACACTTTCAACAACTGGCGAGTTCTCATTATGTTATATAATTAGATTACTGTAAACAGGAGGATGTAATAAGCTACCACTAGCAACTACGTATTCTCATGTTTGGGTCATGTGTGTAGTTTATTCTGAATTAATTACAATAATAATAATAATAATAATAATAATAATAATAATCAGACGAGAAATTTCAGACTCTTTCAAGATTAAGACAGGAATTAGGCAGGGAGATGGGCTCTCGCCTCTGCTCTTCAACTCTGTCCTTCCGTGAGTGGCGCAAGGAAGTTAACAACGATGGGCTCCAAAATGGTGTGAGATTGGGTTACAAGAACAGGAACCTTTCAATTGATTGCTTAGCGTTCGCAGATGATCTAGCAATTTTCTCTGATTCTCTGAACATTACTACGAAGCAAATTAGTCATCTCAAGACACAGGCCTCCAGATATCTCTGGAGTAAACGCAATTCATAACTAACATCTAGACAGCACCAAGAGAGCTAAAAGTAAACCAGGGGGCAGTCAAACGGACAGTTAAGTTAAAATATCTTGGCAAGTGGATAGAACCAAACATCTCTGAAAAAAGCTTTCGCGTCATGCATAAATGAAATGGAAATGGCTTATCAACTGACCAAAGACATTTACAACAAGAAGTCCATATCCGTGAACGCAAAACACAGACATTACTACAATGTCATAAGACCAGAGGCTTTGTATGCAGCGGAATGCCTTGCTATGAAAAATAAAGGCCTGATGGAGAAATTGGAAATTGAAGAGAGAAGTAAAATTCTTGGCCCAATTAAAGACAAATATGAACATAGACGTCGGCATAACTATGCGCTGTATCCTCACGTCCAGAAGATCTCTCACGTCATGCGGAGAAGGAGAATTGCATTTCATGGTCACTTGCTGAGACTGAAACCCACACGATTATCGAACCAGATCTTTACCTATTTTAAAGAAAAGAAGACCCAGCCAACTTGGTCAAGGAGGTGGAAAGGAACCTACAAGAGATGGGGATCACTTATGAATATATGAGGCGGTCCGTTCCAAAACTCGTCTTATCCACCATAAGTGATTTTTCAGGAAAAGCGAAAAACCTGTAATTTTTGTAATATAAGTCTCACTTGCTTAAATGTATTACGACGCGTTCAAGTCCAATGTCATAGGGTCGCCTTACTGAAGAATTATAAATATAAGTAGTAGAACGTCAATAAATTACATTTGTATTTTGGATAAGACGAGTTTTGGAGCATACAAGAAAATCAAAATATATTACCTCACATAACTTATTTTAAAACAAGGAAAATGAAAGAATTGGGAATATAATGTTGTAATAAAACTCACCAGTACACTATTCCACTTGTTTGCTACCAGTATAATGATATTCACTAATAAATTAAACACAACAGTATGATTTATCATATTTACATCCCATCCATAGTATTTGGAGAGAATTCTTCCTTTATAGGCTACACTGCACTCACAATAGAAGTAACTTGAACAATAAAACATCACTTTGTTGTTAATCAAACTCTCAAATCTGTTCCCTCCTCTTGAGATCCATCACAAAGAACTTCTGTTTCTTCAACAAGATTGTTTTCGTCTACAGAAATTGAGGTGAACAGATTCTTATAAAAAGAAAGCAACTCATTCCTTTCCCAATCCATTCCAAAATGCTTTTCAAGCAAACTGTTTACGTCCTTTACTTTGGCGGGATTCAAGTTTACTCCTGGCAATAATTCAGGTGGCATTAGCATATCTCGCAGGCGTTTTCCCTTTTTCACTACCGATTTTCCTAAACCGATGTCTGAGTTGTAATGAGGTAGTAAATATCGGTCAAGTCTATTTGTCAACAATGTTAAGTATATACCGATATGTATTAATCATATGTGCGTATGTACCAAATAGTACTTCTTCCATGTACATTGTACCGAAGAAGCTCATAAACCCAATTATAAAATTGTGAATTATGTATAATAATAATAATAATAATAATAATAATAATAATAATAATAATAATAATAATAATAATAATAATAATAATTTTAATAATAATAATAATAATAATAATAATAATAATAATTGTCATGGAGCAGAAAGAGATGAAAGAAGGTGCTGGGGTGAATGGGTCTAACTACGATATCAAATATTGAATTAAAACTTTAAAAGTATATATTTCTTACACCGAAAAAACTTAACAATCTTTCACAACATCAAAAACAATAGGTAATTTAATAGCTTTGGTCTTCAAGTCCCCAGATTTACAAGTTCTGAGCTACAAGCTCAGGTTTACAAAATTTACCATTTCGAAAGAGGAATAGCTAGACAACGATCGAAATCTACAAATTTTCAAGAGCGCTTGCTCCGAAGTCACAATCTCTAGCCTTTCAGAGGCACCCCTCACTATTACAGAATACTTAGAAAAGAGCTTACATGCTCTCCAACATTAACAAATTTTTACAGCCTACTCAAGGCAACAATACATCGAATTTTACAATCTCCGGACTCTAGGCCCAATTTATAATTCACTTTTTCTTTTATACAAGGGTATCTACGTATTACCGAACCTAGTAGGCCTTTGTTGAAAGTGAACAGGTTAAATTAATGCCCCGAACACAAACTGACTGGGGGCGTACACTTGCGCTCCTTGAAAAATCAATAATAAAACCCTAATTGGGCCCACGGCCGGATGATACAGGGGCTAATCCCAAGCTACTGAGGTGACACGAATGAAGTTTAATTTTCAGTATTACAGGAATGAAAACGGTTACAAAATCGTAATCGCCTCAAACCAAGTTGAGGGGGAACTCGAAAGGGTACAGCACTCTCTATCCCCGATTAACAGTTAAAGATTTTATGAAATTTTGCATTAGCCGAAAGATAATTTACATTTTAGAAAAGATGGGTTACATAGTCAGAAATTCGAACCTTTCCCTCGTGTAAGTCTTCGAAGGAGCTACAGACAAATAAGACTGATGGTCATTAGTCATTACCTTGGCTAGTGGTCTGCCTGGTGAAGAATGAGGCGCCCCGCCTCGTGCTTTAACACACACACTCAGAAATACGGCGATCAAGAGACCAGGAAATTTGAAAAGCCGCTACTTATATACCGTGAGGGAAGGTTCGAGAGAATTCTGGACTAATCCGGACACACCCTCTCAATTTTTATTGGACAGTTCAAAAAGCGACAAGAAGCCTGAGATAAGCTGAAAAATAATTACAAAAATTTCCTATTGGCTAGATTCAAAACTGGCGGAATGGAAAAGAAGTGTTGCCAACCCAAATATATATGAACATAGATACAGTTATGAAAACCAAGAAACACAACAGTTCTTTAAATCAGTAGTTCTTCCGTCTTACACCAGAGTGCATTGTCTCCGTTTTGTGATGACATCTATTGAGAAAAGTTCAAACTTCATGAAGTAAACAAACACAAAGCAAATAAATCCAGTCAGTTTAGGCAACTTCAAAATATCATAATTACTCAACACTTCAATGGTAACACCTTCAGTTCAATGACCCAAGTTCATGCCGTAGGTGTTTCACATTTAGTTTGCTAGATAGAGTTCTTTAAAGCGCTTCTTCTGAATAAGCGGGGTAGCAGTGTACCTCCCGGTACAGACCTCCCCCCCCCCACAACAATGTACCTTCCTTGGGGTGACACAGAAGAAATTTGAGAAGAAGAATTATCATTTAAGTTTTTAGGTGAAAGGTACTTTTCAGAAAGTTCTCTTTTTTTAAATTAGTAGGGAAATCCATATTTGAAGACTTCATGTGATCGTAGAAGTTGATTATATGCTGATTTTGACGGCATGACCTGCCACCGCTGCCGATACCCAGATGAGGTCTCCCGGACACCCCAGTACCCTCAGATACACCTCTCCCCTTACTATGAGGTGGGTAGTCATGGTGATGGTCGCCGCATTTTAGATGTTCATGATTAGTTCCCAGATGGGTTGGCGGTAGGGTTACCGCACCTGAGCCCTTGCCGGAAGATGGAGCTCCAGCGCGCCGTCCAAGCAGGAGTCTTCACAAGAGTGCAGTGGGCCCTTTCCCACTCCGGTATCTCTCGCCAGATGCTGATATACGACCGCCGACAGCTGAGGGGGTACTGAAATAGTAATATCTGGGGGACGGAATTTTGTTTTTGGAGTTTTGAGGAAACAATTTTTTATTTGTTGGAGGCATAGGGGCGGGCGGCGTGATGGATAGAGTGTGTTAGCGACGCGAGGATGGAGGAGACGGGGCTTGGTAATGACCACCAGGTACAGGCTACCAGGAAATTTCCCTGAGAGAAGGTTTTAGAACAATGAATATAACGACATAGGGGCAGAAGGTCAAATCATAGACATTACCTGATTTTTAAGTAGTTCTCTACTTCTTAAAAAGAAAGATAACCTTCGACTCCTGCCAATGTTTAGTGGCGAAAATAAAACAACCCTGAATTTACACAGGCTTCACCCGAGAGAGGTGAACCCTAAATATCCTCTCTGTGGCTGGGTTACTGACCAATGGTGTCACCGGCGTAAGAAAATTAAGAATAAAGCACGGCCCATGGAATCTGGGGGCAAGCTTGCCTGCAGGAACAACATTTTTTACCATGACTTGATCTCCAACCTTTAAACTGGTGGGCCTCCGTCCACGGTCATATCTTTCTCTAACCTTTTCATGGGAAGCTTTAAGATTGTCTTTAGCCTTCTTCCATAAATCTCTAATATTATCGGGATCTATTGTCTCTGGTAAGATATCATTAAGTGACCAATGATTAGAGAGCGGCGTGTTCTGAACAAACTTAAACATGAGAGAAGCAGGAGTGAACCTGTGTGACTGATGAACCGCCAAATTTAGAGCGAATGCTAACCAATGCAGGGATGTATCCCACCTGGAATGATCTTCATGATGAAATGCAATTAAAGCAGACCGGATATTACGACTGACCCGCTTAGCCAGAGACGGTTGATGGTAATAATCAGAAGTTGTTACGTGTGAGATAGAGAGGTCAAAACAAAATTTACGGAATAAGTTAAATGTCAATGCCTTAGCATTATCTGAAACTATATATTGACAAGGACCAATAGAAGCAAAAAGAGCATTCAATCAAGAAATATTAGACTGAGCGGTAGCCAGCTTAGTCGGAAATAACCAGGAAAATATAATGAAACCATCTACACACACCAGAAAAAAATTATTTGCGTTCCTCTTTGATTGTGGGAAAGGTCCGACGTAGTCTATGTATAGACGTTCCATGGGGCTAGACGCTTGATGATATGACAAAAGACCTAGCTTAGTGGACAAGGTGGGCTTACTAAGCAAGCAAGATTTACAAACTTTTACCAATTCCCTGATTTCGCCGTCCACACCATTCCATATAAACATCTCTCGGATCTTTTCCCGAGTTTTGAAGATGCCTAAATGCCCCCCTAATGGGATCTCATGATAGTACTTGAAAATCATAGGCACAAGCACGGCTGGATCTTTTTATCGTGCCTCGAAGGGCAACACAAAACCGCGTTGCTCAACACATGAGGGATGATATATTCGCCAGAAGAAAGGGTTTCCATTATGGGAGCCAGCACAGGAACTTCACGTTCGTATTTCTCAATATCCCGAAATAACATGGGGGAATCTGTTAGAATGGCATTAATGCCCGAATGTATGGGCATGGGAAAAGAAAAACTATCTTCCTGTTCAGTGGTCTCCCCTTCATGAGAAAACATGCGGCTTAGTCCATCCGCAACTACATTTTCAGATCCTCGAATATGCCTCGCAACAAATTAGAAGGCGGAAATCCTGATGGTTCAGCGGGCTATACGACCACTACGACGCGGCCTAGCTAATACCCAACTTAAGTGTTGGTTATTAGTTTCTAAGTCAAATTTGACACGTTCCAGATGAAGGCGGAAGTGCAAATAAAACTGCCAAACCCTCAAGTTCATAAATGGAATATTTGGCCTCTGGAGCCGGTAAGGTCCTAGAAGCATAGGCGATAGGTCGCCTTCCGAGTTCCGTTTCCTGAAGAAGGATAGCAGCCACCGCCGATGACAATGCTTCGGTTTGGACAAAGAATTTCTTCGAGAAATCAGGCATTGCTGATACAGGGGCGTTACAAAGAGCTAATTTCAGATCTTGAAAAGCTGCTTCTTGAGACGGCCCCTATTCAAATTTGACACCTTTCCTACGAAGTAAATTCAAGGGCGCCGCTCTGTTGGCGAAGTTAGGAATAAATTTCCTGAAGAAATTCACATGCCCATGAACCTGGCAATGCCTTTGATGTCCTTCGGAGGTTTGAAATCACGGATGGACTGTGTTCTAGAATGATCAATGGAAACACCAGAGGGCGACACAATATGCCCTAGAAATGGCATGGAAGGTTTTGCAAAAGCTACTTTGGATAACTTCACTGTCAACCCCGCCTTATGAAGGCGATTGAGTACTTCGTTTAGATGATCTAGATGTTCCACAAACGTCTCAGAAAATACAACATCATCAAGGCAGTGGTACAGGTATTCAAATCTGATGTCCGAGAAGACCCTATCTAGCAGTCTAGTAAGAACAGCCGCCCCCGTGGGGAGCACGAAAGGAACGCGTTTGTACTCATACAAGTTCCAATCCGTGGCAAAGGCTGTTAGGTATTTCGATTCTTCAGCTAGAGGTATCTGGTTGTACGCCTGATTCAGGTCAAGCATGGTAAAGAACTCGGCTTTCCGAAACCACGAAACACAAGAGTGAAGATCAGGAAGGGGCACAGATTGTAACACCACCTTACGATTTAAAGCCCTATAATCAATCCCAGGCTTGAAGCCACCGTGGGGTTTCGGCACCAGAAAAATGGACGATGAAGACGCCGACTTAGAAGGTCGAATTATACCATCCTTCAACATCTGATCGATGATCCCCTTAAGAGCCTTCATTATGGGTGGAGATAGCCTATAAGGCGGAAACGTAAGGACTCGAATCCGTAACCTCAATCTTGTATTCGATAAGGTTAGTAACACCAAGAGTATCAGAAAATACATCAGGAATGGACTGACACAACTTACGAATACTTTCAGCCTGCTCCGCAGGTAGAAGTCTAAGATCTAACAACATCTCATCCTGGGTAGGCGAAACAGATGAACATGACACATAATTACACTTTAAAAGGGGAATGTTATGGTTACGAACAAATTTGAAAGCGCACCACTTGCTCTGAATGTCGAGCACCAAACCAGTGTAAGACATGAAATCAGCCCCCAATATTACAGGGCAAGACAAGTTTTTAGCCGCAAACACTTTTATTCTTCAGGTGAATTTAGAAATACGAATTTTAGCAAAGATGAAACCTAAAATTTCTAATGGAGAACAGTTGTCTGAAACACATTTGACAGAAAACGAACAATAGTCGTTGGTCGTGCGTTTATGAGCGCGCGGCTGTGAGCTCGCATCCGGGAGAGAGTGGGTTCGAACCCCACTGTCGCCAGCCCTGAAGATAATTTGCCGTGGTTTCCCATTTTCACACCAGGCAAACGCTGGGGCTGTACATTAATTAAGGCCATGGCCGCTTCCTTCGCATTCCTAGGCCTTTCCTGTCCCCTCGTCGCCATAAGACCTATCTGTGTCGATGCGACGTAAAGCAACTAGCAAAAAAGAGATATGCACCTCGTATGAAAATCTACAAATACTAAACCAAGTGGCTAAGTAGCTAATACTACAAACAGTAACGTTTCCTTGTTTCCTTTTTATGTATACGTTGGTCCCACTTGGATTAAGGGGTTAATTAATAATTCTAGGAAATCATCATTAGAGTTAGGTTACCATTTAAATTTCACAACTATATTTCTTTCTTTTCAAAAAAAAATAATGTAAACGTATACTTTTTCTCAAGGCAGCCTCTGCATGAGAGGAAGAATTTCATAAAATAAAATAACAAACGGACGGACTGTGAGGTATGTGGAGAATCTGCTCACAAAAGAAAGGTTAGTGTTAGTGTTAGTGTTGATGGCCACGTGGTTAATGTAAGTGATTTAAGTTCAGATGCCAGTACTAGCTCTAATTGTGAATTTTTTCTTTAGCTTCCCTACGTGAAAGTTTTCTTCTTATTCAAAATGCTCGACAGCCCAACAATCAGAAAATTTCTTGAATGCATACGCTTGGCTGTTCATAGAAGCTCAGAGAACTGTCTGTAAGCTATGTTTGAAGGAAGAAGAAATTGGGTTGGGCATTGAAGAAGAATCAACGCTCCACGTTTCTAAGGAATGGGTGAATACTGGGATTACGTATTATGGAAGCAAGACGGCGGAATAGCAAACATCACTGAGGAACAACATATTTTATAGAACATTCTCAGAAAAAGTTGACCTTTACCAATTCCCATTTGTCAGCAACTTAGTAAACTGCACGCAAATACCAATACATCAGACAGTGTAGCAAAAATGCATTTCATATAACAAATACCCTGATTTAATAGATCAACGGGCAGACAATGGTTTGGGTATGGGTGTAGGACTCCAGAGTCGTTCAGCAGCCGCCAGTATAATTAACTGTATCAGTTCAGAAATGCAAATTTAAAAACGGCTATGCAAGGAAATAAATGCAGCCGATTCTAAATTGTCGATTTTTATAGATGAATCCGCAACAAATTCTCAAAAATAGATTTATATCCGTGCATCTCTCAGTGGTGATTAAACAATAATATTTTTCTTTAAATTGTTTGTCCTAGGGTCTGATTCTTCTGAAAATGAGGTGAATACCCCCGTTAACAGCTTATATTCTAGTGGTCTCTCACATTAACTTTTAGAAAAAAAATCGGTTGGTGTATGTGGTGATGGTGCGAGTTCTATGATTGGTAGACAATCTGGTGCGCTGAAATTACTGTGTCTGACCCTAATATTGTCGACTGGCATTGTCTGTGTCAAAAAGACAGATCTGAGTGTTGGTAATACCGTAAACTCAGTGAATGCATTTGAGATTCTTCATGGATCCCTAAAAAAATTATCATTATCAAACGAGCTTGGACTGCAAACTAGCAAAACTAGGGAGAATATTAGTCTGTGCGCTGGGTTGCCTCATCTCACATAGCTGTTGAGACAACTGCGAAGTGTTACAAAGCCTTGTACGAACATTTTATAATGGCATCAGATGATCAGAATCGCAGTTCTGAAGAGTGTTTAATGTATCTCTCTGTTCTTATATTTGTTCACAAGAGTTTGTGTTCAATCTAGCACTACTAACTGATGATTTTGATGAAATTAGAATGATTTCATAGCTTGTGGTGAAAAAAGTCAGATACATTTCTCCATAGACTGTCTGAGAAACTGAAATCTAGATTGCTGACAACAATTTCCTCCAACTGTTATTCTAAATGTGTTGCTGCCAATACAACAGAGTTCAATGCACTGATTGAACTAACCAAAGTACTGGAACATTCTACATGGCCAGTAGATGTAGATACCCGGTGGCTTGAGGAAGAGAACAAATTTGCATAACAATGTGAAAGGATCTGCCTACCATTGGACACGGTTCATGAAGACTTTACGAATTTCGTAGACAGTAAAGGTGAATGTGTGAAAGACAAGTTGAATATAGCAAAAATGGCTATATCAATATAGCCAATTACTAGTGCTCAAAACTCGCGGAATTAAAAAGAAGTGTTGCCAACCCAAAAATAAATGAACATAGATACAGTTATGAAAACCAAGAAACATAACACTTCTTTAAATCAAAATTTCTTCCGTCTTACACCAGAATGCATTGTCTCCGTTTTGTGATGACATCTATAGAGAAAAGTTCAAACTTCTTGAAGTAAACAAACACAAAGCAAATAAATCCAGTCAGTTTAGGCAACTTCAGAATAACATAATTACTCAACACTTCAATGGTGACACCTTCAGTTCAATGTCCCAACTTCATGCCGTCGCCGGGATGAATAGTGACACTCCGGATTTTTTTAAAATTCAGCCCCCTTCGTGGTGGGGGCAATGGGAGAGTGATGTATAAAAATAATCGAAAATAGTGTTGAATCCATAGTTGTCAGGGTCGCTGAGATGAATAGTGAGACTCCGAATATTTTATAAGTCCAAGTTCATCCCCCTTTGTGGTGGGGACGAGGGGGGATTGAGATATAAGAATAATCGAAAATAGTGTCGAATCCATAGTGTTCGGGGTCGCTGAGGTCGATTTTTTAAACCTCAAAGTTCAGCCCTCTTTAGGTTCTGGGTAGCGGGAGTGAGATATAATAATAATCGAATATACTGCCGAATCAATAGTTTTCCGGGTCGCTGTGATGAATAGTACCATTCCGGATTTTTAAAGTCTAACTTCAGTCCCCATTGGCATAAGCGGTGATAATGGGTGAAAAAAATGTCAAAAATGACGGAGATAATGGACGTGTGTATGTTCCAGTATGACTTACCACCCGGAAAACATACTGTTGGAGTAAGACGCCCCTAGAACCCTAGGGAAGCGGTTGAAGTATAATCCAGTCTATAACTTGAAAACTACTCGATATATTTCCACCAAACTTCATATTTAGAATCCACCTGTCCATGGGTAGGTTTTAGCGCAAATATCGTTTCTAAATCCCTGAAATGAGTGGCGAGTTTTACCAAACCGAAACCGTGATTTTGCACTCCCTCAAAGTATACACAGCCGAACGTGATGGAAATCTACCTGTCTTAATGAAAATTAATTTTTAAACTTTTTTCTCATGTGCATCATGTCGATAACAGGATTTAATAAGGGAGATATCATTAACGGACCGTTTTTCGGTACAAATCCCAGCGGACTTAACGCAAGAGCGGGTGCGTGTAAAGCGTACTTCTTACAACTTCAAAACTACTGAAGATACTTGAACCAAACTTTTTATATAGCATCCATCTGTCCAAGGGTAGGTCCCCTTGGTGTCCGTTAGTTAGTTAGTTAGTTAGTTAGTTAGTTAGTTAGTTAGTTAGTTTGTTTGTTTGTTTGTTTGTCCTTCTATAACTTGAAAACTACTGGATATATTTCCACCAAACTTCATATTTATAATCCACCTGTCCTTGGGTAGGTTTGAGCGCAAATATCGTTTCTAAATCCCTGAAATGAGTGGGGAGTTTTACCAAACCGAAACCGTGATTTTACACTCCCTCAAAGTATACACAACCCAACTTGATGGTAATCTACCTGCCTTACATACATACATACATACATTATCATTATAGACTGTTATGCCTTTCAGCGTTCAGTCTGCAAGCCTCTGAGAATTTACTAAACTTCGCCACAATCCTCGATTTGCAACTAGTGTTGTGGCCTCATTTAATTCTATACCTCTTATCTTTAAATCGTTAGAAACCGAGTCTAACCATCGTCGTCTTGGTCTCCCTCTGCTTCTCTTACGCTCCATAAGAGAGTCCATTATTCTCCTAGGTAATCTTTCCTCCTCCATTCGCCTCACATGCCCCACCACCGAAGCCGGTTTATGCGTAAAGCTTCATCCATCGAGTTCATTCCTAAATTAGCCTTTATCTCCTCATTCCGAGTACCCTCCTGCCATTGTTCCCACCTGTTTGTACCAGCAATCATTCTTGCTACTTTCATGTCTGTTACTTCTAACTTATGAATAAGGTATCCTAAGTCCACCCAGCTTTCGCTCCCGTAAAGCAAAGTTGGTCTGAAAACAGACCGATGTAAAGATAGTTTCGTCTGGGAGCTGACTTCCTTCTTACAGAATGCTGCTGATCGCAGAAATTTAAATTTGAATTTTGGCAGGAAATTTGAATTTTGGCGGGATATTTGAATTTTGGCGCGAGATTTGAATTTGTAAACAAAGCCACGTGCTTTTTGACAGCTGTCATCGAGAACAATGCATCGCTAACCTCACTGCTGCCATCTTAACGGGCCTAAACCTTAGTGGTAGCAACTCAACTTCACAAGCGCGAGATTTGAATTTGTAAACAAATCCACGTGCTTTTTATTTAACAGCCACGTGCTTTTTGACAGACAACAACGTATCGCAAACCTAAGTGCTACCATATTAACGGGCCTAAAGCTTAGTGGTACCAACTTAACGTCACTAGCGCGAGATTTAAATCGGTAAACAAATCCACGTACTTTTTTGACAGGGTAAACAAATCTACGTGCTTTTTGATAGCTACGTGCTTTTTGACAGACAACAACGAATCGCTAACCTCAGTGCTGTCGTATTGACGGGCCTAAACCTTAGTGCTGCCAACTTAACCTTACTAGCGCGAGATTTGAGTCGGTAAACAAAGCCACGTGCAGCTGTCATCCGCCATCTTTAATCCAGACAGAACAGTGCCGCACTCTTTAGCTTGATACCTTTGAAATGTGGAGGCGGCAAATTGCACGTGCTCTTGCTTGGAAACAAATCAACGTGCTTTTTTGACAGCTGTCATCCGCCATCTTTAATCAACAGAGCACCGTGCTGCACTCTTTAGTTGAAATGTGGTGGCGGCAAATTCTACGTGCTCTTGTTTGGAAACCAACCCATGTGCTTTTCTGACAGCTGTCATCCGCCATCTTTAATTCAGAGAGAACAGTGCTACACTCATTAGCTAGATACCTTTCAAATGTGGTGGCGGCAAATTCCATGTGCTCTTGTTTGGAAACAAATCAACGCGCTTTTTTGACTGCTGTCATCCGCCATCTTTAATCAACAGAGCACCGTGCTGCATTCTGTAGTTGAAATGTGGTGGCGGCAAATTCCACGTGCTCTTGTTTGGAAACAAACCCATGTACTTTTCTGACAGCTGTCATCCACCATCTTTAATCCAGAGAGAACAGTGCTGCACTCATTAGCTAGATACCTTTGAAATGTGGTGGCGGCAAATTCCACGTGCTCTTGTTTGGAAACAAATCAACGTGATTTTTTGACAGCTGCCATCCGCCATCTTTAATCAACAGAACACCGTGCTGCACTCTGTAGTTGAAATGTGGTGGCAGCAAATTCCACGTGCTCTTGTTTGGAAACAAACTATGTACTTTTCTGACAGCTGTCATCCGCCATCTTTAATCCAGAGAGAACAGTGCTGCACTCTTTAGCTAGATACCTTTGAAATATGGTGGCGGCAAATTCCACGTGCTCTTGTTTGGAAACAAATCAACGTGATTTTTTGACAGCTGTCATCCGCCATCTTTAATCAACAGAACACCGTGCTGCACTCTGTAGTTGAAATGTGGTGGCGGCAAATTCCACGTGCTCTTGTTTGGAAACAAATTCTACGTGCTCTTCAGCTCTCATCCACTATATTTAATCAAGAGAGCACCGTGCTGCCCCCTTTAGTTGAAATGTGGTAGCGGCAAATTCCACGTGCTATTGTTTGAAAACAAACCCACAAGCAGCCATCTGTAATCAACAGAGCATCGTGCTGCCCTCTTTAGCTTCTTACCTTTGAGGCGGTTAATTTGAAAAATTCTATTTGACAAGCTGCCATCTTTAATGAACAGAATATCGTGCTGTTATCTTGCGGGTAATTTTTACGTCACAGCTGTCATCCACCATCTTGCATTGCTAACCTTAGTGCTGCCCTCTTTAGCTACTTACCTTTGAGGCGGACTATTTCAAAGAATCTATTTGACAAGCTATCATCCGCCATTTGCATCGCAAACCTCATTGCTGCACTCTTTAGTTGAAATGTGGTAGCGGATAATTTGAAAAATTCTTTTTGACAAGCAGCCATCTTTATTCAACAGAGCACCGTGCTGCCATCTTTAGCTACCGCTATCTTATATCGCTTACCTCGGTGCTGCACTCTTTAGTTGAAATGTGGTGGCGGCAAATTCGAACAAGTTAAATCATACATCGGGGGGGGGGGCTAGAGTAAGCACGTGCTGCATTGATGACGTCATCGTGCATGTTTAGACTTGTTCGTTTTCTTAAGAGTAAGTCGGTGTAAAGGATGTGGTGGCGGCAAATTCGAACAAGTATATACATGCAACGGGAAAGCTAGAGTAAGCACGTGCTGCAGTAATGACGACGTCGTGCATGTTTAGACTCGTTCGTTTTCTTAAGAGTAAATCGGTGTATGGAATGCAATAAGTACAACATTTATGCGATTAAATATTTTTTTTCAATCTACTACAACAGTGTTCGTTTTGCTGCTGACGAGGTTGGTATGCTTCTTAACAACGTATGCTTCTGAAATGCCTCCTACAACATTTAAATTAAACAAAACATTTAGAAATATATTATACTAAGTATGTTATGCTTTACAGAGAAGATCATACATACACTTCCTACCTTGTTGTTATTCCTTTTCGGAATCATCATCATCATCATCATGAGGTACTAAAGAAAGTTCATTCATACACTGTGTACAGTGTTCAAACCTCGGATTTGGTTCATCCCAATCATCATCACCATTTTCTCCTCGATGCTTGTAATGTCGTTGACAAGTTCTGCATAAAGCTAATTCGATCGACATCTTACTGTGTGGAGGAAGGATGTCCCGAAAATTATGTACGTAAGAGGCAGCGTACGTAGATAAAAATCCTGGCGGTAAGTATGGAATAAGATGTTTTGACATCGAGGTTCTATGTTTATAGAACATCTTAATAGCCTCACTCACTCGTGTAAGATAAATAAGATGTTGCGTGTGAGCATGCAAACAGCATGCACATTTACAGTTTTATTCCATAGAGTACGATGTCGAAGCACACACTAATGTAAATGATAAGGAGCTATTCTTATTTATAATCGCGTAACAATATTCGTTAGCGGATGGTAAGTAACATCACTCATATGAATAATAAGACAATAGGCTGCTGTGTTAGCAGGAATGTTTTCAGACGTTTCAAATTCTAAACGAATATCAACTGGAGATTATTTTATAGATTCTTCATGATAAGAGCAGTGTATAACTACAATCGGTGCTTAAATTCTTGTGGTGTAAATAGCGGACGATCTTCTTTCTGATAATACGAGGATTGAAATTTACAAAACATATCATAGAGCATCCCAAACTTAATTTTCTCAAAGTTAATGTCTATGTTTTCGTAGGGATACGTAATTCCGTTGAGATATAGTCTAACGTGTCTTAATTTACAGTGATCAAACAGTGAGCTATCTTTTTCGTGATTGAATTTACGATTAGTTTGAAATCCAAAAATAATATACAAGGGCTTCTCAGTAAAACGTGATGTTTTAACAGCCCAGATATGCTTGTTTGTAGGTGGTAACACAGGATATTCATGCAGTTCCCAACTTCGAAAACGTATAGGTAATGGTGTATCATTTTCTACAATCTTCAGCAATCGAAGTTTTTCACGAGCAGATAAGGTTACATGTGGAATCCTCCACAGTATACGATGAAGTGTAATTTTCAATTCTACTGGTGTTTCTACTGCTTTAAGAGAATTGTAATCACTTCGATCACGGATTAGAATAAGCTCTTCTTTTGCGTTGATTATAATACGTGTAAAGTCTTCTGCGAATCCAAAAATATGTTTCAGTGATAACATACCCGTAAAAGTTCCATCCTCATTAATCATTCAGTTGTTAGTAGCTTTTGGACACCATCCTGCCATCCTCAAAAATTACTTTCTTCATCACAGAAAGAAGGGTAGAGTTTCATTGCACTTGTAATATCAACATTCTTCGTTCGATCTATTTCAACATTATTTACTTCATATCGCGTTTAAGAAAAGAGAAAAGCTAGAGCATGGTTGTTTAGTTGTGATGTGCTTAGTCCACTTCCATCCGACGTTTCTAGTCGTCCTTCAATATAGAGGTAGCTTTCATGTGGTAAGGTGTATACATCTTGCTGATTAATAATAAAATGAATTTCGTCATTGTTATTTAATCCAAACGTAAAAGGTTGATAGGAATGAAGCTCACTTCATACTACACCTTCACGAGTTTCTACTGTATTCGTAATGTCTAGCATTTCTTCCATTCTGTTGTAGTAGTGTATATCCTAAATCTTGGGGTATCTGCTTATGGGTATCTGTTAACTCGATGAGTCTCTGCACACATGTAGAATGTCTTCGGAATGTACACAGTGTTTTATAGATGTTTTTCATACTGGTTTGAGATGTAGTTTGTAAGCTACGTACGCGTGCCGATCTGAATGAATAAGCTAATTATGTTTATTTACAAGTCTAAGAGTAATGTTGCTAATGTGTTTTACAGACACAGGATGATAAAGAACACTGCTGGTTTCTCACAAATAGTATATCCACGTTCCTCTGTAACAATAAAGTCGTGCAGGACGTGTGAAGTTTGTAGATTACTATTCAAGTCTGTAATAATATTACAAGTAATGTTCACATGATAATCATCGAAGAGTGTTATAGGTTGATCAGACTCGTAACGTACGTTCGGTAGGAGCTCCCTCGATGAAAATCCAAGCAATGGTCCAATCGAATCAGGTTGTGATTTGAAGTCAATCTTAAATGATGATTCAATAACACATTTATTTGTAATGTTGCTTATAGTGATTGAGAACTTGTAATTATGATTACTAAAACTATCTTCTCCAAACTGATCAATTAACGTACTTTCAATATAGTCATGAATATCGTCTACTGAATAACTACCTGAGGGTAGTGTTAGCACATACTCATCGTAATAGAACTTGTTTACACCATCACGCACATTATAGATTTTATTGTAGCTTTCAAACGATACTAGTCCAAGACTATGCGGCTGATAGCTAAGTTCGATTGGTGGATTAAAATAGACGGTTATTTCAGGTTCTTCTCCACGTACAGCAAACGTTCTTTCACTGTTCGTCATCATGAAGACACTAATGCACTTTCTCTACTGTCTGGGTTTGATATAAGAACATAAGACATAATCGTCCGCACATGCGTTTTGCACACGGTTTTTATTGTAAACAATGTCCGCACTGCTTCCGAAATAACGTATGAGCTCAAAAGGAGGAGGTAAGTCTCCATAGCTATCAAAATGCCATACTTTAGATTTACGTTTTACATAAGCAACGTAATGAGTTCCAGGTCCACGACTGTCGTCCAAGTTAATTACGGCACTTTCACGTTCACGTGGGCGCGCTGGTAGTTGATCGCGCATATACACTCCTCGAAAATAATGAATTCCTAGTTGTTTAGTAAACGTAAAAACTTCATCATGCGTTAGAGCTCGATATGGCAGTGCATTCAGTAGACGTTCTTTGGAGAAATGTAGATACCAAGCCCTTTCTTGTATGGCGCTAGCTTCATGTTCATACCTTTGCCTCGTAACGCAATTGCCTCCATCGTCTTGTTATGACGTTCACTCTCTTTCAACTGTTGTTTCGCTTCTTCTACATCTTTGACAGTTCTCGCTACAGCACTAGCACCACCTAGCAATGACCCTAAAGCTGCTAAGCCAGCAAACAGCGCAGGAAGAAATCCTCCTCGTTTTGGTACAGGAATAATTCGTGCACGTTTACTAAATATTGCTCTGCACTTTGGAGAAATTCTCGCTCTTGCTGCGCGTAACGCCTTAGTAATAGATACACGAGGATTGTATTCCCCTCGAATAGCTTTTTGCGCAGCCTTTATAACATCTTTCCATCCAACAGTTTTTACTTTCTTCTTCTACTTCTTCATGTCGTTTGGATATCGTTGTTTCACCATGCTGGACACGACTTTACTAGTCAAGAGCAAATCATAAACTAACCGTTACCTCTTGTTTCGTTTAATATATATATATATTACTATTACGTACTTTATGATTCAGTTATCATGAAGATTATAAAGCAGCAAGACACGCTACCTGTTACCGACATTGTGCCACATCTCTTACCTAGTTCTAGTACAACTACAAGAAAACGTCATGGAACGTTGTTTCCTTTTACTGTTCGATGTATTATATCAGGTCCGTCGAGATGCGGGAAAACAAATCTTTTACTCACACTTATTACTTATGTAAATGGTGTACGCTTCGAGAATATTTACGTTTTCGCAAAGTCACTCTATCAGCCGCCATATACTATTCTACAAACTGTAACGCACGATCTAGTTAAAGATGGAATAAGATATTTTAAATTTAATTCGCATGAGCAAGTACCATCACCAGACGATGTGCTTCCTAATTCTCTTATGATCTTTGATGATGTCGCAACAGAAGAGCAAAACGTTATTCGTGCATTCTTTAGTATGGGTCGGCATAAATATGTTGATTGCATCTATTTGTGCCAAACCTATTCTCGTGTGCCTAAGCAGTTGATACGCGATAACGCAAATGTTATTGTGCTTTTTCGGCAAGATGAGCGCAACATGCGACATGTGTATAACGATCATGTTAACACTGATATGATATTCGATGACTTTAAACGTATGTGTTTTAAATGTTGGTCATTACACCGTTACAGATTTTTAGTTATTGATAAAGAAAGTGATGTACAGCATGGACGATATCGCATGGGTTTCGATCATTTTATATGCATTAACACAGAATTACAGTAACTACTTGATTAAAAACCATCATCATGTTAACATCTAGCAAGGAGATCACAAAACATATCATCCAAGCTCGAAACAATATTCGACGGAAATTTAAGGAGCTTAAACGTATTCAAGCAGACACGGATTTATTTTTAAAAACACAACTAAGTACACCACTCAAAGAAATTTTTAATTCTACTTCATTACCGCAGTCTACTTCAAGTTTTGCTTCTATGCAAACATCATATCATAAAGAGAAGCATGAAGAAGAAAAGCATGAAGAAGATAAGGAAGAGAAGAAGCAGGATGTAGATCAAGAAGAGGAAGAGGAAGATAAGGAAGAAGAAGAAGAACTTAATGATACTGAAACATACCATATTGCCCCAGGGACTTTTATTTGCATATTGCGCAACACTGTGGAGGCGTCAAATTTGAAAGACTTTGTTTGCGAAGTGGCAAGCAAACGGCTTTGTGCTGGGCCGCGCCCTGGAAGAGCGGCCGATAGCCAGGTTTGAATCGGCCTGTGGTTTGAAAGTTTGAACGAGGCTGTGGGAGTGTCGCGGCGTCACCTAACGGGCGGCGAGTTTGAAAGGAGCCAATGGCGAGCTGTGAAAGCGAGTCATAGAGAATTGCGCGGGGTTGCTAACTTCGATCATCACAGTGCCGACCTATTAGAAATAAGGGTGAAATCTGATAAATAACCCTGCTCCACGGTTTCGATACGCCTGATGAGTAGTAAATGAATTTAGACTTCTTTATCTGTTCATTCATCGGCTAACTTCTACATATATATTCGTGTGGATAGGTTATAACGGTTGTGGGCTTTGTCCTGAGAAAGCGGTTGAAACCTCGCGCTATAGCCAACAGGGCCACCCCCTCTTTTCGGAACGACGCGGGTGGGTCCATAAAACCAACAGTGGCTTGGGGAAGCGGGTCTGTCCTTTGTGAGGTGTCCGTGTTACAGAAGGTAGTCTCCGCACCAGTCGAGATCGCCATTTTCTTTGTCCGATATCAAAGTGCTACAGTGACGTTATTTCTTCATGATTGCTATATGAATATTATATACATAGAAGCGTGCCCAGACTACAGTAAAACGTATCACCCTGGTGTGAGTTACATTTAATAAATACGGGAGTTACAAGTCCGTATATGTGTATTTACCGCTACGCGTGTGACGCTTCGCTCTTACATCAAGTGCGGTAGGTACCACGTATGTGTGAACGCGGTAAATAAAAGGGACGATAGCTGTGCATACCGGGAAGATTGTCGTGAACTAATTAGCTGTATTACACGCCAACGTTTCGGGTCGGTTTCGCGATCGCGGAGAAAACGTGTTCGATCGTATCGTAATTGCTCTTGCATACGGACGGATCCGGGGCGCATTCCATGATACTACGACTCTGATCAAAGAATTGATCTTTGTCCAATTATGTGTGCTAAGCAATATCTCCTTAAATAGTGTGCGCGTATGCAATTGAGCAAGTGTAGTGTTAACCTGTTTTCCATTCATTGTAGGAGTGTTATCTGCAAGGACCATCATGGAAGCTACATGTGTAATTCATATCTTTTGTAACGCCCTCAAAGAGGATATGATGGCCGAGTAATCTCCTGACGCTGCAGTTGTGCGGATGGTGTGATTGCTGAAGACAACAAAGCTAAGTGGATATGTCGGATTTTTAAGCATGTGGGTAACATTTGAGGTCAATTCAGTTTCATCCAGTTTTTAGGGTAATATTAACGGTCAATGTCAATTTGCTAACGATGAATAATTATGTTATCAATAAAGCAGTGGGAGATCCAGGGCAGCATGCATGCTAGTGCTCTTATTTGTTGCTGTGATTCATGGTTAGTTTAGTTATGGGAAAAAGGGTTGTAAATAGGCAAAGTTAGGAGTGCGTGTGCATGCATTTTTTTATCCTTTCAGAGCATTCCAAGGTGTATGTGTTGAATGATAGGAAGGTGGATAGTTTCGTCATTAACGAGGCCAGGCCGCCTTCTCTTTGTGGAATAATTATCAGAAAAGACCAGTGTAGGCCTCTTATATTTCATCTGTGCGCGATTTCAGATATATATTCGCTGCCACAGGAACGCCACGACGTCGTCGTTGGGTAGTTAGGTTCTTCTAATGAGCAGAGACGACAGTAGATCGGGGTGGAGATTATTGCGAGGGTTGAGAGGCTGAGATCGCCTGATATATGACGCGGAAGTCAGATATGGATTTGAATGCCTGTAAACATGGCAAGGAAGGGATGTTAGCAGGGCAAGCTGCTTTAAACAAGGATGGGCTTGGATATGCCCGCAGAGTAAAGAGATAGAGTCGAGAATCGAACTCCCGAGCCGCTAAGACGGAAGGCCATGTGTAACGTTTTCCTTGAGAGCGATTTTTGCGGTATATGTATTGAAAGGTGAAGAAGAGATGTTTCTGTTGTCATAGAAGATTTTATAAACGGGAGAAATAATTAGTTTACGTAATAAGGCAGCAGTATTTAAGAGAGTAACCTTCTTTTGTTGTGTTAGCAAGTCTGGCTGGGATAGCCGTGAAGGAAGCAATTACCTGCACCCCGCCAAGTGTAAGCTGCACCCCGTTTGCCTGGAGTCCTTTGCGAGGCAGTATGAATCACTTTCCAGCTGCGTTCCGCTCCCATGAAAAGTGAAACTTACCACTAGTCAAAGGGGAATGTCCTGATCGCCCTGGCGGACAGGGGCGTGCCACTAATGACCTGGTGATGAGGAAATGCTCTGACTGCATGTATATATTTTCTTTATATTGTAATTATGCTGTTATTTTACAGGAGCTGTGTTTGTACACTTATGTACCTTGTATCGAAGTGCCTTGTCGTATCTGTTGTCAGTGTGTTGTGTCCTGACGAATTAATCTTTGTCTCTTAAATTTAGCCCGGAGCTAATTTTCTCTGGTGGTATGCAGCTTCAGGCTGGTTGTTTGTGACAGATCGGATCTGTCAGTAGAATCTGTGTAGTAGATAAGTTAGGATCCCTGGAATTTCCCTTATTAGGATTAGTAATTTTGTATATGTAAATAGGTGTATTATGGAATGAAACTGGCGTGACTTTCTCATTTCGAAGCATAGCTTGTGGACGGTCATAATCGAAATTCCCCTCGGGGAAATCGGCATATTCACTTGGCGGCGTTGCCTATAATTAACGATGTAGAACAGGCCAAGACTTAATATTTTGTTCTGTTATAAATTATTTGGTCGGTATTTGGACCGACGTATTTCAGTAATGTAATATGTAGTTGTTCTTAATGTGCACGGCACATTATGCTTTTATTATGACAGTTTGCGTCATGTTTTATTGTAGTTTGTGGAATTTCGATAGAATGAATATTAATTATGTGCTCTAGTGAATAAATCCATTTTACCCCTTTATCTGTCTCTTATTCACAACAAATGCAACTGCTTCCCATTCATATACACCATTGGTGATTATTTTTATAGAAGTTAGATTAAATTCTCGCCCTAGACCGAACGTAACCACGAAGCTCTAACCGACTGAGTCTGGCATTGCGATATTGATGGATGGGAACGGTTCATTTATGGCGCCCAACGTGGGGCGATTGTTATTTGGGCGGCGTCAGGTTCATTTCTGGCGCGATGCAACGTTGAGCGATTGTTATTTTGGCAGTTGTCTTATGTGCAGCGCCCGGTTCATTTTTTTGGTTGTGATGCGCGACTTTGTAGGCCTTGTGTAGGAGTATATAGTTCGGAATTTTGGGAGTGACCAGAGTGGTACCCAATATTTAAGTTAGGTAGATAATTCCGAACAGGCGCATTATAGATGACGAAGCCTGAGATTCTTGCTCGATACTCAGACGGAGTCATGGGAACTGGCAACCTAGCGTATTAGACAATTGAGTCTACAGTCCGGTATTCGATTATACTCATGTTAGTATACGGATACGAGAGGGCGAGGTTTCCGTGGAAATCGTATATTGTGTGAAAGTCTGTAATTCCTAAATATATAGATATACGTTGGGTATATATCGGCATTAAATTGAATTTTTATGTTAATGTTAGGATGTGAATAAGAGCATGATAGCCGATGATAGAGGTATGTCAAATAATTCAGTGATTCCATTGGGAACTCGAGAACTAGGAAAAGATTTCTCACTTGAGGCAAGTAGACGATGTGTATCCCTCAGATAAACTCGCCTATGGACATGACCTAAAAGTTTGTTCTGTGTAACAGATTTGTATAGCCGGAGATTTTAATTTTGTTTTTATTTAGATTAAGATAGGGACCCGAGTCAGCCTCAAACTCGGAGGAAACTTGTAAGTACAGTGGTATCATTGTCAAAGATTGAAGGTGTATGTATCATTGTTGTGGGAAGTACAATCCTTTAATCGGAGATAAGATGCAAATGTGGTTAAGCATTGATGTCTAATGCATATATTTGAGCCCAAATTAGCATAGACCTACATTTCTAGTAAACGGTTGGGGCTACATTGTAATTATCTTTTTTTATTATTTTTTTAATACACGCGAGGATTTCTGATTATTTTATCGCGATATTATGAGCACATGATAAGTATTCGTTAGGCAGATTCTGCATGGCGAATTTGTGAAGCCAGACTGCTTGTGTTTTTTTAACGTAAATGGCAGAAACTGGAAATTTTCTATATTAATATTAAAAATCTTGGTTCTACATCTAGAGACTCTCACACCGGAAGCATAACTGCGTAGTCGCATTCGTATCGAATATTATGGCTGTAACCCTCGCCGATCTTTTGGCGAAAATGGAGTTAGCGGAACAGGAAACAAGAAAACGTGAACAGGAAGCACGGGAGCGTGAGCATGAAGCACGGGAGCGTGAGCAGGAACGTATGCAGCGGATTGCGGATAAATTGGACTCGGTAGCTGCGGAAGCTGTGAGACGCGAACAGGAAGCTGTGAGGCGCGAGCAAGAAAATATGGCGAAGATCGCGAACAGACTTGAGTTAGTAACGCTAGAGGCCGAGAAACGTGAGCATAAGAACGTGAGTGAACTTACGGCGAAAATAGCACAGGGTAACGAGAAGCTCGAAGAAAAGTTAGAAACAGTTCAGAGGTGTTGTCAGGAGGGGATGAATCGATTAGAGAAACATATCGACGCGATAGAGGTTCGAACCGAGGAACAGATTGAACGAATGCAGAAAACCGTTGAGGAGCTAGCAGGGAAAATATCAGATGGAGACGAAAAGACAGACCAACGGCTAGAAGAAGTAACTAGTAGGTTAGATGAGGCACGGACAGAAATCGGTAAAAATCGGAGCGCAATAGAGCAGCTTAGCGCTGAAAATGAAACGAGGCTTTCATCGTTCTCGGAAGAAATTAAGAATCAGGTTGCCGAAGGGCAGCAGAAGAATGAAGAGAAAGTGGACTGGAAGTTATCTGAGACGATAAAGGAAAATGATGTCAAGTTGAAGAACCTGGAAGAAAGAGTTACGCGGGAGGTCACGGATCGAATCGCGGGTAAAGGCGAAGAGATTAAGAAGATAATTCTGGCGGACAGGGAGAACTCCAGAGCCAATATCAATGAGGTTGGTGCGACAATTGAGATATGGGCAGAACATAGTCAAAAGAACACAAACAAGCTGGCAAATGCAGAAAAGGAAATTCAGCACTTGAAGGATAAGATAGAATTAATCGACCTCAGGACCAGCAAGGAGATGGACAAATTGAAATGTTCAATTCAGCAGAGTCATATCGAGAGAGCTGCTAGCGACACCAATTAACCAGCGATGATGACCGATATAATTCACTTATCCCGCCCAGAAGAGAGAGCGTCCACTCCAAACGTAACAAATGGAGCGCCGATCTATAATATATTCCGTGCGTCGCCCGAGGAAAACCGAGGAAATTTAGTGGCATGGACGATAGGACTCCTAGAGCTTTTCTTCGTGAGATAGATGACTTTCTATCAGACGCAGGGGTGCCTCCTGATCGAAAATTACGTACAGTTGAAAAATTTTTGTCCGACACCGCCATAGAATGGATGCAGGCCTTCAAATATACGTTTAGCACATACGAGGAATTTAAGGTGGCTTTTCTCCGTAAATTTTGGGACGTTTCCTTACAGCAAGCTCTAAGGATGGAGCTATACGCTAAGAAATATCCGGCGACGATTCCGACGAGGTTTTCGAGTTATTTTGTGTCTCAAGTTATCAAATTCAGAGACCTTGATACGCCACCGTCCGAGTCTGAGATGGTCGCGGCCATCGCGAGGCAATTACCTCTCGAAGCGCAGAGAACCCTTATCGCGGCCAACGTCAAGTCAGCAGCAGAGGCTGAACGGACGTTGCGTCAACTTGACTTTACTTCGAGCCAGTCTCAGCCAAGAGTTAGACATACGGAAACAGTTCATATGGTAGATGTATCTAAGGATAGCAGCCCGCCGCGCAAGATAAGGAGAGGAGGAGACGTCCAGAATTCCGGGACACAGACTACGTCACGGGAAATACAAGGAGACGAAAATGGGCAACCACGGAGAGACCAATGGAGTTCTGCGAGTAATCATGACAACAGGAGAGGACCAGGAGGCAATTGGAATAGGAATTACGACAGAAGCCGAACTTATTCATATGGAGGAAATGGGCGTGCCTACAGGTACCGACCACGAGGATACATGACACAGAGACGTCCGTATAACCGAGGGGACAATAGGAATTTTCGTAGCCGTCCTAATGAATACGAGCAGGGACCAGGTGATAGAGAGAGACACCTAGAATCTCAATGGTATCTCTCCGAGCTCAGAGAAAGACAACAGCCCAGCGGACAATGGCAGACTGCTATCCAAGAAGAAATGGCTGGTCAAGGGCACGGCGCGGAAAGTATTGAGTACCGTAATTTCCGGGAGGCTCAACACAATGGACTGAATCCCCATGCGCCAGACTTTAACGCAAGAGAGAACGGAGCTAAAAAAAAGCTCAACAGTGGAAGGGGAAGATAGACTGAAAACGGGAGAGAAGAAGGACGGTGACCGGTGGGTCACAGTCTCGGTGGATAGCTGGATAATAAAACCAGATGACTTATTGGAGGAGAATGAAAATCTGAATCAAAATTATTTACGAAAATTACCTGTAATATATATTAGACTAGGAGGTCTTCGCGTCAGAGTTTTAGTAGACACAGGCGCCACCATAAGCGTTGTCTCACAAACTTTGATCAGAGAATTAAAGAGAAAAATGAAGGTTCCTATTATACCGATATCAAGGTTGAAGGTTCGAGGCATTGTACCCGACAGGACTACGATTTGCAAGGAGCAGGCCCTACTGGAGTTGGAAATAGGACATTCTACAGTGTCACATCCTTGTGTCATTTTGCCGCGCATGGAGTACAATTTAATTCTGGGAACCGACTTCTTAAGTACTTATAATGCAGTGATTGATATGGGGTTAAATAACATCAACTTTCGGATGGAGGAGCTACGTGAGAAGTTGCAACTGAACCAAGCGGAAGAGGAATTTAGTGAAGAACAGATCTGGACGACCGTGGCAGATGAAGGAAATGAAGATGATTATTTCCCGGCAGACTGGATCACCAATTGTGAAGAACTTAAAAAAAGTTTTGAGGTTATGATTGTCAATTTAGAAAATGACGATGAGGAGGCTAAATTTAACCAGTTATTGCCTACCAAGGAGGTCACGCGTGGAAAGCTACGGGAAATACTGGTGAAACATAAGACGGTGTTTGGTTCTAAACCTGGTAGAATACCAAATTATGAGTACAAGATTGTCGTGAATGATTGGGAGCCCTTCAAACAACGTCCCTACCCTGTACCGGAAAAATTATTTCCACAGGTGAAGGAGATTATTGATGATATGGAAAGGAACGGCGTTATTACTAAAGCTGCCAGTCCGTTTCTTAATCCAACCCTGGCCGTGCATAAGGCAAATGGGTCTCTTCGCGTTTGCCTGGATGCACGGGCTGTGAATAAGCGCCTAGTCCCCGAGTACGTTCAGCCACCCTTGATTAAGGACCTATTAAAGAAGTTTGGAGGGATGGAGTTCTTTGGAACTGTTGATCTGACGGCTTCGTTTCACCATATCGTTTTGGACCCAAGCACGAGTATGCTAACTGGCTTTATGTTCGACAATCAAACATATATTTTCCAGAGGTTGCCCTTTGGCCTGGCTAACTCAAGTTCGGTATTGATAAGGGCTTTGGAGAGCAATCTTAGTCCGGCAGTGAAGGAGTTTACGTTAAAATATATTGATGACATTATTTTTTGTTCCAAAACCTTAGACGAACACTTGAAGAAAATTGATCTTTTGCTGGAAGATTTAAACCGTTGTAATTTTAAAGTGAACCTTGAAAAATCACACTTCTGTCAACGAAGTACACTATTTCTGGGCCATGTTATCGATGGAGAGGGGATTAGGCCAAATCCTGTGAAAATTGCTGCCGTACAAAACTTCCCTAAGCCGACTCGAGTTAAGCATATCCGCCAATTTTTAGGATTATGTCAGTTCTTTGCGGAACACTGCATAGCATATACGGAGACAGTCGCTCCCCTGCAAGAACTGTTGAAAACCAACAATCGGTGGAAGTGGACCAATGTTCATGATGAGGCATTTCGCCAGACTAAAGCCATGTTGGCTAACGCAGTCAAGTTAGGCTACCCACAGTACGACAGACGTTTCTTCATTCAGACAGACGCATCAGGTGTTGGTATTGGAGCCATCCTCTTCCAAGAAACGCCAGAGAAAGAACATAAAACGACTTATCTTGCCTTTATGAGCCGAAAACTCCGACCCCACGAGTTGAAATGGACGACCACGGAGTTAGAGATGCTATCCATCGTCGTAGCTCTAACTCAATGGCGGAAGTATATTTACGGATTCCCGATCACAATCCGGACGGATCATAAGGCCTTGACGTTTATTCAAAAGTCAAATGTAGCTAGTGATCGTATTTGCCGATGGTCGTTGTTCATACAGCAGTTTGACCTAACCTTTGAGCATTATCCTGGCAAACTCAATGTGGTGGCTGACGCCTTAAGTCGAAACCCGAACCCCGAGGAAGCAACTATAAATCTCGCTGTACTAGGTGAAGAAGATCATACTATCCTTAATCGATTACCCGAACTTAAGCAAGAGCAGGAGAATTACCCACCTACCCGTCTCATGTTGGATTATTTTCGAAAGGAGATAGAACCCGGTACTGCCAGATTCAAAGATGCCCAGAAGAAGTCTTCATCTTATCACCTATTTAATAATCTCATCCATAAATTCATTGACCAGGACCATACTAAATTTCGAATTGTGGTTCCGCCCACGTTTCAAATTGATTTGATATGGCTAACTCACCATACTACCGGTCACGCAGGAATCGAGAAGGTGACAGCAGTACTTCAGGAGACATTCACATGGCCACGGATGAGGCGAATGGTGCAGCAGGTCCTGCGCACTTGCGATAAATGTCAGCGGGTGAAACCAAGTCCCTTCTTATTGAAGCAGGCTCCTAAACCAATTTTGCCTACTGCCCCGAAACAGCTGTTCGCGATCGACTATTTCGGGTCGTTACCTGCTAGTCGTCGCGGGATGAAGTATATACTTGTATGCCTCGATGTATTTTCCAAATTCGTAGCCTTATGTCCTGTACAAAAGGCAAATACACGGTCAGCTCTGAATCAGATTAAGAATAAAATTATACCCAAGATGGGTAAGCCTCAGAAAATACTAAGTGACCACGGGCCACAATTTACCTCTCCCGTATTCAAGCGTGAACTTGAAAAGCTAGGCATCCAGCACGTACTTAGCTCGATACGACACCCAGAATCCAATCCTAGTGAGAGAATAATGAGAGAGATCTCTAAATATTGTAGACTGTATATTTCAACGGAGCACTGGAAATGGCTGGATGTTGTACCGATTATCACAGAAAGTATCAACACGACGCGCCACGAGTCTAGTGGCCAGATCCCGATGGTCTTACAGCACAACGAATATCCGAATAGAGCCTGGCATAGCATTATTCCGTGTCCCGTTGACCCGCGCCCCTCACTCGAGATGTGTGTGAGAGAGACGGCCGAGTAGTTGAGGAGCCAGGCCGAAAGAAGAGCACGTCGAACAAGAGGGAAACGCTTTCATCGTCCTCTAAGGGTCGGTGAATTAGTATTGGTGAAGCGACCGAGAAGTTCGGATGTGTCCGCCCGCTTTTATCACAAGTTCGCGGAGTTGTATGTGGGACCTTATCGTGTAGTTCATGACTACGGGAATAATTCATATCGGGTCCGCAGTATGGACGGTACAGTGGAGAAAACTTTTAACACATCCAATCTGAAGCCCTACCATATACCGGGACAAATTAGAATCGATGAAATTCCAGAGGACGACCTAGAAGAAGACGACGACGACGACGAGGAGATTGAGGATGAGGCACGTGAAGGAGAAGGAGAAGAAGAAGAAGCGGACGGAGAGGAGGAGCAAGAAGTAGAGGCCGAAGACGTGAACGTGATAGCAAGTGAAGAATTAACTCACCTTCCGTCGCGAGAATGTAGTCAATGTGAAGGCAACGAGAGGAAATTCCAAGCTTTGTTGGAGATATACTGCGAGGCCAGGAAGAAGAAAGAGAGCCTACTCGCGGAACGAAACCTCCTATTAGCACAGATGTGTTAGATGAAGCACAGTGTTGATATAATAAAAAAAATATATGACTCCATTCTGTCTCCACATATTTTTTTACGGGGTGTTGGGAGAATGAAACATATATTGCCCCAGGGACTTTTATTTGCATATTGCGCAACACTGTGGAGGCGTCAAATTTGAAAGACTTTGTTTGCGAGGTGGCAAGCAAACGGCTTTGTGCTGGGCCGCGCCCTGGAAGAGCGGCCGATAGCCAGGTTTGAATCGGCCTGTGGTTTGAAAGTTTGAACGAGGCTGTGGGAGTGTCGCGGCGTCACCTAACGGGCGGCGAGTTTGAAAGGAGCCAATGGCGAGCTGTGAAAGCGAGTCATAGAGAATTGCGCGGGGTTGCTAACTTCGATCATCACAGTGCCGACCTATTAGAAATAAGGGTGAAATCTGATAAATAACCCTGCTCCACGGTTTCGATACGCCTGATGAGTAGTAAATGAATTTAGACTTCTTTATCTGTTCATTCATCGGCTAACTTCTACATATATATTCGTGTGGATAGGTTATAACGGTTGTGGGCTTTGTCCTGAGAAAGCGGTTGAAACCTCGCGCTATAGCCAACAGGGCCACCCCCTCTTTTCGGAACGACGCGGGTGGGTCCATAAAACCAACAGTGGCTTGGGGAAGCGGGTCTGTCTTTTGTGAGGTGTCCGTGGTACAGAAGGTAGTCTCCGCACCAGTCGAGATCGCCATTTTCTTTGTCCGATATCAAAGTGCTACAGTGACGTTATTTCTTCATGATTGCTATATGAATATTATATACATAGAAGCGTGCCCAGACTACAGTAAAACGTATCACCCTGGTGTGAGTTACATTTAATAAATACGGGAGTTACAAGTCCGTATATGTGTATTTACCGCTACGCGTGTGACGCTTCGCTCTTACATCAAGTGCGGTAGGTACCACGTATGTGTGAACGCGGTAAATAAAAGGGACGATAGCTGTGCATACCGGGAAGATTGTCGTGAACTAATTAGCTGTATTACACGCCAACGTTTCGGGTCGGTTTCGCGATCGCGGAGAAAACGTGTTCGATCGTATCGTAATTGCTCTTGCATACGGACGGATCCGGGGCGCATTCCATGATACTACGACTCTGATCAAAGAATTGATCTTTGTCCAATTATGTGTGCTAAGCAATATCTCCTTAAATAGTGTGCGCGTATGCAATTGAGCAAGTGTAGTGTTAACCTGTTTTCCATTCATTGTAGGAGTGTTATCTGCAAGGACCATCATGGAAGCTACATGTGTAATTCATATCTTTTGTAACGCCCTCAAAGAGGATATGATGGCCGAGTAATCTCCTGACGCTGCAGTTGTGCGGATGGTGTGATTGCTGAAGACAACAAAGCTAAGTGGATATGTCGGATTTTTAAGCATGTGGGTAACATTTGAGGTCAATTCAGTTTCATCCAGTTTTTAGGGTAATATTAACGGTCAATGTCAATTTGCTAACGATGAATAATTATGTTATCAATAAAGCAGTGGGAGATCCAGGGCAGCATGCATGCTAGTGCTCTTATTTGTTGCTGTGATTCATGGTTAGTTTAGTTATGGGAAAAAGGGTTGTAAATAGGCAAAGTTAGGAGTGCGTGTGCATGCATTTTTTTATCCTTTCAGAGCATTCCAAGGTGTATGTGTTGAATGTTAGGAAGGTGGATAGTTTCGTCATTAACGAGGCCAGGCCGCCTTCTCTTTGTGGAATAATTATCAGAAAAGACCAGTGTAGGCCTCTTATATTTCATCTGTGCGCGATTTCAGATATATATTCGCTGCCACAGGAACGCCACGACGTCGTCGTTGGGTAGTTAGGTTCTTCTAATGAGCAGAGACGACAGTAGATCGGGGTGGAGATTATTGCGAGGGTTGAGAGGCTGAGATCGCCTGATATATGACGCGGAAGTCAGATATGGATTTGAATGCCTGTAAACATGGCAAGGAAGGGATGTTAGCAGGGCAAGCTGCTTTAAACAAGGATGGGCTTGGATATGCCCGCAGAGTAAAGTATCCTTTCAGAGCATTCCAAGGTGTATGTGTTGAATGTTAGGAAGGTGGATAGTTTCGTCATTAACGAGGCCAGGCCGCCTTCTCTTTGTGGAATAATTATCAGAAAAGACCAGTGTAGGCCTCTTATATTTCATCTGTGCGCGATTTCAGATATATATTCGCTGCCACAGGAACGCCACGACGTCGTCGTTGGGTAGTTAGGTTCTTCTAATGAGCAGAGACGACAGTAGATCGGGGTGGAGATTATTGCGAGGGTTGAGAGGCTGAGATCGCCTGATATATGACGCGGAAGTCAGATATGGATTTGAATGCCTGTAAACATGGCAAGGAAGGGATGTTAGCAGGGCAAGCTGCTTTAAACAAGGATGGGCTTGGATATGCCCGCAGAGTAAAGAGATAGAGTCGAGAATCGAACTCCCGAGCCGCTAAGACGGAAGGCCATGTGTAACGTTTTCCTTGAGAGCGATTTTTGCGGTATATGTATTGAAAGGTGAAGAAGAGATGTTTCTGTTGTCATAGAAGATTTTATAAACGGGAGAAATAATTAGTTTACGTAATAAGGCAGCAGTATTTAAGAGAGTAACCTTCTTTTGTTGTGTGAGCAAGTCTGGCTGGGATAGCCGTGAAGGAAGCAATTACCTGCACCCCGCCAAGTGTAAGCTGCACCCCGTTTGCCTGGAGTCCTTTGCGAGGCAGTATGAATCACTTTCCAGCTGCGTTCCGCTCCCATGAAAAGTGAAACTTACCACTAGTCAAAGGGGAATGTCCTGATCGCCCTGGCGGACAGGGGCGTGCCACTAATGACCTGGTGATGAGGAAATGCTCTGACTGCATGTATATATTTTCTTTATATTGTAATTATGCTGTTATTTTACAGGAGCTGTGTTTGTACACTTATGTACCTTGTATCGAAGTGCCTTGTCGTATCTGTTGTCAGTGTGTTGTGTCCTGACGAATTAATCTTTGTCTCTTAAATTTAGCCCGGAGCTAATTTTCTCTGGTGGTATGCAGCTTCAGGCTGGTTGTTTGTGACAGATCGGATCTGTCAGTAGAATCTGTGTAGTAGATAAGTTAGGATCCCTGGATTTTCCCTTATTAGGATTAGTAATTTTGTATATGTAAATAGGTGTATTATGGAATGAAACTGGCGTGACTTTCTCATGTCGAAGCATAGCTTGTGGACGGTCGTAATCGAAATTCCCCCTCGGGGAAATCGGCATATTCACTTGGCGGCATTGCCTATAATTAACGATGTAGAACAGGCCAAGACTTAATATTTTGTTCTTTTATAAATTATTTGGTCGGTATTTGGACCGACGTATTTCAGTAATGTAATATGTAGTTGTTCTTAATGTGCACGGCACATTATGCTTTTATTATGACAGTTTGCGTCATGTTTTATTGTAGTTTGTGGAATTTCGATAGAATGAATATTAATTATGTGCTCTAGTGAATAAATCCATTTTACCCCTTTATCTGTCTCTTATTCACAACAAATGCAACTGCTTCCCATTCATATACACCATTGGTGATTATTTTTTATAGAAGTTAGATTTAATTCTCGCCCTAGACCGAACGTAACCACGAAGCTCTAACCGACTGAGTCTGGCATTGCGATATTGATGGATGGGAACGGTTCAATACATCACCATCTAAGCGTGTTGAGTTTTTAACTACAGATGTTACTGCTGAAACACCTACTACATCGACGCAAAATCTACCATCTTTGTCTGAGGTTATGATTACACCAGAGTATCGCAATCAGTTTAGAACTTTTATTCAAGATACCTATGGATCTCTCTTTGCACCTTATACAGAAAAACGTTTTACAGGACAAACTGACACTACCTACGGTATTCGCTACGAAGATGACTGTTTCCGGATAGGAAATTCAAATGTTAAGATTAATAACAACAAACTCATTGTAAAATTTGTTACCTATAAACCTACGAAAGGACTCTTAGAACTTCTTTTCTCACGAATACCTGACAAGGATATAATTTTACAAGATGATCTTAAAAAATATAAAGCAATACTTTTTGCTACTGATGGAACACGACGTAATTACAAGAGAACAGAAGCTGTAAATGCGAATAAGAGTTACAAGTATCGTGAGTTTATTTCTAAGCTGTTTCCGACTGCACGTAGTCTTGATGTTATCTACAAGCCTTTGTTGCCGTATGTGGATGTAAGATACTGGAATGACCCAAACTTACTCGTTGAACGATTACAAGTTTTAAGAGCATCGCAAGAGGCTGGTCACACTGGTCACGGATCAGAAATTCTAGAAATAGAAAGAGAACTACGTTATGCCGGTATTATTTTGTAATGGCTCGCCAAGAGAAGATCTCACCTGTAAAGGTAAACATCGCACATGAGTTACATAAACCAGCACGTCGCACCTACTGTCGTAGACGCGTTATTACACGAGGAAAAGATGATCTCTGGCAAGCAGACTTAGTAGAAATGATTCCATATGCCTCTAGTAATAAGGGGTATAAGTATCTACTTACTGTTATCGATGTGTACTCGAAGTTTGCTTTTGCACAACCCGTGCGTTCTAAAACAGCAGCTCAAGTTAAAGAAGCATTTAAACATATTGTTGAAGAATCGAAACGCTGCCCAAGGCTTCTTCAAACTGATCAAGATAAAGAGTTTTACAACAAGGATTTTTCTTCTTACCTCAAGTTACTTGGCATTCAACACTACTCTACGTTCAGCAATCTCAAGGCAAGTGTTGTAGAACGCTTTAGTCGTACACTCAAAACAATGATGTGGCGAGAATTTACAGCGCAAGGTTCATATCGTTGGATTGATCTGCTACCTAGACTTTTATCTACCTACAACGATACACCTCATCGCACTATCGGAACAAAGCCACGTCTTGTTACAAAGAATACACCTCGTATAAATGCTATTCATCTTGTAATTAAAACAGCTGATCCACGTCGCCAGCGCTTTAAAGAAGGTGATTTTCTTCACATCAGCAAACACAAGTCTATCTTTGCAAAAGGATACACACCTAATTGGAGCAATGAAATTTTTCAAATCAGAAATGTTAAGCTTACTAATCCAGTTACGTATTTATTTCGCGATCTCAGAGGGCAGCCTATTGAAGGAGGATTCTACATCGAAGAACTGCAGAAAACAAAATATCCTGATCACTATTTAGTTGAACGTGTTATTCGACGTCGTGGCAATAAACTGTATGTTAAATGGCTTGGTTTTAATAACAGCTTTAATTCATGGATTAATAAAGAGGATGTACTTTAAATCTTATGTGTTTCCTTTAAATCCTCTACGTTTCCTTTCTTCTAAGTCACTAGGACATGCTGTAGGATTAAACAACACCTGTAATATGTTTTGACAATTCATATTTATTTTAGACTATATATACATTTTTATCCTTTGTTTATTTTACGGTTTTTGTCACTCAGTTTTCGTTTTATTACACCAACAACGACAAGTGCTGCTATCTTCTGAGCAGCAAAAGCACTAGGTAATAACACACACACACAGCATAACTTTACGAAGCAGATTTTAACAGCTACACGACATACTCTATGCAGGCAGCATGTAACTTCGTGTCAGGCGAACGTGTTCTAGGGCCGCAGGGGAGATGAAGCACGAAGAGAAGAAGATCAATCACTCTATTGATGAGTCCACGCCCAACATGCTTCCTCATCTTTCTCCCAGCACGTTTCTTCACCTTTTCCTTGTTTACTCTCTCCACAGCCATGATAAGTGTTTATAAGCGAAGACAACTCGTTAGTTTTAGGTCCGTGATACAGTTTAATTAGTTGACATGTACGGCACTGTCTCACAGAAGGTCTTCTACCTAAACTCACGTGTTCATGATGTAAACTACACGTTTGAAGCTCTGACAAAACAGGATCTTGAGTCCACTCACGAGGCACCTTATCCCAAATCTTCTTTTCAGCATTTGCAGCTACATTAACCAAAAATGCCTTTGGTAATGCATTTAACTCTTCTTCAGTAAAAGTGTTTAGTTTCTTTTTGCATGCATAAAACTTTACGATCGCCTTTTCAACTGCGTTACACTTAGTATCTGTTAGAAATGACATGATGTCTTTACTCTACAAATGTTTCTTTTACACTAAGGTTATTTCGACACTGCAGTTTACATATGTTGTTCACTTCCCGGCATGCACTGCAACACAACCAATCAAAGAGCATGCATACATGTTGTAAAGACTGTTTACTTGTTTTTCTACTATGCTCTTTCGGAAGAGTTTTAAATGATGGACACCCCAATTCATTAATGTCGATAATTTCACACGATGATGGTAGAAAATCACGCAACCATTCTTTCTTTTCACAACCCTTTAAAAGAACAAGATCTGCTCTTGACAAATGTGCATTCATCATTAAAGGTAGAAAACGATAAGGTATTCCTTTTTCTTCCCACTTCAAACCTAAATTGTTTTCAATCCACTGAGTCTGCTTTTTATCTTCATCTGTTTGCAAACAGTAAGGGAACGGTGGACTAAATACTAAACTAACAAGTTTTGGTGCCCACAACACACTGCAATCTAACACAGCCACCTCTTTAAACACAAATTTGTTTCCGTTTACTTTAAAGCCTTGCACATCAACTATTCATGTTTTCGTCATGTTTGCACTCCACTCTCTATCACTGTTTCTCGAAGACTAAAGCTTTTAGTCAACGAACGGGTTTAAACATGCACAATAACGTCATCACTGCAGCACATGCAAACTCTTGTTTTTATGATGCATACTTATTGCATTCCTTTACACCGACTTACTCTTAAGAAAACGGACAAGTCTACATATGCATGATGACGTCATCACTGCAGCACGTGCTTACTCTAGCTCCCCCGATGCATGATTAAACTTGTTCGAATTTACCGCCGCCACATTCCTCTACACCGACTTACTCTTAAGAAAACGGACAAGTCTAAACATGCATGATGACGTCATCACTGCAGTACGTACTTACTCTAGCTTTCCCGATGCGTGATTAAACTTGTTCGAATTTAACGCCACCACATTTCAACTAAAGAGTGCAGCACCGAGGTAAGCGATGTAAGATAGCGGTAACTAAAGATGGCAGCACTGTTCTCTCTGGATTAAAGATGGCTGCTTGTCATAAAGATTTTTCAAATTATCCGCCACCACATTTCAACTAAAGAGTGCAGCACTGAGGTTTGCGATGCAAGATGGCGGGTGACAGCTTGTCAAATAGATTTTTTTTCAAAGGTAAGTAGCTAAAGAGGGCAGCACTAAGGTTAGCAATGCAAGATGGTGGATGACAGCTGTGACGTAAAAATTACCCGCAAGATAGCAGAACGATGCTCTTTTCATTAAAGATGGCAGCTTGTCAAATAGAATTTTTCAAATTAACCGCCTCAAAGGTAAGTAGCTAAAGAGGGCAGCACTGTTCTCTCTGGATTAAAGATGGCTGCTTGTCAAAAAATAATTTTTCAAATTATCCGCCACCACAAAGAGGGCAGCATGGTGCTCTCTTGATTAAAGATGGTGGATGACAGCTGAAGAGCACGTAGAATTTGTTTCCAAACAGGAGCACGTGGAATTTGCCGCCACCACATAGAGTGCAGCACTGTTCTCTCTGGATTAAAGATGGCGGATGACAGCTGTCAGAAAAGCACATGAGTTTGTAGAGCGCGTAGAATTTGCCACCACCACATTTCAACTAAAGAGTGCAGCACTGTTCTCTCTGGGTTAAAGATGGCGGATGATAGCTGTCAAAAAAAGCGCATAGGTTTGTTTCCAAACAAGAGAATGTAGAATTTGCCGCCACCACATTTCAACTAGAGAGTGCAGCACGGTGCTCTCTGGATTAAAGATGACGGATGGTAGCTGCAGCACGGTGCTCTCTGGATTAAAGATGGCGGATGATAGCTGTCAAAAAAAGCGCATTGGTTTGTTTCCAAACAAGAGAATGTAGAATTTGCCGCCACCACATTTCAACTACAGAGTGCAGCACGATGCTCTCTTGATTAAAGATGGCGGGTGGTAGCTGTCAAAAAAAAGAACGTGGCTTTGTTTCCAAACAAGAGCATGTGAAATTTGCCGCCACCACATAGAGTGCAGCACTGTGCTCTCTTGATTAAAGATGGCTGCTGTCACGTGGAATTGTCTGTCAACAGAGTGCAGCACGGTGCTCTGTCGATTAAAGATGGCTGCTATCAAAAAGCATTTTTCAAAATATCCGCCACCACATTTCAAAGGTAAGTAGCTAAAGAGGGCAGCACTGTGCTCTATAGATTAAAGATGGCGGATGACAGCTGTCAAAAAGCACGTGGATTTGTTTATCTTACGCTAGTGAGGTTAAGTTGGTAGCACTAAGGTTTAGGCCCGCCAAGATGGCAGCACTGCCGATGACAGGTGACGTATTTGCAGCTTCCGCGATAAAGAGGGCAGCACGGTGCTCTCAGATGGCGGATGACAGCTGTCAAAAAAGCACGTGGATTTGTTTATCTCACGCTAGTTAGGTTAAGTTGGTACCACTATGGTTTAGGTCCGTCAAGATGGCTGCACTGAGGTTTGCGATACGTTGTTGTCTGTCAAAAAGCACGTGGCTGTCAAAAAACACGTGGTTTTTTATCTCGCGCTATTTAGGTTAAGTTGGTACTACTGAGGTTTAGACCCGTCAAGATGGCAGCAGTGAGGTTAGCGATGCGTTGTTGTCTGTCAAAAAGCACGTGGCTGTCAAAAACACGTGGCTTTGTTTACCGATTCAAATCTCGCGCTAGTTAGGTTAAGTTGGTACCACTGAGGTTTAGTCCCGTCAAGATGGCAGCAGTGAGGTTAGCGATGTGTTGTTGTCGATGACAGCTGTCAAAAAGCACGTGGCTTTGTTTACAAATTCAAATCTCGCGCCAATATTCAAATTTCCCGCGGGAGGCGGAGGGCTCTCCCGAGAGCCGGAGGCGGAGGCGGCGCCCGAACCATCCAATTACACTACTAACGGCAAACTCCTGAACCTGGCAAGTTTTGGTATTTACAAGGTATCAAAGGATATAATCTAATGAAATACTATTACTTACTGCATCAATTTTGTGAAACATGTTGATTCTGTGTGTTTCAACGCATTGCCTTGGACATTGTGATTATGACATCTACCGTAGTGTTTAGAAAATAACCTGTACCAAGGAGAATAAGCGACCTGTACAAAACAACGGATTGCACATCGTTATAATGAAAAGTAGCGTCATCTAGTGTGACATATGAGAACTAAGATCCATGGCACGGAAATTCTAACACGGTTACATTCGTGCCGCATGATTTAGAAGGCGGAAATTAGACGGATTTGACACGTAAAGACGACACCAGTCATTCGTATTAATCTCTACAAATGCAACATGGATCCCGTTACAAAGAGAGCTCTAATGAAGAAAAGATCCGTTCTTAAAGCCGGTATAACACACATACAAAGCTTTGTGAGCTCAGAACTTGATACGGCAGACACAACTTTAATCGAAGTAAAACTGAATAGGCTACTTTCTCTTAAGGAAGATTTCAAATACATTCAAACTGAACTCGAGTTAAAGGATGACGAAAATATCGATTCACATATCGATTACCACTAGGAATTCGAAAATAATAGCGATCTTCTGGAAGCTAAGCTTAGAAAGGCTATCATTTCCCAGACTTCACATTTAGCTGACGAAGTAGGTTCTCTTTCAACCAATGATGTAGGAAGGCAAATAAAATTGCCAGAAATCAAGCTCCCTACATTTGACGGTACATTAACAACTTGGCTTCACTTCAGGGACACCTTTCAGAACCTGATAGTTAATAACAATGATCTGTCAAATGTTGAGAAGTTTCATTACATGTTATCCTCGCTTAAAGGAGAAGCCAAGGATGCTATTAGGAATATTGGCTTTCAGACTCCAATTTTACTGTAGCTTATGAACTTCACGTGAGCAGGTATCACTCGCCAAAATTAATAGCTGCTGAATATATTAAACAGATCCTAGAATCCTCGGGTAAAGTATGTTCAACCGAAACAGAGCTACGCCAACTCGTAAATAAATTCCGAGGTAGCATTGATGCGCTGAACGTACTAGATACTAAGATAAGCATTCTAGATCTTCTCCTAAACGAGCTCTTACTATCGCGAGTGGATAAGAAATTGAGACTAGAATTCGAAAATAAACATTCTCATTTCGAAGCTGTAGAGTTTAAAGAACTTGTTAAGTTCTTGGAGAGACGTTGTCAGACATTGCAACTTTGTGCTTCCAACCCCTCTTCCAGTCTATCGCAAAACCATCAGACAAGTTCAAGGTCAAAAATCGCAGCTCAACAGTCATACATTACAACGTCAAGACAATGTTGCATCTGTTCAGATGAACATCAGCTTTATAGGTGCCCAGACTTTCTTAAATTAGATTGTGATGAAAGGTTCAAAGTAGTAAAGGATAAAAATCTATACAGCAACTGCCTGAGCTCATCTCACACTTGGAAGGCATGTACATCAAAAACATCATGTAGATTATGTAACAAATATCACCACACGTTGTTGCATCATGAGACTGACCATATATCATCTCCCGCAAATCAAAACAACAATCCACAACAATCAACTTATCATTCTCTGAGAAGCACATCGAAGAATCAGATACTTCTGAGTTCGGCTTTAGTAAAGATCAAGGACGGTCAGGGAAGATTCCATTTAGTTCGTGCCATACTCGACAATGGTTCGCAGAGTAACTTTATATCCGAACACATGCTGCAACAACTGAGACTGAAAAAGAAAAAGACCAGCGCCATAACACTGCAAGCTTTTGGTGAACTCACATCCCAAGCAAACACAGCAATGAATATTGAGGTTCACTCAAAAATCAACGATTATCACTTCAACATGGAATGTATTGTTCTTCCCAGAATAACTGGCAATATACCTGTCTCACATATCAATTGCAAGAACTGGAACATTCCACAAGACATCACTCTCGCTGATCCTGACTTTCACATCCCTCAGGCTACCAATTTACTGATTGGCGCACAGTTTTTCTTACAGCTCCTGCAACCCGGAAGAAAAAGCCGACAAGGGTAACCATGCCTACAGAACACACAGCTAAGATGGATTCTCAGCGGAGAATATTCACAACTCAATCGAGAAAGGGAAGAGGAGACACCAACCAAGTCGCTCTTTATCAGATCTGACCTCAACTTAGAAATACAAATTCAGAAGTTCTGGAGCCTCGAGGAAGTGAACCATGTTACACACTCACCTGAAGAGAAGGAATGTGAAGCCCATTTCAAGGACACCACAAGAAGAGATGAAACTGGGAGATTCATCGTAGAGCTACTCCTTAAGAGAGAGTTGCAACTTGGAAACTCAATGCAGACTGCCAGCCGACGTTTTCATCTATCATAACCGGAAACTACAAACTCAAGACGACCTTCGTAAAAATTACATCACCTTCATGAGAGAGTACCAGACCCTTGGACACATGACGGAACTTCAGTCAGAACCCGTTGAAGGAGAAAGATATTATATGCCTCATCACGCTATTGTCAAGCATTCTAGCAGCACTACTAAAACAAGAGTCGTATTTGATGGATCAGCAAGAACTGACAACGGTACTGCCTTAAACGATATCTTAATGGTAGGACCTACAATTCAAGAAGATCTTTGCTCAATAGTTATGAGATTCCGCACTCACAACATTGCTTTCACCGCTGATATTGAGAAGATGTACCGCCAGAGAATGGTTCATCCTAAACATCGACACTTACAGTGCATCCTATGGAGAGAACATCCTCAAGATAATCTAAAATCTTATGCTCTTAACACTGTCCCATACGGCACGTCTGCAGCATCGTTTCTGTCCACAAGATGTCTCCAGCAATTAGCACTCGAAGAAGCGTCCGACTTCCCGAGAGCGGCCGCGATCCTCAAACGTGACTTCTATGTTGATGACTGTCTTTCTGGAGCAGATACTTTAGAAGAAGCCCTGGAGCTGCGAATCGAGTTACAACAGCTTCTCAGTCGTGCAGGGTTTCCTTTGCGAAAATGGTTTTCCAATAGCCCTAAATTACTGAACTCCATCCCAGAAAGCTTACGAGAAACCTAAGCACTCGTTAACTGACAACGTTAGTGACATGGTAAAGACATTAGGGTTGACTTGGCATCCATCCACGGACAAGTTTCAAATAAACTGTAACGCAAATTTTCAAGAATTAATGGGTGATACGACGTTCACAAAGAGAATGGTGCTCTCAACGATATCCTCAATTTTCGACCCACTCGGATTTATAAGCCCTGTAGTAATCAGCTTCAAGGTTTTCATGCAACGTCTCTGGCAGGAAAGGTCAGGATGGGATGACCCTTTACCAGTAAACTTACTTGATATTTGGTTGAAATTATATGATCAGATCCCCACGCTTAATAGCATCAAGGTCCCAAGGTGTGTTCTCGCTGAAGGGAAAATCAAGTCCATAGATATCCATGGTTTCTGCGATGCTTCACATCACGCTTATGGCGCCTGTATTTACGTGAGGTGTGTGAACAACAAGGGTGACGTTCTTATCAGATTGTTATGCGCAAAATCGAGAGTCGCACCTTTAAAGCAAGTCTCAATTCCCCGACTAGAATTGTGTGGTGCCTTACTGCTCTCCTATCTCCTGAAGAAAACACTTGCCTCTCTACAACTGCCATTCACTAAGATGCAGCTTTGGACTGACTCGACAATTGTACTAGCATGGTTAAATGCGTGCCCCACTAAATGGAAGACGTTCGAAGCAAATAGGGTTGCAGAAATTCAAGAAATTGCTCCCTCGAATCACTGGTCTCATGTTAAATCACAGGATAACCCAGCAGATCTCGTCTCGCGAGGCATTGAACCAACAGACATGAAGAACAACATGCTGTGGTGGCACGGTCCAGCCTGGCTATGCTTAGACCCCTCAGCTTGGCCGAAACAAGAAACTGTCTCCGACCCTAACAAGATACCAGATAAAAGAATATTAACTTCACTTGTTATTGTGCAACATAACGACTCATTTCTAAACACATTCTCTTCGTTAAACCGACTACTCAGGACGATTAGCTATTGCCTCAGATTTGCTTCAAACTGCAGGAGAAACCCCGATGATCGCGACATGTCCCCGTTAAGGCCTCAAGAAATAAATAATGCCCTCAATGTATGTATCAAGATTATTCAAGCAATATCCTATCGTGAGAAATTCGTTGCCTAGAGCAAGGAAAGAACATTCACTCAGCTAGCAAAATTAGGAATTTAAGCCCGACTCTGGACTAACATGGCTATCTTCGTGTTGGTGGAAGACTGTACAATGCATCATCCATCTCTTACGAAGCTAAACATCAACTTACATTACCTCCCAAGCATCACCTCACGAAACTTATTATTTTAAGTGAACATCAAATATTACTCCACGCTGGACCCCAACTCCTGATATCATCATTACGTGGGGGATATTGGATTCCAAGAATTCAACAAGTCGTTAAAGGGTGCATTCATTCATGCTTGCCATGCTACAAATTAAAATTGACAACAAATCAACAGAAGATCGGAAATCTTCCCAAAGAAAGAATCACTCCTGCAAGACCATTCCTGAACGTAGGGGTAGACTATGCTGGTCCATTTTTTATAAGAATTGGAACACTGCGAAGCAAACGAACGGGCAAGGCCTACGTCGCCATCTTCACTTGCCTTGCCACAAGAGCTGTACATTTGGAAGTTGTCTCAGACCTTACAGCGGATGCATTCATGGCCGCACTGTGACGTTTCACGTCACGCAGAGGATGTCGATCAAATATCTATAGCGACAATGGCACTAACTTCGTCGGTGCTGCAAGGGAGCTGAAAGAACTGCAAGAATTTCTCCAAGATTCTGATCAAAACAGAAATATTGTCGAAGCTGCAACCACAAAGGGGATCGCCTGGCATTTCTTCCCTCCATCAGCACCGCATTTCGCGGAGTTTGGGAGTCCATGTGAAATCTTTCAAGTACCATCTGCGAATAACTATGGGTAGCACGGTGATTAACTTTGAAGAATTAACTACCCTTTCTTCCCAAATAGAGACCTGCCTGAATTCTCGTCCTCTAACAAGACTCAGCGACGATCCTACAGTCTTATCTTGTTTAACCCAATCTCATTTTCTAATTGGGGAACAAATTACTGCACTTCCTGATCATGAACTTGTTCACGGTTCCATAAACAGACTTTCCAGATGACAACATCTTCAAGAGATGACCCAGGACTTCTGGAAACAATGGCATAGGGAATATATTAACACTCTGCAGCAGCGCCACAAGTGGACTGAGAAACATCCTAATCTTCGAATTGGAGATCTTGTGTTCATCAAAGATGGCAACCTACCACTTCTGCAATGGCGAATGGGCATAATAGAGTCTGTTCATCCTGGTGAAGACAACCTCGTACGGGTCGCCACTGTGAGAACAAACTCCGGTATCATAAAACGATCCATCAAGAAGTTGTGTGTTTTGCCTGAGAATGAGAAAGAATACTTAAAGTTTCGAGTTACACAGTGATGTGATTTATACCTTTATGAACTCCCTGACTATCTGTGTTATGTGTTTATTCCTGAAGTGAATTATCTTTCTTTTTCCCTTCTTAAAAGACCAGTGCCTTTTGGTGGCCGGTATGTTTGGGAAATTTTTACCTTTTCTTGTAAATATTTGTGTTGGTACATATATCAAACAGTTAAATGTTAATAAATATGGTGTTCGAAGATACATTCCCAACAGCAGGCAAGCTTGCCCTCAGATTTCATGGGCCATGTATTATTTTGGACTTCTTAACTCCTGTCACTCTTTTGGTCTGCAACCCAGCCATTGAGAGGATATTTAGAGTTCACTTTCGCAGATTAAACCGGTATAATCGTTTGTTTTTCAGTATAGGCCAGTATGTCATGGCAGTAAGAAATCAGTTATATTTCTTCGGCGTTAGTTCTGTATTTTTTTAAAAAATATCAGTTTGTAAGGTATATGGGGAGGCCTTATACTCCTCCCATATCCACCTACGGGCAGTATCTTGTGCATATACTAAATCCTGTACAACCTTCACCTCTAGTTAAGTTTATTTTATCCCGTTTCCCGTATCTCATTACCTTATCCCCCTACTCTAAGTCCAAGCCTGCTAGCCACACACTCATCCTCGACGCAGCCCGCCTTATCTGAAACTGCAAATTAGAAAAATACACAACTCTCGCTCTCCACAAAAACAATTCCTGTCGCCAAATAAATGACCGTTTCAGTCCCCTCTCTTTCATCTGCGGCCGTGCCTCAACATCTGGCGAGGGACGCCGGCGTGGGGTAAGGGCCCACTCTGCTCTGGCCCCGTCTCCTGCATAACGACGTACTGGAACACCATCCTTTCCCGCGAGGGATGTGGTGCGGTAACTCAACCGCCTGCCCATCTTGGAGCAGTGTCACTATATTTGGTCTGTGGTGACCAACACCATGGCTACCCCTCTCAAGGTAGCGGGAGAGATGTATCTGAGAGTACTTGGGGGATCCGGGCGACCCAACTTGGGCACCGGCTGCGGCGGCTGCTCTTGCCGTCAAAACTTGAACTTATATCTTACACTGGTACGGCTGAAAGAAGACTTCTAGACTTGTTTATAACGTAATTTCTTAAACATGAACTTTTTCAAGAACATTTCTGTCTGTAAAATACAACTTGATATTCTTTCTTCTAACCAGCGAAATGTCAAACTTTAACTGTGAGGAGAGACTTTAAGGGAAATGAAGCGTCTTGAAGAATGCCATCTGATATATGAATGTCGCAACTACTAGCGCAAGAAGTTTGGACTTTTCTCTACAGATATCTCTGCCAAAAAACGTGTGTTATGCACTCTAGTGTGAAGAGGAACTATTCAAATCCTAAAGTAATTTTTATTTTGAGGTTTCCTAAACTGTGTTGATTACGCTTTGTTTTGGGTGTATTACAGCTTGCAACACCTCTATCTTTGTCCACTAACTTCAAATATCGACCAATATAAGATTTCGTATATTTTCCTTTTAGCCAATAGGATCAATCTTGTACCTTTTTGATTATCCAATAAACTTTGGAGGTGTGTTGAGCCTTAGCCCAGAGCTCTCTAGAACCTTTCTCTCGGATATAAAATATGGTACCTTTTCGAGTTACCTTGCCTTATTGTTCGTCCAGTCTACTGAGTGTGTGTTAATGGATGAGGCGGCGGCGTCTCGCCCTTCATCGAGTATTCCAGCAGATTAAGGTAATGGCAGCCCTTTAATAACTATGTGATAGCCTCTGAAAGCTAACTCGAGGGGAGGGTTTCCTATCTTTAATAATGTAACATTAAATTTCCAGTCTTCTAAAATGTAAATTTCTACTTCTAATGTAAATTTTAAACAAGCCGAAAAGCACTTAGTTAAAATTCGGGACTACCGGGCGAGTTGGCCGTGCGCGTAGAGGCGCGCGGCTGTGAGCTTGCATCCGGGAGATAGTAGGTTCGAATCCCACTATCGGCAGCCCTGAAAATGTTTTTCCGTGATTTCCCATTTTCACACCAGGCAAATGCTGGGGCTGTACCTTAATTACGGCCACGGCCGCTTCCTTCCAACTCCCAAGCCCTTCCTATCCCATCGTCGCCATAAGACCTATCTGTGTCGGTGCGACGTAAAGCCCCTAGCAAAAAAAAAAATCGGGACTAGAGAGAGTGACACCTCTTGAGTTCCCTATCGACTTGACTTCGAGGTGACTATGACTTTGTAACCGTTTTCTGTCTGTAGCTTTCGTAACTTTAATTTTCTCCATCTAGTCACCTCAGTAATATAGGCTTAGCCTCTGTAACTTCGGGCCGAAGCCCAAATAGGGTTTTGATGTTTTTAGTGCAAATTTCAAGGAGTCCAAGTGTCCGCCTCCGCATCATTTTGATTTTTGGGCCAGTAACTTTAATCTGTGATTTTTGTCTCCCACCAAGTTCCGGTAGAATGGGTATTCTATACTTCTGTAAAATTGATTATTTATGTTAAGATGTTAGACTGTTGAGTGTTTAAGACAGTGAATACGGTTTGAATTGTAAAATGTAGGTTGTGCCTCGAGAGGCCTGGAAAGTGTTAATTTTATTGGGCAAAGATGCTCTGGTTGTAAATGTAAAAGTTGAAGGTTGCCTTGAGAAGGCAGTAAGGGTATAAGGTTCCAAGCGCAGCCTTCTAGACATATTCATAGAGTATAGATACTCTTTCTATTCTTGTAGAGGTGTTAGTGTAAATATTGAATGGTGCCTTTTGGAAGGCGCTAACGTTGTAGAGCAAGAGGTGCTCTCGGAAGATTGTACGTTGTGAGTACTCTGTAAATGAAATTGGGAGACCTGTCTCCTTGACCACTGAGTGGATGGAGCAACAGTGCTCAAGTAGCATTTGTAAAATTGGGAGACCTGTCTCCTTGACCACTGAGTGGATGGAGCAACAGTGCTCAAGTAAAATTAGGAGCTTTAAGCTCGTATTGATAATTAGCAATTTTGATTGATTTTTCTTATTTCTCCTATCTTGTATCCAAGCTAACGAGCTAGTTCTGTACTTGAAATCTTTTTCTGTTGTTGTGCGAATTGTTTTGTTAAAACATAGCATAAAAACAGCCAAAAATGAATATAACTCTAATTTTAAAGCTTTTAATTAATCTTTTGATTGTCATAGATAGACCCATTCATGCCCGCACCTTCTTTCCCCTCTGACCACCACGGTATCCCCGTAACAGAAATAAATGATGAAAAAATATACTTTATCTATGATGCCCCTCACTTGATTAAATCACTCAAAAACAATCGAAAGAAGAATGATTTAAATGTAGGAGGGAAAATTTGTGGCTAGTCTCATACTGAAGAATTTTATAACAAAGATTCAAACATTGTTCCCAGACTAGCCCCAAAATTAATAAAACAATGTATTTCACTTTCCTCCTTTTCACCAATGAGAGTGTGTTTAGCTGTTCGGACTATGAGTCATTATCTTGCTTGTGGCATAAAAGTGCGTGTTCATCTTAATCACTACCACTCTCTGCAGATATTAGAACTGTTTTAATTGAAATATGTGACATACTATTTGACATCTTGAATTCCTCAAAATGTAGTATCACAAGCCCTAAGCAGTATAGAAAACACCTTTGCAGTGATTCTAATCATTTAGAAAAAATTGGTAGAAATTGAAAATATCTAAAGTAGATCATTGTGTTAAACAGAGGTGATAATAGTAATCTCAACCCAATATGTATTCATTGCTGGGTAGATAATATCACTGCTCTTAAGATTTTGGGGTCATAATTGATGGAGCACTGGATTTTCAATTTATCTTCACTAGAAGACTGACACAAGATTGTCTGCAAAATTAATTTGCCATTGTCAGAGGTAAAGAGGGCAATACTATAGCTCCAGATGCATCTGATATTCACAGTGCATTAAGAACTGTTAGATAAATAACTTACTATCCACATCACAAGGTAGCAATTGTGAGGCTGATGCTGCAGTATTCCTAAACAAATACAATTATTTGAAAATGTGTTACGTTGTGAATGAAAGATTAAATATTAGTGATAAGAGACCTAATTGTAATGAAAAATGAGATCATCGACAGTAATGTGCAAACTACACAGGCAAATGCAGACAATTATGTTCTTGGTTGGGAAATCCCAAGACTGGCACACAATGTGTGTAAAAATGTTTTGATGTCCCTTGAACTTAAATCCCATGGCCCTGAAAACTTCCTCTTTCTAGTGAAGAAATATGAATCAAGTAACATGATATTCCCCATTGAATGTTCTCACATGTTGTACTTGAAAAGCTATTCCATAATTCGTCTAAAACTTAAAATCAATACAATACAATACAATACAATACAATTTCGAGACCCCTGGTTCAGGTATTATATCATAGCAGCCACAAGGGGCAGTCGACTGCGAGCCGCTAGATAGTGGTAGTGGCTGCACTTTCGAGAGTGTTTCCGCTATTCTTTATAACCTACTTGGTATGGCCATGTAATGTGTACAGAGGGATACAAGTTGCTACAGAATAGGTGTGGCCACCTCAAGTATATTCTGAGTTGTAGCCCTCCCTGTTAAAAGCCACTGCAGTGAGCTCAGAGTTTGATCAACGGCATTCTGTGAGAAAGAATTCCCAGACCACACTATCTTTTCATCGGCCTGTTTTCACATCAACTTTGCTGCATGGGAGTGAAAGCTGGGTGGATGTGAGGGTATATTATTTATGCGATACAAGTAACAGACCTGAAATTAGTGAGAATGGCTGCTGGTACAATCAGGTGGAAACAATGGCAGGAGGATATTCGGAATGAGGGTAGTTCAATCCCAATTCGTACAGTACAGCTGCTGATTTAGTATGGCTTTCGTGGTGGGGTAATGTTTGGCGAGTGGCGAAGAATAATGTACACTGCAATAGAGGATAAGAGAAGTACAGCGAGGACCAATACGACGATGGTTAGACTCAGTTCATAACGAGATAAAGATTAAAGCTATGAAACTAAATGAACCACAGAGCGTTGCAGACTGAACGCAAAATACGTGTCAGTTGGAAATTAAGAAGTACTTATAAAGATAATAATAAGACACACTTCCCGAGTCTTTGACAGTAATTTGTGTTTGTATCAAGCCTGTCCTTATTCCTCCTTCCAAGATGCGCAGGGATCAAATGACGCCAGACGCCGCTAGCTGCAGGAAAAGATGGCCGATACACAGCTTGGTCACGTGTCACAGCTTATCGCTTCCCTCTGAATACCTGATGTATTCAAACATGTGGAAAAAAACACTTCAGGAGAAAAGAACTAACAAGTAGATTTTGAGATAAAACAAACAAGTCAAAAGAACTTAACCATAATCAGGGAATAGAGAGTGAGTAACTCTCATGTATTCCCTCTCGAGTTGACATTGAGGTGACCATGATTTTGTAACCGTTAAAATACACCTAGCATTTCTGTAACTTAAATGTTTTCTCCATGTAGTCACCTCTCCAACGTCGGGCCATAAGCCCAAATAGGGTTTTAAGAATTTCATGTAAATATCAAGTAGTGAATGTGTTCGCCTCCTTACCATTTCGATTTTCGGCCAGTAATTTTACCTTTTGTCTTTACCAAAGGTCAGGTAGGATGGGTACTTGTTACCCCTGTTATAGTTAACATCATTCACTTCATTTTTAGGCTGTTAGACTGTTGAGCAGTTAGGACAGGGAGTACTGTTTCGTTTTGTGAAATGTAGGTTGTGCCAGGATAAGCCAGGAACTTGTAAATTTCGAGAATATTCTACTAAAATGTGAATTTGTAGAACAAAAAGCTCTTCCCCTGATGTAGAAATGGGAAGATCCGTCTCCTTGACAGTTGATTGAAAGGATCAGTAGCGCTGATTTAAAAATTGTAATTAGGGAGCTTCATGCTCATATTGTTAAATTATTGTTATCTAATTTTTCCAACATTGTACCCAAGCTGTACCTGAATCGTTATTTGTTTAGCAGAGTGTAAAATTTAATATTTGAAAAGAAACAGTGGAAGAGAAAGAAATATAGCTCCAATGTTAAAGCAGCTGTCATCCCTCCTCGGGATCCATCGTGTTGTGAGGTGATTGCCGTAATATTTCTGTACTTATCTACGACGAAACATTTCGAGGTACAGTCATGCACCTCGTGTTCCGAGCTATAAACGAGGTGGATATCTGCCAACACTCCTGCGTGACGGTACAAGCTACAGAGATGTATGAACATATGCCATCCACTCTGAATGTTCATAAGCGAAAAATTTGCATTTATATTTCAGAGAAGCTGCCTCTAGATTACCTTACATTTATACCGTAGGCCCAGTAGGCTTCGAAACACTGTGCCGGCGCAATCAACACATCAAGGCTTCACTGTTTCGAAGCATTGAGATCACTTCGTGTGTCATGTCGCGTGAACAGGAGCCATCGATGCTTCGGAACAGCACAGCTTTGAAACAGTGACGGTGCTTTGTTCATCTCCTCGCCTCACTCCGCGTGACATTGTCCTGAAGATAAGCCGAGAGTCTTTATATTCCGAATCGCGAGTCAAGTGATTAAAATAGCAATGCACTCCACAATGTAAGGTCTTTCACACGGAAACATTACATTATTGTTCTCAAAGCAGGGTCATATTATAAGAGAAGGTCGCTTCCGTTTGCCGAGTGCAAATGTTTCTAAAATAATTTTTTAAAACTTCAATTTGAAGTAAAATTTTAAACTGGAATAAACTAAGCCTGTTACTATACACATAATACCGATCTTGAGCTCTTCTGAGATTTAATTACTCATTTTATAATTATTCAAGTTGGTCCACTTACTTAGACTACTTTTGCAACTGGATTACGTATACATAGAATAATTATTTTGAACTGTTTTTAAATGTCATTAATCATTTTATAATTATTCACATTAGTTACTGTTTTAATTGCATTTAACGGAAAAATTGATTGCTTTTAGTACCATTGTAAGCGCGTAATGAGGAAGGAAACGCTGGATATTACCGGTACTATAATACTGTGCATCATATATTTATCATACTGTACGTTGTACATTTGCTCATTAAATACTTTATGATCCTCATATTTTATCTGTATTAGAACGTCGAACATTTTAGTCCGTGAATTAGACTTAGCTGTGAAACGTGGTTCATGTTCCACCCAATGGCGGCCGGTCAGTACGTGCTACCGGGCTCCAGCACGTAGCTTGGAACTGTAAGGAATATTATTTATGTACAGTACAATTATCCTGGTGCCTTTTCGTTGTTTTGAGTACGATATGAATTTGTGTTTTGTGCAAATCAGGACGAGATCTGTCGAACACGTAGCGCCGTTCTCCCGGGGAACAAGGCTCGTGCTCATGTGAAGTGAGCCCTTGCCTGTAGCCTGAAGGAAGCAATACGCAGGCGCAGCCAAGCTTGCAACACTCCCCCTAGCCGGCGGAGTATACCGTAAACCGGGATCAACTTTCACTGATCCCGTTTATAGTTACATCCTCTCCCGCAAGTGGGTAGAATTACTTGATGTCTCCTGCTACCCGGAGCGCAGCGAGGGATCCAGTCGGCCGTGCTTATGTTGAAAGTGGTAAGCGAATCTGCCACTAGAGAGTAGCATCGTCTGGGTTCGAAAGTAAAGCGTAAGTGGAGGCAATTTATCTCACACATGCTTATTAAAATATCCATCTTCCTTTTGTGTCAAAAATAAGGAATTCGTAGGTGAGCCAAAGAATCTTTGACTGACCCTAAATGTTATCCCGCATTACAATGTAATTTACTCTGGTGAAATGAAATAGCGTATGGCTTTTAGTGCCGGAAGAATCCGAGGACATGTTCGACTCGCCAGATGCAGATCTTTTGATTTGACACCCGTAGGCGACCTGCGAGTCGTGATGAGGATGAAATGATGATGACGACAACACGTACACCCAATGATGGTTAAAATTCCAGACCCTGCCGGGAATCGAACCCGGGATCCCTGTGACCAAAGGCCAGCGCGCTAACCATTTAGCCATGGAGCCGGACATTTTCTCTGGTAATAGGGGAGATCTCAATGAATCAGTTGGCAGCTCTTTCAGTTGCTTTGTGCGGTTTTTAATCTCGCAGTTATATTACTGGTGCGTGTTTTTTCTGTCATTGTGTTAGTGCTAAAGTTTATACGAAGATTTATCAAATTATTTATCCACTGCAGTGTATATAAAGTGAAATTAAATTAGTGTTATTAGTGGGGATCTATATTCCCACGATTCTATTTGCACTGATGTAAGTTGCGCCATTAGGTTAGTAAAAACAATATTTCTCCAATGAATTATTTATCTCGTAGACAGTTGTCGAAGAATTCATCTGCTTCCAAATTAATGTTGTTTTTGTTTGTTCTGAGTTATAAATAGTGAGAAAAGTTGTATTATTATTATTATTATTATTATTATTATTATTATTAGTAGTAGTAGTAGTAGTAATAGTAGTAGTAGTATTACCAAGTTTGAAGTATGCGTTGTTCATCATGGCAATATGCAGATTTAAAACAGCGTATTTAGCTTGTTTTCTTGTAGCACGTAGGACGATTTTTTCACGAGCCGCCACTGGTTCCACCACGCCATCGCGAAGCACTGTTTCTCTTCGATTCCGAGACGGAAGTGCGCCATGTGTCGCTGTTCCGTATGAAACATTCAGCAGTGACAGTTAGGCCATTTCTATTATTAAAACAGTATTCAAGCCACAGGAGGCGGAATAATTCAGGCTTATTGCATTCTACGTTGTACAGATATATTCACAATACAAATCTAGCAATGATTCATCTTCTTGTTCTTCTTCTACAATATCCTTATCATATGTCGGCTGTCATCGGGGCGATCTGACCCTTGTCCTCAGCAAGCTGGGGTACCGAGTCCATACCATTCTCGTACAGTCCGTAGCCAAGATTTTCTCCTTCTTCTCCTACACCTCTTTCCTTAAACTATATCTTTGAGATAAACCGAAGGAGGTCATTTATTTATTTATTTGTGTCAGTCGCATAATACAGTAAAAATTACAAGAGAGATTATACATAGTACAGTGGTGCTGCCTAGTGCCAGACATGAGCACTAGTATCAGGTGGATGTTATTCTTTACGTTGTCGCAATTCGCACTCTCTTTGAAGACTTCCACGTCGTCCAGGCCTCTCCGTAGTTACGGAGCAACTTCTATTCAAGTTTCGCAAGTTTCAGGCGAGCTGGATGAGCAGGCCTGCCTGATCATGTCAGAGCATCTTGAGAGAGGAGTTTTGCCTCGGAGTTGGCGCAGTGATACCTGCAAAGTGTGGCCACAGGTACATAGGTGCATCACTGTGTTCCAGTAGCTCTCCCATCTACTTTACCTGCATGTTTCAAGATGCTTCTTCATTCCTCACGTGAAAAGCATGGATCTGGATTTTTGATGGATTTGGTTTTAATTTATAATTCTCTAAACGTATAAACCACTGCACTACCTCATAATTTCGAATGATATTGTACGTGACCTCCAGCTTGGAGTACTGTAGCCTCACATCTCAAAGGATGGTGTTCAGGCCTCAACAACATTAAGTAAGACAGGAGATACACAACACCGAAGTAAACATGGACGGAGAAAATGAAGTCCCTGTTACAAAGGATTTAAATAAATCTCTTGAAGGCAGTCCTTTGGACCCAGTTTCAACAGGACTGCTCAAGCTGTGATCAATTACGCAGGTGAGAGACCTGAAGTACTGGACTTGCTCTAGTGATGTGCCCGCTAATCTCAAGTTTATAGGTTGAATGACATGTTTTCTTACGATCATTAAGTTAGTATTTTTCGTGTTTAAACGCACAACTCTGTTTGACCACACAGTTCACTAATATCTCTGGACCTTCAGCACTTATTGCAAACCGAAGGGTATCATCCGCATATGGCAGATTATTTATTACGATTCCTTTAACAATACTGATATCAGAAAAGCACCCTTTCATAGAAGTTATTGAAGAGGAGTGGAGTTATAACAGAGCCTCATCCCTTGCTTTATTTCAATAGCACGAGCGTTGGTGTTATCAACCTTAAGAGATGCGAACTGATGTTAATACAGGTTGGCAACGTTTCGTATATCTTTTCCATCCAGACCAATATCATATAGTATAGTCAATTTACCATGTAACCAAAGAAGTCTCTGGACAACTGGGAATAAAGCAACACCAAGATGAATTAGTCTCTTCTGCGAGGAAACTTCCTGTCTTTCATGGACATATATACCTTGACCATGACCAAGGGTTTATAGTGTAATGTGGAATCCGAACCGGAGGATGTCTTCATTTTACGAGGCACGTCCAGAGAGTAAGTTCCGTTTCAATTTATTTCCGCTGCAGCGCTGCGATCGCAGGTCCGCACATGCACGGTAGACGCTCTGTATCAAGGAGAAGAAGCGTGTGCCATTTTGAGATCGCTGTCAGCCACGTACGCTTTGTTGTGCTTGTTTACAATGTCGGTGTTGATTGAACATCCCGCCGCTTGTGAAATCGGATCTGTGATTCGTTTTCTGAATGCTAGGAAAGTGAAACCAATTGAAATTTATCGGCAAATTTGCGACGTTTACGGACAAAATGCGATGAGTGATTCAATGGTGAGAAGCTGGGTCCGACAGTTCAATGAAGGACGTAGTGACGTGCACGATGAAGAACGAAGTGGGCGTCCATCTTTGGTTACAGAAGAACTGGTTCACGCGATTGATGACAAGTTCCGGGAAAGCCGCAGGTTTACAATTAGTGCTGAAAGAAAATGTTTCCAACTGGTTGAAGACACAGGCGGCAAACTTCTATGAAGAAGGTATACAAAAACGTGTGCCGCGCTATGACAAATGCCTGCAGTTATGGGGAAAAGTAGTTTAAGAGTTGTGGAATTTTGTGCAATAAATAAATTTTCTGTATCTGTACACAATTTAGTTTTATTACCAAACGGAACTTACTTTTTGGACGTACTTCGTATAACTCCCGAATTCCGTGGCCAGAACTCCAACCGCAGCCACCTCAGCGACAATGATAATAGGCTATCAAGCCCCCTGATCTTTATCGTCAAATTAAGTCAGCAATACCCCTATGATAGGAACATCGGTCCTGGTTGAAAATGGGCCTCTACTTTGTGTCAAAAGTGGATGTCTTCATTTAAGGCACCATTTCGATGGATTCCGTTCCCGGACCACGCCTGGCTGAGGGTCGGTTGCTAAAACTGAACGCGATATTGCGTTCGAAGGGTGGGAGCGTCACGGTTCGTGCGGCCACGGCCGCCGCCGCGTCTCCTGAAAAGAGCTTCACCCCGGTGGAGCTGGACCGGTCGACACCACCACTGAGAGTGTGTGAGACGGGAGGGTTGGTCCGCGCAGCGTCTTTGTGTCTACTGGCGTCGGTTCGCCGCCCTTGCCCCGCGACCAAGCTCGAAAGTGTGTGCTGTGTGTGCAGCGACCGAACATTTTGTGCGACACGCACAAGCCAAACACGACCTCAGAGCAGGCGAGACTACCCGCTGAATTTAAGCATATTATTAAGCGGAGGAAAAGAAACTAACAAGGATTCCCTTTGTAGCGGCGAGCGAACAGGGAAGAGCCCAGCACCGAATCTCGCAGGTTCACCCTGCCGGGAAATGTGGTGTTTGGGAGGGTCCACTTAACCGGGAATGGGGCCACGCTCCGCAGAGGGTTCGAGGCCCGTAGAAACCGCTGCGGCTTCCGGGAGGATCTCTCCTTAGAGTCGGGTTGCTTGAGAGTGCAGCCCTAAGTGGGTGGTAAACTCCATCTAAGGCTAAATATGACCACGAGACCGATAGCGAACAAGTACCGTGAGGGAAAGTTGAAAAGAACATTGAACAGGGAGTTCAAGAGTACGTGAAACCGTTCGGGGGTAAACGTGAGAAACCCGAAAATACCTCAACCGTGGAGACTCAAGCCTTATCCGCGCCTTTTCCCCTGCTTTGGCCAGATGGGTCTGTCCCCCTGCACGGAGCAATCCGGCGTCAGGGTGGTAACGGGTTTCTACTCGGCCGGGTAGTGGTGGGGAGGTCGGTGGGCCGCACTTCTCCCCTCGTTGGACGTCGCGACCCGTTGGGTGTCGGTCTAAGGCCTGGGTGTGTAGCCTGTTCGTCCGCGTCGCAACGCGTGTTCGTCGAACAGACCCCCGGTGTTCCGGCCGACGGCTCGACGGTATGTGTGCGCGGAGTTGATTCGCCGCCCTTCGGGGCATGCGTCCCTGACAGCGAGGGCGCGTGGCATGGACGACGGACCTCCGGCCCCGCTCAGCTGTTTGTTTGGGGATGCCTCGGACAGAAAAATCTTGTAGATTCCCGTCCGCGGCGCAAAAGCTTCGGGTAATTTCACGACCAGTCTTGAAACACGGACCAAGGAGTCTAACATGTGCGCGAGTCATTGGGTTGACACCAAAACCTAAAGGCGAAATGAAAGTGAAGGTCCCGCCTCGTGCGTACCGAGGGAAGATGGGCCGCGCTCCTGTGCGGCTCCGCATTCCCGGGGCGTCTCGTTCTCATTGCGAGTTGAGGCGCACCCAGAGCGTACACGTTGGGACCCGAAAGATGGTGAACCATGCCTGGCCAGGACACTAGCAAGGGAGATGTGGAGCTACAGGCAAGAAACCAAGAGAATTTAGAGTTTTGTGTAAATATGTTGGAAGGAAGATATTTTAAGATGTCCTTGGTGAAGCGGGCAGTCACTTCACCACTGCCTGCTCCGTAGGCTCGAGAGCTTCCTGAACTCTCTGAGATTCTCGGTTTAGCTTTTCACGGCCGGTGTCCTGGCTGTATGCCGTGGTCGAATTGCGTTAGTAGTTGCCTATGTCCAACCGGAAACTGAGCGGGGCATTCCCAGGAATCCGGTCCGTATGAATGTCAGTAGAGTACTGAAGGTGTGGCATCCAGTAAATGGAAGAGCTATCCGAAGCGGCAAGAAATTTATCTGAAAGGAAACATAAAACACTTTGTCGGTGTAGCTCTGAAGATGTAGCAAAATGAAACTGCAGTGAAAGTGGGAATCTCGTAACGCTTGTGGCCGTCGTGTGGAATGACGTGTTCCTACAAGCTGTGGCTCAGCTTACCTCGCCTTTCCGCTATCTATAACAGAGGGAGGACTGTTTACTACTCGGCCATGTGTACATACTTCAATCTGCACTTAACAACTTATTAGCGTTATGAAATCAATTATTGTTATTAGTATGAGACAATATTTGTTTTAGTGATGTAGCCATACGCCAAATAAATAAATAAATAAATAAATAAATAAATAAATAAATAAATAAATAAATAAATAAATAAATAAATAAATAAATAAATAAATAAATAAATAAATAAATAAATAAATAAATAAATAAATAAATAAATAAATAAATATTGTAATAACTGACATTTACAAATTAGAAGTTGACCAGAACTTTCCAATTTGCATACACAACTGATTCTACGTGTGTGGACATCAAATCTCACAAATAAGCAAACTTAAAATTCCTCTAAATTTCACTGCTATAATGTAAACATGTTCCTCATTACGTCTGAACAAATTTTATGAGAAATGCACTCAATCAAAAGTCCCATCCTTAAGAAAAATATGAATAAATATCGGTTATAACACAGTGACACTTATACCATACGCAAGCATCGTAAATTTCTACTTGTGTCTTTTCAGCACCAAAATTAATAGCTGAAACTGTGATAAACTTCCACTAAAATATTACAAGGTCAAATCAGACCTACACATAGCAAAATACACCGGACTACGTTGTAGAAGTTACTATAAAAATAATTTCGTGTGGCTATTTCTAGCCGAGTGCAGCCCTTGTAAGGCAGACCCTCCGATGAGGGTGGGCGGCATCTGCCACGTGTAGGGAACTGCGTGTTATTGTTTTATGTGTGGTGTGTGAGATGCAGGGATATTGGGGACAGCACAAACACCAAGCCCCCGGGCCATTGGAATTAACCAATGAAGATTAAAATCCCCGACCCGGCCGGGAATCGAACCCGGGGCCCTCTGAACCGAAGGCCAGTACGATGACCATTCAGCCAACGAGTCGGACTGTAGAATTTACTGGAATACACAGACTATATTTAACTCTTATCAGCTCCTATTTTCTGCTCACCTTCGTCCTCTGTATGTACAGGTTTACTGGTTTATGTTACGCAAGTTTTCATAATAATATTTTCCACTTTGATTATTTTATTTCTATTATTCACTTAATTTTGAGAATCTGAAAGACAACACAAAATATATAGCCTTGCAGTTTACTGGACACTCTAATAATATGCATTCAGGAAAGTCGCCGAGACTAGAATCTTCGCCGTCCAAAAATCAAGGTCATGCGTTTAGTGGTTGAACACCCTCAGTGCTATCCAACATCCAGATCATCTCGTGCAATCTATTTCTACAGCAAGAAAACAAACTTCCAGTATCATTCAACAGTGCGAGATGGAGGATGGATATTATCCAGATATTAAATTACAGTATCTGCGTAAGCAAACACATATCTCGGTTTTCAGCGAAATCAGTGGGGCAAACAATCCCTCATCGTCCATTTATATGCCAGATATATGCTGCAATCTGACCGCAGACAGATCCTTTTCATACATACATCTTCATTACAGACTTTTATGCCTTTCTTCGTTCAGTCTGCGACTCTCTGTGAATTTACAAAACCCCACCACAAATCCTCTGTTTGCAACTAGTTCTGTGGCCTCGTCTTAGTTCAATACATCTTACCTTTAAATCGTTAGAATCTGAGTGCCTTTTCGAAGATGATGTCATTTTAAGAAGGCTGATTGGGGGAAATGTATTATTTCACTGCACGAGAACATTCTGAATATGGAGCATTTTCCTTAATGTGATGATTATGTAAATATCGTGAAATTTTTCTCGTATCTCAATTCGCTGACGGTAAACACTATATAGAAAAACTATTGAAATATTCAGAAACTATCGTGATCTCTTTGACAACGATCATTTGAGATCCGATACCGTCCAATCTGGGGAAGATTTCTTAAAAGCGATATCTAATAACATGAGCGATGGGGGACACTGATCTAAGGAAGGATAGCCAGAAATGCTGGAGGTTTCTTAAACCAACCAGTTACAGAGGGTCATGCGAATGTTACAGCTAAACAGATTGCCCATCAGCTCGTGGAAAATGGTAAACCTCACCAACAGACTTCAAAATGTTACGGTCAGAAGAATTAGAGTCTAGTCATCTTATGCGGCTTTTCTGTATGGCAGCCATTGGCAGTTGTAAGAGCGGTATGAGAGTGGGGACACACGACATCAAGTAACAGCAGATTATCCACGAACCTACTACGCTGTCGTAGCATGGGGAGAGGTGTTACTCCTACGTGCTGCGTCCCAGGTGGCGTGTAGGGGTTTCTTAGCTGGCTTTCCAGTCGACATGAGCGAAATAATATAGCTCTCGCGGACCAAACACACAGATCTCTGTGCGTGGAAGACGAGACCAAGGGATGCTGAATTTTGAACCAAATTACTTGTGCTTGAGACACGAGAATAATTGCACGATATTTACATAATCATCACATGATCCATATTCAGAATGTTCTCGTGCAGTGAAATAGTACATTTCCTCCAATCAGCCTTCTTAAAATGACATCATCTTCGAAAAGGCACTCAGATTCTAACGATTTAAAGGTAAGATGTATTGAACTAAGACGAGGCCACAGAACTAGTTGCAAATAGAGGATTGTGGTGGCGTTCTGTAAATTCACAGAGGGTCGCAGACTGAACAATGAAAGGCATAAAAGCTGTAATGAAGATGTATGTATGAAAAGGAACTGAGTCATATGCGCGAACAAACGTCTATGTTACATTTTTGTGGACTTTGAGATATTCACGGAACAAACATCTATGATGTGTCCTGGATATGTATTTGCAGGTTGTTTGAGCATATCTCAACAGATGGCTATAGTATTCCGGAAATTGTGAAGAGAAATGCACTTGAAAAATAATGGAACAAAAGTCTATGTTACATCGTTTCCCGCGCGAGCGCTCGACAATGTCAGGAATTGAATACAATGTAAAAAACACATCTTAGTCCGGAGATTCTTCTGGTTTGTTCAGTCTTATATTACTGAGTGTATTTAGTTACTCATCGAAACCATAATCATGTTGTTCTTAAAGGAGTTGTAATACTTTGTGTGTTTATATTTTAGCAGGACTATAAGTGGATGCAGTTGAACTCCGTGACCAAAAATATGTAAGGGTTACACATGAGTCGAGTTTATTTTGGGGTTTGACTGAAAGTTATAACTAAATGTTAACAGGATTTCTTTTCACAGGTTTTCATGAATTTATTCGAATCACTGACTTCAACCCGTTGTTTCGGTTCATGAAACATCATTCAGTCAATACAAATAACACAATTTTATGTTGAATAATTTTACGCTATTATTCACTGGCACTTGAAGTCCACTTGTTTTGGAGGGTCACTGTGGTCATCACGCACATTCAATTAACTTCAACGAGAGGTCACTTTGGTCCTCAACCTTAAACATTAATATAGTGGGTGACCATGATAGCTCAGTGATGTACATTTCGACGTTTCTCAGATTCCATCGAGGGTCCAGGTATCTCGTCCTATGCTGATGGACAGTCAGTGGATGGCCTAAATTAAAAAGGTATCGAAAACACTTCCTGATATTTAGACGATCGAGAAATCGGGTGCATAACGCACAGTTGTTTATGGAGCTGAGCAGATTGAATGCCATGTTGTTTTCTAGTTAACCATAAACTGGTTTTCTGTGAATAGCCCTTCAGACTTTTTTGTGGTGGATATTAATTTCAACTCGAAATCGTCCAGCCGCAGCGTTATATTAATATCACTGACCGCAAAACACTGTTTATGGCCATACTTTTAAACACACCCGCCATCATTTTTCATTGTCTTTTATTGAATAAAATAGTTAGCTTATGTAGGCTTTTAATTTATGTAGGCCTTCCTTGATACCCCAATAGTCATGTCTGGAAGTGACGAAGAGCCATTAACACCCCCTGAGACACAAGAGTTAACAATTCATGCTGAAGACCTGGAACAGGCAAACACCAGTTTGACATGACGAAAAGGGTTCATTACACACTATGTCTCTTCAACACTTGCAACGTTGAGATATAAGAGATATTTAGAAACTTCCTTGTGGCCCCGTTAGAGAAAAGAGAGGTCAATTAACTGCCCCCAGGTAAACTAAAATGAAGAAAAGTATACTGCAGCTGTCGACATACGAGTCCCTACTTAAAGACGCCCCTCGAGAAATACGTGACATTCATGAATAGCTATGGGCACTGAAGTAGAACTTTCAATTTGCATTCAGAACCGGCTAACAGACACAATATTATCGTACAAGTGCCGAGGGAGCACGTACAGTTTTGAGCTACTGGTCTACTCATAATTAAAAGAAAACACGACATGTAGGAAGCGGGAGCACAGATGTGCTCAGGTTTCAGCAACAATTTCTTCAATTGCGTCGTATTATGACTTGATTCGGCACTTGCTAATTCCCTTGAATTGTTTATTAAAAAGTCTGAATACTTCTTTCCTGCGCTTCTAGTCTTTTACCAGTTTACTTTGTCATAGGATTCTTCTGTGTTCATCCGAATTAATTCTTATCCTCGCCTCTGGACGGCTCCCAAACGATTGTTGATGAGCACACTTCTTCTTTGGTCCGAAAACATAAAAAGGGTCATCCTTGGTTGAGAACAAGCGGTTGTATATATCTGTGGTTGATGAGGAGATAATTCATGAAATGACCTTTGCTCTTTTCGTACACGGACCTAGCATTATGTAACCTGAAGATTTTCTCTCAGAGAAAATGGCACAAAAGGATGGACCGCTCCCCGATGTATGTTATGAGGTCTGCAGAAAAGGTGCCGTTCTAGCTAAAGAGCTTCCTACTTCTCTGCTGTGTGCGATCCCATGTGCCTTGCTACATTTCCGGAATTGGAGGTCTTCTGGAACTCCGGATACTTGTGTAGTAGTTAGTGGGACGTTAAGCAAATTAACATTGTTATTACATCACGTACGACTTAACCACGACGTGACGTAACGCTCGCTCGCCGTATCGCCCGTGTGAACCGACAGCGTGGTGCTGCGTGCGAACGACTTGCCAAGAAACACGGTGGAGTGCGGCATCTCTCCAGTGTGGTTAATTTACATGATTCTCTTAACATTTTATCGCAAAACAGAGCTTTCGTGTGTGCTCTGATCTGAAATGTTAAAGGGACCTTCTGGCTTCTGACTTTCTGGCCTGTGTGAGTCCGCATGTGAACTAGTAGGTCGCTTTTCTGGATGAGGTTTTTCCAACAGATATTGCGGCAGTGCGCGTTACACCCGTGTGAGTCCGCATACGACGTGCTAGGTGGGATCTCCTGCTGAATACCCTGATTCAAACATTGCATGAAGTTGGCTTCTTGCCTGTGACAGTCAGCATGTGAACTACTGTTGATGCTGAAGAATATACCACAGGTATTGCAGCAATATGGCTTCTCGCCTAAGTGTGTCCGCATCTGATCTCCTAACTCGCGTTTCTGGATGAATGATTTGCCGAACACATTGCAACAGTGTGGCATACCGCCTGTGAGGGTACGCATGTGACCTGTATAGATGGACTTTCTGGCTGAAGAAATTCCCACAGACGTTGAAGGATTATGGCTTCTCATCTGTGTGTGTCCATCTGTGACCTGCTTGGACTGATTTACTGCTGAATTACTTGCCACAGACATTGCAGCATTATTGCTTCTAATCTGTGTGTGTCCGCACGTGAATAGCATGGACGGATTTACTGCCGAATAACATGCCGCAGACATTGCAAGAGTATAGCTTCCCGTCCGTGTGAGAAAGAATGTGAATAGCATGGTTGTCTTTCCTGCTGAAGGATTCGCCACAGAAATTACAGCCGTATGGGTCCACATATTATGATGAGATAGAGTGTCTTTCCGGATGAATGATTTGCCACAGACTTTGCAACAGTACAGCTTCCTGTGTGTGTGTGTGTGTTTGTCCGCATATGATCGGTCAGACTGCCTTTCTTTATGAATGATTTGCCACAGACATTGCAGCTGTTTGGCTTCCTTCATGTATGGGTCCGCATATGATCGGTTAGACTGCCTCTCATGATGAATGATTTGCCACAGACATTGCAGCTGTATAGCCTCTCGCCTGTATGGGTCCGCATATGACCGGTTAGAATGCCTTTCTGTATGAATGATTTGCTACGGACATCGCAGCTCTATGGCGGCGCATATGATCGGTTAGATTGCTTTTCTTTATGAATGATTTGCCACAGACATTGCAGCTGTATGGCTTCTCGCCTGTATGGGTCCGCATATGAACGGTTAAAATGTTTTTCAGTCTGAATGAATTGCTACAGTCATTGCAATTGTATGGCTTCTCGCCTGTATGGGTTCGCATATGACCGATTAGAGTAACTTTCTGTATGAATGATTTACTACAGACATTGCACGTGAATGGCTTATTGCCTGTATGAGTCCGCATATGCTCGGTTACACTGCCTTTGTTTATGAATAATTGTCCACAGACGTCGCAGCTGTATGGCTCGTTGCATGTATGGGTCCGCATATGATCGGTTAGATCGCCTTTCTTTATGAGTGATTTGCTACAGACATTGCACCTGTATGGCTTCTCGCCTGTATGTGTCCGCATATGAACGGTCAGATTGCCTTTCAGTATGAATGATTTGCTACAGACATCGCAGCTATATGGCTTCTCGCCTGTATGTGTCCGCATATGACCGATTAGAGTGCCTTTCTGTATGAATGATTCGCTACAGACATTGCACCTGTATGGCTTCTCGCCTCTATGAGTCCGCATATGACCGATTAGAGTGCCTTTGTGTATGAATGATTTGCTACAGACATTGCACCGGTATGGCTTCTCGCCTGTGTGAGTCCGCATATGACCGATTAGAGTGCCTTTCTGTATGAATGATTTACTACAGACAGTGCACCTGTATGGCTTCTCGCCTGTATGAGTCCGCATATGACGGATTAGAGTGCCTTTGTGTATGAATGATTTGCTACAGACATTGCACCGGTATGGCTTCTCGCCTGTGTGAGTCTGCTTATGGTGAGGCTTCCTGCCTGTGTGAATACCCATGTGACCTGCTAGCTTGTTCCGGCTGAAAGATTTTCCACAGAAGTTGCAGCAGTATCGCTTCTCACCCGTCTCAGACCGCATAACATCCGGCCTTTTCCTGAAATTTTTATGAGATACTGAGCATTCGGTAATAATCCCACCTTTATGCAATCGCGTGTCCCCAGTCAGCATTTTCCTCTTTGTAAGGTATTTATCAGAAAATACGCACACTTGGAGCGGGTGGATCCTGAGGTGTTCCGACAAGCTGCTTCGGCAGTGATCGCACTTGAAGGGTCGATCTTCCTTGTGTCTCTTCAGATGTTGCAAGTGGTCCAACTTCCCAGCCAGGATGTCACTGCACACAGTACACCTAAAACTAGGTGATCCGCGGTCCGGAGGTTGATGATCTCTATAGCTCTCCTCGGGTCTCGATCTACAGTGACAAATTAAAACCATGTGAGCAATAGTTCAACAGCCAACTCCACTACAACTCTCACACAGGGGATTTGCTACTGGACATTCCAATCACTGATATCCAGTGCAGAGAGCTCGTTACTCATAAACATTACATTCCTGAGAGTAAACATCATCTGAGGTTAAATTTCAAAAGCTCTCACTTGTTACGAGAATATGTTGCGTCTTTTCTTAATCACGATATCACGCGCAAGAAACTTGTCACGGTTTAGAAATGTACGAGTTAATAGACAACCTCATTTGAAAAAAGTGAGAAGTGGTCCAGCCTAAAAGGGTAAATACTCGTACAAGCTCTTTAATCCAGCACATTATTATTCTATCGAAATCTGTAGTCTGTTCTCCTACATAAAGAACGGCATATGCTTTGGAGTTTTGATCTTGTTGAAGCACTCTGCGCTTTGTCGCAGGCAAGTAATTTTTGTAAATGACCTTGTTCTTGAGGTTGTTTGAGAGTGTCTGTGTTGTAGATATTAATAACGTTGAGAACGTTTGCCGACATTCAGCAAGGTCTGTTGAAACATGGCTAATCGTTTATGAATGTTATTTTGTCACACAAATATACATATTGTATTTGTACATTGCTATCATATCACTATAGCATTTTATTATGTCACTGTGTCGCTTTTCCGAAATATGTATCTTTGATGTGCAATCAAATATAGCCAACCTATATATAGGATCGTTGGTTTAGGGATCAAATGGTTGCCCCTGAAGAGGGACACTACCGTCGTTGCAAAAGTTACAGAGTCACAAAGCACCATAGTTGAAGTGAGCCGGACTAAACTGAAAGACGCCTTTCGCTCTATTCCTGGAACAAGTAAGTCAGGGCGACGACAACGAAGGATTAAACATGACACATGGCTAAGGAATGAAGATATTAAATATGCAGTACGGTTGAAGAAGCAGCTGTGCCACAAGTTTCTTGCTCGTTGGAATGCCTACAAGGCAGCCACTCGAAAAATGAAGTAGGTATTTGCCGTAACAAAAATCAAACCGGTAGGCAGGTCTATATCTGAAACATGACATGCGCGAATTCGAGCGGAATTTTTAACGGCTAGTCCAAACGAGCCATCGCAAATCGTCAAAAGATCAACGTTTTTACGGCATCAATGAGGAAACAGACGATTTGCTACTGGACAGGCGGGAAGCGCGAGTACACTGGCGGAACTATTTTGACAACATTTCAATCATGGAATATCCGTATTTACCAATCCTATCACCTCCGCTGTTGAAGGTCCAACGTAGGAAAATGACGTCACTAAAGTCCAGGCTGTGCTGAAGGAAATGAAATCAGGGAAAGCCATGTATCCCGATTATCTTCCAGCAGAGTTTTGTTCCTCTCAATGGGTGGATGCAGCAGTGTGGCTAAAGCAAGTCTTTCAACCATAACATCAAAGAAGGTCATAAACAAACAGACTGGCGACGGAGTATCAATTCAGAAATAAGGGAAGCCCTGGTGATTTTTCTAATCACGGCCCGAACATACTTCTGCGCCTCGCAACGAGAGACTTAGAACAAATCTTCGACAAAAGGATTAGCGATTTAGACAAACATACAACAAGCCAAGCTGGATTTGTGTATAATTGTGGCGCAATAGGAAAAACCCATGCTGCCGGACTGTTACTTGAGAAAAACTGTGAAAAGATTAAGAGGATTCATGACAAATTTCTGGACCCTTAGAAGCCCTTCCATCGGGTACTTCATGATCTAATCAGTCAGCCCTACAAGTACATGGCATTCCAAAGCACCTTGCTGAGAGGGTATAATTGCTCTACAAAGAAAAATTGCGTTGTGTTCACGCTGTCGCAGGAGCGTCTCATGACTTCCGCATAACTGTAGGAGTCCATCAGCCGGCCCCGTGGTGTAGGGGTAGCGTGCCTGCCTCTTACCCGGAGGCCCCGGGTTCGATTCTCGGCCAGGTCAGGGATTTTTACCTAGACCTGCGGGCTGGTTCGAGGTCCACTCAGCCTACGTGATTAGCATTGAGGAGCTATCTGACGGTGAGTGGCGGCCCCGGTCTACAAAGCCAAGAATAACGGCCGAGAGGATTCGTCGTGTTGACCACACGACACCTCGTAACCTGCAGGTCTTCGGGCTTAGCAGCGGTCGCTTGGTAGGCCAAGGCCATTCAAGGGCTGTAGTGCGATGGGGTTTGGTTTGGTTTGGTAGGAGTCCATCAAGGCTCCGGCTTATCACCACTGCAGCTCATTCATGTAATGGACACAATTACCACAAACCTGCGCAGACCAATACCATGGACACTTCTCTAAGCAATGATATCATTTGGCTGAAGAGAATAAGCTAGACCTGCAGCGTCAAACAGAAGACTGGAACAATCGACTAGCGCAATAAGCCCCGCGCCTCAACAAGAACAAGACAGAATACATTGCATTACATCGTCGAGAAGTTGGAACCATGCATGTTGACGTTGAAGATATAGCACGAATAGAGATGTTGAAGAATATTGGCTCCACAATCTATGATTATGGCCGACTTACTGATGAAGTCAACTTAAGGATATACAAAGCCTGACTGAAGTGGAGAATGACAACAGGCGCCCTTCCGAACTTTCGACGAAGGGCCATTTCTAAACTAAGTTCTACCGAACTGATTTCTGTCTTATCGATATCCATTCTGTCGTTTTCTACGGCAACGAATGCTGCCCAGCTCTAGAGGTAGAACGCCAAATAAGCATCATGGATACGAAGTTGCTTAGGTGGAAGGCTGGCATAACTAGACTAGATCACATTTCAAATGATATTATTAGAAAACGTTTTGGCATTGCAGCGATCCAGAAGAAAATTGGGGAAAGGCGTGTGTGCTAGTTTGGGCAGGTGTTGCGTGTAGAGGACGATACATTGGGAAAGTCAGAGTATTACACAGAAAGTCGGTGAAAAGAGGCGCTAGGGACGAACCAGACAGCATGGACTGATAAAGTGCACAACGGCCTGAAAGTTGGAAGACTACATGCAGACATGGCCCGAGACCGAACTAACTGGAGTCAATGAACCACAACACAGGATCCTGCAACCAGATGCAGACTGATGAATATTCTGTTACAAAAATGGAATGCAAAGGATATTTTACACATCCTAACATTCAAATTAGTTTATTGTATGTTCAAATTTTCTCCCCTAAAGCCTACGTCCGATATCTATAAAAACTTATTTTCACAAAATAGTGTTTGAATGGCTGAACGCTTCTCGATTTCGTGTTTAAGTGACTCCTATAAATGCATTGTGAAGAAAAACTTATAAGTAAAAAAATGGGTATATCTGTGTTAAATGGGAAGGACAGTTTGAATATCCGGTGAAATTCTATGAGTACCTACAAGAGGGGAGTCCGTCAGTGTATTCTAGCCTGAATAGAATTTTGCAATTCATATTTCTGCTTACATACGTCATAGACAGCAGACGATCATATTAGTCAGTTTGTTATTTTCACTCCGATCACGTCTATAAATTTGAAGACCATGGAGGAGTGGCACAAAGTGGTCAGCTCAGGGCCATGTGACACTCAACGCTCTAAAGCTGGAAGGAAGCCACATAACTAAGTGGTTAGTTCAGGACCATGTGTCTCTACACAAACGGAAGTAAGCATCATCACTATTTAGCTCAGGACGATGTGTGTCTCCACAAATGGAAGGTTATCTCAACACTAATTGGTAATCTCAGAAATACGTGTATTTCCACAAGTCAGCAATTAGGAAATTTTATGAATCTTAAAATCTTTTCTTATGTAATTCAATACCCAACTGGCATGGCAAATATTTCAGACATTTTAAAGGAAGTCATTTAAGTTGTGGCATGATATTTGTAGACTGTTGAAATGAGAGTGAGGAAACAATAGCGCCTGAGGTGAGATATAAAACAAAGTGGGAAGTAGCATATAAGATCCGGTCGACTGAATCGCTCAGAAGCATCTAAAATCTATGATGTAAAATGGACTACGCTACGTAGACAATGGACTGTCCTCTGACATATATGCCAAGAAAAAACAAGACACATAAAATGCAAGTCGCTTTGCTGGTCTCTGCACAAAATATGTTTAGAAAGTAGAAAGCTAATTTAGACTCCATCAAAAATAGAAAATTAATTTTGTGTGTGAAAAGGATTCATAAGCAACATTTTTACTGGTGGTCATAATACAAGATTGTTCTCTAACGTAGCCTATTGTGTCCTGTTACACATGAATTACAAAGAAACAGAGAGTGTCAGCTGGTACTGGGTAGTTCTTAGGACCGACATGAATATTTCTTGCCACTAGTTGTGAAAGTACAGTAGGAACAAGTCAATGCATTACGTAAGAGCCGAGAAGACTCTAACCACTCACAAAATCAAATAAACCATTCAGAATTCATAGTTTCCATCACAAATCTGGTTTGAAGTCAAACCTTAGGCTATTACTAGCCATCACATGACCTGCTGATACAAGGGCCTGGTTAAGAGCACCAATTCGAGACTATACAAGCATTTCCCAGGGTTTATCAAAGATCATTTCTCGCAGTAACCAACAAAGGTGTGACAGCAAAAAAATAAATTAGCAATGTCACAACTACAGTTAAAAAACACTACTGCATTAAAAGTTATAAAACGGGACATACACTTGTGGTACTTTGTAAGGTCAGTGATAATAATTACAATTTTGAAAGAATATTATATCACTACATTATTTACCTATTATTATTATTATTATTATTATTATTAGCATAGGGCAACAAGTTAGATACATATATACAAATATATAGTATTTACAAATATACACAGACAAGAAACATGTTGAGCAGAATGTCCAGTTGAGTGATCCACTGTATGGCTTCCTCTGATGGTTCCAAAAAGTCACTCGGGCTACCTGTGTAGGAACGTCGTGTACATTCACTTACAATATGGGGTTCATCTGCGAGATGCACCACTGTCGCACTCTGGTGATGAGATATATTTCCACTTATAAAGGGCATCCCTGCATCGTCCATGATTTGTTCTCACCCGATTCAGAGTGGTCCAAATCTTACGCGGTAGTGATGTTCACCAGAAAAGTTGTTGTGCAAGGAACTGTCTGTGGCAACTTTCCAGCGACTTCTCCATTCTTCTAAAGGGTGAAAATTCCCATCAGCCAATGCGACAGCATCATACAAAGATGGATGTCGTGACTCGAACCTCGTTACCTTGAGATCAGGAATATCGTCCAAAACAGGCAGTTGAGGGTTCACTTCTATCTTCTTGAACTCTCAGATTGGAACATTTGATCTTTGTAAAACAGGTGGCATTATACCTGACAGAATTGGAAGCACATAAAGGGATGTTGACTGGATAGTACCAGATATTAACCGCAAGCTAGCATTCAGTTGAGTATCAATTAGTCTTGTATTTGGGCTATCCAGCCAAACTGGTGCACAGTACTCAGCACACGAGAAAACCAGTCCCAAAGCAGAAGATCATAAAGTCTTTGCTGGTGAACCCCAAATTGAGCCATACAATTCCTGAAGGATAATATAACGTGTTTTGAACTTTTTGGACAGATTCATAAGATGTTGTTTGTAAGATACTGTGCGATCAAGTGTAATCCACAAATATTTGGGATAGCTGCTATGCCGAAGTTCTTGGTGACAAAAACGTATGTGAAGTTTAATGCCAGCTTGGCGATTATTCAGGTGAAAACATGACACTTCTGTTTTGTTAGGGTTAGGACACAGTTGCCATTTCTTGAAGTATGTTTTAAGTGAAATCATGTCTCTTTGTAGCACTTCTTTTGTCACACTAAGGTCTCGATGTTGAGTGGCTAGTGTTATGATATCAGCGTAACAAAATGTTTGTGATGGTGTTTCAGGGAGATCGGAGATAAACAAATTGAACAGTAGGGGAGACAGTACCGATCCTTGGGGTAATACATTTTTGAGCTTCCTTTCTCTACTCATACTATTTCCCATACACACTCGAAATCTTCTGTCATTGAGCATATTGCTTATAACCTGCACGATGGTCCTACAGGGTACAATTCGGAGAATCCTGTAAATTAATCCTTCCCTCCAGACTGCGTCAAATGCTGCTGTAAGATCAATGAATACAGCTGAGGTCTTGAGTTGTCTCAGGAAACCTGCTTCCATGTGGAATGTCAGTGAAAGCACTTGATCGCAACAGCTGCGATTTGGCCTGAATCCAGCTTCATCAACTGTAATACGCTGAAAAATAGTTGCGCTGATTCTGTTGTGGAATAGCCTCACAAAAAGAAGGGAAACTGGTCTATAACTGCTTGGGTCATTGGCAGGCTTACCTGGTTTCAAGATGGAAATCACTTTCGTTCGTTTGAATTCTGCCGGGAGTTGTCTGTTCTGTAGAAGGTCGGTAAAAAACCTTAACAGCCAACTTCTTGCATTCTTCCCTAAATGAATGCGAAATTCTGGATGAATGTCATCAAAATCTGGAGCTGTACTTGGTTTAACGTCTTTGAGAGCAGCATTGATGTCTTGCACAGTAAGCGGTTGTAAATTCCTTAATGAGCGTGGTGTTCTTGATTCCAGAGTTTGGAGCTGGCGCCGTATGTATTTTGTATGTATCTTATCTGATGGAGTTTGGGAAGTTGTGACGATGTGAGATGCTACTTCATCCGGAGTAACTCCAGGCTGTTGCTTCACCAAAGGTGTCCTTCCTCCAAGTTTTCTGCGGTGCCCCCAAGATCTTCTACTGGAATGAGTTAGGTCGATATTCTCCACTGTTTCAACCCACCGTTCTCTCCGGGTAGTATCCATGCTGGAAAGAAGTCCATCAGCTATGTCTTCATCACCAGTATGCAGATATTCGTTATAGAGTGCATCAGTCTCTACATTCCAACCAGGGATGTATTCTTTTCTATGGCATACTCTTCTTAGCCGCCATCATAACTGCATCTACGAAACGCTTGTAATTGTGCTTGGGAGCAATCCACCGAACACATTTATCCAGTTCAGTGGTGAATGTTGACCAATTTGCTTTTCTGAAGTTCCTCTGAGCATGTGGTATTGACCGTACAACAGGAATTTTGATGCCAATGTCCACTACAATGGGGCCATGTTGACTGTGGGGAAAATGTCTTAACACTTTACGACTGGTATGTAAGGGCTGTCCTGCATCATTGCAGCTAAGAAGTCACAAGTCAGGATTGAAATCCCTATTTCATGCAGCTGACTGGAAAGTACCAAGATCTTTTGGGTCAAAAATCAGATGGAGATTGTTCATTTCTGTCTATTCTACGAGTTTCTTTACACATTCATTGTCATTCGAGTACTTCCATAGTTCGTGATGGCTGTTGAAGACGCCTATATAAACTGCAGGGTGTTGAGCAGTCGGGAGTACGGTACCTGACCACTGTGCGTTTGGGGGTTTATAAATGTTATAAATAGTAATATGTGCCACACGCACAGCAACACAATGGATGTCTTCGTCTTCGTTTTGAAAGAGCAGTGAGGCATCTTGGATATTATTACGAACATAAGTAGCTATACCATGTGCACTGTGATATGTTGAACCAAGGGCTGTGAAACCATTAATGAGGCCCCTTTTCCGAAACTCTTCTTCATTGGCTGTATGGGTTTCCTGTATACCCACAACATCTATATTATTATTCAGGATAACTTTGGATAGGTAGTCACATTTTGCTCTGCTGATGCTTTCTACGTTAAGCTCGAAAACATGGATGAAAGGTCCAATATTTCTTGTCCGGTAGCTCTGAGAAGAGCCATTTCCATGAAATACTTCTGCCATTGCTGGAGGATCTTTAAAAAGGTAGGTCCAGCAGCCACAGTTATTGCTTTCTTAGCACCACCCAGGTGTCACGTGTAGGACACTTTGAGGGTAAACCTACAGACGTGAAGCAACAATGTACCGCCTATTTATCTACTTTTATGAGATAATAAATTCACTTACTTGAAGAATTCAGAATTTTTTTAGGCAACCTGCACAAATTTAAAACTCCACTTGTACCTGTCCATTTTATTAGTTAATACTAATTGTGTAAGAATGTTTGCAATCAACACACTAGAAGCACCTGACTGACAATGAACACTAAAATTAATCAGAAAGTGTGACCACATCACTGGAATGAACATAAATTCAATAGCACAACTTTTTTACGCTTACAACAATGCACAAGTTTTATTTGAAAACTATGATACCGAAGATGCAGCATAACTGACCTCAAAGTTTCATTTCTACAACATATTATCTGCTTTGTCATCCACAAATGGAGGAATCTGACTTAACACACAAGAGAACAGAAATGATCAGAAAAAAGGAATCTAACCAAATAATTTCAAAATGACAATCTTCGAGTCATCACATTATTGAACTCAGCCATCATTATATTGATTAATGAAACTGATTATGTTAGTTTTAAATATTTATTGTTTACTATGTACATAAAACTTAACAATTTCGAATTTGTAGATTTAATTTTTTATCTAAAAATATCGTTTTTTCTGTGTGTCACTGTTGGCATGAACGTATAAAAATATTACTCAGAATATCTGGAAGTAATAGCTTCAGATAGCATTTCAGATTATACGAATGTGATGAACAAATGATGCAGAGAAAGTGAAAGAAAGAAAAAATTTTCATGGTTGCTTAAAGGTATTGTCAACAAATACACTTCAAAAATATCTAGCTTTACCAGAGATTCTTTTTGTAGATATATATTGAATAAAACTACGAGTTCATGATGGAACATTAAAAATGATCTTAATGTTCCTGAATATTTTAGATAATTTTAACCAATAGAATTTTCACATATTAGTGTTTAAATGTAACCTTGTAGAGACAGGATTGAACCGATGAAAATGGCCACTTTTGGAGATAAACCAACCACTACTGAACACAACTGTGAATAGGTACAATATATTCCATATTGTATAGGACTTGTAGTATACGTACTTTGTTTCTTCTTTGATGTATGGCAACAGCTGATCATCAGTTTGTTCCTCTATGAATATTTCCTCCTTAGTATCTTCTGAAGGCTGTCAGTAAGAAATAAGAAAAGTAGAATAAAGAAGTAAGGAAATAAAAATATATAGGCCTAAAATAGAAACAGCTGAGAAATTAAATTTCATAGTGGCACAAGAAGACTATAATTAATTTATCTCCCATTTAAAAAATATATAATGGAAAGGAACAATCAAATGAAAATCCCATTAAATGCAAGAGAGTTGTCTACCTTGGTGGCAAATGGTACACAAAAACACATTATCATCAAGCACTAAATTTTAAAAGAACAGAGAAGACGACAATTTCCTAAAAACAGTATTATACAATTTTTGCTATTTTTTTCTATTAAGCACACAGTTCATCCTTAATAAATGTATAGAATTTACAAACTCTTACTCATAATATTTTCTGTTTTACAAACATAATCAACACACATACCACTTTTGCAACTACTTCAAATAATACTGTACAAATTCTATTAGGTTAAAATTTACATTGCATTTACTTATTTATTTTATTTTTTACCCTTTTTGGAACCTAACTTGCACAATGACCTGCTGTGTTTTAACCTGAGTCCCTTTTGCCACTGCTTTTGAAACAACTGATGAGATATAAGAACATGAAAAGGAACACACTGTTGGACAGCAGTAGACACAGTAGCATAGAAAGCGGGCAACATTGCAAATTTGTAAATTTAAAATCACCTACGTATTTGTGAATATTCAGCAGAGCATATGTACACATACGTGTATGTGAACATGTACAATTTTAGGAAAATAAATAATAGTAAGCAGTATCTCCAAACCATTGCCCAATACCATTCCTTGCTTCTGTTTCTCTTTCTGTTGATTCCTAATTCCACAATGACTAGCCATTTTCTTCATCCTCTTATATTCATATTCCCCTGTTCCCAACTTCCTACATATGACTTGACTTGTCACCTCTTTGTTCATTTCCATGTTCCTATATACTTTCTTTCCAAAAACACTTCACTGTAATATCAAATAATCCCAAAGTACTCCCACCACTTTCCCAACAAGTGGACAATGCTTATATCATAAGCATAGAAATATCCATCATCCCCCTCTGTACATCACATTAAGACCAAAAGCATAAATCAGTTAATGTCCCAATCAATGAATCAATCAAACCACAGCAATTAGGGCTGTTGGTTGTTTAAATAGAAAAAAGATTGTGGAAATATATGAAACAAATTATTTCAATCACTAAATCATCTTCCTATAAGTGAACATTTGCCAAAATTTGTCCCCTTGAATTCAAACTTATCTTCATGTTGCAACCTTTCCTAGACTTCAAGAACATGATTTAAATGTATTCATCAACTAATGTCATTCCAAGCCATCTCTCCAATGACATCTCATAATATACTGCTTAATCAAAAACATGTATCCTTTCTCCAAGTCTCCCCAGCTGAAATTTTGCAACATCTCTGTAACACAACTCTTTTGTTAGAAATCACCTGCAAGAAATGGAGCTATTTCTGTGGATCATTTCCTGTTCTCTACTCAAGTAATACTGGTGATGGTCTCACACTCTCATTGTGGCTTTGCTGGAGATTTATATGCCCTCTCCTTTACAACCCCTAAAAAACCTCATAATCATATTAAGAGATCTGTAAATTTTATTTTCAATATGTTTAAATGATTACCATAATGAAGCTATATCCTTATTATGAATAGCTAGGTACTTACAGAGATTCCCATGAAGAAATTTCACCCATCAATACAATAATAAAACCGGAGAGGACTCTTTCTATTTGTGAAACAAAGAAACTGACTTTTCACCACGTTTACAAGTATAGCATTGCCCGATGTCCATCTTACAATATTATCAAGGTCTTTTTCAGTTACTCACAATCCTGAAACTTATTTATTACAAAGAGCCTCATCACTTATTTCAGTTCATTATACATATTGCTTATATATATCAGAGAATAAAGATCTCATAATACTACCCTGTGGGACCCAATCACATAATTGTTACAGGATCAAATAAAGCTTCACCTACTCTTATGCTCTGAGTTCTATTCACCAGACGTGGCCAAATTTTAATGGTAAAAGGTATATTTCTACCTTTATATAAACTATCGACCTTTATAGCCTAATCCTTGAACTTGTTTGGAGGCAAAGTTTCCACTTGGGATATCCTGGTCCACACTATTGTATTTTTTCATACAGTGGCTACAGTGAGAACCACAATGTAATTTCATTATTCACATGGTTTTGTGTCATTTTTGTCAGTGAGCATGTTCTGTCGTTTATCTTTATTATCTACATATTGTTGCTGTTTGGAAGTAAATAATGTGACCTGTACCGTGAAGAAGATTTTCTTTCACTCTTCGTTTTATTTTATCAGTGTAATTGTGCTTGCAAGCTGTTTTAATTTAGATGTTATTTATATATGTCATGTTGTATTATGTTTTGCATTGCCCTTCCTTAATAAACGTTGTCTTCATGCCCTCATGGCCCCAGGATAAAGGGAAGTTTCTTCCCGTCCTGGGGTGTTTTCTACCTTAGGTTGGCTATCCTCCTCTTGCCTGCACGTCTGGTGACAAAACTCCCCTCCCCTTTGAGTGCGCGCGCGCCTCTCCCTGCTGGGCAGGCGAGCGCTCGCTGCACCTGGCCGTCATTCTGATTCCGGTCTGCTTGACTTGCTCGCTGCACATTCGCAGCCGGTCCCACCGCGGCCTCGAACCGAGGACTCACCAGACGTGGAGGTAAGACGTTAAGACAGGAACCCCTTGTGTAGCGCGTTATGAAAGTTAAGGAAGCGGATTGCAATTGTAAAGAATTTCATGTTAAAGCTTTAGCCTACGTAAGGTTTCAATAGCTCTTTGCCCCGGGCAAGTTTCACTTAAAATGTAGTATGTATGACAGAGGTATTTTAAGGTCTGTAGACCTGAGTTCGTTTGCTATGCTGCCCTTATGTATGGGACGGATAATGTTTTAAAATTGTATTAGCGTAAACTAGTCCGGTCTCTGAACTTTAAAGAGTTTTGGTCAATGTGTGAAATAATTAAGAACGAGAGGCAAACAGAAGGCTGTGATGTATTCAGCAAGCAGTATGTACTGAAAGTTCTTGCTGTTATGTATGACACTTTAGTGGCAAACGCTCTTTCGTATTTTCTAGTAAAGATTATACTGGTTAGAGTTAGAATCTTGGTACTATTGAGCAGATTCGCATACCAAGAGACCCTAAGTTAGGTGTTGGTAAACTAAGTCATGTATTGTTTATAGGGCTAGACCCCCTGGTTTCTAATGAATGTTCTATTAATCAGTATATTGTGCTGGTCACATGTGTTTAAATTCTTTTAGTATGGTACTTTAAATTGGGACATGTCCCTGCTCTTGTTTAACTTTGTATACCGAAGTAACGCAAACTAATTTATATAATAAATTATTATCTGGCAAACTTTATGTGCCTTCAAGCCACATTCCCATGGCCCACCGCTTCTTGCTTCGAAAGCTATCGGGTATAAACTCAGTACAAACTCTGGTAGCAGAGTAGCGTGGTTGAATGGGGCTTATCTTACTTATACTTGGCAGTTAAGCTTGTGTAGGGATGGAGGTTTGAAGTTCTTTCGTCAGAGTAGTTCTTGAGTTTTGGCCTTTCTCAAAATGTCTACTCGTGACGTTCCCTACCCGGGGGCGCTCCGAAAGGAGGAGCTACTATATGAGCTAAAAATCCGTAATGTTGAATCCAGAGGTACAGTGAAGGGTGATGAAGCTTTATTAAGGTCAAGCTTAGATAGGGCTATTTCTGTCCCCCAACGTACTGACGACGAGGTAGAGTCTGCGGCGGCCCTGATTGACGCGAATCTTTCTGATATTCTTTCAGTAATCGATTTCTTAGAAAGTGATGTCGCTTCACATCAGCTTCGAAGAGTTCAAGGTCGTTTGACCCACTATGTCCATCGTATCGGAGACCTTCTCTCCTTGGACTTAGGCGAGGAAATAAGAAGCCAGGTTAAGGGATTGGAGAATAAAGCGCTTAATCTCTTAGAGAAAACTGACCAATGGCTTTCTAATTTGGTAACTAAATCTAAGTCGGTTGCTGCCAGTTCTATTTTACTTGGAGAGGAGCTAAGTAAACCTACGGAGAATGGTGCGTTTACTGATCAGCAATCTGTATGGCCCACCGTACCGTCTTATGTCTCTGCCTTTTCTAGCATTCCTCACCCGCTGACATTAATGTTAAAGGGAGCTCTCCGGCACTCTGTTAATTCAGCTAGTGACGCGGTGTCTTTTCTTCGATTTTTCGTCGAATTTCAAGATCACGCCTCAGTTTTCGGGTTATCGCATTATCAAGTCTTACAGATTATATACCCACATACGGATGGTGTGCTTTCTCAAAAAATCGTCAGTGCTATTGCCGAGCAAATGTCCCTTCAGCAGTTTCATGCGTATCTATTGGCCCATTATATTCCATCTAGGGCTCTCAATTCATTTATTAAGAAGTTTTATTTCAGGGTACAACGTATGGAGGAATCATTGTCTGCTTTTATCTCTGATATTAGATTTTATGCGAGGGTGTTTGCTCTCGATTATTCTGAAGAGCAGAGGGTTGCTACGATTGTGGAGGGGATTTCACCCATCTATATGTCTTGTTTGTGCTTCGTGGCTCACCCCCACTCTTTCGCTGAATTGGAGGCTATGGTCGTCTCAGCCGAAGGGGTTCGCCATGCGGACTCCTTACGTACGGGTAGTGAGTCCTTCCCGGCTAAAGTTGCTAGTGCCCCTATGTTACGAAAGCCGGTTAATCCTAGGAAATGCTATGCCTGTGGGTCCGTTGATCATTTACGAAACCGCTGTCCTTCTCGTACGCTGGGCGCGCGGCCACCTCGTGTGGCAGCTGATGTGAACATTGCTGCTAGCAGTGGCAGTGTCATTTGTTTTCGCTGTGGCCTTGCTGGACATGTGGCGAGACGTTGTACCACGAACCCGAGTTCCAGTTGACTAGGACAGGGGGCCAGTGTGGATTCTTTCACCGATGGAACCCCCTTGGATAACCGCAGTAAAGATCTCCCGGCAAATCAGTGCTCTATTACGTGTCCGGTGGAGTGTTCGCGCATTTCCGCTGATGTTAGAGGATGTGTCCCTTTCATTAAGGTCTAACTTGGCAACGAGCCTGTTTCTGCGCTTCTGGACTCTGGTAGTGTAGTCTCTCTGCTTAGTAAGCAGTGGTATGTCGCTCATAAAACTATTTGTAAGTTTTCCAATTTAGAACCTACTTCCATTACTTGCGTTTCTGCTAATTCATCTAAAGTTGAGATTATGGGTTTGGTTAAATGTAAAGTCCGTGTCTCCAATTTTACTTGGAGGTTTTCCTTTTATGTTGCAAAAAATTTGTCGTGCCCTGTTATTTTGGGGACGAATTTCTTTTCCTATTCTGGAATAGTATTGGACCTCCAGGACCGTTCCTGCTGGTTCAGGTTTTGTGAGACAGTGAAGATTCTGTTAACTTTCGTTAATTCTGCTTCGATATTTTCCGTCACGCCCCCTCGGAGTGAGATGTTGTGTGATCTTAGCCATCTACCTGAGGAACAGGCGCAGAGTATTAGGGAGATGTGTAATACCTTTTCTGATGTATTCACGGAAAAATTAGGCATGACAAACATCTTAGAATATAAAATTGAGGTCTTGGATTCGATCCCCGTCAGGAATCCCCCTTATCGGCTCTCTCCTCCTAAGATGAAGGCTTTGAAGGAGATTGTCGATAATATGCTTTGGGAGGGAATTATTCGGCCTTCTACGTCTGCCTATTCGTCACCTATTTTTCTCGTCCCTAAACCTCAAGGTGGGTTTAGGCCTGTTTTGGATTACAGGGTTTTGAATAAGAAAATTGTATTACAGTCGGTTCCTCTCCCGGATTTGCACTCGTGCTTTTCTTGGTTTAAGAAGGCCAAGTATTTCACCGTGTTAGACTTAAACCAAGCCTATTATCAAATTCCTCTCGCGGAAGAATCGCGCCATTTGACCGCCTTCGCCACCGATTGGAATTTATACCATTTTTGCCGCCTGCCTTTCAGAATTTCTACTGGAGCCGCTGTGCTCACGAGGCTCTTGGATAAGCTCTTTTCGGACGTCAAGTTCGAGTACCTTTATCATTATTTAGATGATGTCGTTGTGTACTCTGAGACATTTGAAGACCATCTCTTACATCTACGTGAAGTCTTGACTCGTCTCCGCCACGCCGGTTTGACCGTCAAGCTGTCTAAGGTTTCTTTCGCGAAACCGCAGATGTCCTTCCTGGGGCACATTGTGTCGGCTGAGGGCGTGTCTGTGGATCTGTCACGTACTCAGGCGATTCGTGAATTCCGTCCTCCGAACGATGTGAAAGGAGTTGCTCGCTTTGTGGGCATGATCAATTTCTTTCGGAAGTTTATCCCAGATCTGGCTAAGCGTGCGGCTCCGCTTAATTTGTTGCGTCGTAAAGGGGTAAAATTTGAGTGGGGTCCGTCCCAACAAGCGGCTTTCGACGATCTTAAGTTAGCCATTTCGAATGCCCCGGTCTTGGCGATGCCAGACTTTTCTAAAACTTTTATCGTGCAAACCGACGCCTCTTCATCTGCGGTAGCGGCTGTATTGTTGCAAGAGTCAGAGTTTGGGAGACGTCCGATTGCTTATGCGTCTAGGACGCTTTCGCCCCTTGAGTCCAAGTACTCGATTTATGAGCTGCAAGGGTTGGCTGTATTATTCGCTCTTGAAAAATTCCGTATGTACTTGGAGCACGTAAAATTCGAGCTCGAGACGGATAACCAGGCATTGAGCTGGGTGTTAGGTAGGCCAAGGAAAACTGGTCGATTAGCTCGGTGGGCGATTCGAATTTCGGCGTTCCAGTTTGACGTGCGTCATATTCGGGGCACCGATAATGTCTTGGCTGACTCCTTGAGTCGTATGTTTGGTCATCCTGAGGTTCTAGACGACGACTCGCCCCTTCCCCTGCTTAATGGTTCACCGACCCTTACGGGCGCGATTTTGTCTGACACCCCGCTTTTGTACCATGATGTTGCCAAGTTTCAAAGCGAAGATCCGGTGTTAGGTCCCATTGTGCGAGATTTGGAGAGTGGGAAACACCTCCCTCCGTATGTTCTGAGAAATGGGGTCCTGTGTTGTCCCGCTAGGCACGACCAAAAGATGAAGGTAGTAGTACCTGCTATATTAGTACCCATGATATTTAAATATTTTCATGAGACTCCTCTTGCGGGGCATCTGGGAGTGTTCAAAACGAGGGAGAGAATCAGGGAGAATTTCATTTGGAAGGGACTAGATGGTGAAGTACGGGAGTTGGTTAAGGCTTGTAAAATCTGTAGAGTTAGTAAGCCAGCGCTGAATACAAATGTAGGGTTTCTCTCTTCTACTCAAGCTACGCGCCCCATGCAGCGTCTTTTCATCGATTTCGTTGGACCCTTACCTAAATCTAAGGGAGATGGGAACAGGTTCGTTTTGGTTTGTGTTGACGGGTTTACTCGTTTTACGTGGCTGTTCCCAACTAAACTCGCTACCGCTGAAACTACCGTAAGGTGCTTTAAGTCTATTTTTTCCGTTTTAGGTCCCTGCCAGGTTTTAGTTTCAGATAACGCTAAAGCCTTCACTTCCAACCTATTCAGAAAGTTTTGTTTTAGTCTTTCCATATCTCATGTTACCACCTCGGCGTACTATCCCCAACCTTCGTACGCCGAAAGGGTCGACCGTAATTTGCGTTCTGCCCTCATTGCCTTCCACCACGAAGATGTTTTGAGGTGGGACACCTCGATTCCCTGGTTGGCTTACGCCTTTAATACGGCAAATCATGAGGCCCATAAGGCGACCCCCTTCTCCTTAATGTTTTCGTTTGTCCCTAATTCTCCCTTATGCAACTTGTGGAGCATTGGTGAACTATTGCCTGAGAACATCGATCCCCCTAACATTAGGGCCACGTGGAAGCGTGCTTTGAATAATCTTAAGAGCTACCGTTTGAAGAAAGAGGAGCGTTACAATCAGGCGCGTAGCCCCTCGAGCATCGCCGTCGGTGACAGTGTATTTGTGAAGAATTTCACCCCCTCTGGTAAATTAGCTCTTCGGTTTCGGGGGCCTTGTACGGTAGTGGATTTTCTTACTCCCGTAACTCTACTTCTTAGAGACCCTAGTGACGGAAGGGTTTTTAGGGTCCACCTCTCGCAGGTTAAGCTTGCTTAAGTTTTCTTTGTTTAAAGTGGAACGAGTTTGCCTTGCTTCTGTATTGTAGTGTGGGGTTTCTTGGTATTTCTAAGGTAAATTGTGTTTATGTTTATGGGGCGTTAAATTAAATTATTGTTTGAATTTGTAATGCTTCCGCTTCCTCATCCTTCCCTGCATTACCCCCCCCCCTTTCCCTATTGGGTTTTGGGTATGGTCCTTACCTCCACGTCTGTCCTCGGTTATTCTGTGTACGGTCGCTATCCCCTCTCTGTGCCCGTCCCTCCCCTTAAATTGGGATGTTGGAGAAACATACTGTTGGCTCTGCATTTATTTTCCAGTTGCCTGGAGTTTCTGCCTCGCCGTTTGCTCTCTGAGAGGGCCCCTCAGTTGAGCCTCTTGTCGGCTTCCACGTCTCCGGCAGCCGTTCCATACGGCTAATATGGACACTTCTTATGCACTAAGCCCCAGGACTACCACGCTCCCTAGATGGACCTTCATATGGAGCTTCCTTGCCTATCAGGCTCTTTTCGTCCTGATGTGATTTTCAACTGGGCTATGGTATAAAGCACTATTACATCGCTCGGCGCTGCTGGGCATTGACTCTATTCTCCAGAGTGCTGGTAACCTTTCTCCGAAACATGAAATGAAATGCTATCCTGGGAGGTGTGACGTGGCCTGAAATGTTATGTTCGTCGCATGTATGACCACCTTATTTGCGCTCTGGAACTTACTCCGGAATGACAATCCTTTCTACGTAAACCAACGTTTACTATAGAACTTTACACCCTGTTTGGAGTTTTGAGGGGGGAGATCTGTACCGTGAAGAAGATTTTCTTTCACTCTTCGTTTTATTTTATCAGTGTAATTGTGCTTGCAAGCTGTTTTAATTTAGATGTTATTTATATATGTCATGTTGTATTATGTTTTGCATTGCCCTTCCTAAATAAACGTTGTCTTCATGCCCTCATGGCCCCAGGATAAAGGGAAGTTTCTTCCCGTCCTAGGGTGCTTTCTACCTTAGGTTGGCTATCCTCCTCTTGCCTGCACGTCTGGTGACAAAACTCCCCTCACCTTTGAGTGCGCGCGCGCCTCTCCCTGCTGGGCAGGCGAGCGCTCGCTGCACCTGACCGTCGTTCTGATTCCGGTCTGCTTGACTTGCTCGCTGCACATTCGCAGCCGGTCCCACCGCGGCCTCGAACCGAGGACTCACCAGACGTGGAGGTAAGACGTTAAGACAGGAACCCCTTGTGTAGCGCGTTATGAAAGTTAAGGAAGCGGATTGCAATTGTAAAGAATTTCATGTTAAAGCTTTAGCCTACGTAAGGTTTCAATAGCTCTTTGCCCCGGGCAAGTTTCACTTAAAATGTAGTATGTATGATAGAGGTATTTTAAGGTCTGTAGACCTGAGTTCGTTTGCTATGCTGCCCTTATGTATGGGACGGATAATGTTTTAAAATTGTATTAGCGTAAACTAGTCCGGTCTCTGAACTTTAAAGAGTTTTGGTCAATGTGTGAAATAATTAAGAACGAGAGGCGAACAGAAGGCTGTGATGTATTCAGCAAGCAGTATGTACTGAAAGTTCTTGCTGTTATGTATGACACTTTAGTGGCAAACGCTCTTTCGTATTTTCTAGTAAAGATTATACTGGTTAGAGTTAGAATCTTGGTACTATTGAGCAGATTCGCATACCAAGAGACCCTAAGTTAGGTGTTGGTAAACTAAGTCATGTATTGTTTATAGGGCTAGACCCCCTGGTTTCTAATGAATGTTCTATTAATCAGTATATTGTGCTGGTCACATGTGTTTAAATTCTTTTAGTATGGTACTTTAAATTGGGACATGTCCCTGCTCTTGTTTAACTTTGTATACCGAAGTAACGCAAACTAATTTATATAATAAATTATTAACTGGCAAACTTTATGTGCCTTCAAGCCCCATTCCCATGGCCCACCGCTTCTTGCTTCGAAAGCTATCGGGTATAAACTCAGTACATGACCTATTGTTAAGACTGTGCATTCTGTAAATTACATGTATTATTGATACTATTCAGGAGTTCAGTTGTATTTCTTAAGAGTGGTTCTAGAGAACTGTCAAATTTTGAGGTTATGGGAAGACGAAGAGACCTTTCGCCAAGAAAGGCACTGTCAGAGAGCTACTTCTTGAGAAACGTCATTCACAACAAGAAATAGATTCTAGATTGCAAATACCACAGCAATCTGTAAGTAGAATTTTAAAATCTGAATATAACGGGAAGACAAAATGTGATGATGATGATGATGATTGTTGTTTTAACGGGCCTAACAACGAAGGTCATCGGCCCAAGACAAAATGTCAACAACATGTTGGAAACTGTGGGCAAAAGAAGAAACCAAGCCCAAGGAGGAAGCAAAACTGATTAATTTGTCAGTAAACAACCGCAAGGTTACTAGTTTGGATTTACGTAAGAAATTAGAAGAGTATGGGTCATTTGTATTAGCCAGGACTCTGAGGCGAGAGCTGTTTAATGCTGGAATGAAAGCAAGATGACCTCCAGGCAAAGCGAAGTTTACTCCTGCTATGACTGCAAAGAGGTTCCAGTGTGCCAAGACTCTCCAGAATTGGTCATCTGATGAATGGAAACAGGCAAGTCCATGATAATTACTGTAATTCCTAAATTATCATTCATTATTCCATTATAACCCAATCTAAGTGATGTAACCGTACAGCACAGTAAATGTATGAAATTCTTCTTTTAAACCATACAGATTATTGCATTTAATGCTAGGCTTATTTGTTTTATTTATTTCAAGTTCGCTTTAGTGACGAATTGGTATTTCCTGTCGAAGAAGAGACAGGTCAATATGTCAGAAGATAAAGAGAAGCATTCCATCCAGATTGAGTGAGGCATCCACCTTCAGTGATGGTCTGGAGTGTGTTTGCTTGGTATGGCCGTGGACGATTATATATTGTAGAAGGAACTATCAGACGTGAACAGTATAGTATTAAGAACCCGTTTGGTAGCTCAGGTGCAAGAGTAGTTTGGCCAAAGTGAATTTATTTTTATGCAAGATGGGCCTCCTTGCCACAAAGCCTAGAAACAGTCCAGACATGAACCCCATAGAATATCCTTAGCCGATAGCAAAGAAAAGTCCAAAGAAAAATAACGACAAAAATTGGCTTGATTGAGAAGCTGGGTCAGATGTGGTGTCATGATGACGATTTAAAGAGTCAGTGTAAAATACTGTTTGAGGGTATGCCCAGTCTAATCAAGGCACTCATGAAAGCTAAGGGGGTGCATACCAAGTACTAATGTCATGAACTTAAAAATTAGAAACATCTCATGGGTTCAATTCTCAAATTTTTAATGTTTAATAATTTGGCCATATCTTTATAGTCACCCATTTAGCCATTGTTTTATCTATCCCAAACGCACTAATTTTTGTCAGTAGTTTCCCGAGATCTACCCTAAGAAAATCCTTAGATATGTCAATCGTGATACATTTGACTTCCTGAATCTAATATATCTGCTAAATCCTGCTGGAATCCACAAGATGAGCTTCAGTGGAATAATATTTCCTAAACCTGAACTACCTTCTATCGAGCCAGTTGGTAATTTCTTAAATGTGTATAACATAATCAGAAAGAATGCATTCCAAGAGCTTGCATGCAACACAAGTCAAGACGACTATTGTGTAATTACTAGCTTTAAGTTTAGCACATTTTCTCTATACACAGAGTGCTACTACACTAAGTATTCATTCATCTGGTATAGCTGTTTCATACATACTCTAATCAATATCTCAAAGAACTGACTTTCGTATATGCCCAGAAATTTTACCCATCCCAGCAGCATTTCTAGTTTAAAATTTTTGTATATTACCTTCAATGTTCCTTATAGTGGATATGTAAAGTAATTTCAAAGGATTAAGTGAAAGTGTCAACTGCGTCAGGTACTGCAAAAGGACATGATCATACCATTGGTGACATATCCTATGCATCACGAGTGACGGCTGCGATGCCCATCGACTAATGAAGTATACACATTCCCATGTTGTGTAATTGCTACTTCATACCTTTCTAAATCTGTCAACATTCAACACCGTACACAGCAACAAACCGTAGTAACACGGCTGAAAGTAATTCCAGTATCAAGGAAGACAATGCACACTGCCGCCTGGTGCTCTCAGTGCTTTTCAATTAGCATTCTGGCAGTGAAAATTGCATGAGTTGTTCCAACACCCTTAATGAAGATGCATTGGATAGCAATAATGCCGGCGATTTCACCCAGTCAATAATGAAGGCTACTCTAACAGATCTTCTCATGTGCAATTGGGTGCAATTAGGATGGTAATTTGCACATTCTGCTGAATCGTCATTTTGCTCAAAAATAGGCACAAGGATGTTTACAGTCCAATGACTGGGAACAGAGCCAGAATCAACTCTGGCACTGAATAAGCTTGTCAGCCAGTTGATAATGAGTTCTTTAAACTGCCTCATCTTCCAGAAGTTTGGTGGATGGTCATCCGGTCCTGGCACTTTTTGGTCCTTCATACTCCTAATGGCACTCTCCACTTCCTTTGATGTGATGCATAAGATGGGACTTACCATCAGGAATAGGGTGATGTGGTAATTCAATGCAGGAAATATCTACAAATGTTGTTGCCAATGATTGAGGAATTATTGTTTGTCCTCTAATCACTGGTCATCTTTGTCTCTAATGCAGACAGTGTGCTAAATACTTGTGTCAATTTTCGGCAGATGGAAAGCAGTTCTCTTCTTCTTCCGTTGAGCTCAGTGGTGTACAGAGTTTATCAGGACTACACCGACAAAAATTCAAGGATGCTCTGTATATTATGTTAAGAATAATGGTTCAATCAGGCTGGCGGGAAAAATTATATTTTTGAGAAAATGAGGTTAAATTGTTACTTCCTGGTGCGCGATTGAAATTGAAGAGCTGCTGCCGCCTTTCAGGGAAGATAAGGGTAAGGAGGCGTTGTGGAGTGTATGAGCAGACAGAGATAATGCTTCCTCATACGACTTCAATATTATTGTCTCTAACAGGCAATATCCACAGTCCATTTATCTAATAGCTGTAACTGCACACACAGTTAAAGAACACACTGTATTTAAGACACACATGTTAGTCAAGGAAAGCTCCAGATTGTTTCTCCTCTCGTCTGTTTGTCGCAGTAATATTCTATATTAATTAACATGCTCGAAGATTGTGTATTCCTTCCCTCATAATATTGTAAACTCAATGAAATACTGAATGAAGGAATCAACACGCCCAATGGTTTGATTACAGTGTATGTTCAATAAGGCCCCCTCCTACTTTGGTGTATAGTTCACTATGGCGTAGTAGTGAGTGACTATGGACTATGTTCAGGATGTGTAGTGTGTGGCGAACGGTTTGGAAAGCTGCCTGTATTCTTGTTACAAGATGTCTTCTCTTTCTATAGGGTTCACATAGTAGTCAATTCGTGTAGAACAAACTGTACAGTGCCTACCGGAGTGTGGAAGCGACTATTCGAAAAGAACGAGAAACTTGTGCATTCGCATCGAGAATTACCTATTTCTCCAAATTTCACTTCCCCTCCCTTCTCTTTTCTGACGCACTGCGGCTGACTCTCTGACATAGCAAATAGAGCATGTTCATCAATCTGAACTGCATGACAGGAAGTAACAGGGTCACTTTAATTTCCTCAAAAGGAAACATTTCCCTGAGAATCTGACTGCACCATCATTCTCAACATTCCACGAAGAGCATCCCGGATTTCTCTGTCAGTATAGTTCTGATACACCTTGTACACAGGTCATTACAGTGAGTGCGTCTCGATTGAGATTTATATACACTATGCCTTCGTCTTATCCTACAACTCTTCATGGACTGCAATCATCCATAGGAACGTTAGATATTCAATACAAGAGGAACTAGGTTATATCGTACCCAAGTTTACTGTGACGGTTGCAGTGAAAGATCTGTAGAATGTGTCTACATGTTGTCAAATGCATTAAGATCAACAAGAGGTAAATTTATGTTGTTGCTAGGGTCTCCTTCTAGTCTTTAAGCTTCCACCACTTGATGTTCTCAGGGGCATAGAGGTCCTTAACCCTGGAATGGTATGATGCTTAAAACTTACATCATTGGTATGATGTCGTATTTTTTACGATCTTGAGAAAAAACACTTTTTTGGTAAAATAGAAATGAAAAATCAAAACTTATATAACATATTTTAATTTTACACACTTTTAAAAGATGAAAATACATTGAATATAAAAGAAAAGTTTATTGAGGAACAATGTCAAGCATTGTCTAGTCGTCGACGTCACCTAGCAGTTAAGTCCGTCTGAAAAGTTGAAAAAAAATTGAAATTAGTATATTTAATTTTAAAAAATAAATTGTATGTTTAAACAGAGGGCTAAATGATCAAAACGTTTTGGTAATAGCTCAAAATAAATCTTACTTCCAATGATATGATGTCTTGATGATGCTGCAGTTGGTTCAGGCGCTGCAGATTTTGCAGATATCACCGCGGTGCTCCGCGCAGAACGCAGTGTCGCACTTGCTGCAGTAGTTGGCTGTCATTCTTCGCTTTTCAGCTGGGCACAGTTTACAAGTTGTTCTCTTCTTATCCATCCTAGGAAGAGCTGGATCTGCTGCTTCTTTTCGGCCAAGAACACTGAAGACCATACTTCTTAGCTCCCTCGGAAGATTTCTGATAGTCAAGCGCTGTTCTAGCCATGGAAAAACCAACTGTTGATACAACTGATTCAAATAAGCTGATCTTGTCATGGTTTGTTCTTTTCTAGAACTCAAGACCCTGTTCAAAATAATAAGTGAGTTAACTCCTCCGATGTCGATCAAGTCATAAAAAATGCAGAGTGGCCATCTTTTTGTTTTCCTTGCACTAGATCTGACTGAAACCATTTGGTCAAGAGTATCTACTCCTCCTTTGGTCTGGTTGTAATGGTCAATCATAACTGCTTTGCCATCTTGATTCACTCCCTTGTCTTGGTGCATTGTGGAAATAAGGCAAACTACCTTGTTCTTCTTAGCCTTGTGCGATAGAAGTGTTGTCGTGTAGCTGAACAGGTATTTTGCATCACCAATGTCCCTGTTCTTCGTTGATCTCATACTCAAAGGTATTTCTGGTTTGTTTAGGCGGTTCGTTCCTAAAAGTGTCAGCTTGTAAGGAGCCTTGAGCAATTCATCAGCCAACGGAACGGTTGTGAACCAGTTATCCATTGTTATGTTGCGGTTCGATCCATGAAATGGAGCCGTTAACTTTTTCACATAGTAGTGGGAAAGAGGGCCTTCGACAGTTGTGTTTTGTTTCCCTAAGTATGGCTCAGCAACTAACATATACTTAGAACCAGCATCACAAACCATAACAATTTTTAGCCCATATTTAGCTGGCTTTTTAGGCATATACATTTTGAATGGACATCTGCCTCTAAATGCAAGCAGCTGTTCATCAATGGTGAGATACGGGCCAGCCTCGTAGTTGTCTATGCATGATTTCATGAAAGCTTCCCAAAGGTCCCTTATAGGTGCGAAGCGATCCGTCGTTACTCTCTCAGCTCGGGTAGTTTTGTCATCGAATCTGAGACAATCTAATAAAAACTGGAATCGCTTTTCACTAAAGCAAACTCTGTAAACATTACCACCTACAGAAGGATCAAACATTATTGCTGTATTTAGGCTATAGTCCTTGTGGAGAGCAGAGAATATTAGAATTCCCAAGAGTGCCTTTATCTCTGTGGGAGAGGTTTGACTGTTTGAAAACTGGATTGTTTTGTAGTTGGCTTGCTTTCTCACTATTTCTTCATTTGTATGAGTAACGATTGAGTTCACCATAGTGTCAGTAAAGAACAACTGAAACGCATCTAAAGGGGTTAGAACATCCTTACCGCTGCCTTTAGGCCGTTGTCGGATATTCACAATATTTCTAGGGGTATTTCTTGTACTTACGGTTGGAGGATTTTCAGTCCAGGAATAACCGTTTTTTCCTTTGATTACTTTTGTCGTTCGTTGTGCAGTCGAGCTTGCAGATCCTGAAGAACCAATAATAGTAGTAGTAGCAGCAGCAGTAGTATTACTACTATCAGGTCTTGATTCATCAGATAGAGTTGTAACCGATTTTGTCCCAAAACTACCAGAGGGACGAGGGGTGTCAGGAACTTGTGTAGTAGTGCTGTGTGGGCCAACCACTCCTGATGTGTACATTGAATTCTTTTCATTTGATGAATGACCACGACGTTTTCTCTTCAATTGTTCACGAAATTCATCATCTGAGGATTCATCTGAGGTTGAAGTTATATAGTCGTCACTCCCAGAGTATGCTAAAATGTTATTTTCTGACTCACTTCCGCTATCTCCTTCATCTTCATCGGTATCAAAACTATCATCATTTAAAAGTTTGTCAATCTCCGATGGTGACAAAGCCATTTATAAAAAAACTAGTAGTCTAAAAAACAGCGTAAAACTCGACAAAAACCAATAAAAAGATATACTTAATATAGCCTATGGTACTAATTTTCAACACACTAAGTCAACAACAACAACGACGAATATTTGATCTAACAATTAAACTAAAATTGAAACACAACACTATGCAAAATAGTTACACCATCGGTATGATATCGTAACATTCACGAACTGACGCCAAAAGCTCTAAAACAAGAGCTTCCAGCACGACAGTTGCACGTGCACTGACCTTGTGAGTTAAGTGGGGAAAGACATTGGGAGGGCCGGAAAAGTCCGCGCAGAAACCTGTTCTATGCAATCAAATTTGCGTTACGTTTCGTAAAAATTACGACATCATACCATTCCAGGGTTAAATCCGCTATGCCTACCTTATGCAGAGGTGGAATACAGTCAGATGATATGACATTCACATCCTTTCTTCGTCGTAGATCACGGTGCTGAACGACGATCAGGTCAATTTGCTTGCTGCAGTCACCACAAGTGAAACCTCAAATATGAGCTCCATCATCATATCAGGTACCAAAAGTATTACCACCATGGCAGTTATAAAAATTCTTAGTGACCATCATGCGAATTAAGGTCATCACAGAGAAGTGGAAACTCATCTTCAGGATATGCTGCAACATGACCTCGTAGTTCCTGCCAATGCTCTTCCTTATCCAGGTCATCACAGCCAGATTGTGACATAGAAAACACAAGTTCGAGAGGATGCAACGTCAAATGTAATTCACATAAGGCTGTCGGAATAGCGCTGAACCTCAGCAACTCAATCTTGCATGCTTGCGCACACAATGAAATCAACACCATTCCTGCTGGATGTAACCTGGCAGATAAGTTCACAGACATCTTTGATGTCATGAGATTTCTGGCCTTTCCAAAGCGAGCAACTTAAAATCTAATTACATAGCTACACTTCAATTCTAAACCGGACTTAAATTATCCAAATTGCAACAGGTTAACAGGAAAAACAGAATGAAAAGATTAAGTAATAATAAAGCAAGAATGATATTTACTAATAAAATAATTATTCTACAATAATTCTAAGCCACATTTAGATGTATCCTAACTACAATAGTTTAACTGAAGCAACAAATATTCCTAAAGTATGAATTTATGGAACTTATGAGAATGTAAATGTTCATTGACTATGTACATAAAATTTAGTTTCCTTGATTCATCAAAGATACAAAAAGGTGAATAGTTTGAATGTAATTATCAGTCAAAGACCAGTGGCCAGTTATAATCATAAATTTAAGCCATATTAATGAAAGTTAATTGAACATAACCTACGGCATATTGTTTATTTGATGGTTTCTACCATTTCTCTTTCACACCGACACAGATAGGTCATATGGCGATGATGAGCTAAAAATGGCTAGGAATGAGAAGAAAGCAATCGTGGCCTTAATTAAGGTACATTCGCACCATTTGTTTGCTGTGAAAATGTGAAACATGCACTTCAGGGCTGTCGACAGTGGGTTCGAGCCCAGCATCTTATAAATGCAGGCCAAGAGCTACATGGCCAGTTATTCAGTACAACAAGGAAGCAATTGCTTGAATTACTTCTCTTCCAATACTTACTGTGAGAGTATATTAATATGTAATTTCAAACAATACGTTAAAAAGTAAGTTTTTATTTTAAAAACTCGGCGTTCACAGTTCCCCAGATGTACATGCACATTTGGACATAAGTTTTCATATACATGTCCAAAATTTTACGATACATGGGGTTACTTTGGAAAAGTAAACAGTAAAGTAGATTCCCAAAATTCTATGCAGAGCATGCCTTCCTCCCTTGAAGTCAAGATGGGCTGCCTATGTATGCTCTTCGGATCTAGGATCGAGGTGGCCCTTACTTCTTCGCAGCTTCTCTGTATGCCCTTCACCAAGAATCCCTTTAGAGACTTATCAAGCTTATCGGCATTGTCATTACGTTAGACAATGCTTCCAAATTTATGCTTATATTCTTGCAACACATTCCGAAGTAACCCCATGAAAGAACCTTACTCAGAAGAACAGCCAAAGACATGATTCTTGAGGTGATCAAGCTAATGCAAGTTGAACCTAACAGCACTTCAGTTAGAGTAAAACAATTCACTTCAACTAACATTTCTTGACAATGTGAACATTTGATACCACACGATACAACAAGCAACGTCTCTCACTGAGGGACAAAGAAAAAGAGACAACAAACAAGAAAAAGGTTTATCACAATAGTTCTATGAACTTTGACTGTCCTACATCAACACAGATCTATCCATATTAAGAAACAAAGTACACATATATGTGAAGATAAACCGACGTCCAGAATTATCGCATGGAATATTTGGAAGAGAAGTGTACGAAAACACTAATAAATTGCAGGGTATATGCTGTAAACAGAAATCATGGATCAAAGGTATCTGGGCATAGAGAAATACTCACAGGTCAATTTATCTCCAAAAGTGAGGAGACAGGGTTGGATCAAACACATTTCAATGACACTTGGGTGAAATATCAATTAAGAAATAGTAAATGTAATGATTATAATTATTTTACTATAAAACCAATTATAGTATTAACATTAACAGCTAAAAGATAGCTCGGCATCTCAGAGAAGTTAACTGTTAACAATGTAGAATGACACTACATAAGCACTGTACAAGTCTACAGATAGTTTCACCTTAAAGTTCTACACAACACTTTATAGTGCAAATGCAGTTTTCACACCACACACAGGATTACTACAAACCAATTTTACTAATTCCGCATTGTACCAGGAAGGTCTAGGTCCTGGTCCATATTAATTGAAAGAAATGTTATTTCCAGCATTAAAGATCCGACCGACGTACGAACATCCATGTAAAGAATGTTCCAGTATGTGCCAGACCCTACGAGTACGCTAGGCGGAGTCAAGTGACGTCACCTGTCGCTCGAAGCTCACCTCCCCTAGAGATATTTCTCGAAAGAATTTTTCTTTTAACAGCTTTTTAACACCTTAACCAATTTCAACGGGACAAACGCTGAATTATAGCAAACATCATAAAACTTAATCCCTGTAAATTTCAAATTAATTCATCAAACGGTTGTTGAGTTATAACAATTTAAAGTCTCAACGAAATTACGTAATTACGGTCACATGGCCGAGAGAGAGCCGCCACCCCTCCCTGCGCTGGTATCTATATATGTCAAGGCCAGATAGCCCGCAAACCAGTACAGTACAGTACAGTACAATACCGTACAAGGACAAGCAGACAACTGTGTGAGTGAGATAGTGAAGAGACCGGCCCGCGTACAGTATGTTCGCGCAGTCACGGTAGAAGTACTTTCGTCGTATCTCCAGAACGCGAAATTCTATCGCCGATAAAGGACGTCGCACTGCAGTTAGTATGTCGCGTCGCGATTACAATATAATCCTAAAAAGACATTTAAGACTGTAACACGAGTGAACTTATTGGAGTACAAATATTAACTATTTCATTACGTGTGGACTTAGGCAACGTCAAGTAACATTAAACTTCTACAGAGCCTAATACTTAAGAATCACCAGAACTTATTTTTTTTTCTCTCGAGTATTGCATTATATTTCTTTATTCACGTCACATCAATATTTTGAATGAAAAAGTAAGAACTTTTCTGAGTTAATATAACAGGATTAGCAGAAAATCTAACTTAATGACTGTGTTCACAGACTGTGCTTATCGACTTGCTTTCTTTCTTCAAGTGTGAACTGTGTGATTAAGAACGTTTCAATAACGACTGTAAATAGTATTTAGTACAGAAAGGACTGTGATTCTTCATACGCCATAAATAGTGTTCAACAGTGTAAGTGATAACCAGTCGCACTAAATGAATTTTCGTGTGCGAAACTCAACAGTTCCTGCTGTCATCACCTCATCGGGAACGTCAACATCGCCGATCCTGATTCTACATGGAACATTCCAGATGTCCATCTTTCGACATTTGGTAACAACAGTTCTTGTCATAAGTGAGTAACAAACTGACTAAACTTTTTCATTTATTTTGAACAGTGAAACTTCAGTGTCGCGTGTGAACAATTTCCATAATTTCTCAAAAGTGATAAATTTAATTTCAATTTCATTTCTCGTAGAAAGACTGTAGGATTTCAAGTGTGTTGTATAACGAGATTGACGAACGGAGAACTGAAAACTTTTAATAATTTCTCATATCCATTTACCATTATAAAAGTGTGACTAGGTTTAAAAAGACTTTAGGTGGAAATTCACACATATGAAAGACTTTGAAACCAATGATATTTATGCCATTTTTTTTAAGAAGATTATTTTCTTTCAATATAAATTTTGAGTCAACAATCATACCGCAGGGTGAGAAATTAATAAATTGTTTTGAAAAAAAATTATTTACCATCTATTATTCGCTCTGCGAGACTATCCTTCTCTGTATCGGCTCCAAAACCCAGCTCCACTCCCTGAGGTCCTACTCATGCCCTTTGCCCACAACTTTCCTGGTACAGAGAGGATAGTATAATAATAGATGGCGCCCCAACTTCAAGGGCACGATTTTGGAGCCGTACTATAATAATAGATGACGTCGCAACTTCAAGGACTCAATTTTGAAGCCGTACTATAATAATAGATGACGCACTTGCAATAATCGCAATATTCAGGGTTCGATTCAAGTCATTATATTTTGAGCACAGGATTTGACTGCGAGGAACTTGTTGTATTTGACTTATTCGAATATTCCAGAAACATGGAAAACTTACTTGCAGCAATCGAAGCTCTTAGGCTTAGCATTAATGATCAGAATGCTAAGATTGATAGGTCTAATTCCCAATTGCAGGCTCAAATAAACACACAAATAACCGCACTACAATCACAAATAGTTGACTCTAATTCTCAACTACAGGCGCAAATGGTAGAGTCTAATAACCAATTGCAGGCTCAACTTCAACAACAAATGCAGGCACAAAATACTCAACTTCAAGCGCAGTTAACTGAGTCAAATAGTAAGGTTGAAGACTTAACTTCTAAAATTGACAGGACGTTGGATACTAAGTTTGCTGAAGCGGATAAAGTCATTAACAAAAGACTCACTGAATCTAGTGCCCTTATCGAGCAACGATTCCGTGAAGCTGGAACTCGCCTCGAAAAGAAACTTACTGATTCTAGTGCACAAGTCGAAGCTACATTGAAAAACATGCGGGATCAGTTTGTTGAAAACTTAGAGTCTATTAAGGAAGAAATAAAGACAGAGGTCGTCAAGTCTTTAGACAAAGATCTTAGAAATGTTCTTCCTTCCGTTCAAGCATTTTCTACTGAACTCAAAGATTTACGAACTGAATTTCAAGAATCCCATGGTAACATCTCACAAACTCAAGCAAAGTTAGCTCAGGTGCAGGAAACCTTGCGAGATGCATTAAAGAGCGACGTGGGTAAATTACGAAGCGAGATAGGATTAATTAAGAGCACGCAAGGAGAACTCGACAAGCGTATTACAGGACAGCTAGATAGCACGCATCCCCAGATAGCTGCTTTCTGTAAAGACGTACAAGTCATTAAAACTGACTTGAGAAATGAAATAAAAAGTTTAGACACCTCAATTAATTCTAAAATTAAAAATTTGTCCGAAGAAATGAATCAAATTAAACTTAAAGAACATACAATTGACGTCACAATTCCTGGTTCGTCGAGGGAAATACACAATACAACAACCCTTATTAAAGTACCAGATGACAAACCAGTCAAATTTTCAGGACGTGATGAATACACTGCTCGAGAATTTTTGTTAAATGTCGACGATTACCTGGAGGAAAATAGGGTAGAGGACGATAGGAAACTTCGAGTAGTATCCAAACTTCTAGAAGGACGAGCCTTATCATGGTTCATAGCTTTTAAGAGCAACTTTAAAAACTATGACGACTTTAAACAGGCACTTCTTAAACGCTTTTGGGATTCAGAAAGACAGCACCTTGTAAAGATGCAACTCTACTCTAGCAAATACAATACTTCAGTCAATACTTCCCGATATTCAGATTACTGCCTAATGCAATTAAAGAAGCTCCAGTTTTTAGATCCACCTTTGCCAGATACTGAACTTATTCAGATCCTGACACTTCAATATCCGCCTCATGTGCAAGAAATACTAGTCGCTGCCAACATTAAAACATTGGAGCATTTTGACGCTACTTTGCGTAGGTTAGATACGGCTAATACCCAATCTAGTCCGAAAACTAACAGGAGTCGAGAAGTAAATACGAATTCTGCGGAAATAAAACCGCCGGAGAGAGAGGAACCCAGGACACGTGAAGAAGGCAGATTAAGCCCTACTAACCCAACCAGATTCCGGAATTTTAGACGTCAGAGGAATCAGGATAGACACCCTTACCAACCTAGGAATACATGGAGACAGCACGAAAGCACTCCTGAAGGAAACCGTGAGGCCAGACGACGAGAACTCGAAAGTAGATGGAAGGACACACGGGAATACATCAGGGAGAGAAACCGTAATCCTGATGAGCCTGGAGCTACATCCCTGGAATATCAACGTCAATTCGGACCAAGAGAACAAAGATCACCTGATCCTGACCCAACAGGCGCTATAAAAAAAAACGCCGATCTCGCAATAGGGAGATTGACTACCGAACACGGTGAGGTCGAAACGTCAAATTATTGTACTGCTGTTATCAATTACTGGCATATTGATGATTCCGAATTACTATTCGAAGACGCACAAACACTAAGGCCAATTATTACACGTTCATTACCTGTCATGACAGTACGCACAGGCAACCTACAGGTGATTACGCTCATCGATTCTGGAGCGCAAGCTTCTTTAATTTCTGATAAGCTTGTAGACTCGCTTAAAGATCAGAACAATGTTTTGTTATTACCTGCAGCTCAAATTAAAGTAAGAGGGATAGTTCCTGATAAGATTGTTAAATGTAAATCCCAGGCATTTTTAGAGTTTGAAAGTAACAGTCAGATGTTCGAACACATATTTTTGGTAGTATCATGTCTTAACTTCAACTTAATACTTGGATCAGATTTTATGATCAAATACAAAGGAACCATTGACTATGATGCCAACCTCGTAAGATTACAGAATAATTCCGTAGAACTACAGCTGGTAGGACGAGGTGACCTGGAAGTTCAAGAGAAGGGAGCCCGTTTTGAAGCAGCCGGTGGTGACATTATTAAGCCCGCTGTGAGCGAGGTTGCGCCAGCCGTAGCAGAAAGTAGAAAGGGTGACCAAAGTGAGGACGACGCAGAGTCCATATTCAATGAGAACTCCATTATAGGTCCGGATTATATAATGTCAATAGCCAGTGTGGTTGAAGACCCGGAAATTAAATTAAAATTGGAGGAGGCTAAAAATGACGTTCTACAGAAATTTGCATGTGTATTCGATGATAAGCCTGGAGAGATAGCTGACTATGAATATCATCTTGATGTAAATGACTTGTCTCCTTATCAGAAGAAACCATATCCCGTACCCGAGAAATATCGAGAAGAAGTTCGTAACTTAATTCATAAAATGACAGATGATGGGATAATTTCGCCTTGCGTAACTAAGTACTTGAATCCATTGGCCATAGTACGTAAGCCTAACGGTAGTATTAGAATTTGCCTCGACGCAAGGGTCCTAAATGACCGACTGACCTTAGAATATGACCGTCCTCCACTACTTAAGGATATTATCAGAAGATTCCACGGCATGAATTTCTTTAGTTGCCTTGACGGAACTTCTTCATACTATCACATAAAATTGGATGCTGAAAGTAGGCTATTCACAGGCTTCTTATTTGAAAATAGGACCTATGTTTTTAACAAAATGCCCTTTGGAATTAAGAACTCGGGAGCTGTTTTGATCAGAGCCTTGGAAAAACACTTATCAGATGATGTAAAGGACATAACTACGATTTATGTTGACGACATTTTGATTGCCTCGAGAACTTTCGAAGAGCACGTGAGAGATGTCAATCTGGTCCTGCAGGAATTGGAGAAGAAGAATTTCAAGATAAATGCCCAGAAAAGTCAACTTTTCCAAACATCAGTATTATTCTTAGGACATGTAATTAGTGGTGATGGAATTCAACCCAACCCTGCCAAGATTAAGAGTATCATTGACTTTCCTAGACCTCAGCGCATTAGAAACGTGAGACAGTTCCTAGGACTTTGTCAGTTCTTTTCTCAACACTGTCCAGACTACACTGAGACGGTAGCTCCTCTTCAACAACTACTACTTAAGAATAATAAATGGAAGTGGACTGAAGAATGTGAGCGAGCTTTCCTTGCCACCAAGGACATGTTGAAAAACTCTGTTAAACTAGTTTATCCGGATTTTTCTCTTCCATTCTTCATAGAGTGTGATGCCAGCTCTGTAGGAATAGGCGCAGTGCTATATCAAGCGAGACCTGAAAATCCCGATTACAGACTTTTCATCTCGTTTCTAAGTAGAAAACTACGACCTCACGAAAAGTCTTATACTATAACTGAACTCGAAGCTTTGGCTGTTGTTTTTTCTCTCCAGTATTGGAAAAAAATCATCTACGGCTATCCCATTACGATTTACACAGACCATAAAGCTCTGACATTCATACTGTCATCCGACATGACAAATGAGAGAGTTTCCCGATGGGCTCTTTTTATTCAACAGTTTGACCTCACTGTAATACATAGGCCTGGTCGGAAGAATGCTCTAGCAGATGCCCTCAGCCGCAACCCTGCTGAAGTTATCGAAGTTCACGAAGTTAACATCATGACTGATGATGACGAAGAATGTCTTCGCAAACTTCGTTACCTCACCCAGATGCAACGAAGAGACGCCAATTGTAGGGAATTAATTCGATTTTTATCAGGTTCGATTCCCGCCGATGATGATGAATTCCCACGTCTCCAACGACTTTCTTCAAACTTCTGTTTAAGGGATGGAATTCTTATGAAATACATTGACTTAGCCAAGACGCAATGCAGGATTTATGCACCTGTTAAAATCAGGAAGGCTATCATATGGCATTGTCACTCAATTTCAGGCCATGCTGGTACGGATAAAGTTCTCAACCTTATTAAAGAGAGGTTTACATGGGAATATCTTAGGCGAGACATTAGGAGAATTTTACGGTCCTGTGATTTATGCCAGCGGATCAAACCGAATAATTATCTCCTCAAGGAATTTCCCAAACCGCTCATCCCGGAAAAGCCCGGAGAAATAATGGCAATCGATCTGTACGGCCCTTTGCCAAAGGCGACCAGGGGGAACAGACATGTCATTGTAGTTGTGGATGTCTTTTCCAAATATACTATGCTATTGCCTATCCAGAAAGCTAACGCCGGTAACATCTTAAGGAGGCTGAAAAGAAACATCATCCCTGAGATGGGAAAGCCTGAATACCTACTAACGGATCACGGAACGCAATTCACTTCCGTAGAATTCCAACAGGCTTTGGAAGAACTCAACATTCGACATATCATGAATTCTATTAGGCATCCGGAAGCTAACCCTGCTGAAAGAATAATGAGAGAACTCGCGAAATTCTGTCGGATTTATTGCAGTGAACATCACTGGAAGTGGATCGAGGTCTTGCCAGTAATGCAAAAAATTATGAACTCTATTGTGCATGAATCTACTAATGACATTCCTCTCAGCCTACATCACGGGTCAAAACCAGAGCGACCTTGGGACAGAATATTACCAGCCCTACCAAATGCTATTGTGCCGCAGCAAGTCAAGATCAACGACGCGCTGACCAGGTTAAGACATGCAGCCGCCATCAGAGAACGACGCCAGCGTAATAGGAAGTTCAGAAGACCATTGAATCCTGGAGACCTTATTTTAATACGGAGACCAGCTACTTCCAACCCTGAGAGAAGGATTTACGCTAAGTTCTGTCCACTATTCGTAGGTCCTTACCGTATCCGCACTGTATTGAGAAACGGGGCTTATGAAATTGTAAGATTGGACGGCACTTTCGAGGGTATTTATAACTCAGCCAATTTAAAACAATATGTACCACAGGAAGAGTAAAACCTGGAAAAGAAAATCCTGCGTATTTTCTTTTCGTTCAACCAAGGGGAAGATGTACCAGGAAGGTCTAGGTCCTGGTCCATATTAATTGAAAGAAATGTTATTTCCAGCATTAAAGATCCGACCGACGTACGAACATCCATGTAAAGAATGTTCCAGTATGTGCCAGACCCTACGAGTACGCTAGGCGGAGTCAAGTGACGTCACCTGTCGCTCGAAGCTCACCTCCCCTAGAGATATTTCTCGAAAGAATTTTTCTTTTAACAGCTTTTTAACACCTTAACCAATTTCAACGGGACAAACGCTGAATTATAGCAAACATCATAAAACTTAATCCCTGTAAATTTCAAATTAATTCATCAAACGGTTGTTGAGTTATAACAATTTAAAGTCTCAACGAAATTACGTAATTACGGTCACATGGCCGAGAGAGAGAGCCGCCACCCCTCCCTGCGCTGGTATCTATATATGTCAAGGCCAGATAGCCCGCAAACCAGTACAGTACAGTACAGTACAATACCGTACAAGGACAAGCAGACAACTGTGTGAGTGAGATAGTGAAGAGACCGGCCCGCGTACAGTATGTTCGCGCAGTCACGGTAGAAGTACTTTCGTCGTATCTCCAGAACGCGAAATTCTATCGCCGATAAAGGACGTCGCACTGCAGTTAGTATGTCGCGTCGCGATTACAATATAATCCTAAAAAGACATTTAAGACTGTAACACGAGTGAACTTATTGGAGTACAAATATTAACTATTTCATTACGTGTGGACTTAGGCAACGTCAAGTAACATTAAACTTCTACAGAGCCTAATACTTAAGAATCACCAGAACTTATTTTTTTTTCTCTCGAGTATTGCATTATATTTCTTTATTCACGTCACATCAATATTTTGAATGAAAAAGTAAGAACTTTTCTGAGTTAATATAACAGGATTAGCAGAAAATCTAACTTAATGACTGTGTTCACAGACTGTGCTTATCGACTTGCTTTCTTTCTTCAAGTGTGAACTGTGTGATTAAGAACGTTTCAATAACGACTGTAAATAGTATTTAGTACAGAAAGGACTGTGATTCTTCATACGCCATAAATAGTGTTCAACAGTGTAAGTGATAACCAGTCGCACTAAATGAATTTTCGTGTGCGAAACTCAACAGTTCCTGCTGTCATCACCTCATCGGGAACGTCAACATCGCCGATCCTGATTCTACATGGAACATTCCAGATGTCCATCTTTCGACATTTGGTAACAACAGTTCTTGTCATAAGTGAGTAACAAACTGACTAAACTTTTTCATTTATTTTGAACAGTGAAACTTCAGTGTCGCGTGTGAACAATTTCCATAATTTCTCAAAAGTGATAAATTTAATTTCAATTTCATTTCTCGTAGAAAGACTGTAGGATTTCAAGTGTGTTGTATAACGAGATTGACGAACTGAGAACTGAAAACTTTTAATAATTTCTCATATCCATTTACCATTATAAAAGTGTGCCTAGGTTTAAAAAGACTTTAGGTGGAAATTCACACATATGAAAGACTTTGAAACCAATGATATTTATGCCATTTTTTTTTAAGAAGATTATTTTCTTTCAATATAAATTTTGAGTCAACAATCATACCGCAGGGTGAGAAATTAATAAATTGTTTTGAAAAAAAATTATTTACCATCTATTATTCGCTCTGCGAGACTATCCTTCTCTGTATCGGCTCCAAAACCCAGTTCCACTCCCTGAGGTCCTACTCATGCCCTTTGCCCACAACTTTTCCTGGTACAGCATCAATATATCGAAATAATACACTTTTAATACTTCTGCATCATTTATACAGCAGTGTATACTGTGGAAAGAAATCTTTCACCTATAACATATTGTAACCGAAAATGGCATAACTGGAGTTAAAATTGAGATTGCCGCAAAAGCCTAATTTAATTCGGTCAGTGGGTCATTTACAACAGCTGTGGTGAAGGCCAGGATCTGATAACATTGGAGAAATTCGCCTTTAGGCTCATTGCTGCATGGCCGTGTGGTGATCCACTCCTTTTCTCTTATTGGTCAGGAGGTTACCATGCAACAGATATAAACAGTTAACATTTTCAAGGCTAACACCGCCCGGCAAGTTTTCAGAACTCTTGACAAGAACAGTTTTAAACCATGATACTTTAAGAAGACGTGAAAAAAATTATGATTGGTTTCCGACTAATCACACTTTCTAGGCTGAGAACTGATAAAAGCAGTGTGTAATCGACGCTCAACTTTCTCAGCTCCTACACTACTGATTTCGTACTGCTCTACTTTAGAGCACAACTTCACTTCGCTTTCCCACTACAATTCTACAAGATATTCTTCACCTAGACACGTTTATTTGTCGTGGTGTCTCATAAAGGGAACACTTTATTTCGTCTTCTACAAGACATAACCACGACTATATTAATTCCAGAACTTGTGTGGTATGCATAAATCATCTGAACCCACAAGTAAAGTGTCGACTGACATTTAAAGAGGCATGGTTGGAACACATATCAATGTGCCACTTCAGTTACACACACACACACACACACACACACACACAGAGAGAGAGAGAGAGAGTGTTTGTGTGAGTGTGTGTGTGTGTGTGTGTGTGAGAGAGAGAGAGAGAGAGAGAGAGAGAGAGAGAGAGTGTGTGTTTGTGTGTGTGTGTGTGAGAGAGAGAGAGAGAGAGAGAGGAAGCCTACTGTTACGAGAAGCCTGCAAGACAAGGAACAAGGGGAATCATCATGCTGCTTGCAAGAGGAATCTTTACTTTCATCGTGGTGCACCTTGCAAGGGATATTCCTTTCGGAATGTCTAACTTAAAGGGGAGATCCCACCAAACCCTAAAGGGTGGTAAAGGGACCAATCGTGAGACGTTGCCAGCCAGGAATAAATCAACTTCCATCATAAAATTTTAAGTAACTTTTTAAAATATTAATTTCATTTCCAGAGGGACTTCATTCTTGATATAATATTTTCTGTTTCTTTCTGCTGTTGCAGATTCTTATCGCTTCTGATCTACTTATTGGTGTTGGTAAATTTTGTGAATGATTGAAATACACTCATGTCCATAAAATCCAGAACACCTTGAAAGACTAGAGATAGGAAGTCTATATTCATAGGACATGTGCATTAGTATGTTCTGAAGACAGGTCCACATCGATATCTCTGTGCAACACCGACTGGTAAATTGTGCCTGCTGTGTTTTTAGTCTTAAGGTCTATAAAATGTGCTTAAATGTAGCTGTGTATGCTTTTATAATATACTTTATATTAGGCTTACACCTTGTCAAATTAAGTAATATAGACCTTAAGATTAAAACAACGCAATAGGACAAAGTCATTCTAGGAACTTGTTTTACTCGTAAAACTTGAACGTTAATGATGTAATTCAAGGTCATATGTACATAGCAAAGTTTTATCATACGTTGTGATCCTTTTAATGTGTTCAAAAAGTGGTATCTTTTTCATATATCATAGTTTTCTAAACTTAGACATAAAAAACAGTATTATTCACTCTGAAACATATTACCTAATGTCAGTCAAATATGAAATGTTTATGGGCAAGCTACAACTATTAAAAAAATGTATTCTAATGTGAATGTATATGACAGCTGAGGATGACTTGTGAAGAGTCGAAACAGGTCCTGTTATAAAGAAGAAAATTTTAATAAATTAGTATTGATTAGGTGGATCTCTTTCTTTCTATGACATATTTAGTTCATCTACATGAGTTGAGAAACTAAACTCTTGGCACTAAGGTGACATAAGTGAAGTGTGCTTTTATGTCTATTTAGGTATGACTGGACAATGTGAGTTGTAACTTCAAGGAGGGGGAGATTAGGGTTAATGGACTAGCAGGTAGACAGGTTGATGGGATAGGTGGGGAAGGGGAAGTGTGGCAAGGGAAAATATTGCTATGGTGAGAGGGATTATGGCTGTTTGTGGTATGCATTGCCAATTGCTAAAATGAAACTAAAACACAGCATGTGACTACACCCTGGTCAGCAATTAACATATTTTAGGTAATTAAATTGTCAGTAATAATAATAGTGATAATGTGCAACAGCAGATTAGGCATACAGAATACTCAAGTAGGAGCTTTTTCTACGTAGTGTTGACGTTAGAGCTATGTACACGTAATATGGAGGCCTGACTTAAAAGAGAACGAGTTAGGAAAATTTTATTAAAGAGTATGTAGATCGACAGGTGGTAGGATAAGAAGACAGATTAAGTGAATAGATATTAAGACAGACAGATAAATACAGTAAATGGATAGATAGAGAGATAGACAAATTTACTTGAAAAAATAAAAAAGCTAGCTCCTCAGCTGTGACTTACGGTAAACGATGGGTTTGGACTCACATAGTCAAGTGATCAAATAGCACTGCAAGAGAAGCTTATGCCATAGGAAGTTCCTTTAACTGGCACACTTTTAATTTCATCCCGTCAGCCTTCTTGATTATGATGTCTCCTGAGTCAGTCCAAGTGTTTCTAAAACCAAAACACTGGATTGCTGTCATCATGATGGACATTCTGGTAGCTGTATGATCTTCACAGATTGTTGTGGATGAGCCTTTCAGTTTCTTTTTCCTAGTGAAGACATTCTGCCATGAGTGATAAGACACAAATTTGAATAGGATAGGTCTTGTTTTCCATGGTGATCAAGGACCTAGTCTGTGACACCTATCAATATCATTAAGTGTAACATATGCACCTACTGCTTTGCACATGCTGAGCACTAGTTCATCTCAGTTTTCGTTCAAACATTCGGGGATGCCAAAAATCTTACATTATTCCTCCTGCTGTATTGCTCCAATGAATAACATTTGGAGTCCATATCCTCCTTCATTTTGTGGATTTCCACCTCCTTTTTATCAAGATTTTCAGCCAACTCTGAAAATGCTTCGACATTAAATATTAAACTGTTTTCAAGTCCTCTTATAACCATTTCTGTTATGCAGGTCAAAATGGCCTGCACAATTTTTTAAAGGAAGCTGTCCGAGTTAATAAAGTCGTCCAGCGTGCACTTCATGAGGGGGTCTACGTTGGCATCATTGGTAGTGGCTGGTATTCTAAGTCTGTTGTTTTGGCGGCCCATTTTGTTTACAATGCAAATTTGGAAGAAAAAGAACAATACCGACAAAATGTGTTGGTACGATTCATAAATACAAACGTAATACTGCCTCAAGTTTTTATCACTTCCACTGCTGTATAACACCTTCAAATCACTTGATTACTGAGGAGCCTCACTCACCCACGTCCGTGACGAACCATTTCATCAGATAGGTAAGAAACTCAACATGGCGTGGCCCGAATGGTGTCACGATGCATTACGCATTTACACAAGGTTTACCTACATCAGCACATTTAATAATTTAATAATAATAATAATAATAATAATAATAATAATAATAGTAATTGCAATAGCAATGAGCACTTGAATGAGTATTAAGTTCAAGTGATTTTCACACTTACCTGCATTCAGTCAGTGTATTTTGTCTCTTTTTACATTTTACGAGGTAGTGACTATCGCACACATCATTACATAGTAAACAACCAGAGTCATCTGTTGTCTATGTGCATATTTCGCTGTGGAAGCCATATATTTAAGCTATTAGAAAGCTGAAAACGCAATATAGGCCTCTCCATTCAGCAACAACACAGAATATACAATAGTAAGCAAATCAAAACATTGAAAATTGGATCAACCGATCAGAGCGCTATAGGCTACCCATATAGCTACTGAAGCTAATGGTTACTTCACATTCAAAATCACACTTGGTTTTGTTTGAATGTTTATTCAGTTTCATTTATAATTTATTCCTGGCATAAAAGACATAAGCCTACCCAAGATTAGTGTTATAAAAATTAAAAAATGTGCTTCTATTAAGGGATAAATAAGGTACGTCCATTTTATCTGGCCGAAGAACTAATTTCCAGAAATTTTCTGAATTCCCTGACATTTCCTGGTTTTCCCGCTATAAATTGAAGTCTCTGACATTCCCGGATTTGCGGTTTTCCATGCAGGTGGACACCCTGTTAAACCCTTATTTGGGCCGATGTCCTTCGATGTTAGGCCCCTTAAAACAACAAACAGCATCAAACCCATATTTGTATGGGGAGGCCACTCACTTTTTATTTTCGTTGAAGTGAAAAAAGGTTCATGATCTTGTATTGCTATGTATGTTTTTACTAGTTGATGTGGTAACCTCCATTTGTCGAATTAGTCAAGTGGATACGCTCATGCTTGAAGTTGGCTACAGCTTCAATGTTGAAATCGACTACTGAGGGATGTGTAATGAAGAATCAGTAACGAGAGGATGGTAGAACGATATTTAAGATCAGAGAAAAAAGGGTTAAATTTTGTGAAAAACACTGTGTATACATTTACCTACACCGTCAACCTTTCTGGTATGAACTAGTTGCCTTTGTAGCGTCAGAACAAATGACACTTGCACTTCTTGTATTGTATCTGTGTGGTATTGAGGCGGGGGAGAGGAGATGGGCAGAGCATTGAGCTTATGCGCTGTTGGCTGTAGGCTGAACATTTACAGCGATAGTGGCACAAACTTCTTCAGAGTAGCTAAAGAAATCAAGACCTTTCTGTAAAACAACCTTCAGAAAACCAACTCTTCACACAACTGCAGGCATGGGACTATGTTTCCTCCTTTTTATAACACATGGTCCTCTATGTAACACTTTGACTAGACTAATCAGGATCGTGATTTTAATCCCTTAGGCATGAGATCACGGCTGATGATGCACATGCAGTGGGCGAAACATGTCCCCTTAAATTACTATGACAAGATGAAATTCTTAATTTTAAGAACCCAATGTGTACTGAATACGAGTATTTCAATAAACTTTTGTAACCTCGTTGAATTAATGTACATTTCAATATGGACCAGTCATGAGATTTGTAACATATAATTGTCTGAGATTGCTGTAAACAACCCACGGAGTGAAACTAAAATCCACTGTTTGTATCGGACTTGAACCCTTTACACAAATATTATATTAATGTTGTGCAGGAAACTAACAACTCATATAAAGACTATTAATCCAATCATAGATCAAGAGGCCATCTTCTTGTCAGTGGATGACTGCACAATACTCCAATACTAGCGGACTGGAAATATTAGAAATTCTGTATCACCTCACAAATACAATTATGATGGCAGAACACCTTGGACTACTTCATCCTGGCACTCAACACTCTGAGAGACAAGTTTAGGATCTCTTCAGAAAGGGGAACAGAAAGAAGCCAAGCTCATACGCATCTCAGGTGTTACATCATGTCATACTAATTTATGTTTCGCCCATTGCATACGCATCATCAGCCGTGATCTCACGCCTGGGGGAATAAAAATCAGGATCCTGATTACTCTATGCAAAGTGTTACACAGAGGAATAATTAATGAGAAATACACAAATGGTGCCTTTAACCCTGACATACCCATTTCTTAAAACTAGAACAGACTATGCTGGCCCAAATCTAATAAAAAAATTGTGTGAAATCGAACAAGACCAGACTGCTAGCTAATAAGGCTCTCTACTTAGACATGATACCCGATCTCACCACAACAACATTTCTCTCCGCACTTTATCAACTTAGTTCTCATACAGGTCAACCCCTAAGCATTTACAGCAATAATGGCACAAACTTCAACGGAGCAGCTATAGAAATCAAGGCCTTCCTGCAAAATAACACTCAGAAAACCAACTCTTCGCACAACTGCAGGCATGGGACTGATGTGGCATTTCATCCCTCCTGCAACACCACACTTTGGTGGAATCTAGGAAGCAGCTGTCATGAGTCCGATTCTTATCGCTTCACCAACAAAGAATGTACCATTCTTGAGACACATACATCCTCTCACCAAAGCTAAATGATGAACCTTTTGACAGTTCTTACCTAACTACAACCAATTTCCTTATAGGAGAGCCAATTACTACACTCTCTGGTCATGATTATACTTCCTCTCTCATCACAACCTTGCCCACATGGCTATATTTTCAGCAGCTAACCCAGAACACCTGGATGAGATGGTAAAATGAATATCTCAATAAATGGGCAATGAAATACCCCATAGCAACATAGTCATAGTAAAAGAAGATGACACGCATGCTATGAAGTGGACGATGACAGTGATCAAATGTGCATCCTGGTAATGATGAATTATTCATGTAACGAATGTTCAGGTGAGTAATGGTGAACTTACAAGGTCTATTCACAAACACTATCCCTTACGATGTATGAAACAGAAAGGCAAGATGACTCTTGAATGGCTTATTTATTCATTGCATGTTTAAGTAATATTGTTCCGAGATTATCTGTGGAACGCAGAGAGGTTAAAGAAGGTGTCAGCATTAATGGGTCTATCTACGATATCAAAGATTAATTTAAACTTTAAAACAAAGGTTATATTTCTTTTCAGATCTCAAATTTAACAAAATTCTTCACTAGGTCAAGGAACAAAATATCAGGTACAAAATAGCAAACAAGAATAGAAATCCAAGGGTTGGAAATTAAAAGTTTTGAGCTTCCAGCTCCAATTTACAAGTTTACAACACTACAAATGTTGCGTTTGGTTAGATAACGAGAGATATCTCCCAAGACGCAGTTCCAGAGCACCTTGCACCAAACGTTACACATACGGCCTTCCAAAGGCCCGACTGAAAATTGCACCAATATCAGACAAGAGTTTACATGCTCTTTAAATTCAGCCAAGGATGCTGTGCTCCCAATTCCTTACAGCCTACTCCAGGAAACATTACACAAAACTATACAATTTCTGGCGTCTCTAGGCACAACCTACAATTCCTTTACACAGTGGTATATTGTACCCATACTACTGGGCCTTCATGGAAGAGAACAACAGGTTATATTACTGGTCCAAACTCAAAATGTATGCAGTCATAAACTTGCACTCCTTGAAAACCAACTTTTGAAACCCTACTTGGGCTTGTGGCCCGATGATGCAGTGGCTAATTCCACACAACTGAGGTGACTCGAAAGAGAAGTTAATGAGTGATTTACAGAAGAAAAAGGTTACAAGATCGTAGTCACCTCAAGATAAACTGAAGGGGAATTAGAGAGGGTAACACACTCTATATCCCCAATTTACAGTTTAAGTCTGTATGAAATTTTACATTAGCAGAATGAAAGCTTACATTTTTTTAAACAGATGGTTACATAGTTAAACATTAGAAGCTTCCCCTCCTGTGAGTTTAAGGAGATAGCTACAGATATAGAAAACTGGTGGCCATTACCTGAGCTGACGTTCTGCCTGCCAAAGAATTAGGCCTCCTGCCGTAACACACACTCAGAAATTTGACGAGAATAAGACAAGGTAACTAGAAAAAGTCGTGGCTTTTATACCCGATGGGAGGGTTCGAGAAGGCTCTGGGCAAAATCTGACCACACCCTCTCATTTTATTTGATACTCAAAAAGTTATAAGAAGCTTATGATTGGCTGAAAAATAAATACAGAAACTTTGTGATTGGCCAGACTTCAAAGCTGGCGAGATGAGAAGGAAGTGTTGCAAAACATTGAAGTATCAAAAGAAATGAAAGTAAATTTAGTTGAAAAAACTTATAAACCCAAAACTTCTTTAAATCAGTAATTATTCCACCTTGCACCAGAGTGCATGACCGTAGCTTTTTGTGGGGACATATATGGAGAAAAATTCAAACTTTCTGATGTACAACAAAACAAAACAAAGAAATCCAGTCAGTTTAGGAAACGTTAAAATAACATACTCAGTTATTCAGTAGTGACATCTTCTGATCAATGTCGCAACTTAATGCATTAGTGGTTTCAAGTTTTGTTCGATAGATAGTGTTCCCTAAGGCGCTTCTTTTCAATGTGCGGGGTTGAGGTGCACCTCCCGGTACAAATATTATAAGTCACATTGGACTAGTACCATCACAGACCACATTAGGGAGAAAAATAATATTTTTCACTTGCCAAGAGATGGCTACAATGTGTGTAGTATACAAACGAACAATCACAGTAAACAAGCATATCACCTGCAACTTGTATCAATAAATTACTGTATTATTTAGAAAACAATAATTAATATAATCAATAAGATAACAAAGGTGTTTCATTTGGAAACGACCAGTAAAATATTCTGTAACAGTAACAAAAGAATGTACCTTTCAGCTACTTTGTGTTCAAAACTAATTAACGAATTCAAAAGTATTAGTAGGAATGATACCAGCTACCAAATGACATAGAGTAGAGTTCATTGGAATAATCCTAACTGCTGCACAATTCATAACGCAAGATCGTGGAACAACTTGAAGGAAAAGTGAAAACTAGATATGTAAACAGTCAATCTCATAAAAAAGTATATTACCGGTAGGACTATCAATCATGTGCACTAAAAAGATGGACCAAACCCTGGTATCTGTTGAGCTATTTTCTACCCATTTCCATTATCTGATGATGGATTATCAAATTATATACATTACCTCAAGAGAGTCTTCCTGTGATGACTCTGGCTCGGTTAACTCTGATTTAACTTCTTCTTTCAGAGCTATCACTTCTGATACATGTTCAAAATTTTCCTGTGGAAAATAAGAAATATTAGGTATGCTCATAACACACATCTACAAATACAGTCACCAACAAATGAGCATGTTAATTCATTAATTTCCAGTATTACAGTTACTATCGTAATTTCACTAATGTTTAAGGAAGATTTCTACCAGCGGAGGATTGTTATAACCAAAGGCTGTACTGAGAATGGTGTTACTATTCTTGCTCACTCCTTATGTCAGAGAAAGGATGAGACTGAGAACAAAATATAAAATGCCAAACGTTTTCTAGCCATACCAGAAGATATAATACCAGAGATGGAATGGGGGCTATCTCACACAGAATTTGGAAGGACGCAGCCATAGGCATAAACACTAAATTGTATGAAATGTTTTCATATGTTCAATCATATCAATCAAATGATAAAAGTTGTCTGAACCAATTAGAAGCGTTACATTTCTAAATGATTTTTTGTTCTCGTCATAGAGTTTGTTTATAGATAGATTAAAATTACTTGAAATAATGGAATCACATTCTCTACTATGGTTTTGCTAAGATCACAGGGGCTACATAAAACATTAATACAGTTCTGTTTGAAACAGCATATTTCAATGCTTCCAAGTGTAAAATAAAAAACATAAACATGAAAGAAGCAGACTTATCACAATCATATAACAGTGAAAGATGTGATGTAACCCAAAGTCAAAGCAGCTGGAAATGAAATATTGCACCACTATAAGCATGTTATCTGGTGTTCTGTGAGGAGCTGAGGGGATGAGGACACTGTCAGTGGAGAATCAGCAGTGTAGGAGTTAATATCTGGAGTTTCAGAAGACATTTAAATTTCACTCTTAGATTCATAAAACCTTGTCAGCATTACAGGGGGGAGGGACTGTGATTAAAAGCTTATGTTCTCATGTAAATTAAGTAACTAATAAAAGTGAATTAAAGTAACAAGTTCTAGAATATGCCAACTTAACACATTCAATACAGAAGGGAAGAGTAGCTGAACTAAGGAATGGATGAAAAGGATGCACAAAAAGGACAGGGAAATAATGATAAAGAGGAAAGAAAAAAATCTGTTTAATGTGCCTTAAGTCCTTAAAGTGTCAGAGCCCACGAAGAAGGGGCATATAAAAGAAATCATTCTCAGAAATCATACATTCTAGAGCCCTTAGACATGGTTCTCTATATAACATAGAATCTGACCTGTATTTGAGGAATAGAATGAACTAATCACTATTTTGTCTTTCTAGAAGAATTCAACATCTGAGAAAATAATTATCTTGAGAGAACGTACATTCAGATTTTGAGCTATTTCATCCCTCATATGTCATAGGCAAATCTGCTCATTCCTTAAAACACATAATATCTTCCAGCACATTGTGGATGTGAGGGTAACCCAGAATAATCACACCTGTGTTGACATTTCGTTTAGCAGCCTGGTGTATCCAGGCTCAAAAACACTAATGAAAAATTTGTGATTTAACTTCCTCTACACTAATTATGGTAGGAGTAATAATTTTTAACATGTGGTGCCAATACTGGTGCAGTAGAGTAGGAGGATATTAGTTTTCTAAAGTACAATTGGCCAACCATCCTCTATTTTAATCAGAGGGGAAAAATTAAAAAGTGCAACCCCTAAACCAAAGTAATTTCAATACTGACAGTAAAAAGTACAGACTAATCCAAGCCTAACCTTAAGTTCCTAAGAGTTGCCAGCTTTGTGTAGTGCGTTATGGTGTATTCCCAGACAAATAAGCAAAACAAAGTTGTACTACGCATAGATGCTCATTCAGCAATTGGTGACTGCTGGTGTTAATACTGAGGAAGCACATAGAAAATAACGCTCCTGCCAAACTTATTCAGCTATTAGGGGTTAATTTCTGACCTCTACAAAGTTATCTGGAATGAGACTTACAAGTGATGCAGTTGTTTTTCCTTCAAGCCAGGCTGGTTCCTCTTTGATCTTTGCTACCAGGTCCATTTTGCACTGCAAACTGAAGTAGTTAGAAGGTACTGGTATGGTTGATTACTTCCACTGACCTTACACTGAAACATAAGCCAGAAAAAGATATTACCTTATTGATGTCATTGATACTTATGGTGTTTGTCAACAAACTAAGCAACAATCGTGTCATTTTATATGACCATCAATATTATGATGATACCAAAAAACCCCAAATTTTACATGACAGTTGATATTATGATCATACCTATAGGACCTCAAGTTTTCTTTGACTGATACTTCAATCAAAGCTAAGGACCTGCATTTTTATATGATTTCTAAAACAGTGATCACTTCCATAGGAAATATAATTTAATTCATCTGTCGATATCAAGATCATAGTCAAAGGACCACTGGTATTACATGACCGAGCTTGATAGCTGCAGTCGCTTAAGTGCGGACAGTATCCAGTATTCGGGAGATAGTGGGTTCGAACCCCACTGTCGGCAGTCCTGAAGATGTTTTTCTGTGGTTTCCCATTTTCACACCAGGCAAATGCTGGGGCTGTACCTTTATTAAGGCCACAGCCGCTTCCGTCCCACACCCAGCCCTTTTCTGCCCCATCGTCGCCATAAGACATATCTGTATCGGTGCAATGTAAAGCCAATAGCAAAAAAAAGTATTACATGACACCTTATATCGTATTAATAGCTATCTAACATACAGTTTTATATGCAATTGAAACCGCAACAAGATGAGCTTTCTTGAAAATTCAGTGACTGTACGGTTTGCATATCACTCTGATCACCGGGTTCCATATACTGGAATCTTCCTACCATTTTTATCCTTTGCAATCGGCTTCAAAACTAACTGAACAAGTTCACAGTTCTTTGAGATGTGTTCTATCAAAATTTTCCTTCCCAGGATCAAATTCTCTCAAACCATTCTCCTCTCATTAAGCTTATTCACTATCTCATTATTTGAGACATGTTCTATCCAAATGATCTTCAAGAACTTCTGATAACACGGCATTTAAAAGGCTTCAAACTCTGTTTTTCTTGGCACCAATTATTATCTGTGTTTCACTTACATATGGTGTCATACTCCTTACTCAGTGTAAACATAATTTTAAAAGTTTTTAATCTGTTCAACCTAAAGAACGTGACGGAGAACAGATGGGAATTTAGGCTGGATTCAGCGATGATATTTATCGATATTGAGAAGGCATATGTCAGTGTACCATGGCAAGTGGTCTCGGATGCATTGATAAAAAAGAAGGCAGGGAGAGGTGAAGAACATATTATAAAAGCCGTGAACGAAAAGTGAGTAAGTAGTATGAATACTAAGATAGGACAAACAAACTGGTTCAAAGTAGAACTTCAAAATGGACGTGTTTTATCCCCTCCAATCTTAATTACAATCATTGATGAAATCCATAAGAGTATACAACAAAAAATGGGAACCAAGGAGGCAAAGGCCTCACTCTTTGCAGATAACACAGTAATATGTGGAGAAGATGAAATGGAAGGACAAGAACAAGATAATGTAAGGAATCAGGAGATGGAGGAATATGGAACGAAAATCAGTGTGGAAAACAGTACGATAGCAGTGGTGACAAGAGGTAATAGAGAAGGAATTGGGAATATTGGAGTAAATGGAAGACCATTAGAAGTTGTGGAAAGCTTCAAGTATTCAGGGAGAATAATTGAAGAAGATGGGAAAATAAATTAAGAAACTGGATAGACTTGAACAAGCCAATGAGTTTTACCAATGTGTGAGATGTATAGTCTGTAACTGGGACATCCAACGGAATGCAAGAAAATTTTGCACCCAATGTACACTGAATGACAGAGCAAATGCAACACCAAGGAGGAGTGGTTCGAAAGGGATGAAAGTTGGGGAAAAACAGAGACGGCACGGACGAATAATTGATGTTTATTTCAAACCGATATGCAGGTTACACAATGCGCACGGCATCGACTCAGTAGGATGTAGGACCAACGCGAGCGGCGATGCACGCAGAAACACGTCGAGGTACAGAGTCAATAAGAGTGCGGATGGTGTCCTGAGGGATGGTTCTCCATTCTCTGTCAACCATTTGCCACAGTTGGTCGTCCGTACGAGGCTGGGGCAGAGTTTGCAAACGGCGTCCAATGAGATCCCACACGTGTTCGATTGGTGAGAGATCCGGAGAGTACGCTGGCCACGGAAGCATCTGTACATCTCGTAGAGCCTGTTGGGAGATGCGAGCAGTGTGTGGGCGGGCATTATCCTGCTGAAACAGAGCATTGGGCAGCCCCTGAAGGTACGGGAGTGCCACCGGCCGCAGCACATGCTGCACGTAGCGGTGGGCATTTAACGTGCCTTGAATACGCACTAGAGGTGACGTGGAATCATACGCAATAGCGCCCCAAACCATGATGCCGCGTTGTCTAGCGGTAGGGCGCTCCACAGTTACTGCCGGATTTGAGCTTTCTCCACGCCGACGCCACACTCGTCTGCGGTGACTATCACTGACAGAACAGAAGCGTGACTCATCGGAGAACACGACGTTCCGCCATTCCCTCATCCAAGTCGCTCTAGCACGGCACCATGCCAGGCGTGCACGTCTATGCTGTGGAGTCAATGGTAGTCTTCTGAGCGGACGCCGGGAGTGCAAGCCTCCTTCAACCAATCGACGGGAAATTGTTCTGGTCGATATTGGAACAGCCAGGGTGTCTTGCACATGCTGAAGAATGGCGGTTGACGTGGCGTGCGGGGCTGCCACCGCTTGGCGGCGGATGCGCCGATCCTCGCGTGCTGACGTCACTCGGGCTGCGCCTGGACCCCTCGCACGTGCCACATGTCCCTGCGCCAACCATCTTCGCCACAGGCGCTGCACCGTGGACACATCCCTATGGGTATCGGCTGCGATTTGACGAAGCGACCAACCTGCCCTTCTCAGCCCGATCACCATACCCTTCGTAAAGTCGTCTGTCTGCTGGAAATGCCTCCGTTGACGGCGGCCTGGCATTCTTAGCTATACACGTGTCCTGTGGTACACGACAACACGTTCTACAATGACTGTCGGCTGAGAAATCACGGTACGAAGTGGGCCATTCGCCAAAGCCGTGTCCCATTTATCGTTCGCTACGTGCGCAGCACAGCGGCGCATTTCACATCATGAGCATACCTCAGTGACGTCAGTCTACCCTACAATTGGCATAAAGTTCTGACCACTCTTTCTTGGTGTTGCATTTGCTCTGTCAGTCAGTGTATTACACACCATGGACAACAAAAATACATCATGAATGCAGAATGCAAGAGGCCAAGATGAAATTCTTTAGAGAAATAATAGGGAGGGCATAAAGGGATCCCAGAGGGCCCGGGTTCGATTCCCGGCCAGGTCAGGGATTTTTACCTGGACCTGAGGGCTGGTTCGAGGTCCACTCAACCTGCGTGATTAGAATTGAGGAGCTGTCTGACGGTGAGATAGCGGCCCCGGTCTAGAAAGCCAAGAATAACGGCCGAGAGGATTCGTCGTGCTGACCACACGACACCTCGTAATCTGCAGGTCTTCGGGCTGAGCAGCGGTCGCTTGGTAGGCCAAGGCCCTTCAAGGGCTGTAGTGCCATGGTGTTTGGTTTGGTTTGGTCATAAAGGGATAAAGTCAGAAACATAGAAATGAGGGAGTGAATTGGATTCCCTGAACTGAAAGGCAAGATAGAGACACATAAGCTGAAATGGTATGGACACATGATGGGAATGGAAGAGGATAGAGTTCCACAGTAAGTATTTACAGAGGAAGTCATAGGAGAATGACATTGGAGAATGCCCAGAAAGGGGTGAATGGATACGGTAAGGAGAGTACAGAGAAGACCGGAGTAAAATAAGAAAAAATATTCGAGGAAGGAAGGGAGTGGTGGAGAGAGAAAAACTGAGGAGGTTCTTGATTCACATTTCTACCCAGAAGACTGGAAATGGAAAATGAAGAAAATTCTGTTGAAATGAATACAAAAGTTCATACAATACTGCTATCAGCTCATTTCATCGAACTCCAGCAAATTTTACTTAAGTGCCTTTCCTTTATTTTTCTATGCATGTCATGTCTAATGACACAACCAAGTGGTGTTTAACAGAGAGCCCCTTGTAGGGAGTTCCATGTCAAACAAGTGGTTTTTATTGTTTTGCAGGTGATTCGAAAATTGTCTATGTTGAATACACACAATATTCAACAGAAGGAAGGATCCACCTTTCAATACTCCTTTTTAAGATGAACCAAATAGAGGTTACAACTTGTTCGTTTGGGACCGGTTTCAACACATTTGAAGTGTCATCATCAGCCAATTGGCAAAGCAGTGCAAAAATTAAGTCATAAATGTCTAAAAACAACTAACACAGTGATCATAACTTAACAACGGAGTATTGAAAGGTGGATCCTTCCTTCTGTTTAATATTGTATGTTTCTCTATTCAATACGGGAAAATCATGAAATTTTTAACTTTATATGTTGAATACCTCGAGTAGTGCCCCAGAGAATTCATTTCACCCAATTGCAGTGTTCATTAGTCACTTTGTGATATTTTACTGTAAATGTAAACATACTGCACAAACAATGAATACTAGAATTTCTCCTACAGGTAATACAAGCTTTGTTCCTGTGGCTAATTTTGTAGATTCTTACACATTGCCAGGGAATACATTTCTATGTAAACACATATCTATTCAGGAAACTATGCTCATTTGTATTTTGTATATTTTAATGCAGGGGACAATACTGAAATGTGCCGTGTTTACTTGTTCTGACTACCGTTTACAGTTTCTACAGCCAGAATTTATTCCTGAAGATTGTTCTTCCATTCCTGAAAGCAGTTTAATGTTGCACTAACAACTCCAAGGTAAAGGGTTAAGATTAGGTATGCAGTGGCATTAATTAAGGTTAATTAATGATAAAATGGGGAAACCACGGAAACGTTTTTCAGGGCTGCAGATACTAGTATTCGACCCCATGCAATCTCACCACCACTCACTCCTGAAAATCTTTTACACAGCAATAAATCAAAAAAGACAGCCGACAGTAACCAAAATCATCACAAAAAAACATACCAGAAATAGCTGCTGTGGGGTATTGATGTGATACAGAAGAATCTCCATAACAACACTGATAAAACAAGATACAGACATCCTAAATGGAAACCTCTCAAGAATTTGAACCCTACTTCCATATGTCGCATCATACAGAGTAATGAACAACTCAACATTCACAGCCTCACTATAAAATTGAACACAGAGGTAAATAACACAGCAAAACAATATCGGTAATTAAAATTACACACTAAATATTGCAATTTTTTGTCCAGCTACCATCCGCATTTCTTCATCTGCGTTGCTCTTCAGAAAAAAAAATCCTCATTCCACCAAATTTAGATACATGATAGTTTGCTACTACACACAACTTGCAGGCACTTGCAACGCAAAGGCTGGGAGTTTTCTAAAAAGCATGCTAGTTATATGCGTATTCATTTTTAATGCTAAATTAAAAATAATATTTAAGAAAACTAATAACTTTAAATATTAAAAATATGTAGAATGCTGAAACTGAGAAGGATTAATATTAACTTCTAATATTCTCACTTGAGATCTATACATTTAGCAAATGTACATTATTGAACTTGAACATTACCGACAATATGTTAGAGGTTGTGGACGCAGTGTAAAAAGACATAAATCATAATTCCTCAATGAAGAAAATCCGTAACTTTCTTAACGGAATAAGCTGTAGAATTGGCCTTATATAACAACATACCAGCTACTTCGAAACAAAACCGGATATTTGAACGATCATCTGTTTACCCTTCAGGTTCGGCTTTTCCCTCGGACTGAGCGAGGGATCCCACCTCTACCGCCTCAAGGGCTGTGTCCTGGAGCTTCAGACTCTTGGTCGGGGGATACAACTGGGGAGTATGACCAGTACCTCGCCCAGGCGGCCTCACCTGCTATAGTGAAGAGGGGCCTAGTTGGGGGATGGGAAGATTGGAAGGGATAGGCAAGGATGAGGGAAGGAAGCGGCCGTGGCCTTAAGATAGGTACCATTCCGGCATTTGCCTGGAGGTGAAGTGGGAAACCACGGAAAACCACTTCGAGGATGGCTGAGGTGGGAATCGAACCCGCCTCTACTCAGTTGACCTCCCGAGGCTGAGTGGACCCCATTCCAGCCCTCGTACCACTTTTCAAATTTCGTGGCAGGGCCGGGAATCGAACCCGGACCTCCGGGGGTGGCAGCTAATCACGCTAACCACTACACCACAGAGGCGGCGATATTTTTATATAAGTATGGTAACAAATTGATCGTTTCCATGAAAAGGATCATTCAAGACCAGCCACAATATTATCCAACCTGAAGGCACATACACAGGATGAAGCCGAATTCCGTCGACAAACTTTCGGAAACTGTTGAGGGAAACCTTCTGTGTATATTGGTAGAAGGTACCCGTAGTCTCCGGTGGCTCGTTATAGAGTAGAACCGGTAATTAAATTATGATTTTTTCGGTTTTATTACCACAAACAACCTTATTTCTGTGGAAATATCTTCACAACAGAGAAAAGGCCTGCAATATTCAATAACCAAAACGTACAACACAAAACCCAGAGTAACAAAGCCTGTAATATGTAATAACCAAAACGCACAACACAAAACACAGTAATGGGATAACCCTCTGTAGAAACACGTACACTTTTATCACAGTGTGTTCAATATTTTCTGTCAGTGTACTGTTTTAAAGGTAACAATTCCATGTCGTTGGCTTCCGGCACGTTAAAGAACTCCTGCGGGACATAATTCCCACACCCCGGCATCTGTCAAGAACTAGCATTTAGGACGGACGTAACACAAATAACATTATTATGAGTACTATTTTCAGTGCAATACAGATACAAAGCTAACTGATCTGATGGCATGGCCACGAGGTAATCAGGTTTTTTTACATTATGATTGGTGTTTATTGCATGTGCTCAAGTGGAAGAGATTGTATTATATATTGGTTATTTTGTATGTTCAGTAACGTTACAATTACTTCTATTAGCGATTTGGTTGTTTCTGCACGAACAGGCGTGTGTTTGGTAGCCGAAACTCCGATTGCAAAATAAAGATATAAAAAAACCTTTGAAGAGAAGATTCGAACCACCACAAAACGTAGCGGAGGATAATAACCAACAATGCTATTTAGCCAACTGAGCCATACTAATAGCTCGAGTTCAATGTTTGCTATTTCTGTTTCTACCATATTCGTCCTGGCTGAGGTCCAATTGGAGCGTGCCTCGAGATGCATCGAGATAATGACGTCAGGCTCGAGTAACTCATACGAGAGTTATGCCCATCCCTACGTAGACCTTGAAGATGCATCGAGAGTGGTGACGTCAGTCTCGAGTATCTCGAACGAGAGTTTTGCCCACCACTAATGTTCTGATTTAGTTGGTGAAAGACGAATGCACCGGAATTACGTATAGTAATGTTTGAAGCACGAGGAACGGGAGTAACAAAAGACAATAGCTGTGGAAAGCAGCGAGACAAGCAGTATCAACTAAAGTGAAGTATAACGGGAGCCAAATGAAAACTAAGATCAAATGAAAATGAGTGAATATACGTATATACCAGGGAAATATGTAATTAAAGGACCAAAAGCGTGGAATGATTAGAGGGTCAAATGAGCATCGTCAATAAATTGATTAAGAACTGCAATGATATCAGATGAGAGATCAACTAATAGACAAGTAAGACTTGTAGGAAAGGGAACTTTCATTCGTGTCAGGCTAGCGAGTAACTTACGCCGGGGTGCAGAATAGAGAGGACATTGAAAAAAGAGATTGTTACTATCCCCTTCTAATTCACCACATACACAGTTAGGATGATTAACTAAATGAAAACGAAACTTGTATTGCGGCGTAAGGGAATGATTGAATCGTAATCGAATTACGTTAGTGATATGTCGACGTGTGTATGAACCCTTGGCAAACCAGGGTTTTCTGGTAATATGTGGTTGTAGTTGATAATAATACGTGCCTCTAGAACGTGCAGTTTGATTCCAGTCATCTTGCCAGGAGCTGTAGGCCATGTCCTTAAGACTGGGATAGAAATCAAGAGGGGGTATAGCTACTGTGAGAGGGGGCGTGGGGAGTCGACTACCTTCTTTAGCAGCAGTGTCCGCTAGATCATTACCAAGAATATTGGAATGTCCCGGTATCCATACGAGTGTAATATATATGCCATTTTGTTCAAGGTGATAAAGTAGGGATTTAACAGTATAAATATATAAATTTAAGGATGGAGTAACAGAGGATAATACCTGTAATACACTTTTAGCATCGGTATAAATAGTAGCTTTTGGCAAGGAATGTTGTTGTATGTAAATTAATGCTTGTTGAATGGCAAATAACTCTGCAGAAAAGATGGAGAAAGTAGTCGGAAGATGAAAACTTTCAATTGTATTGGAGTCTCTAATAACAAAAGCAGCACCGACTCCTTGGGGGTGTTTTGCCCCATCTGTGTAGAAGTCTACACCGATAACAGAGGGAGATATGCGCATTCTTTTTGACATGGGGTAGGCGCAATCAGCGATAGCTGACGATCCTGTTAATAAAGATGTATGAGAGAAAATTATTGTGGGTGTGTAGTGTAAGCTTGCAAATGGAGTAGAATACATGGGTATGGAAGGAGTTCTAAGGATCGAAGTGCAGAATCTGTTTATAATGGTATATGCAGTATATATAGCTGGCACGCGTCCCGATCTAGGCGGACATTGTTGATAGTAGTCATGTAAGAGCTGTAGCTTTGGAATTAAAGGGAAAGATGAAAAAGCAAGCCTTTTAATCAGATATTATTGTGAGAGCAGTAAACGCCTTATCACAACTGGGACTTCACTCGTTTCCACTAATAATGCATTGATTTGGGTAGTCTTAAGTGCTCCAATACAAAGGCGTAAAGCTTGAAATTGGAGGGTATGGAGTGGAATAAGCGAGGTAACTGAAGCGATGTCTATTATGTGAGCTGAATAATCAAAAATGGAGCGTATAAATGCTTTGTATAAGGAAAGAGCAGTATTGGGCTCGGCGCCCCAGTTACGGCGAACTACAATTTTAAGAATTTTGATAAATCCATCAACTTTTTGACGTATCAAAGTAATATGACGTTGCCAGGTGAGTTTGTGATCAAAGATTATGCCAAGGTATTTATGATGAATAGTGAGAGGGATACTATATCCCTCAAAAGTAAAGGGAGAGTGATCATATGAACGCTTATTAGTAAATATCATTGCCGCACATTTTTCGATGGATAGTTGAAGGCCATTATCTTGAAACCATATATACACGTGACTCATGACCTGGTTCATCAGCTGTCGGGCAACATCAATGTTGTCTTGCGATGTGTATAGAACTATATCATCTGCATAAATAAGTGAAATTGTGAAATGAGATGTTCCAATTCACTGATATAAATGGCAAATAAAATTCCGTTTCATATATCACTCTGAGGCAAACCATTACAAGCAGATCGGCTGGGAACGTGATGATACGATTATTTAATATTTAATATTTAACCCCTCAGCGCCGACCTCTATACGTGGTATAGACCCCCTTTTCTTCAGTTGCCGCCGACCTCTATACGTGGTATAGACCCATACATGGTTTCGCATTTACGGCTATAGCGCGAAGAGTTTTGGTGTTGTGGATATGCAAATTGTTTTGTTTCCAAGAAGACATTTTCGGGTTTATCAGTGTTCTAAATAAGAATTGAAAATCGTTAAAGTGTAGTTGCCTTTGCAAGGATAAGCATTTGTCAATTATGTCTGAGCACCAATCCCTGCTTTTTTAATAGTCCGTTTGCTTCATTCTTTCCCACAGAATAAAATAAAGAAATTATGATCGAGAAGTTTGTCTTTTCGTGTGATGTTCTTTGCTCTAATTTTGTATTAAGAGTGCGGTTTATTTATTATATTTGTCTTTATTTCTCAGCTTGTAGTATTTTCGTAACTCTCCACGAGTGCTCTGTGTAGGCATCAGTTAGTGCTGCTTTCTGTCATACGACACGAGAAGCACTTGTGCATGGTATATATCTCGTTTGAAAGACGATGTATCGACCTTTTAATCTGAAATATGTATCGAGTTGCTTTGGTTCGTCATAAGTGTTATTCCCCTCATTCAGTTTCGTCCTGCCGCTTTCGGTCCCGCTGCAGCTTCATCAGCTTGTGTGACGCACCGCGCTCAATGGCTAGCTCCTGCTGAGAGTAACGTGCTTGAAATATTGTATAATTCAAATGAAAGTTTAGTCGGAAGTAGTAGTGGCAGTATTAGCAGTAGTGATAATGAAATAGATGATGTGGCTGTGGCCGATGCAGTGGTAAATGATGAGAGTGACGATGAGGAGGAACCAGTACTTGGAAATTTCCTGTAGGAGACTATAGATACGCATGCAGGTCAAAGGGAAGTTTTCAACAGTAAATTATGATTCCTAGATTCTCCAATAATATTTAGACAAGTCACAGGGACAAGTATTGAGCAGTTATCTTATCAGTTTCAGCTGATGGAAGGGTTGTTTACGTAACACAAGATACGCTTCTCGGGCGGGAGACGAAATATTCAAGGCCGGCGCGCATCAGATAATACAGTTCCAAGGTTGCAGGAAATACGTTTTATCAGGAAATTAACACCCAGGAGTGAGAAATCCAAACCTCAGAGACGTTGTATCGCGTGTTAAAAACACGGTGAAAAGAAGACATCGGTGTACTGCTGCCAGGAGTGTGCCTTGGGTCTCTGTCTCGAAGAGTGCTTCGAACTCTATCACACGGAACTGAATTACTAAGGAAATGCGAAACAATTATGTAATTATCTTCATGTACATAGTTCTACCATAAGGAATTCCAAATTTCATGAATATCGGGCTACTCTTATACTAGTAGTAACGCTTTAAGTGAATCAATGTATTTCAGTCGCGCGTAGTTGAAATCTCATCCGGCCGCGGGGTAGGAAGCTCTTTAAACGGCTGCGACGCTGAGGGGTTAATGAGCTTTTTTAACAGCTGTCTTCTTGACGGACCCTTACCTCACATTGAAGGACAATAGAGCGTCGCTAACCTCACTGCTGCCATCTTTACGGCGATAAACCTCAAGGCTGCCACCTTATGCATGTTATAGCGTGGAATTTAAAATCCAACAACAGAACGTCGCTAACCTCACTCTTGCCATCTTGATGGGCTTAAACATTACTGTTGCTACCTTGGTTATACGCTTTTGTGTTAGTTTACTGTTAATCGCTAAGCTGTTCGCATCATCGAAGTAGAGAGTAACAAATGTCAAGTAGATTCAAAGAAGAATCTGTTAGCAGAAGATAAAAGTCCGTCATGGAAAAACCTATTTCTAGGTATATTTGCGAAGAGTGTGGAAAAGCATTTTCCCGAAGCTATCACAGGAGACGGCATGAGATATCATGTAGGACAATTTTTCAATGTAAACATTGTAGAAGAGAGTTCAAGAACGCATACAACGCTCAACGTCATGAAGCCGGGTGTAATGTAGCTTCATCGGGAACAAAATACAAAGAGCTCAACCATATTCCAGCGAACACTGATTTATGTTTAAAAAGTAAACCTCTGCGAGAGATTTTTAATTCTCCCTTGTTGTCTAGGCCTGCTGCAAGTTCTGTTACTAAGCACAAACTTCAAGATAAAGAGAGGCAAGATCATGATTATGATAATAAGGGTAATGATGTTGATCAAAACAGTAGTAAAGGGAAGGTAGAAGAAGAAGAAAATCTTAATGTTTCATTGCCATTACAGCTTGATGATTTAACTCATTTCCTAAGCCTACTACACGTTCTGTCGCAGTGCAAACATCTCAAGAAGAGATGCAAGGTAAAGAAGAAGGAAATTTCAACGCTTCATCGCTATCGAAACAAGTTAAGTTTGTACTTAGAAACGCTACTGTTGAAGCACGTATTACATCAAAACAAGTCCCTACACATCAACTGTCTGCATATAGACTCAAAGTTCACAACGAGCCTCTGTTACCCTATGTAGATATAAGCTACTGTAAAGACCCCAACGTACTGGTAAAACGTTTACGTCGTGTAGGTATTATTAAGTAAGCGCTTACCCTCACCTAAGTCGTCCATCTGTAGTATATAGTCGATCGAGTAGCTATATTCGTATAGATTATTTCCCAACATTCTCCCTTCCTTAGGGTGTTAACTCCGCCTCTAGTTGTAGAGCCGGTCTCAAGCCCGGATAAAGAGAGGAGAGGCACCCTAGCCCTTTAGCCCTTTAGCCCATTAGCCCTTTAGCCCTTTTTGCCCATTATCCCATTAGCCCTTTTGCCCATTAGCCCTTTAGCCTATTAGCCCTACAAGGAATGTGCGGTAATCTAATCTTCTTAGAACAAAGTTATCCGCTGACATGTTCTAAACACATGTTGTATCGAGTACAGTGTTCTATTTTAGTCTTGATCACTTATTTGGTGTTCTACACACTTCAATCAATGTTCCGATCACATGATAAAGTTAACGGTATAGAGTACAGTGTTCGATTCTAGTCTTGTTATGTTTCTTTAGTGATTTGCAAGTCTAAACATGCATAATGACGTCATCACTGCAGCACGTGCTTACTCTAGCTATCCCGATGCATGTTTAAATTTGTTCGATAGAGCTATGCCTTGACATAAGAGGAGGCCGTAACAGCTTATGTATAGCCGCTATTGTTTAAAGATAGCTGTTGTTAAGTAAAAGCACGTAGAATTTTTCAAATTACCCGCCACCACATTTCAAAGGTATGAGGTTTAGTGCTGTAAAGATACCTGCACGATGCAAAGCTAGCTTTCTTCATCAGAGCAGCAGCCATCTTGTGCAAGCGCTCTTAAGCTGCCTCATAAGAAGCTATGTATAGCCGCCATCTTGTAGAATTAGATAGCTGCCAATGCCAAAGGGCCTAAGTAGGGATCGAACCGTCGATCTCATCATTAGACTATGTTTTTCTTATGCTATCATGTTCCTGATACTGCAAACCTAGGTATCAGGTAAAAATTTTTTATCCGTTTTGCTCTACGATGCACCGTTTTCGAGATATTTAACATTTTGCATTTAAGCCCCAAATTTAATGAATCGAACCTGCACGGCACGTTATACTCTCTACCATAGCTAGACCTGATCATGTTACGAAGACTTGCTTCAATACAAATTAAAACAGAGCGAATGCCAAAGGGCCTAAGTAGGAACCGAACCGTTGATCTCATCATTAGACTATGTTTTTCTTCTTCCTCGTACTGCGAACCGAGGTATTGGGCAGAAAAAGATTTTGTCCGTTTTGCTCTACGATGCACCGTTTTCGAGATATTTAACATTTTGCATTTAAGCCCCCAAATTTAATGAATCGAACTAGCATGACACGTTAGCCTCTAAGCTAGATTTCTTCATAAGAGCAGCAGCCATCTTGCGCAAGCACCCTTAAAGCGTCTCATAAGGAGTCGTGTATAGCCGCCATCTTGCGTCCGCCATCTTGCGCAAGCATCCTTAGGGCGTCTCTAGTCATCTTGTGCAAGGACCCTTAAGCCACCTCATAAGAGCAACCGCCATCTTGCGCAACCATCCCAAGGGAGTCTCATAAGAACCTATGTATAGCGGCCATCTTGCGTAAACACCCTTAAGGAGTCATGTATAGCCACCATCTTGTGCAATTAGCGTCGAGAAATGGCTGCCGTAGAATTTTTCTTTTTAAATTATCCGCCACCATATTTCAAAGGTATGTACCTAAAGAGTGTAGCACTGAGGTTTGCGATGTAAGATGGCGGATGACAGCTGACAAAAAGCGCGCGAGTTTGTTAACTAAGCAAGAGCACGTGGAATTTTTCAATTTGCCGCCACCACATTTCAAAGGTATCTAGCTAAAGATGGCAGCACGGTGCTCTCTTGATTAAAGATGACGAATGACAGCTAATAGAACTTTTCAAATTGCCCGCTGCTACATGTCATAAAGAGGGCAGCACGGTGCTCTGTGGATTAAAGATGGCGGATGACAGCTGACGAAATTGCCCGCATGATAGCAGCACAGTGCTCTATTGATTAAAGATGGCGGATGACAGCTGTCCGAAAAGCACGTGGCTTTGTTTCCAAACAAGAGCACATAGAATTTTTCAAATTGCCGCCACCACATTTCAAAGGTATCTAGCTAAAGAGTGCAGCACTGAGGTTTGTGACGCAAGATGGCGGATGACAGCTGTCAGAAAAAAGCACGAGAGTTTGTTTCCAAACAAGAGCACGTGGAATATCTCGCCACCACGAAGAGGGCAGCACTGTGCTCAAAGATGTCTGCTGTCACGTAGAATTGTCTGCCACCACAGGTATCTAGCTAAAGAGGGCAGCACGGTGCTCAAAGATGGCTGCTGTCAAAAAGCATTTTTCAAATTATTCGCCACCACATTTCAAAGGTAAGTAGCTAAAGAGGGCAGCACTGTGTTCTATAGATTAAAGATGGCGGATGACAGCTGTCAAAAAAGCACGTGGATTTGTATATCTCGCGCTAGTGAGGTTAAGTTGGTAGCACTAAGGTTTAGGTCCGCCAAGATGGCAGCACTGCGGATGACAGGTGGCGAATTTACAGCTACTGCGATAAAGAGGGCAGCACGGTGCTCTGTCGTTTAAAGATGACGGATGACAGCTGTCAAAAAGCACGTGGATTTGTTTACAAATTCGACAGCTGTCAAAAAAGCACGTGGATTTGTTTACCTCGCGCTAGTGAGGTTAAGTTGGTAGCACTAAGGTTTAGGCCCGCCAAGATGGCAGCACTGCCGATGACAGGTAACGAATTTGCAGCTACTGCGATAAAGAGGGCAGCACGGTGCTCTGTAGTTTAAAGATGGCGGATGACAGCTGTCAAAAAAGCACGTGGCTGTCAAAAAGCACGTGGCTTTGTTTATCTCGCGCTAGTTAGGTTAAGTTGGTACCACTGAGGTTTAAGCCCGTCAAGATGGCAGTACTGAGGTTAGCGATGCGTTGTTGTCTGTCAAAAAGCACGTGGCTGTCAAAAAAACACGTGGCTTTGTTTATCTCGCGCTAGTTAGGTTAAGTTGGTACCACTGAGGTTTAGGCCCGTCAAGATGGCAGTACTGAGGTTAGCGATGCGTTGTTGTCTGTCAAAAAGCACGTGGCTGTCAAAAAACACGTGGCTTTGTTTACCTCGCGCTAGTTAGGTTAAGTTGGTACCACTGAGGTTTAGGCCCGTCAAGATGGCAGCAGTGAGGTTAGCGATGCGTTGTTGTCGATGACAGCTGTCAAAAAGCTCGTGGCTTTGTTTACAAATTCAAATCTCCCGCCAAAATTCAAATTACCCGCCAAAAATTCAAATTTCCCGCCAGAATTCAAATTTCCCGCGGGAGGAGGCCGCCGAACCCGCTTATTATACTACTCATATGCACCTTTGATATCTAAAAATATAGAAAGAGTACTTTGCTTTCGATATTTGGCTAGGAGCAGATCAATAGTAAAAATATTAATAGGATCTTGGGTGCTTTTGCCTTTAAGGAAAGCATATTGATATTTAGGTATTAACTGATAATACTCAATAGTCCATAATAGTCTTTGTAATAATACTTTTAAGAATGTCTTACGAATACAAGATCCAAGTACAATACCACGATTACTGTTTGGATCTGTTGGGGATTTTTGTGGTTTGAGGATCGGTATCAGAAAAAATTCAGTCCAATGCGGTGGAATATGCTTATTCAGTAAAATATCATTATAAGAATTTAGAAGTGCATTTTGTGCTCGTAAGGGTAAGATCCGGAGCATAATGTATGAAATGTAGTCCGGGCCTGGGGTGGATTTAGAGGCGGAATGAAGGACAGCTGATATTTCACTTAATTGAATGGGTTGAATTAGAGTGGAGTACTGTGAGCGAACATTATACGAGGGAAGTTCAAAATAAGGTATCACATAGTCGGGGGTCAGAGAATGCAGAAACTTATTGATGATATCACGTGGGATGATTCGATGTACTTGATGTTGAGAGGCACGCGACAACATACGAATAGCGTTCCATAAATGCAGAGCTGACATATGAGAATTGAGAGAGGAGATGAACGACTTCCACGCAGCACGTCATTTCTGATTAAGGATAAGTTTAGTTTTGCAATATGATTCTTTAAACGTAAATAATTATCTCGCGTTAGAGAACGACGATATGTGCGGAATAAAGCCTTGCGGGTTAATATTAATTGGTGACATTCCTTATCCCACCAATGGATATAATGGAACGGGCGAGGAGTAGAAGAGGCGAATGGTTTGGGAGGATGATAGATATCAAGATACTGATGAAGAAGTGACATAAGGGAAGAGTACGTGTTGATGCGCTCGGAGCTATGACAAAGATGATATTGCCTATAAGATATATATGTCTGTTCATCAAATGATCGTATTGAACGTACATTGCTGGATGACATTGAAGTGGGCTGGTCTTGTATGGGTCTACCAACTCCATACGTAATCCATATGGGATAATGGTCGCTGGTGTAGGTATCTGAGAGTCTTGACCACGTAATTATAGGGGTCAAGATTGATCGACAGAATGTTAAATCAACCGCACTAGGTGGGGATCCAGGTACAGTGAGGCGAGTGGGGGATCATGCTACTGAGACCCTATGAGGAGATATGAGCCTCGTGGGGTATCACTAATGCCACCCCATGCTGTATGGTGCAGATTGAAGTCCCCAAAGATGATAATATGAGACAAATGATGAAATTGATGGAAAAAGCGAGACCAACTCGTACTCGAAATATAAATATTAGGGGGGCAATACAGGTTAATAAGGTGTAGTTGCCGATAAGAAATGGCGACAAGAAAAGTATGTGGAATGTAATACTGTATAGGTAATGATTGATATCAGATCGTATAATGAATAAGAAATGCAGCCCCTCCATACCCCGGGCCATCATGCCGCACAAGATCATATCCGGGAAGTAGAAAATTTGTTTGTTCGGAAAACCATGTTTCCTGTAAAACAATAACATGTGCATGAGTTTCATTAATTATTAACTGAATATCACTCTTCTTATGAAGGACACTCCTAGCATTCCGTTGGACGATATTGATCATATAACGAAAAAATATCACTTAACCTGTCACGTAATGGGTAAATAACATGCTGTAAAGAAGGGTGACCGCCTACCGCCTGCAGTAGGAGGATAAGAATTTTATGTATGTCCTGTTGTAAGTCGTCTTTTTGGCGATAAACGGGACGTTGTGGCCGGTCAGAAGATGGAAGGGGAGAAATTACATTTGCCAAAGGAGCCGGGAATTGCGGCTGTGAAAGGGGTGGGGGGAGCATTATGTTCATAGGCACAGTAGGTGGATTAGGGGTATCCCGAAGGATAGCCATGTGTGCAGATCGATCATACCCCTGAGCGGGTTGAAGTCTGGGTGATTGAGTAATAATCTGAGTAAACTTTCGTTTTCTCGGATTTGAAATAGAAGGAGGGAGTGTTCAGCAACAAGAGGGGGAAATTGTTGGGGTGTTGCGCTGGGCAGTAGCTAGGTGGTGAAATCTTGGACTTGGTCTTAAGAAAAGATACATGCTCGGTGCTCATTATTTTCTTAATAAGCTGTTGTTGTTTGTACTCGGGGCATGACCCATGTCCTGTGGGATGGTCCCCATTATAATGAGCACATTTGGTATACTGCTCCGTACACTTATCCGTAGCATGCGACAAGGTGCATTTGCCGCAGCGGAACGTCTGCGAACGACACTGACGTATTGTATGGCCGTATCGCTGCCATTTTTTACAAATTATGGGATTAAAGATAAATGGTTCCACCTCCAGAAAGACACTATATAGAGAGACATATCGTGGCAACTGCTGGGATCGGAAAACTACTTTTACTGATCCAGTAGGAAGGTATTCGATAGCCTCATTAACAACCGCTTTACGTTTTAATCTCTGGACAGATTTAACAATGTAGTCAGATTTGAGATGTTGGAGTATAGATTCCTCAGTCAAATTTTATCAACCCCTCTTATGATACCAACACGGAATATGCTTGTGCTTGGAATATATGCCCGTGCACAAATAGATTCTAATAACGGGTGACTCAAAAATTTATTTGCTTGGGTAGCATGCTCAAATTGCACCTGAAGACGATTTCTGCCCTTACGTATGATGGATTTTACTGGTAAATTTCGATCACAAAATAAACGACCTAAGGTCATAGGATGCAGCTCTCCAACATTTTTGTCCGTTACAGATTCTACTAGAACAATGTAAGAACCAGAATGTCCTCGAGTGTATTCGTCCGAACTAATCAAAGATGTCGACTTTTGAGTATTCTGAGTGGTTTGTTTGTTAGGTACTGGATCTTGAGAACTTTGATTATTAGATTGACTATTTAGAGAAACATCGTCCATTTCCACCTCAATCTCCTTTTCAACTGGTAACTTGGAGATATCCAGAAGGGACCTCCCATCACTGGCGGCAGCCATCACACGCTAACTTCACAAGACACAAAGCACGAACAAACTCCTCGTGACCACCAAGTAAATACCGTGCACACTGTACAACCGAACTGATTCGCAGCACAGCGTAGACTGTATTACTTAAGACAACTACAGAGTATGAGACACTTCTTCCGCTACTTGAAATGTGAATGGGCTTGTTATATCACCCAGTTCCATACTTGTAATAAATCACACTGTAACACTCATATACACTAAAATACACAACTGTGGGGAGAGTTGTAGTTGAACACATCCGTAATGTCTACAGTTGTAGTATGAGGCACTTACTGAAAAGTGCACTGTTGGCACTGAGTGAAATGAGTAGTGTTTAAGAACCTTGTGTCCCGCTATGTCTAGCTCAAAGAGGATATATAAGGGAGAAGGAACCTCTCGGGGTGAAAGAGAATACAAAAGCAGGTCCGTAAGTCTAAACGAATGTGGACAGCCATGGAAGGAGGAATCAACTGCCTGAACTTTACGATCCAATTCTTCGTACACTAACGGAAATAAAATCATACGGTTTTAATACATATATACATGCATTATCATTAAAGTCCGTTATGCCATTCAGCTTTCAGTCTGCAAGCCTCTGTGAATTTACCAAAACGGCACGTCGCGACAATCCTCTATTTGCAACCAGTGCCGTGACCTCATTTAGTTCTATACCTCTTATCAATTAATCGTTAGAAACTGAATCAAACCATTGTCAACTTGGTCTCCCTCTACTCCTCTTACCCACCATAATAGAGACTATTATTTTTCTAGGTAACCTATCCTCCTGCATTCGTCGCACATGTGCCCACCACCGAAGACGGTTTACGCGTGCAGCTTCATCCATCGAGTTCATTCCTAACTTAGCCTTTATCTGCTAGTTCCGAGTAGGCCTACTCTCCTGCCATTATTCCCACCTGTTTTAAAAGCAACAATTCTTGCTACTTTCATGTCTGTTACTTCAATTTTATGAATAATATATCCTGAGTCCACCCAGCTTTCGTTCTCGTGAAGCAAAGATGGTCTGGAAACACACCGATGTAAATACAGTTTCGTCCGGGAGATGACTTCCTTCTTACAGAACAATGTTGATCGCAACTGCCAACTCACTACATTGGCTTTACTAGAACTTGATTTAATCTCACTTACTATATTACCATCCTGGGGGAACAACCAACAAAAATACTTAAAATTATCTACCTGTTCAATGTTTGTATCACCAATCTGACATTCACTTCTGTTGACTTTCTTACCTACTGACATCAATTTAGACCTGGAGACGCTAATTGTTATTCCATACTCACTTCACCTATTTTCAAGTTCCAGGACACTAGACTGCAGGCTTTCGGCACAATCTGCCATTAAGACGAAGTCGTCAGCAGAGGCCAGACGGCATACTAAATTTCCACCCGCCTGAATCATTCCTTGCCAATTTATACTTTTCAGCAGATGATCCTCGTAAATTACGAAGAGCAAATGAGAAAGATTACAGCCTTGTCTAACCCCTGTAAGTATCCTGAACTAAGAATTCGTTCCACCATCAATTCTTACTGGAGCCCAATTGTCATCACGAATGCCTTTGATTGATTTTAATAATCTACCCTCAATGTCATCCCCCCCGCAGTATTGTGAACATCATTTACCTCGGTACCCTGTCATATGCTTTCTCTAGATATACTAAACCAAAACACAGCTGTCTATTCATTTCCTAACATTTTACATTCACCTGGTGCGTACTGAAAATTGGATCTTGACAGAACCTCCGTGCTCTGTAACCACACTGGATTTCATGCAACTTCCTCTCTGATCGCACCCTCTCTTCCGAGATGCCGGTGAATACTTTGCTTGGTATAGTAATCATACAGGGAACGGATTTATATGTACTAATATTTATTGAAATATGTACATATATATTTAGTTATTTTTATTCAAATATGGAATTATATATGGACTTAAAATTGCACACATAACATTCATTTCTATTTTTATCAAAGTTCAAAAAAGCTAAACAAAGTAGATCTACATGCAACATAATGTTGGACTTCACATTTTAATATATTTGAAGTACACACAATATTTTATTTTCTGTTACAAAAAGAATTGATTACAAAATGTTCTTTTAAGTGCTGCAAAGTGAATCTCCATCTATTATCTGTAAGGACAGTTTTATATTGACTGAAACTGCGTTCAACATCGGAAGACGTAATGGGGGCATAATTCAACTTCACAATACCTACTGGCGTTAAATCCAGTGTTAATTTTACAGTTAAATCTCCACACACATTGCAGCAACCATTGTCATTTCTTCATATCCGGAGTTATTTGAAAGCACAGTGGCCATCTCTCGTTTGCTTCATTTGCAGGATTTAGTTGTTCCACAGCTTTATTCACAATTTCACAACTTTCAGAAAGTGGGAGATGCGAGTTTTGGAGCCTTCAGTGTTTTTTTCATGCATAAAAATTTATGCTTAATGTAACATAAGTCATTTTTCACATATATGTCGCAAACAACTGTTTTCGCGGCTTCAATTGAGGCTGCATCTTCAGAGTCCATGGTATGCAGAACGTTCTTAATACAGCCTATATATATATTCAACATAATATTCAATCGCTTGCAGCCACGTACCCCACCTAGTTAGAATCGGCTTAGGTGGCACTGGAATCTCTGGGTACATTTCTTTCAAAAGATGAACTCTTCTGTGGGCTTTGAGAAAAAACTGTTTTCACTGAGGAAATCAATAAATTTACCTTGGGGTAACTGCCTTTTACCACTTCAGCCACACGATGCAAGGCATGTGCTACACATGTTAAATGAGTCATCTTTGGATATACAGCACATAATGCTTCTCCGGCGTTCATCATGTAAGGTGCGGCATCGCTAACGAAAGGTAACACTTTATTATTTTTAACGCCCTGTGGCCAGAGGTTACTCATAGCCTCACTGAACAGTTTTGCTATAGTTTTGTTATCGCACTTTTCTAGAACATCACAGTGTAAGAGAATCCGTTTACAATAATCTTCGCTTAAAAAGCCAATGATTACGTTGCCAATTAGCCTGCCTTCTTTGTCTGTTGTCTCATCCACGGAAACCGAAATTGGACCGTCTTTAATCTCTTGCCTTATCTTCCGAACTGTTTCATCGTATATGGCTGAACAGTACGTTTTTCTGAACGTTGACTCATCCGGGATGGATCGTTTGGTATATTTCTCGAGGAATTCCATGAAGCGCTGATTATAAGAGAGGTATGTCAGCAGAGACGAGAGCTCGGCAGAGATCGGTGTTGAACTCGAACGTTACACTGGAAGTTGGTTGTGTCAGAAACAACTGTCTCTGCTTGGAATCTCCTTGTTTGTTAGCCTGGTGTTTACTGGTTGAAACGTGCTGTTGCACTAGGAACATTTGAGTAGATGTCACTGCACAATGACACAAATTACAAAATAATATCTTACTGTCAGTTGATAAACCATCTTCTTTAAATTCTGATACGTAACTTTTCAATTTTAAACTGGTTGACTGAGCTACTTTAGGCACATTGTAACAATGTTAATGTCTTCAATGAATATCAATATACAACTGCACACACTGAACGTACTAGAACACTATGAGCCGTCTCACTGATAATTCAAACTGTGAAGACTGGTAGTGAACTAGATGGAGTTATGAAGCAATCAAAGGGAATGCCCGAATTACGAACTAATCCGGAAACAACTAGCACATCGTCGATGAATGAGATTTCCCTAGTTACGATTTTTTTGCTAGGTGCTTTACGTCGCACCGACACAGATAGGTCTTATGGCGACGATGAGATAGGAAAGGCCTAGGAGTTGGAAGGAAGCGGCCCTGGCCTTAATTAAGGTACAGCCCCAGCATATGCGTGGTGTGAAAATGGGAAACCACGGAAAACCATTTTCAGGGCTGCCGATAGTGGGATTCGAACCTACTATCTCCCGGATGCAGGTTCACAGCCGCGCGCCTCTACGCGCACGGCCAACTCGCCCGGTCCTAGTTACGAAATTATGGCACAGACACAGTCGATGTTATGTAATGCAGCTTATCAGTGCTGTAAGTGTGATTCAGACCTCTCTCTTTCTTCGCACCGCTTATCAGTTATTTTATCAGCCCAGACCTGCACAGGCGTGATAATGGCTTGCACACCACTTAAAATATTAATTTTTCGAATATTGATTTTTAATTTATTTCTTCATTATTGAGATGACTGCTAATTTAATATAATTTAATACTTTTTAGCCGAAACATGGACTATATTGATTTTAATGACGAAGAATATAGAACATATGTACTAAACTCAAAAATATGGAAACATATGGAAAATAAAAACTCCATTTTTCAACTCCACGCGTCATGATTCGTAAAGATAATGAAAAATATAATTAATTTTATCTTCCTAAAGAGATACGCATTTACATATAAATCAGTTCCCTGCGTAATCAATGAGATACCTCGATAGTTGTTGGAATCCTTCCTGTTCCATTGCTTATAGATAGGTGCAATTACTGCTTTTGTCCAATCTTAAGGTACCTGACCAACACTCCATTATAATCCTACTACTCTATAAAGCCATTTCATTCCTGCCTTCCCAGTATACTTCACCATTTTGGGTCTAATTTCATCTATTCCTGCTGCTTTATGACAATGGAGTTTATTTACCATCCTTTCCACTTCATCAAGCGTAATTTCACCAACATCACTTTCTTCCTGCCCATTAGTTAGGTTGTTCGCGACATCACCAGGAAGATTTCCCTTTACATTGAGAAGATGTTCAAAATATTCCCTCCACCCCTCCAGTGATTCCCTGGGATCTATTATGAGTTCACCTGAATTACTCAAAACACTGCTCATTTCCTTTTTCCTTTACTTCCTAAGATTCTTTATTACTGTCCGGAAAGGTTTCGCTGCTGCTTGACATAGTCTTTCCAGGTTATTACCAAATTCCTCCCACGGTTTCTTTTTGGATTCAACAAATATTTGTTTCGCTCTGTTTCATTCAAGTACGTGCAATTCCCCGTCTGCATCAGCCCTTGTATGGAGCCATTTCTGATAAGCCTTTTTTTTTTACGTTTACAAGCTACCGTCACTTCATCAATCCACCAAGATGTTCGCTTTTCCCCACCTTTACACATACGCGTTCCTAGGCATTCCCTTACTGTTCCTGCTACAGCATCCCTGTATGCCACGTATTCTTTCTATATCCTGAACCTGCTTACTGTCCACTGTTCGAAGCTTCTCACTAATCATATCCATGTACTTCTGTCTAATCTCCTCGTCCTGGAGATTTTCTACTCTTGTTCGTTTGCAGATAGATTTCATTTTACGTATCCTAGGCTTAGAGATACTCAGTTCACTACAGATCGGATAGTGGTCTGTATCACCGAAAAATCCCCGTAAAACTGATACATTCCTACCAGATTTCTAGAATTTAAAATCGGTTAATATATAGTATATTTTGTGGATCTGTTACCCTTAGCTCCCCATCTGAATAGCCTTATGCTTGAAGAATATATTCGTAACAGCTAAACACAAAACTAGCATAGAAGTCCAACAAACGTTTCCCGTTCCCATTAGCTTCCATATATTCCCCACATTTACCAATTACCCTTTCGAATACTTCAGTTCTGTTTCCAACTCTCGCATTGATATCGCCCATCCTTCATCGGCTAGCGTATGCGGCTGTTGGCCGCAAAATGTGAAACCAACTCGCCGTTTCGTCTCGGCGCATCACAGTGTAATGGGAGGAGCCAGTATTCCTAAGTTACACCCTTCCCCATTAGGCGGCACGGTTTCCAAGGAGGCGCCCAGTGTGTCAGATCGGCGGCTGTCTGCCGCACGTTAGCCAGTGTATCTCAGCTCTTGGTCACAATGTAAGTGTATATTATAATATTTTTTTTGTGGATTGCTTTGCAAATAGGTGCTTTCAACGACATTAACTGTAAAATTATTGTCTAATACAAATAAGTACATACTATAAAACTTTTGTCATAATATAAAATATACGCATCATTACTTAGAAACTTGACCAGCTACTACTACTTCTGTAGCTAACCGCTTGCTGAGCATCTTCTGAAGAATAGCATTACATTCCTTGGGATTCTGCGTGAAGTCTTTGCAGTGTGAGTTTCGAAAGTTCCAGAAATTACTTAGTGCCTTTACTTTCTTTTGTACGAGCGTCAATCAATCAATCAATCAATCAATCAATCAATCAATCAATCAATCAATCAATCAATCAATCAATCAATCAATCAATCAATCAATCAATCAATCAATCAATCAATCAATCAATCAATCAATCAATCAATCAATCAATCAATCAATCAATCAATCAATCAATCAATCATTAAACCAATCGGTCAATCAATAAGAACTGATCTGCATTTACAACAGTCGGCCAGGTGGCAAATTCCCTATCTGTTGTTCTCCTAGACTTTTCTCAAATGATTATTAAGAAATTGGAAATTTATTGAACGTTTCCCTTGGTAAGTTATTCCAATCCCTAACTCCACATCCTATGAATGAACATTTGCCCCAATTTTTCCTCTTGAATTTCAGCCTTATCTTCGTATTTCAATCTTTCCTACTTTTAAAGACACCACTCAAACTTATTCGTCTACTGATGTCATTCCGCGCTATCTCTCCACTGACAGCTCGGAACATACCACTTAGTCGAGCAGCTCGTCTCTTTTATTCCAATTCTTCCCAGCCCAAACTTTGCAGCATTTTTATAACGCTATTCTTTTGTCACATATCACCCAGAACAAATCAAGCTGCTTTCTTTTCGATTTTCTCAGTTTCTTTCTCTCATCAATAACCTGTAAGAGAGATTATTCGTCATATTTTCAGTTTACAGGCTGATTATGTCTTCAAGCTTATCCAGGAAACATAGAGGAGAACTAATGTGCTAAGCTATGTGAACGGAAATTAGGTCACCTTTCAAGCTCATTTCTGAATTGAGAATAATAATGTTAATACACTGACTGACAGAGCAAATGCAACACCAAGAAGGAGTGGTCAGAACTTTATGCCAATTGCAGGGTAGACTGACGTCACTGAGGTATGCTCATGATGTGAAATGCGCCGCTGTGCTGCGCACGTAGCGAACGATAAATGGGACACGGGGTTGGCGAATGGCCCACTTCGTACCGTGATTTCTCAGCCGACAGTCATTGTAGAACGTGTTATCGTGTGCCACAGGACACGTGTATAGCTAAGAATGCCAGGCCGCCGTCAACGGAGGCATTTCCAGCAGACAGACGACTTTACGAGGGGTATGGTGATCGGGCTGAGAAGGGCAGGTTGGTCGCTTCGTCAAATCGCAGCCGATACCCATAGGGATGTGTCCACGGTGCAGCGCCTGTGGCGAAGATGGTTGGCGCAGGGACATGTGGCACGTGCGAGGGGTCCAGGCGCAGCCCGAGTGACGTCAGCACGCGAGGATCGGCGCATCCGCCGCCAAGCGGTGTCAGCCCCGCACGCCACGTCAACCGCCATTCTTCAGTATGTGCAAGACACCCTGGCTGTTCCAATATCGACCAGAACAATTTCCCGTCGATTGGTTGAAGGAGGCCTGCACTCCCGGCGTCCGCTCAGAAGACTACCATTGTATCCACAGCATAGACGTGCACGCCTGGCATGGTGCCGGGCTAGAGCGACTTGGATGAGGGAATGGCGGAACGTCGTATTCTCCGAGGAGTCACGCTTCTGTTCTGTCAGTGATAGTCACCGCAGACGAGTGTGGCGTCGGCGTGCAGAAAGGTCAAATCCGGCAGTAACTATGGAGCGCCCTACCGCTAGACAACGCGGCATCATTGTTTGGGGCGCTATTGCGTATGATTCCACGTCACCTCTAGTGCGTATTCAAGGCACGTTAAATGCCCACCGCTACGTGCAGCATGTGCTGCGGCCGGTGGCACTCCCGTACCTTCAGGGGCTGCCCAATGCTCTGTTTCAGCAGGATAATGCCCGCCCACACACTGCTCGCATCTCCCAACAGGCTCTACGAGGTGTACAGATGCTTCCGTGGCCAGCGTATTCTCCGGATCGCTCACCAATCGAACACGTGTGGGATCTCATTGGACGCCGTTTGCAAACTCTGCCCCAGCCTCGTACGGACGACCAACTGTGGCAAATGGTTGACAGAGAATGGAGAACCATCCCTCAGGACACCATCCGCACTCTTATTGACTCTGTACCTCGACGTGTCTCTGCGTGCATCGCCGCTCGCGGTGGTCCTACATCCTACTGAGTCGATGCCGTGCGTATTTTGTAACCTGCATATCGGTTTGAAATAAACATCAATTATTCATCCGTGCCGTCTCTGGTTTTTCCCCAACTTTCATCCCTTTCGAACCACTCCTCCTTGGTGTTGCATTGTCACTGTCTGTGTATTTCTACTAACTAAATCTATGGTTTTTATAAAGGACGAGTAGCCAGAATTTCGTCCTACAAGAATTCTTTTACGTACCGGTATGTCTGCAGACATGAGACTGGCGTATTTGAACACCCTCAAATACTGCCGGACGCGAACCCGCCAACCCGAGCTAGTCATACGTTACCTCCTTCAGCAGCTTAAACTAAATGTAAATAAATCCTGCCTTTATTTTGATTTAGGCATTAGTATAACCGTATTGTCAACGGGAGGGGGGAGCGAGACGGAAAAGGAGAGAGATCTAGATTGTATATTTTATTGCAATTTCCATAAGTTCAAGGACTTACCACGTAGGACCTATACATCCTTCCTTTGGCTTGGATATTGTTTTATTCTTCGTCTGTCTTTAATAAGCAGTAGGGGAAAGGAGGGTCATTTTAAACATGTTTTGAACTTACACTTTGGTGTATCTCAAGCTTTCCACATTAGGGAAGCCCAGGAATTCTCCAGGGGCACTAACGAGTCAAACAAAATTACCAGATTTTTTAAATATATTGGCCTAAGTCACACTGATAGAGGACAGGTTTTAAGGCAAGAATGGGATAGGAAAGAGGGCTAATACTAAAATGTAAGGAAGCGGTCTTTGCCTTAATAAGGGTACAGCCACAGAATGAGCCTAAAGTGAAAACGAGGGAACCAAGGAAAAAACAAATATAACTTCAGATCTACCGACTGAGGGGTTGGAATCCACCACCTCCTGAAAGCAAGTCACAGCAGTGTAATCGAACTGCACAGCCAATTCACTCAGTTTCTTGTGACGCGCAATACCACATGGGCTTACTCTTTCCCAAATTACACAGTTTCGATTTATACCAGTTATAACCGTATATGGATCTTCAGATCTTTAATTATACAAATAAGTAAGAACGTTATGTACTGCAATAAAAGGCCTTTCCCTAGTCTGTAGTCTAATTGGTGCGGGTATAATTAACCGAGTGATGATGATGGTGGTGCTTTTTGCTTGAAGGGGCCTAACATCTAGGTCATCAGTCCCTAATAGTATGAAATGAGACGAAATAGAATGACGATTTAAAATTCAAAATCGTCCACGGAGCAGAATAAAAACGTGATGATGAAGAATAAATGGGTGGATATGAATTTAAAATAATCGGTGGATCCGACCCAGAAACTGTCATATACGATAGTATTACTGACCAAGGGACTACTTCTAAAGCATAATCCTGAATCGAGGATGCTTGTTTTGTAAAGGGGTCCAAAATGCTGGTCAATGGCCCGTCATAATGACACGTATCGCTAGTAAAGTAAAATCATAGTATTTGTAATGTTGCTGTACTAATAAAAAATAGTGTAGACTCATGGTGTTCCACACATTATGGTATGACTCAAAAGTATTTTACTTAGAACAGGTAACGGAGACCAATGGTGTTTCTCACATTATGACGCCACTTATAGGCAACGCAAACCCATAGTGTTCCTCACCTAGGTGTACTAATCACGGGTTCCAGTATTCCCTTGGTGTTCTTCATATAGTGGGTACTAATTACAGGCAACGCAGACCCATGGTGTCGCTGATATAGTGGTACTAATCGCAGACAACGCCCAGACCCGTGGTGTTTCCCACAATGGTACCAATCACGGGTACTGGAAAACCCATACAGAGTCACCTTATGTTGCTACTAATCACAAACCTACTGTGTACCTAACATAGTGGTACCATTCGCAAGTAAAGGTGACCCATGGAATTCCCCGCATGATGGTAATAATCAAAATTATTTTCATGGCTCTAACACTATCATCCCTGTGTCGCCCCTTATAGTCTCCTCCTATAACAGACAGAGTACATCGTGCGTGTATTCTTCATCTTCGTCCTTCACCCATACGGGGTGTATAACAAATCTATTTGGGAAGAAATACTTTTATACTGTGTCTACATCATAAAGAAGTTATGTTGCCATAGCGATAACAATATGCAATAAAATAAATGAATCCAAAGTGATAAGCATAATTTACTTTATTAAATATTAGTTTGTTTACATTTTAAGAGATACCGTATGTAATATTAATAATAATAATAATAATAACAAAAGTATGCAATAACAAATAAATGAACGGTAATTTACAACATCAAGAGCCATTCCATGGACACTGAATTACCTACAGAGCAGGGAGTGTGAATAAACAAACATAATAAACATGAGTATTTGTATTTAAAAAGGAAAGAACAAAATCATCTCCGTACAAGCAATGGGGGCCATTGGAATGGTGAAAGGTAAAGGCTTCCACTATTCATAACTTTGGCACTTGGTGGGGTAGAGTGTTAGCTCTACATTCAGCATGAACATTGGAACTTGCTCACTGACCTGAAGCTCACTGACCGCAAGTTCTTCCTGACAAGTGACATTGATTTGTTAATGGTTACAGAACATTTCTTTTCATTACTGAACTTGGTCCCAGAACTCGATCACCAGATTATCCTATTCCTCAAGACACTGAACTTGGATGGATTATTGCTGGACACTTCCATCAGCGGGAAGAGAATAATGTCTTACATTAATCACATGTTTCTCGAAGTCAGAGAACAGGTTAGACACGCAGCTACAGCAGTCATGGGAAATAGAAGAGATTACGTCCCCAGTCATGACAAGAGAAGAGAGAGCAACAGAAAGGCAATTTACCGTACCACTAGGGAAGCTACAGGTAGATTTATAGTTTAGTTACCCCTCAAGCACAAACCTGAGATTCTGGGAAACACCTTCAGTCATGCCATGTCAAGACTAGCACAACTAGAACTGCATTTCAGTAGGCAGCCCTCACTTAAGCACGAGTTCTGTAACCTTCTTCACGAGTATTAGGCCATGTGGTATATGGCTAAGGTCAGGGAATGAAGGTGGAAACTATTATCTACCACATCATCCAGTTTTTAAGCTTAGTAGCTCAACTACAAAAACGAGGGTTGTATTTGATTTACCTGCTAAAACTTCTAACAATATTTCATTTAATGATATATTAATGGCTGGAACGACAATACAAGATGATCATTACTCCATTATTCTAAGATTTAGAATTCATATCTTTGCCTTCACTGCAGATATTGCTGAAATGTATCGGCAAGTCATGGTTCATGCAGATGATAGGAACGCTCAGCTTATTATCTGGAGTGAATCTCCTAGGAACCCACCCTGTCATTATGAACTGACAACTGTAGCATATGGTACAGCAGCAGCAGCAGCCTTCCTAGCTACCAGACCACAGAAGCAACTTGCTGAAGATGAAGAATCGAGGTTTCCTCAGAGACGCACAAGTTGTTCGCAGAGATTTTTATGCTGATGACCAAGTAAGCGGCTGTGAAAATATAGAGGATGCTCTTCAGTTGCAGTCGGAAACTATTAATTTACTAGAGAGTGGAGGATTTCACCTCTAGAAATGGTGTGCAAACCACCCAGCATTACTGGAAGCATTTAGGACAGTCGCCCAGGTGGCAGATGTTACCCAGTAAACAGCATAGAAATCTAAACGAAACATCGCTGTAATAATACACATGAGCAGGTATATTGTATACACATATGCCGTAAGGCAATAAGAATACACAAAGGCTAGGTCTGCAAACCGCATTAAAATTCGAGACAAGACATATTTATGTTAGGTTTGGTTAGGATAGGTTCATAACGAAGTATTTTTCCATTTCAACTGATTCTCATTGTCAGAAACTTATCCAGGAATAAAGTTAAAATTAGCACTTGCCCTAATTACTTGTGAAACTCTTGCCATAAAGTCATATCACTAAGAGTGACAACTCATCGCCTTCCTTTTTCAATACCCCGTAGCACGGTCTGAAGTGTTCTGTGAACGAGGTAACGTTGCTTTCATTTCGTAGGAGTCCTTGATGACATTTCGTGCTCGTTAGACATCCTAACTGATTTCTGTACTAAGTATTGGACGAAATAAAACCAAATTAATAAAATGCTGCGTTCACACATGCTACGTTACCAAATGCTACCTGGCATTAGCCAAACAGATTTACAATTATACCCGCAAATGTAAGACTCGTGACTGCATTGGCAATACGTAATTCAGGCAATTCACGAGATAAATCCTCACTGTATTGCCCCCATTTTTCCCGAGCTAAGCCCAGCCATCGAGCGAGAGATCCCAAGGTGGACCGTTCGATCGTTGGCTATCACTTTCCAGAGGCATTTAAGGGATGTTAAGGATTGATGACCAAGCAGGATAAAAAGAAATGTTAAAACAACACTCTGACATTTATTCACATAAGCAAACAATAAATGAAAATATTCTTACTAATATTTTTTTTATTTTACATAGAACTTCCATAATATTCTTCCTCGACTTAGAGTGACACGTGTTCTAAATCTCCAGCCTACTGTGCTGTAATGAAAACCAAAGAAAAATTAGGCCTCCTGCCTTTCCAAATTAAAATATTTGGTTGAAAGAATTAAATAAATTAACATAGAGGTTCATAAATCATTAACAGCTGTCTTGCTAACGAGGGTTTTACAATAAACGAGTTCAAAGCATTACCAATTCAAAGTAGTCTCAACACGTGGTTTTAAGGTGTACTCAATTAAATTTATCATTTACAGCATTTAATGTTAGTCAATGACACCAACATGAACTTCAGTAGAAAATGAAAATTGATTTCAAAAATTCTCAAAATTAATTAATTATTATTCTGATTATTATTATTATTATTATTATTATTATTGTTACCGTGTTTTAGCGGTAGGTAGAGGCGTAAGAAGGTGCGGGCGTGAATGGGTTTCAAACTACGGAATCAAAGTTAATGTAAAAGTAATTTAAAATTTAACTAGGTTATATTTTCTTTTCAAAAACAAAGCAATAACAGACATGGCAGGTACAATGTAGCAAAACAAGGGGAGATACAATATTTACAGGTTTTGGGCTTCACGCCCTGACTTCTGCGGTCAGCTCAGTTTTACCACAAACACAAGTTTTAACAGAGGGGCAGAAAACCCCATTCATCCCTAGGAGCCCCTGGCTCCGAATTACACAGAAAAGCCTCCACGAGGCATATGACACTCCATTTTCAAAAGAGCGATCCGCTCTTAAAATTTAAGCCTCTCAAAGGCCACACCAAACTCTACCTTCAAGCTGTCCCCTAAGGACGTATTTACAGGGGTAAAATACCCAAACTACGGAGGTCTATTACATGAAAAGAAGGTTGATTACATGACCTCTAAAATAACAATTTGAGAGGAGGCGAACTTGCACTCCTAATACACTTTGTTTTTAAAACCTAATCTGGCTCTGGGCCACTAACGCAAGGGCTAATCCCATACTACAGAGGTGACTTAGAGAAGAACACTTTACATTACATAAACGAAGAATAGTTTGAGAAAATAAGTTCACCTCAAAACAAATGTGAGTGGGAGCTCGAGAGGGTTAGCACTCTCTATCCCAATATGTAGCTTTACAAGAAAAGGATGAAAAGAGTAATTACATTCTAGGGAAAGGTTACATGATGGAAATGCTTCGAACCCGCCGCGAGTGTTAAACTGCCGACCTAGCAAGAAAAGAAGTTATTAATAGGCCATTACCTGGTGTTGAACGGCTGGAGAAGAAAGAGGCGCTTCCCGCCTCCTGCTCGGTACTTAATACACTGAAAGATGGAACAGAAGTGGCCCGGAGACCCTAAAATCAGCAGTTTATATCCTCTCGCGGAAGATTCTAGGCGTTAGGGGAAATAAAACACCCTCCCTCAAAGTTTTTATTGGCTAGGGAAAAGAAACCCCTACATAGAGGAAGAAGAAACACATTATTGGTGGAAAATTCATTAAAGAAATTCGGGATTGGCTAGATCCAAAATAAGGGGAAAAAGAGGGGTATACAGCCAACTTAAACCATGACAGAAAGAAATTTAACAAAGAACAAACTCTTGAAATAAAAATTTCTCCAACAAAATAGTTCTTTGATTTCGCACTAGGTTGCACTATTGTAATTCTTCAGTAGTGTCCTCTAGAAGAGAAAGTTCACACTTCTTACTTCAAGCGAAACAAAAACACATCAAAAGGGACACAGTTCAAAAACTCAAAATTTTCCACGTGGTGACATCTTCTGAGAAAGTAGAGAATTAATAGAATAGATAAAGTTCAACCTTCCTCCAGAAGAGGAGTTTCAACTGGCGCAACTTTAAAATAAACGGTGTAGAGGTGTACCGCCCGGTACAGACCTCCCCCCCCAAAAGTTCCTCCAGGGGTGACACATGAAATCAGTTTGAAACAAAGTCCAAGTAATGATGTTGATACGAAGATAGATAGCAGAAGCATTTACAAGATTTCTTAATTCAGTTTCAAAATGTTGTTGTTGCAGGTGAATGAAAGTCTTTATGTTTGTAGAATTTGAATTTCTGAAGATAAACTTTTAATACTTAAAGGTGAAGAAAAATTTTGCAATGTCCACCAAATATTGTAGTTGAATTCCCAAGTGTAGTTATTGCTTATGGTGACTGTCCATGTAGTTGATGTAGATTGAGTCGAATGGCCGGACCGGCCGTTGCAGCTTGCGTCCAACGGAGGCCGCCCGGACCCCTCAAGTACCCTGAGATACCGCTCGCCCGCACTATGAGGGGAGCAGAGGTGTTGAAGTACGCCGCGCCCGCGGTGAACAGATACAGGCTGCGGGCATGTAGCAGGTCGTGCGCCGCACATCAGCCTTGGCCGGGAGGAGAGCTCCGGCTCGCCGTGCACATGTCGTCCTCGCTGGAGAGGAGGGGGCCCATCCCCCTCCCCAGTCGCTGCACGGCGCTGCGCGGCTGCGGGGGCGCTGAAACATTAAAGCTAGGCGGCAGAATTGTGTTGGACAATCATTTTCTTTGAGGGTACAGGCTTGTAGAGAGAGTGAGGGGCCAGCGGCGTGCAGATATCCATGGCATTTACTATTATTAAGCCACAGTGTAAGGTGGAGCAGGAGACGGGAGCGTGGTAATGGCCGTGGCAAGAACAGGATGGCAGTTTAACGGGTCGGGGCAGGTTTTACACAAGGCTTACATCTAAAACCAAAATATTACAGAAGGGGCAGAAAGCCTTAAAAGTGAAACTCAAAAAAAAATATAACCTTCATATCCTTTCAAAATAATATGGAGCAAGTTAACACAGAAATTACACCGGTTTCACCTGGGACAGGTGAACTCTAAATATCCTCTCGGTGGCTGGATTACTTAGCAATAAGGTAACCGGCGTAAGAAAATCGAGAATGATACAAGGCCCATGAAATCTGGGGGCAAGCTTGCCCGCGGGAACAAAATTTTTGACCATAACCTGGTCACCTACCTTCAAAGTGGTGGGTCTCCGTCCACGATCATACCTTTCCCTAACCTTTTCATGAGACACTTTAAGATTGGCTTTAGCCTTCTTCCAAAGATCTTTAATGTTATCCGGATCTATTGTCTCGGGTAGAATGTCATTCAAAGACCAGAGGTTAGAGAGCGGCGAGTTGGGAACAAACTTGAACATCAAAGAAGCTGGAGTAAACTTGTGAGATTCATGAACCGCCGAATTCAAAGCAAAAGCTATCCAATGCAGGGACGTGTCCCACCTGGAAGGATCTTCATGATGATAGGCAATGAGTGCGGACCTGAGATTACGGTTAACCCGTTCAGCCAGAGAAGGTTGAGGGTAATAAGCAGAAGTAGTTACATGAGAGATGGACAAGTCAAAACAGAATTTACGAAATAAATTTGATGTAAAAGCCTTAGCATTATCAGATACAATATATTGACACGGACCAAAAGAAGCAAAAATAGAATTTAAGCAAGTAATTGTAGACTGAGCGGTAGCCAGCTTAGTCGGGAATAACCACGAAAATCTTGTAAAACCATCTACACATACAAAGATGAATTTGTTGGCATTCCCCTTTGACTGGGGGAAGGGTCCCACATAATCAATATACAGGCGTTCCATGGGACGCGACGCTTGATGCGAAGACAAGAGGCCTACCTTGGTGGACATGGTTGGTTTACTGAGCAAACAAGATTTACAAGCTTTTACAAGTTCACGGATTTCACCGTCCATACCTTTCCAGATGAACATTTCACGAATCTTTTCACGAGTTTTAAAGATACCCAGATGCCCTCCCAATGGGGTCTCATGATAGTATTTGAAGATCATAGGTACAAGAACCGCTGGAACAACAACTTTCATCAACTTATCATGCCTCGAAGGGCAACATAGAACACCATTCCTCAGAACATAAGGGACAGCATGTTCCCCAGAAGAAAGGGTTTCCATTATAGGAGCCAGCGTCGGATCTTCCCGTTGGTATTTCTCAATATCCCTAAAAAGCATGGGAGCATCTGTTAAGATGGCATTAACACCAGATAGTATGGACTCGGAAGGTGATGAACTGTCGACAGGTTCATGGGTCTCGACGTCGTTAGAAAACATACGGCTGAGTCCATCAGCAACAACATTTTCGGTACCTCTGATATGTCTAACATCAAACTGGAAGGCGGAAATACGAATAGCCCAGCGGGCTATACGACCAGTACGACGCGGCCTACCTAAGACCCAGCTTAAGGCTTGATTATCTGTCTCCAGATCGAATTTGACGTGTTCCAGATAGAGACGGAACTTTTCTAAGGCGAATAAGACTGCCAAACCTTCAAGCTCATATATGGAGTACTTTGCTTCTTGAGCTGACAATGTCCTAGACGCATAGGCGATGGGTCGCCTCCCTAGTTCAGTCTCTTGAAGAAGAACTGCAGCTACTGCTGACGACGATGCGTCGGTTTGGACGATGAATTTCTTCGAGAAATCAGGCATAGCAAGTACAGGGGCATTACAGAGAGCTAATTTTAGATCTTCAAAAGCGGCTTGTTGAGAAGGTCCCCACTCGAATTTGATGCCTTTCCTACGAAGAAGGTTTAAGGGCGCCGCCCTATTAGCAAAGTTAGGAATGAACTTCCTGAAGAAATTCACCATACCAATGAACCTGGCGATACCTTTGATGTCCTTGGGAGGTTTAAAATCACGGATGGCCTGTGTTCTAGAATGATCGACTGCTACTCCATCGGGTGATACAATATGCCCTAGGAATGACATAGAGGGCTTAGCAAAGGCAACCTTGGACAACTTAACAGTTAACCCAGCCTTACGAAGGCGATCGAGAACTTCTCGCAGATGATCTAGATGTTCTTCAAAGGTCTCTGAAAATACGACGACATCATCTAAGTAGTGGTATAAGTACTCAAATTTGATGTCGGAAAAGACCCTATCTAGTAGCCTAGTGAGCACAGCTGCCCCCGTGGGGAGCCCGAAAGGCACGCGGTTGTATTCATATAAATTCCAGTCCGTGGCAAACGCTGTAAGATGTTTAGACTCTTCGGCAAGGGGAATTTGATTATAGGCCTGATTCAAGTCCAAGATGGTGAAGAACTTGGCCTTACGAAACCATGAAAAGCAAGAATGAAGGTCGGGAAGGGGCACAGATTGCAACACCACCTTCCGATTGAGAGCCCTGTAATCAATGACAGGCCTGAAGCCTCCTTGGGGTTTCGGGACTAGAAAAATAGGCGAAGAATACGCTGACTTAGAGGGCCTAATAATACCATCCTTCAACATCTGATCGATGATTTCTTTCAGAGCCTTCATTTTAGGTGGAGATAGCCTATACGGTGGAAAACGGACAGGAATCGAGTCCGTGACCTCAATTTTGTATTCAATAAGGTCAGTAACACCAAGAGTATCAGAGAACACCTCGGGAAACGACTGACACAGTTTGCGAATACTATCAGCCTGCTCCTCAGGTAGATGTCTAAGGTCTAACAACATCTCATCCTGGGTAGGCGAAATAGATGAACATGATACAGAATTACACTTTAATAGTGGGATTTTATAACTAGAAGCAAATTTGAAAGTGCACGACCTAGACCGGAGATCGAGCACAAGACCAGTGTGAGAAATAAAGTCAGCTCCCAATATAATGGGGCAAGACAATTGCTTGGCCACAAACAATTTAACTTTCCATGTAAACTTAAAAACCCGAATTTTGACATGTAAGGAACCTAGAATTTCTAATGGAGATGAATTAGCCGAAACATATTTAACAGGAGATGAGTCATAGTCAGGGAGTTTACAAACAGATTTCAATTTAGAATACCAATCAGCCGAAATAATGGAACAAACACTGCCTGAATCTAAGAGAGCTGTTATAGGCTCATTATTTAACTCAATCTTAAGAAAAGGAACAGGTGCGGGGGAATCCGCCGCGATCCTAAGACACTCTTTAGGGCATTCAAAAGATAAATTTGAAGGCTGATTGTTCTCTGCATTTACAACCTGTTTACTAGGGGCTGAGTCTCGGGAAGATGGATTAGTCGACTCAGCCGATGCCACTAGTCACTTTTTATTATTGGCATAGGTGGAATTTGCACCAGAAGTTGAGCAGGAGGGGGTGCTATTTGAGTTTGGGCAATTTTTGGCGATATGTGAGAAGGCCCCACACTTAAAACAGCCTTGTGATGACTCTGCTCCATTCCTTGTCCCACTTGACTTGATCAGAGGACACTTATTCCGCAGATGGTCAGGCGACCCACAAACATAACATTTACGGGGATTGACTGGTCGGCGAGGTGGAGGCCGAGTGTTACTAAAGGAAGGCGGGGGTTCTTTCGCCACACGCAAGGAATCGGCATACCTAACTCCTTCCGCAGAGACGGCTAATGCTTCCAGTTCAGAGAAGGTTTACGGGCACGCCGCGAAACACAAATATGACCTGTAGGGTGGTGAAATCCCTTCAACAATAGCTTGCACGATCTGATCCTCAGGGAAGTGGAGAGCAAACACCCTAGTATAAAACTTAATATCTTGGATGAAGTCTGCCAGGTTTTCATCCAAGCGCTGTACCCGATAATAGTATTTCTGAATAAGGGAGGACCTGGCCCTAGCCGGGATGAAGTTGGCTAGCAAATGGGCATGGAAATCCTCAATAGAAGATTGCTCGGCAATGGCTCTAACTATTTTGTCAGATAGAACACCAATAGCATAAGGATAGATAATTTGCAAAATTTGACATGGGGAAAGAGAAAACACAAGGGCATGATCCTGAAATTCCACTAGAAATCTTAGAAATGAAATTACGTCACTGGTGGTGTTGACGGAAAACTTAGAGATACCTCTAAGCAACATTGCCAATGGATGAGGCAAGCTGCTGAACCCAGGTGTCATAGTCGTTAAAGGTTTCAAGGGCAAAGAAGTTAATTCAGAGCGGATGTTACTCAATGACGCACGGCGTTCAGATTCGTTGTTCGATGGGGCCGAGATAGTTTGAGCAGCAACGGTTATCCTATTGACTTCTCCCTGAGGAGGCTCTTCCTCGTTACCTACATTCACCGTGGCGGGTTGATCAGTTTTGGGAGGAGCTTCGCCGGTTAGCAATTGAGTGACCTTATTAGACAATTCAGAAATAGTTTCAAGGAGCGTATTAGCTTGCTTCCTCTGAACGTCATTCACCTTTAGAGACAATAGATCATTAACTCTATTTGCAAAGTGATACAGCCTGCCTTGCACACGCTTAATTTGATTAGGAGATGGATCGTTTTCATCAAAAAAGCTGACTACCGATGCTAGCCCAGTAATATTCTCGACAATCGTGGAAAGAGAGTCATCAATTTCTTTCTCTCCCAAATTGGGGATGGAAATGGGCAAATCAAGGGACTCTCTAAGCTTGTTAGTGTCTATTGCAACCGTGCCTCCAGATTGAACGTTTCTGATAGTTAACTCATATATCAACTCCTCTTTGCGCAAGTAGTTAAGGAGGAGAACATCGCGAGGGCCGGGCATGATGACAGAACAATTTTGAAAAACTCAAAAAATTCCAGCAACTGAGACAATTGTTAGAGTTCGAGTCAAAGCAATGTTTAGCCGTCAAAAGGGGCTAAATTGAGACCCATTCAACCACGCTCTGCTACCACTTGTTACCGTGTTTTAGCGGTAGGTAGAGGCGTAAGAAGGTGCGGGCGTGAATGGGTTTCAAACTACGGAATCAAAGTTAATGTAAAAGTAATTTAAAATTTAACTAGGTTATATTTTCTTTTCAAAAACAAAGCAATAACAGACATGGCAGGTACAATGTAGCAAAACAAGGGGAGATACAATATTTACAGGTTTTGGGCTTCACGCCCTGACTTCTGCGGTCAGCTCAGTTTTACCACAAACACAAGTTTTAACAGAGGGGCAGAAAACCCCATTCATCCCTAGGAGCCCCTGGCTCCGAATTACACAGAAAAGCCTCCACGAGGCATATGACACTCCATTTTCAAAAGAGCGATCCGCTCTTAAAATTTAAGCCTCTCAAAGGCCACACCAAACTCTACCTTCAAGCTGTCCCCTAAGGACGTATTTACAGGGGTAAAATACCCAAACTACGGAGGTCTATTACATGAAAAGAAGGTTGATTACATGACCTCTAAAATAACAATTTGAGAGGAGGCGAACTTGCACTCCTAATACACTTTGTTTTTAAAACCTAATCTGGCTCTGGGCCACTAACGCAAGGGCTAATCCCATACTACAGAGGTGACTTAGAGAAGAACACTTTACATTACATAAACGAAGAATAGTTTGAGAAAATAAGTTCACCTCAAAACAAATGTGAGTGGGAGCTCGAGAGGGTTAGCACTCTCTATCCCAATATGTAGCTTTACAAGAAAAGGATGAAAAGAGTAATTACATTCTAGGGAAAGGTTACATGATGGAAATGCTTCGAACCCGCCGCGAGTGTTAAACTGCCGACCTAGCAAGAAAAGAAGTTATTAATAGGCCATTACCTGGTGTTGAACGGCTGGAGAAGAAAGAGGCGCTTCCCGCCTCCTGCTCGGTACTTAATACACTGAAAGATGGAACAGAAGTGGCCCGGAGACCCTAAAATCAGCAGTTTATATCCTCTCGCGGAAGATTCTAGGCGTTAGGGGAAATAAAACACCCTCCCTCAAAGTTTTTATTGGCTAGGGAAAAGAAACCCCTACATAGAGGAAGAAGAAACACATTATTGGTGGAAAATTCATTAAAGAAATTCGGGATTGGCTAGATCCAAAATAAGGGGAAAAAGAGGGGTATACAGCCAACTTAAACCATGACAGAAAGAAATTTAACAAAGAACAAACTCTTGAAATAAAAATTTCTCCAACAAAATAGTTCTTTGATTTCGCACTAGGTTGCACTATTGTAATTCTTCAGTAGTGTCCTCTAGAAGAGAAAGTTCACACTTCTTACTTCAAGCGAAACAAAAACACATCAAAAGGGACACAGTTCAAAAACTCAAAATTTTCCACGTGGTGACATCTTCTGAGAAAGTAGAGAATTAATAGAATAGATAAAGTTCAACCTTCCTCCAGAAGAGGAGTTTCAACTGGCGCAACTTTAAAATAAACGGTGTAGAGGTGTACCGCCCGGTACAATTATTATTATTATTAATTTCTCATCTTTTAATTAACCTATGTTTCACTGTCACACGATCGTGTTCTCACTAATTTTCCACTGCATTATTTACCTAATGATCGTCATTAGAACTTCAGAATAATTATTTTCAATTTATTATTAATGACTTGGTTTCACCATAACTCAAAGTAATCATGCGGCTAACGAACTTCTACTTCTGATCTTTGTATTGCACTTTCATTCAAATTAATCTTAAAATATTTCAAAGTTCAACTATAAATGTGTCAGAAATTTACATTATCCACGTGTGAGCTAGTTAAATAAATTTTATTTACAAATCGAGTGCCTTCGTAAAATAACGAGATGATCTTTTAAATCTCGCTAATGAAGAAAATAAATCCATTTCTAGTCTTCCTCGACTTAAGTTGATCAAACTTTCCCTTAAGGGCATGAAAATTACTTCTTAAGGCAACACACAACGATGAGTGTAATCTGCGTCGCAGCAAGTGCATGACCAGATCAAATCAAATGGGACCAACATGATACAAGAGAAATATACATATTTACATACACACACACACACATTCACACTAGGAAACACGTTTTTATGTACATTATTTACATCGAATCCTATTTTTGGCAAGTTTATTCATGATTTTTACGAGTGGTCAGGTCACGTAATATCTAGCAGAAATAATCTGTGTACTGAAATTATCCTTCATTAATGGTGATTAGTGATCGAAGTCATGGGTATCAGTTGGTAGAAACACATTTCACATATCAATGTAAGTTCATCTAACTCTTGAAATTATATTGGAAGATTCTAGTAAAATCCATAACCACTACCATCGTTTGGGCTACAGGTTGAAATTATCGCAAGCGTGAGCCTTAATCGTATTATTTTTATTCCCTACCTGTGAAATACACTCGCAACACGTGCTCCAATAATTATAATCTATCTTGCGCTCCCAATACACAAGAATAAGTCAAATATCATCATTAAATCATCAATTGCTCAATTATACAACAAATATCCCTCAGGATTGGTCATATTCCAGACCCTTCATGAACAGAGCACATTCAATCTCACATATAAGGACTCTACTGTAAATTTATGGCTCACGAGCGTTTAATTCTGTTTTACCCGATCTTTAGTCAATATTATTATTATTTAAGTGATTATTACATCTACTGATCCTCGTGGAATATCGTAAAATTAGATGACTTTGTCAAAAATACAACAACTGATCTTGAAAGACACTAGGTTCGACCCTATTCACTCAAAATATACACGCAAAGTTCAGTCCAGTAACTTTCAACATTACAAGGAAGTAGATTTATCGTGTGGTCAGTGATTATTAAATATAAAGCTTCTAAGCATGGGAAATCATTCAAAGACAACCTACATGTCTACTCTAATAGATTCAAAATTGCATTCACACGTACCTAGTCTACCACGACACCTTAAGAAGTGGAAAAATGAAATATTTCTAACTACAGCAAACTAATAGATCTACGACTTAAAGAAGAAAGACCTCTAGTTGTACAAAAGGTAAGACAGATAAATTAAATTAAAAGGTACTCAAGTTTTAGATGGAGTTCGATTCCCGTCGACAGTCAATTATTCCAGCATTTTCCTCCGGTCAGTCTAATTCCAATTACCAGATACGCCTCACATTTTATAGCTCCATGGAGGCTCTGTAGTAGGTGTCCCTCGATGAAGTTGTGTTGTCGGTGGTTGTGGAATTGTCCATCTTGAGGTGTTCAGCTTCTATGACGACTTCGGTGGAATTCCGGTCACAAGCTGTAACTGAGATGACAAGATTAAGTATTTTGTACAAGCGCACGTCGAATATTAATAGCTCGTCTACACAGTCACACTTAACTTGGTTCTTAAGGCGTGTTTTATTCCATAAGAATTCACTAATTATCACACTAAATTCTGGCAGAACGGGCGTCGACTTGAACTGGAAATTATCTCTCCACGTGGTCCGATAATGTAGTGTCCCACACAGCAGCACAGCGAAGAATATTCAGAGAGAAGGATATTCAAAGAGAGCGATTTACTTGAAACATGGCCTTTTTATTTTATCAGCCTGGGAGGTGTGATCTTCAGCGAGAACGGTAATTGGCTGATGGTCTCATTTAATTGGCTCAGACTATTCCAGAATCCAGAGTGTGAGTCGCGCGCGTGCAGCGGTAGTCACGTGGTTTGCTTTGGCCTTGGCACAGTCCTGGCCGTGTATCACCCCTCTGAACGACGAAGAAAACTCGTTCTTAGCTCGCCGCTACTCCCCAAATGACATGCTGCAGCTCCAAGCAGACAATAAAACTTTTACTTTCCACTTGTTGAAAATATTCACAATATCGCCAATTTTAACGGGGACAGTATAGTGCCAACGTGGCAGACGTCGTATCGGAAAGTGGGGTCCCTAAACTGTATGGTGAGCGACACTGGATAGAAACCCAACAGTTAGAAATGTAACTATAAATCACTATCTTTACATTACAGGGGAGAAAGAGTAAGGTTGCACCCTTAGTGTACGGGCTTACATGCTCAAGAGTACAACAATGGTCATTTGAGTGTTGCAGCCAATGGCCGGAGATGAAAGTGAAGAAGTGAATGACAACAGGGAAACGATCCAGATTCTCTGCCTGTGTAAGTTGAAAGCTCAAGTGGAGAAGATGTTAATGTTTTCCATCAGGTTTTTCGCAAGAAGAATGCTGTTCGCAGGTTGAAAACAGCGGAAAGGGAAAATCTTATACCACTTTAGAGCCATAGTAATGGAACCACTTAGCGACTATCGATCAAAGTGTAAAGAGAGACCTCGTGAAGACGTACGAGAAACATTACTGAAAGAATATTGGTCTCTTGGCAGCAGAGGTAAGAGAACACCACATGTTGATACTGATAAGGAGACATTTAGAATTGTGTCATGTGTTTCATATCTTAAAACAGATGTAGTATGAGTAAAAGTGCGCAGGGGAGAACATCACATGTTGATACAGAACAGGAGATCCTGATGAGGGGACATTTAGAATTGTGTCATATCTTTTATATCTTAAGACAGATGCAGTATGAGTAAAAGTGCGCAGGGGAGAACACCACATGTTGATACAGAGCAGGAGATCCTGATGAGGGGACATTTAGAATTGTGTCATATGTTTCATATCTTAAGACAGATGGGGTATGAGTAAACGTGTGCGGAGGATGTAATATAAACACATCGGCAGTAATTAACAAAAATGTTTCTACATATGGCATAACGCAAGAAGAAAAGAGAGGAAAATCCACAGTTCTAGGCCTGTGGCAAGGAACTCAATGCTGAAAATATCCTAGGGATATGAGCTACGACTCTTAAGTAAATAAAATATAATAAACTATGAGAATATATTCTATATTGATTCCTAAAAAGTGCAACCATTTGTTTAATCATCGTTACCGGTCGATTAGTTTATCAGTTTGCCTCTGTCCACCACTACGAGCGCTAATGTGAGCCAATACATTGTGTCACTTAAGCACCACTACGAGCGCTAATGTGAGTCTATGCAGAGTTTCACTTAAGTCTTCGTCCATATGGCCCCACATGGGTCCCGATCTCCCGCGACACCCGACACCCCTACGGTATACTCAACCGCTGGACCCGCCTGCCGATGGGACATAGCCTGGCCAACGCTGGGCTGTTGCAGTCCCTTGAGTTCGGTGTTCAGATGATACCTGGCTCATCCATAGCCCCGATCTCACGGACGCTCTCATGCGCGAGATCGATGTCTATCTTACCCAGATTCTGGGCATCACCCTCAACTATTCCAAGTCGGTGCTGCACCCGACTCCCATACTGAGGTATCTTGGCGTCACCATCGACATCCCCAGCCAAGAGGTGACCATGCATCATGTCACCCAGCAGCGCGCCCTCTCCCTTGTGAGCGAACTGCCCGACCTGTCCCCACATCAACTCCAACAGGCTGCCGGCTAATTTTCTTGGCTCTGCTGGGTCATGGGGTGGCCGGCATTCCCTGCTAAACACATCCTTTCAGGCGAGTTCTTCTGGGTACGAGGACTCTTCACCCCTCAGTTCCTGTCGACGCCCCGCCAGATGTCCGGTGGCTCTCTACAGCGACGCCACCCCACAAAGCGTTGCAGCAGTCTGCCCTGCAGTGAACCAGGCCTGGGCACAGGCATTCCACCAGCCTCATCGGATCAATGTGGCCGCGGTCGTGGCAGTGCATCGCTTCGTACAGGACTTTGCCCACTTGGGCTATGATCATGTTCTTGTGTATACGGACAGTTCCGTCGCCCGATACACTTTGCAGTCGGGCCGCAGACCTGCCCTCCATTCTAATGTATTTCTTCTTGATTTGTATGTACAAGTTCTCAATAAAGCAGCACAGGGAGGCGTTCGCCTCTCGTGGCGGCCCATCGCGTCGGCCGATAATCCTGCTGACGCTCCCTCCCGGGAAGTGCTGTCCTCAGTACACGCGAGCCTCAATTCTATATAAGGAGGCTCTCCCCGGGAGGGACGTCAGTCGGCTGTCGGTTCGGGGCGATGGGGCGTCACCTTCCCACCGCCGGGCAGCATTCGGCGCAGCCGCGCGCGTCCGGGCGACGGTGGCGAGAGGCTCCGCTGGAGACCTACAATCGGGCGTCCGACCAGAGGGTACTCCCCAAACTCGCTTAGTCGGCACGTCGATTGTGGCGTCAAGCTGGAACCTTCAAGTGCTTTATTAACATGAAAGAATACAGGAGGGCGGTCGGAAGACCTAGTACAAACAAATTATGCATGAGAATACCATTAACAAAAGAATAAGATCAAGGCTGCATAGGCTGTAATGAACAAAACAATACACAGAATCACTCCACAAGTCCATGACACAACTGGTAATGGCTGATGTACGGCGTGCTGGGCGGCAGGCAATTCCCAGACGTCGTCACTAGGTTGTGCCTCCGGATGGCGCCCCACGGGCCCCGTGAGCGCCGCGACCCCTGCCGCGACTGACCGCGGGTAGCGTGGTGGGGTTCTGAAACTGGAAACGGGGCGGCAAGTTGACCAGGTCATCAGCGGTGGCCTTGTCCACCTGGACAGCCATCCTCCACCCCTTGGTTACTGCGTAGTACAGGATCGATGTCCCGGTATAGAAAAACCTGCGTTGGACGTGATCCATTTTTCAAAAATCAAAGATCCCTGAGAGTGCTGAACCAAGGAACGCATAACAGAAAGAATATTTCAGCTAGGATTTGAATAAGATAGAAAACGAGTAATGACCAAGTGGTTTTAGGCTCAAAGTGATTTTCGAAATTTGTTTTTTAGTTTGATAGAGCTCTCCAGTGCTCACAACATAACACGTTAGCCCCTCAAATCTCGGCACAATTGAGGAAATTCCCTACTTTTATGGTTTTCGCAGTATTGGGACCCTACATTGTCAGCTGAGAAACGTTTTCTATATTAAAGTCACCTGGTGATGCGATGTGTGGCTGAGGTTCGTTCGTTTGAATCTCACTATGTACTCCGTGTCGGTCGCACTCTATATTCTAGGGAATATCTTTCAAACATGTCACAAGTGTGGAACTCTACAAATGAAATTCAAGCTAGCCAAGGATTAAGAAGAACAAGAGATCAAAAATGAAATTTCTCTTCATCAGGTGAATCCTTCAGTTCGGCTGAAATCAGAATACACACTGAATGATGACACAAACCTGCTTGTATCGAATAAACTACAGCCGAATATTTTTTCATCACTGCACTTCCGATTTCCAAGCAAAAGTACAAGGATCTGTTAGTCCTTTACCGCTGATTGACACAGTCTTCGAAGTTGAAGTCCACTGCGGAAGCTGAAAATACACTTCCTGATATAGATGAATTCACTGAATGTAAGTGTGCCCTGTCAGAAGATGTAATTGTGCAAAATACACTTGCATTCTTATGAAAAGTACGACATACTTGGTGTTGTCAAAACAGTTGTCAAGTGTGAAACTTAATTTTCTTATAATACTTCAATTATTTTACGTTATTCTCCGTTCGTTCTCTCAGTATACGGTATACTAAGTCCCATTAATATTAAGAAGGTCAACGACATGAGGAAACTTTTACGGTATATTGGTGGTAAGATGCCAGTTTCTACCATGACACTGTCAACAACTGTCCAATCCCTGAGCAGGAAGCTCTGCCTGAAGAAGAATTCTGATCCCCTTAAAGAGGAGCTACTTGCAGCTCTTGTTTTATATTCTTAACCTACGGTCAGGGACTACAATATGTTCATTACAATGGTTACAAGGCCAGTTCTCGATGAGAGAACATGAACCGTATTGAAGAATGTAATGTCCTATATAAGACGGAATGAATATGTTCGCTGATTTTTTTGTGAAAACTATAATATGTCCGTTGTTTAGGATCACTTCATAATTCTCTGATTTCTAAATGTTATAGGTTGATTGAAAAGCGACATTGTAACGGAAACTCAAATTAAAATCAAAACTAAAGGACAGGGATGAAAATTTCGTTTATATTTTCTAAGAAATTTCTGTTCACTTAGAAAACTCTATGCATCCAGAAAACAAAACTTGATTTTTCTTACCTTCAGGGACGGGATCTGGAATCCGTATTATAGGAATAAAGAGCCTTTTACTAGTTATATGCAAATTCAAAAATTTCGTTTGTTAATTCCTTTTTGTATCTCTCCTGTTAAATGCAATATTTTGGACGTGTCCCCTTTTCCAGATGATCGACTCAGTCAGTGCCAATCGCTCAGCTTGACTTACGTCAGGAGAAAGTTGCTGTTCACCACAGGAACTGACTCCAGAGGTGAGAGAACTCAGTTCTTTCTGATAACTACTAGCCGTAGAACGAGGAACTCTCAGTAACGTTGTCAAGTCTAGCCGTTACTAGGAACGTACAACTTACCGGAAGTTCCATGGAAAGGTAAACATCGTCGCGCTAAGAAATGAACAACGCCAATTACAACGCCTCAGTTCTCTTTGAATGAGAATCCAATTGCTTTTAGATGTTTCCTGTTCGCTGAGATACGAGTATAAATGTCCTCCATCATCACTGAGGGAAATTTGGCTACAAGTGAACAAAACGCACGGTGCATTCCCTAGTACAGCTACGAGGAAGAACGGAATAACTTTGGGCCCACGAATTAACCTGCTACTCATTTCTGGAGCAGGCTGAGTGAACCTCTGGGTCATGTGCTGCTCCAGAAAATGAAATCTATTTTCTCACGTTTCTCGAACTCACACCCTTTCAGGAGAATCCAGGACGTGTTGGCAACCTCGACTATGCAGCCCTTGTTAAATAGAGGTCTTACTGTAAGGGTGAGTCTCAATTCTGTGAAGACAGGTGACTGGTGTAAATTCAGGATATTTCTCCCTCTCTCGGACGACCAATGAGTTACATCCAAGTGTTAGGCAATTTAATATGCGAGCCTAACGGCAACACAAGTGTTCATAGACAATAAAACAGCATTTTATTCGTCGTAATTTGACATTGAAAGAATGTTTAACTTTACTCTGCGCGTTTAGCAGTTACAAGAACAAACAGGTGTTTTAGAAAATATCCCCAGCGTTGTCATAAAAAGGCGTTGGTAATAAACAATTGTACACCGCGGGTGTGATTGTACTTCTTAAAGTAGCTCACATTACGGTATCTGTAATGAGAAAATGTGTAGATCTGTTTTTATCGTGAGAGGAATGAGAACTACCAAGTATATCCAGATATATTCATGTAACAAACGTTGAAGAAACTGCAACTCAGGTACATTTTACCGCACGAGCTACTCATCTCATCATACATCACAATGAAAACAATAACAAGATATTCATAGCACAGCGGACATTGAGCAGGTACGGCAATTGCTTGTTTTAACCACTTAGAATATAATTAACTACTTCTAAATCCCGTAATGGTCCACTTTGTTTATTTTCGTGTTATATTAGTTATATTACTCGATTGTAAGCACTTCTGATACGAATAATAGAAACACTCACTCGGATCATGAACTTAATAGTGGGCACTAGGAAAGTTTTGCAATACGCAGAACCAGTTGGCTGGACACCGCATTTATGGTGAGGGATGAAAAGAGGGGTGAAAATTGGTCTAGAAGACAGCAAGGCGCGACCTTCACACCAGTTGTTACCAAGCAGTGGGATTGATAGCATGTTAAGATGTCAGTGTGGTCTAAGGGTGAATATCGCGCAAATATCCGCTACAGTTTTGCTCGTGTATACAGTAAACTGTTAACCAGTGCCTGGAGGAAATGACTCCGGTGCTGGGGAAAGACTGTCCACATAGGACACCAATTTTCAGCTGGTATAAGGAATTCCAGAGGGGAAATTTTGGGGTTCAAGACGATCCTCATTCTGGGCGACCCTTTGAATCAGTGACTGAGGAAAACATTGAAGCTCTGAGGAAAATGTTGCAGCAAGAGGGACGGATGACATATCGGCAGGTGGAAGAGACCTTCCACATCCCTGCACCAGTTACTCATTCAATTCTACACGACCATCTCCATGTTAGAGAGGTTTGTTCCCTTTGGGTGCCCCATTCACTTTCAGAGCAAAGGGCACATCGAGTGAAATGGTACCGAAAAATGCTAAAACAGTTTGAAAATGAGACTTCACGTAACGCCAATAGCATCGTTACAGGTGACGAAACTTGACTCCATTATTACGATGTCCCAACAAAATCTCAGAACGAGGTGTGCTTGTTTGAAGATGAGGGTACTCCTGTGACTGAGCGAAAGTCAAGGTCAGTGAAGAAAAGGATGATTGCAGTATTCTTCACTAAAGGGGTCATCCTGACTCGGGTTGTGTTAGGAACACAAAGGGGAGTTACTGCGAAGTGGTACAGTGAGACTTGTCTGCCTCAGGTCACCCAGGCTCTGAAGCAGCTCCGTCCAAGGTCACGGCTCAACACTTGGCTCTTGCATCACGACAATGCTCCATCACATACAATTTTCGGCTGGTATAAGGAGTTCCAGAAGGGAAATTTTGGGGTTGAAGACGATCCTCATTCTGGACGACCGTCTGAATCAGTGACTGAGGAAAACATTGAAGCTGTGAGGAACATGTTGCAGCAAGAGGGACATCGTGCTAATGCAACAATGGATTTTCTTGCCAGATCAGGGTTGACTGTGCTTGATCGCCCTCCATAGAGTCCTGATCTTGCCCTTGTGACTTCGCACTCTTCCCAGAAGTGAAGATGAAGCTGAAGCGGCGGCGTTTTGCATCCGACGAGGAGCTTCTGGCAGCATGGGATCAAGCGTGTGAAAATGTAATCGAAGAAAAGTGTCAGAGTTGGTTCAGTGACTGGTTTCGACGTATGTAGAAGTAAATTGAGTGGGGTGGAAATTATTTTGAAAAAGTCTAAAGCGTTCACTCACATTGCAAAACTTTCCTAGTGCCCTTTGTATTGGGCATAGATCCTCTAGCGAACACCAATCCATGAGCAAGGGAGATGGAGGGAAAATATTTCGTTGATCAGTCACAGGCAGTGTGTGGGCTGAGAGCACAAGATTGTCAGTATCAGTCAAGTAATTGAACGATAGGAAGAGATAGTTATGCTCATGGCAGAGCACCAGGAGACCGTGAACAGATTGTTACAGAACTGATGACAACCTTCATCTCTTAACACCAATCAGAGGACAATGAAGCTATCGATAAAAGGAAGGGAAGACACAAACCTAATAGCGTCATAGTCGGAAAAGATTAGGAGTTGACTAAGGAAGATTGGACAGTGAATACGAAAGTTAGGAGGCTCACAAAAACAACTAGATAGTGTGTTAGACTCAGCTACGAGTTTCGTGGTCACCAAGCGTAGAGTCAAGGAGAGGTTACCCCTTCTTTCTCCTACTTAGGATTATTTAATTCAGAGACGGATGATCTTTTCTACAGCTGTCCCCTATCAGTTCAACATATCGCATCACTAATCAGATAACTTGGTGGTTACATAGAGTTAGGGACCCCTTTAAGTCCTTTCTTACGACCGCGCTCAGGGTGATTCTGTTCAGTCTGGTTGTTTGTAGACTACATTTAAAATGATGAGCTTCGTATTGTAGCCAGACAAGGGGTGTTAGGTCAGAGTGGCGACCGTCGAATCACGAGCTGGGTAAGACAATGTTTCCCCTCTCCCTGTCCGATATCTCTTGGTAAAGTCCTGGTCTCTTCTGACGCACAGTGAATCCCCCATTTTCTGTGGACATGTCTTCATTGCATTCTATTTTCTCTCTTGTTTTACCTGCGCGCTGTACCGTCCTGGTCACAATCCATACTTTGTAAGGAGCACGAACACTACATTTATGAAGAGCTCGCTTCCAAAATTGGCAAGTTATTGAATTACATGTAAAAATTAATTTATTTTTAATTTTTACTCGTAATTCACTTCTGAAATTAAAATTGTAATCGTTACATTGTAGTAATCGAGATACATCGCAACAAGAGCTTGGTAACTTTGGAGCCCCAACACTCGTTCATTTACTCGCAGCTTGTTGAGATTTAGGTAATCGTGTACTACATTGTTCAGACGATGGTGGTGATTACTGTTTTAAGAGGAAGTACAACTGGACAACCATCCTCTATTAACACTAAGCAGAGGGAAAATGGAGCAAATATGACATTTAAAGGTATCGGCAAAAGAATGAGTGGACTCCATAGGACTCGAGCACCTCAAAAAACCGTGGAAGAGACTCACACAAGACTCAGCTAGCGGAACAGTGGAGGAGCCTCACACAAGAGCCAGCTAGAGGAATCTGGGAGGTACCTCACACAAGACTCAGCTAGTGGAACAGTGGAGGAGCCTCACACAAGAGCCAGCTAGCGGAATCGTGGAAGAGCCTCACACAAGGCTCAGCTAGCGGAATAGTGGAGGACCCTCACACAAGACTCAGCTAGCGGAACAGTAGAGGAGCCTCACACAAGAGCCAGCTAGCGGAATCGTGGAGGAGCCTCACACAAGACTCAGCTAGTGGAACAGTGGAGGAGCCTCACACAAGAGCCAGCTAGCGGAACCGTGGAGGAGCCTCACACAAGAGCCAGTTAGCGGAACCTGGGAGGAGCCTCACACAAGACTCAGCTAGCGGAACCATGAAGGGGCTCACACAAGACTCAGCTAGCAGAACAGTTGACTAGCCTCACACAAGACTGAGCTAGCGGAACCATGGAGGGGCTCACTCAAGACTCAGCTAGCGGAACAGTTGACTAGCCTCACACAAGAGCCAGCTAGCGGAACTTGGGAGGTACCTCACACAAGACTCAACTAGCGAAACCGTGGAAGAGCCTCACACAAGAGCCAGCTAGCGGAATCGTGGAGGAGCCTCACACAAGACTCAGCTAGCGGAACCGTGGAAGAGCCTCAAACAAGAGCCAGCTAGCGGAACAGTGGAGGAGCCTCACACAAGAGCCAGCTAGCGGAACCGTGGAAGAGCCTCACACAAGAGCCAGTTAGCGGAACCTGGGAGGAGCCTCACACAAGAGCCAGCTAGCGGAATTGTGGAGGAGCCTCACACAAGACTCAACTAGCGGAACAGTGGAGGATCCTCACACAAGACTCAGCTAGCGGAACCATGAAGGGGCTCACACAAGACTCAGCTAGCAGAACAGTTGACTAGCCTCACACAAGACTGAGCTAGCGGACACGTGGAGGGTCCTCACACAAGACCGAGCTAGCGGATTCGTGGAAGAGCCTCACACAAGGCTCAGCTAGCGGAACCATGGAGAAGCCTCACACAAGACTGAGCTAGCAGAACCGTGGAGGTTTCTCACACTGTTAACGAGGTAACGTTTTAGCCTTCCCCATTTATGTTTTGGACTGGCTATCGCTGTAGAAATTAGTGTCAATTCATGCTCATCTTTCAAACTGGTTTTCTACGACTACTTCTAAGTTACTGGAGGCCGTACTCCTAACTTATTATTTCTACTTGCCTAAAACACTCTGTTCTATTTTAATTCAAGAACTGTCTGTTTGTGTTCGTTTTATTCTGTGCCAGGTATATACCATTGATGGACTAATTAATATAAAAATAGGATCAAATCAGTATAAAGTGTGCACTATGGAACAGTTAAATGAACTAAAGTGATATGCGGGAGAAATGGTCAGAGCATTTTGTAACTTTCTATTGTAGTTTAATTTTAAAGTTATCCTTGTAGTATATCGTAATTTTTAACTTTAACTCCCTATTAGAATGTAATCAGTAATATAGTTTACTTTTGCTTGCCGTAGTGGTAGATTGGTGTTAGTAGCAGCAGACTTGGTTCAGTGCCTTATTTTTTTCGTATTTATTTCCACTTACATTATTGACACATTGCCATTATCGTATTGATCGATGTAAATTGTTATTCCCATTCCCATTATTGTCATAATCATCTCCAACGTAACTGAGAACAACGTAAGTTACAGTCCCCCTGATGAACTTGAGACAAACGAGCAGGCTCCCCTCTTACTTGCAAACATTCCTCAATACCTTTTATATACACCACCTTCCCCCACTGTCGCTGGAACCAGCTGTGCAGGCAACACACACCTATTGTCATCTGAGATTTCTTACCAATCCCAGTCGACAAGGGACATCATTAACCACCAGCTTTCTGCGTACAGTAATGCTTTAAATATTTGCAATATAAACGCTCAAAGCTTCCTTGCAGAGGCGCGAATGGTTGAAATAAAAGCCCTATTTATGCCTCCCAGTTTCCATGCAATATTAATCACTGAATCTTGGTTAAAATCACACCACGCAATAGAAAGACTGCAGCTGGCGGGTTATACATTTCTCAGATCCGACAGATTAAGTAATCCCTCCGGGGGTACTGCCGCATGCTGTATGTTATGGCCAGCTTACGCCCTAAAATAATCTGTAGGTCTCCAGGTCAGTACGAGCGAAAACCTGAGTTCATGTTCCTGGAAATAACTGTGAGTGAAGTAAAATGTCTTCTGGGTGTAGTATATAAGCCACAGAAATCGGGTTTTTTATGCGGTCTAGAGACTCAAATACAAGATTAAGTCCGTGATTACTCAATATAATTATAACGGGCGACTTCAACATAAATCTTCTTGAACGTAACTCTCCTCAGACAACCCACCTATTAACTTCTTTTAAAGCTTGCCATTTAACGTTTCTCCCTCTCATCGCTAGACATCACACAGACACATCACATACTTTAATTGATCTCATTACCACTTACCAACCTAAATTAGTTCTTCATCGCGGTCAAATTAGTGCCTCAGGCATATCGCGACATGATGCTATATTTATGGCCTATTCTATTAAAAGTCCCAAGTTCAAACCGAAAATAATTTCATATAGAGATCTACGAAGAATTGATAAGAATAAACTTTTACAAGACACAGTTGCAGTGCCATGGTGTGACATATTTAAACTTAACCTTCTAGCGCTCGCGCTGTTTGGAATAACACACGCGATCGCGAGGCGGCATTTTGACCGCCCATTTTTAGTTGTAATTTAATTTCTTTCACTCAGTTTCTTATGAATGAATAATGGACAATATAGTTAAATAACTTGATATACACATATTTAAATGTTTAAAATAACTTTATTCACACATATTTAAACGAAAAGTTAATGATGAACCCTTAAACATAACAATTTCGAAATAGCATAAGTAAAGTTCACCAGTCAGTCACAACAATTATCTTGAACAGAAAATATAAATATTTTAAAAGTAAGGAACTGAAATCCGTCTCTAATTTAAGAAAGCATCATTGAACACAAACATTTTGAATTTAAATCACGTACGATGCACTTTCTTGGAATAAGCTAAACAATGTCGTTATCATTGTCCTCCAAACCTTCATCGCAAATGTTACAGGTTACTTGAAACGACGAATGATTTTTGCAGACATATCTCGTGCATCAACCGAGTTTTTTTAGAGCCACAGTAATAGCAAATAGGTCGCCTGTTTGATGTTGTTGTTGTTCTCTGTCAAGAAAATATACAGTTCTTTAGGAAGGCACCAAAGTTTTGCACGATCTTTCAAATTGTCGGCCATTAGGTCCATCGCTAAGTTTTCTCCTTACAGTGGTGTCGTCAGGGTGATTTGCTTGGAATATCTTCAAAGAATTTATTCCAGCGACATCAAGTAAGCGAAAAAAAGCAGCCATCGGCCATCTTTGCGTTCTTCTAGTGGTAGAACATCTCGAGCTCATCAAGTCTACTGTATCCACACCTCCTTTAGTAGAATTATAATCCGTCATTTGCAGAGGTTTCCCGGTTTATTTGTCAGTATCGTGCGTTGTGGACAACAGTAGTACAAACTTCTTTCTTTTAGGTTTCATCATCCTGGCATGCAAATTGATACTTTCCACGAACTAAATGCTTATTTTCTGTCACAAATTCAGGAGGAATCTCCTTTTTATTTCTCCTCAGGGTGCCTAGAAATGTCAGACCTACTCCCAGTAAGTACTCGGCAAGTGGGTAAATGCTAAAATAGTTATCAGTAGTTACGTTCCGATTAGTACATTTTATTGGCTCGCGAAATCTTTTCACTACATCGAAAGGTTTGTCGGAGGTTACGAAAGGTCCGGGCTTTTGCTTCCCACAATATATTTCCACGTTGTAAGTGTAGAACGTACGGGAGTCATACAACGCATATATTTTCAGGCCGTATTTTGCCGGCTTTTTGGCCATATATTGTATAAAACCGCAACGACCACGGTGTGCTATCAGCATTTCATCCACTGTCACAAATTCGCTAGGATTATATGAACTCTGGCAGTTGGCAACAAATTTAGTAAATAGTTCCCGTATAGCGGCCAGCTTGTCGTAAGCCGAACGTTCAATTCTTGTTTTCACATCATCAAAGCGAAGGCTCCTCATCAGAAATCGAAAACAATTTTCACTGAAATTGGCACGCAGAATTATTATTCCAGTCCCGTTATCAGTGAAAAGTTCTGCAAATTAGTTCGGCCCCCTTTTTACAGCCATCAAGAACAGAGCACCAAAACAGCTAATATTTCTGATCTTGTAGTGTCTCTGTAGTCCCTCTCCCGACCTTGAGGATGTTCCACTCTTTTCACAGCAATAAAAATATTTGTATATTTGACAATATCGTCAATCATGTCCTCACTTATAATTTGAAGAAAGCATTCCTGTCTAGTTTTGCACTGGCGAGCAGGTCCCCTAGGGAGAGGGGAAATTTTGGTTATGTTTTTTGATTTCGTTTTAGAATTTGCTGAAACGGGTTTGTTTACACACAACGTTTCACCATCCTTTGCAATGAAGTAGCGAACACTGTCGATGTCATAGTCATCCTCTTCATCAGGGCAGTCTACGTCCACTTCAGAGTCACTGCTATGCCTGTCTTCTTCAATTTGTTGTGGCTCAAAATCTATGTCATCTAGATGGTCGATTTCGTTATCTTCTCCATCTTCGCCTACGTCCTCTAGATCTTGGAGAATTTGTAGAATGTCGTCAGATTAGCAGTATCGGGCCCTGAGAGAAATACATTTATTTATTTTGTGCGGTAGGTATGTTTTATTTAATATGTTTGAGATTTGATATATATATTCTCATGAAGTACACAAAGAGCAATTGCTTAAAATACTCTAATAAACTTAAAATATGTACTTACATTTTTGTTATTACGTTAGAGGAGCACTCGATCTTCAGTTCCACGCGCGCTCGCAAGGCGGTTTTGTGACCCTCCGTACGGTCGTGCGTGACCAGCACAACTTTGACACTGTCTTCCTACGAGCCGCGGCGAGTTGAAGGCCAAATGTGAACGGTATCTAGTGGCAAGATAGCCAACTAGAGAATACTCTTGGTCCCCGCATAATTTCTCAGAACCGTTTAGATATACCGCGTTTTTTTTTTCCAAATTGGCGGCCAATTTGCCGCCAACGCGAGCGCTAGAAGGTTAAACACATAAATGACAAAGTGACTCTCTTCAATCAACATATGACTGAACTGTACGATAGACATGCCCCTGAAAAGAAGGCTCGAGTTACGCGAAAGCCAGCTCCTGGCTCTCAGATGAGATTAGAGCACTAATGGCTGAACGCGATGCTGCTTATAGACGAGTTAAGAAACATTGCACTCCTGACAATCTACTGAACTATAAGAGACTAAGAAACGCTACGACCCAACAGATTAGAAATGCGAAACTACGACACCCTCACAGTTAAATTCAAATAAATGCTTCAACAGCTGCATTGTGGAAATCCATAAACAACTTTGGAATTACCAAAGGACGAGACGACGACGAAAAAAATAAACCCTTGGAAAAACTGAACGATTATTTTTCATCTAACTGCACATTAAATGCAGCACTGAAACAGGAAGTTCTAGACGGGAATTATGCAAACACGCGAACAGATAGAGCTAACTTCTACTTCCGTCCAACAACCCACTCACAAGTCAGGTTTGCTATAAATCGGACAACATCAACGGCAAAAGGAAATTACAGTATAGGAATAGAGATGATAAAAAATATTCTGGATGTGATATTACCTGCACTAAGTAACAAATTAAACTCTTCCCTTGTAGAGAGCATATTTCCCGAAAAATGGAAAGTGGGCATTATACGTCCTCTAAAAAAGTAGCATCCCCTTCTGAACCATCTGACTACAGAGCCATATGCATACTTTCTGCTTTATCCAAAGCGCTAGAGTTCATCGCTCATAGACAAATAACAGACTACATGACGACTTACAACATACTTGACCCACTACAATCTGGTTTTTGTCAAACACACAGTACTACAACGGCACTACTGAATGTCACAGAAGACATCCGAGAAGCTATGGACAACAAGGAAGTGACAGTTTTAATTCTCCTGGATTTGAGCAAAGCTTTTGACTCTGTTGAAATTGACATTTTGCTCTCGAAATTGTATTCCCTCTATTTCTCGGATAGCGCCCTCCTTTGGTTGCATTCCTACCTGCATGGCCGTCGGCAGTGTGTTACAGATAGAATAAACAAATCAATATGGAGGTCTGTGCAGTGTGGTGTACCCCAAGGGACGGTGTAAGGACCCCTTCCTTTTTATATTTACATTAATGATGTCTCCCAAATCCTAACACACTGCAAATACCATATTTATGCTCATGGTGTACAAATGTACCTTCATACATCTCCAAATCTAATATTTTTGGCTATAGACAAAATCAATCAGGATTTAACATAGTTTTCTTCTTGGTCATTGAGATGTGGTCTTTGGTTAAACCCAGCAAAAACGCAAGCCATCATCCTTGGATACCCGCAACTACTCGCGAAGGTCAATCTACCAGAGATTCCATCTATAAGGTTGTGTAATACTAACATACCATTCATGTCATCAGTAAAAGTCCTAGGTGTTACTTTCGATGATGACATGTCATGGAAAATGCATATTACAAACATCACCCAGAAAACATTCTCTGCATTGCACATGCTGCACGGGTATAAATACTTATTTTCCTGAAAATCTCAAAAAATACTGGTAGAAGCTCTGGTTTTCCCTCATTTCGACTATTGTGACGCGATTTATAGAGACACTCGGGGCATGTTATTGAGCAGATTACAACGTGGTCAAAATGCATGTGTGAGATACGTCTGTAACCAACGGTACTATGACCACGTAACTCCTTCATATAACCACCTATCTTGGCCCCGACTAGAAATCCGTCGCACTATGCCATCTCCATAAAATCCTTAATTCTTCAAAGCCATTTTACCTTACTTCATATTTCAAATACCTATCCTCTTATCATACTCTTAACACCAGATCTGCTAATAATTCCATAATTGCTTTACCTACCCATAGAACTGCCATCTACGATAAATCATTCACAGTAATTGCCTGCCGTGAGTGGAACCTCTTTCCCGAAAGTATCAGAGGGTTAAGCGCTATTCGCACTTTCAAGGTAGCACTTTGGAGACATTTTATGCACTAGTAAGGATCATCTGTAAACTTGATGCTGCTACTTACAATCATTCTCTTGTTATGGATGTCCTGGTAGAGAGTCTAAAATTCTTATCCGATATGTTTTTAAAATCAAGTTTTATGTACTGCCCCTTTCTTTTACATGTAGAATATTAGTTTGATTAATTTATCCTTTTATTATATCTGATTTATTTCATCTTAATTTAATCTTAATTTATTTATCTTAATGTAATCTCACCATCCTTGTATTTTTGTTAATTTAATTTGTATGAGATCTACTTGTTTTAAGTAATACAATGTAATATATGTATATTTCACTTCCTGGTTAGATGGAAGAGGAGGCCTGAGGGCCTTATATATCGGTTTTGTTACAATCTGTACCCCTTCTGAATGTTCATTCTTGTTTTTCATGTTTTCGCAAGGGTAAGTTCTTTACCATATTAGATGTTAACCAGGCATATAATAAATACCTCTGGCAGAAGAATCCAAACACATGACGGCTTTCGCCACGGATTGGAATCTGTATAAATACTGCCGCGCCCCTTCGGGATCCACACGTGTGCAGCTGTCCTTACTAGACAGCTGGAGAGGGTCTTCTCCGATATCAAATTCGAATACCTGAAACATTACCTCGATGATGTCGTCGTGTTTTCAGTGACCTCCAAAGAGCACTTAGATCATCTGACGGAAGTCCTCAATCGCCTTCGGAAGGCTGGGTTGACTGTTAAATTATCTAAGGTAGCCTTTGCTAATCCTTCTATGTCGTTCTTAGGGCATACTGTGTCGCCCGATGGTGTTTATATTGACCATCCCAGAACACAGGCTATTCGTGACTTTAAGCCTCCGAAGGACATAAAGGGAATCGCTATATTCATAGGCATGGTGATTTTTTCAGGAAATGTATTCCTAACTTTGATATTAGGGCGGCGCACTTGAACTTACTTCGCAAGAAAGGTGTAAAATTTAAATGGGGGCCGTCGCAGCCAGCCGCTTTTGAAGACTTTAAATTAGCTCTTTGTAACGTCCCTGTACAAGCCATGCCCGATTTCTCTAAGAAATTCATTGTCCAAAGTGATGCCTGTTCATCTGCTGTGGCTGCTGTCCTTTTTCAGGAAACGAAACTCGGAAGTCGGCATACCTTCTATGCGTCTAGGACCATATCGGCTCGAGAAGTAAAGTATTCTAGCTATGAATTAGAGTCTTTGGCAGTCTTGTTTGCCCTGGAGAAGTTACGCCTTTATCTGGAACATGTCAAATTTGAATTAGAAACATACAAGCAGCCTTAAGGTGGGTCTTAGCAAGGCCTCGTAGTAACGGACGTAACGCCCGTTGGGCTATCAGGATCTCAGCTTTCCTATGTGATGTACGACACATTAGGGGATCATAAAATGTAGTTGCTGATGGACTAAGAAACATGTTTTCTAGTGATATTGAGACCAGTGAACAGGAAGTTAGTTCTTCTCTTTCTATGCCCACACCTCTTAGTATTAATGCTATTTTGACGGATGCTCCTACGCTGTTTCGTGACACTGAGATTTATCAACCAGAAGATCCCGTGCTGGATCCGATAATGGAAACCCTTTCTTCTGGGGAACATGTTGTCCCTTATGTATTGGGGAACGGGGTTTTGTGTTGCCCTTCGAGGCATGATCAGAAAGTTGTAGTTCCAACCTTTCTTGTGCTAATGATCTTCAAATACTATCATGAGACCCCATTAGGGATCAAAGAGGAACGGGAATAAATTTATTATTATTGTATGTGTAGACGGCTTCACTAGATTTTCATGGTTGTTTCCCACTAAGCTGACTACCGCTCAGTCTACTATTTCTTGTCTTAATACTATCTTTGCTTCTTTTCGCCCCTGTCAAAATATAGTTTCAGATAATGCAAAGGCTTTCACTTCTAACTTATTCCGGAAATTCTGTTTCAATCTGTCAATATCCCAGGTAATAACTTCAGCTTATTACCCTCAATCATCTCTGGCTGAGAGGATCAATCGTCATTTTCGATCTGCGTTGATCGCTTTTCATCATGGAGATCATTCCAAGTGGGATACTTCTCTGCATTGGTTATGTTTTACTTTAAATTCGGCTGTTCATCAGTCCCACAAGTTCACTCCCGCCTCTCTCGTGTTTAGATTTTTCCCAACACGCCGCTGTCTAATCTTTCGTCACTCAATGACAGATTACCAGAGACAATAGGTCCTGATAATATCAGAGACCTATGGAAGAAGGCTGAAAGTAATCTGAAGGCTTCTCATGAAAAGATTAGAGAGAGATATGATCGTGGACGTAGGCCCACCAATTTAAAGGTTGCAGATCAAGTCATGGTTAAGAATTTCGTGCCTGCACCAAAACTTGCCCCCAGATTTTATGGGCCTTATATTTTTTGGACTTCTTAACTCCCGTCACACTTTTGGTCAGTTACTCAGCCACTGAGACGTTATTTAGAGCCCACTTTCGCAGATTAAACTGGTATAATCTTTTGTTTTGCAGTATAGGCCACTAAGTCATGGCAGTAAGAAAACTGTTATCTTTCTTCGGGGTCAATTCTATAACAACATTTTTTAAATATCAGCGTGTAAGGTATATGGAGAGGCCTTCTGCCGCTCCCATATCCACATAACGGCAGTATCCTATGTATATACTTAATCCTGTACATACTTCCCCTCTAGTTAGGTTTATTTTATCCCGTTGCCCGCCTCTAAGCCCAAGCCTGCTAGTGACACATGCAGCCCGCCTAATCTGAAACTGCAACTTAGAAAAATACACAACTCTTGCTCCCCACAAAAACAATTTTTGTCGCCAAATAAATGACAGTTTCATCTGGCGAGGGATACCGGCGTGTGGTAACAGCCCACTCCGCTCTAGCCCACTCTCCTGCATAACAGCACACTGGAACACCATCATTTCCGGCGAGGGCTGTGGTGCCTACCCATCTTGGAGCAGTATCACTATATCTGGTCTGTGGCGACCATCACCATGGCTACCCCTCTCAAGGTAGCGGGAGAGATGTATCTGAGAGTACTTGGGGATCCGGGCGACCCCACCAGGCAAATGCAGACAATTATCTTTCCTATGTGATGTACGACATATTAGGGGATCATAAAATGTAGTTGCTGATGGACTAAGCAACATGTTTCCTAGTGATATTGAAAATTATATTATTGCCGACAAAACTTGAACTGTATATCTTGCATTGGTACGGCTGAAAGAAGATTTCAAAATTGTTTTCTTAACGTAATTTCTTAAAAATGAACTTTTTCAAGAAAATTTCTGTCTGTAAAATACAACTTGGTATTTTTTCTTCTTAGAAGCAAAATGTCAAACTTTAACTGTTGGTTGATTTTCTGATTTCTCCTATCTTGTATCTAAGCTACCGAGCTAGTTCTGCACCTGAAATCTTGTTCTGTTACTGAGCGACTTGTATTGTTAAAACTTAGCATAAAAACGGCCAAAATTAATATAACTCTAAATTTAAAGCTTTTTATTAATATTTTGACTGTCATAGATAGACCCATTCATGCCCGCACCTTCTTTCGCCTCTGTCCGCCACGGTATCCCCATAACAGAAATAAATTATGAAAAAATATACTTTATCTATGATGCCCCTCACTTGATTAAATCACTCAAAACAATCTAAAGAAGTATGATTTAAATGGAGGAGGGAAAATTTGTAGCTAGTCTCATACTGAATAATTTTATAATAAATATTCAACCATTGTTCCCAGACTAGCCCCAAAATTAATAAAACGACGTACTTCACTTCCCTCCTTTCACCAATGAGAGTGTGTTTAGCTGTTCGAACTGTGAGTCATCCTGTTGCTTGTGGCATAAAGGTGCATGTTCAATTTAATTCACTACCACCCTCTGCAGTTATTCGGGCAGTTTTAATTGAAATATGTGACATACTATTTGATATCTTGAATTCTTCAAAATGTAGTATCAGTCTCTAAGCAGTATAGACAACACCTTTGCAGTGATTCTAATCATTTACAAAAAATTGGTAGAAATTGAAAATATCTAAGGCAAATCATTGTGTTGAACAGAGGTGCTAATAGTAAACTCAACCCAATATGTATTCAATGTTGGGTAGATAATATCACTGCTCTTAAGATTTTGGGGTCAGAATTGATGGAGCAATGGATTTTCAATTTCTCTTCACTAGAAGACTGATACAAGATTGTCTGGAAAATTCATTGGCCTTTGTCAGAAGTAAAGAGGGCAATAATATAGCTCCAGATGCATCGGATATTCACAGTGCATTAAGAACTGCTGGATAAATAACTTACTATCCCCATCACAGGGTAGCAATTGTGAGGCTGATGCTGCAGTATTCCTAAACAAATACAATTATTTGAAAATGAGTTATGCTGTGAATGAAAGATTAAATATTAGTGATAAGAGACCTAACTGTAATGAAAAAATTATATCATCGACTGTAATGTGCAAAATACACCAGACAATTATATTATTGTTTGGCAATCCAAAGACTGCACACAATGAGTGTGAAAATGTTTTGATGTTCCTTGACCTTAATTCCAATGGCCCAGAAAACTTCCTCTTACTAGTGAAGAAATATGAATCAAGTAACATGATTTTCCCCAATGATTGTTCTCACATGTTGTGTTCTAAAATGTACCGTGTTTTTCAGAGTAATCTAAATTAATTCATATGTGAAATCAATCAGGATGTCAAGAACAAGTTAGCGAAGACCTTAATGAATGAATATGTTAGTGTAGAAGGTATGTGTGACAGTTGTTATGCCTGGTTGGCACATAAATACTTTGCAGTCCACAATACAGCTTTTGTAAATAAAAAAATGGTTTATACACATATCAGCAGAGTCTGGCTCCATGGCTAAATGATTAGCGTGCTGGCCTTTGGTCACAGGCGTCCTGGGTTCGATTCACGGCAGCGTCGGGAATTTTAACCATCATTCGTTAATTTCTCTGACACGGGAGCTGGGTGTATGTGTCGTCTTCATCACCATTTCATCCTCATCACGACGCGCAGGTCGCCTACGGGAGTCAAATCAAAAGACCTGCACCTGGCGAGCCGAACTTGTCCTTGGAGACTCCCGGCGCTAAAAGCGATACTCCATTTCTTTATCTCAGCAGAAAAAATAAATGCCAAATTACAGAGTGTAACACATATGTAATTACATGTTTAAGTGCACTGATATATACATAATATAGTATATATATATATATATATCATTATGGTATGTGCATGGTTTTCAGTACATATGTTTGCCTATCGTGTAGTTATATGCAAATTGTTACAGAAATTTGTCATGACTTAACTTCAATTTGTGGAAAATAGCATGTGTACCGTAGGAAAATATACTTTTGAATATATATGGCACATGTGAAAAAGTGGACGGTAGGCTATCACATGAAAGATCCAGTAGTTTTGGTCTAGGTGTAGCCCTAAAATTGATGTTACTTTCCATGCCTTAGGGTATTTCGTGACGAATAAAATGTTATAACCGCAGATCAAACATTTTGTACTTGAAAAGCTATTCCATAATTCGTTTGAAAATTAAAACTTAAAATCAATACAAATCAATTTCGAGACCTCTGGCTCAGGTGTTATGTCATAGCAGCCACAAGGAGCAGTCGACTGCGAGCCGCTAGATAGTGGTAGTGGCTGCACTTTGGAGAGTGTTTCTGCTATTATCTTTATAACCTGCTTGGTGTGGCCATGTAATGCGTACAGAGGGCACTTCGCATCACACCATCTGAAAACAGGCCACGTGGTCGGTCCTAGAAACACCTTCAAGAAGACACGAGGGATGTTCATCTTGTTCCAAATGATGCTCTTATAGAACCAAGTGAAGATTGGCTTACAAGAAACAGCAGACCCTGCTCAACTGCGGGACAAGCGCTAACAGGTATTACTTGCCTATGAAGTGCTCTGTAACAATCAGGATATAACAACACAGTGAACTGTACTCTGGTCCGACATCAGTACCGTTACACGTAGCAATACGAACTTGTGTCATGAGCACGAATATCTTCCTTATAGAGTTGGCAAGTAATTGAATTACATGAAACGACTACTTTCTTAGTAACTTTTACTCGTACTTTACTTCTGCAAATAAAATTGTAATCGATACATTGTAGTAAACGATATACATCGCATCGAGATCTTGGTAACTTTGGCCCCCACCACCCATTCATTTACTCACAGCTTGTTTATATTTAGGTAATCGTGAGACGGTGGTGGTGATTATTGTTCTAACAGGAAGTACAACTGGAGGAGAAGTGAAGGTATCGGCAAAATAGAGGGAGGACTCCCTAGGATTCGAGCATCTCAAACCGTGGAGGAGCCTAATACCAGACTCAGCTAGCGGAACCGTGGTCACCTAACGACACTCCCAAGTTGACTGTCCTTGGTCCCCCTTTAAGTCGCCTCATACCGCCCCCACGTCGTGGAGAATGGAGCCGGAATAAACACGTGACAGTGAACGGGTTAAGGCATTTCCACTCTCATATTTGAATAAGTTACCCTAAAAACTCGAAAGTGACATTCTAATTTTACTCGGTAGTTATCATTTTGAATGTCTGTTTAGTCTAACGCAGCAATGATAGCCACTTCACGTCCTTTTACTGAAAGGTACAAAACAGACTAATGCATTTCCCCCTGGCATACCCACTGGAAATAAGTCAGTGATTCTCTGAAGACTCGCGTTCTACGATTATTGTAACTTTACTGATTACATTCAGAAATTAATTTCTGCTCGGGTAACTAATTGAGCCCAATCACTTTTTTCCCACTTTTCCCTCACAGCTTAGTTACAGCATAACGAAAATGTTTCCACAGAGCTAATGACTACATAACTGTCGGGAGAAAATGGGATCAAACCGCACCTCAGCAAACTTGAATATTGATTTCTGTGGTTACCATATTCCCCACCAGGCAAACTAAGGCCAGAGTAACTTCCCTCGCTATCTCATTGTCACCGTAAGACCTGTCCACATCAAATAGTGAACCTGCCACCTGGTGACTGCCCTAAGTGCAGATCAGTGGCGACTGACTGAAGGTTGCACCCTCCTGTTCCAATACCACGGTTATTCCTAAATGCATCAAGGAATCATATGAGGCATTTCTTGTGGGAAGATTCGCAAATGATTTGTTGGAAGTAAGAGTTTAAGTGTTTAGATTGAATTGCATAATATCGCATAGTGCAACTAGTGACCTACTGAAGTTTCTTATGGGATCAATAGTTGCTTTGTAGCGACAGGCCTCTTATGTCATTGGCCGTTCTCCCCCTGTACATGGCTCAGTATGACAGCCGTCAGCTCCCTCCTTTCAACCTGTGTTATGATCAAACCCATTCTGCCATTTCAATGAAACCACGGCATCATAACCTTCAGCTAGGGTTCGATTCCAGGTATGTGGTTAAAAATGTATATGCATCTCCACAGGGGTGCACCTGAAATTAGCTGCACTACTTCAGGGAGAGGACGCGAGTTTACTGAGCCAACGGCTTTTCAAACCAAATATTTACAGCAAAAGATATATTTATCGTCATAAGTTAATTGAGATCATTAATGATTATTTTGATAAATACCATACAATTAAACTCAGAATGTACTTTCTAATTTCAAGCCTGATTTCATACTCTGGTAAAATCGCATTTCAAGCACTGGGATAAGTGGATCATTAGTCTGCCTTATTCTCCGCTGACACAGCCACTTGCATCGACTCTCACCTTCACCCTTGTTTAAAAGGTAATTCCAATACTTCTGCAGGGCTCAATGCAGGAACTACTGAAAGCATAAATGTAGTGGTGAGGAGGGAAAACATGAAAATTATAAGATGACTGAAGTGCTAGTCGCCTGTGTGATGGGGAATTTACGTACAATATTTCAAGTTTCCCATCTGTGCCACATCTGAAGGCCACCTACCTATCTGAGATCATGCTACATATTTCATTGCCGGTGTCTTCAACGGAAACGTTTCTCGAGGTCACTTACCTGGATGATCTATGGTGCTGACTATCCACACTGTCAACAGCCTGTAGAGCGGCTTCAACCACTTAATTGGACGATACTGTGCAAGTATATTACTCTACTCAACTCCCAATTAGAGAGCGGCATATGGTCTGCAGAGAGCTGCTAATTTAATCACAAGGAAGATGGGGCTGGGGCCAACACTAATTCACATTTAACAGTTTTATTACCTTGGAACAATTTATTTGCATTGGTACAAACCTTAGCACAGAATACCATTCGCTTCTAGGAAACGACACAACACAGAGTTCTTTGTTACCGGTAGGATCCCTCACTGTTGTAGCACTGAACCTCCTGAGAGGAGGAAGGGCTCCTCCTCACCTCCACGGCGCAGGTAAGGATCATAGTGTCGATAGAGGGATACACACTACATTACTGTTGTGTGTCCAAGTAACTTACTTGCTCAGTGAGCACTGCTCTAGGAAGCGTACCACCTCATGGTGGCTTCCCCCCTCCGTTTGGCAAGGGACAGAGATGTGCAACTATTAGCCTTAGCATTGAGACTAGTGGGGTCTAGTGTGGTGAGGTTCATCACTATATCGAGGTGACCCCACTGAGCACCTCCTCCACTTGGCCCTCTATGGCTGACAAGGTCAGTGCAGGCACTCCTTGTCTGTGGGTACCAATGTTCACATCAATGTCACTCCTTCCAAAGGAGAGACAGTCCACTCGACCTCGATTTTCTCCTTTCCTACCAGAACATCCAGAACATGCAGCTGTCCCCTATCTGCAGCATGGTTCAAATCGGTGCTCATCCAGTCCACACAGGGATTTCTTGCAAGAAGGACATTCACCGAATTGATATATACCTGATCAGAGGCCCAATGTAGAATTTGCTGAAGGATTTCCTGACCTGGTTCGTACTGGACGAGCAGTTCCCGCCACCGTGGACCTTCCTCTTTGTTCCGCCACTTTCTCTGTCTCTCTGGAGAGGAAGTTTCTCTCTCATTCCGCACGCCAGCTCTCTCTTCTCAACGAACTTCTCTCCGTCCTTACAAGCTCTTTTCATTTCCTCCTCTCTCTTCTTTAATACTCTCTCCACCTCCTCTTCTCTGTCCTTACGTGCTTTCTCCACATCCATTACTTTCTTCTCAAATGCCTCCTCCCTCAGTTCTATCACCATCTCGCTGTATTTCAGCACTTCTTCCCATAAACTCGGGCTGTTGTCTGTCTCCTCATTAGTTCTCTCCAATTCTTCCACCACTCTGGTATCTTCTTTCAGCTGCAATTACCTTATCTCCACATGTTACGCCAGTGATCCGCAGAGTGCCGCACAGAGTTCGCACCGAGGCTGGAACACACAATAACACCTCCTTAGAGCTGGTTTACATGGTATAAATTTTAGTGAAACAGGCCACCATAAGAATTACCTGAAGGGAAATTGATTCAGTTACGAAGTGCAGCAGACATGGCAACCCTGTTATAATGTTCTGGAAACTTACTTCGTCAGCTGAGTGGCACTGTAGCCAGGTCTCCAACAAAGAAAGAAAGAATAAATTGCACGCAAAAAGGATGCTTTAAACGTTGAATTTTTTTGTTATATAGAGTCCTCGCCTGTCATTTTGAATGCCGCACGTTTTGTATTAAACTACCTGTATTTCTCAATGTTCACGGTTGAATGTTTACTTCTAGGATTGTTACGACCTGTCAATTATCTATGATGTGAATTTTTGCAGATTTCTTTACTGTGAAAGTAATTGATATTCTTCAATTTTTAATTTTAGTTTCAAACTTATTATATTTTTAAATAAAAAAATCTATTATTCTGTCCTAGTTCTTTTTGGTAGAGCAGTTTTTCTAGGAAATAGTTCATCCTTTCAAATTAATAGCAACCCTCGATTCCCTATTCAAAGCAACTTAAACAAATACAATTAATTCCAGACTCAGCTTGTGGTCCTCTAGCCGCTATTACCACGCTCGGAAGCTAAGAACCCATAACACCCCTTCTTAGTCGTTTCTTACAGCAGTATTCCATCACCCTCCTACCTATGTTACATCACTCCACCGAGAGTCGCAAGTTAGGAAGGGCATCCGGTTGGGAGGATAGAACCTCGAATTAGGGTAATACGTGAAAAAAGACCTAGCACAGCCTCCGCCGGGTTAGTGCAATAAGAGCCCATGTACACGCGTGCTTCTACTTACTTATGTTAGGCCACTCACTTTTATCTATCCTATCCGACCTTCCACGGTTAACTCTTGTTATTTTCCGAGCCCCCACGCTATTAGGTTTACGAGGGCTAAGGAGTGTTTAATTTTCACGCCTTTCGTAGCCTTTGTCTTTCTTTGGCTTATACCTTGCGCGGTCGCTCAACTCTCCAAGACCTAAGGTCGCTTTTCAGCGTTACGCCTCAATGAATAAAGAATATGTATTAAGTCTTACACCATCTCCCTGGTACCATGTCAAGTCCCGGGAGGTTACCGCGTGGTCAACGCAACGTTAGGCCTGCAGGGGCATCGAACGTGAAGTGTAGGTAGGGATCTTATTCTGTATTCGGGAATTCTGATAATACGCGAACTCCTGCAGGGCTAAATTCCAGCAGCACATTACTTTTACGTATTATATTGGGTATTTAGTCTGTAGATAGTTTAGGTCTTCCTGTGTGATTGTACTGTATCTAAGTTGCGAACTTGTAGAAAAAATGAACTTTGCATTCTATGTATCAGCAAATACATCCAAAGCTAGTCAACTTGCACATGCAGTTATTTCTTGTTGATATGTGCATGCTAGGCTCTCCGTATCTAGAACTTCGAAGATGCTTCCCAATATACGCCCCCTATGAATAAAGCATTTGTATTACACCTTACATCATATTCCTATGTGTAGCCATCAGCTTCCATCAATCTCAGCATCAAAATCCGTGGATCATGTCCCATCTCGTCTATTTAGGTTGAGCGTAGGATCGAATCTCAAAGTTGAGACTGTAACGCCCTTGTAAAGTTAAGTTTGGTGTCAAATGCATCGGTTAACCTAACACTTTTGACCATAATCACGTCAGCAGTTAGGTTTTGAGAGGTTAACGCGCGGGCGAGGCGGGGTGAGGTACTGGCCATCCTCCTCAGTTGTATCCTCCGACCCCCAGTCTGTAGTTCCAGGACACTGCCCTTGAGGCGGTAGAGGTAGGATCCCTCGCTAAGTCCGATGGAAAAACCGACCCTGGAGCGTAAACAGATAAAGAAGAAGAAGAGGAAGAAGAAGAAATTATTGAATGCATCTATAAGGCTCTGTCTATGCCTATTTACCACTGTGTCCTAGCACAGCTCTCGCCAGAGTTAGCCTTCCCTTTTAGTCACCCTTACGACTGGCAGTATACCATTGACGCAATTCTACCCCTCCACCTCACCTCATAAAGAAATGAGGATCTGAGTGTAGTGACGTCATCATAGTAGCCAGAGTTGTAGTAACGACACCACGAACAAGCCGTGTCTTCTCAAAACTCACGAGTTTCAAAACTCACGAGTCTCAAAACTCACGAATTCCAGGAAGAGGATTAGTAAGAACAAGTTTCTCTACCTGGGCCAGTCTCAAAACTCACGAATTCCTGGAAGAGGATTAGAAAGAGTAAGTTTGTCTACCTGCGCCAGTCTCAAAACTCACGAGCAAGGCCAGTCCTTCTTTGAATGGTTAAATGTCCACCCTATTAGTGATGGGTTAATCGAATACTTTTAATAATCAAATAACTTCCATCCGATTATTTAAATAATCGAATAAGTAATCAAATAAAATAATCGCTTGAATTTCAGATATCATTCATTTATATCGCGCGGAATAATGGGATGCGACACGGATATTTTTTTTCGGTTTAAATGTACCTGGTAGATAACCGATTGAAGTAAGCGAATTGATGAACGCTTACGAAAATTAGAAATACGCCTTTTTCCAAATGAATCTCCAAATGTTGAAACTAAATGAGTGAATTAACTGGCTTGACATCTAATATCTCTAAATAAAATTCCTTATTCAAATAAATGCCGCCTTTTGGCGCATTATGGAGCTGAACCCCAGTACTAACAACTGACAGTTTCTTTTAACTAGCAGTGGGAAATACACCTACTTAAATTTTATGTCGTCCAGCAGCATGCATAAATGGTTAGCATGCTGGCCTTTGGTCCAAGGGGTCCAGGGGGTCCCGAGTTCGGTTTCCGGTCGGGTGGGAGATTTTAACTTTCATTAGTTAATTCCTATGGCTCGGGGACTGGTGTTCGTGCCGTCTTCAGCATTAGACTTCATCTTAGGTAGGACTTCATCCTCACAGACGTGCAGGTGACCTATCCGGCGTCAACTCTAAAGACCTGCACCAGACCTCCCCGGAGGCCGTAAGTCAGTATTATAAATTTATGTGAAAGGTAAGAAATGTACTATATTAACTTTAAGACAACAGCAAAATATTTTTAAAATAATGATATTAATACACCTCGGTCGCTTTCATTCACTAACCATTATTTTTCCCCCTGGGTTGGGGTGGCATAATAACATTCACATTATCTTCTGCCTGTCGTAAGAAGCGACTAAAAAGGGCCCCCAGGGGCTCTTAAATTATTTAAGAAAAGACTAGATAAACAACTGATAGGCAATCTGCTACCAGGGTGACAGCCCTAAGTCGATGAAAAAACATGGGTTGAAGGGAAGCGTGAGTCACCGCGCACCTCATCCCTCGTGCAGTCATCGCAAGCACCTGCTGTCAGGATTCGTGAATTTTGAGGCTCATTAGAATGTTTACTTTAGCTACCAGTTTGTAGTCGTCAGTTTTGATACTATTTGTTACTAATTATAGCCCGTGAGTTCTGAGACTCGTGAGTTTTGAGACGTAACCGAACAAGCTTTCACCTGTAGCTGAAGACTCCGAGTTCTCTCAAGTCAGATGTCTTGCGTCATAACACGTTGTCACATTCCTTTACAACACCAGATTGGAAAAATACAGCTTAGCTCGCAAAGTCATTTTTTCCGCTGACATGTACACTGTAGTCATTTACTGTAGTCAGTATACCTCCATCGTAAACATATTTCAATAAGGGTGAGGATATTTGAAATGCAATTAAGCTCTTTAGTTTTTTAGTTTATGTCAACTCCACGTTCGAATCCTTGGGAGTGCCATTTACTCTGCTCACCTAGGCTTTAAGTGCCCCCTACAAGACTTAGCCAAGGAGGTTAGATAGACGACAGCTTAGCACACAACATGCCTAGACTCAGCTAGAGACCCCCGCGATTCCGCCAATGCAGACAAAACAACAGCACAGGTTGCTCGACTCCTACCTAAGGCAAGGGTGCCCCTGGAGGAGCTTTACTATTCTAGAACCCCATCACATCGGAATGAAGTGTCCCACAAGAGTTGGCCCAGGAGCTTGGATAGACAACAGCTTAGCACACAACGTGTCTAGACTCAGCTAAAGACCCCTAGTCCACCAATGCAGACACAACAACAGCACATGTTGCTCGACTCCTACCTAAGACAAGGGTGCCCCTGGAAGAGCTTTGCTCTGCTCGATCCCCACCACACCATAATAAAGTTTCCTACAAGAGTTGGCCAAGGGAGGTTAGATAGACAACAACTTAGAATACATCATGCCTAGACTCAGCTAAAGACCCAGAGTTCGCTAACACATGCTCTCTCAAGTCAGGCGCCCTTTTCAGTAGCCTCTTTCGACAGTATTCCATAAGATAACGGCATCCTATTGTCTAGAGGTTTCAGAGGACGTAACGCGTGACTAGAGGTGGATTGCGCGTCGCGGCCATCTTGCGCAGTAGCCCCTGGGCCAGCTCCCAGGAGTTAGTCCCATAAGAGCCCATGTATATCCGCCAGCTTGCGCATTAGCCCCTGTGCCAGCTCCGCCTATTTTCCCTACTCAGGGCATTTGGTATTTTATGAACCCCAGCTGAAAAGGTTTTCATATTTGTTTTCTCGCCTTTTTCACACCTTTTAATAATACTTTCCTCTCATCTTTAGATATGGTATAGTTTACACTGTACCCGCGGCTACACAACGTAAAGTGCCCTCATGTCGGGAAAAGTCGTATTTGTTGTTTCTGTATCCTTGTTGGATAGTTTTTATTCGTATATAGAGAAGTAGGTTTCCTTGCTTAGCACGTTCTTTTTTGTTGTCCCCTGTAGGAACGTCTTAACGAGGTTTTGCTGTCATAAATGTCATAAAGGAATACTTAAACTACCCTTTTCATAGGTCATAAAATGAACACATCCGTAAGTTTATAGTAAATTTTAAAAATAGTCCAACCTACATGATGGCAAATTTTATCCTGATTTTTAAGAAATATTTTAAGTTCACTTTGACAGCTGTACTGAACAACAAAAATGAATTTTGCAATAGAACCGAGGGTTCTGAATTAGAGGAAAGTAACACAAAGTAGCATACAAGTAACATAAAAGACATATATGCCAACTTATCAATTTCTAAAGCAATTGATATTGTAAGTGATGGGAATCCGTATGATGATGAGTTGCAAGAGGATGATGTGCCTCAAAGTGTTCAATAGACTTTGACTCTTGTGCAGGCAGCAAACATGGCACGTAGTCTTCAGGATTTTCTTCTGGCATGAAGTGATATGCCAGAATCTCTGTTAAATTCACGTGCAGTGGTTGCTGACTGCCTTGAATATTCTTTTGTGTCTGGGAGTGTTCAGAAGAAATTCGCAGACTTTTCCATAATATAAAGTTGAGAAGATAATGTACCGATACAGGGTAAAATCTGAGATGCTGAAAATTTCTAATTATAACATTAACACATAATTATAACACAGTTTATATAATGACAAGCAAATGTACCCGTGCTTCGCTATGATATTCAACATTGTATACAGATTTCTCCGTAAATTACTCTAAAGGCAGTTAGTAAAATTATATTAAATTGCATGTCTTTTAGCGAGTCCGAGAAAGAAAACAGGGAGGACACCGTACGTTGTTCCCGATGTGAGGTAGGCATTGTGGAAATTTCCTTGATAATGGCAGGCCACATATCCTACCGCCAATCACAATCGAGTTCGGTAATTTCTACTATAATGACAGGCTCATTTGGCAACTACCATTCACAGTAGAGATGGAGAGTTTTCATTATAAAGTCAGGCCCATTTTCCTCATGCCAGTCACAATCGAGTTGGAGGGATTTCATAATAATCGAGAAATGCAGCGCTAACGTATCAATTGGGACACGAAAATAAACCATAGGACCAAAGTTCTAGATCTCTCCAAATTGAACGGGGATTGTGCTATCTGTTTTAATACGCCTTACCGTACAGCCACCATCTACCCAGAAACGAAGGCCTGCACCGTTCGGGAAAGAAATATCAAATAAAGTCTGGGGTAAAATAAACAATATTGAAATTACAGACAAGCTATGAACATCAGGATTCGTCAATATAACCTGAAAGGTGACCACGGAGTCACATATCTATGCACCTTAGTCCTTTGGAGATTGTTCAGTTCCCCGGACGTCACACCTGTAGATGGCCAAATATGGGGCATACTGAAAGAATTTGTTTTCCAGTAAAGACGACTCTATCTATAAATGTACGTGAATTACAAGAGAAAACTGTCTGTTGCAACCATTATTCACAAATATCTTCGACGATCTACAGGAATCTTATGATCTATGCATGACGCATTAGGCCACACTTTTCACAGACTTGCACAGCAAAGTGAATACCAGTTCGTGCCAGTGCTTCAAAAAGAACACATTACACACTGCCCACGCAAACATATGAGGAAACGGAATAAGCGAAGGAGACATCGGCCATTTATCCAACGAACATTTACGGGCGTTTTTACAATTATCTACATGTCTTTAGTGGGAAGCTCCCATAGCCAGGGTCTCAGCTCAATTTTGCTGATTATCATGCTTCTCAGTGTTGCTGTTAATCTTCATACAGCAATAGCGATTGCACTCAGACCGGCTACTCCATGCCAGGGAAAGGCTGAGCATTGTAAGCTTCAATTTGTACCAATGAAATCACGTGATTCCTACGGGAGAATTTGAGGCATGTAGAGACAATTGCTCATAGATATCTGTGCTCCCTCTATTTTACCATGTAAGCTGTCTAGTATATGGCAACTATTTCCAGGTATTGGGGAGACTCACTTCACTTCACAACAAGCCTAATTTATTATTAAAACCTCTACAATTATCATTATGAAGGATGCACACTGGTACCAGTCATGCTTAAGGGAGAACTTAAGGGTACATCTCTGTGAAGGACCATAATTTTAACTACAAATCTCACACAAGATATCACAAGTAGTATGCTTAATATACACCCGAAATTCACTGTACAAGTGGAATTAACCTTTAGAACCATAAAACAAGAAGGAAAAATTAGTTAGTCAAGTAATTTAATAATTAGCCTACTTCATCCTTTGTATGTAATTTACTTTTTGGGAGTGTAGACAGTTTTTAGGTACCTTTATCTCTGAAACTTATCAATAAAATCCACCATTTTTAACTGTATACAGAGAATGTGTGTGTGCATAAAGTAGACTACTACGGAGAACATACAGAAAGAAATGAATTAACAGCATTAATTAGAACTTGGTACATAAAAATACAGCAATTTTTTGTTGGTGATAGCTGAAGTCAAGTCCTAATTTTTTAAGAGAGGTCCATGATTGTAGTCCACTTTTCTTCAATTATCGTACTGATTCTATGTACAATGTTTCAGCCTTCTAGCTTGAGTAGTTTTTGGTCTATTAAATTAAATATGTCAGAAAATTGAACTTCTGTGAAATTGGACTTAAAATTTAACTTTGCTTTTAATGAAAGTTGTGGCGTAACCTGATGTGTTTAATGCATTCCAGCCCCATAATCATCTTGGTTCAGAAGTTCTACATCCTCTTTCTTCCTCCTTATATTCCTTTTTCTGGTTCTTGCCTCCTTGGAAGTCACCTTAAACATTCTCTCCGCCTCGGCAACTATTCTGTCAATAGCAGTGAGGAGGTAGAGGAAGATCCATAATTGCACAGAAAGTTTGTGTTGCTTTATATCCTTTGCCTATACAGCGCATACCACAAGCTAGTCTTGTGTTCATATTATAAAGCCTCTTGTTATTTACCCCTGAGGTATATACAGATTCCTCATGACCACAGACACTGCACATAATGAGAAGTTTTTAGACTAAACTCTTTCTACTATTTACATCTTCAAGCAGTTCAATACTACTTTCACTTTCACAATATTTACACTCTAACATTTGTTCAGTTAACTGCACACAACACTCAGTTAAATTATCACGGACCCAGGATTAATGTTTGGAATATTTTCTTCACTAAAGTTACTGCTGTATGAAGCGTCCAAATATTTCAGTTAATTTTTTTGAAGCACTTCATTGCACCTTAACCTCACTCTCACCAGAACCATTACTGGTATTGATTTGTGTTTCTTGCTCCTTAGATGTAAATCTATTTCCGTAGAACTTGCGCCTGCCAGCACCAAATTTCCTTGTCCTCGGCATATCTATGGAAATATTTGCTACTTATATTTTAAGAAAAACTGTTGTGATCAACACTATAGTTTATTTATTACTGATGTGGAGAAAGATGAACATCGTGCAGGTTAGCCAACTTTTGAAATTGAAATTTACAATTTTTGCACAGATATTATATTTACTGCCCCAAAGTGACTTGTTCAGGAAATATTATGAAGTTTAAATACATTTGAAATGTAAAGGGGCGTGGCAGAGTTCTGCAGATATTTAGGATTAGCGCTGTAAAAGGTCCTAAAACATTAATAATGTGTACTTATTGTATATGGTTGGATTCAGGAAAGACTGGGGGATAGTATAACAGCAATTCTTTTATTTTCTAAAAAAATTCGCGTACATGTTCCCTTAAAATACTAACTATGATTACAAGTAAATAATACATAACATTAGTACGATATGGACAAGGAGAATATTTGAGTGATATATGTAACCGAAACATTACATACTTTCGTGATTTGTCTTGGTTGTGACAGTGAGTTTACAGACGAGGAGGTGACAACAGTAAGCTAATAAACATAATGAATTATTTTATAGGCCTATTTCATACAAGTTTATTGAGTTGAGTTCTAAAAACTGACCACGTACGTCACAGAAAGTGACTGTAAATATATTTATACTTATTTTAATTACATTTGTGATACTTCAGGAAAGGTGATATATAGTAGTTACAGTAAATTAAGTGAAAACTGTAATCAATTCATTACATGAATTAGAACAAAAGGTAAGTCATACTTCCTTAATTACTCTATCGTAATCTCCCTTATTAAGGCAACTGACAACAGCCCCTCATTAACCCTTTGACGCCGACATCCATATATCATATACGACTCCTTTTCTACACACGCTGCCGACCTCCATACGTCGTATAGATACCTGCAGGCCCAACATCATTTTGTTGTTGCTCTTTAAGTAATAAATGTTGTAGACATGGAAGTGGTATATCTTAGACAGTAAAGACTTGTATGTATGAATCATCCCAAATCAGTGTTTCTGTCTTTCTCTCTGAAGTGTTTGATATAGTCTGATCGCTATCCGCCTGAGAGCACGAAGTCGAATCTAGCAGATGTACGTTTCATTACGGGATATTTCCTCACGTAGATTGACAGTAGAAATCGCAATCTCTTCACTGATATGAATGTTGACATCATCTGGTGAATTCATATACCGTAATCCTTTCAGTGCCTTGAAATCTGCTATGACTCCTTATTAGTTGGGGGAAAGGATATTGAGATAAACCACCCAATCAATTACAAAGTCAATACGGCCAATTTGAGCTGATTATCATAATTAATTGACCCGCTGTCAATTTGAAATGACATTGCGTGGAGCAGAAGGATGGCACGGTGCAGTTCGAATGAAAGGGAAGTAATACAGGTTTAATAAATCAGACGATATCAGCACTACAGCAGACTAAACTGAGCGCAGCGAGAATGGGCGTATTAACAAAAGAAATGGGAGTGCATGGTGCGCAGCAAAGTAACGGACGGCGAAACACGCCAAAGTATACGCCCTCTTTCTCATGAACTATTCGACCCATTAACCTGGGATTGGTGCCAAATAAATCTTCGAACTATTGTTCTCAGATCTTCCACTCAGTTACTGAGACAACGATTACCGAAGTTTCACTGCATTGAGAAACATCCCAGGCAAATACAAGAACGTAACTTTCATTCTGTACAAATGCGGAAGGTCCCTTCTCTATTACTAAACTATCAAGGTAAATACAAAGTTAATGTAAACTACATTATTTTCAGTCTCTTCTGTAAACGTCTGAAATTAATCTGGACTAAACTGTATAAACTTCATTATCTGTATAGTCAGTGCTGAACTGTGCAAAGTATAATTCTTTGTTTTTTCCTCCCATTCAAAACCTTATTCAACCTCCGGAGGGAGTTACAAATTCATGTCAGGTTTACTTAAAAGAACAGGCAGGTTTCTGTCATTCTTTATGGACATTCGAGGTACAGATTGTATTGTACTAATTTTTAAATAATCTAGATATAAGGTACGGTAGTATAAAAATTGACAATTATGGTACAATACACATAAACATTCACAAATTGTGGACCAAATTTTTTTTGATAAACCAAAAATTGCGTTTGGATAACAATCGCCTGATGCTGCTAAACTAATTCTAAATTGAGTCTGATACCCATGAACAGATTACACACAACCTTAGCCATACATTTATAGTTTGCTTACAGGCGGAGTCATTATTATTGACAGTGCTCTATTAACTTTGATGAAACCTTCTCCATTATTCTGACGCTTTTAACAACAGGCAGCCATGAAATAGGTTCACAGCTTCTACGGTCATTAGACAAGGACAGGAGAGAAAAGTGGGAAGCAACAGTGAAAGATATGGACTTTGCAAAATCGAGCAGAAAAGCTTGGAGGGCCTTAAATCGACTTACTGGAAAACATTATTCTAAAAATCAGTGTACTAACTTGAGCCCAGATTCCATTGCGAATAGAATGGTTGAAGTCACCCGAGCCAAGAGAGATAAATGCCATACGAAAACTGTGAAACGTAAGCTCACCGAGCTCAAACATGGAACAAAGAAGAATGATGAACTGTCTAGACCAGTCTCTATTCAGGAAGTTGAAGCTGCTATCAAAATGCTCAAAACCGGTAAGGCTGCTGGCCCTGATAATATCTTCAACGAATTCCTTCGAAATACGGGTCCGCATAGCATAAAATGGATCACTTCTCTTTTTACTTATTTCCTTCAGACTAATAACCTGCCGAAGTTGTTCAAACGGTCAAAGGTGATCGCCCTTCTTAAACCTGGAAAGTCGGAGCAGAGACCTGAAAACTACCGCCCAATAGCACTTCTCAGTTGCACTTATAAACGCTTGGAGCGAGTCCTCCTCACTAGGATAGCACCACTCATTGACGCTGTAATTCCCCCAGAGCAAGCTGGTTTCAGAAGAAATCGTAGCTGCACTGATCAAGTTTTGTCTCTTACCACTCACATCGAGGCAGGCTTCCAAAAGAAGTTGAAATCAACAGCTGTCTTTATTGATCTGACAAGTGCATATGATAATGTCAGGCGACATGGACCAATTCTTAAAGTGCTGGGAGTAATTCCCTGCTTGGAAATTGCAAACCTAATTTCCAACATGCTCTGTGAGAGAGAGTTTGTAGTATTCCCAGGTGATTCTAAAAGCCGGAAAAGAAAATTAAATAACGGTCTGCCACAGGGATGAGTATTGGCCCCAGTTCTCTTCTACCTATACATCCATGACTTACCACCAACCACATATATTAAGTTCATCTATGCAGACGACATTGCATTGGTAGCTCAAAGCAGAAATGTTGAGGATGGAGAAGGCATTCCTTCAGCAGACTTGGTCAAAACGGCAACTTTCTTCAAGTCTTGGCGTTTGATCCCAAGTGCTTCAGAGACCGAGGTTTCATGTTTTCATCTCAGCAACCGACTCGCAAACTATGAGCCATCTGTCTTATTCCTTGGTGAGAAACTAAAGTACAACCCGTTCCCGAAATATCTAGGAGTCACACTGGACAGAACTCTGAGCTACAAAGAACGTCTCACCAAGCTCTCTCACAAAATCGCAACAAGGAATAAGATCCTACACAAGCTTTGTGGCAGTTCCTGGGGAGCCTGAGCTGACTGCTTACGATTAACGGGTATCAGTCTTGTCTACTCTTCAGCGGAATATTGTGCCCCAGTATGACTGGAAAGTGTACATGTGCATAAAGTGGATACTAAGTTGAATGATACTATGCGCTGCATAACTGGTAATGTAAAGTCAACACCTCGCCACTGGTTACCCGTACTTAATCATATCCCACCTGAGGAGAAAGGAAGCTCTGCCGAGTGAAGGAAAGAAGATCTGGTCATCTCCCTCATTACCAGTTCACCAGGAATTTTGTTACCCATCGCCACGACGACTTCGATCTAGGAGACCAGCAAGTATACTCGCTGTCCGACTCTTGAGGGATAATTTTAATCTAAACAAGAGCTGGCGGGATGAGTGTTCAATTTCAACATCTGGAACAAATGCTCATGACCTAAATCCAACCCTGAAAATGAAGGAATTCGACATCCCAAGAAAATTATGGTGTCGCCTCAACAGACTGAGGACTGGGCATGGACGCTGCAATTTCTTACGCCATAAGTGGGGTTGGATGGTTTCTCCAATTAGTGAATGTAATGAAGAGGAGCAGACCATGGACCATGCCATCCCGCGCTGTCCTCTTCATGCCTACTCCGGAAGCCCCAGCGACCTGTTTCATCTTACAGAAAATGCTGCAGAGTGGCTGAAATACTTGGACCTCGACTTATAAATTTGTAGTTATAATCACCATACGATTAAATAAATAAATAAACCTTCAGAACGAGCACCGAGAATTATCTACAGACACTCAAAAATTTGTTTATCAATAAAATCAAGTATACACGCAAGAGAAGAGAATACTTCTCCTGAACCAACTGAATTTACTCTGAGAATACACAACAATTTAATATACATTTTGGCATGATGATCATTTGATTTTAATATTTTTAATGGGAACGGATACTCAGTATTTTAACAACAACATTTACTGAATTGTGAGCTTGTGAAAATTAGGCCTACTTTCTACAGAGTCCTTGCAGTTATCCTACTCTTAAACCTGTTATCCTGGTATAAAATTTATATTAATAATAATAGTTCGTAGTGTAGGTTACTGTAGTCAGTTTGTGAATCAGGGACAAGAGATGAATGACGTGGTAAACGGAACTGAGACTCTGGATACCAGTTGCTACAGAATAGGAGTGGACATCTCGAGAAAACTGTGAGTCACGGCCCTGCTTGTGAAAAGTTACTGCAAGTAGCTCGCAGTTGTGAGACAGTATCACTACATCGGTCTGTTTTCAGAGGAACATTGCTGCAAGGGAGTAAAGTTGGTGGAAGTGGGATATCTTATTCATGAGTTTTAAGTAACAGACATGAAATGAGTTAGAATGATTGCTGGTTCAAACAGGTGGAGACAATGGGAGGAGATTATTCAGAATGAAGGGAGATAAAGGCCAAGTTATTAATGAACTCATTCGATAAATGTGTAAACCTGACTATTTTTGGGATCATGTAAGGCGAATGGAGGATGATGTGTTATCGAGGGGAATAATGGACTCAGCCATAGAGGGTAAGTGAAGTAGCAGACTAAGACGACGATGGTTAGACTCAGTTTCTAAGGAGGTAAACATTAAAGGTATGAAATTTAATGAGGTCACGAAGCCTTACAGACTTACCTTATCACTCGTTCCAAGTTATACGGAGAAGAGAGAGTGTGACAAGCTGCAGGAAGTTATGGCCGATACACAGCTAGGTCACGTGTTACAGAGCTAATTGCTTCTCTCGCAATAACTGTTGCATTCACAAGTACGTAGAGTTGTGTAAAACACCCTATAAGATGAACGTGTGGATCAGTCTCAATCACTTGGTAGACAACTTCAGACATAAAAGAACTAACAAATATATTTTGAGTAGAAAGAAACAAACAATGCTGAAATTACAAACAAGCTATGAACATCAGATTTGTCATTGTAACATGAAAGGTGTCCAGGGAGTCACATGTGTATGTGCCTTGGTACAGCACGTGTTACATCTCAATGGTCCTTTGTTCGGTACTCCGGATCTCACACCTGTAGACACCTACATATAGGACGTGCTGAAAGAATTTGTTTACCAGTCAGACGACTCTGTCTAGGAATGCACATGAATTACGAGAGAAGACTGTCTGCAGCAACCAGTGTTCATACACATGTTGCACAATGCACAGCAAGGCGTGTTGCATTGCACCGCACATTTTGACGGAGTTGCACAGCGAAGTGTGTATCAGTCCGTGCCAGTGTTCCAAAATGAAGTAACAGCTGTTCAGTGCCTATCCAAACACATGAGGAGGTGGAATAAGCGAAGGAGACTTTTCCGGATACATCAGCGAGTAGTCTAACGAAGAGTTAAGGGTGCTTTTACACTTCTCTACATGCCTTTATTGGAAAGCTGCCATAACCAGGGTCTCATCTCTACTTTGCTAATTAACATGTCTCTCAGCATTGCTGTCCATTTTGATACAGCAACAGCAACTGCGCTCAGACCAGCTACACCATGCCATGGAAACTTCGAGCTTTGTATGTTTCAATTTGTACCAATGAAATCATGTGATCGCTATCAGACGAGCAGAGACACAAAGAGACAAAAGCCCGTGGATATCTCTGATCCACCATGATCCTTCTGTTTATCAGTGTAAGCTGTCATGTATAGGGGAACTATTGCCAGCGGAGATCGGTTTCATTAAATAACGAGCTTCACCTCTTCTCTAAATCTCGATGAAGCATGTACACTGGCACGAGTTTGCCGAAGGGAGAATTTTTACTTATAAAATTTACAGGTAAATTACACATAATATTGGTATGATATGGAAAAGGAGGACATTTGAGTGATACATGATACATATATATTACATACCTTCATGATTTGTCTTGTTTGTGGCACTGAGTCCGTAGACGAGGATATGGAAATGTAAGTTAAGACAATAAACTTCATGATTGATTGTATTCTACCATACGAGATTATTGAATAGACTTCTAAAAACTCACAATGTATGTCATATTAATTTAAGTTAATTTGTTCATACAGATTTCTTTATTCCAAACACATTTTTGATACTGTGGGAAAGATTAATTCATTAATTAAACTAAGTTAACGTAGACATTATAATCAATTCATTTTGAAAATTACAACAAAAGTTGAAACACACCTAAAGTACCCACTTCCTGCCGTCTTGTTTTCTAAAACCGGATAATTCACAGTTAACTTTCAGGATTCAAAGAGAATAATATGGAGGAAATACAATGAGTAAGGAGCCAAGCCCAGACAGCCTATGAACAAATGAGCCCTTAAAGCAGCGTTATTCACTATAACAAAAGTAAATTATAAGCCGTGGTTCAGCTTCTTACTGTGTTGCAAACTTTCTAAAGGACAACACTCATTCTGCTCCAACTACATACCATTCATACAAGAACTGAGATGATATGCCATCCGGAGAAACACAATTTATGAAGCAACTTGTGCAAAATTCAATACAGCCAATATTTACTGGTAGGCTGCATGGCATCCTCGATCAATGTTGTTTGAAGAACACTTAAGGAGATCCCGATCATCTTCCTTCCGACGAAGGGCACAGGATAATTTACAGGCAACAAGATGAATGGGTTCATTTTATACAACCCAATGAATATATTAAGATGGTTATGTGTAAACACATCTCCATCTCCACCATTCCCGAACAGGTACAATATGGCGTGGCTTGAACAGTGGCAAAACAAGGCTGCCAACTTAGGAATCTTTACAAGACCATTTGGCTGGATGGGTTAGGTCCGGCTGGTGAGAAAAGCTTAGGGATGACTACTCACCAAGGCGGCCTGGGGAGGGGGTGGGGGGCATAGCACAAGTTTAAAGCCGCGAAGCTGCCCTCAGGATTCTAGTACCCTACGTTACATCACCACTGGTTTGGATAGTGACAAGACCACTGGTCTGCCTAGTGACAAGACCACTAGTCTGCCTAGTGACAAGACCACTGGTCTGGATGGGTAGTGTCCGGGCAATCATCAAACCATTGGGATGGAGTCCTCCATAATTTCTGAAAATTGTCACCTCTACTTTTCAACACATGTGCCGACAAGCCAGCTATGTCGTTCTATATTTGTTGTTGTTGTTTGAGTCATCAGCCCATACACTGGTTTGATGTAGAACTTCATGCCATCCTATTCTGTACCAAACTTTTAATTGTACATAAGTGCTTCACCCTATTTCTGCTCTAATCTGCCTGTCATATTCACACCTTGGCCTACCCCTACCGTTCTTACTGGCTACACATGCTGAACAAGTGCTGGGTGTATATCATTTTATCTCTCTCTCTCATCAAATTTAGCCAAATCGATCTCCTCTCACCAATTCGATTTAGGATGATGATGTTAGTCTCTTACGTATCTTATTGCTTTTGGTGAAGGGAATGATAACCTTAAGAGCTACAGATTTATGTCGGTTTCAAACAACAGGTACACGATTTTTCATTTCATAATTCTTACCATGCTCCACAGAGATTCATAGCTCGGAAATTTTGGTTAAGAACCCAGTGACTGTATCAACCTTTAAAACCCATCCCGCTGACCTAGAAAGTGTGCATCGTCGAATTCCCTTCAAAAGTGAAGGAAAAAGCTACACTGCGAATCAAGATTGAGGCGGTCTATTAGTCTATATTACATTTGGAGTAACAAATTGTGAAGCAAGTTCTCAACGAATTATCAAAAAGGAATCATTCAGTAAAATGCATTTCTCTTTGTGGAATGACGAAGCTGAAATCCTTTCTTAATCTGTCAAAGCCCAATGTCACCTACAGGTGGGACCTAATATTAATCAAATTTCCTGTTTGAACTTCTCTGCCTGTTGGAAGTACTCAAAGAAAGCTCTTGGAATTTGAAATGGAACATTTTAAATTCGCAACCTGCACTGGTCAGTCAGCTCACACTCAAGTACAAGAGGTAACAGACTGGATTGAAGAGGAGAAGCAACTGCAACTGCGCGTTATTATGGCATGGAAAGCGTGTGATAAAATGTAATTATATTTTGCAGTTGATGCTTGTACATTGCTTAAAGGGTCAGAAATGAAAGTGATACATTCTTAAGCATAATATTATAATTTAAACATGTGTTATTGACATGAAAGGCATGATGTTATCTATATGTGTCATTGGTCACATAAAGTAGGCCCTTTTGTCCAGTTTCAGTTATGAATAGTATCTGATATTCACTTCATGTTTTCTCTCCCTTTTCAGTCTTATATTGAATGAGGTACTAGAAATGTTGGAAGATCTATAGATATATAGATGATATTACTATGTTTCTACAAAATGACAGGTATATTACAGATGAGAGAAGTGGCGATGAGGCAACTAATTCTGTCGATCTCAATCCCCCTCCAGGTAGAATATTGAGGTTGACAATGGAAATAAATATATCAGCAGATGATGGTTCGCCGGTACCTTCTAATGAAATGAAGTAGGCGCCTGGTTTTTCTGGGGCAAATAAACGAGCACCTTCCAAGGAAAAATACAATAATTTGTGGACAGCTACGGAGGAGAATTTTATTTTCCGATTGGGTGAGGGACGGGCATGAGGAACCTTCAGAATATGACGGACCGCAACTGTCTCCAGTTCAATGTTTTGAGTTAACTGTTCATTGCAGAAGAAGAATCTCATTGTGAAAATGTCAAAATTATACGTTGTGCACAGGAACCATATGTTAGACATAAATTCAGATGGCATAAGGTTTTATATCACTGTACTATTTTTGACTGGCAAAATGCATCTGGAAAACATATGAATGTTTTTTGGAAATAAAATCAGATGTTATAATAACTTACTTTTCAAAGCATGAGAAGAAATACACTTCCAAAAATTAATCAGTATTTGTACCCTTCAGAAAATATGAATCTTCCCCTCAATAACGAACTTAGCAAGGTACAAAGATACTTCAAATTTCTTAATCAAAACTTTGGGCAGCAATTTGAGGGAATCGGTTCAAGTGATCTTGCAGTGCATGAAGCTATGGTTTCCTATTACAGCCGTCACAGCACCAAGCAAGGGGTAACCTCTAAGGTTCGGACTTAAACTGTGATCAATTCCTACGCGATTTTCTTACATCGTAGCCCTTGACCGTTACCAAGGATCTAAACCGGCCCAGCAGCCACGACAGTCCAATATGCGTTAGGAGCAGCAGCTGTCTTCGCAATTGAAAGTAGGCTACCAGCAGGCTGCAAACTGTAACTATACTGACCAATGTAATCTACAGGTGACATCCCTGTATTTCTTTTTTTTTTTTGTGGAACACTTTTCCTCTAGATTTTTAGTTTTGCTTTGTTTTTCGTAATGTAGCTAACATAATCTAAAATGAAATACATAGATCAATTTCGTACATTGTGTGGGCATTGGCAGTTTAAACTGGTGTGTGTATGTGTGTGTGTGTGTGTGTGTGTGTGTGTGTGTGTGTGTGTGTGTGTGTGTGGTAACCATCGCAGACATGCTTAGCAGATGAAGATAAAGAAATCTCAGCCGTAATCAACCCTTTTGGACTATTTCAATTCAACTACATGCCGTATGGTCTTAAAATAAATCACATTTATTGTAATGTTTTGAGAAGATTGAGAACGAATATGGTTGGGATGATGTAAAATTAAGGGAGTGTTTTGGTTTAAAATATTACTTTAACAATTCAGAATATTTTTTCTGGAATTCTTCTTTGAGACTATAAAATATATTTATTTTGTATAACACGATTGCGATGCAGAGTGCCAAAGCAGTTACCATACCCAATGCACTACAACATTCTGAATCAGCTGTTTCAGAAATAAGAGAGAAAATAATGAAAGCTATCGGATAGATGATGATGAATGTTCTACTCCAGCAGCAAAAAGCTCTAAACAGAGTTCTGGTTTACATCTGATTGTAGATGCCAACGAAGTGTGGGATATAGTGATCAACCAAGTGAAAGACCGATTACCACAGTCTCATACATTAAGGAGTTTCGAAATTTTGTTCCGAAAAGTTTGCTACGTTCAGAGAAATTTTCCCAACGAATTTAGTCAATACTTTTTCATTAAGTTTCAGTCCATTTATCTACCAAGATAAATTGAGATATGAACTTTCAGTGATTTATCGGAATTATAATTTAAGGATATTTCCTTCTGCCTGTGATTTGTTCACATTCTTCATGAAGCATTCCTCCGAAGAATCGTTCTCTGAGGAATACAAAACTCTACAAATTGCACTAACTACGCCAGTTTCAGCAGCGAAATCAGAGCGAAGTTCCAAAGCAGACTGAATTCACTGACTGTTTGTTCAATTCATAAGGAGGACACCGGTGAAATGCCCAACTTCAACAACAGAGTCATTGAAATGTTTGCCAGTGCTCAACCACTGTATAAGTAATGTGCCATTTGGTGAGTTCACTTCTATGTATTCATTATTAACTACTTAGTGTATATATTTAGGCCGATATATTTTGCTACACGTACTCTCCTTTGGAGTTTTTGTGGTACGGTGTAGATACCCGTGTTTCAGAAATACCTGCCGCAATCCCATTTCCCTGGCCGAAAACTCTATATCGGACCCCACTGGCGGAACTGATCCCGAGCCGCTACTGTATGCATTCAGGTCTTATAATATTGTAATTGGTCTTGGTTCACGCTCGGTGACTGGGTGTTTGTGTTTGTCGCAGAATTTTCCTCTTCATATTTACGCAACACTACCAACACGCAATAGGGATTACCGTACATTCCATCACGTAGGCTTGGCCTCAGGAAGAGCATCAGATCGCAAACAAGAGTCAAATCTACATGTACGACACATCTCGCACCCACTGCTGTGGTAGAACATAACAGATCCTTGCCATGGTTACTGTACCAGAGGTATGCCCGACTCGTGCATTTGAAACTAGTGACTTGTAGAAGTCCATGAAGATCATGAAATCTGAAACCCAGTTTGGAAATAGTGTGAACGTTTCTCGACATATGTCACTATTATCGACTTATGTTGTGCCCTCTGGGGTGAAGATGAACTATTCAAATTCAGGATAAATTTTGTGCGTTAAGGTTTCCTAAACTGGAATATTTAGTGTTTGTTTTAGATGTTCAAAGGTTATCAACACTGCTATCTCTTCCCACACGCTTAAAGTGTTGGCCGCTGAAAAATGTTGTATATTAATTTATCGACCAATCAAAAATTTTCTGATATTTATTAAATTAACCAATACGAATTCGGGGTTTGTCAGGGCCTTGGCCCAGAATTTTCTGGATTTTCCTCTCCACTATAAAAGCCGAGGGCTGATGAGCCATGATGTCCTTTGTGACCGCTCCAGTCTAGAGCGTGTACGTAACGGAGGCTCCCTCGTCCATCTTCTGGAGGTCCACGAGCTCGAGATAATGGCAGTTTCGTCTTAACTATGTGATAGTTTTGAGAGCTAGCTTGAGAGGAAAGTTTCAAACGTCTAGTAATGTCACTTTTATTTTGTCAAATGTATATTTCAAACTTCAATTGTAAAATTCAAACAAGTCAAAAGAACTGAACCATAATCAGAGAATAGAGAGTGAGTAACTCTCATGTATTCCCTTTCAAGTTGACATTGAGGTGACCATGATTTTGTAACCGTTAAAATCCACCTAGCATTTCTGTAATTAAATATTTTCTCCATATAGTCACTTCTCTAACGTCGGGCTATAAGCCCAAATAGGGTCTTACGAATTTCATGTAAGTATCAAGTAGTGAATGTGTTCGCCTCCTTACCATTTTGATTTTCGGCCAGTAACTTTACCTTTTGCTTTTATTAAAAGCCAGGTAGAATAGGCACTTGTTACCCCTGTTACAGTTAACATCATTCACTTCATTTTTAGGCAATTAGACTGTTGAGCAGTTAGGGCAGTGAGTACTATTTCATTTTGTTAAATGTAGGTTGCGCCTGGATAGGCCAGGAACTTGTAAATTTCGAGAATATTCTACAAAAAAGTGAATTTGTAGAACAAAAAGCTCTTCCCCTGATGCAGAAACTAGAAGATCCGTCTCCTTGACAATTGATTGAAAGGATCAGTAGCGCTGATTTAAAAATTGTAATTAGGGAGCCGAGTCTCTTTATATTCCGAATCGCGAGTCAAGTGATTAAATTAACAATGCACTCCACAATGTAAGGTCTTTCACACGGAAACATTACATTATTGTTCTCAAAGCAGGGTCCCATTATAAGAGAAAGTCGCAAATGTTTCTAAAATTATTTTTTAAAACTTAAATTTGAAGTAAAATTTTAAAATGGAATAGACCAAGTCTGCTACTATACACATAATACCGATCTTGGGCTCTTCTGAGATTTTATTACTCATTTTATAATTATTCAAGTTGGTCCACTTACTTAGACTACTTTTGCAACTGGATTACGTATACATAGAATAACTATTTTGAACTGTTTTTAAATTTCGTTAATCATTTTATAAATATTCACATTAGTTACTGTTTTAATGTGCATTTAACGGAAAAATTGATTGCTTTTAGTACCATTGTAAGCGCGTAATGGGGAAGGAAACGCTGTATATTACCGGTACTATAAACTGGTACTACAATACTGTGCATCATATATTTATCATACTGTACGTTGTACATTTGCTCATTAAATACTTCATGATCCTCATATTTTATCTGTATTAGAACGTCGAACAATTTAGTCCGTGAATTAGACTTAGCTATGAAACGTGGTTCATGTTCCACCACGCCATCGCGAAGCACTGTTTCTCTTGGATTCCGAGATGGAAGTGCGCCGTGTGTCGCTGTGCCGTATGAAACATTCAGCAGTGACAGTTAGGCCATGTCTATTATTAAAACAGTATTTAAGCCACACGAGACGGAATAATTCAGGCTTATTCCATTCTACGTTGTACAGATATATTCACAATATAAATCTAGCAATGATTCATCTTCTTGTTCTTCTTCTACAATATCCTTATCATATGTCGGCTGTCATCGGGGCGATCTGACCCTTGTCCACAGCAAGTTGGGGTACCGAGTCCATACCATTCTCGTACAGTCCGTAGCCAAGATTTTCTCCTTCTTCTACTACACCTCTTTCCTTAAAGTATATCTTTGAGATAAACTGAAGGAGGTCATTTATTTATTTGTGTCAGTCGCATAATACAGTAAAATTACAAGAGAGATTATACATAGTACAGTGGTGCTGCCTAGTGCCAGATATGAGCACTAGTATCAGGTGGATGTTATTCTTTACGTTGTCGCAATTCGCACTCTCTTTGAAGACTTCCACGTCGTCCAGGGCTCTCCGTAGTTACGGAGCAACTTCTACTCAAGTTTCGCAAGTTTCAGGCGAGCTGGATGAGCAGCCCTGCCTGATCAAGTCAAAGCATCGTGAGAGAGGAGTTTTGCCTCGGAGTTGGCGCAGTGATACCTGCAAAGTGTGGCCACAGGTACATAGGTGTATCACTGTGTTCCAGTAGCTCTCCCATCTACTTGACCTGCAAGTTTCAAGGTGCTTCTTCATTCCTCAAGTGAAAAGCATGGATCTGGTTTTTGATGAATTTGGTTTTAACTCATTATTCTCTAAAGGTATAAACCACTGCACTACCTCATAATTTCGAATGATATTGATTCCGATATTGTACGTGACCTCCAGCTCGGAGTACTGTAGCCTCACATCTCAAAGGATGGTGTTCAGGCCTCAACAACATTAAGTAAGACAGGAGATACACAACACCGAAGTAAACATGGACGGAGAAAATGAAGTCCCTGTTACAGAGGATTTTAATAAATCTCTTGAAGGCAGTCCTTTGGACCCAGTTTCAACAGGACTGCTCAAGCTGTGATCAAGTACGCAGGTGAGAGACCTAAAGTACTGGACTTGCTTTAGTGATGTGCCAGCTACTCTCAAGTTTATAGGTTGAATGACATGTTTTCTTACGATCATTAAGTTAGTATGTTTCGTGTTTAAACGCACAACTCTGTTTGACCACACAGTTCACTAATATCTCTGGACTTTCAGCACTTATTGCAAACCGAAGGGTATCATCCGCATATGGCAGATTATTTATTACGATTCCTTTAACAATACTGATATCAGAAAAGCACCCTTTCATAGAAGTTATTGAAGAGGAGTGGAGTTATAACCGAGCCTTGCTTTATTTCAATAGCACAGGCGTTGGTGTTATCAACCTTAAGACATGCGAACTGATGTTAATACAGGTTGGCAACGTTTCGTATATATTTTCCATCCAGACCAATACCATAGATAGATAGATAGATAAAGAATGGGTGAACCCTGCCTTCGCAGGGCTCCACACGTAGGTCTGTGAAGACCCTTTGTGTCCCTTAAACGGGTTTGCCTAGTCCAGACCTAGTGCTCCTATAAAGGATACCAGTGTCCGGATGTTGGCATTCCTGATGTCTTCCAGGCTCACGAAATGTGAGCCAAGGTATCGATGTCTAGTGCTTGCAAGAGCCTCACACTGACATAACACATGCGCGGAGGTCTCCTCCTCCCTACCGCATCTTCTACACATCGGATCCTGACTGATTTTCATGATGTGTAGGTGTCTCTGTAAGGTATTGTGGCCTGTCAACAGTCCAACTACCATTCGCATTCTGGTCCTATTCAAATTTATCAGGACCTTTTTATAACTTTGGCTAGGCCCTTTGATAAGTTCACGTGCCTGCCTTGCTATAGTTAACCTCTTCCAAATATCTAAGTGAGACTGGTTTGTCCACTGGGATATTACCAGTTTCACGCTTCGGAGTGACACTCCCAGGAAGGGCTCTGGTCCTATAAAAGGACCTTTTGAGCCTTGTTTCGCTAGTTTGTCAGCTTCTTCATTTCCGCTGATACCTGTGTGCCCAGGGACCCATAATAGGGTAACTGAGCTAAACTCACACAGCTGATCTAACATCCTTTGGCATTCCCATACCATTTTTGATGTTGTTTTAACTGCACATAGTGCTTTAAACGCTGCCTGGCTATCGCTGCAAATAGTGATACATCTTCTGTGTCCAGGCATTTTCCGTATATATACAGCACAGGCCAGTATTGCATATACTTCGGCCTGGAAAACAGTAGCGTATTTACCCATAGGTAGGGAGAGCCTTGTCTTAGGCCCCCAGACCCCGGCGCCTGTGCCCGTCTCTGTCCGCGAGCCATCTGTGTACCATGTACAGCCCCCAGACCTAAGACGGGCCCCAGCATCCGCGGCCCACTCCTCCCTTGTGGGTATCACCACTGTGAATTTATAGTTCAAATTAAAGCTAGGCTTCATCAGGTCCCCAATCATCATTGTCATAGGGCAAGTCTGGTGAAGCCTTGTGAGAATAGAGGCATGACCTCTATTCGGATTCTTGAAGGACCATCCTCCGAGTGACCAAAGGCGGTAGGCACTCATTCCCGCTATTTCCTTAACATATAGATGTAAGGGGGGAAGACCTAGGATGGCCTCCATTGCACATAATGGTGTAGTATCCAGTGCCCCTGTTATTCCTAGACACGCAAGTCTTTGGACACTGTTTAACTTGGTGGTCACAGTTTTACTTTCCGAGCCTGGCCACCAGACTAAAGATGCATAGGTGATCGTGGGCCGTACAATAGAAATATAGAGCCACTGGACCACCTTAGGTCCTAGGCCCCAAGTCTTTCCAACGGCCCTGCGACAGGCCCACATAATCTTGCGAGCCTTATCCACCTTATGGTCTATGTGTTTCTTCCAGCTCAGTCTTGCCTCAAGGATTACCCCTAGGTACTTAACTGAGGTTGTCTTAACTAATTTTTTCCCAAATAGGAAAGGCTCTGACAGTCCGTCTAGCCTCTTCCTCCTGGTAAATACCACGAGCTCCGTCTTGTCGGGATTAACCGACAAGTCCGTGTCGTGGCACCATCTTTCCACCCTACGTAGGGAGCTCTGTACGAGCTCTGAGACCGTACTGGGGAAATTTCCAACCGCCATCAGGCTAATGTCATCTGCATAGCCTTGGGCGTAAATTCCTCCAACATTTAACCTGGTAAGTAGTTCATCCACTACCAGACACCATAATGTTGGTGATAATACTCCTCCCTGTGGACACCCCCTGTCTATATTAGCTCTCAACATAACTGCGTTGAGGGTAAACAGAACTTGACGGCCCTGCAGCGAGGCCATAATCCATTTTATGAGCATCCTGCTCACTCCTCTTCTCTCTAGACTAAGTTCTATGGAGCCCAAAGATGTGTAGTTAAAGGCCCCTTCTATATCTAGGAATACAACCATAGCAAGTTGCTGCTGATCCAAGGCACTCTCCAGCCTAGAAACTAGCTGGTGTAGTGCCGTCTCAACCGACTTCCCTGGTTGATATGCATGCTGATGAGGATGCAGGGGACAGTCTCTTAAAACTTTCTCCCTGATATGTCTATCCACTAGTCTTTCCAAGGTCTTAAGAAGAAAAGACGTTAGACTGATGGGTCTATAATCCTTAGGTCTAGTATATGAAGACCTTCCGGGTTTAGGTATATATACTACCTTCGCCTGACGCCACAAGGAGTACACGTACCCCATAGTGAGACAGGCTCTAAAAATTCTGACCAGGTATGGTATAAGGACCTCACCCGCTTCCTGAAGAAGCGCCGGGAAGATCCCATCCATTCCTGGGCTTTTGTAAGGGGCAAAAGATTCTAATGCCCACTTCACCCTTCTGTGGGTAACAATCTCTGCGGCTTCCTTCCAGCCACTTCTATCGGGTCTGAAGGATCCGCTCGATTCTACTTCACTATTCGTGACTGCTGAACCTGGAAAGTGGGCATCAAGCAGTAGGTTCAGGGTCTCCCTCTCTGTGGATGTGTATCCGCCCGAAGGTGACTCCAGTGAGCCCAGCCTTGCCCTTCCATCCAAGGTTAGAATTTTATGAAGCCTTGCCGCTTCATGTTGACTTTCAATGGAGTCACAAAACTGTCTCCAAGATTTCCTAGAAGCCTTTTTGACTTCTGACTTATACCTTCTTTGTGATTCTTTATAAGAATCTAGGCTTTCTTGATCCTGAAGTTCCCTGTATTTATTCCAGAGCCTTCGTGTGTTTCTCCTCAGGTGTTCAAGATAACTATTCCACTTGAAACTTCCTGTTGCTCTTTTTGCCTTAACAACTGGGCAGTTTAATTCATAAGAGGTAACCAGTATTTGTGTGAGAAAGCTCACACTAAGCTCCAGCTCCTCTTTGTTCTTAATTATATTTGAGGGTCCTCCTTCCAGTCCCCTCCTCACGTCCTCCCTAAAAGACGTCCAGTTGGTTCGTCTAGGGTTTCTATAAGGTGGGATCTCGAAGGAGCCCTCTATATGAAACACAATGTGTCTATGGTCTGATAAGGAAGGTTCTAAAGAAACTTTCCAGTCTTTAAATTCCTGTATGATTCCCATGGAACCCAGGGTAAGATCTATGATCCCCTCACTCCTGTTATTGATGAAGGTAGGGGTATCACCTATGTTCATGATCTCAAGATCAGTTGTACATAGAAATTCTATGAAATGCTCTCCCCTTCGGTTTGTGTGTTTGCTTCCCCAAATGCTGTGATGAGCATTGGCGTCGCATCCTACTATAAGGTTTAGTCCTTGTTTCTTACAATATATCACCAGTCTCTTGAACTCCTCCGGCGGGGGTGGAGATTCAGAGTCTCCTGGGAAATATGCAGAACAGACAACCAGATCTCTTGGCTGTCCGCCCTCTTCATATCTCACTAGAACTGCTACAAGGTCTCTAGTAATGAAGCCTGGTATAGCCCAAGCGTTATGATCCTTAACTAGTATACATGCTCTAGGCTTTTCCTCTGCTATTCCACTGAATAGAGTGAAGCCTGCACATTTTAGTCCCATGATATGCCCCTGTCTAAGCCAGGGTTCTTGTATCAGGGCGACCGAAAACCTGCCTTTCTGGATACTTCTAATAAGTACCCTGGAGGCCGCTATACAATGTTGTATGTTTGCCTGTATGAAAGTAATCATTCCTTAGTTTCATGCAATACTTTACCTTATGCGGTCTCCGGAACGTGCTGCTCCGTCTCCCGCGATGAATCTTGAGGCTTGGCTGGCCCCGGTTCCTGTCCGGGCTCCCGCTCTTCGCCCCTGCTAGTCTCAGTGTTGTCTGTGGTGGGGTTGGTCCTCTGCTTGTCACGCTTGCCCTCCACCAAGGTGAAGGTAGCAACATGCACCCCGCAGAAGATCTTCTTCCCCACCACTTTCTCCACATCTCTGGAGTCCATGCTGACCACAAGTCGGATACCTCTCTTCTCCTCCTTGCGGTCATAGACCCTCCAGCTGTTGGGATTTAAGCCATGGTTCTGGCGTGCCATTCTTCCCAAAAGGACGTTATTGTCCTTTGGTTGTCCTGGTATCCAGACCATGACTCCCTTATAGGAAAGGAGTTTATCCATGCCCACAATTGTGAGCCTGGCTCCTTCCCACGGTTGTAGACCTGTAACAAGACTAGAAAGCCATGCTACAGTCTCATCATTCTCTGCGATAATGACGGCCGCACCTCTCGACAGATAGCAATCCAGGAACTGAGGCTTAATGGGCCCCTGCTCTGGAAGCCCGTCTATCAGATCGGTGATAGCCCCCTCCACAGATTCTACCTGTTTCTCGGTTAGCTGCTGGTCAGGATATCCTACAGGTACAATGGCCATCCTGATCCCAGCTTTAGCTATCCTAGCATACTCCACCTTGGGTTTTTTGTGGGTCGGCCGATCTTCTTCTGGGGTTGCCCCCGACAGAAGTCGTTTCCCCACTGGTGTCTTGGTGGGTGGAGTCCTCTGTGCCCTAGAAGCAGACCCCTTTTCAGGGTCCCGCCTCTTGTGCCCATTGGATCCCCCCACCGTCGTCGCTGTCATGGCAGCTCCAGGAGTTTGGCCATCTTTGGCCTGCTCCCGGGCCTTTAAGGCCTTCTTATACCTCCTCTTCTCAGCGCCGGAGCGCTGTTTCTTCTTCTTCTTCTGGACTAGTAGATTGCCCACCTCTAGAGTGAGCTCTCTTACTGTCGAGGTCGTACTATCCGAGGGTATCTCCGAAGAGTCCCCATCGGTTGTTGAACTGGTGTTTCTCTCGGAGGCCCCAGAAGAGCTCTCCGGTTTATGGGTAGCTACAGTACTCATTTAGGTCCCACGAGGAGCTAGGGAAATATATGTCCGCCCAGGCAGAGCCCCGCATACCCGGGTAAGGCTACTTACTTCGAGAGGGCGCCAAGTATCTCGAAGGCTCCGTTCAGGACACATCTCCCATATGCCATGCACCCCATCGGCACGGGTCGCGTTACACCTTAGTATATAGTATAGTCAATTTACCATGTAACCAAAGAAGTCTCTGGACAACTGGGAATAAAGCAACACCAAGATGAATTAGTCTCTTCTGCAAGGAAACTTCCTGTCTTTCATGAACATATATACATTGATCATGACCAAGGGTTTCTACTGTAATGTGGAATCCGAACCAGAGGATGTCTTCATTTTACGAGGCACGTCCAGAAAGTAACTTCCGTTTCAATTTATCTCCGCTGCAGCGCTGCGATCGCAGGTCCGCACATGCACGGTAGACGCTCTGTATCAAGGAGAAGAAGCGTGTGCCATTTTGAGATCGCTGTCAGCCACGTACGCTTTGTTGTGCTTGTTTACAATGTCGGTGTTGATTGAACATCCCGCCGCTTGTGAAATCAGATCTGTGATTGGTTTTCTGAATGCTAGGAAAGTGAAACCAATTGAAATATATCGGCAAATTTGCGACGTTTACGGACAAAATGCGATGAGTGATTCAATGGTGAGAAGGTGGGTCCGACAGTTCAATGAAGGACGTAGTGACGTGCACGATGAAGAACGAAGTGGGCGTCCATCTTTGGTTACAGAAGAACTGGTTCACGCGATTGATGACAAGATCCGGGAAAGCCGCAGGTTTACAATTAGTGCTGAAAGAACTGGTTGAAGACACAGGCGGCAAACTTCTATGAAGAAGGTATACAAAAACGTGTGCCGCGCTATGACAAATGTCTGCAGTTATGGGGAAAAGTAGTTTAAGAGTTGTGGAATTTTGTGCAATAAATATTTTTTCTGTATCTGTACACAATTTAATTTTATTACCAAACGGAACTTACTTTCTGGACGTACTTCGTATAACTCCCGAATTCCGTGACCAGAACTCCAACCGCAGCCAGCTCAGCGACAATGATAATAGGCTATCAAGCCCCCTGATCTTTATCGTCAAATTAAGTCAGCAATACTCTTATGATAGGAACATCGGTCCTGGTTGAAATAGGCCTCTACTTTGTGTCAAAATTGGATGTCTTCATTTAAGGCAACATTTCGATGGATTCCGTTCCCGGACCACGCCTGGCTTAGGGTCGGCTGCTAAAACTGAACGCGACATTGCGTTCGAAGGGTGGGAGCGTCGCGGTTCGTGCGGCCACGGCCGCCGCCGCGTCTCCTGAAGAGAGCTTCACCCCGGTGAAGCTGGACCGGTCGACACCACCACTGAGAGTGTGTGAGACGGGAGGGTTGGTCCGCGCAGCGTCTTTGTGTCTGCTGGCGCCGGTTCGCCGCCCTTGCCCCGCGACCAAGCTCGGAAGTGTGTGCTGTGTGTGCAGCGACCGAACATTTTGTGCGACACGCACAAGCCAAACACGACCTCAGAGCAGGCGAGACTACCCGCTGAATTTAAGCATATTATTAAGCGGAGGAAAAGAAACTAACAAGGATTCCCTTAGTAGCGAACAGGGAAGAGCCCAGCACCGAATCTCGCAGGTTCACCCTGCCGGGAAATGTGGTGTTTGGGAGGGTCCACTTAACCGGGTACCTGCGGCGAGTTCAAGTCCTTCTTGAATGGGGCCACGCTCCGCAGAGGATGCCAGGCCCGTAGAGACCGCTGCGGCTTCCGGGAGGATCTCTCCTTAGAGTCGGGTTGCTTGAGAATGCAGCCGTAAGTGGGTGGTAAACTCCATCTAAGGCTAAATATGACCACGAGACCGATAGCGAACAAGTACCGTGAGGGAAAGCTGAAAAGAACTTTGAAGAGAGAGTTCAAGTGTACGTGAAACCGTTCGGGGGTAAACGTGAGAAACCCGAAAATACCTCAACCGGGGAGATTCAAGCCTTATCCGCGCCTCTTCCCCTGCTTTGGCCAGATGGGTCTGTCCCCCTGCACGGAGCAATCCGGCGTCAGGGTGGTAACGGGTTTCTACTCGGCCGGGTAGTGGTGGGGAGGTCGGTGGGCCGCACTTCTCCCCTCGTTGGACGTCGCGACCCGTTGGGTGTCGGTCTAAGGCCTGGGTGTGTAGCCTGTTCGTCCGCGTCGCAAGGCGTGTTCGTCGGACAGACCACCGGTGTTCCGGCCGACAGCTCGACGGTGTGTGTGTGTGCGCGGAGTTGATTCGACGCCCTTCGGGGCAGACGTCCAGCCCCTGACAAGCGAGGGCGCGTGGCATGGACGACGGACCTCCGGCCCGACTCCGGCCCCGCTCAGCTGTTGGTTTGGGGATGCCTCGGACAAAAGAATCATTTAGACTCGCGTCAGCGGCGCAAAAGCTTCGGCTAATTTCACGACCCGTCTTGAAACACGGACCAAGGAGTCTAACATGTGCGCGAGTCATTGGGTTGACACTAAACCTAAAGGCGCAATGAAAGTGAAGGTCCCGCCTCGTGCGGACCGAGGGAAGATGGGCCGCGCTGCTGTGCGGCTCCGCATTCCCGGGGCGTCTCGTTCTCATTGCGAGTTGAGGCGCAGCCAGAGCGTACACGTTGGGACCCGAAAGATGGTGAACTATGCCTGGCCAGGACACTAGCAAGGGAGATGTGGAGCTACAGGCAAGAAACCAAGAGAATTTAGAGTTTTGCGTAAATATGTTGGAAGGAAGATATTTTAAGATGTCCTTAGTGATGCGGGCAGTCACTTCACCACTGCCTGCTCCTTAGGCTCCAGAGCTTCCTGATCTCTTTGAGACTCTCGGTTCAGCTTTTCACGGCCGGTGTCCTGGCTGTATGCCGTGGTCGAATTGCGTTAGTAGTTGCCTATGTCCCACCGGAAACTGAGCGGGGCATTCCCAGGAATCCGGTCCGTATGAAGGTCGGTAGAGTACTGAAGGTGTGGCATCCAGTAAATGGAAGACCAATCCAAAGCGGCAAGAAATTTACCTGAAAGGAAGCATAAAACACTTTGTTGGTGTAGCTCTGAAGATGTAGCAAAATGAAACTGCCGTGAAAGTGGGAATCTGGTAACGCTTGTGGCCGTCGAGTGGAATGACGTGTTCCTACAAGCTGTGGCTCAGCTTACCTCGCCTTTCCGTTATGTATCTCAGAGGGAGGACTGTTTACTACTCGGCCATCTATACATACTTCAATCTGCACTCAACATACAACAGCCACACCCAGAAATCTCCTGAGCTGTATAGTGATTACCTTCCTCATGACGGAACTGCAACGTGAGTAACAATTAGCCAAGTATACTCCATATCTTCGTGATGTGATGATGATTATTGTTTAAAGAGGCCTAGCATCTAGCTCCTTGGCCCCTAATGATACGAAATGTAAAAACAATTTAAATGTCCAAATATTCAACCTCTGACCGGAATTCATATCTTGATTGTGAATAATGAATGGACTAATACGAAACCAAGATAATCAGCGGATCCAACTCGAATATTAAACATTAAGAAGAATTCCAATAATCAATCCTACGAATACAAATATAAACACGACGATGAACAATTCTTATGAACTTAAAACAATCAGCGGATCCGCTCCGAAATGGCGCACCTATCCAGAAGCTAACTTATAACAATGGTATATACTGACCAAGGAGCTGCTTCCAAAGCACATTCTTGAATCGATTATGCTTTGTGTCTAAAGAGGTCGAAAATTTAGGTGATTGGCCCCTCATAAAGGTACTTATCGCTAGTAAAGAAGAACCACAGTGTAATGGATTTAAAATTAATCTTCGCGATGATACGATGCATAATGATTATGTGTCCATTTTCTTGTCTGGCCCACCGTGTATTCAAACTTCAGGATTCCATGGACTTTCTCTAATTGGTGATGGTGTGCTATCTAGCGGTCGACTTGGAATTTAAGCAGCGAGGTAGCTAAGTTGTGCTGCTATCTGGGCGCTAGAAGTGAAGCTTTCTCAGTCGTAGTCAGTCGACAATGCAGATAGCAGTTGTTCTGATCTTTGCTTCTTAACCTGAAGACGCTGGAACCTATTCTCTGCTGATTGTGCCTTAAGAAGAGTAGAAAATCATGATGCAAGAAGAGGAGATGGTTGAGAAATTAGACCCTGGATGATGGATTGTCCATCTAGGCGATAGGCTTGAACATTTGGTTATCCTTTTAGAATATTTAATATATCTTGTTTCCTTCGACCTCGTAAGTAAGTTGCATCCATCTTCTGTACTGAACTAAGCTACCAAGGAATGGATTAGTTAATAGTGTTAATACGCGGAGATATTTAACCTCAAAATTGAAATTCTGCATGTGGTTTTAAAAGAAATTGACTTCCTAAAACAGGTCCTCATAATAATCTTGTAATATGGTAATATTTTCGGGCTTCAAGTTGTAATGGTCATTATGGCATTTGTTTATCTTCTTGACTTTAGTTAATTAAGGTTTTGTGCACAAAACAAGTTATGTTTATTATTATAATATTTTCAATCAAATGTCGGGCTACTAATAGAGAAACATTGTGCCTTTAATGTAGGGCTTCCAATGACTTCCTCGGTACTTCAAGTGCTTGTTTTGATTTCGGTGCTCGTCATCTGTTACACTCTGTGTAACAGAATGAAAACATACCGTGGCCATGCTGTGTTGAATTTGACATTTGAGTATCGAATTATTGTTGGTAACTTGATTTTCAGCTGATTTTTGGTGTGGATCTTCGTGCATATGGAAGGTTTTTCTGATGAGTTTGATTAACTCATTTGGTTTAAGCTACCGTTCCTTGGAGAATATTAGGGTTATTTATCCTATTTATGGATTTATGTCCATGTTTCGGATGATTTCATGGTGTTAACTGAAGTTATGCTCTTTGGTGGATTTAATTTAATTTTAATGCAGCCCTGGAGTAACCGAGAAATTCATTACGGAAATTTCAGCTTTCTTTCCGTAATAGTTGTCTTAAGATTTTAATCTTCTATTGATCTACGTTTGTTTATTGTTCAAAACGATTTTCTGCCTCCTGGCAATTTGAGTTAGTGTTAAAATAATTTATTTTCAATTGATATCCTTGATTAATTATTCTGAAAGGTGTTCACGTTCATTGTGCAGTGGTAATTGATTTTTTTTAAATTAGTTTTGAGGTCGAAAATTCTTAAATTATTTACCTAATTAAATTTTGTTTGATCAATTTAATTTGAGTTATTATTTCAGCCAATTAGTTAATTAAGCTTATTTTAGTTGATCCGCTAGGCCTCTTGTGTCCAGAGCTTCCTCAATCAGCGACGGCCTTCTGTTGGGATAATTCGTAAGTCGTCCTTTTGCTTATTTCATCCCTGGTCGTGCTAACACTCTTGACATTTACCTTATGTTGTGAGAACGGTATTTCTAGAAAATAACGTAAACATTCGGTGTTCCACACAAAAGGGCGCAACCCATAGGCAACTCAAAACCTTAGTGTTCCCCACATAGTGGGTACTATTCACAGGGACCCGTTCTACCCCGCGGTATTCCTTGACATACTGAATAGTAATCACAGTGACCCGTACTATACCGTGGTGTTACCCACATAGTTGGTACTAATCACCGGGACCCGTATTATCCCGCGGTGTTCCTCACACTGTGGTATTAATGAGAGGCAAAACCCACACATGTGGTGTTCCTCACATAATGGGCATTAATGAGAAGTAAAACCCAGACCCGTAGTGTTCCTCGGAGGCAAACCCAAAATGTACCTCACACAGTTGTACAAATCTCAGGGAACAGTACTATCCGTCGTGTGGTTCACATAGTTGTACGAATGACAGATAAACCCCAGACCCGTGGTGTTCCTCGAAACACAAACCCATTGTGTTCATCACATAGTGGTACTAATCACAGGACCCCGTACAATCCCGTGGTGTTCCTCATATAGTGGGTACTAATGACAGGTGACCCCCAGACCCATGGTGTTCCTGGGAACGCGAACCCACGGTGATCGTCACATAGTTGTACAAATCTCAGGGACTCGTACTATCGCGTAGTGTTCGTCACATAGTGGGCACTAATGCCAGGTAAATCCCAGACCCGTGATTCTCCATGGTGTTCCTCACATTGTGGTACTAATGACAGGAGAACACGAGACCCGTGGTTTTCCTAGGAACGCAAACCCATGGTATTCATCACATAGTTGTACAAATCTCAGTGACACGAACTATACAGGGGTGTTCCTCACAAAGTGGGTACTAATCACAGGGACCCGTTCTATCCCGGGGTTTTCCTCGGAATGAAAACCCATGGTGTTCCTCACATAGTTGTACAAATCTCAGTGACACGAACTATACAGGGGTGTTCCTCACAAAGTGGGTACTAATCACAGGTAAATCCTAGACCAGTGGTGTTACATGCAACGCGGGCCCATGATGTTCCTCACAAAACGTAACTAATCACAGGGACCCGTACTATACCGTCGTGCTCCTCGGAACGAAGCGCATGGTGTCCCTCACATAGTGGGTACTAATTTCAGGTAAATCCTAGACCAGTGGTGTTATATGCAACGCGGACCCATGGTGTTCCTCATATTGTGGTACTAATGACAGGTAAACGGCAGACCTGTGGTTTTCCTCAAAACACAAACCCCTGGAATTCATCACATAGTGGCACTAATCACATGGACCCGTATTATCCGGTGGTGTTCCTCACATAGTGGGTACTAATTTTAGACCAGTGGTGTTCCATGCAACGCGGACCCATGATGTTCATCACATAGCGTAACTAATCACAGGAACCCGTACTATACCGTGGTGCTCCTCGGAACGAAGCACATGGTCTTCCTCACATAGTTGTTCAAATCTCAGGGACCCGTACTATCCCGTGGTGTTCCTCTCATAGTGGTACTAATCACAGGGACCCGTACTATACCCTGGTGTTCCTCATATAGCGGTACTAATAATAGGGAGCCGTATTATACCGTGGTGCTCCTCACACATTTGTACTATTCACAGGGATCCGTAGTATCCCGTAATGTTCATCACAGAGTGCGAACTAATTACGGGGACCCGTACCATCCCATGGTATCCCTCACATTGTGTTACTAATCTGAGGGACCCGTACATTCCCGTTGTTTTCCTCACATAGTGGGTACTGATGAGAGATAAAACCTAGACTTCAGATGTTCCATGGAACGCAACCCATGGTGTTCGTCATATAGTTGTACAAATCTCTGGGACTCGTACTATCCGGTGGAGTTCCTCGGAACGCACACCCATGTTTCCACAACCAGATGCTGAAACACCCGAGCGACGTTAGCTTCTTTTATCTCCCTGGGATCCTCTAACCGAATTTAGGCAAAGGGTTAGCCTCCGTCATAGTGATGGGTACTATAAATACACAGTGATCCTCTAACAGACCCATGGTATTCCTCAGTTTGTGGTACTAATCACAAGGATAGTGGAACTAAGCACAAGTAATTTGGTTCAAAATTCAGCATCCCTTGGTCTCGTCTTCCACGCACAGAGATCTGTGTGTTTGGTCCGCGAGAGCTATATTATTTCGCACACGTCGACTGGAAAGCCAGGTAAGAACCCCCTACACGTCACCTGGGACGCAGCACGTGGGAGTAACACCTCTCCCCATGCTACGACAGCGTAGTAGGTTCGTGGATAATCTGCTGTTACTTGACGTCGTGTGTCCCCACTCCCTTACCGCTCTTACAACTGCCAATGGCTGCCATACAGAAAAGCCGCATAAGATGACTAGACTCTAATTCTTCTGACCGTAACATTTTGAAGTCTGTTGGTGAGGTTTACCATTTTCCACGAGCTGGTGGGCAATCTGTTTAGCTGTAATATTCGCATGACCCTCTGTAACTGGTTGGTTACAACTCAGACGTTTAAGAAACCTCCAGCCTTTCTGGCTATCCTTCCTTAGATCAGTGTCCCCATCGCTCCTGTTATTAGATATCGCTTTTAAGAAATCTTCCCCAGCTTGGACGGTATCGGATCTCAAATGATCGTTGTCAAAGAGATCACGATATTTTCTCAATATTTCAATAGTTTTTGTATATAGTGTTCACCGTCAGCGAATTTAGATACGAGAAAAATTTCACGATATTTACATAATCATCACATTAAGGAAAATGCTCCATATTCAAAATGTTCTCGTGCAGTGAAATAATACATTTCCCCCAATCAGACTTCTTAAAATGACATCATCTTCGAAAAGGCACTCAGATTCTAACGATTTAAAGGTAAGATGTACTGAACTAACACGAGGCCACAGAACTAGTTGCAAACAGAATTTTGTGGTGGCGTTTTGTAAATTCACAGAGAGTCGCAGACTGAACGATGAAAGGCATAAAAGTCTGTAATGAAGATGTATGTATGAAAAGGAACTGTCTGCGGTCAGATTGCAGCATATATCTGGCATATAACAGGACGATGAGGGATTGTTTGCCCCACTGATTTCGCTGAAAACCGAGATATGTGTTTGCTTACGCAGATACTGTAATTTAATATCTGGATAATATCCATCCTCCATCTCGCACTGTTGAATGATACTGGAAGTTTGTTATCATGCTGTAGAAATAGATTGCACGAATCTGTCCATTCTACGCCAGCCTCTCCTCTTTCTTCGGTACCTGGGTAGCCCCATGTTGTATTATGACTCTTCATGTCACCAACCAAAAAATTCACATGTTGATGCTGGAAGGCTCCACAAATCTAAATACAGTAACTGGTGGCTTATTGATTGAGCTCTACTGTGAGAGTCTCAATGTCATCACGGGAGATGATCTGGATGATGGATAGCACTGAGGGTGTTCAACCACTAAACACATGACCTTGAATTTTGGACGGCGAAGATTCTAGTCTCGGCGACTTTCCTGAATGCATATTATTAGAGTGTCCAGTAAATTGCAAGGCTATATATTTTGTGTTGTCTTTCAGATTCTTAAAATTAAGTGAATAATAGAAATAAAATTATCAAAGTGCAAAATATTATTATGAAAACTTGCGTAACATAAACCAGTAAACCTGTACATACAGAGGACGAAGTTGAGCAGAAAATGGGAGCTGATAAGAGTTAAATATAGTCTGTGTATTCCAGTAAATTCTACAGTCCGACTCGTTGGCTGAATGGTCAACGTACTGGCCTTCGGTTCAGAGGGCCCCGGGTTCGATTCCCGGCCGGGTCGGGAATTTTAACCTTCGTTAGTTAATTCCAATGGCCCGGGGGCTGGGTGTCTGTGCTGTCCCCAATATCCCTGCATCTCACACACCACACATAACACAGTAACACGCAGTTCCCTACACGTGGCAGATGCCGCCCACCCTCATTGGAGGGTCTGCCTTACAAGGGCTGCACTCGGCTAGAAATAGCCACACGAAATTATTTTTATAGTAACTTCTACAACGTAGTATGGTGTATTTTGCTATGTGTAGGTCTGATTTGACCTTGTAATATTTTAGTGGATGTTTATCACAGTTTCAGCTATTAATTTTTGTGCTGAAAATACACAAGTAGAAATTTACGATGCTTGCGTATGGTAGAAGTGTCACTGTGTTATAACCGACATTTATTCATATTTTTTTAAGGATGGGACGTTAGATTGAGTGCATTTCTCATAAAATTTGTTCAGACGTAATGAGGAACATGTTTGCAGTATAGCAGTGAAATTTGGAGGAATTTTAAGTATGTTAATTTGTGAGATTTTATGTCCACAGGCGTAGGATCAGTTGAGTATGCAAATTGGAAAGTTCTGGTCAACTTCTAATTTGTACATGTCAGTAATTCCAATATTTATTTATTTATTTATTTATTTATTTATTTATTTATTTGGCGTGTGGCTACATCACTAAAACAAATAATATTTACAAATATTATCTCATACTAATAACAATAATTGATTTCATAACGCTAATAAGTTGAAGACAGGGGAGAGTTCGATTTTAATGTATCTCAGCAGTATAACTAAGATATTTAGCATCTGAGGTTGCCTCAAGACACTTTCCGTGAAGCTAGTTAATCATAAAATTCATATCAAATGTTCGGCCTTCACAAAAGGTCTCATTATTTTATCCAACAATAGGCAGGAACGAATTCAGTCCCTGGAAAACTTCGTGCAAATGCATCTAAAACGAATCTAAAACTCATATAAGAAAACCCAATACATGGGAGGATCTACTCGATAATTACACAAACAAAATCTGGTAACTCATTTTCGCAAAATTACTCAGGTAAATAATTTCAAATACTTGGGGAAATCATCCAACAATGTGCATTAAATCATGAGGAAAACAGAGAGAGATTTCTATATTACAAGTAGGCCATAGAACCACATGGAAAAGTACGACAAAATATCAGTATCAAGCAACGCTATATTAAAGCATTATAACACCGTAATTAAGCCTCAAACATTACACACGTCAGAAACGTTGATCAGTCGAGAAAGATCATTATCTAAAATGATCGAAAAACAAGATAGGGAAGTCCTCAGGGAAACCATGGCCCAGTATGCATAGGAGTGTGGATGAATAGGAGGTCTCCGGAATTATATCAACATATTGAGGAAATATCAGATACAATCTTTGGAAAAGGTGATTGAAGTTTGATTGCCATATTCAAAGAATAGATGATGAAAGACTCACTAAAAAAATTTAATAATGCCTCCTCGCTTAAAGTCAGAATAACTGGATAATCGAAATTGAAAAGGACCTTCAAGAAATCAACATCCCAGATGAAATTATATGGGACACGCCTAGCTTTAGAACGTTGGTGAACAAACATCATTTTGCTGAGAACCCAAGATTAGTACACAGTTACACAGAAGGAAGAACGGATAATAAAGAACAAAGAGGGAAGAAACTCTGGCAAGAGAAGAAAGCACAACCATCTGCAAAATAAGTACAATCGCGCTCCTTAGTGGGACAAAACATTTTGAAATAATAATAATAAGTAATGGAATGAGTAATAGTTACCATCCATGTGGTATGCTTTTTTGTGAAGTGTCAGTCTGCGATACATTTGTCAGGAGGTGATAGCTCGGGGTTCGGTGTATTGAGGTTTGGGGTCTATGTTGAAGTCAGTGTCATATGCGTCTGGACTATTGTGTTTCCAAGTGAAGTGAGAAACTTCGTAATTGTCCATAACTGTCGGTGGTAGATAAGTTCTATTTGTCCATGTAGTTATGAAACCATGCGACTCAGTTTGTGAGACATGCTCCTAGTAGATTCTCCAGAGGTAATGGTGTAGATAATGCCGAAGTTTCTTTGTAAAAATGCTCGAGGGAAAAATCAGGACAGAGTGTTTTGAAATATGGTAAGGTCCATGGTTTGAACACAGAACAAGTTCGTATATCCAGAGGGATTCTTTGTTCATCCAATTACTCCATTAGTACCAGTGAAATGCATATCAAATTCTACAGATCCCATTAGACTTGAAATTATTCGTGATGGCAATAATGTTGACCGATATATTGTGATAATACAAGGATTTGGACGAAGATTTGTGCTGTAGTAAAAGGCCATCCGTGGCGAGATCGGTTTGCTCACTTGTGTAAGCCAGTGGAGAGCGGCAGGTATAAACCTGCTTGACGAGATAACAGGTGTTCACATTTATATGCGGCGGAACCTCTTAGGAAATAGAGGCCCGTGTTATAACATTATTTATGTTACAATAAATGGGGAGTAATTTGAATTTCAATTCTACTGCATAGGCGAATGACAAGAGTGGATTCTCAGTAACATTCCCGAACACTTGACTATGTATTCTAGTTTCGATGTTTCCATAACACAGTCATAGTTCGTATTGCCACTGAGCGTTTAAATAATTACTTTGGTGTCAGAAGGTTGTCCTTAGATATTAAGATTTCCATTTCTTGATATATTCATAGTGCAGCTAGGTGTTAAGGACTGCCGATGGCGTGTCCTTCAGTAGAAAGCAGGATGGTGGTTGAAGTGCATGGAAGGGATTCTTGGAATTGCTCTCCCATGCTAGGATCGTGAAATTACGTAGCTAGCCAACTGCTCCTAGATGACAGGTTTGTTTGACACAATGAGTCAGTACCACATAGTATTCCATAGGGTGTAGTAGCACCCTGCCATTAGTCCATGGGATACCCATGATTTTTGCCATGTTGTTTATAAAGGAGTTGTAATATTTTGTGTGTTTATATTTTAGCAGGACTATAAGTGGATGCAGTTGAACTCCGTGACCTAAAATATGTAAGGGTTACACATGAGTCGAGTTTATTTTGGGGTTTGAATGAAGGTTATAACTAAATGTTAACAGAATTTCTTTTCACAGGTTTTCATGAATTTATTCCAATCGCTGACTTCAACCTGTTATTTCGGTTCATGAAACATCATTCAGTCAATATAAATAACACTATTTTATGTTGGATAATTTTACGCTATTATTCACTGGCACTTGAAGTCCACTTGTTTTGAGGTTCACTGTGGTCATCACGCACATTCCATTAACTTCAACGATAGGTCACTTTGGTCCTCAACCTTAAACATTAATATAGTGGGTGACCATGATAGCTCAGTGATGTACATTTCGACGTTTCTCAGATTCCATTGAGGGTCCAAGTATATCGTCCTATGCTGATGGACAGTCAGTGGATGGTCTAAATTGAAAAGGTATCGAAAACACTTCCTCATATTTAACGATCGAGAAATCGGATGCATTACGCACAGTTGTTTATGGAGCTGAGCAGATTGAATCTCATGTTGTTTTCTAGTTAACCATAAACTAGTTTTCTGTGAATAGCCCTTCAGACTTTTTTGTGGTGGATATTAATTTCAACTCGAAATCGTCCAGCCGCAGCGTTATATTAATATCACTGACCGCAGAACACTGTTTATGGCCATATTTGTTAACAAACCCGCCATCATTTTTCATTGTATTTTATTGAATAAAATAGTTAGATTATGTAGGCTTTTAATTTATGTAGGCCTTCCTTGATACCCCAATAGTCATGACTGGAAGTGACGAAGAGCCATTAACACCCCCTGAGATACAAGAGTTAACAATTCATGCTAAAGACCTGGAACAGGCAAACACCAGTTTGACATGACGAAAAGGGTTCATTGCTCACTATGTCTCTTCAACACTTGCAACGTTGAGATATAAGAGATATTTAGTAACTTCCTTGTGGCCCCGTTAGAGAAAAGAGAGAGGCCAATTAACTGCCCCCAGGTAAACTAAAATGGAGAAAAGTATACTGCAGCTATCAACATACGAGTCCCTACTTAAAGACGCCCCTCGAGAATTACGTGACATTCATTAATAGCTATGGGCACTGAAGTTGAACTTTTAATTTGCATTCAGAACCGGCTAACAGACACAATATTATCGTACAAGTGCCGAGGGATCATGTACAGTTTTGAGCTACTGGTCTACTCATAATTAAAAGAAAACACGACATGTAGGAAACGGGAGCACAGATATGCTCAGGTTTCAGCAACAATTTCTTAAATTGCGTCGTATTATGACTTGATTCGGCACTTGCTAATTCCCTTGAATTGTTTATTCATAAGTCTGAATACTTCTTTCATGCGCTTCTAGTCTTTTACCAGTTTTCTTTGTCATAGGATCCTTCCGTGTTCATCCGAATTAATTCCTGGACGGCTCCCAAACGATTGTTGATAAGCACACTTCTACTTTGGTCCGAAAACATAAGAAAGGTCGTCCATGGTTGAGAACAAGCGGTTGTATATATCTGTGGTTGATGAGGAGATAATTCATGAAATGACCTTTGCTCTTTTCGTACACGGACCTAGCATTATGTTACCTGAAAATTCTCTCTCAGAGAAAATGGTATAAAAGGATGGACCGCTCCCCGATGTATGTTATGAGGTCACAGAAAAAGTGCTGTTCTAGCTGAAGAGCTTACTACTTCTCTGCTGTGTGCGATCGCATGCGCCTTGCTACATCTCCGGAATTGGAGGTTTTGTGGAACTCCGGACACTTGTGTAGTAGTTAGTGGGACGTTAAGCAAAATAACATTGTTATAAAATCACGTGCGGCTTAATCACGACGTGACGTGACGCTCGTGCGCCGTATCGCCCGTGTGAACCGACAGCGTGGTGCTGCGTGCGAACGATTTGCCAAGAAACACGGTGGAGTGCGGCATCTCACCAGTGTGGTTTACATGTGCGTGGTTAACTTAAATGATTCTCTTAACATTTTATCGCAAAACAGAGCACTCGTGTGTGTTCAGATCTGAAATGTTAAAGGGACCTTCTTTGCTGTATATTTGTCACAGACATAACACCAGTATAGCTTCTGGCCTGTGTGAGTCCGCATGTGAACTGGTAGGTCGGTTTTCTGGATGAGGGATTTGCAACAGATATTGCGGCAGTGCGCCTTACATCCGTGTGAGTCTGCATACAACGTGCTAGGTGGGATCTCCTGCTGAATACCCTGATTCAAACATTGCATGAGATTGGCTTCTTGCCTGTGCCAGTCAGCATATGAACTACTAAGCTGACTTTGATGCTGAAGAATATGCCACACATATTGCAGCAATATGGCTTCTCGCCTAAGTGTGTCCGCATGTGATCTCCTAACTCGCGTTTCTGGATGAATGATTTGCCGAACACATTGCAGCAGTGTGGTATATCGCCTGTGAGGGTACGCATGTGACCTACATAGATAGACTTCCTGGCTGAAGAAATTCCCACAGACGTTGCAGGCGTATGGCCTCTCAACTGTGTGTGTCCGTCTGTGACTTGCATGGACGGATTAACTGCTGAATTACTTGCCACAGACATTACAGCATTATTACTTCTCAACTGTGTGTGTCCGCACGTGAATAGCATGGACGGATTTACTGCCGAATAACTTGCCACAGATATTGCAAGAGTATGGCTTTTCGTCCGTGTGAGTACGCATGTGAATAGCATGGTTGTCTTCCCTGCTAAAGGATTCGCCACAGAAAGTCTCGTCTGTATGGGTCCACATATGTACGGTTAGACTGCCCTTCTTTCTGAATGATTTGCTACAGACCTGTATGGCTTCTTGCCCGTAAGAGTCCGCATATGATCGGTTAGTCTGCCTCTCTTTATGAATGATTTGATACAGACACTGCAACTGTATGCTTCTCGCCTGTATGGGTCCGCATATGAGTGATTAGAATGCCTTTCGTTGCGAATGATTTGCCACAGACATAGCAGCTGTAAGGCTTCTCGACTGTATGGGTCCGCATATGATCGGACAGATTGCCGTTCTTCGTGAATGATTTGCCACAAATATTGCAGCTGTATGGCTTCTCGCCTGTATGGGTCCGCAGATGTTCGGTTAGATTGCCTTTCTTTCTGAATAATTTCCCACAGACATTGCAACTGAGAGGCATCTCGCCTGTATGGGTCCGTATATGACATGTTAGAATGTCTTTCAGTATGAATGATTTGCTACAGACATTGCATCTGTATGGCTTCTCACCCGTATGAGTCCGCATATGATCGGTTTGTTTGCGTCTATTTATGAATGATTTGCCACAGACACGGCAGCTGTATGGCTGGTTAAACTGCCTTTCTTCATGAATGATTTGCCACAGTCATTGCACCTGTATGGTTCCGCATATGACCCGCCAGAATGCCTTTGAGAATGAATGATCTGCTACAGACATTGCAGCTGTAAGGCCTCTCGCCTGTATGAGTCCGCATATGATCGGTTACTTTGCCTCTCTTTATGAATGATTTTCCACAGACACTGCACCTGTATGGCTTCTCGCCTGTATGGGTCCGCATATGATCGGTTAGTTTGCCTTTCTGAATGAAGGATTTGCCACAGACACCGCACCTGTATGGCCTCTCACCTGTATGGGTCCGTAGATGTTCGGTTAGATTGCCTTTTTTTATGAATGATTTGCTACAGACACTGCAACTGTATGGCTTCTCGCCTGTATGGGTCCGCATATGATCGGTTAGTTTGCCTTTCTGAATGAAGGATTCGCCACAGACACCGCAACTGTATGGCCTCTCACCTGTATGGGTCCGCAGATGTTCGGTTAGATTGCATTTTTGTATGAATGATTTGCTACAGACACTGCAACTGTATGGCTTCTCGTCTGTATAGGTCCGCATATGAGCGGTTAGAATGCCTATCGTTGCGAATGATTTTCCACAGACATTGCACCTGCAAGGCTTCTCGCCTGTATGGGTCCGCATATGATCGGTTAATTTGCCTTTCTGAATGAAGGATTTGCCACAGACACCGCACCTGTGTGGCCTCTCATCTGTATGGGTCCGCATATGTTTGGTGAGATTGCCTTTCAGTATGAATGATTTGCTACAGATATGGCAGCTGTATGGCTTCTCGCCTGTATGGGTCCGTTTATGATCGGTTAGTTTGCCTCTCTTTATGAATGATTTGCCACAGACAGTGCAACTGTATGGCTTCTCGCCTGTATGGGTCCGCAGATGTTCGGTTAGATTGCCTTTATGTGTAAATGATTTGCTACAGACATGGCAGCTATATGGCTTCTCGCTTGTATGGGTCCGCATATGATCGGTTAATTTGCATTTGTGAATGAATGATTTGCCACAGACACTGCAACTGTATGGCATCTCGCCTGTATGGGTCCGCATATGATCGGTTAATTTGCCTTTCTGAATGAAGGATTTGCCACAGACACCGCACCTGTATGGCCTCTCACCTGTATGGATCCACATATGTTTGGTGAGATTGCCTTTCAGTATGAATGATTTGCTACAGACATTACAGCGGTATGGCTTCTCGCCTGTGTGGGACCGCATAACGTCCGGGATTTTCCTAAAATTTTTATGAGATACTGAGCATTGGTTTATAATCGCACCTGTATGCAATCGAGTGTCCTCTGTCAGCATTTTCCTCTTTGTAAAGCATTTATCAGAAAATACGCACACTTGGAGCGGGTGGATCCTGAGGTGTTCCGACAAGCTGCTTCGGCTACATAACACCTTTCCGCAGTGATCGCACTTGAAGGGTCGATCTTCCTTGTGTCTCTTCAGATGTCGCAAGAGGTCCAACTTCCCAGCCAGAATGTCACTGCACACACTACACCTAAAACTAGCTGATCCGCCTTCCGGAGGTTGATGATCTCTATAGCTCACCTCGGGTCTCGATCTAGAGTGACAAATTAAAACCATGTGATCAATAGTTCAACAGCAAAATCCACTACAACTCTCACACAGGGGATTTGCTACTGGACATTCCAATCACTGATATCCAGTGCAGAGAGCTCGTTACTCATAAACATTACATTCCTGAGAGTAAACATCAACTGAGGTTAAATTTCAAAAGCTCTCACTTGTTACGAGAATATGTTGCGTCTTTTCTTAATCACGATATCACGCGCAAGAAACTTGTCACGGTTTAGAAATGTACGAGTTAATTTTGAAGAAAGCATGAGAAGTGGTCCAGCCTAAAATGGTAAATACTCGTACAAGCTCTTTAATCCAGCACATATAATTCTATCGAAATCCGTAGTCTGTTCTCCTACATAAAGAACGGCATATGCTTTGGAGTTTTGATCTTGTTGAACCACTCTGCGCTTTGTCGCAGGCAAGTAATAATTTTTGTAAAGGACCTTGTTCTTGAGGTTGTTTGAGAGAATGTCTGTGTTGTAGATATTAATAAAGTTGAGAACGTTTCTCGACATTCAGCAAGATCTGTTGAAACATGGCTAATATTTTATGAATGTTACTTTGTCACACAAATATACATATTGTATTTGTGCATTGTTATCATATCACTATACCATTTTATTATGTCACTGTGTCGCTTTTCCGAAATATGTATCTTTGATGTGCAATCAAACATAGCCAACCTATATATAAGACGGTAGGTTTATACAAGGACGTTCATAATTACTACCATGTACTACATCACTCTACGTCTTAATTGCTGTATTTAACACGGAAACCACTAATACTGATGAAATCCTGGAAAAGCTGAAATATAACAAGTATACGACGGCTCTCTCCCTAGCATTGATACTGTCTTTTCTCCTCAAGACACTGCTTTTATAGACATTATGAAGGCAACACAGAATATGGCTTTGGTGGTAGCGTTTTATTACAATGTTCTAATATCCTGATTTTGAATCCAAACGCAACCTATCATGCCCTTGAATATTCTTACAAGTATTACTTTAACAATACGGATAGAAGGAGCATGAAAATCAAAGGCTTGAGCCAAAATTCGAGATGATAAGACGTTGAATTGCACTGTAGTGGATATTGCTGCTATGTAAAGGAAGGAATGTTATTCTATTTATTTCAAAAGATCACGGACAACGTGATTATTTTTAGTGGATTGATAACATAGTTGGATAGCATCCAATTCTGTGCCTGTCTCCCCACCACAGAGTAGTTCTACATATTCTACGGAAGAACGGTTATAAGTGAGATCCGCTTACAACTGCCACATGGGAAAATCGATCACGCAGGCTAAAATATATCGTAACATGAACAGGTACTTTCCAATTTATGCTGTATGAAATGAATTCTCATGGCCCAGTCGAATGCACGACTCGCTCACAAGCAAAGTAATGGGAGGCTCGACCATGTATTGTTACTGCACTCTTTGGAGAAAATAAGTGGACAAATGAAAGGGGGACATTGATTCCAGATATGACAGACTAAACCTCTTGATCATCAAACAAGATATTGATGTTGACACCACTAGACAACAGGGGGCAGAAAATACGACACTGGATGGTATGTCATGCGTTCTGTGGCATATCACACCAAGCAAAGGTGCAAATGTCTGTAACCCTTCTTCTTTACGTGAATACGTGATTCTTGTGACAAGTAATTTATCAGGTTCACAATTAGTTTTCAGTAAAATAATGTTTCATTTTGCATTGATAAATATTCTATACGAACCAGCTATATTGCTGAAACTCGTGGCACGTCCCAGGTGACGGATACGCGTTCCCCGCTGGCCTGCCGATGAACTTGAGCAAAATATAAAAGCTCTCGCGTACCAAACATGTACAAAGTCTTTAATGGCAACTTTGGCGGAGACGGAGACGTTCAGTAGGGACCAGGTGGAGGAAGAGGTACACTAAATTTCTGGAAGTTAATGCAGAATAGAGGGTAGCGTTTCTTCTCTAGAGGAGTGGCTGCAAAAGGCATCTGTTCTCCATGTCCGGAGCTGCGATACTCCCTTCTGACATGAGCTCTAAAATGCTCAAGACAAGCCGGCCGTAAAATAATACCGTTATATCATTACAGAAATATTTCTCATGGTATCGGAGCCAAGGTTAGTGCAGCCCCTGGAAGGGACGCGCATTGGCAGGGCCCAGTCAGCATGAAAACTATGCTAGGGTTACCGTCGCACGGGCTGTGACGGCTAACCATGCTAGTACCCCCATTTTGTATCCCATCATTGAATTATGCCTGGGTGAAGTAACGAATACGCGACTGCACTTGAGAGAAGGCTTGTAGGCATCTGAGAGGTGCGGAAAAAAAGATGGATTGGAGAAAAGTCATGTGAAAAGAGGTGTGGTTACTAGCTGGTGTACAACAGAAACCGAAGGACAGTTCATGGTGTTGACATTGTCATATCAGCTAAATTTGTCGGTTCAGTCTCCGAGGTGCAAAAGTTTGACAATCGCTTGATGTAACTCGTCCGCACTGGGGAAAGAAGGAAATTCCAATTTTTTACAGCAACGCTCCACAAACTGACGTGCTCATGGAAACCAAAGATGCGTTCTGGGCACTGCCTGACAAGAAGACCGCTGACTATCATATCGCTGCCGCTGATCTGAATGGACGTGTCGGACCGAGGAAAGAATAACAAACAGTCCATGCTGTTCATGGACTAGCGAAAAGAACGAAGATGCCCAACAAATTCGCGATTATGCAGAAACTGATCATCGCAAACACCGGTTCAAAAAGAGTGATATTCATCTACTCAGTACTACAGTGGCTTCCATCCAATTCGCATTGACTACATCCTTGTGAGAGAGTGAAATCTCGAAGATGTTCTAGAGATAACAGTTGTCCCTTATTAAATCCTTGCGATGCAACAAAGACCAGTCATCTAAGCTTCGGATAAAGTCACCAAGAGCCCAATACTTCGCAGGAAATAGACAAATTGGGATCAAATGGTTGCCCCTGAAGAAGGAGACTAACGTCGTTGCAAAAGTTACAGAGTCACAAATCACCATAGTTGAAGTGAGCCGGACTTAACTGAAAGACGCCTTTCGCTCTATTCCTGGAACAATTCAGTCAGGGCGACGACAACGAAGGATTAAACATGACATATGGCTAAGGAATGAAGATGTTAAATATGCAGTACGGTTGAAGAAGCAGCTGTACCACAAGTTTCTTGCTCGTTGGAATGCCTACGAGGCTGCCACTCGTAAAATGAAGGAGGTATTTGCCGTAACATAATCAAACCGGTAGGCAGGACTATATGTGAAACATGACATGCGCGAATTCGAGCGGAATTTTTAACGGCTAGTCGAATCGAGCCAACGCAAAACGTCAGAAGTCCAACGTTTTTACGGCATCAATGAGGAAACAGACGATTTGCTACTGGACAGGCGGGAAGCGCGAGTACACTGGCGGAACTATTTTGACAACATTTCAATCATGGAATTTCCGTATCTACCTATCCTACAATCCTAATCACCTCCGCTGTTAAAGGTCCAACGTAGGAAAATGACGTCACTAAAGTCCAGACTATGCGGAAGGAAATGAAATCAGGGAAAGCCATCTGCCCCGATTATCTTCCAGCAGAGTTTCGTTTCTCTCAATGGGGGGATGCAGCAGTGTGGCTAAAGCAAGCTTTTCAGCCAAATCATCAAAGAAGGTCATAAACAAACAGACTGGCGACGGAGAATCAATTCAGAAATAAGGGAAGCCCTGCCGATTTTTCTAATCACGGCCCGAACGTACTTCTGAGCCTCGCAACGAGAGACTTACAACAAATCTTCGACAAAAGGATTAGCGATTTAGCCAAACATACAACAAGCCAAGCTGGATTTGTGTAAAATTGTTGCGCAATAGGAGAAACCCATGTTGCCGGACTATTACTTGAGAAACACTGTGAAAAAAATAACAGGCTTCAGGACAAATTTCTGGACCCTTAGAAGCCCTTCCATCGGGTACTTCATGACCTAATCAGTCAGCCCTACAAGTACATGGCATTCCAGAGCACCTTGCTGAGAGGGTATAATTGCTCTACAAGGAACAAATGAGTTGTGTTCAAGCTGCCGCAGGAGCGTCTGATGACTTCCGCATAACTGTAGGAGTCCATCAAGGCCCCGGCTTATCACCACTGCAGCTTATTCTTGTGATGGACATAATTACCACAAACCTGCGCAGTCCAATACCATGGACACTTCTCTAAGCAAATGATATCATTTGGCTGAAGAGAATAAGCTAGACCTGCAGCGTCAAACAGAAGACTGGAACAATCGACTAGCGCAATAAGCCCCGCGCCTCAACAAGAACAAGACAGAATACATTGCATTAAATCGTCGAGAAGTTGGAACCATGCATGTTGACGTTGAAGATATAGCACGAGTAGAGATATTTAAGTATATTGGCTCCACAATCTATGATTATGGCCAACTTACTGAAGTCAACTTAAGGATATACAAAGCCTGACTGAAGTGGAGAATGACAACAGGCGCCCTTCCGAACTTTGGACGAAGGGCCATCTCTAAACTAAGTTCTACAGAACTGATATCTGTCCTATCGATATCCATCCTGTCGTTTTCTACGGCAACGAATGCTGCCCAGCTCTAGAGGTAGAACGCCAAATAGGCATCATGGATACGAAGTTGTTTAGGTGGAAGGCTGGCATAACTAGACTACATCACATTTCAAATGATGTTATTAGAAAACGTTTTGGCATTGCAGCGATCCAGAAGAAAATTGGGGAAAGGCGTGTGCGCTGGTTTGGGCAAGTGTTGCGTGTAGAGGACAATACATTGGGAAAGTCAGAGTATTACACAGAAAGTCGGTGAAAAGAGGCGCTAGGGACGAACCAAACAGCATAGACTGATAAAGTGCACAACGGCCTGAAAGTTGGAAGACTACATGCAGACATGGCCCGAGACCGAACTAACTGGAGTCAATGAACCACAACACCGGACCCTGCCACCAGATGCAGACTGATGAATACTCTGTTACAAAAATGGAGTGCAAAGGATATTTTACACATCCTAACATTCAAATTAGTTTATTGTATGTTCAAATTTTCTCCCCTAAAGCCTATGTCCGATATCTATAAAAACTTATTTTCACAAAATAGTGTTTGAATGGCTGAAAGCTTCTCGATTTCGTGTTTAAGTGACTCCTATAAATGCATTGTGAAGAAAAATTTATAACTCAACAAAATAAAAAATGGGTATATCTGTGTTAAATTGGAAGGACAGTTTGTATATCCGGTGATTTTCTATGAGTACTGTGCCGTTACATTGCCAAACACCACAACAACAACCATAACGGCCAGCCCAAGGTATGAACTAGCAGTTAAACAACTGCACCAGTTCGTAAGAAATAAGTGGAAGGTTAATCAGACACTATACACTCCTTCTAACAACAAGAGAACAAGAAAAACTTACCTTAACAAGTGGAGAAGTGTCACAACAAACCGTGGATAATTTAAATTAACCCCTGTACTGGACATCACAACACCAAAAAGTGAAAGAAAGAACAACAACATACCTTTAAGAAGGTAAAATAATTTAATCTTGATACCCAAAGTAGAAAAACCTTTTTTTAAATATAAAAACAAAATTAAATAAAACCGTCCATAGAAGAGAAAAACAAACAATAATATGAGGTAATTTACAACTGAGGAAAACTCCTGAAAAACTGAGGTCGGCCAACCAGAAATAAGTGTAAAAGGTACATGACTACATGATAATTACTTTAAGTGAGTAGTGCCTTTGGGGTGCTATACAAAGGGTGACCTTCAAAGTACAAGTTTTCTCTTAATTTACTCTTACTTTCATTTAACTTATTATATTCGTCCGGATAGTGTGAACATGGAGCTTTCGCAAGGGGATCAGGCTAATTACGTCGCGAGTGATATAAACACAAGTAGAATAAACAGACGTTAAGACAGCCGAACAAACACAAACCGGGAAAATATCAAGTCAAGAAAGTTTGGATAAAGTGTTCAAGTCACACAGACACGAAAATAAAATATTTACAAAAGCGATAGAATCCCAAAAACAACCACTACCATCACTACAGAGTAGCTATTGTAACCAACATTCGCCATCAAGAGTTGGCAATGACCAATCACAAAGCAAAAGCATAACAATGGTCGAAACATAAGGAACCCGGAAATTCCAAAATTCATTCATTTACATTTTACAAGAAAAAAATAAAAGGAAAAGCAGGAATAAAATTAAAAGAGACCCAAACTAAATTTCTGATACCCTGGAGAAAACTCACATGGTCCTAAAACCTTTCTAAGAGGTAGAGTTCCTTTGAAGTACATATAGAGGAGATACACCTTATCTCCCAAAACTCCACATTAATAATATTCATAACTTTTCATAATTTCCCAAACTAGATGAAACGTAATACACCTTCATACCACACATATCCAGATCATTAGGATATGTATACTATATATAAATTTTTACAGAGGAAACCCGAAAAACTTGAACAGTTACTCCCTTTTAAATTTTTGAACCAACAACTAGCATTATGGCTTTTTCAAAGGTCTTAAACACACGAAAGTTCTAGAAGAGGGCATGTTTTCCAAAACATCATTCCGGTCTCCGGCGACTAAGTTCAATTTAAATGAAGAAGAAACTTACAGTTGCAGAATCAGGCTTGTAGTAACATCAAAGCGTCAGTTGCTCCATACTCACGTAATGATATCACAAAATATTGCATTTACTGCAGAAAGGAGGACGGTCTTCAAAATTTAAAAATTAAACCTTTAGAATGGCTGAAAGCCATCGCACTAATATATTATGTCGGATCCATAATGTGCGCTAAGGCCAAAAGCCGGAGCGAGTGAGTAGCATGTCCTTCCTCCATCATGGTCAAGCTTCTTCTCATTTCATAATGGCCGATTACTCCCGCTGGAAGTGAGCAGTTCAAAAAGATGGCGAGGAGCTCCCTGATTGGTCGGAGGCGAGGTCACGTTTCGACCACACCATAACAGATGGCAGCACACAGCAGAATGAGAGTTAAGTACCGAGAGCAAGTCCCAGAGAATAAATTAATTATTTAAGAAATATGATGGTTTACAAGTAGGAGAAATCCAAGTTGAGAATATAAACGTGACACTGTTTTCTACGGCTAATTGGCCAAATCAAAACCGTTCCTTGGGAAAGCAGTTTTAAATCCGTAATACTGTCTCACTACCTACAAGAGGGGAGTCCGTCAGTGTATTCTAGCCTGAATAGAATTTTGCAATTCATATTTCTGCTTACATACGTCATAGACAGCAGACGATCATATTAATCAGTTTGTTATTTTCACTCCGATCACGCCTATAAATATGAAGACCATGGAGGTGTGGCACAAAGTGGTCAGCTCAGGGCCGTGTGACACTCAACGCTCTAAAGCTGGAAGGAAGCCACATAACTAAGTGGTTAGTTCAGGACCATGTGTCTCTACACAAACGGAAGTAAGCCTCATCACTATTTAGCTCAGGACGATATGTCTCTCCACAAATGGAAGGTAATCTCAACACTAATTGGTAACCTCAGAAATACGTGTATTTCCACAAGAAAGCAATTAGGAAATTTTATGAATTTTAAAATCTTTTCTTATGTAATTCAATACCCAACTGGCATGACAAATACTTTAGACATTTTAAAGGAAGTCATTTAAGTTGCGGCATGATATTTGTAGACTGCTGAAATGAGAGTGAGGAAACAATAGCGCCTGAGGTGAGATCTAAAACAAACTGGGAGGTAGCAGATAAGATCCGGTCGACTGAATCCTTCAGAAGCATCTAAAATCTATGATGTAAAATGAACTAAGCTACGTAGACAATGGACTGTCCTCTGACATATATGCCAAGAAAAAAGAAGACACATAAAATGCATGTCGCTTTGCTGGTCTCTGCACAAAATATGTTTATAAAGTAGAAAGCTAATTTAGACTCCATCAAAAATAGAAATATGATTTTGTGTGTGAAAAGGGTTCATAAGCAACATTTTTACTGGTGGTCATAATACAAGATTGTTCTCTAACGTAGCCTATTGTGTCCTGTTACATATGAATTACAAAGAAACAGAGTGTGTGAGCTGGTACTGGGTAGTTCTGAGGACCGACATGAATATTTCTTGCCACTAGTTGTGAAAGTACAGTAGGAACAAGTCAGTGCATCACATAAAAGCCAAAAAGACCCTAACCACTCACAAAATCAAATAAACCATACAGAATTCGTAGTTTCCATCACAAATCTTGTTTGAAGTCAAACCATAGGCTACGACTAGCCATCGCATGACCTGCTGATACAAGGGCTTGGTTAAGAGCACCAATCCGAGACTATAGAATCATTTCCCAGGGATTATCAAAGATCATTTCACACAGTAACCAACAAAGGTGTGACAGCAAAAAATTAATTAGCAATGTCACAACTACAGTTCCAAAACACTACTGCATTAAATGTTTCAAAACAGGACATACACTTGTGGTACTTTGTAAGGTCAGTGACAATAATCACAATTTTGAAAGAATATTATATCACTACGTTATTTACCTATTATTATTATTATTAGCATAGGGCAACCAGTTAGATACATATATACAAATATATAGTATTTACAAATATACACAGACAAGAAACATGTTTTATAGCAGAATGTCCAGTTGAGTGATCCTCTGTATGGCTTCCTCTGTTGGTTCCGAAAAGTCACTCGGGCTACCTGTGTATGAACGTCGTGTACATTCACTTACAATATGGGGATCATCTGCCGAGATGCACCAAAGTCGCACTCTGGTGATGAGATATATTTCCACTTATAAAGGGCATCCCTGCATCGTCCATGATTTGTTCTCACCCGATTCAGAGTGGTCCAAATCTTACGCGGTAGATGATGTTTACCAGTAAAGATGTGTTTGTAAGGAACTGTCTGTGGCAACTTTCCAGCGACTTCTCCATTCTTCTAAAGGGTGAAAATTCCCATCAGCCAATGCGACAGCATCATGCAAAGATGGATGTCGTGACTCGAGCCTCGTTACCTTGAGAACAGGAATATCATCCAAAACAGGCAGTTGAGGGTTCATTTCTATCTTCTTGAACTCTCGGATGGTAGCATTTCATCTTTTTAAAACAGGTGGCATTTTACCTGACAGAATTGGGAGCCAATAAAGGGATGTGGACTGGATAGTACCAGATATTAACCGCAAGCTAGCATTCAGTTGAGTATCAATTAGTCTTGTATATGGGCTATCCAGCCAAACTGGTGCACAGTACTCAGCACACGAGAAAACCAGTCCCAAAGCAGAAGATCATGAAGTCTTTGCTGATGAACCCCAACTTGAGCCATACAATTCCTGAAGGATAATATTACGTGTTTTGAGCTTTCTGGACAGATTCATAAGATGTTGTTTGTAAGATAGTGTGCGATCAAGTGTAATCCCTAAATATATGGGATAGTTGCTATGCCGAAGTTCTTGGTGACAAAAACGTATGTGAAGTTTAATGCCAGCTTGGCGATTATTCAGGTGAAAACATGACACTTCTGTTTTGTTAGGGTTAGGACACAGTTGCCATTTCTTGAAGTATGTTTCAAGTGAAATCAGGTCTCTTTGTAGCACTTCTTCTGTCACACTAAGGTCTCGAATTTGAGTAGCTAGTGTTATGATATCAGCATAACAAAATGTTTGTGATGATATTTCTGGGAGATCACAGATATACAAATTGAACAGTAGGGGAGACAGTACCGATCCTTCAGGTAATCCATTTTTTAGATTCCTTTCTCTACTCGTACTATTTCCCATACACACTCGACATCTTCTGTCATCGAGCATATTGCTTATAACCTGCACGATGGTCCTACAGGGTACAATTCTGAGAAGCATGTAAATTAATCCTTCCCTCCAGACTGCGTCAAATGCTGCTGTAAGATCAATGAATACAGCTGAGGTCTTGAGTTGTTTCTGGAAACCTGCTTCCATGTGGAATGTCAGTGAAAGCACTTGATCGCAGCAGTTGCGATTTGGCCTGAATCCAGCTTGATCAACTGTAATACGCTGAAAAATAGTTGCGGTGATTCTGTTGTGGAATAGCCTCTCAAAAAGAAGGGCAACTGGTCTATAACTGCTTGGGTCATTGGCAGGCTTACCTGGTTTCAAGATGGAAATCACTTTCGTTCGTTTGAATTCTGCCGGGATTTGTCTGTTCTGTAGAAGGTCGGTAAAAAACCTTAACAGCCAACTTCTTGCATTCTTCCCTAAATGAATGCGAAATTCCGGATGAATGTCGTCAAAATCTGGAGCTGTACTTGGTTTAACGTCATTGAGAGCAGCATTGATGTCCTGCACCGTAAGCGGTTGTGAATACCTTGATGTGCGTGGTGTTCTTGATTCCAGAGTTTGGAGCTGGCGCCGTATGTATTTGGTATGTTTCTTATCTGATGGAGTTTGGGAAGTTAATAATAATGTTATTTGCTTTACGTCCCACTAACTATTCTTTTACGGTTTTCGGAGACGGCGAGGTGCCGGAACTTTGTCCCGCGGGAGTTCTTTTACGTGCCAGTAAATCTACCGACACGAGGCTGTCGTATTTGAGCACCTTCAAATACCACCGGACTGAGCCAGGATCGAACATGCCAAGTTGGGGTCAGAAGGCCAGCGCCTCAACCGTCTGAGCCACTCACCCCGGCAGAGTTTGGGAAGTTGTGACGATGTGAGATGCTACTTCATCCGGAGTAACTCCAGGCTGTTCCTTCACCAAATGTGTCCTTCCTCCAAGTTTTCTGCGGTGCCCCCAAGAACTTCTACTGGAATGAGTTAGGTCGATATTCTCCACTGTTTCAATCCACCGTTCTCTCCGGGTAGTATCCATGCTGGAAAGAAGTTCATCAGCTATGTCTTCATCACCAGTATGCAGATATTCGTTATAGAGTGCATCAGTCTCTGCATTCCAACCAGGGATGTATTCTTTTCTATGGCATACTCTTCTTCTTAGCCTCCATCATAACTGCATCTACGAAACGCTTGTAATTGTGCTTGGGAGCAATCCACCGAACACATTTATCCAGTTCAGTGGTGAATGTTGACAAGTTTGTTTTTCTGAAGTTCCTACGAGCATGTGGTATTGACCGTACAACAGGAATTTTGATGCCAATGTCCACTACAATGGGGCCATGTTGACTGTAGGGAAAATGTCTTAACACTTTACGACTGGTATGTAAGGGCTGTCCTGCCTCATTGCAGCTAACAAATCACAAGTCAGGATTGAAATCCCTATTTCATGCAGCTCATTGGAAAGTTTCCAAGAACCTTTGGGTAAAAAATCAGGTGGAGATTGTTCATTTCTGTCCATTCTACGAGTTTCTTTCCACATTCATTGTTATTCGAGTACTTCCATACTTCGTGATGGCTGTTGAAGTCACCTATATAAACTGCAGGGTGTTGAGCAGTCGGGAGTACAGTACCTGACCACTGTGCGTTTGGGGGTTTATAAATGTTAAAAATAGTAACATGTGCCACTCGCACAGTAACACAATGGATGTCTTCGTCTTTGTCGTTTTGAAAGAGCAGTGAGGCATCTTGGATATTATTACGAACATAAGTAGCTATACCATGTGCACTGTAATATGTTGCACCAAGAGCTGTGAAACCATTAATGAGGCCCCTTTTCGGAAACACTTCCTTATCGGCTGTATGGATTTCATGTATACCCACAACATCTATATTATTATTCAGGATAACTTTGGATAGGTAGTCACATTTTGCTCTGCTGATGATTTCTACGTTAAGCTCGAAAACATGGATGAAAGGTACGATGTTTCTTGTCTGGTAGCTCTGAGAAGAGCCATTTCCATGAAATACTTCTGCTATTGCTGGAGGATCTTTAAAAAGATAGGTCCAGCAGCAACAGTTATTGCTTTCTTAGCACCAACCGGGGGTCACGTGTAGGGCACTTTGAGGGTAAACCTACGGACGTGAAGCAATAATGTACCGCCTATTTATCTACGTTTATGAGATAATAAATTCACTTACTTGAAGAATTCTGAATTTTTTTAGGCAACCTGAACAAATTGAAAATTCCATTTGTACCTGTCCATTTTATTAGTTAATACTAATTGTGTAAGTATGTTTGCAATCATAACACTAGAAGCACCTGACTGACAATGAACACTAAAATGAATCAGAAAGTGTGACCACATCACTGGAATGAACATAAATCAATAGCACAATTTTTTATGCTTACAACAATGCACAAGTTTTATTTGAAAACTATGATACCGAAGATGTAGCATAACTGACCTCAAAGTTTCATTTCTACAACACATTATCTGCTTTGGCGTCCACAAATGGAGGAATCTGACTTAACACACAAGAGAACAGAAATGATCAGAAAAAAAGGAATCTAACCAAATAATTTCAAAATGACATTCTTCGAGTTATCACATTATTGAACTGAGCCATCATTATATTGATTAATGAAACTGATTATGTTAATTTGAAATATTTATTGTTTACAATGTACATAAAACTTAACAATTTCGAATTAGAAGATTTAATTTCTAATCTACAAGTATAGCTTTCTCTGTGTGCCACTGTTGGCATGAACGTATAAAAATATTACTCAGAATATCTGGAAGCAATAGTTTCAGATAGCATTTCAGATGATAAGAATGTGATGAACAAATGAAGCAGAGAAAGTGAAAGAAAGAACACTTTTTCATGGTTGCTTAAAGGTATTGTAAACAAATACACTTCGAAAATATCTAGCTTTACTAGAGATTCTTTTTGTAGATATATATTGAATAAAACTACGAGTACATGATGGAACATTAAATATGACCTTAAAGTTCCTGAATATTTTTGATAATTTTAACCAATAGAATTTTCAGATATTAGTGTTTAAATGTAACCTTGTAAAGACAGGATTGAACTGATGAACATGGCCATTTTGGAGATAAACCAACCACTACTGAACACAACTGTGAATAGGTACAACATATTCCATATTGTATAAAACTTGTAGTGTACGTACTTTGTTTCTTCTTTGATGTACGGCAACAGCTTTTCATCAGTTTGTTCCTCTATGAATATTTCCTCCTTAGTATCTTCGGAAGGCTGTCAGTAAGAAATAAGACAAGTAGAATAAAGAAGTAAGGAATAAAAATATATAGGCCTAAAATAGAAACAGCTGAGAAAATAAATTTCATAGTGGCACAAGAAGAGTATAATTAATTTATCCCCCATTTAAAAAATATATAATGGAAAGGAACAATCAAATGAAAATCCCATGAAATGCAAGAGAGGTGTCTACCTTGGTGGTAAATGGTACACAAAAATACATTATTATCAAGCACTAAATTTTAAAAGGACAGAGAAGAAGACAATTTCCTAAAAACAGTATTCTACAATTTTTGCTGTTTTTTTTCTATTAAGCACACAGCTCATCCTTAATAAATGTATAGAATTTACAAACTCTTACTCATAATGTTTTCTGTTTTACAAACATAATCAACACACATACCACCTGTGCAACTACTTCAAATAATACTATACAAATTCTATTAGGTTAAAAATTACATTGCATTTACTTATTTAATTTTTTACCCTTTTTGGAACCTAACTTGCACAATGACCTGCTGTGTTTTAACCTGAGTCCCTTTGGCACTGCTTTTCAAACAATTGATGAGATATAAGAACATGAAAAGGAACACACTGTTGGACAGCAGTAAACACAGTAGCATAGAAAGGGAGGAACATTGCAAATTTGTAAATTTAAAATCACCTACATATTTGTGAATATTCAGCAGAGTATATGTACACATACATGTATGGGTGGAGGTACTTCAATGTATATGAACATGTACAATTTTAGGAAAATAAATAATAGTAAGCAGTATCTCCGAATCATTACCCAATACCATTCCTTGCTTCTGTTTCTCTTTCTGTTGATCCCTAATTCCACAATGACTAGCCATTTTCTTCATCCTCTTATATTCATACTGCCCTGTTCCCATCTTCCTACATATGAGTTGACTTGTCACCTCTTTGTTCATTTCCATGTTCCTATATACTTTCTTTCCAAAAACACTTCACTGTAATATCAAATAATCCCACAGTACTCCTACCACTTTCCCAACAAGTGACAATGCTTAAATCAGAAGCATAGAAATATCCATCATCCCCCATCTGTACATCACATTAAGACCAAAAGCATAAATCAGTTAATGTCCCAATCAATGAATGAATCAATCAATGAATCAATCAAACAACAGCAATTAGGGCTGTTGGTTGTTTATATAGAAAAAAGATTGTGGAAATATATGAAACATATTATTACAATCACTAAATCATTTTCCTATAAGTGAACATTTGCCAAAATTTGTACCCTTGAATTCAAACTTATCTTCATGTTGTGACCTTTCCTACAGTTAAAGAACATGACTTAAATGTATTCATCAACTAATGTCATTCCAAGCCATCTCTCCAATGACATCTCAGAATATACTGCTTAATCAAACAACTTGTCTCCTTTCTCCAAGTCTCCCCAGCTGAAACTTTGCAACATCTCTGTAACACAACTCTTTTGTTAGAAATCACCTGCAAGAAATGGAGATATTTCTGTGGATCATTTCCTGTTCTCTACTCAAGTAATACTGGTGATGGTCTCACACTCTCATTGTGGCTTTGCTGGAGATTTATATGCCTTCTCCTTTACAACCCCTAAATAACCTCATAATCATATTAAGAGATCTGTAAATTTTATTTTCAATATGTTTAAATGATTACCATAATGAAGCTATATCCTTATTATGAATAGCTAGGTACTTACAGAGATCCTCATGAAGAAATTTCACCCATCAATACAATAATAAAACCGGAGAGGACTCTTTCTATATGTGAAACAAAGAAACTGACTTTTCACCATGTTTACAAATATAGCATTGCCCGATGTCCATCTTACAATATTGTCAAGGTCTTTTTCAGTTAGTCATAATCTTGAATCTTATTTATTACACAGAGCCTCATCACTTTTTTCAGTTCATTATTCATATTGTTTAATATATCAGAAAATAAAGGTCTCATAATACTGCCCTGTGGGACCCAATCCCATAATTGTTACAGGATCAAATAAAGCTTCACCTACTCTAATGCTCTGAGTCCTATTTTGTAGAAATACACCAGACGTGGCCAAATTATGATGGTAAAAGTTATATTTCTACCTTTATGTAAACTATCGACCTTTATAGCCTAATCCTTGAACTTGTTTGGAGGCAAAGTTTCCACTTGGGATATCCTGGTCCACACTATTGTATGTTTTTCATACAGTGGCTACAGTGAGAACCACAATGCAATTTCATTATTCACATGGTTTTGTGTCATTTTTGTTACTGAGCATGTTCTGTTGTTTATCTTTATTACCTGCATATTGTTGCTGTTTGGAAGTAAATAATGTGACCTATTATTAAGACTGTGCATTCTGTAAATTACATGTATTATTGATACTATTCAGGAGTTCAGTTGATATTTCTTAAGAGTGGTTCTAGAGAACTGTCAAAATTTGAGGTTATGGGGAGACGAAGAGACCTTTCGCCAAGAAAGGCATTGTCAGAGAGCTATTTCTTGAGAAATGTCAATCACAACAAGAAATAGATTCTAGATTGCAAATACCATAACAATCTGTAAGTAGAATTTTAAAATGTGAAGATAACGGGAAGACAAAATGTGATGATGATATTCTTGTTGTTTTAAGGGGCCTAACATCGAAAGTCATCGGCCCAAGACAAAATGGCAACAACGTGTTGGAAACTGTGTGCAGAAGAAGAAACCAAGCCCAAGGAGGAAGCAAAACTGATTAATTTGTCAGTAAACAACCGCAAGGTTACTAGTTTGGATTTACGTAAGAAATTAGAAGAGTATGGGTCATTTGTATTAGCCAGGACTCTGAGGCGAGAGCTGTTTAATGCTGGAATGAAAGCAAGATGACCTCAAAGCAAAGCGAAGTTTACACCTGCTATGGCTGTAAAGAGGTTCCAGTGTGCCACGACTCTCCAGAATTGGTCATCTGATGAATGGAAACAGGCAAGTCCATGACAGTTACTGTAATTCCTAAATTACCATTCATTATTCCATTATAACCCAATCTAAGTGATGTAACCGTACAGCACAGTAAATGTATGAAATTCTTCTTTTAAACCATACAGCTTATTGCATTTAATGCTAGTCTTATTTGTTTTATTTATTTCAGGTTTGCTTTAGTGACGAATCGGTATTTCCTGTCATAGAAGAGACAAGTCAAAATGTCAGAAGATAAGGAGAAGCATTCCATCCAGATTGAGTGAAGCATCCAACTTTAGTGATGGTCTGCAGTGTGTTTTCTTGGTATGGCTGTGGACGATTATATATTGTAGAAGGAACTATGAGACGTGAACAGTATAGTATTAAGAACCCGTTTGGTAGCTCAGGTGCAAGAGTAATTCGGCCAAAGTGAATTTATTTTTATGCAAGATAAGATTTTTATGCAAGAACAAAGCCTAGAAACATTCCAGACATGAACCCCATAGAATATCCTTAGAAAATAGCAAAGAAAAGTCCAAAAAAGTATAACGACAGAAATTGGCTTGATTGAGAAGCTCGGTCAGATCTGGTGTCATGATGACGATTTAAAGAGTCAGTGTAAAATACTGTTTGAGGGTATGCCCAGTCTAATCAAGTCGCTCATGAAAGCTAAGGGGGTGCATAAAAAGTACTAATGTCATCAACTTTAAAATTGGTAACATCTTATCTGTTCAATTCTCGAATTTTTAATGTTTAATAATTTGGCCATATCTTTATAGTCACCCATTTAGCCACTGTTTTATCTATCCCGACCGCACTAATTTTTTGTCAGTAGTTTCCCGAGATCTACTCTAAGAAAATCCTTGGATATGTAAATCGTGATACATTTGACTTCCTGAATCTAATATATCTGCTATATCATGCTGGAATCCACAAGATGAGCTTCAGTGGAATAATGTTTCCTAAATCTGAACTAACTTATATCAAGCGAGTTGGTAATTTCTTAAATGTGTATAACATAATCAGAAAGAATGCATTCCAAGAGCTTGCATGCAACACAAGTCAAGACGACTATTGTGTAATTACTAGCCCTAAGTTTAGCACATTTTCTCTATACACAGAGTGCTATTATACTAAGCATTCATTCATCTGGTATAGCTGTTTCATACATACTCTAATCAATATCTCAAAGAACTGACTTTCGTATATGCCAAGAAATTTTACCCATCCCAGCAGCATTTCTAGTTTTAAATTTTTGTGTATTACCTTCAATGTTCAGTATAGTGGATATTGTAAAGTAATTTCAAAGGATTAGGTGAAATTGTCAACTGCGTCAGGTACTGCAAAAGGACATGATCATACCATTGGTGACATATCCTATGCGTCACGAGTGACGGCTGCGATGCCCACCGACTAATGTAGTATACACATTCCCATGCTGTGTAATTGCTACTTCATACCTTTCTAAATCTATCAACATTCAACACCGTACACAGCAACAAGCCGTAGTAACACGGCTGAAAGTAATTCCAGTATCAAGGAAGACAATGTACACTGCCGGCTGGTGCTCTCAGTGCTTTTCAATTAGCATTTTGGCAGTGAAAATTGCATGAGTTGTTCCAACACCCTTAATGAAGATGCATTGTATAGCAACAATGCCGGCGATTTCACCCAGTCAATAATGAAGGCTACTCTAAAAGATAATCTCATGTACAATTGGGTGCAATTTGGATGGTAATTTGCACATTCTGCTGAATCGTCATTTTGCTCAAAAATAGACACAAGGATGTTTACAGCCCAATGACTGGGAACAGAGCCAGAGTCAACTCTGGCACTGAAGAAGCTTGTCAGCCAGTTGATAATGAGTTCTTTAAACTGCCTCATCTTCCAAAGATACAACAAGCAAAGTCTCTCACTGAGGGACAAAGGAAAAGAGACAACAATCAAGAAAAAGCTTTATCACAATAGTTCTATGAACTTTGACTGTCCTACATCAACACAGATCTATCCATATTAAGAAACAAAGTACAAATTTATGTGAAGATAAACCGACGTCCAGAATTATCGCATGGAATATTTGGAAGAGAAGTGTACGAAAATACTAATCAATTGCAGGGTATATGCTGTAAACGGGAATCATGCATCAAAGGTATCTGGGCATAGAGAAATACTCACGGGTCAATTTATCTCCAAAATGAGGAGACTGGGTTGGATCAAACACATTTCAATGACACATGGGTGAAATATCAATTAAGAAATAGTAAATGTAATGATTATCATTATTTTACTGTAAAACCAATTATAGTATTAACATTAACAGCTAAACGATAGCTGGGCATCTCAGAGAAGTTAACTGTTAATAATGTAGAATGACACTGCGTAAGCACTGTACAAGTCTACAGATAATTTCACCTTAAAATTCTACACAACAAACTATACTGAAAATGCGATTTTCACACCACACACAGGATTTCTGCAAACCAATTTTACTAATTCAACAAGGCATCAATAAATCAAAATAATGCACTTTTAATACTTCTGTATAATTAATACAGCAGTATATACTGTGGAAATAAATCTTTCATCTACAACACACTGCACCCGAAAATGGCATAATTGGAGTTAAAATTGAGATTGCCGCAAAAGCTTAATTTAATTCGGTCAATGGGTCATTTAACAGCTCTGGTGAAGGCCAAGATCTGATAACCTTGGAGAAATTCGCCTTTAAGCTCATAGCTGCATGGTCGTGTGGCGACCCGTCCCTATTTTCTTATTGGTGAGGAGGTTAACATGCGACAGATATGAACAGTTAAAATTTTCAAGGCTAACACCGCCCGGCAAGTTTTCAGAATTCTTCACAAGACCAGTTTTGAACCATGATACTATAAGAAGACGTGAAGAAATGTATGATTGGTTTCCTACTAATCAAACCTTCTAGACTGAGGACTGATAAAATCAGTGTGAAACCGACGCTCAACTTACTCAGATTTTACTCTACTGTTTTCATACTGCTCTACTTTAAAGCACAACTTCACTTCGCTTTCCCACTATAATTCGACAAGATATTCAATGCCAAACGTCGTTTATTAGCCGTGATGTCTTACAAAGGGAACACATTATTTCGTCTTCTGCGCGACATAACCACTACAATATTAATTCCAGAACACGTGTGGGGTGCAAATCATCTGAACCCGCAAGTTACCTGTCGACTGACATTTAAATAGGCATGGTTGGAACACATATTAATGTGCCATTTTAGTTTCAGTATGTGTCAGTATGTGTATATGTGTGTGAGTGGAAGCCTACTGTTACAAGAAGCCTGCAAGACAATGAACAAGGGGAATCATCATGCCGCTTGCAAGAGGAATCTCTACTTTCATCATGGTGCACTTTGCAAGGGATATTACTTCCGGAATGTGCCACTAAAAGGGGAGATCCCACGACACCCTAAAGGGTGCTAAAGGGACCAAACGTGAGACGTTGCCAGCCAGGACTTAATCAACTTCCATCATAAAAGGTAGAGAAACCTTTTAATATTAATTTCCTTTTCAGAAGGACTTCATTCTTGAAATAATATCTTCTATTATTTTGTGTTGTTACAGATTCTTACCGCTTCTCATCTACTTATTGGTGTTGGTAAATTTTGTGAATGACTGAAATACACTCATGTCCATAAAATCCAGAGCACCTTGAAAGACTAGGAATAGGAAGTTCATATTCACAGGACATATGCATTAGTATGTTCTGAAGAAACGATTAGCATTTGAAACATGCCGATCCTGAGGTTCAAGGTCTACATCGATATCCCTGCGCACAACCACGGACTCGTAAATTGTGCCTGCGGCTCTCGTTGTCACTATAAACCAAAGGTAATGGATCAGCGTGACTTGGGCAGACGTGCCTGATGCCTCGCAGACGTATGCAAGAAAAGTATTGTCAAGTTAGTGAGTTTGAAAGAAGGCGATTTGTTGGCATGAGAGAACGTGATACATCTATCTGGTAAACTGCAGCTTGTGTGCGAAGTGTGTCGGCAGTGCAGCGGTTGTGTACAGAACGTTCATAGAAGGTCGTAGATCACAACGAGATGGGTCCGGTCACACCAACCAGAGAAGATCGACACCTCATCCGGATGGCATTGCAGAACAGATTTGCGTCTTCCCCGGCTCTGGCGCAACAGTGGAACAGTGGAACACATCGTTCACTACCAGGAGTGACAATCCGTCCCCGTTGATTACGATATGGGTTACCAGCGCGTCTTCCACTTCTCCGCCTAACTTTGACCAATGTGCATAAACATGCTAGACTGCAATGATGTATGAAACGACGTCACTGGGGACAGGAATGGCAGCAGATAGTGTTTTCGGACGAATCCAGGTCCTTTCTGTTTGAAAATGATGGCCGCATTTTGGGTCGCCGCAGACAGAGGGGGAGAGGCATCACACTGACTGCTTTCACACAATACATACAGCGCCAACTAAAGGCGTTATGGTGTGGGGTGCTAATGGGTACAACCACAAATCAGAGTTGGTGTGTGTCCAGGTCAATGTTACCAGTTTGACCTACGTGAATGGCATCCTGCGAATTTAGCCACACCCTTTCTGCACAACACCCCAGACGCCTTATTTCAGAAGGTCAATGCGCGACCACATGTCGCTGCATGAACACGTGCTTTCTTGTTGTCACAGAATGTCAGACGGTTGCCCTGGCCCACCTGATCACGGACTTGGCGCTAATTGAAAATGTGTGGGATATGGTGAAAGGACGGGTGTGGAGCTCTGACCCAATGCCAACCACCAAAGATGAACTGTGGAGCCAGGTGAATGCAGCATGGATGGCTATAACCCAGGACCCCATCTGTGCCTTATACGTGTTGATGCCATCACACATGGAATAAGTTATCAGTGCCCCTGGAGGACTCAGCGCCTAGTAGGCAACGGGGCACATGCCGAATCTGGGGTACTGAAATGCTAATCGTTTCTGCAGAAAATACTAATGAACATGTCCTGTGAATATGAACTTCCTACCTCTAGTCTTTCAAGGTATTCTGTTGTTTATGAAGATGAGTGTACTTCTAAGAGTTGAAATGTGTTGATATTGTAATAGTTCTATTATTTGAATTTCATTAACAACGTAGTGCATTAACAATTAAGTGTTAAAAATCACAGACCAATTTGTTTAACTTAGAACCTAAAACACCAACAGGGATGAATACGGTGCATTCCTTTGTGAATTTTTTACATAATATTACACCTCATCTTGCATAATTTCATCAATGAAGTATAAATTGTCACCCAAATGTTACTTATATACATTAGGAACTAAACTGATGATATAAAGGTAAGTTATGTTAAAAGTAATGAACGTGGATGTAAATGAAGGAGTGTTAATAATAGGCTTTAATAACATACGATGCTCTATTTAAGAAGGCGGTTAGTGCTCAATGGAAATAGCCTAGCCTTCTTAAGTGACAGAATGGAATGATAGCTCATATTTATGAACAGTGAGGAAGTAGCAACCAATATTGCATTATGGAGAGTATATTATTGAGCATATGAAGCGAACAGCACAGTTTAAGGTAATATATCACTCTCTGTGCTCACTCAACAACACCAAGCTTGTCTAATTAAGGAAACGTATCTAATTAATGCAAATATTAAACCATTATTAGGCTATCTTCTATAATGTGGGAAGATAGATTGACAAATAATCTTAATGTGCTAAAGTGATCATTCTTCTAGTTATTCGATCATAATTCTTATAGCGAGAGAGACATAAGTTCTCGAATGTTCAATAAATGATGAAGAACACACGTAATGTAATAATCATGCCTAACTAAAATGATTAACCTCACATGACCTAACTTTTGGAGGGTTGGGGTATTTGAAAAGTAGGGCTTAGCCAAGAATGCAAACTTAACCTAACATGCATGGATTCGACTCGAGGCCTAACATCACAGGCCATGGACTCAACCCTAGGCTTAACCTTACAAGGTCATTACCTTTACAGACTCAAGTTTGATGTCCAAGAGTGCTGGCTTAAGCTATCAAGCACGGATTTTCTGCCCGGCTTAACCTTACAAGGGCGTTACAGACTCGAGTTTGACATTCAACCCCAGGCTTAACGTAACTAGACAAGATGAGACATGGTGCATGGGCTTTAGGAGCTGTGCTTCGTAGTGCATGGCGGCCATTCACATTATTTTAATAAGACAAGACAGATGGTGTAAAGCTTATTACATGTGCTTTATTCATGGGGGCATAACGCGAAAAGTTGACATCAGGTCATGGAGCTAAGTGACTGCAAAAGGCCAAAAGGGCTACAAAATAAAGGGCAAAAAGGAATGAGCTATGGTCTAGGGCTCAGATCTGAATGTGGAACAAGATGATGGTATGGGACTGTGGAGATGGTGAAAGGTTTAACACATGTGCACTATTCATAGGGACAAACCTCTATAAAGCTATTTCAAGGTCCTCAAGCTGAGCGGCTGCAGAGTCACAGATGTTGTTGCGTAATGTACTGCTGGTTTTTAGTGTTTGGAACTCTAAATGTTTATTGTAACAATTCGAGCTCTGATATTTGAATTTTAGAATTATTCCAGAATTCCTTTTTTTTGCTAGTTGTTTTACGTCGCACCGACACAGATAGGTCTTATGGCGACGATGGGACAGGAAAGAGCTAGGAGTGGGAAGGAAGCGGCCGTGGCCTTCATTAAGGTACAGCCCCAGCATTTGCCTGGTGTGAAACTGGGAAACCACGGAAAACCATTTTCTAGAGTTCTAGAAATATAATACTGCTGATATCACTTAAGAGATTAAAACTTAAGCGTTCAGAACATCATAAAAATGTTCACTACATGTGACTGGGACTGCTGAGTATCATGCTAAGTATATGACTGCACGCTGAAAGTTTCTATTTAATTCTAAACACCTAACATTTGAGCTGCGTCAAATTAAAAAATTCCCCACACCGACTGGAAATCTAACTCAGCAATCTTTCCGTTGGACTGCTGTCTACCATAGTAACTAAATTATTGTGTGTTAAGTACAGAAACACCCAACTTTTGAGCTACAAGAAATGAAAATTTCGCCGACCCGACTAGGATTTGAACCGGGACTCATTTACTTGGGAAACAAACAACCATGCTAACTGAATGACTGTACATTAACAGCTTATGTGTTTCACTGAAACACCTAGTTTAGCGTTACAAGATTCAAAGGAAAAATCACTAGCAATACTAGGATTTGAATATGGAGCACGCTTGGACCCAAAGCTGAAGTGCTATTCAAATATCTAACTCCAAAAATTCAAACTTCTAATTCTGAGCAAAGAAAACAATCGCTGATTTGGGTTCTCAAACCTGGAGCTAACTTCGACTCAGAACTAAAGGTCTTAAGTTCATAAGAAGAAAAAATGTTGAAAGACCTCAACCTGACCCGGAGTCGATGACAAGCTTTTCTTTCACTGAAGACTAAGTGTGAACGATTGGCACAAACTATGTTAACTGAATGTGGAAAGAGAATGCAACAAATTTTGTATTAAGTAAGGTCGTGACACATGTACGTCTCAGCAAAAATGAAATTGATTGTAGGAATATTCTGATTAGACTTGGAAATATTTGCTGTGACATGAAATACAAAGTTCATTGTTTTTGCAATTAGCCTAGTATGCACATCTTAGAAAAAGAACATTGGCGGTACGAGCAAGTTGACCAGACTTGGAGGTAACTTAATTGCTAAGACAGCGAACACAAAGTTTATTGTTCACGCATCGAACTGTGGGCTGCAGATTTGAAACCTGGAGATGTGTAATTTCCTGCTGAAATGTTTACATCACATTTATTTATTTGTCGTGTCAGAAGTACAAAGTAAGAGAGACAAAAATTAAACCAAAAAAATTTAAACATTGGTTGACCAAAAATTGGCCACGACAAGCGCATTTGGAGTTGCTCTCATTAGATCTTTAATGGTACAAGTGGCTGGAGAAGATGGACACAGTAGAAGATGTTCGTTAGTCTGCTTAGTACCACACTTGCAGTAAACTGTCTCCACAGGAAGGCCCCATTTCTGTAGGTTGGTCTTGCATCTCGTGGTACTGGAGCGTAATCGATTGAGAGCCTTCCATGTTGTCCACTTTTCAGAATGTCCAGGAGGAAGTTCTTCCTTTGGAACCATCCATTCTCTCAAATGTTGACATGGCACCTTACATTAGAGCAGGGAGCAATTAAAAAATCCCCAGGCCACCTGGTAATCAAATTCAGCACACTTTCCCTTGGACTGTTGACTATCATAATAGCTAAAGGATTCAATACACACAACCATCGAGCTAAAATAAATTAAAAATCACCGACCAAACTAGGAATCGAACCAATGGCTTCTTTACATTGGCAAGAAACAAGAATGCTAACTAAAGGACTGTACATTAAAAGCTTGTTTGTTTAATTGAAACACATCAAATTCGAGTTCCTTTCACGGGGGGGGGGGCAATAATAATATTCTCTTTACGTCTTACTAACTACACTCGAAAGTTTGAAAAGTTTGCAATAATAATTTTGAAGCTCAAAACTGCTTTCATGCTGAATAGTCAACGTTCACGCACAATAAGAAACTTTAAACTCTTGAGCTACTCAGCTCCGCAATGAATTTGCTAAGTGCAGAAATTTCAATCCCCGCTTTAAACAATTTTTCAAGATGCCAATGTGCCAGAATTTAGTCCTGCAAGCTTTCCTCCATGTGCCAGTAAATCTAACGAAACAAGGCGGACGTATTTGAACACTTTCAAATACCACTGGGCTGAGCTAGAATAAAACCTGCCAAGTTGGGGTTAGAAGGCTAGCGCCTTAACCGTTTGAGCTACTCAGCTCGGTTATTCAATTATTAAGTACCATAAAAACCACACACTAATAATAATAATAATAATAATAATAATAATAATAATAATAATAATAATAATAATAATAATAATAATAATAATAATTTGGAGAATCCAACCCACAAACAAATGTTACAGTTTTCGTGTTTTTATTGTTGGCGAAAAACATTACAAAATGGGGATCGGGATAAGGTTAACTATGCAGGGAGCCACAGCTGAGTATTCCCTAACACTACTGATGAATGGTATAAGGAGAAGAAGAAGAGGAGGAGGAAAGGCCAGGATGAGGAGAAGAAGGTGAATAAGAAGAAATCTGTCGCTCAACAAGCTCGTTTCATACAGATATTTTTAGCACATACTTTTAAATCTTCCTCGGTTTGATATCCCTCTGACCTCCTGCAGAAGGAATTTCCATTCACGGCTGGCCACAACAGTGAAGGAATTATTGTAGGTAAATGATTTTTGCTTAGGAATAGCGAGCAATATCGAGCTCAGCGCTCTGGTGTCTTTATCATGGTGTTCAGAAAGGCTATGAAATTGTTCATACAAGTAAGATGGGGATTGTAACCTAAGGATTTGATGCAATGAAGTTAGGGTATGCAGCTTGCGTATGTCTTCAAGGCGTAGCCATCCGAGGTCGACATAAGACTGGGTAAAATGATCTGAAAATTTCAGATTAAATATAAATCTTACACAGGCATTCTGTGCACATCGTAGTTTATCCCGAAGCTCGGTTTTCATGCCTTTGTAAACTACGTCACAATAATCGAATATTGGAAGAACGAGGGTTTCAACTAGTATCTTCCTTAAACTGAATGGGGAAAGTAAATTTGAAATTGTTCAATAGGCGCAGCATCGCGAAAAATCGTCTACTCACAGATATTCTCTGATCCGTCCACGAGAAGTCCTGTTCAATGACCACTCCGAGACTTTTCAGAGTAAAGCTTGCTTTTGAAGTCATACCTGAGGAGTGGGCATGCAGTAATTAGTGGAAATAAGTCTTGAGTGGGCAACTGCTATGGTTTGGGATGTTTTGGGTTTAAAATAAGTCCATGCTGGGAAGATCATTAGCTTATGGCTTCTAGTGTGCCGTATTCATGTGTGACATGCTACAGCGCAAACAAAAACCAACTAGCACGAGGTCCGGAAACATGGCGCCGGAGCAGTTTAGACGAGGACTGGTTTATAAATGTCGAATACGCAATGAAGTGATTGTGAAGAAAGGACTTTACTTTCATCTCTAAGCGGAGAAAACGTGTATATATGTGTAAATATTGTTAGAATTAAATCAAATGTAAAATGTAGAATGTATGAAAACAAGACGAAACCAAAGATTGAACACATAGGGTAATGTTACGGAGTATAAAATATCGATATTTGTTAATAAGAACGGTAGCGACATCTAGGTGTTAGTTGATGTAAGTAAACACCTAAGATAGAGTTCCATATCTAGTATCTAATTTTGTTATTCTATGACTTGTGTAAAACGTTAAAAGTATTCTTGTTCATTGTTAATGTCAATGTGATGGTAGTATGGAAATGATACGTAAAAATTAGAAATTGTATGCAAAAGGAAGTTAATAGGGGATATGTATATGCAGTTAAACGAATGCACCTGGCCTAAAATAACGGTGATATGCTTATGATTGTATAAAGGCCAAGCCATTACAGAAGGAGCAATACGGTATATAATAGAGATTGTCCGCATCGTAAATAACTTCATATAATCAGAACTGTATGCGTAATTGATTTACTAGTGGCTCTGTGTGTTGTCAAAGAACTAATATTAACCTTTTTCAGGTGTAATCTGCATGAGTCTAAAATGATGTTGTCAGAAATGTATTCAAGAAGTACTAATTCACAGGAGAGTATGGAGTGCTAAATCATGTACGAGTAGGTCCAGCTGAGATGATGGAGTGGATACCGGGATGGATAACCTAAGCCAGTGATTCATATAACCCTGGCCATTCAAGTCAGTAACTGCTTTCCATTATAATGATGTCTTTTTACTGTGTGCACTTTATTTGATGCAACATGCATCTGTATTTTATTTTAGTTACTAGTTTCTTTAATGTAGGTAGTAATGTATATGTAGTACATGTTCTGAAGTAGTTCGCCAAAACGTAATAGTAATTACACCTCGAGCGGCGTGATATTATGTTATTTGGTATATAGGAATTCTCATATGCGTTTGGCGACTCGGCATTCGAAATGATACGATACCATGCGAGTGAATGAATGGTTATGTTAGTGGATGACTTCGACATCGCTTATATTATGTTGTAGTGCCGTGATTACTGGAAAACACGAGCCTATGTACACATATGTAACAACATTAACATAGAATCAGCATATTTATCGCGAAGCTAACCTTGGTGATGCAGGTAAGTGGCACAAATGTAGTAATGTTGTGAGTAATGACACTAGTGTGAATCAACGTGAGATAATAATAATAATGACAATGATGATGGTGTGAGTGTCAAATATATTAAGTACCTGCGATGATGGTGGTCATTGTGTTGATGAATAATTCAAGTGTATTAAGTGCTTGTGGTGGTAATAGTTATTATGATGATGAATAATAAAACAAGGGGATGATATCGCGATATGCCACTGATGTGTGGGTTAGCTTACATAAAATTTAGTGGTTGAAATAATGAAAAGTGCTGTGCTGTGTGGATTATTTAATAAGATGGGAGGTGACAATGAAGATTTATCTTGATGTCGCTACATAGAACGTATTGTTTAATTGCGTTATGCCAGTGTGAAGTTAGATAAAGCAAAAGGAGGTGTAACACTCGTATATAAGCTAATGCTGAAATTGTAATGCCCTGGTATAAGATGATGTTAAGGTTATAATACTCTTATATGATTGAATGCTGGGATCGTAATGTTGATATGTAAGTGTAGGGTAAGATGGTAAGGCAGATAATTATTAATTGCGATGAGATGTCGGTCACAATTGTCCTATCGATTATCGTTACGTTTCGGATGTCATATTCAAAATTTATGTCAATCATTAGGGTTTTTAGTCAGTATGACGGCGACGTGTTTGAGGCGTGCATAAGGCTTACCACGCGTACAGCTTCGAGGATATATGACGTGATATTAATAAGTTAGATGTTTACTTCATGGACATGGTAGTTTAGTAGATGTAGTAGAGATGTCGTATGTGGTTTTATTAACATTTGAGTGTATATATTCTTGTCCTTACGTATATTATCTTTATTTATTTTATGCATTAGCATTAAGGTAACATGATCCTCGAAGGTATGCGCGAGGATGGACGTGTAATTATTGTCGCGTTGAGGCGAACCTCATCAGGACGTACGAGTTAGTTAAGGTGGTGATGATTTTTTATTTTAATTAGGTTAGGCATCACATATAAAAAGACATTATTATCAGCTGAATTTGACATGAACGAGATTCTTTTATTGAAAATCAGACATCAAATCAAAACTGAAGGAATAAGAATACCTAAAACTTGTGGAGTAAAAGAAAGAACACGGTCATAATGGTAATTTTCCAGGTTTAGGCATGTTATTGAATAAATATAGAATTAGGTTTGGAATTTCAAATAGCTATTATAAAATGAGGAATGATCAATTTGAAATCACTGCATTATGTTGAATCGGGTATAAATTAATTAAATTACGACAGCCGTTTTATGTCATTACCAATTTGTTTTTCGGTAATATTTGAAATCTGGGTTATCCTTTGGTTTCGTCTTAACTAGTAGGATCATTTATATTAATAAATATAATCCGATCCAGAATATCTCCATTTTTTCATTATAAAATAGATATACATGGCCTTACTTATAAAATTAATTCAAATTCCAAGATCATATTTGGTATAATCTATTTTAATTCAAGACAAGGTCTCGATTGTTACAAGCATGTCATAAATTATGAAAATAGGTGATGCAAACATAACGGCGATTGGCTTAGAAACTTTAATATAGAAATTTGATAATAAGCCGCCTGATAGGATTCCGAATCCAATTTTCCACCGTTGATGCGATTTCTATTCACCGGAACATATTAGCTAGCTGAGGCACATACAAAGTCCGGTGATCCTATGAAACAGCCCCACAACAATAAAAGAACCCGTCAAGACCCTGGGTGTAGAGTGCTCCCAATGCTAACCTATGGGGCAATGCCACGAGGAGGGCGTACTAGATCCATGCTAATTTCGTCGATTGCTTCCGAAACGTCCGTTGGTTTTGCATGGATATACAATTGTACGTTGCCAGCAAAAATGTGACATTTACAATGAGTCAGCTGTTTAGCTAAGTCATTGATATAGACAGAAAGTGGCAAGGGAGCTAGGGTTGACCCTTGTGTTACACCTGTTTTTACATATTGCCACGAAGAAAAGGTACCCTGATTGACGATACTTTGGTGACGTTCGCGTAAATAGGCTCCCATCCATTTCAGAGTACTGTAGGAGAACCCTAGGCGATAAAGTTTGGATAGGAGCAACTCATGGTCTACAGAGTCAAATGCTTTGCTGAAGTCCAACAATACTAGAATTGTCAGCTTTTGCTCATCAGTAGCCTCATCACTCACGCTTAGTAAGGTAGTACATGTACTGTGATTTCGTCGGAAAGCTGACTAGTGTGGGTCTAGTATGTCGTGGTCGTTGAGATAGTTCGTGATTTGATTATGCACAATGTGTTCGAGTCCTTTGGCTGTTATAGACAGTATATTATTAGGTCTGTAGTCACTGTTTAGTCTAGGAGATTTTGTTTTTTGTAACGGATGTACCAGGGCCATTTTACAGACAGTTGGAAATACACTGTTTTGAAGGAAGAAGTTGTATATGAATGTCAATACTGGAATAATGGTGTCGATAATTTTCTTTATCATTATAATGCATATGTTGTCCACCCCTGTGGATTTAGTTTTAATTTGCAAGAAAAGCGCTTTCACTTGCAGAGGTGAGACATAACTACAATAAAATTTGTCTCTGCCTATGCGTAGTGGGTTGTAATTTGCACTCAAAAGATTTTCTTTTGCTTCTTCGTTTAACTGAACATAGGAAGACATTAAGTGATTATTGAATTCATCAACAGAAAACTCCAAATCGTCTACCATGTTCGGTTTATTTAGTCCGAATTGTCGGATTGACTTCCATAAGGTGAGGTTTTATAAGGTCATGGGCGTACGATAGTCGAGCGTTTCTTACTGTATCAGCCGTTTTAATACATAGTCATTTGTAATAAAGTTTTCCTCTGTCGGGTAATGTTTATATTTCCTATGAGCTGCATCCCGCTTGGCCATCATTACTTCTAATATTTTTTATCCACGGAGGAGTCTTTTAAAGATGCGTGCTGTTCATAGAGGGGCGTGTTTGTCAAAAATGTGAAACATCATGTTATTGAAAGGGTTGACCATGTTGTCAATGTTAGTTGTATGAGTTATCTCCTGCCACAGCATCGAAATAGCGTCTTTCAATAACTTTTCGATGTCAATATGGCTATAGTCTCTGTAAGTCACATATTTAGGTTTATGTTTGGGGTATTGCAGTGCGTAAGACATAAAGATAATGTCATGGGCTGACAGTCCGGGAGGAGATATCTGGCCATGATGTAATACTCTGTCAGGGCTGTTCATTACTATTACGTTCAGTAGTGTGTATGAAGTTTTAGTGTGGTGAGTGGGAGAAAGTAGGAGGATCGCCATACCGCATGCCAGAAACATGTTCAATAGATGGGTGGTTTTGGAAGGATCTGAATCTAGAAGGTTTGTATTGAAGTCTCCCATCATTATAACATGTTTGTACATAGGTTCTGTTAAGATCTGTCTCTAAGTCATTCAGACGGTGAGCTTTAGGTGGCTTGTATACAGCACCTACTAAGCATTTCACAGTAGAGACCTGTATCTCTATGAACATGTACTCAGGTTTTCGCTCATACGGTTGAGGAGACTGACTGATAATTTGAGGTATCAAGCACGAAGAGACAAAGCACAGACCCCACCTCTCCCTTTGCCAAGTCTCTCATTCCTCAGAAGGCAGTAACCAGGTAATTCCAGATTCTTAGCCTGCTGTTTGACTTTGAACCAACTTTCACTGCATAAGATTATATCAAAGGACAGTAGTATGAAAATCGCTTTTAGTTCATGTATACGAGCTTGAGAAACTAAACTCTTTGCATTAAGGTGACATGTGAAGTGCGCTTTTATGTCTATTTAGGGCTGACTGGAGAATGTGTGTTGCAGCTTCAAGGAGTGGGGATTGGGTCAATGGACTAGCAGGTAGACAGGTTGAAGGGATGGATTGGGAAGGGGAAGTGTGACAAGGGAATGTATTGCTATGGTCATAGGGAATACGGCTGTGGTATGCATTGCCAATTAGTTAAATAAAATTAACTAGAACACAGCATGCGACTATATCCTATGAATGGTCAGCAATTAACATATTTTAGATAGTGAAATTGGCCGTAGTAGTAATAATATAAATAATAATAATAATAATGTGCAACAGCAGATTAGGCATACAGAATACACAAGTAGGAGCTTATTGTACATAGTGTTGGTGTGAGATCTATGTGGACGTAATATGGAGGCCTAACTTAAGTTAGAACCAGTTAGGAAAATTAATAAAAAGGGTAAGTAGATGGACAGGTGGTAGGATCAGAAGGGAGATAAGCAAATAGATATTTAGATAAATAGATAAATAAATACAGTAAATGGATAGAAAAGTAGAGAGCTAGATACATAGATAAAGCTACTTGAAAAAACTAGGTTCTCAGCTGTGACTTATGTTGAAAGATGGGAGTGGACTCACATTGCCAAGTGATAAGGCAGCACTGCAACAGAAGCTTATGGCATAGGAAGTTCCATTAACTGGCACACTCTTAATTTCATCCCGTCGGCATTTTTGATTACGATGTCTCCTGAGTAAGTCAAAGTGTTTGTACAACCAAAATGCTGAATTGCCATTTTCAAGATGGACATTCTGATAGCCATTAGATTTTCATGGATTTTCGTGGATGAGCCTTTAGTTTCCTTTTCCTAGTGAAGATATCCTGACATGAGCGATAGGACAACAATTTCACTAGGATAGGTCTCATTTTCCTTGGTGATCGAGGTCCTGCTCCGTGACACCTATCAATGCCATTAAGTCTAACATCTACACCTACTGCTATGCACACGTTCAGCACTGGTTCATCACAGCTTTCGTTCGAACATTCAGAGATGCCGAAAATTCTTACATTACTTCTGCTGTATTGCTCAAATGAATCATACTTAGCATCCCTATCCTTCAGTTTGTGGATTTCTGTCTCCTTCTTATTAAGTTTTTTAGGTAACTCTGAAAGTGTTCTGATATTAAATTTTAAACTTTTTTCAAGTTCTTTTATGACCACTTCTGTTATGCAGGTCAAAATGGCCTGCACAATTTTTTCAAGGAAGCTGTCCGAATTAATGAAGTCGTCCACACACATTTCATGAGGCAGCGTATGTTGGCAGCACTGGTAGTGGCTGGGCTTCCAACTCCATTGTTTCGGTGGGCCATTTTCTTTACAATGAAAATTTGGAACAAAAAGAAGATCAATACCGACAAAACATGTGGGTATATACAAATGTAACATTTCTGCAAGTTTTTATCACTTCCACTGCTGTATAACACCTTCAAATCACTTGATTACTGTGGAGCCTCATTCACAAACGTCCATCACCAAACATTTCAACAGATAGGTTAGAAACTATACATGGTGCGGCCTGAACGGTGTCCTGATGCATTATACATTTACACAAGGTTTACCTACATCAGTACGTTTAATAATTGTAATAATAATAATAATAATAATAATAATAATAATAATAATGAGCACTAGAATGAGTATTAAGTTTCAGTGAATTTCACACTTTCCTGCTTTCTTGTTGTTGTTGATGCTTGTTGTTTTAAGCGGCCTAACATCGAAGGTCATCGGCCCATTTCCTGCATTCAGTCAGTGTTTTTTGTCAGTATATACATTTTACGAGGTAGTGACTATCGCACATGTCATTTCAAAGTAAACAAACAGTCATCCGTTGGGTTGTGGTATTTTGTCTATACGCAAATTTTGTTGTGGAAGCAATGTATTTAAGCGATTAGAAAATTGAGAAAGCAATGTAGGCCTTGCCATTCCCCAACAACACAGAATATACAATAGTAAGCAGATCAAAACATTGAAAATTTGATCGATCAGTCGATCAATCATAGTCGCTACTGCTTGCTATAGCCTATCCGTATAGCTACTGATGCTATTGGTTACTTCACATTCAAGATCACATTTGTTTCTTTAATGTTTATTCAGATTTATTTACACTTTATTCCTGGCATAAAAGACATACCCAAGATTAATGTTATAAAAATTGAAACATGTGCTTCTATTAATGGATAAACATGGTATGACCATTTCATCTGGTAGAAGAATGAATTTCGAGACTTTTTTCTGAATTCCCTGTTATTTCCTGGATTTCCTGCTATTTATTGAATTCCCGGTTTCCCGTATGGGCGAAATTCTGTTAAACCTGTATTTGGATGGTGAGGCCAGTCTTCTTTTTTTTTTTTTTTTTTGTAGAAGTGAAAAGATGTTCATGAATGTGTGTTAATGTGTATGTCTTTACTAGCTGATGTGATAACCTCCTCCTGTCTTATTAGTCAAATGGGGATGCTCATGCTTGAAGTTGTCTACAGCTTCAATGTTGAAATCTACTATTGAGGGATGTGTGGTAAAGAATCTGTAACGAGAGGAGGGTAGGAAGATATTCAAGATTAGGATATAAGGGTTAAATTTGACAAAAAACGCTGTGTATACATTTACTTACCCCCTCGACCTTTCTGGTGTTAACTAGTTGCCTTTGCAGCATTAGAACAAATGACACTTGCACATCTTGTATTGTATCTGTGTGGCATTTAGGGAACGGAGTGTGGCGGAGGAGAGGAGATGGGCGGAGCATTGAGCTTATGCAGTGTTGGCTGTAGGCTGAAAATTTACACCGATAATGGCAAAACTTCTTCGGAGCAGCTAAAGAAATCAAGGCTTTCTCGCAAAACAACCCTCAGAAAACCAACTCTTCACACAACTGCAGGCATGAGACTGACATGGCATTTCATCCCTCCTGCAGCAACACACTTTGGTGGAATCTGGGAAGCAGCTGTCAAGAGTCTGATATATCACCTCAGAAGAGTGATGGATTCTTATCGCTTCACCAACAAAGAATGGACCACTCTCGTAACACATACATCCTTTCACCAAACATCTTTTAGACGTGCCTTAATTGTGTAAATTGGAATTTGTGAATTTAGACATGTCTTAATTGTGCAAATTGTCATTTGTGAAATTACAACAAGTCTCCTCATATTTATAACACACGTTCCTCCATGTAACACTTTGACTAGAGTGATCAGGATCGTGATTTTTATCCCTTAGGAATGAGATCATGGCTGATGATGCCCATGCAATGGGCAAAACATATCTCCTTAAATTAGTATGACAAGATCAAAATCTTAATATTAAGAACCCAACGTGTACTGAATACATGGATTTCAATAAACTTTTGTAACATTGTTGAATTAATGTACATTTTAATACGGACCAGTCATGAGATTTGTGACATATAATTATCTGAGATTGTTGTAAACAACCCACGGAGTGAAATTAAAGTCCACTGTTTGTATCGGAGATGAACCCTGTATACAAATGTTAGACTAATGTTGTGTAGGAAACTATCAACTCATATAAAGACTATACATCCAATCATACATAAGGAAGGCCATCTTCTTGTCGGTGGAAGACTGCACAATACTCCAATACTAGTGGACTGGAAGAATTAGAAATTCTGCTTCATCTCACAAATATAATTATGATGGCAGAACACCTTCATCTACTTCATAATGGCACTCAACACACTGAGAGAAAAGTCTAGGATCTCATCAGCAAAGGGGACTGAAAGAAGCCACACTCATACACATCTCAAGTATTCTAAGTTGAATGCAGATAACTCAGAACAATTAATGCAAAATACACAAAAGGTGCCTATAACCCTGAGATACCCATTTGTTATAACTAGCATAGAGTATGCCTGCCCAATTCTAGTAAAAAATCATGTGAAATCGAACAAGACCAGACCGCCTATCTACCAAGGCTGTCTAAATAGACGTGATACCTGATCTCACCACAACAACATTTCTCTCCGCACTTTATCGACTTAGTTCTCATAGAGGACAACTCCTGAATATTTACAGCAATAATGGAACAAACTTCTTTGGAGCAGCTACAGAAATCAAGGCCTTTCTACAAAACAACCCTCAGAAAACCTACTTTTCACACAACTGCAGGCATGGGACTCAAGTGGCATTTCATCCCTTCTGCAGCACCACACTGGTGGAATCTGGGAAGCAGTTGTCAAGAGTCTAATATATCAGCTCAGATGAGTGATGGGTTCTTATCGCTCAACCAACAAAGAAGGGACCATTATTACAACACATACTCACATCACCTCACCAAAGCTAAATGATGACCCTTTTGACACTTCCTACCTAACAACATCCCATTTCCTTATAGGAGAGCCAATTATTTCACTTTCTAATCATGATTATACAACCTTGCCCACAAGGCTATACTTTCAGTAGCTAACCCAGAACTCCCAGAAGAGATGTTGAAATGAATATCTCAATAAATGGGCAATGAAATATCTCATAGCAACATAGTCAAACTGAAAGAAGATGACACGAATGCTATGAAGTGGGCGATGACAGTGATCTAATGCGTATCCTGGTAATACCAATATAAATGGTCCGTTATTGGACATTTGGACGGACCATTTATACTGGTATTATAAATTTACTCATTCGGAACAAATGTTTGAGGTTACCTATGGGAATCAACATATCCTGGTAATGACGAATTCATTCACGTAACGAAAGTTCAGGTGAGTAACGGTGAACTTACTAGCCCTATTCACAAACACTATCCCTTACGAACTACGAAACATAAAGGCAAGATAACTCTTGAATCGCTTATCTATTCCTTGCATGTTGAAGTAATATTGTTCCGGGATTATCTGTGGAACGCAGAGAGGTGAAAAAAGGTGTCGGCTTTGAATGGGTCTATCTATGATATCAAAGATTAATTTAAACATTAAAATAAAGGTTATATTTCTTTTCAGATCTCAAACTTAACAAAAATTTTCACTAGGTGAAGGAACAAAATGTCAGATACAAAATAGCAAACAAAAATAGAAACGCAAGGGTTGGAAATTACAAGTTTTAAGCTTCCAGCTCCAATTTACAAGTTTACAACTTCACAAATGCTGTGTTTATTGAGATAATGAGAGATATCTCCCAAGACACAGTTCAAGAGCACCTTGCTCCAAAGGTTACACGTACAGCCTTCCGAAGGCCCCCTCAATATTACACCTATATCACGAAAGTTTACATGCTCTTTAAATTCAACCAAGGAGGCTATACTCAAACCTTTAAATTTCTTGCCTCTTAAGGCACAACGTACAATTTACAATTCCTTTACACAGGGGTATCTATTACCCATACTACTGGGCTTTTGTGGAAAAGAAGAACAGGATAAAATACTGGCCCAAACTCAAAATGTATGGAGCCGTACACTTGCGCTCCTTTAAAACCAAGATTTAATACCCTACGTGGACTTGCGGCCTGATGATGCAGAGGCCAGGGAATCCCACACTACTGAGGTGAATAGAAAAAGAAGTTAATGAGTGATTTACAGGAGGAAAAAAAGTTACAAAATCGTAGTCACCTCAAGATAAATTGAAGGATAATTCGAGATGGTAAAGAATTCTCTATTCACCGATTTACAGTTTAAGTCTGTATGAAATTTTACATTAGCAGAAAGAAAGTTTACGTTATAGAAAACAGATGATTACATAGTTAAATATAAGAATATACCCCTCGGGTGAGTTTGCGGAAATAGATACAGAGATTGAAAACTGGTGGCTTTTACCTGGGCTGATGTACTTCCTGCCGAACAATTAGGCACACCGCCTCCTCTATTAACACACACTTTCAGAAATTTGACGAGTTTAGACGAGGTAACTAGAAAAAGCCGCGGCATTTATACCCGAGGGGAGGGTCTGAGAAGGCATCGGACTAAATCCGACCACACCCTCTCAATTTATTGGATACTCAAATAGATACAAGAAGCTTATGATTGGCCAAAAAGTAAATACAGAAAATTTGTGATTGGCCAGACTCCAAAGCTGGCAGGATGAGAAGGAAGTGTTGCAAACCATGAAATATCAAAATACATGAAAGTCAATTTAGATGAGAAAACTTATAAACACAAGACTTCTTTAAATCATTAATTATTACACCTTGCACCAGAGTGCATGACTTCAATTTTTTGTACGGACATCTATGGAGAAAAGTTCAAACTTCTAGATGTACACCAAAACAAAACAAAGAAATCCAGTCAGTTTAAGTAACTTTAAAATAAAATATTACTCAGTTATTCAGTAGTGACATTTTCTGATTACTACTTTATGCATTAGCAGTTTCAAGTTTTGTTCAATAGATAGTGTTCCTCAAGGCACTTCTATTAAATGTGCGGGGTTGAGGTGTACTTCCTGGTACAAATATTATAAGTCAAAATGGACTGGTAACACCACAGACCACATTAGGGAGAATAACAATATTTTTCACTTCCCAAGAGATGGCTGCAATGTGTGTGGTATACAAGCGAATGCTGACAGTAAACAAGCATATAACCTACAACTTGTATGAACAAATTATCTAGAAATCAATAATTAATATAATCAATAAGATAACAAAGTTGTTTCATTTGGAATCAACTAGTAAAATATCCTGTAACAGTAACAAAACAATGTGTCTTTTAGCTACTTTGTGTTCAAAACTATTTACAAATTCAAAAGTATTAGTAGGAATGATACCAGATCCCAAATAACATAGAATAGAGGTCTTTGGAATAATCCTAACTGCTGCACAAATCATAACGCAAGATTGTTGAACAACTTGAAGGAAAAGTGAAAACTAGGTAAATAAACAGTCAATCTCATAAAAAAGTATATTTTCTGTAGGACTATCAATCATGTGCCCTGAAATGAAGGATCAAACCCTGGTATCTGTTGAGCAATTTTCTACCTATTTCCATTACCGGATGATGGCTTATCAAATTATGTACATTACCTCACAAGAGTTTTCCTGCGATGACCCTGGCTCTGTTAACTCTGATTTAACTTCTTCTTTAAGAGCTATCACTTCTGATATGCGTTCAAAATTTTCCTGTGGAAAATAAGATATATTAGGTATGCTCATAACACACATCTACAAATACTGTCACTAACAAATGAGTATGTTAATTCATTGATTTCCAGTATTACAGTTACTTTCAGAATTTCACTGATGTTTAAGGATGATTTCTACCAGCAGAGAACTGTTATAACCAAAGGCTGTACTGAGAATGGTGTTACTATTCTTGCCCACTCCTTATGACAGAGAAAGGATGAGATGGAGAACAAAATATAAAATGCTAAATATTTTCTAGCCATATCAGAAGATATAATACCAGGGATGGAATTGGGGCCATCTCACACAGAATTTGGAAGGAAGCACCGATAGGCATAAACACTAAATTGTATGAACTGTTTTCATATGTACAATCATATCAATCAAATCATAAAAGTTGTGTGAACTAATTAGAAACATTACAACTGTTCTAAATAATTTTTTGTTCTCAGCATACAGTTTGTTTATAGACAGATTAAAATACCTTGAAATAATGGAATCATATTCTCTACTCTGGTTTTGCTAAGATCACAGGGGCTACATAAACCATTAAGGCAGTTCTGTTTCAAACAGCATATATCAATGCTTCCAAGTTTAAAATGAAAAAAAATAAACATGAATGAAGCAGACTTATCACAGTCATATACCAGCAAAATATGTGATGTAGCCCAAAGGAAAAGCAACTAGAAATGAAATATTTTACTACTATAAGCATGTTATGTAGTGTTCTGTGAGGAGCTGAGGGGATGAGAACACCGTCAGTGGAGAATCAGCAGTGTAAGAGTGTATATCTGCAGTTTCAGAAGATCCCTTATGATCTACGACAAAACATTGAAACTTTTCACTTGGATTCATAAAACCTTGTCAACAGTAAAGGGGGGAAGGTACTGTGAATAAAAGCTCATGTTTTAATATAAGTTAACCTACTACTAAAAGTGAATTAAAGTATCAAGTTCTACAATATACCAACTTAACGCATTCAATATAGAAGAGAACAGTAGCTGAACTAAGGAATGGATGAAAAGGATGAACAAAAAGGACAGGGAAATAATGAAAAAGAGGAAAGAAAAACTCTGTTTAATGTGCCTTAAGGGCCTCAAGAAATTCTTCTCAGAAATCCTGCATTCTAGAGCCCTTAGACATGGTTCTCTATATAACATAGGCTGACCTGCATTTGAGGAATAAAATGAGCTAATCACTACTCAGCCTTTTTGAATGAATTCAACGCCTGAGCAAAATACTTATTTTGAGATAAGTATATTCAGATTTTGAGCTATTTTATCCCTCACATGTCATAGGCAAATCTGCTCTTTCTTCAACACACATAATATCTTCCAGCACATTGTGGATGTGAGGGTAACCCAGAATAATCACACCTGTGTTGACTTTTTGTTTAGCAGACTGGCGTATCGTCTCAAAAACACTAACGAATGATTTGTGATGTAACTTCTTCTACACTAACTATGGTAGCAGTAATCATTTTTAACATGTGGTGCTAATGGTGGTGCAGTACTGTTGGAGAATATTAGTTTTAAAATCAATACAATGGGCCAACCATCCTCTATTATAATCGGAGGGGGAAAATAGAAGAGGTGCATTCCCTACAGGAAAGTTATTTAGATACTGACAGTAAAAAGTACAGACTAATCCAACCACAACCTTAAGTTCCTAAGAGTTGCCAGCTTTGTGTAGCACGTTGTGGTGTATTCCAAGACAAAGAAACAAAACAGAGTCGTACTACGCTTAGATGTCCATGCAGCAAATGGTGACTGCTGGTGTTAATACTGGGGAAGCACATAGTAAATTATACTTCTGTCTAACTTATTGAACTGCTAAGAGTAAGTTTCTATAATGTTATCTGGAATGAGACTTACAAGTGATGCATTTGTTGTTCCTTCAAGCCCAGCTGGTTCCTCTTTGATCTTTATTTCCACGTCCATTTCGTACTGCAACTGAAGTAGAAGGTACTGAGATCGATGATTACTTCCAATGACCTTACACTGAAATATAAGCCAGAAAAATATATTACCTTGTTGGTGTCATTGCTACTTATGTTGTTTGTCAACAGACTAAGCAACAAGCTTGTAATTTTACATGATCATCATATTATGATCATAATGAAGAACTCAAAATTTGATATGCCTGTTGATATTATGATCATAGCTAAGGACCTCAAGTTTTCTATGACTGATACTTCGATCATAGCTAAAGGCATCTAGTTTTACATGACTTCTAAAACAGTGATCACTTAAATAGGAAATATAAGTTAACATATCTGTCAATATCAAGATCATAGTCAAAGGACCCCTAGTATTATATGACACCATATATCATACAGTTTTATATGGAACTGAAACCGCAACAAGATGACCTTTCTTATTAAAAATCCAATGCGCATCGCTTGTGATCGAAATGCACAGAACTTCTTGAAAATTCAGTGACTATTCCGTTTGCATATCACTCTGATCACCTGGGTCCATATCTTGAAATCTTCCTACAATTTATGAAAACCTATAACTTGTTTTCCGGTCATTGACAGGTCAGGGATGGAATGAATGAAGAAGATAAAGGCTATTAGTATGATAGGGTCGCCACTCCCAAAGTGATTTATTAATGACTGATAGTTGCTATGAAATGAGAATGGAGTGTGTTGCTGGAATGAAAGATGACCGGGAAAACCGGAGTACCCGGAGGAAAACCTGTCCCGCCTCCGATTTGTCCGGCACAAATCTCACATGGAGTGACCGGGATTTGAACCACGGTATCCAGCGGTGAGAGGCCGACGCGCTGCCGTCTGAGCCACGGAGACTCCCTTCCTACAATTTATATCCTTTGCAATTAGCTTCAAAACTAACTCAACAAGATGACAACTCTTTGAGATTTGTTCTATCAAAATTTTCCTTCTCAGGATCAAATTATCTCAAAACATTCTCCCCTCATCCAGCTGATTCACTATTTCTTTATTTGAGACATTCTCTATCAATCTGATAATCAAGAACTTCTGATATCATGGCCATTCAAAGGATTCAAATCTGTGTTTTCGGCATCCGTGTTTCACTTCCATATGGTGTCGTACTCCATATTCAGTGTAAACAGAATTTTAAAATTATTCAATCTGTGAACCTAACGAATGTGATGGAGAACAGATGGAAATTTAGGCTGGATTCAGTGATGATATTTATCAATATTTACAAGGCATGTGTTAGTGTACCATGGCACGTGATCTCCGATGCATTGGTAAAAAAAAGGGCAGGGAGAGGAGAACCAATTATAAAAGCCATGAAAGACAAGTGAGTAAGCAGTATGAATACTACGATGGGACAAACTATCTGGTTCAAAGTAGAAACAGGACTTCAAAAAGGATGTGTTTTATCCCCTCCAATCTTCACTACAGTCATGGAAGAAATCCACAAAAGTATACAAACAATGGGAAACAAGAAGGCATCTCTGCAGATGATACAGTAATATGCGGAGAAGATGAAATGGAAGCACAAGAACAAGACACTGTGTGGAATTAGGAGATAGAGGAATATGGAATGAAAATAAGTATGGAAAAGTGTATGATAGTAGTGGTGTCGAGAGGTAATAGAGAAGGAAGTGGGAATATTGAAGTAAATGGAAGACCATTAGAAGTTGTGGAAAAAGCTTCAAGTATTTGGGGAGAATAATTGCAGAAGATGGGAAAATAAATTAAGAAATTGGAAAGAGAATTGAACAAGCCAATGAGTTTTACTAATGTGTGAGATGTATAGTCTGTAACTGGGACGCCCGAAAGATATATGAGAAAATTCTACACCCAATGTATTAAAAACAATTTTGACATATGCATCAGGCACATGGACAACAATAAAACATGATGAAAGCAGAATGCAAGAGGCCAAGATGAAATTCCTTAAGAGAAATAATAGGGAGGGCAAGAAGGGATAAAGTCAGAAACATAGACATCAGGGAGAGGATTGGATTCCCTGAACTGAAAGGCAAGATAGAGTCCCGTAAGCTAAAATGGTATGGACACATGATGAGAATGGAAGAGGATAGAGTACCAAAGTAAGTATTTACAGAGAAAGTCATAAGAGAAAGACATCGGGGAATGCCCAGAAAAGGGTGAATGGATATGGAAAGGAGAGTACAGACAAGAATGGAGTAAATGTAGAAAACATATTCGAGGAAGGAAGGGAGTGATGGAGAAAAACTGAGGAGGTACTTGATTCACATTTCAATGCAAAAGACTGGAAACGGAAAATGAAGAAAATTCTACTGATATGAAGACAAAAATGTATACAATTGTCCTATCAGCTCATTGCATTGAGCAATGCCATAAACAATTACTTAAGTGTCCTTTCTTTATTTTTCTGCGCATGTCACGTCTAATGACACAACCGAGTGGTGTTTACCAGAGCGCCCCTTGTAGGGAGTTCCATGTCAAACAATTGGTTTAAATGTTTAGCAGTTTCAATCAATCAATACTGATCTGCATTTAGGGCAGTCACTCAGGTGGCAGATTCCCTATCTGTTGTTTTACAAATCTTTTCTTAAATGATTTCAAAGAAACTGGAAATTTATTGAACATCTCCCTTGGTAAGTTTTTCCAATCCTAAACTCCCCTTCCTATAAATGAATATTTGCCCCAGTCTGTACTCTTGAATTCCAACTTTATCTTCATCTTTATCTTTCCTACTTTTAAAGATGCCACTCAAACTTATTTGTCTACTAATGTCATTCCATGCCATCTCCCCGCTAGCGGCTCCGAGCATACCACTTGTTACAAACCATCACTCTCATTTTGGTTCCATATTGAAAACAGCAAGCACACTTAGTTTACAAAAGGAGTATATTTATTACCCCGTCTATTCAATACAATTAATACCACGTTATGTGGTTAAATAAACATAGATGTTCAAAATTTTAAGGGGACAAGTTCTGCCCTTCCCTTATTTGGCATCATCAGCCTTATTTAATCTTAAAACAAACATTATTTAGAGGACAATAATATTTATGTTTTCCAAAATTTGAACTGTGATGTCTTAAGGCTAAAAACAATAAGAAATAGTAGGTACAATATATGACGTTGAGATATGACATATACAGCACATGTTAAAATCATTTTAAACAATTTTAAAATCTTTGTCCAAAAGCAAATTTGTGTCATATAAAATTCTTAAAACAACTCTTGTCTGGAACTGAAGTGGATCTTCTTCGTAAGAAAATTCGAGCATATGTTAGCTTGAGGCAATTGTCAATACAAGTCTTCAATTGAGTAGCTGGTTGAAACGTTGAGGCTGGATTTTGTTTATTTTTGCGAAGAGGAGCTAAAGAATATTGACCAGGAGAAGAGGCGAATGTTTCAAATTATCTTATTAAGTTGATTGATCCATAAATTATCGTAATATGTAGTAATATAACCAATGCAAGGAAAGATGTTGTTGTGCTGGTTGAAGCTGCTTTTGAAACAATTATATCTGGTATTTGACAGGTAAGTTTGTATTTCTCGTGAATGTGTATTCCCTCTAGAAGATGTAGACCATCGTAGAAAAGGATGTGCATATACTGTAATGAAACAAAGAAGAAAGACGTGTAACACGGTGTGTGTTTTACCTTCCCCTCAACATTCCGATCCTCCTCTACCACATCGATACAACACGAGGAGTAGGAACAACGCTGCTAATACACAAAGATATACATAGTTACGGCGAATGAGTAAGTACCCGTTTTACATAATAAATAACTCTTGGATATCAACATACAATTTAAACACACACCGTCATACACGCCTTTCTTTTTGTTGGTTTCATTACAGTATAACCACATCCTTTTCCACGATTCTCTACATCTTCTAGAGGGACTACACTCTCACGAGAATTTCAAACATACCTGTCAAATACCAGATATACTCGTCCCAAAAGCAGCATCAACCAGCATATCAACATATTTTTGCATTGGTTATATTACGATAATTTATGGATCAACGAACTTAATAAGGTAATTTAAAACATTCGCCTTTCCTCCTGGCCAATATTCTTAGGCTACTGTTCACAAAAGGATACAAAACCCAACCTCAACGTTTCAACCAATCTAGTCTATTGAAGACTTGTAATGACAATTGCCTCAAGCTAACATATGCTCGAATTTTCTTACGAAGAATATCCACTTCAGTGCCAGACTAGAGTTGTTTTTAGAATTTAAATGAAACACATTTTCTTTTGGGCAAAGATTTTAAAATTGTTTACGATGATTTTAACATGTTTTGTATATGCCATGTCTCAACATCATATATTATAACTACTATTCCTTAGTTTGTTTAACCTTAAGAAAACACAGTTCAATTTTTATAAATCATAAATGTCAATGTCCTCTAAATAATCTTTGTTTTAAGATTAAATAAGGCTGAAGATGCCCAATAAAAGTAGGCGAAACATGTCACCTTAAAATTATGAATTTCTATGTTTATTTAACCACATAACATAGTGTAATGGTCGTAGAGTACGCTATGCTAACTCGCTACGGCCGTGGCGTCACCCATCGCCCCACCCCTTTACGCTCGAGCGCGCCAATCCGCGAGCAACACTCAAGCGCTGGGCCAGCCCTTCTCACTTCTATCCGTGGTCGCGCCGCAGCGAACTACGGAAACGACTGGAAGATTAATCTGGAGTCTTCTATCGCGAGGTTCCTCGATCCATCGAACATCCGGACTATTCCAGAAGGGCTGGCGCAGGTATAAAAGAGCAGTTACTTGCCTACAGTCAGTTAGTCAGTGAGAATTGGAGAGTGACAGTTAGTTATTGAGTTCGCTGGAGAGCAGTCAATGGTAGCCTGACATAGTGCAGCCTGATCGAGTATCTGTCTGTCGGAGCCGACGACTCGTTCCTGTCTTCCTGATATCGTGTGTGTGTGTGTGTGTGTGTCCCTTGAGACTGGCTGCTGGAGGAGAACCTAGAGTGTTCTGGAGCGGCGAAGAAGGGAACACTAGGAGACGACGTGTGAAGACTGCGGAGTTCAACGGGTTGAGTGAACAGCGGATACTATCCCGACCTGCGAGGCTGACGACCGTGACAGCGCTAACGAGTGTGACTGAGTGGCTGAGAGAGTGTACTGTAAATAATCGATGACTCTGTGCGTGTGTGTGTGTCATTGTAGATGGAACCTAAGAGAAACTAAGAGAGAGAGCGCGCGAACCGTAAGTGTACTTGTGTAGCTTGTAAGCTCGGCTATCGTCTGTGTGTGTGTGTGTAAATCTGTAATTATAGTGCTTAGTTAATAAATCTTAGAAATAGGTTGCTACCAGGTGCTGTACGCATTTATTTACTTAGTTACCCCGCCAAAACGTTACAACTGGCGTCAGAAGTGGAATGGACAAGTGTGATACACTAGTGGATAAACTCTTACGTAAAAACTGGTGTCAGAATCGAGTTCCTGGTAACTTATTTTGTAGCCGGCAGAAATGAATTCCGAACAGCTTCAGATTTTTGTAAGCAAGTTTAGTGAACTTGAAAATAAAATTTTATCTGGTTATGGCGAACTCATTAGCGAACTGAGATCTGAGCGGGGGTCAAACCCGGACCAGCTGAAAACCGATTTGAGTGAACGGAAGAGTGAGGACGAAGTGTGCTCTCTCGAAACCGAGGCCGACGTTGACGATGAGCGGGATGGCAACGAACTGGACGAAAGGGGATCCGAAGAGATGCTCGCGGTTGTGGAGTCCGGAGTTCGAGGCCCAGAGGTGGAAGTGAGTGCCCTGCGTGCGGAAACGATGGCTGTGGAGACGCGAATTAATCCTGCTAGCAGCGACGGCGGCTCCAGCATCGTGAAGTTGGAAAAACCTACGGGACGACCGGATTACTTCCAAGAGAACATGCCGGACCCAGTTCAAGACCGGATCGACGTCCAAGAAGAGTGCCGAATATCCGATCGCCGGGCCACGTGTACAACGCAGCCCCCAGCCAAGTTCGACCTACGAGGAGGTTATGGGATTGCTCGACGTACGCTGCGGGGTCCACCAACAGAGAGCCACCTACCGAGTCCAGTCGCAGGAGAGGACTCAGCGCACAGATATAACGCCCCGGATAATCGACGCCGAGATCGAGCGACTAGGCGACGTGACTGTGGAACAGTTATCGCGAGGTGACACCAAGCTCGAGGCGGCTGACGCCTGTGAGAAACTACGTGGCGCTGAGATCCGTCCAGGGAGGACGATCGGCAAGAAACAGAACAAGGAAGAGGCTCTGATGATGGCCCACGAGACAGCGGCAGCGACTGCAACGGCACGGCTGGAGGGACCCCTACTAGGAGAGGGAGCAGCAATGGAAGACGAACCGATGACCAACGAACGAGGATGCCACCTGACTAGGACACTTGTTCCGGCACGAAGCTGCGTGTCGGTACGAACACCAAATTCCGCACCCCGGAAGAAGAGGAAATCCAGCAGGCCTAAATCTGGGACGAGCAAACCAGTCCCCGGCATCGCACTAGAGGACTACGAAGGCGCTCAAGCCCTGAAAATAGACGCGGATGTGGACGTAAAGAAAACCACCAAAGATCCGGCTGCCACGCGAGGACTTGCTGATCGTTACCAACGGGAACGAGGACACCGTCGACCGGACCCAGCGGATCCCCCATGGGAAGGTGGTGGCCAACCGAACAAACTGTATTGCAGCGAAACGTGGAGGGGGCAATGTAATGGTTGTAGAGGCCGCCATGCTAACGCGCTACGCCCCGGGGCGTCACCCATCGCCCCACCCCCTTTACGCTCGAGCGCGCCAATCCGCGAGCAACACTCAAGCGCTGGGTCGGCCCATCTCATTTCTATCCGTGGTCGCGCCGCAGCGAACTACGGAAACGACTGGAAGATTAATCTGGAGTCTTCTATTTCGCGAGGTTCCTCGAACCATCGAACATCCGGACTATTCCAGAAGGGCTGGCGCAGGTATAAAAGAGCAGTTACTTGCCTACAGTCAGTTAGTCAGTGAGAGCTAGTCAGTGAGAATTGGAGAGTGACAGTTAGTTAGTGAGTGATTGGGAGCGAGATTGAGTTCGATGGAGAGCAGTCAGTGATAGCCTGGGAGAGTGCAGCCTGATCGAGTATGTGTCTGTCGGAGCCGAGGACTCGTTCCTGTCTTCCTGATGTCGTGTGTGTGTGCGTCCCTTGAGACTGGCTGCTGGGGGAGAACCTGGAGTGTTCTGGAGCGGCGAAGAAGGGAACACTAGGAGACGACGTGTGAAGACTGCGGAGTTCAACGGGTTGAGTGAACAGCGGATACTATCCCGACCTGCGAGGCTGACGACCGTGACAGCGCTAACGAGTGTGACTGAGTGGCTGAGAGAGTGTACTGTAAACAATCGATGACTCTGTGCATGTGTGTGTCATTGGAGATGGAACCTAAGAGAAACTAAGAGAGAGAGTGCGCGAACCGTAAGTGTACTTGAGTAACTTGTAAGCTCGGCTATCGTCTGTGTGTGTGTGTAAATCTGTAATTATAGTGCTTAGTTAATAAATCTTAGAAATAGGTTGCTACCAGGTGCTGTATGCATTTATTTACTTAGTTACCCCGCCAACACGTTACAATAGTATTAATTGTATTGCATATGTGGGGTAATAAATATACTCCTATTGTAAACTATGTGACATACCACTTAGCCGAGCAGCTCGTCTTCTTTCTCCCAATTCTTCCCAGCCCAAACTTTGCAACATTTTTGTAACGCTACTCTTTTGCCGGAAATCAACCAGAACAAATCGATGAGCTGCTTTCCTGTGGATTTTCATTCCATGAATCAGATAATGCTGGTGAGGGTCCCATACACTGGAACCATACTCTAGTTGGGGTCTTACCACAGAATTATATGCCCTCTTCTTTATATCCTTACTACAACCCCTAAACACCCTCATAACCATGTGCAGAGATCTGTACCCTTTATTAACAATCACATTTATGTGATTACCCCAATGAAGATCTTTCCCTACATTAACACCTAGATACTTACAATGATCCCTAAAAGGAACTTTCACCCCATCAATGCAGTAATTGAAACTGAGAGGACTTTTCCTCTTTGTGAAACTTACAACCTGACTTTTAACCCTGTTTATCAACATACCATTGCCTGCTGCCCATTTCACAACATTATCGACGTCAATTTGCAGTTGCTCACAATCTTGTAACTTATTTATTACCGGTACTCTATACAGAATAACAACATCCACAAAAAGCCTTACCTCTGATTCCACTTGTTTACTCATATCATTTATATACAAGAAAACATTAAGGTCCAATAACACCGAATTGAGGAATTCTCCTCTTAATTATTACAGGGTCAGGTAAAGCTTTTCTGAGATCTATTTTCTAGAAATATAGCAACCAATTCAGCCATTCTGTTGTCTAGTCCAATTGCACTCATTTTTGCCAGTAGTCTCACATGATCCACCCTATCAAATGCTTTAGACAGGTCAATCACAATACAGTCCATGTGACCTTCTGAATCCAAGATATCTGCTATATCTTGCTGGAACCCTACAAGTTGAGTTTCAGTAGAATAATCTTTCCTAAAACCGAACTGCCTTCTATTGAACCAGTTATTAATTTCACAAACATGTCTAACATAATCAGAAAGAATGTCTTCCCATAGCATACATACAACGCATGTCAAACTTACTGGCCTGTAATTTTCAGCTTTATGTCTATCACCCTTTCCTTTATACACAGGGGCTACTATAGCAATTGTCCATTCATTTGGTATAGCTCCTTCAAGCAAACAATAATCAAATAAGTACTTCAGATATGGTACTCTATCCCATCCCATTGTCTTTAGTATATCCCCAGAAATCTTATCAATCCTAGCTGCTTTTCTAGTTTAAACTTTTGTATCTTATTGTCAATGTAATTGTTATCATATGTAAATTTGAATAGTCTTTAGCATTAGTCTCCTCCTCTATCTGGACATTATCCTTGTATCCAACAACTGTTTATTGTTCCCCAGGTGGTACAAAAATTGTCTATGTTGAATACCTCGAGTAGTGCATCAGGGAATTCATTTCACCCAATAGCAGTGTTTTTTAGTCACTTTGTGATACTTCACTGTAAATGTAAACTTACTGCACTAACAATGAATACTACAATTTCTCCTACAGGTAATATATAAACTTTGTTACTGTGGCTAATTGAGTCGATTCTTACACATTGCCGGGGAACAGATTTCTATCTAAACACATATCTATTCAGGAAACTATGCTCAATAGTATTTTGTATATTTCAATGTAGGGGACACTACTGAAATGTGCTGTGTTTACTTGTTCTGGCCATCACAGGTTATTCTATTAATATGTTATTAGCTTTACTTTCAAGCAACTACTTTTACAGCTTCCACAGCCAGAATGTATTCCTGAGGATTGTTCTTCCATTCCTGCTAGCAGTTTAATGTTGCACCAACAACTCCAAGGGAAAGGGATTAGATTAGGTACGCAGCAGATTTAATTAAGGTTAATTATGATAAAATGGGGAAAACACGGAAACGTTTTCCAGGGCTGCAGATCCTAGCATTCGACACCATGCAAACTCACCGCCACTCGTCCCTGATAATCTTCTACACACCAATAAATCAGAGAGGCAGCCAACTGTTACCTACATCATCATGAACAAAAACCGGATTTAGCTGCTGTGGGATAATGATGTCATACTGAAGAATCTCCGTAACAACACTGATATAACAAGATACAGATATCTTAAAAGGAAACATTTCAAGATTTGGAACCCTACTGCCATATGTCGCAACCTGTAGTGTAAAGAACAACTCAACATTCACAGCGTCACAATAAAACTCCACCAGAGCTAAATAACACAGCAAAACAATAATTAAAATTACACACTACATACTGAATTTCTTTCTGAAACTACCATCCGCAATCCTCATCTGCGTAGCTCTTCAGAAAAAGATCGTCATTTCACTAAATTGAGATATATTGCTGCTACACACATCTTGCAGGTACTTGCAACGCACAGGCTAGGAGTTTTTTAAAAAGCAAGCTAGATATATGCGTATTCATTTTGAATGCTTAATTAAAAATAAAATTTAAGAAAATTAATAAAATTAAATAGTAAAAATTAGGAGAATGCTGAAACTGAGAAAGATTAATATTAACTTCTAATATTCTCAATTGAGATCTATATATTTAGCAAAAGTATATGACTGAACTTACCGACAATATGTTACTGGTTGTGAACACAGTGTAGAATGATACAAATCACAATTCCTCAAAGAAGAAAATCCGTAAATTACTTAACGGAATAAGCTGTAGAATTGGCTATTACGCGCCTTGTATAACAACATATCAGCCACTTCGAAGCAGGAACGGATATTTGAATGTTGATAAATCACCTACAACAAACTCTTGAAGAAAAAAATTTGATTTGCAACAGTCAGTAGATCAGGCTGAATTTAGGAAAGGATATATTACTAATGACCACTGCAGAGTATGCGACACTTCTTCTGCTTCTGCTTCTGCTTGAAATGTGAATGGGCTTGTTATATCACCCAGTTCCAATACTTGTAATAAATCACACTGTAACACTCATATACAGTATACCAAAATACACAACTGTGGGGAGAGTTGTAGTTTAACATATTCGTAATGTCTACAATTGCAGTATGCGACACTGGGTGCAATGTCCCGCTAAGTCTGGCTCAAGGACGATATGTAAGAGAGAAGGAACCTCTCCGGGTGAAAAAGGGAATACCAAAGCAGGTCCATAAGTCTTAACGAGTGTTATGCCATGGAAGGAGGGATCAACTGACTGAATTTCACGATCCAATTATTCGTACACTAGGGGAAATAAAATCGTCCGGCTTTTATACATATATACATGCATTTTCATTATAGTCCGTTATGCCTTCCATCGTTCAGTCTGCAAGCCTCTGTGAATTTAGTATACGTCGCGACAATCCCCTATTTGCAACTAGTGCCGTGACCTCATTTAATTCTATACCTCTTATCTTTAAATCGTTAGAAACTGAGTAAAACCACTATCATCTTGGTCTCCTTGTACTCCTCTTACCCTCCATAATAGCGACTATTATTCTCCTAGGTAACCTATCCTGCTCCATTCGTCGCACATGTCCCCTCCACCAAAGACGATTTACGCGTACAATTTCATCCATCGAGTTCATTCCTAAATTAGCCGTTATCTGCTTGTTGCGTGTACTCTCCTGCCATTGTTCCCACCTGTTTGTAAAATCAATAATTCTCGCTACTTTCATGTCTTGTACTTCTAACTTATAAATAAGATATCCTGAGTCCACCCAACTTTCGCTCTCGTAAAGCAAAGATGGTCTGGAAACACACCGATGTAAAGACAGATTCGTCCAGGAGCTAACTTCCTTTTTACAGAACACTGTTGATCGCAACAGCCAGCTCACTGCATTAGCTTTACTACACCTTGATTCAATCTCACTTACTATATTACCATCCTGGGGGAACACACACACAAAAAAAAAAGAACTTAAAATTATCTACCTCTTCCAGCTTTGTATCACCAATCTGACATTCAATTCTGTTGACTTTCTTACCTACTGACATCAATTTAGACGTGGAGAGGCTAATTGTCATACCATACTCATTGCACATATTTTCAAGTTCCAACACTTTAGACTGCAGGCTTTCGGCACAATCTGCCATTAAGACGAAGACGTCAGTAGAAGCCAGGCTGCTTACTACATTTCCACCTGCCTGAATCTGTCCCTGCCAATTTATACCTTTCAGCAGATGATACACGTAAATTACGAAGAGCTAATGAGAAAGATTACAGCCTTGTCTAACCCCTGTAAGCTTCCAGAACCAAGAACTCATTCTACCATCAATTCTCACTGCAGCCCAATTGTTATCATAAATGCCTTTGATTGATTCTAATAATCTACCCTTAATTCCATAGCCCCTCAGTATGGTGAACATCTTTTCCCACGTTACCTTCTCATATACTTTCGCTAGATCTACGAAACATAAGCACAACTGTCTATTCATCTCGTAACATTTTTCAATTACCAGGCGCATACCGTACTGAAAGTCGGATCCTGACAGCTCCTCTGTGGTCTGTAACCACACTGGTCTTCATCCAACTTCCTCTCAACAATTGATCACACCCTCCCTTCCAAGATGCCAGTGAAAAACTTTGCCTGGTATAGTAATCAATGAGATACCTCGATAGTTGTTGCAATTCTTCCTGTTCCCTTGCTTATAGATAGGTGCAATTACTGCTATTCTCCAATCTGAAAGTACCTCACCAACACTCCATTCTAATCTTACTATTCTATGAAGCAATTTCATCCCTGCCTTGCCACTATACTTCACTATATCAGGTCTAATTTCACCTATCCCTGCTGCTTTATGACAATGGAGTTTATTTACCATCCTTTCCACTTCCCCAAGCGTAATTTCCCCACATCATTTTCTTCCTCCCCATGAGCTTGGTTGTTCGCGACACCACCAGAAAGATTTCCTTTTACGTTGAGACGATTTTCAAAATATTCCCTTCACCTGTCCTGTGGTTCCCTGGGATCTATTATGAGTTCACCTGAATTAACCAAAACACAGCTCATTTCCTTTTTCCTTCATTTCCCAAGATTATGTATTTCTGACCAGAAAGGTTTCTCTGATGCTTTAAATAGCCTTTCTGGGTGATTACCAAAATCTTCCCTCGACTTCATTTTGGATTCAACGACTATTTCTTTCGCTCTGTTTCGTTCTTCTGCGTACAATTCAATGTCTGCATTGGCCCTTGCTTGGAGCCATTTCTGATAAGCCTTCTTTTTACGTTTAGAAGCTGCTGTCACCTCATCATTCCACCAAGATGTTCGCCTTTGCCCATCTTTACACACAGTCGTTCCTAGTCATTCCCTTGTTGTTTCTGCTACAGCATCCCTGTATACCACACATTCTCTTTCTATATCAGTAACCTGCTTACTGTCCACTGTTCGAAACTTGTCACTAATAATATCCATGTAGGCCTACTTCTGTCTAAATTCCTCGTCCTGGAGATTTTCTACACTTATCCCTTTGCAGACAGATTTCACTTTCTCTGTCCTAGGCCGTTGAGATACTCGTACTTAGTTCACTACAGATCAGACGTGCTCTGTATAACAGAAAAGTCGCCGAAAAACTCGTACATTCCTAACAAATTTCCTGAATTTGAAGTCGGTTAATATACAGTCTACTCTATGAAACTGGTACCCCTAGCCTTCCACGTGTAGCGGTGAGTAGCCTTATGCTTGAAGAATGTAGTCGTAACTGCTAAACACATACCAGCACAGAAGTCCAGCAAGCGCTTCCCTTTCCCATTAGCTTCCATGTCTTCCCCATATTTACCAATCGCCCCTTCGAATACTTCAGTTCTCTTTCCAACTCTCGCATTGGTATCGCCCATTAGCACTATCCTATCTTTGCTGTTGACTCTGACTGCGATGTCACTCAATGTTTCATAAAACTTGTCAACTTTATCCTCATCTCCACCCTCAAATGGTGAATAAATTGAGACAATTCTCGTCCTAATTCCTCCAACTGCGTAATCTACCCACAACGTTCGCTCATTTACGTGCCTAACAGAAACTACGCTGCGTACAATACTATTCCTGATAAACTGTCCTACCCCATACTCTGAGTTTCACCTTTTTAACACAAATCAAGTATACTTTATAATCTCCTGTCTCTTCCTCGTTATTTCTTCTTACCCTTAATTTCACTTACACCTAGTACATCCAGATGCATCCTCTTTTCTGACTCAGCCTGTTCTACTTTCTTTTTTCCGTAGCTCCCCATCGAATTCCACTTCTTTACAAAGTTGTTTCCAAGGAGAACCTCGCCTGTCAAGTGAGAGTGGGTCACCATTACTCCCATAGGTCCGAGGCTTTCTTGAAACGTACTGAACTTGGTAAATCCATTAAGCAGGATGTCACCCTACTTACACATAGTCCTGGTGAGCATTTTTCCTCTAACGGGTTAGGGACCACCGGTGGATTGTGTAGTCCTAGCCGCATGAGCGAATGAAGGGCCATTATACAGAATATCTCTGAGGTCTCACTCCTGTTCCGTAGCAACTGGTATCCCGACACTCAGGACCACTTACTAGGCCTCTCAGCTGTTGCCCTTGGTTCACGAACTAGAACGTGACTACAGCAACGTACACCATGAACCATCTAATATTATTATTCCGGAAATATCGTGCATCACAGAGGTGTAAGAAGGTGTTGTGCTGAATGGATGGACAAGGAATTGACAAGAGCATAATTTAATGCCCAAAATTTTGAAATTGTATTCCTTCCGTCTTGTTCTCTTATTTAAAATTTGGTAAATAGAAGATCTAAAAAAAGCAATAACAATATAAAAATGAACTCGTTAGTTCCAACAACAACGACATAAAGTCCAAAATCAGGTACAGAAGTAGAGAGAATTATCAGGATGATAATATACGATGGATGAGTATTATTAGCCCTGAAACAATTATACTATATTATAAGAGAAGGTTTGCTCCATTAACTTCCATAGCCTAAGAGTCTGAACTCCAAACTCAGAGGCATAACTTTCTTGGAGTGCACAAGGTTATACAATGGCAATCTTCAAATCAGGTATTTACAGTCACTTCTGCTTTATTTTATTTTTTTCGGAAACGTAAACAGGGGCGATGAGTGCCCATAATAAATTGCTACGATGTAAAAAGGTAAAGGTTGATAAAGATCGGGGGAAAACAAAATCCATGAGGGCGAAAAACCCGCGCTCCTTGTAGAAAACTCTTAAAACCTTAAGTGGGCTTATGGCCCCAACATACAGAGGCTAAGCGTATTGTGCGCCGGCGAGACTAAATGATAAACATTAAATACCAAAATCTGTTCATAAAATTAGAGGATAAGAAACTTTAGTCACCCCATACCGAGATGAACGGTAGTCAACAGAGGGTAATCACTTTTGTCCCCTTACATTATGTATTTCCCAGTAGGGAATAAAACAGATTACTTAGACTGGCGAATTTTTTTACATTTAAACAGCAGAGTTTAGTAATGTACATGAAATGAAAGAGTTTTGAATCATTTCATATGTTAAGAAAATTCTGCCATTACCGTGAGTTGCTGGGCCTTTGAACGCCGACTGCGTCCTCTGCCACTTTAGTATACGCCGCACACAATAAACTGGAGCCATGATCATGACAATACAGCCTTAAAGCGCTCAGCTTTTATAGTATCTGGAGGGGAAGTTCCAGAACTCTTTACAGATAGGCTGGATGCTTGTACACACCCCAAAACAAAATTTATTTGGCTAGAGAAAGTATACACAAATTATCTTTAATCCCGGCGGAGAGGACAATTAGGCCGATGGTAGAGACATCTAATAGATGAAAATCCAAGTGTATTGCATAACATTAATTCAAGCTCAATTACACTGATGGCCTTATAGAAGGCAATAGTAATGGGAAGAAGCAGTTCACCTCTGGGAACTAGTTCATTCACTCTCGCTCCCAAGAAAGAACTACTTCACGAACTACTTCAAAATGTGTAACTTTCCCGCCAGAGCACTCTGCAACATCTGAAGTAGTTCGTCCGCGAACGAGTTCCTTCCCATTCACTTCACACAAGGCTTGATCGTTTCGCGAGCTTTCTAGAACGAGGAAGTACACAAAGTGGACAACAGGTAGCACGCAGGTGCACTTCTCTATAACATTCGTAGTTTCTGCAAAGATGAACGTTCCTATTACCGGTAATGTCAGCTCACTCTCTCTCCCCCTGCCCTCAACCCCTCAGGAATATGAGTGTAGAAAAAACCTATTTCTTTTCAAGGATAATGACAATTTGTTAAATATTGTCGACTTGAAAATGAGATGTTTTAAACGCTGATCTCTTATCGCAAGAGAACCCTTTTCTTGGTGGTGATTTCATCCCCTGACTTAAAAATAAATTTATAACATCTGAGCGTTGGTCAACTTTTTCTCGCCGGTGGCGCTAAACGTCAAGGCGGATTTAAGTAAAACTACTTTCAATAGTTCTGTAATAGATTCAGACTAGTCGATACGGATCAAACAATCATATTAATCTATCATGGTTAAGTTTATCAATAGACTCCAACACTCTCGCTCCCAAGAAATAACTCCTTTACGAACTACTTCAAAATGTGTAATTTTCCCGCCAGAGCACTCTGCAACCGCTGAAGTAGTTCGTCCGCGTACAAGTTCCTTCCCATTCACTTCACAATCGTGAAGTTCTGCAGTTCGCGAAGTAGTTCTCGAGATACGAGCGAATACTTCACAGTTCGTGGGAGTGAAGTAGTTCCCGAGAACTAGTTCGTTCGCGAACTACCCATCACTAGAAGGCAAGCAGTCTGACTGGACGGAGAAGGTGCACCCCCGGTACCCTAAGGTTTTGCCACGGTATGAACAGCTTTGAAATCTTGTATCTTGCCGTACATAATTTTTGATAATACATATATAATTTGGAGTATCACTTGATAGAGAGGCCTTTCATGTTTAGTTGTTGAAGTAAAGTAGTTTAGATAGTGTTTGCGAAGTACTAGAAGGTCGGGGTGTTGCGTCCAGAGTCGATGGCAAGAACGGCCGCCGATGACGATGTCAGGATGGGGTTGCCCGGGCCCCCAAGGTACCCTCAGATATCATCCTCCCGTATATTTTGGGGAGCAACCAAGGCGATGGTCACAAAGTACCAAGTAGCATTGTTCGGGCCAAATATAGAGTGGGCGGTTGGAGTTCAGCATCCAAGCCACTCCACAGGATGATATTCCAAAAGGAGTAGGTTTAGCCGGACTCTCGGCCGAAACGAGGCGGGTCCATACCCCGCGCCGGCATCTCTCGCTCATTGACACGACGTGGCCTCAGGTGAAAATATGGCACTGTAGTATTGATTTTTGGGGCAACTGTAACTTACTCACAGAGAGTGTTACATGTGGTGCAGGTACGGTTGACAACTTTGGAGGAATAGTGCACGGAGTTTCGACACAGGTTTGGAGGCAGGGTCCTTAATGGCAGAATAATAATGAGATCATTGAAGGGAAGGTTTTTAAAAAAAAGGATTTAAACAAAAAATGAAATTTAAGTTATGATGTTACTTATATACATACAATATTTCACAGCCAACAGGGGCACAAGACTCCTTATTCTAACTTGATTATATAAAACTTAAACTAATAGGATGCTAAGGAAGGAAATATAACTAAATCAACAACATCATCCCTTGGTGGCATATACTGAAGAAGCAAATGCCTTTACACAGGTTTTACTTGACACAGGTGTAGCTCAAAAATCTTTTCATTTCATTGACAGGAGTAAGGAAATCAAGCCTAATGCAGGGTTAATGAAATCTGAGGGCAAGCTTGCCCACAGAAACAAAGTTTTTAACCATTGCCTGATCTCCAATTTTTTACTTGGTGGGTCTTTGTCCACGGTCATACCTCATTTTTACTCTCCGGTGAGAGGCCTTAAGATTATTTCTGGCTTTTCCCCATAAATCTCGGATATTCTCTAGATCTATTGTCTGTGGCAAAATCTCATTGGTCGACTACGAATTTGACAAATGAGTATTTGGGACAAACTTAAACATAAAAGAAATTGGAGAAACTTGTGCTACTTATGAATGGCCGAGTTAAATGCTAATGATAACCAGTGTAAGGAAGGGTCCCTTTGGGAATGATCTTCGTGGTGAAAAGCAATAAGGGCAGGTCGAGGATTATGATTAACCCGCTCAGCTAGGGATGGTTGTGGGTGGTGCGCAGACGTCGTGACATGCGAGATAGAGAGATCGAAACAGACCATACGAAATCAATTACAGGGGAACGGCTTAGCGTTATCGGGAACAACATATTGACAGGGTCCAAAAGACGACAAAACAGAACTGAGAGAAGAAATAGTAAACTGAGTAGTGGCAAGCCTAGTCGGAAACAGCCATATAAACCGAGTAAAACCACCCTCAACACACAAGAATGAATTTATTCCCATTCCCTTTATATTGGGGAAGGGTGTGACGTAATCCATGTACAATCGCACCATAGGGAGAGATGCTTGGTGTGAGGACAATAGTCTTTAATTAGCTGACAACGTGGGCTTGCTAATCAAACAAGACTTACATGCCTTAACCAGTTCCCTAATCTCGCCATCCATGCTCTTCCAGATAAACGTCCCTCTTATCTTCTCTCTGGTTTTATAGATGTATAGATTTCCCCTAATGCGATCTCATGGTAATACTTTAAAATCATAGGTACTAGCACTGCTGGAACGACAATTTTTATCTTCTGATCGTGCCTCGAAGGGCCACACAGATCTCCATTACTCAAAACATAAGAGACGACACGTTCCCCAGAAGAAAGGGTTTCCATAATAGGAGCATGCATCGTGTCTCCACGCTGGCATTTGGCTATATCGTCAAATAACAAAGAGGCATTAGTCAAAAGTGCACTTATGCAATTGGTTTGAAAATAGAAGGGGAACGTCTTTCCTCCGGATCAACAGAATTAGAATCGCCGGAAAACATTCGGCTTAAGCCACTGCGACTTCGTTCTCCGACACTCGAATGTGTAGCACGTCAAACTGAAAAGCTGAAACCCTAGTCGCCCAACGGGTGATGCGTCCGGTACAACGGGGCCTAGGAAAAATCCAGCTCAGAGCCTGATCGTCGGTCTCCAATTAAAATTTAACGTGCTCAAGGTAGAGGCGGAATATTTCGAAGGCAAATCTTTTCAACTCATATATAGAGTACTTGGTCTCTTGAGTTGACAATGTTCCAGGAGCATTGTTAGTTGGGCGCTTTCCGATTTCATATTCCTGAAGAAGAACCGCCGCACCGCAGATAAAGCGGTGTCTGTCTGTAAAGAAATCTGGCATTGCCGAGACCGGGGCGTTACACAGAGCTGATTTCAGATCCTCAAACGCAGCTTGCTGTGATGTCCCCAATTCAAACTGGGCACCTTTCCTGCGGAGAAAGTTTAGGGGTTCCTTCCTACTAGCAACGATTAGGAATTCACCATGCTGATGAATCTGGCAACACCTTTAGCATTTTTAGGAGGCTCGAATCTACGGATTGCGTGAGTTCTGAAATGATCGACCGAAACTCCAGTAGGTGACACATTATGGCCCAAGAAGGACATGGATGGTTTAGCAAAAGGTACCTTTGACAACTTGATCGTCAATCCAGCTTTACACAAGTGTTTAGAGCTTTCTCTAGACGAGCGAAGTGTTCTTCAAAGGTCTCGGAGAAAACAACATCATCCAGATAATGGTACAGATAATTAAATTTAATATTGGAGAAGATACTAACTAGCAGCCTATTAAAATCCGCCACGTCCCCAGGGAGCCTGAAAGGCATCCCGTTGTATTCATACAAGTTCCATTCACTAGCGAAACCAGTCAGATATTTCGATTCTTCCACCAGAGGTATCTGGTTATAGGTTTGGTTAAGATCTAATATGGTAAAGAACATGGCCTTACGTTTGAAAATATAAGAACAGTCACGTCCGTAGGGAGCCAGAAAGGAACCAGGTTGTATTCATGCAGGTTCAATTCACTAGCGATAGCAGTCAGATATTTCGATTCTTCCACCAGAGGTATCTGGTTTTAGGCTTGGTTAAGATCTAAGATGGTGAAGAACATAGCCTTACGAAACCAAGAAAGACACGAATGCAAGTCGGGAAGGGGTGCTGATTATAGAATTATCTTACGATTTAATGCCCTCTAATCAAGCCGCCTTGAGGTTTCTGAACCACAAAAATGGGTGAAGAATACGCCTACTTGGAGGGTCGAATGATACCATACCTCAGCATTTGGTCAATGATTTCCTTGAGGGACTTTGTTTCAGGTGGAGATAGCCTGTACAGAGGAAATCTTAGACGAACCGAATCCGGAAACTCGATTTTGTATTCAAGTAAGTCAGTCACACTAAGATTTTCCGAAAGACGTCGGAAAATGACTGACATAATTTACGAATGCAATTAGCCTGTTCCTCAGGTAGATGGCTAACGTCTAACGACATCTCACTCCCGGTAGACGAAATAACAGATGATGATACAGAATTACATTTTAAATGAGGTATATGGAAATTAATCCTAAATTTGAATGTGTAGGAGTTACTTTGAAAATCGAGCACGATACCGGAATATGACATGAAATCTACACCTAATATCACAGGCCATGACAAATTTTTACCAACAAATAACATAAAATTAGATGTAAATTTAGAAATACGAAGTTTCACCTGAGTAAATCTTAAAATTTCTAGTGGGCAAGAGTTAGCAAAAACACATCTTACAGAAGGAGAAACTTATTCAGGAAATTTACAACTAAGCTTTAATTTTGAATACCATTCTTCCGAAACAATAGAGTGAACACTTCCGGAATCTAAGAGGGCAGTAACATGTTCATTGCTTATTTCATTTTTAAGGAATGGAACAAAATCTGAAGTATCGGATGCAATCTTGAGGCACTCTTTTGGACCTTCAAAGATGGTCTTAGGCGTCTTAGGCGTTCTTCCCTCTTTAGAAGATATGATTTCCGATTTAAACTGGGCTGGGCCTTGAGGTGCAGATAGTGGCGCGGACTCAGCCGAGCACCCTAGTCATTTTCTATTGCTTTGGTTAGCAAAGGTAAAACCAGAAGTAGGACAAGAAGATATACTATTTGACAAGTTACAGTTCTTAGCCTGGTGTGTGAATGGCGCGCATTTGGAACAACCTTGAGAAGACGATCCTCTTCCGTACTGACTTTTAATGGAACAGCATAGTCCCCATTTCTACCCGCAGACCCCGACATTATTTTATTAACTTTATTAGACAGTTCATAAATATGTTGAGCCAAGGAGTTTGGCATATTTTAGTGCTCATCTCTGATTTTAAGATGAAATAGATCCCCTACACTATTACAGAAATTAAAGAGTATAGCCTGAACACGTTTAAGCTGGTTTACTTTCCGGGTTGAACCGTGTTGTCGTTTTTTGTACATTACATACAGTTTGCTGACATTTCGAATACATCGCAGTATTATTTGTCAGGGCGACTGAAATACCCCTACTCGATCCGAGGTAACCAGTCTCCCAGGCAGCAATCCCACTACAAAGGGTGGTTCCTGACCTTGATCTATATATCCTAGCCTTTCTGGCTGACGTAAGCAGTGAAAAAAAAGAGATCTACATCATTCGGAATTCTTTCATCCGCACGAAGAAAATGCTTTCGAGAGCGGATATGAACTCATCATCATCATCAACATCCTAAACCATCTCCAGTTTCCCGGGTGTGGTATATGTACCATGTGCCTTGTACCATTCCTCCTCCACCAACTTGTTGCAATCATGACCTCTCAGCAATACATCGTTCTTAACTGAATCTATCCATTTCCTTCGTGGCCTTCCCACGGGTCGTCTTCCTTACTTTTCTGTCATAATCATTCCTTGCAGTTCTGTTAACTGGCATCCTCTTCATGTGGCCAAACCACTTCAGTCTTGATATCTGAATCTTATTGAGGAGAAAATCATCTATTCCTACTTCTTCTCAAATTTTCTCATTCCTAACCTTGTCTTTCCTGGTTTTATGGATCACAGTGCGTAGAAATTTCATTTCAGCTGCCTGGAGTTTGTAATTATCTCTATTGGTCAGTGTTGTGGTTTCGAGACTGCATGTAAGAATTGGTGTATAATAGGACTTGTACAACGTCATTTTGGTTTTCATAGGTATTTGCTCATCCCACAGCATGTGTCTTACCTGGTGGAAAAATTGTGTTGCCTTATTGATTCGATTGTTCACCTCATGTTTTGCTAGGTTGTCATTTGATAGAACGCTACCCAAAAAGAGCGGAACTGAACTAAGCTAACTAATTAAGGAATATTACAATGTAATTAACATGCAGATAATTATGATAACCACACCTGATGATTTATTGTTTGTATAAAAGGTCTAGTCTTCTCTCTTTAGCTCTTGTGTACTGCTCTGTTTCTTTCTTATTAAACTCCGGGATGTTTCCCAAGGCTGAACAGAGCCACCTTCTCGTAGTGTTTCTCAGAAAAATGTCAACCCCATTTTGAGTCGAAGAACGACGTTAACTTTCAACAGTTGGCATGTGTATGGTGACGGTTTTATTCACAGCATTGACGCATTACCAGAAAGTTATTCCGAATGAAGAAGCCTTAACAACGTTTTAGCACCGGCAGCCACTCGCAGACCTGGTCTTGAATATAGAACTTGCAATTCTGTTTTCAGTTTTTGTTCATTCTACGATTATATGCCGATCCTACCTCGTTCCTACATCTTTGTTTGTTAAAGGGTTCACTTGCAGTCTCGTCGTATTTATAATCTCTGTGCATTGCTCTTTGTATCGAGATATCGATTATAGGAAATACCTTAGCATTGTTGATTTTACAGCGGTGTGAAAATTATTAGAAAAATTTGAAAATTTTGTATAAAATCACTTTTATTCATTGATATTTTTCTTCCAATTGAAATTAATCACATATTTAGTATTTGGTATGCATTCGCTTTGATTATATGGCAGATTCAGTGCGATATGGCATTCTACATTTTTTGCAGGAATCTTTGATTTGCTTATCATAGTGCCATTTATTAATAAGTGTCTCTATGATATTTATCTTTGTTGTAATGCTGTTTTTCTTCAGTTTTCATTTCACAATGGCCCAGAGATTCTCAATGGGGTTTACATCTGGACTACTGCAGGCCAAGAAAGTGCTTTTACTTTGTTTCCACTTAAAAGCTTCGTCACAGACTTCGCTTTATGGCAAGGAGCAACATCGTGTATGAATACAAAGTCACCATTGGGAATCCACTATCTCATTTGCGTCAATAATCTTCTTTCAAGTACTGTTTTGTATTGAGGCTGGTTCATCATACCCTCTACAATATACAGACGTCCTATACCATGAACTAACGTAACACTCCAGACCATAACCTGGATGGGATGCTTGACAGCTTGTGCAATTAATTGCAGCAAGAACTCTCCATCAGTGCTTCTCCTCATGTACTCACTACTTTCGCCTGTTATTGCAAACACTGGTTCGTCGGAAAAACATGCTTGGAAAATTAAAAACATATCTAATACCATACACACATCAGTATACTGAAAATTAAATGAATAAGTTTCTTGCGAGGGGAATTTCATTCATTTGTGTTAAATTTGGAATTTTCTTACTTCAGAATATCGTATCATAATTCAGGTTCATTGACTGGCATTATTATAAGTAACCAATTATAATTTTATAATACCTTGCTCCAGTCATCTCCGAATCGTTCACAAACGTCTTCATCCAGGTGTCAGCGCAAGACACACACAAGCCAGTAAAGGGAACATCTGATTCAGTTGTTTCCCAATCACTGTTTAGGTTCACAGCTTCCTGCACTGATGATGTCAGATTATCCTCACATTACTTCTCTTTGTATGAGTCTACCTTGCAGCTGGGGGTGGCATGTTCATAATTCCACAAAACAAGCTGGTATCTTTCCTTCCAATACCTGAACATCTCATTCCATAGCACAATCTCAGGTTGCTTCATAAGTGCAGTTATTCACTTCAGACGTTCTAGAAGCAATATAGAACTGACAGCTGTCACAATACAAATATAACGTACAGACTACACCAACCCTCTCTTCGTCATCATATAACTTCAAATCTCGTGCACAACAGTTAGCACATGCACAAGCTGAACGAATAACTTCTCGCAGAATCCTCAAATCTATGAACCTAAACCCACTTGAGGATTTATCTTCCATCTTGTATTCATCGAACGAAATGCCTCAATCAATATTCGTCTCAGCAGCACTGGATATCTTGAAAGAAGTACTGCCTATACTGGATCCTGTTCTGTGCCTTGCCCTGATACATTCGATTTCTTTTTCGTAAACCGAGAACAACTGTCCTTTTTTTACTTTCTTCAAAACTCTACGTTCACCTCAAGGCATACTGTTACTTTGAATAACATACAACTAACAAAATTAGCAATTGGTAAATCGGATATGAAACCACAGCAACACATATAGATAAATACGCTGTCAACAAAGGAACCTGAAGAATGCGGCGGCCATACTTTTCCACAGCTTGATTGATGACAGGTTTCCATGGAAGAAAGACAAACACGTGGAAATTCTCCGTAAGAGTAATAAAAAACTCGTCCTACAGAGTTGGGCGTGGCAGTATACAAGCAGTTACAGATACTCATTTTTCTCATATTTACAGATGGCATTGACCTGTAATATTTTTTATTAAAATTCTGACATGTTACGGTATATTATGAGCAAATAAAAATTGGCTATTTTTACTCATTTTTACGTATGTTCCCCCTTAAAAGGTGTTTTATGGGTATCATAGGTAGTTTAAGACAGTATAGTACATCATCTGTGTCAAGACACATACAAAATGTAGTTACTAAGGAGATACTCTAATATCAAAATAAAGCTACACTAGAGGGTTCGGTCAAAGCTTTAAGAGTATTATGTCAGCAGATTGGAAAAATGGAACAATACCCACTGGCTGGAAACGATCCATCATCTACGTTCCTATACCAAAAAAGGCGATCTGTTGGACTGCACAAACTACAGTACGCTTGTCCTAATATCACATGCTAGTAAGGTGTTGCTAAAGATCACGCAACGAAGATTAGAACCTTAATTGTCTAAACCTCGAGCTCGTTTTAGGATAGATATCATTAATAATATGCGTTGGATGGTAGAGGGAGCACAGGAGTTGGTCATCAGAAGGCCTTTTATAATGTAAATCACAGGACCATGAGGGATGTCCTTTCGACGGATTAACACCTCTCTGTTTTGGATCCCAACTACCGATTTAAATTCACACTCTTGACTTAGTTATTTGGTTCTCCGAGTACTGATATACATTTTACCTGGACTTTTTCTGACCGTAATTTGGCAGGTGCGATCCTAGCTCAGTCAGGTGGTATTTGAAGGTGTTCAAATACGTCATCCCCAAGCCGGTAGATTTACGAGCAGGTAAATGTGCTCTTGCGGGACTAACTTCCAGCACCTCGGCGTCTTCGAAAACTGTACAAGTAGAGTAGTTAGTGGTACGTAAAGCCAATAACAAAAATATTCAATACTATTGTTGAAATTGTACTTTTTCTATTCTTCTGGGTTTATTTTATCTTACTGTATATAATTTACTTCTCATTGGCAACGGTCAGGTTTGGATTCGTGGTTCCTTCTTATAGTTAACCCCAGGAATACTAACGGGGGGTACATTGTGCCCACCACCTGCTATTTATTGCTCTGTTTCTTTTGACATTTGATATTAAAAGGCTGTAAAATGTATTTATTGTTACCAACTCCGAATGGTGTATTTGGTTTGCTCATTTTTACCGTCTGAAGGCGGCGCAGTCATTCAAACATGAGTGAGCAAGAAGTAACCCCTCCACTTAATTAGTATTGGCAGGATTTATAGCGTTGTTGGCCACTCACAGTAAAACTGAAATAGTTTCTTTCTTGACTGCTACTAGACATTACTAACTGGATAGTTCTGTGTGTACTCCAAGAGCATCGCACCTGATGGATGGTTGCTGGAATACTCTCCGAGATAGCTAATTCGTCTGAAGATGACGACATTGATATTACTGTTAGTGAAAACGAAGAAGGAACTGAGAATATATATATTTAAAAAAGCGAGCTGGATTACCATCATGAGAGAGATACACAGATAAACCCAGTTTCAAAACTCTTATCCGCCAGACGCGTAGAAATGATTCATCAGACTGAATGTAGAACATTGAAAATATTTGCACTTTAACAATAGCTCAGTCAGCTGTTTATTTATGGGGTTGACAGCTGATAATGTTACCAAGTTGAAATATATTTCTTTAGTTGATTGTAAGGAATGTGAAATAAGTTGGTAAATATCTCCAATAATAAACATCAGAGATTCACAGGAACTTGACTTTAAGTGTTCGTCACAAAGCACACACCCGTTGGTATACAATGACATTAAAAATAGAGTTGATATTCCTAGGGTTAAAATTGTAAGTCACGCAGATAACAATAGAACAACAGTGGAAGCTATTGGATGAGGGTGACAGTGGGTTGAGTGAGAAGACGTATGCATAGAGCGGAACTTTCTTTCACACATCACAGGAAAACTAGAATCCAGCTTTGCATTGTTGATGCTAGTAAAATAAATTTTAATTTATCAACTGGGAAAATAAATTGTTAGATGATGCAAATATCTGTGAGTTTTCCGCAAATGTGTAGTAAACCTGGAAATATGGTCATAATAATTATAACACCAGCTGCGCGGCGGAAATACTTGATGCGAGTCCCTCGACCTCTTGACGCGAGTGTAACGTCCAGCCGTCAGAGCAAATGAACACTATGACTATCTCGAGGAAGAACATCTATACTATACACTCTTATGCCTTTCAGCGTTCCGTCTGCAAGACTTGTGAAGTTACTAAACGCCTCAAGAATAATCTATATTCAACTATCCCTGAGACCTCGTTTATTTCCATATTCTTATCTTTAAAACTGATTCTGACCATCGTCTTCTGTGTTTCCCTCTACGTCACTTACCTTCCACAACTACTTCATTATTTTCATAGACAACCTACCTTCCTCCGCTCGCTTCACATGACCTCTCCACAGAAGCCGGTTCACGTGTACCGCTTCATTTACCGTGTTCATTCCTAACTCAGTCTTAGTACCTTCCTGCCATTGTTCCCACGTGATTGTAGCAGCTATTTCTAACAGCAAACAGACTGGTACACAGATAGACTTCTTTCTTACAGAACACTCTGGCTGCGCGGTTAGAGTCACACACCTGTCAACACCACTGTCAGCAGCCCTGAAGCTGGTTTTCCGTGGTTTCCCATTTTGATACCAGGCAAACGCTGGGGCGCTTCCTTCCCACTGCTGTCCCGTCGTCATAAGACTTATCTGTGTCGTAAAGCAAATTGTAAAATAAATAAAACACACACTGCGAGCTTCACACTTACTGTGCTACCATCCTGGGAGAATACACATCCTAAATAGCTGAAGTGATCTACCTGTTCCAGATTTGTATCACCAACTTCAGATTCAAAAATTCTCTAAGGTTTCTGGATACTCACTGCATCTATTTTCAAATTACTACTAGGCCACCATATCTCAGTGTTAGAGCAACCAACGCGAAGTTTCTAGATCCCGGGCTTCAGCAGAGTCTGCCAAACAGCTTACTGAATCCCTCCCTGTCACTTTTTACTTTCCAGTAGTTTATCCATTAAAAGTAGGAATAACAAACAGCTTTGTCTAATTCCTGTAACTCCTTGAACAAAGAACTCATTTCGCTCTCCGTACCCCAACTGTTATCATAAATGCCTTTGATTGCTCAATTATAGTATATATATTATTTGCTTTACGCCGCACATAAACTCAGATAAGTCTTATGGCTTCGCTGCGATAGGAGAGGCCTACGAGAAGGAAGGAATCTTCCGTGGCCTTCATTAAGGTACAGCCATCTTTAGGGCTGCCAACAGTGGGGTTCGAACCCACTATCTCCCGGATGCAAGCTCACAGCTGCGCGCCCCTAACCATATAGCCAACTCACCCGACAATTATAGCATATTATATTATGTTATATTATAAGAATAATTTAGTGTGGCTATTTCTAGCCTGGTGCAACCCTTGTAAGGCAGACCCTCCGATGAAGGTGGGCGGCATCTGCCATATGTAGACTACTGCATTATATTGTGGTAGAGGATAGTGTTAGGTGTGGTGTGTGAGTTGCAGGGATGTTGGGGAGAGCACAAACACCCAGCCCCGAGTCACTGGAATTAACCAATGAAGGTTAAAATCCCGACCCGGCCGGGAATCGAGCCCGGGACCCTCTGAACCGAAAACCAGTATGCTGACCATTCAGCCAACGAGTCGGATATTATATTATATTATATTATATTATATTATATTATATTATATTATATTATATTATATTATATTATATTATATTATATTATATTATATTATATTATATTATATAATAATAGTGGCTGCAGAGACCACAGGTCTTCGAATAGGAGCAGATGCATAAAAACAGCGAAAAATTTTTTCACTCGGTGACAAATTCTTTCTTTCTTAATCAGTTTACCCCACAGGGTTGGTTTATTCCTCGGACTGAGCGAAGGATCCCACATCTACCGCTTCAAGAGCAGTGTCCTGGATCGTGAGACTTTGGGTCAAGGATAAACTGGGAAAGAGGACAAGTACCTCGTCCAGGTTGCCTCACAAAAGTTCAAATAAAGCGTATAGGAATGTTTTGAGATATTAGAGAGCTATCGGCTGTCCTGAAAATACTTTACTGCAGTTTCCTATTTTACTTGCAGGCAAACAGCCGATTCCTTCAAACTCCTCACCCAGTTCCATTTCATCTTCATTTTTCTAGAAAAATGTTCAAATGTTGAGGATTTTTCCTTCATTAAAAATAGTTTACACCTGTTCAATCAATCTTGCTAATTGGGCCTTATTTTTTCAAAATTTAACGATTAAAATCTCTCATACTTTTGTAGTCACATTCGCGCAGATACTTGCGGCTTGTAGTCGCTACGCATTCACGTTTGGAGCTGAAGGTTTCAGCACTGTTTTCTTTTACTAATGAAACTATCTTATTTTATTTTCTCAATAATTACTGTTTTGTTGTGTTCTCTTTTGTTTTAGAGCTATCTGCAATATTTTGAACCATTGTTACTCCTTGTTGCTTGACGTAAGTCTCGTCTTATTCGTTAGAATATAAATGCAGCGCTGCGCTACGTTCATTCGCACTGCAACAACGCACTTTGCTCCACAATCAAGCTAAATTCGCTGATTCATCAGCAACTTTCATCTAATCCTATTGCAGGCATGATAATGTATTGTCCACAGCGTCTACGGAAAGACAGTAGTGTAAGAGAAAATGGGGGAAAACCGTTCGTTTTTTCCTATAAACACCCAGTCTATTCAAAGATTTTAAAAATGATATGCATATCAAAACCTTCCTCCGGATGTGTATACACTAAATATGAGGCTTGGTCGAGATCCATCCAGCCGTTTCGCCGTGATGATGGAACAGACAAACAAACAGACAGATAAACGGACACGAAGAATAAAAATCACCGGATCGGTATTGAGTTGACCTAAAACGGATAAATATCTGAAAATTTGGCAAAACAAATGAAATTACAGACAGCGGACCACCTACAACTTTATTTATATAGATAAGCATGTACACGTCCAGAAGTGCAGACCTTTATTTCGAGAGTCGCTGCTTTGAAACTGTACGACATATCTAGAAACGGACCTCACCATCAGACGTCTCATTAAGTGTTTACATGGTTGGCCCTACGACATCTTCTCGTACCTCCTATATTTATGGGTTAGATTGAGTTAGAGTCATTGAATTGAGTAACATTTTGTACAGTTTTATCACTCATGTGACAGCTAGAATCACAAGATTTGGCTATCATATGGCCACTGGTCATGTCAACATTCGAGCTGAATGTCGTCACTATATTATGTTTCCTATAAGTGTGCGAAGCGAGAACATAATCGTGTAAGAAGTACAAAATTAACTTGAAATAGAGAAATACACCTCTATTTAACGTATAAGGGATAGAAATACGACCAAAGTTGTAGATCTCTCCAGAATGCAAAAGACTGTGCTTTCTGTTTTGTGAGATGACTTACCGCTTAGCCACCAATTATCCCGAAACGAAGGTCTGCGCCGTCGTTAAAATTTCATCCCTATTCCGATATTTTCCGGCGCCTAAATTTATACATTTGCATAGATTAGAATATTTCCTCAAAGAAAGAGTGTCCAGGCTTCGCGATTAGCATTCGCATATGTATGGAGGAAGAAAATAATACAGTTAAGAAAGTTGAAATTAATAGAAAATAGGTCAATAATTGAGGACAGTCGGATAGGACAATAATATGTAAACACCAAGAGAATGTATTGGAAAATCAGATGCCGCTCAATAAATTATGCTGATATGTGTTAAGGATATAAGAAAGCGGTAACAGATGGGAAATTTAGGCGCTGGGATTCTTAGGAAAACACATGAGAAGATGACTAATGGTGTTATTACTTAAGCTATTCGATGACGGTTATAACCTCCAACGATATTCTACCAATATCCCGCAGAATGGCCGATTGACGTCTCTCTTGCTTTCTACCCAAGGGACAACCACGAATTTACAGGAATGATGACGAAAATGGCAATACGCTACTTCCTTGCTGGCAAGCAGTCAGAGAAGTTGCCATGGTAACCTGTAGGTTCGTTGTCGGTCTGTCGGTCACTCAATGCAGAGCATGATACCCGCAGAAATTAGTAATTTTCTCCGTCATTTGAAGAGCAAGGTCAATTATGAACATACTATAAGTTGTTTATAATGAAGAGATATTTGACATACAGACCACGACGTTTACAGAAAGACAGTAGTATAACAGAAAATGGGGGAAAACTGTTTGGGTTTTCCTATAAACACCCTGTCTATTCAAAGATTTTAAAATGGTACGCATATCAAAACCTTACCCGGGATGTGTATATACCAAATATGACGTTTGTTTAAGATCTATCCAGGCGTTTCACCGTGATGGTGGTACAAACAAACAGACAGCAAACAGACAAACGGACAAATAGACACGAAAAATAAAAAAACACCGATTCGGTATTGAGTTGACATAAGACGGATAAATATCTGAAAAATAGGCAGAACAAACGAAATTTCAGACAGCGGACCCCTACAATTGTATTTATATAAATAACAGATAACATTTATGAAGCTAAATGAGAATATTTGCATGGTAAAATTTGCTATTAATTTGAGGTAATAACGTTTAAATGAGGTACCTCGATTATTTAACTTAAATATACTAAGTCCTTACAATCAATAATTAATTATTTAATATATCTGCCAAATGGGTTAGAGCTCAAATTCTGGAATCCCCAAATTACAACTGTTTGATCGATCAATCAATCAATCAATCAATCAATCAATCAATCAATCAATCAATCAATCAATCAATCAATCAATCAATCAATCAATCAATCAATCAATCAATCAATCAATCAATCAATCAGTCGATCGATCGATCGATCAATCAATCAATCAATCAATCAAACAATCAATCAATCAATCAATACTGATCTGCATTTAGGGCAGTCGCCCAGGTGGCAGATTCCCTACCTGTTGCTTTTCTAGCCTAATCCTAAATGAATATTTGCCCCAGTTTGTCCTCTTGAATTCCAATTTTATCTTCATATTGTCATCTTTCCTACTTTTATAAACGCCACAAAGACTTATTCGTCTACTAATGTCATTCCACGCCATCTCTCCGCTGACAGCTCCGAACATACCACTTAGTCGAGCAGCTCCTCTTCTTTCTCTCAATTCTTCTCAACTCAAACTTTGCAGCATTTTTGTAACGCTACTCTTTTGTCGGAAGTCACCCAGAACAAAACGAGCTGCTTTTCTTTGGATTATTTCCAGTTCTTGAATTAGGTAATCCTGGTGAGGGTCGTATACACTGGAACCATACTCTAGTTGAGGTCTTACCAGAGACTTATATGCCCTCTCCTTTACATCCTTACTACAACCCCTAAACAACCTCATAACCGTGTGCAGAGATCTGTACCCTTTATTTACAATCCCATTTATGTGCTTACCCCAATGAAGATCTTTCCTTATATTAACACCTAGATACTTACAATGATCCCCAAAAGGAACTTTCACCCCATCAACGCAGTAATTAAAACTGAGGGGATTTTTCCTATTTGTGAAACTCACGACCTGACTTTTAACCCCGTTTATCAACATACCGTTGCCTGCTGTCCATCTCACAACATTTTCGAGGTCACGTTGCAGTTGCTCACAATCTTGTAACTTATTTATCACTCTATAGAGAATAACATCATCCGCAAAAAGCCTTACCTCCGATTCCACTCCTTTACTCATATCATTTATATATATAAGAAAATATAAAGGTCCGATAATACTGCCTTGAGGAATTCCCCTCTTAATTATTACAGGGTCAGATAAAGCTTCAACTACTCTAATTCTCTGAGATCTATTTTATAGAAATATAGCAACCCATTCAGTCACTCTTTTGTCTAGTCCAATTGCACCCATTTTTTCCAGTAGTCTCCCATGATCTACCCTATCAAATGCTTTAGACAGGTCAATCGCGATACAGTCCATTTGACATCCTGAATCCAAGATATCTGCTATATCTTGCTGGAATCCTACAAGTTGAACTTCAGTGGAATAACCTTTCCTAAAACCGAACTGCCTTCTATCGAACCAGTTATTAATTTCACAAACATGTCTAATATAATCAGAAAGAATGCCTTCCCAAAGCTTACATACAATGTATGTCAAACTGACTGGCCTGTAATTTTCAGCTTTATGTCTATCACCCTTTCCTTTATACACAGGGGCTACAATAGCAACTCTCCATTCATCTGGTATAGCTCCTCCGACCAAACAATAATCAAATAAGTACTTCAGATATGGTACTATATACCAACCCATTGTCTTTAGTAGATCCCCAGAAATCTGATCAATTCCAGCTGCTTTTCTAGTTTTCAACTTTCGTATCTTATTGTAAATATCATTGTTATCATATGTAAATTTTATTACTTCTTTGGCCTTAATCTCCTCCTCTATCTCGATATTATCCTTGTAACCAACAATCTTTACATACTGCTGACTAAATACTTCTGCCTTTTGAAGATCCTCACATACACCCTCCCCTTGTTCATTAATTATTCCTGGAATGTCCTTCTTGGAACCTGCATCTGCCTTAAAAGTACCTATACATAGTCTTCCATTTTTCACTAAAATTTGTACGACCTCCAATTATGCTTGCCATCATGTTATCCTTAGCTGCCTTCTTTGCTAGATTCAATTTTCTAGTAGGTTCCTTTAATTTCTCCTTACTTCCACAGCCATTTCTAACTCTATTTCTTTCCAGTCTGCACCTCCTTCTTAGCCTCGTTATTTCTCTATTATAATAAGGCGGGTCTTTACCATTCCTTACCACCCTAAACGGTACAAACCTGTTTTCGCATTCCTCAACTATTTCTTTAAACCCATCCCAGAGTCTGTTTACATTATTATTTACCGGTTGCCACCGATGATAGTTACTTTTTAGAAACGTCCTCATGCCTGCTTTATCAGCCATATGGTACTGCCTAATAGTCCTACTTTTAAGACCTTCCTTTCTATCACATTTATTTTAACTACCACAAAACAGCTTCATGTTCACTAATACCATCTATTACTTCAGTTTCCCTATAGAGCTCATCTGGTTTTTTCAGCACCACATCCAAGATATTTTTCTCTCTGGTTGGTTCCATCAGATTCTGAATCAGCTGTCCTTCCCATATTAACTTATTTGCCATTTGTTGGTCATGCTTCCTGTCGTTCGCATTTCCTTCCCAATTGACATCTGGCAAATTCAGATCTCCCGCTACAATCACATTTCTTTCGATGTCAATTCCCACACAGCTGACTATCCTATGAAATAATTCCAAATCCGCGTCAGTGCTACCGTTTCCCGATCTGTACACTCCAAATATATCAAGTTGCCTATTATCTTTAGAAATGAGCCTTAAACCTGGAATTTAATGTGTCTCATCTTTATCTTTTTCGTAGCTTACAAATTCTTCTTTTACCAGAATGAACACTCCCCCTCCCACCATTCCTACCCCATCTCTACGATACACACTCCAGTGCCGTGAGAAAATTTCTCAATCCATTATATAATTTCTCAGCCATGATTCAACTCCTATTACAATATCTGGTAAATATATATCTATTAAATTTCTTAATTCTATTCCTTTCTTTACAATACTTCTACAGTTCAACACTAACAATTTTATGTAATCCCTACTCGATTTCCAGTTCCGTGTTCCCTTACCACCGCTCCCTAGGCCACCCAGTTTACCTGAATGTACCTCCCTATTACCCTTCCAAACAAATTTCCTAACTTATACGTACCACTGCGGTTTAAATGAAGGCCATCTGAGCGCAGATCCCTATCTCCTACCCACCCATTAGGATCTAGAAATTTCACTCCCAGTTTCCCACATACCCACTCCATAGTCTCATTTAAATCCCCAATCACCCTCCAGTCAGTATCCCTCCTACACAGTATTGCACTAATAACAATCTCCGCTTTCTTAAACTTCACCCGTGCTGCATTTACCAGATCCCACACATCTCCAACTATGGTACTTATATCAGCTTGCCTTACGTTGTTGGTGCCAACATGAAACACTACCACATTCTCCTTCCCCTCCTCCCTCTCTTCTACTTTCTCCAACATCTGCCTCAACCTAATTCCTGGATAACATTCTACCGTGGTTCCCTTTCCTCCACACACTTTCCCCACGTGTCTAACGATGGAATCCCCCATGACCAGATCCTCAACCCTACCCACCTCATTTGATCCACTCCCCTCCTGGTCAGCCCTATCTTTCCTGATAGCTGCAGAAGCTACTTCCTCCTCCCTTTTCTCCTTCCCATGACCCTGTTCCACCTGTCTTTTCATATCCTCTACTCTACATTTCCCTTTCCTACCTTTTCCCTTCCTCCTACTTCCACACATCTCACCAACAGTTCCCTGTCCGTCATCTTCCCTCTGTTGTTCTACCTGGAGTGACTCGTACCGATTTCGCACAGACACCTGTCCTGCATTCTGATCCTGAATAGAGCCCTTAGCCTTCAATCTCCTTCCCCTTAGAACATTAGACCACCTGTCTTCTACAACTCCCCCTCTCCTTCCCCTCCTTCTTGTACACCTACTGTAACCTGTACATTGTTTGAGGGAGTCCTATATTCCTTCCTGTCTTCTGTGAGAATCCTAATTATCTCCCTCAAACTTTACAACTCCTCCCTCATACCCCTCAATGCCTCGCCACACCCATAGTTCGTATACTCGCGCTCCTTAGCCATTCTTTACGGGAAAAATGAATTTAAAAATAAAATAATTTAAAAAAATAAATGAACGGAGGGATATATTGTCTGGGATAGTACTCAAAGATCACACAACAATAGGGTAATTAATCTACGACTACACAACAATACTACTCTATTTTTTATCCTACAACATGTAACAGGATAAAAACTGCTGTTAATTACTGAATATCGAAAGTAATACACAAGAACTACACAATTCCAAACTGCAATTAAGCCTATCCTAATTACAACAACAGAATTTTTAATAAAAGTTTCTACGGATACTTCTACTACACCGGTATTACACAAATATTTTACAAAAATCAAATAATCACACTAAATTCTAATAGGATATTACTCGTATACTACTGTACAGTACACTACAGTAATTTTTAAACTACTTTCAGAAATATCCTATTTTCAATACCGGTACCGTATGTCACTACTAAGCACAAACAGATATGAACTTTGCAAGAACTACTGTACTCAAAGATTACCAACAAAGCTAAATGCTTAGACAAATTATTATTAGTATTACGGTCTAATAGATACACACGAAAGATAACACACCAATATAGCAGGCAAGATACGGCACTGTCTAAATGTACTGTACCTATACTACAATGTATCTACACTACACTACACTACGTTTGGTTAAATTCTTAAGTATCGAAAGGATTGCCGTACACGAAGAAAAACACGAATATAACTGGCAAGATATTATCTAATATATTATACCTTATCTTCACTACAATTCTACTGAAATGTGGTTACGTGATTATTACAGCTGGTGGATTACTATTATTTTCCCTACTCCACGTGACTGAGAGTAAAAGTGTCCTTAATTAGGCCTACTGAAAAATACGAGGTTGTCTACAATAATTTATCAAATATTTCTATCAAAACTACTCCTACTACTCCAGGGACTCTAACTGCAATTAGGCCTACTGGGATATATGAAATTTATTGTTATTAGCTAACCGCTCATAAATACTGAAAGATCGAGGGAGTGAAGTATAAATTACGGATACTTTAACCTACTCAGAAGTACAAATGACTGGAATACAAGGCCAGCTGATTTATATTTATATTTACTTGACTACACTACTCCCTTTGTTCACGACTGTAGTCAACAATGCAATATTTGAATATGAGGAGCGACAATAATCAATAACAATACAACGACTGTTAACTACTACCGAGTAATCTCTTTAACTACTTTTTAAATGGAAGACAGGCGTATCGTCTTTTTAAATGTAGTAAATTATTACCTTCGCGATAGTTCGGACGGATATCTATACGAAATACCGGAGGAATTTCGGCGGAAGTTACGGTACTATTCCTTATGATAAGCTGCCCTTGTAAGTATTATACCAACGAACCTACAGATATTCACAAATATTTTAAAAGTTAATATTATTACCTAAAATTTAATATTATTACCTAAAGTATTTACTAAACCTAAATTCGAAACAAGGTACACCTAGCTAGCCTACTTAACCTAGAAAACGTAAATTACTGAAGACCAACTGAATTACTTGTTATAAAAATAAATAAATATCACTACCAACAAGCACTAAACACCACTATATAAATAGCACTAAATGAATCACAAATACAAAACATTAAGCTATTTCAATAATTTTAACTACTTTATCACTACAATAATGCAAGAGCTCTCTCAACAGCCAACCGTTCTCAAGCGCATCCAACAATGCAAGGTCAGATCAGGAAATAATTAAATCTCAACTTTTACGATTAACGTATTGAGGTGACAATTAATAAATAGATAAACTAGCATCAAATCAATCACTATTTAGGATACAACCACGAAGTGACAAGCGTGAAGAATGTATGTTATAGTCATGTGGTAATGATCAGCACATCAGTTGTCTTTCATTATTTTTTATAAACAAGAGAAAGGGCAAAAAAGTATTCATTATCAAAATAAATGCCATTATAAGGCAACAAACCTGAACAATAGACAAGGCATAATATAACGTACTGTAAAGTAGTTTTAACCCTAGAACACTAACCCTTCGTAAATTTTACGACAGTAGGTAGCAGAACGGTATAGTTTAATGCCTTCCGCGCGTGCGTGCGTGCCGCTATTTTGTGTAGCTGATTTTTTCGAGCAGTTATTGACTGTGGCATGTGCGATTGTTGATATCTTTGCTCATTCTTGTAATAATTGGGTGGGTGTCGTCATATTCACGAACGGTTAGTGATAGTGTGAACTTATAAGTATAATGTTTCGTCATGCCTTTTTTACATTTATACTTATTTAATTTATTTTCTTGGTAGTTTTGGTTTCTTTGTGATGTAAATAACCTACATTCATAATTTAAGTGTTTATTTTAATATGTTGTGTTATAAAATTATTTTTTTTTATAAAACGTGTTCATTTAATACTTTTTGTGCGCCAAGTTTTCTACATTTAATAAATAATCACATAAAATTGTTTAATATCTACGTATTTTGATTCATGTTAAGTTCACGACACTATAGGAATTCTTAATAACCAAATTCTTGCGAAATATAAGCTGTTCCGTAGAAAATATAACAATTATAAATTGGAGTAGTCAAATTTACGAAGGTTTTCTAATAATGTGTGGCGAAATAATAATTTTGAGGCTTCGTTTACATCAGTAGAAAAGAATGTGACGATATATTATTAGGCCTATCCTCGCATATAAGAAACTTCGATAGACCTTGAATAAACTTTATGCAAGAATCAGATTAGAAATTATGTTACCAGAAGAAAAATTTGGTCCGAACGGTTATTAAGGATTCCCAATTTTATAATTATGAGATCGAACTATAGCTATTTTACCTGGTTATAAAATCGATACAGGAAACTTCTATAAATAAACACTTTATTTAAAGCATGCCAATAACAATATTAAATCATTAAGTTTAAGGTTCCGGAATCAGCACATACTTAGTTAACACGTTGAGTGCCAGGCCGAATTTCATAGGACTGCCGTCTAGTGCCGTGAGCTAATAACATCGAGTTACTCCCTGGTGCCAAAACGTTCACAGGCTTAACCAAGCAAATGATCGCTGAAATGAGGATGTATTTATGATATATTACGTCAACTTATTATGTATATTAGGTAAAATATTGCGACCCCATATGGGGTCGTATTGGTCATTACGAATTGTATACGAACACGCGCCCCCATATGGGGTCGTACTTATACAGTAGTTACTGTCCCGACGCTCGGTCATACTTACCTTTTCCTTTGCAGGGGCGCGTTATACGCTGTTGATTATGAGAGATGTGTTAGCTTGTTCATACTGGGGCCGTAAAAAAGTAGGATCCCCGATTTTAGGTCAGGAAATGTTTGTAAATGGCGATCTTCCATTTTAGGTTAGGAAATTTTCGTATAAAATGTTGTTATATAAAGTAGTGAAAATCATGTAAATTTGGTTAATTAGAATGTAACAGAATATTATTATAAGAAGAATTAGTAGTTACGGAATATTGAATAAGTATATAATTTTATTTGTATAACATTTAATTTGAGTGAGAGAACCCAGCAGCGATGATCGTGCAACATGGGAAACCAGTGACTATATTGTTGAAGACGGTCATAATTGTTGCAAGAGCTGGCTTGGAAACCCGGAATACAGCGGCGGTGTGTTTGCTGAAGACTGTAATTTATCAATATGGATGAACATGCGAGATCGCTATTTGCTCTGTACTGAGTTCAAAATTAATGTAACTATATACTACGTTTGCATCATTGTCTGACTTGTTCGATATATCGTCCAGACTATTTGCACTAAGTATTTTACTGCTCGATTTGCTAGTAACGACTTAAAAAAGAAAAGGAAACTCGCAGCACTGCACAATTACATAAACGATCCGTGCGCGGGATAGACAATGAATTTTTCACCCTACATAGCACTCTTGACGTACCCATATGGGGTCGCGCCAAAACAGGAATTGAAGAATGGAAGGTGGACTATGCACGTACATAAATAGACGACCAGCAGATGGCAGGAAGAGAACTTATACAATTTCGAATCACATACTTACTGCGCACCCAAATGGGTTCGCACAGTTCTCGATTTAGAACGAACGTACGACCCCATATGGGGACGTGAAGTTCAAAAACTTGACTACTCTCACGTACCCGTATGGGGTCGCTTGGCACTCAACGTGTTAAGCTGATTATACATAATGAAATCAAACTGTTACAAGGGCAAAAGAAAACATAATTGCCCAAAAATAAATCAAAATGGAATAAAACATTTTGACGCCTAGCGCCGATGAAAAGTGTTTTTCTAGCCTGAAACCAACAGATATATTTAGCCAGGAACATAATCCAATCCTCTGAACAACGTCTTTCGCCAGGAACACGAATATCCGCCTGCTGTCGACTCCATCTTACTCCAGACTACATGGGTCATTAGTATTTTGTTTGTATCAGATCATTTGCCACATTGTCGCAATTATGAATAGCGGCCACCAACTTTAGTAAATAGACACGCCAACAGGTAGCGTTCAAATGCACACCAGCTGCACAACTTTCCGAATAGTTCCTAAGGTTATCAAGTTCCGTATTAACGTTACAAACAATATTCCTACTATAATAGGACATCCATTCAGAAAATGTATTTGTGAAGCACGTTCTATATTTTCTGTTTATTTGTGATAACTTTTGATAGCTCTGTTCATAAGACATTGTTTCGAAATATGTGTTTATGAATCAAGTTCTTTTTCTGTTTATTTATGAACATTATGAAAACTAACCAATCTCATTTTCAGTGTCTGTGTCGTTCGTCTTCCCTCTTTGACATCCTGCCAGTTTTTCCTGAGCCGGTCGAGCAGCGCTTTCTTCCACTCCTGTGGTAAAGGGCCTGTCTGTCTTCTGGGTGCTGTCTCCGCCATAAAACCCTGATAGCTTTTCGTCATACTTCTGAAACAACCCGTCATTGATTTCATCCTCAGCGAGCTGAGTGGCTCAGACGGTTGAGGCGCTGGCCTTCTGACACCAACTTGGCTGGTTCGAACTTGGCTCAGTTCGGTGGTATTTTAACGTGCTCAAATACATAAGCACCTTGTCAGTAGATTTAATAGCACGTAAAAGAAATCCTGCGGACTAAATTCCCGGACCTCGGCAAATCCCAAATCCGTAAAAGTAGTTAGTGGGACGTAAAGCCAATAACATTATTATATCAATTTAGGAAGGCTCGGAACATAATGGGCTGACTCGGCCCATGCAAGGGGACACACTCTTCATTATGAAACTATAGGTACATATATTAACAAATATTTACAACAGAAATAATTACAATATATACATTTACCAGCGCTTTGCCCGCGACTTCGCTCGCGTCATAGATGAGTTATGTCCCATTATATTATTTTATTTCCCATTTTCTTTTGAAGTCCACTGAACCAACCTTACGCGTTCATCGACTTTTGTACGAAATGTAAGACATGAATGTAAATGATGTGCTTTCCCGTCCCGGCTTCGGTCGGAATTGGAAAGATTCACGCGTGTTCCGAGTTCGCTGTTAAATGAAATTCTCTTGTAATAACAGTAGCTTCTATTATCTTTTAACCCCGTCACACGTAATCTAGTGCGATTGCACAACTTAGGTGGTTTGAGGTTACGTAACAACATTACAGGTGCTCCTACTTTCAAACGAAGTTTGTGAGTTGGGAATCCTGGAGGATTACGGTAAGGTAAGGTTTGTTCTGCCCGAAGGCAGGTCCGAACCTCCGCAGAGGTGTCCTGAGCCGGAGTTTACGTGCGGTAGGGTGGCCGGTTCCTTTCCGCTCCTCCATTCCCTTACCCCCACCAACAGCGCGTGGCAACCCATCTACTTCTCGACCACGCCCAATGTTGCTTAACTTCGGAGATCTCACGGGATCCGGTGTTTCAACACGGCTACGGCCGTTGGCGGAGGATTAAGAGTATTTAGGAATTCTACTGGATAACTGAGAGCATCGTCCGTTTGTAATACCGTGTCGACCGATTTAGACTCTATTTCTTCTGCATCAAAATATGTAAGCAATACTTCATTTAATTCAGGGACTCTCAAACGCCCAAAATCTTACGCGTGCAAATCGAGGCGCAAGAGCTCCGTGCACTGTGCATCGGTCCCGCTGGGCTCGGCTCGCACTAACGCCTCGTCTCTGGGCTACTCGGCTAAGCTCGGCTCAACTCGGCTCGGATTTGGAGCGCTACGGAGCAAGTGAGGAAGAGGGAGACAGGGGGAGCGAGCGAGACAGGCGTGGGGAAAGAGAGAGACAGCGCTATTGCTCCAAATTGAGAGGTGGGGGTCTGCACTCTGGTCATCGAAGCGAAGTCGTCTTTTGCACCGTGCACAGTGCATACACCAGGCGCATGCACCCTGAGAGGCCCTGATTTAATTCATTAGCCGTCTCATTAAAGTAAACCTGCAAAAATCCAGGATCTTGATGAGCATTTGGCAATAGACTGCCTATGTAATGCTAAATTTGACCTTGTACTTTGAAAGTAGGCATAAAGCCGGGTTGGATGACTTGCTTAGCACCAAAAGTTGCCATTTGAAAACAGCTGATATGTTTTCTAATTCGATCAAAAAAATTACCATGATCTGGATGGGCACCCATTAGTAACTGTACAATGGTTCAGGTGGAGATTAGAGTGGTGGCAGCAAAACCTTGCCAGAATCGCAACACATGCCTGGTGTTTCATCTTTCCACTCGAGAGCATTGCAGAATTGGCATTTATGGATGATTGTACCAATGGTTATCACGCTGTTATCTTCGTAATTCATTTCAGGATCGTAAGACATCCCGGAACGAAACTTAATTTTACATGGACGCAGTCGTCTTTCTTTTCGGACCCCTGGGTGATGTTGCTCATATCGCATTTGAATTGTCCTGTGATATTCGCGATTATTTTGCTGGTGTGTAGCTGCCGCTGCTCTATGAAACTCGGGATTATTTTTCTGGTATGTCAGTGCCGCTGCTCTGTGAACCTTGGGGTTATTCTTCTGGTACGTGACTGCCGCTGCTCTATGAACCTTGAGATTATTCTTCCGGTACGTGTCCGCTGCTGCTCTATGGACTTCGGGATTTTTATTTTGGTATTTACTTCCAGCAATGGTACCGTACGTGCGGAAGGATTATTTTGTAAAAATATGGCTGCTTCTTTTTTAAATTGTATTTTTCTCGTACCGTTTGAGTATCCAGTACGACGTTTTTCAGAAACTTTTGTAACAACAAATGAAGCACTTGTTTCTTCGCACAGACATTCACATACAGTACGGTACTTCAAAATGTCCGTTAGAGAGATTACCAGTAAATCGCAATCTTTTTACGGGATTAGCTTCATCACTAAATATCCAGTGTAACTTTATATCACGATAAACTTCAAAGCGGAATGGAAATATTTTGCCACCTGCCGTCAACTCACACGTTCCACCACAAGTTGAATCTTCTGACACGATAAGTCGGCACTATTATGAAGAGGAATAGTTATTACCAAGATGATTTTCGGACAAAATGGAAACAACTTACGAAACAATAGCTTCACGAACTTCATCAAACCGTAACTGAGTAGAATATAAAATGTAAGAAAGAGATGTAAATAGACATGCACCGCCACCTACAATAGAAACAATGTTATGTGGCAACACTTCACCATTAATGTTTAGATAAATTACTGCCATTATGCTGTGTGCGTGAAAAAGACGTTATCGCGCTGCAGTGTGTTATCTGTCTCCTTGAAATATCACACACCAGTACGTTGTATCTTCTGGTATGAAATGTTTGTACCGGTACTCTTCTGAGGAGGAGTAGTTATTAGCAAGGATTGCCAAGGTTCAAACCCTTACTGCTCAAGACTCCTATCGCACTCACTTCATTACTGGTTGACAATATTTTGCAAGTTGCCTCCGGTCTCTCCTTCGTCAATATGAGCGACATATCTTCGAACCATAGACAGCTTTGTTAATGACGCATGCTCGTGCCGAACTGGTACTGCTTTCGCCTAGCCTTTTCTACCAGTTGTGTGGATGAAACAATTCATTTAAACTGTAAGCGGCTGCATAACTCACTAACAAAATATAAAACCGTAATAAATCTCATTGATAAAATAATATTCCTGAGTTAAAAATAGGCTGCCCACGGCGGGCAGATTCGAAGCTGCATTTTTGCAGTCTGCACTCCGTTGACTTAACCGTTGCGCTATCAGCACAACGTAATACAACCTCTCACGAATTTACTCACAAACATTCGTATATGTAGGCCTACATACTGTTACTTTTATTTTATTTTCTTTAAGGATTTGGTTCATTACCGTCTTAAAATACACGGAAGCGGAGTGAATCGGCACGTACACTTATGTGTTGGAGAAAGTGCCGCTGCCATTTTTAATTGGCAAAAGCCAAAGGTTCATGCGCGCAAGGCAAGCATTTCATCTGGAAAATCTTGAAAATACACATATTTCCGTTGACTTTTCAAGAAATGCAAGATTTTTGCTGTACTATTAAGACGATTTGGAAGACTGGATGAATATATATGTAGAATATTGTTAAAAACCGGATATTTTGAACTCAAATGTAAAACCACATATCACCCCTTTTCACCCCTTTGAAATCGAAATTTTAAAAATTTCTTTTAAAATAATATTTATGATATATGGAAATAAATATGTGAATGAATATAAGTACCTACAATATTTTTCACAGAAATGGAGAAAATCAACAAAAAAGTAAAATAACCTTTCAACCCTTTTCACCCTTTAAAGGAGGAATTTTTAAACATCCTTTCTTAGTGCGTATCTAAGCTACGGTAGGAACATGTCCTCAAATTTTCATGCAATTATCTCCAGTAGGTTTTGCTGTGCGTTGATTATCAGTCAGTCAGGACATCTTGCTTTAAATATATAGATGCAAGAAATATGCACAGATGATGTCGCTAAACAACTCCTTATCTCCCCTTTTGGGAATCTGTTCTTCAGTATTACTGGAACTGCGGCCTGGAACGTCATGCTGTTTGGCGTAAGTCAGAGGAAAAGTTGTTCCTAGAAACTTTCTCAGAATGTGGCAGGTGCTCAGGAGGGTATCTTTCAGTAGTTCGACGTATGTGTGATGATGCAGGTTTAATGCGGCCAGAGAGCTGTGCAACCATTCTGGAATAACACCGGTACATGATATTACTGTTGGAACTGTCGTGGCTGATTCTAGTTTCCACAGGCATTGTATTTCTATTGCCAGTTCTGTGGATTTTAATATCCTTGTGGCTTTTTTTTATTTATCGACTAGAACAATATCTGGCCTATTGTTGCAGAGTGTGACATCGGTTATGCCTTCTTGGTACCATAGTAGTTTGTATGAAGAGTTTTCGAGAACGGGTGGAGTTGTATATTTCCAATATGCAGTTGATGACTGAAGAAATCCACATTTTACAGAAAGTTTCAGGTGAATGATTTTAGCTACCTGATCATGTCGGTGCTTATAATCGGTGTTGGTCAAGGACGGGCAGCCAGAGATGACGTGCTTTATGGTCTCTGTAGTTCTGGAACAGTGGCGGCAGTTGTATAAGACGACTCTTGGATCATTCGTGATGAATCTACGGTGGTTCCGTGTAGCAATTACGTGAATTTGGATGGCCAGAACAAATCCTTCTGTTTCAGGGAAAAGACCAGAGTAGGTCAGCCAAGCGTGCGACGCTGGCTTGTCGACATGAGGCTGATCCAGTTCGTGGGGGTATTTCCCGTGAAGAGGTTTTTCCTTCCAAGTGTCCATATTCATCTCCTTTGTAGGTGGGGTAGAAACCGGCATTTCCGGCGACGATGGATTGAGAGTTGTATAGTTTATGTCAGCTCTGCAAACAGCTTGATGAAGACACGATGTATCAGCTCTCGAGTGGAAATATTCTCTTAGACTTGATATCAAATTGCTGTGTAAATTGACAATGGGTAAGAAGCCTTTACCACCTTCTGATCTCGGGAGTGTAAGACGATTTATTGCAGATTTAGGATGGTGCATATGGTACCGGGTGAGTGAAAGTGCTGTTTTCGTCTGTAACTGCTGAAGTTCTGATTGGGTCCATTTTATGACGCCAAAGGAGTATGTGAGCAGTGGTACGGAGTACATTATTATTATTATTATTATTATTATTATTATTATTATTATTATTATTATTATTATTATTATTATTATTATTATTATTATTATTATTTCATCCTCCGTAATGCCCACTTCTCTCAGATTTTTCGTAGTAGCCTGTGTTCTCTGTTAAGTAGTTTTATTATTGCGCTGGTTTCATTAATTTTTGTGAATATTGATAAGATGTTTGCACTCGCATATTGCCTCCTAAGTAATGGCCCTGGATTATACAATGAAGTGTATCACTACCTATTGTTACGTGCCAGCCCTGTCGTAGCCTCTTTCATTACTTGCTGGAAAGGCCTAAGGAGTCAGATGACCGGGGATCTCCCAGCTGGCCAGGACTTTCTGTGAATTGTACTCATTGGTTGGTTTCCCATTGAGTTTCTGCGAGATACGGAAGTGTTTTGTCTCTAGCCATATCACGCGACCTATAGAAAGGAGGCTAGCTGCGAACAGTCAGCGTTGGGTTACATATGGCAGAGGTGTTGGCTGTCCCTGGTGACCCACGGGGAGTTGTGGTCCTTGTGTTAAGTGAGCACCAGAAGTGAAGACGGCTGTGGGCTGCCATCGTCGTTTCACTGGAGTCACGACATTCTTGGGTATGGGACGGAGTACTGTGTGTGCTTTTCTGTGGACTGCGAACTGTCATAGAGTCAGCGCTGGAGCACAGCTACCGTGAGTAATTGGAACAGTTTTAATGATCGTATTGTCCTGCTGCTCAGCACTGTTGAATAGTTGCTGTGCAGTTGTTAATTGCATGCGATAGTAGAGGAGCTAAAGCGGTCACAAAGCCACGGACTGTCTGCCCTCGGGTTAGAACCAGCGGCCATACACAGGTTCTTATGAGACTAAATCCTAGAACCTGGGTTAGAGGTTACTCTGCAAGATGGCGCTATACATACGCTCTTACGCGACAACTCAGGGGCGCTTGCGCATGATGGCGGCTATAAATAGGCTCTTATGAGAAGGCCTAGAGGCGCTTGCGCAAGATGGCGGCTGCACACGGCTTCTTATAGAGAAAGATGACGGCCATGGGCGGTTGCGCAAGATGGCGACTATACATAGGCTTTTATGGAGAATGATGAAGGCCATGGGCGATTGCGCAAGATGCGACTATACATAGACTCTTATAGAGAAAGATGACGGCCATGAGCGATTGCGCAAGAAGGAGGCTATACATAGACTCTTATATAGAGAGAGATGACAGCCATGGGCGATTGCGCAATATGGCGACTGTACATAGGCTCTTATGGGGAAAGATAACGGCCATGGGCGATTGCGTAAGATAGCGACTATGCATAGCCTCTTATAGAGAAAGATGACGACCATGGGCGATTGCACAAGATGACGGCTATATATGGGCTCTTATAGAGAAAGATGACGGCCATGTTCGATTCCACATGATGGCGACTATGCACGGGTTCTTATGGAGAAAGGTGGCGACTATGGGTGATTCCACAAGATGGCGGCTATACAGAGCTCTTATGGAGAAAGATAACGGCTATCGGCGATTGCACAAGATGGCGGCTATACATAGGCTCTTATGGTGAAAGATGACAGCCATGCGCGATTTCACAAGATGGAGACTATACATGGGCTCTTATGGAGACAGATAACGGCTATCGGCGATTGAGCAAGGTGGGGCTATACACGGCCTCTTTTGGAGAAAGATGACGGCCATGTTCGATTCCACATGATGGCGGCTATGCACGGGTTCTTATGGAGAAAGGTGACGACTATGGGTGATTCCACAAGATGGCGGCCATACAGGGCTCTTATGGAGAAAGATGACGGTTATGGGCGATTGCAAAAGATGGCGGGTATACATACACACTTATAGCCTCCGCCTACTCTGATGGGACACAGCCGCCTCCTCTTCCTCCTCTTCCTCATCTGTATAGCAATAGGACAAAAAAGCAAATAGGCTCTTCTTCCTGGCAAATAGGCCAAAGGGCACGTCCTTATTCGTGGGGCAAAAGGGCAAAAGGGAAAAAGTGTTTCTCTTCATTATCTGTTTGGCAAAAGTGCAAAATAGAATTGAAGGTCGCATCACAAAAATAGTACAGATATAGTTACGTTATTAAACTAATGTAGCGTCATCCTCTTGTTCTCGTCGCATAAGTTTTTACCATTTTCGAATGACAGGGGAGCGGTTAGAGCATGATGAGGTAAGGAGAAGGTAATATTTGTTTCGATTGCAATTGAAATGAAAACCTACAACCTGTCTTTTCCAGTCATTGACCGGCTAAGGGATGGAATGGATGAGGCAGATACAGTCTATTAGTACGATGGGGTCGCCACTCCCAAAGTGATTTATTAATGACTGATAGATGCTATGAAATGAGAATGGAGAGTGTTGCTGGAATGAAAGATGACAGGGAAAACCGGAGTACCCAAAGAAAAACCTGCCCCGCCTTCGCATTGGCCAGCACAAATCTCACATGGAGTGACCGGGATTTGAATCACGGTATCCAGCGGCGAGAGGCCAACGCGCTGCCGTCAGAGGCACGGAGGCTCCTCGATTGCAATTATCATGCAAAAATATAAAACTGAATATAGAATAAGCAAATGTTGTATGTTACTATCCGATAATGCAAAAGAGGTTCAATCGAGTTACAGGATGCAATTAGAAAAATATACATCTGACAAGCTAATGCTGTATGTCTTCATCCAGCAAGAGAAAACATGTTGACTGTTAAACATAAAACACTTATAACGCAAACACAATAGTTACTGTGTTGTGTGTGTCTATTCGACAAGACAAGTTTAATCCTGTTACAATTAGCACACACTAGAATTGATTGTAGAACTAGCTAATGTTGAATGTATTTATCCGACATAACAAAACATGTTGACAACAGAAAAATCTTTCAACGCTACTGTGCTGTATGTTTCTATTCGAAAAGACAAGTCACAATTAGCACACACTAGAATTGATTGCAGAACAAGACGAAACATGTTTAAAATTACTGTATAGAACAGAAAAACTTATAACGCAAAATATTATGAGATTTAAAATCTGCGTTATAGGATTAATCTGTGTTGACACAAGAGCACTTCTATGCAGTCAGCGTGCACACATAGAATTGCAAATGTTGTATATCTCTATCCGACGTACAGTTGTACTTCTTCTTAATTACTGCAGATAAAATGATTACTACATAGCAGGGATACCTTTGTTCTAAGGAGATCGATTTTGCGAATTTCGAACACATGCAACAGAGAAACAAATCTGTACAGTGATTTACTTACCGTAACAGAATAAAAAATCATACTACTGTGCAGATAAAACGATTTTACTACTTAGCAGGGGAGATCTTTGTCATACATCATATTGTGTTAAGGAGAAAATTTATGGATTTAAACTCTGTTCTAATACTATAAAAAATTAAGGGAATGAAACTTTGTTTACAAGGGAGAGGAATAGGAGTGTACTTCCTCTTAAGTCAAAAATCGCTATTATTATGCAGATAAAGTGAGCTGTGAGAGGGATCGGAAATACGCTGGCTGACAGAGCAAATGCAACACCAAGAAGGAGTGGTCAGAACTTTATGCCAATTGCAGGGTAGACTGACGTCACTGAGGTATGCTCATGATGTGAAATGCGCCGCTGTGCTGCGCACGTAGCGAACGATAAATGGGACACGGCGTTGGCGAATGGCCCACTTCGTACCGTGATTTCTCAGCCGACAGTCATTGTAGAACGTGTTGTCGTGTGCCACAGGACACGTGTATAGCTAAGAATGCCAGGCCGCCGTCAACGGAGGCATTTCCAGCAGACAGACGACTTTACGAGGGGTATGGTGATCGGGCTGAGAAGGGCAGGTTGGTCGCTTCGTCAAATCGCAGCCGATACCCATAGGGATGTGTCCACGGTGCAGCGCCTGTGGCGAAGATGGTTGGCGCAGGGACATGTGGCACGTGCGAGGGGTCCAGGCGCAGCCCGAGTGACGTCAGCACGCGAGGATCGGCGCATCCGCCGCCAAGCGGTGGCAGCCGCGCACGCCACGTCAACTGCCATTCTTCAGCATGTGCAAGACACCCTGGCTGTTCCAATATCGACCAGAACAATTTCCCGTCGATTGGTTGAAGGAGGTCTGCACTCCCGGCGTCCGCTCAGAAGACTACCATTGACTCCACAGCATAGACGTGCACGCCTGGCATGGTGCCGGGCTAGAGCGACTTGGATGAGGGAATGGCGGAACGTCGTGTTCTCCGATGAGTCACGCTTCTGTTCTGTCAGTGATAGTCACCGCAGACGAGTGTGGCGTCGGCGTGGAGAAAGGTCAAATCCGGCAGTAACTGTGGAGCGCCCTACCGCTAGACAACGCGGCATCATGGTTTGGGGCGCTATTGCGTATGATTCCACGTCACCTCTAGTGCGTATTCAAGGCACGTTAAATGCCCACCGCTACGTGCAGCATGTGCTGCGGCCGGTGGCACACCCGTACCTTCAGGGGCTGCCCAATGCTCTGTTTCAGCAGGATAATGCCCGCCCACACACTGCTCGCATCTCCCAACAGGCTCTACGAGGTGTACAGATGCTTCCGTGGCCAGCGTACTCTCCGGATCTCTCACCAATCGAACACGTGTGGGATCTCATTGGACGCCGTTTGCAAGCTCTGCCCCAGCCTCGTACGGACGACCAACTGTGGCAAATGGTTGACAGAGAATGGAGAGCCATCCCTCAGGACACCATCCGCACTCTTATTGACACTGTACCTCGACGTGTTTCTGCGTGCATCGCCGCTCGCGGTGGTCCTACATCCTACTGAGTCGATGCCGTGCGCATTGTGTAACCTGCATATCGGTTTGAAATAAACATCAATTATTCGTCCGTGCCGTCTCTGTTTTTTCCCCAACTTTCATCCCTTTCGAACCACTCCTCCTTGGTGTTGCATTGTCACTGTCAGTCAGTGTATGTATTGTTAACTTACCTTCATTTTAGAGACGGCGTAGTGTTTAGAAGAGAAAACTTATAACTCAAAACATTATGAGATTCGAACTCTGCATAATGAGATTAATCTCTCTACTGATACAAACGCACTTCTATGCAATCAGCACACACACACACACACACACACACACACACACACACACACACACACACACACACACACACACACACACACACACATGGAATTGCAAATGTTGTATATCTCCATCCGACGTACTTCTTCTTAATCACTGCAGATAAATTGATTTTACTACTAAGCAGGGGATACCATGAATAATCTTTGGCATAAGGATATGGATTTTTGCGGGATTCGAACACATGCAACAGAAAAAGTCTGTATCGATTTCGAACTCTGATTTAGTGGATTTCAAAACCTCGCTCTACGTAGTTAAATTAGTGCACATAGGTAGGACGTTGCTAAAATATCAGGTGTCATCTTAACGACGTAGGCGTACGAAATTTAAGATCTGCATGCTTTTTGACATGTTCTAGCGACATTGGCGTGGATTTTGAACCTCGGGTGCCGACGCAGCATACCACGTGACCGTGACATTACGACCACGTGCTCTTGTTTGTAAACAAAGCCACGTGCTTGGCCACGTTCTTTTTTAACAGCTGTCATTTTGGCGGACCCTAACCTCATTTTTTAGGACAATATGTTGTCGCTAACCTCACTGCTACCATATTCTCGGTGCTAAACCTCATTGCTGCCACCTTATGCACGTGGTGGCCATATTTAATATCCATGTGCTTTTTTAACAGCTGTCAAGGTAACAGCTGCCATCTTTAACCAGGTTGGTGCAGTATTTTAAACAAAAGAACATCGCTAACATCACTGCTGTCATCTTGACGGTGCTAAACCACTCTGTTGCCACCTTATTAATGTGGTGGCGGGGAATTTGAAATCCACGTAACCTTAACTCGGTACAATATTCCTCTGTGAGCCACGACATGCAGTCGACGCACACTGCTGTGTCATTAGTAATTTAACGCTTATTTCCAGCCAGCTCGCTCCATGGAAATATTTACTTTGAATGTACTGTGTGTTAAATTCAGATCTGTTCTTTTCCATTTCAATATGTAAGTACTGTTAATCTCAGGTAAGTGTGTGCTTTTCTACTGTGCACTGCTAATAATTTACACGTCAACGCCTTCGAAAACAGGATGCATCTTGTATAGTTTTACGATGCAGAGTAATAGTAGGCAGTGATTATTGTTTTACCGTTTATTCACATGCTACTGCATGTAGCTATCAACTTGGAGCTGGCAGGTTTGAACTGCACTTTGAAAATGCGTTTCCGTAGTTTCTCATTTTCGCACCAGGCAAATAATCTTAGCTGTAATCAACTATAGACTTTTGGGTTGACGATGTGTTAACCTCCGGATCGTGAGATAGTCGGTTCAAACTGTAATGTTAATCGTGGTAGTGGTGATTATTGTTTTAAGGGAAATGTAAAGTTTAATTGTGTATTTCGTAAATCGATTTTAAACATTGTGTGTTCTAAACATATGTTGTAAGTGTCGATACCGTCCTACTACGTGGCTTGGGGCTCGATTCCTAGTAGCATACAGCTTGTGCGCGCTTATCACATCAACAGTAGTAGTGTTTGTTGTTTTATGAGGAAGTATATCTATCCTCTATTTCTATCGTTCCGCTGACTTGGAGTTGCTCTTCTGTCAATGATTACAGCGTTATCGTTGCACAATTAAGTAATCACGTATTTGATTCCCGGTATTACAAGAAGTTGGTTAGTATAGCCTGTTATGATGTTTTTAAATTCTAATATGAATATCGACAGAAGATATAGCTGCAGAAAATCGTATTTTTTGCGTAATTTTATCTGCATAGTGGTAGTGATTATTGATTTATGAGGAAGTACATCAATTCCTCTCTCCCTGGGTTCTAAGGTCGAATCCTATAATTAATTTTCCTGTATGTTATTTGCGATATGAGAATAGAGTTTGAATCCATGTTCCCTTCTATTGTAACTAAATCAGACTTCGAAAGCTATACAGATTTTTCTATTGCATGAGTTTGAATCCCGCAAAAATCGATCCCCTTAGGCCAAAGATTCTTCATTGTATCCCCTACTAAGTAGTAAAATCATTTTATCTGCTGTGATTAAGAAGAAGTACGTCGGATGGAGATATACAACATTTGCAGTTCCATGTGTGTGTGTGTGTGTGTTCGCGCTGATTGCATAGAAGTGCGTTTGTATCAGTAGAAAGATTAATCTCATTATACAGAGTTCGAATCTCATAATGTTTTGAGTTATAAGTTTTCTGTTCTAAACACTACGCCGTCCCTAAAATGAAGGTAAGTTAAAAATACATATTTCCGATCCCTCTCACATCTCACTTTATCTGCATAATAGCGATTTTTGATTTAAGAGGAAGTACACTCCTATTCCTCTCCCTTGTAAACAAGGTTTCAATCCCTTAATTTTTATAGTATTAGAACAGAGTTTAAATCCATAAATTTTCTCCTTAACACAATATGATGTAGGACAAAGGTATCCCCTGCTAAGTAGTAAAACCATTTTATCTGCACAGTAGAATGATTTTTTATTCTGTTACGGTAACTAAATCACTGTACAGATTTGTTTCTCTGCTGCATGTGTTCGAATTCCGCACAATCGATCTCCTTAGAACAAAGCTATCCCCTGCTATGTAGTGATCATTTTATCTGCAGTAATTAAGAAGTACAACTGTACGTCGGATAGAGATATACAACATTTGAAATTCCATGTGTGCGCGCTGATTGCATAGAAATGCGTTTGTATCAACAGTAAGATTAATCCTATAAAGTATATTTTAAATCTCATAATATTTTGCGTCATAAGTTTTTCTGTTTTAAACACTAATTTTAAACATGTTTCGTCTTGTTCTACAATCAATTCTCGTTTGTGCTAATTGCAACTTGTCGAATAGAAACATACAGCACAGTAGCGTTAAAAGTTTTCTGTTCTGAACACTAATTGTCAACATGTTTTGTTATGTCGGATAAAGACATACAACCTTAGCTTGTTCTGCAATCAATTCTAGCGTGTGCTAATTGTAATAGGATTAAACTTGTCTTGTCGAATAGACACATACAGCACAGCAATTACTGTGTTTGCGTTATAAATTTTCTGTTTAATAGTCAACATGTTTTCTCTCGTTGGATGAAGACATGCAGCACTAGCTTGTCAATTCTGTATTTCTCCTAATTGCATTCTGTAGCTCTATCGAACCTCTTTTGCCTTGTCGGACAGTAACATACAGCGTTTGCCTATCCTACATTCAATTCTATATTTTTGCATGCTAATTGCAATCGAAAAAATATTACCTTCTCCTTACCGCACCATCCTCCTACCGCTCCCTCCTCAATCGGAAAGGGTAAAAACTTATGCGACGAGAAGAAAAGGATAACGCTATATGAGTTCAATAACGTGAGTATGTGACGTACAATTCTATTTGCACAGGAAGGCATCTGTCCGTAGGAAGAGGGATTGAGCTAACCTCAGTAAATGAAAGGAGGAAGAGTTGGCCTTTTCCCAGGAACAGTGGCCCTTTGGCCAGGGAGAGGAGCCCTTTTGTGACGAGGAGCAGCCCTTTTGCCATTTTGCCAGAAAGAGGAGCCTTTTTGCCTCTTGATAGTAGGAGGCAGCCTTTTCACCCTTTAGTCAAACAGTTAAAGAAGAGAAACACTTTTACCCTTTTGCCAGGAGGAGGAGCCCTTTTGCCCTACAGATGAGGAAGATGTGTCCTTTTGCCCATTTTACCTTTTGCCAGGAAGAGGATGCCCTTTTCCCTTTTGCAATTTTGCTATACGGATGAGGAGGAAAAGGAGGAGAGGGGCTGTGTCCGTGCCCTCTTGCTATATGGATAAGGAGGAGGAGAGCGGCTGTGCCCCGTGCCCTTTTGCTATACGGATAAGGAGGAGGAGAGCGGCTGTGCCCCGTGCGGTTTTACTATATGGATAAGGAGGAGGAGGTCGGCTGTGTCCCGTGCGGTTTTGCTATACGGATAAGGAGGAGGAGAGCGGCTGTGTCCCGTGCGGTTTTGCTATATGGATAAGGAGGAGGAGGAGAGCGGCTGTGTCCCGTGCGGTTTTGCTATATGGATAAGGAGGAGGAGGTCGGCTGTGTCCCGTGCGGTTTTACTATACGGATAAGGAGGAGGAGAGCGGCTGTGTCCCGTGCCCTTTTGCTATACGGATAAGGAGGAGGAGGGCGGCTGTGTCCCGTGCGGTTTTGCTATATGGATAAGGAGGAGGAGAGGGGCTGTGTCCCGTGCCCTTTTGCTATACGGATAAGGAGGAGGAGAGCGGCTGTGTCCCGTGCCCTCTTGCTATACGGATAAGGAGGAGGAGAGCGGCTGTGTCCCGTGCCCTTTTGCTATACGGATAAGGAGGAGGAGGAGAGCGGCTGTGTCCCGTGCCCTTTTGCTATACGGATAAGGAGGAGGAGAGCGGCTGTGTCCCGTGCCCTTTTGCTATACGGATAAGGAGGAGGAGAGCGGCTGTGTCCCGTGCCCTTTTGCTATACGGATAAGGAGGAGGAGGGCGGCTGTGTCCCGTGCCCTTTTGCTATACGGATAAGGAGGAGGAGAGGGGCTGTGTCCCGTGCCCTCTTGCTATACGGATAAGGAGGAGGAGAGCGGCTGTGTCCCGTGCCCTTTTGCTATACGGATAAGGAGGAGGAGGGCGGCTGTGTCCCGTGCCCTTTTGCTATACGGATAAGGAGGAAAAGGAGGAGAGCGGCTGTGTCCCGTGCCCTTTTGCTATACGGATAAGGAGGAGGAGAGCGGCTGTGTCCCGTGCCCTTTTGCTATATGGATAAGGAGGAGGAGAGCGGCTGTGTCCCGCGCCCTTTTGCTATACGGATAAGGAGGAGGAGAGCGGCTGTGTCCCGTGCGGTTTTGCTATACGGATAAGGAGGAAAAGGAGGAGAGGGGCTGTGTCCCGTGCCCTCTTGCTATATGGATAAGGAGGAGGAGGTCGGCTGTGTCCCGTGCCCTTTTGCTATATGGATAAGGAGGAGGAGGAGAGCGGCTGTGTCCCGTGCCCTTTTGCTATATGGATAAGGAGGAGGAGAGCGGCTGTGTCCCGTGCCCTTTTGCTATATGGATAAGGAGGAGGAGGTCGGCTGTGTCCCGTGCGGTTTTGCTATATGGATAAGGAGGAGGAGGTCGGCTGTGTCCCGTGCCCTTTTGCTATATGGATAAGGAGGAGGAGAGGGGCTGTGTCCCGTGCGGTTTTGCTATATGGATAAGGAGGAGGAGAGCGGCTGTGTCCCGTGCCCTTTTGCTATACGGATAAGGAGGAGGAGAGCGGCTGTGTCCCGTGCCCTTTTGCTATACGGATAAGGAGGAGGAGAGGGGCTGTGTCCCGTGCCCTTTTGCTATACGGATAAGGAGGAGGAGAGCGGCTGTGTCCCGTGCCCTTTTGCTATACGGATAAGGAGGAGGAGAGCGGCTGTGTCCCGTGCCCTTTTGCTATACGGATAAGGAGGAGGAGGTCGGCTGTGTCCCGTGCCCTTTTGCTATACGGATAAGGAGGAGGAGGTCGGCTGTGTCCCGTGCCCTCTTGCTATATGGATAAGGAGGAGGAGAGCGGCTGTGTCCCGTGCCCTTTTGCTATATGGATAAGGAGGAGGAGGTCGGCTGTGTCCCGTGCCCTTTTGCTATATGGATAAGGAGGAGGAGGTCGGCTGTGTCCCGTGCGGTTTTGCTATATGGATAAGGAGGAGGAGAGCGGCTGTGTCCCGTGCCCTTTTGCTATATGGATAAGGAGGAGGAGGTCGGCTGTGTCCCGTACCCTTTTTCCCTTTTGCTATATGGATAAGGAGGAGGAGAGCGGCTGTGTCCCGTGCCCTTTTGCTATATGGATAAGGAGGAGGAGAGCGGCTGTGTCCCGTGCCCTTTTGCTATATGGATAAGGAGGAGGAGAGCGGTTGTGTCCAGTGCCCTTTTGCTATATGGATAAGGAGGAGGAGAGCGGCTGTGTCCCGTGCCCTTTTGCTATATGGATAAGGAGGAGGAGGGCGGCTGTGTCCCGTGCGGTTTTGCTATATGGATAAGGAGGAGGAGGGCGGCTGTGTCCCGTGCCCTTTTGCTATACGGAGGAGGAGGAGGAGGTCGGCTGTGTCCCGTGCGGTTTTGCTATATGGATAAGGAGGAGGAGGTCGGCTGTGTCCCGTACCCTTTTGCTATACGGAGGAGGAGGAGGAGGTCGGCTGTGTCCCGTGCGGTTTTGCTATATGGATAAGGAGGAGGGTGGCTGTGTCCCGTGCCCTTTTGCTATACGGATAAGGAGGAGGAGAGCGGCTGTGTCCCGTGCGGTTTTGCTATATGGATAAGGAGGAGGAGGTCGGCTGTGTCCCGTGCGGTTTTGCTATATGGATAAGGAGGAGGAGGTCGGCTGTGTCCCGTGCCCTTTTGCTATATGGATAAGGAGGAGGAGGAGAGCGGCTGTGTCCCGTGCGGTTTTGCTATATGGATAAGGAGGAGGAGAGCGGCTGTGTCCCGTGCCCTTTTGCTATACGGATAAGGAGGAGGAGGTCGGCTGTGTCCCGTGCGGTTTTGCTATATGGATAAGGAGGAGGAGAGCGGCTGTGTCCCGTGCCCTTTTGCTATATGGATAAGGAGGAGGAGAGCGGCTGTGTCCCGTGCGGTTTTGCCCTTTTGCTATATGGATAAGGAGGAGGAGGTCGGCTGTGTCCCGTACCCTTTTTCCCTTTTGCTATATGGATAAGGAGGAGGAGAGCGAATGTGTCCCGTGCCATTTTGCCGTTTGCTATACAGATGAGAAGGGGTAGGAGTCTATAAGAGCGTATGTATAGCCGCCATCTTGTGCAATCGCCTATGGGCGTCATCTTTCTCCGTAAGAGCTCGTGCATTTCCGCCATTTTGTGCAATCGCGAATGGCCGTCATCTTTCTCTATAAGGTGCCGTGTATAGCCACCATCTTGTGCAATCCCGTATGGTCGTCATATTTCTCTATAAGAGACTATGTATAGTCGGCATCTTACGCAATCGCCCATGGCCGTTATCTTTCTCCATAAGATCCTATGTATAGTCGCCATCTTGCGCAATCGCCCATGGCAATCATCTTTCTCTGTAAGAGTCTATGTATAGCCGGTACAATCGCCCATAACCGTCATCTTTCTCCATAAGAAGTCGAGTATAGCCGCCATCTAGCGCAAGCGCCCCTGGGCAGTCTCATAAAAGCCATCTTGCACAGTAATCTCTAACCCAGCTTCTAGGAATTAGTCTCATAAGAACCTGTGTATAGCCGCTATCTTGTGCAATTCACGTCGGGAAGAGCATCTGGCCGTAAAACTATAGTCCTGTGTAGTTAGAATCCTCCATGTGGTTACTTGTGCGTCGTACCACTCAGGATAGCGTCGGGAAGGGAATCTGGCTGTAAAACTACGTCCTGTAATGTTAAGCCCCTCCATGATAACGACTGTCCACGTCAGGAAGGGCATCTAGCCGTAAAACTAAGGTTTGGTCACTCCATGAGGTCAGGCTTGCTCTCTTAGGCGTCGGGAAGGGCATCTTAGGCCCTCTCAAGATGGCGACTGTGTTGTTAGGCTCGCTCTCTTATGCTAAACCCGCAAAATCGCCATTGTACCTCTACTACACCAGGGGTCATTGACCCTTAGTAGGGGAGCAATGCAGGTTCTAACCCGAGGGCAGACACTCCGTGGCTGTGGGACCGGCTGAGCTCCTCTACTTGCGATTGTGGAATTTCTCTAGTGATGAACGGAGGACCGATCATCGTGTGTCGCGTGGCCCGTATTCCTTCATTCAAGCAACTTATGTGTGAGGTGACTGTCCAGCTGGTGTCCCACTGTGAGAGATTGGTCATTCATGGTGAATGATGCGCGTTACTAGGGCAAAAACAGACGGTGAGCAATTTGTGTTACATTTCTCTTATGAACTTAACCTAAAATGTGTCGTATTGCTGCTGCTCTTTCCGAAAGGCATCCCTGCCATTATTATTATTATTAAGCGTATGGAATTTACAGAATGGACAAGTATTTACAATATTATACAAAAGAAAAACCTGCAAAGAAAACATGGTAAGTAGGGAACAATTACACATGGATATCTAAATTGTTTAGCTACTGCACTAGGGATTCTGAGACATCAGCAAAGTCTTTCCGGACTCCACCATAATCACGCAAAGGGCATTCGTCCATTATATGATGCATGGTCTGGACTAAAGCACCACAATCACACGCTGGAGAGTCCCCGAAGCCCCACTGGTGAAGGGAGAATGCAGATCTTCCGCAATTAGTGCGAAACCTGTTTAGTGATGCCCACGTTCTTCATGGCAAACTGAAACCAGCTTTGGCGTGGTTTGGATTAAAGAGGCTTGGCCACTCCGGAGCTGTACGAATCCATTGCTCTTTCCATTCCTCTTTTAAATTGAAACCAGCATCCATTAGATTCTTAGCTGTTTTCATTGGTGGCTTACGGGGTTTCAGCCTTTGTCTCCAGAGATCTGCAACATCTCTGTGGATAGGTAGAGTTGGATTGGACATGATCTTATCATATTCTTGAACAAGGGCTCTTGAACGTCGCAGGCTTGGTGGAGCAATGTGGGACAGGACTAGCAGCCAGTGCGTTTCAGTAGGCTTCAGAGTACCAGAGATGATACGCATGGTGGTGTTAAGTTGTACATCGACTTTCTTCACGTGGCAACAGTTAAGCCATACTGAAGAGCAGTATTCAGCTGCAGAATACACGAGGCCAAGACCAGTGCATCGTAATGTGTCCGCTGAAGCACCCCATGACGTTCCACGCAATTTAAACAGAATATTATTACGTGATCTCAACTTAGATCCGAGGTTTTCAAGATGCTTTCAATAAGATAGGGTTCGGTCAAGCGTTACCCCGAGGCACTTTGGATTAGGATTGTGCTTTAGCACTGAGCCATTGAAGCATACTTGGAGTTTTGTATTAGCCAACTTGTTGTGGAGGTGGAAGCAAGCAGATTCTGTCTTATTCAAGCTGGGTTGTAGTCTTCAGTTTCGGAAGTAAGAGCTAAGTGTATTCAGTTCAGACGTCAGGATGGCCTCGGCATGGCTGAGATCTGGAAGTTGAATGGCAATGGCTAGGTCGTCTGCATTAGAAAAGTTTACTGATTTTGTCTCAGGAATATCCGGTATGCAGAGATTGAATAGAAGAGGTGCCAATACTGATCCCTGGGAAAGGCCATTTTTTAGTTTCCTAAGACGACTAATGTCATTATACATGACGACACGGAAGAGCCTTTCGGTTAGCATATTGTTGATCAGTGTGGTTACAGTTTTGCAAGGGATAACTCGTTGCAGCTTCAACATCAACCCTTGTCTCCACACAGTATCATATGCTCACCTTGCTCACGGCCGCAGGATTTACCTCCATATTGCCCTGCACGTGTCCCCCGGGTGATGCTAAGCGAGCAACAACAAATCGGCAGCCAAACTATCAACAGACGTTGATCTCCTGGCCAAATGGACTCAGAGAGAACTTCTGCAAATGGTCCTTCTCAGGACCAACCTGCAAAGATACTACGACCTTCTTTACGAATATGCCCAATAAACATCGAAGGCATATCCAGATCGAAGAGTGAACATCTTTCTAGAATCCTTCTTGAAAAGAGCATCCCTGCCATTAGGACAGGGGCATCCTGTGTTGGACTTTACTTGAGGTGGGCTCGCTCCTTCTCAAGCCAAGAGCACGTAGTGACGAGAGCGCACTGTACCAAATGCCACCACTTCAATACATTAATCTTCTATCGAGGCCTAATGATATATTTGATCATTTCCATACCAAAATATTTATAATTTCATAACCATTTCATACGCGCAGGATGAGAGGACTAACACCCTATGGTAATAGAATAGACCACACCGCCTTCACCTCTACGCCGAGTGTCGAGCAGTGGAAAATAATCCGACTCCCTGACAGCTTGGTAGAAGTAATCTGCGTGGAGGAATTTCCACTCAGTTTGATTACAAGGCATCTGCCTATCCGTTTTAGGAGAACCTCACAAAAATGTAATCCTACCCCTCACTATGTTTAAGGGTGAGGAAATGACATCACACACAGACGAACTGGATATACATCTTGCCAGTCACACAGGATTTAGCAGGCAAGGAAAAATCACCTGAGTATTTCCCCAGCAGTGTGTTTCGTGATGTAAAATTGGCTACCGGCCATGCATAGCACAAGTTGAAGCCAAGTGATATAAGTGCTAGTGTGACAGCAGGTCGAATATCAGAGGGGATGCTGTGAAGCGCAACGGCCACAGCCACCTGTTAACACTATGAGAAAAATTTACAAATACACTTTTAAAAGCAGTGATTCTAACTTACCATATTAAACAATGAATACCCAGTTCAGATGTGATCTCACAATGCAATTAAGTTGCCAGCAGAGTAGAACTCTACCATTGTGCACTGAACTATCATGTTCAGGGTTTGAATCGCTATTCCTGTCACTACCAACATGTACGAGGAGTTCTCCGAGCTACACATTCCTCTTCCAGTACTCAAATCTTAACTTGTATACAAATTCATACTCATTCTATTCCTCACTTGTAACGGCTGCAAAAGACACTGTGATGATGCACTCTTTATCCCTGAGTAACTGGTACATATTTTTGTCAGCAATTAAGTGCTTCACAGTACTCCAATTTGTTATTAGCCAGTTCTCTTAATTCGTATTTACTGCCAGATGTTGAAAGCACTTCATTAATCCTATGGGTGTAGTACAACACATTGTCCATCACTATGTCACACTTGATATGTTTGGTACCAGCCGTTTTAAGTCAAGTTATGAAGTTATATACCTTCATTTCACCATGGTAATAACATTTCGTTTTCGATTTGAACATGTAGAGTCCGCAGGGTACAAACCCTTTCTCACTACCTGCATATGATCTTTCGCTTATCTGCACTGTTCAAAGATAGAAAGTCTAGTGAATTATACTCCCAAAACTTCATTACAGTATAGGATGGACGGAAAAGTGTTTCATCTAAAAATAGGACCGATCTCTTGTCTTTCTCTGCTGAAGTTCTCAGGTACACCAATGTCTTAAGGCGAATTTAGTTTCTACCATGTTTTTCACACTTCTTAAATTTAAAGCCCATTGAAAGCAATACTTACCTCAGATGTTTGCGACTCGCCTTGGAATACAGCAACCTTGAAAGGAAATGACCCTGGATCCACCTTATTCAATATCAATGCCAGCACATACCCCGGTCTTGCCGAGCTGTGCACGGACGAGAATTCCTTTTCCTAGAGAGTCTCGAGAAAAATGGTTAAAATCTGGAGAATCTGAAAGCATCTCGAAAGAAATTGAATAGTGCTGCATTCTCTTGAGCTCCTTTGCGAATTGCAACAAAATGTTGGTGTTAGAACTTCTTGCTCAAAGTGCGGCATTCGGGTTATTTTAAACAACGGTATTTTTCTTGATCTGCCCTGGAACAATTGGAATATTTCTTTTGCTCTTATATTTAAGTTTATATGAACACATAAAGGAATGACATAGAAAATAACTTCGTTTAGACGGTCTCAAGAAATGAACACAAAATTAAAAATCAAACAGTCCATTCTTAACTCTCGTTATGGTTTCATGGGCTGTGAAATAGCGGAACACCCTTTTACATTATTTTAAAGACGCAATATTTATTATGGAATGTAAATTTCTGGAACATATGCATTGGTAATTACTTAGTATATATTTCTGGAGCAGAAGTCATAGAATCAGATGTCCGCTCTACACTCGCTCGAAGAGACTCCCACTATCCCCCATTTATTTTAAATAATTCACTTTACAGATATATACACATACCTCTACACTGGGCAACATTAACACTGAATCATATAATAATGTTGACTGGACCAATCAGGCAACGTGATCTTGCTCTCACTGAACTGCGACTACCAGAGTCAAGTTTTTGTCTGTCATAAACGTGTTAGATTGTTAATAATGTAGTTCTAAATACAGGATGTAATGAAAGTAACATGAACATACACTTCTTTAACATGGCATTGCAGTTTATTTTCTGGTTTATCCCTCAAATATTCACGGGCCCATGATTTCCTCTTGGTAGCTATCAATATGCACTCTAAGAACTGTATCGCTTTAACGACAGTCAAATGATTAGGCTTAAATTAAATGACTAACTTTTACTCGTACGTTAAGTGTGATGTTGCATACCTACTTACTTCCCCGTGAATAGAAGGCCAAACTTCCATTCACGACACGACCTGTTGTCCCGTTGCGCACGCTGTCAAAGCCTGTCGTTCTCAGTGTGCCACGTAACTGTGGTGTAAGGTGCGTGCTTATGTCCTCGAGAGCCTCATGAGGCATTCTTTTTGTGAGAAAAGCATTGAGAAGTTCTCGAGTATCTTGAGAGATGCCCCCTTGTTACCTATTCGTAGTGCATAGTGACAAAGCATATAACTAGAGCTATTCAATATTGGCTTAACGGCAACGTCTCCCATGAGACCTGGGTGAGCACTGACCTGCGTTCACCGTTCGACAACATTGGGCAATCTTCACTTTTATTGGCTTGTGACGGTACACTCCCCTGTGCAGATTAGAAAGCTATTGGTCTTGGATGACTAGGGCCAAAAGAGCAGGTAAGTTATCGAGATGTTTGCATTTCCCAGAAGTTTCACTTGGAGTTGCTGAGATCTAGATAAGGAGGTACAGGCCTCACATGTGCTATTGGTGACTTGATCCGGCATGTGGAATACGGTATCAAGAGTTTTAGTTCACACTGGAAAGTTGAGACTCCAAGAGTAAGAGCTGTTCCATGAGAAGGTAGACCTTTGTGGCTTCCCCAGAACACATTAGCCATATTGAGACACAACACACCGCAAGGGAAACATTCCTCTACACGATCATGATCGTGTTGATCACCAGTCATATCAGTGCAGAAGTATGGAAAATCACAGGCGTTGATCTGAAAAAAGCAAAGGGGGTTTGGCTAGGACTGAGAAAGGAGAATGCCTCATACATTTTGTGATTTAGACAATAACACTCCTTCAATTGATGTTTATTACTATTAATTTGCAACATATAAAAGAAACAGAAGAAAAATTCTACTCATGGCATCTCTAAAATACAAAATGAACTAAGATTAGCACAAAATCACATAATCTCTGTGTCACAAAACAATCAAGATCTCGCAAGTTAATTGCAGAAAACATAGCACATCTCGTTCCATAAGCTGTAAAAATTCTTCTTTCTTGAGGAAACCACTTTTCATTGGTCAGAATTTAAATCCTGACCTCCTTGGTAATCAACCAATGGTAATGTTATCCAGAAATCATGCCCCACAAAAAATATATTTTAAATGTTATTTAAACACCACTTCTAAGTATGTTTTAGATTCACACAAAATACTATTCCTCATTCAATTCTGAAGAGTTCGAAAGAAATACTCTATACAGAGTGGCGCAAAAGTCACTGGACAATGATTTAAACAAAAGATTGAATTTGTGTTTCATTACAAATACAAACAATGCTAACAATTATATTTTATGTTCAAACTGTTTTCCGTCTGCATGAATACATCTTCCAAGTTTTTGGAACATTTAGGCCTACATACTGTATGACATAGTGTGGTATCACTGTCGAAATCATGAAATGCGTCGTGAATGTAGTCTTTTATTTCAGCAATGGTCCGAGGATTTTTTAAATAAAAAGAGTCCTTAACGACATCACGTAGGAAAAGTCCGTGGACGTGATATCTGGTGAACGTGGAGGCACGTCACCCTTCGACCAATCACTTGTCCATGGAATGTTTCATTTAAATAATCGCGAACGGCAGTGGCATAATGTGGTGGTGCCCCATCACGTTGAAAGTAATTTTCTTGAAAGTTTTCAGCACACGCCGTAAGTCCTGGTAACAGATAATTCTGAAGCATGTCCAAATACTTATCCCCTGTAACTGTTCCGTCAAAAAATATGGTCCAAATACGCCAAATGATAATATTGCCCCCAAACACTCACACCAGGTTGATTTACTTGTTCTTCTAAGAAAAGATGTTGATTCTCAGTACACCAGTACGTGCATTTATGTCCGGTTAACTTAAAATTGGCCTCATCAGACTACAGAATGCTATTGAATAGGTTAGGATCATCTTTTTGTTCGCCAATTCACAAAACTTAAGACGATATGGATCGTCTTCAAGTAACCCATGTCGTAAACGTCGTATGTTAATTTTAAACTTCTGTTTGTGTAACATTCTTTGCACTGACCTTCGTGATAAAACCAGCTCAGTTGCTAATCGTCTGGATTATTTCGCGGACTTTGGGTCACAGCTAAACTTACACGCAATTCATTTTCCTCAATTGTGACTGTTCTTGGGCGGTCAGATCCCGGTGCATCCATAACAGATCCATGTTCTTCAAAACTATTTCGTACGTCGTACGCTGTTTGTCTAGACGGTGGTTTTGATCTAAAGTGTTGTCCCCGTTCATTAACAACTGCAGTAGCACCACCTTTGAAAATGAGAAAATTAAACCAAGATTCGTTGGTAAATCAAATCAATGCACATCATATTATAAGAAAAACACAAATTACATAGGACAATGAAATAACATTCCCAACAAATATACATTCACCAGCCTAGTCCTACTTGAAATACACAATTAAATGTGCATTTATAAGAAAATGATAATTATTGATAAACAATTTGCTAACACCTTAATGCACATTTCAATCATCGTTTTCAAATTCATACTGCAATGACACTTATCAAGGTTACATAAACTGCTAGCACTGCCTCTCTTTGATTCTGTAACTTAGGAAATTCTGGTTTGTAACTGTAACCAATTAACACATAGAAAATTCTGAACAGTTTACACAGAGGCGGCTGGTGCAGAAAATAAGTTGTGTGCTGTAACCCATCCCCACTCCAAAAAATAAAACTATTTAGAAACATACCGGTGTGTGGTTTTCTTTTTTTTTTGCCATTTGCTTTACGTCGCACCGACACAGATGGGTCTTATGGCTACGATGGGACAGGAAGGGTCTAGGAATGGGAAGGAAGCGGCCGTGGCCTAAATTAAGGTACATCCCCAGCATTTGCCTGGTGTGAAAATGGGAAACCACGTAAAACCACCTTCAGAGCTGCCGACAGTGGGATACGAACCCACTATCTCCCGGATGCGAGCTCAGAGCTGCGCGCTTCTAACCGCACGGCGAATTCGCACGGTGGTATGTCGTTTTCAAGGGGCTCTCCACTGAGTTTTCCACACTCAACAAACACGCAAACAACCCCAACATATATACACATTCCTCATAAAAAACTATAAACCTATATAATTAAACACACAATAACACCTGCAATGGCAAAATATTCACCAATTCAAACACTTGGTGTGAGCGCGCAAGAACGTAACTTCTTAATGTTACCAACATCATTGAAATAAAAGCAGCAACGTCGTAATACAAAATTACATGTTATATTGACATTTATAAACTAGAGATTTTTAAATAAGGAAAATCACAATATCATGTCCTTATTTTGACAACATGAAAAGTACACTTTTTATAGTTCATCGATTTACAAATGTGGCTATGGAATAGGAAAGTTGGTGGTATTCTATCCTCTTTGGTATTAAAAGACCTGGCGGGAACAGCTCTACAGCATTTTGTGTTCCCGTTTGCTTTGAGCGATTCCCTCTTAAATACTACCGCTGAGTCAAGAGGGTGCCAGCTGCCACGTTGTCATATCGGTCGTAATGCAAGTGTGACTAGTGCTAGTGCTGCCTCTCTGTGGTCGAACGAAGAATCCCTGTGAAGTGATGTCTTGGCTGTTGTTTCCACAGCCTGTCGGAACACATTCTGTTTGTATCGAAAAAGTTGGGCACGCATGCGCAAAAGGCAGAGTTCCTGGTTTCTGGCTAAAAGCTTAGCTCTCGCTGAGCTCTGACCACACAGCACTCGGCGTGCAGCGCACCAGTAGTTACCTGGTTGTGAGGGGAGTTGAATAATTTCTTATTCTTTTTCTGACGCCTTTTCCAATGCACTGTATTTGATTGTAGATAATATTTTTCCAACAGGCAATGTGCTGCAGCACATAAGGTACGGCCGCCACACATGACATGACCATCAATGATGGACACTTTAAACCACCTCTCTACACTACTTTGGAATACATCACCATTTCCCTGTCACTATCCACAAGCAATTTCTTTTCAGCCTGCAACATTTTAATGCAGACATCACACTTTTTAAATGATATTTTAATCACTTGCAAACTGGTGTAGCTGGCAATGCAGACTAAAATCCATTGTGTTTCAAGGGGAACTCTGATATGAACTACTTCTTCTAATGCAAGCTCTAACACATCTATATTATCAATAACTGTATCATGGCTATTGACATAAACATTATGAGCAAAGTCTTTCAAAGTAAATTCACGAAGTTTTGCAGACCTCATCTTCAATACACCTAACAGTTTGATCTTTCTTTCAGACTCAAGAATTCATTCGACAGAGGCATTAGAAGTGCAACCACTCAATCTCCTGTAGAGACCAAATTTCTCTCTGAACTGTCTGTCTACAATTTTGTAGTAAACACATAAGGCCAGTGGTAATTATTGAAAACACATTGTGGTAAGTATGTTTATCAAAGTAGTGTATGTTTCACTTGTCAATCTTCTTTCTCTTTATGACATGTGCCTAAGTCCATATATGTTTTAAATATGTAAGGAATGACAGGTTCATGTTACCAGGACCAGTAATTGGACTAGCATCTTCATTCCTGGTATATGTATCTTTCATGGGATGCTATGCCTTACAGACTGACCACCAGTTTTGAATTAATTTTAGGAACTGGACTGAACCATCAGAAACATCTAAACCTTGAGCTTTAAGCAAATACAAATCAGCAACATTCTTATGATCAAAGACTTTACTGCTGATGATACATTTTGTCCTTATTGTTGTTGGATACAGAGCCATCCTAGATAAATTTGAAGGCATTTTTAGTAACAATTTCTTCTCCGAACGAAACAGCTCTTTATGATCTGAAAATTTGGCCTGAGTAGTTATAATTTACAGACTGGCTCTGTACCAACACCAACACTGACCACATCACTTAAAACATCAACTGTCTTATCAAAGTTTGGTATAATAAGAGAATGTCACTGCCCATATCATTAGTTCTGGAGAGTATCTTATTTGATTAATTACAGAGAGCCCTAACTGTTCCGGGACAAATTTTACTTCACTAATTCTCTCTGCATTAAACTCACAGGTCTAACTCAAGTGCATTTTTTTTAAACGTTCATAGAAAGAATCATCAGAATAATTTGTGAAATGACTTAGCAAAGTGTAAAACTTCGTCCATCTGTCATATTTCCGGTCTTCACAAGCACTAAAATGCTCTGTAGGCAAACACACATTTTTGTGAAACATTTGAACTGCAAATGAACTTGAAACTTTAAATCTCAATGTTGCAACCTTAATACATGACTCATCATCCACCTTCACAAACAATGCATAATCTTCCTTCACTATTCCATTGAATGGTTCAACGAATTTCTTCTGAACTTCACAGATGAAGGAGGTAAAATCTGTAAAATTGTCACATTCACACCACTTAATGAAATAACGTCCAAATACTAAAAACACCACAACATATAAAAATATCTAGATAACCGATAAATGGACACTGCAACACTATTTAACACATACAAATATTCGGTGGAAAACAAACCAAAACCAAACCCCATGGCACTACTGCCCATGAAGGGCCTTGGCCTACCAAGCGACTGCTGCTCAGCCCAAAGGCCTGCAGATTGCGAGATGTCGCGTGGTCAGCACGACGAATCCTCTCGGCCATTATTCTTGGCTTTCAAGACCCATTTGATGGAAAAATACAAATCGCGAATTCCAGTAGCAAGATAACCTCAACCAACCACACACGTGAGCGGTATAAACCGAACTGAATGTAAACACGCCCCACATGCCTTCTACACGTGGCCCAATGTGACAGCCATTTTGTCACGTATCTATATATGCATTACGGTCTGATAATATTGTAGTTGGTCCGGGTTCATACGTGAAGAGAAATTGACAATCCTTTCCAACATACGATAAGTCAAAGACGCCAAAATTTGGTTGTTTGAGATGATAGATGACGTGAGGAGGCTGGGTGGTGCGCATACAGACGTAGAAGTACCGCACGATTGAATTTACTGAGAAGTGTTTCTTATTTCTACAACAAGGAGCAACATAATAAATATAAGAGATCCGTCCGACTCCTTGGCTGAATGGTATGCGTTCAGGCCTTCAATTCGGAGGGTCCCGGCTTCCAATACCGGCAGGGTCACGATTGTAACTGCTTGTGGCTCGAGGACTGTGTGTCCCAACACTCTCCTCTTCATATTTATGCAACACTACCAACACGCAATAGTGATTACATCCCATCACGTAGGCTTGGCGTCGGGATGAACATCAGATCGTAAAACAGAGTCAAATCCACATGTGAGACACATCTTGCATCCACTACCCCAATGCTGTGGGAAAAGCGGTAAAATATAACAGACCCATGTCATGGCTGCAATTGACTTATATTAAATTATCGACAAGAAGCAGAAACTTGTAAAGAGAATACACGATTATGTAACATAAGTCGCGCGCAGTTGGTACGATCTCAAAACTGACCGTCTTCCTTTCTCCTTACCAGGATGACGATGAAGTGTTGTAACCGCACGTACAGTATTTCATAATTATTCAAGTTAGTTCACTTACGTAGATTACTAAGTACTGTTCATTTGCTAGTTAACATTTCATGGAGTTCATATTTTCTCGTTGTCAGAACGTCGAACATTTTCTTTAGTAAATTGGACTTAGCTATGAAGCATGGTTCATTTACCACGACGCCATCAAGAAACACTGTTTCTCATGCATTCCGAGACGGATGTGCGCTGTGTGTCGTCACACGGCTTCGAGGAAATTCGCTGTGGCGCATCGAATGTTTCGAAACAGTCAGCGGTGACATTTAGCCCATATTTACTGTTAAAACTGTATTTAAATATACACGAGGCTTATCGCATTCTATGTTGTACATATATAATCACGATATAAAACTAGCAATAATTCTTCTTCTTCTTCTACAATTTCCTCATCGCATGTCCGCTGTCATCACGGCGATCGACTCTTGTTCCCAGCAAGTCGGAAAAGTGTGGTGGAACGAAGCCCACAACATTCTCGTAGATTATGTACGCAAGATTTTCTCCTTTTTGCCCTACTCCTCTTTCCTTAAATGTCATCTATAAGATAAACTGCAGGAGGTCACTTATTCATTTGAGCCAGTCCCATAATACAGTAAAAATTACAAGAAAGATGATACATATTAGAGTGGTGCTGCCTAGTACCAGATACTAGCACTAGTATCAGAGGGATGTTTTTCTTTACGTTGTCCTTGGACCTCCCAATTCAGTTTAAAGACTTCCATGTCGTCCAGAACTCTGCGTAGTAACAGAGAAGCTTCTGTTCAAGTTTCTCAAGTTCCAAGCGATCTATGAATGTGCGGTTCCTGGTTCAAACATGGTTTCATTTGGATCTGCAAGTAGACAAGTTGATGTCTATGGAGAGGGCGAACTGTACGTCTCCACATTCGCGGCTACTTCACGTCGAGTGTCAGGTGGAGCTATTAGTTTTAGTTGGTTGGTTTTAGATACCCTGCGATCAGTCAGTAAGCTTCTACGAGTGCAACGTAGAACTTCTTGGCATGTACAGATTTATACCATACAGCTGTGGCACTGTTTCTGGATGAGCGGCCCAATCTGATCATGTCAAAGCATTGTGAGAGGACTTTTGCCTCGGTGTTGGAGCAGTGATAAGTGCAAAGCTTGACCTCAGATACTTAGGCGTATCACTGTGTTCCAGTACATTTCCCAATCACTTCACCTGCAACTTTCAGTACTCCCCACGTGAAAAGCATATGTCTGGTTCTTTGATGGATTTGGTTTGAAATTATTATTCCCTAAACGTATAAACCACCACATTACCTCACAATTTCCAATGACATGACCAAAGTACTCTACTTTCTGATATTGTACGTGACCTCCAGCTCGGAGTACTGTAGCCCCACATCTCGAAGGATGGTGTGCAGGCGTCAGCAACATAAAGTAAACCGGGTGAGTTAGTAATGCGGTTATGGGCGCGCGCTGTGAGCTTGCATCCGGGAGGTAGTGGGTTCGAACTCCACTGTCGGCAGCCCTGAATATGGTTTTCTGTAGATTCCCATTGTTACATGGGGCAAATGCTGGGGCTGTACCTTACGAAGGCCACTGCCGATTCCTTCCCACACACAGGCCTTCCCTATCCCATCGTCGCCATAACACCTATCTGTGTCGGTGCGACGTAAAGCAAATAGCAAAACCACCATAAAATAAGACAGGACATACACAACACTGAAGTAAACAGGAACAGAGAAAATGAAGTGACACGGGATTTAAATCATTATCTTGAATGCAGTCCTTGGGAACTAGTTTCAACAGGACTGCTCATGCTGTGATCAAGTACGCAGGTGAGAGACCTAAAGCACTGCACATGCTCCAGTGATGTGTCAGGTACTGTCAACTTTATGGGTTGAATGGCATGTTTTCTTACCGTCACTAAGTTAGTATTTTTCGTGTTTAAACCCAGAACTTTTTTTGACCAATCAATTTGCCAATATCTGTGGATTTTCATCACTTACTGCAAACAGAAAAGTGTCATATGCATATTGCGGATTATATATTTATTTATTTATTTATTTATTTATTTATTTATTCATTTATTTATTTATTTATTTATTTATTTATTTATTTATTTATTTATTACGATTTATTACGATTCAATGGGATGGGTTTAAAGCAATTGTTGAGGAATGTGAAAATAGGTTTGTACCTTTAAAGGTGGTAAGGAATGGTAAAGATCCCCTATATTATAACAGGGAAGTAAAGAGACTAAGGAGGAGGTGCAGGTTGGAAAGAAATAGAGTAAGAAATGTCTGTGGAAGTGAGGAGAAATTGAAGGAACTTACTAGGAAATTGAATCTAGCAAAGAAGTCAGGTAAGGATAACATGATGGCAAGCATAATTGGAGGCCATACTAATTTTAGTGAAAAATGGAAGAATATGTATAGGTACTTTAAGGCAGAAACCGGTTCCAAGAAAAACATTCCAGGAATCATTAATGAACAAGGGGAGTGTGTATGCGAGGATCTTCAAAAGGCAGAAGTATTCAGTCAACAGGATGTAAGGATTGTTGGTTACAAGGATAATGTCCAGATAGAGGAGGTGACTAATACTAAAGAAGTATTAAAATTACCTATGACAGCAGTGACATTTACAGTAAGATACAAAAGTTGAAAACTAGAAAAGCAGCTGGAATTGATAAGGTTTCGGGGGATATACTAAAAACAATGGGTTGGGATATGGTACCATATCTGAAGTACTTATATGATTATTGTTTGCATGAAGGAACTTTACTAAATGAATGGAGAGTTGCTGTATTAGCCCCTGTATATAATGGAAAGGGTGATAGACATAAAGCAGAAAATTACAGGCCAGTCAGTTTGACACGCATTGTATGTAAGCTTTGGGAAAGCATTTTTTCTAATTATATTAGACATGTTTGCAAAATTAATAACTGGTTTGATTGAATTTTGGCATTTAATAGGGTAGATCATGGGAGACTATTGGCAAAAATGAGTGCAATTGGACTTGACAAAAGAGTGACTGAATGGGTGGCTCTGTTTCTAGAAAATAGAACTCAGAGAATTAGAGTAGGTGAAATTTTATCCGTCCCTGTAAAAATTAAGAGGGGAATTCCTCAAGGCAGTATTATTGGACTTTTATGTTTTCTTGTATATATCAATGATATGTGTAAAGAAGTTGAATCAGAGATAAGGCTTTTCGAAGATGACGTTATTCTGTACAGAGTAATAAATAAGTTACAAGACAGTGAGCAACTGCAAAATGACCTCGATAATGTTGTGAGGTGGACAGTAGGGAGTGTATGATGATAAACGGGGATAAAAGTCAGGTTGTGAGTTTCACAAATAGGAAAATTCCTCTCAGTTTTAATTACTGCGTTGATGGGGTGAAAGTTCCCTTTGGGGATCATTGTAAATACCTAGGTATTAATATAAGGAAAGATATTCATTGGGGTAATCACATAAATGGAATTGCAAATAAAGGGTACAGGTCTCTGCACATGGTTATGAGAGTATTTAGGGGCTGTAGTAAGGATGTAGAGGAGAGAGCATATTTGTCTCTGGTGAGACCCCAACTAGAGTAGATTACTTGATTCAGGAACTGGAAAAAATCCAAAGAAAAGCACCTCGATTTGATCTGGGCATTTCCGACAAAAGAGTAGCGTTACAAAAATGTTGCAAAGTTTGGGCTGGGAAGACTTGGGAGAAAGGAGACGAGCTGCTCGTCTAAGTGGTATGTTCCGAGCTGTCAGTGGAGAGATGGCGAGGGAGGACATCAGTGGACGAATAATTTTGGATGGTGTCTTTAAAGGTAGGAAAGATCACAATATTGTAACAGTAAATGTGGTACTTTTGTAGACATGGGACGCAGGGCGTGTACCATACGTTGAAGTGCGTACATCAAATTTCTCCTCTGAGTTTATTAACAAATTCAAAGTCATGTCACCTCTGTACAGCAGATACAGTAGAAAATGTTCCTCGTCCTAGGGCTGGCGATGTCCTCGGATTCCGGCAGCTCCTCCTTTTCCCATACCAGTGAACCACCATTTCTCCCCCGATGGAAGTTCTAGAAGATCCATCCGACGTCTTGAAGATCCATACGGTGCTGATGAAGGGCGTTGAGGTAGTCCTCGTAGACGATGAACGTGAATGAATTTCGTTAAGCCTTCGGGCGAGTTAATGCAAAGACTGCTTCTGCACAGATGAGAGGAAAGTTTATCAATAATTTTAACAAGGTTCAAACACGAACAAAAGGTATCTTTGAGAGTTTATCACACGGTGAAATGTCACTAAATTGTGTGCCGTGTTAAATGAAAAGAAGGCCACTAGACTCGAATGAGCATGTAAGTTTAATACTCATAAAAATAAAAGTCCACTCGAAACTTATCGTCGAATTTTAACAGAGTCACTTGAAGTTTGTGGCACTTGGCATAATGTAAAGTAATGCCGCACGACTTAGTTCTTAGTTTGAAACACTGTTCACCGTAATTTAATTGGATTAGAAAATAAAGATGTTTCACTCGTGAATTCGAACTCATTCACGTATTGATAATAACATGAAATTAAAAGACGAAATTAATCATGTATTGACAGTCCTCGGTTCGACTGTTCGTAAAATCGAAAAGCACAACTGAATGTTCGTAGAATTGAAACGTGCTGTTTAGTATAATTGAAATGCACAGTTCACACATGCACAGTTTACAGTTCATGACCTAAAGTTCATGAAATGGTAAATTAGTGACGTAGTCATGCTTGCAATCGAGTAAATCTGGATTAAAACACAGTCTCATAAACTTGAAGTATTTAGTACTCTGTAAGGAGCAAACTGTTCTAAGTCCTGTCCAGAACATTAAACTTCAAATTACGAGCACTCGAAAACATTCGCAAGTCTTAGACACTCGTGTAGAATAAACAGTCACTTCATAATGTTCAGACGAAGCACAATTTATATCACGTCCCGTCGGAGTAAAAATTTATCACTCACAGTATAAAGAAATCCGTACAAGTCCATATTCGACGCGATTGGGTCAAAGTCTACGGACTCGAAGATTGATAGCCGCTTCACGCTAGATCACGGTCCTCGCGAACCGACTGTATGAACTCCACTGCCTAGCGTGCACATACACACTCTGGCCACACACTCAGGCCACACATTGCTCTGCTGAGCGAAGCAGTACTGTATTTATATTTGATCCGGGCCTCCACATCTCGTTCCATAACTTCATCGCCTCATGTCAGATTTACGTGAAACTCTGCAGGAACGTAGATAAGGGATCGGGTTACACGATGATATTGTTAAATTTGTTTAATTATTATTATGGGGAATGTTATTACCCGTAGAAACTCGAAGAACATTCCACATCAGTCTAGGCTCTGTGTTGTGGTGAGGCATGCTGTGACGTCACCCGCTCTCTACGTCACACGCACACAGCTGTTGCTCGCCAACCAGTCAGTCTTTCGTAGCCGGCCTGGAGCGTAATGCATAAGTTTTTAAAATTTCTATTACGGGGACTTAGTTTTGTACCGCCGTTACTGGTACATCTCCCCCTCCTCCTGGGGAAAAAAAATTCGATAGGATTTTCTTTTAATGATCTCTCCTGAAATATTTATTTAGGTTGGCTGCATTGTAAATGCCCTCGATGCTTCCATCCAGCTTATTAATTTTGTATGCCCCGGTTTCGAGAACCTCTGCAATTCTATATGGTCTTACATAAAGTGGGCAAAACTTTGCATAAATGCGAAGTTCGGGGTGCGAAACAGCTGGTTTTCTTATCAATGGCCAGGGAGTTTAGATACGGAGTGACACATTTAGAAATGATACCATTATTCTCCATCTCTTTGATCACCGTCGTGGCTTCCTCTCGGTACTTCTCAGGAACTGGATAGGGCCGTTTTTTATAAGGAGAGGTGTCCTTAACATTCAATTCGTACTCAAAATCTCTTAATAACGCCGGGTTTGTCATCAAAAACCTCAGGAAATTTCTCAAATATTTGTCCAGTTGCCTCTGCCATGCGGGAATCGAACTCTGGGCTTTCAGCCGCACTGGTGAGAAATATGAAGTGATCACGACCTTCGTCGAACACATCCTCAATAATGGGCACTTCCTGGCTCTCGACGGGTCCCTCTTGACCGGGTCTACCCTCTTCGCAATCTATTACATCGGCAGGCAGAGCATCGCTCATGTTGCCTCCGGTTTCTATGAATGGGGTACCAAGACCTTGGCACTTCAAATTATTACAGTCTACCAGCTGCAACTCTACAGAGTCGATGTTAAAAAATCGTATGACGTTGGCAGGGTAATCAATGATTCCCCCATACTTGGCTAGGAAATCTAACCCTAGGATGACGTTGAGTTTCATCGGCGAAATGACTAGGAATATATGCTCGAACTGGACACCTTCAATGTCAAATGTAACGAAAGCTTGAAATTTACATTTGATATGCCTGTCCGGTACTATCCCTTTAATTTTGACCTGTGCGACTGGTATCAATAACATGTCTTCTCCCCCTTCAACATTTCAATTAACCTATCAGAAATTAATGAGGCCTGAGCTCCAGAATCGATTAAGGCGGTTACGTACAGGGTATCCAAAGTAATATTAATAACAGGAAGTCTTCGTTGGACCTTTGGTGTTGTAGGAGTGGGATCTTCATACAAGAGATCTGAGTCATCCAAGTACCAGTAATTAATATTAGTGACAGAAATTATTTCTCCTCTACTCCGGTTTTCAGGCAATCTTATTGTTGTGTTGTCGAAGTTTTTTAATTGCGCCTGTCGATTCGGGGTTTGTCGCAGGCGTCGTGTTCTGTCTTTTGGCGTGCTCTTGGTATTCTAAAGAGGTAGCGCCAGGTAATCCTTCATCCCGGTTTCGATTCTGGATATATTCGCGAGTTTCTCTCCATCTTCTTTCGATCTCGGCTCTCGGCGAATCTCCATCTCGAGTAAGCGACTCAATAGGTTTCTTCCACGTTTGATTACGTCTGTAAGGCGTACTTTGCCCGTATGGACGTCTCCTAAATCGCCGGAAATGAGATAACGAATCTCTCCGTGGTTCCACTTCCTCACGGGGTTCGGGATTCGATCTCGGCGGGTTGTTAACTTCGGCATGGTTGGTTGCAACCTCTTTCGTCTTAGCAACCCTGGGCGGATTTTGTGTATGGGCAGTGTCAAGTTTCCTTAATAAATTATCAAGTTGTTCTAGGTCTTGAACATTGGCTGCCACAAGAATTTCTTGTACATGCGCCGGAAATTGTTAAGTTACTACCTGTATTATCTCCTGTTGTGGCAAAGGAGGATCAAAGAATTGCATCTTCTTTAATTGAGAAATGAGAAAGTCGGAATATCGTGAAGAATTAATCGCAGTGTTGTATCACCTGGAGTACAACTGTAGCTTAATCAACTGTAAAATTTCTGAATTCCAAAACCTCTTCAACAACGCCTCCTTGAACTCATCATAGGTTTGCATGTTAAATTTAAATGCTGTGTACCAATTTAATGCTTTCCTTCCAATAATCTAGAAGCTATCCTCAATTGATGATAGGATCGTACTTTATTATCTTGAAATTACTCTTCAATATTAAGAAGGAATTCTTTCGCTGTGTACTCTTCCTTTCCGGAAAATTTTGCAGGTTTATCGTCTGATAATTTTAAAACTGTGGAAATGCTAGAAGTATCTCCGCTAGACCATTGACATTCGTGTGTAGACACCTCCTTCTCCACGTGAGATATCCTATTATCAATGGTCTCTATTTTTCCTTGCAATTCGACGTTGATAGTCTTAACTTGTCCACGGATGGAGTTTTCCACGCTCTGGACTTCCTTTTCGAGGTCCTGCTTCACTTCATTTACGTCGCGGCCTATGCGAATGATTTGAGTATGTGCGCTATCTAATTGGGTTTTTACATGCTTATCTGTTTCATCTTGCTTTGTTTTAAGTAAATTAACCTCATTACTTATTTTCTGGAAGTTAGTCTTAAAAGATTCATGGATGTTATCCTGAATAGAGGCTATTTTTGCTTGTGCCTGTGATAACTGACCATGAGATTCTTTAAATTCTGCCTTTAAGCTTTCAACTTCCTTAATCAATTGATGTGAGGTGGGAAACGAAGCTTTTAAGTCTTCAACTATTTGTATTTTATGGTCTTGTTTTACTGTTTCTAAGTCACGGATGAGGCGTTCGTTTATTTCCGTAAACTTAGAATTAATCTTCGCATTAGTTTCTGAGAATCGTTTTTCAATTTCAGAACCAGCTTTAGTAAGCCTATTTTCCAAATTAGCATTAACTTCGGTAAACTTGGTATTAATTATTTTAGTTACTTGTGTGATACGACTTTCTAAGTTGGCTGTAGTTGCGGCAATGGCCTCATTAATAGGAGTGTTAATCTCATTAATACCAGATTCTAAAGTAGTACCTAATTGAGCAGTTGCAGCATTGGCCTCGTTAATATGAGCTTGTAAATCAGCACCTACTTGAGCATGCGATTCGGCAATACGTTCATTTAAGCTAATCTTAAGAGCTTCAATAGCAGCTAAAATATTTTCCAGTTTGATGGTTATGTATGTAAACCAAGCAACAAAAAAATCACAAATCACTTGAAAAGAATTCAGATATCACCATTATTGTCCAATGGTTTAAAGTTCATGTTCAAAGTCATTCAAACATTCTCAAAAAGAAAATTCTCCAAGACATTTAACACACACACAAAATTATCCCATATCATTGATAACACTTCTTATAAAAGAAAAGTTAAATCTTGTTAGAAAGTTCTTTGGAATATTAATGGCTATTCCACACAAAGCACTGGAAATGTATCTGGATTAAGTTGCTAAGTCACACGATTTTAGTGCGATTTTGTCTATCACTGCACTTCTTAATTTATTACTAGTACTTCAAAATTGAGCATAGAATGGTCAAGTGTCAATTTAATTTCTACTGCACTCATAATTGAGTTCTTATATTGCTGAAACGCTAATTTCTAGATCTACTGCACTCCAAATCGGCCCCAACACGACTGGGGCGCCAATTTCTCCCCCTCTCATCTGTAACAGTAAATGTGGTACTTCGGTAGACATGAGACGCAGGGCGTGTACCATTCGTTGAAGTGCGTACAGGGGGAGAGGGTTTGTTTAGAAATAAATCTTAAAATTTTTCCTCTGAGTTCATTAATAAATTCAAAGTCATGTCACCTCTGTACAGCAGATACAGTAGAAAATGTTCCTCGTCCTAGGGCTGGCGATGTTCTTGGATTCCGGCAGCTCCTCCTTTTCCCATACCAGTGAACCACCATTCCTCCCCCGATGGAAGTTCTAGAAGATCCATCCGACGTCTTGAAGACCCATACGGTGCTGATGAATGGCGATGAGGTAGTCCTCGTAGACGATGAACGTTAATGAACATCGTTAAGCCTTCGGGCGACTTAATGCAAAGACTGCTTCTGCACAGATGAGAGGAAAGTTTATCAATGGTTTTAACAAGGTTCAAACACGAAAAAAGGTATCTTTGAGAGTTTATCACACGGTGAAATGTCACTAAATTTTGTCCCGTGTTAAATGAAAATAAGGCCACTAGACTCGAATGAGCATGTAAGTTTAATACTCATAAAAATAAAAGTCCACTCGAAACTTATCGTCGAATTTTAACAGAGTCACTTGAAGTTTGTGCACTTGGCATAATGTAAAGTAATGCCGCACGAATTAGTTCTTAGTTTGAAACACTGTTCAACAAAATTTAATTGGATTAGAAAATAAAGATGTTTCACTCGTGATTTCGAACTCATTCACGTATTGATAATAACATGAAATTAAAAGACGAAATTAATCATGTATTGACAGTCCTCGGTTCGACTGTTCATAAAATCGAAACGCACAACTGAATGTTCGTAGAATTGAAATGTGCTGTTTAATAGAATTGAAATGCACAGTTCACATATGCACAGTTTACAGTTCATGACCTAAAGTTCATGAAATGGTAAATTAGTGACGTAGTCATGCTTGCAATCGAGTAAATCTGGATTAAAACACAGTCTCATAAACTTGAAGTATTTAGTACTCTGTAAGGAGCAAACCGTCCTAAGTCCCGTCCATAACATTAAACTTCAAATTACGAGCACTCGAAAACATTCGCAAGTCTTAGACACTCGTGTAGAATAAACAGTCACTTGATAATGTTCAGACGAAGCACAATTTATATCACGTCCCGTCGGAGTAAAAATTTATCACTCACAGTATAAAGAAATCCGTACAAGTCCATATTCGACGCGATTGGGTTCAAGTCCACGGACTCGAAGATTGATAACCGCTTCACGCTAAATTACGGTCCTCGCGAACCGACTGTATGAACTCCACTGCCTAGCGTGCACATACACACTCTGGCCACATACTCAGGCCACACACTGCTCTGCTGAGCGAAGCAGTACTGTATTTATATCTGATAAGGGCCTTCACATCTCGTTCCATAACTTCATCGCCTCATGCCAGATTTACGTGAAACTCTGCAGGAACGTAGACAAGGGATCAGGTTACACGATGATATTGTTAAACTTGTTTAATTATTATTGTGGGGAAAGTTATTACCCATAGAACCTCGAAGAACATTCCACATCAGTCTAGGCTCTGTGTTGTGGTGAGGCATGCTGTGACGTCACCCGCTCTCTACGTCACACGCTCGCCGTCCAGTCAGTCTTTCGTAGCAGGCCCGGAGCGTAACGCGTAAGTTTTTTTAAAGATTTCTATTACGGGGACTTAGTTTTGTACCGCCGTTACCGGTACAATATAAAGAGATAGAAGATTTAATACAATATGTAAAGGTGACGAGAATCTAATTGTGATGGGAGACTGGAATATAGTGGTATGCAAAGGAGGATAAAGTAGGAGAATTCGGATTGGGACAAAGGAACGAAAGAGGAAGTCGGCTGGGTGAATTCTGCACTGATCATAATTTAGTCTTTGCTAATACTTGGTTCAAACACCACAAACGACGGCTGTATACGTGGAAGAGACCTTGAGACACTGGAAGGTATCAAATAGACTTCATTATGATTAGGCAGTGATTCAGAAACCCGGTGTTGGGTTGGAACACTTTCCTAGGAGCAGAAGTGGACTCCGACCACAACTTGTTGGTCATTAAATGCCATCTGAAGTTGAAGAAATTGAAGAAAGGAAGGAATGCAAGGGGATGGGATCCAGTCATGTTGAAAGAAAAGAATGTGAGGGATTGTTTCAAGGAACATTTTGCAAAAGGATTAAATGAAAAGGCTGAAGGAAACACAATAGAGGAAGAGTGGATAGTAATGAAAAAAGAAGTCAGTAGGGCTGCTGAAGAAATGTTTGGAAGGAAGAAAAGATCAAGTAAGAATCAATGGATAACTCAGGAGATCCTAGACCTGATTGATGAACGACGAAAATACGAAAATGCTAGAAATGAAGAAGGCAGAAGAGAATACAAGCGATTAAAGAATGAAGTGGATAGAAAGTGCAAGGCAGCTAAGGAAGAATGGCTGAAGGAGAAGTGCAAGGATGTCGAAGGTTGTATGGTCCTAGGGAAGGTAGGTGCTGCATACAGGAAAATTAAGGAAACCTTTGTAGAAAGGAAATCTAGGTGTATGAATATTAAGAGCTCAGATGGAAAGCCACTTCTAAGAAAAGAAGACAAAGCAGAAAGATGGCAAGAACATATCCAACAGTTGTATCAAGGTAAAGATGTAGATGATTTGGTTCGGGAACAGGAAGAGGCTGTTGATGCTGATGAAATGGGAGACCCAATTTTGAGGTCAGAGTTTGACAGAGCTGTGAGTAATAAATAGGAACAAGGCTCCTGGAATTGATGACATTCCCTCTGAATTACTGACTACCTTAGGAGAAACCAGCATGGCAAGGTTATTCCATTTAGTGTGTAAGATGTATGAGACAGGAGAGTATAATTAATTTATCTCCCATTTAAAAAAATATAAGAGCGGAAATGAACAATCAAATCAAAATCACTTCAAATGCAATGGAGGTGTCTACCTTGGTGGCAAATGGCACACAAAAATACGTTACTATCAAGCATTAAATTGTCAATGAACAGACAGGAAGACAATTTCCTAAAATACAGTATTATGCAATTTACACTAACTTTTTTCTTTTAAACACACAGCTCATCATTAATAAATTTACAATATTTACAAAATTTAACTAATGATGATGATGCTTGTTGTTTAAAGGGGCCTAACATCGAGGTCATCGGCCCCTAATGTTACGAAAAGGTATGACAAATTAAAAATCCAAAATTCTCCACTGACCAGAACTAAATACGTGAGGACGAAGAATGAAAGAATGGACATGAATTTAAAGCAATCAGTGGATGCGACCCGCAATGCCTTACATTCACAGAAACTGGCGTAAAACAATAGGATTACTGACCAAGGGACTGTTGCTATAGCGTAACACTGAATGGATGATGCTTGCAGTCTAAAGGGGGTCGAAAATCCAAGTTATCGGCCCCGCATAACGCTACTTACCTCTAGGAAGGTAGAATATGGTATTTGTCATGTTGCGGTACTAATCAAAAGTAGCAGAGACTTGCGGTATTCCACACATTATGGTACTACACACAGGTTATGAAATTCGACATGCAATATAGACCTATGGGTTTTCTCACCTTGCAGCGCCATTTACAGGCAACGCAAACCTATGGTGTTCATCACATAAAAGTACTAGCCACAGGGACCTGCACTATCCTGCGGTATTTCTCATAGAGTAGGTACTAATCACAGACAAGGCAGGACCATGGTAGCTATCATCTCATGGTCCCGCTCATATGGTGGTACTAATCACAGGTACTGCAGAAGCCGATCGCACGGTGCTCCTATGATACTAATCACAAACCTATTTGGTACCTAATATAGTGGTACTACGCGCAAGTAAAAGCGAACCATGATGTTCTCCGCATGGTGGTACTAATCACAAGTAGTTTCGTGGTTCCTTGGTCGCCCCTTACGACAGGCAGGGAATAACGTGGGTGTATTCTTGGTCTGCGTCCCCCAACCCACAGGGGGGTTGTGTGTTTGGTCCGCGAGAGGTATTTTATTTCCCTCAAGTCCGCCAGCAAGCCGCTTAGGACCCCCTATACGCCACCTGGGACGCGCAACGTGGGAGTATCACTTCTCCCCCTGCTACGCCAGCGTAGTAGGTTCGTGGAAATTTTACTCATAATATCCTCTGTATTTAAAAACATTATCAACTGATATACAACATGTGGAGTTATTTCAAACAATAATATACAACTGCTATTAGATTAAAATTTAAGTTGCATTTATATATTTTATTTTCTTATATATTTTGGAACCTAACTTGCATAGCGACCTGCTGCGTCTTAACCCAAGTCCTTTCGCCACTGCTTTTTAGACAACTGATAAGAGATAGGAATGTGAAAAGGGACACACTGTAGGATAGCAGTAGACAACTTAGCGCAGAAAAAGCGGAACATTTTTAAATATGTAAATTTAGAATTACCTATATATTTGTGAATATTCAGCAGAGAATATGCACACATACATACGGGGATGGAGGCACTTCCGTGTATTTGTACATGTACAATTTTAGGAAAATAAATAAATAATAGTATTAATGATAAATACTATCTCCAAAATATTACCCAATACTATTCCTTACTTCCTTTTTCCTTTCTGCTGACCCCTATTTCAACAATGACTAGCTATTTTATTTATCCTCTTATTACCGGAGTAATAATGTATATCCTCTCTGTGAATACTTCAGTGCTGGTGGCATGGCCATTGAAATTCGTGTCTTTAATGTGGTTTGCCGCTGCGTTATTCATCAAGTGATTCATGGTCACAGATACTATGGTTTTCAATATTTATAAACATTAACTTCCACCGGCTTTAAAGTTATTAATGAGCCCATCTGTGGTGTATGGCCAGACAGTGCCTTTTCCAGTATTCTTCTGCATTTTAGTGTCGTCGGTATGAACTATCTCGCCACTCTCCCCCTCCACCGAGTGAGTATGCGCACGTAAACATTGCGACTGTGGTCTGACTTCTGGCTTCTGGGTTGTCGTCAATAAGGTTCTGTGATGGAAGGACGGCGTGATTCTCCGCTTGGCGGCGTGGAGAGACCCAGGGTGAAGTTGGTTTGATAGGGCTTACGCCCTCGTCAACTTTGCAATTTAATTTCAAATTTTGTTATCATTTAATGCACCTCGCCTGGAATTTTTGAGTGCCCTCTAAGGGTTACCTTTACCACACGTAAGTAAGGATATTATGCTGAAGCGTACTGACGACTACGGCAAGATACTACACCGTAAGTGTTTTCTTTAACTCATCTTTAACTTGTTCCAACTGGTGAACTGAATATTTCTAAATGCCTTGTTCCGCCATTGTGAGGGAATCCTGAATCGTGAAATTTCTGAAGCTATTTCGAAGAATATAAAGATTACGGAATTTCATGAGCTTGTACTATCAAAATTTATTCCTTCTTTAGCACTGCAAAATTTGTTTCCTCAATATTGTTTTAGGACTCAACTATATCTTAGACTCGAGGTTTTATTGCATGTTATTTCGAATTTCGGTGCCAGAAGAAGAAATGGTGGCACATATTCTGAAAGGTTTTCCTCCCTACAACCGATCCTACCTCTTCCTCAGGAAGAGCCCGACTAATTTTGTGGAATTAGAGGCTGCTTGTGCCTTTGCTGAATATGTCAAGCACGGGGACGCGGCCAGACCCATCTGCCACCCTCCTCCTTTTAACCCGGCCTCGCCTCAATCTAGGGATAGTGGAAATCTTAAAAATGGTATAATTGTGGATAACGTGACCACCTTCGGAATGCTCGCCCGTCAATAAAGCGTAGTACTGGTCCTTGTTCTTATTTGTGTGGGTCGAGGCAGCGCATTAAAGATAATTGTCCAACCTCTTTCAAAAAACGCAATCAATGACTAAAGGTTAATAGTAATACTTGTGAATCTTGCCCCAGAATTTTCTGTGGATTCAGAGAGAGTTATTTGTCGGCAGGAATGTAATAAAATCTCCGATTTGGTTGAGTCTAAAAGTACCTTCGCGAAGGCAGAGCTGAATAATGAACCGATTGTTGCTTTAAATGACTCGGGTAACGTTGTCATTTTAATATATGATGATGATGCTTGTTGTTTTTTCTATTTGCTTAACGTCGCACCGACAGAGATATGTCTTATGGCGACGATGGGCTAGGAAAGGTCTAGGAAGTGGAAGTGGCCGCGGCATTAATTAAGGTACAGCTCAAGCATTTGCCTGGTGTGAAAATGGGAAACCACGGAAAACCATCTTCAGGGCTGGCGACAGTGGGGCCCGAACCCACTATCTCCCGATTACTGGATACTGGCCGTACTTAAGCGACTGCAGCTATCGAGCTCGGTGCTTATCGTCTTTCACCTCCTCACATCGAAGGTCAACGGCCCCCATTAATTGATGCCAGTTGGTATGATGAAATAAGGTCCTCTTGTAAACTGCCTCAGTTGCAGAAAGTCAAAATTGCACGTGTCACGGCTAATAAGGATAAGATGGAAATTTTTGGATCTGTTGACGTGATATTGCGTATTGGTAATTTTACCTGGAAGGTTCATTGCTTGGTATCTCCGAAGCTAGCTTGTAGTATTATTTTAGGCACTGACTTCTTGTTAAGGACCGGATTCGTTTTAGACCTCCAGGCTAAACAATTATACTTTAAATTTTCCTCAAATTGTAACGTCGATATTATTGATGCTCCTTTGGGTACCTTCAGAATTTCTTGTGTAGGTAGGCAGCTACCAGGGAAGAACAATGAAATCGATCAGTTGGATCTTGATCATTTGGATTATCAACAAGCTAATAAAGTCCGTAACTTGTGCCATCAATTTCCTGAGGTATTGACCAACAAGTTAGGACTGACGAATGTATTGGAGTACGATACTGAACTGTCTGACATCCAACTTGTTAGAACTCCTCCTTACCTCTTTCACCTCCTCGCATGCTAGAACTCTAAAGGATTATCGACCAAATGCTTGCCAATGTTGTCATCAGACCATCCATTTCTCCTTATGCCTCTCTGGCTTACCTGGTACCTAAACCCTCTGGAGGATACCGTGCCGTTATCGATTACAGATCCCTTAATCGCACAATCATCCTGCAATCTATTCCTTTGCCAGATTTACATGTTTTGGGTGGTTCTCCGCCCATGTTCTTTACCGTGTTAGATCTAAATCAATCCTATTATCAGATTCCGCTCTCTAAAACTTATATTTCCCTGAACCGCCTTCATCACGGACTGGAATATTTATGAGTACCTCAGGTTGACGTTCGGACTATCTTGCGGAGCAGCTGTTTTAACTAGATTTCTGAATTCTATTCAAGGGGATATCAAGTTTAAGTTTGTTTTCAATTACCTTGATGACTTGTGATCTTCTCGAATACCTTTGAAGAACACGTGGATCATGTCACGGAAGTCGTTGAGCGTCTGAAATAGGCTGGTCTTACTGTGAAATTATCCAAGGCAACCTTCGCCAAGCTATATATATATCCTTTCTTGACCATGTCGTGTCGCCCGACGGAGTCTCCGTTGATCAATCTAGGACCCAGGCTATCAGGGAATTCCAACCACCTAAGGACGTAAAAGGTGTTGCACGCTTTGTGGGTACGGTAAATTTCTTCCGCAAGTTTATCCCGAATTTTGCTGTGGTACCTCACCCCTTAACTATCTGAGGCGTAAGGATGTCGAGTTCATCTGGGTCCCTCCCAGCAAGAAGCCTTTGAAACTCTGAAACTTGCCTTATCGAATGCTCCTTGTTGGCCATACCCGACTTTAGTAAACGTTTCATTGCACAAACTGATGCCTCTGGAGAAGCTGTTGCTGGTGCACTCTTTCAGGAACATGAGGACGGTCGTAGACTCGTTGCCTATGTGTTTAGGATACTCAATAATCTGGAGAGTAAGTACTCAATCTATGAGTTGGAATGTTTGGGCGTACTGTTTGCACTTGAGAAATTCAGACCCTTTATTGAACATGTAAATTTTGACCTTGAACTGACCCAAAAGAACGGGCAGAATCACTAGATGGGCACTTAGGATTCCCGCTTTTAGTTTTCAGGTTAAGCGTATCAGAGGTTCGGAGAATGTCACCGCTAACAGCTTAAGTAGATGTAATATTGTTAGTGTGGGCGCCATTCTTCCGGATCTACCTTTGTTATACCATGAGTTTGGCGATCAAAAAGCTGATCCTGAGTTGAATGAAATCACCGACAAGATTAGTGACGGAATGGTAGTAAAACCTTATTCTCTGGTGAAGGGTGTTCTATGTTGAAAAGGTCGAATTGATGCTAATTTCATTATTGTTCTTCCCAAGGTCCTAGTGCCAATCATCTTCAAATATTATCACTGTTGACGCATTGGTGGTCACTTAGGCACATTTAAAACTAGGCAGAAAATTAGAAAATTATTCATTTGGAAAATGGTTAAGTCCTGTAAAACTTGTGCCATCAGTAAACCCAACCTGAAGAACCGTGTTGGTTTATTTTCATCTTCAGAAGCCTCTCGGCAGATGGAAAGGTCATTCATCGATTTTTGTAGGTCCGCTCCCTCGCTCTACCTTGGGAAACATTCATATCTTTGTGTGTATTGATGCGTACTCGGTTTTCCGGGATTATTCCCACTAGATTTATGACTTCTCGTACGTCTATTAAGTTGCCTTAATTCTATCTTCGCATCCTTTGGTCCTCCCAAGTTTCTGGTTTATGACAATGCCAGTGCATTCACTAGCCACTTGTTTAAGAAGTACCTATTCCAGTTGAGCATTTCCCATGTTACTACAACTCCAAACTATCCAAACCCATCTTACGCCGAGAGAATGAACAGGAACCTGAAATCTTCCCTGATTGCATATCATCACAATAACCAATCCAAGTGGGATTCTTGCCAACAATGGTTAGCCCATGCCTTCAATTCTGCCTCACACGAATCTCATAGTAAACCTCCCATGTTCCTTATGTTCTGTTACACCCCGTATTCTCCTATGTCCAACGAACTTGGTATTGATAATATTCCCGACCTGTCTAAACCCAACTATGTTCAGAAGAAGAAATTGTCGATATCCTGTAAGACAGGCAGAGATAAGTACAACGAATGTAGAAAGTCAACTAGGTTGAAAGTTGGTGATCAAGTTTTTGTCAGGTCCTATACCATTAGTACAGAAATTAACAAATTTTATGCTAAGCTTGCTCCTAGGTATCAAAGTCCCTGTACTATTTTACAGTTTTTGTCTCCAGTATCGGTACTGGGGAGTGACCCCATCACCAAGAGGATTAGGTGATCCCTCTTCTCTCTTAAGGGCTTCTTGATAATACGTATGGTATATAGTTCGGACCTGCGGATGAGGGCTACATTTCAGTGAGAAAATTTGTTTAATTATCTTTAGATTATTTTGTAACTATTCTGGTTGCGTGTGAATTTTATTTAGTAACTTTTCCATGTATAGTATTTTTGTTTTGAGTATTGCTTCCTGACCGTATGACCTTTTTCTCTCCAGAAATTGTTGTTTAGTAGTGTGCGAATTAATTACAACGTGTTATGATTTTCTGCACCAAATCTTCTGCATTCATGTCTCATGTGAATCTTAATATCACTGTGTAGTAGCTTACTACCGTGTACTTGTTACCATTGTATTTTAAAATGTGATTGTGGTTCGTGGCGTGTGGATCCTTTCACTTGCGCTATTGGCACCTATTTATTTAATCGTTAATATCTCATTGTTCCTTTGGTTTGGGTGCATGCCTGTTCTGTCCATCATAAATTGATTCTATCCTGATCATTCAAGATTACTAAATTTTCATCATTAATTTAATTATGTATTATGTAGTAGCCTTTGTCTTGTAGCAAATTTTGGAAAATTGTATATAATATTAGGTCTGTCCATTGTTGTTCACTGGTATGAAAACTGTTAAGGTGTCCTAACCTGTATTTATCTTTAACTGTGTTACTGCCTATATATCGCATTAACAGTTATATTTGAGTGATTTTATGACTTATTTGTGTAACTTACATTATTGTAGTGTTTTATTTATATTTCTTGAAATTGTGAATAGAGGGCAGCACTTGGCTTCCGGGACTGTTTTCTGGCGCAAGTGACTGGCGAGAGAAAGGGAGTGAGTAGCGCGGAGTAGCGCGTCAGACATGCCGCTAGTAACATGTAGAGACAACAGTCTCACAAAATACTAGCACAACAGTGCTAACCTTTCAGGTGCAGCCAAACCATTGGCACAATAACAATTAGGAACACAAGTGTAAAGAATATTTCGAGTGTTAATTTGTGTCAGTACGTACCGCATGTGTAAATAAAATTGTATATGTACAAGAAGTACGTTCAGTACTAGTCCCTTTTGTAGTTCACGTACATCTGAATATATAAGTGACTTGTGTACTTTTTATGTTTTATATACTGTATTGCCTTAATAACATTTAAGTGGTCCTCCGAAAGTGTAATTCATTGTTTTATGTGTGGTTATCATACGCGACCTCCAGAGGTAAAGTTTTTGATCGAAAAATAAACAACATTTTCATCTCGGTCAAACATTTTGGTCCTAACGGGCCGGATACTTCGAGCTTTCATTTTATGTGACAACAAACATAGTGCATTTACAGTGACTGGATTATGCCGATAATATATTGTGATGTATCGTGGTGTAATTTATGACGCAATTCGCCACATGGCTGATTTACGCGCGAACTCACGCCGCTAAATCAGAGCTACCAACCGCGCCGGTCAAATCTTCCGCGCTGTGGAATACAACCTGTGGACTGTTGGCAGTAGCAACCCTGAGCCATATCAAGATGGCTCCTTGATGACAACAACTACTTCCCACACCTTACAAGGTCAGATCCAATTCATATCTTTATTCCTATCCTTTCATTATGGCAGAGGAGAGTATTAAAATTCTAATACGCAAACGAGGTGCAATAAAGGGCAGCGTAACACGTATTAAAAACTTCGTAGATGGGTTTAACAGTGAGCAGGGAATTGTGGCTATTATCTCTCGTAGGGAAAGTTTAGAGGAATTGAAACAAAGGTATGAGGACATTCAATCCCAGCTAGAAATCAGTGAGGAGGGAGAAACATACGAAGCAGATAGAGAAATATTTGAAGACACATATCATCAGATAAAGGTCGACATAGACAGAATAATCACCCAGCATGAAATAACAGGTCTTTCCAGACACTCCAGTCAAGGGAATATCTCAGTAAGCAATAATTACAATGGGGCGCACATCAAATTACCTACTATTACACTGAAACCATTTGGAGGCGAGTACGAAGACTGGAGAGGATTTCACGATTCCTTTGTATCTATGATCCATAACAATCAAGATTTGCATGATATACAGAAATTTCACTACCTAATTAGCAGTCTAAGAAACGAACCTCTTTCAATTGCACAAAGTCTCCCTCTATCTGCTGAAAACTACAGCATAGTTTGGCAAAGGTTAATAGACAGGTTTCAAAACAACAAATTAATTTCGTCAATCCACATTAAACGGATATTAGAGCAAGACTCAATCCAGAAAGAGAATGCCAATTCTCTCAGAGAGGCTATAAACACAAGTCAGGCCAATGTAAAAGCATTACAAGCCCTTGACTTAGATGTTTCAATTGAAGATTTATTATTGTCACAATTGTTAATCAACAAACTAGACCCAGCGACTAGGAAGGCATGGGAAATACACACTTCAGGTTCTGAGTTAGAATCTCTGGAGGTGTTGTGGACATTTTTAGAAAAGAGATGTTTAGCACTTGAGGCAATCAAGCCAGGTACTCAAGTTCAACAGATTAAACAGTCGATTAGATCTACACCCAAACATCAAGTAAGCAATGTGCATGCTAGTGTTAATTACCAATGTGTAATCTGCAAGGGCTCACATTACCTATTTAAGTGCGAGTCCTTCAAAAGGCTCAATGTCCATGAGAGACATAATGTTGTGAGAGATTACAAATTATGCTTTAACTGCTTGGGCAGTAATCATAATGTCAATCAGTGCCAATCAGGCTCGTGCAAGATGTGCGGAAAGTATCATAATTCACTATTGCATGATGACACCAGACGTGACCGCAGCAGGCCAATGCTTAGCTCACGGGAAACAGAGAGAGAACACAGCTCACGCCAAGCAGTAGCTAATCACACAACCCGTTCTACAGATGTTACTCACTGCGCTGTCAAGGAATCCGATCTGTCTACAGTCTTGATATCAACAGCGATAGTCAAGGTTAAAGACATTCACGGTAATATGCATGAGGCTAGATGTCTTTTGGATTCAGGTTCTCAGACAAATTTCGTGAGCGAAGAACTAGCTCAATTATTACGTCTAAGAAAACAAAAACATGTTACTCCAGTAACTGGAATTAACGGTGCAGGAGTTCAAACCTCACACTGCATTACAGTTCATTTGCAATCTGCGGTCAGCCCTTTCAATATAGATGCCACATGCTTAGTGCTGCCAAAGATTACAAACAATTTGCCAAGTAGAAAAATCGACATTTCAAGATGGAATCTACCCACCAATATAAAATATGCCGACAGAAATTTCCACATTCCAAGCAAGATCGATTTGCTACTCTGTGCAGACATATTCTTTAAGGTTATATTGGAGGGCAAGAAAACTCGTGATGGGTATCCAACATTGCAGAATACGAAACTGGGTTGGGTAGTAGCTGGCCAGGCACCCATACAACACCAAGGGGAACATGCAACACCACTATTCATCCAGGTAGACCAATTAGACACACACCTTAAAAGATTCTGGGAAATAGAAGAACTGAATATGCCACCAATCACCAAAGAAGAAAGAGATTGCGAAGAACACTTCACTAAGAACACAACGCGAGATGCTACCGGAAGGTTCCGAGTTCGACTGCCACTTAAACAGACTTCATCACAGTTAGGGAATTCATACCCTCAGGCAGTAGTGAGATTCTACAGTATTGAGAAGAAACTTAATCGTGATCCCAAATTAAGAGAAGAATATTCAGCATTCATGAATGAGTATCTGAAACTTGGCCACATGAAACCGGTACCCACGTGCACTGAAGATGGAGGATACTTCATGCCACATCATGCCGTATTCAAACCAACAAGTACCAGCACTAAAACTCGTGTTGTCTTTGATGCGTCTGCTAAGACTGACAGTGGCGTATCTTTGAATGACAAGTTACTCGTAGGTCCTACCATACAAGACGACCTGCATTCTATTGTACTACGTTTCAGATCACACAAGATTGCTCTTGTCGCAGATATTACAAAAATGTATCGACAAATACAAGTTGACAACAAGGACATGAAACTACAACGAATACTATGGAGAAACACTAGCACCGAACCTCTCCAGTGTTATGAACTCACGACAGTTACTTACGGTACGGCAAGTGCTCCCTTTCTCGCTGTGAGGTGTTTGAAACAGTTAGCCGATGACGAGTCAAAGGAATTTCCACAAGCAGCAGCTGTCCTTAGAAAGGATTTTTATGTTGATGACCTCCTAACCGGAGCCAGTACTGAATCAGAAGCCATTCGCTTACAGCAAGAATTAGAGACATTACTGTTAAGAGGGAGATTTGAACTTAAGAAATGGTGTTCTAACAGCAGTAAGGTCATGTCAAAAATACCAGAAGAAAATAGAGAAACCAAATCACCACTTCAACTCGACAATGCAGACACAGTAAGAACATTGGGAATACTCTGGCACCCTTCTACGGACCAGTTGCAATTCGACATAACTGTTAAAAGGGTTTCCCATGCAACCAAGAGAAGTGTACTCTCAACTATTGCTGCAATTTTTGACCCTCTGGGCTTATTGGGTCCAGTTATTCTCTCATGCAAGGTCTTCATGCAACAACTCTGGACCTTTCAATTAAAATGGGATCAAGACCTGCCGAGTCAGCTTCTTAACACTTGGAATGCTATTTACTCGCAATTACCAGAACTTAACGATATCAGAATTGACAGGTACATTTTAAGTAAGACTAAAGTTGTAAATTGTGAATTACATGGTTTCTGCGACGCCTCTGAACGTGCTTACGGGGCTTGCGTGTACATTCGTACCACAGATGAAGAAGGGCTTATTTCATGCAATTTGATGTGTTCTAAATCAAGAGTCGCCCCACTTAAACAATTGTCAATTCCACGCTTAGAATTGTGCGGCGCTCTCCTGTTAGCAAGATTACTTAAGCGAACGTTCACGAGTCTCAACCTGGATATAAGTTCTATTCATGCGTGGACAGACTCTACAATTGTCTTACAATGGATTGCGTTACCGTCGACGAGGTGGAAAACATTCGTCGCCAACCGGGTCTCTGAAATCCAGGACACGGCAGAAAACTGCACATGGCATCATGTATCTACACAAGAGAATCCAGCTGACATATTGTCACGAGGAAGCGAGCCTCAAGCATTAAAATCACATGACCTCTGGTGGCATGGACCGTCCTGGTTGTGCCAGCCTGAAGAATTATGGCCAATCAGTACTGCAGAATGTACCTCAGAAGCACTTGAAGCCAAACCCACTACATGTGCAATCAACAGCTGCGATAATGAAGACATCACTACACGGTTTTCCTCGTTATCAAGAATGAAACGTGTCTTTGCGTACTGTAAAAGATTCATCCACAATTTACAGCACTCACATGCGAAGATTACAGGAAATCTAAGCACGGAAGAATGCAACAATGCACTACTTTGCTGTGTACGATATATTCAACACCAGGAATTTCAGAAGGAAATTCAATATCTTCAACTGAAAAAAGAAGTTGACAAGAGAAGTCAGTTAAAATCTCTCGCTCCATTTCTTGATAAAGATGAGTGTCTCAGAGTGGGCGGGCGATTACGTAATGCAGACGCAGCATATGACCAGAAACGTCAGATTATATTACCAGCGCATCACCATGTCACGAAATTAATTATTCGTGACGAACACTTAAGATTACTACATGCTAGCACACAGCTACTAGTTGCATCACTTAGAATGAAGTATTGGATTCCTCACGCCAGGACAACTGTCAAAGGTGTCATTCGCAAATGTGTGACATGTTACAGGTTCAAGGCCGAGAGCTCATCGCAATTGATGGGCCAGCTGCCTGCTGAAAGAGTTAAGCCCACTCGTCCTTTCCTATATAGCGGTGTGGACTTTGCGGGACCCTTCTTCATTAAACAAGGTTCTCCACGTAGTAACACGAGAGTAAAATGCTACGTTGCACTTTTTGTCTGCTTAGCCACCAAGGCCATTCACTTGGAACTTGTAAGCAATTTAACCACCGAAGCCTTCATTGCTGCCTTAAGGAGAATGATAGCCCGGAGAGGAAAGGTACTTCAACTTCACAGTGACAATGGTTCATCATTCATCGGAGCCAGAAATCAACTTCGAGAACTTTACAAATTATTCCAATCAGAGCAACACCAACGTGAAATTGATAATGTTGGAATCCAAGAAGGATTTACCTGGAAATTCATTCCTCCACGAGCACCAAATTTTGGAGGTCTTTGGGAAGCTGGGGTGAAATCTATGAAATTTCACCTTACTAGAATCACCAAGCACGCTCACTTGACATTCGAAGAAATGACTACTCTTCTCTGTCAGATTGAATCCATTTTAAATTCACGTCCAATCACTCTCCTGAACAATGACCCAAATGACACCTCTTATCTTTCACCCGGACATTTCCTGATAGGAGAACCCATGATGGCCATACCTGAACCAGACCTAACCTTATCAAATACTTCAAGGCTTTCCAGGTGGAATCATCTTCAAAAAATGAAGGGACATTTTTGGAACAGGTGGTCATCCGACTATCTGGGCAGCTTGCAGCAACGCATGAGATGGAGGTCAGCACAGCCCAGTGTATCTACAGGAACTGTCGTCCTAATTAAGGAGGACAACACTCCACCATTGGACTGGAGACTAGGCATCATTGAGCAAACATTTCCAGGCAAGGACGGGTTGGTGAGAGTCGTTGATGTCCGTACACCCACAGGAGTTTATAGGAGACCTGTGTGCAAATTATGCCCACTCCCAATTGACTAGTGACCTCAGTGTAGTGCGTCGTCCATATTTTCTTGTGTATTTGTGCATATGTATTTATCTTTGCCTTGACAGTTTTTCTTTTTTTTTTTGAGACAGAACTCAATGCATTACTTGTTTTATTTTCAGGGTATTTAATTTCATTGTTATTGCATTTAATTTGTAAAATGTGAGCACATTTTAAGTGGGCCGGTATGTTATTGCCTATATATCGCATTAACAGTTATATTTGAGTGATTTTATGACTTATTTGTGTAACTTACATTATTGTAGTGTTTTATTTATATTTCTTGAAATTGTGAATAGAGGGCAGCACTTGGCTTCCGGGACTGTTTTCTGGCGCAAGTGACTGGCGAGAGAAAGGGAGTGAGTAGCGCGGAGTAGCGCGTCAGACATGCCGCTAGTAACATGTAGAGACAACAGTCTCACAAAATACTAGCACAACAGTGCTAACCTTTCAGGTGCAGCCAAACCATTGGCACAATAACAATTAGGAACACAAGTGTAAAGAATATTTCGAGTGTTAATTTGTGTCAGTACGTACCGCATGTGTAAATAAAATTGTATATGTACAAGAAGTACGTTCAGTACTAGTCCCTTTTGTAGTTCACGTACATCTGAATATATAAGTGACTTGTGTACTTTTTATGTTTTATATACTGTATTGCCTTAATAACATTTAAGTGGTCCTCCGAAAGTGTAATTCATTGTTTTATGTGTGGTTATCATACGCGACCTCCAGAGGTAAAGTTTTTGATCGAAAAATAAACAACATTTTCATCTCGGTCAAACAAACTGTTCTAGTATTCTATTGCCTATGTCTTGTTATCCGACTTTAATTTGGTGATATAACTGTCTATTCCGGTTGTGGTATTGTTAGGTGTGCATTAAACGAACCGAGTAATCTGTTAGGTTGGTTTCTTTATTTGGGGGTAGACTAGGAACTGGATAGTACCCGGTGTTAGATCCTATTTGTTGAGTTTTGGATTTGCCTGTGGATATTGGTTATTGCGGAACTCTGTCGATCGGACTTGGTGGTGGTTGGCTGTTTGCCTTTACGGCATGGACTTAACTGTCTTCACTGCTTTCGGTCTCCAACTTCTGGTGGTACGATTTCCTAATTTCCGATTGGTCTCATGCCCAACTTTTAATCATTTCTGTAATCAGTTGTGAATTACCCGTTAACTGAGTGATCTATTTCTAGTCATTGCTGTCCTTTTGATTTTCTGGTGAGTATAATTTTACCCTATGTACCTTCTCAAAATTAGGCATCTGGGTTTTCCTTTCTGGTAATGGTGGTTAACTACGTTGTTATTTGTTGTATTTTTGGGGTGCATGTGGTATTAATTCTGCATTCTTCTACGGACCTTACTTGCCTGGTTTCTGGCTCTAAATTGGTGTATTATTCATGAAGTGTGTTAATCTATTGAGTTGTAACGTCCATGTCGTCCTACCTCGTCTACTTGTTATGGTCGTGTTAATTTTCACAAATTGCACCAATGGATCCTCTCCTTTCGAACCTAGTAGGTAATGGTTTTGGTCCTGAGTTAGTTATGTTGTAACGGTACGTGATTTTGTTTTAAGTTTGCATTGTGAGGTGGCATGATGGCTTCACGGCATGTCGTTGAGGATAGTTAGTGCTCCCTTCCCCCCTTTCTTGCTAACGCATGTCCGTTGAGATTCATTAAGGTTGTACTGTTATTGTGCTGTATAATTAAATTGTTATAACACTTCGGTATGGTCGGTATTGCATTTAATTTACCCCTGTGTGCCCGTAGATTGGGAAATAAATCCCCGCATGGGTTTACCACTCTTCTTAGAAAAACCTGGTCTGCTTGCATGTAATTTGTGATTCCTGTATGACCTGGTCTATTCTTGTTTTGTTTTAATTCTCTGCATACCCAGGTAATCTGACGTTATCATGTATTTATCCTGTACTATAAAGTTCATTTTGGATTAACCTGCCAGTCTATTGGTCCTTTTCTCTCCGGAGTGTTAGTATCCGTTGCTATTAATTTTTGGTCATCTTGCCGTTCTGCGGGGCGCCAGTTGAGTATGGGATTAACTAGTGCTTCATAGGTGGTATTGAAGCCTCCCACTATTCGATGATCGGGTCTTTTCGTGGTGTTTTCTCCTTCTTCACAGTTCTATTGAGCGTTTTCCGTCGTCCTAGTTCATGATCTACCATTTAAATTTTATTTACCTTGTATCATATATATTTCGCACGGTACCTGTGGCTGTGTGGCTACAGTGTGAGTCTACGGATGTCACTTGTTACTATTCCGGATTTGTCCGAGATCCCTTGTGGATAACCGGTAGGGAATCGTGTCAGGTCTCTGCTCTCATTTCCAAATTGGCCACTTAATTGAGGGGTATTTCTAAACCATTTATTTAAATGAGTATTCCATTGTTGATGTATATGTTTGAAAATTCGGTGAAGTTGTGAGGAATATAATTTAAGATTGGGTGACACTTCTGAATTTCTTTCTGCCATTTTCTGTCCTGCTCCACCATAGTGTTAATGATTGTGTTATTATGAGTTCCTATATCCTAATACTATTCTTGACTTGGTGTTGCTGATACGCGTATCCACCATCTGAAAGATCTTGAAGTCTCGAACTGCAGCTAACTATATTCATCTTGCCTTGAGTAATTATTTACCGTAACCCATGGATATTGATCTTTTTCTCATATCCAGTTTCTCAGTGTTTCTCTTATTTGCGAGTATAACTATATCTCATCTTATCTCTTCTTTAGACGGGTTAAGCATGGAGTGTATACGTAGCATTACAATTGATTAATTGCAAAATATAATTTCTAGATTTTGGTCGTGTATTTAACCCTTAAGCACACGCGCCAGATCTTAGGACGCAGACACACGCGTGGGGGTGCATTCCACCCCACATATCATTGTATTATAAAATATGAATTACTGTATTAATTTGATATTTTAAGATAGATTATGTAAGAATGACTCTCTCTGCGGGGATCCAGCCAGAAAGGTACAAGAGCGGGGTGAGCACAGGAATGTTATTTGTACATTTCACTACGAAATAAAATGACCTGGGGTGGATTCCACCCCATACGCGTGTGTTTGAGGGTTAATGGGTTAAAAATTTATTTATTGGCTCACTGATTAGTGGTTCTACTCCACTGATTTAAAAAAATTAATTGTAATTTTAATTAACTTGGATTACTGTGTAATGTGGTATTGCTTCGCAACATGTTCTCCCTTGGTCAACGTCTGGTTATTTTGAAATTATGTGTGGATTCCTGTTCTCTTAGTATTTCAATTCTGGAAATGATTTGACATCTCTGGGTAGGTCATCTATATGAAGAGTACTGTCGGTGTGGCTGTGTTCGATAATTTGGTGTGTTTCTTGCTGTGTTGTTATCATGCATTGCTGGATCAGCTGTTATGATCTGTAGCGTGTTCTTACTTGATTGATGCCTGGACTTATTGAACTTACCATGTTTGTGGTTTGTTGTAATCTGTCAGTATCTTCTTTCCTAAGCTTAACTTATTTCCGTGTATTGTGTATGTTTGAAGTTGTATGTCTATGCAACGGTAGCTTCTCGTTTTCATTGTTGCTGGTGGTGCCTTTATTATGTGGCATTCCGATAGGGTTGCTGACGTGCACAGAAAACTAATTTGAGGAGATGACTATCTTTAATTTTCAAGTTAATTTTTTCCTTATATGTTGTGCATAAAATTTCTGCCGATATATTTAATTTTAGCATGATATATTTATGGTTATATATTTCCTAGTACCTGGTCAAGGGCCGTTTAGGTAATTATTGTATTCTATTTTAATCCTGTTCTCCTTTTGCTTCTACTAGTAGTTTTATCCAATGCCATACTGTAGTCTTAAGTCAAGTTAATCCAGTTTAAGATTATGTAAAGGATTTACCTGTTGGATCTTGTGATCTTATTACATGCTCACCAATTTTGTTTTCCTATATTTGTTCATTTTTTCCTTGCCCTTCTGGGCGTTTTTAATTTGTTAAATTGGTTTATGCCACCCTGGCAATAATAATAAAATGGAAATCAAATGAAGGCGTTTCTTAACTTACGCAAGTCCGATAAACAATACTAAAATGAATGTCTAACATGTGATAATCTCAATTTGGGTTTATAATCGCGTGCATTTAAATCTAAGAAGGTTTATTATTCTACCAGTTAACATTTAAGAAGTTGTCCAGTTGTGTGTGTGAACCACAAAGTAACGAAATCTTTGGACAGTTGATACATATGAACTTGCGAGACTTGTTCATTGGAATTAAAACTTAGCAAATGATCTGGAGCATGAGTGTCACCATTTATCTAGAACATTAACAGATTTACCTGCGACTTGCGTGTAGCACCACTTTAATGCATGGGACTACTTAATGATTGAAAGTAACTGGACAGCTAGTGTCATTGAAATGCACTCAATTGTTTTTTACTCAATTCATATATGTTTTGGTTCTTAATTGACTATTGGATTCATCTTGCTGGTGGTGCATAAACTGGGACATGTGATCGGTGGTCATTTTCTTATTCGGACTATTCCATTAAAAACTCAGCTTGTATCCAGACCACCACCTTATGAAAGTCATTATATGTTGTATATGTGGAGCTTCGGGGAGGGAGACTATTACCGGATTAAGAATTTATACCTCTCTGTGAATACATTAGTGCTGGCTGCATGGATATTGAAATTCCACTCTTTAATGTGGTTTGCCGCTGCGTTATTCATCAAGTGATACATGGTCACAGATACCATGGTTTTCAATATTTAGAAACATTAACTTCCGCCGGCTTTAAAGTTATTAATGTGCCCATCTGTGGTGTATGGCCAGACAGTGCCTTTTCCAGTATTCTCATGCATTCTAGTGTCGTCGGTATGAACCATCTCGCCACTCTCCCCCTCCACCGAGCGAGTATGCGCACGTAAACATTGCGACTGTGGTCTGACATGTAGGCTTCTGGCCAGTCGCCATTAAGGTTTTGCTAGTGAGCTGTGATGGAAGGACGGCGTGCTTCTCCACTTGCCGGGATGGATAGAGCGATTATCATGGACCCATGGTGACGTTCGCTTGATACGGCTTATGCACTCTTGAGCTGTGAAAGTTAATTTTAAGTTTTATTACCATTTAATGTACCTCGCCTGGAATTTTGGAGTGCACTCTAAGGGTTACCTTTACCATACTGTACAATTACGTTACATTTGAGGCAGTAACTATTATGGAAATACAGTGGACAAATATGGCGCGGAGCAGCTTCAGGTGGCGTAAATGCGAACGGATTATAATCTTACTGCAAATCGATATTGATCAGTAGGCGGAGGTCGATATTGACCAGCAAAAGAGTAAAGAGTTTCCAAGATTGAACAACTATGGACCATGAAATAATTGAATTGACTCGATTCTTGGATACCTTGAGAAGAAAAACTGCGTGAAGGAAGAACTGTACGTTTTACAACGAGATAGCGAAAGAAAATCAACGAATTATAAATACTAAAGTAATTTATATATAATAAATCGAAGGAATAAACCTCCAATATCTGCAGGATACTTAAGGAATCAAAGAAAAACGCCAAGATATTGAAGTAAAGTGTGACTGCAGGCGAGTCAGATATCGACGTAAAGAAAAAGGCCGGAATAGCATAATAAGTGGCCAATCTACACTAAAAAACGCAGAAAAAACTATTTCAAGTTATAAGCAGTTCCTGTTTAGGCGACATAATTGACGAAAAGCAGACCAAAATTAAGGAAATATATAATTTAAGAGAAATATTTCTATCAGTTATAAAATATATAAACTCAAGTACACGTATTGGAAGTTCATGACATGTTCGTTTCACAACTACCTAAAGTGTTTGTTCCATATGAAAATAATACTGTGGATGAACAGCTGGCTTCCTTTAGGGAAAATGCCTCTTTAAGCAGTATTTATCTACCGAACCAAGAGGAAAATATGGAACAAAATTATGGCTCCTCTCGGATTTGGGCACGGTTTATGTGTGCGCCTCTACAGTGGACAACGCTACACCAGTAAACAGAGAGAGAGAAGTGAACAAAGGAAGGAATGTGGTATTGAGACTTGTCAAAGATATTGAGGAACAGGGAGAAACGTCACTACAGACAATTTCATCACTGACTTTACCCTGGCTAGTGAGCTTCTGAAAAAGAACCACAATTTCAACAATGACAATTTCCTACCGGAACATTCCTAGAGACTTAACACTTGCTGATCCCATTTTGCATACTCCTCAAATGGACCTATTCCCAAGAACTCAAATTTTCATACACCATTTAATAATGTTTCAGCAAACTCATAAAAACTAACCACTTCTCCAAAACACAAAATTGAGATGAATCTCTGATGGACAGGTTAGTACAATTACTTACGAAAGATAAAAGGTGAACATCCAGGAGAAATATGCACGTGCTGGCCAAGAAATAAATAGTGCACAAGCAGTCAGGAAAATACAAGGACACTAGTGCATGAACAAGAACTGGCTACTTCAGATGTATTGAAAGACAAGGCACAACAACTTACAAACAGTACAACACAAAAAAAATCAAAAGGTAATTCACAACAAATACAAAGAGAACATTACAAAGATCAGTGAGAGTGTCACTAACATTTACAATTAGTTTCATTAAACAGAACAGACATTTCCTAACCAACAGCCTTTCTCTTGACAAGACTATTCAAAGAAAACATTAAAGGCTCCCAGTTTGAAGTTGCTAAAGATACAAATGAGTGGCACCATGTGCCGTCCAAAGAGAAACCCGCTGACTTAGTGTCCAAACGACCACAAATGAACACAATTGTCAACAATACAGTTTGTTGGCATAGTTCTGGATGGTTGAATCAAGATCCTTTGAGTAGGAATAAATGAAAACGTGATGTTCGAATTAATCTCCCAGTTCAAAAAATGCCACAAATGCTTCTTAGAGACTTGATGATGACTTATTCATAACAAAAGTTTCAAGATTAAAAAAGGTACAGAGAGTAGCTGCATATTGTTTTTGATTTATCTCAGATTGTTATAAACAAGGGTGAAATTCAAGTCCACTGTTCATATCGGAGTTGAACCCTCCACTCAAATGTTGCATTAATGTTGTGTAGAAAATATTAAATCATATTGATTATAACCATAATCATAGATCAAGAAGCCATCTCCTTGTCGGCAGAAGACTGCACAATATCTTAATTCTAGTGGGGAGGAAATATTAGATCATTCTGTAAATATATCATCATCTCACTAATCTAATTATCATTGCGGAACAACTTCGACTACTTCATCATGGCACTCAACCCTTAAACACATCTCTGAGAGGCAAGTTTCAGATCCCATCAGCAAGGGGGGCGGTAAAGAAGCAACATTTATGCACGTCTCAAGGGTCGTAAGTTGAATGCAGATACTTCTGAACAATTAACGAGAAATACACAAAGTGTGCGCGTACCCATTTCTTAACACTAGAATAGACTATGCTGGCTCAATTCTCATAAACATTGGCGTGAGATGGAACAAGACCAGACTGCCTAGCTACCAAGTCTCTCTACATAGACATGATACCTGATCTCACAACAAATACATTGCTCGCCTCTCTTTGTTCACTTATTATCACAGAGGTCACCCCCTGAACATTTACAGTGATAATGGCACAAACTTCTTCAGAGCAGCTAAGGAAATCAAGGCCTTTCTGAAAAACAATCCTGAGAAAAACCAGCTCTTCCCTGCAACTGCAGGCATGGGACTGATACAGCATTCCATCCCTCCTGCAGCACTATACTTTGATAGAAAACGAGGAGCAGCTGTCAACAGTCTGATATATCACCTTAGAAGAGTGATGAATTCTTATTTCTTGACCAACAAAGAATGGACCACCCTTACAAAACATACATCTCCTCACTAAAGTTAAATGACGACCCTTTTGACACTTCTTACCTAACTACATCCAATTTCCTTGTAGGAGAGAAAAATACTACACTCCCTGATCATGATTATACTTCCTCTCTCATTATCCAGATGGCTGTATATTCAGCAGCCAACCCAGAATTCCTGAAAGAGATTGTCAATTAAATATCCCAATAAATACCCCATAACAACATAGTCACAGTGGACGATGCCAGTGATCAAATGTGTATCCTAATTCATGTAACAAATGTTCAGGTGAGTAATGGGGAACATACAAAGCCTATTCACAAACACTGTCCTTTACCACATATGAAACAGAAAGGCAAGATCACTCTTGAAGGGCTCATTTATTCATTGAAAGTTTAAGTAATATTATAAGTCACCATAGACTAGTATCATCACAGACCACATTAGGAAGGATAAGAATGTTTTCTACTTGCCACAAGAGGGCTACAATGTGTGTAGTACGTAAGTGAATTCTGACAGTAAGCAAGCAATCACCTGCAACTTGTATCTACAAATAATTGTATTATCTAGAAGTCAATAATTAATATAATCAACAAGATTAGAATGGTGTTTCATTTGGAACAACTAGTAAAATACCCAGGAACAGTAACAAAAATGTGCTCCTTATAGCAACTCTGTGTTTGAAAATATTCACTAAGTCAAAAATATTAGTAGCATTGATACCACCTCCCAAATGATATACAGTAGAGGTCTTTGGATCTATCCCAACTGCTGCGTGATACATAATGCAAGATCTTAAAGAACATGAAGGAAACGTGAAAATTAGGTTAGTAAACAGTCAATCTCATAAAAAAGTGTATCAATCATATGTATTGAAATGAAGGGTCAACCACTGATATCTGTTCAGCAATTTTCTATTTTCAGTACCTAACAATGGCTTATCAAATTATGTACATTACCTCAAGTGAGTTTTCCTGCATTGGCCCTGGCTCTGTTAACTCTGATTTGGCTTCTTTTTTCAGTGGAGTTATTTCTGATACATTTTCAATATTTTCCTGTGGAAAATAAGATACATAAGTTATGCACGTAACACACATTTACAAATACTGTCACCAACAAATGAGCATGATAATTTACTACTTCCAAGTATTACAGTTACTTTCAAAATTTTACTACTGTTTAAGAGAGATTTCTACCAGCAGAGGATTTCAAAACCAAAGGCTGCACTGAGAATGGTGTTATCATCCTTGTTCAAACCTAATGTCAGAGAAAGCATGAGACTGAGAACCAAATATAAAGTGAGAAGCATTTTCTAGCCATATCAGAAGATATCCTACCAGAGATGGAATTGGGACCATCTCGCACAAAATTTTTGAAGGAATCTGCCACAGACATAAACACTAAATTATATTAATTGATTTTATGTATCCAATTACGTCTATCAAATCATTGAGGTTGTTTGAATCACATCCAAGTATTAAAACTGTCCTAAATCTTTTGCCATACAGTGAGAAATATTAATACTATGCTCTCAACATACATTTTGTTTAGACAGACAGATCAAAATCCCTTGAAACATTTTAATCACTTTCTATAATCTGGTTTTTGCCAAGCTCACAGGGGATAAACACTGCATTGAGACAGTTCTGTTCATCCAAGTGTAAAAATAAAAAACGAACATGAAAGAAGCAGGCTTATCACAGTCATAGACCAGGGAAAGATGTGATGCAGGTCAAACATAAAGCAACTACAAATGAAATGTTTTACTACTACAAGGATGTTATGCAGTGTTCTGTGAAGAACTGTGGGGATGAGAACACCATCAGTGTTGGAGTGTACATCTGCAGTTACAGAAGCTCTTTCATGATCTACGAAGGTCATCCAATAAATAAGTTTCCCTATTTTTTCTCTGCAAACCACATGTTTTAGAATTAAGTTGGTACTGTAGGAACTTCCACTGGCGTATGGCTGGGGTAAGGTGATCTTCAACCGCACGTGCTTGCTCTGTTTTCACCAGTACGGCGCTACCTGCCATGGAGCTACCAATTGAAAAGTGTCCACTTGTGAACTCTGTTCTGTTATCCGCTTTTCCACGGCAAAAAATGAAGTGGCTACCAATATTCATTGTCATTTGGTGTGAGTTTATAGTGAAAAATCCATGCTGGCATTCATGGTTCCTGGAACAACAGCACGATGTACATGATGACAAGCGCAGCGCCAGCCCCAATACAGCCACTGTTGCAGGTCGGAATGTGGTGGACGAAGATTAACGCGTCAGAACTGATGAGAATGAATCTACTGCCTCCCGGCACGTAAACTGGCAGTCCTTTATAGCAATGATATTGTTGAATGTCTTGCAATATTGAAAAGTCTGTGCAAGATGGGTCCCAAGTTTCCTTACTGATGCTCACAAGCAATAACAGAACGAGGTAGCCTGAGCTTTCCTGCAAATGCTTCAAAGAGAGGGAGATCAAATGTCTTCCCGCATTGTTACTGGAGATGAAAGCAGGGCGCATTATTCAACTCTAAAAACAAAACCACAAAGCATGCTATGGAAGAAACTTGGTGAACATGCTCATAAAAAGGGCCAAGACCTCAGACTCTTTTTTACAATTTACTTTATATCGCACCGACACAAATAGGTCTTATGTTGATGATTGGAGAGGAAGAGCCTAGGAGTGGGAAGGAAGCAGCTGTGGCGTTAATTAAGGTACATCCCCAATACTTACCTGGTATGAAAATGGGAAACCACGGAAATCCATCTTCAGGGCTGCCGACAGTGGGGTTCGAACGCACTATCTCCCAGATGCAAGCTCACAGCTGCGCGGTCTTAACCGCATGGCCAACTTGCCCGGTTGGACCTCAGCCTCTGTAGGCATAGTTTTGGCTACTGCCTTTTGGGACTGTAATGATGTTGTATTGGTTAACTGACCGCCCCAATGCACTGTGGTCACACATGAGAGGTCCTGCACGGTCCTTACGAAGCTCAGAGTTGAAATCCAACGAAAACGTTCTGGTTTTGTCACAGAAAATATTGCCCATTCAGCTCAAAGAACGCAGGATTTGCTGCAGAACTTCAAAAGGGACCTTTTTCCCCATCCACCTTATTCTGCGGAACTTGCCCCGAGTGATTTCCATCTCTATCCACAACTCAAGTTGCACCTTGGAGGTAAGCGGTTTGCAACTGATGAAGAGGTGGAACAGGAAGTGCACCGCTGTCTACAGAGATGGGACCTGACATGGTATGATGAAGGTATCAAGAAACAGCTGCCAAGAAAACAAAATGTTTGGACTGAAATAGTGACTATGTGGAAAAGTAGTGTACGAGTTGTAGAATGAAAATTAAATATTTCTCAAAGGTAAATAAAACCAAGCACCATGGGGCAACAGCCCCCGTAGGGCCATGGCTTACCAAGTGACCACTGCTCAGCCCAAAGGCCTACATATTACGAGGTGTCATGTGGTGAGTACGAACAATCCTCTCCGTCGTTATTTTAGACTTCTTAGACCAGGGCCACCATCTCACTGTCAGATAGCTCCTCAATTTTAATCACATAAGCTGAGTAGACCTCCAACCAGCCCACAGATGCAGGTAAAAATCCCTGACCTGGCCAGAAATTGAACCCGGGTCCTCTGGGTAAGAGGCAGGCATGCAACCCCGACACTGCAGGGCCAGCACAAGTGTAAATAGCCTGCTTGTATTTTTTCTAAAATAGGGAAACCTATTTATCGGATGGCCCTCGTATACTACGAGACCTTTAAATTTTTCACTTGGATTCATGAAACATTTTGACACTACAGGGGTGTAGGAGGGACTGTGATCAAAAGCTTACATTCTATTACAAGTTAGTTTACTAATAAAAGCGAATTAAAGTATAAAATTCCAGAATATACTCACTTATCCCATTTAATACAGAAGAAATCGAACAGTAGCTGAACTAAGGAAAGGAAGATAACATAGTGCACAAAATGGAGAGTTTGTTAAAGATGAAGCCATACTTTCTATTGTAGACTTAGTTAAATGTAACAAAAAACTTTCTAGTTTGTCAAACATACAATTTTAACATAAATTATTACACTATAAACATACCCGTAAAAAATAAACACTCTATTATACAAAGAATGACATGTTTCATTCTACAAGAACATCCTCAGACTCTATGATATCACACAAAATATGCATATATGTACAGCATTGTTTACGTTGCATAAACTTGTCAATGATAGCGAGTTCAGTGATGATATGACCCAGTACTGACAAATAAGAAATTTACAAGTATTAATATATCGAGAAGAGCCTCCGTGGCTCAGACGGCAGCGCGTCGGCCTCTCACCGCTGGATACCGTGGTTCAAATCCCGGTCACTCCATGTGAGGTTTGTGCTGGACAAAGCGGAGGTGGGACAGGTTTTTCTCCGGGTACTCCGGTTTTCCCTGTCATCTTTCATTCCAGCAACACTCTCCATTCTCATTTCATAGCATCTATCATTCATTAATAAATCACTTTGGGAGTGGCGACCCCATCGTACTAACAGCCTATATATGATTCATTCATTCCATCCCTGACTCGGTCAATGACTGGAAAACAGGTTGTAGGTTTCATTTCAATATATCGAGAAAACTCCTGAACTTATCTAGACTGCCAATGCCAACTTTGTTGTCACCAAATACTATTTCAGGACTGTGGTCATGGAGAGGTAAATGGAAAGTTTGAGTATAGCACAAACCTTACGGAGAGGGGAAGGGAAGCATGAGAGGGGAGTGCCGAACATTGCGGATCCCTCCTACTGGATGTTAAAATCTAGTACACTGTACCATGGAGAGGAGAGGGGGAAATAGGATGGAACGAGTGGAGCACTGTGGAATACTCTTTCCACACTGGAGAGGGGAGAGAAGGTTATTAACCTACTTCATGTTATAATGTACTTTTATGTAAGATGGATGAATGCAACTGAATGATTTTAGATGAATAATGTATGGAACTGAAATAGAGAATATCTGTAGGATATTATTGTGATAAATGCCAATTTAATGAGTAAGTATGGTCCAGATATTATGTGAGTAGAGCGATGTGCGGGGAATTTTTTAAGTGTGTATGGTCATTTAAGTTGGTTACGTTAGCACTTTTTGCGATGTAGATCTCGATTGCTTCCCTAATATTCGAAGATTTTATTTTATTTTCAATGTGTAAAATTTTTAGATCTGTGTTGATGTCTGTGAAATAGTGTGAACTGTCGTACATGTGCTCCCCAAAGGCTGAATGCTGATTATATCTGATCGTTTATTGTGTTCTTTGAATCTCGTGTGGAAATTTTGTTTTGTCTGACCTATATAGGTGGCATTGCAGTTATGTTCTTGGCACTTGAATTCATAGAATCGTGACTTTGAGAAAGGGTCTTCTTTGTTTAGGTGCACTTGTTGATGTGTCTCTGCAGTGTGTTGTTCATCCTAAAGGTTAATTAAAACCCTGTTTCCTAAAGATATAGCCTACTTTTTATGTGTTATTATTAATGTAGTTGAGAACCAAGTGTGGTGGTTTTCCAGGGACTTTTCTTTTGTTTGTTTAATATTTTATCTACTGTGCCTGGAGGGTGGTGGTCTTCTTTCATGATTTGTTTAACAATTCGTGCCTCTTCATTGAAATCCATTGTGCTCATTGGTATGGAAACAGCTCTGTGTATCATTGTATTCATACCTGCTATTTTCAGTGTGTATGCATGGTTAGACACGTCTATAGCATGCAACACCTGAGTGGGCTTGCTGTACACTTTGTAAGACAGGTTGCCATTATTCCTGCTGATTGTGGTGTAATTTTCTTATTAGATTCTTGCTCCATTGTGAAGCTGGTGGAATTTTGTAAATAATTTAATGTGTTTAATAACTGGTGTGCCTTAGTGAAGTCATTATCATATGCACATGATGTCACCTACATACCTGCTCCAGTATAATATTCCTTCTGAATGCTGATATGTTCAGAAGATGTTTTCAAAGTTAATCAAAAGAATGTTTGCTATTATACCTTATAATGGTGAGCCCATGGCTAACCCTTCTTTGTGGCAATACATCTTGTCAGTGAATGCAAAGCTATTTTGGTGTAGCATTGTTCTAATAAGGCTAATTATTTCTTTGGTTTCCTGCAGTGAAGTATTTTCTTTATGAAGATTTTCGATAATTTTAATAGATTCATCTATTGTTACGTTGGTGTACATGTTAGTGATGTCAAAGGGTATCTTTAACCCTTTACCACCCACATTTTTTCTCCACTTATCCCCAGGTTTCAACCTATTAATTAGGAAACATTCAAACAGAGCACACCGTTTCAGAAAAGGTTAAATATTAAAAAAAATATTGATCACAATGTATTCACATTTTCAATAATATTAGAAAATATGCCATCATTTACAACATTTAACATGCCATCATGTCCATTTCTCTATTCATTGAGTCATAAGTTTGTCGGTTCAAACCCCACCCATGCTGGAGATACTCAACATTGAGTAAGGCTGTATTTGTCACATTCTCATGTTGTCTAAATCCCCCTAAGCCAATAAAGATGAGATTCTGGAAGTGTAATGGTGACCTTGTATATCAACTTTCATTTCCTCTAGCAAGTGTCTTCCCATTCTGTTTCTATTTTACTGAAATGCGCCTGTTTGATTGCTGCATTAATATATACGCAATCGGTAATGTCAATGAATAGATTGTCTCCGCCTAACATATGTAAAAATATAACCTATTTCTCATAATACTCTTTTGCAATTATTGATAGGTTCAACATCATCCGTATAATCATTGAATAATGAAACAAAATGTTTGTGTTATCTGAATTGCAGCCGCATCATCATCAGGTCCGATTTCTAGATATCCGTTTTCACTTATATCACAGTTATCAGTAAAATTATCTTTGTTGATATGTTATATACTCACTAAGAATTTACCTCCATCCCTGTTCAACAATTCTGTGTCATTTCTTATGCCGTCATGTTTACGAACTAAACAGCTAACCAGCACTCGCGGAAGTTCAAGACCGTTGCCTAGACAACTTCAAGACAAATTCTCACTCTTCTTTTATTTCCTAAGGCTAGTATATTGTACTGCATGTTCGTCAATGCCTAATAAACAATTCACCATCAAAAAATACAAAACTATTGCATAGATTGCACACGTATGCAGATAATGCAGCTGGGTGTTTTCTGGCAATAAGGACCGTAAGGCAAAGTGAAGAGTCGGGCGCTTTCGGGCGGGAAGGGGTTGATTAGTTCTAGGCTGGTTTTTTAATTTATCTGTCTTCTTTATGTGAGACTTTCTCTTTTTATGATTTTTTCAGTTGTTAGCTTAAATTGTAACTTGGCACATCATAATTTACTATTGGTCTAATGGGACATGAGTTTTTGTGTATTTTGGGGATGGCTCTTACTGTGGGGAGCACCGGGCGAGTTGGCCGTGCGCGTAGAGGCACGCGGCTGTGAGCTTGCATCCGGGAGATAGTAGGTTCGAATCCACTATCGGCAGCCCTGAAGATGGTTTTCCGTGGTTTCCCATTTTCACACCAGGCAAATGCTGGGGCTGTACCTTAATTAAGGCCACGGCCGCTTCCTTCGAACTCCCAGGCCTTTCCTATCCCATCGTCGCCATAAGACCTATCTGTGTCGGTGCGACGTAAAGCCCCTAGCAAACAAACAAAAAACTGTGGGGAGTTTGGGATTTTTTGATGGTGAGGCTTTCTTTTTCTTGTTCTGTGAGAATGAAGTCTGTTTGCTGGATAGCTTGTTTTATTTTGTTTTGAAATTTATTTGTAGGGTCACATTGTAGTTCTTGAATTCCGTTGTTGTTGATGACAGCTATTGTTTTTTTCTATATACCCAAGAATAGAACATAAAAATAAGTGTCAAGAGTATAGATCTTGAATAGCAGTGCACTCGCATCTCAGATATGTTCAGACACCATTCTCTTCTGTAGTGTCTGAAATTTAGAACTCAACCAGCATACATTTATTCAGAGAACAGTGTGCATAAGCTGCAGAATTTCACCTTTAAGCAACTCCTGGACAATATCACATCTATAAATTAGCAGTTCACAGTGTTGGGAGTAGATTTTTGCTGTCGAGTCACAATTATTCACTGAATATCCCTCTTCCAACTCTCAAGGTTTTCAAAGACTCTGAGGTGCAAGAATGATGTGCAGGAATTCACTTTTATGCCAGTATAACTACAGGCGTGTGCTGGGATATTCAGCTTAATCAAATACCTCTAGAATGGACCCAAATTACACTCGCCAACATGAAAGTAAAATGTTATCACATCACCATGTAAGCTATCAGATGAAGAGAGACTGAACTGTAAGCCACATATTCAGAAGATTACAATTTACTGTGTTTACAGTAGCAACAGACAGAGCAAGGAAAGATGATGACAATAAGTCGCTTCTTCTCCAAAATTATGTCACAGCTTCTCCGCCAAGGCAGAGTTTTACTATGAGATCACCCGACATTAGTAACATTGTAAAGAAGTTTAAATGATGCAAATCTTACCTGGAATTTCTTTTGGAGGAAAAATATGTTCACTATGAGATTCAATTAAATCCAGCAGCCACAATTGTCCTTCAGTTCAGCAGCTACTAGCACTAAAATTGGATAATGTATGATAGGAGATCATGTCAATCCCACGATACCATTACCAAACCATGGAGAATAAAAACATAACTATACAACCTACAGAAATCCATTTCAATAAATGCCAGAGGTACCTAATCAATAAACAATAAACAGTCATTTGATGGGTACTTAGCTCATGAAATGTCCTGATGCCTCGATCTTGAAACGCTGCCTGTCACAACTTCATTGGTAGCTGGACCTAACCAAGGTTCCTTCACTATCAAGCCCACAACTTTAATTCAGCTTTTTGCCACTATCAAACATAGCATGCACTGCCGTCTCCCTAGTAAATGCTAGAGGCCAATTGTCCACTTGGTGACCATAATCTGGGGGCATGTGCCACCAGAACCCGTTTCCTTGCCCCATGAACAAAGTTTCTGTCACTAGTTGGACCTATAGTTGTACATAAATACTGTTGTTTGTACTTCCTAAGAGTTGGCTGCCTTGCGTAGCACATTATCACATACTCCCAGACAAAGAAACAAAATAGAGACATACTTTTCCTAGATGCCCATGTAGCAAATGGCGGCTGCTGGGGTTAATATTTGGGAAGCACATAGTAAATTATGCCCCTGCCAAACTTATTCAGCTACTAAGGGTTAAATTCTGATCTCTATAAAGTTATTTGCCATGAGACTCACAAGTGATGCATTTGTTGTTCTTTCAAGCCAGGCTGGTTCCTCTTTGATTTTTACTTGCAGGTCCCTTTCACACTGCAACTGAAGTAGTTAGAAGGTACTGGGGTTCTTGATTACTTCCAATGATTTTACACTGAACCATAGCCCAGAGAAATATATTACCTTATTGCAGTCATTGCTACTTAGGTTATCTGTCAACAGACTAAGCATTTTGCTTGAAATTTTACATGACCGTCAATATTATGAACATACCAAAAAGACTCAAAATTTTACATGACTGTTAATATTGTGATCATACCTATTGGACCTCAAGTTTTCTATGACTGATACTATGCAGAACAATCTCCATAACAACACTGATAACCATTACAAGAATTCTACATATGATATCCTAAACGGAAACTTCTCAAAATTTCGAACCCTACTACCATATGTCGCAGCCTACAATGTAAAGAACAATTCAACATTCACAGCGTCACTATTAAATAGCAAACATAGGTAAATAACACAGCAACACAATATTTAAAATTATGCACTACATATTGTAATTTCTTTCTGAAACTAATATCCGCAATTCTTCACCTGCGTAGCCCTTCAGAAAAATTCTTCACTCCAAAAAATGTTGATAGGTAAGGTAAGTTACGTTATATTGCTACAACACACGAGGAACAGATTTGCCGGCACTTGTGACACAAAGGCCAGGAGTTTTCAAAAAGAATGCCATTATATGTGTATACAGTTTTAATGCTGAAGTAGAAATAAAATTTAAGAAAATTAAAAATATTAAATGTTAAAAATATGTAGAATGCTGAAACTGAGAAAGATTAGTATTAACTTCTTACTGTTCCCAATTGAGATCTATAATTTTCGCAAAAGTAAATTATAGAACTTGAACCTTACCGACAATAGAGATGTGGACACAGTGTAAATGATAGAAATCACAATTTCTCAATGAAAAAATCTGTAGCCAAAAAATTAACGGAATAGGCTGTACAAATGGCTAACACGCGTCTTATGTAACACATACCTCACACCTAGAGACAAAACCTGATATTTTAATTCAGTGTAATCACTTAAAACAAACACTTAAAGAACGGATTTGATTTGTATCAGTCAGTAGAACGGGCTGAATTTCGGAAAGGATGAATTACCAGTGAGAACTCCAGAGTACACGACACTTCTTGAAAACAGCACTGGGTGCAATGTCCCGTTATATTTCTAACTATCAACTATCAATACAGTCCTGCTCTAGTGGGCTTTACACGTGGTCAAAGAGAATGAGTAAGAGATGACTCTCAACGTTATTTTTCATTTCTGAACGCAACGGCTGCGCAAAGATTGCCAGGAATTGCACACCAGCGCCTCTAGTGTAAACAGGGCTGGACTAAAATTACCGGGCGGGTGATTTAAATCGTTTAGCGCGCGGAGGGTCACCAGGTTCTCGTCCCCCCTCCACTCTTAAATATTATATTAAATATATTTTTTCTTTTTTTCTTTCTCTTCTATTTTTCTTTCATTTCCTTTTCTTTCTTTCCTTCTTTCTGTTACCTTTTTCTGAAATACTGCATTCTGAACAACAATACACCTGGAGGTTGGGCTGTGCTTTATTATTATTATTAATAAATTTTTTGCTGGAGAAAAGAAGCTTACCAGCTTGTGCTGCTTATTATAATTATTTCAATTATGGAGCTATATTTTATTTTTACTCATTCACAAAGCCTTGAAGGATCGGAGTGACTGGCCTTGCCTGTGCTGCTTTTGTTTGTTTCTGCTGAGGAAAAAGGAAGCTAACTCAGAAAGGGAGGAAGGAAGTGACCTGAAGGTGAGTGGGATTGGCAATCCTTATCTCAGATTAAGACCTATGACAGAAATAGTCACTAACATCCCCTCGTACATCAGTCCTCTTTAACACTACTTAAGCCAACTGTAACAGTCAATAGTATCAAGATATGCCACTTATGCAGGAAATAAAATATAAATACAATGTAAGAAAGAAAACCATATACAGGAACCAAAATGATGAAAGGAAACTCATATGCTAACGAGGGAGTTTGTAGGATTCAAAGGTAAATTGAAATGAAACATGATCTTTTGATTTATGGAGCTATATTCTACCTACTATCCACAGTGTTACAGGTATAAAATTGTGTAGAAATTATATTCAGCAGTGTTAATCATCAATTAATATTCATCAGCCAGAAAACTATTCAATACAACACAAATACAAGATCATTCATTTATGAAAGAAAGACTGGAACTGACAAGGTACAACATAATACTTTTCTCTCTTATTGCAGTTTAACGTTGCACTGACATTGCAAAAGTTTTCAGGAACACCATTTGTATTTTCCCAAGGAACTTACTATATGATACATCTTTCAGTCTGTCAAAAGAGGCACCTAGGGCCACACACTGAAAAATATTGAGATTTGTACTTCTTTTGCATCTACTAGAGGATGGCAAATCTCTGGCAGAGTAGTGCTTGAAGAAACCAAGACATGATAGCACATACTCTGTTCCTACATACTGCACCAAAACACAACATATCATTCAATCAGTCATCTGCATTTAGATGATAACAATGTCAAGCTACAAAATTGTATGCATTCCTTGTATTCATTGATCTACACTATTTACAATAAAAATGTTCTATTTTATGTGACAGTAGGATATATCAAAAATTTTCTGCTACATGGAAAAGGATGGAATCATGAATATATTTGAGGGTTTAAAAGACAAGAGAGAGCTTACACATTCTGTGATTGCTCGCTCTTACAACATGCAGGAGGTACAAATAATGCTTCCTTTCAGTCCATCCGCAGGAGAGTTCTAATAAATTTACAGAAACATGTAGCATCAGGATCTACATACAATAATATGGCAGCTGATCCAGCACAAAACATTCCCATGCCAAGTCACAACATAGCTCCACCTATTAAGAGCTATGTCCAAGGAATTGCTTGCTAATTTAGTACAGTATTATGAACAATATGCTGCTACATCCACAACATTACGGTGTGCAAGGGACTTTGCTGTGACCTAGACGAAATGCCAGTTGAAGACAGTGGAAACTCACTTCAGACAGTGCCATTTGTACCTACTGTATATCGAAGGCAGAAATATATGTTGGTGGTTGCAGAGTAGGCTGATCTGTGGTCTGACAGCATGCACTCCAACCGGCCAACCAAGCAGAGGAGGGGTGGCTATGGTTCCACCGTGTTTCTACAACTCTGCATTTGGGACACAGAAACGGGCTGTTCCCCTACCACTGGCTGTTCTGAGATTGGTTTTTCCTTTCGCCTGCAGTAAGGCGAATGATGGGACAGTTCCTAGTATATGTCATGGCCAACAAATATCTTGCCCTCACCACAAATCTCCTTGCTTAAGATGATGATGCCTGTTGATTAAAAGGGCCTAAAATCTAGTTCATTGTTTTAAGAGCAAGTACAACTAGGCAACCATCCCCTATATATATCAGTAATCGAAGAGAAGAAATGGAAGGGGGCTGACACTAGGAAAAATGATGGTATCAGCTAAGAAGGACCATGCCCTTTGAGGAAAATAAGACTCCCTAGGCCTCCATACAGAATACAATCGGGGACAGAAAAGAACAGGTCGTGATCGGGGTAGATCAGATAGGATAGATGAAAGTGGGGAGCCTGGCACAAGTAAGCGGAAGCAGTGCCAAAATTCAATTAAGGGCTCCGTGGCCGCCTACCCAAGCTCCCAAGTACAGAGCCCGCATGGGATTCCTTTTAGTCATCTTTTACAGCAGGCAGAGGATGCTGTGGCTGTTATTCTACTGCCCCTACCCACAGGGGGACAACTATGATAAGGCTAGTTGCTTTACGTTGCACCGACACAGATAGGTCTTATGACGATGATGGGACAGAAAAGGCCTAGGAATGGGAAGGAAGCAGCCGTGGCCTTAATTAAGGTACAGCCCCAGCATTTGCCTGGTGTGAAAATGGGAAACCACAGAAAACCATTCTCCGGGCTGCCGATAGTGGGGTTCGAACCTATCTCCCGAATACTGGCCGCACTTATGTTTCAAATTATCCGAAATTTATTTGCCTTGGTGTGGTATGTTTTCATGTTCTGGCCTCAGGAGAGTAGTAAAACAAGAACAGTAAGGATGCTTACCTCAAATATCTTGTACTTTTTCTTCAAACACGCAAACGAAGGTAACAGATATACGCACACAAATCAAAGTAAAGCAAAATGCCACGAACGTCAAAAACGTGGTCGTCCCACGTGGTCCAAGTTGTCAAACTCAAATCGACCAATAGCAATCAGGAGATGTCTCTACCAATAGGAGCTGCCGTATTCGTCACGTGGGCTTAGGGTGAGTGACGTGATGTACAACAGCGCGCCCACGCGAGTGGAGGGCAAAAGTATTCAGTCTGAGCCGGGCCCTCGGAAGGGTAGGACCTATGCCGCTGACAAACCCTTTCACGTGGTAGTGGTGGGGGTAAGGTTCGGCAGTACGGTTCACTGCCGTCTGCGGTGGTTCGGTTATTGATGATGGGGAGGAAGGGGCGTTATCGTTGAAGGAGGGATTGGATATGGGTGGGGTATAGTAGCCATTACTGAATGAAAACAGCTCATTTGCAAGCTTTAATCTGAAAAGGCAACAGCCCGACAACATTATCGAGATCATTTTGCAGTTGCTCACAATCTTGTAACTTATTTATTACTCTGTACAGAATAACATCATCTGCGAAAAGCCTTATCTCTGATTCCACTTCCTTACACATATCATTCATATATATAAGAAAACATAAAGGTCCAATAATACTGCCTTGAGGAATTCCCCTCTTAATTTTTACAGGGCCAAGAGCCACCCATTCATTCACTCTTTTATCTAGTCCAATTGCACTCATTTTTGCCAGTAGTCTAACATGATCTACCCTATCAAATGCCTTAGACAGGTCAGTCGCGATACAGTCCAATTGACCTCCTGAATCCAGGATATCTGCTATATCTTGCTAGAATCCTACAAGTTGTGCTTCAGTGGAATAAACTTTGTAACAGTGGCTTCTCTTCTGTGTGTGTCCGCATATGAACAGTTAGGTCAGACTGCCTTTCTTTGTTAATGATTTGCCACAGACATTGTAGCTGTATGGCTTCCCGCCTGTATGGGTCCCCATATGACCGGTTAGAAAGCCTTTCTGTATGAATGATTTGCCACAGACACTGCAATGTTTGGCTTCTCGCCTGTATGGGTCCGCATATGATCGGTCAGACTGCCTTTCCTAGTGAATGATTTGCCACAGACATTGCACCTGTAAGACTTCTCGCTTGTATGCGTCCGCATATGATAGGTTATTTTGCCTCTCTTTATGACTCGCCTGTATGGCTCCGCATACGTTCGGTTAGTTTGCCTTTCTTTATGAATGATTCGCCATAGACATTGAAGCTGTATGGCTTCTCGCCATTATGGGCCCGCATATGACCGGTTAGAATGCCTTTCTGTATGAATGATTTGCCACAGATATTGCAGCTGTATACCTTCTCGCCTGTATGGGTCCGCATATGATCGCTCAAATTGCCTTTCTTTGTGAATGTTTTGTCACAGACATTGCAGCTGTATTGGCTTCTCTCCAGTATGGGTCCGCATTTGTTCGGTTAGTTTGCCCCTCTTTATGAATGATTCGTCACAGACGTTGAAGCTGTAAGGCTACTCGCCTGTATGGGTCCGCATATGTTCGGTTAGTTTACCTCTCTTAATGAATGATTTGCCACAGATATTGCACCTGTATACCTTCTCGCCTGTATGGGTACGCATATGAACGGTCAAACTGCCTTTCGTTGTGAATGATTTGCCACAGACATTGCACCTGTAAGGCTTCTCGCCTGTATGGGTACGCATATGTTCGGTTAGTTTACCTGTCTTTATGAATGATTTGCCACAGATATTGCAGCTGTATGGCTTCTCGCCTGTATGGTTACGCATATGATCGGTCAGAGTGCCTTTCGTTGTGAATAATTTGGTACAGACATTGCAGCTGTAAGGCTTGTCGCCTGTATGGGTCCGCATGTGTTGGGTTAGTTTACCTCTCTGTATGAATGATTTGCCACAGATATTGCAACTGTTTGGCTTCTCGCCAGTATGGGTCCGCATATGACCGGTTAGACTACCTTTCTGTATGAATGATTTGCCACAGATATTGCAGCTGTATACCTTCTCGCCTGTATGGGTACGCATATGAACGGTCAAACTGCCTTTCGTTGTGAATGATTTGCCACAGACATTGCACCTGTAAGGCTTCTCGCCTGTATGGGTACGCATATGTTCGGTTAGTTTACCTCTCTTTACGAATGATTTGCCACAGATGTTGCAGGTGTATGGCTTCTCGCCTGTATGGTTACGCATATGATCGGTCAGACTGCCTTTCGTTGTGAATGATTTGCTACAAACATTGCAGCTGTAAGGCTTCTCGCCTGTATGGGTCCGCATATGATCGGTCAGACTGCCTTTCGTTGTGAATAATTTGGTACAGACATTGCAGCTGTAAGGCTTCTCGCCTGTATGGGTCCGCATGTGTTGGGTTAGTTTACCTCTCCGTATGAATGATTTGCCACAGATGTTGCAACTGTATGGCTTCTCGCCTGTATGGTTACGCATATGATCGGTCAGACTGCCGTTCTGTATGAATGATTTCCTACAGACATTGCAGCTGTATGGCTTCTCGCCTGTATGGGTCCGCATATGTTCGGTTAGTTTACCTCTGTGTATGAATGATTTGCCACAGTCATTGCAACTGTATGGCTTCTCGCCTACATGGGTCCGCATATGACCGGTGAGTCTGCCTTTCTGTATGAATGACTTGCTACAGACATTGCACCTGTTTGGCTTCTCTCCTGTTTGATCCAGCCTGTGATAAGATAAACTCCTTTTCTTGACATATGATTTACAACATACAGTGCATAAATGAGGTTTGTTGCCTGTGTGAACACCCATCTGACCTGCTAGTTTTTTCCAGCTGAAGGAATCTCCACAGACGTTGCAGCAGTTTCGGTTCTCACCCGTGTGAGACCGCATAACGTCCGGCCTTTTCCTGAAATTTTTATGAGATACTGAGCATTCGTTTATAATCCCACCTTTATGCAATCGCGTCTCCCAAGTCATCATTTTCCTCTTTGTAAAGCAATTATCAGAAAATCCGCACACTTGGAGCGGGTGGATCCTGAGTTGTTTCGACAAGCTGCTTCGGCTACATAACACCTTTCCGCAGTGATCGCACTTGAAGGGTCGATCTTCCTTGTGTCTCTTCAGATGTTGCAAGAGGTCCAACTTCCTAGCCAGGACATCACTGCAAACACTACACCTAAAACTAGATGATCCGCCGTCCGGAGGTTGAGGATCTCTATAGCTCACCTCGGGTCTCGATCTACAGTGACAAATTAAAACCATGTGACCAATAGTTCAACAGCCAAATCCACTACAACTCTCACACAGGGGATTTGCTACTCGACATTCCAATCACTGGTATCCAGTGCAGAGAGCTTGTTACTCATAAACATTACATTCCTGAGAGTAAACATCATCTGAGGTAGAATTTCAAAAGCTCTCACTTGTTACGAGAATATGTTGCGTCTTTTCTTAATCACGATATCAGGCGCAAGAAACTTGTCACGGTTTAGAAATGTACGAGTTAATCGACAACCTCATTTGAAGAAATCATGAGAAGTGGTCCAGCCTAAAAGGGTAAATACTCATACAAGCTCTTTAATCCAGCACATATTATTCTATCGAAATCCGTAGTCTGTTCTCCTACATAAAGAAAGGCATATGCTTTGGAGTATTGATCTTGTTGAAGCACTCTGCGCTTTTTGCAGGGAAGTAATAATTTTTGTAAAGGACATTGTTCTTGAGGTTGTTCGAGAGAATGTCTGTGCTGTAGATATTAATAAAGTTGAGAACGTTTGCCGAGATTCAGCAAGATCTGTTGAAACACGGCTAATCTTTTATGAATGTTATTTTGTCACACAAATATACAAATTGTATTTGTACATTGTTATCATATCACTATACCATTTTATTATGTCACTGTGTCGCTTTTCCGAAATATGTATCCTTGATGTGCAATCAAACATAGCCAACCTATATGTAGGACGGTAGGTTTGTACAAGGACGTTCATACTTACTACCATGTACTACATCAGTCTACGTCTTAATTCCTGTATTTAACACGGTAGCCACTAATCCTGATGAAATCCTGGCAAAGCTGAAATATTACAAGTATACGACGGCTCTCCGCTAGCATTGATACTGTCTTTTCTCCTCAAGACACTGCTGTTAAAGACATTATGAAGGCAACACAGAATATGGCATTGGTGGTAGCGTTTTATTACAATGTCCTAATATCCTAATTTTGAAGCCAAACGCAACCTATCATGCCCTTGAATATTCTTACAAGTATTACTTTAACAATACGGATAGAAGGCGCATGAAAATCACGGCTTGAGCCAAAATTCGAGATGACAAGACGTTGAATTGCACCGTAGTGGATATTGCTGCTATGTAAAAGAAGGAATATTATTCTATTTATTTCAAAAGATCACGGGCAACGTGATTATTTTTAGAGGATTCATAACATAGTTGGATAGCATCCAATTCTGTGCCTGTCTCCCCACCACAGAATAGTTCTACATATTCTACGGAAGAAGGGCGGGAAATGCAAATTTCTTGGTTAAAGGTGAGATCCGCTTACAACTGCGACATGGGAAAATCGATCACGCAGGCTAAAATATATCGTAACATGAACTGCTACTTTCCAATTCATGCTGTATGAACTGAATTCACATGGCCCAGTCGAATGCATGACTGGCTCACAAGCAAAGTAATGGGAGGCTCGACCATGTATTGTTACTGCACTCTTTGGAGAAAATAAGTGGACAAATGAAAGGGGGGCATTGATTCCAGATATGAAAGACTAAACCTCTTGATCATCAAACAGGATATTGATGTTGACACCACTAGACAACAGGGGGCAGAAAATACGACACTGGAAAGGTGCAAAAGTCTGTAACCCTTCTACTTTACGTGAATACTTGATTCCTGTGACAAGTAATTTATCAGGTTCACAATTAGTTTTCAGTAAAATAATGTTTCATTTTGCATTGATAAATATTCTACACCAACCAGCTATATTGCTGTAACACGTGGCACTTCCCAGGTGACGGATACGGGTTCCCCGCTGGCCTGCCGATGAACTTGAGCAAAATATAAAAGCTCTCGCGTACCAAACATGTACAAAGTCTTTAATGGCAACTTTGGCGGAGATGAAGACGTTCACTAGGGACCACATGGCGGAAGAGGTACACTGAATTTCTGGAAGTTAATGCAGAAAAGAGGGTAGCGTTTCTTCTCTAGAGGAGTGGCTGCAAAAGGCATCTGTTCTATATGTCCGCAGCTGCGTTACTACCTTCCGTCATGAGCACTTAAATGCTTCAAGACGAGCCGGCCGTAAAATAATGCCGTTACATCATTACAGAAATATGTCTCATGGTATCGGAGCCAAGGTTAGTGCAGCCCCTGGAAGGGACGCGCATTGGCAGTGCCCAGTCAGCATGAAAAGTATGCTAGGGTTACCGTCGCACGGGCTGTGACGGCTAACCATGCTAGTACCCCCATTTTGTATCCCATCATTGAATTATTCCTGAGTGAAGTAGCGAATACGCCACTGCACTTGAGAGAAGGCTTGTAGGAATCTGAGAAGTGCGGAAAAAAAGATGGAATGGAGAAAAGTCATGTGAAAAGAGGTGTGGTTACTAACTGGTGTACAACAGACACCGAAGAACAGCTCATGGTGTTGACATTGTCATATCAGCTAAATTTCACGGTTCAGTCTCCGAGGTGCAAAAGTTTGACAATCGCTTGATGTAACTCGTCCGCATTGGGGAGAGAAGGAAATTCCAATTTTTCAGCGCAACGTTCCACAAACTGACGTGCGCATGAAAACCAAAGATGCGTTCTGGGCACTGCCTGTCAAGAAGACCGCTGCCGCTGATCTGAATGGACGTGTCGGACCGAGGAAAGAAGAACAAACAGTCCATGGCGTTCATGGACATGGAGAAAAGAACGACGATGCCCAACAAATTCGCGATTATGCAGAAACTGATCATCGCAAACACACGGTTCAAAAAGAGTGATATTCATCTACTCAGTACTACAGTGGCTCCCATCCAATTCGCATTGACTACATCCTTGTGAGGGGGTGAAATCTCGAAGATGTTCTAGAGATAACAGTTGCCCCTTATTAAATCCTTGCGATGCAACAACGACCAGTCATCTAAGCTGTGTATAAAGTCACCAAGAGCCCAATACTTCACAGGAAATAGACAAATTGGGATCAAATGGTTGCCCCTGAAGAAGGAGACTAACGTCGTTGCAAAAGTTACAGAGTCACAAATCACCATAGTTGAAGTGAGCCGGACTAAACTGAAAGACGCCTTTCGCTCTATTCCTGGAACAATTAAGTCAGGGCGACGACAACGAAGGATTAAACATGACATATGGCCAAGGAATGAAGATGTTAAATATGCAGTACGGTTGAAGAAGCAGCTGTACCACGAGTTTCTTGCTCCTTGGAATGCCTACAAGGCAGCCACTCGTAAAATGAAGGAGGTATTTGCCGTAACAAAATAAACCGGTAGGCAGGTCTATATGTGAAACATGACATGCGCGAATTTGAGCGGAAATTTTAACGGCTAGTCAAATCGAGCCATCGCAAAACGTCAGAAGTCCAACGTTTTTAGGGCATCAATGAGGAAACAGACGATTTGCTACTGGACAGGCGGGAAGCGCGAGTACACTGGTGGAACTATTTTGACAACATCTCAATCATGGAATTTCCGTATCTACCAATCCTAATCACCTACGCTGTTGAAGGTCCAACGTAGGAAATTGACGTCACTAAAGTCCAGACTACGCTGAAGGAAATGAAACCAGGGAAAGCCATCTGCCCCGATTATCTTCCAGCAGAGTTTTGTTTCTCTCAATAGGGGGATGCAGCAGTGTGGCTAAAGCAAGCTTTTCAACCATATCATCAAAGAACGTCAAAAACAAACAGACTAGCGAATGAGTATCAATTCAGAAATAAGGGAAGCCCTGCGGATTTTTCTAATCACGGCCCGAACATACTTCTGAGCCTCGCAATGAGAGACTTAGAACAAATCTTCGACAAAAGGATTAACGATTTAGACAAACATATAACAAGCTTGGCTGGATTTGTGTAAAATTGTGGCGCAATAGGAGAAACCCATGCTGCCGAACTGTTACTTGAGAAACACTGTGAAAAGAATAAGAGGCTTCATCACAAATTTCTGGACCCTTAGAAGCCCTTCCATCGGGTACTTCATGACCTAATCAGTCAGCCCTACAAGTACATGGCATTCCAGAGCACCTTGCTGAGAGGTTATAATTGCTCTACAAAGAACAAATGAGTTGTGTTCAAGCTACCGCAGGAGCGTCTGATGACTTCCGCATAACTGTAGGAGTCCATCAAGGCCCCGGCTTTCACCGCTGCAGCTCATTCTTGTGATGGACATAATTACCACAAATCTGCGCAGTCCAATACCATGGACACTTCTCTAAGCAAATGATATCATTTTGGCTGAAGAGAATAAGCTAGACCTGCAGCGGCAAACAGAAGACTGGAACAATCGACTAGCGCAATAAGCCCCGCGCCTCAACAAGAACAAGACAGAATACATTGCATTACATCGTCGAGAAGTTGGAACCATGCATGTTGACGTTGAAGATATAGCACGAGTAGAGATATTTAAGTATATTGGCTTCACAATCTATGATGATGGCCGACTTACTGATAAAGTCAACTTAAGGATATACAAAGCCTGACTGAAGTGGAGAATGACAACAGGCGCCCTTCCGAACTTTGGACAAAGGGCCATCTCTAAACTAAGTTCTACCGAACTGATATCTGTCCTATCGATATCCATCCTGTCGTTTTCTACGGCAAAGAATGCTGCCCAGCTCTAGAGGTAGAACGCCAACCAAGCATCATGGATACGAAGTTGCTTAGGTGGAAGCCTGGCATAACTAGACTAGATCACATTTCATGTGATGTTATTAGAAAACGTTTTGGCATTGGACCGACCCAGAAGAAAATTGGGGAAAGGTATGTGCGCTGGTTTGGGCATGTGTTGCGTGTAGAGGACGATATATTGGGAAAGTCAGAGTATACCCAGAAAGTCGGTGAAAAGAAGCGCTAGGGACGAACCAGACAACACAGACTGATAAAGTGCACAACGGCCTGAAAGTTGGAAGACTACATGCAGACATGGCCCGAGACCGAACTAACTGGAGTCAATGAACCACAACACCGGACCCTGCCACCAGAAGCAGACTGATGAATATTCTGTTACAAAAATGGAATGCAATGGATATTTTACACATCCTAACATTCAAATTAGTTTATTGTATGTTCAAATTTTCTCCCCTAAAGCCTATGTCCGATATCTATAAAAACTTATTTTCACAAAATAGTGTTTGAATGGCTGAACGCTTCTGGATTTCGTGTTTAAGTGACTCCTATAAATGCATTGTGAAGAAAAACTTATAAGTAAAAAAATGGGTATATCTGTGTTAAATGGGAAGGACAGTTTGAATATCCGGTGAAATTCTATGAGTACCTACAAGAGGGGAGTCCGTCAGTGTATTCTAGCCTGAATAGAATTTTGCAATTCATATTTCTGCTTACATACGTCATAGACAGCTGACGATCATATTAATCAGTTTGTTATTTTCACTCCGCTCACGCCTATAAATATGAAGACCATGGAGGAGTGGCACAAAGGCTCAGGGCCATGTGACACTCAACGCTCTAAAGCTGGAAGGAAACCACATAACTAAGTGGTTAGTTCAGGACCATGTGTGTCTGCACAAACGGAAGTAAGCCTCATCACTAATTGGTAATCTCAGAAATACGTGTATTTCCACAAGTCAGCAATTAGGAAATTTTATGAATCTTAAAATCAATACCAAACTGGCATGGCAAATATTTTAGACATTTTAAAGGAAGCCATTTAAGTTGTGGCATGATATTTGTAGGCTGCTGAAATGAGAGTGAGGAAACAATAGCGCCTGAGGTGAGATATAAAACAAAGTGGGAAGTAGCAGATAAGATCCGGTCGACTGAATCCTTCAGAAGCAACTAAAATTTATGATGTAAAATGGACTAAGCTACGTAGACAATGGACTGTCCTCTGACATATATGCCAAGAAAAAAGAAGACACATAAAATGCATGTCGCTTTGCTGGTCCGAGAGTGCCTCTGCACAAAATATGTTTAGAAAGTAGAAAGCTAATTTAGACTCCATCAAAAATAGAAATATGATTTTGTGTGTGAAAAGGATTCATAAGCAACATTTTACTGGTGGTCATAATACAAAATTGTTCTCTAAATTAGCCTATTGTGTCTTGTTATACATGAATTACAAAGAAACTGCAGGATTTAAACCTCTAAGAATAGACTATTTGGGCGATCTTTGGTTGTGTGTATGGTTCTACTCTGACTAATCAGAGAGTGTGAGCTGGTACTGGGTAGTTCTGAGGACCGACATGAATATCTCTTGCCACTAGTGTGAAAGTACAGTAGGAACAAGTCAGTGCATCACATAAGAGTCGAGAAGGCTCTAACCACTCACAAAATCAAATAAACCATTCAGAATTCGTAGTTTCCATCACAAATCTGGTTTGAAGTCAAACCTTAGGCTATGACTAGCCATTGCATGACCTGCATTAAATGTTTTAAAACAGGACTTTGTGAGGTCAGTGACAACAATTGCAATTTTTAAAGAATATTATATCACTACGTGATTTACCTATTATTATTATTATTATTATTATTATTATTATTATTATTACTATTATTAGCATAGTTTATTGTATGTTCAAATTTTCTCCCCTAAAGCCTATGTCCGATATCTATAAAAAAGATACATATATACAAATATATCGTATTTACAAATATACACAGACATGAAACATGTTTTATAGCAGGATGTCCAGTTGGGTGATCTACTGTATGGCTTCCTCTGTTGGTTCCAAAAAGTCACACGGGCTACCTGTGTAGGAACGTCGTGTACATTCACTTACAATATGGGGAACATCTGCCGAAATGCACAGTCGCACTCTGGTGATGAGATATATTTCCATTTATAAAGGGCATCCCTGCATCGTCCATGATTCTTTCTCACCCGATTCAGAGTGGTCCAAATCATACGCGGTAGATGATGTTCACAAGGAAGATGTTCACCAGAAAAGATGTTGTGTAAGGAACTGTCTGTGGCAAATTTCCAGCGACTTCTCCATTCTTCTAAAGGGTGAAAATTCCCATCAGCCAATGCGACAGCATCATGCAAAGATGGGTGTCGTGACTTGAACCTTGTTACCTTGAGAATAGGAATATCATCCAAAACATACAGTTGAGGGTTCATTTCTATCTTCTTGAACTCTCGAATGGGAGCATTTGATCTTCTTAAATCATGCGGCAGAATTGGGAGTCAATAAAGGGGTGTGGACTGGACAGTACCAGATATTAACCGCATGCTAGCATACAGTTGAGTATCAATTAGTCTTGTATATGGGCTATCCAGCCAAACTGGTGCATAGTACTCAGCACACGAGAAAACCAGTCCCAAAGCAGATCATAAAGTCTTTGCTGATGAACCCCAACATAAGCCATACAATTTCTGAAAGATAATATTACGTGCTTTGAGCTTTTTGGACAGATTCATAAGATGTTGTTTGTAAGATAGTGTGCGATCAAGTGTAATCCCCAAATATTTGGGATAGCTGCTGTGCCGAAGTTCTTGGTGACAAAAACGAATGTGAAGTTTAATGCCAGCTTGGCGATTATTCAGGTGAAAACATGACACTTCTGTTTTGTTAGAGTTAGGACACAGTTGCCATTTCTTGCAGTACGTTTAAAGTGAAATCAGGTTCCTTTGTAGCACTTCTTCTGTCACACTAAAGTCTCGATATTGAGTGGCTAGTGTTATGATATTCAGCATAACAAAATTTTTGTGATGATGTTTCTGGGAGATCGGAGATATACAAATTGAACAGTAGGGGAGACAGTAGCGATCCTTGAGCTTCTTTCTCTACTTATACTATTTCCCATACACACTTGAAATCTTCTGTCATTGAGCATATTGCCTATAACCTGCATGATTGTCCTACAGGGTTCAATTCGGAGAAGCTTGTAAATTAATCCTTCCCTCCAGACTGCGTCAAATGCTGTTGTATGATCAATGAATACAGCTGAGGTGTTGAGTTGTTTCAGGAAACCTCCTTCCATGTGGAATGTCAGTGAAAGAACTTGATCGCAGCAGCTGCGATTGGGCCTGAATCCGGCTTGATCAACTGCAATATGCTGGAAAGCAGTTGCGCTGATTCCGTTGTAGATTAGCCTCCCTAAAAGAAGGGCAATTGGTCTATAACTGCTTGGGTCATTGGCAAGCTTACCTGGTTTCAAGATGGAAATCACTTCCGTTCGTTTGAATACTGCCGAGAGTTGTCTGTTCTGTAGAAGGTCGGTACAAAACCTTGCCAGCCAACTTCTAGCATTCTTTCCTAAATGAATGCGAAATTCTGGATGAATGCCATCAAAATCTGGAGCTATACTTAGTTTAACGTCTTTGAGAGCAGCATTGATGTCTTGCACCATAAGCGGCAGTGAATACCTTGGTGTGCGTGGTGTTCTTTATTTCAGAGTTTGGAGCTGGCGCCGTATGTGTTTGGTATGTTTCTTATCTGATGGAGTTTGGGAAGTTGTGACGATGTGAGATGCTACTTCATCCAGAATAACTCCAGGCTCTTGCTTCACCAAAGGTGTCCTTCCTCCAAGTTTTCTGAGGAGAGCCTTCTACTGGAATGAGTTAAGTCGATATTCTCCACTGTTTCAATTCACCATTCTACCCCGAGTAGTATCCATGCTGGAAAGAAGTTCATCAGCTATGTCTTCATCACCAGTCTGCAGATATTCGTTATAGAGCGCATCAGTCTCAACATTCCAACCAGGGATGTATTATTTTTATGGCCTCCAGGCATACTCTTCTTAGCCGCCATCATAACTGCACCTACGAAACACTTGTAATTGTTGTGCTTGGGAGCAATCCACCGAACGCATATATCCAGTTCAGTGGTGAATGGTGACCAATTTGCTTTTCTGAAGTTCCACCATGCATGTGGTATTGACCGTACAACAGGAATTTTGATGCCAATATCCGCTATAATGGGGCGATGTTGACTGTGGGGAAAATGTATTACCACTCTACGACTGGTATGTAAGGACTGTCCTCCCTCATTGCAGCTAACAAAACACAGGTCAGGATTGGAATCCCTATTCAATGCAGCTGATTGGAAAGTACCAAGATCTTTTGGGTCAAAAATCAGATGGAGATTGTTCATTTCTATCCATTCTACGAGTTTCGTTCCACATTCACTGTTATTCGAGTACTTCCATAGTTCGTGATGGCTGTTGAAGTCGCCTATATAAAGTGCAGCGTGTTGAGCAGTCGGTAGTACGCTACTTAGCCACTGTGCGTTTGGGGGTTTATAAATGTTAAAAATAGTAACATCTGCCACTCGCACAGCAACACAATGGATGCCTTCGTCTTCGTTTTGAAAGAGCAGTGAGGCATCTTGGATATTATTACGAACATAAGTAGCTATACCAAGTGCACTGTGATATGTTGCACCAAGAGCTGTGCAACCATTAATGCGGCCCCTTTTCCGAAACTCTTCTTCATTGGCTGTATGGGTTTCCTGTATAAACACGACATCTATATTATTATCCAGGATAATCTTGGATAGGTAGTCACATTTTGCTCTGCTGTTGCTCTCTACGTTAAGCTGGAAGACATGGATGAGAGGTCCAATGTTTCTTGTCTGGTAGCTATGAGAAGAGGCATTGCATGAAAAAACTTTGTCATTGTTTGGAGATCTTTAAAAAGACAGGTCCAGCAGTCAAAGTTATTGCTTTCTTAGTAGCACCCAGGGGACACGTGTAGGGCACTTTGATGTTAAACCTAAGGACGTGAAGCAATAATGTACGCCCTATTTATCTAATTTTATGGGATGATAACTTGACTTACTTAAAGAATTCTGAATTTTTTAGGCAAGCTGCATAAATTTAAAACTCCACTTGTAATTGTCCATTTTATTACTTTATACTAATTGTGTAAGTATGTTTGCAATCAACACACTACAAGCCCCTGACTGACAATGAACACTAGAATGAATCAGCAAGTGTGACCACAACATTGGAATGAACATAAATTCAAGACCACATAATTTTACGCTTACAAGAATGCACAAGTTTTATTTGAAAACTATTATATCGAAGATGTAGCACTACTGACCTGAACGTTTCATTTCTACAACACATTATCTGCTCTGGCGTCCACAATTGGAGGAATCTGACTTAACACACAAGAGACCAGAAATGATCATAAAGAAAGGAATCTAACGAAAGAGTTTAAAATGACATTCTTTGACTTATAAATTTATTGAACTCAGCCATAATTATATTGATTAATGAGACTGGTTATGATAGTTCGAAATATTACAATGTACATAAAACTTAACAATTCTGAATTTGTAGATTTAATTTCTAATCTACAAACATCGCTTTTTCTGTGTCTCACTGTTGGTGTGAACGTAAAAAAACTTACTCAGAATATCTGGATGCAATAATTTCAGATAGCGTTTCAGATGATAAGAATGTGATGAACAAATGATGCAGAGACAGTGAAAGAAAGAACACTTTCTTCATAGTTGCTTAAAGGTATTGTAAACAAATACACTTCAAAATATCTAGCCTTACCAGAGATTATTTTTGTAGATATATACTGGTATTCAATAAAACTACATGATGGTACATTAAATATGATCTCAAAGTTCTTGAATATTTAAGATGATATTAACCAATAGAATTTTAAGATATTTGCATTTAAATGAAACCTTGTAAAGAAAGGATTCAACTGACGAAAATGGCCAGAGTTTGGAGATAAATCAACCAACACTGAACACAACTGTGAATACGTACAACATATTCTATATTATATAGGATTTGTAGTGTACTTACTTTGTTTCTTCTTTGATGTATGGCAACAGCTGATCATCGGTATGTTCTTCTACGAATATTTCCTCCTTAGTATCATCGGAAGGCTATAAGTAGGAAATAAGAAAAGTAGAGTAAAGAAGTAAAGGAATACAAATATACAGGCCTAAACAAGAAACAGCTGAGAAAATAAATTTCACAGTGGCACAATAAAGATTAAAATTAATATATCTCTCATTTTAAAAATATAAGAATGGAAAGGAACAATCAATTCAAAATCAATCTAAATACAAGAGAGGTGTCGACCTTGGTGGCAAATGGTACACAAAAATACATTATTATCAAGCACTAATTTTAAAAAAGAACTGAGAAAAGACAATTTCATAAAATACAGTATTATACAATTTACACTTTCTTTTCTATTAAGCATGTATATAATTTGTTCCGAGGTTTTGTGGACCGGCAGAGGTGAAGGAAGGTGCTGGGATGAACAGGTCTCAACTTACGAAATTAAAGTTAATTTAAAATTTAACAAGGTTATATTTTCTTTTCGAGTTCAAGAAATATCAAGTACAACAGGAACTTAGTTATATAGCAACAAATAAGAATGTACAATTACAGTTTATTAATGTATTTTGGGCTTCGAGTTCCAGAAACACAATCCCTGAGCAATGAGCCCAACTTTACTTATACACAAGTTTTAACAAAGGGGCAGAAAAACCCCAATCATGCCCAGGAGCACTCGCTCCCTGTTACTCAGTAACGCCTACTCGAGGCACACAGAAACCAAATTTAAGAAAGAGCAACCCGCTCTCAAAGTTCAAGCCTATCAAAGGCCACACTAAACTCCACATTCAAGCTGTCCTTCGGGCACATAAAAACAGGGGTAAAAGTACCCAACCTACTGAGGCATATTCACTAAAGAAACAGTACAATGACATGGCCTCAAATTACCAATTTGAGTGGAGGCGTACTCAGCACTCCTAATACACTTTATTAAAACCTAATTTGGCCCTAGGCCGCTTATGCAAGGGCTAATCCCATTCTACGGAGGTGACACGATAGAAAACATTATGACATTACGAGTAGAAGAGAAACTGTTATGACAACGTAGTCACCTCAAAACAAAATGAATGGGAGCTCGAGAGGGTTAGGCACTCTCTATCCCAATTTGTAGATTAAAAAGACAGAATTTATACCAAGAGTCTTTTACATTTTAGAGGAAGGTTACATAGTAAAAGGTTTCGAACCCGCCCCGAGAGTTAAACTGCTGAGCTAGCAAGAAAGAAGTTATTAAAAGGCCATTACCTTATTGATGAACCGCTGCCCGAAGAAAGAGGCGCTACCCGCCCCCTGCTACATAATTTACACACTGATAGATGTTACTGAAGTGGTGCAGAGACCCGAAAATCAGCAGTTTATATACCCTCGCGGAACATTCGAGACCTTTCATGAATGATAACACCCGCCCACAAGCATTTATTGGACGGCCAAAACATTACAAGTCAAAACTGAAGAGGACATCTAGGATTGGTGGAAAATTAATTACAGAAATTTATGATTGGCCAATTTCAAAACTGGCGGAAAGAACGGATTAACATTGCCAACTTAAACAATGACAGAAAGAAATTTCCCAAAGAACAAACTTATGAACACAAAATTTCCCCAAAACACAGTTCTTTCACTTCGCACTAGGGTGCATAATTGTAGTCCTTCACTAGTGCCATCTAGAAGAGAATGTTCACACTTCTTACTACAGGCAAAACAAAAATACATCGAAAACGACACAGTTCGGAACAATTCAAAGTTTACAAGTAGGGACATCTTCTGAGAAACTTGAGAATTAACACTGTAGTTAAAGTTCAGACTTCCTCCAGTAGAGGAGTTTCAACTGGCGCAATGTTTGAATTAGCGGAGCGGAGGTGTACCGCCCGGTACAGACCTCCCCCCCCCCCCTAAAAGTCCCTCCAAGGGGTAACACAGAAGAACATAAACTTTTGTTTTAAAATAAGGTCCAAGTTATGATGTTGATGTAGAAGTTAATTGCAGAATTATTTACAACCAAATTTTCTTAAATGATTGGATCCAGTTTCAAAATTCTTTGTGGTTACTTTTGATGTAATGTCTTTATGCTTGTAGAAGTTGAATTCAGAAGGAAAAACATTTAATACTTGAAAGTGAAGAAACATGTTCTAAGTCCACCAAATATTGCTACTGAATTCAAAAATGTAGTAATTGTTGATATTAAATGTCCATGCGGCTGATTGAGTACATTCAATGTTGATTAAGCTTGACGGCCAGACCAGCCGCCGCTGCTTGTGTCCAGAGAAGGGCGCTCGGACCCCTCGAGTACCCGAGATACCGCTCGCCCGCACTATGAGAGGAGCCGTGGAGTTGAAGCACGCCGCGCCCGCGGCGAACATACAGGACGCGGGCAAGTTGCAGGTTGTGCGCCGCACATCAGCCTAGGCCGGGAGGAGGGCTCCGGCTCGCCGTACACTGGTTGGCCTAACTGAAGAGGGGCGGGCCCATACCCCACCTCAGTGGCTGTACGGCGCCGCACTGCTGCGGGGGCACTGAAACATTAAGATCTCGGCGGCAGAATTTGTTGGACCATAATTCTTTAGGGCACAGACTTGGTGGTGAGGTTGAGGGGCCAGCGGCGTGGAGATATTTATTTCATTTAAATAGCCACTGTGTGTTGTTGAGCAGGAGACGGGAGCGTGGTAATGGCCATGGTAAAGACAGGATGGCATTTTAACAGGTCGGGGAAGGTGTACAAAAGGCTTAAATGCAAAGAACCTGACTCCAAGGCCAGAAGGCCTCAAAATGCAAACAAAAAATATATAACCTTCCGAATTCTTTCAAAAATGTTAAAGCAAATACAAAATCAGCTACGTTAGCGCGGAAGCTACACAGGTTTCACCTGCGACAGGTGAACCCTAAATATCCTCTCGGTGGCTGGATTGCTTAGCAATAAGGTAACGGGGGTAAGGAAATCGAGAATAATACACGGCCCATGAAATCTGGGGGCAAGCATGCCCGCGGGAACAAAATTGTTGACCATCAACTGGTCACCTACCTTCAAATTGGTGGGTCTCCGTCCACGATCATATCTTTCCATAACCTTTTCGTGAGACACCTTAAGATTGGCTTTAGCCTTCTTCCAAAGATCTTTAATATTATCTGGATCTATTGTCTCGGGTAGAATGTCACTCAGAGACCAGAGGTTAGAAAGCGGCGTGTTGGGAACAAACTTGAACATCAAAGAACCTGGAGTAAACTTATGAGATTCATGAACCGCCGAATTCAAAGCAAAAGCTAACCAATGCAGGGACGTGTCCCACCTAGAATGATCTTCATGATGATAGGCAATCAACGCGGACCTCAGATTACGATTAACCCGTTCAGCCAGAGATGGTTGAGGATAATAAGCAGAAGTTGTCACATGAGAGATGGACAGGTCAAAACAGAATTTACGAAATAGATTAGATGTGAACGCCTTAGCATTGTCAGACACAATATATTGACACGGACCAAAAGAAGCAAAGATAGAATTTAAACAAGTAATGGTGGACTGAGCGGTAGCCAGCTTAGTCGGGAATAACCAAGAAAATCTTGTAAAACCATCTACACATACAAGGATGAACTTGTTGGCATTCCCCTTTGACTGGGGGAAGGGTCCTACGTAATCGATGTAGAGACGTTCCATGGGGCGCGACGCCTGATGAGAAGACAAAAGGCCTACCTTGGTGGACATGGTTGGTTTACTAAGCAAACAAGATTTACAAGCTTTAACTAGTTCACGAAATTCACCGTCCATACCCTTCCAGATAAACATTTCACGGACCTTTTCCCGGGTTTTGAAGATGCCTAAATGCCCCCCTAATGGGGTCTCATGATAGTACTTGAAGATCATTGGCAGAAGTACAGCTGGAACTACAACTTTCATTTTTTGATCATACGTCGACGGGCAACATGAAACACCATTCCTCAATACATAAGGGACAACATGTTCCCCAGAAGAAAGGGTTTCCATGATCGGAGCCAGCGTTGGATCTTCACGTTGATATTTCTCAATATCCCTAAAGAGCATGGGAGCATCTGTTAAGATGGCGTTAACCTCAGATAGCATGGACCCGGGAGGTGATGAACTATCGACCGTTTCATGGGTCGCGACGTCATTGGAAAACATACGGCTGAGTCCGTCTGCGACAACATTTTCAGTACCTCTGATATGCCTAACGTCAAATTGGAAGGCATAAATTCGGATGGCCCAACGGGCTATACGACCAGTACGACGCGGCCTACCTAACACCCAGCTTAAGGCTTGATTATCAGTCTCCAGGTCGAATTTGACATGTTCCAGATAGAGACGGAACTTTTCTAAGGCAAATAAGACTTCCAAACCTTCGAGCTCATAGATGGAATACTTGGCATCTTGAGCCGATAGAGTCCTAGATGCATAGGCGATGGGTCGCCTCCCTAGTTCAGTCTCTTGAAGAAGGACTGCAGCTACTGCCGACGACGACGCGTCGGTTTGGACGATGAATTTCTTCGAGAAATATGGCATAGCAAGGACAGGGGCATTACAGAGAGCTAATTTCAGGTCTTCAAAAGCGGCTTGTTGCGAAGGCCCCCACTCGAATTTTATGCCTTTCCTACGAAGAAGGTTCAAGGGCGCCGCTCTATTAGCGAAGTTAGGAATAAACTTCCTGAAGAAATTCACCATACCAATGAACCTGGCAACACCTTTGACGTCCTTGGGAGGCTTGAAATCACGGATGGCCTGTGTTCTAGAGTGATCGACTGCGACACCATCGGGCGAGACAATATGCCCTAGGAATGACATAGAGGGTTTAGCGAAGGCGACCTTGGACAATTTCACAGTTAACCCAGCCTTACGAAGGCGATTGAGAACTTCCTTTAGATGATCTAGATGTTGTTCAAACGTCTCCGAAAATACGACGACATCATCAACATAGTGCTACAAGTACTCGAATTTTATGTCGGGGAAGACCCTATCTAGCAGTCTAGTGAGTACAGCTGCTCCCGTGGGGAGCCCGAAAGGCACGCGGTTGTATTCATACAAATTCCAATCCGTGGCGAACGCTGTAAGATGTTTAGACTCTTCAGCTAGGGGAATTTGATTATAGGCCTGATTTAGATCCAAGATGGTAAAGAACTTACCTTTACGAAACCATGAAAAACAAGAATGAAGGTCAGGAAGGGGCACAGATTGTAACACCACCTTCCGATTGAGAGCCCTATAATCAATGACAGGCCTGAAGCCACCTTGGGGTTTCGGGACTAGAAAAATAGGTGAAGAATATGCCGACTTAGAGGGCCTAATAATACCATCCTATAACATTTGATCGATGATTTTTTTCAATGCCTTCATTTTAGGTGGAGATAGCCTATAAGGTGGAAAACGGACAGGAATCGAATCCGTGACCTCAATTTTGTATTCGATCAGGTCAGTAACACCAAGAGTATCAGAGAACACCTCTGGAAACGACTGACAACTTACGAATAATGTCAGCCTGCTCCTCAGGTAGATGTCTAAGATGTAAAAACATCTCATCCTGGGTAGGCGAAATAGATGAACATGGTGCAGAATTACATTTCAATAAGGGGATTTTACAATTAGAAGCAAATTTGAAAGTGCACGACCTACTCTGAAAATCGAGCACAAGACCAGTATGGGATATGAAGTCGGCTCCCAATATAATGGGGCAAGACAAATGCTTAGCCACAAACAATTTAACTTTCCAAGTAAATTTAGAAATACGAATTTTGACATTTAAAGAGCCTAAAATTTCTAATGGGGATGAATTAGCCGAAACATATTGAACCGTAGACGAACAATAGTCAGGAAGCTTACAAACAGATTTCAATTTCGAATACCATTCAGCCGAAATAATAGAACAAACACTGCCTGAATCTAAAAGAGCAGTTGTAGGCTCATTATTTAACTCAATTTTGAGAAAAGGCACAGGTGCGGGGGTATCCGCCGCAATCCTAAAATATTCCTTAGGGCCTTCAAAGGATAAATTGGAAGACAGAGTTTTCCCTGAAATTTCGACATGATTGCTTGGGGCTGAGCCTCGAGAAGAAGGGTTCGCCGACTCAGCCGAAGCCCGTAGTCACTTATGATTGTTGGTGGAGGTTGCACCCGAAGCTGAGCAGGAGGGTGTGCTGTTAGCATTAGGGCAGTTCTTGGCAATATGGGAGAAAGCCCCACATTTAAAACAGCCTTGTGATGAACCTGCTCCATTATTTGTCCTACTAGATTTAAACAATGGACATTTAATGCGAAGATGGTCAGGCGACCCGCAAGCATAACATTTACGGGGTGTGACAGGTCGGCGAGGTGGAGGCCGGGGATTACTAAAAGAAGGAGGGGGTTCTTTCGCGACACGCAAGGTATCGGCGTATCTAACTCCTTCGGCGGAGACGGCCATAGCCTCTAACTCGGCAAAAGTTTGCGAACGCGACGCAAAACACAAGTATGATCGGTATAATGGAGAAATACCTTCCACTATGGCCTGAACAATTTGATCTTCGGGAAAATGAAGAGCAAACACCCTGGTATAGAATTTAATGTCTTGTATGAAATCAGCAAGATTTTCATCCAGTCTCTGTACTCGATAATAGTACTTCTGAATGAAAGATGACCTCGCACGAGCAGGGATGAAATTAGCAAGGTGTGCATGAAAATCTTCAATAGATGACTGTTCCGCTATTGCCCAAACAATTTTGTCTGAGAGAACACCAATTGCATAGGGATAAATGATTTGCAAATTTTGACACTGAGAAAGAGAAAAAACAAGGGCATGATCCTGAAATTCAACTAAAAAACTTAAGAATGAAATAACTTCACTGGTAGTGTTAACAGAAAACTTCGAAATACCTCTAAGCAGCATGGCTAATGGATGAGGCAAACTACTGAACCCTGGTGACATAGTAGGTAGAGGTTTAAGTGGCGAGGAAGCTAATTCAGAACGTGCGTTATTCAACGAGGTACGGCGTTCAGACTCGTTGTCCAATGGGGCAGAAATTTGTTGAGCTCCAAAGGTTTTCCTATTTCCTTCTCCTTTGGAAGACTCTTCCCCTTGAACTACGTTTACCGTAGCGGGTTGATCAGTTTTGGGAGGAACTTCCCCGGTTAACATTGGGTAACCTTACTGGACAATTCAGAAAGATTTTCGAGAACCACACTAGCTTCCTTCCTCTGAACGTCATTCAACTTCAGAGACAACAGATCGTTAACTCTATTAGAAATATGAAATAACCTGGCTTCCACACGTTTAATTTGATTAGGAGAAGGATCATTTTCTTAAAAAATAACTACAGATCCTAGCTCAGTAGTATTGTCAGTGATCGTGGAAAGAGAGTCGTCAATTTCTTTCTCTCCCAAAGTGGGGATGGAAATGGGCAAATCAAGGGACTCTCTAAGCTTATTCGTGTCTACCGCAACCGTGCCTCCAGATTGCACATTTCTAATTGTTAATTCATAGATTAACTCCTCCTTGCGCAAATAGTTGAGATGGAGAACATCGCGAGGGCCGGGCATGATGACAAAGCAATTTTGAAAAAAAACGGAAAAATCAAAAAATTCCAGCAACTGAGAAAATTGTTAGAGTTCGAAAACAAAGCAGTGTTTAGCCGTCAAAGGGGCTAAATTGAGACCCATTCAACCACGCTCTGCTACCACTTGTTCCGAGGTTTTGTGGACCGGCAGAGGTGAAAGAAGGTGCTGGGATGAACAGGTCTCAACTTACGAAATTAAAGTTAATTTAAAATTTAACAAGGTTATATTTTCTTTTCGAGATCAAGAAATATCAAGTACAACAGGAACTTAGTTATATAGCAACAAATAAGAATGTACAATTACAGTTTATTAATGTATTTTGGGCTTCGAGTTCCAGAAACACAATCCCTGAGCAATGAGCCCAACTTTACTTATACACAAGTTTTAACGAAGGGGCAGAAAAACCCCAATCATGCCCAGGAGCACTCGCTACCTATTATTCAGTAACGCCTACTCGAGGCACACAGAAACCAAATTTAAGAAAGAGCAACCCGCTCTCAAAGTTCAAGCCTATCAAAGGCCACATCAAACTCCACATTCAAGCTGTCCTTCGGACACATAAAAACAGGGGTAAAAGTACCCAACCTACTGAGGCATATTCACTAAAGAAACAGTACAATGACATGGCCTCAAATTACCAATTTGAGTGGAGGCGTACTCAGCACTCCTAATACACTTTATTAAAACCTAATTTGGCCCTAGGCCGCTTATGCAAGGGCTAATCCCATTCTACGGAGGTGACACGATAGAAAACATTATGACATTACGAGTAGAAGAGAAACTGTTATGACAACGTAGTCACCTCAAAACAAAGTGAATGGGAGCTCGAGAGGGTTAGGCACTCTCTATCCCAATTTGTAGATTAAAAAGACAGAATTTATACCAAGAGTATTTTACATTTTAGAGGAAGGTTACATAGTAAAAGGTTTCGAACCCGCCCCGAGAGTTAAACTGCTGAGCTAGCAAGAAAGAAATTAAAAGGCCATTACCGTATTGATGAACCGTTGCCCGAAGAAAGAAGCGCTACCCGCCCCCTGCTACATAATTTACACACTGATAGATGTTACTGAAGTGGCGCAGAGACCCGAAAATCAGCAGTTTATATACCCTCACGGAACATTCGAGACCTTTCATGAATGATAACTCCCGCCCACAAGCATTTATTGGACGGCCAAAACATTACAAGTCAAAACTGAAGAGGACATCTAGGATTGGTGAAAAATTAATTACAGAAATTTATGATTGGCCAATTTCAAAACTGCCGGAAAGAACGGATTAACATTGCCAACTTAAACAATGACAGAAAGAAATTTAACAAAGAACAAACTTATGAACACAAAATTTCTCCAAAAACACAGTTCTTTCACTTCGCACTAGGATGCATAATTGTAGTCCTTCACTAGTGCCATCTAGAAGAGAATGTTCACACTTCTTACTACAGGCAAAACAAAAATACATCGAAAACGACGCAGTCCAGAACACTTCAAAATTTACAAGTAGGGGCATCTTCTGAGAAACTTGAGAATTAACACTGTAGTTAAAGTTCAGACTTCCTCCAGTAGAGGAGTTTCAACTGGCGCAATGTTTGAATTAGCGGAGCGGAGGTGTACCGCCCGGTACATAATTTATAAAATTTTACTCATAATACCTTCTGTATTACAAACATAATCAACACATGTACAACTTGTTCAACTACTTCAAATAATGCTATACAACTTCTATTAGATTAAAATTTACATTGCAATTATTTATTTTATTTTTTATCCTTTTTGGGACCTAACTTGCATAATGACCTTTTGCATTTTTACCCGGTCCCTTTTGCCACTGCTTTTCAGACAAATGATAAGAGAGATAAGAACATCATAAGGAACACAGTGTAGGATATCAGTAGACAAGGTAGCATAGAAAAGGAGGATCATTTGCAAATATGTAAATATAAAATTACCTAAATATTTGTGAATATTCACCAGAGTACGTGTACACATACATGTGTGGGTGGAGGCACTTCCGTGTATGTGTATATGTACAATTTAAGGAAAATAAATAATAATAAACACTATCTCCAAATCATTACCCAATAACAATGCGTGCTTGTGTTTCTATTTCTGTTGATCCCTATTTCCACACTGAATAGTTATTTTCTTCATCATTTCATGTTCACATTCCCCTATTCCCATCTTTCTATACCTACTTGACTTGTAACTTCTTTGTTCATTTCCATGTTCCTATATACTTTCTTTCTGAAAACACTTCACTGTAATATCAAATAATCCCACAGTACTCCCACCACTTTCCCAACAAGTGGACAATGCTTAAATCATAAGCACAGAAATATCCATCATCCCTCTCTGTACATCACATTAAGACCCAAAAAATCAGTCAATGTCCCAATCAATCAACGAATCAATCAAACAACAGCGTGTCGGGTTTTCGTTATTTATATAGAAAAGGATTATAGAAATATATGAAACAACGTCCTCGGTAAATTATTTCAATCACTAAATCATCTTCCTATAAGTGAACATTTCGGGCACAGAGGTGGTTTCGGACAGTATGGTAGATTTGCCGTATTTTGTCGCATAGCGACGAGCCGCCGGTGCTTTGCACTTCCGCACGCGTTTTAGTTTGACCTTGAGGTTATGTTTCCCGCGTTCTGCGCTTTTTATTACGAATCGACTTCATACTTTGGAAAATTTCCCGTGTGCAATGGCACTGTTGAAAGTTCATGCATTATCATTAAGCGGATACTTTCGATTGTCGCGGTCGGAAAGAATGCATTATAACTATGGTTCGTAGTGAGATCAACTGACTGAAGTGTTTATAAACGATTGCTGTGGAATTTTGTTGTGATTTAGTGAAAAATAGTGTTTTATGCACATTTTACTGAAAATTGAAAGCAGTCTGGGTGATTTCGGACAATGCCTAGATATTATGAGAGGCAGAAAGAAGCTTCTTCGAGGGGTAACTACGAAACAAAATTATCAGAAAAAGCCGTACGTGATATTAAAAGTGGCAAGTTGTCTTATAGGAAAGCATTTGATTTCTATGGTATGCCTTGGTCCACCCTACAAAATAACGTGCGGAATGAACATCCAAAAAATGAGAAGACGACAAATGCTAATTGAAGAAAATGCTCAAGGAAGCTCGTCACCCACCGGCCATGCTCCAACCCAACAACCTGCTACTTCCCGCTGTCACCGCAAATAAAATGTTCTTCCTGGGAAGTCTATTTTTGGCCGTGACTTCCGTCGAGATGAAAGCAGTGCAGAAACAAGAGATGGCGATGGCAGTAGCATTGAAAATGAATGCGATGAAGTACACAATGAATGTAATTACGTTCTCGTGTTACAAGAAGAGGCTTTCCTTGTTGAGGAACAAAGAGCATACAGGCAATATTTTGGCCTGGCCTGAAATATTCGTTCAAGGGTTGTGGATGTCAAATACTTCCGCCCGTATAAAAACAGCAGAAAACGTATTTGTGTTCCCTAACATCCCTGCTCAGGATACAATAGCTAAAGAACGAATTTCGAAAATACTTTCAGTCCAAGTTGAGAAGAGAGGAATGTTTATTTACAAAGAAAACGTATTTTAGATTTATTGGCCGTGACAACTACATGTTCATTGTATCGACCGTTTTTTGCTCTGAGATTTGTATCGTTTGTAAGAAAATTTATTAAGATTTCTCAGTAGGATCTCTGTACAGTTTATAACTATTAATATTTCAATTTAGACCGGAAAACTTTACATTTACCTAGTCACAAAAAAGATCGATCAGTAACACATTACGTTTATCATTACAATGATTTTAACCAGCTACTCATATTTTGGACACCCTCAGAACACTTTAAATCTCACAAAACTAAAGCAAAAAGAACGAAGAATTGAAATAAAGGACTATTTATGCCCGAAATCACCTAACACGCCTTGAAATTTCGGACAGCGGTTTAAAATGCATGTGCGTCCGAAATCACCCCGAAGTACGGGGTGAATTCGGACACTACTTTTTGTTTTCTCAGGAAAACCTGCGTTGGCGTATATTTTTCATTTGTAGGGTATTGCATTAATTGGATATATACCTCATTATTAGGATGATAAACAATACAATTTAAGATTCCATTCGTGAGTTAAGACGAAAATAACCTCAAAACCGTCCGAAATCACCCCGTTTGACGGTACCAAAATGTGTCCCCATGAATTCAAACTTATCTTCATGTTGTGACCTTTCCTAAACTTAAAGAACATGACTTAAATGTATTCATCAACTAATGTCATTCCAAGCCATCTCTCCAATGACATCTCAGAATATATCGTACTCTTTAATCAAACAACTTGTCTCCTTTCTCCAAGTCTTCCCAGCTGAAACTTTGCAACATCTCTGTAAACACACTCTTTTGTTAGAATCACCCGGAAGAACTGGAGATATTTCTGTGGATTATTTCCTGTTCTTTATTCAAGTAATACTGGTGATGGTCTCACACTCAAATTGTGGCTTTGCTGGAGATTTATATGCCCTCTCCATTACAACCGCTAAATAACCTCATAATCATATTAAGAGATCTGTAAATTTCCTTTTCTATATGTTTATATGATTACCACAATGAAGATCTATTCTTATTATGAATACCTAGGTACTTAAAGAGATCCCCTTGAAGAACGTTCACCCCATCAACACAATACTGAAATGAGACAGGACGCTTTCTATTTGTGAAACAGAGAACCTGACTTTTCACACTGTTTACCAATATAACATTGCCAAATGTCCATCTTATCTTACAATATTGTCAAGGTCTTTTTGCAGTTACACACAATACTGAAACTTACTTATTACAAAGAGCCTCATAACTTATTTCAGTTCATTATTCATATTGTTTATACACTGACTGACAGAGCAAATGCAACACCAAGAAGGAGTGGTCAGAACATTATGCCAATTGCAGGGTAGACTGACATCACTGAGGTATGCTCATGATGTGAAATGCGCCGCTGTGCTGCGCACGTAGCGAACGATAAATGGGACACGCGTTGGCGAATGGCCCACTTCGTACCGTGATTTCTCAGCCGACAGTCATTGTAGAACGTGTTGTCGTATGTCACAGGACACGTGTATAGCTAAGAATGCCAGGCCGCCGTCAACGGAGGCATTTCCAGCAGACAGACGACTTTAAGAGGGGTATGGTGATCGGGCTGAGAAGGGCAGGTTGGTCGCTTCGTCAAATCGCAGCCGATACCCATAGGGATATGTCCACGGTGCAGCGCCTGTGGCGAAGATGGTTGGCGCAGGGACATGTGGCACGTGCGAGGGGTCCAGGCGCAGCCCGAGTGACGTCAGCACGCGAGGATCGGCGCATCCGCCGCCAAGCGGTGGCAGCCCCGCACGCCAAGTCAACCGCCATTCTTCAGCATGTGCAAGACACCCTGGCTGTTCCAATATCGACCAGAACAATTTCCCGTCGATTGGTTGAAGGAGGCCTGCACTCCCGGCGTCCGCTCAGAAGACTACCATTGACCCCACAGCATAGACGTGCACGCCTGGCATGGTGCCGGGCTAGAGTGACTTGGATGAGGGAATGGCGGAACGTCGAGTTCTCCGATGAGTCACGCTTCTGTTCTGTCAGTGATAGTCACCGCAGACGAGTGTGGCGTCGGCGTGGAGAAAGGTCAAATCCGGCAGTAACTGTGGAGCGCCCTACCGCTAGACAACGCGGCATCATGGTTTGGGGCGCTATTGCGTATGATTCCACGTCACCTCTAGTGCGTATTCAAGGCACGTTAAATGCCCACCGCTACGTGCAGCATGTGCTGCGGCCGGTGGCACTCCCGTACCTTCAGGGGCTGCCCAATGCTCTGTTTCAGCAGGATAATGCCCGCCCACACACTGCTCACATCTCCCAACAGGCTCTACGAGGTGTACAGATGCTTCCGTGGCCATCGTACTCTCCGGATCTCTCACCAATCGAACACGTGTGGGATCTCATTGGACGCCGTTTGCAAACTCTGCCCCAGCCTCGTACGGACGACCAACTGTGGCAAATGGTTGACAGAGAATGGAGAACCATCCCTCAGGACACCACCCGCACTCTTATTGACTCTGTACCTCGACGTGTTTCTGCGTGCATCGCCGCTCGCGGTGGTCCTACATCCTACTGAGTCGATGCCGTGCGCATTGTGTAATCTGCATATCGGTTTGAAATAAACATCAATTATTCATCCGTGCCGTCTCTGTTTTTTCCCCAACTTTCATCCCTTTCGAACCACTCCTCCTTGGTGTTGCATTGTCACTGTCAGTCAGTGTATATACCAGAAAATAAAGGTCTCATAATACTGCCCTGTGGGAGCCAATCCAATAATAGTTACAGGATCAAATAAAGCTTCACCTACTCTAATGCTCTGAGTTCTATATTTTAATACACCAGACGTGGCCAAATTTTAATGGTCAAACGTATATTTCTATCTTTATGTAAATTATCAACCTTTATAGCCTAATCCTTGAACTTGTTTGGTGGAGTTACCACTTGGGATATCCCTGTCTACACTACTGAATTTTTTCATATAGTGGCTACAGTGGGAACCACAATGTAATTTCATTATTCATATGGTTTTGTGTCAATTTTGTTAGTGAACATGTTCTGTTGGTTATTGTCCATATCTGCATATTGTTTCTGTATGGAAGTAAACAATGTGACCTATTGTTAAGACTGTGCATTCTGTAAGTTACACGCATTATTGATAATGTTCACGAGTTCAGTTCACATTTCTTCAGAGTGGTTCTAGAGAATTGTAAAATTTTTGAGGTTATAGGGAGACAAAAGGACCTTTCGCCAAGAAAAGCACTGTCAGAGAGCTACTTTGGAGAAACGTTATTCACAGCAAGAGATAGATTCTAGATTGCAAATATCACAGCAAACTGTAAGTGGAATTTTAAAATGTGAAGATAAAGGAAGAAAAAATGTCAACAACGTGTTGGATACTGCGGGCGAAAGAAGAAACTAACCCCAAGGAGGAAGAAAAAATGATTAATTTGTCAGTAAACAACCGCAATGTTACTAGTTCAGATTTACGTAAGAAATTAGATAAGTATGGTTCATTGGTACCAGCCAGAACTGTGAGGGGAGAGCTGTTTAATGCTGGAATGAAAGCAAGACGACCTCAAGGAAAGGGGAAGATTACTCCTGCTATGGCTGCAAAGAGGTGCCAGTGGGCCAAGACTCTCGAGAAGTGGTCATCTGATGAATGAAAACAGGCAAGTCCATGACAATTACTGTAATTCCTAAATTATCACTCACTATTCCATTTTTTTACCCAATCTAAGTGATGTAACCGTATAGTACAGTAAATGAATGAAATTTTGCTAGGTTTATGTGTTTTATTATTTCAGGTTTGTTTTAGTGACGAATCGGTATTTCCTGTCGAAGAAGAGACAAGTCAATATGTCAGAAGTAAACGGGAAGCATTTCATCCAGGATGAGTGAAGCAGAGAGTGAAGCATCCAACTTCAGTGATGGTCTGGAGTGTGTTCTCTTGGTACGGCTGTGGACGATTATATGTTGTAGAAGGAACTATGAGACGTGAACAGTATAGTATTAAGAACCAGTTTGGTAGCTCAGGTGCAAGAGTGGTTTGGCCAAAGTGAATTTGTTTTTACGCAGGATGGGCCTCCTTGCCACAAAGCTTAGAAACAGTTCAGGCATGAACCCCATAGAAGATCCTTGGACGATAGCAAAGGAAAATCGGAAAAACAAATATAACGACAAAAAAACTTGATTGAGAAGATCGTTCAAATCTGGTGTCATGATGACGATTTAAAGAGTCAGGGTAAAATACTGATTGAGGGTATGCCCAGCCAAATCAAGTCACTCATGAAAGCTAAGGGGATGCATACCAAGTACTAAAGTCATCAACTTAAAAATTGGTAACATCTTATGTGTTCAATTCCCAATTTTTTAATGTTTAATACACTGATGAAATTGGAAATTGCACCACCCAGAAGGAGCGGTGCTACGTTGCTGCAATTGAACATGTAGGACGAGTGTTCGGTTGTGATTCGATGATTAAACTTTCAGGTCCCTCTGACCGCAAGTTTGGACAACAATCAATACAGTATGTGCCCACCACGAGCTGCAATACATTGATGAATTCGTCGTGGCATGGATTCAATAAGGCCCTGGATCGCGTCCTGAGGAATTGTGGCCCATGCTTGCTGCACTGCACGGGTCAGTTTTTCCAGAGTTGTGGGTGGATGAGGACGGTTGGCCAGTTGTCGACCCATCATGTCCCACACATGCTCAATAGGACTGAGGTCCGGGGATCTGGCGGGCCATTCTAAGGTTGTGATGTCGTGGAGAGCTTCTCTGGAGATGCGTGCAGTGTGAACCCGGGCACTGTCCTGCTGAAACATCCCATTAACAATGTTCGCCATCATAGGGACAACCACTGGATTGAGTACCCTATCAACAAGCACTAATTGTGATTTCACAGTAAAGCCAATAGCTCCCCAGACCATAATGCTTGGTGTTGGCCCTGTGTGCCTCTCGACAATACGATCCGGGTGGACCCTCTCCCCGGTACGTCGGCGCACACGATTCTGGCGATCACTGCAGGCAAGACAGAAGCGCGATTCATCACTAAAGACGACCCTATGCCATTCGTCGACCCACGTCGATCTTTCTCGACACCAGGCCAGCCTTACAGGTCGCTGTTGTGGGGTCAATGGAACACCTTCTACCGAGCTCGATAGCTGCAGTCGCTTAATTGCGGCCAGTATCCAGTATTCGGGAGATAGTAGGTTCGAACCCCACTATCGGCAGCCCTGAAAATGGTTTTCCGTGGTTTCCCATTTTCACACCAGGCAAATGCTGGGGCTGTACCTTAATTAAGGCCACGGCCGATTCCTTTCCACTCCTAGCCCTATCCTGTCCCACCGTCGCCATAAGACCTATCTGAGTCGGTGCGACGTAAAGCAACTAGCAAAAAGAAAGGAACACCTTCTGCAGGGACACGGGCTCGTAAGCCAGCTGCACGCAGGCGATTACCAACTGTTTGTTGTCTAACGTAGGGTGCTACAGCTACTCGAATTTGCGCTGCTGTTGCATAGGGTTCCATCCAGGCCATCCGAATGATGCGGCGATCCTCTCTCACAGTTGTCCGTCTCGCTGGGATTGTGCCAAGTCTACGAGTGTGGGTACCTTCATTCGACCACTGCTGCCATACACGTTGTACCGTAGATGCCTGTCGGCCAACACGTGCAGCTACAGTACTTATCGATAATCCAGCCTCACACAGCCCAATTATCCGAGCCCTCTCAAACGGCAACAGTTGTTGACAGCGTGCTCTTCTCTGTCGTCGAGGCATGTTTGACGGGGAACACATCACTGCAGAGACTACAAGTCAACTACGCTACACCAGAGTCCGTATACTGGAGTTGATTCCTCCGCGACCAATCACGTGGGGAGACCTGTAGCAACAATCCAATGGGTCTGAAACTTTGATCGCTTCCATACCTACATGGCATCGTTCCATATCTTGAAAATCAGCACAAACGACAAATGCCTTCATGGTGAAGCAATTTCCATTTTCTTAAGTGTAATTTGGCCACGTCTTTATAGTCACCAATTCAGCCAGTATTTTACCTATCCTAACCGCACTAATTTTTGTCAGTAGTTTCCCGATATCTGCCCTATCAATATCCTTAGATATGTAAGTCGTGATACATTTCACCACCTGAATCCAATATATCTGCCATATACTGCTGTAATCTACAAGATGAGCTTCAGTGGAATAATGTTTCCGAAGCTTGAACTATCTTCTATCGAACCAGTTGGTAATTTCGTAAATGTGTATAATATAATCAGAAAGAATGCATTCCAAGAGCTTGCACGCAACACCAGTCAAAATGACTCGTGTGTAATTATTGGCTTTATGATTAGCACATTTTCTTTATACACCGGGCGCTTCTACACTAATTATTCACTCATCTGGTATAGCTGCTTCATACATACACTAATCAATATCTCATAGAATTTACTTTCGTACATGCCCAGAAATTTTACCAATTCCAGCAGCATTTCTAGTTTAAAATTGTTGGATATTATTTTCAACGTCTTTTTTATAGTAGGGCCATATGGACGTTGCAAAGTAGTATCAAAGGATTGGATAGAATTGCCAACTGCATCAGGTACTGGAAAAGGACATGACCATACCATTGGTGACATATCCTATGCCACAAGTGACGAGTGCGATGCCAGTTTGCTGATGAACGATGTATTTTTTTACATAATGCAGGACTGTGATGCCCATCGACTAATAGTGTATACACATTCACACGTTGTATAGTTGCTACTCCATACCTTACTCAGCCTGTCGACATTCAAAACCGTACATAGCAACAAGACATAATAACATGCAGTATATTCTGGACTTCAGACGTAGTGTTATCCTTCAGTCACAGAGTGTGCCTGTGACTTCCCTTCATCTCAACCATGCTGCCTTTTTCATAATTCGAACTTTAACATCTACCCAACTATCAGTCTGTAGGCAAGATCCTAGGTACCTGAGTCAAGTTGGATGGAGCCATTAGATGGTTCAGATGACTCCAGGTATTCATTCTTCCTGCTGTTCATTCTACGGTTGTATTATGAAAAAAGGTATTCAATCTTCACTTCGATGCCGCAGTCCCATTCTCGATCTATAAGCAAGTGCAACATCATCTGCATATGAGAGAGTCCATAGGCAACTCTGGCACTGAACAAGCTTGTCAGCCAGTTGATAATGAGTTCCTTAAATTGCTACAATTTCCAGAAGTTTGCTGGAATGTCATTTGGTCCTGGCGCTTGTTGGTTCTTCATACTCCTAATGGCACTGATCAGTACCTTTGATGTGATGCATAAGATGGGACTTATCATCAGGAATAGGGCGATGTGGTAATTCTGTGCAGGAAATCTCTACAAATGTTGTTGCCAATGTTTGAGGATTTCTTGTTTGTCCTGTGTTCACTGATCATCTTTGCCTCTAATGCACACAGAGCGCTCAATACCTGTGTCAATTTTTGTCAGCTGGAAAATAGTTATTTTCTCCTTCCTTTGAGTTCAGTGGTGTACAGTGATTATCAGAACTATACCGACAAAAATTCAAGGATGCTCTTCGTGTTATTTTAAGAATAATGGTTCAATCAGACTGACGGGGAAAATTATTTTTGAGAAAATGGTTTTAAATTGTTACTTACGGGTGCGTGATTAAATTGATGAGCTGCTGCCGTGCTTCAGGGAAGACAAGTGGAACGACCATCCACCTAATTACTGCTGCCATTATCAAGAACTCCACATGTCTTGCCCTACTCGCCGCTATCAACACTCATGTAATCGGCCTTGTACTTTCGCTGCAGCCTCGCTTAGCGCCCGACCTGCTGGACAGCTCATCGCACACTGATCTACCACTGGGTTACGTCACTCGCTCCGTCACAATCTGATGTTTCTAGAACCCATGTGCGCTTCTATCACGAACTTTCTGTGATGTAATAAATTCGTTCCCCGATTCCTCGGTCTTGAGTCCAGCGCTAATACCGAGTGAGGTTGGAGGGTCGTAGAAGGCGTTCCCAGTATTCTGCCGGGAAACTCTGTTTTTTGAACACATTGGGTGAGCAACAGAGTGCTTTACTTATTATTATCATTATTGTTTGCCTAATGGACTTTGGCAGTCAGGGCCTTAAACTTACCTTCGTATCTATGGCCGGTTTTCAGTTTTACATGAGTGTTTCTTTCCAACAAAATATGACCTCCAATTAATCAATAGACTCAAGAGTTTTTGAATGATTGAACACGAGGCCTGGACTCAACAACCTTTACTATGAACTGACTCTGTACTCTGCATCTCAAAGTGCTTGGCGACTCCCACTGTTGTGATCCCGTACTTGCCCCTCCCTACTGCCTTCCTCCTCCTCTTGTTTATTTTGGAAACTGTGTTAATTTATTCTGTTACGCTGAGGGTTGCAGTTTGCTACGGCCTTTTGAATTGCCTCATTTAATACATTCTGTAAATTGTCTAGGGATTTCTTGTAAATACATTATTCAGGATGATTGTTTTATTAATGTGCCATGTTACGGAATGCTACGTTGTGTTTTGGGTTATCTTTTAAGCGGAAAGAATATATGGTCTTGGTTAAAATGTATTATTATTCTTATTCCTTCCATTGACCTCTCATTGGTCCCAGCCTCTTTCTTACTGGATAGCCTGCCCATGAATCTTTATTAATTATTACGTCATATAATTTGCTGTCTTCTATGAATTGCTGCATATTGAAACATGTTTGATTCGATATACACTCACAATCGTAACACAAGGGTAGGGAGGGGTTGTGGATTGTATGATGCAGACAGAGATAGCGCTTCGCGCATATGCAAAAATTCCTCATACGACTTGAATAGGATCGTCTGTAACATGCAATATTCATTTATTAAATAGCCGTAACAGCACACACAGTTGAAGAACACACTGTATTTAAGACACACTTGTCAGTCAAGGAAAGCACCAGATTGTTTCTCCTCTCGTCTGTATGTCGCAGTAATATTCTATATTAATTAACATTAACATTCCTTCACCCACAACATTGTAAATTCAATGAAATACTAAACGAAGGAGTCAATACGCCCAACGGTTTAATTACAGTAGATGTTCAATATGGCCCCCTCGTATTTTGGTGCATAGTTCACAATGTAGTAGTGAGTGACTTTTGGAGTCTGTCCAGGATGTGTAGTGAGTGGCGAACGACTTGGAAAGCTGCCTGTATTCTTGGTACAAGTACGGCTTCTCCTTCTATGGGGATCACATTGTAGTCAATTTGTGGAGAACAAATTGTACACTGCCTACTGGAGCTTGGAAGCTACTATGCGAAATGAACGAGAAACTTATGCATTCGCACCGAGCATTATATTTGCCTCCCACTTTTCACTTCCCATCCCTTGCCTACTCTTACGCACAGCAAGGGGCAGCGGCTGACTCTCTGGTATAGCAAATACAGTAAATACTTCATTTCCTCAAAAAAGAAACATTTCCCCGGCAATCCAACAGCACCATCATCCTCAACATTACACGAAGAGCTTCCCTGATTTCCTTGTCAGTACAGTTCTGATACGCCTTGTACACAGGTAATTACAGTGAGTGCGCCTCGATTCAGCGGCAGATTTCATAGCCACACGTTCGGCAAAGAAAATTCTTTCTCTGTGTTCTGGAGTCTTTTGTGAAAGCCAATTTAAATACAGTATGCCTTTGTCTTTTCCTACACCTCTTCTTAGATTGGAATCATCCATAAGAACGTTTGATTTTCAATACAGTAGGAACAACGTTATGTCGTACCCAAGTTTACAGTGACGGTTGCAGTGAATGATCTGTAGACTGTATCCACATGTTGTCAATTGCATTCAGGTCAACGAGAGGAAAATTTATGCTATCTGCTAGGGTCTCCTTCTAGTATTTAAGCTTCCATTACTTGACCTTCTCGGGGGCATTTTTCCCTCCACCTCTACGATGCATTAAATCCGCTATGCCTACCTTATGCAGAGGTGGTACACAGTCAAATGATATGACATTCACATCCTTTGTTAGTCGGAGATCACGGTACTGAACAACGATAAGGTCAATTTGCTTGCTGCAGTCACAAATGAAACCTAAAATAAGAGTTCCATCATCATATCACATACCGAAAGTATTACCACCATGGCAGCTATAACAATTCTTAGTGTGACCAACATGCGCATTAAGGTCACCACAGAGAAGTGGAAACTCATCTTCAGGACACGCTACAATATGATCTGGTAGCTCCTGCCAATGCTGTTCCTTATCCAGTTTATCACAGCCTGATTGTGACAAAGAAAACACAAGTTCGAGAAGATGAAATGTCGAGTTTAATTAACAAAAGACTGTCTGAATAGCGTTGAACCTCAGCAACTCAATCTTTCAGGCGTGTGCACACAATGAAGTCAACACCATTCCTGCTGGATGTAACCTGGCAGATGTCGTGAGATTTCTGGCGTTTCCAAAGCAAGCAACTTACTATCTAATTAACATAGCTACTCTTCAATTCTAAACCGGACTTACATTATCCTAATTACAACAGGTTGAGAGAAACAATAGAATTAACTACATTTCTAAGCAGATATCTCTTCTACAATGAAAAGGTTAAGTAACAACAAAGTAAGAATGATATTTACTAATAAAATAACTATTCTACAATAATTCTAAGCCACATTTAGATGTATCCTAATTACAAAACTGAAGCAAAAACTATTCCTAAACTGTAAAAGTAAATTTTCATTGACTATGTATATAACATTTTAGTTTCCTTGGTTTATTAAAGAGTCAAAAAGGTGGAAAGTTAAAATGTAATTATCAGTCACAGAACAGTGGCCAGTTATAATCATAAACTGAAGCCTTACAAGTGAAAGTTAATTAAACATAACCTACGGCATATTGTTTATTTGATGGTTTCTACCATTTCCCTTTCACACCGACAGATATAGGTCGTATGGCGATGATGAGCTAAAAAATGTTAGGAGTGGGAAGGAACCAAATGTGGCCTTAATTAAGGTACAGTCGCACCATTTGTTTGCTGTGAAAATGTGAAACCATGGAAAAACATGCATTTCAGAGCTGTCGACAGTGGGTTCGAACCCAGCATCTCCCGAATGCAGGCCGATAGCTAAACGGCCAGTTGCTCAGTACCACAAAGAAGCAATTGCTTGAATTCCTTCTTTTCCAATACTTATTGTTAAAGTATCTTAACATATAATTTCAAACAATACGTTAACCCCTCAGCGTCGCAGCCATTTAAAGAGCTTCCTACCTCGCATCCGGATGAGATTTCAACTACGTGCGACTGAAATACATTGATTCACTTCAAGCGTTACTACAAGTATAAGAGAAGCCCGATATTCATGAAATTTGGAATTCCTTATGATAGAACATGCAGATAATTATATAATTGTTTCACATTTCCTTAGTAATTTAGTTTCGAGACAGAGAACCAAGTCACACTCCTGGCATCATTTCACCGACGTCTTCTTTTCGCCGTGTTTTGAACATACTATACAACGTCTCTGAGGTTTGGATTTCTCACCCTTGGCTGATAATTTCCTGATAAAATATCTTTCCTGCAACCTTGGATCTGTATTATCTGATGCGCGCCGGCTTTGAATATTTCGTTCCCCGCCCGAGCGAGCGTATTTTGTAAACAAACCTTCCATCAGCTGAACCCCATAAGATAACTGCTCAATGTTTGCCCCTGAGACTTGCCTGAATATTATTAGAGAATTCAGGAATCAGAATTCACTGTTGAAAACTTTCCTTGGACTTGTATAATTATCCATAGCCTAACACACGAAATTTCGAAGTACTGGTTCCTCCTCATCGTCACTCTCATCATTTACCACTGCATCCGTTACAGCCAAATCATCTATTTCATTATCACTGCTGGTAATACTATCACTACTACTTCCGACTAAACTTTCATCTGAATTATACAATATTTCAAGCACGTTACTGTCAGTCAAACCACGGCTGAAGCTAGCCATTGAGAGCGGCGCGTCACACGGACTGCTCAAGCTGCAGCGAAACCGAAAAGAGCAGGATGAAACTGAATGAGGTGAATAACATTTATGACGAAAAAAACCAACTCGATACATATTTCAGATAAAAGTTCGAGACATCGTCTTTCAAACGAGATATATACCATGAACAACTGGTTCTCGTATCGTATGACAGAAAGCAGCACTAACTCTTGCCTGCACAGTGCGCTCGTGGAGAGTTACGAAAATATTACAAGCTGAGAAATAAAGACAAATATAATAAATAAACCGCACTCTTAATGTAAAATTAGAGCAAAGAACATCACGCGAAAAGACAAACTTCTCAGAATATCATTTCTTTATTTTATTATGTGGGAAAGAATGAGGCACACAGACTTCTTTTAAAGCAGAGATTAGTGCTCAGACTTACTTGACAAATACTTATCCTTGCAAAAACAACTTCATTTTAAAGATTTTCAATTCTTATTTACTACACTGATAAACACGAAAATGTCTCCTTGGAAACAAAACAATTTGCATATCCGTAACTCGAAAACTCTTCACGCTATAGCCGTAAATGCGAAACCACGTATGGGTCTATACCGCGTAAAGAGTTCGGCACTGAAGGGTTAAAAGTAAGTCTTTATTTTAAAAATTCGGTGTTCACAGTTTGCCAGATTTACATGCACATTCGGACATAAGTTTTCATATACATGTGCAACATCCTGCGATACATGGGGTTACTTTGAAAAAGTAAAGAGTAAAGTAGAACCCCCAAAGCACATCTTTCAAAATTCTATGCAAAGCATGCTTTCCTCCCTTGAAGTCGAGATGGGCTGCCTACCAATGCTCTTCGGTTCTAGGATCAAGGTTAGCACTTACTTCTTCGCACCTTCTCTGTATGCCTTTCACCAAGAATCCCTTTAGGAGACTTATCAAGCATATCGGCATTTCAATTACGATAGACCATGCTTCCAAGTTTATGCTTATATTCTTCCATCAAAATCCGAAGGAACCTCACACAAGAACCCTACTCAGAAAAAATGCCAACCATTATTCTTGAGGTGATCAAGCCAACGCATGTTGAACCCAACAGAACTTCCAAACCAAACCAAACCCTATGGCACTACAGCCCTTGAAGGACCTTGGCCTACCAAGCGACCGCTGCTGAGCCCGAAGGCCTGCAGATTACGAGGTGTCGTGTGGTCAGCACGACAAATTCTCTCGGCCGTTATTCTTAACTTTCTAGACCGGGGCCGCTATCTCACCGTCAGATAGCTACTCAATTCTAATCACGTAGGCTGAGTGGACCTCGCATCAGAACTTCAGTTAGAGTAAAACACTCAAAAGCAATTCACTTCAGCTAACATTTGTTGACAATGTGAACATTCAGTACAACACAATACAGCAAACAAATTCTCCTACTGAGGTACGGAGAAAAAGAGACAACAATCAAGAAATAGGTTTAACACAATAGTTCTATGAACTTTGACTGTCCTATATATACACAGATCTATCCATATTAAGAAACAAATTATCCACTTAAAATCACAGCAATAGAACCCGCTTTTGGGTGGTTAGGCCGTGTGCATTATGCAGAGTTTCGTCCAGACGTGCCATTTGGACTCATCAGCTGGAATGGCACGCCCCTCCAGGACTCTGCTTAGCAGTGGCAGACCAAACTGTGTGGCCCCGCCGAGTTAGCAAATCAAGTTTGCTAACCTGCTACAGGAGAAATCATTTCTCCGTTCAAAAAATGCTCCCCCATTGGAGATACAATGTCAAAAAAGGCTTTCACAGCCGCAGATCTTAAAATCACAGCAATAGAACCCGCTTTTGGGTGGTTAGGCCGTGTGCATTATGCAGAGTTTCGTCCAGACGTGCCATTTGGACTCATCAGCTGGAATGGCACGCCCCTCCAGGACTCTGCTTAGCAGTGGCAGACCAAACTGTGTGGCCCCGCCGAGTTAGCAAATCAAGTTTGCTAACCTGCTAAAGGAGAAATCATTTCTCCGTTCAAAAAATGCTCCCCCATTGGAGATACAATGTCAAAAAAGGCTTTCACAGCCGCAGATCTTTTGAAATTATCCACTTATTTGAAGATAAACCGATGTCCAGAATTATCCCATGGAATATTTGGAAGCTAATACTCAGAGAAGTGTAAGAAAACACTAGTAAATTGCAGGGTATACGCTGTAAACGGGAATCATGGATCAAAGGTATCTGGGCACCCAACGCTCATGAGTCAATTTATCTCCAAAGGGAAGAGACTGATTTGGATCAAACACATTTCAATGACACTTGGGTGAATTATCAATTAACAAATAGTAAATGTAATGATTACATTATTTTACTGTTAAACCAATTATAGCATTAACATTAACAGCTAAAAGAAAAGTTAATTGTTAATAATGTAGAATGACAGAGTGTAAGCACTGTACACCTTAAAGTTCTACACAACAATTTATTCTGAAAATGCAATTATCACACCACACATAGGATTTCTACAGAATATATTATTAATTCTAATACCAGTTCTGATTTCCTTAATAAACATTGAGGAGTGATTGATTATGCTGCAAACGTCACTAAAGTTTACAATGTTGACCTTGTAGAATTACAGCTGACTGAAGGAGATGATGGTCGAATACAAGGGATAGATACCTCACGGGAGGACTTCGATGGTGGGAATAGCTACTCTGCGCCAGTTGAAAATGATGGGGGTGATCCCAATGAACTGGGACCCGTCGAAGATGTGTCTCTTATAGAAGAGATACTCGACGACGGTCCTGACAATATAGGCTCCATAGTCGGTGTAATTGAAGACCCAGCGGCCAAAAAAGACGTTGCAGATACAGTCGAGGAAATCTTTAAAACTTATCCAGACGTATTCAATGATAAGCACGGAGAGATCTGAGATTTTAGATACCATCTGGATGTTAAGGATACTTCCACATACAAGAAACGACCCAATCCCCTACCACAGGAATACAGAGCAGAAGCAAGCACGCTAATTAACCAAATGGAACCATCGAGGGAATATATAATACTTCCAGCTTGATGACATACTTCGAAGGAGACGCATAAAGAAAATCCTGATCGAATTTTCTCTATCCTGTACCGGAAACACTGCAACGTGGAAACAAGTTCGAAGTATGTGTGTTAAACTTTGCGCGAGGTGGAGGATAAGCAGCCCACCGAAGTCGCTGACGTGCACAGCAGTGAAGTAGCTGCTTCGAGATAGCTTCAAGCAGCCAGGCATGACGGTAATGCTCTGACCCATGTGTAAAAGTATACTTGGAGTTAAGATGATGATATTTGTACACCGCCAACGTGGAGGCTATCATAACAGATACAATCTTTCAAATTTTTGAGAGAATCCACCACGTACTTTGGGAGTTATACAGGTGGATTATATCCACGTTTCTAGATGCTTTATCGGCTCCAGGTATAAAAGGAACGCGATCGAGACTGCAGGGTCGAAGGACGAGTTGACTGTCGTATCGGAAGGACGTGCGTGCCTCTCGCTCCGCTTTCTCTCTCCTTGCCAGGCACACAGTACTTCTTAAGTGCTAACCAGGCTGCTGCACTTATAAGTATGACTTCGAAAGAGCTTTTGTCTGAGCTGAGCACTTCCAAGTGCTCGCTTTTCTCTTTCAGGAGTTTATTTTCAGGAGGACCATGATGGAGAAGCCGCCGCCGACACTACCAGTGAGACTGGTCGACCACGACCATGAGGGAGCCTTCGAGAAGCTACAAGACGCGCTCTACATGATGGAAGCCCCCCCTTACGAACGCCCGGGGCTGGTGGTGTTCAACCGGTGGGGGAGGACAACCATCAGGGGACGCTCCGAGTATTCGACCACCTCAATGCGACCGCGGAGCCCATTGGGGAGCCACTCCTGCAGATCATCGGCCATATGGTCCCTGCCTGGGCGATCATCATTCGCCCTAATGACGCAGCAAGCTTCAAGGTCTACGAGGAGCGCGCGTTCCAGCAGTTCCAGGTCACCCGGCTACCAGGACTCAGGGGGCACCTGGACGTCTCAGGCTACCAGGAGGCAGCCACGCAGACGGAGCCAGGGATGGATAACGACGGCGGCGCTCCCGAGCGCCGCGACCCCAGTTGGAAAGCTGTACTTTACGTAGTACACGCAGACCAACAAGGCCGCCAACGAAGATCGTCGACCACCTATCAGGGCGAAGTGGTCGCAGACGGAGGCCTACCAGGAAGGGCCTGTTACCCGGGTGCAAACCAGGAAAGCGCCCGTGATGGTGGAGAGCAGCACAGCAGTGGAGAGGGACGCCCCCTGCTGCCCAGCCCCAGCCTGCCTGCATGTCTGTCGAGTTGCAGACCTCGATGTGCGCCCCTCAGGACAGGGAAAGCAGTCGAGTGTTAGCACCGACTGACGCCGCCGACGCCAGCCAGGAGAAAGAAGAAGAGGGCGACGCAGCGGAGACACCAGCTACCCCGGGGTCACCAGGCCGGGAGGAGGGCCACCAGGACGAGGCCTCCTCCCCTGCTGAGAAGAAACCTCCGGGAAGAAGAAGACGACGACGCCGGACCAGGAAGCAGAAGGCGCCGCCGGCCCAACAGGAGAGGGCCGCTCTGCTGCAACCCAGGACAGCTCCCAGGACGGCAGCCGAGCGAGGAGCCAAACAGGAGAGGACCTCAACGGGTAGCGGCAGTCAGGTGAGACTTAAACGTCCCCCTCAGCAGCTCTTGCAGTGTTTCCGCTGTCTGAGGTGAGGCCACAGTCAGGTCAGCTGTGGGCTCCAAGTGAGGTGCAACCGCTGTGGTGGTGATCACCACTACACGTCCCGCGCAACACTTAAGGAGGCGCCGGTGTGCGCCAACTGCTCGGGGTCCACCCGGCCTCCCATCGCAGTTGCCCTGTCTACCGGGCCATGGTGCGGGCAGAGAGGAAGGAGGACCGGCGCCATGACCCACCCCCTTCCAGGAGGCCCCCTCTTCGGCGGGCTTGGCCTCATTCTCCGGGATCGAAGACTGGGTACGAGGGACCCCAAGGAGGTGGCGCCGTTCGGCAGGCCCTAGTGGTACTCGGCGAATGGCTCCGCAGCCGGCAAGGCCCGCGCTAGTCACAGCAGTGCCCAGACGAACTGATCCCCTGGCAGACGGAATGGCGATGAATGGGTTTATGACTTGTGCATGTTACCTCTTTCTAACTAACACTACCTCTGGACTTTTCCAGCCCACATCCTTGCATGTGCTATCACAAGATGTCAGGTTTTACATGTAGGCTATTTCTCTTTTCTGCCTATGTGTTTTTCCCTGACCCTTCAATACCAAACTTTAACACTATCCAACCAACACAAACCTCCTCTGGTAGCGTGTCTGACATGGAAACAGGCAGATACTCCTTGTATCACTTCCCACTCTTCCCTGCTATCTCTTTCTTCTTAGAAATAATAGCATGTCGGAGGCCATGTAGACTGAGTCGATGGTCACACGGGGGAAGCGGGCTTTGCCCCCCCCCCCGATATAAAACAAAAAAGCTACAGGGTCAATAATACTCCACTGTCGCTGCGATACGGGCGATGGGTGGAGGTCTACATGTGCGTCAAACCAAACCTAAGGTCGGACGAGACTTCGCATCTCGAGTGCTCGGTTCCAGCAGAGGCAGAACTTTATAATTTTCTTCAAGTGCCATGTTAGGACTTGTGTTTCAGTGATAAACTGAAGGAACATAGAATTTTTCTCGTTAGTGTTGTAACCCTTCCAAGAGCTACATTTGAACTTGCGTTCGAACTTGTGCTTCGTAAACAAACTTTGGGACATGGAATATTTCCGAGTGTCTCATTAGAAGTTGTGTTTTGCGACAAGCTGTGGGAACATAACTTTTCTTGTGAGTGTTGTAATTTTCCAAGTACCACACTGAACTTGTGTTTCGCGACAAACTGTGACAATTAAAGTATTTCCGTGTATTACGTTTGAACTTGTGTTTCATAACAAATTGTGGGAAAGAATATTTCTGACTGCCACATTTGAAATTGTGTTTAAACTCGAGTGCCATATTAGAATTTGTGTTTTCCTCTAGTGAAGTTCCGAGAGAACATAGAATTTTTCAGTGCCATATTTGAACTTATAATTTCGACGTCATTATCATTTTTCACAGACAGCGGCAGACTCTTTGCAAGTGCAGTTTAACTTTAATGATCATTTAATGACATTGCTCAACAGTATTCAAGTACACGTAATTTTTGTTTAAGGACGGAATAGGACATTTCCGAGTGCCATTAAGTTTGCTTAATTCATCATGAACATGCTAAAATGTCTTGAACTTACACGGACTGTGCGTATTGCGCTCAATATAGTGTTCTGATGATAAACTGACGAAATCAGAAAGTTAGGAACTGTGGCGATAAAGATTAGTGACCTAATAGAACATCCCAGTCTGTCATTAGCGGATTCATGTCGGAACCTGACATTATAAATTGTACATAATTTTCTGAAGTATTAATTCGGCTGACTTACAACTTATTGTCCGATATAAAGTTTAATTGTTTTACTTTCAAGTGATAATTTATGAACCATTGTGATTCAACGAGCTGTTTAAATCAAAATTCGAGTGTCAATTTCATTAATATTTGAATTATATAACTTGCAATGAATGAATGCAATATTTAAAAGTCGATGTTGATTTAAATAACAGTGCTACAAGTGAGCTGAATGCCATACGGGGGACTTGTATGCGCGTTACGCCTCACCTCTCAGTATTATCGTCTGAGATCGAACCCCGCAACGTGTCCACATAGAAATTCGTGAGCTCCTAGATCCTCCAGAACTTCAAGAAATTCTAGAACATCGAGAACTTCACATCCAGGACGGGCGTGGTTCCTATCGAGATCATGTCCAGTAACCATTCCGGAGTCCGGAGATTCCAGCCTGCTACAACGCTTCAACTCAACTTGTATGAAAGGTGATATGAATTTGTTTCTAGTGAATAAAACCAAATTTTCAAAGATATATAAGTTCAATGAACTAATATCCCTCTCTGTACCAACTCCAATGTTTATGTGCCACATCCTTAAAAATATTCCGTGCTCTTCAAGCTAGTGTCACCGGCCCCAAAGACGGACATTCTTTTTACCGGTACAGTGTGTGCAATTTACACAATTTAGTAACACTAGCAGTTTCTGTCTATATCGTTGACTGTTAATAATCACAACCAACAATGACATGCAGTTATCTATACTGACAGGGCCGGATTTGCTAGCCGGAGTCTAAAAAAATCAGTGGGCGAATCACTTCAAGAATTATGGAAGGAAGCAGAGGGTCGTCTTTATCCTTCGAGCTCCATGTCTCTCAATTGTTCCAAATGATAACCCAGTTTTGAGGTTCGATAATAAGGGTGACAGACTAGCCCTTAGACGTAATGGCAAGTTAGCGGCAATAAGGGATGGCTTTGACATGTTCATTTCACAGCTACCTAAAGTGTTTGTTTCATACGAAAATACTACTGTGGGCGAACAGAAGGTTCGCTTTAGGGGAAAATACCCCCTTAAGTAGTATTTACCGACCAAACCAAGAGTAAAATATTGAATAAATGTATGGCTCATCTCGGATTTGGACACGGCTAATTTGTGCGTTGCTGAAGTTTGGAATGTAAACCAGTAAACGGACAGAGAGAAGTGAACCAGGGAAGGAATGTGGTATTGAAACTTGTCAAGGATATTGAGGGAACAGGGAGAAACATCACTACATACAACTTCTTCACCGAATTCACCCTTGTTAGCGAGCTTCTGAAAAAGAATCACAATTTCAGCAATGACTGCTGTGGTCTTTCTAAAATGACTGGAACATTCCTAGAGACTTAAGACTTGCTGATCCCATGCTCTGTACTCCTTGAACAGACCTATTCCCAGGAACTCAAGTTTTCATGCAGCATTTAATAATGGATCAGAAAACTCATGAGACTTAACCAGTTCTCCACTACACAAAATTGACGTGAATCTATGATGGATAGTTTAGTATAATTACTTACAAAAGATAAAAGATGATCGTTGAAGAGACATACGCAAGTGCCGGCCAAGAGGGTTATAACATGGATGGTAGATGGGGGAAGATGTAAATAATATACAAGGAGTCACGAAAATACAAAGACACAAGTGTATGAACAACAACTGGCTACTTTGGAGGTATTGAAATAAAGGACACAACAAGTTACAAAGAGTAGAGCATAAGAAATATCAAAAAATATTTCACAACAAATCACAAAGGAAATATTACAAAGATCAGTGATAGTGACATTAACATTTACAATTAGATTCATTAACAAACACAAAATTCCTAACCAACTGTACAATGAGAAATAAGGAACATTAGCAAGGATATCAGAAAAAAATAATAGCAGAAAACCGCTGACTTAGGGTGAAGACGACTACAAATGAACATAATCATCAACAATACAGTTTGTTGTCATGGTCCTACATGATTGAATCAATACTCCTAGAGTAGCCCAAAATGAATACATGAAACTCAAATTAATCTCCCACTACAAAAAATGCCACTAATTCTCCTTAGATCCATGCACGGTGATCTGTTCATAAAAAAGTTGCAAGATAAAGCACGGTATAGAGTGTCGCTACATATTGTTTGCGAATTATCTGAGATTGATTCAAAAATTTATAAAAATCAGGATCCTGATTCCTCTGGTAAAGTGTTACATAGAGAAACGTGTGTTATAAAAATGAGGAAACTTGTTGTAAGTTCACAAACGACAATATACACAATTAAAACATGTCTAAAAATATGTGTGAGAATAATGGTTAATTTTGGTGCAAACTTACATTGATACCCTTAAAACATTTTTAAAAATAGCCAATCAATCTATATACATGAACAAAAAGAATGTCTATGGCTAAAATTATTGTCTAAAGTTGCAAGTTCAAAGTATGAATGGAATGTGGTTTAAGGCAACTCAATTTGAAGTCGCATAATGGTTACTATGAACCTTACGTAGTTTAATCATTGAAAGATGACACTGAATATTCTTGTAGGAGGCTTGTAGTGTTATCATACATTGTACAGCTGTGTGACTGATGGAGTTGTTATTGTTATTAAACCCGTATTTGTACGGTGCGTCCACAGTCTCCTCATTTTTGTTGAAGAAGTGAAAAAAGGTTCACAACTGTGTGTGGCGTGTATGTCTTTACTAGCTGATGTGATAGCCTACTCTTGTACTATTAGTCAAATACGGACGCTAGTGCTCACAATTGGCTAAAGCTTGAATGTTGGAATCGACTATTGAGGGATGTGTGGTGAAGAATCTGTAATGAGAGGAGGGTAGAAGGATTTTACAATTAGAGAAACAAAGGTTAAATTTGTGTATTCATTTACTTAAACAATCAACCTTTCAGGTGTGTACTAGTTGCATTTGCAAAGTCAGACTGAATGACACACTTCTTGTATTGTATCTGTGTGGAATTGAGGGAACAGGATGTGGCGGAGGTGAGGAGATGAGTGAAGCATTGGGCTTATGCACTATTCGCTGTAGACTTAACATTTACAGCGATAATGGCACAAACTTCTTTGGAGCAGCTAAGGAAATCAAGGCCTTTCTGCAAAACAACCCTCAGAAAACCAACTCTTCACACACCTGCAGGCATGGGACAGACATGGCATTTCATTCCTCCTGTAGCACCACACTTAGGTGGAATATGAGAATCACCTCTCAGGAATGATGGATTCTTATCGCTTCACCAACGAAGAATGGACCACTCCTAAAACATGTACTCATATCCTCTCCCAAATACTTTTAGATGTGTTTTAATTGTGTAAACTGTCGTTTGTGAACTTACAACAAGTTTCCTCATTTTTATAACACACATGCTTCTCTATGTAACACTTCGACTAGAATAATCAGGATCCAGATTTTTATCCTCTAGGCATGAGATGACAGCTGATGATGCCCATGCAATGGGTGAAACATGTCCCCTTAAATTAGTATGACAAGATGTAAATCTTAATTTTAAAAACCCAATGTGTACTGAATAGGAGGATTTCAATGAACTTTTGTAACTTTTTTAAATTAATGTACATTTCAATATGGACCAGTCATGAAATTTGTAGCATATAATTATCTGAGATTGTTGTAAACAGCCCACAGAGTGAAATTTAAGTCAGCTGTTCATATTGGAGTTGAACCCTTTACACAAATAATAGATCAATGTTGTGTAGGAAACTATTAACTCATATTAAGACTATAAATCCAATCATAGATCAAGAAGGCAATCTTCAAGTTGGCAGAAGTCTGCACAGTACTCCAACACAAGTGGAGTGGAAACATTAGATATTCTGTATCATATCATCTCAAAAATATAATTGTGATGGCAGGACACCTCGAGTACTTCATCCTGGCACTCAACTCTCTGAAATACAAGTTTAGGATCTCAACAGCAAGGGGGACGGAAAGAAGTGTTCTAAGTTTAATGCAGATATCTCAGAACAATTAATGCAAAATACACAAACGGTCCATGTAACCTCAACGTACCTATTCCCATTCCAATTCTCATCAGAAAATGGTGTGAGATCGAACAAGACCAGACTGCCCAGCTACCAAGGCTGTCTACACAGACATTATATCTGATCTCATCACAACAACACATCCCTCCGCACTGTATTGACTTAGTTCTCATAGAGGTCAACCCCTGAACATGTACAGCGATAATGGCACAAACTTCTTTCTGCAAAACAACCCCCAGAAAACCAACTCTTCACACAACTGCAGTCATGGGACAGACATGGCATTTCATCCCTCCTGTAGCACCACAATTCGGTGGAATGTGGGATGCAGCTGTTAAGAGTCTGGTATATCACCTCAGATGAGTGATGGATTCTTATCGCTTCAACAACAATGAATTGACCACTCTTACAACACATACCACATCCTCTCGCCAAAGCTAAGTGACGAGTCTTTTGACACTTCTTACCTAACTACATCCCATTTCCTTATAGGAGAGCCAATTACTATACACCTTGACCATGATTATACTTCCTCTCCCATCATAATCCTGCCCGCATGGCTATATACTCAGCACCTAACCCAGAACTGCTGGAAGCGATGGTCAAATGAATATCTCAATAAACGGGCAATGAAATACCCCATAGCAACATAATCATACTGAAAGAAGACGACACACACGCTATGAAGTAGACGATAACAGTGATCAAATGTGGATCCTGGTAGTGACAAATTCATTCATGTAACAACTGTTCAGGTGAGTAACGGTGAACTTACAAGGCCTATTCACTAATCCTATCCCTTAAGAAGTATGAAGCAGAAAGGCAAGATAACTCTTCAATGGCTTATTTATTCATTGCATGTTTAAGTCATATTCTAAGTCACAATGGACTAGTAATACCACGAACACATTCGGAAGATTAAGAATGTTTTTCACTTGCCATGAGATGGCTACAATGTGTGTAGTAGGTATATAAGTGAACACTCACAGTTAAACAGATATATCACCAGCAACATGTATCTACAAATAATTGTATTATCTAGAAATCAATAATTAATATAATCAATAATACTACAAAGTTGTTTCATTTGGAAGCAACTAGAAAAAATACCCTGTAATACTCGTAGTAACAAAAGAATGTATCTTACAGCTACTTTGCATTGGAAAATATTTAAAAAGTCAAAAGTATTATAAGTATTATAAGAGCACCCAAATGATATAGAGTAGAGGTGTTTGGAGCAATCCTACCTGCTGCACAATTCATAATGCAAGGTCGTGGAAAAACTTGAAGGATAAAATGAAAATTAGGTAAGTAAACAATCTCATAAAAAAGTATGTTTTCCGTAGGACTATTAATAGTGTCCACTGAAATAAAGGGTCAAACACTGATATCTGCTGAGCCATTTTCTAACCATTTTTAATACCTGACGATGGCTTATCAAATTATGTACATTACCTCAAGAGAGTTTTCCTGTGTTGACCACGGCTCTGTTAACTCTGATTTAATTTCCTCTTTCACAGTTATCACCTCTGATACATGTTCAATATGTTCCTGTGGAAAGTAAGATATATTAGGTATGCTCATAACACATATCTACAAATATAGTCACAAACAAATAAGCATGATAATACATTAATTGCCAGTATTACAGTTACTTTCAAAATTTCACTAATATTTAAGGAAGATTACTACCAGCAGAGGATTATTCTAACTAAAGGCTGTACTGAGAATGGTGTTACTGTTCCTCCTCACTCCTTATGTGAGATAAAGCATGAGACTGAGAACAAAATATAACATGTGAAACATTTCCTAGCCATACCAGAATATATACTACCAGGGATGGAATTGGCACCATCTTGCACAGAATTTGGAGGGAAGCAGCCATAGGCATAAACACTAAATTATATGATATGTTTTCATATATGTACAGTCATATCAATCAAATCTTAAAAGTTGTTTGAACCAATTACAAATGAGATTAAAATACCTTGAAATATTGGAATAACATTCTCTACTCTGGTTTCACCGACCTCACAGGGGCTACATAAAGTATTAAGACAGTTCTGTTTCAAACAGCATATTTCAATGCTTCCAAGTGTAAAATTTAAAAAAATTAAACAGGAAGCAGGGTTATCACAGTCATATATGAGTGAAAGATGTGATGTAGCCCAAACTCAAGGCAACCACAAATGAAATATTTTACTACTACAATAATGTTATGTAGTGTTCTGTGAAGAACTGTGTGTATAAGGACACTCTCAGTGGAGAGTCAGCAGTGTCAGAGTGTACATCTGCAGTTTCAGAAGATCTTTTATGATCTACTACGAGACCTTTAAATTTCTCACTTGAATTCATAAAAACCTTGTTGCCACTAAGGGGGGAGGGACTGTGATCAAAAACTTATGTTCTAATAGAAGTTAATCTACCAATAAAATTGAATTAAAATATAAAGTTCTGGATTATACTGACTTAACCCATTTAATATAGTACAGGCTTAACCATTCAATATAGAAGAGAACAGTATTTAAACTAAGGAATGGATGAAAAGGATGCACAAAAAGGAGAGGTCAATAATGACAAAGAGGAGACAAATTTTTTTAATGTGCCTTAAGTCCTCAAGGTGTCAGGAGGGGCATATTAAAGAAAATTTTCTCAGAAATCATGTATTCTAGAGCCCTTAGACATTATTCTCTATATAACATACAGTCTGACCTTTATTCGAGGAATAAAATGAGCTAATCACTAATCTCCTTTTCTAAATGGATTCAATGTCTGAACAAAATACTTATTTTGAGAGAATGTACATTCAGATTTTAAGCTATTTTATCTCTCATATGCCACAGGCACATCTGCTCTTTCCTTAACACACATATTTTCCAGCACATTGTGGATGTGAGGATAACCCAGAGTAATCACCTGTGTTGACATTTTGTTTAGCAGACTGGTGTATCCAGTCTCAATATCACTGACGAAAGATTTGTGACATAACTTCTTCTCCTTTTTTCGCTAGTTGCTTACGTCATACCAACACAGATAGGTCTTATGGCGACGATGTGATAGGAAAGGCCTAGGAGTTGGAAGGAAGTGGCCGTGGCCTTAATTAAGGTACAGCCCCAGCATTTGCCTGGTGTGAAAATGGGAAACCTCGGAAAACCATCTTCAGCGCTGCCGACAGTGGGTTTCGAACCCACTACCCCCTGGATGCAAGCTCACAGCCGCGTACCCCAGACCGCACATCCAACTCGCCCGGTTAACTTATTCTACACTATGTACGATATGAGTAATAATTTTTAACATGTGGTTCTAATGGTGATGCAGTAGTGTTGGAAGATATTAGTTTAAAAAAAGTACAATGGGCCAACCATCCTCCAGTATAATCAGAGGGGGAAAATAGAAGAGGTGCAACCCCTAAACCAAAGTAATTTCGATACTGACAGTAAAAAGTACAGACTTATCCAACCCCAACCTTAATATACGCGCTAACAGTTTCCGATATTGTCACACATTTCTTTAACATAATTCTCATATCTGTACAAGTTTGAAGCAGTAGCATTATAAGAAATATTAAACCTAGTGTTTTTGATCGGGAGTGTGCTCATATGCCGGGTTCAAGTCTGACATAACAAGAAATACCAAAGGTAGAGATCCTGAACAGCAGTACACTCACATCTTGAATATGTTCAAACACCATTCTCTTTTGTAGTGCCTGTAACTCAGAACTCAAAAAGCACACATTTATTCTGAGAATAGCATTCACTAATTGCAGAATTTTATCTTTAAGCAACTATTGGGCAATATCTCATCTGTAAATTAGCACTTCACAGTGTTTGCATTAGATTATTACTGTCAGGTCACAGTTATTCATTGAACATCTCTCTTCAAACTGTCAAGGTTTTCAAAGATTCTGAGGTGCCAAAATGATGCACAGGAATTCACATTCAACGGAGTAAAACTACAGACATATGCTGTAATTCAGCTTCCTCAAATACCTCTAGACCTAACCTGAATCATACCCGCTGACATGAAATTAGCATGTCATCAGTTTACCCCCTGAGCTATCAGATGAAAACCCATTGAACTGAAAGCCACACTCACAGAAGATTGCAATGGACTGTGATTAGAGTAGCAACAGGCAGAGCAAGGAAAGATGATAAAAATATCTTGCATCTTCTCCAAAATTTTTCACTGCATCTCCACATTCATCAGGGTGTTTGCTTTAGATGAACTATGCTCACAGTAAACTTCCAAGGCAGAATTTTTCTACGTGCTCACCCAACATCCATGTCACTGTAAAGAAGTTTAAATGATGCAAATCTGACTTGGAATTTCTTTTGGAGGAAAAATGTTCTCCATGAGAGCCAGGGACCTACTGGCCATAACCTAATTATGTCTAGAACCCACCATTTTCCAGCACCTCAGCAACTACTAGCACTGCAATTGACTAATATTATAGGAAATGACGTCAATACCACAAAGATACCATTACCACAAATGCAGAATAAAGAAATGAAAACACACCCTCCAGAAATCCATTTCAATAACCAAGAGAGGTAATCAATTAACATCAGTCAGTCAATAGGTATTTATCACTTGAAATGCCCTGAAGCCTCAACCTTGAGACACTGCTAATCACAACTTTGTCACTAGCTGGACCTAACCAAGGCTCCTTCAACATCAAGCCTCCAACATTGATCCTAATTTATGACACCATCAAACATACAATGCATTGCCGTCTCCCTAGTAAATGCCAGAGGCCAACTGTCCACCGGGCGGTCATTATCCGGTGGCATATACCACCAGAACCCCTTTCCTTATCCCATGAATGATGTTTTTCTCACTAGTTTGACCCATAGATGTACATCAATAGTGTGGTTGACAGCTTTATGTAGTGTGCTGTGGCACATTCCCAGACAAAGAAACAAAACTGAGTCATACTACACATAGAAGCTCATGCAGTAAAAGGTAATTGCTGGTATTACTATTGATGAAGCACATAGAAAATTATGCCCCTGCCAAACTTATTCAGCTACTAAGGACTAATTATTGACCTCTATAAAGTTATCTGGAATGAGCTTACAAGTGATGCACTTGTTGTTCCTTCAAACCAGGCTGGTTCCTCTTTTATCTTTACTTCCAGGTCCATTTCACACAGCAACTGAAGTTGTTAGAAGCCACTGGGGTTGTTGATTACTTCCAATGACCTTACACTGAAACATAAGCCAGAAAAATACATTACCTTATTGATGACATTGCTACTTATGTTATTTATCAACAGACTAAGCAACAAGCATGTAATTTTACATGACCATCAATATTATGATCATACAAAGAAACTCAAAATGTTACATGTCTGTTGATATTGTGCTCATATGTATAGGACCTCAAGTTTTCTATGACTGATACAACGATCATAACTAAGGGCCTCCAGTTTTACATGACTTCTAATACAGTGATCATTTCCATAGGAAAACATAACTTAACATATCTGTCAATATCAAAGTCCCCTAGTTTTAAATGACACCTTATATCGGATGAATAGCTATATAACATACAGTTTTATATGGAACTGAAACTGCAACAAGAAGACCTTTCATGTTAAAAATCCAACGTACCTCACTTGTGATCAGAAAGCACAAAACTTCTTGAAAATTCAGTGACTATTCCGTTTGCATATCACTCCATATCTTGGAATCTTTCTACCATTTTTATCATATGCAATAAGCTTCAAAACTAACTGAAGAAGTTCACAGTGCTTTGTGATTTTTTCTATCAAAATTTTCCTTCTCAGGGTCAAATTCTCTCCAGCCATTCTCCCCTCATAAAGCTGATTTACCATCTCTTTATTTGAGACATGTTCTATCCATCTGATCTTCATCAACTTCTGATAACATGGCATCTCAAAGGCTTGAACTCTATTTTTCTTGGTACTAGTTATTATCTATGTTTTACTTCCAATATTATGTCATACTCCATACTCAGTATAGACATAACTTTTAAGTTTTTCAATCTGTTGAATCTAAATAACATGATGGAGAACAGATGGGAGTTTAAGCAGGATTTAGTGATGATATATATCGATATTGAGAAGGCATATGCCAGTGTACCACAGCAAGTAGTCTTGGATGCATTGACAAAAGAGAAGGCAGGGAGAGGAGCAGAACCAGTTATAAAAAGCACAAATGAATGGTAAGTAGCATGAAGATTATGATAGGACAAACAAACCGGTTCAAATAGAAACAGGACTTCAACAAGTATGTGTATTACCCCCTCCACACTTCATTACAAACATGGATGAAATCCACAAGAGTATACAACAAACAATGGGAACCAAGGAGGCAAAGGCCTTAATCTTTGCCGATGACACAGTAATATGGGGAGAAGATGAAATGGAAGTGCAAGAACAAGATACTGTATGGAATCACGAGATAGAGGAATATGGAATGAAAATAAATGTGGAAAAGTATACGATAGCAGGAAATGCAAGACCATTAGAAGTTGTGGAATGCTTCAAGTATTCGGGGAGAATAATTGCAGAAGATGAGAAAATAAATTAAGAAATTAGAAAGAGAATTGAACAAGCCAATGGGTTTTACCAATATGTGAGAAGTATAGTCTGTAACTGGGACGTCCCAAAAGAATGCAAGAAAATTTTTCATCCAATGTATTACACACCAATTTTCACATATGCTTCAGGCATATGGACAACAACAAAACATGATGAAAGCAGAATGCAAGAGGCCAAGAAGAAATTCTTTAGAGAAGTAGTAGGGAGGACATGAAGGGATAAAATCAGAAAAACAGAAATCCGGGAGTGAATTGGATTACCTGAACAGAAAGGCAATATAGAGACCAGTAAGCTGAAATGGTACGGACACATGATGAGAATGGAAGAGGTTGGACTTCCCAAGTAAGTATTTACAGAGAAAGACATCGGAGAATGCCCAGAAAGGGGTGAATGGATATGGTGAAAGAGAGTACAGAGAAGAGTGGAGTAAAAGTAGAAAAAATATTCGAGGAAGGAAGGGAGTGGTGGAGACAGAAAAGCTGAGGAGCATACCAGCCAACTTTCAAAACGAGAAATCTGAAAGATTCTTAAGCGGAAAATCTTTAACACGCGCATGCGTAAGTCTTGAGACATAATGAAAAAGGACGGCAAGGAGGGGAGAGATTATAAACAATACTAATACAAGTCAAATAAATCGAACCTCGATGCATCGTTCCCAGAACTGTCGTTTTCCCGTATTAATCGTTGAATTGATTCGGTCCCAAAAATGTTCCGTATAAACCTATGCTAAATTTCTCCGCATCTATCGTTTCTCGAGGTATCGTTTTATCGCAATGATCGTCGAAAAATATTTTCCAGCATTGATCGATCATATGTAAGAAAAAAAATACGCAAAGGTTTTTTATATTTAGAAGGACTGCTCAATACTCTTAGCATACCGTATAAAAGCGGCAACCTGTTACGCGAGAACGTACGTGCGATTCGGAGTTGGTAGTCTTGAACAAGGTTATTGTAGGCTGGACAGCTGTGTGCAGGTCATTCACGAGCAACCTCACTACGAGACTCCTGGTGCCACCGCTTCTCCTCGGCCCACTAACCGACCCCTAGAAGTATTCTTGTTTACAAGAATTAAAACGTAGGCAGCGTAAAACTCAAATTTGTCACCATTTTCTCTGTTGGTATAGGCTGGCTAGGGCTGCCAACGTCCTCTAAAAAAAGAGAAAACCGCGCAGTGCGCCAGATAGGTTTTAATTAGTCACAGGGTGATTAATCGCGTCGTACCTTTTGGAGTATGGGGAATTCTAGAGGCCTGTTGACTGCTTTGTTGCCCTCTGCCCAACAGTCCTGAAAACCAGACCTAACCAAGCCAGACCAATAATCTTTTCTCATAGCGTAGTCTTGTAACTAGTTCCTAAGTTGGCAAATTCGCACAAGCTGCTGTGACATCATTCGAGACGCGCCGCGTTGAATTTCTAACCTCTGTGCAATCGTCTGAGCTGAGCTGCGGGAGCCGCGCCGTGTTGGGTATCCAACCTATGGTTCGCAAAGAGTCTACGGAATCTATTCCTAAATGTATGTTATCGCTGTAATACCCACGTATATCTTTAATCTGCAATAAGAGAATTAAACCTAAAGCTTTTCCATTATTACGAAATGTGTAAGCAAATGTGAAACGAAACGGCGCAAAAGTCACGCTTTTTATTTTCATCTCGTAGGCTTATGTCATGTTTGCAATATTTTCATACCGGTATGAGCCAAATGGTTAGCACGTGTTGGTCTTTGGTTGAAGGGGTCTGGATTGAGTCGAGGATTTTAACTTTCCTTGATTAATTCTAACGGTTCGGGGGCTGTCTGTTTGCCGAATTCAACATTAGAATTCTTCTTAGGTAGGGCCACATTTTCATATGCGCGTAGATCACGCTACAACTCGAAAGACCTGCACCTGGCTTCGGAGACCACGCGCCGTTATTGTTGCTGTTTTTATAATAAAAATATGTTTGCATAACGAAGAGTGCCCCAATAGGGTACCCGTATTTTATTATTTTGCTTTCCCCCTATTATTTATGTTGCCCGCATTTATAATCATCCCGCATCCGTCGTCATTTTACCCCTGCCCCCTGAAGAACGAAGCATCGAGGTTTTACTGTATACAGTATGTTATAATTACCCCTGAAATTAAATACTTGCACAAAGTTCCATCTTGACGAGTGCTCATCTCTTTTCAAGGGAACAATTTCCGTGATCGTATAAAACAAGGACATTAAGCAGAATATGCCTCCCGAAAAGAGTGATAATATCGTTTCTTAGTTGAACTCATTAAGAACATTACTAAATCGCTTAGAAATTCGTCACACAATTCCACGAGTTTCAGAACTACCGCCAATGTTACACACGCACAGAAACAAATCCTTTCAGCTGCTACGAAGCACGACGCAGTTACTAAAGTTGTTTTTTTATAAATTCACAGTCTGCTACTTTTCACGGATCTCTTTTCTTCAAAATAGCAGCCTGCTACTTGTTTGAGAACATCTCATTGAATGAAGTAGCAGTTGAGGTCGAACATGTGACAAAAGCAAATACAGTAGAGACAATACGCGACACTTCCGGATTTAGCCTTGTTAAACTGGGAGACAAGTTGCAAGTGGCGCTCCTAGTGGCGTGACCTGAAAATTCCCGCTAATTTCAAATATCAACTGACATGTATATACAGAAATGGATAAATAAATTACGTCTAGAAAGAAATTACGTCTAGATATTAATTTCAAAGTTGCTAAAGCAATTCAGGATAAATGAATGAAGAGTAATAAAACAGGTTATTATTTAAAGACTGAAATTAGATATATAATCAAGATGTGAAATGGACTGCAGTGAAAGGGTTTGATCTTTCATTTATGCATTACTTTTTAGCTTTAGCATTCCTGCATGAACCTTCACGGTTAGATTTGTTTTTTCTCATTTGAAAGCATTGCATATCACATTAAAACATTTAACAACAAAAATATCGGCACATTCCTTAAACACATGATTCAATGAATGTATATTTAAGAGCTGGACAATTTTCCTTTTAACCTGAAGCCTACTAACAGAAAGAAACTCTATAAATTTAGCAAATACATTCAAACTTTCCCTATAAGCAATACTTACAATAATTACATTACATTAGGGTAAAGCAAATTTGCATCATCATATTGTTTCAACAAAATACGTACACTGACTGACAGAGCAAATGCAACACCACGAAGGAGTGGTCAGAACTGTATGCCAATTGCAGGGTCGACTGACGTCACTGAGGTATGCTCATGATGTGAAATGCGCCGCTGTGCTGCGCACGTAGCGAACGATAAATGGGACACGGCGTTGGCGAAGGGCCCACTTCGTACCGTGATTTCTCAGCCGACAGTCATTGTAGAACGTATTGTCGTGTGCCACAGGACACGTGTATAGCTAAGAATGCCAGGCCGCCGTCAACGGAGGCATTTCCAGCAGACAGACGACTTTACGAGGGGTATGGTGATCGGGCTGAGAAGGGCAGGTTGGTCGCTTCGTCAAATCGCAGCCGATACCCATAGGGATGTGTCCACGGTGCAGCGCCTGTGGCGAAGATGGTTGGCGCAGGGACATGCGGCACGTGCGAGGGGTCCAGGCGCAGCCCGAGTGACGTCAGCACGCGAGGATCGGCGCATCCGCCGCCAAGCGGTGGCAGCCCCGCACGCCACGACAACCGCCATTCTTCAGCATGTGCAAGACACCCTGGCTGTTCCAGTATCGACCAGAACAATTTCCCGTCGATTGGTTGAAGGAGGCCTGCACTCCCGGCGTCCGCTCAGAAGACTACCATTGACTCCACAGCATAGACGTGCACGCCTGGCATGGTGCCGGGCTAGAGCGACTTGGATGAGGGAATGGCGGAACGTCGTGTTCTCCGATGAGTCACGCTTCTGTTCTGTCAGTGATAGTCACCGCAGACGAGTGTGGCGTCGGCGTGAAGAAAGGTCAAATCCGGCAGTAAATGTGGAGCGCCCTACCGCTAGACAACGCGGCATCATGGTTTGGGGCGCTATTGCGTATCATTCCACGTCACCTCTAGTGCGTATTCAAGGCACGTTAAATGCCCACCGCTACGTGCAGCATGTGCTGCGGCCGGTGGCACTCCCGTACCTTCAGGGGCTGCCCAATGCTCTGTTTCAGCAGGATAATGCCCGCCCACACACTGCTCGCATCTCCCAACAGGCTCTACGAGGTGTACAGATGCTTCCGTGGCCAGCGTACTCTCCGGATCTCTCACCAATCGAACACGTGTGGGATCTCATTGGACGCCGTTTGCAAACTCTGCCCCAGCCTCGTACGGACGACCAACTGTGGCAAATGGTTGACAGAGAATGGAGAACCATCCCTCAGGACACCATCCGCACTCTTATTGACTCTGTACCTCGACGTGTTTCTGCGTGCATCGCCGCTCGCGGTGGTCCTACATCCTACTGAGTCGATGCCGTGCGCATTGTGTAACCTGCATATCGGTTTGAAATAAATATCAATTATTCGTCCGTGCCGTCTCTGTTTTTCCCCAACTTTCATCCCTTTCGAACCACTCCTTCTTGGTGTTGCATTTGCTCTGTCAGTCAGTGTACATTTTTAAATCACCCATATTTTCTTCAGTGCTTGACAATGCATTACGGCATTCCAAATGGGGTAACTTGGAACACAACCAGCCATACACATATGTATATGTATTTCCCTTAATTAAATCAAACCTACAGATCACACCTACAACATCACATCGGAACTGAAGGTTAACTGCTGCATTATACAATAAAATAAGCTTATTATATTTTAAGCCAATTAAAATGTGGGTCGCGCAGTTCAAAAGTTTAGGAAGTACTATAAAAATATCTTTGTAACTGGAAGAATATATATGGAAACACAATATTTACTTACATTCTCTTATCATGAGGAAAACGGAAGAAAGACCTCGAATCCTTCTGCACTACATAGTTATTGCAGCCAAACACAGCATGTATCTTCCCACTCATATTGAGAGGAGATATGAAGGAATGACACATGCTACAATTTACTTATGTCAACTTAATGCAAACGCATAAATAACGCAAAAACTTCAAAAACAAATACACGTGCTCTTATGACAGAATCAGTAACTCTCACGTCCCTCCGCTAGATAGAGCTCTAATGGCTGTCCTTGGATATCCCGCAGAGTGTCGCCTATTGTCTCTGCTGTATTAGACAAAATCACGGTGATAATCGGTAATGTGATTATCGATACATGTACCGCTCGAATTTCAAACACTGCATCTCGTATTACCAGCTACTATCGAAAGTCAAACAAATCCGATTTGACCACAGAAAGCGAAACCAAGCGCGGATATTCAAAATCCGTACAACAACGTTGTTCATCCGTACAGCAGTAAAACACACTCAAAATCCGTACATTTCACGAAACAACCGGAATACATGGCAGGTATGGAGGGGGTCTTGACTCACTTTTGAACCCAGAAGACAGGGAAAAGAATCTGTTGAACTGGAAACAAAAATTTTCACAATACTGCTACCAGCTCATTTCATCGAACAATGCCACCAACCTTTACTTCAGTGTCCTTTCTTTATTTTTCCGCGCATGTCATATCTAATGACACAACCGAGTGGTGTTTACCAGAGCGCCCCTTGAAGGGAGTTCTGTGTCAAACAATTAAATTAATTATTATGCAGTTTTTATTGTTCCCCAGGTGGTACGAGAATTGTCTGTGTTGAATACCTCGAGTAGTGCCTCAGTGAATTCATTTCAGCCAATATCAGTGTTCGTTAGTCACTTTGTGATATTTTACTGTAAATGTAATTATACTGCACTAACAATGAATACTACCATTTTTCCTACAGGTTATACAAGCTTCGTTCCTGTGGCTAATTGAGTTGACTCGTATGCATTGCCAGGGAACAGATTTCTATGTAAACATATATCAATTCAGGAAACTATACTCAATTGTATTTTGTATATTGAAACGTAGGGGACAATATTTAAGTCAGCCATGGCAGATTTCCTACTGTTGTTCTCCTAGCCTTTTCTTAAATGATTGCAAAGAAATTGGAAATTTATTGAACATCTCCTTTGGTAAGTTACTCCAATCCCTAACTCCTCTTCCGATAAACTAATATTTGCCCAAATTTGTCCTCTTGAATTCCAACGTTATCTTCATATTGTGATCTTTCCTAATTTTAAAGACACAATCCAAACTTATTCATCTACTGATGTCCTCCCACGCCATCTCTCCACTGACAGCTGGTAACATACCATTTAGTCGAGCAGCTTGTCTCCTTTCTCCCAAGTCCTCCCAGCCCAAACTTTGCAACATTTTTACACGCCACTCTTTTGTCGAAAATCGCCCAGAACAAATCGAGCTGCTTTTCTTTGGATTTTTTCCAGTTCCTGAATCAAGTAATCCTGGTAAGGGTCCCATACACTGGAACCATACTCTAGTTGGGGTCTCACCAGGGACAAATAAAGCTCTCTCCTTTACATCCTTACTACAACCCCTACATACTCTCATAACCATGTGCAGAGATCTGTACCCTTTATTTACAATCATATTTATGTGATTAGCCCAATGAAGATCTTTCCTTATATTAATACCTAGGTATTTACAATGATCCCCAAAAGGAACTTTCACCCCATCAATGCAGTAATTAAAACTCAGAGGACTTTTCCTATTTGTGAAACTCACAGCCTGACATTTATCCTGGTTTATCATCATACCATTGCCTACCGTCCATCTCACAACATTATCGAGGTCATTCTGCAGTTGCTCACAATCTTGTAACTTATTTATTACTCTGTACAGAATAATATCATCTGCAAAATCATTATCTCTGATTCCACTTCTTTACACATATCATTGATATATATAAGAAAACATAAAGGTCCAATCATACTGCCTTGAGGAATTCCCCTCTTAATTTTTACAGGGACAGATAAAGCTTCACCTACTCTAATTCTCTGAGTTCTGTTTTCATTTTTTTGCTAGGGGCTTTACGTCGCACCGACACAGATAGGTCTTATGGCGATGATGGGATAGGAAAGGCTTAGGAGTTGGAAGGAAGCGGCCGTGGCCTTAATTAAGGTACAGCCCAAGCATTTGCCTGGTGTGAAAAAGGGAAACCAAGGAAAACCATTTTCAGGGCTGCCGATAGTGGGATTTGAACCTACTATCTCCCGGATGCAAGCTCACAGCCGCGCGCCTCTACGCGCACGGCCAACTCGCCCGGTGTTCTGTTTTCTAGAAACAGAGCCACCCATTCAGTCATTCTTTTGTCAAGTCCAATTGCACTCATTTTTGCCAATAGTCTCCCATGATCTACCCTATCAAATGCCTTAGACAGATCAATTGCCATACACTCCAATTGACGTCCTGAATCCAGGATATCTGCTATATCTTGCTGGAATCCTACAAGTAGGGCTTCAGTAGAAAAACCTTTCCTAAACCCAAACTGCCTTCTATCAAACCAGTTATTAATTTTGCAAACATGTCTTATATAATCAGAAAGAATGCTTTCCCAAAACTTACATACAATGCACGTCAAACTGACTGACCTGTAATTTTCAGCTTTATGTCTATCACCCTTTCCTTTATATACAGGGGCTACTATAGCAACTCTCCATTCATTTGGTAAAGTTCCTTCATGCAACCAATAATCAAACAAGTACTTCAGATATGGTACTATATCCCAACCCATTGTCTTTAGTATATCCCCGAAACCTTATCAAATCCAGCTGCTTTTCTAGTTTTCAACTTTTGTATCTTACTGTAAATGTCATTGCTGTCATAGGTAAATTTTAATACTTCTTTAGTATTAGTAACCTTCTCTATCTGGACATTATCCTTGTAACCAACAATCTTTACATACTGCTGACTGAATACTTCTGCCTTTTGAAGATCCTTGCATACACACTCCCCTTGTTCATTAATGATTCCTGGAATTTCCTTCTTGGTACCTGTTTCTGCCTTAAAGTACATATACATACTCTTCCATTTTTCACTAAAATTAGTACGGCCACCAATTATGCTTGCCATCATGTTATCTTTTTTTTTTTTTTTTTGTTATTTGCTTTACGTCGCACCAGCACAGAAAGGTCTTATGGCGACGATGGGACAGGGAAGGGCTAGGAGTGGGAAGGAAGCGGCCGTGGCCTTAATTAAGGTACAGCCCCAGCATTTGCCTGGTGTGAAAATGGGAAACCACGGAAAACCATCTTCAGGGCTGCCGACAGTGGGGTTCGAACCCACGATCTCCCGAATACTGGATACTGACCGCAATTAAGCGACTGCAGCTATCGAGCTCAGTCATGTTATCCTTAGCTGACTTCTTTGCTAGATTCAATTTCCTAGTAAGTTCCTTCAATTTCTCCTTACATCCACAGCCATTTCTAACTTTATTTCTTTCCAACCTGCACCTCCTTCTTAGTCTGTTTACTTCCGTGTTATAATATAGTGGGTCTTTACCATTCCTTAACACCTTTAAAGGTACAAACCTATTTTCACATTCCTCAACAATTGCTTTAAACCCATCCCAGTGTCTGTTTACATTTTTATTTACCGTTCTCCACCGATCATAATTACTTATTAAAAATTCCCTCATGCCTGTTTTATCAGCCATATGGAACTGCCTAACAGTCCTAATTTTAATCTCTTCCTTTCTATCATATTTATTTTTAACTATGACAAAAACTGCTTCGTGATCACTAATACCATCTATTACTTTGGTTTCTCTATAGAGCTCATTTGGTTTTATCAGCACCACATCCAGAATATTCTTCCCTCTAGTTGGTTCCATTGCTTTCTGAATCAGGTGCCATTCCCATAATAACTTACTTGCCATTTGTTAGTCATGCTTCCTGTCGTTCGCATTACCTTCCCAATTGACATTTGGTAAATTGAGATCACCCGCTACAATCACGTTTCTTTCTTTATCGTTTCCCACATAGCTGATTATCTTATCAAATAATTCTGAATCAGCATCTGCGCTACCCTTTCCTGGTCTCTACACTCCAAAGACATCAAGTTGCCTATTATCTTTAGAAATGAGCCTTACCCCTAGAATATCATGCTTGTCATCTTTAACTTTTTCGTAGCTTACAAATTCTTCTTTCACGAGAATGAATACCCCCCTCCTACCATTCCTATCCGTGAGAAAATTTCTGCATTCATTATATCATTTCTCAGCCTTGATTCAACTCCTATTACAACATCTGGCAAGAATATATCTATTAAATTACTTAATTCTATTCCTTTCTTTACAATACTTCTACAGTTGAGCACTAACAGTTTTATGTCATTTTCACTCAATTTCCAGTTCCCTGTTCCTTTAACACCGCTCCTAGGCCACTCTGTTTCCCTGAATGTACCTCCCTATAACCCTTCTAAACAAATTTTCTAACTTATATGTACCACTGCGGTTTAAGTGAAGGCCATCTGAGCGCAGATCCCTATCTCCTATCCACCCATTAGGATCTAGAAATTTCACTCCCAGTTTCCCACATACCCACTCCATAGTCTCATTTAAATCCCCAATCACCCTCCAGTCAGTATCCCTCCTACACAGGATTCCACTGATAACAATCTCCGCTTTCTTAAATTTCATCCGTGCTGCATTTACCAGATCCCTCACATCCCCAAATATGTTGGTACTTATACCTACTTGTCTTACGTTGTTAGTACCAACGTGAAATATTACCACCTTCTCCTTCTCCTCCTCCCTCTCTTCTACTTTCCTCAACATCTGCCTTAACCTAATTCCTGGATAACACTCTACTCTGGTACCCTTTCCTCCACACACTTTCCCGACATGTCTAATGATAGAATCCCCCATGACCAGAGCCTCAACCTACCCACCTCATTTGATGCCCTCCCCTCCTGGTCAGTGCTATCTTTCCTGACAGCTGCAGAAGCTACTTCCTCCTCCCTTTCCTCCATCCCATGACCCTGTTCCACCTGTCTTATTCTGGCCATCACAGGTCATTTTATTAGTAGGCCTATATCATTGGTTTTATTTTCAAGTAACTACCTTTTACAGTTTCCACAGCCAAAATTTATTCCTGAAGATTGCTTTTCTATTCCTGCTAGCAGTTTAGTTTTGCACTAGGCCTAACAAGTTCTTGCTGATGCTTGTTGTTTAAAGGGGCCTAACATCGAAGGTCATCGGCCCGCTATCAAGTCCAAGGGAAAGGCATAAGATTAGATATGCAGCGGCATTAATTAAGGTTAATTAATGATAAAATGCGGAAACCACGTAAATGTTTCTCAGGGCTGCCGATCCTGGGATTCGACACCATGCTAACTCACCGCCACTCGCCCCTGAAGATTTTATACACCAGTAAACCATAGAATTACCTAAATCATCACGAATAAACATCGGATATATCTGTTGTGGGGTTATGATGTGATACAGAAGAATCTCTATAACAACACTGATATTACAAGATACAGATATCTTAAACGGAAACTTCTCATGATTTCGAACCGTACTACCATATGTCGCAGCCAACAATCACAGCGTCACTATAAAATTGCACACGGAGGTAAATAACACACCAAAACAATAATTAAAATTATATACTACGTACTGTAATTTCTTTCTGAAATTATCATCCGCATGTCTTCATCTGCGTAGCTCTTCAGAAAAAAATCCTCATTCCACTTACGATATATTGCTACTACACACGACTTGCCGACACTTGGAACGCAAAGGCTGGGAGATTTCAAACAAGCAAGCTAGTTATATTCGTATACACCTTTTATGCTTCATTAAAAATACAATTTAAGAAAATTAAAAATATGTAGAATGCTGAAACTGAGAAGGATTAGTATTAACTTCTTACCGTTCTCAACTGAGATCTACAAATTTCGCAAAAGTAATTTATTGAACTGCAAAATTACCGACAATAGGGTAGAGGTTACGGACACACGGTAAAATGACAGAAATAACTATTCCTCAATGAAGAAAATCCGAAACGCACTTAAAAAGATATACAACTGGCTAATACGCGCCATATATTACAACATACCAGCCACTTCGAAAAAAAACTGTATATTTGAATGTTGTTTAATCACTTATTGAACTCTTGAAGAATAAATTTTATTTGTAGGAGTCAGTAGAACAGACTGAATTTAAGAAAGGATAAATTACTAGTGACAACTACAGAGTATACGCCACTTACTGAAGAAAGCACTGGCGGCACTGGTTCTAATGTGTCGCTATATCTGGTTCAAAGGATATATAACAGAGAAGGAACCTCCCCGGGTGAGGAAAAGAAAAGTACGAGAGCAGGTCCATGAGTCTTAACGTATGTGGATAACCATGGAAGGAGGAATCAACTCACTGAACTTTACGATCCAATTCTTCGTATACTAAAGGAAATAAAATCGTAGGTACGGTTTTTATACATATATAGCCCACATGCAATTACCATTATAGTCCGTTATGCCTTTCGGCGTTCAGTCTACAAGCCTCTGTGAATTTACTATAACGGCACGTCGCCACAATCCCCTCTATTTGCAACTAGTGCTGTGGCCTCATTTTGTTCTATACCTCTTATCCGTAAATCGTTAGAAATGGAGTCTAACCATCGTCGTCTTGGTCTCCCTCAACTACTCTTACCCTCCATAAGAGAGTCCATTTTTCTCCTAAGTAACCTATCCTCCTCCATTCGTCTCACATGACCCTATCACCGAAGCCGGTTTATGCGTACAGCTTCATCCAATGAGTTAATTCCTAACTTATCCTTTATTTCCTAATTCCGAGAACTCTCCTGCCTTTCTTCCCACCTGTCTGTACCAGCAATCATTCTCGCTACTTTCATGTCTGTCACTTCTAACTTATGAATAAGATTATCCTGAGTCCACGCAGCTTTCGCTCCCGTAAAGCAAAGTTGGTCTGAAAACAGGTCGATGTAAAGATAGTTTCTTCTCAGAGTTGACTTCTTTCTAACAGAACACTGTTGATTGCAACTGCGAACTCACTGCATTAGCTTTACTACAACTTGAATCAATCTCACTTACTATATTACCATCCTGGGAGAACACACAACCTAAATACTTAAATTTATCTACCTGTTCCATCTTTGTATCACCTATCTGACATTCAATTCTGTTGAATTTCTTACCTACTGACATCAATTTAGTATTCGAGAGGCTAATTTTCATACCATACACATTGCACCTATCTTCAAGTTCCAAGATATTACAGTAGACTGCAGGTTTTCGGCACAATCTGCCATTAAGACTAAGTCGTCAGCATGGGCCAGACTGCGTACTGCAATTCCACCTAAATGAAACCATCCCTAACACTTTATACCATTCAGCACATGATCCATATAAACTCCGAACAACAAAGGTGAAAGATTATAGCCTTGTCTAACCCCTGTAAGTACCCCGAACCAAGAACTCATTCGACCATCAATTCTCACCGCAGCACAATTGTCAACATAAATGTCTTTGATTGCTTTTAATAATCTACCCTTAATACCATAGTCCGCCAGTATGGCGAAATCTTATCCCACGGTACCCTGTCATATGCTTTCTCTAATATCTACGAAACATGAACACAACTGTCCATTCATCTCGTAACATATTTCATTTACTGGTGCATACTGAAAATTGGATCCTGACAGCCCCTCTATGATCTGTGACCACACTGGCTTTCATCCAACTTCCTCTCAACCACTGATCGCACCCTAATTCCAAGATACCAGAGAATAATTTGCTTGGTATACTAATCAATAAGATACCTCGATAGTTGATGCAATCCTTCCAGTTCCCTTGCTTATAGATAGGTGCGATTACTGCTTTTGTCCAAACTGAAAGTACTTTACCAACATTCCATTCTAATCTTAATATTAAATGAAGCCATTCCATCCCTGCCTTCCAACTAGGCCTATACTTCATTGTTTCAGGTCTAATTTCATCTGTTCCTGCTGCCTTATGATAATGGAGTTTATTTACCACCCTTTCCACTTCCTGGAGCGTAATTTCACCAACATCACTTTATTCCTGCCCATGAGCTTGATGTTCGCGACACCACCAGGAGGATTTCCTTTTTACGTTGAGAAGATTTTCAAAATATTCCCTCCACCTGTCCAATATTTCCTGGGAGCTATTATGAGTTCACTTGAATTACCCAAAACACTGTTCATTTCCTTTTTCCTTTACTTCCTGAGATTCTTTATTACTGACAGAAAGGTTTCGCTGCTGCTTGACCTAGCTTTTCCAGGTTATTACCACAACCTTCCCAAGACTTTTTTTTTTTTTTGGATTCAAAAACTATTTGTTTCGCTCTGTTTCATTCATTTACGTACAATTCCCTGGCTGCATCAACCCTTGTTTGGAGCCATTTCTGATAAGCCTTCTTTTTACGTTTACAAGCTGCTGTCACTTCATTATTCCACCAAGATATTCACTTTCCCCACCTTTACACACAGTCGTTCCTAGGCATTCCCTTGCTGTTTCTACCTCAGCATCCCTGTATGCCACCTATTCTCTTTCTATATCCCGAACCGGCTTACTCTCCACTGTTCGAAACTTCTCGCTAATCATATCCATGTACTTCTGTCTAATTTCCTCTTCCTGGAGATTTTCTATTCTTATTCGTCTGTGGAAAGATTTCACTTTCTCTATCCTAGGACTACAGATCTGATAGTGGTCTGTATCACCTAAAAATCCCTGAAAAAATTATACATTCCTAACAGACTTCCTGACATCCAGACTTCCGGTTAAGATATAGTCTATTTTATAGATCTGGTACCCCTACCCCGAAATGTGAATAGCCTTATGCTTGAAGAATGTATTCGTAATTGCTTAACACAAACGAGCACAGAAGTCCAGCAAACGCTTCCCATTCCCATTAGCTTCCATGTCTTCCCCACATTCACCAATCACCCTTTGGAATCCGTCAGTTCTATTTGCAACTCTCGTATTGATATCGCCCATTAGCACTATTCTATCCTTGCTGTTGACCCTGACTACGACGTCACTCATTGTTTCATAAAATTTGTCAACTTCATCTTCATCTGCACCCTCACATGGTGAATACACTGAGACAATTCTCGTCCGAAGTCCTCCAACAGCCAAATCTACCCACACCATACGCTCATTTACGTGCCTAACAGAAACTATGTGCGAACAACAGTATTCCTGATAAACAGTCCTACCTCATAATCTGCCTTTCTCTTTTTAACACCCGTTAAGTACCCTCTATTATCTCCTGTCTCTTCCTCGTTATCTCTTCTTATCCGAATATCACTTACCCCTAGTACATCCAAATGCATTCTTTAGGCTGAATCAGCCAGTTCTAGTTTCTTTCTTCCAAAAGCCAAATTATTATTGATGGCTCCCCATCGAATTCCATTTCTTTCGCCAAGTTGTTTCCAAGGAGTCCCTTGCCTGTCACACGAGAGTGGGACTCCATTGTTCCTATAGGTCCGAGGCTTGCTTAAACGGATCTGAAATCGGTAAATTAATGAAGCAGGATGCTACCCTACTTACACTTATTCCAAGTGAGGATCTCTCCTCTAATGAGTGAGGGACCAACGGTGGATTGTGTAGTCCTAGCCGTCTAAGCACAAGAAGGGCCATTACACAGAATATGTCCGAGAACCAATACCAGTTCCATAACAACTGATATCGCGACCATCGGGACCACTTACTAGGTAACTCAGCCGTTGCCCACGGTTCACGAACTAGGACGTGACTGCAGTAACCCACACCATGAACCATCACTTATTATTATTATTATTATTATTATTATTATTATTATTATTATTATTATCATTATTATTATTATTATTATTATTATTATTACGGAGTTTTCCGTGGTAGTTAGAGGTGAAAGAAGGTGCGGGGTGGTGAAAAGGTCTCAAGCTACTAAAGTAAAATTAATTTAAAATTTAACAAGGTTATATTTTCTTTTCAAAATAAAGAAACAACAATCATGGCAGGTACACAGTAGCAAGGCAATAAAAATATGATTACAAAATGTACAGGATTTGGGCTTCGAGCCCCAGTCTCACAATCCTCGAGCAATTAGCTCAGTTTTACCCTAAACACAAGTTTTGACAGAGGGGCAGAAAACCCCATTCATACCTAGGAGCGCTTGCCCCAAAATTACACTGAAAAGCCTCCACGAGGCATACAACACTCAATTTCCGAAAAAGAGCCACTCGCTCTCAACTTTAAGCCTCTCAAAGGCCACACCAAACTCCACCTTCAAGTTGTCCTCACTGGACATATACACAGGGGTAAAATACCCAGCCTACTGAGGTCTATTAAATGAAAAGAAGGTTGATTACATGACCTCTAAAATAACAATTTGAGAGGAGGCGAACTAGCACTCCTAATACACTTTGTTTAAGACCTACTTGGCACTAGGCCGATAATACAAGGGCTAATCCCATACTAAAGAGGTGACTTAAAAAGAAACAATTTACATTACTTCAAGGAAGAATAGGTTGTGAAAACTAAGTTCACCTCAAAACAATATGAGTGGGAGCTCGAGAGGGTTAAGCACTCTCTATCCCAATATGTAGTTTCAAAGATAAAATAAATACGAAGAATCTTTACATTTTAAGGAAAGGTTACATAGTGAAACGCTTCGGACCCGCCCCGAGAGTTAAACTGCTGAGCAAACAAGAAAGGAAGATGTTAATCGGCCATTACCTGGTTGTTGAGTGCCGCCGAAGAAAGAGGCGCTTCCCGCCCCCTGCTATGTACTTTACACACAGAAAGATCGAACAGAAGTGGCCCGGAGACCCTAAAATCAGCAGTTTAAATACTCTCGCGGAAGGTTCTAGGCGTTAGGGGAATGAAAACACCCTCCCACAAATCCTTTATTGGGTAGGACCCAGCAACAGATTCAAGTTGGGGGAAGATACACCTGATTGGTCAGAAATTAATTTAATAAATTCGGGATTGGCTAGGTTCAACACAAGGGGAAGGAAGGGGTAAATATTGCCAACTTAAACAATGACTGAAAGAAATTTAACAAAGAACAAACTCTTGAAATTAAATTTTCTCCAAAAAACAGTTCTTTCACTTCGCACTAGAGTGCACCGTTGTTGATCTTCAGTAGTGTCCTCTAGAAGAGAAAGTTCACACTTCTTACTACAAGCAAAACAAAAATACGTCGAAAATGGCACAGTTCAAAACTCAAAAATTTCCACGTAGTGACATCTTCTGAGAAATTTGGAAATTAAGACCATAGATAAAGTTCAGACTTCCTCCAGAAGAGGAATTTCAACCGGCGCAACTTTTAAATAAACGGTGTGGAGGTGTACCGCCCGGTACAATTATTATTATTAATATTGTTACTATTATTATTCCTGTAATATCGTGGATCACAGAGGTGTAAGAAGGTGCACTAAATTTTTAAATTATTTCCTTCCTTCTTGTTTCACTTGTTTAAAATTTGGTAAACAGAAGATCTGAATGTACAATAACAATATAATAATGAACACGATAGCTCCGCATGATGTTATACGAGGGATGAGCATTTTCAGCTCTGAAACAGGTAGACTATTTTATAAGAGAGGGTTTGCTCCATTAACTTCCATAGCCTAAGTGTCTGAGCTCCAAGCTCTAATACAGTCCAGTTTCTCAGAGGCATGCATTACTTATGGCGCACAAGGTTATACAGTAGCAATCTTCAAATGACTCACTTCTGCTCAATTATTTTCACATTACTTTCCGGAAACATAAAGAGGGGCAATGAGCGCCCATACTGAATGGCCATAATTTAAGAAGGGAAAGGTTGATAATGATCGGCCAAAAACAAAATGCAGGGAGGCGGAAATCCTGCACTTTTTCTCGAAAACTTTTAAAACCTTAAGTGGGCTCATAGCCCCAAGATACTTGGGCTGAGGCTATTCTGCGCCAGGGTGATATATGATTAACATTAAATATCAACTGGCAGAAATCCTAAGGGGGTAAATTCCGGTACCTCGGCTTCTCGTGTTGTCAACATAGCAGGTTCGATCCTGGTTCAGCCCGGTAGTGCTCAAATACGTTTGCTTCGTGTCGGTAGAACTCTTGAGGGACTAAATTCCGGCACCTCGGCGTCTTCGAAAACAGAAGGTTCGATCCTGGCTCAGCCTGGTAGTGCTCCGTAGATTTACAAAGAACTCTTGAGGGACTAAATTCCGGCACCTCGGCGTCTTCGAAAACAGCAGGTTCGATCCTGTGGCTCAGTGCGGTAGTATTTAAAGGTGCTTGGTTAATTTACAAAGAACTCTTGAGGGACTAAATTCCGGCACCTCGGCGTCTTGTGTTGTTAACATAGCAGGTTCGATCTGGTAGGTGATACCGTAGACGATACGCCCTTTCTTTACGGCGCGTTGTTGTTAACTTAGAGTCGCTTCTTGTTAACAACCCTTCTTGGGATACCAACACGGGAAGGAAGAAGGGCTTTAGTTTACTGCTTACATTGAAGTCCTGTGTTTCCCCCAACCGCTTAGAAAGTCAGTGCATAAACTTTGGTTAGAATTGTACTGCAGACGTTTGCTTCGCTGCCTGGTAACATGTCGCAGTCCACCGGATGTAGTCTGTGTGAAACGCATGGCAGTTGCAGTTCCCCGTGTGTGTTGAGTGTGTGCATATAAGGAATTTACTCAATACCTGTACTTTGATTCAAGCTCATTTTCGTCCTCCGTCTAGTAGTACAACAAAAGGTAAGATTAATTCTTTGAATATTATTATAATTATTATTATTACTATTATTATTATTATTATTATTATTATTATTATTATTATTATTATTATTATTATTATTATTAATATTCGATGTTTTTACGACTTTTTCTTTGTTTTTAGAAAATCATCGTCTGCTCTCAACATTATCCCTGTAACCATTCTTCACTTTGCAGTCTTCAACTTCAGGAAAGCCTAAACTGTTGGTTATTGCTAGGCAGTTCTGTTAATAATCTAACTAACCTTCATGCTCTTTCCTTTCTTTTCCTTTCCTTTCCGTTCCGTTCCTTTCCTTTCCTTTCCTTTCAGGCAGTAATATCTCTATTAATAATTAGCTGTTCTCTTCAAACCTTAACCTGGTTACTGTATCTGACCGTTATTAATTGAATTTTCGTTTTTTCTAGTTTTTAACCTTGCGACTCGAGAGAAGGACATTGAGTTGTCACTTTTTAACAACAGCGGCAACACCCTGACCGATCATTATCTGCAAGAGTGTTTCTACTTTGTTAGGTATGGAACATTCATATCTCTGTTTACTTCTTCTAACTTTAAACTTACGATAATATCTAGCCTCTATCGGTAAAAACGTGGTCTCTTCCGGACTTTACAACTATCTGTGTCTCCGTTACTCTTACATTTAATCTTGTAACTTCAAACTCGGACAATGCCTGACCTCTATAGGTTGAAACTTGGTTTCTTCCGAACATCACAACTATACTTAACCCTTTACTCTTTTATCAAATCTCTATTGATAAATGGTTGTTCTATTTTCAGAATTTGTTGCATACGCTGTTCACCTAAACACATTATTCTACTATTAGCAGGGAGAGAGGGCACTATGTTCCCATGCGAGCAGTGTGAGGCTACGTTTACAAGATGGGATAACCTTGCACGTCATATTTAAATAAAACATTCTAACATAACATCTGCTTTATGTAAAGTTTGTAGAGAATAATTTGCTAATGTAGAGCAGTACCAAGCTCATTTACTAAAAGTACATCAGGTATCTACTTGCGACTATAACCCTACTATGTTCCCCTGCGGGCAGTGTGAGGCTACTTTTACAAGACGGGATAGCCTCGCACGCCATATTTAAACAAAACACCCTAGCATAACATCTGCTTTATGTGAAGTTTGTGGGATATATTTTGCTAATGTAGAACAATACCAGGCTCACTTAGTAGAAGTACATCAGGTATCTACTTGCGACTATAACCCTCAGGGTACGCAAAACATGCGTGTAAATACGGATGTAGATGTAGAAAGCTGTAGTAACAAAAACCAAGGAAAAATAATGTTAATGAAGAACTTCATACTATACACTGCGAAAACTGTAACACTAATGTACCATCTTCACATTTTGAGGGTCACTTACGAAGTAATGCACATAAAAACAATGCCTGTAGAAGTGCCAGTAATACAAACATCGAAGAAATTAATACTGCATTTCGAGGCAGGATTTTCAGTTGCAGAATTCGTACTAGTGAGAAGTTTCAAAACACCAAAAACTTCTTAGATTGCGTTACACCGGATGTGCAACAGCTTCTTAACAAAACTTTGTCTGATCATAATTTATTTAAAGTTAATTCTTAACTTTTTGCGTTGTATATTAAGAGACAGGTGAAAGTGAAATAACTGAAATTAAATCATTTAATACCAAGAATTGTGTAGTGAATGAGTCAACTAATTTCAGTCATGCATTTAGGGATATCTCGAAAGTTATTTCAACGAAGAGCGAGGAATTTCAGGAAAAAGAATCAGGGTGGGCTTTAGTTGAAATTTTGTATCTATAAGTTGACATTAATAAGTACAATCCCTAGCGAGGATCTTCATACATCGAGCTGCCGACATGGATTCAGATAAAAAAAGCTGTTGTCAACGTCCAAAGTGATGATGAGGCTTTTTTTGCATGGGCTTTGTCGCTTTAAATCCTGCGAAACGGAATGTAGCGAATAGTACGTCATCGTATCCTCACTATTCAACACAACTAAATTTAGATGGTATAGAATTTCCTATGCAGCTAAAGGACATTAACCCCTTTGAACAACTAAATAATATTAGCAGTAATGTGTATGGTCTAAACAAAAAGTCTGTAGTAGGTCCTCTGTATTAAAGATGTAATAAGAAGACTACTCATGTTAAATTACTCTATATCGAAAACAGTGAAAATAGTCACTTTTGTTGGATTAAAAATTTGAGTAGACTTGTTGGTAGTCAGTTGTCAAAACGTGATGGTAAAAAGTGGCTATGCAACGGATGCTTGCAGTATTTTAGAACTGAAGATCAGTTAACAAACCATTCTAAAAAAACTGCAATCCTGTATGTACAGAGATACTTACTACAGGCAATAATGTTTTGAAATTTACGAATTATAACAAGCATATGAGGGAGCCTTTTGTTATTTACGCAGACTTTGAAGCCATCCACAAACCATTCAGCACATGCGCGCCTAATCCAGACAAATCATTTACTAATACTACACACATGCATGTCCCATAAAGCTTCGCGTATTATATCAAGTGTAGTTATAATAGTACGTTTAACAAGTTAGAGCTGTATCAAGGACCTTATAATGCTAAAGTATTTTTAGAAAGACTTGAAAGTGATGCAGTACGACTTATCAGTATTCTAAATACTAGCATTTCCATGAAACCACTCACCAAAATTCAGTTACAAGAACATGAACGTGCTATAAAATGTAGTATTTGTGATCGCGAATTTTCCGAAAATGACCCTAACGTTTTCGATCATGACCATTTAACTGGCTTGTACAGATGGTCTGCTCATAATAGCTGTAATATTAAGTACAGAGTTCTAAAATTTATTCATGTAATTTTTTCATAACTTATCTAGTTACGACTCACATTTTATTATTTCACAATTTGGAGCTTCAGATGAAAAAATAGATATAATCCCTCAGAACAAAGAGCGGTACATTGCATTTACAAAGTGTGTGAAAGTAGATGAGGAGCATACTATAAAATTGAGATTTCTTGACTTGTTTCGCTTTATGGCGAGTAGCCTTGATAAACTTTCGAGTAATTTGCAACCAGAACAATTCACAGAAATTCGACGCATTTTTCCTGAAGATGAGAAGTTTAATTTAATTCAGCGTAAGGGTGTCTTATGTTATGAATATATTGACTGCTTAGTACGCCTCGAAGAACGCACCTTACCATCAAAACAATCATTTTACAGCTCGCTGAATTCAGCTGATATTATTGATGATGGCTATTTACATGCACAACGTATCTGGCAAAAATTCCACATTCAAACGTTAGGCGAATACTCCGACTTATATTTAAAGACGGATGTACTTTTGTTAGCTGATGTTTTCGAAAATTTTCGCTGTGTTTGCAAGAAAACCCACAGCCTTGATCCATGTCATATTTTACAGCGCCCGGGTGATGTTGGGATGCTATATTAGAATACACGCAAGTGAATTTGGAACTGCTAACAGATATCGATATGGTGCACTTTAAAAATCGCCTATTCGAGGTGGCCTAAGTCAGTGTAGTTGACGGTATTCTAAGGCAAATAATAAGTACATGCCGAGTTTTGACTCTAGTCAGGGATCTCAGTATATTGTTTTTCTTGTTGCTAATAATCAGTATGGGTGGGCGATGAGCCAGCATCTACAATTAAATAGCTTCCACTGGCTAACGCAGTGCGAAATTGACAATTTACAACTGCACACCCTAGACGATGAAGCTAAAAAAGTGTATTTGCTTGAATTTGACTTACTGTATCCTAAAGAGTAATAATTTACCGTTTTGCCCTGAAAATATGAAGTCTCCGTACATCACATCAACAATAAAGATGCTAATCGCTAATTTGTGTAACAAATCTAAGTATAAATGCTTACAATATAGTTATTATTTTAATCCACCTATTCAATACAAATTGGTTTTGTGCTGCTAGTTCATAATATTACAACATGAATTTACAGGGACATGTTTCGCTTTATTTGGAAGCATCTTCAGCCTACATACATGTCTAAAGGTTAAGACCTGTCATATTTGGATTGTTTTTACAAATTATTTTTCTTGAGTATAAATCCATGTTTAGTAAAAATATGTAAAAAACATAGGAATTATGTACACATTAAAAGTATGACAATATGAATTACAATGTTGAATTGAAGTAACCCTTAATTCTAAAATACATTGACGTCAAAACATAATAACTACAATTTGAAAATTTGGCTAAAATTGTTTTCACAATGCTGTGGTTGATTGAATCAACCGTAATATGGCTTTAAATTTGAATCATAAATATAAATTGAAAGTTAAAATATATAGGAGCCATTTTCTCTAAAATCCATTGATTTCTGGAACACAGTAATTTCCGTTATTGAGAATTTGGATAATAATTGTAATCTCCAATGCAATTATTTAAAAACAACTGTGATTTGACTCCATGTGTAATTTGAGTCTAAATGATATTCTAAAAATTAAAGTCTTGGAACCGTTGGAGACCAGCTTCTAGAATATTCGAGGCTTGCTGCAGTTTGGTGACTTGATCAGTGAAGTATTAGAATAATTAGTTCTTGTTTATTGCGATTTGAATATCATTGGTAGCAGATTGTATGTATTAATGTAGTTGTAGTAAAAAGGAGGGGCTTCTATTCAAATCTTGAATAGCAGTTTAGGTTTCTTTCGAGGTAATAGAATGACTGAAGCATCTGGAAAAAATGGAGATTAACTTGAATACTGTAATGTGTTGTTGTGCTTGTAATGTGAGTTTGATGTTATATTTTTTTCATTTACCCCTTTGACTGCTGCCACAAAGTCTTGTGGTCTTTCTTACGTTACTGTGACTAATGTCTGTTGTGGTTCTACTCCTTGTGTTGTACGTGTGGAGGGGCTGTTGTGAGGGGCAAGTATGGGGTTGAGGGGGATAGATGTTAGGCGGGGCGTTTGCTATTGGCGTACCATGTGGTGGGGAGTTCTTATCTGTTGTCGAGGTGGCGGTAGGGCACAGGTAAATCTAAATATGTGATTCATTAACAGATTTTAAAACAGTGTTTGCAGTATGGTTTGAATTAACCAAAATTCATCGCGTACTAGAATTCAATAAGTCACCGTGGCTAAAACCATATATCGATCTCAACAATGATTTAAGAACAAATGCAGTTAACGAGTTTGAGAAATATTTCTATAAGCTCATGAGTAACAGTGTGTTTGGTAAGACTATGGAAAATGTTGTCAAACGCGTTGATGTAAAATTGATTACAAACTGGGAAAATGTGAAGCAAAGGTATGGTGCTAACTATTTAATAAGTAAACCGAATTTCCATAGCTGTACTATCATACATGAAAATTTAGTTATTATACAGATGAATCGTGTTAAGGTTAATTACGACAAACCTACCTACGTTGGCTTTGCTGTACTTGAATTTGCTAAAACACTGATGTATGAATTCCATTATGATTTATGATGAAGAAGTACGCTCATAATGCGGAATTGCTCTACACAGATACAGATTAGTTTATTTACCAAATCAAAACTGATGACTATTACAATGATATAAAGCCAGACTTAGGTAGGTTTGATACTAGTAACTATCCTGAAAATAATGATTATAATCTACCACTAGTAAACAAAAAAGTTCTAGATAAAATGAAAGACGAATATGCTGGAAACATTCTCGACTCATTTGTAGGTACTAAATCCTAACCATATTGCTTAATGCTCTTAAATCAACTACAAATAAAGAGATTGAATTGAATTAAAAAGAATATAGTTCAGAATGAGCTAAGTTTAGAAAATTATAAAAATTGTATTAATAGAAATCCACCTATTTTACATAAGCAAAGGGCTGTTATTAGAAGCAAGAAGCATTAGGTGTACACTCATTTAATTAATAAGGTAGCCCTCAATAATCAAGACTACAAACAGTTTGTCATTCCAAATTCTACCAACACTCTAGCCTGGGGGCATAGTAAAATTAATACGTACTACTTCACATAAAGCAGATGTGTGTGTGTATAAATATTATGCTATAGCTGTGTATATTGTAATATATACGCTAAGCTGTCTTACTTCACATATAACTGTACATATTGTATAAAGATAGTAAGAAGGGAGAGGTACATTAAGAGTGTAGTACAGCGAATGATTCAAGTTTAAACTTGAACATATAAAAATTTGCAGAATTGCAGAATTGTAAGATGTACATATATGAAGCGGTAATGACTACAACAAATGATTTAAGATGAAACTTGTACATACAAGATGCAATAAATAATTGTAGAATTGGCATATTCTTTAATTTTAGATGAGGTATTACCTTCTCCTCCTCCCGCTCCTTCTTCTTAAATACTGGAAGAAGGAGAAGAAGTGTAAGTATGTCAAGAAAGAAGGTGTTCAGATTCGTAAGAATGTCATCGTCTTAGAAGATCAGCTTAGTAAGTATGTTGAGAAGGGAAAAGGTATCTCTCTAAACAGTGTTTAATTCTTGTCTTGCAACGCAGTGTTTTACAACATCGAACTATAGTATGCAATTTTGTGTTCTCAATACTTGTAAAATGTTTTGAACAGCAGTATGTGTTCAAGTCTAAACATGCACAATGATGTTATTATTGGAGCACGTGCACACACTTGTTTTGCAATACATGTTCGATAGAGATGTGCCTTGACAGAGGAGGAGGAAGAGCAGCTTAGTAAGTATGTTGAGAAGGATTTTTCTGAACAGTGTTTGATTCTAGTCTTGCAATGCAGTGTTAGCCTATGTATAACCGCCATCTAGTGTAGTAACCTCTCAGCTAGCTTCCTCCATAAGAGCCACCGCTGTCTTGCGCAATCGCACGATGCTCTGTTGATTAAAGGTGACAGCTGTTAAGAAGCACGTGGGTTTGTAAAGCACGTGGAATTTTTCAAATTGCCGCCACTACATTTCAAAGGTATGTAGCTAAAGATAGCAGCACGATGCTTTGTTGATTAAAGATGGTCGCAGCTGAACGTCGAATTTTTTTAATTGCCCGCTACTACGATAAAGATAGCAGCACGGTGCTCTGTTGATTTAAGATGGCAGCTTGTCCAAAAGCATGTAGAAATTGCCGCCACCACATTTCAAAGGTAGTAGCTAAAGATGGCAGCACGATGTTTGTTGTTTAAAGATGGCAACTGTCAAAAAGGCACGTAGATATTGCCGCCATCACATTTCAAAGGTAGTGACGTAAAGAGTGCAGCACTAAGGTTAGCGATGTAAGATGGCGGATGACAGCTTTCAGATAAGCACGTGGCTTTGTTTACTCTGTTAATTAAAAATGGCGGATATCAGCTGCCAAAAAAAGCACGTGGAAATTGTCACCACCACATTTCAAAGGTAGTGCCGTAAAGATGGCAGCACCAAGGTTAGCGATGCAAGATGGCGGATGACAGCTGTCATGAAAAGCACGTGGCTTCGTAAAGCATGTGGAATTTTTCAAATTGCCCGCTGTTGTGATTATTGGGATTTGATTATTTGGACTCGGAAGACGGCGATGAATTGTGTATGTAAAGTATTTATTCAATTGTTTGTTTTGGTTTCTCCTCAGTATGTGAATTTTGGAATTGTTTAATTTGCTTGAAGTCGATATGATTTTGAAATTATTTGATTGTCATGGTAATTCTGGTGCATCCTGTACCACACGCGCCACATCGGCGTGGGAGATTTCCGGTTTCGTAAAGTTGCATAAATTTCGTAATTTCTAGAGGCTTCCTAAATGTTCCTTGTCAGCACTATTTTTTCTGCGCTCCTATTGGAGAAAATAAAAGGAAATGTGATTGGTAGGTGAAGGAAATCATCGTACGCTCATTGGCCGTGGTAATATTTCATAATTTCCGGGGAGAAGCGTTGTCGCTGGAGCCTTGCTCTGCGAGGGCGTCTTTTCTGTCTGACCACTGAAGGGAGCGGTCACCTTCCAAGGTACGGGTCTTCTTGGCCCCACCATCCGGTAAGCACCGATTATTTTCTTTTTAACTTTTCAGGTATTCAGTTTCAGATGTAGTGTTTCATTTAATTTATCTTGCCGGAGCGTACCCGTGTTTCCTTCTGCTTCCAAATGTTATCATTATGACTTAGCCGTTTCGGTAGGTCACCTCACTTTGTTAAGAGATAGTTCGCGTTTATTGTTTTGTAAATTAAATGTTATACGCCTTTCGAAGTAATCTTTATAAGTAATTTTTTTTCCTCGGGACTATCTCATTCATTCCGCTTCATCGTGGATCATTCATCTTTAGGTCGGGTACCCTTTCTCAGAAGTGTTTTTGAGGGGGCTACCCACCGAAGATGCTCTGCTCCATGATTATACGTAAATATTTTTCTCCTTAGATGTATCTTTTCACTTTAGTATAACGTTACCTTCCTTTTATTTATTTCAAACTGTTTTGGGTTTTTAAAGGTAACGCCACGACAGTGGAACGTCATGTGTGATGTTCCGGTGTAAAATAAATTTAATAACTAAATGCTACCCTCATGTAAACTGTAAATTGTAATCGTTGTTGAAATTATGCCGTCAGTATTTTAATGGTATATTGGCTATTGTTTTATATATGAAATTGAATCTAAATTGTTAAGTAAAGTTTAGGATTACATTGACTTCGCTTCTTCAGTATTACCAATACCTTCCACCGCCTGGATATGGTTCCCAGCCGCTTCCCGGTTATCCTTTCTTAATAGTCATGTTGGTTAAACTGTTTGTTTATTTCCTGTGATTAATGTGCTTGCAAATTTAGTTTCGTACATGTTGACATGCCTAGTGTACTGTACTTTTGGTGAAAGCATTACGGTAGCAAACATTTTCTCTTCATTAATCCTATTAATTGTAACCTTACCCTTTGGAGAGGTTGCACCCGCCACCACGTGCCTAGGTGCGTAACTATAAGGTTTAGTCCCGTCAAGATGGCAGTACTGAGGTTAGCGATCCAAGATGACAGCTGTCAAAAGAGCACGTGGCCTTTATGAGGTTTAGCCCCGCCAAGATAGCGGCACTGAGGTTAGCGATGCGTTGTTGTTTAAAGATGGCGGATGCCAGCTTTCAAAAAAGCACGTGGCTTTGTTTACAAACAAGAGCACGTGGCTTGCGGAGAAGGCCTCTCCCGAGAGGCTGTGGAGGTGGAGGAGGCGTCTGTGGAGGGACGGTGGAGGTGGAGGAGGCAGAACTCTTCACTTATACTACTAGTAACATTACATTGACCATTGTTTGTTGTGATATTCTTCGTCTATTTTGGTGCCACTACTGCTGCGTACCGAGTAGAACAGCCTGCCCGAATATTGGCGGCAAGTAGCTCGGGAGTCAGATCTTTCTCTACTTTAACATGCCATTCCTCTGGTTCATATATTTTCTTATACTACTGGTATGTTACACACTGGTTCATCATAGCATTCCAGCTAATCAATCCCTACTCTGATGCACTGATTGGAATGAGCAGTGTACAAATTTAACGGAAAAATGGCAGGGTAACGTTCGCGGCTGCCTGCGGCCTGGTCATTCCAGTACTGGAACTATGGACTGTTCACCGTAGAACTGTTTATTCAAAGTGAGAAAAAGTGCGCTGTTCATTTGATCGAGTATTATTTTTGATAACATTGATATTAATCGCTACATTCCTACTCATGTCACTGTAATGACCTATGTTGACTGCAGTTGAGAAAACCACAAAAAACAGTCTTTCTGATAATTCCGTAGCGAAGCATGTGTACATCAGTTAGTAATTACATAAGTCCAAATTCATTCATGATGTACGCAGTGTTTTCCCCAGAAGTTTGGTTACCTGGGTGGCAGGAATGAGTAGCCGGGCAGGGAATACTACGTAAAAAATAAAAATGATAACATTTCGAATTATTCCCCTCCGGCCATTAACAATAATACTAGACAGGTAAACATTAACTGAAAAAATCAACTATTTTAGTGTTACCACGAAGAAGACGTAACAAAGTAGTTTGAACTTCTAGTGTTCTACTACTCGTTCATAATCACTCGGTTGTTGCGGAGAGCCAGACGGATTTGTTACGTCCCGCGGAATCGAGTGCTCGCATGCGATTCCACGCTAACCCAGACACCGCTCGCGCACGACACTACGTGATAAGATGAACTCCGATGTAACTCGCGCAATTGTGCTGACTATGATGAAGATTTTTCATTTAAATGAACAGTTTTACAGTGTTTACATTTTAATTTGGGACACATAATGACTGAAATATGTGTAGTCTCCGTAGCTCAGGCGGCAGTGCCCCAGCCCCTCACCACTGGGTTCCGTGGTTCAAATCGCTGTCGCTCCATGTTAGGTTTGTGCTAGACAAAGCGGAGGCGGGACAGGTTTTTTTCTTCGGGTACTCCGGTTTTCTCCGTCATCTTTCATTCCAGCAACACTCTCCACTATCATTTCACCTGTCAGTCATTAGTCATTGCCCCAGAGGAGTGCGGCAGGCTTCGGCTGTCGTTAAAATTCCTATCCTCACCACAAGATGGGGCCTCATTCATTTCATCCCTGACCCGGTCACTTACTGGAAACCAGTCTGTAGGTTTTCAATGACGGAAATATATATTAATATTACGTAAGCCGAGTGTGTTAGGAGCGCGCAGCTGTGAGCTTGCATTCGGGTAATAGTGTGTTCGAAGCCCACTCTCGGCAGCACTGAAGGTGATTTCCGTGGTTTCCCATTTTTACACCAGGTAAATGCTGAGGCTGTACCTTAATTAAGGTCATGGCCGCTTTCTTCTCACTCCTAGCACTTTCCTATCCCATAGTCGTCATAGGACCAAACTGTGTCGGTGCGACGTAAAGCAAATTGCAAATATTATGTAACCAGCACATATCTAGGTTATGATAGCCGGGTGGTGCGTGAATGGTCCTAGGGAGAACACTGTTTATGGGTTATATATTGTTGAAGACTTCAAATTCAACACTTTCAATTTGTACATTACTAATGATTGGGTTTTAACGTATATGATTTTGTATTACAAAACACCCAGCAAGTAGGCTACACAGTGTGGTCACGTATCTGTGGGATTGCGCTCGGGCAGTGGCGAGTTCGAACCCCAATATCCGCAACCTTGATGATGGTTTCACTTCTTTGCATTAGGCAGGCAGATACTAAGGCCGTGCCTTAATTAAGGCCACAGTTGCTTCATTCTCAGACCCATTCTATCGTTGCCATGAATCGGTGCTATACAAAACACATAGCCAAAAAATGAGACTTTATGAAGCCCATAGCATCATTTTAATTGCTCATAAAGGTGGAAAAGAAGTATGTTCAGTTCATGTTCAGTATTATAATTCAAAATATGCCAAACATATGCATGTTCCAGACTCCATTTGTCTTAATTGCATTCATAATGACTTTTATAAATTCCTGCCGTACAGTTGATGCATTATTATTATTATTATTATTATTATTATTATTACTATTATTATTATAGTTATAAGGAGATTAATTACAGGATTAAGCATATCTGCTGAATGGGAAGTGAAAATTGAAATGAGGAGTTATTTTCCAGTAGAGTGAACCTTTCAAACATATGGTTTAGTGTCCTCTTAGTCTGTTCCTTTATATGACCTTATCATTTCTGTAGAATTGTGTGATAAAATCAAATATTGAAGTGGAAGTGTCATGTGATATTGGGTGGATGAATTTTGTAAAGAAGTCATAGTTTTGGTTAAGCATCCATTTCTACCAAAGAGGTTTCACTGAAAATTGTGTATTTTGGAAACAATTTCTCATCAGAACACAGGAAATACGTTACTCTCTTCTCTCTTACTTACAGTTTGTATGCACATCCTCCTCTACAGAAGTATGTACTGGTATGTATTCAATGTCCAAGTAACCAAGTTAATATTTGTGAATTTCGTGTTGTTGGTACCGGTAACTGGTACATTTGATGTGATGGTAACAGTTATACAGACTTTCCTTATAATAGTTGTCCCCCCGTGGGTGGGGGCAGTAGAATAACATCCAAGACATACCGTGCCTGAAGAAAGAGGCGACTAAAATGGGTCCCTGGGAGCTTGGGTGAATCCTGGCATTGCTTCCGCGTACTTGTGCCAGGCTCCTCAATCAATCAACAGGGATCTGCGTTTAGGGCAGTCGCCCAGGTGGCAGATTGCCTATCTGTTGTTTTCCTAGTGTTTTCCTAAATGATTTCAAAGAAATTGGAATTTATTGAACATAGACGACAGTTCAAGAGATGCCTAGAAGTCTGTTCCTCTCCACATTCGCACAATGAGTCCCCATCATGCACGATGCCCCATTTCATATACATCATCCCTCTTCGTGACCAGGTGGCAACGTTTTTTCAATTTCAACACAATCAATCAATCAATCAATACTGATCTGCATTTAGATTTCATCTATACTATCCGGTCTACCTCGGTCACCACCTGTTCGTTTCTAACCCTGACCGTATTACATATGGAGGCCTAGGGAGTCTTATTTCCACGCCATAATACTGTACATAAATTAGTGACCAATTCCTTGGACGCAGCTATCTTGTGACGTGGCATGGGAATTTTTTGTGCTGGATTAGCTGCCAAGTAGTTGTACGTAAATTCTGATTCTACATATTCCTTTCCATTTATTGGGACTCCTGTCCTCGTATGGGCTGAAAGGAAGAATTATTTGTACCTCCTGCATGTTGTAACAGGGAACAATCACAGAATCTGTAATTGCTCTCTTGTCTTTTAAGCCCATAAACATATTTATAATTCTATCTTTTTCCGTGTAGCAGAGAAATTTAGATATATCCTACTGTCACATGAAATAAGACATTTTTATGTACTATAAATAGTGCAGAACAATAAATAGAAGGGATGCATAGAATTTGTAGCTTGACATTATTTATCATCTAAATGCAGATGATTGATTGAATGATATGTTGTGTTTTGGTGCAATATGTAGGACCAGGGTACGTGCTACCATGCCTTGGTTTCTTCAAACACTACTCTGACAGAGACTTGCAATCCTCTAGCAGGTACAAAAGAGGTATAAATCTCCATATTTCTCAGTGCGTAGCCCTAGGTGCCTCATTTGACAGACTGAAACATGTATCATAGAGTAAGGTCTTTGAGAAAATACAAATGGTGTTGCTGAAAACTTTTGACGTGTCAGTGCAATGTTAAACTGCAAAAAAGGAGGAAAGTATTATGTTGTAACTTGTCAGTTCCATTCCTTCTTTCATAAATGAATGATTTTGTATTTTTATTGTATTGTTTTCAGGATGATGATTATTAATTGATGATTAATACTACTGAATGTAATGTCATGAAATTATGATATACCATGATCACTGAAACCATGTGGAAATTTTTTCACAATTCTTATATCTGTAATACTGTGGATAGTAGGTAGAATATAGCTCCATAAATCAAACGATCATGTACCATTTCTGTTTACCTTTGAATCCTACAAACTTCCTCCTTAGCATATGAGTTTTCTTTAATCATTTTGGTTCCTGTGTATGGCTTTCTTTATTACATTGTATTTATACTTCATCTCCTGCATAAGTGGCATATCTTGATACGGTTCTATTGACTGTTGAGGTTGGCATGGATAGTGTTAAGAGGACTGATGTATGAGGTGATGTTAGTGTCTATTTCTGTCGTAGTTCTTAATCGGAGATAAAGATTGCCAATCGCACTCACCTTCTGGTCACTTCTTTCCTTCCTTCCTTCCTCCCTTCGTGAGTTAGCTTCTTTTTCCCTCAGCATAAAAAAAGAGCAGCACAGGCCAGGCCGGTCACTTTCTTCCTTCATGGCTTTGTACATTTGTACAAATAAAATTATAATAAGCAGCACAGGCTGGTGAACTTCTTTTCTCTAGCAAAATTTTGAAGTACAAATAAATAAAGTTTTGGTATTTCCACCTATTCAATACAAATGTTAAGATCTTACTAGAGCGTATGTTGCTTAGTTCAATATGGAATCTCAAACTGCCGTAGGACGAACCTCATGTTAGCCACACGCTATGACCGGCGAGACGACATGATCTTAAGAAGCCATCTGAATGTTTTCCACCTCATAAGCCTAGGATATAAACTAAAAATTGCAAGCTTTCACAACCTAAGATATTGCTGCATTATACACATGAATGAAGCACAGCATTTTATCAAGAACACAAATTCAAGAATATCGCAACCGGCTGTTTATAAAGAGACCTTAATGAACTGTTTTAACATATAACTGACTTGCAAGTTTTCACTTGTTAGAAATGTTTTTAATGTGTTAATATTTTCAAAGCAGTTTTAAATAGTCTTTCCACATCCTTTACTTTAAGTTTCATTATGAATTGTATGTATGCCTATTTTTCAATTACAGCTGAGGATGACACTATTATGTGTCGAAACTAGTTCTGTATAATTATGTAAATGTTGTAGTTGGATAGAGCATTAACATTTGTATTCAATAGGTAGAAATACCAAAACTTCATTTATTTGTAATTCTTAGTTCAATACGGAATAATGAAATTTCTTACGTTAAAAAAAAAATAATAATGAAGCACAGGCAAACCTCCAGGTGTATCAATTTTCCGAATGAAGTATTTCAGAAAATGGTAAGAGAAAGAAAGAAAAGGAAAAAGATATGAAAGATATGAATATATTTAAGAGTGGAGGGAGAATGAGATCCTGGGGACCTGACACACTAAACGATTTAAATCACCCGCCTGGTAATTTTAGTTCAGGCCTCCGACGGCCAGAAGCGCTAGCGTGCAATTCCCGGCAATCTTTGTGGCAGCTCCCGGCAGTCTCTGCGGCGGCCGTTGCGTACAGAAGTGAAAAATAGCGTTCAGAGTGGCCTCTTACTTATTCTTTTTGGCGCACAGTGAACTTTTAAATCTATTACCTACTACTTCCTTGTATCAACACGCAACCTACACTCGTCGGCATATTATCAATATCTTACGCCCTCGCTTTAATCATGCTCTTACACCACTATATAAATTTCGCTTTCGTTTACAACAGCATCCCCTATGTCATTGTGGATCCATAGATGCCGATATCAATCATCTCTTTTTTTTCAATGTCCGTTGTATAACTCCTCTAGACGCTGCCTGTACTCAAGCTTAACACATTTCAATTTTCCTCCGCCCACGTCAATTGCATGTCTGGTATACAAGCCCTCTCACACAATAATCAGTATATTAAATCAGTTCTTATGTCACTCTAATCCCTCATTCCCACAATACATTAACATCACTTATTTCATAATATTCTCATTTGACTCACGTCCTCCCTACCGCCTGCTTTTAAACCAGGCCACATGGCTACCGTATATTGTCATCTGTCCCTCTCCACCGATTGTGTGTACATTTTCATTGACGTCATATCATCACACTGTCACCCCTCTTAATTTTTTGTTTACGATCTCAATAACACTTTCCGCTCTCTAAATCCCCCATATACGTTGATCTGATATTAATTTCCCTCTGTCCAAAGTCCCACACTCTTACATATATTCACCCCTCCGTAGTTCCACTGCCCTCTCCTACTTTTCCCTTATATGTTGGCCCGGTGTTGTGTTTTGTAGAAGTCGCTGAGATCGGCCACTCTAGCGTGAAGATTAGTATACCTTGTGTCCCTGTGATTTTCTTATCTCTCCTAGTATTGTATACATAATTTACTCCCTCTCATTTGTTTAGGTGCTACGTCTTCTAATGAACTATTTCAAGTACTTTGAATCCATTTTGTGCGTCCGCTGCACGATCTACTTTACTCAATCTTCAAGTACTTCTCAATCAGAGAAAATTGCAAACTGCATTGGTGTTTTACTTTATCGGAATTGTGTGCGAGTGTAGAACTAGTACGAATATAATAAAGTATAGTGTCTGGGTGAAATAACGAGCCGAAATCAACTTCAAGAACAAGAACAAGAACAACTTTTAAATCAGTGTCGTATACTCTGGAGTTGTCACTGGTAATACATCCTATCCTAAATTCAGCCTGTTCTGCTGACTGATACAAATCAAATCCGTTCTTCAATAGTTTGTTTTAAGTGATTAATGTAGACTGCATTAAAATATCAGGTTTTGTCTCGAAGTGTGAGGTATGTTGTTGTATCAGAGGCGTATTAACCAGTTGTACAGCTTATGGCTTTCATTGTGTTGCAGATTTTCTTCATTGAGGAATTGTGATTTCTATCACTTTACACTGTTTGCCCAACCTCTAACATATTGTCGGTAATGTTCAAGTTTCGGTCATTTACTTTTGCCAAACTTATAGATCTCAATTAAGAACCATAAGAAGTTAATGCTAATGTTTCTCAGTTTCAGCATTCTACATATTTTTAATTTTCTTAATTTTATTTTTGCTTAACCTTTAATTACTCGCGCGGGGTCTTTGAGGCCCCACTCCCTTTTTAAATTGTTATATTTTCCCGAAGAGACAACGTGTGACCTTGACACATGCAATAGCTTCATGTAGTGGGGAGCGGAGCTCAGTTCAGTAGTTGGCTCATTGTTGCCAAGTAAGGTACTCAGTGGAGAGCAGTGACCAGGCCTGAAAGACCCCACGCGAGTAATTACGTATGAAAATAAAGTAAGGTATTTCTTTTTCTATTCTGGCACATATTGCTTATAACTAACTAATTATTTAGTTTTGATGATGTGAACGTGTAATACACATATTCTGGCCAGCATCTGAACCTCTTGTGATGTCTGGAAATTGTTAATATACAATAAGTAAGCCTATAACGTACAGTATAAGGAGCTTCTACTTTGACATGAGATGCAGTGCAGCAAATAGAGCGATGTGTTATTGATTTTCTCTCATATTTCCGGGTTACTTCGATTTGTATTTCGCTTTCAGATGAATATGGCTGGAAGACACAGTCGTCAAGTACAGGATATTAACAGTGACTTTTAGAGGAAGAAGAATATGATGATGATGATGTCCCACTTGCTTCTGATTCTGATCCAGACTGTGAAATATTCAGCAATCACAGAGCGGTAATACTGATCTCCAGCATGCATCATGACAGATATAGAAGAGGCTGAGAAGAAGAAATCGGAAATAGTTCTGTTCTATAACAGCACAAAAGGTGGTGTAGACACAAATGACAAGTTATGCCAAACTTACAACGTAGCACGACAAACCAACAGATGGACACTCGTTGTTTTCTATCATCTCTTCAATGTGGTTGGTATCAACGCTTTCGTTGTATAGAAAATCAATTCCAGCCATAAGAAAAGCATGCCAAGGAGAGTATTTTTGAAAGAGCTGGTGAAAGAACTCATTAAACCATGGCTGTTGTTGCGTGCTGCTATACCTAGCTTGCCTAAAATCTTAAGAAAAGACTATGTACAGATAATGGTGACACGGAAGATGTAGAGGAGCCAGACAATTCAAGAAAGAGATGCGTGATTTGCCCCAGGTCAAAGGACAGGAAAATAAAAACTAGATGTGAAAAAAGCAAGGAACGTGTCTGTGGAGACCACATGAAGAAAATATGTGAGAAGTGCGTGTAATGTGAGAAAAAGAACACTGTCATGAACTTAATGTTACTTTATGTGTAATGATTTCTTGTAAACATGCTTTTTAATGTGGTGCAGTGTTTGCAGTAAAATAAGATGCAATTGTATTGTAATTAGAGTATTTTTTCAATGCATACTGTCCCGGAGGCCTTAAAGACCCCACGCGAGTAATAAAGGAGGAAAACTGAGCGCGAGTAGCTAAAGGTTAAGCATTAACAATATATAAGTTTTCCTTTTGAAACTTCCTGGCCTTTGCGTTACAAGTACCGGCAAATCATGTGCTGTAGAAATATATCGGATATCAAAATTTATTGGAATGAGGATTTTTTCTGAAGGGCTACACAGATGAAGAATTGCGGATATTAGTTTCAGAAAGAAGTTACAAGATGTAGTGTATCGGTATAATTTTAATTTTTATGTTGATGTGTTATTTGCCTCTGTGTGCGATTTAAAAGTGACGCTATGAATATTTAGTTGTTCTTTACACTGTAGGCTGCGAAAGATTTTAGTACAGGTAGTGTTCGAAATCTTGAGAGTTGTTCCATGTAGGATATCTGTGAGAATATCTGCATATGTAGATTTCTTGGTATATCAGTGTTGTTATGGAGATTCTTCTGTATCACATCCTTACCCCATAGCAGCTATATCCGGTGTTTACTCCTGATGTTTTAGTTAAGAGTATAGGCTGCCTCTCTTTCGTAAGATATTTCCTGATTTATTGGCGTGTAAAAGATCTTCATGGGCGTGCGCGGTAAGTTTGCATGGGTTCAAATCCCAGGATAGGTAGCCCTGAAAATCGTTTCTGTGGTTTCCCCATTTTCTCGTTAATTAACCTTACTTTCCCTTCGACTTGTCAGGGCAATAATAAACCAGTAGCAGGAATAAAAGAAAAATCTTCAAATTATATTTTAGCTCTGGAAACTGTAAAAGGTAGTTACTTGAAAGTGAAATCAAGAATATATTCATAGAATAACCAGTGAAGGCCAGAACAAGTAGGGTCCCCTATGTTGCAAAATACAATTGATCATAGTCTCTTGAATAGATATGTGTTTCCATAGAAATCTGTTTCCTAGCAATGAGTAAGAATCGACTCAATTGGCCACAGGAACAAAGCTCGTGTTACATGTGTACATTATGTTACTTTTACAGTAAAATATCACAAAGTGAATAACAAACACTGTTATTGGCTGAAATGAATTCAGTGAGACACCACTCGAGGTATTCAACACAGACTAGTTTTGTACCATGTGGGGAAAAAACTGCCAAACATTTAAACCAGTTGTTTGACACAGAACTCCCTTCATGAGGTGCTGTGTTAAGCAACTGTCGGTTGTGTCATTAGACACGACATGCACAGACAAATAAAGAAAGTGCACTTAAGTAAAGGTTCAATGAAATGAGCTGGTAGAAGTGTTGAATAAATGTTTATCTTCAGTTCAACAGATTCCTCTTCATTTTGCAATTCGAGTCTTTTGGGTAGAGTTGTGAATTAAGGACCTCTTCAGTTTTCTATCTCTCCACAGCTCCATTCTTTCTTCCAATATTTTTTTCTGCTTTTACTCCTCTCTTCTCTGTACTCTCTTTCTCCGTATTCTTCCACCTCTTTCTGGGCATTCCCCGATGTCTTTCTCCTATTATTTTCTCTGTAATCACTATCTGAAACTCTACCCTCTCCCATTCTCATCATGTGTCCATACCATTTCAGCTTATTGGTCTCTATCTTGTCTTGCACTTTAGGGAATCCAATTCTTTCCCTGATTTCTATGTTTCTGACTTTATCCCTTCATATCCTCCCTATTATTCCTCTAAGGAATTTCATCTTGGCCTCTTGGATTCTGCTTTCATCATAGTTTGCTGTTGTCCATGTGCATGATGCTGCATATGTCAAAACTGGTATGTAATACATTGGGTGCAAAATTTTCTTTCGTTCCTTTTGGACGTCCCAGTTCCAGACTATAGATCTCACATATTGATAGAACCCATTGGCTTGTTCAATTCTATTTCCAATTTCTTAATTTATTTTCCCATCATCTGCCATTACTCTCTGCGAATACTTGAAGCTTTCCACAACTTCTAATGGTCTTCCATTTACTTCAATATTCCCACTTCCTTCTCTATTACCTCTCATCACCACTGCTATCATATACCTCTCCACACTTATGTGCATTCATATACTTCTAGCTCCTAAATCTGTACAATATCTTGTTCTTCTTCTTCCATTTCATCTTCTCTCCATACTACTATGTTGTCTGCAAAGAGCAAGGCCTTTGTCTCTTTGCTTTCCATTTTTTGTTTTATACTCTTGCGGATTTCATCCATGGTTGTAATGTAGAGTAGAGGGGATGATACACATCCTTGTTGAAGTCCTGTTTCTACTTCGAACCAGTTTGTTTGTCCTATCATAGTCTTCATACTACTTACTCACTTTTCGTTTATGGCTTTTATAATTGGTTCTTCTCCTCTCCCTCCCTCCCTTCTTTTTTAACAGTCTATCCAAGCCCGCTTGCCGTGTTACACTGTCATATGCCTTCTCAATATCTATAAATGTCATCACTAAATCCTACCTAAAATCCCATCATTTCTCCATCATGTTCTTTAGATTCAATGCATTGAAGAACTTAAAATTGATGTTACACTTAGTGTAGAGTACGGCACTGCATGGAAGTGAAACATGGATAATAACTGAAGCCTTTCAAATGCCGTGTTGAAGATCAAATGGATAGAACATCTTAGAACTAAAGAGATAATGAATCAGCTTGATGAGAGGACAACAGTTTGAGAGAATTGGATCCTAAGAAGGAAAATTTTGATAGAACAGATCTCAAGGCACTCTGATTTTGTTCAGTTAGTTTTGAAGCAAAGTGCAGAAGATAACAATTTTAGGAAGATTCCAAGATATGGACCCAGGTGATCATAATGATATGCAAATGGAATAGTCACTGAATTTTGAAGAAGTTTTGTGCATTTTGATCACAATCAATGTTCTTCGGTTTTTAACAAGAAAACCCATCTTGCTGTGGGTTCAGTTCCATATAAAACTGTATGTTATATAGCTATGAATGTGATATAAGGTGTCATGTAAAATTAGGGATCCTTTGACTATGATCTCGATATTGACAGCTATATTAACTTATATTTCCTATAGAAGTGATCACTGTATTTGAAGTCATGTAAAACTGGAGGTCCTTAGCTATGATCATAGTATCAGTTATAGAAAACTTGAGGTCCTATAGGTATGTTCACGAAGTCCACAGGCATGTTAAATTTTGGGACTTTTCGGTATGATCATAATATTGAGAGTCATGTAAAATTACAAGCTTGTTGCTTAGTCTGTTGACAAATAACCTAAGTAACATGAAGGTAATACATTTTTCTGGCCTGTGTTTCAGTGTAACAACATCGGAAGTAATCATAAACCCCAGTACCTTCTAACTACTGCACTTGCAGTGTGAAATGGACCTGCAAATAAAGATCAAGGAGGAACCAGCCTGGCTTGAAGGAACAACAAATGCATCACTTGTAAGTCTCATTCCACATAACTTTATAGAGGTCAGAATTTAACCCTTACCAGCTGAATAAGTTTGGCCGGGGCATAATTGGCTATGTGCTTCCCCAATATTAACAGCAGCGGTCACGTTTTGCTTCTTGGGCATCTAAGCGTGGTATGTCTTTGTTTTGTTTCTTTGTCTGAGATTATGCCACAGTGTGCTACACAATGCTGCCAACTCTTAGGAACTAGAAACAACAGTATTGATGTACATCTATGGGCCCAGGTAGTAACAAAAGCATTGTTCGTGGGACAAGGAAAGGGCTCCTGGTGGCATAAGTTCCCATATAAGGGCTGCCGAGTGGACAATTGGCCTCTAGCATTTACTAGGGAGATGGCAGTGCATTCTATGTTTAATAGTGGCATAAAGCTGAATTAATGTTGTAGGCTTGATAGTGAAGGAACCATGGTTAGGTGCATCTAGTGATGAAGTTATGATAGGCAGAGTCTCAAGATTGAGGCTTCGGGGCATTTCATGTGTTAGGTACCCTTTGACTGACTGTCTGTTGTAAGTTGATTATCTCTGTTGGTTATTTAAATGGATTTATGGAGGGTGTGTGGTAATGTCTTTATTCTGCTTGGTTTGGTAATGTAATCTTTGTGCGATTGACATAATTTCCTATCATATGTTAGCTATTTGCAGTGCTAGTAGTTGCTGAAGTGATGGAAAATGATGGGTGCTAGATTGATTAGGTTATGGCCAGTAGGTCCATTGCTCTCATGGTGAACATATTTTTCCTTCAATAGGAATTCCAGGTAAGATTTTTTTTTTTGCTAGGGGCTTTACGTCGCACCAGCACAGATAGGTCTTATGGCGACGATCGGATAGGAAAGGCCTAGGAGTTGGAAGGAAGCGGCCATGGCCTTAATTAAGGTACAGCCCCAGCATTTGCCTGGTGTGAAAATGGGAAACCACGGAAAACCATCTTCAGGGCTGCCGATAGTGGGATTCGAACCTACTATCTCCCGGATGCAAGCTCACAGCCGCGCGCCTCTACGCGCACGGCCAACTCGCCCGGTAGGTAAGATTTGCATCATTTAAATTTTTTAATATTGTCACTAATGTCGGGTGAGCATGGGTTAAAATTTTCCCTTGGCAGCTTACTGTCAGTATAGCTTGTCTAAAGCAGACACCCTGATGAAGGTGGAGATGCAGTGAAAATTTTTGAGAAGAAGCATGATTTTTCATCATATTTTCTTGCTCTGTCTGTTGCTACTCTAATCTCAGTCCATTGCAATCTTCTGAGTGTGTGACTTTCAGTTCAGTGGCTCTTCATCTGATAGCTCTGAGGGTTAACTGATGCATACTAATTTCATGTTGGTGAGTGTGATTCGCATTCAGTCTAGATGTATTTGAAGAAGCTATTTTATCCCAGTACATGTATGTAGTTATACTGGCATGAAAGTGAATTCCTCCACATCATTGTGGGACCTCAGGGTCTTTGAAAACCTTGAATGCTGGAAGAGAGATGTTCAATGAATAACTGTGACTTGACAGTAATAATCTATTGCAAACAGTGTGAATTGCTAATTTATAGATGAGATATTGCCCAAGAGTTGCTTAAAGCTAAAATTCTGCAATTAATGCATGTTGCTCTCAGAATAAATGTGTGCTTGTTGAGTTCTTCTTTTTCCTCTCTATCCCCTGTGGTTTGGGATGCAGATGAAGAATACATTCATAGTATCCCCTGCCTGTCGTAAGAGGTGACTAAAAGGGGCAACCAAGGGATGATTGAGTTAGAACCATGAACTACTTGTGATTAGTAACATCACCTGGGGAAAGCTATTGGTCTCCTTTACTTGCAAGTTCTACCAATATGTTAGGTACACAATAGGTTTGTGATTAGTAGCAGAGAGTGGTTCATTGTGGGTTTCCAGGGCCTGTGATTAGTAGCACTATATGCAGAACTTAACAGGGTTATGTTGCCTGTGATTTGTAGCATTATGTGGGAAACACCGCGGGTCAGGGCATCGCCTATGATTAGTACAACTTCATGAACATCACTGTTGGTCAACATTGCCTGTGATTTGTACCCATTATTTGAGGAACACCAGAGGATAGTACTAGTCCCTGTGATTAGTACACCTATGTGAGGTGCACCATGGGTTTGCTTTGCTTATGAGTGGCGCCATTATGTGAGAAACACCGTAGGTCTATTTTACCTGTACGACGTACATTACTTGTAAGTACAGTAAAACCTCGTTAATTCGAAGTCGTTGGGACTCAAAAATCGTACTTCGAATTACGTGATTTCGAATTAACCGCCAATTCGCACTTCAGAAGTATCAACCCTTGCCGCGTTACAAAATATTCTAAGGCCCGTTACTGCATGCATTTAACCTTGATTCACAGTTTATACCTTTCAAGTGCCATGGAAAAAACTATTTCCGAAATGTATCCAACAAGGTGCATTTACAATGTTCAAATAATTCACTTGGATAAATCACTGACAAAGATAACCTCACGCAACAAAAGAAAAAAAAATCGCACAATTCAAAGATGAGGATAAATTATGGCGGTTCCCCTGTGCAAATGCATTATTTGTTTGGATTTCTTTACTGTTTGCATTTTTATTATAGATGATTTGTACTGGCATGGAAAGTGCCCGACGCTCTTAAAACATTGTGGCTTATCGAAGTTTCCTATGACGAGGGGATAAAGTATCTATCTTCCATGAGCATTGCAACGCACTACTATGACCCCTATCCCTCACACTGTACGATTTCCCGGCTGGCAATTTCTCCTTTGAAACCATAAGACCGTTTGGGCTCGCATTAAAATAAAGCAATGCAGTTTCACCTGCAATGTCAATATTGTTCGGTGCCTACGAATTTATTATATTTGCCACATTTTTTCGTCAACTGTCGACATCGCCAGTGTTCGCAGATTCTGTTTTCCCGCACACTGCATGTTGCGTGATATTACGGCGTTCCTTAAAAAGTTGAATTCCGATTTCATTCAACTTGGCAGAAGCGCACTGTAGACCCACCGAAGTGAGTGTAAATGCGGAAAGGTACCCCTCCACGTTCCGGAACGCGCGTTCTATGACGCGGAGTGGATACATTTCTAGTTGAAATTACTCTGTAACATACTATTGTTTTAAAATGTAAAGGCAGTTTCGAATTAAGTCTGAATTTCGGTAATGGGGCCGACATTGTACTTCGAATTACGAATTATCCGTATTTCGAATTAAACAATTGGAATAACATGCAAAACTGTATCTCATGTTTCCGGGAACGAGAGCTTCTTCAAATTAGGCGGGATTTTGAAATAACCGATTTCGAATTATCGAGGTTCTACTGTAGTACCATAATTCTTTGGAACACCATGAGTTTACACTACCTTTGATTAGTACTGCAACTTGAGAAATGCTATCGTTCTACTTTACTAGCATTAAATGCCATTATGTGGGACCGTTGACTTCGATATAGAACCCCTTTAGACAACAAGCATCATTGATTCAGGATTGTGCTTTGGAAGCAGTCCCTTGGTTGGTAATATAGTTTCTGGGAAGGTGAGCCATTGCGGGTCGGATCCACTGACTGTTTTAAATTCATATTCATCCATTTGTTCTTCATCACATTTTGAATTCTGGTCAGTGGGTGATTATTGTACTTTTAAATTGTAATTTCATTTCGTACCATTAGGGGCCAATGACCTAAATGTTATGCCCTTTAAACAACAAGCATCATCATCATCATCAAACCAGTCTACTAAACAGAGTGTTGGGCTGATGACCTTTGATGTTAGGCCCCTTAAAACAAGAAGCATCATCAAACAGAATGTCAACACAGGTGTGATTACTCTCGGTTACTCTCACATCCACAATCTGCTGGAAGCTATGTGTGTTAAGGAAAGAGCAGATTTGCCTATGGCATATGAGAGATAAAATAGCTGAAAATCTGAATGTAATTTCTCTCATAATAAGTATTTTGCTCAGACTTTGAATTCATTGAGAAAGGCAGAATAGTGATTAGCTTATTTTATTTCTCACATTCAGGTCTGTGTCTATGTTACTTATAGAACCCTGCATAAATCTAGAATACATGATTTTTCAAGAAAATTTTCTTTAATATGACTCTTCTTAGAGGGTTCTAACACTTTGAGGATGTAAGGCACATAAAAAATTAACTTTTCTCTCCTCTTTGTCATTATTTCACTTTGTTAATTTGTGCATCATTTTACTTCCTTTCCTTAGTTCAGCTGCTGTTCTCTTTCTTCTATATTGAATGGGTTAAGTCGGTATATTCTAGAATTGTGTAACATACTATAATTCATTTTTATTAGTAAATGAACGTATATTAGAACGTCCCTCGCCCACACCTTTATTGCCGACGAGGTTTTATGAATCCAAGTGAGAAATTTTAAGATCTCATTGTAGATCTTGAAAGAGCTCCTGAAACTGCTGATGTACACTCCAACATTGCTGACTCTCTACTGATGGTGTTCTCATCCCCACAGTTCTTCACACAACACAACATAACATCCCCTTAGTAGTACAATGTTTTATTTGTAGTTGCATTGAGTTTGGGCTACATCTTTCCCTGGCATATGACTGTAAAAAGTCTGCTTCTTAAATGTTTTTTTTTTTTCTTTTTACACTTGGAAGCATTGAAATATGCTGTTTGAAACAGAACTGTCTCAATGCTTTATGTAGCCTCTGTGAGTTCGGCAAAAACAGATTCAAAAATTTCAAATTTTTTAAATCTCTATGTGAACGGACTCAATGCTGAGAAGAAAAAAATGATTTAGAACAGTTTTAACACATGGAAGTGGTTTAAACAACCTCTAAGATTTGATTGATATGATTGGACATATGACAACAGTTCATACGATTTAGTGTTTATGTCTGTGGCAGCTTACTTCCAAATTCTATGCGAGATGGCCTCAATTCCATAAGCCAGTACGATATCTTCTGGTATGCTAGGAAATGTTTCACATTTTATATTTGTTTCTCAGGTTCATCCTTTTTTCTGACATAAGGAGTGATCAAGGATATTAACACCATTTTCAGTACAGCCCTTGGTTTTGACAATCCTCTGCTGGTAAAAACCTTCCTTAAAGATTATTGAAATTTTGAATGTAACTGTCAGGTAATGCTTTACCATACTCATTTGTTGGTGACTAGATTAGTAGATGTCTCTTAAGTGCATACCTAATATATCTATCTTTCCACAGGAAAATATTGAACACGTATCAGGAGTGATAGCTCTGAAGAAAGAAGCCAAATCAGAGTTAACAGAGCCAGGGCCAACACAGGAAAGCTCTCTTGAGGTAATGTGCATAATTTGATAACCCATTGTCAGGTAAGGTAAATACCATATTTACGCGAATAATCCCCGCACCCTAACTTTAGGAAGAATCATTTTGAAAAAATGAAATGAACTAAAATTCCTTGCATTAAAAGGGTAACATACGCATAAACAAAATTTTATATCACTCCTCGAGTTCCACGTGGTTTTTGTGCAAATATGAACATGAATATGCCTGAACATATTACAGGTGATAAATGTGCATAATAACTGCTATAAAATGTATATGTCAAGAAAATTAGCATGTAGGGCTTCTTTCGTGACAAGGATTTAATTAATCTGAACTTGCAATGGGGTTGATTTGCTGTAGATTGGAAGATTCTTTGTCTCTTCCTAAATTACAAAGTAAAAAACAATTGTTACATCAACTTTTCTGCATCCCTAATGAATCTACAAGATCTTACTAACATTCATATACACTTCAATTATATTAACTTGTATTATATATTTTCATGACTGAAGCTTTTACAGGCTTGTTCTTTAAGCAATTCGCTGTGTTTCGTCGGCATTAATAAGCACAGTGCCGGACATTGCATATGTTGCGCTGATCTTCAGGAGCTAGCATCTTACTTTATTTAAGCAACTTGTCTTCGACTTCTACACAATTTTGGGACTTTAAATTTATTAAATCATGTTGTGACTTCACGCCTGGCAGTGTTTGCGGGCTTGTTCAAAGAACTGTTCACCTCTTCTAGTAAACATTTTAAGGCACAGTGCTGGACATTGTTGCGTTGTGCTACTCTTCAGGGAGATGCGCCTTGCTACATATAAGTGACTGATCATTGAATTCTTCTTGTTTTTATGATTTAAAATTGTGCACTGCTAATCCCTATTTTCTTATATTGCTTCTTGAGCTGCTTTTGTGAAAGGCTTATCCTTTAATTTTTGGTTTTCCTATGCATTGTTTTTGTATATTTAATCGGCTGATGGTGACCCAGATTGGTGGTCGAAACTGGTACCGCTTTTAACCAAATAAGAATGTAACACTACTTTTCTTATTTACTTGTATTGAATCAGTTGAACCACGGACAGCGACGGTGTGTTGGACGAAAGGTACACACCTCATTAGTTGTGATGTCCCATCACCTCTGCTGCTCTCTTCATACTGACGTCCCCTCCAGGGTCGCCCCGGCCTTTATAGTAGGTCCGGGTGCGTATTTATATATTGAAGCACGTCCCTGGAGGGGGCATCAGCAGGGTTGGCTGCAGAGGAGATGGGGCACCACGAGAGGGTAATACGCCTCTCAGTTGCTATCTTTATTAGTTGTATGTACATTGTCAATAAATACAAAAGCGATGGAGCACAGGGCCCCGGCCTGATCTTAATGTCCATAACACCACGGAGCTGTCCGTATAGATGTCGACATGGTTGGGTCCATGAGGGATGTCGCGCACTGCCCAGGTTGCTGCCATTACTGCTGCTGAAGTCTCCGCCGCGTGGATTGGGGCTGGATGTTCGAAGGCCTGGGCCCACCCCATCTGGTAGGCTGGTGCTACCGCTGCAGTGGAGTTGGGTGTTGCATCGGAGTAAATGACGATGGAATACTGTGGATGTGCCATTGTACGTGGCATTGCAATGAATTCTGGAGTCGACAGTCGCCGTATCCAAAAGTTCTCATCTGAGAGTGCATGCTTCAGTAAAAAATATGGCCATTTCATTACATATGCTAACCAAGACAGATACCCGGCTATCTGCTGCCGTTCATGTTCTGTGGCTATGGGTATTAAGGGTATGAGCTGCAGGGTTCATTCCTGTGTGGTTGAACCACTTCATTTCTTTTTCAATTTCATTGTGATGCAGTTCAATATGGAACATTATGAAATTTTTATGTTTAAATACTTCTACAGTTGATCACTAACATTTTTTGTCATCCCTATAGGACATCCCTTTTCCTGTACCCGTATCACCGCTCCCTAGGCCACCCCGTTTCCCTGAATGTACCTTTCTATAGCACTTCTAAACAAATATCCTAACTTATATGTACCACTGCGATTTAAGTGAAGGCCACCTGAGTGCAGATCCCTATCTCCTACCCACCCATTAGGATCTAGAAATATCACTCCCAATTTCCCACTTACCCTTCTTCATTGTCTCATTTAAATCCCCAATCACCTTTCAGTCAGTATCCTTCCTGCACAGTAATCCACTGATAACAATCTCCGCTTCCTTAAACTTCACCCATGCTGCATTTACCAGATCCCACACATCCCCAACTATGTTGGTACTTATACCTGCTTGTCTTATGTTGTTAGTACCTGCTTTCCCTCTTCCTTCTCTTCTACTTTCCTCAACATCTGCCTCAACCTAATTTCTGGATAATGCTCTACCCTGGTTCCCTTTCCTCTGCACACTTTCCCCACATGTCCAACCATGGTGTTCCCCTTGACCAGAACTTCAACCCTACCCACCTCATTTGATCTCCTCCCCTCCTAGTCAGCACTATCTTCTCTCACTGCTGCAGAAGCTACTCCCTTCTCCCTTTTCTCTCTCCCATGAACCTGTTCCACCTGTCTTTTCCTATCCACTGCTCCATATTTTCCTTTCCTACCTTTTTCCTTCCTGCTACTGCCATACTTCTCAGCAGCAGTTCCCTGTTCCTCATCTTCCCTCGGTTGTTCTACCTGCAGTGACTTGTACCGATTTCTCAGACACCTGTCCTGAATTCTGATCCTGAATAGAGCCCTTAGCCTGCAGTCTCCTTTCCCTTAAAACATTAGTCCACCTGTCTTCTACAATTCCCCCTTTTCCTCCCTGTCCCTCTTTTACACCTACTGTATCCTGTACATTTTTTGAGAGAGGCCTACTTTCCTTCCTGTCCTCTGAGAGAATCCTAATTATCTCCCTCAAATTCTCCAACTACTCCCTCATACCCCTTAATGCCTGGCCATACCCACAGTTCCTACACTTGCACTCCTTATCCATTATTTACAGAATAATGAGAAGAAGAGGAGAAATAAGATAACTTATTCTGTGCAAAATAAAAATGAGAGGGAAAAATATTGTGTATAAAAATGAAAGGAAAGGAATATTGTCAAGGATAGTTCACAAAGATCACAAAACAAGGTAATTAATATAAGCTACTACTACACTACAATACTACTTAGTTGTATATTTTTTTCTACTGTACCAGCCATACAATTGATTTCTGATACAAGTAACACATTAACAAGAGATAGCAAATACCCTTAAAAATCATGAAAAAATTAACAGCAAAATACTCACCAAACTTGTGAAGCTACTGGGCACAATCCAGAGAGAACTTGGATCGAAAGAAATGTTTGGATCGAAAGAAATGTTTTGGCATGCTAAGAAATAAACAGAAGTTTTGAATGAACAACACAAGTATATCTCCTTTAAACCAATAATAATTTTATTAATAATTCATTTGAAAGTACGTTACATTTGATTGAGGGAAGAACTACTATTCTTTAAAACCTATGGTGCACCTTTTAAGGAAAATTAAATTAACTAAGACAATAATTAATTAAGTAAATTAAGACTGAAATAAAGTCCAAAAACAGTTTCCACTGAAATGAAGGACATCCTCCAAATTAAAATGACAATAAAAATTAATGAATTAATAAATTACCACTGGCTGAAGGCCCAATAATTAACAGTTCTTCCTGCAGATAGTTACACCTGAAATGATAATTAAGTGCAAAATTTTTGCAGGATTTCCTTCTTTTAGTTTATTACAAAATTTAGTAATGAAAAGCCATGAGATTCTTTCGAAGGAACCAGATCTCAGAGGCGACTACAGGAATTTAATGTAGACCAAACACCAGTCCAAAAGCAGAAATGGGACATATGGTTAACATGAAATAGGTCACCAAGACGACCCAAAAATTCACAACACTTCACTAAAAGAACCAAGCAACTCAAATAATAGGGGACAAGCCCACACAAATGAATCATCAAACACCAAGATTTAGGAGTAAATCCACTCAAGCACAAGGGCCACACCCACTTCAAATCAATTATAGATCAGTAATACAGAGCAAATGCACTCCAATTACTAGGGCCATGCCCACTTCAGATCAATTATATATCAATAATACAGAGCAAATGCACTGCAATTACAAAGACCACGCCCACTTCAGATCAATTATATATCAATAATACAGAGCAAATGCACTCCAATTACAAAGGCCATGCCCACTTCAGATCAATTATATATCAATAATACAGAGCACATGCACTCCAATTACAAGGGCCACGCCCACTTCAGATCAATTAATAAACAAGAAGAAGTAAGAGCAAATTAGCTCAAAACTTAAGGGCACGCCGAAGTCAACTAAGAATTTTTTCAATAATCCAAACAGTCATCCCCATGGACGATAGTTGCCATGGAGACAACATGTACAAGAGCATAAAAGAAGAAAAAATTACATTACGGAAAAGAAATATCAGAGAAAGAAAATTTAAAGGAATAAAGGGATTCCAATTCCCGGAGAAAATCTCGTGGTCTCAATCTTTTTAGTGGATGACTTCACATTATCAATACTATGTCATCCCTTATTAATAACATATCATTAAAATAATGTTCACAACACTTAAACCTTTTTCTTGATCTGAAACACAAATAACATTAATACGAAGAAACAACTCGCTGAAAATTTAAAAACATAAACAGTTTTTGGAGATTTCTTCCTCCCATATGGAGGTTTAAACAGTACTGTCAGTAAGCCAACAACTCTTTCATGCTTGGCAATTTTAAATTTCAAAACCTGAAAACCTGAAGATCAAACACACTTGATTTCCACAGGATGCGTCTTGGTAGGTGTGCTAGGTACCAACTGATGAGCCCAGCCTAGCACACGGGGGCGAAACGCTGGTAACCAAGAATGAATTGGTTGGAAAATTTATAATTTCCAATAACGGACCATTTATATTGGTGTTATGATAGTTTTTATCTGTAGAAACTATTCATACACTACTTCAGGATTTATATTGAATGCGATCTATCATCGTAGGTATCGATTCCTCGCTATGCACAAGCGTATCAATGTTGAGCAGGCCTGAGTCTCACAACTCTGACTGGTGTACTAAACATTGGGATAACATGTTTTTGCTATAAGTGCAATGACAGCAGTTGTTAACTCCTTAGAAATAAAAGCTGAAGTAAATGATTGCTTAATATCAATACTACGTACTGAAATAGGAATGTGATACTTCTCCCTTTCAAAATACAGTGGTGTGCATAACTAATTTCAGAGGTTAGGTTATGTACTTTGACGTTTTGTTAAATTTCAGAAAGGCTGTTCCCGTGTAAATTTATAGTAAAATTATCATTATTCTATAGGGAGCTTGAAATATGTTTTCATAATACGTGTGCATAAACCTAGGTTAGGAGATGCCGTTTGAAATAAGAAAATGGAAATATTTGCCACAATCCTCTGGATTGATGCTATTACAGTTCTTCAGAATGAAACGGAATATGCATTTTCAGATTATTGGAATTCGAAAATAGTGCCAATGAATAAACCAATTTTTTTGGAAAACATCTGCAGAAATGTTTAAGGAAACTGATTGCAGTTTCATACCAATTTTAAAAGTGTCTTTGTGCAAGTTTGTTATCTTTCCCGACTTCTATGGAAAATCATGTAAAACATTATAAGCAAAACCTTAAACTGAAGTGGTTTGCATTCACTGTCATAAATATGTCAAAATGAAGAACAAGCTGTAACTACGGTAGAGTGTGTGGGGTAGACATCTCCTTCTCATATTGCTGTCATTGTCTAAGTAAATTATGATGGTAAAATTTATGTTAATACGGGCAAGGATCTCTGGAAATGGTGTGCTTCCTACTGAAACCTCAATTTCGAGTAAATCCTCATTTAAGGTTAAAAAATCAGGTCCCTGTAAAAACGTAACATAGGGGTTCTACTGTTTATGTTGAACATACCTTACACGTGATTGTCAGTAGGGTTGCTTTCTACATTCCTTCCATTTGGAGATATGTACACTTCTTCTTGTACAGAGAATATCTCATCGTGTAGTTCATTATCGGATACTTGGAGCTTAATACCAATATAAATGGTCTGTTATTGGACATTATAAATTTTCCAGCTAACTCATTCCCGGTTGCCAGCGTTTCGCCCTCGTGTGCTGGGCTGGGCTCATCGGTTGGTACGTAGCACACCTACCAAGACGCTGGCTAGTGCATACCTTGGAGGCCACGACGTAGGCTAATTGTAGCCACCGGCAATGCCATTGCACTATGAGACACTTCGTCTCATTATCAAAAATTGATGCCTGCTTGGCCATCAGATGATATAGATGTTGATTCACATAGGGAATCTGAAATATTTGTTCCGAATGAGTAAATTTATAATACCAATATAAATGGTCCGTTATTGGACATTATAAATTTTCTAGCTAACTCATTCCCGGTTGCCAGCGTTTCGCCCTCATGTGCTAGGCTGGGCTCATCAGTTGGTACCTAGCACACCTACCAAGACGCTGGTTAGTGCATACCTTGGAGGCCACTGCGTAGGCTAATTGTAGCCACCGGCAGTGCCAATGCACTATGAGACACTTCGTCTCATTATAAAAAATTGATGCCTGTTTGGCCATCAGATGATATAGATGTTGATTCCCATAGGGAATCTGAAATATTTGTTCCGAATGAGTAAATTTATAATACCAATAAAATGGTCCGTTATTGGACATTATAAATTTTCCAGCTAACTCATTCCCGGTTGCCAGCATGCTAGCCTAGCACACGAGGGCGAAACGCAGGCAACCGGGAATGAGTTAGCTGGAAAATTTATAATGTCCAATAACGGACCATTTATATTGGTATTATAAATTTACTCATTCGGAACAAATATTTCAGATTCCCTATGGGAATCAACATCTATATTACTTGGAGCTTGTCATTTTCCTCTACATCGAGAGAAACATGATCCTCATCATCAGATTTTTGGGATCAGTCAATGTGTCATCAGCTTCCTATTATGTTTACTCTCACTAATTTCATACAATATATTTCTCACATGACTGCTGATGGCCAGCCATATTTGAACATCGAAACAATGAACAAATTATTACATTCTTTACTGCAGCACTCCCTAGTCGTGGAGGTAGTTGAACGTTGTTTCTGTAGTGACTGGTAGGTAGGGCAACATTGAAATTGGACACATTCATTATATATGTAAGTTATTGAGCAGGTAGTCAGCAAGAAAAAAAATATTTTTAATTCATCTCAGTAACTACTTAACGAGAAGAACAAATACACAAAGTTTTGGGCATATACAGTCTATATTTTATCAGTTAAAGCAATTGAAAATTAAATCTGGGCCGATTAGCCCATTATGTGTAGAAGGGGTAAACGGGGTAGATACGAACCCTAGTGAACATGTCCATATGAAGATGATATTTTGTGACTTCATTATAATGCTACAGGTGGAGCACAGCTCATTTGTGGATTCAAGGATATGCTTCACATACTCCATTGCAATCAGCTTAGGGCAGTGATAGCAGTTATGAATTAAGTTGTATAGTATGGTGACATAGGGTTTGATTGTGGCAATGTGTTTGTATGGTTTTCTTTGTCTAAACTTTCAGGGACAAAGTGATATATTGAAATTTTTTATTCCAATTAGACCTTAATTTTTAGTGATCATAATTTTAAAAGTGCCCTTGAAATATTGTCACAACATTATGTCTCCACCGAAACTTGGTAATTTCATTTTTGGAATCCAGACCTTTGTCATATTCACTTATTCTGTTGATTTAAATAGTTCCTTGCTTCAGTTATACTGGATTTATGGAGGTTTGCCATTTTTTCTTCCGGTAAGTCTTAAAGATCTTCAGAGCATTTTTAATGTAGTCATGTCAATGTCAGTGAGACACCCCTTCTTTTAGAGGGTGGTTTTGTAGTTGTACTTTCTCTTAAAAATCATTTACTACTACTACCACACCCCTTATTTTTAAGCATTAAGTCTGAAGTTCCTTAGAAACGTTGTAGTTATACAAATATTCTCATTTTCTTCAGGTAGTCCCTATGTCTTCCACAGAGTACTGTAATGCACTCCTAGGTGTTGTGTGACGTCTGGCTTTGTTCCAAGGCCTTACAACAGCTGTTTCTGTTCCAAGATTCTTTGCAATATATATCATGTGTGGCAGTTGGTATCATTGTTACTTGCAGTATATTACAGGAATTATCCATTTCAAACTGTGGCTTGTTGCTAGGACAATAGTGTGAATTTTGTACAAGTTGTTCTTTCTGCCTTTGCTGTTATGAATTGGGGGAGTAATCTTCACTATATAAAATTTCTTGTACTAATCGGTACATACCCGGACTTCCCTATCATGTAGTCATCTGACAAGGAACTGCTTGGGTTGTACCAGACCGAATGCAATGGAAACTGTTAGGATTATCACTGAAGAGAGTAATCCTGGAAGTACTTAATATTAGTGACTTTTAACTGTAACCTTGAGTATCAAAGATATTGATTGTATTAAAACTTGGTAACATACTCAGTGGACACATCAAGACATCACCTAACTCCTGTAATTGTTGCACAGTTATCCACAGCAGCACAAAATGAAAGATTTTGAATACTACTTGTGTTATTTGTATTAATGAAATATTATCCTTATAGCTTGCATGTTTATATATTGCCCCCAAACTACTCTGCACCCAATTGCTGAACACAGGGAATCCAGAGCTGGACCATTTGTGTTGGCAACACTTAAATATTCCAGGCATTTTTAGATGTGGTGGGACTTGGGACACGTCCGGCAAATGAAACAAATTACAACAGGAGGCTACATTTATTTTAAAACATAACTGCTAAAAAATCACAAGAATTACAAAAATTAAGTCTTCCTGATGTTGTTCAATATTAAAGTCTTTTTGAATTGAAAATCAACACTCACAAATTTCTGCAGTATAAGTATTTAATACCTTTGAAGTTATTCTTCACTGTCCATGGAAGGTATGGAACGTGGTTTAAGTAACACTGAAAGAAGAAGATATTAGTAGATGCTATTCACATGTTTGCCGGCCACTGTTACCACACGTCCCTGGGAAAGGCCTCCACCACACGGAATGTGCTTTATAAGAGTGCATACTTAAACTCACAACCTTACCTGGCTGGAGATTTGAAACATAGGGCTTGGCAAAGAGTTAAAGCTTAAACTAACAGGCACAGATTTGACTTTAGGCCTATCCTCACAGGCACTGGATTCAACTGTAGGCATAACCTTACAAGGGTGTTTTCTTTACAGACTCAAGTTTGATGCCAAGAGTGCTAGCTGAACCCAACTGCCAATGTGATCAGGGACATGGGTGCACACTTAAGCTAACAAGCACGAATTTGATGCCCATCTTAACCTTACAAAGGCATTACAGATTCGAGTTTCAGATTCGATCTCAGGCATAAGCTAACTAGACAAGATGAGACATGGCCCAGGGGCTTTTAGATCTGTTCTTGGAACAAGATGGCGGCTACACACATTGTATTAATAGGGCTAGGGAAATGGTAGAATGGTTAATACATCTGCTTTATTCATAGGGCCATAACATTGAGAGGTGGCCTTAGGTCATGGAGCTGAGAAAGTGCCAAAAAGGCCAAAGGACTAAAGGGCAAAAGGATTAAATGGCTGTAGGACAAAAGGGCTAAATGGCTTAAGGGCAGGAGGGCTAAATAGAATGAGCTATGGTGTAGGGCTCAGAGCTAAACTTGAAACAAGATGGTGTTATGGGGCTAGGGAGATGGTGAAGGGTTTAATATATGTGCATTATTCATAGAGGAATACCTGTATAAAGCTACTTCAAGGTCTTGAGAAGCCGAGCGGCTGCAGAATCACAGACACTAACACATGAGCTGAAGCATAACATGCTGTTGGTTTTTAGTGTTTGGAACTCTAAATTTTACATTCTAATAATTAGAGCTTATAGATTAGAACTCTAGGGATTTATAGTTGCTTATAATATTGCTGTCATCAGTTAGAAATCTAGAAAGATTTAAAAACTTGCTACATCATTTTAAAAGTTAATTTAAGAAGGAACATCACATATAATTTCAATGGCCAGTATTTCACTCAGAGTTTTGAAAGAGGTTTTGGATTGATGCTCCAAACAGTTTTATCCCACATTTCAAGACTCGATGAACTTTCATCAAGAGCACTTTCACTCTGTATAAGAAAATGGTGCTATATTTTCTGCACAGAAAACTTTTAAGGTAGTGTTATAAGACATTGTTTCAGGATCATGTTTTAATCACGTCAATTTCTACCAATTATCCATAAGGTTAGTGTACTCTCATATTTATTACGCATTATTTTGTAACCTTAAGTAGGTTATTGTCTGTTTTCAAGTTTATAGCTGAAGATTATGCATACATGCATCGAAACCGGTCTCATTAATAATAATAAAATAGTTAATCTTATAACATTGTATTGTATTGAATAGGTGGACACTACTATTTTGATCCCATTTTATTATTGGTTCAATACAGATTTAAAATGAAGTTCAGCCAGGCCGAGTGGCTCAGACGGTTAAGGCGCTGGCCTTCTAACCCCAACTTGGCAGGTTCGATCCTGGCTCAGTCCGGTGGTTTTGAAGGTGCTCAAATATGACAGCCCCGTGTCGGTAGATTTACTGGCACGTAAATGAACTCCTGCGGGACCAAATTCCGGCACCTCGGCGTCTCCGAAGACCTTAAAAGTTAGTTAGTGGGACGTAAAGCAAATAACATTATTATTATTATTAAAATGCAGTTCTTAAACTTGATTGTCTAGTTAGGTTAAGCTTGGGATCGAATCTCAAACTCGAGTGTGTAATGCCCTTGTAAGGTTGAGCTGGGCAGCAAATCTGTGCCTGTTAGCTTAAGCCAGCACTCGTGGATGTCAAACATGAGTCTGTAAAGCTAATGACCTTGTAAGGTTATGCCTAGGGTTGAATCCAGGGCCTGTGATGATAGGTCTCGAGTCAAATCCGTGCCTGTTAGGTTAAGCTTGCACTCATGGCCAATCCCTACTTTTCAAATCCCCCTCAATAAGAATCATGATTGAATAACTAAAATAATGATCACTTTAGGACATTAAGAAGATTTGTCATTCTATCTTCGCACATTATAGAAAACCGTCTAATAATGGTTTAAAATTTCAATCAATTAGGTACGTTTCTTTAATTAGACACGCTTGGGGCTGTTGAGTGTGCACAGAGAGTGATCATTATCTTAAACTGAGCTGGTCGCCTCACGTGCTCGGTACTATACTCTCCATAATGCAATATTCGTTGCTACTTCCTCAGTGTTCATAAATATGAAATATCATCCCATTCTGTTACTTCACAAGGCTAGGCTGTTTCCATTGAGCGCTATCTGCCTTCTTAAATAGAGCATCCTAGGTCATTAAAACCTATTATTAACAGTCAATCATTTACATCGACGTTCACTACTTTTAATATAACCTATTTTTATATAATAAGTGTAGTCCCTAATGTACATGAATAACATTTAGGTGACAGTTTATACTTCATTGATGAAATTAAGCAAGATAAGGTGTTATATTCTATGAAAATTCACAAAAGAATGCACCGTATCCATCCCAGTTATATTCTTTTAGGTTTGAAGTTAAACAAATTGGTCTATGGTTTTAAACACTTGATTGTTAGTATACTACGCTGTTAACGAATTTCCAATAATTGAAGACTTACAATATCAACACATTTCAACCTATAGAACTACACTCATATTCATAAAAAGAGAACACCTTGAAAGACTAGAGATAGGAAGTTCATATTCACAAGACATGTTCATTAGTTGGCTATGTCCGCAGAAACGATTAGAATTTCAGTTAACCAGGTTCGGCATGTGCCCTATTGTTTAGTAGGCACTGGGTCCTCCAGGGGCACTGATAACTTATTCCATGTGTGATGGCATGGACAAGTATAAGGCGCGAGTCGTGTCCTGGGGTATAGCCATCCATGCTGCATTCATCTGGTTCCACAGTTCATCTTTGGTGGTTGTCATTGTGTCACAGCGCCGCACCCGTCCTTACACCATAACCCACACATTTTCAATTGGCGACATGTCGGGTGATCAGGTGGGGCAGGGCAACAGTCTGACATCATGTGGCAACAAGAAGACATGTATTCATGCAGCAACATGTTGTCGCGCATTGTTGTGCTGAAGTATGGCGTCTGGGATTTCGTGCAGAAAGGGTATGGTTACTGGTCGCAGGATGTCATTTACATGCATCAAACTGGGAACAGTGACCTGGATATTCACCAGCTGTGATTTGTGGTTGTACCCAATAGCACTCCACACCATAAAGCCTTGAGTTGTTTCTGTATGTCTTGTGCGAATGCAGTCAGTGTGATGCCTCTCCCCTCTCTGCGGCAAACCAAAATGCGGCCATCATTTTCAAACAAACAGAACCTGGATTCGTCCTAAAACATTATCTGCTGCCATTCCTATCCCTAGTAATGTCGTTCCATACACCATCGCAGTCTAGCACGTTTATGCACATTAGTCAAAGGTAGGCGGAGAAGTGGACGACGCGCCGGTAACGCTGATCATAATAAACAGGGACGGACTGTCATTCCTGATAGTGTACGATGTGTTACTCTGTTCCACTGTTGTACCAGAGCCAAGGAGGACGCAGATCTGTCCTGCAATGCCATTCGGGTGAGGTGTCAAACTACTCCGGGGGCGTGGTCTGGGAGGTGCAACCAGACCCATCTCGTCGTGTTCTGCGGCCGTTTGTGAGTGTTCTGTACACACCCATTGAACTGCCGACATACTTCCCCGCACACGAGCAGCAATTTCCTGGATAGATGTATCACGTTCTCTCATGCCAATAATGTGCCCTCTTTCAAACTCACTCATTTGACAGTATTTTTCTTGCACACATCTGCAAGGCATCCTGCATGTCTGCTCATGTCACACTGATCCGTTACCTTCGGTTTATAGTGACAACAATAGCCGCAGGCACAAAATACCAGTCGGTGGTGGTGGGCAGAGATATTAATGTGGACCTTGAACCTGAGGGTCGACATGGTTAAAATGCTAATCATTTCTTCAGAACATACTAGTGCACATGTCCCGTGAATATGAACTTCCTATCTCTAGTCTTTCAAGGTGTTCTGGATTTTATGGACGTCAGTGTATTTCAATCATTCACCAATAAGTAGATCAGAATCACTAAGAATCTGTAACAACACAAAATAATAGAAACTATTAGTGTATGAATATTTTAATCTATTTTCCTTCTGAAAAGAAAATTAATATTTAAAAAAGGTACTTACTTTTTTTAAGATGGAAGTTGAAAAAGGCCTAGCTGGCAATGTCTCACGATTGGTTCCGTTAGAACCCTTTTAGGGTGTGGTGGGTTCTCCCATTTTAGTAGCCCATTCCGGAAGGAATATCCCGTGCAAGGTGCACCATGATGAAAGTTGAGATTCCTCTTGCAAGCAGCATAATGATTCCCCTGGTTCCTTGTCTTGCAGGCTTCTTGTAACTGTAGGCTTCCTCTCTCTCTCACACGCACACAGACACCCACCCACCCACCCACACACACACACACACTGAAACCTAAACTGCACATTAATATGTGCACCAACCATGCCTATTTAAATGTCAGTCGACACTTAACTTGCGTGTTCAGATGATTTATGCATACCACACGTGTTCTGAAATTAATATTGTAGTGGTCATGTCTTGCAGAAGACAAAATAAAGTGTTCCCTTTGTAACACATTACGGTGAATAAACGTCGCTTGGCGTAGAATATCTTGTAGAATTGTAGTGGGAAAGCGAAGAGAAGATGTGCTCTAAAGTAGAGCAGAATGAAAGCAGTAGATTAAGAGATGAGTGAGTGGAGCGTTGATTACACACTGCCTTTATCAGTTCTCAGCCTAGAAGGTGTGATTATTTGGAAACCAATCATAAATTTCCTTTATGTCTTCTTAAAATATCATGGTTCGAAACTGGTTTTGTGAAGAGTTCTGAAAACGTGCTAGGAGGTGCTAGCCTTGAAAATATTAACTATTCATATCTGTCGCATGCTAGGCTCCTGACGAATAAGACAAAAGGAACAGATTCCCACATGGCCATGCAGCTATGAGCTTAAAGGCGACTTGCTCCAAGGTTATCTGATCCTGGATTTCATCACAGCTGCTATAAATGAACCACTGACCGAATTAAATTAGGCTTTGCTTTGAGGCAGTCTCAATTTTAACTCCAATTATGCCAAAATGTACAGGTACAATGTGTTGTAGATGATATATATCTTTCAACAGTATATACTATTGTATAAATGATACAGAAGTATTAAAAATGTAATATTTTGATATATTGATGTTGAAGTGAATGAACATGTCATCACCTTTTGTAAGGTTTTATTAAACTTAAGATGACCAACTGGTGCATAAACAAATTCAGTGGCAACAGTAACATCTGACAAGACAGTGTCAGGGAAAATATACAAATAAGGCAACTTTAAAACTGAATTAAGAAATGTCAAAGAGATCACACAAATAAGTTATATCATTTACCCCACCTAGATAATAGTCTTTAACGTGGGCAGGACGGCGACGGATTCTTGTGCTCCGTCTCGGTAGCTGGTGTGGGGTGGGATAGCCGGTTGGAACCCTCTCTTCTGACCTTGATGAGTCAGGAGATTCTGTCTCACATGGAACTGTATCTGAAGATCTGGGCGATGAGGCAGCGTGTGGCAATGTTCTGGGCTTCCATGGGAATGATGTCCATCTATTACTCCTCCGGCATCTTCTTCCCCCCTTTCTTCAGAAATCCCTATTTCAGAAGGAGAAGGCAATGATGCCCGGTTTCTAGTCGAAACAGTAGTTTCCCTTTCATCTTGATGTTGTATATGAGCATACTCGGGATTTGCTTCAAGAAGAGTAACTACTTCCACAAGTGGGCCCTACTTAGATTGCCTGACATACTTCCTTAGGAGTTTCATTGGTAGTAATTAATAGCAGTGATCTGATGGCATGGAGGGCATCATGTACAACTTCCTCCCATTGTTGGATATCCATTCCCCTTGTTTTCTACGCGAGTTGTATATTTTTCCACACAACTCCAACATATTTTTCTGCGTGGCCATTGCCTCTTGGATTGTATGGAGTCGTCCTGCTTGTCGCCGCACCAGAAGCCATGAAGAATGTCTTAAGTTCTGAGCCTCGATCGGAGTGAACATTTGAAGGTAATCCAAATTTTCAGAAAAGTTGCTTAAGTTTAGAAATGCAGTGGACGATGTGACATCTGGACAAGTAAGGGCAAAGGGAAATCTGGAATATTCATCAACTAATATGAGGAGATAGCGGTTTCTAGATTTGGATGGTAGAGGTCCCTTGAAGTCCATGTTGATGCGCTCAAAGAGACGGATAGCTTTGACGAGATAATCCTCATGTCTTATGGATCTAGGTTTCAATTCGGCACACATTTTTCAAGCTGATATGACCTTCTTTACATATCTTCTAGTGAATAAGGCAAGTTCTTCGACTTAATAAAGTGATTAAGCCATGTTATACCGGGATGACTTAAAGCTTCATGGAGGATCTTCAGTTTAGGACCGCAACACTGAATAGCCAGATGCTGGAGAAGGTATCTGCAGCTTCATTATGTTATCCTGGTCTGTAAACTATTTCATAATCAAAAGACGAGAGTTCAAGTCTCCAGCGCAGTATCTTCTCATTCTTCACCTTATCAAGATGTCTAGTATCAAACATAAAGTCTACTGACTTCTGGTCAGTGATGAGTCGAAAATATCTTCCTAGCAGATAATGTCTCCATCTTTTCACGGATTCAATGATAGCCTGCGCTTCTTTTTCTACAGGTGAATGTCGATTGAGAGTGCGAGAGAAGAAAGCAATGGGGCGTCCATTTTGTGTTAGTGTTGCTCCAGTGGTGTGTTCTGAAGCATCAGTCTCTACAGTAAACGTAGCTTTATCATCTATAGCTGAAACTAGTGCATTTTTCACATCATCGTTCAGCGCTTTGAATGCTTCAATAGCTTTGTCATTTAATAGAAAACTACCACTTGAAGGGTTATGTATTTTCTGGGAGAACCTTGGGATGAAGTTGGCAAAATGAGCGAAGATGCCCATCGATCTTCGAAGAGAAGCAGTGTCAGTTGATAATGGGAGCTCTTGTAAAGGTGTCAGTCGGTCGGGATCTGGACGAATTTCATGATTGGAGATGACATAACCCAGTAGCTTTATTTTTTGACCGGATAAACACTCTTCTTCTCGTTTATCGTGAATTCATACTTTACTATGGCTTTCAGGATCTTCTTCAAATTGAAGTCATGTTCTTCCTTGTTCTTGCCACGCACAATGATATCGTCTAGGTAAGCAGTAACCCCACTAAGTCTTTCATTTTTGATAATCGTATCTATTCTTTAGAAACAAGGTACTCCATTTGTGGGGCCAAATGGAATCCGTTTGTACTGGCACAGTTTACCGCATGCTTCGAATGCTGTATAAGGGCGATCCTCCTCACAGATGGGGATCTGATGGTAGGCGTTTTTCAAATCAACTGAACTGAACACTTCATAATTTCCTACCTTGTTGACTATATCCTCGATACGTGGGAGTGGGTAAGCATCTAGCTCGGTATACTGATTTATTGTTGTTGAATAGTCAACTGCCATACGGCGCTTGTGCTGATTGGGTAACAAGAACCTGAGCACGCCATAGAAAGAAGCTTTCTTCTATAACATCCTCATTCAAAAGTCGCTGAACTTCTTCCTTGTTTTTGCCACCCACAATGATATCATCTAGGTAAACAGTAACCCCATTAAATCTTTCATTTTTGATAACGTATCTATTCTTTGGAAACAAGGTACTCCATTTGTGACGCCAAATGGAATCCGTTTGTACTGGCACAGTTTACCGCATGCTTCGAATGCTGTATAAGGGCGATCCTCCTCACAGATGGGGATCTAGTGGTGGGCGTTTTTCAAATCAACTGAACTGAACACTTCGTAATTTGCTATCTTGTTGACTATATCCTCGATACGTGGGAGTGAGTAAGCATCTAGCTCGGTATACTGATTTATTGTTCGTGAATAGTCAACTACCATACGGCGCTTGTGCTGATTGGGTAACAAGAACCTGAGCACGCTATGGAGAGAAGCTTTCTTCTATAATATCCTCATTCAAAAGTCGCTGAACTTCTTGATCAATGAATTTCGTATCAGTTGTTGTGTGGCATCAGGACTTTATGGCGATTGTCTTGCAACCTGGAGGTATATTTCGGAAAAGTCGAACAGGTTCGACCTTCGCGACTGTTAATCCGCCGATACTGAGACGTTCTCTAGAACCCCAAACCCAATCTCTACAGATGAATGACGGCCAAGGATATCATGTCCTAAAATGACGTCAGAGCAGGTCTGTCAAGATGTTTAGTTCAACACATGGTTTTATGTTTTTATATCTACAGAACAGGCTCCTTTCACTAAAGAGCTAAGCGACATTGAAGCCATAGCGACTTTGAGGCCACTAGCAGAAATAGTTATTTTGAGCTTTCGGACCAGCTTCTCGGAAATAAAACTTGTTGAACTGCCCATATCAGCAAGAGCGTTTGTCTTCATTCTATTCAAACGGATGGGTATTATAGCTTTATATAAATAAACCTTTGGAGGAATAGAAGCTAAATATATGACAATGGCAAGATTTGGCAGAGCTTGAAGATTTTGAGCTCTTACACACCTTTGGGTAGTGGCTGATTTTTGAGCAGGCACGGCAAGTGGCCTCCCTTGCTGGACAAGAGTTCCTGTTGTGATAATTAAGTCCACAGAAGTAGCATTTCTTTGTTGTTGCAGCAACAGCCTTACCTGATATTTCACTACCCGCCGAGTTACATTAATGTCTTTCGCTGAGTGAGTGAGATGAACTAAAAATGCTCCTGGACAGTATTGATTAAATCAGGTCCTTGGTATTGAATAGATTGTTCCAGTGCCGACTCTAAAGCCTTTGCTTTAATTGAAGCCTCCTCGAGAGTAAGATTAGGATTCTCCAATAACCTCTGACGAATTCTTGAGTCGAGAAGACCGGCAATAAAAGCATCGCGAATACAATCGTCCCTCTTCACTTTTGCCATCACAGCTTTAAAATCAAAATACTTGCTCAGAAGCTTTCAATATTGTATATATATCGATACAGTTTCGCTAGATAGCTGCTTGCAAATATCTCGTTCACAGGTCTGGAAAAAATACTAACCAAGATACTAATGGCGTCATTATAAGTTTTGGCTTCCTTCATATATTCGTAAACGGTAGGTGAAACATGGTTGATCAATATGCGTAATTTGTCAGTGTCACTTACTTGATACGCCAAAAAAATGAAGTTCTTGAACGTGCTGTACCAATGTTTCCATTCTTGTTGAGCGTTACTGGATTCTGGATCAATGCTTAAACGTTCCAGACAAAGTAATTCTTCATTATCTTGCTTTCTTCTTTAGTTTAATAAATTGAAGTGAATGAACACGTAATCACCTTTTATAAGGTTTTATTAAACTTAAGACGACCAACAGGTTCATAAACAAATTCAGTGGCTACAGTAACTTCTAACTAGAAAGTGTCAGGGAAAATTTACAAATAAGGCAACTTTAAAACTGGATTAAGAAATGTCAAAGAGATCACACAAATAAGTTACATCAGATGTGTTGTTGTATTAGTAAAATGGGTTTGTAGAAATCCTATGTGTGGTGTGTAAATATCATTTTCAATATAAATTGTTGTGTAGAACTTTAAAGTGAAACTACCTGTAGACTTTACAGTGCTTATGCAGTGTCATTCTACATTATTAACAGTTAATTTTTCTGAGATACCCAGCTATCTTTTAGCAGTTAATTTTAATACTATAATTGGTTTTATGGTAAATAATGATAATCATTAAATTTACTATTTATTAAGTGATAATTCATCCAAGTGTCATTGAATTGTGTTTGATCCAACCCACTCTCTTCCCTTTGGAGATAAACAGACCCATGAGCGCTTCTCTATGCCCAGATACATTTGATCCATGATTCTCTTTTACAGCATATACCCTGCAATTTACTAGTGTTTTTTTTACATTTCACTGAGTATTAACTTCCCAATATTCTATGGGATAATTCTGGACGTCGGTTTATCTTCAAACAAGTGTATACCTTGCTTCTTAATATGGATAGATCTGTGTTGATATAGGACAGTCTAAGTTCATAGAACTATTCGATAAACCTATTTGTTGATTGTTGTCCCTCTTTCTCTGTCCCTCAGTGTACAATTTTTTTCTTGTACCGTGTGGTACTGATTGTTCACATTGTCAACAAATGTTAGTTGAAGTGAATTGTATTTGAGTGTTTTACACCAACTGAAGTTCTGTTAGGATCAACTTGCGTTAGCTTGATCACCTCAAGAGTCATATATTGGCAGTTTTTCTGAGTAGGGTACTTTCATGCAGTTACTTCAGACTGTGGTGCAAGAATATAAGCATAAACTTTGAAGCTTGGTCTATCGTAATTACAATGCCGATATGCTTGATAAATCCCTAACTGAGCCCCAGAGCTGCAGTCGCTTAAGTATTCGGGAGATAGTGGTTTCGAACCCCACTGTCGGCAGCCCTGAAGATCGCTTTCCGTGGTTTCCCATTTACACACCAAGCAAATACTGGGGCTGTACCTCAATTAAGACCACGGACGCTTCCTTCCCACTCCTAACCCTTTCCTGTCCCATCGTCGCCATAAGACCTATCTGTGTCGGTGCCACGTAAAGCAAATTGCGAAAAAAGGTAAATCTCTTAAAAGGATTCTTGGTGGAAGACATACGGAGAAGCTGCGAACATGTAAGGGCTACCTCGATCCTAGAACCGAAGAGCATAGGTAGGCAGCCCATGTTGGCTTCAAGGGAGGAAAGCATGCTCTGCATGTAATTTTGAAAGATGTGCATTTGGAGTAGAATTTTGGACATGTATATGAAAACTTATGTCCGAAGGTGCATGTAAATCTGGGTAACTGTGAACACTGAATATTTAAATTAAAAACTGACTTCTTAAAATATTGTTTGAAATTACGTATTAGGATAAAAAATAATGTGAGAGAAAATCTCATATAGCGACCACTCGCGGGTTAAGATACTCTCACAGTAAGTATTGGAAGAGGAGGAATTCAAGCAATTGCTTCATTATGGTACTGAAGGACTGGCCGTGTAACTATCAACCTGCATTTGGGAGATGCTGGTTTCAAACCCACCGTCGACAGCCCTGAAGTCCATATTTTCCATGATTTCACATTTTCACACCAAGCAAATTGTGGGGCTGTCCATTAATTAAGGTCACAGTTGCTTCCTTCCCACTCCTAGCCATTTTCTAGCTCGTCATCGCCATACGATATATCTATGTCGGTGTGATGTAAAACAGTAGTAAGAAACAGTTCTTTGGTGGAAGAGAAATAGCAGAAATCATAAAAAAACGCAATATGCCGTAGGTTATGTTTAATTAACTTTCGTTAGTAAAGCGTAAAGCCGCTGTTCTTTGACTGATAATTGCATTCACACTTTTCACCTTTTGTCTCTTTCAGAGATGAAGGAAACTAAATGTTATGTACATAATAAATGATAATTTGCAGGCCCATAACTTCCATAGATTCATAGTTTAAGAATATTTGTTGTTACAGTTAAACTATTGTAATTTGGATACATCTAAATGTGGCTTAGATTATTGTTGTGTAATTATTTTATTAGTAAATGTTATGCTTGATTTATTATTACATAATCTTTTAATTGTTGGGGAGATATCTTCCTAGAGATTTAGTTCTCACTAAAATTGTATTGTTTCATTTAACCTGTTGTAATTAGGATAATGTAAGACCGTTTTAGAATTGAAGTGTAGCTTTGTAAATTAGATAGTAAGTTGCTTGCTTTGGAAAGGCCAGAAAACTCATGACATCAGATATGCCTATGAACCTATCTACCAGGGTACATCCAGCAGAATGGTGTTGACTTAATTGTTTGCACAAGTCCTCAAGAATGAGTTGCTGAGGTTCAGCGCTATTCAGACGGCCTTATGTCAATTACAGTCGACATTGCATCCTCTCGAACGTGTGTTTTCTCTGTAACAGTCTGGCTGTGATGACGTAGATAAGGAACAGCGTTGGCAGGAGCTACGAGATCATGTTTCAGCGTGTCCTGGAGATGAGTTCCCACTTCTCTGTGGTGATATTAATGCGCATGTTGGTCACATTGAAAATTGTTATAGCTGCCATGGTGGTATTACCTACGGTATCTGATATGATTTAGGAACTCATATTTTAGATTTCACCGAGGCAAATGACTTGGTTTCTGGTAATACGTTCTTCAAAAGTGCATCAATTACCTCATCACGTACACTTGTGACTGCAGCAACCAAATTGACCTTATCGTTCGGCTCCGTGATCTCCGAATAATATGACTGTATACCACCTCAGCATAAGGTAGTCATAGCGGATTGAATGCATCTAGAGGTGGATGGAAAAATGCCCCCGAGAATATCAAGTGGTGGAAGTTTAAATACTAGAAGGAGACCTTAGCGGACAGCATAAATTTTCCTGTCATTGACCTGAATGCAATGACAACATGTAGACACATTCTACAGATCTTCCACTGCAACCTTCACAATAAACTTGGGTACAACATAACCTAGTTCCTACTTAATTGAAAATCAAACGTTTTTATGGATGATTCCAGTCCACGAAAAGGTGTAGGAAAAGACAAAGACATACTGTATATAAACTGGGTTTCACAAAAGACTTCAGAACACAGGGAAAGAATTGTCTTTGCCGAACGTGTGACTAAGAAATCTGTCGTTGAATCGAGGCGCACTCACTGTACTGACCTGCATACTAGATGTATCAGAACTATACTGAGAAAGGAATCAGACACGCTCTTCGTGTGATGTTGTGAATGATGGTGCAGTCGGATTGCCGGGGAAATGTTTCTTTGAGGAAATGAAGTGACCTTGTTACTTCAGGGTGTGCAGATCAAATTGACGAACTTGCTGTATTTGCTATGCCAGAGAGCCAGCCGCTGTGCATCAGAAGAGGGAAGGGAGGGGAAATGAAAAGTTAGAGCCAGAGGTAATGCTCGATGCAAATGCACAAGTTCATTTCGCATAGTCGCCTCCGGGCTCCGGTAGGAGTGCACAGTTTGTTCTACACAAATTGACTACTATGTGAACCCCATAGGAGGAGAAGACATACTTGTACCAAGAACACAGGCAGCTTTCCAAGCCGTTCGCCACACACTACACGTCCTGGACAGAGTCCAAAGTCACTCACTACTACACCACTGTGAACTATGCACCAAAGTAGGAGGGGGCCGCATTGAACATCTGCTGTAATCAAACCACCAGGCGTATTGATTCCTTCGTTCATTGATTCATTGAATTTACAATGTTGTGAGTGAAGACCGGCCCCGCCGTGTGGGGTGCCACGCGTCCGCCTGTCACCCGGGGCCCGGGTCAGGAATTTTTAATTGTAAATGATTAACAGCCCAGGCCTGGAGACTGGGTGTTTGTGTCGTCCTGAACGTTTCTTTTCTCACATTCAACACTCTACACTTCCGCAATTCCAATTACACGCAGGTTCATATCATATGGTGTAAGTAGTGGCAAAAGATTTCTAGAGGTCGACGCCACGAAAAATATCATTATTTAAAGAAAATGCTGTGTGTGAAGGAATACACAATCGCGACGCATCAGCATTGCTTCTTCGAGCATGTTAATTAATATAGAATATTACTGCGACAAACAGAGGAGAGGAGAAACAATCAGGTGCTTTCCTTGACCGACAAGTGTGTCTAAAATACAGCGTGTTCTTTGACTGTGTGTGCAGTTACGGCTATTAAATAAATGAACTGTGAATATTGCCTGTTAGAGACAATCCTACCGAAGTCATGTGAGGAAACTGCATCATACACTCCACAGCCCCTTCCTACCCTTGTCTTCCGTGAAACACGGCAGCAGCTCATCAGTTTGAATCGTGCACCCGCAAGTAACAATTTAAACTTATTTTTCTCAAAAAGAATAGTTTTCCCCGCCAGCCTGATTGAACCATTATTCCTAACATAACACGAAGGGCATACTTGTTTTTGTCTGTATAGTTCCGATAAACACTGTACACCACTGAACTGAAAGGAAGGAGAAAAGAACTATTTTCTAGGTGACCAAAATTGACTTATGTAGTGAGCACTCTGTGTGCATTAGAGGCAAAGATGACCAGTGATTACAGGACAAACAAGAAATCCTCTAACATTGCCAAAAACATTTGTAGAATTTTGCCGCACTGAATTCCCACATCACCCTATTATAGATGGTTAGTCCCATCTTATCCATCATGTCAAAGGAAGTCGACAGTGCCATTAGGAATATGAAGAACCAGAAAGCGCCAGGACCAGATGACCATCCAGCATACTTCTGGAAGTTGTAGCAATTTAAAGAACTCGTTATCAACTGGCTGGCAGGCTTGTTCAGTGCTAGGCTTGACTCTGGCTCTGTTCCCAGTCATTGGGCTACAAACACCCTTGTGCCTATTTTAAGCAAAATGACGATCCAGGAGAATGTGCACATTACCGTTCAATTTTCTCCCAATTGTACACGAGAAGATCTTTGAAAGTATCCTTCATTATTGACTGGGTGAAATCGTCGGCATTATTGCTAACCAGTGCATCTTCATTAAGGGTGCTGGAACAACTCATGCAATTTCACTTCCAGAATGCTAATTGAAAAGCACTGAGAGCAGCAGCAGGCAGTGTACATTGCCTTTCTTGATCTTGAAATGACTTTCGACCGTGTTCCACACCGGTTGATCTGGTCTGCTCTCGTGACCATGGTGTACCAGAAATGCTTATAATTTGGATGTAGGTGCTATACACGAACACCAGAGGTTGTGCATGTTGCATTGTCAACGTCTCGGAGAGCTTCTCAGTGAAAGTTAGTGTGTACACCAATGTTCCACTCTGTCCCCATTGCCCTTTGTCCTCAACATGGATACCACCACATGGGACCTGCAAAAGAGTGTTCTTAAGACTCTCTTATATGCAGATGATGTTGCACTTGCTGATAGACCCAGAATGGGACTGCGGCATCAAGATGAAGATTGGTATACCTGTTTCTTACAATACAACCTTAGCATGAACAAAGATAAGAGTGAATACCCGGAGTCATCCGAACCATCCATCTAATGGTTCCATCCAAGTTGATTCAGGTATCTAGGATCTTGCTTACAGACTGATGGTGGGGTAGTTGTTGAAGTGCGAATTATGATAAAGTCAGCATGGATGAGATGAGGGGAATTCACAGGCACACTCAGTGACTGAAGAATACCACTACATCTAAAGTCCAGAATATACATCATGGTACTGTGTCTTTTTGCTTTTTACGTTGTTGAATGTCAACAGACTGAAAAAGGTATGGAGTAGCAATTACACAACATGGGAATGTGTATACTCCCTTAGTCGATGGGCATCGCAGTCCTGCATCACATAAAGAAGACACTGTTCACAAGTAAATGAGCATCGCACCCGTCAATCATGAGGCATAAGATATGTCACAAATGGTATGGTCATGTCCTTCTGCAGTACCTGACACAGTTGACAATATCACCCAATCTTTTGAAATTACGAGTACTTTGCAATATCCAAATGTACCTACAGTAAAAATTATACATTGAAAATAAGATACAAAAATTTAAAAGTAGAAATGCTGCTGGGATTGGTAAAATTTCTTGGCATATACGAAAGTCAATTCGTTGAGATATAGAACCAGATGTGTAGTACTTAATTGATTAGTGTATGTATGAAGCAGCTATACCAGATGAATGAAGGATTAGTGAGTTAGCACCCTGTGTATAAAAATGTGATAAACATAAAGCCAATAATTACACACTAGACATCTTGACTGGTGTTGCATATCAGCACTTGGAATGCATTCTTTCTGATTATATTATACACATTTACGAAATGACCAACTGGTTCGATAGAATGTAGTTCAGGTTTAGGAATCATTATTCCACTGAAGCTCATCTGGTGCATTCCAGCAAGATATATTAGATTCACGAGGTCAAATGTATCACGATTCACATATCTAAGGCTTTTGATAGGGTAGATCTTGGGAGACTACTGACGAAAATGAGTGCAGTTGGGCTAGATAAAATAGTGACTAAATGAGTGGCTATAAATTTGTGGCCAAATTATTAGAGTAAACACTAAAAAATTGAGGATGGAACACATAATATGTTACCAATTTTTAAGTTTATGACTTTAGTACTTGGTATGCATCGCCTTAGCTTTCATGAGTGACTTGATTCGTATTCTACACTGATTCTTAAAATCGTCATCATGAAACGAGATTTGACCGAGCTTCTCAATCAAGCCAAATTTTGTCGTCGTATTCGTTTTTTTTATTTGCTGTCGTCCAAGTATTTTATACGGGGTTCATGACTGGACTGTTTCTAGGCCAATCAAGCAGTTTTACATAGTTTTCCTTTAAACATTCCATTACTTTTTTGGCTTTGTGGAAAAATAAATTCACTTTGGCCAAACCACTCTTGCACCTGAGTTAGCAGACGGGTTCTTAATACTATACTGTTCACGTCTCATAGTTCCTTCGACAATATGTTGTTGTCCTCAGCTGTACCAAGAAAACACACTCCAGATCGTCACTGAAGTTGGATGCTTCACTCTCTGCTTCACACAATCTGGATGGAATGCTCCTTCTTTTCTGCTGACATATTGACTTGTCTCTTCTTCGACAGTAAATACTGATTCGTCACCAACACAAACCTGAAATAAATAAAAGAAATAAGCCTAGCATTATATGCAAGAAGCTGTACAGTTTCATAGAAATAAAATTATACTTGTATCACACTGTATGGTTACATCAGTTAGATTGGGTTAAAATTGAATTAATGAGTTTTTGGGTACCTACCTCCTCGAGTGATAATTTATGAATTAACATTTTTCTCATGCACTTGCCTTTTTCCAGTCATCAGATGACCAGTTCTGGAGATTCTTGGCCTACTGAAACCTCTTTGCAGCCATAGCAGGAGTAAGCTTTGCTTTTATTCAATGTTGCCTCGCTTTCATTCCAGCATTAAACAGTTCTCGTCGCACAGTCCTGGCTGATACGAATGACCCATACTCTTCTAATTTCTTACGTAAATCCGAACTAGTAGACTTTCGATTGTTAACTGACAAATTAATCAGTTTTTGCTTACTCCTTGGGGTTAGTTTCTTCTTTTGCCCACAGTAACCAACACGTTGTTGACAGTTTGTCTTCCTCTTATCTTCACATTTTATAATTCTACTAACAGATTGCTGACATATTTGCAATCTAGAAGTTATCTCTTGCTGTGAATAACATTACTCAACAAGTAGTTCCCTTTCTTGGCGAAAAGGCCTTTCGTCTCCCCAAAACATCAAAATTTGACAGTTCTCTAGAACCACTCTTAAAAAATATCAGCTGAACTTCTAAATAGCATCAATAATGCATGTAAGTTACAGAATGCACAGTCTTAACAATCCGTCACATTATTTACTTCCATACAGCAGCAATATGCAGATATTAACGATAAACAACAGAACATGAGCACTAACAAGAATGACACAAAACCGTCTGAATAATGAAATGATATTGTGAGAAATACATTAGTGACGACAGGGATATCCCAAGGGGTAACCTTACAACCAAACATGTTCAAGGATTAGGCTATAAAAGCCAATAATTTACATAAAGAGAGAAATATACTTTTTACCCTAATAATTTTTCCACATCCGGTATATTTCTAGAAAATAGAACTCAGAGCATTAGAGGAGGTGAACCTTATTTGATCCTGTAACAATTATGGATTGGGTCCCACAGGGCAGTATTATGAGACCTTTCTGATATATACTATGTGATCAAAAGTATCCGCACATCCCCTAAGAGATACGTTTTTCATCTTAGGTGCATTGTGCTGCCACCTACGGCCAGGTACTCCATAGCAGCGACCTCAGTAGTCATTAGACATCGTGAGAGAACAGAATGGGGCGCTCTGCGGAACCTACGGACTTCGAACGTGGTTAGGTGATTGGGTGTCACTTGTGTCAGAAGTCTGTACGCTAGACTTCCACACTCCTAAACAACCCTAGGTCCGCTGTTTCTGATGTGATAGTGAAGTGGAAACGTGAAGGGACACGTACAGCACGAAAGTGTACAGGCCGACCACGTTTGTTGACTGACAGAGACCGCCGACAGTTGAAGAGGGTCGTAAAGTTTAATAGGCAAGCATCTATCCAGACCCTTACACAGGAATTCCAAACTGCATCAGGATCCACTCCAAGTACTATGACAGTTCAGCGGTTCGGCGGGAGATGCGAAAATTTGGATCAAGGTCGATCGGCTGCCCATAAGCCACACATTACGCAGGTCAATGCCAAACGACGCCTCGCTTGGTGTAAGGAACGTAAGCATTGGACAACTGAACAGTGGAAAAACGTTGTGTGGAGTGGCGAATCACGGTACACAATGTGGCGATCCGATGGCAGGGTGTGTGTATGGCGAATGCCCGGTGAACGTCATCTGCAAGCGTGAATAGTGCCAACAGTAAAACTCGGAGGCGGTGGTGTTATGGTGTAGTCATGCTTTTCATGGAGGGGGCTTGCGCCCCTTGTTGTTTTGCGTGGCACTATCACAGCACAGCCCTACATTGATGTTTTAAGCACCTTCTTGCTTCCCACTTTTGAAGAGCACTTCAGGGATGGCAATTGCATCTTTCAACACGTTCGAGCACCTGTTCATAATGCACGGCCTGTGGCGGAGTGGTTACACGACAATAACATCCCGACAATAACAGTCCCGATCTGAATCCTATAGAGCACCTTTGGGATGGTTTGGAACGCCGACTTTGTGCTAGGCCTCACCGACCGACATCGCTACCTCTCCTCAGTGAACGCGCTGCGTAAAGAATGGCCTGCCGTTCCCCAAGCAACCTTCTAGCACCTGATTGAACGTATGCCTGCGAGAGTGGAAGCTGTCATCAAGCCTAAGGGTGGGCCAACACCATATTGAATTCCAGCATTACCGATGGACGGCGCCGCGAACTTGTACGTCATGTTCAACCAGGTGTCCGGATACTTTTGATCACATAGTGTATATGGATAATATGAATAATGAACTGCAATTAGAGATAAGGCTCTTTGTAAAAACTAAGTTTGAGGATTGTGAGTGACTGCAAAAACCTTGACAATATTATAAGATGGGAATGTTTTGATGGTAAACGGGGTGAAAAGTCAGGTTGTCTGTTTCACAAATAGGAAGAGTCCTCTCTGGTTTAATTACTGTGGTGATGGGGTGAAAGTTCCTCATGCGGATCTCTGTAAGTATCTAGGTACTCATAATAAGGATAAGGATGTGGTAGTCACATAAACAGGATTGAAAATAAAATTTACAGTTCTCTTAATGTGATTATGAGGTTATTTACGGGTTGTAAAGGAGAGGGCATATAAATCTCCAGCAAGGCCACAATGAGAATATGAGACCGTCACCAGTATTACTTGATTAGAGAACAGGAAAGATGAAAAAGTTGCGGTATAGAGATGTTGCAAAGTTTCGGCTGGGATGACTTGGAGAAAGGAGAAAAGCTGTTCGATTAAACAGTATATTCTGAGATGTCATTGGAGAGATGGCATGGAATGACATTAGTTGATGAATAAATTTACGTTATGTTCTGTATTAGAAGTTGGAAAGTTCACAACATGAAGATAAGTTGGAATTCAAGCGGACAAATTTAGGTAAATATTCACTTATACGAAGATGATTTAGTGAATGAAATAATTTGCCAAGGGAGTTGTTTGATACATTTCCACAATCCTTTTCAACATAAACAACCGACAGACATAAATGCTGTTGATTGATTGATTGATTGATTGATTGATTGATTGATTGATTGATTGATTGATTGATTGATTGATTGATTCATTCATTCATTCATTCATTCATTGATTGCAACGTTGATTATTTTTTGTTTTTTGGTCTTAATGTGATGTACAGAGGGGGATGATGGGTATTTTAATGGTTATGATATAAGCATTTTATACTTTTCGGGAAGGTGCTAGGAATAATGTGGGATTATTTGACATTACCTTGAAATGTTTTGGGAAAGAAAGCATATAGGAACATGGAAATGAGCAAAGAGGTGACAAGTCAAGTCATGTATAGAAAGATGGGAACAGGGGAATGTAAATATAAGAGGATGAAGAAAATAGCTAGTCTTTGTGGAAATAGGGATCACAGAAAGAGAAACAGAAGCAAGGAATAGTATTGGGTAATATTTGGAGATAGTGTTTATTATTATTTATTTTCCTTAAACTGTACATGTACACAGACACAGTTGTGCCTATATCCCCACATGCATGTGTACATTTATACTCTGCTGAATATTCACAAATCTGTAGGCAATTTTTAGTTTTCATATTTACAAAAGTTCCTCCTTTTCTATTGCTACCTTGTCTACTGCTATCCTACAGTGTGTTCCTTTTCACATTCTTATCTCTGTTATCAGTTGTCTGAAAAGCGGTGGGGAAAGGGACTCGTGTTAAGATGCAGCAGGTCGTTATACAAGTTGGGTTCCAAAAAGGGTAAAAAATATAATTAAAAAATGCAGTGCAAATTTTATTCTAATAGCAATTATATAGTATTATTTGAAGTAATTCCACATGTTGTATATGAGTTGATTATGTTTGTAAATACAGAAGGTATTATGAGTAGAATTTTGTAAATAACATAAATTCATAAAGAATGAGCTGTGTGTTTTGTAGAAAAAACTTAATGTTTATTGTTTAATGCTCTATTTTAGGAAATTGTCATCTTCTCTGTTCATTTAATATTTAGTGCTTGATAATAAAGTATTTTTGTGTGCCATTTGCCACCAAGGCATACACCTCCTTTGCATTTAAAGTAATTTTGATTTGATTGTTTCTTTCCATTCTTATATTTTCAAAATGGGAGATTAATTAATTATACTCTTCTTGTGCCACTATGAAATTTATTTTCTCAGCTGTTTCATGTTTAGGCATATATATTTTTATTCCCTTCTTTATTCTTACTTATAGCCTTCTGAAGATATTAAGGAGGAAATATTCATAGAAGAACATACTGATGATCAGCTGTTGCCATACATCAAAGAAGAAACAAAGTACGTACACTACAAATCCTATACAGTATGGAATAATTTGTACCTACTCATAGTACTGTTCAGTAGTGGTTGGTTTATCTCCAAAACGTGGCCATATTCATCAGTTTAATCCTCTTTTACAAGGAACACTAATATCTTTAAATTCTACTGGTTAAAATGATCTAATTTGAAGTTCATATTTAGTGTTTCATCATGTAGTTTTATTGAATATATATCTGCAAAAAGAATCTTTGGTAATGCTAGATATTTTTGAAGTGTATTTGTTTACAATACCTTTAAGCAACTATGAAAATTTGTTCCTTCTTTCACTGTCACTGCATCATTTGTTCATCACATTCTTATCATCTGAAATTTTCTCTGCATCTATTAACTCCAGATATTGTCAGTAATTTTGTACATTCATACGAACAGTGACACACAGAAAAAGCAATGTATGTAGACTAAATCTACAAATACAAAAATGTTAGGTATTATGTACATTGTAAACAATATAATAATTTCAATCTAACATAATTAGGTTCACTGATCAGTATAATGATGGCTGAGTTAAATAGTGTGATAACTCCAAAGAATGTCATATTTAAATTATTTATTTGGTTAGTTTTTTTAAAGCATCTTTTCTCTTCTCTTGTGTGTTAAGTCAGATTCCTCCATTTGTGTTGTAGAAATGAAATGTGCAGATCAGTAGTGCTACATCTTACATATCATAGTTTTCAAATAAATGTTCCACATTTTTGTAAGCATTAAAAATATCATGGTATTGAATTTTTGTTTGTTCCAGTGTTGTGGTCACACTTGCTGATTGTCGCTAATTTCCACTATTCATTTTGGTGCTCATTGTCAGTCAAGTGCTTGTAGTGTGTTGATTGCAAACGCATTTACACAATTAGTATAAACTAATAAAATGGACAGCTAATAATGTTTTTAATTTGTGCAGGTTGCCTAAAAAAATTTCAGATTTTGTCAAGTAAGTGAATTTATTATCTTGTAAGAGTAAGTAAATAAGAATGTAATGAAATGAAATGAAATGTCGGGTGGCTTTTAGTGCCGGGATATCCCAGGAAGGGTTCGGCTCGCCAGGTACAGGTCTTTCTATTTGACGCCCGCTGGCTATCTGCGCGTCGTGATGACGATGAAATGATGATAAAGATCACACATACACCCAGCCCCCGTGCCACTGGAATTAACCAATTAAGTTTAAAATCCCCGACCCGGCCGGGAATCGAACCCGGGACCCTCTGGACCGAAGGCCAGTACGTCGACAGTTCAGGCAAGGAGTCGGACATAATGTAATGATATAAAATTATTTCAAAATTGTAATTTAAATCACTGACATTAGAAAGGAGCACAGGTGTATGTCCTGTTTTCAAACATGTAGTGTAGTAATGGTTTTTGAACTGTAGGTGTGCCATTGGACTACTTGCTAATTAATTTTTTGCTCTCACACGTTTGTTGGTTACTGTGTAAAACGATCATTGATAATCCCTGGGAAATGATTGTATAATCTCGGATTGGTGCTCTCAACCGAGCCCTTGTGTCGGCAGGTCCTGCAATGACTAGTCATAGCCTAAGGTTTGACTTCAAACCAGATTAGTGATGGAAACTATGAATTCTGAAAGGTTTATCTGATTTTGTGGGTGGTTAGAGTCTTCTCAACTGTTATCTGACGCATTGACTTGTTCCTACTGTACATTCACAACTAGTGGCAAGAAATATTCATTTCAGTCCTCAGAACTGCCCAGTACCAGCGTACACTCTGCAATTAGTCTGAATAGAACCATGCACACATCTAAGGACCGCCCAAATACGTCAACTTTTAGATGTTCAAATTGTGCTGTTGCTTTGTAATTCTTGTGTAGCAGGACAAAATAGGCTATGTTAGAGAACAATCTTGTGTTATGACCACCAATAAAAATGTTGCTTATGACTACTTTTCACACACAAAATGCACATTTTTTAAACATATCTTGCACAGAGGCACTCTCGAACCAGCAAAGCAACAGGATTTCTGTGTGTTTTCGTTTTCTTTGTTATACAAGGCAGAGGACTTTCCATTGTCTTTATAGCATAGTCCGTTGTGTATCGTAGATTTTAGATGCTTCTTAAGGATTCAGTCGACCGGATCTTATCTACTGCTTCCCACTTTGTTTTATATCTTACCTCATGTGCTATGTTATCCGGACTCTCATTTCAGCAGTCTACAAATATCATTCAGCAATTGAAATGACCTCTTATAAAATGTCTAAAAGATTTGCCATGTTAATTTGGTACTGAGTTACATAAGAACAGGTTTAAAGATTCAGAAAACTTCTAATCGCTGACTTGTGGAAAGACACATACTTCTGAGCTTACCAATTAGTGATGAGATTACCTTACATTACTGGAGAGGCACATCGCCCTGAGCTATATAATTAGTGATAAGGCTAACTTCTGTTTGGGTAGGGACACATGGTCTTGAGCTAACCACTTAGTGATGCCGTTTCCTTCCACTTGTAGAGTGTCGAGTGTCACATGGCCCTGAGCTGATCACTTTGTGCCACTCCTCCATGGTCTTCATATTTATAGACTTGATTGGGGTGAAAATAACGAATTGATTATTCTGATCGTCTGCTATCTACGACGGATGTATGCAGAAATATGAATTACAAAATTCCATTCAGGCTAGAATTAACTGATGGACTCCCCTCTTGTTGGTACTCATAGAATTTCTCTTTATATTCAAACTGTCACTCCTGATTAATACAGCTAATCCTGAAATTTTGATTTTGTTGAGTTATATATATTTTTCTTTATGATGCATTTATAGGAGTCACTTATGCACAAAATCGAGAAGCGTTCGGTCATTCGAACATTACTATATTTTGTGACAATAAGTCTTTTTAGATATTGGACATAGGCTTAAGGGGAGAGAATTACAACATACTCAGTTGAATGATAGGATGTGTTCGGTCATTCGTACATTACTGTATTTTGTGACAATAAGTCTTTTTAGATATTGGACATAGGCTTAAGGGGAGAGAATTACAACATACTCAGTTGAATGATAGGATGTGTAAAATATCCATTGTAACCCATTTTTATAACAGAAAATTCATCAATCTGCTTCTTGTTATTCTGCTTCTTTAGTGTTAGTCCTGCCTGGTGGCAGGGTCCGGTGTTGTGATGCTTTCCCTCCAGTTCGGTTTCGGGCCATGTATATATGTAGTTTCACAGCTTCCAGGTCGTTGTGCACTTTATCTGTCCTATGCTGTCTTGTTCGTCGCTTGCACCTCTTTTCACCGACTTTCTGTGTATACGCTGACTTTCCCAATATATCGTCCTCTGCACGCAACACATGCCCAGACCAGCGCACATGCCATTCCTCAAATGCCAAAACGTTTTCTAATACTCCAGAACCTCGATAATTCGAAATCGGTTAATTCAAAGTCCCGCCTAATTCAAAGCATGTCCCTTTCCCAGAAACATGAGGTGCGGTTTTGCATGTTATTTAAACTCTTAATTCGAAATACGGAAAATTCGTAATTCGAAGAACAGTGTCGTTCCCCATTACCGAAATTCAGACTTTTAATTCAAAACTGCCTCAACATTTACAAACGTTAGTATTTTTCAGATTATTTTAAATTCAAAATTTATCCCGGTCATGATAGAATGCGTCTTCCTGTATCTGCTGGAGTAGCTTTCCATACGTTCACTCACTTCGGTGTGTTCACAGTGTGCTTCATATTAGCTAAGTTTGAGTAAAATCGTAATTCTTTTGTATTCAGCGTTTTAAGGAACGCTACAATATCACGTAGCAGGCAGTGTGCGGAAAAGTAGAATCCGCGAACACTGGCGGTGCTAACAGTTGGCGAAAAAGCGTGCGTATAAGCAGTTCATACGCACCGAACAATATTGTAAATGCCAATGAAACTGCATTTTTTAATGCCGAGCTCAAATGGACTTGGTTTTAAAGGAGAGGGTGCAAGCCGGGAAATCGTACAAGTGTGGGGGTCATTGTACTGTGTTGCAACGCGCTTGTAGCGACAGACTTTCTTTCCTGGTCATAGCAAAGTTCGGTAAGCTACGATGTTTTGAGGGCGTCGGGTACTTCCCGTGCTAGTAAAAGGCATCAAAAATGCAAACAGTACAGTAAACCTAAAAATAAAACATTTGCACAATGGAGCCAGCATAATAAGTCCTCTTCTTTGAATCGTGTGTGTTTTTCCTTTGTTTTGTAAGGTTATGTTTGCCAGTGATTTATCCAAGTGCATTATTTGAATAACCTAAATGCACCTTTTTGGATACTTTTTGGAAATAGCTTCTTCCGTGGCATATGAAAGTTTTAAACTGTGAATCAAAATGATTGCATGCCTTAATGGGTCTGAGAATACTTTGTGACGCGGCAATTACTGGAAGAATTTCAAGAGAGATGCCATAGCGGGAAGTCGTAAAAGGATAGCGTCACTGTACTGTGTTGTAAATTTGTCATGCAGACTAAAGCGAGAAAATTTCTCCCGTCGTCATAAAAAAGTTCGATAAGCCACGGTGTTTTAAGGACATCGGGTACGTACTTTCCTTGCAAGTACAGAAAATCTAAAATGCATACAGCACAGTAATTCAATGAATAGAGGACAGGGGAGCTAGCATAGATTTCTTCTCGTCTTTGAATGATACTATTTTTCCTTTCATTGCATGAGGTTATGTTTGTCAGTGAGTTGTCCAAGAGCGTTATTTGAATACTGTTGGATTCATTTTAGAAATAATTATTTCAATGGGATTTGAAACGTTCAAACTGTGTATCAAAGTGAGTTGCATGCAGTAACAGGTCTTAGGAATACTTGGTGTCGCGGCAAGGGTTGGCATATCTAAACTATGACTTGGTGGTTAATTCGAAATCGCATAATTTGAAGTCCGATTTTTTCATCCCAACGGCTTCGAACTAACGAGGTTTTACTGTAACATCATTTGAAATGTGATCCATTCTTGTTATGTCAGCCTTCCTCTTAAGCATCTTCGTTTCCATGATGCTTAGTTGGCGTTGTACCTATTTACCTGGCCACAAATTGTTTGCCGTAGAAGAGGACAGGACGGATAAGTTCAGTAGATCTTAGATTTTAGATGGTCCTTCATTCGCCGTCGCAAGGGCACCCGTTGTCATTCTTCACTTCAGTCAGGCTTTGTATATCCTTAAGTTGACTTCATCAGTAAGTCGGCCATCATCAGAGATTGTGGAGCCAAGATACTTAAATGTCTCTGCTCGTGCTATATCTTCACCGTCAACATGCATGGTTCCAACTTCTCAACGATGTAATGTCGTATTCTGTCTTCTTTTTATTGAGGCGCAGGACATATTGCGCTGGTCGATTGTTCCAGTCTTCTGCTTGACGCTGGAGATCAAGCTTGTTCCTTGCAGCCAAAATGGCATTATTTTCGTAGAGAAATATCCATGGTATCAGACTGCGCAGGTCTGATATAATGGAGTCAATCACAAGAATGAACAGCAAAGGTGGTAAGGCAGGGCCTTGGTGGAATCTTACAGTTATGCAGAATTCATTAGACGTTCCTGCGGCAGCTGGAAATAACTCCCTGTTTCTTCGTAGAGCAGTTATACCCTCTCAACAAGGTGCTCTGGAATGCCCATGTTCTTGTAGCGCTGACTGATTAGGTTATGAGGTACCCGATGGAAGGCCATTTCAGGGTCCAGAAAGTCGTGATGAAGCCTCTTATTCTTTTCACAGCGTCTCTCAAGTAACAGCCCAGCAGCGTGGGTTGCTCCTATTACGCCACAATTTTACACAAATCCAGCTTGGCTTGTTGTATGTTTGGCTAAATTGCTAACTCTTTTGTCGAAGATTTGTTCGAAATCTGCCATTGCGTGGCTCAGAAGTATGATCGGGTGGTAATTAGAAAAATCGGCAGGGCTTTCCTTACTTTGAATGGCTACTCCGTCGCCAGTCTGTAGGATTTTTGACCTTCTTTGATGATCTGCTTGAAAAGCTTCCTTTAACCACACTGCTGCTTCCCCCATTTAGAGAAACAAAACTCTGCCGTAGATAATCGGGACAGAGGGCTTTCCCTGAATTCATTTCTTTCAGCGGTGACGTCATATTCCTATATTGGCCCTTCAACAGCGGAGGTGATGGGGATTGGTAAATATGGAAATTCCAGGATTGAAATTTTGTCAAAATAATTCAGCCAGTGTACTCGCGCTTACCGCCAGTCGAATAGCAAATCGTCTATTTCCTCACTGATGCCGTAAAAACGTTGGACTTCTTCCATTTTGCGATGCCTCAGTTTGACTAGCTGTTAAATATTCCGCTCGATTTCGTGCATGTCAAGTTTCTCATGTAGTCCTGCTTACCGGTTTGCTTTTGTTACAGCAACAATCTCCTTCATTTTACTTGTGGCTGCTTTGCAGGCATTCCAACAAGCAAGGGACTCTTCAACTGTGCTGCACACTTAACATCGTCATTCCGAAGCCACGTGTCATAGTTAATCCTTCGTTGTCGTCTACCAGGAATAGAGAGTGCGGCGTCTTTCAGTTTAGTCAGGCTCATTTCATCTGCGGTGATTTGTGGCATTGTAACTTTTGCAACAACGATGGCCTCCTTCTTTAGGCACCACCATTTGATCCCATTTGGTCCACTTCCAGCGAAGTATAGGGCTGTTGGTAACGTTATCCACAGCTTGCAGGTGACAGGTAGAGGTTGCATCACATTGGTTTCGTAAGGAACAACTGTTGTCTCTAGAGCATCCTTGAGATTCCTTCGTCTGACGAGGATGTAGTCCATGTGAGTTGGATGGGAGCCACTGTAGTACGCGACTAGACGAATATACGATTTTTGAACCGTGTGTTTGCGATTATCATGTTCTGCATAACCGGGAATTTTTGGCCATCGTTGTTCCTCTGTCCATATCTATTTGCGCCATGGACGGTGTGTTCTTCTTTCCTCGGTCCGACATGTCTATTCATTTCACCAGCAACGATAAGATAGTCAGCGGTCTTCTTGTTAGGCAGTGTTCAGAAGGCATCTTTGGTTTCCGCGCTCTGGCCAGTTTTGGAGCGTTCCACTGAAAAATTAGCATTTCCTTCTCTCCCCAATGTAGACGAGTTACATCAAGCGATTGTCATACTTTTGCACCTCGTAGACTGAAACGTCAAATTTTGCTGATATAACAATGCCAACACCATTATTTTTTCTTTGGCTTCCGTTGTACATCCGTTAGTAATCGCACCCCATTTCGCATGACATTTCACCACTCAATATTTTTCCTGCACCTCACAGATGCCTATATGCCTTTTCTCAAGTGCTGTGGGTAATTTGCTACTTCACCCAGGTATAGTTCAGTGATGCGATACAGAATGGGGGTACTCGCTTGCTTAGCCATCACAGCCCGTGTGACGGTAACCCTTGCATACTTTTCATGCTGACTGGGCACTGCCAACGTGCATCCCTTCAAGAGGACGCCCTAACCATCGTTCTGATTCTATGAGACATTTCTGAATCATGTATCAATATTATTTTACGACTGGCTTGCCTTGAAGCATTTTAGAGCTCTTGACAGCAGGTAGTTACACCACTCCGGACATGGGTTACAGAGGCTTTTGTAGCCGCACCTCTAGAGAAGAAACACTACGCTCCTTTCTGCATTAACTTCCAAAAAGGCAACTTTTTTGTGCCAACTGCTTCGTATCGAACGTCTCGGTGTCCGCCAAAGTTACCATTGAGGACTTTGTGCGTGTTTGGTCCGCGAGAGCTATTATATTTCTCTGAAGTCTGCCGGCAGGCCATTGGGGAACCCGTAACCGTCACCTAGGACGCGCCACGTGTTTCAGCAATGTAGCTTGAGACAATATTAAATAATGTGAGCCTCCCCATTATAACCATTTTGATCTGGCCCTGCGGCCTAGAATAATTTGTGTCAAACGGCTTACGCCAGTATACCTTTTTTTAAAGTTACTGTAGTCAGCGGGCCATTGTCTGGTCTTGTGATTGGTTGCGCATTACTGCGCATGCGCCCGCCGGTCGACTACCAGGCAAAACTGGCCTGCTTCCAGCCGGCCGACGCGACACTCAGTTCGCTTGAAGCAGCCATGTTGTGCTGGTGTGTATTTGTGTCCGGCGTCATGGAGTGTTGGAGTACCAAGAAACCACCGTAAATTGTATGTTAACGGGGATTTGCCCCAGATGAACTAATTGGAGACCTCCTGCCATTCTCTCTGAGCGTTTTTTGGATTTATTTTTCGTCTGGATACTTCACAACGAGGTCTGGATCCCGGTGGCTTGACTGTATTTCTTCGTCAACAATGTCAGGTTAAAAATTCTTCTCATTTCTTCATCACCAAAGGTACGTACCAGTGTTTGATACACTTTAAACGTCGTCCTGAAGAGGATTTTGATATTTTCGAAGATTTCTGGAAAAATAATAATAATAATAATAATAATAATAAATATTTGGACTTCGCCGTTAAATTTATTCCTATTTGCGTGTGTGGTATCGAAAATCTGGAAAACTGTTTCGGCAACTAATCACAGTAATGTGGAAGGTTCACCATGAACGAAATTGGAATTATTAATTTAAAATTTTACTGATCTACTTTGGCATTTTAAATTGTAACTTTCTTTGTAAACCAAGGTACAGTCTCCAAGGTACCGAACCTTACCTCTTTCGGCTTTCTGTTTGATTTCCTGTGTTTTGTTTTCTAATTCGTTTGGTATGTTTTCTCCCCCCCCCCCCTTCTGGGGTTTGGGTGAATTTTATCATTTTCTCTGGCCTGTTTTTCCTCCGTGTTTTAGGAGGCCTTGCTTGTTTCTGGTGGTGACCTTGGCGTCGGTTCGTGTGTGGATTGTTGGCGGGTTAAGAGTTGTCTGGCGTGTTGAGCCTGTGTGGATCTTGAATTATATATATTTCGGGGTTGTGTGTATCGTTTACTGTTTAAATTAATTTATTTATTTTCTCCTCCTTAAATGTTGTGTTACCATTTCCTTGCCCCGCGTGAGGAGGTATTTTTACGTAAAATTCTGTTTGCCTTGGAAACTGTCCTTGGTGTAAACTGAACGTTTTCAAATCTGGTAATTATTAGAAACGACCGCGTTGAAGATCCAGTTTATTGAATAATTGTTAACTTAGTTTTTTTATTAAATAACTATCCGTGATCGATCACATTTTATTTCAAGTTGTACTTATGTAAGAGAGTCTATTGGTTTTCCGTTGTTTTCTGATTACATTTTATTTGGTACGGAGGTCACCCCTTTCCTTCTTTGTTGTTTTCATAAAGCTCCCCATTTATTATCTGTTAAAGAATATTTATTTTTCATTAATTGTTATTTAGTAATGAATTAATTTTCTTTAAAACCCCACCTGGGTATATTCTAATTTATTTTACTTATTGTTAATTTCCTTTTCCATTTTTCAACCTTATGTTGATTTTATTTACATTTTGCCATTATGTTTTAAAAATAAACTTAGGCTTTATCATCTTAATAACTTGGTTTGTTACTTACTATTTGCCCTTCCATTAAGTTTTTTAAACTTCATGTAAATGCTGGTTTTCATTCGCCACGTTCGGTGGAGCACTGCCTCTGATTAACTTCCACGGCCTTTTAGTCGTCTTCCTCCGCTGTTTCCGGTAAGTTATTTCTATGACTTCTTGTTTTTAAATTGTGCTTGAACTTTGGTGTTTTTCTTCTTGTGCCCATCTTCTTCCTCGTGTTCGCTATTACTCCCATTTTGGGGCGGACACGCTAACAACCTTCTCACCAGGGTCTCTCTCTCTCTCTCTCTCTCTCTCTCTCTCTCTCTGCGTCCTTTTTTTCTCTCTCTCTTTTTCTCTCTCTCTGGTGGATAAGGTTTTTCACCTCATCACCCCTAGGTGGTATCGGGGTCCTAGAGGGTGGTGAGCGGTGAGAGTGGTATCAGAGCGGTGGTTGTTTGTTGTTCCACTGTTGTTGCTCTGCTGCCTAATCTCTGTTGTTTCTGCCTTGTGCAGCCTAACTTTCCTCCCCTCCTACCCTTGCTTGGTGCAGTGCTGTGGCGAATGTTGGTGGATGGAAACCAAAAATTGAAAAACTAAAAGTGTTATTGTCAATAACTATTGTAAAAGGGAGTGCAAGGATCTTGTGTAATTTTTTGATTATTTTGTTCCATGTTTGCTACCATGGCGCGTGCCGTTACGAACCCCTCCTTCCTGCGTCGTGCCGAATTGGAGTACGAGTTATCCATTCGTGGCCTTGAACCTGCCCGTACTGTTGCTGAGTGCGCTGCCTTGCTATCAGCCAACTCCCAGGTCCCCATTAATGTATTTTCTATTGACAGGAGTCGAGTGGGTGAGTACCTTAACCTGATCTGTGACAATCTTAACGAAATTAATATTATTCGCGAAGAGTTTATTGAATTGCCTCCGTCTAAAGCCCAAGTAAACCGGCTGAGGGCCAGAGCTGACCACTACTCGGGCCGAATTCTGGATTTATTATCTATTAAGCCTGATTCTGTTTTTGTGTCAGAATGTGCTAGATTGTTAACGGTTGTTTCTGGCATCACCTCTGATTTAGACTTGCTGTTGATTAACAGAGATATGGAGAATTGTTCTATTTCTACTGCACTTAACCCTTCTGTACCTACCCAGAGTGTCTCTTCCCACCAAATTGTGTCCTCGACCCATGCCCAAGGTCAGTGCTGTGTGACTGCTCCTTTACTGGAAACCTTAGTCTCTAAGCTAAATTCGGCGTCATCGCCTAACTGTTTAAAGGAAGTCTTTCGGGGAGTGAAGTCCTTTTCTGTAAATTCTATCGATGAGTGTATTCGATTCCTTCGGTTTCTGGTGGAGTTAACCGAGACTGGTAATGTGTACTCAGTTGACGATTTGGGGATTTTCCGCGCCCTCTTCCCTCATTGTGAAGGGATTCTAAAGAGAGAAATTTCTGAAGCTATCTCGAAAAATTTATCGATTAGTACCTTTCATGAACTTGTCCTTTCCAAATTTATTCCCTCTCTTGCTCTCCAAAGTCTTGTGCCCCAACACTGTTTTCGGACCCAGTTCCTGCATGAGAACTTGCTAACTTATGTGCTGGATCTGCGATTCTTTTGCAAGGTTTTTAGAATTTCTGTGCCAGAATGTGAAATGGTCTCTAGAATTTTAAAAGGAATATCTCCTGCGTACCGCTCCTATCTTTCCTTAACCCGTTGCCCTACTACCTTTCAAGAATTGGAAGAGGCCTGTTCCTTTGCTGAAGATGTCAAACATGGGGATGCCTCCAGACCTGTGAATTTCCCTCCCCCTACTACTACCAATTGTCCCGTCCTTCCGTCAACACCTAAGGTAGTGAATGCCCGTAAATGTTACAACTGTGGGTCCCGAAATCATCTAAGAAATTCCTGCCCTGACGTTAGACGTGGTCCAGGCGCTTGCTATTCCTGTGGCTCTAGACAGCATGTTAAAAGAAATTGTCCCTTGGTAGACAGAAATGGTACTCAATGACTAGAAAGGGAAAGGGCAAAGTCTGCCAATTCTAAGTTTGCAAACCCTGAATCTCGTAAGAAACCGGTGTGTCCCCCTAGGTGCAATAGTATTTCTGCTCATGCCCCCTCCTCTGGCACGTGCACATTTGTCGAAGTCAACAATGAACCCGTAGATGCCCTTCTTGATACTGGAAGCGCAGTATGCTTGATGAATTATGCCTGGTATTGTCAAAAGAAATCCTCGTGTAAACTTCCGGAAATAAAACCCACTAACTTAAGATGCGTTTCGGCTAATTGTCAGTTCTTAAATATTTTGGGGACTGTGAAGGTCAAGTTGAGGATTGGGAATTTCACTTGGAAGATCAAGTGTTTGGTGACATCCAATTTATCATGTAACATTATTCTGGGTACCAATTTTCTATCTTGGGCTGGTGTCGTTTTGGATCCTCAGTGTCGAAATTTCTTTTTTAAATTTTCTCCTGACCTGAAATTTGAATTGATTAACGTTCCCTTGAAAATGCCTAAAGTTTTGTGTGTGGGTTACCCTGAGTCAGATGAGTCTAGTGACATCGATCGGCTTGACCTGAATCATTTAGGAGATGCCGAAGCACAGCAAGTTCGTGATCTTTGCAGGGAATTTCCCGATGTGTTCACTAGCAAGTTAGGCTTGACCAACGTACTCGAGTATGACATTGAGTTGTCGGACCTGCAGCCTGTTCGATCCCCTCCTTATCGCCTTTCCCCACCTCGTATGTTGGAATTAAAGAAAATCATTGAGCAAATGGAAAGAGACGGAGTGATCAGACCTTCGACTTCCCCGTATGCGTCCCCTGTGTTCTTGGTACCCAAACCTTCTGGTGGTTATCGTGCTGTGATTGACTATAGGTCTCTAAATAGTAAGATTGTACTCCAATCTATTCCCCTACCCGACCTTCATACTTGTTTTGGATGGTTCTCAGGTGCAAAATTTTTCACTGTCCTGGATTTGAACCAGGCTTATTACCAAGTGCCCTTATCGAAGAGATCAATTCCCCTCACTGCCTTCATCACCGACTGGAACTTGTATGAGTTCCTCAGACTCCCGTTCGGGCTCAGCTGTGGAGCAGCTGTGTTGTCAAGGTTGTTAAATTCCATTCTCTCTGACATTAAGTTCAGCTATGTCTTTAATTACCTGGACGATTTATTAATTTATTCGAAGACCTTCGAGGAACATATGGTGCACGTTAGGGAAGTATTGCTACGGTTAAGGAAAGCCGGCCTTACAGTGAAGTTATCAAAGGTAGCTTTCGCCAGACCCAGCATGTCTTTCTTGGGACATGTAGTTTCTTCTGAAGGCGTTTCCATAGATCATTCCAGAACTCAAGCCATTAGGGATTTTCCACCTCCCAAAGATGTCAAGGGCGTTGCTCGATTCATTGGTATGGTCAATTTCTTTAGAAAATTCATCCCTAACTTTGCTGAAGTGGCTGCCCCGTTGAACGACCTTAGGAAAAAGAATGTAAAATTTACTTGGGGTAAAGCCCAGGAGGAAGCTTTTAATTCATTGAAGGTCGCACTGATTAATGCACCTTTGTTAGCTATTCCCGATTTCGAGAAACGTTTCATTGTCCAAACTGATGCCTCTGGGCGTGCTATTGCTGGCGTTCTGTTACAAGAACATGAAGATGGGCGTAGGCCCGTGGCCTACGTATCTAGGGTCCTCAATGATCTGGAGTCTAAGTACTCCATTTATGAACTAGAGTGTCTAGCTGTGCTGTTTGCTCTGGAAAAATTTCGATCATTCATTGAACACGTCAACTTTGATCTGGAAACCGACAATCAGGCTCTTTCTTGGGTGTTGAACCGACCCAAAAGGACCGGTAGGATAACTAGATGGGCATTACGGATCTCATCCTTTAATTTCAATGTTCGCCACATTCGTGGGTCTGAGAACGTCATCGCCGATGGCTTGAGCAGGATGTTTGAAGGTCACCCTTGTGCGGAAGCCAACCCATGTGTCGATGAGCTTGCTGTCAATACGGTGGGAGTTAGCGCCATCCTCACCGATTCCCCATTGCTATATCAAGAAATTGGAGATCATCAAAAAACTGATCCGGATCTGAAAAGGATCATTGATACAATCAGTAGCGGGATCGAAGTGAAACCTTACTCCTTATCTAAGGGTGTTCTCTGTTGTAAGGGTCGCAAGGACCATAATTCCAAAATTGTCGTTCCTAAGGTTCTGGTACCGGTCATTTTCAAGTATTACCACTGTTCACCCCTTGGCGGTCATCTAGGAAATTTCAAAACTCGTTTGAAAATCAGGCAATTCTTTGTTTGGAAGAAAATGGATAGTGATATCAGGAACATGGTCAAATCTTGTAAATCTTGCGCCATCAGCAAACCTAATTTGAATAACCGAGTGGGATTATTGTCTTCATCACAAGCTTCGCGCCCCATGGAACGACTGTTCATAGATTTCGTAGGACCCCTCCCCCGATCTTACTTGGGAAACACCCACATTTTTGTCTGTATAGATGCCTTCTCCCGGTTCTGTTGGATCTTTCCCACCAGGTCCACTAATTCACGTGCCTCTATCTCCTGTCTAAATTCCATCTTTGCATCATTTGGCCCACCTAAGTTCTTAGTGTCTGACAACGCTAGTTCTTTCACCAGTAACTCCTTCAAAAGGTATCTGTTTGAGTTGGGCATTTCACATGTCACCACTATTCCATACTATCCAAATCCTTCTTATGCAGAGAGGTTGAATCGGAACTTAAAATCTGCGTTGATAGCGTATCATCATGACAACCAGTCCAAATGGGACTCCTGTCTGCATTGGTTGGCCCATGCTTTCAATTCCGCTACTCATGAGTCCCATGGTAAGACGCCTATGTCTTTAATGTTTGGCTATACTCCGTACTCCCCTATGTCTAACCTGCTATGTATTGAGGATCTTCTCCCAGACCTATCTAGGCCTAATGATGTTCAAAAGATCTGGAACGAAGCAAAAAGGAATCTAGCTGTGTCATACGAAAAGGTCAAAAAGCAGTACGATAAAGGTAGGAAACCGTCAAAATTCAATGTTGGTGATCTCGTGTATGTTAAGTGCTACCCAATGAGTAAGGCTGTGAATAAGTTTTCGGCAAAACTTGCCCCTAGGTACCAAGGCCCGTGCACGGTATTGGAGTTCTTGTCTCCCGTTTCTATTTTAGTAAGCGACCCTGTAGCAAAGCGTATTAGGCGCGTTCATGTTTCTCAAATTAAACCTGGTTGATCTGGTAAATTGTACCGCATCTTCCGCTGGATGGATGCACCTTTGGTAACTGACCTGTATCGTTAGTGAATTTAGCACGCATACTGTGGGATGGCGAGCGAGTCAATCTGGTCCTTTCTGTGCCTCGTGTTGGTAACTCTAATTTAGTACTTCTCGTATATTACTGTTTCTAGGTGTGGATTCTTGTAGTTAGAAATTGTCTTTCCGTAATTGTCTTGTGACGGTGGTATTAATACCTTGGAATTGATATCCTCGTTATCTAACCTTATGCTTATGTAGTGCGCAAACGAAGTTCCATTGGGGAAATCTGATGACATCTAACTTAAATTGTGCTTTGTTGTCCCTCTGTTTTCTCTAGGCTTTTAGTATGTAATTTCAAAGTTTTGTTTCTTCTGTGGCTCCGCATAGGATTCCTTCCGCTGAACCCTTCGATCATCTTGTGACTTAATCATTGCTGAGCTATGGTGTGCCTGAGATGGAATGTAAGGGAGTGTGTCTGGTGCCTGAGTGTTTACCATTTTGTCATCCTTTCATTGTGTGCGCGTGTCTGTAGATGTGTGGTGCTTAGTCATGATTGGGTTGCTATTTGTGCCATTTTAGCATTGTACGATTTCTGATTGTGGTGTGTTTCGATCATTTGGTGTCGGATAAGTTCCCTGCTTGCCTTCTGCATGGACTCCGTGTCTTAAAGGTGTTTCTGTTCCGGATACTGATGTTTGTATTCTTCCATGATTGAGAGATCTGACACTCCTACTTTTGGGCACCCTTCGCGGCTGTTCTAAAAGTGGTTTTCTATGCGTGAACCCTCTATATTATTTTTCCTGTAATGGGTTTTTGGGCTGAATTTATCTTCCTAACCTTTTGGTTTTGTGGTTATGTAGAAAATCTGTCTCCGATTTTTCCTGTGGGCGTTCGGTTGGTGCGCTCCTGCCAGCATTATGGTTGTATCTCCTGTGTTGTAACTTGGTAATGTTGTTGTGAGTTGTTTGGATCCTTTTGAAAAGTGGACCGTTAGTAACGTTGTGTAATTTTCCTTATCTACCGGTTGGCGTGTGGAGTTTTCGGTGGTACTGTCGGACTTCCTTCCTGAGGATATTTCTCCTTTTGTGCTTCAGTGGGATGGACCTAGTCCTTAATCTGTACCTGGTTTGCTGTTGTAATTTCTGCTTGGTATTGTGCTGTTGGGTTGTAGTCTGTGAGCACGCGTTGAGGATAGTTATCCTTTACCTCTCTATTAATAACCCGTGCTGCTAGCTTGTCATTATTTAGGTAATCGTGTTTTGGATTACGTTGTTTGGCTGTCAAGACACCTTGGTTGGGATGTGATTTGTCCTTTAATTTACCTCTGTGTCACGGTAGATTTGGCTGTTGGTTTGGTATCCACTACTCCGAAGAAGCACACCTTCGGGTGGGCAATTCTTAGTTATCTCTTGGCTCTGGGATTTTCGACTTGTTCTTCCTCACGCTGAATTAGGTTTGTGGTTACTATTCTGTGCCACGTTGCCTCGTGCATTTAGTTTCGGTGGTTGTACCTTGATGTGGCCGTTGTGGATGACTGACTGATCGCGATTTTTCCATCTGGTAACCTATAGGAGTCTCCTGATTGCCCATCGAGGCTACTGTTACCTGTCTTACCTATCTGTAACTCGTGTAGGTTCTGCGTCCCTTCTCCTTGATGGTTTTCCGTTGGTTTGTTCAAAATTAGGTTTCTATGCTTGAGTCCTTACCTGTGTTTGTGGGTGATCCTGGATAAGTTGCCGATCCCAGTGTGGTTTGTATTTTGCTCAACCCCTCGTTCTTTACCCTTGGACTGATTGACGAGTTCGCCACTCTGTGGTTGTGTGTGTGTCACTCCAATATCTAAAAGTGTAATTTGATAGGTCATTCATGTGTCCTCTTAGTTTAGCGTCTGGTATTCTAAACCATATGTTCCAAGGACGTCTATTCTTTGGAGTGGTCCTGTACCTTTACTTATATATTTTTCTCGTGGGTGATTTGTGCTTGAGTAATATTACTGATTTCCCTTCCGTTATGTTCTTGATCCTTAGGGATATCTGTCTTTGTCCTAGTTGGTATTATGTGTTGGATTGTACCCTATGTTTCTATGTGTTCTTGTTCATTGTTTCTCTACGTGTCATGGCTAAGTGTCCTTCGTGGCTGTGTAACATGGTATATTTTATGTAGTTTCCCTTTGATTTCTTAATTGTTGTTGAATGGGCCCTCCTCTTCCTTCGGTACTATATTGGACCAAGTGGAAAGCTCTGGGCTTCAGCTAGTTTGTTGGTAACTAGCCTATGTAAAGTTAATTGGCGGATCTGTGGATCCTGTAACTGAAAACTCACCTACTTTAATTTCCTGATTCGCTTTTTGTTCCTCCCTCTTCTTGTGGTTTTGCCCCCATTCGGGTCTTCCAGTGCGTTTCATTTCCCCTGTAGTCTCCCTTTGCAACACAAGATCATGCGTTTCCTTAATTTCAAAGGAGACTTGTAAAGGTATTCATGCATTAAAAATTAATTTACCACCGTGCTTGAGAAAATAACCTGAATGCGTGGACTTATAAACACGTGGTTTTGGATTAATTTTGGTCAGTATATCTGTGATTAGTGTGAGAGTTGCCAAACCTCAAGGTGAACTGCGTCATGTGTCATAAACTATATCATTGTGTGATGCATAGAAAACATGTGTATTAGGTGAACCTGAAACCTTGGTGAACTCTGGTCATTGTACTCTCTATTTGATGACAAACATTACTCTGGTGATTTTCCGGGTGCTCGGTTAACATTTCTGGACACTGATGTTGATCGCACCCGCCAATTATTTCTAAAAACTATGTGATATGGAACTGTGTCTTGGACTATTAACCTGGTCATGTGAACTCCTAACTAAAATTAGTTAATCTTGGTGGTCGTTTTCTGTTGGACAACTTCGCCCAAATTTAGTATATGTGTGACCACCACATCATTGATGGCATATGCATGTGATTTTGTCGTCGATTCGGGGCGGGAGGGCTGAGACAATATTAAATAATGTGAGCCTCCCCATTATAACCATTTTGATCTGGCCCTGCGGGCTAGAATAATTTGTGTCAAACGGCTTACGCCAGTATACCTTTTTTTAAAGTTACTGTAGTCAGCGGGCCATTGTCTGGTCTTGTGATTGGTTGCGCATTACTGCGCATGCGCCCGCCGGTCGACTACCAGGCAAAACTGGCCTGCTTCCAGCCGGCCGACGCGACACTCAGTTCGCTTGAAGCAGCCATGTTGTGCTGGTGTGTATTTGTGTCCGGCGTCATGGAGTGTTGGAGTACCAAGAAACCACCGTAAATTGTATGTTAACGGGGATTTGCCCCAGATGAACTAATTGGAGACCTCCTGCCATTCTCTCTGAGCGTTTTTTGGATTTATTTTTCGTCTGGATACTTCACAACGAGGTCTGGATCCCGGTGGCTTGACTGTATTTCTTCGTCAACAATGTCAGGTTAAAAATTCTTCTCATTTCTTCATCACCAAAGGTACGTACCAGTGTTTGATACACTTTAAACGTCGTCCTGAAGAGGATTTTGATATTTTCGAAGATTTCTGGAAAAATAATAATAATAATAATAATAATAATAAATATTTGGACTTCGCCGTTAAATTTATTCCTATTTGCGTGTGGGGTATCGAAAATCTGGAAAACTGTTTCGGCAACTAATCACAGTAATGTGGAAGGTTCACCATGAACGAAATTGGAATTATTAATTTAAAATTTTACTGATCTACTTTGGCATTTTAAATTGTAACTTTCTTTGTAAACCAAGGTACAGTCTCCAAGGTACCGAACCTTACCTCTTTCGGCTTTCTGTTTGATTTCCTGTGTTTTGTTTTCTAATTCGTTTGGTATGTTTTCTCCCCCCCCCCCCTTCTGGGGTTTGGGTGAATTTTATCATTTTCTCTGGCCTGTTTTTCCTCCGTGTTTTAGGAGGCCTTGCTTGTTTCTGGTGGTGACCTTGGCGTCGGTTCGTGTGTGGATTGTTGGCGGGTTAAGAGTTGTCTGGCGTGTTGAGCCTGTGTGGATCTTGAATTATATATATTTCGGGGTTGTGTGTATCGTTTACTGTTTAAATTAATTTATTTATTTTCTCCTCCTTAAATGTTGTGTTACCATTTCCTTGCCCCGCGTGAGGAGGTATTTTTACGTAAAATTCTGTTTGCCTTGGAAACTGTCCTTGGTGTAAACTGAACGTTTTCAAATCTGGTAATTATTAGAAACGACCGCGTTGAAGATCCAGTTTATTGAATAATTGTTAACTTAGTTTTTTTATTAAATAACTATCCGTGATCGATCACATTTTATTTCAAGTTGTACTTATGTAAGAGAGTCTATTGGTTTTCCGTTGTTTTCTGATTACATTTTATTTGGTACGGAGGTCACCCCTTTCCTTCTTTGTTGTTTTCATAAAGCTCCCCATTTATTATCTGTTAAAGAATATTTATTTTTCATTAATTGTTATTTAGTAATGAATTAATTTTCTTTAAAACCCCACCTGGGTATATTCTAATTTATTTTACTTATTGTTAATTTCCTTTTCCATTTTTCAACCTTATGTTGATTTTATTTACATTTTGCCATTATGTTTTAAAAATAAACTTAGGCTTTATCATCTTAATAACTTGGTTTGTTACTTACTATTTGCCCTTCCATTAAGTTTTTTAAACTTCATGTAAATGCTGGTTTTCATTCGCCACGTTCGGTGGAGCACTGCCTCTGATTAACTTCCACGGCCTTTTAGTCGTCTTCCTCCGCTGTTTCCGGTAAGTTATTTCTATGACTTCTTGTTTTTAAATTGTGCTTGAACTTTGGTGTTTTTCTTCTTGTGCCCATCTTCTTCCTCGTGTTCGCTATTACTCCCATTTTGGGGCGGACACGCTAACAACCTTCTCACCAGGGTCTCTCTCTCTCTCTCTCTCTCTCTCTCTCTCTCTCTCCGTCCTTTTTTTCTCTCTCTCTTTTTCTCTCTCTCTGGTGGATAAGGTTTTTCACCTCATCACCCCTAGGTGGTATCGGGGTCCTAGAGGGTGGTGAGCGGTGAGAAGCTGGTTCGTGCAGAATGATTATCAGGGCAAAGTTAAATACCATTTTATTGAAAAACTAACTGTGAACCTGATAAATCACTTGTGACAAAAATCACATAGTCACGTAAAGAACAATGGCCACAGACATTTGCACCTTTTGCTTGGCGTGATATGCCAATACAATCCAGTGTCATCTTTTCTGCCCCCTGTTGTCTAGTGATGTAAACATCAATATCTTGTTAGGTGATCAAGAGGTCCAGCCTGTCGTATCTGGAATCATTGTCCTACTTTTATTTGTTCACTTATTTTCTCCTAAGAGTGCAGTAACGACACATGGTGAAGCCTCCCACTACTTTGCTTGTGAGGAAGCCATGCATTCGACTGGGCCATGCGAACTCAGTTCATACAGCATAAATACGGAAGTGCCACTTCATGTTACAAAGTATTTTGCCCTGCGTGATCGACTTTTCCCATGTTCCTGATCTCACCTTTAACCAAGAAATTTGAATTTCTTGCTCTTCTTTCCTAAAGTATATAGAACCAATCTGTGGTGGGGAGACAGGCACAGGGTTGGATGCTATCCTATGATGTTATCATTCCACTCAAAATAATCACTTTGCTTATGAACTTTTCAAATAAAAGGAATCTCTTTCCTTCTTTCACATAGCCCCAATATTCACTACGGTGAAACTCAACGTCCTGTCCTCTCGAATTTTAACTCTAGCCGTGATTTTCATGCTCCTCCTAGCTGTAGTGTTAAAGAAACACTATTAGAATATTCGGTGACATGATAGTTTGCATTTGGGTTCAAATTCGGGATGTCAGAATATTGTAATAAAACACTACTAACAAAGCCATCCTAGTTGTAGGTCCGCTCAGTTGATTGCACATCAAATCTATGTAATTAGAAATAACCTCACTGTGATGTAATAGAATGCTACACTGATATGGTAAAAATGTACAATTAAAAAATGTATGTTTCCGTGACTGTAAATAACATTCATAAAAGTTAGCCTTAGTTCAGCAGATCTTGCTGACTCTCGGCTAACAATGATCTCCATTTTATTAATATCTACAATACTGATTCTCTAAAACTACCTCAACAACAAGGGTATTCACAAAAATTATTACTTGCTTGCCACAAAGTGCAGAGTGTTTGAAGAAGAGCAAAACTCCAAACCAAATGCCATACTTTATGCAGGAGAACAGATGTATTCAGAGATAAATGTGTGCCAGATTAAAGAGCTTGCATTTCTCCTTTTTAGGCTGGACCACTTCTCATGCATTCTTTAATTAAGGTAGTCTATGAGCTCGCACATTCCAAAATCGTCAGAAGTTTCTTGCGCGGGGTATCGTGATTCGAGAGAAAAGACTCCACACATTCCCGTAACAAGTAAGAGCTTTCAAAATTTAAGATTATACTCTGAATTTGACCTCAGATGAGGTTTACTTTCAGGAATGTGATGTTCATGAGTAAGGAACTCTCTGATGGGTTATCAGTGAGAGGAATGTTCAGTAGCAATTCCTTTGTGTGAGAGTTGTAGTGGAGTTGGCTGTTGAACTATTGGTCACGTGGTTTTTATTTTGTCACTGTAGATCGAGATCTGATGTATGCAACGCAGATCATCATCCTTCTGATCGCGGAGCACATTGTCACACAGGAAGGAATCCGTTCTGTTGCAATATCTGTGGCTAATCCTTCAACCAGAAAGTGCAGCTAGCTTGTCACATGCGTTCTCATACAGGGGAGAAGCCATTCTGTTGCATTGTCTGTGGGAAATCTTTCATCCGGAAAGGCACGCTTGCAGTTCATACGCAGACTCACACAGGCATAAAACGGTTCTGTTGCAATATGTGTGGAAAGCTCTTCATCGATAAAAGCGCACTCCTGAGACATGTGAAGACACACACACAAGAAAAGCCATACTGGTGCAGTGTCTGTGGCAAATCCTTTAACGAAAAAGGTACTCTTGTGCGTCACATGCGCTCTCATACAGGTGAGACGCCATTCTGCTGTTTTGTCTGTCGCAAATCCTTCAGCAGAAAATCCACCCTTGCATTTCACGTGTTGATTCACACGGTCGAGAAGCCCCACTAGTGCAATGTCTGTGGCAAATCTTTCATCCATGAAGGCTCTGTAGCTTGTGACATGCGCTCTCACACAGGTGAGAAACCGTACTGATGCAATGTCTGTGGTAAGTCAATGTGCACACAGTCCAACTTAACACGTCAATTGCGTAGTCACACGGGCGACAACATGTCTAATGCAAAATCTGTGGCAAGTCCTTCATCCAGAAAGACACCCTAGCATGTCACTTGGGCGAGTAGCCACACCGCTACAGTATTTTTATTAAGCACTTTTCCGGGAGAATTGCACTCTTGAAACACAAGCAGACGCATACACACGAGTAGCCTACTGTTAGAATGTATTGGCAAATCTTCAGCCAGAACGTCTATCCATCATTGCATACGAGTGTCAGTGCACACAGGTGCTCATTAATACGATAAAATGTTCAAGTAATAATCTAACTTACCGGTGCACAAGTGAACCTCACGGGGGAGATGGCGCACTGGTCCATGTTTTGTGGCAAATCGTTCGCACGCAGCACCAAGCGTTACGTGACGCCGGGCTGAATGTGCACGGGTTTAACTAATAATGTAATTTTGCTTTATGTCCCATTAACTACTGCACGGGTGTTCGGAGTTCTACGAGACCTTCTCATTCTGGAGATGTAGCCAGGCACACAGCCAGAACGTCTATCCATCATTGCATACGAGTGTCAGTGCACACAGGTGCTCATTAATACGATAAAATGTTCAAGTAATAATCTAACTTACCGGTGCACAAGTGAACCTCACGGGGGAGATGGCGCACTGGTCCGTGTTTTGTGGCAAATCGTTCGCACGCAGCACCAAGCGTTACGTGACGCCGGGCTGAATGTGCACGGGTTTAACTAATAATGTAATTTTGCTTTATGTCCCATTAACTACTGCACGGGTGTTCGGAGTTCTACGAGACCTTCTCATTCTGGAGATGTAGCCAGGCACATGTGATCGTAAACAATAGAGAAGTAGTAAGTTCTTCAGCCAGAACGGAACTTTTTCGGCACAACTCGTGATGTACACCGGAGAGTGGCCCTTCCCTCTTTGCCATTTTCACTGAGAGAATCTTCAGGTAACATAATGGCAGGTCTGTGTGCGAAAGGATCAGAGGATATTTCAGGAGTTATCTCCTCATCAATCACAGATATGTGACACCGGCTTGTTCTAAGCCTTGGATGACATTCTGTTTTCGGACGTCAGTAGAAGTATACTCAGTAACACATTGAGGAGCCGTCCACATGCGCGGTTAGGAAGTATTCCGGCTGAACACAGAAGAACCATATGACAAAGGCGAGTGGTAAAAGACCAGAAGTGCAGGATATAAATTAAAATGTTTGAATAAGCAATTCAAGGGAATAAATAAGTACCGAACCATTTCAAATATTGTATGCAGTTGAAGAAATTGTTGCTGAAGACTGAGCACACCTGTGCTCCCCTTCCCACATGTCACTGGTGTGTTACTTTAATTGTGAGTTGACCAGTAGCTCAAAACTGTACCTGCTCCTTCGGCTCTTGTTACGATAATATTGTGTCTGTCAACCTGTTCTGAATGCAAATTGAAAGTTCAACTTCAGTGTCGGTAGCTATTCATGAAGATCACGTAGTTTTCGAGGAGGCGTCTGTAAGTAAGGACTCGTATGCCGACAACTGTGGTATACTCTTGCAAAAGTTCCTCTATTTTCGTTTACTGGGTGGCCGAGATATGGCCACTCAATTTTCTCTAATCAAACCTCAAATAAGTCACTAAAAGTCTCTTACAACTAAACGTTGCAAGTGTTGAAGAGACGTAGTGAGTCATGTCAAACTGTTATTTGCCTGTTCCAGATCTTCAGCATGAATCATTAACTCTTGTGTTTCAGGGGATATTAATGAAACTTGGTCACCTCCAGACATGACTATCCGGTATCAAGGAAGGCTTACTTACTTAAATTAAAAGCTTACGTAATCTGACTGTTTAATCAATCAAAAATAACGAAATATGATGGCGGGTGTGTTTATAAATATGGCCATAACCAGTTGTCTGCAGACCATGACATTAATAATACACTGCAGCTTGATGACTTCAGGATGAAATTAATATCCACCACAAACAAAGCCCGAAGGGCTATTTACAGAAAACCACTTTGTGGAGAAATAGTAAACAACAGCACGAGATTCAATTTACTCAGCTCTATAAATAACTGTGCAATATGCTTCCGATCGCCTAAGTATCAGGAAGTGATCTCCAGATCATTTTTAATGTAGGCTGTCCACTAACTGACCATCAGCATATGATGAGTTACCTGGAACCTCAATTAAATCTGAGTAACCACCGATTCACATCAGTGAGCTATTGTGGTCATCCAATAAAGTAAATGTTTAAGGTTAAGGAAATGTGCCTGATGGCCAAAGTGACCCCATATTGAAGTTAATTGAATGTGGCTGATGACGAAATTGACCCTTCACTGAAGTTAATTGAATGTGCCTGATGACCAAAGTGTCCCTCCAAAATTGGAGGACTTCAAGTGCCACTGAATTAATGTTGTAATATTACACAGCATAAAAATGTATTATTTATATTAAATGTATGAAATTATATCACAAACCAAAACAACAGGTTGAAGTCGGTGATTGGAATAAATCTATGAAAACCTGTGAAAAGTAATCCTATACTACTAAAATTTTACCCATGCTATCATTTTGTTATAACATTCAATCAAATTTCAAAATAAACTCGACTCATGGGTGACCCTTAAACAATATTCGTCACGGAGTTCCACTACGTCCACTTATATAGTCCTAAAATATAAAGATGCGAAATTTTACAAATTCCCTATGAACAACATGGCCATAAATCATGAATATCCCATGGACTAATGACAGAGTGCTAGTACATCTTATGGAACACCATGTGATACCTACTCTCTCTCGAACTAGAATACTCACCTCTCATTTAGGGGCAGTTGGCTAGCTACATCATTTCGCGGCCCTAGCATGGCCGAGCATTTCCAAGAATCCCTTCCATGCACTTCACCCACCATCCTACGTTTCCTTAACACATAGCCGCACTACGAACATATCAAGAAGTGGAAATCGTAAATATTTAAGGACATCCTTCTGACACCAAACTAATTATTTAAATGCTCAGTGGGAATATGAACTATATGTTATGGAAACATCGAAAATGGAATAAAAAAAGTCAAATGTTCAGAACTGTTACTGAGAGTCCACTCTATAATTTTCCTATGCAATAGAATTGAAATTCAAATAACTCCCCGTTTACTTTAACGTCAGTCATGTTGTAACACCCCCGTTTTTTCGAACAGGTTCCGCCTCATATACATGTGGACACCTGTTATCTCATGAAACAGGTTTATACCTGCTGCGCTCTACTGGCTTAGAATTGAGCAAACAAATCTCGCCACTGACGGCCTTTTATTACAGCACAAATCCACATCCAAATCCTTGTATTATCAGACAATATATCGGTCAACATCATTGCCATCACGAATGAACTCGAGTCTAATGCGATCTGTAGAATATGATATGAGTGTCACTGGTATTAATGGAGTTATTAGGTGAACAAATGATCCCTCTGGATATAGGACCCAATTCAGTGTTCAAACCATGGACCTTACCATATTTCAAAACATTCTGTCCTGACGGTTTTCCCTCGAGCATTCTTCACTATTACCTCTGGAATATATACTAGTAACATGTCTCACTAACTGGATCACATGGTTTGATAACTTCATGGAAAAATAGACCGTATCTACCACCGACGGTTATGGACAGTTACGAACTTTCTCACTTCACTTGGAAATACAGTACTCCAGACGCATATGACACCGACTTCAACATCGACCTCAAACCTCATTAGACCAAACAACGTGCTATAACCTTCTGTCAAATGTATAGCAGACTGACCTTTCACAAAAACAAAGTATACCACATGGATAGTAACTATTACTCATTCCATTGCTTATTATTATTTCATAATGTTGTGCCCAACTAAGGAGCGCAACTGTACTTATTTTGCAGATGAGTGTGCTTTCTTCTCTACCCAGATTCTCTTCTTCCCTTGCTGTGTTTTTCATCCGTTCTTCCATCCATGCAGTGGTGTTCTCATCTCGGGTTTTTAGCAAAAATATATATGTTCACTAACGTTCTCAAGCTAGGTGTGTCCCATATAATTTTATCTGGTTTGCTGATTACTTGAAAGGTCTTTTTTCTGTTTTGAATACCCAGTTATTCTTGACTTTTAGTGAGGAGGCATTATTAAATATCTTTCTAGTGAGTCTTTCATTATCCATTCTATGAATATGGCCATCAAATTTCAATCGCCCTTTTCCAGTTGTGTCTGATATTATCTCAGTATGTTTGTATAATTCCGGAGATCTCCTATTCATCCACACTACTTCTATGCTTACTGGGCCAAAGATTTCCCTGAGGACTTCTCTTTCTTCTTTTCGAATTATTTTAGATAATGATCTTTCTCTAATGATGCAGGTTTCTGATGTGTGTAATGCTTCAGGATTAATTACGACAGTGTTATAAATTTTTAATCTTGCGTTCCAGGATATTGATTTTTTGTTGTACATTTTCCACGTGATTCTATGGCTTACATGTATTATAGACATCTCTCTCTGTTAATACAGATGGTTGGATGATTACCCCAAGTATTTGAAATTATTTACCTGAGTAATTTTACCAAACTCAGTTACAAGATTTTGTCTGTGTAAGTATCGAGGAGATCTTTCCATGTATCAGGTTTTCTTATATGAGATTTGGATTCATTTTAGATGCAATTGCTTGAAGTTTTTCCAGGGACTGAATTCATTCTTTCCTATTGTTGGATGAAATAAGTAGACTGTCTCTCAAGGCCAAACATTTGATATGAATTTTATGATTAACTGGCTTGCCAGAAAATGTCTTGAGGCAACCTCTAATGCTAAATACCTTAGTTATACTGCTGCGGTAGATTAAAATCGAACTCTCTCCTGTCTTCAACTTACTAGCTGGATGAAATCAATTATTATTGTTATTAGTATGAGATAATTATTGTAAATATTAATTGTTTTTAGTGATGTAGCCATACGCCAAATATATAAATAATTATTTTAATTATTCACATTTACATATTACAATTTGACCAAAACTTTCCAATTTGCATACACAACTGATTCTACATAAGCAGACATGAAATCTCCGAAATTAACATGCATGAAATTCCTCTAAATTTCGCTACTCTACTGCTAACGTGTTCCTCATTACGTCTGAAAAAAATTGATGAAAAATTTAATAAATTTAACGTCCCATCTTGAGGAAAAGTATGACAAAATTTCTGTTATTACAAATTGACACTTCTAACATACGCAAGCATCGTATCTTCTCAGTACTACAATTAATATTTGAAACTGGTCAACTTCCCATAAAATAATACAAGGTCAAATCAGCCCTACACATAGCAAAATACACGGAATAGGTTGTAGATGTTACTGGAATACGCAGACTTTATTTAACACTTATCAGCTCTCATTTTCTGCTCGTTGTCATCCTGTGTATTGAAACGGGAATGCCCTGCGAGCATTCGCGTTTATGTATTTCTTGAGAAGAACGCACCAACACCCGACTGTATGGATTCAAAACGAGCGCGGAGTGCGCGCGCATCATGGGTGACAGCATGCAAGCCAGCGCTGCTACAGAGTGCCTGCCAAGGCCAAGCGACGTCACACCGAAAGTTCTGTTCGATTCTATGGCATTTCATCACGAACGGAAGGTTAAATCGTAATTTCGAGAACGTCACCTTGCGGGCCTGGTCAGCAAATGCTATACCCAAAATTTCATTAAAATCGGCGGAAGGATGCCCGGGATATGAATTGTTTTGAAGCTCATATTTCCAGTCTCGCCGTCCGACCTTGAGTAGTATTAGGGGGTCGCCAGCCTCGAAGAGATCAGAGTATGTCAGTGTGTCACAATGTGTTGCACAGTACTTCGTCATGAACCAGTCGTCTCGCTGATGTGATACAGCTCGTTACTCTGTCCGGTTAAGAACAGGGGTTTGAAAGTACGCAATACGAGTGTTTCTAACTTCGCGTGTAAGCGAAAGATTATTCACTGATAATATCGGTCTGTCGAGCCGAGAGACTACAGTAATCACTTGATATTTTGAAACTGTTCTTAAAGGACTTAGGGCATAAAGACTGTGCTTTAGTTGTTGCCTCTACAAGAGACTGTTAGGTTATTTCGCTAAATTGTTCCCTAATAAAAGAACGATACTTTTTATGGACAGTGCCACTTTGTTTCGTAAAGGAGAGTGCCTACATTTCTTTCAAAGACTGTGTCAATTACTCCGTGAGAAAACAGTGTCGACATATTCCTTTCCTAAAACTGTGCCAACCTTCATTTTCAGAAGACTGTGTCAATCCATTTCACAGAACTGTGCGAACATTTACTTTCATAAGACTGTGCCGATATTTCCTTTCAAAGATAGAGCTGATTCGTGGAATACGGTACCTTTATTTCTTGTCAAGGGACTATGTTAATTCCCCTCATAAAGACTGTGTCTATATTTACGTGTGATATTGTGCCTCAGTAGAAAAGTTATCTCTGAGAAATGACATGATTTTTGCGAAGACTGCGTAGTAATAGAACTTGATTCTCTTTCGCAAGACTGTGTCATAAATTGTTTTATTTCTGTCTTCGCAGAAACTTTAACTTATTTCTACGTGTGCGTGTGCTAGAACATTGCATGTGCTCGTTACAAACAGTACAAAGGCTGTGTCCGTGAGGACTTAATTTATTTCCTTTTGTACTGAGATTACGTGAAGCGGTAAACGGTTGTATCTCAGAAAATTCCAGTTTATTTTCATTATCTATCACTTTACGTTCGACAGTGACTATTGCACGAACAATATTAATCATTTTCATTGAACTATGGTTTTTTCAAATGTGCGTCCAACACTATTCCCGGTGGAACATGTTCGACCAGTAAACAGTGTATCGCCATAATTTGCAGTGCAGTGCGGTAGAGAAGTGTCGTGTCAGATTCCAATGACATTCTGTGCGAAAGTTTTACATTTCTCTGCTCCTTTAATAGGACTTAGTAGAATACAAAACTCAACAAATATTCCACGCTGCACTACCATCAGACGACCGCCCCAGGTTCGAGTCTCCAACATCAAGGGCTAACAACCGCCGTGGGACGACGCCGACGCAGCAGAACGACGCCTTCTCCACTTCTTCCAGGACATTCAAACTATTCGTCTGTAAAAGGTGATATAATTTCTATGCATTTTTTAATAAACTGCAAGTTCCACTTGAAATATGAACTCATTTCACTACCCTTCTCTCGTACTCTCTAAAGCATGAACCGTACACGCCTTGGCGTTATCCATGCTCTCCACAAAACTGAAGTACGGACGTTCCTGTTTCAGTATGCATGGGTTTAGTGGTTTATTTTACGCAAGTTTGCATAATAATATTTTGCATTTGATTATTATATTTCTATTATTGACTTAAAAAACCAAACCAAAACCCACGGCACTACAGCCCTTGAAGGACCTTGGCCTACCAAGCGACCGCTGCTCAGCCTGAAGGCCTGCAGATTACGAGGTGTCGTGTGGTCAGCACGACGAATCCTTTCGGCCGTTATTCTTGGCTTTCTAGACCGTATTATTGACTTAACTCTAAGAATATGAGAGACAACAAGAAATATATACCCTCACAATTTTCTCCATACGCTAATAAAATGCATTCAGGAAACTCACCGAAACTAGAATCTTCGCCGTCCAAAAATCAAGTGCATGCGTTTATTGGTTGAACACCCTCAGTGCTATCCAATATCCAGATCCTCTCCCGTGATGACATTGAAACTCTCACAGTAGAGTGCAATTAATTAGCCACCAGGTACTGTATTTGGACTGGTGAAGCCTTCCACCATCATTATGTGAAGTTTGTGGTGGTGATTTCAACCGTCATAATACAACACCCGGCTACTCAGTACCGACAAGAGCGGAGAGGCTGAGGTAGAATGTGCTTCGTGTGATCTATTTCTACAGCATAATAACAAACGTCCAGCGTCATTCAACAGTGCGAGATGGAGGCATGGATATAATCCAGATATTAACTTACAGTATCTGCGTAAGCAAACACATATCTCAGTTATCATCGAAATCAGTGGGACAAGCAATCCAGCATCGTCCTGTTATATGCCAGATATATGCTGCAATCTGACGGGAGACAGTTCCTTTTCATACATACGTCTTCATTACAGACTGTTATGCCTTTCAGCGTTCAGTCTTCGACCCACTAAGAATTTACCAAACACCAGCACAATCTTCTATTTACAACTAGTTCTGTGGCCTCGTCTTAGTTCTATACGTCTTGTCTTTAAATCGTTAGAATCTGCGTTCCTATTCGAATAATACATCATTTTAAGAAGGCTGAATGTGACTTCACTTGGCGAGAACTTTCTGAATATAGAGCCTTTTCCTGAATCATATTATGATTATGTAAATATCGTGAAGCATTGTTCTCGTATCACAAATCCCTGAGGCTGCACACAATATACAGAAAGTAGGGAAATGTTGAGAAACACTCGTGTTCTCTTTGACAACGATTCTTTGAGCTCCAATACCGTCAAAGCTGGGGAAGATATCTTAAAATCGACATGTAATAACAGGAGCGATTGGGCAGGCAGGTCTAAGTGTAGCCAGCAAGCCTGGAGCTTTCATAACCGTCTGAGTTATGACCCAACAGCTAGAGAGGGTCATGCGAATGTAACAGTCAACAGATTTCCCGCCAGCTCGTGGAAAATGGTAAATCTCGCCATCAGTCTTCAAAATTTTACGGTCAGAAGAATTAGAGTCGAGTCATCTTATGCGGCTCTTCTGCATGGCAGCCATTGACTGCTGTAAGAGCTGTAAGCCAGGAGAGATAGACGACACCACATTACAGCAGATTAACCACGAACCTATTTCGCTGTCGTAGCGGGGTAGCGGTGTTACTCCCACGCCCTGCGTCCCGGGAGGCGGGTAGGTGGGTCCTACCTGATTTGCCGGCCGACATGAGTGAAATAAAATAGCTCTCGCGGACCAATCACGCAAACCTCTCGGTGGGACACAAGGCCGATGAATGCTGAATTTTGAACCAAATTGCATGTGTTTAGTTCCATTATGCTTGTTATTAGTACCATAAACTGAGGAATACCATTTGTCTGTTGGAGGACCACAACGTGTTTAAAGTACCCATGTATAGTACCCACCACTGTGACAGAGGCTAACCCTTTGCCCCGATTCGGTTGGAGAATCCCAGGGAGAAAAAAAGAGGCTAACCTCGCTCGGGTGTTTCAGCATCTGGTTGTGGACATCATGGGTCTGCGTTCCGAGGAACACCACGGGATAGAACGGGGCGCTGAGATTTGTACAACTATGTGAGGAACACCACGAGATAGTACGGCTCCCTGTGATTAGTACCACTATATGAGGAACACCATGGCTTTGCGTTCCGAGGAATAGCACGGGTCTGGGTTTTACCTGCGATTAGTACTCACTATGCGTGGAACACCACGGTATAGTATGGGTCCCTGAGACTTGTACAACTACTTGAAGAACACCATGTGTTTGCTCTGCGAGGAACACCATGGAATAGTAGAGGTCCCTGTGTTTAGTATCACTATGTGAGGAACACTACGGGTCTGGGTTTTACCTGCGATTAGTACTCACTATGCGCGGAACACCACGGTATAGTATGGGTCCCTGAGACTTGTACAACTACTTGAAGAACACCATGGGTTTGCTCTGCGAGGAAAACCACGTGATAGTACAGGTCCCTGTGTTTAGTATCACTATGTGAGGAACACTACGCGTCTGGGTTTACCTGTCATTAGCACCATTATGTGAGGTACACCACGGTATAGTACAGGTCCCTCACACTTGTACAACTACGTGACGAACACCGTGGGTTTTCGCTGTGAGGAACAGGGCGGTTCTGGGGTTTACCTGACATTAGTACCCACTATGTGAGGAATACCACGGGATAGTATGGATCCCAGTGATAAGTACCCTTATCTGAGGAACACCGCAGTAGATTACGGGCCCCTCTATTTAGTACCACTATGTGAGGAATATCATGGGTCCGCGTTCCATGGAACACCACGGGTCTGGGTTTTACCTATGATTGGTACCAACTATGTGAGGAACACCACGATTGTACTTGTCTCTGTGATTAGTACCACTATGTGAGAAACACCATTGGTTTGCGTTCCAAGGAACAGCATGGGTATGGGCTTTACCTGTCATTATTTTTCCGGGGATTGTGTGGATCACAGAGCTAAAGGAAGGTGCGGGCTTGAATGGATGGATATACTGAAATCGAAAGATTGATTTTAAACTTTAAAATTGGCAGTTTTATTAATTTTCTTAAACCTTCCTTAAAAACTTAATACTTTGCCAAGTAATTAACAATAGATCAGGTACAATTCTAGCTCGAGAGCGTGTGTAACAAAATTAGAGAAAACAACAATTTACATCATGAGCCAAAAGCTCCTTTTTTTTTTTTTTTTTTTTTACATCAGCACAACTGTTCCCTTCAACAAACAATCAAGGAGACGGATCTCCCAGTTTTTACATCAGAAGGAAGAGCATCCTTTCTCTACAAATCTACCGCTAAGGCCGGTCTCCACTGATTAACATTTAACAACAACATGTTAAATGTTAAAAGTGTCAAATATCAACCAGTGACACCATCAACATATTAAATGTTAAGTGTTAAAGACTGTTTCATTAACATTCCGTCCACACTTAAAAAACATGTTAAACTTGACTTCCTTTATCTATATACAGGTAGTTCATTATATAAATTTGTGGTAATACCATTTCCGCACCAGGCAAATGCTGGGGCTGTACCGTAATTAAAGCCACGGTCGCTTTCTTCCAAATCGTAGGCCTTTCCATTCTCATCGTTGCCATAAGACTTATCTGTGTCGGTGCGAGGTAGAGCCACTAGCAAAAAAAGATGAAGAGGATTTGGCCTTTGTTATTGCCACTGTTGCTTCTTGTTGCAATTTTGAAATGCACTTTTATTAGGCATATTTCCTCCCATCATCCTGCTCATTGCTTCAGAAGCAAACCACTTTGAGGTATAAACTTCGCCCGTTCCCGTTCCCGACTTCCGACTTTTCTGAACTTTTTGCAATTCTCGACTTACTGGGAGCGGAGAGGTGCTAGTTTTCTCGCGGGAACATTTATTGAGAATTTCGAGTTCGTGGAAATTGTCGGCTTCCTTCGCTTTATCTCTGTATTCCTTTGATGAGACATCCCGCAAACCAGGCCTTTCTAATTACATCACTAGTTAAGTCCATTTGGACTCTGACTGTGTATGTCTTCGTATATGTGCATTATATCACTAAACTACTCAAATAAGCTGTTGAAGTAAATGCTCGGTGCATTTAATATTTCAATGTTGGTAACGTGTGTATTCAACAGACTGGAAAGTGTTCCTTAACGCCATCTACCAGCGCACAGTCGAACTTGTAGTGTGTTTGAACGATGATAGACAGAGGGCGCACGGCTCGCTAGGCTGACTGGTGTTGCGCTGGGCGGGGATTTCGCAAGTGGCTGTCTGCCATTTGAACTTACTGGAGAAAGACTCTTTCTAATGTCTCCGATATCATCTTGCAAGATGAAAATTGTTATAGCGGTTATTGGTTAAGATACACGGATGCATCCCTTTCAGGGATCGAGGATAGTAAATAAGTACCGTAGAGTTGTTTAAAAGGAAATTGTATAGTATGAATATGAATATTGTATTAGTTTAAATGTAGTGTTAATTTTAGGTGTGTGATGTGGTTGCTCGGGGGATTGTTCATTATGGATTATATGGTAATGTAGTTGTCTTCATTTATGTAAGTACTGCTTTTAATTATTTGTTGATAAGTTTATTCTATTCTATTTTTGTGTGTGGCTCGCTATTTTGCTGTACGGTACATATTATTGCGAGGCATGATGTGTGTTCTTTCATAGCGGTTACATGGACTGCTGTTTGGAGCCCCTATTGGGCATGGTGTTTGTTGTCTGGTGACCTTTTGGTTTGCTTAGATCATTGCTCATTTTATTTTTCCTCTTAATTATTTTACTTTGCTCATTTTGCGTGTGCTTCACGATACGTTTTCCTTCATGCTGGTGTTTACATTTAATTTATTGCTGCCCGTTGCTTGTATATATTTCCGGTGTTTGTCGTAACTTTTATTTTGACATCTTGTTCTATTTATTTCATTATTTTCTTTCGGGTAGTTTAACTCCCTTGTGACGATACATTTTGAACTGTGCGCCGCGCAATCACTAGTAGTCACGTTTAATTTTACTAAAATTATTATTATTGTTATTGTTATTAAAATTAACCTTAAATCAGATGGTTATATTTTGGTCTACTTGGTGGTAGGTACATTTCATATTATCCATTTAACAAATAATGCTTGATTAGAATGTAAGGAATTCTTGATGGAGGGTTTGTTAACGTTCGTGCCGTCATATTTGTATTATTGTGTTATCTTACATCGAGCCTTGCCGTTTCCACTATTGTTGCTTATGTCCTCTTATCTTTCCTGGTCGTTACGTAACTGTTGCATTATTATTATTATTATTATTATTATTATTATTATTATTATTATTATTATCATCTTATATCGCGTGTGGTGTCTGCCTCTAAATGCGGTCGGGAGCGGATGATTATTGTTCCTCCTTATGACAGTGTATTTTTGAATATGTGAGTATGAACATATTGTATTATATGACCGGTTCCTTCATGAAGTGTATTGGATGTGAATTATGATTTCTCGTTTCTTTCTGTTCGTGTTTAAATTTGGGTTGCGTTTAATTTTACTATGGTAAGATTGTTCTATATTTTGGGGCTTGCTTAGGTGACTGATGTTTTTGCGTCGAGATACGGTATGTCTTGGTAAAATTGATTTTGCGCGACGTGTTACGGTATTTATCTTCTTCTGCTATGCGTGTGGTGTAAATACCTCCATCAAGAATGGTCCTGAGAAATTCTATTTATTTTTAAATGTAAATAGGATTTAAGTATGGTACATTTTAAGTTTAAGGAGCTCCTTATTTGGTTAGGTCCCTGGGTTAATTATTTTCATTTAGAAGATTATATTTACTTTAACTTTGATTTAGTTACCTTAAGATTTATAACTTATTTTTAAAAACCTCACTTTATGATTCATAAAAGTAATTATTTTTAATTGAATGTCATTTTACCAAATTTCACCACCTTTATTAATATGAATTTATTATGCAAATGAAGATTTATTTATTTACTTAGATTTCTAATTTTTCTTCTACCTAGAAAAAAGAACTATACATTACTTTAACATCTTTAGCAAGAAATACATTTGTAAAATAAAAATATTTTCTCTTTGGGTAAAAACAAAAGTTTAATGTTACTGACCCAAAAACCAAAATGGTGAGGAGGCGAACTCTTTCAGTCCTTGGACTTACATTAAATGCATAAAACCCTATTTGGACTTACGGCCTGACGTTACAGAGGCTAAGCCTATACTACTGAGGTGGCTGGATGGAGAAAATTATTTAAGTTACGAAAATAACAAGATATATTTTAAAGGTTACAAAATCATAGTCACCTCGAGATCAAGTTGAGAGGGAACACGAGAGGGTACCTCACTCTCTATTCCCTGATTTCGGGTAAGTTCTTCTGGCTTGTTTAAAATTTACATTTAAGTTTGAAATTTACATTTTAGAAAATTAAAGTAACATTACTAAGAATTGGAAACCTTCCCCTCAAGCTGGCAAGACTATCACATTGTTAAGCTTGGACTGCCAGACCCTACCTAGCAGCCTAGTAAGAACCGCCGTGTAGTAGCGAAGGATGAAAGGCACGCGGTTGTATTCATTCAGGTTCCAGTCGGTAGCGAAGGCAGTTAGATGTTTTGATTCTTCCACCAGACGTATCTCATTTTAGGCTTGGTTGAGATCTAAGATGGTGAAGAACTTATCCTCCGAAACCAAGAGAAGCAAGAGTGCAAGTCGGGAAGGGGTACTGATTTTAGAACAATCTTACGATTTAACGCCTTGTAATCAATTACTGGCCTGAAGCCACCTTGAGGTTTCGACACCAGAAAATGGGTGAAGAATACGCCGGTTTGGAGGGTCGAATGATATCATCCCTCAGCATTTGGTCGAATATTTCATTGAGGACCTTCATTATCGGCGGAGATAACCGGTAGGGAGGAAATATTACGGGAATCGAATTCGTAACCACAATCTTGAATTCACTTAAGTCAGTCACGCCTATATTTTCTGAAAACACGTCAGGAAATGACTGACATAAATTACGAATGCAATTAGCCTGATCCTCAGATAGATGCCTAAGGTCAAATGATATGTCACTCTGGGGAGGCGAAGTAATAGAGGATGCTACAGAATTTCATTTCAAAAGAGGTACTGTATATGAAAATTACTCCTAAATTTGAATGTGCAGGATTTACTTTGAAGATCGAGTACGATAGAGGAATGAGGCAGGAAATCTGCTATTGATATCACAGGACATGGCAAATATTTAGCAACATATAACTTAGATTTCCACTTAAATTTTGAAATACGGATTTTGGCGATCGTTAAGTCCTAAACTTTCCAGGGGTGTAGAGTTAGCCGAAACATATTTTACAGAAAGAACATATTCAGGATATTTACAACAGTAATTCAGCTTGGAATATCATTCTACCGAAGTGATGGACACAATACTTCCTGAATCTAAGGGGGCCGTGACTAGTGCGCTATCTCAATTTTGAGGAAGGGCACGAAGCTTGGAGTATCGGAGGCAATTTTGAGGTATTCTTTAGGACCTTCGAAGATGGTCTGCCTACTTCATTATGTGACATAGTACCCTACGGCACTGAGCCTTCAGATGCAGATAGCGGTGAGGACGCAGCCAAACACCCTACTTAGAGTAATCACCATTTAAGGCCCTACATTAAAGGTAAATAATGGGTTCGAACCCCACTGTAGGCAGCCCTGAAGATGGTTTTCCGTGGTTTCCAATTTTCACACCAAGTAAATGCCGGGGCTGTATCTTAATTAAGGCCACGGCCGATTCCTTCCCACTCCTAGCAGTTTCCTGTCCCATCGTCGGCATAAGACGTATCTGTGTCGGTGCGACGTAAAGCAAATTGCAAAAAAGGTAAATATCACCGCCCGATTCTCTTTCCTTAAGGCGCATCACTCCTGCCAATATGAGTAGTTACATATTAAAATCACCAGACATAACAATAACAAATTAACCTCAATTTATGCATCCATAATGAATGTTCTCTTACAGCAGTAAATAATGAAATATAAGATGAAATAAATCAAGATATTCATTATAAAGCCCGTTCCCACGCTCAGTGAGGAATTAAGGAAATAAATACACTTTCTCAATCCCACTCAAATTAATGTTACATATTTCTGCCTTTGTTAATGATTTGTTCATTACTATAGCCATATCCTTGAAAAAAGGGGTGTCTTAAACGATGCAATTTATTTAATAAGTCTTTGCTGTGTGATTTTCGAAAGTTCCAGAAATTACTTAGTACCTTTTCTTTCTTTTGCGCGAGCGTCAATCAATCAATCAATCAATCAATCAATCAATCAATCACGACTGATCTGCATTTAGGGCAGTCGCCCAGGTGGCAAATTCCCTATTTGTTGTTATCCTAGACTTTTCTTAAATGATTATTAAGAAATTTGAAATTTATTGAACATCTCCCTTGGTAAGTTATTCCTATCCGTAACTCCCCACCCTATAAACGAACATTTGCCCCTATTTGTCCTCTTGAATTCCAGCTTTACCTCCATGTAGTAATCTTTCCTACTTTTAAAGACACCACTCAAACTTATTCGTCTTCTGATGTCATTCCACGCCATCTCTCCACTGACAGCTCGGAACATTCCACTTAGTCGAGCAGCTCGTCTACTTTATCCCAAGTCTTCCCGGCCAAAACTTAGCAACATTTTTATAACGCTATTCTTTTGTCGGATATCACCCAGAACAAATCAAGCTGCTTTTCTTTCGATTTTTTCAGTTTCTTTCTCTCTTCAATATCCAGTAAAAGAGAGAGATTATTCGGCATATCTTCAGTTTTCAGGCTGCTCATATCTTCAACCTTATCCAGGAAACATAGAGGAGAACTAATGTGCTCAGCTATGTGAACGGAAATTAGGTCAGCTTTCAAGCTCACTGCTGAATTGAGAATAATAATGTTATTAGTTCTACTAACAACTTCTATGGTTTCCATAAACGCCAAGGAGCCAGAATTTCGTCCCACAAGAATTCTTTTATGTACCGGTAGGTCTGCAGACATGAGACTGGCGTATTTGAGCACCCTCAAATACCGCCGGACTCGAACCCGCCAATCCGAGCTAGTCATACATTCTCTCCTTCACAACCTTAAGTTTCATTTAAATATTTCCTGCCTTTATTTTGATGTACGCATTAGTATAACCGTATTCTTAAAGGGAGGGGGGAAGGAGAGAGAAAATGAGAGAGATCTAAAGTGTAAATTTTATTGCAAAAGTTCAAGGACTTACCACGTATGACCTATCTGTCCTTCCTTTTGCTTGGATGTTGTTTTATTCTTCTTCCTTCTTCAGTAAGCAGTAGGGAACGGGGTGGGGGTCATTTTAAACATACTTTTAGCTTGCAAGTTGGTGTATCTCAAGCTTACCACATTAGGGAAACCCAGGAAATATACAGGGGCAGTAATGAGTCAAACAAAATTACTAGATTTTTATATATATTGGCTTAAATGACACTGATAGAGGACAGGTTCTAAGACAAGAATGGGATAGGAAAGAGGGCTAGGACTTAAGAAAGGAAGCGGTCTTTGCCTTATTAAAGAGACAGCCACAGAATTAACCAAAAGTGAAAGTGGGGAACCACGGAAAAAACCACTTCTGATCTGCCAACTGTGGGGTTCGAATCCACCACCTCCCGATAAAAGCTCACAGCAGTGTGATCGAACTGCACAGCCAATTCACTCAGTTTCTTGTGACGCACAACACCACATGGGCTTAGACTCTCCCAAATTGCACAGTATGGATTTCTACCATAGGGCGACTCACTTACCTGTAGATGGATCTTCAGTTCTTCAATTATACATATATATAAGAAATTATGAACCGTAATAAAATATACTTCCCTAGTCTGTAGTCTGGTTGGTGCAGGTATAATAAACCTGATGATGATGCTTGTTGTTTAAAGGGGCTTAACATCTAGGTCATCATCCCTAATTGTATGAAATGAGACGAAATATAATGGCAATTTAAAAGTTCAAAATCATCCACTGATCAGAATAAAAAACATGATGATGAAGAATAAATGGGTAGATATGAATTTAAAACAATCGGTGGATCCGACTCAGGAACTATCTTAAACAATGGTATTACTGACCAAGGGACTGCTTCTAAAGCACAATCCTGAATCGAGGATGCTTGTTGTCTAAAGGGGTCCAAAATTCTGGTCAACGACCCATCATATTGATACTTATCGCTAGTAAAGTAGAATCATAGTATTCGTCATGTTGCGGTACTAATCAAAAATAGGTTAGACTCACGGTGTTCCACCCATTACGGTACTACTCACAAGTATTATATTTCGCACAGGTAACCCAGACCTATGGTGTTTCTCACATAATGGCGCTACCCTTAGGCAACGCAAAACCCATGGTGTTCCTCGCCTAGGTGTACTAATCACGGGTGCCGGTATTCCCGTGGTATTCTTCATAAAGTGAGTACTAATCGCAGGCAACGCAGACCCACGGTGTCGCTAATATAGTGGTACTAATCACAGCAACTCCCAAACCCGTGGTTTTTCTCACAATGGTACTAATCGCGGGTACTGGAAAACCAATACAGACTCTCTATAAATTGCTACTTATCATAAACCTATTGTGTACCTAACATAGTGGTACTATTCGTAAGTAAAGGCGACCCATGGTGTTTCCGGCATGATGGTACTAATCACAAGTATTTTCATGCTTCTAACACTATCATCTCTTGGTCGCCCCTTTTAGTCGCCTCTTACAACAGGCAGTGTATACCGTGGGTGTATTCTTCGTCTCCGTGTCTCACCCACACGGGGTGTATAACGAATCTATTTGGGAAGGAACACTTTTATACAGTACTAGCTGTTACCCACGGCTTCACTCGCGAGGATTTCTTAATTTGATAAATATTACTTGTCTCTCGGTACTGCACTAAGACATTGTCTGTAAATCCCTAAAGTATAAAAACTCACCGAAAAATTGCATTTCTTTACCCCAGAACCTCTTTGAAAACCATGTTTGTGGCAATGCCTTTTGGGGCTAAGATGACCAGGCTACTGGCAGAGCTAATTCTGGAACACGGGAGATGGGACTCTATGTGTGAGAAAGAGTCCTCTTTTATGTCGAAAGAAAAGTTTTCCTTATTTCTAAAGGAGACTCCAAATGCAATACCAAATTCCACGTGTAACATCTTAGTGTTTGAGATATAAGTATCCTCATAAAGGGAATTCAACTCCTTCACTTCTCGAACTCAAGCTTAAGTTGATTTTTCGAAAACAAAAATAAGTGTTTCTTTATTTTGAAATGAGAACACAAATACCAATTTTCACACGTGTAACATGTTACGTTTGTGATATATAATGTAGATAAACTCATTATAAAAACAGCCCCACTCCTTGGCTGAGTGGCAGTGTTGAGGTCTTCAGTTCACAGGGTTCCGGCTTCGATTCTGGGCTAGGTCGGGTTTTTTAATCGCGTGTGATTAATTCTTCCGGCTCGGGGACAGGTTGTTTGTGTATGTCCCAACACTCTCCTCTTCATATTCACTCAACACACCACATTACCAACCACAACAGGAACACGCAATAGTAATTACATCCCTACACATAGGTTGCCGTCAGGAAGGGCATCCAGTCGTAAAACAGGGTCGTATCCACATGTGCGACACAGTTCGCGCCCGCAACCCCACAGGTGTTGGTAAAGCGATAGAAGAAGAAGATACTCATTTCAAAAATTCTCCCGCTTTTTTTCTTTTCACCCCTTAAGTGGATATTAAAAGAAAGTGTGTTCATTTTTAAAGGAGATTCAAAGTACTAATTTTTACGACTGTAACATCTTCATTTTCTGAGAAATATATATACTTATATAAATAATTAAAATCCTTTCTCAATTCTTTTCACCCCCACCCCTTAAGTGGACTTTCTGAAAACGAATATGTGTGTACTTTTATTTTTAAAAGGGATTCCAAATACCAACTTTCATGTCTGTAACATGTTAGGTTTAAGTGATATATTGTAGATAATTTCGTTGCTGTAGAATCCTGGATCTGACCTTGGTACAGCAGTTCATTACTTTATCCGATTCCTAGAGCAGGGGGAGTGTGGTGCCAACATCCCCATAACGGTGGGATTTAGGGCCCTAAGACATGATTTTCGGGCCCGTATGGCTTACCGAGTTTTGTTATTTGCGTCAAGGGGATTAAAATGTTATTTGGCTCGTCCTTGTACGACAAATTCGCTATGTTGCCTATATTAGTCTATTATTTTTATACCACACCCCGTGCCCCCCACCTCGAATTGTTTTGAAAATAAAATACAGCCCATGTTACTCACTGGCAATGTAGCTTTCTATAGGTGAAGTAATTTTTATAATCGGTTCAGTAGTGTTTAGTCTATCCGTTACAAACAAATATACACATTTTTCTTCTTTATAATATTAATATAGATCTACATCATAAAGAAGTCATGTTGTCATAGCCATAACACTATGCAATGAAATAAATTAATCCAAAGAGTTAAGATTAATTTACTACATTAAATATTAGTTTATTTATATTTTGATGGATATGTAGTAATAACCATAACAACAACAACAACAAAAGTATGCAATTAAAAATAAGTATACGGTAATTTACAACATCAAAAGCCATTCGTTGGTCACTGAATTACAAAGCAGAGAGTATGAATAAACAAACATAATAAACATGAGTAATAGTATTGAAAAAGCAAAATCATCTCTGTACAAACCATGAGGGCCATTGGAATGGTGAAAGGTAAAGGCTTCCACTATCCATAACTTTGGCACTTGGTGGGGTAGAGTGTTAGCTCTACATTCAGCACGAACATTGGAACTTGGTGGGGTAGAGTGTTAGCTCTACATTCACCACGAACATTGGAACTTGGTGGGGTAGAGTGTTAGCTCTACATTCAGCACGAACATTGGAACTTGGTGGGGTAGAGTGTTAGCTCTACATTCAGCACGAACATTGGAACTTGGTGGGGTAGAGTGTTAGCTCTACATTCAGCACGAACATTGGAACTTGTTGTGTAGAGTGTTAGCTCTACATTCAGCACGAACATTGGAACTTGTTGTGTAGAGTGTTAGCTCTACATTCAGCACGAACATTGGAACTTGTTGTGTAGAGTGTTAGCTCTACATTCAGCACGAACATTGGAACTTGTTGTGTAGAGTGTTAGCTCTACATTCAGCACGAACATTGGAACTTGTTGTGTAGAGTGTTAGCTCTACATTCAGCACGAACATTGGAACTTGGTGGGGTAGAGTGTTAGCTCTACATTCAGCATGAACATTGGAACTTGTTGTGTAGAGTGTCAGCTCTACATTCAGCATGAACATTGGAACTTGGTGGGGTAGAGTGTTAGCTCTACATTCAGCATGAACATTGGAACTTGTTGTGTAGAGTGTTAGCTCTACATTCAGCATGAACATTGGAACTTGGTGGGGTAGAGTGTTAGCTCTACATTCAGCATGAACATTGGAACTTGGTGGGGTAGAGTGTTAGCTCTACATTCAGCATGAACATTGGCACTTGGTGGGGCAGAGTGTTAGCTCTACATTCAGCATGAACATTGGAACTTGTTGTGTAGAGTGTTAGCTCTACATTCAGCACGAACATTGGAACTTGGTGGGGTAGAGTGTTAGCTCTACATTCAGCATGAACATTGGAACTTGTTGTGTAGAGTGTTAGCTCTACATTCAGCACGAACATTGGAACTTGGTGGGGTAGAGTGTTAGCTCTACATTCAGCAAGAACATTGGAACTTGTTGTGTAGAGTGTTAGCTCTACATTCAGCATGAACATTGGAACTTGTTGTGTAGAGTGTTAGCTCTACATTTAGCACGAACATTGGAACTTGTTGTGTAGAGTGTTAGCTCTACATTCAGCACGAACATTGGAACTTGGTGGGGTAGAGTGTTAGCTCTACATTCAGCACGAACATTGGAACTTGGTGGGGTAGAGTGTTAGCTCTACATTCAGCATGAACATTGGCACTTGGTGGGATAGAGTGTTAGCTCTACATTCAGCATGAACATTGGAACTTGTTGTGTAGAGTGTTAGCTCTACATTCAGCACGAACTTGGAACTTGGTGGGGTAGAGTGTTAGCTCTACATTCAGCACGAACATTGGAACTTGGTGGGGTTGAGTGTTAGCTCTACATTCGGCACGAACATTGGAACTTGGTGGGGTAGAGTGTTAGCTCTACATTCAGCACGAACATTGGCACTTTGTGGGGTAGAGTGTTAGCTCTATATTCAGCATGAACATTGGAACTTGGTGGGGTAGAGTGTTAGCTCTACATTCAGCACGAACATTGGAACTTGGTGGGGTAGAGTGTTAGCTCTACATTCAGCATGAACATTGGAACTTGGTGGGGTAGAGTGTTAGCTCTACATTCAGCACGAACATTAGAACTTGGTGGGGTAGAGTGTTAGCTCTACATTCAGCATGAACATTGGAACTTGCTCACTGACTTGAAGCTCGCTGGCCCCAAGTTCTTCCCGCCAGGTGACAATGAGTTGTTAATAGGCGCAGAACATTTCTTTTCATTATTGAAACTTCGTCACAGAACTCCATCACCAGATCATCCTATTCTTCAAGACACTGAACAAGGATGTATTATTGCTGGACACTATCATCAGAAGGATGAGAGATGTCTTACTCTAATCACATGTTCCTTGAAGTCAGAGGACAGGTTACACACCCAGCTACAGCAGTCCTGGGAAATAGAAGAGCTTACGTCCCCAGTCATGACAAGAGAAGAGGGAGCAACAGAAAGGTACTTTACAGAGAATACCACTAGGGATACTACATGTAGATACCCCTCAAGCAGAAGCCTGAGGTTCTGGGGAACTAGAACGGCGTTTCAGTAGGCAGCCCTCACTTAAGCACGAGTACTGTAACCTTCATCACGAGCATGAGGCCATGGGGCATATGGTTAAGGTCAGGGATTGAAGGTGGAAGCTATTATCTGCCCTATCATCCAGTTTTTAAGCTTAGTATTTCAACTACAAATACGAGAGTTGTATTTGATGCACCTGCTAAAACTTCTAACAATATTTCGTTAAATGATATATTAATGGTTGGAACGACACTACAAGAGGATCTTTACACCATTATTCTAATATTTAGAATACATACCTTTGCCTTCACTGCAGATATTGTTACATGTATCGGCAAGACATGGTTCATGCAGATAATAGAAACGTTCAGCGAATTATCTGGAGGGAATCACCTAGGGACAGGTTTGCCATACGTTCTGAAAAAAGCGGGATTGTCCTGAATTTGAGCATGTGTCCCGACGTCCTGACTGAATTTTTAAAAATCCTTAAATGTCCTAAATTTAAAAAATCAGAGTAAATTATCTAAAATTTTGCTCAAATGCTTTTGAAAGGGAATGTCCCATTTCTTACATAAAAATCTATGCAAATAACTTTCAATATTGTTTAATTGTGGAGTGGTCTGTAAAGTAGGTATTACAATTAAGGTATGTTTTTTTTATTTTTCTATTTGCTTTTTAACATTAACATCATATAACAAATGGGTCTTTTGGTAATGGATAGGCCAGTTCTCATGGAATTATCCAAATACACTCGTTTTAACCACAGGCGCCAACTTTTGGTCTTGAGCGTGGGGGCAAGGATGAATATATCAAATAATTTTGCGTGAGCAAAAACATGATTATATCACCGTACCACTATGTGCATAGGGGCAAGTGCTGCAGTGGAGTCGGCACCTATGTTTGGAACTTGTCGATGTTGGTGCCCTGAATTTCATCCTGAATCCTATGGCAACCCTACCTATGGATCCACCCTGTCACTGTAACATATGGCACAGCAGCAGCAGCGTTCCTAGCTACCAGATCTCAGGAGCAACTTGCTGAAGATGAAGAATCGAGATTCCCCAGAGACGCACAAGTTATTCGCAGAGTATATAATGCTGATGACCTAGTGACAATATACAGGATGCTCTTCAGTTGCAGTCTGAAACTGTTAATTTACTAGAGAGTGGAGGATTTCACCTCTGGAAATGGTGTGCAAACCACCCAACATTACTGGAAGCATTTAGGACAGTCGCCCAGGTGGCAGATGTTACCCAGTAAACAGAATAGAAATCTAAATGAAACCACGCTGTAATAATACACATGTTGTTTGAGTCATCAGTCCATAGACTGGTTTGATGCAGCCCTCCATGCCACCCTATCCTGTGCTAACCTTTTCATTTCTACGTAACTATTGCATCCTACATCTGCTCTAGTCTGCTTGTCATATTCATACCTTGGCCTACCCCTACCGTTCTTACCACCTACACTTCCTTCAAAAACCAACTGAACAAGTCCTGGGTGTCTTAAAATGTGTCCTATCATTCTATTCCTTCTTCTCGTCAAATTTAGCCAAATCGATCTCCTCTCACCAATTCGATTCAGTATCTCCTCATTCGTGATTCGATCTATCCATCTCACCTTCAGCATTCTTCTATAACTCCACGTTTCAAAAGCTTCTATTCTCTTTCCTTCTGAGCTAGTAATCGTCCATGTTTCACTTCCATACAATGCCACGCTTCACACGAAAGACTTCAAAAACATCTTTCTAATTCCTATATCAATGTTTGAAGTGAGCAAATTTCTTTCCTTAAGAAAGCTCTTCCTTGCTTGTGCTAGTCTGCATTTTATGTCCTCCTTACTTCTGCCATCGTTAGTTATTTTACTACCCAAGTAACAATATGCATCTACTTCCTTTAGGACTTCATTTCCTAATCTAATATTTCCTGCATCACGTGCCTTCATTTGACTGCACTCCATTACTTTTGTTTTGGACTTATTTATTTCCATCTTGTACTCCTTACCCAAGACTTCGTCCATACCATTCAGCAACTTCTCGAGATCTTCTGCAGTCTCAGATAAAATAACAATATCATCAGCAAATCTCAAGGTTTTGATTTCCTCTCCTTGGACTGTGATTCCCTTTCAAAATTCCTCTTTGATTTCCTTTATAGCCTGCTCTATGTAAACATTGAAAAGGAGGGGGGACAAACTGCAGCCTTGCCTCACTCCTTTCTGGATTGCTGCTTCTTTTTCAAAGCCCTCGATTCTTATCACTATAGACTGATTTTTATACAGGTTGTATATTATTCTTTGTTCTCGGTATCTGATCCCAATCATCTTCAGAATCTTAAATAGCTGGTCCAATCAACATTATCGAATGCCTTTTCTAGATCTACGAATGCCATGTACGTGGGCTTGGCCTTCTTGATTCGATCCTCTAAGATCAGGCGTAAGGTCAGGATTGCTTCACGGGTTCTTACATTTCTTCTGAAGCCAAATTGATCTTCTCCCAACTCAGCTTCAATTTGTTTTTCCATTCTTCTGTAAATAATACGTGTTAAAATTTTGCAGGCATGGGATACTAAACTAATGGTGCGGTAGTTTTCACACCTGTCAGCGCCGGCTTTTTTGGGAATAGGTATAACAACATTCTGCCGAAAATCGGATGAGACTTCTGTCTCATACATCTTACACACTAAATGGAATAACCTTGCCATGCTGGTTTCTCCTAAGGCAGTCAGTAATTCAGAGGGAATGTCATCAATTCCAGGTGCCTTGTTTCTATTTAGGTCACTCACAGCTCTGTCACACTCTGACCTCAAAATTGGGTCTCCCATTTCATCAGCATCAGCAGCCTCTTCATGTTCCAGAACCAAATTATCTACATCTTTACTTTGATACAAATGTTGGATACACTCCTGCCATCTTTCTGCTTTGTCTTCTTTCCCTAGAAGTTGCTTTCCATCTGAGCTCTTAATATTCATACACCTAGATTTCCTTTCTCCAAAGGTTTTCTTGACTTTCCTGTATGCAGCATCTACCTTTCCCAGGACTATACAACATTCGATATCCTTGCACTTCTCCTTCAGCCATTCTTCCTTAGCTACCTTGCACTTTCTATCCACGTCATTCTTTAATCGCCTGTATTCTTTTCTGCCCTCTTCATTTCTAGCATTCTTGTATTTTCGTCTCCCATCAATCAGGTCTAGTATCTCCTGAGTTATCCACTTGTTCTTAGTTGATCTTTTCTTCCTTCCTAACATTTCTTCAGCAGCCCTACTGACTTTGATTTTCATGACTATCCACTCTTCCTCTACTGTGTTTGCTTCAGCTTTTTCATGTAGCTCTTTTGCAACATGTTCCTTGAAACAATCACTCACACTCTTTTCTTTCTACTTGTCTAGATCCCATCTTTTTGAATTCTTTCCTTTCTTCAATTTCTTCAACTTCAGATGGCATTTCATGACCAACAAGTTATGGTCAGAGTCCACGTCTGCTCCTGGGAAAGTTTTGCAATCCAACACCTGGTTTCTGAATCTCTGCCTAATCATAATGAAGTCAATTTGATACCTTCCAGTGTCTCCAGGTCTCGTCCACGTATACAGCCGTCGTTTGTGGTGTTTGAACCAAGTATTGGCAAGGACTAAATTATGATCAGTGCAGAATTCAACCAGCCGACTTCCTCTTTCGTTCCTTTGTCCCAATCCAAATTCTCCTACTGTATTACCTTATCTTCCTTGGCCTACCACTGTATTCCAGTCTCCCATCACAATTAGATTCTCGTCACCTTTTACATATTATATTAAATCTTCCAAATCGTCATATGTTCTTTCGGTTTCCTCATCACCCCGTGAGCTAGTAGGCATATAGACCTGCACTATTGTAGAGGGCATTGGTTTGGTGTTTATCTTGACGACAATAATTCTTTCGCTATGCTGGTCGTAGTAGCTTACCCGCTGCCCTATTTTCTTACTCATTATTAAACCAACTCCTGCATTTCCTCTGTTTGATTTTGTGTTGAAAATTCGGTAGTCGCCTGACCAAAAATCCTGTTCTTCCTGTCAACGTACTTCACTTATACCAACTACATCTTACTTTAGTCAATCCATCTCTCTTTTCAGATTCTCTAACCTACCACAACGGTTCAAACTTCTAACATTCCACGCTCCGACTCGCAGAATGTCAGTATCCATCTTCCTGATGATCGTCCCCTCTCGTGTAGTCCCCAACCGGAGATCCAAATGGGGGACTAGTTTACCTCCGGAATATTTTACCCCGGAGGAAGGCATCGTCAGTACACCATTCATATAGAGAGAGCTGCATGTCCTCGGGAGGTAGTTACGGCTGTAGTTTCCTGTTGCTTTCAGCCGTGTAGCAGTATCAACACAGCTAAGCCATGTTGAGTATTATTACAAGGCCGTATCAGTCAATCATCCAGACTGCAGCCCTTGCAACTGCCGAAAGGCTGCTACCCCCCTTTCGATGAACCATTCCTTAGTCTGGTATCTCAACAGATACCCATCCGATATGGTTGCACCTGCGGCTCGGCTATCTGTTTCATTGGGACACGCAAGCCTCCCCACCGCTGCAAGGTCACATGGTTCGCAGGGGAGGATAATACACTTGAGCAGGTATATTACATACACATATGCCGTAAGTCAATAAGAATGCACAGAGGCTATGTCTGCAAACCGCATTAAATTCGAGACAAGACATGTTTAGCTTAGGTTAGGTTCATAACGAAATATTTTTCCATTTCAACTGATTCTCATTGTCAGAAACTTATCACAGAAACAAAATTAAAAATAACCCCTATTAATTACGAAACTGTTGTCATAAGGTCCACATCACTACGAGTGACAACTCATCGCCTTCCTTTTTCAATACCTCGTAGCAATGTCTGAATTTATTTTTGTAAACCAGGTAACGTTAGATTCCTTTTCGTAGGAGTTTTTGATGATTTTCCGTGCTGCTTAGACATCCTAATTGAATTCTGTAAGTAAGTATTGGACGAAATAAAACCAAAAAAAGTGCTGCGTTCACACAAACTACGTTATCCAGTGCCACCTGGCATTAGCCAAACAGATTTACAATTATACCCGCAAATGTAAGACTAGTGACTGCAGTGGCAATACGTAATTCTGGCAATTCACGAAATAAATCATGACTGTATAGTGCCAACGTGCCAGACGTCGTATCGGAAAGTGGGGTCCCCAAACTGTATGGTTAACGACACTGAATAGAAACCCAACAGTTAGAAATGTCACTATGAATCACTACCTTTACATTGCAGGGGAGAGGGAGTAAGGTTGCACCCTTAGTGTGTGGGCTTACGTGCTCAGGAGTACAACACTGGTCATGTTTCAGCCAATGGCCAGAGATGAAAGTGAAGAAGTGAATGACAACAGGGAAACGATCCAGATATTCTGCCTGTGTACGTGGAAAGCTCACGTGGAGAAGATGTTAATGTTTTCCATCAGGTTTCTCGCGAGACGTATGCAATTCTCAGGTTGAAATCAACGGAAAGAGAAAATATTTTACCGTTTTAGAGCCAGAGTAATGGAACCACTTAGAGACTGTCGAGAAAAGTGGTGTAAAGAGAGACTTCGTGAAGACGCACAAAAAAGAATATTGAAAGAATTTTGGTCTCTTGGCAGCAGAGGTAAGAGAACATCACATGTTGATACTGAACAGGTGATCCTGATAAGGGGACATTTAGAATAGTGTCATACGTTTTATATCTTGAGACAGATGTAGTTTGAGTAAGAGTGTGGAGGGGATATTTTATTAATACATTGGTAGTAATGAACACAAGTGCTTCTACATCTGGCATAACGCAAGAAGAATACAGAGGGAAATATTACAGTTATAGGCCTTCAGGCAAGCAACTCAATGCTGGAAATATCCTACGGATATGAGGTAAGAATTTGAAGTAAATAAAATATAATAAACTAAGAGAATATATTCTATATTTATTCCAAAAAATAGCAATCCTTTGTTTTATCATCGTTATTTGGTCGATTAGATTAGCAGTTTGTTTTTTTCTACCACTACGAGCGCTAGTGTGAGTCAGTGGAGAGTTTCACTTAAAGCTTCGGTGTGGAAATTTAAAAAAATCAAAAAAATCTCTCAAGGTATTGAACCAAGGAATGCATTAGAGAAAGAATAATTTGGCCCGGATTTGGATAAGATAGAAAACGAGTAATGAACCAAGCGATTTTAGGCAGTTTATCCGGGACTGCATTTAGCCTGGAAGTGATTTTCGAAATTGGCTTGATAAGCTTGATAGAGCTCTCCAGTGCTCACAAGCCCCTCAGCTTTCGTACAATTTAGGAAATTGCATAATTTTGTGGGGACCACCACATGGTCAGATAATAAATGTTTTCAAAATTAAAGTCACCTGGTGATGCGATGTGTGGCTGAGGTTCGTTCTCATCACACAAGAAGGACACTATGTACTCCGTGTGGGTCGCACTCTATATTCGAGGGAATACCTTTGAAGCATGTCACAAGTGTAGGACTCTACAAATGAAACTGAATCTAGCCAAGGATGAAGAAGAACAAGAGATCAAAAGTGAAATTTCTGTTCATCAAGTGAATCCTTCAGTTCGACTGAAATCAGAATACACACTGAATGATGGCACAAACCTGTTTGTATCGAATAAACTACAGCCAAATATTTTATCAACACTGCATTCCCGATTTCCAAGAAAAAGCACAAGGATCTCTTACACCTTTACCGCTGATTGACACATATTTTCGGAGTTGAAGACCACTGCGGAAGCTGAAAATACACTTCTTGAAATAGACGAATTCACTGAATGTAAGTGTGTCCTGTCAGAATGTGTAATTGTGCAATCTACACTTGCATTCTTATACAAAGTATGACATACTTGGTGTCGTCAAGTGTGAACATTTATTTTCTTATACTATTTCAATTATTTTATGGTATTCTTCATTTGTTCTCTTAGTATATACTAAGTCCCATTAATATTAAGGTAAACGACATAAGGAAAATCATACGGTATATTGGTGATAAGATGTCAGTTTCTACCATGAGACTGTCAACGACTGTCCAATTTCTGAGCAGGAAGCTCTGCACGAAGAAGAATTCTTATCCTCTTACAGAGAAGCTACTTGCAGTTCTTGTTTTTTATTTTTAACCTACGGTCGGGGACAAAAATATATTCATTACAATGGTTACAAGGTCACTTCTCGATGAGAGAACATGAACCGTATTGAAAAATATAATATTCTATAAGACGGAATGAACATGATTACTGATTTTGATTGTCAAAACTACAATATGTGCGTTGTTTGGGATCACGTCATTATTCTCTGATTTCTAAATGTTATAGGTTGTTTGAAAGGAGACATTGTCATAATAAAATCGAATTAAAAAAAATAAAGGACAGGTATGAAAATTTCCTTTTTTTTTTGTTTTCTAAGAAAACTCAGTTCACTTGGAAAACTGTAAACATCCAGAAAAAATATTTTTCTTACTCTCAGGCATGCAATCTGAAATCCGTATTATAGGAATGAATGTCCTTTTACTATTCATATGCAACTTCGATAAGTTCAACGTTCATTCCATTTTGTGTCTCTCCTGTTAAATGTAATTTTGTGGACGTGTCCCCTTTTCCAGATGACCGACTCAGTCAGTGCCAATTGCTCAGCTTGACTTAAGTCAGGAGAACTTTGCTGTCCACCACAGGAACTGACTCCAGAGATGAGAACTGAGCTCGTTCTGATAACTACTAGCAGTAGAACTTTGCTATGCACCACAGGAACTGACTCCAGAGGTGAGAGAACTCAGTTCGTTAGCAGTAGAACGAGGAACTCTCAATAACGTTATCAAGTCTAGCCGTTACTAGGAACGTACAAGTTACCGGAAGTTCCATGGAAAGCTAAACATTGTCGCGCTTAGAAATAAACGATATCAATTACACCTCACCAGTGTTGAGTCTCTGTATTTGGGTAATGCGTTGAATCAATTGTATATTAATTTCAGTCGAGACAACACCTCAGTTCTCTTTGATTGTGAATCCAAGTGCTTTTAGATGTTTCCTGTTCGTTGAGATACAAGTATAAATGTCCTCCATCACCAGTGAGAGAAATTTGGCTACAAGTGAACAAAACGCATGGTGCATTCCCTAGCACAGCCACGAGGAAGAACGAAATAACTTTGGGCCCACGAATTAACCTGGTACTCATTTCTGGAGCAGGCTGAGTGAACCTCTGGATCATGTGCCGCTCCAGAAAATGAAATCTATTTTCTCACGTTTCTCAAACCCACATCCATCCAGGAGAATCAAGGACGCGTTGGCTATGCTGCCCTCGTCAAACAGATGTCTTGCAGTAAGTGCGAGTCTTAATAATGTGAAGACAGATGACTGGTGTAAATTCAGAATATTTCTACCTCTCTCGGACGACCAATGAGTTATATCCAAGTGTTAGGCGCTTTAATACGCGTGCCTAACGGGCAACAGAGGTGTTCATAGACACTAAAGCTGCGTTTTATTCGTCGTAATTTGACAATGAACGAATTTTTAACTTTACTCTGTTCGTTTAGCTGTTTCAGGAACAAACAGGTATTTTAGAATATATCCTCAGGGTTGTCATAAGAAAGGCGGTGGTAATAAGCAGTTCCATACCGCGGGTGTGATTGTACCTCTTATAGTCTCTGACATTATGGTACCAGCAATAACAAAGTACATAAGAATAGTGTGTAGATCTGTTCTTACCGAAAGAGGAAGAACTACTAAGTATCTCCAGATATATTCATCTAACAAATGTTGAAGAAACTGCAACTCCTGGTACATTTTTACCGCAATAGCTACTCATCTCTTGAAAGAAGCAGTCATACATCACAATGAAAACAGTAACAAGATATTCATAGCACAGCGGACATTGAGCTGGTACGACAATTACTTGTTTTAATCACTTAGAATACAATTAATTACTTGTAACTCCCGTAATCTATCATCTATATAAATAAAGTTGTAGGGGGCCCGCTGTCTGTAATTTCTTTTGTGTTGCCAATTTTTCAGATATTTATCCGTTTTAGGTCAACTCAAGATCGAATCGGTGGTTTTTATTTTCGTGTCTGTTTGTCTGTCTGTCTGTCTGTCTGTCTGTCTGTCTGTTCCACCATCACGTCGAAACGGCTGGATAGATCTCAACCAAACTTCATATGTAGACTATATTCATCCCGGGGAAGGTTCGATATGCATATCATTTTAAAATCTTTGAACAGATGGGGTGTTTATGGGAAAACCAGAATGGTTTTCCTCCATTTTCTCTTATACTATTGATTTTCTGTAAACTCCGTTTACCGTACGTGAAACGTCTCTTCATTATAAACAACTTTTGTTATGTTCATTACTTACCTTACTCTTCACATGAAGGAGAAATTTACAATTTTCTGCTGGTATCATGCTCTGCATTGAGTGACCGCAGACCGACAACGAACCTATAGGTTACCATGGCAACGTCTCTGACTGGGAGGATCACTCGTTGGGCACTTAGGATTTCTGCCTTAAATTTTCAAGTTAAACATATCAGAGGTGCAGATAATGTCATCGCCGATAGTCTAAGCAGAATGTTTGATGGGGAACATTGTCCTGAGGAAAATCTAATATTGAAAATTTTGATGAAAGTCATGTGGTCGGAGTTAGTGCCATCCTTTCTAATCTACCTTTGCTTTACCACGAATTCGAAGATCATCAGAAATCTGACCCTGAACTGAATGAGATCATCAACAAAATTAATAATGGAACTCTTGTGAAACCTTATTCTCTAGTCAAGGGGGTTCTATGTTGTAAGGGTCGAGGAGACCATAGTTTCAAAATTGTTGTTCCCAAGGTACTAGTACCAGTCATCTTCAAGTATTATCACTACTGTCCAATTGGGGGTCATTTAGGAATGTTCAAAACAAGGCAGAAAATTAGACAATTTTTCATTTGGAAAAGGATGGACAGTGACATCAGAAGCATGATTAAGTCTTGCAAAATTTGTGCCATAAGTAAACCCAGTCTAAACAACCGTGTAGGTTTGTTATCATCCTCACAAGCCTCTCGCCCAATGGAGCGACTATTCATCGACTACGTGGGACCAATGGTTCGATCTTCTCAGGGGAACACCCACATTGTGGCGTGTGTCGATGCGTTCTCACGGTTCACCTGGATTTTTCCCACTAGGTCTACCACTTCTCGGACTACTATTAACTGTCTAAATTTAATCTTTGCTTCCTTCGGCCCTCCCAAGTTCCTTGTTTCTGACAATGCCAGTGCGTTCACTAGTCATCTATTTAGAAAATACCTATTCGAGTTGTGCATCTCACATGTCACAACTACCCCATATTATCCTAATCCATCTTATGCTGAGAGAGTAAATAGAAATTTGAAGTCTGCGTTGATAGCCTATCATCACAATAATCAGTCTAAGTGGGACTCCTGTTTGCAATGGTTAGCTCATGCATTCAACTCCGCTATCCATGAGTCTCATGGTAAAACGCCCATGTCGCTTATGTTTTCCTACACTCCATACTCCCCAATGTCAAATGTACTTGGTATTGATGGTCTTTTGCCTGATCTGTCTAAACCACATGATGTTCGGAAGGTTTGGGATGAAGCAAAGAAAAATCTATCTGTTTCGTATGAGAAGGCCAAGAAAAGGTACAACTCGGGTAGGAAATCAACTAGGGTGAAGGTTGGTGATACAGTCTTCATTAAATGTTACCCCATCAGTAAAGCTGTAAATAAATTTTCTGCCAAATTGCAATTTCTGTCCCCAGTATCAATGTTGGTGAGTGATCCGGTTGCTAAAAGAATTAGGCGTGTCCATCTATCTCAAATAAAGCCTGGTTAATGTACAGTACTATTCCCTATTTCCCCTTCCTTTAGGATTCTGCTGGGTGAAGCACTTGGGTGCTGGAAGAGACATACAACTGAGAACTGCATTTCAGTGAGCTAATTAAAAAATTATCACCTTACTGTTTAATGTACTTGGCGGTTTTCATTTCGGTACATGTTTCTGTGACTTTTGAACCTAGGTTTAATAAGTTTCTATTTGTTTTAGTGCTGCTATTGTTTCAGGTGTGAACATGGTGGTTTGGTGGTGTGTGGAATTTATCACATGACTGTTTCTTGGGGGTTCGTTACCAATAATATATCTGACTTGTACACCTTATATCTTACCTTTTGTGGGTTTTGATTTTATTTATCACTAGCAAATGTACCCGTGCTTCGCTACGGTATTCTGCATTGTATACGAATATTGAAGTAAATACTGTACATGCAGTAAATAAGATTGTTTTAAAACAGCATGGAGAGGTCCCCATACGTTGTTTCCAGTGTAAAGTGCTTGCTACGGATTTGTGATGATAACGACAGGCTCACTTGCCTACTGCCATTCACAATCGAGTTGGGAAGTTTACATTATAATTGCAGGCCCCATTGCCTACTGCGCGGTCACAATCGATTTGGGGAGTTTCCGTTACAATGGCAGCCCCCTTTCCTACTTCCAGACATATTACAAATTGAGGAGTTTTTTATAATGGCAGGCAACTTCCCTACAACCAGTCAAAATTGAGTTGTGCAGTTATCATTATAATGATAGGCCCCTTTTCCAACTGCCAGCCAGCTTCCTGCCAGTCACACCAAGTTGATGAGTTTCCATCAAAATAGCAGGCCAGTATGCCTAATGCCAGTCACATTTTAGATGGGTACATCTGTTTATAACTGCGGGAATGCTTGCCTACAGCCAAAGACTCTATGCTGCATGCTCCCTTGCCTTCTGAAAGTCCAATCGAGATGTGAATTATTCATTATAATGGTAGGCCTGCCTCATTAATGCCAGTTACACAGGAATTGGAGAAGGACTCCATTCCTACTGCCAGTCATAGTCGGTGTGCGGAGTACTGATTACAATAGCAGACACACCCTTTCTCGATCGCTACAAAATCGACATCAGTGAATATATATAGTTCTACATACGGAAGTATGTGCTTGTTTACAATATTGCAGACCTTCATTTACAGATTACCTGCTTCTAAACGGTACATCATATCGAGAAAATGATTGTACAATAAGACGCCGGATTTAGCGGCCTAAATTGCTGGTCTTATGATATCTCATCTATTCATGGGTCAGATTGAGTTAGAAACTTGGAATAGGGTAAAATTTGTGTAAGATTATCCCACATTGCATTGCTTTTCGGATAATTAAGTGACAGCTACATACATAGCATTTGGCTCACATATGGCTACTGGGTGGACCAATTTTCGTGTAGAGTATGATGATTCTATCTTTCTTCTAAGTGATGGAAGGTATGAATTATGTATGTGAAAAGTACAACTTTACTTAACATCGAGAAATAGAGAAAAATCAAACGTAAAATGTATATATATACGACAAAAAGTCGTAAGACCAAGGTTGTAGATCACTCCAAATTGAACGGGGATTGTGCCATCCGTTATGTGATAATACTTCCCGTAGGTCTGCACAATCATTAAAATTGCCTCCATATTTCGATATTCTTCGGGATAGAAAGGGAAAAATTTAAAGCTCTTGGAAGTTTTCCGCCCGTTACAGGCTAAAACGTAAAATTTTGCCAAATTTCAGTTTTCTTTCTCGACTGGCAGATTATGCCGTAATCTGGGTTTTCGGTGAGAAGTGTAAAAAGTAGGACTTTCAAGAAACTAAACCAAAAAATATGCAGATGATCATGTAGCGTGTAGCTGTACGAAAATTTCGAGAAAATAGTCAATGTACAGGCACACAGTAGTTACGATTTTATTTACACAGATGAATAAGGAACCTGCTCCACGTACAACACCTTGTGGGCTATATCCGCTGTATGTAACCGGAAAAACGGACCGTTTATGATATCTCCCTTATTAATCCTCCTGTCGAAAAATGCACATGAAAAAAAGTTCTAGAGATGGAATTCCATCACGTTTGGTCGATTTCCAGTCAGGTTGGTCTTGTACTGTATATAGTGTGTAAGAGTAAAATCACCATTTCGGTTCCCTATAAACCGCCAGTCCATTCCGGGAACATGAAATGTTATTGACGATTAACACCTAGCGTTTGACAGGTGGATGTTAATGTAAAGCTTGACTCAAATATCTTCAGTAGTTTTCAAGTTGTAAAACATACGCTTTACACGCACCCGCTCTTGAGTTATGTCCGGTGGGACTTGTACCGGAAAACGGTCCGTTAATGATATCTCCTTAATTAATCCTCGTATTGAAATGATGCACATGAGGAAAAAGGCTTAGAAATGAATTTCCATTAAGGCAGGTAAATTTACATTAAGTTTGGTTGTCTATATTTTGTGAGAATGCAAAATGACGGTTCCGGTTTCGTATAATCGCCCAGTCAATTCAGGGATTTAGAAACAATATTTTCCCTAAAACCTACCAAAGGACAGGTGGATTCTAAATATCAAGTTTGGTGGAAATATATCCGGTAGTTTCCAAGTTATAGACAAACAGACAAACAAACAAACAGACAGACACCAAAACTGAATATATGCAGTTGGTCATTATTACACCTGAAACGGATAACTGTAGGAAATTTCGCCAAAATTGTCAATGTACAGACACACTCTAGAAGTGCAGACCTTTATTTCGATAGTTACTGCTTTGAAACTGTACGACGTATCTACAAACGGACTTCACCATCAGACGCCCCTTTCAGTGCTCTACATGGTTGGTCCTATGACATCTTCTCGTATCTCCTATATTCATGGGTTAGATTGAGTTAGAGTCATTGAATGGGGTGAAATCTTGTACAGTTTTTGGATGCTACTTTATATTTTTGATTCTCATATGACAGCTAGAATCATAAAATTTGGCTGTAACATTGCCAATGGTCATGTCAATGTGCGTGCCGAATGTCATGATTCTACCTTTCCTATAAGTGTGCCAAATGATATATACGTGTAAAAGTACAAATTCAACTTGTATTTAATGTATTAGGGATAGAAATACGACGAAATGTCATAGGACAAAAGTTGTAGATCTCTCCAAAATGAAACGCCATTTGCTTTGTGACTTGTGATACGACTTACTGATTAGCCACCAATTACCCCGAAACGAAGGTCTGCACCGCCGTTAAAACTGCATCCATATTTCGGAATTTTCCTGGGCCAAAAGTTATACATTTGCATAGCTTAGAATATTTCCTCAAAGGAAAGAGTGTACAGCATTCGGGATTAGTACTCGCATACATACGTGGTAATTAAGGAAGAAAATAATACAGTTTAGTAAGTTGAAATTAATAGAAAATGGATTATAACTGAGGACATCCGGATGACGACAAATATATAAATACCAAGTGAATGTATTGGAAAATAAAATGCTCCTCAATAAATTATGCCGGTGTGAGTTATGGATATAAGAAAGCGGTAATCGGAGAGAAATTTAGGCGCAGGGATTCTTAGGTAATCAGATAAGAAGATGAATATTTGTGTTATTACTTAAGCTATTCGAGGACGGTTATAACCTCCAATGATATTCCGCCAATATCCCGCAGAATGGCCGATTGACGACTCTCTTGCTTTCTACCCAAGGAACAACCACGAATTTAAAGGAATGATGAGGAAAACGGCAATACATTACTTCCCTGCTGGCAAGCAGTCAGAGACGTTGCCATGGTAACCCATATATTCGTCATCGCTCTGTCGGCCACTCAATGCCGAGCATGGTATCGGCAGAAAATAGTAAATTTCTCCGTCATTTGAAGAGTAAGGTAAATTATGAACATAACGAAAGTTGTTTATCATGAAGAGACCTTTCACATACGGTCCACAGAGTTTGCAGAAAATCATAGGTATAAGAGAAAATGGAGGAAAACCGTTGTGGTTTTCCTATAAACCCCTCGTCTTTTCAAAGATTTTAAAATTATATGCATATGGAAACCTTCCCCGGGGTGAGTATACTCTAAATATGAAGTTTGGTTGAGATCTATCCAGCCCTTTCGACGTGATGGTGGAACAAAAAATTATTTTTTTTTATTTTGCTAGTTGCTTTAAGTCGCACCGACACAGATAGGACTTATGGAGACGATGGGACAGGGAAGGGCTAGGAGTTGGAAGGAATCGGCCGTGGCCTTAATTAAGGTACAGCCCCAGCATTTGCCTGGTGCGAAAATGGGAAACCACGGAAAACCATTTTCAGGGCTGCCGACAGTGGGGTTCGAACCTACTATCTCCCGAATACTGGATACTGGCCGCACTTAAGCCAAAAAAACAAACAAACAAACAAACAAACAAACAGACAAACAGAAACGAACAACTTTATTTATAAGATTATTTTATACCACCCCCCTCGCCCCCTGCCCATAAGGGTGCTAGGGGTGTCTTACCCTCACGCGGTTTGTCTCCTGATACTAATTGATAAGTGTACCACGTTTGGTGAAATTGCTCCAGTGGTTTAGGAGATGTGTCATATACACACCCACACCCACACACCCACGCACACATATACATCAATTTTTATATATAGTAAGAAGAAGAAGATAACATTTTTATATGTAGTTTTTCGATTAATTTTATATCTCACCCCCTTCGCTCCCCACTTGGATTTGCAAAAAAATTCGGAGAAATACTATTCATCTCAGAGACCCTGAAATCTATGGATTCGAAACTGTTTTTAATTATTTCTATATCTCAACCCCCCACCCTTTGCTCCCCACCTAAATGGGGGTTGGACTTTAAAAAATTCTAGAGTATTACTTTTCAACTTAGTGACCCTGAAAACTATGAATTCGACACTATTCTCGATTATTATTGTAACTACCCCCCCCCCTGACCCTCTCCCTTAAGGGCGCTAGGGAAGGCTTAACCCCCACAGTGCTCGTCTCCCGACAGTAAGTGATACGTGTACCATGTTTGGTTGAAATTGCTCCAGTGGTTTAGTTGGAGATGTGTCATTTACACACACACTTCCATTTCTATATATAGTAAGATTTTTACGCTCGTACTTCACCCCCTTTCCATTCCCGCCCAAACGAGTCCTATGAGTGCCTTACACAGCAGTATATTTTTTTCCAGATATTAAGTCTTATTTGTACCAATTTTGGTTGGCAGCTATGCCCAAACGTACATGCATAATCTCACTGCTCTAGAATCCTGGAGCTGACGTTGCCATGGTTACGGCAGTTCATTTCTTTATCCGTTTCCTAGAGCAGGGGTAGTGTGGTGCCAATATCTCCGTAATGGTTGGTTTTAGGGCCTTAAAACATGGTTTTCGGGCCCGTAGGGCTTACCGAGTTTTGTTCTTTGCGTGAAGAGGATTAAATTGAGCTTTGTCTCGTCTTTATACGACAAATTCGATATTTTGCCTATAATAGTATAAGATAAAATGGAGGAAAACCATTTTTCCTATAAAACCCCCGTCATTTCAAAGATTTTAAAATGATATGCATATCGAAACCTTCCCCGGGGTCAGTATACAGTAAATATGAAGTTTGGTTGATATCTATCCAGCCCTTACGACGTAATGGTGGAACAGACAAACAGACAGACACGAACAACTTTATTTATAAGAAGACTAGCAAATGTACCCGTGCTTCGCTACGGTATTCTACATTGTATACGGATATCGATGTAAATACCGAGCGTGCAGTAAATGAGATTGTTTTAAAATGCATGTCTCTTAGCCTTATCCGAGAAATAGCATGGGGAAGTCCCCATACGTTGTTTCCAATGTAAAGTGAGGGTTGCGGAGTTGTGATGATAACGGCAGGCTCACTTACCTACTGCCATTCACAATCGAGTTGGCAAGTTTACATTATAATTGCAGGCCCCATTGCCTACTGCGCGGTCACAATCGATTTGGGAAGTTTTAGTTACAATGGCAGACCCATTTCCTACTTTCAGACAGATTACAGTTGAGGAGTTTTTATTATAATAGCAGGCAACTTCCCTACCACCAGTCAAAATTGAGTTGTGCAGTTATCATTATAATAACAGGCCCTTTTTACTGCTGCCAGCCAGCTTACTGCCAGTCACACAGAATTAGTGAGTTTCCATGAAAATAGCAGGCCACTATGCCTAATGCTAGTCAAATTTTAGATTGGAACATTTGTTTATAATGTCGGGCATCCTCGCCTAGAGCCAAACACAATAGGGTAGGGGACTTTTGAACAAAACTGCATGATCCCTTGCCTTCTGCAAGACAAATCGAGAAGTGAATTATTCATTAAAATGGTAGGTCCTCCTTACTAATGCCAGTTACACAGGAGTTAGAGAAGGACCCCATTCCTACTGCCAGCAGTCAAAGTCGGTGTAGGGAGTACTGATTACAATAGCAGACACACCCTTTCACGATCGCTACAAATCGACATCAATGAATATATAGAGATGGCCATACGAAAGTATATGCATGTTTACAATATTGCAGACCTTCATTTACAGATTAACTGCTGCTAAACGGTACGTCATATTGACAAAGGATTGTACCGTAAGGCGCAGTATTTAGCGGTCTAAATGGCTGGTCTTATGACATTTTCTCGCATCTCATCTATTCATGGGTCAGATTGAGTCAGAAACGTTGAATAGGTAGAAATTTGTGTAAGATTATCTTACATTGCATTACTTTTCGGATAATTATGTGATATAGCATTTAGCTCACATATGGGTACTGGGTGGGCCAATGTTCGTGTAGATCATACTATCTTTACTGAATGTGATTGAAAGTATGAATTATATAGGTAAAGAGTCCAGATTTACTTAAAATCGAGAAATAGAGACGAATCTAACGTATAAGCGATACAGATACGACAAAAAGTCATAAGACCAAGGATGAAAATCACTCCTAATTCAACGAAGATTGTGCCATCTGTTATGTGATGGGACTTCCCGTTTATCCCAACAAAATACCACGAAACGAAGGTCTGCACCATCATTAAAATTGCTTCCATATTTCGATATTCTTCGGGGATAAAAAATGAAAAAATTAAAGATATGTGAAGTTTTTCGTTTGTTACAGGCTGAAACGTATCGTTTTGCCAAATTTTAATTTTCTTGCTTGTCTGGCAGATTATGCTGCAATCTGGATTTTGGGTGAGGGGGTAAAAATTATAATTTCAGGAAATTAAACCAAAAAATATGCAGACGATCATTATTACCCCTCAGACGGGTATCTGTACGAAAATTTCACCAAAATAGTCAAAGTACAGGCACACACAGTCGTTACGATTTTATTTATATTGATAGATAAGGAATCTGCTCCACGTACAACACATTTTGGCTACTTCCGCTGGACTTAACCTGCAAAACCAACCGTTCATGTTATCTCACTTATTAATCCTCCTGTCGAAAAATTCACATGAGAACAAAAGTTTTAGAAATGGGTTTCTATTAAGGATTGTAGATTTCGATTAATTTCGGATGTGCATATTTTGAGGAAGTACAAAATCGTGGTTCCGGTTTCGGATAAACCCCCAGTAAATTTAGGTATTCAGAAATAATATTGGCCCTAAAACCTACACAAGGACAGGTGGATTCTAAATATCACGTTTGGTAGAAATATATTCAGTAGTTTTCAATTTATAAAAACTCATACAATCAAACCGACAAACAGACACCATAGTTAAGAAATATGCAGATGGTCATTATTACAACCGGAAAGGATAACTGTACGGAAATTCCGCCAAAATAGCCAATGTATAGACAGACGGTCGTTGCGATTATATTTATATAGATGACAGATAAGCATGGGCACGTTTGAAAGTGCAAACTTTCATTTCGAGATTTACTGCTCTTAAACGGTACATCATACCAACAAACGGTTTGCACCCTCATACGTCCCTTTTATCGCTCTACATGTTTGGTGTTAAAACATTTTCTCGTATCTCACTTATTTATGGGTTCGATTGAGTTACGAAATTTGAATGGGGTGAAATTTGGGTACATTTTACATTATTTTTCACATACGTATGTGAAAGCTAGAATCATAAAATTGGGTTCGCATATAGCCATTGGTCGTGTCAATGTGCGTGCCAAATTCGATGACTCTACCTTTCCTATAAGTGTGTCAAACTAAGTAATACACGTGTAAAAAGCACAAAATTTACGAACCATCGAAATATATAGCCAAATCTACCCTATAAGGGAGAGAGAGAGAGAGAGACGACAAAATATCACAGGACCGAAGTTGTAGATCACTCGAAATTGAACGGAGATCGTGCCATCCGTTTTGGGATAGGACATACCGTTTAGCCGCGAAATACCTCGAAACGAAGGTCTGCACCGTCATTAAATTGCCTATATTTTGATTTTATTCGGCATAAAAAGTGAAATATTTAAAGATCTTGAAAGTTTTCCGTAGGTTAACGGCTAAAACGTATAAATTCGCTTAATTTCAATTTTTCAGCTCGTGTGGCAAATTGTGAGGCAATCTTGATTTTGGGCGGGAGGGGGGGGGTAAAATTTAGGACTTCGAAATTATGGCTAAAAAATATGCAGGTGGTCATTATTACCCCTCAAACGGAAAGCTGTACGAAAATTTCGCCAAAATAATCAATGCACAGACACACGGTCGTTACGATATGATTTATCTAGATAGATAAGAAATCTGCTCTACGTATAACACCTTTCGGGCTATGTCCGCTAGAATTAGCCTGAAAACCGAACTTGAATGTTATCTCCCTTATTAATCCTCCAGTTGAAAAATGCATATGAGAAAAAGAAATTAGAATTGGATTTCCAAACAGTTTGATCGATTTCCAGTCAGGTTGGTCTTGTACTTTATATATTGTGGGAGAGTAAAAATCACATTTTCGGTCCTCTATAAAACCCCAGTCCATTCCGGGAATTTGAAATGGTATAAACCTTAAAACCAACCCTTGGAGGGGTGGATGCTAAATATAAAGTTTGGTTCAAATATCTCAGTAGTTTTCAAGTTGTAAGAAATACGCTTTACGCGCACCCGCTCTTGCGTTAAGTCCGGTGGGATTTGTACCGAAAAACGGTCCGTTAATGATATCTCCCTCATTAAATCCTGTTATCGAAATGATGCACATGAGAGAAAAAGGTTTAGAAATTAATTTTGATTAAGGCAGGTAGATTTCCATTAAGTTCGGTGGATTCTAAATATGAAGTTTGGTGGAAATATATCCAGTAGTTTTGAAGTTATAGAAGGACAGACAAACAAACAGACAAACAGACAAACAGACACCAAAGCTAAAAATGATGCAGATGGTCATTATTACTCCTGAAACGGATAACTGCACGAAAATTTCGCCAAAATAATGTACAGACACACGGTCGTTACGATTTTATTTATATAGATAAGATGCCAAATCTGCTTTGGTTGTAAGGGCGATTTGATAATGAATTCTTCGAGTCTGCCTTTCGTCATTTTTCTGCTCGTGCTGTTGTATAGCAAATATTTTATGACCGTGTTCCGTTGATATGTATTTAACATCCTGTCCAGGGTGTCCATTGGGTAGTCTTCTCGACTACTGGTTGCTCCATTTTATTTCTTACCCTGGGTGATTGTTTCAAAAATTTTAATAAAGAATGGAGAGATGATTGGGTTTTAACTAACTGGATGCTTGATTTAAACATAGGGCTTAATCTGTTCAAATCTTTGACTTGCTTCTGGTTTGGTAAACTTATTCTTATTTATCTCTTGAAAATTATTTTTGCTCTGTTTCTTCATTCACCCCTTGGAGCAAAATTTGGTTTGGATATTGGGTTTAATATCTAATTCTGAATTTTACTTGTGGCCTACTATCGGTCTTCGATGATTACTATATCTATGTACTGTTTGTTTAAGCTTCGAATATTAATACTGTGACCTGTTGCTGATCAGTCTCTGCAGTTCTTTTGTCTTGGTCAAAACCTTTGGGGCGGTCGTTAGTCATTAGGGTGGCCTGTTAATGTGTGTTAGAGTTAGTAGACTGTTTGCTTCGTGCATGGATCCTGGATCTTTACGGTTTTTCCATCTCTAACTACTGGTTTCTGAGCCTCTTCATTTCTAATGGTTGTGTAGCCCTCTTGTGAATGTTCAAGCGACTGTTGCGAGTATGGCTATCCTGAGTAATCTTCGTGTATTCCTTACATGTTTTGCAGTATTCCTAATGTAAAAAATAACCCATTTAAATTTGAAATTTTATCTTGTTGGAAAAGTACTCTTGTACCTTTGGCAGTATTTGGTTGCCCACTATTAAGGTTACGGATGTTGTGGTATTTAATTTCATGCACTACTATATCACTATGCTACTGAAATATTTTCTTGAATTTAGTATCTTCTTGTCGACCTTATCGCTCTGTGCAAGTTGTAGATTGTATGTTGGGGTGTTGTCAGTGACCATCTTCCATCTGTTGATTTGTTTCGTGCATTGATTAATAACCTGAGAAGTTTATCTTCTTTTGCCTTTGTGGTTGGTTTGCTAGTCCTGGATTTGGTGTTGGTGAGTTATTGCATAATGTATTTGTTAAGTTGCCGGTGTGGCATGTTGTTGTGGAGTGTCTTGGTTGTTTCGACTCTTGGCGTGGGTTACCATGGCTTCTGAGGGATTTCTGAGAGTCAATATTAGTTGTGTTATGCACTCTGGTGGGTGTTTAGGCACCTTTGATTGAACCATTGTGTTTTGGTGAAGATGGAAATTAATTATGTAATATGTATCTGCAACTCGTGTAGTATGTTATAGTCTAGGTGTGTGAAAACTGTGATTACCCGCATAACCTATTGTCCTGATGTCATTCATGTTTCCATCTATGATGTTGTAGAGTTCAATTTTGTTAAACCTACCTCCTATGGTGTTTTTTCTTTCAGTTAATTTTCTGAAATTCGTATATATTGTTAGTAGTATAATTGGAGAGTTCGGCCGCCTCCTCCCGCGAGAAATTTGAATTCTGGCGGGATTTTGAATTTTGGCGGGAGATTTGAATTTTGGCGCGAGATTTGAATTTGTAAACAAAGCCACGTGCTTTTTGACAGCTGTCATCGACAACAACGCATCGCTAATCTCACTGCTGCCATCTTGACGGGCCTAAACCTCAGTAGTGCCAACTTAACCTAACTAGCGTGAGGTAAACAAAGCCACGTGTTTTTTGACAGCCACGTGCTTTTTGACAGACAACAACGCATCGCTAACCTCAGTACTGCCATCTTGACGGGCCTAAACCTCAGTAGTACCAACTTAACCTAACTAGCGTATAGTAAACAAAGCCACGTGCTTTTTGACAGCCACGTGCTTTTTTGACAGCTGTCATCCGCCATCTTTCAAGTACAGAGCACTGTGCTGCCCTCTTTATCGTAGTAGATGTAAAATTCGTCACCTGTCATCGGCAGTGCTGCCATCTTGGGGGGCCTAAACCTTAGTGCTACCAACTTAACCTCACTAGCTCGAGATAAACAAAGCCACGTGCAGCTGTCATCCGCCATCTTTAATCCAGAGAGCATCGTGCTGCCCTCTTTAGCTACTTACCTTTGAAATGTGGTACGTCACAGCAGTCATCCGCAATCTTGCATCTGAAACCTCAGTGCTGCACTCTTTAGCTGAAATGTAGTGGCGGCAAATTCCACGTGCTCTTGTTTGGAAACAAAGCCACGTGCAGCTGTCATCCGCCATTTTTAATCCAGAGAGCACCGTGCTGCCCTCTTTAGCTACTTACCTTTGAAATGTGGTACATCACAGCTGTCATCCGCCATCTTGCATCGCAAACCTCATTGCTGCACTCTTTAGTTTGAAATGTAGTGGCGGCAAATTCCACGTGCTCTTGTTTGGAAACAAAGCCACGTGCAGCTGTCATCCGCCATCTTTAATCTAGAGAGCACCGTGCTGCCCTCTTTAGCTACTTACCTTTGAAATGTGGTACGTCACAGCTGTCATCCGCCATCTTGCATCGTAAACCTCAGTGCTGCACTCTTTAGTTTGAAATGTAGTGACGGCAAATTCCACGTGCTCTTGTTTGGAAACAAACCTATGCGCTTCTTTGTCAGCTATCATCCGCCATCTTTAATCTAGAGAGCACCGTGCTGCCCTCTATGTGGTGGTGGTAAATTCTACGCGCTTTACAAACCCATGTGCTTTTTCAGACAGCTGTCAACCGCTAGAGAGCACCGTGCTGCCCTCTTTATACCGGTGGCAAATTCTACGTGCTTTTTGACAGCTGTCATCCGCAAGAGAGCACCGTGCTGCCATCTTTAGCTAGATACCTTTGAAATGTGGTGGCGGCAAATTCCACGTGCTCTTGTTTAGTAAACAAACTCACGCGCTTTTTGTCAGCTGTCATCCGCCATCTTACATCGTAAACCTCAGTGCTACACTCCTTAGTTGAAAAAAATGGTGGTGGATAATTTAAAAAGAAAAATTCTACAGCAGCCATCTCTCGACGCTAATTGCACAAGATGGTGGCTATACATGACTCCTTAAAGGTGCTTATGCGAGATGATCGCTATACATAGTTTCTTATGAGACGCCCTTGGGATGCTTGCGCAAGATGGCGGATATACAAGGCTCCTTATGAGACACACTAGGGATGCTTGCGCAAGATGGTGGTTGCTCTTATGAGGCGGCTTAAGGATCCTTGCACAAGATGGTTGGAGACGCCCCCACCCCTAAGGATGCTTGCGCAAGATGGCGGTTATACATAGCTCCTTATGAGAAAGCCGGTACTCGATACAACATGTGATCAGAACATTGATTGATGTGTTCAGAACATAAAATAAGTGATCAAGACTAGAATCGAACACTGTACTCGATGTCGTTAACTTCAACATGTGATTAAAACATTGTTTGGTGTGTTCAGAACACTACATAAGTAGAATCGAACGCTGTAGAACATGTTAGGGGATACCTTTGTTCTAAGAAGATCAGATTGAACATAACAAGACTAGAATTGAACACTGCACTCGATGTCGTTAACCTTAACATGTGAACAGAACATTGATTGATGTGTTCAGATCACTAAACAAGTAGAACCGAACACTGTACAACATGTTAGGGGATACCTTTGTTCTAAGAAAATTAGATTGAAACATAACAAGACTAAAATTGAACACAGCACTCGATGTCGTTAACCTTAACATGTGATCAGAACATTGATTGATGTGTTCAGATCACTAAACAAATAGAACCGAAAACTGTACAACATTTTAGGGAATACCTTTGTTCTAAGAAGATCAGATTGAAACATAACAAGACTAGAATTGAACACTGCACTCGATACAGCATGTGATCAGAACATTGATTGATGTGTTCAGATCACTAAACAAGTAGAACCGAACACTGTACAACATGTTAGGGGATATCTTTGTTCTACGAAAATTAGATTGAAACATAACAAGACTAGAATCGAACACTGCACTCGATGTCGTTAACCTTAACATGTGATCCGATACAACATGTTAGGGGATACCTTTGTTCTAAGAAAATTAGATTGAAGCATAGCAACACTAGAATCGAACACGGTAAGAAAATTGTTTGATGTGTTCAGAGCAAAAGTACAACTTCAATGATTTACCTAGTGTAAAACACACACTGTGCACATATCGCATAGCTATCTCGCCTATCACTTGCCTAGTATGAAAATCAAAAACACACTCTGAACATATCGCATAGCTAACTCGGCAACACTTCAAATGATTTGCTTAGTACAAAAATAAAAAATCTATACCGCATAGGTAACTCGTTCATCGCACTGCTAAGACGCTTAATAATTGCAAATACACTGATATATGTCATAGGAAAATCAAGAAAGCACACTGCGTAGCCAACTCGCTCGGGTCACTCGCTTAGTAATTGCAACAAGACTAGAACACTGAGACACACACGGATAAGAATGATGCGAGATACTACATACTTACATGTTAAAAAAAATATTGGGGTGAAAGCTCATAAATTATATGTACGCATGCTGTCTCCTCCAAGTTGTAAGACGAAATAGACGCAGTACTGCGAGTTTTCGCTCTAGCTGGCGAACGGAAGTAGCATGATTTCTCAGAAAAAAAATACGCGTGAGCTTGCATACATGCAAGTCAGACACAATGATGGATACCGAGATTCAAATCCTGGCAACTTATGCCGTCAGGAAGGGCATCCGGCTGTAAAACAATAGTTCATGATACAGCGATTTAAAATCTAAGAAGAGCATCTAGCTGTAAATCCCCGATTCTCGTGTTAGAAGTTGTAAAACAGATTCTTAATCCGAGTTCTTTGACGTCAGGAAGGGCAACCGGTCGAAAACAATAGCGTATGATGTAAGAGGCTAGATACTGCTAGTTTTGCGTCAGGAAGGGCAACTAGTCTTAAAACAAATTCTTGCGATTTAAAATCTTAGTTTTGCGTCAGGAAGGGCATCCGGCTGTAAAACAATAGTTCGTGATACAGCGATTTAAAATCTAAGAAGAGTATCTAGCTGTAAATCCCCGATTCTCGTGTTAGAATGTGTAAAACAGATTCTTAATCTGAGTTCTTTGACGTCAGGAAGGGCAACCGTTCGAAAACAATAGTGTATGATGTAAGAGGCTAGATACTGCCAGTTTTGCGTCAGGAATGGCAACTAGTCTTAAAACAAATTCTTGCGATTTAAAATCTTAGTTTTGCGTCAGGAAGGGCATCCGGCTGTAAAACAATAATTCGTGATACAGTGATTTAAAATCTAAGAAGACCATCTACCTGTAAATCCCCGATTATCGTGTTAGATGTTGTAAAACAGATTCTTAATCCAAGTTCTTTGACGTCAGGAAGGGCAACCGGTCGAAAACAATAGTGTATGATGTGAGAGGCTAGGTACTGCTAGTTTTGCGTCAGGAAGGGCAACTAGTCTTAAAACAAATTCTTGCGATTTAAAATCTTAGTTTTGCGTCAGGAAGGGCATCCGGCTGTAAAACAATGGTTCATGATACAGCGATTTAAAATCTAAGAAGAGCATCTAGCTGTAAATCCCCGATTCTCGTGTTAGAAGTTGTAAAACAGATTCTTAATCCAAGTTCTTTGACGTCAGGAAGGGCAACCGGTCGAAAACAATAGTGTATGATGTAAGAGGCTAGATACTGCTAGTTTTGCGTCAGGAAGGGCAACTAGTCTTAAAACAAATTCTTGCGATTTAAAATCTTAGTTTTGCGTCAGGAAGGGCATCCGGCTGTAAAACAATAGTTCACTTTACAGCGATTTAAAATCTAAGAAGTGCATCTAGCTGTAAAACCCCGATTCTCGTGTTAGAATTTGTAAAAGAGATTCTTAATCCCAGTTCTTTGACGTCAGGAAGGGCAACCGGTCGAAAACAATAGCGTGTGATGTAAGAGGCCAGATACTGCCAGTTTTGCATCAGGAAGGGCAACTAGTCTTAAAACAAATTCTTGCGATTTAAAATCTTAGTTTTGCGCCAGGAAGGGCATCCGGCTGTAAAACAATAGTTCGTGATACAGCGATTTAAAATCTATGACGTGCATCTAGCTGTAAAACCCCGATTCTCGTGTTAAAAAGAGCATCTAGTTGTAAAAGAGATTCTTAATCCAAGTTCTTTGACGTCAGAAAGGGCAACCAGTCGAAAACAATAGCGTATGATGTAAGAGGCTGGATACTGCTTTTTAAAATCCTAGAAGGAGGGCATCCTGTTGTAAAACGGATTCTTGTGATTTAAAATCTCGCGTCAGGGAGGGCAACCGGTCGTAAAACAAATTCTTGCGATTTAAACTCCTGCGTTAGGAGGAGGCACTCGGCTTTAAAACATATTTTTAATCCCGGCCCTGCTACGTTAAGAACCACATCTAGCTGTAAAAACAGGAGCTTCAAACATTTACAGTTTTAAGCTTTAGGAACGGGTTATGGGTTACATTTTCTGTTCTACTACATAGAACACTATCTTTGAAGTTGTATCGGCACAGTCATTCAGAGCGAGGTATGGAATGCATGTGTTAGCTGAAATTGTACACTCGGCTTCCGGCTACACTAACCTTGAACGAAGACACTGCATGCTGATGAGCGACTTGTAACTCACCGTGTAAGCTCCTAACATAAATTAATATGATTGTACGGAGAGGTTAAAACACACAGTGCTAGCATATAGCCCCCCTCTTATCGAAAGAGCCTGCACGGCGCCAGCATGTAGGCTACTCCTGTTCAAGGAGCCTGTACAAGGTTTAACACCCCTCTATCAACAGCCCTTACTTAATACTAGCTTTTTTGCACACCCTCGAAACTGCATAAGAATGTAAAATACTACCGTAGGGAGAGGGTAAAACTCGGTGCCAGCACATAGCCTACTCCTACCGAAGAAGCCTGCACACAGCTTAACGCCTCCATCCGACAAATGAATCACCCTCAACACTCTTGTACTCACAATTAGTTTCCGGGAAGCCTGCACAAGGTTTAACACCCCCATCAACAGCCCTTACTTAATGCTGGCTTTTTGCACGCCCTCAGCCAGCACACAGCTTATCACCTCCATCCGACAGATGAATCACTATCAAGATCTTGTACTCACAATCATTTTCGAAGGAGTCTGCACAAGGTTTAACGTCCCCATCAACAGCCCTTACTTAATGCTGGCTCTTTGCACGCCCTCGAAACTACCTGAGAATGTAATATGCAACAGTAGGATCACCCCCATCCGACAAATGAATCACCCTCAACACGGGTTTTACAGCTAGATGCACTTCTTAGATTTTAAATCGCTGTATCACGAAGTATTGTTTTACAGCCGGATGCCCTTCCTGACGCAAAACTAAGATTTTAAATCGCAAGAATTTGTTTTAAGACTAGTTGCCCTTCCTGATGCAAAACTGGCAGTATCTAGCCTCTTACATCATACGCTATTGTTTTCGACCGGTTGCCCTTCCTGGCGTCAAAGAACTTGGATTAAGAATCTCTTTTACAACTTCTAACACGAGAATCGGGGTTTTACAGCTAGATGCACTTCTTAGATTTTAAATCGCTGTATCACGAACTATTGTTTTAGAGCCGGATGCTCTTCCTGGCGCAAAACTAAGATTTTAAATCGCAAGAATTTGTTTTAAGACTAGTTGCCCTTCCTGACGGAAAACTGGCAGTATCTAGCCTCTTATATCATACACTATTGTTTTCGACCGGTTGCCCTTCCTGACGTCAAAGAACTCGGATTAAGAATCTGTTTTACAACTTCTAACACGAGAATCAGGGATTTACAGCTAGATGCTCTTTTTAGATTTTAAATCGCTGTATCACGAACTATTGTTTTACAGCCGGATACCCTTCCTTACGCAAAACTAAGATTTTAAATCGCAAGAATTTGTTTTAAGACTAGTTGCCCTTCCTGACTCAAAACTGGCAGTATCTAGCCTCTTACATCATACACTATTGTTTTCGACCGGTTGCCCTTCTTGACGTCAAAGAACTCGGATTAAGAATCTGTTTTACAACTTCTAACACGAGAATCGGGGATTTACAGCTAGATGCTCTTCTTAGATTTTGAATCGCTGTATCACGAACTATTGTTTTACAGCCGGATACCCTTCCTGACGCAAAACTAAGATTTTAAATCGCAAGAATTTGTTTTAAGACTAGTTGCCCTTCCTGACGCAAAACTAGCAGTACCTAGCCTCTTACATCTTACACTATTTTTTTCGACCGGTTGCCCTTCCTGACGTCAAAGAACTCGGATTAAGAATCTGTTTTACAACTTCTAACACGAGAATCGGGGATTTACAGCTAGATGCTCTTCTTAGATTTTAAATCGCTGTACCATGAACTATTGTTTTACAGCCGGATGCCCTTCCTGACGCAAAACTAAGATTTTAAATCGCAAGAATTTGTTTTAAGACTAGTTGCCCTTCCTGACGCAAAACTAGCAGTATCTAGCCTCTTACATCATACACTATTGTTTTCGACCGATTGCCCTTCCTGACGTCAAAGAACTCGGATTAAGAATCTGTTTTACAACTTCTAACACGAGAATCGGGGATTTACAGCTAGATGCTCTTCTTAGATTTTAAATCGCTGTATCATGAACTATTGTTTTACAGCCGGATGCCCTTCCTGACGGCATAAGTTGCCAGGATTTGAATCTCGGTATCCATCATTGTGTCTGACTTGCATGTATGCAAGCTCACGCGTATTTTTTTTTCTGAGAAATCATGCTACTTCCGTTCGCCAGCTAGAGCGAAAACTCGCAGTACTGCGTCTATTTCGTCTTACAACTTGGAGGAGACAGCATGCGTACATATAATTTATGAGCTTTCACCCCAATATTTTTTTAACATGTAAGTATGTAGTATCTCGCAACATTCTTATCCGTGTGTGTATCAGTGTTCTAGTCTTGTTGCAATTACTAAGCGAGTGACCCGAGCGAGTTGGCTACGCAGTGTGCTTTCTTGATTTTCCTATGACATATATCAGTGTATTTGCAATTATTAAGCGTCTTAGCAGTGCGATGAACGAGTTACCTACCCGGTATAGATTTTTTATTTTCGTACTAAGCAAATCATTTGAAGTGTTGCCGAGTTAGCTATGCGATACGTGCAGAGTGTGTTTTTGATTTTCATACTAGGCAAGTGATAGGCGAGATAGCTATGCGATATGTGCACAGTGTGTGTTTTACACTAGGTAAATCATTGAAGTTGTACTTTTGCTCTGAACACATCAAACAATGTTCTTACAGTGTTCGATTCTAGTGTTGCTATGCTTCAATCTAATTTTCTTAGAACAAAGGTATCCCCTAACATGTTGTATCGGATCACATGTTAAGGTTAACGACATCGAGTGCAGTGTTCGATTCTAGTCTTGTTATGTTTCAATCTAATTTTCGTAGAACAAAGGTAACCCCAAACATGTTGTACAGTGTTCGGTTTTACTTGTTTAGTGATCGGAACACATCAATCAATGTTCTGATCACATGTTAAGGTTAACGACATCGAGTGCTGTGTTCAATTCTAGTCTTGTTATGTTTCAATCTGATCTTCTTAGAACAAAGTTATCCCCTAACATGTTGTACAGTGTTCGGTTCTACTTGTTTAGTGATCTGAACACATCAATCAATGTTCTGATCACATGTTAAGGTTAACGACATCGAGAGCTGTGTTCAATTCTAGTCTTGTTATGTTTCAATCTGATCTTCATAGAACAAAGGTATCCCCTAACATGTTGTACAGTGTTCGGTTCTACTTGTTTAGTGATCTGAACACATCAATCAATGTTCTGTTCACATGTTAAGGTTAACGACATCGAGTGCAGTGTTCTATTCTAGTCTTGTTATGTTTCAATCTGATCTTCTTAGAACAAAGGTATCCCCTAACATGTTGTACAGCGTTCGATTCTACTTATGTAGTGTTCTGAACACACCAAACAATGATTTAATCACATGTTGAAGTTAACGACATCGAGTACAGTGTTCGATTCTAGTCTTGATCACTTATTTTGTGTTCTGAACACATCAATCAATGTTCTGATCACATGTTGTATCGAGTACTGGCTGTCTCATAAGGAGCTATGTATAACCGCCATCTTGCGCAAGCATCCTTAGGGGTGGGGGCGTCTCTAACCATCTTGTGCAAGGATCCTTAACCCGCCTCATAAGAGCAACCACCATCTTGCGCAAGCATCCCTAGGGTGTCTCATAAGGAGCCTTGTATAACCGCCATCTTGCGCAAGCATCCCAAGGGAGTCTCATAAGAAACTATGTATAGCGATCATCTCGCATAAGCACCTTTAAGGAGTCATGTATAGCCACCATCTTGTGCAATTAGCGTCGAGAGATGGCTGCTGTAGAATTTTTCTTTTTAAATTATCCGCCACCATTTTTCAACTAAAGAGTGTAGCACTGAGGTATACGATGTAAGATGGCGGATGACAGCTGACAAAAAGCGCGTGAGTTTGTTTACTAAGCAAGAGCACGTGTAATTTGCCGCCACCACATTTCAAAGGTATCTAGCTAAAGATGGCAGCACGGTTCTCTCTTGCGGATGACAGCTGTCAAAAAGCACGTAGTATTTGCCACCGGCATAAAGAGGGCAGCACGGTGCTCTCTAGATTAAAGATGGCGGATGATAGCTGGCAAAAAAGCGCATAGTTTTGTTTCCAAACAAGAATACGTGGAATTTGCCGTCACTACATTTCAAACTAAAGAGTGCAGCACTGAGCTTTGCGATGCAAGATGGCGGATGACAGCTGTGACGTACCACATTTCAAAGGTAAGTAGCTAAAGAGGACAGCACGGTGCTCTCTGGATTGAAGATGGCGGATGACAGCTGCACGTGGCTTTGTTTCCAAACAAGAGCACGTGGAATTTGCCGCCACTACATTTCAAACTAAAGAGTGCAGCACTGAGGTTTGCGATGCAAGATGGCGGATGACAGCTGTGACGTACCACATTTCAAAGGTAAGTAGCTAAAGAGGGCAGCACGGTGCTCTATGGATTAAAGATGGCGGATGACAGCTGCACGTGGCTTTGTTTCCAAACAAGAGCACGTGGAATTTGCCGCCACTACATTTCAAATTAAAGAGTGCAGCACTGAGGTTTGCGATGCAAGATGGCGGATGACAGCTGTGCCGTACCACATTTCAAAGGTAAGTAGCTAAAGAGGGCAGCACGGTGCCCTATGGATTAAAGATGGCGGATGACAGCTGCACGTGGATTTGTTTCCAAACAAGAGCACGTGGAATTTGCCGCCACTACATTTCAAACTAACGAGTGCAGCACTGAGGTTTGCAATGCAAGATGGCGGATGACAGCTGTGCCGTACCACATTTCAAAGGTATCTAGCTAAAGATGGCAGCACGGTGCTCTCTTGCGGATGACAGCTGTCAAAAAGCACGTAGAATTTGCCACCGGTATAAAGAGGGCAGCACGGTGCTCTCTAGCGGTTGACAGCTGTCTGAAAAAGCACATGGGTTTGTAAAGCGCGTAGAATTTACCACCACCACATAGAGGGCAGCACGGTGCTCTCTAGATTAAAGATGGCGGATGATAGCTGACAAAGAAGCGCATAGGTTTGTTTCCAAACAAGAGCACGTGGAATTTGCCGTCATTACATTTCAAACTAAAGAGTGCAGCACTGAGGTTTGCGATGCAAGATGGTGGATGACAGCTGTGACGTACCACATTTCAAAGGTAAGTAGCTAAAGAGGGCAGCACGGTGCTCTCTAGATTAAAGATGGCGGATGACAGCTGCACGTGGCTTTGTTTCCAAACAAGAGCATAAAGAATTTGCCACCACTACATTTCAAAGGTATCTAGCTAAAGAGTGCAGCACTGAGGTTTCGGATGCAAGATGGCGGATGACAGCTTTGACGTGCCACATTTCAAAGGTAAGTAGCTAAAGAGGGCAGCACTGTGCTCTATGGATTAAAGATGGCGGATGTCAGCTGCACGTGGATTTGTTTATCTCACGCTAGTGAGGTTAAGTTGGTAGCACTAAGGTTTAGGCCCGCCAAGATGGCAGCACTGCCGATGACAGGTGACGAATTTTACATCTACTACGATAAAGAGGGCAGCACAGTGCTCTGTGGTTTAAAGATGGCGGATGACAGCTGTCAAAAAGCACGTGGCCTTGTTTACCACACGCTAGTTAGGTTAAGTTGGTACCACTAAGGTTTAGGCCCGTCAAGATGGCAGTACTGAGGTTAGCGATGCGTTGTTGTCTGTCAAAAAGCACGTGGCTGTCAAAAAAACACGTGGCTTTGTTTACCTCGCACTAGTGAGTTTAAGTTGGTACCACTAAGGTTTAGGCCCGTCAAGATGGCAGTACTGAGGTTAGCGATGCGTTGTTGTCTGTCAAAAAGCACGTGGCTGTCAAAAAAACACGTGGCTTTGTTTACCTCACGCTAGTTAGGTTAAGTTGGCACTACTGAGGTTTAGGCCCGTCAAGATGGCAGCAGTGGGTTTAGCGATGCGTTGTTGTCGATGACAGCTGTCAAAAAGCACGTGGCTTTGTTTACAAATTCAAATCTCCCGCCAAAATTCAAATTTCCAGCCAGAATTCAAATTTCCCACGGGAGGAGGCGGCCGAACCATCCAATTATACTACTATTGTTGATTTCTGCGTTCTGGATAGTTGAGCGTGTTATTGGCTACCTGTGTGCTATCGCTTTTGGAGTCATCCTGCCAATTAGTTTTGTGATCCCTTTATGGAGAAAATCCATTGTTCTACATGTTACCTGGTGCATTATTACTACCAACATCGTTACCTTCTATGTATATGTAATATTATCACTCTCCTGTTTGTGGGGAAGTGGTCCTGTTTGCTTCTGGGCAGTGTGAATCTGCGGATATCACTAATTAAAAAAAACGCGTTGAGGCGAGGTCTTTTTTGGGACTATTTTTTGTGTAAGATGTTGGTTTATTGCTTCGTCATGTTCCCAGTAATCACCTAATTGAGGTATATCATTACCTTTCTTGTCTTAATCGGGTATACTCTTGTGGGAGGAATGTTTCAGTTTTTTTCTTCTTGCTATGTGGGTTGATTATATGACTCCGGAGAGATGTGTTCTCCAGAAGCCTTATCCATCTATTCCTATTTGGTGCTCACCTTGGTGTTAATTTATTCCTTGCTTTGCGTGCCTCTATGGAATGATTGTCGATGACAAACTGTTGCGCTCCCTACACCTGATAGTACTAGAGGTCTCCAACTCATTCTACCTACGGTTTCCTTTGCTTGGAAAGACAGTTACCATTAACTCATTTATGGCTTCGCAATGCTTGTGCTCTGGTCGGTAGTTGCTTTGTTCGATGCGTCCTTAGTTGAAAAGTCTCTTCTTGCTGGGTTATGCGAGGTCGGTTACCTAAGATTTCGAACCTGCCTTCTTTAATGGTTTAATTAATTATTTTGGTTGAATTAGGGTGGGTTCATAAATATTAATGTATGATTGGCTCACTGATCTCTGGATCTCGGTCTGTTTGTTTTTAAATTGTTCATACTTACCTTGACCGTCTTGTTCGTGTTTAGGTAAAACTGTTTAATTTGAGTATTGTATCTTGGTATATTGTTTTGTTTTGGGGATTGTGGTAAGGGTTCTCCGGTGGAGCATGTGAATAAGTTATTCTTCTTATAGCTCCCTGTATCGGTGAGAATCCTTGGTGGACGTTACGTCCATTCTTCTTATTCATCTCCAGCGTTAAAGTTTGGTTTATTGAACTATTAATATATTGAGGTAAGTACTGTTACCTTGCCATTTGTGTTCCATGTTCGGTGTATGGTGGGCTAAGATTACCTTGCCTGTGCCTATCTATTATGTATGGTAATCTTGTGTTTTTTTGGGTGCTGGTAGATAATTTTGTTCGAGGCTAGCTAGTTAGCCTAATTTGTTTTCTTGTGTAATTTAGGTTGGTGGTATGCTCTAGACCTCAGTCTATTGACAATATATCTAATTTATGTTTGCTTTATGAGATTTATGTTTTGTCTTTGGTTATTATTATTAAAAAAAACTTTCACCAATCTTGAGGTTCTTCCCCTTTTCCTTTCCCAGTTTGCTCGCGGTATCTTCGTATTGTCGGGCATTTAATCTGGTTTTCGAAAGGATGTAAGATGCTGCATTTCTTAAAACCTGGAACCCGAAAACTAGTACTTACTATGTTATGGTAATTTCAAGGTTTAATGTGGAATGTACAGCCGAGAGTGGTTGCTAGATTAAGTTAATTGTTGGAAGGAAACTCTATGGATGCATTGTGTATAATCTTTCACGAACTGTAATGGTGAAAATATCTTCTGCGTGTCATCATCACCGTGTATGGTATTGCAATCAAAATCAAAACCTATTGGGAACCGACTAAGTTTGAAGATGTGATTTGATTCAGACTATATATTGTGTACTTCTTGGAACTTATTATCTTTCATGCTCGATTTTTAAAACAGAAACTGTGGTGTATAATTCTTAAATGGATGTTTAGCGTAAGTTCCAAAGGTATTGAAAAATGGTGAACTCTGTGTTGACGATAAGTAATGCTGTTAGACATAATTTTAAAGTGGGACTAGACTTTAATCTACCTCCTGATATTATTTTGACTGATTGGATTTTTACTTCTTGGACATGTACTTGTGGTCGTTCGATTTGGACTGTGACGAAAAATTTAGCTTACTTCAGACCACTGTGCAGCGGATATGAAAGTTAATAGCCAAGCTTCGGGGGGAGAGGCTGACATGGAGATGTCATTATGTTATTTCTCCTTCTCTCAACATTTTCGACGTGGCCTATTGGCATGGAAATTGTATCAAACTAACTCTACCTTCGCGGTATTAATTTCAACTCTGTTTCTTGGTACTTCAAGTTTTACCTTTCCACTACTACTCTGTGTTGGCGCTCAAGTTTGAGCTCCTTGTACCTACTGACATCTGAACAGTGAGCTTGAACTACGTTGCTCCGCCCCTTGACCAATTAGAGTTCGCGCTGTGGAAGATAGTTCATCGCGTTTCTTGTGGGGGCCGAGAGTATTATTACTGAGGAGGAAGTGAAGTGAGATGCATCCACGCTTCTCGTCTCTCCTGTGTGAGCGTGTTTCCCAAGCCGAGATGGACGTAACTTGAAGAAAGGTGTAAGAGGACTTCTCCCTTTGCCCTCACTATATTTTGGATACTTCTATCAACGCGGGAGCTGTCCTAGTTTGTATACTTAATATAATCGTTTGCTTGGCTTCTTCAACCAGAAAGTAAGTTTTTAAAAATGGCATGGTGGCGTCATCAATAATTCAGAGAAGATTTTTCGGCTTTTCTAAGAATCTTATTCCCTTCAGCGTCGATCAATTCGAGTATTGGTTATGTGGTAATTGTGGACTCTAAATTTCTGAGAAAGAAAGATCTCGGCTCTTTTAAAAACTAAAATTAAAACCTTATTATTAACTTCATCTTATATTGTAACTTTTCGTGTGGTTGGTAAAAGGAAAATAATTTAAGATGTATCGGGGTGAAGTTTAAATATCTCAAGCTTATGTGGAAAATTTTTGGTACACCTTGTAAAGTTTAAATTTTGCAACCCTATCAAAACCATTTGAGTTCTAACCAAGTGGGCAGTAATTTATTTAATCTTTCTCTGTGTTGTTTCATAATCTTGCTTGCGTTCATGGTTCCTTAGTATTATTTTTCTTTTCCCTTGCCTGTTCGGACTTAGGTTTCCGTGGTTACCTTTTACCATGCTTGTTACATGGCGTTAGTGTGTTTCTATGACAACGTTTTTGTTTTGGATTGTTAAGTAATAGTGTAGAAATTTTTCCCTGATCGTGGATGCTGTTGTATTATTTGCCAACTACTTCCGTCTTAATGTGATGATATTTAATTCTGTTGGTGTTTCCTTTCCTTTGTGACCTGGTGGACGCGTTGGGCAATTTTAATTTTAATATCCGGTTATTTTCCTTTTTCCCCCGGGTATAACGTGTTGTGATTATTGTATCTCCACTTCTATTATTTAGTCCCTTGGAGAGAACTCTGTGGTTCTGAAGTGTTTTTCAAATAAGTACATTGTGAACTGATACTGGTTTCAAGCTATCATTTACTCTGATATGTCGAGGCCTCGCTTGTTTAGGAAGTTTACTTTTCTTATTTACCGGTGGTCGATCACCTTAAATTTTAAACCATGTTTATTTGGAATCTTAATTCAAGTTAATCTTTAACTTATTAATATTTCTTTCCTGCGTTGATAAATTATTTTTCTCAAACATTTTAAAAATGTATTTTACTAAATAAATTTCTTGGTTTTAGCTTCCCTACGAATGTGTTCTTCTTGGTACCAGGTAAGTTTTTCCTTCTACGGGTTTTAGATGACACTACTTCGCCTTTTATGGTAAGTTTCCAGTTCTTGTTTTGAGATGTTTAGTGTGACCCTAGTTACGCTTCCCGTTCGTGCTCTTTATTAACCTATTTGAGTACCTGCTAGTTTTTTTACTGCTCTTGACGTAGAGTTCTGGATTTGGTCTACGTTACGGGATTTTATTTACCATCCTTTATACTTCCTCAAGCGTAATTTCACCAACATCATTTCCTTCCTCCCCATGAGTTTGGTTGTTCGTGACGCCACCAGGAAGATTTTCCTTTTACGTTGAGAAGATTTTCAAAATATTCCCTCCACCTGCCCAGTGATTACTTGGGACCTATTGTGAGTTCACCTGAATTACCTAAAACACTGTTCATTTCCTTTATCTTTCCCTTCCTAAGATTCTTTATTATTGTCCAGAAAAGTATCCGTGCTGCTTGACCTAGCCTTTCCAGATTATTACCAAAATCTTCCCACGACTTCTTTTTGGATTCAGCAACTATATGTTTCGCTCTGTTTCATTCATCTACGTACAATTCCCAGTCTGCATCAGCTCTTGTTTGGAGCCATTTCTGATAAGCCTTCTTTTTCCGTTTATAAGCTGCTCTCAATTAATCATTCCACCAAGATGTTCAACTTTTCCCACCTTTACACACAGTCGTTCCTAGGCATTCCCTTGCTGTTTCTACTACAGCATCCCTGTATGCCACATATTCTCTTTCTATATCCTGATCCTGCATACTGTCCACTGTTCAAAACTTCTCACTAATCATATCCATGTACTTCTGTATAATTTTCTCGTTCTGAAGATTTTCTACTCTTATTCGTATTGTGACCGTATCGTCATGTACATACTTATTTAATAATTATTTGAGGCGGTGAAAACATTTGCTAAGCTCCCTTGTCCATATTACAGAAAGTTGCATGAGGTTGCACCTGTTTGCACAACGCCTCTAACTTGGTAAACACGAGTCTGTCATAGCTGGAGGAATCCCCAGATAGAGAGCTATGAAAAATTACAAGAAAAGAAAGCCAATACTAATAACTTCGCCCGCTAAAAATGGCCGAAACACGGCAATGCCAACGTCCAAGCTTGATTTGTATGGTAAGATTTACAAATATGCATAACAATGAGTAAGGGAAACCTCGGCATATGTTTTCATTAGAGACCTCTGCCAAAATTCGATTTGTTTATAATATGTTAGCATGTGGAAAAATGCGCTACCATCTGATTATATAATCACTAGTAGCGTACCCACACCAACTAAGTACGCAGACTCCTCACGGGGGATGCCCGTAAAGGCATCATTTTAGATAATAAATTTTAAATAAACCGCCGATCGATGCGTTTTCCGCACATAACAAGAGTACTTAAGAGTCTGAGTCACATATTTGAGCGCATTACCGATGCCATACAACATGTAGAACCACTAATTTTAAAAAATATGGTGGGGACTGACCGCCGTCTATTGTGTGTGTAGAGGTAATGTTATAAAAGGGGCAGCCATGATGACACAATATCCACTTGACGCGAAAGATTGAAGGCGGACCCACGGTTCGCTGGTGTTCTGACGTTACCCGAATTTGGGAGTGATAATATACATCTTGCAAATACGCGGTGTGAAAGACCTTGTCCAAGTGATAGTATTGAAAGTATTTAAGTAACGTGACCGTGAGAACTGTGTTACACTTTTGAAAAAAAATTGTTCTTGAGTGACGCAACTTATTTCAACGTCATTAGATTTGTTACAGTGAAGAAGACGACCCTGGGATTATGAACGTGCTCAGCAGGAAGAGAAGTGGATTCGAGCCTGTGATCCACGTCAGTGCCATGAGAGGCTAAGCGACAATAAGGGCCTTTTCCTGGGCCCGAACCGTGGATTTCACGATATGATAATAAGTGCAGAAAATATACATTTTTACCTAAATAAATGCACGGTTATGTAATATGTAGATCACATACATTAGGTTAGTAATGTAAATTGCATGTATTCCAGAATTAGAGAGAGAGAAGTTGTGAGTGGTCTTCATTTCGTTTATATATTAATCTAGATGGGAATTGAAAATCTATTATTTGGGCTAAATTTTCGGTCCTGAAAAATATAATTTTAATGTATTACATGTACGTAATTTAATAGAAAAATATCAGTAAGTATGAGAGTTCCTTACATTAGGTGGGAAAAATGTACATATATACATACATTATCATTATAGACTGTTATGCCTTTCAGCGTTCAGTCTGCAAGCCTCTGAGAATTTACTAAACGTCGCCACAATCCTCGATTTGCAACTAGTGTTGTGGCCTCATTTAGTTCTATACCTCTTATCTTTAAATCGTTAGAAACCGAGTCCAACCATCGACGTCTTTGTCTACCTCTACTTCTCTTACCCTCCATAAAAGAGTCCATTATTCTCCAAGGTAACCTATCCTCCTCCATTCGCCTAACACGACCCCACCACCGAAGCCGGTTTATGCGTACAGCTTCATCCATCGAGTTCATTCCTAAATTAGCCTTTATCTCCTCATTCCGAGTACCCTCCTGCCATTGCTCCCACCTGTTTGTACCAGCAATCATTCTTGCTACTTTCATGTCTGTTACTCCAACTTATGAATAAGGTATCCTGAGTCCACCCAGCTTTCGCTCTCGTAAAGCAAAGTTGGTCTGAAAAAAGACCGATGTAAGGATAGTTTCGTCTGGGAGCTGACTTCCTTCTTACAGAATACTGTTGATCGCAACTGCGAGCTCACTGCATTAGCTCTACTACACCTTGATTTAATCTCACTTACTATATTACCATCCTGGGAGAACACACAACCTAAATGCTTGAAATTATCGACCTGTTCTAGCTTTGTATCACATATCTGACATTCAATTCTATTGAATTTCTTACCTACTGACATCAATTTAGTCTTCGAGAGGCTAATTTTCATACCATACTCATTGCACCTATTTTCAAGTTCCAAGATATTAGACTGCAAGCTTTCGGCACAGTCTGCCATTAAGACGAAGTCGTCAGCATAGGCCAAACTGCTTACTACATTTCCACCTAACTGAATCCCTCCCTGCCATTTTATACCTTTCAGCAGATGATCCATGTAAACTACGAATAGCAAAGGTGAAAGATTACAGCCTTGTCTAACTCCTGTAAGTACCCTGAACCAAGAACTCATTCTACCATCAATTCTCACTGAAGCCCAATTGTCAACATAAATGCCTTTGATTGATTTTAATAATCTACCTTTAATTCCATAGTCCCCCAGTATGGCGAACATCTTTTCCCTCAGTACCCTGTCATATGCTTTCCCTAGATCTACGAAACATAAACACAACTGCCTATTCCTCTCGTAGCATTTTTCAATTACCTGGCGCATACTGAAAATCTGATCCTGACAGCCTCTCTGTGGTCTGAAACCACACTAGTTTTCATCCAACTTCCTCTCAACGACTGATCGCACCCTCCTTTCCAAGATGCCAGTGAATACTTTGCCTGGTATACTAATCAATGAGATACCTCGATAGTTGTTGCAATCCTTCCTGTTCCCTTGCTTATAGATACGTGCAATTACTGCTTTTGTCCAATCTGAAGGTACTTTACCAACACTCCACGCTAATTTTACTACTCTATGAAGCCATTTCATCCCTGCCTTCCCACTATACTTCACCATTTCAGGTCTAATTTCATCTATTCCTGCTGCCTTATGACAATGGAGTTTATTTACCATCCTTTTCACTTCCTCAAGCATAATTTCACCAACATCATTTTCCTCCTCCCCATGAGCTTGGCTGTTCGCCACACCACCATGATGATTTCCTTTTACATTGAGAAGATGTTGAAAATATTCCCTCCACCTCTCCAGTGATTCCCTGGGATCTATTATGAGTTCACCTGAATTACTCAAAACATTGTTCATTTCCTTTTTCCCTCCCTTCCTAAGATTCTTTATTACTGTCCAGAAAGGTTTCCCTGCTGCTTGACCTAGCCTCTCTAGGTTATTACCAAAATCTTCCCATGACTTCTTTTTGGATTCAACAACTATTTGTTTCGCTCTGTTTGTTTCATCTACGTACTAATCCCTGTCTGCCTCGGCCCTTGTTTGGAGCCATTTCTGATAAGCCTTCTTTTTACGTTTACAGGCTGCTCTCACTTCATCATTCCACCAACATGTTCGCCTTTTCCCATCTTTACACACAGTTGTTCCTAGGCATTCCCTTGCTGTTTCTACTACAGCATCCCTGTATGCCACCCATTCACTTTCTATATCCTGAACCTGCTTACTGTCTACTGTTTGAAACTTCTCACTAATCATATCCATGTACTTCTGTCTAATTTCCTCGTCCTGGAGATTTTCTACCCTCATTCGTTTGCAGACAGATTTCACTTTCTCTACCCTAGGCCTAGAGATACTTAGTTCACTACAGATCAGATAGTGGTCTGTATCATCGAAAAATCTCCTCGCTACAATAGAAACACTCCGCGTGACATTGCCCTGAAGATAAGCCGAGACTCTTTATATACCGAATCGCGACTCAAATGATTAAAATAACAATGCACCTCCACAATGTAAGGTCTTTCACACGGAAAAATGACATTATTGTTCTGAAAGGTCACATTATAACAGAAAGAATTGCATAGTTTCTAAAATTATGTTTTAAACTTCATTTTGAAGTAAAATCTTAAACTGGAATAGACCAAGTCTGTTACTATACACATAATACCAACCTTGGGCTCTTCTGAGATTTTATTACTCATTTTATAATTATTCAATTTGGAATAATAACAATAAAATGTTATTTGCTTTACTCCCACTAACTAATTTTACGGTCTTCGGAGACGCCGAGGTGCCGGAATTTAGTCCCGCAGGAGTTCTTTCACGAGCCAGTAAATCTACGCACACGAGGCTGTCGTATTTGAGCACCTTCAAATACCACCGGACTGAGCCAGGATCGAACCTGCTAAGTTGGGGTTAGAAGGCCAGCGCCTTAACCGTCTGAGCCAATCAGGTACCGCATGCTTTAGGTATACATAGAATAACAATTTTAAACTGTTTTTAAATTTAGTTAATCATTTTATAATTATTCACATTAGTTGCTGTGCATTTAACGGAAAAGATTATGGCTTTTAATACCATTGTAAGCGCGTAATGGAGAAGGAAACGCTGTATATTACCGGTACTGTATGCTGCTACTACAATATTGTGCATCATATATTTATCATACTGTACGTTGTACATCTGCTCATTGAATATTTCATGAACCTCATATTTTATCTGTATCAGAACGTCGAACATTTTAGTCAGTGAATTAGACTTAGCTATGAAACGTGGTTCATGTTCCACCACGCCATCGCGAAGCACTTTTTCTCTTGCATTCCGAGACGGAAGTGCGCCGTGTGTCGAAATGCGCTGCCGTATGAAACATTCAGCAGTGACATGTCTATTATTAAAACAGTATTTAAGCCACACGAGGCGGAATAATTCAAGCTTATTGCATTTTAAGTTGTACAGATATATTCACAATATAAAACTGGGAATGTCTCATCTTCTTCTCTTCTACAATATCCTCATCGTATGTCGGCTGTCATCTGGGCGATCTGACTCTTGTCCTCAGCAAGTTGGACAAGGTGGGGGTACCAAGTCCATGCCATTCTCGCACAGTCCGTACCCAATATTTTCTCCTTCTTCCCCTACACCTCTTTCCCTAAAGTGTATCTTTGAGATAAACTGAAGGAGGTCATTTATTTATTTGTGACAGTCGCATAATACAGTAAAAATTACAAGAAAGTTTATACATATTACAGTGGTGCTGCCTAGTGCCAGATACGAGCACTAGTATCAGGTGGATGTTCTACTTTACGTTGTCCCAATTCGCAGTCTGTTTAAAGACTTCCATGTCGTCCAGGACTCTTCGTAGTCACGGAGCAACTTCTATTCAAGTTTCAGAAGTTTTCAGGCAATCTGGATGAGCAGCCCTACCTGATCATGTCGAAGCATTGTGAGAGAGGAGTTTTGCCACGGAGTTGGCACAGTGATACTTGCAAAGTGTGGCCACAGGTACATAGGTGTGTCACTGTGTTCCTGTACTTCTCCCATCCTCTCGACCTGCAATTTTCAAGATGCTTCTTCATTCCTCACGTGAAAAGCACGGGTCTGGTTTTTGATGGATTTGGTTTTAACTTATTATTCTCTAAACATATAAACCACTGCACTACCTCATAATTTCGAATGATATTGATTCTGATATTGTATGTGACCTCCAGCTCGGAGTACTGTAGCCCCACATCTCAAAAGATGGTGTTCAGGCCTCAACGAACATTAAGACAGGAGATACACAACGCCGAAGTATACATGGACGGAGAAAATGAAGTCCCTGTTACAGAGGATTTAAATAATTCTCTTAAAGGCAGTTCTTGGGATCCAGTTTCAACAGGACTGCTCAAGCTGTGATCAAGTACGCAGGTGAGAGACCTAATGTACTGGACTTGCTTTAGTGATGTGCCAGCTACTCTCAACTTTATAGGTTGAATGACATGTTTTCATACGATCATTAAGTTAGTGTTTTCGTGTTTAAACGCACAACTCTGTTTGACCATACAGTTCGCTAATATCTGTGGACCTTCAGCACTTATTGCAAACCGAAAGGTATCATCCGCATATGGCAGATTATTTATTACAATTCCTTTAACAATACTTATATCAGAAAAGCACCCTTTCGTAGAAGTTATTGAAGAGGAGTGGAGTTATAACAGAGCCTTGCCTCATCCCTTGCTTTATTTCAATAGCACAGGCGTTGGTGTTACCAACCTTAACAGTTGCGGACTGATTTTAATTCAGGTTGGCAACGGTTCGTATATCTTTTCCATTCAGACAAATATCATATAGTACAGTCAATTAACCATGTAACCAAAGAAGTCTCTGGACAACTGGGAATAAAGCAGCACCAAGATGAATTAGTCTCTTCTGCAAAAAAACTTCCTGTCTTTCATGAACATATATACCTTGATCATGACCAAAGATTTCTAGTGTAATGTGGAATCCGAACCAGGGGATGCCTTCATTTCATAACTCCCAAAATCCGTGGCCAGAACTCCAACCGCAGCCAGCTCAGCGACAATGACACTAGGCTATCATGCCCCCTGATCTATATCGTCAGATTAAGTCAGCAATGCCCTTATGATAGGAACATCAGTCCTGGTCGAAATGGGCCTCTGCTTTGTGTCAAAATTGGATGTATTCATTTAAGGCACCACATGGATGGTCCACTGAAGGAACACTAGCAATGTGATAGAAAGGAAGGTCTCAAAAGTAGAACTATTAGGCAGTACTATATGGCTGATAAAGCAGGCATGAGGCAGTTTCTAAAAAGTAACTATGATCGATGGAAAATGGTAAATAAAAATGTAAACAGACTCTGGGATGGGTTTAAAGAAATTGTTGAGGAATGCGAAAACAGGTTTGTACCTTTAAGGGTGGTAAGGAATGGTAAAGACCCACCTTATTATAATAGAGAAATAAAGGGACTAAGAAGGAGGTGCAGACTGGAAAGAAATAGAGTTAGAAATGGCTGTGGAAGTAAGGAGAAATTGAAGGAACTTACTAGAAAATTGTATCTGGCAAAGAAGGCAGCTAAGGATAACATGATGGCAAGCATAATTGGCAGTCATACAAATTTTAGTGAAAAATGGAAGAGTATGTATAGGAATTTTAAGGCAGAAACATGTTCCAAGAAGGACATTCCAGGAATAATTAATGAACAAGGGGAGTGTGTATGTGAGGATCTTCAAAAGGCAGAAGTATTCAGTCAGCAGTATGTAAAGATTGTTGGTTACAAGGATAATGTCGAGATAGAGGATTAGACTAAGGCCAAAGAAGTAATAAAATTTACATATGATAACAATGACATTTACAATAAGATACAAAAGTTGAAAACTAGAAAACCGGCTGGAATTGATCAGATTTCTGGGGATATACTAAAGACAATGGGTTGGGATATAGTACCACATCTGAAGTACTTATTTGATTATTGTTTGGTAGGAGGAGCTATACCAGATGAATGGAGAGTTGCTATAGTAGCTCCTGTGTATAAAGGAAAGGGTGATAGACATAAAGCTGAAAATTACAGGCCAGTAAGTTTGACATGCATTGTATGTAAGCTTTGGGAAGGCATACTTTCTGATTATATTAGACATGTTTGTGAAATTAATAACTGGTTCGATAGAAGGCAATCGGGTTTTAGGAAAGGTTATTCCACTGAAGCTCAACTTGTAGGATTCTAGCAAGGTATAGCAGATATCTTGGATTCTGGAGGTCAAATGGACTGTATCGCGATTGACCTGTCTAAAGCATTTGATATGGTGGATCATGGGAGACTACTGGCAAAAATGAGTGCAATTGGACTAGACAAAAAAGTGACTGAATGGGTTGCATTATTTCTAGAAAATAGATCTCAGAGAATTAGAGTGAGTGAAGCTTTATCTGACCCTGTAATAATTAAGAGGGGAATTCCTCAAGGCAGTATTATCGGACCTTTATGTTTTCTTATATATATAAATGATATGAGTAAAGGAGTGGAATCGGAGGTAAGGCTTTTTGCGGATGATGTTATTCTCTATAGAGTGATAAATAAGTTACAAGATTGTGAGCAACTGCAACATGACTTCGAAAATGTTGTGAGATGGACAGCAGGCAATGGTATGTTGATAAACGGGGTTAAAAGTCAGGTTGTGAGTTTCACAAATACAAAAAGTCCTCTCTGTTTTAATTACTGCGTTGATGGGGTGCAGGTTCCTTTTGGGGATCATTGTAAGTATCTAGGTGTTAATATAAGGAAAGATCTTCATTGGGGTAATCACATAAATGGGATTGTAAATAAAGGGTACAGATCTCTGCACATGGTTATGAGGGTGTTTAGGGGTTGTAGTAAGGATGTAAAGGAGAGGGCATATAAGTCTGTGGTAAGACCCCAACTAGAGTATGGTTCCAGTGTATGGGACCCTCACCAGGATTACCTGATTCAGGAACTGGAAAAATCCAAAGAAAAGCAGCTCGATTTGTTCTGGGTGATTTTCGACAAAAGAGTAGCGTTACGAAAATGTTGCAATGTTTGGGTTGGGAAGAATTGAGAAAAAGAAGAAGGGCTGCTCGACTAAGTGGTATGTTCCGGGCTGTCCGCGGAGAGATGGCGTGGAATGACATTAGTAGACGTATAAGTTTGAATGGCGTTTATAAAAGTAGGAAAGATCACAATATGAAGTTGGAATTCAAGAGGACAAACTGGGGCAAATATTCATTTATATGAAGGGGAGTAAGGGATTGGAATAACTTACCAAGGGAGAGGTTCAATAAATTTCCAATTTCTTTGAAATAATTTAGGAAAAGCCTAGGAAAACAACAGATAGGGAATCTGCCACCTGGGCGACTGCCCTTAATGCAGATCAGTATTGATTGATTGATATGGAGCTACAGGACGAGACCAAGAGAATTTAGAGTTTTGTGTACATGTGTTGGAAGGAAGATATTTTAAGATGTAGATGTCCTTGGTGATGCGGGTAGTCACTTCACCACTGTCCGCTCCTTAAACTCGAGAGCTTCCTGAACTCTTTGAGATTGTCGGTTTAGTCTTTCACGGCCGGTGTCTTTGCTGTATGCCGTGGTCGAATTGCGTTATTAGTTGCCTATGTCCCACCGAAAACTGAGCGAGGCATTCCCAGGAATCCGGTCCGTATGAACGTCAGTAGTGTACTGAAGGCAGTGTTGCCAACTGTACATCCTAAAATATTGCTAAATTCGTTGATGAAAGTCTCTAAAAATAGCCAAATTTTTGTCAAAGTCGCTAATAAATGTCGCTAACATAAAATTACCAATTAACATGAATAAAATGGACATACCTATGCAGAAAAAGTATTCCATCTTCATCGTCTTCCATTTCCTCCTCAGAAAACGATGTAGCCTGTGAAGTGGAAGGTTGCTGAGTTGTCGATGGAGCAGGTAATAGTTCAGCAGTTGTTGAATAAGCATTTTTAATTCCTATCTTCCTGACGACCTTCTCTGGAATTTCGTTGAAATGGCAGGTTTTTCCCAGGCACATAAGCGCATTCCTGATGTGCCAAGATGGATGCTGCTGTTTCGACTTTCATTCTGTTTCTCAATTTAGATTTCACAAAACCAAGTTTACTAAAGAGCCTTTCTACTTCGGCATTTGAATGCGTGAGAGCCAAAATTTTCATAGCAAAAGTAGTTAGTATCCTGAAGGGATTTTGTCTTGCCGAATCACCATACTGTAACACCTCTACCCAGAAATCTGTGGTATTTGAAACTTGACTCCATTTTATTGCGTTTAAATTACGCCACTGATTCTCAATGTGATCTATATCTGAGATACTGCAACCCATATCTTACGCTAACTCAAATATTGGGTTTTTGACAACATTCAGACAGATTTTAATAGAAAGGAGAGCCATTTTTCTTAGGTTTTGAAAATTGTTCGGTAGCCTATTTTTTAGTTCTGTAATTAGCTTTTTCGTGAAGTTAATACTGCGGCCCCTAACCACTTCTACCTTTTCTACTGATAGAGTTTCCGCCAGTTTTTCGAACTCGTCACCCAGATAGGATTTGGGGTCCACGTAGCTATCAATCACATTTGATGGAGAAAACAGATCAAATCGAGCAGTTGGGTTTAGGATTTTCCTTCCTAAAATCTGTATACGATTCGTGAGATCATCAAGTAAACGAGTGGGGTCTGCATTTTCAGATTCAAATACTCTATTTTTTGACCTCATGCAGAATACTTTTTAGGTAAGTCATGAACAATCTGTTTGATAAATCAGAGTACATTTGGAATAACATCTCTGAAGTATAACTCTTTTCTTGTGTCCTTACTATATCGAAATGTAATTTGAGCTCATCCCACTGTTCAACAATTCGCCGCATTGTAAATTTGCTTTTAAATGCACTGTTTCTTGCTGGAATGAGCGATACAAAGGTAACTTTCACGGACAATGAAGTCAGCATACGCGGCAATGTGTCTTCCGTAGCATGAGAAACAGCTAGCTGTATGGAATGACACACGCACCTAATCATTTTCAAATGAGGAATATTAAACTCTTTTTCATAAGTTCACATACCCCATTGTTCAGCCCAGTGTTCACGGAAGCGTTGTCTACACCTATACCTAACAAATTAGCAGGCTTCAGTTGCTGTAAGAATATTCCTGGTGCTGTGCCATTTAGTAAGTCTAGCAAACCTAAAAATCTTGATACTATCCTTTTCATACTGTCGCTGAAGTAACGAATTATGACACCTAACAACTTGGTAACGGATATATCTGTCTCCTCATCTATTATTAAACTGTAACCCTGATCGCCAATATCAGAAACCATGTCCTCAACAAAATGTGGTGCTAGTACATGTTTTATTACTTCAGTATATTTTGTTCTGTGTAAACGGAGATCTGCTGCTTTAGAACGATCGCCAAAATTTTTAACACACAGTTCTGACAAGTGATCTACAGTCAACAATGAGCAGTGCTCTGCAATAAACAATGCCAAACTTCCTTCAGTCCTAGCAGTACTTATGTTTACTTTTGTAAACGGTATTTTTTTCTGCAGTGGTGAGGTAAACGGCCCTGATCGCATTTTATGTTTCTGAGTTTTAGAATGTTTCTTTAAATCATTATATTTAGCATACAGTTCTGTTTTGCAGTAGATGCAGTAGGCTTTGGACTTACCAGAATCTACCGGTATAACCATTTAAACTGATGTTCCCAGTCTTTACGGTAGTTTTCCTGATACTTTGGCTTACCCATGGTGTTGAGCAAAAAATAAAAACACAGTTCACAAACAAGAAAATACGAAAATGAATATTTGAAATCGCACGTGTAAATTTGCGTAAATGCACCTAACAAACCATGAATGACTTCAAGAAGAAACACAGATCACAACAGAACTTATTATTAAACTGATAGCTGCGAAGAGACCGATTCATTTTCTTAGCGCGCGCGCCTGAATCACCTCCGTCCGCTGTGTAATGTTACGCGTAACTAAGAGGCCAAAAAAAAAATCGAATGACTGACTAATCTACTGCGTTAATACTGTATCAACGCTGTCTGTGCAACTCCCAGTGCCTACACATGATGTCATCCAGCAGATAAGAAGAGGAATTGCCGAAGGATGTCATAATGTGATTATAAAATCACAAGAAATGATATACAAGGAAGTCAGATTGAAAAATAACCGGTCATAAACATTCACGTACTGAACTGCAGTTTATTCCGTTAAATTGATAATAATTTTATTAAACTATGAAATTCACCAGTTTTCCCTCTAAAGTGCTTGAATAATCCCCAGAAAAGTCGCTAATCGGAAAAATAAAATTTTGTCGCTAACAAGGTTCCCGAATTCCCTAGATTTAGCGACTTGTCGCTGAAGTTGGCAACAATGACTGAAGGTGTGGCATCCAGTAAATAGAAGAGCAATCCGAAGCGGCAAGAAATTTATCTGAAAGGAAACATAAAACACATTGTTGGTGTAGCTCCGAAGAAGTAGCAACATGAAACTGCCGTGAAAGTGGGAAACTGGCAACGCCTGTGGCCGTCGTGTGGAATGACGTGTTCCTACAAGCTGTGGCTCAGCTTACCTCGCCTTTCCGTTATGTATAACAGAGGGAGGACTGTTCACTACTCGGCCATGTGTACATATTTCAATCTGCACTCAACATACAACAGCCACACCCAGAAATCTCCTGAGCTGTGTAGTGATTACCTTCCTCATGACGGAACTCCAACGTGAGTAACAATTAGCCAAGTCTACTCCATATCTTCGTGACGTGATGATGATGATGATTGTTGTTTAAAGAGGCCTAGCATCTAGCTCCTTGGCCCCTAATGATACGAAATGTAAAAACAATTTAAAAGTCCAAATATTCAACCTCTGACCAGAATTCATATCTTGATTGTGAATAATGAATGGACGAATACGAAAGCAAGATAATCATCGGATCCAACTCACATTATTGAATATTAAAAATAATTTCAATAATCAATCCTACGAATACAAAAATAAACACGACGAAGAACAATTATTATGAACTTAAAAACAATCAGCGGATCCGGTCCGCAATGGCCCACCTTCCCAGAAGCTAACTTATAACAATGGTATATACTGACCAAGGAGCTGCTTCCAAAGCACATCCCTGAATCGATTATGCTTTTTGTCTAAAGAGGTCGAAAATCTAGCTGAACGGCCCCTCATAAAGGTACCTATCGCTGGTAAAGGAGAACCATGGTATTTCTCAAAAGTAACGTAAACTTTCGGTGTTCCACACATAAGGACGCAACCCATAGGCAACGCAAACCCATGGTGTTCCCCACATAGTGGGTACTATTCAGAGGGACCCGTTCTACCCCGCGGTATTCCTTGACATAGTGAATAGTAATCACAGTGACCCGTACTATACTGTGGTGTTACCCACATAGTTGGTACTAATCACCGGGACCCGTATTATCCCGCGGTGTTCCTCACACTGCGGTACTAATGAGAGGTAAAACCCACACACGTGGTGTTCCTCACATAATGGGCATTAATGAGAAGTAAAACCCAGACCCGTAGTGTTCCTCGGAGGCAAACCCAAAATGTTCCTCATACAGTTGTACAAATCTCAGGGAACAGTACTATCCGTGGTGTTGTTCACATAGTTGTACGAATGACAGGTAAACCCCAGACCCGTGGTGTTCCTCGGAACGCAAACCCATTGTGTTCATCACATAGTGGGTACTAAACACAGGGACACGTACTATCCTGTTGTGTTCCTCACATAGTGGGTACTAATGACAGGTAAATCCCAGACACGCGATGTTCCACGGAACGCAAAACCATGGTATTCCTCTCATAGTTACTAATCACAGGTACCCGTACAATCCCGTTGTGTTCCTCACATAGTGGTACTAATGACAGGTAAAACCCAGACCCGCGGTGTTTCATGGAACGCGGATCAATGCCGTTCCTCACATAGCCGTACTAATCACAGGGACCCGTAATACACCGTGGTATCCTCGGAAAGAGAACCATCGTGTTCCTCACATAATTGTACAAATCTCAGGGACCCGTACTATACCATGGTGTTCCTCTCATAGTGGTAATAATCACAGGGACCCGCACTATACCTTAGCGTTCCTCATATAGTGTTACTAACCACAAGGAACCGTGGTATTTCGTGGTGTTCATCAAACAATGGAAACTAAGTACTGGATCCCGTAATATTCCGTGGTGTACCTCACATTGTGGTACTAATCACAGGGACCCGTACTATCCCGTTGTGTTCCTCACATAGTGCGCACTAATCACAGGGTCCCGTACAATCCCGTGGTGTACCTCACATTGTGGTACTAATCACAGGGACCCGTACTATCCCGTTGTGTTCCTCACATAGTGCGCACTAATCACAGGGTCCCGTACAATCCCGTGGTGTTCCTCATATTGTGGTACTATTCATAGGGACCCGCACTATCCCGCGGTGTTCCTCACAAAGTGGGTACTAATGACAGGTGACACCCAGACCCATGGTGTTCCTGGGAACGCGAATCCCCGGTGATCGTCACATAGTTGTACAAAACTCAGGGACTCGTACTATCCCGTAGTGTTCCTCACATAGTGGGAACTAATGACAGGTAAACCCCAGACCCATGGTGTTCCTCGGAACGCAATCCCATGGTGTTCCTCACATAATGCGTACTAGAGTAGAACGCAGCCCGGAAGGCGGTTTCGTTGCGCAGAGAGAGACAGAAGTATGAGGTGCAGTGATGCCAATTTGGCTACTCATAACAGCATGTATGTGTAAACATGTTTTCATCTAGTTATATCTTTAATTCCAAAGCGAATACCTATATTTTTTGTGGGCTTAAAATTTTCCTGAAAATCCGAATTAATTTTTAACACCAAACCGCGAGAAAGTATTGATGGAAATTTTCGAGATATTAAAGAATTAAATGGAAGTTGAGAGAAATGAAGGCGCAGTGCAGAGAGCATAACAGCATGAATGTGTAAACATTTTTTCATCCAGTTATTTCTTGAATTCCAAAGCGATGACCTATATTTTTCGTGAGCTTAAACGTTTCCTAAAAGTCCAAATTAAATTTTAACATCAAACCCCTTCGAAAGTGTTTAGGAAAATTTTCGAGATATTAAGGAAGGTAAATGTAAGGTGAGAATAATGAAAGGCGAAGGGCAGAGAGCATAACAGCATGAATGTGTTAACATTTTCTCATCCAGTTATTTCTTGAATTCCAAAGTGATGACCTATATTTTTGTGGGCTTAAAAGTTTCCTAGAAGTACAAATTAATTTTTAACATCAAACCCCGAGAAAGTGTTGAGGGAAATTTTCGAGATATTAAGGAAGGTAAATGTAAGATGAGAATAATGAAAGGTGAAGTGCAGAGACCATAACAGCATGAATGTGTAAACATTTTTCTTCCAGTTATATCTTGAATTCCAAAGCGATGACCTATATTTTTCGTGGGCTTAAACGTTTCCTAAAAGTCCAAATTCATTTTTAACATCAAACCCTGCGAAAGTGTTGGGGAAAATTTTTGAGATATTAAGGAAGGTGAATGGACGGTCCAGTTTCAATGCCGTAGGATATTCGCCGTTTTTATACATATCAAATATTGTTGTACGCAGAACATTTTTATTGAAATCATCGAGGATCGTCACGGGCTTCTTCCTCTAAGGGTTCTTCTCTGGCGACCTGAACACCGCATTATTTTTATTTCCGAAGCTTGTTGTATCCTCTGTACTGTTCGCAGGCCGATACCACACGCGAGTGCTGTCTTCTTTTGAAGCGTGGCAACATGGCGTTCTTCACCTTCTCCGCCTATGAACGCCTGCTGCTGCATGCTTACAAAATACAAATACACGTTAAATACTATTTCCCTCGCCTGTCGACGGAATACTTGTCTTTTTGCTCTTCCTAGATCTATCGTACACACGCAAATAGTTCCCTAATTCGTAGAAAAAAATTAAATGTCGTACGGCTTTTAGTGCCGGGATATCCCAGGACGGGTTCGGCTCGCCAGGTGCAGGTCTTTCTATTTGACTCCTGTAGGCGACCTGCGCGTCGTGATGAGGATGAAATGATGATGAAGACAACACATACACCCAGCCCCCGTGCCATTGGAATTAACCAATTAAGGTTAAAATCCCCGACCCGGCCGGGAATCGAACCCGGGACCCTCTGAACCGAACGCCAGTACGCCAACCGTTCAGCCAACGAGTTGGACCACTAATTCGTTGATTATGATATTTCTAAATAAAACTCGAAACATTCACTCGTGACCCGCACAAACAGGCACCTCTTACTGAATGTTACTTAACTGATTCTATTGGCTCAGCGGAAAACGCGTCATAGTACAAAGTGCGTGAATGTTACTGCGCAACCCTCTTCAAACCGCCTTCCGGGCTGCGTTCTACTCTAATGACAGGTAAAACCCAGACACGTGGCGACCCTAGGAATACAAACCCATGGTTTTCCTTACGAAACTGTGCATATCTCTGCGACCCGTACTATGCCGTGGGGTTCCTCACAGAGTGAGAATTAATCCCAGGAACCCGTACTATCCGGTGGTGTTCCTCACATAGTGGGTACTAATGACAGGTAAATCCCAGACCCGTGATTTTCCATGGTGTTCCTCATATTGTGGTACTAATGACAGGTGAACACCAGACCCGTGGTTTTCCCAGGAACGCAAATCCATGGTATTCATCACATAGTTATACAACTCTCAGTGACACGAACTATACAGGGGTGTTCCTCACAAAGTGGATACTAATCACAGGGACCCGTTCTATCCCGCGGTTTTCCTCGGAATGAAAACCCATGGTGTTCCTCACATAGTTGTACAAATCTCAGCGACACGCACTATACAGGGGTGTTCCTCACAAAGTGGGTAGTAATCACAGGGAAATCCTAGACCAGTGGTGTTACATGCAACGCAGACCCATGATGTCCCTCACATAGCGTAACTAATCACAGGGACCCGTACTCTCCCATGGTGTTCATCACATATTGGTACTAATCACAGGGACCTGTACTATCCCGTGGTGTTCTTCATATAGTGCGTACTAATGACAAGTAAAACACAGTCCAGTGGTGATCCTGAGAACGCGAGCCCATGGTGTTCGTCACATAGTTGTACAAGTGTCACGGACTCGCACTATCTCGTGGTGTTCCTCACATAGTGGGTACGAATGACAGGAAAATCCCAGACCCTTGCTGTTCCTCGGAACGCAATCCATGGTGTTCGTCACATAGTTGTGCAAATCTGAGGGACCCGTACATTCCCGTTGTTTTCCTCACATAGTGGGTACTAATGACAGATAAAACCTAGACTTCAGATGTTCCTTGGAATGAAACCCATGGTGTTCGTCATATAGTTGTACAAATCTCTGGGACTCGTACTATCCCGTGGCGTTCCTCGGAACGCACACCCATGTTTCGACAACCAGATGCTGAAACACCCGAGCGACGTTAGCTTCTTTTATCTCCCTGAGATCCTCTAACCGAATCTAGGCAAAGGGTTAGCCTCCGTCATAGTGATGGGTACAGTGATCCTCTAACAGACCCATGGTATTCCTCAGTTTGTGGTACTAATCACAAGGATAGTGGAACTAAGCACAAGTAATTTGGTTCAAAATTCAGCATCCCTTGGTCTCGTCTTCCACGCACAGAGATCTGTGTGTTTGGTCCGCGAGAGCTATATTATTTCGCTCAGGTCGACTGGAAAGCCAGGTAAGACCCCCTACACGTCACCTGGGACGCAGCACGTGGGAGTAACACCTCTCCCCATGCTACGGCAGCGTAGTAGGTTCGTGGATAATCTGCTGTTACTTGATGTCGTGTGTCCCCTCTCTCTTACAACTGCCAATGGCTGCCATACAGAAAAGCCGCATAAGATGACTAGACTCTAATTCTTCTGACCGTAACATTTTGAAGTCTGTTGGTGAGGTTTACCATTTTCCACGAGCTGGTGGGCACTCTGTTTAGCTGTAACATTCGCATGACCCTCTGTAACTGGTTGGTTACAACTCAGACGTTTAAGAAACCTCCAGCCTTTCTGGCTACCCTTCCTTAGATCAATCTCCCCATCGCTCCTGTTATTAGATATCGCTTTTAAGAAACATTCCTCAGCTTGGACGGTATCGGATCTCAAATGATCGTTGTCAAAGAGATCACGATAGTTTCTCAATATTTCAATAGTTTTTGTATATAGTGTTCACCGTCAGCGAATTGAGATACGGGAAAAAACTTCACGATATTTACATAATCATCACATTAAGGAAAATGCTCCATATTCAAAATGTTCTCGTGTAGTGAAATAATACATTTCCCCAATCAGCCTTCTTAAAATGACATCATCTTCGAAAAGGCACTCAGATTCTAACGATTTAAAGGTAAGATGTATTGAACTAAGACGAGACCACAGAACTAGTTGCAAACAGAGGATTTGTGGTGGCGTTTTGTAAATTCACAGAGGGTCGCAGACTGAACGATGAAAGGCATAAAAGTCTGTAATGAAGATGTATGTATGAAAACGAACTGTCTGCGGTCAGATTGCAGCCTATATCTGGCATATAACAGGACGATGAGGGATTGTTTGCCTCAATGATTTCACTGAAAACCGAGATGTGTGTTTGCTTACGCAGATACTGTAATTTAACATCTGGATAATATCCATCCTCCACCTCGCAGTGTTCAATGATACTGGAAGTTTGTTATCATGCTGTAGAATTAGATTGCACGAATCTGTCCATTCTACGCCAGCCTCTCCTCTTTCGTCGGTACCTGGGTAGCCCCATGTTGTATTACGACTGTTGATATCACCAACCACAAACTTCACATATTGATGCTGGAAGGCTCCACAAGTCAAAATACAGTACCTGGTGGCTTATTAATTGAGCTCTACTGTGAGAGTCTCAATGTCATCACGGGAGATGATCTAGATGTTGGATAGCACTGAGGGTGTTCAACCACTAAACGCATGACCTTGACTTTGGGACGGCGAAGATTCTAGTCTCGGCGAGTTTCCTGAATGCATATTATTAGAGTGTCGAGTAAATTGCAAGGCTGTATATTTTGTGTTGTCTTTCAGATTCTTAGAATTAAGTGAAAAATATAAGTAAAATAATCAAAGTGCAAAATAGTATAATGAAAACTTGCGTAAAATAAACCACTAAACCTATACATACATAAGACGACGATGAGCAGGAAATGGGAGCTGATGAGTGTTAAATGTAGTGTACTAGTAACTTCTACAACGTAGTCCGGTGTATTTTGCTATGTGTAGGTCTGATTTGACCTTGTAATATTTTAGTGGAAGTTCATCACACTTTCAGCTATTAATTTTTGTGCTGAGAAGACACAAGTAGAAATTTACGATGCTTGCGTGTGTTAGAAGTGTCACTGTGTTATAACCGATAATCAGCCATATTTTTTCTTCAGGATGGGACGTTAGATTGCATTTCTCATCAAATTTGTTCAGACGAAATGCGGAATATGTTTGCAGTATAGCAGTGAAATTGAGAGTAATTGTAAGTATGTTAATTTGTGACATTTCATGTCCACAGACGTAGAATCAGTTGTGTATGCAAATTGGAAAGTTCTGGTCAATTTCTAATTCGTAAATGTCAGTAATTACAATATTTATGTATTTATTTATTTGGCGTGTGGCTACAGCAGTAAAACCAATATTTACAAATATTATCTCATACTAATAACAATAATTGATTTCATAACGCTAATAAGTTGAAGACGGGGAGAGTTCGATTTTAATCTATCTCAGCAGTATAACTAAGATATTTAGCATCTGAGGTTGCCTCAAGACTTTTTCTGTGAAGCTAGTTAATCATAAAATTCATATCAAATGCTCGCCCTTCACAAAAGGTCTCATTATTTTATTCAACAATAGGCAGGAATGAATTCAGTACTCGGAAAATGTCATGCAAATGCATCTAAAACGAATCTAAGACTCATATTAGAAAACCCAATACATGGAAGGATCTATTCGATAATTACACAAACAAAATCTGGTAACTGTGTTTGGCAAAATTACTCAAGTAAATAATTTCAAATACTTGGGGAAGTCATCCAACCATCTGCATTAAATAATGAAGCAAACAGAGAGAGATTTCTATATTACAAGTAGGCCATAGAATCACATGGAAAAGGTACGACAGAAAATCAGTATGCCGGAACGCTAAATTAAAATATTATAACACCGTAATTAAGCCTCAAACATTGCACACGTCAGAAAGCTTGATCAGTGGAGAAAGATAATTATCTAAAATGATCGAAAAACATGAAAGAGAAGTCCTCAGGGAAAACATGGCCCAGTATGCATAGGAGTGTGAATGAACAGGTGGTGTCCGGAATTATATCAACATACTGAGAAAATATCAGACACAATATTTGCAAAAGGTAATTGAAGTTTGATTGCCATATTCAAAGAATAGATGATGAAAGACTGACTGAAAATATATTTAATAATGCCTCCTCACTACGTCAGAATAACTGGATAATCGAAATTGAAAACGACCTTCAAGTAATCAACATACCAGATGAAATTATATGGGACACGCCTAGCTTTAGAACGTTGGTGAACAAACATCATTTTGCTGAAAACACAAGATGAGAACACAGTTACACAGAAGGAAGAACAGATGATAAACACAAAGAGGGAAGAAACTCTGGCAGGAGAAGAAAGCACAACCATCGGCAAAATAAGTACAATCGCGCTCCTTAGTGCGGCAAAACATTTTGAAATAATAATAAGTAATGAGTAATAGTTACCATCCACGTGGTATGCTTTTTTGTGAAGTGTCAGTCTGCGATACATTTATCAGGAAGTGATAGCTCGAGGTTTGGTCTATTGAGGTTTGGGGTCTATGTTGGAGTCAGTGTCAAATGCGTCTGGAGTATTGTATTTCCAAGTGAAGTGAGAAACTTCGTAACTGTCCATAACTGTCGGTGGTAGATAAGTTCTATTTGTCCATGTAGTTATGAAACCATGCGACTCAGTTTGTGAGACATGCTCCTAGTAGATACTCCAGAGGTAATAGTGTAGATAATGCCGAGGTTTCTTTGTAAAAATGCTCCAGAGTTTCTTCCCTCTTTGTGTTTATCATCTGGATCATCAGGATGGAGTGTTTTGAAATATGGTAAGGTCCATTGTTTGAACATTGAATAGGATCCTATATCCAGAGGGATTCTTTGTTCATCCAATAACTCCATTAGTACCAGTATAATGCATATCAAATTGCACAGATCCCATTAGACTTGAAATCATTCGTGATGGCAATAATGTTGACCGATAAATTCTGATAATACAAGGATTTGGACGAAGATTTGTGCTGTAGTAAAAGGTCATCCATGGCGAGGTTTGTTTGCTCACTTGTAAACCAGTGGAACGCGGCAGATATAAACCTGTTTGACGAGATAACAGGTGTTCACGTTTAAATGAGGCGGAACCTCTTTGGAAATAGAGGGCCGTGTTACAACATTATTGATGTTACAATAAATGGGGAGTAATTTGAATTTCAATTCTACTGCATAGCAAATGTTAGAGTGGATTCTCAGTAACATTCCCGAACACTTGACTATGTATTCTAGTTTCGATGTTTCCATAACACAGTCATAGTTCGTACTGCCACTGAGCGTTTAAATAATTACTTTGGTGTCAGAAAGTTGTCCTTAGATATTAAGATTTCCATTTCTTGATATATTCGTGGTGCAGCTAGGTATTATGACTGCCGATGGCATGTCCTTCAGTGGAAAGCAGGATGGTGGTTGAAGTGCATGGAAGGGATTCTTGGGATTGCTCGGCCATGCTAGGATCGTGAAATTATGTAACTAGCCAACTGCACCTAGATGAGAGGTGAGTATTGTAGTTTCACACGAAGAGTCGGTACCACATGGTATTCCGTAGGAGGTAGTAGCACCCTGCCATTAGTCCATGTGCTACCCATGATTTATGGCCATGTTGTTCATAAAGGAGTTGTAATATTGTGTGTTTACATTTTAGTAGGACTATGTAACTGGACGTAGTTGAATTCCGTGACCTATAATATGTAAGCGTTACACATGAGTCGAGTTTATTTTGGGGTTTGACTGAAGGTTATAACGAAATGTTAACAGTAGTTTTCATGAATTTATTTCAATCACTGACTTCAACCTGTTCTTGTGGTTCATCGAAAATCATTCATTTAATAAAAATAATAACACTACTTTATGTTGTGTAATTTTACGCTATTATTCACTGGCACTTGAAGTCCACTTGTTTTGGAGGGTCACTTTGGTCATCACGCACGTTTAATTAACTTCAACGAGAGGTCACTTTGGTCACCAGGCACGTTTACTCAACCTTAAACATTAATAAAGTGGGTGACCATGATAGCTCAGTGATGTGCATTCGAGGTTACTCAGATTCCACTGAGTGTCCAGGTATCTCGTCCTACGCTGATGGACAGTTAGTGGATGGATTAAATTAAAAAGGTATGGAAAACACTTCGTGATATTTAGACGATCGAGAAATCGGAAGCATAATGCACAGTTGTTTATGGAGCTGAGCAGGTTGAATCTCATGTTGATTTCTAGTTAACCATAAACTGGTTTTCCGTAAATAGCCCTTCAGGCTTTCTTTTGCGGTGAATATTAATTTCAACCCGAAATCGTCCAGCCGCAGCGTTATATTAATGTCACTGACCGCCGACCACTGTTTATTGCCATATTTGTAAACACACCCGCCATCATAATTCATTGTCTTTTATTGAATAAACATAGTCAGATTATGTAAGCTTTGCATTTATATAGGCCTTCCTTGATACCAAATAGTCATGTTTGGAAGTGACAAAGAGCCATTAACACTCCCTGAGACACAAGAGTTAACAATTCATGCTGAAGACCTGCAACAGGTGACATGAGAAAAAGGGTTCAGTATTCAGTATGTCCCTTCAACACATGCAACGTTGAGATATAAGAGATTTGTAGTAACTTCCTTTTGGCTCCATAAGAGAAAAGAGAGAGGCCGATTCTCTCCCACCAGGTAAACAAAAATGGAGAAAAGTATACTGCAGCTGTCGACATACGAGTCCCTTTGAAGACGCACCTCAAGAATTACGTGATCTTCATGAATAGCTATGGGCACTGAAGCAGAACTTTCAATCTGCATTCAGAACCGGCTAACAGACACAATATTGTCGTACAAGTGCCGAGGGAGCATGTACAATTTTGAGGTACTGGTCTATTCACAATTAAAGGAACACACGACATGTAGGAAGGGGGAGCACAGGTGTGTTCAGGTTTCAGCAACAATTTCTTCCAGATTGCATTAAGGGTCCAGGTTTCTCGTCCTATGCTGATGGACAGTTAGTGGATGGCCTAAATTAAAAAGGTATGGAAAACACTTCCTGATATTCAGACGATCGAGAAATCGTAAGCATAACGCACAGTTGTTTATGGAGCTGAGCAGGTTGAATCTCATGTTTTCTAGTTAACCATAAACCAGTTTTCTGTAAATTAACTTCAGTGAGAGGTCACTTTGGACATCACGCACGTTTTCTCAACCTTAAACATTAATATAGTGGGTGACCATGATAGCCCAGTGATGTGCATTCGAGGTTACTCAGATTCCATTGAGGGTCCAGGTATCTCGTCCTATGCTGATGGACAGTTAGTGTATGGCCTAAATTAAAAAGGTATGGAAAACACTTCGTGATATTTAGACGATCGAGAAATCGGAAGGATAACGCACAGCTGTTTATGGACCTGACACTTATGTAGTAGTTATTGGGACATTAAGCAAAATAACATTATTATTAAACCACGTGCGGCATAATCATTTACTTATTCCCTTGAATTATTTATTCAAATGTGTGACTACTTCTTTCATGCGCTTCTAGTCTTTTACCACTTTTCTTTGCCATATGATTCTTTTTTGTTCATCCAGATTACTTTTTATCCTCGCATCTGGATGGCTCCCCAACGATTGTTGATGACCACACTTCCATTTTAGTCCGAAAACAGAAAAATGGTCGTCCATGGTTGAGAAGAAAGCGGTAATTCATGAAATGTCCTTTGCACTTTTTGCACACAGACCTGGCATTATGTTACCTGAAAATATTCTCTCAGAGAAAATGGCACAAGTGGATGGAGCGCTGTCCGGTGTACATTTTGAGGTGTGCAGAAAAGGTGCCGTTCTAACTGAAGAATTTATTACTTCTCTGCTGTGTGCGACCGCATGTGCCTCGCTACATCTCCGGAATTGGAGAAGGTCTTGTGGAACTCCGGACACTTATGTAGTAGTTGGTGGGACGTTAAGCAAAATAAAATTATTATTAAATCAAGTGCTGCTTAATCACGAAGTGACGTAACGCTCGTGCGCCGTCTCGCCCGTGTGAACAGACAGCGTGGTGCTGCGTGCGAACGATTTGCCAAGAAACACGTAGCAGTGCAGCATCTCTCCAGTATGGTTCACATGTGCGTGGTTAACCCTGCATGATTCTCTGAATATTTTATCGCACTACAGAGCACTCGTGTGTGTTCTGATCTGAGCGGTTAGAGTGACCTTCTTGGCTGAATATTCGTCAGACATTACACCAGTATACTTTCCCGCCTGTGTGATTCCGCGTGTGAACTGGTAGGCCACTTTTCTGGATTAGGTATTTGCAACAGATATTGAGGCAGGCCTTACGCCCGTGTGAGTCCGAATACGACGTGCTAAGTGGGATCTCCTGCTAAATACCCTGCATCAGACATTGCAAAAGATGGCTTCTTGCCTGTGTGAGTGAGCATGTGAACTACTAGGCCGACTCTGATGATGCTGAAGAATAAGCTACAGATATTGCACCAGTATGGCATCTCGTCTACGTGTGTCCGCATGTGAACACCTATGTCGCGTTTCTGGATGAATGATTTGCGAACATAATTCACCAGTGTGGCTTATCGCATGTGACCTGTTAGATGGACTTTCTGGCTCAAAGAATTCCCACATACGTTGCAGCAGTATGGCCTCTCATCTCTGTGTGTCCGTCCGTGACTTGCTTGACGGATTTACTGCTGAATTACTACCAACGGACATTGCAGCACTATGGCTTCTCACCTGTGTGTCTCCGCACGTGAATAGCTTGATAGGCTTTACTGCTAAAGAATTTGCCACAGACATTGCAGGGGTATGGCTTCTCTCCTGTGTGAGTACGATTATGGTCTATTAAATGACGTCTCTGGCTAAAAGATCTCCCACAGACGTTACAACAGTATGGCTTCTCGCCTGTGTGAGTACGATTATGGTCTTTTAAATGACTTCTCTGGCTAAAAGATCTTCCACAGACGTAACAACAGTGTGGCTTCACGCCTGTATGAGTCAGTATATGATGAGTTAGAGTGTTTTTCTGAGTGAATGATATCCCACAGACATTACAACAGTGAGGCTTTTCACCTGTGTGAATACGAATGTGACCTGCTAGATGATGTTTCCGTCTGAAAGACTTTCCACAGACGTTGCAGCAGTATGGCTTATCACCTGTGTGAATACGAATGTGACCTGCTAGATGATGTTTCCATCTGAAAGACTTTCCACAGACGTTGCAGCAGTATGGCTTCTCGCCCGTGTGAGACCGCATAAGGTCTGGACGTTTCCTGAACTTTTCGTGACATACGCAGCATTCGGTAATAATCCCACCTGTATTCAATCGCGTGTCCTCCGTCAGCATTTTCCTCTTTGTAAAGCAATTATCAGAAAATCCGCACACTTGGAGCGGGTGGATCCTGAGTTGTTCCGACAAGCTGCTTCGGCTACCAAACACCTTTCCGCAGTAATCGCACTTGAATGGTCGATTATCCATGTGTCTCTTCAGATGTCGCGAGAGGCCCAACTTCCCACCCAGGACTACACTGCACACACTGCACCTAAAACTAGGTGATCCGTTATCTGGACGTTGATGATCTCTATAACTCACCTCGGGTCTCGCTCTAAAGTGACAAATTAAAACCATGTGACCAATAGTTCAACAGCCAACTGCACTAAAACTCTCATTAAAGGGACTTCCTACTGGACATTCCAAACACTGATATCCAGTGCAGAGAGCTCGTTACTCATAAACATTACATTCCTGAGAGTAAACATCATCTGAGGTTAAATTTCAAAAGCTCTCACTTGTTACGAGAATATGTTGCGTCTTTTCTTAATCACGATATCACGCGCAATAAACTTGTCACGATTTAGAAATGTACGAATTAATAGACCTCATTTAAAAAATGCATGACAACTGGTCCAGCCTAAAAGGAGAAATACAAGCTCTTTAATCCAGCACACATTATTCTATTGAAAACCGTTGTCTGTTCTCCTACATAAAGGATGGCATATGCTTCGGAGTTTTGATCTTGTTAAACCACTCTGCGCTTTGTGGCAGGCAAGTAATAATTTTTGTAAAGGACCTTGTTGTTGAGGTTGTTTGAGGGAATGTCAGTGTTGTAGATATTAACAAAGTTGAGAACATCGTTTGTCGACATTCAGCAAGATCTGATGAACCATGGCTAATCTTTTATGAATGTTATTTTGTCACACAAATATACATATTGTATTTGTACATTGTTATCATATCACAATAGCATTCTATTATGTCACTGGGCGCTTTTCCGAAATATGTATCTTTGATATGCAATCACACAGAGCCAACTTCTATATAGGACGGTATGTTTATACATGGACGTTCATACTTACTACCATGTACTACATCAGTCTACGTCCTAATTGCTGTATTTAACACAATCCCAATGCAACACGGAAACCACTAATCCTGATGAAATTCTGGAAAAGCTGAAATATAACAAGTATACGACGGCTCTCTCCCTAGCATTGATACTGTCTTTTCTCCTCCAGATACTGCTGTTATAGACATTATGAAGGCAACACAGAATATGGCTTTGGTGGTAGCGTTTTATTACTATGTTCTATTATCCTCAATTTGAAACCAAACGCAACCTATCAAGCCCTTGAATATCCTTACAAGTATTACTTTAACAATACAGCTAGAAAGAGCATGAAAATCAAGGCTTGAGCCAAAATTCGAAATGACAAGATGTTGAATTGCACCGTAGTGTATATTGCTGCAATGAAAAGGAAGAAATGAGATTTCATTCACTTCAAAAGATCACGGACAACGTGATTATTTTTAGTGGATTGATAACATAGTTGGATAGCATCCAATTCTGGGCCTGTCTCCCCACCGCAGAGTAGTTCTACATATTCTACGAAAGAAGGGCGAGAAATACAAATTTATTGGTAAAAGATGAGATCCGCTTACAAATGGCACATGGGAAAATCGGTCACGCAGGCTACAATATATCGTAACATGAACTGGTACTTTCCAATTCATGCTGTATGCACTGAATTCACATGGCCCTGTCGAATATATGACTGGCTCACAAGCAAAGTAATGGGACGATCGACAACGTATTGTTACTGCACTCTTAGGAGAAAATAAGTGGAAAAATAAAAGGGGGACATTGATTCCAGATATGACAGGCTAGAACTCTTGATCATCTCACAAGATATTAATGTTGACACCACTAGACAACAGGGGGCAGAAAATACGACACTGTATTATATGCCATACGTTTTGTGGCATTTCACGCCAAGCAAAAGTGCAAAAGTCTGCAACCGTTCTTCTTTACGTGATTACGTGATTCTTGTGACAAGTCAAGTCCACAATTAGATCTTCTGTAAAATAATGTTTCATTTTGCAGTGATAAACATTCTCCACGAACCAGCTATATTGATGTAACACGTGGTACGTCCCAGGTGACGGATACGGGTTCCCCACTGGCCTGCCGATGAACTTGAGCAAAACATAATAGCTCTCGCGTACCAAACACGTACAAAGTCTTAAGTGGCAATTTTGGCGGAGATGGAAACTTTCGGTAAGGAGCAGTTGGCAGAAGAGGTACCCAAAATTTCTGGAAGTTAATGCAGAAAAGAGCTTAGCGGTTCTTCTCTAGAGGAGCGGCTGCAAAATGAGTCTGATCCCCATGTCCGGTGCTGCGTTACTACCTTATATCATGAGCTCTAAAATGCTACAAGACAAGCCGGCCGTAAAATAATACCGTCACATCATTACAGAAATATGTCTCATGGTATCGGAACCAAAGTTAGTGCAGCCTCTGGAAGGGACGCGCGTTGGCAGGGCCCAGCCAGCATGAAAAGTATCCAAGGGTTACCGTCACACGGGCTGTGACGGCTAACTAAGCGAGTACCCCCATTCTGTATCCAATAATTGAACTATGACTGGATGAAGTAGCAAATAAGCCACTGCACTTGAGAGAAGGCTTATAGGCATATGTGAGGTGCGGGAAAAAAGATGGAGTAGAGAAAAGTCATGGGAAAAGGGGTGCGGTTACTAAATGATGTACAACAGAAGCCGAAGAACAGCTCATGGTGTTGACATTGTCATATCAGCTAAATTTGACGGTTCAGTCTCCGAGGTGCAAAAGTGTGACAGTCGCTTGATGTAACTCGTCCGCATTGGGGAGAGAAGGAAATTCTAATTTTTCAGCGCAAAGCTCCACAAACTGACGTGCGCACGGAAGCCGGAGATGCGTTCTGGGCACTGCCTGACAAGAAGAACGCTGACTATCTTATCGCTGCCGCTGATCTGAATGGACGTGTCGGACCGAGGAAAGAAGAACAAACAGTCCAAGGCGTTCATGGAAATGGAGAAAAGAACGACGATGGCCAACAAATTCGCGATTATGCAGAAAATGATAATCGCAAACACACAGTTTTTTTTACAATTTGTTTTACGTCGCACCAACACAGTTAAGTCTTATAGCGACGACGGGACAGGAACGAGCTAGGAGTGGGAAGGAAGCGGCCATGGCCTTAATTAAGGCACAGCCCCAGCATTTGCCCGGTGTGAAAATGGGAAACTACGGAAAACCATCTAGAGTGGGAACACACGGTTCAAAGAGAGTGATATTCATCTACTCAGTACTACGGTGGCTTCCATCCAATTCGCATTGACTACATCCTTGTGAGAGGATGAAATCTCGAAGATGTTTTATAGATAACAGTTGTCCCTTATTAAATCGTTGCGTTGTAACAACGACCAGTCATCTAAGCTGCGGACAAAATCACCAAGAGCCCAATACTTCACAGGAAATAGACAAATTGGGATCAAATGGTTGCCCCTGAAAAAGAAGAGTAACGTCGTTGCAAAAGTTACAGAGTCACAAATCACCCTATTTCAAGTGAGCCGGACTAAACTGAAATACGCCTTTCGCTCTAATCCTGGAACTATTAAGTCAGGGCGACGACAACGAAGGATTAACCATGACATATGGTTAAGGAATGAATATGTTAAATATGCAGTACGGTTGAAGAAGCTGCTGTACCACGAGTTCATGCTCGTTGGAATGCCTACAAATCTTTGAGGTAAAAAAAAGCAAACCGGTAGGCAGGTCTATATGTGAAACTTGACATGCGCGAATTCGAGCGGAATTTTTAACGGCAAGTCCAATCGAGCCATCGCAAAACGGCAGAAGTCCAACGTTTTAACGGCATCAATGAGGAAACAGACGATTTGCTACTGGACTGGCGGGAAGCGCGAGTACACTGGCGGAGCTATTTTGACAACATTTTAATCATGGAATTTCCGTATCTACCAATCCTAATCACCTCCGCTGTTGAAGGTCCAATGTAGGAAAATTACGTCACTAAAGTCCAGGCTATGCTGAAGGAAATGAAACCAGGGAAAGCCATCTGCCCCGATTATCTTCCAGCAGAGTTTTGTTTCTCTCAATGGGGGGATGCAGCAGTGTGGCTAAAGCAAGCTTTTCAACTATACCATCAAAGTGGGTCAAAAACAAACTGACTGGCGACGGAGTATCCATTCAGAAATAAGGGAAGCCCTGCCGATTTTTCTAATCACGGCCCGATCATACTTCTGAAGCACGCAATGGGAGACTTAGAACAAATCTTCGACAAAAGGATTTGCGATTTAGCCGAACATACAACAAGCCAAGCTGGATTTGTGTAAAATTGTGGCGCAATAGGAGAAACCCGCGCTACCGGGCTGTTGCTTGAGAGACACTGCGAAAAGAATAAGAGTCTTCATCACAAATTTCTGGACCCTGAGAAGGCCTTCCATCGGGTATGTCATGACCTAATCAGTCAGCCTTACACGTACATGGCATTCCAGAGCACCTTGCTGAGAGGGTATAATTGCTCTACAAAGAACAAATGAGTTGTGTTCCTGCTGCCGCAGGAGCGTCTGATGACTTTCGTATAACTATTGGAGTCTATAAAGGCCTCGCCTTAACACCACTGCTGTTCATTCTTGTGATGGACAAAATTACCTCAAACCTGCACAGTCCAATACCATGGACACTTCTCTAAGCAAATGACATCATTTTGGCTGAAGAGAATAAGCTTGATCTTCAGCGTCAAACAGAAGACTGGAACAATCGACTAGCGCAATAAGCCCGCGCGTCAACAAGAACAAGACAATATATTGCATTACATCGTTGCATGTTGACGTTGAAGATATAGCACGAGTAGGGATATTTAAGTATATTGGCTCCACAATCTATGATGATGGCCGACTTACTGATGAAGTCAACTTGAGGATATACAAAGCCTGACTGAAGTGGAGAATGACAACAGGCGAACTTCCGAACTTTGGACGAAGGGCCATCTCTAAAATAAGTTCTAACGAACTGATATCTATCCTATCGTTATCCATCCTGTCGTTTTCTATGGCAACGAATGCTGGCCAGTTCTAGAGGTAGAACGCCAACTAAGAATCATGGATACGAAGTTGCTTAGGTGGAAGGCTGGCATAACTAGACTGGATCACATTTCAAATGATGTTATTAGAAAACGTTTTGGCATTGCACCGATCCAGAAGAAAATTAGGGAAAGGCGTGTGCGCTGGTTTGGGCATGCGTTGCGTGCAGAGGACGATATATTGGGGAAGTCAGATTATACACAGAAAGTCGGTGAAAAGAGGCGCTAGGGACGAACCAGGCATCATAGACTGATAAAGTGCACAACGGCCTGAAAGTTGGAAGGTATGGCCCGAGACTGAACTAACTGGAGTCTATGAATCACAACACCGGACCCTGCCTCCAGGCAAGACTAACACTAAGGAAGCAGAATAACAAGAAGCAGATTGATGAATATTCTGTGATAAAAATGGAATGCAATGGATATTTTACACATCCTAACATTCAAATTAGTTTATTTTATGTTCAAATTTTTTCCCCTAAAGCCTATGTCCGATATCTATAAAAACTTATTTTCACAAAACAGTGTTTGAAACGCTGAACGCTTCTGGATTTCGTGTTTAAGTGACTCCTATAGATGCACTGTAAGGAAAAACCTATAACTCAACAAAATACAAAATTTGGGTATATCTGTGTTAAATAGGAGGGACAGTTTGAAAATCCGGTGAAATTCTATGAGCGCCAACAAGAGGGGAGTCCGTCAGTGTATTCTAGCCTGAATAGAATTTCGCAATTCATATTTCTGCTTACATACGTCATAGACAGCAGATCAGTTTGTTATTTTCGCTCCGATCACGTCTATAAATATGAAGACCATGGAGGAGTGGCACAAAGTGGTCAGCTCAGGGCCATGTGACACTCGACGCTCTAAAGCTGGAAGGAAACCGCATATCTAAGTGGTTAGTTCAGGACCATGTGTCTCTACCCAAACGGAAGTAAGCCTCATCACTAATTATTTATATCAGGACGATGTGTCTCTCCACAAATGGAAGGTAATCTCATCACTAATTCGTAACCTCAGAAATGCGTGTATCTCTACAAGTCAGCAATTAGGAAATTTTATGAATCTTAAAACCTTTTCTTATCTTCTTCAATACCAAAATGGCATGGCAAATATTTTAGACATTTTAAAGGAAGTCATTGAAGTTGCGGCATGATATTTGTAGACTGCTGAAATGAGAGTGAGGAAAAAATAGCGCCTGAGGTGAGATGTACAACAAAGTGGTAAGTAGAAGATAAGATCCTGTCGACAAAATCCTTCAGAAGCATCTAAAATCTATGATGTAAAATGGACTAAGCTACGTAGACAATGGACTGTCCTCTGACATATATGCCAAGAAAAAAGAAGACACATAAAATGCATGTCGCTTTGCTGGTCCGAGAGTGCCTCTGCACAAAATATGTTTAGAAATTAGAAAGCTAATTTAGACTCCATCAAAAATTAGAAATATGCATTTTGTGTGTGAAAAGCATTCATAAGCAACATTTTTACTGGTGATCATAATACAAAATCGTCCTCTAACGCGGCCTATTGTGTCCTGTTAAACATGAATTAAAAAGAAACAAAGTGTGTGAGCTGGTACTGGGTAGTTCTGAGGACTGACATGAATATTTCTTGCCACTTGTTGTGAATGTACAAGAGGAACAAATCAATGTGTCGCATAACAGCCGAGTGGACACTAACCACCCATAAAATCAAATAAACCTTTCAGAATTCTTAGTTTCCATCACAAATCTGGTCTGAAGTCAAACCTTAGGCTACGACTAGCCATTGCAGGACGTCCCGATACAGGGGCTCGGGTAAGAGCACCAATCCGAAACTATACAATCATTTCCCAGGGAGTATCAAAGATCATTTCACACAGTAACCAATAAAGGTGTGACAGCTAGAAATTAATTAACAATGTCACAACTACAGTTCAAAAACACTACAGTGACAATAATTGTTTTACAACAGGATATACACTTGTGCTACTTTGTAAGAACATTATATCACTACGTCATTTACCTATTATTAATATTATTATTATTATTATTATTATTATTATTATTATTATTATTATTATTATTATTATTATTATTATTATTATTATTAGCATAGGGCAACACATTAGATACATATGTACAAGTATATAATATTTACAAATATACACAGACAAGAATCATGTTTTATAGCAGTTCTGTCCAGTTGGGTGATCCACTGTATGGCTTCCTCTGTTGGTTCCAAAAAGTCACTCGGGCTACCTGTGTAGGAACGTCGTGTACATTCACTTACAATATGGGATCATCTGCCGAGATGCGCCACAGTCGCACTCTGGTGATGAGATATATTTCCACGTATGAAGAGCATCCCTGCATCGTCCATGATTTGTTCTCTCCCGATTCAGAGTGGTCCAAATCTTACGCGGTAGATGATGTTCACCAGGAAGATGTTCACCAGAAAAGATGTTATGTAAGGAACTGTCTGTAGCAACTTTCCAGCGACTTCTCCATTCTTCTAAAGGGTGAAAATTCCCATCAGCCAATGTGACAGCATCATGCAAAGATGGATGTCGTGACTTGAACTTCGTTATCTTGAGAACAGGAATATCATCCAGTTGAGGGTTCATTTCTATCTTCTTGAACTGTCGAATGGGAGCATTTGATCTTCTTAAATCAGGCGGCATTATGCCTGAGAGAATTGGGAGCCAATAAAGGGGTGTGGACTGGACAGTACCAGATATTAACCGCATGCTAGTATTCAGTTGAGTATCAATGAGTCTTGTATAAGGGCTATCCAGCCAAATTGGTGCACAGAACTCAGCACACGAGAAAAGACGTCCCAATGCAGAAGATCAAAAAGTCTTTGCTGATGAACCCCAACTTCAGCCATACAATTTCTGAAGGATAATATTACGTGTTTTGAGCTTTTTGGACAGATTCATAAGATGTTGTTTGTAAGATAGTGTGCGATCAAGTGTAATCCCCAAATATTTTATTTGGGATAGCTGCTGTGCCGAAGTTCATGATGACAGTTAAAGTCGCTGATGTGTGTGGAGTTATGTTACCCGCCGAAAACGCTTCCCCTGCGAGCATGTCAACTGCGAGCAGCGGGGAAGTGAGACGTCACATCTGGAGAACTTGGTCAAGGTTGTATTACGTCAGACGACGGAATGTTCTATTCTTTTCCAGCATTAATGCCTTCTAAACGAATTAAGATATGAAGAAATGAACTACATCATCGCGTAGCCTAATTTTTTACAATCATGATTCCTAAGTTTCAAAGAGATCTGTTGAAAATTACGGAAGATATTGGCCATTACAATTTCTTCGGGATACCGAATAAATAGGCAGGCATTTCGCTTGTCAAGGCAGTTCACCTTGTACCACAGCCGAGATCGCATCACCCCTCGAAACAAACTTTTACGGTTACAGAGGGGGAAGATAAGTATAAATGGCGCCCCAGACGTATAGGGGCCGATCTGAATAGCATATTAGGGCGCATAAGAATAAATGACAATAAGGTGTGATAGGAATCACTCTGAATCTAGAGTGAACAAGTATAAAATCAATCAGCATAAAAGACATTTAGATGATGCTCAGACTTTCAGAACTTGACCTGAATAAGTGTACAAATAGATCTTATAATTATTCTAAACTGAAGTACAGGAATTTTCATATTCAGGTCGTACTAATTTAAGTGCAGTGATAGAAATATCAACATCGATCGTGTGCTATTTAATCAGAGTAATCTCGAATCAACAGACTAATTCTGAACTTAGTTGAATTCATTTAAAAATAATACTTGGTAACTACCACACATATTTCTTTCAAAGTGCTACAATTGGACTATTTTGATTTTTGATGTTGTATGTGAAATATTTGCCAGTGTCTAAGTGATTATTTTACAAACTGTCTACCATTGAACATTAATGGTGATATTTGCTAGTTTTCAAAGTGCTTGATTATTACTTGTATATGGTATTTTGGTCAATTATAATATTATCAAAATGGAAAACATATTAGCAGCCATTGAAGCTCTAAAAATTAGCCTAAGTGAAGAAATAACAGAATCTAACACCAGTTGAGGACGACGTATTCAGGAATCCAACACTAACATGGAAGGTCACATTAATGAGGCAAACGCGGCTACTAATCAACTCGGCGTTAACTTGGAAGCACGTATCATCGAGTCCAATACCGATTTTGAAACTCGCATTACTCAGATGGCAGAAAATATAGATCGTAATTTTTCTGAGATAAATATGAACCTTGAACGTAGATTCGCCAAGGCTTGTTCAGAGATCGAAAAAAGAATCTCTGAGACCAATGCTAAAACTAATTCTCAATTTACCGAGATTACTGAACGCCTTACTCGTGATTTAGACGCAGCAAAAGATGACATAAGGAAACAAGTTGTTGCGGATTTAAAGACTGCTTTTCCTACGTCGCAACAATGAACTGATCAAGTAGGGAGTTTAAAAGCAGAATTCCAAGAATCACATTCGCATCTTTCGCAAGCACAAGCTAAGATCACGTCAATACAGGATAATATTCGTTAGTCTTTTCTAAGAGTGGTATGCACAAGTTAACTAGTGAAGTAGACTTGCTAAAAACTAAACAAGAAGAGACTGACAAACATGTTAAAATCCAACTGAATAACGCACGTACAAATAGGGCCTGCATAAGTCGCGACGTTGCCGAAGTCAACAAGAACCTCGAAAAAGAAGCTAAGAACGTAGAAACTTCCATTAGTGGTCAGGTCAAAATCATTAAATTAGATCTGCAAGGTAAAATTGAGAAACTCAGTGATAAAGTTCCCCAAATGGAAAAGGACGGGGCAGTATCAAGTGTTCTAGATACTAGCGGGAACACTTCTCACATTTCTCAAATTATACGAATGTCGGATGACAAACCTGCGAAGTTCTCCGGAAAGGAAGCATATACCGCGAAGGAATTTCTTCTTAATCTTGATGAATATTTTTAGAGAGTCAAGTGAGATCTGGTTGTAAATTAAGAATAGCTTCCCGATTTCTAGAAGTAAGAGCGCTAACATGGTACTCAGCGTTCAAGATTAATATTAAAACTTACGATGACTTTTAAAAAGCACTACTGAAAAGGTTTTGGAACTCAGAAATTCAACACTTAATTAAGTTGCAATTATATTCAAGAAAGTACAACACAACAATTAATTCCTCAGGTTATTCAGATTTTTTACTCTCGCAATTAAAAAAGATGGAATTTTTGATCCACCTCTACCCGAACATGAATTAATTCAGGTAGTGACACTTCAGTTTCCTGCCCATGTTCAAGAGATTCTCATAGCAGCTAATGTCCAAGATTTAGAGCAGCTTGACGACGTTCTTAGGAGGTTGGAAACCGCTCACACACAGAATCTCATTAAGACTAACAAACCGACAAATGTCACGAATAATCACGTGGAAATAAGGTCACAACAGAAACCGAATCCCGAACCGCGCGTGGAAACGGAACAGAGAAGAGATACACCCTCTCTCTTCCGTACATTTCGAAGACGCTCATATGATGATAAAACACCTTATGAGCGTAATCAAAATTGGAAGAAGCCCACTGAATCGGCTGACGAGACCGAGGTACACAGAGGGTCGAACTCTCGAAAATATGCACGGACACACGTTAATACATCCAACTTATGAATCAGTACGAAGGATTACCAGGCGCCGCTTCATTGGAATATCGGGAGAATGTTGGTAGACGGAATGAGATGTCCGAGCCAAGTACTGAATTAAAGGGCGTGATAAAAAAAAAATAATTTTCCCAGCAATAAGATTGCCTGAAAACCAATATGAAGAATTAGTTTCTTGCACCACAAACATTAACTATTGTCACCTAGATGATAGTGAATTATTGTACGAAGATCCAACTATTGCCAACACCAGGATACAACGTAGTCTCCCATTCATTAACATTAAGCTAGGCCATGTCATAACATCTGCCTTGGTCGACTCCGGAGCTCAAGCCTCATTAGTTTCAGACAGATTAATTGATGAATTAAAAAAGAGAGAGGAGATACTCTTAATGCCAGTCGCCCAACTTAAAGATAAGGGGATTGTACCTGACAAATTCATCAAATGTAAGACACAGGCATTCTTGACAATTAAAATCGAAGGTGTCTACTTTGAACACGTATTCTTGGTAATTACACCAATGAAGTTTAACATTATTATAGGGTCTAATTTTCTGGTCAAGCATGGCGGTGTTATCGACTATCCTGCCAGTACCTTAAAATTTTCAAAGTGAAGCTATGAAGTGCCAGGGTCTGAATGCCCCTATAGTTGATTCCGAAGGCAATAAGAGCGATGACCGGGCGAGTTGGCCGTGCGCGTAGAGGCGCGCGGCGGTGAGCTTGCATCCGGGAGATAGTAGGTTCGAATTCCACTATCGGCAGCCCTGAAGATGGTTTTCCGTGGTTTCCCATTTTCACACCAGGCAAATGCTGGGGCTGTACCTTAATTAAGGCCACGGCCGCTTCCTTCCAACTCCTAGGCCTTTCCTATCCTATCGTCGCCATAAGACCTATGTGTGTCGGTGCGACGTAAAGCCCCTAACAAAAAAATAAAAAATAAGAGCGATGCTCCGCCTGTCGAGGAAGAGGGTAGACCCGATGAAGTGGGACCAGTCGAGGGCCAATAAATGCCCATCATTGAGGATGATTTCGACTTGGGTAGTAATGACTTCATATTTTTCAACAGTGTAACTGAAAGCCCAGAGTTCAGTTCTCAGGTGGCAGAGGCGACACAAAAATTGTTCGAGGAATACTCAGACGTGTTCAATGATAATCCTGGTGTGATTGAGAATTTTCAATATTGTCTGAATGTCAGGGATACTTCATTACGTACGACCTTACAGGATTACAGCAGTCTTTGATAATGGGGCTTATGAAGTGAAACCAGGAAGGAATTTACAACTCCGCCAATTTGAAGAAATACTATCATCGGGAACACTAGAGAAGAAAAGAAAACCCTGATCAGATTTTCTTTTTTATGGAGAGAGGGGAATATATACCCTAACACGGTTCTCAGTTAAAGTCCCCGATGTGTGTGGAGTTATGTTACCCGCCGAACACGCTTCCCCTGCGAGCATGTCAGCAGCGAGCAGCGGGGAAGTGGGACGGCACAGCTGGAGAACTCGGACAAGGCTGTATTACGTCAGACGACGGAGTGTTCTATTCTTTTCCATTATTAATGTCTTCTAAACGAATTAAGATATGAAGAAATGAACTGCATCATCGTGTAGCCTAATTTTTTACAATCATGACTGCCAAGATTCAAAGAGATCTGTAGAAAATTACGGAAGATATTACCCATTAAATTTCTTGGGGATACCGAAAAATAGGCAGGCATTTCGCTTGTCAAAGCAGTTCACCTTGTACCACAGCCGAGATCGGACGGCCGGTGTTTGGGTATTCTGTGGTCACAATGAAAGTCGTCAGTTATCATTTACGACAACAGTGTAACTGAAACTTACATGTTCTCACCAATACGATGTTATGCTAATATAATATGATGTACGTACATGAATGAGAGTGATTAACTTTACATTGAATACCGAAAGTGTTGAAACGTGATCGTCAGTGAGACGACAAACTGTCCAAGATTTTCCATTTGATCTTGACAAATGATAAACTGTGCTAGTAGTGCAATATAATCCAATATTTTCAGACTGTTCAGTTTATTGAATTTACGGTAGTGAAGCATCACAGTGCATAGTTGTTATACCAAAACTGTTAGAACATTTTTTCAAACTGTACGTCACGTTACGAACAACTGATATAACTTATCATATTTAACATTGTCGTCGAACATTGATTCTTTATTACAAGTGCCCAGATTCCTAAGTGAGCATAAACTCAGTACTATAATTAAAAGATCTGGTGCATTTAACATTCATTAGTAAGACTTGTGTCGAACCCAGGACGGTTCCAGGAAAGACAGTGTTTTCTTTTTCCAATTTTTGATAGTGAAAGGGACTAAATTCGCGGAACTTATTCCTTTCATTTAATGTTGTGTGAAATGTTAACGGGATATCTTGTTTTCTACATCGTTATTCGAGCAATATTCTCACACTTAACTTAAACAAGGTGACTTTTGTTTTACGTGGTTAATACGTCACAAGTTTAATTTTGAGTTCAATTTTGACTGTGTTCTTCTAACTAATCAGTGCAATCCCACTGTGAAGACAATTGAGTGCAGCTTGTGACTTGTTAAAGATCGCTACTAAGCATTATCTCATTTGTACAGACCAGTTGCTTTGAATCCATGTCATATCCCAGTGTCACATTACAGCCAGGACTACGAGTGCTCCTAGACTATTCAGACCTCCGAGACATTCGAGACTTTCCAGATATTCGAGACCGGCTCGGAAGACGGTGGCACCATGAGCAAAATTTGCAACCCCGCAACGTATCAGGACCAGTTCAACCCAAGGAGAAGTACTCGTTGTAACTGTTGTGCTGAGGTGATGTAAATTTCTGATTTTATTTCATGAATAAACAATTTTTTAATTAGTGTGCCATTATACTTATCTTGCTTCCCTCTCCTCTGTATCAAGTCAGATAAGGACCGGTCACTCCTGTGCCGAGTCTTGTGTTCAGTTAGCCATCGAAACAAACTTTTACGGTTACAGTTCGTGAAGTTAAGTGCCAGCTTGGCGATTATTCAGGTGAAAACATGACACTTCTGTTTTGTTAGGGTTAGGATTCAGTTACCATTTCTTGAAGTACGTTTCGAGTGAAATCAAGTCTCCTTGTAGCACTTCTTCTGACACACTAAGGTCTCGATGTTGAGTAGCTAGTGTCATGTCATCACCATAACAAAATTTTCATGATGATGTTTCCGGGAGATCAGAGATATACAAAATGAACAGTAGGGGAGACAGTACCGATCCATGAGGTAATCCATTTTTGATCTTCCTTTCTCTACTCATACTATTTCCCATACACACTCGAAATCTTCTGTCATTGAGCATACTGCTTATGACCTGCACGATGGACCTACAGGGTACAATGCGGAGAAGCTTGTAAATTAATCCTTCCCTCCAGACTGCGTCAAATGCTGCTGTAAGATCAATGAATGCAGCTGAGGTCTTGAGTTGTTTCTGGATACCTGCTTCCATGTGGAATGTCAGTGAAAGCACTTGATCGCAGCAGCTGCGGTTGGGCCTGAATCCGGCTTGATCAACTGGATTATGCTGGAAAATAGTTGCGCAGATTCCGTTGTAGATTAGCCTCTCTAAAAGAAGGGCGATTGGTCTACAACTGCTTGGGTCATTGGCAGGCTTCCCTGATTCCAAGACGGAAATTCCTTTCGTTCGTTTGAATTCTGCCGGGAGTTGGCTGTTCTGTAGAAGATCGGTAAAAAAACTTGCCAGCCAACTTCCTGCATTGTTCCCTAAATGAATGCGAAATTCTGGATGAATGTTATCAAAATCTGGAGCTGTACTTGGTTTAACGTCCTTGAGATCAGCATTGATGTCTTGCGCCGTAAGCGGTTGTGAATACCTTGACGTGCGTGGTGTTCTTGATATCAGAGTTTGGAGCTGGCGCCGTATGTATTTGGTTTCTTACCTGATGGAGTTTGGGAAGTTGTGACGATGTGAGATGCTACTTCATCCGGAATAACTCCAGGCTCTTGCTTCACAAAAGGTGTCTTTCCTCCAAGTTTTCTGAGGAGACCCTAAGCTCTTCTACTGGAATGAGTTAAGTCGATATTCTCTACTGTTTCAATTCACCGTTCTCTCCTGGTAGTATCCATGCTGGAAGGAAGTTCATCAGCTATGTCTTCATCACCAGTTTGCAGATATTCGTTATAGAGCGCATTAGTCTCAACATTCCAACCGGGGATGTATTCTTTTTTATGGCCTCCAGGCATACTCTTCTTAGCCGCCATCATAACTGCACCTACGAAACGCTTGTAACTGTTGTGCTTGGGAGCAATCAACCGAACGCATTCATCCCGTTCAGTGGTGAATGATGACCAATTTTATTTTCTAAAGTTCCACCGAGCATGTGGTATTGTACGTACAACTGGAATTTTGATGCCAATATCCACTATAATGGGACGATGTTGACTGTGGGGAAAGTGTATTACCACTTTACGACTGGTTTGTAAGGGCTGTCCTCCCTCATTGCAGCTAACAAAACACAGGTCAGGAATGAAATTCCTATTCCATGCAGCTGACTGGAAAGTACCAAGATCTTTTGGGTCAAAAATCAGATGGAGATTGTTCATCCCTGTCCATTCTACGAGTTTCGTTCCACATTCACTGTTATTCGAGTACTTCCATAGTTCGTGATGGCTGTTGAAGTCGCCTATATAAACTGCAGGGTGTTGAGCATTAGGTAGTACTGTACTTGGCCACTGTGCGTTTGGGGGTTTATAAATGTTAAAAATAGTAACATCTGTCACTACACAGCAACACAATGGATGTCTTCGTCTTCGTTTTGAAAGAGCAGTGAGGCATCTTGGACATTATTACGAACATAAGTAGCTATACCATGTGCACTGTGATATGTTGCACAAAGAGCTGTGAAACCATTAATGCGGCCCCTTTTCCGAAACTCTTCTTCATTGGCTGTATGGGTTTCCTGTATAGCCACAACATCTATATTATTATCCAGGATAACCTTGGATAGGGAGTCACATTTTGCTTTCCTGTTGCTTTCTACATTAAGCTGGAAGACATGGATGAAAAGTCCAATGTTTTTTGTCTGGTAGCTATGAGAAAAGCGATTTCCATGAAATAACTTTGTCATTGTTGGGCCATCTTTAAAAAGGCAGGTCCAGCAGCCACAGTTATTGCTTTCTTAGCAGCACCCGGGGGTCACGTGTAGGGCACTTTGAGGTTAAACCTACGGACGTGAAGCAATAATGTACCCCATATTTATCTAATTTTATGAGGTAATAAATTCACTTACTTAAAGAATTCTGAATTCTTTAGGCAAGCTGCGCAAATTTAAAACTACACTTGTAGCTGTCCATTTTATTTCCTTATACTAATTGTGTAAGTATGTTTGCAATCAACACACAAAAAGCACCCGACTGACAACGAAGACTAAAATGAATCAACAAGTGTGACCACAACACTGGAACGAACATAAATTCAATACCACATATTTTGCGCTTACAACAATGCACAAATTTATTTGAAAACTATGATATCAAAGATGTAGCATTACTGACCTGAACGTTTCATTTCTACAACACATTATCTGCTTTGGCATCCACAAATGGAGAAATCTGACATAACACACAAGAGACCAGAAATGATCATAAAAAAAGGAATCTAACGAAATAGTTTAAAATGACATTCTTTGAGTTATAACATTATTGAACTCAGCCATCATTATATTGATTAATGAAACTGATTATGTTAGTTCGAAATATTATAATGTACATAAAACTTAACAATTTTGAATTTGTAGATTTCATTTATAACCTACAAACGTCACTTTTTCTGTGTGTCACTGTTGGTGTGAACGTACAAAAACTTACTCAGAATATCTGGAGGCAATAGTTTCAGATGGCATTTCAGACGATAAGAATAAGATGAATAAATGATGCAGAGACAGTGAAAGATAGAACACTCTCTTCATAGTTGCTTAAAGGTATTGTAAACAAATACACTTCAAAATATCTAGCTTTACCAGAGATTCTTTTTGTAGATATATATTCAATAAAACTACATGATGGTACATTAAATATGATCTTAAAGTTATTGAATATTTAAGATGATTTTAACCAATAGAATTTTAAGATATTTGTTTTTAAATGAAACCTTGTAAAGAAAGGATTCAATTGACGAAAATGGCCAGTTTTTGGAGATAAACCAACCAACACTGAACACAACTGTGAATAGGTACAACATATTCTATATTATATAGGATTTGTAGTGTACTTACTTTGTTTCTTCTTTGATGTACGGCAACAGCTGATCATCGGTATGTTCTTCTATGAATATTTCCTCCTTAGTATCTTCGGAAGGCTATAAGTAAGAAATAAGAAAAGTAGAGTAAAGAAGTAAAGGAAAACAAATATATAGGCCTAAACAAGAAACAGCTGAGAAAATAAATTTCACAGTGGCACAATAAAGATTAAAATTAATATACCTCTCATTTTAAAAATATAAGAATGGAAAGGAACAATCAATTCAAAATCAATGTAAATACAAGACAGGAGTCTACCTTGGTGGCAAATGGTACACAAAAATACATTATTATCAAGCACTAAATTTTAAAAGAACAGAGAAGACAACTTCACAAAATACAGTATTATAAAATTTACACTTTCTTTTCTATTAAGCATGTATATAATTTACAAAATTTTACTCATAATACATTCTGTATTACAAACATAATCAACACATGTACTACTTGTTCAACTACTTCAAATAACAGTAGTACAACTTCTATTAGATCAAAATTTGCATTGCATTTATTTATTTTATTCTTTACCCTTTTTGGAACCTAACTTGAATAATGACCTGCTGCGTTTTAACCCGGTCCCTTTTGTCACTGCTCTTCAGACAAATGATAAGAGAGATAAGAACATGAAGAGGAATACTGTGTAAGATATCAGTAGACAAGGTAGCATAGAAAAGGAGGATCATTTGCAAATATGTAAATTTAAAATTACCTACATATTTGTGAATATTCACCAGAGTATGTGTACACATACAGGTGTGGGTGGAGGCACTTCTGTGTATGTGTACATGTACAATTTAAGGAAAATAAATAATAATAATAATAAACACTAGAGCCTCCGTGGCTCAGGCGGCAGCACGCTGGCCTCTCACCGCTGGGTTCCGTGGTTCAAATCCCGGTCACTCCATGTGAGATTTGTGCTGGACAAAGCGGAGGCGGGACAGGTTTTTCTCCGGGTACTCCGGTTTTCCCTGTCATATTTCATTCCAGCAACACACTCCAATATCATTTCATTTCATCTGTCATTCATTAATCATCGCCCCAGAGGAGTGCGACAGGCTTCGGCAGCCGGCACGATTCCAACCCTCGCCGCTAGATAGGGGCTTCATTCATTCCATCCCTGACCCGGTCGAATGACTGGAAACAGGCTGTGGATTTTCAAATAATAATAAACACTATCTCCAAATCACTACCCAATAACATTCCTTGCTTGTGTCTCTCTTTCTGTTGATCCCTAATTCCACAATGCCTAGCTATTTTCTTCATCCTTTTATGTTCACATTCCCCTGTTCCCATCCTTCTATACCGACTTGACCTGTAACTTCTTTGTTCATTTCCATGTTCCTATACACTTTCTTTCCGAAAACACTTCACTGTAATATCAAATAATCCCACATTATTCCCACTACTTTCCCAACAAGTGGACAATGCTTAAATCATAAGCATAGAAATATCCATCATTCCTCTCTTTACATCACATTAAGACCAAAAATATAAATCAATCAATGTCCCAATCAATGAATGAATCAAACAACAGCATTTAGGGCTATTGGTTGTTATATAGAGAAAGATTGTGGAAATATATGAAACAACTCCCATGGTAAATTATTTCAATCACTAAATCGTCTTCCTATAAGTGAACATTTGCCAAAATTTGTCCCCGTGAATTCCAACTTATCTTCATGTTGTGAACTTTCCTACACTTAAAGAACATGACTTAAATGTATTCATCAACTAATGTCATTCCAAGCCATCTCTCCAATGACATCTCAGAATATATTGCTTAATCGAACAGCTTGTCTCCTTTCTCCAAGTCTTCCCAGCTGAAACTTTGCAACTTCTCTGTAACACAACTCTTTTGCTAGAAATCACCCACAAGAAATGGAACTATTTCTGTGGATTATTTCCTGTTCTCCACTTAAGTAACATACTGCTGATGGTCTCATACTCTCATTGTGGTTTTGCTGGAGATTTATATGCCCTCTCCTTTACAACCCCTAAATAACCTCATGAACATATTAAGAGACCTGTAAATTTTATTTTCAATATGTTTATATGATTACCACAATGAAGATATATACTTATTATGAATAACTAGGTACTTACAGAGGTCCCCATGAATAACTTTCACCCCATCAACACAATAATTAAACCAGAGTGGTCTCTTTCTATTTGTGAAACACATAACCTGACTTTTCACCCCGTTTACCAATATAGCATTGCCCGATGTCCTTCTTAAATTATTGTCAAGGTCCTTCTTGCAGTTACTCACAATCCTGAAACTTATTTATTACAAAGAGCCTGATCACTCTTTTCAGTTCATTATTGATATTGTTTATATATATCAGAAAATAAAGGTCTCATAATACTGCCCTGTGGAACCCAATCCCATAATTGTTATAGGATCAAATAAAGCTTAATCTACTCTAATGCTCTGAGTTCTATTTTTTAGAAATACACCAAACGAGGCCACATTTTAATGGTAAAACGTATATTTCTATCTTTATGTAAATTATTGACCTTTATAGCCTTTGGTGGTAAAGTTACCACTTGGGATATCCCTGACCACACTATTGTATTTTTTCATACAGTGGCTACAGTGAGAACCACAATGTAATTTCATTATTCATATGGTTTTGTGCCATTTTTGTTAGTGAACATGTTCTGTTGATTATCGTCTATATCTGCATATTGTTGCTGTATGGAAGTAAATAATGTGACCTATTATTAATACTGCGCGTTCTGTAAGTTACATACATTATTGATACTATTCACGAGATCAGTTGATATTTCTTAAGAGTGATTCTTGAGAACGGTCAAATTTTGAGGTTATGGGGAGACGAAAGGACCTTTCGCCAAGAAAGGCATTATCAGAGACCTACTTGTTGAGAAACGTTATTCACAGCAAGATATAGATTCTAGATTGCATCCATCACAGCAATCTGTAAGTAGTTTAAAATGTGAAGATAAGGGGAAGACAAATTGTCAACAACGTGTTGGAAAATGTGGGCGAAAGAAGAAACTAACCCCAAGGAGGAAGCAAAACTGATTAATTTGCCAGTAAACAACCTCAAGGTTACTAGTTTGTATTTAAGTAAGAAATTAGAAGAGTATGGGTCATTTGTACCAGCCAGAACTGTGAGACGAGAGCTGTTTAATGCTACAATGAGAGCAAGACAACCTCAAAGAAAAGCGAAGATTACTCCTACTATGACTGCCAAGAGGAACCAGTGGGCCAAGACTCTCCAGAGTTGGTCATCTGATGAATGGAAACAGGCAAGTCCATGACAATTACTGTAATTCCTAAATTATCATTGATTATTCCATTTTTAACCCAATCTAAGTGGTGTAACTGTACAGTACAGTAAATGTATGAAATTTTCCTTTCAAACTGTACAGCTTATTGCATTTAATGCTAGGCTTAATTGTTTTATTTATTTTAGGTTTGTTTTAGTGACGAATCTGTAATTCCTCTCGAAGAAGAGACAAGTCAATGTGTCAGAAGAAGTGGAGGAGAAGCATTCCATCCAGACTGGGTGAAGCATCCATCTTCAGTGATGGTCTGGAGTGTGTTTTCTTGGTACGACTGTGGACGATTATATGTTGTAGAAGGAACTATGAGACGTGAACAATATAGCATTAAGAACCCGTTTGATACCTCAGGTGCAAGAGTGGTTCGGCCAAAGTGAATTTATTTTTATGCCATAGAACATCCTTGAGCGATAGAAAAGAAAAGTCCAATAAACGAATATAACGACAAAAATTGTCTTTACTGAGAAGCTCGTTCAGATCTGGTGTCAAGATGACGATTTAAAGAGTCAGTGTAAAATACTGTTTGAGGGTATACCCAGTCTAAGCAAGTCACTCATGAAAGCTAAGGGGGTGCATACCAAGTATTAAAGTCATCAACTACCGGGCGAGTTGGCCGTGCGCGTAGAGGCGCGCGGCTGTGAACTTGCATCCGGGAGATAGTAGGTTCGAATCCCACTATCGGCAGCCCTGAAGATGGTTTTCCGTGGTTTCCCATTTTCACACCAGGCAAATGCTGGGGCTGTACCTTAATTAAGGCCACGGCCGCTTCCTTCCAACTCCTAGGCCTTTCCCATCCCATCGTCGCCATAAGACCTATCTGTGTCGGTGCGACGTAAAGCCCCTAGAAAAAAAAAGTCATCAACTTAAAAATTGGTAACATCTTACGTTTTCAATTCTCATTTTTTTGATGTTTAATAATTTGGCCACGTCATTATAGTCACCCATTAGCCACAATTTTATCTATCCCAACCACACTAATTTTTGTCAGTAGTTTACTGAAATCTACCCCATGAAAATCCCTAGATATGTCAATAATTTCCAGAAGTTTGTAGGAAAGTCATCTTGTCCTGGCGCTTTTTGGTTCTTCACAATCCTAATGGCACCCTCTACTTCCTTTGATGTGATGCATAAGACGGGACTTACCATGAGGAATAGGGTGAGGTGGTAATTATTCCATGGAATATTTGGAAGCTAACACTCAGAGAAGTGTTTCTCTCATGGGTCAGTTTATCTCCAAAGGGAAGAGATTGGGTTGGATCAAAAACATTTCAATGACACTTGGATGAATTATCAATTAACAAGTAGTAAATGAAATGATTATCACTATTTTACAGTAAAACCAGTTACAGTATTAAAATTAACAGCTAAAAGATAGCTAGGCATATCAGAAAACTGTTAATAATGTAGAATGACACTGCGTAAGCACCGTACAAACTTACAGATAGTTTCACTTTAAAGTTCTACACAACAATTTAATCCAAAAATGCAATTATCACATCACACATAGGATTTCTACAAAATATCAACCCATCAAAATATCTTAATAATACACTTTTAATATTTCTGTATAATTTATACAGTAGTATATACTGTGGAAAGAAATTCTTCATCTACAACATATTGTATCCGAATATGGCATAATTATAGTTAACACTGAGATTGCCGCAAAAGCCAAATTTAATTCGGCCATTTATAACACCTGTGGTGAGGGCCAGGATCTGATAACCTTAGAGCACGTCGCCTTTATGCTCATAGCTGCATGCAGCTATCGAGCAGGGTGAGGAAGTAGAACTGAAAACTGCATTATGGAGAGTATATTATTGAGCACATGAGGCGACAAGCGCAGTTTAAGGTAATAATCAATTTCTGTGCTCAGTCAACTAAAACACCTAGCTTTAGCGTTACAAGATTCAAAGGTAAAAATCACCAACAGAACTAGGATTTGAACATGAGCTCACTTGGACCCAAGGCTGAAGTGCTATTCAAATATCTAACACCAAAAATTAAAACTTTTAATTCTGAGCAATGAAAACAATCGCTGAATTGGGTTCTCAAACCCGGAGCTAACTTCGACTCAGAAATAAAAGTCTTAAGTTCACAAGAAGAAAAAATATTAACAGTCCTCAACCCGACCCGGAATCGATGACGGGCTTTTCATTCACTGAAGACTAAGTGTGAACGATCAGCACAAACTATGTCAACTGAATGTGGAAAGAGAATGCAACAACTTCTGTACTAAGTGAGGTCGTGACATATGTGCGTCTTAGCAAAAAAAAAAGATTGATTCCAAGAACTTTCTGATTAGACTTGAAAATATCTGCTGAAATACAAAGTTCATTGTTTTTGCAATTAGCCTAGTATGCACATCTCAGCAAAAGAACATTGGCGGTACGAGCAAGTTAACTAGACTTCGAAGTAACTTATTTGCTAAGACAGGGAATACAAAGTTTATTGTTCGCGCATTGAGCTCTACGCTACAGATTTGAACCCTGGAGACGTGTAATTGCCTGCTGGTTTACATCACTTGGTAACTAACATTAGAGAAGCGAGCAAATAAAAAATCACCAGGCCGCCTGGGAATCAAACTAACGTAACAGCTAAAGGAATCAATACCCACAACCTTCGAGCTAAAATAAATTGAAAATACACCGACCAGACTAGGAATCGAACCAGTGGCTTCTTTACACGTGCATGAAACGAGCATGCTAACTAAATGACTGTACATTAAAAGCTTGTGTGTTTAATTGAAACAATCAAGTTCGACTTCCTTTCACGGTGTGGTGGGGGTGGTTGACAAAAAAATTCGCTTTAAGTCTTAAAAACTACACTCGAACGTTGGAAAAGTTTGAAATAATAATTTTGAAGATCCAAGCTGCTGTCGTACTGAATACTCAACTTTCATGCACAATAAGAAATATGAGGCCAGCACTTTACCCGCCTGAGCTACTCAGCTAGGCAATTAAACTGTTAAGTGCCAAAACATACACACGCTAATAATGATAATTGTACCGGGAGTTACACCTCAACCCCATGCATTTATATGAAGCGCATAGAAGAACGCTACCTAGCACATAAAAATTGAAACAACTAGTGCAGGAAGTTGGTCAACAGATGTCACTACTAAAGTGATAGAGTAACGTGTTATATTTAGGTGTCCTAAACAGACTGCATTTCTTTTGTTCCTTTTTTGGTGTATCATAGCTGGCAACAGCTCTTTCAAGAAGTTCGGATATTTCTCCACAGATGTCTCTATTAAACAACTGATGTCATGCACTCTCGTGTAAAGTGGAACAACTCGAAATTTAGAGAAATTTTGTGTGTATAGGTTTCCTGAACTGAACGGACTTTCTTTGCTTTTGATACTACTAGGTTTTCAACACTTCTTACTCATCCCACCAGCCTTGGAGTCTGGCAAATCAAAAATTTTGTGTACTTATTTTTCTGCCAATCATAGGCTTTTTATAACTTTTCGACTGTCCAATAAACATGATTGGGTGTGTCCAGTCATAGCCCAGAGCCTTCTCGAACCTTCCTCTCGGGTATAAAAGCTTATGCTTTTCCGAATTAACTTGTTTTACTGATCGTCGTGCTATTGAGTGTGTGTACTAAGAGAGGAGGCGGGGGTCTTATCCATCGGCAGGCAGAATATCAGCTAAGGTAATGGCCACCATTTTCCATTTCAGCAGTTATGTATACTTCTCTTTCTTCTCATGTAAACGTTCGAGCAAATCAAGTGTACTCAACTAAAATTCGGGAATAGAGAGTGTGACACCCTCTCGAGTTCCCTATCAACTTGTTTTTGAGGTGAATATGTTTTTGTAGCCACATTCTATCTGTAGCCTTGTAACTTGAGTTTCCTCTATATAGTCACCTCAGTTGTGTGGGATTAGCCTCTGCATCGTCGGGCCACTAGCCCAAGTAGAGTTGTAATCGTTGATTTCAAGGAGCACAAGTTTCCGCCTCCATACTTTTGGATTTTTGGGCCAGTATAATCAATTGAAATGGTCTTGTTAAATGTAGAGGCCAGAAAGTGTAAATATGATTGAGCAAGACGCTCTTATCCCTAGTGTAAAAGTTAAAGGCTGTAAGGCTTTGGGAGCGTAGTCTCCTCAGTAGAATTGTAGGGCATTGAGGCTCTTTTATTCAAATGTATATATATTTATGTGATATTGAATGGTGCCTTTGGAAGGCAATAACTGGTAACCTTCGGAGCAAAGTGCTCTTCAAAACTGTGATTTAAAATTTCCTGTAAAACAAACTGGGAGATTCGTCTGCTTGCCTATCTAACTAAACGCAACAGTAGTGGCGTAGGGACCTTGTAAATAGGGAGCTGGAAGCTCGAATTTTTTAATTGAACTTTTGTAGGTTTTTTAAAAAATTTGTATAAACTACCTCTGTACCTGAAAATTTGTTGTTTGTTAAAATTTAATATCTGAAAAGATATATAACCTTAATTTTAAAGTTTTAAATTAATCCTTGACTATCGTAGATAGACGCATTCAAACCGGCACCTTCTTTCACCTCTCTGTGATCCACGAAAATTCGGTGATAATAATAATAATAATAATAATAATAATAATAATAATAATAATAATAATAATAATTTAGAGGATCCAACCCACCTTTGTACTGAATATTCTACATGCATACCTAATAAGAAAAAATCTAGTGCCGGAATGTAGACCTGCAGGAGTTTGCATCTTGTCAGAATTACCCTATCAAAAATAAAACCCCAACTTAACTGGGAATTACAAAATCTAGAATATTTAAATCAGCCTGGATTACACCTACGTGCACATTATTCCTGTAATATTCAATCACTACCAAGCAAAATGCTTATCCTGAAACACAGACATGTTCCATATTCAGTTGTCAGAGACCAAAGGGGTTATTCTACTGTAGTTTCTAACAAGTAGGCTCACAGAAACACAAGTTTTCATGCAGCATTTAATAATGGATCATAAAACTCATGAAACCTAACCAGTTCTTAAAAAAATGAGGTGAATCTGTGATGGATAGGTTAGTATAATTACATACGAAAGGTAAAAGATGATCGTCGAAGAGAAATATGCAAGTGCTGGCCAACAAGGGGTATACCATGGATGGAACATGGGGGGAAGGGGTAGTGTTATTTTTCCTACCTTCGCATGCTGCTTTTCTCCGACCACAACGCTGCTGCTTCACTCACTCTACTGCTCTGCTCACCTGCCGCCTGCCTACTCGGTCCATCCTGTTTCTCTCCCGTTCTTCTCTACGCATCGCCTTCTCCGCATGCTGTGTGTGTTTGTGTCATCCTGATTATGACTTTCTTATTTCTGGAACATGCTGGCTTTCAGCTTCTCTATTCATCTCGACGCTTCCATACCGCTATATATTCTCTCCTCCATCACTCTAAAATTGAGCCTGCCTTCGTCTCGGAGTGGTGGAGCACCGAACAACTGTGCTACGTTTATATTGTCATTACCATCCGGACTATAATTCTTCTCATTATTTCGTGAGCAAGACTTACCATGACGTTATTTTGTCAATAGATTCTTCTTTGGGCCATCTGCCCCGGTCTGAACTTTGCTTTCGGCAGGTTATTTCGGCATCAAATTACATATGCGAGTCATTATTCATACCAAATATTTTTAAACACGGACTGTACTACGGACAATGGAACTTTGATCTCACATTATCTGCTTCCTAGGAGCATTGCTACATTTTGCAATAATAATAATAAAACATCCTGATGTCTAACTACACCCGGCGAAGAGAATCCTTCCCCCAGTTCGATCCCTACTTCCATTCCCATTTTTCCCTTCTTTTAGCATATTTTCTTCTCTTTTTTTTGAGTTCTTCAAGTTTACCACTCTTTATTGTTCGCTTATACTTATTCATACGGTTTTTTATATATTTCTGATATTCTTTATTGTAAATATGGCACAATTTCCTTGTCTTCTTTATATCCTTTATTGTCTGCAAATCTCTTGACGGGCATTTACTATCTTGTTGAGAAATGTTTAATTACTAATTTACTTATCGTTAAATATATATCTTATTTACGTTGTTAACCTTTGGTTTCCTCTTAGCCTAGTTCCTTCTCACTGCCCGCTTCTGTACTTATTGTTCAATTATTATTACTATGATTATTATTATTATTTATTGTGTTTCTTCTTCCACTACTTGTATGCTTAATCTAATCTATCTATTAACTATTACTATAACTATATTATCTCAGCATCGTACGTACATAACGATGATAGCACGGCGACAGAAGATATAAACAACACACAAGCAGTCACGCAAATAAAAGGACACTAGTGTATGAACAAGGACTGGCTACATCGGATGTATTGAAACACAAGAAACAACAAGTTACAAATAGTACTGCACAAAAATATTGAAAAATATTTCAAAATTAATCACAAAGGAAATATTACAAAGATCAGTGAGAGGGACACCAACATTTACAATTAGACTCATTAAAAAGAACAGATGATTCCTAACCAACTGTACAATAAGAAACATTAGGGAGGATATCGAAGTAAAAAAGAATAGGGGAAACACGCTGACTTAGTGACAAGACGACTACAAATGAACATAATCATCAACAATACAGTTTGTTGCCATGGTACCAGATGGTTGAATCAAGATCCCTCGACTAGCCCAAAATGAAAACGTAATGTTCAAATTAATCTCCCAATTCAGAAAATGCCACTAATGCTTCTCGCAGTCATGCGTGGTGATCTGTTCATAATAAACGTTGCAAGATTAAACAAGGTATAGAGAGTAGCTGTATATTGTTTGTGAATTATCTCACATTAATTCAACAACGGTACAAAAGTTTATTGAGATCCACCTATTCAGTACACATAGCATTCTTATAATTAAGATTTACGTCTTGTCTTACTAATTTAACGGGACATGTTTGCCCATTGCATGGGTATCATCACCCGTGATCTCATGCCTAAAGAATAAAAATCAGGATCCTGATTACCCTAGTCAAAGTGTTACATAGAGAAACATGTGTGTTATAAAAATGAGGAAACTTGTTGTAAGTTCACAAATGACAATTTACACAATTAATGCATGTCTAAAAAATATGTGAGAATAATGGTTAATGTTAGTGGAGTTTTACATTGATATCTTTAAAACAATTTAAAACATAGCCAATGCCGATATTTACATGAACAATAGGAATGTCTATGGCTAAAATTATTGCCTCAGGTTACAACTTTAAAATATGAATCGAACCTGGTTTAAGGCAACTCAATTTGAAGTCATAGAATGGTTACTATGGACCTTAAGTTGTTTTATCATTGAAAGATGACATTGAATATTCTTGTAAGAAGCGTGTAGTGTTATCAGAGAGTGTACAGCTGTGTGACTGATTGAGTTGTTACTGTTATTAAACAGTGTCCACCAAATCCAGATTTTGAAATTCCTTAACATTTCCCTGTTTTCCAGATATAAAAACCAGTTTTTTTCCCTGACACACAATGACAAAAAATAAAAGTTTAAAGGAAGTTTCCAGCTATGACAGCAATATTAAAATAAATTTGGAAGCTTAACATCCAAAAAGTAAATGAGTAATTAATGTGCAAATTAAATTTTATAACAAATCTTGGAAGTTGAATTTATTCTAATAAAATTCAATTTAAGATTTTAAAAGAATTGATTACCATTACTGCTGCAGCAAAGAAATTCCTTAGCCCTAGACACCAAAGACTGTTGATCTTCTGTTCTTCTAATTCATTCAGCAACAAAGTGCCCATAAAAACCTGGCTGCAAACACAAATTGTCCTCTGCCCACCACAGCTACACAATGAACTCTATCACATATGACTCCACTTCTTCTTCTTCTACTTCCATTACAGAAGGTTCACCAGAGAATAGATGTCTACAGAACTACCTTTCAAGAGAGCAAGTAACCAAAGCTGAGATTATATGGTGCATGCATACTGTCATATAACACCATTATTTAAGAGGCAGTGAAGCTAGTGTACGTATGTTCCCTGTAATGTTTCCAGACTCTGAAATCGCTTCATAAGTTCAACTGCAAAGAACGAAAGTTGCATATACAATCACTCATGGTTTGGCTCCCCATTTTTATAAACAAGTTCTTGAGACGTGTAGTAAGTGCATACGTTTCACCGTTGGTTTTGATGAGTCACTGAATAAAGTCTCTCAGATGGGCCAAATGGATCTTGTAGTTTGCTGTTTCAATCCTGATTCTAATGAGGTATGGACATCTTATTTTGATTCCGTGTTTCTTGGTCACTCTACCTCCTGGAATTTGTTAAATGTTTTTTTGCAAGCACTGCAAGGACTCTAACAAATTTCAATGGATGGTCCAAATGTTAATAAAATGTTCCTTCAGGATATCGGTAATTTATTAAATGATGATCCACATGCTCCTATTTTAGTGAACATTGGACCTTGTGGCTTGCATAGTGTGCACAATTCATACAAAATGCCAGTAAAAGAAACCCAGTAGAATATTGCAGAGTTTCTTCGTGCACTTCACTTCTTGTTTTGATACATTCCTGCAAGACATTATTCAGGTTCAAACGTACTTCCTTTGAAATACTGTGCTATAAGATGGCTTGAAAATCCGAAAGTCACTGAAAGTGCTATAGATAACCTACCTAATGTTGACAAATACGTGGAATGGAAAAACAAAGGCAAAAAATCCCAAATTGCAACAGCTTCAAAATAGTATCTACTTCACTATCACTAAGATAGTGTATGCACTTCCTAACAATATCCAACACTAAAATAAGATTACGTACATTATTATTACAAATAAAAGAAATAAATAATTTGCAGCTAATGACTGGCATAGGAAGGATGTTTTGGCTGATTGAGACCATGGTGCCAATTTTTGTGGAGTCACATTCTTCTCACTTGTCTTTGATGAACTATACTGAAGTATGATACACAGATGAACAATATACTAACCAACGCACGGACGTAAATAAAATTACATCTACACTGAAGACTATTAAACCTATACCATAAACGCCGAGCCAGGTAGCTTAACCACATGGCGATGTATTGTAGACAATATAATTGGCAGCCAGGTTTCAAGATTGCACTTAAAGTATATAAATCGATATGAATGGCAGCTTGGGACTGGTTGGATCAAGACTGAATACACAGAATCATGCCTCAAAAACTCCAAACCAAAAAACAACTTTCATCTTACAATGTGATGTCACTTTATTTTAAATCTTGATCTGTATTCACGAAATTACATGTGATATTACAAGCCACTAGTCATGCCTCAAGCTTCCGAACACCGATAGATAGATAGATAGATAGATAGATAGATAGATAGATACTAGAAAATTGAATCTAGCAAAGAAGGCAGCTAAGGATAACATGATGGCAAGCATAATTGGCAGTCATACGAATTTTAGTGAAAAATGGAAGGGTATGTATAGGTATTTTAAGGCAGAAACAGGTTCCAAGAAGGACATTCCAGGAATAATTAATGAACAAGGGGAACGTGTATGTGAGGATCTTCAAAAGGCAGAAGTATTCAGTCAGCAGTATGTAAAGATTGTTGGTTACAAGGATAATGTCTAGATAGGGGAGGAGACTAAGGCCAAAGAAGTAATAAAATTTACATATGATAACAATGACATTTACAATTAGATACAAAAGTTGAAAACTAGAAAAGCAGCTGGAATTGATCAGATTTCTGGGGATATACTAAAGACAACGGGTTGGGATATAATACCATATCTGAAGTACTTATTGGATTATTGTTTGGTCGGAGGAGCTATACCAGATGAATGGAGAGTTGCTATAGTAGCCCCTGTGTATAAAGGAAAGGGTGATAGACATAAAGCTGAAAATTACAGGCCAGTAAGTTTGACATGCATTGTATGTAAGCTTTGGGAAGGCATTCTTTCTGATTATATTAGACATGTTTGTGAAATTAATAACTGGTTCGATAGAAGGCAATTTGGTTTTAGGAAAGGTTATTCCACTGAAGCTCAACTTGTAGGATTCCAGCAAGATATAGCAGATATCTTGGATTCTGGAGGTCAAAAGGTCTGTATCGCGATTGACCTGTCTAAAGCATTTGATAGGGTGGATCATGGGAGACTACTGGCAAAAATGAGAGCAATTGGACTGGACAAAAGAGTGACTGAATGGGTTGCTATCTTTCTAGAAAATAGATCTAAGAGAATTAGAGTAGGTGAAGCTTTATCTGACCCTGTAATAATTAAGAGGGGAATTCCTCAAGGCAGTATTATCGGACCATTATGTTTTCTTATATATATAAACGATATGAGTAAAGGAGTGGAATCGGAGGTAAGGCTTTTTGCGGATGATGTTACTCTCTACAGAGTGATAAATAAGTTACAAGATTGTGAGCAACTGCAACGTGACCTCGAAAATGTTGTGAGATGGACAGCAGGCAATGGTATGTTGATAAATGGGGTTAAAAGTCAGGTTGTGAGTTTCACAAATAGGAAAAGTCCTCTCAGTTTTAATTACTGCGTTGATGGGGTGAAAGTTCCTTTTGGGGATCATTGTAAGTATCTAGGTGTTAATATAAGGAAAGATCTTCATTGGGGTAATCACATAAATGGGATCGTAAATAAAGGGTACAGATTTTTGCACATGGTTATGAGGGTGTTTAGGGGTTGTAGTAAGGATGTAAAGGAGAGTGCATATAAGTCTCTGGTAAGACCCCAACTAGAGTATGGTTCCAGTGTATGGGACCCTCACCAGGATTACCTGATTCAAGAACTGGAAAAAATCCAAAGAAATGAAGCTCGATTTGTTCTGGGTGATTTCCGACAAAAGAGTAGCGTTACAAAAATGTTGCTAAGTTTGGGTTGGGAAGAATTGAGAGAAAGAAGAAGAGCTGCTCGACTAAGTGGTATGTAATACCAATATAATAGGTCCGTTATTGGACATTATAAATTTTCCAGCTAGCTCATTCATGGTTGCCAGCGTTTCGCCCTCATGTGCTAGGGTGGGCTCATCAGTTGGTACCTAGCACACTTACCAATACGCTGGCTAGTGCATACCGTGGAGGCCACTGCGTAGGCTAACTGGAGCCACCGGCAGTGCCAATGCACTAAGAGACTTTGTCTCATCACTAAAAATTGATGCCTGCTTGGCCATCAGATGATATAGATGTTAATTCCCATAGGGAATCTGAAATATTTGTCCTGAATGAGCAAATTTATAATACCAATATAATAGGTCCGTTATTGGACATTATAAATTTTCCAGCTAGCTCATTCTTGGTTGCCAGCGTTTCGCCCTCATGTGCTAGGGTGGGCTCATCAGTTGGTACCTAGCACACTTACCAATACGCTGGCTAGTGCATACCGTGGAGGCCACTGCGTAGGCTAACTGGAGCCACCGGCAGTGCCAATGCACTAAGAGACTTTGTCTCATCACTAAAAATTGATGCCTGCTTGGCCATCAGATGATATAGATGTTAATTCCCATAGGGAATCTGAAATATTTGTCCTGAATGAGCAAATTTATAATACCAATATAATAGGTCCGTTATTGGACATTATAAATTTTCCAGCTAGCTCATTCTTGGTTGCCAGCGTTTCGCCCTCATGTGCTAGGGTGGGCTCATCAGTTGGTACCTAGCACACTTACCAATACGCTGGCTAGTGCATACCGTGGAGGCCACTGCGTAGGCTAACTGGAGCCACCGGCAGTGCCAATGCACTAAGAGACTTTGTCTCATCACTAAAAATTGATGCCTGCTTGGCCATCAGATGATATAGATGTTAATTCCCATAGGGAATCTGAAATATTTGTCCTGAATGAGCAAATTTATAATACCAATATAATAGGTCCGTTATTGGACATTATAAATTTTCCAGCTAGCTCATTCTTGGTTGCCAGCGTTTCGCCCTCATGTGCTAGGGTGGGCTCATCAGTTGGTACCTAGCACACTTACCAATACGCTGGCTAGTGCATACCGTGGAGGCCACTGCGTAGGCTAACTGGAGCCACCGGCAGTGCCAATGCACTAAGAGACTTTGTCTCATCACTAAAAATTGATGCCTGCTTGGCCATCAGATGATATAGATGTTAATTCCCATAGGGAATCTGAAATATTTGTCCTGAATGAGCAAATTTATAATACCAATATAATAGGTCCGTTATTGGACATTATAAATTTTCCAGCTAGCTCATTCTTGGTTGCCAGCGTTTCGCCCTCATGTGCTAGGGTGGGCTCATCAGTTGGTACCTAGCACACTTACCAATACGCTGGCTAGTGCATACCGTGGAGGCCACTGCGTAGGCTAACTGGAGCCACCGGCAGTGCCAATGCACTAAGAGACTTTGTCTCATCACTAAAAATTGATGCCTGCTTGGCCATCAGATGATATAGATGTTAATTCCCATAGGGAATCTGAAATATTTGTCCTGAATGAGCAAATTTATAATACCAATATAATAGGTCCGTTATTGGACATTATAAATTTTCCAGCTAGCTCATTCTTGGTTGCCAGCGTTTCGCCCTCATGTGCTAGGGTGGGCTCATCAGTTGGTACCTAGCACACTTACCAATACGCTGGCTAGTGCATACCGTGGAGGCCACTGCGTAGGCTAACTGGAGCCACCGGCAGTGCCAATGCACTAAGAGACTTTGTCTCATCACTAAAAATTGATGTCTGCTTGGCCATCAGATGATATAGATGTTAATTCCCATAGGGAATCTGAAATATTTGTCCTGAATGAGCAAATTTATAATACCAATATAATAGGTCCGTTATTGGACATTATAAATTTTCCAGCTAGCTCATTCTTGGTTGCCAGCGTTTCGCCCTCATGTGCTAGGGTGGGCTCATCAGTTGGTACCTAGCACACTTACCAATACGTTGGCTAGTGCATACCGTGGAGGCCACTGCGTAGGCTAACTGGAGCCACCGGCAGTGCCAATGCACTAAGAGACTTTGTCTCTTCGCTAAAAATTGATGCCTGCTTGGCCATCAGATGATATAGATGTTAATTCCCATAGGGAATCTGAAATATTTGTCCTGAATGAGCAAATTTATAATACCAATATAATAGGTCCGTTATTGGACATTATAAATTTTCCAGCTAGCTCATTCTTGAATGCCAGCGTTTCGCCCTCATGTGCTAGGGTGGGCTCATCAGTTGGTACCTAGCACACTTACCAATACGCTGGCTAGTGCATACCGTGGAGGCCACTGCATATTGGTAAGTGTGCTAGGTACCAACTGATGAGCCCACCCTAGCACATGAGGGCGAAACGCTGGCAACCAAGAATGAGCTAGCTGGAAAATTTATAATGTCCAATAACGGACCTATTATATTGGTATTATAAATTTGCTCATTCAGGACAAATATTTCAGATTCCCTATGGGAATTAACATCTATATCATCTGATGGCCAAGCAGGCATCAATTTTTAGTGATGAGACAAAGTCTCTTAGTGCATTGGCACTGCCGGTGGCTCCAGTTAGCCTACGCAGTGGCCTCCACGGTATGCACTAGCCAGCGTATTGGTAAGTGTGCTAGGTACCAACTGATGAGCCCACCCTAGCACATGAGGGCGAAACGCTGGCAACCAAGAATGAGCTAGCTGGAAAATTTATAATGTCCAATAACGGACCTATTATATTGGTATTATAAATTTGCTCATTCAGGACAAATATTTCAGATTCCCTATGGGAATTAACATCTATATCATCTGATGGCCAAGCAGGCATCAATTTTTAGTGATGAGACAAAGTCTCTTAGTGCATTGGCACTGCCAGTGGCTCCAGTTAGCCTACGCAGTGGCCTCCACGGTATGCACTAGCCAGCGTATTGGTAAGTGTGCTAGGTACCAACTGATGAGCCCACCCTAGCACATGAGGGCGAAACGCTGGCAACCAAGAATGAGCTAGCTGGAAAATTTATAATGTCCAATAACGGACCTATTATATTGGTATTATAAATTTGCTCATTCAGGACAAATATTTCAGATTCCCTATGGGAATTAACATCTATATCATCTGATGGCCAAGCAGGCATCAATTTTTAGTGATGAGACAAAGTCTCTTAGTGCATTGGCACTGCCGGTGGCTCCAGTTAGCCTACGCATTGGCCTCCACGGTATGCACTAGCCAGCGTATTGGTAAGTGTGCTAGGTACCAACTGATGAGCCCACCCTAGCACATGAGGGCGAAACGCTGGCAACCAAGAATGAGCTAGCTGGAAAATTTATAATGTCCAATAACGGACCTATTATATTGGTATTATAAATTTGCTCATTCAGGACAAATATTTCAGATTCCCTATGGGAATTAACATCTATATCATCTGATGGCCAAGCAGGCATCAATTTTTAGTGATGAGACAAAGTCTCTTAGTGCATTGGCACTGCCGGTGGCTCCAGTTAGCCTACGCAGTGGCCTCCACGGTATGCACTAGCCAGCGTATTGGTAAGTGTGCTAGGTACCAACTGATGAGCCCACCCTAGCACATGAGGGCGAAACGCTGGCAACCAAGAATGAGCTAGCTGGAAAATTTATAATGTCCAATAACGGACCTATTATATTGGTATTATAAATTTGCTCATTCAGGACAAATATTTCAGATTCCCTATGGGAATTAACATCTATATCATCTGATGGCCAAGCAGGCATCAATTTTTAGTGATGAGACAAAGTCTCTTAGTGCATTGGCACTGCCGGTGGCTCCAGTTAGCCTACGCAGTGGCCTCCACGGTATGCACTAGCCAGCGTATTGGTAAGTGTGCTAGGTACCAACTGATGAGCCCACCCTAGCACATGAGGGCGAAACGCTGGCAACCAAGAATGAGCTAGCTGGAAAATTTATAATGTCCAATAACGGACCTATTATATTGGTATTATAAATTTGCTCATTCAGGACAAATATTTCAGATTCCCTATGGGAATTAACATCTATATCATCTGATGGCCAAGCAGGCATCAATTTTTAGTGATGAGACAAAGTCTCTTAGTGCATTGGCACTGCCGGTGGCTCCAGTTAGCCTACGCAGTGGCCTCCACGGTATGCACTAGCCAGCGTATTGGTAAGTGTGCTAGGTACCAACTGATGAGCCCACCCTAGCACATGAGGGCGAAACGCTGGCAACCAAGAATGAGCTAGCTGGAAAATTTATAATGTCCAATAACGGACCTATTATATTGGTATTATAAATTTGCTCATTCAGGACAAATATTTCAGATTCCCTATGGGAATTAACATCTATATCATCTGATGGCCAAGCAGGCATCAATTTTTAGTGATGAGACAAAGTCTCTTAGTGCATTGGCACTGCCGGTGGCTCCAGTTAGCCTACGCAGTGGCCTCCACGGTATGCACTAGCCAGCGTATTGGTAAGTGTGCTAGGTACCAACTGATGAGCCCACCCTAGCACATGAGGGCGAAACGCTGGCAACCAAGAATGAGCTAGCTGGAAAATTTATAATGTCCAATAACGGACCTATTATATTGGTATTATAAATTTGCTCATTCAGGACAAATATTTCAGATTCCCTATGGGAATTAACATCTATATCATCTGATGGCCAAGCAGGCATCAATTTTTAGTGATGAGACAAAGTCTCTTAGTGCATTGGCACTGCCGGTGGCTCCAGTTAGCCTACGCAGTGGCCTCCACGGTATGCACTAGCCAGCGTATTGGTAAGTGTGCTAGGTACCAACTGATGAGCCCACCCTAGCACATGAGGGCGAAACGCTGGCAACCAAGAATGAGCTAGCTGGAAAATTTATAATGTCCAATAACGGACCTATTATATTGGTATTATAAATTTGCTCATTCAGGACAAATATTTCAGATTCCCTATGGGAATTAACATCTATATCATCTGATGGCCAAGCAGGCATCAATTTTTAGTGATGAGACAAAGTCTCTTAGTGCATTGGCACTGCCGGTGGCTCCAGTTAGCCTACGCAGTGGCCTCCACGGTATGCACTAGCCAGCGTATTGGTAAGTGTGCTAGGTACCAACTGATGAGCCCACCCTAGCACATGAGGGCGAAACGCTGGCAACCAAGAATGAGCTAGCTGGAAAATTTATAATGTCCAATAACGGACCTATTATATTGGTATTATAAATTTGCTCATTCAGGACAAATATTTCAGATTCCCTATGGGAATTAACATCTATATCATCTGATGGCCAAGCAGGCATCAATTTTTAGTGATGAGACAAAGTCTCTTAGTGCATTGGCACTGCCGGTGGCTCCAGTTAGCCTACGCAGTGGCCTCCACGGTATGCACTAGCTAGCGTATTGGTAAGTGTGCTAGGTACCAACTGATGAGCCCACCCTAGCACATGAGGGCGAAACTCTGGCAACCAAGAATGAGCTAGCTGGAAAATTTATAATGTCCAATAACGGACCTATTATATTGGTATTATAAATTTGCTCATTCAGGACAAATATTTCAGATTCCCTATGGGAATTAACATCTATATCATCTGATGGCCAAGCAGGCATCAATTTTTAGTGATGAGACAAAGTCTCTTAGTGCATTGGCACTGCCGGTGGCTCCAGTTAGCCTACGCAGTGGCCTCCACGGTATGCACTAGCCAGCGTATTGGTAAGTGTGCTAGGTACCAACTGATGAGCCCACCCTAGCACATGAGGGCGAAACGCTGGCAACCAAGAATGAGCTAGCTGGAAAATTTATAATGTCCAATAACGGACCTATTATATTGGTATTATAAATTTGCTCATTCAGGACAAATATTTCAGATTCCCTATGGGAATTAACATCTATATCATCTGATGGCCAAGCAGGCATCAATTTTTAGTGATGAGACAAAGTCTCTTAGTGCATTGGCACTGCCGGTGGCTCCAGTTAGCCTACGCAGTGGCCTCCACGGTATGCACTAGCCAGCGTATTGGTAAGTGTGCTAGGTACCAACTGATGAGCCCACCCTAGCACATGAGGGCGAAACGCTGGCAACCAAGAATGAGCTAGCTGGAAAATTTATAATGTCCAATAACGGACCTATTATATTGGTATTATAAATTTGCTCATTCAGGACAAATATTTCAGATTCCCTATGGGAATTAACATCTATATCATCTGATGGCCAAGCAGGCATCAATTTTTAGTGATGAGACAAAGTCTCTTAGTGCATTGGCACTGCCGGTGGCTCCAGTTAGCCTACGCAGTGGCCTCCACGGTATGCACTAGCCAGCGTATTGGTAAGTGTGCTAGGTACCAACTGATGAGCCCACCCTAGCACATGAGGGCGAAACGCTGGCAACCAAGAATGAGCTAGCTGGAAAATTTATAATGTCCAATAACGGACCTATTATATTGGTATTATAAATTTGCTCATTCAGGACAAATATTTCAGATTCCCTATGGGAATTAACATCTATATCATCTGATGGCCAAGCAGGCATCAATTTTTAGTGATGAGACAAAGTCTCTTAGTGCATTGGCACTGCCGGTGGCTCCAGTTAGCCTACGCAGTGGCCTCCACGGTATGCACTAGCCAGCGTATTGGTAAGTGTGCTAGGTACCAACTGATGAGCCCACCCTAGCACATGAGGGCGAAACGCTGGCAACCAAGAATGAGCTAGCTGGAAAATTTATAATGTCCAATAATGGACCTATTATATTGGTATTATAAATTTGCTCATTCAGGACAAATATTTCAGATTCCCTATGGGAATTAACATCTATATCATCTGATGGCCAAGCAGGCATCAATTTTTAGTGATGAGACAAAGTCTCTTAGTGCATTGGCACTGCCGGTGGCTCCAGTTAGCCTACGCAGTGGCCTCCACGGTATGCACTAGCCAGCGTATTGGTAAGTGTGCTAGGTACCAACTGATGAGCCCACCCTAGCACATGAGGGCGAAACGCTGGCAACCAAGAATGAGCTAGCTGGAAAATTTATAATGTCCAATAACGGACCTATTATATTGGTATTATAAATTTGCTCATTCAGGACAAATATTTCAGATTCCCTATGGGAATTAACATCTATATCATCTGATGGCCAAGCAGGCATCAATTTTTAGTGATGAGACAAAGTCTCTTAGTGCATTGGCACTGCCGGTGGCTCCAGTTAGCCTACGCAGTGGCCTCCACGGTATGCACTAGCCAGCGTATTGGTAAGTGTGCTAGGTACCAACTGATGAGCCCACCCTAGCACATGAGGGCGAAACGCTGGCAACCAAGAATGAGCTAGCTGGAAAATTTATAATGTCCAATAACGGACCTATTATATTGGTATTATAAATTTGCTCATTCAGGACAAATATTTCAGATTCCCTATGGGAATTAACATCTATATCATCTGATGGCCAAGCAGGCATCAATTTTTAGTGATGAGACAAAGTCTCTTAGTGCATTGGCACTGCCGGTGGCTCCAGTTAGCCTACGCAGTGGCCTCCACGGTATGCACTAGCCAGCGTATTGGTAAGTGTGCTAGGTACCAACTGATGAGCCCACCCTAGCACATGAGGGCGAAACGCTGGCAACCAAGAATGAGCTAGCTGGAAAATTTATAATGTCCAATAACGGACCTATTATATTGGTATTATAAATTTGCTCATTCAGGACAAATATTTCAGATTCCCTATGGGAATTAACATCTATATCATCTGATGGCCAAGCAGGCATCAATTTTTAGTGATGAGACAAAGTCTCTTAGTGCATTGGCACTGCCGGTGGCTCCAGTTAGCCTACGCAGTGGCCTCCACGGTATGCACTAGCCAGCGTATTGGTAAGTGTGCTAGGTACCAACTGATGAGCCCACCCTAGCACATGAGGGCGAAACGCTGGCAACCAAGAATGAGCTAGCTGGAAAATTTATAATGTCCAATAACGGACCTATTATATTGGTATTATAAATTTGCTCATTCAGGACAAATATTTCAGATTCCCTATGGGAATTAACATCTATATCATCTGATGGCCAAGCAGGCATCAATTTTTAGTGATGAGACAAAGTCTCTTAGTGCATTGGCACTGCCGGTGGCTCCAGTTAGCCTACGCAGTGGCCTCCACGGTATGCACTAGCCAGCGTATTGGTAAGTGTGCTAGGTACCAACTGATGAGCCCACCCTAGCACATGAGGGCGAAACGCTGGCAACCAAGAATGAGCTAGCTGGAAAATTTATAATGTCCAATAACGGACCTATTATATTGGTATTATAAATTTGCTCATTCAGGACAAATATTTCAGATTCCCTATGGGAATTAACATCTATATCATCTGATGGCCAAGCAGGCATCAATTTTTAGTGATGAGACAAAGTCTCTTAGTGCATTGGCACTGCCGGTGGCTCCAGTTAGCCTACGCAGTGGCCTCCACGGTATGCACTAGCCAGCGTATTGGTAAGTGTGCTAGGTACCAACTGATGAGCCCACCCTAGCACATGAGGGCGAAACGCTGGCAACCAAGAATGAGCTAGCTGGAAAATTTATAATGTCCAATAACGGACCTATTATATTGGTATTATAAATTTGCTCATTCAGGACAAATATTTCAGATTCCCTATGGGAATTAACATCTATATCATCTGATGGCCAAGCAGGCATCAATTTTTAGTGATGAGACAAAGTCTCTTAGTGCATTGGCACTGCCGGTGGCTCCAGTTAGCCTACGCAGTGGCCTCCACGGTATGCACTAGCCAGCGTATTGGTAAGTGTGCTAGGTACCAACTGATGAGCCCACCCTAGCACATGAGGGCGAAACGCTGGCAACCAAGAATGAGCTAGCTGGAAAATTTATAATGTCCAATAACGGACCTATTATATTGGTATTATAAATTTGCTCATTCAGGACAAATATTTCAGATTCCCTATGGGAATTAACATCTATAAGTGGTATGTTTCGAGCTGTCAGCGGAGAGATGGCGTGGAATGACATTAGTAGACGAATAAGTTTGAGTGGCGTTTATAAAAGTAGGAAAGATCACAATATGAAGATAAAGTTGGAATTCAAGAGGACAAACTGGGGCAAATATTCATTTATAGGAAGGGGAGTTAGGGATTGGAATAACTTACCAAGGGAGATGTTCAATAAATTTCCAATTTCTTTGAAATCATTTAGGAGAAGGCTAGGAAAGCAACAGATATGGAATCTGCCACCTGGGCGACTGCCCTAAATGCAGATCAGTATTGATTGATTGATTGATTGATTGATTGATTGATTGATTGATTGATTGATTGATTGATTGATTGATTGATAGATAGATTGATAGATGTGGTTTATTTTAACTGGAAAAGTTAGGGACACATGTCCCTGTCTTACATCTAACCAGTGAAATACATAAATAATATAAAATAAAAATTTCTGAATACTGAATTAAAAAGAGACAAACAAATTACTATGCTACTGGGCTATCCTACAGTACATAAAATATCTATTATAAAACACAATATAAATTTACATTTCCTAAGTATAATAATATAATAACTGCTAAAAAATAAACATACAAAAAATTGCAATAATAATAATAATAATAATAATAATAATAATAATAATAATAATAATAATAATAATAATAATAATAATAATACAGACAAACCTAATATTTGCAATTAATTTGTCCAATTCCAGAAATATATTACACTGACAAATGTTTCAATTTTCGGGATTTGATTGTCGGCAAAAAAACATTACAAAATGGGGAACGGGATAAGGTTAACTATGCAGGGAACCACAGCTGAGTACTCTCTAACACTATTGATGAATTATATAATAATAATAAGAAGGTGAAGAAGAAAGGCCAGGATTAGAAGGAGAAGAAGAAGATGAAGAAAAAACAAATCTCTCGCACTAAAAGCTCGTTTCATAGAGATACTTTGAGCACATACTTTTAAATCTTCCCAGGTTTGATATCCCTCTGACCTCCTGCGGAAGGAAGTTCCATTCACAGCTGGCCACAACAGTGAAGGAATTGTTGTTGGTTGAGGATTTATGCTTAGGGATAGCGAGCAATGTCGAGCTCAGCGCTATGATGTCTTTAACGTGTTCAGGGAGACTATGAAATCGTTCATACAGGTAGTATGGGGATTGTAAGGTAAAGATTTGGTGCAATGAAGTCAGGTTATGCAGCTTGCATCTGTTTTCAAGGCGTAGCCATCCCAGGTCGAGGTAAGACTGGGTAACATGATGTCAAAATTTCAGATTACATATAAATCTTACACAGGCATTCTGTGCACACTGTAGTTTATCTCGAAGTTCACGTCTGTGTAAACTACATCACAATAATTGAATATTGGAAGAATGAGGGTTTCAACTAGTTTCATCTTTAAACTGAACGGGAAAGTAAATTTGAAATTGTTTAATATGTGCAGCATTGCAAAAAATCGTCCACACACAGATATTGTCTGATCCGTCCAAGAGAAGTGCTCGTTAATGATCACTCTGAGATTGTTTACCCTCTTGCAAGAGGGTAAAGCTTCATACTGAAGTCACACATCAGGGATGGACATGCTACTGGAAATAAGTCTTGGATGGGCAAATGCTATGATTTGGGATGTTTAGGGGTATATAATAAGTCCATGCTGGAAAGACCATTTGCTTATGGCCTCTAGATTCATGTTAATTTGCTCAATTGCTTTTAAAACATCTGTTGGTTTTGCACGGATGTACAATTGTACGTCGTCAGCATAAATGTGGCATTTACAATGTGTCAGCTCTTTAGCTAAGTCATTGACATAGACAGAAAATAGCAAGGGTGCTAGGGTTGACCCTTGCAGAACACCTGTTTTCACATATGGTCATGACGAAAAGGTACCTTGATTGACGACACGTTGACGTTCATGTAAATAGGCTCCCATCCATCTCAGAGTACTGTAGGAGAACACTAGGCAATAAAGTTTGGATAGGAGCAACTCATGGTCTACAGAGTCAAATGTTTTGCTGAAGTCCAATAATACTAGAATTGTCAGTTTTTGCTCATCAGTAGCCTGTCATTCAGTCATGCTTAGTAAGGTAGTACATGAAATGTGATTTAGGCGGAAGTCTCACTGGTGTGGCTCCAGTATGTCATGATCGTTGAGATAGTTCGTGTTTTGATTATGCACCATGTGTTCGAGTCTCTTGGCTGTTATAGACAGTATATTAATAGGTCTGAAGTTACAGTTTAGTGTAGGAGATATTATTTTCAGTAAAGGATGCACCAGGGCCATTTTCCAGACATTTGGAAATACACTGTTTTGAAGGGAGAAGTTGAATATGAATGTCTCTGTAACAATGGCGTCGACATAGATTGTCCACCATTGTGGATTTAGTTTTAATTCGCAAGATAGCCGCTTTCAGTTGCAGGGGTGAGACATAAGTACAATAAAATTTGTCTCTGCCTATGGGTGGTGTGTTGTTATTTGCCCTCAAAATATTTTCTTTTGCTTCTTCGATTAATTGAACATGGGAGGATACAAAGTGATCATTCAATTCATCAAGAGAAATCTCAAAATTGTTTACCTTGTCTGGTTTATTTAAGCCAAATAGTCGCGTTGGCTTCCATAAGGTAGCGGGTCTTACATCAGGTTTTATAAGGTCATGGGCGTAATGTAGTCGAGCGTTTCTTACTGTGCGAGTCGTTTTATTATGTAGTCATTTGTAATAGATAGGTTTTCCTCCATCGGGTAATGTTTATATTTCCTATGAGCTGGATCCCGCTTAGGCATCATTGCTCTAATATCATCATTTAGCCATGGAGAGAGTCTTTTACAGGTGCATGCTGTTCATAGAGGGGTGTGTTTGTCAAAAGTATGTAGTATCATGTTATTGAAAGTGTGACCATGTCGTCAATGTTAGTTTTATGAGTTATATCCTGCCAAACGGCATCATAAAAGAGCCTTCCAGTAAGTTTTCATTGTCAATACGGCTATAGTCTCTGTATCAGATCAAAAATTAATGTATGGCTTTTCAGGCGTTTGCTCTATTAACCAGCATTTTGTCTTAGGTCTCACACTAGACTCGCCAGAGAGTAATGTGTCAGACCCTACCCACTCTGTAAGTCACGTACTTAGGTTTATGTCTGGGGCACTGCAGTGCGTAAGACATAAAGATAATGTCATGGGCTGACAGTCAGGGAGCAGACGTCTGGCCATGATATAATACTCTGTCAGGGTGGTTCGTTACTATCAGGTCCAGTAATGTGTGTGGTTTTAGTGTGCTGAGTGGGGGAAAGTGGCAGGATCGCCATACTGCATGCTTGAAACATATTCAATAGATGGGTGGTTTCAGATGAATCTGGATCTAGAAGGTTTGTATTGAAGTTGCCCATCATTATAAGATGTTCCCATACAGGTAACAGTCTGTTAAGATCAGTCTCTAAGTCATTCAGATGACGGGCTTTATGCAGCTTGTATACAGCACCTACTAAGCATTTCACAGTAGAGACCTGCATCACTATGAATATGTACTCATGTTTTTGCTCATACTGTTGAGGCGACTGACAGATAATTTGAGGTTTCAACCACAAAGAGACAAAAGCATAGACCCCACCTCCCCCTTTGCCAAGTCTGTCATTCCTCAGAAGGCAGTAGCCAGGTAATTCCAGATTCTTAGCCTGATATTTGACTTTCAACCAACTTTCACTGCATAAGATTATATCAAAGGACAGTGGTATGAAAATCACTTTTAGTTCATCTATACGAGTTTGAGAAACTAAACTCTGGGCATTAAGGTGAGATACGTAAAGTGCGCTTTTATGTCTATCTACGGCTGACTGGAGAATGTGTGTTGTAACTTCAAGGGATGGAGTTCGGGTCAATGGACTAGCAGGTAGACAGGTTGAAGGGATGGGTGCAGAAGGGGAAGTGTGACAAGATAAGTAATGCTATGGTCACAGGGATTTCGGCAGTTTGTGGTATGCATTACAGAGCAGGGACAAAGTATTCACAAAATGAATAAAGAAGAATCTGAAAATCCTGAAGGACAGTGTCCCAGATATATCGGAGTACTCTAGACCTTTTACTGAGAATGAGATAACTATTGAAATTGCTGATATCAAGCCAGGCAAAGCACCAGGTGTGGATGGTATTCACCCAGAATTTATCACTCACTGTGGGGATAGAGCTAGAGTATGGTTGTCCACCTTCTTCACGAACATCCTACAGAGTGGGCAATTACCAAAGCTATTCAAACAAACAAAGATCATAGCCATCTTGAAGAAAGGCAAATCCAGTGATAAACCAGAGAGCTATCGACCTATTGCCCTGCTTAGTGTGACATATAAATTACTAGAAAGGCTCCTTCTCAATAGAATTGGCCCAAAGATCCTCGAGAAAATCCCAGTGGAGCAGGCAGGATACAGACCGAACAGAAGCACTACAGACCAAATAATGTCTCTTACAACTTACATAGAAGCAGGCTATCAGAGAAAGCTTAAGACATCAGTGGCTTTTATTGATCTGACAGCAGCCTATGATACAGTCTGGAAGGATGGCCTACTCTTCAAGTTTCTGAAAGTGATACCATGTAACACGACTGCCCGGCTCTTGAATAATATGCTAAGCCAAAGACTTTTCCAAGTACATATGGACCGGGCGAGTTGGCCGTGCGCGTAGAGGCGCGCGGCTGTGTGCTTGCATCCGGGAGATAGTAGGTTCGAATCCCACTATCGGCAGCCCTGAAAATGGTTTTCCGTGGTTTCCCATTTTCACACCAGGCAAATGCTGGGGCTGTACCTTAATTAAGGCCACGGACGCTTCCTTCCAACTCCTAGGCCTTTCCTATCCCATCGTCGCCATAAGACCTATCTGTGTCGGTGCGACGTAAAGCCCCTAGCCAAAAAAAAAAAGTACACATGGGGAATACTGTAAGCACCAAAAGATCACTAAATAATGGACTTCCACAGGGCTCTGTTCTTGCTCCAATCTTATTTAGCCTATATTTCTCAGACATGCCTGCCACATCTTCAAGAAAATTTGGATATGCCGATGATTGTGCTATTGCTACGAGAGATACAACATTCGAGAAAACCGAGATGACCTTAATGGACGACATAAAAGTGTTGGTACAGTACTTTAAATTGTGGAGACTTACTTTTAATGCCAATAAAACAGAAGTATGCTGCTTCCATCTAAACAGCAAGATGGCTAACAAACAATTGCAGGTGTACATTGGAAATCAGTTATCGAGGCATAATAGATTCCCTAAATACCTAGGAGTTACCTTAGATAGAACACTCTCCTTTAGATAACACCTTCGTAACGTCCAATCCAAAGTAAGAACTCGCAACAACGTAATTAAAAAATTATGTGGTACAACTTGGTGTTCAACAGCAACTTTACTCCGATGCACCGCCTTGGGACTTGTGTTCTCGGCTGCTGAGTACTGCGCTCCTGCTTGGCTGAATAGCCCTCACACCAACCTCATAGATACGCAGCTCAACACCACGATGCGACTTGTCACTGGCACAATAAGGTCTACACCCACATACTGTCTACCTATTTTCAGCCATATCTCCCCACCAGATCTTCAACGTAAAAATGCTCTCCTCAGGGAATTTAAGAAATTAATAAATAATCCCCAATTACCAATACATGACGACATCACCGATGTTCATCTGAACCGTCTAAGGTCCCGAAATCCACCATTAAGAACTGCAGTAGAACTGAAGAATACCAACTTCAATATTACTAAGGAATGGCAGAGAAGACAAGATACTAGGCGTGTGCCAATTTTGCCACACATAGGACCATCACTGCCACCTGGATTTGAGCTTCCTAGGAAAACCTGGTCTACTCTTAACAGGATACGATCGGGCCATGGTAACTGCACAGATTTCCACTACAAGTGAAAAAGAATTCCTACGCCAAACTGCGACTGTGGTGCCTCCAAACAGACCATCCTGCAAATTATCAGCGAATGTCCAAACAGAATGTACAGTGGTGATATCAGTGACTTTGTCCATGCGCTTCCAGAGATGGTTAGCTATATAAATAACCTCGATATAAATATATAGTTTGTCTTTCAAAACCATTGTGTGTTGTATCTGTAAAGCCATACGCTAAATAAATAAACCAACTGCTAACATGAAACTAACTAGAACACAGCATGCGACTACATCCTAAGAATGGTCAGCAATTAATATAATTTAGGTAATTATATTATCAGTAATAATAACAATAATAAAAATAGTGATAACGTGCAACAGCAGATTAGGCATACAGAATACTCAAGTAGGAGCCTATTCTATGTAGTGTTGATGTTAGATCTATGTAGACGTAATACAGAGGCCTGACTTAAATTAGATCCAGTTAGGAAAACTTCATTAAAGAGTAAGTAGATCGACAGGTGGTAGGATAAGAAGACAGATAAGCGAATAGATATTTAGATAAATAGATAAATTTGGTAAATGGATAGATACGTAGATAGATGATAGATACCTAAATAGATAGATAAGGTTACTTGAAAAAAAAAATTTAATAGCTAGCTTCTCAGCTGCGACTTCCGGTAAAGGATGGGAGTTGACTCACATTGCCAAGTGATAAGGCAGCACTGCAACAGAAGCTTATGCCATAGGAAGTTCCTCTAACTGGCACACTCTTAATTCCATCCTGTCCGCCTTCTTGATTACAATGTCTCCTGAGTCAGTCCAAGCGTTTGAAAGAACAAAACACTGGATTGCTGTCCTCAAGATGGACATTCTGATAGCCGTAAAATCTTCATGGATTGTTGTGGATAAGCTTTTCAGTTTCGTTATCCTACTGAAGACATCTTGCTGTGACCAATAAGATACAAATATCACTAGGATACGCCTTGTTTTCTCTGGTAATCAAGGTCCTACTCTGTGACACCTATTAATGTCATTAAGGGCCTGTACTACGACTGTCAGATAAACAGCCAGATACGTAGGCTGCAGTTTTGCAAACTAGAAGTTAAATATCTTCTTGCGTACTATCAACGGATTTTAACAACAATATTGTAATGTGGAAGATGTAGTAATATTTTTATTGGGTTGGTAATAAGGTTACTGAACATATAGTGAAATTTAGCGCGGTGGTATACGTGTTCCCTGGTGTTTTAGTTTGTTTAGCTCTATTCCTTTTGAAATTGTATTACTAGAATCCAATATTAGACTCTTCTTAAGCTATAATGTGGAAGTCCAGGTCAAAAACAGAATTAGGACTGAAATATACACATAGGTACGAAGAAATGTTTATTAACTGTATAACGAAACTGAAACTGTTATAGAAACTAAAAAGACTGAAAATGTAACCTGGACGCAAAAGTTAAGAATCAGGTTATGTATCTTTTTTGTCTAGTACTATTTACGAGGTTGCGCGTTACGACGAAAGTAAGGTTTATATTCGTAATTAATGCCACTGATGTAGCGTGGGATCATTAATTTTATTATTAATTCAAAAATGGTTTGCTCATTAAATAAGTAGTTAGTTTCTTTCTTTTCAATACAATGTGAGAATAGTAACTGGCAAACATTTATCTCACTTTAGCGTAAATACTTTTGTAGCAAGTTGTTATGAAGTAAAAGAAATATAACCTCCTTAACATCCTCATTCGACGGACGAATCGCCATGAACAACGTCGTATACCTTTACTCTATATGCGCGTTGTGGATAGATTTGGAATAGAACCCACGCTTTTGACACACATTTTAATGATTAGGAAATGTGTGCTATCACCTCTAGTACCCTACTGACTACCACTTACAAGGTAAAAAAATGTTAGACTATTGGGACTCGAACCCACGAAAAACTGATTATCAGCAAACTTTGCTGCCCTAACGACCACAGCTACCCATGAAGCTTGCGGTTGTCTGCTTGTGTACTATTCATATACTCAGTAGCAACAACTTGCTAGCTTGGGAAATCTTTAAGAATTCTGTGATAGCTGGACAGGAAGCATGATATACATTATAAATATATACATAAATTACATTGTAACAACTTAATTTCACACAGCATCATGCAGATGTAGATTCATCTTCATGAGTAGCCATCTTGATTCTTTACAGTAGCGTCTCCAATAAGAGCTAAGTCCCAGATTAGAGCGTTAACAGCCTCTCCAACTTCGGCATAGCTATACTCAAGAATACTTTCCCAGATTGCACATAAACGAAAGTCGTAGTACGCGGTTTCAACCGAACTTCCAGATAAATGTCCAAACTGCCAAATAAATTTATACCGCACTTTTATCTGGCTGTCATAGTACAGGCCCTAGTCTAACATCTGCACCTACTACGTTGCACACATTGAGCACTAGTTCATCACAGTTTTCGTTCGAACATTCAGGGATGCCAAAATTTCTTACATTATTTCTCCTTCTGTACTGCCCCAATGAATTGCACTTGGCACCCATATCCTCCTTCAGTTTGCGGATTTCTGCCTCCTTCTTACCATGTTTTTCAGTTAACTCTCAAAATGCTTCGATATTAAAATTTAAACTCTTTTCAAGTTCTTTTATAACCACTTCCGTCATGCGGGTCGAACTGGCCTGCAAAATTTTTTCAAAGAAGCTGTCCGAGTTAATGAAATTCTCCAGCACGCACTTCACGAGGCAGTCTACGTTGGCAGCACTGGTAGTGGCTGGGCTTCCAACTCCATTGTTTCCCCATTTTCTTTACATTGCAAATTTGGAAGAAAAAGATCAACACCGACAAAACATATGGGTATATCGATTCGTAAATACAAATGTAACACGTCCGCAAGTTTCTATAACTTCCACTGATGTATAACACCTTCAAATCACTTGATTACTGTGGAGCCTCACTCGCGGACGTCCGTCACCAACCATTTCATCAGATAGGTTAGAAACTCAACATGGCGCAACTCGAACTGTGTCACGTTGCATTACACATTTACACAAGGTTTACCTACATCAGCACATTTAATAATTGTAATAATAATCATAATAATAATGAGCACTCAAAGCAGTATTAAGTTTAAGCGAATTTCACACTTTCCTGCATTGGGTGAGTGCCTTTTCTCTTTTTACATTTTACGAGGTAGTGACTATCGCACACGTCAATACATAGTAAACAAACACAGTCATTTGTTGGGTAGTGGAATTTTGTCTATATGCATATTTTGCTGTGGAAGCCATACATTTAAGCGATTAGAAAACTGAGAACGCAATATAGGTCTGACCATTCCCCAACAACACAGAATATACAATAGTAAGCAGATCAAAACATTGAAAATTCGATCGAACATAGTCGCTACTGCCTGCTATATGCTATTCATATAGCTATTGAAGATATTGGTTACTTCATATTCGCGATCACACTTGGTTTTGTTAATGTTTATTCAGATTTCTTCACAATTTATTCCTGGCATAAAAGACATGCCCAAGATTAATCTTAAAAAATTGAAAAATTGCTTCTATTAATGGACAAATAGGGTATGTCCATTTTATCTGGCAGAAGAACGAATTTCCAGATTATTTTCAGAATTCCCTGACATTTCCTGGTTTTCCCACTATTTCTGGAATTCCCTGACATTCCCCGGTTACCAGTATTTCAAACGGGTGGACACCCTGTTAATCCCATATTTGTTTGGTGAGACCATAGTCTTCTTATTTTTGTTGAAGGCGTGAAAAAAGGTTCACGACTGTGTGTTAGTGTGTGTGTCTTTACTAGCTGATGTGATAGCCTCCTCTTGTCCTATTATTCAAATGGGGAGGCTTGTGCTAGGAGTTGGCTACAGCTTCAATGTTGAAATCGAATACTGAGGGATGTGTGGTGAAGAATCTGTAATGAGAGGAGGCTAGAAGGATTTTTAAGATTAGAGCACAAAGGGTAAAATTTGACGAAAAACGCTGTGTATAAAATTACTTACCCCCTCGACCTTTCTGGTGGGAACTAGTTGCCTTTGCAGCATCAGAACCAATGACAGTTGCACTTCTTGTATTGTACCTGTGTGTAATTGATGGAAGGGGGTGTGGTGGAGGAGAGGAGATGGGCGGAACATTGAGCTTATGCGCTGCTGGCTGTAGGCTGAACATTCACAGTGATAATGGCACAAACTTCTTTGAAGCAGCAAAAGAAATCAAGGCTTTTCAGCAAAACAACCCTCAGAAAACCAACTCTTCACACAACTGCAGTCATGGGACTGACATGGCATTTCATCCCTCCTGCAGCACCACACTTTGGTGGAATCTGGGACGCAGCTGTCAAGAGTCTGATATATCACCTGAGAAGAGTGATGGATTCTTATCGCTTCACCAACAAAGAAGGTACCACTCTTACAACACATACATCCTCTCACCAAATATTCTTGAAACGTATCGTAATTGTGTAAATTGTCGTTTGTGAACTTACAAGCTTCCCCATTTTTATAACACACATTCCTCTATGTAACAACTTGACTAGAGTAATCAGGATCCTGATTATAGTCCCTTATGCATGAGATCACGGCTGATGATGCCCAAACAATGGGCGAAACATGACCACTTAAATTAGTATTGTTGTTGTTATTGTTGTTTGGGTCATCAGTCCATAGACTGGTTTGATGCAGCTTCCCATGCCACCCTATCCTGTGCTAACCTTTTCATTTCTACGTAACTATTGCATCCTCCATCTGCTCTAATCTGCTTATCATATTCATAAATTGGTCTACCCCTACTGTTCTTACCACTTACACTTCCTTCAAAAACCAACTGAACAAGTCCTGGGTGCCTTAAGATGTGTCCTACCATTCTATCTCTTCTTCTCCTCAAATTTAGCCAATTCTATCTCCTCTCACCAATTCGATTCAGTATCTCTTCATTCGTGATTCGATCTATCCATCTCACCCTCAGCATTCTTCTGTAACACCACATTTCAAAAGCTTCTATTCTCCTTCTTTCTGAGCTAGTTATCATCCATGTTTCACTTCCATACAATGCCACGCTCCACACGAAAGTCTTCAAAAACATCTTTCTAATTCCGATATCAATGTTTGAATTGAGCAAATTTCTTTTTTTAAGAAAGCACTTCCTTGCTTGTGCTAGTCTGCATTTTACGTCCTCCTTACTTCTGCCATCGTTAGTTATTTTACTACCCAAATAGCAATACTCACCTACTTCCTTTAAGACTTAATTTCCTAATCTAATATTTCCTGCATCACCTGCCTTCATTCGACTGCACTCCATTACTTTCGTTTTGGACTTATTTATTTTCATCTTGTACTCCTTACCCAAGACTTCATCCATACCATTCAGCGACGTCTCGAGATCTTCTGCAGTCTCAGTTAAAATAACAATATCATCGGCAAATTTCAAGGTTTTGATTTCCTCTCCTTGGACTGTGATTCCCTTTCCAAATTTCTCTTTGATTTCCTTTACTGCCTGTTCTATGTAAACATTGAAAAGGAGAGGGGACAAACTGCAGCCTTGCCTCACTCCTTTCTGGATTGCTGCTTCTTTTTCAAAGCCCTCGATTCTTATCACTGCAGACTGATTTTTATACAGATTGTAGATAATTCTTCGTTCTCGGTATCTAATCCCTATCATCTTCAAAATCAAAAATAGCTTGGTCCAATCAACATTATCGAATGCCTTTTCTAGATCTACGAATGCCATGTACGTGGGCTTGTCCTTCTTGATTCGATCCTCTAAGATCAGACGTAAAGTCAGGATTGCTTCACGTGTTCCTACATTTCTTCTGAAGCCAAATTGATCTTCTCCCAACTCAGCTTCAACTTGTTTTTCCATTCTTCTGTAAATAATACGAGTTAAAATTTTGCAGGCATGAGATACTAAACTAATGGTGCGATAGTTTTCACACCTGTCAGCACCGGCTTTCTTGGGAATAGGTATAACAACATTCTTCCGAAAATCGGATGGGACTTCTCCTGTCTCACACATCTTGCACACTAAATGAAATAACCTTGCCATGCTGGTTTCTCCTAAGGCAGTCAGTAATTCAGAGGGAATGTCATCAATTCCAGGTGCCTTGTTCCTATTGAGGTCACTCATAGCTCTGTCAAACTCTGACCTCAAAATTGGGTCTCCCATAAATTAGTATTACAATATATAAATTTCAATTTTAAGACCCCAATGCATATTGAATACGTGAATTTCAATAAACTTTTGTAACATTGTTGAATTAATGTACATTTCAATATGGACCAGTCATGAGATTTGTAACATGTAATTATCTGAGATTGTCGTAAACAAGCCATGGAGTGAAAATAAAGTCCACTGTTCATATAGGAGTTGAACGCTCTACACAAATGTTAGATTAATGTAGTGCAGGAAACTATCAACTCATACAGTATAAAGACTATAAATCCAATCATAGATAAAGAAGGCCATCTTCTTGTTGACATAGACTCCAATAACAGTGGAGTAAAAAATTTAGAAATTCTGTATCATCTCACAAATATAATTATGATGGTGGAACACCTTCGACTATTTCATCCTGACACTCAACTCTCTTAGGATCTCATCAGCAAGGGGGACAGAAAGAAACCACACTGATACACGTCTCAAGTGTTCTATGATGAATGCAGATACCTCAGAACAATTAATGTGAAATACACAAATGGTGCCTGTAACCCAGAATTACCCATTCCTTAAAACCGCTGGCCAAATTCAAATGAAAAATCGTGTGAAATCGAACAAGACCAGACTGCCTAGCTACCAAGGCTGTCTACATAGACATGATACCTGATATCACCACAACATTTCTCTCTGCACTTTATAGACTTAGTTCTCATAGAGGTCAACCCCTGAACACTTACAGCAATTACAGCACAAACTTCTTCGGAGCAGCTACAGAAATCAAGGCCTTTTTGCAAAACCACCCTCAGCAACCATCTTTTCACACAACTGCAGACATGGGACTGACGAGGCATTTCATCCCTTGTGTAGCATCACACTCTAGTGGAATCTAGGATGCAGCTGTCAAGATTCTGATATAACACCTCAGATGAGTGGTGGATTCTTATCACTTCACCAACAAAGAATGGACCATTCTTACAACACATACATCCTATCACCAAAGCTAAATGATGACCCTTTTGACACTTCTTACCTAACTACATCCCATTTCCTTATAGGAGAGCCAATTACTACACTCCCTAATCATGATTATACTTCCCCTCTCATCACAACCTTGCCCACATAGCTATATTTTCAGCAGCTAACCCAGAACTCCTGGAAGAGATGGTGAAATGAATATCTCAATAAATGGGCAATGAAATACCCCATACCAACATAGTCATACTGAAAGAAGATGACACTCATGCTATGAAGTGGACAAAGACAGTGATCAAATGTGCATCCTGGTAATGACGAATTCATTCATGCAACGAATTTTCAGGTGAGTAATGGTGAAATTATAAGGCCTATCACAAACGCTATCTCTTATGAAGTATAAAACAGGAAAGCAAGATAACTTTTGAATGGCTTATTTATTCCATTGTATGTTTAAGTAAAATTATCAGTCACAATGGACAAGAAACACCACAGACCACATTAGGTCAATTGCCACAAGATGGCTACAATGTGTGTAGTATATTAAGCGAACGCTCACAGTAAACAAGCATATCACCAGCAACTTGTATCAACAAATTACTGTATTATCTAGAAATCAGTAATTAATATAATCAATAAGATAAGAAAGGAGTTTCATTTGGAAGCAACTAGTAAAATATCCTGTAACAGTAACAAAACAATGTACCTTATACATACATTGTGTTCAAAACTATTTACGAATTCAAAAATATTAGTAGGATTGATACCAGCTCTCAAATGATAGAAAGTTGAGGTCTTTGGAAGAATCCTAAGTGCTGTATAATTCATAATGCAAGATCATGCAACAACTCAAAGGAAAAGTGAAAATAGGTAAGTAAACAGTCAATTTCATAAAAAAGTATATTTTCTGTAGGACTATCAATCATGTGCACTGAAATGAAGGGTCAAACACTGATATCTGTTGAGCCATTTTCTAACCATTTCAATTACCTGATGATGGTTTATCAAATTATGTACATTACCTCAAGAGAGTTTTCCTGGATCGAACCTGGCACGGTTAACTCTGATTTAACTTCTTCTTTCAGAGCTATAACTTCTGATACATGTTCAAAATTTTCCTGTGGTAAATAAGATATATTAGGTATGCTCATAACACACATCTACAAATACAGTTACTAACAAATGAGCATGTTATTTCATTAATTTCCAGTATTACAGTTAATTTACAGCGATAATGGCACAAACTTCCTCGGAGTAGCTAAAGAAATCAAGGCCTTTCTCTCAAACAACCCTCAGAAAACCAACTCTTCACACAACCGCAGGCATGGGACTGACACGGCATTTAACTTCAACCCCCCCCCCCCTGAGAGCACCACACTTTGGTGGAATCTGGGAAGCAGCTGTCACGAGTCTGATATATCACCTCAGAAGAGTGATGTATACTTATCACTACACCAACAAAGAATGGACCACTCTTATAACACATACTCACATCCTCTCATCAAAGAATTTTTAGATGTGTCTTTATTGTGTAAATTGTCGTTTGTGAACTTACAAGTTTACTCCTTTTTATAACACACGTTCCTCTACGTAACACTTTGACTAGAGTAATCAGGATCGTGATTTTAATCCCTTAGGCATGAGTTCACGGCTGATGATGCCCAAACAATGGGCGAAACATGTCCACTTAAATTAGTATTACAATATATAAATCGTAATTTTAAAACCCCAATGCATATTGAATACGTGGATTTCAATAAACTTTTGTAACATTGTTGAATTAATGTACATTTCAATATGGACCAGTCATGAGATTTGTAACTTATAATTATCTGAGATTGTTGTAAACAACCCACGGAGTGAAATTAAAATCCACTGTTTGTATCAGAGTTGCACCCTGTACACAAATATTATATTAATATTGTGCAGGAAACTAACAACTCGTACAAAGACTATTAATCCAATCATAGATCAAGAAGGCCATCTTCTTGTCAGTGGATGATTGCACAATACTCCAATACTAGAGCACTGGAAACATTAGAAATTCTGTATCACCTCACAAATATAATTATGATGGCAGAACACCTTGGACTACTTCATCCTGGCACTCAACACTCCGAGAGACATGTTTAGGATCTCTTCAGAACGGGGAACGGAAAGAAGCCACACTCATACACGTCTCAGGTGTTACACCGTGTCATACTAATGTTTCGCCCATTGCATGGGCATCATCAGCCGTGATCTCATGCCTGGGGGATAAAAATCAGGATCCTGATTACTCTAGTCAAAGTGTTACATAGAGGAATAATTAATGAGAAATACATAAATGGTGCCTTAACCCCGACATACCCATTCCTTAAAACTAGAATAGACTGTGCTGGCCCAGTTCTAATAAAAAAATTGTGTGAAATCGAACAAGACCAGACTGCCTAGCTACCAAGGCTGTCTAGATAGACATGATACCTGATCCCAACACAACATTTCTCTCTGCACTTGATCAACTTAGTTCTCATACAGGTCAACCCCTGAACATTTACAGCAATAATGGCACAAACTTCTTTGGAGCAGCTACAGAGATCAAGGCCTTTCTGAAAATCAACCCTCAGAAAACCAACTCTTCGCACAACAGCAGGCATGGGACTGACATGGCATTTCATCCCTCCTGCAACACCACACTTTGGTGGAATCTGGGAAGCAGCTGTCAAGAGTCTGATTTAACGCCCCAGACAAATGATGGATTCTAATCGCTTCACCAACAAAGAATGTACCATTCTTGAAACACATACATCCTCTCACCAAAGCTAAATGATGAATCTTTTGACAATTCTTACCTAACTACAACCCATTTCCTTATAAGAGAGCCAATTACTAAACTCTCTGATCATGATTATACTTCCTCTCTCATCACAACCTTCCCCACGCAGCTATATTTTCAGCAGCTAAACTAGAACTCCTGGAAGAGATGGTGAAATGAATATCACAATAAATGGGCAATGAAATACCCCATCGCAACATAGTCATAGTGAAAGAAGATGACACGCATGCTATGAAGTGGACGATGACAGTGATCAAATGTGCATCCTGGTAATGAGGAATTCATTCATGTAACGAATGTTCAGGTGAGTAATGGTGAACTTACAAGGCCTATTCACAAACACTATCCCTTACGAAGTATGAAACAGAAAGGCAAGATAACTCTTGAATGGCTTATTTATTCATCGCATGTTTAAGTAATATTGTTGTGAGATTATCTGTGGAACTCAGAGAGGTGAAAGAAGGTGTCAGCTTGAATGGGTCTATCTACAATATCAAAGATTAATTTAAACTTTAAAACAAAGGTTATATTTCTTTTCAGATCTCAAATTTAACAAAATGCTTCACTAGGTGAAGGAACAAAATGTCAGGTACAAAATAACAATCAAGAATAGAAACCCAAGGGTTGGAAGTTACAAGTTTTGAGCTTCCGGCTCCAATTTACAAGTTTACATCATCATAAATGTTGCGTTTGGCTAGATAACGAGAAATATCTCCCAAGACGCAGGTCAAGAGCACCTTGCTCCAAAGGTTACACATATGGCCTTCCGAAGGCCCCACTCAAAATTGCACCAATAACAGACAAGAGTTTACATGCTCCTTAAATTCAACGAAGGAGGCTATGCTCCCAATTCCTTACAGCCTACTCAAGGAAACATTACACAAAACCTTACAATTTCTGGCATCTCTCGGTACAACCTACAATTTACAATTCCTTTACACAGGGGTATCTAGTACCCATACTACTGGGCCTTCATGGAAAAGAACAACAGGTTATACTACTGGCCCAGACTCAAAATGAATACAGTTGTAAACTTGCGCTCCTTGAAAACCAAGTTCGGAATATCTACTTGGACTTGTGGCCCGATGATGCAGAGACAAATTCTACACAACTGAGGTGACGCGAAAGAGAAGTTAATGAGTGATTTACAGGAGAAAACAGTTACAAAATCGTACTTACTTCAAGATAAACTGAAGGGGAATTTGAGAGGGAAACACACTCTCTATCCCCAATTTGCAGTTTAAGTCTGTATGAAATTTTACATTAGCAGAATGTAGGTTTACATTTTTGAAAACAGCTGTGAGTTTGCGGAGACAGCTACAGATATAGAAAACTGGTGGCCATTACCTGGGCTGACGTTCTGCCTACCAAAGAATTAGGCACACCACCTCCTGTCTTAACACACACACTCAGAAATTTGACGAGAATAAGACAAGGTAACTAGAAAAGGCCGCGGCTTTTATACCCAAGGGGAGGGTTCAAGAAGGCTCTGGGCTAAATCCGACCACACCCTCCCATTTTATTTGACACTCAAAAAGTTACAAGAAGCTTATGATTGGCTGAAAAATAAATACAGAAAATTTGTGATTGGCCAGACTTCAAAGCTGGCAGGATGAGAAGGAAGTGTTGCAAAAACACTGTAGTATCAAAATAAATGAAAGTCAATTTAGTTGAGAAAACTTATAAACCCAAAACTTCTTTAAATCATTAATTATTCCACCTTGCACCAGAGTGCATGACCTCAGCGTTTTGCAGGGACATCTAGGGAGAAAAATACAAACTTTTTGATGTACACCAAAACAAAACAAAGAAATCCAGTCAGTTTAGGAAACTTTAAAATAACATATTACTGAGTTATTCGGTAGTGACGTCTTCCGATCAATGTCCCAACTTTATGCATCAGCAGTTTCAAGTTTCTTTCGATAGATAGTGTTCCCTAAGGCGCTTCATTTAAATGTGCGGGGTTGAGGTGCACCTCCCGGTACAAATATTATACATCACAATGGACTAGTACATCACTGACCACATTAGGGAGAAAAATAAATTTTTCACTTGCTAACAGATGGCTACAATGTGTGTAGTATACAAGCAAACAAACACAGTAAACAAGCATATCACTTGCAACTTGTATCAACAAATTACTGTATTGTTTAGAAAACAATAATTAATATAATCAATAAGATAACAAAGGTGTTTCATTTGGAAACAACTAGTAAAATATCCAGTAACAGTAACAAAAGAATGTACCTTTCAGCTAATTTGTGTTCAAAACTAATTAACAAATTCAAAAGTATTAGTAGGAATGATACCAGCTACCAAATGACATAGGGTAGAGGTCTTTGGAATAATCCTAACTGCTGCACAATTCATAACACAAGATTGTGGAACAACTTGAAGGAAAAGTGAAAACTAGGTATGTAAACAGTCATCTCATAAAAAAGTATGTTATCAGTAGGACTGTCAATCATGTGCACTAAAAAGATGGATCAAACCCCGGTATCTGTTGAGCCACTTTCGAACCTTTTCCATTATCTGACGATGGCTTATCAAATTATGTACATTACCTCAAGAGAGTTTTCCTGCGATGACTCTGGCTCGGTTAACTCTGATTTAACTTCTTCTTTCAGAGCTATCACTTCTGATACATGTTCAAAATTTTCCTGTGGAAAATAAGATATATTAGGTATGCTCATAACACATATCTACAAATACAGTCACTAACAAATGAGCATGTTAAGTCTTTAATTTCCAGTACTACAGTTACTTTCATAATTTCACTAATGTTTAAGGAAGATTTCCTCAAGCAGAGGATTATTAAAACCAAAGGCTGCACTAAGAATGGTGTTACTATTCTTGCTCACTGCTTATGCAGAGAAAGGATGAGACTGAGAACAAAATATAAAATGAGAAACATTTTCTCGCCATATCAGAAGATATAATACCAGGGATGGAATTGAGGCTATCTCACACAGAATTTGGAAGGAAGCAGCCATAGGCATAAACACTAATTTGTATGAACTGTTTTCATATGTTCAATCATATCAATCAAATCATAAAAGTTGTCTGAACCAATTAAAAGCGTTACAACATTTCTAAATGATTTTTTGTTCTCAGCATAGAGTTTGTTTATAGACAGATTAAAGTTACTTGAAATAATAGAATCACATTCCCTACTATGGTTTTGCTGAGATCACAGGGGCTACGTAAAACATTAATACAGTTCTGTTTCAAACAGCAAATTTCAATGCTTCTAAGTGTAAAATAAAAAAACATAAACATGAAAGAAGCTGACTTATCAGTCATATAACAGTGAAAGATGTGATGTAGCCCAAGGTCAAAGCAGCTAGAAATGAAATATTTTACTACTATAAGCATGTTATGTAGTGTTCTGTGAAGAACTGAGGGGATGAGGACACCGTCAGTGGAGAACCAGCAGTGTTGCAGTGCATATCTGCAGCTTCAGAAGATCTTCTATGATCTACAGTACTACGAGACATTTAAATTTCACTCTTGGATTCATAAAACCTTGTCAGCATTAAAGGGGGGAGGGACTGTAATTAAAAGCTTATATTCCAATGTAAGTTAAGTAACTAATAAAAGCAAATTAATGTATCAAGTTCTAGAATATACCAACTTAACAAATTCAACACAGAAGAGAACAGTAGCTGAACAAAGGAATGGATGAAAAGGATGCACAAAAAGGACAAGGAAATAATGACAAAGAGGAAAGAAAAGTTCTCTTTAATGTGCCTTAAGTCCTTAAAGTGTCAGAGCCCACTAAGAAGGGGTATATAGAAGATTATTATTCTCAGAAATCATATATTCTAGAGCCCTTAGACATGGTTCTCTACTGTATATATCATAGAATCTGACCTGTATTTGAGGAATAAAATGAGCCAATCACTATTCTGTCTTTGTAGAAGAATTCAACATCTGAGCAAAATACTTATTTTGAGAGAACGTACATTCATATTTTGAGCTATTTCATACCTCGTATGTCATAGGCAAATCTGCTTGCTCCTTAAAACACATAATATCTTCCAGCACATTGTGGATGTGACGGTAACCCAGAATAATCACACCTGTGTTGACATTTCGTTTAGCAGACTGGTGTATCCAGGCTCAAAAACACTAATGAAAGATTTGTGATTAAACTTCTTCTACACTAATTATGGTAGGAGTAATAAATTTTAACATGTGGTGCTAATGATGGTGCAGTAGTGTAGGGAGATATTAGTTTTTTTTAAAGTAAGATCGGCCAACCATCATCTATTATAATCAAAGGGGAAAAATAAAAAAGGTGCAACCCCTAAACCAAAGTAATATTAATACTGACAGTAAAAAGTAGAGACTAATCCAAGCCTAACCTTAAGTTCCTAAGAGTTGGCAGATTTGTGTAGCGCATTGTGGTGTATTCCCAGACAAATAAACAAAACAGAGTTGTACTACTCATAGCTGCTCATTCAGCAATTGGTGACTGCTGGTGTTAATACTGAGGAAGCAGATAGAAAATTATGCCCATGCCAAACTTATTCAGCTATTAAGGGTTAATATTTGACCCCTATAAAGTTATCTTGAATGAGACTTACAAGTGATGCAGTTGTTTTTCCTTCAATCCAGCCTGGTTCCTCTTTGATCTTTGCTTCCACGTCCATTTTGCACTGCAAACTGAAGTAGTTAGAAGGTACTGGAATGGTTGATTACTTCCAGTGACCTTCCACTAAAACATAAGCCTGAAAAATATATTACCTTATTAATGTCATTGATACTTATGATGTTTGTTAACAGACTAACCAACAATATTTTCATTTTAAATGACCTTCAATATTATGATCATACCAAAAAAACCAAAATTTTACATGACTGTTGATATTGTGATCATACATATAGGACCTCAAGTTTTCTATGTCTAATACTTCGATCAGAGCTAAGGACCTGCAGTTTCACATGATTTCTAAAACAGTGATCACTTCCATAATATAATTTAACTTATCTGTTGATATCAAGATAACAGTCATAAGATCCATAGTATTACATGACACCTTATATCGTATTAATAGCTATCTAACATACAGTTTTATATGGAACTGAAACCACAACAAGATGACCTTTCTTGAAAATTCAGTGACTGTACGGTTTGCATATCACTCTGATCACCCGGGTACATATACTGGAATCTTCCTACCACTTTTATCCTTTGCAATCAGCTTCAAAACTAACTGAACAAGTTCACAGTTCTTTGAGATATGTTCTATCAAAATTTTCCTTCCCAGGATCAAATTCTCTAAAACCATTCCCCTCTCATTAAGCTTATTCACTATCTCTATATTTGAGACATGTTCCATCAATCTGATCTTCAAGAACTTCTGATAACACGGCATTTAAAAGGCTTCAACTCTGGTTTTCTTGGCACCAGTTATCATCTGTGTTTCACTTCCATACAGTGTCATACTCCTTACTCAGTGTAAACATAATTTTAAAAGTTTTCAATCTGTTGAACCTAAAGAATGTGATGGAGAACAGATGGGAATTTAAGCTAGATTCAGTGATGATATTTATCGATATTGAGAAGGCATATGTCAGTGTACCATGGCAAGTGGTCTCGGATGCAGGGAGAGGTGAAGAACCAATTATAAAAGCCATGAACGAAAAGTGAATAAGTAGTATGAATACTACAATAGGACAAACAAACTGGTTCAAAGTAGAAACAGGACTTCAAAAAGGATGTGTTTTATCCCCTCCAATCTTTATTACAATCATGGATGAAATCCATAAGAGTACCAGTATACTACAAAAATGGGAATCAAGGAGGCAAAGGCCTCACTCTTTGCAGATGAGACAATAATATGTGGAGAAGATGAAATGGAAGCACAAGAACAAGATAATGTAAGGAATAAGGAGATGGAGGAATATGGAATGAAAATAAGTGTGCAAAAGGGTACGATAATAGTGGTGACAAGAGGTAATAGAAAAGGAAGTGGGAATATTGAAGTAATTGGAAGACCATTAGAAGTTGTGGAAAGCTTCAAGTATTCGTGGAGAATAATTGAAGAAGACGGGTAAATAAAATAAGAAATTGGATACAGACTTGAACAAGCCAATGAGTTTAACCAATGTGTGAGATGTATAGTCTGTAACTGGGTTGTCCAACGGAATGCAGGAAAATTTTGCACCCAATGTATTACACACCAATTTTGACATATGCACCAGGCACATGGACAACAAAAAAACATGATGAACGCAGAATGCAAGAGGCCGAGATGAAATTCCTTAGAGAAATAATAGGGAGGGCATAAAGGAATAAAGTCAGAAACATAGAAATGAGGGAGTGAATTGGATTCCCTGAACTGAAAGGCAAGATAGAGACACATAAGCTGAAATGGTATGGACAAATGATGAGAATGGAAGAGGATAGAGTTCCACAGTAAGTATTTACAGAGAAAGTCATAGGATAAAGACATCGGGGAATGCCCAGAAAGGGGTGAATGGCTACGGTAAGGAGAGTACAGAGAAGAGTGGAATAAAAGAAGAAAAAAAAATTGAGGAAGGAATGGAGTGGTGGAGAGAGAAAAAGTGAGGAGGTTCTTGATTCACATTCCTACCCAGAAGACTGGAAATGGAAAATGAAGAAAATTCTGTTGAAATAAAAACAAAAATTTATACAATACTGCTATCAGCTCATTTCATTGAACAATGCCACCAACCTTTATTTAAGTGCCTTTTCTTTATTTTTCTATGCATGTCTTGTCTAATGACACAACTGAGTGGTGTTTACCAGAGTGCCCCATGTAGGGAGTTCCATGTCAAACGAGTGGTTTTAATGTTTAGCAGTTTTTATTGTTCCCCAGGTGGCACAAAAATTGTCTATGTTCAATACCTCGAGTAGTGCCTCAGAGAATTCATTTCACCCAACAGCAGTGTTCGCTAGTCACTTTGTTATATTTTACTGTAAATGTAAACATACTGCACTAGCAATGAATACTAAAATTTCTCCTACAGGTAATACAAGCTTCGTTCCTGTGGCTAATTGAGTTGATTCTTATGCATTGCCAGGGAACAGATTTCTATGTAAAGACATATCTATTCAGGTAACTACGATCAATTGTATTTTGTATATTTCACCGGAGGGGACAATAATGAAGAGTGCCGTGATTACGTGTTCTGGCCAACACAGGTTATTCTAATAATATGTTATTGGCTTTACTTTCCAGCAACTACCTTTTACAGTTTCCACAGCCAGAATTTATTCTGGAAGATTGTTCTTCCATTCCAGCTAGCAGTTTAATGTTGCACCAACAACTCCAAGCGAAAGGGATACGATTACGTATGCAGCAGCATTAATTAATAGATATCCTAAATGGGAACCTCTCAAGTTTTTTAACCCTACTACCATATGTCGCAGCATACAGAGTAAAGAACAACTCAACATTCACAGCGTCACTAGGAAATTGCACACAAAGGTAAATAACACAGCAAAATAATAATTAAAATTACATACTACATATCGCAACATCTTTCTGAAACTACCATCCGCATTTCCTCACCTGCGTTGCTCTTCAGAAAAAGAAATCATCATTCCACTAAATTTAGATATACGATATATTGCCACTAAGAGGGTGCGAAATCAGAAAGAAGTGGTGGGGGGAGAAGGAGCATAGGGCTTAACTACTAATTTTTTTTCAGGCAGTACCTGGTGGGGGGGGTGGTATAAAATTCCCCTGTATTTAAATTACCCTCTCACTCAGAAAAATGTAAATTTGAGATCTTTTTGTTCGAATTTTGCTGTTATAATGGGAATGATAAACATTAGAACGCTATTCCAATCAGCTGAGAAGTTTATGAGAGACTATAGAGCGTTCCAACCTTAAATTGCAGTACAGCAGTAATGGGATAATTCCGTCTCTTTCCTTCTCTCATGTTTTGCGGATAGCGCTGTCCTACTCTAACGCAGCGGGTTTGCCAAATATCCGTGAATCAGAATGTTGTCGGTTAAAATGGGTGAATATCGTGTTATGTACAGAATTTCAAGGCGCATTTGATGCCGTTAACAAAAAAAATGTAAAAAAATAATTAAGTGTGAAAATGGTAATATAATGGAAAGTTTCGCCAAATGCAAAATCTTCATTGCATAGAACTTATCATGCCATAACTCCTATTTTATATTCATTATTTTCCTAATTTTTTTACTGCTGGTAAAGAAACATTTCAGCTCGATGTAGATAAGTTTATTTTTAAATTTAAATGATAAGAAAATGCAGTATATGCGTTTATTTTCAGTCATGTTCAAGAAATTTTATGTGCAGGCACGAAAAAGTCAGTCGCTGGCCAGCGTCTTTCCTGTTGAATTTGCATGGGGGGTCAAAGCGAGGCAAATGGTCTTCGGATATGGAAGTTATTTTTAAAACAATCCCGAAGTTCCTATCTTGCTTAGTTATTAATTTGTGACAGGAAGAATATCTCCTTGAATTTTGGTTTCGCGCGTGACTCAGCTGGCTGTCTGTCTGGCTGGCTGAAGTACCGGTAGTCATCTCCCAAACATGCGCTTTTAACATTTCCAGACAGTCGCATGCAGTACAGTGCTCATTTCGTCAGTAGTACGTATAATAGTGATTAAATACATATCAGTGACATGTGATCAATTCTTGAGGGAAAGTGTATTTCGTTTGTGTGGTTCGTGAGTTCGTGCTCGTGCGTGGGGATCTAATTTCGAAGAAAATGTGCAGAAGGATCATGGCGTGGTTAAAGCAAAGCAAACGCTCTTCGAATATGGAAGTTATTTTTAAATCATTCCTCAAGTCCAAATCTCGTTATCTTTAATTTATGACAAGGAGAACGTCTCGTTTTGTTTACGTTTCACGAGTGACTCGGCTGGCTGAGCTTTTAAATATACTGGCAGCCGTGTGCAGTGGTGTTCATTTAATCAGTATTATAAGATTGATTAAATAAAGATCAGTGATACATATATATAGTATTTAATGGTGTGTGGCCTCCGAAGAGGCCGAGTGCAAGTCTTTCCAGTGTTGACTCCCCATAGGCGACCTGCGCGTCTATAAGAATGGGGCCCCTACCTGTGATGAATTCTAATGCTGAAAACGGCACACACACACACACACACACACACACACACCCAGCCCCCGAGCCATTGGAATTAACCAATGAAGGTTAAAATCCCCGACCCGGCCCGGAATCCAACCCGGGGCCCTCTGGACCAAAGGCCAGCACGCTAACCATTTAGCCATGGAGCTGGATAAGATCAGTGATAAATGTATAGTTCTTGAGGACAATGGATTGTGTTTGTGTAGTCTGTGTAGTTGTCAGTTCGTGCTCGTATGTATAGTTCTTAGTTCGAAGAAAAAGTGCAGAAAGATGTATAATGGATCGTCAAATTAAAAAGAAACGTTCCGTAGGTAAACTCAGGGGAAAAGAACGCAATATTATAATGATTGTCCTGGATTATTTTTTAAAGACTATGAATATGAGCAGCGCAATCTGTGAAACAGCTAAAGCTACAGGTTGTTCCGAAAGAACAATCTATGCTATAGGAAGGAACACACACATGGTCCTTTGCGAACTCTCGAAAAAAAATAGAAGGACGACAGAAAAATTAAATAGGATGAAATTGTTAGAAGTGGATGCGTCGGGTGGTTCACTCTTTTATTTGCTAACATACCACCGACATTGAACGTGATTTTGAGTCGCGTAAATGGAAAAGATTCTTTGCCACGATTTTCCAAAACTCCGTTGAATCGCTTCTTACATGATATAGGCTTCCGTAATTTAAGACGGGGTAATAAAGCAGCTTTCACTGAAACCGTTGAAATTATTAATTGGAGGCACAAATATCTCAGGGAGATAAAACGTTTAAGAGCACAAAATAAAGCTATAATTTACACAGATGAATCGTGGGTAAATATTGGGCATGGAAGGATACGACAGTGAAAAGTGCACGGCAGGCCGCTTTTGAAGGGGTGAGTTCGGGACTTAGGCCACCGAAAAGCCGAGGACCGTGATTTGCCTTAGTCTACGCGGGTAATGAACATGGTTTTGTTCTAAATGCTGAATTAAAATTTTTATGCCATAAAAATATAAGACAATTGGGCAAATTACGTGAACGAAGTAAAGAAAAATGAAAGAGTTTTGTGGAAAGCAGACGAATTACAGGACGATGTCCACGATGAAAAGTTTTTAATACGACTTTCTTCATCGTCCGGATCATCCTCAAGTTCATATCCCGAACCCGTTTCATCCAAAGCGGGAACATCAGGCCTTGCAGAAATGTTAGAAGGTGTACGTCCAATGTCTGAGAGCAACGCCAGTGTTTAAGGTATGTTGTATTTATTTTACCATGCTACAAATATTAATTAATGAATGAATGAACTTAAAATTAGAAAATTACAAACGAAAAATGTGAAACTGTGACGCCCTGTTTGAGTCACACTCGAGCGTGATCTTCACGAGTCGATTTCGCAACAGCGCGCTCCATCTACGCTGTACTGCAATTTAAGGTTGGAACGCTCTATAGCTATCTTAAGAAAGGCCAGACAAGGCGTGAGTTTCCATGGTTTATTGCTTTTTTTAATGGAACTTTCCTCTACCAGGGCTATGTGTTGACTGAACAAATTTGTCAGTTTGTACCCTGCTCAAGTGAATATTGTCCTATTGATACCTATAGGAAACACACCCACTCCGAGAAGTACCGGAGTGGTGTAAACTCGAGCTACTTACAGCAATGACAAAGGAGGATGGACTTGCCAGGGTGAAACATCAACAATAGGCTGCAGGTGCGGAGTTGCCACTGCTGCGTTGTTTCATTGCTCAAGGTCTGGCAGTCACTTGAATTATTTCTGATGTTTTTATGAATAGGCTATATGCCCAGTAAAAATAATTAATGTCAGTAATAAATTATGGGTTCTACATTTTCCTGTTTATTTTATAATGAAAGTAACCCCCTGGGCAATTTTAGTGGGGGGAGCCTCTGAGATAAAGTCATCGGTGGGGGAGACGTCCTTCCCTTTCCCCCCACCCGCGCGATTTCGCACCCTAGCTAGTACACACAACTTGCAGGCACTTGCAACACAAAGGCTGGGAGTTTTCTAAACAGCAAGCTAGTTATATGCGTATTCATTTTTCATCCTTAATTAAAAATAAAATTTAAGAAAATTGATAACATTAAATATTATAAATATGTAGAATGCTGAAACTGAGAAAGATTAGTATTAACTTCTAATATTCTCAATTGAGATCTATACATTTAGCAAAATTGAATTATTGAATTTGAACATTACCGACAGTATGTTAAGGTTGTGAACACAGTGTAAAATGATAGAAATCACAATTCCTCAATGAAGAAAATCCGTATCTCACTTCACGGAATTAGCTGTAGAATAGGCTAATACGCGCCTTGTATAACAACATACTAGCCACTTCGAAACAAAACCAAGTATTTGAATGTTGTTTAATCACTTAAAACAAACTCTTGAAGAACAAATTTGATTTGTAACAGTCAGTAAAACAGGCTGAATTTAGGAAAGGATGTTTTACTAGCGACAAATGAAGAGTATGCGACACTTCTTCTTCTCTTGAAATGTGAATGGGCCTGTTATATCACCCAGTTCCAATAATTGTAATAAATCACACTGTAACACTATTAACCATCAATACAGACCTTTCCCTGGTGCGCTTTACACGCGGTAGTGGTGGGGGTAAGGTTCGGCAGTGTTCGGTTATTGGTGGTGGGGAGGAAGGGGCGTTGGCGTTGAAGGAAGGATTGGATGTAGTGGGGTATAGTACCCATTACTGATTGAAAACAGCTCATTTCCGAGCTTTAATCTGAAAATGCAACAACCCGATCAAAAAAGTCAAGTTGTGAGTTTCACAAATAGGGAAAGTCTTCTCAGTTTTAATTACTGCGTTTATGGGGTGATGCCAATATGCAAAATGTCACGAATGGGCCGTCTTTTAACTCATAACAACGAATAAACAGTACAATTTAGATTAATTTGAAATGTCACGAATGGGCAAAGTCTTTTACTCATAACAACGGATAAACATATTACTTAGTACTATTTAGGTTAAGTTTTAATCCTAATTATTGCTTTATTGCTTTAGGATGCATGTGTAAAATGCTATGTATTAAATCAAATTATAAGTTGGGGTAGCCTAGGCTATATGAACTTGTTAAAATCCACAGTTTCTCTTCATATAGGCCTACATTGGTGGAGATTCCTTTTTGTAGGTTAATATTCGGTTTCCTTAAATTGTTATTTAAAGAAGAAACTCGCCGTGTTGAGTACCTCCGTGCTCAAATACGTCAGCCTCGTGTCAGTATATTTACTGGCACGTAAAATAACTTCTACGGGACAAAATTCGGGCACCTTGCCGTCTCCGAAAACCGTGCAAGTAGTTAGTGGGACATAAAAACCAACAGCATCCTCACTTTAGTATTACTAGCACGTACCCGAGGTTTCGCCTGCGTTTGTTAATTTACCCGTTAGATGTTTTTGAACCATGTACTTATTTTTTAAATTTAAGTAATACACATCGTTTTTAAATAAACTCTATGAAGTACATTATTTTATTTTTAATTTCACCCCTTCTCACTCCCATAACTATAGGGACCGAACTTGGACTAAAGTGATACCGGTATCCGAAGTTTCCTATTCATCTTAGCGACCCCGATAACCATGGATTCTACATTAATATTGGTCGTTTTCTATTATTTTTATATTTCACTCACTTTCTTCCCCTGCCCCTTGGGGTGTCTTACCCCACAGTACTTTCTTTCCAGATAGTAAGTCTTATGTGTACCAAGTTTGGTTGAGAGCTGTGTTGGAACAGACAGAATACACACTTACATTTGTAATCTCTGTCATTTTGATATTTTCTTTTCGCCCCTTCTAATCCCCATTCCGATTGGGAATGAAATTTGACTTAAACGGCATCCAGAGTGTTACAGTTCCTCTCAGCGTCCACAAAAACAATGGATTCGACACTAATATCAGTCGTTTTTATTTATTATCATAATATGTTATCCCCTCCCCTATGGTTGCTAGGGTTCCTTGCCCCCACAGTATTTTTTTTCTGGATAGTAAGACATATTTTTACCAAGTTTGATTGAGAGCTATTCTGGAACATAAACACATTCATTTCCAATTTCGGTCATTTTGGACATTTTCTTTTTCACCCCTTCTCATCCCCCCTCACCAAGCCCGATAGGGGCTGAACTTGAACATAAACGATATCTGGAGAGTCATTATTCATTTCAGCAACACTAAAAACTATGGATTCGATACTATTTTTAATTATTTTTATAACTCACCCCTTCCCAACACCCCTAACCTCTAGGGGTGCTAAGAGTGTCTGATTCAGAAACTTTATCAGGCATACGCACTACAACCCACCAAAGTTTCATCACAATTGGATGAATGGTGTAGGAACACGTATGGGACAAACAAAGACACATTCGTTTTTATATACACAGATAATTATTATTATTAGATGGCCTGTCATGTGGTCAGCATGAGGACATCTGCGGCTTTTGTAACCAGGTCTGCTGCAATTTGTATTGAACAACTCCTCACTTGGTCTCATGAAGTTCAGAATTAAGATCTTTGTATTTGAGTTTTGGGTCACATAGCTGTAAGCTTTCGTTAGGGAGATCGTGGGTTCTAATGCCACTCTCAGCAACTCTGCAGATGGTTTTACCGCGTATGTGGTTATACAGTATAGGTCACGTAGCGTGCGGTTTGCATTCAGGAAATAGTGGGTTCGAACCCCACTGTCGGCAGCCCTGATGATTATTTTCCGTGGTTTCTCGTTTTCACACCAGGCAAAATCTGGAGCTGTACCTTGATTAAGGCCATTACCGGGCAAGTTAGGCGTGTGGTTACGGGCGCGCAGCTGTGAGCTTACATTCGGGAGATAGTGAGTTTGAATACCACTGTCGGCAGCCCTGACCGTTTTCCGTGGTTTCCCATTTTCACACCAGGAAAATGCTGGGGCTGTACCTTAATTAAGGCCAGAGCCGCATCCTTCGAACTCCTAGTTCTTTCCTATCCTATCCTATCGTAGCCATAAGACCTATCTGTGTCGGTGCGACTTAAAGCCACTAGCAAAAAAAAATGAAGGCCATTGTTCCTTCCTTCTCAATCCTAGCACTTTCCTATTCCTTCGTCGCCATAAGACTCATCTCATGCCCTCAGAACTCGAATCTAAGTTGCTGCGCCGATGGCCTGTTGTATTGTGTGTTGGTTTATTATAACGTTGTTTGTCCCTAGTCCTTCAGAGTTCTTGGGGCAAACACAGCACAGTGGGGCTCCTCTTAAATCTGTGCTTGAAAATAGGCTACCTTTAACCTATGGAACAGATGCCTTTGACAGCCACTTCTAACCTGGAGAACAGCGGAGAGTAATGAGGATGTGAGCTGTTTTAATATCGATATCTATTCGAATATTGAGCCTAATAGCTCCTCCATCAGCCATCACAGACGGCCTAGGTGTCACTGAAGAGTTGTACTAGGGAAATGAGAAGTGAGATTTCTTACTTTCCAGTTGCTTTCCTCACCAAGCCAGAAAATGCTATTAAATATCAGTCTGTCAAGCCTACTGAAAATAATACACCAATTGACCCTATGAACAACATTTTCACACCATTCATAACAGGGACTGGCTGCATAACGAATGGCATTACTATTAAAGCATCACTCTTACCCTGTAGCGGCGATTGGGGGAAGGCAAAAAAAGTACAGACAACAAAATGTACCTGGGTTTGTGGGATGTAGTGGCGCAGGGGGAGTATAGATATCGAAACTGGAAAAATGCTACAAAGTGGTAAGTTTTTTTATGCTCTCTGAGCGAACTTCGACAGAGAGTTAAAGGTCGACAGTCAACCAACTTAAGTGCGGTAATAATAGCTTTTTGTGATTTTGATTCTATACTGACCGGGCGAGTTGGCCGTGCGCGTAGAGGCGCGCGGCTGTGAGCTTGCATCCGGGAGATAGTAGGTTCGAATCCCACTATCGGCAGCCCTGAAAATGGTTTTCCGTGGTTTCCCATTTTCACACCAGGCAAATGCTGGGGCTGTACCTTAATTAACGCCACGGCCGCTTCCTTCCAACTCCCAGGCCTTTCCTATCCCATCCTCGCCATAAGACCTATCTGTGTCGGTGCGACGTAAAGCCCATAGCAAAAAAAAAAATCTATATTGTACAATAAGTACCTCTTGGCCTAGAATAGAGAAAGTGAAATCTGTCTGCAGACGAACAAGAGCAGAGAATCTCCTGGACAAGGGAATTGGACAGAAGTACATGGATACGATTATTGAAAGGTTCCAGACAATAGACTGGTTCAGGTGGCATACAGGGTTAGTAACATGACACTCTAGCAGGTGGAAAGAATGGTAAATAAACTCCATTGTCATAAAGCAGCAAGAATAGATGAAATTAGACCTGAAAAGTTGAAATGGAGTGGGAAGGCTGGGATGAAATTTCTACACAGAGTAATAGCATAACGGGTAGCGACTCTCTTTGAGGCAGCTCTACCGCAGAATGTGGTGACCCTGCCAACGTGATTCCGAGATCACAGTGACCCGGTGTGTGGCATCTGGTAAGGTTCCAGCTGACAGTTACGAGCGAAAACCTCTATGACATCTGTAGTGGAGAAGATGGACTTCGGTATAGTGGAGATGATGGGAGAGGCAGCCCATTACTCGGGGATTAATAAGAGTGCACTGAATTAATCTGCTGCCTTCTAGATGAAGTAGAGGACTACTAAAGGCTAGGGGAGTTCTCGCTGACAGAAAATCCCTCGACTGTGGTAGACCTAGCAAGTCAGCAGAAGAGGAAAGTAAAATGGATTGCTTTCAAATGTTTGACAAGTTTCCAAGTTCTTTGAGAACTTTTAAGGAAAAGCTAAACAATTGATAGGGAATCTGCCACCTGCATTGATTGTTGATTGATGATTCAACACAGAAGAAAGAATAGTAAAACACAGACTGCGAACAACATTTCTGAAACATTTGGAATTAATTATGGCTCCGTAGGATGTGATGTTCCTCCAAAGTGTACTAGAAGAGACACTTTAAAAAGACATAAAGAATACAATTTAAGAATCGACACATTGAATATATTAACCGGGACCAATAAAGTCAATGAAATCACTGACATGATGGACCAGAGACATCTAACGATCTCAGGCCTGAGTGAAACAAAATGGAAGGGTTGTGACACAAAAACGTTTGATAATGGCATTTAACTTTGTTAGAGTAGAAATAAGACCACAGCAAGGGATAGTCCTATACCAGGACATTGACTGTATTTCTGATGTAACTTATGTTATTGAAAGAATAATTAAAGTAAAGGTTTTTTAAATGAAGAATATCTTACAATTGTTCAGGTCCATGCTCCCCAAAAAGGCCGTAGTGAAGAAGAAAAGATAAATTTCCTACAGCAGTTGGAAGACAACATCGATGAAGAGAACCTCATAATGATATGTGACTGTAATGCCCAGTTAGGAACAGAAAGAACAGGATACGAGGCAACCATGAAAGCATTCGGGTATGGAAGGAGAACTTTCACTTGACCTATGCTTGAGAAACAAACTCTTAGTCAAAAATACATGGTTCCAGAAGAAAGAAAGTTATAAGGTGACAAGATACAGCTGGGATGGCAAATCAAAATCTCTGATAGAGTATGTTATATTAAGGACATAGGTAGCGGAGCTAAAGTGCGAGATATCAAAGTCTTTCCAAGTGAATGTCTTGAAAGTGATCAATCAATCAATCAATCAATACTGATCTGCATTTAGGGCAGTTGTCCAGGTGGAAGATTCCCTATCTGTTGTTTCCGAGCATTTTCTTAAATAATTTAAAAGAAGTTGGAAATTTATTGAACTTCTCCCTTGGTAAATTCCAATACCTAACTCCCCTTCCTATAAATGAATATTTGCCCCAATTTGTCCTCTTGAATTCCAACTTTATCTTCATATTGTGATCTTTCCTACTTTTAAAACGCCACTCAAACTTATTCGTCTACTAATGTCATTCCACGCCATCTCTGCGCTGACAGCTCGGAACATACCACTTATGATATAGATGTTGATTCCTATAGATATTTACTTAGATACTCCCATAGATATTTATTTACAATCCCATTTGCCTGATTACCCCAATGAAGATCTTTCTTTATATTAACACCCAGATACTTACAATGTCCAATAACGGACCATTTATATTGGTATTACATACCACTTAGTCGAGCAACTCGTCTTCTTTCTCCCAAGTCTTCACAGCCCAAACTTTGCAACATTCTTGTTACACTGCTCTTTCGTCGGAAATCACCCAGAAGAAATCGAGCTGCTTTTCTTTGGATTTTTTCCAGTTCATGAATGAAGTAATCGTGGTGAGGATCCCATACACTGGAACCATACTCTAGTTGGGGTCCTACCAGTGACTTATACGCCCTCTCCTTTTCATCCTTACCACAATCCCTAAACACCCTCACAAGCATGTGCAGAGATCTGTACCCTTTATTTACAATCCCATTTACGTGATTACCCCAATGAAGATCTTTCCTTATATTAACACCTAGATACTTACAATGATCCCCAAAAGGAACTTTCACCCCATCAACGCAGTAATTAAAACTCAGAGGACTTTTCTTATTTGTGAAACTCACAACCTGACTTTTAACGCCGTTTATAAACATACCATTGCCTGTTGTCCATCTCACAACATTATCGAGGTCATTTTGCAGTTACTCACAATCTTGTAACTTATTTATTACTCTATACAGAATGACATCATCCTCAAAAATCCTTATCTGTGATTCCACTTCTTTACTCATATCATTTATACATGGTGTTCAGGTTAAAGGTATAATAATATAAAATTTAATAACTTGAGAAGTAGTGGAGATATATACCTTCAGTTTGTTTCTCCAAGTAGGGTAACTCAAAATGTTTGTTTACATACCTAATAAACCTTGATATGGGCACCATTAATAGTGCAACAGACATCTAATCGGTATTCCACTTCTCTCGAAGTGTTCTGCAGCATTGTAGGCATAACATTTGCAATGACACAGATCTGATAGATCACGAACTGGTGTCTGGTACACTTGATTCTTGACAAACCCCCACAGAAAAAAAAAAACAAGTTGCGTAATGTCGGGGCTTCTCGGTACTCCTGATTCAAGAAATGCCTCGCAACTTCCGCATAATGGCATGGTGCATCATCTTGCTGGAAGATCACTTCACGAGGAAGTTATAGCAAACATACTGCTCCAACATGTCTAGGTAACGTGTACCATTAACTGTAGGCTCCGCGAAGAAGAATGAGCCAATAACCCTATCCTTCAACAATCCACACCACACATTCACTTTCAGAGAGTCCCGTTCCAAATCTATCACTGTGCGGGGCTGGGGAGGTTCAGATTCCCATATGTGGCAATTGTGCTTGTTTACCGTGCCAGAAATATGGATTGTAGCCTCGTCTGAGAAACAGACCGAATCGAAGAATGCCTCGTTTCCATCAATTTTTGTCAAAATTGTCTCCGCAAATGCCTTCCGTAGCGGCCTGTCCTGAGGTTTGATTTTCTGATGAAGCTGCTGTTTGTACGCCCGTAGGCGCAACCTTTTGTGAACGCTATCGTGTACTGTCGAACGAGGTAACTGTAACTGCCTACTTGCTTGTCGAATTGACTTACGAGGGCTCCGCTTGAAGGACTCACGGATTAAATCAACTGAAACTGCGTGCTTGGCGTGGTGGCCCAACATCGAGAGCAAGGTCCCAGATTCTCGAAGGTGCCTGTCCCATTTCATGATTGTTACATGAGTGGCTACATCATCAGTTCGTAACAGTCCATACCCACGCCGAAATCTACGTTTCACTAGTGTAACGGGTTTTATCTCCGCGAGCGGAAGCATGCAGAACACCTGCTGCTGTGGAGTCCACATGGTTACTGGCGCGCTTCTCGTGAACAATGCGCATGTGGTACCACCACCACCGCAAGCAAACACAGAAAACATTTTGAGTTACCCTAGTTGTAGAAACAAGCCACCAATGAATATCTCCATTATTTCTCAAGTTATTAAATTGTATATTATTATACCTTTAACCCGGACACCTTGTATATATAAGAAAACGTTAAGGTCCAATAATACTGCCTTGAGGAATTCCCCTCTTAATTATTACAGGGTCAGATAAAGCTTCACCAACTCTAATTCTCTGAGATCTATTTTCTAGAAATATAGCATCCCATTCGGTCACCCTTTTGTCTAGTCCAATTGCACTCATTTTTGCCACTAGTCTTCCATGATCCACCTTATCACATGCTTTAGACACGTCAATCAAGATACAGTCCATTTGTCCTCCTGAATCCAAGATATAGCAGATATCTTGCTTGAATCCTACAAGTTGAGCTTCAGTGGAATAACCTTTCCTAAACTCGAACTACCTTCTATCAAACCAGTTATTAATTTTGCAAACATGTCTAATATAATCAGAAAGAATGCCTTCCCAAAACTTACATGCAATGCATGTCAAACTTACTGACCTGTAATTTTCAGCTTTATGTCTATCACCCTTTCCTTCATACACAGGGGCTACTATAGCAACTCTACATTCATTTGGTATAGCTCCTTTACTCTACATTCATTTGGTATAGCTCCTTCATGCAAACAATAATCAAATAAGTACTTCAGATTTGGTACTATATCCCAACCAATTGTCTTTAGTATATCCCCAGAAATCTTATCAATTCCGGCCGATTTTCTAGTTTTCAACTTTTCTATCTGATTGTAGATGTCATCATCGACTTCTTGTTGCAATTCACAAGTAGGAGAAGGAAATCTAAGATTAAAAACTGGAAATTAGAGGAATGGGATAACAAGTAACAGTTTCAAGAGAGGAAAGAAAATAAACTACCAGTTTCTGAATCAAAAAGTGGTAATGAAGAATGGGACAACATGAAGAATGCTCTAGTAAGGATTGCTGTCGAGCTATGTGGTAAAACATACACTTGAGTTAATGTAAGAAAACTACAGTGGTATTAAAATTCTGTCCCGTGGTTTAAAGATTATGGAAAAGATTATCAAAGCTAGACTCTGAACCATATTAGAGCCTATCTGAGAGAAAGAACAACATGGCGTTAGATCTCACAGGAGTGCTGTAGACCGGTTCATTGCTCATGGAGAATTACAGTATAGAAATCTCTTTGTGGTCTTCTTGGATTTGGAAAAGGCTCTTTACAGCATTCCAAGAGATGTCATCTGGAGAAGCCTAGAAAAACTAGCCGTACCAGACTACCTTACTGGCAAGATCAAAATGTTACACAATAAATGTTACAGTTGCAACAGAATTGCTGACGATCATTCAGAATGGTTTGAGACAGCTCTGGGAATACAACAGGGAAGTGCTCTTTCATATCTGCTGTTTGTGACAGTCAGATGCTCAAAAGAAGGACTTGAGAAAAAGAACTAAATGGAGAGTTAAATGCTGATGTAGGTATTTGGGGGATGGAAAAGGAGGTACAAGACCAGCTCAACAAATGGGTAGCCTATAAGTAAGCTAAACCAAAACCATTGCCATGAAAATGAGTAGAGATAAAACTGGTTGCCAAATACGTCTTGAGGGACATTTATTATTCATTTATAGAATGAGAAGTAAGGAATTCGAATCATTTATCAAGGGAAATGTTCAAGAAGTTTCCAAGTTCTTTGGAAACCTTCAAAAAACAAACAATTGATAGGGAATCTGCCACCTGAGTGACTGCCCTACATGCAGATCATCGATGATGAATGACAATACATTACAACAGTACAAGAATTCAAGTACTGTACCGGTACCTAGGGAGCGTGGTCCCAAACAAGGGTGGAGAGAGAAGAGAGGGGACCGGAGAGTGATCATCGAGGGAGAGACCTACATGCAGATCATTGATGATGAATGACAATACATTACAACAGTACAAGAATTCAAGTACCGGTACCTTGGGAGCGTGGTCTCAAACAAGGGTGGAGAGAGAAGAGAGGGGACCGGAGAGTGATCATGGAGCGAGAGACCTACATGGATAGACAACGCTGGAAGGGTTACATCATAATGAGTAGGGCTCAGATTTTGATGAAAAGTCATCTTTTTTCTGAGTATTCAGAACCGATGCTTAGTGACAATTAAGTGTATTCTGAAATAAATATGTTAGATATGGGAGGTTCACACAAGTATAAAGAATGGTAGCTTTCCACCTAATCAATACTTTATTATATAAAGTGTTTGAAATATTTCAATCACATTAAAACGCAGTACCGGTTTCGATCTGTTAATCAGGTCATCGTCAGCTGCTGATGAACCTGCTTACTCAATAATGATTGTACAATGTAACACATTACTTAGACTAAACATGAATGCCACATATTCCAATAAAATATAAAATATAATGCTATATACAACAGGGTACAGTTCTTGAAGTCTTTAGTGCAGTGCTCGTATAGTACAGATTTTACAATACAGATATTCTAACCATGTATTCATTATTTGTCTAAGCCGATTATTAAGAAAGTTATTATTTTTATTAGGTAATTTTTTTAAACTTGAGGTCAGCTTAAGATAATTTTAGGGGCATTCTACAGGTCATTTTTCAATAATTTTTAGGTCATCAACATCCGGTTTCTAAGGATGAGTAATAGCATTAGTTTTGAATGTTGTTAAGGTACCTCCTGAATGGATGAAAACAGTAACTGTACTTCTCTACAAGCGGGGAAACAGGAAGGATTGCAACAACTGTATTTCATTGATCTGTATACCAGGCTAGTCCGACTCCTTGGCTGAAAGGTCAACATTGACGCCTTCAGTTCAGACGGCGCCAGGTTCGATTCCTGGCTAGGTCAGGGGTTTTAATCGAGTCTGATTAATTATTCTGCCTCGGAGACTGGGTTTCTGTGTTTGTCCCAGCACTCTCCTCTTCATATCGAGACAACACACCACACTACCAACCAGCACAGAAACACACAATAGTGATTAAATCCCCCCATATAGAGTTGGAAGGGCTGCCTGGCCGAGGCGGTAAAGGCGTACTCGGTTCGCCCGGAAAGACGTGGGTTAGAATTCCCGTCAGGAAGTCGTAAAATTTAAGAAACGAGATTTCCAATTCCGAAGGTGCATATGGCCCTGAGGTTCACTCAACCTACACCAAAAATGAGTACCAGGTTAATTCCTGGGGACAAAGGCGGCCGGGCGTAGAGCCAACCACTCTACCCCATCGCGTGCCGAGGTTAACAATGGTGGAAGCCTTTACCTTCCACTCCTCCAAGGGCCTTCATGGCCTGTACGGAGGTGACTTAAAATATATACAGTTGGCGTCAGGAAGGGCATCCGGCCGTAAAAGAGGGCCAAATCCCCATGAGCAACACAGTTTGCACCCCCACAGGTGTGGGAAAAGTGATACAAGAAGAAGTACAGTATACCCGGTTAGGTGTTCACTAGCTTTTTGGAAAGGAGGGTACGAACAGTGGTAGAAATTCTGTGTATTTTCAGACCTCGAAGGTGCTGTTCAGAAAGGCGTATGAGGAAAAAGATGTTCGCCGTACTGAGAGATTATGGGATTAAGGGTACATTATTAAAAGTAATCAAAAAAGATACTTATATTGACGTTTTCGATACAGTGAGAACTGACAACAGGGTGAATTCTTCGCTCAAGGTACTTACAGGCATTAGAAAAGGCTGTGAGTTTTCAACTTTGTTGTTCGTAGTTTACATGGATCATTTACAGAAAGCTATGAAGTGGCAAGTAGGGATTTAGTTAGGTGGAAATGTGGTCTGGCATGTGCTGATGACTTGGTCTTATGGTAGTCTGTGCTGAAAGCCTGCAATCGAATATCTTGGAATTAGAAAATAGTTGCAGCGAGTATAATATGAAAATTATCATTTTCAAGACTAAAGTGATGTTATTAGGGAAGAAACCTGAGAGAATTGAATGCCAGATTGGAAATACAAAGCTGGAAAAGGTAGTTCATTTGAAGTATTTAGATTGTGCAGTATGGTGAGATTGAATGAAGGTGCAGCAAAGCTATTTGCAGTGAGCTTGCAGTTGCGATCAACAGAATTCTGTAAGAAAGAAGAAACTATCTTTACATTGTTCTGTTTTTAGGCCAACTTAGCTATGCAGGAGTGAAACTGGGTGGACTCAGGATATCTTATTCATAAGTTAGAAGTAACAGCAAATACATTAGAGACAATACGTGACACTCAGCGAGATATCGAGGGACAGCTATCAGAGTTCTCTCTAGCGGATTGACCTGAAAACTACAGACTCTGTCATAAGAGCATGTGTATTTGTGTCTGAAGTCTTTGGCATTATTAATGAGTTTACAGTGAGTTGACATAATTGAATAGTGTCGTGTGTCATTGCTTGATATCTCCTCTCAACATGAGGGGAAAGATATGTGCTGTGTTTGGCTGCAGTAACTATGAAGTAGAGAAGAATGCGCGGTCTTTCTTCTGTTTCCTTCGTGACAAGAAAATGTCAGTAATATTATGTAATATTCTTCCAGTGACAAAGAGATTTTTATAGTACTTCATAATCTTCTGACCTGCTCGACCCATATTTTAACTACCTTAAAGTATAATAAGCATATATTATTTTATATTGAAGCAGTTAACCTTCAATACCGATGTGTTGTTGTAGGTGTAATTTGTGGGTTTGATTTAATTCAGGAAAATATATATGTACATGAGTGTGGCTGGCTGTGTTCCAAATTACACAATTTGGAATGCCGTAATGCGTTGTCAAGCACTGAAGAAAATATGGGTGATTTAGGAAATGTACATATTTTATTGAAACAATATGATGATGCAAATTTTCTTTACCGTAATGTAATGGCATTATGGCAAGTATTGCTTATAGGGAATGTTCGAATGTTTTTGATGCTTCAAGTTAAAAGGAAAATTGTCCAGCTCTTCAATGTAAATTCATTGAATCATATGTGTAAGGAATGTGCCGATATTTTTGTTGACAAGTGGTTTAATATGATGATACAATGCTTTTAAATGAGAAAAAGGAAAAATCTAGCCGTGAATGTTCAGGCAAAAGTTCTAAATCTAAAAATGTAATGCATAAATGAAAGATCAAGCCCTTTCACAGCAGTCCATTTCACATCTTGATTATATGTCTAATTTCAATCTTTAAATAATAACCTGTTAAATAATTCTTCATTCATTATCGAGAATTGCTTTAGCAACTTTGAAGTTAATATCTTAGTAAGACTTTCTTTCTAGACGTAATTTATTTATACATTTCAGTATGTTTATTTCCATTGATATTTGAATTTAGCGCGAATTTTCAGGTCAAGCCACTAGGAGTGTCACTTGCGACTTGCCTCCCATTTTAACAAGGCTAAATCCGGAAGTGTCGGGTATTATCTCTACTGTGTTTGGTAACAGACATGAGTAGTATAATTGGATGGTTCTGCCGCCGCCTCCTCCTGTGGCTGTCAAAAAGCACGTGGCTTTGTTTATCTCGCGCTAGTGAGGTTAAGTTGGTAGCACTGAGGTTTAGGCCCGTCAAGATGGTAGTACTGAGGTTAGCGATACGTTGTTGTCTGTCAAAAAGCACGTGGCTGTCAAAAAGCACGTGGCTTTGTTTACCTCGCGCTAGTTAGGTTAAGTTGGTACCACTGAGGTTTAGGCCCGTCGAGATGGCAGCAGTGAGGTTAGCGATGCGTTGTTGTCGATGACAGCTGTCAAAAAGCACGTGGCTTTGTTTACCAATTCAAATTTCCCGCCAAAATTCTAATTTCCCGCGGGAGGCGGAGGGGCCCCTGGGAGCCCGGAGGAGGAGGCGGCGGCAGAACCATCCAATTATACTACTGACATGAAACTAGTGAGAATGATCGCTGGTACAAAAATGTGGGAACGATGGCAGGAGGTACTCAGATTGATGAGATAAAGGTTAAGTTAGGAACGGATTCGACTGATGAAGTTGAACACATAAACTGGCTTTGGTGGTGGGGTCATGTGCGGCGAATGGAGGAGGATAGATTACCTAGGAGACTAATTAACTTGATCATGGAGGGTAGGAAAGGTAGAGGGAGACCAATATGATGATGTTTAGACTAATTTTCTAATGATTTAAATGTACATGATATGGAGGTAGAGAACGGAACTTGGTACAAATAGAGGACTGTGGAGGCATTAAGTAAATTCACAGAGGCTTGCAGACTGAACACTGAACGGCATAACAGTCTATAATAGAGATGTATGTATGTATGATGAAGGTATGTATATTGATCAAATAACTACCATAAATGCTTCAGATCAATATGGTAATCCATAATCCAAGTCTCTCCTGCATTTCACAGAATAACAGTCATCTTAACAAGATTATGCCTTTCTTGTTTTGTTACACCTTTTATTTTAATAATAATGTTATTTGCCTTACGTCCCACTAACTACTCTTTTACGGTTTTCGGAGACGCCAAGGTGCCGGAATTTAGTACCGCAGGAGTTCTTTTACGTGCCAGTAAATCTACCGACACGAGGCTGACGTATTTGAGCACCTTCGAATACCACCGGACTGAGCCAGGATCGAACCTGCCAAGTTGGGGTCAGAAGGCCAGCGCCTTAACCGTCTGAGCCACTCAGCCCGGCCCTTTTATTTTGATAATGTATTTTATTAATTCAAAAGGGGAATAACACAGGGTCTACTTTTTATGGCTTGTTCCGTGTGTCAGAGGAACACGCACGGAAACCGATAGCGCGGTCAGGTGACTCATTTGCCGAGAGATATATTGTTCATGACCAGCTAAGATGATCTAATGCAGTTCGGTAGCGATAACCGTTGCTTCACAGCAATAGTTCAGTTTAACATCTGCGGTATTGGTAGCGTGTTCAATGTGTTCGCTTTAAAATAGCGCAGTTTCTGTAGGAATACTAATCGTGTGTTTAACGAGTGATGCACGGTATACAGTAGAACGGCGTGTGTTGTGTTGTGCGAAGCATTCTTATACAGAACGCCGCTTTCGATTCATTCATCTTCTGCCCACAAAGCAACAAAACCGTACAAACCCACCCCTGCCCAATATTTAAGAGGACCTGACAGTTTGGCTAGGGTTCGGTATTGTAACTGGTTGCTTCAGTCAGTTCACGATGGGCACGTTGACCCAGAACTTTTATTTTATAGTGATGAAGCATGGCTACATTTAAGTGGCAATGTAAATAGTCAAAACAATCGCTACTGGTGTGCAGAAAATTCCTACCAACTGCATGTCCGTCCTCTTCATGATGTAAAAATAGGAGTTTGGTGCGCAGCAAGTCCTCGCAGAATTATAAGGTCTATTTTTTTCCCCGCGAAACAATAAATACTGATCGATATATAGACCTCATTCTCAGACCACTCTTTCAAGAGCTGACGCAAGATGAAAGGAGTAATGGTTACTTTATGCAAGATAATGCGACGGCACACGCTGCTAATCGGTCTATGGAGGTAATGCGGGAAGTTTTCGAAGATCGTGTGGTTAATTATCCCCCTAGATCTCATGGTCTAAATCCCTATGATTCTTACCTGTGGGGGATGCTGAAGGGGAAAATGTATGTGAACAACTCACACACCGCGAGAGTTGGTCGTGCGGTTAGGGGCGCGCAGCTGTGAGCTTGCATCCGGGAGATAGTGGTTCGAACCCCACTGTCGGCAGCCCTGAAGATGGTTTTCCGTGGTTTCCCATTTTCACACCAGGCAAATGCTGGGGCTGTACCTTATTCAAGGCCACGGCCGCTTCCTTCCCACTCCTAGGTCTTTCCTATCCCATCGTTGCCATAAGACCTATCTGTGTCGGTACGACGTAAAACAAATAGAAAAAACTCTCACACAAGAGAAGAACTACAAGAGAACTTACACAAGTTATTTCGAACCTCACACTGGCTGAGATTCGCCGAGTGTCAGAAAACCTATTTACGAGGTGTCAGGCGTGTTTGACAGCTGAGGGGCAACATGTTGAACATGCAGTGTAATGCCAGGTAAGTTTTAGACTAATAGTTCCACTATATAGAAATGGATTTATATAAGTGTGATTGGCGTGAGTAGTGGGAAGGAAAAGCGCGCATTATACCGGCTACCGATCGAGTGTCATTGCGCCAGCCGTGCTCTGAGTGGTGCTGCGGAACCAGGTCTTTCGATGTTATAAGCTGTCCTGTTTGATTGAATTCATTTCCCATTTTATTCAATAATGGTATGTTGTGTGGCCTCCGGAGGGGCCTAGTGCAGGTCTTTTGATTTGACGTTACTAGGCGACCTGCGCTTCGTGATGAGGATGGAATGATGATGAAGATGGCCCCGTGCCTGGGGAATGGTTAAAATTCCCGACTGTGCCGGTAATCGAACCCGGGACCGCTGTGACCAAAGGCCAGTACGCTAACCATTTAGCCATGGAGTCGGACAGGTCTGAAATAAGATGTACTTAGTCCTGTAAAACAAAGAATGTATTTGGATATGAGGATGGTTCCCTATACCATACATATACCAAGACTGCTTCCTACCCAAAACTAGCTCTCGGTAATTGCAAATAATAAAACAGTTCAAGCATCATATTATCTTATTTGGCTTCACAGGAACTAAGAGCGGTTAGCTAATAATAATAAAGTTCATATATCCCAGTAATTGCAGTTCAAGTCCCTGGAGAAGTAGTAGTAGTAGTAGTTTTGATAGAAATATTTGAGAAATTATTGTAGACAACCTCGTATTTTTAAGTAGGCCTAATTAAGGACACTTTTTTTTCTCCGTCCCGTGGAGTAGGGAAAATAATAGTAATCCACCAGCTGTAATAATCACATAACCACATTTCAGTAGAATTGTAGTGAAGATAAGGTATAATATATTAGATAGTATCTTGCCAGTTATATTCGTGTTTTTCTTCGTGTACGGCAATCCTTTTGATACTTAAGCATTTAACCAAACGCAGTGTAGTGTAGTGTTGTGTAGATACATTGTAGTATAGATACAGTACATTTAGATAGTGCCGTATCTTGCCTGCTATATTCGTGTGTTATCTTTGGTGTATATCTATTAGACCGTAATACTAATAATAATTTGTCTAAGCATTTAGCTTCGTTGGTAATCTTTGAGTACAGTAGTTCTTACAAATTTAATTTCTGTTGTGCTTAGTAGTGACATACGGTACGGTACCGGTATCGTAATTAGGACACGTCTGAAAGTAGTTTAAAAATTACTGTAGTGTACTGTACAGTAGTATACGAGTAATATCCTATTAGAATTTAGTGTGCTTATTTTATTATTGTAAAATATTTGTGTAGTACTGGTGTAGTAGAGGTATCCGTAGAAACTCTTACTAAAATATTGTTGAAATTAGGATAGGCTTAATTGCAGTTTGGAATTGTGTAGTTCTTGTGTATTACTTTCGACATTCAGTAATTAACAGCAGTTTTTATCCTGTTAGGGGTTGTAGGATAAAAAAAAAATAGAGCACGACGAAGTAGTATTGTAGTGTAGTCGTATATTAATTACCTTATTGTTGTGTACTATTCCAGACAATATATCCCTCCGTTCATTTCTTTTTTTTTTTTTTTGCAAATAAGTTATTTTATTTTTTAATTTAAAATTTCCCCCCCGTAAAGAATGGCTAAGGAGCGCGAGTGTACTTATTGTGGGTGTGGTGAGGCCTTGAGGGGTATGAGGGAGGAGTTGGAAAGTTTGAGGGAGATAATTAGGATTCTCACAGAAGACAGGAAGGAAGATAGGACTCCCTAAAACAATGTACAGGTTACAGTAGGTGTACAAGAGGGAGGGGAAGGAAAGGGAGGAGTTGTAGAAGACAGGTGGTCTAATGTTCTAAGAAGAAGGAGATTGCAGGCCAAGGGCTCTATTCAGGATCAGAATTCAGGACAGGTGTCTGTGCGAAATCGGTACGAGTCACTCCAGGTAGAACAACAGAGGGAAGATGAGGGACAGGGAACTGTTGCTGAGATGCGTGGAAGTAGGAGGAAGGGAAAAGGTAGGAAAGGGAAATGTAGAGTAGAGGATAGGAAAAGACAGGTGGAACAGGGTCATGGGAAGGAGAAAAGGGAGGAGGAAGTAGCTTCTGCAGCTATCAGGAAAGATAGGTCTGACCAGGAGGGGAGGGGATCAAATGAAGTGGGTAGGGTTGAGGCTCTGGTCATGGGGGATTCCATCGTTAGACACGTGGGGAAAGTGTGTGGAGGAAAGGGAACTAGGGTAGAGTGTTATCCAGGAATTAGGTTGAGGCAGATGTTGAGGAAAGTAGAAGAAAGGGAGGAGGGGAAGGAGAAAGTGGTAGTGTTTCACGTTGGTACCAACAACGTAAGGCAAGCTGATGTAAGTACCAACATAGTTGGAGATGTGTGGGATCTGGTAAATGCAGCACGGGTGAAGTTTAAGAAAGCGGAGATTGTTATTAGTGGAATACTGTGTAGGAGGGATACTGACTGGAGGGTGATTGGGGATTTAAATGAGACTATGGAGTGGGTATGTGGGAAACTGGGAGTGAAATTTCTAGATCCTAATGGGTGGGTAGGAGATAGGGATCTGCGCTCGGATGGCCTTCATTTAAACCGCAGTGGTACGTATAAGTTAGGAAATTTGTTTGGAAGGGTAATAGGGAGGTACATTCAGGGAAACGGGATGGCCTAGGGAGCGGTGATAAGGGAACAGGGAACTGGAAATCAAGTAGGGATGACATGAAATTGTTAGTGTTGAACTGTAGAAGTATTGTAAAGAAAGGAATATAATTAAGTAATTTAATAGATATATATTTACCAGATATTGTAATAGGAGTTGAATCATGGCTGAGAAATGATATAATGGATGCAGAAATTTTCTCACGGCACTGGAGTGTGTATCGTAGAGATAGGATAGGAAAGGTGGGAGGGGGAGTTTTCATTCTGGTGAAAGAAGAATTTGTAAGCTACGAAAAAGTTAAAGATGAGACACATGAAATTCTAGGTGTAAGGCTCATTTCTAAAGATAATAGGCAACTTGATATATTTGGAGTGTACAGATCGAAAAAGGGTAGCACTGATGCGGATTCGGAATTATTTGATAGGATAGTCAGCTATGTGGGAATCGACATGGAAAGAAATGTGATTGTAGCGGGAGATCTGAATTTGCCAGATGTCAATTGGGAAGGAAATGCGTACGACAGGAAGCATGACCAACAAATGGCAAATATAAGTTAATATGGGAAGGACAGCTGATTCAGAAAGTGATGGAACCAACCAGAGGGAAAAATATCCTGGATGTGGTGCTGATAAAACCAGATGAGCTCTATAGGGAAACTGAAGTAATAGATGGTATTAGTGATCATGAAGCTGTTTTTGTGGTAGTTAAAAATAAATGTGATAGAAAGGAAGGTCTTAAAAGTAGGACTGTTAGGCAGTACCATATGGCTGATAAAGCAGGTATGAGGCAGTTTCTAAAAAGTAACTATGATCGGTGGAAAACGGTAAATAAAAATGTAAACAGATTCTGGGATGGGTTTAAAGAAATTGTTGAGGAATGCGAAAACAGGTTTGTACCTTTAAGGGTGGTAAGGAATGGTAAAGACCCACCTTATTATAATAGAGAAATAAAGAGACTAAGAAGGAGGTGCAGACTGGAAAGAAATAGAGTTAGAAATGGCTGTGGAAGTAAGGAGGAATTGAAGGAACTTACTCGAAAATTAAATCTAGCAAAGAAGGCAGCTAAGGATACCATGATGGCAAGCATAATTGGCAGTCATACAAATTTTAGTGAAAAATGGAAGGGTATGTATAGGTATTTTAAGGCAGAAACAGGTTCCAAGAAGGACATTCCAGGAATAATTAATGAACAAGGGGAGAGTGTATGTGAGGATCTTCAAAAGGCAGAAGTATTCAGTCAGCAGTATGTAAAGATTGTTGGTTACAAGGATAATGTCTAGATAGAGGGAGAGACTAAGGCCAAAGAAGTAATAAAATTTACATATGATAACAATGACATTTACAATAAGATACAAAAGTTGAAAACTAGAAAAGCGGCTGGAATTGATCAGATTTCTGGGGATATACTAAATACAATGTGTTGGGATATAGTACCTTATCTGAAGTACTTATTTGATTATTGTTTTGTCGAAGGAGGTATACCAGATGAATGGAGAGTTGCTATAGTAGCCCCTGTGTATAAAGGAAAGGGTGATAGACATAAAGCTGAAAATTACAGGCCAGTAAGTTTGACATGCATTGTATGTAAGCTTTGGGAAGGCATTCTTTCTGATTATATTAGACATGTTTGTGAAATTACTAACTGGATCGATAGAAGGCAATTCGGTTTTAGGAAAGGTTACTCCACTGAAGCTCAACTTGTAGGATTCCAGCAAGATATAGCAGATATCTTGGATTCTGGAGGTCAAATGGACTGTATCGCGATTGACATGTCTAAAGCATTTGATAGGGTGGATCATGGGAGACTACTGGCAAAAATGAGTGCAATTGGACTAGACAAAAGAGTGACCGAATGGGTTGCTATATTTCTAGAAAATATATCTCAGAGAGTTAGAGTAGGTGAAGCTTTGTCTGACCCTGTAATAGTTGAGAGGGGAGTTCCTCAGGGCAGTGTTATGGGACCTTTATGTTTTCTTATATATATAAATGATATGAGTAAAGGAGTGGAATCGGAGGTAAGGCTTTTTGCAGATGATGTTATTCTCTATAGAGTGATAAATAAGTTACAAGATTGTGAGCAACTGCAACGTGACCTCGAAAATGTTGTGAGATGGACAACAGGCAATGGTATGTTGATAAACGGGGCTAAAAGTCAGGTTGTGAGTTTCACAAATAGGAAAAGTCCTCTCAGTTTTAATTACTGCGTTGATGGGGTGAAAGTTCCTTTTGGGGATCATTGTAAGTATCTAGGTGTTAATATAAGGAAAGATCTTCACTGGGGTAATCACATAAATGGGATTCTAAATAAAGGGTACCGATCTCTGCACATGGTTATGAGGGTGTTTAGGGGTTGTAGTAAGGATGTAAAGGAGAGTGCATATAAGTCTCTGGTAAGACCCCAACTAGAGTATGGTTCCAGTGTATGGGACCCTCACCAGGATTACCTGATTCAAGAACTGGAAAAAATCCAAAGAAAAGCAGCTCGATTTGTTCTGGGTGATTTCCGGCAAAATAGTAGCGTTACAAAAATGTTGCAATGTTTGGGTTGGGAAGAATTGAGAGAAAGAAGAAGAGCTGCTCGTCTAAGTGGTATGTTCCGAGCTGTCAGCGGAGAGATGGCATGGAATGACATTAGTAGACGAATAGGTTTGAATGGCGTCTATAAAAGTAGGAAAGATCACAATATGAAGATAAAGTTGGAATTCAAGACGACAAACTGGGGCAAATATTCATTTGTAGGAAGGGGAGTTAGGGATTGGAATAACTTACCAAGGGAGATGTTCAATAAATTTCCAATTTCTTTGAAAACATTTCGGAAAAGGCTTGGCAAGCAACAGATAAGGAATCTGCCACCTGGGCGACTGCCCTAAATGCAGATCAGTATTGATTGATATAAGAGTAATTTTAAATAAGCAGACAGTGACAATGTTGAACGTTAAGAATTGCTGCCATTGTGATTCAAAGAAAATTACTGCTTTTATAGTATGAGGACTTTAAAAAAAAAATTGAGTGTTACCGGTAATTTTCTACTGATATATAGGATTGTTCTAAAGCCAGATTTGATTCAGTTTAGCCCATTCAATGCATCACTTGCTTATTCTTCAAATTACTGTTGCTATATTCGGTTTAAACATTCATACCTGTAAATCCTGGTGAAAGGTATCTTGTGTAATCTTCAGAGGCACCGACTTCGGTAGGGGCAAGGTGTATTCTGCCCCCTCCCCCACCAAAAATGATCTCAGAAGGCAGAGTGTCATTTTTCACCCCCAAAAGAATTATCCTTCTAGGTGTTAAGTCCTCTTACACTACCTCCCTTGAAACGTTGGTTGAGCGATGATTGACGGGTGACCCGAGTCGACTGCTCCAGGACTTCCTGAGTTTCTGTTGAAGTGATCAGTGCAGTTAACATGTACTGTCAAGAGAAGTAAAGACTAGCGAGTTATAGGAAAATATACATTTCGTAAGTGTGAGTTAATGCAGCATGGCCAGAAATGGAGGTATTCGAGCAAAGGTAAGTTCAACGGTGTTGTGAGATCAATCGAGAAATTATTTCAAACAGTGTATTAAGAAAGGTGCGTGACGAGATATGTGAACGGCCATCGAAGTTGGTAAGAAAGGACAGACCGGTACTTGGTGACGTTAAGTACTTGTTTGATTGTTTACTATAAAATGATATTGGGGGAATAGAAAGAAACATTGCAGCCAAGTGAAGAAACTTGCCACCTCTGCCTAAAAATATGCAAGAAGTTCACGGTGCTCTTGACTTTATGGACGTAAGATCCAGCTTTGAAGATAATATGGTCCTTGCAATGACAGAGAGAATGACATTATTGTGTTTTCTACTGTGTTAAATTTGAAGTACCTGTGTAAAAGAGAAAGGTTTCACATCCAAGCCGCTCGCAGAAAAGTTAATGTTAATGACAGTATGAAATTTAATTCCATCAACATACCGAGGATTAGTACCTATTGATGCTTGTAAAAAATAAATGAGGTGGCAAATACAATACGTCTGATAGGTCTTACCCATAGTTGAGCATCAAGTCCTAGAATAGTGCTTGGCATGTAATGGTGTATAAATATCAGACACCCGTATGTGGGGTGGGTAGATTCACTGGCACATTATGGTGCGTAAAATTCAGGCACCCAGCATCTCTAAAAATACACCCGATGAAAAGGTTGCTATTATTATGTAAACCTTGTGGTGTATTGGTTAACATTGTTGGCTACCATCCCGGTGGTCCGGGTTCGATTCCCGGCTCTGCCAAGAAATTTAATTCTGGCTAGAGGTACTGGTGATTTGATGCCACACGCCCAAATATGAATATTTCCATTCAAAGTTTGGGAGAGATTTGAAAAAGTACCTTAGGTTTTGTGTCGGCTATCACCTTTACTGGCGGGACCTAGTGTTTACAGTGCACTATGTCTTCTGGTATAGGCTAGAGCAATTTTGTTACTTTCAGTGAGCTGTCATAGTCTTATCCTTGGCTCCGACAATATGAAAGTGACTGAGGTATGAGCGATGCTAGTAATGCCATTCCTTATGCAGCCAGTCCCTGCTATGAATGGTGTGAAAATGTTGCTCATAGGGTCGGTTGATGCATTCATTTCAGTGGGCTTGGCAGACTGATATGTAATAGCAACTTCTGGCTCGGTGAAGAAAGCAACGGGAAACTACCTCACTGCTCATTTCCCTAGTACGTCTCTTCAGTGATGCCTAGGCCATCTATGACAGCTGATGGCGGAGCTGTTGAGGATCCAACCAGCCTTCGGGCTGACGACTGAACATACATACATCAAAAAAACAGAAATAGATGAGTATATCGGTCTTAAAAATAACTGTAAGCACGAAGAAAATGATTGGACTTATTTTTATTAACCATCGACACTATTTATCTTCACGGCCAGTATAGAGTGCAGTGTGATGAAGCAAGCCTGAGGCGATTTTTCCTGTCGTTCCACTTGAGTCAGGCTGTTGTTGGGTACGGGATGGAGTACTATTTGTGTATACTTCTGTGGACTGAGAACTGTTGTAGAGTCAGTGACTGGAGCAGCGGAACTGAGTAACAGGGACAGTGTATTGTCCTGCTGTTTAGCACTGTTGAATAGTTGCTGTGTAGTTGTTCATTGTATGCGATTGTGGAATTTCTCTGAAGATGAACCAAGGACCGATCATCATGTGTTGTGTGGCCCGTAGCCCTGCGTTGAAACCTAGCCATCGGCATGCAACTGCTGTGTGACATGACCGACTTGCGAGCGCAAGTGAAAAGCCTGTCAATAAGGAGTAGAGAGCCTTCAGGTACGTAAAGACTGTCCAGCCGGAGTCCCACTGTGAGATGCTTGTAAATAGACAGCAATTAGTGAGTGTGGCCATTCTTGGTTGAATAGAACTATATGTGTGTGCGTTTATTGGGTTATCCTGAAATAAAATTAGAGTAATGAAACAGACGGGGTTTTATTTGTAACTATTAAGCAGGTGAGCGATTTGGGAAACTAACAACAATGTTATCTCAGGTGAACCGAACCTAGGGTGTGTCCTACTGCTACACCCTTTCTGATAGTACAAGTGCCTTAAGCATTGCAGGCAACACCCCCACTTAGGCCAGAGGCATTCTGAGTTGGAGTTTACTTGGGGTGGGGTCGCCAGTTGCTTTCTGCTCCTTCTCTAGCCAACAGCTCATAGGCCACCCATCCAGTACTGACCAGATTCCGATTGTTTTCCATACAGACCGTACTGTACCAAATATATATTAATATATATCAATATATTAATCTTCTTATAAGCTATAAATTTCATATCTATATATATTGTGTACTGAAGTGCAATTACAAGGAACAAATTGACAAGAGGGTTCACCTTTTCAATACAAGTAGATAATATTACATCAGTCTTGGGACTAGTTTCAGCTACTTAGTGGCCATATTCTTCTTCTTTATCTGTTTAACCTCCAGGGTCGGTTTTCCCTCGGACTCAGCGAGGGATCCCACCTGTACGGTCTTAAGGGCAGTGTCCTGGAGCTTTAGACTCTGGGTCGTGGGATACAACTGGGGAGGATGCCCAGTACCTCGCCCAGGCAGCCTCATCTGCTATGCTGGAAAGGGCCCTGCGGGAGGAAGCGTATATTGGAAGGGATAGACAAGGAAGCGAAGGAAGCGGCCGTGGCCATAAGTTAGGTACCATCCCAGCATTTGCCTGGAGGAGAAGTGGGAAACCACGGAAAACCACTTCCAGGATGGCTGAGGTGGGAATCGAACCCACCTGTACTCAGTTGGTCTCCCGAGGCTGAGTGGACCCCGTTCCACTTTTCAAATCCCGTGGCAGAGCTGGGAATCGAACCCGGGTCTCCGTGGGTGGCGGCTAATCACACTAACCACTACACCACAGAGGCGGACGGCCATATTCAGCCAAATAAAATTAAACGGATTATGTGATAACCACCTTAAAATGACTCCTTTGTTTACTTACTTGCCTGCTTCCTTCAAGCCAGTGCTTGTTCTACATCAGACATTTACCGTACATCTTTACCTGAGGTCCTAAGGTCACTTACAGACATCATATTATGTGCTAGTGGCTCTTTTCGCACCGACACAGATAGGTCTTATGGCGACGATGGGATAGGAAAGGCCTAGGAGTTGGAAGGAAGCGGCCGTGGCCCCAGCATTTGCCTGATGTGAAAATGGGAAACCACGGAAAACCATGTTCAGAGCTGCCGACAGTGGGATTCGAACCCACTATCTCCCGCATGCAAGCTCACAGCCGCGCACCCCAAACCGCACGGCGAACTCGCCCCGTCATCACATTATGACATGAAGATTGTAACCATAATTTTTGTATTATAGGTCTGTGTATTTTAATGCTATAGTTATTCCTGCAACATTGTCTTTGTCTGGTATACATATATTTTAGTTATCAATCTATTTCTTGTAATATTAATCATCTTTTGAGGCCTAAGCATATATATAATTCATTTTCATATCATAATATTTAAAATTTCTAAGTCCGACTCCTTGGCTGAATGGTCAGCGTTAAGGCCTCCGGTTCAGAGGGTCCCAGGTTCGGTTCACGGCCGGAGATTTTAATCGCGTCTGATTAATTCTTCTGGCCGGGAGAGTGGGTGTTTGTCCCAACACTTTCATCTTCATATAACATACTATACTACCAACCACATTACATCCCTCCAAATAGGGTTGGTGTCAGGAAGGGCATCCGGCCGTCAAACAGGGCCAGGTTCACATGTGCGACATCGTTCGCACCCGCGACCCCACAAGTGTGGGAAAAAGCGATAGAAGAATATTTAAAATTTCTTAACCATTTCATACGCACAGGTAATGGTAATGGAATAGACCATGCTGCCAGCAACCCTACGCCGAGTGTCGGGCAGTTGAAGGAATACCCTTGAAGCCAAGAGATCAATGTAAGTGCCAGTTCCATCAGCTGGTGTGGCAGCAGGGCGAGTATAAGAGGGGATGCCGTTACCGATATAGTGAAGAGCAACAGCCATAACACTAGGACAATTTACTGTACAAATACACTTAAAGAAAACTTACCATATGAAGTAATGACTATCAGTGCAGTATAGTAGTACTCTATAACTGTCACTACCAACAGGTATCGGAGTTCTTCAAGCTATCCATTCCTCACTTGTAACGCGGTGATGCACTCTTTATCCTTGAGTAACGGGTACATATTAGGTGCTTCACAGTGCTCCAATCTGCCATTAGCCAATTCTTTTAATTTGTATTTCCTGCCAGATGTTGAAGGTACTTCATTAATCTGATGGGTGTAGTACAACACTATGACACATCTGACATGTGATGAAGTTATACACCTTAATTTAGCTTTTTATCTTAACATGCATAGTCCAAACCTTTTCTCACTACCTGCATATGATCTCTCTCTGACCTGCGCTGTCCAAAGACAGAAAACCTAGTGCATCGTCCTCCCGAAACATGATTACATTATATGATGGACGGATACAAGTTTCATAAAAAAATAGGACAGATCTATTCATTCTCTGCTCTCAGGTACACCAGCCTAAGCACAATATAGTTTCTTTCATCTTCTTAAATTTAAAGCCTCTTCTCGTCAACATTTTGAGGCACAGTGCCGGACATTGCGTGTGTTGTGCTACTCTTCAAGGGTTTGCGCCGAGCTTCATACAAGTGACTGATCTTCTACTTCTTCTGGATTTTGTGATTTAAAATCGCACAGTGCTAATCCTTATTGTCTTATAATGCCTCTTCAACTGCTTTTGAAAGATTTTTCCTTTAATTTCTTGTTTCATTTTGCATTGCTTTTTTATTTTTAATCGGCTGATGATGACCCAGATTGGTGGTCGAAACCGGTACCGCTTTAAATCAAATAAGATTGTAACATTACCTTTCTTATTTAATTGTATTGAATAGGTTAAACCATTTTATTTCTTATTTCAATTTAATTTAGAATACAAGATATTCAATCAACGGCATCAGCAAAAATCTTGCACAAGACAGTTCAACACTCGGCGTACAAAAGCCGACAGCACAGCTAATTAGGCACCATTCCTGCTAGCACATACCTCAGTATTGCCAAGCTGTGCACAGTAGGGATGGGAATTTCTTTTACTCGAGAGAAATGGCCAAAATCTGAAGAATCTCAAAGCATCTCGAGAGAAAGTGAACAGCGCCGCATTCTCTTGAGCTCCTTTGCGAATTACAACAAAATGCTGGCGTTAGAATTTCTTGTTCAAAGTGCAGTATTTGGATTATTTTAAATGACTGAATTTTTAGTTGATCTGCCTTGGAACACTTCAAATATTTCTTTTGACCTTTTATTTAGGTTTATATGAACACAGCTGCTTATTTACAGAAAGGAATGATATAGAAAAGAACTAAGTTTAGATGGTCTTAAAGAATGAACACAAAAATCAAACAGTTCATTCCTAACCCTCCTAATGGGTTCTTGGACTGTGAAATAGTGGAACACTATTTTACATTATGTTATGCACTCTGAGTACTGTATCGCATTCACGCCAGTCCAATGATTAGGCTTAAATGAAGCGACTGATTTTTGCTCGTGGGTTGAGTGTGATGTCGCAAACTTACCTATAGCTTGTTTGTGTATGATTTCTTGTGAACAGAAGGCCAAACCTCTGTACATGATACAACCTATTGTCCCTTTGGGCAGGATGTCAAAGCCTGTTGTTCTCAGTGTGCCTACGTAACTGATGTAAGAAGCGTGCTTATGTTCGAGAGTCTAATGAGGCATGCTTTTGTGAGAAAAGCATTGAGAAGTTCTTGCGATTCTTGAGAGATGCCCTCTTGTTTCCCGTTCAGTAGTGCGCAATGACAAAGCATGGAACCAGAGCTATTCAATACTGGCTTAACGGAAACATCTCCCACAAGAGCTGGGTGAGCACTGGCCTGCGTTCACCGTTTGACAATCTTCACTTTTATTGGCTTGTGACGGTGCATTCCCCTGTAGAGATTAGGAAGCTGAATAGGGCCAGAAGGGCAGGTGAGTTATCGGAAGTTTGCATTTCCTAAAGGTTTCACTTGGAGTTTGCCAAGGTCTAGCTGTGGAGGTACAGGCCTCACATGTGCCATTGGGGACTGGATTCAGCATTTGGAATATTAAGAGTTTTAGTTCATGCTGGAGAGTAACAGCTGTTTCATGAGAAGGTAAACATTTGTGGCATCCCCAGAACATATTAGCAATATTAAGACCATTTCAACACAACACACCGGAAGGGACACATTCCTCTAAAGGAACATGATCGTGTTGATCACCAACGATATCAGTGCAGAAGTATGGAAAATCACAAATGTTGATCTGAAAAGCAAGGAGGGTTTGGCTAGGACTGAGAAAGGAGAATGCCTCATACAGTTTGTCTTTTAGACAATAACACTCCTTCAGTTCATCTTTATTACCATTGAGTTATATAAAAGAAACGGAAGAAAAATTCTACTGATGACATATCACTAAAATACAAAATTAACTAAGATTAGCACAAACTTGCGTAATCTCATGTCACAGAACAACCAAGACCTTACAAGTTAACTGCAGAAAGCATAACACATCTTGTTCCATAAGCTGTGAAAATTCTTCTTTCTTGAGAAAACCACTTTTCATTGCAAATATTAACATGCATTGCTTGGAATTTAAATCATGACCTCCTTGGTGACCAACCGACGGTAATGTTATCCAGATACCATGCATGGCCCATTACAAAAGAAATTGACACCACTACTAAAATAAGTATTTTTTAGATTCACACAAAATATTATTCCTCATTCAATTCTGAAGAGTTTGAAAGAAAAACCCTATATAATCCAGTGTTTTAACCCGTTGGCTTGGTGGGATGTATAGGTCCCACTAAATTTAAATTCTTAGAAATTCATTGGGATTTATCTGACCCACCTAAGGATAGTGCTGCACTCTGGCGGAATTATTAAGAACTGCACGAAGAATGATCAGTCTAACACTGTACACATCTATGGACCTGTGACAACAGTTGAAGTGTAGTCTGCACGATAATGGCAGACAGCTTGATGTGTTTTGGTCCAGTGTCTGAATTTACTCATATGGTGCGGCAAGATGCCGAAGGTAGGCCTATTGTGTATATTATGAAGGTGTGATTAATTCTGGATATTGTGGTGTGTAATTTATGGATTTTACCACGAAATGTCAACTGTAATATGCGTTTCACTTAGTGGGATGTATTTTACCCAATGAACTGTAGGTGTCATGAGGTCGGTGTTTACCACACCACATCGTGCACATTTCTTGGGTGTTTTTTATTACTATAGTGTCTTATTTCTGAATGAATATTTATGTTGGAAAATGTCTAAATATACTTATATAAAATACAGTACCCTCATAACCTCTTACTTTGTCGTACTTATTAACAGATTTTGTGAAGCTAATACTATTTCAGTATTGTTCACGTGTGAGAATCATTCATAATATTTATAACAGATATTTACAAATTCATTAATCTGCATTTTCACATATAATACATAAATACACACCATTACGACTGTTTGTGGAAAACAACGTAGGTGAACTGTGCTCCCTAAAATATTGTAACCGAGCTCGATAGCTGCAGTCGCTTAAGTGCGGCCAGTATCTAGTATTCGGGAGGTAGTAGGTTCGAACCCCACTGTCGGCAGCCCTGAAAATGGTTTGCCATGGTTTCCCGTTTTCACACCAGGCAAATGCTCGGGTTGTACCTTAATTAAGACCACGGCCGCTTCCTTGCCACTCCTAGCCCTTTTCTGTCCAATCGTCGCCGTAAGACTTATCTGTGTCGGTGTGACGTAAAGCAACTAGCAAAAAAAATTGTAAACGTATGTGTAATGTTATATGCACCCGCAATTTTTTTATACCTCTAATACATGCCTATTATTCTACAGTTGTTGATTGAGAATGACATAAATGAAATATTACATGGACTGTTGGAAGCCGAGGCTAATGACCGTGCAGCAGAAGAGCTAGAAGTGCCCGATATATCTGCTACGACCAGTGCCACAACACCTGCCTTCCTTTGAACTTTCAGATAAAGAGAGAAATTTTGATTCCGCAAATCTCGAGCAACTAAATCTTCCTATGGAAGATGCCGTTTCTGTGGGTGAATCAGTGGCCGGAAATCTAGCATTCTGATGATGATGCTTGTTGTTTAAAGGGGCCTAATATCTAGGTCATCGGCCCCCGATGGTACGAAATGAGACGAAATGAAGTGACAAATTAAAAGCCCAAAAAACATCTACTGATCACAATTCAAAACGTGAGGACGAAGAATGAATGGATGGATATGAATTTTGGTGACCGATTCGATCAACCGAAGGAAAGTTATCAAGTCGGAAGGCGAGGCACAGGTTGTTTTACTTCCTATTTGATTTAGCCAACACTCTGGAAACTAAATCACAAGCAAGCTGATCAACTTGGTTTTCGCATTCGCATAGCTCGACAGTTGATTGATGGGTACTCATCCCGTAAACGTAGAGGGCCTCAGCAGATCCACAGAAGTAAATGTGGAATAGTGGGAGTTCCAGACGAAGTTCGATTGCAGTATGTAGGGAAACCTATGCCACAGGAAATCAGCTCAAAACGACGATGCCGACATTGCAGCAAAAGTTGCTTGAAAAGCGCAAGAAGGTCATCTGCTCTTCTTGTCAAGTTCCATTGTATGGTACCCCATGTTTCGGACAGTGAGTGTATTTTATTTATGCACCTACATTATTGCTTTCCCATACTATGCAAATATGTTTGTAGAATGGCAAGTAAGCATTATATGTCTCATTTTCATGCTTTTATTTTGCAATTCAGGCGAAAGATGCCATACGAGTAACACGCGTGAGTTTAAGCTCGTGGAATTTAAGTGTTTGGCAGGTGTAAACAATTGCCACAGTGCATCTGTTTGTATCGTGGAATAAAGTACTATCAACAATTGTTTCGTTCTTTGTTCGAGTGCCGTGCAATTAGTGTAATAGTGAAATGGCGCCAGGAACGAAGAAGAATCAACAGCAGGCCGAGTGCAGGAGTGCCAACCGAACAGAAGACACCGTGAGGAAAATAATAGAAGAGGCACTTCAATCTAAGGTATTCGTGGAATTAATTGTGAGTACCATAGTGGACAAAATTACGGAGTGTGTCTTAGAGAGACCAGAGGAATCTGTGCAGTTCAATATAAATGCATGTTAGGACCTAAAGAATCAGATTGCCAAGAGAGACAAAGAACTCGCAGAACTAAAAGCGGAAGTAAAATCAAATTATGATAATTTGGAACAATATCAGCGTAGAAATAACCTCCGCATATTTGGCATTCCGGAGGAGTCAAATGAGGACACGGACAATTTAGTATTAAATGTTGCACGTGACATTGGAGCCGACATAAAATTGACTGATATTGACAGGAGCCACAGAGTCGGGCTTAAAATTGGTAATAAACCCCGGCCTATTTTCGTGAAGATGACAAGTTATCGCACCAGCAAGGAGGTATTCGCAAAAAAAAAGGCATTTGAAAGGATCTCGTGTCACGATCCGGGAGGACCTTACTTCTGCCAGACTGACGGTTCTGAAGGCGGCTATCTTCAAGTTCGGCGTCAGAAATGTCTGGACCAGTGTTGGAGTTATCCTGTTTAAGACCTCTGACGGCAGCATGCACCGCGCTACGCAGATGAGTGATATTCCATAAGCTTACTCATATCTAACCTGTGTTTACTTACAAACCCATAAGTTAGTAACCCTTTGTATTGAGTTTTGTGTCCTCTTCTAGGACACATCTCCCTCCCGCTATCTCTCTCTCTCTCTCTCACTCTCGCTCTTCCCTTCACTGCTATTTCATTCCACTCTGTTTGGCTGAACGGCTGTAGTGTACCTGCGTGACCTTCACTAGCTCGTTAATTACGGTACCTTACTGGACACTGACCTTGTCCCAACCCTCTATACAAACTCCGTAGTTACAGTAACTTCCTTCTTAGTAATAACTAACAGCTGACTATCACCTTTTCCTGTAAATAGTCAGAATAGGTTTAGAAGATGATTATGTAACATACCAACCTCTTTCAGAGAAGAGAAGAGGCATCAAAGATTGCACGAGTAGATTGCAGAAGCATGCGGAAGGGAAAAGTATATTAGAAATTTTTCATACTAATATTAGAAGCATGAGGAAAAATAAGAACATTTTAGACGTTGTTTTGAAAGCATATGATCATAGGTTTGATGTCATAATTCCAGTATCCAGTATACGGCAGATAGTAGGTTCGAACCCCACTGTCGGCAGCCCTGAATATGGTCTTCCGTGGTTTCCCATTTTTACACCAGGCAAATGCTGGGGCTGTACCTTAATTAAGGCCACGGTCGCTTCCTTCCCAGTCCTAGCCCTTTCCTGTCCCATCGTTGCCATAAGACATATCTGTGTTGGTGCGACGTTAAGCCAATAGCGATGTCATAATTTTAACAGAAAGTTGGTCACTGAGTAATGTAAATATACGTAACCATGCCTTGTATAAATCTTATTACAATGAGGGTTCAGTTAACAAATGTGATCGTGTTGTATTAATGGTTAAAAAAAATGGTTTGGAGCACGAAATGGAAATTATTGAGTATGATGACTTTAAATTTCTCAGAGTAGTAATTAACTATGACAACAAGAAAGTAGCTATTAAAGGAGTATATCGGTCACATGAATATCACAAACAGCGGTTTCTCAGTGCGTTAGATCATTATATCCAATATAGATGCCATGTTGAAACCGAACTGATAATAGGGGACACAAATATAGAACTTTTAAGTGAACACGACTTTGACGAATATCTCAGCATGGTACAAGAAAGTATCTGGTACAAGTAAATCCTGTATTGATCATGCTTTGATTAAAAGTAGGTTGAGAAATGACGACATTCTGTCTATCATCTCTCAAAGTAAAATTTCAGATCATTATCCTATAATGGTAAGTCTCGACATTAAAAATGCCTCGATCCCTAATAATATACCAAATTTTCGACGTAACTGTTTTAAAATAGATAATTTTGAGCTTAAAAATCATTTAAATAAAATAAATTGGGGAGACATTTTAAACAGCAGTGATTTAGATACCAAACTTGATAAATTCCTGAATACGATTAAAAACTGCATGAGCCTGTCCACTGTTAAATTGAAATCAAAGGAAGTTAAAAGAACAGAATGGATTTCTTACGGTTTGGTGAAATCTATTCACACAAGAGACCGACTTTATCAACAATATTTAAAAAATAAGGATAACTTGGAAATTAAAGAACAGTACAGGAAATATAGGAATGAACTAAATGATCTAATTTTGAAAACGAAAACTGAGTACTATCGGAATCTGATCAATCGCAATTCAAATAACCGGGGTAAGGTCTGGGGCATAATCAATGAAATAACACAGAGGTCAGCTAGAAAAGAAGAGATTAAGGAAATCAGATATAAAGGAGAAATCTGTATAGATGACATAAATATTTCTAATAAATTTAACAATTATTTCATTAACGAAACCACTGAGAAAGAAAAGCATCACAGACAGATTTCCGCCTCCACGTTAAATATCGCTCGCAACCCTCATACTTGCTTCCTTGCACCGGTAACATAATAGTTTCTGAAGAGATGTTTGAGTGAAGTACATGAAAACAAAGTTGTAGGAATAGACAATATTTCGGCTCAAATTATTAAAGAAAATATACAGTGATTAAAGGAACCGTTGCTGAATATTATCAATGATTCCCTCACCTTAGTTTACTTTCCAAAGCTGCTTAAAACAACAATAGTAAAACCTCTTCACAAGTCTGGAAATATTTATGACATTAGAAATGACAGACCTATTTCGATAACTACAACAATATCAAAAATATTCGAAAAATGCTTAAAGAACAATATTTACCAATTTTTAGAAAAACACCAAATACTTTCACCCCGACGGTTTGGATTCATTAAAAATCTCGGAACGACTGATGCTATATCCGCCTTAACCAAAAGAATATATGAAAATCTTAATTCTTCTCTGCTCTCCACAGGGATATTTCTCGACCTTGAAAAGGCATTCGATAGTGTCTCACACCGCTTGCTCCTCCAGAAATTGGAAAAATACGGCTTTAGTGGTAATGTGCTGGATTTGCTTGAGAGTTACTTGACAGATCGAGTACAGTATGTCAACATTAATCAACATTGAAGATGAAGAGAGAAGCGGAGGGGTACAGGCAGGAGCGATTGAAGAAAGCCATATTTATATATGGTGTTGAGGAAGGTGTGAGAGAGGGCAAGATTGACCTGATATCCAAGGTGGTAGAAGTTATACGGGATACAATAAAGATAAACTTCAGTAATGTAGACATAGACGATGTAGAGAGAGTTGGAAAAACTAAAGGACGGAGGCCAATTAGGGTAAAAATTTTCTCAACCCTAATGGCAGAAATTGTGTTAGGTAACAGTAATAATTTACAGGGACGGAAAGTAGGGGTGAAAAGAGACATGGGAAAGGAAGGAAGTGAAAATATGAAGATCTTGAGCAGACACCTATGGAGAGCGAGAAATCAGGGGCTAAAGGCCCGAATAAGAGGTCAGAGGTTGGTGGTGACAAACGGACGATGGGTTAGGGAGCATTCAGTGGCGAAGCTAAAGAAGATGGACGAGTGCGTTATTTCCGAGTAAGGAGAGTTGGCAAGGCAAGATGGAAGGAAGAAAGAAGTAACAAAGTGGAGGGGAGACGTGGAAGGAGAAGAGATCATCTCAGAAGAGAACGGACAGTGTAGTGTGGTTTCAGAAGATCAAAATAGTGAAGGGGTGAGTGAGGGTGAACATCAAAAATCGGTGAGAGCAGAGTGCAGTGGTGTAGTGAGCAAGAAAGGACACGAGAAGACTGATCGACAGGAAGGTAAAACAATTATGAGTAATGGAAGAAGTAGGAGTTTAAAAGACCTCTGTGGAAAAGTACGTAAAGGGATGGAGGATACGGAGGACATGGAACGGAATAGGTTGGTTAAAACAGGAGGAATGGAGACAAGGGATGAGATGTCGATAACTACAAGGAGCAAGAATAGAGGGGGAGACTTAGAAGGGAGGGAGGGAAAGTTATAACTATATTGAAAAATATGATGTGTGAATATTGAGGGACTAATGAACAAATTAGGAAATAAGAAAGTTCGGGAAGTAATAGAAAGCTTCGATGTTGTCGCACTCTTGGAGACGTGGCTGGAAACAGGGAGGGAGATCTCATGGAAGGGGTTTGTGATAAAATATAAATATAGAAGAAAAGAGAGGAATAAGGGACGCGCTTCAGGAGGGATGATAGTTTTAATTAGGGAAGAAATTGGTGAAATGGTAGAGGATATAGCGACAGATATGAAAGAAACTATATGGTTGAGATTGAATATAGGAGGGTTTGAGGGAAGGAGGAAGAAAATAAATCTAGCGTTCGTTTATTGCCATCCTAGTAGTTCAGCATATGCAAATAAGTATTTTTTTGAAGAATTATTGGTGGATATTAGCAGGATAAGAGGAAAGTTTGCAGGAGAAGAGGATATGTTGTTATTCGGAGATTGGAACACGAGAATAGGGGAACAGAACCCAGCATATAGTAGGGAGGATGGGATGTGTATGTTGAAAAGTAGAAGGAGTGAAGATAAAATTATAAACAGTTATGGGGAGAAGCTCCTACAGATGTGTGCTGTAGGGAATTTGTATATTCTGAATGAATGGATGTAGGGTGACAGTACGGGGAAATTGACATATGTTACTGAGAAGGGAGGTAATGTGATAGATATGGTTTTAAGCTCGGAAGGAGTGATGGAGAATATTGTAAGAATGGAAATAAGATTGAATCACACCACTTTCCAGTGTGGGTTATGTTGAAAAGGGGAGAAGAGAAGTGTATAAGGAAGGAAGCTGAGACGAAGGATAAAGAAGGGAGTGGATATATTAAGTATAAATGGTCAGAGAAAGTTGTCCGGGATTGGAATAGGGTAGTAAAAGAGGAAGTACAACTTCTGAAATATGGGTGGGAAGGCGCGTTAGAGGAGAATAATATTGATAAAGCCTTAGAATTGCTGTTACATCCAAAAGATGATAGCGCAGAAGGTAGAATGTAGATAGAGAAATAAGAAAGAGGGTGAAGAATGGTTTAATAGAGAGTGTGAAGGAGGGCGGAGAAGGGTGCTGAGGGCGTTAGGAGAGTACAGAAAGAAAGGTGGGGGTGCAGAAAGAGAGATTTTCTGCAAATTGAGGAAGGAGTATAAATAGAAAATTTGTGAGGTAAAAAAGGCGTGGTTGGAGGAACAAATTGAAGCCATAAATAAGGACTGTAAGACTAAAAGCATTGAGAAAGTGTGAGAAAAGATTAATAGAATAATTAAGGGTGGAAGGAATACAGAGAGAACGAGCATTCAGGAAATTCAATGGGTGAGGTACTTTGGTGAATTACTAAGGGAAAAGGGGGAAGAAAGATGGTGGGGGACGGGGGAAGAAATAATTTGGAGGAATAGGAGAGTGGCAATTTATGAACTGGACAAGGAAATTACAAGGGAAAAAATTTTGAGAGTGATTTGCAGAGTTAGGGGAAAGTCGGTCGGGGGATGTAATGGGTTAAATAATAAGTTTTGGAAAGAAATTAGCAAAAATTAGACAATGATAGAGGGTATAGTTAAAGTATTCAATATGATCTACGAGGGAGGAAAGTACCCGAAGGAATGGGAAAAAGGAATTGTATGTTCAATATATAAGGGTAAGGGTAGTAGGAACAGTTTGAACAATTATAGAGGAATACCTCTGTTAGACTCCTTAAGTAAAATATACACTGGGGTGTTGGCGAACAGGTTAAGCGAGTGGGCTGAAGAAAATGAAATATTGACAGATTTCCAAGGGGAATTTAGGAAAAAGAAAAGGACAGTGGATAATATAATGATAGTAAAGACTGTTTTAGAAAAGTATAAGAGAGCCTGGCTAGAAGTACGGTTTATGTGGCAGCAATAGATTTTGAAAAAGCGTTTGATAAGGTGAATAGAGAGGCTCTATTAGAGAAATTAGGCAGGCCGGGGATTTCGGAAAAGATGTTGAGGGCAGTGGAGGGAATATATAGGTTTGTCAGGTTTTGTGTAAAATTGGGGGACGGGAGACTGAGTAGACCCTTACAGTCCGAGGTGGGTTTAAAGCAAGGGTGCAAGTTATCGCCAATATTGCTTATTTTATTTATTAACGATATTGTGGAGGGGCAGGCGGCAAGCAATTGGGCCGTGCCGGTAATTAATGGCCTGGAGGTTCCGGGACTGATATTGGCTGATGATGTGATATTGATGACTCTAACTTCAGGAGGGATTCAGAGAGTCGCTGTTTGCGAGGAAATGGGGCTTTAGAATTAATGGCAATAAATCTAAAATAGTAGTAGGCCAGGTAAACAAAGGAAGAAAGATGGAAGGGAAAAGGGTACTTAAAGGAGAAAGGTTGGAACAAGTAAGGAAGTTGGAATATTTAGGAGTTATTATTAACAGTAAAGGAACATGGAACGATCAGATTAGAAGGGTGAAAAACAGAGGACTAGCAGCTCTAGCCTCAGTTAGAAACTTGCTAGCTAAATACCCGGGTATTAGTTATAAAGCCTTGAGGCTAGTGTTAAGATCGGTTATTTTCGGGAGGGTTTTGTATGGCGCAGAAGTTTGGGGGTTGGATGAGAAAAGAGGGGAATTAAGAAGTATTATTAGTAGTTTTGGTAAGATAGTAATGGGTCTGCCAAGGTGCACAACAAATGCAGGGGCGGAATTAATGTGTGGGGAGGATTTGGAATCGGAGGGTGTGAAAAGAATAATTAGATACTGGATGAATTAAAAAATACAGGAAGGTGGGAGGGTTTTACAGGCAGCGTATGAACAGCAACGTAAGAGCATGTATAAGGGCGGATGGCTAGAAAAAATTAAGGGATATTTGGAGATGATAGGATTAGGGCATCTGTGGGGGTAGGTTTGGACGAAGATATAAGTTAGGGAGATGAGGATGCTTGAGAGGAGGATTAGAGACATTCATAGGCAGAAATTATTGGGGCAACGTAGAGTGAGAAACTCGCAGAGTGTTTTTATTAAAATAGGGGAGGTAGCAGGGATAAATATTAGATACGTTGACAGGTCAAAAAGGTATGGGATGATGTGGTGGTTTATGGGATTACATAGGAATAAAGGATGGCTACATGGGAGGGACAAGACAGTGTGTATACTTTGCGGGGCAGTGAATGACGATTTTCACTTATTAAGTGACTGTGAAGAATTGAGTAGGATAAGAAATAGATTGCTGAGTGCCGAACATCGGAAACTATTGGGAAGAGGGGATGAGCAATCTATTTTAAGATGGATTATTAAGTCGTGGGAAAGCGGGGGCGAGTTGAACAAGTATTTATGTGCGGTAAAAAAGTCTTATGAGAACAGAATGAAAGAGAGAGAGCTAGAGGGTGGACGAGGGGGTATGTGTTTGGAATAGTGATATATGGCTATGGAAAGAGTGTTTAATAATAGAATGTTAGGGAATGGATGGAGAGAGTTTGATAAAATTTAATGGAAAGGGGAGTATTGGTGTTGAGTACATAGTTAAGTGGGTGGAGTTGGGTAAGTGATATGTGATTTCATAAAGGTAGGGACTTTTTGTTTGTGTTATGGCTGGTTGGAATGCAATTGCTGACTGTCGCTGTTTTGGTATTGATCGGGAGTAGGTCAGGAACAATGAGTATGACGTAAGTTGCTGAGTGCATAAGGACACGTGATGAGTTTTCGGGAACCATGAGTCGGTGACTGCTACAGCTAATTGTTATCACTTTTGTTATTATTTATGCCTATTATTATTATTATTATTATTATTATTATTATTATTATTATTATTATTATTATTATTATTATTATTATTGTATTTTTAAATATCATTATTATTATTAATATTATTATTATTGTTATTATTATTATTATTATTATTATTATTATTAGTAGTAGTAGTAGTAGTAGTAGTAGTAGTAGTAGTAGTAGTAGTAGTAGTAGTAGTAGTATTACATTAGTGCTCAATGTGGCCCAAAAATTGAAAGTCCCCTTAAGCGCTGAAGATATTGACCGCTCACATAGGGTTGGTGCCCCTGGGTCTGGGAAGTCAAGGGCTATCATATGTAAATTTGTCTCCTACACCAAGAGATCGGCAGTTTTCCGTGCGAAGAGGCTGTTACGTGGATCCAAGATGACGATTCGTGAAGATCTTACCTCTACCAGACATCATCTGTTGAAACAGGCAATTTCCATCTTTGGCGAAAAGCAGGTGTGGACTTCTGATGGCACAATTATCGTACTACAAGGGGGTGTTAAACACCGTGTGAGAAATACTGTTGAACTTAAAAAGATCTCTCCTCGCTGAAGTTAAATTAGTATGTTCTATTCAGTATTCTCTTCTCTACTTTGCTTCAGGTAATCTAAAACTGTATGTAATTTTATTAGGACCTATAACTGAATATTAATTTTCTGGAATTTTGCAACCAGCCAAATTCAAACATGTCTTCTAAACTTAAGTGTTCTGAAATTCACAAAATCATTGAAGATCTATCAGAAACCTATCCCTCTGATTTGAAAATAATTCACTTAAATGCTCAGTCATTAGTTGATAAGGTACATTTCGATGAGTTTTATGACTGCTTTGTTGATTCAAATATTAACGTTATTGCTGTAAGTGAGACATTTTTCAAGGGGTCCATTCCGGACTCAGAGATTAACATTCCTGGCTTCAATTTATATAGAAACGATAGATTGAGCAAGAGAGGAGGAGGGGTGGCTGTGTACGTGAGGAGCAATATAAAATGTAAAATAATTCACACCTCCCCTGCAGAATATTGTCGTAAGCCAGAGTATATTTTCCTAGAACTTGAAGTACCTATAGGTAAAGTATTATTTTCATGCATCTACCATCCTCCCAAAATTGGTTTCATGGATTCGTTTGTAGAGGCGATGTATAATTACGTTTTTCATTATAAATATGTTATACTTGCAGGTGATATGAATGGGCATTTTGGATCAGGGTCCTCGGAAACTGTAGTAATCGATGATGCACTTGACTCATGCAATTTAACTAGAATACCATTTGATGACACATACCATACTGCATATTGTCATTCTAATCTCGATACCATAGCTTCAAATTGTAATGATACCCTTCTTAAATTTGGGCAGACCCCAGCGAGTGGATTTTCTGGACATGATATGCTATATGCTGTCTTCTCTATATCGACACCAAAATATGAAAGAAAATGGATCACATTTAGGGATCTCCGCAGTTTTAATCCTGAAGATTTTCGAAAAGACGTAATTTCCGCTCCCTGGTATGAATTATTTTCTCAGCGTAATATCGATGATAAAGTCATCAAATTTAATAGTTTCATTTCCGCGTTGTACGATAAGCATGCCCCATTAAAACTAATTCGAGCCAAACACCCACCTAACCCGTGGATAACGTCTACAATAAAGAAATTAATCTCTGCGCGGGACAAGGCAAAAAGAAAGCACATCAAAACTAGAAAACCTGAAGACTTTGAAACCTTTCGCATCTTGCGTAATAAAACCAAACTCGCGATCCGTGATGCTAAAGTCAAACACATGCATTCTTTGTTCAGTAAGAGATCAACTCCGTCTGCTCTCTGGGGAACTATAAAATCACTAGGCATTGCTAAGAAAAATTCGCAACATACTTCCTCATTCATATCTGCAGAATTGCAAAATGATTATTTCTTAAAGATCTCACCAGTGAACAATTCTCACAGAATATCCGAAATTATTCATAGTTACATGAACACAAATGAACCTCAACATGATCTCTTTCACTTTTCGTACATTTACCCAAAGGATGTAGTCAAGGTATTTAAGAGCATGAATACCAAGGCTGTTGGACCAGATGGTATCTCACATCCCCTCCTAATGAACTGTTTGGATATAATCACTCCGGTTATAGCTCACCTGTATAATTTCTCTTTACAATCAGGAGTATTTCCAGCTGTATGGAAAATGGCCAATATAAGACCTGTTCCTAAAGTTCCTTCTCAAAAATTTGATGATTTCAGACCAATCAGTATTTTGTCAATATTAGGTAAAGGATTAGAAAGGATTGTTTACCAACAACTCACTTCGTATTTAAATACTCATTCTATTCTTAACACATTTCAGTCTGGTTTTCGAACAGGCCATAGCACTACGACAGCACTTCTCAAAGTCACCGATGATATCAAGTTTGCAATGGACAGAAAGGAACTAACGCTTCTGGTATTATTCGATTTAAGCAAGGCATTTGATAGAGTTCATCATGACCTCCTTCTGACTAAATTACGTACAATGGGCATATCTCTATCAGCTCTCTCTTGGTTTGAATCGTTCTTGAAAGGGAGATCTCAGCGTGTAGTATTTGACAAACAAAATTTTTCTAAGTGGTCTAGTGTGCATTCTGGCGTCCCTCAGGGTTCCGTGTTGGGTCCCGTTTTGTTTTCGCTGTATATAAACGATCTGCCTGGAGTTTTACACTACGCGAGACATCATATGTATGCCGATGATTTGCAGATCTATTACCATTTTCCTGTGAGTCGTGTTGTCGAAAGTATTAGTAAAATAAATCTAGATATAGAAAGACTACATCAATATACACTAAGTCATAATTTACTATTAAATGAAAACAAAACTTTAGCTATTTTTCTAGGATATCGAAGAAACTTATCAAATCTTTTCAACAGGGACATTCCTCCAGTAATTGTAAACGGTTCTGTAGTCAAGTATCAGGAATGTGTTAAGAATTTAGGTATTCTAATGTATATCACTCTGTCCTGGACCTTTCATGCCAAGCACTTGGTCAAGAAAGTGTCTGGCATATTGCATCAGTTTCGACGAAACTTGCCGTATCTTCCTTTCTCGGTGAGAAAGATGTTGATCCAAACTATGGTATTTCCTATTTTAGATTACGGCGCTGTAATTTACAGCGATATCTCTGAGAAATATAATAGCAAACTCCAACGTATTCAGAATGCCTGTGTTCGATTCGTCTTCAATATTCGTAAAGACTGTCACGTAACATCTTACTACAAAGCCGCAGAGTGGTTGAAACTCAGGGATAGACGATCATACTCAGCTGCTTGTTTACTTCTGAGAATTTTAAAATCTAACGCTCCCTCATATTTGACCAAGTCCTTTGTTCAGATGAGTCAAGTGCACGACCGGGACAATAGGTTTACAGCTAACACCCTTCAGGTTCCACAGCATCGTACGGTAAAGTGCAGTAAGTCGTTCATTGTCACCGCCTCTCAATTATACAACGATCTTAAACTATATGAAATTCAGCAAAGTAGTGTTGGAACTCAGAAAAATCTCTTAAATACCGCTACCTTTCCACTTATTAAGCCATGTAAATGAATTTCCACCTAATTAATTAAATAGTACGAAATATCATAATCCCCTAGATACATTTTAGATGCTCAGTTTTACTCTTAATTCATCCTCGGCTTTAAAACTCTTAGGTTTCTCTTTCGTCTTCTGTTCCTTGTTAGTATAGTGTATGTTTATGAAATGTTAAAAGTATTATTGTAACCTCCTAGATGTTTAGTTTTTAATCTTATTCTTATATCCTCAGTAGGAAAATGTATCTTACGCTTTTTATGTATTCTTTTATTAGATTTTGTATGTTAGGTGATACATTTAAGTTAAAGTGGCAGTTAGTTACAGCTAAAGGGACCTCTGGTCCTACTTGTAATTAACTTTAAATAAATATATTTCTATTTCTATTTCTATTAATACTATAATTATTAATATTATTTTCAATAGACTTATTGCTTTGTGAACATGTATTGGGGATGGAAGCCTGTTTGTTCATAAATAAATACAGAATACAGAATTAATCAACATCTAAGCACACCGATGAAGATAATAAAGGGTGTCCCTCAAGGCACAATATTAGGTCCACTATTGTTTATTCTATTTATTAATGATCTAGAGAAAACAATAGAAAATGCCGAACATACGCACATCGTAACATATGCAGATGTTACAGTCATTTATGTAGAGGGTGATAGCTGGAATCTCGTAAGTCAGAGAGCAACTCGAGCACTGCTTAAAGTTAAAGCATGGTTGGATAATAATGAATTATTTTTAAACATTAAAAATAAAAAATATATGATTTTTTCAGTAATAGATACACAGAACGATTTTAAGGAATTAACTGTACACAACATCAACTGTAAATTAATTTGTAACTGCTACAAAATTTATAAAGTAAGTAATGTTAAGTATTTGGGATTATTAATTGATTCGAACATGAAAGGGAAAAGTCACATCAACGATTTAAGAAAGAAAATCAGAATAACTGTTTATATATTTCACAATTTAAAATACATATCCAGTATGAAATTATTTAGAGAGGTTTATTACGCATTAGTTCAGTCTATTCTTAGCTACGGAATATTAGCATGGGGAGGAGCCTACAAAAATGTAATCAATAAAATACAGGTTGTTCAAAACCTTATATTACGAATAATGTACAGAAAGGAAGATTATGCCCAAGTAGTCAATTATATGCTGAAGCAAATATATTTAATGTAAAACAGCTCTATGCCCTTGAAATATACAAATATTATTAACAAAAACAAAAATATAATTGAGAACATTAAACATGAATATTCAACACGCAGTAAGACGTACCACCATTGTATCTTATATAAACCCAAACTTAGCATAACAAAGCGCAATTTATTGTACTTCATTCCAAAATTCTTTAATGTCCTGTCCGGTTCTTTACAAACTACTTCATTAAATCAGAAAATCTGAAGTGTCTTAAATCCTTTGTCAGGAATAATAAAACTGTTATGGAAGAAATAAGTAATTGAGAATATCACGTCACCATATCCAATTTCTATTCGATGCTCCACCATGAGCTGTTGAACATATCCATCATTTACTCATACACATACTCGTACTTCAGACATCATTCAAAAATATATTTCTCTTTATGTAATTAATATTCTAAATTACCACACACAAGGTTTCACCTTACGTGGTATTTTACTGATATCTACCCGACTCTGTTGAAGTTGGTGTGATTTTGTTATAATAATAATAATAATAATAATAATAATAATAATAATAATAATAATAATAATAATAATAATAATAATAATAATAATAATAATAATAATAATTTATTTAATGTGTGCAACAGATAGTTACAAGTACAATTTATTTTAAGTATTAATATGTTAATAATAATCCTACTATTTCTGTAATATATGTGGTTTAGTTACAAGATTAATTTTTCTCAAGTAACAATGTTATTAGAAGAGTTATGTGTATAAGAAACAGAGTTCTGTAAATATGTAAACAACATAATGAGTGAATAAATACCACTACTACTACACAGTTCTGTCGCAGAGATCTTGCTGTTTCAGGGCCCCCTCAGCCGTTCGCCGCCGCACTGCAACTGAAGTGGGGTACGGGCCCTCTCCACTCCCGTGAAGGCTCCTTGTGAACGGCGTGCCAGAGTTCATCTCCCGGCAAAGGCTGAAGTGCGATGACACTACCGCCAACTCATCTGGGGACTGCACATATACTTCTAATCTGCGGCGAACATCACCACGACTACCCCTCTCATAGTAGCGGGAGAGGTGTATCTGAGGGTGCTTGAGGGGTTCGGGCGACCTCAACTGGGTAACGGCAGCGGCGGCAGGTCTAGCCTCAAAACTGTCAACATGTTGTTAATATTCTACAACAACAAGGACACTCTAAAACTGAAGTTAAACAAGTTTCCAACTATCTACTTCATAAACAAAAAGACTTAGAAATTTTCTTCAAATGGAAATAATTTTTTCAAAATTATTCTGAGTCAGTCAAAGGAAGGACACTTGGGGGGGGGCGGGTGTAGAGGTCTGTACCGGGAGGTACACCTCTACGGCGAGTATTCAAAACTAGCGCCTAAATGAACTCCTCTATTGGAAAACAGTGAAACTGAAACTACACCAACTTCGAACTTTACTCAGAAGATGTCACCAGTAAAATAAGAATTTTGTTATTGTGCAGTTTCCTTACCTGTGTGAATTTCTACTTGTTTGGTTTGCCATTCATCAAGAAGTTTGGACATTCTCCCATAGATGACACTACCCAACAAACTATGATCATGCACCCTGGTGCGAAGTGAAGGAACTTTTGATTTAAAGAAGTTATGTATTCATAAGTTTTTAATGGTTGATGGTCATTTAGTTTTGGGTTGGCAATATTTACCTTTTCTTTCCGCCAGTTTTTATTCCAACCAATCACTAATTTCTGTAATTAATTTTCTACCAATCATAATCTTCTTCTTCGATTTTGAGTGTAACTTTTAAATTGACCAATAAATTGAAAGGGTGTGGCAGGGTTCATTCGTGAAAGATCTCGAACCTTCCCTGAGGGTTTATAAACTGCGGCTTTGCACGTCTCTTGGCCAATTGATTGTCATCTTACTAAGAGTGTGTGTCAAAGCAGGAGGCGGGAGGCTTCTTTCGTCAGGCAGCAGTACATCTACCAGGTAATGGCCACATAACATCTTTCTTTCTTGCTAGCTCCGCAGTTTAACCCGAGGGAAAGTTCCGAATCATTAACTATGTAACCTTCTTTTCTAAAATGTAACTTTCTGCCGGCTAATGTAAAAACCTCATAAAATCTTCGACTGTAAATCGGGGATAGAGAGTGATGTACCCTCTCGAGCTCCCCTTCATCTTGGTTTGAGGTGACTACGTTTTGTAGTTGTTTTTCTTCCTTTACGTAAGACATTAATATATCCTTATACGAGTCACCTCAGTAGTTTGGGAGTGGCCCATGTTTCATCGGCCTAGTGCCCTTTAGGTTTTAAGAGTTCATATCTAGGAGTGCAAGTACACGCCTCCATTCAGTTTGTGTTCGGGCCATTAACTTAATCTGTTCTTTTCCGCAAAGGCCCAATAGGTTGGGTACAAGATAACCCCGTTTCAAATTTGTAAGTTGTACCTTGATGGCGAGTGATTGTAATTTTCGGATATTGCCTTGAATACGCTAGAAGAAACTGAGACCTGTTAGCTCTTGTTCAATTTTGTGATTGTAACGAGTGACTCTGGAAGGCTAGACATTGTATTTTGAGAGCAAGTGCTCCATGAATTTGGGGATTTCTGCCCTTGAGTAAATTTGTGCTCTTTGTAAATTTGAGCTCGTAGCTCAGGAAATGTAAAGCTAGGGGCTTAAAGCCCAAGGTGTCAAGGTTCTGAATCTTGGATTTTTTCACAATCTTGTTTTATGTTTGCTAGTTGTACCTGTAAAAGTTGTTAAATTTTGAGTTCTGAAAATATAACCTGCAGTTTAAGTTCTAAATTCAATTCTTGACATTGTAGTTAGATCCATTCACCCCAGCACCTTCTTCAACCTCTTTCTGCTCCACGGGTATCCCCTAATCAATAATAATAATAATAATAATAATTGTTACGGAGTTTTGGTGGACCAGCAGAGGTGAAAGAAGGTGCTGGGTGGAATAGGTCTCAATTACGAAATTAAAGTTAATTTAAAATTTAACAAAGGTTATATTTTCTTTTCAAGATCAAGAAATAACAAGTACAACAGGCACCCAGTAGCATATCAACAAATTAAGAAAGTACAATTACAGTTTGTTACTGGATTTGGGCTTCGAGCCCCAGACTCACAATCCTTGAGCAATGAGCCCAACTTTACCTATATACAAGGTTCAAAAAAGGGGCAGAAAACCCCAATCATGCCAAGGAGCACTTGCTCCCAATTACCCAGTAAAGCCTCCTCGAGGCACACAGAAAATCCACTTTTAAGAAAGAGCAAACCCGCTCTCAAAGTTCAAGCCTATTCAAAGGCCACACCAAACTCCACCTTCAATCTGCCCTCCAGGCACACAAGAACAGGGGTAATAATACCCAACCTACTGAGGCCTATTCAGTAAAGAAACAGGTCAATTACATGGCCCAAAATTCTGAGTTGAATGGAGGCGTAACTTGCACTCCTAATACATTTTTAAAACCTATTTGGCACTAGGCCGCTTATGCAAGGGCTAATCCCTTACTACGGAGGTGACACGATAAGGAAACTTATTTACATTACGAAGGGAGGAAAAATGGAAATGAAAACGTAGTCACCTCAGAACAACATGAGTGGGAGCTCGAGAGGGTTAGGCACTCTCTATCCCAATTTATAGTTAAAAAGCCAAAATTTACCAAATGTCTATTACATTTTAAAGACAGGTTACATTAGAAATGTTTCGAAACTGCCCCGCGGGTTAAACTGCTTAGCTAGCAAGAAATGAAGTTATAAAATGGCCATTACCTTATAGATGAACTGCTGCCCGAAGAAAGAGGCGCTTCCCGCCCCCTGCTACATAATCACACAAGGAGAGATGTTACTGAAGTGGCCCCGAGACCAAAAAATCAGCAGTTTACATACCCTCGTGGAACATTCGAGACCTTTCATGAATGATAACAACCCGCCCATAAATTTTTATTGGTCGGCTAAAGATTACAAGTCAAAACTGAAGAAGACATCTAGGATTGGTGGAAAATTAATTACAGAAATTACTCATTGGTCAAATTCAAAACTGGCGGAAAGAGAAGGGTTATACTGCCAACCCAAACCATGACTAAAAGAAATTTAACAAAGAACAAACTTACGATTACCAAATTTCTTCAAAACAAATTGTAGTTCTTAAGTAGTGCCATCTAGAAGAGAATGTTCACACTTCTTACTACAGAGCAAACAAATACAAATCGAAACAGACATAGTTCAGAACACTTCAAAATTTACAGTAGAGACATCTTCTGAGAAACCTTAGAATTAATATGGTTGTTAAAGTTCAGGCTTTCTCCAGTAGAGGAGTTTCAACTGGCGCAATTTTTGAATTAGCGGCGTGGAGGTGTACCGCCCGGTACAATAATAATAATAATAATAATAATAATAATAATAATAATAATAATAATAATAATAATAATAATAATAATAATAATAATAATAATAATAATAATAATTTTTACGAGTGATTGTGGAAAATCTTCAAAAGACACTTGTGAAGGGTCCGCACTCCACTAGTGTGTGGGATTCTTACCCACTAAAAACCACACACCCTTTTCCCACGATGTGTATCATCACCCCGGAACCGCTCTCGCATTACTTCAGGGTGATATCGTGCTTTGTCTTTCAGACGTCTTCTTCCCTTCATTTCTCCTTTACGAACGTTCGTATGCTTCCAAATCCTTCTTCTTCTGACGAAGGACGTTCTCCACGTACACTGCCACGCGATTCCAGGATTCCTGGTCTATTGAGGCTATTGCTGCCACCGTGAGGATTGCAGGTTCGGAAACCGTGCGGTATGCGCATGCAATACGTAAAGCCGCTCTCCGTTGTCCGGCAGCTATCCTTCTCCGATACCAAGCGAATCTCAAGGATTCAGCCCAGATTTCAGAGCCATATAGGAGCACTGACTGAACCGTCGACATGAGAAGACGTCGTTTGCTGGATTTCGGACCTTTAATATTTCCCATTAGTCTGCTAAGTGCAGTCATGTATTTTACTGCCTTGTCTGTCGCTCTCTGAATATGATTCCAGAATGTGAGCTTGGAGTCAAGTGTCACTCCTAGATATTTTGTGCTCGCAGATGTTTCAATCACTAACTCTCCAACAGTCATTGGTACAAGAGTTTCGATCCTTTTCCTCGTTAGAAGAACTATCTCCGTTTGGTGTTCGGCTAATGTTAGACTGTGGTTCATCATCCATTCTTTTATTCGCCGCATCACCTGGTTCAGTTTGATTTGAACCATTTCAACATTACGAGCTACTATCAAGGCGGCCACATCATCAGCGTAGCCCACAAGCTTCGTGTCCTCTGGCATCTCCAAACGTAACAAGCCATCATACATTATGTTCCAAAGATCTGGACCAAGGATCGATCCCTGCGCTGCACCAGCCGTCAGGCGTTTTGTCTTTTCTCCATCTTCCGTATCATACAACAGAGTGCGATCTTTGAAGTTATCTCTCATTATGCGCATAAGATATTGTGGTAGCTTGAAAGTTTCCTCAAGAGCTACCAACATGTCGCTCCATCTTGCCGAATTGAAGGCATTCTTCACATCCAGGGTCACAAGAAGTGTCAATTTACGGGAATGATGGTTGCCCATTTGTGCCATTTCTGCTGTATTCACCACCTCCCACACTGCATCTAGCGTCGAGTGTCCTCTCCGAAATCCATGTTGGCGAACAGATAGATCCCCTGCTAGTTGAACTGCTGAGAGGATTCTGGGCTGCAGAAGTTTCTCCAGGTCTTTTCCGGCTGTGTCCAGCATACATAAAGGTCTATAACCGCCAAGTTTTCCTTTGCTGATCAGAACCAAACGAGCCATTTTCCATCGGGTACTAAAAACACCCGTTTGCAGACAATGATTGTACATATTCAGCAACAGTTCTGGACATTGTTCTGCTATTATCTTTTACACTTCTGCAGGTATACCATCTGGTCCTGGAGTTTCCTTGTTTCTAAGAGAGCTAATAGCTCTATTCAGCTCTTCTACAGTGAAGAGGGGTATATCATCCAGTTCTTTTACGTCATCACAGTCAATCCTCTCTGGATGGTCTGGGAATAGTGTATCCACGATTTGCTTAATTGTTTGCGGATCCGCACTCGGGGTTGAAAATGTCCCCAGTTTCTTCATTACAATCTTATAACCTTGTCCCCATGGATCATCTTCTACTTCTTTAGCCAGTGCCCACCATTTATAGGCTTTACTTTTTCTGATTGCATTACGGAGTTCCTTCTTCGCTGACTTGTACTCCGCTGTGACTGAGGTATTCTCTTGACTGCCTCTCATCCTCTGAGCCCTGCGTCGAAGTCGAAGACAATTCCTTCTCAGTTCAGCAATCTCTTCGGTCCACCAATACGCTGGGCGCTTGCTATTTCGCGGTCTCCTTCGGGGGATTGAGGCGTTGCGTGCTTGATGGATTAGCTGCATAGTGAGTTCAACACATACACCAGCTGCTTCTTTCCCTCTACGAGTAGAACATTTTTCAGTTATGTTCTCCATTCCATTTCGTATTACATCAATGAACGTTTCCTTGTCAAAACCGGCTACGTTCCACCGTGCTGGTCTGCGCAAGATGTTTCTTTCTTGAGGAGATTCTTGGAGCAGTCGAAAGATGATATATTGGTGATCGCTCCCCGTGTAGTTCTCAATCACTTGCCATTCAGAAATCTTAGGCGTAATATCCTCTGATGAAAAGGTTACATCCGGTATTGTTCCCTGGCATCCTGGCCGTCGGAATGTTGATACATTTCCAATGTTGTTGACCACCAAACCCGTTCTGGCTGCCATCTCCATAATACGACGTCCTCTGGAGTCTGTTTCTGGCATGCCCCATTCCAACGCTTGAGCATTTACGTCACCAGCGACCACTAGTTTTTTTTCCATTCTGTGTATTACATCCTCAAGACCATCAATTTTCATCTGAAAGTTGGAAACAGATTCATTTGGCGTAAAATAACAGCTTACAATAGTGATTCCCCCAGTCTGTACCCAAACAAAACCGTCATCGCATCCATGCTGTGTTACTGGGACTTTTCCTAGATCTGGTATCCAAATTGCAGCTGTTCCGAGGTTATCCACAAACCACCCTGGATGGTCCCTCTCTCGATATGGTTCGCTAATAATAACGATGTCTACTTCCATCTCGTAAATCAGCTGTGTCATAAGATCGTTAGCTATTTGACTCCTGTGCATGTTTGCTTGAAGTATTCGCATCATTTACTGTGATTTTTTGCCTTTTCAAGAGCTTCACGAAATATTGCACATGCTCCCGATCCAGGAATGTGATTTCGTTTAGCTTCATTGACACCCTTGTCTGTACAAAGCATACATCGTGGATTGTTCTTTTTACAGTCTGCTGCCTTGTGGCCAGATTCTCCACACTTAAAACAGAGCTTACTTCTGTCGGGGCCTGTGCAGTTTCTTGCCTGGTGACCGTATGATAGGCATCGGAAGCAGCGAGGTAACATGGTTCTAGCTCTTACTCTGCAGTATAGCCATCCTATCTTAATTCTTCCTGCTTCCAGTAATTTCTGAGCGTCCTCGTCTTTGGTTTCGAAGATTGCAAGTTTCTGTCTCCAGCTGTTTGGTTTCGAGACCGATATTTTAAGTACTCCATGGGGATTTCCGGAATCTCGTCTTACAGCTTCCTCCACGTCTGCGGCGGTAGTGACGCCATCCATATCTCGAGTCTCCAGTGTAGTTCGAGGGATTAACGCCTTTACATCGCCATCACATCCGAGGGCATCTCTCAGAGAATTACTGAATACCTCCCTATTTTCAATCTTAGTTGTTTTGTTAAATTTAATAAGGACAGCTCCAGCTCTTGTTTTACGGATGGATCGAATGCTTGCTCCACTGTCTTCAGGCTTCACCCTGTTCCTGATATCCTTCAAAACATCAGCGAAAGTCTTACCGTTCATCGATTTGATGATTACGGCTTCTGTACGACTCCTAGATTTAGAATGAGGTCGTTTCCCACTTTCGCTAAGCACTGTAGTTTCAGGATCATTACTGGCCTGTTTCGTTGGAATATCTTCGTGCTTCCTATCCTCACTCTTCTTCTTTCTCTTCTTCTTTGAGAGAAACGTGTCCCAGTTTCCTTGATCTTCCTCCTCCGAGTCATTTGTCACTGGCGATGTGTTGGACAATTCCTTATTCTCCATGGTAATTGGTCTCTGCTTTTGTTCTTATGCAGATTTTTTTCCACGACATCCTGCATGCTGCTCCAGCCTCTAAAGCTTCTTCCAGCTTCATGAGGCCATTCTTTATTTCCGTTTTGAGATTTTTGAGAGGAATAGCCATTATGTTCTTTAACAGTGATCTTGCAGTCTCAAGATGCACCTCTTCTTTGTATTGATTATCCATTATCTGCCGACTGATATCATCAGTCAGATTTAGGTCAATACTCCTACCATTTCGGCCATTGTGGATACTTTCCCTTGATACACCAGGGAGCTCCGCTGTATCACACAGAATGTCTGCTTCTGCCATCATGCCAATGTGAGAGTCTAGCTGGCCGTGTCTTGAGTCAAGGAGATGAAGTTGTGAGTAGGCGGCTGGGAGCGCTTACACTATAAAGCGATCGTCTATCTACCGCAGTGTACCTTCTACGTGATTTTGATCTAGTGATGGGCAGAATCGAATACTTTACAGAATCGAATACTGTGCATCCGAGACCTTTCAAGAATCGAAACTTGCATTCGAAACCAAGTTCTCGAATCCTACATAACTCGAGTACTCACCACAAGGGTCACGATCAGTGAGAATCTAGACGGCAGTGGTAGAACCATAGTCTTTTGAGCAAAGAGGATAGCGCGGTCCGATGCGCTTTTGTTTGAATTACAGCTGTAAAGTGTAAACCAACAAGGCATGTGAAGTTAATTTTTATTACAGTTTGGTGAATTTTCTGTTTTTGTATAGTCAAGTATGGAAAAAGGCGAGAAGAGGATGCGTGGTACTCTAAATGCAATAACAATTGTACGTGCCTCAAACCACACGGCCAACCTCTCGATGAAATAAAATTTTAATTTACACAGTTGATATATAATATGTACTCACTAGATTTGGACATTTTGACAGCAACCAATGGCATGACATCAAATTTATACAAAATAGCTGAAGCTCCCCTGAAACTTACCAAGTAAAATGGTTGGTTATGATTGCATTTCTAAATGCAATAGGTAACAGTTGTACGTGCCTCAAACCACACGGCCAACCTCTCGATGTAATAAAATTTTAATTAACACAGTTGATATAGTATATACACATATGAATGAAAATATACACTAGATTTGGACATTTTGACAGCAACCAATGGCATGACAGCAAATTTATACAAAATAGCTGCAATTTAAAATTCCTTATTTGTTCATCAAATAAGGCTAGATTAACAACAATTAGCCTTTATTAAAACACTTCCTGGGCACTGAATTTTCCTGATGTCCAGAGTTCACGTACATTTCAGTAAGAATTTGTCCTGGGTATGCTTATTCACTTACAAATCTTTTATCTTCAGACTCTTTCTTCTATTAATAATCTGACAATTTGTATCAGATTACACACACGCACATGTCATACAATGTAACATTATTTGTTCTGAATACATAGCGCCAGGGACTTGGCACAGGACACAAAATAAAATATTGAAGCAAAAAATGGTACTGACACAACAGCGTACTCATGTTTTACGTGAAACAGTTGTTGAGAAAGATAATTTTGTCTACAAGTTTGGGGGCGAGTCTGTTTCTCCGAGAATTTGTCAGCTGACCAGTTTTTGAAAACACTCTTTCTGATGGAACAGATGTTCCAGGAATGCAGAGATATTTCAGCTGCATCTCATATAACTCAGGAAAAGTATTCTTATGCAGTTTCCAAAATTCCAGTGGGCTTTTAGATCTTTCAAGGTATGGCATTTCCATATATTGGCGAATGGTTAAGTTAACGGAGGTAGTTGGAGTCACAGTAGTTTTAGCATTTGCTAATTTGGCGTCGAACTGAAGCCACAGGGAGTCACTGTCATTTACTTCAGCAAGCGTCGGATTAGAGTCAGACGAGGACATATTTTCTTCCGTGATGGATTTTTGGGAAACAGAAGTAAGTTCCTCTGCAATCCACCTCTGTGCATTAGAAGCATTTTGCTCTAGACCAAATGCCATTTTCTTCAATCTTGGATCTAAAAATGTGGCCTTTGCAGCAATTTTGTTTGTTTCATAAACCCCTAAACGTCTCCCAATAACATCTAGCAATACAGCCTTCAAATTATTCCCAGTTTCAGTAGCAGCTTGTTTCATCCTGATGCTATACTGCAGTCCTCTAATTAATGGGATTATCAGTGACATTGTCGGGTATTTTTCTCCTGATAACTCAGTTGTCAATAATTCTACAGGCTTCAGAAGTGGAATGCAATCTGCCAAGATGTTCCATTCATCAGCCTCCAAATTGGATGGTGCCTTGGGAAGGTGCAATAGTGCCACAGACAATGGCTCTTTGATTTTTAACAACCGTTCGATCATGATGAGGCTAGAATTCCATCTCGTACTAATATCTTGCTTGACCTTCAGGATAGGCAATCCCATTTGTTCTTGAAATTCCTTCAGTTTCCTGCATGCCAAATCACTGTGTTTAAAGTGGCTCACTAAATGTCTGCACTTAGTGAGCAAATCGCGTAGCAATTCAATTTGATTGATCGCTTCATTCACACTTAAATTTAAGACGTGGGCAATACATGGATGATGATATTTCTTGAGATGTTCATTCACTGCATTCTTCATGTTAGCTGCATTGTCCGAGACGATAGTGGTGATCTTATTTGTAACTTTCCAGTCTTCAAATACGGCAAGCAGAATTGTTGCAATGTTCTTTCCTGTATGCGCTTCTTAAAGCTCCCTGGTCGCTAAAACTGCTGAATTTAATTTGTCCTCAAAAATGAAGTGGCATGTGACAGTAATATAGGATATATTGCTTTCTGATGACCACATGTCTGTGGTAATAGCGACATGATTCACACAATTTAACATAGACACAACATTTAACTTAATTTTGTCATACACTTCTGGCAGTAATTTTGAGGATAATAATTTCCGACTCGGTAATGTATACAAAGGATTCAGTTTCTCAGTATACTCCACAAAACTATGATTTTCAACTAAAGAGAGAGGTTGGTAGTCCACTGTAATCATTTTAATGAGGCACAAGTCGATGTCTTTCCTTTTAGCATCAGAAAGCACGTTTTCACTAGATCCAGTTAACCTTAATTGGCGTTGACAACGACGTTTCGCAGGAGGGGAAGGAATAACTGTAGAATCTTGGTGCAGTTCAGTTCCGTGTGGTGCTGGAGCCTGTGGATTGGGATTCATTTGGGACGAAGAGCAGGTGCTAGGAAATGTCTGTTGGTTTGCCTCAGATGAACTCCTGTGACTGCTAGATGGTTGCGTGGTTAATTCTGATGTCCTACTAGTAGATGGCTGTGATAGTGTACCATCCATATGATCGAAATAATCAGATTCTGTAGGCCTACTACACAGTTGTAAAACCAAAGTTGGGTGAAGTCTTTTCAAGTGCAATTGTAAGTTTGTAGTATTTCCGAAATATTTAAAATCTTTTTTACATACCAAACATGTCACATATTTTTGTTCCTGTGATTTTTTGAAATAGTTCCAAACTTCAGATCTTTTCGAACCTGGCTTCATTATGCACTAAATATTTGAAAGGTAACACTAAATAAATTTTAATAACAAACTAAAGGTAATACGATACAAATCGTTACGATAAACAAACGAATTACACTCTTTGTCCAAACTTCAGAATGAGAAAGAGACTAATTCAATGCTTAAACCGCCAAGAGCAGTGGACAGGAAATAATACATGTAATTTTCCAATTTGACATCTCAATTCTGTATACACAAGGGTAGTTCTAAGTTACGTCCAGAGATGGAGCTACTATCCTTACTGTTCTCGGTTATGATAATCCGAGACCGAAACCACATTGGTCTCTCCCGTAAGTGAATACCTCGAGTGAAAGTATTCGAATACTTTTATCAGGATTCGAGTAATCTTGACATCGTGAATATAGAGGTAATTCCCAGTTACGTCCAGAGATGGCGCCACAGTCTACAGTAGTCGCTGTTCTCGGATGTATAAATAATAATAATGTTATTTGTTTTACGTCCCACTAACTACTTTTTAAGGTCTTCGGAGACGCCGAGGTGCCGGAATTTAGTCCCGCAGGAGTTCTTTTACGTGCCAGTAAGTCTACCAAGACGGGGCTGTCGTATTTGAGCACCTTCAAATACCACCGGACTGAGCCAGGATCGAACCTGCCAAGTTGGGGTTAGAAGGCCAGCGCCTTAACCATCTGAGCCACTCAGCCCGGCAGTTCTCGGATGTTGTGACAATCCGAAACCGAGACCACATTCCACATTGGTCTATCAGTAAAATACTTCGCCTCGAGTGAAAGTATTCGAATACTTTCATCAGGATTCGAGATGTCTCGAGAACTTTTAAGAATCGAATTCTTCGACATTTTGGTCTCGAATACTCCCATCACTATTTTGATCTTTGGCAAGATGGCTGTTCACAACAGGATTATTTCACCGCAAACTTTTCAATATTTCACTCAATATTCTGTCGTTCCAGTTGTAAACAAACACATCTACCATGCAATGGGGCTTAAAATAACCATACAAGCTCGTTTCGGTGAGTGCCTTCACAATATAAACCCCCTTTCTTGAGCTATTTTGTAGCTGTGAAGTTCATGCGTCCTTTCATGTCCAACAATCCCAATAATAATAATAATAATAATAATAATAATAATAATAATAATAATAATAATAATAATAATAATAATAATAATAATAATAATAATAATAATAATAATAATACGAAGTTGAAAAAGACCTTCAAGAAATAGGAATTACACTCGATGACATCCAGAAACGTGCTCCTCTCCAGAAAAAGCTCCAGGGATACAAGAGGTTCCAAGAAAGGCCAAAGTTGAAAACAGACAAGAAGTGGACTGATGAACGGAAGGAGGCTCACAGAACGAGAATGCGTGAGTACTGGGGAAGAATTAAAGCTCAAGGATGCAAACGGTTGAAATAACGTGGTCCACAGCAGGCCGAAACGAAGAAAGAATAATAATAATAATAATAATAATAATAATAATAATAATAATAATAATAATAATAATTGTTACCGTGTTTTGGTGGTAGGTAGAGGTGAAAGAAGGTGCGGGCGTGAACGGGTCTCAAACTACGGAATCAAAGTTAATGTAAAATTTAACAAGGTTATATTTTCTTTTCAAAAACAAAGAAATAACAAGTATGGCAGGTACAAAGTAGCAAATCAAAGGGGAGTCACAATATTTACAGGATTTGGGCTTCGAGCCCCGAAAACACAATGCTTGAGCAATCAGCCCAGTTTTACCTCCAAAACACAAATTTCAACAGAGGGGCAGAAAACCCCATTCATACCTCGGAGCCCTTGCTCCAAATTACACTGAAAAGCCTCCACGAGGCATATAACACTCGATTTTCAAAAGAGCCACTCGCTCTCAAATTTAAGCCTTCTCCCAGGCCACACCAAACTCCACCTTCAAGTTGTCCTTAACGAACATAAATACAGGGGTAAAACACCCAATCTACTGAGGTCTAGTAAATGAAAGGAAGGTTAATTAAATGACCTCTAAGGTAACAATTTGAGAGGAGGCGAACTTGCACTCCTAATACACTTTGTTTTTAAGACCTATTTTGGCTCTTAGGCCACTGATGCAAGGGCTAATCCCATACTACAGAGGTGACTTAAGAAAGGAACAATAGTTTTACGTTATCGAAGAATAGGTTGTGAAAAATAAGTTCACCTCAAAACAATATGAGTGGGAGCTCGAGAGGGTTAGCACTCTCTATCCCAGTATGTAGCTTTACAAGAGAATAGAAGAAAAGAGTAGTTACATTTTAGGAAAAGGTTACATAGTGGAACGCTTCGAACCCGCCCCGAAAGTTAAACTGCTGAGCTAGCAAAGAAAGAATTTATTAATCGGCCATTACCTTATTGTTGACCGCTGCCGAGGAAAGAGGCGCTTCCCGCCTCCTGCTATGTACTTAATACACTGAAAGACGGAACAGAAGTGGCCCGGAGACCCAAAAATCAGCAGTTTATATCCTCTCGCGGAAGGTTCTAGGCGTTAGGGGAATGAAAACACCCTCCCACAACGTTTTTATTGGCTAGGGTACAGAAACATATTCAAGTTGGGAGAAGATACCCATGATTGGTCAGAAATTAATAACAGAAATTCGGGATTGGTCAAATGCAAAACAAGGGGAAAGAGAGGGGTATACAGCCAACTTAAACAACAACAGAAAGAAATTTAGCAAAGAACAAACATTTGAAATAAAAATTTCTCCAACAAAATAGTTCTTTGACTCCGCACTAGGTTGCACTATTGTTGATCTTCAGTAGTGTCCTCTAGAAGAGAAAGTTCACACTTCTTACTTCAAGCTAAACAAAAACACATCAAAAATGACACAGTTCAAAAACTCAAAGTTTTCCACGAGGTGACATCTTCTGAGAAAGTAGAGAATTAATAGCGTAGATAAAGTTCAGACTTCCTCCAGCAGAGGAGTTTCAACTGGCGCACATTTTAAATTAGCGGCGTGGAGGTGTACCGCCCGGTACAGACCTCCCCCCCCCCAAAAGTTCCACCAGGGCTGATATATGAAATTTGTTTGAAAACCAGGTCCAAGTTTTGATGTAGATAAGGAGATTGATTGCCCAAAAAAAAATTTATAAGATTTTCTTGATTTGGTTTGTTTCAGTTTCAAAATTTTGTTGTTGCAGGTGAAGTATAGTCTTTAAGTTTGTAGAAGTAGAATTCTGAAGATAAATTTTTAATACTTAAAAGTGCTGAAGAATTTTGCAATGTCCACCAAATATTGCTGTAGAATCCCCAAGTGTAGTCATTATTTATAGTAACTGTTCATGTAGTTGAGGTTAATGAAGTTGGATGGCCAGACCGGCCGTTGCAGCTTGCGTCCCAAAGGAGGCCGCTCGGACCCCTCAAGTACCCTGAGATACCGCTCGCCCGCACTATGAGGGGAGCAGAGGTGTTGAAGCACGCCGCGCCCGCGGTGAACATATACAGGCGGGCAAGTAGCAGGTCGTGCGCCGCACATCAGCCTTGGCCGGGAGGAGAGCTCCGGCTCGCCGTGCACATGTCGTCCTCGCTGGGGCCGAGGGGGCCCGTCCTCGAACCCAGCCGCGGCACAGCGCCGCGCGGTTGCGGGGGCACTGAAACATAAAGCTAGGCGGCAGAATTGTGTTGGACCATCATCTTTTTGGAGGGTACAGGCTTTATGGAGAGGTTGAGGGGCCAGCGGCGTGTAGATATCCATGGCATTTAATATTATGAAGCCACAGTGTAAAGTGGAGCAGGAGACGGGAGCGTGGTAATGGCCGTGGCAATGACAGGATGGCAGTTTAACGGATCGGGGCAGGTTTTACAAAAGGCTTACATCTAAAACCAAAACATTATAGAAGGGGCAGAATGCCTTAAAAGTGAAACTCAAAAAATATAACCTTCATATCCTTTCAAAATAATATGAAGCAAGTTAACACAGAAATTACACCGGTTTCACCTGGGACAGGTGACCTCTAAATATCCTCTCGGTGGCTGGATTACTTACTAACAATGTAACCGGTGTGAGAAAATCGAGAATGATGCATGGCCCATGAAATCTGGGGGCAAGCTTGCCCGCGGGAACAAAATTTTTGACCATAACCTGGTCACCTACCTTCAAAGGGGTGGGTCTCCGTCCACGATCATACCTTTCCCTAACCTTTTCATGAGACACTTTAAGATTGGCTTTAGCCTTCTTCCAAAGATCTTTAATGTTATCCGGATCTATTGTCTCGGGTAGAATGTCATTCAGAGACCAGAGGTTAGAGAGCGGCGAGTTGGGAACAAACTTGAACAACAAAGAAGCTGGAGTAAACTTGTGAGATTCATGAACCGCCGAATTCAAAGCAAAAGCTATCCAATGCAGGGACGTGTCCCACCTGGAATGATCTTCATGATGATAGGCAATAAGTGCGGACCTGAGATTACGGTTAACCCGTTCAGCCAGAGATGGTTGAGGGTAATAAGCAGAAGTAGTTACATGAGAGATGGACAAGTCAAAACAGAATTTACGAAATAAATTTGATGTGAACGCCTTAGCATTATCAGATACAATATATTGACACGGACCAAAAGAAGCAAAAATAGAATTTAAGCAGGTAATGGTAGACTGAGCGGTAGCCAGCTTAGTCGGAAATAACCAAGAAAATCTGGTAAAACCATCTACGCACACAAAGATGAACTTGTTAGCATTACCCTTTGACTGGGGGAAGGGTCCTACATAATCGATATACAGGCGTTCCATGGGGCGCGACGCTTGATGCGAAGACAAAAGGCCTACCTTGGTGGACATGGTGGGTTTACTAAGCAAACAAGATTTACAAGCTTTTACAAGTTCACGGATTTCACCGTCCATACCTTTCCAGATGAACATTTCACGAATCTTTTCACGAGTTTTAAAGATACCTAGATGCCCTCCTAATGGGGTCTCATGATAATACTTGAAGATCATAGGTACCAGAACAGCTGGAACGACAACTTTCATCATCTTGTCATGCCTCGAAGGGCAACATAAAACACCATTCCTCAGAACATAAGGGACAACATGTTCCCCAGAAGAAAGGGTTTCCATTATCGGAGCCAGCGTCGGATCTTCACGTTGGTATTTCTCAATATCCCTAAAAAGCATGGGAGCATCTGTTAAGATGGCATTAACACCAGATAGTATGGACTCGGGAGGTGATGAACTGTCGGCCGGTTCATGGTTCTCAACGTCGTCTGAAAACATACGGCTGAGTCCATCAGCGACAACATTTTCGGTACCTCGGATATGCCTGACATTGAATTGGAAGGCAGAAATACGGATGGCCCAACGGGCTATACGACCAGTACGACGCGGTCTACCTAAGACCCAGCTTAAGGCTTGATTATCTGTCTCCAGGTCGAATTTGACGTGTTCCAGATAGAGACGGAACTTTTCTAAGGCGAATAAGACTGCCAAACCTTCAAGCTCATATATGGAGTACTTTGCTTCTTGAGCCGAAAGAGTCCTAGATGCATAGGCGATGGGGCGCCTCCCTAGTTCAGTCTCTTGGAGAAGGACTGCAGCTACCGCCGACGACGACGCGTCGGTTTGGACGATGAATTTCTTCGAGAAATCAGGCATAGCAAGTACAGGGGCATTACAGAGAGCTAATTTAAGGTCTTCAAAAGCGGCTTCTTGAGAAGGTCCCCACTCAAATTTGATGCCTTTCCTACGTAGAAGGTTTAAGGGCGCCGCTCTATTAGCAAAGTTAGGAATGAACTTCCTGAAGAAATTCACCATACCAATGAACCTGGCGATACCTTTAATGTCCTTGGGAGGTTTAAAATCACGGATGGCCTGTGTTCTAGAATGATCGACTGCTACACCATCGGGTGACACAATATGCCCTAGGAATGACATAGAGGGCTTAGCAAAGGCAACCTTGGACAACTTAACAGTTAACCCAGCCTTACGAAGGCGATCGAGAACTTCTCGCAGATGATCTAGATGTTCTTCAAAAGTCTCTGAAAATACGACGACATCATCTAAGTAGTGATATAAGTACTCGAATTTGATGTCGGAGAAGACTCTATCTAGCAGCCTAGTGAGTACAGCTGCTCCCGTAGGGAGCCCGAAAGGCACGCGGTTGTATTCATATAAATTCCAGTCCGTGGCAAACGCTGTAAGGTGTTTAGACTCTTCGGCAAGGGGAATTTGATTATAGGCCTGATTCAAGTCCAAGATAGTGAAGAACTTGGCCTTACGAAACCATGAAAAACAAGAATGAAGGTCAGGAAGGGGCACAGATTGCAACACCACCTTCCGATTGAGAGCCCTGTAATCAATGACAGGCCTGAAGCCTCCTTGGGGTTTCGGGACTAGAAAAATAGGCGATGAATACGCCGACTTAGAGGGCCTAATAATACCATCCTTCAACATCTGATCGATAATTTCTTTCAGAGCCTTCATTTTAGGTGGAGATAGCCTATAAGGTGGAAAACGGACAGGAATCGAATCCGTGACCTCAATTTTGAATTCAATAAGGTCAGTAACACCAAGAGTATCAGAGAACACCTCGGGAAACGACTGACATAATTTACGAATACTATCAGCCTGCTCCTGAGGTAGATATCTAAGGTCTAACAACATCTCATCCTGGGTAGGCGAAATAGATGAACATGACACAGAATTACACTTTAACAAGGGAATTTTACAATTGGACGCAAATTTGAATGTGCACGACTTACTCTGAAGATCGAGCACAAGACCAGTGTGAGAAATAAAGTCCGCTCCCAGTATGATGGGGCAAGACAAGTGCTTAGCCACCAACAGTTTAATTTTCCATGTAAATTTAAAAATACGAATTTTGACCAGTACGGAACCTAGAATTTCTAATGGAGATGAATTAGCCGAAACATATTGAATAGGAGATGAGACATAGTCAGGTAGTTTACAAACAGATTTCAATTTAGAATACCATTCAGCCGAAATAATCGAACAAACACTGCCTGAATCTAAGAGAGCTGTTATAGGCTCGTTATTTAACTCAATCTTAAGAAAAGGAACAGGTGCGGGGGTATCCGCCGCAATCCTAAGACATTCTTTAGGGCATTCAAAAGATGAATTTGAAGGCTGATCGTTCTCTGCATTTACAACCTGTTTACTAGGGGCTGAGTCTCGGGAAGATGGATTAGTCGACTCAGCCGAAGCCACTAGTCACTTATTATTACTGGCATAGGTGGAATTTGCACCAGAAGTTGAGCAGGAGGGGGTGCTATTCGAATTGGGACAATTCTTGGCAATATGTGAGAAAGACCCACATTTAAAACAGCCTTGCGATGACCCGGCTCCATTCCTTGTCCCACTTGACTTAATCAGTGGACACTTGTCGCGCAGATGGTCAGGCGACCCGCAAGCATAACATTTACGGGGATTGACTGGTCGGCGAGGTGGAGGCCGAGTGTTACTAAAGGAAGGCGGGGGTTCTTTCGCGACACGCAGAGAATCGGCGTATCTAACTCCTTCCGCTGAGACGGCCAATGCTTCAAGTTCCGAGAAAGTTTGCGGGCACGCCGCGAAACACAAATATGACCTATAGGATGGTGAAATACCTTCCACAATAGCTTGTACAATTTGATCCTCAGGGAAGTGAAGAGCAAACACCCTAGTATAAAACTTAATGTCCTGTATGAAATCAGCCAAGTTTTCATCCAAGCGCTGTACACGATAATAGTACTTCTGAATAAGGGAGGACCTGGCCCTAGCCGGGATGAAGTTAGCTAGCAAATGGGCATGGAAATCCTCAATAGATGATTGCTCGGCAATTGCTCTTACGATTTTATCTGAGAGAATACCAATAGCATACGGATAGATAATTTGCAAAATTTGACATGGAGAAAGAGAAAACACAAGGGCATGATCCTGAAACTCAACTAGAAATCTTAAAAATGAAATTACATCACTGGTGGTATTAACGGAAAACTTAGAAATACCTCTGAGCAACATTGCCAATGGATGAGGCAAGCTGCTGAACCCGGGTGACATAGTAGGCAAAGGTTTCAATGGCAAGAAAGTCAATTCCGAACGGATGTTACTCAACGATGCACGGCGTTCAGATTCGTTGTCCAATGGGGCAGGGATAGTTTGAGCAGCAACGGTTATCCTATTGACTTCTCCCTTGGGAGGCGCTTCCTCACTACCTGCATTCACAATGGTGGGTTGATCAGATTTGGGAGGAACTTCCCCAGTTAACAATTGAGTGACCTTACTAGATAATTCGGAAATATTTTCCAGGAGCGTACTAGCTTCCTTCCTCTGAACGTCATTCAGTTTTAGAGACAACAGATCGTTAACCCTATTCGAAAAATGATATAGCCTGCCTTGCACACGCTTAATTTGATTCGGAGACGGATCATTTTCATCAAAAAAACTAACTACAGAAGCTAGCCCAGTAATATTCTCCGTGATCGTGGAAAGAGAGTCGTCAATTTCTTTCTCTCCCAAATTGGGGATGGAAATGGGCAAATCAAGGGACTCTCTAAGCTTGTTAGTGTCTACTGCAACCGTGCCTCCAGATTGCACATTTCTGATAGTTAATTCATAGATCAACTCCTCCTTGCGCAAATAGTTAAGAAGGAGAACATCGCGAGGGCCGGGCATGATGACAGAACAATTTGGAAAGAATCAAAAAATTCCAGCAACTGAGAAAATGGTTAGAGTTCGGATCAAAACAATGTCTAGCCGTCAAAAGGGGCTAAATTGAGACCCATTCAACCACGCTCTGCTACCACTTGTTACCGTGTTTTGGTGGTAGGTAGAGGTGAAAGAAGGTGCGGGCGTGAACGGGTCTCAAACTACGGAATCAAAGTTAATGTAAAATTTAACAAGGTTATATTTTCTTTTCAAAAACAAAGAAATAACAAGTATGGCAGGTACAAAGTAGCAAATCAAAGGGGAGTCACAATATTTACAGGATTTGGGCTTCGAGCCCCGAAAACACAATGCTTGGGCAATCAGCCCAGTTTTACCTCCAAAACACAAATTTCAACAGAGGGGCAGAAAACCCCATTCATACCTCGGAGCCCTTGCTCCAAATTACACTGAAAAGCCTCCACGAGGCATATAACACTCGATTTTCAAAAGAGCCACTCGCTCTCAAATTTAAGCCTTCTCCCAGGCCACACCAAACTCCACCTTCAAGTTGTCCTTAACGAACATAAATACAGGGGTAAAACACCCAATCTACCGAGGTCTAGTAAATGAAAGGAAGGTTAATTAAATGACCTCTAAGGTAACAATTTGAGAGGAGGCGAACTTGCACTCCTAATACACTTTGTTTTTAAGACCTATTTTGGCTCTTAGGCCACTGATGCAAGGGCTAATCCCATACTACAGAGGTGACTTAAGAAAGGAACAATAGTTTTACGTTATCGAAGAATAGGTTGTGAAAAATAAGTTCACCTCAAAACAATATGAGTGGGAGCTCGAGAGGGTTAGCACTCTCTATCCCAGTATGTAGCTTTACAAGAGAATAGAAGAAAAGAGTAGTTACATTTTAGGAAAAGGTTACATAGTGGAACGCTTCGAACCCGCCCCGAAAGTTAAACTGCTGAGCTAGCAAAGAAAGAATTTATTAATCGGCCATTACCTTATTGTTGACCGCTGCCGAGGAAAGAGGCGCTTCCCGCCTCCTGCTATGTACTTAATACACTGAAAGACGGAACAGAAGTGGCCCGGAGACCCAAAAATCAGCAGTTTATATCCTCTCGCGGAAGGTTCTAGGCGTTAGGGGAATGAAAACACCCTCCCACAACGTTTTTATTGGCTAGGGTACAGAAACATATTCAAGTTGGGAGAAGATACCCATGATTGGTCAGAAATTAATAACAGAAATTCGGGATTGGTCAAATGCAAAACAAGGGGAAAGAGAGGGGTATACAGCCAACTTAAACAACAACAGAAAGAAATTTAGCAAAGAACAAACATTTGAAATAAAAATTTCTCCAACAAAATAGTTCTTTGACTCCGCACTAGGTTGCACTATTGTTGATCTTCAGTAGTGTCCTCTAGAAGAGAAAGTTCACACTTCTTACTTCAAGCTAAACAAAAAAACATCAAAAATGACACAGTTCAAAAACTCAAAGTTTTCCACGAGGTGACATCTTCTGAGAAAGTAGAGAATTAATAGCGTAGATAAAGTTCAGACTTCCTCCAGCAGAGGAGTTTCAACTGGCGCACATTTTAAATTAGCGGCGTGGAGGTGTACCGCCCGGTACAATAATAATAATAATAATAATAATAATAATAATAATAATAATAATAATAATAATAATAATAATAATAATAATAATAATAAATTTATTCAATTAGTTTTTAAGTCCATGTTACATCCAATGAATCTACGCATTTGTATACACACTTCTTGCACACCATTTACGGTACCAGGACCGCCTCCATCTGGTCCATCATTGTTTGCAAGTCCTCCGTCCACAACTCGTTATCCAAGTTGCCTCGTCTGAAGTCGATTAGCACACTCTCACATGTTCTTTTTAGTACAATGGTCTGTAGGTAGGCCTGTAGCTGTTTGCTCACTTCCAATTTGTCCATGTGCTTCTTGAACAAGTTGGTAACTAGCCCGTCCCATGTTATTACCACAGGGACCATCGTCACTTTGGCCCCATTGTACATAAGTGAGAGTTCGTTGGCTAGCATCTCGTACTTTCTTCCTTTAGTGGTTTCGGTCTGTTTCAGGATATTTTTGTTTGTGATTCCAACTTCAATTAATAGGATTTCATTCTTTACAAGGTCATGTATCATCAGATCCGGTTTATTGTGTTCAATGCAAAGCTCAGTCTGTATGATGACGTCTGACTTTATTCTAATTCGCTGATTGGATATGACATTTTCAACTTTATAGTTCTAATAATAATAATCTTATAAATAAAGTTGTTCGTGTCTGTCTGTTTTTTGTTCCACCATCACGTCGAAACGGCTGGATAGATCTCAACCAAACTTCATATTTAGAGTATACTCACCCCGGGGAAGGTTTCGATATGCATATCATTTTAAAATCTTTGAAAAGACGGGGGTTTTATAAGAAACCCCTTTTTCTCTTATACTACTATAGGCAAAATATCGAATTTGTCGTATAATGACGAGACAAAACTCAATTTAATCTTGACGCAAAGAACAAAACTCGGTAAGCCCTACGGGCCCGAAAACCATGTTTTAAGGCCCTAAAACCAACCGTTACGGAGATATTGGCACCACACTACCCCTGCTCTAGGAATCGGACAAAGAAATGAACTGCCGTAACCATGGCAACGTCAGCTCCAGGATTCTAGAGCAGTGAGATTATGCATGTACGTTTGGGCATAGCTGCCAACCAAAATTGGTACAAATAAGACTTAATATCTGGAAAAAACATACTGTTGTGTAAGGCACTCATAGGACCCCTTTGGGCGGGGATGGAAAGGGGGTGAAGTACGAGTATACAAATCTTACTATATATAGAAATGGAAGTGTGTGTGTGTGTGTGTGTGTGTGTGTAAATGACACATCTCCTCCTAAACCACTGAAGCAATTTCAACCAAACTTGGTACACGTATTACTTACTATCGGGAGACTAGTACTGTGGGGGGTAAGCCATCCCTAGCGCCCTTAAGGGAGAGGGGTAGTTACAATAATAATCGAGAATAGTGTCGAATTCATAGTTTTCGGGGTCGCTGAGTTGAAAAGTAATACTCTATAATTTTTTAAAGTCCAGCCCCTTTTAGGTGTGGAGCAAACGGGGGGGTGGGGTGTGATATAGAAATAATTAAAAACAGTTTCGAATCCATAGATTTCAGGGTCTCTGAGATGAATAGTATTACTCCGGACTTTTTGCAAGTCCATGTGGGGAGCGGAGGGGGTGAGATATAAAATTAATCGAAACACTACATATAAAAACATTATCTTCTTCTTCTTACTATATATAAAAATTGATGTGTGCGTGGGTGTGTGGGTGTGGGTGTGCAAATGACAAATCTCCTCCTAAACCACTGGAGCAATTTCACCAAACTTGGTACACTTATCAATTAGTATCAGGAGACAAACCGCGTGAGGTTAAGACACCCCTAGCACCCTTATGGGCAGGGAGCGAGGGGGTGGTATAAAATAATCTAGAATATTATCGAATCCATAGTCTTCGTGGTAGCTGAAATAATTAGTGACACTCCGAATTTTTATAAATTCATGTTCAGCTCCCTTTGGGGTGTGGGTGAGGGGGAGTGAGATATAAAAATAATCGAAAACAGTATCGAATCTACAGTTTTCTGGGTCACTGAGATTAATGGTGACAATCCAGATTTTATATCTCTTAGTGGTGGAGGGCGGGAGGGGGACAGTCTCATTGACAGTTGAAATCCTATACATCGTATCTATAGTGCGACGGCTAAATACATATAGTTATCATTTATTAATTTTTACAGGATCCAATACTTCCCAGTGGATTCGAGCTTCCATAACGACGAAGTTTTACTCGAAAATTAAATAATCTAAAACTTGAAATCATAACATATCAATCTGCAAGTCAAAAAGGAATTCTATAAAAATTCACATCACACAGAACTAACTGGTAATGCAAATCTTAAAGGTAAATATTCAGAAACTATCCGGGAAACGCCGGGCACTACAGCTAGTAATAATAATAATAATAATAATAATAATAATAATAATAATAATAATAATAATAATAATAATAATAATAATAAATCGAACCCTCCTCTGTTGCTGTGGTTGTTGTCATTTAAACGCGGCAGTCGCACCTCAAAAACCTTGCCGAGAATCTCGGAAATGACATCGTCGGGCACATGGGTGATTTTATATGTGAACAAAATTAATTTAAACCGCAACACGAGTACAACGGTCTAACTGAAATATATGAAAATGCTATCAAGATTTACACACGTAGAGAAAGCTTCAGAAAGTATTCACGTCTGTCGTAGCAACTGATATCATTATTACAACCCTAGGTCTTCCCGTTTTGTGCGGTTGAAGATTCTCATCACAGGCCCTTCCGTTTTACGTGTAATATTAGCTACTAAACTCCACACGCACCTCTTCCTGTTAATGCTCCATAAACAGGTAATCAAGTCTCCAACTTCTCGTGGAACGTCGACGACCTTGGTGCTTGTACCTGAAACTTACTTCACAGACAAAGACGCTGTTCGTTTAGGGTACAAATATTGTTTTGAGCCGCACTCTAAAACTCGTTAACAAGGCCACAAAACAGGAAATTTGGGAAAGAATGTCGACATTGAATAATTTTCTACCTCCTTTTCAGCTCACTGGAGGCCTACAGAGTTATCTAACCAAACATAAAGTTAAACTAATTGTTACCTTATTATTTAATAAATGTAAGATTTGTGGTCACAAAATGCAAGAGATTTGTTAAAATCTGGTCTTTATGCATAGTTTTTTGTTACAGGCTCGCACAGATAGTTTTTTTGCGTGATAAATCTCCGCTCCGTTATCGTAATATGACGTCGAAGGTTGGAGAGGTCATCCAGTCGGCCAACGAGCTGGCTGGATTCAGCATGCGGGACTTTCTTAACACTCAAGTCATTGAAATAAATAGCAAGCCAGAGCGAATGATATCACTGTCAGAACTCGTAAGGATGTCGCTTCTCTTGGTGAGTGTTTGTTTATTTCTCTGTAGCTGATAACAAGGGGTCAAGGGAGAGTTGATGTCAGGCTTGGAGTGGAAATTTAATAATAATAATAATAATAATAATAATAATAATAATAATAATAATAATAATAATAATAATAATAATAATAATAAGAGGACGCATCGTGGCCATGGTCGTTTAGGCGTTGAAGTCTAAATCGCCCTGACAACGTGGTTACCCGGTTCGAGTCCCGTTGGTCGAAAGAACGTTTACCATCAGAATGTTGGCCGCCAGGGTAGGGGAATTGCTGGTATCCTACTTTCATCACTAGATAAGCCTTGATTAAATTCCAAACGTCTCTGCAGTGCTCATACGGAGTGAGAGCATATGACGCTGCTGCTGGTGATTCGACCGCCGGATGGAGACGTTAAGCCACGAGCAGTCCCCTTGCTGCTATTCGACAAGAAGAAGCGTAGGCTATGTGCCGGCACTGGGTCTCACCCTCTCCTCTCTAACTATCATATTTCATCTCATTAACTTTTCTGATAAGAAAGGGCATTAGGTCATAACAAAACCGCCACGACAGATTCATCTCACCTCATACACGACCCCGTAGAGGAAACGGTACAGGGGTTGGACAAATAATAATAATAATAATAATAATAATAATAATAATAATAATAATAATAATAATAATAATAATAATAATAATGGCGAATGTCCTCCGAGCAGGGCTGGGGTAGGTCTTATAGGCGACCTGCATGTCTCTGTGGATGCGGCTCCTACTTAAGAAGACATCACAAATACACGGCCTCCGATTAACCAATTATGGTTAAAATCCCAACACGGCAGCTAATCGAACCCGGTACTTATTGTACCAAACCATTTCACCACTTAAGGATGAAATATCTCAATAGAGTAGTGGAATTTTCACAGAATTTGAGTGGAATATTTGTGATTGATGAATGTTCAAACAAGGGAACGTGATGTAACACAAGCTTGTGCTGTCTGTGGTGGAGATAAGTCGAAGGAGAGGGAAGAGAGGCTTTCAAAAGCTCATTTGCAGCAGGCACCAGGCTATACAGTTAAGTGCGGCCTCTCCACACGAGCAATAGAGGAGAGCAAAGAGAGACTTTCAGGAGCTCATTTGCAGGAGGCACCAAGCTATACAGTTAAGTGCGGTCTCTCCACACGAGCTATAGAGGAGAGCAAAGAGAAGCATTCAAGAGCTCATTTGCAGTAGGCACCAAGCTATACAGTTAAGTGCGGTCTCTCCACACGAGCAATAGAGGAGAGCAAAGAGAGGCTTACAGGAGCTCATTTGCAGGAGGCACCAAGCTATACAGTTAAGTGCAGTCTCTCCACACGAGCTATAGAGGAGAGCAAAGAGAGGCTTACAGGAGCTCATTTGCAGTAGGCACCAAGCTATACAGTTAAGTGCGGTCTCTCCACACGAGCAATAGAGGAGAGCAAAGAGAGACTTTCAGGAGCTCATTTGCAGCAGGCACCAAGCTATACAGTTAAGTGCGGCCTCTCCACACGAGCTATAGAGGAGAGCAGAGAGAGGCTTACAGGAGCGCATTTGCAGCAGGCACCAAGATATACAGTTAAGTGCGGTCTCTCAACACGAGCAATAGAGGAGAGCAAAGAGAGGCTTACAGGAGCTCATTTGCAGGAGGCACCAAGCTATACAGTTAAGTGCAGTCTCTCCACACGAGCTATAGAGGAGAGCAAAGAGAGGCTTACAGGAGCTCATTTGCAGGAGGCACCAAGCTATACAGTTAAGTGCAGTCTCTCCACACGAGCTATAGAGGAGAGCAAAGAGAGGCTTACAGGAGCTCATTTGCAGCAGGCACCAAGCTATACAGTTAAGTGCAGTCTCTTCACCTGAGCTACAGAGGAGAGCAAAGAGAGGCTTACAGGAGCTCATTTGCTGCAGGCACCAAGCTATACAGTTAAGTGCAGTCTCTCCACCTGAGCTACAGAGGAGAGCAAAGAGAGGCTTTCAAGAGCTCATTTGCATCAGGCACCAAGCTATACAGTTAAGTGCGGTCAGCAGCCACCAAGCTATAGAGTTAAGTGCGGTCTCTCCACCTGAGCTACAGAGGAGAGCAAAGAGAGGCTTTCAAGAGCTCATTTGCAGCAGGCACCAAGCTATACAGTTAAGTGCGGTCTCTCCACACGAGCTATAGAGGAGAGCAAAGAGAGGCTTACAGGAGCTCATTTGCAGCAGGCACCAAGCTATACAGTTAAGTGCGGTCTCTCGACACGAGTAATAGTGAGGCTTACAGGAGCTCATTTGCAGCAGGCACCAAGCTATACAGTTAAGTGCGGTCTCTCGACACGAGTAATAGTGAGGCTTTCAGGAGCTCATTTGCAGCAGGCAGCAAGCTATACACTTAAGTGCGGTCTCTCCACACGAGCTATAGAGGAGAGCATAGAGAGGCTTACAGGAGCTCATTTGCAGCAGGCAGCAAGCTATACAGTTAAGTGCGGTCAGTAGGCACCAAGCTATTCAGTTAAGTGCGGTCTCTCCACACGAGCAATAGAGGAGAGCAAAGAGAGGCTTACAGGAGCTCATTTTCAGCAGGCAGCAAGCTATACAGTTAAGTGCGGTCTCTCCACACGAGCTATAGAGAGGCTTTCGGGAGCTCATTTGCAGCAGGCACCGAGCTATACAGTTAAGTGCGGTCTCTCCACACGAGCTACAGAGGAGAGCAAAGAGAGGCTTACAGGAGCTCATTTGCAGCAGGCAGCAAGCTGTACAATTAAGTGCGGTCTCTCCACACGAGCAATAGAGGGACAATCCTTATTAATAGTACATTATTCAATGCGTGTAGTAATGATCAGTTCCACGTTTATCCTCCCGTCTCTTTGGACGCTCTGTCTGCCGGAATTATTAGTACCACACTGGATCGTATCCGTTTTTGGACTTTGGATCTTAGTTTTGCTGTTGGCTGAACTACAGTCGAAGATTCCCCAGCCAACACGTGCGGGATCTCGCAGGACCCCTCTTTTCTTGATCTTCCCTTGTATAAATATTTGGAGGACTGCACCTAATGATACGACCAGGCTAGGGGAGCTGCACATTTCTATTCATCCTGGTCAATAGAGTAGACCCGCTTTTCAAATGCTCCTAATCTTCTGACGATGGCTTTCCTCACACCACCTTCGACAAGATCTGCTGCATGTGTTAGTCTATTTCTACAGCATTACTTCCTCAAAGAATAGGCGTGTAAAGTGTGCTAAGAGGCCATAGAACCAGGACTGTGATGGCGCTTAGGTCATGCAGGCATAACACTTGAAAGTCTATCCCTGACAATGTCCATGTATAGAGTTATGTGTGTGTAATATGAGTGTCCGTGAGGTGACGTATTACAACTCAGCTGTTTGTCTCCTTACTCCCAAGTCTTCCCATCTCGAAGTTTCCAATATTTTCATTACACTACTCTTTGTCAGAAGCCAACCAGAGCAAATCGCGCTGCCCTCCTGTGGATCTTTTCATGTTGTTCTTGAGTCAAGTAATCCTGGTGAGTCTCTCACACGCTGAACGTGTCTTACGAACAACTCATACGCCTCTGGTTTACATCCTTACTGCGACCCCTAAATAGACCCATAACCATATGAAGAGATGTGTAAAGTTCAGCTGGGTACTTGATCTACTTTCACAGCATCGACACAGTAATTAACACACAAGAAAACACCGCCGTCCAGTAAAATTGCCTTTCGGGATCCGCTCTTACTCATAATATGACCAGACAATGCTCCACCTGCTCTATTGCACTGGTTTTGCTTTCTTGAAATGTAGGCAACATTCTACTCCAACAGCCCTCTCTTACCTGTACCGCCCTGATAATACGCCTTGCAAAGGTAATAGCGATGCAGTCCATTCGACCTCCCGGATAGAAAATATCTGCTCTATCTTGCTTGATCCCTGCTAGTTGATCCTCACGGAAATGACTTTTCCTAAACACAAATTTTCTTATATCAGAAGAGTTTGACATTTTGAACATGTGTCCAATGTAAAGATAAAGAATACTTTCCTCAGCTTCCGCGCACCGCATGTCAAGCTGGGGATACGATAGAGACTCTGAATTAATTTGGTACAGCTCCTTCATGCAAGCAGCCAAGTAACTGGTGAAGTGCTCCGAGATAAATAAGTAATTATGTCCAACATGGGCACATTTAGAGAAGATGTATGGTAGAATACTAGAGGAAAAGTTGTAGGTATTACTGGCATTTATGTTCACTGTATCGATATTGTGGCCTCGTTAAGTTGTATATGCTGTCACCTGTGTGAAATACCTTGAACCGTCAGATATTCTAGTAGTTTGCCTTTCTGAGACAAGAGTCCCTATCATCGATTTTGTTCTGCTCGTTGTTGTTGAAAGCACATTAACAACCCGAATGGAAGTTGGTATTTGGAACTTGGGTAAGCTATCGCCAGTCAGTTTTACTTTCAATCATTCAGAAGTTATCAAATCTGTCAACAATTTCATCAGCCTATCAAATTATGTGATATCAAATAGATTATCCAATCGAAATGTATAAAAATGTATCCTTCCAGAAACAGCGGCTGTTACTCTATTTAAAGAGTGAATTTTTGAGCTAAGGTTTCTTGTACTGATTGACTTGTGTGTGGCGAGGCAGTAGCCCGAACATGAGCTAATTAACAAGGTATGGCAGAACATTAAATATGTGAACCTCGGGAGGATTTCGATGTTTATAGCAAGCATGCGACAATTAGGGTGGCCGCATTTCTGTAAAATACATGTAGGGCTTATTCTCTGGTGTTTGGTTTCCTTAATATAGAGAGGGTAACCAGGTAATACCAACCCCGTGGGTAAAATACCCCTTCTGCATTAAGGGTCTGTGATGTCAGACAATTGTGAATAATGTATCACACTGCCCCGCAAACAGGCGTATTGTAAAATCATTCTGAACTAGAATCGAGGGTTCGAGCCCAGTCTAATGTAAAACTAGAAGCTACGGCTCCTTTCGATTCTGTGTATCGTTTGCAAAACTATTTACGAATTGGATGTCAGGGTTCAAGCCCCGACCTATGTATTGTGCTCTGAGTGGCTTCTCTACGTGAAGTATGAGTTTTCCATTTATAAAGACTAGCACGGGTCATCAGACTGTGACAGACGTGAGTCCTCTCCCCAGATAAGATGTTAAATGTCAGAGCTTTCGAGCTCCTCATTGTACATTTCTCGAGTGTCGAAATTCCATTTCTTGGTTCACGTTCAAAGAGTTAGAAAGGCAAGAAAATACAATTCCGAATATATTGTATTGGTAAATATCATCTGTGCGCCTTACGTTCTCTGCCCCATGCAAGTAACTCCAATCAGTGTTCAGTGAGAAATTACCACAGGACGAGTTCCCCGCGCAATAGTTACTTGGATTAGATGGGGCTGTAGTTTTGCTCCGTTATAGAAATGTAGGACACGACAGGGAGAAAATGCAGCAAGGGACGTGGAATGGTCAGATAATTTAAGACATACCTAGTTATTTATTATTTATTATACAATCTTCCTGCAACAGCTGCAGGTTGCCCAAAGACAAAGAGTACCTTCACAACAATAATGGATGTGGATACAATAGATAATGTGATCGTATGATAAATGTAGGCAGTCGAGTGAGGCATGTCAAACATTTATTACAGGTCAGCAGGCATGTTTCTTGAAGATCATGATGGACTTCTTGAGTGTGGTAATGGCGATGTTATAGATAAAATCTCTATTTAGCCCAAAGGTATTGTAGAAGTTGACAAGAAATGTAGGTATGGTCCCTCGAACACCTAACATCAAACTGATTACAGAAATGGATGAGAACTTATATTTTCCCTTGTAGAAGTCCAGCGTTTCTTCATAAATTCTTCCTTTTCTGCATCGACCTCTTCCGGCTGGTTTTCGTTGGTCTCAAATCTAATTGTTGGATCAATGATGAAACCTTCAGAACAGGATGGCTTAAAGGCAATAATGTCAATGCGTCGGTTGTTTCCTCTGTTGGAGAGACCGTGTACTTCTTCATAGACATTATAACCTTGTCCTCTCAGAGCGTTAGTTATCAATGATCTGGCTACATTATGACGTGAGGTGCGTAGTAATTCACCATGTGGACAGGCTCCCAGGACATGTGAAAGAGTTTCGAACTCTCTGTGGCAACGCCGACAGAGGCTATTGCTCTGGGATCTGCCAGGTACAGTACGCACAGCAGAAACATTGGCGTTCATTTTTATTGCATCACGCCATTCACTGCAAGACAATCCTTTATGGTCACGAATCCATGTATTCGCTGGAGTATACTGTTTAAATAGGACTACACCTTTGCCTTTATGCTCTTTCTTGCTCCAGTTGTCAAAAGCTCTTCTTCTCAATTCGAGTCGGACTTTCTTTGTATCTACAAAACCATGTCTTTTGTCTCGAATAGATTCTGTTTCTGCAACATTCAATGCGGCGAGGCTTGTGCTGATTTCTTGACATAAGTCTCTCGTTGAGTGTAGAAAATTATTATTGGAAGATTTCAAAATTTTGAATACATTAATATGTTGTAGATATATTTCCCATGATACACAAAATAAACCCAGACCTTTAAATTTCATTTCAGCGTATATCATATCATTCGGGACATCCATGGGAAGTTGCAACATTTCCTTTAATGCCCCCCATAACCATAATATCGGCGTCATTTGTAAATTTGACTGGAATCTTTTGTGGTGGTACTGTCTGAAATTTATATACCAAACTGGGACAGATTGAAGTGTTTATGATTAAAAATTTTTGATCGCAATGCAAAAGTGGTAAAGAAATGAGGAGCTCTAGGGTGTTTTTGAGCTTATTTAGGACCTCGACGGGCTGGAAAGTAATTTCATTGGAAAAATTTACACCTAAATATTTGATAGATCCCCCTTTCTTCAGACATGGTATCTGTTTTTCATCTGCCGTGAATAGTTTTCTTCTGATAGGTGACCATGTTTGATGCATATTCCTTTACATTTTCCAATATTGATACTAAGTCCAATTTCTTGTAGTTGATGTATGGCCGCATGAGCAAGTACTAAAGCTGACTCAGAATCTTTTCCGACAATAACTACATCATCAGCAAAACTTAATACTGTTATAGCTTCACAATCTGGACTCAACTGAAAGCCATACTGGGTAGATATCGACGTTTCGCTGAGGTCATCTAGAATATGATTGATGGCGAGATTGGACAGGATTGGCGACAGAGAAGAATCTTGCATAACTCCCCTGCTTATCAAGAGAGGTCTTGTTTTGCTTCCCTGCGTCTGAAATTGTGTGACATTTCCTGTTTGCAGATTCATGATGAAATTCGTAAGTTTGGTTGGAACTGGTAACGACTTTAGTGTCTCATTTAAATGGGCATGACCAACGTTGTCAAAGGCTTTCTGGATATCTAAGAATATAGCAGTCAGATTAGCTTGTTTGTTTTTGGCTTCACAGAGAAGAGAGTCGAGTATCGCAGTGTTGACATGCGTTCCAGAGGAGTTAGTAAATCCTCGTTGATTGGGGTTTAAGACAACATGTTCACGAAGACGCCTGTCAGGGACCCGCTCAATACTACTGAACAGATTGTGATAGGTATCCATTTCTTAATATTGAGTGTATCTCCACCTTTATGAATTAGAACAGTCCTGGCCTTTTTGAAGATAGAAGGTACAACCCCAGTTTTCAACATACGTGTGGCAATGTGAGATATTATGTCGACTGCAATATTGTCTTTGATAACTCTGACGAGGACGTGGTCTGGACCGGGTGATGTGTCTACGGCTATATGATTAACAGCAAAGCTGATATCATCTGGGCTTATAGTGTCATTAAATAAAATGTCAATTTGTTCCCTATCAATATCACTTGTATGAGATGGGTATTCGGATCAAATCATGTCATTAGGTTGCCCGAGAATTTCAGAGAAATAATGAAATATTTCATCCGAAGGAATTTTACAGTTTTCGGCATTGGAATTTAAAACAGACCTTTCTACGCTGATTGTAAAAGTGGTACTGGGTAAGCTGATATTTGTATTTTTCGCGGCGTTTTATTCGGTCCCGTTTTGTTGCCCGTTCAGGGTTGGTTGTCTGTTTATATTTCCTTTGGTTGTCTGTGGTTTGTATATTTTTCTTATACTGGTAGTATTTCCGTGACGGATGTTTGGGGCCAGGAAGTAGATCAATCGCAGAGGCCAAGAACTCACACCAAATGTTAATCTCATGGTCAAATTGCTCGTCTGTCAAACTGTTTACAAAACTACTTCGCCACTGCATCATTTTCTGCTTAAATTCATACGGTAGTGTGTTGACATCTTTAGTTTCTGTGTTAGCATTAGGGTCACTTTCTTGATCGATTGTTTCGACATTTTGAGAGGGATCAACCCTCTGTAGATTTCTAGAGACTAAAATTTGACGGTAAATATCAGGATGAGCTCTGCTGATGTGTATTTTGACCTCACGGGTACTGGAGTAATGACATCCGCAGTGTGGACACTGACAATTTATGTTGTCAAATGCCTGATTTGAAGAATTCGCACTGTGTCTAGCTGATAAATTTGTATGAAGAGTTTGAGATGCCTGAGGAATTCCTGAATTGACGTGCAATTGTTCACTATCTACCAATGATGAGTCCTGAGATAGTAGCTCGTGAGCTCTTGCTATGTGTATGTTAATGCCACTCTTTGTAAACTTTCTGTGACATATCTTGCATTCAATAAATTTAGGCGCAGCACTTGAAGTGCTTGATGCTTTCTGAGATTCGACCATGCTCTGGAGTGTTTGGCTAATCTGTAATAATGCTGTTTTTGAATGATAGATCTTACCGAGTCAGATGGTTCTCTCCACTGCTAACACAAAGGTAAATAGCTGATATGAAGTGTCAGAATAATAATAATGCTTATATATCGTCATATGCTCAACGACAGTGGTACTGAAAACAACCAACGAAGCCGTCATAGAAGGTACCTCACAATGTTATCACGGAGGTTGTACATTGGTAATGTAACAGAGGAAAATCAGATGCAGATCATTAAAATAATCTATACTATATCATAAAGGTTCTACCGCAGTACTTCCATACAGTTAATTATATTGTAAGATTTGTTATATAAATTCAATATATATCCAATCAAATGTCCAAATGCAGCACCTAACCTAGATTGTTGGTATCGTATGTAAGCAGATTAGACTGTTTAGCCACAAACAATATGGTCACGAGATGATAAAATTCTTACTCATAAGGGCCTAAAGAATGCCAATTGTCCTAAATGGAGATTTTCTTAGTTAATCTTCAAAATATTCGAGATATAGAATAACATAGCAACCATTCGATGAATGTAAACAAACAATACGCGTGCTAACCTATAAGAATACGACAAAACAACTATAAACGCAGAAAACGACATAATACACAATGTAAACTGTTACCGTGTTTTAGCGGTAGGTAGAGGTGAAAGAAGGTGTGAACGGGTCTCAAGCTACGAAAGTAAAATTAATTTAAAATTTAACAAGGTTATATTTTCTTTTCAAAACAAGGAAATAACAAGCATGGCAGGTACAAAGTAGCAAGTCAAAAGGGTAATTACAATATTTACAGGATTTGGGCTTCGCGCCCTGACTTCACAATACTTGGGCAATCAGCTCAGTTTTACCCCAAACACAAGTTTCAACGGAGGGGCAGAAAACCCCATTCATGCCTAGGAGCCCTTGCTCCAAATTACACTGAAAAGCCTCCACGAGGCATACAACACTCAATTTCCAAAAAGAGCCACTCGCTCTCAACTTTAAGCCTCTCAAAGGCCACACCAAACTCCACCTTCGAGTTGTCCTCACTGGACATAGACACAGGGGTAAAATACCCAACTTACTGGGGTCTATTAAATGAAAAGAAGGTTGATTACATGACCTCCAAAATAACAATTTGAGAGGAGGCGATCTGCACTCCTAATACACTTTGTTTTTAAAACCTACTTGGCGCTAGGCCTTTAAAGCAAGGGCTAATCCCATACTACAGAGGTGACTTCAGAAAAGAACAATTTACATTATATTAACGAAGAATAGGTTGAGAAAAATAAGTTCACCTCAAAACAATATGATTGGGAGCTCGAGAGGGTTAAGCACTCTCTATCCCGATATGCAGTTTAAAAGATGAAATAGATACAAGTTTCTTTACATCTTAAGGAAGGTTACATAATGAAGAAAACTTCGGACCCGCCCCGAGAGTTAAAACTGCTGAGCAAGCAAGAACAGGAGGAATTAATCGGCCATTACCTGGTTGTTGACTGTCGCCGAAGAAAGAGGCGCTTCCCGCCCCCTGCTATGTACTTTACACCCTGAAAGATGGAACAGAAGTGGCGCAGAGACCCAAAAATCAGCAGTTTATATACTCTCGCGGAAGGTTCTAGGCGTTAGGGGAAAGAAAACACCCGCCCACAATCACTTTATTGGGTAGGATACAGCAACATATTCAAGTTGGGGGAAGATACCTCGGATTGGTCAGAAATAAATTGAAGAAATTCGGGATTGGATACATACAAAACAAGGGGAAGGAGAGGGGTATACAGCCAACTTAAACAATAACAGAAAGAAATTTAGCAAAGAACAAACTTTTGAAATTACATTTTCTCCAAAAAAAGTTCTTTCACTTCCCACCAGGGTGCACTATTGTTGATCTTCAGTAGTGTCCTCTAGAAGAGAGAGTTCACACTTCTTACTTCAAGCAAAACAAAAACACATCAAAAATGACACAGTTCTAAAACTCCAAAATTTCCACGTAGTGACATCTTCTGAGAAACTTGAAAATTAATACGATCAGTAAGGTTCAGACTTCCTCCAGCAGAGGAGTTTCAATTGGCGCACATTTTAAATTAGCGGCGTGGAGGTGTACCGCCCGGTACAGACCTCCCCCCCCCCCCCAATGTTCCTCCAGGGGTGACATATGAAATTTGTTTGAAAACCAGGTCCAAGTTTTGATGTAGATATAGAGATTAATTGCCGAAAAATGTATAAGATTTTCTTAATGTGGTTTGATTCAGTTTCAAAATTTTGTTGTTGCAGGTGAAGTAAAGTCTTTATGGTAGTAGAAGTGGAATTCAGAAGATAAACTTTTAATACTTGAAAGTGAAGAAAAATTTTGCAATGTCCACCAAATATTGCTGTTGAATTCCCAAGTGTAGTCATTGCTTATAGTAACAGTTCATGTAGTTGATGTTGATTAAGTTGGATGGCCAGACCGGCCGTTGCAGCTTGCGTCCAAAGGAGGCCGCTCGGACCCCTCAAGTACCCTGAGATACCGCTCGCCCGCACTATGAGGGGAGCAGTGGTGTTGAAACACGCCGCGCCCGCGGTGAAGATATACAGGCTGCGGGCAAGTAGCAGGTCGTGCGCCGCACATCAGCCTTGGCCGGGAGGAGAGCTCCGGCTCGCCGTGCACATGTCGTCCTCGCTGGGGTCGAGGGGGCCCGTCCTCAAACCCAGTCGCGGCACAGCGCCGCGCGGCTGCGGGGGCACTGAAACATTAAAGCTAGGCGGCAGAATATTGTTGGACCATCATCTTTTTTGAGGGCACAGGCTTGGTGGAGAGGTTGAGGGGCCAGCGGCGTGCAGATATCCATGGCATTTAATAGAAGCAAGCCACAGTGTGTATAGCAGGAGACGGGAGCGTGGTAATGGCCGTGGTAAGGACAGAATGGCAGATTAACAAATCGGGGGAGGTTTACAAAAATGCTTAAATATGAAACCAAAATTTATAGAAGGGGCAGAAAGCCTTAAAAGTGAAACTCAAAAAATATAACCTTCATATTCCTTTCAAATTATATGAAGCAAGTTGACACATAATTTACACTGATTTCACCTGAGACAGGTGAACCCTAAATATCCTCTCGGTGGCTGGATTACTCAATAATAATGTGACTGGCGTAAGGAAATCGAGAATGATACAAGGCCCATGAAATCTGGGGGCAAGCTTGCCCGCGGGAACAAAATTCTTGACCATAACTTGGTCACCTACCTTCAAAGGGGTGGGTCTCCGTCCACGATCATACCTTTCCCTAACCTTTTCATGAGAGACTTTAAGATTGGCTTTAGCCTTCTTCCAAAGATCTTTGATGTTGTCCGGATCTATTGTCTCGGGTAGAATGTCACTCAGAGACCAGAGGTTAGAGAGCGGCGTGTTGGGAACAAACTTGAACATCAAAGAGGCTGGAGTAAATTTATGTGATTCATGAACCGCCGAATTCAAAGCAAAAGCTAACCAATGCAGGGACGTGTCCCACCTGGAATGATCTTCATGATGATAGGCAATAAGCGCGGACCTGAGATTACGATTAACCCGTTCAGCCAGAGATGGTTGAGGGTAATAAGCAGAAGTAGTTACATGAGAGATGGACAAGTCAAAGCAGAATTTACGAAATAAATTAGATGTAAAAGCCTTAGCATTGTCAGATACAATATATTGGCACGGACCAAAAGAAGCAAAAATAGAATTTAAGCAAGTAATGGTGGACTGAGCGGTAGCCAGCTTAGTCGGAAATAACCAGGAAAATCATGTAAAACCATCTACACATACAAAGATGAATTTGTTGGCATGTCCCTTCGACTGGGGGAAGGGTCCTACATAATCGATATACAGGCGTTCCATGGGGCGCGACGCTTGATGCGAAGACAGAAGGCCTACCTTGGTGGACATGGTGGGTTTACTAAGCAAACAAGATTTACAAGCTTTTACAAGTTCACGGATTTCACCGTCCATACCTTTCCAAATGAACCTTTCACGAATCTTTTCACGAGTTTTAAAGATTCCGAGATGCCCGCCCAATGGGGTCTCATGATAGTACTTGAAGATCATAGGTACAAGAACAGCTGGAACGACAACTTTCATCATCTTATCATGCCTCGAAGGGCAACATAAAACACCATTCCTCAGAACATAAGGGACAACATGTTCCCCAGAAGAAAGGGTTTCCATTATCGGAGCCAGCGTCGGATCATCACGTTGGTATTTCTCGATATCCCTAAAGAGCATGGGAGCATCTGTTAAGATGGCATTAACATCAAATAGTATGGACTCGGGAGGTGATGAACTGTCGACCGGTTCATAGGTCTCGACGTCGTTGGAAAACATACGGCTGAGTCCATCAGCAACAACATTTTCAGTACCTCTGATATGCCTGACATCGAATTGGAAGGCAGAAATACGGATGGCCCAACGGACTATACGACCAGTACGACGCGGCCTACCTAAGACCCAGCTTAAAGCTTGATTATCTGTCTCCAGGTCGAATTTGACGTGTTCCAGATAGAGACAGAACTTTTCTAAGGCGAATAAGACTGCCAAACCTTCGAGCTCATAGATGGAATACTTGGCTTCTTGAGCCGATAGAGTCCTAGATGCATAGGCGATGGGTCGCCTCCCTAGTTCAGTCTCTTGAAGAAGGACTGCCGCTACTGCTGACGACGACACATCGGTTTGGACGATGAATTTCTTCGAGAAATCAGGCATAGCAAGTACAGGGGCATTACAGAGAGCTAATTTAAGATCTTCAAAAGCGGCTTGTTGAGAAGGTCCCCACTCGAATTTGATGCCTTTCCTACGAAGAAGGTTTAAGGGCGCCGCTCTATTAGCAAAGTTAGGAATAAACTTCCTGAAGAAATTCACCATACCAATGAACCTGGCGATACCCTTAATGTCCTTGGGAGGTTTAAAATCACGGATGGCCTGTGTTCTAGAATGATCGACTGCTACACCATCAGGTGACACAATATGCCCTAGGAATGACATAGAGGGCTTAGCAAAGGCAACCTTGGACAACTTGACAGTTAACCCAGCCTTACGAAGGCGATCGAGAACTTCTCGCAGATGATCTAGATGTTCTTCAAAAGTCTCTGAAAATACGACGACATCATCCAAGTAGTGATATAAGTACTCAAATTTGATGTCCGAGAAGACCCTATCTAGTAGCCTAGTGAGTACAGCTGCTCCCGTGGGGAGCACGAAAGGCACGCGGTTGTATTCGTATAAGTTCCAGTCTGTGGCAAACGCTGTAAGGTGTTTAGACTCTTCGGCAAGGGGAATTTGATTATAGGCCTGATTCAAATCCAAGATAGTAAAGAACTTGACCTTACGGAACCATGAAAAACAAGAATGAAGGTCGGGAAGGGGCACAGATTGTAACACCACCTTCCGATTGAGAGCCCTATAATCAATGACAGGCCTGAAGCCTCCTTGAGGTTTCGGGACTAGAAAAATAGGCGAAGAATACGCCGACTTAGAGGGCCTAATAATACCATCCTTCAACATTTGATCGATGATTTCTTTCAATGCCTTCATTTTAAGTGGAGATAGCCTATATGGTGGAAAACGGACAGGAATCGAATCCGTGACCTCAATTTTGTATTCAATATGGTCAGTAACACCAAGAGTATCCGAGAACACCTCAGGAAATGACTGACATAATTTACGAATACTATCAGCCTGCTCCTCAGGTAGATGTCTAAGGTCTAACAACATCTCATCCTGGGTAGGCGAAATAGATGAACATGATACAGAATTACACTTTAACAAGGGAATTTTACAATTGGACGCAAACTTGAATGTGCACGACCTACTCTGGAGATCGAGCACGAGACCAGTGTGAGAAATGAAGTCCGCTCCCAGTATGATGGGGCAAGACAAGTGCTTAGCCACAAACAGTTTGATTTTCCATGTAAATTTAAAAATACGAATTTTGATCTGTACGGAACCTAGAATTTCTAATGGAGATGAATTAGCCGAAACATATTGAACAGGAGATGAAACATAGACAGGTAGTTTACAAACAGATTTCAATTTAGAATACCATTCAGCCGAAATAATCGAACAAACACTGCCTGAATCTAAGAGAGCTGTTACAGGTTCATTATTTAACTCAATCTTAAGAAAAGGAACAGGTGCGGGGGTGTCCGCCGCAATCCTAAGACATTCTTTAGGGCATTCAAAAGATGAATTTGAAGACTGATCGTTCCCTGAATTCACGACCTTTTTGTCAGGGGCTGAGCCTTGGGAAGCAGAATTAGTCGACTCAGCCGAAACCGCTAGTCATATTTTATTATTGGCATTGGTGGAATTTGCACCAGAAGTTGAGCAGGAGGGGGTGCTATTTGAGTTTGGGCAATTCTTGGCGATATGTGAGAAAGCCCCACATTTAAAACAGCCTTGTGATGAACCAGCCCCATTCCTTGTCCCACTCGACTTGATCAGTGGACACTTATTGCGAAGTTGGTCAGGCGACCCGCAAGCATAACATTTACGGGGTGTGACTGATCGGCGAGGTGGAGGCCGAGTATTACTAAAAGAAGGCGGGGGTTCTTTCGCGACACGCAAGGAATCGGCGTATCTCACTCCTTCCGCTGAGACGGCCAAAGCTTCAAGTTCGGAGAAGGTTTGCGGGCACGCCGCGAAACACAATTATGACCTATAGGGTGGTGAAATGCCTTCTACAATGGCTTGTACGATCTGATCCTCAGGAAAGTGAAGAGCAAACACCCTAGTATAAAACTTAATGTCCTGTATGAAATCAGCCAAGTTTTCATCCAAGCGTTGTACACGGTAATAGTACTTCTGAATCAGAGATGACCTCGCGCGGGCGGGAATAAAATTTGCAAGCAAGTGTGCATGAAAATCTTCAATAGATGACTGTTCAGCTATGGCTCTTACTATTTTATCAGAGAGAATACCAATTGCATAAGGATAGATAATTTGCAAAATCTGACATGGAGAAAGAGAAAACACAAGGGCATGATCCTGAAATTCAACTAGAAATCTTAAAAATGAAATTACTTCACTAGTGGTATTAACTGAAAACTTAGAGATACCCCTGAGCAACATTGCCAATGGATGGGGCAAACTACTGAACCCAGGTGACATAGTCGGTAAAGGTTTAAGTGGCAAAGAAGTTAATTCAGAACGTACATTAGTCAATGAGTTACGACGTTCAGACTCGTTGTCTAATGGGGCAGAGATAGTTTGAGCAGCAACGGTTTTCCTATTTGCTTCTCCCTTAGGAGGCTCTTCCTCACTACCTACATTCACTGTGGTGGGTAGATCGCTTTTGGGCGGAACCTCCCCCGTTAACAATTGAGTGACCTTGCTAGATAATTCAGACATATTTTCAAGCAGCGTACTAGCTTCCTTCTTCTGAACGTCATTCAACTTTAGAGACAACAGATCGTTAACTCTATTTGAAAAATGAAACAGCCTAGCTTGCACACGCTTAATTTGATTAGGAGAAGGATCATTTTCATCAAAAAAACTAACTACCGAAGCTAGCCCAGTAATATTCTCCGTGATCGTGGAAAGAGAGTCGTCAATTTCTTTCTCTCCCAAATTGGGGATGGAAATGGGCAATTCAAGGGACTCTCTAAGCTTGTTGGTGTCTACTGCAACCGTGCCTCCAGATTGCACATTTCTGATAGTTAACTCATAGATCAACTCCTCCTTGCGCAAATAGTTAAGATGGAGAACATCGCGAGGGCCGGGCATGATGACAGAACAATTTTGAAAAAATCAAAAAAAAAATTCCAGCAACTGAGAAAATTGTTAGAGTTCGGAACAAAATAATGTTTAGCCGTCAAAAGGGGCTGAAATGAGACCCATTCAACCACGCTCTGCTACCACTTGTTACCGTGTTTTAGCGGTAGGTAGAGGTGAAAGAAGGTGCGGGTGTGAACGGGTCTCAAGCTACGAAAGTAAAATTAATTTAAAATTTAACAAGGTTATATTTTCTTTTCAAAATAAGGAAATAACAAGCATGGCAGGTACAAAGTAGCAAGTCAAAAGGGTAATTACAATATTTACAGGATTTGGGCTTCGCGCCCTGACTTCACAATACTTGGGCAATCAGCTCAGTTTTACCCCAAACACAAGTTTCAACGGTGGGGCAGAAAACCCCATTCATGCCTAGGAGCCCTTGCTCCAAATTACACTGAAAAGCCTCCACGAGGCATACAACACTCAATTTTCAAAAAGAGCCACTCGCTCTCAACTTTAAGCCTCTCAAAGGCCACACCAAACTGCACCTTCGACTTGTCCTCACTGGACATAGACACAGGGGTAAAATACCCAACCTACTGAGGTCTATTAAATGAAAAGAAGGTTGATTACATGACCAAGCTGCCTCTGTGGATCCGTGGTAGAGTGTCGGCCTCCGGATCCCAAGATAGCGGGTTCAAACCCGGCAGAGGTAGTCGGATTTTTGAAGGGCGGAAAAAAGTCCATTCGACACTCCATGTCGTACGATGTCGGCATGTAAAAGAACTCTGGTGATACATTTGGTATTTACCCGACAAAATTAATTAAATCTCAGCCATAGACGCCCAAGAGAGATCCGGTTTACTCTAGGTCCGCTAGATGGCAGACAGAGTAAACCGGAACGTCGAAATTGACGAGCAGACAGCCAGATGGCGTCAAATCGAAATGTCTGCAAACGGTAGCTGAGGCCATACGATTATTATTATTATTACATGACCTCCAAAATAACAATTTGAGAGGAGGCGATCTGCACTCCTAATACACTTTGTTTTTAAAACCTACTTGGCGCTAGGCCTTTAAAGCAAGGGCTAATCCCATACTACAGAGGTGACTTCAGAAAAGAACAATTTACATTATATTAACGAAGAATAGGTTGAGAAAAATAAGTTCACCTCAAAACAATATGATTGGGAGCTCGAGAGGGTTAAGCACTCTCTATCCCGATATGCAGTTTAAAAGATGAAATAGATACAAGTTTCTTTACATCTTAAGGAAGGTTACATAATGAAGAAAACTTCGGACCCGCCCCGAGAGTTAAAACTGCTGAGCAAGCAGGAACAGGAGGAATTAATCGGCCATTACCTGGTTGTTGACTGTCGCCGAAGAAAGAGGCGCTTCCCGCCCCCTGCTATGTACTTTACACCCTGAAAGATGGAACAGAAGTGGCGCAGAGACCCAAAAATCAGCAGTTTATATACTCTCGCGGAAGGTTCTAGGCGTTAGGGGAAAGAAAACACCCGCCCACAATCACTTTATTGGGTAGGATACAGCAACATATTCAAGTTGGGGGAAGATACCTCGGATTGGTCAGAAATAAATTGAAGAAATTCGGGATTGGATACATACAAAACAAGGGGAAAGAGAGGGGTATACAGCCAACTTAAACAATAACAGAAAGAAATTTAGCAAAGAACAAACTTTTGAAATTACATTTTCTCCAAAAAAAGTTCTTTCACTTCCCACCAGGGTGCACTATTGTTGATCTTCAGTAGTGTCCTCTAGAAGAGAGAGTTCACACTTCTTACTTCAAGCAAAACAAAAACACATCAAAAATGACACAGTTCTAAAACTCCAAAATTTCCACGTAGTGACATCTTCTGAGAAACTTGAAAATTAATACGATCAATAAGGTTCAGACTTCCTCCAGCAGAGGAGTTTCAATTGGCGCACATTTTAAATTAGCGGCGTGGAGGTGTACCGCCCGGTACATAAACTATAAAACATATTTCAAAATATCATCAAGACCAGAAAAACTATACTAAACATGAATATTAACCGTAATAAAATGTCAAAATATCAAGATCGGGAAGTGTCTCTTGACTAACGAAGCTCTCATGATGATGGTAACTAACAAATAGTTAGGATCAAGTTCATAAATCCTGCCAGAATACATAAAACTGCACCGGGAAACAGACGATTACATTACACAGGTAAATATTGCACGCTGTTTTCTTAACTGACCATCAAAGGTTTCAAACGGGGCTGAACATCTATGGTCATGTGTTTATTTGACTGAGGTTGGACAGATGAAACCGAAATCAGTTTTCTGCCTTGAAGTACCAAATTTTCTGTCACAACCTCCTTTGGAATGTCCCTTCAGTCATAGATAACTGTTGAACTCTGTACCTGTTCCAGGTTCTCTTGCCCCTGATGCTGGCAGTTTCACTGGTGAGCGCAGATCACTGTGCATCGTCTGTGGGCTCTAAGTTGGACGTGTCTGTGCATGGCCGCAAGAACGCCAGTGGACATTGGATGATAACGGTACCGTGTGTTCTCAATTGCAGAGTTGTGCTTCTGTGTTGGATGGATAATATTTTATGTTATCAATACGTGTTTCTTAGTGCTTTGTATTCAAAATGTTTGCATGCGCCATTCGAATTTAACTCAACTTTCAAACCACAGTTTGTGGAAATAATCTGATAGGTACTTGATATCATAGTGTATCAAACCACTGCCTTCGTGATATACAGGCCGTTCTGTGTCTCTGATGACGTCACGCAAAGAGGCGAACTATTTACTCCGTCCGACCGTGCAATAAAAGGACATAACATGTCTCTACTTTTTAATTATGAAATATTCACAAATGTTGATTTAATACAACAGGTGAGATCATTACCAACTCTAATCGCATGACAACTCGTAAGTCAGGACTATGCAATTTTATCTAAGTAGGTTTGAAGTGTGATTTACACGGTCGAAGCTTGAGAGTTTTCTCTTCACCAACAAATAATTATTATGCATTAACAGGAATACGGAGACAATAAACGCACAAATGGTTCAGGGAGGACACGAAATAAGTGAGGTAGTTTGATTATTTGATTATGTTTTATTCCACCATTAATCAGAGATATCAGGGTTCGAATCCATGTGTTGCATGTATTCGAGATTTTTTATTCTAGACTGAAGAGAGATATCAGGGTACGAATTCATGATTAATTTTTTCTGTTATGGAGACTATTGTGTTTGCGCAATAGAGTTGATGTTATATTCGAGAAATAAGGGGAGAGAGGTAGTTTCCAGTTGAGTTTTATTCCGTGCAATCACCGTCTGCCTGCGTGTCAATCTCTATTGTTTTCATCCTCCTAAGATATATTTAAAACCGAGCTAAGTTTCTCTGTTCAGAACACGGGCGAATATATGCTGACTATTCAGATCTTTACAAAAATACATGTATATCTGAAATGTACGAGTAATGTAAGGTAGCAACAGACTGTGTATGTTGCTCTTGGTAGAGGGCACAGCACAATTCTCCTCTGTAACAGGATTGATTGTCGACATGTTTTATCTTGTTGAGGAGGGGAGGTCACGCGTCGGATGGAGACGTAAAGACTTGCACAAGATGGCGACTGGAAGGGGCGGATATCACAAAATATGTAAGGATCGGAAAGTGGATCTCAAATGTGGTGTTGGGACGGGGCATCCGTTCAATCTGTAAAGACGCCAATTGTACAAGATGGCAGCTATAAACAGCTCCTCATGAGAGGGCCTAGGGGTCCTTGCGCAGGATGGCGGCTGCTCTTGTGGGACGGTTTAGGGACGCTTGCGCAAGAAGGCGGATATATAGAGGGTCTTATAAGACAGCCTAGGGACGATTGCAAAAAATGCCAGCCATACGCGGTATTTTAAGAAGAAAGATGCCGGCTATGCGCAATTGCACAAGATGGCGTCTCTACATGGGTTCTTATGGAGAAAGATGACGGCTATGTTCGATTGCGCAAGATGGCGGCTATACATAGGCTTGGCTATATATGGGCTATTATAAGCAAGCCTAGTGCTATAAGTAATACGTTGATTACATTTAAACCCCTAGCAGTCGAACAAATTATCGGATACACATGTAACTTGAAATTCCGGCTCGGAAATATACTATTTGAATCTGCTGGCATGGGTTATAACCATGCAGCTCACGCGGAAAGTGAAATTAAACAGAACGCCTAATGCCATAAGAAATCATTGGTTACATTTGAGCCCCTAGCAGTCGAACAAATTATCGGATAAACATCTAACATGAAATTTCGGTTCGGAAATATACTACCTGAATCTGTTGGCATGGGTTATAAGCATGTAGCTCATACGGAAGTGAAATTAAACAGAACGCCTAGTGCTATAAGAAATACATTGGTTACATTCAAGTCCCTAGCAGTCGAACAAATTATCAGATAAACATGTAACTTGAAATTTTGGGTCGGAAATATACTATTTGAATATGTTGGCATGGCTTATAAGCATGCAGCTCATGCGGAAAGTGAAATAAACAGTTCGCGTAGCGTTATAAGAAATACATTGCTTACATTAAGCCCCTAGCTGTCGAACAAATTATCGTACAAACATGTAACATGAAATATCGGTTCGGAAACATATAATTTCAATCTGTTGGCATGGGTTATAAGCTTGTATCGTATGCAGGAACGAAATTAAACAGAATGCCTAGTGCCATAAGAAACATAATGTTTACATTTAAGCCCCGATCAGTCGAACAAATTGTCGCATAAATATGTAAATTGAAATTTCGGATCGGAAATATACAATTGAAACCTGTTGGCAGTGTTATAAGCAGGTAGCTCATGCGGAAAGTGAAATTAAACAGAACGCCTAGTGCCATAAGAAATATATCGGTTACATTTAAGCCCCTAGCAGTCGAACAATTATAAGATGAACGTGTAACTTGAAATTTTGGTTAGGAAATATACTGTTTGAATCTGTTGGCATGGGTCATAAGCATGTAGCTCATGCGGAAAGTGAAATTAAAAAGAACGCCCTGTGCAATATAAAACTATTACTTGAAATTTTGGTTCGGAAATATACTAATTGAATCTGTTGGATTGGCTTATAAGCATGTAGCTCATGCGGAAAGTTAAATTAAACAGAACGCCTAGTGCCATAAGAAATACTTTGGTTACATTTAAGCCCCTAGCAGTCGAACAATTTATCGGATAAGCATGTAACTTGAAATTTCGTTTCGGAAATGTACTATTTGAATCTGTTGGCATGGATTATAAGCTTGTAACTCATGCGGGAAGTGAAATACGAAATACATAACTTACAATTAAGCCCCTACCAGTCGGATTTTTTTGCATAAACATGTAACATGAACTATCGGTTCGGAAGCATATAATTTAAATCTGTTGGCATGGGTTATAAGCTTGTAGCTTACGCAGGAGCGAGAAATAGCCGAAAGAATTCGTGCTACACACATGATAGGGAATGGAACTCATGGGTTACATCGTATTAGAAAGGCAAAGGATAAAATGACTCTTCCTTCTCCTCCCATTTTTCCTAGGGATAAAGGGCTAAAGGGCTAAAGACAACTTATTAGAAGTGCAAAAGGGTAAAATGACTCTTCGTCCTCCTAGGGTTAAAGGGATAAATAGCTAATGGTCTAGTGGATAAAGGGAAAACGGGCAAACGTTATAAAGTGCGAAAGGGCTTAAATTTTTGTAGGATTTAGGGTGCCTCTCCTCTCTTTATCCGGGCTTGAGACCGGCTCTACAGCTAGAGGCTAAGTTAACACCCTAAGGAAGTGAAAAGTTTGGAAAAGAGTCTGTACCAATATAGGTAATCGATCTACTATATGCTACAGGAAGATGATTCAGGTGAGAGTGAAGGAGAGGTCTTGGAATGTAGGAAGGTGTTTAGGCTGTCGAGAGAGCGTTTACAGGTAAGGTCTTTACTTGGAAGAGCTATTACTCAATGATACCTGCACAACGTACTTCTTGTTGAATTTCGAAAATATTTTTTATACTTTATGTAACCAGCATCTTGATAGGCTCTTAGAAGTTGCAAACGTTTTACGAGTAGGTTGGGGTCGTTACAGTATCTTACGTCTACATGTTGTGAACTTTAAACCAAATGCAGGCATTTGATGTGCAGGGACTTGTTTTAATTTAATACGAGCTTCAGCAGTAGCGTTTCCAGGTACAAACTTAACTTGTTTCGGTAGCAATGAGCGTTGAAATGTTCTTCTACATTACCTTGTATCTCTTTTCGAGATGTTTGCACTGCGACAGAACGTGTAGTAGACTTAGAAAATGAAGTAAAATCATAGAGCTGTAATGTCAATGAAACCTTGAAATTTTCTTCTTCTTCTTCTTTTCCTTTATTATCTCTATTATTATCAGCATCGTTATCCTTATTATCATAATCATGACATTGCCTCGAAATGTGCGCTTAGTAACAGAACTTCTAGCAGGCCAAGACTACAAGGGAGAATTAAAAATCTCTCGCAGAGGTGTACTTTTAAAAAATAAGTCAGTGTTTGATTGACTGCGGTTTAGCTCTTTGTATTTTCTTCCCGATAATGCTACATTACAAGCGGCTTCCTGACGTTGAGCGTTGTATGCGTTCCTGAACTCTCTTCTACAATGTTTGCATTGAAAAATTGTCCTACTTGATATCTCATGACGTTTCTTGTGATAGTCTAGGGAAAATGTTTTTCCACACTCTTTGCTAATATAGCTAGAAATAGGATTTTAGATGAAGGAATTTACCTTCTGCTAACAGATTTTTCTTTAAAAGATACAAGTTAAATCTACTAAACACTTGTTACTCTCTACTTCGGTGATGCGAACAGCTTAACGATTAACAGTAAACTAACACAAAAGCGTATAACCAAGGTAGTAACAGTGAGTTTCAGCCCCTTCAAGATGGCGGCAGTGAGGTTAGCGATATTCTGTTGTTTAAAATTCCACGCTCACGTGGTTAAAGATGGCAGCTGTTATCTTGAGAGGTGTCAGAAAGCACGTGTATGATGAATTCCGCGCCACGACGTACGTAAGGTGGCAGCAATGAGTTTTGGCGTTGAAAATATGCCAGCAGTGATGTTAGCGAAGTTCTATTGTCCTTAAAAGTGATGTTTGGGTCCGTCAAGATGACATGTATCACCGTGACAGTTATTACAAAAGCACGTTGCGAAGCTCGTGGCATTGTTTACAAAGAAGAGCATGTGGTCGTGACGTTACGGACACATGGTATGCTGCGCCAGCACCCGAAGTTCATAATCCACGCCGATGCGGTTAGAACTTGTCAAAAACACGTGAATTTTAAATTTCGTATGCCTTCGTCGTTAAGATGACAGCTGCTATCTTAGCATGTCCTATCCATGAGCACCTCAACCGCTACAAGTTCTTTTACTACGCACACATTTCGAGATAAAGAGAGAGAAGATCACGATTATAATAATAAGGATAACGAAGCTGATAATAATGGAAAAGGAGAAGAAGAAAAAGATCTCAATATTTCATTGACATTAGAGTTCTATGATTTTACCTTATTTTCTAAGTCTACTGCACGTTCTGTCACCGTGCAAACACCTCAAACAGAGATGCAAGATAAAGACGTAGAAGAAAATATCAACGCTTCATTGCTATCAAACAAGTTAAGTTTATACCTGGAAACGCTACTGCTGAAGCACGTATTACATTAAAACAAGTCCCTACACATCAAATGTCTGCATTTGGTGTAAAGTTCACAACAAGCCTCTGTTATCCCATGTAGACGTAAGATACTGTAAAGACCCCAACATAATCGTAAAACGTTTGCAACTTCTAAGAGCTTATCAAATGCTGGTTACATAGAGTATAAACAATATTTTTCAAGTACAACAAGAACTACGTTGCACAAATATCATTTAGTAATAGCTATTCAAAGTAAAGACCTTTCCTGTAAGCTCTCTCTCGGCAGCACAACAGCCTAAACATCTTCCTACATTTCCAGCTCTCACATAAGTCATCCCTCTGTAGCACATAGTAGATCGATTACCTATATTAGTACAAACACTTTCTTCAATATTCTGACTTTCTTAGGGTGTTAACTCCGCCTCTAGCTGTACAGCCGGTCTCAAGCCCGGATAAGGAGAGAAGAGGCATCCTAAATCCTACAAAAATATAAGCCCTTTCGCTCTTTAGAACGTTTGCCCGTTTTCCCTTTATCCACTAGCCCATTAGCTATTTAGCCCTTTAACCCTAGGAGGACGAAGAGTCATTTCACCCTTTTGCACTTCTAATAAAATGCCTTTAGCCCTTTTGCCCTTTATCCCTAGGAAAAATGGGAGGAGGAGGAGGAAGAGTAATTTTACCCTTTTGCCCATCTAATAAGATATGACACCTGAGTTCCGTTCCCTATCATGTGTGTAACACGAATTTGTTTCGGCTATTTAGCTCCTGCATAAGCTACAAGCTTATAACCCATGCCGACAGATTGAAATTATATGTTTCTGAGACGATATTTCATGTAACATGTTTATGTAATAATTTTTTCGACTGCTAGGGGCTTAAATGTAAGCTATGTATTTCTTATTTCACTTTTCACATGAGCTACATGATTATAAACCATGCCAACAGATTCAAATAGTATATTTCCGAATCGAAATTTCAAGTTACAGGTTTATCCGATAATTAATTCGACTGCTAGGAGATTAAATTTAATCAAAGTATTCCTTATTGCACTAGAGGGTCTTATAAGAGCCCATGTATAGCCGAGCCTATGTATAGCCGCCATCTTGTGCAATCGCCCATAGCCGTCACCCTTCTCCATAAAAGTCCGTGTATAGCCGGCATCCTGCACAAACGCCCCCTAGGCCGTCTCATAACAGCTGCAGCCATCCTGCGCAAGCGACGCTATGCCGTGTATAGCCACCATCTTGTTCAATTGGCGTCGGGAAGGGCATCTTGCTGTAAAACTACGGGCAGTCCCTTCAAGATAGCGAAAGTAAGGTTAGATTCGCTCTCTTATGCAAAATCCGCAAATCGGCATTTCTCACCTACTATACTAGGGGTAAATCACCTTGCATTAGAACGTGCATTGCTACACTAATAGACCTCGTGTGCTGACTCAGCTAAAAAAGTGCTGAGTCATTTCCGCGATTTGAACTGTCTTTGCTCCTCTACTGTCTCATTATCTTAATAACAGCAGTTTACGTAAATTCTGATATGATAAGTTTGATGAAGAAATATTCACTATACTTAAATTAATGTTAAGTTATGCCTTTCAACAGTCACAATTATCCACAGAATCCTCCCAATCCTTATGAATTACAATCGCAAATACAACTTGTAACATTCGCTTAGCTCATCTCAATTGATCAGCTGATGGGTTGGCGCGCTTTCCACAGTACGACCTGTATATTATGAAGGCACTGATCAAACCCAAACCTGATTTACATTTGCTAACCACTAACGGATTTAAGAAGAGACAAGGAATAGCAGTGAAGTATCCCATAGCAGAAGTAATTACTTACATGTGTAGTGTTATCGCTGGGACTTAGGCAAGCAATTTAAATTATATCTGCTTTTTTTCCTAATCGGCTTGCCCCAAGACATGCAGTCTGCTTGTTCGCGACATGGTCGCCGGATGCGCTAGGACTTAGTAGTTAGCAGAATTAATACTCACAGACTCTACTCTAAGGGGGATGTGGATTTGACCATTGACTTCAGTCGAGAAATCTCTGTACTGAAATCAACTAAATTATGCTTCTTTTGGGTTCGCCTACTGATTGCGAAGTTTGTTGGTGTGTTTTACATATGTGATTGTGTTGTCCTCCGTGGCTGAGATTTTTATGACAATGTTTTCACTAAATTCTTACGTTTAACTGTCAACAAGACGACAGCCATCTTGTTATAGTTTCTTGTTTGTCGTTGATTGTAAAATTTCTCCTTGAAAGGTATACTGTGTTAGTTAACACCACCTAGGTGTCCTTTACACCGACTAAGGAACGGTAGCCATGTTTTGTTAGTATTCAAGCATCGTACATTTTCCAGTATGATTTTCAACGTTTAAGTTACTGGAATGAAAGGATATAAGAATGTTTAATCAACTGTATCTGAACTAAAGCACGAAAATAATCATCAAGCAGGTAGAAGAAAATGCCAGTATTAGAAAGGGAGTTAGACAAGGTTGTCCCCGATCAACGTATTTATTTAATACTAGCTGATGTACCCGTGCTTCGCTACAAAATTCTACATTGCACACATCATTCTAGGTTAAGTAGTGTACACGTTGTAAGCAAGGTTGTATTGCATAGCTCTTAACGTTACCCTAGAAATGCGACGGGGAGGTCACCAAAGTCTTCTCATATGAAGACTGGGTTAGGGAACTTTCATTGTAATGTTAGGCCCGCTTACCTACCATCAGTCACAATCAGGTTGGGAAGCTTTCATTATAATGGCAGACACTCACTTCTACCTGCCTTTTTACATCCTCAGAAAGATTGTCTTAGTGGTTTTTCCCAACTGAAATTAACATACGTCATTACAATGATGTCGGTAGGAACGGCGCCATTAAAAGCAATGCTATTATATGAAATACTCGATCAAATGAAAAACCGAACATTTTCTGACCTTCAACGAAAAGTTCTACGCCACTGATCTAACAGTCCAAAATTCCTGAGCTGGAATGGCCAAGCCGCAGACAGCCGTGGTCCGTGAACACTCTTCGTTTTCTCGGTGGGTGCGATGGTGGTCGAATAGTGGGAGAGTCCCAGGGCGAAAATTATTCCCTTTTACTAATCTGTTTCCTAGGAGTAGTCGATGAGTCGGGAAATCTCAATTCACTACACTGGTGGCGGAAAAATCTATCTGACTTGGAGGAAAATTTCCTCTCCAAGCCACAGGAGAACAATTTTCACTGCTAATTTGGAATAAAGTGAATATAGAATCTAATAAAAGTGAAGAGGGAGAAGCTTTTCTTAAGAAACGGCTCTTTTCAGGGTTGAAGTTTGTGTTATTTAGTGAATTGTGGTGCTATAATTTGGAATATGCCTAATTATCATTCTAGTCCAGGCCATAATACTACTACTACTAATAAGTAAGCCTCTGCCTTAGGCCTAAGTGTGCAACTGCTCATTCAAAACAGCGCGTCATAGTAGGAACCGAACAGGTGGAATACTATGATGAACCAGTGTGTTACGTATCAGCAGTATCAGAAAATGTATGAACCAGAGGAATGAAATGCTAAAGGAGAAAGATTTCAAACTCCCCAGCTCTTTTCCGCCAATATTCAGTCAGTCTGTTATACTCGGTACACAGTAGTAATCCCATCTATCGGATATGAGTGGCGGCATAAGGGACGAAGAACATCACAACAAACAATGGTCAATGTAATGATATTGCTGATCAATGTTATACGCTTTCGACATTTTAGGCCTTCACATTTAGTTTTCTTCTGACTCTGAAATACCACTGTTATCACAGTCGGTAGGTAAAACTGAATGATATATAAAATGATCGGAAATTATATTCTCTATAACATTTCTTACGTAGTACTTTTCGATAGGGCCAGTAACATAGGTATTTAAAAATTAAATTTTGGGCACCTCCCCGTAAAATACATTTTCATCCAGCTTAGCCTGTAGTTTTATTCCCAATTCTCTATACCGATTTTCATTAAATTATGTTAACCCAATTTCTCGTGGCTCGGCGTTGATATGGACTCAGAAACAAAAAAAAAAGTATGAATATTTCTGTTATCACAGCTGGTACGGTAAAAATGTATGACAGAAATGGTCGGAAATTCAATTCAATAAAACTTTAGTTATGTAGTATTTATCGATAGGACCAATAATAATATAAATATTGGAGAATTAAATTTTAGGCCAACCCCTAAACTATCATTTCATTCAGCGTGAATTAAATTATTTATAGCCTAGATTGTAGTGGCCCATCCACGGACTTTACATACCGATTTTCATTAAATTCTATTCAGCCGTTTTCTCGTGATGCGTGTACATACATACATACATACATACATACATACATACATACATACATACATACATACATACATACATACATACATTTATATCTTCATGAACGTCAACAATGTGTGAAAGCTAATAATGTAATCGTTCCCTCGTGGCGTCACGTGAATAGGGGAGTCCCTCAAAGCTCTGTACTCCGACCTTTTTTTTTATTGCACTTTTTGTGAATGGCGTATCATCGAATTTAAGACATTGCAAATACTGCAGTACGCTGACGACATTCAACTCTACACAGACTCTACAGCACAAGACCTTCAGGAAAATATGGACTTACTAAACATTGGCTTACAGACTGTTAGTAAATGGTCTGCTGCCCACGGCCTTCAAGTGAACCCTACAAAGTCACAAGTAATCCTTCTTGGCCATCAAAATCAAATTGCAAGTATTAATAAACGTCCATTGCCGAGAGTAATCCTTCAGAATGTTGCAATTCCTTTTGTACCACAAGTGAACAACCTGAGCGTTATCATGGAAGAACGCATGATTTGGTCTGGACATATCTTACATATCTGCCAAGAAGTTTTATCTGCTCTTCATTCTTTGTATAAATATATATTTCCACTAAAACTGCCTGGGTCCATAAGAAGTAGTCCAGCCAAGTCTTATCTATTTGTACACAGCCTGGAGCCGTACTGGTATCAAGTAGTCCATCCAGACGTTATCTACTGATAAACTGCCCGGAATCATAACAAGTACTCCCTCCCTGTTATCTGTGATTGGCTGTTGATTTCCTCCACTCCAAACTTCTAACATTGATTTTATCTGTGGTAAGCAGATGTCGAAGACTTGGAGCACGTCGTCAATCTTCTTGGTGAGCTTGAATTTTTCACAGCTATGCAGATCAACCGAACACAAAATGCTCTTTAATATTTAAGAGTTAATTCTCGAAATAGTTACGAGTTACCTAGCAACACTGGTTATTGAAGCTGGACATGAGACATCAGAAGCGTCGTTTAATAAACAAATAGCTTGTTGGACATGTTGTCCAATTTCACAGCAGGAGAATGATGTCCAAAAAAACGAAAATCCGGTTTTTATAAAATCAGATTTAAACACACGAACAATATACTGAATAAAATGGAACTGCGATTTTCAGAGTAATATCTAAGAACAAGGAACAAATAGCATATCTGGGAGTACATTGTTGGTTATCCACTCTATGCTACGGCGAAACGTCGAATAAAACATCAATCATCGTTGTGTGATATGGCAGATGGGCATAATGGAATCTCTTGTGACGTTCGAGAAAATGAACACGAGTGTGATGAGGCAGGATTGTTTGAAATGCGTGCTCCATATTCACCTTGGAACTACAGTGGATTGTCAACTAAATGTAGGTCCATAATTTTCTATGTCTAAGGTTTGCTATCTTCGTTACAGGTTGACACGCGGCGATTGACATCGACGGAGAACCAATGGGAATTAGCTGTGAATGTCCACCAAGAAAGAAGATCATGTGATAGCAGTGAAGTTGAGCAGCTTGTTTCGGTGACTTCTGTACATCCACCAGTACACGGTAATGAAACTCTCATACACACTCGGTATCCCTTAACTCAAAGCAGTAGGACCCCAATGTTTGTGGGCGGTTATCAGCTAGGGAGCGTGCTCGTGTTAGTCTCCTACCTGTTCGATTATGTAGACTGGATTACGCGTTATGATATTCCTGAGAGGATTGGAATTAGGGCAATGTATCGGTGAAATTTGGTGCAAATTGTGAAAAAAAATCCAGTTTTTAGTTTTTTATGTTCTCATAAAGGTTATACCTTGTACTTTATTTTTGAGCTTTGTTTTATTTAAATATAAGCCATTTAAAGCCCTTAGTGGCCATTTAAATGACCCGGTGCAAGTGGGCGTTGCCTCCCATCGACACTATTCTCATGAATATCTTTCGTTTTTCGTAGATTTTGAATTGAGCGTGCGGGTTGAATGTAAGAAATTTTGTTGCTGTGGGTCTTTATGTTGGCTGTTCTGATGGACTAACGATATATCGAGTGGAATTGGCGCTTATTTCAAGGATGGAGCTTGTCCGTGTGTTGAATGTAAACAAAGAGTTGTGATCTTACGTTTTGTGTTTATCAATCGTGTTTTAGGCCTACTCTGCTTTTCTGTAATTTCTTAAATGTTACATTTGTAATAAGTGTATTATAAATGATCCATAAACAATAACAGTATCTACTTAGTGCAAGCAGCTTAGTTTTTGAGGTTTGAATTTGTGAGGTTGTGTTATTATCAGTGTACATAATGGACAGAAGATTTGAGAATTGTAGTCGCCGGAAGAAACGACCTAGTAAAGTGTTGGATAAATTGAAACAATTACATTTCTAACAGGAATAAGAATGTAAGTACTATTTTACTAGATCAAGTAGGGGAAGTTAAAATCCCCACACCAAATATTGTGCCCGGGGAATGCATAATGTAATTTGGGATAAGTATCCGAAGGAAGTGCTTATGTCAAATGAAGAACTGGAGATTGCTGTAACATCAGCAATTGCTGAATTCAACATGGGTTGTGAAGCAAGTGAGAAACTAAAAGCTAGTGTTAGGGGTGTTAAAGTTAGCAACTCAAGACAGAAAATTAGTGTAATGAGGGACAAGCGTAGAATTGACCACAGTGGAGTGTCTGAGTGACAAGGGTTAAAAACAGCCCGAAGGAAACTAAAACTCTCTAAACTGCTAATGAGGCCAGGAAGAAGGCAGCAGAAGGTCCAACACATGGTGCTGGGGAGTTTTAAGTCAACTAGTTTCAGGTATTGGACTATTGTTCATCTCCAAAATTTCAACATCTTTTTCCTCAGAATTTATATTCCAGCACTTTTCAAGATTCAAAATGCTCCTCATGCCACAGTTTTCAATCAAATAATAACAAACGGATGTGCAAATTTTAAAATACATGCAATAGTTCAGTGGCAATCTAGTTTTTTCTCATCATGATCATCATAAAATATATTTTAAAAGTTAAGCCTATGTGAAATAATTTGTTCCTTTCAGTGTAATTAAAATTTGTCAAAACCCACACATCACTTCTTTTATATTGGTCTTTTAAAACCAAGATCAAATTTTAAGCCAGATCTGTTGAGCCGTTTGGCATGAGGAGCATTTTATAAATACATCGAAAATTGTTAAAAATATTGATAAATTTATGAATATCTCAAAAACTGTTACTGAGAGAAACTTGAAACTTTGTATGTTGTATCATGCTGATACTGATATTAAATGATCAAAATGCTAAGGTGATAGGGATGAAAACTGTAGATTTTAGGATTTTCACAGATGCATTGCCTTAATATAGGGAACGAAGAACAATAGAAACTGTAGTTGTCAGAATAATGGAGGCAACAATCCGCCAGTGAGCAAGGCAGGTGTGTACTCTGCCTCTCCTACAGTTTAATTTGTATATAGCGCAGGCAATATGGGATATAGCAAAGTAGCCATTGTTCTGGAGGAAATCGAAGAAATCCTAAATAAGAGCAGTGGAACGTAGTAGATAAAGTCAGGTGAAGCAGGTGATATTTGGCTAGGAATTGTACCGATTAAGGAGGTGGAGGAATTTGTGGAACTAGGAAGTAGCATAACCAATGACAAAAGAATCTAGCAGGACGTACATCGAAGGATAGGATTTGCTAAGGGAAGCCTTCTTGCAAACGAAACGTTCCACTCACAATGAATATACAATTCAGGCCGTCGTTTGTGGAAGTATTTGTCTGAAACGAGAGACTGCATTGGATATAAACATGATAAGCACAGAAATAGAGTAGAGGCCTTCGAAATGTGGTGTTACAGAAGAATGCTTAAGGTGAGTAATGGAAACTCGTGTTCTTGCCTTGAGGGCGTGCAGTTTATTCCAGCAGCACTCCTAGTAGAGGTGAGCATATTTAACTACATACCTGCTGTCCTGCCAACATTATGTTTCTCAAAGCAATGGCACGCTTGAATTGCAAGTAATTGCGTTAACAGTTACACTACGGAGCTTAAGGTGAGATTGGACGATCATAGCATAAACGAAGAGTAGGCGACTGGAGGGCGATATGGAATAAGCTTAGGGTTTTGACAGAGAACAGGAACAATGTGCAGGGTGCGGTGGGAGGGGATGTTCCGAAAGACAGGTACGCTAACTTTTTCAGGGGAAGGAAACTGAGGGAAAATAGATCAAGTCAAGGGAAGTTTTCACTAGCGCATCCGTGAGGCACCGCTGGCACAACACAGAGGGAAAGAGGGGGAATTGAAAGTGTTACAGGAAGTAGGGAGATCAGAGAAAAGGGAAACGTAGAGTAGAGGGCGTGAAACAGGATCACGAGAAGGAGAAAATTGAGGATGAAGTAGGATCTGCGAGCATCGAAGAAGATTAGGGAGACTAGTAGGGGAGGGGATCGAATGACGTGGATGTGGTCGAGGTTCTGGTCATTGAGGGCTCTATAGTTAGGCTCGGGAGAAGTGCGTGGAGGAAAGGGAACCGAGGTAGTGGAATTAGGTTAAGTCAGAGGTTGACGAAAGGGGAGGGCAAGGATTATGTGGTAGGTTCTATGTTGGCACGAACAACGTACGACAAGCAGGAATAACTACCGACATAGGGTGGGATCTTGTTATGAAGCTGAAGGGGGATAGGATTATTGTTAGTGGGATACATTTGTAGGAGGGATGTTGAGTGAAGGGGTACTTTAAATGAAACTAAGGAGTAGGTATGTGTGAGACTGAGAGTGAGATTTGTAGTTCGGGTGTGTAAGTCAGGGGTTTGTTTATAAGAGATATGGCGAGGACGTGAGTGTACAGGGACGAGGCAGTTGTAAGGTTGTAAGAAACGCAGTTGATATTTATTTATTAGATGTTATATAAAGAGTTGGATCGTGTCTAAGAAGTGACATAATGCTGCGGAAATTTCTTCCGGAACTGGAGTGTTTATTGTTTTATATGGATGAAAGAAGAATTTGTTATCTATCAAAAAGTTAAAGTTGAAAAACGTGTTCAAGAAGTGATATTTTCGGGATGTACTGACATGCATAGATTAATGCAGACGAGGAAATATTTGATCAGATAATCAGCGATGTGGGTAACGACAGACAGAATAATGTGATTGAAGCGAAAAAGTTAGTATGTAGATTAACGGTAATTGACAGAGAGAGGTGAACCTGCATTGGTCTCTTGGCGCAGGGAGTCCTTCATTTTCCTGTTCGTTGTGGCTCTTGCTTTTCTTTTGGTGACAGTTTCGATTTCTTTTCCTTTTGTGGATAAAGATGAGCGAGGAATCTTCCTGGCATATTTTTATCCCTTCGTCCCTGAACTTCTCTACCCAGAAGTTTGAAATGAGCAGAGACCTTCTTCTCGTCTCCTGTAAGACCACTCTACCGGAATTAAACGTGTTGAGTAAGATTTATCATTTCCTCTCACTTCAAGCTGTCCCTGACTTTCAAACAACGAGGAAGATTTTAATATGGTACCCGGGCTGTATCGAAAATTATAAATTCCTTTGAAGGATGAAAATCTAAGAATGTTTCTTGTTTTTAGCATTCTGGGTATCCATAATCAGCACTAAGTTGTGGGAGAGCCTTAAATCTCACTGCTCGGTGAATGCGGGGATGGTACCTATTTGTAAGAGTTCCCTCACCAAGTGACAGTTCATACGGTTTTCTGCTCATTACTGCAGGACAGGAGGAGCAGACCACTGTTAGCTGTGTTCCAAACAGAACGGTTCACACGTGACTCTCCTACGGAAGACTTCTAATACACGTCACCACCAGCGAACCATGTCCTATTAGTTACAGACATTTCCTCAGCTCAGAAATCGGAAATTCATGTTCCCATTTTCTTTCAGGTTAGACCGAATATGAAGTTTTCGATGTTGTACATTATTTAGTGGGACGATCCAGATCTTGCTGTAAAACCAAGGTTACTGCCGGTAAAGCTGACATCTGGAATGAATGCCCTGAGTGAAAGAGAACTAAGATACAATATGCCCGTTGCTGTATAACCCAGCTTTGAAAATACCAGTAGCGTGCATTGTGGGTATGCAGGCTAAGCCGGACTTTTCCGTTGGACTTGAGAAGCAAAGTAAGCAGTAATGCAATTGTAAAATGCAACAATTTGTTTTATCGTGTCAGTTGACAATACTATTTTTTAAATGATAGCAGTTTGTGCGGCACGGTTTACTGCAGTATGCAGTAAGTGTATTCTGCAGAACGAATTTCTGCATTAGCGAGGTTACGCGACACACCTACCACTTGGCTTGCCCACGGTTGAGCTCAAGGTGACGCATGCGTAGTAACCGCGCCAGTAATTGAGCTTGGTAAGCCGACAACTCAACGCTGCCCGGCTTGATCGCATGGCATGGTGTAGCAGTGTGAAGCAACTTTGTTCGGGTTTATGATACGTTTATTTATTTATTGTGATTTGGCTTATTGCTGAAACAGCTCTTGCGAGTGATAACTGACAGCAGTGAAGAACGTTTTAAAAGTACGGATATCCAGTTCATTTTAGAATTGAAAATTAGCTTTCCTTAAAAGTGACGGTGTGAGAAAACTTGTCTACTAGTAGATACCAGCGTCGTTGTGGACCATGTGGCGTGTTTGCAGGGGCGAACGTTCTAATGATTTTCATAATAATAACATGCAACGTGGACAGTGCTGTGTCGTGAGTGCGTAATTGTGTATTTACGTAGAAGTATTTAGTGAAATATACGGTAATTTCTTATTAGTTTCAACTATCGTAATATTTGCGATGGCTGACTATTTGTGTGATTGAACAACTGTTGGACAAACCGTTTCGTTTTCGGAGCTTATGTGAGAAACTAGAAATTATTCAGTCTGGAAAACCTTCTCCAGATATGCCCAACCTTAAAGGGACGCATAAAAATAAAAGTCAAGAGTACGTTCGTCATTTCCAAACTTCACAGTACAGTAAAACAGAATGGATTGCTGGAAGTTCCGAATTTAATAAACTGTTTTGCTGGCGATGTTTACTCTTTGCAAGAGATCGAATTGTTTGGTCTGACACTGGTTATGATAATCTGAGTAACTCGCACAATGCCATTCAAAAGCATGAGAAATCGCTGTCACACATTTCTGCACTATTACAGCTGAGAACGTTTGGAAAATCTAGAACTGATATTCAGCTTGATGCTCGATTGCTTGCAAGCGCTGTACAATATAATGAGACCGTTCGAATAAGCAAAGAGGTGCTCAAGCGATTAATTGATGTTGTGTGTTTTCTAGCTACTCACGAATTACCATTCAAAGGACATTCTGAGGGTAAAGATTCTTTGAATAGGGGTGCTTATTTCGGTGCATTGAACTTACTCGCCACTTACGATGCGACGTTAAGTACACACCTAGAAACATCGACCGTGTTTCGCGGAACTTCAAACAGGATACAAAATGACTTAATAAGGGCAGTCAGTGGTGTAGTTTTGGAAAAAGTGAAGTCAGAAATAAAACATGCTATTTTTGTTGACCTTCTTCTTGACGAGACTTCAGACATTATGAATTTGTCTCAACTATCAACCACTCTGATATACGTTGATTCTGAAAGTGGTAAAGTTCACGAAAGTCTCAATTCTTTTCATTGATGTTAGCGCAGATCGAACAGCCAGTGGTTTTGCTTGAACATGTGAAAAACATCGTTACTGAGTTTGACTTAAACTACAGGTTGGTTGCACAAACGTTCGACGGAGCAGCTGTGATGGCCGGCCACAAAAGTTGACTAAGAACCAAAGTACAAGAACTCTTTCCGAAGGCCATATTTATCCATTGCTTTAGTCACAAGCTTAATGTGATTTTGTCACAGTCAGTTTCCTGCATCAAGGAATGTAGAATATTTTTTCAGACCTTAACGGGGTTAGGATCATTTTTCTTTGCTAGGGGCTTTACGTCGCACCGACAGAGATAGGAGTTATGGCGACGATGGGATAGGAAAGGCCTAGGAGTTGGAAGGAAGCGGCTTAATTAAGGTACAGCCCCAGCATTTGCCTGGTGTGAAAATGGGAAACCACGGAAAACCATCTTCAGGGCTGCCGATAGTGGGATTCGAACTTACTATCTCCCGGATAGGATTATTTTTAACAAGTCCTCTAAACGATCTCATGGACTGAAAGAATTTACCGCAAAAAGGACAACTAGAAATGCTCCAACACGGTGGAATTTTTTATCTCGTCTTGTTCACACAGTGAAAGAACATCGCACTTCATTCCTTGAATTATTTCGGAATGTTTTAGATGAAAGCTCAAACTGGGACAGTGAAACAGTAGTAGCGGCACACTGTTTAATGAAATTTCTAACCAGCACTGAAACTTCCTTTTTGTTACAGATTTTTAGCGACATTTTTACCTTCACTGATATCCTTTTCAATATCCTTCAATCCAAACATTCAGACGTCCTATATTGCTCCCAGAAAGTTCAGGAAATCAAAAGAGGGATACTAAACCTCAGGAATAAGTGCGACGTAATTTGGGCAGAGACTCTGGTCTATCATGGTGTCGAAGACTCTCTACCTACTAAACGACAATGTCGGGAAAAAGATACAATAATATCAAGGAAATGCCTTTACCACTCTATTTTTCACAACATTATTGTACAATTATACGAACGATTTGGGTCATTAAACCAATTACAGTTTACTTCCTTGTTGGATCCCCTGAAGTATGAAGTGTACAAAGCTACTTTTCCTCATTCCGCTTTTGAAAATCTTAAACTGTCCTACAAAGACTTGTTTGATTTTGTCCGATTGAAGAATGAACTTACCGTGCTGTATTCTGGTCAATACCCTCATCAGTAAGAGATACAGCCCTGCCTGAAGTGTATAAATTGGGTGTACTTGTAGTAACTGTTCCAAGCACAACATTGTCAGTTGAAAGATCATCTTCAGCTCTCAGAAGGATTAAGACTTATCAGAGGTCAACACAGAGTCAAGAGCGGCTTTCAGGCTTGGTAGTTCTGTCCATAGAAAAGGAAGTTCTGCACCAACTGAAAAGCACAGACACATTTTATGATAATGTCATCACAACATTCACAAAACAAGAGAGACGACTAGATTTCACCTTCAAGTAGACTCAAAGCAACCAAAAATCTTGTGGAGGGACATAATGCATAGTTTTGTTAGTAGTAGAGCATGCAGTGGACAATAGAAGAACTTCTCACAAACACGTAGCAAATAAGTTACTATCATTTTTATAGGCCTTTGTGTACAATGTAATAAGTTATGCATGATACTGTTGCAATAGTGTCAGAGGCATTTCAATTTGGATTCTATGCTGAAGGGTGAAAAGTGTAACAGGACAGAGAGTTTTCGGATACATACATAAGAGATCAAAGAGTTTTAAAACTGAATAGTGACTGGTGATACATGAAAATGACGTGATTTCTACTAATCTATGCACTTTGATGTAGGAAACTGATTAAAATAAAAAAAATTTAGACAAAAACGAAACAATGACACGTTTGTCTTCTTTTTTTGACGGATTATGCACTGTCATTGGGAATAAATAAACTATTTATATACATCTCAATTGCAGCTTTAAACATTATATCGATTTTTTAAATCTATAGATGTGATGTCACTAGATATTTTTTGTTTCCTGAAAAGCCAAGGATTTGACATGATACCGTACGCTCTGGTTAGAAGTTCTTCAATTTTCATGAGATTACACATAGGTAAGTCTATATGGTTACAGCTTAATGTACGTTAAATTATACTTCCTACGTCCGGTAATTAGTACGTCCTACTTTGGACAGCATACCCACTTTTCAAAACCACCGCACACCACTGGAAAATACAGCAATATGTAGTGATATCAACTGAAATTACCTTCAGTAGTCATCAAAACAAACCTTATAGGTTTTAAGCTTGTCATTCTTTGTAGAAGGATCTAAGTTAAAATGTAACTTTCTTTCACCTTCAAGAATGATAAAACAAACCAAATACACCGATCTGGAGCAGCATTGTCATAAAGAGTAATGTTCCACACGATAACAACAAACCTTTACACCATGAGAGAAGCACATACTTTTACCAAACCTTGGTACAGACCTGTTTTTATACATAACCGTATTTTGAAGCAGACACTGCTGTGACCGTGAAATAATTTTGTCTCGATTTGATTTAAACAGACTCTGATAGATTTTTCAGGATTATTGTTTACCAGAAATTAATTAATTTGTGCGGTTTCTTTCTAGGTAATTCCACGACTCAAATTATGGAGCCAGTCACAACGTCCACTACTACGCCACCTACAACTACTACTACAAAGCCAATTACATGCCCTCATTCAGGTGAGTTAAGGAGATCATCCGTCAATGGTGTAAGAGGGACATGTCTCTCTTGGAGAGTATTCATTAATGGCTCTCACACTATTTGAACAGAAACCACTCATTCTCTCAAGAGATGATCTAATTCTTACATATGAATACATTTCCTTCGATGGGAAGAATAAACAAAGATAAGTGTAATCACAGAAAAATCTTAAAAACAAATCTCTTCGACCATTTTCGACGCACTATTTATGGAGGGATCAAACATAAGTAGAAAATAAACGTAGAGATTTTCAATTCGCCATTCATTGACATGATATGTAAGTAAATAGTATTTTTTTCTAACCAGGCGAGAACTTTACACTCCACGACCTACGAACTTCCCACAACACAAACGTTCCACAGATAAAGTGCTCACCTTGTAGTTACTGTGTAGGTGTTTGCTTGGTGCAGCAGTCTGCAGAACGAGTGCACGAGTAAAGAGAATGTGATAAACTTGTTGTAGGAAGAGAAACGAGAGTGTCCGAAGTGAAGGCGAGACCCGGTGAGTGTTCCATAGCTGAGCGACGTATCGTAGCCCCACTATCACAACTGTAGGCTTTTATTAGAGAGGTCGTGGGTTCGACATCCGTCAAGGTGATTCCGTGGCTCCTCGGTTTTGCACGAGACAAATATCTGTGTGTGTACATTTAGTACCTTTACACGTTTATAGCACTTTCCTAGGGTGACGTTATCTGAGTTTGTGTCATGTTGTATGGGAGGAAAACAATCAAAAACTACTCCATAGGAACCACCAGGGATCCATACTTCCTTACTTTCAGTTTCCAAGTTAAATGCAATACATCCACAACCTAGCAAATAGCCCCCATGATGTGCTGAACTCTGGATGTAGGCTCGTCTCCCTCCTCAGCTTCTAGATGATGTAAGGGAGCTGCTAACTCCACGTATTTATTTACTAGCACTCGAACAGCAGATTGCAATGGAATACTCCAAGAATTTACGGCTCAGTTCACATAACGGTGCTGAATGTGGTAAGTGATGGGAACTCGTGTCCTTGCAGTTCTTTTCAGAAGCACTCCTAATGGAGGTGACCATATTTAACTAGATATCCGCAGTCCTGCCAACATTACATTTCTCAAAGCAAGGGCACACTTGAATTGCAAGTAATTGCGTTAACCGCTACACTACGGAGCTTAACCCGGACAGAATGTGAACTACGGTACAGTAAAACACTGTGACTGAAAAATAACGAAACCCGTTGTTAATGATGTCTCCCTTTTTGCTGCGCTATCAGAAAAGTAAAATGACTGCTTTGTTCCTCCTGTAACGTCTCCGCGATGAGATATGGACATAGCATCTCTCAGGTCTGCAACTAACAATCACTTCCACTATTATCCTTTGTAAGTTGTTAGCCCACCCACAATGAATTCTGAATCCCCGATGTCTGTTTTAATATCCACAAAAATTAGATTATCCCCGACGATCCTAGATGGAACTAGAGGCAAGTATTCCAATATGGTGTTTAAGTTGTTACTCTAGAGAACGTGGTGTGTGGTATCAAAGCCCTTTGTCATGGCCAACCATGATGTTCCTTGCAGGTGACATTCAGCTGTTTATCATGTGAAACTTACAGTGGCCTATAATCACAGCCGTCTAACGTTTTCTCAAATAAAATAACTCTTATTGAACGTAAAGAGTATTTAAACTTAAAGTATTGCCTCCTGGACTGAAGTTGGTAAAAAAGAATGACATTTTGTCCCTGTTCAAATTTATGACTCCTGAAAAATAAGAGTGGTTGAGGAAAGTTGTAGATGCCTTCCGATGACTTTAATGACTTGGAGAAATATGTAAGTGACAGTGGAGGAAATGAATCACTGAATCTGTATGATATCTCATTTACCAACCAATTTCTCTATAACGTTTAAAAATCTATTTTGGTGGTTCGTTATTTCATGCACAGAAAAAGGAAGTAAATTTAGAATTTTCGTGAATGTCCTACTGCAGAAGTGTATTTTGTTATGCTTTAAAGTTCTTTCAGATAAAATATGCAGTTAAGAGTTACAGCAAATACTCATTAAGTCGGAACTTAGATTTGAAATATATTCTTGGACTAACGACTTACTGTAAGACGAGTCTTTGCTTATTAAATATATGTACTAAATAAACAATATTTCGAGTTAAAGTAAACACCTACTAACCCCAGGAAAGAATTACACTAGTAATATAACTTCAAAATAATAGCCGATATATATGCATGTTCGGTTGACAGAGATTCTGAAACTTTGATCGTGTTTTTCTCAGAAATTCATTTTCTGACTTAAGTCGTATGTGAACGAATGGAACGAAACTTGTAATTGCTACAACTTCTCTTACATCTCCTTTTTCAGTGAACATAACGTTAACGCGGATAACTGTTTACATCCCCCTAAAGAGAGTTATTCTTTGTGAAGACCCTAAAGTCACATGCACCCTCTCACAGAACGGTTACACACCAGTGAAGCATTTCCCGCAATGTTCCAATTTGAATTTCACAAACAAAATGATGATCAATATTACGTATGAAAAGAATAATTATCAAGACATTTTTCTGAAGTATTCAATAAAGAGGCACGTGAACCTTGTGAAGTTTATTATATACATAGGAAACTTGCTGAAATTCGAATTATAGGTCATCTCTCAGTCAGTCATTCCATTCTTCCCTCGCGGTTCCTTGGGCACGTGAAGAACATGTGGGAGCACTTTATAGACCTTGAGGTAGAAGTTCTCCATTTATCTCTTGCGCTCGGTAACTCTTATTACTTTACTTGGTACAACTGCAGATGCCTTTCCGATGAGTGGCACAATATGTGCGGGTTCAGGACGTTCTAAGAGAATATGACTTGGCCTTTGATTTCTTTCACAGTATTCTCATAATTCGTCCTGAGAACGGCGGTTCTTCCAAAGTGTGGATGCCGTTGATCAGTGCTGATGTTCTCAGTTTTACTGACTGTCATATGTGCTCCTGTTTTGTGTAAGTGCTCGTTTATTCTACACTAATGTATAACATGGGCCTCGCAGGCCAACACAAAACAACTGCATTTTGTGACTAATCAAGGCGTAATGAGGTAGAAATACTCATAAATGCAGTGTTGCCAACCGCTGAGATGTAACTTTTAAAATAGTGCAAAATAATGTCTCGTGTAATTTAACGAAAAGTAGTACAAATGATGAAGTTAGTATTTGTCGTTCACTTTTAAGAAATCCAATGTGGACCAAATTTTAGTGGTTCTATTGCTCGCAACTATTGGAAATACCGTACATAGTAGAAACTTTGCAGGTGGCTCCAGAGTTATTAATAGTAAGCAAATGGAGATGGCAACAAAACAGGGGAAATGCAACTAAATTCAAGAGGAAGTCATTAATACATAGTGCGTCTTGCGTTATGTCTTACTGCGCTTGAAGACACTGCCGCATGTTTCGTACACATAACCGATCATCTTCAGGTAGCCATTTAGAGCAGTCGGAGAAGGCTGTCCGAGGAAAGGACACAAATGCGACTCATAATTTGTTTTTATGTGTGGTATCAATCTTCAGTATTACTTCTTGATAAAAGTAAAGTAAGTTACAGAGATCGATGACATTTCTCCAGAGAAGGGACAATCAACGCGGACAGATGTCTCTATAAAAATCCCGAATCTGAACATAAATCAGCAAGAATAGGAAATAATTATATTCTATACAATGTTAAAGAAATATCAACTGAAAGTTAAGAATGGAATGCATTGCCTTGGATTCCCTTCTTTTTAAACCAAATCACCCAGTGGTTTTCGGCACCGATTAATCATCACGACTTACCGCCACTTTGCCTACCGAAGGTCATTTGAGTGAAGGACCTTAAATGATCGTGCTACTGCTGCCAGTGCAATGTTTGAGTGGAAGAAGGAGCATGGACGTTGATATTACTCGAGCTAAAGGTTACAGAAGGAAGTATGTTTAGCTATGAATCGTTACAAGTGAACGTTCTCTTATTAGGAAGCATTTACCTCAGAAAAAAGAAGATCACTTGGCATATCATGGTCTGGTTTCATGTTTGTTCCCTGTGTGTTCAGCTGGATCCAGCCCAAAGCAATGTATGCTGGACTGAACGTCACCCCTGGTGATATAATTGCAAACATTCTAATTCATATCATCATACAATTAGAGCAGGCGGGTGTAGGAATCATTGGTTTCAAGTCACATGGTAGCCAGTAGAATAAAACGTTATGGAAATCGTTAGGAATACCCGGCAACATAAAGAATCTAATATGTCCAATTTCCAGTCCAAGTTACTCAGCTGAAAACTGGGCATTTTCAGACGCGCCACACATATTTGAGTATCCATGACCAAGCACAGGAAATACGACGGTGATGTTGTTGATTATTCATTTTTCACATCTCCGGAATACGAAGGGAGATGGCTGTTTCCAAGACAGCTAAATCATCTCGAAAATACTCCAAACGGTCGAGCTCCTGAAATGAGCTGCACAAATCAGTTTATCACGTAGATAGAAGCACTGGTCCGCCTGCTGGGCAAGATGCTTACGGCGTCCCGTTGGTCGAAACAATTTTTACCATCACAATGTTGGCCAGCCGGGTGGGAGAGGTGCTGGTAGATTCCGTACAAAAGCTTGGATTAATTACAAACCTCACAACATAGCTCATTTAGAGTGAGGGCGAAGTTGAGCCATGAGCAAATCACTTGCTGCTTTATGAGCGAAGTAGGCTGCATGTCGGCACCGCGTTTCACCCTCTCCTTTTCCGCTATCGTACCTCACGTCCTTCACTTCATCTCATTATCTCCTATTCTCTACGCTACGGTGTCTCCTGATCATGTCATGCAACAAAGAGTACGACAAATAATGAAGGATCGTCATTTTCACTCGTAGGATGGTCTAAAATATAAACGTGTGATGTTCTATCTGCCCACAGGTTACCGACTGTTTGGAGGTTTCAACTGTTATAAGACGTACCGTGAAGGAAAGAGTTGGAGTGACGCCAGGGAGCAGTGCAAGACAGACGGAGGCGGTCTCATGGTACTGGAAAGTGAACGGGAGAGAAACGAGGTGTTCCCTACAATGTTCGAGAGTGTGATCTGGAACCCCTGGATGGGAGTTTACAAGCCCGAAGGTGAAGATCGTTGGGTGTCTGTGAAAGGTGAGTTCTCTCTAGCTCTCTTCTCCTCATGAATTACCGAATGTCGGACGGAAGACATTTGTCATATTAAACAACAGAAGCCGACATTTAGCTGTAGTTAGCGATGTCACTGGCTGACGACCACACCGTATTGCCTATAATCAGGGGAGGAATGAATAAATCTTGCCCTCAGTAGCCCAAGCGGTAGGTCGCTGGCGTTCTGAGCCCAACTTGGCAGGTTCGATCCTCGCTCAGTTCGGTGGTATGTCAGTCTCATGTCCGTAGATTTACTGGGACATAAAATAAACCCTGATGGATAAAATTCCGGCACGTTGGCGTTTCCCAAACCATACGAATGTAGTTACTGGAACATAAAGTGAATAATATTACTTATGTCTAAATGAAGGGAAAGAGTCGTAAAGTGAGGGTATGAGGACATTCATCTGCAGGAGGGCGACGTTAATCCTTGAGCAGATATCTCGGTGTTCTTTGACAGGAGTAGGCTATGTGCTGCATCAAGGCGTGCAGGTTTATCACGGACGTCAACTAGAGAGTAGGACACACTGGGGTCGTGGTAGGGACTTCATCATTATAGACTGCTGTACCCTCGTTTGGTTCCACACCTCTCGTCTTTAAATAATTAGAAACTGAGTCCTGATCTCCTCTACTGCTCTTACCCTCGATGACCGACTCCATTATTCTCGCAGGTAACCCATCACCCTCCAATCACCTAACGCGACCCCAACACCGGAGTACCGCTTCATCAATGGAGCTTATGCATCACTTAGCATTTATCTTCTCATTCTGGGTACCTTCCTGTCATTGTTCCCACCCGGTGTTTCTAGACTTCATACTCGTTATTTCAATGTATATCAAAACTAACGTATGGACGAGATATCCAGAGTCCTCCCAGCTTGCACTCCCACACAGCGAAGTTTTCCTGAAAACAGACCGTTCCATCCCAGAGCTCACTGCATTAATTTTGCTGCACTTTGCTTCCTGGCAGAAGTTCCAGTTTTGTATCTCCGACCTCACATTCAGTTCTCGGAACTTTCTTCCCCACTGACATGACTTTATTCTTGGTAATAAAAAAAAAGCAAAGACTTCTCCGTACAGGCCACGAAGGCCCTGGGAGTGGTGGAAGGTAAAGGCTTCCACTATTCGTAACCTCGGCACTTGATGGGGTAGAGTTGTTAGCACTACGCCCGGCCGCCTTTGCCCCCAAGAATTAACCTGGTACTCATTTTTGGTCTAGGATGAGTGAACCTCAGGGCCATATGCACCTCCGGAAGTGGAAATCTAATTTCCTAAAATTTAAGACTTTCTGACGGGAATTCGAACCCAAGTCCTTACGGGTGAACCGAGTACACCTTTACGCCTCGGCCAGGGAGCCCCTTTATTCTTGGTAATGCCAATATTAATGTCGGACTCACTGCTCCTATTTTATTTTCCAACAAATTAGACGGCAGGCTTTCAGCTCTGTCTGCAATTAACACCAAAATGCTTACGACATTTCAGCATCCCTGGAGCTTTATACCTTCCAGTAGATGATCCTTGTAAACTATGAACAACAACATTGAAGATTTCAGCCATATCCCACCCCTGTAAGTACCTTGAATCAAGAACTCGTTCTACCATCAACTTTCAATGTCAACATAAGTGAGTGTTATTGCTCCCAATAATCTAGGCTTAATCCTATATTCTCCCAGTGTGGCTGACATCCTTCCCTGAAGTACTCTGTCATATGCCTTCTCTAGATCTACGAAACATAAACAATACTTGCTATTCATATCATAGCACTTTTTACTTATCTGACGAATACTGAAGACCTGACCATGAAAACCCCTCTGAGGTCTGAAACCACACTGGTCTCATCCAACACAGTATAAGACATTTATTGGTTTCTCCCTCCAAAAATACTAGTGAATACCTTGCCCGGTGCACGAAGGAATCACCATCATCAGTGTCGTTGAAGTACCTTGATGGTTCAAACAGTCCTCTTGCTTACAAATAGGTGCAATTACTGCTTTCGTCAAATCAGAAGGACCTTTACTAACTTTCCAGGCTCATCTTATTACTCTGTGAGCTTGGTTGTTCGCGACGTCAAGATGAATATTTCCTCTTCTATTCCTTCCACCTGTACCGTGCTATGAGTTCACCAGATTAACTCAGAACATTATTTTTTTCCCTTTTTCCCTCCGTACCCCACACACCGCCCATCCCTTTTCAACACTTGTTAAAAGCATTTGATTTTCTCCTATCCCTTCCTCATAATATCCGCTTACCGAAATATCATTATTTCCTAACTCTTCCTAACTCGCCCATTTCTACTTCACTTGTTATTTTTCCCCATTACGGTGGGTCGATAGATTAATATCGAATAACTTTTCTGTCACCTCTTTGCTTCCAAAGAATCCTGCACTGTCAAAACTAATTGGAAATCCTTTACTCCCGGAGGCTTGCTTAAAATATACTCAGCTCGGTAAATTATGTGAAGCAGGCCGCTCATCTACTTACACATACTCCAAGTGGGAGTCTCTCCTCTGACAGGTTAGCGACCTACGGTTGATTGTATAGTCCTCGCCTCTTGAGCACAAGGAGGGCCATGACTCAGAATATGTCCGAGGTGCCCAATACTACTCCTGACTCAAGGAGGGCCATGACTCAGAATATGTCCGAAGTGCCCAATACTACTCCAGACTCAAGGAGGGCCATGACTCAGAATATGTCAGAGGTGCCCAATACTACTCCCGACTCAAGGAGGGCTATCACTCAGAATATGTCCGAGGTGCCCAATACTACTCATGACTCAAGGAGGGCCATGACTCAGAATATATCCGAGGTGCCCAATACTACTCCCGACTCAAGGAGGACCATGACTCAGAATATGTCCGAGGTGCCCAATACTACTCCTGACTCAAGGAGGGCCATCACTCAGAATATGTCCGAGGTGCCCAATACTACTCCCGACTCAAGGAGGACCATGATTCAGAAAATGTCCGAGGTGCCCAATACTACTCCCCACTCAAGGAGGACCATGACTCAGAATATGTTCGAGGTGCCCAATACTACTCCCGACTCAAGAAGGACCATGACTCAGAAAATGTCCGAGGTGCCCAATACTACTCCCCACTCAAGGAGGACCATGACTCAGAATATGTCCGAGGTGCCCAATACTACTCCCCACTCAAGGAGGACCATGAGACAGAATATGTTCGAGGTGCCCAATACTACTCCCGACTCAAGGAGGACCATGACTCAGAATATGTTCGAGGTGCCCAATACTACTCCCGACTCAAGGAGGGCCATGACTCAGAATATGTCCGAGGTGCTCAATACTACTCCCGACTCAAGGAGGACCATCACTCAGAATATGTCCGAGGTGCCCAATACTACTCCCGACTCTCAGTACAACTTACTCGTCCCCTCAGTCGTTGCCCATAGTTCAAGTACTCGGACGTGACTGCAGTCACTCACACGACAACAGTACCCTGGGCTCATGGTTGGACACGAAACAGGTTCAACAACGAAGCAGCCGTCGAAAACGCCTTCGAAAAGTTTCTCACCATGAGAAGGTCGATCACGTGGGAAACGGGTGCGAATGCTCCTGCATCGCGTAGGGGAAGTGACTTGCATTTAATGATGCACATCCTAATTAATAAGAAATCCTCGTCATGGAGTTCTCGTTGTGAGAAGTGTCACTACCAACTAGCAGGTACAGGGTGTTTCTTGATCACCAACACACTCATGGCGAGAAGAGGACCCACATGTGCGATGATAAGTATTACAGGTAAAGCTCGTAGACAATCAGCCCGAGTGAATAAGAATGTGTCGCTTCCTGTTTAAAAGTACTGCCTGTCGTAATATTTCATTATTCTCTTTATAACCTTTCTTTTCACACACACTACCAATCATCAGCAGCTGTCAGCTACTCCGATCTCTATTTATAGCTGACGTCGTGTTTTACCGATTTCTTACTAAACATTTCCTTATTTTCTGCGAATCACTTGAAGTAATTCGTGAGGCAGGGCCCAGAAACATGTTGACAATATCCATATTTCAATTTGCACGACTAAAATGTGCTTTTCGCTACTCGTTCAGATGGTCTCGAACACAATATTTGTATATATAACGAAGTGTTTTGAATGATGACGACCGTACGTAAATGCTGTCTCTGTTTCAGGATATATATCGCCGTGAATTACCTAGAAGGATACGCGTATGACCGTTATCACCGTGATTGATATTACTGAGCAGAGCCAGAGCAGGAATGTCTTTACTTTGACACGTGAAAATCTTTGAGGAGCCCTCATAGACTTTAACAGTTCTCACAGGCAGCAAGCTACAACTTCTAGATTGCCAGATTACCAGGTCTCATTTACATCAGAGCCAGAACTTTGTATTCCTGCAAGATATTGATTTATCTCGGTCTCAAAAGCAGAAACGCAGTCCCGCGTTTTGTCGGAGACTTTCTCATTTCTGATTGGTAGAATGTGTGGCCTTGTTCTTACCGTTTGCACTCATAGACGATGATCAGTTCCGTTGGTGATAAAACAGCACTTGTCTGGTCATCACATCCTCCTGAGACACACAGCAGGATGGCCTTCCTGATGTGGGGAGAGGTGTTCTCTATTGTGTGAGCTGAGAACTTTCTTGTTAGGACAAAACGGAAACCAGATTTTGAGGAGTACCGAATGCATCTCACAGTGGACACAGACCAAGTGTTCGTAAACCTCCGTTGAAAAACTACTTGGTGTGTTTTGTACTTATTTTTTCAAATTATTGATGTACATAATGTACTCACATCTTCAGACCGTCGCATTATGGATCTTATTGTTCAGCAAATGTCTACAAAGCGGAAAATCTCCGAGGACTGGAGGTAATCCTGAATAAAGACATTATATAAAGGGAAGGACAAGGCGACACCTGAATCTCATACCGAGGGATTGCTCTAGAGAATAATATATTCAAAGTCTTCTGCAGTGTAATAGCAGAAAGACTAAAGTACTTCACTGGCTATCAAATATAAGAGTATCAGTTCGGATTAAGAAGGAAACGATCACCTTCACAGGCTATAAAATGTCTACAAGAAGACATTTGGGCGGCTTAAGACACCGCAAAGGCAAATACTGTACAGTCTTCACATTCGACTTGTTGGACAGGAACAGTATGGACTCCATGACAGAAGACAAGGAAATTGTAAAACTCATAGGAAACTCCTATTACAAAGCAATGTAGCGATAAACGACGGGATAAGTACATCAAAAGAAATCCTTCAAACAAATGGAGTACTCCAAGGTGACCCAGTTAGTCCCTCCTGTTTAACATTGCCACATCTGAAGCAGAAAAGTCCATTGAAAATAAGAAAACGGTGTCGCTCTATATGTATGCTCATGACATGGTCCTAGGTTCGTAGACCGAAAATGACCTTAAAGAAGCCTTAAACAAACTGAACATTTGGGCTGAGAACAACAAATTCGTCATAAACTAGGAAAAAGTATGCATATGGTTTTCCGAAGAGGGGCAGGTTACCGACCGAAGACAAGATATTACTAGGAACATATACTTAGGACTAACTCTACAGACATCAGGAACGTCATACAGGATCCACATCAGGGAAAGAGCGATCTGAAGAACACAGCTATGACTCTGTTCAGCGCTAAAATAGTACCAATTATCACGTACGACTTGGAACTGATCTGGGAATTTCTAGAGACAATAGAAAAAGTAAAAGCCCACTTCCTAAAATGAGCCCTCGGAATTGCAAGAAAGCGCCCTCAAGGCTTGCGTATGAACCTCCTTCAATGAGGACTTGAGATGCCACTTAATGCTGCCATCAACCAGCCAAGAAAATAATTATTGACCCTCCGACGAGACAAGCGGACGAATGTAGAAGAGAATTTCTACTCTACAGATGCCATGATTGATAGAGGATGGACAAAAGGAAACCACGACGTGCGTTCTGCACTGACAAGCCTGGCGATACGTGGATACCACCACAGAATAAGCAAGAATACGAAATACCATGAACCCAACAAATATTGTTCATGTAGTTTGTTTGATCAGTTCTGTGAGAAATATCACTTCTCCTGGTGCAAGAATCGTAAGAGAACCCTACTACATTATAGCAGAGAATAAACACCCACAACTCTCTATGTACATTTGTATGCTCTTATTAATAAATTAACTTAAAAGTGCAAGTAAGTCACGTCGTGAAAGTATAATAGATACGTAGTGTTCCTAACTTCGTCGTAATCGCCAAGAACTCAATGGTGTCTCTCTGTACTCGAACGTGAACAATAATTTACAAAATGAGATGCTAACACTTCAGAGACATAGAATGAAAGTTGTGTGGCAATATCATCCATATCCCTGGTAACGATTACGGAATCTCCTGAACCTCAGAGCAAGTAGTGACATCGTCGATAATAAGACAACCAAAGCCAACTTCGCTGTTCTAATAGTCTCTGTGATATGGTCCCGGATATGTTTTTTTCTGAACAGATGACGTCTAACCGTAAAGCGAGGTGTCTTCACTTGACCTCAGGATAACTAATCGAAATATCTGTAATTGTTCTCTTCACCTTCACATCATCGTCTTCCGAAGCAGTTTCTACTTTCTGGTGCGCATGAATTTCGATTGTTTTGTGATATCTGAAGCCATCTCTTCCTGTTTCATCTCAGTTATAATAAAATAAAATGCTCAAATTCGTTGTGAATCTCACTGTGCTGTCTTTTCGTTATTGTTTCTCTTTTAGTCTGCGATTTGCACGTTTCCGATCACTGTATTCCCTGCAGCTACCAACAAGTACAGTCTATAACCTGTCAGGACGCAGCTGTCTCTTGGTGAACTACACTGCTCTTTATCACACCACTGGGGGTGATATTTGCACTGTGCCTTTGTGTATTTGGTTCGCCGTAGTTATGATGCTCATCGCTTCACTTAGGCTGACTTTTGGGTGTTTCACTGGTTTGTATTGATTTAAAATATGTTTGTGTCTGTTACAAAATGTGCACTGCGGATGGCAGATAAGGATTGGTATAGTTTCGTCAGTGGGCATGCTTAATGAAAGAAGAAAAAAATACATGTGGGAAAGAACTTCTTAGAAGACCATCGCATGAAGGACTCTTGCTTCTCTCTGTTGTTACACAGTGGAACACAGCAGGGCACGTTACGACATCCAGGTGCTACCAGCAGGCCGAGTGCTAGAGATCGGTGACTGTAACGATACCTTGGCCAGACCGTTCATGTATTGAATCCCTATTTTTTTTCATTCACAGCGATATTGAAAAAATATGAGAATGTTTCAACCGTTCTAGACTGTAATATCTTCTATACAGACGTTTCTTTCAGCGAAGTGATGATGTGCATAGCTACAACGGCACTTGTGTTGCCTTAAACAATGTCTCTGAGGAAACGGGGATCATTGGCACCAGTTAGGGATTACAAGAAATTGACCTGTTAAGTGTTAAATACTATCTCTCAGCGAATGGATCGTTTGCACTATTCTGATGTATGCAACAATGTTATCTTCATAGCATGTATTCAATATACAATTTGCGTTACGTCAAACCGATACAGACAGGTCTTATGGTGGCGATGGGGTAGGGAAAGCGTAGGAGTGGGAAGCGGCCCTGGCTTTCAAATATTGTACGGGATTCATTTAGTTCTTCTTTTCATGCCAGTCAGATTTCACAACTAGCGATCTTTTGCTCACGTAACGAGCAAGTTAATATCTGAATAGTTTGTCAGATGGTCAAATAATGTGCATTAGGATTGGTTACTTAGAGAATGATGATGGCATTGTAGTTAATAAACCTGGTTTGTGCAACGGAACAAGATTGACTGCATTTAAGTTAGGCGAAAGTATCGTTCATCCCTCCACTCCGGTGTTTAGTACTGTATGTAGCTTTCTCAAGAGATCGCATCTAAACACGATATGGTTTGTAATACTTGCTCTGTTTCCATTCAATGGGTCATGTTTAACAATGACAGTGTAACTTATATTCTTAAGACTATTAAGAGTCCATTTAAATTTTCAAATTACTTCATAGTGATTGTGCTTCATAAATACAGTAGCATGTGTGGTTCTTATTTCCAATTACTTGTCGTACAGCACTAGTCGTTTATAATGTTGTAATATTCTGACAGCAGGGCGCGATTCTTACTAAGTGGACATTTTAGGTGAACAGATGTACGACAAGACACTGCCACAAGGTTTCAAGATGACAGTGCTCCAGATATAGTGGATTTGATCTTGGTTTGAGGAGCATCAGGATGAACTCCAACTTCTTCTCTGGTCTACTCAATCACTCGAACCACTGTGGTATGTTATAGCGACAAGACTTAATCGCCTCTGAGGTAGCTCGGTCAATATTTTATGTCGGCATTTGTTACTTAATACTATTTTCAATTATTGGGTGGTATTTGTATTTTAGGAGGAACTACAATTGGGCAGCCATCCACTAATGGAGCAAAAGAATGAAAAGGTCTGACACTTCGAGAGATGAAGGTATCGGCTAAAGAAAGGGAAGTGGGAGATGAAAGTCTCCTCAGGTATCGAATATATAATATCGCCGTGGTCGGACATGAACGAGAGTTAACCAAGGATAGATGAAAGTGAGGAGCCTGGCAACAGTGTGTGGAAGTAATGCCAGAACTCAGCTCACTTCCCCTTGGTCACTAACTCACGCTCCAAAATGAACAGCCCCTGCGACGCACTTTGTTATCCTCTTACGATTGGCAGGGAATACCATGGATGTATTCTATGGTCTCTACCAACGGGGTCGTGCTTATCGGGAAAATAAAACACCTTTGTCGCAACCTCAGAATACACGGATTAGAATTACAAAACTTGAAAATGTTGAAAATGTACCGAAAGCGATGACTGTGTCTTATAAGGGACAAACTATTTATTAATATTATAATAAATAATAGGATTGTAAGAATAAGTATAACAAATCAGAATAGAAATACCGCGGTGCAAAATGGTAGGGAATACAATTCAATATAGAAGAGTGGAACAGAAAGTGGAAATGCACGTAATAGAGTACAGGTGCAGGAAGATGTTGACTGGCAGCACACGGCGTATCGATATGAAGTACCAGCTTCGTAACATCAAAGTTATCGGATTGATAACTGGAGCACGAGATAACATCCAAGACTTCTTTATAAATTTCCACAAAGTGCTTCAGCTGCCTGTGAAAAGCGTAGATAAAATTGATATCGCTCCATTTCGTGGATCTGTGAACATATTCCGATCTCATTTACACGGACCTGGTTGACTTCATGATAGCAATATGTAATACCAGTTTGACGAACCGCTCACGTGGTAAGTTGTGGCCATCAATAGAAATTATTTTTAGAATAAGATTACTGGTGGCTTAACAGTGCAGTCAAGTAGAACATCAGTGAATATTGTTTTAATAGGAATACCACTGGGAGACCATCCTATATGAGCACCAATCAGAAGCGGTCCGGCACTTCTAAAAATTGAAGGTACCGGAAAGACCCCACGACGGTCGTGATTATGAAAGACTCCCAAGGCCGTCGGTGTCGGACTAGAACAAGTGTTGACCCAGAGAGGTCGCACAAGAAAGATAAGAGAGAGGAGCCTGACAAGAATTTAGTGGGGAAAATGCCAGCCTCAACTAGAGGAACCGTGGTCGTCAAACCACGGTCTCAAGTGAGATCCAGTGGATGACCTTTTAGTATCCTCTTACAACAAACAGGGTATAACGTTGATACTCTTCTAACTCCCAAATCCACTGGGGGTCCTGAAGGCTGAAGTTCGAATCCCGCTCTATACTGGGTTGATATTTTCATCCAGAAATGCGCGTGTTGTCAGGAAGTCCATCTGGCCGTAAATCTGAGGCGAAAACCAAAATGAGTCTGGGGTGTTCCAGTGACCTCGGAAATAACTGGGATAATCTGAAGAAAAATAAAGTGTTATGGATCGAGTGTACGACACTTATGTCCTGTGTTTCCAGGTGAGCCTGTTCCCAGCAGTTGGTGGCTGCAGTGACCTCGGAAATAACTGGGATAATCTGAAGAAAAATAAAGTGTTATGGATCGAGTGTACGACACTTGTGTTCTGTGTTTCCAGGTGAGCCTGTTCCCAGCAGTTGGTGGAGGGCGGGTCACCCGAGTAACAGTGCTGGTGATAAGTGCGCCCGTGCTGCCGAGACAGGTCTGTTGTGGAACACCGATTGTGCAGAACGCCGGTCCTTCATCTGCGAGATCCCGCTGTGAACAGATCTCATGTACAGTGTTGATATATAATAAATATACTTGTAAATAAGTCGTGACGTTCTTTCTCCTGTTTCAACACTAACTACAGGGAAACTTTACAGAACAGCGAGGTCATCAATCGTGTATGTTCTACGTTCCCTTAAAAACAACAAGGTAATCAAATATCTAATATTCTACCTTTCTTTAAAACATCAAGGTCATCGGACATGTAATGTTCTACATTCCCTCAAAAGTAACAAGGTCACCAGACATATAATGTTCTGCCTTCCTTTAAAAACAACAAGGTCAGCAGACATGTAATGTTTTACCTTCCCTCAAAACAACAAGGTCATCGGACATGTAATGTTCTACATTCCCTCAAAAGTAACAAGGTCAGCAGATATATAATGTTCTACCTACTTTTAAAACAACAAGGTCATCAGACATATCATGTTTTATGTTCCGTTAGAAACAACAAGGTCATCGTCACCAGACACATGATGTTCTACCTTCCCTGCAAATCAGCAAGGTCATCAGAAATGTCATGCTCTACCAACCTTTAAAAACAACATGGTCACCAGACACATGATGTTCTACCTTCCCTGAAAATCAGTAAGGTCATCAGACACGTAATGTTCAGCTTTCCCTTAAAACAACAAAGTTATGAGACATGTAATTGGTTACCTTCTTTTATAAAATACAAGGCCATCTGGCATATGTAGTGGGCATTGAGGTTTCACGCCATTGTTGATAGAAGTGTGCAACTGTGGTTTTCTCTACTGTCTCTCGACTCGTTCGACACTTTGCTCAGGGACCGTCATCATTCTGGAGCTCAAATGTAGAGCTGACAGTCTACGTACAGCGATGGAACGACTGCGAACAGAGCGGCACTCAGTAAAGATCTCCATGATTTTGAACGTAATACACGAACCGGAAAACGGATGAGGGACATGGAGTCCCCACAATCCCCTCTGTTTTACGGTGAAAATACCACCAGGTACCGTTCTAAGACATTCCGAGGTAAAAATAAAACACGGTGACTAAGTGCTATGCCGAGGAGCAGCCTCCTGATTTGTGATCCACGGCAGACCGTCTCACACGTCAAGAAACCTCGCTCATGGAAGGCCCGCAAAAGTCTTCCATTATCCATCCCTACAGGCAGCTTTCAGAGGCATAATCTTTACCTGGCTTGGCAATTGGAATCCCAGTGCCCTTACGCCATATGCTGTTGATCAGTCACTCAAATGGTTATGGACTTTGTACGGCCCAGGAGACGCTTTGCTGCACTCCTCAAGTCCATCTCCATGTAGAGCGCCTGAGATGGTGTGCCACAACCTCGCGCTTTATGGCCAGAACTGAACATCCCTGCCGAAAGTGACGGGAGATGGAGATGAGTAGGTGAATTGTGTACTCCGACGATACGTGGGAGTTCTGCCCACACTTGCGATGATGGAGTATGTGCTGTCAGGGAAGACACATACTATACCTGCCATCTCGAATCCTTTAGGCCGTAGGTGTTTAATTGCTATATGTTTGGTCATCTGACTAATTGCGAGAGATGCCGGAGGAGGAAACACTTGTTTGTTCTGCCGCAGTCGCAATTTCCAGCGTGGTTTTCAACAGACCCGCAGTCACTTGGCGTTTGGAAAATTACGGCCAGTTTTCCCATGAGGTAGGCCGTGTTTCGGCACTTCGGAATGTCTTTGTTATCGCCATCCATTTGCTGTGGTGATGTTATCTGAGTTAGCGTTACATTGAAGAGCTAGAGAATGAACGCAACTGGAAAGTACTCCAGTGTGACTACAGGGGATCCAAGAAGATTTACGTACTTCACGCTTCAAGTCAAAAGTAGCACAACCTAAATTCAGCAAATTGCTTGCATCACTGAAATCTGCAGGACTCCCAAAGTGAGGGCTGGTGCTGTTCAATGATGACAAACATGAAATAATTCTACTTTTCTACTTAAAACGAAGTTAGAACTGTTGGTCTTGTCGTTCCGTTTTCCTGCCACTTACTGACGCAGTTGGTTCCATGGAGCCTTGAGGAACCTGAGGAAGCCTTTCCTTGACCTTCAGGTAGACAGTGGTCATGCGGGAGAATTATGTTTCCTCTTTGGATTGATGTGGTTAGGCTTGAGTAAGCCGGTGCTGAGATGCACAGTTCCGCTGACTGAACTCTCGCAATGTTCTCGTTAGAGGAATTTTGTACCGTCTTTTTGACATTGAACATTGCTGGGTTTAGGATGTTTCTCTATCAGTAAGCTGACAGACTTCCACTCTGCAGCTTTCCTACAGCCTCTTGAGCTTCTGCGGGGCAATGTACGTCTGACACTAAAACGTCACTCTTCAATTTTTATTGGCATAGCAATAGTCAAATGGCAGAATTAACGGCCTGGTTGGGTCACACCCCCCGTGGGTGGAGGCGATTGATAACAACCAATTTAATCCTACCTTTCGTAAGAGACGACTAAAAGGAGCCCTAGAGGTTCTTGATTTGGGATCGCTGTTTGACGACCATTGCACACTTAGCTGAGTTCTAGCAGTGCTTCAACTTACTTGAGAAACTCTCCTCACTTTCATCTGTCTTACCCGGCCTTCCTTGGCCAGCACATGTTCTTTTCTGACCCCTTAGGTATTCGGTATCGGGGCCTGCGGTGTCTTTCATTTTCAAGGCCTTCGTGGCCCGTGTCTTTCTTTCGCTGATACCTTTATTTTTCCACATTATCAGTTTAACTTCTGTTTAGTGTTCATAGAGGGTGGTTAAATTATAACCACCTCCACCTCCACCACCACCTCCAACACCACCAACTCTACCACCACCACCACCACCACCACCACCACCACCCCATGAAGCTGAGTTTCCACGCTTAGTACAGATGGAGGATTGTTGTGTGTCGTTATTGTAACAAAAGTAAAACCAGCGTCTTCTACTTCAGCACTGACTTTCTGTGTGAGTTCTCTGTCGGATTGTCACTGAAGAATTAGTGAACCTGAATGTACAGCCAAATGTTACCTTGCTCTTCTGAAAATGGTTCATCTTGAGCAGATACCGAAGTAGAGCTTTACGATGGTTTTGCGGGGAACTGTGAATAGAAACACATTTCGGACAGAGGTTTAACCAGCCACAAAACTCGGTTTTGACGGATATTTCACTTTAACTTCTGCTTAACGTGTCCGAAGGCAGTGACTTCTATCTGAAGCACATCATTGTTTTCGGAAGCAGTTTCTAATGTATTTACAGTCACGACGTGCCTTTTCAGTTTCTGGAATGTCCGATTTTGTCCGAGTGTGCAGTTTTCAGCATTCCCAGCAAAGACGACACATCACATGACACAGGTGGTGATATTAGCGCTACGCCCTGAACCATTAGTCTCTTGGAAACCGAGGATTTTATTACTCTCAGTGGAACACAGCTGTTTTCTAGCGGGATCGTCTATAATATTGTAGGTCTAGACCCACCTCCTAGTTGAAGACAAGCAGATGATCTTGCTTTGCGGAGCAACAGGATCATCTTCCGGCCAAGAGCAAACAGCGACCCCAGAAACAACTGCCATATTCTGAAGAGAGAAAAATTGCATGGATCTACAGAGCTGCTCCTCAGGACTGCGGTCTCGATCTTTAGCCTTCATTTTCGTTTTTCACAAGATAATCTCTGACATCTGGGGTCTTTGTGTCGCTGTGATGAATTGTTACATATTTCTATTTAAAGGGAAACAATTTTTATGAATTCAACCTTGTCCGCCTCAGTAAATGAGAATGTATAAACAGCAGACAGGTCCTAAATATTTTCAAAGTTGTTTTTTCGCTAAATAGCAAACGGTATTTTCTGCGAGATTCCTCTGCAATCAACACATCTCCTCAGAACTAATAATAGCTCAGTTTGTAATGAGGTACACATGTCTTGAGCTTTCCGCCTACAAATTGTTTAAAACTGGTGTCACGTTTCTATGTAGGAAAATCAAAGTTTCGCTCTGTACGTCTCTCAGTCACGGCCGCCCATCATCGGTCTCGTGACTGACTAAGATCAATGTTCTAGCGGTGAGGCGTTGAACACTTGCTCGTAGGCCTCAGAGGAAGGCTGTTATGCTACCGTATTGAGGTGTGGTGTGTAAGGTGTCCGTGTATTGTGCGACGTGTGGGCGATAGAGTGGTCCTTAAAACCCATACTTACCAGTATTGACATTGACACCTGCACTGTGGATAAGTAACATTGTCCGACCATCCATTCTAATCTTACATCGCAGACTGCGTGGTTGTATGTAAACATTGTCTGGTGATCCATCTTATCTACACATCACAGCCTGTACAATTACTATGTAAGGTTGGCTGGCATCCACCCATACTTCACATCACAACCTGCACGGTTACTACGTGACATTTTCTGGCCATCCATCCCAACTTCATGTCACTGCCGGCACATTTGCTAGGTGAGAATTTTTGGTCATCCACCATACTCTACATTACAGGCGGTACAGTTTCTTTGTAACACTCTCTGGCCATCCATTCATACTTCACATCACAGCCTGAAATATCAATAAATGGCACTTTGTGGCATCCATCCGCATATTGCAACAGAGCGTTCAAAGTAACCAGATAACTATTTATAGCCATCCATTCATACTTCTCGTCACAGCCTCATGTATACTACCTAACATTTTCTGGCCATCCAACAAAACTTCTCGTCACAGCCTCATGTTTACTAGGTAACATTTTCCGGCCATCTATCCATACATCGTATCAAAGCCTGTACACTTAGTAGGTAACATTGACTGACCATCCACCATACTACATATCAGAGCTTGTACAGTTCCTCTGTAAAACTTTCTGGCCATCCAAACATACTTCACATTTATGAGTCCGTACAGTTTCTAGGTAATATTGTCTGGCCGTCTATCCACATCTTATATCAGAGCCTGCGCGATTGCGAGGTAACAATGTGTGGCCATCCATTCAAACTTCATATCAGAGCTTGTACATTTCCTTGGTAGCATATTCCTGCCATCAAACCATACTTCACATCACAGCCCATGCAGTTTCTTGATAACATTGTGTGGCCGTCAACCAATACTTTACATCACAGCTTTCATGTTTAGTATTTAATACTTTTCTGGCCATCCACCCAAACTTCAGATCGGAGCCTGCACAGTTACGGGCGATTAACCCATACTTCATATCACAGATTTAATGCTTGGTAGGTAACATCTTCTGCTCATCAATTCTCAGCCTGCACGTTTGTTAGGCAACGTTGTCCAGCCATCAATCCATACTTCATAACACAGCCTGTATTACACTAGGTAACATTTTCTGGCCGTCTATCCGTAGTTTACCTCACAGCCTGTACTGTTACTATGTAACATTTCCTGACCTTCTATCCATAGTTCACATCGCAGCCTGCAAAGGTACTATGTAACATTGTCTGGCAAACCAACCATAATTCACATTATAGCCTTCGAGTTTGGTAGGTAATATTTTCTGGCCATCCATCGATACTCCACATCACAGCCTTCACGTTTGGTAGGTAATATTTTCTGCCCATACTTCCATAACTAACATCACAGCCTGCACCGTTAGTAGACAACATTGTCTGGCCATCCATCCATACTTCACATCACTGCCTGTAGAGATTCTTGGTAACCTTTTCTGACCAACCACCCATACTTCACATCACATCCAGCATGGTGGCTAGATATTATTGTCTGGCCATCCCCTGTACTTCACATCACGTCCTTAATATTTGCTACGTAACATTTTCTGGCCATCCATTCATCGTAATACCACAGCGTGCACGGTTGTTTGGAAACATTGTCCGGTCATCCACCATACTTCACAACAAAGCCCGTACAATTTCTGGGTAACATTGTCTGTCCATTCATTCATACTTCACAACACAGCCTGTACGGTTTCTGGGTAACATTGTCTGTCCATTCATTCATACTTCACAACGCAGCCTGCACAGTTACTACTGCATATTGTCTGGCCATCCATCCATACCTTGCATCACAGCCTGCAAGTTTGCCATGTAATATTGGATGGCCATCCATCCACACTTCACATTACAGTCTGCGCTGTTCCTTGGTAAAATAGTCTGAGTATCCATCCATACTTCATATCACAGCTTTCATGTCTTGTAGGTAACAATTTCTGGCCATTCGTCCATCCATCATACCATAGCTTCCACGGTTACCACGTTACATTCTCGGGCCATCAACGCATACTTCACATCACAACCTTCAATTTTGTAGGTAATACTTCCTGGCCATGCATCCATACCTTACATCACAGCCAGAATTGTTACTGGGTAAAATCATCTGGCCATCCAAACATACTACACATCACAGCCTGCGCAGTTACTGATAACTATGTCTGGCCATCAACCCATAGTTAAAATCACATCCTTATTGTTTGCCAGGTGACATTTTGCGGCCCTCCATCCATACCTTATATCACAGTCTGCACGGTTACTAGGTAACACTTTATGCCACCAATCCATACCCCACATCACAGCCTGCAAGTTTGCTAGGTAACATTGTCTTGCAATCCATCCGTACTTCACGTTACAGCCTGTACTGCTTCCTGGAAACATTTCCTGGTCATCCATCAATACTTCACATCACAGCCTGTACAGTTGCTAGAGTTACGCATTTGTCGACTTATTTCTGACGATCTCCGGCCATAAGATTTTATGTCCAAAGGAAGTACGAATATAATTTTTAAAGGTAAACAACTCCATCTTGAGCTAACACGATACATATGTTTATTATTATCATCTTTATTATTAATACTTCGAATTAACTCTCCGGTGGTCGCGCGGATCACAATTGCGATCCATACCTTCTGTGTGATATGAGGCTGTTCTGTGCTACTTATTCAATGAATATGATTGTGCATTGTGAAAAGAACTCTATTTTCTGTACAGTGTAATATTATTATGTGTGCATCTATAAGAGACACCTGAAAAATTACTGGCATTGTGATTTGTCTCACTCACTCCCTCCATTATCTCCCTCAATGTATGGTTCATAGATTTATTTTCTCACAGTCATCCAATTTGCTCCTGTATACCAATAATTAATATAAACTCATGACACGGTGCTTATATAAGCACAGGAACTGAGATTAGACACCGTAATAAGATACGAACAAAGTCAAAAGAAGTCACGCTAGTGGTCGCACTGATCACAGTTGTGATCCACAAGAATAAATTGTTTTATAACGCAACGGCCATCAGTCAAGGGTTAGCAGACTCCTGCGTGTCAGAGAGGGGTCGAGGTGTGAGGAAGGTACACAGATGCTCAAGGTCAACAGTGATACCAACAAACAATAGCGAAGAAACTAAACGGCTGGATCACCATTGTGATTCACGCGACCACTGGAATGTTAGGTCTTGCAGCATTAATGAAATAATCATCAAATGGGCACTATCAAGTCATTGCTACCCATAACCTTCGAACATTCATCTGAAATGAAATATGTTATTTGAATGATATAGCAAAATGCCTACATTCACGCTTAATAGTTAATAAGTAATATTTTCTGGCCATCGATCCATACCTTACGTCAGTGCATGCTCGTTTACCTACTAACTTTGTCAGGCATTCAATACATACTTCACATCACAGCCTGTACAGTTGCTTGAGTTATACAACAGGTTAACGTTATGAGCCCAAAATCACACTGAAGTGTAGGCGAACAATCGAACTCCTTGAAAACACTAGTTGAGCTCGTGGCCCGACGATACAGAGGCTAACTACTGAAGTGACCAGCTGGAGGAAATCTTTACGTCACAGAATTTAAAGATTGAAAAGGTTACATAATTCTAGTCACCTCAAAATCAACATGAGAGGGAAGTCGAGAGAGTAACTCATTCTCTATTCCCTAATGAAGTTTAAGTTATATACAGCTGCTAGAAATTTCCTTTAGAAGTAGAACTTAACAATTTATGTTACATGGTTCAATTCGGAAACCTTCCCTTCGAGTTAGCTTTCACATAATACGGATGGACTGTCATTACCTGTAGATGCTCGACGACTCGATGATGGGCGAGGCCCCGCCTCCTTTGTACACACACACACACTAGACCAGAGCGATTAGCAAGACAAAATGGCTCGAAAAATGGGTAGCTTATAACTCAAGAGGAAGGTTCCCGAAAACACTGGGGTAAAGCCCGACACCCCACCCCCAATTCTTATTGGGTAATTTTCATAGGTGGATCCGTGGTAGAGTGTCGGCCTCCGGATCCCAAGATAGCGGGTTCAAACCCGGCAGAGGTAGTCGGATTTTTGAAGGGCGGAAAAAAGTCCATTCGACACTCCATGTCGTACGATGTCGGCATGTAAAAGATCTCTGGTGATACATTTGGTATTTACCCGACAAAATTAATTAAATCTCAGCCATAGACGCCCAAGAGAGATCCGGTTTACTCTAGGTCCGCTAGATGGCAGACAGAGTAAACCGGAACGTCGAAATTGACGAGCAGACAGCCAGATGGCGTCAATTCGAAATGTCTGCAAACGGTAGCTGAGGCCATACGATTATTATTATTATTTATAGGTACATGAAAATCCCTACTGGTTGCAATAAATATATAAATTTCCTATTGGTCAATATTGGAAGTTGGCGGTCAGAGAGAAGTGTAGTAATCCATTGAACATAACACAAAACATAATCAACTCAGTTTAGGAAACCTAGGAAAAACAGATATCTTCAGAATTTTAGTAGTTCCTTCTTAATAGAGACATCTATAGGGAGAAGTCCAAATTTCTTGCACTAATTGTTGCCATCTTCAATTTAAGATGTCGTTCTACAATGCGCATGATTTAAATGAGCGGGGCAGGCGTACCCACCGGTACTCATATTTCATGATTTTTTGTATAAAATATTGTAAATTGAACATTATTACACTTTGTGGACAAGGCGATATTATTCTTAAACTTCAATCATCGGCGAATCACCTAGAATTATACTTCAATGCTACCTTTAGTGCATTAATACACAGAGTGCATGTTGCAGTGTGGGACCAATATAATTATCAGATCATCGGGGATTCGAAATAGGTTCTGAGGGGATATATGGTTAATTGTCAAACAGTGGCATTCGAAAAGGTCATGAATTCTTAACATGGGAGGGACTTACTTAGCTGCTCTGGTTAAGCGTAAATTACAATGAAAACCGTGGACATAAATGGATATTTACAGCGGAAGTCCTTCCTGAAGGTGACCTACCATAGATTACAATCTCATTATGATCGTATTTTTGTAAGTATTTGTTGTTTAATGTCAATTATTTATTATAATATAAGGGACATTTATTTTTTCCTATTACCGCATCATATTATTCGGATTAATGGTTGAGGGTAACATTTGAAAGTACTTCATAAGGAAATGTAGCCTAATTTTAAATATTAATGAGAATGACATCTAAAATAAACACTTCATAAATTTCACAAACCGCTGTAGAAACTGTATTTACCATTCTTGGTGTACTGAAATATATCTACACCAAGCAATGCGCAAACACAGCAAAATACGGACAGAAGCGGACACGAGTAGCGTACAGCGCCATCAGATGAACTCTCAGGAGCAAAAGGTAAACAGGTAACAAGAAATGTTCACTTATCGTCAGTCGGAAAATACACAATACACTAGGGTCAACAGCAGTTCAATTGGCACTGGTTGTATATGAGTCTTTTATAGTATGCTGCTTCAACAATAATGATCATAATAATAAAGGGATACATAAGAAGCAACACAGGTGAAATTTCACTCCACCTACTAATTTCGGCTTGGTAAAGCACATTATAACTAATTCGCATGCCACATTTGAAATAGGCCTATAAATAGGAACCGCGGAAGAAAAGAAACATCCTGCTGGTAAAATGTGGTGTGGGAAATTAAGAATTGTTGGTACTGAATTTGGCTTCATTTTAATTCCCACATCAAGAGCTTCGTTATGAAAACATTCCGGTGAGAAATGCTTCGAGCATAATGTTGAATGCTTGCCAGGCAAGAAATTCTCCCTTCTTAATGCAATTACCCATATTCTTCCTTGCCTCATTAGCTTGAAAACTGAAATCAATTAAAGCACAATATTCATAATTACAGCACCCGGGAAACTGAAACTGTAACCAAAAAAATAAATTACACGTGATTTTTCGTACTGTACAGACACCTGACAACGACTTTATAAAGCATACAAACCTCTCACACCATCGTAGTTTGTCATTATATACGAAACCACAGATTAATTTAGGTAAATGTTAACCTTCTGCTCCCATCGAATTGAGCCTCATTTGATCATAATAACACTTTATTGAATATAAAAATGTAAATTTTATCATACAGCGAAATTCAGTGCTCTTACATCAGTGTTTTGACAAAGACCGCCAAAGAATATCCTTAAGCCACTCAAGTTTCTTAAAATCACGTTCTGTTGGGGGCAATAAAACAATTATCTCGGCGAAAAACAGTTCACCAGTGCGCACTAGATAGCGTAGAAAGTAGGACAACCCAGCCAGACGTGTGGGAATTTTCCGCTGGTTGCGAGACAAGGAACCACGGAGCAACGAAGAGAGAAGTTGGAAATACCTTCCTGAAACCCCTAAAAATGAAGTGAAATCGTCCAGACAGACAATCATCAAAATACCTCAGCCAATGAAAATTCGCCATTCTAAGTATTTCGGTGTTAGCGCTCTGTTTTATTAGTCACTATAGGCTATCAATCAGAAGTTACAGATAATTTTGTGGGAACAATACTCCGATTTATAAAGCGTAAATAGTGGAGGAAGAAAACTTATCAGATGTGTGGCCGACAGTTAATAGAGTGAAACAAGGGAAATCAGTATTGCCGCCATTTCTCAACCACGTCACTCAGTCCGAAATATTCCAACCCAAGCCGTCAGAATTATTTCAAATTCAGTGATCAACTTTGCAACCACGATACAATAAAGGAACCGCTATATTGGAATGTTCCAAGAAAATGAAAAGTTAATAACCCATGATGTAAAATTATAATTTATTATAATGCAATAATTGGTGACACTAAGTGTCAGTAATAAACATTTAAATGGTGGTTATTAAACTATTGTAATGCACTTTACATCAGTGATGATCGAAATAACAATTAAGGCATTGTCAAATGTAAGATGAATTAGTAATGTGATATTTAATTAAATAATTAATTTTATAAAAGTTCATAATCATTTAGAATAATAGGAAACTTCTGGAAATCTTCCAAGCTGGCATTAGAACAAGATTTCAACACCTTTCCAGCTTGATAGTCTATGTTTATATTGTTTTATGTTTATGCGATAATTTCCACGTGCTTTAAAAAGCCACGTGCTTTTTTGACAGCTGTCATCCGCCATCTTTAATCAAGAGAGCACAGTGCTGCACTCACTAGCTACTTACCTTTGAAATGCGGTGGCGGCAAATACCACGTACTTTACAAACCCACTTGCTTTTTTGACAGCTGTCATCCGCCATCTTGCATCACAAACCACAGTGCTGCACTCTTTAGCTACTAGCTGAATTGGTAAACAAAGCTACGTGACTTTTTTTGATAGCTGCTACCAGCCATCTTGCATCGCTAACCTGAGTGCTGCACTCTTTAGCTACTTACCTTTGAAATGTGGTGGCGGCCAATTTGAAAAATTATATTTAACAAGCTGCCATATTTAATCAAGAGAGCATCGTGCTGCCCTCTTTAACTACATACCTTTAACATGTGGTGGCGGACCATTTGAAAAATTCTATTTGACAAGCTGCCATCATTAATCAACAGCGCACCGTGCTGCCCTCTTTAGCTACATACCTTTAACATGTGATGTCGGACTATTTGAAAAATTCAATTTGACAAGCTGCCATCTTTAATCAACAGAGCACGGTGCTGCTATCTTTAGGTACGTACCTTTGAAATGTAGTAGCGGGTAATTTGATTTAAAAAATCAGTTAGCAATCAACATTAAACATTAGTGCATACGCGAACCTAACCTCTCATCTACCATCTTGAAGGAGACTATCCTTAGTTTACGACAAGATGCCCTTCCCAATGCTAATTAGCGCAAGATATCGGTGGCTGTTATAGCTACCTCCTCCACCTCCTCCTCCTCCCCTACCTCCTCCGCCCCTTCTACGTCCTCTCCCTCTCTCTCAAGGCATAGCTTTATCGAACATGCATAGCGAAGGCAAGAGTGTACTGCGATAACATCATTGTGCATGATTAGACTTGACTACATACTACTGTTCAAACATACTACAACAAGTGTTGAGAATACAAAATCGCATACTATAGTTCGATGTTGTAGAATAATTGCATTGCAAGACTAGAATCAAACCCTGTTCAGAAAAAAATCCTTTCTCATACTACTTACTAAGCTGCTCTTTCTCCTTTTTTGTCGAGGCATAGCTTTATCGAACAAGTTTAAACATGCATTACTGTATCGACGTCAAGGTAAGGGTGTGCACGTGCTGCAGCGATGACGTCATTGTGCATGTTTAGAATTGTACACATACTGCTGTTCAAAACATAACATAACTAGAATTACATACTATAGATGATGTTCAGAACACTGCATTGTGAGACTAGAATGAAACACTGTGTAGAAAAAATAATTCGCAACATACTTACTAAGCTGCCTCTCTGAGAAGATAACATACTTACGAATCTGCTAAACACATTCTTTCTTGACATACAGCCTCTTCTTCATTACTTATTTACATCTTGTATGTACAAGTTTTATCTTGAATCATTTGTCGTAGTGATGTTTGTGCGTTGTTGCTCTTTGAGTCATCAGTCCATAGACTAGTTTGATGCAGCTCTCCATGCCACCCTATCCTGTGCTAACCTTTTCATTTCTACGTAACTATTGCATCCTACATCTCCTCTAATCTGCTTGTCATATTCATACCTTGATCTACCCCTACCGTTCTTACCACCTACACTTCCTTCAAAAACCAACTGAACAAGTCCTGGGTGTCTTAAGATGTGTCCTATCATTCTATCTCTTCTTCTCGTCAAATTTAGCCAAATCGATCTCCTCTCACCAATTCGATTCAGTATCTCTTCATTCGTGATTAGATCTATCCATCTTACCTTCAGCATTCTTCAGTAACACAACATTTCAAAAGCTTCTATTCTCTTTCTTTCTGAGCTAGTTATCGTCCATGTTTCACTTCCATACGATGCCACGCTCCACACGAAAGTCGTCAAAAACATCTTTCTAATTCCGATATCAATGTTTAAAGTGAGCAAATTTCTTTTCTTAAGAAAGCTCTTCCTTGCTTGTGCTAGTCTGCATTTTATGTCCTCCTTACTTCTGCCATCGTTAGTTATTTTACTACCCAAGTAACAATATTCATCTACTTCCTTTAAGACTTCATTTCCTAATCTAATATTTAATACATCATCTGCCTTCGTTCGACTGCACTCCATTACTTTTGTTTTGGACTTATTTATCTTCATCTTGTACTTCTTACCCAAGACTTCATCCATACCATTCAGCAACTTCTCAAGATCTTCTGCAGTCTCAGATAAAATAACAATATCATCGGCAAATCTCAAGGTTTTGATTTCCTCTCCTTGGACTGTGATTCCCTTTCCAAATTTCTCTTTGATTTCCTTTACTGCCTGTTCTATGTAAACATTGAAAAGGAGACGGGACAAACTGCAGCCTTGCCTCACTCCTTTCTGGATTGCTGCTTCTTTTTCAAAGCCCTCGATTCTTATCACTGCAGACTGATTTTTATACAGATTGTAGATAATTCTCCGTTCCCGGTATCTGATCCCTATCATCTTCAGAATCGTAAATAGCTTGTTCCAATCAACATTATCAAATGCCTTTTCTAGATCTACGAATGCCATGTACGTGGACTTGTCCTTCTTGATTCGATCCTCTAAGATCAGAATTAAAGTCAGGATTGCTTCACGTGTTCCTACATTTCTTCTGAAGCCAAATTGATCTTCTCCCAACTCAGCTTCAACTTGTTTTTCCATTCTTCTGTAAATAATACGCGTTAAAATTTTGCAAGCATGAGATACTAAACTAACGGTGCGGTAGTTTTCACACCTGTCAGCACCGGCTTTCTTGGGAATAGGTATAACAACATTCTTCCGAAAATCGGGTGGGTCTTCTCCTGTCTCATACATCTTGCACACTAAATGAAATAACCTTGCCATGCTGTTTTCTCCTAAGTCAGTCAGTAATTCAGAGGAATGTCATAAATTCCAGGTGCCTTGTTCCTATTGAGGTCACTCACAGCTCTGTCAAACTCTGACCTCAAAATTGGGTCTCCCATTTCATCAGCATCAACATCAACAGCCTCTTCATGTTCCAGAACCAAATTATCTACATCTTTACCTTGATACAACTGTTGGATATGCTCCTGCCATCTTTCTGCTTTATTTTCTTTCCCTAGAAGTGGGTTTCCATCTGAGCTCTTAATATTCATACACCTAGATTTCCTTCCTCCAAAGGTTTCCTTGATTTTCCTGTATGCAGCACCTACCTTTCCTACAACCATACAACCTTCGACATCCTTGCACTTCTCTATCAGCCATTCTTCCTTAGCTACCTTGCACTTTCTATCCACTTCATTCTTTAATCGCCTGTATTCTTTTCTGCCCTCTTCATTTCTAGCATTCTTGTATTTTCGTCGTTCATCAATCAGGTCTAGTATCTCCTGAGTTATCCACTGATACTTAGTTGATCTTTTCTTCCTTCCTAATATTTCTTCAGCAGCCCTACTGACTTCATTTTTCATGGCTCTCCACTCTTCCTCTATAGTGTTTCCTTCAGCCTTTTCATTTAGTCCTTGTGCAACATGTTCCTTGAAACAATCCCTCACACTCTTTTCTTTCAACTTGTCTAGATCCCATCTTTTTGCATTCTTTCCTTTCTTCAATTTCTTCAACTTCAGATGGCATTTCATGACCAACAAGTTGTGGTCAGAGTCCACGTCTGCTCCTGGGAAAGTTTTGCAATCCAACACCTGGTTTCTGAATCTCTCCCTAATCATAATGAAGTCTATTTGATACCTTCCGGTGTCTCCATATCTCGTCCACGTATACAGCCGTCGTTTGTGGTGTTTGAACCAAGTATTGGAAAGGACTAAATTATGATCAGTGCAGAATTCAACCAGCCGACTTCCTCTTTCGTTCCTTTGTCCCAATCCAAATTCTCCTACTGTACTACCTTCTCTTCCTTGGCCTACCACTGCATTCCAGTCTCCCACCACAATTAGATTCTCGTCACCTTTTACATATTGTATTAAATCTTCTATCTCCTCATATATTCTTTCGATTTCTTCATCATCCGCTGAACTAGTAGGCATATAGACCTGCACTATTGTGGTGGGCATTGGTTTGGTGTCTATCTTGACGACAATAATTCTTTCACTATATTGGTCGTAGTAGCTTACCCGCTGCCCTATTTTCTTATTCATTATTAAACCAACTCTTGCATTTCCCCTGTTTGATTTCGTGTTGATTATTCGATAGTCGCCTGACCAAAAATCCTGATCTTCCTGCCAACGTACTTCACTTATACCAACTACATCTAACTTTAGCCTATCCATCTCCCTTTTCAGATTCTCTAACCTACCACAACGATTCAAACTTCTAACATTCCACGCTCCGACTCGCAGAATGTCAGTATCCATCTTCCTGATGATCGCCTCCTCTCGTGTAGTCCCCACCCGGAGATCCGAATGGGGGACTAGTTTACCTCCGGAATACTTTACCCGGGAGGAAGCCATCATCAGTACATCATTCATACAGAGAGAGCTGTATGTCCTCGGGAGGTAGTTACGGCTGTAGTTTTCCGTTTCTTTCAGCCGTGTAGCAGTATCAACAAGGCTAAGCCATGCTGAGTATTATTACAAGGCTGTATCAGTCAATCATGTAGACTGCCGCCCTTGACACTACCGAAAGTCTGCTACCCCCCTTTCGATGAACCGTTCGTTAGTCTGGTCTCTCAACAGATACCCATCCGATATGGTTGCACCTGCGGCTCGGCTATCTGCATCATTTTGACACGCAAGCCTCCCCACCGCGGCAAGGTCACATGGTTCGCATGGTTTGTGTACTTCTTCGCTTCTCGATGCAATTCATATATGTACAAGATTTATCTTACAATGTTCCTGTACTTTCTTGTATGTACAAGTTTTAGTTGATGCTGTACCCCCATGGAACACTGGTAAGGGAATTGCTATCCCATACACGTTTGTCATCGCAAGGAAGCAATGAACATTTATTTTGTTCGATCGTATACACATGATGTTTACGTGATTGAATCCTTTTTTGCATACAGAAAGCGGCATTTCTAGAGGTGAGTACATCGCGATAGTGTTGAAGGTGTATAAAGCTAACGACTCCTTTGGCTTTCTTAACAGACTGCGAATTTTGAGTGTCATAGGCATACATTTTTGGTGCTAAACCAATAAACTCAGTCATAATATTCATGCCGCATTCATCTTTCATAAGCGCTATGACTTTCTTGTTTTGCGGTCGAATGTTAAACGGATTACTTCGGGAAAAGGAAGAAGTGTCAAAGTATTGCGAATGATTTCGCATCACATTGTAGACGTCTGTCTTCCGAATATGATAAATGAAACTATCTGTATCCATATACAAAATTGTAAGATCAGAAAACTGTTGCTTTACAAATCCATAATGAAAATCATATATTTTTATTTTTGAAAAATCAAGTATAGCCATTCCCAAATAAATTGGCTTGGCATAGACGATCTCTGTTTTTTCATTTCAGTAGTATAATTGGACAGTTCTGCCGCACCTCCGCCGCCGCACGCCTCCGCCCGCCTCCTCCTCCGCCGCCGCCTCCGCCTCCGCCGCCGCCGCCCGCGGGAAATTTGAATTTTGGGGGGAAATTTGAATTTTGGCGCGAGATTTGAATTTGTAAACAAAGCCACGTGCTTTTTGACAGCTGTCATCGACAACAACGCATCGCTAACCTCACTGCTGCCATCTTGACGGGCCTAAACCTCACTAGTACCAACTTAACCTAACTAGCGTGAGGTAAACAAAGCCACGTGTTTTTTGACAGCCACGTGCTTTTTGACAGACAACAACGCATCGCTAACCTCAGTACTGACATCTTGACGGGCCTAAACCTCAGTAGTGCCAATTTAACCTCACTAGCATGAGGTAAACAAAGCCACGTGCTTTTTGACAGCCACGTGCTTTTTGACAGATTTGTAAACAATGCCACGTGCTTTTGACAGACAACAACGCATCGCTAACCTCAGTACTGCCATCTTGACGGGCCTAAACCTTAGTGGTACCAACTTAACCTAACTAGCATGAGGTAAACAAAGCCACGTGTTTTTTGACAGCCACGTGCTTTTTGACAGATTTGTAAACAAAGCCACGTGCTTTTTGACAGCTGTCATCGACAACAACGCATCGCTAACCTCAGTACTGCCATCTTGACGGGCCTAAACCTTAGTGGTACCAACTTAACCTAACTAGCATGAGATAAACAAAGCCACGTGCTTTTTGACAGCCACGTGCTTTTTTGATAGCTGTCATCCGCCATCTTTGAGCACAGTGCTGCCCTCTTTAGCTACTTACCTTTGAAATGTGGTGGCGGATAATTTGAAAAATGCTTTTCGACAAACAGCCATCTTTAATCCAGAGAGAACAGTGCTGCCCTCTATGTGGTGGCGGCAAATTGAAAAATTCCACGTGCTCTTGTTTGAAAACAAACTCACGTGCTTTTTTGACAGCTGTCATCTGCCATCTTTAATCTATAGAGCACAGTGCTGCCCTCTTTAGTTTGAAATGTGGTGGCGGTAAATTCCACGTGCTCTTGTTTGGAAACAAAGCCATGTGCTTTTTGACAGTTGTCATCCGCCATCTTTAATCAACAGAGCACCGTGCTGCTATCATGCGGGCAATTTCATCACCTATCACCCGCCATCTTTAATCTACAGAACACCGTGCTGCCCTCTTTATGGCTACTACCTTAAGCATGTAGTAGCGGGCAAATTGAAAAGTTCTGTTAGCTATCATCCACCATCTTTAATCAAGAGAGCACCGTGCTGCCATCTTTAGTTGAAATGTGGTGGCGGCAAATTCCACGTGCTCTTGTTTGGAAACAAAGCCATGTGCTTTTTTGACAGCTGTCATCCGCCATCTTTAATCAACAGAGCACCGTGCTGCTATCATGCGGGCAATTTCATCACCTATCACCCGCCATCTTTAATCTACAGAACACCGTGCTGCCCTCTTTATGGCTACTACCTTAAGCATGTAGTAGCGGGCAATTTGAAAAGTTCTGTTAGCTATCATCCACCATCTTTAATCAAGAGAGTACCGTGCTGCCATCTTTAGCTAGATACCTTTGAAATGTGGTGGCGGCAAATTGAAAAATTCCACGTGCTCTTGTTTGGAAACAAACTCACGTGCTTTTTTGACAGCTACCATCCGCCATCTTTAATCAACAGAGCATAGTGCTGCCCTCTTTAGTTTGAAATGTGGTGGCGGCAAATTCCACATGCTCTTGTTTGGTAAACATAGCCACGTGCTTTTTTGACAGCTATCATCCGCCATCTTTAATCCAGAGAGCACCGTGCTGCCCTCTTTATCGCAGTAGATGTAAATTCGTCACCTGTCATACGCAGTGCTGCTATCTTTAGCTAGATACCTTTGAAATGTGGTGGTGGATAATTTAAAAAGAAAAATTCTACAGCAGTCCTCTCTCGACGCTAATTGCATAAGATGGCGGCTATACATGACTCCTTAAGGGTGCTTACGCAAGATGGCTGCTATACAGAGGTTCTTATGAGACGCCCTTGGGATGCTTGCGCAAGATGGTGGTTATACAAGGCTCCTTATGAGACACCCTAGTGATGCTTGCGCAAGATGGCGGTTGCTCTTATGAGGCGGCTTAAGGGTCCTTGCACAAGATGGCTAGAGACGCCCTAAGGATGCTTGCGCAAGATGGCGGACACAAGATGGCGGCTATACACGTCTCCTTATGAGACGCCTTAAGGGTGCTTGCGCAAGATGGCTGCTGCTCTTAGCTTAGAGGCTAACGTGTCGTGCTAGTTCGATTCATTAAATTTAGGGCTTAAATGCAAAATGTTAAATATCTCGAAAGCAGTGCATCGTAGAGCAAAACGGACAAAATTTTTCTACCCAATACCTCGGTTCGCAGTACGAGGATCAAGTAAAATATAGTCTAATGATGAGATCAACGGTTCGGTTCCTACTTAGGCCCTTTGGCATTCGCTCTGTTTTAGCTTGTATTGAAGCAAGTATTCGTAACATGATCAGGTTTAGCTATGGTAGAGAGTATAACGTGCCGTGCAGGTTCGATTCATTAAATTTGGGGCTTAAATGCAAAATGTTAAATATCTCGAAAACGGACAAAATTTTTCTACCTGATACCTAGGTTTGCAGTATCAGGAACATGATAGCATAAGAAAAACATAGTCTAATGATGAGATCGACGGTTCGATTCCTACTTAGGCCCTTTGGCATTGGCAGCTATCTATTTCTACAAGATGGTGACTATACATAGCTTCTTATGAGACAGCTTAAGAGCGCTTGCACAAGATGGCTGCTGCTCTTATGAGACGCCCTAGGGGTGCTTGCGGGAGGTAGCAGCGACAAGACGATGACTATACACAGCTGCTTATGATACGGTCTAGAGGTGCTTACACAAGATGATGGCTGCTCTGATGAAGAAAGCTAGCTTTGCATCGTGCAGGTATCTTTACAGCACTAAACCTCATACCTTTGAAATGTGGTGGCGGGCAATTTGAAAAATTCGACGTGCTTTTTCTTCACAGCAGCTATCTTTAAACAATAGCGGCTATACATAAACTGTTAAGGCCTCCTCTTATGTCAAGGCATAGCTCTATCGAACAAGTTTAAACCTGCATCGGGATAGCTAGAGTAAGCATGTGCTGCAGTGATGACGTCATTATGCATGTTTAGACTTGCAAATCACTAAAGAAACATAACAAGACTAGAATCGAACACCGCACTCTATGCCGTTAACTTTATCATGTGATCGGAACATTGATTGAAGTGTTTAGAACACTAAATAATTGATCAAGACTATAATAGAACACTGTACTCGATACAACATGTGTTTAGAACATGTCAGGGGATACCTTTGTTCTAAGAAGATTAGATTACCGCACATTCCTTGTAGGGCTAATAGGCTAAAGGGCTAATGGGCTAAAGGGCTAAAGGGCTAATGGGCTAATGGGCTAAAGGGCTAGGGCGCCTCTCCTCTCTTTATCCGGGCTTGAGACCGGCTCTACAACTAGAGGCGGAGTTAACACCCTAAGGAAGGGAGAATGTTAGGAAATAATCTATACGAATATAGCTACTCGATCGACTATATACTACAGATGGATGACTTAGGTGAGGGTAAGCGCTTACTTAATAATACCTACACGACGTAATTCATACTCTATTTCAAAAATATCTTCTTTGTACTGTGTATAACCAGCATCATGATAGGCTCTTAGCAGTTGTAAACGTTTTACGAGTACGTTGGGGTCTTTACAGTAGCTTATATCTACATAGGGTAACAGAGGCTTGTTGTGAACTTTGAGTCTATATGCAGACAGTTAATGTGCAGGGACTTGTTTTGATGTAATACGTGCTTTAGCAGTAGCGTTTCTAGGTAGAAACATAACTTGTTTCGATAGCGATGAAGCGTTGAAATTTCCTTCTTCTTTACCTTGCATCTCTTCTTGAGATGTTTGCACTTCGACAGAACGTGTAGTAGGCTTAGGAAATGAAGTAAAATCATCAAGCTGTAATGGCAATGAATTTTCTTCTTCTTCTACTTTCCCTTTACTACTGTTTTGATCAACATCATTATCCTTATTATCATAATCATGATCTTGCCTCTCTTTATCTTGAAGTTTGTGCTCAGTAACAGAACTTGCAGCAGGCCTAGACAGCAAGGGAGAATTAAAAATCTCTCGCAGAGGTGTATTTTTTAAACATAAATCAGTGTTCGCTGGAATATGGTTGAGCTCTTTGTATTTTGTTCTCGATGAAGCTACATTACACGCGGCTTCATGACGTTGAGCGTTGTATGCGTTCTTGAACTCTCTTCTACAATGTTTGCATTGAAAAATCGTCCTACATGATATCTCATGACGTCTCCTGTGATAGCTTCGGGAAAATGCTTTTCCACACTCTTCGCAAATATACCTAGAAATAGGTTTTTCCATGACGGACTTTTATCTTCTGCTAACAGATTCTTCTTTAAATCTACTCGACATTTGTTACTCTCAACTTCGATGATGCGAACAGCTTAGCGATTAATAGTAAACTAACACAAAAGCGTATAACCAAGGTAGCAACAGTAAGGTTTAAGCCCATCAAGATGGCAAGAGTGAGGTTAGCGACGTTCTGCTGTTGGATTTTAAATTCCGCGCTATAACATGCATAAGGTGGCAGCCTTGAGGTTTACTGCCGTAAAGATGGCAGCAGTGAGGTTAGCGACGCTCTATTGTCCTTCAAAGTGAGGTTAGGGTTCGTCAAGAAGACAGCTGTCAAAAAGGCACGTGGCTATGTTTACCAAACAAGAGCACGTGGTCGTGACGTCACGGTCACTTCATCAATCCTTAGCTCTACGTCGTTGAGAGCAGCATTAGGATTAGCTATGTTTAAAAATCTTAGGAACAGAGCAGCAGTATGAATAGCCATGTTTTAAAGCGTGTAGACATCACCTATCGATTTTACATGCATCGACTCTCGTACTAAACTTCTTCCGCTAGATCGTGCTGCTATCTTAGCATAACCTATACGCATGACCTTAAAGTACAATGAATAGTCATGTTTCAAAGCGTGTACGCATCAACAATCGATTTTGCATGTATCGAATCTCGTACTGAACTTCTTCAGGTAGATTGTGCTGGTATCTTAGCATGAACTTAAAGTACAAAGAATAGCCATGTTTCAAAGCGTGTACACATCACCTATCGATTTCGCATTCATCGAGTCTCGTACTAAACTTCTTGCGCTAGATTGCGCTGCTATCTTAGCATAACCTATACCCATGAACTTAAAGTACAAAGAATAGCCATGTTTCAAAGCGTGTACATATTACTTATCGATTTTGCAAGCATCGACTCTCGTACTAAACTTCTTCCTCTAGATTGTGCTGCTATCTTAGCATAACCTATGTGCATGAACTTAAAGTACAAAGAATAATCATGTTTCAAAGCGTGTACAGATCACCCTGAACTTCTTCCGCTAGATTGTACTCCTATCTTAGCATAGCCTATACGCACGAACTTAAAGCACAAAAAATAACGATGTTTAACAGCGTGTACACATCACCTACTCATTTTGCATGCATCGACTATTTTTTACCGCCAGAGTGTACAACGATCGCATATGTGTATTGCTAACGTATGTGTATAAAGTTAAAGCACAAAGAATAGCTATGCTCCAAAGCGTGTACACATCACCTATCAATTTTGCATGCATCGACTATCGTGCTAAACTTCTACCGCTAGAGTGTACAACGTTCGCAATTGTGTGCTGCTACCTATGTGCGTGAACTTAAAGCACAGAGAATAGCGTGTACACAACACCAGTCAATTTTGCACGCATCAAATATCGTACTAAACTTCTTGTGCTAGATTGTGCTGCAATCTTAACATAACCTATGTGCACGAAGTTAAAGCACAAAAATACCCAAGTTCAAAGCATGTACACATCACCTATAGATTTTGCATGCATCGTCTTTCTTACTAAACTTTTTCCACTAGAGCGTGCAACAACCTTATAAGTATGCTGCTAACTTAGTATAACTTATACGCATGAACTTAAAGCATAAAGAATAGCGATGTATAAAAATCTTGTGAACATAGCAGCAGCAGTAAGAATAGCAATGTTTCAAAAGCGTGTACGCATTGCCTATCGATTATACATGCATCAACTAGAGTACTAAACTTCTCCCGCTAGAGTGTGCTGCTATCTTAGCATAAACTATGTGCACGGATTTAAAGCACGAAGAATAGTTAAGTTTCAAAGCGTGTACACAACACCTATCGATTTTGCATGCATCAACTATCGTACTAAACACATCCCGCTAGAATGTACAACGTTCGCATGTGTTTGCTCTGCTACTTTAGCATGACCTATGCGAACGAACTTAAAGCACAAAGAATAGCGATCTTTGAAAATCATGCGAACATAGTAGCAGTAAGAATAGCAAGGTTTAAAAGCGTATACGTATCACCTTTTGATAATGCATGCATCTTCTACTAGAGCACGTGACCATCGCTTGTACGTGTGCTGCTATCTTAACATAACCTATGTGCACGAACTTAAAGCATAAAAAATAGTTGTGAGTAAAAATTTTGTGAACATAGCAGAGTGTTTACTACGTAGGTGTAGACATTGAACATTGCATGCTGAAGCAGCATACTACGTGACCATGACGTCACGACCACGTGCTCTTGTTTGGTAAACATAGCCACGTGCCTTTTTGACAGCTGTCTTCTTGACGAACCCTAACCTCACTTTGAAGGACAATAGAGCGTCGCTAACCTCACTGCTGCCATCTTTACGGCAGTAAACCTCAAGGCTGCCACCTTATGCATTTTATAGCGCGGAATTTAAAATCCAACAGCAGAACGTCGCAAACTTCACTCTTGCCATCTTGATGGGCTTAAACCTTACTGTTGCTACCTTGGTTATACGCTTTTGTGTTAGTTTACTATTAATCGCTAAGCTGTTCGCATCATCGAAGTTGAGAGTAACAAATGTCGAGTAGATTTAAAGAAGAATCTGTTAGCAGAAGATAAAAGTCCGTCATGGAAAAACCTATTTCTAGGTATATTTGCGAAGAGTGTGGAAAAGCATTTTCCCGAAGCTATCACAGGAGACGTCATGAGATATCATGTAGGACGATTTTTCAATGCAAACATTGTAGAAGAGAGTTCAAGAACGCATACAACGCTCAACGTCATGAAGCCGCGTGTAATGTAGCTTCATCGAGAACAAAATACAAAGAGCTCAACCATATTCCAGCGAACACTGATTTATGTTTAAAAAATACACCTCTGCGAGAGATTTTTAATTCTCCCTTGCTGTCTAGGCCTGCTGCAAGTTCTGTTACTGAGCACAAACTTCAAGATAAAGAGAGGCAAGATCATGATTATGATAATAAGGATAATGATGTTGATCAAAACAGTAGTAAAGGGAAAGTAGAAGAAGAAGAAAATTCATTGCCATTACAGCTTGATGATTTTACTTCATTTCCTAAGCCTACTACACGTTCTGTCGAAGTGCAAACATCTCAAGAAGAGATGCAAGGTAAAGAAGAAGGAAATTTCAACGCTTCATCGCTATCGAAACAAGTTATGTTTGTACCTAGAAACGCTACTGCTGAACCACGTATTACATCAAAACAAGTCCCTGCACATCAACTGTCTGCATATAGACTCAAAGTTCACAACAAGCCTCTGTTACCCTATGTAGATATAAGCTACTGTAAAGACCCCAACGTACTCGTAAAACGTTTACAACTGCTAAGAGCCTATCATGATGCTGGTTACACACAGTACAAAGAAGATATTTTTGAAATAGAGTATGAATTACGTCGTGTAGGTATTATTAAGTAAGCGCTTACCCTCACCTAAGTCATCCATCTGTAGTATATAGTCGATCGAGTAGCTATATTCGTATAGATTATTTCCTAACATTCTCCCTTCCTTAGGGTGTTAACTCCGCCTCTAGTTGTAGAGCCGGTCTCAAGCCCGGATAAAGAGAGGAGAGGCGCCCTAGCCCTTTAGCCCATTAGCCCATTAGCCCTTTAGCCCTTTAGCCCATTAGCCCTTTAGCCTATTAGCCCTACAAGGAATGTGCGGTAATCTAATCTTCTTAGAACAAAGGTATCCCCTGACATGTTCTAAACACATGTTGTATCGAGTACAGTGTTCTATTATAGTCTTGATCACTTATTTAGTGTTCTAAACACTTCAATGAATGTTCCGATCACATGATAAAGTTAACGGCATAGAGTGCGGTGTTCGATTCTAGTCTTGTTATGTTTCTTTAGTGATTTGCAAGTCTAAACATGCATAATGACGACATCACTGCAGCACATGCTTACTCTAGCTATCCCGATGCAGGTTTAAACTTGTTCGATAGAGCTATGCCTTGACATAAGAGGAGGCCTTAACAGTTTATGTATAGCCGCTATTGTTTAAAGATAGCTGCTGTGAAGAAAAAGCACGTCGAATTTTTCAAATTGCCCGCCACCACATTTCAAAGGTATGAGGTTTAGTGCTGTAAAGATACCTGCACGATGCAAAGCTAGCTTTCTTCATCAGAGCAGCCATCATCTTGTGTAAGCACCTCTAGACCGTATCATAAGCAGCTGTGTATAGTCATCGTCTTGTCGCTGCTACCTCCCGCAAGCACCCCTAGGGCGTCTCATAAGAGCAGCAGCCATCTTGTGCAAGCGCTCTTAAGCTGTCTCATAAGAAGCTATGTATAGTCACCATCTTGTAGAAATAGATAGCTGCCAATGCCAAAGGGCCTAAGTAGGAATCGAACCGTCGATCTCATCATTAGACTATGTTTTTCTTATGCTATCATGTTCCTGATACTGCAAACCTAGGTATCAGGTAGAAAAATTTTGTCCGTTTTCGAGATATTTAACATTTTGCATTTAAGCCCCAAATTTAATGAATCGAACCTGCACGGCACGTTATACTCTCTACCATAGCTAAACCTGATCATGTTACGAATACTTGCTTCAATACAAGCTAAAACAGAGCGAATGCCAAAGGGCCTAAGTAGGAACCGAACCGTTGATCTCATCATTAGACTATATTTTACTTGATCCTCGTACTGCGAACCGAGGTATTGGGTAGAAAAATTTTGTCCGTTTTGCTCTACGATGCACTGCTTTCGAGATATTTAACATTTTGCATTTAAGCCCTAAATTTAATGAATCGAACTAGCACGACACGTTAGCCTCTAAGCTAAGAGCAGCAGCCATCTTGCGCAAGCACCCTTAAGGCGTCTCATAAGGAGACGTGTATAGCCGCCATCTTGTGTCCGCCATCTTGCGCAAGCATCCTTAGGGCGTCTCTAGCCATCTTGTGCAAGGACCCTTAAGCCGCCTCATAAGAGCAACCGCCATCTTGCGCAAGCATCACTAGGGTGTCTCATAAGGAGCCTTGTATAACCACCATCTTGCGCAAGCATCCCAAGAGCGTCTCATAAGAACCTCTGTATAGCAGCCATCTTGCGTAAGCACCCTTAAGGAGTCATGTATAGCCGCCATCTTATGCAATTAGCGTCGAGAGAGGACTGCTGTAGAATTTTTCTTTTTAAATTATCCACCACCACATTTCAAAGGTATCTAGCTAAAGATAGCAGCACTGCGTATGACAGGTGACGAATTTACATCTACTGCGATAAAGAGGGCAGCACGGTGCTCTCTGGATTAAAGATGGCGGATGATAGCTGTCAAAAAAGCACGTGGCTATGTTTACCAAACAAGAGCATGTGGAATTTGCCGCCACCACATTACAAACTAAAGAGGGCAGCACTATGCTCTGTTGATTAAAGATGGCGGATGGTAGCTGTCAAAAAAGCACGTGAGTTTGTTTCCAAACAAGAGCACGTGGAATTTTTCAATTTGCCGCCACCACATTTCAAAGGTATCTAGCTAAAGATGGCAGCACGGTGCTCTCTTGATTAAAGATGGTGGATGATAGCTAACAGAACTTTTCAAATTGCCCGCTACTACATGCTTAAGGTAGTAGCCATAAAGAGGGCAGCACGGTGTTCTGTAGATTAAAGATGGCGGGTGATAGGTGATGAAATTGCCCGCATGGTAGCAGCACGGTGCTCTGTTGATTAAAGATGGCGGATGACAGCTGTCAAAAAAGCACATGGCTTTGTTTCCAAACAAGAGCACGTGGAATTTGCCGCCACCACATTTCAACTAAAGATGGCAGCACGGTGCTCTCTTGATTAAAGATGGTGGATGATAGCTAACAGAACTTTTCAAATTGCCCGCTACTACATGCTTAAGGTAGTAGCCATAAAGAGGGCAGCACGGTGTTCTGTAGATTAAAGATGGCGGGTGATAGGTGATGAAATTGCCCGCATGATAGCAGCACGGTGCTCTGTTGATTAAAGATGGCGGATGACAACTGTCAAAAAGCACATGGCTTTGTTTCCAAACAAGAGCACGTGGAATTTACCGCCACCACATTTCAAACTAAAGAGGGCAGCACTGTGCTCTATAGATTAAAGATGGCAGATGACAGCTGTCAAAAAAGCACGTGAGTTTGTTTTCAAAGAAGAGCACGTGGAATTTTTCAATTTGCCGCCACCACATAGAGGGCAGCACTGTTCTCTCTGGATTAAAGATGGCTGCTTGTCGAAAAGCATTTTTCAAATTATCCGCCACCACATTTCAAAGGTAAGTAGCTAAAGAGGGCAGCACTGTGCTCAAAGATGGCGGATGACAGCTATCAAAAAAGCACGTGGCTGTCAAAAAGCACGTGTATTTGTTTATCTCGAGCTAGTGAGGTTAAGTTGGTGGCACTAAGGTTTAGGCCCGTCAAGATGGCAGCACTGCCGATGACAGGTGACGAAAGAGGGCAGCACGGTGCTCTGTAGTTTAAAGATGGCGGATGACAGCTGTCAAAAAAGCACGTGGCTGTCAAAAAGCACGTGGCTTTGTTTATCTCATGCTAGTTAGGTTAAGTTGGTACCACTAAGGTTTAGGCCCGTCAAGATGGCAGTACTGAGGTTAGCGATGCGTTGTTGTCGATGACAGCTGTCAAAAAGCACGTGGCTTTGTTTACAGATCTGTCAAAAAGCACGTGGCTGTCAAAAAACACGTGGCTTTGTTTACCTCATGCTAGTTAGGTTAAGTTGGTACCACTAAGGTTTAGGCCCGTCAAGATGGCAGTACTGAGGTTAGCGATGCGTTGTTGTCTGTCAAAAGCACGTGGCTTTGTTTACAAATCTGTCAAAAAGCACGTGGCTGTCAAAAAGCACGTGGCTTTGTTTACCTCATGCTAGTGAGGTTAAGTTGGCACTACTGAGGTTTAGGCCCGTCAAGATGGCAGTACTGAGGTTAGCGATGCGTTGTTGTCTGTCAAAAAGCACGTGGCTGTCAAAAAACACGTGGCTTTGTTTACCTCACGCTAGTTAGGTTAAGTTGGTACTAGTGAGGTTTAGGCCCGTCAAGATGGCAGCAGTGAGGTTAGCGATGCGTTGTTGTCGATGACAGCTGTCAAAAAGCACGTGGCTTTGTTTACAAATTCAAATCTCGCGCCAAAATTCAAATTTCCCGCCAAAATTCAAATTTCCCGCGGGCGGCGGCGGCGGAGGCGGAGGCGGCGGCGGAGGAGGAGGCGGGCGGAGGCGTGCGGCGGCGGAGGTGCGGCAGAACTGTCCAATTATACTACTCATTTCAACAGAAATAAGGTCGCGATCAATAACATGATAGGCTTGGAAATTTGGTTGTGAGATGTACTTGCGCGCGCCGTACCGACCATCCCACTGATTAATTAAATGAATGTCGCGATGTTTGCGCACATTTTCCATGCTTTTGCCATAGATCGAGTTATTCATCAGTTTGAAAAATGTACTCTCAAATGATGTTGTAGCACGTTGACGATATTCAGTATTCAAATCTATGTACGGTTTAAGCCATGCTTCCTGCTTAAACGCAACGATACGATGAATACACTCTAACTGTAAGCTGTATTCGAGACATTGAACAAGACATTGTATGTGAATAACATAGCGCCTTTTTTGGAAAAAGAGTGGCTAGCAGTTTAGTGTGTTTCGAGGTATTGTTAGGTGGAATCATTTTTTCAACACAAAAAGGAAGGTCAGAATGTGAGTCATGCAGATGAGAAGGGTACGCAAGAGAAGCTTCCAGCACGTAGCCGCGATGAGCCTCAAAAACATCTAAATGTTGAATTTCAGTTTCTGTTAGCCATACAAAATTCTTACACGGTAATGGCTGTGACATGACCCACCCATACAGATTATTGACTTCGAAATACATCAGGTAAGAATCTTCTTTCTCTGGATTATAGTTGTCGAGGTAGGGATTATTCGCGATAGCATGCCTGTTGACAAGCGAAACGAGTCCGCCGCGAATGCCGCGTTCAAAAAACAAAAGCATGTCGACATCCGTTAGAAGATCAAGTTGAACACCGGTAAACTTGAGCATCGCATCCCACGACCGACCTGGTGTTGTGTAGTAAGAGCAAGGGTCTAATCCGTAAATAGATAAACATCTTTTACGAAACTTCTCAAACACATCACAGAGTAAAAGTGTATCTATCTTCAAATACAAGTCAGCATATTGACCTGAGATCTGTAGCTGAAACGTTGGCCACACCTGGCAGGCATGCAAATAGTCTTCATCAGAAATAGATACCGTATGCTTATCGTATGACGATGGGCTGAGTGACGGCGTGCTACATTCACTTAACACACTTGTAAATGCAGACTGAGGAAATAATTTTGTTTTTTCTAATGTTTTAAAGCTCTGAATATAGTCATAGGGCAGAACCCCTTTCCTTATACAAAGTATAAATTGCTCAGGATCTGGGAAATACTCACGAATGTACTTCAGGTCGTCGCTGGAAATCCAATTTACAAGTGTATCAAGTAAAAAGTTCATAAATTTGTAGGAATCTCGAAAGCGAATGCTAATATCGCCTACACGATAACTGAATGAAACAAACCGTTCATGGTTTTGCCCAATCACAGAGAACTTTGTACAATTTAATTGCCCAAATTCACCAACGATATAGTGACTGTTGTAACCTGACAAGCAATGGAAAAAGCATGGAATAAATTGAGGTACACGATATAAAAGATTGCACGAATCATGTGCAGGTCCACGATATTTCCCGATGAAGTGAAAGTGGTCCCTAACCTTAATCTGTGGGGAAATGATGGACTGTTTACAGATGTGACATTTATCACTTTCATCATGCAAAATCATTTCTTCTAGCGTCATTTGAATGGGCACTGGTTGCGAAATAAGCGTATGAACGCGTTCCGCCAATTCCTTCAATTCATTGAAAAACCATGCCGTACAGTTTTCGCCTCGATACATCTTAAAAAAGGATAGGGATGCATTGTACGACAAACGACTTTGTAAGCTACTGAAAACGGAGTGTGCTTTTGCACATAATCCGTGTAAGGTTCGCTCAAGTCGGGTTGGCAACATTGAAAAGGAACAGTAAAACATTCAATATCTCCATATACCGTGAAGGGAACAGGTTCCTGTCGATAATAATTCTCAAACTATATTTCTGCATTTTCCGTGGTTGGCAGAACAAGTTTTACGGCAGGATGTGTTGTACAATTATTGACATGTGTAGCTAACAAACTATCTGTCGTAAAGTACTGCAAACATCGCTCACAAATAAAAATTTTCCCATGGTCTATTGAAAGATGAGAGTTTAACAGACGGGAAAGCAGTAGTGCCTTGTGGTTTCATTGCAAACGTATAAAAGATGAAGATGATGTTGTTTGGGAGGAGAAGCGGACTAAAGTGGCACTACAATACGGTCTCCGTCAACACCGTATACAGGAAAGGAAAACGTAGATGTGTTTACTAAATCCATAGGAAAAGAAACACCTTCAAAATTTAATGTCTGTTGTAACTGGATAAACATATCCTTGTACTGAGAAGTTCTTGAATGATGACGTGTTGCTGGTTTCAAGACCATGGCAATGCGCCATAAGAAGCAATAATCATCGTTAATGTGAATATTGATGACTGATATTTTATTTACAATCGCTGGAGGAAGTTTAATGTGTCGCCTACCTGAATTGAAAGGGTCAAATTTGCACACGTTAATTTGAAGATTTAAAATACTTCCAAGTGCCTTATTCCTCGCTTCTTCTTCAAACGTTTGAAATTTAGCCAGCAGTCTGTCAACGATGTGTTTGCGAAACCATATCGAAATATCATCTGAACATAAGAGTTTCGTCATTTTAGAAGAAATGTAAAATGTTTCATGATTTTCATGTTTATCTTTGAAAAGAAGAAAACAACCTGCAAGACTAGCGTTTAGTTTAAGCGCCGTATACATAGACAGCAAAAAACTGACTTTTTCTTCGAAAACATTATAGCAAGAGAGTAAAAATGAATTTGGATCTATAATATTTAATGAATTTCGTATCATGCCGCTTAGAATACGCGATGAAAAACATGTATGTACAGTTTCCGAATTCATGTTCATAATTACGCACCGACAAAACTAATGACGCAAGATTTATTTCTAAAATCAGTTAGCACACTGAGTAGAAGTCGTCACAGGCACGGAAAAATCTTTCCTCCAATTTTTAAATCGCTGAAGTATGCAGAGCCGTCTGCATAATCCGTTTGATTTTTCTACAATAAAAGCGGAATTCTATTTTTTAGATTTTTAAAATCCATGTAAACACATGAGATCGTTAAAAAAGATTAAAACATACCTTATGATGTGCTCGTTTCAAAACTGCGACCCAGATGAGGGACGATTAAAGACTGCGAACTGCAACTCGGATGAATGACAACAATAATTCTTGATGTACCTAGAAGAAAACAAAAAAATATTAATGTATGTCTGAAAGATATCCTAGAAAGGTTAACTTAGCACTTGCGTCGCACATAGCGATCATAGGATAGGAAAGGGCTCGAGTTTGTTACCAGGTAGCCTGTTATTACTGCCTGAGAGTAGCACAGCACTTGCATCGCACATAGCGATCATAGGATAGGAAAGGGCACGAGCTCGTTAACAGGTAGCCTGGTGTTACTGCCTGAGAGTAGCACAGCACTTGCATCGCACATAGTAATGGAAGCGCTCGAAAGTTAGTTGGATTGTTAACAGAACTGCCTGGCACCAACCAACAGCTTTGGCTTACCTTAAGTTGAAGAATGCAAACTGAACAATGCTCACTGGAATAATGTTGAGGCAGACGATGAAATTTTTAAAAAAAGAAAAAAGTTGTAAAAATTCGAAATAATAATAATAATAATAATAATAATAATAATAATAATAATAATAATAATAATAATAATAATAATAATAATAATAATAATAATAATCAAAGAATTAAACTTACCTTTTTTTAGCAGATATGAATCTCGATAGTCAGCTTCGTTGAAGGTGAGGGTATCCAGTATATTGCCTATATGCACACACGATTACACACACACACGGGTGGACTGTGACTTGTTACTATGCAGCAAACCAAGTTGCATACGTATGCAGTACAGTTGTAACAAAAGTTTGTGCACTGACTTTCTTCCTCAAAGAAGCGGTCAAACAGCAGGTTCGATCCTGGCTCAGAGACCGTAAAGAAAAGGGGTATCATCTACGATATCCCCTGCCTGTAACCTCTTAGGGCCGTTGTGCTGGGCCGAGAACAACACGAGACGCCGAGGTATCGGAATGTAGGTGTTCTGCCAGTAAATCTACCGACACGGAGCTGACGTATTTAAGCACGAATTTTTTCATATCTTCTTTCTTTCCTATATATGACTTTATCTGTACTAAAGTACCGTATTTCAGCAAAATTAAATATGATCTACTGCGCGAATTACGCAAATAATCACGAAATATACCCCACTTGTTAAGAAAAGTGCTAAATAATTCCGGAAAAGCTCTCCAATAAATGTTGAAGTTCTTCTGACAACTTGAATATTTTAGTTTCCTGTCTGTTGCTTGATAGGTTGTATATTCTCCACACAAAGCGATGAGGACTGTGGGTTCAGTTCCGCGGTCTCTAAGGCAATCAATCAAAATCGGTATATATTATCGATTACTGCAAATGGCGTTGCGGTTGTAGATACAGCAGTGCGTATTATACTCTTTGGCAGTGAGAGTTCGCTACCGGAAAATGTCTACCATTTAAGGACAAAAATGCCAAAAACTAAAGTCACAACCGTTTGTTTTTCCGAGGCCCGATGAATACAGCAGTGGGGCGTTCTATGTGTTTGGTGCTGAAAGAAAGATTCGATTGTGTAAGTACTGTAATGTTCATATTAAGTCGAAACGAGAAGACAGGTGCGATAAACAGAGAATCAGAAACACACAAAAAAGACGAATGAAGCAAATAAGCGACAAATAATATTCGGCGATACTTTACACATCGCAAGGAAGTTGAAAAGTGATATCCAGCAGTTTGTAATAGACCAAACAAAAGCATTCATGCAAGCCAGCATTCCTATAGAGAAACTGGATAATCCTGGCATGAGGACATGGATGATTATAAAAGGAAAGATAAATTATACCGTCTTTCTCGTAAAATACGACGGTATTAGTAGTAATAATGTTATTGTTTTTGTCCTCGGAGGCGCCGAGATGCCGAAATGTTGTCCCGTACTTGACAGGGCTGACGTATTTGAGCACCTTCAAATACCACCGGACTGAACAGCGCCTTAACCGTCTGAGCTACACATCCCTGGTCGGGCAGCACCAGCCTATCCACGAACATCTTCAAGGGCAGTGAAAGCACATCTGGTACAGACGAAGACAGTATTAGTGAAGTTTAGGAGCTTTGAGAGAAGACCACAGTGAATTTGCATCCAAGTGTTCGTCTCTAATGTGGTCACACAAAGATACTTTCTGACTGTCGCACATCTCTGCATCCTCATAACGTTGAAACCATGCTTAGTTCGAACTTTGTAGACAAGTAATGCAAAATGGAAAAATATGTAGGCTATGTAAAAATTCATATCACAGGCAGACCAACTAACTTAATTTCGAGGTATCAGAGGTTTATATACCAGTACTTATTTCTGTGACATTTTGTATATTTCGTTGTTCTATGATTCAATAACAATTTAATACATTACAAGAGTTCACTTTAAAACCCCTAATCACCAAATCAGTTAGTTTTACCCCATACTATAAGGAAGGAATCACAAGAGGCACAGATCACTATGACAATTTATTTCACGAAATACCGACCGAAATTGGTCAGTTTTGACACCGAAATCAACAGGTATATTTCACCAAAATATACGGCCCTTAGTCATCTATATAAGCAGGTCGGTCTGGAGCGATCTATATATAAACGTATAAAAAAAGAAAATTGCCGCGAATTTGTGAGGCACTTCCAGAAATCTCAGAAATTAGAAACTTTGTACCGGAGAAGCTGGCGACCCCAGGACCCCTAGAAAAATCGAAAATTCTCAAAATTCCCCGAAGGGAGCACATTGGAGGCCTTCAAATTTTGGGCTCAGCGTAAGAACCCAGTCGTATAATTTATCCAAAGCGACAACCTATATGTTTCGTCGTCTTACAAAAATTTCTTGAATTTCCTAAATTTCCCCTCCCCCCAAAAATCAAGGTCGCGGCACAATCTGCCTGAAGAGCTAGGATATTTAAATTTAGCCTGTAACCGATCGAAAAATCCAAGATGTTAAAAATTTTCACGTTTTACCCCCCCAAAATATCGAAATGTGGACGCAATTTTAATGACTGTGCAGACAGTCTTTTGAGCTATTTGCTGGCTAAACAATAAGTCGTATCACAAAACGGATGGCACGAACTCTGCTCAATTTGGAGTGATCTACAACTTTGGTCCTATGACTTTCTGTCGTATCTCTCTCCCTTATACATATAATAAAGATGGCGCATGTAGTTAAACGTGTGTGAAAGTGCTCCGTAATTCGCCTACCGAATATCAAAATATATCATACATATTTACCGTGAGTGGGATCCACTAGATTTATAAATATATATATATATCATTTTTAGTGCATCAAACATGACCCTCAAAGCTGTGAATGAGAAGATTAGTGAATTTGAAAGACGTATGTCTCAATTCCAAGGGCGCCTGGAGGAAGCTCTAACTGCTACTACTAACAATGCCACTAATCCCAAAGAGTTGTTACGTGTGCTTGAAAGTGACTTCCGTGACTTTCGAGAATCGATTTAAGCGGAAATATCCGATTTGAAGAGAAGTGTAAGTGAAATTGAACAGCGTCTTGAGATACAAGGAGCATTGTCAGATGAAGCGGCCCAATACAGCAGACGCAATTGTCTCCTGTTGCATGGTGTTAAGGAGACTGCTGATGAAGATGTGTACAGCAAGGCCTTGGATACCATCAGAGATAAACTGCAGATTGACCTGAATATTGAGTGCATTGATCGATGTCACAGATTAGGGCGACAACAGAGATCGACTGCTGATGTGGTGACTTCAGGAAACAGGCCAATTATCATAAAATTTCTTAGATATCAGCAACGAGATAGAGTGTGGCGCGCTAAGCGGCTGCTAAAAGGCACTAAAGTTCTTATTACTGAATCTCTGACAGCTACAAGGAAGGAGATGTTCCGCAAGGCACGTGATATATTTGGAATGCGTAACACCTATACGCAAAATGGCACGATTATCGTCCTCACAGCCGATGGAAAGAAGATGCACTTAAACACTCCTGCACAATTAAATTCTTTGATTAGAAGGTTAGGCGAAAGCACTAGGAAATAATTATGATTGTGTTCTTGTTATTGCTAATGTATACCGGTACTAGGCCAATTCTATGTTTTAGGTTAGTTATGGTTAGTAAGTGTGTGTGTTTGTGTGAATCAGCTGGAAGTTATATTTTATGCTATGTCGAGGTAAGCCGCTATCTGTTTATTCTCAACTTCTGCCTGAGGATTTAAGTATAGCAATGTCATTCACTTCTATTGAGAGCATAGACTTGGACACAGACACCACCCCTCCTTTCTCTTTGGCACCGACTTCTGGTTTTACTCCTCTTACCCCTCTTTCTTCCCAGATTCTCTCTTCAGATCTATCTGTTCGTAGTATTTTAGAAACGGAAGTGAAAACATTTCCACGCGCTTTGTTGTGTGCTTATGTTAACAGCCAATCTGTTGTAGCTCACCATGATGAACTGAAAGCTATATTTGAAAAAAGTTTATTTCATATAATTGCTGTAAGTGAGAGTTGGCTATGTAGTTCAATTCCTTCCAGTATGGTTGAAATACAAGGGTATCGTATTCATCGATTTGATAGGATGAGCAGGCGTGGAGGTGGTGTTGCATTGTTTTGTAAGCTTAATCTCAGGAGTACAGTGGTAAAAACTTCTACCACTACTACAAATCCTGTTCCTGAATTTATGTTTGTTGAAATTATTATAGACACTGTTAAAGTACTCATTGGGGTTGTATATAGGCCTCCAAATGCAGGGGGCATTGGTGAGTTAGAGGACGATTTAATGAGACTTTTACCATCTTATGAACACTAGGCGACTTTAATACAAATTTGTTAACTCGGACTAGTGAAACAATACGTTTTCGAAATATCTTTCTCTCCTGTGACATGACAATATTGCCCTTGGAACCAACTAACCACGTTCATACTTCCACCGTCTCTTCCGATTCACTGATTGATCTCATGATAACCAATAATCCACACAAGGTTCTTAAACACGGTCAAATACCTGTTCCTGAAATATCAACTCATGACCTTATATACTTAGCGTATTCGCTAAGAGTTCCTAAATATAGGTCGAAATACGTGACTTTTAGAGACTTTAAAAATATAGATTTCAATCACCTAAAAGAAGATGCATGCAAATGTCCTTGGGGTGACATAATACTAATGAATGACATAGATGAAAAACTGGAAAATATTAATTCTCATATTCATGGACTTTACAATAAGCATGCTCCTAAGCGCTGTGTGAAAGTAACACGGCCGCCCTGTCCGTGGCTGACAACTGAAATTAAATCTTTGATGGCTCAGCGTGATTCGTTATATAGACGTTACAAACGAAATTTATCAGCTGACACATTTGAACAATACCGTGTACTGCGTAATCGAATTAAACAAATTATCCGCAATAAGAAATTCGATTACTTCCGGCGTCTATCCAATAATATAAACGCTGGTAGTACTTGGCGACAACTTCGTTCATTAGGTATTGGAAGGCCTCCTGTGAACCATGCTAAACCAGAAATACCGGTTGACGATATTAATAGACACTTTTCAACAGATGTTTTTACTCCTGAACACGATATAGTGCAGGCCACCATCAAGTCTATAATACAACAACAATCATCTGATCGTCCATATTTCGAATTTCGAACTGTTTCAGAGTCTGAAGTGAGACGAGTACTGATTTCAATTAAATCTCATGCAACAGGGGCTGATGAAATCCCTATTTTCTTTATTACTAAAATTATGGATATAATATTGCCGGTTATTACTGACTTATTTAATGCATGCCTCTCCCGTAGTTATTTTCCGACAAAATGGAAAGATACACAAGTTTTCCCAGTTCCAAAAAGATAGCCAGCTAATGTAGCATCCGACTTTCGTCCTGTATGCATTCTTTCAGCACTGTCTAAAGCTCTAGAAAAATTGATCTATAGCCAACTTGAACAATATCTGGAAAAATATTCTCTGCGTGACCCCTTCCAATCTGGTTTCAAGAAAGGATATAGCACAGGGACGGCACTGCTAAGAATTACAGACGACATTAGACGAGCTATAGATGAGCGGAAAGTGACTATACTTATTCTACTTGACTTCAGTAGTGCGTTTGACACAGTAAATATTGACATATTATTAGCGAAATTACAAAGATTTAATCTGAGTCCCTCTGCTATTCAGCTCTTTGCTTCGTACCTCTCCAATCGGCGACAACGTGTTGTCAAAAACGGCACTACCACAGACTGGAAGACGAAGCAAACAGGTGTCCCACAGGGATCCGTGCTTGGACCTCTTCTGTTTACTCTATATATCAATGATATATCTTCTCAGTTCAGTAACTGTAAGTATCATTTATATGCAGATGATCTACAAATATATTATCACTGTAAAGCTATTGATATTGAGTTTGGAATTCATCAGATGAATTCCATTTTAAATCTGATTAGCTCCTATTCTAATAAGAATTGTTTATTAATTAATCCTAAAAAGACACAAGCTATTATAATAGGGCAACAAAGGCAGTTAAATATCCTTAATAAGAAATTATTGCCTTCACTTTTGCTTTGTGGTGTAGCTATACCATTTCAGAAGTCGGTAAAAAATCTTGGAATTATCATAAGTGACACACTAGATTGGAGTGAGCACATAACAAGCATCTGTAAGAAAATTCACTCGTCACTTCACCCTCTCAAAACTCGCCAATCACTTCTTCCACTAAGCTTGAAAATTAAACTTATCCAGACCCTCATATTTCCCATACTTAATTATTGTGATATTGTAATGATAGATGCCACCATGGAACAGACACTAAAATTACAGAGGGCAATGAACTCATGCATTAGGTTTATATTTTCAATTAAATTTTCAACTCATATCTCCCCCTATTATGAACTTCTCTCCTGGTTAAAAATCGATAAACTACGACATATTCACGTTGCTACTCTCGTATTTCGTCTGCTGAATGAATCTAAACCCCAGTATTTATCCTCAAAGTTTAATTTACTCTCCTCCTCTCATGAACACAACACACGATCGACTACGACACTCTCAATTCCTGTGCATCGCTCATCTTCATTTAACCGCTCCTTTCAAGTGTCTGGTGCAAGGCTATGGAATTCCCTTCCAGTTAGTGTTAGGAATTGCACTTCCTTAGCTTCTTTCAAGCGGTCTTGCCGAGATTACCTATTAAATGTATTACCAGCTTGTATGAATGGCAGTATGAATGGAAGAATGAATGAGGTTAGGATTTATATTTTGTTAAATTATTTCATTATTCTGTTTTATAAAGTTTATTAGATATGTGGTTATTTCATTATTCTGTTTTATAAAGTTTATTAGATATGTGTTTAAGTGTAAGAGAGGGCCGTGAGCCTTAACTTCGCCACAAATGAAGGCATGAAATAAATAAATAAATAAATAAATAAATAAATAAATAAATAAATAAATAAATAAATAAATAAATAAATAAATAAATAAATAAATAAATAAATAATTATATTTGGCTGTATTTCTGGATTGTTCGTAAATATGGTTATTTTTGCTGTATATTTCACTGTTTGACACACTTATAAGGAAGATAGAGTCATCAAGTTTGGTGCGCACATTGGCACGATTGAAGGCCACATGTGGACCAAATTTCATGAATCTAGCTTATACATCAGTACACAAAAAATATTGCAAAGCGTAAAAATGTACACAAATTTTACCCTATTCAAATTTTCGGACTCAATTTAACCCATAAATGTGGGAGATAGGAGAAAATGTTATAGAACCAAACATATTGTTTCTAAATCACTGAATTCACTGCGGGTTTATACGAAATCGAGACCGTGATTTTGCACTCCCACAAAATATACACAACCAAACATAATTGAAATCTGCTCGCCTTAATGGAAATAAATTTCTAAACACTTTTCCTCATTGGTCGATTGCCAGTCAGGTAAGTCTTGTATACAATGTGGAAGAGTTAAATCACTATTTCGGTTTCCAATAAATCCCCAGTCCATTCCGGGACCATGAACCTCGAAACATACCTTGTATATGTAGATGCAAAATATGAAGTTTGGTTGACGTATCTAGAAAATTAAGGATACGAGTAACACAATGAGCATCGCGTCTAATAACGCTCAGATTCAGTCAGATTTCGTTCATAACAAGGCTGAAGAGGAAGAATGGACAATCGTGAAGGAGAAGATCAGTAGGTCAGCTTAAAATAATTTAGGAAGGAAGTTAAGATCAAGTAAGAATCAGAGATATTCGACCTGATTGATGAACAAGAACACAAAAACTGAGGAGGGAAGAAAAGAATGCAAGCGATTAAAGAACGAAGAAGATAAAAAGTGCAGGATAGCTAAGGAAGAACGAACTCAGCTCGTAAACACTTCTGGGTAAATGAGACAGGGCAGAAAGATGCGGGAACTGAATAATTGTATCAAGCAGAAGAAGAAGCTGTTGATGCTGGTGAAATGGGAGACGCAGTTTTGAGGTCAGGACTGGACAGAACTCTGCGAGTTCTAAATAGGAACAAGGACATCCTCTGCCATAGGAGAAGGTGGAGATGTATGGTACAGGGGAAGTGCCACCCGATTTTATACAGAATATTGTTATACCAGGTGCTTACAAGTGTTAAAACTACCGCACCATTAGTTCAGTATCCCACGCCTGCAAAAGGTAACCAGTATTATTTACTGAAAAATGGAAAGACAAGTTGAACCTGAGTTGGCAGAACATCAGTTTGGCTTCAAAAGAGATGTAGGAACATCTGAAGCAATCCAGACTTTATTTATGATCTTACAGGACCGAATTAAGGAAGACAATCCCACGTGCAAGTCATTAGCAGATGTAGAAAAAAAATCGTTATTCGATATTCTGAATCTGATCGCGTACGGATACCAAGAATGATTCTACGATCTGTACAAAAAGCAGTCTGTACAGATAGGAATCGTAGGCTGTGAAAAAAATAAGCAGCAGTCCAGAAAAGAGTCAGGAAAGGCTGCAGTTCGTCCCGTCTCCTTTTCAATGTCTACATAGAGCAGGCAATAAAGGAAACAGAAGGGGAATTTGGGAAATAAATCGCTATCCTAGAAGAAGAAGTAATAACTCTGAGGTTTGTCGATGATATTTTATCTGAATCTGGAGAAATTGGTGAATTGTATGGACAGAGTATTGGAGGAGTACAAGATGTTCAAAGGAATGGAGCGCAGATTAGGAAAGGAATAAGTAAGGAGCAGACTAGCGCAAGCAAGAAAGTCCTACTTCTAACAATAATATAGGAATTATGGAGCATGGTATTGTACGGAAGTGAAACATGGACGATAAAGAAAGAGAATAGAAGCTTTCCAAATGTGGTGCTATAGAAGATGAGTTGGATAGATTGACTCAAGAATGAAGGGATACTCAATCGGATAGCCGAGAGAAGGACGATTTAACAAAATTTGATCAGAAGAAGAAGAAGCAGGATGATCGGACATATCTTAAGACTCGCAGGATTTGTTCAGTTGGTTTTTTAGGTAAATGTAGGTGGTAAAAATGGCAGCGGTAATCGAAGATTTTGCGTGGAATATTCGCTACTAAATTACACTTGCACCTCTTCCTGTCAATGTTTCATAAATCAAACTTCTCGGTCGCCCTCGTACCTACATCTTACTTCACAGACAAAGACGCTGCTGGTTTAGGGTACAAATATTGTGAGCCAAGCTCGAGAACTCATTAACAAAGCCACAAAGTTGTAAATTTAGGAAAGAATGCCGACACCGAGGGTTCAGGCCTACACAGTTTAAAGAGCCGCACATATTTTGCTACTGATCGAATCAAGCCTAATGTTAAACTAATTATTAACTTAATATAGACTAAATGTAACTTTTCTAGTCACAAAATGAAAGAGTTTTGTTAAAATCTGCTCATTATTCGTAGTTTTTGTTACAGGCTCGCACAGTGAGTTTTTTACGTGGTAAACCTCCTCTCAGTTATCGGAACATGACGGCAAAGGTTCTCAGAGGTCATCGAGTCGGCCAACAAGCATGCGGGACTTTCTTAACACTCAAGTCAGTGAAATAAATAGCAAGCCAGAGCTAAAGATACCACTATCAGACCTCGTAAGGATGTCGCTTGTCTTGGTGAGTGTTTGTTTATTTCTCTGTAGCTGATAACAAGGGGTCAAGGGAGAGCTGATGTCAGTCTTGGATTGGAAATTTAATACTACTACTAATAATAATAACAACACGCCTCTTGGTCTTGATCGTTAAGGCTTTGAGGTATAAACGCTGTGACACCGCGGTTATCCGGTTCGAGTCCCGTTGGTCGATAAGATGTTCACAATACGAATGTTGGCCGGCAGGGTAGAGGTGTTGATGGTATGCAATTTCTAATCACTAGATTGCGTGTCCAATGCCTGGATTAAATTGTAAACGTCTCCGCAGTGCTCATACGGAGTGAGGCCTTTGATTCGACCGTCGGGTGGAGATGTTCCGTCATAAGCAGCCACCTTGGTGCTATTCGACACGAGTAGGCTATGCGCCGGCACCGGGTTTCACCATCTCCTTCCTTACTATCATATCAGGTAATTCATTTCATCTCATTAACTTCTCTGATAAGTTTGACTTCAGAGGATATCCGGTCAAAAGAAAAAAGAACCCGCCACGACAGGTTCATCTCAACTCATACCCGACCTCGTAGTGAAACGGGACAAGTGTTGGACAAATAATAATAATAATAATAATAATAATAATAATAATAATAATAATAATAATAATAATAATAATAACGGCGAATGTCCCCGGAGCAGGCCTTGTGCAGGTCTTATGGGCGATCTCCATGTCTCTGGGCATGCGGCTCCTACTTAAGAAGACGTGACAAACACCCGGGCCCCGATTAACCGAATAAGGTTTAAATCTCGACACGGCAGCTAATCGAACCCAGTACCCGTTGTACCAAACCATTTCGCCATGGAGCTTGGTAATTTAAGGATGGAATATCTCTTTAGAGTAATGGAATTTTCATAGAATTTGAGTGGGATAATTTGTGATTGATGAATGTTCAAACAAGGGAACGTGAGTGTACAGTCAGTGTAGGAGATATGTCTTTCAGCAGGCACCAAGCTATACAGTTATGTGCGGTCTCTCCACACGAGTAATAGAGGGACAATCCGTTATTAAGAGTACATTATTCAATGCATGTTCCGCTTTTATCCTCCCGTCTCTTTGGACGCTCAGTCTACCGGAATAATTAGCATCACACTGGATAAAATCCTAGTGCCGTATCCGTCATCGGACGTTGGCGATCTTACTTTTGCCGTTGGCTTAACCCAGTCGCAGGTTTCCCAGTCAAGACGTGCGGGGTCTCGCAGGACCCCTCTTCTCTCGATGTGCCCTTGTATATTTATTTGGAGGAGGGCGCCTCATGATATGGCCAGAGTAGGAGAGCTTCATGACCTTAGCAGTCCAGCACAGTTTTACACCTCCTGGTCAATACAGCAGACCCACATTTCAAATGCTCCTGATCTTTCCTCACAGTCCAGGACTCTACAGCACCGCGCTATCCTAAGACGAAGCTGCAGCGCTCGTTGACGGCGATATTCTCAGTATCGGAGCTCCGTTGACCCACAGGGCCTTGCTCACAATAATGTATTGGGTCTTCTTTAAGTTCAGGTGTAGACCAAGGTTTTCACATGTCTCCACAACTTTCATCAAGATCTGATGCACGTCATCAGTCTGTTTCCACAGCATTCTTTCCTCAAAGAATATGAGTACAAAGTGTGCTAAGAGGCCACAGAGCCAGGACTGTGATGGCGCTTAGGTCATGCAGGCATAACGCTTAAATCTCTATCCCTGACAATTTCCATGTATAGAGTTAAGTGTGGTGATGTATTGCTAATCAAAATAATGTTGAAAATGTTCGTCTTCTTACTCCCAAGTCTTCCCAGCACGAAGTTTCCAACATAACACTGCTCTTTGTCGGACGCCACCCAGAGCAAATTTCGCTGTTCTCATCTGGATCTTTTCATGTTGTTCTTGAGTCAAGTAATCTGGTAAGTCTCTCGTACGCTGAATGGGTCTTGCCAGTGACTTATACGCCTCTGTCTTACATTCCTACTACAACTCCTAAATACACCCATAACCATATGAAGAGATCTGTAAAGATCACCTAGGTACTTGCAGTAATCCCCATGTGCTGCTTTCACAGCATCGACGCAGTAATTAACATGCAAGAAAACAATAACATTGGCTTGCGGGATCCACTGTTAATCATAGTATAACCCGACAGCGTTCCACCTATTCTAAGGCATTGGGTTTGCTTTCTGGAAATATTGCCACCTATTCAGTTACACCTTGGCCGTCTCTTCCTTGTTCTACTCTCTCAATAGACTTTGATTAGGTCAATACCGATGCAGTCCATTTGGCCTCCTGAGTATCAAATATCTGCCATATCTTGCTTGAACCCTTCCTTAGTGGAATGACTTTTCCTAAACACAAATTTCCTTCTATCAGAGCAGTTTGAAACATTGTGTGCAATGTAACAGGAAGGAATGCTTTCCTTATCTTACGTGCATCACATGTCAAGCTGTCTGGCCTATAACTATCCCCTTTATATGTTTGTCACTTAGTCTTTTGTAAACTGGGGATACTATAGAAACTCTGAGCTAATTTCGTATAGCTCCTTCATGCAAACAGTGAAGTACAGTAAATGGGGAGGTGCTCCAAAGTAAATAAGTTGTTATGCCCAATATAGACACATTTAGAGAGGTGTATGGTGGAATCCTACAGGAAAACTTGTAGACATTGCCGGCATTTACGTTAACTGTTTCGATATTGCGGCCTCGTGAAGTTGACTATGCTGTTACCTGTGTGAAATGCCTTAAACCGTCAGATATTCTAGTAATTTGACTTCCGGGACAATATGTCCCTAGGATCGATTTTGGACTGCTCCCTGGTGTTAAAAGCACTTTATCAGCCTGGGAGAGAAGTGGTATTTTGAAGTTGGGTAACCTATAGGCAGTAAGTTATTCTTTTAATCATTCAGAAGTTATCAAAACTGCGATCAATTCAATCAGCCCATCAAATGATATAATATCAAATTGATTATTCACTCAAAATGTATGAAAGTAAATCCTTCAGGAAACATCGGCTGATACTATATTTAAATGTGTCTGGTACTGATTGACTTGTGTGTGTAATAAGGGAGAGGAGACGGGGGAGCAGGTAATTAACAAGGTATGGCAGAAATGTAATTATGTGAAAATTCTGCGTGTGAATCTCGGGAGGATTTAGAAATTTTAGTAAGCTTGTAACAGTTAGTGTGTCCGCATTTCCCTGAAATTAATGAAGGTCCCATCCTCTGCTGTTTGGTTCCACTAATACAGAGAGGATAACCAGGTATAACTAATTATGTGAGTAATACACCCCTTCTGCTTTAAGGGTCTGTGTAACGTACTTTACAGCCCCGACAACGGGCGTATTGTAAAATCATTGTGAACTAAAATTGGAGGTTCAAGCCCCGTCTAATGTAAAACTACAAGCAACTGCTCCTACCAATTCTGAGTACCTTTTTTAAACCCAAATGTAAAGTGAACTTCTCGATTCGAGACCCGACCTAGGTAATGTGCTTTGGAAGCTACGGCTTCTTTTTGTGAATTATGTCTTTCCAATTTGTAAAGGCAAGCCTGCGGGTCATCAGACTGTGATAGACGCAGATATGTTGTAAAGTATCAGAGATTTCGAGCTCCTCATTTTACATTTCAACTTGCTGGTTCACGTTCCGCCATTGTCCCTAACTACAGTGAGTCTCTGCACAAGGCACTCGTTACTTGGACTAGTCGGAGCTGTAGTTTTCAAGGCTCCGTTATAGGAATATTGGCCACGACAGAGGAAAATGTATCAAGGGCCGTGAAATGGTCAGATCATTTAGCATGTACTTAGAACCAAGTTCATGAAGCTCTCGTCACAATAATTAACAAATACTTAGGAACATGTTAATAAATCCTGTCAGAATACTTAAAATTGTAAAGGGAAGCGGACGATTAATTTACACAGTAAAGTATTGCGGGCTGTTTTCTTAACTGACCATCAAAGTTTTCAAGTGGGGCTGACGATCTAAGGTAATGTGTTTGTTTGACTGAGGATGGATAGCGAATGAAGCTGTAATCAGTATTCTGCGTTGAAGTACCGTATTTTCTGTCTGTAATTTTACTCATAGTAAACTGTTGAACTCTGTACTTGTTCCAGGTTCTCTTGCCCCTGATGCTAGCAGTTTCACTGGCGAGCAGAGACCACTGTGCATCGTCTGTGGGCTCGAAGTTGGACCTGTCTGTGCACGGCCACAAGAACGCCAGTGGACATTGGATAATAACGGTACCGTGTATTATCAAATTCAGAGTTGTGTTTCCGTGTTGGATGGATAATATTGTATGTGATTAATACACGTAACTTAGTGCTGTGTATAATAAATATTTGCATGCACCATTCAAATTTCAACCAACTTTCAAACCACAGTACAGTTTGCGGAAGTAATCTAATATGTCCTTGATATCATAGTGCACCAAACGCTAACCTGCTTTGCATGTGCTAACCACTAACGGCTTAAGAAAGTGGAGTAACTCATAGCAGACGTAATTACTCACGAATGTGTTGTTATTTCTGGGAAAAAAGTCCCGTGTTTAAAATAATATCTGCATGTTGCTAATATGCTTGCCCCAAGACAAGCAGCCAGCTAGTTCGAGAGATCGTCACAGGAGGCGCTAGAACTTAGTCGTTAACTGAATTTATACTTCACAGACATTTCACACAGTTTGTCTTTGTGATAAACAGCCTGAACTTGTTAAATAATATAATAACGGTAACACACAGGTTGTGGGTTTATGAAAAATAAATAAAGTAGAAACTAGACCTTTCCTTTAAGAAATCATTCCAGGAACATCGGTCTGGCTGGAAATATCTCGTAATGGTCCTCCCCGGATTTACGATGAAGTCTGAAAAGTTTGTCCGGCCCAGATGGAGACCCTGAGGAAAAAGAGAGCTCCGTGGAAGTGGAGACTGCCGCCGTCTTGGGTTTAATGAAGAAGTCCTGCCAATCGATATCTAGTGCAATATTGCCTTGAGCAGTAAGAATAAGCCCAGCCAGGTCATATACTGCTACACTGCCTGGAGCTGTACGAAGTAGTCCAGCCAGGTCATGTCCACTGCTACACTGCCTGGAGCCATAGGAAGTAGTCCAGCCAGGTCATATCTACTGCTACAATGCCTGGAGCCATGGGAAGTAGTCCAGCCAGGCCATGTCTACTGCTACACTGCCTGGAGCCGTAAGAAGTAGTCCAGTCAGGTCATATCTACTGCTACACCGCCTGGAAACGCATCTACGTCTACGGTACCGTATTCCCGAACCGATCCCTGAATCTCTCCGTTATATTCACTCTGATATGTGATTGTGATTTCGTCCACTCCACTGCCTTTATCTCGAAACTATGGTCACTGAAGCCGAGCTTGGAGACATCAGAAGTCTCGTTTGAAAAATAAATTTCTTTTTGGACATATTGTCCCTTTTTACAGCACGAGAATGATGTCAAGAAATACCGAAATTCCGTGCTTTAAACATCCAGTTCTAAAACACACGAACAATTGTACCGAATTAAATGAAACTGGGATGTTTTAGTAATATCTAAGAATAACGAACAAACAGCATCTCTGGGAGTACGTTATAGGTTTTCCGTAAGTTACGGCTCCGATTGCCACTATATGGTGCGGCGAAACTCCGAGTAAAGCACCAGTTGTGGTTGTGTGGTGTGGTAGTTGGGCATAATGGCATCTCACGTGACGTGCGAGGAAGGAAACGGGAAAGTGAGTAGGAAGGGTTGTTTCAAATGGGTGCTTCATACTCACCTTGGAATTATAGTGGATTGTGAACTGAATGTGGGCTTTAATTTTCTATGTCTTAAGAGTTCAATATTCGTTACAGGTTGATACGCGGCGATTGACATCGACGGAGAACCAATGGGACTTAGCCGTGAATGTCCACCAAGAAAGAAGATCATGTGATAGCAGTGAAGTTGAGCAGCTTGTTTCGGTGACTTCTGTACATCCACCAGTACACGGTAAGACCTGATCGTTGTCATAGAACTCTCATTCACACTCGGTGTTCCTTACCCCAAAGAAGTAGGACTGCAGTGTTTGTGGGCGGTATCTCCTCCGTGTCCAGGGGCAATCAGCTAGTGAACGTGCCTGCGTCAGTCTCCTCCCTATTCGATATTGTCTACGGGACTAGGCGTTCTGAAATGCTTGAGAGGATTGGAATTACAGGGAACGAAGAGTAACACAAACTGCAGTGGTCAGCGAGCGAGGCAGGTGCGTGGTCTGCCTCTCCTTCAGTTAAATGTGTGTATAGAGCAGGCAGTATTGGATATGGAGGAACGTCATTGTTGGAGGATGTCAAGGGCAGTTGAATGTAGTAGATAAGGTCAGATGAAGCACGTGATATAAGACTAGGAAATGCACTGATAAAGGAAGTGGAGGAATTTGGGTGGCTGGGAAGTAACATAACGAATGAAAGGAGAAACTATCCGTTCATTACCGAAGAAGAATATTTGCTAAAGGAAGCCATCTTTTAAACGAAACATTCTACTCACCATAAATATACAATCCAGGCCGTCGTTTGCCGAAGTATTTGTTTGTAACGTTAGAGTCATGCTAAGTAGAGAAATAGAGTAGAGGCCTTTGAAATGTGGTGTTACAGAAGAATGCTTTTGGTAATAATGGGAACTCGTATCCTTTTCCGAGGTTATGCAGTTCTTTCCAGCAGCACTCCTAATGGAGGTGATCATATTTAACTACCTACCTGCAGTCCTGCCAACATTACGTTTCTCAAAGTAGTGGGAAAAAGCGTAGACCACGTGCTTTGCAAGAAATTGTGCTAACCGTTACTCTACGGAGTTTGAGGTGAGATTGGACGATCATAGCCCAAACAAAGAGCAGGTGACGGGAGGGAGATATGGGATAAGTATGAAAAAGTGTTTAGGCTGTTGACGGAGAACAGGAACAATGTACAGGGTGCGGTGGGAGGGGAAGTTCTGAAAGACAGATATGCTAATAGTTTAAGGGGGAGGAAACTGAGGGCAAAGGGATAATGTCAAGGGCAGTTATCACTAGGGTATCCGTGAGTAACCGCTGGTAAACACAGAGGGATATAGGGGGAAATGAACTTGTTTCAGGAATGTGGGGGTAAGAGAGAAGGTACAGTAGGTGGAGGGGAAGAAGGGGTGGAACATGGTGGAGGAGAAGGTATGGTCTGCAAACATCAGGGAAGACTGTTGAAACTAGTAGGGAAGCGGATATAATGAAATAAGTGAGGTCGAGACTCTGGTCATCGAGGACTCCATAGTTAGGCTCGGGGAGAAAGTGCACGGAGGAAAGGGAACCAAGGTAGAGGAATTACGTTAAGACAGAAGATGGGGAAAGGGTGTGGTAGTTTTCTATGTTGGTACGAACAACGTACGACATAGTGTGGGATCTGTTATGAAGTTGAATAGAGAGGAGGTTATTATCAGTGGGATACTTTCTAGGAGAGGGTAATATAAATGAAACTAAGGGGTATTTATGTGGGGGGGGACTGGGAGTGCGTGTGTTGTTTAGAAAGGATACATGGCGGACTAGGCAGCGGAAGTGAAAGTACGTGGACATGGTGGTTATAAGATTCATATTTACCAGGTATTGTATAAGGAATTGTTTCATGGTTGAGAACTGACGTAATGGATGTCTTCCAAAACTGGAGTGTTTTTGTAGAGATGGGATCAAATCGATAGCTGGGTGAATATTTACGCCGGCGGAAGAAGTATTTTTATGGTATAGAAAAGCTAAATATGAGAAACATTAAGTTCTAGGTATAGGGCTCATCTCTTTGCGGTGTACAGGTACGGATGAATTGATGCAGACGCGGAAATATTTCATTAGGTAATCAGCGATGTGGAAAGCGTGGCATCAATAGGCAATTTAGATCTGGCTGTCAAACTGAGTTTCCTTCTGGAATGAATGCCATGTGTGTAGGAGATCTAAATTATATCAAGTCCGTTGCTGTATGACTCTGCTTTGAAAATACAATAATATGTAATAATATAAAGTGTAAACAACTTATCTTTATTCGTCATCAAATCAAAATTAACCTCCTCCTTCTTAAACTCGTGATTGTGTTCAAAAGGACCTACGTAAGGAATCTAACCTTTCTTTACTTTCTTGAATGATACAACAAACCATATACACCTTTATGGAGCGGCATTATCATGATGAGTAGTGTTTCAACTGGACAAAATAGAATCATTACAAGTAAGAGACACACGCACTATTTTAATAATCTTGGTACAGGCGATTTTTTGAACATAACCATAATCTGAAGTAGGCCTCGTCGCAGACCGTAAAATGATTCCATAAGGGATTTTATTTGCACAGTTTGCGATAGATTTTCAGGATTATTATTTATCAGAAATTGCATATTTCATGCGTATTTTTGTTCCAGTTACTTCGACGTCTCAATATATGAAGCCAGTCACAGCTGCAACTACTACACCAGCTAGTACTACTACTATTACCACTGCTCCAACTACTACTACACCAGCTAGTACTACTACTATTACCACTACTCCAACTACTACTACACCAACTAGTACTACTATTACTACACCAACTACTACTACTACTACAGCTGCTACTACTACAACTCCAGCTACGTCTACTACTACTACTACTACTACAACTACAGCTACTACTACTACTACTACGAAACCAAGGTCCTGTCCTCATTCAGGTGAGTGATAAACTCTCAAGAAGTTAATCAGATTATCTATGAGTGGTGTACGAGAGACGAACGTACATGTGTTTCTTGGAGATTTGGATCTAGTTTGTTCAGGTAGAAAAGTAAAGCTCTTCATCGTTGTATTCCACGTTCAACAGATAAAGAACTCACCCTGCAGTTACTGTGTAGGTGTTTGCTTGGAGCAGCAGTCTGCAGAACGAGTGCACGAGTAGAGAGAATATGAGAAATGAGAGCGTCTTGGGTCCGAAGTGAAGGCGGGACCCGGTGAGTGTTCCACATATCGCAGCGTACGGCACAGCGGCCCCACACGCGAGCCGATGATACTATCACGTAGAGGTTGTGGGTTCGACATCCCTCAAGGTGATTCCGTGGCTTCTCAGTTTTGCATGAGACAAATATCTGGATGTGCACATTTAGTAAGGCACCTTCCCGTTTATGGCTCTTTCCTACGGCACGCAGTCATAATATTATTATCTAAGATAGATTCACGATTTTGGGCAGGAAAGCAACTGGAAACTACTTCAATAAAACTACCAGGAATCCATACTTACCTTTTGTTTCCAGGTGAATTGCAATACGTACAAAATTTAGCAACCATTGTAACCGTTCCTCGAATGGAGAATTCCACTTGTAGGGGTTTTTGACTGAAATAGGAAACAAAACCCCTGGGGGATCCACTGGAGAGAAAGGATGTCAGAACCACAGATTTAAAATTATCACTTAGTTTATAAAAAATGTTTTATCATTGATATTTTTTCGCATCAAGAATTGAATATTAAATAAGTCGAAAGCCTTACAAGACCATCTGAAAACAAGTCGTCTTATATGTCTGACAAAAAACAGAGGATAATATTTTTACATGAAACGTTGCCCGGTTAAGTTTAATTTAATGACTTGAAATTTGTCAAAACCTGCGCTGCATAAAATTTACATTTGGTAATTTCAGTTGGAGGCACAGCTTTCGTTATAACGAGAGAGAAAAACTGGTAAAATGCCAATAGCAGTTAATTAAAGAAGTAGTTTAACATTGATAAATACACCAAAGGCAGAGCCTTTAAAATTGAAGGAGGTTGCAAAGTGCCCTTTTGGTAGATTCGCTGACTAAATAATATTAACATTAAGAAAAACTCTGAAGGGCACCGCCTTCATCAAAATGACAGAGTAATTGGGCGAGGTGCCATAACAGTTACTTTATTGATTGCTTTTTTGATTAAACATATGTACTAAATAAACAATATTTCGAGTTAAAGTAAATACCTACTAACCCTGGGAAAGAATTATACTAGTGATATAACTTCAAAATAATAGCCGGTATATATGCGTGTTCGTTTGGAGAGATTCTAAAACTTTGATCGTGTTTTTCTCAGAACATCATTTTCTGACTTAAGTCGTATGTGAACGATTCGATCGAAACTTGTAATTGCTACAACTTCTCTTTCATCATACTTTTCAGTGAACATAACTTTAACGCGGATAACTGTTTATGTCTCCCTAAAGAGAATTAGTCCTTTTGAAGACCCTAAAGTCACATACACCCTATTACGGAACCCTGAATGTTTACACACCAGTGACGCATGTCCCGCCATGTTTCAATTTGAATTACACAAACATAAAGATGATCAATATTACGTATGAAAAGAATAATTATCAAGACATTTTTCTGAAATATTAAATCAAGAGACACGTGAATCTTGTGAATTTTTTTATATAGAAAACTTGCTGAAGTTTGAATTATAGGTCATCCCTCTGCCAGTTATTCCATTCTTCCCTCGCGGTTCCTTGGGCACGTGGAGAACATGTGGAAGCACTTTATAGACCTTGAGGTAGACAGTGGTCAAGCAGAAGTTCTCCATTTATCTCTTGCGCTCGGTAACTCTTAATACTTTACTTGGTACAACTGCGGATGCCTTTCCGATGAGTGGCACAATATGTGCGGGTTTAGGGCATTCTAAGACGACATGACGTGGCCTTTGTTTTCTTTCACAATATTATTATAATTTGGGCTGAGAACGACGGTTCTTCCAAAGTGTGGATGCCGTTGATCAGTGCTGATGTTCTCTCAGTTTTACTGACTGTCACATGTGCTCCTGTTTTGTGTAAGTGCTCGTTTGTTCTACAATAATGTATAACATGGGTCTCGCAGGCCAACACAAAAAAGGGGCATTTTTTGACTAATCGAGACGTAATGAGGTAGAAATACTCATAAATGCAGTGTTGCCAGCCGCTGAGATTTAACTTTTAAAATATTGCAAAATAATGTCTCGTGTAATTTAACCAAAAGTTGTACAATTGATGAAGTTAGTAATATGTCGTTCACTTTTAAGAAATCCAATGTGAACCACATTCTAGTGGTTCTATTGCTCGCAACTATTGGAAATACTGTACATAGTAGAAACTTTGCAGCTGGAGAAAAGCCCCCTCTAATGAGTGATTAATGTAGATTTAGGCGGCTCCAGAGTTATTAATAGTGAGCAAATGGAGGTGGCAACAAAACAGAGGAAATGCAACTAAATTCAAGAGGAAGTCATTAATACATAGTGCGTCTTGAGTTATGTCTTACTGGGCTTGAAGACAGTGCCGCATGTTTCGTACACATAACCGATCATCTTCAGGTAGCCATTTAGAGAAGTGGGAGAAAGCTGTCCGAGGAAAGGACACACATCCGACTCATAATTTGCTTTTATGTGTGATACCAATTTTTAGCATTACTTCTTGATAAAAGTAAAGTAATTTACGGAGATCGATGAAATTTCTCCCGAGGACAGTTAGGAAACGTAACTCTCCAGAGAAGGGGCAATCCACGCGGACAGATGTCACTATAAAAATCCCGAATCTGAACACAAGTCAACAAGAATAGGAAATAATTATATTCTATATAATGTTAAAGAAAGAATGGAATGCATTGCCTCGGATTTTCTTCTTTTAAAACAAAATCTCCCAGTGGTTTTCGGCACCGCTTAATCAACACGACTTACCGCCACTTTGCCTACCGAAGCTCATTTCAGTGAAGGGCCTTAAATGATCGTGCTACTGCTGCCATAGTGCAATGTTTGAGTGGAAGAAGGAGCATGGACGTTGATAGTACACGAGCTAAAGCTTACAGAAGGAAGTATGTTTAACTCTGAATCATTACAAGTGAAGGTTTTCTTATCAGGAAGCATTTACCTCAGAAAAAAGAAGATCAGTTGGCATATCATGGTCTGGTTTCATGTTTGTTCCCTGCGTGTACAGCTGGATCCAGCCCAAAGCAATGCATGCTAGACTGAACGTCACCCATGGTGATATAATTGCAAACATTCTAATTCATATGATCATACAATTAGAGCAGGCGTGTGTAGGAATCATTGGTTTCAAGTCACATGGTAGCCAGTAGAATAAAACGTTATGGAAATCGTTAGGAATATCCGGCATCATAAGGAATCTAATATGTCCAATTTCCAATCCAAGTTACTCAGCTGAAAACTGGGCACTTTCAGACGGGCCACACATATTTAAGTATCCATGACCAAGTACAGGAAATGCGACGGTGATCTTGTTGATTATTCATTTTTCACACCTCCGGAATACGAAGAGAGCTGGCTGTTTCCAAGACAGCTAAATCATCTCGAAAGTACTCCAAACGGTCCAGGTCCTGAAATGAGCTGCACAAATCAGTTTATCACGTAGATAGAAGCACTGGTCCGCCTGCTGGGCAAGATGCTTACGGCGTCCCGTTGGTCGAAACAATTTTCACCATCACAATGTTGGCCAGTCGGGTGGGAGAGGTGCTGGTGGATTGCGTACAAAAGCCTGGATTCATTACAAACCTCACCACATTGCTCATTTAGAGTGAGGGCATAGGTCGGATTTATGACGGAGGGCGAAGGTGAGCCATGAGCAAATCGTTTGCTACTTTATGACCGAAGTAGGCTGCATGTCGGCACCGCGTTTCACCCTCTCCTTTTCCGCTACCGTACCTCACGTCCTTCACTTCATCTCATTATCTACTCTTCTGTACGCTACGATGCCTCCTGCCCATGTCATGCATCAAAGAGTACGACAAATAATGAAGGATCGTCATTTTCATTCGTAGGATGGTCCAAAATATAAAAGTGTGATGTTCTATCTGCCCACAGGTTACCGACTGTTTGAAGGTTTCAACTGTTATAAGGGATACGAGGAACGGAAGAGCTGGAGTGACGCCAGGGAGCAGTGCAAGAGCGACAGAGGCGACCTCATGGTATTGGAAAGTGAACGGGAGAGAAGCGAGGTGGTCCCTACAATCCACCCGATCATTCCCTACCCTTGGATGGGAGTTTACAAGCCCGAAGGTGAAGATCGTTGGGTGTCTGTGAAAGGTGAGTTCTCTCTAGCTCTCTTCTCCTCATGAATTACCGAATGTCGGACGGAAGACATTTGTCATATTAAACAACAGAAGCCGACATTTAGCTGTAGTTAGCGATGTCACTGGCTGACGACCACACCGTATTGCCTATAATCCGGGGAAGAATGAAGAAGTCTTACCCATAGCATCTCAGTCGTTAGAGCGCTGGCCTTCTGAGACCACATTGGCAGGTTCGATTTTCGCTCAGTCCGGTGGTACGACAGTCTCGTGTCGGTAGATTTACTGGCACATAAAATAAATCCTGATGGATAAAATTCCGGCACGTCTCCCCAAACCATACGAATGAAGTTACTGGAACATAAAGTGAATAATATTAGTTATGTCTAAATGAAGGGAAAGAGTCGTAAATTGAGGGTATGAGGACATTCATCTGTCGGATGGAGACGTTAATCCTTGAGTAGACCTCCCGGTGTTCTTTGACAGGAGTAGGCTACGTGCCGCATCACGACGTGCAGGTTTATCACGGACGTCAACTAGAGAGTAGGACACACAGGGGTCGTGGTAGGGACATCATAATTATAGAATGTTGTGCCCTCGTTTAGTTCCACACCTCTTGTCTTTAAATAATGAGAAACTGAGTCCTGATATCCTCTACTTCTCTTACCCTCGATGGATGACTCCGTTATTCTCGCAGGTAACCCATCATCCTACATTCACCTCACGCGACCCCAACACTGGAGTACCGCTTCATCCATGGAAATATTGTCTAACTTAGCATTTATCTTCTCATTCTGGGTACCTTCCTGTCATTGTTCCCACCCGGTGTTTCCAGAGTTCATTCTCGTTATTTCAATGTATATTACAACTAGCGTATGGACGAGATATCCAGAGTCCTCCCAGCTTGCACTCCCACACAGCGAAGTTTTCCTGAAAACAGACCGTTTCATTCCAGAGTTCACTGCATTAGCTCTCATGCACCTTGCTTCCTGGGAGAAGTTCCAGTTTTGTATCTGCGACCTGACATTCAGTTCTCGGAACTTTCTTCCCCACTGACATGACTTTATTCTTGGTAATAAAAAAAAGCAAAGACATCTCCGTACAGACCATGAAAGCCCTGGGAGTGGTGGAAGGTAAAGGCTTCCACTATTCGTAACCTCGGCACTTGATGGGGTAGAGTGGTTAGCTCTACGCCCGGCCGCCTTCGCCCCCAAGAATTAACCTGGTACTAATTTTTGGTGTAGGATGAGTGAACTTCAGGGCCATATGCACCTCCGGAAGTGGAAATCTCATTTCCTAAACTTTACGACTTTCTGACGGGGATTCGAACCCACGTCCTTCCGGGCGAACTGAGTACGCCTTTACCGCCTCGGCCAGGGATCCCCTTTATTCTTGGTAATGCCAATTTAATGTCGGACTCACTGCACCTATTTTATTTTCAAGAAATTAGACTGCAGGCTTTCAGCTCTGTCTGCCATTAACACCAAAATGCTTACGAAATTTCAGCATCCCTGGCGCTTTATACCTTCCAGTAGATAATCCTTGTAAACTATAAACAACAACATTGAAGATTGCAGCCATATACTACCCCTGTAAGTACCTTGAATCAAGAACTCGTTCTACCATCACCTTTCAATGTTAAGTGAGTTTTATTGCTCCCAATAATCTAGGCTTAATCCCATATTCTCCCAGTGTGGCTGACATCCTTCCCTTAAGTAATCTGTCATATGCCTTCTCTAGATCTACGAAACATAAACAAAACTTGCTATTCATATCATAGCACTTTTTACTTATGTGACGAATACTGAAGACCTGACCATGAAAACCCCTCCGAGGTCTGAAACCACACTAGTCTCATCCAACATAGTATAAGACATTTATTGGTTTCTCCCTCCAAAAATACTAGTGAATACCTTGCCCGTTGCTCGAAAGAATCACCATCATCAGTGTCGTTGAAGTACCTTGATGGTTCTAGCAGTCCTCTTGCTTACAAATAGGTGCAATTACTGCTTTCGTCAAATCAGAAGGACCTTTACTAACTTTCCAGGCTCATCTTATTACTCTGTGAGCTTGGTTGTTCGCGACGTCAAGATGAATATTTCCTCTTATATTACTTCCACCTGTACCATAATTTGCTAGGAAGTACACTACTATGAGTTCACCAGATTAACCCAAAACATTATATTTTTCCTTTTTCCCTCCGTACCCCACATACAGCCCATCCCTTTTCAACACTTGTTAAAAGCATTTGATTTCCTCCTATCCCTTCCTCATTACCTCCGTTCGTCGATATATCATTATTTCCTAACTCTTCCTAACTCGCCCATTTATACTTTATTTGTTATGTTTTCCCCATTACTGTGGGTCGATAGATTAATATCGAATATCATTTCCTTCACCTCTTTGCTTCCAAAGAATCCTGCACTGCCAAAACCAATTGGAAATCCTTTACTCCCGGAGGCTTGCTTAAAATACCCTCAGCTCGGTAAATTAAGTGAAGCAGGCTGCTCATCTACTTACACATAGTCCAAGTGAGAGTCTCTCCTCTGAGAGGTTAGCGACCTACGGTTGATTGTATAGTCCTCGCCTCTTGAGCACAAGGAGGGCCATGACTCAGAATATGTCCGAGGTGCCCTATACTACTCCCGACTCAAGGAGGGCCATGACTCAGAATATGTCCGAGATGCTCAATACTACTCCCGACTCAAGGAGGGACATGACTCAGAATATGTCCGAGGTGCTCAATACTACTCCCGACTCAAGGAGGGACATGACTCAGAATATGTCCGAGGTGCTCAATACTACTCCTGACTCAAGGAGGACCATGACTCAGAATATGTCCGAGGTGCCCAATACTACTCTCGACTCAAGCAGGGCCACGACTCAGAATATGTCCGAGGTGCCCAATTCTACTCCCGACACAAGGAGGGCCATGACTCAGAATAAGTCCGAGGTGCCCAATACTACTCCCGACTCAAGAAGGGCCATGACTCAGAATATGTCCGAGGTGCCCAATACTACTCCCGACTCAAGGAGGGCGATGACTCAGAATATGTCCGAGGTGCCCAATACTACTCCCGACTCAAGGAGGGCCATGACTCAGAATATGTCCGAGGTGCTCAATACTACTCCCGACTCAAGGAGGACCATGACTCAGAATATGTCCGAGGTGCCGAATACTACTCCCGACTCAAGGAGGACCATGACTCAGAATATGTCCGAGGTGCCGAATACTACTCCCGACTCAAGGAGGGCCACGACTTAGAATATGTCCGTGGTGCCCAATATTACACCCGACTCTCATTACCACTTACTCGTCCCTTCAGTCGTTGACCATAGTTCAAGTACTAGGGCGTGACTGCAGTCACTCACACGACAACAGTAACCTGGGGTCATGGTTGGACACGAAAGAGGTTTAACAACGAAGCAGCCATCAAAAACGCCTTCGAAATATTTTTCTCCATCAGACGGTCGATCATCTGGGAAACGGGTGCGAATACTCCTGCATCGCGTAGGGGAAGTGAATTGCATTTAATGATGCACGTCCTATTTAATAAAAAAAACTCGTCATGGAGTTCTCGTTGTGAGAAGTGTTACTACGAAGTAGCAGGTACAGGGTGTTTCTTGATCACCAACACACTAATGGCGAGAAGATGACCCACATATGCGACGATAAGTATTACAGGTAAAGCTCGTAGACAAACAGCCCGAGTGAATAAGAATGTGTCGCTTCCTGTTTAAATGTACTGCCTGTCGTAATATTTTATTATTCTCTTTATAACCATTCTTTTCACACACACTACCAATCATCAGCAGCTGTCAGCTACTCCGATCTCTATTTATAGCATATGTCGTGTATTACCGATTTCTTACTAAACATTCCCTTATTTTCTGCGAATCACTTGACGTAATTCGTGAGGCAGTTCCCAGAAACATGTTGACAATATCCATATTTCAATTTGAACGACAAAAATGTGCTTTTCGGTACTGGCTCAGATGATCTCGAAAACAAGATTTTTATATATAACAAACGGGTTTGAATGATGACGACCGTACGCAAATGCTGTCTCCGTTTCAGGATATCTATCGCCGTGATTGATATTACTGAACAGAGCCAGAGCAGGAATGTCTTTACTTTGACACGTGAAAATCTTTGAGGAGCCCTCGTAGACTTTAACAGTCTACTTTAACAGTTCTCACAGGCAGCAAGCTACAACTTCTAGATTGCCAGATTACCAGGTCTCATTTACATCAGAGCCAGAACTTTATATTCCTGCAAGATATTGATTTATCTCAGTCTCAAATGCAGAAACGCAGTCCCGCGTTTTGTCGGAGACTTTCTCATTTCTGATTGGTAGAATGTGTGGCCTTGTTCTTACCGTTTGCACTCAGAGACGATGATCAGTTCCGTTGGTGATAAAACAGCACTTGTCTGGTCATCACAACCTCCTGAGTCACAAAGCCGGATGGTGTTCTCTATTGTGTGAGCTGAGAACTTTCTTATGAGGACAAAACGGAAACCAGATTTTGAGGAGTACCGAATGCATCTCACATTGGACACAGACCAAGTGTTCGTAAACCTCCGTTGAAAAACTACTTGGTGTGTTTTGTACTTGAGTTTTTCAAATTATTGATGTAAATAATGTAATCACATCTTCAGACCATCGCAATATGGATCTTATTGTTCAGCAAATGTCTACAAAGCGGAAAATCTCCGAGGACTGGAGGAAATCCTGAATAAAGACATTATATTAAGGGAAGGACAAGGCGACAACTGAATCTCATACCGAGGGATAGCTCTAGAGAATAATATATTCAAAGTCTTCTGCAGTGTAATAGCAGAAAGACTAAAGAACTTCACTGGCTATCAAATATAAGAGTATCAGTTCGGATTAAGAAGGAAACGATCACCTTCACATCTGGGCGGCTTAAGACACCGCAAAGGCAAATACTGTACAGTCTTCACATTCGACATGTCGGATAGGAACAGTATGGACTCCATGACAGAAGACAAGGAAATTGTAAAACTCCTAGGAAACTCCTATCACAAAGCAATGTAGCGATAAACGACGGGATAAGTATATCAAAATAAATCCTTCAAACAAATGGAATAATTCTAGGTGACCCAGTTAGTCCCTCCAGTTTAACATTGCCACATCTGAAGCAGAAAAGTCCATTGAAAATACGAAAACGGTGTCCCTCTATATGTATGCTCATGACATGGTCCTAGGTTCGTAGACTGAAAATGACCTTAAAGAAGCCTTAAACAAACTGAACATTTGGGCTGAGAACAACAAATTCGTCATAAACTAGGAAAAACTATGCATATGGTTTTTCGAAGAGGGGCAGGTTACCGACCGAAGACAAGATAGTACTAGGAACAAGTACTTAGGACTAACTCTAGAGACATCAGGAACGTCATACAGGATCCACATCAGGGAAAGAGCGATAAGAGCTATGACTCTGTTCAGCGCTAAAATAGTACCAATTATCACGTACGACTTGGAACTGATCTGGGAATTTCTAGAGACAATAGAAAAAGTAAAAGCGCGCTTCCTAAAATGAACCCTCGGAATAGCAAGAAAGCGCCCTCAAGGCTTGCGTATGAACCTCCTTCAATGAGGACTTGAGATGTCACTTAATGCTGCCATCAACAAGCCAAGAAAATAATTATTGACCCTCCGACGAGACAAGCGGATGAAAATAGACAAAAATGTCTACTCTACTGACGCCATGATTGATAGAGGATGGACAGAAGAAACCAGGAGTTGCGTTCTGTACTGACAAGACTGGCGATACATGAATACCACCACAGAATATGCAAGAATACGAAATTCCATGAACCCAACAAATATTGTTCATGTAGTTTGTTTGATCAGTTCTGTGAGAAATATCACTTCTCCTGGTGCAAGAATCGTAAGAGAACCCTACTACATTATAGCAGAGAATAAACACCCACAATTCTCTATGTACATTTGTATGCTCTTATTAATTAATTAATTAAAATTGCCAGCATGTCTCGTCGTGAAAGTTTAACAGATACGTAGTGTTCCTAACTTCGTCGTAATCGCCAAGAACTCAATGGTGTCTCTCTGTACTCGAACGTGAGCAGTAATTTACAAAATGAGATGCTAACACTTCAGAGACATAGAATGAAAGTTGTGTGGCAATATCATCCATATCGCTGGTAACGATTACGGAATCTCCTGAACCTCAGACCAAGTAGTGACATCGTCGATAGTAAGACAACCAAAGCCAACTTCGCTGTTCTAATAGTCTCTGTGATATGGTCCCGGATATGTTTTCTTCTGAACAGATGACGTCTAGCCGTAAAGCGAGGTGTCTTCACTTGACCTCAGGTTAACTAATCGATACATATGTACTTGCTCTCTTCACCTTCACATCATCGTCTTCCGAAGCAGTTTCTACTTTCTGGTGCGCATGAATTTCGATTGTTTTGTGATATCTGAAGCCATCTCTTCCTGTTTCATCTCAGTTATAATAAAATAAAATGCTCAAATTCGTTGTGAATCTCACTGTGCTGTCTTTTCCTTATTGTTTCTCTTTTAGTCTGCGATTTGCACGTTTCCGATCCCTGTATTCCCTGCAGCTACCAACAAGTACAGTCTATAACCTGTCAGGACGCAGCTGACTCTTGCTGACACTACACTGCTCTTTATCACACCACTGGGGGTGATATTTGCACTGTGCCTTTGTGTATTTGGTTAGCCGTATTTATGATGCTCATCGCTTCACTTAGGCTGACTTTTGGGTGTTTCACTGGTTTGTATTGATTTAAAATATGTTTGTGTCTGTTGCAAAATGTGCACTACGAATGGCAGATGAGGATTGGTATAGTTTCGTCAGTGGGCATGCTTAATGAAAGAAGAAAAAATACACGTGGGAAAGAACTTCTTAGAAGACCATCGCATGAAGGACTCTTGCTTCTCTCTGTTGTTACACAGTGGAACACAGCAGGGCACGTTACGACATCCAGGTGCTACCAGCAGGCCGAGTGCTAGAGATCGGTGACTGTAACGATACCTTGGCCAGACCGTTCATGTATTGAATCCCTATTTTTTGTCATTCACAGCGATATTGAAAAAATATGAGAATGTTTCAACCGTTCTAGACTGTAATATCTTCTATACGGACGTTTCTTTCAGCGAAGTGATGATGTGCATAGCTACAACGGCACTTGTGTTGCCTTAAACAATGTCTCTGAGGAAACGGGGATCATTGGCACCAGTTAGGGATTACAGGAAATTGACATGTTAAGTGTTAAATACTATCTCTCAGTGAATGGATCATTTGCACTATTCTGATGTATGCAACAATGTAATCTCCATAGCATGTATTCAATATACAATTTGCGTTACGTCAAACGGATACAGACAGGTCTTATGGTGGCGATGGGGTAGGGAAAGCGTAGGAGTGGGAAGCGGCCCTGGCTTTCAAATATTGTACGGGATTCATTTAATTCTTCTTTTCATGCCAGTCAGATTTCACAACTAGTGATCTTTTGCTCACGTAACGAGCAAGTTAATATCTGAATAGTTTGTCAGGTGGTCAAATAATGTGGTTACTTAGAGAATGATGATGGCATTGTAGTTAATAAACCTGATTTGTGCAACAGAACAAGATTGACTGCATTTATGTTAGGCGAAAGTATCGCTCATCCCTCCACTCCGGTGTTTAGTAATGTATGTAGCTCTCTCAAGAGATCGCATCTAAACACGACATGGTTTGTAATACTTGCTCTGTTTCCATGCAATGGGTCATGTTTAACAATGACAGTGTAACTTATATTCTTAAGACTATTAAGAGTCCATTTAAATTTTCTAAATACTTCATAGTGATTGTGCTTCATAAAATATATATTAACATGTTCGGTTCTTATTTCCAATTACTTGTCGTACAGCACTAGTCGTTTATAATGTTGTAAGTTTCTGACAGCAGGGCGCGCTTCTTACTAAGTGGACATTTTAGGTGAACAGATGTATGACAAGACACTGCCACAACGTTTTAAGATGACAGTGCTCCAGATATAGTGGATTTGATCTTGGTTTGAGGAGCATCAGGATGAACTCCAACTTTTTCTCTGGCCTTTTCAATCACTCGAACCACTGTGGTACGTTATAGCGACAAGTCTTCATCGCCTCTGAGGTAGCTCGGTCAATATTTTATGTCGACATGTGTTACTTACTACTGTTTTCAATTATTGGGTGGTATTTGTATTTCAGGAGGAACTACAATTGGGCAGCCATCCACCAATGAAGCAAAAGAATGAAAAGGTCTGACACTTCGAGAGATGAAGGTATCGGCTAAAGAAAGCGAAGGGGGAGATGAAAGTCTCCTCAGGTATCGAAAATGTAATATCGCCGTGGTCGGACAAGAACGAGAGTTAACCAAAGCTAGATGAAAGTGAGGAGCCTGACAAAATTATGTGGAAGTAATGCCAGGACTCAGCTAACTTCCCCACGGTCACTAAGTCACGCTCCAAAATGAAGAACCCCAGGGACGCACTTTGTTATTCTCTTACGATTGGCAGGGAATACCATGGATGTATTCTATGGTCTCTACCCACGGGGTCGTACTTATCGGGAAAATAAAACAACACCTTTGTCGCAACCTCAGAATACACGGATTAGAATTACGAAACTTGAAAATGTTGAAAATATACCGAAAGCGATGACTGTGTCTTCTAAGGGACAGACTATTTATTAATATTATTATAATAAAAGAATAGAATTGTAAGAATAAGTACATCAAATCAGAATAGAAATGATAGTAATGATAGGGAATACAATTCAATACAGAAGAGCGGAACAGAATGTGGGAATGCACGTAATAGAGTACAGGTGCAGGAAGAAGTTGGCTGGCAGCACACGGCGTATCGACATGAAGTACCAGCTTCGTAACATCAAAGTCATCGGATTGAAAACTGGAGCACGAGATAACATCCAAGACTTCTTTATAAATTTCCACAAAGTGCTTCAGCTGCCTGTGAAAAGCGTAGATAAAATTGACATCGCTCCAATTCGTGGATCTGTGAACATATTCCGATCTCATTTGCACGGACCTGGTTGACTTCATGATCAAATATGTAATACCAGTCTGACGAACCGCTCACGTGGTAAGTTGTTGTCATCAATAGAAATTATTTTTAGAATAAGATTACTGGTGGCTTAACAGTGCAGTCAAGTAGAACATCAGAGAATATTAATACCAATCAGAAGCGGTCCGGCACTTCTAAAAATTGAAGGTACCGGAAAGGTAGAGAAGCCCCACGACGGTCGTGATTATGAAAGACTCCCAAGGCCGTCGGTGTCGGACAAGAACAAGTGTTGACCAAGAGAGGTCGCACAAGAAAGATAAGAGAGAGGAGCCTGACAAGAATTTAGTGGGGAAAATGCCAGGCTCAGCTAGAGGACCCGTGGTTGTCAAACCACGGTCTCAAGTGAGATCCAGTGGTTGAACTTTTAGTGTCCTCTTACGACAAACAGGGGATAACGTGGATGCTCTTCTAACTCCCAAATCCACTGGGGGTCCTGAAGGCTGAGGTTCGAATCCCGCTCTATACTGGGTTGATATTTTCATCCAGAAATGCGCGTGTTGTCACGAAGGCGATCTGGCCGTAAATCTGAGGCGAAAACCAAAATGAGCCTGGGGTGTTCCAGTGACCTCGGAAATAACTGGTATAATCTGAAGAATGATTGAGTGTACGACACTTATGTCCTGTGTTTCAGGTGAGTCTGCTCTCAGCAGTTGGTGGACCGGATAACAGAGCTGGTGATAAGTGCGCCCGTGCTGCCGAGACAGGTCTGCAGTGGAACTTCGACTGTACACAACTCCGCCCCTTCATCTGCGAGATCCCCCTGCGAACAGATCTCATGTACAGTGTTGGTATATAAAAATATACTTGTTAATAAGTCGTGACGTTCTTTCTCCTGTTTCAACACTAACTACAGGGACACTTTACAAAACAACAAGGTCATCTGACATATAATGTTCTACCTTCCCTGAAAAACAACAAGGTCATCAGACATGTCATGTTCTATATTCTGTTAGAAACAACAAGGTCACCAGACATGTAATGTTCTACCTTCCCTTAAAAACAACAAGGTCATCAGACATGTCATGTTATACATTCCGTTAAAAACAACAAGGTTATCTGATATGTAATATTGTACCTTCCCTTAGAACAACAAGGTCATCAGATATGTAATGTTCTACCTTCCCTTAAGAACAACAAGGTCATCAGAAATGTAATATTCTACCAACCTTTAAAAACAACATGGTCACCAGACATGTAATATTCTGCATTCCTTTAAAAACAACAAGGTCACCAGACATGTAATGTTCTACCTTCTTTGATGAAATACAAGGCCATCTAGTAGTGGGCATTGAGGTTTCAAGCCATTGTTGAAAGAATTGTGCAACTGAGGTTTTCTCTACTGACTCTCGACTCGGTCAACAGCTGGCTCGGCGACCGTCATCATTGTGGAGCTCAAATGTAGATCTGTTCGTCTACCTACAGCGATGGAACGACTTCGAACAGAGCGGCACGTAGTAAAGATCTGTGTGATACTCCATGATTTTGAACGTGACATACGAACTGGAAAACGCACGACGGACATCAAGTCCCCGCAATCCCCAGTGTTTTATGGTGAAAATACCACCGAGTACGATTCTAAGACATTCCCAGGTAAAAAGAAAACACGGCGACTGAGTGCTACTGCCGAAGAACAGCCTCCTGAATTGTGATCTACGGCAGACCGTCACGCAGGTAGTTAGTGAAGACATCTCGCTCTTCCAAGGCCCGCAAAAGTCTTTCGTTCTCCATTCCAACAAGCAGCTTTCAGAGGCCATTTTTTAGGCATAATCTTTACCTGGCTTGGGAACTGGAATCCCAGTGCCCTTACGCCATATGCTGTTGATCAGTCACTCAAATGGTTATGGATTTTGTACGGCCCAGGAGCCGCTTTGCTGCACTCCTCAAGTCCATCTCCATGAAGGGCGCCTGAGATGGTGTGCCACAACCTCGCGCTTTATGGCCAAAACTACCCAGAGCTGAACATACCTGCCAAAACTGACGGGAGATTTTCAATAATGGAGATGAATAGGTGAACTGTGTACTCCGACGGTACGTGAGAGTCTTGCGATGATGGAGTGCGTGCCGTCACGAAAGACACATACTATACCTGCCATCTCGAATTAAAGAATGAACTTTAGGCCGTAGGTGTTTAATTTCTATATGTTTGGCCATCTGACTAATTGCTGACCTGTTAGATGCGAGAGATACCGGAGGAGGGAACTGCCTCAGTCGGAATTCCCATTGTAAGGAAACCAGCGTGGTTATCAAAGACCCACCATCACTGGGCATTTGGAAAATTACGGCCAGTTTTCCCGAAGAGGTAGGCAGTGTTTCGGCACTTCGGACTGTCTTTGTTATCGCCATCCATTTGCTATGGTGATGTTATCTGAGTTTGCGTTACATTGAAGAGCTAGGGAAGGAAAGCAACTGGAAAGTACTCCACTGTAACTACGGGGGATCCAAGAAGACTTACGTACTTCAGGTTTCAAGTCAAAAGTAGCACAACCTAAATTCAGCAAATTGCCTGATCATTTGCTTGCATCACTGAAATCTGCAGGACTCCCAAAATCAGGGCTGGTGCTGTTCAATCATAAAGGAGATGAAATAATTCTACTTTTCTACTTAAAACGAAGTTAGAACTGTTGGTCTTGTCGTTCCGTTTTCCTGCCGCTTACTGACTCAATTGGTTCCATTGAGCCTTGAGGAACCTGAGAAAGCCTTTCCTTGACCTTCAGGTAGACAGTGGTCATGCGGGAGAATTATGTTTCCTCTTTGGATTGATGTGGTTAGGCTTGAGTAAGCCGGTGCTGAGGTGACCGAACTATCCCAATGTTCTCCTCAGAGGAATTTTGTACCGTCTTTTTGACTTAGAACATTGCTATGTTTGGATGGTTCTCTATCAGTAAGCTGACAGACTCCAACACTGCACCTTTCCTACAGCCTCTTGAGCTACTCCGGGGCAATATACGTCTAACATTAAAAGGACACTCTTCAATTTTTATCGGCATAGCAGTAGTCGAAAGACAGAATTAACGGCCTGGTGGAGTCACACCGCCTGTGGGTTGAGGCTATTGATAACAACCAAGTTAAGTCCTACCTTTCGTAAGAGGCGACTAAATGGAGCCCTAGAGGTTCTTAATTTGGGATCGCTGGTTGACAACAATTGAGCACTTAGCTGAGTTCTTGCATTGGTTCAACTTACTTCAGGCAGGCTGCTCATTTTCATCTGTCTTACCCGACCTTCCTTGGCCAACATTAGTTCTTTTCTGACCCCTCAGGGATTAGGTATCGGGGCCTTCGTTGCCCGTGTCTTTCTTTGGCTGATACCTTCATCTTTCAACGTGATCATTTTAACCTCTGTTTAGTGTTAATAGAGAGTGGTTAAATTACAACCACCACCACCACAATGGTTTCCCTTGAGCAGATGCCAAAGTAGAACTTTAGGGTTGTTTTGCGGGGAACTGTGAACAGAGACACATTTCGGACAGAGGTTCAACCAGCCACTAAACTCGGTATCTGCTTAACCTGTCCGAAGGCATTGACTTCCATCTGAAGGACATCACCTTCACATCATTGTTTTCGGAAGCAGTTTCTAATGTATTTACAGTCACGTCGCGAATCTCACTCTGTTGCCTTTTCAGTTTCTGGAATGTCCGAGTCTGCAGTTTTCAGCATTCCTAGCAAAGACGACACAGCAGTGTTGACTGTCTAACACAGGTGGTGATATTAGCGCTACGCCGTGTGTTGGTGACACATCACATGACTGTCTGACACAGGTGGTGATATTAGCGCTACGCCGTGTGTTGGTGACACATCACATGACACAGGTGGTGATATTAGCGCTACGTCTCTCAGAAACCGAGGACTCTTTTTACTCTCAGTAGAACACAGCATGGCCGCGTGCTACCCAGCTGTTTTCTATAATATTTTAGGTCTAGACGCGCCTCCTACTTGAAGACATGCAGATGATCTTGCTTTGCGGAGCATCAGGATTAACTTCAGCTTCTTCCCTGCCTATTCAATAAATCTACGGCCCACATCCACGAGGGTTCCAGATAGTTGAGGTTCGAATCTCGGTCTATCCTCGGTTGATGTTTTAATCTCGAAATGCACGTGGAGTCTGGAAAGCCATCCGACCGTAAATCTCCGGCCAAAAGCAAAATTGTCCTTGCGGTCTCCAGCGATCCCAGAAACAACTGCGATATTCTGAAGACAGAAAAACTGTATGGATCTACTGTGCGACACTTGGTGGCGGTCTGGTGAGCCAGATAACAGAGCAGCTCCTCAGGGCTGCGGTCTCGTTCTTTAGCCTTCACTTTCGTTTTTCACATAATAATCTCTGACGTCTGGAGACTTTGCAAGATGCTGACTTAGGTCGCTGTGATGAATTGTTAAATATTTCTACTTAAACGGAAACAATTTTTATGAATCCAACCTTGTCCGCCGCAGTAAGAGAGAATGTATAAACAGCAGACAGGTCCTAAATATTTTCAAAGTTGCTTTTTTGCTAAATAGCAAAGGGGATTTTCTGCGAGATAACCCTGCAAGCAACAAATCTCCTCAGAACTAATAATAGCTCAGTTTGCATTGAGGTACACATGTCTTGAGCTTTCCGCCTACAAATTGTTTAAAAATGGTGTCACGTTTCTATGTAGGAAAATCAAAGATTCGTTTTATATATCTCTCAGTCACGACCATCCATCATCGGTTGACCAGATTCACGTTAGTCTCGTGACAATGTTCTAGCGGCGAGGCGCTAAACACTTGCTGGTAGGCCTGAGAGGAAGGCTGTTATACTACCGTATTGAGGTATTACAATCAGCGTTAGTAGATATAATGGAGAGTTAGCGCGCCACCGCCGCCCGGGAGGCCTTCCCAGGGGCCCGCTCCACCGCAGCCACGGGCCTCTTCCAGTGCTGCCAACTTAACCTTACTAGCACGATATTTGAATTGGGAAACAAATCCACGTGCTTTTTTACAGCTGTTATCCGCCATCTTTAATAAACAGAGCACCGTGCTGCACTCTTTAGTTGAAATGTGGTGGCGGATAATTTGAAAAATGCTTTCTGACAGCAGCCATCTTTAATCGACAGAGCACCGTGCTGCACTCCTTAGCTAGATACTTTTGAAATGTGGTGGCAGGCAATTCCACGTGACAGCAGCCATCTTTAATCAAGAGAGCACCGTGCTGCCTTCTTTAGTTGAAATGTGGTGGCGGCAATTTGAAAAATTCCACGTGCTCTTGTTTGGAAACAAACTCGCGTGCTTTTTGACAGCTGTCATCCGCCATCTTGCATCACAAACCTCAGTGCTCCCCTCTTTAGCCAGATACCTTTGAAATGTGGTGGCGGCAATTTGAAAAATTCCACGTGCTTTTGTTTGGGAACAAAGCCACGTGCTTTTTGGACAGCTGTCATCCACCATCGTTAATCAACAGAGCACCGTGCTGCTATCATGCGGGCAATTTCGTCAGCTGTTATCCGCCATCTTTAATCAACAGAACACCGTGCTGCCGTCTTTATGGCTACTACCTTAAGCACGTAGTAGCGGGCAATTTGAAAATTTCCGTTAGCAGACAGCCGCCATCTTTAATCAAGAGAGCACCGGGTGAGTTGGCCGTGCGCGTAGAGGCGCGCGGCTGTGAGCTTGCATCCGGGAGATAGTAGGTTCGAATCCCACTATCGGCAGCCCTGAAGATGGTTTTCCGTGGTTTCCCATTTTCACATCAGGCAAATGCTGTGGCTGTACCTTAATTATGGCCACGGCCGCTTCCTTCCAACTCCTAGGCCTTTCCTATCCCATCATCGCCATAAGAAATATCTGTGCCGGTGCGACGTAAAGCCCCTAGCAAAAAAATAATCAAGAGAGCACCGTGCTGCTATCTTTAGTTGAAATGTGGTGGCGGCTAATTCCACGCGCACTTGTTTGGAAACAAACTCACGTGCTTTTCGAGATCCGCCATCTTGCATCGCAAACCTAAGTGCTGCACTCTTTAGCTACATACCTTTGAAATATGGTGGCGGATAATTTTAAAAAAAATGTACAGCAGCCAACTCTCGACGCTAATTGGACAAGATGGTGACTATACATGACTCCTTAAGGGTGCTTACGCAAGATGGCTGCTATACACAGGTTCTTATGAGACTCCTTTGGGATGCTTGCACAAGATGGCGGTTATACATTACTCCTTATGAGACGCCCTAGGGATGCTTGCGCAAGATGACGGCTGCTCTTATGAGACGGCTTAAGCGTCCGTGCACAAGATAGTAGTATAATGGGGGGATTCTGGCGCCGCCTCCGCCTCTGGCTCCCAGGGGGCCTTCACAGGGGCCTCCTCCGCCTCCGCCTCCCGGGAGGCCTTCCCAGGGGCCCATTCCTCCGCAGCCAGGGGCCTCTTCCAGTGCTGCCAACTTAACCTTACTGGCGCGAAATTTGAATTGGTAAACAAAGCCACGTGCTTTTTCTTAGCCACGTGCTTTTTGACAGACAACAACGCATCGCTAACCTCACTGCTGCCATCTTGACGGGCCTAAACCTCAGTGCTACTAACTAAACGTAACTAGCGCGAGATTTGAATCGGTAAACAAATCCACGTGCTTTCTTGACAGCCACGTGCTTTTTTACAGCTATCATCGACAACAACGCATCTCTAACGTCAGTGCTGCCATCTTAACGGGCCCAAACCTTAGTGCTGCCAACTTAACCTTACCAGCGCGAGATTAGAATCGGTAAACAAATCCACGTGCTTTTTTACAGCTGTTATCCGCCATCTTTAATCAACAGAGCACCGTGCTGCCCTCCTTAGCTTCATACCTTTGAAATGTGATGGCGGCAATTTTAAAACTGCCTTTAGACAAGCGGCCTTTTTTTTATCAACAGAGCATCGTGCTGCCCTCTTTAGCTACTTACCTTTGTGGCTGGCAATTCGAAAAATTCTATATAACAAGCTGCCATCTTTAATGAACAGAGCATCAAGCTGCTATCTTGCGGGTAATTTCTACGTCACAGCTGTCATCTACCATCTTGCATCGCAAACCTCAGTGCTGCACACTTTAGCTACTTACCTTTGAAATGTGGTGGCGGATAATTTGAAAAATTCTTTTTGACAAGCAGCCATCTTTAATCAACATAGCACCGTGCTGCTATCTTGCGGGTAATTCCACCCGCTGTCATACACCATCTTTAATCAACAGAACACCGTGCTGCTATCTTTATCGTAGTAGCGAGCAATATAAAATCCACATGTTTTTCTAACTGCTGTCATCCGCCATCTTGCATCGCAAACCACAGGGCTGCACACTTTAGCTACTTACCTTTGAAATGTGGTGGCGGATAATTTGAAAAATTCTTTTTGACAAGCTGCCATCTTTAATCAATAGAGCACCGTGCTGCCATCTTACATCACTTACCTCGGTGCTGCACTCTTTAGTTGAAATGAGGTGGCGGCAAATTCGAAAAAGTTTAAACATGCATCGGGATAGCTAGAGTAAGCACGTGCTGCAGTGATGACGTCATTGTGCATGTTTAGACTTGATCGTTTTCTTAAGAGTAAGTCGGTGTAAGGAATGCGGTAAGAATGCATCATGAAAGCAAGAGTGTGCATGTGCTGTAGCGATGACATTATTATAGGTGTGCATGTTTAAACCTGTTCGTTGACTAAAAGCTTTAGTCTTTGAGATACAGTGATAGAGAGTGGAGCGCAAATATGACGAAAACATTAATAGATGATGTACAAGGCTTTAAAGTAAACGGCAGCAAATTTGTGTTTAATGAGGTAGCTGTGTTCGATTGCAGTGTGTTGTGGGCACCAAACTTGTTAGTTTAGTATTTAGCCCACCTTTTCCTTACTGTTTACAAACAGATGAAGGTAAAGAGCAACTCAATGGATCGAAAACAATTTAGGTTTGAAGTGGGAAGAAGAAGGAGTATCTTATCGTTTTCTACCTTTAATGATGAACGCACATTTGTCAAGAGCAGATCTTGTTCTTTTAAAGAGTTGTGGAAAGAAAGAATGGTTGCGTATCTACCACCACCGTGTGAAATGATCGACATGCATGAATTAGAGTGTCCATCATCTAAAACATTTCCGAAAGAGCATAGTAGAGAAACAAGTAAACAGTCTTTACAACATGTATGCATGCTCTTTGATTGGTTGTGTTGCAGTGCATGCCGGGAAGTGAACAACATATGTAAACTGCAGTGGAGTAGTGTTGAATGCGAAGTAACTTGAGGTAAGAAGAAAAATCATTGTTGTAAAACTCTTTACCTTGATCAGTTTGAAGAAGCCTTGTTCAGCGTTTCGACTCTTCAGTAATATATTTAAAAGCTTCTGTAACTTGAGCTGCTGTTTTAGAACGCACGGATTGTGCAAAAGCAAACTTCGAGTACACATTGATAACAGTAAGTAGATACTTATTCCCCTTATTACTAGAGGCATATGGAATCATTTCTACTAAGTCTGCTTGCCAGAGATCATTTTTTCCTCGTGTAATACCGCGTCTGCGACAGTAGGTGCGACGTGCTGGTTTATGTAACTCATGTGCGATGTTTACTTTTACAGGTGAGATCTTCTCTTGACGAGCCATTACAAAATAATACCGGCAGAACGTAATTCTCTTTCTGGAATTTCTGATTCGTGACCTGAGTGACCAGCATCTTGCGATGCTCTTAAAAGTTGTAATCATCCAACGAATAAGTTTGGGTCATTCCAGTATCTTACGTCCACATACGGCAGCAAAGGCTTGTAGATAAATTCAAGACCACGTGCAGTAGGAAACAGCTTATAAATAAACTCACGATACTTGTAACTCTTATTTGCATTTACAACTTCTGTTCTCTTGTAATTACGTCGCGTTGCATCAGTAGTAAAAAGTATTGCTTTATATTTTTTTTAAGATCATCTTGTAAAATTATATCCTTATCAGGTTTTCGTGAGAAAAGAAGTTCTAAGGAACCTTTCGTAGGTTTATAGGTAACACCTTTTACAATGAGTTTGTTGTTATTAATCTTAACATTTGAATTTCCTATCCAGAAACAGTCATCTTCGTAGCGAATACCGTAGGCAGTGCCAGTTTGTCATGTAAAATATTTTCTGTATAAGGTGCAAAGAGAAATCGATAGGTATTTTGAATAAAAGTTCTAAACTGATTGGGATACTCTGGCGTAATCATAACCTCACACAAAGATGGTAGATCTTGCGTTGATGTAGTAGGTGTTTCAGCAATAACATCTGTAGTTAAATACTCAACACGCTTAGATGGTGATGTATCATTAATTTCTTCTTCCTTATCCTCTTTCTCTTCTTGATCTACAGCTTGCTTCTTCTCTTCCTTATCTTGTTCATTCTTTTCTTCTTCTTCATGCTTCCCTTTACCATATGATGTTTGCATAGAAGTAAAACTTGAAGTAGACTGCGGTAATGAAGTAGAATTAAAAATTTCTTTGTGTGGTGTACTTATTTGTGCTTTTTGAAATAAATCCGTGCCTGCTTGAATACGCTTAAGCTCTTTAAATTTCCGTCGAATATTGTTTCGAGTTCGGATGATATGTTTTGTAATCTCCTTGCTAGATGTTAACATGATGATGGTTTTTAATCAAGTAGTTACTGTAATTCTGTGTTAATGCATATAAAATGATCGAAACCCATGCGATATCGTCCATGCTGTACATCATTTTCTTTATCAATAACTAAAAAGCTGTAACGGTGTAACGACCAACATTTAGCACACATACGTTTAAAGTCATCGAATGTCATATCAGTGTTAACATGATCGTTATACACATGTCGCATGTTGCGCTCATCTTGCCGAAAAAGCACAATAACATTTGGGTTGTCGCGTATCAACTGCTTAGGCACACGATAATAGGTTTGACACAAATGGATGCAATCAAATATTTATGCCGTCCCATACTAAAGAATGCACGAATAACGTTTTGCTGTTCTGTTGCGACATCATCATAGATCAAAAGAGAATTAGGAAGCACATCGTCTGGTGATGGTACTTGCTCATGCGAATTAAACTTAAAATATCTTATTCCATATTTAACTAGATCGTGCATTACAGTTTGTAGAATAGTATATAGCGGCTGATAGAGTGACTTTGCGAAAACGTAAATATTCTCGAAGCGTATACCATTTACAGAAGTAATAAGTGTGAGTAAAAGATTTGTTTTCCCATATTCCGATGGACCTGATATAATACATCGAACAGTAAAAGGAAACAACGTTCCATGACGTTTTCTTGTAGTTGTACTAGAACTAGGTAAGAGATGTGGTACAATGTCGGTAACAGGTAATGTGTCTTGCTGCTTTATAATCTTCATGATAACTGAATCATAAAGTAGGTAATAGTAATATATATATTAAACGAAACAAGAGGTAACGGTTAGTTTATGATTTCCTCTTGATCAATAAAGTCGTGTACAGCATGGTAAAACAACGATATCCAAACGCCATGAAGAAGAAGAAGAAGAAAGCAAAAACGTTTGCATGGAAAGATGTTATCAAGGCTGCACAAAAAGCTATTCGAGGGGAATACAATCCTCGTGTGGCAATTACTAAGGCATTACGCGAAGCGAGAGCGAGAATTTCTCCAAAGTGCAGAAAAATATTTAGTAAACGTGCACGAATTATTCCAGTACCAAACCGAGGAGGATTTCTTCCTGCGCTGTTTGCTGGCCTAGCAGCTTTAGGGTCATTCCTGGGTGGTGCTAGTGCTGTAGCAAGAACTGTTAAAGCTGTAGAAGAAGCAAAACAAAAGTTGAAAGAGAGTGAACATCATAACAAGACGATGGAGGCAATTACAATACGAGGCAAAGGTGCGCACATGAAGCTAGCACCATACAAGAAAGGGCTCGGTATCTACATTTTTCCAAAAAGTCTACTGAATGCACTGCCACATCGAGCTCTAACACATGATGAAGTTTTTACGTTTGCTAAACAACTAGGAATTCATTATTTTCGAGGTGTGTATATGCGCAATCAACTACCAGCGCGCCCACGTGAACGTGAAAGTGCCGTCATTAACTTGGACAACAGTCGTGGGCCTGGAACTCATTACGTTGCTTATGTAAAACGTAAATCTAAGGTATGGTATTTTGATAGTTATGGACACTTACCTCCTCCTTTTGAGCTCATACGTTATTTCGGAAGCAGTGCAGACATTGTTTACAACAAAAACCGTGTGCAAAACTTTAATACACGCATGTGCGGACGATTATGTCTTATGTTCTTATATCAAACCCAGACAGTAGAGAAAGTGCATTAGTGTCTACGTGATGACTAACAGTGAAAGAACGTTTGCTGTACGTGGAGAAGGACCTGAAACAACCGTCTATTTTAATCCGCCGATCTAACTTGGCTATCAGCCGCATTGTCTTGGACTAGTATCGTTTGAAAGCTGCAATAAAATCTATAATGTGCGTGATGGTGTAAACAAGTTCTATTACGATGAGTATGTGCTAATACTACCCTCAGGTAGTTATACAGTAGACGATATTCACGACTATATTGAAAGTACGTTAATTGATCAGTTTGGGGAAGATAGTTTTAGTAATCATAATTACAAGTTCTCAATCACTATAAGCAACATTACACATAAATGTGTTATTGAATCATCATTTAAGATTGACTTCCAATCACAACCTGATTCGCTTGGACCACTGCTTGGATTTTCATCAATGGAGCTCCTACCGAAAGTACGTTACGAGTCTGATCAACCTATAACACTCTTCGATGATTATCATGTGAACATTACTTGTAATATTATTACAGACTTGAATAGTAATCTACAAACTTCGCACGTCCTGCACGACTTTATTGTTACAGAGGAACGTGGATATACTATTTGTGAGAAACCAGCAGTAGTTCTTTATCATCCTGTGTCTGTAAAACACATTAGTAACATTACTCTTAGACATGTAAATAAACATAATCAGCTTATTCATTTAGATCGGCACGCGTACGTAGCTTATAAACTTCATCTCAAACCAGTATAAAAAACATCTATAAAACACGGTGTACATTCCGAAGACATACTGCATGTGTGCAGAGACTCATCGAGTTAACAGATACCCATAAGCAGATACTCCAAGATTTAGGTTATACGCTTCTACAACAGAATGGAAGAAATGCTAGATATTACAAATACAGTAGAAAGTCGTGAAGGTGTAGTACGAAGTGAGCTTCATTCCTATCAACCTTTTACGTTAGGATTAAATAACAATGATGAAATTCATTTTATTATTAATCAGCAAGATGTATACACCTTACCAAACGAAAGTTACCTCTATATTGAAGGACGACTAGAAAAGTCGGATGGAAGTGGACCAAGCACATCACAACTTAACAACCATGCTCTAGCTTTTCTCTTTTCTGAAGCGAGATATGAAGTAAATCATGTTGAAAAAGATCGAACGAAGAATGTTGGTATTACAAGTGCAATGAAACTCTACCATTCTTTCTGTGATGAAGAAAGTAATCTTTTGCGAATGGCAGGATGGTGTCCAAAAGCTACTAACAACTGGATGATTAATGAGGATGGGACTTTTACGGGTATGTTATCACTAAAACATATTTTAATCAACGTAAAACAAGAGCTTATTCTAATCCGCGATCGAAGTGATTACAATTCTCTTAAAGCAGCAGAAACACTAGTAGAATCGAAAATTACACTTCATCGTATACTGTGGAGGATTCCACATGTAACCTTATCTGATCGTGAAAAACTTCGATTGCTCAAGATTGTAGAAATGATACTCCATTACCTATACCTTTTCGAAGTTGGGTACTGCATGAATATCCTGTGTTACCACCTACAAACAAGCATAGCTGGACGGTTAAAACATCACGTTTTACCGAAAAGCCCTTGTATATTATTTTTGGATTGCAAACTAATCGTAAATTCAATCACGAAAAAGATAGCTCACTGTTTGATCACTGTAAATTAAGACACGTTAGACTATATCTCAACGGAATTACGTATCCCTATGATTACACAGACATTAACTTTCATAAAAATAAGTTTGGGATGCTCTATGACATGTTTTGTAAATTTCAATCCTCGTATTATCAGAAAGAAAATCGTCCGCTAGTTACACCTCAAGAATTAAAAAGTAAAGCACCGATTGTAGTTATAGACTGCTCTTATCCTGAAGAAGCTATAAAAGAATCTCCAGTTGATATTCGTTTAGAATTTGAAACATCTGAAAACATTCCTGCTAACACAGCAACCTATTTTCTTATTATTAATATAAGTGATGTTACTTACCATCCGCTAACGAATATTGTTACTAGGCTATAAATAAGGATAGCTCTTTATCATCAACATTAGTGTGTGCTTCGACATCGTACGCTATGTCACAAAACTGTAAATGTGCATGCTGTTTGCATGCTCATACGCAACATCTTATTTATCTTACACGAGTAAGTGAGGCTATTAAGATGTTCTATAAACATAGAACCTCATTGCCAAAACATCTTATTCAATACTTACCGCCAGGATTTTTATCTATGTACGCTGCCTCTTACGTACATAATTTTTAGAACATACTTCCTCTACACAGTAAGATGTCAATCGATGTAGCTTTAGGCAGAACCTGTCAACGACATTACAAGCATCGAGGAGACAATGGTGATGATTGGGATGAACCAAATCCGAGGATTGAACACTGAGCACAGGGTATGAATGAACTTTTTCTAGTACCTCATGATGATGATCATGATTCAGAAAAGGAATAACAACAAGGTAAGAAGTGTATGATCTTCTCTGTAAAACATAACATACTTAGTATAATATATTTCTAAATGGTTTTGTTTAATTTGAATATTGCAGGAGGCATACTGCAAAATGTTGTTAAGAAGCATACCAACCTTGTCAGCAGCAAAACGAACACTGTTGTAGTAGATTGTAAATAAATATTTAATCGCATTCAAAATGTTGTACTTATTGCATTCCTTACACCGATTTACTCTTAAGAAAACGATCAAATCTAATCCTGCACGATGACGTCATCACTGCAGCACGTGCTTACTCTAGCTATCCCGATGCATGTTTAAACTTGTTCGAATTGTCCGCCACCACATTTCAACTAAAGAGTGCAGCATCGAGGTAAGCGATGTAAGATGCTGGTAGTTAAAGATGGCAGCACGGTGCTCCGTTGATTAAAGATAGCAGCTTGTCAAAAATAATTTTTCAAATTATCCGCCACCACATTTCAAAGGTAAGTAGGTAAAGTGTGCAGCACTGATGTTTGCGATGCAAGATGGCGGATGACAGCTTGTCAAGTAGAATTGTTCAAATAGTCCGCTACCACAAGTTAAGGTAAGTAGCTAAAGAGGGCAGCACCGTGGTCTGTTGATTAAAAATGGTGGATGACAGCGGGTGGAATGACCCGCAAGATAGGAGCACTGTGCTCTGATGATTAAAGATGGCTGCTTGTCAAAAAGAATTTTTCAAATTATCCGCCACCACATTTCAACTAATGAGTACAGCACTGAGGTTTGCGATGCAAGGTAGCGGATAACAGCTTGTCAAATAGTCCGCCACCACATGCTAAAGGTAAGTAGCTAAAGAGGGCAGCACTAAGGTTAGCGATGCAAGTGGTGGATGACAGCTGTGACGTAGAAATTACCCGCAAGATAGCAGCACGATGCTCTGTTCATTAAAGATGGTAGCTTGTCAAATAGAATTTTTCAAATTGCCCGCCTCAAACTAAAGAGGGCAGCACGATGCTCTGTTGATTAAAGATAGCTGTTTGTCAAAAAGCATTTTTCAAATTGCCGCCACCACATTTCAAAGGTTTGTAGCTAAAGAGGGCAGCACGGTGCTCTCTTGATTAAAGATGGTGGATGGCAGCTGTCAGAAAGCACATGGGTTTGTTTCCAAACAAGAGCACGTGGAATTTGCCACCACCACATTTCAAATAAAGAGTGCAGCACTGTGCTCTCCTGATTAAAGATGGCGGACGACAGCTTTCGAAAAAGCACGTGGGTTTGTTTCCAAGTGGAATTTTCCACCGCCACATTTCAAAGGTATCTAGGTAAGGAGTGTAGCACGGTGCTTTCTTGATTCAAGATGGCGGATGACAGCTAATGGAACTTTTCAAATTACCCGCCACTACGTTCTAAGGTAGTAGCCATAAAGAGGGCAGAACGGAGCTCTGTAGATTAAAGATGGCGGATGACAGCTGACGAAATTGCTCGAACGAGTGCTGCATGGTGCTCTGTTGATTAAAGATGGCGGATGAAAGCTGTCGAAAAAGCACGTGGCTTTGTTTACCGATTCAAATATCGCGCTAGTAAGGTTAAGTTGGCAGCACTGAGGTTTAGGCCCGTCAAGATTGCAGCACTGAGGTTAGCGATGCGTTGTCTGTCAAAAAGCACGAGGCTGTCAAAAAATCACGTGGCTTTGTTTACCGATTCGAATCTCGCGCCAGTGAGGTTAAGTTGGCAGCACTGAGGTTTAGACCCGTTAAGATGGTAGCACTGAGGTTAGCGATGCGTTGTTGTTGATGATAGCTGTCAAAAAGCACGTGGCTGCCAAGAAACACGTGGATTTGTTTACAATTCAAATTTCGCGCCAAAATTCAAATCTCTGGCCAAAATTCAAATTTCCCGCATGAGGTGGAGGCCTCTCTCGAGAGCCGGAGGTGGAGGTGGCGCCCGAACCATCCACTTATACTACTACTATATGATATATCATTATCAGTACTGATCTAAAACATTAATACTAAAATTACTCTACACAATCACAGCACTGCAGGCATCCAATAACGCTGTACACGCGAATGGAGTATGAGTTTATTATTTGTGAGGAACATTCCAAGAGTATTTTCATTCGTAGTTTGCTTTACCGTACATAACCATAATCTTCTCCAAATTTTCTACATTCAGGCTATGTCTTTTGTCTGTTAAAATAATTTTGAAAGCCGGAAAAGAGCGCTCCACAGTCACAGATGTTGGAGGGGCAGTACACTAGGCCATTTGTCTCTTATTTTATCCCCTTCCTTGCCCCTAGCACTTTGTATGTTATTCTCAGCTTCCTCAAATGCAGAAATTTGCTGTTTGAGACTGTTTCCTTTTTCCTCCATTTTTGTAATGGAGACTGGAAGAAGTGAAAAATTTGCCAGAGTATTCGCAATGTCTCTCTGATCACTGGAACAATCATTTAACAGCTCTTTGACAGACGACACACATGCAGAGTTTTCCGTTAAAGGCAAATTGTCTATTACAGTCATGATTTTCTCAAGATATTCTGCATAGTACAGGGCAGCTTCCATCCAGGAACCACAACGGGTGATGATTGGCTGTGGTGGAAGGGGAATAGAGGGGAGTTTCTCTCCAAAGATGGCGCCTTACAGAACACTTTCTTCATTGCTGAAATTAGAGTATTTACTGCAGGAAAGTCGGCCCTAACTGTTTCTGCGAGTCTATGCAAGCCATGGGCCATGCAAGTAGCATGAATTAAGGAAGGATAGAAAGTTTTGAGGGGAGGTACAGTGGCAACCATGTAGGAAGCGGCATCGGAAACAAAGAGAAAGACTTTAGAATCATCAACATTCCCAGGATACAACAATTACAACCCCTTGTTGATGAAGTATGCAATGCTTTGACCATTGACTTTCTCAAGCTGTTTAGAGCAAAGAAGTTGAGCGGTAGATGCCTCATTGGATTCCAGTTTTCCTACTATAAGGTTAGCAATGTATCTGCCCACAGAGATGGTGGTTTCGTCCACACAAAACCATATGAAGGACTTCCCAATATCCTCCCTGATTGATAAAATGACCTCATTGTAACAAATATCTAAGTAGTTTTTCTTTAATGCAGATACATCCCTCAGCCGTATTGCCTTGCCTCCGTAACCTCTGCCTATTGTAGCTTCTCAGTTGTCCTCACGATGCTGGGTCAACACTGTTTCAGACCTCATAGATTTCTAAATTACTGCCGGGGATGTGCTGCTTGGTGCATTTCTGTAAAAAAATCTCTGAAAACCGGAATATACACAGCATTCCAGGGGATATTTTCTGCAACTAGGGATCTACACATATCAGCACAGAAACCATTATGGGTTGTAGGAAATATAGTTTGTGTGAGTAGAGTCTGTCTAATGCTTTCGCTTTGTGACTGGCAGTATCTGCATGCTGCTGAAGGTGGCATTTTTTCTCATGTGAAATCTAAAATACAATAAAGTGATGTCAATTAGACACTAAGATGAGGAATAGAAAAGCTGAGCTATTGAATAAGATTTGTAATTTTGAACTATTTAAATTAAGCCATTATTACTCTAAAGTTAATTAAGAACAAGAACACTACAGTCACCGAAGGGCCTTGGCTTTCAATAACGGTTGCTGCCCAGCTCATGGCCTGCACATTTTGGGCGGCATGTGGTCAGCACAATACATCCCTCAGACGTATTGCCTTGCCTCCGTGACCTCCGCCTATTGTAGCTTCTCAGTTGTCCTCACGATGCGGGTCAACACTGTTTCAGACCTCATAGATTGCCGGTACTGGAAATCGAACCCAGGTCAACTGGACTAGGTCTCTACAATTAATTAGAGGAACCAATATCAAAACCTTAGTTTTAGATTAATATGAAATTTGAGATATATGTACATACCTGTTTATAGCAGTACTGGCAGAAAATAATCTTGCCATCAAAAGTCATCCCTGGAAATTGTACAAACCATTGTTGTGTAAGTGCACTCTTAGATGATTTCGTTTTAGGCATGATGAACCATATTCACTTTAACAGATGTTCTCTCACTGATGACTTCACACAGTATGTCCCTTCTTACTACCTGCTCCTTGTTTCCTAGATAAACCTCCCCCTCACCCCGTCACTCGACACAGTACGTCCTTTAGTACATGCTCGTTGTTCTTCTGAGCTAATCCTCCACCTCCACACTTCACTCAGCATCCCTTTGGTAACAATTTTCTGGGAAGAGCACACTTCTGTGGAGACAACCACCCTCTGCTGTTCTGCTCATTCCAGGGATCTCCATTGCGTGATTGTACAAAATACAGAAGTTAAATTTTATTTTAAATGAAGAAAACAGGCATTCTAGGCACTAAAATAGGCTCTAAAGGTCCAAATAGGCATTTTAGGGCAGTATAAAATTCTATTAATGTAAGGGATTTATCATGAAACGTCAAAATATTAATACAATCATGTTATTTCGTAAGGAACGAAATAGGCATTTGCCTTAAAATCGCAGGTCTAGTTATAGGCATGTAGCTCATGCGTAAAGTGAAGTTAAACAGAACGCCTAGAGCCATAAGGTTACATTTAAGCCCCGAGCAGTCGAACAAATTATCAGATAAACATGTTACTTGAAATTTCGGTTCGGAAATATACCATTTAAACCTATTGGCATGGGTTATAAGCATGTAGCTCATGCGGAAAGTGAATTTAAACAGAACGCCTGGTGCCATAGGAAATACATTGGTTACATTTAAGCCCCGAGCAGTGGAACGAATTATCGGATAAACATGTAACTTGAAATTTTGGTTCGGAAATATACTATCTGAATCTATTGGCATGGGTTATAAGCATGAATTTCATGCGGAAAGTGAAATAATAAATATATTGCTTACATTCAAGCCGCTAGCAGTCTAACAAATTATCTCATAAATATGTAACATGAAATATCGGTTCAGAAACATATTATTTCAATCTGTTGGCAGAGGTTATAAGCTTGTAGTTTATGCAGGAGCGAAAGTAAACAGAACGCCTATAGGGAAAGCTAGCCCAGGGGCCACTGCGCAAGATGGCGGCTATAGATAGGCTCTTATGGCCTTTTTCTTCTCTGACAGGACACAGCCGCCCTCCTCCTCCTCATCCGTATAGCAAAAAAGGTAACAGGGCACGGGACATAGCTGCCCTCCTCCTCCTCCTTATTCGTTGAGCAAACAGGCATGGGGCACAGCCACCCTCCTCCTCCTCCTCATCCGTATAGCAAAGGGGCTCTTCCTTTTCGCTATACATAGGCTCTTACAGGCTCCTCCTCCTCCGACAGGACGTAAGAGGGCAAGAGAAAACATGTTGACTATTGAAAAAAAAAATTAAACACAATATTTACTGTGCTAATGTTTTTATTCGATAAGACAAGTTGAATCCTGTTACAATTAGCACGCACTAGAATTGATTGTAGAACAAGAGAAAACATGTTGATTAAAGTATTTGGAACAGAAAAAAATCTTATAACCCATACACAATAGTTACTGTGCTGTATGTGTCTATTCGACAAGACAAGTTACAATTAACACACACTAGAATTGATTGTAGAACAAGACGAAACATGTTTTCAATTAGTGTTTAGAACAGAAAGGCTTATAACGCAAAACATTATAAGATTAATCTCTCTTGAAACAGACGCACTTCTATGCAATCAGCGCGTACACATGGAACTGCAAATGCTGTATATCTCTATCCGACGTACAATTGTATCTCTTTTAAATTAAAAATATTACTACATAACATGGGATACGTTTATTCTAAGAAGATCAATTTTGCGGGTTTCGAAAACATGCAGCAGAGAAAAAAATCTGTATACGGATTTAGTTACAGTAAGATAATAAAAAATCATACTACTGTGCATATAAAATTATTTTACTATTTATCAGGGGATACCTTTGTCCTACATCATATTGTGTTAAGGAGAAAAATTATGGATTCCATGCAATAGAAAAAATATGTATAGATTTAGAACACTGAATTTGTTACAATAGAAAAAAGATGGATGCAAACCCTGTTCACTTATCGCAAACACGTTAGAGAAAGAAAAAAAATATTGGATTCGAACTTAGATCCCAGGGGGACGGTAATTGATGGTCTCCCTCTTAAATCAATAATCACTAATACTAATGCAGATAAAATAACGCAAGACAATATGATATTCTGCAACTATATCTTCTGTCGATATTCATGTTAGAATTTAAATATATCACAACAGCCTATACTTACCATCTTCTCGCAATCCCGGGAATCGAGCTCGTGATTGCTTAGTGAAACGATAACGCTGAAATCATTGACAGAAGGGTAAATCCAAGTCAGCGGAACGATTGAAATAGAGGATAGATGCACTTCCTCATAAAACAATAATCACTACTATTAATGTGATTAGATGTTGGGTCATAACTCAGACGCTTAAGAAACCTCCAGGCTTTCTGGCTACTCTTCCTTAGATCAGTCTCCTAAATCGCTCCAGTTATTAGATATCCCCAGCCTCGACGGTATCGGAGCTCGATGGATCGTTGTCAAAGTTATCACGGTAGTTTCTCAATATTACCCTAGTTTCTGTATAGTGTGCAACCTCAGGGAATTGAGAAACAAGAGCAACGTTTCACGATAAGCATCACATGATTCAGGAAAAGGCTCTATATTCAGAATATGCTCGTCCATTGACATGGTACATTTCACCCAATCCGCCTTCTTAAAATGAGGTCTTATTTGAAAAGTAACTCAGATTCTAACGATTTAAAGATAAGAATTATAGAACTAAGACGGGGCAAAGAACTAGTAGCAAATAGAGGATTGTGGTGGCGCTTACTACATTCACAGAGGGTCGAAGACTGAACGCTGAAAGGCATAACGGTCTGTAATGAAGATATATGTATGAAAAGTAACTGTCTGCGGTCAGCTTGCAGCATATATCTGGCATATAACAGGACGAGGGGGGATTGCTTGCCCGAGTGATTTTGCTGAAAACTGAGATATGTCTCAGATACTGTAAGTTAATATCCATGACTCCATCTCGCACTGTTGAATGATGCTGGAAGTTTGGTATGCTGTACAATTAGATCACACGAATCTGCCCATTCTACCCCAGCCTCTCCGCTTTTGTCGGTAATATTGTATTATGACTGTTGAAATAACCAATCACAAACTACAAATATTGATGCTGGTACGCTTCACAAATCAAAATACAGTACCTAGTGGCTAATTAGTTGAGCTCTACTGCGAGAGTTTCTATGTCATCACGGGGGAAGTTGTTCAACCACCAAAGGCATGCCCTTCATTTTTGGACGGGGAAGTTTCTAGTTTCGGTGAGTTTCCTGAATACATATTGTTAGCATGTGGAGAAAATTGCACGGGTATATAATTTGTATTGTCTTTCAGATTCTTAGAATTAAGTCAATAATAGAAATAAAATAATCAAAATGCAAAATACTATTATCCAAGCTTGCGTAAACTAAACCAGTAAACCCAAGCATACAGAGGATGACGATGAGCAGAAAATGGGAGCTGATAAGGGTTAAATAAGGTCTGTGTATTCTAGTAACTTCTACAACATAGTATTCTGCAATGTGTAGGGCTGATGTGACCTTGTATTATTTTAGTGGAAGTTTATCACAGTTTCAACTATTAATTTTGGTGTTGAGAACACACGAGGCAAAATTTACGATCCTTGCGTGTGTTAGTAGTGCCGCTTTGTTATAACAGAATATTTTGCCATATTTCTCCCCAGGATGGGATGTTAAATTTAGTGCATTTCTCATCAAATTTGTTTAGACTTAATGAGGAACATGTTTGCAGCAGGGCAGTAAATTTTAGAGGTATTTTAAGTATGTACGTTAATTTACGAGATTTCATGTCCGCATACGTATAATCAGTTGTGTTTTGGACAACTTGTAAATTGTAAATGTCAATTATTATATTCAATATTATTTATTTATTTGGCATATGGCTACATCACTAAAAATAATCAATATTTACAATAATTATCTCATACTAATCACAATAACAATAACAACCGATTCCATCACGCTAGTAAATTGAACACCGGGGAGGGTTTGATTTTTATCTATCTCAGGAGTATAACTAAGCTATTTAGCACTAGAGGTTGCCTCAGGACATCTTCTGTAAAAATAGTTAATCATAAAATTCATATCAAATATTTGGTCTTCACAGAGGGTCTAGTTATTCTGTCCAACACTAGGCAAGAATGAATTCGGTCCCTGGAAAAATTTCATGCAATTGCATCTAAAACGAATCCAAATCTCATAACTCAGTTTGGCAAGATTACTCAGGTAAATAATTTCAAATACTTGGGGAAATCATCTAACCATCTGCACTAAGTCATGAAGAAGACAGAGAGATATCCCTATACAGTATGACAAGTACGCCAATGAATCACATGGAAGAGGTACAAGAAAAAAATCTATATCCCGGAATTCTAAATTAAAAAGTCATAACATCGTAATTAAGCCTGAAGCATTACACACGTCAGAAACCTTAATAATTGGAGAAAGATCACTATCTAATATTATTTCAGAACAAGAAAGGGAAGTCCTGAGGAAAATCTTTGGCCCAGTATGCATAGGAGGAGTGTGGATGGACAGGAGGTCTCCAGAATTATACCATAGAAAGTATCAGATACAATTGGAAGCAGCTGATTGAAATTAGATTGCCATATTCAAAGAATGGATGATGAAAGACTCATTAAAAATATATTTAATAATGCCTCCTCACTAACAGGCAAGAACAACTGGATAATCGAAATTGAAAAAGCCCTTCAAGAAATCAGCATTCCAGATGAAATTATATGGGGCACCCCTAGCTTTTGAATGTTGGTGAGCAAGCATAATTTTGCTAAAAACCCAAGATAAGCACACCAGTGCATGGATGGAAGAACGGATGAAAAACACAGCGAGTGAAGAAGAGAATCTGGGAAGAGAAGAAAGCACATCCATCTGCAAAGTAAGTACAATTGAACTCCTTAGTTGGGCACAGCATTTTGAAAAAAAATAAGTAATGGAATTAGTAATAGTTATTATCCGTGTGGTATGCTTTGTTTTGCGAAGGATCACTCTGCGATACATTTGTCAGGAGGTGATAGCACGGGGTTTGGTCTAACAAGATTTGGGGGTCGATGTTAATGTCAGTGTCATATGCGTCTGGAGTATTGTATTTCCAAGCAATGTGAGAAACTTCGTAACTGTCCATGACTGTTTTTTTGTCCATGTTGTTATGAAACAATGTGACTCAGTGAGACATGTTCCCAGTAGATACACCAGAGGTAATAGTATAGATAATGCCAAGGTTTTTTTGTAAAAAGGCCCAGGGGAAAATCATCAAGGCAGAAAATTTTGAAATATGGTAAGGTTCATATTTCGAACACTGAATAGGATCCTATATCAAGAGGGATCCCTTGTTCATCTAATAACTCCATTAATACCAGTAAAACATATATCATATTCCACATATCCCATTAGACTTGAGTATGAACCTGTTAGATGAGATAACAGGTGTTCGGAGTAACTTGAATTATAATTCTATGGCATAGGAAAATGATAGAATGGATTCTCAATAACAGTTCCCAAAATTTAACTTTGCACTCCAGTTTTGATGTTTCCATAACACAGTCATAGTTCGTATTCACACTGAGCATTTAAATAATTATTTTGGTGCCCTTTTGGTGACCTTACATATTTAGGATTTCCAATTCCTGATATGTTCGTAGTGTAGCTAGGTGTTAAGGATTGCCGATGGCGTATCCTCCAGTGGAAACGTACGGTGGTGGTTGAAGTGCAAGGAAGGGCTTCTTGGGATTGCTCGGCCATGCTAGGACCACGAAATTATGTAGCTGGCCAACTGCCCCTATATGAGAAGTGAGTATTCTTAGCTTGACAAAAATTCAGTGCCACATGGTATTCCATAAGATGTAGTAGCACTTTGCCATTAGTCCATGGGATACCTATGATTCAAACCATGTTTTTCATAGAGGAGTTGTAATATTTTGCGTTTTTATATTTTAATATGACTCTATAAGTGGATGTACTTGAACTCTGTGACCTATACTATTGAAGAGTTACCTATGAGTCACGTTTATTTTTGGGTTTGATTGAACGTTATAACAAAATGATAGCATGGGTAATATTGTAGTAGTATAGGATTTCTTTGCACAGGATTTCAAGGATTTATTCCAATCACCGACTTCAACTTGTTGTTTTGGTTCGTGATATAACTTAATACATTTATTATATTATAATACTATTTTATGTTGTGTAATACCACACCATTAATTCACTGGCACTTGAAGTCCTCTTATTTTGGAAGGGCCGCTTTGGTCATCAGGCACATTCAGTTAACTTCAGTGAAGGGTCATTTTGGTCATCAGCCACTTTCGTAACTTAACTTCAATGAGGGTTCACTTTAGTCATCAGGTGTGTTTCCTTAACCTTAAACATTAATTTTAATGGATCACCATGATAGCTCAGTGATGTGAATTGGAGGTTACGCAGATTCATTTGAGGGTCCAGGTAACTCATCCTATGCTGATGGTCAGTTAATGGACAGCCTAAATTAAAAACGGTGTGCAGATCACTTACTGATGTTTAGACGTTCGAAAAACCGTAAGCATAACGCACAGTTGTTTATGGAGCCGAGCAGACTGAATCTCATGTTGTTTTCTAGTTAACCACAAAGTGGTATTCTGTAAATAGCCCTTCAGGATTTCTTTTGTTGTGGATATTAATTTCATCCTGAAATCGTCCAGCCGCAGCGTTATATTAATGTCACTGACCGCAGACCACTCTTTATGGCTATATATTTAAACAGACCCACCATCATATTGCAATGTTTTTGATTGAACAAACAGTCAGATTATGTATGCTTTTAATTTATGTAAGTAGACCTTCCTTGACACCCGATAGTCATGTCTGGAACTGACGAAGCGCAATTAGCACATCCTGAGGCACAAGAGTTAACAATTCATGCTGAAGACCTGGAACAGGCAAATATCAGATTGACATGACGAAAAGGGTTCAGTCTCTTCAACAATTGCAAAGTTGAGATATAAGAGATTTTTAGTGACTTATTTGAGGTTTCATTAGAGTCAAGTGAGTGGCGAATTATCTGCCACCCGGTAAACAAAAATGGAGAGACTTATGTACGAGTAGCAGCTGTCGACATATGAATACTTACTTACAGATGCCTCCTAAAAAACTATGTGATCTTTATGAATAGCTATAGGCACTGAAGTTGAACTTTCAATTTGCATTCAGAACAGGTTGACAGACACAATATTATCGTACAAGAGCCGAGGGAGCAGGTACACTTTTGAGCTACTGTTCTACTCATAATTGAAGGAATACACTAGTGACATGTAGGAAGGGGAGCACAGGTGTGCTCAGCCTTCAGCAGCAGTTTCTTCAAATGCATACCCTATTATGAATTGATTCCCCACATACATATTCCCTTGAATTGTTTATTCTAACGTGTGAATATTTTTTCCTGCGGTTCTAGTCTTTAACCACTTGCCTTCGTCAAAAGAATCTTCCTGTTCATCTGGATTACTTATTATCCTCGCTTGTGGACGGCTCCTCAATGGGTGTTTCTAAGCACACTTCTACTAAATTCCGAAAATAGGAAAAGGGTTTTCCATGGCTGAGAACAAGCGGGTGTCGTATATCTGTGATTGATGAGGAGATATATCATAAAATGTCCTTAGCTCCTTTTGCAAACGGACCTGGCAATAAGTGACTTGATAATTGTATTTCAGAGAAAATGCCGAAAAAGGATGAAACGCTCTTCGGTGTACATCATGAGGTGTGCCAAAAAGGTGCAGTTCAGGCTGAGGAAGTTATTACATCTCTGCTGTTTGCGATCGCATGTGCCAGGCTAGATCTCCAGAATTGGAGAAGTATTTGTGAAACTCCTAACTCTCGTTCAGGAGGTAGTGAGACGCAAAACAAAATTACATTATTTAATCTCGTGCGGCGTGACGTGAAACTCTAACGCCGTCTTGACCGTGTGCACCGGCTGCGTGTGAACTTATTTGCCACAAAACACGGAACAGTGCGGCACCTCTCTAGTGTGATTCGCATGTGCACGGTTGTTACATAATTCCTTGACATTTTGGGACATTGCTGAGCACACGTAAGACATATAACACCTCTGTGCATTTGAATGCGAACTCTTAAATAGACGTTCTGGTTAAGAATTTGCCACAGACATTGCAGCATTTCGGCAAGAATTTGAACGTGTTTCGAAAGTGCAATTCTCCCGAAGGAGTGATAAATACAAATAGTGCATCGTTGTGTCAACGCGCTCGTGTGAGTTCCATGTGACCTGCTTCCCTGTTGAAGAATATGCCACACACGTTGTTTCAGGTCGGTTTGACGAACGTGTGAGTCCGCACGTGATGTATTAGGTTGCATCTGCTACTGAATAACTTCCCACAGTCATTGCAACAGTATTGCTCATCGCCTATGTGAGTCCGCATGTGTCTCAAGAGCGTACTATTAAGGGCGAAGAGCTTACGACAGACACTGCAGCGGAAAGGATCCACGCCAGTGTGAAATCGCACGTGAGCTTTAAGATGGATTTTTTGCCTAAAGGATTTACCGCAGTCGTTGCAACAGTGTGGCTTCTCGCCTTTATGTTTCCGCATGTGTTTCGAACGAGAACTAATATCGGAGAAATGTTTCCTACAGATATTGCAGGAGTAGGGCTTCTCGCCTGTGTGGGTGCGCATGTGCCTTATGAGATTGCCTCCCTCCCTGAAGGATTCGCCACAAACATCGCACAAGTATGGCATTTCTCCTGTGTGGGTCCGGGTGTGAACTGCTAGGGTGCCAGTGGTGCTGAAAGATTTGCCACAGATGTTGCAGGCGCGGAACATTACGACTGTATGGGACTGCATGTGGTTTGATAAATATGATGAATTCCTGAACTTTTTATGACATACTGAGCACTCGCTTACTACCATATTTGTATGCACCTGCAGGTGCTTTACCAGCATGTTCTTCTTTTTAAAGCATTTATGACAAAATTCGCACACTAGGAGCCGATGGATCCTCAGGTGTTCCGACACGCTGCTTCCGCTGTAGAAGAGCTTTCCACAGTGATCGCACTTGAAGGAACGAACATCTTTGTGACTCTTCAGGTGTCGCAAGAGGCCCCACTTCCTGGCATGGACTTTACCGCACACAATGCACCCAAAACAAGGTGCTCCACCACCCGGAGGTTGATGATCTGCGTTGCTCACATTGGGTCTCGATCTACAGTGACAAATTAAAACCATTTGACCAATAGTTCAACAGCCTTCTCCATTGCAATTGTTACAAAAAGGAATTGCTACTGAACATTCCACTCACTGATATCCCTTTCAGAGAGCTCGTTTAACTATGAACATCACATTCCTGAGGGTAAAAATCATCTGAGGTCAAATTCAGAGTGTAGATTAAATTCAAAATGCCTTTTCTCTCGAGTAACGATATCACGCCCAAGAAACTTATGATAATTTAGGAATGCACGAGCTCAGAGACAACCACATTTGAGGAATACCTGAGAAACAGTCCAGCGAACACAAGGATCAAAAAGTGTGATATTCATCTAGTCACGAACTACAATGGCACCCATCGAACTCACAATGACTACATCCTCGTGATATCAAAGAATCTCAAAGATGCTCTGGAGACTTACGAAACCATTGTGATGCAATATCGACCAGAAATCTGTCGCAGGAAATGGACCAAATGGCAATGGATCAAATGTTGGCTCATTAAGAAGGAGGCCAACGTTGTTGCGAAAGTTGCAGTGCCACAAATCCCCACAGTTGAAGTGAGCCGGACTATAGTTAAAGACTCCCTATCCTTGGAACAACTAAGTCAGGGCGACGAGAACGAAGGATTAACTATGACACGTGGCTTCAGAATGGCGATGTTAAGTATGCAGTACGGTTGAAGAAACAGCTGTACCACGAGTTTCTTGCTCGTTGAAATGCCTGCAAAGCAGCCACTTGAAAAGTAAAGGAGATCGATGCTCTAACAAAAGCAAACCGGTAAGCAGGTCTATATGTGAAACTTGACATGCATGAAAATGAGCAGAGTATTTAACGACCAGAAAAATCGAGGCATCGCAAAACGGAAGAAGTCCAACGTTTTTATGGTATCAATGAGGAAAGAAACGATTTGCTACTCGACTGGCTGGAAGTGCGAGTACACTGGCGGAACTACTTTAACAACATTTCAGTCTTGGATTTCCACATATCTGCCAATCCCAATCACCTGCGCTGTTGAAGGTCCATGTAGGAAATTGACATCACCGATGTCCAGGCTATGCTGAAGGAAATGAAACCGGGGAAGGCCATCTGTTCGCATTATCTTCCGACAGAGTTCTGTTTCTCTCAATGGGGGAAGCAGCAGTGTGGCTAAAGCAAGCTTTTCACCCAGATCATCGTAGAAGGTCAATAACCAACAGATTGGCGACGGAGTATCCATTCATAAATACGGAAAGCCCTGCCAATTTTTCTTATTACAGCCCGATCATACTTCTGAGCCACTCAATGACAGATTTCGAACAAATCTCCGACAAAAGCATTAGCGATTTAGCCAAACATACAACAAGCCATGCTGCATTTTTGTAAAATTGTTGCACAACAGCAGCAACCCACGCTACAGGGCTGTTAATTGAGAGACACTGTGAAAAGGATAAAAGGCTTCATCATGATTTTCTGAACTCTGAGAAAGTCTTCCATCAGGTACCTCATAATCTAATCAGTCAGCGCTACAAGAACATCGCATTCCAGAGCACCTTGTTGGGAGGGTATAATTGCTCTACGAAGAACCAAGGAGTTATATTCGAGCTGCCACAGTTTGCGTCTAATGAATTCCGCGTAACTGTAGGAGTCCACCAAGGCCCTGCATTTTCACCACTGATGTTCATTCTTGTGATCGAGACCATTACATCAGACCAGCACAGTCCAATACCATGGACACTTTTCTATGCAAACAATGTCATTTTGCCTGCAGAGAATAAGCAAGATCTCCGGCGTCAAACAGAAGACTGGAACACTCGACTAGCGCAATAGGTCCTGTGCCTCAACAAAAACAAGACAGAATAAATGACATTACATCATAGAGAAGTTGGAACCATGCATACTGACGGTGAAGATATAGCACGAGCAGAGAAATTTAAGAGCATCTTAGCTCCTGAAACTCTGATGATGGTCGACTTACCGACGAAGTCAACTTAAGGATATACAAAGCCTGACTGAAGTGGAGAATGACAACGGGCACCCTTGCGACCGTCGGATGAAGGACCATCTGAAATCTAAGGTCTACCGAACTGTTATCCGTCCTGTCATTTTCTACGGCAACGAATGCTGGCCAGCTAAAGACATAGAACACCAGCAAAAAATCATGGATAAGAAGATGCTTAGTGGAAGGCTGGCATAACGAGACCGGATCACATTTCAAATGATGTTACAGTAAAACATCGTTAATTCGAAGTCGCTGGGACGCAGAAATCCGACTTCGAATTATGTAATTTAGAATTAACCGCCAACGCGTAGTTAAGATTTGCCATTCATTGCCGCGTCAAAAAATATTCTTAAGACCTGTTACTGCATGCAATTAACATTGATACACAGTTAAAACCTTTCAAATGCCATAGGAAAAACTATTTCTAAAATGTATCCAACAAGATGCATTTACAGTATTCAAATAACGCACTTGGACAACTCACTGACGAACATAAATTAACGAACAAAAAATACTCCGCATGAATCAAAGACGAGAAGAAATCTATGCTGGCTCCTTTGTGCAAGTCCTTTATTCATTGAATCACTACACCGTATGCATTTTATATGTCCTGTACTTGCACGGAAAGTACGTACCCGATGTTCTCAAAACTTATCAAACTTTTCTATGGAGAGCGGAGAAATCCTCTCGCTTCAGTCTGCATTACAATTTTACAACACCCTACAGTAACTCTATCCTTGTACAATTTCCCGTTATGGTAGTTCTCTCAAAATTCATCTCATAACTGTCACGTCACAAAGTATTCTAAGACCCATTAATGCAAGCAATCATCTTGCTTCACAGTTTAAAACTTTCAAATGCTACGGAAAAATCTATTTCAAAAAATTATCCAACAAGGTGGATTATTCAAATAATGCACTTATATAAATCACTGGCAAAAACAGCCTTACACAACGAAAGAAAAACACATACCATTCAAAGATGGAGACAAATTATGCTGGCTCCGTTGTGTAAATGCGTTATGTTCTAGTTTGCTGTACTGTTTGCATTTTTTGATGCCCTGTACCAGCACGGGAAGAGTCCGACTCCCTTAAAACATCGTAGCCTATCAAACTTTGCTATGATGAGGAAAGAGTCTCTCGCTACCATGTGCGTTGCAACAAAGTATACCCTTGTACGATTTCCCGGCTGGCACACTCTCTTTTTTTTAAACAGTCCGTTTGGGCTCGGCATTAAAAAAGCACTTTCATTGGTATTTACAATACTGTTCGGTGCATACGAACTGATTATAGCACGCTTTTTCGCTAACTGTCAGCATCGGCAGTGTTCGCGGATTCTACTTCTCCGCACAACGTGATATTGTGGCGTTCTTTGAAACACTGAATGCAAAAGAATTACCATTTTACTCAAAATTATCACATATGAAGCACACTGTAGATGTCCCGAAGTGAGTGAAAGTACGGAAAACTATCCCAGCTGCTTCCGGAAGACGCATTCTATCATGACACGGTTACATTTTGAATTTAAATTACACTGAACTAATATTAATATTGAGGCAGTTTTGAATTCAAAGTCTGAATTTCGGTAATGGGGACAGACATTGTTCTTAGAATTACGAATGATCCATATTCGGAATCAAACAGTTTAAATAACATGCAAAATTGTACCTCATGTTTCTGGGAACGGGAGCTGCTTCGAATGAAGTGGGATTCTGAATTAATCGAATTCGAATTATCGAGGTTCTTCTGTATTAAAAAACGTTTTGGCACTGAACCATCCCAGAAGAAAATTGAGGAAAGGCGTATGCGCTGGTTTGGGCATGTGTTGAGTGCAGAGGACGATATACTAGAAAAGTCAGCGTATACACACAAAGTCGGTGAAAAGAGGCGCAAGTGACGAACAAGACAGCATAGTACAGATAAAGTGCACAACGACTTAGAAGCTGTGAGACTACATACAGGCATGGCCCAAGACCGAACTAATTGGAGACAATGAATCACAACACCGATCCCCGCCACAAGGCAGGACTAACAAGAAGCAGATTGATGCATATTCTGTTATATAAATGGGATACAATGTTTATTTTACACATCCCATCATTCCGCTTAGTACGTTGAAATGCTCTCCACTAAAGACTATGTCCAATGTCTAAAAAGACTTATTTTCGCAAAATAGTGTTTGAATCATAGAACACTTCTGGATTTTGCGTTTAAGTGGCTCCTATAAATGCATTATAAACAAAAATGTATCTCAACTAAATAAAAATTTCAGGATTATCTGTGTTAATCGGCAGTGACAGTTTGAATATCCAGTGAAATCCTATGAGTACCAACAAGAGGGGAGTCCGTCAGTGTATTCTAGCCTGAATGGAATTTTACAATTCATATTTCTGCTTACATCCGTTATAGATAGCCGACGATCAGAATAATCAATTTGTTATTTTCACCCCAATCAAGTCTATCAATATGAAGACTATGGAGGAGTGGCACAAAGTGGTCAGCTAGGACTATATGACACTCAACACTCTACAGGTGGAAGGAGACTGCATCACTAAGTGGCTAGTTCAGGACCATGTGTCTCTACACAAACGGAAGTTAGCCTCATCACTAATTACTTAGCTCAGGGTGATGTGTCTCTCCACAAATACTAGATAATCTCATCACTAATTGGTCAGCTAAGAAATGTGAGTCTTTCTGCAAGTTAGTGATTTGAAAATTTTTGGAATCTTAAAACCTGTTCTTATATAACTCAATACCCAACTGACATGGCAAATCTTTTGGACATGTTAAAAGAAATCATTTAAGTTACTGAATGATATTTGTAGACTGCTGAAATGAGAGTCAGTATAAATAGTGCCTGAGGTGAGATACAAAACAATTTGGGAAATAGTACATTAGATCCGGCCGACTGAATCCTTCAGAACCATCTAAAATCTATAATATAAAATGGACTGTCATCTGCCTTATATACCACGGAAAAGTAAAACACACAAAAGGCTCGTCTTTTTGCTGGTTCAAGAGTGCCTTTGCATACGATATATTTAGGAAGAAAGCTAATTTAAACTCCATCCAGAAAGAGAAATATGTATTTTGTGTGTGAAAAGTATACATAAGCAACAATTTTATTGGTAGCCATAAGGCAAGATTGTTCTCTAACATAGCTTATTGTGTACTGTTACACAAGAATTACAAAGAAACAGCAGAATTTGAACCTCGAGGGATTTGGGCGATCTTCAGTTGTGTGCACGGTTCTACTCTGACTAATGAGAGAATGTAAGCTGGTACTGGGTAGTTCTGAGGACTGAAATGAATATTTCCTACCACTAGATGTGAATGTAGAGTAGGAACAAGTCAATGCGTCACATAACAGTTGAGAAGACTCTAACCACACACAAAATCAAATAAACCTTTCCAAATTTCCAGTTTCCATCACTAATCTGGTTCAAAGTCAAACCTTAGGCTATGAATACCCATTGCACGACCTGCCGATACAAGGACTCGGTTAAGGGCACCGATCTGACATTATACAACAATTTCCCAAGGATTATCAAAGATTGTTTCACACAGTAACCAACAAAGGTGTGACAGCAAAAAGTTAATTAGCAAGTGGTCCAATGGCACACCTACAGTTCAAAAAACACTACTGCATTAAATGTTTGAAAACAGGACATACACTTGTGCTAATTTGTAACATCAGTGATAAAAATTATAATTTTGAAAAAATATTATATCATTACAACTTATTATTTACCCACTTATAATAGATAATAAATTCACTTACATGAAAAATTCTGAAATTTTTAGGCAACCTGCACAAATTTAAAACTACACTTGTAGCTGTTCATTTTATTTTATACTAATTGTGTAAACGTGTTCTCAATCAGCACACTACAAGCACTTGACAGACAATGAGCACTAGAATGAATGGTATTGGGCGACAATCAGTAATTGTGACCACAACACTGGAACAAACATAAATTCAATACCACCATTCTATTTTTATGCTTAGGAGAATGTGGAAGTTTTAATTGAAAACTATTATACCTATGATGTAGCGCTAGTAATCTCAATGTTCCATTCTTACAACACATTATCTGCTTTGGCGTCCACAATTGGAAGAATCTTACTTAACACACAAGAGAACAGAAAAGGTCATGAAAAAAGAAGAATCTAACCTAATAAATAATTTAAAAAGGACATTTTTTCGAGTTACTCCACTATTGAATTCAGCCATCATTTTCATTAATGAATCAAATTATGTTAGTTTGAAATTATTTTATTGTTTACAAGTTACACAGGAACCTAACAATTCAGAATTTGTAGATTTATTCGATAATCTACAAACGTGGCTTTTTCTGTGTGTCACTGTTGGTAAGAACGTTCAAAATTACTGAGACTATCTGGAGGTAATAGTTGCAGATAGCATTTCGGATGATAAGAATGTGATGAACAAATGCTGCACTGACAGTGAAAGAAAGAACACGTTTTTCATGGTTGCTTAAAGGTATTGTAAACAAATACACACCAAAATTTTCTAGCTTTACTGGAGATTATTTTTGTAGATATATATTCAATAAAACTATATGATGGAACATTAAATATGATCTTAAAATTCCTGAATATTTTAGGTAATTTTAACAATAGAATTTAAAGATATTGGCGTTTAAATGTAACCTTGAAAAAAAGGATTAAACTGATGAAAATGGCAACTTTTTGGAGATAATCAAACCAATACTGAACATAACTCTGGATAGCTACAACTAATTCCATACTGTATAGAATTTGTAGTGTACGTACTTCATTTCTTCTTTGATGTATGGCAAAAGCTGATCATCAGTATGTTGCTCTATGAATATTTCCTCCTTAATATCTTCAGAAGGCTAGAAGTAAGAAATAAGAAAAATAGAATAAAGAAGTAAGGGAATAATTATATATAGGCCTAAACAAGAAACAGTTGAGAAAATAAATTTCACAGCGGCACAAGAAGAGTATAATTAATTTATCTCCCATCTTAAAAATATAAGAATGGAAAGGAACAATCAAATCAAAATCACTTTAAATGCAAATGAGATGTCTACTTTGGTGGCAAATGGTACACAAAAATACATTATTATCAAGCACTAAATTCTAAATGAACAGAGAAGAAGACAATTTTCTAAAATACATTATTATCCAGTTTACACTATTTTTTCTATTAAACACACTTTACATTATTTACAAAATTATACTCATAATATATTCTGTATTTACAATAATCTACTCATATACAACATGTGGAATTACTTCATAATATACTATACACCTGCTATTAGATTAAAATTTACATTGGGCCGATGACCTTCGATGTTAGCCCCTTAAAACAACAAGCAACAAGTAAAATTTACATTGCATTATTTTTATTTTATTTTTTAAACTTCTTGGACCCTAACTTGCATAATGACCTGCTGCGTCTTAACCTGAGTCCCTTTTGCCACTGCTTTTCGGACAACTGATAAGAGAGATAAGATAGTGAAAAGGAACACAGTGTAGGATAGCAGTAGACAAGGTAGCAATAGAAAAGGAGGAACATTTGTAAATATGAAAATTTAAAACTGCCTACATATTTGTGAATATTCAGCAGAGAATATGTACACATACAAGTGGGGATGGAGACACTTCCGTGTATGTGTTCATGTACAATTTAAGTAATAATAATAATAATAATAATAATAATAATAATAATAATAATAATAATAATAAATACTATCTCCAAATCATTACCCAATACCGTTCCTTGCTTCTCTTTCTCTTTCTGCTGATCCCTATTTCCACAATGATTAGCTATTTCCTTTATCCTCTCTCATTCACTTTCCCCTGTTCCCATCTTTCTATACAAGGCATGACTCGTCACCACTTTGTTCCTTTCCATGTTCCTATATACTTTCTTTCCCAACACACTTCACTGTAATGTAAAATAATCCCACATTATTCCTACCTTTTTCCCATCAAGCGACTACGGCCAGTCACGTGTATACTTGCTCCGCACTTACCTGCCTAATCATCAATATAACTAGCAGCTGGGATTCCTTGAGTGTGCTCAACCGTCATCACTAAGTTCACGATTTGATTTAAAACGGTCAAAATGACTCTCAAATACGTCGAGAAGAGGTTGTCAGAGTACGAGAACCGTATGGCTGAATTTCAAGCTCGTTTTGAGGAAGCCATGACGGCTTCCGACCGCAGCGCAGACAGCAGTGCCGCCAACGCCGAGGAGCAGCTCACCAGCCTAAGTTCCGACTTTAAGAACTTCCGAGACTCCATGGGTACTGAGACAGCTGACATGAAGCAAGTCATTCAGAAGATCCATCAGAGGATGGATAAACAGAAGGAGATGGCTGACGTAGCAGCCCAGTATAGTAGGCGAAATTGCCTACTGATACATGGGGTTAAGGAATCACCTGAGGAGGACACCTATGGGGCTGTCATAGACGTCATTAGAAACAGACTTAAGTTAGATATTGGCATGGACAGTATCGACAGATGTCACAGACTGGGGTGCCAGCGTAGGACGACTGTCAACGTAGTGGCCACTGGGAACAGGCCAATAATTGTGAAGTTCCTGCGTTACCATCAGCGGGACCAAGTCTGGTGGGCGAAGTGACTACTGAAGGGCACTAACATCATGGTCACTGAATCCCTCACGGCAACAAGAAAAGGGATTTTGAATGAGGCACGCGACACATTTGGACTGCGGAATGTGTGTACACAGGACGGGCGTGTGAACGTAATTACACCAGACGGCAAGAAAACCACTCTGATCACTCCCTAATAGTTCTCATCAGGCAGCGTAGCGGAGCACAGAATCAGTGTCAATGAGTGAATGCGTTATAATAGGGCTAGTTTTAAAGTATAAAATAGGACTCTTGTTTACCAAGAGTTTCAAATTTGACACAAATAGTGTTAGTTACGTGTATATTTTCTTTAAATGCGAGTGTGAAAGTGTGTGTGCAACAGTCGGCGGTCTCTTTCAGCAGGAAGCAGTGGTGAGTACCAATTGTTTCTGTCAATCAAGTTAAACATAATCCCCTTGCACTGTTAGCTCAACGCCCGCTACCTGAGTCTGGCTCCGGTCCGCAACAGGTCTCTTGTTGAGACAGGCTCTCTCCTCCATGCGACAGGGTTCGCAATGTTGCCAAGTGAACGCGCTCTCTCTCCCTGCTCACACAGATGAAATACGTACAATTGTTAACGACAATGACATACATGTTTTTTGTATTGGAGAAATTTGGCTAAGGCCTACCATCCCTACCGCCATGGTAATTATTAATAATGACTAACTCGTCCGCTGGGAAGAACGGATGGTAGGAAAGGCGACGGTGTAGCCCTTTATTTCAGAAATGACTTGAGAGGTAGACTAATATGCACATCACAAAATGCCACTCGGCCAGGACCAGAGTTTATGTTCGTGGAGATCACCGTTAAAAAGTCCTCTTCGTCGTAGTTTATAAACCGCCACATGTAGTGAACGTGGCGGAGTTGGAAACTTGTTTATTCAACCTAGCACCAACTTACGGACATATTAGGAGACTTACTGAAAGAATCATCTCAGAAGGACAAACTACTTGACATATTATTTTCCTGTAACCTTGCGTTTCTCCCATTAAATCCCAACAACTATATATATAGCAATAATCACGCTTCACACTCTCTAACTGACCTAATAATAACTAACAATCCACAGGAAGTTTTTAATCATGGTCAAATTCCTGTTCCATCGATCTCAACACATGACCTAGTCTATTTATCCCATTCTCTTCACATACCCAAATACAAACCACTTGTAGGAATATAAGATATATTAATCTAGATCATCTGAAGTATGCCGCCTACAACCTACCCTGGAATGATATTCTACTACTAGACGATATCGATGCAAAAATACACAAACTAAATTCCCTCCTTATTAGCCTATACGACAAACACGCTCCCAAACGACAAGTGAAAGTGAGTAGCCCCTCCTGCCCACGGTTAAATTAAAAATTAAAAAATTAAAAATTAAATTAAGAATTTGATGGCTCGTCGTGATTCATGGTTCCGACGGTATAAACGTACCCGTAATGAATCCGATTTTGAAGATTATCAGGTTCTCTGGAATAGAATTAAGCAAGAAATCAGAAATTTAAGTACTTAAACTGTCTTCCAGGTAAACTGAATGCAAGGAATTCCTGGAAAGAACTACGCTCACTTGGTATTGTAAAAGGCCAACAACAGCAACGAGAACCAACTGTTGCCCTAGACGAGCTTATTACATATTTTTCTGAAGAACGAATCGCGTTTAAACCAATCAATCAGGCAGAATTAAATATGAATTAATCAGCCATCTCTCCACTTAACCGTCCTCAATTTTATTTCCAAGAGGTCACTAGTAACCAAATTAAAAAAGTACTAGACTCTATTAAATCTAGAGCAGTAGAAGTAGATGACATCCCTATGCATTTCATACATATAGGCGCTATCCACCCATTTATCACACATATATTCAATTACTGTCTCCGAAATGGAACTTTACCTGCGCTCTGGAAGCAAGCTAATGTCATCCCAGTGCCCAAGATAAACGATCCTAAACTGACCTCTGACTATCACCCAGAGTCTATTTTTCCAGCGCTTTCTAAGGCTTTGGAAAGACTGGTGTATGATCAAGTACTGAAATATTCTATTCTCTCCTTGGCCCATTATAAAGGAACAACGACAAGTTACAGTACTAACGCTACTGGACTTTAGTGGTGCATTTGATACAATAGACACAGCTACTAATTGAGAAAATGGAATCTTACTTGCTTGACACTTTAGTACAGAAGTATTTGAAAGATCGGAGGCAGCGGGTGATAACACGCGAAAGAAATTCAGAATGGCGTACAAGGAAAGTGGGCACGCCACAAGGTGTATTTTAGGACCATTGTATATCAATGACATTTCATCTTTTCTAAAAACGTGTAATTGTCACCTACATGCCGATGATCTCCAAATATATTACCATTGCAGTTTAACCGAATCACCAGGCGCAATAAAATGAGACAACTCAGTGAATATGCTCTCGCAAACAGACTTCTCATAAATTCATCAAAATCGCAAGCTATCATTGTCGGTTCCCAGAAGCTCTTACACAAGATCAACGATACGACTATTCCTCCTCTACAAATAAATAATAGCACAATCCCGTACAGTAAAACAGTGAGAAATCTTGTGGTGACCCTGACTGAAACTCAAAATTGGACAGAACATATCAAAAACGTAAGTCAGAAGGTGTTTGCTACTCTACACCCACTAAAATTAGATTAAAGACATTATACCACTAAATATGCGACAAAACTAACACAGACCCTAATTCTTCCTATCCTTGACTACTGTGATGTAATCTTGGTAGACGATTCTAAAGAACAAACTAGGAAACTGCAGTGTATTATGAATTGTTGCCTTAGATTCATTTTTAGCCTAAGGTATGATGTGCATATTCCTCCTTACTATCAAGCACTGAACTGGTTAAATCCTGATAAGAGACGTGAATATTATATACTTGTCTTAATACACAGACTTCTGCATAGTAACTCCCCCCAGTATATTCCATCTAAACTTCAATTCCTCTCTTCCTTCCATAACCGTAACATTCGCTCGGGCTCCCCTTTGGCTATTCCTCTTCACCACTCTTCTGTGTATACTCATTCTTTTATTGTAACCGGCTCCATACTTTGGAATACCCTGTCAGTGTCAGGGACATTGATTCTTTCCTCAAACTTAAAATAACTTGCCAAGACTTCCTGTTGAGAGTTAACGATTGAAGCGTGTAAATGTGCGTGTGATTGGCAATTGAAAAATTAAAAATGGTTCTGTAAATGTTATATAATGTAAACGTAAGAGTAATTGATAAGGGTGGAAATTGTAAGCGTATGTGCAAGTGTCTGTGTGAGAGAGAAAAGATGACCGAATCAACGAGCTAATAAGCTGCATATTGTGTGGGTGTGTAACTTAAGTTTAATTAGGAAATAGTGTAAGTAGTATAATTAGTAATAGGCAGCCACAATATTATTTGTTGTATTGTGGTTGAGTGTAAGAGAGGGCCGGGTGCCCTAACTTCACCACATGAAAGAACCGTAATAAATAAATAAATAAAATAAAATAAACAACGCTTAAATCATAACCATGGAAATATCCATCATCCCTCCCTGTACACCACATTAAGACCAAAAAATCAATCAATCAATCGATCAATCGATCAATCAATCAATCAATCAATCAATCAATCAATCAATCAATCAATCAATCAATCAATCAATCAATCAATCATCATTTAGGGCTATTGGTTGTTTACGTAGAAAAAGATTATGGAAATGTATGAAACAACTTCCTTGGTAAATTATATCAATCATTAAATCATCTTCCTATAAGTGAACATCTGCCAAAATTTGTCCGATTGAATTCAAACTTATCTTCGTGCTGTGAACCTTCCTACATTTAAAAACATAACAAATTTATTCATCAACTAATGTCATTCCAAGCCATCTCTCCAAATACATCTCAGAATATACTCCTTAGTCAAACAGCTTGTCTCCTTTCTAAACGTCTCCCCAGCCGAAATTTTGCAACATCTCTGTAACACAACTCTTTTTTCAGTAATCGCCCACAAGAAATGGAGCTATTTCTGTGGATTATTTCATGTTATGTAATCAAGTAATATAGGTGACGGTCTCAAACTCTCATTGTGGCCTTGCTGGAGATTTATATGCCCCCTCCTTTATAACATTTGCTGGAGATTTATATGCCCTCTCCTTTACAACACATAAATAACTTCATAATCATATTAAGAGCTCTGTAAATGTTATTTTCATACCTGTTTATGTGATTACCACAATGAAGCTCTATCCTTATTATGAATACCTACTTACAGAGATCAACATGAGGAACTTTGACACCATCAACCCAATAACTAAACCAGAGGACTCTTTCAATTTGTGAAATACACAACCTGGCTTTCCACCCCATTTACCATCATAACATTGCCCGATATCCATCTTACAATTGTGAAGTTGGTGACGAGTATTAGCTCTCCCCAACCATATTTCGAAATCTGCATTCGTGTTTTTGAAAATTGTGTCATTCGGAATTATTTCAGTCTTGTATTCTACAAGTACCTTCTACGTGGCCTTGCCCACTTTATTTAATTGATACCATCTTCGTCATTGTCACCATGAGATTATGTTTCTTTAATGTTTTCTCTCCGAATCCTTATAATCTTGGTCTGCTACGATTCCGTGCCGTAAGTTGTAGTGTCTTCTTGAGGGCGAGTCTCTGACTTTCTCTCTCTCCATGCGGTAGGCCATGCTGACTGTTGGCGTGAGTCGCCATGCTGGAGTAATCCTTGGAGTACGATGGAGGCAAGACGTGTTTCGTTCCCTCTTCTGGATCGTTTTCCGATCCACCACATAGATAAAGGATAACAGTGTTTCTACATACGGACTTGTCCTTAGTGCTGATCTATCAACTTTGGGAACGTCTTCCTTTTATTATGAATTTGTAACTTCAAGTATATTTCATTTATGTGAGTAACGGATACTAGTACACTTCTCCAACTCCAACAAAGCAAGTAAGTCTTTTCTTCATTTCTGTCTTGGATCGGCTTCTTGCTGCGTGAAGAAATATGAGTGAAATTCTTTCATCTTGAGTATCGTCGTGGGTCTTGGATTTATTTTGTCGTCCAGTTTTTCTTAGGTTACCTTAGGTTTTTCTGAATTGGGTTTACAAACTGTACCTAGTTATACATGGGATCCGTTTGGTGAAAAGAATGTGTAATTAATTAAAAACCAATTTATTTGGTAATACTAATGAGTAACTATGAAACATCTCTGTGTATAATCTTTAAACTACGCGAGATTTCACTTGGGTGCCAGTCTCTTTTTTTGTTTTAATTTCTTGTTTACCTCTGTTTGTGCTCTTTCAATTGTGACTGTGCATTGGTAATCTTTCCCTTTCCCTTCATATTTTTGTTGGACCTGTGTTGGTAGGGTTCATGTTTTCGGGGTTGCCAAGGTCTCTTGGCGTGTTTGTCACCATGGTAACTGGTCACGGTTGTGATTGTGTTGTTGCTGTTTGGTGGCGTTGGTATTCTCTTAACTTGGGGATTTTTCATTTGTTTTCCATACTTTATGTAATCTAATGTATTCCCCTTTTATTTGGTCCTAATATTTTTCTGGCCTTCTGCCGGTTTATGTCTGCTATTTTCTCATCCGCGTGGCATGTACTGGGGGCCGTGTGAAATCTCCGTGGTGATCGGGCTAAGTGTTTTTGGTGTAATGAAAATATTTATAAATTAAAGGAATGTTGTGAAAAGAAATATTTATTGAAGATGCAATGCATGAAACATGTTAATATTTCACACGAAGTTTGGTTGGTTTGAAGTTATACAAATGTATCAGGTAATTTCATTTCTCCGTCCGGACGGCACGTTAAGTTTTTTTCCTAAATTTAATTTGTAACCCAATTTGGGTGGTTTTTATTTTGGACGTTTCCTTGATAGTGATGGCTTAATTCTTTTTTTTAATATGATAATAAATATGTAAGTCATGTTCATTATGAAAAACTTGTCCTCTTTATTGTAAATTCGAAATTTTACTGCCGTACCAACATTTATTTGGGTTCATGGTCTCTGGGTAACGGATTGTTCAACTAAGGTTGTGGTATGCTTTGATGGTAATGAATTATTTTGCTACTGTCTTTAATTTTCTTGTCTATGTTTAACTTCTACTGCTGATAGTCGGTAAGGCGGTAGAGTTAATTGGTAGCAGCAGCTTAGGTTATATTTTTCTGGTGTTGTGGGATTCATGTAGGTTTGTTTCATCCTCAATTTTGTAATCTGTTCTGTTGGAGGTGTCTGTGCTGATAGTTTATTATTTTGAGTGCCGGCTGCTCATAGCTACTGTAGGTTTATTGCTCCCTTCTTAGGTTTTATTTTAATGGTACGGCATTACGTTGTTGAAAGAGTAACTGAGGCAAAAACAAGACAAATAGTGTGATATAAAATTGTAAAAATGAGTGCAGTGATCTTGTCTAATATCTTATTTGTTTGTTTCATGTATCTGCCATTGGGAGTCCCCTGTTACACTTCATTTGTATTTATACTGAGCTGTATGATTATCTAATGTGCTGATTATGTTTTTGATACCCTTCTGGTAACTGTGCGGTGAACGCAGCTTCTCTGCTTGGATGTTTTTTGAGGTGACCTGTAATATTTACTTCCTTATTATCGGCGGATTTGGTGAGTGACTGCATGTAATTAATTATTCTTGGTTAGTGGAAGTTGAAATTATTGAACAACTGGTAGTTGAGTATGACTTGGTTGACTCAGGGTTACATGTGTACTACCGTTGGCTATATGTGCTGTATTATGTGTACTGGCTGTCAACCTTGTATTTTTACTGCCTTCCTGCGTACTGTGGTTGCGATTTCGGTGTAGATTAATTTGGTTTTATCTGGAAGAGCTTTTCTGATCTTTACTTTTAAGTGGAGTTTGCTTGGTTGCTTGTTGGTGAGTTATAGTGTATCACTTGGGAGCATTTTATTGTGTTATTGGTTCTGGCTTTGCTTTTGGCTCCCATACTTAATGTTGTTATTTATCATTTCTATCATATTTCCGGTATTGTGCTTCGGCGATGTACATGCTAATTGTTAATTTATCTTCTTCTGAATTATATTTTCAACTGCGTTAGCTCTGGCGTGTGATACCGATTAATAAGTTAACCTAACATCTACGCATGTCCAATTATGGCTAATTATTTGTGTGAACGGTTATGTGCTGAAGTGTACGATATGTGTTATGCCCTATCATTGTTGTGAACTAAGACGTGGTATTTTGGCGTTGATGGTTGTATGTGCTTTCCATTTAATTGGTGCTGTGTGGATATATTTATTTGCCCTTACTAACTTATGGCTAACCTCTGTCGTTTTCATGCCAGTGACTGTTCCTTGCATTGTAAATATCTGATAATCTGGTGAGCAATATCATGGTATTTTGAAACTTATCAAGCCTGTAATGCTTCTGTGCACCTTGTTTACTTTGGAAATTGCTTAACCTTATGTGTATTATTATTATTATTATGATTTCCTTAATTTCGATTTAAGTTACTACCTTCTGAAGTGTAGTGAACTTGAAGTGTGCCGTTATATATCCATCCTTGTATGATCATGACTGGGTTATTTCACCAATTTTTAGTAACTTGTTCCCTTCCTTGTGTACAATTTGGTGTATTGAAAAACTGTTTATGTTGTGTGACTCAATCATTACTGAGCTTTTGTGTGCTTGTTCTTTGGTTGGGTAGTGTGCGTGGTCTGTATACAAGTCCTCTCATATCATCATCCTACCTGTGTATATGTGTGTATATGCTTGGTCTTGGTTAATGATTTGAGCTATCCTCTGTGTCATCTGTTTATCTGGGTGTCATCAGTTATGGTTGGGCCATGTTGGCCGGTATTAGGTTGGAATAACTGGATGGCCTTGTGCCTGAGCTCTTATAGTTTTAACTGGTTTTCCCCTTCCTGATTATTGGTCGGACGTGTTTAGCTATTTCTGGTGTGTCGTGAACCATCTTCCTCGTGTAACCTATCAACTAGTTGAAGGATATTTATCTGGTGTCTGGGCCACTTCAAGTTATCCTACTCGTGACTCGTCTTGCTGTGTATTAATTAATCTAACTGACCTTTTCTGAAATACTGCTTTGGTTTTCATCCTGCTGTAAACATTACTTGGTAATTTGGTGTTTTTTATGCCTGATTATTCTCTCCATTTTGGTATTGTGCACTGCCATGGTAATTATATGCCTGGAATATGTGTTGTGAAAAATTCTGCTAACCTATTCTTTTTTATATAATTCCTTTGAGTTGCGGGTTCAAGTATTCCCTACCATATCTGCTTGTTGGGTCTTGTGTTGTGTTGTTGATGATCCTCTGCCTGAGGGGTGGTATATGCCCTTTTGAACCTTGATTGGGATGGCTTTGGACATATGTAAGGTGGTTGCGTTGTGACGGTACCGTGGATTGTTTTTGGGGATTTATTCTGGCGTGGCACGATGACTTCACGGCAGGTTGTTGAGGATGGTTTGTGCTCCTTTAATCCCTTTGTGGGGCTGACGCATGTCCGGTGTGGTTTATCATGGTTGGGTTATTTGTTGTGTTGTAATATTTGGTGATGTTGGCACCTTGGTATGGGCAGTGTTTGTGTCTGTATTTAATTTACCTCCGTGTCCTGTGGATATGGCCTTTTCTTCCTACATGAATCTACTACTCTCGGAATTAGCTTGTTGATTGTGAGTAATGTATCTGTTTGGTGTGTTCTGGTTTCTTCTTTCCTGTCTCCATGTACTGCCTGTTGATCTGATGTCACCGTGTCTAATTGCCTCTACTGTAAAGCTCATTTTAATGTTATCTGCCACTCTTTGGTATTTTTCTCTCAGTGGATCTTCTTGTGTCTGTTGACATTGGTGTTTGTCATCTTACCGTGCTATGGGTTTGCTACTCTGGTATGGGATGGATTAGGATTCTCTTAGTCGGTACTGGAATCTTCCTGCTAATAGATTATGGGGTCTATCAGTGGAGTACTACCTTCTTCATGCTATCTTGAGCGTTTTCCCTCGACTTGCCTCGTATTCCGCCACTTATATTTTATTTGCTTGCTCTCCTGGTGGATAGGAGAAAGCACCTGTGGCCGTATTGGGACAGTGTGATGGGGAAAGTCACGTATTTATAGACCGGGTAAAGCTGAGACCCGGTTGGGTATCCTGTGGTGTACGCTGTGTGGGTCATTGCTCGTTGTTTTTCATTTTGGTCTTCTGATCTGAGGTTTTTCATTGCCTTTTAATTTGATTGGATGGCCATTGTGAAATGAATTAGATTTGTAGTTCCGTGTAGTAGGTTGGTTACTGATTCCAGATTGTGTCCCTCCTGTGTTTCTTCTGTCCCTATTTCTGTCCTGTTAATTCCATGTTGCTTATTAGTGTCTAATTAAGTGTCTGTTCACTTGGTGTTAGTTGGTTGATCTGTCGTTGATGACAAAACCGATAGCGCTCCCTACACCTAATAGTACTAGAGGTCTCCAACCGATCGTGCCTACTCTTTCCTTGCTATGAATTTGTTTACCTTTTAAGCCTTGGATTTTCCCAATTTTATACCCTATCCCTGGTTACTTGAAGTATAATTTATTAATTGCGTATTGGTTGCTTGTCCTTATTCTTATTCAACAAGGTGATGTATTCTGATGTGGGAAGTTGAAACCGGTGTTAGATAGAAATTTATTTGATCGTCTTGTCAGTGTATTTTGGAATTTGTTAATGATTGATTCCTCACCGTGTTGTAACCCTGTATTTATTAAGATCTGAACCTTAGATTTTACCTGGTTTCATTGGCATATAACAGTGTAATGTTTTTTTCCTTGGGAGAAAATTTTCCTTGATCTATGTCATATTAACTTATGTTTATCCGGTTGTTGTAAGATGCTGTACTGTCTTTTATGGTGCTTGTAAACTTGGTCGTTGCACTCTGAGTATCTGGTTAGGACTACCGTGGGAAGTTGTCATTTGGTACTGTGTTTATGGCACCTTAAGTTGTGATTGATGCTCTTGATTATGAGTTATTGTTTAGTGGTGATCGTAAACCTGGGTATTGGGTTGCTAACCGAACCAAGTGTTGAATTAATGAGTCCCGTTTGACTTGATATGTAACGTTGCTTGTTCCATTACTGTATTATGGGTACCGGTACCCCTTGTGCTACTTGTACGTACGCTATTGATTTCCCCCTGAAGTGTGCCTTCGGTGTGCTCTGTGTTTGAGTGGCGTACCTTGGCCCTGACTCAATCAAGTGTAATAATCCCTGATGATCTAAATTTTGAATTTGGTTATTCTGTAGTTTTCATTCACCAATTGCGTCTCCTTTGCCCTCCCTTGCGTCTTTGCGTTTCCTTTATCTTTTACTGAAGCTAATTGATTTGCCATGAAACAAGATGTTGCGCTCTTTTACCATGGAAACCCGATAGATAGGATTAATATTATGATGGTAATCTTGAAGCCTTCAAATGGACGCATATCGACAAGAACTTTATGATAAAAGAATCAAGATATAAACTGTTGGTGCTGATTTTCAAGGCATGTGCAGGAACCGTGTGAATATAAATTAAAAAGGCATGATCCTTCTAACAATAAGTGAGAACTTTTGGATGCCTAGCTGGTGATTATACTCTTTTGGTAGCCTATGGTTAACAATTTAGTGTAACTAAGTAATTCAAATCTACTGAACTTTAAAATGAAAATTAACCTTCATTTGGTATAACAAAAAATCTGGAACTACAAGGATGTGTATTGTAGAGCTTTCTTAAAGGAACGCTACGTTCAAAAGGAAAAAGATATTGGTGTGTGAATGGTTAAAAAAAGGGTTACGTAAATTATGAACTTAAAATACGTCTACTAAGTATGCTAAATATTTGACCTTGTTTTACATTATAAATGGCCTAAGTACTAAGAGAATGGTAGTATATTATGCATCTAGTAAGTTTGATAAAAAAATGGTTCAGAGGTCTTTCTCTCGTGTGATTAGTACTACAAAAAAATTCTCGATCGTTTGATCACTGTATGGTAAGAGCATTATGTGTGGCTTTTGGGGGGGAGGCTGTGACGTTGGTGACGAGTATTAGCTCTCCCCAACCATATTTCGAAATCTGCATTCGTGTTTTTGAAAATTGTGTCACTCGGAATTATTTCAGTCTTGTATTCTACAAGTACCTTCTACGTGGCCTTGCCCACTTTATTTAATTGATACCATCTTCATCATTGTCACCATGAGATTATGTTTCTTTAATGTTTTCTCTCCGAATCCTTATAATCTTGGTCTGCTACGATTCCGTGCCGTAAAGTTGTAGTGTCTTCTTGAGGGCGAGTCTCTGACTTTCTCTCTCACCATGCGGTAGGCCATGCTGACTGTTGGCGTGAGTCGCCATGCTGGAGTAATCCTTGGAGTACGATGGAGGCAAGACGTGTTTCGTTCCCTCTTCTGGATCGTTTTCCGATCCACCACATAGATAAAGGATAACAGTGTTTCTACATACGGACTTGTCCTTAGTGCTGATCTATCAACTTTGGGAACGTCTTCCTTTTATTATGAATTTGTAACTTCAAGTATATTTCATTTATGTGAGTAACGGATACTAGTACACTTCTCCAACTCCAACAAAGCAAGTAAGTCTTTTCTTCATTTCTGTCTTGGATCGGCTTCCTGCTGCGTGAAGAGATATGAGTGAAATTCTTTCATCTTGAGTATCGTTGTGGGTTTTGGATTTATAATGTCGTCCAGTTTTTTTAGGTTACCTTAGGTTTTTCTGAATTGGGTTTACAAACTGTATCTAGTTATACATGGGATCCGTTTGGTGAAAAGAATGTGTAATTAATTAAAAACCAATTTATTTGGTAATACTAATGAGTAACTATGAAACATCTCTGTGTATGATCTTTATACTACGCGAGATTTCACTTGGGTGCCAGTCTCTTTATTCGTTTTAATTTCTTGTTTACCTCTGTTTCTGCTCTTTTAATTTTGACTGTGCATTGGTAATCTTTCCCTGTCCCTTCATATTTTTGTTGGACCTGTGTTGGTAGGGTTCATATTTTCCGGGTTGCCAAGGTCTCTCAGCGTGTTTGCCACCATGATAACTGGTCACTGTTTTTGTTTGGTGGCGTTGGTATTCTCTTCATTATGCATGTGAATTTTGGTCCGTTTCTTGGGGATTTTTCATTTGTTTTCCATACTTTATGTAATCTAATGTATTCCCCTTTTATTTGGCCCTAATATTTTTCTGGCCTTCTGCCGGTTTATGTCTGCTATTTTCTCATCCGCGTGGCATGTACTGGAGGCCGTGTGAAATCTCCGTGGTGATCGGGCTAAGTGTTTGTGGTGTCATGAAAATATTTATAAGTTAAAGGAATGTTGTGAAAAGAAATATTTATTGAAGATGCAATGCATGAAACATGTTAATATATGACACGAAGTTTGGTTGGTTTGAAGTTATACAAATGTATCAGGTAATTTTATTTCTCCGTCCGGACGGCACGTTAAGATTTTTCCTAAATTTAATTTGTAACCCAATTTGGGTGGTTTTTATTTTGGACGTTTCCTTTATAGTGATGGCTTAATTCTTTTTTTAATATGATAATAAATATGTAAGTCATTTTCATAATGAAAAACTTGTCCTCTTTATTGTAGATTAGAAATTTTACTGCCGTGCCAACATTTATTTGGGTTCATGGTCTCTGGGTAACGGATTGTTCAACTAAGGTTGTGGTATGCTTTGATGGTAATGAATTATTTTGCTACAGTCTTTAATTTTCTTGTCTATGTTTAATTTCTACTGGTGATAGTCGGTAAGGCGGTAGACAATATTGTCAAGGTCTTTTTGCAGTCACTCACAATCCTAAAAGTTATGTTCCTTATCCATATTTTTATACCTATTAGGAAATAAAGGTATCATAATACTGCCCTGTGGGACCCAATCCCATAATTGTTACAGGATCAAATAAAGCTTCACCTACTCTAATGCTCGAAGTTCTATTTTCTAGAAATACACAATATGTGGAAAAATTATTAGGGTAAAAGATATATTTCTACCTTTATGTAACTTATCGACTTTTAGAGCCTAATCCTTAAACATGTTTGGTTGTAAAGTTACCCCTTGTGATATCCCTGTCCTCACTAATGTATTTCTTTTCATATAGTGGCTACAGTGAGGACCAAAATGTAATTTCATTTTCCAGATGGTTTTGTGTCATTTTTGTTAATGCTCAAGTTCAGCAGTTCTTCGTCTGTATCTGCATATTGTTGCTGTATGGAAGTAAATAATGTGACCTATTGCTAAGACTGTGCATTCTGTAAGTAACATGCATTATTGATGCTATTAAAGAATTCAGTTGATATTTTTACGAGTGGTTAGAGAGAATTGTCAAATTTTGATATTATAGGGAGAAGAAGGCCCTTTCGTCAAGAAAGGTAGGCATTGTCAGAGAGCTACTTGTTGAGAAATGTTATTCATAGCAAGAGATAGTTTCTAGATTGCAAATATCACAGCAAATTCTTAAAAGAATTTTAAAATGTGAAGACAAGAGGAAGACAAAGTGTCAACAACGTGTTGGGAACTGTGGGCAAAAGAAGAAACTATCCCCAAGGGGGAAGTGAAAACTGATTAATTTGTCAGTAAACAATCGCAAGGCTACTAGTTCGGATTTACGTTAGAAATTAGAAGAGTATTGCTCATTCGTATCAGTCAGAACTGTGAGACAAGAGCTGTTTAATTCCGGAATGAAAGCAAGGCGACCTTGAAGAAAAGCAAAGATTACTCCTGCTGTGACTGCAAAGAGGTTACAGTGGGACAAGAATCTCCAGAACTGGTCATTCGATGACTGGAAAAATGGCAAGTCCACGACAATAATGGTAATTCCTAAACTATTATTCATTAATACATTTTAAACCCAATACAACTGATATAATCACACAGTACAGTACAAGTATGAAATTTTCCTTTGAAACTGTACAGGATGCTAGGATTATTCGTTTTATTTATTTCCAACTTCAGTGATGGTCTGGAGTGGGTTTTCTTGGTACGTCTGTGGACGATTATATATTGTCGAAGGAATTATGAGACGTGAGCAGTATAGTATTAAGAACTGCTACATCACGTGCAAGTGTGGTTTGGCCAAAGTGAGTTTATTTTTATGCAATAAAGCCACAAAGCGTAAAAAATAATGGAATTTTTAAAGGAAAACAATTTAAAAGTGCTTGACTGGCCAAGAAAGAGTCCAGACAAGAACCCCATAGAAAATCCTTGGGAGAGAGCAAAAAAAATACAAATTTAACGACAAAAATCGGCTTGACTGAGAAGGTCGTTCAGATCTGGTTTCTTGGTGACGATTTAAAGAGTCAGTACAGAATACTGATTGAGGGTATGCCCAGTCGAATCAAGACACTCATGAAAGCTAAGTGGATGCATACAAAGTACTAAAGTCATAAACTTAAAAATTGGTAAAATCTTGTGTGTTCAATTCTCAATTTTTTGTTTACTCTAATAATTTGGCCACATCTTTATAGCCACCCATTTAATCACTATTTTATCTAGCCCAACTGCACTCATACTTGTCAGCAGTCTTCCAAGATCTACCCTATCAAAAGCCTTAGATATGTCAACTGTAATACATTCGACCTCCTAAACCTAATATATCTGCTATACCTCGCTGTAATCTACAAGATGAGCTTCAGTGGAATGTTTCTTAAACCTGTACTGCCATCTATCAAACCAGTAGGTAATTTCGTAAATGTGTATAATATAATCATAATGAATGCATTCCAAGAGCTTCCATGCAACACCAACAAGGTAACTAGTGTGTAATATTTGGCTTTATGTTTATCACATTTTCTTTATACACAGGGTGCAACTACACTAATTCTTTATTTATCCGGTACAGCTGCTTCATTAATACACTAATCAGATTTGGTTCTACTTTTTCTCAACGAATTGACTTTCGTATATGCCCAGAAATTTTACCAATCCCAGCAGCATTTCTAGTTGTATATTTTGTATCTTATTTTTAATGTCTATTTTTATTGAAGGTTCATGTGGACATTGCAAAGTAATTTCAAAGATTTTGTGAAACTGTCAACTGCGTCAGGTACTGCAAAAGGACATGACATGGTGACATATCTTATGCCTCACGAGTCACAGGTGCGATGTGCATTTGCCGGTGAATGGTGTCTGTTTTACGTGATGCACGACTGCGATGCCCATTGACTAATGGAGTATACACATTCCCATGTTGTATAATTGCTACTCCACACACTTCTCAGTCCGTCGATATTCAACAACGTACACAACTTCAGATGTAGTGGCATCCTTCAGTCACAGAGTCTGCCTGTGACTTCCCTTCATCTCATCCATGTTGCCTTTATCATAATTCGCACATCAACAACTACCCTACTATCAGTCTGTAGGCAAGATCCTAGATACCTGAATCAACTTGGATGGAGCCATTAGATGGCTCGGATGACTCCAGGTATTCACTCTTCTTTTTGTTCATTCTAAGGTTGTATTGTGAGAAACAGGTATTCCAATCTTCACCTTGATGTTGCAGCCCCATTCTGGGTCTATCAGCAAGTGCAACATCTGCATATAAGAGAGTCCTAGGAATACTATTTTGCAGGTCCCATGTGGTGGTGTCCATGCTGAGGAAAAAGGGCAATGGGGACAGAGTGGAGTTAGCCGTGCGGTTAGGAGCACGCAACTGTAAGCTCGCATCCGGAAGATAGTGGGTTTGAATCTCACTGTCAGCAGCCCTTAAGATGGTTTTCCGTGCTTTCCCATTTTCACACCATGCAAATGCTGGGGCTGTACCCTAATTATGGCCACGGCCGCTTCCTTTATATTACTAGGCCTTTCCTGTCCCATTGTTGCAATAAGACCTATCTGTGTCGGTGTGACGTAAAGCAAATTATAAGCATTTCCAGTACACCATGGTTATGAATGCAGACCAGATAACACGGTCAAAAGTCATTTCAAGATCAAGGAAGCCAATGTTCACTCACTGCTGATGCTCTTAGTGCTCTTCAATTAGCATTCTGGCAGTGAAAATTCTCATGTACAACTGGGGGAAAATTGGCCGGTAATTTGCACATTCCGCTGGATCATCATTTTGCTTAAAAATAGGCACGAGGATGTTTGTAGCCCAATGACTGAGAACAGAGCCAGAGTCAACACTGGCACTGAACAAGCTTCTCAGTTGATAATGAGTTCTTAAATTACCGAGCTCGATAGCTGCAGTCGCTTAATTGTGGCCAGTATCCAGTATTCGGGAGATAGTAGGTTCGAACCCCACTGTCGGCAGCCCTAAAAATGGTTTTCCGTGGTTTCCCATTTTCACACCATGCAAATGCTGGGGCTGTACCCTAATTATGGCCACGGCCGCTTCCTTTATATTACTAGGCCTTTCCTGTCCCATTGTTGCAATAAGACCTATCTGTGTCGGTGTGACGTAAAGCAAATTATGAGCATTTCCATTACACCACGGTTATGAATGCAGACCAGATAACACGGTCGAAAGTCAAGGAAGGCAATGTTCACTCACTGCTGATGCTCTTAGTGCTCTTCAATTAGCATTCTGGCAGTGAAAATTCTCATGTACAACTGGGGGAAAATTGGCCGGTAATTTGCACATTCCGCTGGATCGTCATTTTGCTTAAAAATAGGCACGAGGATGTCTGTAGCCCAATGACTGAGAACAGAGCCAGAGTCAACACTGGCACTGAACAAGCTTGTCAGAGAGTTGATGGGTTCTTAAACTGTTACAACATGCAGAAGTTCGGTGGAACGTCATCTGGTGCTGGGAGTTCTTGGTTCTTCATACTCCTAATGGCTCTGTCGACATCCTTTGATGTGATGCATAAGATGGGACTTACCATCTGGAATAGGGTGATGCGGGAATTCAATGCAGGAAATATCTACAAATGTTGTTGCCAATGTTTGAGGATTTCTTGTTTGTCCTGTAATCACTGGTCATCTTTGCCTCTAATACACACAGAGTGCTAAATAATTGTGTCAATTTTGGTCAGATGGAAAACAGTTCTTTCCTCCTTGCTTTGAGTTCAGTGATGTACTGTGTTTATCAGAACAATACCAACAAAAAATCAAGGATGCTCTTCATGTTATGCGAAGAACAATGGTTGAGTCAGACTGGCGGGGATATTATTCTTTTTGAGAAAATAATTGAAATTGTTACTTCCGGGTGCGAGATTCAGATTGCCGAGCTGTTCAATATGGCCCCCCTCTTACTTTGGTGCATAGCTCACAATGGTGCAGTAGTAAGTAACTTTGGACTCTGTCCAGGATGTGTAGTGTGTGTCGAACGGCATGGAAAGCTGCCTGTATTCTTGGTGCAAGTATGTCTTCTCTTTCTGTGGGGTTCACATAGTAGTCAATTTGTGTAGAACAAACTGAACACTGCCTACCAGAGCCCGGAAGCGACTAGCGAAATGCACGAGAAACTTGTGCATTCTTACCGAGCTTTACCGGTTCCCACTTTTCCCTTCCCCTCCCTTCACTTTTCTGACGCACAGTGGCTCGCTCTCTGGCACAGCAAATACAGCAAGTTCATCAATTTGAACTGCACGCCCGTAAGTAACAAGGTCACTTCATTTACAAAAAGAAACATTTCTCCGGCAATCCAACTCCACCATCATTCTCAACATCACATGAAGAGCATGCCTGATTTCTTTGTCAGTATAGTTCTGATACACCTTGTACATGGTCATTACAGTGAGAGTGCCTCGATTCAGCAATACATTTCTTAGCCAATCGTTCGACAAAGAGAATTATTTCCCTGAGTTTTGGAGTCTTTTGTGAATTCCGATTCATGTACAGTATGTCTTTAACTTTTCCTACACTTCTTCTTGGATTGGAATCATCCATAAAAACGTTTGATTTTCAATACAGTAGGAACTAGGTTATGTTCTGCCCAAGTTTATTGTGAAGGTTGCAGTGAAAGATCTGTAGAATGTGTCCACAAATTGTCAATTGCATTCAGGTCAACGAGAGGAAAATTTATGTTGTCTGCTACGGTCTTCTTCTAGTCTTTAAACTTCCACGATCTTCTCAGGCAACAGGGCACATGCGGAACCTGGGTGACTGAAATGCTTTATCATTTCTGCAGAACATACACTAATGAACACGTCCTGTGAATATGAATTTCCCATCTCTAGTCCTTCAAGGTGTTCTGGTATTATGAACATGAGTGCACTTGTATCAGTTGAAATGTGTTGATATTGTAAGTCTTCAATTATTTGAATGTCAGTAACAGCGTAGAGCTCTAACAATCAAGAGTTAAAAATCAGACCAATTTGTTTAACTTAGAACCTAAAAGACTAACTGGGATGTATACGATGGATTCCTTTGTGAATTTTTCATATAAAATGACACCTCATCTTGCACCCAAATGTTATTCATGTACGTTAGGGACTAAACTTATGAATTAAAGTAAGTTATGCTAAAAGTAATTAACGTGGATGTAAATGATTGTTAATAATAGGCTTTAATGACCTAGGATGGTGTATTTGAGTAGGCTTGTTAAGTGACAGAATGGGACAATAGCTCATATTTATGATCACTGTGGAAGTAGCAACGAATATTGCATTATGGAGAGTAAAATACTGAGCACCATGAGGCGACCAGCTCATTTTAAGATAATAATCACTCTCTGTGCTCACTCAATAATCTCAAGCTTGTCTATTTAAAAAGCGTACATAATTAATGCAACTTTTAAACCATTATTAGTCTGTCTGCTATAATGTGTGAAGATGGATTGACAAATTTTCTTAATGTGCTAAAGTGTTCATTCGTCTAGTTATTCGATCATGATTCTTACAGTGAGGGTGACATAAATACTAGAATGATCATGAAGTTAACGTTTTCAATAAATGATGAATAACATATGTAATGCAATAATAATTCCTAAATAAAATGATTAACCTCATATAACCTAACTTTTGGGTTGAGGGGGATTTGAAAAGTAGGGCTTGACCAAGAGTGCAAGCTTAACCTACCAGGCACGGATTCGACTCGAGGCCTAGCATTGCAGGCCATGGATTCAATCCTAGGCTTCACCTTACAAGGTCATTAGCTTTACAGACTCAAGTTTGATGTCTAAGAGTGCTGACTTCAGCTAACAGGCACGGTTTGTTGCCCGGCTTAACTTTACAAGGGCGTTACAGACTCGAGTTTGAGATTCAATCCCAGGCTTAACCTAACTAGACAAGATGAGACATGGTGCATGGGGATTACGAGCTGAGCTTGGAAGTGGATAGCGCCCATACACATTAATATAATAGGACTAGCGGGACGGTATAAAGGTTAATACATTGTTTTATTCATAGGGGCATAACGCAGAAAGGTGACATCAGGTCATGGAGTTGAGTGACTGCAAAAGGCGAAAAGTGCAAAAAGGATAAAGACTAACATGGTAAAAGGACAAATGTGCAAAAGTGTTCAATGGCTAAAGGACAAAGGGGAATGAGGTATGGTACAGGGATTAGAGCTGAACGTGGAACAAGATGCTGGTATGGGACTATGGAGATGGTAAAAGGTTTAATATATGTGCATTCAGTATAATGCTAAGTAAATGACTGCACGCTGAAAGTGCCCATTTAATTCAAAACACCTAACGTCTGAGCTGCGAAAAATTAAAAAAATCCCCACACCGACTGTTAATATATCTCGGCAATCTTTCACTTGGGCTGCAGACTACCATAGTAACTAAATGATTTTGTGTTAAATTCGAAAACACCTAAACTTTGAGCTACAAGAAATTAAAAAATTTGCTGACCCACCTAGGATTCAAAACCGGGACTCATTTACTTGGGAAGCAAACAAGCATGCTAACTAAATGACTGTACATTGACAGCTTATGTGTTTCTCTAAAACAACTAGCTTTAGCGCTACAAGATTTAAAGGAAAAATCACCAACAGAACTAGGATTTGAATATGGAGTTCGCTTGGACCCAAAGCTGAAATGCTATTCAAATATCTAAGAAAAAAAAATTCAAACTTCTAATTCTGAGCAAAGAAAATAATCGCTGTTTTGTGTTCTCAGACCTGGAGATAACTTCAGCTCAGAACTAAACGGCTTAAGTTCATAAGAATAAACAGATGTTAAAAGTCCTCAATCCGACCCGGACGAGCTTTCCTTTCACTGAAGACTAAGTGTGAACGACCAGCACAAACTATGTTAACTGAATGTGGAAAGAGAATGCAACAAATTTAGTATAAAGTGAGGTTGTGACATATGTGCGTCTCAGCAAAAAAAAGTGATTGTAGGAACATGCTGTTTTGACTTGGAAATATTTGCTGTGACATGAAATACAAAGTTCATTGTTTTTGCAATTAGCCTAGTATGCACATCTCAGCAAAAGAACATCGGAGGTACCTGAAAGCTGACTAGACTTGGAAGTAACTTATTTGTTAACACAGGGAATAAATAGTTTATTGCTCCCGCATTGAGCTCTGGGCTGCAGATTTGAACCCTGGAGATGTGTAATTGCCTTCTGTAGTGTTCATATCACTTGGTGACTAGCATTAGAACAGCGAGCAATTAAAAAATCCCCAGGCCGCCTGGGAATCAAGCTCGGTACACTTCCCTTGGACTGCTGACTACCATAATAGCTAAAGGATTCAAAACCCACAACCTTCGAGCTAAAATAAATTTAAAAAATCACCGACCAGACTAGGAATCGAGCCAGTGGCTTCTTACATGGGCAAGAAACGAGGATGCTAATTAATGACTGTACATTAAAAGCTTCTGTGTTTAATTGAAAGACATCAAGTTCGACTTCCTTTCACGGGGGCGGGCATAATAATATTCGCCTTACGACTTACTAACTACACTCAAGCGTTTTAAAAGTTTGCAACCATAATTTTGAAGATCCCAGCTGCTTTCATGCTGAATACTCAACATTCATGCACAATAAGAAAGAAAAGGCCAGCACTTTAACCGCCTGAGCTACTCAGCTCGGCAATTAAACTATTAAGTACCAAAAAACACACTCTAATAATGATGATAACTGTACTGGGAGGTACACCTCAACCTCGAGCATTCAAATTAAGTGCCCTGAAGAACGCTATCACATAAAAATTAAAACAAGTAGTGCAAGAATTTGGGACATTAGTCAACAGATATCACTACTAAAGTGATAGAGTAATGCGTTATTTCAAACTGACTGGAATTTTTTTGGTGTACCACAGTTGGTAACAACTATTTCAAAAAGTTTGGACTTATCTCCATAGATGTCTCTACTAAAAAACTGATGTCATGCACTCTGGTGCAAAGTGGAACAACTAGAAAATTTGTGTTTATTGGTTTTCTGAACTGAACGGACTTTCTTTGTTTGTGATACTTCTAAGTATTCAACACTTCTTACTCATCCCGCCAGGTTTGGAGTCTGGCCAATCAAAAGTTTTGTGTATTTATTTTCTGCCAATCATAGGCTTCTTGTAACTTTTTGAAAGTCCAATAAAAATGAGGGGGTGTGTCTGGTCTTAGCCGGGAGCCTTCTCGAACCTTCCTCTCGGGTAAAAAAGCTGACACTTTTCCGAGTTAACTGGTCTTACTGATCGTCGTGCTACTGAGCGTGTGCTAAGAGAGGAGGCGTGGCGTCATCCATCAGCAAGCAGAACATCACTTAAGGTAATGGCCACCATTTTTCTATCTCAGAAGTTATCTCCACAAGCTGATTCGAGGGGAGGATTCCAATCTTTAACTATGTAACAGTCCATTTCCTAAAATGCAAACTTTTCTTTCTTCTCATGTAAAAGTTCGAGTAAATCATACTTAACTGAAATTCAGGAATAGAGAGTCTGACACCCTCTCGAGTTCCCTATCAACTTGTTTTTGAGGTGACTATGATTTTGTGACAGTTTTCTATCTGTAGCCTTGGAATTTAAATTTCCTCCATCTAGTCACCTCAGTAGTGTGGGATTAGCCTCTGCATTGTCGGGCCAATACACCAAGTAGAGTTTTAATATTGCATTTCAAGGAGCGCAAGTTTCCACCTCCATACTTCTGATTTTTGGGCCAGTAATTGAACATGTAATTTTTCAAGAAGGCCCGGGAGAATGAGTACTCGATACCCCTGTATAAACTTAAAAATCAACTGATATGGCCTTGTTAAATTGATGTGTCTACAGAGGCCAGAAAGTGTAAATTTGATTAAGCAAGACGTTCTAATCACTACTGTAAAAGTTAAAGGCTGTAAGGGTATGGAAGCGTAGTCTCCTTGGTAGAATTGTAGAGCATTGAGGCTCTTTTCTTCAAATGTAAAATATATTTCTGAGATACTGAATGCTGCCTTTGGAAGGCCATAACTTGTAAACTTTGAAGAAAAATGTTCTTGAAAATTGTGATTTAAAATTTCCTGTAAAACGATTTGGAAGATTCGTCTCCTTGCCTATCTAACTAAACGCAACAGTAGTGACGTAGGGACCTTTTAAATAGGGAGCTGGAAGCTCGAATTTTGTAATTAATATTTTCTAGGCTTTCTGTTTTTCTATTTTGTAAAAACTACCTCTGTACCTGAAATATTACTGTTTGTTAAAATTTAATATCTGAAAAAAATATAACCTTAATTTTATAGTTTGAAATTAATCTTTGACTACCGTAGCACCTTCTTTCACATCTCTGTGATCCATGAACACTCGGTAACTGGTAGCAGAGCGTGGTTGAGTGGGTCTAGATAAAGCCCGTATTGACGGCTAAACGTAGAATTCGCTCCGAACTCTAAGAATGGTCTCGGTTGCTGGAAATTTTCTAAATTGTTTCATTCCTCTGTCAACATGTCGGGTCCTCGCGAAGTCCTCGCTCCCGGGCACTTTCACAAGGAGGAATTAATCTATGAGCTCATAATTAGGAAGGTCCAAACTGGAGGCACGGTTGTGGTAAATATTACCAAATTTAAGGAATCTGCAGAACTTCCTATTTGTATTTCGGTATTTTGGAGGAAAGGACATTGATGAGGCTCTATCCACTATCACTGATAATACCACAGAACTAGCATTTGTAGTTAGTTTTTTTTTAATGAGTGACCCTTCTGCCAACCAAATTAAGAGTTCAAGCTAGACTGTTCCATTTTTACAATAGAGCTAGGGACCTATTGTCTCTAAAATTGAAGGACGATCATGCTAAGGAAGTCAGTAATCTATTAGAACATCTCTCTGATATGTCGAATAAAGTTAGTCAACTGCTGCCCGGGGCCGCTACTCCTAAAAGCGACCAATTCCCTACGATAAACTTGTCTACTGACGAGGAATCTGGTAGAGTGATTGAGAGTAGATCATACGTGGCTACTCAAAAAACATCTGCCCCATAGGAAACAGGGTCTGGTCATCCAAGACAATTTCCAACGTCATTTATGACTAATGCTGTGGTCGAACCTTCTTCACCTTCAATGCAGTCCAGTATTATATCGCCCGGTTTCAGCAGCTTACCACACCCCTTGGCTATGTTGCTTAAAGACATTTCCAAGTTTTGAGTAAATTCAACGAATGAAGTAATTTCTTTCTTAAGATTTTTAGTGGAATCTCAGGACCATGCTTTAGTGTTTGCTCTCTCTCACTCCCAAATATTTCAAGTTATTTACCCTTATTCTGTAGGCGTCCTCTCGGACAAAATAGTTAAAGCAATAGCTGATCGATCATCTACAGAAGACTTCCATGCCCACCTGCTGGCTAACTTCATTCCGGCTAGAGCCATGTCTTCGTTAATCCAAAAGTACTACTTTAGAGTCCAGAGGTTGGATGAGAACCTGGCAGACTCTATACAGGATATTAAGTTTTACACCAGGTTTTTCGTTCTTCATTTCAATGAAGACCAAATTGTGCAGCCGATCGTTGAAGGTATATCTCCGCCCTATAAGTAGTACGTATGTTTTGCATATGGACCTAAAACCGTCCCTGAATTAGAAGTAATGGCTGTGTCAGCCAAAGGAGTAAGGTACGCCGATACGTTACGAGTCTCCAAGGAGCCCCCTCCGTCTTCTAACAGCTCTCGGCCACCACCTCGCCGAACTTTTCCCACTCGCAAGTGTTAGCCATATGGATCAACTGAACATCTTCGAAACAAATTCCCCACGATAAAATCTAGTGGGACTAGGAACGGAGCAGGTCCATCGCAAGGTTGCTTTAAATGCGGCTCATTTGCTCACCTTCACAAGAATCGCACTAATATTAACAGCACACCATCTTGTTCGACTTCTGGTGCCGCCTCCACAAATCCAAGTGATAGGAAGTGACTAGCGTCCTTGGCTGTGTCACAATGTTCACCTTCCCGAGGCTCTGGCCCCGTGAAACCAAGTAACAATTCAGTTAAGTGTGAAATGAGAATGCCTCAGAATTGCGGCAGAGACCCCAAGATTCGTGCCATTTCCGAATACTGAAGTAAATAACGAAGCAGTCACGGCTCTATTAGATTCAGAAAGTGTGAGTTCATAAATTTCTGAAGAGTGGTATTCTAAATTAAAAACATGTTGTAAATTTCCTGAATATTGTTCCACTTCTGTTAAGTGTGTTTCGGCTAACTCCTCCCCATTAGAAATTTAAGGTTTCATTTTTTCTAAAGTTCGTATTTCAATGTTTACCTGGAAAGTTAAGTTGTTTGTAGCTAAACAATTGTCTTGTCCTGTAATATTAGGGACTACTTCATGTCTAATACTTGTCTTGTGCTCGACATTCAGAGCAAAGCGTGCATCTTCAAACTAGCTAGTAACTGTAATATTCCCCTATTGGAATATAATTCTGTATCATGTTCATCTATTCCGCCTACCCAGAGTGAGATGTCATTAGATCTTAGGCAGCTACCTCAGCAACAGGCTGAAACTATTAGAAGGTTGTGTCAGTCCTTTCCTGGTGTATTTTCTGATACTCATGGCTTAGTGACCTTATTGAATATAAGACTGAACTAACAGATTCTGTTCCAGTTAGGTTTCCGCCTTATAGGCTGTACCCAAACACCCATCATGAAAACGTCGATCAGATGTTAAGGGATGTATTATTAGACTTTCAAAGTCGGCGTATTCATTGCCCATATTTCTTGAGCCGAAACCCCGAGCAGGCTTCAGGCCTCTTATTGATTACAGGGTTTTTGAACCGTAAGATGCTTTTACAGTCTGTGCCTCTTCCTGATCTTCTCTCTTGTTTTCCTGGTTTTGAAAGGCCAAGTTCTTTACCATCCTTGATCTTAATCATGTATATAAGCAGGTACATCTAGCAGAAGAATCGAAACATCTAACGGCTTTCGGTACGGATTGGAACTTGTATGAATATAACCGCGTGCCCTTCGGACTCCACACGGGTGCAGCTGTTCATACTAGACAGGCTCTTCTCTGATATGAAATTCGAATATCTGTATCATTACCTCGATGATGTCGTCGTGTTTTCAGAGACCTTCGAAGAACACTTGAGGCGCCTAGTATCAAAACCGGCCAAGTCACTGAAGGCATATTTTTCAGTATAGATGAAAAACCTGTAGAGACAAAGCAATGATAGCCACAATTTTTTTTTCATAGTTATGTCCTTAATGGAAAATTATTTAAGTTCCGCTGTTTTGGGAAATCTGACTCATAATGAACCCATCTTTTTTGTTAATATAAATTTTGACTTGGCTGTTTTTGTTGCAATTTTGTACAATTTTAGGCTTTTTTCTGAAACTGTATTAAATTTAAACTCCAAACCCTTGTGAAAAAAGGCAATTTAATGAAAATAAATTGACATTGCAATTACTTTTCTGTATTGCAATTTAAAAAAAAGCATTTCAGCACACATGGGATAATAATATATGAGGAAAAACATCAGAAAGCTGAGGAGAATACAAAATAGGATTTGTCTCACTAAAAGTTCGTAGTTCACTTAGATCTTGAACAGAGTAAAAGAAAATGATCAGCAATAATAGTCACTTATATTAATAGAATCATTATTAAGATAGGTACTGGTCACACATGCTAAGTAATATTGTTGTTTTAAGCCTTCAATTTGCTCTTATTTTTAATACAATGTCAGGCACTTCACGTGGACTATTGATGCAGACTTCAGAGATGGTGTTGGAACTCTCATGACCAGTGAAAACTGTTTCACTTGCTAATATTATACTGTAGTTTTATAAAACTGCAGTGATGGACGATCTTGCCATGTTGAGCCAAAGTGGTTTTGCAGGAGACATTTTGTCTTCAGTTTTAGAGACAGATCACTGTGTGAGGTGTCATTTGAGCCAGCAATTTTCCTCTTTTACACAGACTTCAGTACTTCCCAAGTTCATTATTGTAAAATATCTCACCATTTACATGAGCAGAATTTTGTGCAAGAAACTTTGGTAATTTGTAGAAAAATAAAATATTATTCTTACCACTCTTGCTTTTGTTGTTGTGATGTCCACTGTGATGTATCTCTTAATCTATTGATGTTTCCATTACGTAGGACGAGGTATGAAAATACATTTTTAAGTTCACCAGTCGGAAAAATATACACGTTATACTACACAATAATGACAAAATACGACACACAGGAAATAGGGTTGCTTTTGCGCAAAAGATGCTAGAAGCCTATGACTACATAAATCAGTGTTGCAAACGAACAAAATACAAAATATTATGACTTCAAAGAATACACTGTACAATAAGGAAGGATTTTGTCTATTGATATTACCACATTGTTGCGTAATATAAGAACACAAGATTCCAGACAATAATGGTGCAACATGACATGGCCGGTTTTGAATTCACTGCCTGCATGACTTGGCCCATTCTGTTGCACGACCAAGAATTCAGTGCTCTATAACGTGAAGACATGGACGATTTCAAAGCAAATTCTTGTTTCACGTGATAGTACTATATTTCTACTTCACGTTAATAACTTTAACTCATTTTCGAAGTCCTCAATTGCCTTCGGAAGGCTGAGTTGACAGTTAAACTACCTAAGGTAGCTTTTGCTAAGCCTTTCTATTATTCTTAGGGCATATTGTGTCACCCGATGGTGTTTCTATGGATCATTCCAGAACACAGGCTATCCGTGATTTCAAGCCTCCTAAGGACATCAAAGGCATTGCCAGGTTCACAGGCATGGTGGATTTCTTCAGAAAGTTTATTCCTAACTTCGCTAATAGGGCGGCGCCCCTGAAACTACTACGGAGGAAAGGCGTCAAATTTCAGTGGTGGCCGTCGCAGCAAGCCACTTTTGAAGACCTCAAATTAGCTCTTTGTAACGCCCCTGTATTATCCATGCCAGATTTCTCTCAGAAATTCATAGTACAAACAGATGCCTCTTCATCTACTGTCCCCGCTGTCCTTCTTCAGGAAGCGGAATTCGGAAGGCGGCCCATCGCCTATACGTCTAGGACCTTGTCGGCTCCAGAAGCCAAATATTTTATCTATGAACTGGAGTGTTTGGCAGTATTGTTTGCCCTGGAGAAGTTCCGCCTTTATCTGGAACATGACAGATTTGAATTAGGGACGGACAATCAAGCCTAGAAATGCGCATTAGCTAGGTCTCGTCATACTGGACGTATTGCCCGTTGGGCTATCAGGATTTCTGCATTCCAATTTGATGTAAGATACATTAGGGGGTCAGAGAATACAGTTGCTGACTAAGCCGCATGTTTTCTAATGAGGTTGAAACCGGTAAACAGGAAGATAGTTCTGTTCTTCCCACACCCATATCTTCATGTATTAGTGCTATTCTGACTGATGACTGTATGTTATTTCGGGATATTGAGAAATATCAACGTGGAGATACAGTGCTGTCTCCCATTATGGGAACATTTTCTTCTGGATAACAGGTTTGTCCCTTACGTATTGAGGAACGGGCCTTTGTGTTGCCCTTCGAGGCACGATCACAAGATGAAAGTAGTGGTTCCAGCCGTGCTTGTACCCATGATCTTCAAATATCATCATGAAACATTTAGGCACCTTTAAAACTCGGGAAAAGATCAGAGAGATGTTTATTTGGAAGAGTATGGACGGTGAAAATAGGGAAATGGTTAATGCTTGTAAATCTTGCTTGCTTAGCAAGCCCAACTTGGCCAATAAGCTAGGGCTATTGTCGTTGCAACAAGCATTTCGCCCCAAGGAGCATCTATATATAGACTACGTCGGACCTTTACCCAATCAAAGGGGAACAGAAAAAAATTTGTTCTGGTGTGCGTAGATGGCTTCACTAGATTTTCTTGGTTGTTTCCGACAACGATGACAACCGCTCAGTCAACTATTTCTTGTCTTAATATTATCTTTGCTTCTTTTGGTCTCTGTCAATATATTGTTTTTGATAATAAAATGTGCTTAAATGTAGCTGCGTATGCTTTTATAATATACTTTATATTAGGCTTATACCTTGTCAAAATAAGTAATATAGACCTTAAGACTAAAAACAACGCAATATGACAAAGTCATTCTAGGAACTTGTTTTACTCATAAAACTTGAACGTTAATGATATAGTTCAAGGTCATATGTACATAGCAAAGTTTTATCATATGTTGTGATCCTTTTAATGTGTTCAAAAAGTGGTATCTTTTTAATATATAATAGTTTTCTAAACTTAGACATAGAAAACAGTATTATTTACTTATTATTCACATATTACTTAATGTCAGTCAAATATGAGATGTTTACGGGCAAGGTACAACTATTAAAAAGATGTATTCTAATGTGAATGTATATGACAGCTGAGGATGACTTGTGAAGAGTCGAAACAGGTCCTGTTATTAAGAAGAAAATTTTAATAAATTAGTATTGATTAGGTGGATCTCTTTCTTTCTATGACATATTTAATTCATCTATATGAGTTTGAGAAACTAAACTCTTGGCACTAAGGTGACATAAGTGAAGTGTGCTTTTCTGTCTATTTAGGGCTGACTGGACAATGTGTGTTGTAACTTCAAGGAGGGGGAGATTAGGGTGAATGGACTAGCAGGTAGACAGGTTGATGGGATAGCTGGGGAAGGGGAAGTGTGGCAAGGGAAAATATTGCTATGATCAGAGGGATTATGGCTGTTTGTGGTATGCATTGCCAATTGCTAATATGAAACTAAAACACCGCATGTGACTACACCCTATTAATGATCAGCAATTAACATATTTTAAGTAATTAAATTGTCAGTAATAATAGTGATAACGTGCAACAGTAGATTAGGCATACAGAATACTCAAGTAGGAGCTTTTTCTATGTCGTGTTGACGTTAGAGCTATGTACATGTAATATGGAGGCCTGACTTAAAAGAGAACGAGTTAGGAAAATTTTATTAAAGAGTATGTAGATCGACAGGTGGTAGGATAAGAAGACGGATTAAGTGAATAGATATTTAGACAGATAGATAAATACAGTAAATGGATCGATAGATAGATAGACAAATTTACTTGAAAAAAATTAAAAAGCTAGCTCCTCAGCTGTGACTTATGGTAAACGATGGGATTGGACTCACATTGTCAAGTGATAAGGCAGCACTGCAAGAGAAGCTTATGCCATAGGAAGTTCCTTTAACTGGCACACTTTTAATTTCATCCCGTCAGCCTTCTTGATTATGATGTCTCCTGAGTCAGTCCAAGTGTTCCTAAGACCAAAACATTGGAGTGCTGTCGTCATGATGGACATTCTGGTAGCTGTACGATCTTCACAGATTGTTGTGGATGAGCCTTTCAGTTTCCTTTTCCTAGTGAAGACATTCTGCCATGAGTGATAAGACACAAATTTGAATAGGATAGGTCTCGTTTTCCATGGTGATCGAGGACCTAGTCTGTGACACCTATCAATATCATTATGTGTAACATATGCACCTACTGCTTTGCACACGCTGAGCACTAGTTCATCTCAGTTTTCGTTCAAACATTTGGGGATGCCGAAAATCTTACATTATTCCTCCTGCTGTATTGCTCCAATGAATAACATTTGGAGTCCATATCCTCCTTCATTTTGTGGATTTCCACCTCCTTTTTATCAAGATATTCAGTTAACTCTGAAAATGCTTCGACATTAAATATTAAACTTTTTTCAAGTTCTCTTATAACCATTTCTGTTATGCAGGTCAAAATGGCCTGCACAATTTTTTTAAGGAAGCTGTCCGAGTTAATGAAGTCATCCAGCGCACAATTCATGAGGTGGTCTACGTTGGCATCATTGGTAGTGGCTGGGCTTCTAAGTCTGTTGTTTTGGCGGCCCATTTTCTTTACAATGCAAATTTGGAAGAAAAAGAACAATACCAACAAAATGTGTTGGTACGATTCATAAATACAAACGTAACACTGCCGCAAGTTTTTATCACTTCCACTGCTGCATAACACCTTCAAATCACTTGATTACTGAGGAGCCTCACTCACCCACGTCCGTGACGAACCATTTTATCAGATAGGTTAGAAACTCAACATGGCGAGGCCCGAATGGTAACACGATGCATTATGCATTTACACAAGGTTTACCTACATCAGCACATGTAATAATAATAATAATAATAATAATTGCAATAGCAATGAGCACTTGAATGAGTATTAAGTTCAAGTGATTTTCACACTTACCTGCATTCAGTCAGAGTTTTTTGTCTCCTTTTACATTTTACGAGGTAGTGACTATCGCACACGTCATTACATAGTAAACAAACAGAGTCATCTGTTGTCTATATGCATATTTCACTGTGGAAGCCATATATTTAAGCTATTAGAAAGCTGAAAACAAAATATAGGCCTCTCCATTCAGCAACAACACAGAATATACAATAGTAAGCAAATCAAAACATTGAAAATTGGAAAACCAACTCTTCACACAACTGCAGGCGTGGGACTAAGTTTCCTCCTTTTTATAACACACGGTCCTCTATGTAACACTTTGACTAGAGTGATCAGGATCGTGATTTTAATCCCTTAGGCATGAGATCACGGCTGATGATGCACATGCAATGGGCGAAACATGTCCCCTTAAATTAGTATTACAAGCTACTGAAGCTATTGGTTACTTCACATTCAATATCACACTTGGTTTTGTTTTAATGTTTATTCAGTTTCCTTCACAATTTATTCCTGGCATAAAAGACATAAGCCTACCCAAGATTAGTGTTACAAAAATTAAAAAATGTGATTCTATTAAGGGATAAATAAGGTATGTCCATTTTATCTGGCCAAAGAATGAATTTCTAGATATTTTTTGAATTCCCTGACATTTCCTGGTTTTCCCGCTATTAATCGAATTCTCTGACATTCCCTGATTTGCAGTTTTCCATGCAGGTGGACACCCTGTTAAACCCATATTTGGGCCGATGACCTTCAATGCTAGACACCTTAAAAAAACAAGCAGCAACAAACCCATATTTGTGTGGGGAGGCCACTCACTTTTTATTTTCGTTGAAGTGAAAAAAGGTTCATGACTGTGTGTTGCTGTGTATGTTTTTACTAGTTGATGTGGTAGCCTCCTTTTATCAAATTAGTCAAGTGGAGACACTCGTGCTTGAAGTTGGCTACAGCTTCAATGTTGAAATCGACTATTGAGAGATGTGTAATGAAGAATCAGTAACGAGAGGAGGGTAGATCGATATTTAAGATCAACGAAAAAAGGGTTACATTTTGTGAAAAACACTGTGTATACATTTACCTACACCGTCTACCTTTCTGGTATGAACTAGTTGCCTTTGCAGCATCAGAACAAATGACACTTGCACTTCTTGTATTGTATCTGTGTGGTATTGTGGGAAGGGGGTGTGGTGAAGGAGAGGAGATGGGCAGAGCATTGAGCTTATGCGCTGTTGGCTGTAGGCTGAACATTTACAACGATAATAGCACAAACTTCTTCGGAGTACATAAAGAAATCAAGACCTTTCTGTAAAACAACCCTGAGAAAACCAACTCTTCACACAACTGCAGGCATGGGACTAAGTTTCCTCCTTTTTATAACACACGGTCCTCTATGTAACACTTTGACTAGAGTAATCAGGATCGTGATTTTAATCCCTTAGGCATGAGATCACAGCTGATGATGCACATGCAATGGGCGAAACATGTCCCCTTAAATTAGTATGACAAGATGAAATTCTTAATTTTAAGAACCCAATGTGTATTGAATACGAGGATTTCAATAAACTTTTGTAACCTCATTGAATTAATGTACATTTCAATATGGACCAGTCTTGAGATTTGTAACATATAATTATCTGAGATTGTTGTAAACAACCCACGGAGTGAAATTGAAGTCCACTGTTTGTATCGGAGTTGAACCCTTTACACAAATGGTTTTTTTTGCTAGGGGCTTTACGTCGCACCGACACAGATAGGTCTTATGGCGACGATAGGATAGGAAAAGCCTAGGAGTTGGAAGGAAGCGGCCGTGGCCTTAATTAAGGTACAGCCCCAGCATTTGCCTGGTGTGAAAATGGGAAACAACGGAAAACCATTTTCAGGGCTGCCGATAGTGTGATTCGAACCTACTATCTCCCGCATGCAAGCTCACAGCCGCACGCCTCTACGCGCACGGCCAACTCCCCCGGTCACAAATATTATATTAATGTTGTGCAGGAAACTAACAACTCATATAAAGACTATTAATACAATCATAGATCAAGAAGGCCATCTTCTTGTCAGTGGATGACTGCACAATACTCCAATACTAGCGGACTGGAAACATTAGAAATTCTGTATCACCTCACAAATGTAATTATGATGGCAGAACACCTTGGACTACTTCATCCTGGCACTCAACACTCTGAGAGACAAGTTTAGGATCTCTTCAGAAAGGGGAACAGAAAGAAGCCACACTAATACACATCTCAGGTATTATATCGTGTCATACTAATTTATGTGTCGCCCATTGCATACGCATCATCAGCCGTGAACTCACGCCTGGAGGAATAAAAATCAGGATCCTGATTACTCTAATCAAAGTGTTACATAGAGCAATAATTAATGAGAAATACACAAATGGTGCCTTTAACCCCGACATACCCATTCCTTAAAACTAGAACAGACTATGCTGGCCCAAATCTAATAAAAAATTGTGTGAAATCGAACAAGACCAGACTGCTAGCTAATAAGGCTCTCTACTTCGACATGATACCCGATCTGACCACAACAACATTTCTCTCTGCACTTTATCAACTTAGTTCTCATAGAGGTCAACCCCTAAACATTTACAGCAATAATGGCACAAACTTCAGTGGAGCAGCTACAGAGATCAAGGCCTTCCTGCAAAATACCCCTCAGAAAACCAACTCTTTGCACAATTGCAGGCATGGGACTGATGTGGCATTTCATCCCTCCTGCAACACCAAACTTTGGTGGAATCTAGGAAGCAGCCTTCATGAGTCTGATTTAACGCCCCAGACAAGCGATGGATTCTTATCGCTTCACCAACAAAGAATGCACCATTTTGAAACACATACATCCCCTCACCAAAGCTAAATGATGAACCTTTTGACACTTCTTACCTAACTACAACCAATTTCCTTATAGGAGAGCCAATTACTACACTCCCTGATCATGATTATACACTGACTAATGGAGCAAATGCAACACCAAGAAGGAGTGGTCAGAACTTTATGCCAATTGCAGGGTAGACTGACGTCACTGAGGTATGCTCATGATGTGATATGCGCCGCTGTGCTGCGCACGTAGCGAACGATTAATGGGACACGGCGTTGGCAAATGGCCCACTTCGTACCGTGATTTCTCAGCCGACAGTCATTGTAGAACATGTTGTCGTGTGCCACAGGACACGTGTATAGCTAAGAATGCCAGGCCGCCGTCAACGGAGGCATTTCCAGCAGACAGACGACTTTACGAGGGGTATGGTGATTGGGCTGAGAAGGGCAGGTTGGTCGCTTCGTCAAATCGCAGCCGATACCCATAGGGATGTGTCCACGGTGCAGCGCCTGTGGCGAAGATGGTTGGCGCAGGGACATGTGGCACGTGCGAGGGGTCCAGGCGCAGCCCGAGTGACGTCAGCACGCGAGGATCGGCGCAACCGCCGCCAAGCGGTGGCAGCCCCGCACGCCACGTCAACCGCCATTCTTCAGCATGTGCAAGACACCCTGCCTGTTCCAATATCGACCAGAACAATTTCCCGTCGATTGGTTGAAGGAGGCCTGCACTCCCTGCGTCCGATCAGAAGACTACCATTGACTCCACAGCATAGACGTGCACGCCTGGCATGGTGCCGGGCTACAGCGACTTGGATGAGGGAATGGCGGAACGTCGTGTTCTCCGATGAGTCACGCTTCTGTTCTGTCAGTGATAGTCACCGCAGATGATTGTGGCGTCGGCGTGGAGAAAGGTCAAATCCGGCAGTAACTGTGGAGCGCCCTACCGCTAGACAACGCGGCATCATGGTTTGGGGCGCTATTGTGTATGATTCCACGTCACCTCTAGTGCGTATTCAAGGCACGTTAAATGCCCACCGCTACGTGCAGCATGTGCTGCGGCTGGTGGCACTCCCGTACCTTCAGGGGCTGCCCAATGCTCTGTTTCAGCAGGATAATGCCCGCCCACACACTGCTCGCATCTCCCAACAGGCTCTACGAGGTGTACAGATGCTTCCGTGGCCAGCGTACTCTCCGGATCTCTCACCAATCGAACACATGTGGTATCTCATTGGACGCCGTTTGCAAACTCTGCCCCAGCCTCGTACGGACGACCAACTGTGGCAAATGGTTGACAGAGAATGGAGAACCATCCCTCAGGACACCATCCGCACTCTTATTGACTCTGTACCTCGACGTGTTTCTGCGTGCATCGCCGCTCGCGGTGGTTCTACATCCTACTGAGTCGATGCCGTGCGCATTGTGTAACCTGCATATCGGTTTGAAATGAACATCAATTATTCATCCGTGCCGTCTCTGTTTTTTTCCCAACTTTCATCCCTTTCAAACCACTCCTCCTTGGTGTTGCATTGTCACTGTCAGTCAGTGTACTTCCTCTCTCATCACAACCCTGCCCACATGGCCATATTTTCAGCAGCTAACCCAGAACTCCTGGAGGAGATGGTGAAATGAATATCTCAATAAATGGGCAATGAAATACCCCATAGCAACATAGTCATAGTAAAAGAAGATGACACGCATGCTATGAAGTGGACGAGGCCAGTGATCAAAAGTGCATCCTGGTAATGATGAGTTATTCATGTAACGAATGTTCAGGTGAGTAATGGTGAACTTACAAGGTCTATTCACAAACACTATCCCTTACGAAGTATGAAACAGAAAGGCAAGATAACTTTTGAATGGCTTATTTATTCATTGCATGTTTAAGTAATATTGTTCCGAGATTATCTGTGGAACACAGAGAGGTGAAAGAAGGTGTCAGCATTAATGGATCTATCTACGATCTCAAAGATTAATTTAAACTTTAAGACAAAGGTGATATTTCATTTCAGATCTCAAATTTAAAAAAATTCTTCACTAGGTCAAGGAGCAGTATGTCAGGTACAAAATAGCAAACAAGAATAGAAACCCAAGGGTTGGAAATTACAAGTTTTGAGCTTCCAGCTCCAATTTACAAGTTTGCAACATCACAAATGTTGTGTTTGTTTAGATAAGGAGGATATCTCCCAAGACACAGTTCAAGAGCACCTTGCCCCAAAGGTTACACGTACGGCCTTCCAAAGGCCCCACTCAAAATTGCACCAATAACAGACAAGAGTTTTACATGCTCTTTAAACTCAACCAAGGATGCTGTGCTCCAAATTCCTTACAGCCTACTCAAGGACACATTACACAAAACTTTACAATTTCTGGCATCTCTCGGCACAACCTACAATTTACAATTCCTTTACACAGCAGTATCTAGTACCCATACTACTGGGCCGTCATGGAAGAGAACAACAGGTTATATTACTGGTCCAAAAATCAAAATGTTTGCAGTCGTAAACTTGCACTCCTTGAAAACCAACTTTTGAAACCCTACTTGGGCTTGTGGCCCGATGATGCAGAGGCTAATTCTACACAACTGAGGTGACTCGAAACAGAAGTTAATGAGTGATTTACAGAAGAAAAAGTTTACAAAATCGTAGTCACCTCAGGATAAACTGAAGGGGAATTCGAGAGGATAACACACTCACTATCCCCAATTGTCCGACTCGTTGGCTGAATGGCCAGCGTACTGACCTTCGGTTCAGAGGGTCCCGGGTTCGATTCCCGGCTGGGTCGGGGATTTTAACCTTCATTGGTTAATTCCAATGGCCCGGGGGCTGGGTGTTCGTGCTGCCCCCAACATCCCTGCAACTCACACACCACACACAACACTATCCTCCACCACAATAACACGCAGTTACCTACACATGGCAGATGCCGCCCACCCTCATCAGAGGGTCTGCCTTACAAGGGCTGCACTCGGCTAGAAATAGCCACACGAAATTATTATTATTATCCCCAATTTACAGTTTAAGTCTGTATGAAATTTTACATTAGCAGAATGAAAGCTTACATTTTTGAAAACAGATGGTTACATAGTCTAAACATTAGAAGCTTCCCCTCCTGCGAGTTTAAGGAGATAGCTACAGATATAGAAAACTGGTGGCCATTACCTGGGCTGATGTTCTGCCTGCCAAAGAATTAGGCCTCCTGTCTTAACATACACTCAGAAATTTGATGAGAATAAGAAAAGGTAACTAGAAAAAGTCGCGGCTTTTATACGCGACGGGAGGGTTCGAGAAGGCTCTGGGCAAAATCTGACCACACCCTCTCATTTTATTTGATGCTCAAAAAGTTACAAGAAGCTTATGATTGGCTGAAAAATAAATACAGAAAATTTGTGATTGGTCAGACTTCAAAGCTGGTGAGCTGAGAAGGGAGTGTTGCAATACATTCAAGTATCAAAATAAATGAAAGTAAATTTAGTTAGAAAAAGTTATAAACCCAAAACTTCTTTAAATCAGTAATTATTCCACCTTGCACCAGAGTGCATGACCATAGCTTTTTGTGGGGACATCTATGGAGAAAAATTCAAACTTTTTGATGTACACCAAAGCAAAACAAAGAAATCCAGTCAGTTCAGGAAATGTTAAAATAACATACTCAGTTATTCAGTAGTGACATCTTCTGATCAATGTCCCAACTTTACGCATTAGTGGTTTCAAGTTTTGCTCGATAGATAGTGTTCCCTAAGGCGCTTCTTTTCAATGTGCGGGGTTGAGGTGCACCTCCCGGTACAAATATTATAAGTCACATTGGGCTAGTATCATCACAGACCACATTAGGGAGAAAAAGAATATTTTTCACTTGCCAAGAGATGGCTACAATGTGTGTAGTATACAAGCGAACAATCACAGTAAACAAGCATATCACCTGCAACTTGTATCAATAAATTACTGTATTATTTAGAAAACAATAATTAATAGAATCAATAAAATATCAAAGGTGTTTCATTTGGAAACGACTAGTAAAATATCCTGTAACAGTAACAAAAGAATGTACCTTTCAGCTACTTGGTGTTCAAAACTAATTTACGAATTCGAAAGTATTAGTAGGAATGATACCAGCTACCAAATGACATAGAGTAGAGGTCTTTGGAATAATCCTAACTGCTGCACAATTCATAACCCAAGATCGTGCAACAACTTGAAGGAAAAGTGAAAACTAGATATGTAAACAGTCAATCTCATAAAAAAGTATATTATCGGTAGGACTATCAATCATGTGCACTGAAAAGATGGATCAAACCCTGGTATCTGTTGAGCTATTTTCTACCCATTTCCGTTATCTGACGATGGATTATCAAATTATGTACATTACCTCAAGAGAGTCTTCCTGCGATGACTCTGGCTCGGTTAACTCTGATTTAACTTCTTCTTTCAGAGCTATCACTTCTGATACATGTTCAAAATTTTCCTATGGAAAATACAAAATATTAGGTATGCTCATAACACACATCTACAAATACAGTCACCAACAAATGAGCAATTTCCACTATTAAAGTTACTTTCAGAATTTCACTAATGTTTATGGAAGATTTCTACCAGCAGAGGATTGTTATAACCAAAGGCTGTACTGAGAATGGTGTTACTATTCTTGCTCACTCCTTATGTCAGAGAAAGGATGAGACTGAGAACAAAATATAAAATGCCAAACGTTTTCTAGCCATACCAGAAAATATAATACCAGAGATGGAATGGGGGCTATCTCACACAGAATTTGGAAGGACGCAGCCATAGGCATAAACACTAAATTGTATGAACTGTTTTCATATGTTCAATCATATCAATCAAATCATAAAAGTTGTCTGAACCAATTAGAAGCGTTACATTTCTAAATGATTTTTTGTTCTCAGCAGGAGTTTGTTTAAAGACAGATTAAAATTACTTGAAATAATGGAATCACATTCTCTACTATAATTTTGCTGAGATCACAGGAGCTACATAAAACATTAATACAGTTCTGTTTGAAACAGCATATTTCAATGCTTCCAAGTGTAAAATAAAAAACATAAACATGAAAGAAGCAGACTTATCACAGTCATATAACAGTGAAAGATGTGATGTAACCCAAAGTCAAAGCAGCTAGAAATGAAATATTGTATTACTATAAGCATGTTATCTACTGTTCTGTGAGGAGCTGAGGGGATTAGGACACCGTCAGTGGAGAATCAGCAGTGTTGGAGTGAATATCTGCAGTTTCAGAAGATCTTTTATGATCTACAGTACTACGAGACATTTAAATTTCACTCTTAGATTCATAAAACCTTGTCAGCATTATAGGAGGGAGGGACTGTGATTAAAAGCTTATGTTCTCATGTAAATTAAGTAACTAATAAAAGTGAATTAAAGTAACAAGTTCTAGAATATGCCAACTTAACTCATTCAATACAGAAGAGAAGAATAGCTGAACTAAGGAATGGATGAAAAGGATGCACAAAAAGGACAGGGAAATAATGACAAAGAGGAAAGAAAAAAATCTGTTTAATGTGCCTTAAGTCCTTAAAGTGTCAGAGCTAACTAAGAAGGGGCATATAAAATAAATTCTTCTCAGAAATCATACATTCTAGAGCCCTTAGACATGGTTCTCTACTGTATATATCGTAGAATCTGACCTGTATTTGAGGAATAAAATGAGCTAATCACTATTCTGTCTTTCTAGAAGAATTCAACATCTGAGCAAAGTACTTATTTTGAGAGAACGTACATTCAGATTTTGAGCTATTTCATCCCTCGTATGTCATAGGCAAATCTGCTCATTCCTTAAAACACATATCATCTTCCAGCACATTGTGGACGAGAGGGTAACCCAGAATAATCACACCTGTGTTGACATTTCGTTTAGCAGACTGGTGTATCCAGGCTCAAAAACACTAATGAAAGATTTGTGTTTTAACTTCTTGTACACTAATTATGGTAGGAGTAATAATTTTTAACATGTGGTGCTAATACTGGTGCAGTAGTGTAGGAGGATATTAGTTTTTTAAAGTACAATTGGCCAACCATCCTCTATTTTAATCAGAGGGGAAAAATAAAAAAGTGCAACCCCTAAACCAAAGTAATTTCAATACTGACAGTAAAAAGTACAGACTAATCCAAGCCCAACCTTAAGTTCCAAAGAGTTGGCAGCTTTGTGTAGTGCGTTGTGTTGTATTCCCAGACAAATAAACAAAACAGAGTTGTACTACGCATAGATGCTCATTCAGCAATTGGTGACTGCTGGTGTTAATACTGAGGAAGCACATAGAAAATTATGCCCCTGCCAAACTTATTCAGCTATTACGGGTTAATTTCTGACCTCTGTAAAGTTATCTGGAATGAGACTTACAAGTGATGCAGTTGTTTTTCCTTCAAGCCAGGCTGTTTCCTCTTTGATCTTTGCTTCCAGGTCCATTTTGCACTGCAAACTGAAGTAGTTAGAAGGTACTGGTATGGTTGATTACTTCCACTGGCCTTACACTGAAACATAAGCCAGAAAAATACATTACCTTATTGATGTCATTGATACTTATGGTGTTTGTCAACAAACTAAGCAATAATCGTGTCATTTTATATGACCATCAATATTATGATCATACCAAAAAACCCGAAATTTTACATGACAGTTGATATTATGATCATACCTATAGGACCTCAAGTTTTCTATGACTGATACTTCAATCAAAGCTAAGGACCTGCAGTTTTATATGATTTCTAAAACAGTGATCACTTCCATAGGAAATATAATTTAACTTATCTGTCGATATCAAGATCATAGTCAAAGGACCCCTAGTATTACATGACCGAGCTTGATAGCTGCAGTCGCTTAAGTGCGGACAGTATCCAGTACTCGGGAGATAGTGGGTTCGAACCCCACTGTTGGCAGTCCTGAAGATAGTTTTCCGTGGTTTCCCATTTTCACACCAGGCAAATGCTGGGGCTGTACCTTTATTAAGGCCACGGCCGCTTCCTTCCCACTCCCAGCCCTTTCCTGTCCAATCATCGCCATAAGACATATCTATGTAGGTGCGACGTACAGCCAATAGCAAAAAAAAATTATTACATGACACCTTATATTGTATTAATAGCTATCTAACAAACAGTTTTATATGCAACTGAAACCGCAACAAGATGACCTTTCTTGAAAATTCAGTGACTGTACGGTTTGCATATCACTCTGATCACTGGGGTCCATATACTGGAATCTTCCTACCATTTTTATCCTTTGCAATCAGCTTCAAAACTAACTGAACAAGTTCACAGTTCTTTGAGATGTATTCTATCAAAATTTTCCTTCCCAGGATCAAATTCTCTAAAACCATTCTCCTCTCATTAAGCTTATTCACTATCTCTTTATTTGAGACATGTTCCATAATAATGATCTTCAAGAATTTCTGATAACACGGCATTTAAAAGGCTTCAAACTCTGTTTTTCTTGGCACCAGTTATTATCTGTGTTTCACTTACATATCGTGTCATACTCCTTACTCAGTGAAAACATAATTTTAAAAGTTTTTAATCTGTTCAACCTAAAGATCGCGACGGAGAACAGATGGGAATTTAGGCTGAATTCAGTGATGATATTTATCGATATTGAGAAGGCATATGTCAGTGTACCATGGCAAGTGGTCTCGGATGCATTGATAAAAAAGAACGCAGGGAGAGGTGAAGAACATATTATAAAAGCTATGAACGAAAAGTGAGTAAGTAGTATGAATATTAAGATAGCACAAACAAACTGGTTCCAAGAAGAAACAGGACTTCAAAATGGATGTGTTTTATCCCCTCCGATCTTCATTACAATCATGGATGAAATCCATAAGAGTATACAACAAAAAAATGGGAACCAAGGAGGCAAAGGCCTCACTCTTTGCAGATAAGACAGTAATATGTGAAGAAGATGAAATGGAAGGACAAGAACAAGATAATGTAAGGAATCGGGAGATGGAGGAATATGGAATGAAAATAAGTGTGGAAAAGAGTATGATAGTAGTGGTGACGAGAGGTAATAGAGAAGGAATTGGGAATATTGAAGTAAATGGAAGACCATTAGAAGTTGTGGAAAGCTTCAAGTATTCAGGGTGAATAATTGCAGAAGATGGGAAAATAAATTAAGAAACTGGATAGAGACTTGAACAAGGCAATGAGTTTTACCAACGTGTGGGATGCATAGTCTGTAACTGGGACATCCAACGGAACGCAAGAAAATTTTGCACCCAATGTATTACACACCATGGACAACAAAAATACATGATGAACGCAGAATGCAAGAGGCCAAGATGAAATTCTTTACAGAAATAATAGGGAGGGCATAAAGGGATAAAGTCAGAAACAGGGAGTGAATTGATTCCCTGAACTGAAAGGCAAGATAGAGACACATAAGCTGAAATAGTATGGACACATGATGAGAATGGAAGAGGATAGAGTTCCACAGTAAGTATTTACAGAGAAAGACATAGCAGAATGACATCAGAGAATGCCCAGAAAGGGGTGAATGGATACGGTAAGGACAGTACAGAGAAGAGTGGTGTAAAATTAGAAAAAATATTCGAGGAAGAAAAGGAGTGGTGGAGAGAGAAAAACTGAGGAGGTTCTTGATTCACATTTCTACCCAGAAGACTAGAAATGGAAAATAAAGAAAATTCTGTTGAAATAAAGACATAAGTTTATACAATACTGCTATCAGCTCATTTCATCGAACAATGCCAGCAAACTTTACTTAAGTGCTTTTTCTTTATTTTTCTATGCATGTCATGTCTAATGACACAACCAAGTGGTGTTTAACAGAGAGCCCCTTGTAGGGAGTTCCATGTCGAACGAGTGGTTTAAATGTTAAGCAGTTTTTATTGTTTCGCAGGTGGTACAAAAATTATCTATGTTGAATACACACAATATTAAACAGAAGGAAGGATCCATCTTTTAATACTCCGTTTTAAGTTGAACCAAATAGAGGTTACAACTTGTTCGTTTGGGACCGGTTTCAACACATTTGAAGTGTCATCATCAGCCAATTGGCAAAGCAGTGCAAAAATTAAGTCATAAAGGTCTAAAAACAACTAACACAGTGATCACAACTTAATAACGGAGTATTGAAAGGTGGATCCTTCCTTCTGTTTAATATTTTGTGTTTCTCTATTCAATACGGCACAATCATGAAATTTTTAACTTTATATGTTGAATACCTTGAGTAGTGCCCCAGAGAATTCATTTCACCCAATTGCAGTGTTCATTAGTCACTTTGTGATATTTTACTGTAAATGTAAACATACTGCACGAACAATGAATACTACAATTTCTCCTACAGGTAATACAAGCTTCGTTCCTGTGGCTAATTTTGTAGATTCTTACACATTGCCAGGGAATAGATTTCAATGTAAACACATATCTATTCAGGAAACTATGCTCAATTGTATTTTGTATATTTTAATGTAGGGGACAATACTGAAATGTGACGTGTTTACTTGTTCTGACTACCGTTTACAGTTTCCACAGCCAGAATTTATTCCTTAAGATTGTTCTTCCATTCCTGAAAGCAGTTTAATGTTGCACTAACAACTCCAAGGTAAAGGGTTAAGATTAGGTATGCAGTGGCATAAATTAAGGTTAATTAATGATAAAATGGGGAAACCACGGAAACGTTTTTCAGGGCTGCAGATACTAGTATTCGACCCCATGCAATCTCACCACCACTCACTCCTGAAAATCTTTTACACAGCAATAAATCAGAAAGACAGCCGGCAGTAACCTAAATCATCACAAAAAATACCAGAAATAGCTGCTGTGGGGTATTGATGTAATACAGAAGAATCTCCATAACAACACTGATAAAACAAGATACAGATATCCTAAATGGAAACCTCTCAAGAATTTGAACCCTATTTCCATATGTCGCATCGTACAGAGTAATGAACAACTCAACATTCACAGCCTCACTATAAAATTGCACACAGAGGTAAGTAACACAGCAAAGCAATACCGGTAATTAAAATTACACGCTAAATATTGCAATTTTTTGTCTAACTACCATCCGCATTTCTTCATCTGCGATGCTCTTCAGAAAAAAAAACTTGCAGGCACTTGCAACGCAAAGGCTGGGAGTTTTCTAAAAAGCAAGCTAGTTATATGCGTATTTAATTTTAATGCTTAATTTAAAATAACATTTAAGAAAACTAATAACTTTAAATATTAAAAATATGTAGAATGCTGAAACTGAGAAGGGTTAATATTAACTTCTAATATTCTCACTTGAGATCTATACATTTAGCAAATGTACATTATTGAACTTGAACATTACCGAAAATATGTTAGAGGTTGTGGACGCAGTGTAAAAAGACATAAATCACAATTCCTCAATGAAGAAAATCCGTAACTTTCTTAACGGAATAAGCTGCAGAATTGGCCTTATTTAACAACATACCAGCCACTTAAAAACCAAACCGGATATTTGAATGTTGTTCAACCACTTAAAACTAACTCTTGAAGTACAAATTTGATTTCTAACAGTCAGTAGAACAGGCTGAATTTAGGAAAGGATGTATTACTTAAGACAACTACAGAGTATGAGACACTTCTTCCGCTACTTGAAACGTGAATGGGCTTGTTATATCACCCAGTTCCAATACTTGTAACAAATCACACTGTAACACTCATATATACTAAAATACACAACTGTGGGGAGAGTTGTAGTTGAACACATCCGTAATGTCTACAATTGTAGTATGAGGCACTTGCTGAAAAGTGCACTGGCGGCACTGAGTGAAATGAGTAGTGTTTAAGAACCTTGTGTCCAGCTATGTCTAGCTGAAAGAGCATATATAAGATAGAAGGAACCTCGCCGGGTGAACGAAAGAGAATACGAAAGCAGGTCCGTAACAAGCGTCTCGGTAAAAACTGCGATAATACGACCTGGCCAATCACAACGCATTCTCACAGAGTCTGTGGCCCTGGCCGCTTTTTATTCCCATAATTCCTTGCTTTGGTGATGGCGACTTCGCGATTAGTTTGTTTACGATGATCAGCTGATCGAATCAGTGATCGAATCCAGCCTATTTATGCCACTGTATACGTTTGTCTGATAACTTAAAACAGAAGAATTAAATTTAACACAGTAAGAATTAAAACTCGAATACGAAAGGATACGATTCTTTTAACGATTTACTATGAATAATTTCAGGTTGAGTTGCTCAGAAAACCGATGCAGTATTTTTATAGTCCTCGTTAATAATTATGGAATTATTTCAGGTTGTTACACAGAAATCCAAGTTTAGATTTACGTAACCGATATTTTTGCATAAGGTACCGTATTCGACATTTCAAGCTATGTTAGCAGAAGAAAACGAGGTTAGGGGTGTTTCTTATACATGATAATATAACTGATGAATTATGAAGGGTTCTATTAAGCCCATGGTGAATGATCTGCATTTAGAGCTGTAGCCCAATAGGAAGATTCCCTATCATTTTACCTAGTATTTTCTTCAATGATTTCAAAGAACTCGGAAATCTATCAAACATTTCCCATGATAAATTGATCCAATCCTTAACTCGTCTTCTTATAAATTATTTGCCCTAATTTGTCCTCTTGAATTCCAACATTATCCTCATATTGTGATCTACCCTACCTTTAAAAGCTCCTCTCCAAGCATATTTGTCTACTAATGCCATTACACGCCAGTAGCAGATCAACTTATGGGAGGGGGCTTAAAGTTGCAAAATTAGGATAGAACATAATTAAGGTGCTTGTGCATGCTTGAGTGTCATCATAAAGACATTAATACAAATGAATTACGTTGATATTCAGATTGCAGTACACTACAGAATCTTACATTAAAATACCGGTACAGAAAAAACAATTTGATCAAGCTCAGCAGTTTTACAGCAAATGGCATGTTCAGTTTAAATCTAAAATCCAACTTTCGAGGCTTCTTACAAGACATATTCAAGATATCTGTTGGTTTTACAATTATGTCTCTATGATTGTTAAAAAGAGCCACCCCATTGAGTCGACTTTCACGTGTTTATAGTCAGTTTCTGTTTATTTTCTTTTATAAAATTTCCATGGGGTTTCTAACCACCAGTAAACCCGCCCCATATGGCTACGCTCGTCACACGCCATCTCTCCGCTGACAGCTCGGAGCATGCCGCTTAGACGAGCATCTCGTCTCCTTACTCCCAGGTCTTTTCTTTCCAACATATTAAAAAACTACTCCTTTGTCAGAAATCACCAGAAGAAATTATGCTGCTTTCCTTTTGATCTTCTCCAGTTTTTGAATCAAGTAATCCTGGTGGGAGTCTCACACAGTGAAACCATCCTCTGATTAGGGGTTGTTACCAGAGACTTATTGTATATGCCCTCTGGTTCCTTACTACAACCCTTAAATACCCTCATGTGTAACCTTTATGTACTATCTCATTCATGAATGAAGATCTTTCCTTATATTACGACCTAGACCGTGATCCCCATGAGATACTGTCACCTGATCAACAGAGTAATTAAATCTGAGAGGACTTTTCCTCTTTGTGAAAATTACAACCTGACTTTTCATCCCATTTTCCATCATACCCTTGTCTCCTGTCCATTTCACAACATTGTTGATCTCTTTTTGTAGTCACTTACAAACCTGCAACTTATTTAATACATACAGTGTAACGTCATTAGCAAAAAAAGGCTTATCTTTGATTCCAGATAACCATTTCAAGATCAGGTAATGCTTCAACTACTCTAATTCTGTGAGTTCTTTCTAGAAATTTAGCCACCCATTCAACCACTCTTTTGTCCATTAGCCATCATTTTCGTCAGTAATCTCTAATAATCTACCCTGTCAAAATCCTTGAATCAATACCTCCTGTGGGTGGGGACAATAGAATACACCCATGGCAGCCCCTGACTGCCAGAAGTGGCAACTAAAAGGTACCCAGGAACTCTAAACTTGCAAGCACGGGTTAACGATCGTGGTGACTTTGGCTGAGTCCTGGCATTGCTTCCCTTTACTTACACACCAAGTTCTTCACTTTCATTTATCCTATCCAATCTCCCTGGTCATTTCTTGTTCTTTTCTGACCCCAGTGGTATTAGGTTTTTGAGGTCTAGAGAGACTTTCACTTTACCAGTCTTCATGGCCCTCACTTTCCTTTGGCCGCTACCTTCTATTTTCGAAGTGTCAAATCTCTTCCCTCTGATTCATGTTAATAGAGGATGGTTGCCCAGTTCCTCTTAAAACAATAAACACCACCACCACGACCACAGATGGATACATATAGTTCATTCTACCTGAATCTAAATTATCTGCTATATCATGTTGGAATCCTACAAGTTGAGCCTCACTGGAATAACTTTTCCTAAACGTGTACAGCCTTCTATCAAACCAGAGCTTATATGCAACACATGTTAAGCAGACTGGCCAGTAATTATCTGCCTTATGTTCATCACCCTTTTCTTTATACAGTGGGGCCAGAGCTCCTTCTTACAAACAGTAAACAAATATTTCCGATATGGCAGCATATTTCTAGTAATTATCCTGCATTCTTAATAAAGCCAGCTGCTTTTTTTTTTTTTAGCTTTTGTACCTTTTTTGAAAATGTCTTTATTACAATAGGTAAATTCCACTACTTTGCCTGTATTAGTCACCTCCTCAACCTGGAAATTAATCTTACATCCAACTATCTTTGCATATTGCTAACTGAATTCTTATGCTTTCTGGAAGTCCTCACATATACACTCTCCTAGTTCATTAATTTTCCCTGGAATGTCCATCCTGGAACTTGTGTCTGCCTTAAAGTACTTATACATACCCATCCATTACAGTACGGTACTCACTAAAATTCATATCGCTGTCAATTATGCTTGTCATCATGTTAACCTTAGCTGACTTTTCTTGCTAAATTAAATTTCCTAGTAAGTTCTTTCAGTCTCTCCTTACTTCCTCATATATTCCTATTTCTTTCTAACCTGCACCTCTGTTATAATACAGTGGGTCTATACCATTACTTACCACTTTAGAAAAATACCATACCTGTCTTCAAACTCCCCAACAATTAGTTAAAACCATCCCATAGTCAGTTTATATTTTCATTCATCATTTTTAACTAATCATAATTAATATTTTTAAACTCCCCTCTGTCTCTCTGATCAACCTTATGATATTGCCTAATAGTCTTGCAGCATTCTATTCTCTCACATTTATTTTCAACTACAACAGAAATGATCTTCATGATCAGTTTTTCTATAGTGCTTTTATTAGCACTATGTCTAGAATATTTTCCCCTCTATATTGTTTGTTACATCACTTTCTGATTCAGTTGTCCTTCCCAGATTAACTTATTCCCCATTTGTCGGTCATGTTTTCTGTCATTCGCAACAGTCACCACTGATCTGCATTTAGGGCAGTTGCCCAGGTGGCAGATACTTTGTCTGTTGTTTACTCATCTTCTCTTCAAGAATTACAAAGAATTTTTAAATTTATTAAACATCTCCCATGGTAAATTATTCCAATCACTAACTCCTCTTCTTATAAAATAATATTTGTCCCAGTTTGTCCTCTTGAATTTCAACTTTATCTTCATATTTTGATCTCAAACTTATTCGATTACCAATGTCATTCCACACTATCTCTCCGCTGACAACTCAGAAAGTACCACCTAGTCTCCTTACACCCAAGTCTTCCCATCCCAAATTCTGCAATATTTTTGTAATACATCTCTTCTGTCAGAAATCACCCAGAAGAAATCGAGATGCTTTTCTTTGGATTTCTTCCATTTCTCGAGTCGAGTAATCATGTTGAAGGTCCCATACACTGGAAACTTACTCTTAATTGGGGTAATACCAGAGACTTACATGCCCTCTCCTTTACATCCTTACTGCAACCCCTAAATACCCTCACAACCATGTGCAGAAATCCGTACCCTTTACTTACAATCACATTTATGTGATTACCTCAATGAAGATCTTTACTTATATCAACACGTACATACTTACAATGATCCCCATGAGGAACTTTCACCCCATCAATGCAGTAATGAAAACTGAGTGGACTTTGCCTATTAGTGAAACTCACAACCTGACTTAACACCGTTTATCATCATATCATTGCCTGCTGTCCATCTTACAACATTTTCAAAGTCTTTTTGCAGTAGCTTACAGTCTTGTAACTTATTTATTATTCTATACAGTATGACATCATCTGCAAAAAGCCGTATCTCAGATTCCAGTTGTTTACTCATATTATTTAAGGTCCAATAATATTGCCTTGAGGAATTTCCCTCTTAATGATTGCAGGATCATTATCAACATTGAAACACCAACTGCATTTTACAGTAATATGTAGGAATTATTTTTTTCAGTAAATGTCAACTCATTATTTTTATGTACATTCATTTATTAAAATATTAGTACAATGGTACATTAGAAAACATGTCAAAATGATACACTCTTCATCTTGCAGCCATTAAGAACTCATTGGTACTGTTTTACATTAAAGCTAAGCAGGGTATTTTGGAAGGCAAAGAAAGGTATAATGCTATTAAATAATTATGTAGAAGACACATTGAAAAATGAAAAATAATTGCCAATGACAAATTCATTAGTTCCAAAAATAAATGCATGGCAGCTAGTGCTGAAATAATGAAACAGCTAGGAAGATAACAAAGGAGCCTGTAGCCATTGTGCCAAATATACTGAATGATTCATTTTAAAATACTGTAAAAAACATATCTAAACTGGAAAATAATCTTGACTCACTCAAGGAGAATGAAGATACATTTACAGATATGTTGAGTAAACTATAAACTACCATGAACAAGTGAAATAAAATATACATGGCATGAAGTTGCACCTAGGGAAAATTTTCAAAATAATTAAGAAACTCAGGAATTCCAGGACAGATGAGTACAATAGGCTCTCCTCAAAACAAAATGAATATGTTCGCATATTGTAGCTGCAAAGAATAGTCACAGCATGTACATGGATACTGATGAATACATATTTTATATTCAGAGCAAATCAATGGACAGCAGAATGAATGACCTGTTACACATTCTTTCCAGACACTATAAAACTCATCTGTCCTCCTGCCTTCAACCTTACATGAAGTGGAACTTTCCACTGTCACATCATCAATACACATTTGTGGACTGTTTTTGTGTCTCTGCCTTATATGTTGCACAGCTTTGCTAAGTTTTCCTTTATTTACTTTTAGCAACCTATCAAACACTTTGCGTTTTACCACTGACATCACAGCATTTATGCTCTTATCCATCCTACTGACTCGAAGACCTTTCATTACCACTTGTTTCAGGACTTGGTGGAAGACTTCTAAATGCATACTGGTATTAATGTACATTTCTAATCGGTAACAATAGGCCTACTAGCATAGTCCTTTTCAAAGTACCGGTACACACCAAACTCTCTACATGTGTCATTATTTTCACAAGCATCTAGGAAGTTGTTGAGCTCACTGTGGAATTCAACTACGTTTTCACACTGCAACAACGTCCTTAGGTGTTTGTTACACAATTGCTTTGAATGCCTGTGAACCATGAATTTTAGAGGAAATGTTCTTTCTCTAAGCCCTATCCATATGCCACATGCATAGAAGTGACTTCAAAGGGGCACCCATGACTTCAACCCATGCATTAGAGAATGAACCCTAATTATCAGTTATCAGTATCTGCACAGGAAAATCAATTGCAGATATTGATTATTTGACAACATACACACAAAAAAAAAAAAATCCATTTCAGCACATTGCAGTCTGTTTGATTAGAGTAACAGAATGCAACAGAGAATCTCTCCCTGTATTCATCTAACATCAATAATGTTGTAAGTGAGAAGTCACAAGCATTTATCCCATGAGTACCTACTGTCCATACAAATGATTTTTTCCCAAACTCCACAAGCATTACTTTCTGCACATCAGTCATAATTAGTAATACAAAATCATTCTCTGTCAATCTGTATTCTGGGTTGGAAATCCCTTGTAATTTACCACACCAGACATACTCATTACCTTGGTCTTTTAACCTATCCATCCCAGTGCACACACTTTCTACATCTTTCTGACTCTGTTTATCACTATCTAATCTAAAATCATGAACAATATTACTCAGGTCATGTCTTTGCAGAAGGTGTAGCCTGGTAATCTGCTTAGTATCTAAATTGTCTGTGATATTTTTCAGAACAGTGTTAAAGGGAATATTCTGAATCAACTGGCCAGCAATCTGCTCTCTCTCTCTCTCTTCTTTTGACAGCAGGATATGCCCAAATCCTCTGCGATGTCCAAAATGTACATTATTGTAAATAACATGCACACTCGATTTATTTATTTTACATGAACCCTGAAATTTCATATGCTGTATTCCCTTTCCTCTTCTTTTGACCAATCCACTGCGACGACAGAAATAAGTAGATCCTTCAAGGGCTGTAGTGTCATGGGGTTTGGTTTGGTAGTTGTCGATGTCCTCTTATGTCTTGGTGGACTAGTTAGAAAATATCTGGATTGAGTGTCTTTTTTCCCTTTCATTTCTATACCTTAAATTCTTGAAAAGAATAGAAAAATTGAATTACTAGTTATTAACATTAAGATAATAATAAACTTATTGCACAGCTCAACTTGTGTTATGGTAAGGGTCATTCCATAAAAACTCACAAACTACAACAAATTAGACATTTACTTTTTTCTTTACTAAACTTGTTTGTACAGTACTCATTCCCGCCTGGTGGCCATAATTGTTAAGGCGTTGAAGTCTGCATGGTCTAACACCGTGGTTAGCCGGTTCAAGTCCCCTTGATCGAAAACATTTTGGCCATCAGAATCTTTGGCCACCAGGGTAGAGGAAGTGGTGATATACAATTTCTAATCACTAGATTGCGTGCCAAAATCCTGGAATAAATTCCAAACCTCTCAGCAGTGCTCATATAGAGTGAGGGCATATGACGCTGTTGATGGTGATTCGTCCGTTGGTTGGAGATGTTAAGCCTTGAGCTGACCCCTTGGTGATATTCGACAGGAGTAGGCTATATGTTGGCGCAGGGTTTCACCCTCTCCCCTCCTACTATCAGATATCACGTCATTCATTTCATCTCATTAACTCCTCTGATGAGGCTGATGCCAGGGAGGGCATCTGGTCATAAAAACCCACCACGACTGATTCATCTCACCATATTCCCGACCCCGTAGATAAAACAGGACAAGATTTGGACATTGTTTGTAGAGTACTGTTTTGGTGATCTAATGTTTATTGTTGTTTGGCCAACCCCAGTCCCGTTTCTGTATGGGGTCGGGTATGAGGTGAGGTGAGATGAATCTGTCGTGGCGGGTGTTTATGACTGGATGCCCTTCCTGACATCAACCTCATCAGAGGAGTTAATGAGATGAAATGAATGATGTAATATATGATACTAGGAAGGGAGAGGGTGAAATCCATGCCAGCACATAGCCTACTCCTGTCGAATAGCACCAAGAGGTCTGCTCAAGGCTTAACGTCTCCGTCCGACGGACAAATCACTATCAACAGCGTCATATGCCCCACTCCATATGAGCATTGCAGAGAAGTTTGGAATTTAATCCAGGCTTTTGACAAGCAATCTAGTGGTTATAAATTCAATACCACCCCCTCCCCTACCCTGCCAGCCAACATTCTGATGGTGAATTTTTTTTTGACCAACGGGACTCGAACCTCTGAGTCAGACAGTTTAGACTTCAATGCCTTAACGATCATGGCCACCAGGCAGGCTGATCGAATGTTCATTGTTGTATTTTAAAAATGACTATCTCAACATAAAAATGTGATTTCCGTGCATACTTCTATAAATAAACTTTGAACTTGAGAATTTTAAGTGAGCTTCAGATAATTTTGATAAATACCTCTGACTATGGCCTGTCTGTTAAGTTGGATCCTCAAAAAGCACCATTATATTCAAGTACCACTGGACTGAGCTAGGACTGAACATACCAACTTGAGCTCAGAAAGCCAGTGCTCTACTGCCCTAGCTACCCAGCCCAGCCTGAACAGCTGATCAGTATATCTAAGCACTGAATTACTCAGAAAAAAATTAGTGGAAATCACTCCCGAGTATGAATATCCACAGCCTGTTTCCAGTCATTCAACCGGGTCAGGAATGGAACACATGAAGCGCCATCTAGTGGTGAGGATAGGACCTGTGCTGGCTGCCGAAGCCTGTCGCACTTCTCTGGGGCAATGATTAATAACTGACAGATGAAATGATACTGGAGAGTGTTGCTGGAATAAAAGATGACAGGGAAAACCGGAGTACCTGGAGAAAACCTCTCCTGCCTCCTTTTTGTCCAACACAAATCTCCCATGGAGTGACTGGGATTTGAAACACGGAATCCGGAGGTGAGAGGCTGGCGCGCTGCCGCCTGAGCCATGGAGGCTAGAAATCACTCTTCAAGTGCTACTATTGACTGCACTCACCAAGACTTGTGCAACTTGATCCAACAGGTTTATTTCTTTGGAAAAAAAGTAGTGGTTATATATTATTTTCTGGAAAACTATACTTGTATTCTTCAAAATGTAATTCCTTACACCTGGAACAAACCAGTTGCTATTTAATTTCCTTTTCCAGAGTTTCAAGTAAGCTTACTGTATGACAAAATAGTAGACATGATGCTGTATAGGCTTTTGGACTTATGCCGTGTCAAGAAAATAAGGTGAAATTCTTAACGTTTCGCAGAAAACTGTGTTCTGTGTCATCAGAAGAAATCTTGACTGACCATGAGAAAGGCTTCTTAAACAATGACAATTTCCTTAGCAGTTTCCTCAAAAGATATTAAAGTATAAATTTTTTTCAGAGAAAGTTCATGAATCACTTGAGGATGTAACAAATATTATTTCATAAATTTATGTAAATACCTCGCAGATTCTGGCAAAGAAATGAGCACTTTTCTTGCCACTTCAGAAAGACAAAGATTTAATGGTATTGGTGGTGCTGTCAATGTTTTCTTTGAATCTAAAAGTTGATAAAACAGATCTTTAACTCTCACAGAAACCATATTTGAGAACAAAATAGATTATAGAAAGATGTAGCCTAAACATCCAGTTTGTCAAGAACTGTGCAATAGAGCAAATAAGGACAGATTATAGACAAGATTAAGGAAAGTAGGTATTCAGTCTTACTATGCAAACATTCCCATCTCTAAGTTATTCCTGAAAATTAAAAATAATTACTTTATCTAAGAATGAAAATAATGATGAAATATTACATAAAATGCAGGTTTCCGTTAGATCAATCAGTGTGACATCAACACACTGACTTCCTATGCTAATTCTAAAATGGAAATCAGAATTCACTCCGGCCACTTCAGCCTTGCAACAACTATATTTCGAAGGGGGAAGTTATCATCATGCTTTTGCTGGCGAGATGTAGTGTTTACAGTGCACTATGTCTTCTGGTATGGGCTATATCAAGTTTGTTACTTTCATTGATGTGTCTTGGCTTTGACAATATGAAAGTGACTGAGGTATGAGTGATGCTAGTAATACCATTGTTTATGCAGCCAGTCCCTGTTATGAATGGTGTGAAAATATCGCTCATAGGGTCGGTTGGTGCATGCATTTCAGTGGGCTTGGCAGACTGATATGTAATAGCAACGGCTGGCTCGGTGAGGAAAGCAATGGGAAACTACCTCACTCCTCATTTCCCTAGTACGCCTTTTCAGTGACGCCTAGGTAATTTATGACAGCTGTTGGCAGAGCTGGAGAGGATCAAACCAGCCTTCGGTCTGAATACTCAACATACAAGTAATCATCCTGCATTCAAAACAGACATATAATTTAAAATGCAGGGTTGCATCATGGATTAATATGTTCGGAATTTCGCGCACATTCTTTCCATGGATATAAAGCTGTAACTGCTAGAACTAGATAAGTCTTAACAAAATTTCTTAAAATAATACTTTAACGAATTCAGCAAGAACCATAGGTACCCTTCTTGAGATTTCAAAGAATGATAAAATGTAGTTAGTGCCAGTATAACAATTTTAATGAAATCTGAGATTTTACCCTCATGCAAATAACTTATTTCTAATAAATACTGAAAATATTAAGGAAAATCTTTCTGAAAGCATGAAGTTTGGTTGCGAGTACATTTCGAGCATCATTAGGCCTAATGGAGCTATTAGTAGGAACAGAAAATTATACTGATTTAAAGAATATTGGTACTGGTATTTAATGAACATGTGAGGAAAATACATTTTGTGAAGAGCTTGTAGCAGATTGTGATATTTCATGGAATAGGCCTACCCTTAATAAACTTTAATGAACATTTATGCATTCAACTATCTCCATACGGATTGCCTAACTAGATACAGTGAACAAAAATATTAATATGAAGATCCGTTGCATAACTATTATGATACAATGGTTGAACATTCTTCCCACCTTTCATGTGTACTGAAGACATTTCTGTGATAGAACATCCTTCAAGAATTAGGTAATTCACTGTGGTCATGCAACACATGCTGACTCAACTCTTGGTGATTCGCAGTGATATACGGACAATTCACCACTGAAATGAAAGAAAACAGGCTTTTGAGTAAGAACATACCAATCCATTACCTCTAACCTATTCAACTACTAATATGGAAATCGTCAGCATTTACCAGGACAGTCTATATGAATTTTGAATCTTCTCGCTGAATGTATGACGCTCATATGTCCCCGTTACTCTCGTTCGCTGGATGTGTCCCAGCTACAAAATTTTCAAGTAAATCCAGTTCCATTAAGCCGCCCACGCTTCATTGATTCAGATGACAACTTGTGTAGGCTACTTGTAATTGATGTCTTTTAATTTTGCATCGTGTAGATAGCAGAAATTATCCAAATGAAGGCATTGACCATGTGTTGACGCAATTCAAACAAATATTAAAAATTATTCACCCGAACGTATTGACCACATGTTAAACACAATTCAAACAACAAATTTTCCCTCCACTTACGCAAAAACAATTGGTTATCAATTTTCATATTTACTACAAATCAAACCAGATGGCAGCACTTTCGTAAAAGGCTGAGGCCACCAGCGGCCATACTTTTCAAGAATGCATTCTGATTGGCCAGGTCGTATTATCGCAGTGTTATACCGAGACGCTTGTGCACAATCTGCCATTAACCCTGGTGACGTACACCTATATTTTTGTATCACCAACCGTAAACTTAGGCACTGGGTACCCCAAAATGAAAATTTATTTCATACATTATGATCAAATATTTATTAAAGAAGATGCTCAAAACAGAAGAAATAGATTCCTTTGAATACATTATCAACAATTTTCAAATGAGAAAAGTACCTGCACTACAATCACTAAAAATAAAGTAAAACAAGATGTTTGCCATTTTTTCAAAGTTTCGAAGGCCTTCCACTTCTTTTGCACTTTTTGAGATTTTACTTAGCACAATTTGGACACGTCACCACCATATGGTTTCTGTACACAAACACCTCACATTCTTCGCAGACAGTTGTTATTTTTGTGTCTTTGGATCTTGGACAGACGTTGCATCGTCCGACTTCCGACTGCATACTGCTGCCTGAGCTGGAAATTCAACTCCCAGTTGCTCAGCGATGGAAATGCGAATTCCTCTGCGGAGTGATGGTATTTCCAGCCGTTGCAACATCCAGGGTCTCATTAGCTCTTCTGCCAATGTAAAAAGGAATTCCACTCTTGGTTTTGCGTAGTGATTTTCAGAAACCGTTGTACCGGTATCTTTGTAGATGATATTAGGCATTCACACATGACATATTCAAAATACCATAAAATAGGCAAAGTAGCCATCGTCTTGTTTTTCGACTGCAGGTATATGTTGCAGTCATTTGATCTAGAACATCAACTCCATCTTTAGTGCAGTTATCAGTGGCGGCTGGTCGTATCTGAGGCTGGGTGTTGCACCAAAATTGTCAATGTTGCAATTTTAATTGAGAATCTAATAGAAATAACAAGAATCCCTAGTATCCGTATGTAATGAACTGCAATCATATTAAAATTGAAATATATCCAGCAATTAAAACACAGGAAATAAGAGTATAACTACAGTTATTCTTACCTCACTTGAATTGAAAATTCGCCCTCCCGTTTTTCATTGATGCAAACTTGTCAGTCCCCCATTGATTGAAGTCTGCGATTTCCATCAGCAGACCTCTTTCTATAGAAAGCATCGCCAAGGCCGACAATCTTTCCTGGGTCATACAGTTCCTTAAGGAAGTTTTTATTTTATTCAAAGTGGAAAACATCTTTCTGCTTCGACAGACGTCAAAGGGGTTGTAAGAATTAAACTTCGCAGTTTCAAGCACTCAGTTCAGTGAACGTCCTCTCTAGGTTGTTGGTTATTATAAACTCTGCTAAACTAACAGCACCCGACAATGATCTGAATTATTGTGCTAAATTGGGGCTGCCTGGCCGAGGCGGTAAAGGTGTGCTCGGTTCGCCCGGAAGGACGTGGGATCGAATCCCCGTCAGGAAGTCGTAAAATTTAAGAAACGAGATTTCCACTTCCGTAGGTGCATATGGACTCAGCCTACACCAAAAATGAGTACCAGGTTAATTCCTAGGGGAAAAGGTGGCCAGGCGTAGAGCTAACCACTCTACCCCATCATGTGCCGAGGTTAACAATGGTGGAAGCCTTTACCTTCCACTCCTACAAGGGCCTTCATGGCCTGTACGTAGATGACTTTGCTTTGCTTTCTTGTGCTAAATAGATGGACGACAGTTCATGGCGTAGTTTCAGTTTGTCCAAAACCGTATACACTACTTGTTGAAACTAAACTACACAAACACCGGCAGTTTTGTGACGAACTCTTACTCACAATTTAGAATCCATCAGTTTTAATAATAACGCACAGAAAAATTATCTAGAACCAAAACACTCAATCACCTTAAAACACACCAAAACCTGCACGTGATAAATGTAAACATAACGTCTACATTAACACCAACAACTCCATGTCGCAATAGTCCAGCCGTTTACCAACATGTGACAATGTTGGCACAAAGCTCGTTTTACGGTTGGCAAATGTACAGTATAACATGAAGTTATGCTGATGAGAAAACGTTTCCTCCGAAAGTATATCCTCAAAACAAATTTTGGGATTTAATAAATGGTTATGATTGCCCATGAAGTACCAATGTTGGTAACATTGTGAATGGTGCGGTGCAGCTTACCCTTACCCTAGTGGCGTGGAAAAGAAATTACCGCTGCGAGTGGAGAGAAAGCAGGGATAAAGTCATCTCTGCAGAGTGGTGCAATCTAACGGGGACATTTGGAATTGTTTTTCGATAGGGGACTTGCTGGTCTCATGCAACTCCCTAGGACCGATACTGGCGGGCTTGCTACCTGATGCTATACATCGTATACAGGTTTAGGCTTGACCCTGCTGAAACTAAATAGCGGCGCGTTGTGCGCTAGGGAGTTTGGCGTAGGAAAGTCAACCCCCTGAGTTTGATTTGAAGACGGCGGAGTTTAATGGTTCGTTACGAAGTATTAGTACACCGAACGACAAAAGGTGCTTGGTTTTAACACATTTTAGAGTACATGTTAGGTTTATTAAACTGCAAAATAGGAAGAAAAGCCGACAAATGAAGCGCAAAATTATTGGGAGTTGTGCAAACCTGCAACAATACCACGCACCGCCCCTGGCAATTATAGAAGTGGATGCCTTCTGGCAGGCTTGAGTCTGATCCATACCGGTACTTGAAAGCAGAAGAACATTTACATTTCTTTTCGTCACATACGAAAGTAATGTGAGTTCCTTGGAGAAAACAAACATAATTGATCCTGGTTTACGTTGTTTGGTCTGAAGAATCTCCTGTGGGATCTGTGACCCATTTTTCTCAATGTCCGCACCATTTTCTGCTTATGCTGTTGGAGCATGTTATTGAACAAGGGAACTGACGAAAACCAGTTATCTAGTTTGATATTCCAATTACTGCCATGAATTGTTTCAGTCAATTTCTCTGCAAAGAAAGTTGCTTGAGGTTTGCCTCTAGTATCCTTTTTCCTTCCCTTATATGGTATAGCATTGATCATATACCCATTTCAAGTATTGCACATCATTACTATCTTCAGTCCATATTTCTCAGGCTTGTTAGGTATATACATCCTAAATGAACACTTTCCACGGATCAATAGTGCAATAGGCTTCTGGAGTGTAATAAGCCTTACAATTTTTGATGAATTATATCCGTAAATCACCGATTGGAGCAAGACAGTCAATTTCCGTTCTAGCAGCCCGTGCCATTTTGTCATCAAAACGTATTGTGTATACCAAAAACTCGAAGCGTCTCTCGTCTTGTGGTATTATGCCAAAGAGTTTCCAATCAGGTGTGATTCTGTTTCTGTACAAAGAGACCCAACGAGCTTCTGATCTCATCTGCTGATATTTCTCCAGTACAGTCCGGCTCCATGGCTAAATGGTTAGCGTGCTGGCGTTTGGTCACAGGGGTCCTGGGTTCGATTCCCGGCAGGGTCGGGAATTTTAACCATAATTGGTTAATTTCGCTGGCACTGGGGCTGGGTGTATGTGTCGTCTTCATAATCATTTCATCCTCATCACGATGCGCAGGTCACCTACGGGTGTCAAATCGAAAGACCTGCATCTGGCGAGCCGAACATGTCCTCGGACACTCCCGGCACTAAAAGCCATACGCCATTTCATTTCATTTCTCCAGTACAACTTTGATCATTGTATTTTAACCTTTGAATTGAAATTTCCTGACTAGTATATTTTACAACATAATCAGTCATGCTTTTTGTTATGAACAGGTCTACGATAGTAACTTAATTTATCTCAGCCTTTAAAGGTCCTTCGGGGCGAAGCCTAATGGCAAGTATTTTTCTTCTGGGGGTTCTGTCAGTTCGTGAAGGGGTGTTTGATGACCACCGATAACCATTCTTGCCTTTTAGATAAGTTTTGTTGGCACTACAACGTAATCAGGTAGATTCTTCATAACCTGCTCTTCTTAAGCACACTACACCTGCATACGACTAGAAGATGGGCTGACGGAGTGCCCTTAATACTAGTAGCGGCCTGAATCAGGGATGTATTCATCTTCTGAAATATCAGGGGAAAAGATATCTTCTACCACATCACCTTCTTCAATGAAGTCTGTTTCACAAACATCATCCGAGATATCATAAATATCATCACTGGTATGAGGCTCAGGCCTGCACAGTTCCTGCAAAATCTGTTCTTCACTTTCTAGGCGATCCATTTCACACGTTCATTACACCGATCAATATGTTATCCATTCAAGAACGCTTTAAAACAATGTGGTTATAATAATTAAAATGTGTCATTAACCGTACACTGGAGTACGGTATGCCCCCCACAGACACACTTGGAAATACAAGCAGATGCCACTCACTGGAGGGAAAAAACCAATTGAAAGCTGGTCAAGGTCAAGGAGAAGTCACTGCGGAGGGAGCCCGTAAGGCTTGCCAACAGCGAACTATTACGGAAATAAAAATCTCTCAGACAGTACCAAGGTTAAGACGAAGTTGTAAGCAGAGACCAGACTGCTTACTATATTTCCACTTGCCTGTCACTCCCTACAGCATATGATCCATGTAAACTGTGTAGAGCAAAGGTGAAATATTATAGCCTCGTCTAATCCCCTTAAGTATCCTGAACCAAGAACTCATTCTACCTTCAATTCTCACTGCAGCCCAATTGTCATCACAAATGCCTTTGATTGATTTTAATAATCTACGCTTAATTCCATAGCCCCCCAGTATGCTGAACACCTTTTCCCTCAGTACCCTGTCATATGCTTTCTCTAGATCTACGAAAGATAAACTCAACTACCTATTCATCTCCTAAAATTTTTTAATGACCTGGTGCATACTGAAAATTGGATCCTGACAGCCCCTCTGTTCTCTGTAGCCACATTGATTTTCATCCAACTTCATCTCAACCACCGATCGAACACTCCCTTCCAAGATGCCAGTGATACTAATCAGTGAGATACCTCGATACGTGTTGCAATCCTTCCTGTTCCCTTGCTTATAGATAGATGCAATTACTGCTTTTGTCCAATCTGAAGGTATCTTACCAATACTCCGTTCTCCATTCTAATCTTATTATTTTATGAAACCATTACATCCCTGCCTCCCAACTATATTTCACCAATTCTGGTCTAATTTCATCTATTCCTGCTGCTTTACGACAATCGAGTTTATTTACCATCCATTCAACTTCCTCAAGCGTAATTTCACCAACATAATTTTCTTCCTCCCCATGAGCTTGGTTGTTCGCGACACCACCAGGAAGATTTCCTTTAGCGCTGTGAAGATTTTAAAAATATTCCCTCCACTTGTCCAATGATTCCCTAGGATCTATTATGAGTTCACCTGAATTACCCAACACTGTTCACTTATTTTTTCCCTTCCCTTTCTAAGATTCTTTATTACTGTCCATAAAGGTTTCCCTGCTGCTTGATAGAGCCTTTCCATGTTATTATGAAAATATTTTACCGACTTCTTTTTTGGATTTAACAACTATTTATTTCGCTCTGTTTCATTCATCTACGTGCAATTAATTCCCTGTCTGCAGCAGCCCTTGTTTGGAGCCATTTCGGATAAGCCTTCATTTTACGTTTACAAGCTGCTCTCACTTCATCATTCCACCAAAATATTCCCTTTTTCCCGCCTTTACATGCAGTCGTTCCTAGGCATTCCCTTGCTGTTTCTATTACAACATCCCTGTATGCCATCTACTCTCTATCTATATCCTGAACCTGCTTGCTGTCCACGGTTCGAAACTTCTCACTAATCATACCCATGTACTTCTGTCTAATTTCCTCGTTCTGGGTCCGGCTCCATGGCTAAATGATTAGCGTGATAGCCTTTGGTCACAGGGGACCGGGCTTCGATTCCCGGCAGGGTCAAGAAATTTAACCATCATTGGTCAATTTCGCTGGCCCACGGACAGGGTAAATGTGTTGTCTTCATCATCATTTCATCCTCATCAAGATGCACAGGTCGCCTACGGACGTCGAATCGAACGACCTGCATTTGGCGAGCCGTCATGTCCTCGGACACTCCCGGCACTAAACGCCATACGCCATTTCATTTTTCCTCGTCCTGGAGATTCTCTACTCTTATTCGTTTGCAGACAGGTTTCACTTTCTCTGTCCTAGGCCTAGAGATACTTCGTTCACTACAGATCATCGAAAAATCCCCCAAAAGCTCGTGCATTCCTAACAGACTTCCTGAATTTGAAGTCGGTTAAGATATAGTCTATTTTATGGATCTGATACCCCTCGTCTCCCATGTGTTGCGGTGAATAATCTTATGCTTGAAAAATGCATCCGTAACTGCTATACACATACTAGCACAGAAGATCAGCAAACGCTTCCAATTACCGTTAGCTTCCACTTGTCTTCTCCACATTTAACAATCACCTTTTCGAATCCTAAGGTTATATTTCGAACTCTCGCCTTGATATCGCCCATTAACACTATCCTATCCTTGCTGTTGGCCCTGACTACGATGCCACTCAACGTTTCATAAAACTTGTCGACTTCATCCTCATCTGCACCCTCACATGGTGACTACACTGAGACAGTTCTCGTCCTAATTCCTCCAACTGCCAAATCCACCCACATCGTTTGCTAATTTATGTTCCTAACTTAAAACTATGCTGCGTACAATAGTAATCCTGATAAGCAGTCCGACCCCATACTCTGCCCTTCCATTTTAACACCCGTCAAGTTCACTTTATAATCTCCTGTCTCTTCTTTGTTATTTTTTCTTACCCGAATATCTCTTACCCTAGTACATACAAATGCATCACCTTTGCTGACTCAGCCAGTTCTACTTCCTTTCTTCCACAGGCCCCATTAATAGTGATAGGTCCCCACCGAATTTCATTTAGTTCGCCAAGTTGTTTCCACGGAGTCCCTCGCCTTTCAAATGAGAGTGGGACTCCATTACTTCACTGGAACGACCGGTGGATTGTGTAGTACTAGCAGCTGAGCACAAGAAGGGCCGTTACACAGAATATTTCCGGTAATCCATTCGCGTTCCATAGCAACTGGTATCCCGACTCTCAGGACCACTTACCAGGCCACTCAGCCGTTGCTCATTGTTCACGAACTAGAAAATGGTACAATAACCCACACCACGAACCATCAGTATTTTATATACATCGAGTTGAGCCTCTATGGACTGTGTGGTAACAACTAACTTCATTTTAGCGTCTAGATTGTGTTCTTGTGCCGGCTTGGACTTCTTGCCAGTATCTTCTGAGCCCAGCGACGAGTGCCCGTTTATGCTCTTCACATAAAGGTCTTCTCCGTCTTCTGGAAATTGATTCCATTTTAAAATCTTGATACTTGCTCACCAACAGTGGCGTGTCCTGGATTCCCCACGGAGGCATGCAACTAGTAACCATGCGTTAGCACAATGTATTTAGTAAATTCAAATTCTACTCACCCTAATTACATGAAAGTGATTTCGACCATGCGATTCCTTTTTTCAGAATTCCTTGGTGACATCACTGTAGAAGTCCTCACATTCTTTCAACTCAACAAGGTGATCCTTCTCTATTATTATTGTACCGGGCGGTACACCTCCACACCGCTAATTCAAACCTTGCGCCAGTTGAAACTCCCCTTCTGGAGGAAGTCTGAAGTTTATGTTATGTGTTAATTTTCAAGTTTCTCAGAAGATGTCACTACTTGGAAATTTTGAAGTTTCTGAACTGGGTCGTTTTCGACGTATTTTTGTTTTACCTGTAGTAAGAAGTGTGAACTTTCTCTTCTAGAGGACACTACTGAAGAACTACAATAGTGCACCCTAGTGCGAAGTGAAAGAACTGTTTTTTGGAGAAATTTTTATTTCAAAAGTTTGTTTCTTGTTAAATTTCTTTCTGTTATTGTTTAAGTTGGCTGTATAACCCTTTCTTTCCCCTTGTTTTGAATTTAGCCAATCCCGAATTTCTTTAATTAATTTATAACCAATCAGGTGTATCTTCCCCAAAGGGGATATATTGCTTAACCCTAACCAATAAATGATTGTGGGCGGGTGTTTTCTTTCCTGAAACGCCTCGAACATTCCGCGAGAGTATATAAACTGCTGATTTTAGGGTCTCTGCGCCACTTCTGTACCATCTTTCAGTGTGTAAAGTACATAGCAGGGGGCGGGTAGCGCCTCTTTCTTCGGGCAGCAGGTCAACAACAAGGTAATGGCCGTATAATAACTTCTTTTCTTGCTAGCTCAGCAGTTTAACTCTCGGGGCGGGTCCGAAGCTTTTCCACCATGTAACTTTCCCTAAAATGTAAAGAATCTTTGTATATATTCTCTTTTAAGCTACATATTGGGATTTTGTTTTGAGGTGAACTTACTTTTTCACAACCAATTCTTCTTTAACGTAATGTAAATTGTTTCTTTCTAAAGTCACCTCTTTAGTATGGGATTAGCCCTTGCATTAGCGGCCTAGAGCCAGATAAGGTTTTAAACAAATGTATTAGGAGTGCAGTTCGCCTCCTCTCAAATTGGTATTTTAGAGGCCATGTAATTAACCTTTTCTCTCTTAATAGGCCTCAGTAGGTTGGGTCTTTTACCCCTGTGTATATGTCCTTGGAGGACAACTTGAAAGTGGAGTTACGTGTGGCCTTTTGATAAGCTTTTGAAATCGCTCTTTGAAATTTGTTTCTGCGTGCCTCTAGGAGGTCTTAATGTGTAATTTGGAGCAAGTGCTCCCGGGCATGATTGGGGTTTTCTGCCCCTTTGTTAAACCTTATGTACATGTAAACTTGGGCTAATTGCTCAAGAATTATTAGTTCGGGGCTCGAAGGCCAAATCCTGTAAATACTGTAGTTGTTGCTCTTTTGGTTGCCTTGCTACTCTGTACCTTCCATGCTTGTTATTTCTTGATTTTGAAAAGAAAATATAACCTTGTTAAATTTTAAATTAACTTCAATTTCGTAGCCTGAGACCTGTTCACCCCCGCACCTTCTTTCACCTCTACCTACCACAAAGTAAACGGTAACAAGTGGTAGCACAGCGTGGTTGAATGGGTCTCAGTTTAGCCCCTTTTGACGGCTAAACATTGTTTTGATCCGAACTCTAACAATTTTCTCTGTTGCTGGAAATTTTTTATTTTTCTTTTTCAAAACTGTTCTGTCATCATGCCCGGCCCTCGCGATGTTCTCCATCTTAACTATTTGCGCTAGGAGGAGTTGATCTATGAATTGACCATTAGAAATGTGCAATCTGGAGGCACGGTTGCGGTAGACACAAACAAGCTTAGAGAGTCCCTTGATTTGCCCATTTCCATCCCCACTTTGGGAGAGAAAGAAATTGACGACTCTCTGTCCACGATCACCGAGAATACTACTGGGCTAGCATCTGTAGTTAGTTTTTCTTGACGAAAATGATCCTCCTCCTAATCAAATTAAGCGTGTGCAAGCCAGGCTATTTCATTTTTCAAATAGAGTTAACGATCTGTTGTCTTTGAAGTTGAATGACGTTCAGAGGAAGGAAGCTAGTACGGTGCTTGAAAATATTTCTGAATTATCTAGTAAGGTCACTCAATTGTTAACTGGGGAAGTTCCTCCCAAAACTGATCAACCCGCTACGGTGAATGTAGGTAGCGAGGAAGAGCCTCCTAAGGGAGAAGTCAATAGGAAAACCGTTGGAGCTCAAACTATCTCTGCCCCATTGGACAACGAGTCTGAACGCCGTACGTCGTTGAATAATGTACGTTCTGAACTAACTTCTTTGCCACTGAAACCTTTACCTACTATGTCACCTGGGTTCAGCAGCTTGCCTCATCCATTAGCAATGTTGCTCAGAGGTATCTCTAAGTTTTCTGTTAATACCACCAGTGAAGTTCTTTCTTTCTTAAGGTTTTTAGTTGAATTTCAGGATCATGCCCTTGTTTTTTCTCTTTCTCCGTGTCGAATTTTACAGATAATTTATCCTTATGCAATTGTATTCTCTCAGATAAAATAGTAAGAGCCATTGCCGAACAGTCATCTATTGAAGATTTTCATGCACACCTGCTTGCAAATTTTATTCCTGCTCGCGCGAGGTCATCTCTGATTCAGAAGTACTATTATCGAGTACAGAGATTGGATGAAAATCTGGCTGATTTCATACAAGACATTAAGTTCTATACTAGGGTGTTTGCTCTTCACTTCCCTGAGGATCAGATTGTACAAGCTATTGTGGAAGGCATTTCACCATCTTATAGGTCATATTTGTGTTTCGCGGCGTGCCCGCAAACCTTCTCTGAACTTGAAGCATTGGCCGTCTCAGCGGAAGGAGTTAGATACGCCGATTCCTTGCGTGTCGCGAAAGAACTCCCTCCTTCTTTTAGTAATACTCGGCCTCCACCTCGCCGACCAGTCACACCCCGTAAATGTTATGCTTGCGGGTCGCCTGACCATCTTCGCAACAAGTGCCCAGTGATCAAATCTAGTAGGGCAAATAATGGAGCTGGGTCATCGCAAGGCTGTTTTAAATGTGGGGCTTTCTCACATATCGCCAAGAATTGCCCATATTCAAATAGCACCCCCTCCTGCTCAACTTCTAGTGCAATTTCCACCAATGCCAATAATATTAAGTGACTAGTGGCTTCGGCTGAGTCGACTAATCCACCCTTCCGAGGCTCAGCCCCTGGTAAACAGGTCGAAAATTCAGGGAAGGTTCAGACTTCAAATTCATCTTTTGAATGCCCCAAAGAGTGTCTTAGGATTGCGGCGGATACCCCCGCACCGGTCCCCTTTCTCAAAATTGAGTTAAATAATGAGCCTATAATAGCTCTATTAGATACAGGCAGTGTTTGTTCTATTGTTTCGGCTGAATGGTATGCAAAATTGAAATCTGTTTGTAAACTTCCCGACTATTGTTCCTCTTCGATCCAATATGTTTCGGCTAATTCATCACCATTAGAAATTCTAGGTTCTTTACAGGTCAAAATTCGTATTTTTAAATTTACATGGAAAATCAAATTGTTTGTGGCCAAGCACTTGTCTTGCCCCATTATATTGGGAGCTGACTTCATTTCTCACACTGGTCTTGTGCTCGATCTTCAGAGTAAGTCGTGCACATTCAAATTTGTTTCCAATTGTAAAATCCCCTTGTTAAAATGTAATTCTGCATCATGTTCATCTATTTCGCCTACCCAGGATGAGATGTTGTTAGACCTTAGACATCTACCTGAGGAGCAGGCTGATAGTATTCGTAAGTTGAGTCAGTCGTTTCCAGAGGTGTTCTCTGATACTCTTGGTGTTACTGACCTTACTGAATACAAAATTGATGTCACGGATTCGATTCCTGTCCGTTTTCCACCTTATAGGCTATCTCCACCAAAAATGAAGGCTCTGAAAGAAATCATCGATCAGATGTTGAAGGATGGTATTATTAGGCCCTCTAAGTCGGCGTATTCTTCGCCTATTTTTCTAGTCCCGAAACCCCAAGAGGGCTTCAGGCCTGTCATTGATTATATGGCTCTCAATCGGAAGGTGGTGTTACAATCTGTGCCCCTTCCCGACCTTCATTCTTGTTTTTCATGGTTTCGTAAGGCCAAGTTCTTTACTATCTTGGACTTGAATCAGGCCTATAATGAAATTCCCCTAGCGGAAGAGTCTAAACATCTTACAGCGTTTGCCACGGATTGGAATTTGTATGAATACAACCGCGTGCCTTTCGGGCTCTCCACGGGAGCAGCTGTACTCACTAGGCTGCTAGATAGGGTCTTCTCCGACATCAAATTTGAGTACTTGTATCACTACTTGGATGATGTCGTCGTATTTTCGGAGACCTTTGAAGAACATCTAGATCATCTGCGAGAAGTTCTCAATCGCCTTCGTAAGGCTGGGTTAACTGTTAAGTTGTCCAAGGTTGCCTTCGCTAAACCCTCCATGTCATTCCTAGGGCATATTGTGTCACCTGATGGTGTGGCAGTCGATCATTCTAGAACACAGGCCATCCGTGATTTTAAACCTCCCAAGGACATTAAAGGTATCGCCAGGTTCATTGGTATGGTGAATTTCTTCAGGAAGTTTATTCCTAACTTCGCTAATAGAGCGGCGCCCTTAAACCTTCTTCGTAGCAAAGGTATCAAATTTGAGTGGGGACCTTCTCAACAAGCCGCTTTTGAAGATCTTAAATTAGCTCTCTGTAATGCCGCTGTACTTGCTATGCCTGATTTCTCGAAGAAATTCATCGTCCAAACTGACGCGTCGTCGTCAGCAGTAGCTTCAGTCCTTCTTCAAGAGACTGAGCTAGGGAGGCGACCCATCGCCTATGCATCTATAGTCCATCTTCGTAGTAAGCGTCTTTCTGGACGACCGGAGGTGTGGCCTGGCCTCGTGTGCGAGGAACTATGGGAGCGTTCGCGCTGGTGGTGGGGGAAGAACTTGAACCTTTCCTCCAGCTGACACAGTCGAGTTCAGGCAGCGGACGTAGCCCTGGGAACTGACTGAAATAGTGTGGAAAGCTTAGGCGCGATACATTCCCGGGTCGGGGTGGTCATTATGCAATGGCTCATTGGTGTACATACATCACACTAACTCAAAGGTGTAGGAATTACTTAATATGATAAACTAGTGAAAATAAAATAGTACCGTACATTGTACAAATCGAGTCTTATATTTCGATTGTCTGCCTTAAAACCTTGTCAATTAACTACACAGGCCTTTGAGCATAATATTCTAAAATTTCAGTTCTATTCCAGTACGGAAATACTTCGTAACTTTCGTCGTAGATGTTGGTGACGTCAAGAAATCAGAGGGTCATGCCTAAAAGAATTCATATCGGATGATGCTTTCGACCCAACGTGAAATAAATCTCAGTGTATAGTAAAAGTGGAGGTCAATATTTTGGCACTCTGTAGCCTTTAATTTATTCTTATATATTCTTATTATACATTCTTACGAATATGAAATCTGTTATATAAAATTGAAAGGTTTGAACCATTTTGTAGAAAATCAATTGAACATAAGACAGTAACTTGCAACTGGTAATACTGCGAATAAAGGAAGTTCGTTTGAAACTGTACTGTATACCAAGGAAAGGCGCATCGGTACGCGCTATCAGTTCATCAATCGCCTAACGAATAGGAGGAAGTTGTTTCCACTGACAGCCTGGAGATATAATCTACTTAACGTGATTTCTAGTGAAATACGTATAAAAGAGATTAATTAATGCAAATTTGTCGGGAAAATGCAGAGAAGAAGCATTAGTAGAAATACTTCAGCTACTTTCATAATAATATTAACAATGTCTACTTTTCTTGTCCATCAGAAGAAATATAATAATATATAATACTCTTGAATAACCTGCTATTGTTATGACAGAGAACAGGTCTCCTACAGCAACAGCAGCAACAAAAACAACGAAAACAGCAATAAAATGCTCCGGAACAATAGACAATATAAATCTGTCTCATAAAATCAGAGCAAAAATATTATCGGACTTCTTACGTGTTCTATGATCACTTTTGTTTAATATTCGGAGTTCGGGGATCTTACTTAAAAATTATTCAGAATAATCTTCACTCTCGTCTGAATCAGTGTCATCTGAAGTTTCACCGAGGTTGATGTCGGACTGGTCTAATTCTAATTCCTTATGCATGGTGTTGTCACGCTCCCAGTATTCCTGCTCAGTGTCTTTTACGTGGTCGCAACATTTTTTCCGTTTGTCTTGCGAATACTGTGCAAGCAATATCCGCAAAGAGCTTCCTTTTTGTCGAGTGTGTCTGCTGTAAAGTCACGAGTGATCTATAAGACAGAGAAATATTTCGTACAGAATAAGCATTTTTATTTATATTGGGAATAGGAGCGCGTCATTTATGAACAGTGAAGGCATTAGAGATGCTATGGCACACATTTTTATGCTAAAAAACTAATTATGCTGTATTACTATTAATTGAGATATTTTATTTTCTAGGGGCTTTACGTCGCACCGACACAGATAGGTCTTATGGCGACGATGGGATAGGAAAGGCCTAGGAGTTGGAAGGAAGCGGCCGTGGCCTTAATTAAGGTACAGCCCCAGCATTTGCCTGGTGTGAAAATGGGAAACCACGGAAAACCATCTTCAGGGCTGCCGATAGTGGGATTCGAACCTACTATCTCCCGGATGGAAGCTCACAGCCGCGCGCCTCTACGCGCACGGCCAACTCGCCCGGTGAGATACATTCTTATCACGGACCTCTCCTTTGATATCTCCCCAAACCGACTCAGCGTGATTGAGATCTGGATGATATGTTTCATATGTTCACTCATGGTATAAACACTTTCACGTGCCTAGCCTCGCAGTGGTCTCCCAGATTTAAGAGAGGACCTAGAAGCCATGCTCGTCACTTCAGTAATTTCAACTTAGCCCGCACGTAACAACACGCGCCGCTTGAGAGACGTTTTCACTTCAGCGCTAGCCTGGCGACTGGACCTGCTGTAGGAGTGGGGGGACGATAGCTCCCACCACTGCATGCGCAACCATTTCTCGCGCAGGACGCTTTCAACCAAAACGGACTATAGGACTCTATCGGCTCAAGAAGCCAAGTATTCCATCTATGAGCTCGAAGGTTTGGCAGTCTTATTTGCCTTAGAAAAGTTCCGTCTCTATCTGGAACATGTCAAATTCGACCTGGAGACAGATAATCAAGCCTTAAGCTGGGTCTTAGGTAGGCCGCGTCGTACTGGTCGTATAGCCCGTTGGGCCATCCGAATTTCTGCCTTCCAATTCGATGTGAGGCATATCAGAGGTACCGAAAATGTTGTTGCCGATGGACTCAGCCGTATGTTTTCCAACGACGTCGAGACCCATGAACCGGTCGACAGTTCATCACCTCCCGAGTCCATACTATCTGATGTTAATGCCATCTTGACAGATGCTCCCATGCTCTTTAGGGATATCGAGAAATACCAACGTGAAGATCCGACGCTGGCTCCGATAATGGAAACCCTTTCTTCTGGGGAACATGTTGTCCCTTATATACTGAGGAATGGTGTTCTATGTTGCCCTTCGAGGCATGATAAGATGATGAAGGTTGTCGTTCCAGCTGTTCTTGTGCCTATGATCTTCAAGTACTATCATGAGACCCCATTAGGGGGGCATCTTGGAATCTTTAAAACTCGTGAAAAGATTCGTGAAAGGTTCATCTGGAAGGGTATGGACGGTGAAATCCGTGAACTAGTAAAAGCTTGTAAATCTTGTTTGCTTAGTAAACCCACCATGTCCACCAAGGTAGGCCTTTTGTCTTCGCATCAGGCTTCACGCCCCATGGAACGCCTGTATATTGATTATGTAGGACCCTTCCCCCATTCAAAGGGAAATGCCAACAAGTTCATCTTTGTATGCGTAGATGGTTTTACAAGATTTTCCTGGTTATTTCCGACTAAGCTGGCTACCGCTCAGTCCACCATTACTTGCCTAAATTCTATTTTTGCTTCTTTTGGTCCGTGCCAATATATTGTGTCTGATAATGCTAAGGCGTTCGCAACAAATCTTTTTCGTAAATTCTGTTTTGACTTGTCCATCTCTCATGTGACGACTTCTGCTTATTACCTCAACCATCTCTGGCTGAACGGGTTAATCGTAATCTCAGGTCCGCGCTTATTGCCTATCATCATGAAGATCATTCTAGGTGGGACACGTCCCTGCATTGGTTAGCTTTTGCTTTGAATTCGGCGGTTCATGAATCTCACAAGTTTACCCCAGCTTCGTTGATGTTCAAGTTCGTTCCCAACACGCCGCTCTCTAACCTCTGGTCTCTGAGTGACATTCTACCCGAGACAATAGATCCGGATAATATTAAAGATCTTTGGAAGAAAGCTAAAGCCAATCTTAAGGTGTCTCATGAAAAGGTTAGGGAAAGATATGATCGTGGACGGAGACCCACCAATTTAAAGGTAGGTGACCAGGTGATGGTCAAGAATTTTGTTCCCGCGGGCAAGCTTGCCCCCAGATTCCATGGGCCGTGTATCATTCTCGATTTCCTTACTCCCGTTACCTTATTGTTAAGTAATCCAGCCACCGAGAGGATATTTAGGGTTCACCTGTCACAGGTGAAACCGGTGTAATTTCTGTGTTAACTTGCTTCATATAGTTTTGAAAGAAATATGAAGGTTATATTTTTAGGGGTTTCACTTTTAAGGCCTTCTGCCCTTGGAATCTGTTTACCTTGTCTGTAACCATTGATTGTAAACCTTCCCCGATTAGTTGAACTGCCATCCTGTCCTTGCCACGGCCATTACCACACTCCCGTCTCCTGCTCCACAACACACAGTGGCTTAGAGGAATGAAATAAATATCTCCACGCCGCTGGCCACTCATCTCCTCCACTGAGACTGTACCCTAAAAATCATTCTGGTCAAACAAAATTCTGCCGCCGAGCTTTAATGTTTCAGTGCCCCCGCAGCAGCGCGGCGCCGTACCGCTCCTGAGGCAGGGTATGGGCCCGCCCTTCCCCAGTAAGGCCAACCTGTGTACGGCGAGCCGGAGCCCTCCTCCCGGCCAAGGCTGATGTGCGGCGCACGACCTGCTACTGGCCCGCAGCCTGTATATGTTCACCGCGGGCGTGGCGTGCTTCAACACCACTGCTCCTCTCATAGTGCGGCGAGCGGTATCTCAGGGTACTTGAGGGGTCCGAGCGGCCTCCTCTGGACACAAGCTGCAGCGGCCGGTCTGGCCATCCAATTTAATCAACTACATGGACATTTACTATCAGCAATTACTACACTTGGGAAGTCAACAGCAATATTTGGTGGACTTAGAAAATTTTTCTTCACTTTCAAGTATTAAAAGTTTTTCTTCTGAATTCAATTCCTACAAACATAAAGACATTACTTCAACAGTTACTACAAGAATTTTGAAACTGGATCAAACCAAATTTAGAAAATTTTATAAATGCTTCTGCAATTAATGTCCATATCAACATCATAACTCGGACCTTGTTTTCATATAAACTTCATGTGTCACCCCTGGAGGAACTTTTTGGGGGGGAGGTCTGTACCGGGTGGTACACCTCCACGCCGCTAATTCAAACTTTGCGCCAGTTGAAACTCCCCTTCTGGAGGAAGTCTGAAGTTTATGTTATGTGTTAATTTTCAAGTTTCTCAGAAGATGTCACTACTTGGAAATTTTGAAGTTTCTGAACTGGGTCGTTTTCGACGTATTTTTGTTTTACCTGTAGTAAGAAGTGTGAACTTTCTCTTCTAGAGGACACTACTGAAGGACTACAATAGTGCACCCTAGTGCGAAGTGAAAGAACTGTTTTTTGGAGAAATTTTTATTTCAAAAGTTTGTTTCTTGTTAAATTTCTTTCTGTTATTGTTTAAGTTGGCTGTATAACCCTTTCTTTCCCCTTGTTTTGAATTTAGCCAATCCCGAATTTCTTTAATTAATTTATAACCAATCAGGTGTATCTTCCCCAAAGGGGATATATTGCTTAACCCTAACCAATAAATGATTGTGGGCGGGTGTTTTCTTTCCTGAAACGCCTCGAACATTCCGCGAGAGTATATAAACTGCTGATTTTAGGGTCTCTGCGCCACTTCTGTACCATCTTTCAGTGTGTAAAGTACATAGCAGGGGGCGGGTAGCGCCTCTTTCTTCGGGCAGCAGGTCAACAACAAGGTAATGGCCGTATAATAACTTCTTTTCTTGCTAGCTCAGCAGTTTAACTCTCGGGGCGGGTCCGAAGCTTTTCCACCATGTAACTTTCCCTAAAATGTAAAGAATCTTTGTATATATTCTCTTTTAAGCTACATATTTGGATAGAGAGTGCTTAACCCTCTCGAGCTCCCACTCATTTTGTTTTGAGGTGAACTTACTATTTCACAACCAATTCTTCTTTAACGTAATGTAAATTGTTTCTTTCTAAAGTCACCTCTTTAGTATGGGATTAGCCCTTGCATTAGCGGCCTAGAGCCAGATAAGGTTTTAAACAAATGTATTAGGAGTGCAGTTCGCCTCCTCTCAAATTGGTATTTTAGAGGCCATGTAATTAACCTTTTCTCTCTTAATAGGCCTCAGTAGGTTGGGTCTTTTACCCCTGTGTATATGTCCTTGGAGGACAACTTGAAAGTGGAGTTACGTGTGGCCTTTTGATAAGCTTTTGAAATCGCTCTTTGAAATTTGTTTCTGCGTGCCTCTAGGAGGTCTTAATGTGTAATTTGGAGCAAGTGCTCCCGGGCATGATTGGGGTTTTCTGCCCCTTTGTTAAACCTTATGTACATGTAAACTTGGGCTAATTGCTCAAGAATTATGAGTTCGGGGCTCGAAGGCCAAATCCTGTAAATACTGTAGTTGTTGCTCTTTTGGTTGCCTTGCTACTCTGTACCTTCCATGCTTGTTATTTCTTGATTTTGAAAAGAAAATATAACCTTGTTAAATTTTAAATTAACTTTAATTTCGTAGCCTGAGACCTGTTCACCCCCGCACCTTCTTTCACCTCTACCTACCACAAAGAAAACGGTAACAACAATTATTATTATTATTATTATTATTATTATTATTATTATTATTATTATTATTATTATTATCCACAGATTGAAGATACAATTCAGGAATGGTGAATGGAGAAAGAGCATAGCCCCACATGTATTAATGTGCCTCCATTCCCACTATAGACATCATTCCTAATGCAGAGAGACGACTTTGACTTTAAGAATTGCGGGCGGAGGGGCCAATGTACACATGTACAAAGCTCACGAAAACCATTATGGAGACCACTGGTCAACAGGAACTTCCGTATTCTTAATCTTTGAAGTGTTCAGAAGTGAACATTGCCCTCATTTCTCTTTTAAGACGTACTGTATTAAAATGTTTTCCATAGCCTTCGATCAATTTGCTGAATTGCTTTGTAGGACAATCACAAAACAAATGAATATTTCTTGCAATCATTGTGTGGTGCCCAGAAAATTCGTGTGAAGTATTTCAACTTAGAATTCTGGCCTCTAAGGTTTAATTATACAAGGCTCAATAATGCACGAATTTCTATCAAAGAATTACCGTTCATAATTATATACGTGCTGAATGTCGGTACTTCGACAGCATTGTCACATAGCAATATTTTGAGGCGCAACGGCTATGTAGCCTGGTACTTGCACATATTTTCAAATTGATTTTATTTTTATTCGGCGTGATTTATGGAATGTGCCCCTTTTATCTCATGAAACTGCATTCATTATTTTTATTTTACAACTTGCTTTACGTCGCACCGACGATGGGAGAGGAATTGGGAGGAATTGGCTGTGGTGTGTTATCTGCCTGGTGTGAAAATGGGAAACCACGGAAAACTATCTTCAGGGCTGCCGACAGTGCGGCTCGAACCCACTATCTCCCGGATGCAAACTCACAGCTGCACGGCCAACTCACCCGGTTAAAATGTTTTTTCCACCTTATAAGCCCAACTTTTCTAGTAGATTGACCTATAAGTTGTGTTCAGTCGAATGGAAAGACTTTCTTTGTCCACATTAACACTTTTAAGAGTACGGTGATATTAATACGTACATTTGGGTTGTTTATGCAAGAAAGCCAATACTACTGTAAAGTGAATAGATCTGTTTGTCCAGTTTAAGTGTATGTTGGGTTGTCTCTACTCAACTTGGGGAGCTGCTAGATTCCGTGTTGCCAATTATCATGAAGTCACTAATTGAATTAAAATGTCACTACATGAAATTTTGTGAACTAGGTCTACATGAGGGGAATACTGAAACATTAAACGGATGGATAACTACAACATACCTAATAAATGAGAAGACTCAGATTACTCCTCTGGTGTAGTTGCAATTGGAATATGAATATACAACTGAGGTTCTCGTCTTATGCAAGGTACTTTCAGAGAATTCATGATTATGTGTAACAGGTCGTCCTAACATTTCTAAGTTCGTCTTTTGGCGTGAAGCGTGAAGCAGTTCTAGCGTAGAGTCTGGTACGGAATTTTATTTTCACCAAGTTCAGCTGACTTAAAGGACCTTCTTCCTCTGAATTAGAGCAAGGTAGAGAAATACTTGCAAATATTTGAATGGATTAACAGCAACAGATTACCTATACATTTAATAAAAATCCTCCACAAAACTTTCGGCTGGTTATCGTTGTAAGGCCAGTCTTGGAAAATGGAGCAGCCACATGGGATCCGTACCGAAGAGAGCACATCTCGGCAGGGGTAATCCGTGCTTGCCACTCGACCGTTATCTTCATCCCTTGGACGTTCCGACTTTCTCCGAAGCTGCTGACAGACGGCAGCGGGTAGCACGTAAATAGTGACAAAGATTCGAGTGCAATTACATCATGCGGAGGGTTTCAGAACTATATCTACCACTGAATGCAATTCAAAAATTGAATGCATTACGTCCTTAGCTCCTCCGTTTGCTGTTTCTTACATTCTGCAGTAGATTAGATGGCGAGACTACACCAGCGCCACGCGTACTCAAGCAACGGAACTAGTGCAGTTGTGCGGAACTTTTGCACTTCTGAGAGATGAAATTAATAACATTAGCCTTGAAACAACCTAAAATCATACTTCAGACAGTCCTTAGGGCTATCATAACGCATGCAATGAAAATACGCCCCTGTTCACCAACCTTCTGAATGCGTTCCTGTCAGGAATTTCTTAGTCTGAAATACCAATCTGCCTGAGATCTTTTTCGCATTCCTGGAACAATCTCGGCCTTGTTATTATTATTATTATTATTATTATTATTATTATTATTATTATTATTATTATTATTATTATTATTATTATTATTCCGGAAATATCGTGGATCACAGAGGTGTAAGAAGGTGCTGGGCTGAATGAATGGGCAAGGAATTGACAAGAGCATAATTTAATGATAAAAATTGTGATTTTTTCCCCTTCTTTCTTGTTTCTCTTATTTAAAATTTGGTACACAGATGATCAGAATGAACAATAACAATATAATAATGAACTCTTAAGCTCCACCAACAACGACTTATAGTCCAAAATCAGGTACAAAAGTAGAGAGAATCATCAGCATGATAATATACGAGGGATGAGTATTATAGCTCTGAAACTGGTACACTATTTTATAAGAGCAGGTTTTCTCCATTAACTTCCATTGCCTAAGAGTCTGAGCTCCAAACTCTAATACAGTCCAGCTTCTCAGCATAAAGTTCTTATAGTGCACAAGGATATACAATGGCAATCTTGAAATGAGGTATTTACAGTCACTTCTGTTCAATTATTTTCAATTTCTTTTCCGGAAATATAAAGAGGGCAATGAGTGCCCATACCAAATGGACATAATGCAAAACGGAAAAGGTTGATAAATTTCGGGGGAAAACAAAATGCAGGGAGGCGAAAATACAGCACTCCTTCTAGAAATCTCTTGAAACTTTAAGTGGGATTATGGCAAAAATATACAGAGGCTAGGTCTATTCCGCGTTGGGGCGACTAAATGATAAACATTAAATACAAAAAAAAAACTGTTAACAATTGTAGAGGATTAGAAACATTAGCCATCCCATACCGAGTTGAATGGTAGTCAACAGAGGGTAATCATTCTTGTCCCCTTACATTACGTATTTCCCAGTAGGAAACAGAGCCCCTAGACTGGCGAAAATTTTACATTTAAACCACCAGGTTTAGAAATGTACACGAAATAAAAGAGCTATGAAACGTTCCCCTCAAGCTATCTCCGGGAGCTATCACATGTTACCAAAATTCTACCATTACCTTGAGCTGATGGGCCTTCCGAACGCCCATCTGCGACCTCTGTCACTTTAGTATACGCCGCACACTATAAACTGGAGCCATTACAATGAGAATACGGCCGTAAAGTGCCCAGCGTTTATAGCATCTCGAGGGGAAATTCCAGAACTCTTTACAGGTAGGCTGGATGCTTGTACACACCCCAAATTTTATTTGGCTGGAGAAATTAATATTCACATAATTTCTAGTTGACAGTACAGGATATTGAGATAGGGGGCAGAATTGTTGACAACTTTGAAACAAGTACAAAACAATCTTCAAAACTAAAGTTGGCCACCTCTGAAAGTTAGCTTTTTCTGTAGCAATAATTTCCTTTAATCCCGCCAGAGGTGGCAATTAGGCCAATGGTAGAGATAACTCAGTCTAAGTGTCCTGCATAAAATTATTTCAAGTTCAATTACATAGGTGGCCTCATAGAAGGCACGCAGTTTATTTTTATTTTATGATGTTAGCTTTACGTCGCACCGACACAGGTAGGGCTTATGGTGACGATGGGACCAGAAAGGCCTAGGAATGGTAACGAAGCAGCCGTGGCCTTAAGTAAGGTACAGCCCAAGCATTTGCGTAGTGTGCAAATGGGAAACAACGGAAAACAATCTTCAGGGCTGGCAACAGTGGAGTTCGAATCCACTATCTCCCGGATGTGAGCTCACAGCTGCGCACCCCTAACCGCATGGCGAACTCGCACGGTACACACAGTTTAACTGGGCGGAGAAAATTAACCCCCGATACAGCCCGACACCCCCTAAGGTTTTAACACCGTATGAACAGCTTTGACATCTTCAATCTTGCCATACATAATTTTTGAGAAAACATTTATAAGTCGGAGTAACACTTTATAGAGAGTCCTTTCTTATTTATTTGTTCGACTAAGGTAGTTTAGATAGTGTTTGCGAAGTAGTAGAATTTCGGGCTGTTGCGCCCAGACACGATGGCAAGAGCGGCCGCCGCTAATGATGTCAGTATGGGGACGCCCGCACCTAAAAGGTACCCTGAGATACCATCCTCCCGTCCATTGTCGGGAGCCAACCAAGGCGATGGTCCCAAAGTACCAAGTAGCATTAATCGGGCCAAGGATACAGTGGGCGTCCAGCATCCAAGCCACTCCCAAGGATGATAGTCCCAAACGAGACAGTTTAGACCGATTCTCGGCCGTAACGAGGCGGGTCCCTACCCCGTCCCGGCATCTCTCGCTGGTTGACACGACGTGGCCTCAGGTGAATGTAGGGCACCGCAACATTGAACATTGGGGCAACAGTAACTTACTCACAGACAGTGTTACATGTGGTGCAGATAAGGTTGGCGACTTTGGAGGACAAGTGCACGGAGTTTCTGATACAGGTTTGGAGGCGGGGTCGTTAATGGCAGAATGGTAATGAAATCATTGAGTGGAAGGTCTTCAAAAAAAGGATTTAAACGTAAAATGAAAGTTAACTTACGATATAACGCAATTACATAAAATATTTCACAGCCCACAGGGGCAGATGGCCTCCTTATTCAAACTTGCTTATATAAAACTTAAACAAATAAGATGCTAAGGTAATAAATATAATTAAATCAGCCACAACATCACTTGGTGACATAAAATGAAAAATTAAAGGCCTTCACAAAGGTTTTACTTGACACAGGCGTACCCCTGAAATCCTTTCATATCCAGGGTTACTCACCAAAAGGGTGACAGGAGTAAGGAAATCAAGGATAATGCACGGTCTATGAAATCTGGGGGCAAGCTTGTCCGCGGGAACAAATTTTTATACCAATACCTGATCTCCAAAATTTTAAAGTGGTGGGTCTTTGTCCAAGGTCATACCTCATTTTTAATCTCTGATGCGAGGCCTTATGATTATTTCTAGCTTTTATCCATAAATCCCGGATATTCTCTGGATCTATTGTCCTTGGAAAAAGTTCTTTTGTCGACTACAAATTTGACAAAGGACAATTTGGGAAAAACATAAACATAAGAGAAATTGGAGAAAACTTGTGGGACTCATGTGGGGCCAATGGTCACCAGTGTAAGGAAGTGTCCCAACGAGAGTGATCTTCATTATTATTATTATTATTATTATTATTATTATTATTATTATTATTATTATTATTATTATTATTATTATTATGCCTTTGCTGGCAGGACGTAGTGTTTACGGTGCACTATGTCTTCTGGTATGGCCTAGAGCAATTTTGTTACTTTCATCGATCTGTCCCAGCTTTATCCTTGGCTTTGACAAGATGAAAGTGACTGAGGTATGAGCGATGCTAGTAATGCCATTCCTTATGCAGCCAGTCCCTACTATGAATGGTATGAAAATGTTACTCGTAGGGTCAGTTGGTGCATACATTTCAGTGGGCTTGGGAGACTGATATGTAATAGCAACTTCTGGCTCGGTGAGGAAAGCAACGTGAAACTACCTCACTCCTCATTTCCCTAGTACGCCTCTTCAGTGATGCCTAGGCCATTTATGACAGCTGATGGCGGAGCTGTTGAGGATCCAACCAGCCTTCGGGCTGAGGACTAAACATACATACATACATACATACATACATACATACATACATACATACATACATACATACATACATACATACATACATACATACATACATTATTATTACTATTCAGATTAACCCGCTCAGCTGTGGCAGTGGATGGGGGTGGTACGCAGACGTCGTGACATGTGAGATAGAGAGATCGAAACAGAACTTAGGAAATAAATTAGAGGGGAACGCCTTAGCGTTATAAGAAACAATACATTGAGAGGGTCCAAAAGATGACAGAAGAGCATTGAGAAAAGAAATAGTGGACTGAACACTGGCAAGCCTACTCGGGAAAAGCCATGAGAACAGTGTGAAACCATTCACACACGCACGAATGAATTTATTCCCATTCGTTTCATATTGAGGTAAGATTCGACGTAATCGATGTATACTCGCGCCATAGGGCGAGATGCTTGGTGTGAGGACAATAGCCCTAAATAGGTAAACAACGAGGGCTTGCTAATCAAACAAGACTTTCAAGCTTTGACCAGTTCCCTGATCTCAACATCCATACTCTTCGAGATAAAACTTCCCCCTTATCTTCTACCTTGGTCTAGCTATAGATGCCTAGATGTCCCCCTAATGCGGTCTCTTGGCAATACTTGAAAATCGTACGTAATAGCACTGCTGGAACGGAAATTTTCATCTCCTGATCGTGCATCGAAGGGCAACAGAGAACTCCATTCCTCAAAACAAAAGGGATCACATATTCCCCAGAAGAAAGGGTTTCCATAATAGGAGCATGCACCGGATCTTCACGTTGATATTTGGCTATATCGTGAAATTACAAAGAGGCATCAATCATAATGACATTTATGCTAGGTGGTTTGAAAATAGAAGGTCAACAGAATTAGAATCGCTGGAAAACATTCGCCCTAAGACACGTGCGACTACATTCTCGGACCCCCGAACGAGTCGCACGTCAAACTGAAAAGCTGAAATCCTAGTTGCCCATCGGGCGATGCGCCCGGTACGACGGGGCCTATGCAAAACCCAATTCAGAGTCTGTTTGTTGATGTCGAAATCAAATTTAACGCCCTCAAGGTAAGGACGGATTTTTTCTAAGGCAAATAGTACGGCCAGTCGTTTTAACTCGTATATACAGTACTTGGCCTATTGAGGTGACAAGGTTCTAGACGCATAGGCAATTTGCCGCCTTCTGAGTTCATATTCCTGAAGAAGAACCGCCGCGACCGGAGATGAGGAGGCGTCTGTCTGTAAAATTAAATTCTTGGGGAAATTTGGCACTGCCAAGACCGGGGCGTTATACAGAGCTTATTTCAGATCCTCAAACGCAGCTTGCTGCGACGCCCGCAATTCAAACCTGACACCTTTACTGCGGGGAAGGTTTAGGGCTGCCGTCCAACTAGCGAAGGTTGGAAATTCACCTTGCTGATTAATCTGGCAACCCCTTTAGCATCTTCGGAAGGCTTGAAGTTACGGATTGCGTGAGTTCTGGAATGATCGACCGAAACTCCATCCGGTGACACAGTATACGCCAAGAAGGACATAGATGGTTTAGCAAAATGTACCTTTGACAACTTGACCGTCAATCCAGCTTTACAAAGGTGTTTGAGAGCTTTCTCTAGATGAACGAAGTGTTCTTCAAAGGTCTCGGTAAATTTAATATCATCCAGACAATGGTACAGATATCCAAATTTAATATCTGAGAAGACACTAACTAGCAGCCTATTAAGGACCGCCGCGTCCGTAGGGAGCCAGAAAGGTACCTAATTGTATTCATACAGATTCCATTCAGTAGCGAAGGAAGTCAGATATTTCGATTCTTCCGCCAGAGGTATCTGGTTAAGATCTAAGATGGTGAAAAACATAGCCTTACGAAACAAAGAAAAACATGAATGCAAGTCGAGAAGGGACACTCATTATAGAACTATCTTATGATTTAACGTCCTCTAATCAATTACTGGTCTGAAGCCGCCTTGAGGTTTCGGAACCAGAAAAATGGATGAGGAATACGCTTACATGGAGGGTGGAATGATAACATCCCTCAGCATTTGGTCTATGATTTCCTTGAGGGCTTTCATTTTAGGTGCAGATAGCCTGTATTGAGGAAATCTTACAGGGACGGAATCCGGAAACTCGGTCTTGTATTCAGTTAAGGGGAGTAAGTACCTCAATTTTTGCAAAAATTTGCGAATTTCATTTTAATGTATTTTGGTATTCTTTGGTATGTGTATAATAGAGCACCGTTTTTTATTTCAGTGAAATCGCATTACAAGTGCCCATAATTTGGATATTCCAATGGCCCCTCCCATTTAAAAATGCCACGCAATCTTCTGACTGTAGGCTGGGTTTTACTTTTTGATAACTTTCTAGTTCTAGGAAATAAAAGTCCATTAGCGAACCACATAGACTATGTTGGAGCTTCTCATCAGTCGAAATCGTATGAAGAAAAGTTGCCCACACCAATGAATATCCAAAATAGCACAAACGGCATCAGTACCGAAACTTGCCCAAGATTAGACAGGAAAAGAGAACAAACTAACATGAAGTTTTCCAAGACATAATTATACCGTATGATGTACAGATAATATCTAGGATCTGAATACGTTTAATCCACCTTCACAATTTTTTACAGGTAATCTCTTTAATCCACCTTCAAGTTATAGCAATATTAGGCTATATTTTTCTTCGAGGTTTTTATGTTAGCTTATTATTTCGGGTTACTGAGTTGCTTGTCGTGGTTCTTGGTGGACGTATAATAAAGACAAGGAAACCTACAAACTCCATGGACTTCCAGGAGGAGTGATGCTTCTGATTAAGCCCATTTATAAGGATCTTGCCCATCCCGATTTATTGAAGAAATGTTTGCATGGGAAAACCCAAAATGTAAACGAGTATTTTAACAGTGTTATTTGGAGCCGTGTACCGGTACCTAAAAATATTTTTGTTGGATATAAAACCTTAAAATTAGGAGTACATGATGCTGTTTTATCATTTAATATGGGAAATTCAGGCAGAATTAAAGTTCTAGAACAGCTGGGGATCCAACCAGTGTGGAATTCGCTCAGTGCGTTTCAAGCTTTTGATATTCCTCGGACCAAAATGGAAGATAAAAAGCTGTTTATAGTTGAAGCCAAGATAAGTAAGTCAATGAGAGCAACGAAAAGGAGTCTGGAGGACAAGTAGAATGAGGAATATTTAGCAGGGGGGTTCTAGACTACACCTCAACTAAGATTTATATAAGCTAAACTTTAAAGTTAATTTTCTCTGCTTTTCTTTTTTTCCGTATATAGGTACGCTCAGTCAAAAAACTATAAAATGTAGAAATCTGAAATAATTATCAGTGATACTTCCACGCCTTCTCTCTGTAAAGCTACCAGGTTATTTTGGATAAGTTAATATATGAGACCAGAAAAAATAATTATTACTCAAATTTTTCATGAAAATTTTTTAAATTTGGAAAAAATCCCAAAAATATCCATGCATCTAATCCTAAAACTAAAGACAACACTGTAAAAAACAAAGTTAATACAATAACACTATAAGTTTCAAATCTGTAGGACAAAGGACCTTTTACCTGAGCGTACCTAAAAATGGAGAAATTAACATTGTCAGCACAGGCAGTACGTACTCCCCTTAAGTCAGTAACACCGAGATGTTTCGAAAAAGGTCAGAAAATGGCTGACATAATTTACGAATCCAATTAGCCCGATCCTCAGGTAGATGGCTGAGGTATAATGGCATCTCACTCTGGGTAATCGAAATCACAGAAGTTGATAGAGAATTACATTTTAAAAGAGGTGTATGGAAATTACTCTTAAATTTGAATGTGCAGGATTTACTTTGATGATCGAGCACACTACCGGAATGTGATATGAAATCTACCCCTAATATCACTGGGAATGACATTGTTTAGCAACAAATAACCTAAACTTCCGTGCCAATTTAGAAATATGAATTTTCGCCTGAATAAATCCCAAAATTTCTAGTGGAGAAGACTTAGCCGAAACATATCTTGCAGAGTAAGAAACATATTCAGGAAGTTTACAACAAAACTTTAATTTTGAATACCATTCTTCTGAAATCATGGAGTTAACACTTCCGGAATTTAAGAGGGTATTAACATGTTCAATGTTTGTTCCAATTTTAAGGAATGGAATAAAATCTGAAGTATCGGAGGCAATCTTGAGGCACTCTTTGGGACCTTCAAAGATGGTCTTTTGTCGTCTTCCCTCCTTAGAACGTATGATTCCAGACTTAAACTGGGCTGAGCTTTGAGATGCAGATAGTGTCGAGCAGCTTGCACCTTGTCATTTTCTATTGCTCCGGTTGGCAGAGGTGAAACCTGAAGTCGGACAAGGAGGAGTACTATTTGATTATTTAAAGTAATTAGCCAGGTGTGTGAATGGCCCGCATTTGATACATCCTTCAGAATAAGACGCTCCAATTTTAGGTCCGTTAGTTTTTAATTATTTTTTAGATGGTCGACCGACCCACACGCATAACATTTACGGGGAGAGAAGTTTCTAAGAGGTGGTGGCTGAGAGATATTAGAAGTGGGTGATGGATCTCGAGCGACTCACAGAGTATCTGCATATTTAACTCCTTCCGCCGACACTGACATGGCCCCAAGTTCCCTAAACGTTTGCGGACGGGAATCAAAACACAAGTATGATCTATAAGATGGTGACATCCCTTCGAAGATAGTTTGTATAATTTGGCCTTCAGAACAGTGAAATGCAAAATGTATAGTAAAACCTTAATATCCTGTATAAAGTCCGCTAGGTTTTCACTAGCCTCTGGACTCGGAAGAAGTATTTATGAATTAGGGAGGACAAGGCACTTGCAGGGAAAAAGTTTGCAAACAAGTGGGCATGGAGAGTTTCAATGGAACTCCTTTCCGACATCGCCTTAACAATATTATCTGATAGAACCCCAACAGTGTAAGGGTAAATGATCTGTGAGATTTGTGAATGTGAGAGGGCAAACACCAAGGCTTGATCCTGAAATTCCACTACAAATCTTAAGAATGCTATTACGTCATTATTTGAGTTAACTGAAAATCTAGAAAATCCTTTGAGTAAATGCCTAAAGGATGGGGTAAGCCGCTAACACCCGTAGATATAATCGCAGGCTAGCCGGATTTTGAGGAGGGTCAAATCTGTATTACTAATGAAAAATTGCGGATGATTTTGTGGATTGCCAACGAATTTGTTCGGGTGGGGCAGAAGGTTGTTGTTGCTCGACTGATTCCTTACTGTCTAAGGATTCGTTCGGATCTTCTGCCATATGGGGAAGCATAGTCACTCCTTCCACTCGCAGACCCAGACAACAATTGACTAACTTTATTAGACAGCTCAGATATACGTTGAGCTTAGTAGTTTGGTACAATTGACTGTTCATCACTGATTTTAAGAGACAATAGAGCCCTACTCTATTATATAAATTAAAGAGTCTAGGCTGAAAACGTTTAAGTTTGTTACGAGAGCGCTCACGTCCTTAAAATAAACTCAAAACAGAATCGAGGTCTGTAATGTTAGTGGTGATCGTGGATAAAGTGTCACCAAATTCCTTCTCTCCGTACAGAAATACTAAGAGGTAAATCCAAAAAATCTTTGCCTCTGTGACAACCGTGCCACTTGACTGAAACTTTCTGCCATTTAGTTCATAAACAAGTTCTTCCTTGCGCAAACACCAACGAGCCATAACCTCTCTAGGACGAGCCATGATGAAACAATTTTGCCAAAATTTAGAAAAATTGGAAAACCGAAAAATTTCTAGTGTTCAGTTTTAAATTTTATGTAATTCCGTCAGAAGGGGCTTTGTTCGGGCCCATCAAACTACGCTCTGCTACCACTTGTTCCGGAAATATCGTGGATCACAGAGGTGAAGAAGGTGCTGGACTGAATGGGCGGACAAGGAATTGACCAGAGCATAATTTAATGCACTAAATTTTGAAATAGCATTCCTTCCTTTCCCTCTCATTCAAAATTTGGTAAGTAGAAGATCTGAATAAACAATAACAATATAATAATGAGCTCGTTAGCTCCAACAACAACGACTTAAAGTCCAAAATCAGGTACAAAAGTAGAGAGAGTTATCAGCATGATGATGAACGGGGGGTGAGTATCATAGAAACAGGTACACTATTTTATAAGAGCAGGTTTGCTTCACTAAATTCCAGAGCCTAGAAATGTTAGCTCCAAAATGTAATACAGCCCATCCTCTCAGAGGCATGAATTTCTTATAGCGCACAAGGTTATACAACGGCAATCTTCAAATAAGGTATTTATAGTCACTTCTGCTCAACAGTTTTCCATTTTCCTTTCCGGAAACATAAAGAGGGACAATTAATGCCCATACTAATGACCATAATATAAAATGAAGAAGATTGATAATTATCGACCAAAAACAAAATGCAGGGAGGCGGTAAACCTCCGCTTCTTCTGGAAAACTCTTAAAATCCTAAATGGGCTTATGGCCCGACGATACAGAGGCAAAACCTATTCCACTCCAGGGCGACCAAATAATAATCTCTAAATACAAAAAACAGAGTTAATAATTTTAGAGGATACGTAACTTTAGTCACCCCATACTGATTTGAATAGTAGTCAACAGAGGGTAATCACTCTTGTCTCCTTACATTACATATTTCTCAGTAGGTAATAAGACAGATTCCTTAGACTGGCCGAAAATTTTACATTTAAACCACCGGCTTTAGAAATGTACACGAAATAAATGAGATTTGAAACATTCCTCTCAATCTATCTGCCGAAGATATCACATTCTAAGGAAATTCTGCAATTACCTTGAGTTGCTGGGCCTTCCTATCGCCGATATGCGACCCCTGCCACTTTAGTACACGCCGCACACAATAAACTGGAGCCATTACAATGGCAATACGGCCTTAAAGCGCCCAGCGTTTATAGTACCTCAAAGGGATGTTTCCAAAGCTCTTTACAGACAGGCAATTTTAATTGGTTAGAGAAAATTGGTTGATAGATACAGGTGATTGAGGGGGCAGAATTGGTGGCAATCTTGACACAAGAAAAAAACAATCTTCAAAACTAAGGTTATCCACATTATTTCAAGTTCAATTTCATAGATGGCGTTATAGAAGGCACGCAGTTTAACAGGACGGTACAATTTTTATTGTTATTGTGTGTGTGTGATTATCTCAGTGGTTTAGCTGATGGCTTCCCACCTGGAAAAGCTGAGGATCGAATCCCCAGCGATAGTGGGTTGTGATTTTCATCTAAAAACTCAAGCTCCATAGAGCCCTGAACCCCCGGCCTTAATGGCTTCAGCGGCCTCAGCTATATCCGAGTTAAGCTGAAGAAATTACATATTGTCAGTAATGTTTAAGTCTGAATCATTTACTCAAAAGGACACTTTCTTCTCCTTCACTTCTTCTTCCCCTTCTTGCTTGCTGGCCATCTTTGTGCCCGTAACGGACACTTCCACGCTGGCACTTCTGATCCTCAGAGAGCAGGTAGGTAGGCAAAATGGAAGGAAAGATACGCGGGCAAATGTCTTAAGGTCAAGGACAGCGATGGCTAAGTGTTATCCTTAGGGAATGGGCCCAGGAACTGTTGGTTTGAGTCATTGCAGAAAGATGAGCAGAAGGAAGATGGTGATCAGGGAAGTGTTGATATGATTGGGCAGGGCAAGAGGAAAGGAAATCATAAAGTACTGGATAGGAGGAAGGAGAGGGAGGAAGAAGTGACCGGGAGAGGAGGGGATCTAAATATTGCGAGGTTGAGGCTCTAGTCAGGCACGTGGAAGAAAGGGAAGAAGAGTGGAGTTTTAAGGCAGATGTTGAGGAAAAAGGAATTGCGGGGGGGGGGGGGGGGATAAAAAGACGGTGGTAGTTTTTAACCTAAGGCAAAAAGGAGGTTTGTGGGATCTGGTTGCTGCAGAGTGGAAAAATGTTGAGGAAGCGGAGACATTTATCATTGGGATATTGTGCAGGAGGGATAATGAATGGAGTATGATTGGGGATATATATGAGACTGTGGAGGGGGTACGCGGGGAATGGGACGAGAAGTTTGGAGATCCTAATGGGTAGGTATGAGATGGGGGATTTTCGCTGAGATGGCCGTCACTTGAATAGGAATGGAAGACCTACGTATAAATTAGTAGGGTTTGTTCAGGAGAGATATAGGGGTGTGCATTTAGGGAAACCGGTGGACCAGGTAGCGGTGATCAGAGGCGGATCCAGGATTCCATGAAGGGGAGCGGAACATATCTTTGAAATATATACATCAGACAAATATGAGTTTACATTGTGCAGTAAAGCGCACTAACATTTAAAATTGCATACATGTTCATGAATATTAAAATATTTAAGCTTATGATTGTTGTAAGACTATCAACATTCCACTCAGGATTTACTGTTAAATATGTTCATAGATAAATAATACCAAGGAAAACGCTTCCAACAATTAGCGAGTTATTATTATATTATATAATTGGATTACTTAAACAAGGAGGGTGTACTAAGCATACAAAATCATGCAAGCCACCACTAGCAACCATGTATTGGCATGTTTGGGTCATGTGTGCATTTTATTCTGAATTAATTACAATAATAATGATGGTGATGATAATAACAATTCCAAGCTTTTCCGTGATCCGGAGAGGGAAGTAAACGTGAGGGCTAAATGGCTGAAAAAATCAGGAACCAAAGTTTAAATTTTGATAAAGTATGTTTACCGTTTTTTTCTTTTCTTTACTGATGAAAAATATGTCGAGAAAACAACAAGAAGAGCAGTGATAGAGATTTAACAAGAGATAACAAACGGACAAGTTTAGAAGCTTAGTTAATTCGCATCCAAGGGAGAAAGGAATCCCATTTCACACAAGACTTTCATTCGACCTTCATTCTTTGGAATAAATTGTGAGATAATAGGCATTAAAAATAAAACCCCCAACAGAGGGAATATAGAAACTTACTTTGTTCAAAAAGGAAGACGCAGAGGTTTCTAGAACAATGTTACCAACAGGGGAATCGAACACTCAGATTCAAAGTCATATATCGGATGAGTCCCGTACCCTGATCCACAATTCACAGTTAATATTTTACAGTGTCGTAATGGACCCCGAATTCACATGAGGTTAATGATTTCACGTCAGAACACTTCTAGTTACATTTAGCAGATTTCTTCTCTTAAATGCTGGAGAACCAGAAAATCAGCAGCCACACGGCCAAAAAGAGCTGAGAACCAAAATGAAATGGAGGCACTCCTAGTACAAGGCCCGGTCACACTAAGAAAAGGAAATTACGAGTACGAAAAGAAGGGAAGAACATTTAGGATTTGAAAACTCAGTCACCGGACAATGAACTGGATAAGGGAAACGAGGTCACGCACTCTTGCGTCCCTTGTAGGAGTTTTTCATTAAGTCCGTAGAAATCTTACATTTTAAGTTCCAACACGTAAGGGAGAAACCATACATTTAAATTTGAGAAAACGCAGATCGACCTGGCGTTTACATGCTGAAGGGGAACGCTAGAATCTCCCTTTTGCCATAAGTAGATAAATTTCACATAACGTAGTTAGGTGATTGTTCTGCTTTACCTTATGTCAGTTTTACGCGTTAGGCTCCCGAGGAGATCTCCTCAGTTAACGTAGCACTCTGAAATTTCCGGATGAAGATTGACACTTTGAGATTCAAACTCACAGCTATATAAAGGGGCTAGAAAATGACGTAGTTAAACAGTCTGGTTGGTGAACATGACGTCACAAGGCAGATAGCAGATTAGTTGATAAACTCAACAACATCTTAGGGTGATCATGTTTATTACCGTTCAATCCACTAGGTGGCAATTAGAAACGAGAGTGGTGACATCTTGTGAAGATACACTAAACTTTCTTAACATGTCGAGGTTCAAACAGACTGCGTTAAACTTCCGACAGCTGATGAGAGGCAATTCAAACTCAGGAAAGTGTCGCACTACTGGCACAATAATAATAGTAAAACATTGGTATTCATGCATGACACCTGACCAACTTTATTAATTATTCTGCTCATCACTGACTAACCGCTTAGTGGTAATTGGAAAGTTATTTATTAGTGAACTTAGCCCCTGTTTAATATTTGTTTCCCTGCGATAATCTCAACATTATTTGAGACGGTTGAAATGTAAGCTATTTCATCTCGAATGCTACGATGCCTTGTCGGTATTCCATCATCTGCAGATCCTTTGTCTTTTTCAACAGTAATCATGCCTGAGCCACTCGAAGAAGCCTTATCTTCAGAATGTTGACATATTTTATCTTCTGGTTCATGTTTTGGCTTTTTAAAATACTATTAAATTGAAACACTAAAAAAATTACGTTTGCTGCTGATCGCAAATAAATTAGTAAACCTTCAGCTAATATTCCAAATATTACTTGTGAGATAAAGTTACTGTGAGTGTTGTAACTTGCTGTGGAGCACTGTCGCCTGTCGTTGCCTATTGTTGACAACAGCTAGGACAGGTCCAGCAGTTACAATTCAAAGGATGTTTGCTCATCCCTAGCGAACTTTGGTGTCAGTCGTATTTAACGTAGCATTGCGTCACATCAGTAGTAGGCTGTTGTACGTTCTAAAACAATGGGTGTTGAGTCAGAATGTACCCACGACGTTTTTGGCTCCTACTAGTATGGGTAGGGGGTAATGACCCAAGGTCATTGACCCCTACTTGAGTACTAGGACTATGGTTTTTTCAAGGATTTTGCGTACGAGGGCAAGCCTAAACTCACAGTCGCCATCCTGGAGAGGACTAACCTCACAGGGCCATCCTTTACGGCCAGACGCTCTTCCGTCCTCACAGTCGCCTTCCTGGAGTGGTATAACTTCAGAGGGCCTAGTTTTACGGTCAGACGGCCTTCCCTCCTCCTTATCTGGCCTAGTTGTAGGGCTAGATTCCCTTCCCCCTTACAGATGCCATTTTGATCACAAGTCCCAGTTTTATGGATAGATGCCCTTCCCTCCTTCTAGAGAGAAAGCCTAACCTCACAGTCGCCATTCTGGAGGATCATGGCCCAGTTTTACACTCAGATGCCCTTCCCTCCTCATCTGCAATAGTTTTAGGGGTAGATTCCCTTCTCCTTACAAAGGTCATTTTGCTCACAGGGCCCAGTTTTACGGACAGATGCCTTTCCCTCCTCCTAGAGAGCAAGCCTAACCTCACAGTCTCGTTTTTGGGGACAGGGCCCAGTATTACAGCCAGATGCCCTTCCCTCCTCATCGGACATAGTTTTAGGGCAAGATGCCCTTCCTACCTCAGTATTTGCGTACGAGAGCAAGCCTAACGTTATTCTGGAGGGACAGGGTCCAGTATTAATGTCAGATGCACTTCCCCCTCACAGACGCGATTTTGAGGGGCCTATCCGGCCTCCTCATCTGTCGTAGTTTTACTGCTAGATGCCTTTCCCTCCTTACAGACGCCATTTTGCTTACAGGACCCAGTTATTAGGTCAGATGCCCTTCCCCCTCACAGACGGCACTTTGGAGGGCCTGAACTCACTACTCCTCCTGATCTGGCCAAGTTATACGGTTAGATACCCTTCTCTCCTCCCCTGACTTCAGGGAGCGTTGTCACCAAGCAAATCACTAAGCCTTTTGTCATTTTCGATGTTATATAAAAAGTTTCATGAAAGTCATCATTGTCTATAGAACGAATTAATGATCATTCTAGTGCTGCATTGAGCTTAAGTGCGGAATGCTTAGATAGCAAAGAAGATACTTTACCATTAAACACATCATAGCATGATATTGAAAACGAATTTGGATCTAAAATATTCATTGAATTTTTTGTATTACCACTTGTTGTACGTCATGAAGAACATGTAGTAATAGTTTCCCAATCAGAAGCCGTGGCCAAAAACCTTTGTTATACCATAAAATTTTAAAATATGTAATATTGTAATTAATAATCAAATCATGCTATGATGGGATGTAATTTGCGTGTTATATTAAACAATTACATATCGTTAAAACTAACAATGCTTGTATTGTTTTCTATACCACGTCATTGAAATTGTTCGTTGGTTCATATTTTAAAGATCTGAATCGAATAATGCATTAAATCTATTTCGTAAAATCACTTTAAAATCCTGATATGTACATAAAATTCTCTCTCCAATTCTTGTAGATATTCTTTGAATTTAAATAACACTTAAAGCTTGTTCAACAGGAAGTTCGGAAAGTCTGCACGTTGGTTTTCCTGCGAAACGACCGAGGTTGTTAATTGCCCCCATTCTGTAAGAACATTTACAATTTGTACCGCGAGGTACACCCGCCCCATTCATTCAAATGAAGCGCCTTGAAGAATGCCATCTTCAGTATAAACTTGCAACATCTGGCGCAAAATGTTCGGACCTTGTTCTACAGATGTCTCTACTAAGAAAAACTTATGAAATTCCCTCTAGTGTGAAGAGGAACGATTAAGACTACAAAGTAATTTGTTATTTTAAGGTTTCCTAAACTGAGTTGATTTGTCTTTTTTTATATCAGAGTTGTCAACACTTTGATCTCTTTCCGCCAACTTCAAAATTGACCAATATGAAATTTTTAATGTGTATTTTTCCACCAATAATGTCCATCTTCTACTTCATTATCCGATAAAAATGGGGTATGTGTCAAGCCGTAGCCCAGATCAATTTAAAACCTTCCTCTCGGATATAAAAGCTGGTACTTTTCTAGCCACCTTGTCTTATTGATCGTCCGCTTTACTGACTGTGAGCTAATGGAGGAAGCGGGGGCGTCTCGCCTTTCAGCGAGATTTACTGTAGATTAAGTTATTGGCAGCTAATTAATATCTATGTGTTAGCCTCCTAAAGCTAGCTCGAGTGGAACGTTTCCTATCTTTATTAATGTAACCTTAAATTTCCTATCTCCTAAAATGTAAATTTCTACTGTAAATTTCAAACAGCCTAGAAGCACTTAGCTAAAATTCGGGAACAGAGAGTGTGACACCCTCTCGATTTCCCTATCAAGTTGACTTCGAGGTAAATGATTTTGTAACACTTTCCAGCCTGTAACTTGATTTTTCTCCATCTAGTCACCTCAGTAGTATAGGATTAGCCTCTGTAACGTCGGTCAATGAGCCCAACTAGGGTTTTAAATTTCTAAGTGTAAGTTTCAAGGAGTGGAAGAGTCCGCCTACGCTTCATTCGGCCAGTTACGTGAACCTGTGTTTTTTTCCACAAAGGCTCGGTAGAGTGAATATTCGATACTCCTGTAAAATTCTATCATTTTTGTTAAGTCGTTGCTGTTGATTGTTTAAGACAGTGAATACGGTTTGAATTGTAAAATGTACGTTGTGCCTCGAGAGGCCTGGAAAGTGTTAATTTTATTGAGCAAAGTTGCTCTGGTTGTAAATGTAAAAGTTGAAGTTTGCCTTGAGAAGGCAGTAAGGGTATAAGGTTCGGAGCGCAGCCTCCTAGATATATTCATAGAGCATACGTGCTCTTTCTATTCTTGTAGAGATGTTAGTGTAAACATTGAATGGTGCCTTTTGGAAGGCGGTAACGTTGTCGAGCAAAAGGTGCTCTCGGAAGATTGTACGTTGTGAGTACTCTGTAAATGAAATTGGGAGACCTGTCTCCTTGACCACTGAGTGGATGGAGCAACAGTGCTCAAGTAACATTTGTAAAATTGGGAGACCTGTCTCCTTGACCACTGAGTGGATGGAGCAACAGTGCTCAAGTAACATTTGTAAAATTGGGAGCTTTAAGCTCGTATTGTTAATTAGCAATTTTGGTTGATTTTCTGTTTTCTCCTATCTTGTACCTAAGCTAACGAGCTATTTCTGTATGTGAAATCTTGTTCTGTTGCTGAGCGACTTGTTTTGTTAAAACTTAGCGCAAAAACAGCCAAGAAATTAATATAACTCTAATTTTAAAGCTTTTAATTAACCTTTTGATTGTCATAGACAGACCAATTCATGCGCGCACCTTCTTTCCCCTCTATCCACCACGGTCTCCCCGTAACAGAAATAAATGATGAAAAAATGTACATTTTCTATGATGCTATTCACTTGATTAAATCACTCAAAACAATTTAAGGAAGTATGATTTAAATGGAGGAGGGAAAATTTGTAGCTGGTCTCATACTGAAGAATTTTATAATAAATATTCAACCATTGTTACCAGACGAGGCCCAGCATTAATAAAACAATATATTTCACTTCCCCCTTTTCACCAATGAGAGGGTGTTTAGCTGTTCGAACTGTGAGTCATTCTGTTGCTAGTGGCATAAAGGTGCATGTTCATGTTCAATTTAATTCACTACCATCCTCTGAAACTATTAGAGCTGATTGGATTGAAAAATGTGACATAATATTTGACATCTTGAATTCCTCAAAATGTAGTATGACAAGCCCTAAGCAGTATAGAAAATACCTTTGCAGTGATTCTAATCATTTAGAAATATTGATAGAATTGAAAATATCTAAGGCAGATCATTGTGTTAAACATAGGTGGTAACAGTAAACACAACCCAATATATATTCAATGTTGGGTAGATAATATCACTGCTCTTAAGACTTTGTGGTCAGAATTGATGGAGCAATGGATTTTCAATTTCTCTTCACTAGAAGACTGATACAAGATTGTCTGGAAAATTCATTGGCCTTTGTCCGAGGTAAAGAGGGCAATAACACAGCTCCAGATGCACCTAATATTCACAGTGCAGTAAGAACTGTTAGACAAATAACTTACTATCCCTTTCACAAGAGAGCAATTGTGAGGCTGATGCTGCAGTATTCCTAAACAAGTACAGTTATTTGAAAATGAGTTACGCTGTGAATGAAAGATTAAATATTAATGATAAGAGACCTAATTTTAATGAAAAAATGAGATCATCGATTGTAATGTGCAAACTACACAGGCAAATGCAAACAATTATGTTATTGTTTGTGCAATAACAAGACTGCCACACAATGAGTGTGAAAATGTTTCGATGTCCCTTGACCTTAATTCCCATGACCCTGAAAACTTCCTCTTACTAGTGAAGGAATATGAACCAAGTAACATGATTTTCCCCAATGATTGTTCTCACATGTTGTGTTCTAAAATGTACAGTGTTTTTTAGACTAATCTAAATTAATTCATATATGAAAGCACTCAAGATGTAAATAACAAGTTAGCGAAGACCTTAATGAATGAATATGTTAGTGTAGAAGGTATGTGTGACAGTTGTTATTCCTCGTTGGCCCATAAATACTTTGCAGACCTCAATAAAGCTTTTGTAAATAAAACAAATGGTTTCTACGCATCTCAGCAGAAAAATAAAATGCCAAGTTACAGAAAGTAACACATATGTAATTTCATGTTCAAGTGCACTCAGATGTACATAATATAGTATATATAATTGTGGTATGTGCATGGTTGTCAGTACATATAGTTGCCTGGCCTGTAGTTGTATGCAAATTGTTACAGAAATTTGTCATGACTGAACTTCAATTTGAGGAAAATAGCATGTGTACAGTAGGAAAATATACTTTTGAATGTATATGACATATGTGAAAATTGTGGACAGTAGGCTAGGTATCTCATGAAAAATCCAGTATTTTTGGTCTAGTTGTAGCCCTAAAATTGATGTTACTTTTCATGCCTTATTTCGTGACTAATAAAATGTTATAACCGCAGATCAAACATTTTGTACTTGAAAAGCTGTTCCATAATTCGTCTAAAACTTACAACCAATACATTTTCGTGTACAGGTGAAATTTCGAGACGTCTGCTTCAGGTATTATGTCATAGCAGCCACAAGGAGCAGTCGACTGCGAGCCGCTAGATTGTGGTAGTGGCTGCACTTTGGAGAGTGTTTCTGCTATTATCTTTATAACCTACTTGGTGTGGCCATGTAATGCGTACAGAGGGCACTTCACATCACACCATCTGAAAACAGGCTGCGTGGTCGGTCCTAGAAACACCTTCAAGAAGACATGTGGGATGTTCTTCTTGTTTCAAATGATGCTCTTATAGAACCAAGTGAAGATTCGCTTGAAAAAAAAAAAAACAACAGACCCTGCTCCATTGCGGGACAAGCGCTAACAGGTATTACTTGCCCATGAAGTGTTCTGTAACAATCAGGATGTAACAACACAGTAAACTGTACTCTGGTCCGACATCAGTACCGTTAACACGTAGTAATACGAGCTTGTGTCATGAGCACGAATATCTTACTTATAGAGTTGGCAAGTAATTGAATTACTTGTAACGACTACTGTCTTAGTAACTTTTACTCTAAGTTACTTCTGAAAATAAAATTGTAATCGATAAATTGTAGTAATCGATCTACATCGCATCGGGAGCTTGGTAAATTTGGAGCCTCAACACTGGTTCATTAAGTCACAATTTTTCAGATTTAGTTAATCGTGAGACGATGGTGGTGAGTATTGTTCTAAGACGAAGTACAACTGGATAACCATCCTCTATTAACACTAATCAGAGGGAAAATGGAGGATAAGTGAAGGTATCGGCAAGAGAGAGGGAGAACGCTCAAACCGCGGAGGAGCCTTATACCAGACTCACCTAGCGGAACCGTGGTCACCAAACGACACTCCCCAGTTGACAGTCCTTGGTCTCCCTTAAAGTCACCTCATACAGCCCCCACGTCGTGGAGAATAGAGCCGGAATAAACACGTGACAGTGAACGGGTTAAGGCACTTCCACTCCCCTATTTGAATAAGTTACCCTGAAAACTCGTAAGTGACACTCTAATTTCTCTCGGGAACTATCATTTTGAATGTCTGTTTAGTCTAACGCAGTGCTGATAGCCACTGAATGTCCTTGTACTAAAAGGTACAAAACAGACAAATGAACTACCTTCTGGCATACCCATGTAAAAAACTCAGTGGTTCTCTGAAGACTCGCGTTCTACGATTATTGTAGCTTTACTGATTACATTTAGAAATTAATTTCTGCTCGGGTAACTAATTGAGCTCGATCACTTTTATTTTGCACTTTTCCCATCACAGCTTAGTTACAGCATGACTAAAATGTTTCCACAGAGCTAGTGACCACATAACTGTCGGGAGAAAATGGGATCAAACCCCACCTCAGCAAATCTGAATATTGATTTCTGTGGTTTCCTAATTCCACACCAGGCAAACTAAGGCCAGTGTAACTTCCTTCGCTATCTCATTGTCACCGTAAGACCTGTCCACATCAAATAGTGAACCTGCCACCTGGTGACTGCCCTAAATGCAGATCAGTGGCGACAGACTGAAAGTTGCACCCTCCTGTTCCAATACCACGGTTATTCATAAACGCATCAAGGAATCAAATGCGGCATTTCTTGAGGGAAGATTCGCAAAGGATTTGTTGGAAGTAAGAGCTAAAATGTTTAGATTGAAATGCATAATATCGCATAGTGCAACTAGTGACCCACTCAAGCTTCCTATGGGATCAATAGTTTCTTTGTAGCGACAGGCCTCTTATGTCATTGGGCGTTCTCCCCTGTGCATAGCTCAGTATGACAGCCGTCAACTCCCTCCTTTCAACTGTGTTATGTTCAAACCCATTCTGCCATTTCAATGAAACTACGGCAGCATAACATTTAGCTTGGGTTCGATTCCAGTTATGTGGTTAAAAAGTTATATGCGGCTCAATTGGGGGGTGCACCTCAAATTAGCTGCACTAATTCAGGGTGAGGACGCGAGTTTACTGAGCCAACAGCTTTTCAAACCAAATATTCAATGCAAAATATATCTTTATCGTCATAAGTTAATTGAGATCATTCATTATTATTTTGATAAATACTATGTAATTAATATCAAAATATGGTTTCTAATTTCAAGCCTGATTTTATACCCTTGTAAAATCACATTTCAAGCACTGGGATAAGTGGATCATTAGTCTGCCTTATTCACCGCTGACACAGTCACTTGCATCGATTCTCACTTTCACCCCAGTTTAAAAAGTAATTCAGATACTTCTGCAGGGATAAATGCAGGAACTACTGAAAGCACAAATGTAGTGGTGAAGAGTGAAATCATGAACATTTTAAGATGACTGATGTGCTTGTCATTTGTGTGATGGGAAAATTACGTACATTACTTCAAGTTTCCCATCTGTGCCACATCTGAAGGCCACCTACCTATGTGAGATCAAGCTACATATTTCATTGCCAGCTTCTTCAACGCTAACGTTCCTCGAGGTCACATACCTGGATGATCTATGGTGCTGACTATCCACACTGTCCTCAGCCTGTAGAACGGCTTCAGCCACGTAATTCGACGATACTGTTTATAACTTACTCAACTCCCAATTAGAGAGCGGCATATGGTCTGCACCCCTCGGGAACAAAGGAGGCAGAGAGCTGATAATTTAATCACAAGGAAGATGGGTCTGGGGCCAACACTAACTCATATTTAACAGTTTTATTACCTTGAAACAATTTATTTACATTGGTACAAGCCTTAGCATAGAATACCATTCGCTTCCAGGCAACGACACAACACAGAGCAGTTCCCGCCACCGTGGACATTCCTCTCTTTTCCGCCAATCCTCTCTCTCTGGAGAGGAGGTTTGTCTCTCATCTCGCAAGCCAGCTCTCTCTTCTCAACAACCTTCTCTCTGTCCTTACATGCTCTTTCCTTTTCCTCATCTCTCTTCTTACATGCTCTCCCCAAATTCTCTCTCCTTACGTGCTTTCTCCACATCCTTTGCTTTCTTCTCAAATGCCTCTTCCCATGAACTCGTGCTGTTCTCTGTCTCCTTAGGGGTTCTCACCAATTCTTCCACCACTCTGGTGTCATCTTCCAGCTGCAATTCCCTAATCTCCACATGTTCCGCCAGTGACCCATGGAGTGCCGCACACAGTCGCACCGAGTCTGGAACACACAATAACACCACAAATTAACAGATAATCCTCCTTAGAGCCGGTTTACATGGGATCATGTTAATGAAACTGGCCACCATGAGAATTACCTGAAAGGAAATTGATTAAGTTACGAAGTGCGGCAGATATGGCAAACCTATTACAATGTTCTAGAAACCTACTTCGTCAGCTGAGTGGCACTGTAGTCAGGTTGCCAACAAAGAAAGAAAGAAAGAAAGAATAAATTGCACGCTAAAAGGTTGATTTAAGCACTGAATTTATTTACAATGTAGAACCCTCACCTGTCATTTTGAATGCCACACGTTTTGTATTGAACTACCTGTATTTCTCAATGTTCACGGTTGAAATTTTACTTCTAGGATTGTCACGGCCTGTAAATTATCTATGATGTGAATTTTTGGAGATTTCTTTGCTGTGAGAGAAATTTATATTCTTCACTTTCTAATTTTAGTTTTAAAGTTAATATACCGGTATATTTAATTAAAAATTATATTATTCTGTCTTAGGTTTCTTGGCAGCTCAGATTGTCTACGGAATAGTTCATCCTTTCAAAGTAATAGCAACCCTCGATTACCTATTCAAAGAAATGTAAACAACTATAATTAATGCCAGACTCAGCTTGAGGTACTCTAGCCGCTAATACCACGGTCGGAAGCTAAGAGCTCATAACACCCCTTTTTTGTCGTTTCTTAAATCAGTATTCCATCACCCTCCTGCCTATGTTACATCACTCCACCGAGAGTCGCAAGTTAGGAAGTGCATCCGGTTAGAAGGATAGAACCTCGAATTGGGGTAATACGTGAAAAAAGCCCTAGCACAGCCTCCGCCGTGTTACTGTCATAAGAGCCCATGTATGCGCGTGCTTCTACTTACTTGTGTTAGGCCACTCACTTTTATCTATCCTATCCGACCTTCCTCGGTTAACTCTTGTTCTTTTCCGGCCCCCACGCTATTACGTTTACGAGGGCTAAGGAGTCTTTAATTTCCACGCCTTTCGTAGCTCTTGTCTTTCTTTGGCTGATACTTTGCGCGGTCGTTCCACTCCCCAAGACCTTATGTCGCTTTACAGCGTTAAGCCTCAATGAATAATGCACATTGTGTATTAAGACTTACACCATCTCCCTGTTACCGTGTCAAGTCCTAGGAGGTTAACGTGTGGTCAACGCGACGTTAGGCCTGCAGGAGCATCGAATGTGTAGTGTAGGTAGGTATTTCATTCCATATACGGGAATTCTGATAATACGCGAAATCCTGCAGAGCTAAATTCCGGCACTACATTATTTTTACTTATTATAGTGGGTATTCAGTACAAAGATAGTTTAGGTCTTCCTGCGTGATTGTACCTAAGTTGCGAACTTGCAGAAAAAATGAACTTTGTATTCCATGTGTCAAAAAATACATCCAAACTAGTCAAATTGCACGAGCAGTTATTTTTTTGCTGATATGTGCATCCTAGGTTCACCGTTTCTAGAATTTCCAAGATGCTTCCCAATATTACGCCCCCTATGAATAAATCATTTGTATTACACCATATCCCTAGTCCTATGTGTAGCCATCAGCTTCCACAAATCTCAGCATCAAAGTCGAATCTCAAACTTGAAACTGTAACGCCCTTGTAAAGTTAAGCCTGGCGTCAAACGCATGGGTTAACCTAGCACTTTTGACCATAATCACGTCAGCAATTAGATCTTGAGATGTTAACGCGTGGGTGAGGCGGGCTGATGTACTGGTCATCCTCCTGAGTTGTATCCCCGACCCCCAGAGTCTGTAGCTCCAGGACACTGCCCTTGAGGCGTTAGAGGTAGGATCCCTCGTTAAGTCCAATGGAAAAACCGACCCTGGAGGGTAAACAGAAGAAGAAGAAGAAGGAATTAAGGAACTGCCTCTATAAGGCTCTGTGTATGCCTATTTACCCCTGTGTCCTAGCAGAGCTCTCCCCTGAGTTAGCCCTCCCTATTAGTCACCCTTACGACTGGCAGTACACCACTGATGCAATTCTACCCCTCCACCTCACCTCATAAAAATGAGTATCTGTGTGGAGTGACGTCATCATAGAAGCAAGAGCTGTAGTGACGTCACCGCGAACAAGCTTTGACCTGTAGCTGAAGACTCCAAGTTCTCTCAAGTCAGGTGTCTTGGGTCATAACACACTGTCGCATTCCTTTACAACGCCAGATAGGAAAAATACAACTTAGCTCGCAAAGTCATTCTTTCTTTTTTCTGCTGACATGTACACGTCTCCACATTTACTGTAGTCAGTACATCTTCATCGTACACATATTTCAACCAGGGTGAGGATATTTGAAATGCACTTAAGCTCTTTCAGTTTTTGAGTTTATGTCAACTCCACGTTCGAATCCTTAGGAGTGACATTTACTCTGCTCACCTAGGGCTTAAGTGCCCCCTACAAGAGTTAGCTAAGGAGGTTAGATAGACGACAGCTTAGCACACAACATGCCTAGACTCAGATACAGACCCCCCGCGATTTCGCTAATGCAGACACAACAACAGCACAGGTTGCTCGGCTCCTACCTAAGGCAAGGGTGCCCCTGGAGGAGCTTTACTCTTATAGAACCCCAACATATCAGAATGAAGTGTCCTACAAGAGTTGGCCCAGGAGGTTAGATAGACAACAGCTTAGCACACAACATGTCTAGACTCAAATAAATACTCCTAGTTCACCAATGCAGACACAACAACAGCACAGGTTGCTCGGCTCTTACTAAAGGCAAGGCTGCCCCTGGAGTAGCTTTACTCTTTTAGAACTTCACCACATCAGAATAAAGTGTCCTACAAGCGTTGGCCAAGGGGGGTTAGATAGACAACAACTTAAAATACATCATGCCTAGACTGAGCTAAAGACCCCAGTTTGCTAACCCATGCTCTCTCAAGTCAGGCACCTCTTTTAGTAGCCTCTTTCGACAGTATTCCATAAGATAACAGCATCGTATTGTCTGAAGGTGTCAGAGGACGTAACGCGTGTCTAGTATCATAATCTCCAGAAATCCCTTCTACAGCTGTAGTATTGTATCCAAGGGACAAGCTAAACCTTGGTATAAAAACTCCTACTTTCAGCTGGAAATATATCACAGGCAATATGCTTCAATGTGGTAGCAAACACTTGTACTGAATTGTGGATTTGTGACAATTAGGCCTATATTCTACAGAGTGCTTGCGGTTACCCCGATAAGTCTTAAACTTATTACCATATTAAGAGTTCAATATTAATAGTTCATGGTATAGGTTACTGTAGTCACGTACTTCAACAGATGACTGGTCCTGAGTTCGGGATAGAAGTTGCTACAGAATAGGTGTGGCCACCTCAAGAACATTCCCTGTTAAAAGCCACTGCAGTGAGCTCAGAGTTTGATCAACGGCATTCTGTGAGAAAGAATTCCCAGACCACACTATCTTTTCATCGGTCTGTTTTCACATCGACTTTGCTGTATGGGAGTGAAAGCTGGGTGGATCTGGGGGTACATTGTTTATGAGATATAAGTAACAGACCTCAAAGGAGTGAGAATGAGTGCTGGTACAATCAGGTGGAAACAATGGCAGGAGGATATTCGGAATGAGGGTAGTTCAATTCCAATTCGTACAGTACAGCTGCTGATTTAGTGTGGCTTTGGTGGTGGGGTCATGTTTGGCGAGTGGCAATAGAGGGCAAGAGAAGTACAGGGAGGACCAATACGACGATGGTTAGACTCAGTTCTTAACGAGATAAAGATTAAAGCTAAGAAACTAAATGAACCACAGAGGGTTGCAGACTGAACGCAGTAGACGTGACATTTGTAAATTAAGAAGTACTTATAAGACACACTTTGACAGTAGTTTGTGTTTGTATCAAGCCTGTCCTTATTCCTCCTTCCAAGATGCGCAGGGATGAAATGACGCCAGACGCCGCTAGCTGCAGGAAAAGATGGCCGATACACAGCTTGGTCACGTGTCACAGCTTATCGCTTCTCTCTGAATACCTGATGTATTCAAACATGTGGAAAAAACAACTTCAGGATAAAAGAATTAACAAGTAGATTTTGAGATAAAATAAACAACACTGAAATTACAAACAAGTTGTAGTCTAAACTTCAAAACTTGGCCAAAATACTCTCAAGATTGCACAAATTACCTTTACTTCGCTGGCTGCATTGCTGCTAACTTCACTTCGCTTGCTACTACGCTACTGACTTTATACTGCCTCGCCGTACAACTGCTACCTTCGCTGATTCTCCTCACTTCTTCAACCTGGGAACCTCTATGTCACTACAACATCAGCCGTCTGGAATCATCTTATGATAAATGTGTTTTTGAACTTTCTACACTCGCCCTATAACAGATCAGCCCTCAGCTTGTACAAATCAGTTGAATTCTGACAGCGGTGTGGTTCTGCTTTCGGCGTATTTAAGTTGACTTAACATCTTTGCTACCTGGACTCTTGTTCAGCACGGCATGGGTGAGAAAAGGCTTGACATTTATATTTTGTTGTGAGCATTAAGTCCTTCATTTCATCAGCTCCGTTAGCCAATCATCTACGAGTGTACAGTAGCACAGTGATTGCAGGTGGTTAACGATCCTTTGCATTATTTTGGTTACGTAACTGCGTGTGGCCATGTGAAATATTTTTCTTTACTTATGCCATTTTCAACTACGCGGGACGGTTGCTTCGATTCATGTACCTCCCCGAGTTCCCCTTTTCCTTTTTCCAATGATGGGGTTCTTCCTTTTTAATGTTCGCCACTTCTTGTTATTGTTTACCTGAGATTTGGTGTCAGGATTATTTTCTTAAAGTAACTTCCACTGTTTTTATCTTTGCGACCATTCAAGTAATATGCGGCCGGTACACTGCACCTTGGTCAGTGATTCGTTTTATGAATGTTATTCCGTGTTGCTCACTTAACTTGGCCCACTGAACTGTGTATTTAATTCTTAGCATTAATACGTGTTATACGTTGAGTTGTTTGAAATAGATTTCTACAGTCTTTTGTCAATAATGTACTTTCCTGCGAAAACCTCTGGTTGCCGAAATGCTTCCACGAACCTAGTTAATTCCTATTATCATTGCTCTTTGGCGGTTGGACATTAGTTTCTGTATTGATGTTCGTGAGTATTATTATTATAGCCAACTCGCTTGAGTTAAAGTCAATTTACCACAGTCTATTAAACATTTGATACCTAACCTAACGCATAACAACCGGAACACATATCTATGTGTCCTGGTACAGCACATGTTCACTTTACAACGGTCCTTTGGAGATTGTTCAGTTACCCGGATCTTACACCTGTTGACGTCTACATATGGGATATGCTGAAAGCACGTGTTTTCCGCTATGTCTAGTAGTATACATGAAGACTGGGCTACATAGGAATGGGGTACAATTGGGAAGGGATGATATGGGGTTGTGTAAAAAGGTGGTCCAAAGTGTGAAAGACACTGAAGGACAAACGAACGAACAAAATGTACTAAATTATCTCAAGAGAATGAGTAAAATATGGCAATAAGGACTAAAATGTTAACAAAAAGGGAGATGAGAGGGATAAAGCTGTAAGACAAGAACACCCGGAAATTTGATGCATTAAATGCTATAAAGATATGGAAGCGGGTAATCTAGTAGAAGACTGTAAGGAGAAGAAGAAAGATCAGAGTGAAACATGGATGAAAAGGAGATGGGGAAAATCGAAAAGGAAGTTGAACTTAACGCTCTCGGTAAGGTAATAAACAGAGAATGAAGACACCAGCAAAACTATGTACTATTATTTTTAGAATATGGGAAAATAAATTAATAGAAGATTAAAGCGGAGGAGATACATGCAGCTAGTAGTAAGGTTGTGCATGCGGATGTATCTTAGACGCTATGACGTAGATAAAGTCTGGGAAGTACCTCAAATACTAAGTTTATATAATGACAAGCAAATGTACCCGTGCTTCGCTATAATATTCTACCCTGTATACGGATTTCTCCGTAAATTACTGTAAAGGCAGTTAGTAAGATTATACTAAATTGCATGTCTGTTAGCGAGTCCGAGAAAGAAAACAGGGAGGACACCATACGTTGTTTCCGATGTGAGGTAGGCATTGGTGAAATTTTCTTGATTATAGTAGGCCACCTTTCCTATCGCCAATCACAATCGAGTTCGGTAATTTCTACTATAATGACAGGCTCATTTGGCAACTGCCATTCACAGTAGAGATGGAGAGTTTTCATTATAAAGGCAGGCCCCTTTTCCTTATGCCAGTCACAATCGAGTTGGAGAGATTTCATAATAATCGAGAAATGTAGCGCTGCGTATCAGCAATCGAGACACGACAATAAATCATAGGACAAAAGTTGTAGATCTCTCCAAATTGAACGGCGATTGTGCTATCTGTTTTTAGTACGCCTTACCATATAGCCACCATCTACCCTGAAACGAAGGTCTGCACCGTTCAGGAAAGAAATATCAAATAAAGTCTGCGGTAAAATAAACAATACTGAAATTACAGACAAGCTACGAACATCAGGATTCGTCATTGTAACATGAAAGGTGACCACGGAGTCACATATCTATGCACCTTGGTCCTTTGGAGATTGTTCAGTTCTCCGGACGTCACACCTGTAGATGGCCACACATGGGGCATACTGAAAGAATTTGTTTCCCATTCAAGACGACTCTATCTGGAAATGTACATGAATTAAAAGATAAAACTGTCTGCTGCAACCAGTATTCACAAATATGTTCGACGATCTAAAGGAATCTTATGATCAATGCATGACGCATTAGGCCACACTTTTCACAGACTTGCACAGCAAAGTGCATACCAGTTCGTGCCAGTGCTTCAAAATTAACACATTGCGCACTGCCTACGCAAACATATGAGGAAACGGAATAAGCGAAGGAGACATCGGCCATTTATCCAACGAATATTTAGGGGCATTTTTACAATTCTCTACATGTCTTTAGAGGGAAGCTCCCATAGCCAGGATCTCAACTCCATTTTGCTAATTATTATGCTTCTCAGTGTTGCTGTTAATCTTCATACATCAACAGCGATTGCACTCAGACCGGCTACTTCATACCAGGGAAAGGCTGAGCATTGTAAGCTTCAGATTTTGCCAATGAAATCACGTGATTCCTACGGGAGAATATGAGGCATGTAGAGGCAATTGCTTATGGATATCTGTTATCCAAAGTGCTCCCTCTGTTTTCCCGTGTAAGCTGTCTTGTATATGACAACTATTTCCAGGTATTGGGGAGACTCACTTCACTTCATAACAAGCCTAATTTCTTATTAAAATCTCTACAATTATCATTATGAAGGATGCACACTGGTACCAGACATGCTTAAGGGAGAGTGTTTGCATATAAACCTGAACTTAAGGGTACATGTCTGTGAAGGACGATAATTTTAACTACAAATCACACACAAGATATCGTCAGTAATTTGCTTCATATAACCCTAAATTCACTGTACAAGGGGAATTAACCTTTTAGAACCATAAAATAACAAAGAAAAATTAATTAGTCGAGTATTTTAACAATTAACCTACTTTGTCCTTTGTATGTAATTTACTTTTTGGGAGTGTAGACAGTTTTTTAGGTACCTTTATCTCAGAAAATTATCAATAAAATCCACCATTTTTAAGTGTATACAGAGAATGTGTGTGTGCATAAAGTAGACCACTACGGAGAACATACAGAAAGAAATGAATTAGCAGCATTAATTAAAACGTGGCACATAAAAGTACAGCAATTTTTTGTTGGGTGTAGCTGAAGTCAAGTCCTAACTTTTTAAGATAGGTCCATGATTGTAGTCTACTTTTTTTCAATTATCGTACTGATTCTATGCACGAAGTTTCAGCCTTCTAGCTTGAGTACTTTTGGTCTATTAAATTAAATATGTCAGAAAACTAAACTTTCGGGAAATTGGACTTAAAGTTAAACTTTGCTTTTAATGAAAGTTGTGGCGTAACCTGATGTGTTTAATGTATTCCAGTCCCATAATCATCTCGTTTCAGAAGTTCTTCATCCTCTTTATTCCTCCTTATATTCCTTTTTCTGGTTCTTGCCTCCTTGGAAGTCACCCTGAACATTCTCTCTGCCTCGGCAACTATTCTGTCAATAGCAGTGAGGAGGTAGAGGAAGATCCATAATTGCACAGAAAGTTTGTATTGCTTTATACCCTTTGCCTGTACACCGCATGCCACAGGCTAGTCATGTGTTCATATTATAGAGCCTCTTGTCATTTACCCCTAAGTATATACAGATTCCACATGACCACAGACACTGCACATAATGATAAGTTTTGAGACTAAACTCTTTCTGCTATTTACATCTTCAAGCAGTTCAATACTACTTTCACTTTCACAACATTTACACTTTAAACACTTGTTCAGTAAACTGCACACAACACTCTGTTCAATTATCACAGACCCAGGATTAATGTTTGGAATCTTTTCTTCACGAAAGTTACTGCTGTATGAATCGTCCAAATATTTCAGTTAATTTTTTTGAAGCACTTGATTGCACCTTAAACTCACTCTCACCAGAACCATTGCTGGTATTGATTTGTGTTTCTTGCTCCTTAGATGTAAATCTATTTCCGTAGAACTTGCGCCTGCCAGCACCAAATTTCCTTGTCCTCGGCATATCTATGGAAATATTTGCTACTTATATTTTAAGAAAAACGGTTGTGATCAACACTATAGTTTATTTTTTTACTGATGTGGAGAAAGATGAACATCGTGCAGGTTAGCCAACTTTTGAAAGTGAAATTTACTATTTTTGCACAGAAATTACCTTTACTTCCCCCAAGTGACTTGTTCAGGAAATATTATGAAGTTTAAATACATTTGACATGTAAAGGGGCGTGGCAGAGTTCTGCAGATATTTAAGATTAGGGCTGTAAAAGGTCCTAAAACATTAATAACCTGTACTTATTGTATAAGGTTGGATTCAGGAAAGACTGGGGGATAGTAAAAGAGCAATTTTTTATATTAAAAAATCGCGTACATGTTCCCTTAAAATACTAACTATGATTACAAGTAAATAATACATAACAACAGTACGGCATAGACAAGGAGAATATTTGAGTGATATATGTAACATAAATATTACATACTTTCGTGATTTGTCTTGGTTGTGTCAGTGAGTTTACAGACGAGGAGGTGACAAGAGTAAGTTAATAAACATAATGAATTATTTTATATTTTATACCAGTTTATTGAGTTGAATTCTAAAAACTGACCACGTACGTCACAAAAATTTACTGTAAATTTATTTATACCTATTTCCTTATTTTAATTATATTCTGATACCTCAGGGAAGGTGATATTTAATAGTTACATTAAATTAAGTGAAAACTATAATCAATTCATTACATGAATTAGAACAAAAGGTAAGTCATACCTCCTGCAGTCCTGTACCTTAATTACTGTATCTTAATCTCCCTCATTGAGGCAAATGACAACAGCCCCACATTAAACCTTTGACGCCGACATCCATATATCATATACGACTCCTTTTCTACACACGCTGCCGACCTCCATACGAGGTATAGATATCTGCAGGCCCAACATCATTTGTTGTTGCTCTTAAAGTAATAAATGTTGTAGAGTAGGAAGTGGTATATCTTTGACGGTAAAGATCTCTACCTTCCTTGTATGTATGAATCATCCCAAATCAGTGTTTCTGTCCTTCTCTCTGAAGTATTTGAAATAGTCTGATCCCTATCCGCTTGAGAGCACGAAGTCGAATCTAGCAGATGTACGTTTCATCACGTAGATTGATAGTAGAAATCGCAATCTCTTCACTGATATGAATGTTGACATCACCTGGTGAATTCATATACCGTAATTCTTTCAGTGCCTTGAAATCTGCTATGACTCCTTGTTAGTTGAGAAAAAGGATATAGAGATAAACTACCCAATCAATTACAAAGTCAGTACGGACAATATGAACTGATTATCATAATTAATTGACCCGCTGCCAATTTGAAATGACATTGCGTGGAGCAGAAGGATGGCACAGTGCAGTTTGAATGAAAGGAAGTAATACAGGTTTAATAAATCAGACAATGACAGCACTACACCAGACTAAATTGAGCGAAGCGAGAATGGGCGTATTAACAAAAGATATGGGAGTGCATGGTGCGCGCAGCAATGTAACGGACGATGAAACACGCCAAAGTGAACTATTCGACCCATTAAGCTTGGATTGATGACAAATAAATCTTTGAACTATTGTTCTCAGTTCTTCCACTCAGTTACTGAGACAACGATTACCGTAGTTTTCACTCACTGTGAAACAACCCAGGCAAATACAAGAACGTCACTTTCATTCTGTACAAATGCGGAAGGTCCCTTCTCTATTACTAAACTATCAAGGTAAATACAAAATTAATGAAAACTACATTATTTTCAGTCTCTTCTGTAAACGTCTGAAAATAATCTGGACTAAACTGTATAAACTTCATGATCTGTATTGTCAGTGCTGAACTGTGCAAAGTGTAAGTCTTTGTTTTTTCCTCCTATTCAATACCTTGTTCAACCTCCTGAGCAGAACATTCTTTATGGACATTTGAGGTACAGCTTTTATTGTACTGAGTTTGAAATAATCTAGATATACGGTACGGTAGTATAAAAATTCACAATTATGGTACACTACATATTAACATTCACAACTTGTGGACCTAAATTTTGTTGATAAAACAAAAATTGCGTTTGGTTAACAATGGTCTGATGTTGCTAAACTAATTCTAAACTGAGTCTGATTCACATGAACAGATTACACACAAACTTAGCCACATATTAATACTTTGCTTACAGGCGGAATCATTATCATTGACAGTGCTCTATTAACTTGGATGAAACCTTCTCCATTATTCGGACGCTTTTAACCTTCAGAACGAGCATCAGTAACTATCTACAAGCACTCAAAAATGTGTTTATCAATAAAATGGTTCATGTTTGTGGGTTACTGTAGTCACGTCCTAGTTCGTGAACCATGGGCAACGGCTGAGTGGCCTAGTAAGTGGTCCTGAGAGTCGGGATACCAGTTGCTATGGAATGGGAGTGGGCATCTCGGACATATTCTGAGTCATGGCCCTCCTTCTGCTCAGGCGGCTAGGACTATACAATTCACCGGTGGTCCATAACCCGTTGGAGGAGAGATTCTCACTTGGACTATCTGCAAGTAGGGTAGCATCCTGCTTCATGAATTTACCCATCTCCGAACATTGTAAGCAAGCATATTCCAGCAACTCAAGGATTCCTATCTTTTTAATATGCATTGGACTTATTATAAATCTCTTTCAGAGAGTTATATTCTAACATAGTGCTGCACAATATTTCACATGGTATGTACTTTTACGAGACCGTACGTGTCTTTACATTGTTTAAATTCTTCGGTATTTGTGTTTTAATTTTGCTTTAGGCTGACGATGACCTAGTACTAGGTCGAAACTAGTCCCTAATCTTTTATGTAATTTAAACTATTTACATTTTGTATTGAAAAGGTGGACCCAAATCATACATTAATTTACTCTATTGTAATCACAGCTCAATACGGATCTATCACTGTGAAACTTATTTCATTTAATTAATGTACGAGTTTTCCGCGTGCGGCCAGTATCCAGTATTCGGGAGATAGCAGGATCGAACCCCACTGTCGGCGGCCCTGAAGATGGTTTTCCGTGGTTTCCCATTTTCACACCAGGCTGTACCTTAATTAAGGCCACGGCCGCTTACTTCCCACTCATAGCCCTTCCCTGTCCCATCGTCGCCATAAGACCTTTCTGTGTCGGTGCGACGTAAAGCAGCTAGCAAAAAAAAAAAAAAAAAAAATTCCGCGGATTTTTCGATGATACAGACCACTATCTGATCTGTAGTGAACTAAGTATCTCTAGGCCTAGGGTAGAGAAAGTGAAATCTGTCTGCAAACGAATAAGGGTAGAAAATCTACAGGACGAGGAAATTAGACAGAAGTACATGGATATGATTAGTGAGAAGTTTCGAACAGTAGACAGTAAGCAGGTTCAGGATATAGAAAGTGAATGGGTGGCATACAGAGATGCTGTAGTAGAAACAGCAAGGGAATTCCTAGGAACAACTGTGTGTAAAGATGGGAAAAGGCGAACATCTTGGTGGAATGATGAAGTGAGAGCAGCTTGTAAACGTAAAAAGAAGGCTTATCAGAAATGGCTCCAAACAAGGGCCGAGGCAGACAGGGATTTGTACGTAGATAAAAGAAACAGAGCGAAACAAATAGTTGTTGAAACCAAAAAGAAGTCATGGGAAGATTTTCGTAACAACCTGGAAATGCTAGGTCAAGCAGCAGGGAAACCTTTCTGGACAGTAATAAAGAATCTTAGGAAGGGATGGAAAAAGGAAATGAACAGTTTTGAGTAATTCAGGTGAACTCATAATAGATCCCAGGGAATCACTGGAGAGGTGGATGGAATATTTTGAAAATCTTCTCAATGTAAAAGGAAATCATCCTGGTGGTGTTGCGAACAGCCAAGCTCATGGGGAGGAGGAAAATTATGTTGGTGAAATTATGCTTGAGGAAGTGGAAAGGATGGTAAATAAACTCCATTGTCATAAAGCAGCAGGAATATGAAATTAGACCTGAAATGGTGAAGTATAGTGGGAAGGCAGGGATGAAATGGCTTCATAGAGTAGTCAAATTAGCATTGAATGTTGGTAAGGTACCTTCAGATTGGACAGAACAGTAATTGCACCTATCTATAAGCAAGGGAACAGGAAGGATTGCAACAACTATCGAGGTAACTCATTGATTAGTATACCAGGCAAAGTATTCACTGGCATCATGGAAGGGAGGGTGGGATCAGTCGTTGAGAGGAAGTTGGATGAAACCCAGTGTGGTTTCAGACCACAGAGAGGCTGTCAGGATCAGATTTTCAGTATGCGGCAGGTAATTGAATAATGCTACGAGAGGAATAGGTTCATGGTTCATGGTTGTGTGTTACTGCAATCACGTCCTAGTTCGTGAACCATGGGCAACGGATGAGTGGCCTAGTAAATGGTCCTGAGGGTCGGGATACCAGTTGCTATGGAATGGGAGTGGGCATCTCGGACATATTCTGAGTCGTGGCCCTCCTTGTGCTCAGGCGGCTAGGACTACACATTTCACGGGTGGTCCATAACCCGTTAGAGGAGAGATCCTCACTTGGACTATGTGCAAGTAGGGTAGCATCCTGCTTCATGAATTTACCGAGCTCAGAACATTTTAAGCAAGCCTCGGACCTATGGGAGTAACGGATTCCCACTCCCATTTGACAGGCGAGGGACTCTTTGGAAACAACTTGGCGAACGAAATGGAATTCGATGGGGACCTATCAATATTAATGGGGCTTATGGAAGAAAGAAAGTAGAACTGGCTGAATCAGCAAAGATGATGCATCTGGATGTGCTAGGAGTAAGTGATATTCGGGTAAGGGGAGATAACGAGGACGAAATAGGAGATTATAAAGTGTACTTGACGGGTGTTAGAAAGGGAAAGGCAGGGACTGGGGTAGGGCTGTTTATCAGGAATACCATTGCACGCAACATAGTTTCTGTTAGGCACATAAATGAGCGAATGATGTGGGTAGATTTGTCAGTTGGAGGAATGAGGACTAGAATTGTCTCAGTGTATTCACCATGTGAGGGTACAGATGAGGATGAAGTTGACAAGTTTTATGAAGCATTGAGTGACATTGTGGTCAGGGTCAACAGCAAGGACAGAATAGTGCTAATGGGCGATTTCAATGCGAGAGTTGGGAATAGAACTGAAGGATACGAAAGGGTGATTGGTAAGTGTGGGGAAGATATGGAAGCTAATGGGAATGGGAAGCGTTTGCTGGACTTCTGTGCTAGTATGGGTTTAGCAGTTACGAATACATTCTTCAAGCATAAGGCTGTTCACCGCTACACATGGGAGGCTAGGGGTACCAGATCCATAATAGACTATATCTTAACCGACTTCGAATTCAGGAAATCTGTTAGGAATGTACGAGTTTTCCGAGGATTTTTCGATGATACAGACCACTATCTGGTCTGTAGTGAACTAAGTATCTCTAGGCCTAGGGTAGAGAAAGTGAATTCTGTCTGCAAACGAATAAGGGTAGAAAATCTCCAGGACGAGGAAATTAGATAGGAGTACATGGATATGATTAGTGAGAAGTTTCGAACAGTAGACAGTAAGCAGGTTCAGGATATAGAAAGTGAATGGGTGGCATACAGAGATGCTGTAGTAGAAACAGCAAGGGAATGCCTAGGAACAACTGTGTGTAAAGATGAGAAAAGGCGAACATCTTGGTGGAATGATGAAGTGAGAGCAGCTTGTAAACGTAAAAAGAAGGCTTATCAGAAATGGCTCCAAACAAGGACCGAGGCAGACAGGGATTTGTACGTAGATGAAAGAAACAGGGCGAAACAAATAGTTGTTGAATCCAAAAAGAAGTCGTGGGAAGATTTTGGTAATAACCTGGAAATACTAGGCCGAGCAGCAGGGAAACCTTTCTGGACAGTAATAAAGAATCTTAGGAAGGGAGGAAAAAAGGAAATGAACAGTGTTTTGAGTAATTCAGGTGAACTCATAATAGATCCCAGGGAATCCTTGGAGAGGTGGAGGGAATATTTTGACCATCTTCTCAATGTATATGGAAACCATCCTGGTGGTGTTGCGAACAGCCAAGCTCATGGGGAGGAGGAAAATGATGTTGGTGAAATTACGCTTGAGGAAGTGGAAAGGATGGTAAATTAACTCCATTGTCATAAAGCAGCAGGAATAGATGAAATTAGATCTGAAATGGTGAAGTATAGTGGGAAGGCAGGGATGAAATGGCTTCATAGAATAGTAAAATTAGCACGGAGTGTTGGTAAGGTACCTTCAGATTGGACAAAAGCAGTAATTGCACCTATGTATAAGCAAGGGAACAGGAAGGATTGCAACAACTACCGAGGTATCTCACTGATTAGTATACCAGGCAAAGTATTCACTGGCATCTTGGAAGGGAGAGTGCGGTCAGTCGTTGAGAGGAAGTTGGATGAAAACCAGTGTGGTTTCAGACCACAGAGAGGCTGTCAGGATCAGATTTTTAGTATGCGTCAGGTAATTGAAGAATGCTACGAGAGAAATAGGCAGTTGTATTTATGTTTAGTATATCTAGAGAAATCCTATGACAGGGTACCGAGGTAAAAGTTGTTCGCCATACTGGGGGACTATGGAATTAAAGGTAGATTATTAAAATCAATCAAAGGCATTTTTGTTTTTTGCTAGTTGCTTTACGTCGCACCGACACAGATAGGTCTTATGGCGACGATGGGACAGGGAATGGCTAGGAGTGGGAAGGAAGCGGCCGTGGCCTTAATTAAGGTACAGCCCCAGCATTTGCCTGGTGTGAAAATGGGAAACCACGGAAAACCATTTTCAGGGCTGCCGATAGTGGGGTTCGAACCTACTATCTCCCGAATACTGGATACTGGCCGCACTTAAGCGACTGCAGCTATCGAGCTCGGTCAAAGGCATTTATGTTGACAATTGGGCTTCAGTGAGAATTGATGGGAGAATGAGTTCTTGGTTCAGGGTACTTACAGGGGTTAGACAAGGCTGTAATCTTTCACCTTTGTTGTTCGTAGTTTACATGGATCATCTGCTGAAAGGTATAAAATGGCAGGGTAGGATTCAATTAGGTGGAAATGTAGTAAGCAGGATGGCCTGCGCTGACGACTTGGTCTTAATGGCAGATTGTGCCGAAAGCCTGCAGTCTAATATCTTGGAACTTGAAAATAGGTGCATTGAGTAATTAGCCTGTCAAAGACTAAATTGATGTCAGTAGGTGAGAAATTCAACAGAATTGAATGTCAGATTGGTGATACAAACCTAGAACATGTTGATAATTTCAAGTATTTAGTTTGTGTGTTCTCACAGGATGGTAATATAGTAAGTGAGATTGAATCAAGGTGTCGTAAAGCAAATGCAGTGAGCTCGCAGTTGCGATCGACAGGATTCTGTAAGAAGGAAGTCAGCTCTCGGACGAAACTATCTTTACATCGGTCTGTTTTCAGACCAACTTTGCTTTACGGGAGCGAAAGTTGGGTGGACTCAGGATATGTTATTCATAAGTTAGAAGTAACAGACATGAAAGTAGCAAGAATGATTGCTGGTACAAACAGGTGGGAACAATGGCAGAAGGGTACTCGGAATGAGGAGATAAAGGCTAATTTAGGAATGAACTCGATGGATGAAGCTGTACCCATAAACCGGCTTCGGTGATGGGGTCATGTGAGGCGAATGGAGGAGGATAGGTTACCTAGGAGAGTAATGGACTCTGTTATGGAGGGTAAGAGAAGTAGAGGTAGACCAAGACGACGATGGTTAGACTCGGTTTCTGACGATTTAGAGATAAGATGTATAGAATTAAATGAGGCCACAACACTAGTTGCAAATCGAGGATTGTGGCGACGTTTAGTAAATTCACAGAGGCTTGCATACTGAACGCTGAAAGGCATAACAGTCTATAATGATAATGTATGTATGTATATATGTATGTATGTATGTATGTATGTATGTATGTATGTATGTATGTATGTATGTATGTATGTATGTATGTATGAGGAATAGGCAGTTGCGTTTATGTTTCGTAGATCTAGAGAAAGCATATGACAGGGTACCGAGAGAAAAGATGTTCGCCATACTGCGCGACTGTGCAATTAAAGGTAGATTATTAAAATCAATCAAAGCTATTTATGTTGACAATTGGGCTTCAGTGAGAATTGATGGTAGAATGAGTTCTTGGTTCAGGGTACTTACAGGGGTTAGACAAGGCTGTAATATTTCACCTTTGCTGTTCGTAGTTTACATGGGTCATCTGCTGAAAGGTATAAAATGGCAGGGAGGGATTCAGTTAGGTGGAAATGTAATAAGCAGTCTGGCCTATGCTGACAACTTGGTCTTAATGGCAGATTGTGCCGAAAGCCTGCAGTCTAATATCTTGGAACTTGAAAATAGGTTCAATGAGTATGGTATGAAAATTAGCCTCTGGAAGGCTAAATTGACGTAAGTAGTTAAGAAATTCAACAGAATTGAATGTCAGATTGGTGATACAAAGCTAGAACAGGTCGATAATTTCAAGTATTTAGTTTGTGTGTTCTCCCAGGATGGTAATATAGTAAGTGAGACTGAATCAAGGTGTTGTAAAGCTAATGCAGTGAGCTCGCAGTTGCGATCAACAGTATTCGGTAAGAAGGAAGTCGTCTCCCAGACGAAACAATCTTTACATCGGTCTGTTTTCAGACCAACTTTGCTTTACGGGAGTGAAAGCTGGGTGGACTCCGGATATCTTATTCATAAGTCTGAAGTAACAGACATGAAAGTAGCAAGAATGAGTGCTGGTACAAACACGTGGGAACAATGGCAGGATGGTACTCGGAATGAGGAGATAAAGGCTAATTTAGGAATGAACTCGATGGATGAAGCTGTACGCATAAACCGGTTTTGGTGGTGGGGTCATATGAGGCGAATGGAGGAGGGTAGATTACCTAGCAGAATAATGAACTCTGCTATGGAGGTTAAGAGAAGTAGAGGTAAACCAAGACGACGATGGTTAGACTCGGTTTCTAGCGATTTAAAGATGAGGTATAGAACTAAATGAGGCCACAACTCTAGTAGCAAATCGAGGATATTGGCGACGTTTAGTAAATTCACAGAGGCTTGCAGACTGAACGCTCAAAGGCATAACAGTCGATAATGATAATGTATGTATGTCTATATATATAAAAGCAAGTCGGTCTGGAGCGATGTATATATAAATATTTAAAAATGAAATAAGTCGTGAATTAATGAGGCACTTCCAGAAATCTCAGAAATTTGAAACTTGGTACGGGAGAAGCTGATGACCCGAGGATCCCTAGAAAAATCGAAAATTCTAAAAATTTCCTGAAGGGTTGCACGTGGGGGACTCAAATTTTTGGCTCAGCATAAGAACGCAGTCGTATAATCTATCCAAAGCGACAATCTATTGGTTTCGTTTGCTTAAAATTTTTCAGGAATTTCCTAATTTTTACCCCCGTCCCCCAAATCAAGATGGCGGCACAACCTGTCAGACGAGGTAGAAAATTGAAATTTGGTGAAATTAATAGCTCTTGGTCCCCAACCGACGGAAAAATTCCAAGATGTTCAAATTTTTTACCTTTTACCCTTAAAGATATCGAAATATGGGGGCAATTTTAATGACTGTGCAGAGCTATTTTTTTGGCTAAACGGTAAGTCGTTTCATAGCACGGATGGCACAATCTCCCTTCAATTCGGAGTGATCCACAACTTTCGTCCTATGACATTTTGTCGTATCTCTCTCCCTATACGTTAGATTTGGCCGTATTTCTGAATTGTTCGTAAATTTGGTGATTTTTACAAGTATATTTCATTGTTTGACAGACTTATAGGAAAGATTGGATTATCAAATTCTTCACGTATATTGGCCCACCCAGTAGCCGTATTTGTGCCAAATTGTATGTTTTGAGCTGTCACATATCTGAAAGGTAATTCTATATATGAAAAGCTTACACCAATTTCACCCTATTCTTCTTTTCTAACACAATCTTACCATAAGACCACCCATTTAGATCGCTAAATGTGGCCAGAAAATGCGCCTTATCGTACAATCCGTTTTTCGATTTGACGTACCGTTTAGCAACAGTAATTCTGTAACGGAAGTTAAACATCCATATACTTCCGTAAGACGACTATATTCTTTCATTGACGTCGATTTGTAGCTATGTAGAAAGTGTTTGTCTGCCATTGTTATTAAATACTTTGCAAATCCATAGTGACTGTCAGAAGGAGGGCGTCTGCAATTGTTGACAGGCAGTAAGAATGGGGTCATCCTCCATCTCCTGTGCACTATTTTAATGCATTATTCCCTTTTTAATTCGACTAGCAGAAGAGACGGGAACGCGCAATGTTTTTCAAATATCTTTTACCCGATCCTGTTTGTCAGTAGGCAAGGGTGTCTTCCATTATAAACAAATTTACCCATCTAAAATGTGACTGACGTTAGGCATAGTGGCCTGCTATTATAATGGAAACTCACCAACTCGGTGAGACTGGCAGTAAGCCGACTGGCATTAGAAAATGCGTCTGGCATGATAATGATAAGAACGCAACTAACCTTTTGACTGGCAGTAGGGAAGGTCCTTGCAAATATAATAAAAGTTCCTCAACTGTAATCTATCTGAAAGTAGGAAATGGGGTCTGCCATTGTAATGAAACCCCCCCAAATCTATTTTGGCCGCGCACTAGGCAATGGGGCCTGCCGTTCAATGAAAATTACCAAATTCTTTGTAAATTGCAGTAGACAAGTCGACTTGCCGTTATCATCGCAATTCCGCTAATCACACTTACATTGGAAACAACGTCTGTTGATTTCACAATGCTTTTTCTCGGATAAAGCTGAGACACGTCCAATTTAAAAATCTTATTCACTTCATGTGCAGTAATTTACTTCGATATCCGTATACAATGTAGAGTACCGTAGCGAAGCACGGGTACATTTGCTAGTATGTATGCAATAAAATCAAGTATACACGCAAGAGAAGAGAATACTTCTCAAACAACTGTTCTGAACAAACTGAATTTACTCTGAGAATACACAGCAATCTTACTATACATAAAAATGGATGTATGTATGTATGTAAATGACACTTCCCCTCCTAAACCACCGGAGCAATTTCAATCAAATTTTGAAAACTTATTACTTGCTATCCGGAGACGAGCACTGTGGGGTTAAGCCACCTCTAGCCCCCTTAGGAGTGGGGGTTAGGGGGATTAGGTAAAAACAAATCGAAAATAGTGTCGAATCCATAGTTGTCGGTGTCGCTGAGAGGAATAGTGAGACTCCGGTTATTTTATAAGTCGAAGTTCATCCCCCTTTGGGATCGGGGCGAAGGGGGAGTGATATATAAAATTAATCGAAAATAGTGTCGAAAGCATAGTTTTCGATTTCACCGAGGTGAATTGTACACTTCGAAATTTTAGTATCAGGAGACAAACCACGTGTGGGTAGGACACCCCAGGAACCCTTAGGGGTGGGAGGGCGAGGGGGCTGAGATATAAAAATCATCGAAAGCAGTGTCGAATCCATACTTTTCGGGGTCGCTGAGATGAATAGTAACACTCCCGATTTTTTTAAAACTCAAAGTTTAACCCCCTTTAAGGGGAGGGGAGTGAGATATAATAATAATGGAATATACTGCCTAATCCATAGTTTTCCGGGTCGCTGAGATGAGTAGTAACATTCCGGATTTTTAAAGTCCAGCCACAGCCCCATTTGGCATAGAGGCTGAGAAAGGGCGAAAAAATGAATTGTCAAGAATGCCCAAGGTAATAGAAGTGTGTATGTTCCAGTATGACTTACTGCCTGGAAAACATACTGTGGGAGTAAGACGCCCCTAGAACCACTTCAGAAGCGGGTGAAATATATAATCCAAATAAATAAATAGAAGTCAGTTTGGCGCGATCTATATATACTGTACCACACATATTTAAATTAAGGCATAAAAATGAAAAGAGACGCGAATTAATGAGACCATTCTAGGCATCCTAGAAACTTAAAACTTGGTACCAGACAACCTGATGACTTCAGGATCCCTAGAAAAGTCTAAAATTCTCAAAATTCTCTAAGAGGGACACGTTGGGAGTTTCAAATATGCATAAGAACACACTCGGTGATATATATCCAGAACGATAACCTATAGGTTTCATGGGCTTAAAAGTTTCCTGAAAGTCCTAATTTTTTACCCCTCCTCCATATCAAGATGGCAGCACAATCTCCCAGACGAGTTAGAAAATATAAATTGGCAAAATTATAGCTTTTTGCTTGTAACCGACGGAAAATTTACGAGATGTTTAAAAAAAATATTTTTTACCCCCAAAAAATATTGAAATATGGAGGCAATTTTAATGGCGGTGGGGACCTTCCTTTCGAGGTATTTGGTGGCTAAACGGTAAGTCGTATCACAAAACGGATGGCACAATCTCCGTTCAATTTGGAGTGATATACAACTTCGGTCCTATGACTTTTTGTCGTATCTCTATTCCTTATGATACATTTGGCTCTATTTCTGGATTTACCTAAATTTTGCACTTTGTACACGTATAATTGATGGTTTGAGTCACTTATAGGAAAGATGGGATCATCAAATTCTACACGAATATTAGCCCACCCAGCCAAATTCTATGTTTGAAGCTGTTGCATAAGTATCTGAAATGTAATTCACTGTGTGAATACCTTACACAAATTTCACCCTATTCAACGTTTCTAAAATAATCTTGCCTTTAAATAGATGAGATACGAGGAAATATCATAGGGCCAGCCATTTAGATAGCTAAATGAGGCCAGGGTCGTCTTATTATACAATTCGTTTTTCAATATGAATGCACCGTTTAGCAGCAGTTATTCTGTAAATGAAGGTGAACATGCATTTACTTCCGTATGCCGATCTTCATTTATTAATTTAAGTCGATTTGTAGCGATCCAGCGATGTGTCTTACATTGTAATTAATACTTTACAAATCAATAGTGACTCTCAGCAGGAGGGCGTCTGCTGTTGTAATCAGTACTCCCCACATCGACTTATATAGCAATAGGAAGGGGTAGTTCTCCAACGCCTGTGTACCATTGTAATGCATAATTCCCTTCTTGATTTGACTAGCAGAAGGCAAGGGAGCGTGCATTTTTTTACACTCTTTTACCTGATTCGCTTTATCATTAGATATAGGTGCCCCCAGTTATAAACAAATTTTCCTATCAAAATGTGATTAACGTTACGCATAGTGAATTGCGGCAGACAAGTGGACCTGTCGTTATCATCACAACTCTGCAACTCGCACTTCACATTGGAAACAACGTTTGCGAACCTCCCTATGCTTTTCTCGGATAACGCCAAGAGACATGCAACTAAATTTTTTTATTCCCTTCATGTACAGCAATTTACTTCGTTATCCGTATACATTCTAAAATACCGTAGCGAAGCACGGGTACATTTGCTAGTTTAGTATAAATTTTGGCATGATGATCATATGATTTTAATACTTTTAATGGGAACGGATACTCAGTATGTTAACAACCACTTTTACTGAATTGTGGGCTTGTGAAAATTAGGCCTAAGTCTTAAACCTGTTACCATGGTATAAAATTGTATGTTAATAACAGTTCGTGGTGTAGGTTACTGTAGTCAGTTTGTGAATCAGGAACAACAGCTGAATGACCTGGTAAATGGAACTGAGACTCTGGATACCAGTTGCTATAGAATAGGAGTGGACATCTCGAGAAAACTGTGAGTTACGGCCCTGCTTGTGAAAAGTTACTGCAAGTAGCTCGCAGTTGTGAGACAGTATCTCTACATCGGTCAGTTTTCAGAGGAACATTGCTGCAAAGGAGTGAAATTTGTGGAAGTGGGATATCTTATTCATGAGTTTTAAGTAACAGACATGAACAGAGTGAGAATGATTGCTGGTACAAACAGGTGGGGACAATGGCAGGAGATTATTCAGAACGACGGGAGATAAAGGCCAAGTTATGAATGAACTCATTCGATAAATGTGTAAACGTGACTATTTTTGGGATCATGTAAGGCGAATGGAGGATGATGTGTTACCGAGGGGAATAATGGACTCAGCCATAGAGGGTAAGTGAAGTAGCAGACTAAGACGACGATGGTTAGACTCAGTTTCTAAGGAGGTAAACATTAAAGGTATGAAATTTAATGAGGACACGAAGCCTTACAGACTTACCTTATCACTCCTTCCAAGTTATACGGAGAAGAGAGAGTGTGACAAGCTGCAGGAAGTGATGGCCGATACACAGCTAGGTCACGTGTTACAGAGCTAATTGCTTCTCTCGCAATAACTGTTACATTCACAAGTACGTAGACTTGTGTAAAAAACCCTATAAGATGAACGTGTGGATCAGTCTCTATCACTTGGTAGACAACTTCAGACGTAAAAGAACTAACAAATACATTTTGAGATGAAAGAAACAAACAATGCTGAAATTACAAACAAGCTATGAACATCAGGTTTGTCATTGTAACATGAAGGGTGTCCAGGGAGTCACGTGTCAATGTGCCTTGGTACAGCACGTGTTACCTCACAATGGTCCTTTGTTCGGTACTCCGGATCTCACAACTGTAGATACATACATATCGGACGTACCGAAAGAATTTGTTTAGCAGTCAGACGACTCAGAGTGCACATGAATTACGAGAGAAGACTGTCTGCAGCAACCAGTGTTCAAACAGATGTTCCACAATCTACAGGAATCTTAGAAACAAGGCGTGTTGCATTGTGCCGCACATTTTGACCTACTTGCACAGCGAAGTGTATATCAGTCCGTGCCAGTGTTCCAAAATGAAGTAACAGCTGTTCAGTGTCTATCCAAACATATGAGGAGGTGGAATTAGCGAAGGAGACTTTTTCGGATACATCAGCGAGTTGTCCAACGAACTGTTAAGGGTGTTTTTACACTGCTCTATAAGCCTTCATTGGAAAGCTGCCATAACCAGGGTCTCATCTCTACTTTGCAAATTAACATGTCTCTCAGCATTGCTGTTCATTTTGATACAGCAACAGCAACTGCGCTCAGACCAGCTACACCATGCCATGGAAACTCCGAGCTTTGTATGTTTCAATTTGTACCAATGAAATCATGTGATCGCTATCAGACGAGCAGAGACACAAAGAGACAAAAGCCCGTGGATATCTCTGATCCACCATGATCCTTCTGTTTATCAGTGTAAGCTGTCATGTATACGGGAACTATTGCCAGCGGAGATCGGTTTCATTAAATAACGAGCTTCACCTCTTCTCAAAATCTCTATGAAGCATGTACACTGGCACGAGTTTGCCGAAGGGAGAATTTTTACTTATAAAATTTACAGGTAAATTACACATAATATTGGTATGATATGGAAAAGGAGGACATTTGAGTGATACATGTTACATATATATTACATACCTTCATGATTTTTCTTGTTTGTGGCACTGAATCCGTAGACGAGGGTATGGAAATGTAAGTTAAGACAATAAACTTCATGATTGATTGTATTCTACCATACGAGATTATTGAATAGACTTCTAAAAACTCACAATGTATGTCATATTAATTTAAGTTAATTTGTTCATACAGATTTCTTTATTCCAAACACATTTTTGATACTGTGGGAAAGATTACTTCATTAATTAAACTAAGTTAACGTAGAAATTATAATCAATTCATTTTGAAAATTACAACAAAAGTTGAACCACACCTAAAGTACCCACTTCCTGCCGTCTTGTTTTCTAAAACCGGATAATTCACAGTTAACTTTCAGGATTCCAAGAGAATAATATGGGGGAAATACAAAGAGTAAGGAGCCAAGCTCAGACAGCCTATGAACAAATGAGCCCTTAAAGCAGCGTTATTCAGTATAACAAACGTAAATTATAAGCCGTGGTTCAGCTTCTTACTGTGTTGCAAACTTACTAAAGGACAACACTCATTCTGCTCCAACTACATACCATTCATACAAGAACTGAGATGATATGCCATCTGGAGAAACACAATTTATGAAGCAACTTGTGCTAAATCCAATACAGCCAATATTTACTGGTAGGCTGAATGGCATCCTCGATCAATGTTGTGTGAAGAACACTTAAGGAGATCCCGATCATCTTCCTTCCGACGAAAGGCACAGGATAATTTACAACAACAAGATGAATGGGTTTATTTTATACAGCCTAATGAATATATTAAGATGGTTATGTGTAAACACATCTCCATTTCCACCATTCAGGAACAGGTACAATATTGCGTGGCTCGAACAGTGGCAAAACAAGGCTGCCAACTTAGGAATCTTTACAAGACCATTTGGCTGGATGGGTTAGGTCCGGATGGTGAGAAAAGCTTAGGGATGACTACTCACCAAGGCGATCTGGGGAGGGGGTGGGGGGCATATCACTAGTTTAAAGCCGGGAAGCTGCCCCCAGGATTCTAGTACCCTACGTTACATCACCACTGGTCTGGATAGTGACAAGACCACTAGTCTGCCTAATGACAAGACCACTGGTCTGCCTAGTGACAAGACCACTGGTTTGGATGGGTAGGGTCCGGGCAGTCATCAAACCATTGGGATGGAGTCCTCCATAATTTCTGAAAATTGTCACCTCCACTTTTCAACACATTTTCCGACAAGCCTGCTATGTCGTTCTACATTTGTTGTTGTTTTTGTTTGAGTCATCAGCCCATACACTGGTTTGATGCAGAACTCCATGCCATCCTATTCTGTACCAAACTTCTAATTGTACATACCTGCTTCACCCTACTTCTGCTCTAATCTGCCTCTCATATTCACACCTTGGCCTACCCCTACCGTTCTTACTGGCTACACATGCTGAACAAGTGCTGGGTGTCTATCATTTTATCTCTCCCTCTCATCAAATTTAGCCAAATCGATCTCCTCTCACCAATTCGATTTAGGATGATGATGTTAGTCTCTTACGTATCTTATTGCTTTTGGTGAAGGGAGTGATAACCTTAAGAGCTACAGATTTATGTCGGTTTCAAACAACAGGTACACGATTTTTCATTTCATAATTCTTACCATGCTCCACAGAGATTCATAGCTCGGAAATTTTGGTTAAGAACCCAGTGACTGTATCAACCTTTAAAACCCATCCCGCTGACCTAGAAAGTGTGCATCGTCTAATTCCCTTCAAAAGTGAAGGAAAAAGCTACACTGCGAATCAAGATTGAGGCGGTGTATTAGTCTACATTACATTTGGAGTAACAAATTGTGAAGCAGGTTCTCAACGAGTTATCAAAAAGGAATCATTCAGGAAAATGCATTTCTCTTTGTGGAATGACGAAGCTGAAATCCTTTCTTAATCTGTCAAAGCCCAATGTCACCTACAGGTGAGACCTAATATTAATAAAATTCTGTTTGAACTTCTCTGCCTGTTGGAAGTACTCAAAGAAAGGTCTTGGGATTTGAAATGGAACATTTTAAATTCGCAACCTGCACTGGTCAGTCAGCTCACGCTCAAGTACAAGATATAACAGACTGGATTGAAGAGGAGAAGCAACTGCGCGTTATTATGTCATGGAAAGCGTGTGATAAAATGTAATTATATTTTGCAGTTTATGCTTGTATATTGCTTAAAGGGTCAGAAATGAAAGTGATACATTCTTAAGCATAATATTATATAATTTAAACATGTGTTTCTGACATGAAAGGCATGATGTTACCTATATGTGCCATTGGTCACATAAAGTAGGCACTTTTGTCCAGTTTCAGTTGTGAATAGTATCTGATATTCACTTCATGTTTTCTCTCCCTTTTCAGTCTGACATTGAATGAGGCACTAGAAATGTTGGAAGATCTATAGATGATATTACTATGTTTCTACAAAATGACAGGTATATTACAGATGAGAGAAGTGGCGATGAGGCAACTAATTCTGTCGATCTCAATCCCCTTCCCGGTAGAACGTTGAGATTGACAGTGGAAATAAATATATCAGCAGATGATGGTACGCCGGTACCTTCTAATGAAATGAAGCAGGCGCCTGGTTTTTCTGGGGCAAATAAACGAGCACCTTCTAAGGAAAAATACAACAAGTTGTGGGCAGCTACGGAGGAGAATTTTATTTTCCGATTGGGTGAGGGACGGGCATGAGGAACCTTCAGAATATGACGGACCGCAACTGTCTCCAGTTCAGTGTTTTGAGTTACTGTTCATTGCAGAAGAAGAATCTCATTTTTTTTTGCTAGGGGCTTTACGTCGCACCGACACACATAGGTCTTATGGCGACGATGGGATGGGAAAGGCCTAGGAGTTGGAAGGAAGCGGCCGTGGCCTTAATTAAGGTACAGCCCCAGCATTTGCCTGGTGTGAAAATGGGAAACCACGGAAAACCATCTTCAGGGCTGCCGATAGTGGGATTCGAACCTACTATCTCCCGGATGCAAGCTCACAGCCGCGCGCCTCTACGCGCACGGCCAACTCGCCCGGTAAGAATCTCATTGTGAAAATGTCAAAACTATACGTTGTGCACAGGAACCATATGTTAGACATAAATTCAGATGGCATAAGGTTTTATATCACTGTACTATTTTTGACTGGCAAAACGCATCTGGAAAACATACGAACTTAGCAAGGTACAAAGATACTTCAAATTTCTTAATCAAAACTTAGGGCAGCAATTTGAGGGAATCGGTTCAAGTGATCTTGCAGTGGATGAAGCTGTGGTTTCCTATTACAGCCGTCACAGCACCAAGCAAGGTGAAACCTCTAAGGTTCGGACGTAAACTGTGATCAATTCCTACGCGATTTGCTTACCTCGTAGCCTTTGACCCTTACCAAGGATCTAAACCGGCCCAGCAGCCGCGACAGTCCAATATGCGTTAGGAGCAGCAGCTGTCTTCACAATTGAAAGTAGGCTACCAGCAGGCTGCAAACTGTAACTATACAGACCAATGTAATCTACAGGTGGCATCCCTGTATTTTTTTTGTGTGGAACACTTTTCCTCTAGATTTCTAGTTTTGCTTTGTTTTTCGTAATGTAGCTAACATAATCTAAAATGAAATACATAGATCAATTTCGTACATTGTGTGGGCATTGGCAGATTAAACTGGTGTGTGTGTGGTGTGGTAACCATCGCAGACATGCTTAGCAGATGAAGATAAAGAAATCTCAGCCGTAATCAACCCTTTTGGACTATTTCAATTCAACTACATGTCGTATGGTCTTAAAAGAAATCACATTTATTGTAATGTTTTGAGAAGACTGAGAACGAATATGGTTGGGATGATGTAACAATAAGGGAGTGTTTTGGTTTAAAATATTACTTTAACAATTCAGAATATTTTTTTCTGGAATCCTTCTTTGAGACTATAAAATATATTTATTTTGTATAACACGATTGCGATGCAGAGTGCCAAAGCAGTTAACATACCCAATGCACTACAACATTCTGAATCAGCTGTTTCATAAATAAGAGAAAATAATGAAAGGTATCAGATAGATGATGATGAATGTTCTACCCCAGCAACAAAAATCTCTAAACACAGTTCTGGTTTAAATCTGATTGTAGATGCCCACGAAGTGTGGGATATAGTGATCAATCAAGTGATAGACCGATTACCACAGTCTCATACATTAAGTAGTTTCGTAATTTTGTTCCCAAAAGTTTGCTACGTTCAGAGAAATTTTCCCAACGAATTTAGTCAATACTTTTTCCTTAAGTTTCAGTCCATTTGTCTACCAAGATAAATTGAGAAATGAACTTTCAGTGATTTATGGCAATTATAATTTAAGGATATTTCCTTCTGCCTGTGATTCGTTCACAATCTTCATGAAGCATTCCTCCGAGGAATCGTTCTCTGAGGAACACAAAACTCTACAAATTGCACTAACTACGCCAGTTTCAGCAGCGAAATCAGAGCGAAGTTTCAAAGCAGACTGAATTCGCTCACTGTTTGTTCAATTCATTAGGAGAACACCGGTAAAATGCCCAACTTCAACAACAGAGTCATTGAAATGTTAGCCAGTGCTCAACCACTGTATAAGTAATGTGCCATTTGGTGAGTTCACTTCTATGTCTTCATTATTAACTATTTAATGTATATATTTAGGCCGATATATTTTGCTACACGTACTCTCCTTTGGAGTTTTTGGGGTACGGTATAGATACCCGTGTTTCAGAAATACCTGCCGCAATCCCATTTCCATAACCGAAAACTCTATATCGGGCCCCACTGGCGGAACTGATCCCGAGCCGCTACTGTATGCATTCAGGTCTTATAATATTGTAATTGGTCTTGGTTCACGCTCGGTGACTGGGTGTTTGTGTTTGTCGCAGAATTTTCCTCTTCATATTTACGCAACACTACCAACACGCAATAGGGATTACCGGTACTTTCCATCGCGTAGCCTTGGCCTCGGGAAGAGCATCAGATCGCAAACAAGAGTCAAATCCACATGTACGACACATCTCGCACCCACTGCTGTGGTAGAACATAACAGATCCATGCCATGGTTACTGTACCAGAGGTATGCCCGACTCGTGCATTTAAAACTAGTGACTTGTAGAAGTCCATGAAGATCATGAAATCTGAAACCCATTTTGGAAATAGTGTGAACGTTTCTCGACATATGTCACTACTCTCGACTTATGTTGTGCCCTCTGGGGTGAAGATGAACTATTAAAATTCAGGTTAAATTTTGTGCGTTAAGGTTTCCTAAACTGGAATATTTAGTGTTTGTTTTAGATGTTAAAAGGAATCAACACTTCTATCTCTTCCCACACGCTTAAAGCGTTGGCTGCTGAAAAATGTTGTATATTTATATATCGACCAATCAAAAAATTTCTGATATTTATTAAATTAACCAATAAGAATTCGGGGTGTTTCAGGGCCTTAGCCCAGAATTTTCTGGATTTTCCTCTCCGCTATAAAAGCCGAGGGCTGATGAGCCTTGATGTCCTTTGCGATCGCTCCATTCTAGAGCGTGTACGTAACGGAGGCTCCCTCGTCCATCTTCTGGAGGTCCACAAGCTCGAGATAATGGCAGTTTCGTCTTAACTATGTGATAGTTTTGAGAGCTAGCTTGAGAAGAAAGTTTCAAACGTCTAGTAATGTAACTTTTATTTTGTCAAATGTATATTTCAAACTTTAAATGTAAAATTCAAACAAGTCAATAGAACTTAACCATAATCAGGGAATAGAGTGTGAGTAACTCTCATGTATTCCCTCTCAAGTTGACATTGAGGTGACCATGATTTTGTAACCGTTAAAATCCACCTAGCATTTCTGTAACTTAAATATTTTCTCCATGTAGTCACCAGTAGTATAATAAGCGGGTTCGGGCGCCTCCGCCGCCGCCCGCCTCCTCCTCCTCCTCCGCCGCCTCCGCCGCCGCCGCCGCCCGCGGTAAATTTGAATTTTGGCGGGAAATTTGAATTTTGGCGGGAGATTTGAATTTGTAAACAAAGCCACGTGCTTTTTGACAGCTGTCATCGACAACAACGCATCGCTAACCTCACTGCTGCCATCTTGACGGGCCTAAACCTCACTAGTGCCAACTTAACCTAACTAGCATGAGGTAAACAAAGCCACGTGTTTTTTTTGACAGCCACGTGCTTTTTGACAGACAACAACGCATCGCTAACCTCAGTACTGCCATCTTGACGGGCTTAAACCTCAGTAGTGCCAACTTAACCTCACTAGCGCGACGTAAACAAAGCCACGTGTTTTTTGACAGCCACGTGCTTTTTGACAGATTTGTAAACAAAGCCACGTGCTTTTTGACAGACAACAACGCATCGCTAACCGCAGTACTACCATCTTGACGGCCCTAAACCTTAGTGGTACCAACTTAACCTAACTAGCGTGAGGTAAACAAAGCCACGTGCAGCTATCATCCGCCATCTTTAAACACTGTGCTGCCCTCTTTCATCACCTGTCATCGGCAGTGCTGCCATCTTAGCGGGCCTAAACCTTAGTGCTACCAACTTAACCTCACTAGCTCGAGATAAACAAATCCACGTGCTTTTTGACAGCCACGTGCTTTTTTTTGACAGCTGTCATCCGCCATCTTTAATCTGTAGAGCATAGTGCTGCCCTCTTTAGCTACTTACCTTTGAAATGTGGTACGTCATCCGCCATCTTGCATCGCAAACCTCAGTGCCGCCCTCTATGTGGTGGCAGACAATTCCACGTGACAGCAGCCATCTTTGAGCACAGCGCTACCCCTCTTTGTGGCGGCGGGAAATTCCACGTGCTCTTGTTTGGAAACAAATTCACGTGCTATTTTCTGACAGCTGTCATCCGCCATCTTGCATCACAAACCTCAGTGCTACACTCTATGTGGTGACGGCAAATTCCACGTGCTCTTGTTTGTAAACAAATCCACGTGCTTTTCTGACAGCTGTCATCCGCCATCTTTGAGCACCGTGCTGCCCTCTTTAGCTACTTACCTTTGACAGTTGTCATCCGCCATCTTGCATCCGAAACCTCAGTGCTGCCTGGTGACGGCAAATTCCACGTGCTCTACAAAGCCACGTGCAGCTGTCATCCGCCATCTTTGAGCACCGTGCTGCCCTCTTTAGCTACTTACCTTTGAAATGTGGTACGTCACAGCTGTCATCCGCCATCTTTAATCCAGAGAGAACAGTGCTGCGATCTATGTGGTGGCGGTAAATTCCACATGCTTTACAAACCTATATGCTTTTCTGACAGCTGTCATCCGCCATCTTTAATCCAGAGAGAACAGTGCTGCACTCTATGTGGTGGCGGCAAATTCCACGTGCTCTTGTTTGGAAACAAAGCCATGTGCAGCTGTCATCCAGCCATCTTTAATCCAGAGAGAACAGTGCTGCCCTCTATGTGGTGGCGGCAAATTTCTGTTAGCTATCATCCGCCATCTTTAATCAAGAGAGCACCGTGCTGCCCTCTATGTGGTGACGGTAAATCCCGCGAGCTCTTGTTTGGAAACAAACTCACGTGCTTTTTTAACAGCTACCACCCGCCATCTTTAATCAACAGAGCATAGTGCTGCCCTCTATGTGGTGGCGGCAAATTCCACGTGCTCTACAAAGCCACGTGCAGCTGTCATCCGCCATCTTTGAGCACCGTGCTGCCCTCTTTAGCTACTTACCTTTGAAATGTGGTACGTCATCCACCATCTTGCATCGCAAACCTCAGTGCTGCCCGGTGGCGGCAAATTCCACGTGCTCTACAAAGCTACGTGCAGCTGTCATCCGCCATCTTGCATCACAAACCTCAGTGCTACACTCTATGTGGTGGCGGCAAATTCTAAATGCTTTACAAACCTATGCGCTTCAGCTATCATCCGTCATCTTTAATCACCCTGCTGCCCGGTGGTGGTTAATTCCACGTGCTCTTGTTTGGAAACAAAGCTTTTAATCCAGAGAGAACAGTGCTGCCCCGGTGGCGGTAAATTCCACGTGCTTTACAAACTTATATGCTTTTCTGACAGCTGTCATCAGCTCAGCGCCATAGTGTATGATGTAAGAGGCTAGATACTGACAGTTTTGAATCATGAAGGGCAACTCAACAAATTCTTGCGATTTAAAAATCTTAGTCAGGAAGGGCATCCGGCAGTAAAACAATAGTTCGTGATTTAAAATCTAAGAAGTACATCTAGCTGTAAATCCCCGATTCTCGACAGATTCTTAATCCGAGTTGTCAGGAAGGGCAACCGGTCGAAAACCATAGTGTAAGAGGCTAGATTCTGACAGTTTTGCGTCAGGAAGGGCAACTCAACAAATTCTTGCGATTTAAAATCTTAGTCAGGAAGGGCATCCGGCAGTAAAACAATAGTTCGTGATTTAAAATCTAAGCTAGCTGTAAAACCCCCGATTCTCGACAGATTCTTAATCCGAGTTGTCAGGAAGGGCAACCGGTTGAAAACCATAATGTAAGAGGTTAGATACTCCCAGTTTTGCATCAGGAAGGGTAACTCAACAAATTCATGCGATTTAAACACATTTTTATTCCCAAGAGAATCGAACCCGAGACTACTGGCTGAGAGGCATGCACGCTAAACTAAACTGTAGGCTATGGGTTTGTTCTACAGTCCTTGAAGTATCGGCACAGTCATTCTGGGCGAGTTGTGGAATGCATGTGTTAGCTGAAATTGTACACGTATCTTCCGGCTCGACCTTGAACGAGGACACTGCGTGCTGATAAGCGATTTGTAACTCACGAACGTCTTCTTAGCTGAGTAGCATTTAAGCTCTTAAAACACAGTACCAATTAAGGTTGTAAAATATTCAGAAATAGTACTCCTCTGTGGTGTAGTAGTTAGTATGATTAGCTGCTACCCCGGAGGTCCGAGTTCGATTCCCGGCTCTGCTACGGAATGTGTAGCATTTAGCCTATGTAGGTTCCTAACGTAAACTATCATGATTGTACGGAGAGGTTAAAACACACACACACACACACACACACACAGTGCGAGCATATAGCACACCCCTATCGAAAGAGCTTGCACGGTGCCGGCATGTAGGCTTCTCCTGATGAAGGAGCCTGCACAAGGTTTAACGCCCCCTATCAACAGCCCTTACTTAATGCTGGCTTTCTTGCACACCCCGCCTCTTAGATCATACACCATAGTTTTACGACCGGCTGCCCTTCCTGACTAGGATTTTAAATCGCAGTATACGCGATAAATTTGTTGTAGCGGGTTTTATAACTAGATATCCCGGTACCGACACATAGCCTACTCCCACTGAAGAAGCCTGCACAAGGCTTATTGCCTCCATCCGACAAATGAATCACCCTCAACACTCTTGTACTCAAAAAATCATTTTCGAAGGAGTCTGCACAAGGTTTAACGTCCCCATCAACAGCCCTTACTTATTGCTAGCTTTTTTTTGCACACCCCGCCTCACACCATAGTTTTATACGACCGGTTGCCCCTCCTGACTAGGATTTTAAATCGATAACTAGATGTCCCGACATAGCCTACTCCTACCGAAGAAGCCAGCTTAATGCCTCCATCTGACAATGAATCACCCTCAAACACTCTTCAATCATTCTCGCTACTTCGGAAGATAGCGGGTTCGAACTGGAAGCCGTAAATGTTAGGCGAGGGACCTGCGCGATCGTCATAACATGATCTAGCCGGATGCCCTTCCCGACGGCATAAGTTGCCAGGATTTGAATCGCGTACCCTTCCTGACTAGGATTTTTAAATCGATAACTAGATGTCCCGACATAGCCTACTCCTACCGAAGAAGCCTGCTTAACGCCTCCATCCGACGAATGAATCACCCTCAACACTCTTCAATCATTCTCGCTACTTCAGAAGATAGCGGGTTCGAACTAGAAGCCGTAAATGCTAGGTGAGGGGGGGGCCTGCGCGATCGTCATTACATGATCTAGTTTTAGCTCAATACCTACAGGTAAGGAATACCGCGGATGTACCCTCGAGAAGTCGAGGATCACACGCTAACTTTCCAAGGCTCGAACTCTTAAATTCTGACACCTCGGCATCAACAGGAGGTTCGAATACGTCAGCCTGCAGGAACTCAGGGAGGGCTCTTGTTGCATAAACACTTCGTTCCGACTGTACCGCAGTTGTCAGCGATTATCACATCCGCTTGGTAACAAGCAGAATATTTAGCCGCTGCAGTCTGCGCGAAGTGCTCACAGTTCTCTGTATGCGTTTATTACGTATACACACACATCTCCCGTCTGCAGTGAATATTATTCTTCAGCCTTTATCTTAAGGTAAGGTAGAACTGTTAGTTACTTTTTTTATTTGCAAAGCAACTTCTACGCTAGACATCTACATTCATATATGTTTGTTCTTTTTTAGGTACCGTTCGAAAGTACGCAATTTTATTCATCCGAGTAACAGTCTGCAGCACGTGCATTTTTTTTTCAAGGTATGTTTTCGAACTTTGAGTTGTAAAGATAACTAGGTTAGATGATGCACCCTACACTACATTCATATATGTTTCTTCTTTTTTTTAGGTACGACCAGAATATTATCACTCGAGTTTCAGGCTTGAACGCACGCATTTTATACATCCGAGTAACAGTTTGCAGCGCGAAGATTTTAAGGTATGTCTGACCTCTATTCGTTGAAACTTGGTTTCTTCTAAACATCGTAACTTTAGTCTATTGATAAATAGTTGTTCTCTTTAATCCTCACGCTATAGACGAGGTGCGCACATAGCTATGTCTGCCCTCAACAGGCTGAAAATTGGTTTCTTCTAAAACATCGTAACTTTGAGCTATTGATAAATAGTTGTTCTCTTTAATCCTCATACTATAGACGAGGTGCGCACATAGCTATGTCTGCCCTCAACAGGCTGAAAATTGGTTTCTTCTAAAACATCGTAACTTTGAGCTATTGATAAATAGTTGTTCTCTTTAATCCTCATACTATAGACGTGGTATAATTTCAAACACGCACACATAGCTATGTCTGCCCTCAACAGGCTGAAACTTGGTTTCTTCTAAAACATCGTAACTTTAAGCTATTGATAAATAGTTGTTCTCTTCAACCCGCATACTATAGACGAGGTATAATTTCAAACACGCACACAAAGCTATGTCTATCCTCAACAGGCTGAAAATTGGTTTCTTCTAAAACATCGTAACTTTAAGCAATTGATAAATAGTTGTTCTCTTTAATCCTCGCGCTATAGACGTGGTATAATTTCAAACACGCACACATAGCTATGTCTACCCTCAACAGGCTGAAACTTGGTTTCCTCCGAACATCGTAACTTTAAGCTATTGATAAATAGTTGTTCTCTTCAATCCTCATACTATAGACGTGGTATAATTTCAAACACGTGCACATAGCTATGTCTGCCCTCAACAGGCTGAAAATTGGTTTCTTCTAAAACATCGTAACTTTAAGCTATTGATAAATAGTTGTTCTCTTCAATACTCATACTATAGACGAGGTGCGCACATAGCTATGTCTGCCCTCAACAGGCTGAAAATTGGTTTCTTCTAAAACATCGTAACTTTGAGCTATTGATAAATAGTTGTTCTCTTCAATCCTCATACTATAGACGTGGTATAATTTCAAACACGCACACATAGCTATGTCTGTCCTCAACGGGCTGAAACTTGGTTTCTTCTAAAACATCATAACTTTAAGCTAATCATAAATAGTTGTTCTCTTCAATCCTCATACTATAGACGTGGTATAATTTCAAACACGTACACATAGCTATGTCTGTCCTCAACGGGCTGAAACTTGGTTTCTTCTAAAACATCATAACTTTAGTCTATTGATAAATAGTTGTTCTCTTCAATCCTCACGCTATAGACGTGGTATAATTTCAAACACGCACACATAGCTATGTCTGCCCTCAACGGGCTGAAACTTGGTTTCTTCTAAAACATCGTAACTTTAAGCTATTGATAAATAACTGTTCTCTTTAATCCTCGCGCTACAGACGTGGTATAATTTCAAACACACACACATAGCTATGTCTGTCCTCAACGGGCTGAAACTTGGTTTCTTCTAAAACATCGTAACTTTAGAGTATTGATAAATAGTTGTTCTCTTTAATCCTCACGCTATAGACGTGGTATAATTTCAAACACGTACACATAGCTATGTCTATCCTCAACGGGTTGAAACTTTTTTTCTTCTGAAACATCGTAACTTTAAGCAATTGATAAATAGTTGTTCTCTTCAATCCTCATACTATAGACGTGGTATAATTTCAAACACGTACACATAGCTATGTCTGTCCTCAACGGGCTGAAACTTGGTTTCTTCCGAACATCGTAACTTTAGTCGTTCTCTTCAATCCTCATGCTATAGGCCTAACTCACAGCCATATCCAACCTCTATACGTTGAAACTTGGTTTCTTCCGTAACTTTCACCTAATCTCTATCGGTCGTTCTCTTTTCAGATGTTCCCCTGCTGCGAGGAATGTAATGTAACGTTTGCAAGGCGTGATAACTTCATGCGCCATATGAAATCAAAACACCCTAGCATAACATCTGCTTTATGTAAAGTTTGTAGTGTGTATTTCACTAACGTAGAGCGATATGAGGATCACTTAGCAGAGGTACATCAAATATCTACTCGCCCTCAGGTAGTAGTAGGGAAAAAGCGTGCAGCTACTGATGTAGCTGTAGAAAGTACTAGTAGTAAAAAACCTAGAAAAAATCATGAACAGATGTCCCCCTGCTGTGAGGAATGTAATGTAACGTTTGCAAGGCGTGATAACTTCATGCGCCATATGAAATCAAAACACCCTAGCATAACATCTGCTTTATGTAAAGTTTGTAGTGTGTATTTCGCTAACGTAGAGCGATATGAGGATCACTTAGCAGAGGTACATCAAATATCTACTTGCCCTCAGGTAGTAGTAGGGGAAAAGCGTGCAGCTACTGATGTACCTGTAGAAAGTACTAGTAGTAAAAAACCTAGAAAAATCATGAACTTCAAACTATTCACTGCGAGCACTGTAACACTGATGTACCATTTCGCATTTTCAGGGGCACTTACGGAGTAATGCGCATAAAAATAATGCGTGTAGAAGTGGTAGTAACGCAAACATCGAGGAAATTAATACAGCATTTAAAAGTAGGATTGCTAGTTACAGAATTCGCACCAGTCAAAAGTTTCAGTGCACTTCAAACTTTTTAAATTGCGTTCAACCGGATGTACAACAGCTTCTTGCTAAATCTTTGTCCAATCATAATTTACTTAAAGTTAATTTTGAACTTTTCGCCTTGTACATTAAAAGCACGGATGAATCCGAAATAACGGACATTAAATCATTTAATACGAAGAATTTTGTCATAAGTCAGTCGACTAATTTTGGTGATGTACTTAGGGATGTCTCTAACATTATTTCAACTAAGAGCGAGGAATTTCAGGAAAAGGAATCAGGGTGGGCTTTAGTTGAGATAATGTATCTAGAAGTTAATATCAATAAGTACAATCCCATGCGAGGTTCATCGTACATCGAGCTGCCGACATGGATTCAGCGAAAAGAAGCTGTTGTAAACATCCAAAACAATGACGAAGCATGTTTTGCATGGGCGGTGATGTCAGCTTTAAATCCTGTGAAACGGAATGTAGCGAATAGAACATCATCGTATCCACACTATTCAACGCAGCTAAATTTCGATAGTATAGAATTTCCTGTGCAGATAAAGGATATTAAGCGCTTTGAGGAACTAAATAACATTAGTATTAATGTGTATGGTGTAGAGAAAAAGTCTGTAGTAGGTCCTCTGTATTATACATGTCATAAGAAGAGTACTCACGTTAATTTACACTATATTGAAAACAGTGAGAATAGCCACTTTTGCTGGATTAAAAATCTGAGTAGACTTGTTGGTAGTCAATTGTCAAAAGATAAGTGTAAAAAGTGGCTATGTGATGGATGCTTGCAGTATTTTAGAACTGAAGATCAGTTAACGAAGCATTCCAAGAATGACTGCAATCATGTACGTACAGAGATACCTACTACAGGCAATAATGTTTTAAAATTTACAAATTTTCACAAGCAGATGTGGGTACCGTTCGTGATTTATGCAGACTTTGAAGCCATCCTCACGCCATGCAACACATGCTCACCTAATCCTGACAACTCTTTCACTAATACTACGCACATGCATGTCCCGTATAGCTTCGCGTATTACATCAAGTGTAGTTACGATAGTACGCTTAACAAGTTAGAGCTGTATCGAGGACATGATGCTGCTAAAGTATTTTTAGAAAGACTTGAAAGTGATGCAGTTCGTCTCGGTCGTATTCTGAATAGTAATATTCCTATGAAGCCACTCACCGAAATTCAGTTAAATGATCATGAACGTGCTACAAAGTGTAGCATTTGTGATGGGAAATTTTCCGAAAATGACCCTAAAGTTTTTGATCATGATCATTTAACTGGTTTCTACAGATGTGCCGCTCATTATAGCTGTAATCTTAAGTATAGAGTTCCTAAATTTATCCCCGTAATTTTTCATAACTTATCTGGTTACGACTCTCATTTCATCATTTCACAATTTGGAGCTTCAGATGAAAAAGTAGATATAATCCCTCAGAATAAAGAGCGGTACATTGCGTTTGCAAAGTCTGTAAAAGTAGATGCTGAGCATTCTATAAAACTGAGATTCCTTGACTCGTTTCGCTTTATGGCGAGTAGCCTCGATAAACTTTCTAGTCATTTACAGCCTGAACAATTTACAGAAATTCGACGCGTTTTCCCCGAAGAAGCGCAGTTTAATTTACTTCGGCGTAAGGGTGTTTTTTGTTACGAATATCTCAACTGCTTAGACCGCCTCGAAGAACGTGCCTTACCATCGAAACAATCCTTTTACAGCTCGCTGAATTCAGCAGATATTAGTGATGATGACTATTTACATGCACAACATATCTGGGAGCAGTTCCACATTCAAACGCTGGGTGAATACTCCGATTTATATTTAAAGACAGATGTACTTTTGTTAGCTGATGTTTTTGAAAATTTTCGCTGTGTTTGCATGAACACCTACAGCCTTGACCCATGTCAGTATTTTACTGCACCTGGGTTAAGTTGGGATGCGATGTTGAAACACACGCATGTGAATTTGGAACTGCTGACCGATATCGATATGGTGCACTTCATAAAATCATCAATTCGAGGCGGTCTGAGTCAGTGCAGCGGGCGGTATTCGAGGGCTAATAATAAGTACATGCCGAGTTTCGATTCCAGTCAGGAATCTCGGTATATCGTTTACCTCGATGCTAATAATCAGTATGGGTGGGCGATGAGTCAGCATCTACCGGTGAGTGGTTTCCGCTGGCTGACGCAGTGCGAAATTGATGCTTTACAGCTACACGCCCTAGGTGATGAAGCTGATAAAGGCTATTTCCTCGAAGTTGACTTACAGTATCCTAAAGAGTTACACACTTCTCATAATGACCTACCGTTCTGCCCTGAAAATATGAAGCCCCCGTACATTGCATCAACGACGAAAATGCTCATTGCTAATTTGTGCGATAAATCTAAGTATATCATTCATTACCGAAATTTAAAACAGTGTTTGCAGCATGGCTTGAAGTTATCCAAAATTCACCGCGTACTAGAATTTAATCAGTCACCGTGGCTAAAGCCATATATCGATCTGAACAATAATTTAAGAACGAATGCGGTTAACGAGTTTGAAAAAGATTTCTACAAGCTCATGAATAACAGTGTGTTTGGTAAGACTATGGAAAATGTTGACAAACGCGTTGATGTAAAATTGATTACAAACTGGGATAATATTAAGAAAAGGTATGGTGCTAACTATTTAATAAGTAAACCAAATTTCCACAGCTGCACCATCATACATGAGAATTTAGTTATTATACAGATGAATCGTGTCAAGGTTAAGTATGACAAACCTACCTACGTCGGCTTTGCAGTACTTGAATTAGCTAAAACACTCATGTATGAATTCCATTACGATTATATTATGAAGAAGTACGCGCATAATGCGCAATTGCTCTACACAGATACCGATTCGTTTATTTATCAAATCAAAACTGATGACTATTACAATGATATAAAGCCAGACTTGGGTAGGTTTGATACGAGTAACTATCCTGCAGATAATCAATATCATCTATCGCTAGTGAACAAAAAGGTTCTAGGTAAAATGAAAGATGAATGTGCTGGGAATATTATCGATTCATTTGTAGGTACTAAATCCAAGTCATATTGCATAAAACTCTTAAATGAATTACAAATAAAGAGATTGAAGGGGGTTAAAAAGAATGTCGTTCAGAATCAGCTAAGTTTTGAAAACTATAACAATTGCATTAAAAGTAATCCGCTTGTTTTGCATAAGCAAATGTCTGTCATTAGAAGCAAGAAGCACCAGTTGTACACTCATTTAATTAGTAAGGTAGCCCTTAATAGCGATGATTGTAAACGGTTTGTCATTCCAAATTCTACTAACACGCTAGCCTGGGGGCATAGTAGTATTGATAAGTACTACTTTACATAAACATTATGCTAGAGGTGTGTGTACTTACGTTACGCTGTCTTACATCACAATTCGGGAGAGGTAAGCTGAGAGTGTAGTACGGCAAGTTTAAACTTGTACATTCAAGAATTGCATCGAGAAGTACGCAAAACATCACTAGGGTAAAATGATTCGAGATAAAACTTGTACATACAAGATGTAAATAAATAATGTAGAATTGGCATATTCTTTTATTTTAGGTTAGGTATTACCTTCCTCCCGCTCCTTATTTGCAAGATAGAGTTTTTGTTTGTTACTCATAGAAGAAAGAAGGTGATGAGCAGATTCGTAAGTATAGTATCGTCTAGTTCGGTAAGTATCTCGAGAGCAGAATTTTTGGTCAGAAAAGCATATAAGTTTGTAAAGCACGTGGAATTTACCGCCACCGGGGCAGCACTGTTCTCTCTGGATTAAAAGCTTTGTTTCCAAACAAGAGCACGTGGAATTTACCATCACCGGGCAGCAGGGTGATTAAAGATGACGGATGATAGCTGAAGCGCATAGGTTTGTAAAGCATTTAGAATTTGCCGCCACCACATAGAGTGTAGCACTGAGGTTTGTGATGCAAGATGGCGGATGACAGCTGCACGTAGCTTTGTAGAGCACGTGGAATTTGCCGCCACCGGGCAGCACTGAGGTTTGCGATGCAAGATGGTGGATGACGTACCACATTTCAAAGGTAAGTAGCTAAAGAGGGCAGCACGGTGCTCAAAGATGGCGGATGACAGCTGCACGTGGCTTTGTAGAGCACGTGGAATTTGCCGCCACCACATAGAGGGCAGCACTATGCTCTGTTGATTAAAGATGGCGGGTGGTAGCTGTTAAAAAAGCACGTGAGTTTGTTTCCAAACAAGAGCACGCGGGATTTACCGTCACCACATAGAGGGCAGCACGGTGCTCTCTTGATTAAAGATGGCGGATGATAGCTAACAGAAATTTGCCGCCACCACATAGAGGGCAGCACTGTTCTCTCTGGATTAAAGATGGCTGGATGACAGCTGCACATGGCTTTGTTTCCAAACAAGAGCACGTGGAATTTGCCGCCACCACATAGAGTGCAGCACTGTTCTCTCTGGATTAAAGATGGCGGATGACAGCTGTCAGAAAAGCATATAGGTTTGTAAAGCATGTGGAATTTACCGCCACCACATAGATCGCAGCACTGTTCTCTCTGGATTAAAGATGGCGGATGACAGCTGTGACGTACCACATTTCAAAGGTAAGTAGCTAAAGAGGGCAGCACGGTGCTCAAAGATGGCGGATGACAGCTGCACGTGGCTTTGTAGAGCACGTGGAATTTGCCGTCACCAGGCAGCACTGAGGTTTCGGATGCAAGATGGCGGATGACAACTGTCAAAGGTAAGTAGCTAAAGAGGGCAGCACGGTGCTCAAAGATGGCGGATGACAGCTGTCAGAAAAGCACGTGGATTTGTTTACAAACAAGAGCACGTGGAATTTGCCGTCACCACATAGAGTGTAGCACTGAGGTTTGTGATGCAAGATGGCGGATGACAGCTGTCAGAAAATAGCACGTGAATTTGTTTCCAAACAAGAGCACGTGGAATTTCCCGCCGCCACAAAGAGGGGTAGCGCTGTGCTCAAAGATGGCTGCTGTCACGTGGAATTGTCTGCCACCACATAGAGGGCGGCACTGAGGTTTGCGATGCAAGATGGCGGATGACGTACCACATTTCAAAGGTAAGTAGCTAAAGAGGGCAGCACTATGCTCTACAGATTAAAGATGGCGGATGACAGCTGTCAAAAAAAGCACGTGGCTGTCAAAAAGCACGTGGATTTGTTTATCTCGAGCTAGTGAGGTTAAGTTGGTAGCACTAAGGTTTAGGCCCGCTAAGATGGCAGCACTGCCGATGACAGGTGATGAAAGAGGGCAGCACAGTGTTTAAAGATGGCGGATGATAGCTGCACGTGGCTTTGTTTACCTCACGCTAGTTAGGTTAAGTTGGTACCACTAAGGTTTAGGGCCGTCAAGATGGTAGTACTGCGGTTAGCGATGCGTTGTTGTCTGTCAAAAAGCACGTGGCTTTGTTTACAAATCTGTCAAAAAGCACGTGGCTGTCAAAAAACACGTGGCTTTGTTTACGTCGCGCTAGTGAGGTTAAGTTGGCACTACTGAGGTTTAAGCCCGTCAAGATGGCAGTACTGAGGTTAGCGATGCGTTGTTGTCTGTCAAAAAGCACGTGGCTGTCAAAAAAAAACACGTGGCTTTGTTTACCTCATGCTAGTTAGGTTAAGTTGGCACTAGTGAGGTTTAGGCCCGTCAAGATGGCAGCAGTGAGGTTAGCGATGCGTTGTTGTCGATGACAGCTGTCAAAAAGCACGTGGCTTTGTTTACAAATTCAAATCTCCCTCCAAAATTCAAATTTCCCGCCAAAATTCGAATTTCCCGCGGGCGTCGGCGGCGGAGGCGGCGGAGGAGGAGGAGGCGGACGGCGGCGGAGGCGCCCGAACCCGCTTATTATACTACTGTCACCTCTCTAACGTCGGGCCATAAGCCCAAATAGGGTTTTAAGAATTTCATGTAAATATCAAGTAGTGAATGTGTTCGCCTCCTTACCATTTTGATTTTCGGCCAGTAACTTTACCTTTTGCTTTTATTAAAGGCCAGGTAGAATGGGCACTTGTTACCCCTGTTAGAGTTAACATCATTCACTTCATTTTTAGGCAATTAGACTGTTGAGCAGTTAGGGCAGTGAGTACTGTTTCATTTTGTTAAATGTAGGTTGTGCCTGGATAGGCCAGGAACTTGTAAATTTCGAGAATAGTCTACAAAAATATGAATTTGTAGAACAAAAAGCTCTTCCCCTGATGTAGAAACTGGAAGATCCGTCTCCTTGGCAATTGATTGAAAGGATCAGTAGCGCTGATTTAAAAATTGTAATTAGGGAGCTTCATGCTCATATTGTTAAATTATTGTTATCTAATTTTTCCAACATTGTACCCAAGCTAACAAGCCAGATCTGTACCTGAATCGTTATTTGTTTAGCAAAGTGTAAAATGTAATATTTGAAAAGAAACAGTAGAAGAGAAAGAAATATACTTCCAATTTTAAAGCAGCTGTCATCCCTTCTCGGGACCGATCGTGTTGTGAGGTGATTGCCGTAATATTTCTGTACTTATCTACGACGAAACACTGCGAGGTACTGTCCTGCGCCCCGTGTTCCGAGCTATAAACAAAGTTGATATCTGCCAACACTCCTGCGTGACGGTAGAAGCTACAGAGTTGTATGAACATCTGACATCCACTCTGAATGTTCATAAGCGAAAAATTTGCATTTATATTTCAGAGAAGGTGCCTCTAGATTACCTTACATTTATTCCGTAGGCCCAGTAGGCTTCGAAACACTGTGCCGGCGCAATCAACACATCAAGGCTTCACTTTTTCGAAGCATTGAGATCACTTCGTGTGTCATGTCGCGTGAACAAGAACCATCGATGCTACGGAACAGCAGAGCTTTGAAACAGTGACGGTGCTTTGTCCATCTCCTCGCCTCACTCCGCGTGACATTGCCCTGAAGATAAACCGAGACCCTTTATATTCCGAATCGCGAGACAATGCACTCCACAATGTAAGGTCTTTCACACGGAAACATTACATTATTGTTCTCAAAGCAGGGTCATATTATAAGAGAAAGTCGCAAATGTTTCTAAAATTACTTTTTAAAACTTAAATTTGAAGTAAAATTTTAAACTGGAATAGACCAAGTCTGTTACTCTACACATAACAACGATCTTGGGCTCTTCTGAAATTTAATTACTTCTTTTATAATTATTCAAGTTGGTCCACTTATTACACTAGTATTGCAACTGGATTACGTATACATAGTGTACCGGGCGGTACACCTCCACGCCGCTAGTTCAAATATTGCGCCAGTTGAAACTCCTCTACAGGAGAAAGCCTGAACTTTAACAAACTGAATTAACTCAACGGTTTCTCGGAAGATGTCACCACTGTAAATTTCGTAATTTTGAAGTGTTCTGAACTGTGTCTAATTCGATTTGTGTTTGTTTGATCCTATCAAGAAGTTGGGACATTCTCTAACAGATGTCTCTACCAAAAACTATGATAACGCACTCTGGTGTAAAGGAATGTAGTCTTCTGAAGAAATATTGTACTCCTAAGTTTTGTTTTACTAAATTTTGTCCTGTGGTTTGTGGGTTGGTAATATAAATCCTTTCTTTCCGCCTGTTTTGAATTCAGCCAATCCCGAATTTTCTGAATTAATTTTCCTCCAATCCTAGGTTTCTTGTTCATGTTGTGTGTAACTTTTGATATTAGCCAATAAACGGAACGGGTGTGGCGCTTTTATTTCATGAAAGGACTCGAAGCTTCCTTGTGGTATAAAACTGCTGAGGTTCATGGCTCGTCGCCACTCCATCGACGTCTTGCTTAGTGTGTGAATATGTAGCAGGGGGAGGGAAGCACCTCTTTCTTCGGGCAGCACTTCAACAACAATGTAATGGCTGTTTAATAACTTTATTTCTTTCTAGCTCAGCAGTTTAACCCCCAGGGCAGGTTCGAAACTTTTCTCATGTAACGTACCTATAAAACGTAAAAGACATTTGGTAAAAATTTCGTCTCTTTAACTACCAATTGGGATAGAGAGTGCCTTACCCTCTCGAGCTCCCACTCATATTGTTTTGAGGTGACTACGTTTTCATTACCGATTTTCTTCTTTTCTTAATGTAATAAAGTTTTCTTATACGAGTCACCTTCTTAGTATGGGATTAGCCCTTGTGTAAGCGGCCTAGTGCCAAGTAGGTTTTAAAAGTGTATTAGGAGTCAATTTGGTATTTTGGGCCATGTAATTAACCTGTTCCATTTCTGAGTAGGCCCAGTAGGTTGGGTACATGATACCCCTGTGTAAATTTGTAAGTTGTGCCTGCAGGCAAGTGATTGTAAAATCGAGGATGCCTTAAATAGGCGTGAGTAACTGAGAGCCGGTTCGCTCGTTTCGAATTAGGTTTTGAGTGCCTCTAGAAGGCCGGAATACGTTAGGTGAGAGCAAGTGCTCTTTGATTTCATGGGAATTCTGCCCCAGGTAGTCTGGTTGCATATTGGTAAATTGGAGCTTGGAGCTCATTAATTATTCACCCGGGGCTTGAACCCCAGCAAATGTAATTTCTTAACTTGTTTTCCTGTTACTTGGTACCTGTTACTCTGTTGTTGTTATTTGTTGATTTTGAAAAGAAAATATAACCTTTGTTAAAGTTTTAAATTAACTTTAATTTTGTAGTTGAAACCTATTCCAGCCCGCACATTCTTTCACCTCTGCTGTTCCAAAGACACCTCGGAACAAGTGGTTGCAGAGCGTGGTTGAATGGGTCTCAACTAGCCCCTTTTGACTTGCTTTGTTTTGAACTCTAACAATTTTCTCAGTTGCTGCAATTTTTTTCTTTTCTAAAATTTTTCTGTCGACATGTCCGGCCCTCGCGACGTCCTCCATCCCGGCTATTTGCGCAAGGAGGAATTGATCTATGAATTAACAATTAGAAATGTGCAATCTGGAGGCACGGTTGCAGTAGATACCAACAAGCTTAGAGAATCACTTGATTTGCCTATTTCCATCCCCACTTTGGGAGAGAAAGACATTGACGACGCTCTCTCCACGATCACTGATAATACTACTGAGCTAGCATCTGTAGTTAGTTTTTTTTGAAGAATACAATCCCTCTCCAAATCAACTTAAACGTGTGCAAGCTAGATTGTTTCATTTTTACAATAGGGTCACTGATCTATTGTCTCTAAAGTTGAATGACATTCAAAAGACGGAAGCTAGTGTCGTTCTCGAAAATCTTTCGGACTTGTCCAGTAAGGTTAGCCTCTTGTTAACTCGGGCAGTACCCCCCAAAACCGACAATCCCACTCTGGCAAATGTTGTCAGCGAGGAGCATTCTCCCACGGGAGAAGTAAGTACAAAACCTGTAGAAGCCCGACAAACTTGTGTTCCAGTAGAAACTGAGTCCGTTCGCCGCACATCCATTCCACCATTTGTCTTGAATAATGAACCTTCTGAATCTGCTTCTCCGCCACTTAGGCCCCTTCCTACTACGTCACCCGGGTTCAGTAGTTTGCCTCATCCGTTAGCAATGCTGCTCAAGTGTATTTCTAAGTTTTCTGTTAATTCCACCAGTGACGTTATTTCATTTTTAAGGTTTTTTGTTGAGTTTCAGGATCATGCTCTTGTTTTTTCTCTTTCTCCCTGTCAAATTCTGCAGATTATTTATCCCTATTCAATCGGTGTTCTATCTGACAAAAGTGTAAGAGCTATTGCTGATCAATAATCTATAGAAGACTTCCACGCCCATTTATTAGCAAACTTCATTCCAGCTAGGGCTAGGCCATCACTAATTCAGAAGTACTATTACCGTGTACAGCGCCTGGATGAAAATCTTGCCGACTTCATCCAAGATATTAAATTCTATACCAGGGTGTTTGCTCTTCACTTCCCTGAAGATCAGATTGTACAGGCCATTGTGGAAGGCATTTCTCCACCATACAGGTCATACTTGTGCTTTGCGTCGCGTCCGCAAACTTTTGCCGAGTTAGAGGCTATGGCTGTCTCAGCGGAAGGAGTTAGATACGCCGATACCTTGCGTGTCGCGAAAGAACCCCCTCCATCCTCTAGTAATTTTCGGCCTCCACCTCGCCGAACCGTCACTGCCCGTAAATGTTATGCATGTGGGTCGCCTGACCATCTTCGGAACAAGTGTCCATTAATTAAATCTAGTGGGACAAGGAATGGAGCAGGGTCATCCCAAGGCTGTTTTAAATGCGGCGCGTTTTCACATATTGCCAAGAACTGCCCTAACGCTAACAGCACTCCCTCCTGCTCAACTTCGGGTGCAATTTCCACCAACAATCAAAAATGACTAGTGGCTCCGGCTGAGTCGGTAGATTCATCCTTTCAAGGCTCAGCACAAGTTAAATCTGACGAAAATGCAGGAAAAAGTCAGAACTATTCTACATTCCCATTTGAATGTCCCAGAGAATGTCTTAGGATTGCGGCGGATTCACAAGCACCTGTTTCCTTCCTCAAAATTGAATTAAATAAAGAACCTGTAACAGCTGTATTAGATTCAGGCAGTGTTTGTTCCATTATTTCGGCTGAATGGTATTCCAAATTAAAATCTATTTGTAGACTTCCTGATTTTTGTTCCACTTCGGTTCAATATGTTTCGGCAAATTCCTCTCCATTAGAAATTTTAGGTTTTCTGTACGCCAAACTTCGTATATCCAAATTTACTTGGAAATTTAAACTGTTTGTGGCCAAGCACTTGTCTTGCCCCATTATATTGGGAGCTGATTTCATGTCTCACACCGGTCTAGTCCTCGACCTTCAGAGCAAGTCGTGCACTTTCAAATTTGATAGTAATTCTAAAATCCCGTTGCTAAAATGTAGTTCTGTGTCATGTTCATCTATTTCGCCTACCCAGGATAAGATGTTGTTAGATCTTAGACATGTACCTGAGGAGCAGGCTGATAGTATTCGTAAGTTGTGTCAGTCGTTTCCAGAGGTGTTCTCTGATGCTCTTGGTGTTACTGACCTTATTGAATACAAGATTGAGGTTACGGATTCGATTCCAGTCCGGTTTCCGCCTTATAGGCTGTCTCCACCTAAAATGAAAGCTTTGAAGGAAATCATAGATCAGATGTTGAAGGATGGTATTATTCGGCCCTCTAAGTCGGCGTATTTTCGCCTATTTTTCTAGTCCCGAAACCACAAGGTGGCTTCAGGCCTGTGATTGATTACAGGGCTCTCAATCGGAAGGTGGTGTTACAATCCGTGCCCCTTCCAGACCTTCACTCTTGTTTTTCTTGGTTTCGTAAAGCTAAGTTCTTCACCATCTTAGATATCAATCAGGCGTATAATCAGATACCGCTTGCAGAGGAATCTAAACACCTGACAGCGTTTGCCACGAATTGGAACTTGTATGAATACAACCGCGTGCCTTTCGGGCTCCCCATGGGAGCAGCTGTGCTTACGAGACTGCTAGACAGGGTCTCCTCCGACATCAAATTTGAGTACTTGTATAATTACCTGCATGATGTCGTCGTATTTTCTGAGAACTTTGAAGAACACCTTGATCATCTGAAAGAGGTCTTAAATCGCCTTCGTAAGGCAGGGTTAACGGTGAAGTTGTCCAAGGTCGCATTCGCTAAGCCCTCCGTGTCATTTCTAGGGCATACTGTGTCGCCCGATGGTGTCGCAGTCGATCATTCTAGAACACAGCCCCATCCGTGATTTCAAACCTCCCAAGGACATCAAAGGGATTGCTAGGTTCATTGGTATGGTGAATTTCTTCAAGAAATTTATCCAAATTTTGCCAATAGAGCGGCGCCCTTGAACTTACTTCGTAGGAAAGGCGTCAAGTTTGAGTGGGGACCTTCGCAACAAGCCGCTTTAGAAGATCTCAAATTAGCTCTGTGTAATGCCTCTGTTCTTGCCATGCCCGATTTCTCTAAGAAATTCATCGTCCAAACCGACGCGTCGTCGTCGGCGGTAGCTGCAGACCTTCTTCAAGAGACTGAACTAGGGAGGCGACCCATTGCCTATGCCTCTAGTACATTATCGGCCCAAAAATCCAAGTATTCCATCTACGAACTTGAAGGTTTAGCAGTTTTGTTTGCTCTGGAAAAGTTCCGCCTCTATCTGGAACATGTCAAGTTCGACTTGGAGACAGATAACCAAGGCTTAAGTTGGGTCTTAGGTAGGTCGCGTCGTACTGGTCGCATAGTCCGCTGGGCAATAAGAATTTCTGCCTTCCAATTTGACGTTAGGCATATTAGAGGTACTGAAAATGTTGTGGCAGACGGACTAAGCCGTATGTTTTCTAATGAGGTAGAGACCAACGAACAGGTTGATAGTTCTTCACCTCCCGAGTCATTACTACCTGAGTTTAATGCCATTCTAACTGATGCTCCCAAGCTCTTTAGGGATATTGAAAAAGATCAACGTGAAGATCCGACGCTGGCTCCAATAATGGAAACCCTTTCTTCTGGGGAACACGTCGTCCCTTATGTACTGAGGAATTGTGTTTTATGTTGCCCTTTTAGGCATGATAAGATGATGAAAGTTGTAGTTCCAGCTGTTCTTGTACCTATGATCTTCAAGTACTACCATGAGACCCCATTAGGGGGGCATTTAGGCATCTTCAAAACCCGTGGAAAGATCCGTGAAATTTTCATCTGGAAGGGTATGGACGGAGAAATTCGTATATTGGTAAAATCTTGTAAATATTGTTGGCTTAGTAAACCCACCATGTCCACTAAGCAAGGGCTTTTGTCTTCTCATCAAGCGTCTCGCCCCATGGAACGTCTTTACATCGACTATGTAGGACCGTTCCCCCAGTCAAAGGGGAATGCCAACAAGTTCATCCTTGTGTGTGTAGATGGCTTCACAAGATTTTCTTGGTTATTTCCGACTAAGCTGGCTACCACTCAGTCCACCATTTCTTGTTTAAATTCCATCTTCGCTTCTTTTGGTCCGTGTCAATATATTGTTTCAGATAATGCTAAAGCTTTCACATCCTATCTCTTTCGTAAATCCTGTTTTGATCTGTCCATATCGCATGTGACTACTTCTGCTTACTATCCTCAACCCTCTCTAGCTGAACGAATCAATCGTGATCTGAGGTCGGCTCTTATTGCCTATCATCATGAAGATCATTCTAGGTGGGACAAGTCCCTGTATTGGTTAGCTTTTGCTTTGAATTCGGCAGTTCATGAATCTCATAAGTTTAATCCAGCTTCTTCGATGTTCAAGTTTGTTCCCAACACGCCGCCCTCGAACCTTTGGTCTGTTAGTGATATTCTACCCGAGACAATAGATCCAGAAAATATTAGAGATCTTTGGAAGAAGGCCAAGGCCAATCTTAAAATTTCTCACGAAAAGGTTAGGGAAAGATATGATCGCGGACGGAGGCCCACCAATTTAAATGTTGGAGACCAAGTTATGGTCAAGAATTTTGTTCCCGCGGGCAAGCTTGCCGCCGATTTCATGGGCCGTGTACCGTCTTGGATTTTTTTTCGCCGGTGACATTGTTAGTGAGCAACCCAGCCACCGAGAGAATCTTTAGGGTTCACCTGTCTCAGGTGAAACCTGTGTAAATTACTTGCTCATTGGATCTTTAAAATCTTGAAAGAACCCCAAAAGGTTATATTTTTCTCTAAATCCTAGGCCTTCTGCCCCTCATAGTTTTACATTTAGTTTTTTTATCTGCTCTGTATAAATTTTGTGAAAACTTCCCTGAGGTTACTCTTCTGTCCTCTCCATAAGGCCATTGTCAAGCTCCCGTCTCCTGCTAAACCACACCAGCGGCATTAAAATAAAAGTAATGAAATACAAGTTTCCACGCCGCTGGCCCCTCAGCATCACCACAAAGACTGACCCTAAAAATATTAATGTCCAACACAATTCTGCCGCCGAGATCTTACTGTTTCAGTGCCCCCGCAACCGTGCGGCGCCGTACCGCCACTGAGGTGGGGTACGGGCCCACTCCACTCCAGCGAGGTCAACCTGTGTACGGCGCGCCGGAGCCCTCCTTCCGGCCAAGGCTGATCTGCGGCGCACCACCCGCAAACTACTTGTGGACTGTAAGCAAACTTCACATATGCGGCGTGCAGCACGACTACCCATCTCATAGTAGCGGTAGAGAGGTATCTGAGGGTACTTGAGGGGTCCGAGCGGCCTCCTCTGGATACAGGCAGCGGCGGCAGGTCTTGCTGTCAAAAGTAATCGGCAACTAATATACTCCTTCTGCTACATGGACTCTCTAATCGGCAATTAAATACTCCTTCAAATCAACATTTGGTGAACTTAGAAAATTTGTTTCTTTCAAGAATTAAAGATTTTTTTTCCGAATTCAACTACTAAAACATAGAGACTTTTCATCAAAATCTACTACAAATGGTTTAAAACTGCACTTAATCTAGTCGCACCCACCTATATCAAACAACTTCTGAGATCTCCAACTACTGAAAAGTTATATTTTTCTCTTCTAAATTCTTCAACTCATCAGCAAAAAATTGAACTTTTTTAAAAACAAAATATTTGTTTTCTTCTGTGTCACCCCTTGGAAGGACTTTTGGTGGGGGTCTGTACACCTCCACGCCGCTAGTTCAAATATTGCGCCAGTTGAAACTCCTCTACAGGAGAAAGCCTGAACTTTAACAAACTGGATTAACTCAACGGTTTCTCGGAAGATGTCACCACTGTAAATTTGGTAATTTTGAAGTGTTCTGAACTGTGTCTATTTCGATTTGTGTTTGTTTGATCCGTATCAAGAAGTTGGGACATCCTCTAACAGATGTCTCTACCAAAAACTATGATAACGCACTCTGGTGTAAAGGAATGTAGTCTCCTGAAGAAATATTGTATTCCTAAGTTTTGTTTTTACTAAATTTTGTTCTGTGGTTTGTGGGTTGGCAATATAAATCCTTTCTTTCCGCCTGTTTTGAATTCAGCCAATCCCGAATTTTCTAAATTAATTTTCCTCCAATCCTAGGTTTCTTGTTCATGTTGTGTGTAACTTTTGATATTAGCCAATAATGGGAACGGGTGTGGCGCTTTTATTTCATGAAAGGTCTGGAAGCTTCCTTGTGGGTATAAAACTGATGAAGTTCATGGCTCGTCGCCACTCCTTCGACGTCTTGCTTAGTGTGTGAATATGTAGCAGGGGGCGGGAAGCACTTATTTCTTCGGGCAGCACTTCATCAAACAGGTAATGGCTGTTTAAGAAGTTTATTTCTTGCTAGCTCAGCAGTTTAACCCCCGGGGCAGGTTCGATACTTTTCTCATGTAACCTACCTATAAAACGTAAAAGACATTTGGTAAAAATTTCGTCTCTTTAACTACCAATTGGGATAGAGAGTGCCTTACCCTCTCGAGCTCCCACTCATATTGTTTTGAGGTGACTACGTTTTCATTACCGATTTTCTTCTTTTCTTAATGTAATAAAGTTTTCTTGTACGAGTCACCTCCTTAGTATGGGATTAGCCCTTGTGTAAGCGGCCTATTGCCAAGTAGGATTTAAAAGTGTATTAGGAGTCAATTTGGTATTTTGGGCCATGTAATTAACCTGTTCCTTTTCTGAGTAGGCCCAGTAGGTTGGGTACATGACACCCCTGTGTAAATTTGTAAGTTTTGCCTGCAGGCAAGTGATTGTAAAAGTCGAGGATGCCTTAAATAGGCGTGAGTAACAGAGAGCCGGCTCGCTCGTATCGAATTAGGTTTTGAGTGCCTCTAGAAGGCCGGAATACGTTAGGTGAGAGCAAGTGCTCTTTGATTTCATGGAATTCTGCCCCAGGTAGTCTGGTTGCATATTGGTAAATTGGAGCTTGGAGCTCATTAATTATTCACCCGGGGCTTGAACCCCAGCAAATGTAATTTCTTAACTTGTTTTCCTGTTACTTGGTACCTGTTACTCTGTTGTTGTTATTTGTTGATTTTGAAAAGAAAATATAACCTTTGTTAAAGTTTTAAATTAACTTTAATTTTGTAGTTGAAACCTATTCCAGCCCGCACCTTCTTTCACCTCTGCTGTTCCAAAGACACCTCGGAACAAGTGGTAGCAGAGCGTGGTTGAATGGGTCTCAACTAGCCCCTTTTGACTTGCTTTGTTTTGAACTCTAACAATTTTCTCAGTTGCTGCAATTTTTTTCTTTTCTAAAATTTTTCTGTCGACATGTCCGGCCCTCGCGACGTCCTCCATCCCGGCTATTTGCGCAAGGAGGAATTGATCTATGAATTAACAATTAGAAATGTGCAATCTGGAGGCACGGTTGCAGTAGATACCAACAAGCTTAGAGAATCACTTGATTTGCCTATTTCCATCCCCACTTTGGGAGAGAAAGACATTGACGACGCTCTCTCCACGATCACTGATAATACTACTGAGCTAGCATCTGTAGTTAGTTTTTTTTGAAGAATACAATCCCTCTCCAAATCAACTTAAACGTGTGCAAGCTAGATTGTTTCATTTTTACAATAGGGTCACTGATCTATTGTCTCTAAAGTTGAATGACATTCAAAAGACGGAAGCTAGTGTCGTTCTCGAAAATCTTTCGGACTTGTCCAGTAAGGTTAGCCTCTTGTTAACTCGGGCAGTACCCCCCAAAACCGACAATCCCACTCTGGCAAATGTTGTCAGCGAGGAGCAATCTCCCACGGGAGAAGTAAGTACAAAACCTGTAGAAGCCCGACAAACTTGTGTTCCAGTAGAAACTGAGTCCGTTCGCCGCACATCCATTCCACCATTTGTCTTGAATAATGAACCTTCTGAATCTGCTTCTCCGCCACTTAGGCCCCTTCCTACTACGTCACCCGGGTTCAGTAGTTTGCCTCATCCGTTAGCAATGCTGCTCAAGTGTATTTCTAAGTTTTCTGTTAATTCCACCAGTGACGTTATTTCATTTTTAAGGTTTTTTTGTTGAGTTTCAGGATCATGCTCTTGTTTTTTCTCTTTCTCCCTGTCAAATTCTGCAGATTATTTATCCCTATTCAATCGGTGTTCTATCTGACAAAAGTGTAAGAGCTATTGCTGATCAATAATCTATAGAAGACTTCCACGCCCATTTATTAGCAAACTTCATTCCAGCTAGGGCTAGGCCATCACTAATTCAGAAGTACTATTACCGTGTACAGCGCCTGGATGAAAATCTTGCCGACTTCATCCAAGATATTAAATTCTATACCAGGGTGTTTGCTCTTCACTTCCCTGAAGATCAGATTGTACAGGCCATTGTGGAAGGCATTTCTCCACCATACAGGTCATACTTGTGCTTTGCGTCGCGTCCGCAAACTTTTGCCGAGTTAGAGGCTATGGCTGTCTCAGCGGAAGGAGTTAGATACGCCGATACCTTGCGTGTCGCGAAAGAACCCCCTCCATCCTCTAGTAATTTTCGGCCTCCACCTCGCCGAACCGTCACTGCCCGTAAATGTTATGCATGTGGGTCGCCTGACCATCTTCGGAACAAGTGTCCATTAATTAAATCTAGTGGGACAAGGAATGGAGCAGGGTCATCCCAAGGCTGTTTTAAATGCGGCGCGTTTTCACATATTGCCAAGAACTGCCCTAACGCTAACAGCACTCCCTCCTGCTCAACTTCGGGTGCAATTTCCACCAACAATCAAAAATGACTAGTGGCTCCGGCTGAGTCGGTAGATTCATCCTTTCAAGGCTCAGCACAAGTTAAATCTGACGAAAATGCAGGAAAAAGTCAGAACTATTCTACATTCCCATTTGAATGTCCCAGAGAATGTCTTAGGATTGCGGCGGATTCACAAGCACCTGTTTCCTTCCTCAAAATTGAATTAAATAAAGAACCTGTAACAGCTGTATTAGATTCAGGCAGTGTTTGTTCCATTATTTCGGCTGAATGGTATTCCAAATTAAAATCTATTTGTAGACTTCCTGATTTTTGTTCCACTTCGGTTCAATATGTTTCGGCAAATTCCTCTCCATTAGAAATTTTAGGTTTTCTGTACGCCAAACTTCGTATATCCAAATTTACTTGGAAATTTAAACTGTTTGTGGCCAAGCACTTGTCTTGCCCCATTATATTGGGAGCTGATTTCATGTCTCACACCGGTCTAGTCCTCGACCTTCAGAGCAAGTCGTGCACTTTCAAATTTGATAGTAATTCTAAAATCCCGTTGCTAAAATGTAGTTCTGTGTCATGTTCATCTATTTCGCCTACCCAGGATAAGATGTTGTTAGATCTTAGACATGTACCTGAGGAGCAGGCTGATAGTATTCGTAAGTTGTGTCAGTCGTTTCCAGAGGTGTTCTCTGATGCTCTTGGTGTTACTGACCTTATTGAATACAAGATTGAGGTTACGGATTCGATTCCAGTCCGGTTTCCGCCTTATAGGCTGTCTCCACCTAAAATGAAAGCTTTGAAGGAAATCATAGATCAGATGTTGAAGGATGGTATTATTCGGCCCTCTAAGTCGGCGTATTTTCGCCTATTTTTCTAGTCCCGAAACCACAAGGTGGCTTCAGGCCTGTGATTGATTACAGGGCTCTCAATCGGAAGGTGGTGTTACAATCCGTGCCCCTTCCAGACCTTCACTCTTGTTTTTCTTGGTTTCGTAAAGCTAAGTTCTTCACCATCTTAGATATCAATCAGGCGTATAATCAGATACCGCTTGCAGAGGAATCTAAACACCTGACAGCGTTTGCCACGGATTGGAACTTGTATGAATACAACCGCGTGCCTTTCGGGCTCCCCATGGGAGCAGCTGTGCTTACGAGACTGCTAGACAGGGTCTCCTCCGACATCAAATTTGAGTACTTGTATAATTACCTGCATGATGTCGTCGTATTTTCTGAGAACTTTGAAGAACACCTTGATCATCTGAAAGAGGTCTTAAGTCGCCTTCGTAAGGCAGGGTTAACGGTGAAGTTGTCCAAGGTCGCATTCGCTAAGCCCTCCGTGTCATTTCTAGGGCATACTGTGTCGCCCGATGGTGTCGCAGTCGATCATTCTAGAACACAGCCCCATCCGTGATTTCAAACCTCCCAAGGACATCAAAGGGATTGCTAGGTTCATTGGTATGGTGAATTTCTTCAAGAAATTTATCCAAATTTTGCCAATAGAGCGGCGCCCTTGAACTTACTTCGTAGGAAAGGCGTCAAGTTTGAGTGGGGACCTTCGCAACAAGCCGCTTTAGAAGATCTCAAATTAGCTCTGTGTAATGCCTCTGTTCTTGCCATGCCCGATTTCTCTAAGAAATTCATCGTCCAAACCGACGCGTCGTCGTCGGCGGTAGCTGCAGACCTTCTTCAAGAGACTGAACTAGGGAGGCGACCCATTGCCTATGCCTCTAGTACATTATCGGCCCAAAAATCCAAGTATTCCATCTACGAACTTGAAGGTTTAGCAGTTTTGTTTGCTCTGGAAAAGTTCCGCCTCTATCTGGAACATGTCAAGTTCGACTTGGAGACAGATAACCAAGGCTTAAGTTGGGTCTTAGGTAGGTCGCGTCGTACTGGTCGCATAGTCCGCTGGGCAATAAGAATTTCTGCCTTCCAATTTGACGTTAGGCATATTAGAGGTACTGAAAATGTTGTGGCAGACGGACTAAGCCGTATGTTTTCTAATGAGGTAGAGACCAACGAACAGGTTGATAGTTCTTCACCTCCCGAGTCATTACTACCTGAGTTTAATGCCATTCTAACTGATGCTCCCAAGCTCTTTAGGGATATTGAAAAAGATCAACGTGAAGATCCGACGCTGGCTCCAATAATGGAAACCCTTTCTTCTGGGGAACACGTCGTCCCTTATGTACTGAGGAATTGTGTTTTATGTTGCCCTTTTAGGCATGATAAGATGATGAAAGTTGTAGTTCCAGCTGTTCTTGTACCTATGATCTTCAAGTACTACCATGAGACCCCATTAGGGGGGCATTTAGGCATCTTCAAAACCCGTGGAAAGATCCGTGAAATTTTCATCTGGAAGGGTATGGACGGAGAAATTCGTATATTGGTAAAATCTTGTAAATATTGTTGGCTTAGTAAACCCACCATGTCCACTAAGCAAGGGCTTTTGTCTTCTCATCAAGCGTCTCGCCCCATGGAACGTCTTTACATCGACTATGTAGGACCGTTCCCCCAGTCAAAGGGGAATGCCAACAAGTTCATCCTTGTGTGTGTAGATGGCTTCACAAGATTTTCTTGGTTATTTCCGACTAAGCTGGCTACCACTCAGTCCACCATTTCTTGTTTAAATTCCATCTTCGCTTCTTTTGGTCCGTGTCAATATATTGTTTCAGATAATGCTAAAGCTTTCACATCCTATCTCTTTCGTAAATCCTGTTTTGATCTGTCCATATCGCATGTGACTACTTCTGCTTACTATCCTCAACCCTCTCTAGCTGAACGAATCAATCGTGATCTGAGGTCGGCTCTTATTGCCTATCATCATGAAGATCATTCTAGGTGGGACAAGTCCCTGTATTGGTTAGCTTTTGCTTTGAATTCGGCAGTTCATGAATCTCATAAGTTTAATCCAGCTTCTTCGATGTTCAAGTTTGTTCCCAACACGCCGCCCTCGAACCTTTGGTCTGTTAGTGATATTCTACCCGAGACAATAGATCCAGAAAATATTAGAGATCTTTGGAAGAAGGCCAAGGCCAATCTTAAAATTTCTCACGAAAAGGTTAGGGAAAGATATGATCGCGGACGGAGGCCCACCAATTTAAATGTTGGAGACCAAGTTATGGTCAAGAATTTTGTTCCCGCGGGCAAGCTTGCCGCCGATTTCATGGGCCGTGTACCGTCTTGGATTTTTTTTCGCCGGTGACATTGTTAGTGAGCAACCCAGCCACCGAGAGAATCTTTAGGGTTCACCTGTCTCAGGTGAAACCTGTGTAAATTACTTGCTCATTGGATCTTTAAAATCTTGAAAGAACCCCAAAAGGTTATATTTTTCTCTAAATCCTAGGCCTTCTGCCCCTCATAGTTTTACATTTAGTTTTTTTATCTGCTCTGTATAAATTTTGTGAAAACTTCCCTGAGGTTACTCTTCTGTCCTCTCCATAAGGCCATTGTCAAGCTCCCGTCTCCTGCTAAACCACACCAGCGGCATTAAAATAAAAGTAATGAAATACAAGTTTCCACGCCGCTGGCCCCTCAGCATCACCACAAAGACTGACCCTAAAAATATTAATGTCCAACACAATTCTGCCGCCGAGATCTTACTGTTTCAGTGCCCCCGCAACCGTGCGGCGCCGTACCGCCACTGAGGTGGGGTACGGGCCCACTCCACTCCAGCGAGGTCAACCTGTGTACGGCGCGCCGGAGCCCTCCTTCCGGCCAAGGCTGATCTGCGGCGCACCACCCGCAAACTACTTGTGGACTGTAAGCAAACTTCACATATGCGGCGTGCAGCACGACTACCCATCTCATAGTAGCGGTAGAGAGGTATCTGAGGGTACTTGAGGGGTCCGAGCGGCCTCCTCTGGATACAGGCAGCGGCGGCAGGTCTTGCTGTCAAAAGTAATCGGCAACTAATATACTCCTTCTGCTACATGGACTCTCTAATCGGCAATTAAATACTCCTTCAAATCAACATTTGGTGAACTTAGAAAATTTGTTTCTTTCAAGAATTAAAGATTTTTTTTCCGAATTCAACTACTAAAACATAGAGACTTTTCATCAAAATCTACTACAAATGGTTTAAAACTGCACTTAATCTAGTCGCACCCACCTATATCAAACAACTTCTGAGATCTCCAACTACTGAAAAGTTATATTTTTCTCTTCTAAATTCTTCAACTCATCAGCAAAAAATTGAACTTTTTTAAAAACAAAATATTTGTTTTCTTCTGTGTCACCCCTTGGAAGGACTTTTGGTGGGGGTCTGTACACCTCCACGCCGCTAGTTCAAATATTGCGCCAGTTGAAACTCCTCTACAGGAGAAAGCCTGAACTTTAACAAACTGGATTAACTCAACGGTTTCTCGGAAGATGTCACCACTGTAAATTTGGTAATTTTGAAGTGTTCTGAACTGTGTCTATTTCGATTTGTGTTTGTTTGATCCGTATCAAGAAGTTGGGACATCCTCTAACAGATGTCTCTACCAAAAACTATGATAACGCACTCTGGTGTAAAGGAATGTAGTCTCCTGAAGAAATATTGTATTCCTAAGTTTTGTTTTTACTAAATTTTGTTCTGTGGTTTGTGGGTTGGCAATATAAATCCTTTCTTTCCGCCTGTTTTGAATTCAGCCAATCCCGAATTTTCTAAATTAATTTTCCTCCAATCCTAGGTTTCTTGTTCATGTTGTGTGTAACTTTTGATATTAGCCAATAATGGGAACGGGTGTGGCGCTTTTATTTCATGAAAGGTCTGGAAGCTTCCTTGTGGGTATAAAACTGATGAAGTTCATGGCTCGTCGCCACTCCTTCGACGTCTTGCTTAGTGTGTGAATATGTAGCAGGGGGCGGGAAGCACTTATTTCTTCGGGCAGCACTTCATCAAACAGGTAATGGCTGTTTAAGAAGTTTATTTCTTGCTAGCTCAGCAGTTTAACCCCCGGGGCAGGTTCGATACTTTTCTCATGTAACCTACCTATAAAACGTAAAAGACATTTGGTAAAAATTTCGTCTCTTTAACTACCAATTGGGATAGAGAGTGCCTTACCCTCTCGAGCTCCCACTCATATTGTTTTGAGGTGACTACGTTTTCATTACCGATTTTCTTCTTTTCTTAATGTAATAAAGTTTTCTTGTACGAGTCACCTCCTTAGTATGGGATTAGCCCTTGTGTAAGCGGCCTATTGCCAAGTAGGATTTAAAAGTGTATTAGGAGTCAATTTGGTATTTTGGGCCATGTAATTAACCTGTTCCTTTTCTGAGTAGGCCCAGTAGGTTGGGTACATGACACCCCTGTGTAAATTTGTAAGTTTTGCCTGCAGGCAAGTGATTGTAAAAGTCGAGGATGCCTTAAATAGGCGTGAGTAACAGAGAGCCGGCTCGCTCGTATCGAATTAGGTTTTGAGTGCCTCTAGAAGGCCGGAATACGTTAGGTGAGAGCAAGTGCTCTTTGATTTCATGGAATTCTGCCCCAGGTAGTCTGGTTGCATATTGGTAAATTGGAGCTTGGAGCTCATTAATTATTCACCCGGGGCTTGAACCCCAGCAAATGTAATTTCTTAACTTGTTTTCCTGTTACTTGGTACCTGTTACTCTGTTGTTGTTATTTGTTGATTTTGAAAAGAAAATATAACCTTTGTTAAAGTTTTAAATTAACTTTAATTTTGTAGTTGAAACCTATTCCAGCCCGCACCTTCTTTCACCTCTGCTGTTCCAAAGACACCTCGGAACAAGTGGTAGCAGAGCGTGGTTGAATGGGTCTCAACTAGCCCCTTTTGACTTGCTTTGTTTTGAACTCTAACAATTTTCTCAGTTGCTGCAATTTTTTTCTTTTCTAAAATTTTTCTGTCGACATGTCCGGCCCTCGCGACGTCCTCCATCCCGGCTATTTGCGCAAGGAGGAATTGATCTATGAATTAACAATTAGAAATGTGCAATCTGGAGGCACGGTTGCAGTAGATACCAACAAGCTTAGAGAATCACTTGATTTGCCTATTTCCATCCCCACTTTGGGAGAGAAAGACATTGACGACGCTCTCTCCACGATCACTGATAATACTACTGAGCTAGCATCTGTAGTTAGTTTTTTTTGAAGAATACAATCCCTCTCCAAATCAACTTAAACGTGTGCAAGCTAGATTGTTTCATTTTTACAATAGGGTCACTGATCTATTGTCTCTAAAGTTGAATGACATTCAAAAGACGGAAGCTAGTGTCGTTCTCGAAAATCTTTCGGACTTGTCCAGTAAGGTTAGCCTCTTGTTAACTCGGGCAGTACCCCCCAAAACCGACAATCCCACTCTGGCAAATGTTGTCAGCGAGGAGCAATCTCCCACGGGAGAAGTAAGTACAAAACCTGTAGAAGCCCGACAAACTTGTGTTCCAGTAGAAACTGAGTCCGTTCGCCGCACATCCATTCCACCATTTGTCTTGAATAATGAACCTTCTGAATCTGCTTCTCCGCCACTTAGGCCCCTTCCTACTACGTCACCCGGGTTCAGTAGTTTGCCTCATCCGTTAGCAATGCTGCTCAAGTGTATTTCTAAGTTTTCTGTTAATTCCACCAGTGACGTTATTTCATTTTTAAGGTTTTTTTGTTGAGTTTCAGGATCATGCTCTTGTTTTTTCTCTTTCTCCCTGTCAAATTCTGCAGATTATTTATCCCTATTCAATCGGTGTTCTATCTGACAAAAGTGTAAGAGCTATTGCTGATCAATAATCTATAGAAGACTTCCACGCCCATTTATTAGCAAACTTCATTCCAGCTAGGGCTAGGCCATCACTAATTCAGAAGTACTATTACCGTGTACAGCGCCTGGATGAAAATCTTGCCGACTTCATCCAAGATATTAAATTCTATACCAGGGTGTTTGCTCTTCACTTCCCTGAAGATCAGATTGTACAGGCCATTGTGGAAGGCATTTCTCCACCATACAGGTCATACTTGTGCTTTGCGTCGCGTCCGCAAACTTTTGCCGAGTTAGAGGCTATGGCTGTCTCAGCGGAAGGAGTTAGATACGCCGATACCTTGCGTGTCGCGAAAGAACCCCCTCCATCCTCTAGTAATTTTCGGCCTCCACCTCGCCGAACCGTCACTGCCCGTAAATATTATGCATGTGGGTCGCCTGACCATCTTCGGAACAAGTGTCCATTAATTAAATCTAACGGGACAAGGAATGGAGCAGGGTCATCCCAAGGCTGTTTTAAATGCGGAGCGTTTTCACATATTGCCAAGAACTGCCCTAACGCTAACAGCACTCCCTCCTGCTCAACTTCGGGTGCAATTTCCACCAACAATCAAAAATGACTAGTGGCTCCGGCTGAGTCGGTAGATTCATCCTTTCAAGGCTCAGCACAAGTTAAATCTGACGAAAATGCAGGAAAAAGTCAGAACTATTCTACATTCCCATTTGAATGTCCCAGAGAATGTCTTAGGATTGCGGCGGATTCACAAGCACCTGTTTCCTTCCTCAAAATTGAATTAAATAAAGAACCTGTAACAGCTGTATTAGATTCAGGCAGTGTTTGTTCCATTATTTCGGCTGAATGGTATTCCAAATTAAAATCTATTTGTAGACTTCCTGATTTTTGTTCCACTTCGGTTCAATATGTTTCGGCAAATTCCTCTCCATTAGAAATTTTAGGTTTTCTGTACGCCAAACTTCGTATATCCAAATTTACTTGGAAATTTAAACTGTTTGTGGCCAAGCACTTGTCTTGCCCCATTATATTGGGAGCTGATTTCATGTCTCACACCGGTCTAGTCCTCGACCTTCAGAGCAAGTCGTGCACTTTCAAATTTGATAGTAATTCTAAAATCCCGTTGCTAAAATGTAGTTCTGTGTCATGTTCATCTATTTCGCCTACCCAGGATAAGATGTTGTTAGATCTTAGACATGTACCTGAGGAGCAGGCTGATAGTATTCGTAAGTTGTGTCAGTCGTTTCCAGAGGTGTTCTCTGATGCTCTTGGTGTTACTGACCTTATTGAATACAAGATTGAGGTTACGGATTCGATTCCAGTCCGGTTTCCGCCTTATAGGCTGTCTCCACCTAAAATGAAAGCTTTGAAGGAAATCATAGGTCAGATGTTGAAGGATGGTATTATTCGGCCCTCTAAGTCGGCGTATTTTCGCCTATTTTTCTAGTCCCGAAACCACAAGGTGGCTTCAGGCCTGTGATTGATTATAGGGCTCTCAATCGGAAGGTGGTGTTACAATCCGTGGCCCTTCCAGACCTTCACTCTTGTTTTTCTTGGTTTCGTAAAGCTAAGTTCTTCACCATCTTAGATATCAATCAGGCGTATAATCAGATACCGCTTGCAGAGGAATCTAAACACCTGACAGCGTTTGCCACGGATTGGAACTTGTATGAATACAACCGCGTGCCTTTCGGGCTCCCCATGGGAGCAGCTGTGCTTACGAGACTGCTAGACAGGGTCTCCTCCGACATCAAATTTGAGTACTTGTATAATTACCTGCATGATGTCGTCGTATTTTCTGAGAACTTTGAAGAACACCTTGATCATCTGAAAGAGGTCTTAAGTCGCCTTCGTAAGGCAGGGTTAACGGTGAAGTTGTCCAAGGTCGCATTCGCTAAGCCCTCCGTGTCATTTCTAGGGCATACTGTGTCGCCCGATGGTGTCGCAGTCGATCATTCTAGAACACAGCCCCATCCGTGATTTCAAACCTCCCAAGGACATCAAAGGGATTGCTAGGTTCATTGGTATGGTGAATTTCTTCAAGAAATTTATCCAAATTTTTCCAATAGAGCGGCGCCCTTGAACTTACTTCGTAGGAAAGGCGTCAAGTTTGAGTGGGGACCTTCGCAACAAGCCGCTTTAGAAGATCTCAAATTAGCTCTGTGTAATGCCTCTGTTCTTGCCATGCCCGATTTCTCTAAGAAATTCATCGTCCAAACCGACGCGTCGTCGTCGGCGGTAGCTGCAGACCTTCTTCAAGAGACTGAACTAGGGAGGCGACCCATTGCCTATGCCTCTAGTACATTATCGGCCCAAAAATCCAAGTATTCCATCTACGAACTTGAAGGTTTAGCAGTTTTATTTGCTCTGGAAATGTTCCGCCTCTATCTGGAACATGTCAAGTTCGACTTGGAGACAGATAACCAAGGCTTAAGTTGGGTCTTAGGTAGGTCGCGTCGTACTGGTCGCATAGTCCGCTGGGCAATAAGAATTTCTGCCTTCCAATTTGACGTGAGGCATATTAGAGGTACTGAATATGTTGTGGCAGACGGACTAAGCCGTATGTTTTCTAATGAGGTAGAGACCAACGAACAGGTTGATAGTTCTTCACCTCCCGAGTCATTACTACCTGAGGTTAATGCCATTCTAACTGATGCTCCCAAGCTCTTTAGGGATATTGAAAAATATCAACGTGAAGATCCGACGCTGGCTCTGATAATGGAAACCCTTTCTTCTGGGGAACACGTCGTCCCTTATGTACTGAGGAATGGTGTTTTATGTTGCCCTTCTAGACATGATAAGATGATGAAAGTTGTAGTTCCAGCTGTTCTTGTACCTATGATCTTCAAGTACTACCATGAGACCCCATTAGGAGGGCATTTAGGCATCTTCAAAACCCGTGGAAAGATCCGTGAAATGTTCATCTGGAAGGGTATGGACGGAGAAATTCGTATATTGGTAAAATCTTGTAAATATTGTTGGCTTAGTAAACCCACCATGTCCACTAAGCAAGGGCTTTTGTCTTCTCATCAAGCGTCTCGCCCCATGGAACGTCTTTACATCGACTATGTAGGACCGTTCCCCCAGTCAAAGGAGAATGCCAACAAGTTCATCCTTGTGTGTGTAGATGGCTTCACAAGATTTTCTTGGTTATTTCCGACTAAGCTGGCTACCACTCAGTCCACCATTTCTTGTTTAAATTCCATCTTCGCTTCTTTTGGTCCGTGTCAATATATTGTTTCAGATAATGCTAAAGCTTTCACATCCTATCTCTTTCGTAAATCCTGTTTTGATCTGTCCATATCGCATGTGACTACTTCTGCTTACTATCCTCAACCCTCTCTAGCTGAACGAATCAATCGTGATCTGAGGTCGGCTCTTATTGCCTATCATCATGAAGATCATTCTAGGTGGGACAAGTCCCTGTATTGGTTAGCTTTTGCTTTGAATTCGGCAGTTCATGAATCTCATAAGTTTAATCCAGCTTCTTCGATGTTCAAGTTTGTTCCCAACACGCCGCCCTCGAACCTTTGGTCTGTTAGTGATATTCTACCCGAGACAATAGATCCAGAAAATATTAGAGATCTTTGGAAGAAGGCCAAGGCCAATCTTAAAATTTCTCACGAAAAGGTTAGGGAAAGATATGATCGCGGACGGAGGCCCACCAATTTAAATGTTGGAGACCAAGTTATGGTCAAGAATTTTGTTCCCGCGGGCAAGCTTGCCGCCGATTTCATGGGCCGTGTACCGTCTTGGATTTTTTTTCGCCGGTGACATTGTTAGTGAGCAACCCAGCCACCGAGAGAATCTTTAGGGTTCACCTGTCTCAGGTGAAACCTGTGTAAATTACTTGCTCATTGGATCTTTAAAATCTTGAAAGAACCCCAAAAGGTTATATTTTTCTCTAAATCCTAGGCCTTCTGCCCCTCATAGTTTTACATTTTGTTTTTTTATCTGCTCTGTATAAATTTTGTGAAAACTTCCCTGAGGTTACTCTTCTGTCCTCTCCATAAGGCCATTGTCAAGCTCCCGTCTCCTGCTAAACCACACCAGCGGCATTAAAATAAAAGTAATGAAATACAAGTTTCCACGCCGCTGGCCCCTCAGCATCACCACAAAGACTGACCCTAAAAATATTAATGTCCAACACAATTCTGCCGCCGAGATCTTACTGTTTCATTGCTATCCCTAAACCAGGCAAAGATCGGCTGGATCCCAAAAGCTATAGGCCTATTTCCTTGCTCTGTCACCTGTACAAGGTCCTGGAAAAGCTCATTCTTGAGCGACTGACAGGAAAGTTGGAGTCGTCTCTTATACCACAGCAAGCTGGATTCCGAGAAGGAAAAAGTTGCACATGACAGGTATTAAACTTGACACAGCATATTGAGGATGGCTTTGAGAATCGGCTCATTACAGGCGCTGTCTTCATTGATCTTTTTGCAGCTTATGACACAGTCAACCATCGGCTTCTTCTAACAAAATTGTATGACATCACCAAAGACTTCCATCTAATGTGCAACATTAAAAATATTCTCCAAAACCGAAGATTCTTTGTGGAATTTCAGGGAAAAAGAAGCAGATGGAGAACACAGAAGAACGGGTTACCGCAAGGCAGTGTGCTCGCACCACTGTTATTCAACATCTATACTAATGATCAGCCTCTACCTGAAGGTACCCAGAGTTTTATCTATGCTGATGATTGTGCAGTCACTGCTCAGAACAACTGTTTTGAAAAGGTAGAACAGACTTTATCCAAAGCTCTGAAAGAATTTACCAACTACTACAATGAAAATGACTTGAAGCCAAATCCTGCCAAAACTCATAGCTGTGTATTTCATCTCAATAACAAAAATGCAGCTAAAACCTTACAAATCACCTGGGAAGGAATCCCTATTCAACACTGTTCGACTCCAAAATATCTGGGAGTGACTCTGGACCGTACGCTTACATATAAGAAACATTGCCTAAACGTGAAACAAAAAGTGTCTGCCAGAAACAACATAGTGCGGAAACTACGAGGCACCACCTGGGGAGCTCACCCTTGCACTGTGAGAACAAGCGCGCTAGCACTGTGCTACTCCACTGCTGAGTATGCATGCTCCGTGTGGCATAAGTCCAGCCATGCCAAAAACATAGATGTAGCACTAAATGACACCTGCCGTATTATCACAGGTTGTTTAAGACCTGCTCCCATAGATAAACTCCACTGTCTCGCTGGTATAGCACCAAATGAAATCCGACGTGAGATTGCTGCTAGGCATGAGAAAAGCAAGGCTATGACTATGGAAGCCCATCCTTTGTATGCCTGTCAACCAGCACATCCTAGGTTGAAATCAAGAAAGAGCTTCTTGACAACCACTGAAGCTCTTAAAGGAACTCCACAACAAGAAAGAATCTCAATGTGGCGGGAAAAATGTCAACATTTGAGAGAATGGATGGTTCCAAAGGAAGAACTTCCTCCTGGACATTCTGAAAAGTGGACAACATGGAAGGCTCTCAATCGATTACGCACCAGTACCACGAGATGCAAGACCAACCTACAGAAATGGGGCCTTCCTGTGGAGACAGTTTTCTGCAAGTGTGGTACTAAGCAGACTAACGAACATCTTCTACTGTGTCCATCTTCTCCAGCCACTTGTACCATTAAAGATCTAATGAGGGCAACTCCAAATGCGCTTGTCGTGGCCAATTTTTGGTCTACCAATGTTTAAAATTTCGTTGTTTAATTTTTGTCTCTCTTTGTACTTCTGACACGATAAATAAATAGTGCCCCCGCAACCGTGCGGCGCCGTACCGCCACTGAGGTGGGGTACGGGCCCACTCCACTCCAGCGAGGTCAACCTGTGTACGGCGCGCCGGAGCCCTCCTTCCGGCCAAGGCTGATCTGCGGCGCACCACCCGCAAACTACTTGTGGACTGTAAGCAAACTTCACATATGCGGCGTGCAGCACGACTACCCATCTCATAGTAGCGGGAGAGAGGTATCTCAGGGTACTTGAGGGGTCCGAGCGGCCTCCTCTGGATACAGGCAGCGGCGGCAGGTCTTGCTGTCAAAAGTAATCGGCAACTAATATAAACCTTCTGCTACATGGACTCTCTAATCGGCAATTAAATACTCCTTCAAATCAACATTTGGTGAACTTAGAAAATTTGTTTCTTTCAAGAATTAAAGATTTTTTTTCCGAATTCAACTACTAAAACATAGAGACTTTTCATCAAAATCTACTACAAATGGTTTAAAACTGCACTTAATCTAGTCGCACCCACCTATATCAAACAACTTCTGAGATCTCCAACTACTGAAAAGTTATATTTTTCTCTTCTAAATTCTTCAACTCATCAGCAAAAAATTGAACTTTTTTAAAAACAAAATATTTGTTTTCTTCTGTGTCACCCCTTGGAAGGACTTTTGGTGGGGGTCTGTACACCTCCACGCCGCTAGTTCAAATATTGCGCCAGTTGAAACTCCTCTACAGGAGAAAGCCTGAACTTTAACAAACTGGATTAACTCAACGGTTTCTCGGAAGATGTCACCACTGTAAATTTGGTAATTTTGAAGTGTTCTGAACTGTGTCTATTTCGATTTGTGTTTGTTTGATCCGTATCAAGAAGTTGGGACATCCTCTAACAGATGTCTCTACCAAAAACTATGATAACGCACTCTGGTGTAAAGGAATGTAGTCTCCTGAAGAAATATTGTATTCCTAAGTTTTGTTTTTACTAAATTTTGTTCTGTGGTTTGTGGGTTGGCAATATAAATCCTTTCTTTCCGCCTGTTTTGAATTCAGCCAATCCCGAATTTTCTAAATTAATTTTCCTCCAATCCTAGGTTTCTTGTTCATGTTGTGTGTAACTTTTGATATTAGCCAATAATGGGAACGGGTGTGGCGCTTTTATTTCATGAAAGGTCTGGAAGCTTCCTTGTGGGTATAAAACTGATGAGGTTCATGGCTCGTCGCCACTCCTTCGACGTCTTGCTTAGTGTGTGAATATGTAGCAGGGGGCGGGAAGCACTTATTTCTTCGGGCAGCACTTCATCAAACAGGTAATGGCTGTTTAAGAAGTTTATTTCTTGCTAGCTCAGCAGTTTAACCCCCGGGGCAGGTTCGATACTTTTCTCATGTAACCTACCTATAAAACGTAAAAGACATTTGGTAAAAATTTCGTCTCTTTAACTACCAATTGGGATAGAGAGTGCCTTACCCTCTCGAGCTCCCACTCATATTGTTTTGAGGTGACTACGTTTTCATTACCGATTTTCTTCTTTTCTTAATGTAATAAAGTTTTCTTATACGAGTCACCTCCTTAGTATGGGATTAGCCCTTGTGTAAGCGGCCTATTGCCAAGTAGGATTTAAAAGTGTATTAGGAGTCAATTTGGTATTTTGGGCCATGTAATTAACCTGTTCCTTTTCTGAGTAGGCCCAGTAGGTTGGATACATGATACCCCTGTGTAAATTTGTAAGTTGTGCCTGCAGGCAAGTGATTGTAAAAGTCGAGGATGCCTTAAATAGGCGTGAGTAACAGAGAGCCGGCTCGCTCGTATCGAATTAGGTTTTGAGTGCCTCTAGAAGGCCGGAATACGTTAGGTGAGAGCAAGTGCTCTTTGATTTCATGGAATTCTGCCCCAGGTAGTCTGGTTGCATATTGGTAAATTGGAGCTTGGAGCTCATTAATTATTCACCCGGGGCTTGAACCCCAGCAAATGTAATTTCTTAACTTGTTTTCCTGTTACATGGTACCTGTTACTCTGTTGTTATTTGTTGATTTTGAAAAGAAAATATAACCTTTGTTAAAGTTTTAAATGAACTTTAATTTTGTAGTTGAAACCTATTCCAGCCCGCACCTTCTTTCACCTCTGCTGTTCCAAAGACACCTCGGAACAAGTGGTAGCAGAGCGTGGTTGAATGGGTCTCAACTAGCCCCTTTTGACTTGCTTTGTTTTGAACTCTAACAATTTTCTCAGTTGCTGCAATTTTTTTCTTTTCTAAAATTTTTCTGTCGACATGTCCGGCCCTCGCGACGTCTTCCATCCCGGCTATTTGCGCAAGGAGGAATTGATCTATGAATTAACAATTAGAAATGTGCAATCTGGAGGCACGGTTGCAGTAGATACCAACAAGCTTAGAGAATCACTTGATTTGCCTATTTCCATCCCCACTTTGGGAGAGAAAGACATTGACGACGCTCTCTCCACGATCACTGATAATACTACTGAGCTAGCATCTGTAGTTAGTTTTTTTTTGAAGAATACAATCCCTCTCCAAATCAACTTAAACGTGTGCAAGCTAGATTGTTTCATTTTTACAATAGGGTCACTGATCTATTGTCTCTAAAGTTGAATGACATTCAAAAGACGGAAGCTAGTGTCGTTCTCGAAAATCTTTCGGACTTGTCCAGTAAGGTTAGCCTCTTGTTAACTCTGGCAGTACCCCCCAAAACCGACAATCCCACTCTGGCAAATGTTGTCAGCGAGGAGCAATCTCCCACGGGAGAAGTAAGTACAAAACCTGTAGAAGCCCGACAAACTTGTGTTCCAGTAGAAACTGAGTCCGTTCGCCGCACATCCATTCCACCATTTGTCTTGAATAATGAACCTTCTGAATCTGCTTCTCCGCCACTTAGGCCCCTTCCTACTACGTCACCCGGGTTCAGTAGTTTGCCTCATCCGTTAGCAATGCTGCTCAAGTGTATTTCTAAGTTTTCTGTTAATTCCACCAGTGACGTTATTTCATTTTTAAGGTTTTTTGTTGAGTTTCAGGATCATGCTCTTGTTTTTTCTCTTTCTCCCTGTCAAATTCTGCAGATTATTTATCCCTATTCAATCGGTGTTCTATCTGACAAAAGTGTAAGAGCTATTGCTGATCAATCATCTATAGAAGACTTCCACGCCCATTTATTAGCAAACTTCATTCCAGCTAGGGCTAGGCCATCACTAATTCAGAAGTACTATTACCGTGTACAGCGCCTGGATGAAAATCTTGCCGACTTCATCCAAGATATTAAATTCTATACCAGGGTGTTTGCTCTTCACTTCCCTGAAGATCAGATTGTACAGGCCATTGTGGAAGGCATTTCTCCACCATACAGGTCATACTTGTGCTTTGCGTCGCGTCCGCAAGCTTTTGCCGAGTTAGAGGCTATGGATGTCTCAGCGGAAGGAGTTAGATACGCCGATACCTTGCGTGTCGCGAAAGAACCCCCTCCATCCTCTAGTAATTTTCGGCCTCCACCTCGCCGAACCGTCACTGCCCGTAAATGTTATGCATGTGGGTCGCCTGACCATCTTCGGAACAAGTGTCCATTAATTAAATCTAACGGGACAAGGAATGGAGCAGGGTCATCCCAAGGCTGTTTTAAATGCGGCGCGTTTTCACATATTGCCAAGAACTGCCCTAACGCTAACAGCACTCCCTCCTGCTCAACTTCGGGTGTAATTTCCACTAACAATCAAAAATGACTAGTGGCTCCGGCTGAGTCGGTAGATTCATCCTTTCAAGGCTCAGCACAAGTTAAATCTTACGAAAATGCAGGAAAAAGTCAGAACTATTCTACATTCCCATTTGAATGTCCCAGAGAATGTCTTAGGATTGCGGCGGATTCACAAGCACCTGTTTCCTTCCTCAAAATTGAATTAAATAAAGAACCTGTAACAGCTGTATTAGATTCAGGCAGTGTTTGTTCCATTATTTCGGCTGAATGGTATTCCAAATTAAAATCTATTTGTAGACTTCCTGATTTTTGTTCCACTTCGGTTCAATATGTTTCGGCAAATTCCTCTCCATTAGAAATTTTAGGTTTTCTGTACGCCAAACTTCGTATATCCAAATTTACTTGGAAATTTAAACTGTTTGTGGCCAAGCACTTGTCTTGCCCCATTATATTGGGAGCTGATTTCATGTCTCACACCGGTCTAGTCCTCGACCTTCAGAGCAAGTCGTGCACTTTCAAATTTGATAGTAATTCTAAAATCCCGTTGCTAAAATGTAGTTCTGTGTCATGTTCAACTATTTCGCCTACCCAGGATAAGATGTTGTTAGATCATAGACATGTACCTGAGGAGCAGGCTGAAAGTATTCGTAAGTTGTGTCAGTCGTTTCCAGAGGTGTTCTCTGATGCTCTTGGTGTTACTGACCTTATTGAATACAAGATTGAGGTTACGGATTCGATTCCAGTCCGGTTTCCGCCTTATAGGCTGTCTCCACCTAAAATGAAAGCTTTGAAGGAAATCATAGGTCAGATGTTGAAGGATGGTATTATTCGGCCCTCTAAGTCGGCGTATTTTCGCCTATTTTTCTAGTCCCGAAACCACAAGGTGGCTTCAGGCCTATGATTGATTATAGGGCTCTCAATCGGTAGGTGGTGTTACAATCCGTGCCCCTTCCAGACCTTCACTCTTGTTTTTCTTGGTTTCGTAAAGCTAAGTTCTTCACCATCTTAGATATCAATCAGGCGTATAATCAGATACCGCTTGCAGAGGAATCTAAACACCTGACAGCGTTTGCCACGGATTGGAACATGTATGAATACAACCGCGTGCCTTTCGGGCTCCCCATGGGAGCAGCTGTGCTTACGAGACTGCTAGACAGGGTCTCCTCCGACATCAAATTTGAGTACTTGTATAATTACCTGCATGATGTCGTCGTATTTTCTGAGAACTTTGAAGAACACCTTGATCATCTGAAAGAGGTCTTAAGTCGCCTTCGTAAGGCAGGGTTAACGGTGAAGTTGTCCAAGGTCGCATTCGCTAAGCCCTCCGTGTCATTTCTAGGGCATACTGTGTCGCCCGATGGTGTCGCAGTCGATCATTCTAGAACACAGCCCCATCCGTGATTTCAAACCTCCCAAGGACATCAAAGGGATTGCTAGGTTCATTGGTATGGTGAATTTCTTCAAGAAATTTATCCAAATTTTGCCAATAGAGCGGCGCCCTTGAACTTACTTCGTAGGAAAGGCGTCAAGTTTGAGTGGGGACCTTCGCAACTAGCCGCTTTAGAAGATCTCAAATTAGCTCTGTGTAATGCCTCTGTTCTTGCCATGCCCGATTTCTCTAAGAAATTCATCGTCCAAACCGACGCGTCGTCGTCGGCGGTAGCTGCAGACCTTCTTCAAAGACTGAACTAGGGAGGCGACCCATTGCCTATGCCTCTAGTACATTATCGGCCCAAAAATCCAAGTATTCCATCTACGAACTTGAAGGTTTAGCAGTTTTGTTTGCTCTGGAAAATTTCCGCCTCTATCTGGAACATGTCAAGTTCGACTTGGAGACAGATAACCAAGGCTTAAGTTGGGTCTTAGGTAGGTCGCGTCGTACTGGTCGCATAGTCCGCTGGGCAATAAGAATTTCTGCCTTCCAATTTGACGTTAGGCATATTAGAGGTACTGAAAATGTTGTGGCAGACGGACTAAGCCGTATGTTTTCTAATGAGGTAGAGACCAACGAACAGGTTGATAGTTCTTCACCTCCCGAGTCATTACTACCTGAGGTTAATGCCATTCTAACTGATGCTCCCAAGCTCTTTAGGGATATTGAAAAAGATCAACGTGAAGATCCGACGCTGGCTCCAATAATGGAAACCCTTTCTTCTGGGGAACACGTCGTCCCTTATGTACTGAGGAATGGTGTTTTATGTTGCCCTTCTAGGCATGATAAGATGATGAAAGTTGTAGTTCCAGCTGTTCTTGTACCTATGATCTTCAAGTACTACCATGAGACCCCACTAGGGGGGCATTTAGGCATCTTCAAAACCCGTGAAATGTTCATCTGGAAGGGTATGGACGGAGAAATTCGTATATTGGTAAAATCTTGTAAATATTGTTGGCTTAGTAAACCCACCATGTCCACTAAGCAAGGGCTTTTGTCTTCTCATCAAGCGTCTCGCCCCATGGAACGTCTTTACATCGACTATGTAGGACCGTTCCCCCAGTCAAAGGGGAATGCCAACAAGTTCATCCTTGTGTGTGTAGATGGCTTCACAAGATTTTCTTGGTTATTTCCGACTAAGCTGGCTACCACTCAGTCCACCATTTCTTGTTTAACTTCCATCTTCGCTTCTTTTGGTCCGTGTCAATATATTGTTTCAGATAATGCTAAAGCTTTCACATCCTATCTCTTTCGTAAATCCTGTTTTGATCTGTCCATATCGCATGTGACTACTTCTGCTTACTATCCTCAACCCTCTCTAGCTGAACGAATCAATCGTGATCTGAGGTCGGCTCTTATTGCCTATCATCATGAAGATCATTCTAGGTGGGACAAGTCCCTGTATTGGTTAGCTTTTGCTTTGAATTCGGCAGTTCATGAATCTCATAAGTTTAATCCAGCTTCTTCGATGTTCAAGTTTGTTCCCAACACGCCGCCCTCGAACCTTTGGTCTGTTAGTGATATTCTACCCGAGACAATAGATCCAGAAAATATTAGAGATCTTTGGAAGAAGGCCAAGGCCAATCTTAAAATTTCTCACGAAAAGGTTAGGGAAAGATATGATCGCGGACGGAGGCCCACCAATTTAAATGTTGGAGACCAAGTTATGGTCAAGAATTTTGTTCCCGCGGGCAAGCTTGCCGCCGATTTCATGGGCCGTGTACCGTCTTGGATTTTTTTTCGCCGGTGACATTGTTAGTGAGCAACCCAGCCACCGAGAGAATCTTTAGGGTTCACCTGTCTCAGGTGAAACCTGTGTAAATTACTTGCTCATTGGATCTTTAAAATCTTGAAAGAACCCCAAAAGGTTATATTTTTCTCTAAATCCTAGGCCTTCTGCCCCTCATAGTTTTACATTTTGTTTTTTTATCTGCTCTGTATAAATTTTGTGAAAACTTCCCTGAGGTTACTCTTCTGTCCTCTCCATAAGGCCATTGTCAAGCTCCCGTCTCCTGCTAAACCACACCAGCGGCATTAAAATAAAAGTAATGAAATACAAGTTTCCACGCCGCTGGCCCCTCAGGATCACCACAAAGACTGACCCTAAAAATATTAATGTCCAACACAATTCTGCCGCCGAGATCTTACTGTTTCAGTGCCCCCGCAACCGTGCGGCGCCGTACCGCCACTGAGGTTGGGTGCGGGCCCACTCCACTCCAGCGAGGTCAACCTGTGTACGGCGCGCCGGAGCCCTCCTTCCGGCCAAGGCTGATCTGCGGCGCACCACCCGCAAACTACTTGTGGACTGTAAGCAAACTTCACATATGCGGCGTGCAGCACGACTACCCATCTCATAGTAGCGGGAGAGAGGTATCTCAGGGTACTTGAGGGGTCCGAGCGGCCTCCTCTGGATACAGGCAGCGGCGGCAGGTCTTGCTGTCAAAAGTAATCGGCAACTAATATACTCCTTCTGCTACATGGACTCTCTAATCGGCAATTAAATACTCCTTCAAATCAACATTTGGTGAACTTAGAAAATTTGATTCTTTCAAGAATTAAAGATTTTTTTTCCGAATTCAACTACTAAAACATAGAGACTTTTCATCAAAATCTACTACAAATGGTTTAAAACTGCACTTAATCTAGTCCCACCCACCTATATCAAACAACTTCTGAGATCTCCAACTACTGAAAAGTTATATTTTTCTCTTCTAAATTCTTCAACTCATCAGCAAAAAATTGAACTTTTTTAAAAACAAAATATTTGTTTTCTTCTGTGTCACCCCTTGGAAGGACTTTTGGTGGGGGTCTGTACACCTCCACGCCGCTAGTTCAAATATTGCGCCAGTTGAAACTCCTCTACAGGAGAAAGCCTGAACTTTAACAAACTGGATTAACTCAACGGTTTCTCGGAAGATGTCACCACTGTAAATTTGGTAATTTTGAAGTGTTCTGAACTGTGTCTATTTCGATTTGTGTTTGTTTGATCCGTATCAAGAAGTTGGGACATCCTCTAACAGATGTCTCTACCAAAAACTATGATAACGCACTCTGGTGTAAAGGAATGTAGTCTCCTGAAGAAATATTGTATTCCTAAGTTTTGTTTTTACTAAATTTTGTTCTGTGGTTTGTGGGTTGGCAATATAAATCCTTTCTTTCCGCCTGTTTTGAATTCAGCCAATCCCGAATTTTCTAAATTAATTTTCCTCCAATCCTAGGTTTCTTGTTCATGTTGTGTGTAACTTTTGATATTAGCCAATAATGGGAACGGGTGTGGCGCTTTTATTTCATGAAAGGTCTGGAAGCTTCCTTGTGGGTATAAAACTGATGAGGTTCATGGATCGTCGCCACTCCTTCGACGTCTTGCTTAGTGTGTGAATATGTAGCAGGGGGCGGGAAGCACTTATTTCTTCGGGCAGCACTTCATCAAACAGGTAATGGCTGTTTAAGAAGTTTATTTCTTGCTAGCTCAGCAGTTTAACCCCCGGGGCAGGTTCGATACTTTTCTCATGTAACCTACCTATAAAACGTAAAAGACATTTGGTAAAAATTTCGTCTCTTTAACTACCAATTGGGATAGAGAGTGCCTTACCCTCTCGAGCTCCCACTCATATTGTTTTGAGGTGACTACGTTTTCATTACCGATTTTCTTCTTTTCTTAATGTAATAAAGTTTTCTTATACGAGTCACCTTCTTAGTATGGGATTAGCCCTTGTGTAAGCGGCCTAGTGCCAAGTAGGTTTTAAAAGTGTATTAGGAGTCAATTTGGTATTTTGGGCCATGTAATTAACCTGTTCCATTTCTGAGTAGGCCCAGTAGGTTGGGTACATGATACCCCTGTGTAAATTTGTAAGTTGTGCCTGCAGGCAAGTGATTGTAAAAATCGAGGATGCCTTAAATAGGCGTGAGTAACTGAGAGCCGGTTCGCTCGTTTCGAATTAGGTTTTGAGTGCCTCTAGAAGGCCGGAATACGTTAGGTGAGAGCAGGTGCTCTTTGATTTCATGGGAATTCTGCCCCAGGTAGTCTGGTTGCATATTGGTAAATTGGAGCTTGGAGCTCATTAATTATTCACCCGGGGCTTGAACCCCAGCAAATGTAATTTCTTAACTTGTTTTCCTGTTACTTGGTACCTGTTACTCTGTTGTTGTTATTTGTTGATTTTGAAAAGAAAATATAACCTTTGTTAAAGTTTTAAATTAACTTTAATTTTGTAGTTGAAACCTATTCCAGCCCGCACATTCTTTCACCTCTGCTGTTCCAAAGACACCTCGGAACAAGTGGTAGCAGAGCGTGGTTGAATGGGTCTCAACTAGCCCCTTTTGACTTGCTTTGTTTTGAACTCTAACAATTTTCTCAGTTGCTGCAATTTTTTTCTTTTCTAAAATTTTTCTGTCGACATGTCCGGCCCTCGCGACGTCCTCCATCCCGGCTATTTGCGCAAGGAGGAATTGATCTATGAATTAACAATTAGAAATGTGCAATCTGGAGGCACGGTTGCAGTAGATACCAACAAGCTTAGAGAATCACTTGATTTGCCTATTTCCATCCCCACTTTGGGAGAGAAAGACATTGACGACGCTCTCTCCACGATCACTGATAATACTACTGAGCTAGCATCTGTAGTTAGTTTTTTTTTGAAGAATACAATCCCTCTCCAAATCAACTTAAACGTGTGCAAGCTAGATTGTTTCATTTTTACAATAGGGTCACTGATCTATTGTCTCTAAAGTTGAATGACATTCAAAAGACGGAAGCTAGTGTCGTTCTCGAAAATCCTTCGGACTTGTCCAGTAAGGTTAGCCTCTTGTTAACTCGGGCAGTACCCCCCAAACCGACAATCCCACTCTGGCAAATGTTGTCAGCGAGGAGCATTCTCCCACGGGAGAAGTAAGTACAAAACCTGTAGAAGCCCGACAAACTTGTGTTCCAGTAGAAACTGAGTCCGTTCGCCGCACATCCATTCCACCCTTTGTCTTGAATAATGAACCTTCTGAATCTGCTTCTCCGCCACTTAGGCCCCTTCCTACTACGTCACCCGGGTTCAGTAGTTTGCCTCATCCGTTAGCAATGCTGCTCAAGTGTATTTCTAAGTTTTCTGTTAATTCCACCAGTGACGTTATTTCATTTTTAAGGTTTTTTGTTGAGTTTCAGGATCATGCTCTTGTTTTTTCTCTTTCTCCCTGTCAAATTCTGCAGATTATTTATCCCTATTCAATCGGTGTTCTATCTGACAAAAGTGTAAGAGCTATTGCTGATCAATCATCTATAGAAGACTTCCACGCCCATTTATTAGCAAACTTCATTCCAGCTAGGGCTAGGCCATCACTAATTCAGAAGTACTATTACCGTGTACAGCGCCTGGATGAAAATCTTGCCGACTTCATCCAAGATATTAAATTCTATACCGGGGTGTTTGCTCTTCACTTCCCTGAAGATCAGATTGTACAGGCCATTGTGGAAGGCATTTCTCCACCATACAGGTCATACTTGTGCTTTGCGTCGCGTCCGCAAACTTTTGCCGAGTTAGAGGCTATGGCTGTCTCAGCGGAAGGAGTTAGATACGCCGATACCTTGCGTGTCGCGAAAGAACCCCCTCCATCCTCTAGTAATTTTCGGCCTCCACCTCGCCGAACCGTCACTGCCCGTAAATGTTATGCATGTGGGTCGCCTGACCATCTTCGGAACAAGTGTCCATTAATTAAATCTAGTGGGACAAGGAATGGAGCAGGGTCATCCCAAGGCTGTTTTAAATGCGGCGCGTTTTCACATATTGCCAAGAACTGCCCTAACGCTAACAGCACTCCCTCCTGCTCAACTTCGGGTGGAATTTCCACCAACAATCAAAAATGACTAGTCGCTCCGGCTGAGTCGGTAGATTCATCCTTTCAAGGCTCAGCACAAGTTAAATCTGACGAAAATGCAGGAAAAAGTCAGAACTATCCTACATTCCCATTTGAATGTCCCAGATAATGTCTTAAGATTGCGGCGGATTCACCCGCACCTGTTCCCTTCCTCAAAATTGAATTAAATAAAGAACCTGTAACAGCTGTATTAGATTCAGGCAGTGTTTGTTCCATTATTTCGGCTGAATGGTATTCCAAATTAAAATCTATTTGTAGACTTCCTGATTTTTGTTCCACTTCGGTTCAATATGTTTCGGCAAATTCCTCTCCATTAGAAATTTTAGGTTTTCTGTATGCCAAACTTCGTATATCTAAATTTACTTGGAAATTTAAACTGTTTGTGGCCAAGCACTTGTCTTGCCCCATTATATTGGGAGCTGATTTCATGTCTCACACCTGTCTAGTGCTCGACCTTCAGAGCAAGTCGTGCACTTTCAAATTTGATAGTAATTCTAAAATCCCGTTGCTAAAATGTAGTTCTGTGTCATGTTCATCTATTTCGCCTACCCAGGATAAGATGTTGTTAGATCTTAGACATCTACCCGAGGAGCAGGCTGATAGTATTCGTAAGTTGTGTCAGTCGTTTCCAGAGGTGTTCTCTGATACTCTTGGTGTTACTGACCTTATTGAATACAAGACTGAGGTTAGGGATTCGATTCCAGTCCGGTTTCGGCCTTATAGGCTGTCTCCACCTAAAATGAAAGCTTTGAAGGAAATCATAGATCAGATGTTGAAGGATGGTATTACTCGGCCCTCTAAGTCGGCGTATTCTTCGCCTATTTTTCTAGTCCCGCAAACACAAGGTGGCTTCAGGCCTGTGATTGATTAAAGGGCTCTCAATCGGAAGGTGGTGTTACAATCCGTGCCCCTTCCAGACCTTCACTAGTAGTATAATTGGACAGTTCTGGCGCCTCCTCCGCCGCCCGCCTCCGCCCGCCTCCTCCTCCGCCGCCCGCGGGAAATTTGAATTTTGGCGGGAAATTTGAATTTGGCGGGAGATTTGAATTTGTAAACAAAGCCACGTGCTTTTTGACAGCTGTCATCGACAACAACGCATCGCTAACCTCACTGCTGCCATCTTGACGGGCCTAAACCTCACTAGTGCCAACTTAACCTAACTAGCATGAGGTAAACAAAGCCACGTGCTTTTTAACAGCTGTCATCCGCCATCTTTAAACCACAGAGCACTGTGCTGCCCTCTTTATCGTAGTAGATGTAAAATTCGTCACCTATCATCGGCAGTGCTGCCATCTTGACGGGTCTAAACCTTAGTGCTACCAACTTAACCTAACTAGCGCGTGGTAAACAAATCGACGTGCTTTTTTGACAGCTGTCATCCGCCATCTTTAATCTATAGAGCACAGTGCTGCCCTCTTTAGCTACTTACCTTTGAAATGTGGTGGCGGATAATTTGAAAAATGCTTTTTGACAGCAGCCATCTTTGTGCACCGTGCTGCCCTCTTTAGCTAGATACCTGTGGTGGCAGACAATTCCACGTGACAGCAGCCATCTTTAATCAAGAGAGCACCGTGCTGCCCTCTATGTGGTGGCGGCAATTTGAAAAATTCTACATGCTCTTGTTTGGAAACAAACCCATGCGCTTTTCATGACAGCTGTCATCCGCCATCTTTAATACAGAGAGCACCGTGCTGCCCTCTTTAGCTACTTACCTTTGAAATGTGGTGGCAGCAAATTCCACGTGCTCTTGTTTGGAAACAAAGCCATGTGCTTTCTTGACAGCTGACATCCGCCATCTTTAATCTATAGAGCACAGTGCTGCCCTCTTTATCGTAGTAGATGTAAATTCGTCACAGCTGTCATCCGCAGTGCTGCCATCTTAATGGGCCTAAACCTTAGTGCTACCAACTTAACCTCACTAGCGTGAGATAAACAAATCCACGTGCTTTTTTGACAGCTGTCATCCACCATCTTTAATCCATAGAGCACAGTGGTACCCTCTTTAGCTACTTACCTTTGAAATGTGGTGGCGGATAAAATGAAAAATGCTTTTTGATAGCAGCCATCTTTGAGCACCGTGCTGCCCTCTTTAGCTAGATACCTGTGGTGGCAGGCAATTCCACGTGACAGCAGCCATCTTTAATCATGAGAGCACCGTGCTGCCCTCTATGTGGTGGCGGCAATTTGAAAAATTCTACATGCTCTTGTTTGGAAACAAACTCACGTGCTTTTTTCTGACAGCTGTCATCCGCCATCTTGCATCACAAACCTCAGTGCTGCGCTCTTTAGCTAGATACCTTTGAAATGTGGTGGCGGCAATTTGAAAAAAATCTATGTGCTCTTGTTTAGTAAACAAAGCCACGTGCTTTTTATGACAGCTGTCATCCACCATCTTTAATCAATAGAGCACTGTGCTGCTATCATGCGGGCAATTTCATCACCTGTCATCCGCCATCTTTAATCTACAGAGCACCGTGCTGCTCTCTGTAGTAGCGGGCAATTTGAAAAGTTCTGTTAGCTATCATCCGCCATCTTTAATCAAGAGAGCACCGTGCTGCCATCTATGTGGTGGCGGCAAATTCCACGTGCTCCTGTTTAGTAAACGAACTCACGTGCTTTTTTGTCAGCTGTCATCCGCCATCTTTAATCTATAGAGCTCAGTGCTACACTCTTTAGTTGAAATATGGTGGCGGATAATTTAAAAAGAAAAATTCTACATCAGCCATCTCTCGACGCTAATTGCACAAGATGGTGGCTATACATGACTCCTTAAAGGTGCTTATGCAAGATGGCCGCTATACATAGACTCCCTTGGGATGCTTGCGCAAGATGGCGGTTATACATGGCTCCTTATGAGACGCCCTAGAGATGCTTGCGCAAGATGGCGGTTGCTCTTATGAGGCGGCTTAAGGGTCCTTGCACAAGATGACTAGAGACGCCCTAAGGATGCTTGCGCAAAATGGTGGACGCAAGATGGCGGCTATACACGACTCCTTATGAGACGCCTTAAGGGTGCTTGCGCAAGATAGCTGCTGCTCTTAGCTTAGAGGCTAACGTGTCGTGCTAGTTCGATTCATTAAATTTGGGGCTTAAATGCAAAATGTTAAATATCTCGAAAACGGTGCATCGTAGAGCAAAACGGACAAAATTTTTCTGACCAATACCTCGGTTCGCAGTACGAGGAACATGATAGCACAAGTCTAATGATGAGATCGACGGTTCGGTTCCTACTTAGGCCCTTTGGCATTCACTCTGTTTTAGCTTGTATTGAAGCAAGTCTTCGTAACATGATCAGGTCTAGCTATGGTAGAGAGTATAACGTGCCGTGCAGGTTCGATTCATTAAATTTAGGGCTTAAATGCAAAATGTTAAATATCTCGAAAACGGATAAAATTTTTCTACCTGATACCTAGGTTTGCAGTATCAGGAACATGATAGCATAAGAAAAACATAGTCTAATGATGAGATCGACGGTTCGAACCCTACTTAGGCCCTTTGGCATTTGCAGCTATCTAATTCTACAAGATGGCGGCTATACATAGCTTCTTATGAGACAGCTTAAGAGCGCTTGCACAAGATGGCTGCTGCTCTTATGAGACGCCCTAGGGGTGCTTGCGCAAGGTAGCAGCGACAAGACGGTGACTATACACAGCTGCTTATGATACGGCCTAGAGGTGCTCACACAAGATGGTGGCTGCTATGATGAAGAAAGCTAGCTTTGCATCGCGCAGGTATTTTTACAGCACTAAACCTCATACCTTTGAAATTTGGTGGCGGGCAATTTGAAAAATTCGACGGGCTTTTTCTTCACAGCAGCTATCTTTAGACAATAGCGACTATACATAAGCTGTTAAGGCCTCCTCTTATGTCAAGGCATAGCTCTATCGAACAAGTTTAAACCTGCATCGGAATAGCTAGAGTAAGCACGTGCTGCAGTGATGACGTCATTATGCATGTTTAGACTTGCAAATCACTAAAGAAACATAACAAGACTAGAATCGAACACTGCACTCTATACCGTGATCATGTGATCGGAACATTGATTGAAGTGTTTAGAACACTCAATAAGTGATCAAGACTATATTAGAACACTGTACTCGATACAACATGTGTTTAGAACATGTCAGGGGATACCTTTGTTCTAAGAAGATTAGATTACCGCACATTCCTTGTAGGGCTAATAGGCTAAAGGGCTAATGGGCTAAAGGGCTAAAGGGCTAATGGGCTAAAGGGCTAAAGGTGCAACAACCTCATCGATCGCTATCAGCAAGAACGCTTGTACTTTGTAAAGTGTTGAAAATTAATCTTTATTGGTAAATGGTTTCATGTTCAGAACAAGGAATGGAAGGCAAAAGGGCTAATGGGCAAAAGGGCTAAAGGGCTAAAGGGCTAAAGGGCTAATGGGCTAAAGGGCTAAAGGAGCAACAACCTCATCGATCGCTATCAGCAAGAACGCTTGTACTTTGTTAAGTGTAGAAAATTAATCTTTATTGGTAAATGGTTTTATGTTCAGAACAAGGAATGGAACCTAGGGGTTACGTCTTACCTAATAAAATTCCCGAGGTACGATGAGTTACTTTTTTCGAACTAGTATTTGGAACACTGAACTTTTCAAGATGATAGCAGAGAGTTTAGCAATGTTCTGTTGTTGGATTTTAAATTCTACGCTATAACATGCATAAGGTGGCAGCCTTGAGGTTTACCGCCGTAAAGATGGCAAGAGTGAGGTTAGCAATGTTCTGTTGTTGGATTTTAAATTCCCCGCTATAACATGCATAAGGGTGCAGCCTTGAGGTTTACCGCCGTAAAGATGGCAGCAGTGAGGTTAGCGACGCTCTATTGTCCTTCAAAGTGAGGTTAGGGTTCGTCAAGAAGACAGCTGTCAAAAAAGCACGTGGCTATGTTTACCAAGCAAGAGCACGTGGCTGTGACGTCACGGTCACGTAGTATGCCGCCTCAGCATGCAAAGTTTAATGTCTACAACTACGTAGTAAACATTCACTATGTTCACAAGATTTTTTACACATAACTATTCTTTATGCTTTAAGTTCATTCACATAGGCTATGCTAAGATAGCAGCACAAACACATGCGAACTTTGTACATTCCAATGGAATAAGTTTAGTACTATGTGCATCATGGATACATGATGTGTGCACGCATTTAAACTTGACTATACGTAATGCTGCTGCTTTGTTTACAAGATTTTTATACATTGCTATTCTTTATGCTTTAAGTTCGTGCACACACAAGCGATAGTCTTACGCTCTGGCAGGAGAAGTTTAGTACGATAGTCGATGCATACATTATCGATAGGTGATGTGTACACGCTTTAGAACATAGCTCTTCTTTATGTTTTAAGTTCGTGCACATGGGTTAGGGATACACAAAAGCGATTGCTACATGCTCTAGCGGAAGAAGTCTAGTACGATAGTCGAGTCATGTAAAATCGATAGGTTAAGCTAAGATAGCAGCACACTTACACGATTTTAGCACAATCTAGTGGTAAAAGTTAAGTATGATAGTCGTTTCATGCAAAATCATTAGGTAATGTGTACACGCTTTGAAACAAGGCTATTCTTTGTACTCTAAGTTCATGCGTACAGGTTATGCTAAGATAGCAGCACAATCTAGCGCAAGAAGTTTAGTACGATATTTGATGCATGAAAAATCGATAGGTGACGTGTACACGCTTTAAAACATGGTTATTCTTCGTACTTTAAGTTCATGCGTATAGGTTAGACTAAGATAGCAGCACAGTCTAGCGTAGGAAGTTTAGTACGAGAGTCGATACATGCAAAATCGATAGGTGATGTGTACACGCTTTGAAACATAGCTATTCTTTGCACTTTAAGTTCATGCGTCTTAGTTATGCTAAGATAGCAGCACAATCTACCTGAAGAAGTTTTGTACGAGAGTCGATACATGCAAAATCGATAGTTGATGCGTACACGCCTTGAAACATGACTATTCATTGTACTTTAAGTTCATGGGTATAGGTTATGCTATGATAGCAGCACAATCTAGCGGAAGAAGTTTAGTACGATATTTGATGCATGCAAAATCAATAAGTAATGTGTACACACTTTGAAACATGGCTATTCTTCGTACTTTAAGTTCATGTTTATAAGTTATGCTAAGATAGCAGCACAATCTAGCGGAAGAAGTTTAGTACGATATTTGTTGCATGCAAAATCGATAGGTGATGTGTACACACTTTGAAACATGGCTATTCTTTTTACTTTAAGGTCATGCGTATAGGTTATGCTAAGATAGCAGCACAATCTAGCGGAAGGAGTTTAGTACGAGAGTCAATGCATGCAAAATCGATAGGTAATGTGTACACGCTTTGAAACATGGCTATTCTTTGTACCTTAAGACCATGCGTATAGGTTATGCTAAGATACCAGCACAATCTAGCGGGAGAAGTTCAGTACGAGATTCGGTGAATGTAAAGTCAATAAGTAATGTGTACACGCTTTGAGACATAGCTATTCTTTGTACTTTAAGTTCATGTGTCTTAGTTATGCTAAGATAGCAGCACAATCTACCTGCAAAAGTTTAGTACGAGAGGCGATACATGCAAATTCGATAGTTGATGTGTACACGCTTTGAAACATGACTATTCATTGTACTTTAAGTTCATTGGTATAGGTTATGCTAAGATAGCAGCACAATCTAGCGGAATAAATTTAGTACGAGATTCGATGAATGCAAAATCAATAAGTAATGTGTACACGCTATGAAACATGACTATTCATTGTACTTTAATTTTATGGGTATAGGTTATGCTAAGATAGCAGCACGATCTAGCGGATGAAGTTTAGTACGATGGTCGATGCATGTAAAATCGATAGTTAATGTGTACACGCTTTGAAACATGGCTATTCTTTGTACTTTAAATTCATGTGTATAAGTTATGCTAAGATAGCAGCACAACCTAGCGGAAGAAGTTTAGTACGATATTTGATGCATGCAAAGTCGATAGTTATGTGTACACGCTTTGAAACATGGCTATTCATTGTACTTTAATTTTATGGGTATAGGTTATGCTAAGATAGCAGCACGATCTAGCGGATGAAGTTTAGTTCGATGGTCGATGCATGTAAAATCGATAGGCGATGTGTACACGCTTTGAAACATGGCAATTCATACTGCTGCTCTGTTCCCAAGACTTTTAAGCATAGCTAATCCTAATGCTGCTCTTAACGACGTCGAGCTAAGGATTGATTACGTGACCGTGTCGTCACAGCCACGTGCTCTTGCTTGGTAAACATAGCCACGTGCTTTTTTGACAGCTGTCTTCTTGACGAACCCTAACCTCACTTTGAAGGACAATAGAGCGTCGCTAACCTCACTGCTGCCATCTTTACGGCGGTAAACCTCAAGGCTGCACCCTTATGCATGTTATAGCGGGGAATTTAAAATCCAACAACAGAACATTGCTAACCTCACTCTTGCCATCTTTACGGCGGTAAACCTCAAGGCTGCCACCTTATGCATGTTATAGCGTAGAATTTAAAATCCAACAACAGAACATTGCTAAACTCTCTGCTATCATCTTGAAAAGTTCAGTGTTCCAAACACAAGTTCGAAAAACGTAACCCATCGTACCTCAGGGATTGTATTAGGTAAGACGTAACCCCTAGGTTCCATTCCTTGTTCTGAACATAAAACCATTTACCAATAAAGATTAATTTTCTACACTTAACAAAGTACAAGCGTTCTTGCTGATAGCGATCGATGAGGTTGTTGCTCCTTTAGCCCTTTAGCCCTTTAGCCCATTAGCCCTTTAGCCCTTTAGCCCTTTTGCCCATTAGCCCTTTTGCCTTCCATTCCTTGTTCTGAACATGAAACCATTTACCAATAAAGATTAATTTTCAACACTTAACAAAGTACAAGCGTTCTTGCTGATAGCGATCGATGAGGTTGTTGCACCTTTAGCCCTTTAGCCCATTAGCCCTTTAGCCCTTTAGCCCATTAGCCCTTTAGCCTATTAGCCCTACAAGGAATGTGCGGTAATCTAATCTTCTTAGAACAAAGGTATCCCCTGACATGTTCTAAACACATGTTGTATCGAGTACAGTGTTCTATTATAGTCTTGATCACTTATTGAGTGTTCTAAACACTTCAATCAATGTTCCGATCACATGATCACGGTATAGAGTGCAGTGTTCGATTCTAGTCTTGTTATGTTTCTTTAGTGATTTGCAAGTCTAAACATGCATAATGACGTCATCACTGCAGCACGTGCTTACTCTAGCTATTCCGATGCAGGTTTAAACTTGTTCGATAGAGCTATGCCTTGACATAAGAGGAGGCCTTAACAGCTTATGTATAGTCGCTATTGTCTAAAGATAGCTGCTGTGAAGAAAAAGCCCGTCGAATTTTTCAAATTGCCCGCCACCAAATTTCAAAGGTACGAGGTTTAGTGCTGTAAAAATACCTGCGCGATGCAAAGCTAGCTTTCTTCATCAGAGCAGCCACCATCTTGTGTGAGCACCTCTAGGCCGTATCATAAGCAGCTGTGTATAGTCACCGTCTTGTCGCTGCTACCTTGCGCAAGCACCCCTAGGGCGTCTCATAAGAGCAGCAGCCATCTTGTGCAAGCGCTCTTAAGCTGTCTCATAAGAAGCTATGTATAGCCGCCATCTTGTAGAATTAGATAGCTGCCAATGCCAAAGGGCCTAAGTAGGGATCGAACCGTCGATCTCATCATTAGACTATGTTTTTCTTATGCTATCATGTTCCTGATACTGCAAACCTAGGTATCAGGTAGAAAAATTTTATCCGTTTTCGAGATATTTAACATTTTGCATTTAAGCCCTAAATTTAATGAATCGAACCTGCACGGCACGTTATACTCTCTACCATAGCTAGACCTGATCATGTTACGAAGACTTGTTTCAATACAAGCTAAAACAGAGTGAATGTCAAAGGGCCTAAGTAGGAACCGAACCGTCGATCTCATCATTAGACTTATGCTATCATGTTCCTCGTATTGCGAACCGAGGTATTGGTCAGAAAAATTTTGTCCGTTTTGCTCTACGATGCACCGTTTTCGAGATATTTAACATTTTCCATTTAAGCCCCAAATTTAATGAATCGAACTAGCACGACACGTTAGCCTCTAAGCTAAGAGCAGCAGCTATCTTGCGCAAGCACCCTTAAGGCGTCTCATAAGGAGTCGTGTATAGCCGCCATCTTGCGTCCACCATTTTGCGCAAGCATCCTTAGGGCGTCTCTAGTCATCTTGTGCAAGGACCCTTAAGCCGCCTCATAAGAGCAACCGCCATCTTGCGCAAGCATCTCTAGGGCGTCTCATAAGGAGCCATGTATAACCGCCATCTTGCGCAAGCATCCCAAGGGAGTCTATGTATAGCGGCCATCTTGCATAAGCACCTTTAAGGAGTCATGTATAGCCACCATCTTGTGCAATTAGCGTCGAGAGATGGCTGATGTAGAATTTTTCTTTTTAAATTATCCGCCACCATATTTCAACTAAAGAGTGTAGCACTGAGCTCTATAGATTAAAGATGGCGGATGACAGCTGACAAAAAAGCACGTGAGTTTGTTTACTAAACAAGAGCACGTGGAATTTGCCGTCACCACATAGATGGCAGCACGGTGCTCTCTTGATTAAAGATGGCGGATGACAGCTAACAGAACTTTTCAAATTGCCCGCTACTACAGAGAGCAGCACGGTGCTCTGTAGATTAAAGATGGCGGATGACAGGTGATGAAAATGCCCGCATGATAGCAGCACAGTGCTCTATTGATTAAAGATGGTGGATGACAGCTGTCATAAAAAGCACGTGGCTTTGTTTACTAAACAAGAGCACATAGATTTTTTTCAAATTGCCGCCAACACATTTCAAAGGTATCTAGCTAAAGAGCGCAGCACTGAGGTTTGTGATGCAAGATGGCGGATGACAGCTGTCAGAAAAAGGCACGTGAGTTTGTTTCCAAACAAGAGCATGTAGAATTTTTCAAATTGCCGCCACCACATAGAGGGCAGCACGGTGCTCTCATGATTAAAGATGGCTGCTGTCACGTGGAATTGCCTGCCACCACAGGTATCTAGCTAAAGAGGGCAGCACGGTGCTCAAAGATGGCTGCTATCAAAAAGCATTTTTCATTTTATCCGCCACCACATTTCAAAGGTAAGTAGCTAAAGAGGGTACCACTGTGCTCTATGGATTAAAGATGGTGGATGACAGCTGTCAAAAAAGCACGTGGATTTGTTTATCTCACGCTAGTGAGGTTAAGTTGGTAGCACTAAGGTTTAGGCCAATTAAGATGGCAGCACTGCGGATGACAGCTGTGACGAATTTACATCTACTACGATAAAGAAGGCAGCACTGTGCTCTATAGATTAAAGATGGCGGATGTCAGCTGTCAAGAAAGCACATGGCTTTGTTTCCAAACAAGAGCACGTGGAATTTGCCGCCACCACATTTCAAAGGTAAGTAGCTAAAGAGGGCAGCACGGTGCTCTCTGGATTAAAGATGGCAGATGACAGCTGTCAAAAAAGCGCATGGGTTTGTTTCCAAACAAGAGCATGTAGAATTTTTCAAATTGCCGCCACCACATAGAGGGCAGCACGGTGCTCTCTTGATTAAAGATGGCTGCTGTCACGTGGAATTGTCTGCCACCACAGGTATCTAGCTAAAGAGGGCAGCACGGTGCACAAAGATGGCTGCTGTCAAAAAGCATTTTTCAAATTATCCGCCACCACATTTCAAAGGTAAGTAGCTAAAGAGGGCAGCACTGTGCTCTATAGATTAAAGATGGCGGATGACAGCTGTCAAAAAAGCACGTTGATTTGTTTACCACGCGCTAGTTAGGTTAAGTTGGTAGCACTAAGGTTTAGACCCGTCAAGATGGCAGCACTGCCGATGACAGGTGACGAATTTTACATCTACTACGATAAAGAGGGCAGCACAGTGCTCTATGGTTTAAAGATGGCGGATGACAGCTGTTAAAAAGCACGTGGCTTTGTTTACCTCATGCTAGTTAGGTTAAGTTGGCACTAGTGAGGTTTAGGCCCGTCAAGATGGCAGCAGTGAGGTTAGCGATGCGTTGTTGTCGATGACAGCTGTCAAAAAGCACGTGGCTTTGTTTACAAATTCAAATCTCCCGCCAAAATTCAAATTTCCCGCCAAAATTCAAATTTCCCTCGGGCGGCGTAGGAGGAGGCGGGAGGAGGCGGGCGGCGGAGGAGGCGCCAGAACTGTCCAATTATACTACTTTCACTCTTGTTTTCCTCGGTTTCGTAAAGCTAAGTTCTTCACCATCTTAGATCTTAATCAGGCGTATAATCAGATACCGCTTGCAGAGGAATCTAAACACCTGACAGCGTTTGCCACGGATTGGAACTTGTATGAATACAACCGCGTGCCTTTCGTGCTCCCCACGGGAGCAGCTGTGCTTACGAGACTGCTAGACAGGGTCTTCTGCGACATCAAATTTGAGTACTTGTATCATTACCTGGATGATGTCGTCGTATATTCTGAGACCTTTGAAGAACACCTTGATCATCTGAAAGAGGTCTTAGGTCGCCTTCGTAAGGCAGAGTTAACGGTGAAGTTGTCCAAGGTCGCATTCGCTAAGCCCTCCATATCATTTCTAGGGCATATTGTGTCGCCCGATGGTGTCGCAGTCGATCATTCTAGAACACAGGCCATCCGTGTTTTCAAACCTCACAAGGATATTAAAGGGATTGCTAGGTTCATTGGTATGGTAAATTTCTTCAAGAAATTTATTCCAAATTTCGCCAATAGAGCGGCGCCCTTGAAGTTACTTCGTAGGAAAGGCGTCAAGTTTGAGTGGGGACCTTCGCAACAAGCCGCTTTAGAAGATCTCAGATTAGCTCTGTGTAATGCCCCTGTTCTTGCCATGCCCGATTTCTCTAAGAAATTCATCGTCCAAACCGACGCGTCGTCGTCGGCGGTAGCTGCAGACCTTCTTCAAGAGACTGAACTAGGGAGGCGACCCATTGCCTATGCCTCTAGTACATTATCGGCCCAAAAATCCAAGTATTCCATCTACGAACTTCAAGGTCTAGCAGTTTTGTTTGCTCTGGAAAAGTTCCGCCTCTATCTGGAACATGTCAAGTTAGACTTGGAGACAGATAACCAAGTCTTAAGTTGGGTCTTAGGTAGGCCGCGTCGTACTGTTTGCATAGTCCGCTGGCCATAAGAATTTCTGCCTTCCAATTTGACGTTAGGCATATTAGAGGTACTGAAAATGTTGTGGCAGACGGACCAAGCCGTATGTTTTCTAATGAGGTAGAGACCCCTGAACAGGTTGATAGTTCTTCACCTCCTGAGTCCATACTACCTCATATTAATGCCATTCTAACTGATGCTCCCAAGCTCTTTAGGGATATTGAAAAATATCAACGAGAAGATCCGACGCTGGCTCCTATAATGGAAACCCTTTCTTCTGGGGAACACGTCGTCCCTTATGTACTGAGGAATGGTGTTTTATGTTGCCCTTCTAGGCATGATAAGATGATGAAAGTTGTAGTTCCAGCTGTTCTTGTACATATGATCTTCAAGTACTACCATGAGACCCCACTAGGGGGGCATTTAGGCATCTTCAAAACCCGTGAAATGTTCATCTGGAAGGGTATGGACGGAGAAATCCGTGAATTGGTAAAATCTTGTAAATATTGTTGGCTTAGTAAACCCACCATGTCCACTAAGCAAGGGCTTTTGTCTTCTCATCAAGCGTCTCACCCCATGGAACGTCTTTACATCGACTATGTAGGACCGTTCCCCCAGTCTAAGGGGAATGCCAACAAGTTCATCCTTGTGTGTGTAGATGGCTTCACAAGATTTTCCTGGTTATTTCCGAATAAGCTGGCTACCGCTCAGTCCACCATTTCTTGTTTAAACTCCATCTTCGCTTCTTTTGGTCCGTGTCAATATATCGTTTCAGATAATGCTAAAGCTTTCACATCAAATTCTGTTTTGATTTGTCCATATCGCATGTGACTACTTCTGCTTACTATCCTCAACCCTCTCTAGCTGAACGAATCAATCGTGATCTGAGGTCGGCTCTTATTGCCTATCATCATGAGGATCATGCTAGGTGGGACACGTCCCTGCATTGGTTAGCATTTGCTTTGAATTCGGCAGTTCATGAATCTCATAAGTTTACTCCAGCTTCTTTGATGTTCAAGTTTGTTCCCAACACGCCGCTCTCGAACCTTTGGTCTGTTAGTGATATTCTACCCGAGACAATAGATCCAGATAATATTAGAGATCTTTGGAAGAAGGCCAAGGCCAATCTTAAAATTTCTCATGAAAAGGTTAGGGAAAGATATGATCGTGGATGGAGGCCCACCAATTTAAATGTTGGAGACCAAGTTATGGTCAAGAATTTTGTTCCCGCGGGCAAGCTTGCCGTGTACCCTCTTGGATTTTTTTTACGCCGGTGACATTGTTAGTGAGCAACCCAGCCACCGAGAGAATCTTTAGGGTTCACCTGTCTCAGGTGAAACCTGTGTAAATTACTTGCTCATTGGATCTTTAAAATCTTGAAAGAACCCCAAAAGGTTATATTTTTCTCTAAATCCTAGGCCTTCTGCCCCTTATAGTTTTACATTTTTGTTATCTGCTCTGTATAAATTTTGTGAAACATTCCCTGAGGTTACTCTGCTGTCCTCTCCATAAGACCATTATCAAGCTCCCGTCTCCTGCTAAACCACACCAGTGGCATTAAAATAAAAGTAATGAAATAAACGTTTCCACGCCGCTGGCCCCTCAGCATCACCACAAAGATTGTACCCTTAAAATATTAATGTCCAACACAATCCTGCCGCCGAGATCTTACTGTTTCATTGCCCCCGCAGCCATGCGGCGCCGTACCGCCACTGAGGTGGGGTACGGGCCCACTCCACTCCAGCGAGGTCAACCTGTGTACGGCGCGCCGGAGCCCTCCTTCCGGCCAAGGCTGATCTGCGGCGCACCACCCGCAAACTACTTGTGGACTGTAAACAAACTTCACATCTGCGGCGTGCAGGACGACTACCCCTCTCATAGTAGCGGAAGAGAGGTATCTCAGGGTACTTGAGGGGTCCGGGCGGCCTCCTCTGGATACAGGCAGCGACGGCAGATCTTGCCGTCAAAAGTAATCGGCAACTAATATACTCCTTCTGCTGCATGGACTCTCTATTCGGCAAATCAACATTTGGTGAACTTATAAAATTTGTTTCTTTCAAGAATTAAAGTTTTTTTTCCGAATTCAACAACTACAACATAGAGACTCTTCATCAAAATCTACTACAAATGGTTTAAAACTGCACTGAATCTAGTCGCACCCACCTACATCAAACAACTTCTGAGATCTCCATCTACTGAAAAGTTATATTTTTCTCTTCTAAATTCTTCAACTCATCAGCAAAAACTTGGACATTTTTTAAAACAAAATTTTTGTTTTCTTCTGTGTCACCCCTTGGAAGGACTTTTGGAGGGGGGGGGGGTCTGTACCGGGCGGTACACCTCCACGCCGCTAGTTCAAATATTGCGCCAGTTGAAACTCCTCTACAGGAGAAAGCCTGAACTTTAACAATCTGAATTAATTCAACGGTTTCTCGGAAGATGTCACCACTGTAAATTTAGTAATTTTGAAGTGTTCTGAACTGTGTCTATTTCGATTTGTGTTTGTTTGATCCGTATCAAGAAGTTGGGACATTCTCTAACAGATGTCTCTACCAAAAACTGCGATAACGCACTCTGGTGTAAAGGAATGTAGTCTCCTGAAGAAATATTGTATTCCTAAGTTTTGTTTTTACTAAATTTTGTTCTGTGGTTTGTGGGTTGGCAATATAAATCCTTTGTTTCCGCCTGTTTTGAATTCAACCAATCCCGAATTTTCTAAATTAATTTTCCTCCAATCCTAGGTTTCTTGTTCATGTTGTGTGTAACTTTTGTTATTAGCCAATAAAGGGAAGGGGTGCGGCGCTTTTATTTCATGAAAGGTCTGGAAGCTTCTTTGTGGGTATAAAACTGCTGAGGTTCATGGCTCGTCGCCACTCCATCGACGTCTTGCTTAGTGTGTGCATATGTAGCAGGTGGCGGGAAGCACCTCTTTCTTCGGGCGGCACTTCATCAACAATGTAATGGCTGTTTAATAACTTTATTTCTTGCTAGCTCAGCAGTTTAACCCCCGTGGCAGGTTCGAGACTTTTCTCATGTAACCTACCTTTAAAATGGAAAAGAGATTTGGTAAAAATTCCGTCTCTTTAACTACCAATTGGGATAGAGTGTGCCTTACCCTCTCGAGCTCCCACTCATATTGTTTTGAGGTGACTATGTTTTCATTACAGATTTTCTTCTTTTCTTAATGTAATAAAGTTTTCTTATACGAGTCACCTCCTTAGTATGGATTAGCCCTTGTGTAAGCGGCCTAGTGCCAAGTAGGTTTTAAAAGTGTATTAGGAGTGCAAGCTACGCCCCCAGTCAATTTGCTATGTTGGGCCATGTAATTAACCTGTTCCTTTTCTGAGTAGGCCCAGTAGGTTGGGTACCTGATACCCCTGTGTAAATTTGTAAGTTGTGACTGCAGGCAAGTGATTGTAAAAGTCGAGGATGCCTTAAATAGGCGTGAGTAACTGAGAGCCGGTTGGCTCGTTTCGAATTAGGTTTTGAGTGCCTCTAGAAGGCCGGAATACGTTAGGTAAGAGCAAGTGCTCTTTGATTTCAGGGGAATTCTGCCCCAGGTAATCTGGTTGCATATTGGTAAAGTGGAGCTTGGAGCTCATTAATTATTCACCCGGGGCTTGAACGCCAGCAAATGTATTTTCTTAACTTGTTTTCCTGTTACTTGGTACCTGTTACTCTGTTGTTGTTATTTGTTGATTTTGAAAATAAAATATAACCTTTGTTAAAGTTTTAAATTAACTTTAATTTTGTAGTTGAGACCTATTCCAGCCCGCACCTTCTTTCACCTCTGCTGTTCCACAGACACGTCGGAACACATAGAATAACTATTTTGAACGGTTTTTAAATTTCGTTAATCATTTTATAATTATTCACATTAGTTACTGTTTCAATGTGCATTTAACCGAAAAATTGATTGCTTTTAGTACCATTGTAAGCGCGTAATGAGGAAGGAAACGCTGTATATTACCGGTACTATATACTGGTACTACAATACAGTGCATCATATATTTATCGTACTTAAAGTTGTACATTTGCTCATTAAATACTTCATGATCCTCATATTTTATCTGTATTAGAACGTCGAACATTTTAGTCCGTGAATTAGACTTAGCTATGAAACGTGGTTCATGTTCCACCACGCCATCTCGAAGCACTGCTTCTCTTGGATTCCGAGACGGAAGTGCGCCGTGTGTCGCTGTGCCGTATGAAACATTCAGCAGTTACAGTTAGGCCATGTCTATTATTAACACAGTATTTAAGCCACACGAGGCGGAATAATTCAGGCTTATTCCATTCTACGTTGTACAGATATATTCACAATATAAATCTAGCAATGATTCATCTTCTTGTTCTTCTTCTACAATATCCTTATCATATGTCGGCTGTCATCGGGGTGATCTGACCCTTGTCCTCAGCAAGTTGGGCTACCGAGTCCGTACCTTTCTCGTACAGTCCGTAGCCAAGATTTTCTCCTTCTTCTCCTACACCTCTTTCCTTAAAGTATATCTTTGAGATAAACTGAAGGAGGTCATTTATTTATTTGTGCCAGTCGCATAATACAGTAAAAATTACAAGAGAGATTATACATATTACAGTGGTGCTGCCTAGTGCCAGATATGAGCACTAGTATCAGGAGGATGTTATTCTTTACGTTGTCGCAATTCGCACTCTCTTTGAAGACTTCCACGTCGTCCACGGCTCTCCGTAGTTAGGAAGCAACTTCTATTCGAGTTTCGCAAGTTTCAGGCGAGCTGGATGAGCAGCCCTGCCTGATCATGTCAAAGCATCGTGAGAGAGGAGTTTTGCCTCGGAGTTGGCGCAGTGATACCTGCAAAGTGTGGCCATAGGTACATAGGTGTATCGCTGTGTTCCAGTAGGTCACCCATCTACTTGACCTGCAAGTTTCAAGATGCTTCTTCATTCCTCACGTGAAAAGCATGGATCTGGGTTTTTGATGGATTTGGTTTTAACTTATAATTCTCTAAACGTATAAACCACTGCACTACCTCATAATTTCGAATGATATTGTACGTGACCTCCAGCTCGGAGTACTGTAGCCTCACATCTCAAAGGATGGTGTTCAGGCCTCAACAACATTAAGTAAGACATGAGATACACAACACCGAAGTAAACATGGACGGAGAAAATGAAGTCCCTGTTACAGAGGATTTAAATAATTCTCTTGAAGGCAGTCCTTGGGACCCAGTTTCAACAGGAATGCTCAAGCTGTGATCAAGTACGCAGGTGAGAGACCTAAAGTACTGGACTTGCTTTAGTGATGTGCCAGTTACTCTCAACTTTATAGGTTGAATGACATGTTTTCTTACGATCATTAAGTTAGTATTTTTCGTGTTTAAACGCAAAACTCTGTTTGACCACACAGTTCACTAATATCTGTGGACCTTCAGCACTTATTGCAAACCGAAGGGTATCATCCGCATATGGCAGATTATTTATTACGATTCCCTTAACAATACTGATATCAGAAAAGCACCCTTTCATAGAAGTTATTGAAGAGGAGTGGAGTTATAACAGAGCCTCATCCCTTGCTTTATTTCAATAGCAAAGGCGTTGGTGTTATCAACCATAAGAGATGCGAACTGATGTTAATACAGGTTGGCAACGTTTCGTATATCTTTTCCATCCAGACCAATACCATATAGTATAGTCAATTTACCATGTAACCAAAGAAGTCTCTGGACAACTGGGAATAAAGCAACACCAAGATGAATTAGTCTCTTCTGCAAGGAAACTTCATGTCTTTCATGGACATATATACCTTGATCATGACCAAGGGTTTCTAGTGTTATGTGGAATCCGAACCAGAGAATGTCTACATTTTACTATAACTCCCGAATTCCGTGGCCAGAACTCGAACCGCAGCCAGCTGAGCGACAATGATAATAGGCTATCAAGCCCCCTGATCTTTATCGTCAAATTAAGTCAGCAATACCCTTATGATAGGAACATCGGTCCTGGTTGAAATGGGCCCCTACTTTGTGTCAAAATTGGAAGCCTTCATTTAAGGCACCATTTCGATGGATTCCGTTCCCGGACCACGCCTGGCTGAGGGTCGGTTGCTAAAACTGAACGCGACATTGCGTTCGAAGGGTGGAAGCGTCGCAGTTTGTGCGGCCACGGCCGCCGCCGCGTCTCCTGAAAAGAGCTTCACCCCGGTGGAGCTGGACCGGTCGACACCACCACTGAGAGTGTGTGAGACGGGAGGGTTGGTCCGCGCAGTGTCTTTGTGTCTACTGGCGCCGGTTCGCCGCCCCTGCCCCGCGATCAAGCTCGAAAGTGTGTGCTGTGTGTGCAGTGACTGAACATTTTGTGCGACACGCACAAGCCAAACACGACCTCAGAGCAGGCGAGACTACCCGCTGAATTTAAGCATATTATTAAGCGGAGGAAAAGAAACTAACAAGGATTCCCTTAGTAGCGGCGAGCGAACAGGGAAGAGCCCAGCACCGAATCTCGCAGGTTCACCCTGCCGGGAAATGTGTTGTTTGGGAGGGTCCACTTAACCGGGAACCTGCGGCGAGTTCAAGTCCTTCTTGAATGGGGCCACGCTCCGCAGAGGGTGCCAGGCCCGTAGAGACCGCTGCGGCTTCCGGGAGGATCTCTCCTCAGAGTGGGGTTGCTTGAGAATGCAGCCGTAAGTGGGTGGTAAACTCCATCTAAGGCTAAATATGACCACGAGACCGATAGCGAACAAGTACCGCGAGGGAAAGCTGAAAAGAACATTAAAGAGAGAGTTCAAGAGTACGTGAAACCGTTCGGGGGTAAACGTGAGATACCCGAAAATACCTCAACCGGGGAGATCCAAGCCTTATCCGCGCCTCTTCCCCTGCTTTGGCCAGATGGGTCCGTCCCCCTGCACGGAGCAATCCGGCGGCAGGGTGGCAACGGGTTTCTACTCGGCCGGGTACTGGTGGGAGGTCGGTGGGCCGCACTTCTCCCCTCGTTGGACGTCGCGACCCGTTGGGTGTCGGTCTAAGGCCTGGGTGTGTAGCCTGTTCGTCCGCGTCGCAAGGCGTGTTCGTCGGACAGACCCCAGGCGTTCCGGCCGACGGCTCGACGGTATGTGTGCGCGGAGTTGATTCGCCGCCCTTCGGGGCAGGCGTCCGGCCCCTGACAAGCGAGGGCGCGTGGCATGAACGACGGACCTCCGGCCCGGCTCCGGCCCTGCTCAGCTGTTGGTTTGGGGATGCCTCGGACAGAAAAATCTTGTAGACTCCCGTCAGCGGCGCAAAAGCTTCGGGTAATTTCACGACCCGTCTTGAAACACGGACCAAGGAGTCTAACATGTGCGCGAGTCATTGGGTTGACACTAAACCTAAAGGCGAAATGAAAGTGAAGGTCCCGCCTCGTGCGGACCGAGGGAAGATGGGCCGCGCTGCTGTGCGGCTCCGCATTCCCGGGGCGTCTCGTTCTCATTGCGAGTTGAGGCGCACCCAGAGCGTACACGTTGGGACCCGAAAGATGGTGAACTATGCCTGGCCAGGACACTAGCAAGGGAGATGTGGAGCTACAGGCAAGAAACCAAGAGAATTTAGAGTTTTGTGTAAATATGTTGGAAGGAAGATATTTTAAGATGTCCTTGGTGAAGCGGGCAGTCACTTCACCACTGCCTGCTCCTTAGGCCGGAGAGCTTCCTGAACTCTCTGAGACTCTCGGTTTAGCTTTTCACGGCCGGGTCCTGGCTGTATGCCGTGGTCGTATTGCGTTAGTAGTTGCCTATGTCCCACCGGAAACTGAGCGGGGCATTCCCAGGAATCCGGTCCGTATGAAGGTCGGTAGAGTACTGAAGGTGTGGCATCCAGTAAATGGAAGAGCAATCCGAAGCGGCAAGAAATTTATCTGAAAGGAAACATAAAACACATTGCCGGTGTAGCTCTGAAGATGTAGCAAAATGAAACTGCCGTGAAAGTGCGAATCTCGTAACGCTTGTGGCCGTCGAGTGGAATGACGTGTTCCTACAAGCTGTGGCTCAGCTTACCTCGCCTTTCCGTTATGTATAACAGAGGGAGGACTGTTTACTACTCGGCCATGTATACATACTTCAATCTGCACTGAACAACTTATTAGCGTTATGAAATCAATTATTGTTATTAGTATGAGATAATATTTGTTTTAGTGATGTAGCCACACGCCATATATAAATAAATAAATAAATAAATAAATAAATAAATAAATAAATAAATATTGTAATTACTGACATTTACAAATTAGAAGTTGACCAGAACTTTCCAATTTGCATACACAACTGATTCTACGTTTGTGGACATCATATCTCACAAATTAACAAACTTAAAATTCCTCTAAATTTCACTGCTATACTGTAAACATGTTCCTCATTACGTCTGAACAAATTTTATGAGAAATGCACTCAATGTAACGTCCCATCCTTAAGAAAAATATGAATAAATGTCGGTTATAACACAGTGACCGTTATACCATACGCAAGCATCGTAAATTTCTACTTATGTCTTTTCAGCACAAAAATTAATAGCTGAAACTGTGATAAACTTCCACTAAAATATTACAAGGTCAAATCAGACCTACACATAGCAAAATACACCGGACTACGTTGTAGAAGTTACTATAAAAATAATTTCGTGTGGCTATTTCTAGCCGAGTGCAGCCCTTGTAAGGCAGACCCTCCGATGAGGGTGGGCGGCATCTGCCACGTGTAGGGAACTGCGTGTTATTGTGTTATGTGTGAGATGCAGGGATATTGGGGACAGCACAAACACCCAGCCCCCGGGCCATTGGAATTAACCAAAGAAGGTTAAAATCCCCGACCCGGCCGGGAATCGACCCCGGGGCCCTCTGAACCTAAGGCCAGTACGCTGACCATTCAGCCAACGAGTCGGACTGTAGAATTTACTGGAATACACAGACTATATTTAACTCTTATCAGCTCCTATTTTCTGCTCAACTTCGTCCTCTGTATGTACAGGTTTACTGGTTTATGTTACGCAAGTTTTCATAATAATATTTTGCACTTTGATTATTTTATTTCTATCATTCACTTAATTTTAAGAATCTGAAAGGCAACACAAAATATATAGCCTTGCAATTTATTGGACACTCTAATAATATGCATTCAGGAAAGTCGCCGAGACTAGAATCTTCGCCGTCCAAAAATCAAGGTCATGCGTTTAGTGGTTGAACACCCTCAGTGCTATCCAACATCCAGATCATCTCGTGCAATCTATTTCTACAGCATGATAACAAACTTCCAGTATCATTCAACAGTGCGAGATGGAGGATGGATATTATCCAGATATTAAATTACAGTATCTGCGTAAGCAAACACATATCTCGGTTTTCAGCGAAATCAGTGGGGCAAACGATCCTTCATCGTCCTGTTATATGCCAGATATATGCTGCAATCTGACCGCAGACAGTTCCTTTTCATACAAACATCTTCATTACAGACCTTTATGCCTTTCATCGTTCAGTCTGCGACTCTCTGTGAATTTACAAAACGCCACCACAAAATTCTGTTTGCAACTAGTTCTGTGGCCTCGTCTTAGTTCAATACATCTTACCTTTAAATCGTTAGAATCTGAGTGCCTTTTCGAAGATGATGTCATTTTAAGAAGGCTGATTGGGGGAAATGTATTATTTCACTGCACGAGAACATTCTGAATATGGAGCATTTTCCATAATGTGATGATTATGTAAATATCGTGAAATTTTTCTCGTATCTCAATTCGCTGACGGTGAACACTACATACAAAAACTATTGAAATATTGAGAAACTATCGTGATCTCTTTGACAACGATCATTTGAGATCCGATACCGTCCAAGCTGGGGAAGATTTCTTAAAAGCGATATCTAATAACAGGAGCGATGGGGACACTGATCTAAGGAAGGATAGCCAGAAAGGCTGGAGGTTTCTTAAACGTCTGAGTTGTAACCAACCAGTTACAGAGGGTCATGCGAATGTTACAGCTAAACCGATTGCCCACCAGCTCGTGGAAAATGGTAAACCTCACCAACAGACTTCAAAATGTTACGGTCAGAAGAATTAGAGTCTAGTCATCTTATGTGGCTTTTCTGTATGGCAGCCATTGGCAGTTGTAAGAGCGGTAAGGGAGTGGGGACACACGACATCAAGTAACAGCAGATTATCCACGAACCTACTACGCTGTCGTAGCATGGGGAGAGGTGTTACTCTCACGTGCTGCGTCCCAGGTGGCGTGTAGGGGGTTCTTACCTGGCTTTTCAGTCGACATGAGCGAAATAATATAGCTCTCGCGGACCAAACACACAGATCTCTGTGCGTGGAAGGGATGCTGAATTTTGAACCAAATTACTTGTGCTTGAGACACGAGAAAAAATTCACGATATTTACATAATCATCACATGATTAAAGAAAATGCTCCATATTCAGAATGTTCTCGTGCAGTGAAATAGTACATTTCCTCCAATCAGCCTTCTTAAAATGACATCATCTTCGAAAAGACACTCAGATTCTAACGATTTAAAGGTAAGATGTATTGAACTAAGACGAGGCCACAGAACTAGTTGCAAATAGAGGATTGTGGTGGCGTTCTGTAAATTCACAGAGGGTCGCAGACTGAACAATGCAAGGCATAAAAGCTGTAATGAAGATGTATGTATGAAAAAGAACTGTCTGCGGTCAGATTGCAGCATATATCTGGCATATAACAGGACGATGAGGGATTGTTTACCCCACTGATTTCGCTGAAAACCGAGATATGTGTTTGCTTACGCAGATACTGTAATTTAATATCTGGATAATATCCATCCTCCATCTCGCACTGTTGAATGATACTGGAAGTTTGTTAGCATGCTGTAGAAATAGATTGCACGAATCTGTCCATTCTACGCCAGCTTCTCCTCTTTCTTCGGTACCTGGGTAGCCCCATGTTGTATTATGACTCTTGATGTCACCAACCACAAAATTCACATGTTGATGCTGGAAGGCTCCACAAATCTAAATACAGTACCTGGTGGCTTATTGATTGTGCTCTACTGTGAGAGTCTCAATGTGATCACGGGAGATGATCTGGATGTTGGATAGCACTGAGGGTGTTCAACCACTAAACGCATGACCTTGATTTTTGGACGGCGAAGATTCTAGTCTCGGCGACTTTCCTGAATGCATATTATTAGAGCGTCCAGTAAATTGCAAGGCCATATATTTTGTGTTGACTTTCAGATTCTTAAAATTAAGTGAATGATAGAAATAAAATAATCAAAGTGCAAAATATTATTATGAAAACTTGCGTAACATAAACCAGTAAACCTGTACATACAGAGGACGAAGTTGAGCAGAAAATAGGAGCTGATAAGAGTTAAATATAGTCTGTGTATTCCAGTAAATTCTACAGTCCGACTCGTTGGCTGAATGGTCAGCGTACTGGCCTTCGGTTCAGAGGGCCCCGGGGTCGATTCCCGGCCGGGTCGGGGATTTTAACCTTCTTTGGTTAATTCCAATGGCCCGGGGGCTGGGTGTCTGTGCTGTCCCCAATATCCCTGCATCTCACACACCACACATAACACAATAACACGCAGTTCCCTACACGTGGCAGATGCCGCCCACCCTCATCGGAGGGTCTGCCTTACAAGGGCTGCACTCGGCTAGAAATAGCCACACGAAATTATTTTTATAGTAACTTCTACAACGTAGTCCGGTGTATTTTGCTATGTGTAGGTCTGATTTGACCTTGTAATATTTTAGTGGAAGTTTATCACAGTTTCAGCTATTAATTTTTGTGCTGAAAAGACACAAGTAGAAATTTACGATGCTTGCGTATGGTATAACGGTCACTGTGTTATAACCGACATTTATTCATATTTTTCTTAAGGATGGGACGTTACATTGAGTGCATTTCTCATAAAATTTGTTCAGACGTAATGAGGAACATGTTTGCAGTATAGCAGTGAAATTTAGAGGAATTATAAGTATGTTAATTTGTGAGATTTGATGTCCACAGACGTAGAATCAGTTGTGTATGCAAATTGCAAAGTTCTGGTCAACTTCTAATTTGTAAATGTCAGTAATTACAATGTTTATTTATTTATTTATTTGGCGTGTGGCTACATCGCTAAAACAAATAATATTTACAAATATTATCTCATACTAATAACAATAATTGATTTCATAACGCTAGTAAGTTGAAGACAGGGGAGAGTTCGATTTTAATCTATATCAGCAGTATAACTAAGATAATTAGCATCTGAGGTTGCCTCAAGACACTTTCCGTGAAGCTAGTTAATCATAAAATTCATACCAAATGTTCGGCTTTCACAAAAGGTCTCATTATTTTATCCAACAATAGGCAGGAACGAATTCAGTCCCTGGAAAACTTCGTGCAATTGCATCTAAAACGAATCTAAAACTCATATAAGAAAACCCAATACATGGGAGGATCTACTCGATAATTACACAAACAAAATCTGGTAACTCAGTTTCGCAAAATTACTCAGGTAAATAATTTCAAATACTTGGGGAAATCATCCAACAATCTCCATTAAATCATGAGGAAAACAGAGAGAGATTTCTATATTACAAGTAGGCCATAGAACCACATGGAAAAGTACGACAAAATATCAGTATCAAGCAACGCTATGTTAAAGCATTATAACACCGTAATTAAGGCTCAAACATTACACACGTCAGAAACCTTGATCAGCCGAGAAAGATCATTATCTAAAATGATCGAAAAACAAGATAGGGAAGTCCTCAGGGAAACCATGGCCCAGTATGCATAGGAGTGTGGATGAATAGGAGGTCTCCGGAATTATATCAACATATTGAGGAAATATCAGATACAATCTTTGGAAAAGGTGATTGAAGTTTGATTGCCATATTCAAAGAATAGATGATGAAAGACTCACTAAATATTTAATAATGAATCCTCGCTAAATGTCAGAATAACTGGATAATCGAAATTGAAAATGACCTTCAAGAAATCAACATACCAGGTGAAATTATATGGGACACGCCTAGCTTTAGAACGTTGGTGAACAAACATCATTTTGCTGAAAACCCAAGATGAGTACACAGTTACACAGAAGGAAGAACAGATGATAAACACAAAGAGGGAAGAAACTCTGGTAGGAGAAGAAAGCACAACCATCTGCAAAATAAGTACAATCGCACTCCTTAGTGGGGCAAAACATTTTGAAATAATAATAATAATAATATTAAGTAATGGAATGAGTAATAGTTACCATCCACGTGGTATGCTTTTTTGTGAAGGGTCAGTCTGCGATACATTTGTCAGGAGGTGATAGCTCGGGGTTCGGTGTATTGAGGTTTGGGGTCTATGTTGAAGTAAGTTGTCATATGCGTCTGGACTACTGTATATCCAAGTGAAGTGAGAAACTTCGTAACTGTCCATAACTGTCGGTGGTAGATAAGTTCTATTTGTCCATGTAGTTATGAAACCATGCGACTCAGTTTGTGAGACATGCTCCTAGTAGATACTCCAGAGGTAATGGTGTAGATAATGCCGAGGTTTCTTTGTAAAAATGCTCAAGGGAAAAAATCAGGACAGAGTGTTTTGAAATATGGTGAGGTCCGTGGTTTGAACACAGAACAGGTTCGTATATCCAGAGGGATTCTTTGTTCATCCAATTACTCCATTAGTACCAGTGAAATGCATATCAAATTCTACAGATCCCATTAGACTTGAAATAATTCGTGATGGCAATAACGTTGACCGATATATTGTGATAATACAAGGATTTGGACGAAGATTTGTGCTGTAGTAAAAGGCCATCTGTGGCGAGATCTGTTTGCTCACTTGTAAGCCAGTGGAGAGCGGCAGGTATAAACCTGTTTGACGAGATAACAGGTGTTCACATTTATATGCGGCGGAACCTCTTAGGAAATAGAGGCCCGTGTTACAACATTATTGATGTTAAAATAAATGGGGAGTAATTTGAATTTTAATTCGACTGCAGAGGCAAATGACAGAGTGGATTCTTAGTAACATTCCCGAACACTCGACTATATATTCTAGTTTCGATGTTTCCACAACACAGTCATAGTTCATATTGCCACTGAGCATTTAAATAATTACTTTGGTGTCAGAAGGTTGTCCTTAGATATTAAGATTTCCATTTCTTGATATATTCATAGTGCAGCTAGGTGTTAAGGACTGCCGATGGCGTGTCCTTCAGTGAAAAGCAGGATGGTGGTTGAAGTGCATGGAAGGGATTCTTGGGATTGCTCGCCCATGCTAGGATCGTGAAATTTTGTAGCCAGCCAACTGCTCCAAGATGAGAGGTGAGTATTCTTGTTTGACTCAAAGAGTCAGTACCACATAGTATTCCATAGGATGTAGTAGCACCCAGCCATTAGTCCATGGGATACCCATGATTTTTTGCCACGTTTTTCATAAAGGAGTTGTAATATTTTGTGTGTTTATATTTTAGCAGGACTATAAGTGGATGCAGTTGAACTCCGTGACCTAAAATATGTAAGGGTTACACATGAGTCGAGTTTATTTTGGGGTTTGTCTGAAGGTTATAACTAAATGTTAACAGGATTTCTTTTCACAGGTTTTCATGAATTTATTCCAATCACTGACTCCAACCTGTTGTTTCGGTTCATGAAACATCATTCAGTCAATACAAATAACACTATTTTATGTTGTATAATTTTATGCTATTATTCACTGGCACTTTAAGTCCACTTGTTTTGGAGGGTCACTGTGGTCATCACGCACATTCAATTAACTTCAACGAGAGGTCACTTTGGTCCTCAACCTTAAACATTAATATAGTGGGTGACCATGATAGCTCAGTGATGTACATTTCGACGTTTCTCAGATTCCATCGAGGGTCCAGGTATCTCGTCCTATGCTGATGGACAGTCAGTGGATGGCCTAAATTAAAAAGTTATCGAAAACACTTCCTGATATTTAGACGATTGAGAAATCGGGTGCATAACGCACAGTTGTTTATGGAGCTGAGCAGATTGAATGTCATGTTGTTTTCTAGTTAACCGTAAACTGGTTTTCTGTGAATAGCCCTTCAGACTTTTTTGTGGTGGATATTAATTTCAACTCGAAATCGTCCAGCCGCAGCGTTATATTAATATCACTGACCGCAGAACACTGTTTATGGCCATATTTGTAAACACATCCGCCATCATTTTTCATTGTCTTTTATTGAATAAAATAGTTAGCTTATGTAGGCTTTTAATTTATGTAGGCCTTCCTTGATACCCCAATAGTCATGTCTGGAAGTGACGAAGAGCCATTAACACCCCCTGAGACACAAGGGTCAACAATTCATGCTGAAGACCTGGAACAGGCAAGCACCAGTTTGACATGACGAAAAGGGTTCATTACTCACTATGTCTCTTCAACACTTGCAACGTTGAGATATAGGAGATATTTAGTAACTTCCTTGTGGCCCCGTTAGAGAAAAGAGAGAGGCCAATTAACTGCCCCCAGGTAAACTAAAATGAAGAAAAGTATACTGCAACTGTCGTCATACGACTCCCTACTTAAAGACGCCCCTCGAGAATTACGTGACATTCATGAATAGCTATGGGCACTGAAGTAGAACTTACAATTTGCATTCAGAACCGGCTAACACACACAATATTATCGTATAAGTGCCGAGGGAGCATGTACAGTTTTGAGCTACTGGTCTACTCATAATTAAAAGAAAACACGACATGTAGGAAGCGGGAGCACAGATGTGCTCAGGTTTCAGCAACAATTTCTTCAATTGCGTCGTATTATGACTTGATTCGGCACTTGCTAATTCCGTTGAATTGTTTATTCAAAAGTCTGAATAGTTCTTTCCTGCGCTACTAGTCTTTTACCAGTTTTCTTTGTCATAGGATTCTTCTGTGTTCATCCGAATTAATTCTTATCCTCGCCTCTGGACAGCTCCCAAACGATTGTTGATGAGCACACTTCTACTTTGGTCCGAAAACATAAAAAGGGTCGTCCTTGGTTGAGAACAAGCGGTTGTATATATCTGTGGTTGATGAGGAGATAATTCATGAAATGACCTTTGCTCTTTTCGTACACGGACCTAGCATTATGTTACCTGAAGATTTTCTCTCAGAGAAAATGGCACAAAAGGATGGACCGCTCCCCGATGTATGTTACGAGGTCTGCAGAAAAGGTGCCGTTCCCGTAGCTGAAGAGCTTCCTACTTCTCTGCTGTGTGCGATCCCATGTGCCTTGCTACATCTCCGGAATTGGAGGTCTTGTGGAACTCCGGACACTTGTGTAGTAGTTAGTGGGACATTAAGCAAAATAACATTATTATTAAATCACGTGCGGCTTAATCACGACGTGACGTAACGCTCGTGCGCCGTATCGCCCGTGTGAAGCGACAGCATGGTGCTGCGTGCGAACGATTTGCCAAGAAACACGGTGGAGTGCGGCATCTCTCCAGTGTGGTCTACATGTGCGTGGTTAACTTACATGATTCTCTTAACATTTTGTCACACAACAGAGCACTCGTGTGTGTTCTGATCTGAAATGTTAAAGGGACCTTCTGGCTTATGACTTTCTGGCCTGTGTGAGTCCGCATGTGAACTGGTAGGTCGCTTTTCTGGATGAGGGATTTTCAACAGATATTGGGGCAGTACGCCTTACACCCGTGTGAGTCCGCATACGACGTGCTAGGTGGGATCTCCTGCTGAACACCCTGATTCAAACATTGGATAAAATTACCTTCTTGGCTGTGCCAGTCTGCATGTGAACTACTAGGCTGACTTTGATGCTGAAGAATATGCCACAGATATTGCAGCAATATAGCCTCTCGCCTAAGTGTGTCCGCATGTGATCTCCTAACTCGCGTTTCTGGATGAATGATTTGCCGAACACATTGCAGCAGTGTGGTATATCGCCTGTGGCCTGTATAGATGGACTTTCTGGCTGAAGAAATTCCCACAGACGTTGCAGCAGTATGGCTTCTCACCTGTGTATGTCCGTCTGTGACTTGCATGGAAGGATTTACTGCTGAATTATTTCCCACAGACATTGCAGCATTATTGCTTCTCATCTGTGTGTGTCCGCACGTGAATAGCATGGACGGATTTACTGCCGAATAACATGCCACAGACATTGCAGGAGTAAAGCTTCTCGTCCGTGTGAGATCGAATGTGAATAGCATGGTTGTCTTTCCGGTTGTATGATTTGCCACAGACTTTGCAACAGTGAGGCTTCCCGTCTGTGTGTGTCCGCATATGAACAGTTAGAGTGCTGTTCAGGATGAATGATTTGCCACAGACATTGCAGCTGTTTAGCTCCTCGTGTGTATTGGTCCGCATATGATCGGTCAGACAGCCTTTCTTTATGAATGATTTGCCACAGACATTGCACCTGTTTGGCCACTCGCCTGCATGGGTCGGCATATGATCGGTCAGACTGCCTTTCTTCATGAATGATTTGCCACAGACATTGCGGCTGAATGGCTACTCGCCTGTATGGGTCCGCATATGATCGGTTAGTTGACTTCTCATTATGAATGATTTGCCACAGACATTGCAGCTGTATGGCTTCTCGCCTGTATGGGTCCGCATGTGAGCGGTTAGATTGCCTTTCGTTATGAATGATTTGCCACAGACATTGCAGCTGTATGGCTTCTCTCCTGTATGGGTCCGCATATGATGGGGTAGATCGCCTTTGTGTATGAATGATTTACTACAGACATTGCAGCTGTATGGCTTCTTGCCTGTATGAGTCCGCATATGCTCGGTAAGAATGCCTTTCTTTACGAATGACTTGCTACAGACATTGCAGTTGTATGGCCTCTCGCCTGTATGGGTCCCCATATGATCGGTTAGTTTGCCTTTCATTATGAATGACTTGCTACAGACATTGCAAATGTATGGCCTCTCGCCTGTATGAGTCCGCATGTGACCGGTTAGAATGCATTTCTGTATGAATGATTTGCTACAGACATTGCAGCTGTATGGCTTCTCGCCTGTATGGGTCAGCATATGACCGGTTAGATTGGCTTTGCGTATGAATGATTTACTACAGACATTGCAACTGTATGGCGTCTCGCCTGTATGGGTCCGCATATGAGCGGTTAGATTGCCTTTCGTTATGAATGATTTGCCACAGACATCGCAGCTGTATGGCCTCTCGCCTGTATGGGTCCGCATATGATCGGTTAGTTTGCCTTGCCGTATGAATGATTTGCTACAGACATTGCAGCAGTATCGCTTCTCGCCCGTGTGAGATCGCATAACGTCCGGCCCTTTCCTGAAATTTTTATGAGATACTGAGCATTCGTTTATAATCCCACCTGTATGAAATCGCGTTTCCCCTGTCAGCATTTTCCTCTTTGTAAAGCATTTAAAAGAAAATACGCACACTTGGAGGCGGTGGATCCCGAGGTGGTCCGACAAGCTGCTTCGGCAGTGATCGCACTTGAAGTGTTGATCTTCCTTTTGTCTCTTCAGATGTCGCAAGAGGTCCAACTTCCCAGCCAGGACGTCACTGCACACACTACACCTAAAACTAGGTGATCCGCCGTCCGGAGGTTGATAATCTCTATAGCTCTCCTCTGGTCTCGATCTACAGTGACAAATTAAAATCATGTCAGCAATAGTTCAACAGCCAACTCCACTACAATTCTCACACAGGGGATTGGCTACTGGACATTCCAATCACTGATATCCAGTGCAGAGAGCTCGTTACTCATAAACATTACATTCCTGAGAGTAAACATCATCTGAGGTTAAATTTCAAAAGCTCTCACTTGTTACGAGAATATGTTGCGTCTTTTCTTAATCACGATATCAGGCGCAAGAAACTTGTCACGGTTTAGAAATGTACGAGTTAAAAGACAACCTCATTTGAAGAAAGCATGACAAGTGGTCCAGCCTAAAAGGGTAAATACTCATACAAGCTCCTTAATCCAGCACATATTATTCTATCGAAATCCGCAGTCTGTACTCCTACATAAAGAACAGCATATGCTTTGGAGTTTTGATCTTGTTGAAGCACTCTGCGCTTTGTCGCAGGCAAGTAATAATTTTTGTTAAGGACCCAGTTCTTGAGGTTGTTTGAGAGAATGTCTGTGTTGTAGATATTAATAAAATTGAGAACGTTTGCCGACATTCAGCAAGATCTGTTGAAACATGGCTAACCTTTTATGAATGTTATTATGTCACAAAAATATACATATTGTATTTGTACATTGTCATCATATCACTATAGCATTTTATTATGTCGCTGTGTCGCTTTTCCGAAATATGTATCTTTGATGTGCAATCAAACATAGCCAACCTATATATAGGACGGTAGGTTTATACAAGGACGTTCATACTTACTACCATGTACTACATCAGTCTACGTCTTAATTGCTGTATTTAACACGGAAACCACTAATCCTGATGAAATCCTGGAAATGCTGAAATATAACAAGTATACGATGGCTCTTTCCCTAGCATTGATACTGTCTTTTCTCCTCAAGACACTGCTGTTAAAGACATTATGAAGGCAACACAGAATATGGCTTTGGTGGTAGCGTTTTATTACAATGTTCTAATATCCTGATTTTGAAACCAAACGCAACCTATCATGCCCTTGAATATTCTTACAAGTATTACTTTAACAATACGGATAGAAGGAGCATGAAAATCAAGGCTTGAGCCAAAATTCGAGATGACAAGACGTTGAATTGCATTGTAGTGGATATTGCTGCTATGTAAAGGAAGGAATATTATTCTATTTATTTCAAAAGATCACGGGCAACGTGATTATTTTTAGTGGATTCATAACATAGTTGGATAGCATCCAATTCTGAGCCTGTCTCCCCACCACAGAGTAGTTCTACATATTCTACGGAAGAAGGGCGGGAAATGCAAATTTCTTGGTTAAAGGTGAGATCCGCTTACAACTGCCACATGGGAAAATAGATCACGCAGGCTAAAATATATCGTAATATGAGCTGGTACTTTCCAATTCATGCTCTATGAACTGAATTCACATGGCCCAGTCGAATGCATGACTGGCTCACAAGCAAAGTAATGGGAGGCTCGACCATGTATTGTTACTGCACTATTTGGAGAAAATAAGTGGACAAATGAAAGGGGGACATTGATTCCAGATATGACAGACTAAACCTCTTGATCATCAAACAAGATATTGATGTTGACACCACTAGACAACAGGGGGCAGAAAATACGACACTGGATTGTATGTCATGCATTTTGTGGCATATCACGCCAAGCAAAAGTGCAAACGTCTGTAACCCTTCTTCTTTACGTGAATACGTGATTCTTGTGACAAGTAATTTATCAGGTTCACAATTAGTTTTCAGTAAAATAATGTTTCATTTTGCATTGATAAATATTATACACGAACCAGCTATATTGCTGTAACACGTGGCGCGTCCCAGGTGACGGATACGGGTTCCCCGCTGGACTGCCGATGAACTTGAGAAAAATATAAAAGCTCTCGCGTACCAAACATGTACAAAGTCTTTAATGTCAACTTTGGCGGAGATGGAGACGTTCAGAAGGGACCAGATGGCGGAAGAGGTACACTAAATTTCTGGAAGTTAATGCAGAAAAGAGGGTAGCGTTTCTTCTCTAGAGGAGTGGCTGCAAAAGGCATCTGTTCTCCATGTCCGGAGCTGCGTTACTACCTTCTGTCATGAGCTCTAAAATGCTTCAAGACAAGCCGGCCGTAAAATAATACCGTTACATCATTACAGAAATATGTCTCATGGTATCGGAGCCAAGGTTAGTGCAGCCCCTGGAAGGGACGCGCATTGTCAGGGCCCAGTCAGCATGAAAAGTATGCTAGGGTTATCGTCGCACGGGCTGTGACGGCTAACCATGCTAGTACCCCTATTTTGTATCCCATCATTGAATTATGCCTGGATGAAGTAGCGAATAAGCCACTGCACTTGAGAGAAGGCTTGTAGGCATCTGAGAGGTGCGGGAAAACAGATGGAATGGAGAAAAGTCATGTGACAAGAGGTGTGGTTACTAACTGGTGTACAACAGAAACCGAAGAACAGCTCATGGTGTTGACATTGTCATATCAGCTAAATTTGACGGTTCAGTCTCCGAGGTGCAAAAGTTTGACAATCGCTTGATGTAACTCGTCCGTATTGGCGAGAGAAGGAAATTCCAATTTTTCAGCGCAACGCTCCACAAACTGACGTGCGCATGGAAACCAAAGATGCGTTCTGGGCACTGCCTGACAAGAAGACCGCTGACTATCTTATCGCTGCCGCTGATCTGAATGGACGTGTCGGACCGAGGAAAGAAGAACAAACAGTCCATGGCGTTCATGGATATGGAGAAAAGAACGACGATGCCCAACAAATTCGCGATTATGCAGAAACTGATCATCGCAAACACACGGTTCAAAAAGAGTGATATTCATCTACTCTGTACTACAGTGGCTCCCATCCAATTCGCATTGACTACTTCCTTCTGAGAGGGTGAAATCTCGAATATGTTCTAGAGATAACAGTTGTCGCTTATTAAGTACTTGCGATGCAACAAAAACCAGTCATCTAAGCTGCGGATGAAGTCACCAAGAGCCCAATACTTCACAGGAAATAGACAAATTGGGATCACATGGTTGCCCATGAAGAGGGAGTCTAACGTCGTTGCAAAAGTTACAGAGTCACAAATCACCATAGCTGAAGTGAGCCGGACTAAACTGAAAGACGCCTTTCGCTCTATTCCTGCAACAATTAAGTCAGGGCGACGACAACGAAGGATTAAATATGACATATGGCTAAGGACTGAAGATGTTAAATATGCAGTACGGTTGAAGAAGCAGCTGTACCACAAGTTTCTTGCTCGTTGGAATGCCTACAAGGCAGCCACTCGTAAAATGAAGGTGGTATTTGCCGTAACAAAATCAAACCGGTAGGCAGGTCTATATGTGAAACATGACATGCGCGAATTCGAGTGGAATTTTTAACGGCTAGTCCAATCGAGCCATCGCAAAACGTCAGAAGTCCAACGTTTTTACGGGATCAATGAGGAAACAGACGATTCGCTACTGCACAGGCGGGAAGCGCGAGTACACTGTCGGAACTATTTTGACAACATTTCAGTCATGGAATTTCCGTATCTACCAATCCTAATCACCTCCGCTGTTGAAGGTCCAACGTAGGAAAATGACGTCAATAAAGTCCAGGCTATGCTGAAGGAAATGAAATCAGGGAAAGCCATCTGTCCCGATTATCTTCCAGCAGAGTTTTGTTTCTCTCAATGGGGGGATGCAGCAGTGTGGCTAAAGCAAGCTTTTCAACCATATCAACTGCAGGAGTTCATCAAGGCTCCGGCTTATCACCACTGCAGCTCATTCATGTGATGGACACAATTACCACAAACCTGCGCAGTCCAATACCATGGACACTTCTCTAAGCAAATGATATCATTTGGCTGAAGAGAATAAGCTAGACTGGCGACGGAGTATCAATTCAGAAATAAGGGAAGCCCTGGCGATTTTTCTAATCACGGCCCGAACATACTTCTGCGCCTCGCAACGAGAGACTTAGAACAAATCTTCGACAAAAGGATTAGCGATTTAGCCAAACATACAACAAGCCAAGCTGGATTTGTGTAAAATTGTGGCGCAATAGGAGAAACCCATGCTGCCGGACTGTTACTTGAGAAACACTGTGAAAAGAATAAGAGGCTTCATCACAAATTTCTGGACCCTTAGAAGCCCTTCCATCGGGTACTTCATGACCTAATCAGTCAGCCCTACAAGTACATGGCATTCCAGAGCACCTTGCTGAGAGGGTATAATTGCTCTACAAAGAAAAAATGAGTTGTGTTAAAGCTGCCGCAGGAGCGTCTGATGACTTCCGCATAACTGCAGGAGTTCATCAAGGCTCCGGCTTATCACCACTGCAGCTCATTCATGTGATGGACACAATTACCACAAACCTGCGCAGTCCAATACCATGGACACTTCTCTAAGCAAATGATATCATTTGGCTGAAGAGAATAAGCTAGACCTGCAGCGTCAAACAGAAGACTGGAACAATCGACTAGCGCAATAAGCCCCGCGCCTCAACAAGAACTAGACAGAATACATTGCATTACATCGTCGAGAAGTTGGAACCATGCATGTTGGCGTTCAAGATATAGCACGAGTAGAGATATTTAAGTATATTGGCTCCACAATCTATGATTATGGCCGACTTACTGATGAAGTCAACTTAAGGATATACAAAGCCTGCCTGAAGTGGAGAACGACAACAGGCGCCCTTCCGAACTTTGGACGAAGGGCCATCTCTAAACTAAGTTCTACCGAACTGATATCTGTCCTATCGATATCCATCCTGTGGTTTTCTACGGCAACGAATGCTGCCCAGCTCTAGATGTAGAACGCCAAATAAGCATCATGGATACGAAGTTGCTTAGGTGGAAGGCTGGCATAACTAGACCAGATCACATTTCAAATGAAGTTATTAGAAAACGTTTTGGCATTGCAGCGATCCAGAAGAAAATTGGGGAAAGGCGTGTGCGCTGGTTTGGGCAAGTGTTGCGTGTAGAGGACGATACATTGGGAAAGTCAGAGTATTACACAGAAAGTCGGTGAAAAGAGGCGCTAGGGACGAACCAGACAGCGTAGACTGATAAAGTGCACAACGGCCTGAAAGTTGGAAGACTACATGCCGACATGGCCCGACACCGAACTAACTGGAGTAAATGAACCACAACACCGGACCCTGCCACCAGATGCAGGCTGATGAATATTCTGTTACAAAAATGGAATGCAAAGGATATTTTACACATCCTAACATTCAAATTAGTTTATTGTATGTTCAAATTTTCTCCCCTAAAGCCTATGTCCGATATATATAAAAACTTATTTTCACAAAATAGTGTTTGAATGGCTGAACGCTTCTGGATTTCCTGTTTAAGTGACTCCTATAAATGCATTGTGAAGAAAAACTTATAACTAAAAAAATAAAAATGGGTATATCTGTGTTGAATGGGAAGGACAGTTTGAATATCCGGTGAAATTCTATGAGTACCTACAAGAGGGGAGTCCGTCAGTGTATTCTAGCCTGGATAGAATTTTGCAATTCATATTTCTGCTTACATAAGTCATAGACAGCAGACGATCATATTAATCAGTTTATTATTTTCACTCCGATCACGCCTATAAATATGAAGACCATGGAGGAGTGGAACAAAATGGTCAGCTCAGGGCCATGTGACACTGAACGCTCTAAATCTGGAAGGAAGCCACATAACTAAGTGGTTAGTTCAGGACCATGTGTCCCTACACAAACGGAAGTAAGCCTCATCACTATTTAGCTCAGGACGATGTGTCTCTCCACAAATGGAAGGTAATCTCATCACTAATTGGTAATCTCAGAAATACGTGTATTTCCACAAGTCAGCAATTAGGAAATTTTATGAATCTTAAAATCTTTTCTTATGTAATTCAATACCCAACTGGCATGGCAAATATTTTAGACATTTTAAAGGAAGTCATTTAAGTTGCGGCATGATATTTGTAGACTGCTGAAATGAGAGTGAGGAAACAATAGCGCCTGAGGTGGGATATAAAACAAAGTGGGAAGTAGCAGATAAGATCCGGTCGACTGAATCCTTCAGAAGCATCTAAAATCTATGATGTAAAATGGACTAAGCTACATAGACAATGGACTGTCCTCTGACATATATGCCAAGAAAAAAAGAAGACACATAAAATGCATGTCGCTTTGCTGGTCTCTGCACAAAATATGTTTAGATAGCAGAAAGCTAATTTAGACTCCATCAAAAATAGAAATATAATTTTGTGTGTGAAAAGGACTCATAAGCAACATTTTTACTGGTGGTCATAATACAAGATTGTTCCCTAACGTAGCCTATTGTGTCCTGTTACACATGAATTACAAAGAAGCAGAGAGTGTGAGCTGGTACTGGGTAGTTCTGAGGACCGACATGAATATTTCTTGCCACTAGTTGTGAAAGTACAGTAGGAACAAGTCAATGCATTACATAAGAGCCGAGAAGACTCTAACCACTCACAAAATCAAATAAACCATTCAGAATTCGTAGTTTCCATCACAAATCTGGTTTGAAGTCAAACCTTAGGCTATGACTAGCCATCGCATGACCTGCTGATACAAGGGCTTGGTTAAGAGCACCAATCCGAGACTATACAAGCATTTCCCAGAGATTATCAAAGATCATTTCACACAGTAACCAAGAAAGGTGTGACAGCAAAAAATTAATTAGCAATATCACAATAACATGACACTTCTGTTTTGTTAGGGTTAGGACACAGTTGCCATTTCTTGAAGTATGTTTCAAGTGAAATCATGTCTCTTTGTAGCACTTCTTCCTTCACACTAAGGTCTCGATGTTGAGTGGCTAGTGTTATGATATCAGCATAACAAAATGTTTGTGATGATGTTTCTGGGAGATCGGAGATATACAAATTGAACAGTAGGGGAGACAGTACCGATCCTTGGGGTAATCCATTTTTGAGCTTCCTTTCTCTACTCATACTATTTCCCATACACACTCGAAATCTTCTGTCATTGTGCATATTGCTTATAACCTGCACGATGGTCCTACAGGGTACAAGCTTGTAAATTAATCCTTCCCTCCAGACTGCGTCAAATGCTGCTGTAAGATCAATGAATACAGCTGAGGTCTTGAGTTGTATCTGGAAATCTGCTTCCATGTGGAATGTCAGTGAAAGCACTTGATCGCAGCAGCTGCGATTTGGCCTGAATCCAGCTTGATCAACTGTAATACGCTGAAAAATAGTTGCGCTGATTCTGGTGTGGAATAGCCTCTCAAAAAGAAGGGCAACTGGTCTATAACTGCTTGGGTCATTGGCAGGCTTGCCTGGTTTCAAGATGGAAATCACTTTCGTTCGTTCGTTTGAATTCTGCCGGTAATTGTCTGTTCTGTAGAAGGTCGGTAAAAAACCTTAACAGCCAACTTCTTGCATTTTTTCCTAAATGAATGCGAAATTCTGGATGAATGTCGTCAAAATCTGGAGCTGTACTTGGTTTAACGTCTTTGAGAGCAGCATTGATGTCTTGCACCGTAAGCGGTTGTGAATACCTTGATGTGCGTGGTGTTCTTGATTCCAGAGTTTGGAGCTGGTGCCGTATGTATTTGGTATGTTTCTTATCTGATGGAGTTTGGGAGGTTGTGACGATGTGAGATGCTATTTCATCCGGAGTAATTCCAGGCTGTTGCTTCATCGAAGGTGTCCTTCCTCCAAGTTTTCTGCGGTGCCCCCAAGATCTTCTACTGGAATGAGTTAGGTCGATATTCTCCACTGTCTCAATCCAGCTTTCTCTCCGGGTAGTATCCATGCTGGAAAGAAGTTCATCAGCTATGTCTTCATCACCAGTATGCCGATATTCGTTATAGAGTGTATCAGTCTCTACATTCCAACCAGGGATGTATTCTTTTCTATGGCATACTCTTCTTAGCCGCCATCATAACTGCATCTACGAAACGCTTGTAATTGTGCTTGGGAGCAATCCATCGAACACATTTATCCAGTTCAGTGGTGAATGTTGACGAATTTGCTTTTCTGAAGTTCCTCCGAGCATGTGGTATTGACCGTACAACAGGAATTTTGATGCCAATGTCCACTACAATGGGTCCATGTTGACTGTGGGGAAAATGGCATAACACATTACGACTGGTATGTAAGGGCTGTCCTGCCTCATTGCAGCTAACAAATCACAAGTCAGGATTGAAATCCCTATTTCATGCAGCTCATTGGAAAGTACCACGATCTTTTGGGTAAAAAATCGGATGGAGATTGTTCATTTCTCTCCATTCTACGAGTTTCTTTCCACATTCACTGTTATTCGAGTAATTCCATAGTTCGTGATGGCTGTTGAAGTCGCCTATATAAACTGCAGGGTGTTGAGCAGTCGGGAGTACAGTACCTGACCACTGTGTGTTTGGGGGTTTATAAATGTTAAAAATAGTAACATGTGCCACTCGCACAGCAACACAATGGATGTCTTCGTCTTTGTCTTCGTTTTGAAAGAGCCGTGAGGCATCTTGGATATTATTACGAACATAAGTAGCTATACCATGTGCACTGTGATATGTTGCACCAAGAGCTGTGAAACCATCAATGAGGCCCCTTTTCCGAAACTCTTCCTTATCGGCTGTATGGATTTCATGTATACCCACAACATCTATATTATTATTCAGGATAACTTTGGATAGGTAGTCACATTTTGCTCTGCTGATGCTTTCTACGTTAAGCTCGAAAACATGGATGAAAGGTCCGATGTTTCTTGTTTACAATGTACATAAAACTTAACACTTTCGAATTAGTAGATTTAATTTTTAATCTACAAATATCGCTTTTTCTGTGTGTCACTGTTGGCATGAACGTAGAAAAATATTACTCAGAATATCTGGAAGCAATAGTTTCAGATAGCATTTCAGATTATAAGAATGTGATGAACAAATGATGCAGAGAAAGTGAAAGAAAGAGCACTTTTTCATGGTTGCTTAAAGGTAATGTAAACAAATACACTTCAAAAATATCTAGCTTTACCAGACATTCCTTTTGTAGATATATATTGAATAAAACTACGAGTACATGATGGAACATTAAATATGACCTTAAAGTTCCTGAATATTTTAGATAATTTTAACCAATAGAATTTTCAGATATTAGTGTTTAAATGTAACCTTGTAAAGACAGGATTGAGCTGATGAAAATGGCCACTTTTGGAGATAAACCAGCCACTACTGAACACAACTGTGAATAGGTACAACATATTCCATATTGTATAGGACTTGTAGTGTACGTACTTTGTTTCTTCTTTGATGTATGGCAACAGCTGATCATCAGTTTGTTCCTCTATGAATATTTCCTCCTTAGTATCTTCGGAAGGCTGTCAGTAAGAAATAAGAAAAGTAGAATAAAGAAGTAAGGAATAAAAATTATAGGCCTAAAATAGAAACAGCTGAGAAAATAAATTTCATACTGGCACAAGAAGAGTATAATTAATTTATCTCCCATTTAAAAAATATATAATGGAAAGGAACAATCAAATGAAAATCCCATTAAATGCAAGAGAGGTGTCTACCTTGGTGGCAAATGGTACACAAAAATACATTATTATCAAGCACTAAATTTTAAAAGAACCGAGAAGAAGACAATTTCCTAAAAACAGTATTCTACAATTTTTGCTATTTTTTTCTATTAAGCACACAGCTCATCCTTAATAAATGTATAGAATTTACAAACTCTTACTCATAATATTTTCTGTTTTACAAACATAATCAACACACATACCACTTGTGCAACTACTTCAAATAATACTATACAAATTCTATTACGTTAAAATTTACATTGCATTTACTTATTTTATTTCTTACCCTTTTTGGAACCTAACTTGCACAATGACCTGCTGTGCTTTAACCTGAGTCCCTCTTGCCACTGCTTTTCAAACATTTGATGAGATTAAGAACATGAAAAGGAACACACTGTTGGACAGCAGTAGATACAGTAGCATAGAAAGGGAGGAACATTGCAAATTTGTAAATTTGAAATCACCTACATATTTGTGGATATTCAGCTGAGTATATGTGCACATACATGTATGGGTGGAGGTACTTCCATGTATGTGAACATGTACAATTTTAGGGAAATAAATAATTGTAAGCAGTATCTCCAAATCATTATCCAATACCATTCCTTGCTTCTGTTTCTCTTTCTGTTGATCCCTAATTCCACAATGATTAGCCATTTTATTCATCCTTTTATATTCATATTCCCCTGTTCCTATCTTCCTACATATGACTTAACTTCTCACCTCTTTGTTCATTTCCATGTTCCTATATACCTTCTTTCCAAAAACACTTCACTGTAATATCAAATAATCCCACAGTACTCCCACCACTTTCCCAACAAGTGGACAATGCTTAAATCATAAGCGTAGAAATATCCATCATCCCCCTCTGTACATCACATTAAGACCAAAAGCATAAATCAGTTAATGTCCCAATGAATGAATGAATCAATCAATGAATCAATCAAACCACAGCAATTAGGGCTGTTGGTTGTTTATATAGAAAAAAGATTGTGGAAATATATGAAACATATTATTTCAATCACTAAATCATTTTCCTATAAGTGAACATTTGCCAAAATTTTTCCCCTTGAATTCAAACTTATCTTCATGTTGTGACCTTTCCTACACTTAAAGAACATGACTTAAATGTATTCATCAACTAATGTCATTCCAAGCCATCTCTCCAATGACATCTCAGAATATACTGCTTAATCAAACAACTTGTCTCCTTTCTCCAAGTCTCCCCAGCTGAAACTTTGCAATATCTCTGTAACACAACTCTTTTGTTAGAAATCACCCGCAATAAATGGAGCTATTTCTGTGGATCATTTCCTGTTCTCTACTCAAGTAATACTGGTGATGGTCTCACACTCTCATTGTGGCTTTGCTGGAGATTTATATGCCCTCTCCTTTACAACCCCTAAATAACCTCATAATCATATTAAGATCTGTAAATTTTATTTTCAATATGTTTAAATGATTACCATAACGAAGCTATATCCTTATTATGAATAGCTAGATACTTACAGAGATCCCCATGAAGAAATTTCACCCATCAATACAATAACAAAACCGGAGAGGACTCTTTCTATTTGTGAAAGAAAGAAACTGACATTTCACCACGTTTACAAATATAGCATTGCCCGATGTCCATCTTACAATATTGTCAAGGTCTTTTTCAGTTACTCATAATCCTGAAACTTATTTATTACAAAGAGCCTCATCACTTATTTCAGTTCATTATTCATATTGTTTAACATATCAGAAAATAAAGGTCTCATAATACTGCCCTGTGGGACCCAATCCCATAACTGTTACAGGATCAAATAAAGCTCTGAGTCCTATTTTGTAGAAATACACTAGACGTGGCCAAATTTTAATGGTAAAAGGTATATTTCTACCTTTATGTAAACTATCGACCTTTATAGCCTAATCCTTGAACTTGTTTGGAGGCAAAGTTTCCACTTGGGATATCCTGGTCCACACTATTGTACTTTTTCATACAGTGGCTACAGTGAGAACCACAATGTAATTTCATTACTCACATGGTTTTGTGTCATTTTTGTTAGTGAGCATATTCTGTTGTTTATCATTATTACCTGCATATTGTTGCCGTTTGGAAGTAAATAATGTGACCTATTGTTAAGACTGTGCATTCTGTAAATTACATGTATTATTGATACTATTCAGGAGTTCAGTTGTATTTCTAAAGAGTGGTTCTAGAGAACTGTCAAATTTTAAGGTTATGGGAGACGAAGAGACCTTCCGCCAAGAAAGGCATTGTCAGAGAGCTACTTCTTGAGAAACGTCATTCACAACAAGAAATAGATTCTAGATTGCAAATACCACAGCAATCCGTATGTAGAATTTTAAAATGTGAAGATAACGGGAAGACAAAATGTGATGATGATGATGATGCTTGTTGTTTTAAGGGGCCTAACATCGAAGGTCATCGGCCCAAGACAAAAAGTCAACAACGTGTTGGAAACCGTGGGCAGAAGAAGAAACCAACCACAAGGAGGAAGCAAAACTGATTAATTTGTCAGTAAACAACTGCAAGGTTACTAGTTTGGATTTACGTAAGAAATTAGAAGAGTATGGGTCATTTGTATTAGCCAGGACTCTGAGGCGAGAGCTGTTTAATGCTGGAATGAAAGCAAGATAACCTCAAGGCAAAGCGAAGTTTACTCCTGCTATGGCTGTAAAGAGGTTCCAGTGTGCCACGACTCTCCAGAATTGGTCATCTGATGAATGGAAACAGGCAAGTCCATGACAATTATTGTAATTCCTAAATTATCATTCATTATTCCATTATAACCCAATCTAAGTGATGTAACCGTGCAGCACAGTAAATGTATGAAATTCTTCTTTTAAACCATACAGCTTATTGCATTTAATGCTAGGCTTATTTGTTTTATTTATTTCAGGTTTGCTTTAGTGACGAATCGGTATTTCCTGTCGAAGAAGAGACAAGTCAATATGTCAGAAGGTAAGGAGAAGCATTCCATCCAGATTGAGTGAAGCATCCAACTTCAGTGATGGTCTGGAGTGTGTTTTCTTGGTATGGCTGTGGACGATTATATATTGTAGAAGGAACTATGAGACGTGAACAGTATAGTATTAAGAACCCGTTTGGTAGCTCAGGTGCAAGAGTAGTTTGGCCAAAGTGAATATATTTTTATGCAAGATAAGATTTTTATGCAAGAACAAAGTCTAGAAACAGTCCGGACATGAACCCCATAGAATATTCTTAGAAAATAGCAAAGAAAAGTCCAAAAATTATAACGACAAAAATTGGCTTGATTGAGAGGCTCGGTCAGATCTGGTGTCATGATGACGATTTAAAGAGTCAGTGTAAATTACTGTTTGAGGGTATGCCCAGTCTAATCAAGTCGCTCATGAAAGCTAAGGGGGTGCATACCAAGTACTAATGTCATCAACTTAAAAATTGGTAACATCTTATATGTTCAATTCTCAAATTTTTAATGATTAATAATTTGGCCATATCTTTCTAGTCATCCATTTAGCCACTGTTTTATTTATCTTGAACGCACTAATTTTTTGTCAGTAGTTTCCCGAGATCTACCCTAAGAAAATCCTTGGATATGTCAATCGTGATACATTTGACTTCCTGAATCTAATATATCTGCTATATCCTGCTGGAATTCACAAGACGGGCTTCAGTGGAATAATGTTTCCTAAATCTGAACTACCTTCTATCGAGCCAGTTGGTAATTTCTTAAATGTGTATAACATAATCAGAAAGAATGCATTCCAAGAGCTTGCATGCAACACAAGTCAAGACGACTATTGTGTAATTACTAGCCTTAAGGGGGGACGTATGCGATATTACAGTATAACAGCATTTTTATTATAACTCGGGGCATTTTAGAGTTAGCTTTACCTAACTTTGTATACACATAAATAGGTGTCAGAGGAATGTTTTCCACCAATATCAAAAGATAATATTTAATATTTTTCAAATTCTGAAAATTCAAAATTTGAAAATTTTGTCATGACGTAAGGAATATTTACTCAAAAACTGCCTTTGCTATGAACTTGAACCTTTGTATATAGACTGTAAGAAAGCAGTTGAAAAATTCTCTCGAGCAGAATTAGTCAGAATGTTTTTGTTTTTTATAAATTATATTTTCAATTCTAGAAGAAAGTATTGACCTCTTTTATAGGTATATATAAATGCATAATTTCTTTCCAAATTTATTTAGGAAAAGACTGCCCGAGGGTATTGTAGACCTAGTTATTTGAAATAACTGTACCAAATTTAAGTAGAATAGCCCTATTAGTTTAGGGGAAAATGTTCCGTATATGTTGCAATATGTAATTTACGGGAAATGAAGAAAGAAAATTTGAAATGTTATTTACCAGAAACAAGCAAATAATGCTGGCCATAACCATGTTCCTCTTCTCCTTGTGACTCTTCTAAACCTCTCCTTTTCACCTGTTTCATTTGCCAGGACTCTTTGATGAGCATTTCCCCTGATAGTTCTGAAGCAGCAATGCGTTGGTCGTCTATCTTTCCCAGAATTGTCCGCGTGTAAGCTCCAGCATCAAAACCAAGCCCTTCAAGGACCTTGATTCTTCCGTTATTTCCATCATTGAACACCAAGCATGCATCATATGCAGCAATTTTAACAACATCAGAAGCAGCAAATGTTGTTTTTGGACACCGTTTCCATATTAACTGGTTGTAACTCTCATTCGCGTTTAGAGTTTTGCTATGGGTGCATTTTTTTAACAGATCTGGGTGTGCTAGAATCCAAAATATGGGCTTGATGGCATTCAGGAGGATTGTGTTTATATTTATATGATCTTCCTTCTGCCTGTGCTTGTTTATATTTGCACCAGGTTATGCTGCAAAGAGTATGTATAACATGTTCATCAGTAGAGAGCTTGTGAAAAAATATTGCCTACACTGCTTTTTGCATGGCTTTGACATCTCCAACATTGTCTCTTATGGCCTTTCCATAGTAAACCTGCAGACTCTGTATGTGTTTATCTGTGAGCCTGTGTAAGCCTCCGAGTGGTTTCCCATCTTCAACTCACTCACTTACTCCGCTCACTTCAGAAATTGGTTTATAATCTGGCAACAACAACAATTTGCAACTCTGTTTACAGCGGAAGTGGGCTATGCACACACGGCAATACAGCGGAAGTTGTCACAGCCTTCTTGAACGCGCAGTAAGAATTATCTCAACTTTTGCCCGTCCAAAGGGACAAAATATTTCAGTTTATGTCATGATGACTACCACGAAGGGGGCGTGGCCTTATGCACGTTGAAACAAAATATTACATTTGACACACTTGTAGGCTGAATATCATCACGAAACTTTGGAAATATATTGTCAACCTATCTAACTAAATAATAATACTGTTTTCAAAAAAGCGCATTTTGGACCCAACATCGCATACGTCCGCCCTTAAGTTTAGCACATTTTCTCTATACATAGATTGCTACTACACTAATTATTCATTCATCTGGTATAGCTGTTTCATACATACTCTAATCAATATCTCAAAGAACTGACTTTCGTATATGCCCAGAAATTTTACCCATCCCAGCAGCATTTCTAGTTTTAAATTTTTGTATATTACATTCAATGTTCCTTATAGTGGATATTGTAAAGTAATTTCAAAGGATTAGGTGGAATTGTCAACTGCGTCAGGTACTGCAAAAGGACATGACCAAACCATTGGTGATATATCCTATGCGTCACGAGTGACGGCTGCGATGCCCATCGACTAATGAAGTATACACATTCTCATGCTGTGTAATTGCTACTTCATACCTTTCTTAATCTGTCAACATTCAACACCGTACACAGCAACAAGCCGTAGTAACACGGCTGAAAGTAATTCCAGTATCAAGGAAGACAATGTACACTGCCTGCTGTTGCTCTCAGTGCTTTTCAATTAAGATTCTGGCAGTGAAAATTGCATGAGTTGTTCCAACAGCCTTAATGAAGATGCATTGGATAGCAATAATGCCGGCGATTTCAGCCAGTCAATAATGAAGGCTACTCTAAAAGATCTTCTCATGTACAATTGGGTGCAAATTGGATGGTAATTTGCACATTCTGCTGAATCGTCATTTTGCTTAAAAATAGGCACAAGGATGTTTACAGTCCAATGACTGGGAACAGAGCCAGAGTCAACTCTGGCACTGAATAAGCTTGTCAGCCAGTTGATAATGAGTTCTTTAAACTGCCTCATCTTCCAGAAGTTTGCTGGATGGTCATCCGGTCCTGGCGCTTTTTGGTCCTTCATACTCCTACTGGCACTCTCCACTTCCTTTCATGTGATGCATAGGATGGGACTTACCATCAGGAATAGGGTGATGTGGTAATTCAATGCAGGAAATATCTACAAATGTTGTTGCCAATGATTGAGGATTTATTGTTTGTCCTCTAATCACTGGTCATCTTTGTCTCTAATGCAGACAGTGTGCTCAATACTTGTGTCAATTTTCGTCAGATGGAAAACAGTTCTCTTCTTCTTCCCTTGAGCTCAGTGGTGTACAGAGTTTATCAGGACTACACCGACAAAAATTCAAGGATGCTCTTCGTATTATGTTAAGAATAATGGTTCAATCAGACTGGCGGGAAAAATTATATTTTTGAGAAAATGAGGTTAAATTGTTACTTCCTGGTGCGCGATTGAAATTGAAGAGCTGCTGCCGCCTTTCAGGGAAGATAAGGGTAGGGGAGGCGTTGTGGAGTGTATGCGCAAACAGAGATAATGCTTCCTCATACGACTTCAATATTATTGTCTCTAACAGGCAATATCCACAGTCCATTTATCTAATAGCCGTAACTGCACTCACAGTTAAAGAACACACTGTATTTAAGACACACTTGTTAGTCAAGGAAAGCACCAGATTGTTTCTCCTCTCGTCTGTTTGTCGCAGTAATATTCTATATTAATTAACATGCTCGAAGATTGTGTATTCCTTCCCTCATAATATTGTAAACTCAATGAAATACTGAATGAAGGAATCAACACGCCGAATGATTTGATTACAGTGTATGTTCAATAAGGCCCCCTCCTACTTTGGTGTATAGTTCACTATGGCGTAGTAGTGAGTGACTATGGACTATGTCCAGGATGTATAGTGTGTGGCGAACGGTTTGGAAAGCTGCCTGTATTCTTGTTACAAGATGTCTTCTCTTTCTATAGGGTTCACATAGTAGACAATTCGTGTAGAACAAACTGTACAGTGCCTACCGGAGTTTGGAAGCGACTATGCGAAAAGAACGAGAAACTTGTGCATTCGCATCGAGAATTACCTATTTCTCCAAATTTCACTTCCCATCCCTTCTCTTTTCTGACGCACAGAGGCTGACTCTCTGACATAGCAAATAGAGCAAGTTCATCAATCTGAACTGCATGACCGGAAGTAACAAGGTCACTTTAATTTCCTCAAAAGGAAACATTTCCCCGAGAATCTGACTGCACCATCATTCTCAACATTCCACGAAGAGCATCCCTGATTTCTCTGTCAGTATAGTTCTGATACACCTTGTTCACAGGTCATTACAGTGAGTGCGTCTCGATTGAGATTTATATACAGTATGCCTTCATCTTATCCTACAACTCTTCTTGGACTGCAATCATCCGTAAGAACGTTAGATATTGAATACAAGAGGAACTAGGTTATATCGTACCCAAGTTTACTGTGACGGTTGCAGTGAAAGATCTGTAGAATGTGTCTACATGTTGTCAAATGCATTAAGATCAACAAGAGGAAAATTTATGTTGTTGCTAGGGTCTTCTTCTAGTCTTTAAGCTTCCACCACTTGATGTTCTCAGCCGCATAGAGGTCCTTAAATCCGCTATGCCTACCTTATGCAGAGGTGGAATACAGTCAGATGATATGACATTTACATACTTTCTTCGTCGTAGATCACGGTGCTGAACAACGATAAGGTCAATTTGCTTGCTGCAGTCACCACAAGTGAAACCTCAAATATGAGCTCCATCATCATATCAGGTACCGAAAGTATTACCACCATGGCAGCTATGAAAATTCTTAGTGACCATCATGCGCATTAAGGTCATCACAGAGAAGTGAAAACTCATCTTCAGGATACGCTGCAACATGACCTCGTAGCTCCTGCCAATGCTCTTCCTTATCCAGGTCATCACAGCCAAATTATGACATAGAAAACACAAATTCGAGAGGATGCAACATCGAATATAATTCACATAAGGCTGTCGGAATAGCGCTGAACCTCAGCAACTCAATTTTGCATGCTTGCACACACAACGAAATCAACACAATTCCTGCTGGATGTAACCTGGCAGATAAGTTCACAGACATCTTTGATGTCATGAGATTTCTGGCCTTTCCAAAGCGAGCAATTTAAAATCTAATTACATAGCTATACTTCAATTCTAAACCGGACTTACATTATCCAAATTGCAACAGGTTAACAGGAACAATAGAATGAAAAGATTAAGTAATAATAAAGCAAGAATGATATTTACTAATAAAATAACTATTCTACAATAATTCTAAGCCACATTTAGATGTATCATAACTACAATTGTTTAACTGAAGCAACAAATATTCCTAAAGAATGAATCTATGGAACTTATGAGAATGTAAATATTCATTGACTATGTACATAAAATTTAGTTTCCCTGATTTATCAAAGAAACAAAAAGGTGAATAGTTTGAATGTAATTATCAGTCAAAGAACAGTGGCCAGTTATAATCATAAATTTAAGCCATATTAATGAAAGTTAATTGAACATAACCTACGGCATATTGTTGATTTGATGGTTTCTAGCATTTCTCTTTCACACCGACACAGATAGGTCATATGGCGATGATGAGCTAAAAAGGCTAGGAATGAGAAGGAAGCAATTGTGGCCTTAATTAAGGTACATTCGCACCATTTGTTTGCTGTGAAAATGTGAAACATGCACTTCAGGGCTGTCGACAGTGGCTTCGAGCCCAGCATCTTAGAAATGCAGACCTAGAGCTACATGGCCAGTTATTCAGTACAACAAGGAAGCAATTGCTTAAATTCCTTCTCTTCCAATACTTATTGTGAGAGTATCTTAATATGTAATTTCAAACAATACGTTAAAAAGTAAGTTTTTATTTTAAAAATTCAGCTTTCACAGTTCCCCAGATATACATGCACATTTGGACATAAGTTTTCATATACATGTCCAAAATTTTACGATATATGGGGTTACTTTGGAAAAGTAAAGAGTAAAGTAGAATCCCAAAATTGTATGCAGAGCATGCTTTCCTCCCTTGAAGTCAAGATGGGCTGCCTACGTATGCTCTTCGGATCTAGGATCGAGGTGGCCCTTTCTTCTTCGCAGCTTCTCTGTATGCCCTTCACCAAGAATCCCTTTAAGAGACTTATCAAGCTTATCGGCATTGTAATTACGATAGACAATGCTTCCAACTTTATGCTTATATTCTTGCAACACATTCTGAAGTAACCCCATGAAAGATCCCCTGCTCAGAAGAACAGCCAAAGACATGATTCTTGAGGTGATCAAGCTAATGCAAGTTGAACCTAACAGAACTTCAGTTAGAGTAGAACAATTCACTTCAACTAATATTTCTTGACAATGAAAACATTCGGTACCACACGATACAACAAGCAAAGTCTCTCACTGAGGGACAAAGGAAAAGAGACAACAATCAAGAAAAAGGTTTATCACAATAGTTCTATGAACTATGACTGTCCTACATCAACACAGATCTAGCCATATTAAGAAACAAAGTACAAATTTATATGAAGATAAACCGACGCCCAGAATTATCGCATGGAATATTTGGAAGAGAAGTGTACGAAAATACTAGTAAATTGCAGGGTATATGCTGTAAACGGGAATCATGCATCAAAGGTATCTGGGCATAGAGAAATACTCACGGGTCAATTTATCTCCAAAATGAGGAGACTGGGTTGGATCAAACACATTTCAATGACACATGGGTGAAATATCAATTAAGAAATAGTAAATGTAATGATTATCATTATTTTACTGTAAAACCAATTATAGTATTAATATTAACAGCTAAACAATAGCTGGGCATCTCAGAGAAGTTAACTGTTAATAATGTAGAATGACACTGCGTATGCACTGTACAAGTCTACAGATAATTTCACCTTAAAGTTCTACACAACAATCTATACTGAAAATGCGATTTTCACACCACACACAGGATTTCTACAAACCAATTTTACTTATTCAACAAGGCATCAATAAATAAAAATAATGCACTTTTAATACTTCTGTATAATTAATACAGCAGTATATACTGTGGAAATAAATCTTTCATCTACAAACACTGCACCCGAAAATAGCATAATTGGAGTTAAAATTGAGATTGCCGCATAAGCTTAATTTCATTCGTTCAATGGGTCATTTATAAAAGCTCTGGTGAAGGCCAAGATCTGATAACCTTGGAGAAATTCGCCTTTAAGCTCATAGCTGCATGGTCGTGTGGCGACCCGTCCCTATTTTCTTATTGGTCAGAAGGTTAGCATGCGACAGATATGAACAGTTAAAATTTTCAAGGCTAACACCCCCGGCAAGTTTTCAGAATTCTTCACAAGACCAGTTTTCAACCATGATACTATAAGAAGACGTGAAGAAATGTATGATTGGTTTCCTACTAATCAAACCTTCTAGACTGAGGACTGAAAAATTCGGTGTGTAATCGACGCTCAACTCACTCAGATTTTACTCTACTGTTTTCATACTGCTCTACTTTAAAGCACAACTTCACTTCGCTTTCCCACTATAATTCGACAAGATATTCAATGCCAAACGTCGTTTAATAGCCGTGATGTCTTACAAAGGGAACACATTATTTCGTCTTCTGCGCGACATAACCACTACAATGTTAATTCTAGAACACGTGTGGTGTGCAAATCATCTGAACCCGCAAGTTACGTGTCGACTGACATTTAAATAGGCATGGTTGGAACACATATTAATGTGCCATTTTAGTTTCAGTATGTGTCAGTATGTGTATATGTGTGTGAGTGGAAGCCTACTGTTACAAGAAGCCTGCAAGACAATGAACAAGGGGAATCATCATGCTGCTTGCAAGAGGAATCTCTACTTTCATCATGGTGCACCTTGCAAGGGATATTCCTTCCGGAATGTGCCACTAAAAGGGGAGATCCCACGACACCCTAAAGGGTGCTTAAGAGACCAATCGTGAGACGTTGCCAGCCAGGACTTAATCAACTTCCATCATAAAAGGTAGAGAACGTTTTTAAATATCAATTTCCTTCTCAGAAAGACTTCATTCTTGAAATAATATCTTCTATTATTTTGTGTTGGTACAGATTCTTACCGCTTCTCATCTACTTATTGGTGCTGGTAAATTTTGTGAATGATTGAAATACACTCATGTCCCTAAAATCCAGAGCACCTTGAAAGACTAGGAATAGGAAGTTCATATTCACAGGACATGTGCATTAGTATGCTCTGAAGAAACGATTAGCATTTGAAACATGTCGATCCTCAGGTTCAAGGTCCACATCGATATCCCAGCGCACAACCACGGACTCGTAAATTGTGCCAGCGGCTCTCGTTGTCACTATAAACAAAAGGTAATGGATCAGCGTGACTTGGGCAGACGTGCATGATGCCTCGCAGACGTATGCAAGAAAAGTATTGTCAAGTTAGTGAGTTTGAAAGAATTATTGGCATGAGAGAACGTGATACATCTATCTGGTAAACTGCAGCTTGTGTGCGAAGTGTGTCGGCAGTGCAGCGAGTGTGTACAGAACGTTCATAGAAGGCCGTAGATCACAACGAGATGGGTCCGGTCACACCAACCAGAGAAGATCGACACCTCATCCGGATGGCATTGCAGCACAGATTTGCGTCTTCCTCGGCTCTGGCGCAACAGTGGAACAGTAGAACACATCGTTCACTACCAGGAGTGACAATCCGTCCCCGTTGATTCCGATATGGGTTACCAGCGCGTCTTCCACTTCTCCGCCTAACTTTGACCAATGTGCATAAACATGCTAGACAGCAATGATGTATGAAACGTCACTGGGGACAGGAATGGCAGAAGATAGTGTTTTCGGACGAATCCAGGTCCTTTCTGTTTGAAAATGATGGCCGCATTTTGGGTCGCCGCAGACAGGGGGAGAGGCATCATACTGACTGCTTTCACACAAGACATACAGCGCCAACTAAAGGCGTTATGGTGTGGGGTGCTATTGGGTACAACCACAAATCACAGTTGGTGTGTGTCCAGGTCACTGTTACCAGTTTGACCTACGTGAATGACATCCTGCGAACTTAGCCACACCCTTTCTGCACAACACCCCAGACGCCTTATTTCAGCAGGTCAATGCGCGACCACATGTCGCTGCATGAACACGTGCTTTCTTGTTGTCACAGAATGTAAGACGGTTGCCCTGGCCCACCTGATCATTGGACTTGGCGCTAATTGAAAATGTGTGGGATATGGTGAAAGGACGGGTGTGGAGCTCTGACCCAATGCCAACCACCAAAGATGAACTGTGGAGCCAGGTGAATGCAGCATGGATGACTATAACCCAGGACCCCATCTGTGCCTTATACGTGTTGATGCCATCACACATGGAATAAGTTATCAGTGCCCTGGAGGACTCAGCGCCCACTAGGCAACGGGGCACATGCCGAACCTGGGGTACTGAAATGCTAATCGTTTCTGCAGAAAATACTAATGAACATGTCCTGTGAATATGAACTTCCTACCTCTAGTCTTTCAAGGTAATCTGTTGTTTATGAAGATGAGTGTACTTCTAAGAGTTGAAATGTGTTGATATTCTAATAGTTCTATTATTTGAATTTCATTAACAACGTAGTGCACTAACAATTAAGTGTTAAAAATCACAGACCAATTTGTTTAACTTAGAACCTAAAACACTAACAGGGATGGATACGGTGCATTCCTTTGTGAATTTTTTACATAATATTACACCTCATCTTGCATAATTTCATCAATGAAGTATAAATTGTCACCCAAATGTTACTTATGTACATTAGGAACTAAACTTATGATATAAAGGTAAGTTACGTTAAAAGTAATGAACGTGGATGTAAATGATGGAGTGTTAATAATAGGCTTTTATGACATACGATGCTCTATTTAAGACGGCGGTTAGTGCTCAATGGAAATAGCCTAGCCTTCTTAAGTGACAGAATGGAATGATAGCTCATATTTATGAACAGTGAGGAAGTAGCAACCAATATTGCATTATGGAGAGTATATTATTGAGCATATGAAGCGAACAGCACAGTTTAAGGTAATAAATCACTCTCTGTGCTCACTCAACAACACCAAGCTTGTCTAATTAAGGAAACGTATCTAATTAATGCAAATATTAAACCATTATTAGGCTATATTCTATAATGTGGGAAGATAGATTGACAAATCATCTTAATGTGCTAAAGTGATCATTCTTCTAGTTATTCGAGCATGATTCTTATAGCGAGAGAGACATAAGTTCTCGAAAGTTCAATAAATGATGAAGAACACACGTAATGTAATAATCATGCCTAACTAAAATGATTAACCTCACATGACCTAACTTTTGGAGGGTGGGGGTATTTGAAAAGTAGGACATAGCCAAGAATGCAAACTTAACCTAACAGGCATGGATTCGACTAGAGGCCTAACATCACAGGCCATGGACTCAACGCAAGGCTTAACCTTACAAGGTCATTAGCTTCACAGACTCAAGTTTGATGTCCAAGAGTGCTGGCTTAAGCTATCAAGCACGGATTTGCTGCCCGGCTTAACCTTACAAGGGCGTTACAGACTCGAGTTTGACATTCAACCCCAGGCTTAATCTAACTAGACAAGATGAGACATGGTGCATGGGCTTTAGGAGCTGAGCTTCGTAGTGCATGGCGGCCATTCACATTATTTTAATAAGACAAGGGAGATGGTGTAAAGCTTAATACATGTGCTTTATTCATGGGGGCATAACGCGGAAAGGTAACATCAGGTCATGGAGCTGAGTGACTGCAAAAGGCCAAAAGGGCTACAAACTAAAGGGCAAAAGGGAATGAGGTATGGCCTAGGGCTCAGATCTGAATGTGGCACAAGATGATGGTATGGGACTGTGGAGATGGTGAAAGGTTAACACATGTGCACTATTCATAGGGACATACCTCTATAAAGCTATTTCAAGGTCCTCAAGCTGAGCGGCTGCACAGTCACAGATGTTGTTGCGTAATGTACTGCTGGTTTTTAGTGTTTGGAACTCTAAATGTTTATTGTAACAATTCGAGCTCAGAAATTTGAATTTTAGAATTATTCTAGAATTCTAGAAATATAATACTGTTGATATCAGTTAAAAGATTAAAACTTAAGCGTTCGGAACATCAAAAAATGTTCGCTACTGGGACTGCTGAGTATCATTTAAGTAAATGACTGCACGCTGAAAGTTTCTATTTAATTCAAAACACCTAACATTTGAGCTGCGTGAAATTAAAAAAATCCCCACACCGACTGGAAATCTAACTCAGCAATCTTTCCGTTGGACTGCTGTCTAGCATAGTAACTAAATTATTGTGTGTTAAGTTCAGAAACACCCAACTTTTGAGCTACAAGAAATGAAAATTTCGCCGACCCGACTAGGATTCGAACCCGGGACTCATTTACTTGGGAAGCAAACAACCATGCAGACTAAATGACTGTACATTAACAGCTTATGTGTTTTACTGAAGCAACTAGTTTAGCGTTACAGGATTCAAAGGAAAATTCACCAGCAATACTAGGATTTGAACATGGAGCACGCTTGGACCCAAAGATGAAGTGCTATTCAAATATCTAACTCCAGAAATTCAAACTTCTAATTCTGAGCAAAGAAAACAATCGCTGATTTCGGTTCTCAAACCTGGAGCTAACTTCGACTCAGAACGAAAGGTCTTAAGTTTATAATAAGAAAAAATGTTGAAAGTCCTCAACCTGACCCGGAGTCGATGACAAGCTTTTCTTTCACTGAAGACTAAGTGTGAACGATTGGCACAAACTATGTTAACTGAATGTGGAAAGAGAATGCAACAAATTTTGTATTAAGTACGTCTCAGCAAAAATGAAATTGATTGTAGGAACATTCTGATTAGACTTGGAAATATTTGCTGTCACATGAAATACAAAGTTCATTGTTTTTGCAATTAGCCTAGTATGCACATCTTAGAAAAAGAACATTGGTGGTACGAGCAAGTTGACCAGACTTGGAGGTAACTTAATTGCTAAAACAGGGAATACAAAGTTTATTGTTCGCGCGTCGAACTGTGGACTGCAGATTTGAAACCTGGAGATGTGTAATTTCCTGCTGAAATGTTTACATCACATGGCACCTAACATTAGAGCAGGGAGCAATTAAAAAATCCCCAGGCCACCTGGGAATCAAATGCAGCACTTTCCCTTGGACTGTTGACTATCATAATACCTAAAGGATTCAATACACACAACCATCGAGTTAAACTAAATTAAAAATCACAGACCAGACTAGGAATCGAACCAGTGGCTTCTTTACATTGGCAAGAAACAAGAATGCTAACTAAATGACTGCACATTAAAAGCTTGTTTGTTTAATTGAAACACATCAAATTCGAGTTCTTTTCACGGGGGGGGGGCAATAATAATATTCTCTTTACGTCCTACTAACTACACTCAAAATTTTGAAAAGTTTGCAATAATAATTTTGAAGAACAAAACTGCTTTCATGCTGAATAGTCAACGTTCACGCACAGTAAGAAACATAAGGCCAGCACTTTAACCTCTTGAGCTACTCAGCTCCGCAATGAATTTGCTAAGTGCAGAAATTTTAATCCCCGCTTTAAACAATTTTTTAAGATGTCAATGTGCCAGAATTCAGTCCGGCAAGCTTTACTTCATGTGCCAGTAAATCTAACGAAGCAAGGCGGACGTATTTCAACACTTTCAAATACCATTGGGCTGAGCTAGAATAAAACCTGCCAAGTTGGGGTTAGAAGGCTAGCGCCTTAACCGTTTGAGCTACTCAGCTCGGCTATTCAATTATTAAGTACCATAAAAAACACACACTAATAATGATAATAATAATAATAATAATAATAATAATAATAATAATAATAATTTGGAGAATCCAACCCACAAACAAATGTTATAGTTTTGGTGCTTTTATTGTTGGCGAAAAACATTACAAAATGAGGATCGTGATAAGGTTAACTATGCAGGGAGCCACAGCTGAGTACTCTCTAACACTACTGATGAATGATATAAGGAGAAGAAGAAGAGGAGGAGGAAAGGCCAGGATGAGGAGAAGAAGGTGAAGAAGAAGAAATCTGTCGCTCTACAAGCTCGTTTCATAGAGATATTTTTAGCACATACTTTTAAATCTTCCTCGGTTTGATATCCCTCTGACCTCCTGCAGAAGGAATTTCCATTCACGGCTGGCCACAACAGTGAAGGAATTATTGTAGGTAAATGATTTTTGCTTAGGAATAGCGAGCAATGTCGAGCTCAGCGCTCTGGTGTTTTTATCATGGTGTTCAGAAAGGCTATGAAATTGTTCATACAAGTAAGATGGGGATTGTAAGGCAAGGATTTGATGCAATGAAGTTAGGGTATGCAGCTTGCGTATGTCTTCAAGGCGTAGCCATCCGAGGTCGACATAAGACTGGGTAAAATGATCTGAAAATTTCAGATTAAATATAAATCTTACACAGGCATTCTGTGCACATCGTAGTTTATACCGAAGCTCGGTTTTCATGCCTTTGTAAACTACGTCACAATAATCGAATATTGGAAGAACGAGGGTTTCAACTAGTTTCTTCCTTAAACTGAATGGGGAAAGTAAATTTGAAATTGTTCAATAGGTGCAGCATCGCGGAAAATCGTCTACTCTCAGATATTGTCTGATCCGTCCACGAGAAGTGCTGTTCAATGACCACTCCGAGACTTTTTAGAGTAAAGCTTGCTTTTGAAGTCATACCTGAGGAGTGGGCATGCAGTAATTAGTGGAAATAAGTCTTGAGTGGGCAACTGCTATGGTTTGGGATGTTTTGGGTTTAAAATAAGTCCATGCTGGGAAGATCATTAGCTTATGGCTTCTAGTGTGCCGTATTCATGTGTGACATATGCTACAGCGCAAACAAAACCAACTAGCACGAGGTCCGGAAACATGGCGCCGGAGCAGTTTAGACGAGGACTGGTTTATAAATGTCGAATACGCAATGAAGTGATTGTGAAGAAAGGACTTTACTTTCATCTCTAAGCGGAGAAAACGTGCATATATGTGTAAATATTGTTAGAATTAAATCAAATGTAAAATGTAGAATGTATGAAAGCAAGACGAAACCAAAGATTGAACACATAGGATAATGTTACGGAGTATAATATATCGATATTTGTTAATAAGAACGGTAGCGACATCTAGGTGTCAGTTGATGTAAGTAAACACCTAAGATAGAGTTCCACATCTAGTATCTAATTTTAATATTCTATGACTTGTGTAACACGTTAAAAGTATTCTTGTTCATTGTTAATGTCAATGTGATGGTAGTATGGAAATGATACGTAAAAATTAGAAATTGTATGCAAAAGGAAGTTATTAGGGGATATGTATATGCAGTTAAGCGAATGCACTTCGCCTAAAATAATGGTGATATGCTTATGATTGTATAAAGGCCAAGCCATTACAGAAGGAGCAATACGATATATAATAGAGATTGTCCGTATCGTAAATAACTTCATATAATCAGAAGTGTATGCGTAATTGATTTACTAGTGGCTCTGTGTATTGTCAAAGAACTAATATTAACCTTTTTCAGGTGTAATCTGCATGAGTCTAAAATGATGTTGTCAGAAATGTATTCAAGAAGTACTAATTCACAGGAGAATATGGAGTGCTAAATCATGTACGAGTAGGTCCAGCTGAGATGATGGAGTGGTTACCGGGATGGATAACCTTAGCCAGTGATTCATATAACCCTGGCCATTCAAGTCAGTAACTGCTTTCCATTATAATGATGTCTTTTTACTGTGTGCACTTTATTTGATGCAACATGCATCTGTATTTTATTTTAGTTACTAGTTTCTTTAATGTAGGTAGTAATGTATATGTAGTACATGTTCTGAAGTAGTTCGCCAAAACGTAATAGTAATTACACCTTGAGCGGCGTGATATTATGTTATTTGGTATACAGGAATTCTCATATGCGTTTGGCGACTCTGCATTCGAAATGATACGATACCATGCGAGTGAATGAATGGTTATGTTAGTGGATGACTTCGACATCGCTTATATTATGTTGTAGTGCCGTGATTACTGGAAGACACGAGCCTATGTATACATATGTAACAACATTAACATAGAATCAGCATATTTATCGCGAAGCTAACCTTGGTAATGCAGGTAAGTGACACAAATGTAGTAATGTTGTGAGTAATGACACTAGTGTGAATCAACGTGAGATCAACGTTTCGGATGTCATATTCAAAATTTATGTCAATCATTAGGGTTTTTAGTCGGTATGACGGCGACGTGTTTGAGGCGTGCATAAGGCTTACCACGCGTACGGCTTAGAGGATATATGACGTGATATTAATAAGTTAGATGTTTACTTCATGGACATGGTAGTTTAGTAGATGTAGTAGAGATGTCGTATGTGGTTTTATTAACATTTGAGTGTATATATTCTTGTTCTTATGTATATTATCTTTGATTATTTATTTTATGCATTAGCATTAAGGTAACATGATCCTCGAAGGTATGCGCGAGGATGGACGTGTAATTATTGTCGCGTTGAAGCGAACCTCATCAGGACGTACGAGTTAGTTAAATTGGTGATGATTATTTATTTTAATTAGGTTAGGCATCACATATAAAAAGACATTATCAGCTGAATTTGACATGAACGAGATTCTCCTATTGAAAATCAGACATCAAATCAAAACTGAAGGAATAAGAATACCTGAAACTTGTGGAGTAAAAGAAAGAACACGGTCATAATGGTAATTTTCCAGGTTTAGGCATGTTATTGAATAAATATAGATTTAGGTTTGGAATTTCAAATAGCTATTATAAAATTAGGAATGATCAATTTGAAATCACTGCATTATGTTGAATCGGGTATAAATTAATTAAATTACGACAGGCGTTTTATGTCATTACCAATTTGTTTTTCGGTAATATTTGAAATCTGGGTTATACTTTGATTTCGTCTTAACTAGTAGGATCATTTATATTAATAAATATAATCCGATCCAGAATATCTCCATCTTTTCATTATAAAATAGATATGCATGGCCTTACTTATGAAATTAATTCAAATTCCAAGATCATACATGGTATAATCAATTTTAATTCAAGTCAAGGTCTCCATTGTTACAAGCATGTCATTAATTATGAAAATAGGTGATTTAAACATAACGGCGATTGGCTTAGAAACTTTAATATAGAAATTTGATAATAAGCCGCCCGATAGGATTCCGAATCCAATTTTCCACCGTTGATGCTATTTCTATTCACCGGAACATATTAGCTAGCTGAGGCACATACAAAGTCCTGTGATCCTATGAAACAGCCCCACAACAATAAAAGATCCCGTCAAGACACTGGGTGTAGAGTGCTCCCAATGCTAACCTATGGGGCAATGCCACGAGGAGGGCGTACTAGATCCATGCTAATTTCCTCGATTGCTTCTGAAACGTCTGTTGGTTTTGCATGGATATACAATTGTACGTTGCCAGCAAAACTGTGACATTTACAATGAGTCAGCTGTTTAGCTAAGTCATTGATATAGACAGAAAGTGGCAAGGGAGCTAGGGTTGACCCTTGTGTTACACCTGTTTTTACATATTGCCACGAAGAAAAGGTACCCTGATTGACGACACTTTGGTGACATTCGCGTAAATAGGCTCCCATCCATTTCAGAGTACTGTAGGAGAACCCTAGGCGATAAAGTTTGGATAGGAGCAACTCATGGTCTACAGAATCAAATGCTTTGCTGAAGTCCAACAATACTACAATTGTCAGCTTTTGCTCATCAGTAGCCTCATCACTCACGCTTAGTAAGGTAGTACATGTACTGTGATTTCGTCGGAAAGCTGACTAGTGTGGGTCTAGTATGTCGTGGTCGTTGAGATAGTTCGTGATTTGATTATGCACAATGTGTTCGAGTCCTTTGGCTGTTATAGACAGTATATTAATAGGTCTGTAGTCACTGTTTAGTCTAGGAGATTTTGTTTTTTGTAAAGGATGTACCAGGGTCATTTTACAGACAGTTGGAAATACACTGTTTTGAAGGAAGAAGTTGTATATGAATGTCAATACTGGAATAATGGTGTCGATAATTTTCTTTATCATTATAATGCGTATGTTGTCCACCCCTGTGGATTTAGTTTTAATTTGCAAGAAAAGCGCTTTCACTTGCAGAGGTGACACATAACTACAATAAAGTTTGTCTCTGCTTATGCGTAGTGGGTTTTAATTTGCACTGAAAAGATTTTCTTTTGCTTCTTCGTTTAACTGAACATGGGAAGACATTAAGTGATTATTGAATTCATCAACAGAAAACTCCAAATCGTCTACCTGGTTTGGTTTATTTAGTCCGAATTGTCGGATTGACTTCCATAAGGTACCGGGTCTTACGTGAGGTTTTATAAGGTCATGGGCGTACGATAGTCGAGCGTTTCTTACTGTATCAGCCGTTTTAATACATAGCATTTGTAATAAAGTTTTCCTCGGTCGGGTAATGTTTTTATTTCCTATGAGCTGCATCCCGCTTGGCCATCATTACTTCTAATATTTTTTATCCACGGAGGAGTCTTTTAAAGATGCGTGCTGTTCATAGAGGGGCGTGTTTGTCAAAAATGTGAAATATCATGTTATTGAAAGGGTTGACCATGTTGTCAATGTTAGTTGTATGAGTTATCTCCTGCCACAGCATCGAAATAGCGTCTTTCAATAATTTTTCGATGTCAATATGGCTATAGTCTCTGTAAGTCACATATTTAGGTTTATGTTTGGGGTATTGCAGTGCGTAAGACATAAAGATAATGTCATGGGCTGACAGTCCGGGAGGAGATATCTGGCCATGATGTAATACTCTGTCAGGGTTGTTCGTTACTATTACGTTCAGTAGTGTGTGTGAAGTTTTAGTGCGGTGAGTGGGAGAAAGTAGGATGATCGCCATACCGCATGCCAGAAACATGTTCAATAGATGGGTGGTTTCGGAAGGATCTGAATCTAGAAGGTTTGTATTGAAGTCTCCCACCATTATAACATGTTTGTACATAGGTTCTGTTAAGATCTGTCTCTACGTCATTCAGACGGTGAGCTTTAGGTGGCTTGTATACAGCACCTACTAAGCATTTCACAGTAGAGACCTGTATCTCTATGAACATGTACTCAGGTTTTCGCTCATACGGTTGAGGAGACTGACTGATAATTTGAGGTATCAAGCACGAAGAGACAAAGCACAGACCCCACCTCTCCCTTTGCCAAGTCTCTCATTCCTCAGAAGGCAGTAGCCAGGTAATTCCAGATTCTTAGCCTGCTGTTTGACTTTGAACCAACTTTCACTGCATAAGATTATATCAAAGGACAGTAGTATGAAAATTGCTTTTAGTTCATGTATACGAGCTTGAGAAACTAAACTCTTTGCATTAAGGTGACATGTGAAGTGCGCTTTTATGTCTATTTAGGGCTGACTGGAGAATGTGTGTTGCAGCTTCAAGGAGTGGGGATTGGGTCAATGGACTAGCAGGTAGACAGGTTGAAGGAATGGATTGGGAAGGGGAAGTGTGACAATGGAAAGTATTGCTATGGTCATAGGGAATACGGCTGTGGTATGCATTGCCAATTCGTAAAATAAAATTAACTAGAACGCAGCATGCGACTATATCCTATGAATGGTCAGCAATTAACATATTTTAGATAGTGAAATTGTCCGTAGTAGTAATAATATTAATAATAATAATAATAATGTGCAACGGCAGATTTGGCATACAGAATACACAAGTAGGAGCTTATTGTATGTAGTGTTGGTGTGAGATCTATGTGGACGTTATATGGAGGCCTAACTTAAGTTAGAACCAGTTAGGAAAATTAATAAAAAGGGTAAGTAGATGGACAGGTGGTAGGATCAGAAGGGAGATAAGCAAATAGATATTTAGATAAATAGATAAATAAATACAGTAAATGGATAGATAAGTAGAGAGTTAGATACATAGATAAAGCTACTTGAAAAACTAGGTTTTCAGCTGTGACTTATGTTGAAAGATGGGAGTGGACTCACACTGCCAAGTGATAAGGCAGCACTGCAACAGAAGCTTATGCCATAGGAAGTTCCATTAACTGGCACACTCTTAATATCATCCCGTCGGTTTTTTTGATTACGATGTCTCCTGAGTAAGTCAAAGTGTTTGTACAACCAAAATGCTGAATTGCCATTTTCAAGATGGACATTCTGATAGCCATTAGATCTTCATGGATTTTCATGGATGAGCCTTTCAGTTTCCTTTTCCTAGTGAAGATATCCTGACATGAGTGATAGGACAAAAATTTCACTAGGATAGGTCTCATTTTCCCTGGTGATCGAGGTCCTGCTCCGTGACACCTATCAATGCCATTAAGTCTAACATCTACACCTACTGCTTTGCACACGATCAGCACTGGTTCATCACAGCTTTCGTTCGAACATTCAGGGATGCCGAAAATTCTTTCATTACTTCTGCTGTATTGCTCCAATGAATCACACATGGCATCCCTATCCTTCTTCAGTTTGTGGATTTCTGTCTCCTTCTTATCAAGTTTTTTAGGTAACTCTGAAAGTGTTCTGATATTAAATTTTAAGCTTTTTTCAAGTTCTTTTATGACCACTTCTGTTATGCAGGTCAAAATGGCCTGCACAATTTTTTCAAGGAAGCTGTCCGAATTAATGAAGTCGTCCACACACACTTCATGAGGCAGCGTATGTTGGCAGCACTGGTAGTGGCTGGGCTTCCAACTCCATTGTTTCGGTGGGCCATTTTCTTTACAATGAAAATTTGGAACAAAAAGACCAATACCGACAAAACATGTGGGTATATACAAATGTAACATTTCTGCAAGTTTTTATCACTTCTACTGCTGTATAACACCTTCAAATCACTTGATTACTGTGGAGCCACATTCACTCACGTCCGTCACTAAACATTTCAACAGATAGGTTAGAAACTATACATGGTGCGGCCTGAACGGTGTCCTGATGCATTATACATTTACACAAGGTTTACCTACATCAGTACGTTTAATAATTGTAATAATAATAATAATAATAATAATAATAATAATGAGCACTAGAATGAGTATTAAGTTTCAGCGAATTTCACACTTTCCTGCATTCTTGTTGTTGTTGATGCTTGTTGTTTTAAGCGGCCTAACATCGAAGGTCATCGGCCCATTTCCTGCATTCAGTCAGTGTTTTTTGTCAGTATATACATTTTATGAGGTAGTGACTATCGCACATGTCATTTCAAAGTAAACAAACAGTCATCCGTTGGGTTGTGGTATTTTGTCTATACGCAAATTTTGTTGTGGAAGCAATGTATTCAAGCGATCAGAAAATTGAGAACGCAATGTAGGCCTTGCCATTCCCCAACAACACAGAATATACAATAGTAAGCAGATCAAAACATTGAAAATTCGATCGATCAGTCGATGAATCATAGTCCCTACTGCTTGCTATAGCCTATCCATATAGCTACTGATGCTATTGGTTACTTCACATTCAAGATCACACTTGTTTTCTTTAATGTTTATTCAGATTTATTAACAATTTATTCCTGGCATAAAAGACATACCCAAGATTAATGTTATAAAAATTGAAACATGTGCTTCTATTAATGGATAAACATGGTATGACCATTTCATCTGGTAGAAGAACGAATTTCGAGACTTTTTTCTGAATTCCCTGTTATTTCCTGGATTTCTTGCTATTTATTGAATTCCCTGACATTCCCCGGTTTCCCGTATTGGCGAAACTCTGTTAAACCTGTATTTGAATGGTGAGGCCAGTCTTCTTTTTTTTTTTTCTTTTTTTTTTTTTGTAGAAGTGAAAAGATGTTCATGAATGTGTGTTAATGTGTATGTCTTTACTAGCTGATGTGATAACCTCCTCCTGTCTTATTAGTCAAATGGGGACGCTCATGCTCGAAGTTGGCTACAGCTTCAATGTTGAAATCTGCTATTGAGGGATGTGTGGTAAAGAATCTGTAACGAGAGGAGGGTAGGAAGATATTCAAGATTAGGAAATAAGGGTTAAATTTGACAAAAAACGCTGTGTATACATTTACTTACCCCCTCGACCTTTCTGGTGTTAACTAGTTGCCTCTGCAGCATCAGAACAAATGACACTTGCACATCTTGTATTGTATCTGTGTGGCATTTAGGGAACGGAGTGTGGCGGAGGAGAGGAGATGGGCGGAGCATTGAGCTTATGCAGTGTTGGCTGTAGGCTGAACATTTACACTGATAATGGCAAAACTTCTTCGGAGCAGCGAAAGAAATCAAGGCTTTCTCACAAAACAACCCTCAGAAAGCCAACTCTTCACACAACTGCAGGCATGAGACTGACATGGCATTTCATCCCTCCTGCAGCAACACAGTTTGGTGGAATCTGGGAAGCAGCTGTCAAGAGTCTCATATATCACCTCAGAAGAGTGATGGATTCTTATCGCTTCACCAACAAAGAATGGACCACTCTCATAACACATACATCCTTTCACCAAACATCTTTTAGACGTGCCTTAATTGTGTAAATTGGAATTTGTGAATTTAGACATGTCTTAATTGTGCAAATTGTCATTTGTGAAATTACAACAAGTCTCCTCATATTTATAACACATGTTCCTCTATGTAACACTTTAACTAGAGTGACCAGGATCGTGATTTTTATCCCTTAGGAATGAGATCATGGCTGATGATGCCCATGCAATGGGCAAACCATGTCTCCTTAAATTAGTATGACAAGATCAAAATCTTAATATTAAGAACCAAACGTGTACTGAATACATGGATTTCAATAAACTTTTGTAACATTGTTGAATTAATGTACATTTTAATACAGACCAGTCATGAGATTTCTGAAATATAATTATCTAAGTGAAATTGAAGTCCACTGTTTGTATCGGAGATGAACCCTGTATACAAATGTTAGACTAATGTTGTGTAGGAAACTATCAACTCATATAAAGACTATACATCCAATCATACATAAGGAAGGCCATCTTCTTATCGGTGGAAGACTGCACAATACTCCAATACTAGTGGACTGGAAGAATTAGAAATTCTGCTTCATCTCACAAATATAATTATGATGGCAGAACACCTTCATCTACTTCATAATGGCACTCAACACACTGAGAGAAAAGTTTAGGATCTCATCAGCAAAGGGGACTGAAAGAAGCCACACTCATACACATCTCAAGTGTTCTAAGTTGAATGCAGATAACTCAGAACAATTAATGCAAAATACACAAAAGGTGCCTCTAACCCTGACATACCCATCTGTTATAACTAGCATAGAGTATGCCTGCCCAATTCTAGTAAAAAATCGTGTGAAATGGAACAAGAAGGCTGTCTAAATAGACATGATACCTGATCTCACCACAACAACATTTCTCTCCGCACTTTATCAACTTAGTTCTCATAGAGGTCAACTCCTGAATATTTACAGCAATAATGGAACAAACTTCTTTGGAGCAGCTACAGAAATCAAGGCCTTTCTACAAAACAACCCTCAGAAAACCTACTTTTCACACAACTGCAGGCATGGGACTCAAGTGGCATTTCATCCCTTCTGCAGCACCACACTGGTGGAATCTGGGAAGCAGTTGTCAAGAGTCTGATATATCAGCTCAGATGAGTGATGGGTTCTTATCGCTCCACCAACAAAGAAGGGACCATTATTACAACACATACTCACATCCCCTCACCAAAGCTAAATGATGACCCTTTTGACACTTCCTACCTAACAACATCCCATTTCCTTATAGGAGAGCCAATTACTTCACTCTCTGATCATGATTATACAACCTTGCCCACAAGGCTATACTTTCAGCAGCTAACCCAGAACTCCCAGAAGAGATGTTGAAATGAATATCTCAATAAATGGACAATGAAATATCCCATAGCAACATAGTCAAACTGAAAGAAGATGACACGAATGCTATGAAGTGGGCGATGACAGTGATCTAATGTGTATCCTGGTAATACCAATATAAATGGTCCGTTATTGGACATTTGGACGGACCATTTATATTGGTATTATAAATTTACTCATTCAGAACAAATGTTTGAGGTTCCCTATGGGAATCAACAATCAACATATCCTGGTAATGACGAATTCATTCACGTAACGAAAGTTCAGGTGAGTAATGGTGAACTTACTAGCCCTATTCACAAACACTATCCCTTACGAACTCCGAAACATAAAGGCAAGATAACTCTTGAATCGCTTATCTATTCCTTGCATGTTGAAGTAATATTGTTCCGGGATTATCTGTGGAACGCAGAGAGGTGAAAAAAGGTGTCGGCTTTGAATGGGTCTATCTACGATATCAAGGATAAATTTAAACATTAAAATAAAGGTTATATTTCTTTTCAGATCTCAAACTTAACAAAAATTTTCACTAGGTGAAGGAACAAAATGTCAGATACAAAATAGCAAACAAAAATAGAAATGCAAGGGTTGGAAATTACAAGTTTTGAGCTTCCAGCTCCAATTTACAAGTTTACAACTTCACAAATGTTGTGTTTGTTTAGATAACGAGAGATATCTCCCAAGACACAGTTAAAGAGCACCTTGCTCCAAATGTTACACGTACAGCTTTCCGAAGGCCCCCTCAATATTACACCAATATCACGAAAGAGTTTACATGCTCTTTAAATTCAACCAAGGCGGCTATGCTCAAACCATACAATTTCTTGCCTCTTAAGGCACAACGTACAATTTACAATTCCTTTACACAGGGGTATCTATTACCCATACTACTGGGCCTTTGTGGAAAAGAAGAACAGGATAAAATACTGGCCCAAACTCAAAATGTATGGAGCCGTACACTTGCGCTCCTTTAAAACCAAGATTTAATACCCTACTTGGGCTTGTGGCCCAATGATGCAGAGGCTAGGGAATCCCACACTACTGAGGTGAATAGAAAAAGAAGTTAATGAGTGATTTACAGAAGGAAAAAAAGTTACAAAATCGTAGTCACCTCAAGATAAATTGAAGGAGAATTCGAGATGGTAAGGAATTCTCTATTCACCGATTTACAGTTTAAGTCTGTATGAAATTTTACATTAGCAGAAAGAAAGTTTACGTTATAGAAAACAGATGATTACATAGTTAAATATAAGAACCTATCCCTCGGGTGAGTTTGCGGAAATAGATACAGAGATAGAAAACTGGTGGCTTTTACCTGGGCTGATGTACTTCCTGCCGAACAATTAGGCACACCGCCTCCTCTGTTAACACACACACTCAGAAATTTGAAGAGTTTAGACGAGGTAACTAGAAAAAGCCGCGGCATTTATACCCGAGGGGAGGGTTCGAGAAGGCATCGGACTAAATCCGACCACACCCTCTCAATTTATTGGATACTGAAGTAGATACAAGAAGCTTATGATTGGCCAAAAAATAAATACAGAAAATTTGTGATTGGCCAGACTCCAAAGCTGGCAGGATGAGGAGGAAGTGTTCCAAACCATGAACTATCAAAATACATGAAAGTCAATTTAGATGAGAAAACTTATAAACACAAGACTTCTTTAAATCATTAATTATTACACCTTGCACCAGAGTGCATGACTTCAGTTTTTTGTACGGACATCTATGGAGAAAAGTTCAAACTTCTAGATGTACACCAAAACAAAACAAAGAAATCCAGTCAGTTTAAGTAACTTTAAAATAAAATATTACTCAGTTATTCAGTAGTGACATCTTCTGATTACTACTTTATGCATTAGCAGTTTCATGTTTTGTTCAATAGATAGTGTTCCTTAAGGCACTTCTATTAAATATGCGCGGTTGAGGTGTATTTCCTGGTACAAATATTATAAGTCAAAATGAACTAGTAACACCACAGACCACATTAGGTAGAATAACAATATTTTTCACTTCCCAAGAGATGGCTGCAAGGTGTGTGGTATACAAGCGAATGCTGACAGTAAACAAGCATATAACCTACAACTTGTATGAACAAATTATCTAGAAATCAATAATTAATATAATCAATAAGATAACAAAGTTGTTTCATTTGGAATCAACTAGTAAAATATCCTGTAACAGTAACAAAACAATGTGTCTTTTAGCTACTTTGTGTTCAAAACTATTTACACATTCAAAAGTATTAGTAGGAATGATACCAGATCCCAAATAACATAGAATAGAGGTCTTTGGAATAATCCTATCTGCTGCACAAATCATAACGCAAGATTGTGGAACAACTTGAAGGAAAAGTGAAAACTAGGTAAGTAAACAGTCAATCTCCAAAAAAAAGTATATTTTCTGTAGGACTATCAATCATGTGCCCTGAAATGAAGGATCAAACCCTGGTATCTGTTGAGCAATTTTCTACCCATTTCCATTTCCTGATGATGGCTTATCGAATAATGTACATTACCTCACGAGAGTTTTCCTGCGATGACCCTGGCTCTGTTAACTCTGATTTAACTTCTTCTTTCAGAGCTATCACTTCTGATACGTGTTCAAAATTTTCCTGTGGAAAATAAGATATATTAGGTATGCTCATAACACACATCTACAAATACTGTCACTAACAAATGAGTATGTTAATTCATTGATTTCCAGTATTACAGTTACTTTCAGAATTTCACTGATGTTTAAGGATGATTTCTACCAGCAGTGAACTGTTATAACCAAAGGCTGTACTAAGAATGGTGTTACTATTCTTGCCCACTCCTTATGTCAGAGAAAGGATGAGATGGAGAACAAAATGTAAAATGCAAAATATTTTCTAGCCATATCAGAAGATATAATACCAGGGATGGAATTGGGGCCATCTCACACAGAATTTGGAAGGAAGCAGCGATAGGCATAAACACTAAATTGTATGAACTGTTTTCATATGTACAATCATATCAATCAAATCATAAAAGTTGTGTGAACTAATTAGAAGTGTTACAACTGTTCTAAATATTTTTTTGTTCTCAGCATACAGTTTGTTTATAGACAGATTAAAATACCTTGAAATAATGGAATCATATTCTCTACTCTGGTTTTGCTAAGATCACAGGGGCTACATAAACCATTAAGGCAGTTCTGTTTCAAACAGCATATATCAATGCTTCCAAGTTTAAAATGAAAAAAAAAAACATGAATGAAGCAGACTTATCACAGTCATATACCAGCAAAATATGTGATGTAGACCAAAGGAAAAGCAACTAGAAATGAAATATTTTACTACTACAAGCATGTTATGTAGTGTTCTGTGAGGAGCTGAGGGGATGAGAACACCGTCAGTGGAGAATCAGCAGTGTTGGAGTGTATATCTGCAGTTTCAGAAGATCCCTTATGATCTACGACAAAACATTTAAATTTTTCACTTGGATTCATAAAACCTTGTCAACAGTAAAGAGGGGGAAGGGACTATGATGAAAGCTCATGTTTTAATATAAGTTAACCTACTACTAAAAGTGAATTAAAGTATCAAGTTCTATAATATACCAACTTAACGCATTCAATATAGAAGAGAACAGTAGCTGAACTAAGGAATGGATGAAAAGGATGAACAAAAAGGACAGGGAAATAATGAAAAAGAGGAAAGAAAAACTCTGTTTAATGTGCCTTAAGAGCCTTAAGAAATTCTTCTCAGAAATCCTTCATTCTAGAGCCCTTAGACATGGTTCTCTATATAACATAGGCTGACCTGCATTTGAGGAATAAAATGAGCTAATCACTACTCAGCCTTTTTGAATGAATTCAACGCCTGAGCAAAATACTTATTTTGAGATAAGTATATTCAGATTTTGAGCTATTTTATCCCTCACATGTCATAGGCAAATCTGCTCTTTCTTCAACACACATAACATCTTCCAGCACATTGTGGATGTGAGGGTAACCCAGAATAATCACACCTGTGTTGACTTTTTGTTTAGCAGACTGGCGTATCGTCTCAAAAACACTAACGAATGATTTGTGATTTAACTTCTTCTACACTAATTATGGCAGGAGTAATCATTTTTAACATGTGGTGCTAATGGTGGTGCAGTACTGTTGGAGAATATTAGTTTTAAAATCAATACAATGGGCCAACCATCCTCTATTATAATCGGAGGGGGAAAATAGAAGAGGTGCATTCCCTACAGGAAAGTTATTTAGAAACTGACAGTAAAAAGTACAGACTAATCCAACCACAAACTTAAGTTCCTAAGAGTTGGCAGCTTTGTGTAGCATGTTGTGGTGTATTCCAAGACAAAGAAACAAAACAGAGTCATACTACACTTAGATGTCCATGCAGCAAATGGTGACTGCTGGTGTTAATACTGGGGAAGCACAAAGTAAATTATACCTCTGTCAAACTTATTGAACTGCTAAGAGTAAGTTTCTATAATGTTATCTGGAATGAGACTTACAAGTGATGCATTTGTTGTTCCTTCAAGCCCGGCTGGTTCCTGTTTGATCTTTATTTCCAGGTCCATTTCGTACTGCAACTGAAGTAGAAGGTACTGGGATTGTTGATTACTTCCAATGACCTTACACTGAAACATAAGCCAGAAAAATATATTACCTTGTTGATGTCATTGCTACTTATATTGTTTGTCAACAGACTAAGCAACAAGCTTGTAATTTTACATGATCATCATATTATGATCATAATGAAGAACTCAAAATTTGATATGCCTGTTGATATTGTGATCATAGCTAAGGACCTCAAGTTTTCTATGACTGATACTTTGATCATAGCTAAAGGCGTCTAGTTTTACATGACTTCTAAAACAGTGATCACTTAAATAGGAAATATAAGTTAACATATCTGTCAATATCAAGATCATAGTCAAAGGACCCCTAGTATTATATGACACCATATATCATACAGTTTTATATGGAACTGAAACCGCAACAAGATGACCTTTCTTATTAAAAATCCAATGCGCATTGCTTGTGATCGAAATGCACAAAACTTCTTGAAAATTCAATGAATATTCAGTTTGCACTTCACTCTGATCACCTGGGTCCATATCTTGAAATCTTCCTACAATTTATGAAAACCTATAACTTGTTTTCCGGTCATTGACCAGGTCAGGGATGGAATGAATGAAGAAGATAAAGGCTATTAGTATGATAGGGTCGCCACTCCCAAAGTGATTTATTAATGACTGATAGTTGCTATGAAATGAGAATGGAGTGTGTTGCTGGAATGAAAGATGACAGGGAAAACCGGAGTACCCGGAGAAAAACCTGTCCCGCCTCCCATTTGTCCGGCACAAATCTCACATAGAGTGACCGGGATTTGAACCACGGTATCCAGCGGTGAGAGACTGACGCGCTGCCGTCTGAGCCACGGAGACTCCCTTCCTACAATTTATATCCTTTGCAATTAGCTTCAAAACTAACTGAACAAGATGACAACTCTTTGAGATTTGTTCTATCAAAATTTTCCTTCTCAGGATCAAATTCTCTCAAAACATTCTCCCCTCATCCAGCTGATTCACTATTTCTTTATTTGAGACATTTTCTATCAATCTGATAATCAAGAACTTCTGATATCATGGCCATTCAAAGGATTCAACTCTGTGTTTTCGGCACCAGTTATTATCCGTGTTTCACTTCCATATGGTGTCGTACTCCATATTCAGCGTAAACATAATTTTAAAAATTTTCAATCTGTGAACCTAACGAATGTGATGAAGAACAGATGGAAATTTAGGCTGGATTCAGCGATGATATTTATCAATATTTACAAGGCATGTGTTAGGGTACCATGGCACGTGATCTCCGATGCATTGGTAAAAAAAGGGCAGGGAGAGGAGGACCAATTATAAAAGCCATGAAAGACAAGTGAGTGAGTAAGTAGTATGAATACTACGAAGGGACAAACTATCTGGTTCAAAGTAGAAACAGGACTTCAAAAAGGATGTGTTTTATCCCCTCCAATCTTCACTACAGTCATGGAAGAAATCCACAAAAGTATACAAACAATGGGAACCAAGAAGGCATCTCTGCAGATGACACAGTAATATGCGGAGAAGATGAAATGGAAGCACAAGAACAAGACACTGTATGGAATTAAGAGATAGAGGAATATGGAATGAAAATAAGTATGGAAAAGTGTATGATAGTAGTGGTGTCGAGAGGTAATAGAGAAGGAAGTGGGAATATTGAAGTAAATGGAAGACCATTAGAAGTTGTGGAAAAAGCTTCAAGTATTTGGGGAGAATAATTGCAGAAGATGGGAAAATAAATTAAGAAATTGGAAAGAGAATAGAACAAGCCAATGAGTTTTACTAATGTGTGAGATGTATAGTCTGTACCTGGGACGTCCGAAAGATATATGAGAAAATTCTGCACCCAATGTATTACAAAACAATTTTGACATATGCATCAGGCACATGGACAACAATAAAACATGATGAAAGCAGAATGCAAGAGGCCAAGATGAAATTCCTTAAGAGAAATAATAGGGAGGGCAAGAAGGGATAAAGTCAGAAACATAGACATCAGGGAGAGGATTGGATTCCCTGAACTGAAAGGCAAGATAGAGTCCCGTAAGCTAAAATGGTATGGACACATGATGAGAATGGAAGAGGATAGAGTACCAAAGTAAGTATTTACAGAGAAAGTCATAAGAGAAAGACATCGGGGAATGCCCAGAAAAGGGTGAATGGATATGGAAAGGAGAGTACAGAGAAGAATGGAGTAAATGTAGAAAAAATATTCGAGGAAGGAAGGGTAGTGGTAGAGAAAAACTGAGGAGGTACTTGATTCACATTTCAATGCAAAAGACTGGAAATGGAAAATGAAGAAAATTCTACTGATATGAAGACAAAAATTTATACAACTGTCCTATCAGCTCATTGCATTGAGCAATGCCATCAACAATTACTTAAGTGTCCATGTCACTTCTAATGACACAACCGAGTGGTCTTTAACAGAGCGCCCCTTGTAGGGAGTTCCATGTCAAACAATTGGTTTAAATGTTTAGCAGTTTCAATCAATCAATACTGATCTGCATTTAGGGCAGTCACCCAGGTGGCAGATTCCCTATCTGTTGTTTTCCTAATCTTTCCTTAAATGATTTCAAAGAAACTGGAAATTTATTGAACATCTCCCTTGGTAAGTTATTCCAATCCCTAGTTCCCCTTCCTATAAATGAATATTTGCCCCAGTCTGTACTCTTGAATTCCAACTTTATCTTCATATTGTGATCTTTCCTACTTTTAAAGATGCCACTCAAACTTATTCGTCTACTAATGTCATTCCATTCCATCTCCCCGCTGACAGCTCCGAACGTACCACTTGTTACAAACCATCACTCTCATTTTGGTTCCATATTGAAAACAGCAAGCACACTTAGTTTACAAAAGGAGTATATTTATTGTCCCGTCCATTCAATACAATTAATACCACGTTATGTGGTTAAATAAACATAGATGTTCAAAATTTTAAGGGAACATGTTCCGCCATTCCCTTATTTGGCATCATCAGCCTTGTTTAATCTTAAAACAAACATTATTTAGAGGACAATAATATTTATGTTTTCCAAAATTTGAACTGTGATGTCTTAAGGTTAAAAACACTAAGGAAATGATATTGAGACATGACATATACAGCACATGTTAAAATCATTGTAAACAATTTCAAAATCTTTGTCCAAAATCAAATTTGTGTCATATAAAATCCTAAGAAAACTCTTGTCTGGAACTGAAGTGTAATGTAATGTAATGTAATAAGTTTTATTTATCCTGGCAAAGTTAGGGATGTACTCCCTTTCTTACACTTAACCAGTCTTAACCTAGAACACTTAATAATAACTACTGATGACAATAATATGATAATATGGACAATAGTAACAGTAATACCATTAACAAAAGTAACCACACTTAAAAAAAAAGATCATATCATCTATATAATATAAATCGTACGTAAAGTGCAGAATATAATTATGAATAATGAGTACTAAGAATATAATTATGAATAATGAGTACCAAGAATATAACTATGAATAATGAGTACTAAGAATATAACTATGAATAATGAGTACTAAGGATATAATTATGAATAATGAGTACTAAGAATGTCATTATGAATAATAAGTACTTATAACAACTACTTAATAAAAAGTTTAGAAAATATATACATTTCTACAGTACACCGAAATATCGCCTTCAGTTGAGAGGTGAAGAGAAGGATTAGTAAGAAGTAGAAGAAGAGGAAGAAGAAGAATATCTGTAAAAGGAAGAGGGAAATGATGATGAAGAGGCGGTAGAAGTAGGTGTTTTCAGGTCATAATTTGATGATTCATGCATGTTTACCTAGTATTTCGACACAGGCATGTTTAAAAGCTAAGCTGCTGGACATGCTTCTGACGTCCACTGGTAAGAGATTTCATTGTCGAGCTGCGGTAACGGTGAATGATTTCGTGTAGATTACTGTTCTGTGTACAGGAAGGGATAAACACATGGTGCTGCAGGATCGGGTATTTTTGTTATGCTCTGTGGAGAGGAGCTTCATTCGATCACGGAGATAGGCTGGTTGAGAACTTTTAAGAATAGTATGCAAGAAGCAAAGAGTATGAAGTGTGCGTCGTTCTTGCAGGCGAAGCCACCCGAGCCGCGTGTAAGACGGTGTGACATGGTCAGCGTAACGAAGTCCACAGATAAATCTTACACAGGCATTCTGAGCGCACTGTAATTTCCTTCCCCAGTCTACTCCTAGGTTGTTGTAAACTATGTCGCAATAATCAAAATGAGGTAATGCGAGTGATTCAACAAGAATTTTCTTTAGTTTAAAATGGAAAGTGAATTTGAATTTACTGAGACAGCGTAGCGTTCCGTATATTTTCCTACACACAGATATAGTTTGGGCAGACCAGGACAGATGTTCGTCAAATATTATGCCAAGATTTCTTACATTTTGGCTATACTGTATGGGAGTACCACTTATGGACAACTGTGGTAACGCTGTTCGATTGAGCTTGCAAAGTAATTTAGGGTAACCAATAATTGAGTAGCTGGTTGAAACGTTGAGGCTGGATTTTGTTTATTATTGTGAAGGGGAGCTAAAGAATATTGACCAGGAGAACAGGCGAATGTTTCAAATTATCTTATTAAGTTGATTGATCCATAAATTATCGTAATATATAGTAATATAACCAATGCAAGGAAATATGTTGTTGTGCTGGTTGAAGCTGCTTTTGAAACAAGTATATCTGGTATTTGACAGGTATGTTTGAATTTCTCGTGAAAGTGTATTCCCTCTAGAAGATGTAGACCATCGTGGAAAAGGATGTGCATATACTGTAATGAAACAAAGAAGAAAGACGTGTAACACGGTGTGGTATTTTACCTTCCCCTCAACATTCCGATCCTCCTCTACCACATCGATACAACACGAGGAGTAGGAACTCCAGACAGAACAACGCTGCTAATACACAAAGATATACATAGTTACGGCGAATGAGTAAGTACCCGTTTTACATAATACATAACTCTTGGATATTAACATACAATTAAAACACACACCGTCATACACGCCTTTCTTTTTGTTTGTTTCATTACAGTATAACCACATTCTTTTCCACGATTCTCTACAACTTCTAGAGGGACTACACATTCACGAGAATTTCAAACATACCTGTCAAATACCCGATATACTCGTCTCAAAAGCAGCATCAACCAGCATATCAACATATTTTTTGCATTGGTTATATTACGATAATTTATGGATCAACGAACTTAATAAGGTAATTTAAAACATTTGCCTTTCCTCCTGGCCAATATTCTTAGGCTACTGTTCACAAAAGGATACAAAATCCAACCTCAACGTTTCAACCAATCTAGTCTATTGAAGACTTGTATTGACAACTGCCTCAAGCTAACATATGCTCGAATTTTCTTATGAAGAAGATCCACTTCAGTGCCAGACTAGAGTTGTTTTTAGAATTTTATATGAAACAGATTTTCTTTTGGGCAAAGATTTTAAAATTGTTTACAATGATTTTAACATATGTTGTATATGCCATGTCTCAACATCATATATTATAACTACTATTCCTTAGTTTGTTTAACCTTAAGAAAACACAGTTCAATTTTTATAAATCATAAATGTCAATGTCCTCTAAATAATGTTTGTTTTAAGATTAAATAAGGCTGAAGATGCCCAATAAAAGAAGGCGAAACATGTCACCTTAAAATTATGAATTTCTATGTTTATTTAACCACATAACATAGTGTAATGGTTGTAGAGTCCGCCATGCTAACTCGCTACGGCCGGGGCGTCACCCATCGCCCCACCCCCTTTACGCTCGAGCGCGTCAATCCGCGAGCAACACTCAAGCGCTGGGCCAGCCCTTCTCACTTCTATCCGTGGACGCATCGCAGCGAACTACGGAAACGACTGGAAGATTAATCTGGAGTCTTCTATTTCGCGAGGTTCCTCGATCCATCGAACATCCGGACTATTCCAGAAGGGCTGGCGCAGGTATAAAAGAGTAGTTACTTGCCTACAGTCAGTTAGTCAGTGAGAATTGGAGAGTGACAGTTAGTTAGTGAGTGAGTGGGAGCGAGATTGAGTTCGCTGGAGAGCTGTCAGTGATAGCCTGACAGAGTGCAGCCTGATCGAGTATCTGTCTGTCGGAGCCGATGACTCGTTCCTGTCTTCCTGATATCGTGTGTGTGTGTGTCCCTTGAGACTGGCTGCTGGAGGAGAACCTGGAGTGTTCTGGAGCGTGTACTGTAAATAATCGATGACTCTGCGTGTGTGTGTCATTGTAGATGGAACCTAAGAGAAACTAAGAGAGCGCGCGAACCGTAAGTGTACTTGTGTAACTTGTAAGCTCGGCTATCGTCTGTGTGTGTGTGTGTGTGTGTGTGTGTGTGTGTGTAAATCTGTAATTATAGTGCTTAGTTAATAAATCTTAGAAATAGGTTGCTACCAGGTGCTGTACGCATTTATTTACTTAGTTACCCCGCCAAAACGTTACAACTGGCGCCAGAAGTGGAATGGACAAGTGTGATACACTAGTGGATAAACTCTTACGTAAAAACTGGTGTCAGAATCGAGTACCTGGTAGCTTATTTTGTAGCTGGCAGAAATGAATTCCGAACAGCTTCAGATTTTTCTAAGCAAGTTTAGTGAACTTGAAAATAAAATTTTATCTGGTTATGGCGAACTCATTAGTGAACTGAGATCTGAGCGGAGGTCAAACCCGGACCAGCTGAAAACCGATTTGAGTGAACGGAAGAGTGAGGACGAAGTGTGCTCTCTCGAAACCGAGGCCGACGTTGACGATGTGCGGGATGGCTCGCGGTTGTGGAGTCCGGAGTTCGAGGTCCAGAGGTGGAAGTGAGTGCCCTGCGTGCGGAAACGATGGCTGTGGAGACGCGAATGAATCCTGCTAGCAGCGACGGCGGCTCCAGCATCGTGAAGTTGGAAAACTTACGGGACGACGGGATTACTTCCAAGAGAACATGCCGGACCCAGTTCAAGACCGGACGTCCAAGAAGAGTGCCGAATATCCAATCGCCGGGCCACGTGTACAACGCAGCCCCCAGCCAAGTTCGACCTACGAGGAGGTTAAGGGATTGCTCGACGTACGCTGCGGGGTCCACCAACAGAGAGCCACCTACCGAGTCCAGTCGCAGGAGAGGACTCAGCACACAGATATAACGCCCCGGATAATCGACGCCGAGATCGAGCGACTAGGCGACGTGACTGTGGAAGAGTTATCGCGAGGTGACACCAAGCTCGAGGCGGCTGACGCCTGTGAGAAACTACGTGGCGCTGAGATCCGTCCAGGGAGGACAATCGGCAAGAAACAGAACTAGGAAGAGGCTCTGATGATGCCCAGGAGACAGCGGCAGCGACTGCAACGGCACGGCTGGACGGACCCCTACTAGGAGAGGGAGCAGCAATGGAAGACGAACCGATGACCAACGAACGAGGATGCCACCTGACTAGGACACTTGTTCCGGCACGAAGCTGCGTGTCGGTACGAACACCAAATTCCGCACCCCGGAAAAAGAGGAAATCCAGCAGGCCTAAATCTGGGACGAGCAAACCAGTCCCCGGCATCGCACTAGAGAACTACGAAGGCGCTCAAGCCCTGAAAATAGACGCGGATGTGGACGAAAAGAAAACCACCAAAGATCCGGCTGCCACGCGAGGACTTGCTGATCGTTACCAACGGGAACGAGGACACCGTCGACCGGACCCAACGGATCCCCCATGGGAAGGTGGTGGCCAACCGAACAAACTGTATTGCAGCGAAACGTGGATGGGGCAATGTAATGGTTGTAGAGGCCGCCATGCTAACTCGCTACGCCCCGGGGCGTCACCCATCGCCCCACCCCCTTTACGCTCGAGCGCGCCAATCCGCGAGCAACACTCAAGCGCTGGGTCGGCCCATCTCACTTCTATCCGTGGTCGCGCCGCAGCGAACTACGGAAACGACTGGAAGATTAATCTGGAGTCTTCTATTTCGCGAGGTTTCTCGATCCATCGAATATCCGGACTATTCCAGAAGGGCTGGCGCAGGTATAAAAGAGCAGTTACTTGCCTACAGTCAGTTAGTCAGTGAGAGCTAGTCAGTGAGAATTGGAGAGTGACAGTTAGTTAGTGAGTGAGTGGGAGCGAGACTGAGTTCGCTGGAGAGCAGTCAGTAATAGCCTGACAGAGTGCAGCCTGATCGAGTATCTGTCTGTCGGAGCCGACGACTCGTTCCTGTCTTCCTGATATCGTGTGTGTGTGCGTCCCTTGAGACTGGCTGCTGGAGGAGAACCTGGAGTGTTCTGGAGCGGCGAAGAAGGGAACACTAGGAGACGACGTGTGAAGACTGCGGAGTTCAACGGGTTGAGTGAACAGCGGATACTATCCCGACCTGCGAGGCTGACGACCGTGACAGCGCTAACGAGTGTGACTGAGTGGCTGAGAGAGTGTACTGTAAATAATCGATGACTCTGTGCGTGTGTGTATGTGTGTGTGTGTCATTGTAGATGGAACCTAAGAGAAACTAAGAGAGAGAGCGCGCGAACCGTAAGTGTACTTGTGTAACTTGTAAGCTCGGCTATCGTCTGTGTGTGTGTGTGTAAATCTGTAATTATAGTGCTTAGTTAATAAATCTTAGAAATAGGTTGCTACCAGGTGCTGTATGCATTTATTTACTTAGTTACCCCGCCAACACGTTACAATAGTATTAATTGTATTGCATATGTGGGGTAATAAATATACTCCTTTTGTAAACTAAGTGACATACCACTTAGCCGAGCAGCTCGTCTTCTTTCTCCCAATTCTTCCCAGCCCAAACTTTGCAACATTTTTGTAACGCTACTCTTTTGCCGGAAATCAACCAGAACAAATCGATGAGGTGCTTTCCTGTGGATTTTCATTCCATGAATCAGATAATGCTGGTGAGGGTCCCATACACTGGAACCATACTCTAGTTGGGGTCTTACCAGAGAATTATATGCCCTCTTCTTTATATCCTTACCACAACCCCTAAACACCCTCATAACCATGTGCAGAGATCTGTACCCTTTATTTACAATCGCATTTATGTGATTACCCCAATGAAGATCTTTCCCTACATTAACACCTAGATACTTAAAATGATCCCTAAAAGGAACTTTCACCCCATCAATGCAGTAATTACAACTGAGAGGACTTTTCCTATTTGTGAAACTTACAACCTGACTTGTAACCCTGTTTATCAACATACCATTGCCTGCTGTCCATTTCACAACATTATCGAGGTCACATTGCAGTTGCTCACAATCTTGTAACTTATTTATTACTCTATACAAAATAACATCATCCACAAAAAGCCTTACCTCTGATTCCACTTGTTTACTCATATCATTTATATACAAGAAAACATTAAGGTCCAATAACACCGAATTGAGGAATTCTCCTCTTAATTATTACAGGGTCAGGTAAAGCTTCTCTGAGATCTATTTTCTAGAAATATAGCAACCAATTCAGCCATTCTGTTGTCTAGTTCAATTGCACTCATTTTTGCCAGTAGTCTCCCTTGATCCACCCTATCAAATGCTTTAGACAGGTCAATCACAATACAGTCCATATGACCTTCTGAATCCAAGATATCTGCTATATCTTGCTGGAATCCTACAAGTTGAGCTTCAGTAGAATAATCTTTCCTAAAACCGAACTGCCTTCTATCGAACCAGTAATTAATTTCAAAAACATGTCTAATATAATCAGAAAGAATGTCTTCCCATAGCATACATACAACGCATGTCGAACTTACTGGCCTGTAATTTTCAGCTTTATGTCTATCACCCTTTCCTTTATACACAGGGGCTACTATAGCAACTGTCCATTCATTTGGTATAGCTCCTTCAAACAAACAATAATCAAATAAGTACTTCAGATATGGTACTCTATTCCATCCCATTGTCTTTAGTATATCCCCAGAAATCTTATCAATCCTAGCCGCTTTTCTAGTTTTCAACTTTTGTATCTTATTGTAAATGTCATTGTTATCATATGTAAATTTGAATACTATTTAGCATTAGTCTTCTCCTCTATCTGGACATTATCCTTGTATCCAACAACTGTTTATTGTTCCCCAGGTGGTACAAAAATTGTCTATGTTGAATACCTCGAGTAGTGCCTCAGGGAATTCATTTCACCCAATAGCAGTGTTTTTTAGTCACTTTGTGATACTTCACTGTAAATGTAAACTTACTGCACTAACAATGAATACTACAATTTCTCCTACAGGTAATATATAAACTTTCTTACTGTGGCTAATTGAGTCGATTCTTACACATTGCCGGGGAACAGATTTCTATCTAAACACATATCTATTCAGGAAACTCTGCTCAATAGTATTTTGTATATTTCAATGTAGGGGACACTACTGAAATGTGCTGTGTTTACTTGTTCTGGCCATCACAGGTTATTCTATTAATATGTTATTAGCTTTACTTTCAAGCAACTACTTTTACAGCTTCCACAGCCAGAATGTATTCCTGAGGATTGTTCTTCCATTCCTGCTAGCAGTTTAATGTTGCACTAACAACTCCAAGGGAAAGGGATTAGATTAGGTACGCAGCAGCTTTAATTAAGGTTAAGTAATGATAAAATGGGGAACACGGAAACGTTTTCCAGGGCTGCAGATCCTAGGATTCGACAGGATGCAAACTCACCGCCACTCGCCCCTGATAATCTTCTACACACCAATAAATCAGAGAGGCAGCCAACTGTTACCTACATCATCACGAATAAAAACCGGATGTAGCTGCTGTGGGATAATGATGTGATACTGAATACTGAAGAATCTCCATAACAACACTGATATAACAAGATACAGATACCGGTATCCTAAATGTAAACATTTCAAGATTTGGAACCCTACTGCCATATGTCGCAACCTGTAGTGTAAAGAAAACAATAATTAAAATTACACACTACATACTGAATTTCTTTCTGAAACTACCATCCGCAATCCTCATCTGCGTAGCTCTTCAGAAAAAGATCGCCATTTCACTAAATTGAGATATATTGCTGCTACACACATCTTGCAGGTACTTGCAACGCACAGGCTGGGAGTTTTTTTAAAAAAACAAGCTAGATATATGCGTATTCATTTTGAATGCTTAATTAAAAATAAAATTTAAGAAAATTAATAAAATTAAATAGTAAAAATTAGGAGAATGCTGAAACTGAGAAAGATTAATATTAACTTCTAATATTCTCAATTGAGATCTATATATTTAGCAAAAGTATATGACTGAACTTACCAACAATATGTTACTGGTTGTGAACACTGTGTAGAATGATACAAATCACAATTCCTCAAAGAAGAAAATCCGTAAATCACTTAACGGAATAAGCTGTAGAATTGGCTATTACGCGCCTTATATAATAACATATCAGCCACTTCGAAACAAAACCGGATATTTGAATGTTGATAAATCACCTACAACAAACTCTTGAAAAACAAATTTGATTTGCAACAGTCAGTAGATCAGGCTGAATTTAGGAAAGGATGTATTACTAATGACCACTGCAGAGTATGCGACACTTCTTCTGCTTCTGAATTCGCTTGAAATGTGAATGGGCTTGTTATATCACCCAGTTCCAATACTTGTAATAAATCACACTGTAACACTCATATACGGTATACCAAAATACACAACTGTGGGGAGAGTTGTAGTTTAACATATTCGTAATGTCTACAATTGCAGTATGCGACACTGGGTGCAATGTCCCGCTAAGTCTGGCTCAAGGAGGATATGTAAGAGAGAAGGAACTTCTCCGGGTGAAAAAGGGAATACCAAAGCAGGTCCATAAGTCTTAAGGAGAGTTATGCCATGGAAGGAGGGATCAACTGACTGAATTTTACGATCCAATTCTTCGTACACTAGAGGAAATAAAATCGTCCGGCTTTTGTACATATATACATGCATTTTCATTGTAGTCCGTTATGCCTTCCAGCGTTCAGTCTGCAAGCCTCTGTGAATTTATTATACGTCGCGACAATCCTCTATTTGCAACTAGTGCCGTGACCTCATTTAATTCTATACCTCTCATCTTTAAATCGTTAGAAACTGAGTAAAACCACCATCATCTTGGTCTCCCTCTACTCCTCTTACCCTCCATAATAGCGACTATTATTCTCCTAGGTAACCTATCCTGCTCCATTCGTCGCACATGTCCCCTCCACCAAAGACGATTTACGCGTACAGTTTCATCCATCGAGTTCATTCCTAAATTAGCCGTTATCTGCTTGTTCCGTGTCATCTCCTGCCATTGTTCCCACCTGTTTGTAAAATCAATAATTCTCGCTACTTTCATGTCTTGTACTTCTAACTTATAAATAAGATATCCTGAGTCCACCCAACTTTCGCTCTCGTAAAGCAAAGATGGTCTGGAAACACACCGATGTAAAGACAGATTCGTCCAGGAGCTAACTTCCTTTTTACAGAACACTGTTGATCGCAACAGCCAGCTCACTGCATTAACTTTACTACAGCTTGATTCAATCTCACTTATTATATTACCATCCTGGGGGAACACAAAAAAAAACTTAAAATTATCTACCTCTTCCAGCTTTGTATCACCAATCTGACATTCAATTCTGTTGACTTTCTTACCTAGTGACATCAATTTAGACGTGGAGAGGCTAATTGTCATACCATACTCATTGCACATATTTTCAAGTTCCAACACTTTAGACTGCAGGCTTTCGGCATAATCTGCCATTAAGACGAAGACGACAGTAGAGGCCAGGCTGCTTACTACATTTCCACCTGCCTGAATCTCTCCCTGCCAATTTATACCTTTCAGCAGATGATACACGTAAATTACGAAGAGCTAATAAGAAAGATTACAGCCTTGTCTAACCCCTGTAAGCATCCAGAACCAAGAACTCATTCTACCATCAATTCTCACTGCTGCCCAATTGTTATCATAAATGCCTTTGATTGATTCTAATAATCTACCCTTAATTCCATAGCCCCTCAGTATGGTGAACATCTTTTCCCACGTTACCCTCTCATATACTTTCGCTAGATCTACGAAACATAAGCACAACTGTCTATTCATCTCGTAACATTTTTCAATTACCAGGCGCATACCGTACTGAAAGTCGGATCCTGACAGCTCCTCTGTGGTCTGTAACCACACTGGTTTTCATCCAACTTCCTCTCAACAATTGATCACACCCTCCCTTCCAAGATGCCAGTGAAAAACTTTGCCTGGTATAGTAATCAATAAGATACCTCGATAGTTGTTGCAATTCTTCCTGTTCCCTTGCTTATAGATAGGTGCAATTAATGCATGTGTCCAAACTGAAGGTACCTCACCAACACTCGGTTCTAATCTTAGGTACCGTACTACCGGTATTCTATGAAGCAATTTCATCCCTGCCTTGCCGCTATACTTCACTAGATCAGGTCTAATTTCGCCTATCCCTGCTGCTTTATGACAATGGAGTTTATTTACCATCCTTTCCAATCCCTCAAGCGTAATTTCACCACATCATTTTCTTCCTCCCCATAAGCTTGGTTGTTCGCGACACCACCAGGAAGATTTTCTTTTACGTTGAGACGATTTTCAAAATATTCCCTTCACCTGTCCTGTGGTTCCCTGGGATCTATTATGAGTTCACCTGAATTAACCAAAACACTGCTCATTTCCTTTTTCCTTCATTTCCCAAGATTATGTATTTCTGCCCAGGTTTCTCTGATGCTTTAAATAGCCCTTCTAGGTGATTACCAAAATCTTCCCACGACTTCATTTTGGATTCAACGACTATTTCGTTCGCTCTGTTTCATTCTTCTGCGTACAATTCAATGTCTGCATTGGCCCTTGCTTGGAGCTATTTCTGATAAGCCTTCTTTTTACGTTTAGAAGGTGCTGTCACCTCATCATTCCACCAAGATGTTCGCCTTTGCCCATCTTTACACACAGTCGTTCCTAGTCATTCCCTTGTTGTTTCTACTACAGCATCCCTGTATACCACATATATACCAGTAACATGCTTACTGTCCACTGTTCGAAACTTGTCACTAATAATATCCATGTAGGCCTACTTCTGTCTAAATTCCTCGTCCTGGAGATTTTCTACACTTATCCCTTTGCAGACAGATTTCACTTTCTCTGTCCTAGGCCATTGAGATACTCGTACTTACTACAGATCAGACCGTGCTCTGTATAACAGAAAAGTCACCTAAAAACTCGTACATTCCTAACAGACTTCCTGAATTTGAAGTCGGTTAATATATAGTCTACTTTATGAAACTGGTACCCCTAGCATTCCACGTGTAGCGGTGAGTAGCCTTATGCTTGAAGAATGTAGTCGTAACTGCTAAACACATACCAGCACAGAAGTCCAGCAAACGCTTCCCTTTCCCATTAGCTTCCATGTCTTCCCCATATTTACCAATCGCCCCTTCGAATACTTCAGTTCTCTTTCCAACTCTCGCATTGGTATCGCCCATCAGCACTATCCTATCTTTGCTGTTGACCCTGACTGCGATGTCACTCAATGTTGCATAAAACTTGTCAAATTCATCCTCATCTCCACCCTCACATGGTGAATAAATTGAGATAATTCTCGTCCTAATTCCTCCAACTGCCTAATCTACCCACAACGTTCGCTCATTTACGTGCCTAACAGAAACTACGCTGCGTACAATAGTATTCCTGATAAACTGTCCTACCCGATACTCTGACTTTCACCTTTTTAACACAAATCAAGTATACTTTATAATCTCCTGTCTCTTCCTCGTTATTTCTTCTTACCCTTAATTTCACTTACACCTAGTACATCCAGATGCATCCTCTTTTCTGACTCAGCCTGTTCTACTTTCTTTTTTCCGTAGCTCCCCATCGAATTCCATTTTTTACAAAGTTGTTTCCAAGGAGAACCTCGCCTGTCAAGTGAGAGTGGGTCACCATTACTCCCATAGGTCCGAGGCTTTCTTAAAACGTACTGAACTTGGTAAATCCATGAAGCAGGATGTCACCCTACTTACACATAGTCCTGGTGAGCATTTTTCCTCTAACGGGTTAGGGACCACCGGTGGATTGTGTAGTCCTAGCCGCATGAGCGAATGAAGGTCCCTTATACAGAATATCTCTGAGGACCCACTCCTGTTCCGTAGCAACTGGTATCCCGACACTCAGGACCACTTACTAGGCCACTCAGCTGTTGCCCTTGGTTCACGAACTAGAACGTGACTACAGCAACGTACACCATGAACCATCTAATATTATTATTCCGGAAATATCGTGCATCACAGAGATGTAAGAAGGTGTTGTGCTAAATGGATGGACAAGGAATTGACAAGAGCAAAATTTAATGCCCAAAATTTTGAAACTGTATTCCTTCCGTCTTGTTCTCTTATTTAAAATTTGGTAAATAGAAGATCTAAAAAAAGCAATAACAATAAAAAATTAACTCGTTAGTTCCAACATCAAAGACATAAAGTCCAAAATCAGGTACAAAATTAGAGAGAATTATCAGGATGATAATATACGATGGATGAGTATTATTAGCTCTGAAACAGTTATACTATTTTATAAGAGAAGGTTTGCTCCATTAACTTCCATAGCCTAAAAGTCTGAGCTCCAAACTCAGAGGCATAACTTTCTTATAGCGCAGAAGGTTATACAATGGCAATCTTCAAATCAGGTATTTACAGTCACTTCCGCTCTATTGTTTTTTTTTTTTCGGAAACAAAAACAGGGGCGATGAGTGCCCATAATAAATGGCTATGATGTAAAAAGGTAAAGGTTGATAAAGATCGGGGGAAAACAAAATCCATGAGGGCGAAAAACCTGCGCTCCTTGTAGAAAACTCTTAAAACCTTAAGTGGGCTTATGGCCCCAACATACAGAGGCTAAGCGTATTGTGCGCCGGGGAGACTAAATGATAAATATTAAATACCAAAATCTGTTAATAATTTTAGAGGATAAGAAACTTTAGTCACCCCATACCGAGATGAACGGTAGTCAACAGAGGTAATCACTCTTGTCCCCTTACATTATGCATTTCCCAGTAGGGAATAAAACAGATTACTTAGACTGGCGAAATTTTTTACATTTAAACAGCAGAGTTTAGTAATGTACATGAAATAAAAGAGTTTTGAATCATTTCATATGTTAAGAAAATTCTGCCATTACCTTGAGTTGCTGGGCCTTTGAACGCCGACTGCGTCCTCTGCCACTTTAGTATACGCCGCACAAAATAAACTGGAGCCCTGACCATGACAATACAGCCTTAAAGCGCTCAGCTTTTATAGTATCTGGAGGGGAAGTTCCAGAACTCTTTACAGATAGGCTGGATGCTTGTACACACCCCAAAACAAAATTTATTTGGCTAGAGAAAGTATACATAAATTATCTTTAATCCCGGCGGAGAGGACAATTAGGCCGATGGTAGAGACATCTAATAGATGAAAATCCAAGTGTATTGCACATCATTAATTCAAGTTCAATTACATAGATATCCTTACAGAAGGCTAGCAGTCTGACTGCACGTAGAAGGTGCACCCCCGGTACAGACCGCCACTCCCTAAGGTTTGGCCACGGTATGAACAGCTTTGAAATCTTGAATCTTGCCGTACATAATTTTTGATAAAACATATATAAGTTGGAGTATCACTTGATAGATTGGCCTTTCATGTTTAGTTGTTGAAGTAAAGTAGTTTAGATAGTGTTTGCGAAGTACTAGAAGTTCGGGGTGTTGCGCCCAGAGTCGACAGCAAGAGCGGCCGCCGATGACGATGTCAGGATGGGGTCGCCCGGGCCCCCAAGGTACCCTCAGATATCATCCTCCCGTACATTTTGAGGAGCAACCAAGGCGATGGTCACAAAGTACCAAGCAGCATTGTTCGGGCCAAATATAGAGTGGGCGGTTGGAGTTCAGCATCCAAGCCACTCCAGAGGATGATATTCCCAAAGGAGTCAGTTTGGACGGAGTCTCGGCCGGAACGAGGCAGGTCCATACCCCGCGCCGGCATCTCTCGCTCATTGACACGACGTGGCCTCAGGTGAAAATATGGCACTGTAGTATTGATTTTTGGGGCAACTGTAACTTACTCACAGAGAGTGTTACATGTGGTGCAGGTACGGTTGGCAACTTTGGAGGAATAGTGTACGGAGTTTCGACACAGGTTTAGAGGCAGGGTCCTTAGTAGCAGAATAATAATGAGATCATTGAAGGGAAGGTTAAAAAAAGGATTTAAACAAAAAATGAAATTTAAGTTATGATGTTACTTATATACATACAATATTTCACAGCCAACAGGGGCAGCAAGACTCCTTATTCTAACTTGATTATATAAAACTTAAACTAATAAGATACTAAGGAAGGAAATATAATTAAATCAACAACATCATCCCTTGGTGGCATATACTGAAGAAGCAAATGCCTTTACACAGGTTTTACTTGACACAGGTGTAGCTCAAAAATCTTTTCATTTCATTGACAGGAGTAAGGAAATCAAGCCTAATGCAGGGTTAATGAAATCTGAGGGCAAGCTTGCCCGCGGAAACAAAGTTTTTAACCATTACCTGATCTCCAATTTTTTACTTGGTGGATCTTTGTCCACAGTCATACCTCATTTTTACTCTCCGGTGAGAGGCCTTAAGATTATTTCTAGCTTTTCCCCATATATCTCGGATATTCTCTGGATCTATTGTCTGTGGCAAAATCTCATTGGTCGACTACGAATTTGACAAATGAGTATTTGGGACAAACTTAAACATAAGAGAAATTGGAGAAACTTGTGCTACTTATGAATGGCTGAGTTAAATGCTAATGATAACCAGTGTAAGGAAGTGTCCCTTTGGGAATGATCTTCGTGGTGAAAAGCAATAAGGGCAGGTCGAGGATTATGATTAACCCGCTCAGCTAGGGATGGTTGTGGGTGGTGCGCAGATGTCGTGACATGCGAGATAGAGAGATCGAAACAGAACATACGAAATCAATTACAGGGGAACTGCTTAGCGTTATCAGGAACAACATATTGACAGGGTCCAAAAGACGACAAAACAGAACTGAGACAAGAAATAGTAAACTGAGTAGTGGCAAGCCTAGTCGGAAACAGCCATAAAAACCGAGTAAAACCACCCACAACACACAAGAATGAATTTAATCCCATTCCCTTTAAATTGGGGAAGGGTGTGACGTAATCCATGTACAATCGCTCCATAGGGCGAGATACTTGGTGTGAGGATAATAGTCTTTAATTAGCTGACAACGTGGGCTTGCTAATCAAACAAGACTTACATGCCTTAACCAGTTCCCCAATCTCGCCATCCATGCTCTTCCAGATAAACGTCCCTCTTATCTTCTCTCTGGTTTTATAGATGAATAGATTTCCCCTAATGCGATCTCATGGTAATACTTCAAAATCATAGGTACTAGCACTGCTGGAACGACAATTTTTGTCTTCTGATCGTGCCTCGAAGGGCCACACAGATCTCCATTCCTCAAAACATAAGAGACGACATGTTCCCCAGAAGAAAGGGTTTCCATAATAGGAGCATGCACCGTGTCTCCACGCTGACATTTGGCTATATCGTCAAATAACGAAGAGGCATTAGTCAAAAGTGCACTTATGCAATTGGTTTGAAAATAGAAGGGGAACGTCTTTCCTCCGGATCAACAGAAATAGAATCGCCGGAAAACATTCGGCTTAAGCCACTGCGACTTCGTTCTCCGACACTCGAATGTGTCGCACGTCAAACTGAAAAGCTGAAACCCTAGTCGCCCAACGGGTGATGCGTCCGGTACAACGGGGCTTAGGAAAAATCCAGCTCAGAGCCTGATCGTCGATCTCCAATTAAAATTTAACGTGTTCAAGGTAGAGGCGGAATTTTTCGAAGGCAAATCAGACGGCCAGTCTTTTCAACTCATATATAGAGTACTTGGTCTCTTGAGGTGACAATGTTCCAGGCGCATTGTTAGTTGGGCGCTTTCCGATTTCATATTCCTGAAGAAGAACCGCCGCACCGCAGATAAAGCGGTTTCTGCCTGTAAAGTTAACTTTTTGGAGAAATCTGGCATTGCCGAGACCGGGGCGTTACACAGAGCTGATTTCAGATCCTCAAACGCAGCTTGCTGTGATGTCCCCAATTCAAACTGGGCACCTTTTCTGCGGAGAAAGTTTAGGGGTGCCTTCCTACTAGCAACGATTAGGAATTCATCATGCTGATGAATCTGGCAACACCTTTAGCATTTTTAGGAGGCTCGAATCTACGGATTGCGTGAGTTCTGAAATGATCGACCGAAACTCCAGAAGGTGACACAGGATGGCCCAAGAAGGACATGGATGGTTTAGCAAAAGGTACCTTTGACAACTTGATCGTCAATTCAGCTTTACACAAGTGTTTGAAGCTTTCTCTAGACGAGCGAAGTGTTCTTCAAAGGTCTCGGAGAGAGCAACATCATCCAGATAATGGTACAGATAATTAAATTTAATATTGGAGAAGATGCTAACTAGCAGCCTATTAAAAACCGCCACGTACCCAGGGAGCCTGAAAGGTATCCCGTTGTATTCATACAAGTTCCATTCACTAGCGAAATCAGTCAGATATTTCGATTCTTCCACCAGAGGTATCTGGTTATAGGTTTGGTTAAGATCTAATATGGTGAAGAACATGGCCTTACGTTTGAAAATATAAGAAGAGTCACGTCCGTAGGGAGCCAGAAAGGCACCCGGTTGTATTCATGCAGGTTCAATTCACTAGCGATAGCAGTCAGATATTTCGATTCTTCCACCAGAGGTATCTGTTTTTAGGCTTGGTTAAGATCTAAGATGGTGAAGAACATAGCCTTACGAAACCAAGAAAGACACGAATGCAAGTCGGGAAGGGGTGCTGATTATAGAATTATCTTACGATTTAATGCCCTCTAATCAAGCCGCCTTGAGGTTTCTGAACCAGAAAAATGGGTGAATAATACGCCTACTTGGAGGGTCGAATGATACCATACCTCAGCGTTTGGTCAATGATTTCCTTGAGGGACTTTGTTTCAGGTGGAGATAGCCTGTACAGAGGAAATCTTAGACGGACCGAATCCGGAAACTCGATTTTGTATTCAAGTAAGTCAGTCACACTAAGATTTTCCGAAAGACGTCGGAAAATGATTGACATAATTTACGAATGCAATTAGCCTGTTCCTCAGGTAGATGGCTAACGTCTAACGACATCTCACTCCCGGTAGACGAAATAACAGATGATGTTACAGAATTACATTTTAAATGATATATATGGAATTTCATCCTAAATTTCAATGCGCAGGAGTTACTTTGAAAATCGAGCACGATACCAGAATATGACATGAAATCTACACCTAATATCACAGGCCATGACAAATTTTTACCAACAAATAACATAAAATTAGATGTAAATTTAGAAATACGAAGTTTCACCTGAGTAAATCTTAAAATTTCTAGTGGGCAAGAGTTAGCGAAAACACATCTTACAGAAGGAGAAACTTATTCAGGAAATTTACAACTAAGCTTTAATTTTGAATACCATTCTTCCGAAACAATAGAGTGACCACTTCCGGAATCTAAGAGGGCAGTAACATGTTCATTGCTTATTTCAATTTTAAGGAATGGATCAAAATCTGAAGTATCGGAGGCAATCTTGAGGCACTCTTTTGGACCTTCAAAGATGATCTTAGGCGTTCTTCCCTCTTTAGAAGATATGATTTCCGATTTAAACTGGGCTGGGCCTTGAGGTGCAGATAGTGGCGCGGACTCAGCCGAGCACCCTAGTCATTTTATATTGCTGTGGTTAGCAAAGGTAAAAACAGAAGTAGGACAAGAAGATATACTATTTGACAAGTTACAGTTCTTAGCCTGGTGTGTGAATGGCCCGCATTTGGAACAACCTTGAGAAGACGATCCTCTTCCGTACTGACTTTTAATGGGACAGCATAGTCCCCATTTCTACCCGAGACCCTGACATTAATTTATTAACTTTATTAGACAGTTCATAAATATGTTGACCCAAGGAGTTTGGCATATTTTAGTGCTCATCTCTGATTTTAAGAGGAAATAGATCCCCTACACTATTACAGAAATTAAAGAGTATAGCCTGAACACGTTTAAGCTGGTTTACTTTCCGGGTTGAACCGTGTTGTCGTTTTTTGTACATTACATACAGTTTGCTGACGTTTCGAATACATGGCAGTATTCTTTGTCAGGGCGACTGAAATACCCCTACTCGATCCGAGGTAACCAGTCTCCCAGGCAGCAATCCCACTACAAAGGGTGGTTCCTGACCTTGATCTCTATATCCTAGCCTTTCTGGCTGACGTAAGCAGTGAAAAAAAGAGATCTACATCATTCGGAATTCTTTCATCCGCACGAAGAAAATGCTTTCGAGAGCGGATATGAACTCATCATCATCATCATCATCAACATCCTAAACCATCTCCAGTTTCCCGGGTGTGGTATATGTACCATGTGCCTTGTACCATTCCTCCTCCACCAACTTGTTGCAATCATGACCTCTCAGCAATACATCGTTCTTAACTGAATCTATCCATTTCTTTCGTGGCCTTCCCACGGGTCGTCTTCCTTACTTTTCTGTCAAATTCCTTCCTTGCAGTTCTGTTAACTGGCATCCTCTTCATGTGGCCAAACCACTTCAGTCTTGATATCTGAATGTTATTGAGGAGAAAATCATCTATTCCTACTTCTTCTCGAATTTTCTCATTCCTAACCTTGTCTTTCCTGGTTTTATACATCACAGTGCGTAGAAATTTCATTTCAGCTGCCTGGAGTTTGTAATTATCTCTATTGGTCAGTGTTGTGGTTTCGAGACTGCATGTAAGAATTGGTGTATAATAGGACTTGTACAACGTCATTTTTGTTTTCGTAGGTATTTGCTCATCCCACAGCATGTGTCTTACCTGGTGGAAAAATTGTGTTGCCTTATTGATTCGATTGTTCACCTCATGTTTTGCTAGGTTGTCATTTGATAGAACGCTACCCAAAAAGAGCGGAACTGAACTAAGCTAACTAATTAAGGAATATTACAATGTAATTAACATGCAGATAATTATGATAACCACACCTGATGATTTATTGTTTGTATAAAAGTTCTAGTCTTCTCTCTTTAGCTCTTCTGTGCTGCTCTGTTTCTTTCTTATTAAACTGCGGGATGTTTCCCAAGGCTGAACAGAGCCATCTTCTCATAGTGTTTCTCAGAAAAATGTCAACCCCATTTTGAGTCGAAGAACGACGTTAACTTTCAACAGTTGGCATGTGTATGGTGACGGTTTTATTCACAGCATTGACGCATTACCAGAAAGTTATTCCGAATGAAGAAGCCTTAACAAAGTTTTAGCACCGGCAGCCACTCGCAGACCTGGTCTTGAATATAGAACTTGCAATTCTGTTTTCAGTTTTTGTTCATTCTACGTGTATGAATACAAAGTCACCATTGGGAATCCACTCTCTCATTTTCGTCAATAATCTTCTTTCAAGTACTGTTTTATATTGAGGCTGCTTCATCATACCCTCTACAATATACAGACGTCCTATACCATGAACTGACGTAACACTCCAGACCATAACCTGGATGGGATGCTTGACAGTTTGTGCAATTAATTGGGGCAAGAACTCTTCATCAGTGCTTCTCCTCACGTACTCACTACTTTCGCCTGTTATTGCAAACACTGGTTCGTCGGAAAAACATGCCTGGAAAATTAAAAACATATCTAATACCATACACACATCAGTATAATGAAAATTAAATGAATAAGTTTCTTGCAAGGGGAATGTAATTCATTTGTGTTAAATTTGGATTTCTCTTACTTCAGAATATTGTATCATAATTCAGGTTCATTGACTGGTATTATTATAAGTAACCAATTATAATTTTATAATACCTTGCTCCAGTCATCTCCGAATCGTTCACTCACGTCTTTTGCCCACGCTTCATCCAGGTGTCAGCGCAAGACACACACAAGCCAGTAAGGGGACATCTGATTCAGTTGTTTCCAAATCACTGTTTAGGTTCACAGCTTCCTGCACTGATGATGTCAGATTATCCTCATATTACTTCTCTTTGTATGAGTCTACCTTGCAGCTGGGGGTGGCATGTTCATAATTCCACAAAACAAGCTGGTATCTTCCCTTCCAATACCTGAACATCTCATTCCATAGCACAATCTCAGGTTGCTTCATAAGTGCAGTTATTCACTTCAGACGTTCTAGAAGCAATATAAAACTGACAGCTGTCACAATACAAATATAACGTACAGACTACACCAACCCTCTCTTCGTCATCATATAACTTCAAATCTCGCGCACAACAGTTAGCACATGCACAAGCTGAACGAATAACTTCTCGCAGAGTCCTCAAATCTATGAACCTAAACCCACTTGAGGATTTATCTTCCGTCTTGTATTCATCGAACGAAATGCCTCAATCAATATTCGCCTCAGCAGCACTGGATATCTTGAACGAAGTACTGCGGATACTGGTATCCTGTTCTGTGCCTTGCCCTCATACATTCGATTTCTTTTTCGTAAACCGAGAAGAACTGTCCTTTTTTTACTTTCTTCAAAACTCTACGTTCACCTCAAGGCATACTGTTACTTTGAATAACATACAACTAACAAAATTAGCAATTGGTAAATCGGATATGAAACCACAGCAACACATATAGATAAATACGCTGTCAACAAAGGAACCTGAAGAATGCGGCGGCCATACTTTTCCACAGCTTTATTGATGACAGGTTTCCATGGAAGAAAGACAAACACGTGGAAATTCTCCGTAAGAGTAATGAAAAAACTCGTCCTACAGAGTTGGGCGTGGCAATATACAAGCAGTTACAGATACTCATTTTTCTCATATTTACAGATGGCATTGACCTGTAATATTTTTTATTAAAATCCTGACATGTTAAGGTATATTATGAGCAAATAAAAATTGGCTATTTTTAATCATTTTTACGTATGTTCCCCCTCAAAAGGTGTTTTATGGGTATCATAGGTAGTTTAAGACAGTATAGTACATCATCTGTGTCAAGACACATACAAAATGTAGTTACTAAGGAGATACTCTAATATCAAAATAAAGCTACACTAGAGGGTTCGGTCAAAGCTTTAAGAGTATTATGTCAGCAGATTGGAAAAATGGAACAATACCCACTGTCTGGAAACGATCCATCATCTACGTTCCTATACCAAAAAAGGCGATCTGTTGGACTGCACAAACTACAGTACGCTTGTCCTAATATCACATGCTAGTAAGGTGTTGCTAAAGATCATGCAACGAAGATTAGAACCTTAATTGTCTAAACCTCGAGCTCGTTTTAGATAGATATCATTAATAATATGCGTTGGATGGTAGAGGGAGCACAGGAGTTGGTCATCAGAAGGCCTTTTATAGTGTTAATCACAGGACCATGAGGGATGTCCTTAGACGGATTAACATCTCTCTGTTTTGGATCCCAACTACCGATTTAAATTCACACTCTTGACTTAGTTATATGGTTCTCCGAGTACTGATATACATTTTACCTGGACTTTTTCTGACCGTACATTGGCAGGTGCGTCCTAGCTCAGTCAGGTGGTATTTGAAGGTGTTCAAATACGTCATCCCCAAGCTGGTAGATTTACGAGCAGGTAAATGTGTTCTTGCGGGACTAACTTCCGGCACCTCGGCGTCTTCGAAAACTGTACAAGTAGAGTAGTTAGTGGTACGTAAAGCCAATAACAAAAATATTTAATACTATTGTTGAAATTGTACTTTTTCTGTTCTTCTGGGTTTATTTTATCTTACTGTATATTATTTACTTCTCATTGGCAACGGTGAGGTTTGGATTCGTGGTTCCTTCTTATAGTTAACCCCAGGAATACTAACGGGGGGTACATTGTGCCCACCACCTGCTATTGATTGCTCTGTTTCTTTTGACATTTGATATTGAAAGGCTGTAAAATGTATTCATTGTTACCAACTCCGAATGGTGTATTTGGTTTGCTCATTTTTACCGTCTGAAGGCGGCGCAGTCATTCAAACATGAGTGAGCAAGAAGTAACCCCTTCACTTAATTAGTATTGGCAGGATTTATAGCGTTGTTGGCCACTCACAGTAAAACTGAAATAGTTTCTTTCTTGACTGCTACTAGACATTACTAACTGGATAGTTCTGTGTGTACTCCAAGAGCATTGCACCTGATGGATGGATGCTGGAATACTCTCCGAGATAGCTAATTCGTCTGAAGATGACGACATTGATATTACTGTTAGTGAAAACGAAGAAGGAACTAAGAATATATATACATTAAGAAAAGCGAGCTGGATTACCATCATGTAAGAGATACACAGATAAACCCAGTTTCAAAACTGTTATCCGCCAGACGCGTAGAAATGATTCATCAGACTGAATGTAGAACATTGAAAATATTTGCACTTTAACAATAGCTCAGTCAGCTGTTTATTTATGGGGTTGACAGCTGATAATGTTACCAAGTTGAAATATATTTCTTTAGTTGATTGTAAGGAATGTGAAATAAGTTGGTAAATATCTCCAATAATAAACATCAGAGATTCACAGGAACTTGACTTTAAGTGCTCGTCACAAAGCGCACTCCCGTTGGTATACAATGACATTAAAAATAGGGTTGATATTCCTAGGGTTAAAATTGAAAGTCACGTAGATAACAATAGAACAACAGTGGAAGCTATTGGATGAGGGTGACAGTGGGTTGAGTGAGAAGACGTATGCATAGAACGGAACTTTCTTTCACACATCACAGGAAAACTAGAATCCAGCTTTGAATTGTTGATGCTAGTAAAATAAATTTTAATTCATCTTCTGGGAAAATAAATTGTTAGATGATGCAAATATCTGTGAGTTTTCCGCAAATGTGTAGTAAAGCTGGAAATGTGGTCATAATAATTATAACACCATCTGCGCGGCGGAAATACTTGATGCGAGTCCTTCGACCTCTTGACGCGAGTGTAACGTGCAGCCGTCAGAGCAAATGAACACTATGACTATCTCGAGGAAGAACATCTATACTATACACTCTTATGCCTTTCAGCGTTCCGTCTGCAAGACTTGTGAAGTTACTAAACGCCTCAAGAATAATCTATATTCAACTATCCCTGAGACCTCGTTTATTTCCATATTCTTATCTTTAAAACTGATTCTGACCATCGTCTTCTGTGTTTCCCTCTACGTCACTTACCTTCCACAACTACTTCATTATTCTCCTAGACAACCTACCTTCCTCTGCTCGCTTCACATGACCACTCCACAGAAGCCGGTTCACGTGTACCGCTTCATTTATCGTGTTCATTCGTAACTCAGTCTTAGTACCTTCCTGCCATTGTTCCCACGTGTTTGTAGCAGCTATTTCTAACAGCAAACAGACTGGTACACAGATAGACTTCTTTCTTACAGAACACTCTGGCTGCGCGGTTAGAGTCACACACCTGTCAACACCACTGTCGGCAGCCCTGAAGCTGGTTTTCCGTGGTTTCCCATTTTGATACCAGGCAAACGCTGGGGCGCTTCCTTCCCACTGCTGTCCCGTCGTCATAAGACTTATCTGTGTCGTAAAGCAAATTGTAAAATAAATAAAACACATACTGCGAGCTTCACACTTACTGTGCTACCATCCTGGGAGAATATACATCCTAAATAGCTGAAGTGATCTACCTGTTCCAGATTTGTATCACCAACTTCAGTTTACATTCTCTAAGGTTTCTGGATACTCACTGCATCTATTTTCAAATTACTACTAGGCCACCATATCTCAGTGTTAGAGCAACCAACGCGAAGTTTCTAGATCCCGGGCTTCAGCAGAGTCTGCCAAACTGAATCCCTCCCTGTCACTTTTTACTTTCCAGTAGTTTATCCATTAAAAGTAGGAATAACAAACAGCTTTGTCTAATTCCTGAAACTCCTTGAACAAAGAACTCATTTCGCTCTCCGCACCCCAACTGTCATCATAAATGCCTTTGATTGCTCAATTAGAGTATATATATTATTTGCTTTACGCCGCACATAAACTCAGATAAGTCTTATGGCTTTGCTGCGATAGGAGAGGCCTACGAGAAGGAAGGAATATTCCGTGGCCTTCATTAAGGTACAGCCATCTTTAGGGCTGCCAACAGTGGGGTTCGAACCCACTATCTCCCGGACGCAAGCTCACAGCTGCGCGCCCCTAACCATACAGCCAACTCACCCGACAATTATAGCATATTATATTATGTTATATTATAAGAATAATTTAGTGTGGCTACTTCTAGCCTGGTGCAACCCTTGTAAGGCAGACCCTCCGATGAAGGTGGGCGGCATCTGCCATATGTAGACTACTGCATTATATTGTGGTAGAGGATAGTGTTAGGTGTAGTGTGTGAGTTGCAGGGATGTTGGGGAGAGCACAAACACCCAGCCCCGAGTCACTGGAATTAACCGACCCGGCCGGGAATCGAGCCCGGGACCCTCTGAACCGAAAACCAGTATGCTGAGTCGGATATTATATTATATTATATTATATTATATTATATTATATTATATTATATTATATTATATTATATTATATTATATTATAATAGTGGCTGCAGAGACCATAGTCCTTCGAATAGGAGCAGATGCATAAAAACAGCGAAAATTTTTTTCACTCGGTGACAAATTCTTTCTTTCTTAATCAGTTTACCCCACAGGGTTGGTTTATTCCTCGGACTCAGCGAAGGATCCCACTTCTACCGCTTCAAGTGCAGTGTCCTGGATCGTGAGACTTTGGGTCAAGGATAAACTGGGAAAGAGGACAAGTACCTCGTCCAGGTTGACTCACAAAAGTTCAAATAAAGCGTATAGAAATGTTTTGAGATATTAGAGAGCTATCGGCTGTCCTGAAAATACTTTACTGCAGTTTCCTATTTTACTTGCAGGCAAACAGCCGATTCCTTCCAACTCCTCACCCAGTTCCATTTCATCTTCATTTTTCTAGAAAAATGTTCAAATGTTGAGGACTTTTCCTTCATTAAAAATAGTTTACACCTGTTCAAGCAATTTTGCTAATGGGCCTTATTTTTTCAAAATTTAACGATTAAAATCTCTCATACTTTTGTAGTCACATTCGCGCAGATACTTGTGGCTTGTAGTCGCTACGCATTCACGTTTGGAGCTGAAGGTTTCAGCACTGTTTTCTTTTACTAATGCATCTATTTTATTTTATTTCCTCAATAATTATTTTCTTGTTGTCTCTTTGTTTTAGAGCTATCTGCAATATTTTGAACCATTGTTACTCCTTGTTGCTTGACGTAAGTCTCGTCTTATTCGTTAGAATTTAAATGCAGCGCTGCGCTACGTTCATTCGCACTGCAACAACGCACTTTGCTCCACAATCAAGCTAAATTCTCTGATTCATCAGCAACTTTCATCTAATCCTATTGTAGGCATGCTAATGTATTGTCCACAGCGTCTACAGAAAGACAGTAGTGTAAGAGAAAATGGGGGAAAACCGTTCGTTTTTGCCTATAAACACCCAGTCTATTCAAAGATTTTTAAAATGATATGCATATCAAAACCTTCCTCCGGATGTGTATACACTAAATATGAGGCTTGGTCGAGATCCATCCTGCCGTTTCGCCGTGATGATGGAACAGACAGACAAACAGACAGATAAACGGACACGAAAAATAAAAATCACCGGATCAGTATTGAGTTGACCTAAAACGGATAAATATCTGAAAATTTGGCAAAACAAATGAAATTACAGACAGCGGACCGCCTACAACTTTATTTATATAGATAAGCATGGACACGTCCAGAAGTGCAGACCTTTATTTCGAGAGTCGCTGCTTTGAAACTATACGACATATCTACAAACGGACCTCACCATCAGACGTCTCATTTAGTGTTTACATGGTTGGCCCTACGACATCTTCTCGTACCTCCTATATTTATGGGTTAGATTGAGTTAGAGTCATTGAATTGAGTAACATTTTGTACAGTTTTATCACTCATGTGACAGCTAGAATCACAAAATTTGGCTATCATATGGCAACTGGTCATGTCAACATGCGAGCTGAATGTCGTCACTGTATTATGTTTCCTATAAGTGTGCGAAGCGAGAACATAATCGTGTAAGAAGTACAAAATTAACTTGAAATCGAGAAATACATCTCTATTTAACGTATAAGGGATAGAAATACGACCAAAGTTTTAGATCTCTCCAGAATGCAAAAGATTGTGCTTTCTGTTTTGTGAGATGACTTACCGCTTAGCCACCAATTATCCCGAAACGAAGGTCTGCACCGTCGTTAAAATTTCATCCCTATTCCGGTATTTTCCGGCGCCAAAATTTATACATTTGCATAGCTTAGAATATTTCCTCAAAGAAAGAGTGTCCAGGCTTCGCGATTAGCATTCGCATATGTATGGAGGAAGAAAATAATACAGTTAAGAAAGTTGAAATTAATAGAAAATAGGTCAATAAATGAGGACAGTCGGATAGGATAATAATATGTAAACACAAAGTGAATGTATTGGAAAATCAGATGCTGATCAATAAATTATGCTGATATGAGTTAAGGATATAAGAAAGCGGTAACAGATGGGAAATTTAGGCGCAGGGATTCTTAGGTAAACACATGAGAAGATGACTAATGGTGTTATTACTTAAGCTATTCGATGACGGTTATAACCTCCAACGATATTCTACCAATATCCCACAGAATGGCCGATGGACGTCTCTCTTGCTTTCTACCCAAGGGACAACCACGAATTTACACGAATGATGACGAAAATGGCAATACGCTACTTCCTTGCTGGCAAGCAGAGAAGTTGCCATGGTAACCTGTAGGTTCGTTGTCGGTCTGTCGGTCACTCAATGCAGAGCATGATACCCGCAGAAATTAGTAATTTTCTCCGTCATTTGAAGTGCAAGGTCAATTATGAACATACTATAAGTTGTTTATAATGAAGAGATGTTTCACATACAGACCACGACGTTTACAGAAAGACAGTAGTATAACAGAAAATGGGGGAAAACTGTTTGGGTTTTCCTATAAACACCCCGTCTATTCAAAGATTTTAAAATGGTACGCATATCAAAACCTTCCGCGGGATGTGTATATACCAAATATGACGTTTGTTTAAGATCTATCCAGGCGTTTCACCGTGATGGTGGTACAAACAGACAAACAGACAGCAAACAAACGGACAAATAGACACGAAAAATAAAAAAAAAACACCGATTCGGTATTGAGTTGACATAAAACGGATAAATATCTGAAAAATAGGCAAAACAAACGAAATTTCAGACAGCGGACCCCTACAATTTTATTTATATAAATAACAGATAACATTCATGAAGCTAAATGAGAATACTTGCATGGTAAAATTTGCTATTAATTTGAGGTAATAACGTTTAAATGAGGTACCTCGATTATTTAACTTAAATATACTAATTCCTTACAACCAATAATTAATTATTTAATATATCTTGAAGGAAACTGATTACTGTCAAATGGGTTAGAGCTCAAATTCTGGAATCCCCAAATTACAACTGTTTGATCAATCAATCAATCAATCAATCAATCAATCAATCAATCAATCAATCAATCAATCAATCAATCAATCAATCAATCAATCAATCAATCAATCAATCAATCAATCAATCAATCAATCAATCAATCAATCAATCAATCAATCAATCAATCAATCAATCAATCAATCAATCCATCAATCAATCAATCAATCAATACTGATCTGCATTTAGGGCAGTCGCCCAGGTGGCAGATTCCCTACCTGTTGCTTTTCTAGCCTAATCCTAAATGATTTCAAAGAAATTGGAAATTTATTGAACGTCTCCCTTGGTAAGTTATTCCAATCCCTAACTCCCCTTCCTATAAATGAATATTTGCCCCAGTTTGTCCTCTTGAATTCCAATTTTATCTTCATATTGTGATCTTTCCTACTTTTATAAACGCCACTCAGACTTATTCGTCTACTAATGTCATTCCACTCCATCTCTCCGCTGACAGCTCGGAACACACCACTTAGTCGAGCAGCTCCTCTTCTTTCTCTCAATTCATCTCAACTCAAACTTTGCAGCATTTTTGTAACGCTACTCTTTTGTCGGAAATCACCCAGAACAAATCGAGCTGCTTTCCTTTGGATTTTTTCCAGTTCTTGAATTAGGTAATCCTGGTGAGGGTCCCATATACTGGAACCATACTCTAGTTGGGGTCTTACCAGAGACTTATATGCCCTCTCCTTTACATCCTTACTACAACCCCTAAACACCCTCATAACCATGTGCAGATATCTGTACCCTTTATTTACAATCCCATTTATGTGATTACCCCAATGAAGATCTTTCCTTATATTAACACCTAGATACTTACAATGATCCCCAAAAGAAACTTTCACCCCATCAACGCAGTAATTAAAACTGATGGGACTTTTCCTATTTGTGAAACTCACGACCTGACTTTTAACCCCGTTTATCAACATACCATTGCCTGCTGTCCATCTCACAACATTTTTGAGGTCACGTTGCAGTTGCTCACAATCTTGTAACTTATTTATCACTCTATAGAGAATAACATCATCCGCAAAAAGCCTTACCTCCGATTCCACTCCTTTACTCATATCATTTATATATATATAAGAAAACATAAAGGTCAGATAATACTGCCTTGAGGAATTCCCCTCTTAATTATTACAGGGTCAGATAAAGCTTCATCTACTCTAATTCTCTGAGATCTATTTTCTAGAAATATAGCAACCCATTCAGTCACTCTTTTGTCTAGTCCAATTGCACTCATTTTTGCCAGTAGTCTCCCATGATCTACCCTATCAAATGCTTTAGACAGGTCAATCGCGATACAGTCCATTTGGCATCCTGAATCCAAGATATCTGCTATATCTTGCTGGAATCCTACAAGTTGAGCTTCAGTGGAATAACCTTTCCTAAAACCGAACTGCCTTCTATCGAACCAGTTATTAATTTCACAAACATGTCTAATATAATCAGAAAGAATGCCTTCCCAAAGCTTACATACATTGCATGTCAAACTGACTGGCCTGTAATTTTCAGCTTTATGTCTATCACCCTTTATACACAGGGGCTACAATAGCAACTCTCCATTCATCTGGTATAGCTCCTCCGACCAAACAATAATCAAATAAGTACTTCAGATATGGTACTATATACCAACCCATTGTCTTTAGTAGATCCCCAGAAATCTGATCAATTCCAGCTGCTTTTCTAGTTTTCAACTTTCGTATCTTATTGTAAATATAATTGTTATCATATGTAAATTTTATTACTTCTTTGGCCTTAGTCTCCTCCTATATCTCGACATTATACTTGTAACCAACAATCTTTACATACTGCTGACTGAATACTTCTGCCTTTTGAAGATCCTCACATACACCCTCCCCTTGTTCATTAATTATTCCTGGAATGCCCTTTTTGGAACCTGTTTCTGCCTTAAGGTACCTATACATACACATCCATTTTTCACTAAAATTTGTATGACTGCCAATTATGCTTGCCATCATGTTATCCTTAGCTGCCTTCTTTGCTAGATTCAATTTTCTAGTACGTTCCTTCAATTTCTCCTTCCTTCCACAGCCATTTCTAAATCTATTTCTTTCCAGTCTGCACCTCCTTCTTAGTCTCGTTATTTCTCTATTATAATAAGGTGGGTCTTTACCATTCCTTACCACCCTAAAAGGTACAAACCTGTTTTCGCATTCCTCAACTATTTCTTTAAACCCATCCCAGAATCTGTTTACATTATTATTTACCGTTTGCCACCGATCATAGTTACTTTTTAGAAACTTCCTCATGCCTGCGTTATCAGCCATACGGTACTGCCTAATAGTCCTACTTTTAAGACCTTCCTTTCTATCACATTTATTTTTAACTACCACAAAACAGCTTCATGTTCACTAATACCATCTATTACTTCAGTTTCCCTACAGAGCTCATCTGGTTTTATCAGCACCACATCCAAGATATTTTTCCCTCTGGTTGGTTCCATCACTTTCTGAGTCAGCTGTCCTTCCCATATTAACTTATTTGCCATTTGCTGGTCATGCTTCCTGTCGTTCGCATTTCCTTCCCAATTGACATCTGGCAAATTCAGATCTCCCGCTACAATCACATTTCATTCCATGTCATTTCCCACACAGCTGACTATCCTATCAAATAATTCCAAATCCGCGTCAGTGCTACCCTTTCCCGATCTGTACACTCCAAATATATCAAGTTGCCTATTATCTTTAGAAATGAGCCTTAAACCTAGAATTTCATGTGTCTCATCTTTATCTTTTTCGTAGCTTACAAATTCTTCTTTCACCAGAATGAACACTCCCCCTCCCACCATTCCTATCCTATCTCTACGATACACACTCCAGTGCCGTGAGAAAATATCTGCATCCATTATATAATTTCTCAGCCATGATTCAACTCCTATTACAATATCTGGTAAATATATATCTATTAAATTTCTTAATTCTATTCCTTTCTTTACAATACTTCTACAGTTCAACACTAACAATTTCATGTCATCCCTACTTGATTTCCAGTTCCGTGTTCCCTTACCACCGCTCCCTAGGCCACCCTGTTTCCCTGAATGTACCTCCCTATTACCCTTCCAAGCAAATTTCCGAACTTATACGTACCACTGCGGTTTAAATGAAGGCCATTTGAGCGCAGATCCCTATCTCCTATCCACCCATTTGGATCTAGAAATTTCACTTCCAGTTTCCCACATACGCACTCCACAGTCTCATTTAAATCCCCAATCACCCTCCAGTCGGTATCCCTCCTACACAGTATTCCACTAATAACAATCTCCGCTTTCTTAAACTTCACCCGTGCTGCATTTACCAGATCCCACACATCTCCAACTATGTTGGTACTTATATCAGCCTTGCCTTACGTTGTTGGTGCCAACATGAAACACTACCACTTTCTCCTTCCCCTCCTCCCTCTCTTCTACTTTCTTCAACATCTGCCTCAACCTAATTCCTGGATAACATTCTACCCTGGTTCCCTTTCCTCCACACACTTTCCCCACGTGTCTAACTATGGAATCCCCCATGATCAGATCCTCAACCCTACCCACCTCATTTGATCCACTCCCCTCCTGGTCAGCCCTATCTTTCGTGATAGCTGCAGAAGCTACTTCCTCCTCCCTTTTCTCCTTCCCATGACCCTGTTCCACCTGTCTTTTCATATCCTCTACTCTACATTTTCCTTTCCTACCTTTTCCCTTCTCCTACTTCCACACATCTCGCCAACAGTTCCCTGTCCGTCATCTTCCCTCTGTTGTTCTACCTGGAGTGACTCGTACCGATTTCGGACAGACACCTGTCCTGAATTCTGATCCTGAATAGAGCCCTTAGCCTTCAATCTCCTTCCCCTTAGAACATTAGACCACCTGTCTTCTACAACTCCCCCTCTCCTTCCCCTCCTTCTTGTACACCTACTGTAACCTGTACATTGTTTGAGGGAGTCCTATATTCCTTCCTGTCTTCTGTGAGAATCCTAATTATCTCCCTCAAACTTTCCAACTCCTCCCTCATACCCCTCAATGCCTCGCCACACCCACAGTTCGTATACTCGCGCTCCTTAGCCATTCTTTACGGAAAAAATGAAATTAAAAATAAAATAATTTAAAAAAGAAATGAACGGAGGGATATATTGTCTGGGATAGTACTCAAAGATCACACAACAATAGGGTAATTAATCTACGACTACACTACAATACCACTCTATTTTTTATCCTACAACCTGTAACAGGATAAAAACTGCTGTTAATTACTGAATATCGAAAGTAATACACAAGAACTACACAATTCCAAACTGCAATTAAGCCTATCCTAATTACAACAACATAATTTTTAATAAAAGTTTCTACGGATACTTCGACTACACCAGTACTACACAAATATTTTACAATAATAAAATAAGCACACTAAATTCTAATAGGATATTACTCGTATACTACTGTACAGTACACTACAGTAATTTTAAACTACTTTCAGACGTATCCTAATTTCGATACCGGTACCGTATGTCACTACTAAGTACAAACAGATATGAACTTTGCAAGAACTATTGTACTCAAAGATTACCAACAAAGCTAAATGCTTAGACAAATTATTATTAGTATTACGGTCTAATAGGTACACACGAAAGATAACACACGAATATATCAGGCAAGATACGGCACTATCTAAATGTACTGTACCGATACTACAATGTATCTAGGCCTACATTACACCACACTACGTTTGGTTAAATTCTTAAGTATCGAAAGGATTGCCGTACACGAAGAAAACACGAATATAACTGGCAAGATACTATCTAATATATTATACCTTATCTTCACTACAATTCTACTGAAATGTGGTTACGTGATTATTACAGCTGGTGGATTACTATTATTTTCCCTACTCCACATGACTGAGAGTAAAAGTGTCCTTAATTAGGCCTACTGAAAAATACGAGGTTGTCTACAATAATTTCTCAAATATTTCTATCAAAACTACTCCAACTACTCCAGGGACTCTAACTGCAATTAGGCCTACTGGGATATATGAACTTTATTATTATTAGCTAACCGCTCATAAATACTGAAAGATCGAGGGAGTGAAGTATAAAATACGGATACTTTGACCTACTCAGAAATACAAATGATTGGAATACAAGGCCAGCTGATTTATATTTATATTTACTTGACTACACTACTCCCTTTGTTCACGACTGTAGCCAACAATGCAATATTTGAATATGAGGAGCGACAATAATCAATAACAATACAACGACTGTTAACTACTACCGTGTAATCTGTTTAACTACTTTTTAAATGGAAGACAGGCGTATCGTCTTTTTAAATTTAGTAAATTATTACCTTCGCGATAGTTCGGACGGATATCTATACGAAATACCGGAGGAATTTCGGCGGAAGTTACGGTACTATTCCTTATGATAAGCTGCCTTTGTAATTATTATACCAACGAACCTACAGATATTCACAAATATTTTAAATATTATTACCTAAAGTATTTCCTAAACCTAAATTCGAAACAAGGTACACCTAGCTAGCCTACTTAACCTAGAAAACGTAAATTACTGAAGACCAACTGAATTACTTGTTATAAAATTTAAATAAATATCACTACTCCCAATTTCTACCAACAGGCACTAAACACCACTATATAAATAGCACTAAATGAATCACAATTACAAAACATTAAGCTATTTCAATAATTTTAACTACTTTATCACTACAATAATGCAAGAGCTCTCTCAACAGCCAACCGTTCTCAAGCGCATCCAACAATGCAAGGCCAGATCAGGAAATAATTAAATCTCAACTTTTACGATTAACGTATTGATGTGACAATTAATAAATAGATAAACTAGCATCAAATCAATCACTATTTAGGACACAACCACGAAGTGACAAGCGTGAAGAATGTATGTTATAGTCATGTGGTAATGATCCTTCACTATCAGCACATCAGTTGTCTTTCATTATTTTTTATAAACAAGAGAAAGGGCAAAAAAGTATTCATTATCAAAATAAATGCCATTATAAGGCAACAAACCTGAGCAATAGACAAGGCATAATATAACGTACTGTAACCTAGTCTTAACCCTAGAACACTAACCCTTCGTAAATTTTACGACAGTAGGTAGCAGAACGGTATAGTTTAATGCCTTCCGCGCGTGCGTGCGTGCCGCTATTTTGTGTAGCTGATTTTTTCGAGCAGTTATTGACTGTGGCATGTGCGATTATTGATATCTTTGCTCATTCTTGTAATAATTGGGTGGGTGTCGTCATATTCACGAACGGTTAGTGATAGTGTGAACTTATAAGTATAATGTTTCGTAATGCCTTTTTTACATTTATACTTATTTAATTTATTTTCTTGGTAGTTTTGGTTTCTTTGTGATGTAAATAACCTACATTCATAATTTAAGGGTTTATTTTAATATGTTGTGTTATAAAATTATATTTTTTTTAAAAACGTGTTCATTTAATATTTTTTGTGCTCCAAGTTTTCTATATTTAATAAATAATCACATAAAATTGTTTAATATCTTTTTTTTTTGCTAGGGGCTTTACGTCGCACCGACACAGATAGGTCTTATGGCGATGTTTAATATCTACGTATTTTGATTCATGTTAAGTTCACGACACTATAGGAACTCTTAATAACGAAATTCTTGCCAAATATAAGCTGTTCCGTAGAAAATATAACAATTATAAATTGGAGTAGTCAAATTTACGAAGGTTTTGTAATAATGTGTGGCGAAATAAAAATTTTGAGGCTTCGTTTACATCAGTAGGAAAGAATGTGACGATATATTATTAGGCCCATCCTCGCATATAAGAAACTTCGATAGACCTTGAATAAACTTTATGCAAGAATGAGATTAGAAATTATGTTAACAGAAGAAAAATTTGGTCCGAACGTTTATTAAGGATTCCCAATTTTATAATTATGAGATCGAACTATAGCTATTTTATCTGCTTATAAAATCGATACAGGAAACTTCTATACATAAACTCTTTATTTAAAGCATGCCAATAACAATATTAGATCATTAAGTTTAAGGTTCCGGAATCAGCACTTACTTAGTTAAGCTGATTATACATAATGAAATCAAACTGTTACAAGGGCATAAGAAAACATAATTGCCCAAAGTTAAATCAAAATGGAATAAAACATTTTGACGCCTAGCGCCGATGAAAAGTGTTTTTCTAGCCTGAAACCAACTGATATATTTAGCCAGGAACATAATCCAATCCTCTGAACAGCGTCTTTCGCCAGGAACACAAATATCCGCCTGCTGTCGACTCCATCTTACTCCAGACTACATGGGTCATTAGTATTTTGTTTGTATCAGATCATTTGCCACATTGTCGCAATTATGAATAGCGGCCACCAGGTGCGCCACTTTAGTAAATAGTCACGCCAACAGGTAGCGTTCAAATGCACACCAGCTGCACAATAGTTCCTCACGTTATCAAGTTCCGTATTAACGTTACAAACAATATTCCTACAATAATAGGACATTCATTCAGAAAATGTATTTGTGAAGCACGTTCGATATTTTCTGTTTATTTGTGATAACTTTTGATAGCTCTGTTCATAAGACATTCTTTCGAAATATGTGTTTATGAATCAAGTTCTTTTTCTGTTTATTTATGAAGGTTATGAAAACTAACCAATCTCATTTTCAGTGTCTGTGTCGTTCGTCTGCCCTCTTTGACATCCTGCCAGTTTTTCCTGAGCCCGTCGAGCAGCGCTTTCTTCCACTCCTGTGGTAAAGGGCCTGTCTGTCTTCTGGGTGCTGTCTCCGCCATAAAACCCTGATAGCTTTTCGTCATACTTCTGAAACAACCCGTCATTGATTTCATCCTCACCGAGCTGAGTGGCTCAGACGGTTGAGGCGCTGGCCTTCTGACACCAACTTGGCTGGTTCGAACTTGGCTCAATTCGGTGGTATTTTAACGTGCTCAAATACATAAGCCCCTTGTCAGTAGATTTAATAGCACGTGAAAGAAATCCTGGGGACTAAATTCCCGGACCTCGGCAAATCCCAAATCCGTAAAAGTAATTAGTGGGACGTAAAGTCAATAACATTATTATATCAATTTAGGAAGGCTCGGAACATAATGGGCTGACTCGGCCCATGCAAGGGGTCACACTCTTCATTATGAAACTATAGGTACATATATTAACAAATATTTACAACAGAAATAATTACAATATATACATTTACTAGCGCTTTGCCCGCGACTTCGCTCGCGTCATAGTTGAGTTATGTCCCATTATATTATTTTATTTCCCATTTTCTTTTGAAGTCCACTGAACCAACCTTACGCGTTCATCGACTTTTGTACGAAGTGTAAGACATGAACGTAAATGATGTGTTTTCCCGTCCCGGCTTCGGTCGGAATTGGAAAGTTTCACGCGTGTTCCGAGTTCGCTGTTAAATGAAATTCTCTTGTAATAACAGTAGCTTCTATTATTTTTTAACCCCGTCACACGTAATCTAGTGCCATTGCACAACTTAGGTGGTTTGAGGTTACGTAACAACATTACAGGTGCTCCTACTTTCAAACGAAGTTTGTGAGATTGGAATCCTGGAGGATTAAGGTAAGGTAAGGTTTGTTCTGCCCGAAGGCAGGTCCGAACCTCCGCAGAGGTGTCCTGAGCCGGAGTTTACGTGCGGTAGGGTGGCCGGTTCCTTTCCGCTCCTCCATTCCCTTACCCCCACCAACAGCGCGTGGCAACCCATCCACTTCTCGACCACGCCCAATGTTGCTTAACTTCGGAGATCTCACGGGATCCGGTGTTTCAACACGGCTACGGCCGTTGGCGGAGGATTAAGAGTATTTAGGAATTCTACTGGATAACTGAGAGCATCGTCCGTTTGTAATACCGTGTCGACCGATTTAGACTCTATTTCTTCTGCATCAAAATATGTAAGCAATGCTTCATTTAATTCAGGGACTCTCAAACGCCCAAAATCTCACGCGTGCAAATCGAGGCGCAAGAGTTCCGTGCACTGTGCATCGGTCCCGCTCGGCTCGGCTCGCACCAACGCCTCGTCTCTGGGCTACTCGGCTAAGCTCGGCTCAACTCGACTCGGATTTGGAGCGCTACGGAGCAAGTGAGGAAGAGGGAGACAGGGGGAGCGAGCGAGACAGGCGTGGGGAAAGAGAGAGACAGCGCTATTGCTCCAAATCGAGGAGTGGGGGTCTGCACTCTGGTCATCGAAGCGAAGTCGTCTTTTGCACCGTGCGCAGTGCATATACCAGGCGCATGCACCCTGAGAGGCCCTGATTTAATTCATTAGCCGTTCATTAAAGTAAACCTGCAAAAATCCAGGATCTTGATGAGCACTTGGCAATAGACTGCCTATGGAATGCTAAATTTGACCTTGTACTTTGAAAGTAGGCATAAAGCCGGGTTGGATGACTTGCTTAGCACCAAAAGATGTCATTTGAAAACAGCTGATATGTTTTCTAATTCGATCAAAAAATTTACCATGATCTGGATGGGCACCTATTAGTAACTGTACAATGGTTCAGGTGGAGATTAGAGTAGTGGCAGCAGAACCTTGCCAGAATCGCAACACATGCCTGGTGTTTCATCTTTCCACTCGAGAGCATTGCAGAATTGGCATTTATGGATGATTGTACCAATGGTTATCAAGCTGTTATCTTCGTAATTCATTTCAGGATCGTAAGATATCCCGGAACGAAACTTAATTTTACATGGACGCAGTCGTCTTTCTTTTCGGACCCCTGGGTGATGTTGCTCATATCGCATTTGAATTGTCCTGTGATATTCGCGATTATTTTGCTGGTGTGTAGCTGCCGCTGCTCTATGAAACTCGGGATTATTTTTCTGGTATGTCAGTGCCGCTGCTGTGTGAACCTTGGGGTTATTCTTCTGGTACGTGACTGCCGCTGCTCTATGAACCTTGAGATTATTCTTCTGGTACGTGTCCGCTGCTGCTCTATGGACTTCGGGATTTTTATTTTGGTATTTACTTCCAGCAATGGTACCGTACGTGCGGAAGGATTATTTTGTAAAAATGTGGCTGCTTCTTTTTTAAATTGTATTTTTCTCGTACCGTTTGAGTATCGAGTACGACGTTTTTCAGAAACTTTTGTAACAACAAATGAAGCACTTGTTTCTTCGCACAGACATTCACATACAGTACGGTACTTCAAAATGTCCGTTAGAGAGATTACCAGTAAATCGCAATCTGTTTACGGGATTAGCTTCATCACTAAATATCCAGTATAACTTTATATCACGATAAACTTCAAAGCGGAATGGAAATATTTTGCCACCTGCCGTCAACTCACATGTTCCACCACAAGTTGAATCTTCTGACACGATAAGTCGGCACTATTATGAAGAGGAATAGTTATTACCAAGATGATTTTCGGACAAAATGGAAACAACTTACGAAACAATAGCTTCACGAGCTTCTTTATGCCGCAACTGAGTAGAATATAAAATGTAAGAAAGAGATGTAAATAGACATGCACCGCCACCTACAATAGAAACAATGTTATGTGGCAACACTTCACCATTAATGTTTAGATAAGTTACTGCCATTATGCTGTGTGCGTGAAAAAGACGTTATCGCGCTGCAGTCTGTTATTTAACCTGTCTCCTTGAAATATCACACACCAGTACGTTGTATCTTATGGTATGAAATGTTTGTACTCTTCTGAGGAGGAGTAGTTATTAGCAAGGATTGCCAAGGTTTAAACCCTTACTGCTCAAGAGTTCTATCGCACTCACTTCATTACTGGTCGACAATATTATGCAAGTTGCCTCCGGTCTCTCCTTCATCAATATGAGCGACATATCTTCGAACCATAGACAGCTTTGTTAATGACGCATGCTCGTGCCGAACTGGTACTGCTTTCGCCTAGCCTTTTCTACCAGTTGTATGGATGAAAAAATTCATTTAAACTGTAAGCGGCTGCATAACTCACTAACAAAGTATAAAACCGTAATAAATCTCATTGATAAAACAATATTCCTGAGTTAAAAATAAGCTGCCCACAGGCAGATTCGAACCTGCATTTTTGCAGTCTGCACTCCGTTGACTTAACCGTTGCGCTATCAGCACAACGTAATACAACCTCTCACGAATTTACCCACAAACATTCGTATATGTAGGCCTATATACTGTTAGTTTTATTTTCTTTTCTTTAAGGATTTGGTTCATTCATCATCATCATCATCATCTGTTTACCCTCCAGGTTCGGTTTTTCCCTAGGACTTAGCGAGGGATCCCACCTCTACCGCCTCAAGGGCAGTGTCCTGGAGCTTCAGACTCTTGGTCGGGGGATACAACTGGGGAGTATGACCAGTACCTCGCCCAGGCGGCCTCACCTGCTATGCTGAACAGGGGCCTTGTGGAGGGATGGGAAGATTGGAAGGGATAGGCAAGGAAGAGGGAAGGAAGCGGCCGTGGCCTTAAGTTAGGTACCATCCCGGCATTCGCCTGGAGGAGAAGTGGGAAACCACGGAAAACCACTTCCAGGATGGCTGAGGTGGGAATCGAACCCACCTCTACTCAGTTGACCTCCCGAGGCTGAGTGGACCCCGTTCCAGCCCTCGTACCACTTTTCCAATTTCGTGGCAGAGCCGGGAATCGAACCCGGGCCTCCGAGGGTGGCAGCTAATCACGCTAACCACTACACCACAGAGGCGGACATTTGGTTCATTACCGTCTTAAAGTACACGGAAGCGGAGTGAATCGGCACGTACACGTATGTGTTGGAGAAAGTGCCGCTGCCATTTTTAATTGGCAAAAGCCAAAGGTTCATGCGCGCAAGGCAAGCATTTCATCTGGAAAATCTTGAAAATACATATATTTCCGTTGACTTTTCAAGAAATGCAAGATTTTTGCTGTACTATTGAGACGATTTGGAAGACTGAATGAATATATATATAGAATATTGTTAAAAAACGGATAATTTGAACACAAATGTAAATCCACATATCACCCCTTTTCACCCCTTTGAAATCGGAATTTTAAAAATTTCTTTTAAAATAGTATTTATTATATATGAATATAAATATGTGAATGAATATAAGTACCTACAATATTTTTCACAGAAATGGAGAAAATCAACAAAAAAGTAAAATCACCTTTCAACCCTTTTCACTCTTTAAAAGAGGAATTTTAAAAATCCTTTCTTAGTGCGCATCTAGGCTACGGTAGGAATATGTGCTCAAATTTTCATGCAATTATCTCCAGTAGGTTTTGCTGTGCGTTGATTATCAGTGAGTCAGGTTATCTTGCTTTATATATATAGATGCAAGAAATATGCACAGATGATGTCGCTAAACAACTCCTTATCTCCCCTTTTGGGAATCTGTTCTTTAGTATTACTGGAACTGCGGCCTGGAATGTCATGCTGTTTGGCGTAAGTAAGAGGAAAAGTTGTTCCTAGAAACTTTCTCAGAATGTGGCAGGTGCTCAGGAGGGTATCTTTCTGTAGTTCGACGTATGTGTGATGATGCAGGTTTAATGCGGCCAGAGAGCTGTGCAACCCTTCTGGAATAACACCGGTACACGATATTACTGTTGGAACTGTCGTGGGGATTCTAGTTTCCACAGGCATTGTATTTCTATTGCCAGTTCTGTGGATTTTAATATCCTTGTGGCTATTTTTTATTTATCGACTAGAACAATATCTGGCCTTTTGTTGCAGAGTGTGACATCGGTTATGCCTTCTTGGTACCATAGTAGTTTGTATGAAGAGTTTTCGAGAACGGGTGGAGGTATATATTTCCAATATGCAGTTGATGACTGAAGAAATCCACATTTTACAGAAAGTTTCAGGTGAATGATTTTAGCTACCTGATCATGTCGGTGCTTATAATCGGTGTTGGTCAAGGACGGGCAGCCAGAGATGACGTGCTTTATGGTCTCTGTAGTTCTGGAACAGTGGCGGCAGTTGTATGAGAGGACTCTTGGATCATTCGTGATAAATCTACGGTGGTTCCGTGAAGCAATTACGTGAATTTGGATGGCCAGAACAAATCCTTCTGTTTCAGGGAAAAGACCAGAGTAGGTCAGCCAAGCGTGCGACGCTGGTTTGTCGACATGAGGCTGATCCAGTTCGTGGGGGCATTTCCCGTGAAGTGGTTTTGCCTCCCAAGTGTCCATATTCATCTCCTTTGTAGGTGGGGTAGAAACCGGCATTTCCGGCGACGATGGATTGAGAGTTGTATAGTTTATGTCAGCTCTGCAAACAGCTTGATGAAGACACGATGTATCAGCTCTCGAGTGGAAATATTCTCTTAGACTTGATATCAAATTGCTGTGTAAATTGACAATGGGTAAGAAGCCTTTACCACCTTCTGATCTCGGGAGTGTAAGACGATTGATTGCAGATTTAGGATGGTGCATATGGTACCGGGTGAGTGAAAGTGCTGTTTTCGGCTGTAACTGCTGAAGTTCTGATTGTATCCATTTTATGACGCCAAAGGAGTATGTGAGCAGTGGTACGGAGTACATTATTATTATTATTATTATTATTATTATTATTATTATTATTATTATTATTATTATTATTATTATTATTATTATTATTATTATTATTATTATTATTATTATTGTACCGGGCGGTACACCTCTACTCCGTTTATTTAAAAGTTGCGCCAGTTGAAACTCCTCTTCTGGAGGAAGTCTGAACTTTATCTATGGTCTTAATTTCCAAATTTCTCGGAAGATGTCACTACGTGGAAATTTTTGAGTTTGTGAACTGTGCCATTTTCGACGTATTTTTGTTTGGCTTGTAGTAAGAAGTGTGAACTTTCTCTTCTAGAGGACGCTACTGAAGATCAACAACGGTGCACTCTAGTGCGAAGTGAAAGAACTGTTTTGTGGAGAAAATTTAATTTCTAGAGTTTGTTCTTTGTTAAATTTCTTTCTGTCATTGTTTAAGTTGGCAATATTAACCCCTTCTTTCCCCCTTGTTTTGAAATTTGCCAATCACGAATTTCTTTAATTTATTTCTGACCAATAGGATGTATCTTCCCCCCTTCTTGAATATGTTGCGGTTGCCGACCCAATAAAGTGTTTGTGGGAGGGTGTTTTCATTCCCCTAACGCCTGGAACCTTCCGCGAGAGGATATAAACTGCTGATTTTTGGGTCTCCGGGCCACTTCTGTTCCATCGTTCTGTGTGTAAAGTACATAGCAGGAGGCGGGAAGCGCCTCTTTCTTCACCTACAGTTCAACACCAGGTAATGGCCTCTTAATAACATCTTATCTTGCTCGGTCGGCAGTTTAATTCTCGGGGCGGGTTCGAAGCGTTCCACCATGTAACCTTTTCCTAAAATGTAACTACTCTTCTCGTCTATTCTCTTTTAAAGCTACTTATTGGGATAGAGAGTGCTAACCCTCTCGAGCTCCCACTCATATTGTTTTGAGGTGAACTTAGTTTTCACAACCTATTCTTCCGTAATGTAATGTAAATTGTTATTATCTTAAGTCACCTCTGTAGCATGGGATTAGCCCTTGTATTAACGGCCTAGTGCCAAGTAGGTCTTAAACAAAGTGTATTAGGAGTGCAAGTTCGCCTCCTCTCAAATTGTTATTTTAGAGGTCATGTAATCAATCTTCTTTTCATTTAATAGACCTCAATAGGTTGGGTATTGTACCCCTGTGTCTATGTCCTGAGAGGACATTTTGAATGGTAGAGTTTGGTGTGGCCTAGGAGAGGCCTAAATTTGAGAGCGTGTGGCCCTTTTGAAAGGGAGAATTGTAGGCCTCGTGGAGGCTTTTCAGTGTAATTTGGAGCAAGGGCTCCTAGGTATGAATGGGGTTTTCTGCCCCTCTGTTAAAACTTGTGTTTGGGGTAAAACTGAGCTGATTGCTGAAGTCAGGGCGCGAAGCCCAAAACCTGTAAATATTGTAACTACCCTTTTGACTAGCTACTTTGTACCTGCCATGTTTGTTATTGCTTTGTTTTGAAAAGAAAATATAACCTTGTTAAGTTTTAAATTAATTTTACATTGCACTATTATTTCGTAGCTTGACACCCATTCACACCCGCACCTTCTTTTACGCCTAACTACCGCTAAAACACGGTAACAATTATTATTACATCCTCCGTAATGCCCACTTCTCTCAGATTTTCCGTAGTAGCCTGTGTTCTCTGTTAAGTAGTTTTATTATTGCGCTGGTTTCATTATTTTTTGTGAATATTGATAAGATGTTTGCCCTCGCATATTGCCTCCTAAGTAATGGCCCTGGATTATACAATGAGGTGTATCACTACCTATTGTTACGTGCCAGCCCTGTCGTAGTCCCTTTCACTACTTGCTGAAAGGCCTAAGGAGTCAGATGACCGGGGATCTCCCAGCTGGCCAGGACTTTCTGTGAATTGTACTCATTGGTTGGTTTCCCATTGAGTTTCTGCGAGATACGGAAGTGTTTTGTCTCTAGCCATATCACGCGAGCTATAGAAAGGAGGCTAGCTGCGAACAGTCAGCGTTGAGTTACATATGGCAGAGGTGTTGGCTGTTCCTGGTGACCCACGGGGAGTTGTGGTCTCTGTGTTAAGTGAAGACGGCTGTGGGCTGCCATCGTCGTTTCACTGGAGTCACGACATTCTTGGGTATGGGACGGAGTACTGTGTGTGCTTTTCTGTGGACTGCGAACTGTCATAGAGTCAGCGCTGGAGCCCAGCTACCGTGAGTAATTCCTGCTGCTTAGCACTGTTGAATAGTTGCTGTGTAGTTGTTAATTGTATGCGATAGTAGAGGAGCCACGGACTGTCTGTCCTCCAGTTAGAACCAGCATTGTTCCCCTAGTATAGTAGAGGTACAATGGCGATTTTGCGGATTTAGCATAAGAGAGCGAGCCTAACATCACAGTAGCCATCATTAGGGGCCTAACTACACTTTAACAGCTAGTTACACTTCCCGATGCCTAAGAGAGCAAGTCTAACCTCATGGAGGGGCTTAACCTTAGTTGTACGGCTAGATGCGCTTTCTGACGTGAACAGTCGTTATCTTGGAGGGGCTTAACCTTACAGGACGTAGTTTTACGGCGATATGACTTTCCCGACGCTATCTTGAGTGGTAGGACATGATGATTCTCGCGACGCTATCTTAAGTAGTAGGGCAATGGGGATTCGCATAAGAGAGCCAACGTAACCACATGGAGGAGTCTAACTACGTAGGGCTATAGTTTTATGGCCAGATGCGCTTCCCAACGTGACTTGCAGAAGATGGCGGCCATACACAGGTTCTTATAAGACTAAATACTAGAACCTGAGTTAGAGGTTACTGTGCTATATGGTGGCTATACATACACTCTTACGTGGCCAGCCAGGGGTGCTTGCGCAAGATGGCGGCTATACATAGGCTCTTATGGGACGGCCTAGAGGCACTTGCGCAAGATGGCGGCTGCACACGGTTTCCTATAGAGAAAAATGACGGCCATTGGCGTTTGCGCAAGATGGCGGCTATACATAGGCCTTTATGGAGAATGATGACGGCCATGGGCGATTGCGCAAGATAGCGACTATACATAGACTCTTATAGAGAAAGATGGTGGCCATGAAAGATTGCGCAAAATGGTAGCTATACATAGACTCTTATAGAGAAAGATGACGCCATGGGCGATTGCGCAAATTGGCGACTATACATGGGCTCTTATCGAGAAAGATAATGGCCATGGGCGATTGCGCAAGATGACGACTATACTTAGGTTGTTATGGAGAAAGATAACGGCCATGGGCGATTGCGTAAGATGGGGACTATACATAGGCTCTTATAGAGAAAAATGACGCCCAAGGGAGGTTGCATATGATGGCGGCTATACATGGGTCTATTATAAAGAACGCTGCCGGCCATCGGCGATTGTACAAAATGGCGGCATTACATGGGCTCTTATAGAAGAAGATGGTGCCCAAGGGCGGTTGCACAACATGGTGGCTACACATGGGCTATTATAAAGAAAGATGACGGCCATGGGCTATTACACAAAATTGCGGCTATACATGGGCTCTTATAGAGCAAATGCCGGCCAAAGGTGATTGCATAAGATGGCGGCTATACACGGGCTCTTATAGAAGAAGATGGTGCCCAAGGGCGATTGCACAACATGGCGGCTATACACGGGCTCTTATGGAGAAAGGTGACGACTATGGGTGATGGCACAAGTTGGCGGCTATGGGCGATTGTACAAGATGGCTGCTATACAAACACTCTTATAGGGAGAGATGACGGTCATTCGCGATTGCGCAAGATGGTGGCTATACACAGGTTCATGTGGAGAAAGATGACGGTTATGGGCGATTGCAAAAGATAGCGGCTATACATAGGCTCTTATAGCCTCCTCCTACTCCGACAGGACACAGCCGCCCTCCTCCTCGTTTTCCTCCTCCTCATCCGTAGAGCAAAATTGGAAAAGGGCAAATAGGCTCCTCTTCCTGGCAAAAGAGAAAATGGGAAGAAAGGACACCTCTTCTTTATCTGTGGGGCAAAAAGGAAAGAGGGCTCCCCTTCCCGGCAAAAAGGCCAAAGGGCAGCTCCTTATTCGTGGGGAAAAGGGCAAAAGTTTTTCTCTACATTATCTGTTTGGCAAAACTGTAAAAGGGCTTCCCCCTCGTAGCAAAATGGCAAAAAGTCTCCTCTTGCTGGCAAAGGGGCAATAGGGCTCGTCATCCCTACAAAAGGGCTCCATTTCCTGGCAAAATGGCAACTCCTCCTTACAGCTACTGAGGTTTGCTCAATCCCTCTTCCTACGGACAGATGCCTACTTACGTTATTAAACTAATGTAGCGTTATCATCTTGTTCTCATCGCAAAAGTTTTTACCCTTTTCGATTGACGAGGGAGCGGTTGGAAGATGATGAGGTAAGGAGAACGTAATAGTTTTTCGATTGCAATTGAAATGAAAACCTACAACCTGTTTTCCACTCATTGACCGGGTCAGGGATGGAATGAAAGAGGCAGATATAGGCTGTTAGTACGATGGGGTCGCCACTCCCAAAGTGATTTATTAATGCCTGATGGATGCTATGAAATGAGAATGGAGAGTGTTGCTGGAATGAAAGAGGACAGGGAAAACCTGAGTACCCCGAGAAAAAACCTGTCCCGCCTCCGCTTTTTCCAGCACAAATCTCACATGGAGTGACCGGGATTTGAACCACGGTATCCAACGGTGAGAAGCCAACGCGCTGCCATCTGAGCCATGGAGGCTCCTCGATTGCAATTATCATGCAAAAATATAGAATTGAATGTAGAATAAGTAAATGTTGTATGTTACTATCCGACAAGGCAAAAGAGGTTCAATGGAGTTACAGAATGCAATTAGCAAAAATATAGATCTGACAATCTAATGCTGTATGTCTTCATCCAGCAAGAGAAAACATGTTGACTGTTAAACATAAAACACTTATAACGCAAACACAATAGTTACTGTGTTGTATGTGTCTATTCGACAAGACAAGTTTACTCCTGTTACAATTAGCACACACTAGAATTGATTGTAGAACAAGCTAATATTGTATGTCTTTATCCGACATAACAAAACATGTTGACAATTAGTGTTGAGAACAGAAAACTTTTAACGCTACTGTGCTGTATGTTTCTATTCGACAAGCTACAATTACCACACACTAGAATTGATTGTAGAACAAGACGAAACATGTTAAAAATTAGTGTTTAGAACAGAAAAATTTATAACGCAAAATACTACGAGATAAAAAATCTGCGTTATAGGATTAATCTGTGTTGACACAAGCGCACTTCTATGCAGTCAGCCTGCACACATAGAATTGCAAATGTTGTATATCTCTACCCGACCTACAGTTGTACATCATCTTAATTACTGTAGATGAAATGATTACTACATAGCAGGGGATACCTATGTTCTAAGGAGATTGATTTTGCGGGATTCGAACACATGCAACAGAGAAACAAATCTGTATAGCGATTTAGTTACCGTAACAGAATAAAAAATCATTCTACTGTGCAGATAAATTGATTTTAGTACTTACCAGAGGGTACCTTTGTCCTACATCATATTGTGTTAAGGATAAAATTTATGGATTTAAACCCTGTTGTAACACTATAAAAGATTTTTGGGATTGAAACCTTGTTTACAAGGGAGAGGAATAGATGTGTACTTCCTCTTAAATCAAAAATCGCTACTATTATGGAGATAAAATGAGCTGTGAGAGGGATCGGTAATGTATATTGTTAGCTTATCTTCATTTTAGGGACGGCTTAGTATTTAGAACAGAAACAATTATAACGCGAAACATTATGAGATTTGAACTCTGCATTATGAGGTTAATCTCTCTACTGATACAAACGCACTTCTATGCAATCAGCGCACACACACACACACACACATGGAATTGCAAATGTTGTATATCTCCATCCGACGTACTTCTTCTTAATCACTGCAGATAAATTGATTTTACTACTAAGCAGGGGATACCATGAAAAAGCTTTGGCATAAGGATATGGATTTTTGCGGGATTCGAACACATGCAACAGAAAAAGTCTGTATCGATTTCGAACTCCGTTTTAGTGGATTTCAAAACCTCGCTCTACGTAGTTAAATTAGTGCACATGTAGGACGTTGCTAAAATATCAGGTGTCATCTTAACGACGTAGGCGCACGAAAATTAAAATCTGCATGCTTTTTGACAAGTTCTAACGACATTGGCTTCGATTTTGAACTTTGGGTGCCGACGCAGAATACCACGTGACCGTGACATCACGACCACGTGCTCTTGTTTGTAAACAAAGCCACGTGCTTGGCCACGTTCTTTTTTGACAGCTGTCATTTTGGGGACCCTAACCTCATTTTAAGGACAATATATTATCGCTAACCTCACTGCTACCATATTCACGGTGCTAAACCTCATTACTGTTAACTTGTGCACGTGGTGGCCAGGAATTCAAAATCCATGTGCTTTTTTAACAGCTGTGAAGATAACAGCTGCCATCTTTAACCACGTTGGTGCGGTATTCTAAACAAAAGAACATCGCTAACCTCACTGCTGCCATCATGACGAGGCTAAACCTCACTGTTGCCACTTTATGAATGTGGTGGCAGACAATTTAAAATCCACGTAATCCTAACTCGGTGCAATATTCCTCTGTGAGCCACGGCATGCAGTCGACGCACACTGCTGTGTCATTAGTAATTTAACGCTTATTTCCGGTCGCGAGCCAGCCAGCTCGCTCCATGAATATATTTACTTTGAATGTACTGTGTGTTAAATGCAGATCTGTTCTTTTTCATTTCAATATGTAAGTATTGTTATTGTCAGGAAAGTGTGTGCTTTTCTACTGTGCGGTGCTAATAATTTACACGTCAACGCCTTCGAAAACAGGATGCTTTTTGTGTATGCATGTGTAGTTTTACGATGCAGAGTAATAGTAGGCAGTGATTATTGTTTTACCGTTTATTCACACGCTACTGCATGTAGCTATCAGCTTGGAGCTGGCAGGTTTGAAGATGCGTTTCCGTAGTTTCTAATTTTTGCACCAGGTAAATAATATAAGTTGTATCTTAGCTGTAATCAATTTTAGACTTTTGGGTTGACGATGTGTTAGCCTCCGGATCGTAAGATATTCGGTTCAAACTGTAATGTTAATCGTGGTAGTGGTGATTGTTGTTTTAAGAGAAATGTAACGTTTAATTCTGTATTTTTGTAGATCGATTTTAAACATTGTGTGTTCTAAGCATGTGCTGTAAGTGTCGAGACCGTCCTACTGTGTGGCTGGGGGCTCGATTAGTGATTGTAGTGTTTCTTGTTTTATGAGGAAGTACATCTCTCCACTACTTATATCGTTCCGCTGACTTGGAGTTGCCCTTCTGTCAATGATTACAGCGTTATCGTTGCACAATTAATTAATCACGTTTTCGATTCCCGGGATTACAAGAAGATGGTAAGTATAGCCTGTTGTAATGTTTTTAAATTCTAATATGAATATCGACAGAAGATATAGTTGCAGAAAATCGTATTTTCTTGCACTATTTTATCTGCATGGTGGTAGTGATTATTGATTTATGAGGAAGTACATCAATTCCTCTCTCCCTGGGATCTAAGGTCGAATCCTATAGTTAACTTTTCTTTCTCTATGTTATTTGCGATAAGAGAATAGGGTTTGAATCCATGTTTTCTTCTACTGTAACTAAATCAAACTTCGAAATCCATACATTTTATCTGCAGTGATTAAGAAGAAGTATGTCGGATGGGGATATACAACATTTGCAATTCAATGTAGAGAGTGTGTGTGTGTGTGTGTACGCGTGCGTGCGCGCTGAATAAATGGAAGTGCCATTTTATCAATAGAGAGATTAATCTCATAATGCACAGTTCAAATCTCATAATGTTTCGCGTTATAATTGTTTCTGTTCTAAACACTAAGCCGTCCCTAAAATGAAGGTAAGTTAACAATATACATTACCGATCCCTCTCACAGCTCATTTTATCTCCATAATAGAAGCGATTTTTGATTAAAAGGAAGTACACATCTATTCCTCTCCCTTGTAAACAAAGTTTCATTCCCAAAAATATTTTATAGTGTTACAACAGGGTTTAAATCCATAAATTATCTCCTTAACACAATATGATGTAGGACAAAGGTACCCCCTGGTAAGTAGTAAAATCATTTTATCTGCACAGTAGTATTATTTCTTATTCTGTTACGGTAACTAAATCGCTATACAGATTTGTTTCTCTGTTGCATGTGTTCGAATCCCGCAAAATCGATTTCCTTAGAACAAAGGTATCCCCTGCTATGTAGGAATCATTTCATCTGCAGTAATTAAGAAGATGTAGCACTGTACGTCGGATAGTGATATACAATATTTGCAATTCCATGTGTGCGCGCTGATTGCATAGAAGTGCGATTGTATCAACAGAAAGATTAATCCTATAACGTAGATTTTAAATCTCATAATATTTTGCGTTATAAGTTTTTCTGTTCTAAACACTAATTTTTAACGTTTTTGTCTTGTTCTACAATCAATTCTAGCGTGTGCTAACTGTAACTTGTCTTGCCGAATACAAACATACAGCACAGTAGCGTTAACAGTTTTTCTGTTCTCAACACTAATTGTCAACATGTTTTGTTATGTCGGATAAAGACATTCAACATTTGTTTCTTCTACTATCAATTCTAGTGTGTGCTAATTGTAATAGGATTAAACTTGTCTTGTCGAATAGACACACACAGCACAGTAATCATTATGTTTGCGTTATAAGTTTTTCTGTTTAATAGTCAAAATATTTTCTCTCGTTGGATGAAGACATACAGCAGTAGCTTGTCAATTCTGTATTTCTCCTAATTGCATTCTGTAGCTCTATCGAACCTCTTTTGCCTTGTCGGACAGTAACATACAGCGTTTGCCTATCCTACATTCAATTCTATATTTTTGCATGCTAATTGCAATCGAAAAAATATTACCTTCTCCTTACCGCACCATCCTTCTACGGCTCCCTCCTCAATCGAAAAGGGTAAAAACTTATGCGACGAGAACAATAGGATAACGCTATATGAGTTTAATAACGTGAGTATGTGACGTTCAATTCTATTTGTGTAGGAAGGCATCTGTCCGTAGGAAGAGGGATTGAGCTAACCTCAGTAAATGTAAGGAGGAAGAGTTGGCCTTTTCCCAGGAACAGTGGCCATTTTGCTAGAAAGAGGAGCCCTTTTGTTAGGAGGAGGAAGCCCTTTTAGCCTTTAGCCAAACAGATAATGAAGAGAAACACTTTTGCCCTTTTGCAATTTTGCTATACGGAAGAGGAGGAGGAGGGCGGCTGTTTCCCGTGCCCTTTTGCTATACGGATAAGGGGGAGGAGGAGGGCGGCTGTTTCCCGTACCCTTTTGCTATACGGATAAGGGGGAGGAGGAGGGTGGCTGTGTCCCGTGCCATTTTGTCTTTTGCTATACAGATGAGGAGGAGGAGGGCGGCTGTGTCCCGTCGGAGGAGGAGGAGGCTATAAGAGCCCATGTATAGCCGCCATCTTGTGCAATCCCGCATGGCCGTCATCTCTCTCTATAAGAGCCCATGTATAGCCGCCATCTCTCTCAATAAGAGCATATGTATAGCCGCCATTTTGTGCAATCGCCTATGACCGGCATCTTTCTCTATAAGAGCCCATGTATAACCGCCATCTTGTGCAATCGCCTATGACCGGCATCATTCTCTATAAGAGCCCATGTATAACCGCCATCTTGCGCAATCGTCCATAGCCGTCATCTTTCTCTGTAAGAGTCTATGTATAGCTGCCATCTTGCGCAAGCGCCCCTGGGTAGTCTTATAATGCCTATGTATAACCGGCATCTTCCACAGTAACCTCTAACCCAGGTTCTAGGAATTAGTCTCATAAGAACCTGTGTATAGCCACCATTTTGTGAAATTCACGTCGGGAAGGGCACCTGGCCGTGAAACTATAGTCATGTGTAGTTAGACTCCTCCATGTAGTTACTTGTACTCTCTTATGCGATTCTACATTGCCCTACTACATAAGATAGCGTCGCGAGAATCTTCATTGTCCTACTACTCAAGATAGCTTCGGGAAGGGTATCTCGCCGTAAAACTACGTCCTTTAATGTTAAGCCCCTCCAAGATAACGACTGTCTACGCCAGGAAGAGCATCTAGCCGTAAAACTAAGGTTAGGCCCCTCCATGAGGTCAGGCTTGTTCTCTTAGGCGTCGGGAAGGGCAACTACCTGTTAAAGTGTAGTTAGGCTCCCTCAAGATGACGACTGTGTTGTTAGGCTCACTCTCTTATGCTAAATCCGCAAAATCGCAATTGTACCCCTAATATACCAGGGGTAATTGACCCCTAGTAGGGGAGCAATGCTGGTTCTAACCCAAGGGGAGACCCTCCGTGGTTGTGGGACCGGCTTAGCTCCTCTATTTGCGATTGTGGAATTTCTCTGGAGATGAACCAAGGACCGATCATCGTGTGTCGTTCCTTCATTCAAACCCAGCCATCTTCTGTGTGAGGTGAGAGCACCCTGTCCAACCGAGAGAGTGTGCTCATTCACGTTGAATGGTGTGCGTTATCCTGAAATAAATTAGAGTAATACAGCAAACGGTGAGCGATTTTTGAAACTAACAATTGTTAAATTTCTCTTTTGAACTTAACCTAATATGTGTCGTATTGCCGTTACAAGTGCTTTAGGCATCCCAGCCATTAGGTCAGAGGCATCCTGAGTTGGAGTTTACTTGAGGTGGGCTTGCTCCTTCTCTACCCAACAGCATGTTGTGACCAGTTTCCGACTGTTTCCAGACAAACCGCACTGTACCAAATGCCATCACTTCGAGGCCTAATTATATATTTGATTCATTTTCATACCATAATATTTTAAATTTCATAACCATTTTATACGCACAGGATGAGATGGGTATCTCCCTATGGTAATGGAACAGACCATACTACCAGCAACTCTACGCCGAGTGTCGGGTAGTGGAAAATAATCCGACTCCCTGACAGAGTGGTTGAACTATTCTGCGTGGAGGAATTTCCACTAAGTTTGATTACAAGGCATCTGACTTTCCGTTTCAGGAGAACCTTACAAACAATGTAATCCTACTCCTCACTATGTTTAAGGGTGAGAAAATACCTTTACAGACAGATGAACTGGATATACACCTCGCCAGTCACGTAGGATTTAGCAGGCAAGGGAAAATCTTCTAAGTATTCCCCCAGCAGTGTGTTTCGTGATGTAAATTTGGCTACCTGCCATGTATAGCACAAGTTGAAGCCAAGTGATTTAAGTACTAGTGTGACAGCTGGGCGAGCATGAGAGGGGATGCTGTGAACGCAACGTTACCGATGTAGTGAAGCGCAACGGTCATAGCCAGCTGTTAACACTATGAAAAAAATTTACTGTAAAAATACACTTCTAAAAGCAGTGATTCTAAGTCATCATATTAAACAATGAATACCCAGTTCAGATGTGATCTCACAATGCAATTAAGTTGCCAGCAGAGTAGAACTCTCTACCATTGTGCACTGAACTATCATGTTCAGAGATTGAATCGCTATTCCTGTCACTACCAACATGTATGATGAGTTCTCCGAGCTACACATTCCTCATCCAGTACTCAACTCTTAACTTGTATGCAAGTTCATACTCATTCCGTTCCTCACTTGTAACGGCTGCAAAAGCACTGTGATGATGCACTTTTTATCCCTGAGTACCTGGTACATATTTGTGTCAGCAATTAGTTGCTTCACAATACTCCAATATGTCATTAGCTAGTTCTCTTAATTCGTATTTATTGCCAGATGTTGAAGGTACTTCATTAATCTGATGGGTGTAGTACAACACGTTGTCACACTTGATATGTTTGGTACCAACTTCAAGTCATGAAGTTATATACCTTCATTTCATCATGGTAATAACATTTCGTTTTCGATTTGAACATGCAGAGTTCTCACTACCTGCATATCACCTGCACTGTCCAAAGATAGAAGGTCTAGTGAATTATACTCCCAAAACTTCATTACAGTATAGGATGGACGGAAAAACGTTTCATCTAAAAAAAGGACCGATCTCTTGTCTTTCTCTGCTAAAGTTCTCAAGTACACCAATCTCTTAAGCAGAATTTAGTTTCTTCCATGTTCTTCACACTTATTAAATTTAAAGCCTATTGAAAGCAATACTTACCTCAGACGTTTGCGACTCGCCTTGTAATACAGCAATCTTGAAACGAAATGATTCTGGATCCACCTTATTCAACAAACCAAACCAAACCAAACCCCATGGCACTACAGCCCTTGAAGGGCCTTGGCCTACCAAGCGACCGCTGCTCAGCCCGAAGGCCTGCAGATTACGAGGTGTCGTGTGGTCAACACGACGAATCCTCTCGGCCGTTATTCTTGGCTTTCCAGACCGGGGCCGCTATCTCACCGTCAGATAGCTCCTCAATTCTAATCACGCAGGCTGAGTGGACCTCGAACCAGCCCTCAGGTCCATGTAAAAATCCCTGACCTGGCCGGGAATCGAACCCGGGGCCTCCGGGTAAGAGGCAGGCACGCTACCCCTACACCACGGGGGCCGGCCACCTTATTCAACACCAATGCGTATACTGTTGTCAATACAGGACAGCGAATATGAGATTTATAAACTGCAGATCGCCTAATTCCGTCTGATGATGCACTTACCTGTATCATCTAGTAAGTTTTCATTATTCACTGCTCCATTTTACCCAGAGTGGATAGCTTCATCCCATTATCACCTCCCTTCTGATTTTCTTAATAAATGTCTGATGTTTCCTTACCAATGAAGCTCGTTTACTTGCTTGAAAGAAACGCAAGCTAAAGGAAATTGCACTCTTTTCTAAACCACGAAAAGCAATTACATTCCCTATGAACAACCTTGTTTTAGGACTTACCATCACCTAACATACGGAGACAATACACTTCCGAAGAAATACAATACATTAAATCAACGGCGTCAGCTAAAATATCGCACAAGACAGTTCAACATTCGGCATGCAAAAGCAGACTGCACAGCTAATTAGGCACCTTTCCCGCCAGTACATACCTCGTTCTTACCAAGCTGTGCACAGTACGGACGAGAATTTCTTTTCGTCGAGAGTCTAGAGAAAAATGGCTAAAATGTGGAGAATCTCAAAGCATCTCCAAATAAATGTAATGGTGCCACATTCCCTTGAGCACCTTTGCGAATTGCAACAAAATGTTGGTGTTAGAACTTCTAGTTCAAAGTGCGGCATTTGAGTTATTTTAAACAACGGCATTTTTTGTTGATCTGTCCTGGAACACTTGGATTATTTCTTTTGATCTTATATTTAAGTTTATATGAACACATAAAGGAATGACATAGAATAGAACTTACTTTAGATGATCGTTAGAAATGAACACAAAAATAAAAATCAAACTTTCGCAATGGTTTCATGGGCTGTGAATTAGTGGAACATCCTTTTACATTATTTTAAAGACGTAATATTTATTATGAATTGTAAATTTCTCGAACATATGCAATGGTAATTACTTAGTATGTACTTTTTAGAAAATGGAAATTGCAACACCATGAAGGCATAGAGTCGTTTGTGTTGATTTTCAAGATATGGAACGATGCCATGTAGGTATGTAACCGATTAAAGTTTCAGACCCATTGGATTGTTGCTACAAGTCTCCCCACGTGATTGGTCGCGGAGGAATCAACTCCAGTATACGGACTCTGGTGTGGCGTAGTTGAGTTTCAGTCTGTGCAGTGAAGTGTTCCCCGTAAAACATGCCTCGACGTCAGAGAAGAGCACGCTATCAACAACCGTCGCCGTTTGAGAGGGCTCGGATAATTGGGCTGTGTGAGGCTGGATTATCGCTAAGGACTGTCGCTGCACGTGTTGGCCGACAGGCATCTACAGTACAACGTGTATGGCAGCAGTGGTCAAATGAATGTACCTACACTCGCAGACCTGGCACAGGCCCAGTGCGACAGACAACTGTGAGAGAGGATCGCCGCATCATTCGGATGGCCCGGATGGAACCCCATGGAACAGCAGCGCGAATTCGAGCAGCTGTTGCACCCCACGTTACACAACAAACAGTTGGTAATCGCCTGCGTGCAGCTGGCTTACGAGCCCGTGTCCCTGCATAAGGTGTTCCATTGACCCCACAACAGCGACGTGTAAGGCTGGCCTGGTGTCGAGAAAGATCGACGTGGGTCGACGAATGGCATAGGGTCGTCTTTAGTGATGAATCGCGCTTCTGTCTTGCCCGCAATGATCGCCGGAATCGTGTGCGCCGACGTACCGGGGAGAGGGGCCGCCCAGATCTTATTGTCGAGAGGCACACAGGGCCAACACCAAGCAGTATGGTCTGGGGAGCTATTGGCTTTAATGTGAAATCACAATTAGTGCTTGTTGAGGGCACTATGACTGCTCGACAGTACGTTGATAGGGTACTCAATCCAGTGGTTGTCCCTATGATAACGAACATTGCTAATGGGATGATTCAGAAGGACAATGCCCGGGTTCACACTGCACGCATCTCCAGAGAAGCTCTCCACGACATCACAACCTTAGAATGGCCCGCCAGATCCCCGGACCACAGTCCTATTGAGCATGTGTGGAACATGATGGGTCGACAACTGGACAACCGTCCTCAGCCACCCACAACTCTGGAACGACATACCCGTGCAGTGCAGCAAGCATGGTTCGCAATTCTTCAGGAAGCGATCCATGCTTCGAGGAATTCGTCAATGTATTGCAGCTCGTGGTAGGCACATCCTGTATTGATTGTTGTCCAAACTTGCGGTCAGAAGGACCTGAAAGTGTAATAATCGAATCACAACCGAACACTCGTCCTGCATGTGCAATTGCAGCAATGTATCACCACTCCTTCTGGGTGTTGCAATTTCCATTTTCTTCAGTGAATTTCTGGAGCAGATGTCATAAAATCAGATGTCCGCTTCACACTCGCTCGAAGATACTCCCACTATCCCCCATTTATTGTAAATAATTCACTTTACAGATGTACACAGTGAGCAACATAAACATTGAATCATACAATAATGTTGACTGGACGAATCAGGCAACGTGATCTTGCTGCGACTACCAGAGTCAAGTTTTGTCTGTCATAAACGTGTTAGATTGTTAATAACGTAAATCTAAATACAGGATGTAATGAAAGTAACATGAACATACACTTCTTTAACATGGCATTGCAGTTTATTTTCTGGGTTATCCCTGAAATATTCAAGGGCCCATGATTTCCTCTTGGTAGCTATCATATGCACTCTAAGAACTGCATCGCAGTCAAATGATTAGGCTTAAATTAAATGACTGACTTTTACTCGTAGGTTAAGTGTGATGTTGCAAACCTACTTACAGCTCGTTAGTGTATCATTCCCCGTGAATAGAAGGCCAAACTTCCATTCACGACACAACCTATTGTACCGTTGCGCACGCCGTCAAAGCCTGTTGTTCTCAGTGTGCCACGTAACTGTGGTGTAACGTGCGTGCTTATGTCCTCGAGAGCCTCATGAGGCATGCTTTTGTGAGAAAAAGCATTGAGAGGTTCTCGAGAAACTTGAGAGATGTCCTCTTGTTTCCTATCCCTAGAGCATAGTGACAAAGCATGGAACTAGAGCTATTCAATACTGGCTTAACGGAAACGTCTCCCATGAGACCTGGGTGAGCACTGACCTGCGTTCACCGTTCGACAACATTGGGCAATCTTCCCTTTTATTGGCTTGTGACGGTACACTCCCCTGTGCAGATTAGAAAGCTATTGGTCTTGGATGACTAGGGCCAAAAGAGCAGGTAAGTTATCGAGAAGTTTTCATTTCCCAGAAGTTTCACTTGGAGTTGCTGAGGTCTAGATGAGGAGGTACAGGCCTCACATGTGCTACTGGTGACTTGATCCGGCATGTGGAATGCGGTATCAAGAGTTTTAGTTCACGCTGGAAAGCAGAGCCTCCAAGAGTAAGAGCTGTTTCATGAGAAGGTAGACATTTGTGGCTTCCCCAGAACACATTAGCCATATTGAGACACAACACATCGCAAGGGAAACATTCCTCTACACGATCATGATCGTGTTGATCACCAGTCATATCAGTGCAGAAGTATGGAAAATCACAGACGTTGATCTGAAAAAGCAAAGGGGGTTTGGCTAGGACTGAGAAAGGAGAATGCCTCATACATTTTGTGATTTAGACAATAACACTCTTTCAATTCATGTTTATTACTATTAATTTGCAACATATAAAAGAAAGAGAAGAAAAATTCTACTCATGACATCTCTAAAATACAAAATGAACTAAGATTAGCACAAAATCACATAATCTCTGTGTCACAAAACAATCAAGATCTCGCAACTTAATTGCAGAAAACATAACACATCTCGTTCCATAAGCTGTAAACAATTTCTTTCTTGAGGAAACCACTTTTCATTGCTCAGAATTTAAATCCAGACCTCCTCGATAACAAACCAATGGCAATGTTATCCAGAAATCATGCCCGACTAAAATGATATTGTAAATGTTATTTAAACACCACTACTAAGTATGTTTTAGATTCACACAATATACTATTCCTCATTCAATTCTGAAGAGCTCGAAATAAATACCCTACACAGGGTGGCGCAAAAGTCACTGGACACTGATTTAAACAAAAGATTGAATTTATGATTCATTACAAATACAAACAATGCTAACTGTATTCTGTCTGCATGAATACATCTTTGAAGTCTTTGGAGCATTTACATACTGTATGGCATAGTGTTGTATCACTGTCGAAATCATGAAATGCGTCGTGTATGCAGTCTTATTTCAGCAATGGTCCGAGGATTTATAAAATAAACAGAGTCCTTGACGACATCACGTAGGAAAAAATCCATGCACGTGATATCTGGTGAACGTGGAGGTATGTCACCCTTCGACCAATCACATTTCTTTGGAATGTTTCATTTAAATAATCGCGAACGGCAGTGGCATAATGTGGTGGTGCCCCATCACGTTGAAAGTAATTTTCTTGAAAGTTTTCAGCACATGCTGTAAGTCCTGGTAACAGATAATTTTGAAGCATGTCCTAATAGCCTACTTATCCACTGTAACTGTTCCGTCAAAAAATATGGTCCAAATACGCCAAATAGTGATATTGCCCCCAGACACTCACACCAGGTTGATTTACTTGTTCTTCTAAGAAAAGATGCTTATTCTCAGTATACCAGTACGTGCATTTATGTCCGTTAACTTAAAATTGGCCTCATCAGACTACAAAATGCTATTGAATGGGTTAGGATCATCTTTTTGTTCGCCAAGCATCAATTCACAAAATTTAAGACGATATGAATCGTCTTCCAGTAACCCATGTCGTAAACGTGGTATGTTAATTTCAAACTTCTGTTTGTGTAACATTCTTTGCACTGAAGTTCGTGATAAAACCAGCTCACTTGCTAATCGTCTGGTTGATTTTCGCGGACTTTGGGTCACAGCTAAACTTACACGTAATTCATTTTCCTCAACTGTGACTGTTCTTGGGCGGTCAGATCCTGGTGCATCCATAACAGATCCATGTACTTCAAAACTATTTCGTACGTCGTAAACTGTTTGTCTAGACGGTGGTTTTGATCTAAAGTGTTGTCCCCGTTCATTAACAACTGCAGTAGCACCACTTTTGAAAATGACAAAATTAAACCAAGGTTAGTTGGTAAATCACATCAATGCACATCATATTATTAGAAAAACACAAATTAAATACGACAATGAAATAACATTTCCAACAAATATACATTCACCAACCTAGTCATACTTGAAACATACAATTAAATGTGTACTTATAAGAAAATCATTATTATTGATAAATAATTTGCTAACACCTTAATGCACATTTCAATCATCGTTTTGAAATTCATACTGCAATGACACTTATCAATGTAACATGCACTGCTCTCAGTTAACAGAAATCCTAACAGTAGCACTGCCTCTCTTTGATTCTGTAACTTAGGAAATTCTGGTTTGTAACTGTCACTAATTAACACATGGAAAAGTCTGAACACTTTACAACACAGGACACTTCAAATCACCTCTCTACACTACTTTAAAATACATCATCATTTCCCTGTCACTATTCACAAACAATTTCTTTTTAGCCTGCAACATTTTAATGCAGACATCACACTTTTAATATATTTCGATCACTTGCAAACTGGCGTAGCTGGCAGTGCAGACTGAAATCCATTGTTTTAAGAGGAACTGTGATGTGAACTACTTCTTATAATGCAGGCTCTAATACATCTAAATTATCAATAATTGCATCATGGCTATTGAGAGGGACATTGTGAGCAAAGTCTTTCACAGAAAATTCATCAAGTTTTGCTGACCTCATCTTCAATACACCTAACAGTTTGATCTTTCTTTCAGACTCAAGAATTCATTCCACAGAGGCATTAGAAGTGCAACCACTCAGTATTCTATAGACACCAAATCTTCCCTCTGAACTGTCTGTCTGCAATTTTGTAGTAAACACATAAGACCAGTGGAAATTATTGAAAATATGTTTATACGGTTCTACCACTGTGGTAAGTATATGTATCAAAGTAGAGTATATTTCACTTGTCAATCTTCCTTCTGTTTATGACATGTGCCTAAGTCTACCTATATATATGTTTTAAACATGTAAGGAATGAAAGGTTCATGTTACCAGGGCCAGTAATTGGACTAGCATCTTCATTTCTGGTATATGTACCTTTCATGGGATGCTGTATATTACAGACTGACTTAATTTTAGGAACTGGATTGAGCTATTAGAAACATCCACACCTCGACTTTTAAGCAATTACAAATCAGCAACATTCTTATGATCAAAGACTTAACTGCTAATGGCACATTCTGTCTCTATTGTTGTTGGATACAGAGCCTTCCCAGATAAATTTGGAGCCATGTTTAGTTACAATCTCTTCTCTGAACGAAACAACTGTTTAAGGTCTGAAAATTTGGCCTGGGTAGTTATAATTTACAGACTGATTCTGTACCAACATCAACACCGACCACTTCACTTAAAACACCAAATGTCTTGTCAACGTTTGGTATAATCAGCAGTTCTGGAGAGTATCTTATCTGATTAATTACGGAGAGCTCTAACTGTTCTGGGACAAATTTTATTTTACCAATTCTCTCTGCATTAAACTCACAGTCTACCTCAGGTGCATTTTTCAAAAGGTTCATAGAAAGAATCATCAGAATAACTTGTGAAATGACTTAGGAAAGTGTAAAACTTCGTCCATCTGTCATATTTCCGGTCTTCACAAGCACTAAAATGCTCTGTAGGCAAACACACATTTTTGTGAAACATTTGAACTGCAAATTAACTTGAAACTTTAAATCTCAATGTTGGACCCCTAATACATGACTCATCATCCACCTTCACAAACAATGCATAATCTTCCTTCACTATTCCATTGAATGGTTCAACGAATTTCTTCTGAACTTCACAGATGAAGGAGGTAAAATCTGTAAAATTGTCACATTCACTTAATGAAATAACGTCTAAATACTAAAAACACCGCAACACATTAAAATATCTAGATAACCGATAAATGGACACTGCAACACTATTTAACACATACAAATATTCGGTGGAAAACAAACCAAAACCAAACTACATGGCACTACAGCCCATGAAGGGCCTTGGCCTACCAAGCGACGGCTGCTCAGCTCGAAGGCCTGCAGATTGCGAGGTGTCGTGTGGTCAGCACGAGGAATCCTCTCGGCCATTATTCTTGGCTTTCAAGACCCATTCGGTGGAATATAAAAATCACGAATTCCAGTAGCAAGATAACCTCAACCAACCACACATGTGAGCGGTACAAACCGAACTGAATGTAAACACGCCCCACACGCCGTCTACACGTGGCCCAATGTGACAGCCATTTTGTCACGCATCTATATATGGATTCCGGTCTGATAATATTGTAGTTGGTCTGGGTTCATACGTAAAGAGAAACTGACAATCCTTTCCAACATACGATAAGTCAAAGACGCCAAAATTTGGTTGTTTGATATGATAGACAACGTGAAGAGGCTGGGTGGTGCGCATGCAGACGTAGAAGTATCGCACGATTGAATTTACCGAAAAGTGTTTCTTATTTATAAAATAAGGAGCAACATAATAAATATAAGAGATCGGTCCAACTCTTTGGCTGAATGGTCAGCGTTGAGGCCTTCAATTCGGAGGGTCCCGGCTTCCAATACCGGCAGGGTCACGATTTTAACTGCTTCTGGCTCGGAGACTGGGTGTTTGTCCCAACACTCTCCTCTTCATATTTATGCAACACTACCAACACGCAATAGTGATTACATACCATCACGTAGGCTTGGCGTCGGGATGAACATCAGATCGTAAAACAGAGTCAACTCCATATGTGAGACACATCTCGCACCCACGACCCCACTGCTGTGGGAAAAGCGGTAGAATATAACAGATCCATGCCATGGATACAATTGACTTATATTAAATTATCGACAAGAAGCACCAGCAGCCTCAGAAACATATAAAGAGAATACACAATTATGTAACATAAGTTGCGCGCACTTGGTACGATCTCAAAATTGACCGTCTTCCTTTCTCCTTGCCAGGATGACGATGAAGTGTTGTAACTGCACGTACAGTATTTTATAATTATTCAAGATAGTTCACTTACATAGCCTACTAAGTACTGTTCATTTGCTAATTAAATATTTCATGAAGTTCATATTTTCTCGTTGTGAGAACGTCGAACATTTTCTTCAGTAAATTGGACTTAGCTATGAAGCATGGTTCATTTTCCACCGCGCCATAGAGAAGCACTGTTTCTCTTGTATTCCGAGACGGAAGTGCGCTGTGTCGACACACGGCTGTGTCGCATCGAATATTTCGAAACAGTCAACAGTGATATTTGGCCCAGATCTACTGTTAAAACTGTATTTAAATCCACACGAGGCGGAATAATTCAGGCTCATCGCATTCTATGTTGTACATATATAATCACAATATAAAACTAGCAACGATTCTTCTTCTTCTTCTACAATATCCTCATCGCATGTCGGCTGTCATCACGGCGATCGACTCTTGTTCTCAGCAAGTCGGAAAAGTGTGGTGGAACGTAGCCCACAACATTCTCGTAGATTATGTACGCAAGATTTTCTCCTTTTTGCCCTACTCCTCTTTACTTAAATGTCATCTATAAGATAAACTGAAGGAGGTCACTTATTCATTTGAGCCAGTCCCATAATACAGTAAAAATTACAAGAAACATGATACATATTACAGTGGTGCTGCCTAGTGCCAGATACTAGCACTAGTATCATGTGGATGTTTTTCTTTACGTTGTCCTTGGACCTCCCAATTCTGTTTAAAGACTTCCATGTCGTCCAGGACTCTTCGTAGTAACAGAGCAGCTTCTGTTCAAGTTTCTCAAGTTCCAAGCGATCTGGGAATTTGCGGTTCCTGGTTCAAACATGGTTTCATTTGGATCTGCAAGTAGACAAGGTGATGTCTATGGAGAGGGCGAACTGTACCTCTCCACATTCGCGGCTACTTCACGTCGAGTGTCAAATGGAGCTATTCCCGCAAGGCAGTGCAACATACTTGTTCGGGTTGGTTTTAGATACCCTGTGATCAGTCAGAAAGCTTCTACGAGTGCAACGTAGAACTTCTTGGCATGTACAGATTTATACCATACAGCTGTGGCACTGTTTCTGGATGAGCGGCCCAATCTGATCATGTCAAAGCATTGTGAGAGGACTTTTGCCTCGGTGTTGGAGCAGTGATGAGTGCAAAGCTTGACCTCAGATACTTAGGCGTATCACTGTGTTCCAGTACATTTCCCAATCACTTCACCTCCAACTTTCAGTATTCCCCACGCGAAAAGCATATGTCTGGTTCTTTGATGGATTTGGTTTGAAATTATTATTCCCTAAACGTATAAACCACCACACTACCTCACAATTTCCAGTGATATGACCAAAGTACTCTACTTTCTGATAGTGTACGTGACCTCCAGCTTGGAGTACTGTAGCCCCACATCTCGAAGCATGGTGTGCAGGCGTCAGCAACATAAAGTAAGCTGGACGAGGTAGCCGTGCGGTTATGGGCACGCGGCTGTGAGCCTGCATCCAGGAGGTAGTGGGTTCGAACTCCACTGTCAGCAGCCCTGAATATGGTTTTCTGTAGATTCCCATTGTTACATCGGACAAATGCTGGGGCTGTACCTTACGAAGGCCACTGCCGATTGCTTCCCACACACAGGCCTTTCCTATCCCATCGTCGCGACGTAAAGCAAATAGCAAAACTACCATAAAATAAGACAGGACATACACAACACTGAAGTAAACAGGAACAGAGAAAATGAAGTCCCTGTGACACGGGATTTAAATCATTATCATGAATGCAGTCCTTGGGAACTAGTTTCAACAGGACTGCTCATGCTGTGATCAAGTACGCTGGTGAGAGACCTAAAGCACTGCACATGCTCCAGTGATGTGTCAGGTACTGTCAACTTTATAGGTTGAATGGCATGTTTTCTTACGGTCACGTAGTATTTTTCGTGTTTAAACTCAGAAATTTTTTGACCAATCAATTTGCTAATATCTGTGGATCTACATCACTTACTGCAAACAGAAAAGTATCATATGCATATTGCAGATTATTTATTACGATTCAATGGGATGGGTTTAAAGTAATTGTTGAGGAATGTGAAAATAGGGTTGTACCTTTAAAGGTGGTAAGGAATGGTAAAGATCCCCTATATTATAACGGGGAAATAAAGAGACTAAGAAGGAGGTGCAGGTTGGAAAGAAATAGAGTAAGAAATGGCTGTGGAAGTAAGGAGAAATTGAAGGAACTTACTAGGAAATTGAATCTAGCAAAGAAGTCAGCTAAGGATAACATGATGGCAAGCATAATTGGTGGCCATACTAATTTTAGTGAAAAATGGAAGAGTATGTTTAGGTACTTTAAGGCAGAAACAGGTTCCAAGCAGGACATTCCAGGAATCATTAATGAACAAGGGGAGTGTGTATGCGAGGATCTTCAAAAGGCAGAAGTATTCAGTCAACAGTATGTAAGGATTGTTGGTTACAAGGATAATGTCCACATAGAGAAGGTGACTAATACTAAAGAAGTATTAAAATTACCTATGACAGCAGTGACATTTACAGTAAGATACAAAAGTTGAAAACTAGAAAAGCAGCTGGAATTGATAAGGTTTCGGGGGATATACTAAAGACAATGGGTTGGGATATAGTACCATATCTGAAGTACTTATTTGATTATTGTTTGCATGAAGGAACTTTACCAAATGAACGGAGAGTTGCTATAGTAGCCCCTGCATATAAAGGAAAGGGTGATAGACATAAAGCTGAAAATTACAGGCCAGTCAGTTTGACATGCATTGTACGTAAGCTTTGGGAAAGCATTCTTTTTGATTATATTAGACATGTTTGCAAAATTAATTACTGGTTTGATAGAAGTTTGGCATTTGATAGGGTAGATCATGGGAGACTACTGGCAAAAATGAGTGCAATTGGACTTTACAAAAGAGTGACTGAATGGGTGGCTCTGTTTCTAGAAAATAGAACTCAGAGAATTAGAGTAGGTGAAGCTTTATCTATCCCTGTAAAAATTAAGAGGGGAATTCCTCAAGGCAGAATTATTGGACCTTTATGTTTTCTTGTATATATCAATGATATGTGTAAAGAAGTGGAATCAGAGATAAGGCTTTTCGCAGATGATGTTATTCTGTACAGAGTAATAAATAAGTTACAAGATTGTGAGCAACTGCAAAATGACCTCGATAATGTTGAGAGGTGGACAGTAGGCAATGGTATGATGATAAACGGGGATAAAAGTCAGGTTGTGAGTTTCACAAATAGGAAAAGTCCTCTCGGTTTTAATTACTGCGTTGATGGGGGTGAAAGTTCCCTTTGGGGATCATTGTAAAAATCCAGGTATTAATATAAGGAAAGATCTTCATTGGGGTAATCTCATAAATGGAATTGTAAATAAAGGGCATAGATCTCTGCACATGGTTATGATAGTATTTAGGGGTTGTAGTAAGGATGTAAAGGAGAGAGCATATTTGTCTCTGGTGAGACACCAACTAGAGTATGGTTCCAGTATATGGGACCCTTACAAGGATTACTTGATTCAGGAACTGGAAAAAATCCAAAGAAAAGCAACTCGATTTGTTCTGGGCGATTTCCGACAAAAGAGTAGCGTTACAAAAATGTTGCAAAGTTTGGGCCGGGAAGACTTGGGAGAAAGGGGACGAGCTGCTCGACTACGTGGTATGTTCCGAGCTGTCAGTGGAGAGATGCGTGGGAGGACATCAGTAGACGAATAAGTCTGGATGGTATCTTTAAAGGTAGGAAAGACCAAATATGAAGAAAAAGTTGGAATTCAAGAGGACAAATTGGGGCAAATATTCGTTTATAGGAAGGGGAGTTAGGGATTGAAATAACTTACCAAGGGAGATGTTTCTTTGAAATCATTTAAGAAAAGGCTACGAAAACAACAGATAGGGAATCTGCCCTAAATGCAGATCAGTAGTGATGATATCCTAGCAGTGCTTAAGATGATGTTGATGTTTGTTGTTTAAAGGGGCCTAACATCGAGGTCACCGGCCCCTAATAGTACGAAACGAGACGATATGAATAATGACAAATGAAAAGTCCAAAATCCTCCAGTGACCAAAATTCACAGCGTGAGGACGAAGAATGAATGGATATGAATTTAAAACGATCAGTGGATCCGACCCATAGTGCCTCACATGCACAGAAGCTGGCACAAGGGATTGCTTCTATAGCACGATGCTGAATCGATCATGTTTATAGTCGAAACGGTTCCAAAATCCAGGTCATCGGCCCCTCATAATGGTATTTATCGTTAGGAAAGTAGAATCATGCTATGTGTCATGTTGCGGTACTAATTACAGTAAAAGTAGCGTAGACTCGCGGTATTCCAAACATTATGGTACTATTCACAGTAGTGCAATGCGCACATGTAACACAGACTTATGGTGTTTCGCACATTGCGGCGCTACTTACAGGCAACGCAAACCTATAAAGGCAACGCAAAGCTATGCCGTTCCTCACGTAAATGGACTAATCACACGGACTCGTACTCTCCCGTGGTATTCCTCATAAAGGGGGACTTTGCATAGGTAAGGCAGAACCATGGTGTCGCTAATCCCATGGTGTTGCTCATTTAGGGATACGAATCACATGTACTGTAGGACACACATTCCGATTCACACACTGTCGCTACTAATCACAAACCTATTGCGTACCTAACATAGTGGTACTACGCGCAAGTAAGTGCGACCCATGGTGTTCCCTGCGTGATGGTAATAATTACAAGTAGTCTCACGGTTCTAATTTGATAATTCCTTGGTCGCCCCTTTAGTCGCCTCTTACGACAGGCAGGGGATACCGTGGGTGTATTCTTCGTCTGCGTCCTCCACCCACAGGGGCTCACCCTTTCACAGTAGATATTGAAGAGGAGTGGAGTTATAACACAGGTGTTGTTGGTGTTATCAACCTTAACAGATGAGGACTGACTTTAATGTAGGTTGGCAACGTCCAGGCCAATATCATACAGTATAGTGTATTTAAGAGGTAACTAAAAGGCCTCTGGACAACTGGAAAGAAAGCAACACCAAGATGAATCAGTCTCTTCTGTCTGCCATGAACATAGATACCTTGATCATGACCAAGGGTTTCTAGTTTAATATGGAATCCTCAGCTTTTTTGCCATTTGCTTTACGTCGCATCGACACGGATAGGTCTTATGGCACGGTGGGATAGGAAAGGCCTAGGAGTGGGAAGGAAGCCGCCGTGGCGATCATGAAGGTACAGCCCCAGCATTTGCCTGGTGTGAAGATGGGAAAACACGGAAAACCATCTTCATGGCTGCTGACTGTGGGGTTCGAACCCACTATCTCCCGGACGCAAGCTCACAGCCGCGCGCACCTAACCGCATGGCCAACTCGCCCGGTAGGATGTGGAATCCGAACCAGAAGGATGTCTCCTTCATTTCATAACTCCCACATTCCGTGGCCCGAACTGCAACCGCAGCCAGCTCAGCGGCAGTGATACGAGGCAGTCATGCCGCCTGATCTTAGGTCAGCAATAATCTTATGATAGAAACACCGGTCTTGGTCGAAATGGGCCTGTACTTTGTGTCGAACTTAGATCTCATCATCTAAGGCAACTTTTGGGCGGTCCAATGACAGAGAACACTAGCAAAGGAGATGTGGAGCTACAGGCAAGAGACCAAGAGAATATACATCTCTGGGTAAATGTGTTGTAAGGAAGATGTTTTAAGATGTCCTTGCTGATGCTCCTAATGATCGAGAGTTTGCTCAAGGCTTTGAGACTGTCGTTGAGTCTTTCACGGCCGGTGTCTTCGCTGTATGCCGTGCTCGTATTGCTTTAGTAGCTGCCAATGTTGCGCAGCATTCCCACGAATTCGCCTGGTATGAAGGTCAGTAGCGTACTCAAGGTGTGGCATCCAGTAAATGGAGGAGTAACCCGAAGTGGCATGAAATTTATCTGAAAGGAAATATAAAACACTTTTTGGTGTAGCTCCGAAGATGTAGCAGATGGGAACTGCCATGAAAGTGAGGATCTGGCGACGCTTAAGGCTGACGTGTTGAATAGACGTGTTCCTACCAGCTGGGCTCAGCTTACCTCACCTGTACGTTAAGTATAACAGAGGAAGGACTGTTTACAACTCGACCATGTGTAGGTACTTCAAACTGCACTCAACATATAACAGAAATCTCCTGAGATGTATAGTGATTACCTTCCTCATGACGGAACTACAACGGGTGTAACAATTAGCCAAGTGTAATTTATCTCTTCGTGGTGTGATGATGATGATTATTATTGTTGTTCTAAAGGGGCCTAGAATCTAGGTCATCGGCCTCTAATGGTACGAAATGTAACAATGTTCAAGTCCAAGAATTCATCCAACGACCACAATTCAATCTTGATTATGAATAATGAATGGATGAATATGAATGTAATATTATCAGCCGATCCAGCTCACAGTATTAAAATTTACAAATAATACCAAATCAATAGTCCGACTACAATTGAAAACACGACGACGAACAATGATTATGAACTTAAAACAATGGTATGTACTGACCATGGGGCTGCTTCCAAAGCACATCCCTGAATAGATGATATTTTTGTTGAAAATACAAGCCAACGGCCCCTCATAAAGGTACGTATCGCTAATAAAGCAGAACCATGGTATTTACACATGACGGTACTACTGATAGGTACTGTACTGCGCAGGCCTCTGGTGTTCTTCATATAAGGGCACCACTCACACGCAACGCGTTCCTAACATCACAGGGACCCGTCCTATACCTTGGTGTTCCTAACAGAGTGGGTACTAATCACAGGTAAAGCCCAGACACGTGGTGTTTCTCGGAACGCAAGCCCATGGTGTTCGTCACATAGTTGTACATATCTCAGGGACCCGTACTATCCCGTGGTGTTCCTCAAATAGTGGGTACTAATGATAACTAAAGCCCAGACCCAAGTTATTTCTCGGAACGCAAACCAATAGGTTTCCCTATAGTCAAAATTCAGCATCCCTTGGACTCGCCCACACGCACAGAGGTTTGTGTGTTTTGTCGCGAGAGAGAAATTTTATTTCGCTCAAGTCGGCGGGCAAACCGCGTAGGACTCCCCCTATCCGCCACCAGGGACGCGCCATGTGGGATTTATCACGACAGCGTAGTGGGTTCGAGGTTAATCTGCTGTAATCTGATGTCGTCTATCCCTCCTGGCTTACCGCTAATAGAACTCTTAATAGCTGCCATGCAGAAAAGCCGCATAAGGTGACTTGGCTCTAATTATTCTGACCGTAAAATATTGAAGTGTGATGGTGAGGTTAAACATTTTCCACGAGCTGGCGGACAATATGTTTAGATGTTACATTCGCATGACCCCCTCTAGCTGTTGCGTCAAAATTCAAACGCTTAAGAAACCTCCAGGCTTTGTGGCTACCCTTCCTTAGACCAGTCTCCTCCATCGCCTCTGTTATTATATATCGCTTTTAAGATATCTTCCCCAGGTTGGATGGTGTCGGAGCTCAAAGGAACGTTGTCAAAGAGATCACGATAGTTTCACAATATTTCCCTAGTTTCCGTATATAGTGTGCAGCCTCAGGGAACTGAGATCCGAGGACAATGCTTCACGATATTTGCAATATAATAATATGATTCAGTAAAAGGCTCTATATTCAGAATATTCTCGTCCAGTGAAATTTCACATTCCTCCAAATCAGCCTACTTAAAATGATATCTTCTTCGAAGAGGTACTCAGATTCTATCGATTTAAACATAATACGTATGAAACTAAGACAGTAGTATAATTGGATGGTTCGGCAGCCACCACCGGCACCGGGCTCCCAGGGGCCTCCTCCACCTCCCGCGGGAAATTTGAATGAGTAAACAAAGCCACGTGCTTTTTGGCAGACAACAACGTATCGCAAATCTCAGTACTGCCATCTTGATGGGCCTAAACCTTAGTGGTACCGATTTAACCTAACTAGCGCGAGATTTGAATCGGTAAACAAATCCACGTGCTTTTTTGACAGTCACGTGCTTTTTGACAGACAACAACGTATCGCAAACCTCAGTGCTGCCATCTTGACGGGCCTAAACCTCAGTGCTGCCAACTTAACCTTACTAGCGCGAGATTTGAATCGGTAAACAAATCCACGTGCTTTTTTGACAGTCACGTGCTTTTTGACAGACAATAACGTATCGCAAACCTCAGTGCTGCCATCTTAACGGGCCTAAACCTCAATGCTGCCAACTTAGCCTTACTAGCGCGAGATGTGAATCGGTAAACAATGCCACGTGCTTTTCTGACAGCTGTCATCCGCCATCTTTAATCAAGATAGCACCGTGCTGCCCTCTTTATCGTAGTAGCAGGCAATTTCGTCAGCTGTTATCAGCCATCCTTAATCTACAGAACACCGTGCTGCCCTCTTTATGGCTACTACCTTAAGCACGTAGTAGCGGACAATTTGAAAAGTTCCGTTACCTGTCATCCACCATCTTTAAACAAGAGAGCACCGTGCTGCAGTCCTTAGCTACATACCTTTGAAATGCGGTAGCGGCAATTTGAAAAATTCCACGTGCTCTTGTTTGGAAACAAACTTACGTGCTCTTTTTGACAGTCGTCATCCACCATCTTTAATCAAGAGAGTACCGTGCTGAGCTCTTTAGTTGAAATGTGATGGTGGCAATTTGAAAAATTCCACATTCTCTTGTTTCGAAACAAACTCACATGCTTTTTTTGACAGCTGTCATCCGCCATCTTTAATCAACAGAGCACCGTGCTGCACTCTGTAGTCACATACCTTTGAAATGTGGTGGTGGAAAAATCCACATTCTATTGTTTGGAAACAAATCCACGTGCTTTTTTTGTCAGCTGTCATCCACCATCTTTAATCAAGAGAGCACCGTGCTGCACTCTTTAGGTACATACCTTTGAAATATGGTGGCGGATAATTTGAAAAATTCATTTTGACAGCAGCCATCTTTAATCCACAGAGCATCGTGCTGCTATCTTGCGGTCAATTCCGTCAGCTGTCATCCGCCATCTTGCACAGCAAAACTCAGTGCTGCACTCTTTAGCTACTACCTTTGAAAAATGATGGCGGATAATTTAAAAAATTCTACAGCAGCCATCTCTCAACGCTAGTTGCATAAGATGGCGACTATACATGACTCTCTAAGGGTGTTTACGCAAGATGGCTGCTATACATAGGTCCTTATGAGACGCCTTTGGGATGCATGCGGAAGATGGCTGTTATACATGGCTCCTTATGAGACTCCCTAGGGATGCTTGCTTAAGATGGCGGCTGCTCTTATGAGACGGCTTAAGGGTGCTTGCACGAGATGGCTTCAAACACCCTAAGGATGCTTGCGCAAGATGGCTGCTGCTCTTATCAAGAAAGCTAGCTTAGAGGCTAACGTGTCGTGCTAGTTCGATTCATTAAATATTGGGCTTAAATGCAAAATGTTAAATATCTCGAAAACGGTGCGTCGTAGAGCAAAACGGACAAAATTTTTCCGCCTATTTCCGAGGTTCGCAGTATGAGCAAAATGATAGCATAAGAAAAACATAGTCTAATGATGAGATCAACAGTTCGATTCCTACTTAGGCCCTTTGGCATTTGCTCTGTTTTAGCTTGTATTGAAGCAAGTTTTTGTAACATGATCAGGTCTAACTATGGTAGAGAGTATACGTGCCGTGCTGGTTCGATTTATTAAATTTTGGGCTTAAATGCAAAATGTTAAATATTTCGAAAACGGTATATCGTAGAACAAAACGGACAAAATTTTTCCGCCTTGTACGTAAGTTCGCAGTATCAGGAATATGATAGCATAAGAGAAGCATAGTCTGATGATGGGATCAACGGTTCGATTCCTACTTAGGCCCTTTGACATTGACGGCTATCTAATTCTACAAGATGGCGGCTATACATAGCTTACTATGAGACAGCTTAAGGGTGCTTATGCAAGATGGCTTGAGACCCCCCAGGGATGCTTACGCAAGATGGCGGACACAAAATGGTGACTATACATAGCTCCTTATGAGACATCCTCGGGGTGCTCGCACATGATGGCGGCTACTCTTATGAAGAAGGCTAGCTTAGAGGCTACTGCGCAAGATGGTGGCTGCTGTTATTCATGCTGTGGAGGGAAATTTGAAAAATTCTCTGTGCATTTTTGACAAGCTGCTATCTTTAATTAACAGAGCACCGTGCTGCTATCTTTAGCTACTTACCTTTGAAATGTGCTAGCAGGCAATTTGTGACAGCTCTCATCTTTAATCAACAGAGCATCGTGCTGCTATCTTTAGCTACTACTTTTGAAATGTGGTGGGGGTAATTAAAAACATTCTTCGTGCTATTTTAACAGCTACCAGCGGTCATCTTTAAACAATAGCGGTTATACATAAGCTGTTAAGGCCTCTTCTTATGTCGAGGCATTGCTCTGTCGAACAAGTTTAAACCTGCATCGCGAAGGAAAGAGTGTGCAGCGATAACATCATTATGCATGTTTAGACTTGCAGAAGATAAAAGAAACATAACAAGACTAGAATCAAACGCTGTACTCGATACAACATGTGTTTCGAACATGTTAGGGGATACCTGAAAATCAGATTACAAAAGAAGTGATTGAAACATAACAAGACTAGAATCGAACACTGTACTCGATGTCGTTAACTTCAACATGTGATCAGAACATTGATTGATGTGTTCAGAACACTAAATAAGTGATCAAGACTAGAAGAGAACACTGTACTCGTTACAACGTGTGTTTAGAACATATCAGGGGATTACTTTTTTCTAAGAAGATTAGATTGAAAAATAACAACACTAGAATCGAACACTGTACGCGATGCCGTTAACTTCAACATGTGATTAGAACATTGATTAATGTGTTCAGAACACTAAAATAGAACATACAACGCGATCTTATGCATAAGGCAGTGCACATACTGCGTAACCAACTCGCTCGGTAAACGATAGAGCAAAGGTACAACTTGAAATGATTTGCCTTCTATCATTTGTCTTGTGCGAAAAGCAGTCGAACAAGTTATCGCACAAACATGTAACGTGAAATATCAGCTCGGAAACATATTGTTTCAATCCGCTGGCCTGGGTTACAAGCATGCAGCTCATGCGGAAAGTAAAATTAAACAGAACACTTAGTGGTATAAGAAATACACCGCTTACATTTAGGTCCCTAGCAGTTGAACAAGTTTTCGCATAAACATGTAACATAAAATATCGGTTCGGAAACATATTATTGTTTTAATCTTTTGGCATGGGTTACAAGCATGTAGCTTGTGTAGGAGAGGACTACTACGCAAAACTACTAAACCGAAAACATAATCGTGATAAGGAATGGAACCCAGCGGTTACGTCTTATCAGAAGGGCTAAAAGGATGAAAGGACTCTTCCTCCTCCTTATCCTCTACTAGCTTACCACGCTCTCATCCTAGAAGGAGTTAGCTGAAGTAGGCACATTTTAACACCCTCATCGATCGCTATCAGCAAGAACGCTTCTACTTTGTTAAGTGTAACAAATTAATCTTTATTGGTAAATGGTTTTATGTTCAGAACAAGGAATGGAACCTAGGGGTCACGTCTTATCAGAATTGCCTAATAAAATCCCCGAGGTGCAATGAGTTGCGTTTTTCTAACAGAAATCAGTATCTGCTCGATAGTTTTTAGTGTTTGGAACACTGAACTTTTCAAGAAGGCGGCAGTGAACTTAGCGATGTTCTGTTGTTGGATTTTAAATTCCGCGCTACGACATGCGTAAGGTGGCAGCCTTGAGGTTTAGCGCCGTAAAGATGGCAGCAGTGAGGTTAGCAGTTTTCTGTTATTGGATTTTAAATTTCGCGCTACAACATGCATAAGGTGGCAGCCTTAAGTTTAGCGTCGTAAAGATGGCAACAGTGAGGTTAGCGATGCTCTATTATCCTTCCAAGTGAAGTTAGGGTCCGTCAAGATGACAGCTGTCAAAAAAGCACGTGGCTTTGTTTACCAACAAGTGCACGTGGTCATGACGTCACAGTCACGTGGTATGCTACGTCAGCATGCGAAGTATATAGTCCACGCCTACGTAGTAAAAACTTTGCTATGTTCGCAAGATTTTTGCACATAACTATTCTTTATGCTTTAAGTTCGTGTAAATACGTTATGTTAAGATAGCAGCACACGTACAGGCGATGGTTGCAGACTCTAGTAAAATATGCATGCATTATCAAAAGGTATTGTGTACATGCTTTTAAACCTTGCTATTCTTACCGCTGTTATGTTCGCAAGATTTTTAAACTTCGCTATTCTTTGAACTTTAAGTTCATGCGCATAGGTCATGCTAAAATAGCAGCACAAACACACGTGAACGTTGTACATTCTAGCGGAATTGTCGATGCATCCATTCTTGATAGGTGATGTGTACACGCTTTTTAAACCTTGCTATTCTTACTGCTCCTATGTTCACAGGATTTTTAAACATAGCTATTCTTTGTGCTTTAAGTTCATGCACATAGTTTATGCTAAGATATCAATGCGATCGTTGTACGCTCAAGCGGGAGAAGTTTAGTACGATAGTCGATGCATGCAAAATCGATAGGTGGTGTGTACACGCTTTTAAACCTTTCTATTCTTACTGCTACTATATTCGCAAGATTTTTAAACATCGTTGTTCTTTGTGCTTTAAGTTCGTAGCCATAGGTCATGCTAAAATAGCAGCAAAAACACATGTGAACGTCGTACATTCTAGCGGAATAAGTTTAGTACGATAGTTGATAGATGCACTATTGATAGGTGATATGTACACAGTTTCAAACCTTGCTATTTTTACTGCTGCTATGTTCACAAGATTTTTAAACATAGCAATTCTTTGTGCTTTAATTTCGCTTACATAAGTTATGCTAAGATAGCAGTACACACATGCGATCGTTGTACATTCTAGTAGAATAAGTTTAGTATCATAGTCGATGCATTTATTATTGATAGGTAATGCGTACACGCTTTTATACATTGCTATTCTTACTGCTGCTATGTTCACAAGATTTTTAAGCATCGCCATTCTTTGTGCTTTAAGTTCGTGCCTATAGGTTATGCTAAGATAGCAGCATAATCCAGCAGGAAAAGTTTAGTACGATAATCGATGCATGCAAAATCGATAGGTGATGTGTACACGCTATAGCTATTCTTTCTGCTTTAAGTTCGTGCGTATAGATTATGATGAGCAGCAGCACACTTATACGATTTCCGCACCATCTAGCGGAAGAAGTTTAGTACGACAGTCGATGCATGCATCATCGATAGGTGATGTGTACACGCTATTCTTTGTGCTTTAAGTTTACAAACATAGGTCAGTAGACACAATTGCGATCGTTGTACACTCTAGCGGAAAAATAGTCGATGCATGCAAAATCAGTAGGTGATGTGAACACGCTGTTAAACATCGTTATTGATTATGCTTTAAGTTCGTACGAATAGGTTGTGCTAAGATAGCAGCACACTTATACGATTTAGCACAATCTAGTAGAAAAGTTTAGTACGATAGTCGATTCATATAAAATCAATAGGTAATGTGTACACGCTTTGAAACATGGCTATTCTTTGTACTTTAAGTTTATGCCCGTGACGTCATGACCACGTGCACTTGTTGGTAAACAAAGCCACGTGCTTTTTTTACAGCTGTCATCTTGACGGACCCTAACTTCACTTGGAAGGACAATAGAGAGCATCGCTAACCACACTGTTGCCATCTTTACTGCGCTAAACCTCAAGGCTGCCACCTTATGCATGTTGTAGCGCGAAATTTAAAGTCCAAAAACAGAACACCGCTAACATCACTGCTGCCATCTTTACGGCGCTAAACCTCAAGGCTGCCACCTTACGCATATCGTAGCGCGGAATTTAAAATCCAACAACAGAACATCGCTAAGCTCACTGCCGCCTTCTTGAAAAGTTCAGTGTTCCAAACACTAAAACTATCGAGCAGATACTGATTTCTGTTAGAGAAACGCAACTCATTGCACCTCGGGGATTATATTAGGCAATTCTGATAAGACGTGATCCCTAGGTTCCATTCCTTGTTCTGAACAAAAAACCATTTACCAATAAAGATTAATTTGTTACACTTAACAAAGTAGAAGCGTTCTTGCTGATAGCGATCGATGAGGGTGTTAAAATGTGCCTACTTCAGCTAACTCCTTCTAGGATGAGGGCGTGGTAAGCTAGTAGAGGATAAGGAGGAGGAAGAGTCCTTTCATCCTTTTAGCCCTTCTGATAAGACGTAACCCCTGGGTTCCATTCCTTATCACGATTATGTTTTTGGTTTAGCATTTTAGCATAGTAGTCCTCTCCTACACAAGCTACATGCTTGTAACCCATGCCAACAGAATAAAACAATAATATGTTTCCAAACCGATATTTTATATTACATGTTTATACGATAACTTGTTCAACTGCTAGGGACTTAAATGTAAGCGGTGTATTTCTTATACCACTATGTGTTCTGTTTAATTTTACTTTCCGCATGAGCTGCATGCTTGTAAGCCAGGCCAACAGAGAGAAACAATAGGTTTCCGAGTTGATATTTCACGTTACATGTTTATGCGATAACTTGTTCGACTGCTTTTCACACAAGACAAATGATAGAAGGCAAATCATTTCAAGTAGTACTTTTGCTCTATCGTTTACCGAGCGAGTTGGTTACGCAGTATGTGCAGTGCCTTATGCATAAGATCGCGTTGTATGTTCTATTTTAGTGTTCCGAACACATCAATCAATGTTCTAATCACATGTTGAAGTTAACGGCATCGAGTACAGTGTTCGATTCTAGTGTTGTTATTTTTCAATCTAATCTTCTTAGAAAAAAGTAATCCCCTGATATGTTCTAAACACACGTTGTATCGAGTACAGTGTTCTCTTCTAGTCTTGATCACTTATTTAGTGTTCTGAACACATCGATCAATGTTCTGATCACATGTTGAAGTTACCGACATCGAGTATAGTGTTCGAGTCTAGTCTTGTTATGTTTCAATCACTTCTTTTGTAATCTGATCTTCAGGTATCCCTAACATGTTCGAAGCACATGTTGTATCGAGTACAGTGTTCTATTGTAGTCTTGATCACTTATTTAGTGTTCTGAACACATTAAGCAATGTTCTAAACACATGTTGTATCGAGTACAGCGTTTGATTCTAGTCTTGTTATGTTTCTTTTATTATCTGCAAGTCTAAACATGCATAATGATGTTATCGCTGCCCACTCTTTCCTTCGCGATGCAGGTTTAAACTTGTTCGATAGAGCAATGCCTCGACATAAGAAGAGGCCTTAACAGCTTATGTATAACCGCTATTGTTTAAAGATGACCGCTTGTAGCTGTTAAAAAAGCACGAACAATGTTTTTAATTACTCACCACCACATTTCAAAAGTAGTAGCTAAAGATAGCAGCACGATGCTCTGTTGATTACAGATCAGAGCCGTCACAAATTGCCTGCTAGCACATTTCAAAGGTAAGTAGCTAAAGATTACAGCACGGTGTTCTGTTGATTAAAGATGACCGCTATTAGAAAAGCACGTGGAATTTTTCAAAGTACCTGCTATCACGTACGTAAGGTAGTAGCTAAAGGTGACAGCACGGTGCTCTGTTAATTAAAGATAGCAGCTTGTCAAAAATTCGCATAGAATTTTTCAAATTTCCCTCCACCGCATGCATAACAGCAGCCATCATCTTGCACAGTAGCCTCTAAGCTAGCCTTCTTCATAACAGTAGCCGCCATCTTGTGCGAGCACCCCTAGGCTGTCTCATAAGGAGCTATGTATAGTCACCATTTTGTGTCCGCCATCTTGCGTAAGCACCCTTAAGCTGTCTCATAGCAAGCTATGTATAGCCGCCATTTTGTAGAATTAGATAGCCGTCAATGTCACAGGGCCTAAGTAGGAATCGAACCGTTGATCCCATCATCAGACTATGCTTCTCTTATGCTACCATGTTCCTGATACTGCGAACCTACGTACATGGCGGAAAAAGTTTGTCCGTTTTGTTCTACGATACACCGTTTTCGAAATATTTAACATTTTGCATTTAAGCCCAAAATTTAATAAATCGAACCAGCACGGCACGTTATACTCTCTACCATAGTTAGACCTGATCATGTTACAAAAACTTGCTTCAATACAAGCTAAAACAGAGCAAATGCCAGAGGGCCTAAGTAGGAATCGAACCGTTGATCTCATCATTAGACTATGTGTTTCTTATGCTATCATGTTCCTCATACTGCGAACCTCAGTATTAGGCGGAAAAATTGTGTCCGTTTTGCTCTACGATATACCGTTTTCGAGATATTTAACATTTTGCATTTAAGCCCAAAATTTAATAAATCGAACCAGCACGGCACGTTATACTCTCTACCATAGCTAGACCTGATCATGTTAAAAAAGTTGCTTCAATACAAGCTAAAACAGAGCAAATGCCATCTCATCATTAGACTATGTTTTTCTTATGCTATCATGTTGATCACACTGCGAACCCAGCTACATGGCGGTAAAATTTTGTCCCTTTTGCTCTACGATGCATCGTTTTCGAGATATTTAACATTTTGCTTTTAAGCCCAGAATTTAATGAATCGAACTAGCACGATACGTTAAGCTAGATTTCTTGATAAGAGCAGCAGCCATCTTGCGCAAGCATCCTTAGGGTGTCTGAAGCCATCTCGTGCAAGCACCCTTAAGCCGTCTCATAAGAGCAGCCGCCATCTTAAGCAAGCATAACTAGGGCGTCTCATAAGGAGCCATGTATAGCCGACACCCTGCGCAAGCATCCCTAGGGAGTCTCATAAGAACCTATGTATAGCAGCTGTCTTGCGTAAGCACCCTTAGTGAGTCATTTATATCCGCCATCTTATGCAACTAGTGTTGAGAGATGGCTGCTGTAGAATTTTTTAAATTATCCGCCACCATATTTCAAAGGAAGTATCTAAAGAGTGCAGCACTGAGGTTGGCTATGCAAGATGGCGGACGACAGCTGACGGAATTGACCGCAAGATAGCAGCACGGTGCTCTGTAGATTGAAGATGGCTGCTGTCAAAAAGCATTTTTCAAATTATCCGCCACCGTATTTCTAAGGTATGTACCTAAAGAGTGCAGCACGGTGCTCTCTTGATTAAAGATGGTGGATGACAGCTGTCAAAAAAGCACGTGAGTTTGTTTCCAAACATCAGAATGTAAAATTTTTCAAATTGCCGCCACCACATTTCAACTAAAGAGCGCAGCACGGTGCTCTCTTGATTAAAGATGGCGGATGACAGCTGTCAAAAAAGCACGTGGCTTTGTTTACCGATTCACATCTCGCGCTAGTTAGGTTAAGTCGGTACCACTAAGGTTTAGGCCCGTCAAGATGGCAGTACTGAGGTTTGCGATACGTTGTTGTCTGCCAGAAAGCACGAGGCTTGGTTTACCAATTCAAATTTCCCGCGGGAGGTGCTGGCTCCTGAGAAGGCCTCCCTGGTGGTGGTGGTGGTGGTGGTGGTGAAGCGGGCCCCTGGGAAGGCCTCCCGGGTGGCGGTGGTTGAGGAGGCCCCTGGGAGCCCGGTGGCGGTGGTGGCCGCCGAACCATCCAATTATCATACTTAAGACGAGGCCATAGAACTAGTTGCAAATAGAGGATTGTGGTGGCGTTTAATAAATTCACAGAGAGTCGCTGAACGCTGAAAGGCATAAGTCTTTAATGAAGGTGTATGTATGAAACGGAACTGTCTGCGGTTAGTTTGCAGCATATATCTGACATATAACAGGACGATGATTGATTGCTTGCCCTACTGATTTCGCTGATAACTTAGATATGTGTTTGCTTACGCAGATACTGTAAGTTAATATCTGGATTATATATATGCCTCCATGTCGCACAGTTGAATGATGCTGGAAGTTTGTTATCATGCAGAAGAATTAGATCGCACGAATCTGCCCATTCTATGCCAGCCTCTCCTCTTTTGTCGGTACCTGCGTAGCCCAATATTGTATTATGCTTGTTGAAATAACCAACCACAAACTTCACATATTGATGCTGGAAGGCTCCACAGATCTAAATACAGTACCTTATGGCTTATTAATTGAGCCCTACTGTGAGAGTATCAATGACATCATGGGAGAGGATCTGGATAGCACTGAGGGTGTTCAACCACTAAACGCATGCCCTTGATTTTTGGAGGCGAATATTCTAGTCTCGGTGAGTTTTTTGAATGAATATTATTAGCGTGTGGAGAAAAATGCGAGGGTATATATTTTGTATAATTTTTTAGATCCTTACAATGAAGTCAATACTAGAAATAAAATAATCAAAATGCAAAATATTATTATGCAAACTTGCGTAAAATAAACCAGTAAATCCATACATACAGAAGATGACGATGAGCAGAAAATGGGAAGTGGTAATAGTTAAATGAGGTCTGTGTATTCCAGTAACTTCTACAACATAGTCCGGTGTATTTTGTTATGTGTAGGGCTGATATGACCTTGTATTATTTTAGTGGAAATTTATCACAGCTTCAACTATTGAAATCTCTACTGAGAAAATACGAGGCGAAATTTACGATGCTTGCGTGTGTTAGAAGTTCCATGTATTATAACAGAAATTTTGTCATACTTGTCTTCAGCATGGGAGGTTAAATTTAGTGCATTTGTCATAGAATTTGTTCAGAGAAGAACATGTTTGCGATAGAGCAGTAAAATTTACAGGGATTTTAAGTATGTTAATATGCAAAATTTCATGTCCACAGACGTAGAATCAGTTGTGTATGCAAATTGAAAAGGTTTGGTCAACTCGTAATTTGTAGACGAAATTAATTATATTAATGATTATTATTTATTTATTTATTTATTTGGCGTTTGGCTGCATCGCTAAAGACAATTAATATATACAATAATTACATCATACTAATAACAATAACTGATTCCATCACGCTAATTAGTTGAGGACAGTGGAGAGTTCGATTTTAATCTATCTCAGCAGTATAACTAAGGTATTTAGCATAGAGGTTACCTCAAGACTTTTTCTGGCAATCTACTTCATGATAAAATTGATATCAAATGTTTGGCCTTCACATATTTTCTAGTTGTTGTATCCAACAATAGACAAGAATGAATTCAGTCCCTGGGAAAACTTCATGAAATTCCATCTAAAACTAATCCAAATCTCATATTAGCAAAACCCGATACTTGGAAGTATCCGCTCGATACCTACACAAGAAAAATCTGGTAACACAGTTGGCAAAATTCCTCAGGTAAATAATTTCAAATATTTGGGGAAATCACCCAGCCATCTGCATTAAATCATGGAGAAAACAGAGATATTTCTATATTACAAGTAGGCCATAGAGTCACATAGAAAGGGTACCAAAAATCAACATCCCGGAATGCTAAATTAAAATATTATAATACCTTAATTAAGCCAGAAGCATCACACACATCAGAAACCTTGATTATTGGAGAAAGACCAGTATCTAAAATTATCGAAAAACAAGAAGTCCGAAGCAACATCTTTCTCCCAGCATGCATAGAAGGGGTGTGAATGAATAGGAGGTCTCCGGAATTATACCAACATACTGAAAAACTATCGGATACAATTGCAAAAAGGCGATTGAAATTTGATGGCCATATTCCAGGAATTGACGAAGAAAGACTCGCTAAAAATTATTTAATTATGCCTAATCGCTAAGAGTCAGAATAACTGGATAATTAAAATTAAAAAGACCTTCAAGGAATCAGCATTCCAGATGAAATTACATGGGACACGCCTAGTTTTAAAAACGTAGGTGAACAAATATCATTTCGCTAAAAACCCAAGATGAAAACAAAGGAATGGACCACTTTCCGGTGTACGTCATGAGGTGTGCCGAGAAGGTGCCGTTCTGGCTGAAGAACTTATTACTTCTCTTCGGTGTGCGATCGCATATGCCTCGCTAGATCTCCAGAATTGGAGGTCTTGTGGAACTCCGAAGCTTCATGCAGTAGTTAGTGGTACGTAAAGCAAAATGACATTATTATCAAATCTCGTGCGGCTTCATCCCGGCGTGACGTGACTCTCGTGCGCCGCCTCGGCCGTGTGCACCGGCAGCGTGGTATTGCGTGCGAACGATTTGCCACAAAACAGGGCGCAGAACGGCATCTCTCCAGTGTGGTTCTCATGTGCATGGTTAACCCGCCAGTAGTCGCTAGATGAACTGTAACACGAGTGGTCGCACGTGAGACTTTCACTCACATTAAACATAATTTATAATCAATATATCTGCTATAATTTTGCGGGGCGTAAGAGTGAGCTGTGTTATACAGTTTAGATAAAAAGTGATTATCCATATATTACAGAAAAAAATTACTCCTTAATGGAAATCAGTCATTAGTTCAGTCACTTTAAGTACAAGAGTGCCGGGCTGAATAGCTCAGACGGTGAAGTCGCTGGCTCTCCGTGCCCAAGTTGGCAGCTTCGATCCTGGCTCAGTCCGGTGATACTCAAAGGTGCTCAGATACGTCAGCCATAGCTTTAAAGACATATAAAAGAACTCTTGGGGGACAAAATTTCGGCACCTCGGAAACTGCAAAGACCGTGGAAAGGTGTTACTGGGACGTAAATCCAAAACATTGTTATTAATATAGAAGTTTCTGACAGTCGCAATACAAGAGCAACAATAAAGTACAATAGGTCTTCTCTCTAACACCTGAGTTAGCTGGAGTTTCTAACAGCGTTTATTTTCCAGCATTCTTCCTCGACTCATAATTTTTGAAGACTCTTTAATCAGTAATTGCAAAAGGAGAAGGTTTTGCACAGAACGTCAAATACTAACGCCTACAACAGGAGAAGATATCCCTCTCGACTTCAACATAACACCAACGCCGCTGGTCGCGCAACGAGGGAACATTTCACACAGGGCGCACGAACTCGTACGAATCTTTGTGCCGTCTAGAGGGGATGCTTTCCCTTCAAATGTGAATCACCTAAGTCATGAGAGTTATCAACTCAGCTAGAAGAGGGAACAGTCACCTCGCATGCAGTGCCGAGAAGTAAACTCACAATACAAAAAGATGTGAGAGAAAATGTCTTATGGCGACCACTCGCGGGTTAAGTTACATGATTCTCTGAACATTTGAACGTATTACTGAGAACGCATGTGCCTACCCATACGTGTGTGTTCAGATCTGAACTGTTAGATTGACTTTCTGGCTGAAGATTTGCCACAGACATATTAGCTACATGGCATCTCTTCAGTATACGTCTGCATGCGTTTTGAGAGTGTGATTTCTCGGAGAAGAACGTACTACAGATACTGGACTGTTGTGGCTATTTGCTTGTGTGAGATCGCATGTAACCAACTACTTGAGATATCGTACTGGATAATTAACCACAGACAATGCCGCCGTACGGAGTCTCGCCCGTATGAGTCTGCACGTGCCGTGCAAGTTTGGATTGCGTGCTGTATGATTTACCAAAGATAATGCACCCAGCGGCTTCTTTCCTGAATAATCACGCATGTGATTTGTAAGACCGATATTGTGCTTGAATGATTATTCACGAACAATACGACAGTATGGCCTCTCCTCTGTATGATACCGCATATGTTTCGAATGTACCTTTGTTGGTAAAAAGAATTTAACTGGTTCTGCAGCAATACGGTTTATCTCCCATGTAAATACACGACAAGACAGATAGCATTTCGTGCTGAACGATTTGCCGCAATAATTCATTCAATTTGCCCTCTCACCCGTGTGAGTCTTTATGTGATTTGTAAGGTGGGATTTTCGACTGAACGACTTGCCACAGACATTGCATGAGAATGGCTTGGCGTCCGTATGTATCCGCAAATGAGCTGTGAGAGTGAATTTCTGCTTGAAGGACTTGCAACAGACATTACACCAGTATGGCTTCTCATCTGTGTGAGTTCGCATATGTATCAAGAGTGTACTTTTGAATCTAAAGCCCATTTTACAAGTATTGCACCAGTGGTTTAGCTTCTCGCCCGTGTGAGTACGCATATGACAAGAGAGGTAGCGTTTCGATCTGAACGACTTTCCACAGTAATTACACCTGTTTTGCTTCTCACGCGTATGAGTCTGCATGTGAATTGCCAAGTAGATTTTCCGGCTTAATGACTTTCCGCAGACTTTGCAACAGAAGGGCTTCTCGCCCGTATGTGTCCGTAAATGGTATCTTACAGCGGTTTTGTGCCTGAAGAATTTGCCACAGACATTACAGCAGCACGGCTTCTCGCCCGTATGTATCCGCAAATGCTTTGTTAGAGCGTTTTTCTTTTTGAAAGTTTTACCACAGACATTACAACAGTTTGGCCTCTCGCCTACGTGAGTTCGCATATGTATCGCGAGAGTGGATCTCTCAGTGAAGGGCTTCCTACAGGTACTGCAACAGTATGGATTCTCGTTCGTATGAATACGCATATGACGAGCTAGATGGGATTTCCTGCTGAAGAATTGGCAACAGACATTGCACACGTGTTGCTTCTCGCGTGTGTGAGTTAGCGTATGAAGATTTAGTTTCTCTCACCGGATGAATGATTTCCCACACACAGTGCACCCAAAACAAGGTTCTCCGCCATCCGGAGGTTGGTGATATGCATAGCTCACCTCAGGTCTCGATCTACAGTGACAAATTAAAACCATGAATAATTGTTCAACAGTTACCTCAACCACAACTCTCACACAAAGGCATTGCTACTGAACATTCCACACACTGATACCACATGCTCAATAGCTGTAGTCGCTTAAGTGGGGCCAGTATTCAGTATTCGGAGATAGTAGGTTCGAATCCCACTATCGGCAGCCCTGAATATGGTTTTCCGTGGTTTCCCATTTTCACGCCAGGCAATTACCTTATTACCTTAATTATTAGGATGCGACGTAAAGCAACTAGCAAAAAAAAAAAAAGATACCACATGCAGAGATTTCATTTCACATGAATATCACATTCCTGAGGGTAAGCAACATCTGAGATCAAATTCAGTGTGTAGACTTAAATTACAAAAGCTCTCACTTGTTACAAGGATGTTTTGCGTCTTTTCCCTCGAATCACGATATCACGCACAAGAAACGTTTGACGGTTTAGGAATGTAAAATTGTATATGGAAGCAACCCCATTTAAAGAATGCATGAGAAAAAATGGTCCAGTCTAAAAGTAGAAAACAAGCTCTTTAATCCGGCGCACATTTATCTACTGAAATCCATATATGTCTGTCCTTCTATATAAAGACGGTATATGCTCTGGAGTTTTTTTTTGCTAGGGGCTTTACGTCGCACCGACACAGTTAGGTCTTATGGCGACGGTGGGATAGGAAAGGCTTAGGAGTTGGAAGGAAGCGGCCGTGGCCTTAATTAAAGTACAGCCCCAGCATTTGCCTGGTGTGAAAATGGGAAACCACGGAAAACCATTTTCAGGGCTGCCGATAGTGGGATTCGAACCTACTATCTCCCGGATGCAAGCTCACAGCCGCGCGCCTCTACGCGCACGGCCAACTCGCCCGGTACTCTGGAGTTTTGGTCCTATTCAAACGCTCTGCACTTATTGGCAGGCAAGTAATTATTTTTGTAAAATCCGTTGTTGTTGAGGTTGTTCGAGAGAATCTCAGTGGTTAGATATTAATAAAGTTGAGAACATTGTTTACCGACAGTCAGCAAGATATGCTGAACCACGGCTAATCTTCTATGAATGTTACTTACGGTCACGAAAAACATGCATATTGAATTTGTACATTGTTAAAATATCAGTTTAGCATTATATTTCATCACAGTGTGGTTATTTCTAATTACGTAACATTGATGTGCAATCAAACAGAACAACCTACAGATAGGACGGTAGGTTTATACAAGGGAGTGCATACTTACTATCATGACCTACATCAGTCTACGTCTTAATTGCTGTCTTTAACAGAGGCCGCATGTAACAAAACAGGCCTCCCTTTACATCAACATCAACATCGTCCAACAAGTATCTTCCATCAAATATCTTGGAATTCTTGTGAACCAGCATTGTGGTTCAAAATGTGAATTCTTATCCAGGATTGGACAAGCAAAAAATAAGTTTAATACCATGACGACCTTACTCACCAGCCGAGAACTCAACCTCCAGCTCAGAGTTCGAATGCTACGTCGTTATGACTTTTCTGTCCTTCTGTGTGGTTTCCAAGGGTGGACGCTCAGCCCTTTATTGGAGAAGCGGATTGAATCTTTTGAATTGTACTATTATAGAAGAATACTCCGAATATCTTGGGTAGACAGGAAGACAAATGAAGAAGACCTCAACATCTTGAACAAGAAGAAGGAGCTTCTCATAACCATCAAGGAGCATGAGCTCAGCTACCTTGCCAGAGATGCCAACTTTCAAGAAAGGCAATTCGTAATGTAGCCGTTCGGGCCCCGGGGGGGGGGGGGCTGACGGGCGTGGCGGCCGTAGAATTTTCCTTTTCGAGATCTTACTAACGTACATATCATTGAAAAATTAATGAACAACATACAATTCAACCAGATATTCAAAGACTGGCATATAAAGAGAATGATTCTTACCCGCTAAAGTAACAGGTGATCTGCAGTAAATATCTGAGGTAGGTTGAAGGATCATTTCTTTTGTTGAGTACTGTAGTTTCTGTTTGGTAAACGTACACTGGTGACATGCTACTCCGTTTGATATCGTGTACTTCCTCTGCACTAACAGAGCATTTAACAGTTCGGTGTTTAGGATATGTAGCGCATACCTATCTACGAAATGCCACTGTAATATTTGTCCCAAATGGAACATAATCATTCCTTTTACACAAATGGAGTGAAAAATCTGCGGTAAATTACGCAATACCGTCGTTACTAGAGAAATATGTATACGTTCTTACAGGCTTTAGTAGGACTCACTTGTGTTGTGTTCCGCTTCCCGTGCCGTCTTTTGTTTCTTTCTTGAGGTCCAGGGCTAGCACTGACGAATGGGAGTGCTATGTCTGTGAATTCACATTATCTTTGTTTCAAGTAAAACATTTCGTACTATTTCTTAATTTACTACATATTTTCGAGTGTATTTGTGTAAAAGCAATTATTATGTTCCATTTGGGACAAATATTTCAGTGACATTCCGTAGATAGGTATGCGCTACGTAACCCGGTGTTCATATTAACACAGAACTCAGTCTTGTTCTTCGTCACCATACGCAACTGAAAATTCGCGGCTACACACACTACAAAAACACGCGTGAATGAGATTTTGAGGAACGCAATAAACAGGGCCATTCTTTCGAGTATTGCTCCCTAAATTTTTGAACTACTTTTGGTTTATTACTATCGTCATTAATCACTGTAATTTCCTGCACAATAAGTTGCTTCATTATTTCAAACCTTTTGCATTTTGTAACACATGATCAGCATATATCCTACAAGAGAAATATATGTAAATTTGGCAACTAAAATCGCAATAAATACTTCAACAGTCACGCACGCAGTATCCACAATGAAACGGAGTTTCTCACCACTTCGCCGCCAAAACAAAGGCAAAACAACTCGCATATTTGAATGGAAGTCTGTTCATGTGACGAAGACAACAGCTCCGCAAAATATACCACTTCACAGGTGCCGATTTCTCCGGCAATAGAAGCACACACTGAGTTTGGCGCGAGAAAAATCTAAATATTCTCAAATGACGGACAGATAAGGGGTATAAATAATTACTGAGAAATCCGAAAATAATATTAAGAGAATTAAAGCTGTAATGGCATTCCTTGTCTATACTTTTGAACATTTCATACACTTAGATTTGAAAATCAACAAATATCGTAATTTGAGGTATGTGATTCGTAAAGGCGTAATTGTGATGGGTAATTCGTAATTATTACGATTGAATTGTAACAGTTGGCATCTCTGCCTTGGGCACATCATAAGAAGTGAACGATATGAATTTCTCAGACTGATAATTCAAGGGAAGACTGAAGGGAAAAGACCTGCGGCGGTGGTATGGACATAAGTCTATAGAAATCATCCGTGCTGCCGTTTCGCGTGTAATCATAATCAATTGAATCGCCAACCTTCGGAGGGAGACGACGTCATAAGAAGAAGTACGCAACAAGGAAACCACTAATCCTGATGAAATCCTGGTAATGATGAAATATAACAAGCAGATGACAGCTCTTTCACTAACACTGACGCTTTCTGTTCCCCGCCAGACACTGTTGTCACAGACATTACGCAGGCGACAAAGAATATGGCTCGGTGGTAATGTTTTATTACAATTATCTGATATCCTGAAATGCAAAGCTATCATGTCTATGAATATTCTTACTAGTGTTCCTTTAATACTACGTCTAGAAGGAGCATGAAAATCAAGGCTTTAGCCAAAATTCGCGATGACAGGACGTTGAATCGAACCGTGGTGGATACTGCTCCTGTGTAAAGGAAAGAATGAGATTCCTTTATTTCAAAAGATCACGGACAACGTGATTATTTTTAGTGGATTGATAACATAGCATTCAAGTCTGTGCCTGTCTTCCTACCGCAGAGTGGTCCTACATATTCTAGGAAAGTAGAGCGAGAAATATAAATTTATTGGTTAAAGGCCAGATCCCTTACAACAGGCGAATTCACATGGCCCAGTCGAATGCATAACTTCCTCAGAAGCAGAGTAATGTTAGGCTCGACTACCTACACTCTTAGGAGAAAATAAGTGGACAAATAAAAGTAGGACATTGATTCCAGATACGACAGGCTGGACCTCTTGATCATCACACAAGATATTGATGTTGAGAACACTAGGCAACTGGGGCAGAGAATTTGACCATGGATTTAATATCATACGTTTTGTGGTAGGCAAAAGGTGCAAAAGTCTGTGGCATTTCTTCTTTACGTGATTGCGTGATATTTGTGACAAGTGATTTATCAGGTTTACAGTTAGTTTCTCAGTACAATGGTATTTATTTTGCATTGATAAATATTCTCCACGAACCAGCTATATTGCTGTAACATGTCGCACGTCCCAGGTGACGGATACGGTTTGCCTACTGGCCTGCTGGTAGGCTTGAGCAAAATATAATAGTTCTCGCGGAGCAAACACGCACGAAGTCCTTAATGACAATTTTGGCGGGGATGGGGACGTTCGGTGCGGAGCAGTTGACAGAAGAGGTACTCTACTCTTCTGGAAGTTAATACAGTAAGGAGCGCAGCGTTTCATCTCTAGAGGAGCGGCTGCAAAATGCGTCTGTTCCCCATGTCTGGAACGGCGTAACTACCTGCTGTCATGAGCTCTAAAATGCTTCAAGACAAGCCGGCCGTAAAATAACACCGTCACGTGATTGCAGAAATATGTCTCATGGAATCGGAACGAAGGTTAGGGCGTACCCTGGAAGGGACGCGCTTGGCAGGGCCCGGTCAGCATGAAAAGTAGGCAAGGGTTACCAGCGCGGGCTGTGACGGCTAAACAAGCGAGTACCCCCATTTTGTATCCCATCACTGAATTATGCCTACATGAAGTAGCAAATTAGCAACAGCACTTGAGAGAAGGCATATAGGCATCTGTGAGGTGCAGGGAAAATGATGGACAGGGAAAAGTTATGCGGAACGGGGTGCGGTTACTAACTGATGTACAACGGAACCCGAAGAACATCTAATAGCGTTGGCATCGTTATACCAGCAAAATTCGACGGTTCAGTCTCTGAGGTGCAAAAGTATGAAAATCGCTTCAGGTAACTCGTCCACATTGGGGAGAGAAGGAAATTCCAATTATTCTATGGAATTCTCCACAAACTGGCTGGGCAGAGGAACCAAAGATGCCTTCTGGGCAGTCTGGCAAGAAGAACGCTGACTATCTTATCGTTGCCGCTGATCTGCATGGACGTGTCGGACGGAGGAAAGAAGCACACACAGTCCATGGCGTTCATGAATATGTTCAGAAGAACGATGATGGCCAACAAATTCCCGATTACGCAGAAACTGATCATCGCGAAAACACAGTTCAAAAAGCGTGATATTCATCTAGTCACGTACTACAGTGGCTCCCCTCCAACTCACACTGACTACATCCTTCTGAGACGAAGGAATCTCAAAGATGTTCTAGAGACAACAGTTGTTCCTTACGAAACTGTTGCGATGAAACGAGCGGAATATTTAACGGCCAGTCAAATCGAGGCAAGACAAAACGTAAGATATCCAACCTTTTTACAGCATCAATGAGGAAACAAGACGGTTTGCTACTCGACTGGCGGGAAGCTCGAGTACACTGGCGGAACCACTTTGACAAAATTTCAATCTTGGAATTGTCGTATCTACGTATCCCAATCCCCTCCGCTGTTGATGGTCCAATGTAAGAAATTGACGTCACCGAAGTCCAGAGAGTTTTGTTTCCCTCAATGGGGGGATGCAGCAGTGTGACTAAAGCAAGCTATTCAACCAGATCACCAAAGAAGGTCAAAACCAACAGATTGATGACGGAATATCCATTCAAAAATAAGGGAAGCCCTGACGAATTTTCTAATTACCGCTCGATCATACTTCTGAGCCACGCAATGACAGATTTCGAACAAATCTTCGACAAAAGAATTAGCAATTTAGCCAAACATACAACAATCAAAGCTGGTTTTGTGTAAAATAGTGGCACAACAGGAGCAACCCACGCTACAAAGCTGTTACGTGAGAGACACTGTGAAAAGAATAAGAGGCTTCATCACGACTTTCTGGACCCTGAGAAGGACTTCCATCGGGTACCTCATAACCTTATCAGTCAGCGCTACAAGAACATGGCATTCCAGAGCACCTTGTTGAGAGGGTATAATTGTTCCACGAAGAACCAAGGAGTTAAGTTCAAGCTGCCGCAAGAGCGTCTGATGACTTCCGCAGTAGAAGTCCACCTGCCTTATCACCACCGCTGTTCATTATTGTGATGGACACCATTACATCAGACCTGCACAGTCCAATACCATGGACACTTCTCTATGCAAATGCTGCAGAGAATAAGCGCCAACCAGAAGATAGGAACAATCGACTAGCGCAATACGTCCCGAGCCTTAAGAAAAAGAAGACAGAATATATGACATTACAACGTCGAGAAGTTGAAACCATGCATGTTGACGGTGAATATATAGTACGAGTAGAGAAATTTAAGTGCCTTGGTTCCACAATCTGTGATGATGGACGGCTTACTGATGAAGTCAACTTAAGAATATGCAAAGCCTGGCTGATGTTGAGAATGACAACGGGTGCCCTAGCGACCGTCGGATGAAGAACCATCCGAAATCTAAGACCTACTAAACTGCTATCCGTCCTGTCGTTTTCTATGGCAACGATTGCTGGCCAGCTATAGAGGCAGAACGCCAACTAAGCATCATGGATACGAAGATGCATTGATCCAGAAGAAAATTGAGGAAAGACGTGTGCGCTGGTTTGGCCATATGTTGCGTGCAGAGGACGATATATTGGGAAAGTCAGCGTATACATAGAAAGTCGGTGAAAAGCGGCGCAAGGGACGAAAAAGACAGCAGAGGACAGATAAAGTGCACAACGGACTGAAGGCTGTGTGACTACACACGAACATGGCCAGAGACTGAACTAACTGAAGACAGTCACAACACCGGACCCTGCCACTAGGCAGGCTAACACTAAAGAAGCAGAATAACAAGAAGCAGATTGATGAATATCTGTTACAAAAATTGGGGTACAATGGATAATATAGACATCCTATCATTCAACTCAGTATGTTCAATTCTGTATCTTACAGCCTATGTCCAATTTCTATAAGGTCTTATTTCCACAAAATAGTGTTTGAATGACAGAACGCTTCTGTATTTCGTGTTTACGTGCATTATGAAGAAAATATATAACTCAACAAAATTTAAAATTCAGGGGTATCTGTGTTAATCGGGAAAGATAGTTTGAACATTCAGTGAAATTCTACAAGTACCAACAAGAGGGGAGTCCATAAGTGTATTCTAGCTTGAATGGAATTTTGCAATTCAATATTTCTGCTTGCAGGCTGAATGCTGAAAGACATATCTGTCTATAATGATGATGTATGTACATGTGTATATTTCTGCTTACATCCGTCAGAGATAGCAGACAATCGTAATAATTAATTTGTTATTTTCACCCTGATCACGTCTACAAATATAAAGACCAAGGAAGAATGGCATGAAGAGGTCACCTCAGGGTCATATGACACTCTACACTCTACAAGTGGAAGAACACCGCATCACTAAGTGTTTAGTTCAGGACCATGTATCTCTACACAAATGGAAGTTAGCCTCATCACAAATTATTTAGCTCAGGGCGATGTGTCTCTCCACAAATGGAAGGTAATCTAATCTCATCACTAATTGGTAAATTCATAAATATGTCCTTTTCCACAAGTCAGCAATTGGAAGGTCCAATAAATAAAATCTGTAAGTCCGTTCTTTCAACTTATCAGGAAATGAAATACAAAGTTTCAATCTTACACAAAATCTATATTTTTCACTTCTGTAATCCAATTTTTGGTTGCATGGAAATATACATATCAACTATTATTTAAAATAATTGAAAGCTCTTATTAGTTGTGAAATATAGTTTATAAAATGCAAAATACACTCATGGACTTGGTGACTTTTTGGTTTGTATAATGTTTTCCTGTTAATTTTTGGGCTTCAAATGTCACTTGTACTCATCCACATCACCCATTCCATCAGAACTATCAAGACTGGAGTCAGTAGTTTGAAACACACTGCTATAAAACAATCTGTCACTTACTGGCACATACTGGAGCATAAGTTTTAAGTCCTTCACCTTTCCCTCCTTCAATGGCAAGTACGTTTTGTACTTCTGCTTGGGTCCCGCATTCAGCAGGCTATTCTTAGATACACCATATCTATACAGCGACACCTCCTTAAAGCCTGTTCTGTTGGTCTCTTCAGATAATTGCATCTTTCCCCCACTTGGAAAATGACCCAACAATATTTCGATATACCTGGCAAACTGGGCTTTAATATGCCCCTGTACATTTCCTGATAGTGTAGGACAGGAATGATTCTTTCCTCTTCCCTAGGATCTTCAGAACTACCTGTGAGGGATTTTTGCACAACACAACATCAAAAGCGTTCTTCTTCTTACATTCCTTTAACATTTTCACATACTTTTCAGGACCAAACTTCTTCTTATATTGCTCGATTGCTCCAAAATCTGAATCAATAGGCATCATACTGTGTCCTGGTACAGGTTACACTATTGTTATTTTATCAAAAATCCTCTTGACACATAGCTGATCTAAATAACAAAACGGATACTTATTCTTGTTTTGTGAGAATGCATTATCACAAAAAAGAACAAGATACCTTTCTGTTGACTTGTAAATATTAATGTAATCCCCAAGACGGGTTTTTACTTCATCAGGGCGCTTTGCAGCAAAATATTCTGCATACATATATATAACGGCTTTGCTTGTCTTTATATTATGAATTCCAAATATGTGAATCCACAACTGACGGTGATAATATTCATGTAAAACATTTGTGACAGGTAAGGGCAAATTCTTCTGAAAATCGAAGCAAATGGCAAGAGTATCTAGAGAGTCATTGTTTTTCGCAGCACAGAGTTGCTGATAAAAAGTTTCTGCATTTCTCTGGTGCTGCTCCAAGCACTTCACCAGATTTTCTTCAGTTCCATCATTTTTGGATGATTTACCTGCATCAATGTCTATTTTGTACCTTGTGCAGATATTACACATAACTTTTCTAGGCAGACCAAATAAAATACCTGCCAGAAGATTTCATATGAGATGGCATTGTCTTTATGTTCTTGATTGTAAGCTTTATGAAGCTTTGAAGTGTTCATTTCTGGGTCTAAGAACTTCCTCAGCCTATTGTCTGATCATGTGTAGTGTGATTCTCTACAGGGCAGATTGTCAATAAAATTTCTTTCTCTAGTGTCTCCTCACGTGTTCTCTGATGATGTTGGTGCTTTCCTCTCATGTCTATTACAATGTAATCTGGTTTTTGGCACTTTTGCTACCAGATGATCCCGCTTAATACCAAAAAGAGCAGTAAATGCAGAGGCACAATGAAATTGTTTGATTGTTGTCTATAGTTACAGAATATACGAAAACTCACCTAGGATGGGAAGGAATATCAGATATGCTTGGACGATGTATTTTCGGTTGAATTAACTGCAGACAGCCTTGTAAATATATGTTCTGCTCCGTGTGTGATTGCAGACTGTTAAATCTGTCATACAACTTTTCCTGTCAAGCACTGATAATTTACTGGCACACTTGCACCAGCATGGAGGAATGTTCCCCATCACCCTTTTTCAAACTTTGTGTTACTGGCTATCTATTCTGTTTACAGTTTTTTACATCAAGCTTTCTTTTCTTGCCCACTTTCACGTTCTTAACACTTTGAATATTAACACTGTCGTTATATTCTCCTTCTGTAATGGCGTTCCTCTTCATACCATCTGCAGTAACTGATGATCTATAATCAACATTGGCTGTCACAGATTTCTTTCTTTGTTGATGAACAGGACTCTCATGCTCTGCAACAAAAGACACAAGAATGTTTAGGTGTAAATACCACAAAAGATAACCCTTTAATTTTGAATTATGGCAAACGACCTTAGGGAGAGAAATACTATATTGCTAAGTAAATTTTCTTTACCGACCTGGTAAATTATTATCCTCTCTTTCTGCAGAAAATATACCAGTTATTATCTCTTCTATCACGACTGATACCTGGCTGTTTCCTGTTTCAGTGTACAAGATACCCTCTTTTCTCACTATACTTTTATAGTCTAAATTTTCAGTAAAACAATATGAATGAAGTGGAATAAAGCAAAACTATGAGTTTCTTGTACATACCTAATTCATCTGCACCTAACATGTACTTCAACATCTTCCTCACTACACATGGGAGTGTTACAAACACACTACTAAGCAATATTATTCCTCTGGCTTGATTGTTGAGCAATAAATGAAGTTGGCAGAGTGTATTTGTTGACAACAAAATCTAGGATGGGGTGAGGGAAATGTTGGATTTATTTCAACGGATTTAGTGGACTTAGGGATTTCTTTCGTTGCCTTGAGTGGACTTGGAGATTTATTTTGCTGCATTGAGTGGACTTAGTGATTTCTTTGGACTTATGGATTTCTTAAATTTAATTACTAGAAAGTATGAATTATACTCATGCAAGTTACATACACTTAGGGTTTTTATCATTGAAATTGATTGGAGAATTGAAAAGAGTGGGAAATTTTGTTCCGGATAAATGCATTATCTCCATTTGTCAAAAAATGGACTTAAAGATTTTATTTATTGGATCCCCCAATTATGAAATTTTATGAATCTTAAAACCTGTTCATATTTAATTCAGTACCGAAGTAATATGGCACATATCTTAGACATTTTAGAAGAAGGCATTTAAGTTGCTGCATGATATTTGTAGACTGCTGAAATATGAGTCAAGATACCATAGCACCTGAGGAGAGATATAAAACAAAGTGTGAAGCTGTACGTAAGATCCGGTCAACTGAATCTTTCAGAAGCATCTAAAATCTATGATATACAATGGACTAAGCTACGTAGCAATGGTCTGTCCTCTGCCTTATATACCAAGGGAATACACACAAACAGCTTGTCTCTTTGCTGGTTCGAGAGTGCCTCTGCACAAGATATGTGTAGGAAGAAGAAAGTTTATTTTTTAATTTTTTATTTTATTTTTTGCTAGTTGCTTTATGTCGCACCGACACATATATGTAATATGGCAACGATGGGACAGGAATGGCCTAGGAATGGGAAGGAAGTGGCCATGGCTTTAATTAAGGTACAGCCCCAGCATTTGCCTGGTGTGAAAATGGGAAACCACAGAAAACGATCCTCAGGGCTGCCGACAGTGTAATTCGAACCCACTATCTCCCGGATGCGAGCTCACAGCTGCGCGCTCCTAACCGCATGGCCAACTCACCTGGTAAAGAAAGTTTATTTAAACTCCATCCAAAAATGGAAATATGCATTTTGTGTATGAAAAGTATTCATAAGCAACATTTTTATTGGTGGTCATAATACAAGATTGTTCTCTAACATAGCCTATTGTGTCCTGTTACACAGGAATTACAAAGAAACAGCAGAATTTGAACCTTGAAGAGTGTACATATTTGGGCTATCTTCAGTTGTGTGCATGGTTCTGCTCTGACTAATGAGTGAGTGTAAGTTGGTACTGGGTAGTTCAGAGGACTGGAATGAATATTTATTGCTACTAGTTGAGAATGTACAGTAGGAATAAGTCAATGCATCACATAACTGTCAAGACGACTCTAACCACCCACAAAATAAAATCTTTCAGAATTCATAGTTTCCATCACTAATCTGGATTAAAGTCAAACCTTAGGCTATGACTAGCCATTGCAGGACCTGCCGATACAGGGGCTCGGTCAATGGCACCAATCTGTGATTATACAATCATCTCCCAGGGATTATCGAAGATCGTTTCACACAGTAACCAACAACGGTGTGACAGCAAAAATAATTAGCAAGTAGTCCAATGTCATCCCTACAGTTCAAACAACAATACTGCATTAAATGTTTGAAAACAGGATGTACACTTGTGCTACATTTTAACGTCAGTGATAAAAATTACAATATTAAAATAATATTACATAATTACATTATTATTTACCTACTTTTATGAGAAAATAAATTCACTTACTTGAAGAATTCTGAAATTTTTAGGCAACCTGTACAAATTTAAAACTTCACTTGTACTTGTCCATTTTATTAGATAACACTAATTGTGTAAATGTGTTTGTAAACAACATGCTACAAGCACTTGACTGACAAAGAGCACTAAAATGAAAAGTTGGACTTGGCGACAATCAGCAAGTGTGACCCCTACACTGGAACAAACATAAATTCAATGCCACAAACTCTTTTTGCTTACAACAATGTGGACATCTCCAAAATAGGCACTCAGTCAGGGTTTCAGCTTGTCACTTATAAACTTTACAAACACGGAAAAGTTTAACTGACAAGATTAACTTGTGAGTGTCCTATGCTTGTAAGTCGTAAAATCGGCACGGTATTTTACAACGTGCATTTCCTCTAATGCTTAATCACTGGTAGATAATTGTTATTGCTCATTAGATTGGATTCACTATTCAGGTTGAACCACAGTTATAACATACTTACACACGAAAATCAAAGTCTTATTCACTATAACGAAATACTTAATTCGCGGATATTTACAAGTTAATATGACGGCAATGTCATACAATGTCAAATACTGTTCACTTGTGATGGAGGTTTAGCCTTATTAAAACTGCAATCAATTGTTATTACACACATATTTAAGGGAATATTATGAAATAGATTAGTTTGGCAGATTAAATGTTCAATTATTTCACTTGAAAAACGTCTTAATATTCACACGCTTATCTCTCATGAATGTTTAAACTCAGTTTCATTCGAATATGAATACAAGTTTAAATCAATTAAATTTGTTCAATTTGCAGTTGAAAGTACTAAGTCTCTAAAGTGATTAATTATCATAAATCTTTGACAACACTTTGAAATTATTAAGTTAGTATCGTATCACTCCAAAAGTGTCTAAGTTCCAACACGAGTTATTGTTGTATAAGTCTTGTAGAAAACTTTACCGTAGATTTCGTACGATGTGATGTCTTGAGTTCGACCTCGCGAACACATTCACGAGAGACAACATGACCACACGACGGCAGCGAGTTGAGAACTGAACTGACCTGACCTGGCATAACCCCGTTCTTTTATACCAATCTGCCGAGGTCAGCTCCCCCAGTGGAAAAATCAAGTTTCTTTATACCTGAATTACTCCTGAGGTCCGTAGGCCGATATTAATGAAATTGCAGTATGTTTGCCTTTAAATAATGGGCTATCCGATGGCGTATCTCATTCATTGATATCTCAATGGGTTACATAGTTAATACAATTTCTTCTAGTATGTTCGACAATATCAGGAGCAGGAGCATGATGTAGCTTGCTTGCTGTATGCATGCCCAAGCCATTCCGTTGCGCTGCTTCGCTTGCTAGGGTCGTCCCGTTGCGCTGACTTCCATTAAATAAAATTATGTTCCAGGCCATACATGGTTCCTGGTAAAGTACGAACGAACACAATTACTGAGACTATCTGGAGGTAATAGTAGCAGATGGCATTTCAGATGATAAGAATGTGATGAACAAATGATGCAGTGACAGTGAAAGAAAGAACATATTTTGCATGGTTGCTTAAAGGTATCGAAAACAAATACACTTCAAAAATATCTAGCTTTACCACAGATTATTTTTGTATATATATTCAGTAAAACTACATGACAGAACCTTAAATATGATCTTAAAGTTCCTGAATATTTTAGATACACTTAACCAATAGAATTCTAAGATATTAGTGTTTAAATGTAACCTTGTAAAGAAAGGATTAAACTGATCAAAATGGCAAGCTTTTGGAGATCAACCAACCACTACTGAACAAGAGTGTGAATAGGTATGACCTGTTCATATTGTATTGGATTTGTTGTTACGTACTTTGTTTCTTCTTTGATGTATGGCAACAGCTGATCATCAGTATGTTCTTCTATGAATATTTCCTCCTTAAAATCTTCGAAGGGCTATAAGTAAGAGATAAGAAATGTGGAATAAAGAAGTAAGGGAGTAAAATATATAGGCCTAAACAAGAAACAGCTGATAAACTAAATTGCATAGTGGCAAAAGAGGAGTATAATTAATTTATCTCCTATATTAAAAATATAAGAGTGGAAAGGAACAATTACGTCAAAATCACTTTAATTGCAAAAGAGGTGTCTACCTTGGTGGTGAATGGTACCAAAAAATACCTTATTATCCAGCAGTAAATTTTAAATGAACAGAGAAGAAGACAATTTCCTAAAATGCAGTATTATACAAATCACACTGAATTTTTTTCTATTAAACACACAGCTAATCCTATATATATTTATATTATTTACAAAATTCTACCTATAACACCTTCTGTATTTACAAACATGATCGACGCATATACAATATGTGAAATTGTTTCAAATAATACTATACCACTGCTATTAGATTAAAATTTACATTGCAGTTACATATTATATTTTTTTACTCTTTTGGAACCTAACTTGCATAAGGACCTGCTGCCTCTTAACCCAAGTCCCTTTTGCCACTGCTTTTCAGACAACTGATAAAAGAGATAAGAACGTGAAAAGGAACACACTCCAGGATAGCAGTAGACAAAGTAGCAAAGAAAAAGAGGAAAAATTTGTAAAAATGTAAAATTAAAATTGCCTCCATATTTGTGAAAATTCAGCAGAGTATAATTACACATACATGTGGGGATGGAGGCACTTCCGGATGATTGTACATGTCCAATTTAAGGAAAATAAATAAATAAATAAATAAATAAATAAATAAATAAATAAATAAATAAATGAATAAATAAATAAATAAATAAATAAATAAAGAAACAAACAAACAAACAAACAAACAAACAAACAAACAAATAAATAAATAAATAAATAAATAAATAAATAAACAAATACTATCTACAAATCCTTACCCAGTACTACTCCTTGCTACTCTTTCTGTTGATCCCTATAACCACAATGAATATCTATTTCCTTTATCCCCTTATATTCACATTCGCCTTTTTCCATATTTCTATAGATGACTTGACTTGTCACCTCTTTGTTCATGTCCATGTTATTTCTTTCCCAAAACACTTCACTGTAATATTAAATAATCCCATATTATTTCTACCATTTTCCCAACAATTGGACAATGCTTGAACCATAACTACAGAAGTATCCATCATCCCTCTCTGCACAATCAATCAATCAATCAATCAATCAATCAATCAATCAATCAATCAATCAATCAATCAATCAATCAATCAATCAATCAATCAATCAATCAATCAATCAATCAATCAATCAATCAATCAATCAATCAATCAATCAATCAATCAATCAATCAATCAATCAATCAATCAATCAATCAATCAATCAATCAATCAATCAATCAATCAATCAATCAATCAATCAATCAATCAATCAATCAATCAATCAATCAATCAATCAATCAATCAATCAATCAATCAATCAATCAATCAATCAATCAATCAATCAATCAATCAATCAATCAATCAATCAATCAATCAATCAATCAATCAATCAATCAATCAATCAATCAATCAATCAATCAATCAATCAATCAATCAATCAATCAATCAATCAATCAATCAATCAATCAATCAATCAATCAATCAATCAATCAATCAATCAATCAATCAATCAATCAATCAATCAATCAATCAATCAATCAATCAATCAATCAATCAATCAATCAATCAATCAATCAATCAATCAATCAATCAATCAATCAATCAATCAATCAATCAATCAATCAATCAATCAATCAATCAATCAATCAATCAATCAATCAATCAATCAATCAATCAATCAATCAATCAATCAATCAATCAAAAACATTTAGGACGTTCGGTTGTTTATGTAGAAAAAGATTGTGTTAATGTATGAAACAATTCCCTTGGTAAATTATTTCAATCACTAAATCATCTTCCTGGAATATTTGGAAAAATTTATCCCCTTGAATTTCATCTTAACTTCATGTTGTGACTTTTCTTACATTTAAAGAACACTAAATTTCTTCATTAACTGACGTCATTCCAAGCCATCTCTCCAATGACATCTCAGAATAAACTTGTCCCCTTTCTCCAAGTCTTCCTAGCCGAAACTTCGCAACATCTCTGTAACACAACCCTTTTGTCAGAAATTACCTGCAAGAAATGGAGCTGTTTCTGTGGATTATTTCCTGTTCTCTACTCAAGTAATACTGGTAACAGTCTCATACTCCCATTGTGGCCTTGATTGAGATTTATATGCCCTCTCCTTTAAAACCCCTAAATAACCTCATAATCACATTAAGAGATCTGTAAATTTGAAATTCAATCCTGTTTATGTGATTACCACAATGAAGACCTATTCTTATCATGAATATCTAGATACTTACAGAGATCCCCATGAAGAACTATCAAACCATTAACACAACAATTAATTGTGAAACACACAACCTGACTTTTCATCCCGTTTACCAACATAACATAGCAATACATTACAATATTATCAAGGTCTTTTTGTAGTCACTCACAATCCTGAAACTTATTTATTACAAAGAGCCTTATCTTTCATTTCAGTTCTTTATTCATATTGTTTCTGCCTGCTGTCATTTCATGATGGATACAGTACTTTTGCATCCATCTCTTGGCACAGGCTGGAGCAAAGTGTAGCTTCCACTTAAGTTCCAGTCTCATCCGTGGCTGTGACAATATGGAAGCTGCTGGGGTATGAGTGGTGTTGATTAATGACATTCAGAGTACAACCAGAGTGTCTGAGTGTCATGAAAGGTGATGCTCATAGGGTTAGTTGTGCTACAATAACACTGTCTGGCCCAGTGGGGAAAGCAATGGCAAACTACCTCACTCATCTTACCTAGTAGACCTCATTTTGGTACTGCCATTGGTTTTTTTGGTTTCCCTATAACTGCATAGCCTTTAGTGATGCTATTTGAGGATCCAACCAGTCTCTGGGCCGATGACCTAACAGAGAGACAGACATTCATATTGTGTGTATATATATATATATATATCAGAAAATGAAGGTCTCATAATAATGCCTTGCGGGACCCAATCCCATAATTGTTTCAGTATCAAATAAAGCTTCACCTACTCTAATGCTATGAGTTCTATTTTCTATAAATAATCCAGACGTGGCCAAATTATTAGAGTAAAAGGTATATTTCTATGTTTATGTAAATTATTGAACTTTATAGCCTAATCCTTGAACTTCTTTGGTGGTAAAGTTACCCCTTAGGATATCCCGGTCTTCACTAACGTACTTTTTTTCATACAGTGGCTACAGTGAGAACCGCAAAGTAATTTCATTATTCACATGGTTTTGTGTCATTTTTGTTAGCGTTCATGACCTGTTGTTTATTGTCTATATCTGCATATTGTTGCTGTATGGAAGTAAATAATGTGACCTATTGTTAAGACTGTGCATTCTGTATGTTTCATGCATTATTGATGTTATTCACATGTTTAGCTGATGGTTTTTAAGAGTGGTTTCAAAGAACTATAAAATTTTGAGGTTATGGGGAGACGAAAGGACCTTTCGCCAAAAAAAGGGACTGTCAGAGAGATACTTATTGAGAAACGTAATTCACAGCAAGTGATAGCTTCTAGATTGCAAATATCACAGCGATCAGTAAATACAATTTTAAAATGGGAAGACAATGGGAAGAAAAAATGTCAACAACGTGATGGAAACTGTTTGCGAAAGAAGAAACTAACCCCCAAGGAGGAAGCAAAACAGATTAATTTGTCAGTAAACAATCGCAAGGTTATTAGTTCGGATTTATGTAAAAAATTAGCAGATTATGGGTCATTGGTACCAGCCAGGACTGTGAAGCGAGAGCTGTTTACTGCTGGAATGAGAGCAAGATGACCTCAAAGAATACCGAAGAGGTTCCAGTAGGCCAAGACTCTCCGAACATTTTCATCTGAATGACAGTAAAAGGCAAGTCCATGCAAATTACTGTAATTCCTAAACTATAATTCATTATTCCATTTTAACCCAATGTAACTGATGTAACCATACAGTACAGTACAAGTATGACATTTTTCTTTGAAACTGTACAGATTATTGCATTTAATGACAGGCTTACTTGTTTTATTTATTCTATGTTTTTTAGTGACGAATCGGTATTTCCTGTCGAAGAAGAGAAAAGAAAATATGTAACGAGGAGAAGCATCCAACTTCAGTGATGGCCCCGAGTGTGTTTTCTTAGTACGGCTGTGGGCGGTTATATATTGTAGAAGGAACTATGAGACGTGAACAGCACGGTACAAGGAACCCGTTTGCTATCTCCGGTGCAAGAGTGCTTTGGCCAAAGTGAATTTATTTTATTGTCACACAGCAAAAATGTAATCGAATTTTAAGGGAAAACAATGTGAAAGTATTTAATTGACCTAGAAACAGTTCAGATATGAACCCCATAGAAAATCCTTGGGAGATAGCAAAGAAAAATCCAAAACTCAATATAACGACAAAAATGGCTTCATTGAGAAGTTCATTCACATCTGGCTTCATGGTGACGATTTAAAGAGCCAGTGTAAAATACAGATTGAGAGTATGCCCAGTCGAATCAAGTAATTTATTAAAGCTAAGGGGATGCATTCTGGAAGTGACAATTGTACGAGTTGTTCCAGCACCCTTAATGAAGATGCACTGGTTAGCAATAATGCCTATCATTTCACCCAGTCAATAATGAAGGATATTCTCAAAGATCTTCTCATGTAAATTGGGGGCAAATTGGACGCTAATTTGCACATTTTGCTGGATCGTCATTTTGCTTAAAAATAGTCACAAGGATGTTTGTAGCCCAATGACTGGACACAGAGCCAGAGTCAACTCTGGCATTGAACAAGCTTGTCAGACAGTTGATAATGAGTTCTTTAAAATGCTACAACTTCCAAAAGTTTGCTGGAAGGTCATCTGGTCCTGGCGCCTTATGGTTCTTCATACTCCTAATGGCAATTGAAATAATAACATTAAGTTATTTATTAGACCACCTAATCAATACAAAATCGTCTTGGATGATTTACATAAATTTGTTAGCTAATAGTGGTACATGTTTCGCCTTCCCTGAAGGCATCATCAGCCATAGTCTTAAACTTAAATTAAAAATAGCGTCTAAATAATATGTAGTAATGAAATGAATATTAAAATCTTGAAGAGATTTGAAGTAAAATAACATTAAAAATAACAATGATGGTTTGAAAATACGATGTGATGAGATACAATAGTGGAAGTATTAACAAAATTAACATTAGAAGGCTGCTAAAATAAGTACAATGGATAAAACAACAGATTGTTATACAACAAGTAGTAAGATTGCATAAAAGTAAAGTTGATAGTCTGGCGGTTATAATTAGACGATGGCGAAAAATTCTATATAATCAAAGTAAAGAAGAGACAATAAAAGTCAAAGTTGGTCGAGAGATCCGAAGTTAATCATGATCTTGAAGATAAAAGACGAAAGTCAGATGCATATGGTGAAGTTGTAGAACACGTTGAGGATATGAAGTTGGTGAATAGAAGTTGAAGAACAGTTTCAAATAGGATCACTATGGACCATCTCAAAATTTGAAGTGATGTTCAAATGTTGTAAATTGTGAGTTTGTAGATATTCCAGTTGAAAAAGCATATAAAAGTGGAATCTCTAAATGGAAGCAAGAAACGTAGAGTTAATTGTGTGAAAAGATATTTGAAAAATATTGAAGTAGAATCGTATGCACTTACCATTTGACGGTGACAAAGATAGCTTGTAATATTATGAGTTAGAAGTATTTGCAACAGTAGACTTCTTGCTACATGTGTTATAACTGAAGTTTTGTGCTGGAAGGGGATCTGTTTGCGTTGACGTAACTATTGGAGGGGTGCTGCTATTGGTGGCAGGGAAGGAAGAGAGTGTATTACTGCGCGTGTTGTAACGGTGTAAGGCTATTGGTGGGAGCGATGTTACGGTGGGTGTGGCTATGGGTTTATTGGTTGTATTTGAATTAGAGGTACTAGCGGCGGGGGAAGGGAGGGGGGTATATTAGCTGTAGGGGAGGTGGGAACTCTAATTGATGTGAGGTTGAAGATTTTTAAGAATTTGTTGGTGAGGGAAGTTGATTCTCGTAATAAAATAAGAATCTGTTCATACAGGGGGCTTTTTTTATCAATAGTGTCATTTAGATTTTTATCTTTATTAAAATGTTGGTCGAGGAAAATAAATAAGTTTTCATATTCTGTCATGAGTTTGCTTTTATCGACTCTTTTTAGGATATGGAGGTCTTGTTCTATTGTGGTGAATTTATGCCCAGTGTCCCTCATATGGTTGGCCATTGCGGAGAATTTGTTGTGTCCTTGGGCATTGTAATGCTCGGCGTATCTGGTAGAGAAGCTGCGGCCAGTTTGGCCAACATAAGAAAAATTACATGTAGAGCATTTCAATCTGTATATTCCTGATCCAGAGTAACTATTGTCTGTGATGTTAATAGAGTTGTGATTGAAGAATAAATTACGATTAGTGTTTTTTGTTGTGTAGGCTATTTTTATTTCGTGCTTCATTAATGAATTGGTTGTCGGGTAAATGCTATGGTTAGTGAACGTGAATTTAGCGTATTTTGGTTTGGCGGGTTTTAATGGAGTTAAATTGGTAGCTAGTTTCAGTTTGGTTTTATTGATGATTTTATCAATCATACACGTGTTAAATCCATTGAATTTAGCTATTTCCTTGATGAATAGTAATTCTTTCTTTAAATTAATAGAGGGCATAGGGATCTTTAATGCTCTATATATTAAATTGTGATAAGTGGCTTTTTTATGTGAGTTGGGATGTAAAGAATAATTTTTTATGGTTGTTGGAGAAAAGGTGGGTTTTCTGTATATTTGGAAGTCGAATTTGTTCAATGCTCGTGTGATTTTGATATCTAAGAAGTTCAAAGAGTTATTGAACTCATCTTCTTTAGTGAATTTAATATTATTATCTAAGTTGTTGAGGAATGATAGTATGTTATTGCTGTTGTTGATTTGTTTATCAATGATAGCTATGGTATCATCAACATAGCGATGCCAAAGACAGAGTCCGTTGATGTTATTAATAATCTTACTATGTTCGAGATTATCTAAGTATATATCGGCTAGTATTCCAGATAACGGGTCTCCCATCGCTAGACCTTCTTGTTTGTAAATTTTCTTATTGATGGTAAAATAGTTGTTGTCTAAAACGAAATTAAGTAGTTTTAACCATTCATCAATTTCGATTTTACTCAATGTGCTATGTTTCAACAGATTGTTTTTTATTATGTTAATAGTATTGTTGATAGGGATATTAGTATACATGTTGGTGATGTCAAAAGAACATAAAATGTGGTTTGGTTGTAGACTGAACTTATTTAGGGAATTACAAAGTTCGATCGAGTTCTTTATGGGGTTGGAGTTGTGAAATTTGAAGTGATTTTTTAGGAATTTGTGTAGGAATTGAGAGGTTTTATAGGTAGGACTACTGATACTATTAAATATAGGCCGAATGGGGACATCATTTTTATGAATTTTGGGCAGTGATCTGACTGTAGGTAATTTTGGGTTCATTACAGTTAATTTCTGATAATCTTGATCGTTTAAAATGAAGTTAGAATTTTTAAGAAGATTCTTTAAGTTACGCTGTATTTTGTTTGTTGGATCTTTGTTAATTAAGGTATAGGTATTGTCTGAAAAAAAGGTTTCAGTTTTATTGATGTAATCTTGTTTGTTGATTATTACTATGGTGTTGCCCTTATCTGCTTTTGTAATTACTACGTTGTTGTTATGGATTTTGGATTTCAGGTTTAGAATTTGTTTAGAGACATTGTAGTTATTATTAGATGTTACCTCACTAATCAAAGTTGGGAGTTTCTTTTTTACTTCATATCGTACGTCATTCTGTTTATCAATTGGGATTTGTTTATCGATATTAGTTTCGGTTTCAGCGATGGTAGTGATGATGTCTTCTGCCTTTTTGTGATTAGGCCAATTATGTTTGATGCCTTTATCTAATAGATTTAATTCTTGGTTAGAGAAGGTTGCATTAGATAGGTTGATTGTAGTGGGAATGTTAGTCAAATGGGAAGGGGACACTTTGTTGTTTGTATTTTGGTCAGGAGTTTTACATTTGTTTTCTTGAAGACAAAGTAATTTATGGTTTTCTGTTTCTTGTCTAATACGTAAGATAGCTTGAGGTCAGTGTACCTTAAAAATGAGCTCCATTCAAGTGGGGGTAATTTCTGAGAGATGGTCAAATGAGTCCTATATAATTGTAAATTTAGTAGAGATTTCTTCTTGTATAATAGTTTAATTTCATTTTTCAACCATATGTTGTTTACTTTCTTTTGAGTGGCATTAGATTTTGAATAGGGATGACTTTTTCTTTGTAAATATTTGAGAAATTTAGGTACCAACTCTAATTTCAAGCAATCTTTAAGAAACTTGATATCTCTAGAAATCATGCCTATTTTGCTTATTTTCCTCGACCAACATTTTAATAAAGATAAAAATCTAAATGACACTATTGATAAAAAAAGCCCCCTGTATGAACAGATTCTTATTTTATTACGAGAATCAACTTCCCTCACCAACAAATTCTTAAAAATCTTCAACCTCACATCAATTAGAGTTCCCACCTCCCCTACAGCTAATATACCCCCTCCCTTCCCCCCGCCGCTAGTACCTCTAATTCAAATACAACCAATAAACCCATAGCCACACCCACCGTAACATCGCTCCCTCCAATAGCCTTACACCGTTACAACACGCGCAGTAATACACTCTCTTCCTTCCCTCCCACCAATAGCAGCCCCCCTCCAATAGTTACGTCAACGCAAACAGATCCCCCCCAGCACAAAACTTCAGTTATAACACACGTAGCAAGAAGTCTGCTGTTGCAAATACTTCTAACTCATAATATTACAAGCTATCTTTGTCACCGTCAAATGGTAAGTGCATACAATTCTACTTCAATATTTTTCAAATATCTTTTCACACAATTAACTCTACGTTTCTTGCTTCCATTTACATATTCCACTTTTATATGCCTTTTCAACTGGAATATCTACAAACTCACAATTTACAACATTTGAACATCACTTCAAAGTTTGAGATGGTCCATAGTGATCCTATTTGAAACTGTTCTTCAACTTCTATTCACCAACTTCATATCCTCAACGTGTTCTACAACTTCACCATATGCATCTGACTTTCGTCTTTTATCTTCAAGATCATGATTAACTTCGGATCTCTCGACCAACTTTGACTTTTATTCTCTCTTCTTTACTTTGATTATATAAAATTTTTCGCCATCGTCTAATTATAACCGCCAGACTATCAACTTTACTTTTATGCAATCTTACTACTTGTTGTATAACAATCTGTTGTTTTATCCATTGTACTTATTTTAGCAGCCTTCTAATGTTAATTTTGTTAATACTTCCACTATTGTATCTCATCACATCGTATTTTCAAACCATCATTGTTATTTTTAATGTTATTTTACTTCAAATCTCTTCAAGATTTTAATATTCATTTCATTACTACATATTATTTAGACGCTTATTTTTAATTTAAGGTTAAGACTATGGCTGATGATGCCTTCAGGGAAGGCGAAACATGTACCACTATTAGCTAACAAATTTATGTAAATCATCCAAGACGATTTTGTATTGATTAGGTGGTCTAATAAATAACTTAATGTTATTATTTCAATCAAATATCATCAATACGGACCAAAATGATATTTAGTACATGTAATCCTAATGGCAATGTCGACTTCCTTTGATGTGATTCATAAGATGGGACTTACCATCTGCAATAGGGTGACGTGGGAATTCAATGCACGAGGTCTCTACAAATGATGTTTTCAATGTTTGAGGATTTCTTGTTTGTCCTGTAATCACTGGTCATCTTTGCTTCTAATGCACAAAGAGTGGTCAATACTTGTGTAAATTATTTTCGGCTCGAAAATAGTTCTCTCCTCCTTCCTTTGAGTTCAGTGGTGTGCAGTGTTAATCAGAACTATACCGACAAAAAAATATCAAGGATGCCCTTCGTGTTCAGTTAAGAACAATGGTTCAATCAGAATGGTAGGAAAATTATTCTTTTTGAGAAAATAAGGTTAAATTTTTACTTCCAGGTGCCGTATCCAAATTGACGAGCTGCTGCCGTATTTCACAGAAGACAAGAGTAGGGTGGGGGTTATGGAATGTATGACGCAGACAGAGATAATGCTTCGCAAGTGTGAAAAATTTCCTCATACGACTTCGATAGGATGGTCTCCAACAGGCAATATCCCCAGTTCATTTATTAAATAGCCATGACTGCACACACAGTTAAAGAACACACCCTATTTAAGACACACTTGTCAGTAAAGGAAAGCACCAGATTGTTTCTGCTCTCGCCTGTTTGTCTCAGTAATATTCTACATTAATTAACATGCTCGAAGGTACAAAGCTGCCACGTCACGATTGTGTATTCCTTCACTCACAACATTGTAAATTCAAGAAATACTGAACGAAGGAATCAACACTCTCAATGGTTCAATTACAGTATTGTTCAGTATGGCCACCTCCCACTTAGGAGCATAGATCACAATGGTGTTGTAGTGAGTGACTTTCGACTCTGCCCAGGATGAGTAGTGTGTGTGGCGAACGCCTTGCAAAACTGCCTGTACTCTTGGTACAAGTATGTCTTCTCTTTCTATGGGGTTCACTTACTACTAAATTTCTGTAGAACAAAGTAGACACTGCCTACCGGAGCTCGGAAGCGACTACGCGAAACGAACGAGAAACTTGTGCATTTGCACCGAGCATTACCTCTGCCTCCCACTTTGCACTTAGCCTTCCTTCCCTCTTCTGACGCACAACGGCTGGCTCTCTGGCGCATCAAATACAGCAAGTTCGTCAATTTGACTAGCACGCCCAGAATAACAAAGTAACTTCATTTCGTCATAAAGAAACATTTCCCCGGCAATACGACTGCACCATCATTCTCAACATCATACCAAGAGCATACCTGACTTTTTTTATCAGTATAGTTCTGATACACCTTGTACACAGGTCATTATAGTGAGTGCGCCTCGATTCAGCTACAGATTTCTTAGCCACAAATTCGGCAAAGACAATTCTTTCCCTGTGTTCTGGAGTCTCTTGCGAAACCCAGTGTATATACTGCAACCGTTAGGGCTTTAGTCGTCACACCTAAACTAAGTATGAACCAGCTCTGAGCACATCGGGTGACAAAATGAAACTGGCCCCAAAAATTGGGCAACAAAAATGAGGCTTACATTAGGTATATCAGGGCAATATTACTTAATTTGGTATCACAAACAGATGTACAGATTGAACATTTCGATGAGAACCGCCAGAGGTCACTTACCAGGCTTGAAGTCTCATCCTCCCTACTTTCATAAGATCACCGGCTGAATTCATAGAGCAATATGGGTAATGGAATGTCCGATAAAGAAATAAAATAGGCACTATCTAAGATAATGAAAGCAGGATTCTATAATATGAGAGGGATATGCTAATATTGCTAAATGAGAAGAATCTCCGTTCAAGTATATATTCTAAACATATTTATTATATTCATATGAACCACACAAATAATGTTGTATCTCAACATAAGTATAAAAGAAACAATTAAACTGATACAATTATATACATTATATGCCTTCTTTTCTTGAAAATGTCTTGGCATAATTAATTCTTGGTGTACACCAATTCATTCGATCAACATACACTGATACATGATATATATTAAAAAAATGGATATTGAATGGTATCCTTTATTTGTTAAACTCTCGTCACAAATGGATATTAAATATGGTTCCGGTACCGAGGATAGAACTCGAGCCTCCTTCATGTGTTAGTCATAAATGGATATTAAATAGTGTCCTTTGTCTACCGGTCATGATTTGGAGAAAAGAAAAGTAATTATAACACAATATAAGCACATCTGATATATACACACGAGATTGCATTGCCGAGTATCGAACATGTGATCCATTTGACCACGACAAATGTATATTTACATTGAACACTTACGATGAACATACATGCTGAACATATATGTGCGTATCCTGGGTTTACCTAATAAATTATATATTAAAGAAAATCAGTCAAAAGCTGGAATCAAACCCATCACCATAGTACACTTTGGGAAATGATAAAACACACAGAAACATACATATAAAAAATATCAAATATATTTACACAACACATCTTGAAGATATGGCTTAACCAAGCCATAATATCTGGTTAAATCTTCGCTCCAACATCATTCGAACCAACGGGCTTCGGCTTCCAAGGTAAAAATTTTTGGACTCCAATCAGAGGCTAAATTAATGCTTAGCACGAGAAGGGATCTATCCTTCACAAAATCCGGAGATTATCCGTGTTACTTGCAACGTATAATTAGAACGGGATTGAGATTACTTTGGTAAATGAAAAGAGCTTGGCCCGTTAACATCGCTTTGCTAGACTGCAAAGTTTGCTCAGCCTACAGTTGACCAGCATATACCTGTCCATCACAATAACAGCTGTGACTAGTCCTGGGTTGTGGATACCATAAATCGACCGTCACTCTCCCTTTCATTTCTCTTACATATCATCTCGGCTCATTGTCAAGTATGCACTCACTTGAAAGCCATTATTTCTTATTATTCATCATTTGGCTATATATTCAGCCCAATTCAATATCTCACAACAGCTATAATTATTTATTCTTCCTTATCACTCCAACAACAAAACATGTTACAGCTTCGACCTCTCATGTCTTGGCATCGTATCTCAATCCGTTCATTTAATTCACAGAGAAAACCCCATTATTTCAGGTTATTTTATTCTCACAATTTCATATATAATTATAAATTAATTACACCTCGGTTTGAATCAACTCCAATGATTATCTAATATTACCTGGGATTACAAATACCCGAATCTCAAAGTATCATTTATATCCAAACTACTCTGAAGATCTTTACCAGACGAAGAAATATAAATCTAGCTAACTTGCCGTTCTTGCAAAAGATAGTTCATATAAGCTAAGAACATTGAAATCTATATAATAATTCATGCAAATGAATTTTTTTAAATATCAATGATTATCTTAAAAATCACTTGATGATCCTACCTAATAGTAAATCTTTCCCAGTCATACGCGCATAATGTTCCTTCACATATTTAATATTTAATTATGACATTATAATATTTACAAATATTATTATTACTGGCATGCATATCTCGTGTTTAGGGTATATAAAAGTATGTACTTAACACTTGGTGAGTAAGGCTTGCTGTCATCTAGGGTACATCTTAGATCTTTACACGAACATGATGAATATTCTTGTTCCTAGTAGTCCTTGGTTCTTCTTCATACGACGATCCATGACTCGAACTGCTGTTTTCTCAGTTGAATTTCGGGACGATCCTTGTAAAGCTGATTGCAAGGCACTCAGGCGCGACTCTTGTAGGTTCCGAGTCTTGGGTTCGACGACCACTCACGAACATACAGAAAAATGGAGAATGAGTTATGAAATACTGTTTTATGCACTTTCAAAGGGGGGCCTACTTGTAACAAGATCCACTCTTAAGTTCAAACAGATTAACGCAAGTAGTGATAAGTTGTAAAATCACTGTTCATTCCCTGACCGTCACACAGACTATCACAACGAATGTCCCTGGAGGATGCGAATATTAATTTTGTCAAGAACAGTTATTTAATTTTTGCTAAATGTCACTCGTTCTTAAATGCTCAGGAGCGGTGATAATTAGCCCCTGCATATATTAATTAACTGTCTCACCACGCCAAATAACCTGAAGCGTTTGCCCTCCGTTGGTGATTGCACCATAAGTCATAATTAACTATCTTCGACGATTGTGATGTTGAAATGCCAAATTAAGGCTTCTATTCGGCAATTATGTACATTAACTTGTACCACACGGCTTATTCCGTAAATATATTTACATCACGTTGATGTGTTTCTTCAATGGCACAACACTTTGTACACTGATGTCCAAGTAACTGATATTCAAGTCCGCTTCTGATATGTTGGGCTGCCACTATACAGACAACAATTAAGTAACGTGTTACCACTGCAGTTACACAGTTGAGAATGAGATACAGTGTCTGAGTCTTGGATATATTTATAGCCTACAGGCAAAATGGTCAGGGGGGAGGTGAATTATGCCCCTGTTGGAAATGACAGTCCGCTAATCGAAGTTTTTGAACGATGTGATGACAATCGAATAAAAGCTCATGACCTCTACTTTCTACTGAATATCTGTCAAACCAAAGCGATCAGTAGGTTATTCATAATTTCGAAAGCGTCCTTTTGGAAAATCATGCGTTGTGTTTCATCATGCAATATCTCCTACCTTTTACCACATGTTGTCAGATTTCAGTAGTCGCCTTTGATCTGCGTACTACTGTATGATAGGCGTCATTATTGATCCATAAATAAAGTATTGTATTTATATGCATTGACAGTCAGCATAAAATACATTGGTTCGAATGGGACCCGTTTCATAAATTTAGAAAAATTATGTCACATAGAAGTATTCTTCTTCTTCCTCTTTTTCGTAAATTATGGTGAAGTGGTAGTAATGAATGCGGTGTTGAATTTATAGTGGGCACACCATAATTCGGCCCTGTCTCTAAAAACCTCCATCTCCGTTCGTAGCGTTATCATCTCTTCTCGCTCGCTCGGAAAGAGAGCACGGTTTCAAGGTTAATAATACTGTGCTGTCTTCTTCTCGTCACAGCATAGGGAAACTGCTCCCTCCGGACTGGCGCGTCGCGGATCATACCCCGGTTAAGCATACAGAATGCTAACTACTGCGTTATATGTCACAGGATGTTGCAGAAAACGGCATATATAATTAGCCAGACTTCCTAACATGTCCATAACTTGATGACGAACGCTCAAAATACAGTATGTCTTAGTCTTTTCCTGCACCTCTTCTTGGACTTTAATCATCCACAAGAACATTTGATTTTAAATACAGTAGGAACTAGGTTATGTTGTACCCAAGTTTACTGTGACGGTTGCAATGAATGATCTGTAGAAAGTGTCCACAAGTTGTCAACTGCATTCAGAATCCTTTTAAGAGATTTATGAAGCATATCGGCTTTGTAATTACGATAGACCATGCTTTCAAGTTTATGCTTTTATTCTTGCAACACAGTCCAAAAAAAACTGCTAAAGGCATGATTCTTGAGGTGATCAATCTAATGCAAGTTCTTAGTTCTAACAGAACTTCAGTTGGTATAAAACACTCAAAAATAATCCACTTCATCTAACATTTGTTGACAATGTGCACATTCAGTACCACATGATACAACAAACAAATTCTCCCACTCAGGGACAGAGAAAAAGAGACAACAATCAAGAAGTAGGTTTATCACAATGAACTCTGACTGTCCTGTATCAACAAAGACCTATCCACATTATCAAACAAATTGTACACTTGCTTGAAGATAAACCGATGTCCAGAATTATCTCATGGAATATCTGCAAGCTAATACTCAGAGAAATATAAGAAAACACTAGTAAAATGCAGGGTAAATGCTGTAAAAGTGAAGCATGGATCAAAGGTAAATGGGCATAGAGAAGTGCTTATGGGTCAATTTATCTCCAAAGAAAAGAGACTGGGATGGATCAAACACATTTCAATGACACTTGGGTGAATTATCAATTAATAGAAAATTTAATGATCATCATTATTTTACTGCAAAACCAGTTACAGTAAAAATTTAACAGCTAAAAGATAGCTGGCATCTAAAAAAAGTTGACTCTTAATAATGTCGAATGACACTGCATAAGCACTGTATGAAACAATTTACACTGAAAATGAAATTTTCACACCATACATAGGATTTCTACAAACCAATTTTACTAATTCAACAAAAAGTGGAAAATGCATTGGCCACTGCATTCACATTCACTCAAGACACTTATAAAGTCACCAATGTTCATAAAAAAATACAACATGAAAATATCTTTTAGAACCAATAACAGACATCTTGATATATTACACAACTCTAACTCATTAAATAAATATAATGCTTTTCTAAGTATGGAATATACAGATCCAAATGTAACAACAGTAGCTCTTCGTACCTTGATCAGACTGGACGTACCTTGATTATCAGATACTCTGAAAATATCAACGCCATAAAATATAACAGATTGTCTGCAATAGGACAAGTTGTTTTATGTCGCATCGACACAGATAGGTCTTACGGGGATGATGGGACAGGAAAGAGCTAGGAGTGGGAAGCAAGCCAAAGTATCAAAATAAATGAAAGTAAATTTAGTTCAAAAAACTTAAAAACCCAAAACTTCTTTAAATCACTAATTATTCCACCTTGCACCAGAGTGCATAAACTCAGCTTTTTGTGGGGACATCTATGGAGAAAAATTCAAACTTTGTGATGTACACCAAAACAAAACGAAGAAATCCAGTCAGTTTAGGAAACGTTAAAATAACATATTAGTCAGTTATTCAGCACTGATACATTCTGATCAATGTCCCAACTTCATGCATTAGCGGTTTCAAGTTTTGTTCGATAGATAGTGTTCCCTAAGGCGCTTCTTTTCAATGTGCGGGGTTGAGGTGCACTTCCCGGTACAAATATTATAAGTCACAATGGACTAGTACCATCACAGACCACATTAGGGAGAAAAAGAATATTTTTCACTTGCCAAGAGATGGCTACAATGTGTGTAGTATACAAGCAATCAAACACAGTATACAAGCATATCACCTGCAACTTGTATCAATAAATTACTGTATTATTTAGAAAACAATAATTAATATAATCAATAAGATAACAAAGGTGTTTCATTTGGAAACAACCAGTAAAATATCCTGTAACAGTAACAAAAGAATGTATCCTTCAGCTACTTTGTGTTCAAAACTAATTAACAAATTCAAAAGTATTAGTAGGAATGATACCAGCTACCAAATGACATAGAGGTCTTTGGAATAATCCTAACTGCTGCACAATTCATAACGGAAGATCGTGGAAGAACTTGAAGGAAAAGTGAAAACTAGGTATGTAAACAGTCAATCTCATAAAAAAGTATATTATCAGGACTATCAATCATGTGCACTACAAAGATGGATCAAACCCCAGTATCTGTTGTGCCATTTTCTACCCATTTCCATTATCTGACGATGGCTTATCAAATTACGTACATTACCTCAAGAGAGTTTTCCTGTGATGACTCTGGCTCGGTTAACTCTGATTTAACTTCTTCTTTCAGAGCTATCACTTCTGGTACATGTTCAAGATTTTCCTGTGGAAAATAAGATATTTTAGTAATGCTCATAACACACATCTACAAATATAGTCACTAACAAATGAGTAGGGAGCAGATATTTATGTGCTAAAAATGTGAAAAATATTTATTTTTTATGTGCTGAAAAACTTTAAAATATGTGATAAAAAATTGAAATTATTTTCCTTTACATATCACATAACTACTCGCGCTCAAGAAGTAAATAAATATAATGTTTTTTGTCAGAATATGGTGCTACCAAACGCGCTCCTTAAGGCAAAATGATGTCTGTGTATGGAAACGTGCTGTATGGTATATTAATTTTAGATATTCCATAGTAGATATTATGAATGGTTATGTTTTAAAGGTACTGATTTGCTTAAATATGGCAAAAGCAACCTATCATCTTTGAAAAAATAGTACCAGTTCATACTCACCCATCACACGCTGGAATATTAGTTGCTAGAAGTAGTCTCAGAATTGCAGTGACCAACAAAGGTCATCTCCAAATTGTCCATCACAAATGCATGCAGATTATCTCTAAAGAACGCCTTATACTGCGAAAACGATCGCTCCACATCACAGGGAGTCAGACGAGCATTCTTAAAGAGAGGATTGTCACCAATAATAACCCCATCAATTTCGCCAACATGAGCACCCTCTAATGCATTAGAAATTTGGCACATTGTTTGAAATCCTCTGTTTTTTCTGAACAAATTTTGATATTTGACCTGTAACAGTCCCTGTACCTGCGAAGCCGGGAGTGAATCTAATTTATTTTCAACAGCGCGCACTTCCTTCACTGTTTCGGATAACAGGTTAGTGGATTTTTCAAGTATGTCTATAGTTTTGCACAAGAAGCTTAGATTGGCAGATATAAACGCCAAATCATTTTTCAAAGAGCAGTCTTTTAGTATCTCTTGAAGAATCTCAATTGACGACGCATCGTCTTTATCTAGCACGTTCACAACGGATGCAAAATTTTCGAAATTGTCTGCGTAGTATACCACAGCGCTAAGCCAGGTACCCCACCACGTAACAATAGGCAGAGGAGGAAGCGAAAGATCCGGGTTTTTCTCTTTAAAGATATCGATTCTTGACGATGCTTTTACGAAGACTTTTTTGCCATTAGACACTAATTTATCCACTTGAGAACACTGAGCCCGCACAGTTTCACATAACCTGTGTAGAGCAGGAACAACGCAAGTTACGTGTATCATTTCCGCATAGCTCACAGAAAGGCTTTCGGCTGCCTTTTTCATGTAAGCTGCTCTGTCAGTAAGGAAAAGCAGTACAGGGTCGTTTTTATACCTTTTGGCGAAAGTAAGTTCATGGCTTCATTGAATAACCTAGCTACAGTGACGTGGTTTCCAGCAAGCATTTCTTTACACGCTAGCAAATAAGAATGTTCGCAAGCAGTTTTGTCATTCTTCAACACACCAATTACAACATTTCCTACTTTTATGCCACTTGAATAAGTGGTTTCGTAAATGCTCACCCACAGTTTTTCGCTATCACATACTGCCCGAATTCTCTGTAAAGTTTCTTCGTAACATTTTGGGAGACAGTTTTTCCTTTATGTGGATTCGTCTGGAGGCTCAAAATTAATGTACTTTGTTAGGAAATTTCTCAGTCCCGGATTATTTATTTTACCATGAGGAATGTCGGCACAAACAAATGCTCTGCACACATCTAAATAATACTGGGAATATTTAGATGGGCCAGCATTTGAAGTAGCTGGTTCAGCTATTAGTAATTGTCGCGAACGCACACGCGAAGCAGCCGCAGTATGCTTATTTGCAGACAAATGCTGGATTAGTTGAGAATGTTGATCTGCACGTACTGTTTTACCACACGGTTGGCAAAATAATACTTTTCCGTTGGTAGTGAAAATGCTTTTAAATTCCACTACATATTGTTGAAGACGCGACCTTGTACTCGACTTCTCTTTTGGCATTATTCTACAGGTTACGGCACACGCATTTATGGTTAATCACTTTTCAATCAAAAGAATAGCAGCGGACACTGAAGGAAATATTTCTTATAAATCCATACAAAATCACACGACCACGGGAATGATATGTGGACCCGAACAGCTCACCTTACTCTTAGGAGTGATGAAATTCCACTACCTAATGGTGGGGCAATATTCTTCCGAGTCTCCCGTGTCGTAACGGAATTACGTCACCTTATCTCTCCGTGATTGCCTTTCGCTGATATTCTATAAACAAAACCCGAGAGGACTGACTCATAAAGAGTTGGAATGACATCATGCAAGGAAACATCTTGTGCAGCAAATCAAATCGCTGTCTAAATATAATGACATAGCCAGTGACCAGCAAGTTTTAGAACTTATGGAGGGAAGTCCATAAATAGCCGAAACATTCAGATACATTATGTTAAATACACTGTTAAAAACAATACCGTTATAATAAAATGAAAATATGAGCATTGTTTCATAACACAGAAGCATTTTAAATTTTATTGATCAAAAAATATTGGCGATTTATGTGCTAATTATAGATTTTCTTAAAATATCTATTTACGTAAAAAAATTGTGAAAATATGTGTTTTATGTGAAATAAGATTCAGTTTTTACACTTGGGGATGCATAATAGGAATAATGAACTTCGTAACTTGCGTTAAAACTTCCGCAAAGAAAATATGTAATTACATAAAAATCCGCTCCCTACAAATGAGCATGTTAATTCATTAATTTCCAGTATTACAGATACTTTCAGGATTTCACAAATGTTTAAGGAAGGTTTCTACCAGCAGATGATTGTTATATCCAAAGGCTGTACTGAGAAAGGTGTTATTATTCTTGCTCACTCCTTATGTCAGAGACAGGATGAGACTGAGAACAAAATATAAAATGCGAAACATTTTCTAGCCATACCAGAAGATATAATACCAGAGATGGAATTGGGGCTATCTCACACAGAATTTGGAAGGAAGCAGCCATAGGCATAAACACTAAATTGTATGAACTGTTTTCATATGTTCAATCATATGAATCAAATGATAAAAGTTGTCTGAACCAATTAGAAGCATTACATTTCTAAATGATTTTTTGTTCTCAGCATAGAGTTTGCTTATAGACAGATTAAAATTACTTGAAATAATGGAATCACATTCTCTACTATGGTTTTGCTGAGATCACAGGGGCTACATAAAACATTAATACAGTTCTGTTTCAAACAGCATATTTCAATGGTTCCAAGTGTAAAATAAAAAACATAAACATGAAAGAAGCAGACTTATCACAGTCATACAACAGTAAAAGATGTGATGTGGCCCAAGGTCAAAGGAGCTAGAAATGAAATATTTTACTACTACAAGCATGTTATGTAGTGTTTTGTGAGGAGCTGAGGGGATGGGGACACCGTCAGTGGAGAATCAGCAGTGTTGGAGTGTATATCTGCAGTTTCAGAAGATCTTTTATGATCTACTATGATACATTTAAATTTCATTCTTGGATTCATAAAACCTTGTCAGCATTTAAGGGGGGAGTGACTGTGATTAAAAGCTTATGTTTTCATGTAAATTAAGTAACTAATAAAAGTGAATTAAAGTAACAAGTTCTAGAATATACCAACATAACACATTCAATACAGAAGAGAAGAGTAGCTGAACTAAGGAATGGATGAAAAGGATGCACAAAAAGGACAGGGAAATAATGACAAAGAGGAATGAAAAAATTCTGTTTAATGTGCCTTAAGTCATTAAAGTGTCAGAGCCAACTAAGAAGGGGTATATAAAAGAAATCATTCTCAGAAATCATACATTCTAGAGCCCTTAGACATGGTTCTCTATATAACATAGAATCTGACCTGTATTTGAGGAATAAAATGAGCTAATCACTATTCTGTCTTTCTAGAGGAATTCAACATCTGAGCAAAATACTTATTATGAGAGAATGTACATTCAGATTTTGAGCTATTTCATCCCTCGTATGTCATAGGCAAATCTGCTCGTTCCTTGAAACACATATCTTCCAGCTCATTGTGGATGTGAGGGTAACCCAGAATAATCACACCTGTGTTGACATGATGTTTAGCAGACTGTTATATCCAGGCTCAAAAACACCAATGAAAGATTCCTGATTTAACTTCTTCTATTCTAATTATGGTAGGAGTAATAATTTTTAACATGTGGTGCTAATGCTGGTGCAGTAGTGAAGGAGGATATTAGTTTTTTAAAGTACAATTGGCCAACCATCCTCTATTTTAATCAGAGGGGAAAAATAAAAAACGTTCAACCCCTAAACCGAAGTAATTTCGATACTGAAAGTAAAAGGTCCAGACTAATCCAAGCTCAACCTAAAGTTCCTAAGAGTTGGCAGCTTTCTGTAGTGCGTTGTGGTGTACTCCCCGACAAATAAACAAAACAGAATTGTACTACGCATAGAAGCTCATTGAGCAATTGGAGACTGCTGGTGTTAATACTGAGGAAGCACATAGAAATTATGCTCCTGCCAAACATATTCAGCTATTAAGGGTTAATTTCTGACATCTATAAATTTATCTGGAATGAGACCTACAAGTGATGCAGTTGCTTTTCCTTCAAGCCAGGCTGGTTCCTCTTTGATCTTTGCTTCCAGGTCCATTTTGCACTGCAAACTGAAGTAGTTAGAAGGTACTGGAATGGTTGATTACTTCCACTGACCTTACACTGAAACATAAGCCAGAAAAAGATATTTCCTTATTGATCTCATTGATACTTATGGTGTTTGTCTACAAACTAAGCAACAACCTTGTCATTTTATATGACCATCAATATTATGATCATACCAAAAAAATAAAAAAAATTACATGACTGTTGATATTATGATCATACCTATAGGACCTCAAGTTTTCTATGACTGATACTTCGATCAAAGCTAAGGACCTGCAGTTTTACATGATTTCTAAAACAGTGATCACTTCCATAGGAAATATAATTTAACTTATCTGTCGATATCAAGATCATAGTCAAAGGACCCCTAGTATTACATGACACATTATATCGTATTAATAGCTATCTAAAATACAGTTTTATATGGAACTGAAACTGCAACAAGATGACCTTTCTTGAAAATTCAGTGACTGTTCGTTTTGCATATCACTCCGATCACTGTGGTCCAAATACTGGAATCTCCCTACCATTTTTATCCTTTGCAATCAGCTTCAAAACTAACTGAACAAGTTCACAGTTCTTTGAGATATGTTCTATCAAAATTTTCCTTCCCAGGATCAAATTCTCTCAAACCATTCTCCTCTCATTAAGCTTATTCTCTATCTCTTTATTTGAGACATGTTCAATCAAAATGATCTTCAGGAACTTCTGATAACATGGCATTTAAAAGGCTTCAAACTCTGTTTTTCTTGGCACCAGTTATTATCTGTTCCACTTCCATACGGTGTCATACTCCTTACTCAGTGTAAATATAATTTTAAAAGTTTTCAATCTGTTCAACCTAAAGAACATGATGGAGAACAGATGGGAATTTAGGCTGGATTCAGTGCTGATATTTATCGATATTGAGAAGGCATATGTCAGTGTTCCATGGCAAGTGGTCTTGGATATATTGATAAAAAAGAAGGCAGGGAGAGGTGAAGAACATATTATAAAAGCCATGAACGAAAAGCGAATAAGTAGTATGAATACTACGATAGGACAAACAAACTGGTTACAAGTAGAAACAGGACTTCAAAATGGATGTATTTTATCCCCTCCAATCTTCATTACAATCATGGATGAAATCCACAAGTGTATAAAACAAGAAATGGGAAGCAAGGAGGCAAAGGCCTCACTCTTTGCAGATAAGACAGTAATATGTGGAGAAGATGAAATGGAAGCACAAGAACAAGATAATGTAAGGAATCAGGAGATGGAGGAATATGGAATGAAAATCAGTGTGGAAAAGTGTATGATAGTAGTGGTGACGAGAGGTAATAGAGAAGGAAATGGGAATATTGAAGTAAATGGAAGACCATTAGAAGTTGTGGGAAGCTTCAAGTATTCAGGGAGAATAATTGAAGAAGATGGGAAAATAAATTAAGAAACTGGATAGAGACTTGAACAAGCCAATGAGTTTTACCAATGTGTGAGATGTATAGTCTGTGACTGGGACATCCAACAGAATGCAAGAAAATTTTGCACCTAATGTATTACACACCATGGACAACAAAAATACATGATGAACGCAGAATGCAAGAGGTGTGTTTCTCTATTCAGTACAGAACAATCATGAAATTTTTAACTTTATATGTTGAATACCTCGAGTAGTGCCCCAGAGAATTCATTTCACCCAATAACAATGTTCATTAGTCACTTTGTGATATTTTACTGTAAATGTAAACATACTGCACAAACAATGAATACTACAATTTCTCCTACAGGTAATAATACAAGCTTCGTTCCTGTGGCTAATTTTGTTGATTGTTACACATTGCCAGGGAATAGATTTCTATGTAAACACATATCTATTCAGGAAACTATGCTCAATTGTATTTTGTATATTTTAATGTAGGGGACAATACTGAAATGTGCCGTGTTTACTTGTTCTGATTACCGTTTACAATTTCCACAGCCAGAATTTATTCCTGAAGATTGTTCTTCCATTCCTGCCACTAATTTAATGTTGCACTAACAACTCCAAAGGGTTAAGATTAGGTATGCAGTGGCATTAATTAAGGTTAATTAATAATAAAATAAGGAAACCACGGAAACGTTTTTCAGGGCAGCAGATACTAGTATTCGACCCCATGCAATCTCACCGCCACTCACTCCTGAAAATCTTTTACACAGCATTAAATCAGAGAGACAGCCTACTGTAACCTAAATCATCACAAAAAAATACCAGAAATAGCTGCTGCGGGGTATTGATGTGACACAGAAGAATCTCTATAACAACACTGATAAAACAAGATACAGATATCCTAAATGGAATCCTCTCAAGAATTTGAACCCTACTTCCATATGTCGCATCATACAGAGTAATGAACAACTCAACATTCACAGCCTCACTATAAAATTGCGCACAGAGGTAAATAACACAGCAAAACAATATCGGTAATTAAAATTACACACTAAATATTGCAATTTTTTGTCTAACTACCATCCGCATTTCTTCATCTGCGTTGCTCTTCAGAAAAAAATCCTCATTCCACCAAATTTAGGGTATATGATAGATTGCTACTACACACAACTTGCAGGCACTAGCAACGCAAAGGCTGGGAGTTTTCTAAAAAGCGAGCTAGTTATATGCGTATTCATTTTTAATGCTTAATTAAAGATAAAATTTAAGGAAACTAATAACTTTAAATATTAAAAATATGTAGAATGCTGAAACTGAGAAGGATTAATAATAACTTCTAATATTCTCACTTGAGATCTATACATTTAGCAAATGTACATTATTGAACTTGAACGTTACCGACAATATGTTAGAGGTTGTGGAAGCAGTGTACAAAGACATAAATCACAATTCCTCAATGAAGAAAATCCGTAACTTCCTTATCGAAATATGCTGTACAATTGGACTTATATAACAACATACCAGCCACTTCGAAACAAAACCGGATATTTGAATGTTGTTTAATCACTTAAAACAAACACTTGAAGAACAAATTTGATTTGTAACATTCAGTAGAACAGACTCAATTTAGGAAAGGATGTATTACTTGTGACAACTACAGAGTATGAGACACTTCTTCCGCTACTTGAAATGTGAATGGGCTTGTTATATCACCCAGTTCCAATACTTGTAATAAATCACTCTGTAGCACTCATGTATACTAAAATACACAACTGTGGGGAGAGTTGTAGTTGAACACATCCGTAATGTCTACAATTGTAGTATGAGACACTTACTGAAAAGCAGCGCTGTGAAGAGGAGGCGGAACTCCTGTTGATTGAATCGGATAATACGATTACAGCGCTCCTCCGGTTATCTCCGGTACTACCGACGGAGGCAAAGCAGTTACGGAGCTCCGGAGGTTAATCGGAGGGCCGCCTCCTATTCGCAACAGTAGCTCCGAGTGTAAGGACGTAGTAGGCTGTAAAAATCGTTACCTACATACACATAAATTGATCTGTATCACCGATATTCCATACAATACCCCTTAACAAAGAACGTATAGTCTTTCTTTCTTTCTTAATCTGTTTAATGTCCAGGGTTGGCTTAGCGAGGGATCCCACCTCTACCGCCTCAAGGGCATTGTCCTGGAGATTCAGACATCGGATCGGGGGATACAACTGGGGAGAATGATCAGTACCTCGCCCAGGCGGCCTCACCTGCTATACTGAACAGGGGCCTTGGTGGGGGATGGGAAGATTGGAAGGGATAGACAAGGAAGAGGGAAGGAAGCGGCCGTGGCCTTAAGTTAGGTACCATCCCGGCATTTGCCTGAAGGAGAAGTGGGAAACCACGGAAAACCACTTCCAGGATGGCTGAGGTGGGAATCGAACCCACCTCTACTCAGTTGACCTCCCGAGGCTGAGTGGACCCCGTTCCAGCCGTCGTACCACTTTTCAAATTTCGTGGCAGAGCCGGGAATCGAACCCGGGCCTCCGAGGGTGGAAGCTAATCACACTAACCACTACACCACAGAGGCGGGCATAGAACGTATAGTCATTCAGAATAATTAATGCATCCTCTCATTTGTTATCAAGAAAATGCAATTATATCGACATATAATACATACCCCATATACCTGTAGGTATAAACCCCGTAGATACAACAAACAATATATCAAAATAGGTTCAGTTGTTTCTCAGAAAAGTGCAGGCCCTACCTGTACAGAACTTACACAGCACACTTCGTTCATTATTATTATCATTATTATGGAAATATTCCCATTATATCGACGCTAGAATACAGTAGTTTCAAGTTAAATTTGAATTCGCTTTTAATTTCTGGACATATGTAAAAAACGCGAAAGACGTGCAGAAGTAATGGATGTTCATTTACGAGCGGAGGGAGGAGTTCAAGCGGTTCACGTATGTACGTGCTGCGCTGTAAAACATGACACAAATGACTCGTAAACACCGGCCTCGCGGTGTCAGTGGCAGCGCGTCCGTCTGTAACCCGGCGGCCCCTGGTTCGATTTCCGGCCAGGTCAGGGATTTTTTAATTTAATTTATTAATATCCCTCGTCTGGGGAATGGGTATTTGTGTCATCCTTAACGTTCCTTTCCTCATATTCAATACTGTACACTACCGCCATTTACATAATACACGCAGGTTTCCTCACATATGGTGCAAGTAGAGGCAAAAGATCTTCAAAGGTCGACGCCCCGAACATATAGCATTAAAAAAGTTAAATAAGGAGTGCAGAATCGCGCAATAATAGCGACAAGTTATACATTTCTGTGAAAATGCTCGTTCATTCCTGCCGTATGAAGTTCACACAACGCGCTTGTCATTCAAGGTTTTTTTTTTTCTAGTTGTTTTACATCGCACCGACACAGATAGGTCTTATGGCGACGATGGGACAGGGAAGGGCTAGGAGTGGGAAGGAAGCGGCCGTGGCCTTAAATTACGTACAGCCTCAGCATTTCCCTGGTGTGAAAATGGGAAACGACGAAAAACCATTTTCAGGGCTGCCGACAGTGGGGTTCGAACCTACTATCTCCCGAATACTGGACACTGGCAGCACTTAAGCGACTGCAGCTATCGAGTTCGGTCATTCAATGTTTGTACGTAAGAATGCTATCTGTAATATCGTCCAATAATAAGGGTACCGGTATAAACTGAGGGGCCTATTTTCTCACGATAATAGTGACAAGTTATAAATTCCTGTGAAAATGCTCGTTCATTTCTCCCGTACCAAGTTCACACTACGCGTTTGTAATTCAATCGGAGGTTCTATTACATAATTATTATGTTTGTACGTAAGAATGCTATCCTTAATAACGCCAAATAACTTAAGTATTAACGGAGGGGCGTAGTTTCTCACATTAACAGCGACAAGTTATAAATCCCTGTACAAATGCTCGTTCATATATCCCGTACCAAGTTTAAACAACGCGCTTGTAATTCAATCGGAGGTTCTCCGGAGGCACCGATTGAAAGCGCCCGGAGCCTCCGCTCCGTAAACAACCGCTCCGTTAACAGCGCTACTGAAAAGGGCACCCGCGGCACTAAGTGCAATGTGTTTAAGAATCTTGTGTGCCGCTATATCTGGCTCAAAGAGGATATATAAGTGAGAAGGAACCTCTCCGGGTGAAAGAAAGAGAATACGAAAGCAGGTCCGTAAGTCTAAACGAATGTGGACAGCCATGGAAGGAGGGTCAACTGCCTGAACTTTACGATCCATTTCTTCGTACACTAACGGAAATAAAATCGTACGGTTTTTAATACATATATACATGCATTATCATTATAGTCCGTTATGCCATTCAGTGTTCAGTCTGCAAGCCTCTGTGAACTTACCAAAACGGCACGTCGCGACAATCCTCTATTTGCAACCAGTGCCGTGGCCTCATTTAGTTCTATACCTCTTATCATTAAATCGTTAGAAACTGAATCAAACCATTGTCAACTTGGTCTCCCTACACTCCTCTTACCCACCATAATAAAGACTATTATTTTTCTAGGTAACCTATCCTCCTCCATTCGTCGCACGTGTCCCCACCACCGAAGACGGTTTACGCGTGCAGCTTCATCCTTCGAGTTCATTCCTAATTTAGCCTTTATCTGCTAGATCCGAGTAGGCCTACTCTCCTGCTATTGTTCCCACCTGTTTTAAAGCAACAATTCTCGCTACTTTCATGTCTGTTACTTCAAACTTATGAATAATATATCCTGAGTCCACCCAGCAAACGGCCCGTGTATGGATCAAGGGGCCGACAGGGCGGAAAAGACTAACTCGTTGTATCCTGGATGCAGGGAGTCAATCGAGCTTCATCCACAATTCTCTGATTGATAAGCTGCAGCTTAATGTTACTGATCGCAAGACCCTTGAGATAAGCACGTTCGAATCGCCGTCCACTATGTATGATATTAGACGGAAGGTTTGTTTCGACATTATGGGCTACTCAACCAGAGCTCAAGTATCAATTACCGCCTTTGAAAGTCACAGCTCCTACACCTTTCAACCAACTGCACCCCAAGACATAACCGCGCTAGCATCGCTAAGGAAGATGAAGCTGGCTGATCCGAGTGACGAACTTGACAAAGATCTTTCGATCGAGGTACTCAAAGGTGCGGATTCATACTGGAAAATAGTAACAATGAAAGAACCTATCAGAGTATCAACATCACTGGTTCTTCTTCCTACTATCTTCGGTTACATTCTCAGCGGAAGTAGATCTGGCACTACGATCAACCAAATAATGGTCCATCATGTCTCACTCACAATGGATCAGATAACTGATGAAAGCGTGCGACGGTTCTGGGACTTAGAAACTATTGGAATTGTGGATAACCAAGCGCGAAAATTATCCATTAAAGAAAACACTATTTTCAAGAGTTTCGCGACTCTTACCGCATCGAACATGGACGGAGAGTTGTATCATTACCTCGAAAGGTGGGCATTCCCTTAACTGACAATCGCACCACCACTGAAAAACGATTCTCCCTGTTAGAATCTAAACTGCGTAGAAACAAAGACTTGAAACACATCTACTACAATCACATGTGGGACTACATAAGGCAAGAGCACGTGGAATTTGCACCCGAGGACGTCACTCCTTATAATGTTTACTATATGTCACACCACATTGTAAAGAAACAAAGGGGAGACATCACAAAGTACAGAATTGTCTTCGACGCGTCGTCACATGAACCAGACTTGCCTTCACTGAACGACACACTGGAAATAGGTCCTAACTTGCTCCCTGAAATATTGGGAACCCTGCTACGTTTCAGGAGCCACCCGAAGGCTATCGCGTGTGATGGTCACCAAGCATTTTTGCAGTTAGCGTTAGACGAAAACAACAGAGACCTCACCTGGTTTCTGTGGTATCGCACCGAGAATACAGGAGATGATGCGTAAAATTTCACTGACGAGGTCATTGCCTACCGTTTCAAACGTTTGCCATTTGGACTTACATCGAGCCCATTTCTTCTGTCCGCTAGTCTTAGGGAACTAGCAACACTGCGTCAAAATAATTATCCATTTGCATCGAGACTTCTCGATAAATCAACATTTATGGATGACTTTATAACAAGTGTTGCAGACGACATCCTCGCGATGAGGTTATATAACGAACTCACCAACCGTTTGATGGAGATCAAACTCCCACTCCGTAAGTGGGCTACTAATTCACTGACCTTGAAGGAAGCCTTGCGCAACGAAGGAGTGGAAATGAGATCCGTAACGAGTGTGCTGGGTATCGATTGGGATACCTCTGAAGACATCATTTCGACCGACAAGGGGGAAATAGCAAGAGACCTGGTGGACACCAAGGGACGAAGAGGAACATTCTACGCGCCACTGCCAGATTCTATGACCCTCTCGGACTTTTCGCACCTGTGGGGATCGTAGCAAAACTTATATTCCAAGGCACGTGGCTCCGAGGCCTATCATGGGAGGAAGTTCTTCCATCAGATCTTGCACGTAAATTTCAGCACCTATCAACCATATCCGTTCCCAGGTGGGTGGGCATTACAGGACTAGGACATGAACCAGAGCTGCACGTCTTCTGCGATGCTTCGGAGAGAGCATACGGAGCTGTCGTCTACACGAAGTCAACGCTCACAAAACTCGTCTGCAGCAAAAACAGACTAGAACCCGTGAAGAAGTTAACTCTACCAAGACTAGAGCTGCTAGCCGCACTTGCTGGTACACGCCTTCTTCACTACTTCTGTCAAGAGACTGGCTGTGACATCAAGAATGTTCAGCTGTGGAACGATTCTACTGTTGCACTTGGGTGGATTCGCAACGATCCGAATAAGTGGAAGACCTTTGTCTGCAACCGCGTGACAGAAATACATAATCACGTAAACCCCAGTCAATGGAGACACTGTCCTGGAGATCAGAACCCTGCAGATCACCTCACTCGAGGAGTATACGCAGATCAGCTAGCCTCCTTAGAAATAAGGTGGCATAGTCCTCGCTGGATAATCAAAGACAGAGGCGCATGGCCACGTGACCCAACACCTACCTGCACGCAGTTGCCAGAAGCCAGGAAGACGCAACAAGTTCTCACGATCACTATAGCGGAACCCCTACTGTATATCTCGAGGTATAGCTCATACTGGAAATTGCTACATGTCACAGCTTGGGTACTTCGTTTCGTCAGTATGTTGAGCAAGAGCACAAAACACTAACGGCTGAAGAGCCACGTGCGTCACGCACATACTGGATCAAAAGGGTTCAAGAGGAACGGTTCACTCTTGAACTAGCTGCATTGCGAAATGGTGAACGATTACCAGGCACTTCACAGATTGCTAGGTTTAACCCATTTCTACATGAAGGTATCATCCGACTTGGTGGTAGACTACAATTTTCAAATTTGTCTCAAACTGAGAAACACCCAACAATTCTGGACGGCCGTCACAGGTTCACCGAGTTAATCATTCAAGAGACCCACATCGAACTTCACCATCTTGGAGTACGCATAGTACTGGCAGAACTACGTGAAGAATTCTGGATTCTACGAGCTCGACAAATAACTAAGAAGATTCTGCATTCTTGTCTACCGTGCAAATTGGCGCAGAACAGCAGACCAGTGGTGATTGAGGCGCCATTACCAGCAGACCGCCTACAGTTGACACAACCCTTCTCTGTGATTGGGATCGACTTCGCTGGACCCCTGTACGTTAGATGTGGCAGCAATGTTAACAAATCGTACATCATTCTTTTCACTTGTGCCACCACCCGTGCTATCCATCTCGAGCTATCTACGGATATGTCTACGGATAGATTCTTGATGGCCATGCAGAGGTTTGTCAGCAGACGAGGTATGCCGCACACCATATATTCTGACAACGCTCAGACCTTCCTCACTGCTCATAACGAGCTTATAGAACTCAATAAGATTGTGGCAGACACCAAGGTGCACCACCACTGTGCTCACAATGGTATTCGTTGGAAGTTTATCGCACCGAGGGCGGCTTGGTGGGGAGGCTTTTGGGAGAGAATGGTTGGCTCTGTAAAAAGATGTCTAAGAACGGTACTCGGCCATTCCCAGCTGAACGAAGAAAGTCTCAATACAGTATTGACAAGTGTTGAAGCCACCCTCAATAGAGGGCCAATCACCCAGGCCACAGACACGGGAGATCTTCTGACACCATCCCATTTCTTAGTTGGAAGAAAACTAACGTCCATCCCGGAAGGGCCAGAACCGAGCACGAGGAAAAATCTCGTAAAGGAATACAGATTACAACAAAAGGTCTTGGGGGACTTTTCATGACGCTGGAAAAAGGAGTATCTGCTTCAACTAAGAAGTCACCATGAGGTCAAAAATCAAAAGACCAATACACATTTGCCCAAGATCGGAGACATCGTCCTCCTCCAAGAAGACGTCAGATCTCGCCACATGTGGAAGAAAGCGAGGATAGAAGAGATGCGCCCAGGAAGAGACGGACGTGCAAGAACGGTCGTTCTGCGGCAGCCTGACAACACTCTCATTACTCGGCCAGTGCAGCTGGTCATCCCTTTGGAGATAGATCAGGGAGGGGAGGATGTCGCGGATTGACATTGGTTACGTCAAAATTCAGATATCTATGTATTCTTTGTATTTGTATAGTTGCCTTTTTTTTACTCTGTGACGTATGTGCTGTTGATAATAATAAACGTGATATTGTGAACACGACGGTGAAGTCTTCTTATAATTCAGTAGTTACGATTTATAACAAGAACACTATGATCCGTCTCACTGCTAATTCAAACTGTGAAGACTGGTAATGAACTAGATGGAGTTATGAAGCAATCGACGGGAATGCCCGAATTAACTAATCCGGAAACCACTAGCACATCGTCGTTGAATGAGATTTCCCTACTTACGAAATTATGGCACAGACACAGTCGATGTTATGTAATGCAGCTTATCAGTGTTGTAAGTGTGATTCAGATAATCACGGTACTGACCATCTGATCTCCACCACTTCCGGGCTCAACCTCTCTCTTTCTTCGCACCGCTTTTCAGCTTACTTTCTCAGCCCAGACCTGGACAGGCGTGATAATGACCTGCACAACACTTAAAATATTAATTTTAATATTGATTTTTAATTTATTTCTTCATTATTGAGATGACTGCTAATTTAATATAATTTAATACTTTTTAACCGAAATATGGACTATATTGATTTTAATGACGAAGAATATGGAACATACGTACTAAACTCCAAATATGGAAAAACATGGAAAATAAATACTCCATTTTTCAACTCCACGCGTCATGATTCGTAAAGATAATGAAAAATATAATTAATTTTATCTTCCTAAAGAGATATGCATTTATAAATCCGTTCCCTGCTAATCAATGAGATACCTCGATAGTTGTTGGAATCCTTCCTGTTCCATTGCTTATAGATAGGTGCAATTGCTGCTTTTGTCCAATCTGAAGGTACCTGACCAACACTCCATTCTAATCTTACTACTCTATAAAGCCATTTCATTCCTGCCTTCCCAGTATACTTCACCATTTTGGGTCTAATTTCATTTATTCCTGCTGCTTTATGACAACGGAGTTTATTTACCATCCTTTCCACTTCATCAAGCGTAATTTCACCAACATCACTTTCTTCCTGCTTATTAGCTAGGTTGTTCGCGACACCACCAGGGAGATTTCCCTTTACATTGAGAAGATGTTCAAAATATTCCCTCCACCTCTCCAGTGATTCCCTGGGATCTATTATGAGTTCACCTGAATTACCCAAAACACTGCTCATTTCCTTTTTCCTTTACTTCCTAAGATTCTTTATTACTGTCCGGAAAGGTTTCGCTGCTTCTTGACATAGTCTTTCCAGGTTATTACCAAATTCCTCCCACGGTTTCTTTTTGGATTCAACAAATATTTGTTTCGCTCTGTTTCATTCAACTACGTGCAATTCCCTGTCTGCATCAGCTCTTGTATGGAGCCATTTCTGATAAGCCTTCTTTTTACGTTTACAAGCTACCGTCACTTCATCAATCCACCAAGATGTTCGCTTTTCCCCACCATTACACATACGCGTTCCTAGGCATTCCCTTACTGTTCCTGCTACAGCATGCCTGTATGCCACCTATTCTCTTTCTATATCCTGAACCTACTGTCCACTGTTCGAAGCTTCTCACTAATCATATCCATGTACTTCTGTCTAATCTCCTCGTCCTGGAGATTTTCTACTCTTGTTCGTTTGCAGATAGATTTCATTTTCTGTATCCTAGGCTTAGAGATACTCAGTTCACTACAGATCGGATAGTGGTCTGTATCACCGAAAAATCCACGTAAAACTCATATTTTCCTACCAGACTTCCAGAATTTAAAATCGGTTAAGATATAGTATATTTTGTGGATCTGTTACCCTTAGCTCCCCATCTGAATAGCCTTATGCTTGAAGAATATATTCATAACAGCTAAACACAAACTAGCATAGAAGTCCAACAAACGTTTCCCGTTCCCATTAGCTTCCATGTATTCCCCACATTTACCAATTACCCTTTCGAATACTTCAGTTCTGTTTCCAACTCTCACATTGATATCGCCCATCCTTCATCGGCTAACGTATGCGACTGTTGGCCGCAAAATTTGAAACCAACTCGCCGTTTCGTCTCGGCGCATCACAGTGTAATGGAAGGAGCCAGTATTCCTAAGTTACACCCTTCCCCATTAGGCGGCACGGTTTCCAGAAGTCTCCAAGACAAGGAGGCGCCCAGTGTGTCTTCTAAGTTCATAGGTGTCAGATCGGCGGCTGCCTGGCGCACGTTAGCCAGTGTGTCTCAGCTCTTCATCACAATGTAAGTGTATGTTATTATTATTTTGTTTTGTGGATTGCTTTGTAAATAGGTGCTTTCAACGACATTAACTATAAAATTATTTTCTAATACAAATAAGTACATATTATAAATCTTTTGTTATAATATAAAATATACGCATCCTTACTTAGAAACTTGACCAGCTACTACTACTTCTGTAGCTAACCGCTCGCTGAGCATCTCCTGAAGAATAGCATTACATTCCTTGGGATTCTGCGTGAAGTCTTTGCAGTGTGATTTTCGAAAGTTCCAGAAATTACTTAGTGCCTTTACTTTCTTTTGTACGAGCGTCAATCAATCAATCAATCAATCAATCAATCAATCAATCAATCAATCAATCAATCAATCAATCAATCAATCAATCAATCAATCAATCAATCAATCAATCATTAAACCAATCAGTCAATCAATCAATACTGATCTGCATTTACAACAGTCGGCCACGTGGCGAATTCCCTATCTGTTTTTCTCCTAGCTTTTTCTCAAATGATTATTAAGAAATTGGAAATTTATTGAACGTTTCCCTTGGTAAGTTATTCCAATCCCTAACTCCACATCCTATGAACGAACATTTGCCCCAATTTTTCCTCTTGAATTCCAGCCTTATCTTCGTATTTTAATCTCCTACTTTTAAAGACACCGCTCAAACTTATTCGTATACTGATGACATTCCACGCTATCTCTCCACTGACAGCTCGGAACATACCACTTAGTCGAGCAGCTCGTCTCCTTTATTCCAATTCTTCCCAGCCCAAACTTTGCAACATTTTTGTAACGCTATTCTTTTGTCACATATCACCCAGAACAAATCAAGCTGCTTTCTTTTCGATTTTCTCAGTTTCTTTCTCTCATCAATAACCTGTAAGAGAGATTATTCGTCATATCTTCAGTTTACAGGCTGGTTATGTCTTCAAGCCTATCCAGGAAACATAGAGGAGAACTAATGTGCTAAGCTATATGAACAGAAATTAGGTCAGCTTTCAAGCTCATTTCTGAATTGAGAATAATAATGTTAATATTTCTACTAACTAAATCTATGGTTTTTATAAAGGACGAGGAGCCAGAATTTCGCCGCACACGAATTCTTTTACATACCGGTATGTCAGCAGACATGAGACTGGCGTATTTGAACACCCTCAAATACTGCCGGACTCGAACCCGCCAACCCGAGCTAGTCATACGTTCCCTTCTTCATCGGCTTATCTTTGCCTTAATAAAGGAACAGCCACAGAATTAGCCTAAAGTGGAAATGAGGGAACCAAGGAAAAAACAAATATAACTTCAAATCTACCGACTGAGGGGTTGGAATCCACCACCTCCTGAAAGCAAGCTCACAGCAGTGTAATCGAACTGCACAGCCAATTCACTCAGTTTCTTATGACGCGCAATACCACATGGGCTTACTCTCTCCCAAATTACACAGTTTCGATTTATACCAGTTATAACCGTATATGGATCTTCAGATCTTTAATTATACAAATAAGTAAGAACGCTATGTACTGCAATAAAAGGCATTTCCCTAGTCTGTAGTCTAATTGGTGCGGGTATAATTAACCGAGTGATGATGATGGTGGTGCTTTTTGCTTGAAGGGGCCTAACATCTAGGTCATCAGTCCCTAATAGTATGAAATGAGACGAAATAGAATGACAATTTAAAATTCAAAATCGTCCACAGAGCAGAATAAAAACGTGATGATGAAGAATAAATGGGTGGATATGAATTTAAAACAATCGGTGGATCCGACCCAGAAACTATCATATACGATAGTATTACTGACCAAGGGACTACTTCTAAAGCATAATCCTGAATCGAGGATGCTTGTTTTGTAAAGGGGTCCAAAATGCTGGTCAATGGCCCGTCATAATGACACGTATCGCTAGTAAAGTAAAATCATAGTATTTGTCATGTTGCTGTACTAATAAAAAATAGTGTAGACTCATGGTGTTCCACACATTATGGTATGACTCAAACGTATTTTACTTCGCACATGTAACGGAGACCAATGGTGTTTCTCACATTATGACGCTACTTATAGGGAACGCAAATCCATAGTGTTCCTCACCTAGGTGTACTAATCATGGGTTCCAGTATTCCCTTGGTCTTTTTCATATAGTGGGTACTAATTACAGGCAACGCAGACCCACGGTGTCGCTGATATAGTGGTACTAATCGCAGACAACGCCCAGACGCGTGGTGTTTCGCACAATGGTACCAATCACGGGTACTGGAAAACCCATTCAGACTCACCTTATGTTGCTACTAATCACAAACCTACTGTGTACTGCACCCTTGAAAATTGGTTATTGGTTTGTATGGAAAGAATATTTTATTACTGGGGTGGAACAATGCATAAAATTATCATCCAGGAAGGAGATTTAAATTATATCAAGTCCGTTGCTGTATGACTCTGCTTTGAAAATACAGTCATAATATAAAGTGTAAACAACTTATCTTTATTTGTCATCAAATCAAAATTAACCTCCTCCTTCTCAAACTCGTGATTGTTTTCAAAAGGACCTAAGTAAGGAATCTAACCTTTCTTCACTTTCATGAATGATACAACAAACCATATACACCTTTCTGGAGCGGCATTATCATGATGAGTAGTGTTTCAACTGGACAAAATAGAATCATTACAAGTAAGAGACACACGCACTATTTTAATAATCTTGGTACAGGTGATTTTTTGAACATAACCATAATCTGAAGTAGGCCTTGTCGGAGACCGTAAAATGATTCCATACGGATTTTATTTGCGCAGTTTGCGATAGATTTTCAGGATTATTATTTATCAGAAATTGCATATTTCATGCGTATTTTTGTTCCAGTTACTTCGACGTCTCAATATATGAAGCCAGTCACACCTGCAACTACTACACCAGCTACCACCACTGCACCGACTGCTACTACTCCACCGACTACTACTATTACCACTACTCCAACTACTACTACACCAGCTAGTACTACTACTACTATTACCACTACTCCAACTACTACTACACCAGCTAGTACTACTACTACACCAACTACTACAGCTACTACTATTACAATAACTCCAGCTACGTCTACTACTACTCCAACTACTACTACTACTACTACTACAGCTACTACTACTTCGAAACCAAGATCCTGTCCTCATTCAGGTGAGTGATAAACTCTCAAGAAGTTAATCAGATTATCTATGAGTGGTGTACGAGAGACGAACGTACATGTGTTTCTTGGAGATTTGGATCTAGTTTGTTCAGATAGAAAAGTAAAGCTCTTAATCGTTGTATTCCACGTTCCACAGATAAAGTACTCACCCTGCAGTTACTGTGTAGGTGTTTGCTTGGAGCAGCAGTCTGCAGAACGAGTGCACGAGTAGAGAGAATATGAGAAATGAGAGCGTCTTGGGTCCGAAGTGAAGGCGGGACCCGGTGAGTGTTCCACATATCGCAGCGTACGGCACAGCGCCCCACACGCGAGCCGATGATATTATCACGTAGAGGTTGTGGGTTCGACATACCTCAAGGTGATTCCGTGGCTTCTCAGTTTTGCATGAGACAAATATCTGGATGTGCACATTTAGTAAGGCACCTTCCCGTTTATGGCTGTTTCCTACGGCACGCAGTCATTATATTATTATCTAAGATTAATTCACGATTTTGGGCAGGAAAGCAACTGGAAACTACTTCAATAAAACTACCAGGAATCCATACTTACCTTTTGTTTCTAGGTGAATTGCAATACGTACAAAATTTAGCAACCATCCTTATCAGTTCTTGCTGAACTCCGCAGGACTCTCAGAGAAAGGCTCGTCTCCCTCCACAACTTGTTCGGGGCGCTCTTGAGAGCTGCGAACAGTACACATTAGGATTGTAACCGTTCCTCGAATGTAGAATTCCACTTGTAGGGGTTTTTGACAGAAATAGGAAACAAAACCCCTGGGGGATCCACTGGAGAGAAAGGATGTCAGAACCACAGATTTAAAATTATCACTTAGTCTGTCTTATATGTCTGACAAAAAACAGGGGATAATATTCTTACATGAAACGGTGCCAGGTTAAGTTTAATTTAATGACTTGCAATTTGTCAAAACCTGCGCTGCATAAATTTTACATTTGATAATTTTAGTTGTAGGCACAGCCTTCGTTATAACGAGAGAGGAAAACTGGTAAAATGCCAATAGCAGTTAATTAAAGAAAAAGTTTCACATTGATAAATACACCAAAGACAGGAGGTAGCAAAGGGCCCTTTTAGTAGATTCGCTGACTAAATAATATTAACAGTAAGAAAAACTCTGAAGGGCACCGCCTTCATCAAATGACAGAGTAATTGGGCGAGGTGCCATAACAGTTACTTTATTGATTGCTTTTGTGATTAAACATATGTACTAAAACAATATTTCGAGTTAAAGTAAATACATACTAACCCTAGGAAAGAATTATACTAGTGATATAACTTCCAAATAATAGCCGGTATATATGCGTGTTCGTTTGGCAGAGATTCTAAAACTTTGATCGTGTTTTTCTCAGAACATCATTTTCTGACTTAAGTCGTATGTGAACAGTTCGATCGAAACTTGTAATTGCTACAACTTCTCTTTCACCATACATTTCAGTGAACATAACGTCAACGCGGATAACTGTTTATGACTCCCTAAAGAGAATTAGTCCTTTTGAAGACCCTAAAGTCTCATGCACCCTCTCACAGAACCCTGAATGGTTACACACCAGTGACGCATGTCACGCCATGTTTCAATTTTAATTACACAAACATAAAGATGATCAATATTACGTATGAAAAGAATAATTATCAAGACATTTTTCTGAAATATTAAATCAAGAGGCACGTGAATCTTGTGAATTTTTTTGTATATAAAACTTGCTGAAGTTTGAATTATAGGTCATCCCTCTGTCAGTTATTCCATTCTTCCCTCGCGGTTCCCTGGGCAGGTGGAGAACATGTGGAAGCTCTTTGTAGACCTTGAGGCAGACAGTGGTCAAGCAGAAGTTCTCCATTTATCTCTTGCGCTCGGTAACTCTTATTACTTTACTTGGTACAACTGCGGATGCCTTTCCGATGAGTGGCACAATATGTGCGGGTTTATGGCATTCTAAGACGACATGACCTGGCCTTTGTTTTCTTTCACAGTATTCTCATAATTCGTCCTGAGAACGGCGGTTCTTCCAAAGTGTGGATGCCGTTGATCAGTGCTGATGTTCTCAGTTTTACTGACTGTCATATGTGCTCCTGTTTTGTGTAAGTGCTCGTTTATTCTACACTAATGTATAACATGGGTCTCGCAGGCCAACACAAAATAGCTGCGTTTTGTGACTAATCAAGGTGTAATGAGGTAGAAATACTCATAAATGCAGTGTTGCCAACCGCTGAGATTTAACTTTTAAAATATTGTAAAATAATGTCTCGTGTAATTTAACCAAAAGTTGTACAAATGATGAAGTTAGTAATATGTCGTTCACTTTTAAGAAATCCAATGTGGACCACATTCTAGTGGTTCTATTGCTCGCAACTATTGGAAATACTGTACATAGTAGAAACTTTGCAGTTGGAGAAAAGCCCCCTCTAATGAGTGATTAATGTAGATTTAGGCGGCTCCAGAGTTATTAATAGTGAGCAAATGGAAGTGGCAACAAAACAGGGGAAATGCAACTAAATTCAAGAGGAAGTCATTAATACATAATGCGTCTTGAGTTATGTCTTACTGCGCTTGAAGACAGTGCCGCATGTTTCGTACACATAACCGATCATCTTCAGGTAGCCATTTAGAGCAGTGGGAGAAGGCTGTCCGAGGAAAAGACACACATCCGACTCATAATTTGTTTGTATCTGTGATACCAATTTGTAGCATTACTTCTTGATAAAAGTAAAGTAATTTACGGATATCGATGAAATTTCTCCGGAGGACAGTTAGGAAACGTAACTTTCAAGGGAAGGGACATTCCACGCGGACTGATGTGTCTATAAAAATTCCGAATCTGAACATAAAACAACAAGAATAGGAAATAATTATATTCTATACAATGTTAAAGAAATATCAACTGAAAGTTAAGAAAGGAATGCATTGCCTTGGATTCCCTTCTTTTAAAACAAAATCTCCCAGTGGTTTTCGGCACCGCTTAATCATCACGACTTACCGCCACTTTGCCTACCGAAGCACATTTGAGTGAAGGGCCTTAAATGATCGTGCTACTGCTGCCATAGTGCAAAGTTTGAGTGGAAGAAGGAGCATGGACGTTGATATTACACGAGCTAAAGCTTAAAGAAGGAAATATGTTTCACTCTGAATCATTACAAGTGAAGGTTTCTTATTAGGAAGCATTTACCTCAGAAAAAAGAAGATCAGTTGGTATATCATGCTCTGGTTTCATGTTTGTTCCCTGTGTGTACTTTCAGATGCGCCACACATATTTAAGTATCCATGACCATGTACAGGAAATACGACGGTGATGTTCTTGATTATTAATTTTTCACATCTCCGGAATACGAAGAAAGCTGGCTGTTTCCAAGACAGCTAAATCATCTCGAAAATACTCCGAACGATCCAGCTCCGGAAATGAGCTGCACAAATCAGTTTATCACGTAGATAGAAGCACTGGTCCGCCTGCTGGGCAAGATGCTTAAGGCGTCCCGTTGGTCGAAACAAGTTTCACCATCACAATGTTGGCCAGTCGGGTGGGAGAGGTGCTGCTAGATAGCGTACAAAAGCCTGGATTCATTACAAATCTCACCACATTGCTCATTTAGACTGAGGGCATAGGTCGCATTTATGACGGATGGCGATGTTGAGCCTTGAGCAAATCGCTTGCTGTTTTATGACCGAAGTAGGCTGCATGTCGGCACCGCGTTTCACCCTCTCCTTTTCCGCTATCGTACCTCACGTCCTTCACTTCATCTCACTAACTCCTCTTCTGTACGCTACGATGTCTCCTGACCATGTCATGCATCGAAGAGTACGACAAGTAATGAAGGATCATCATTTTCACCCGTAGGATAGTCTAAAATATAAACGTGCGAACTAATTGTTTAATGTGATGTTCTATCTGGCCACAGGTTACCAACTGTTCGAAGCTTTCAACTGTTATAAGACGTACAGTGAAAGGAAGATCTGGAGTGACGCCAGGGAGCAGTGCAAGAGAGACGGAGGTGATCTGATGGTGTCGGAAAGTGAACGGGAGAGAAGAGAGGTGCTCCCTACAATGTTCGAGAGTGTGATCTGGAGCCCCTGGATGGGAGTTTACAAGCCCGAAGGTGAAGATCGTTGGGTGTCTGTGAAAGGTGAGTTCTCTCTAGCTCTCTTCTCCTCATGAATTACCGAATGTCGGACGGAAGACATTTGTCATATTAAACAACAGAAGCCGACATTTAGCTGTAGTTAGTGATGTCACTGGCTGACGACCACACCGTATTGCCTATAATCAGGGGAGGAATGAAGAAGTCCTGCCCTCAGTAGCCCAGGCTTTCTGAGCCCAACTTGGCAAATTCGATCCTCGCTCAGTCAGGTGGTATGTCAGTCTCATGTCCGTAGATTTACTGGCACATAAAATAAACCCTGATGGATAAAATTCCGGCACGTTGGCGTCTCCCAAACCATACGAATGTAGTTACTGGAACATAAAGTGAATAATATTAGTTATGTCTGAATGAAGGGAAAGAGTCGCAAAGTGAGGGTATGAGGACATTCATATGTCGGATGGGGACGTTAATCCTTGAGCAGACCTCTCGGTGTTCTTTGACAGGATTAGGCTATGTGCCGCACCAAGACGTGCAGGTTTATCACGGACGTCAAATAGAGAGTAGGACACACTGGGGTCGTGGTAGAGACATCATCATTATAGAATGTTGTGCCTTGTTTAGTTCCACACCTCTTGTCTTTAAATAATTAGAAACTGAGTCCTGGTCTCCTCTGCTGCTCTTACCCTCGATGGCTGACTCCGTTATTCTCGCAGGTAACCCATCATCCTCCATTCACCTCACGCGACCCCAACACCGGAGTACCCCTTCATCCATCGAACTTATATATCACTTAAAATTTATCTTCTCATTCTGGGTACCTTTCTGTCATTGTTCCCACCCGGTGTTTCTAGACTTCATTCTCGTTATTTCAATGTAGATTACAACTAGCGTATGGACGAGATATCCAGAGTCCACCCAGCTTGCACTCCCACACAGCGAAGGTTTCCTGAAAACAGACCGTTTCATTCCAGAGCTCACTGCATTAATTTTGCTGCACCTTGCTTCCTGGGAGAAGTTCCAGTTTTGTATCTCCGACCTGACATTCAGTTCTCGAAACTTTCTTCTCCACTGACATGACTTTATTCTTGGTAATAAAAAAAAAAGCAAAGACATCTCCGTACAGGCCATGAAGGCCCTGGGAGTGGTGGAAGGTAAAGGCTTCCACTATTCGTAACCTCGGCACTTGATGGGGTAGAGTTGTTAGCTCTACGACCGGCCGCCTTTTCCCCCAAGAATTAACCTGGTACTCATTTTTGATGTAGGATAAATGAACCTCAGGGACATATGCACGTCACGAAGTGGAAATTTTACGACTTTCTGACGGGGATTCGAACCCACGTCCTTCCGGGCGAACCGAGTACGCCTTTACCGCCTCCGCCAGGGAGCCCCTTTATTCTTGGTAATGCCAATACTGATGTCGTACTCACTGCACCTATTTCAAATTCCAAGAAATAAGACTGCAGGCTTTCAGCTCTGTCTGCCATTAACACCAAAATGCTTACGACATTTCAGCATCCCTGGCGCTTTATACCTTCCAGTAGATGATCCTTGTAAACTATGAACAACAACATTGAAGATTGCAGCCATATCCCACCCCTGTAAGTACCTTGAATCAAGAACTCGTTCTACCATCAACTTTCAATGTCAACATAAGTGAGTTTTATTGCTCCCAATAATCTAGGCTTAATCCCGTATTCTCTCAGTGTGGCTGACATCCTTCCCTGAATTACTCTGTCATATGCCTTCTCTAGATCTACGAAACATAAACACAACTTGCTATTCATATCATAGCACTTTTTACTTATGTGACGAATACTGAAGACCTGACCATGAAAACCCCTCTGAGGTCTGAAACCACACTGGTCTCATCCAACTCAGTATAAGACATTTATTGGTTTCTCCCTCATGAAATACTAGTGAATACCTTGCCCGGTGCACGAATGAATCACCATCATCAGTGTCGTTGAAGTACCTTGATGGTTCTAGCAGTCCTCTTGCTTATAAATAGGTGCATTTACTGCTTTCGTCAAATCAGAAGGACCTTTACTAACTTTCCAGGCTCATCTTATTACTCTGTGAGCTTCGTTGTTCGCGGCGTCAAGATGAATATTTCCTCTTATATTCCTTCCACCTGTACCATTATTTGCTCGGAAGTACTATGAGTTTACCACATTAATCCAAAACATTATTTTTTTCCTTTTTCCCTCCGTACCCCACACACTGCCCATCCCTTTTCAACACTTGTTAAAAGCATTTGATTTCCTCCTATCCCTTCCTCATTATCACCGCCTGCCGAAATATCATTATTTCCTAACTCTTCCTAACTCGCCCATTTCTACTTTAATTGTTATGATTTCCCCTTTACTGTGGGTCGATAGATTAATATCGAATACCATTTCCTTCACCTCTTTGCTTCCAAAGAATCCTGCACTGTAAAACTAATTGGAAATCCTTTACTCCCGGCGGCTTGCTTAAAATATTCTCAGCTCGGTAAATTATGTGAAGCAGGCTGCTAATCTATTTGCACATAGTTCAAGTTAGAGTCTCTCCTCTGACAGGTTAGCGACCTATGGTTGATTGTACAGTCCTCGCCTCTTGAGCACAATGAGGGCCATGACTCAGAATATGTCCGAGGTGCCCAATACTACTCCCGACTCAAGGAGGGCCATGACTCAGAATATGTCCGAGGTGCCCAATACTACTCCCGACTCAAGGAGGGCCATTACTCAGAATATGTCAGAGGGGCCCAATACTACTCTCGGCTCAAGGAGGACCATGACACAGAATATGTCCGAGGTGCCCAATACTACTCCCGACTCAAGGAGGGCCATTACTCAGAATATGTCAGAGGGGCCCAATACTACTCCCGACTCAAGGAGGACCATGACTCAGAATATGTCCGAGGTGCCCAATACTACTCCCGACTCAAGGAGGGACATGACTCAGAATATGTCCGAGGTGCCCAATACTACTCCCGACTCAAGGAGGACCATGACTCAGGATATATCCAAGGTGCCAATACTACTCCCGACTCAAGGAGGACCATGACTCAGAATATGTCCGAGGTGCCCAATACTACTCCCGACTCAAGGAGGGACATGACTCAGAATATGTCCGAGGTGCCCAATACTACTCCCGACTCAAGGAGGGACATGACTCAGAATATGTCCGAGGTGCCCAATACTACTCCCGACCCAAGGAGGACCATGACTCAGGATATATCCAAGGTGCCAATACTACTCCCGACTCAAGGAGGACCATGACTCAGAATATGTCCGAGGTGCCCAATACTACTCCCGACTCAAGGAGGGACATGACTCAGAATATGTCCGAGGTGCCCAATACTACTCCCGACTCAAGGAGGGACATGACTCAGAATATGTCCGAGGTGCCCAATACTACTCCCGACTCAAGGAGGACCATGACTCAGGATATATCCAAGGTGCCAATACTACTCCCGACTCAAGGAGGACCATGACTCAGAATATGTTAGAGGGGCCCAATACTACTCCCGACTCAAGGAGGGCCATTACTCAGAATATGTCAGAGGTGCCCAATACTACTCCCGACTCAAGGAGGACCATGACTCAGGATATATCCAAGGTGCCAGTACTACTCCCGACTCAAGGAGGACCATGACTCAGGATATATCCAAGGTGCCAATACTACTCCCGACTCAAGGAGGACCATGACTCAGGATATATCCAAGGTGCCAATACTACTCCCGACTCAAGGAGGACCATGACTCAGGATATATCCAAGGTGCCAGTACTACTCCCGACTCAAGGAGGACCATGACTCAGGATATATCCAAGGTGCCAATACTACTCCCGACTCAAGGAGGACCATGACTCAGGATATATCCAAGGTGCCAATACTACTCCCGACTCAAGGAGGACCATGACTCAGGATATGTCCAAGGTGCCCAATACTACTCCCGACACAAGGAGGGCCATGACTCAGAATATGTCCGAGGTGCCCAATGCTACTCCCGACTCAAGGAAGGCCATGACTCAGAATATGTCCGAGGTGCCCAATACTACTCTCGGCTCATGGAGGGCCATGACTCAGAATATGTCCGAGGTGCCCAATACTACTCCCGACTCAAGGAGGACCATGACTCAGAATATGTCCGAGGTGCCCAATACTACTCCCGACTCAAGGAGGACCATGACTCAGAATATGTCCGAGGTGCCCAATACTACTCCCGACTCAAGGAGGGCCATGACTCAGAATATGTCCGAGGTGCCCAATACTACTCCCGACTCTCAGTACAATTTACTCGTCCCCTCAGTCGTTGCCCATAGTTCAAGTACTAGGACGTGACTGCAGTCACTCACACGACAACAGTACCCTGGGGTCATGGTTGGACACGAAAGAGGTTCAACAACGAAGCAGCCGTCAAAAACGCCTTGGAAATATCTCTCACCATGAGACGGTCGATCACCTGGGAAACGGGTGCGAATGCTCCTGCATCGCGTAGAAGAAGGAATGGCATTTAGTGATGCACATCCTATTTAATAAAAATTCCTCGTCATGGAGTTCTCGTAGTGATAAATGTTACTACCAACTAGCAGGGACAGGGTGTTTCTTGATCACCAACACACTCATGGCGAGAAGAGGACCCGCATGTGCGACGATAAGTATTACAGGTAAAGCTCGTAGACAAACAGCCCGAGTGAATAAGAATGTGTCGCTTCCTGTTTAAATGTACGGCCTGTCGTCATATTTTATTATTCTCTTCTTCACGCACACTACCAATGACCAGCAGCTGTCAGTTACTCTGATCTCTATTTATAGTTGACGTGTTTTACCGATTACTAAACATTTCCTTATTTTCTCTGAATCACTTGAAGTAATTCGTGAGGCAAGGCCCAGAAAATTGCTTAGAATATCCATATTTCCATTTTCACGGCTAGAATGTACTTTTCGGTACTCGCTCAGATGATCTCGAAAACAATATTTCTATATAATTATAACGAACGGTTTTGAATGATGAAGACAGTACGTAACTGCTGTCTCTGTTTCAGGATATATCGCCGTGAATTACCTAGAAGGATACGCGTATCACCGTTATCAGCGTCATTGATATTACTGAGCTGAGCCAGAGCAGGAATGTCTTTACTTTGACACGTGAAAATGTTTGAGGAGCCCTCGCAGACTTTAAGAGTTCTCACAAGCAGCAAGCTATAACTTCTAGATTGCCAGATTACCAGGTCTCATTTACATCATAGCCAGAACTTTATATTCCTCCAAGATGCTGATTTATCTCAGTCTCAAATGCAGAAACGCATTCCCGTGTTTTGTCGCAGACTTTCTCATTTCTGGTTGGTACAATGTGTGGCCTTGTCCTTACTGTTTGCACTCATAGACGATAAACATTTCCGGTGGTTGTTTGGTCATCACATCTTCCTGTCATCTCTACTCTCTGGTGGGGCCTCCTTGATGTGGGAGAGCTGTTCTCTATTGTGTGAGCTGAAAACTTTCTTGTGAGGACAAAACGGAAACCAGATTTTGAGAAGTACCGAATGCATCTCACAGTGGACAAAGACCAAGTGTTCGTAAACGTCCGCTGAGAAACTCCTTGGTGCGTTTTGTGCTTGAGCTTTTTAAATTATTGATTTAAATAAGGTAGTCATATCGTCAGACCATCGGAATTAGGATTACTCGGTCTCAAGAAGTGCACAACATCTTGCAAATATATGGATCTTTTTGTTCAGCAAATGTCTACAAAGCGGAAAAATCTCCGAGGACTGGAGGAAATTTAGAATAAAGACATGATATACAGGAAAGGACAAGCCGACAAACCAATCTCATAACGAGGGATTGCTCTGGAGTATAATATCAGAAGGACAAACGAACTTCACTGACCATCAAATATAAGAGTATCAGTTCAGATTAAGAAGGAAACGATCACCTTCGCAGGCTAGAAAATGTCTACAAGAAGACATCTGGGCGGCTTAAGACTCCCCAAAGGCAAATACTTTACAGTCTTCACAGACTTTACAAAGGCATTCGACATTTTGGACAGGAACAGTATGGACTCCATGACAGAAGACAAGGCAATTGTAAAACTCATAGGAAAACCCCAGTCACAAAACATGTAGCGATAAACGACGGGATAAGTATATCAAAAGAAATCCTTCAAACAAATGGAGTACTCCAAGGTGACCCAGTTAGTCCCCTCCTGTTTAACATTGCCACATCTGACGCAGAAAATCCATTGAAAATCTGAAATCGGTGTCGCTCTATATGTATCCTCATGACATGGTCCTAGGTTCGCAGACAGAAAATGACCTTAAAGAAGCCTTAAACAAACTGAACATTTGAGCTGAAAACAACAAATTCGTCATAAACCAGGAAAAAAGTATACATGTGGTTTTTCGAAGAGGGACAGGTTACCGACCGAAGACAAGATGTTACTAGGAACAAGTACTTAGGACTAACTCTAGAGACATCAGGAACGTCATACAGGATCCACATCAGGGAAAGAGCGATAAGAGCTATGACTCTGTTCAGCGCTAGAATAGTACCAATTATCACGTACGACTTGGAACTGATCTGGGAATTTCTAGAGACAATAGAAAAAGTAAAAGTCCGCTTCCTAAAATGAGCCCTCGGAATTGCAAAAAAGCGCCCTCAAGGCTTGCGTATGAACCTCCTTCAATGAGGACTTGAGATGTCACTTAATGCTGCCATCAACCAGCCAAGAAAATAATTATTGACCCTCCGACGAGACAAGCCATGATTGATAGAGGATGGACAAAAGGAAACCACGACGTGCGTTCTGCACTGACAAGCCTGGCGATACGTGGATACCACCACAGAATATGCAAGAATACAAAATACCATGAACCCAACAAGGACTCTTCGTGTAGTTTGTGTGACAAATACTACTTCTTCTGTTGCAAGAATCGCAAGAGAACACTACTATATTATACCAGAGAATAAACACCCACACTTCCCTATGTGCATTTGTATGCTCTTATTAATTAATTAATTAAAATTGCCAGCATGTCTCGTCGTGAAAGTATAATAGATACGTAGTGTTCCTAACTTCGTCGTAATCGCCAAGAACTCAATGGTGTCTCTCTCTACTCGCACGTGAACAGTAATTTACAAATTGAGATGCTAACACTTCAGAGACATATGAAAGTTGTGTGGCAATGTCATCCATATCCTTGCTAACGACTACGGAACCTGCTGAACCTCAGACCAAGTAGTGACATCGTCGATAGTAAGATGACCAAAGCCAACTTCGCTGTTCTAATAGTCTCTGCGATTTGATCCCGGAATGTTTTCTTCTGAACAGATGACGTCTAGCCGTGAACCGCGGTGTCTTCACTTGACCTCAGGTTAACTAATCGATACATATGTACTTGCTCTCTTCACCTTCACATCATCGACTCCTGAAGCAGTTTCTACTTCCTGGTGCGCTTGAATTTTCATATCTTTGTGATATTTGAAGCCATCTCCTTCCCGTTTCTTCTCAGTTATAATAAAAGGAAGTGCTCGAATTTGTTGTGAATGTCACTGTGCTCCCTTTTCAGCTTCCTTATTGCAGCTACTACAATTTCCGTTTCTCTTTGAGTCTGCGACTTGCACGTTTCGCATCACTGTATTCCCTGCAGCCACTAACAAGTACGGTCTAACACTATCACTCCACTGGGGTGATATTGGCACTCTGCCTTTTTGTATTTCGTTCATCGCAATTATGATTCTCATCGCTTCACTTTGGCTGGCTTTTGGGTGGTTCACTGGTTTGTATTGACTTTAGATATGTTTGTGTCTGTTATAAAATGTGCACTGCGGGTGACAGATCGGGATGGGCATAGTTTCGTCAGTGGGCGTGCTCAATGAAAGTAGAAAAATTACAGATGGGAAGGAACCTCCTAGAAAACCATCGCATGAAGGAGTATTGTTTATCTCTGATGTTACTCAGTGGAACACAGCATGGCACGTTACGATATCCAGGTGCTACCAGCACGCCAAGTGCTAGAGATCGGTGGCTGTGAGGATACCTTGGCCAGATCTTTCATGTATTAAATCCCTATTTTGTTTGTCATTCAGGATGATATTGAAATAATGAGAATGTTTCCACATTTATAGACTGTTATATCGTCTATACAGACGCTCATTTCTGCGAAGTGTTTGCCTCGTGTGATGATGTACACAGCTACAACGGCACTTCTGTTACCTTACACAAAGTTTCTGAGGAAACGGGAATCATTGGCACCAGTTACACATTTCAAGATCTCGAACTGTTAAGTGTTAAATACTATCTCTCAGTGAATGGATCATTTGCACTATGCAAACCATGTTATCTCCATAGTATGTATTAAAGACTATTAACATACATACATACATTATCATTATAGACTGTTATGCCTTTCAGCGTTCAGTACTTCCAGGGGTAACGACTATCTGTCTTTTGTTTCATAAATACATTAACATGTGTAGTTCTTATTTCCAATTACTTGTCATACAGCACTAGTCGTTTATAATATTGTGAGTTTCTGACAGCACGGCGCGATTCTTACTAAGTGGACATTTTAGGTCAACTGATGTATAACAAGGCAGTGCCACAACTTCTTCAGACGACAGTGCTCCAGGCATAGTGGATTTGATCTTGGTTTGAGGAGCATCAGCATGTACTTCAACTTCTTCTCTGGCCTATTCAATCACTCGAACCACTGTGGTACGTTATGGCGACAAGACTTCATCGCCTCTGAGGCAGATCGGTCAATATTTTATGACGTTTGTTACTTATTACTATTTTCAATGTTTGTTGGTGGTATGGTGGTATTTGTATTTCATGAGGAACTAAAATTGGGCAGCCATCCACTAATGGAGCAAAAGAATGAAAAGGGTCGACACTTCGAGAGATGAAGGTGTCGGCTAAAGAAAGGGAAGGGGGAGATGAAAGTCTCCTCAGGTATCGAAAATGTAATATCGCCGTGGTCGGACAAGAACGAGAGTTAACCAAGGATAGATGAAAGTGAGGAGCCTGACAAAATTATGTGGAAGTAATGCCAGGACTCAGCTAACTTCCCCACGGTTACTAAGTCGCGCTCCAAAATGAAGAGCTCCTTGGGCGCATTTTGTTATCCTCTTACGATTGGCAGGGAATACCATAGATGTATTCTATGGTCCCTAGCCACGGGGTCGTACTTATCGGGAAAATAAAACAACAATGTTGTCGCAACCTCAAAACACACGGATAAGAATTACGAAACTTGAAAATGTTGAAAATATACCGAAAGCGATGACTGTGTCTTATAAGGGACGGACTATTTATTAATAGAATTGTAAGAATAAGTACATAAAATCAGAATAGAAATACCGCGGTGCGTAATGATAGGGAATACAATTCAATACAGAAGAGCGGAACGGAATGTGGAAATGCACGTAATAGAGTACAGGTGCAGGAAGCACACGGCGTATCGACATGAAGTACCAGCTTCGTACCATCAGAGTTATCGGATTGAAAACTGGAGCACGAGATGACATCCAAGACTTCTTTATAAATTTCCACAAAGTGCTTCAGCTGCCTGTTAAAGGCGTAGATAAAATTGACATCGCTCCAATTCGTGGATCTGTGAACATATTCCGATCTCATTTACACGAACCTGGTTGACTTCATGATAGCAATATGTAATACCAGTTTGACGAACCGCTCACGTGGTAAGTTGTTGCCATCAATAGAAGTTATTTTTAGAATAAGATTACTGGTGGCTTAACAGTGCAGTCAAGTAGAACATCAGTGAATATTGTTTTAATAGGAATACCACTGGGAGACCATTGAAGGTACCGGAAAGATAGAGAAGCCCCACGACGGTCGTGATTATGAAAGACTCCCAAGGCCGTCGGTGTCGGACTAGAACAAGTGTTGACCCAGAGAGGTCGCACAAGGAAGATAAGAGAGAGGAGCCTGACAAGAATTTAGTGGGGAAAATGCCAGGCTCAACAAGAGGAACCGTGGTCGTCAAACCACGGTCTCAAGTGAGATCCAGTGGTTGACCTTTTAGTGTCCTCTTACGAGAAACAGGGGATAACGTGGATGCTCTTCTAACTCCCAAATCCATTGGGGGTTATGAAGGCTGAGGTTCGAATCCCGCTGTATACTGCGTTGATGGTTTCATCCAGAAATGCGCGTGTTGTCAGGAAGTCCATCTGGCGGTAAATCTGAGGCGAAAACCAAAATGAGCCTGGGGTGTTCCAGTGACCTCGGAAATAACTGGGATAATCTGAAGAAAGATAAAGTGTTATGGATCGAGTGTACGACACTTGTGTCCTGTGTTTCAGGTGAGCCTGCACTCAGCAGTTGGTGGAGGCCTCGTTACCCGAATAACAACGCTGGTAAAAAGTGCGCCCTTGCTGTCAGGACAGGTCTGCTGATGAACTACAATTGCGCAGAACGCCGGTCCTTCATCTGCGAGATCCCGCTGTGAACAGATCTCATGTACAGAGTTGATATATAATAAAGATACTTGTAAATAAGATGTGACGTTCTTTCTCCTGTTTCAACACTAACTACAGGGAAACTATTCAGAACAGCGAGGTCATCAGTCGTGTATGTTCTACCTTCCCTAAAAACAACAAGGTAATCAGACATATAACATTCTACCTTTCTTTAAAACATCAAGGTCATCGGACATGTAATGTTCTACATTCCCTCAAAAGTAACAAGGTCACCAGATATATAATGTTCTACCTTCCTTTAAAAACAATAAGGTCAGCAGACATGTAATTTTCTACCCTCCCTCAGAAACAACAAGGTCACCAGACATGTCATGTTCTATATTCCGTTAGAAATAACAAGGTCATGAGACATGTAATGTTCTACCTTCCCTTAAAACAACAAGGTCATCAGAAAAGTAGTGCTCTACCAACCTTTAAAACCAACATGGTCACCAGACACATGATGTTCTACCTTCCCTGAAAATCAGCAAGGTCATCAGACCAGTTATGTTCAGCTTTCCCTTAAAAACAACAAAGCTATGAGACATGCAATGAGTTACCTTCTTTTATAAAATACAAGGCCATCTGGCATATGTAGTGGGCATTGAGGTTTCACGCCATTGTTGATAGAAGTGTGCAACTGTGGTTTTCTCTACTGTCTCTCGACTCGTTTGACACTTTACTCAGGGACCGTCATCATTCTGGAGCTCAAATGTAGAGCTGATAGTCTACGCACAGCGATGGAACGACTGCGAACAGAGCGGCATTCAGTAAAGATCTCCATGATTTTGAACGTGATACACGAACCGGAAAACGCTTGAGGGACATGAAGTCGCCGCAATCCCCTCTGTTTTATGGTGAAAATACCACCAGGTACCGTTCTAAGACATTCCCAGGTAAAAATAAAACACGGCGACTAAGTGCTACTGCCGAGGAGCAGCCTCCTGAATTGTGATCCACGGCAGACCGTCACACATGTCAAGAAACCTCGCTCATCGAAGGCCCGCAAAAGTCTTCCATTATCCATCCCTACAGGCAGCTTTCAGAGGCATAATCTTTACCTGGCTTGGGAACTGGAATCCCAGTGCCCTTACGCCATATGCTGTTGATCAGTCACTCAAATGGTTTTGGATTTTGTACGGCCCAGGAGACGCTTTGCTGCACTCCCCAAGTCCATCTCCATGAGGGGCGCCTGAGATGGTGTGCCACAACCTCGCGCTTTATGGCCAAAACTGAACATACCTGCCAAAAGTGACGGGAGATAGAGATGAGTAGGTGAATTGTGTACTCCGACGATACGCGGGAGTTCTGCCCACACTTGCGATGATGGAGTATGTGCCGTCACGGAAGACACATACTATACCTGCCATCTCGAATCCTTTACGCCGTAGGTGTTTAATTACTATATGTTTGGTCATCTGACTAATTGCGAGAGATGCTGGAGGAGGAAACACTTGTTTGTTCTGCCGCAGTCGCAATTCCCAGCGTGGTTTTCAACAGACCCGCAATCACTTGGCGTTTGGAAAATTACGGCCAGTTTTCCCATGAGGTAGGCAGTGTTTCGGCACTTCGGACTGTCTTTGTTATCGCCATCCATTTGCTATGGTGATGTTATCTGACTTTGCGTTACATTGAATAGCTAGGGAAGGAACGCAACTGGAAAGTACTCCAGTGTAACTACGGGGGATCCAAGAAGACTTACGTACTTCAGGTTTCAAGTCAAAAGTAGCACAACCTAAATTCAGCAAATTGCTTGCATCACTGAAATCTGCAGGACTCCCAAAGTGAGGGCTGGTGCTGTTCAATGATGAAAGAGATGAAATAATTCTACTTTTCTACTTAAAACGAAGTTAGAACTGTTGGTCTTGTCGTTCCGTTTTCCTGCCACTTACTGACTCAGTTGGTTCCATGGAGCCTTGAGGAACCTGAGGAAGCCTTTCCTTGACCTTCAGGTAGACAGTGGTCAGGCGGGAGAATTATATTTCCTCTTTGAGTTGATGTGGTTAGGCTTGAGTAAACAGGTGCTGAGATGCACAGTTCCACTGACCGAACTCTCGCAATGTTCTCGTTAGAGGAATTTTGGACCGTCTTTGTGACATTGAACATTGCTAGGTTTAGGATGGTTCTCTATCAGTAAGCTAACAGACTTCCACTCTGCAGCTTTCGTACAGCCTCTTGAGCTTCTGTGAGGCAATGTACGTCTGACACTAAAAGGACACTCTTCAATTTTTATTGGCATAGCAATAGTCAAATTGCAGAATTAACGGCCTGGTTGGTTCACACCCCCTGTGGCTGGAAGCGATTGATAACAACCAAGTTAATCCTACCTTTCGTAAGAGACGACTAAAAGGAGCCCTAGAGGTTCTTGATTTGGGATCGCTGGTTGACGACCATTGCACACTTAGCTAAGTTCTAGCACTGCTTCAACTTACTATAGGAAGTCTCCTCACTTTCGTCTGTCTTACCCGACCTTCCTTGGCCAACACTAGTTCTTTTCTGACCCCTTAGGTATTTGGTATCGGGGCCTGCGGTGTCTTTCATTTTCAAGGCTTCGTGGCCCGTGTCTTTCTTTCGCTGATACCTTCATTTTTCCACATTATCAATTTAACTTCTGTTTAGTGTTAATAGAGGGTGGTTAAATTAAAACCACCACCACCACCACCACCACCACGACAACCACAACCACCACCACCACCACCACCACCACCACCACCACCACCACCACCACCACCACCACCACCACCACCCCATGAAGCACAGTTTCCACGCTTAGTACAGATGGAGGAATGTTGTGTGTCGTTATTGCAACAAAAGTAAAACCAACGTCTTCTACTTCAGCACTGACTTTCTGTCGGATTGTCACTGAAGAATTAGTGAACCTGAACGGACAGCCAAATGTTACTTTGCTCTTCTTAAAATGGTTCATCTTGAGCAGATGCCGAAGTAGACCTTTACGGTGGTTTTGGGGGAACTGTGATCAGAGACACATTTCGGACAGAGGTTTAACCAGCCCGAAAACTCGGTTCTGACGGATATTTCACTTTAACTTCTGCTTAACGTGTCCGAAGGCAGTGACTTCTATCTGAAGCATCATTGTTTTCGGAAGCAGTTTCTAATGTATTTACAGTCACGTCGTGGCTTTTCAGTTTCTGGAATGTCCGATTTTGTCCGAGTCTGCAGTTTTCAGCATTCCCAGCAAAGACGACACATCACATGACACAGTGGGTAATATTAGCGCTCCGCCGTGAACCATTAGTCTCTTGGAAACCGAGGATTTTATTACTCTCAGTGGAACACAGCTGTTTTCTAGCGGGATCGTCTATAATATTGTAGGTCTAGACCCACCTCCTAGTTGAAGACAAGCAGATGATCTTGCTTTGCCGAGCAACAGGATCATCTTCCGGCCAAGAGCAAACAGCGACCCCAGAAACAACTGCGATATTCTGAAGAGAGAAGAATTGCATGGATCTACTGTGCGACTCTTGGTGGCGGTCTGATGAGCCGGATAACAGAGCAGCTCCTCAGGGCTGCGGTCTCGATCTTTAGCCTTCATTTTCGTTTTTCACAAGATAATCTCTGACATCTGGGGTCTTTGTGTCGCTGTGATGAATTGTTACATATTTCTGTTTAAAGGGAAACAATTAATTTTTATGAATCCAACCTTGTCCGCCGAAGTAACAGAGAATGTATAAACAGCAGACAGGTCCTAAATACTTTCAAAGTTGCTTTTTCGCTAAATAGCAAACGGTATTTTCTGCGAGATTCCTCTGCAAGCAACACATCTCCTCAGAACTAATAACAGCTCAGTTTTTAATGAAGTACACATGTCTTGAGCTTTCCGCCTATAAATTTTTTAAAACTGGTGTCACGTTTCTATGTAGGAAAATCAAAGTTTCGCTCTGTACGTCTCTCAATCACGGCCGCCCATCATCGGTCTCGTGACTGACTGAGATCAATGTTCTAGCGGTGAGGCGTTGAAAACTTGCTCGTAGACCTGAGAGGAAGGCTGTTATGCTACCGTATTGAGGTATGGTGTGTAAGGTGTCCGTGTGTTGTGCGACGTGTGGGCGGTAGAGTGGTCCTTAAAACCCATACTTACCAGTATTGACACTGACACCTGCACTGTGGATAGGTAACAGTCCGACCATCCATTCTAATCTTACATCGCAGACTGCACGGTTGTATGTAAACATTGTCTGGCGATCCATCTTATCTCCACATCACAGCCTGTACAGTTTCTTGGTAAGAATGTCTGGCCGTCCATACATATATCACAATACAGTCTGCACGGCATCTTTGTAACATTGTCTGACTATCCACCCACTATTCACATCACAGCCTGTACAATTTCTTTGTAACATTAACTGACTATCCCCCCATTATTCACATCACAGCCTTCATGTTGGCCGGGTAACATCGCCTGGCCATCCATCCATATCTTACATCACAGCCTGTACAATTACTATGTAAAGTTGGCTGGCATCCACCCATACTTCACATCACAACCTGCACGGTTACTACGTGACATTTTCTGGCCATCCATCCGAACTTCATGTCACTGCCGGCACATTTGCTAGGTGAGAATTTTTGGTCATCCACCATACTCTACATCACAGGCGATAAAGTTTCTTTGTAACACTCTCTGGCCATCCATTCATACTTCACATCACATCCTGAAAGATTAATAGATGGCACTTTGTGGCATCCATCCGCACATTGCAACAGAGCGTTCAAAGTAACCAGATAACTATTTATAGCCATCCACCAATACTTCTCGTCACAGCCTCATGTTTACTAGGTAACATTTTCTGGCCATCCATCCATACTGAACATAAGAGCCGGCATGGTTACTACGTAACATTTTCCGGCCATCAATCCAATACGAATATCAAAGCCTGTACACTTAGTAGGTAACATTGACTGACCATCCACCATACTCGTAATCGTAATCTTTATTTTTCTACCAGATCTACAGCAATGAAGCCTTATTGATCCTTTACGGAAGAAAAATAATAATGCCTAGCCTAGTCTGCTTAAGTTGCTGTACACATATCAAAGCTCGTATAGTAAAAATAACTAACACCAAAAAAGGTTACTGGAAATGATAATAATCAATTGTCAATAAGTCACTGTTGTCTTTTCATATATAAACCAAACCTCAAAAAAAAAAAAATCTCAATATTGCTGTTAAGAACAGGGATAAAACGAAAACTGATAGTATTGAAAATAATAAAAATCAAATGTCAATGCTTCACTGATGTCTTTTCAGATATCAACGATCTCAATATTGCTATTGATAAAAAGGGATAAAACGAAAACTAATATAACTACTGCTATAAGGTAATTCCATCTATTTTACAATATGGCAATACTAGTAATGGGAAACTAAAACTGGCAACATATAACTGGGCAGAGTACAATGCTGTGTCGGGCTGAATCAGCACTTGGGCCGCAGAGTATATCGCTTCCGGCCGGGATCTCATTCAGCGCATTCTCTCTTGAACACTGACCTTTCTTATATTCTACTTATGTTGCACACCTGACTACGTGTTACCTCCACTGTAATGCCTGAGTGCCATTTACTACACCTTAAGATTCTCTACTGGTAATCACACTTCAGCATCTAGTATTTCACTATATTAGTTACCTTTAAAGCCCAAGCAATTCGTCAACTAAGATGAAACCATATTAACTCACATATCACTAGGCTACTAGAGCCCCAGCTCATATTCCAACCATCTCCATATATTCACTTTCTCCTTAGCACCTGTCCTAGTTACACACACTCTCTTCCTCATTCACTACACACTTCACCATCTGGTATCATGCCTCTTCAGACCCACTTGTCATTTAACCGCTCTTGTCATGGCTATGTATAACATGCACACACTCCACTATTCTCCAGAACGCAGCAATTTACTTCCAACTACAGATTACCTTTTTTACTTCTTGTCACTATGCCTTCGTCTTCTCTGTTCTTTTTGCCCCATATCTCTCTTAGGCTCAAACTCCTCCCTTTCACTAGGGCACCTCTTGCTTCTTCTTCCTGACTCCCAGTCGTATTTTCGCTTCATTTGCGTGCTCTTGTTACATCCTGCGTTTCTACTCCCACAATCGCTCCCTGTTTTCTTCTTTTCTTCTTTCCCACTGGCCTCCGTTCTGGACTCCTTCAATATTGCCCTTGTCTCCCTTATTTCCCTCCTCATCTCTGCTAATACCTCCCTGTTCGCTACTTCGAATACTTCAGCTATCGCTCCATCCCTTTCTTTCTTTCTTTCTTTCTTGCTGCGAGCTTGGATCCGGTGCTTTATTGTCCTTGGTTCTTTCTTTACCTCCATGTCCGTCTTCGCCCACTTTACTGTCTCTGGTCTGTCTTACTTCCCCACTTTTCCCCACTACCATTTCGTCTTTGCTGTCATTTTCCATCTCTCGTAATTTCTTCGCAGTCCACACTCTGGTCCATATACCGTTAGTCACAACTAATTTTTGACCCTTAATATAGGCTCTCAACCCTTGTAATTTAGCCCTGGCCAAATGTTTCTTCAGTGTGTTAATGTTCTTTACCCCTTCTCTGCCAATGTCTTCTTTGATCCAAATTTTTGTGCTACGTATGTTGTCTGCACCTTTTAACACTGCTTCCGCCATCAAGGTGGAAAACAGCTTCAGTTTTATCGGTCTGTCACCCCTTTTTTGCCTATCCTTTCCACATCATCAATGCCAACTTCGCTAAAGTTAATTCTCATCATTTTCTGGATAATCTCCACTACTTTGTATGTTGTCAGTACTTTATCTTCTGCTTTATCTTCCGGTACTCCGTATATAAATAGGTGTTTCTTCCTCCGTTCTCGGTTACAGTCTTCAATTTCCGATCGCAGCTTCACCACCTCTCCTTCCATCTCCCTTATTCTTGTCTTGAGTGTTATAATCTCTCTCTCGTTGGATTCCACTTTGCTCATTATCTCGTCTGTTTTTCCCTGCATCCACCGTCGTATATGCTCAAATTCCTTCATTTGCTCCTTCATCATATTCTTAATCTGCTCAAACGGGCATACTTCTTCCACCACTTCCTTCACCACTTCTTTTATGACCTCCACGTCTTCCCAGTTCATGTTGCCACTAGTAGTCGGGCCAGGGTTTACCTCTACACCTCCTATAGTTAGTAGTACCAATATCACCGCTGCCGCTAATATCATCTCGTCCATCATTCTTGCTTCCATTATACCTCCTTTATTTCTAGCTATCTCCTTTCCCTCTTTCCTCTGCCATCTCCCAATAGCTGCACGATATTGCTCCACTCCAATCATCTTCCTCTTCCCACTCGAATTACTATACCAGGGTTCACCGTTCACATTCCACGCTGACTCTCCTGGCACCTCCACACAATACGTCCGTCCCCGAACGCTGACTAGGTTAGACTGACCATACTCCATATCAGAGCTTGTACAGTTCCTCTGTAAAACTTTCTGGCCATTCAAACATACTTCACATTTATGAGTCCGTACAGTTTCTAGGTAATATTGTCTGGCCGTCCATCCACATCTTACATCAGAGCCTGCACGATTGCGAGGTAACAATGTCTGGCCGTCCATTTAAACTTCATATCAGAGCTTGTACATTTCCTTGGTAGCATATTCCTGCCACCAAACCATACTTCACATCACAGCCTGTACGGTGGCTAGGTAACATTTTGTGACCATCCATCCATACCTTATATCACAGACTGCACTGTTGCCAGGTAACATTTTCAGGCCATCCATCCATACTCCATATCACAGCCTGTACTGTTCCTTGGTAATGTTTTCTGGCCATCAACACATATCCCACATCACAGGCTGTACAATTTCTTGGTAACATTATCTGGCCATGCATCCATACTTCACATCAAATCCTGCATGGTTGCTAGGTGACATTTCTGGCCATCCATCCATACTCCACATGACGGCCTACACAGTTACTAGGCAACATTCTCTGGCCATCCACCCATATTCCACATCACAGCCTATGCAGTTTCTTGATAACATTGTGTGGCCATCAACCAATACTTCACATCACAGCTTTCATGTTTAGTATTTAATATTTTCTGGTCATCCATCGATACCTTACACCAGAGCCTGCACGGATGCCAGGTAACCTTGTCCGGCCATCCACCCATACTTCACATCAGAGGCTGCACAGTTACGGGCGATCAACCCATACTTCGTATCACAGATTTAATGCTTGGTAGGTAACATCTTCTGCTCATCAATTCTCAGCCTGCACGTTTGTTAGGCAACGTTGTCTAGCCATCCGTCCATACTTCATAACACAGCCTGTATTACACTAGGTAACATTTTCTGGCCGTCTATCCGTAGTTTACCTCACAGCCTGTACTGTTACTATGTAACATTTCCTGACCATCTATCCATAGTTCACATCGCAGCCTAAAAGGTACTATGTAACATTGTCTGGCAAACCAACCATAATTCACATTATTGCCTTCGAGTTTGGTAGGTAATATTTTCTGGCCATCCATCGATACTCCACATCACAGCCTTCACGTTTGGTAGGTAATATTTTCTGGCCATACTTCCATAACTAACATCACAGCCTGTACCGTTAGTAGACAACATTGTCTGGCCATCCATCCATACTTCACATCACTGCCTGTAGAGATTCTTGGTAACCTTTTCTGGCCAACCACCCATACTTCACATCACATCGAGCATGGTGGCTAGGTATTATTGTCTGGCTATCCCCTATACTTCACATCACGGCCTTAATATTTGTTACGTAACATTTTCTGGCCATCCATTCATCGTAATACCACAGCGTGCACGGTTGTTTGGAAACATTGTCCGGTCATCCACCATACTCCACATCACAGCCTGCACAGTTTCTCTGTAACATTGTCTGGCCATGCATTCATACTTCACAACACAGCCTGAACAATTTGTAGGTAACCTTGTCTGTCCATTCATTCATATTTCACAACACAGCCTGTACAGTTTCTGGGTAACATTGTCTGGTCATGCATTCATACTTCACAACGCAGCCTGCACAGTTACTACTGCATATTGTCTGGCCATCCATCCATACCTTGCATCACAGCCTGCAAGTTTGCCATATAATATTGGATGGTCATCCATCCACACTTCACATTACAGTCTGCGCTGTTCCTAGGTAAAATTGTCTGAGCATCCATCCATACTTCATATCACAGCTTTCATGTCTTGTAGATAACAATTTCTGGCCATTCGTCCATCCTTCATACCATAGCTTCCACGATTACCACGTTACATTCTCGGGCCATCAACGCATACTTCACATCACAACCTTCAATTTTGTAGGTAATACTTCCTGGCCATGCACCCATACCTTACATCACAGCCAGAATTGTTACTGGGTAAAATTATCTGGCCATCCAACATTCTTCACATCACAGCCTGCGCAGTTACTGATAACTATGTCTGGCCATCAACCCATAGTTAAAATCACATCCTTATTGTTTGCCAGGTGATATTTTGCGGTCCTCCATCCATACCTTACATCACAGTCTGCACGGTTACTAGGTAACACTTTATGCCATCAATCCATACCCCACATCACAGCCTGCAAGGTTGCTAGGTATCATTGTCTTGCAATCCATCCGTACTTCACGTTACAGCCTGTACTGTTTCCTGGAAGCATTTCCCGGCCATCCATCAATACTTCACATCACAGCCTGTACAGTTGCTAAAGTTACGCATTTGTCGACTTATTTCTGATGATCTCCGGCCATAAGACTTTTATGTCCAAAGGAAGTACGAATATCATTTTCAAAGGTAAACAACTCCATCTTGAGCTAACAGGATACATATGTTTATTTTTATCATCTTTATTATTAATACTTGGAATTAACTCTCCGGTGGTCGCGCGGATCACAATTGCGATCCATACTTTCTTTGTGATATGAGGCTGTTCTGTGCTACTTATTCAATGAATATGATTGTGCATTGTGAAAAGAACTCTATTTTCTGTACAGTGTAATATTATTATGTGTGCATTTATAAGATACACCTGAAATATTACTGGGATTGTGATTTGTCTCACTCAGTCCCTCCACTACCTTCCTCAATGTCTGGTTCATAGATTTATTTTCTCACAGTCATCCAATTTGCTCCCATATACCAATAAACTCATGACACGGTGCTTATATAAGCACAGGAACTGAGATTAGACACTGTAATAAGAAACGAACAAAGTCAAAAGAAGCCACGCTAGTGGCCGCACTGATCACAGTTGTGATCCACAAGAATAAATTGTTTTATAACGCAACGGCCATCAGTCAAGGGTTAGCAGACTCCTGCGTGTCAGAGAGGGGTCGAGGCGTGAGGAAGGTTCAGGGATGCTCAGGGTCAACAGTGATACCAACAAACAGTAGCGAAGAAACTAAACGGCTGGATCACTATTGTGATTCACGCGACCACTGGAATGTTAAGTTTTGCAGCATTAATGAAATAATCATCAAATGGACACTATCAAGTCACTGCTACCCATAACCTTCGAACATTCATCTGAAATGAAATATGTTATTTGAATGATATAGCAAAATGCCTACATTCACGCTTAATAGTTAATAAGTAATATTTTCTGGCCATCGATCCATACCTTACGTCAGTGCATGCTCGTTTACCTACTAACTTTGTCTGGCATTCAATACATACTTCACATCACAGCCTGTACAGTTGCTTGAGTTACACAACAGGTTAACGTTATGAGCCCAAAATCAAAGTGAAGTGTAGGCGAACAATCGAACTCCTTGAAAACACTAGCTGGGCTCGTGGCCCGACGATACAGAGGCTAACTACTGAAGTGACTAGCTGGAGAAAATCTTTACGTCACAGAATTTAAAGATTGAAAAGGTTACATAATTCTAGTCACCTCAAAATCAACATGAGAGGGAAGTCGAGAGAGTAACTCATTCTCCATTCCCTAATGAAGTTTAAGTTATATACAGCTGTTAGAAGTTTCCTTTAGAAGTAGAACTTAACAATTTATGTTACATGGTTCAATTCGGAAACCTTCCCCTCAAGTAAGCCTTCACTTAATACGGATCGACTGTCATTACCTGTAGATGCTCGACGACTCGATGATGGGCGAGGCCCCGCCTCCTTTGTACACACACACAAACTAGACCAGAGCGATTAGCAAGACAAAGTGGCTCGAAAAGTGGGAAGATTATACACTCAAGAAGAAGGTTCCCGATAACACTGGGGTAAAGCCCGACACCCCCACCCCCCAAATTCTTATTGGATAATTTTCATAGGTACATGAAAATCCCTACTGGTTGAAATAAATATATAAATTTCCTATTGGTCAATATTGGAAGTCGGCGGTCAGAGACAGAAGTGTAGTAAACCATTGAACATAACAACACAAAACATAATCAACTCAGTTTAGGAAACCTAGGAAAAACAAATATCTTCAGAATTTTAGTAGTTCCTTTTTAATAGAGATATCCAAATTTGTTGCGCTAATTGTTGCCATCTTCAATTTCAGATGTCGTTCTACAATGCGCATGATTTAAATGAGTGGGGCAGGTGTACCCACCGGTACTCATATTTCATGACTTTTTGTATAAAATATTGTAAATTGAACATTATTACACTTTGTGAACAAGGCGATATTATTCTTAAACTTCAATCATCGGCGAATCACCTAGAATTATACTTCAATGCTACCTTCAGAGCATTAATACACAGAGTGAATGTTGCAGCGTGAGGCCAATATCATTATCAGATCATCGGGGATTCGAAATAGGTTCTGAGGGGATATATGGTTAATTGTCAAACAGTGGCATTCGGAAAGGTCATGAATTCGAAACATGGGAGGTACTTATTTAGCTGCTCTGGTTAAGCGTAAATTACAATGAAAACCGTGGATATAAATGGATATTTACAGCGGAAATCCTTCCTGAAGGTGACCTACCATAGATTACAATCTCATTATAATCGTATTTTTGTAAGTATTTGTTGTTTAACGTCAATTATTTATTAGAATATATAAGACATTTATTTTTTGCAATTACCGCATCATATTATTCGGATTAATGGTTGAGGGTAACATTTGAAAGTTCTTCATAAGGAAATGTAGCCTAATTTTAAATATTAATGAGAATGACATCTAAAATAAACACTTCATAACTTTCACAAACAGCTGTAAAAACTGTATTTACCATTCTTGGTGTACTGAAATATATCTACACCAAGCAATGCGCAAACACAGCTACACGAGTAGCGTACAGCGCCACCAGATGAACTCTCAGGAGCAAAAGGTAAACAGGTAACAAGAAATGTTCACTTATCATCAGTCGGAAAATACACAATACACTAGTTCAATTGGCACTGGTTGTATATGAGTCTTTTATAGTATGCTGCTTCAACAATAATGATCATAATAATAAAGGGATACATAAAAAGCAACACAGGTGAAATTTCACTCCACCTAATAATTTCGGCTTGGTAAAGCACATTATAACTAATGCGCATGCCACATCTGAAATAGGCCTATAAATAGGAACCGCTGAAGAAAAGAAACATCCTGCTGGTAAAGTGTGGTGTGGGAAATTAAGAATTGTTGGTACTGAATTTGGCTTAATTTTAATTCCCACATCAAGAGCTTCGTTATGAAAACATTCCGGTGAGAAATGCTTCGAGCATAATGTTGAATGCTTGCCAGGCAAGAAATTCTCCCTTCTTAATGCAATTACACATATTCTTCCTTGCCTCATTAGCTTGAAAACTGAAATCAATTAAAGCACAATATTCATAATTACAGCACCCGGGAAACTGAAACTGTAACTAAAAAAATAAATTACACGTGATTTTTCGTATTGTACAGACACCTGACAAAGACTTTATAAAGCATATAATCCTCTCACACCATCGTAGTTTGTCATTACATACGAAACCACAGATTAATTTAGGTAAATGTTAACCTCCTGCTCCCATCGAATTGAGCCTCATTTGATCATAATAAAACTTTATTGAATATAAAAATGTGAATTTTTTCATACAGCGAAATTCAGTGCTCTTACAGCAGTATTTTGACGAAGACCGCCAAAGAATATCCTTAAGCCACTCATGTTTCTTAAAATCACGTTCTGTTTGGGGCAATAAGACAATTATCTCGGCGAAAAACAGCTCACCAGTGCGCACTAGATAGCGTAGAAAGTAGGACAACCCACCCAGACGTGTGGGAATTTTCCGCTGGTTGCGAGACAAGGAACCACGGAGCAACGAAGAGAGAAGTTGGAAAGACCTTCCTGAAACCCCTAAAAATGAAGTGAAATCGTCCAGACAGACAATCATCAAAATACCTCAGCCAATGAAAATTCGCCATTCTAAGTATTTCAGTGTTAGCGCTCTGTTTTATTAGTCACTATAGGCTATCAATCGGAAGTTACAGATAATTTTGTGGTAATAATACTCCGATTTATAAAGCGTAAATAGTGGAGGAAGAAAACTTATCAGATGTGTGGCCGACAGTTAATAGAGTGAAACACGGGACAATCAGTATTGCCGCCATTTCTCAACCACGTCACTCAGTCCGAAATATTCCAACCCAAGCCGTCAGAATTATTTCAAATTCAGTGATCAACTTTGCAACCACGATACAATAATGGAACCGCTATATTGGAATGTTCCAAGAAAATGAAAAGTTAATAACCCATGATGTAAAATTATAATTTATTATAATGCTATAATTGGTGACACTAATTGTCAGTAATAAACATTTAAATGGTGGTTATTAAACTATTGTAATGCACTTTACATCAATGATGATCGAAATAACAATTAAGGCATTGTCAAATGTAAGATGAATTAGTAATGTGATAGTTAATTAATTAATTAATTTAAGGAAAGTTCATAATCATTTAGAATAATAGTAAACTTCTGGAAATCTTCCAAGCTGGCGTTAGAACAAGATTTCAACACGTTTCCAGCTTGATACTCTATGTTTATATTGTGTTTTATCAGTCAGTAGAAGTAGGGGAGCTGTGGGCGTCAAAATCCACCTCGTCAGCATTATTTTTGCTGAGTCAGCACCGAGGTCATTGACCCTGAGATCATTGACTCCGGTCACGAGACTATGACGTCATCACCACGTGCTATTGTTAGTAAACAAAGCCACGTTCTCTTGTTTGTGAACAAAGCCACGTGCTTTTTGACAGCCACGTGCTTTTTGATAGCTGTCTTCAACAACGCATCGCTAACCTCAGTGCTGCCATCTTAATGGGCCTAAACCTCAGTGCTGCCAACTTAACCTTACTAGCGCAAGATTTGAATCGGTAAACAAATCAACGTGCTTTTTTGACAGCTGTCATCCGCCATCTTGCATCGCTAACCTTTGAAATGTTGAACAGCTAAGTGAGATCAAGCTATATACTTCGTTGCCAGTGTCTTTAACGGAAACGTTCCTCGAGGTCACATACCTGGATGTTCTATGGTGCTGACTATCCGCACTGTCCTCAGCCTGTAGACCAGCTTCAACCACTTAATTCGACGATACTGTGCAAGTATACTGCTCTACTCAACTCCCAATTAGAGAGCGTCATATGGTCTGCAACCCTTAGTAACAAAGGAGGCAGAGAGCTGCTAATTTAGTCACAAGGAAGATGGTTCTGGGGCGAACACTAACTCATATTTAACAGTTTTATTACATTGAAAAAATTTATTTACATTGGTACAAGCCTTAGCACAGAATACCATTCGCTTCCAGGCAACGACACAACACAGAGTTCTTTGTTACCGGCAGGATCCCTCACTGTTGTAACACTGAATCTCGTGAGTGGAGGAAGGGCTCCTTCTCACCTCCAAGGCGCAGGTAAGGATCGTACTACGGATAGAGGGAGACACACTAGATTACTGTTGTGTGTCCAAGTAACTTACTTATTCAATGAGCACTGCTCTAGGAAGCGTACCACTTCATGGTGCCTTCCCCCCTCCGTTTGGCAAGGGTCAGAGCTGTGCAACTATTACTCTTAGCGTCGAGACTAGTGGGGTATAGTGTGGTGAGGTACTTCACTACTTCAAAGTGACCTCCACGTACAGCCCAGTGTAATGGTGTGTAACCACCACTAGTCTTAACATTGAGACTAGTGTGGTCACGTGTGGTGAGGTACATCATTACTTCAAGGTGACCTTCACATGCAATCACATGTAGTGGAGGGTAATCATCAATAGTCTTAACATTGAGACTAGTAGGTTATAGTGTGGTGAGATACCTCACTATATCGAGGTGACCCCACTGAGCAGCTTGTACAAGAGTAGTACCCAGCAACTCCCCAGTAACACCTACCTCCTCCACCAGGTACATCACCACATCCACGTGGCCCTGTACGGCTGACAAGGAAAGTGCAGGCACTCCTTGTCTGTGGGTACCAATGTTCACATCAATGACACTCATTCCAAAGGACATTCCTCTCGACCTCGATTTTCTCCTTTCCTACCAGTGCCTCCACAACATGCAGCTGTCCCGTTCTGCAGCATGGTTCAAATCGGTACGCTTCCAGTCCACACAGGGATTTCTTGCAAGAAGGAAATCCACCACATTGATATATCCCTGATCAGCGGACCAATATAGAATTTGCTGAAGGATTTCGTGACCTGGTTCGTACTGGAAGACCAGTTCCCGGCACTGTGGACCTTCCTATCTTTTCCGCCAATCCTCTCTCTCTGGAGAGGAAGTTTCTATCTCATCTCGCACGCCAGCTCTTTCTTCTCAACAACCTTCTCTCCGTCCTTACATGCTCTTTCCATTTCCTCCTCTCTATTCTTACATACTCTCTCCAACTCCTCTTCTCTCTCCTTACGCGCTTTCTCCATATCCTTTGCTTTCTTCTCAAACACCTTTTCCCTCTGTTCTATCACCATCTCCTTTACAGCACATCTTCCCATGAACTAGCGCTGTACTCTGTCTCCTTAGGGCTTCTTCCCAATTCTTCCACCGCTCTCGTGTCATCTTTCGGCTGCAACTCCCTCCTCTCCACATGTTCCGCCAGTGACCCACAGAGTGCCGCAGACAGTCGCACCGAGTCTGGAACACACAATAACACCACAAATTAACAGAGAGTCCTCCTTAGAGCCGGTTTACATGGGATCATGTTAATGAAAGTGGCCATCATGAGAATTACCTGAAAGGAAATTGATTAAGTTACGAAGTGCTGCAGACATGGCAACCCTATTACAATGTTCCACTGTCAGCTGAGTGGCACTGTATTCAGGTTGCCAACAAAGAAAGAAAGAAAGAAAGAAAGAATAAATTGCACGCTAAAAGATGATTTAAACATTGAATTTATTTGCAATGTAGAGCCCTCACCTGCCACACGTTTTATATTGAACTAACTGTATTTCTCAATGTTGACGGTTCAATGTTTTCTTCTAGGATTGTTACGACCTGTCAAGTATCTATGATGTGAATTTTTGGAGATTTCTTTACTGTGAGAGTAATTGATATTCTACACTTTTTTAATTTTAGTTTTAAAGTTAATATTTTAAATTAAATATTCTATTATTCTGTGTTAGGTTTTTTTGCAGCTCAGTTTGTCTACGGAATAGTTCATCCTTTCAAAGCAATAGCAACCCTCGATTCCCTATTCAAAGAAAGTTTAACAACTATAATTAATGCCAGACTCAGCTTGAGGTCCTCTAGCCGCTAATACCACGCTCAGAAGCTAAGAGCTCATAACACCCCTTTCTAGTTGTTTCTTAGAGCAGCATTCGATCACCCTCCTACCTATGTGACATCACTTCACGAGAGTCGCAAGTTAGGAAGGACATCCGGTTAGGAGGATAGAACCTCGAATTGGGGTAATATGAGAAAAGAAGCCCTAGCACAGCATCCACCAGGTTAGTGCATAAGAGCCCTTGTATACACGTGCTTCTACTTACTTGTGTCAGGCCACTCACTTTCATCTATCCTATCCGACCTTCCTCGGTTAACACTTGTTCTTTTCCAACCCCCACGCTATTACGTTTACGAGGGCTAAGGAGTCTTTAAATTCCCCGCCTTTCGTAGCTCTTGTCCTTCTTTGGCTGATACCTTGCGCGGTCGCTCCACTCCCCAAGACCTAAGGTCGCTTTTCAGCGTTAAGCCTCAATGAATAAAGCACATTGTGTATTAAGACATACACCATCTCCCTAGTACCATGTCAAGTCCTAGGAGTTTAATGCGTGGCCAACGCGACGTTAGGCCTACAGGAGCATCGAACGTGAAGTGTAGGTAGGGATTTTATTCTGTATTCGGGAATTCTGATAATACGCGAAATCCTGCAGAGCTCAATTCCGGCACTACATTATTTTTACCTATTGTATTGGGTATTCAGTATAAAGATAGGTTAGGTCTTCCTGCGTGATTGTACCTAAGTTGCGAACATGTAGAAAAATGAACTTTGTATTCCATTGGTCAGCAAATACATCCAAACTAGTCAACTTGCACGAGCAGTTATTTTTTTGCTGATATGTGCATCCTAGGTTCACCGTTTCTAGAATTTCCAAGATGCTTCCCAATATTACGCCCCCTATGAGTAAAACATTTGTATTACACCATATCCCTAGTCCTGTGTGTAGCCATCAGCTCCCACAAATCTCAGGATGAAAGTCGAATCTCAAACTTGAGACTGTAACGCCCTTGTAAAGTTAAGCCTGGCGTCAAACGCATGGGTTAACCTGGCACATTTGACCATAATCACGTCAGCAATTAGGTCTCGAGATGTTAACGCGTGGGTGAGGCGGGGTGATGTACTGGTCATCCTCCTCAGTTGTATTCCCCGACCCCAGAGTCTGTAGCTCTAGGACACTGCCCTTGAGGCGGTAGAGGTAGGATCCCTCGGTAAGTCCGATGGAAAAAAAGATCCTGGAGGGTAAACAGATAAAGAAGAAGAAGAAGAAGAAGAAGAAGAAGAAGAAGGGTTTATGGAATTGCCTCTATAAAGCTCTGTGTATGCCTATTTACCACCGTGTCCTAGCAGCGCCCCCCTGAGTTAGCCCTCCCTTTTAGTCACCCTTACGACTGGCAATACACCATTGATTCAATTCTACCCCTCCATCTCACCTCATAAAAAATGGGGATATGGGTGGAGTGACGTCATCATAGTAGCAAGAGTTGTAGTGACGTCACCGCGAACAAGCTTTGACCTGTAGCTGAAGACTCCAAGTTCTCTCAAGTCATAACACACTGTCGCATTCCTTTACTACGCCAGATAGGAAAAATACAACTTAGCTCGCAAAGTCATTCTCTTTTTTCTGCTGACATGTACATGTCTCCACATTTACTGTATTCAGTATATCTTCATCGTACACATATTTCAATCAGGGTGAGAATATTTGAAGTGCACTTAAGCTCTTTTAGTTTTTGAGTTTATGTCAACTCCACGTTCGAATCCTGAGGAGTGGCATTTACTCTGCTCACCTAGGGTTGAAGTGCCCCCTACAAGTGTTAGCGAAGGAGGTTAAATAGACGACAGCTTAACACACAACATGCCTAGACTCATATACAGACCCCCGCGATTTCGCCAATGCAGACACAACAACAAGACAGCTTGCTCGGCTCCTACCTAAGGCAAGGGTGTCCCTGGATGAGCTTTACTCTTATAGAACCCCAACATATCAGAATGAAGTATCCTACAAGATTTGGCCCAGGAGGTTAGATAGACAACAGCTTAGCACACAACATGTCTAGACTCAACTAAATACCCCTAGTTCACAAATGCAGACACAACAACGGCACAGGTTGCTCGGCTCTTATTAAAGGCAAGGGTGCCCCTGGAGTAGCTTTACTCTTTTAGAACCCCACAGCATCAGAATAAAGTGCCCTGCAAGAGTTGGCCAAGGGGGGTTAGATACACAACAACTTAGAATACATCATGCCTAGACTCAGCTAAAGCCCCCAGTTCGCCAACTCATGCTCTCTCAAGTCACGCACCTCTTTTAGGAGCCTCTTTCGACAGTATTCCATAAGATAACGGCATCCTATTGTCTGAAGGTGTCAGAGGACGTAACGCGTGTCTAGTATCATAATCTCCAGAAATCCCTTCTACAGCTGTTGTATTGTATCCAAGGGACGAGCTAAACCTTGGTATAAAAACTCCTACTTTCAGCTGGAAATTTATCACAGGCAATGTGCTTCAATGTTGTAGCAAACACTTGTACTGAATTGTGGATTTGTGACAATTTGGCCTATATTCTACAGAGTCCTTGTTGTTACCCCGTTAAGTCTTAAACTTATTACCATATTATAAGTTCAATATTAATAGTTCATGGTGTAGGTTACTGTAGTCATGCACTTCAACAGATAAGTGGTCCTGAGTTCGGGATACAAGTTGCTACAAAATAGGTGTGGCCACGTCAAGAATATTCTGAGTTGTAGCCCTCCCTGTTAAAAGCCACTGCAGTGAGCTGAGAGTTTCATCAACGGCATTCTGTGAGAAAGAATTCCCAGACCACACTATATTTTCATCGGTCTGTTTTCACATCGATTTTGCTGTATGGGAGTGAAAGCTGGGTGAATCTGGGGGTACACTGTTTATGAGATATAAGTAACAGACCTGAAAGCAGTGAGAATGACTGCTAGTACAACCAGGTGGAAACAATGGCAGGAGGATATTCGGAATGAGGGTAGTTCAATTCCAATTCGTACATTACAGCTGCTGATTTAGTGTGGCTTTGGTGGTGGGGTCATGTTTGGCGAGTGGCGAAGAATAAAGTACACTGCCATAGAGGGTAAGAGAAGTACAGAGAGGACCAATACGATGATGGTTAGACTCAGTTCTTAACGAGATAAAGATTAAAGCTATGAAAATAAATGAACCACAGAGGGTTGCAGACTGAACGCAAAATACGTGACAGTTGGAAATTAAGAAGTATTTATAAAGATAATAATAAGACACACTTCCCGAGTCTTTGACAGTAATTTTTGTTTGTATCAACCTGTCCTTATTACGAATATTCCTCCTTCCAAGATGCGCAGGGATGAAATGACGCCAGACGCCGCTAGCTGCAGGATACACAGCTTGGTCACGTGTCACAGCTTATCGCTTCTCTCAGAATACCTGATGTATTCAGGCATGTGGAAAAAACAACTTCAGGAGAAAAGAATTAACAAGTAGATTTTGAGATAAAACAAACAACACTGAAATTACAAACAAGTTATAAACTTCAAAACTTGGCATCATAACATGAAATGTGATCGCAGCGTACCATTCCCTCAAAATACTCTCAAGATTTCACAAATTGCCTTTACTTCGCTTGCTACTACGCTACTGACTTTATACTGCCTCGCCGTACAGCTGCTACCTTCGCTCATTCTCCTCACTTCTTCAACCTGGGAACCTCTATGTCACTACAACAACAGCCGTCTGGAATCATCTTATGATCAATGTGTTTTTGAGCTTTCTACACTCGCCCTATAACAGATCAGCCCTCCGCTTCTACAAATCAGTTCAATTCTGACAGCGGTGTGGTTCTGCTTTCAGTGTATTTAAGTTGACTTAACATCTTTGCTATCTGGACTCTTGTTCAGCACGGCATGGGTGAGAAAAGGCTTGAGATTTATATTTTGTTGTGAGCATTAAGTCCTCACAGTATGGCTTATTTACATTCATTTCGTCAGCTCCGTTAGCCAATCATCTACGAGTGTTTATAATGCTATCTCGAAATTTATGAAGTTCCCAGAGAAGCACAGTGATTACAGGTGGTTAACGATCCTTTGCATTATATTGGTTACGTAACTGCGTGTGGCCATGTGGACAATTTTTCTTTACTTATGCCATTTTCAACTACGCGGGACGGTTGCTTCTATTCATGTACCACCCCGAGTTCCCCTTTTCCTTTTTCCAATGATAGGGTTCTTCCTTTTTAATGTTCGCCACTTCTTGTTATTGTTTATCTGAGATTTGGTGTCAAGATTATTTTCTTAAAGTAACTTTCACTGTTGTTATCTTTGCGACCATTCAAGTAATATGCGGCTGGTACGCTGCACCTTGGTAAATGATTCGTTTTATGAATGTTATTCCGCGTTGCTCTCTTAACTTAGTCCTCTGAATTGTGTATTTAATTCTTAGCATTAATACGTGTTGTACGTTGAGTTGTTTGAAATAATTTTCTACTATCTTTTGTCAATAATGTACTTTCCTGCGAAAATCTCTGGTTGCCGAAATGCTTCCACGAACCAAGTTAATTCCTATTATCATTGCTCTTTGTCGGTTGGACATTAGTTTCTGTATTGATGTTCGTGAGTATTATTATCATTATAGCCAACTCGCTTGAGTTAAAGTCTATTAAACATTTGATACCTAATCTAACGCATAACAACCAGAACACATATCTGCGTGCTCTGGTACAGCACATGTTCACTTCACAACGGTCCTTTGGAGATTGTTCAGTTCCCCGGATGTCACACCTGTAGATGACCACATATGGGCATACTGAAAGAATTTGTTTTCCAGTCAAGACGACTCTATCTAGAAATGTACATGAATTACAAGATAAAACTCTCTGCTGCAACCAGTATTCACAAATATGTTCGACGATCTACAGGAATCTTATGATCTATGCATGACGCATTAGGCCACACTTTTGACAGACTTGCACAGCAAAGTGCATACCAGTTCGTGCCAGTGCTTCAAAATTACCACACTGCGCACGGCCTACGCAAACATATGGGGAAACGGAATAAGCGAAGGAGACATCGGCCATTTATCCAACGAACATTTACGGGCGTTTTTACAATTCTCTACATGTCTTTAGTGGGAAGTTCCCATAGCCAGGATCTCAACTCCATTTTGCTAATTATCGTGCTTTTCGGTGTTCCTGTCAATCTTCATACAGCAACAGCGTTTGCACTCAGACCGGCTACTTCACGCCAGGGAAAGGCTGAGCATTGTATGCTTCAATTTTTACCAATGAAATCATGTGATTCCTACGGGAGAATTTGAGGCATGCAGAGACAATTGCTCATGGATATCTGTGATCCAAAGTGCTTCCTCTGTTTTCCCATGTAAGCTGTCTTGTATATGGCAACTATTTCCAGGTATTGGGGAGACTCACTTCACTTCACTTCACAATAAGCCTAATTTCTTATTAAAATATCTACAATTATCATTATGAAGGATGCACACTGGTACCAGTCATGCTTAAGGGAGAGTGTTTGCATATAAACCTGAACTTAAGGGTACATGTCTGTGAAGGACCATAATTTTAACTACAAATCACACACAAGATAACGCCAATAATTTGCTTCATATAACCCGAAATTCACTGTACAAGTGGAATTAACCTTTTAGAACCACAAAACAACAAAGAAAAATTAGTTAGTCAAGTATTTTAATAATTATCCTACTTTATCCTTTGTATTTAATTTTCTTTTTGGGAGTGTAGACAGTTTTTAGGTAAGTTTATCTCTGAAACTTATCAATAAAATCCACCATTTTAACTGTATACAGAGAATATGTGTGTGTGCATAAAGTAGACTACTACGGAGAACACACAGAAAGAAATGAATTAGCAGCATTAATTAAAACTTCACAAACTTCACTTGGTACATAAAAATAGAGCAATTGTTTGTTGGGTGTAGCTGAAGTCAAGTCCTAACATTATAAGATAGGTTCATGATTGTAGTCCACTTTTCTTCAATTATCGTACTGATTCTATGTACGAAGTTTCAGCCTTCTAGCTTGAGTAGTTTTTGGTCTATTAAATTAAATATGTCAGAAAACTAAACTTTCGGGAAATTGGACTTAAAGTTTAACTTTGCTTTTAATGAAAGTTGTGGCGTAACCTGGAGTGTTTAATGCATTCCAGTCCCATAATCATCTTGTTTCAGAAGTTCTTCATCCTCTTTCTTCCTCCTTATATTCCTTTTTCTGGTTCTTGCCTCCTTGGAAGTCACCTTCAACATTCTCTCTGCCTCAGCAACTATTCTGTCAATAGCAGTGAGGACGTAGAGGAAGATCCATAATTGCACAGAAAGTTTGTGTTGCTTTATACCCTTTGCCTATACACCGCATACCACAGGCTAGTCTTGTGTTCATATTATAAAGCCTCTTGTTATTTACCCCTGAGGTATACACAGATTCCTCATGACCACAGACACTGCACATAATGATAAGTTTTGAGACTAAACTCTTTCTACTACAGTATTTAAATCTTCAAGCAGTTCAATACTACTTTCATTTTCACAATATTTACACTTTAAATATTTGTTCAGTAAACTGCACACAAAACACAGTTCAATTATCACAGACCCAGGATTTATGTTTGGAATCTTTTCTTCACTAAAGTTACTGCTGTATGAATCGTCCAGATATTTCAGTTTATTTTTTGAAGCGCTTGATTGCATCTTAACCTCACTCTCACCAGAACCATTACTGGTATTGATTTGTGTTTCTTGCTTCTTAGATGTAAATCTATTTCCGTAGAACTTGCGCCTGCCAGCACCAAATTTCCTTGTGCTCGGCTTATCTATGGAAATATTTGCTACTTATATTTTAAGAAAAACTGTTGTAATCAACACTATAGTTTATTTATTACTGATGTGGAGAAAGATGAACATCGTGCAGGTTAGCCAACTTTTGGAAGTAAAATTTACTATTTTTGCACAGAAATTACCTTTAGTCCACCAAAGTGACTTGTTCGGGAAATATTACGAAGTTTAAATACATTTGAAATCTAAAGGGGCGTGGCAGATTTCTGCAGATATTTAAGATTAGGGCTTTAAAAGGTCCTAAAACATTAATAACATGTACTTATTGTATATGGTTGGATTCAGGAAAGACTGGGAAATAGTATAAGAGCATTTTTTTATTTTTAAAAAATTCGCGTACATGTTCCCTTAAAATGCTAACTATCATTACAAGTAAATAATACATAACATTAGTACAATATGGACAAGGAGAATATTTGAGTGATATATGTAACATAAACATTACATAATTTCGTGATTAGTCTTGGTTGTGACAGTGAGTTTACTGACGAGGAGGTGACAAGAGTAAATTAATAAACATAATGAATTATTTTATATTTTATACGAGTTTATTGAGTTGAGTTCAAAAAACTGACCATGTACGTCACAAAAATTTACTGTAAATTTATTTATACCTATTTCCTTATTTTAATTACATTTGTGGTACTTCAGGAAATGTGATATTTAGTAGTTACATTAAATTAAGTGAAAACTATAATCAATTCATTACATGAATTAGAACAAGAGGTAAGTCATACTTCCTGCAGTGTTGTACCTTAATTACTGTATCTTAATCTCCCTCATTGAGGCAACTGACAATTGGCCCACAATAACCCTTTGACGCCGACATCCATACGGGGTATAGACACCTGCAGCACCAACATCATTTTGTTGTTGCTCTTAAAGTAATAAATGTTGTAGAGATGGAAGTGGTATACCTTTGACGGTAAAGACCTCTACCTTCCTTGTATGTATGAATCATCCCTAATCAGTGTTTCTGCCTTTCTCTCTGAAGTGTTTGAAATAGTCTGATCCCTATCCGCTTGAGAGCACGAAGACCAATCTAGCAGATCTACGTTTCATTACGGGATGTTTCCTCATGTAGATTGATAGCAGAAATCGCAATCTCTTCACTGATATGAATGTTGACATCATCTGGTGAATTCATATACCGTAATTCTTTCAGTGCCTTTAAATCTGCTATGACTCCTTATTAGTTGAGAAAAAGGATATAGAGATAAACCACCCAATCAATTACAAAGTCAATACGGCCAATTTGAGCTGATTATCATAATTAATTGACCCGCTGTCAATTTGAAATGACATTGCGTGGAGCGGAAGGATGGCACGGTGCAGTTTGAATGAAAGGGAAGTAATACAGGTTTAATAAATCAGACGATATCAGCACTACACCAGACTAAACTGAGCGAAGCGAGAATGGGCGTATTAACAAAAGAAATGGGAGTGCATAGTGCGCGCAGCAAAGTAACGGACGACAAAACACGCCAAAGTATACGATCTCTTTCTCATGAACTATTCGACCCATTAGCCTGGGATTGGTGCCAAATAAATCTTCGAACTATTGTTCTCAGATCTTCAACTCAGTTACTGAGACAACGATTACCGAAGTTTTCACTGCATTGAGAAACATCCCAAGCAAATACAAGAACGCCACTTTCATTGTGTACAAATGCGGAAGGTCCCTTCTCTATTACTAAACTGTCAAGGTAAATACAAAGTTAATGTAAACTACATTATTTTCAGTCTCTTCTGTAAACGTCTGAAAATAATCTGGACTAAACTGTATAAACTTCATTATCTGTATTGTCAGTGCTGAACTGTGCAAAGTAGACGTCTTTGTTTTTTCCTCCTATTCAAAACCTTATTCAACCTCCGGAGGGGTTACAGATTCATGTCAAGTTTACTTAAAAGAACAAGCATGTTTCGGTCATTCTTTATGGACATTTGAGGTACAGATTGTATTGTACTAAGTTTGAATTAATCTAGATATACGGTACGGTAGTATAAAAATTCACAATTATGGTACACTACACATAAACATTCACAAATTGTGGACCTAAATTTTTTTGATAAAACAAAAATTGCGTTTGGATAACAATCGTCTGATGTTGCTAAACTAATTATATATTGAGTCTGATACCCATGAACAGATTACACACAAACTTAGCCATACATTAATAGTTTGCTTACAGGCGGAATCATTATCATTGACAGTGCTCTATTAACTTTGATGAAACCTTCTGACGCTTTTGACAACAGGCAGCCATGAAATAGGTTCACAGCTTCTACGGTCATTAGACAAGGACAGGGGAGAAAAGTGGGAAGCAACAGTGAAAGATATGGACTTTGCAAAATCGAGCAGAAAAGCTTGGAGAGTCTTAAATCGACTTACTGGAAAACATTATTCTAAAGAGCAGTGCACTAACTTGAGTCCAGGTGCCATTGCAAATAGAATGGTTGAAGTCACCCGAGCCAAGAGAGATAAATGCCATACGAGAACTGTGAAACGTAAGCTCACCGAGCTCAAATATGGAACAAAGAAGAATGAGGAACTGTTTAGACCATTCTCTATTCAGGAAGTTGAAGCTGCTATCAAAATGCTGAAAACCGGTAAGGCTGCTGGCCCTGATAATATCTTCAACGAATTCCTTCGAAATATGGGTCCACATAGCACAAAATGGATCACTTCTCTTTTTACTTATATCCTTCAGACTAATAACCTGCCCCAGTAAGGCTGGAAAGTGCACATGTGCCACAGGGATCAGAATTGGCCGCAGTTCTCTTCAACCTATACATCCAGGACTTACCAAGAACCACAGCTACTAAGTTCATCTATGCAGACGATATTGCATTGGTAGCTCAAAGCAGAAATTTCGAGGATGGAGAAGGCATTTTTTCAGCAGACTTGGTCAAAATGGCAAATTTGTTCAAGTCTTGGCGTTTGATCCCGAGTGCTTCTAAGACCGAGGTTTCATGTTTTCATCTCAGCAACCGACTCGCAAACTATGAGCCATCTGTCTTATTCCTTGGTGAAAAACTAAAGTACAAACCGTTCCTGAAATATCTAGGAGTCACACTGGATAGAACTCTGAGCTACAAAGAACATCTCACCAAGCTCTCTCACAAATTCGCTACAAGGAATAACATCCTACACAAGCTTTGTGGCAGTTCATGGGGAGCCTGGGCTGACTGCTTACGATTAACGGGCATCAGTCTTGTCTACTCTGCAGCGGAATACTGTGCCCCAGTATGGCTGGAAAGTGCACATGTGCATAAAGTGGATACTAAGCTGAATGATACCAAGCGCTGCATAACTGGTAGTGTAAAGTCTACACCACGCCACTGGTTACCCGTACTTAGTCATATCCCACCACCCCACCTGAGGAGAAAGGAAGCTCTGTTGAGAGAAGCAAAGAAGATCTGGTCATCTCCCTCATTACCAGTTCACCAGGAATTTTGTTACCCATCGCCACGACGACTTCGATCTAGGAGACTAGCAAGTATACTCGCTGTCCGACTCTCGAGGGATAATTTTAATCTAAACGAGAGCTGGCGGGATGAGTGGTCAATTTCAACATCAGGAACAAATGCTCATGACCTAAATCCAACCCTGAAAATGAAGGGATTCGACCTCCAAAGAAAACTATGGTGTCGCCTCAACAGACTGAGAACTGGGCATGGACGCTGCAATTTCTTACGCCATAACTGGGGTTGGATGGTTTCTCCAATTAGTGAATGCAATGAAGAGGAGCAGACCATGGACCATGTCATCCCGCGCTGCCCTCTTCATGCCTACTCCGGAAGCCCCAGCGACCTGTTTCATCTTTCAGAAAGTGCTGTAGAGTGGCTGAAACACTTGGACCTGGACTTATGAATTTGTAGTTATAATCACCATACGATTAAATAAATAAGTAAACCTTTAGAACGAGCATCGACAATTATCTACAGGCACTCAAAAATTTGTTTATCAATAAAATAAAGTATACACGCAAGAGAAGAGAATACTTCCCCTCAAACAACCTTTTGAACAAACTGAATTTACTCTGAGAATACACAAAAATTTAATATAAATATTGGCATGATGATCATACGATTTTAATATTTTTAATGGGAACGGATACTCAGTATGTTAACAACCACGTTTAATGAATTGTGGGCTTGTGAAAAATAGTTTCTACAGAGTCCTTGCAGTTATCCTACTAAGTCTTAAACCTGTTATCATGGTATAAAATTTATATTAATAGTTCGTGGTGTAGGTTACTGTAGTCAGTTTGTGAATCAGGAACAACAGCTGAATGATCTGGTAAATGGAACAGACTCTGGATACAAGTTGCTACAGAATAGGAGTGGACATCTCGAGAAAACTGTGAGTCACGGCCCTGCTTGTGAAAAGTTACTGCAAGTAGCTCGCAGTTGTGAGACAGTATCTCTACATCAGTCTGTTTTGAGAGGAACTTTGCTGCAAGGGAGTAAAATTATTGGAAGTGGGATATCTTATTCATGAGTTTTAAGTAACAGACATGAAATGAGTGAAAATGATTGCTGGTTCAAACAGGTGGAGACAATGACAGGAGATTATTCAGAATGAAGGGAGATAAAGGCCAAGTTATGAATGAAGTCATTCGATAAATGTGTAAACCTGACTATTTTTGGGATCATGTAATGCGAATGGAGGATACTGTGTTATTGAGGGGAATAATGGACTCAGCCACAGAGGGTAAGTGAAGTAGCAGACTAAGACGACGATGGTTAGACTCAGTTTCTAAGGAGGTAAACATTAAAGGTATGAAATTTAATGAGGCCACGAAGCCTTACAGACTTACCTAATCACTCCTTCCAAGTTATACGGAGAAGAGAGAGTGTGACAAGCTGCAGGAAATGATGGCCGATACACAGCTAGGTCACGTGTTACAGAGCTAATTGCTTCTCTCGCAATAACTGTTACATTCACAAGTACGTAGACTTGTGTAAAAAACCTATAAGATGAACGTGTGGATCAGTCTCAATCACTTGGTAGACAACTTTAGGCATAAAAGAACTAACAAATACATTTTGAGATGAAAGAAACAAACAATGCTGAAATTACAAACAAGCTATGAACATCAAATTTCTCATTGTAACATGAAAGGTGTCCACGGGGTCACATGTCTATGTTCTTTGGTACAGCACGTGTTACCTCACAATGGTCCTTTGTTCGGCACTCCAGATCTCACACCTGTAGACACCTACATATGGGACGTGCTGAAAGAATTTGTTTACCAGTCAGACAACTCTGTCTAGGAATGCATATGAATTACGAGAGAACACTGTCTGCAGCAACCAGTGTTCATACACATGTTCCACAATCCACAGCAATCTTAGGAACAAGGCGTGTTGCATTGCGCCGCACATTTTGACGGAGTTGCACAGCGAAGCGTGTATCAGTCCGTGCCAGTGTTCCAAAATGAAGTAACAGCTGTTCAGTGCCTATCCAAACATATGAGTAGGTGGAATAAGCGAAGGAGACTTTTTCGGATACATCAGCGAGTTGTCCAACGAAGAGTTAAGGGTGCTTTTACACTTCTCTACATGCCTTTATTGGAAAGCTGCCATAACCAGGGTCTCATCTCTACTTTGCTAATTAACATGTCTCTCAGCATTGCTGTCCATTTTGATACAGCAACAGCAACTGCGCTCAGACCAGCTACACCATGCCATGGAAACTCCGAGCTTTGTGTGTTTCAATTTGTACCAATGAAATCATGTGATCGCTATCAGACGAGCAGAGACACAGAGAGACAAAAGCCCGTGGATATCTCTGATCCACCATGATCCTTCTGTTTATCAGTGTAAGCTGTCATGTATAGGGGAACTATTGCCAGCGGAGATCGGTTTCATTAAATAACGAGCTTCACCTCTTCTCTAAATCTCTATGAAGCATATACACTGGCAGGAGATTGCCGAAGGGAGAGTTTTTACTTATAAGAATGTTAAGTATTGTTACAGGTAAATGACACATAATATTGGTATGATATGGAAAATGAGGACATTTGAGTGATACATATTACATATATATTACATTCCTTCATGATTTGTCTTGTTTGTGGCACTGAGTCCGTAGACGAGGATATGGAAATGTAAGTTAAGGCAATAAACTTCATGATCGATTGTATTTTACCATACGAGATTATTGAGTAGACTTCTAAAAACTCACAATGCATGTCATGTTAATTTAAGTTAATTTGTTTATACAGATTTATTTATTCCAAACACATTTTTGATACTGCGGGAAAGGTTAATTCATTAATTAAATTTTAACGTAGAAATTATAATCAATTCATTTTGAGAATTACAACAAAAGTTGAGTCACACCTAAAGTACCCACTTCCTGCCGTCTTGTTTTCTAAAACCGGATAATTCACAGTTAACTTTCAGGATTCCAAGAGAATAATATGGGGGGAATACAAAGAGTAAGGAGCCAAGCTCAGACAGCCTATGAACAAATGAGCCCTTAAAGCAGCGTTATTCAGTATAACAAAAGTAAATTATAAGCTGTGGTTCAGCTTCTTACTGTGTTGCAAACTTTCTAAAGGACAACACTCATTCTGCGCCAACTCCACATCATTCATACAAGAACTGAGATGATATGCCATCTGGAGAAACACAATTTATGAAGCAACTTGTGCAAAATTCAATACAGCCAATATTTACTTGTAGGCTGCATGGCATCCTCGATCAATGTTGTGTGAAGAACACTTAAGGAGATCCCGATCATCTTCCTTCCGACGAAAGGCACAGGATAATTTACAGGCAACAAGATGAATGGGTTTATTTTATACAGCCCAATGAATATATTAAGATGGTTATGTTTAAACACATCTCCATCTCCACCATTCGCGAACATGTCCAATATGGCGTGGCTTGAACAGTGGCAAAACAAGGCTTCCAACTTAGGAATCTTTACAAGACCATTTGGCTGGATGGGTTAGGTCCGGCTGGTGAGAAAAGCTTAGGGATGACTGCTCACCAAGGCGGGCTGGGGAGGGGGTGGGGGGCACATCACTAGTTTAAAGCCGGGAAGCTGCCCCCAGGATTCTAGTACCCTACGTTACATCACCACTGGTGTGGCTAGTGAAAGGACCACTGGTCGGCCTAGTGACAAGACCTCTGGTCTGGATAGTGACAAGACCACTAGCCTGGATAGTGACAAGACCACTAGTCTGGCTAGTGACGAGACCACTGGTCTGGATGGGTAGTGTCCGGGCAGTCACCAAACCATTGCGATGGAGTCCTCCATAATTTCTGAACATTGTCACCTCTACTTTTCAACACATGTGCCGAAAAGCCCGCTATGTCGTTCTACATTTGTTGTTATTTTTGTTTGAGTCATCAGCCCATAGACTGGTTTGATGCCATCCTATTCTGTACCAACCTTTTAATTGTACATAACTGCTTCACCCTACATCTGCTCTAATCTGCCTGTCATATTCAAGCTTGGCCTACTGGCTACACATGCTGAACAAGTGCTGGGTGTATATCATTTTATCTTTCCCTCTCATCAAATTTAGCCAAATCGATCTCCTCTCACCAATTCGATTTAGGGTGACGATGTTAGTCTCTTACGTATCTTATTGCTTTTGGTGAAGGGAGTGATAACCTTGAGACGTAGAGATTTATGTCGGTTTCAAACAACAGGTACACGATTTTTCTTTTCATAATTCTTACCATGCTCCACAAAGATTCATAGCTCGGAAATTTTGGTTAAGAACCCAGTGACTGCATCAACCTTTAAAACCCATCCCGCTGACCTAGAAAGTGTGCATCGTCGAATTCCCTTCAAAAGTGAAGGAAAAAGCTTCACTGCGAATCATTACATTACATTACATTACATTACATTTGGAGTAACAAATTGTGAAGCAAGTTCTCAACGAGTTATCACAAAGGAATCATTCAGTAAAATGCATTTCTCTTTGTGGAATGACGAAGCTGAAATCCTTTCTTAATCTGTCAAAGCCCAATGTCACCTACAGGTGAGACCTAATATTGATCAAATTTCCTGTTTGAACTTCTCTGCCTGTTGGAAGTACTCAAAGAAAGGTCTTGGGATTTGAAATGGAACATTTTAAATTCGCAAACTGCACTGGTCAGTCAGCTCACGCTCAAGTACAAGAGGTAACAGACTGGATTGAAGAGGAGAATCAACTGCGCCTTATAATGGCATGGAAAGCGTGTGATAAAATGTAATTATATTTTTCAGTTTATGCTTGTATATTGCTTAAAGGGTCAGAAATGAAAGTGATACATTCTTAAGCATAATATTATAATTGAAAGATGTGTTATTGACATGAAAGGCATGATGTTACCTATATGTGTCATTGGTCACATCAAGTAGGCACTTTTGTTCAGTTTCAGTTATAAATAGTATCTGATATTCAGTTCATGTTTTCTCTCCCTGTCTGACATTGAATGAGGTACTAGAAATGTTGGAAGATCTATATACCTATAGATGATATTACTATGTTTCTACAAAATGACAGGTATATTACAAATGAGAGTATTGGCGATGAGGCAACTAATTCTGTCGATCTCAATCCCCTTCCCGGTAGAATGTTGAGATTGGCAATGGAAATAAATATATCAGCAGATGATGGTACGCCGGTACCTTCTAATGAAATGAAGCAGGCGCCTGGTTTTTCTGGGGCAAATAAACGAGCACCTTCTAAGGAAAAATACAACAAGTTGTGGGCAGCTACGGAGGAGAATTTTATTTTCCGATTGGGTGAGGAACGGGCATGAGGCAACTTCAGAATATGACGGACCGCAACTGTCTCCAGTTCAATGTTTTGAGTTACTGTTCATTGCAGAAGAAGAATCTCATTGTGAAAATGTCAAAATTATACGTTGTGCACAGGAACCATATGTTAGACATAAATTCAGATGGCATAAGGTTTTATATCACTGTACTATTTTTGACTGGCAAAACGCATCTGGAAAACATACGAACTTAGCAAGGTACAAAGATACTTCAAATTTCTTAATCAAAACTTTGGGCAGCAATTTGAGGGAATCAGTTCAAGTGATCTTGCAGTGGATGAAGCTATGGTTTCCTATTCCAGCAGTCACAGCACCAAGCAAGGGGTAACCTCTAAGGTTCAGACTTAAACTGTGATCAATTCCTACGCGATTTGCTTACCTCGTAGCCTTTGAACCTTACCAAGGATCTAAACCGGCCCAGCAGCCGCGACAGTCCAATATGCGTTAGGAGCAGCAGCTGTCTTCGCAATTGAAAGTAGGCTACCAGCAGGCTGCAAACTGCAACTATACTGACCAATGTAATCTACAGGTGGCATCCCTGTATTTCTTTTTTTTTTTTTTTGTAGAACACTTTTCCTCTAGATTTTTAGTTTTGCTTTGTTTTTCGTAATGTAGCTAACATAATCTAAAATGAAATACATAGATCAATTTCGTACACTGTGTGGGCATTGGCAGTTTAAACTGGTGTGTGTGTGTGTGTTTGTGTGTGTGTGTGTGTGTGTGTGTGTGGTAACCATCGCAGACATGCTTAGCAGATGAAGATAAAGAAATCTCAGCCGTAATCAACCCTTTTGGACTATTTCAATTCAACTACATGCCGTATGGTCTTAAAAGAAGTCACATTTATGTAATGTTTTGAGAAGATTGAGAACGAATATGGTTGGGATGATGTAACAATAAGGGAGTGTTTTGGTTTAAAATATTACTTTAACAATTCAGAATATTTTTTTCTGGAATTCTTCTTTGAGACTATAAAATATATTTATTTTGTATAACACGATTGCGATGCAGAGTGCCAAAGCAGTTACCATACCCAATGCACTACAACATTATGAATCAGCTGTTTCAGAAATAAGAGAGAAAATAATGAAAGGTATCGGATAGATGATGATGAATGTTCTACTCCAGCAACAAAAATCTCTAAACAAAGTTCTGGTTTAAATCTGATTGTAGATGCCCACGAAGTGTGGGATATAGTGATCAATCAAGTGATAGACCGATTACCACAGTCTCATACATTAAGTAGTTTCGAAACTTTGTTCCCAAAAGTTTGCTACGTTCAGAGAAATTTTCCCAACGAATTTAGTCAATACTTTTTCATTAAGTTTCAGTCCATTTATCCACCAAGATAAATTGAGAAATGAACTTTCAGTGATTTATGGCAATTATAATTTAAGGATATTTCCTTCTGCCTGTGATTCGTTCACAATTTTCATGAAGCATTCCTCCGAGGAATCGTTCTCTGAGGAACACAAAACTCTACAAATTGCACTAACTACGCCAGTTTCAGCAGCGAAATCAGAGCGAAGTTTCAAAGCAGACTGAATTCACTCACTGTTTGTTCAATTCATTAGGAGAACACCGGTGAAATGCCCAACTTCAACAACAGAGTCATTGAAATGTTTGCCAGTGCTCAACCACTGTATAAGTAATGTGCCATTTGGTGAGTTCACTTCTATGTCTTCATTATTAATTATATAGTGTATATATTTAGCCGATATATTTCGCTATACGTACTCTCCTTTGGAGTTTTTGTGGTACGGTGTAGATACCCGTGTTTCAGAAATACCTGCCGCAATCCCATTTCCCTGGCCGAAAACTCTATATCGGGCCCCACTGGCGGAACTGATCCCGAGCCGCTAATGTATGCATTCAGGTCTTATAATATTGTAATTGGTCTTGGTTCACGATCGGGGACTGGGTGTTTGTGTTTGTCGCATAATTTTCCTCTTCATATTTACGCAACACTACCAACACGCAATAGGGATTACCGATACATTCCATCATGTAGGCTTGGCCTCGGGAAGAGCATCAGATCGCAAACAAGAGTCAAATCCACATGTACGACACATCTCGCACCCACTGCTGTGGTAGAACATAACAGATCCATGCCATGGTTACTGTACCAGAGGTATGCCCGACTCGTGCATTTAAAACTAGTGACTTGTAGAAGTCCATGAAGATCATGAAATCTGAAACCCATTTTGGAAATAGTGTGAACGTTTCTCGACATATGTCACTACTATCGACTTATGTTGTGCCCTCTGGGGTGTAGATGAACTATTAAAATTCAGGATAAATTTTGTGCGTTAAGGTTTCCTAAACTGGAATATTTAGTGTTTGTTTTATATGTTCAAAGGTTATCAACACTTCTATCTCTTCCCATACGCTTAAAGCGTTGGCCGCTGAAAAATGTTGTATATTTATTTATCGACCAATCAAAAATTTTCTGATATTTATTAAATTAACCAATAAGATTTCGGGGTGTGTCAGGGCCTTGGCCCAGAATTTTCTGGATTTTCCTCTCCGCTATAAAAGCCGAGGGCTGATGAGCCATGATGTCCTTTGTGACCGCTCCAGTCTAGAGCGTGTACGTAACGGAGGCTCCCTCGTCCATCTTCTGGAGGTCCACAAGCTCGAGATAATGGCAGTTTCGTCTTAACTATGTGATAGTTTTGAGAGCTAGCTTGAGAGGAAAGTTTCAAACGTCTAGTAATGTAACTTTTATTTTGTCACATATATATTTCAAACTTTAATTGTAAAATTCAAACAAGTCAAAAGAACTGAACCATAATCAGAGAATAGAGAGTGAGTAACTCTCATGTATTCCCTCTCAAGTTGACATTGAGGTGACCATGATTTTGTAACCGTTAAAATCCACCTAGCATTTCTCTAATTAAATATTTTCTCCATGTAGTCACATCTCTAACGTCGGGCCATAAGCCCAAATAGGGTCTTAAGAATTTCATGTAAGTATCAAGTAGTGAATGTGTTCGCCTCCTCACATTTTGATTTTCGGCCAGTAACTTTACTTTTTGCTTTTATTAAAAGCCAGGTAGAATGGGCACTTGTTACCCCTGTTACAGTTAACATCATTCACTTCATTTTTAGGCAATTAGACTGTTGAGCAGTTAGGGCAGTGAGTACTGTTTCATTTTGTTAAATGTAGGTTGTGCCTGGATAGGCCAGGAACTTGTAAATTTCGAGAATAGTCTACAAAAAAAAGTGAATTTGTAGAACAAACAGCTCTTCCCCTGATGTAGAAACTAGAAGATCCGTCTCCTTGACAATTGATTGAAAGGATCAGTAGCGCTGATTTAAAAATTGTAATTAGGGAGCCGATACTCTTTATATTCCGAATCGCGAGTCAACTGATTAAATTAACAATGCACTCCACAATGTAAGGTCTTTCACACGGAAACATTACATTATTGTTCTCAAAGTAGGGTCACATTATAAGAGAAAGTCGCAAATGTTTCTAAAATTATTTTTTAAAACTTAAATTTGAAGTAAAATTTTAAACTGGAATAGACCAAGTCTGTTACTATACACATAATACCGATCTTGGACTCTTCTGAGATTTTATTACTCATTTTATAATTTTTCAAGTTGGTCCACTTACTTAGACTACTTTTGCAACTGGATTACGTATACATAGAATAACTATTTTGAACTGTTTTTAAATTTCGTTAATCATTTTATAAATATTCACATTAGTTACTGTTTTAATGTGCATTTAACGGAAAAATTGATTGCTTTTAGTACCATTGTAAGCGCGTAATGAGGAAGGAAACGCTGTATATTACCGGTACTGTATACTGGTACTACAATACCGTGCATCATATATTTATCATACTGTACGTTGTACATTTGCTCATTAAATACTTCATGATCCTCATATTTTATCTGTATTAGAACGTCGAACAATTTAGTCCGTGAATTAGACTTAGCTATGAAACGTGGTTCATGTTCCACCACGCCATCGCGAAGCACTGTTTCTCTTGGATTCCGAGATGGAAGTGCGCCGTGTGTCGCTGTGCCGTATGAAACATTCAGCAGTGACAGTTAGGCCATGTCTATTATTAAAACAGTATTTAAGCCACACGAGGCGGAATAATTCAGGCTTATTGCATTCTACGTTGTGCAGATATATTCACAATATAAATCTAGCAATGATTCATCTTCTTGTTCTTGTTCTACAATATCCTTATCATATGTCGGCTGTCATCGGGGCGATCTGACCCTTGTCCTCAGCAAGTTGGGGTACCGAGTCCATACCATTCTCGTAGAGTCCGTAGCCAAGATTTCCTCCTTCTTCTCCTACACCTCTTTCCTTAAAGTATATCTTTGAGATAAACTGAAGGAGGTTATTTATTTATTTGTCTCAGTCGCATAATACAGTAAAATTACAAGAGAGATTATACATATTACAGTGGTGCTGCATAGTGCCAGATATGAACACTAGTATCAGGTGGATGTTATTCTTTACGTTGTCGCAATTCGCACTCTCTTTGAGGACTTCCACGTCGTCCAGGGCTCTCCGTAGTTACGAAGCAACTTATACTCAAGTTTCGCAAGTTTCAGGCGAGCTGGATGAGCAGCCCAGCCTGATCATGTCAAAGCATCGTGAGAGAGGAGTTTTGCCTCGGAGTTGGCGCAGTGATACCTGCAAAGTGTGGCCACAGGTACATACGTGTACCACTGTGTTCCAGTAGCTCTCCCATCTACTTGACCTGCAAGTTTCAAGATGCTTCTTCATTCCTCTCGTGAAAAGCATGGATCTGGGTTTTTGATGGATTTGGTTTTAACTTATAATTCTCTAAACGTATAAACCACTGCACTACCTCATAATTTCGAATGATATTGTACGTGAACTCCAGCTCGGAGTACTGTAGCCCCACATCTCAAAGGATGGTGTTCAAGCCTCAACAACGTTAAGTAAGGCAGGAGATACACAACACCGAAGTAAACATGGACGGAGAAAATGAAGTCCCTGTTACAGAGGATTTAAATAATTCTCTTGAAGGCAGTCTTTGGGACCCAGTTTCAACAGGACTGCTCAAGCTGTGATCAAGTATGCAGGTGAGAGACCTAAAGTACTGGACTTGCTTTAGTGATGTGCCAGCTACTGTGTGGAGATGAGAAGAATGCACGAATGAGGAATGTGGTCTGCAAGCACGAACTTCCTGTTCTTCCCAGACAGATCGGCTCTTATCTGCTCTTATCTGCTACACGAAAACATTGACTCACACTTTGCAGTTTGCTGGATTACAACTAACAAGAGCGAAGAGCTACTAGTAGAAGATAATGTAAAGTCGCCTGGGTAGTAGCGGAGTTACTATGGTAACCATTGCGTCACGGGCTCTGCTGGTGAAAACCCCTTCGCTCCGTGCCTCACCGGGCATGTGCATTCTTCTGATCTTCCAACAATACTCTCAACTTTATAGGTTGAATGACATGTTTTTTTACGATCATTAAGTTAGTATTTTTCGTGTTTAAACGCACAACTCTGTTTGACCACACAGTTCGCCAATATCTGTGGGCCTTCAGCACTTATTGCAAACCGAAGGGTATCATCCGCATATGGCAGATTATTTTTCACGATTCCTTTAACAATACTGATATCAGTAAAGCACCTTTTCATAGAAGTTATTGAAGAGGAGTGGAGTTATAACAGAGCCTTGCCTCATCCCTTGCTTTATTTCAATAGCACAGGCGTTGGTGTTATCAACCTTAAGAGATGCGAACTGATGTTAATAAAGGTTGGCAACGTTTCGTATATCTTTTCCATCCAGACCAATATCATATAGTATAGTCAATTTACCATGTAACCAAAGAAGTCTCTGGACAACTGGGAATAAAGCAACACCAAGATGAATTAGTCTCTTCTGCAAGGAAACTTCCTGTCTTTCATGAACATATATACCTTGATCACGACCAAGGGTTTCTAGTGTAATGTGGAATCCGAACCAGAGGATGTCTTCATTTTACGAGGCACGTCCAGAAAGTAAGTTCCGTTTCAATTTATCTCCGCTGCAGCGCTGCGATCGCAGGTCCGCACATGCACGGTGGACGCTCTGTATCAAGGAGAAGAAGCGTGTGCCATTTTGAGATCGGTGTCAGCCACGTACGCTTTGTTGTGCTTGTTTACAATGTCGGTGTTGATTGAACATCCCGCCGCTTGTGAAATCAGATCTGTGATTCGTTTTCTGAATGCTAGGAAAGTGAAACCAATTGAAATGTATCGGCAAATTTGCGACGTTTACGGACAAAATGCGATGAGTGATTCAATGGTGAGAAGGTGGGTCCGACAGTTCAATGAAGGACGTAGTGACGTGCACGATGAAGAACAAAGTGGGCGTCCATCTTTGGTTACAGAAGAACTGGTTCACGCAATTGATGACAAGATCCGGGAAAACCGCAGGTTTACAATTAGTGCTGAAAGAAAATGTTTCCAACTGGTTGAAGACACAGGCGCCAAACTTCTATGAAGAAGGTATACAAAAACGTGTGCCCCGCTATGACAAATGCCTGCAAAATTTCGGCAGTTATGGCGAAAAGTAGTTTAAGAGTTGTAGAATTTTGTGCAATACATATTTTTTCTGTATCTGTACACAATTTAGTTTTATTACCAAACGGAACTTACTTTCTGTACGTACTTCGTATAACTCCCGAATTCCGTGGCCAGAACTCCAACCGCAGCCAGCTCAGCGACAATGATAATAGGCTATCAAGCCCCCTGATCTTTATCGTCAAATTAAGTCAGCAATACCCTTATGATAAAAACAGCGGTCCTGGTTGAAATGGGCCTCTACTTTGTGTCAAAATTTGATGTCTTCATTTAAGGCACCATTTCGATGGATTCCGTTCCCGGACCACGCCTGGCTGAGGGTCGGTTGCTAAAACTGAACGCGACATTGTGTTCGAAGGGTGGGAGCGTCGCGGTTCGTGCGGCCACGGCCACCGCCGCGTCTCCTCACCCCGGTGGAGCTGGACCGGTCGACACCACCACTGAGAGTGTGTGAGACGGGAGGGTTGGTCCGCGCAGCGTCTTTGTGTCTACTGGCGCCGGTTCGCCACCCTTGCTCCGCGACCAAGTGTGTGCTGTGTGTGCAGCGACCGAACATTTTGTGCGACACGCACGACCTCAGAGCAGGCGAGACTACCCGCTGAATTTAAGCATATTATTAAGCGGAGGAAAAGAAACTAACAAGAATTCCCTTAGTAGCGGCGAGCGAACAGGGAAGAGCCCAGCACCGAATCTCGCAGGTTCACCCTGCCGAGAAATGTGGTGTTTGGGAGGGTCCACTGAACCGGGAACCTGCGGCGAGTTCAAGTCCTTCTTGAATGGGGCCACGCTCCGCAGAGGATGCCAGGCCCGTAGAGACCGCTGCGGCTTTCGGGAGGATCTCTCCTTAGAGTGGGGTTGCTTGAGAATGCAGCCGTAAGTGGGTGGTAAACTCCATCTAAGGCTAAATATGACCACGAGACCGATAGCGAACAAGTACCGTGAGGGAAAGCTGAAAAGAACATTGAAGAGAGAGTTCAAGAGTACGCGAAACCGTTCGGGGGTAAACGTGAGAAACCCGAAAATACCTCAACCGGGGAGATTCAAGCCTTATCCGCGCCTCTTCCCCTGCTTTGGCCAGATGGGTCTGTCCCCCTGCACGGAGCAATCCGGCGTCTGGGTGGTAACGGGTTTCTACTCGGCCGGGTAGTGGTGGGGAGGTCGGTGGGCCGCACTTCTCCCCTCGTTGGACGTCGCGACCCGTTGGGTGTCGGTCTAAGGCCTGGGTGTGTAGCCTGTTCGTCCGCGTCGCAAGGCGTGTTCGTCGGACAGACCCCAGGTGTTCCGGCCGACGGCTCGACGGTATGTGTGCGCGGAGTTGATTCGCCGCCCTTCGGGGCAGGCGTCCGGCCCCTGACAAGCGAGGGCGCGTGGCATGGACGACGGACCTCCGGTCCGGCTCCGGCCCCGCTCAGCTGTTGGTTTGGGGATGCCTCGGACATAAAAATCTTGTAGACTCCCGTCAGCGGCGCAAAAGCTTCGGGTAATTTCACGACCCGTCTTGAAACACGGACCAAGGAGTCTAACATGCGCGCGAGTCATTGGGTTGACACTAAACCTAAAGGCGCAATGAAAGTGAAGGTCCCGCCTCGTGCGGACCGAGGGAAGATGGGGCGCGCTGCTGTGCGGCTCCGCACTCCCGGGGCGTCTCGTTCTCATTGCGAGTTGGGGCGCACCCAGAGCGTACACGTTGGGACCCGAAAGATGGTGAACTATGCCTGGCCAGGACACTAGCAAGAGAGATGTGGAGCTACAGGCAGGAAACCAAGAGAATTTAGAGTTTTGTGTAAATATGTTGGAAGGAAGATGTTTTAAGATGTCCTTGATGAAGCGGGCAGTCACTTCACCACTGCCTGCTCCTTAGGCTCGAGAGCTTCCTGAACTCTCTGAGACTCTCGGTTTAGTTTTTCACGGCCGGTGTTCGCTGTATGCCGTGGTCGAATTGCGTTAGTAGTTGCCAATGTCCCACCAGAAACTGAGCGGAGCATTCCCAGGAATCCGGTCCGTATGAAGGTCAGTAGAGTACTGAAGGTGTGGCATCCAGTAAATGGAAGAGCAATCCGAAGCGGCAAGAAATTTATCTGAAAGGAAACATAAAACACTTTGTCGGTGTAGCTCTGAAGATGTAGCAAAATGAAACTGCCGTGAAAGTGGGAATCTGGCAACGCTTGTGGCCGTCGAGTGGAATGACGTGTTCCTACAAGCTGTGGCTCAGCTTACCTCGTCTTTCCGTTATGTATAATAGAGGGAGGACTGTTTACTACTCGGCCATGTGTACATACTTCAATCTGCACTCAACATACAACAGCCACACCCAGAAACCTCCTGAGCTGTATAGTGATTACCTTCCTCATGACGGAACTGCAACGTGAGTAACAATTAGCCAAGTATACTCCATATCTTCGTGATGTGATGATGATTATTGTTTAAAGAGGCCTAGCATCTAGCTCCTTGGCCCCTAATGATACGAAATGTAAAAACAATTTAAAAGTCCAAATATTCAACCTCTGACCGGAATTCATATCTTGATTGTGAATAATGAATGGACTAATACGAAAGCAAGATAATCAGTGGATCCAACATTAAGAAGAATTCCAATAATCAATCCTACGAATACAAATATAAACACGACGATGAACAATTATTATGAACTTAAAACAATCAGCGGATCCGCTCCGAAATGGCGCACCTATCCAGAAGCTAACTTATAACAATGGTATATACTGACCAAGGAGCTGCTTCCAAAGCACATCCTTGAATCGATTATGCTTTGTGTCTAAAGAGGTCGAAAATCTAGGTGAATGGCCCCTAATAAAGGTACCTTTCGTAGTAAAGAAGAACCACGGTGTAATGGATTTAAAATTAATCTTCGCGATGATACGATGCATATTGATTATGTGTCCATTTTCTTGTCTGGCCCACCGTGTATTCAAACTTCAGGATTCCATGGACTTTCTCTAATTGGTGATGGTGTGCTATCTAGCGGTCGACTTGGAATTTAAGCAGCGAGGTAGCTAAGTTGTGTTCTGTGTAACAGAATGAAAACATACCGTGGCCATGCTGTGTTGAATTTGACATTTGAGTATCGAATTATTGTTGGTAACTTGATTTTCAGCTGATTTTTGGTGTGGATCTTCGTGCATATGGAAGGTTTTTCTGATGAGTTTGATTAACTCATTTGGTTTAAGCTACCGTACCTTGGAGAATATTAGGGTTATTTATCCTATTTATGGATTTATGTCCATGTTTCGAATGATTTCATGGTGTTAACTGAAGTTATGCTTTTTGGTGGATTTAATTTAATTTTAATGCAGCCCTGGAGTAACCGAGAAATTCATTAGGGAAATTTCAGCTTTCTTTCAGTAATAGTTGTCTTAAGATTTTAATCTTCTATTGATCTACGTTTGTTTATTGTTCAAAAATATTTTCTGCCACCTGGCAATTTGAGTTAGTGTTAACATAATTTATTTTCAATTGATATCCTTGATTAATTATTCTGAAAGGTGTTCACGTTCATTGTGCAGTGGTAATTGATTTTTGTTTAAAAATTAGTTTTGAGGTCGAAAATTCTTAAAATTATTTACCAAATTAAATTTTGTTTGATCAATTTAATTTGAGTTATTATTTCAGCCAATTAGTTAATTAAGCTTATTTTAGTTGATTCGCTAGACCTCTTGTGTCCAGAGCTTCCTCAATCAGCGACGGCCTTCTGTTGGGATAATTCGTAAGTCGTCCTTTTGCTTGTTTTATCCCTGGTAGTGCTAACACTCTTGACATTTACCTTATGTTGTGAGAACGGTATTTCTAGAAAATAACGTAAACATTCGGTGTTCCACACAAAAGGGCGCAACCCATAGGCAACTCAAACCCATAGTGTTCCCCACATAGTGGGTACTATTCACAGGGACCCGTTCTACCCCGTGGTATTCCTTGACATATTGAATAGTAATCACTGTGACCCGTACTATACCGTGGTGTTACCCACATAGTTGGTACTAATCACAGGACCCCGTACAATCCCGTGGTGTTCCTCATATAGTGGGTACTAATGACAGGTGACCCCCAGACCCATGGTGTTCCTGGGAACGCGAACCCACGGTGATCGTCACATAGTTGTACAAATCTCAGGGACTCGTACTATCGCGTAGTGTTCGTCACATAGTGGGTACTAATGCCAGGTAAATCCCAGACCCGTGATTCTCCATGGTGTTCCTCACATTGTGGTACTAATGACAGGTGAACACGAGACCCGTGGTTTTCCTAGGAACGCAAACCCATGGTATTCATCACATAGTTGTACGAATCTCAGCGACACGAACTATGCAGGGGTGTTCCTCACAAAGTGGGTACTAATCACAGGTAAATCCTAGACTAGTGGTGTTACATGCAACGCGGACCCATGATGTTCCTCACAAAATGTAACTAATCACAGGGACCCGTACTATACCGTCGTGCTCCTCGGAACGAAGCACATGGTGTCCCTCACATAGTGGGTACTAATTTCAGGTAAATCCTAGACCAGTGGTGTTATATGCAACGCGGACCCACGGTGTTCCTCATATTGTGGTACTAATGACAGGTAAACGGCAGACCTGTGGTTTTCCTCAAAACGCAAACCCCTGGAATTCATCACATAGTGGTACTAATCACATGGACCCGTATTATCCGGTGGTGTTCCTCACATAGTGGGTACTAATTTCAGATGAATCCTAGACCAGTGGTGTTCCATGCAACGCGGAACCATGATGTTCCTCACAAAACGTAACTAATCACAGGAACCCGTACTATACCGTGGTGCTCCTCGGAACGAAGCACATGGTCTTCCTCACATAGTTGTTCAAATCACAGGAACCCGTACTATCCCGTGGTGTTCCTCTCATAGTGGTACTAATCACAGGGACCCGTACTATACCCTGGTGTTCCTCATATAGCGGTACTAATAATAGGGAGCCGTATTATACCGTGGTGCTCCTCACACATTTGTACTATTCACAGGGATCCGTAGTATCCCGTAATGTTCATCACAGAGTGCGAACTAATTACGGGGACCCGTACCATCCCATGGTATTCCTCACATTGTGTTGCTAATCAGAGGGACCCGTACTATCCCATGGTGTTCATCACATATTGGTACTAATCACAGGGACCTGATCTGGTGTTCCTCATATAGAGCGTACTAATGACAAGTAAAACACAGACCAGGGGTGATCCTGAGAACGCGAGCCCATGGTGTTCGTCACATAGTTGTACAAGTGTCAGGGACCCATACTATCCCGTGGTGTTCCTCACAGAGTAGGAACTAATCACAGGGAGCCGTACTATCCCGTGGTGTTCCTCACAGAGTGGGAACTAATCACAGGGACCCGTCCTATCCCATGGAGTTCCTCACAGAGTGAGAACTAATCACAGGGAGCCGTACTATACTGTGGTGTTCCTGACAGTGCGTACTTATCACAGGTACATGCCACACCCATGCTGTTCGTCACATAGTTTCAGAAGTCTCAGGGACCCGTTCTATCCCGTGGTCTTCCCCACATAGTGGGTAAGAATGTCAGGAAAATCCCAGACCCGTGCTGTTCCTCGGAACGCAATCCCATGGTGTTCGTCACATAGTTGTGCAAATCTGAGGGACCCGTACATTCCCGTTGTTTTCCTCACATAGTGGGTACTAATGAGAGATAAAACCTAGACTTCAGATGTTCCTTGGAACGCAACCCATGGTGTTCGTCATATAGTTGTACAAATCTCTGGGACTCGTACTATCCGGTGGAGTTCCTCGGAACTCACACCCATGTTTCCACAACCAGATGCTGAAACACCCGAGCGACGTTAGCTTCTTTTATCTCCCTGGGATCCTCTAACCGAATCTAGGCAAAGGGTTAGCCTCCGTAATAGTGATGGGTACTATAAATACACAGTGATCCTCTAACACACCCATGGTATTCCTCAGTTTGTGGTACTAATCACAAGGATAGTGGAACTAAGCACAAGTAATTTGGTTCAAAATTCAGCATCCCTTGGTCTCGTCTTCCACGCACAGAGATCTGTGTGTTTGGTCCGCGAGAGCTCTATTATTTCGCTCACGTCGACTGGAAAGCCAGGTAAGAACCCCCTACACGCCACCTGGGACGCAGCACGTGGGAGTAACACCTCTCCCCATGCTACGGCAGCGTAGTAGGTTCGTGGATAATCTGCTGTTACTTGATGTCGTGTGTCCCCACTCCCTTACCGCTCTTACAACTGCCAATGGCTGCCATACAGAAAAGCCGCATAAGATGACTAGACTCTAATTCTTCTGACCGTAACATTTTGAAGTCTGTTGGTGAGGTTTACCATTTTCCACGAGCTGGTGGGCAATCTGTTTAGCTGTAACATTCGCATGACCCTCTCTAACTGGTTGGTTACAACTCAGACGTTTAAGAAACCTCCAGCCTTTCTGGCTATCCTTCCTTAGATCAGTGTCCCCATCGCTCCTGTTATTAGATATCGCTGTTAAGAAATCTTCCCCAGCTTGGACGGTATCGGATCTCAAATGATCGTTGTCAAAGAGATCACGATAGTTTCTCAATATTTCAATAGTTTTTGTATATAGTGTTCACCGTCAGCGAATTGAGATACGAGAAAAATTTCACGATATTTACACAATCATCACATTAAGGAAAATGCTCCATATTCAGAATGTTCTCGTGCAGTGAAATAATACATTTCCCCCAATCATCCTTCTTAAAATGACATCATCTTCTAAAAGGCACTCAGATTCTAACGATTTAACGGTAAGATGTACCGAACTAAGACGAGGCCACAGAACTAGTTGCAAACAGAATTTTGTGGTGGCGTTTTGTAAATTCACAGAGAGTCGCAGACTGAACGATGAAAGGCATAAAAGTCTGTAATGAAGATGTATGTATGAAAAGGAACTGTCTGCGGTCAGATTGCAGCATATATCTGGCATATAACAGGACGATGAGGGATTGTTTGCCCCACTGATTTCGCTGAAAACCGAGATATGTGTTTGCTTACGCAGATACTGTAATTTAATATCTGTATAATATCCATCCTCCATCTCGCACTGTTGAATGATACTGGAAGTTTGTTATCATGCTGTAGAAATAGATTGCACGAATCTGTCCATTCTACGCCAGCTTCTCCTCTTTCTTCGGTACCTGGGTAGCCCCATGTTGTATTATGACTCTTGATGTCACCAACCAAAAAATTCACATGTTGATGCTGGAAGGCTCCACAAATCTAAATACAGTAACTGGTGACTTATTGATTGAGCTCTACTGTGAGAGTCTCAATGTCATCACGGGAGATGATATGGATGTTGGATAGCACTGAGGGTGTTCAACCACTAAACGCATGACCTTGATTTTTGGACGACGAAGATTCTAGTCTCGGCGACTTTCCTGAATGCATATTACTAGAGTGTCCAGTAAATTGCAAGGCTATATATTTTGTGTTGTCTTTCAGATTCTTAAAATTAAGTGAATAATAGAAATAAAATAATCAAAGTGCAAAATATAATCATGAAAACTTTCGTAACATAAACCAGTAAACCTGTACACACAGAGGACGAAGTTGACCAGAAAATGGGAGCTGATAAGAGTTAAATATAGTCTGTGTATTCCAGTAAATTCTACAGTCCGACTCGTTGGCTGAATGGTCAGCGTACTGGCCTTCAGTTCAGAGGGCCCCGGGTTCGATTCCCGGCCGGGTCGGGGATTTTAACCTTCATTAGTTAATTCCAATGGCCCGGGGGCTGGGTGTCTGTGCTGTCCCCAATATCCCTGTATCTCACACACCACACATAGCACAATAACACGCAGTTCCCTACACGTGGCGGATGTCGCCCACCCTCATCGGAGGGTCTGCCTTACAAGGGCTGCACTCGGCTAGAAATAGCCACACGAAATTATTTTCATAGTAACTTCTACAACGTAGTATGGTGTATTTTGCTATGTGTAGGTCTGATTTGACCTTGTAATATTTTAGTGGATGTTTATCACAGTTACAGCTATTAATTTTTGTGCTGAAAAGACAAAAGTAGAAATTTACGATGCTTGCGTATGGTAGAAGTGTCACTGTGTTATAACCAACATTTATTCATATTTTTTTAAGGATGGGACGTTAGATTGAGTGCATTTCTCGTAAAATTTGTTCAGACGTAATGAGGAACATGTTTGCAGCATAGCAGTGAAATTTAGAGGAATTTTGAGTATGTTAATTTGTGAGATTTTATGTCCACAGACGTAGGATCAGTTGAGTATGCAAATTAGAAAGTTCTGGTCAACTTCTAATTTGTACATGTCAGTATTTCCAATATTTATTTATTTATTTATTTATTTATTTATTTATTTATTTGGCGTGTGGCTACATCACTAAAACAAATAATATTTACAAATATTATCTCATACTAATAACAATAATTGATTTCATAACGCTAATAAGTTGAAGACAGGGGAGAGTTCGATTTTAATGTATCTCAGCAGTATAACTAAGATATTTAGCATCTGAGGTTGCCTCAAAACACTTTCCGTGAAGCTAGTTAATCATAAAATTCATATCAAATGTTCGGCCTTCACAAAAGGTCTCATTATTTTATCCAACAATAGGCAGGAACGAATTCAGTCCCTGGAAAACTTTGTGCAATTGCATCTAAAACGAATCTAAAACTCATATAAGAAAACCCAATACATGGGAGGATCTACTCGATAATTACACAAACAAAATCTGGTAACTCATTTTCGCAAAATTACTCAGGTAAATAATTTCAAATACTTGGGGAAATCATCCAACAATCTGCATTAAATCATGAGGAAAACAGAGAGAGATTTCTATATTACAAGTAGGCCATAGAACCACATGGAAAAGTACGATAAAATATCAGTATCAACCAACGCTATATTAAAGCATTATAACACCGTAATTAAGCCTCAAACATTACACACGTCAGAAACCTTGATCAGTCGAGAAAGATCATTATCTAAATGATCGAAAAACAAGATAGGGAAGTCCTCAGGGAAACCATGGCCCAGTATGCATAGGAGTGTGGATGAATAGGAGGTCTCCGGAATTATATCAACATATTGAGGAAATATCAGATACAATCTTTGGAAAAGGTGATTGAAGTTTGATTGCCATATTGAAAGAATAGATGATGAAAGACTCACTGAAAAATTTAATAATGCCTCCTCGCTTAAAGTCAGAATAACTGGATAATCGAAATTGAAAAGGACCTTCAAGAAATCAACATCCCAGATGAAATTATATGGGACACGCCTAGCTTTAGAACGTTGGTGAACAAACATCATTTTGCTGAGAACCCAAGATGAGTACACAGTTACACAGAAGGAAGAACAGATGATATAGAACAAAGAGGGAAGAAACTCTGGCAAGAGAAGAAAGCACAACCATCTGCAAAATAAGTACAATCGCGCTCCTTAGTGGGGCAAAACATTTTGAAATAATAATAATAATAATAAGTAATGGAATGAGTAATAGTTACCATCCATGTGGTATGCTTTTTTGTGAAGTGTCAGTCTGCGATACATTTGTCAGGAGGTGATAGCTCGTGGTTCGGTGTATTGAGGTTTGGGGTCTCTGTTGAAGTCAGTGTCATATGCGTCTGGACTATTGTATTTCCAAGTGAAGTGAGAAACTTCGTAACTGTCCATAACTGTCGGTGGCAGGTAAGTTCTATTTGTCCATGTAGTTATGAAACCATGCGATTCAGTTTGTGAGACATGCTCCTAGTAGATACTCCAGAGGTAATGGTGTAGATAATGCCGAGGTTTCTTTGTAAAAATGCTCGAGGGAAAAAATCAGGACAGAGTGTTTTGAAATATGGTAAGGTCCATGGTTTGAACACAGAACAGGTTCGTATATCCAGAGGGATTCTTTGTTCATCCAATTACTCCATTAGTACCAGTGAATTGCGTATCAAATTCTACAGATCCCATTAGACTTGAAATAATTCGTGATGGCAATAATGTTGACCGATATATTGTGATAATACGAGGATTTGGACGAAGATTTGTGCTGTAGTAAAAGGCCGTCCGTGGCGAGATTTGTTTGCTCACTTGTAAGACAGTGGAGAGCGGCAGATATAAACCTGTTTGACGAGATAACAGGTGTTCACATCTATATGCGGCGGAACCTCTTAGGAAATAGAGGCCCGTGTTACAACATTATTGATGTTACAATAAATGGGGAGTAATTTGAATTTCAATTCTACTGCATAGGCAAATGACAAGAGTGGATTCTCAGTAACATTCCCGAACACTTGACTATGTATTCTAGTTTCGATGTTTCCATAACACAGTCATAGTTCGTATTGCCACTGAGCGTTTAAATAATTACTTTGGTGTCAGAAGGTTGTCCTTAGATATTAAGATTTCCATTTCTTGATATATTCATAGTGCAGCTAGGTGTTAAGGACTGCCGATGGCGTGTCCTTCAGTGGAAAGCAGGATGGTGGTTGAAGTGCATGGAATGGATTCTTGGGATTGCTCGCCCATGCTAGGATCGTGAAATTACGTAGCTAGCCAACTGCTCCTAGATGACAGGTGAGTATTCTTGTTTGACACAATGAGTCAGTACCACATAGTATTCCATAGGGTGTAGTAGCACCCTGCCATTAGTCCATGGGGTACCCATGATTTTTTGCCATGTTGTTCATAAAGGAGTTGTAATATTTTGTGTCTTTATATTTTAGCAGGACTATAAGTGGATGCAGTTGAGCTCCGTGACCTAAAATATGTAAGGGTTACACATGAGTCGAGTTTATTTTGGGGTTTGACTGAAGGTTATAACTAAATGTTAACATAATTTCTTTTCACAGGTTTTCATGAATTTATTCCAATCACTGACTTCAAACTGTTATTTCGGTTCATGAAACATCATTCAGTCAATACAAATAACACTATTTTATGTTGTATAATTTTACGCTATTATACACTGGCACTTGAAGTCCACTTGTTTTGGAGGGTCACTGTGGTCATCACGCACATTCAATCAACTTCAACGATAGGTCACTTTGGTCCTCGACCTTAAACATTAATATAGTGGGTGACCATGATAGCTCAGTGACGTACATTTCGATGTTTCTCAGATTCCATTGAGGGTCCAGGTATTTCGTCCTATGCTGATGGACAGTCAGTGGATAGCCTAAATTAAAAAGGTATCGAAAACACTTCCTCATATTTAGACGATCGAGAAATCGGATGCATAACGCACAGTTGTTTATGGAGCTGAGCAGATTGAATCTCATGTTGTTTTCTAGTTAACCATAAACTGGTTTTCTGTGAATAGCCCTTCAGACTTTTTTGTGGTGGATATTAATTTCAACTCGAAATCGTCCAGCCGCAGCGTTATATTAATATCACTGACCGCAGAACACTGTTTATGGCCATATTTGTTAACAAACCCGCCATCATTTTTCATTGTCTTTTATTGAATAAAATAGTTAGATTATGTAGGCTTTTAATTTATATCGGCCTTCCTCGATACCCCAATAATCATTTCTGGAAGTGACGAAGAGCCATTAACACTCCCTGAGATACAAGAGTTAACAATTCATGCTGAAGACCTGGAACAGGCAAACACCAGTTTGACATGACGACAAGGGTTCATTACTCACTGTCTCTTCAACACTTGCAACGTTGAGATATAAGAGATATTTGGTAACTTCCTTGTGGCCCCGTTAGAGAAAAGAGAGAGGCCAATTAACTGCCCCCAGGTAAACTAAAATGGAGAAAAGTATACTGCAGCTGTCAACATACGAGTTCCTACTTAAAGACGCCCCTCGAGAATTACGTGACACTCATGAATAGCTATAGGCACTGAAGTAGAACTTTCAATATGCATTCTCATCCGGCTAACAGACACAATATTATCGTACAAGTGCCGAGGGAGCATGCACAGTTTTGAGCTACTGGTCTACTCATAATTAAAAGAAAACACATGTAGGAAACGGGAGCACAGATATGCTCAGGTTTCAGCAACAATTTCTTAAATTGCGTCGTATTATGACTTGATTCCGCACTTGTTAATTCCCTTGAATTGTTTATTCATAAGTCTGAATACTTCTTTCATGCGCTTCTAGACTTTTACCAGTTTTCTTTGTCATAGGATCCTTGTGTTCATCCGAATTAATTCTTATCCTCGTCCTGGACGGCTCCCAAACGATTGTTGATGAGCACACTTCTACTTTGGTCCGAAAACATAAAATGGGTCGTCCATGGTTGAGAACCAGCGGTTGTATATATCTGTGGTTGATGAGGAGATAATTCATGAAATGGCCTTTGCTCTTTTCGTACACGGACCTAGTATTATGTTACCTAAAGATTTTCTCTCAGAGAAAATGGTACAAAAGAATGGACCGCTCGCCGATGTATGTTATGAGGTCGCAGAAAAGGTGCCGTTCTAGCTGAAGAGCTTACTACTTCTCTGCTGTGTGCGATCGCATGCGCCTTCCTACATCTCCGGAATTGGAGGTCTTGTGGAACTCCGGACACTTGTGTAGTAGTTAGTGGGACGTTAAGCAAAATAACATTGTTATTAAATCACGTGCGGCTTAATCACGACGTGACGTGACGCTCGTGCGCCGTATCGCCCGTGTGAACCGACAGCGTGGTGCTGCGTGCGAACGATTTGCCAAGAAACACGGTGGAGTGCGGCATCTCACCAGTGTGGTTTACATGTGCGTGGTTAACTTAAATGATTCTCTTAACATTTTATCGCAAAACAGAGCACTCGTGTGTGTTCTGATGTGAAATGTTAAAGGGACCTTCTTGGCTGTATATTTGTCACAGACATAACAACAGTATAGCTTCTGGCCTGTGTGAGTCCGCATGTGAACTGGTAGGTCGGTTTTCTGGATGAGGGATTTGCAACAGATATTGCGGCAGTGCGCCTTACACCCGTGTGAGACTGCATACGACGTGCTAGGTGGGATCTCCTGCTGAATACCCTAATTCAAACATTGCATGAGATTGGCTTCTTGCCTGTGCCAGTCAGCATATGAACTACTAGGCTGACTTTGATGCTGAAGAATATGCCACAGATATTGCAGCAATATGGCTTCTCGCCTAAATGTGTTCGCATGTGATCTCCTAACTCGCGTTTCTGGATGAATGATTTGCCGAACACATTGCAGCAGTGTGGTATATCGCCTGTGAGGGTACGCATGTGACCTGCATAGATGGACTTTCTGGCTGAAGGAATTCCCACAGACGTTGCAGGATTATGGCCTCTCAACTGTGTGTGTCCGTCTATGACTTGCTTGGACGGATTTACTGCTGTACTTGCCACAGACATTGCAGCATTATTACTTCTCATCTATGTGTGTCCGCACGTGAATAGCATGGACGGATTTACTGCCGAATAACTTGCCACAGACATTGCAGGATTAAGGCTTTTCGTCCGTGTGAGAACGCATGTGAATAGCATGGTTGTCTTCCCTGCTTAAGGATTCGCCACAGAAAGTCTCGTCTGTATGGGTACACTAATGATGAGATAGAGTGTCTTTCCGGCTGAATGATTTGCCACAGTGTGACTTCCTGTCTGTGTGTGTCCGCATATGAACAGTTAGTATGCTGTTCAGGATGAATGATTTGCCACAAACATTGCAGTTGTTTGACTTCACGCCTGTATGGGTCCGCATATGATCGCTCAGACTGCCGATCTTTATGTATGATTTGCCACAGATATTGCACCTCTAATGCTTTTCGCCTGTATGGGTACGCATATGATCGGTCAGACTGCCTTTCTTCATGAATGATTTGCCACAGACATTGCAACTGTATTGCTTAATAACTCTATGGGTCCGCATATGATCGGTAAGTTTGCTTCCCTTTATGAATGATTTGGCACAGACATTGCAGCTGTATTGCTTCTCGCGTGTATGGGTCCGCATATGACCGATTAGAGTGATTTTCTGTATGAATGATTTCCTACAGACATTGCAGCTGTAAGGCTTCTCGCGTGTATGCGACCGCATATGATCGGGGAGACTGCCTTTCTTTCTGAATGATTTGTCACAGACATTGCACCTGAATGGCTTCTCGTCTGTATGCGTCCGCATATGTTCGGTTAGATTGCTTTTCCTTCTGAATGATTTACCACAGACATTGCATCTGAATGGCTTCTCGCCTGTATGGGTCCGCATATGAACGGTCAGACTGCCTTTCAGTACGAATGATCTGCTACAGACATTGCAACTATATGGCTTCTCACCTGTATGGGTCCGCATATGTTCGGTTACATTGCCTCTTTGTATGAATGATTTGCCACAGACACGGCAGCTGTATGGCTTCTCACCTGTATGGGTCCGCATATGTTCGGTTACATTGACTTTCTTCCTGAAGGATTTGCCGCAGACATTGCAACTGTATGGCTTCTCACCTGTATGGATCCGCATATGACTGGTTAGAACGCGTTTCAAATTGAAAGATCTGCTACAGACATTGCAACTGTAAGGCTTCTCACCTGTATGGGTCCGCATATGTTCGGTTAGTTTACATTTGTTTATGAATGATTTGCCACAGACACCGCAGCTGTAAGGCTTCTCGCCTGTGTGAGACCGCATAAGGTCCGGCCTTTTCCTGAAATTTTTATGAGATACTGAGCATTGGTTTATAATCCCACATGTATGCAATCGCGTGTTCCCTGTCAGCATTTTCCTCTTTGTAAAGCATTTATCAGAAAATACGCACACTTGGAGCGGGTGGATCCTGAGGTGTTCCGAGAAGCTGCTTCGGCTACATAACACCTTTCCGCAGTGATCGCACTTGAAGGGTCGATCTTCCTTGTGTCTCTTCAGATGACGCAAGAGGTCCAATTTCCCAGCCAGGATGTCACTGCACACACTACACCTAAAACTAGCTGATCCGCCGTCCGGAGGTTGATGATCTCTATAGCTCACCTCGGGTCTCGATCTACAGTGACATATTAAAACCATGTGACCAATAGTTCAACAGCCAACTCCACTACAACTCTCACACAGGGGATTTGCTACTGGACATTCCAATCACTGATATGCAGTGCAGAGAGCTCGTTACTCATAAACATTACATTCCTGAGAGTACATCATCTGAGGTTAAATTTCAAAAGCTCTCACTTGTAACGAGAATGTGTTGCGTCATTTCTTAATCACGATATCACGCGCAAGAAACTTGTCACGGTTTAGAAATGTACGAGTTAATAGACCTCATTTGAAGAAAGCATGAGAAGTGGTCCAGCCTAAAAGGGTAAATACTCATACAAGCTCTTTAATCCAGCACATATTATTCTACCGAAATCCGTAGTATGTTCTCCTACAAAAAGAACGGCATATGCTTTGGAGTTTTGATCTTGTTGAACCACTCTGCGCTTTGTCGCAGGCAAGTAATAATTTTTTGTAAAGGAACTTGTTCTTGAGGTTGTTTGAGAGAATGTCTGTGTTGTAGATATTAATAAAGTTGAGAACGTTTGCCGACATTCAGCAAGATCTGTTGAAACATGGCTAATCTTTTATGAATGTTATTTTGTCACACAAATATACATATTGTATTTGTACATTGTTATCATATCACTATAGCATTTTATTATGTCACTGTGTCGCTTTTCCGAAATATGTATCTTTGATGTGCAATCAAACATAGCCAACCTATATATAGGACGGTAGGTTTATACAAGGACGTTCATAATTACTACCATGTACTACATCAGTCTACGTCTTAATTGCTGTATTTAACACGGAAACCACTAATACTGATGAAATCCTGGAAAAGCTGAAATATAACAAGTATACGACGGCTCCCTCCCTAGCATTGATACTGTCTTTTCTCCTCAAGACACCGCTGTTATAGATATTAGGAAGGCAACACAGAATATGGCTTTGGTGGTAGCGTTTTATTACAATGTCCTAATATCCTGATTTTGAAACCAAACGCAACCTATCATGCCCTTGAATATTCTTACAAGTATTACTTTAACAATACGGATAGAAGGAGCATGAAAATCAAGGCTTGAGCCAAAATTCGACATGACAAGACGTTGAATTGCACTGTAGTGGATATTGCTGCTATGTAAAGGAAGGAATGTTATTCTATTTATTTCAAAAGATCACGGGCAACGTGATTATTTTTAGTGGATTGATAACATAGTTGGATAGCATCCAATTATGTGCCTGTCTCCCCACCACAGAGTAGTTCTACATATTCTACGGAAGAAGGGTTAAAGGTGAGATCCGCTTACAACTGCCACATGGGAAAATCGATCACGCAGGCTAAAATATATCGTAACATGAACAGGTACTTTCCAATTCATGCTGTATGAAATGAATTCACATGGCCCAGTCGAATGCATGACTGGCTCACAAGCAAAGTAATGGGAGGCTCGACCATGTATTGTTACTGCACTCTTTGGTGAAAATAAGTGGACAAATGAATGGGGGACATTGATTCCAGATATGACAGACTAAACCTCTTGATCATCAAACAAGATATTGATGTTGACACCACTAGACAACAGGGGGCAGAAAATACGACACTGGATTGTATGTCATGCGTTCTGTGGCATATCACGCCAAGCAAAGGTGCAAACGTCTGTAACACTTCTTCTTTACGTGAATTCGTGATTCTTGTGACAAGTAATTTATCAGGTTCACAATTAGTTTTCAGTAAAATAATGTTTCATTTTGCATTGATAAATATTCTATACGAACCAGCTATATTGCTGTAACTCGTGGCGCGTCCCAGGTGACGGATACGGGTTCCTCGCTGGCCTGCCGATGAACTTGAGCAAAATATAAAAGCTCTCGCGTACCAAACATGTACAAAGTCTTTAATGGCAACATTGGCGGAGATGGAGACGTTCAGTAGGGACCAGGTGGCGGAAGAGGTACACTAAATTTCTGGAAGTTAATGCAGAAAAGAGGGTAGCGTTTCTTCTCTAGAGGAGTGGCTGCAAAAGGCATCTGTTCTCCATGTCCGGAGCTGCGTTACTCCCTTCTGTCATGAGCTCTAAAATGCTCAAGACAAGCCGGCCGTAAAATAATACCGTTATATCATTACAGAAATATTTCTCATGGTATCGGCGCCAAGGTTAGTGCAGCCCCTGGAAGGGATGCGCATTGGCAGGGCCCAGTCAGCATGAAAAGTATGCTAGGGTTACCGTCGCACGGGCTGTGACGGCTAACCATGCTAGTACCCCCATTTTGTATCCCATCATTGAATTATGCCTGGATGAAGTAGCGAATATGCCTCTGCACTTGAGAGAAGGCTTGTAGGCATCTGAGAGGTGCGGAAAAAAGATGGAATGGAGAAAAGTCATGGGAAAAGAGGTGTGGTTACTAACTGGTGTACAACAGAAACCGAAGGACAGTTCATGGTGTTGACATTGTCATATCAGCTAAATTTGACGTTTCAGTCTCCGAGGTGCTAAAGTTTGACAACCGCTTGATGTAACTCGTCCGCACTGGGCAAAGAGGGAAATTCCAATTTTTCACAGCAACGCTCCACAAACTGACGTGCGCATGGAAACCAAAGATGCGTTCTGGGCACCGCCTGACAAGAAGACCGCTGAATATCTTATCGCTGCCGCTGATCTGAATAGACGTGTCGGACCGAGGAAAGAACAAACAGTCCATGCCATTCATGGACTAGTGAAAAGAACGACGATGCCCAACAAATTCGCGATTATGCAGAAACTGATCATCGCAAACACACGGTTCAAAAAGAGTGATATTCATCTACTCAGCACTACAGTGGCTCCCATCCAATTCGCATTGACTACATCCTTGTGAGAGAGTGAAATCTCGAAGATGTTCTAGAGATAACAGTTGTCCCTTATTAAATCCTTGCGATGCAACAAAGACCAGTCATCTAAGCTGCGGAAAAAGTCACCAAGAGCCCAATACTTCGCAGGAAATAGACAAATTGGGATCAAATGGTTGCCCCTGAAGAAGGAGACTAACGTCGTTGCAAAAGTTACAGAGTCACAAATCACCATAGTTGGAGTGAGCCGGACTAAACTGAAAGACGCCCTTCGCTCTATTCCTGGAACAATTAAGTCAGGGCGACGACAACGAAGGATTAAACATGACATATGGCTAAGGAATGAAGATGTTAAATATGCAGTACGGTTGACGAAGCAGCTGTACCACAAGTTTCTTGTTCGTTGGAATGCCTACGAGGCTACCACTCGTAAAATGAAGGAGGTATTTGCCGTAACAAAATCAAACCGGTAGGCAGGTCTATATGTGAAACATGACATGCGCGAATTCGAGCGGAATTTTTAACGGCTAGTCCAATTGAGATAACGCAAAACGTCAGAAGTCCAACGTTTTTACGGCATGAATGAGGAAACAGACGATATGCTACTGGACTGGCGGGAAGCGCGAGTACACTGGTGGAACTATTTTGACAACATTTCAATCATGGAATTTCCGTATCTACCAATCCTAATCACCTCCGCTGTTGAAGGTCCAACGTAGGAAAATGACGTCACTAAAGTCCAGGCTATGCTGAAGGAAATGAAACCAGGGAAAGCCATCTGTCCCGATTATCTTCAAGCAGAGTTTTGTTTCTCTCAATGGGGGGATGCAGCAGTGTGGCTAAAGCAAGCTTTTCAACCATATCATCAAAGAAGGTCATAAACAATCAGACTGGCGACGGAGTATCAATTCAGAAATAAGGGAAGCCCTGGCGATTTTTCTAATCACGGCCCGAACATACTTCTGAGCCTCGCAACGAGAGACTTAGAACAAATCTTCGACAAAAGGATTAGCGATTTAGACAAACATACAACAAGCCAAGCTGGATTTGTGTAAAATTGTGGCGCAATAGGAGAAACCCATGCTGCCGGACTGTTACTTGAGAAACACTGTGAAAAGAATAAGAGGCTTTATCACAAATTTCTGGACCCTTAGAAGCCCTTCCATCGGGTACTTCATGACCTAATCAGTCAACCCTACAAGTACATGGCATTCCAGAGCACCTTGCTGAGAGGGTATAATTGCTCTACAAAGAACAAATGAGTTGTGTTCAAGCTGCCGCAGGAGCGTCTGATGACTTCCGCATAACTGTAGGAGTCCATCAAGGCCCCGGCTTATCACCACTGCAGCTCATTCTTGTGATGGATACAATTACCACAAACCTGCGCAGTTCAATACCATGGACACTTCTCTAAGCAAATGATATCATTTGGCTGAAGAGAATAAGCTAGACCTGCAGCGTCAAACAGAAGACTGGAACAATCGACTAGCGCAATAAACCCCGCGCCTCAACAAGAACAAGACAGAATACATTGCATTACATCGTCGAGAAGTTGGAACCATGCATGTTGACGTTGATGATATAGCACGAGTAGAGATATTTAAGTATATTGGCTCCACAATCTATGATTATGGCCGACTTACTGATGAAGTCAACGTAAGGATATACAAAGCCTGACTGAAGTGGAGAATGACAACAGGTGCCCTTCCGAACTTTGGACGAAGGGCCATCTCTAAACTAAATTCTACCGAACTGATATCTGTCCTATCGATATCCATCCTGTCGTTTTCTACGGCAACGAATGCTGCCCAGCTCTAGAGGTAGAACGCCAAATAAGCATCATGGATACGAAGTTGTTTAGGTGGAAGACTGGCATAACTAGACTAGATCACATTTCAAATGATGTTATTAGAAAACGTTTTGGCATTGCAGCGATCCAGAAGAAAATTGGGGAAAGGCGTGTGCGCTGGTTTGGGCAATTGTTGCGTGTAGAAGACGATACATTGGGAAAGTCAGAGTATTACACAGAAAGTCGGTGAAAAGAGGCGCTAGGGACGAACCAAACAGCATAGACTGATAAAGTGCACAACGGCCTGAAAGTTGGAAGACTACATGCAGACATGGCCCGAGACCGAACTAACTGGAGTCAATGAACCACAACACCGGACCCTGCCACCAGATGCAGACTGATGAATATTCTGTTACAAAAATGGAGTGCAAAGGATATTTTACACATCCTAACATTCAAATTAGTTTATTGTATGTTCAAATTTTCTCCCCTAAAGCCTATGTCCGATATCTATAAAAACTTATTTTCACAAAATAGTGTTTGAATGGCTGAACGCTTCTCGATTTCGTGTTTAAGTGACTCCTATAAATAGATTGTGAAGAAAAATTTATAACTCAACAAAATAAAAAATGGGTATATCTGTGTTAAATGGGAAGGACAGTTTGAATATCCGGTGAAATTCTATGAGTACTGTGCCGTTACATTGCAAAACACCACAACAACAACCATAACGGCCAGCCCAAGTTATGAACTAGCAGTTACACAACTGCACCAGTTCGTAAGAAATAAGTGGAAGCTTAATCACACACTATACACTCCTTCCAACAACAAGAGAACAAGAAAAACTTACCTTAACAAGTGGAGAAGTGTGACAACAAACCGTGGATAATTTAAATTAACCCCTGTACTGGACATCAGAACACCAAAAAGTGAAAGAAAGAACAACAACATACCTTTAAGAAGGTAAAATAATTTAATCTTGATACCCAAAGTAGAACAACCTTTTTTTTTTATTATAAAAATTAAATTAAATAAAACCGTCCATAGAAGAGAAAAACAAACAATAATATAAGGTAATTAACAACTGAGGAAAACTCCTGAAAAACTGAGGTCGGCTAACCAGAAATAAGTGTGAAAGGTACATGACTACATGATAATTACTTTAAGTGTGTTGTGCCTTTGGGGTGCTTTACAAAGGGTGACCTTCAAAGTACAAGTTTTCTCTTCATTTACTCTTACTTTCATTTAACTTATTATATTCGTCCGGATAGTGTGATCATGGAGCTTTCGCAAGGGTATCAGGGTAATTACGTCTCGAGTGACATAAACACAAGTAGAGTAAACAGACGTTAAGACAGCCGAACAAACACAAACCGGGAAAATATCAAGTCAAGAAAGTTTGGATTTAGTGTTAAAGTCACATAGACACCAAAATAAAATATTTACAAAAGCGACAGAATCCCCAAAACAACCACTACCATCACTACAGAGTAGCCATGGTAACCAACATTCGCCATCAAGAGTTGGCAATGACCAATCACAAAGCGTAAGCATAACAATGGTCGAAACATAAGGAACCCGGAAATTCCAAAACTCATTCATTTACATTTTACAAGAAAAAAATAAAAGGAAAAGCAGGAATAAAATTAAAAGAGACCCAAACTAAATTTCTGATACCCTGGAGAAAACTCACATGGTCCTAAAACCTTTCCAAGAAGTAGAGTTCCTTTGAAGTACATATAGAGGAGATACACCTTATCTCCCAAAACTCCACATTAATAATAATCATAACTTTTCATAATTTCCCAAACTAGATGAATCGTAATACACCTTCATACCACACATATCCAGATCATTAGGATATGTATACTATATATATATATATATATATATATATATATATATATATATATATATATATAAATTTTTACAGAGGAAAACCGAAAAACTTGAACAGTTACTGCCTTTTAAATTTTTTAACCAACAACTAGCATTATGGCTTTTTCAAACGTCTTAAACACACGAAAGTTCTAGAAGAGGGCATGTTTTCCAAAACATCATTCCGGTCTCCGGCGACTAAGTTCAATTTAAATGAAGAAGAAACTTACAGTTGCAGAATCAGGCTTGTAGTAACATCAAAGCGTCAGTTGCTCCATACTCACGCAATGATATCACAAAATATTGCATTTACTGCAGAAAGGAGGACGGTCTTCAAAATTTAAAAATTAAACCTTTAGAATGGCTGAAAGCCATCGCACTAATATATTATGTCGGATCCATAATGTGCGCTAAGGCCAAAAGCCGGAGCGAGTGAGTAGCATGTCCTTCCTCCATCATGGTCAAGCTTCTTCTCATTTCATAATGGCCGATTACTCCCGCTGGAAGAGAGCAGTTCAAAAAGATGGCGAGGAGCTCCCTGATTGGTCGGAGGCGAGGTCACGTTTCGACCACACCATAACAGATGGCAGCACACAGCAGAATGAGAGTTAAGTATCGAGAGCAAGTCCCAGAGAATAAATTAATTACTTAAGAAATATGATGGTTTACAAGTAGGAGAAATCCAAGTTGAGAATATAAACGTGACACTGTTTTCTACGGCTAATTGGCCAAATCAAAACCGTTCCTTAGGAAAGCAGTTTTAAATCCGTAATACTGTCTCAGTACCTACAAGAGGGGAGTCCGTCAGTGTATTCTAGCCTGAATAGAATTTTGCAATTCATATTTCTGCTTACATACGTCATAGACAGCAGACGATCATATTAATCAGTTTGTTATTTTCACTCCGATCACGCCTATAAATATGAAGACCATGGAGGTGTGGCACAAAGTGGTCAGCTCAGGGCCATGTGACACTCAACGCTCTAAAGCTGGAAGGAAGCCACATAACTAAGTGGTTAGTTCAGGACCATGTGTGTCTACACAAACGGAAGTAAGCCTCATCACTATTTAGCTCAGGACGATGTGTGTCTCCACAAATGGAAGGTAATCTCATCACTAATTGGTAACCTCAGAAATACGTGTATTTCCACAAGTCAGCAATTAGGAAATTTTATGAATCTTAAAATCTTTTCTTATGTAATTCAATACCCAACTGGCATGGCAAATAGTTTAGACATTTTAAAGGAAGTCATTTAAGTTGCGGCATGCTATTTGTAGACTGCTGAAATGAGAGTGAGGAAACAATATCGCGTGAGGTGAGATATAAAACAAAGTGGGAAGTATCAGATAAGATCCGGTCGACTGAATCCTTCAGAATCATCTAAAATCTATGATGTAAAATGGACTATGCTACGTAGACAATGGACTGTCCTCTGACATATATGCCAAGAAAAAAGAAGACACATAAAATGCATGTCGCTTTGCTGGTCCGAGAGTGCCTCTGCACAAAATATGTTTAGAAAGTAGAAAGCTAATTTAGACTACATCAAAAATAGAAATATGATTGTGTGTGTGAAAAGGATTCATAAGCAACATTTTTACTGGTGGTCATAATACAAGATTGTTCTCTAACGTAGCCTATTGTGTCCTGTTACACATGAATTACAAACAAACTGCAGGATTTAAACCTCGAAGAATTGACTACTTGGTCGATCTTCAGTTGTGTGCATGGTTCTACTCTAACTAATCAGAGAGTGTGAGCTGGTACTGGGTAGTTCTGAGGATCGACATGAATATTTCTTGCCACTAGTTGTGAAAGTACAGTAGGAACAAGTCAATGCATCACATAAGAGTCGAGAAGACTAACCACACACGAAATCAAATAAACCATTCAGAAGTTGTAGTTTCCGTCACAAATCTGGTTTGAAGTCAAACCTTAGGCTACGACTAGCCATTGCATGACCTGCTGATAAAAGGGCTTGGTTAGAAGCACCAAACCCAGACTATACAGGGATTATCAACGATAATTTCACACAGTAACCAATAAAGGCTGAAGCACTTAGAGCAAATAAAGCCGCAATTACCCCAAGTGACAGCACCGAAGGTCTGACCATGCACCCAAGGCACGGTTCAGATACATGGAAACGTGCTAGACCAACACTTAAAAGGAAGAAAGGCACTTACCATAAGAAAAAGAACAGAGCCCCCACAGGAGCGGATAAAGTGCACCTGGTCATATCAAATTATCACCCCTTTAAAGGAAAACACCAACACCTTGGGGAACAAGAGATATTTAATCAGCAAAATTAAGTAATTAACAAAATTGAAACGAATATCCTCGCTGGAAAAATAAAATTAAATATAAAAACTTAAAACTCAAACCAAAACACTACGGTCGAACGTTAATAAAGAAAATAATCATTTCGTTTTTAAAGGACTTAGTAAGACTACGTAGATTAATGAAACACCTCATCAACTCATAAGGTTTCTTACAAACCAAAAGGTTTCTTTGACCAGTACCTAAGTTTTTCAAACATCTTTTCAACCTTGAAAAACAACCTTGACAGAAACAGGTTTTTTTATTGATACTGAAAACCTTGTTTAGGATGTATCCAAACGAGCCCCTACAAGGATGGGTAGGTATCACGTACACAATTCTCGAAATTAAAATAATAATAATAATAATAATAAGCTGCGCGACACCAGGAGGAAAAATGAGCAGAAGAGGAAATTAAAATCCCAAAGAAAAATAAAAGGGACCAAGGTAAACCGCACACAAGGCAGAATTCATAACAGGCACATCAATACATATCATCAAACCCATCACAACAACATCAACAATATTAGCATTGCCATGGCAACAACCAACAATGGATCAAGGGAAGGAAGGGGCCAATCATCCAGCCTCAAAACAACAATAGGCGAATACTTACAAAGGACAATAGAAAACCGGACCCAGAAAATTACCCAAATACCAATAAAAGAAAAATTTAATTTAAAAATAAAATTAAACAGAGAAGCAAGAAAAGAAGAAAGAACTGGAACAGAATATACACGTAACCCCCACATCCCTGGAGTGACTCGCTTGGTTAATTATTCCAGTTAAATAATAGCTTTTACCACAAAACCTTTAAGCCTAGAAAGCCATTAATAAACATCAAGATTTCAAATTACGATTTCGAAGAATTCAAAAAAAATTCGTTCACATAGCACGCAAGTCCCTAGTTAACTGACGTAAATTACATATGCTATAAGTTACAATTAACAAGCCAAAAAATTTGAAATTCCACAAGGCAAGACTTAGTTTTAGGTGACGCAAATTACATCGTGTCGCACACACTTTCTTCACATAGGGAAATTTTCAGGTCTTTCACAATAAATCAGCAAAAGTTTCGTTGGAACAACACTTACAGTTTCATCCAGATGAAGTTGTGAGGACGCATCGGTAGTACATTTTACTTACGTATTTTGAAGAAATGCATAAAATACAATTTCCAGGCGAGGAATATTAAACAAAAATAACTTGCAGTTTTCACCAGGGCAAAGCCCTACCAATGTAACCGTAATCAAGCTCGAACAGTTTTGGAGAAATCATCTCGCTAGGGAGAGAGAAGCCCCACACGTCCATCTCCTTCTTCTCACCAAACAGCAATGGCGTCTTCCCGAGATTCCACAGTGCACAGCCACAGCGATCACATGTACACAGAGGGCGAGCGACCGAGTGGTAACGTACTTCGCGAGGTAGTACATACCAACGCCACTAGAGTGCAGGAGAATACAGTAAGGCACAGACAGAACGTGCATACAGTCAGCTGGACAACAAATAACCTTTTCAGCGGAGAAGTTTCCAGCTTATAAGTTTTGAAAGAAGGAATAACGAAGCGGCGAACCACTTTTAAGAACACAGTTTTTCTACAGCCATTTGGCTAGTTCAAAAATACACTGACTGACAGAGCAAATGCAACACCAAGAAGGAGTGGTCAGAACTTTATGCCAATTGGAGGGTAGACTGACGTCACTGAGGTATGCTCATGATGTGAAATGCGCCGCTGTGCTGCGCACGTAGCGAACGATAAATGGGACACGGCGTTGGCGAATGGCCCAATTCGTACCGTGATTTCTCAGCCGACAGTCATTGTAGAACGTGTTGTCGTGTGCCACAGGACACGTGTATAGCTAAGAATGCCAGGCCGCCGTCAACGGAGGCATTTCCAACAGACAGACGACTTTACGAGGAGTATGGTGATCGGGCTGAGAAGGCCAGGTTGGTCGTTTCGTCAAATCGCAGCCGATACCCATAGGGATGTGTCCACGGTGCAGCGCCTGTGGCGAAGATGGTAGGCGCAGGAACATGTGGCACGTGCGAGGGGTCCAGGCGCAGCCCGAGTGACGTCAGCACGCGAGGATCGGCGCATCCGCCGCCAAGCGGTGGCAGCCCCGCACGCCACGTCAACCGCCATTCTTCAGCATTTGCAAGACACCCTGGCTGTTCCAATATCGACCACAACAATTTCCCGTCGATTGGTTGAAGGAGGCCTGCACTCCCGGCGTCCGCTCAGAAGACTACCATTGACGCAACAGCATATACGTGCACGCCTGGCATGGTACCGGGCTAGAGCGACTTGGATGAGGGAATGGCGGAACGTCGTGTTCTCCGATGAGTCACGCTTCAGTTCTGTCAGTGATAGTCACCGCAGACGAGTGTGGCGTCGGCGTGGAGAAAGGTCAAATCCGGTAATAACTGTGGAGCGCCCTACCGCGAGACAACGCGGCATCATGGTTTGGGGCGCTATTGCGTATGATTCCACGTCACCTCTAGTGCGTATTCAAGGCACGTTAAATGCCCACCGCTACGTGCAGCATGTGCTGCGGCCGGTGGCACTCCCGTACCTTCAGGGGCTGCCCAATGCTCTGTTTCAGCAGGATAATGCCCGCCCACACACTGCTCGCATCTCCCAACAGGCTCTACGAGGTGTACAGATGCTTCCGTGGCCAGCGTACTCTCCGGATCTCTCACCAATCGAACACGTGTGGGATCTCATTGGACGCCGTTTGCAAACTCTGCCCCAGCCTCGTACGGACGACCAATTGAGGCAAATGGTTGACAGAGAATGGAGAACCATCCCTCAGGACACCATCCGCACTCTTATTGACTCTATACCTCGATGTGTTTCTGCGTGCACCGCCGCTCGCGGTGGTCCTACATCCTACTGAGTCGATGCCATGCGCACTGTGTAACCTGCATATCGGTTTGAAATAAACATCAATTATTCATCCGTGCCGTCTCTGTTTTTCCCCAACTTTCATCCCTTTCGAACCACTCCTCCTTGGTGTTGCACTGTCACTGTCAGTCAGTGTATTTACCGAGAGGGAAAAATTGTTACGCAGGTAACAGTCTCCCTCCCCGAAACTTGACATGTACAGCACATGTCTACCATCATAAGGCGGTGGTCTTGAAGCAAACTAAGTTTTTGGTAGACTAGTCCGAATGTGAAAATGACCACCAATCGCCAGTCTCAGTTTATGCACCACCAGCAGGACGAGTCCAACAATCATCAAGAACCCGAACATATGTGGTTAGAATTAAAGAAACAGTACAGTTCACTTAGACGACACCAAATGTCTAGCCACTTTCAATTATAATGAGGTTCCGTGCACCAAACTGTGCAACACACAAATCGCAGGCAAATTATTAATGGTCCAGATCACAGGAGATACTTATCCTCCAGATTTCTTGCTAAACATTAATGTGAACAATTAACTTCCGCAAGTTCATATGCGTCATCTGATCGAAGGTTACACTACCTTGTGGTACATACACACCTTTATTTTTTTATTTGCTAGGGGCTTTACGTCGCACCGACACAGATAGGTCTTATGGCGACGATGGGATAGGAAAAGCCGAGGAGTTGGAAGGAATCGGCCGTGGCCTTAATTAAGGTACAGCCCCAGCATTTGCCTGGTGTGAAAATGGGAAACCACGGTAAACCATCTTCAGGGCTGCCGATAGTGGGATTCGAACCTACTATCTCCCGGATGCAAGCTCACAGCCGCACGCCTCTACGCGCACGGCCAACTCGCCCGGTTACACACCTTTACAAAAAGTTCATAAATGTTTGCTTTTAGAACATTAGACCTTCTAGGTCTTAACTGCACTCGATCACATACTTAGACTTAAATCACTATATGTTTGTCAAATTTGTAATTATTTATAGGACTTGCGTTAGATAAGAAACGCCTTCATTTGGTTTCCACCCTTTGGTTTGGATGGTAACAAGAACCCCAAAAAAGGAAAAACGTCCAGAAAGGGAAGGGAAGAAAAGGAGTAAAACAACATTGGTGAGCGTAAAACACAATCACAAGTTCCAACCGGAAAATACTTAACCTAACCTTAAACTAGATTAACATGACTTAAGATTACGGTATGGCACAGGAACAGAATACAATAATTATTTAAACAATCCATACCAAGATACCAAATTACATTACATTTAAAGTATCATGCCAACTTAAATATATGGCCAAGGATACATTCTTCAACACACAAGGAAAACAAAAAAAAGATAACTAAAAATAGTTACCTCCACAAAACACCTTTCAATACATACAACCAACCCTATCAGGATGGCTACACAATAACGTCACCATCGACAAACTGAAACCAGGAGGCTAACGTTACACAGGAAATAAACTACAGACAAGCACCAACTCATGGATGTAGAATGATCCCCATAACAGAAAGGCTAAGAGAAACTCCTGTCCATACATAATATTACCAAACCAAGACCCAGACCAAGGAAAAACATGTTGTGACACGTTACACAGAACTACAAGTTAATTAAGCTTACAACCTCCTTTTAGTTTAATTTAAAACGGAATAGAACCACCAACCAGTGAGCCAATTAACAAGACTTAAACCCTTTAAGTATATGACCAAGGTCAAGAAATAAATTTTGCAATAGATACATTTTAATTCCACGAATACACTCCATGCAAAACCCAAATAAGCAAGAAACAGGATTGGATATAGTTTACCTTTTTTTATATTACCATTAAGAGAAACTCCCAGAAACAGGATACTAGGTAAGGATCAAAATTCATGGGTTACTGTAAATAATTACTCAAGACAAGATGAATGTAGAGGCTGCAGTTGGAGACTTCAAGATCTTTCAGATGGAGGGTATGCGTATAGTTGGTTCATCAGCAACGAGCCAAAAACAACAACAAGCAAAGAGTAATAGGAGGGTAACAGAGGTTATGAAACACAATCTTTAACACCATGATGAAACGGGACAGAAATTGGCCGAAATGAAATAGGAGTGTTACCCAATCTAAAATCATATTTCTGACAATGTTATCACACATACAAACATATACCTTAACAATGGGCGACTCAATCAATTAAAAGGTTCAATAAAGCACCTCAATTGGGCCAACGCCTTTGAATATGGGAGCACAGATCTGACAAGATTCCCTACCGGCTATCCACAAGAAATCTCGGACAAATCCGGACTAGAAATAAGTGATATCCGTAGACTCACACTGTGGCCACTCAGTCACAGGTACCTCACCAAATATAGTACAAGGTAAATAAGATATGAAAGGTAGGTCACGAACCAGGTAGCTGGAAAACACTCCAAATAACAGAGAAATAAGAAACACAACTAAACAACCACATCACCAGATAGTGGGAAGGTTTCAATGCTGCCTATGAAGCACCAGCTGATCCCATACTCAAGTGGCGCACCGTAGGATGACAAGATGATAAACGATAGCCAAGGTTTTCAAACACTCCAGAAGGAAAAGGACCAATAGGCTGGCAGGTTATTTCGAGAAGAACATTACAGTACATGATAATTGCATGATGACGTCAGATTACTAGGGTATGCAGAGAATTAAAATCAAAAGAACAGACGAGGTCATACAGAAATCGCACATTATATGCAAGCAGAAAAGACACATCTACAGTGAGTTGTAAATCCATGCCAGAATTTATTTCCCAATCTACGGGCACACAGGGTAAATTAAAGAAAACACCGCCCATACCGAAGCGCCATAACAAATAACCAATACCACACAACAATAATACAACTATAATGGACAACAACGGACATGCGTAAGCAAAAGGGAGGAAAACAGCAACTACCCTCAACAACATGTCGTGAAGCCATCATTCCGCCTCACAAGGTAAATCTAAAACCAAACCACGGTACCGTTTACAACTTTACTAAGTCAGGATCGAAACCAATACCTACTAGGCACGAAAGGAGACCTCACTCCTCAGGTTCAGGATCCATTAGTGCAGTACGTGCAAAACACCACAATAACAAATAGACTGGGCAGGACGACATGGAGCTACAACTCGTTTAAATAACATACTACAAGAATAATACACCACATTAGAGACTAAAACCAGAGAAGTAAGGACTTCAGAAGAGTGTAGAATAAATACCACCTGCAAGCAGAAATACAATAAGAAACCATTAAGTTAACCGCCACTACCAGGAAGGAAAACCCAAAGAAAAATTTTACCAAATAAGGTTAGCCGGGGCAGGATTTTTCTCACTAGAAAACCATCGGTACAAGAATGATTAGGAATAGATAACTCAGTAAACCAGGAATTCACAACAGATAACAGAAATGCCCCAGGGGAGGACATCAGAGCACTCGCAAACTAGGGAATCGCGTCGCCAGAAGTAGGAGACAGAAAGCAGTGAAGACTGTGAAGTCCATGCCGTAAAGACAAACAGCCAACCACCACCAATTCCGATTGACAGAGTTCCGCCATTGCCAATAAACACAGGCAAAACAAAACATACCCAACAGGACCTAACACCGGGTATATCCAGATCCTAGTCAATTTACACCAACAAAATAACCAAAAGATAATTCGTTTCAACAAATGCACACCAAACAATACCACAATTGGAATAGATAACTGAAATATTACCTGCAAGGAATCAGATAACAAGAACTAGGAAAAAAACTAGGACAGGGCAAGATAAATAGGGGTTAGGAGACTAACAGCTTTCCTACCGGATTAACAAAGCACAGAGCAGAAATTGCCTACAATTTTCCAAAATGAGTACCAAACCAAGGCAACAGCAGTACAAGAGCCAATAAATAAATTTGTGATCAAAATTTTGGAAACTTAAATGATCAGGATATAATCAAATTATGATAGACGGAGCTGACCTGCACCCAGACCCAAAGAGTAGTTGGATATTAACAATTAAGAAATTGGGTACCAATAGAGCAAGAGAAAGTACACACGCTTCTCGCAAACCACAATTACCTTTTCAAAATACAATGATTAGAACAAGTACACGCTAGAAAGTACTACATGGTCATGCCAAGAATCACCGGAGGCGTGAACGCAGCAGATAAGGTACCAAAAGCTTAAACACGTGGTAAAAATTCGCACCCCACTAAGCAACCATGTTTGACAGGAAAAGAAGTTAAGTACAATAAGCAATACCGAAAACTCCTCAAAATAAATACAGTACATGAGAAAAGGAAGAAAAAAATTACATGATTAAATTCACACCAGACCAGAATAATTACATAATAACCCACGGTGACCTATCAAATTTGCTCACTGAAAAGTAGCTCTCATCCGCAAATCCAAACATGCATTAACCTATTTTTAACTGGGATAAATGAACCCGTCTAATCCTCTTGGCGATGGGGTCACTCACCAGTACCGACACCGGAGATAAGAACTGTAAAATAGTACAGGGACCATGATACCGAGGAGCAAGGTTGACTGAAAATTTGTTAACAGCCTTGCTAATGGGATAGGTCTTGACAAAAACTTGATCTCCAACCTTCAGCCTAGGTGACTTTCTACCCTTGTTATAGGATACTGACAACATCTTCTTGGCTTCATCCCAGATTTTCTGAACGTCATTTGGTTTAGACAAGTCTGGAAGAAGATCATCAATGCCCAGAACATTGGATACAGGGGAGTACGGGTTGTAGCAGAACATAAGTGACATGGGGGTTTTGCCATGAGTTTCGTGTGTGGCAGAATTGAAGGCATGAGCCAACCAGTGCAGGCAAGAGTCCTACTTGGACTGGTTATTGTGATGATATGCAATTAGAGCAGATTTGAGGTTCCTGTTCATTCTTTCGGCGTAAGAAGGGTTAGGATAGTATGGGGTAGTGGTGACATGGGAAATGCTCAACTCAAAAAGGTACTTCTTAAACAAGTGACCAGTGAAAGCACTGGCATTGTCAGAAACCAGAAACTTGGGGGGGCCGAAGGATGCGAAGATAGAATTAAGGCAACTTATAGTCGTATGAGCAGTCGTAGATCTAGTGGGGAAAATCCAAGAGAATATAGAAAACGCATCAATAGCAACGAAGATATGAGTGTTTCCCAAGGTAGAGCGAGGGAGCGGACCTACAAAATCGATGAATAACCTTTTCATAGGACAAGAGGCTTGTGAGGAAGATAATAGACCCACACGGTTGTTCAAACTAGGTTTGCTGATAGAACAAATTTTACAGGACCTAATCATGTTTCGGATATCACCATCCATTCTTTTCCACACGAAGAATTGTCTAATTTTCTGCCTAGTTTTAAAGGTGCCTAAATGGCCACCAATGGGACAAGAGTGATAGTACTTGAAGATGATTGGCACTAAAACCTTGGGAACAACAATTTTGAAATTAGCGTCAGTTCGACCTTTACAGCATGAGACACCCTTCACCAGAGAATAAGGTTTGACCACAATTCCATCACTAATTTTGTCGATGATTTCTCTCAAATCAGGATCAGCCTTTTGATGATCTGCATACTCATGGTACAACAAAGGTAGATCCAAAAGAATTGGCACCCACACTAGCAACATTAGTTTCATCATTTTCTTCAACCTTAGATTTTTCATCAAGACCAAAACTCCCGTCAAACATTCTACTAAGGCTGTCAGCGATGACATTTTCTGACCCCCTAATATGCTTTACTTGAAAACTGAAGGTTGAGATCCTAAGCGCCCATCTAGTGATTCTGCCCGTTCTTTTGGGACGGTTCAAGACCCAAGACAGAGCCTGATTATCTGTTTCTAGATCGAAATTTACATGTTCAATGAAAGGTCTGAATTTTTCAAGAGCAAACAGCACGGCCAAACATTCTAATTCATAGATGGAGTACTTACTCTCCAGATCATTGAGGATCCTAGACACATAGGCAACCGGTCTACGACCATCCTCATATTCCTGTAAGAGTACACCAGCAACTGCTTTTCCTGAGGCATCGGTTTGTACAATAAATCGTTTACTGAAGTCGGGTATAGCCAACATAGGAGCATTTGACAAGGCAAGCTTCAGGGTCTCAAAGGCTTCTTGCTGGGAGGGGCCCCAGATGAACTTGACATCCTTACGTCTGAGATGATTTAGAGGAGCTGCTATCTCTGCAAAATTTGGAATGAACTTCCTGAAGAAGTTCACCATGCCCACGAACCGTGCGATGCCTTTGACATCTTTAGGGGGTTGAAAATCCCTAACAGCCTGAGTCCTAAAGTGGTCGATGGAGACACCATCAGAGGAAACCACATGTCCAAGGAAAGACATACTCGGCTTAGCAAATGCTACCTTAGACAACTTAACAGTTAGTCCAGCTTTTCTCAAGCGATCCAGGACTTCTCTAACGTGTTCGACATGTTCTTCAAAAGAAGTTGAGAATATTACAAGGTCGTCAAGGTAATGAAAGATGAACTTGAATTTAATACCTGAGAGTATCGAATCTAACAGCCTCGTAAGAACGGCCGCACCACAAGAGATTCCGAACGGGAGCTTCAGAAATTCGTAAAGGTTCCAATCAGTAATGAAAGCAGTCAGTGGAATGGATGACTTAGACAACGGGACTTGGTAATATGCCTGATTGAGATCTAACACAGTGAAAAAATTGGCTCCTGAGAACCACCCAAAACAAGTGTGCAAATCGGGTAAAGGGATTGATTGCAAGATGATCTTGCGGTTCAAAGCCCTGTAGTCAATTACAGCACGATAGCCCCCAGAGGGTTTAGGTACTAGAAAAACTGGAGATGCGTAAGGAGAAGTGGACGGTCTAATGACCCCATCGGCAAGCATCTGATCAATAATCTTTTTGAGTTCTAACATCTTAGGTGGTGAAAGACAGTAAGGAGGAGATCTAACAGGGGTGTTATCAGATAGCTCAATCTGATACTCAAGAACATCAGTAACTCCTAACTTGCTAGTGAACACATCGGGAAATTGGTGGCACAAGTCACGCACATGATTAGCTTGCTGATAATCCAAATGACTAAGATCCAACTGATGTATGTCATTGTTCTCCCTAGGTAGCGGCCTACCTACACAAGAAACACTGAAAGTACCCAAAGGAGCATCAATAATATCAAATTTACAATTTGGGGAAAATTTAAAGTGAAATTCTTTAGCCTGGAGGTCCAAAATTAAACCAGTTCTTGACAAGAAGTCCGTAACTAAAATCATGCTACACGCTAGCTTTGGAGTTACCAGGCAAAGAACCTTCCAAGTAAAATTACCAATACGCAATTTCATATCAACGGACCCTAAAATTTTCATATTATCCTTATTAGCCGTGACACATGCAACATTGACCTTCTTCAACACAGGCAGTTTACAAGGGGACCTCATTTCATCATACCAATTAGCATCAATAAAGGTGACGATGCTACCGGAGTCCATAAGAGCAACAATGGGTTCATTATTCAGTTCCACCTTCGCGAAGGTACTTTTAGACTCAACCAAAGCAGAGATCTTATTACATTCCTGCAGGCAAATAACCTTTTCAGAATCCACGTAAAATTCTGGCGCAAGCGATTCACCAGAATTACCATTAGGTCTTAGTCATTGACTGCATTTTCGGAACGAAGTAGGGCAATTATTTTTAAGGTGTTGCCTCGAGCCGCACAAATAACAACAAGGACCAGAGCCACGCTTGACTGAGGGGCAAGCTTTCCTAAGGTGATCACGTGACCCGCAATTATAACATTTTTTTGGTATTCCACTATCCCTAGTTTGAGGCGAAACAGGATTCACAGTAGGAGGAGGGTGGCAGATAGGTCTTGCAGCATCCCCGTGCTTTTCATCTTCAGCAAAGGTACACGCAGCTTCTGTTTCAAGAAAATTAGTCAGACTCTTCGTGAGGGAGAGGTAAGATCGATAGGCAGGGGAAATACCTCTCAGAATACGGGCCACCATTTCCTCTTTTGGCACCGAAATTCGAAATACCTTGCAATAAAACTGGAAGTCTACTACATAGTTTAAAAGATTTTCATGGAGCAACTGAGTCTGAAAGCAATACTGAGGAATCAAACTTTGCAATGCTAAGGAAGGAATAAATTTAGATAATACAAGTTCACGAAATTCCATAATCGTTAAATTATTTGAAATTGCTTCAGAGATTTCACGTTTCAAAATTCCCTCACAATGAGAGAATAGGGCTTCGAAAATTCCTAAGTCGTCAACAGAATACACACTACCCGACTCTGTCGTTTCTACCAGGAACCTCAGAAACCTGGTACTTTCTTCAATTGAATGGACGGAGAAATTTTTAACTCCATTGAAAAGATCCTTTAGGGAAGAGTGAGAAGGAGCACAATTTAAACGGGTAACAGATTTTCAAGAACAGGGGAGACTGCACAACATGAAGCTTGATTATTAAGTGAGGCATCAGCATGACTAGAAGCATTATTAGAATCAGGAAAAGAGGAGGTTTCCCTCCCAACAACCGATAAATTCTCCATATCCTTACTTGCTAGCATTATGTCTAGTTCAGCAGAAATACTAGAAGCAATGGTTAACAGCTTAGTACTTTCAGAAACAAGACTGGGTTGGGGACACATGGTAATGAAATCTTGGATGCGACCTAAATAATGCCACACCCTAGCCTTAAGTCTGTTAATCTGCCCCTTAGTGGGGGAAGTTTCAATGAATTCTTGTCTGACAATCTCAATTTCGGTAAGAGAATCGGTAATTAAATTTAAGGACTCACCAAAGTTGCAGCACATCTTTACAGAATCAAGATTAATAGGAACCTGGACATGCGATGTCAGCAAAGCAGCGCACTCACCAACAGTATTAGCAGGATTGATACCCCTGATAGTGAGTTCATAAACTAGCTCTGATTTCCTGAGCTGGTATGGGAACAGCACAGCCCTCGCCATAGTTGATGTACATGAAACAATAAATTTAAAAAATAATCCAAATAAAAGCGTTCTTTCACAGGAAGATACATTACAAGTTTCAGTTTTTACTCTCTTTGAATCCGCAAATAACTTAAAGTTCCCCCATGACCAGGTTATTCTTTAAGGGGACAATGCAAAAAACCCAGGTAGTTGGCACAAACAAAATAGATAAGCTACTGAAAGGGAGATTAAAGCATATAGTACACAGTGCAAAATAAATTTAATGAGGATACAACAGAACTACGGGTAGATCCAAGCAAGAGGCACACAAATCAATTGACCAGAGCTCTGCTGCCACGAACTGAAGCACTTAGAGCAATTAAAGCCGCAATTACCCCAAGTGACAGCAGCGAAGGTCTGACCATGCACCCAAGGCACGGTTCAGATACATGGAAACGTGCTAGACTAACACTTAAAAGGAAGAAAGGCACTTACCATAAGAAAAAGAACAGAGCCCCCACAGGAGCGGATAAAGTGCACCTGGTCATATCAAATTATCACCCCTTTAAAGGAAAACACCAACACCTTGGGAAACAAGAGATATTTAATCAGCAAAATTAAGTAATTAACAAAATTGAAACGAATATCCCCGCTGGAAAAATAAAATTAAATATAAAAACTTAAAACTCAATCCAAAACACTACGGTCGACCGTTAACAAAGAAAATAATTATTTAGTTTTTAAAGGACTTAGTAAGACTACGTAGATTAATGAAACACCTCATCAACTCATAAGGTTTCTTACAAACCAAAAGGTTTCTTTGACCAGTACCTAAGTTTTTCAAACATCTTTTCAACCTTGAAAAACAACCTTGACAAAAACAGTTTTTTTATTGATACTGAAAACCTTGTTTAGGATGTATCCAAACGAGCCCCTACAAGGATGGGTAGGTATCACGTACACAATTCTCGAAATTAAAATAATAATAATAATAATAATAATAATAAGCTGCGTGACACCAGGAGGAAAAATGAGCAGAAGAAGAAATTAAAATCCCAAAGAAAAATAAAAGGGACCAAGGTAAACCGCACACAAGGCAGAATTCATAACAGGCACATCAATACCAATCATCAAACCCATCACTACAACATCAACAATCTTAGCATTGCCATGGCAACAACCAACAATGGGTCAAGGGAAGGAAGGGGCCAATCATGCAGCCTCAAAACAACAATAGGCGAATACTTACAAAGGACAATGGAAAACCGGACCCAGAAAATTAACCAAATACCAATAAAAGAAAAATTTAATTTAAAAATAAAATTAAACAGAGAAGCAAGAAAAGAAGAAAGAACTGGAACAGAATATACACGTAACCCCCACATCCCTGGAGTGACTCGCTTGGTTAATTATTCCAGTTAAATAATAGCTTTTACCACAAAACCTTTAAGCCTAGAAAGCCATTAATAAACATCAAGATTTCAAATTACGATTTCGAAGAATTCAAAAAAAATTCGTTCACATAGCACGCAAGTCCCTAGTTAACTGACGTAAATTACATATGCTATAAGTTACAATTAACAAGCCAAAAAATTTGAAATTCCACAAGGCAAGACTTAGTTTTAGGTGACGCAAATTACATCGTGTCGCACACACTTTCTTCACATAGGGAAATTTTCAGGTCTTTCACAATAAATCAGCAAAAGTTTCGTTGGAACAACACTTACAGTTTCATCCAGATGAAGTTGTGAGGACGCATCGGTAGTACATTTTACTTACGTATTTTGAAGAAATGCATAAAATACAATTTCCAGGCGAGGAATATTAAACAAAAATAACTTGCAGTTTTCACCAGGGCAAAGCCCTACCAATGTAACCGTAACCAAGCTCGAACAGTTTTGGAGAAATCATCTCGCTAGGGAGAGAGAAGCCCCACACGTCCATCTCCTTCTTCTCACCAAACAGCAATGGCGTCTTCCCGAGATTCCACAGTGCACAGCCACAGCGATCACATGTACACAGAGGGTGAGCAACCGAGTGGTAACGTACTTCGCGAGGTAGTACATACCTACGCCGCTAGAGTGCAGGAGAATACAGTAAGGCACAGACAGGACGTGCATACAGTCAGCTGGACAACAAATAACCTTTTCAGCGGAGAAGTTTCCAGCTTATAAGTTTTGAAAAAAGGAATAACGAAGCGGCGAACCACTTTTAAGAATACAGTTTTTCTACAGCCATGTGGCTAGTTCAAAAATATTTACCGAGAGGGAAAAATTGCTACGCAGGTAACAAGGCGTGACAGCAAAAAATTAATTAGAAATGTCACAACTACAGTTCAAAAACACTACAGTGACAATAATTACAATTTTGAAAGAATATTATATCACTACGTTATTTACCTATTTTTATTATTATTATTATTATTATTATTATTATTATTATTAGCATAGGGCAACAAGTTAGATACAAATATATAGTATTTACAAATATACACAGACAAGAAACATGTTTTATAGCAGAATGTCCAGTTGGGTGATCCACGGTATGGCTTCCTCTCTTGGTTCCACAAAGTCACTCGGCTACCTGTGTAGGAACGTCGTGTTTATTCACTTACAATATGGGGATCATCTGCTGAGATGCACCACAGTCGCACTCTGGTGATGAGATGTATTTCCACTTATAATGGGCATCCCTGCATCGTCCATGATTTGTCTCACGCGATTCAGAGTGGTCCTAATCTTAGGCGGTAGATGATGTTCACCAGGAAGATGTTCGCCAGAAAAGATGTTGTGTAAGGAACTGTCTGTGGCAACTTTCCAGCGACTTCTCCATTCTTCTAAAGAGTGAAAATTCCCATCAGCCAATGTGACAGCATCATGCAAAGATGGATGTCGTGACCTGAACCTCGTTATCTTGAGAACAGGAATATCATCCAGTTGAGGGTTTATTTCTATCTTCTTGAACTCTCGAATGGGAGCATTTGATCTTTTTAAAACAGATGGCATTTTACCTGACAGAATTGGGAGCCAATAAAGGGATGTGGACTGGAAAGTACCAGATATTAACCGCAAGCTGGCATTCAGTTGAGTATCAATTAGTCTTGTATATGGGCTATCCAGCCAAACTGGTGCACAGTACTCAGCACACGAGAAAACCAGTCCCAAAGCAGAAGAACATGAAGTCTTTGCCGATGAACGCCAACTTAAGCCATACAATTTCTGAAGGATAATGTTACGTGTTTTGACCTTTTTGGACAGATTCATAAGATGTTGTTTGTAAGATAGTGTGCGATCAACTGTAATTCCCAAATATTTGGGATAGCTGCTGTGCCGAAGTTCTTGATGACAAAAACGTATGTGAAGTTTAATGCCAGCTTGGCGATTATTCAGGTGAAAACATGACACTTCTGTTTTGTTAGGGTTAGGATTCAGTTGCCATTTCTTGAAGTACGTTTCAAGTGAAATCAGGTCTCTTTGTAGCACTTCTCCTGTCACACTAAGGTCTCGATGATGAGTGGCTAGTGTTGTGATATCAGCATAACAAAATTTTCGTGATGATGTTTCTGGGAGATTGGGGATATAGAAATTGAACAGTAGGGGAGAGAGTACCGATCCTTAAGGTAATCCATTTATGAGCTTCCTTTCTCTACTCATACTATTTCCCATACACACTCGAAATTTTCTGTCATTGAGCATATTGCTTATAACCTGCACGATGGTCCTACAAGTTACAATTCGGAGAACCTTGTAAATTAATCCTTCCCTCCAGACTGCGTCAAATGCTGCTGTAAAATCAATGAATACAGCTGAGGTCTTGAGTTGTTTCTGGAAATCTGCTTCCATGTGGAATGTCAGTGAAAGCACTTGATCGCAGCAGCTGCGATTTGGCCTGAATCCGGCTTGATCAACTGGAATACGCTGAAAAATAGTTGCGCTGATTCTGTTGTAGAGTAGCCTCTCAAAAAAGAAGGGCAATTGGTCTATAACTGCTTGGGTCATTGGCAGGCTTACCTGGTTTCAAGATGGAAAACATTTTCGTTCGTTTGAATTCTGCCAAGAGTTGTCCGTTCTGCAGAATGTCGGTAAGAAACCTTGCCAGCCAACTTCTTGCATTCTTCGTTAAATGAATGCGAAATTCTGGATGAATGTCATCAAAATCTGGAGCTTTATTTGGTTTAACGTTTTTGACAGCAGCATTGATGTCTTGCACCGTAAGCGGTTGTGAATACCTTGATGTGCGTGGTGTTCTTGATTTCAGAGTTTTAAGCTGGCGCCGTATGTATTTGGTACGTTTCTTATCTGATGGAGTTTGGGAAGTTGTGACGATGTGAGATGCTACTTCATCCGGAATAACTGCAGGCTCTTTCTTCACCAAAGGTGTCCTTCCTCCAAGTTTTCTGAGGAGACTCTAAGCTCTTCTACTGGAATGAGTTAAGTCGATATTCTCCACTGTTTCAATTCACCGTTCTCTCCGGGTAGTATCCATGCTGGAAAGAAGTTCATCAGCTATGTCTTCATCACCAGTCTGCAGATATTCGTTATAGAGCGCATCAGTCTCAACATTCCAGCCAGGGATGTATTCTTTTTTATGGCCTCCAGGCTCTTCTTAGCCGCCATCATAAGTGCACCTACGAAACGCTTGTAACTGTTGTGCTTGGGAGCAATCCACCAAACGCATTATCCAGTTTAGCGGTAAATGATGACTAATTTGCTATTCTGAAGTTCCTCCGAGCATGTGGTATTGACCGTACAACAGGAATTTTGATGCCAATGTCCACTACGATGGGGCTATGTTGACTGTGGGGAAAATGTCTTAACACTTTACGACTGGTATGTAAGGGCTGTCCTCCTTCATTGCAGCTAGCAAAAAACAGGTCAAGATCGGAATCTCTATTCCATGCAGCTGATTGGAAAGTACCAAGATCTTTTAGGTCAAAAATCAGATGGAGATTGTTCATCTCTGTCCATTCTACGAGTTTCGTTCCTCATTCACTGTTATTCTAGTACTTCCATAGTTCGTGTTGACTGTTGAAGTCGCCTATATAAACTGCAGGATGTTGGGCAGTAGGTAGAACTGTACTTGGCCACTGTGCGTTTGGGGCTTTATAAATGTTAAAAACAGTAACATCTGCCACTCGCACAGCAACACAATGGATGTCTTCATCTTCGTTTGAAAGAGCAGTGAGGCATCTTGGATATTATGAAGATCATAAGTAGTTATACCATGTGCACTGTGATATGTTGCACCAAGAGCCGTATAATTTACTCAGAATATCTGGAGGCAATAGTTTCAGATGGCACTTCAGATGATAAGAATGTGATGAACAAATGATGCAGAGACAGCGAAATAAAGAACAATTTTTCCATTGTTGCTTAAAGATATTGTAAACAAATATACTGCAAAATATCTAGCATTAACAGAGATACTTTTTTGTAGATATATATTGAATAAAACTTCGAGTACATGATGGAACATTAAATATGATCTTAAAGTTCCTGAATATTTTAGATAATTTTAACCAATAGAATTTTAAGATATTTGCGTTTAAATGTAACCTTGTGAAGAAAGGATTAAACTGATGAAAATGGCCAGTTTTTGGAGAAAAACCAACCACTACTGAACACAGCTGTGAATAGGTACAAGATATTCCATATTATGTAGGATTTGTAGTGTACGTACTTTGTTTCTTCTTTGATGTACGACAAGAGCTGATCATCAGTATGTTCTTCTATGAATATTTCCTCCTTAGTATCTTCGGAAGGCTATAAGTAAGAAATAAGAAAAGTAGAATAAAGAAGTAAGGGAATAAAAATATATAGGCCTAAACAAGCAACAGTTGAAAAAATAAATTTCATAGTGGCACAATAAGAGTATAATTAATTTATCTCCAATTTAAAATGTATATAATGGAAAGGAACAATAAAATCAAAATTACTTTAAATGCAAGAGAGGTGTCTACCTTGGTGACAAATGGTACACAAAAATGCATTATTATTATCAAGCACTAAATTTTAAAAGAACAGAGAAGAAAACAATTTCCTAAAATACAGTATTACACAATTACGCTATTTTTTTCTATTAAGCACATAGCTCATCCTTAATAAATGTATATAATTTACAAAATTTTACTCATAACATCTCCTGTATTACAAACATAATCAACACATATACAACTTGTGCAACTACTTCAAATAATACTATACAACTTCTATTAGATTGAAATTTACATTGCATTTATTCATTTTATTTTTTACCCTTTTTGGAACCTAACTTGCATAGTGACCTGCTGTGTTTTAACCCGAGTGCCTATTGCCACTGCTTTTCATAAAACTGATAAGATAGATAAGAACATGAAAAGGAACACACTGTAGGATAGCCGTAGACATGGTCGCATAGAAAAGGAGGAACATTTGTAAATATATTAATTAAAAATTACCTACATATTTGTGAATATTCAGCAGATTATATGTACACATACATGTGTGGGTGGAGGAACTTCTGTGTATGTGTACATGCACACTTTAAGGAAAATAAATTATAATAAACACTATCTCCAAATCATAACCCAATACCATTTCTTGCTTCTGTTTCCCTTTCAGTTGATCCCTAATTCCACAATGACTAGCTAATTTCTTCATCCTCATATATTCACATTCCCCTGTTTCCATATTTATGTACATGATTTGACGTGTCACTTCCTTGTTCATTTCCATGTTCCTACATACTTTCTTTCCGAAAACGCTTCACTGTAATATCAAATAATCACACATTATTCCCACCACTTTTCCAACAAGTGGACAATGCTAAATCATAAGCATAGAAATATCCATCATCAATCTCTGTACATCACATTAAGACCATAAACATAAATCAGTCAACGTCCCAATCAATAAATGAATCAATCAATGAATGGTCAATCAAACAACAGCCTTCAGGGCTGTTGGTTGTTTATGTAGAAAAAGATTGTGGAAATACGTGAAACAAATCCCATGGTAAATTATTTCAAACACTAAATCATCTTTCTATAAGTGAACATTTGCCAAAATTTGTACCCATGAATTCAAACTTATCTTCATGTTGTGACCTTTCCTTCACTTAAAGAACGTGACTTAAATGTATTCTTCAACTAAAGCCATTCCAAACCATCTCTCCAATGACATCTCAGCTTTTCGAACAGCTTGTCCAAGTCTTCCCAGCTGAAACTTTGCAACATCTCTGTAACTCAACTCTCTTGTTAGAAATCACCCACAGAAAATGGATCTATTTCTGTGGATTATTTCCTGTTCTCTACTCAAGTAATACTGGTGATAGTCCCATAGTCTCATTGTGGCTTTGCTGGAGATTTATATGCCCTCTCCTATACAACGCCTAAATAAACTCATAATCGTATTAAGAGACCTGAAATTTTAATTTTCAATATGTCTATATGATTACTACAATGAAGATATACACTTATTATGAATAAGTAGATACTTTCAGAGATCGCCATGAAGAACTTTCACCCCATCAATACAATAATTAAACCAGAGAGGACTCTTTCTATTTGTGAAACACAGAACCTGGCATTTTACCCTGTTTACCAATATAATATTGATCGATGTCCATCTTACAATATTGTCAAGGTCTTTTTGCAGTTAGTCACAATCCTGAAACTTATTATTACACAGAGCCTCATCATTTCAGTTCATTATTCATATTGTTTATATATGTATCAGAAAATAAAGGTCTCATAATACTGCCCTGTGGGACCCAATCCCATAATTGTTACAGGATCAAATAAAGCTTCACCTACTCTAATGCCTTGAGATCCATTTTCTACAAATACACCAGACGTGGCCAAATTTTAATAGTAAAAGGTATATTTCTATCTTCATGTATATTATTGACCTTTATAGCCTAATCCTTGAACATGTTTGGTGGTAAAGTTACCACTTCGGATATCCCTGTCCACGCTGTTTTATTTGTTCATATTGTGGCTATCGTGAGAACCACAATGTAATTTCTTTATTCACATGGTTTTGTGTCATTTTTGTTAGTGAACATTTTCTGTTGTTTATCGTCTATATCTCATACTGTTGCTGTATGGAAGTAAATAATGTGACCTATTGTTAAGACTGTGCATTCTGTATGTTACGAGTTCACGAGTTCAGTTGATATTTCTTAAGAGTGGTACTAGAGAATTGTCAAATTTTGAGGTTATGGGGAGACGAAAGGCCTTTTTGCCAACAAAGATAGGCCTTGTCAGAGAGCTACTTGTTGAGAAATGTTGTTCACAGCAAGAGGTAGATTCTAGATTCCAAATATCACAGCAATCTGTAAGTATAATTTTAAAATGTGAAGATAAGGGGAAGATAAAATGTCAACGTGTTGGAAACTGTGGGCGAAAGAAGAAACTAACCAGAAGGAGGAAGCAAAACTGATTAATTTGTCAGCAAACAACCGCGAGGTTACTAGTTTGGATTTACGTACGATATTAGAAGAGTATGGGTCATTTGTATTAGCCAGTACTCTGAGGCGAGAGCTGTTTAATGCTGAAATGAAAGCAGGACGACCTCAAGGAAATGCGAAGATTACTCCTGCTATGGCTGCAAAGACGTTTTTGAGAATTGAACAGATAAGATGTTACCAATTTTTAAGTTGATGACATTAGTACTTGGTATTACTTAGCTTTCATGAGTGACTTGATTAGACTAGGCATACGCTTAAACAGTGTGCCAAGACACTCCAGAATTGGTCATCCAAGTTATGACAATTACTGTAATTCCTAAATTATCAATCATTATTCCATTTTAACCCAATCTAAGTGATGTGACTGTACAGTACAGTCAATGTATGAAATTTTTCTTTCAAACTGTACAGCTTATTGCATTTAATGCTAGGCTTATTTGTTTTATTTATTTCAGGTTTGTTTTAGTGACGAATCGGTATTTCCTGTCAAAGAAGAGACAAGTCAATATGTCAGAAGATAAGGAGAAACATTCCATCCAGATTGAGTGAGGCATCCAACTTCAGTGATGGTCTGGAGTATGTTTCCTTGGTACGGCTGTGGACGATTTTATATTGTAGAAGGAACTATGAGACGTTAACGATATAGCATTAAGAACCCGTTTTATAGCTCAGGTGCAAGAGTGGTTTGGCCAAAGTTAATTTATTTTTATGCAAGATGGGCCTCCTTGCCACTAAGCCTAGAAACAGTCCAGATATGAACCCCATAGAACATCTTTGGGCGATAGCAAAGAAAAGTCCAAGAAAAACAAATATAACAACAAAAATTGGCTTTATTGAGAAGCTCGTTCAGATCTGGTGTCATGATGACAATTTAAGGAGTCAGTTTAAAATACTGTTTAAGCGTATGCCTAGTCTAATCAAGTCACTCATGAAAGCTAAGTAATACCAAGTACTAATGTCATCAACTTAAAAATTGGTAACATCTTATCTGTTCAATTCTCAAATTTTTAATGTTTAATAATTTGGCCACCTCTCTATAGTCACCCATTTAGCCACTATTTTATCTATCCCAAACGCACTAATTTTTATCAGTAGTTTCCCGAGATCTACCCTAGGAAAATCCTTAGATATGCCAATCGTGATACATTTGACCTCGTGAATCTAAAATATCTGCTTTATCTTGCTGGAATCTAAAAGATGAGTTTCAGTGGAATAATGTTTCCTAAATCTGAACTACCTTCTATCGAGCCAGTTGGAAATTTCTTAAATGTGTATAACATAATCAGAAAGAATGCATTCCAAGAGCTTGCATGCAACACAAGTCAAGACAACTAGTGTGTAATTACTGGCTTTAAGTTTAGCACATTTTCTCTATACACAGAGTGCTACTACGCTAATTATTCATTCATATGGTACACCTGCTTCATACATACTCTAATCAATATTTCAAAGAATTGACTTTCGTATATGCCCAGAAATTTTACCCATCCCAGCAGCATTTCCAGTTTTACATCTTTGTATATTACATTCAATGTTTCATATTGTAAAGTAATTTCAAAGGATTAGGTGAAATTGTCAACTGCGTCAGGTACTGCAAAAGAACATGACCAAACCATTGGTGACATATCCTATGCTTCACGAGTGACGGCTGCGATGCCCATCGACTAATGAAGTATACACGTTCCCATGTTGTGTAATTGCTACTTCATACCTTTCTAAATCTGTCAACTTTCAACACCGTATGCAGCAACAAGCCGTAGTAACACGGCTGAAAGTAATTCCAGTATCAAGGAAGACAATGTACACTGCCGGCTGGTGCTTTCAGTGCTTTTCAATTAGCATTCTGGCAGTGAAAATTGCATGAGTTGTTCCAGCACCCTTAACGAAGATGCATTGGTTGACAATAATGCCAAAGATTTCACCCAGTCAATAAAGAAGGATACTCTAAAAGATCTTCTCATGTACAATAGGGTGCAATTCGGATGGTAATTTTCACATTCTGCTGGATCGCCATTTTGCTTAAAAATAGGCACAAGGATGTTTACAGCCCTATGACTGGGAACGGAGCCAGAGTCAACTCTGGCACTGAAGAAGCTTGTCAGCCAGTTGATAATGAGTTCTTTAAATTGCTACAACTTCCAGAAGTTTGTCGGAAGGTCATCCGGTCCTGGTGCTTTTTGGTTCTTCATACTCCTAATGGCACTGTCTACTTCCTTTGATGTGATGCATAAGATGGGACATACCATCAGGAATAGGGTGATGTGGTAATTCAATGCAGGAAATATCTACAAATGTTGTTGCCAATGATTGAGGATTTATTGTTTGTCCTCTAATCACTGGTCATCTTTGCCTCTAATGCACACAGAGTGCTCAATACTTGTGTCAAGTTTGGTCAGCTGGAAAATAGTTATTTTCTCCTTCCTTTGAGCTCAGTGGTGTACAGTGATTATCAGAACTACACCGACAAAAAATCAAGGATGCTCTTCGTGTTCAGTTAAGAACATTGGTTCAATCAGACTGGGGAGGGGAAGGTATTCTTTTTGAGAAAATAAGGTTAAATTGTTACTTCCTGGTGCGCGATACAAATTGACGAGCTGCTGCCGTGTTTCACGGAAGACAAGTGTAGGGAAGAGTTGTGGAATGTATGATGCAGACAGAGATAATGCTTCCTCATACGACTTCGAAAGGATTGTCTCTAACAGGCAATATCCGCAGTCCATTTATTAAATAGCCGTAACTGCACACACAGTTAAAGAACACACTGTATTTAAGACACACATGTCAGTCAAGGAAAGCACCAGATTGTTTCTCCTCTCGTCTGTTTGTCGCGCCGCGATTGTGTATTCCTTCTCTCATAATATTGTAAATTCAATGAAATACTGAACGAAGGAATCAACACGCCCAATGGTTTGATTACAGTAGATGTTCAATAAGGCCCCCTCCTACTTCGCTGCATAGTTCACTATGGTGTAGTAGTGAGTGACTATGGACTATGTCCAGGATGTGTAGTGTGTGGCGAACAGTTTGGAAAGCTGCTGTATTCTTGTTATTATGTCTTCTCTTTCTATAGGGTTCACATAGTAGTCAATTCGTGTAGAACAAACTGTACAGTGCCTACCGGAGTGTGGAAGCGACTATGCGAAATGAATGAGAAACTTGTGCATTCGCATCGAGAATTACATCTGTCTCCAATTTTTACTTCTCCTCCCTTCTCTTTTCTGACGCACAGCGGCTGACTCTCTGACATAGCAAATAGAGCAAGTTCATCAATCTGAACTGCATGACCGGAAGTAACAGGGTCACTTTCATTTCCTCAAAAGGAAACATTTCCCCGAGAATCTGACTGCACCATCATTCTCAACATTACACGAACAGCATCCCTGATTTTTCTGTGAATACAGTTCTCACACACCTCGTACACGGGTCATTACGGTCAGTGCGCCTTGATTCAGCGACAGATTTCTTAGCCACAGGTTCCGCAAAGACTATTCTTTCCCTGTGTTCTGGAGTCTTTTGTGAAAGCCAATTTATATACAGTATGCCTTTGTCTTATGCTACAACTCTTCTTGGACTGCAATTATCCATAATAACGTTTGATATGCAATACAATAGGAACTAGGTTATATCGTACCCAAGTTTACTGTGACGGTTGCAGTGAAAGATCTGTAGAATGTGTCCACATGTTTTCAATTGCATTAAGATCAACAAGAGGAAAATTTATGTTGTTGCTAGGGTCTTCTTCAAGTCTTTAAGCTTCCACCACTTGATGTTCTCGTGGGCATAGAGATCCTTAAATCCACTATGCCTACCTTATGCAGAGGTGGAATACAGTCAGATGATATGACATTCACATCCTTTCTTAGTCGGAGGTGCTGAACAACGATAAGGTCTATTTGCAATCACCACAAGAGAAACCTCAAATATGAGTTCAGTCATCATATCAGATACCGAAGGTACTACCACCATGACAGCTATAAAAATTCTTAGTGACCATCAGGAGCATTAAGATCATCACAGAGAAGTGGAAATTCATCTTAAGGATACTCTGCAACATGATCTCGTAGCTCCTGACAATGCTGTTCCTTATCCACGTCATCACAGCCAGATTGTGACAGAGAAAACACAAGTTCGAGAGGATGCAACGTCGAGTGTAATTGACATAAGGCTGTCTAAACAGCGCTGAACCTCAGCAACTCAATCTTGCACGCTTGCGCACACAATGAAATCAACACCATTCCTGCTGGATGTAACCTGGTAGATAAGTTCACAGACATCTTTGATGTCATGAGATTTCTGGCCTTTCCAAAGCGACCAACTTAAAATCTAATTAACATAGCTACTCTTCAATTCTAAACCGGACTTACATTATCCAAATTGCAACAGGTTAACAGGAACAATAGAATGAAAAAATTAATAATAAAGCAAGAATGATATTTACTAATAAAATAACTATTCTACAATAATTCTAAGCCACACATAGTTGTATCCTAACTACAATAGTTCAACTGAAGCAACAAATATTCCTAAAGTATGAATCTATGGAACTTATGAGAATGTAAATATTCATTGACTATGTACATAAAATTTAGTTTCCTTGATTTATCAAAGAGACAAAAAGGTGAAAAGTTTGAATGTAATTATCAGTCAAAGAACAGTGGCCAGTTATAATCATAAATTTAAGCCTTATTAATGAAAGTTAATTGAACACAACCTACGGCATATTGTTTGTTTGGTGGTTTCTACCATTTCTCTTTCACATCGACACAGATAGGTCGTATGGCGATGATGAGGTAAAAAATGGCTAGGTGTGGGAAGGAAGCAACTGTGGCCTTAATTAAGGTACAGTCGCACCATTTGTTTGCTGTGAAAATGTGAAACATGCACTTCAGGGCTGTCGACAGTGGGTTCGAGCCCAGCATCTTATAAATACAGGCCAAGAGCTACATGGCCAGTTATTCATTACAACAAGGAAGCAATTGGTTGAATTCCTTCTCTTCCAATACTTATTGTGAGAGTATCTTAATATGTAATTTCAAACAGTACGTTAAAAAGTAAGTTTTTATTTTTAAAATTCAGCTTTTACAGTTCCCCAGATTTACACGCACATTTGGACATAAGTTTTCATATACACGTCCAAAATTTTACGAAACATGGGGTTACTTTGGAAAAGTAAAGAGTAAAGTAGAATCCCAAAATTCTATGCAGAGCATGCTTTCCTCCCTTGAAGTCAAGATGCAAGTATGCTCTTCGGATCGAGGTGGCCCTTACTTCTTCGCAGCTTTTCTGTATGCCCTTCACCAAGAATCCCTTTAAGAGACTTATAAAGCTTATCGGCATTGTAATTACGATAGACAATGCTTCCAAATTTATGCTTATATTCTTGCAACACATTCCGAAGTAACCCCATTAAAGGTCCCTGCTCAGAAGAACAGCCAAAAACATGATTCTTGAGGTGATCAAGTTAATGCAAGTTGAATCTAACAGAACTTCAGTTAGAGTAAAACAACTCACTTCAACTAACATTTCTTGACAATGAGAACATTCGGTACCACACGATGCAACAAGCAAAGTCTCTCACTGAGGGACAAAGGAAAAGAGACAACAATCAAGAAAAAGGTTTATCGCAATAGTTCTATGAACTTTGACTGTCCTACATCAACACAGATGTATCCATATTAAGAAACAAAGTACAAATTTATGTGAAGATAAACCGACGTCCAGAATTATCGCATGGAATATTTGGAAGCTAATACTCAGAGAAGTGTACGAAAATACTAGTAAATTGCAGGGTATATATTGTAAACGGGAATCATGGATCAAAGGTATCTGGGCATAGAGAAATACTCACGGGTCCATTTATCACCGAAATGAGGAGATTGGGTTGGATCAAACACATTTCAATGACACATGGGTGAAATATCAATTAAGAAATAGTAAATGTAATGATTATCATTATTTTACTGTACAACCAATTATAGTATTAACATTAACAGCTAAAAGATAGCTGGGCATCTCAGAGAAGTTAACTGTTAACAATGTAGAATGACACTGCATAAGCAATGTACAAGTCTATAGATAGTTTCACCTTAAAGTTCTACACAACACTTTATACTGAAAATCCAGTTTTCACACCACACACAGGATTTCTACAAACCAATTTTACTAATTCAACACGGCATCAATATATCAAAATAATACACTTTTAATACTTCTGTATAATTTATACAGCAGTATATACTGTGGAAAGAAATCTTTCATCTACAACACACTGTACCCGAAAATGGCATAATTGGAGTAAAAACTGAGATTGCCACAAAAGCTTAATTTAATTCCGTCAGTGGGTCATTTATAACAGCTCTGGTGAAGGCCAGGATCTGATTACCTTGGAGAAATTCGCCTTTAAGCTCATAGCTGCATGGTCGTGTGGCGACCCATCCCTATTTTCTTATTGGTCAGGAGGTTAGCATGCGACAGATATGAACAGTTAACATTTTCAAGGCTAACACCGCCCGGCAAGTTTTCAGAATTCTTCACAAGACCAGTTTTGAACCATGATACTTTAAGAAGACGTGAAGAAATGTATGATTGGTTTCCAACTAATCACACCTTCTACACAGAGGACTGATAAAGGCAGTGTGTAATCGATGCTCAACTTATTCAGATTTTGCCCTACTGCTTTCATACTGCTTTACTTTAGGCACAACTTCACTTCGCTTTCCCCACTACAATTCTACAAGATATTCTATGCCAAACGCCGTTCATTAGCCATGATGTCTTACAATGGGAACACATTATTTCATCTTCTGCACGACATAACCACTACAATATTAATTCCAGAACACGTGTGGTGTGCAAATCATCTGAACCAGCAAGTTACGTGTCGACTGACATTTAAATAGGCATGGTTGGAACACATATTAATGTACCATTTAGTTTCAGTATGTGTGTATGTGTGTGAGTGTGTGTGTGAGGAAGCCTACTCTTACAAGAAGCCTGCAAGACAAGAAAAAAGGGGAATCATCATGCTGCTTGTAAGAGGAATCTCTACTTTCATCATGGTGCACCTTGCAAAGGATATTCCTTCCAGAATGTGCCACTAAAAGAGGAGATCCCACCACACCCTAAAGGGTGCTAAAGGGACCAATCGTGAGACGTTGCCAGCCAGAACTTAATCAACTTCCATCATAAAATGTTGAGAACCTTTTTTAAATATTAATTTCCTTTTCAGAAGGACTTCATTCTTGAAATAATATTTTCTATTATTTTGTGTTGTTACAGATTCTTAGCACTTCTCATCTACTAATTGGTGTTGGTAAATTTTGTGAATGATTGAAATACACTCATGTCCATAAAATCCAGAGCACCTTGAAAAACTAGGAATAGGATGTACATATTCACAGGACATGTGCATTAGTATGTTCTGAAGAAACGATTAGCATTTGAAACATGTCGATCCTCAGGTTCAAGGTCCAATATCGATATCCCTGCGCATAACCATGGACTGGTAAATTGTGCTTGCGGCTCTCGTTGTCACTATAAAGCAAAGGTAATGGATCAGTGTGACTAGAGCAGAGGTGCATGATGCCTCGCAGACGTATGCAAGAAAAGTACTGTCAGATTAGTCACTTTGAATGAAGGCGAATTATGGGCATGAGAGAACGTGATACATCTATCTGGGAAATTGCAGCTCGTGTGCAAAGGAGTGTGTCAGCAGTGCAGCGGATATGTACAGAACGTTCATAGAAGGTCGTAGATAACTACGAGGTGGGTCCGGTCACACCAACCAGACCCATCCCGAGAAGATCGACACATCATCACGATGGCATTGCAGCACAGATTGGCATCCTCCTCGGCTATGGCGCAACAGTGGTACAGTGTAACACATCGTTCACTATCAGGAATGAAAATCAGTCCCCGTTGATTACGATCTGGGTTACCGACGCGTCGTCCAGTTCTCCGCCTACCTTTGAATAATGTGCATAAACATTCCAGACTGTGATGATGTATGGAACGACGCCACTGGGGACAGGAATGGCAGCAGACAGTTTTTTTGGATGAATCCAGGTTCTGTTCGTTTATAAATGATGGCCGCATTCTTGTTCACCGCAGACAGCGGGGGAGGCATCACACTGACTGCATTCACACAAGACATACAGAGCCAACTCAAGGCTTTATGGTGTGGGGTGCTATAGGGTACAAACATGAATCACAGCTGGTGCATGTCCAGGTCACTGTTAAAAGTTTGACCTACGTGAATGACATCCTGCGACCCGTAGCCATACCCTTTCTGGACGACACCCCAGATGGCATATTTCAACATGACAATGCGCGACCACATGTTGCTGCAAGAACACGTGCCCTCTTGTTGTCACAGGATGTCAGGCTGTTGCCCTGGCCCACCTGATCATCCGACTTGTCGCTAATCGAAAATGTACGGGATATGGTGAAAGGACAGGTGCGGCGCTGCCAACCACCAAAGATGAACTGTGGAACCAGATAATGGCTATCCCCCAGGATGCCATTTGCGCCTTGTACGCATTGATGCCATCACACGTGGAACAAGTTATCAGTGCCCCTCGAGGACAAAGTGCCTACTAAGCAACAGGGCACATGTCATACCTGGGTGACTGAAATGCTAATCTTTTCTGCAGAACATACTAATGAACATGTCATGTGAATATGAATTTCCTATCTCTAGTCTTTAAAGGTGTTCTGTTTTATGAACATGAGTGCACTTCTATCAGTTGAAATATGTTGTAAGTATTCAATTATTTGAATGCCACTAACAGCGTAGTGCAATAACAATAAAGTGTTAAAAATTAGAGACTAATCTGTTTAACTTAGAACCTAAAAGACTAACTGGGATGGATATGATGCATTCCTTTGTGAATTTTTTATATAATGACACCTCATCTTGCATCATTTCATCAATGAAGTATCAACTGTCACCCAAATGTTATTCATGTACATTAGGAACTAAACTTATGATATAAAAGTAAGTTATGTTAAAAGTAATGAACGTGGATTTAATGACTGAGTGTTAATAATAGGCTTTAATGCCACAGGATGCTCTATTTAAGAAATAGTCTAGCCTTGTTAAGTGACAGAATGGGATGATAGCTCATATTTATGAACACTGAGGAAGTAGCAACGAATATTGCATTATGGAGAGTATATTACTGAGCACATGAGGCGACCAGCTTAGTTAAAGGTAATAATCACCCTCATGTTTAAATTTGTTCCCACATGCGGCTGCCTAATATATGGTCACTTAATGACATGTTGCCAGTGCCAATAGATCCCAATTATATTAGAGATCTATGGAAGAAGGCTAAGAGTAACTTTAAAGCTTCTCATGAAAAAGTTCGAGAGGAATATGATCGTGGACGGAGGCCTACCAATTTAAAAGTTGGAGAACAGGTTATGGTAAAAAAAATTGTACCTGTGGGCAAGCTTGCTCCCAGACTTCGTGGGCCATGTATTGTTTTCGATTTCTTAACCCGCTGTCACCTTATTGGTCAGCAACCCAGCCAATGAGAGGATATTTAGGGTTCACCTTTCTCAGGTGAAACCAGTAAAAAATTCCTTGTTTTAGTACATAGGCCACTAAAGCTTGACAGTAAGCAAAGGTTATATTCCTTACAGTAATCATCTTAAATCATAAAATTAATTAGGTAACTTATTTTGAAATATGGAGGCTTTCTGCCCCGATCGTAAGAAATTCATATCATGTATTGCAATTAGATTTGTACAACCTTCACTTCCAATAAGGGTTTCTGCTTGTCCATGGCCTAGTGGCCATAACCTAGCCCCAGTCTCCAAACCCTGGAAAACAGACACACACTCATCCGCTACGCCGCCCGCCTCATAAAAACCTGCAAAATAATAAAGACCCTCAATCTCCAGCAAACAATCTCTGTCACCGAACAAATTACTGCTTCAGTGCCTTCTAAGCCAACAGCAGCCATGTCGCAACATCTGGCAAGCGATGCCGGTGTAGGGTAAGGGCCCACACCACTCTGGTCCAGTCTCCTTCTGAACAACACGCCGAAGCTCCATCCTTTCCGGCAAGGACTGGGGTGCGATAACTCAACCGCCTACCCATCTTGGAGCAGCATTACTATATCTTGTCTGTGGTGGGCACCATCACGGCTAACCCTCTCAAGGTAGTGGGAGAGGCATGTCTGAGGGTACATGGGGGGTCCTGGGGGATACCACCCGGGTATAGGCAGTGTCAGTCGCTATTACCATCAAACTTGAACTAGGCATCACGGACTTTGAGAACTTCAGGAAGACTTCTAGACTGGTTTTCAAACTTTTTTTCTAAATTGAACATTCAGCAAGAAGTTTTCCATCCGTGAAATTACAACATAACTTTTTTTGCAAATTTCTACAGTGTCACCTAGGGAAGGAATATTGGGGGAGGGCGTCTGTACCGGGAGGTACGCCTCAACCCTATGCATTTAAATGAAGTGCCTTGAAGAACGCTATCTACCACATAAAAATGGAAAAAACTAGTGCAGGAAGTTGGCATGTTGGTCAACAGATGTTACTACTAAAGTGTTAGAGTAATGTGTTATTTTTAGATTTCTTAAACTGACTGGATTTCACTTGGTTTTTTTGTGTATCACAGTTGGCAAAAGCTATTTCAAGAAGTTTGGACTTCTCCCCATAGATGTCTCTATTAGCAAACTGATGTTATGCACTCTGGTGTAAAGGGGAACAACAAGAAATTTAAAGAAATGTTGTGTTTATAGGTTTTCTGAACTGAATGGATTTCCTTTGTTTTTGATACTTCCAGGTTTTCAACACTTCTTACTCATCCCGCCAGCTTTGGACTCTGGCCAATAAAAATTTTGTGTATTTATTTTTCTACCATTCATAGGCTTCTTTTAACTTTTCCATTGTCCAATAACATTGAGGGGGTGTGTCTGGTCTTAGCCCAGAGCCATCTCGAACCTTCCTCTCAGGAATAAAAGCTGACGCTCTTTTGAGTCAACTTGTCTTACTGATCGTCATGCTATTGAGTGTGTGTGCTAAAAGAGGGGAAGGGGGCCTCATCCATCGGCAGGCAGAACAACAGCTAAGGTAATGGCCACCATTTTTCTATCTCAGTAGTTATCTCCGCGAACTGACTCGACGGGAAGGTTCCAATCTTTAACTATGTAACAGTCCATTTCCTAAAATATAAACTTCTCTTTCTTCTCATGTAAACGTTCAAGTAAATCAAGTGTACTTAAATGAAATTCGGGAATAGAGAGTGTGATACACTCTCGAGTTTTTGGGGTGACTATGCTTTTTAACCATTTTCTATTTTCTAAATTGTCCTCCATCTAGTCACCTCAGTAGTGTGGGACTAGCCTCTGCATCGTTGGGCCACTAGCCCAAGTAGGGTTTTAATCTTTGATTTCAGGGAGCGCATGTTCCTGCCTCCATAATTTTGATTTTTGGGCCAGTAATTGAAACTATTATTTTTCACAAAGGCCCGGCAGAAAGGGTACTCAATACCCCTGTGTAAACTTAAAAATCAATTGATAAGGTCTTGTTAAATGTAGGTTGTGCCTAGAGAGGCAATGGTTTGCTGAAGTCCAATAATACTAGAATTGTCAGTTTTTGCTCATCAACAGCCTGTCTTACATCGTCAGTCACACTTAGTAAGGTAGTACACGTACTGTGATTTCGTCAAAAACCTGACTGGTGTGGGTCTAGTATGTCGTGGTCATGGAGATAGTTTGCAATTTGATTATGCACAATGTGTTTGAGTCCCCTGGCTATTATAGACAGTATATTAATAGGTTTGTAGTCACTGTTTAGTCTAGAATATTTTGTTTTTTGGGAAGGGCTGTACCAGGGCCATTTTACAGACATTTAGAAATACAATATTTTGAAGGGAGAAGTTGTATATGAATGTCAATAATGGAATAATAGCGACGATAATTTTCTTTAGCATTATAATGTATATATTTTCCACCCTTATGGATTTAGTTTTAATTCGCAAGATAGCCGCTTTCACTTGCAGGTGTTAGACATAACTACAATAAAATCTGCCTACGGGTGAAGTGTTGTAAATTTCCCGCAAAAGATTTTCTCTTGCTTCTTTGTTTAATTGAACATGGGAGGATACAAAGCGATTATTCAATTCATCAAGAGAAATCTCCCAATTGTCTACCTTGTCCAGTTTATTTAGTCCAAATTTTTGGATTGACTTCCATAAGGTAACGGGTCTTATGTCAGGTTTCATAAGGTCATGGGCATACAGTAGTCGAGCGTTTCTTACTGTCAGAGTCATTTTATTATGTATTCGTTTGTAATAGATAAAGTTTTCCTCTGTCGGGTAATGTTTGTATTTCCTATGAGCTGCATCCTGCTTAGCCATCATTGCTCTAATATCATCATTTAGCTACGGGGAGAGTCTTCCGCAGACGCGTGATGTTCGTAGAGGGGCGTGCTTGTCAAAAAATTGTAGTATCATGTTATTGAATGTGGTGACCATGTCGCCAATGATGGTTTCATGAGTTAATTTCTGCCACGGCATCGAAATTGGGCCTTCCAATAATTTTTCATTGTCAATACGGCTATAGTCTCTGTAAGTTACGTACTTAGGTTTATGTATGGGACATTGCAGTGCATAAGACATAAAGATAATGTCATGGGCTGACAGTCCAGGAGGAGATGTCTGGCCGTGATGTAATACTCTGTCAGGCTTGTTCGTTACTATTGGGTCCAGTAGTGTGTGTGAAGTTTTAGTGAGGTGAGTGGAAGAAAGCGGGAGGATCACCATACCGCATGCCGGAAACGTATTCAATAGATGGGTGGTTTTGGAATAATGTGGATCTAGAAAATTTGTATTGAAGTGTTCCATCATTATAAGATGTTCGTAGAGACGTAACAGTCTGTTAAGATCAGTCTCTAAGTCATTCAGACAGCGAGATTTAGGTGGCTCGTATAGAGCACCTACTAAGCATTTCAGAGTAGAGACCTGTATCTCTATTAATATGTATTCAGGTTTTGCTCATACTGTTGAGGTGACTGGCAGATAATTTGAAGTTTCAAGCGTGAAGAGACAAAAGCACAGACCCCACGTCCCCCTTTGCCAAGTCTGTCATTCCTCACAAGGCAGTAGCATTACACATTTACAAAATGTAAATTGTTTCTTTACAATTTATTCTTGGTATAAAAGACATGCCCAAGATTAATGTGATAAAAACTGAAAAAATGTGCTTCTAGTAACAAATATCTGGCAGAAGAATGAATTTCCAGAAATTTTCCGAATTCCCTGAAGTTTCCTGGTTTTCCCTCTATTTATCGAATTCTCCGACATTCCCCGGTTTCCAGTTTTATAATGATGGAACACTTCAATACAAATTTAACCCTGTTAAGCCCGTATTTGTATGGTGAGGGCACAATCTTCTTATTTTTGTTGCAGAAGTGAAAAAAGTTTCACGACTGTGTGTTGCTGTGTGCGTCTTTACTAGCCTATGTGATAGCCTCCTCTTGTCATATTAGTCAAATGGGGACGCTCGTGCTTGAAGTTGGCTACAGCTTCAATGTTGAAATCTGCTATTGAGGGATGTGTGACAAAGAATCTGTAATGAGAGGAGGGTAGAAGGATTTTTAAGATATGGTATCGAGGGAAGGGGGTGTGGTGAAAGAGAGGAGATGGGCGGAGCATTGAGCTTATGCGCTATTGGCTGAACATTTACGGCAATAATGGCACAAACATCTTCAGAGCAGCTAAAGAAATCAAGACATTTCTCGCAAATCAACCCTCAGAAAACCAACTCTTCACACAACTGCAGGCATGGGACTGACATGCCATTTCATCCCCCCTGCAGCACCATACTTTAGTGGAATCTGGAAAGCAGCTGTCAAGAGTCTGATATATCAGCTCAGAAGAGTGATGGATTATTATCGCTTCACCAACAAAGAATGGACCACTCTTATAACATATACATCCTCTCACCAAATAATTTTTAGACGTGTCTTAATTGAGTAAATTTTTGTTTGTGAACTCACAACAAGTTTCCTCACTTTTATAACACATGTTCCTCTATGTAACACTTTGACTAGAGTAATCAGGATCCTGATTTTTATCCCTTAGACATGAGATCATGGCTGATCATGCCCATGCAATGGGCAAAACATGTCCCAATAACTTAGTATGACAAGATGTAAATCTTAATTATAAGAACCCAACATGTATTAAACACGGGGATTTCAATAAACTTTCGTAACATTGGTCAATTAATGTACATTTCAATATGTACCAATCATGAAATTTGTAACATATAATTATCTGAGATTGTCGTAAACAACCCACGGAGACAAACTGATGTCCACTATTCGTATCAGAGTTGAACCTTATATACAAATGTTAGATTAATGTTGTGTAGGAAACTATCAACTCACACACAGACTATGAATCCAAACATAGATCAAGAATGCCATCTTCTTGTGAGTGGAAAACTGCACAATACTCCAATACCAGTGAAGAAGAAACATTAGAAATTCTGCATTATCTCACAAATATAATTATGATGGCGGAACACCTCGACTACTTCATCCTGGCACCCAACTCTCTGAGAGACAAGTTTAGGATTCCATCAGCAAGGGGGACAGAAAGGAGCCACACTCATACACGTCTCAAGTGTTCTAAGTTGAATGCAGATACCTCAGAACAATTCATGCAAAATACACAAAAGGTGCCTGTAGCCCCAACATACCAATTCCATAAAACTAGCATAGACTATTCTGGCCCAATTCTAATAAAAAATCGTGTGAAATCGAACAAGACCAGAATGCCTAGCTACCAAGGCTGTCTACATAGACATGATACCTGATCTCACCACAACAACATTTCCCTATGCACTTTATTGACTTATTTCTCATAGAGGTCAACCCCTGAACATTTATAGCAATAACTGCACAAACTTCTTCAGAGCAGCTATAAAAATCAAGGCCTTTTGGCAAAACAACCCCCAGAAAACCAACTTTTCATACAACTGGAGGCATGGGAATGACGTGACATTCTACAGTACCACACATTGGTGGAATCTGGGAAGCAGCTGTCAAGAGTCGGATATAATACCTCAGATGAGTGACGGATTCTTATCGCTTCACCAACAAAGAATGGACCATTCTTAGGACACATCCTCTCACGAAAGCTAAATGATAACCCTTTTGACACTTCTTAACTAACTACATCCCATTTCCGTATAGGAGAGCCAATTACTACACTCTCTGATTATGATTATACTTCCTCTCCCATTACAACCTTGTCCACAAGGCTATATTTTCAATAGCTAACCCAGAACTTGTGGATGAGGTGGTGACACGAATACCTCAATAAAAGAGCAATGAAATACCCCATAGCAACATAGTCATACTGAAAGAAGAAGGCATGTATACTATGAAGTGGACGATGACAGTGATCAAATGTGTATCCTGGTAATGACAAATTCATTCATGTAACGAATGTTCAGGTGAGTAACAGTGAACTTACAAGGCCTATTCACAAACACTATCCCTTACGAAGTATGAAAGAGAAACGTAAGAAAACTCCTGAATGGCTTATTTCTTCCATTGCATGTATAAGTAATATTATATGTCACAATGGACAAGTAACACCATAGACCACATTAGGAAGTATAAGAATATTTTTCACTTGCAACGAGATGGCTACAATGTGTGTTGTATATAAGCGAATGCTCACAGTAAACAAGCATATCACCTGCAACTTGCATTAGAAATTACTGTATTATCTAGAAATCAATAAGTAATATAATCAATAAGATAACAAAGGTGAATCATTTGGAAACAACTAATAACATATCCTGTAACAGTAACAAGACAACGAATGTAATAGCTACTTTGTGTTCGAAACTATTTACAAATTCAAAAGTAAAAGTAGGAATGATACCAGCTCCCAAGTGATATAAAGTACAGGTCTTTGGAATAATCCTAAGAGCTGCACAATTCATAATGCAAAATTGTGGAACAACTTGAAGGAAAAGTAAAAATCAGGTAAGTCAACAGTCAATCTCATAAAAAAAATACAGTTTCTGTAGGACTATCACTCATGTACAATGAAATGAAGGATCAAACCCTGGTATCTGTTGAACAATTTTCTAACCATTTCCATTACCTGACAATGGCTTATGAAATTATGTACATTACCTCAAGAGGGTTATCCTGCGATGACCCTGGCTCCGTTAACTCTGATTTTACTTCTTCTTTCACAGCTATCACTTCTGATACATGTTCAAAATTTTCCTGTGGAAAATAACATTTATTAAGTATGCTCATAACACTCATCTACAAAAAGAGTCACCACGAAATGAGCATGTTAATTCATTAATTTCCAGTATTAAAGTTACTTTCAGAATTTCATTCATGTTTAAGGAAGATTTCTACCAGCAGAGGATTGTTATAACCAAAGGCTGTACTGAGAATGGTGTTACTATTCTTGCTCACTCCACATGTCAGAGAGAGGATGAGACTGAGAACAAAATATAAAATAAGAAACATCTTCTAGCCATATCAGAAGATATACTACCAGGGATAGAATTGGGGCCATCTCACACATAATTTTGAAGGAAGCAGCCATAGGCACAAACACTAAATTGTATGAACTATTTTCATATGTATCATCATATCAATCGCATCTTTAAAGTTGTTTGAACCAATCAGAAGTGTTACAACAGTTTTAAATATTTTTTTGTTCTCAGCATACAGTTTGTTTATAAACAGATTAAAATAACTTGAAAGAATGGAATCACATTCTCTAGTCTGGTTTTGCTGAGATCACAGGGGCTACATAAAGCATTAAGACAGTTTTGTATCAAACAGCATATTTCAATGCTTCCAAGTGTAAAATAAAAAAATTAACATGAAAGAAGCAGGCTTATCACAGTCACATACCAGCAAAAGATGTGCTGTTGCCAAAAGTCAAAGCAACTAGAAATGAAATATTTCACTACTACAAACATGTTATGTAGTGCTCTGTGAAGAACTGTGGGGATGAGAACACTGTCAGTGGAGAGTCAGCAGTGATGAAGTGTACATCTGCAGTTTCAGAAGATCTTTTATGATCTACTACGAGACACTTAAATACTCACTTTGAATCATTAAACCTTGTCGGCACCAAACTACTAATAAAAGTGAATTAAAGTATGATGTTCCAGAAAAAACCGACTTAACCCTAGTAGCCAAACTAAGGAATGGATGAAAAGGATGCACAAGAAGGAGTGGGAAATAAATACAATGAGGAAAGAATTTTTTTTTTGTTTAATGTGCCTTGAGGCCTTGAAGTGTCACAGCGCACTAAGAAGGATCATATTAAAGATATTATTCTCAGAAATTGTGCATTCTAGAGCCCATAGATATGGATCTCTATATAACATAGAACCTGACCTGTATTTGAGGAACAAAATGAGATAAGCACAATTCTGCCTTTCTAAATTAATTCAACATCTGTGCAAAATACTTACTTCGAAAGAACATACATTCAGATTTTGAGCTATTTTATCCCTCATATGCCATAGGCCAATCTGCTCTTCCTTTAACACACACATATTCCAGCACATTGTGGATATGAGGGTAATGCAGAATAATCACACCCGTGTTGACTTTTTGTTTAGCAGACTGGAGAATCCAGTCTCAAAAGCTTGATGAAAGATTTGTCATTTAACTTCTTCTACACTAATTACAATAGGAGTCATTATTTTTAACATGTGGTGGTAATGGTGGTGCAGTAGTGTTGGAAGATTTGGTTCAAAGAAAATACAACGGCCATCCATCCTCTATTACAATCAGAGGGGAAAATAGAAGATGTGCAACCCCTAAACCAAAATAATTTTGATACTGACAGTAAAAGGTACAGACTAATCCAACCCCAACCTTAACTTCCTATGAGTTGGCAGCTTTGTGTAGCACTTTGTTTGTGGTGTAATCGGAGACAAAGAAACAAAACAGATGCGTACTATGCATAGATGCTCATGCAGCAAGTGGTGACTGTTGGTGATAATACTGAGGAAGCACATAAAACATTATGCCCCTGCCAAACTTATTCAGTTTTTAAGGGTTAATTTCTGACCTCTATAAAGTTATCTGGAATGAGACTTACAAGTGATGCAGTTGTTGTTCCTTCAAGCCAGGCTGGTTCCTCTTTGATCTTTGCTTCGAGGTCCATTTTGCACTGCAAACTGAAGTAGTTAGAAGGTACTGCACTTGTTGATTACTTCCAATGACCTTACACTGAAACATAAACCAGAAAAATTATATTACCTTATTGATGTCATTGATATTTTGTGTCTGTCAACAGACTAAGCAGCAACCTTGTAATTTTACATGACCATTAATATTATGACCACACTGAAAAACCCAAAATTTTACTGGACTGTTGATATTGTGATCATACCTATAGGACCTCAAAGTTTTCTATGACTGATACGTCGATCAAAGTGAAGGACCTCCAGTTTTACATGACTTCTAAAACACTGATCTCTTCCATAGGAAATACAAGTTAACATATCTGTCGATATCAAGATCATAGTCAAACGACACCTAGTATTACATGACACCTTATATCGTATTAATAGCTATATAACATACAGCTTTATATGGAAGTGAAACCGCAACAAGATGACCTTTATTGTTAAAAATCCAACGCACAAAACTTTTGGAAAATTCAGTGACCATAGGGCTTGCATATCACTCTGATCACCCGGGCGCATATCCCGGAATCTTCATACCATTTTTATCCTTTGCAATCAGCTTCAAAACTAACTGAACAAGTTCACAGTTCTTTGAGATATGTTCTATCAAAATTTTCCTTTCCAGGATCAAATTCTCTCAAAACATTCTCCTCTCACCAAGCTGATTCACTATCACTTTATTTGAGACATGTTCTATCAGTCTGACCTTTAAGAAGTTCTGATAACACGGCCTCTAGAAGGCTTCAACTCTGTTTTTCTTGGCACCAGTTAATATCTGTGTTTCACTTCCATACGGCGTCATACTCCTTACTCAGTGTAAACATAATTTTTCATTTGTCAATCTGTTGATCCCAAAGAACGTGATGGAGAACAGATGGGAATTTAGGCTGGATTCAGTGATGATATTTATCGATACTGAGAAGGCATATGTCAGTGTAACATGGCAAGTGGTCTCGGATGCATTGATAAAAAAGAAGACAGGCAGAGGTGAAGAGCCAATTACAAAAGCCATGAATGAAAAGTGAGTAAGTAGTATGAATACTATGATAGGACAAACAAACTGGTTCAAAGTAGAAACAGGACTTCAAAAATAATGTGTATTATCCCCTCCAATCTTCATTACAGTCATGGATGAAATTCACAAAAGTATAGAACAAAAAATGGGAACCAAGGAGGCAAAGGCCTCACTCTTTGCAGATGAGACAGTAATATGTGAAGAAAATGAAATGGAAGCACAAGAACAAGATACTGTATGGAATCAGGAGATGGAGGAATATGGAATGAAAATAGGTGGGGAAAAGTGTATGATAGTAGTGGTGACGACAGGTAATAGAGAAGGATGTGGGAATATTGAAATAATTGGAAGACCATTAGCAGTTGTGGAAAGCTTCAAGTATTCGGGGAGAATAATTGCAGAAGATGGGAAAATAAGTTATGAAATTGGAAAGAGAATTCAACAAGCCAATACGTTTTACCAATGTGTGAGATGTATAGTCTGTAACTGGGATGTCCAATGGAATAAAGAAAATTTAACACCCTATGTATTACACAAAAAATTTGACATATGCATCAGGCATATGGACAACAACAAAACAAGATGAACGCAGAATGCAAGAGGCCAAGATGAAATTCCTTAGAGAAATAACAGGGAGGGCATAAAGGGATAAAGTCAGAAACATAGAAATGACGCTGATGATGATGATGTTTGTTGTTTTAAGGGGCCTAACATCGAAGGTCATCGGCCCCTAGAAACATAGAAATGAGGGAGTGAATTGGATTCCCTGAACTGAAAGGCAAGATAGAGACACATAAGCTGAAATGGTATGGACACATGATAAGAATGGAAGAGGATATAGCTCCACAGTAAGTATTTACAGAGAAAGTCATAGGAGAAAGACATCGACGAATGCCCAGAGAGGGGTGAATGGATATGGTGAAAGAGAGTACAGACAAGAGTGGAGTAAAAGTAAGAAAAATATTCGAGGAAGGGAAGGCGTGGTGGAGAGAAAAAAACTGAGGAGGTTCTCGATTCACATTTCTACCCAGAAGACTGGAAATGGAAAATGAAGAAAATTCTGTTGAACTGAAGGCAAAAATTTATACAATACTGCTATCAGCTAATTTCACCGAACAATGCCACCAACCTTTACTTAAGTGTCCTTTCTTAATTTTTCTATGCATGCCATGTCTAATGACACAACCGAGTGGTGTTTACCAGAGTGCCCCTTGTAGGGAGTTCCATGTCAAACAATTGGTTTAAATGTTAAGCAGTTTTTATTGTTCCCCAGGTGGTACGAAAATTGTCTATGTTGAATACCTTGAGTGGTGCCTCAGTGAATTCATTTCACCCAACAGCAGTGTTCGTTAGTCACTCTGTGATATTTTACTGGAAATGTAAACATACTGCACTAACAATGAATACTAAAATTTCTCCTACAAGCTTCGTTCCTCCGGCAAACTGAGTTGATTCTTATGCATTGCCAGGGAACAGGTTTCTACGTAAACACATACCTATTCAGGTAACTATGATCAATACTGAAGTGTGCCGTGTTTACTTGTTCGGGCCATCACAGGTTATTCTAATAATCTGTTAGTGGGTTTACTTTTAAGCAACTACATTTTAGTTACAACAGCCAGAATTTATTCCTGAAGATTGTTCTTCCATTCCTGGTAGCAGCTTAATGTTGCACTAACAACTCCAAGGGAAAGGAATAAGATTAGGTATGCAATGGCATTAATTAATGTTAATTAACGATAAAATGGGGAAACCACGGAAACGTTTTTCAGGACTGCAGATCCTAGGATTCGAACCCATGCAAAACTCACCGCTACTCAACCCTGAAAACCTGTTACACACCTGTTACCTAAATCATCACGAATAAATACCGGATATAGCTGCTGTGGGGTAATGGTGATTGTGATACAGAAGAATCTCCATAACAACACTGATATAACAAGATACAGATATCTAAATGGAAACCTCTCAAGATTATGAAATCTACTACCATATGTCCTGGCATACAGAATAAAGAACAACTCAACATTCACGTCACTATAAAATTGCACACAGAGGTAAATAACACAGCAAAACAATAATTAAAATTACACCTTACATATCGCAATTTATTTCTGAAACTACCATCCGTATTTCTTCATCTGCGTTGCTCTTCAGAAAAAAATCCTCATTCCGCTAAATTGAGATATACGATATATTTCTACTACCAGGGTGCAAAATCAGAAAGAAGTGGTGAGGTGGGAGAAGTAGTTAATACTGGTGTTTATTTCAGGCAGTACCTGGCAGGGGGGAGGGGGTATAAAATTCCCCTGTAATTTAATTACCCTTCCACCCAGAAAAATGTAAATTTGAGATATTTTTGTTTGAATTTTGCTGTTATAAGGGGAACGATAAACATTAGAACGTTATTCCAATCAGCTGACAAGTTCATGAGAGACTGTCGCTGTCTTATGAAAGGCCAGGCGAGGCGCAATTTGTCATGATTTATTGCTTTTTTAATGGAACTTTCCTCTACAAGGGCTTTGAGTTGACAGAACAAATCTGTCAGTTTGTACCCTGCTCAAGTGAATATTTTCCTATTGATACCTATGGGAAACACACACACTCCAAGAAGTACAGGAGTGGTGTAAATTCGCGCTACCGCGCTATCGCTATCGACCTATCGCGATTGACCTGTCTAAAGCATTTGATATGATGGATCATGGGAGACTACTGGCACAAATGAGCGCAATTGGACTAGACAAAAGAGTGACTGAATGGGTTGCTATATTTCTAGAAAATAGATCTCAGAGAATTAGAGTAGGTGAAGCTTTATCTGACTCTGTAATAATTAAGAGGGGAATTCCTCAAGGCAGTATTATCGGACCTTTATGTTTCCTTATATATATAAATGATATCAGTAAAGGAGTGGAATCAGAGGTAAGGCTTTTTGCGGATGATGTTATTTTCTATAGAGTAATAAATAAATTACAAGATTGTGAGCAACTGCAACGTGACCTCGAAAATGTTGTGAGATGGACAGCAGGCAATGGTATGTTGATAAACGGGGTTAAAAGTCAGGTCAGGTTGTGAGTTTCACAAAAAGGAAAAGACCTCTCAGTTTTAATTACTGCATTGATGGGGTGAAAGATCCCTTTGGGGATCATTGTAGGTATCTAGGTGTTTATATGAGGAAAGATCTTCATTGGGGTAATCACATAAATGGGATTGTAAATAAAGGGTACAGATCTCTGCACATGGTTATGAGGGTGTTTAGGGGTTGTAATAAGTATGTAAAGGAGAGGGCATATAAGTCTCTGGTAAGACCCCCAACTAGAGTATGGTTCCAGTGTATGGGACCCTCACCAGGATTACCTGATTCAAGAACTGGAAAAAATCGAAAGAAAAGCAGCTCGATTTGTTCTGGGTGATTTCCGACAAAAGATTAGCGTTAAAAAAATGTTGCAAAGTTTGGGCTGGGAAGAATTGAGAGAAAGAAGGAGAGCTGCTCGACTAAGTGGTATGTTCTGAGCTATCAGCGGATAGATGGCGTGGAATGACATTAGTAGACGAATAAGTTTGAGTGGCGTTTATAAAAGTAGAAAAGATCACAATATGAAGGTAAAGTTGGAATTCAAGAGGACAAACTGGGGCAAATATTCATTTATAGGAAGAGGAGTTAGGGATTGGAATAACTTACCAAGGGAGATATTCAATAAATTTCCAATTTCTTTGAAATCATTTAGGAAAAGGCTAGGAAAACAACAGATAGGGAATCTGCCACCTGGGCGACTGCCCTCGACTGCCCTAAATGCAGATCAGGATTGATTGATTGATTGATTGATTGATTGATTGATTGATTGATTGATTGATTGATTGATTGATTGATTGATTGATTGATTGATTGATTGATTGATTGATTGATTGATTGATTGATTGATTGATTGATTGATTGATTGATTGATTGATTGATTGATTGATTGATTGATTGATTGATTGATTGATTGATTGATTGATTGATTGATTGATTGATTGATTGATTGATTGATTGATTGATTGATTGATTGATTGATTGATTGATTGATTGATTGATTGATTGATTGATTGATTGATTGATTGATTGATTGATTGATTGATTGATTGATTGATTGATTGATTGATTGATTGATTGATTGATTGATTGATTGATTGATTGATTGATTGATTGATTGATTGATTGATTGATTGATTGATTGATTGATTGATTGATTGATTGATAGATAGATAGATAGATAGATAGATAGATAGATAGATAGATAGATAGATATAGAAATGACAAGGGAGGAGAACTTCAAGTAATTTACATTTGTGTCCGGGTTTCAGATGAATTTGCCAGCGTGAAACATCAACAATAGGCTGCACGTGCCACTGCGTAGTTTCACTGCTCAAGGTCTGGCAGTCATTTGAATTATTTCTGATGTTTTTATGAAAATATAGCCAGTAAAATCATTAATTTCAGTAATAAATTATGTGGTCTACATTTTCCAGGTTTTTTTTTTTTTAATAATAAAAGGATCTCCCGGGTAATTTTAGTGGGGGAACGTCTGAGATAAAATCGTCGGTGGGGGTGAAATATCTCCCTTCACCCCCCAGCCCCCTACGCGATTTTGCACCCTGGCTACTACACAAAACTTGCAGGCACTTGCAATGCAAAGGCTGGGAGTTTTCTAAAAAGCAAGCCAGTTATATGCGTACCGGTATTCATTTTTAATGCTTAATTAAAAATAAAATTTAAGAAAATTAAGAACATTAAATATTTGAAATATGTAGAATGCTGAAACTTCCAATATTCTCAATTAAGGAGCCTCCGTGGCTCAGACGGCAGCGCGTTGGCCTCTCACCGCTGGATACCGTGGTTCAAATCCCGGTGACTCCATGTGAGATTTGTGTTGGACAAAGCGGAGGCGGGACAGGTTTTTCTCCGGGTACTCCGGTTTTCCCTGTCATCTTACATTCCAGCAACACTCTCCTTTATCATTTCATAGCATTTATCACTCATCAATACATCACCTTGGGAGTGGCGACCCCATTGTAATAAAAGCCTATATAAGTTTCATTCATTACATTCCTGACCTGGTCATTGACTGGAAAACAGGTTGTAGGTTTTCATTTTCATTCTCAATTGAGATCTATACATTTAACAAAACTGAATTATTGAATTTGAACCTTACCGACAATATGTTAGAGGTTGTGGACACAGTGTAAAATGATAGAAATCACAATTCCTCAATGAAGAAAACCCGTAACTCACTTAACGGAATAAGCTGTAGAATTGGCCACTTCGAAACAAAACCACTGCTGTCTGCTTGGAAACATCTCTTGCGGCACCTCGTTCGATGAACGAAGTCGTTCAAATGAACGAGGTAGTTCATTTGTGCTATCTACATGGAAAGAGCTCACGCGGCACTTCGTTCAATGAACGAGGTAGATTATTATGAGCATCTTAGTAACAGCATAGCGGCGCGAGTTAGTACGTATATTTTACGATAGCTGGTGCTTGCTTAGGTCTTAATATGAACGACAAACCATATAGCCTTCAATCGCACCGCACCTCTTACGCTTTTTAAAGCTCGATTGTTCGAGGGGCGTATGAATCAGCTGTTTGAAAGAGAAAAAATGATTAACCTGTTTTATCCACGGGTAAACATTTCTCTAAGATGATAATTGTCCTTTTTAGTTGTTAAAGAGTTGGGGAAGACGAATTCTGTGGAAACGTCTTTGTTAATAAGGAATATCCTGAGTAACTAACTAATATTACAATATTATATATAAGCCTATACAAGTATTTACTCTATAAAACCAATGTTTTTCCTTATGCCTGACACTGCACTCATCAGAGAGGGATATGTCAGGCCCTACCCACTGACGGTAGGATGTATGCAGGTGTTTTATCACAAGCCCGTTAATTTTTGATATGCTCTATTGGTGTGTAAAATCTAATTCCCTTAATATTTCCATTAATATTACATTATAATAAGGGGAGTAATCACTGAAATTATGAACTTCTATAGTTTTCTGTCGATTACCACCTAATTTTAACCACTACTACATTCATCTCATTTTAGACATCATTACGCATGGGGCAGGACAGATAGTGACCGAGAATAAGAACTGTCTCACAGGAAAAGGGTTGAGCAGCTGTTATTTTATGAACAGTAATATCTGAACTGTTTTACGGCCCCCATTTATTGTTACGGTTTCCATGGAGGTCGAGGTGCCGAAATTCTATCCGCAGGAGTTCTTTTACGTGCCAGTAAATCTTCTGACAAGAGGCTGTCGTATTACGGCACTTTGAAATTTACGAGCGTTTTCTATGTGGTATGAACAATTTTAACAGATGTTGTTATTTTAGTTGATTATTCTTCTACGCCAATACACTCATCTTAAGATAACCTATGCGTACTGAATACAATACCGTAGTCTCATGTCGGTTACCATGTGATAACATGATTTTGCTACTCCACTCCAAGTGCGTGTGATTTCGTTGTGCCTCATGTTGTTGACATTGATTGTTTTGTGTGTAGACAAAGTATTTATTTACCAGTGCCCGTGTATAATTCCCACAACCTACGACTTGCTTTACGTAGCACCGTCACAGATAGGTCGAATTTATTGTTACGGTTTCCATGGAGGTCGAGGTGCCGAAATTCTATCCGCAGGAGTTCTTTTACGTGCCAGTAAATCTTCTGACAAGAGGCTGTCGTATTACGGCACTTTGAAATTTACGAGCGTTTTCTATGTGGTATGAACAATTTTAACAGATGTTGTTATTTTAGTTGATTATTCTTCTACGCCAATACACTCATCTTAAGATAACCTATGCGTACTGAATACAATACCGTAGTCTCATGTCGGTTACCATGTGATAACATGATTTTGCTACTCCACTCCAAGTGCGTGTGATTTCGTTGTGCCTCATGTTGTTGACATTGATTGTTTTGTGTGTAGACAAAGTATTTATTTACCAGTGCCCGTGTATAATTCCCACAACCTACGACTTGCTTTACGTAGCACCGTCACAGATAGGTCGAATGGCGACGATGGGATAGGAAAGGACTAGGAGTTGGAAGGAATTGGCTGTGGTGTGTTATTTGCCTGGTGTGAAAATGGGAAACCACAGAAAACTATCTTCAGGGCTGCCGACAGTGCGGCTCGAACCCACTATCTCCCGGATGGTTGCTCACAGCTGCACGCCCCTAACCGCGCGGCCAACTCGCCCGGTTTAAATGTTTTATTCCACCTTATAAGCCCCAACTTTTCTCTTAGATTGGCCTATAAATTGTGTTCAGTCGAATGGAATGACTTTTTCCTCCACATTAACAATCTTAAGAGTATGGTGATATTAATACGTGCATTTGGGTTATTTCCTTATTTGTTTATGCAAGAAAGCATAAATTGAATATAAAATAAATATACAAATGGAATAGATCTGTTTGCTCAGTTTAAGTATACGTTGGGTAGTCTCTACTCAACTTGGGGAGCTGCTAGATTCAGTGTTGCCAATTATCATGAAGTCACCAAATAAGATACGGTAAAATGTCACTATATGAAATTTTGTGAACTAGGTCTATATCAGGGGAATACTGAAACATTAAATGGATGAATAACTACAACGTACCTCATAAATGAGAAGACTCAGATTCTTCTTCTGGTGTAGTTGCAATTGGAATATGAATATGCAGCTGAGGTTCCTGTTGTCATGTTTACACTATGAGTGTTTGGCTGTTGTTATGATGATCTTTGGAAAAAAGTGTGGCTGACGGACAGTAATGTGTGAAATTGTATTTTCGTAATATAGTGTTTCTTTTATAGCAGTTGTGAGTGTTTATTATGTGATCAATTGGTTATACCTATACCGGGTATGCATAGGTCCCTAACAAAATTGTGGCGACCTTGCCAGGATACGTATTAATTTATACAACTTGTAGATTGTGTTGAAATGGAGAAGTTAACGAAAGCTCGGAGGCCAGTTAGAGCGACTTTTACGAAAACGTACAATTTGCTCTTGCAAAATTTAAGTCAAGAAATACAAGACGGCATTCATGAAGACACGTTGCAATCCTTGATAAATAAATTGGAAAGGTTAGGAAAGGAAGTGGCACCGTTGGACGAAAAAGTGTTAGATTTATTGCTGGCAGAGAAGGAGATGACGAGTATGAACGTGAGTACGAATCTATAGACAGTTTTAGAGACAAATTAGATGATGCAAGACAAAAATATGCCCTGCGGTTACAAGCTAACAATGCCAATGTGTTGGAAGTAGTGTCAGGTAGATCAACTGTATCAGCTGAGAATAAAAACAAAAGGCAGTTGAAATTACCAAAGACAGAACTCGTGAAATTCGATGGGGATGTTAGGAATTGGTTGAAATTTTGGGGACAATTTCGGCGCATTCATGAGGACTCTGAAATTGAGGATGAAGATAAATTTCAATACCTAATCCAGTCCACGAAGGTTGATAGCCGAGCTAGAGATTTAGTTACCACTTTCCCCCACACAGCTGAAAATTACTCTAAGGCTGTAGAATCCCTTAAGCGTAGGTTTGGAAGAGAAGATGTATTGACAGAATTCTATGTCAGGGAACTCATAAGTCTTGTAGTAAAAAATGTTTCTCAGACAAGGAAGAAGCCTATGCTTGCTAGCTTATACGACTAGTTAGAAGCACAGCTCAGAGCTTTAGAATCAATAGACGTTACTCGAGATAAGTAAGGCTCGATGCTCTTTCCGTTAGTAGAATCTTGCTTGCCTGAGGAAGTACTGAACCCATAATTCTACGAGGAGAAAATTTTTATTTTTTTTCTCAATATTTATTTCAAATAAAAGTTACCTGTTTGAGAGCGGCGATGTTTGCATTTCATGAGTCTGGCTGTCTCGTGGGAACGAGCTGCCCGTGTCAAGCCAAGCCGCAAGCTCGAGAAACGCCGGGACTCTTCAGTGGACTTCGAACATTCAACAATTTTTCAAATTCAAGGAATTCTTCGTAACGAGAGATATTGGCAACACAGTAAGTCCAGAAACCCTACGTGAAGACCGAACCCCCAGGGTTGCCTAGAGGCAAATCCGCGTCCGATCCACGGACTAGTGACACGTGCCAAGGTCGATGAATGAATAAAACCCACGAAACGCCCAGGCAGAAATAATTTATTTCGCCTGTTGCGAGTATGGGAAAATTATGAAATTAACACAGAAATAAATCGTAAGTCTGTCCGAAGTTATGGAACAAATTTCAGGAAAATCGGTCTCCTGGAAGCGGAATTAGCAGATTGTACAATCAAGCTTCATCGTGTGAGTAGCGTCACCCCATAGGATATAAAAGAAATCCCCCTTCGAACATTACACAGTGTCTGTCTGGTTTCTGGAGCGGCGGAGCCCACGTCCCTCGTCGGCAGAAAAGTGTGAAAATGTGGTCTCCAAATAACTTATTACATGTTCGTGGCTATGGTTCAAATATACTGTAAGAATGGAAGATGATAGAAATTTTCTGAGCTGCCGCTAATAGGAACTTTGAAGGTTTAGATATTTGGTGAATACGTAATTGAGTTCCTCTTTGTATTCAGTACGTGCGTATAATATTTGTTAGAGTCTGGATGAGAGCTACAGTGTCTGGTTTCTTATCTGTTGGAACACCTGTACTTTTTAGTAGGGTGAACAAGTCAGTCGTCATTTGAGGAACGAGCTCGTCACAAGGGCGACCGTGTCGAAAGTGCGTTATAAAGTATTGTGTAATTTAAGTTATATATATTTATAAGGAGATGTACACGTTAGCCATGGAAGGCTAGACGAGAGGTTTGCTAGCTAAATGCAGCCAGAACTCCAGGATGATGGCTAAGATCACAGGTCTGTAACCTTTTAATTAAAGTTGTAGTTAGAATGTTGTTTGTCCCAACCAAATTTCACGGCGTGTGTCGGGTTGGTATTTAATATTGATCGGACCAATGTGTTACATTTCTGGTTAGCGTGTGAAAATCTTTAGTGTTGTAAAATTCACGTCATGAAACAATAAAATGTGACGTTTAAATCTTGTGTTAATATTCTTTGAGATATTGTCCGAATTGAGGAAAATTGGGAAGGTGACAATGATAAAGTAGTCGTGGCGAATGTCTTAATTTCAAATATCGCTTGAATTCAGAAAATTTTTGTCATAATAATAATAATAATAATAATAATAATAATAATAATAATAATAATAATAATAATAATGCCTACCACGGGATAAAATTTTCCTATGTTAAAAGTGGATTTAACAAGTATGTTCTGCAAGGTTTGCGGGCGTCTAGAAAATTTCCAGTGAGATCCGATAAAGTTCTGTTTTATTCATTGGAAGTAAAATTTTGTGACATCGTGTATGTCGATGATATGGAAAATCACGGTGTGTTGTTGTATTCACGAGCTCCGAAAGTTGTAGTAACAGTAAAAATCAAAAAAGTATATTTTTATAAAAGTTGGTTCATGTTTGTGGGTTACTGTAGTCACGTCCTAGTTCGTGAACCATGGGCAACGGCTGAGTGGCCTAGTAAGTGGTCCCGAGAGTCGGGATACCAGTTGCTATGGAATGGGAGTGGGCATCTCGGACATATTCTGAGTCCTGGCCCTCCTTGTGCTCAGGCGGCTAGGACTATACAATTCACCGGTGGTCCATAACCCGTTAGAGGAGAGATCCTCACTTGGACTATGTGCAAGTAGGGCAGCATCCTGCTTCATGAATTTACCGAGCTCAGAACACTTTAAGTAAGCCTCGGACCTATGGGAGTAATGGAGTCCCACTCCCATTTGACAGGCGAGGGACTCCTTGGAAACAACTTGGCGAACGAAATGGAATTCGATGGGGAGCTATCAATATTAATAGGGCTTATGGAAGAAAGAAGGTAGAACTGGCTAAGTCAGCAAAGAGGATGCATCTGGATGTGCTAGGAGTAAGCGATATTCGGGTAAGGGGAGATAATGAGGAAGAGATAGGAGATTATAAAGTGTACTTGACGGGTGTTAGAAAGGGAAGGGCAGAGTCTGGGGTAGGGCTCTTTATCAGGAATACCATTGCACGCAACATAGTTTCTGTTAGGCACGTAAATGAGCGAATGATGTGGGTAGATTTGTCAGTGGGAGGAATTAAGACAAGAATTGTGTCCGTGTATTCACCATGTTGCCCCCATTTTTCCCGAGCTAAGCCCAGCCATCGAGCGAGGAATCCCAAGGTGGACCGTTCGATCGTTGGCTATCACTTTCTAGAGGCATTTAAGGGTTGTTAAGGATTGATGACCAAGCAGGATAAAAAGAAATATTAAAACAACACTCTGACATTTATTCACATAAGCAGACAAACAAATGAAATATTCTTGCTAGTTCCTTTTTAATATAACATAGAACTTTCATAATATTGGACTTCTTCCTCGATTTAGAGTGACACGTGTTCATAACTCCAGCCTTACTGTGCTGTAATGAAACCAAAGAAGTAATTAGGCCACTTGCCTTTTCAAACCAAACATTTGACTGAAAGAATTAAATAAATTAACATGTGTTCAAAGCCTTACCAATTTAAATTAGTCTCAACACGTGGTTTTAAAATGCATTCAACTGAATTTGTCATTTACAGTAGTTAATATTGGTCAATGACACCAACATGAACTTCAGTAGAAAATGAAAATTGTTTCCAAAATTCTCACAATTAATTAATTATTATTCTGGTTATTATTATTATTATTATTTTCTTATTATTCAATTAACCTGTTCCATTGTCACACGATCGTGTTCTTATTAATTTTCCACTGCATCATTTACCTAATGATCATCATTAGCATTTTAGAGTAATGATTTTTAATTAATTATTAATGACTTATTTTTACAATGTTTCAAAGCAATCATGCGGCTAACGAATTTCTACCTCTGATCTTTGCATTTCATTTCTATTCAAATTAATCTTAAAAGTATTTCAGATTTTTAGAAATTTACATTACCAACGTGTGAGCTAGTTAAATAAATTTTATTAACAAATCGAGTGCCTTCATAAAGTAACGAGATGATCTTTCCTTTTAAATCTCGCTAATTAAGAAAATAAATTCCTTCCTAGTCTTCCTTGACTTAACTTAATTAAACTTTCCCTTAAGGGCATGAAATTATTTCTTAAGGCGACACACAACGATGAGTGTGATCTGCGTCACAGCGAGTGCATGACCAGATCAAAATTAAATGAAATCAACATGACACAAGAGAAATATACACATTTACACACACACATTCACACTAGGGAAACACGTTTTTATGTACACTATTTACATCGAATCCTGATTTGGCAAATTTATTCATGATTTTTATTGGTGGTCGGGACACGTAATGTCTAGCAGAAATAATCCGTGTACTGAAATTCTCCCTCATTTATGGTGGCTAGTGATCGAAGTCATGGGTATCACTTGATAGAAATACATTTCACATATCAACGCAAGTTCATCTAATTCATGAAATTATAATGGAAGATTCTAGTAAAATCCATAAGCACTACCATCATTTGGGCTACAGGTTGAATTTACCGCAAGCGTGAGCCTTACTCGTCTTATTTTTACTTCCTACCTGCGAAATACACTCGCAACACGTGCTCCAATAATTATGATCCATCTTGCGCTCCAAATACACAAGAATAAATCAAATATCTCCACTAATTCATCAATTGCTCAATTATACAACAAATATCCCTCAGGATTGGCCATATTCCAGACCCTTCATGAACAGAGCACATTTAATCTCACATTTAGGAACTCTACAGTAGTTTTACGGCTCACGAGCATTTACTTCTGTTTTACCCGATCTTTAGTCAATATTATTATTATTTAAGTGATTATTACATCTACTGATCCTCATGGAATATCGTAAAATTAGATGACTTCATCATAAAAACAATAAGTGATCTTAAAAGACACTAGGTTCGACCCTATTCACTCAAAATGTACACGCAAATTTTCCGTCCGGTAACTTTCAATATTACAAGGAAAGTAGATTTATCGTGTGGTCAGTGATTATTAAACATGAAGCTCCTTAAGCATGGGAAATCATTCAAAGACAACCTACATGTCTACTCTAATAGATTCCAAAATTTCATTCACACGTACCTAGTCTACCACGACACCTTAAGAAGTAGAAAAATGAAACATTTCTAACTACAGCAAACTAATAGATCTATGACTTAAGAAGAAAGACCTCTAGTTGTACAAAAGGTAAGACAGATAAATTAAATTAAAAAGGTACTCAAGTTTTGTGAAGTTCGATTCCCGTCGACAGTCAGTTATTTCAGCATACTCCGGCCAGTCTCCTTCCAATTACCAGAGACGCCTTACATTTTTACAGCTCCATGGAGGCTCTGCAACGGGTGTCCCTCGATGAAATTGCGTTGCCGGTGGTTGCGGAATTCTTCATCTTGAGATGTTCAGTTCTAAAACGTCTTCCGTAGATTGCTGGTCACAAGCTGTAACTGAGATGACAAAATTAAGTATTTTGCACAAGCACACGCAGAATATAAACAGCTCGTCTACACTGTCACACTTAACTTGGCTCCTAGGCGTTTTTATTCCACAGAATTCACTAATTATTAGACTAATTCTGGTAGAACGGGCGTCGACTTGACTTGAAAATTTTCTTTCCACGTGGTCCGGTGATGTTCCACACAGCGAAGAATATATTCAGAGAGAGCTTCAGAATAAGCGCATAAAGCATTAAGAGAACAAGCATTAAGAATAAGCGCATAAAAGAGAGCGATTCACTCGAAGCAAGGCCTTTTATCTAATTAGCCAGGGAGGCGTGTTCTTCAGCGAGAACGGCAATTGGCTGATGGTCTCCTTTAATTTGCGCAGACTATTCCAGAAACAAGCTGGGTTGTGCGCGTGCGAAGGCAGTCACGTGGTTTGTTTTGACCTTGGCACAGTCTCGCTGGTGTATGTCACCCCTCTGAACGACGAAAAAAACTCGTTCTCGGCTCGCCACAACTCCCCAGATGACATGCTGCAGTTCTAGGCAGACAATAAAATTTTTGCTTTTCACTTGTTAAAATATTCGTAATATCGCCAATTTTCACGGGGACATCTCTCCCTTGGTTGGAGTATAATTTCGTTTGCAGATGAAATTATAACATAACAGTGTCCATTTCTATTGTTCCGGAAAATTGGCTGATAAATCACCTGGTAGTAACGTAGTTGAGCTCGCGACAGGTGTCCGTCCTCCTCGAGACTCGGAGTTCTTCGTTCCGCTCCTGGCATCCAGTAGCCTAGTCTCTCCATACAGGGTGTTCCACAAGTTTTATTTCCATCTTCCGTAACTTATTTTTCCCTTTAATAGGTGGTTACACGGTGTCAGTTAGTGGTGTAGGTGTTCAGTAGAGTCCATGAGTTGACCTGTACCACAATCTATTCTTGAAGTTTACTGAACTTGCCTTCAGGATTCATTCTATCTCTTCTCATTGGGGATGAGGTCTTTTCTTAATGGCACCTTGGCTGTGCTCCTGACTCGAGTTGTTATGTTGGCTTCCCCGAGCCTTGGCCTCTTGATATATAAGGCTTTCCGCCCCCACGATATCAGGGTTGGTATCCTGGGTTTGGATTGCTCTTCGCCATCGTTCGTTTTCCTGTGTCGAGTTCTGCAGGTCCTTTAGATATTTTTTCCTTTTCTTCTTCTCGCCAGTCTCTCCTTCCTCTTGATTGGCGGAAGTCCTGGTTTCGTTTCCAGCTCCTTCGGTAGTCTGAGTATGGTCGCTTCCTCTCGTTACGTCTGGAATATTCCCAGTTTCTAATGGGTCTATTTCTGCGTACGGGCGATCGATTACGAGGTGAATCTTGCCCTCCAGGGTTACGTTTCCACGTTCTCCCTTGGTTGACTGGTTTCGATTCCTCCTCCTTATTCGTTGTCACCTGATGGATCTGCGGTTCCGAGTTTCGTCCCTGACGAACTGGTTCCTTGGACGTCATGTCTAATTGCCTTAATAACGCCTCAGCCTGGATTGCAGATTGTGTATTTGAGGCTATCATGATCCTCTGCACATCTGGTGGTAACTGTCGTGTGATCAACTTAACCAACTCAGGTTCTGATGGTGGTGAGTCTAGTTCTCTTAATTTTCTTAATTGACTGGACAGAAAATCCGCATATCTCGTGGGCGTAGATGATGCATATTTCCTGGCGTATAGCTCCGTCCTAAGGTTGTATTGGACGTCGCTATTCCAGTACTTCTCCAGGAATGCTTTCTTGAAACTTTCGAAATCGTCAAACGAAAATCGAAATGCGACAAACCAGGTATGAACTGAGTCTTCCAGGAACTTTTCGGTGACTCTTAACTGCCTTTCTGGTGGAATTTTCGCATCGCGAAAGTAATCCTGCAGTTCCCGAATGAAGCCTTTCGGAGTCACGTTTCCTCTAACGTTATTGAATTTCTTGGGCTGGTCTTCGTGAAGACGAATTATATTTACTATTTGCGTCTGGCCGGTTGTATTCATTTGAGACGCATTTACTGTCGGCTCTGAAGAAATGTCAATTGTATTCGCAGCGCCTGTTCCTACAGCTGCAAGTGGAGTTGACGTCTGACCCGTGCCGGTTACACGTTGCTCCAGTAACGCCTGCTTTTCTAGCAATGAGTTAGTGACCTTGCTAGTGTTCTCATTCTGGATCTTCAGGAGATGCATTTCATGTACAAGCTCCTTAATTCCATCCGTGTACTCCTTTCGAATCCCTTCAGTTTCGGTTTTTGACTCGGTCGTGACCTTGTGTATGGCATTCATCAAGGTGGTTTTGATTGTTTTTATTTCGCCCCAACTATCCTCCAGTGACTCGTGGATATAATCCATCCGTTCTGAGTTATCGACTTGGGATGTCTCGATTTTGTCGAGAATGCCCTTTTCGACTTGTTGTAGCTTTTCGTTTAAACCAAGGAATTTCTTCGCCCAAGCCGTTTTCGTAACCTTAAGGTCCTCTGAATTTGTGTCAATCTTTTCCTCAATATTCAGGAATGATTGTTCGACTTCGCCGTTATATTTGTCGATTCCAGTTAATATGTCCTGCTGAACGTTCGCTAGTCGTTCACTGAATTCATTGGACATGCCCGCCATAGACTTGGCAATATTTTCATTTACTTCCTTTTTCATAGTAGCGAAATCATTTTTAACTATCACGAGCTCGCTCTGCATTGAGGTTAGCTTGCCGTTAAAAAGTTTAATGTCTGAACATATTTTCCCTAAACCTTCTTCAGTTTGGTTTTTAATGTCCGTCAACTTTTCTTCAATAGCTTCCCCGAGAGATTTTTCGAGATTTATTTGTGCGTCACTGAGATCACTGAGTCCTTTCTCTAAGTGTACCTGAGTGTCACTAAGTTTTCTCTCTAAGTTCGCCTGACTATTGTTGAGTTCAAAGAGTCCTTTCTCTAAGTTCACCTGATTTTCACTAAGTTTTTGTTCTAAGGTTTCCTCTAAGTGAGCCTGATTTTCACTAAGTTTTTGTTCTAAGCTTTTCTCTAAGTTTGCCTGATTTTCACTAAGTTTTTTCTCTAAGTTAGCTTGACTAATGTTCAAGTTGGCATTAATCCTCTCCTCCATAGCCAACAACATCTGCCTTAAGTCCTCCATAGTTACAATTATTCATTAAATGGCTATTCTGGTACTGGAAGGATTCTGATCGGAATACTGAAATATTGGGAATCGAACTCCATCAAATTTATGAAGGCAGCGATTTGTCGATATCATGAAAGTTCCGAATTTACACCAATATCGGTCACAATTATGAATTTAACTTTAATTAATTATCATCGCAGCAAAATCGAATTTCTAATTACCAGCAAGAATTTTTTTTTTTTTGTAAACAAAATTCATACGAGTTACATTTAACATGTGCTTATGTTAGCCACAAGAATTTGGGCGAATAAATGTGTCAGAGTCAGCCTAATTTAATTGGTCATCTGATCTTGTCAATGTCATAAACACTGGACAGCACAAGACCATTTTCGAGCTTGGATAAGCCAATCTCGAGCCCCACGCTTGGATTAAGCCATCTTAAATGCCCCCATTTTTCCCGAGCTAAGCCCAGCCATCGAGCGAGGAATCCCAAGGTGGACCGTTCGATCGTTGGCTATCACTTTCTAGAGGCATTTAAGGGTTGTTAAGGATTGATGACCAAGCAGGATAAAAAGAAATATTAAAACAACACTCTGACATTTATTCACATAAGCAGACAAACAAATGAAATATTCTTGCTAGTTCCTTTTTAATATAACATAGAACTTTCATAATATTGGACTTCTTCCTCGATTTAGAGTGACACGTGTTCATAACTCCAGCCTTACTGTGCTGTAATGAAACCAAAGACGTATTTAGGCCACTTGCCTTTTCAAACCAAACATTTGACTGAAAGAATTAAATAAATTAACATGTGTTCAAAGCCTTACCAATTTAAATTAGTCTCAACACGTGGTTTTAAAATGCATTCAACTGAATTTGTCATTTACAGTAGTTAATATTGGTCAATGACACCAACATGAACTTCAGTAGAAAATGAAAATTGTTTCCAAAATTCTCACAATTAATTAATTATTATTCTGGTTATTATTATTATTATTATTTTCTTATTATTCAATTAACCTGTTCCATTGTCACACGATCGTGTTCTTATTAATTTTCCACTGCATCATTTACCTAATGATCATCATTAGCATTTTAGAGTAATGATTTTTAATTAATTATTAATGACTTATTTTTACAATGTTTCAAAGCAATCATGCGGCTAACGAATTTCTACCTCTGATCTTTGCATTTCATTTCTATTCAAATTAATCTTAAAAGTATTTCAGATTTTTAGAAATTTACATTACCAACGTGTGAGCTAGTTAAATAAATTTTATTAACAAATCGAGTGCCTTCATAAAGTAACGAGATGATCTTTCCTTTTAAATCTCGCTAATTAAGAAAATAAATTCCTTCCTAGTCTTCCTTGACTTAACTTAATTAAACTTTCCCTTAAGGGCATGAAATTATTTCTTAAGGCGACACACGACGATGAGTGTGATCTGCGTCACAGCGAGTGCATGACCAGATCAAAATTAAATGAAATCAACATGACACAAGAGAAATATACACATTTACACACACACATTCACACTAGGGAAACACGTTTTTATGTACACTATTTACATCGAATCCTGATTTGGCAAATTTATTCATGATTTTTATTGGTGGTCGGGACACGTAATGTCTAGCAGAAATAATCCGTGTACTGAAATTCTCCCTCATTTATGGTGGCTAGTGATCGAAGTCATGGGTATCACTTGATAGAAATACATTTCACATATCAACGCAAGTTCATCTAATTCATGAAATTATAATGGAAGATTCTAGTAAAATCCATAAGCACTACCATCATTTGGGCTACAGGTTGAATTTACCGGAAGCGTGAGCCTTACTCGTCTTATTTTTACTTCCTACCTGCGAAATACACTCGCAACACGTGCTCCAATAATTATGATCCATCTTGCCCTCCAAATACACAAGAATAAATCAAATATCTCCACTAATTCATCAATTGCTCAATTATACAACAAATATCCCTCAGGATTGGCCATATTCCAGACCCTTCATGAACAGATCACATTTAATCTCACATTTAGGAACTCTACAGTAGTTTTACGGCTCACGAACATTTACTTCTGTTTTACCCGATCTTTAGTCAATATTATTATTATTTAAGTGATTATTACATCTACTGATCCTCATGGAATATCGTAAAATTAGATGACTTCATCATAAAAACAATAAGTGATCTTAAAAGACACTAGGTTCGACCCTATTCACTCAAAATGTACACGCAAATTTTCCGTCCGGTAACTTTCAATATTACAAGGAAAGTAGATTTATCGTGTGGTCAGTGATTATTAAACATGAAGCTCCTTAAGCATGGGAAATCATTCAAAGACAACCTACATGTCTACTCTATTAGATTCCAAAATTTCATTCACACGTACCTAGTCTACCACGACACCTTAAGAAGTAGAAAAATGAAACATTTCTAACTACAGCAAACTAATAGATCTATGACTTAAGAAGAAAGACCTCTAGTTGTACGAAAGGTAAGACAGATAAATTAAATTAAAAAGGTACTCAAGTTTTGTGAAGTTCGATTCCCGTCGACAGTCAGTTATTTCAGCATACTCCGGCCAGTCTCCTTCCAATTACCAGAGACGCCTTACATTTTTACAGCTCCATGGAGGCTCTGCAACGGGTGTCCCTCGATGAAATTGCGTTGCCGGTGGTTGCGGAATTCTTCATCTTGAGATGTTCAGTTCTAAAACGTCTTCCGTAGATTGCTGGTCACAAGCTGTAACTGAGATGACAAAATTAAGTATTCTGCACAAGCACACGCAGAATATAAACAGCTCGTCTACACTGTCACACTTAACTTGGCTCCTAGGCGTTTTTATTCCACAGAATTCACTAATTATTAGACTAATTCTGGTAGAACGGGCGTCGACTTGACTTGAAAATTTTCTTTCCACGTGGTCCGGTGATGTTCCACATAGCGAAGAATATATTCAGAGAGAGCTTCAGAATAAGCGCATAAAGCATTAAGAGAACAAGCATTAAGAATAAGCGCATAAAAGAGAGCGATTCACTCGAAGCAAGGCCTTTTATCTAATTAGCCAGGGAGGCGTGTTCTTCAGCGAGAACGGCAATTGGCTGATGGTCTCCTTTAATTTGCGCAGACTATTCCAGAAACAAGCTGGGTTGTGCGCGTGCGAAGGCAGTCACGTGGTTTGTTTTGACCTTGGCACAGTCTCGCTGGTGTATGTCACCCCTCTGAACGACGAAAAAAACTCGTTCTCGGCTCGCCACAACTCCCCAGATGACATGCTGCAGTTCTAGGCAGACAATAAAATTTTTGCTTTCCACTTGTTAAAATATTCGTAATATCGCCAATTTTCACGGGGACAATGTGAGGGTGCAGATGAGGATGAAGTTGACAAGTTTTATGAAGCATTGAGTGACATCGTGGTCAGGGTGAACAGCAAGGATAGAATAGTGCTAATGGGCGATTTCAATGCGAGAGTTTGGAATAGAACTGAAGGATACGAAAGGGTGATTGGTAAATGTGGGGAAAGTATGGAAGCTAATGGGAATGGGAAGCGTTTGCTGGACTTCTGTGCTAGTATGGGTTTAGCTGTTACGAATACATTCTTCAAGCATAAGGCTATTCACCGCTACACATGGGAGGCTAGGGGTACCAGATCCATAATAGACTATATCTTAACAGACTTTGAATTCAGGATATCTGTTAGGAATGTAAGAGTTTTTCGGGGATTTTTCGATGATACAGACCACTATCTGATCTGTAGTGAACTAAGTATCTCTAGGCCTAGGGTAGAGAAAGTGAAATCTGTCTGCAAACGAATAAGGGTAGAAAATCTCCAGGACGAGGAAATTAGACAGAAGTTCATGGATATGATTAGTGAGAAGTTTCGAACAGTAGACAGTAAGCAGGTTCAGGATATAGAAAGTGAATGGGTGGCATACAGGGATGCTGTAATAGAAACAGCAAGGGAATGCCTAGGAACAACTGTGTGTAAAGATGGGAAAAGGCGAACATCTTGGTGGAATGATGAAGTGAGAGCAGCCTGTAAACGTAAAAAGAAGGCTTATCAGAAATGGCTCCAAACAAGGGCCGAGGCAGACAGGGATTGGTACGTAGGTGAAAGAAACAGAGCGAAACAAATAGTTGTTGAATCCAAAAAGAAGTCATGGGAAGATTTGAAGGGTATGGGGAAATATAATGGTAACCCACATTGGCCATGAATGGAGATATTCAATTGGAAAGGTTTAAAAAATTATATCATACAAAAGTTATTGATATTTTATTAGTAATGCAACTGGTATTTGCTGTTCAAAGACTGAAGCATACAAATCAATAGAAAATAATATAAACATTGAATTAATAATGTACAAATGATTCTATTTTCTTTGCAATGGCAACTTATTTTGTGGCATACCATTGTTTTCCTACAACTAGCACAAGACTGCTGAATGTTGTCACATCTCGTCTGCAAAGGCATCTACATACTCATCCTCAATTGTAGATGTCTTCTTAGTTTTTATGGCCCTGTAGAAGTCGTGGTAAATAGGAGGTATCCACTTCAGTGCAGAAATGAGGTCGTGTTTCTTCTTTGCGTCAATTGGAAGTGACCCGGAATACTTCTTTCGAAGACTGGTAGTTTGTAAGGTTGAAGGACGACCTCGTTTGTTTAAGTTTACTTTCTGCCAATCTTCCCCATTAAATGTATTTGATACCATCACGATCCCTGGCTCGTCTGCAGTGAGGATGAGACGTACACTATCTCGGAGTAACACCTTGTGCCCTTCTTCTGAGATATTCTTCTGACTAAACAAACATCTCATGTCACTGCAGCACACAAAATCTTCCGATTTCATAACATGGACACAAAACGGTCTCTTTTGGGCACACTTCTTCAAGATGTCCACCCAGTCTTTAGGGGAGTATACATACTGCACATGTCGACGAACGTACTTCTCCACAACACCGAAGTCTCGATCACTTGGCGAAATGGAGTGTCCAGAAAGAGGGAAGTGGTGCTCAACGGAGGATAAGCAGCAATAAGCAGCATCCAAACATACACAATATTCCAGTTTTTGTTTTGCCCGGAGCAGCTGTCTAAAATTGCAATCAACTTATTCCCCCGTATATCGTGATCTTCAAAATACTTCAGTAAGCAGCTGCCTATTTCATCTGAACCGCTGGATGCTACTGTTTCATCCCAAACAAAAAAGTGATCGGGTGAGGAATTACAGGGATGAATGCTAAAGTTGTATGTCCACAATTTCCTCTTATAGAACATTGGTCCTGTAGAGAGTTTAGGAGTGGGCAATGCCTGTTGTAGATCAAAAGTTATTACATGGATCTCTTTATCTAAAACTGCCCGCTCTGTTTGTACTTTTAGATTATCTTGGCCTGCCTGGGCTTTTCTGAGATGTAATTCCTTCTGTAAATTTATTTGTTTTAACTTTTCCATGTTGTTGTCGTTTCTCGCAGCCATCAGTTCAATTTCATGTGAATCGCACGTTGGGCAAGTATCTGATTTGGGCAATTTGAATGAAATATTGAAATCTTCAATAAAAATGTGATGATACTTATCGAAAGATACAGGATTTGCTTTGATATCAGGACAGTATTCATCTTTATAGTGGTTGTAGCAACTGTGTATAGAATATTCCATTGACACATAGAATTTATCACCATTATCTTTTCTACTATAATGGCTTTTGTATTTTGGAATACCTTCTATATGTTTCTTAACTAACTTCACGTCTTCCTCTGAGTAGGCATGTGGTCTGTGCTTGTGTTTGCCTCTTCTATCGTCTGGTGGAGTAGTAGCCCCTGTTCGCATTTTTGATTGAATATTTTCTACCCTACCTGTCTTGTGCTGTAAACCGTGGATGCTTAAAAATGCAACTTTACAGACATCAGTGCTTCTGCCATCTTTCATTACAATGTATCGCACAGTGTTGTTACGTCTATTAATCTCATTGCCTGTATATCTTCCTTTTACGGGTTCTAGCCGCATGCAACCAAACAAATAAGCATTTTGTCTGTTGAAGTCCCCAATGTTCCAGAATGACTTGTTTATACTCTGTATAAGCCCCTCCCCAATCCATTCAAAACACTTTTTAGCACATTTACAAGACGCACCAGGTACATTTCTCGCCTGGATCACTGTACCTTTTTCTGTAGTGTACTCAAGTCCACTATTCCTTGCAAGTTTCTTCCTTTGTTGTTTGTTCAGTTTCCTTTTCATTTTTCTTGATGTCTTCATTGTGATGTATTTATTCTGAGGGGCAATCCTGCTGTGGTCCTCTTCATTCTGGTAACAAAATTATATTGTATAGAAAGGGGCATTTTAAATTATTACGTTCGTTACATCAATAAAATGGTAACCTCATCAATGAAATGATGAATAAAATGGTAATCCACAAATACGAGTATACTGCTTTTGTAAGCATCGTCTGATTTATACATTACAAGTATAGTTGTATGAAAATATATATGAACTGTATCTCAGTATCATGATCTCGTATAGTAGTTCAATATCCAATAAAATCCAAATAAAAACGCAGCTTAACTAGACCGCACAAAGATAATGGTAACCAGCAAATAACAACATGTGGTGGAAAACAAAACTTACCTCACTTGTACTAGAATTAATATTAGTAGAATCTTCCATCTCCTTCTGTAAACTGAAGTCTGGATCATTAATGTCGTCGTCAAAACAATCAGAATCACCGGAATCACTAGACAACTCACTTAACATTGCATTAATATCACAACTTCCCTTACTACTGCCAGCTGCTGCCTCCATTTTGAATTTGTGGGTTACCATTGTCTCGCACTAGAGAGTGTGGGTTCTCATAGAAACAAACCAATATTGTGCTGCCATCTGTCATCAATAGGACGAACTCGTAGCACCAATTAGTGTAGATATGGGTTACCATTGCATTACTCTACTTACCTTGAAATATTCAAATTTGAGGGTTACCATTGTCTTTCCCCATACCCTTCATTTTGGTAATAGCCTGGAAAGGCTAGGTCAAGCAGCAGGGAAACCGTTCTGGACAGTAATAAAAAATCTTAGGAAGGGTGGGAAAAAGGAAATGAACAGTGTTTTGAGTAATTCAGGTGAACTCATAATAGACCCCAGGGAATCACTGGAGAGGTGGAGGGAATATTTTGAACATCTTCTCAATGTAAAAGGAAATCATCCTGGTGGTGTTGCAAACAGCCAAGCTCATGGGGAGGAGGAAAATGATGTTGGTGAAATTACGCTTGAGGAAGTGGAAAGGATAGTAAATAAACTCCATTGTCATAAGGCAGCAGGACTAGATGAAATTAGACCTGAAATGGTGAAGTATAGTGGGAAGGCAGGGATGAAATGGCTTCATAGACTAGTAAAATTAGCGTGGAGTGTTGGTAAGGTACCTTCATATTGGACAAAAGCAGTAATTGCACCTATCTACAAGCAAGGAAACAGGAAGGATTGCAACAACTATCGAGGTATCTCATTGATTAGTATACCAGGCAAAGTATTCACTGGCATCTTGGAAGGGAGGGTGCGATCAGTCGTTGAGAGGAAGTTGGATGAAAACCAGTGTGGTTTCAGACCACAGAGAGGCTGTCAGGATCAGATTTTCAGTATGCGCCAGGTAATTGAAAACTGCTACGAGAGGAGTAGGCAGTTGTGTTTATGTTTCGTAGATCTAGAGAAAGCATATGACAGGGTACCGAGGGAAAAGATGTTCGCCACACTGGGGGACTATGGAATTAAAGGTAGATTATTAAAATCAATCAAAGGCATTTATGTTGACTATTGGCTTCAGTGAGAATTGATGGTAGAATGAGTTCTTGGTTCAGGGTACTTACAGGAGTTAGACAAGGCTGTAATCTTTCACCTTTTCTGTTCATAGTTTACATGGATCATCTGCTGAAGGGTATAAAATGGCAGGGAGGGATTCAGTTAGGTGGAAATGTAGTAAGCTGTTTGGCCTATGCTGACGACTTGGTCTTAATGGCAGACTGTGCCGAAAGCCTGCAGTCTAATATCTTGGAACTTGAAAATAGGTGCAATGAGTATGGTATGAAAATTAGCCTCTCGAAGATTAAATTGATGTCAGTAGGTAAGAAATTCAACAGAATTGAATGTCAGATTGGTGATACAAAGCTAGAACAGGTCGATAATTTCAAGTATTTAGGTTGTGTGTTCTCCCAGGATGGTAATATAGTAAGTGAGATTGAATCAAGGTGTAGTAAAGCTAATGCAGTGAGCTCGCAGTTGCGATCAGCAGTATTCTGTAAGAAGGAAGTGAGCTCCCAGACGAAACTATCTTTACATCGCTCTGTTTTCAGACCAACTTTGCTTTACGGGAGCGAAAGCTGGGTGGACTCAGGATATCTTATTCATAAGTTAGAAGTAACAGACATGAAAGTAGCAAGAGTGATTGCTGGTACAAACAGGTGGGAACAATTGCAGGAGGGTACTCGAAATGAGGAGATAAAGGCTAATTTAGGAATGAACTCGATGGATGAAGCTGTACGCATAAACCGGCTTCGGTGGTGGGGTCATGTGAGACGAATGGAGGAGGATAGGTTACCTAGGAGAATAATGGACTCTGTTATGGAGGGTAAGAGAAGTAGAGGGAGACCAAGACGACGATGGTTAGACTCGGTTTCTAACGATTTAAAGATAAGAGGTATAGAACTAAATGAGGCCACAACACGAGTTGCAAATCGAAGATTGTGGCGACGTTTAGTAAATTCTCAGAGGCTTGCAGACTGAACGCTGAAAGGCATAACAGTCTATAATGAAAATGTATGTATGTATGTTGTTTTTCACGAGAGGATTGAGGTTTGAAAAGGTCTTGATATATAAGAAAAATGGATTGAGAGCGAAGAATTTATATATGTGGAGATACGAGTTGTAGAAATGTTGAAGGCAAAAGGGAGCCTGGATTTTTACGTAATACCCCATGAGAAGGCGATGTCAATGAATTTTTGAGACAGGCTATATTTGCCAAGGAAGGATTTTTTAGACAGGCTGTATATTAAATGTGAGATTTATGTGGCAGGGTGTAGTATATTCCGCTAACGATCCGAAAGCTGGGACCTGGAGAAGGTCGGTTCGAGATAATTATTGTGTGAAGCACAGTAAATTTCAAATAAGATCCCAAGTAAAAAACGATTTTGTGAAGATGGTAACTCTTGGTAGTAAAATTTCAAGTGAGTAGTTACGTAAGTCAATATAATGAATATTAGAATAATAGGACCTCAAGGATAGAAGAGTATTTCGAACACACGGTTGATGTTATTTGACTGTAATGACAAGTTTCCAATCAGTAAAGTTCATAAATTACAAGGCGGTAATTTATCATTAAATAGGAAAAATTGTGGGATGAGATATTGGACGTTTTAAAGCGATATGCTTGGCTGTATTGGTTAATTGGATTTCGTTTCACTGGATAGTCATGGATATGAATATTTGGAAAAAAATGACGGTAGGCGATTTGAGGGCCTCACCCTAAAATTATAGTATGGATTTCTGCGCTGGTAATGATTATTATTTTTGACGACCTCCACTAAATGTTAGACGTGTGTTGGAAGGTGTTACTCTTTTCTAAACTTCATTGCGCATGCTGAGATCGTGTTTGAGTCGTGGATTGTTTGACCTCCACTAAATGTTAGACGTGTGTTGGAAGGTGTTACTCTTTTCTAAACTTCATTGCGCATGCTGAGATCGTGTTTGAGTCGTGGATTGTTCGCCACGCGATATTTTTTCAATGGTCACGTTTAGTAACAAGATAGGGACTCGTTGCATTTTCCCGACTTGCGTTCTTTCTGTGGCAAGAGCTGTTTCGCTGTGTGTTATTAGTTTCGACCAGATTTACAGCCGAAATATCAGAGTTTGTTTGAAATTACGATTTCGCCTGATATGCCTGATATACGACCCAGTTTCCGCCCGACAATAGATTTAGGGCATCACATGTTATCCTAGGAGTATACTGATGATGAGACTCCTAGTTCACGCTCAACGATAGAATTAGGAAGGTTCGTGTACATAGAGGTTAGTGTTAGGGTGTACAGACGTTAAGTAGGCCCGACGATAGGTCTGGGATGTCAGCTGTACATACTCAAGTCGTAGATTAGATGTTTTTGCGAAGTGACCTGATCGAAGGTAGTGTCTGCAGTAGAATACGAAATGTGAAGAGAGTTAGCTCGGTAATAACGAGGCCAAGCTTGTGCGCATCCCTCAACAGCTGGAAGGTGTTTGCCTAAGATTATGGAACCGCTATCGGCAAAATGAGGGTTATCCAACATTGGATACTGAGCTAACGGTGATTGAATATTTTACTGCAGTTCTCCATGCGAGTTTGAGTCCAAATAACTTCGGTATTTTGTTTTATTTTACGGACCTAATTGTTTGTCGTTATGATGTCCGTTTCGTTTTGATAGTGTGCATGTTGACACTCAACGAATTAGTATGAGACTTGAATTACAAATGCGGATTCGATTCGTCAGCGAGTAATATATTTATTTTCAATCATTGTCGTTCTTTCATTTTTATACGTAGTCGAGTTCGATCAATTGATAACTTACTAGGTACTGTGTTGGGACAACAATAAGTAGATGGATCTGTGATGGTAGTCATTGTTAAATAGGAGATAATTCTTTAAATTTGTTTTGTTTTATCATGTGGACTTGTAATTTTATTAAGCGTAACGTAACCATTCATAACCTGAAAGTCGGTTTTATAATAATATTTTTCAAGTGATTTACCACATTTTAATTAACTTCAGTGTTTGGCATTTCTTCTGAATGCGTGATAAATAAGTGTTTCCTGCATTTCGCAGTTTTGTTCCTTCAGAACGAAGTAACGTAAGATCCTCTCGGACCCTGTTGTTGTTGGTTCCTTCTGAACAGCTGTTTGGGTGATGCACGTTTAGAATCGGGATTATTTTATCACTTAAGGGTGTCATGAAATGACAAATACATGGTGGAATTTTGGTTTCAATTGTGAATGCTGCTGTTAACTTGTAGTGAACACCATGCTTTCCAATAAGAGTTTGCAACCTATCCAATGCAACTGACAATCAATTTGGTTCGATTAACGGTCCATTCGGCGGGTGTTCCGTATCCGAAAGGGTATTCGACTGGTGGATAACCTTAATTTTGTCAGGGATTTATATATATTTATATAAATATTTTTTTTTGTTCCATTAAGAATTTAATAAAATTTAGTAAGCACATATTTGCTCCTCATTTCAAGTAGTTAGGCTCTCTTTTGAACCCCATCGTTTGGTTAAGATCGTGACCGAAACATTCCCGCAACGACCCCTAGATTTAAGAGTTCAATATTGCTCTATTGTAGCAGCTGTGGTCGACCAACGATGGAATGGTAAACCAAGGGTTCAGTACTACGTGTCTGGATGAGGAGTTCATCAACGACTAAAACGGATCTGGATAATGCTGACAAACTGACCGCTTTACTTGGTTTTCTGAAGGGTGAAGTAGTCAGTGAAGAGAGAATTACATTCGCTCAAGCTGGTTTTGGACTCTCTAATAAATCGAGGAGTGCTAAGATTAAAGAACGGGAGCGGGAGGAGCAAGGTTTAGCTACTGCTAGTGTACTTTTTGCTGGAAAAGGAAACAGTTTGGAGTGTGTCTTCTGTAATAAACCGCATGACAGCAAAGGGTGTCATCTGGCTCAAGAATTGAAATTAAGGGATAAACATAAAAGGTTGTCAGAGAATAAAGCTTGTTTTTCATTTCTGAAGGTGGGACATAGGGCTGCTAATTGCATTACGAAACAAAAATGTCTCGTGTGCAGTGATAATTATGAGGCAATTATATGTCCCAAATTAGATGTGAATAAAAGGGGTTATAAGGGTGATGAGAAGAACCAAGAATGGGGTTCAAAGTTGTCAGGTGGCCCATCTGTAACCTTTAACACCAAACCAGTGTTTCGGAAGTACTGTTACAAACTCTTGTAGTTAGGTTAAATCATAAAGGGAAAGAAAGAACTGTACGGGCATTGCTGGATACAGGCTCGCAGAGATCCTATCTATTGGAGAAAACTGCCGTGGAAATGGGGTATATTCCATCAAAGACTGAAAAAAATGGACATAAGATTTTTGGAGGTGCTTCAATCGGTGCAAACGATCATAACCTGTATAGGAGAGCTATTGTCAACCTACGTCATTCAATTTCACAAAACATTAAGGTGCTGGGACAAAAGGTAATTTGTGGTACAATCCCACGTTTAAAAGGGGGTCCTTGGATGGATGAGATCAGAGAAAAGAAAATTTGGCTCTCTGATTGTGGTCCAGAGCCATCGGAGATTGAGTTACCCATTGGTGCAGACAACGTGGAAAGTTTATTGACCGGGGAAACAATCAAGTTGAGGTCTGGTTTGGTTGCTGTTAGAACCACATTTGGTTGGACAGTGATGGGACAGCTCTGGAAGACAACTGAGAACTCTAACACAGTGTCTATGGTGAACTCTCTGTTTGTGAGAAAGGCTTCTTTGGGTGAACTATGGAACTTGGAAAGCATAGGAATTTGTGATCCGACCGAAACGTTGTCAAAGAAGGAACTTGAAATAGCAATATTGAAACATTTCCAAGAAAATGTTAAGATAGATGAGGAAGGACGATATGAAGTCGCGCTTAAATGGAAAGAAGATCAACAGCTATTGTCAGACAACAAGGATGTTGCATTAAAAAGACTGGTTTCTGCAACACACCGCTTGAGCAGGGAAGAAAATTTTGAGAAGTATCAGCAGGTGCTCCATGACTGGAAAAATGAAGTGATAATTGAAGAAGTTAGCCAAGAAAGCTCTCAGGATGCTGGGTACTTTTTACCGCACCGAAGAGTTTTTTTGAGGAAGAATCGACTACAGCAGTGAGGCCGGTGTTTAATGCTTCATGCAAATCGAAAAGAGGACTTTCACTCAACGACTGTCTGGAGAAGGGACCTAATCTATTAGAAGTAATTCCATCAATTTTGAACCCGTTCCGTTTAAACAGGATTGGCGTGATCTCAGACATAAAGAAGGCCTTTCTTCAAATGGCAGTCGCGGAAAGGGATCGAAACTTTTTGAAATTCCTGTGGTGGGAGAATTTTGCTGAGCGAACTCTTAAAATTTACCGCCACAAGCGGGTTGTTTTTGAGTTAACTGCAGTCCGTCTCTACTTGGAGCGGTATTGGATCTTCGGGATCGAAACTTTTTGAAATTCCTGTGGTGGGAGAATTTTGCTGAGGGAACTCTCAAAATTTACCGCCATAAACGGGTTGTTTTTGGAGTTAACTGCAGTCCGTTGCTACTTGTAGCGGTATTGGATCTTCATTTAAAAACTGTTCATGCTTCCGTGAAACCGCAGATAAACTGACAACATCTCTGTATGTGGACAACTGCGTCACTTCCGTGAACACAGAAGAAGAACTTAAACAATTTGTGGATGAGTCTAAGGAGCTATTGTTGCAAGGAAAATTTGACCTAAGAGGGTGGGAGTACACCAGGTTGACTCTGGAGGATGAAGTACCTAAAGTGACACCTGTTTTGGGTTTGTAGTGGGACCCCGTAGCTGATGTTTTGTCATGTAAAATGATGAAGTTGAATGACTCTGATGTTCTCATAAGGAGGACAGTTTTGTCAATGACTCAAAGTATTTTTGACCCTATTGGTTTTACTTGTCCGGTTTCCATTGTACCTAAGGTTTTACTACAGGAAAGTTGGAGAGAGAAAGTAAGTTGGGATAGTCCGTTAAGTGAAGACACCCAAATCAAATTCAATAAGTGGTTGAATGAGTTGTCCTCTGTTGCTGAAATTAAAGTGCCTAGAAGATTTTCTAGTTGTGAGGACAAATCGTCATGGAGTATGCATGTATTTTGTGATGCCAGTCAAGTGGCTTATGCAGCCGTTATTTTCTTAAGATCTTTCAATGGAAAAGAGTTTGAAGTGCGACTGGTCGCAGCAAAATCAAGGGTAGCCCCCTTAAAGAAAATAACGATGCCGAGACTGGAGTTATTAGCCTGCACTATAGGCTCACGTCTCGCTTTTTCTGTGAAAGAAAGTCCGAATCTGACGGACATCCCGGAGTACTATTCGAGTGACTCTTCTTCTGTGCTATGTTGGATAAGAAGAGAGGAAGCTTGGGGAGTGTTCGACACCAACAGAGTGAAAGAAATTAGATTATTATCTAATCCTAAGCGTTGGTTTCATCTACCAGGCACAGACAACCCAGCAGACTTACCTTCGAGAGGTTGCTCTACTTCGCAGCTGATTTCTTCTCGTTGGTGGGAGGGACCCGCTTGGTTAAAGTTGGAAGAGAACAGTTGGCCATCGCGCGCAGTAGAAATTAATGAAGAGGAGGTCAATGAAGAAAGAAAAAAAGCCTTGTTACGACTACTATGCTTGTCTCCCAGGAAAAGATTCTTTTCTCAGTATTCAAAAATCGTCAGAATGGTGGCCCGGATGCTGCGGTTCATCAACAATGCGAGAAAGGACGTAGAGCAGAATGTTGCTTCTGAATTGGATTGTTTTGAAATCTCAATGGCGGAGAGACGACTGTTGAGAATTGTTCAAGAAGAGAACTTTACTGAAAGGGACAACCAACAAACATTGGCCCTTTTCAAAGACCAGCTGGACCTCGTCAGGGTTAAGACAAAAATCACCAACAGAAAGGATGAATACGATTTCCGTACACCTGTTTTATTCCCATCAAATCACCCTCTGACTGAGGTGATAATCAGAGAACACCATTTGAGGGCTTCTTATGCTGGTGTCCAGATTTTACTCGCCATACTGTGGGAGCACTACTGGATACCAAAGGGAAGAAGAACAATTCGTAAAGTCGTCAGGAAATGTATACAATGTAGAAGATTCGAAATGAAAATATCAGTTCCTGAAATACCAGCCCTTCCAGAAGATCGTGTGAGAGATGCAGGTGTATTTGAAGTGGTAGGAGTCGATCTTGCTGGACTACTATTTCTAAAATCCAAAGGCAAGGCTTGGATTGTGATATTTACATGTGCAGTTGTTAGAGCAGTCCATTTTGAACTAGTAATGACTTTGTCGACTACAGGGTTTTTACTAGCCCTTAGGCGCTTCATAGCCCGACGAGGCAGGCCTCATGTGATCTATAGTGACAATGGGACAACATTGCTTGGGTTAACAAATTGTTCGGCAACACTGATTGGAAAAAAATAGGTGGGGAAACATCGGTTACTAGAATCGAGTGGAAGTTTAGTCCTCCAGCTCCTTGGTGGGGTGGATTCTGGGAGCGCATTGTGCAAATGGTCAAGAAACTATTAAGGTGTGTTTTAGGCAAGGCTATCTTGACATATGAGGAACTGTTGACTGTTATTGCTGATTGTGAATCTGTAATTAACTCCAGACCTCTCACCTACATTTCGGAAAGTCGTGATGCATTGGTACCTCTAACTCCGTCAATGTTTCTTCAGGACATTCCTGTGCTTGCTACTACAGATTTAGACAAACTAGATCAGGTCAGTCTCTCAAGAAGGTTTCAGTACCTTCAACAGCTGAGGAATGAACTGAGGAGAGGATTCCGCCTGGAATATCTGGGTAGCCTTCTGTGTTGTCCACCGGGCAAGGAGTCTGATCGGCATTGGAAAGTAGGAGATGTGGTCATCATTGGTAGTGATGACAAGAGAAGAATCACCGCCACTGGGGAGAGTGACAGCTGTATTTCCAGGTAAAGACAAATTGACCAGGGTAGTTGGGGGTGAAAACATCCCCAGAAGAACTCATCCGTCCTACGAGGCACCTTTATCCATTGGAGGTTGATGGTGGGAGTGAGGAGATGGACTTACCCAGTGATACGGTTCCTGAGACAGTCATCCTCGGCAGCCGCAACTTCACCAGGAGTGAAAGAAGAGTTAAAATACCTTCTCGCCTCTGTCTGTAAACATTGTGTTTTGATTGGTATCAAAAGGTTGGAGTATGTCATGTTTACACTATGAGTGATTGGCTGTTGTTATGATGATCTTTGGAAAAAAATATGGCTGATGGACTGTAATGTGTGAAATTGTATTTTCGTAATATAGTGTTTCTTTTATAGCAGTTGTGAGTGTTTATTATGTGATCAATTGATTATACCTATACCGGGTAGGCATAGGTCCCTAACACCTGTCTTACGCAAGGTACTTTCAGAGAATTCATAATTATGTGTAACAGATCATCCTAACATTTCTAAATGCGTTTTCTGGCGTGAAGCGTGAAGCAGTTCTGGCGTGGAGCCTGGTACGCAATTTTATTTTCACCAAGTTCAGCTGGCTGAAAGGACCTTCTTCCTCTGTATATAACAAGGTAGAGAAATACTGGCAAATATTTGAATGGATTAACCTATACATTTTAAAAAACCTCCATAAAACTTTCGGCTGGCTATCGTCGTAAGGCCAGTCTTGGGAAATGGAGCAGCCACATGGAATCCGTACCGAAGAGAGCTCATCTCGCCAGGAAGTAATCCGTGCTTGCCGCTTGACCGTTATCTTCATACCTTGGGCGTTCCGACTTTCTCCGAAGCTGCTGACTGACGGCAGCGGGTAGCACGTAAAGAGTGACAAAGGTTCGAGTGCAGTGACATCATGCGGAGGGTTTCAGAACTATGTCTACCACTGAACGCAATTTTAAAATTGAATGCGTTACGTCCTTAACTCCTCCATTTGCTGTCTCTTTCTTTTTACAATAAATTAGATGGCGAGACTACACCAGCCCCACACGTGTCAAGCAACGGAACTAGTGCAGTTGTGCGGAACTTTTGCACTTCTGAGAGATGAAATTAATAACACTTGCCTTGAAACAATCTAAAATCATACTTCATACAGTCCTTTGCGCTATTATAACTCATGCAATGGATACCTTGCATGCAAGGAAAATACGTCCCTGTTCACCAAACTTCTGAATGCGCTCCTGTTAGGAATTTCTTGGTCTCAAATACCAATCTGCCTCAGATATTTTTCGCATTCCTGGAACAATCTCGGCCTTATTATTATTATTATTATTATTATTATTATTATTATTATTATTATTATTATTATTATTATTATTATTATTATTATTATTGGATCACAGGGGTGTAAAAAGGTGCTGGGCTGAATGATGGGCAAGGAATTGACCAGAGCATAATTTAATGCACAGAATTTAGAATTTTTTCCTTCCTTCTTGTTTCTCTTATTCAAAATTTGGTAAATAGATTATCTGAATAAACAATAACAATATAATAATGAACTCATTATCTCCAGCAACAACGACTTATAGTCCAAAATCAGGTCCAAAAGTAGAGGGATGAGTATTATAGCTCTGAAACAGGCACACTATTTTATAAGAGTAAGTTTTCTCCATTAACTTCCATAGCCTAAGAGTCTGAGCTCCAAACTGTAATACAGTCCAGCCACTCAGAGGCATAAATTTCTTATAGCGCACAAGGTTATGCAATGGCAATCTTGTAATGACGTATTAACAGTCACTTCTGCTCAATTATTTCCAGTTTCTTTTTCGGAAATATAAATAGGGGCAATAAGTGCCCATACTATATGGCCATAATGTAAAAAGGAAAAGGTTGATGAACATCGGGTGAAAACAAAATGCAGGGAGGCGAAAATACAGCACTCCTTCTAGAAATCTCTTGAAACTTTAAGTGGGCTTATGGCAAACAGATACAGAGGCTAAGCCTATTTTGCGCCGGGGTGTCCAAATGATAAACATTAAATACCAAAAACTGTTTATAATTTTAGAGGATAAAAACTTTAGTCACTCCATACCGAGTTGAATGGTAATCAACAGAGGGTGATAACTCTTGTCCCTTTACATTACATATTTCCCAGTAGGGAATAAAGCAGAGTCCTTAGACTGGCGGAAATTTTACATTTAAACCAACTGGATTAGAAATGTACATGAAATTAAAGAGCTTTGAAAGGTTTCCCTCAAGCTACCTGCCGGAGCTATCACATGTTAAGAAAGTTCTACCATTACCTTGAGTTGTTGGGCCTTCCGAACGCCGATTTGCGACCCCTGCCGCTTTAGTATACGCCGCACATAATAAACTGGAGCCATAACAATGAAAATACGGCCTTGAAGCGCCCAGCGTTTATAGTATTTAGAGGGGAAGATCCAGAGCTCTTTACAGATAGGCTGGATGCTTGTACACACCCCAAATTTTATTTGGCTGGAGAAATTAACATTCACATAATTTATAATCGGTTGATAGTGCAGGAAATTGAGAGGGGAGGGGGGCAGAATTGTTGACAACCATGACACAAGTACAAAACAATCTTCAAAACTAAGGTTAGCCACCTCTGTAAGTTAGCTTTCTCTTTAGAAATAATTGTCCTTAATCCCGGCAGAGGTGGCAATTAGGCCGATGGTAGAGACATCTCATAGTTGAAAAACCAAGTGACTTGCATAACATTATTTCAAGTTCAATAACATAGGTGGCCTTATAGAAGGCACGCAGTTTATTTCTTTTTATGTAAGCTTTAGGTCGCACCGACACAGATAGGTCTTATGGCGACGATGCGACCAGAAAGGTCTAGGAATGGGAACGAAGCAGCCGTGGCCTTAATTAAGGTACAGCTCAAGCATTTGCGTGGTGTGTAAATGGGAAACCACGGAAAACAATCTTCAGGGCTGCCGACAGTGGGGTTCGAACCCACTATCTCCCGGATGTGTGCTAACAGCCGCGCACCCCTAACCGCATGGCCAACTCGCCCGGTACACGCAGTTTAACCGTACGGAGAAGTTTAACCCCGATACAGCCCGACACCCCCTAAGTTTTTAACACGGTATGAACAGCTTTGAAATCTTGAATCTTGTCATATAATTATTGAGAAAACATATAGTTGGATTATCACTCTATGGAGAATCCTTTCTTATTTATTTGTTGAACTAAGGTAGTTTAGAACTGTTTGCCAAGTAGTAGAAGTTCGGGCTGTTGCGCCCAGACACGATGGCAAGAGCGGCCGCCGCTGACGATGTCAGTATGGGGACGCCGAACCCACAAGGTACCCTGAGATACCATCCACCCATATATTGTGGGGAACAACCAAGGCGATGGTCCCAAAGTACCAAGTAGCATTGATCGGGCCAAGGGTAGAGTGGGCGGTCGGAGTCCAGCATCCAAGCCACTCCCAAGGATGATAGTCCCAAAGGAGTCAGTTTAGACCGAGCCTCGACCGTAACGAGCCGGGTCCATACCCCCCGCCCGGCATCTCACGCTGGTTGACACGACGTGGCCTCAGGTGAATGCAGGGCACTGTAACACTGAACATTGTGGCAACGGTAACTTACTCGCAGACAGTGTTACATGTAGTGCAGGTAAGGCTGGCGACTTTGAAGGACTAGTGCACGGAATTTCTGACACAGGTTTGGAGGCAGGGTTATTAATGGCAGAATGGTAATGAAATCAGGATTTAAACAAAAAATAAAAGTTAACTTAGGATGTAACTTAATTAAAGAAGGAGCTGCATATGGTAGGGGAAAGCTATAAGATAACATCTTGGTTATGTAGAGAGTGGGAGAAAGGAACGAATATAACGAAATTCTTAAATGTGGCCAGAGCTATATTTATAATGAAATTGAGGGAGTAACAGGGGTTGTGCAGATAATGTGGTTCGTGCTGAGGGAGAAAGGGGGAAGGCATTCTGCTCAGAGGAATCGATATCCGCCCTGAGCAAATGCGGGAAGGGTATCATGGTAATCATGATATCAGAAGAGGGGGCTGTAGTGTTAGGGGAAAGGGGGAGAGCACCTTGCCCTGTGGAAAGGTGATCCGCCTGGGGCAAAGGGAAACCCTGAGAAAATTAGGTAAGCGTTGAGAAAAGGGGAGGTTGAGTAGGTTTGAGGGTACTGTAAAGCTTAGATGGAAGTAAAAAAAAAGCGAGTTGACTGAGTGAACTAATGGACTTGGAATGGAGTACTGTCTGTTGGTGTGTAAATGAGGAGTGAAAAAAATGGATTGTTTGTGAGGAGGAAGTATAAAGAAGGTATATGTGATAGAATTGAGATAGATTAAGTGGGAATGTAGTTAAGGAGAAAATGTTGGCAGTATGGAAATTATGAAAGTAGGTTAAAAAAAAAATTTAATGGTGTAGATGCCTTGATGAAGGGTGTAAAATTGAGGTATTCTTGATGTTTATGTATTAAGTTTAATGTGTAATAGTAATTTAGATAGATTAAGGGGGACTGTAGTTAAGGAGAAAATGTTGGAAGTATAAAAATTAAGTCTAACAGTTTGAGACAAGTGTGGTGTTGTAGATTGTGAAGACTGAGTGAACTGATGGACTTGGAATGGAAACTGTCTGTTTGTGTGTAAGTGAAAAAAAATTGTTGATGTTTAAGTCTTAAGTTCAAGAAGGTGAGATGTAGTGGGCGGGAATAGTGCGAGAGAGGAGAAGGTGGCGTATCAAGGGAAGAGGGAGGGGTTGGGGCTTGACCCAACCCAAAGAAGCTAGGCTTTGGCATGTCTGCACGGCAAGAAAAGAAAAAGACGAGGGAAGGTAGTGAGCTGACAATGAACAGAGAAGGTGTGACGTATATAGCGGAAGTGTGTGACAAGCCATGTGATGGGTCTGGTTTCCGCCAAGCTGGCTTGGCACACATGGTAGGTAAGGAATACATTGTCAGCAGGTGTAGGTGAGAAATAAGATCAGTTCTTACGTGGCGAGGCTGGTCCCTGCGATCAACGGGTTGGTGGGCATGTATTCCATACCAGGGCTGACGCAGAGACCGGTCTACTATATTTTTTTCTAGGTGGTTGGTAGGAATAGGGGAATAGGGAAATAGGGTAATTTGTAGTGCGGTGCTTCCTGCACGTTTGCCGGCTATCCGCGTGCGTGTGGGAGGACACTGAGTAGATTTAGAGGTAAATAATTTAGCTAAGTAGTTTCAGGAGAGATGTAGTGCCTAGTGTTTGTTTGTTTGTTTGTTCTTTTTGTTTTTGGGTTTCGCTCTGTCTGTCTTTATTACCTGTAAAGCCGATGGTGTATTCTAGGGTGGGTAATAAAGATATGTATGTATGTATGTATGTAACTTAATTACATAAAATATTTCACAACTCACAGGGGCAGATGTCCTCCGTATTATAACTTGCTTATATAAAACTCAAACTAATAAGATGCTAAGGAAATAAATATAACTAAATCAGCTACATCATCACTTGGTGGCATATAATGAAAAATCAAAGGCCTCACACAGGTTTTACTTGATACATGTGTACCCCTAAAATCCTTTCATTTCCCGCGTTACTCACCAAAAGGGTCACAGGAGTAACGAAATAAAGGACAATGCAAGGTCCATGAAATCTTGGGGAAAGCCTGCCCGCGGGAACAAAATTTTTAACCAATACCTGATCTCCATTTTTTAAATTGTTCGGTTTTTGTCCACGGTTGTACCTCATATTTACTCTCTAGTGAGAGGCCTTAAGATTATTTCTAACTTTTCTCCATAAATCCCGGGTATTCTCTGGATCTGTTGTCTCTGGCATAAGTTCTTTGATCGACTACAAATTTGACAAAGGAGAATTTGGGACAAACTTAAACATAAGAGAAATTGGAGAAAACTTGGGGGACTCATGAACGACCGAGTTAAATGCTAATGATCACCAGTGTGAAAAAGTCTCCCAACGAGAGAGATCTTCAGGTGGAAAGCAATAAGAGTAGATCGAGGATTATTATTAACCAGCTCAGTTGTGGCTGTGGCTGTGGCTGTGGGTGGTACGCAGACATCGTGTCATGTGAGATAGATAGAAACAGAACTTAGAGGGGAACGCCTTACCGTTATCAGAAACAATATATTGTCAGGGTACAAAATATGACAAAACAGCACTGAGGCAGAAAATACTGGACTGAGCAGTGGCAAGCCTAGTAGGAAACAGCCATGAGAACCGTCTCAAACCATTCACCCACACACACGCGAATGAATTTATTCCCATTCCCTTTAGATTGAGGGAAGATTCCGACGTAATCGTAAGCGCGAGATGCTTGGTGTGAGTACAATAGTCGTAAATAGGTATACAACGTGGGCTTGCTAATCAAACAAGACTTTAATGCTTTGACCAGTTCCCTAATCTTGATATCGATACTCTTCCAGATAAACGTCTCGCTTATCTTCTATCTGGTTTCATGGATGCCTAGATGTCCCCCTAATGCGGTCTCTTGGTAATACTTGAAAATCATAGGTAATAGTACTGCTGGAACGAAAATTTTCATCATCTGATCGTGCCTCGAAGGGCAACACAGAACTCCATTGCTCAAAACATAAGAGACGATATATTCTCCAGAAGATATGGTTTTCATAATAGGAGCATGCACCAGATCTTCAAGTTGATATTTGGCTATATCGTGTAATAACAAAGAGGCATCAGTCAAAATGGCATTTATGCTAGGTGGTTTGAAAATAGAAGGCAAAGGTCTTTCCTCCCGATCAACAGAATTAGAATCGCCGGAAAACATTCGCCTTAAGGCACCTGCGACTACATTCTCGGACCCCCGAATGTGTCGCACGTCAAACTGAAAAGCTGAGATCCTAGTTGCTCGTCGGGCGATGTGCCCGGTACGAAGGGGCCTATGCAAAACCCAGATCAGTGCCTGATTGTTGATCTCGAATTCAAATTTAACGCGCTCAAGGTAAGACGGGATTTTTCTCAGGCGAATGGGACGGTCAGTCCTTTTAACTAGTATAGGGCTTATACAGTACTTGGCCTATAGCGGTGACAAGGTTCTTGACACATAGGCAATTGGCTGCCATCCGAGTTCATATTCCTGAAGAAAAAACGCCGCGATCGGAGATGAAGGGGCGTTGTCGGTAAAATTAACTTCCTGGGAAAATATGGCACTGCCTAGACCGAGGCGTTACACAGAGCTAATTTTAGATCCTCAAACGCAGCTTGCTGCGACGCCCCCAATTCAAACATTACACCTTTCCTGCAGAGAAGGTTTATGGCTGCCGTCCTACTAACGAAGGTTGGGAATTCACCTTGCTGATGAATCCGGCAACCCCTTTAGCATCTTTGGGAGTCTTAAGGTTACGGATTGCGTGAGTTCTGGAATAATAGACGGAAACTCCATCAGGTGACACAGTACACCCCTAGATGGACATAGATGGATTAGCAAAAGGTACCTTTGACAACTTGACTAAGGACCGCCGCGTCCGTAGGAAGCCAGAAAGGCACCCGATTGTATTCATACAGGTTCCATTCAGTAGCGAAAGAAGTCGTATACTTCGATTCTTCCGCCAGAGGTATCTCATTAAGATTTATGATGGTGAAGAACATAGCCTTACGAAAGCAAGGAAAACATGAATGCAAGTCGAGAAAGGGCACTGATTATAGAATTATCTTACGATTTAACGCCCTCTAATCAATTACTGGCCTGAAGCAGCCTTGAGGTTTCGGGACCAGAAAAATGGGTGAAGAATACGCTCACTTGGAGGGTGGAATGTTAACATCCCTCAGCATTTGGTCAATTATTTCCTTGAGGGCCTTCATTTTAGGTGCAGATAGACTGTATGGAGGAAATCGTACATGGACGGAATCCGAAAACTCGATCTTTTATTCAGTTAAGTCAGTAACACGGAGATTTTCCGAAAAACGTCGGAAAATGACTGACAATTTACGAATGCAATCAGCCCGAACATAAGGTAGATGGCTAAAGTCTAACGGCATCTCATTCTGGGTAAGCGAAATCACAGAAGTTGACACAGAAATACGTTTTAAAAGAGGTATATGGAAATTACTCCTAAATTAGAATATGCAGGATTTACTTTGAAGATCGAGCACGATACCGGAATGTGACATGAAATCTACCCCTAATATCACAGACATGACAATGTTTAGCAACAAATAACTTAAACTTCCGTGCCAATTTAGAAATACAAATTTTCGCCTGAATAAATCCAAAAATTTCTAGAGGAGAAGAGTTAGCCGAAACACATCTTGCAGAGTAAGAAACATATTCAGGAAATTTACAACAAAACTTTAATTTGGAATACCATTCTTCTGAAATAATGGAGATAACACTTCCGAAATCTAAAAGGGCAGTAATATGTTCAATGTTTATTTCAATTTTAAGGAATGGAACAAATCTCAAGTATCAGAGGCAACCTTGAGACACTATTTGGGACCTTCAAGATGGTCTTAGGTAGTCTTCCCTCCTCAGAACATATGATTCCAGACTAAATGGGGCTGAGCCTTGAGATGCAGATAGTGTCGAGCAGCTTGCAGCCTCGTCATTTTCTATTGCTCTGGTTAACAGAGGTAAAACCTGAAGTAGGACAAGAAGGTGTACTATTTGATTAGTTACAGTTATTAGCCAGGTGTGTGAATGGCCCGCGTTTAATACTTCCTTCAGAAGACGACCGCCCCATTTTTAGGTCCGTTAATTTTTAATAGAGGACACTTATTTCTTGGATGGTCCACCGACCCACACGCATAACACTTACGGGGTGAGAAGGTTCGGTGAGGTGGTGGCCGAGATGCTGATGGAATTCGAGCGACTCGCAGAGTAGCTGCATATTCAACTCCTTCCGGCGACACTGACATGGCCTCAAGTTCCGTAAACTTTTGCGGACGGGAATCGAAACACAAGAATGATCTATAAGATGGCGACATCCCTTCGACGATAGTTTGTACAATTTGGCCTTCAGAATAGTGCAATGCAAAAACTCTAGTAAAAACTTAATATCCTGTATAAAGTCCGCTGGGTTTTCATCTAGCCTCTGGACTCGGAAGTAGTATTTATGAATTTGGGAGGACAAGGTTCTTGCAGGGAATAAGTTTGCAAACAAGTGGGCATGCAAGGTTTCAATGGAACTCCTTTCCGATATCACATTAACAATATTATCTGATAGAACCCCAACAGTGGAAGGGTAACTGATCTGTAAGATTTGTGAATGTAAGAGGGAAAACACCAAGGCTTGATCCTGAAATCCCACTAGAAATCATAAAATGCTATTACGTCATTATTTGAGTTAATTGAAAATCTAGAAAACGTTTTGAGTAAATGGCTAAAGGATGGGGTAAGCTGCTAAAACCCGTAGATGTCATCGGAGGGGTAGCCGGGTTTTGAGGAGGATCTAAGCTACATTGCTAATGAAAAATGGCGGATAATTTTGTGGATTGCCAACGAATTTGTTCGGGTGGGGCAGAAGCTCGTTGTTGCTCGACTGATTCCGAACTGTCTGAGGATTCGTTCGGATCCTCTTCCGTATTGACATTTAATGGGGAAGCATAGTCACTCCTTCCACCCGCAGACCCAGACAACAATAGACTAACTTTATTAGACAGCTCAGACATACGTTAAGCTAAGATTTTTATACTTGAGTGTTGCTCACTGATTTTAAGAGAAAATAGATGCCCTACTCTATTAAAGACTGACAATAATTGGGAGAGAATAAATATGATCAATAAAGGAGGGAAGGGTCCGAAGAAAATGAATATTGACTATGCAAAATAGGTGGCGTATTTTAGCGAGCTGTTAGGAGGAAGGGACGATTGGGAGTGTAAGGGAAGAAAGCAGGTCACGTGGTCTAACGTGGAAGTAAGCATCCACGAACTAGATAGGGATATCACGATAGAAGAAGTTAAGGAGGTGATTTGAAATCTGAAGATAAAATCAGCGAGGGGGGCGGGAATGGTATTAGTAATGCATGCTGGAAACAAATGAGTAAATACGGTCAGATTGTAGAAGGAATTGTAAACCTATTCAACAGGATTTTCAAGGGAGCAAAAGTACCGAGGTATAGACCTGTTAGACTCATTGTGCAAAGTTTACACAGGTGTCTTAGCCAATAGACTAAGAGGTTGGACCGAAAACAACGGCATAATCTCTAAATTCCAGAGAGGTTTCAAGAGGGGGAGGCAAATGATACACTGTGCGTAAAAAAGGAAGCTTATTTCTAGCAGCAGTAGATTTTGAGAAAGCTTTCGACACGGTAAGCAGAAAGGCGTTAAAGAAAAACTAGGGAGTTTGGGAGTCTCTAGGAAAATGATACGTGCGATAGAGGCGCCGTTTCAAAGAGTATATAGTAGTGTCAAACCGAGAGAATGCAAGCAGGTCCTCAAACAAGGGTGTAAATTATCGCCTATATTATTTATACTATTTATAAATGATATACTGGAAGAGCATGGAGGGGCTGGGTGGACTGTACCGGCAGTGGGTAACATGGAGATCCCAGAACTGATTTTCGCAGATGATGTTCTGTTAAAGACGCTGACTAGGGGTGGACTGAAAAAAAGTCTGGATAAACTAGTAGATTATGCAAATAAGTGGTAGCTGAAAATTAACGATAATAAAACAAAGGTGATGATTTTAAGTAGAAGAAGGAGGGTAAAAAGGCAAGAGAATGGTGAATACAAGGGGCAAGAATAGAGGAAGTAGATAGATTAGAATATTTAGGAATGACAATGAACAGAAAAGGAGGTTGGGACGACCACATAAAGAAATACAAGCTAAGGGGGGTTGCAGCACTTGCAGCAATAAAAATTCTAGTCGCCAAATACCCAGGAGCAAGCTAATACTTAGAATACTACTAAAATCGCTGGTCCTAAGCAGAGCTTTATATGGGGTTGAATTGTGGGGATTAGAAGAAAAGGGACAGCCTGAATCAAATAATATACAAGTTCAGCAAAGCTTTTACGAGGCTACCAAAATGCACAGGTAATGTGGGGGCGCTAATCTAATGCGGGAGTTCATTGAGTTGGACTGTGTCAAAAGGGTGCTAAATTATTGGACTAGAATAAGACGAAAAAGGGCGGCAGGAATTATATAGATATGAACTGGAAGGAATATATGATGAGGGTTGGCTAGCAAAAATCAAAAGTTATGTTGAGGAATTGGGTATGGGATATATTTGGCGAAAGGGATGGAAGGGGAGCAGCATAAGAATGCAGCGGGCCCTAACAATGAGAATTAAGGACAGACAGACCCAGAAATTGCAAGTAATCAGCTTCATTTTCCGTATCAAAATGTAATCACTAAATTTTACACTATTGAGAATCTTCCATCGTTTTGATACTTTATTTTGCCTTTTGGCAATTTTTTTATTTATATGTTAACAGTACATCTTTCGTTCCTTGTTTAGGAACATCCTCAGCTGTTATAGTGGCTTAGGTGAATGGTTAAAATTTTAAAATACATAGATTTACAAATACATTGATTCACTTAAAAACTAAATACAGTGAATCAATGTATTTGTAAATCTATGTATTTCAAAATTTTAACCATTCACCTAAGCCACTATAACAGCTGAGGATGTTCCTAAACAAGGAACGAAACATGTACTGTAAACATATAAATAAAAAAATTGCCAAAAGGCGAAATAAAGTATCAAAACGGTGGAAGATTCTCAACAGTGTAAAATTTAGAGACCCAGAAATGTTTGGAAGAATGTAGGGAAAGGCCTTCGCTCAGCCTATTCTACAAGGTATACCAGTTCTCCAAATTAAGTATTAGATTTGCGGATGGAAGATTAAAGGGTAGGTTACTATGGTGGCTGATGGGGTTGCATAGAAACAAAGGGTGGAACAGGATCAGGAAGAGCTCTCAGTGTATACTATGTGAGTCCGAACAAGATGACTTACATTTTCTTTGTAGCTGTATAGGAATAGAGAAATTAAGGGCAAAACTCTTAAATGTTAAGCAGCAAAAAATGTGCAGACGAAGAGATGAACATAAAATTACTGTATGGATTGCAAATCAGTGGAGAAATGACAGTGGCCTGAATAAGTTTTTATGCGCAGTGAGAAAACAATGTCTCAGAGAAATACGAGGGAGTATATGATGTAATGGCATGGAATGTAAATAGTGAAGTAGTCAGCACAATCAGGTCAGTAAGAGATTGGCACTCAGTATTCTAGAGGCTAGGACAACGTCAGCATGCAGTAATATTTCCATTAGACATGCTGACAGGGTAGGAGGCAGAAGTAGGTTTACAGGGTTGCGACATCTTGCTCCTTGTTATCATTGTCTTAACTTTACGTCAACTATTTTATCCATCATGCCATTTTAATTTGTTTATTGTCATTGTTAGCTCATATGCTGTTTGCCGAAATGCCATGGCCGCTGGTACTCCGAGAAGGAGTTGTTCAAAGCCCTTATGGATATAGAATTTAATTTATTATACTTACTTATTTTACTTATTTATTTAATTTTTAATTATAACCCGATGTGAATAAGAACATGTATTGGTGAAAATCTGTTTGTTCAACAATAAAGATATACTCTATTATAGAAATTAAAGAGTCTAGCCTGAATACGTTTAAGCTGGTTACGAGAGGACTCACATCATTAAAGAAACTCAAAACAGAAGCGAGGTCTGCAATGTTAGTGGTGATCGTGGATAAAGCGTCACCAACTTCCTTCTCTCCATACACAGGAATACTAATAGATAAATCCAAAGAATATTTGACTCTAGATGCCTCTGTTACAACCGTACCACTAGACTGAAACTTTCTCACAATTAGTTCATAAACAAGTTCTTCCTTGCGCAAACACCAACGAGCCACAACTTCTCTAGGACCAGGCATGATGAAAGAATTTTGACAAAATTCGGAATAATTAGAACACCGAAAAATTTGTAGTGTTCTATTTCAAATTTTAAGTAATTCCGTCAGAAGGGGCTTTGTCCAGGCCCATGAACTACGCTCTGCTACCACTTGTTCCGGAAATATTGTGGATCACAGAGGTGTAAGAAGGTGCTGGGGTGAATGAGCGGACAAGGAATTGACCAGAGCATAATTTAATGCACTAAATTTTGAAATTTTATTCCTTACTTTTTATCTTATTCAAACTTTGGTACGTAAAAGATCAGAATAAACAATAACAATATAATAACGAGCTCGTTAGCTCCAACAACAACGACTTAAATTCCAAAATCTGGTACAAAAGTAGAGAGAGTTATCAGCATGATGATGTACGAGGGATGAGTATCATATAAACAGGTACACTATTTTATAAGAGCAGGTGTGCTTCACTAAATTCCATAGCCTAGAAATCTGAGCTACAAAATTTAATACAGTTCAACTTCTCAGAGGCATGAATTTCTTATTGCGCACACGGAAATACAATGGAGATCTTCAAATGAGGTAATTACAGTCACTTCTGCTCAACAGTTTTCATTTTCCTTTCCGGAAACATAAAGAGGGACAATTAGTGCCCATACTAAATGACCATAATGTAAAAAGAAGAAGGTTGGTAATGATCGGCTGAAAACTAAATGCAGGGGAGCAAAAACTCCGCTCCTTCTAGAAAACTCTTAAAATCATAAATGGGCTTATGGCCCGACGATACAGAGGCAAACACTATTCCACGCCAGGGCGACCAAATGATAATCTCTAAATACAAAAACAGAGTTAATAATTTTAGAGGATAAGAAACTTTAGTCATCCCATACCGAATTGAATGGGAGTCGACATAGGGTAATCACTCTTGTCCCCTTACGTTACATATTTCCCAGTGGTAAATGAAACAGATTCCTTAGACTAGCCGAAAATTTTACATTTAAACAACCGGGTTTAGAATTGAACATGAAATAAAAGAGCTTTGAAACATTGCCCTCAAGCTATCTGTCAGAGCTATCATGTGTTAAGAAAATTCTGCCATTACCTTGAGTTGCTGGGCCTTCCGAACGCCGGTCTGTGACCCCACTGCCACTTTAGTACACGCCGCACACAATAAACTGGAGCCATGGCAATGACAATACGGCCTTAAAGTGCTCGGCGTTTATAGTATATCAAGAGGAAGTTTCCAAAACTCTTGACAGATTGGCTGGATGCTTGTACACACCCCAATTTTAATTGGTTAGAGAAAATATTCACAAAATTTCTAATTGGTTGATAGATTCAGGCGATTGAGAGGGCAGATTTGGTGACAACCTTCACACAAGAACAAAACAATTTTCAAAACTAAGGTTAACTTTCCATTAAGAATGAATTGTCCTTAATCCAGGCAGAGGGGGCACTTAGGCTGATGGTAGAGGCATCTAATAATTGAAAACCTAAGTGTCTTGCATAACATTATTTCAAGTTCAATTTCATAGATGGCCTTATAGAAGGCACGCAGTTTAACTGGACGGAGAAGGTGAACTCCGGTACAATTATTATTGTTATTGTGTGTGTGTGTGTGTGTGTGTGTGTGTGTGTGTGTGATTACATCAGTGGCTTAGGTGACGTCTTCCCACCTGGAAAAGCTGAGGATCGAATCCACGGCGATACTAGGTAGTGATTTTCATCTAAAAATCACGCGCCATAGTGCCCTGAACCCCCGGCCTTAGTGGCTCCAGCGACTCAGATATAGCCAGCTGAAGAGATTACTTGTTGTCGGTAATGTTTAAGTCTGAATCATCTACTCAATAGGATACTTTCTTATTCGTCTTCTTCTTCCTCCCTTTCTCTTCCTCTTCCCCTTCTTGTTTCCTGGCCTTCTATGAGCCCGTAACGGACACTTCCGCGCTGGCACTTCCGATCCTCAGAGAGCAGGTAGGCAGGCAAAACGGAAGAAAAGACAAGTGGGCAAATGTCTTAAGGTCAAGGACAACGATGGCTAAGTGTTATCCATAGGGAGTGGGCCCAGGAGCTGTTGGCTTGAGTCACCGCAGGAAGATGAGCAGAGGGAAGATGGTGATCAGGGAAGTGTTAAAATGATTGGGCAGGGCAAGTGGAAAGGGAAACGTAAAGTACTTGATAAGAGGAAGGGGAGGGAGGAAGAAGTGACCGGGAGAGGAGGTGATCTAAAGATTGCGAGGTTGAGGCTCTGTTCAGGCACGTAGAGGAAAGGGAACAAGAGTGGAGTATTAAGGCAGATGCTGAGGAAAATAAAATTGCTGGAGGGATATAAGAAGACGGTGGTAGTTTTCAATGCAAGGCAAGCAGGAGGTTTGTGGGATCTGGTTGCTGCAGAGCGGAGGAATTTTGGGGAAGCGGAGATAGTTATCATTGGGATATTGTGCAGGAGAGGTAATGAAAGGAGTGTGACATGGGATGTAAATGAGACTACGGAATGTGTAAGCTGGGAGTGGAAAGTGAGATTTGCAGATCCTAATGGGTAGGTAGGAGATGGGGATTTGCGCTTAGATGGCCTTCACTTGAACCGCAATGGTAGACCTACGTATAAATTAGTAGGGTTTGTTCAGTAGAGAAATAGGGAGGTGCATTTAGGGAAACACGGTGGACTAGGGAGCGGTGATCAGAGGTGGATCCAGGATTCCATAAATTGGAGCGGAACATATTTTTGAAATATATACAACAGAAAACATGAGTTTACTTTGTGCAGTAAAGCGAGAATGGGGAACAGCACCAACATTTAGAATTCCATACATTTTCATGAATATTAAAATATTTAGGGTTATGAATGTTATAAGGCTATCAACATTCCGCTAAGTATTTACTGCTAAATATTTTCATAGATAAATAATACGAAGGAAAACACTTCCAACAATTGGCGAGTTCTCATTATGTTATATAATTAGATTACTGTAAACAGGAGGATGTAATAAGCTACCACTAGCAACTACGTATTACCATGTTTGGGTCATGTGTGCAGTTTATTCTCAATTAATTACAACAACAACAACAACAATAATAATAATAATAATAATAATAATAATAATAATAATAATAATAATAATAACGAGAGGAGAAATTTCAGACTCTTTCAAGATAAAGACAGGAGTTAGGCAGGGAGATGGGCTCTCGCCTCTGCTCATCAATTGTGTCCTTGAAAAAGTCATCCGTGAGTGGCGCAAGGAAGTTAACAACGATGGGCTCCAAAATGGTGTGAGATTGGGTTAAAAGAACAGGAAACTTTCAATTAATTGCTTAGCTTTTGCAGATGATCTAGCAATTTTCTCTGATTCTCTGAACATTACTACGAAGCAAATTAGTCACCTCAAGACACAGGCGGAAAAAGCAGGCCTCCAGATATCTTTGGAGTAAACGCAATTCATAACTAACATCTAGACAGCACCAAGAGAGCTAAAAGTAAACCAGGGGGCAATCAAACGGATATAAATGTTTAAATATATTGGCAAGTGGATAGAACCAAACATCTCTGAAAAAAGCTTTCGCGTCACGCATGAATAAAATGGAAATGGCTTATCAACTGACCAAAGACGTTTACAACAAAAAGTCGATATCCGTGAACGCAGACCAGAGGCTTTGTGCAGCGGAATACCTTGCTATGAACAATAAAGGCCTGATGGAAAAATTGGAAATTGAAGAGAGAAAGATCTTAAGGAAAATTCTTGGCCCAATTAAAGACAAATATGAACATAGACGTCGGCATAAGTATGAGCTGTATCCTCACGTCCAGAAGATCTCTGACGTCATGCGGAGAAGGAGAATCGCATTTCATGGTCACTTGCTAAGACTGAAACCCACACGATTATCGAACCAGATCTTTACCTATTTAAAAGAAAAGAAGACCCAGTGAACTTGTTCAAGGAGGTGGAAAGGAACCTGCAAGAGATGGGGATCACTTATGAACATGTACAAAGGCACAACCCACTCAGGAGGAAAAAAAAGGCCAAAGTTGAAGACGAGAAAGACGTGGACGGAAGAAAGACAAGAGCAACACCGGCGACGAATGAAGGAGCACTGGGCAAAGAACGTGATCCTCAGTTGGCCGATACGAACAAAGAAGTATGATGATGATAATAATTCAAGGTTCTTCCGTGATCCGGAGAGGGAAGTAAACGTGAGGGCAAGACGGCTGGAAAAATCAGGAACCAAAGCTTCAGTTTTGAAAAGTATGCTTACCGTTTTCCTTTTCTTCACTGATGAAAAATATGTCGAGAAAACAACAAGAGGAGAAATAGAGATTTATCAACAGATAACAAACGGACAAGTTAGAAGCTTAGTTAATTCGCATCCAAGGGAGAAAGGAATCCCATTTCACACAAGACTTTCATTCATTGGCATAAATAGTGAGACAATAGACTTTAAAAATAAAGTCCCCCATCAGAGTGAATATAGAAGGTTACTTTGTTCAAAAAGAAAGACGCAGAGGTTTCTAGAATAAAGTTACCAATTGGGGAATCGAACCCTCATATTCAAAGTCATATATCATATGGGTCCCGTACCCTCAACCACAATTCACAATTTATATTTTACAGTGTCGTGATGGGCCTCGAATTCACATGAGGTTAATGACTTCGCGTCAGAACACTTCTAGTTACATTTAGCAGAATTCTGCTCTTAAATGCTGGGGAGCCAGAAAATCCGCAGCCACACGGCCAAGAAGAGCCGAGAACCAAAATGAAATGGAGGCACTCCTAGTACAAGGCCCCGTCACACTAAGATAAGAAGATTACGAGTCCGAACAGAAGGGAAGAACATTCAGAATTTGAAAACCCAGTCACCGGACAATAAAGTGGATAAGAGAAACGAGGTTACGCACTCCTGCGTCCCTTTTAGGAGTTTTACATTAAGTCCGTAGCAAACTTACATTTTAAGTTCCAACACGTAGGGGAGAAACCATACATTTAATCTTGAGAAAACGCAGGTCGACCTGAAGGAGAACGCTAGAATCTCCCTTTTGCCATAAGTAAATAAAGTTCACATAACTTAGTTAGGTGATTGTTCTACTTTACCTTACGCCAGTTTAACGCGTTCGGCTCCCGAGGAGATCTCCTCAATTAACGTAGCACTTTGAAAGTTCCCGGCGAAGATTGACACTTTGAGGTTCAAACTCACAGCTATGTAAAGGAGGCTAGAAAATGACGTAATTAAAGAGTCTGGTTGGTGGAACATGACATCATAAGGCAGATAGCAGATTGGTTGATAAACTCAACAACATCTTAGGGTGATCATTTTCATTACCGTTCAATCCACTAGGTGGCACTTAGAAACAAGAGTGGTGACATCTTGTGAAGATACACTCAACTTTGTTAATATGGCAGGGTTCAAACAGACTTCGTTAGATTAAACTTCTGAAAGCTGATGAGCGGCAATTCAAACTCAGGAAGGGGTCGTACTACTGGCACTATAATAATTTAATACATTGGTCTTCATACATGACACCTGACTAACTTCATTAATTATTCTGCTCATCACTGACTAACCGCTTAGCGGTACTTGAAAAGTTATTTACTAGTGAACTTAGCCCCTGTTTAATATCTGTTTCCTTGTGATAATCTCAACACCATTTGAGATGGTTGAAATGTTAACTATTTCAACTCGAATGCTAGGAGCCTTGTCCGTATTCCATCATCTGCAGATCCTTTCTCTTTTTCAACAGCAATCATTCCTGCGCCACGTGAAGAAGCCTTATCTTCAGAATTTTGACCTGTTTTATCTTCTATTTCATGTTTTGGCCTTTTAAAATACTATTGAATTGAAACACTAGACAAATTTACGTTTGCTACTGATCGCAAAGAAATTAGTAAACTTTATGTTATTATTTGTGAGATAAACCTACTTTTGGAACACATTAACAGTGATTGCTAATGCAAGCTGCACTGTACCGTGCGGTCGCTAAGGTAATAATGCTGCCTGTCGTTGCCTATTGCCGTCAACAGCCAGGACAGGTCCAGCAGTTAAAATTCAAGGGATGTATGCTCATCCCTGGCGAACTTTTGAGTCAATCGTATGTAGGGCAGAAATAAAACTGTTAGCATAGCGTTTCACACCAGTTGAGTCAGCAAGTACCCAGGAGGTCATTGACCACTGCTAGTAAGGGTAGGGGCTAATGACCCGGGTCATTGACCCCTAGTTCAGTAGTACGACTATGGTGGTTCGCGGATTTTGCGTACGGAAGCATGCCTAACCTCACAGTCGCAATCGTGGACGGGCCAAACCTCACAGGGCCCAGCTTTACGGCCAGATGCCCATCTCTCCTCACAATTCATTTATAGGAAGGGGAGTTAGGGATTGGAATAACTTACCAAGGGAGACGTTCAATAAATTTCCAGTTTCTTTGAAATCATTTAGGAGAAGGTTAGGAAAGCAACAGATAAGGAATCTGCCACCTGGGCGACTGCCCTAAATGCAGATCAGTATTGATTGATTGATTGAATCACCACCTTGGAGGTGCCTAAACTTACAGGGCCCAACTTATCGGCCAGATGCCCTTATCTCCTCACAGTCACCATCTTGGAGGGACCTAAGTTCACAATGCCCAGTTTTGGAGGGGCCTAACTTCACAGGGCCCAGTCTTGCGGCCAGATGCCCTTCTCTCCTCACAGTCGCCATCTTGGAGGGCCCTAACTTCACAGGGCACAGTTTTGCGGCCAGATGCCCTTCCCTCCTCACATTCGTCGTCTTGGAGGGGTCTAACCTCACAGGGCCCAGTTTCACGGCCAGATGCCCTTCTCTCCTCACAGTCGCCATCTTGGAGGGCCCAAACTTCACAGGGCCCAGTTTCACGGCCAGGTGCCCTTCTCTCCTCACAGTCGTCAACTTGTTGGAGCCGAACCTCACAACGATATTTTGGTGGGAGGGCCCAGTTTTACGGTCTGATTCCCTTCTCTCCTCACAGTCGCCATCTTGAGGAGGTCTAACCTCACAGGGCCAAGTTTTACAGCCAGATTCCCTTCCCTCCTCACAATCGCCGTCTTGGAGCGGTCCAACATCACAGGGCCGAGTTTTACGGTTAATTGCCCTTCCCTCCTCATTTGACATAGTTTTACGCCTAGATGCCCTTCCCCCTCACAGTTGCCATTTTTCTTACAGAGCCCAGTTTTTCGGACAGATACGCTTCCCTACCCCTCGTGAGCAAGCCTAACTTCACAGTCACCATTTTGGCGGGTCAGGGCCCAGTTTCACAGTCAGATGCACTTCCATCCTCCCAGAGATTAAGCCTGATTTCCCAGTAGCCATTGTGAGAGGACAGGTTCCATTTTTACGGCCAGCTGCCCTTCCCTCGTCACCAGAATTATTTCTAGAGTAAGATGCCCTTCCTACCTCAGGATTTGCGCACGAGAGCAGGCCTAACCTTACAGTCGCAATTTTGGAGGCACAGGGCCCAATTTTAGGGTCAGATGCCTTTCCTCCTCACAGACGCGATTTTGAGGGGTCTATCCGGCCTCCTCATCTGTTGTAGTTTTACGGTTAGATGTCCCTCCCTCTTCACAGACGCCATTTTGCTTACATGGCCCAGTTATAAGTTAGGTGCCCTTCCCTCCTCACAGACACCATTTTTCTTACAGGGCCCAGTTATACGGTCAGATGCCCTTCCCTCCTCACAGACGTAATTTTTCTTACAGGGCCCAGTTATACGGTCAGATGCCCTTCCCTCCTCACAGACGTAATTTTTCTTACAGGGCCCGGTTATACGGTCAGATGCCCTTCCCCCTCACAGGCGGCACTTTGGAGGGCCTAAACTCACTACTCCTGATCTGGTCCAGTTATACGGTTAGATGCATTTCTTTCCTCGTCTGACGTCAGAGAGCGTTATCACCAAGCAAATGCTGGGGCTGTATCACTCAGCCTTTTGTCATTTTCGATGTTATATAAATAGTTCCATGAAAGCCATCATTACCTTTAGAAAGAATTAAAGATCATGTTAATACTACATTTAGCTTAAGTGCAGAAAGTGTAAATAGCAAAGAAGATACATTATCTTTAAACACATCATTTGGATCTAAAATATCCAATGAATTTTTTTTTTTAAATAAAACTTGTTATACGTGATGAAAAACATATATTAGTAGTTTCCCAATTAGAAACCATGGCAAAAAACTTTCTATTACTTCATAAAAATTCATAATCAAATCATGCTATGTGTGTGATGTAGTTTACGTGTTATATTAAACAATTACATATCGTTAAAACTAACAATACATGTATTGTTTTCTATACCATTGAAATAGTTCGTTGGTATATATTTTCAAGACCTAAATCGATAAGTGCATTAAATCTATTTGGTAAAATCACTTTAAAATCCTAACATGTACATAAAATTCCCTCACCAATTATTTTATATATTCTTTGAAGTGGAATAACACTAAATGCTTGTTTAATAGGAAGTTCGAAAAGTCTGCGCGTTTGTTTTCCTGCGGAACGACCGAGATAGTTAATTGCCTCCATTCTATAATAACATTTACTCTTTGTACCACGAGGTATACCCGCACGGTTCATTCCAATGAACCGCCTTGAAGAATTCCATCATCAGTATAAACTTGCAACATCTTGCACAAAATGTTCGGACTTTCCTCTACTCAGGTCTCTACCAAGAAAAACTTATGTTATGCCCTCCAGTGTGAAGAGGAGCGATTAAGACTACAAAGTAATTTGATATTTAAAATTTCATAAACTGAGTTGATTTGCCTTTCCTGTGTATCACAGTTGTCAACAGTTCGATCTCTTTCTTCAACTTCAAAATTGACCAATAGGGAAATTGTGTATGTGAATTTTTCCACCAAACTCGTCACCATTGGAAACTTTAGGCTTCCTTTTCGCTAAAGCTCGCATTTCAAAATTTATCTGGAAGGTTAAGTTATTTGTAATTCTAGAATTGTCTTGCCCTGTAATACTGGAGGCCGATTTTATGTCCCGTTCAGGTCATGTGCTCGACATTCAGAGTAAGATGTGCACATTCAAGTTTGCTAGTCACATTAATATCCCGTGTTTGAAATGTAATTCTGTGTCATTTGCATCTATTTCGCCTACCCAGAGTGAGATGTCGTTGGATCATAGGCATCTACCTGAGCACTAGACTGAAAGTATTAGAGGGTTGTGTCAGTTTTTCCTGACGTATTTTCAGATACCCTTGGCGTCAATGACCTTATCGAGTCCAAGATTCAACTAACTGATTCTATTCCAGTCAGGTTTGCTCTTTATAGGCTGTCCTCAATTAAAATGAAGGCTCTTATGGAAATCATTGAGCAGATGTTAAGGGATGGTATCATTCGACCCTTCAAGTTAGCGTATTCATCGGGCATTTTTCTTGTACCCAAACCTCAAGGTGGTTTCAGGCCTGTAGCTGATCACATGGCGTTGAACCGTAAGGTTCTTTTTACAATCTGTACCCCTTCTGAATGTTCATTCTTGTTTCTCATGGTTTAGCAAGGCTAAGTTCTTTACCATCTTAGATCTTAACCAGGCATGTAATCAAATACCTCTGGCAGAAGAATCCAAACACCTGATGGCTTTCGCCACGGATTGGAATCTGTATCAATACAACCGCGTCCATTTCGGGATCCACACGTGTGCAGCTGTCCTTGCTAGACAGCTGGAGAGGGTCTTCTCCGATATCAAATTCGAATATCTGAATCATTACCTCGATGATGTCAGTGACCTCCGAAGAGCACTTAGATCATCTGACGGAAGTCCTCAATCGCCTTCGGAAGGCTGGGTTGACTGTTAAATTTTCTAAGGTAGCTTTTGCTAAGCCTTCTATGTCGTTCTTACGGCATACTGTGTCGTCCGATGGTGTTTCTATTGACCATTCCAGAACACTGTCTATTCGTGACCTCAAGCCTCCGAAGTACATCAAGGGAATCGCTAGTTTCATAGGCATGGTGTATTTCTTCAGGAAATGTAATCCTAACTTTACTAATAGGGTGGTGCCCCTGAACTTATTTCGCAAGAAAGGTGTAAAATTTGAATGGGGACCGTCGCAGCCAGCCGCTTTTGAAGACCTTAAATTAGCTCATTGTAACGTCCCTGTACAAGCCATGCCCGATTTCTCTAAGAAATTCATTGTCCAAAGTAATGCCTGTTCATCTGCTGTGGCTCCTGTCCTTCCTCAGGAAACGGAACTCGGAAGGCAGCCCATCGTCTATGCGTCTAGATCCTTATCGGCTCAAGAAGCAAAGTATTCTATATATGAATTAGAGGGTTTGGTAGTCTTGTTTGTTCTGGAGAAGTTCCGCCTTCATCTGGAACATGTCAAATTTGAATTAGCCTTAAGGTGGGTTTTAGCAAGGCGTCGTAGTACTGGACGTAACGCCCGTTGGGCTATCATGATCCCAGCTTTCCCATATCATGTACGACACATTAGGGGATCAGAAAAACTAGTTGCTGATGGACTAAGTCGCATGTTTTCTAGTGATATTGAGACCAGTGAACAGGAAGTTAGTCCTTCTCTTTCTATGCCCATACCTCCTAGTATCACTGTTATTTTGACGGATACGCCTACGCTGTTTCGTGACACAGAATTATCAATGAGAAGATCCCGTGCTGGCTCCGATAATGGAAACCCTTTCTTCTGGGGAACATGCTGTCCCTTATATATTGAGGAACGGGGTTTTGTGTTGCCCTTCGAGGCATGATCTGAAGATGAAAGTTGTGGTTCCAACCTTTCTTGTGCCAATGATCTTCAAATACTATCATGAGACCCCATTAGGGATCAAAGGGGCACGGGAATAAATTTATTATTGTAATGTGCAGACGGCTTTACTAGATTTTCATGGTTGTTCCCCACTAAGCTGACTACCGTTTAGCCTATCATTTCTTGTCATAATACTACCTTTGCTTCTTTTGGTCCCTGTCAAAATATAGTTTCTGATAATGCAAAGGCTTTCACATCTAACCTATTCCGGAAATACTGTTTCAGTCCGTCCATATCCCATGCAACAAATTCCGCTTATTGCCCTCAACCATCTCTGGCTGAGGGGATCAATCGTAATCTTCGAACTTTGTTGATCGCTTTTCTTCATGGAGATCATTCCAAGTGGGATACTTCTCTGCATTGGTTATGTTTTGCTTCAAATTCGGCAGTTCATGAGTCCCACAAGTTCATTCCCGCCTCTCTCATGTTTAAATTTGTTCCGAACACGCCGCTGGCTATTCTTTGGTCACTCAATGACATATTACCAGAGACAATAGGTCCTGATAATATCAGAGACCTACGGAAGAAGGCTAAAAGTAATCTGAAGGCTTCTCATGAAAAGGTTAGAGAGAGATATGATTGTGGACGTGGGCCCACCAATTCAAAGTTTGGAGACCTAGTTATGGTTAAAAATTTCGTACCTGCAGGCAAGCTTGCCCTCAGATTTCATGGACCTTGTATTATTTTGGACTTCTTAACTCCTGTCATTCTTTTGGTCAGTAACCCAGCCATTGAGAGAGTGTTTAGAGTTCACTTTCGCAGATTAAACCGGTATAATCGTTTGTTTTTCAGTATAGGCCAGTATCTCATGGCAGTAAGAAATCAGTTATATTTCTTCGGCGTCAGTTCTGTAAAAAAAAATTTAAAAATATCAATTTGTTAGGTATATGGGGAGGCCTTCTACCCCTCCCATATCCACCTAAGGGCAGTATCTTGCTGCTAGTCACACTTGCAGCCCGCCTTATCTGAAACTGCAACTTAGAAAAATACACAACTCTCGCTCTCCACAAAAACAATTCCTGTCGCCAAATAAATGACCGTTTCAGTCCCCTCTCTTTCATCTGCGGCCGTGCCTCAACATCTGGCGAGGGACGCCGGCGTGGGGTAAGGGCCCACTCTGCTCTGGCCCCGTCTCCTGCATAACGGCGTACTGGAACACCATCCTTTCCCGCGAGGGATGTGGTGCGGTAACTCAACCGCCTGCCCATCTTGAAACAGTGTAACTATATTTGGTCTGTGGCGACCAACACCATGGCTACCCCTCTCAAGGTAGCGGGAGAGATGTATCGGAGAGTACTTGGGGGATCCGGGCGACCCAACTTGGGCACCGGCTGCGGCGGCTGCTCTTGCCGTCAAAACTTGAACTGTATATCTTACACTGGTACGGCTGAAAGAAGACTTCAAGACTTGTTTTTAACGTAATTTCTTAAAAATGAACTTTTTCAAGAAAATTTCTGTCTGTGAAATACAACTTGATATTCTTTATTCTAACCAGCGAAATGTCAAACTTTAACTGCGAGGAGAGACTATAAGGGAAATGAAGCGTCTTGAAGAATGCCATCTGATATATGAATGTCGCAACTACTAGCGCAAGAAGTTTGGACTTTTCTCTACAGATATCTCTGCCAAAAAACGTATGTTATGCACTCTAGTGTGAAGAGGAACTATTCAAATCCTAAAGTAATTTTTATTTTGAGGTTTCCTAAACTGTGTTGATTATGCTTTGTTTTGGGTGTATTACAGCATGCAACACCTCTATCTCTGTCCACTACAAATATCAAACTAATATAAGATTTCGTATATTTTCCTTTTAGCCAATAATCTCAATCTTGTACCTTTTTGATTATCCAATAAACTTTGGAAATGTGTTGAGCCTTAGCCCAGAGCTCTCTAGAACCTTTCTCTCGGATATAAAATCTGGTACCTTTTCGAGCTACCTTGCCTTATTGATCGTCCAGTCTACTGAGTGTGTGTTAGTAGATGAGGCGGCGGCGTCTCGCCCTTCATCGAGTATTCCAGCAGATTAACGTAATGGCAGCCCTTTAATAACTATGTGATAGCCTCTGAAAGCTAACTCGAGGGGAGGGTTTCCTATCTTTAAAAATGTAACATTAAATTTTCAGTCTTCTAAAATGTAAATATCTACGTATAATGTACATTTTAAACAAGCCGAAAAGCACTTAGTTAAAATTTGGGACTAGAGAGAGTGACACCTCTTGAGTCCCTATCAACTTGACTTAGAGGTGACTATGACTTTGTAACCGTTTTCTGTCTGTAGCTTTCGTAACTTTAATTTTCTCCATCTGGTCACCTCAGTAGTATAGGCTTAGCCTCTGTAACTTCGGGCCGAAGTCCAAACAGGGTTTTAATACTTTTAGTGGTATTGGTATTGGTATTTATTGATGAACAACACAGGCGTTTAGCCCCAATACATGTTCACAATAGAGTCTTACCTAAGCCACCCTATAACTAAAGAAATAGCTGAAAAAAATAAACAAATAATATAATAATAATAATAATAACAATAATAATAATAATAATATAATAAAATAATGATAATAATCATAATAATAAAGTAATAATAATATTAATAATCAACTGGCCAACGGTAGATTCCCTCTATGAACCGTTTGCCTTACTTGCAGTAAATAATAAACTTAATATATCACATATGTGATCCCGGAGCAAGACTACACCTTCCACCAACTGTCCTTTCTTACTCAGCACATTCCCACACCGTCATTGTTTTTCTGTTGACTTACTCTGCTTTGGTGTGCTCAGGCCAACCATGCCTATGTTTACCTTCAGCCTATTGTTCCCTGACCTACTCCAAAATAAACTACCACAGCAACATTACACGATTGCATACCAAACCAGCCAAAATAACAACAATATTCCGTCATTACATTCCAATCCACCATACCGCAACTTTTACAAAACCTCGGTAATATTGCTTCATTTCATATCATTCCGTCATAACACTCCATAATAACATTAAAATTTCGGCAATCATATACTAACACCTCTCCAACAACATATTTCTTCGTCCCTTCTGCACAAACAAACCAAAATTTACAAAATGATAATAAATCATCTCTCTCCAACTCTAAAAATTCAATACTCATACCAGACACAATACCACCTCCCAACTCCTACGAATTCAGCCGTAAATAAACCATCTCAATACCAAACCATACATCACCTCATAACCACATTTCCAACACCTCATTTCTATATATACCACTTCTACTTCTCCGACAATTACACTCACCTTCTGCCTTCCACTATCTTATATCACCACTTCCAACTTCTCTAATTACAATCTAATTAACAGACATATAACATATCATAACTTATTCAATTTACCATACACTCATACTCCTCCTATTACCCATCATAATTACCTACCGAAAACTCCATCTTCCACCAAACCAAAATTTACAAATAGCCAAATTACATTACTACAACTTCATACTTTTCCAACACCACATTTCAACATCTACAAATACCACCCACTCATATACCATCATCACATTCAATACAACTTACTCATGAGTACACCACCACTTCTCCATCCCTTTCCAACACCACATTTCAACATTTACCACCTCTACTTCCAACACCACATTTCAGCCCTAGCACACACTCGTCATCACAACATTTAATAACTTACTTAAACCATCTCAATACACATAATAGCAAACCATACATCACCTAATCATAAATACTAAGCTTTCAGCCCTAACACACACTCGTCTGCCATCACTCCGCATTTATACCAGTCACCAATACAATACAAAATGATAATAAACTCACCTGTTTCCAGCTCCAAAAATTAAATAGCCATCACACCACATTTCAACCCTATAACATATCATAACTTATTTCCAACACCACACTTCACCATCTTATACCACCACTTCTCCCACACCACATTTCAACCCTATAACATATCATAATTTGCTCAATTTGCCATACACTCATATTCATCCTATTACCCATCATAATTACCTCCCGAAAACTCCATCTTCCACCGAACCAAAATTTACAAATAGCCAAATTACAACACTTATCCAACACCACATTTAGCATCACTCCTCCAGCTCCAAATATCAACAAACTGCCATCCACCATATTATACCACCACTTCTCCAACACCACCTTTCAACCCTTTAACATATCATAACTTGTATACCACTTCTCCATCACAACACTTCAGCCTCCACACCCTTAATTACTTACTTACTCACTATATTATTGTTTTTTTACTACCTGTAACAAAACCCTCATTACTTTTCCTAGCTCTCATCATGTCCGTATATCTTCTATCTCTCCCTGCGCTCACACTCAAATTCTGTGCGAGGTACTCACGGGTTAACTTTGGTCTTACTTTTATACCCTGATCTTGTCTAACTACACCACTACACCCAGCTCTCTCAGCTTCTTGTTGCTCACTCTCCTTTCCCTCATTACCCCTTTTTTCTTCAGCCTCTCTCCTGCATTGTCCGTCCATTGCTCTTTCCTTACCGTTGTTCATACTTCCACTTAGCACCTCGCTCTGTCTCTCTCGACACTTTTCAGTACTACTTCCTATAATTACACTTACACTGTTACTTCTTGTATTTTGCCTATCCTCTCCACTACTCGCTGCACTGCTCCCTTCTTCTTCAGCCCGCTTTGACTTCATCTCTAAGTCCATACTAATACTGATATCACTCCTCACTTCCCTACCTTTCGTTGCACTACTCACTTTTTCTTCGTCTTCTTTTATCCTCCTGTCTAAATCAATCAGTCCATTTACAGTCCAGATTTTCTTCCAATTTCTGCCTGCTACCACTAGCTCTTGCCCTTTAATAGTCGCTCTCAAACCTTGATTTATTGCACGAATCTTGTGTTTTCTAAGTATTTTCTCGTTCCTAATCGTCTCCCATCCAACGTCTCTCTTGATCCATATTTTCTCTCTCTGCATATTACTCGCACTTCTTACCACAGCATCAGCCATCAACGTAGAAAACAGTTCTAGTTTGATAGGCCTTTTGCCCCTAATTTTTCCCACCCTCTGCACATCATCTATATCTACTTCACTAAAATTAAGTTTCAACTTCCCCTGTATTAAGTCCACAACTTTGTAAGTTGTCAGTACTTTGTCTTCTCTCAACTCTTCCGGCACACCATAGATAAATAAGCACTTCTTTCTTCGATATAAAGTATTGGCTTCCACTTCTATTTTCAGCTTCAAGTTCTCCTTTTCTATTCGTCCTATTTTTTCCCTTAATGCTGCCACTTCTCCGGTGTTATGTCTCACTTGTGCTGTTATGTCTTCCGTTTTTTCTCTTAACCATACCTCCATTTTTTCAAATTCCCTGGTTTGTTCCTTAATCATATTTCTAATTTGCTCAAAAGGGCCAGCTTCTTCCACCACCTCTTTTACGGCTCTTTTGAATGCGTCCATATTTTCCCTTTCTTCATTTCTACTAGGGGTCGGACCTGGGTTCAATTCGACCCCCCCAATACATAGCAAAATTATAATCACCGCCGCTGATAGCAGTAATTCACCTTTTCTCTCCAAATCCATATAACACCTTCCTAATTTCATTTCTTCCTTCTTCATTCTTCCCTGCCATCTTCCTACCGTCGCCCTGTACTGCTCTATACTAATCATTGTCGGCACACTTCTCCACAACCTTCCAGCTCTCGGCACTTTCACCCACACCTCCCACTCCAGGGACCCTCCGCTCAACGCGACCTCACTCGTCCGTGGCTTAGGCAAGACTGAATACTTTTAGTGCAAATTTCAAGGAGTGCAAGTGTACGCCTACACATCATTTTGATTTTTGGACCAGTAACTTTAATCTGTGTTTTTTCTCCCACCAAGTTCCGCTAGAATGGGTATTCTCCACTTCTGTAAAATTGATTATTTATGTTAAGATGTTAGACTCTTGAGTGTTTAAGACAGTGAATACGGTTTGAATTGTAAAATGTAGGTTGTACCTCGAGAGGCCTGGAAAGTGTTAATTTGATTGGGCAAAGATGCTCTGGTTGTAAATGTAAAAGTTGCAGTTTGTCTTGAGAAGACAGTAAGGATATAAGGTTCGGAGCGCAGCCTCCTAGATAAATTCATAGAGCATAGATGTTCTTTCTATTCTTGTAGAGGTGTTAGTGTAAATATTGAATGGTGCCTTTTGGAAGGCTGTAGCGTTGTAGAGTAAAAGGTGCTCTCGGAAGATTGTACGTTGTGAGTACTCTGTAAATGAAATTGGGAGACCTGTCTCCTTGACCACTGAGTGGATGGAGCAACAGTGCTCAAGTAACATTTGTAAAATTGGGAGCTGTAAGCTCGCATTTTTAATTAGCAATTTTGGTTGATTTTTCTGAATTTTCCCATCTTGTATCTAAGCTAACGAGCTAGTTCTGTACCTGAAATCTTGCTCCGTTGGTGAGCGGCCTTGTTTCCTCTCTGTCTACCACGGTATCCCAGTAACAGGAATAAATGGTGAAAAAATGTACTTTATCTATGATGCCCCTCACTTGACTAAATCACTCAAAATCTATCTAAAGAAGTATGATTTATATGTAAGAGAGGAAAGTTTTAGCTAGTCTCATACTGAAGAATTTTATAACAAAGATTCAACCATTGTTCCCAGACTAGCCCGAAACTTAACAAGACAATGTATTTCTCTTCCCCCTTTTTCACCAATGAGAGTGTGTTTAGCTGTTCAGACTGTGAGTCAATCTGTTGCTTGTGGCATAAAGGTGCGTGTTCAGTTTAATTCACTGCCACTCTCTGCAGCTATTAGAGCTGATTTAATTGAAATATGTGACATACTATTTGACATCTTCAATTCCTCAAAATGTAGTACCACAGGCCCTAAGCAGTATTGAAAACACCTTTGCAGTAATTATAATAATTTAGGAAAATTGGTAGAAATTGAAAATATCTAAGGCAGATCATTGTGTTAAACAGTGGTGGTATCAATGTTGGGTAGATAATGTCACTGCTCTTAATATTTTGTGGTCAGAATTATTGGAGCAATAGATTTTCAATTTCTATTCACTAGAAGACAGGCACAGGATTGTCTGGAAAATCCATTTCCCATTTTCAGGGATAAAGAGGGCAATAATATCGCTCCAGATGCATCTAATTTTCACAGTGCATTAAGAACTGTTAGATGAATAACTTACTATCCCCTTCACACGATAGCAATTGTGAGGCTGATGTTGCAGTATCCCTAACCAAACACAATAATTTAAACTAAGTTACACTGTGAATGTAAGATTAAATATTAGTGATAAGAGACCCAATTGTAATGATGAAACTGAGATCGTCGACTGTAATGTGCAAACCACACAGGCAAATGCAGACAATTATGTCATTGGTTGGGCACTCAAGATATCGAAGACAAGTTAGTGAAGACCTTCATGAATGAATATGTTAGTGTAGAAGGTGTTTGTGACAACTGTTATTCCTTGTTGGCCCATAAATACATTACAGTCCTCAATAAAGCTTTTGTAAATAAAACAAAGGGTTTCTACACATCTCAGTAGATAAAGAAAATGCCAAATTTCAGAAAGTAACGCATATGTAATTTCATATCCAAGTGCATTGGGATGTACATAAGATGGTATATATATAATTATGGTATGTGCATGGTTGTCAGTATATATGGTTGCCTGGCCTGAAGTTGTATGCAAATTGTTACAGAAATTTGTCATGACTAATCTTCAATTTGTAGAAAATAGCATGTGAACGGAAGAATAATTTATTTTTGAATGAATATGACATGGTATGTAAAAATTGTAGACAGTAGACTATCACATGAAAAATCCACTAGTTTTGGTCTAGGTGTAGGCCTAAAACGGAAGTTACTTTTCATGCCTCAGGGTATTTCGTGACTACTAAAATGTTAAAACCGCAGATTCCATAATTCGTCTAAAATTTAAAACCAATATATTTTCATGTGCAGGTGAAATTTCGAGGCCTCTGCTTCAGGTATTATGTCATAGCAGCCACAAGGAGCAGTCGACTGCGAGCCGCTAGATAGTGGTAGTGGCTGCACTTTGGAGAGTGTTTCTGCTATTATATTTATAACCTACTTGGTGTGGCCATGTAATGCGTACAGAGGGCACTTCACATCACACCGTCTGTAAACAGGCCACGTGGTCGGTCCTAGAAACACTTTCAAGAAGACACGAGGGACGTTCATCTTGTTTCGAATGATGCTCTTATAGAACCAAGTGAAGATTCGCTTGAAAAAAACAGCAGACCCTGCTCCATTGCGGGACAAGCACTAACAGGTATTACTTGCCCATGAAGTGTTCTGTAACAATCAGGATGTAACAATACAGTAAACTGTGCTCTGGTCCGACATCAGTACCGTTAACACGTAGTAATACGACCTTGTGTCATGAGCACGAATATCTTACTTATAGAGTAGGCAAGTAATTGAATTACTTGTAACGACTACTGTCTTAGTAACTTTTACTCTATGTTACTTCTGAAAATAAAATTGTAATCGATACATTGTAGTAATCGATCTACATCGCATCGGGAGCTTGGTAACTTTGGAGCCTCAACACTGGTTCATTAAGTCACAATTTGTTCAGATTTAGTTAATCGTGAGACGGTGGTGGTGATTATTGTTCTAAGACGAAGTACAACTGGATAACCATCCTCTATTAACACTAATCAGAGGGAAAATGGAGGATAAGTGAAGGTATCGGCAAGAGAGAGGGAGAACGCTCAAACCGTGGAGGAGCCTTATACCAGACTCACCTAGCGGAACCATGGTCACCAAACGACACTCCCCAGTTGACAGTCCTTGGTCTCCCTTAAAGTCACCTCATACAGCCCCCACGTCGTGGAGAATGGAGCCGGAATAAACACGTGACAGTGAACGGGTTAAGGCACTTCCACTCCCCTATTTGAATAAGTTACCCTGAAAACTCGTAAGTGACACTCTAATTTCTCTCGGGAACTATCATTTTGAACGTCTGTTTAGTCTAACGCAGTGCTGATAGCCACTGAATGTCCTTGTACTAAAAGGTACAAAATAGACAAATGAACTACCTTCTGGCATACCCATGTAAAAAACTCAGTGGTTCTCTGAAGACTCGCGTTCTACGATTATTGTAGCTTTACTGATTACATTTAGAAATTAATTTCTGCTCGGGTAACTAATTGAGCTCGATCACTTTTATTTTGCACTTTTCCCATCACAGCTTAGTTACAGCATGACTAAAATATTTCCACAGAGCTAGTGACCACATAACTGTCGGGAGAAAGTGGGATCGAACCCCACCTCAGCAAATCTGAATATTGATTTCTGTGGTTTCCTAATTCCACACCAAGCAAACTAAGGCCAGAGTAACTTCCCTCGCTATCTCATTGTCACCGTAAGACCTGTCCACATCTAATAGTGAACCTGCCACCTGGTGACTGCCCTAAATGCAGATCAGTGGCGACTGACTGAAGGTTGCACCCTCCTGTTCCAATACCACGGTTATTCATAAACGCATCAAGGAATCAAATGCGGCGTTTCTTGGGGGAAGATACGCAAAGGATTTGTTGGAAGTAAGAGCTAAAATGTTTAGATAGAAATGCATAATATCGCATAGTGCAACTAGTGACCTACTGAAGTTTCTTATGGGATCAATAGTTTCTTTGTAGCGACAGGCCTCTTATGTCATTGGGCGTTCTCCCCTGTGCATAGCTCAGTATGACAGCCCTCAGCTCCCTCCTTTCAACCTGTGTTATGTTCAAACCCATTCTGCCATTTCAATGAAACTACGGCAGCATAACATTTAGCTTGGGTTCGATTCCATTTAAGTGGTTAAAAAGTTATATGCGGCTCAATTGGGGGGTGCACCTCAAATTAGCTGCACTAATTCAGGGTGAGGACGCGAGTTTACTGAGCCAACAGCTTTTCAAACCAAATATTCAATGCAAAATATATTTTTATCGTCATAAGTTAATTGAGATCATTCATTATTATTTTGATAAATACTATGTAATTAATATCAAAATATGGTTTCTAATTTCAAGCCTGATTTTATACCCTTGTAAAATCACATTTCAAGCACTGGGATAAGTGGATCATTAGTCTGCCTTATTCACCGCTGACACAATCACTTGCATCGATTCTCACTTTCACCCCTGTTTAAAAAGTAATTCAGATACTTCTGCAGGGATCAATGCAGGAACTACTGAAAGCGTAAATGTAGTGGTGAAGAGGGAAAACATGAACATTTTAAGATGACTGATGTGCTTGTCATTTGTTTGATGGGAAAATTACGTACATTACTTCAAGTTTCCCATCTGTGCCACATCTGAAGGCCACCTACCTAAGTGAGATCAAGCTACATATTTCATTGCCAGCGTTTTCAACGCTAACGTTCCTCGAGGTCACATACCTGGATGATCTATGGTGCTGACTATCCACACTGTCCTCAGCCTGTAGAGCGGCTTCAACCACTTAATTCGACGATACTGTTTATTACTCTACTCAACTCCCAATTAGAGAGCGGCATATGGTCTGCACCCCTCGGAAACAAACGAGGCAGAGAGCTGCTAATTTAATCACAAGGAAGATGGTTCTGGGGCGAACACTAACTCATATTTAACAGTTTTATTACCTTGAAACAATTTATTTACATTGGTACAAGCCTTAGCATAGAATACCATTCGCTTCTAGGCAACGACACAACACAGAGTTCTTTGTTACCGGCAGGATCCCTCACTGTTGTAGCACTGAACCTCCTGAGAGGAGGAAGGGCTCTTCCTCACCTCAAAGACGCAGGTAAGGATCGTACTACGGATAGAGGGAGACACAGTAGATTACTGTTGTGTGTCCAAGTAACTTACTTATTCAATGAGCACTGCTCTAGGAAGCGTACCACCTCATGGTGCCTTCCCCTCCTCCGTGTGGAAAGGATTAGGTACATCACCACCTCCACGTGGCCCTGTATGGCTGACAAGGAAAGTGCAGGCACTCCTTGTCTGTGGGTACCAATGTTCACATCAATGACACTCCTTCCAAAGAACAGTCCTCTCGACCTCGATTTTCTCCTTTCCTACCAGTGCCTCCACAGCATGCAGCTGTCCCCTTCTTCAGCATGGTTCAAATCGGTACGTTTCCAATCCACACAGGGATTCCTTTCAAGAAAGAAATTCACCACATTGATATATCCCTGATCAGCGGACCAATATAGAATTTGCTGAAGGATTTCGTGACCTGGTTCGTACTGGACGAGCAGTTCCCGCCACCGTGGACCTTCCTCTCTTTTCCGCCAATCCTCTCTCTCGGGAGAGGAGGTTTCTCTCTCATCTCGCAAGCAAGCTCTCTCTTCTCAACAACCTTCTCTTTGTCCTTACATGCTCTTTCCTTTTCCTCCTCTCTCTTCTTACATTCTCTCCCCAACTCCTCTTCTCTCTCCTTACGCGCTTTCTCCACATCCTTTGCTTTCTTCTCAAATGCCTCCTCCCTCTGTTCTATCACCATCTCCCTCTTTTTCAGCACATCTTCCCATGAACTCGTGCTGTTCTCTGTCTCCCTAGGGGTTCTCACCAATTCTTCCACCACTCTGGTGTCATCTTCCAGCTGCAATCCCCTCATCTCCACATGTTCCGCCAGTGACCCATGGAGTGCCGCACACAGTCGCACCGAGTCTGCAAGGCACAATAACACCACAAATTAACAGATAGTCCTCCTTAGAGCTGGTTTACATGGGATCATGTTAATGAAACTGGCCACCATGAAAATTACCGGAAAGGAAATTGATTAAATTACGAAGTGCGGCAGACATGGCAACGCTATTATAATGTTCAAGAAACCTACTTCGTCAGCTGAGTGGCACTATAGTCAGGTTGCCAACAAAGAAAGAAAGAAAGAAAAAAATGCACACTAAAAGGTTGATTTAAACACTGAATTTATTTTCAATGTAGATCCCTCACCTGTCATTTTGAATGCCCCACGTTTTATATTGAACTACCTGTATTTCTCAATGTTCACGGTTGAATGTTTACTTCTAGGATTGTTACGACCTGTCAATTACCTATGATATGAATTTTTGGAGATTTCTTTGCTGTGAGAGGAATTTATATTCTTCACTTTTTAATTTTAGTTTTAAAGTTAATATACGGGTATATTTAATTAAAAATTCTATTATTCTGTCTTAGGTTTCTTGGCAGCTCAGTTTGTCTACGGAATAGTTCATACTTTCAAAGTAATAGCAACCTCGATTCCCTATTCAAAGAAATGTAAACAACTACAATTAATGCCAGACTCAGCTTGAGGTCCTCTAGCCGCTAATACCACGCTCGGAAGCTAAGAGCTCATAACACCCCTTTTTAGTCGTTTCTTACAGAAGTATTCCACCACCCTCCTACCTATGTTACAACACTCCACCGAGAGTCGCAAGTTAGGAAGGGCATCCGGTTAGAAGGATAGAACCTCGAATTGGGGTAATACGTGAAGAAAGCCCTAGCACAGCCTCCACCGGGATAGTGTCATAAGAGTCAATGTATTGCACCCTTTAGTCGGCAGAGTTGCGGAACATCTTCTTCTATCTTGCCTCGGCTGCTGTAAATAAAATACTCACCGCATTTTTGAGATTCTGTCTCAGGTGTGCTCAGTCCTTGGTCGCCTGGAGGGTGCCGCTGAGGGATTACCTAGCTATAGGTTGCTATATGACTACTCACTAAATAACTGTCATGACACAGACTGAATTTAAATAAAATAAATTTTATTACCAAATGCGTAAAATCAATAATCCTGGATCAGGTTTCGACCAACAGTTGAATGTCCAAATTTATATATATCTGCAAATTCACCATCGTAGATAATCACAATTAATTGTAATTAACTTAAAAAAGATTAATTGATTAATTGACTAATTAAATAACTAACAAAATAATTATGATAAATTTATCCATTATAAATCTTAGTATAATTGTCTGATCATATTTCATCGTCAAGTACTCAAATTGGTTGAATTAAGTATTTATACCACAATGATCTCCAGTACAATCACCTGTTTTATTACAAAACCAATTAAGTTGTGTGTGTCTGAATTAGAAAATCACACTATAGCAAACAAAGAACTTACGATGTTATTATCAATTTAAACCAACCTTTTATAACATTTAGAACTTTCCATCATTTTCTTTCTTTTTGGGAGCATAATCTCCACATTCTATATAAATTATTTGACATTTAAATCTCCTCATTTAAATACTGAGGATCGATGCAATCTTCAACATAAATCACTGTGTAACGTGATGTAATTCGACTCAATAAGTCTGCAAATATAATAGTTGACTCTGGATATTACTGAACTTCAATTAAACCAAGTTTTACTTTTAAACAACACTCAAAATACGTAAACTCTCATTTGACAAAATTATTTCTTTCATAACATTCTCATGACTATTAAACATCAATATCATCGTATTATTTACTGTTGAAATACAATTTAGTAACCAAATTAATCGTTCAGTAATTTCTACAAATTTTGGTTGTGCGATGTTATATGAGCGTATAATCAAATCTACCACTTCATGTACTTATTTTACGTGAGCTACTGTTCTATTTACAGTTAAATGAACACATTAATTATCACACAAATAGGCTTAGAACTACGGAAAATAGCTATATTACATCGTAGTCACAGAGGAATTACCTAATTCTACTCATAACATGATTAAAATATACCCGTCAGGGTTGAATGCTCTCTAACGCACGAACTGATGTCATATTTACACTATTTATATAACAATTATTCATTCACGCAATTAGCCGTATATAAATCAAACATAATATTATTTAGATTGCAACATTATGGATAATATATTTTCCTACTCAGAGTCCAGTAAATCCAAATCTCTGATTAAGGATATCGTTCTACCATGACCATATTAGCTTCTCATGGCTTCCCTAATTTTATTCATTAATATACACTGACTGACAGAGCAAATGCAACACCAAGAAGGAGTGGTTCGAAAGGGATGAAAGTTGGGAAAAAAAACCAGAGACGGCACGGACGAATAATTGATGTTTATTTCAAACCGATATGCAGGTTACACAATGGGCACGGCATCGACTCAGTAGGATGTAGGACCACCGCGAGCGGCGATGCACGCAGAAACACGTCGAGGTACAGAGTCAATAAGAGTGCGGATGGTGTCCTGAGGGATGGTTCTCCATTCTCTGTCAACCATTTGCCACAGTTGGTCGTCCGTACGGGGCTGGGGCAGAGTTTGCAAACGGCGTCCAATGAGATCCCACACGTGTTCGATTGGTGAGAGATCCGGAGAGTACGCTGGCCACGGAAGCATCTGTACACCTCGTAGAGCCTGTTGGGAGATGCGAGCAGTGTGTGGGCGGGCATTATCCTGCTGAAACAGAGCATTGGGCAGCCCCTGAAGGTACGGGAGTGCCACCGGCCGCAGCACATGCTGCACGTAGCGGTGGGCATTTAACGTGCCTTGAATACGCACTAGAGGTGACGTGGAATCATACGCAATAGCGCCCCAAACCATGATGCCGCGTTGTCTAGCGGTAGGGCGCTCCACAGTTACTACCGGATTTGACCTTTCTCCACGCCGACGCCACACTCGTCTGCGGTGACTATCACTGACAGAACAGAAGCGTGACTCATCGGAGAACACGACGTTCCGCCATTCCCTCATCCAAGTCGCTCTAGCCCGGCACCATGCCAGGCGTGCACGTCTATGCTGTGGAGTCAATGGTAGTCTTCTGAGCGGACGCCGGGAGTGCAGGCCTCCTTCAACCAATCGACGGGAAATTGTTCTGGTCGATATTGGAACAGCCAGGGTGTCTTGCACATGCTGAAGAATGGCGGTTGACGTGGCGTGCGGGGCTGCCAACGCTTGGCGACGGATGCGCCGATCCTCGCGTGCTGACGTCACTCGGGCTGCGCCTGGACCCCTCGCACGTGCCACATGTCCCTGCGCCAACCATCTTCGCTACAGGCGCTGCACCGTGGACACATCCCTATGGGTATCGGCTGCGATTTGACGAAGCGACCAACCTGCCCTTCTCAGCCCGATCACCATACCCCTCGTAAAGTCGTCTGTCTGCTGGAAATGCCTCCGTTGACGGCGGCCTGGCATTCTTAGCTATACACGTGTCCTGTGGCACACGACAACACGTTCTACAATGACTGTCGGCTGAGAAATCATGGTACGAAGTGGGCCATTCGCCAACGCCGTGTCCCATTTATCGTTCGCTACGTGCGCAGCACAGCGGCGCATTTCACATCATGAGCATACCTCAGTGACGTCAGTCTACCCTGCAATTGACATAAAGTTCTGACCACTCCTTCTTGGTGTTGCATTTGCTCTGTCAGTCAGTCTATATACCGAGGAAGGATTTAGAGTAAAATAATTCATAATCAGGTGGCGATAAAATTAAGTAAAATGTGATAAAACACTGACTCACATCAAAACAGTTACCAGAATACCCATTGCAATACAATCTTGGCATGTTAAGTGGGATTTTTGGCTATTCTCATGAGTCATCCACAATGGGTCAATCTGCTATGCTTACATATAATTTTTTGTATAAGATGGTATGTCATGTTGCCTTCTCATGCATTCATCGTGATAATCGCCATTTTTAATGCACTTCAATTTCATTGCGAGACTGGTCCTCCCGCTCACTTTCATTCCTCGGCTCCTCATTGCCAGGACATATTTCCAACATCGCGATACGAGTTTTCACAGCTTGAATATCATCTCATTTATTTAGCCCCAACGGCTTGTTCATTCATCCTCAGCTCCCCGGCTGATAATATATCAATAACTTCTCATATTTTGAGATAATTGCCAGTAGTGCATATTCAATCATCACATAATATTAACCTCTATTGTCGTGTGAGCATAATGACATAACATCCTTTCTTACTGGGGTACAAATTCCCCATTATCGAAATATTCAATTATTATCTCCCAATTTAATGCCTCTATCATATCACAAAAATATTAAATTATTTCACCAAAATCCATTATGATCAGTTGACAAATAAAATCGATTTTCACCTGTCCATATAATCGTTATTCAGGCGAACTGTATTTGAAACTAATATAAACTATTTCAAAATAACCATGAATAAAATAAATTTACACTCCATTAAAATTCTGTCATGTGACTAAGCGAATCGAACCGTCATAATGTGCAATCTTACAAAAACAAATAATAATTGTTACCGTGTTTTTGTGGTAGTTATGCGCGAAAGAAGGTGCGGGGTGGTGAACAGGTCTCAAGCTACGAAAGTAAAATTAATTTAAAATTTAACAAGGTTATATTTTCTTTTCAAAATAAAGAAATAACAAGCATGGCAGGTACAAAGTAGCAAGTCAAAAGGGTAGTTACAATATTTACAGGATTTGGGCTTCGCGCCTTGACTTCACAATGCTTGGGCAATCAGCCCAACCTTACTTCAAAATAAGTATTAACAGAGGGGCAGAAAACCCCATTCATGCTCAGGAGCACTTGCTCCAAATTACACCGAAAAGCCTCCACGAGGCATACAACACTCAATTTTCGAAAAAGAGCCACTCGCTCTCAACTTTAAGCCTCTCAAAGGCCACACCAAACTCCACCTTCAAGTTGTCCTCACTGGACATAGACACAGGGGTAAAATACCCAACCTACTGAGGTCTATTAAATGAAAAGGGTAATTACATGACCTCTAAAATAACAATTTGAGAGGAGGCGATCTGCACTCCTAATACACTTGTTATTAAAACCTAATCTGGCTCTAGGCCACTAATGCAAGGGCTAATCCCATACTACAGAGGTGACTTTAGGAAAGAATAATTTGTTTTACGTTAACGAAGAATAGGTTGAGAAAAATAAGTTCACCTCAAAACAATATGATTGGGAGCTCGAGAGGGTTAAGCACTCTCTATCCCGATATGCAGTTTAAAAGATGGAATAGATACAAGTTCCTTTACATTTTAAGGAAGGTTACATAATGGAAAAACTTCGGACCCGCCCCGAGAGTTAAACTGCTGAGCAAGCAAGAAAAGAAGTAATTAATCGGCCATTACCTGGTTGTTGAACGCTGCCGGAGAAAGAGGCGCTTCCCGCCCCCTGCTATGTACTTTACACACTGAAAGATGGAACAGAAGTGGCCCGGAGACCTTAAAATCAGCAGTTTATATGCTCTCGCGGAAAGTTCGAGGCGTTAGGGGAATGAGAACACCCTCCCACAAACACTTTATTGGGTAGGATACAGCAACATATTCAAGTTGGGGGAAGATACACCTGATTGGTCAGAAATTAATAAAAGAAATTCGGGATTGGCAGAATACAAAACAAGGGGAAAGAGAGGGGTATACAGCCAACTTAAACAATAACGGATAGAAATTTAACAAGAAACATACTTTTGAAATAAAAATTTCTCCACAAAAACTGTTCTTTCACTCCGCACTAGGGTGCACTATTGTTGATCTTCAGTAGTGTCCTCTAGAAGAGTAAGTTCACACTTCTTACTACAAGCAAAACAAAAATACGTCGAAAATGACACAGTTCAAAAACTCTAAAATTTCCAGGTAGTGACATCTTCTGAGAAACTTGAAAATTAATACCGTCAATAAAGTTCAGACTTCCTCCAGCAGAGGAGTTTCAACTGGCGCACATTTTAAATTAGCGGCGTGGAGGTGTACCACCCGGTACAGACCTCCCCCCCCAAAAGTTCCTCTAGGGGTGACACATGAAATCTGTTTGAAACAAGGTCCAAGTTATGATGTGGATATGAAGATTGATTGCAGAAGCATTTATAAGATTTTCTTAATTTGGTTTGATTCAGTTTCAAAAAATCTTGTAGTAACAACGGAAGTACTGTCTTAATGTTTGTAGAAGGTTGAATTGAGAAGGAAAACTTTAGTTTTAAAGTTGAGGAAAAATTTTCTAAGTCCACCAGATTTTGTTGTTGAATTCTCAGGTATAGTAATTGCTGGTAGTAACTGTCCATGTAGTTTATGTTGATTAAGTTGGATGGTCAGACCGGCCGTTGCAGCTTGCGTCCAGAGGAGGCCGCTCGGACCCCTCAAGTACCCTGAGATACCGCTCGCCCGCACAATGAGGGGAGCAGTGGTGTTGAAGCACGCCGCGCCCGCGGTGAACATCTACAGGCTGCGGGCAAGTAGCAGGTCGTGCGCCGCACATCAGCCTTGGCCGGGAGGAGAGCTCCGGCTTGCCGTGCACATGTGGTCCTCGCTGGGGAAGAGGGGGCCCATCCTCTAACCCAGTCGCAGCACGGCGCCGCGCGGCTGCGGGGGCACTGAAACATTAAAGCTAGGCGGCAGAATGTGTTGGACCATCATCTTTTTTTGAGGGCACAGGCTTGTGGAGAGGTTGAGGGGCCAGCGGCGTGCAAATATCCATGGCATAAGTTAAGCCACTGTGTAGAGTGGAGCAGGAGACGGGAGCGTGGTAATGGCCGTGGCAAGGATAGGATGGCAGTTTAACGAATCGGGGAAGGTTTACAAAAAGTGCTTAAATATAGAAAAATATTATAGAAGGGGCAGAATGCCTTAAAAGTGAAAACTCAAAAAAAAATATAACCTTCATATTCCTTTCAAGATAATATGAAGCAAGTTAACACAGAAATTACACCGGTTTCACCTGGGACAGGTGAACCCTAAATATCCTCTCAGTGGCTGGATTGCTTAATACCAACGTAACCGGCGTAAGGAAATCGAGAATGACACACGGCCCATGGAATCTGGGGGCAAGCTTGCCCGCGGGAACAAAATTCTTGACCATTACTTGGTCACCTACCTTCAAAGGGGTGGGTCTCCGTCCACGATCATATCTTTCCCTAACCTTTTCATGAGAGACTTTAAGATTGGCTTTAGCCTTCTTCCAAAGATCTTTCATATTGTCCGGATCTATTGTCTCGGGTAGAATGTCACTCAGAGACCAGAGGTTAGAGAGCGGCGTGTTGGGAACGAACTTGAACATCAAAGAAGCTGGAGTAAACTTGTGAGATTCATGAACCGCCGAATTCAAAGCAAAAGCTAACCAATGCAGGGACGTGTCCCACCTGGAATGGTCTTCATGATGATAAGCAATAAGCGCGGACCTGAGATTACGATTAACCCGTTCAGCCAGAGATGGTTGAGGGTAATAAGCAGAAGTTGTCACATGAGCGATGGACAGGTCAAAGCAGAATTTACGAAATAAATTAGATGTAAAAGCCTTAGCATTATCAGATACAATATATTGGCACGGACCAGAAGAAGCAAAAATAGAATTTAGGCAAGTAATGGTGGACTGAGCGGTAGCCAGCTTAGTCGGAAATAACCAGGAAAATCTTGTAAAACCATCTACGCATACAAAGATGAACTTGTTGGCATTTCCCTTTGACTGGGGGAAGGGTCCTACATGATCAATATACAGGCGTTCCATGGGGCGCGACGCTTGATGAGAAGACAAAAGGCCTACCTTGGTGGACATGGTTGGTTTACTAAGCAAACAGGATTTACAAGCCTTCACTAGTTCACGGATTTCGCCGTCCATACCTTTCCAGATGAACATTTCACGAATCTTTTCACGAGTTTTAAAGATACCAAGATGCCCTCCTAATGGGGTCTCATGATAATACTTGAAGATCATAGGTACAAGAACAGCTGGAACTACAACTTTCATCATCTTATCATGCCTCGATGGGCAACATAAAACACCATTCCTCAGAACATATGGGACAACATGTTACCCAGAAGAAAGGGTTTCCATTATCGGAGCCAGCGTCGGATCTTCACGTTGGTATTTCTCGATATCCCTAAAGAGCATGGGAGCATCTGTTAAGATGGCATTAACATCAGATAGTATAGACTCGGAAGGTGATGAACTGTCGACCGGTACATGGGTCTCGACGTCGTTGGAAAACATACGGCTGAGTCCATCAGCAACAACATTTTCGGTACCTCTGATATGCCTGACATCGAATTGGAAGGCAGAAATACGGATGGCCCAACGGGCTATGCGACCAGTACGACGCGGCCTACCTAAGACCCAGCTTAAAGCTTGATTATCTGTCTCCAGGTCAAATTTGATATGTTCCAGATAGAGACGGAACTTTTCTAATGCAAATAAGACTGCCAAACCTTCGAGCTCATAGATGGAATACTTGGCTTCTTGAGCCGCCAGAGTCCTAGATCCATAGGCGATGGGTCGCCTCCCTAGTTCAGTCTCTTGAAGAAGGACTGCAGCTACTGCTGACGACGACGCGTCGGTTTGGACGATGAATTTCTTCGAGAAATCAGGCATAGCCAGTACAGGGGCATTACAGAGAGCTAATTTAAGGTCCTCAAAAGCGGCTTGTTGAGAAGGTCCCCACTCGAATTTAATGCCTTTCCTTCGAAGAAGGCTTAAGGGCGCCGCTCTATTAGCGAAGTTAGGAATAAACTTCCTGAAGAAATTCACCATACCAATGAACCTGGCGATACCTTTAATGTCCTTGGGAGGTTTAAAATCACGGATGGCCTGTGTTCTAGAATGATCGACTGCTACACCATCAGGTGACACAATATGCCCTAGGAATGACATAGAGGGCTTAGCAAAGGCAACCTTGGACAACTTGACAGTTAACCCAGCCTTACGAATGCGATCGAGAACTTCTCGCAGATGATTTAGACGTTCTTCAAAAGTCTCTGAAAATACGACGACATCATCCAAGTAGTGATATAAGTACTCAAATTTGATGTCGGAGAAGACCCTATCTAGTAGCCTAGTGAGTACAGCTGCTCCCGTGGGGAGCACGAAAGGCACGCGGTTGTATTCGTATAAGATCCAGTCCGTGGCAAACGCTGTAAGATGTTTAGACTCTTCGGCAAGGGGAATTTGATTATAGGCCTGATTCAAGTCCAAGATAGTAAAGAACTTGGCCTTACGAAACCATGAAAAACAAGAATGAAGGTCAGGAAGGGGCACAGATTGCAACACCACCTTCCGATTGAGAGCCCTATAATCAATGACAGGCCTGAAGCCTCCTTGGGGTTTCGGGACTAGAAAAATAGGTGACGAATACGCCGACTTAGAGGGCCTAATAATACCGTCCTTCAACATCTGATCGATGATTTCTTTCAGAGCCTTCATTTTAGGTGGAGATAGCCTATATGGTGGAAAACGGACAGGAATCGAATCCGTGACCTCAATTTTGTATTCAATAAGGTCAGTAACACCAAGAGTATCAGAGAACACCTCTGGAAACGACTGACACAACTTACGAATACTATCAGCCTGCTCCTCAGGTAGATGTCTAAGGTCTAACAACATCTCATCCTGGGTAGGCGAAATAGATGAACATGATACAGAATTACACTTTAACAAGGGAATTTTACAATTGGACGCAAATTTGAATGTGCACGACCTACTCTGGAGATCGAGCACAAGACGAGTGTGAGAAATGAAGTCCGCTCCCAGTATGATGGGGCAAGACAAGTGCTTAGCCACAAACAGTTTGGTTTTCCATGTAAATTTAAAAATACGAATTTTGACCTGTACAGAACCTAGAATTTCTAATGGAGATGAATTAGCCGAAACATATTGAACAGGAGATGAGTCATAATCAGGTAGTTTACAAACAGACTTCAATTTTGAATACCATTGGTCCGAAATAATTGAACAAACACTGCCTGAATCTAATAGAGCGGTTATAGGCTCGTTATTTAACTCAATCTTAAGAAAAGGAACAGGTGCGGGTGTATCCGCCGCAATCCTAAGACATTATTTGGGGCATTCGAAAGATGGATTTGCAAATTGAACGTTCCCTGAATTCACGACCTTTTTGCCAGGGGCTGAGCCTTGGAAAGCAGAATTAGTCGACTCAGCCGAAGCCGCTAGTCACATTTTATTATTGGCATTGGTGGAATTTGCACCAGAAGTTGAGCAGGAGGGGGTGCTATTTGAGTTTGGGCAATTCTTGGCGATATGTGAGAAAGCCCCACATTTAAAACAGCCTTGTGATGAACCAGCTCCATTATTTGCCCTACTAGACTTGATCAGTGGACATTTATTGCGAAGATGGTCAGGCGACCCGCAAGCATAACATTTACGAGGTGTGACTGATCGGCGAGGTGGAGGCCGAGTGTTACTAAAAGAAGGCGGGGGTTCTTTCGCGACACGCAAGGAATCGGCGTATCTCACTCCTTCCGCTGAGACGGCCAACGCTTCAAGTTCAGAGAAAGTTTGCGGGCACGCCGCGAAACACAAATATGACCTATAGGGTGGTGAAATTCCTTCTACAATAGCCTGTACAATCTGATCTGCAGGAAAATGAAGGGCAAACACCCTAGTATAAAACTTAATGTCTTGTATAAAATCAGCCAGATTTTCATCCAATCTCTGTACTCGATAATAGTACTTCTGAATCAGAGATGACCTCGCGCGGGCGGGAATAAAATTTGCAAGCAAGTGTGCATGAAAATCTTCAATAGATGACTGTTCGGCTATGGCTCTTACTATTTTGTCAGAGAGAATACCAATTGCATAAGGATAGATGATTTGCAAAATTTGACATGGAGAAAGAGAAAACACAAGGGCATGATCCTGAAATTCAACTAGAAATCTTAAAAATGAAATTACGTCACTGGTGGTATTAACGGAAAACTTAGAGATACCTCTGAGCAACATTGCCAATGGATGAGGCAAGCTGCTAAACCCGGGTGACGTAGTAGGTAAAGGTTTCAATGGCAAGGAAGTTAATTCCGAACGTATATTATTCAATGATGCACGGCGTTCAGACTCGTCCAATGGGGCAGAGGTTGTTTGAGTAGCGATGGTTTTCCTATTTACTTCTCCCTTAGGAGGCTCTTCCTCGCTACCTACATTCACTGTGGTGGGTAGATCGCTTTTGGGAGGAACCTCCCCAGTTAACAATTGAGTGACCTTGCTAGATAATTCAGAAATATTTTCAAACTGCGTACTAGCTTCCTTCTTCTGAACGTCATTCAGCTTTAGAGACAACAGATCGTTAACTCTATTTGAGAAATGAAACAGCCTGGCTTGCACACGCTTAATTTGATTAGGAGAAGGATCATTTTCATCAAAAAAACTAACTACAGATGCTAGCCCAGTAATATTCTCGACGATCGTGGAAAGAGAGTCGTCAATTTCTTTCTCTCCCAAGGTGGGGATGGAAATGGGCAAATCAAGGGACTCTCTAAGCTTGTTTGTGTCTACCGCAACCGTGCCTCCAGATTGCACATTTCTAATAGTCAATTCATAGATCAACTCCTCCTTGCGCAAATAGTTAAGATGGAGAACATCGCGAGGGCCGGGCATGATGACAGAACAATTTAGAAAAACTCAAAAAATTCCAGCAACTGAGAAAATGGTTAGAGTTCGGATCAAAACAATAGTTAGCCGTCAAAAGGGGCTAAAATGAGACCCATTCAACCACGCTCTGCTACCACTTGTTACTGTGTTTTTGTGGTAGTTATGCGTGAAAGAAGGTGCGGGGTGGTGAACAGGTCTCAAGCTACGAAAGTAAAATTAATTTAAAATTTAACAAGGTTATATTTTCTTTTCAAAATAAAGAAATAACAAGCATGGCAGGTACAAAGTAGCAAGTCAAAAGGGTAGTTACAATATTTACAGGATTTGGGCTTCGCGCCCTGACTTCACAGTGCTTGGGCAATCAGCCCAACCTTACTTCAAAATAAGTATTAACAGAGGGGCAGAAAACCCCATTCATGCTCAGGAGCACTTGCTCCAAATTACACCGAAAAGCCTCCACGAGGCATACAACACTCAATTTTCGAAAAAGAGCCACTCGCTCTCAACTTTAAGCCTCTCAAAGGCCACACCAAACTCCACCTTCAAGTTGTCCTCACTGGACATAGACACAGGGGTAAAATACCCAACCTACTGAGGTCTATTAAATGAAAAGGGGTAATTACATGACCTCTAAAATAACAATTTGAGAGGAGGAGATCTGCACTCCTAATACACTTGTTTTTAAAACCTAATCTGGCTCTAGGCCACTAATGCAAGGGCTAATCCCATACTACAGAGGTGACTTTAGGAAAGAATAATTTGTTATACGTTAACGAAGAATAGGTTGAGAAAAATAAGTTCACCTCAAAACAATATGATTGGGAGCTCGAGAGGGTTAAGCACTCTCTATCCCGATATGCAGTTTAAAAGATGGAATAGATACAAGTTCCTTTACATTTTAAGGAAGGTTACATAATGGAAAAACTTCGGACCCGCCCCGAGAGTTAAACTGCTGAGCAAGCAAGAAAAGAAGTAATTAATCGGCCATTACCTGGTTGTTGAACGCTGCCGGAGAAAGAGGCGCTTCCCGCCCCCTGCTATGTACTTTACACACTGAAAGATGGAACAGAAGTGGCCCGGAGACCTTAAAATCAGCAGTTTATATGCTCTCGCGGAAAGTTCGAGGCGTTAGGGGAATGAGAACACCCTCCCACAAACACTTTATTGGGTAGGATACAGCAACATATTCAAGTTGGGGGAAGATACACCTGATTGGTCAGAAATTAATAAAAGAAATTCGGGATTGGCAGAATACAAAACAAGGGGAAAGAGAGGGGTATACAGCCAACTTAAACAATAACGGATAGAAATTTAACAAGAAACAAACTTTTGAAATAAAAATTTCTCAAAAAAAAACCAGTTCTTTCACTCCGCACTAGGGTGCCCTATTGTTGATCTTCAGTAGTGTCCTCTAGAAGAGAAAGTTCACACTTCTTACTACAAGCAAAACAAAAATACGTCGAAAATGACACAGTTCAAAAACTCTAAAATTTCCAGGTAGTGACATCTTCTGAGAAACTTGAAAATTAATACCGTCAATAAAGTTCAGACTTCCTCCAGCAGAGGAGTTTCAACTGGCGCACATTTTAAATTAGCGGCGTGGAGGTGTACCACCCGGTACAATAATGATCCCTGATATCGTTTAAATGTAGGCCTATTCATTTAAACAAATCAATCGAAATTGATAACAACAATGAAAGAAATATTAATAATAAGAAGAAGATGAAGAAGAAAATAAATGAAATTGAACACATCATGTGTGAATAAATCATCGTTATTAAATCTCCTCTGTGCTACACCCTGGGATGAAAATACAATACTTAAACAGCTCACGTAACTAACTAATTAGGTAGTGCATTCCATGTTAAAGTCATATATCTGATTGGAATTTACTCAAATGTTGCAATGAAGCTTCGCCCGCCATCGGGCGCCCGTCGTGTTGGAATTAGAACATTATCGTATAGATACTATACATCTTCACAAAATCGATGTATCCCTCCATAGTATTTGTTACACTGTGCACACGCATTTAATATTCTTGCTGCCTTAATTCTAACGCAATGACACTTAAAGATATATACACAAAATGAAGACAATTATTATACACTATTTCTCTTCTCACGGCACACGCGGGCTTGGAGCTTTCTACAAGCTAATTATGTGCGCGCTGGGCTCGCTTCTTCTCAGTGAAAGTACTTCCCCGCACCTGGACTGACATCTCCGGGCTGCTTAAATCCCCTTACGAGTTTCTTACCCTTGTAGTGGTGTTAATGACCTGTTTGTAGTGGAATTACTCATCCATATTCTCTCCCTTTACCTGGTATTTATGAATGAATCAAAATAGAAGTACTTCCAGAACAGCCTGTCTTTCATTGAAGGAAGTTCATTCGGTCACCCATGTAATGTTAAAATGTTACTAAGTGTTCTGGATCGCAAATATCAAGTGTGAATAGCTTATTTTCACCAAATTTTAGTATAAGGTTCTCGATGTAATAATGTAGTAAAGTGTACTGTAATGTCTTTCAGTAAACCTATAAGTTCCTCAGGAGTTTAACTGTTAGCAGATATCTAACATTGTTCAAGTCAGAGAATTTAGATTACACGTCTAAACTTCACAACTGTTGACGAACGAGTGATCTTCTTGTCTGACGGCTTGTGCCTCCTTCGGTGCGTCTGCGGAGTAATACTAACTGATTTCGGGAGCGACTTTTAATTCATGCATCCCTATCTGTAATTTCATTATTGTCCTAATTTATAAATAAACTCCCGGTGGTTCCATTAATACACTGTGATCACGGAATTTATCACACAAATTCAAATAATTTAGATGGCTTCGGTGGGAATATTTTTTCTGTCGTACTACTGCATGTAAGACGGTAATGGCGCGAATATTTCTTCACTCCCGTTCACAGACACGTTTTCACTTAATTCAATACTGCTGCATATTAACACGACATACCTCACTCACTCTTTACGATACACAAATTGGAGTATTACTGCCGTCGAAAAGTTATGAATTACTTTCCGTTTCTGTCAAACGACTGAATATTCAAGAGCGCACCATTCAAAATATTTCAAATACAGGTTTCTGATTGGTTAAGAGGGTTTAAGCGGGGGACGTTAGACTGTTCCCATTTGAATTTTGAGGGGTGTCTGGTAGGTGTTTTCTGTCTTACAAACAGCGGAAAAGTACATCGGGATGACCTAAATTCCTAGGTAGCTACGCGTCCTCTCGCTGTATTGTTCGGAGGTAATTACTTTATTGGGGGGCAACAAAACGTGACATAGAGAGGCTTCAGCAGCTTAAGCTTCTATTGTGTGTGGTCTTGCTTCCTGTAGTATTGTGAGAAACAGAGTTTCCACTGTGTGGAAATATTCCACCTATGATATTGACTACAATTTATTAATATAATGAAACTAAGCTCAATTCCATGGGTGCAGTATGCGCGTGCTTCTACTTACTTGTGTTAGGCCACTCACTTTTATCTCTCCTATCCGACCTTCCTCGGTTGACACTTGTTCTTTTCCGACCCCCACGCTATTACGTTTACGAGGGCTAAAGAGTCTTTAATTTCCACGCCTTTCGTAGCTCTTGTCTTTCTTTGGCTGATACCTTGCGCGGTCGCTCCACTCTCCAAGACCTAATGTCGCTTTTCAGCGTTAAGCCTCAATGAATAATGCACATTGTGTATTAAGACTTACACCATCTCCCTGGTACAGTGTCAAGTCCTAGGAGGTTGGCGTGGTCAACGCGACGTTAGGCCTGCAGGAGCATCGAATGTGTAGTATAGGTAGGGATTTCATTCCATATTCGGGAATTCTGATAATACGCGAAATCCTGCAGAGCTAAATTCCGGCACTACATTAATTTTTACCTATTATATTGGGTATTCAGTACAAATATAGTTTAGGTCTTCCTGCATGATTGTACCTAAGTTGCGAACTTGTAGAAAAATGAACTTTATATTCCATGTGTCAACAAATACATCCAAACTAGTCAAATTGCACGAGCAGTTATTTTTTTGCTGATATGTGCATCCTAGGTTCACCGTTTCTACAATTTCCAAGATGCTTCCCAATATTACGCCCCGTATGAATAAAACATTTGTATTACACCATATCCCTAGTCCTATGTGTAGCCATCAGCTTCCACAAATCTCAGCATCAAAGTCGAATCTCATACTTGAGACTGTAACGCCCTTGTAAAGTTAAGCCTGGCGTCAAACGCATGCGTTAACCTAGCACTTTTGACCATAATCACGTCAGCAATTAGATCTTGACATGTTAACGCGTGGGTGAGGCGGGGTGATGTACTGGTCATCCTCCTCAGTTGTAACTCCCGACCCCCAGAGTCTGTAACTCCAGGACACTGCCCTTGAGGCGTTAGAGGTAGGATCCCTCGGTAAGTCCAATGGAAAAACTGACCCTGGAGGGTAAACGGATAAAGAAGCAGAAGAAGAAGAAGAAGGAATAATTAAGGAATTGCCTCTATAAGGCTCTGTGTATGCCCATTTACCCCTGTGTCCTAGCAGAGCTCTCCCCTGAGTTAGCCCTCCCTATTAGTCACCCTTACGACTGGCAGTACACCATTGATGCAATTCTACCCCTCCACCTCACCTCATGAAAATGAGGATCTGTGTGCAGTGACGTCATCATAGAAGCAAGAGCTGTAGTGACGTCACCGCGAACAAGCTTTGAATTGTAGCTGAAGACTCCAGGTTCTCTCAAGTCAGGTGTCTTGGGTCATAACACTCTGTCGCATTCCTTTACAACGACAGATAGGAAAAATACAAATTAGCTCGCAAAGTCATTCTTTTCTTTTTTCTGCTGACATGTACACGTCTCCACATTTACTGTAGTCAGTACATCTTCATCGTACACATATTTCAATCAGGGTGAGGATATTTGAAATGCACTTAAGCTCTTTTGGTTTCTTAGTTTATGTCAACTCCACGTTCGAATCCTTAGGAGTGGCATTTACTCTGCTCACCTAGGGCTTAAGTGCCCCCTACAAGTGTTAGTCAAGGAGGTTAGATAGACGAGAGCTTAGCACACAACATGCCTAGACTCAGATACAGACCCCCGCGATTTCGCCAATGCAGACACAACAACAGCACAGGTTGCTCGGCTCCTACCTAAGGCAAGGGTGCCCCTGGAGGAGCTTTACTCGTATAGAACCCCACCATATCAGAATGAAGTATCCTACAAGAGTTGGCCCAGGAGGTTGTATAGACAACAGCTTAGCACACAACATGTCTAGATTCAACTAAATACCCCTAGTTCACCAATACAGACACAACAACGGCACAGGTTGCTCGGCTCTTTCTTAAGGCAAGGGTGCCCCTGGAGTAGCTTTACTCTTTTAGAACCCCACAGCATCAGAATAAAGTGCCCTACAAGAGTTGGCCAAGGGGGGTTAGATACACAACAACTTAGAATACATCATGCCTAGACTCAGGTAAAGCCCCCAGTTCGCTAACCCATGCTTTCTCAAATCAGGCATCTCTTTTAGTAGCCTCTTTCGACAGTATTCCATAAGATAACGGCATCCTATTGTCTGAAGGTGTCAGAGGACGTAACGCGTGTATAGTATCATAATCTCCAGAAATCCCTTCTACAGCTGTAGTATTGTATCCAAGGGACGAGCTAAACCTTAGTATAAAAACTCCTACTTTCAGCTGGAAATATATCACAGGCAATGTGCTTCAATGTGGTAGCAAACACTTGTACTGAATTGTGGATTTGTGACAATTAGTCCTCGCGGTTACCCCGATAAGTCTTAAACTTATTACCATATTATAAGTTCAATTTTAATATTTCATGGTGCAGGTTACTATAGTCACGTACTTCAACAGATGAGTTCGGGATACAAGTTGCTACAGAATAGGTGTGGCCACCTCAAGAACATTCTGAGTTGTAGCCCTCCCTGTGAAAAGCCACTGCAGTGAGTTCAGAGTTTGATCAACGGCATTCTGTGAGAAAGAATTCCCAGACCACACTATATTTTCATCAGTCCGTTTTCACATCAACTTTGCTGCATGGGAGTGAAAGCTGGGTGGATCTGGGGGTACACTGTTTATGAGATATAAGTAACAGACCTGAGAGTAGTGAGAATGATTGCTGGTACAATCAGGTGGAAACAATGGCAGGAGGATATTCGGAATGAGGGTAGTTCAATTCCAATTCGTACAGTACAGCTGCTGATTTAGTGTGGCTTTGGTGGTGGGGTCATGTTTTGCGAGTGGCGAAAAATAATGTATACTGCAATAGAGTGTAAGAGAAGTACAGGGAGGACCATTACGACGATCGTTAGACTCAGTTCTGAAAGAGATAAAGATTAAAGCTATGAAACTAAATGAGCCACATAGGGTTGCAGACTGAACGCAAAATACGTGACAGTTGGAAATTAAGAAGTACTTATAAGACATACTTCCCGAGTCTTTGACAGTAATTTGTGTTTGTATCAAGCCTGTCCTTATTCCGAATATTCCTCCTTCCAAGATGCGCAGGGATGAAATGACGCTAGATGCCACTAGTTGCAGTAAAAGATGGCCGATACACAGCTTGGTCACGTGTCACAGCTTATCGCTTCTCTCAGCGATACCTGATGAATTGAAACATGCGGAAAATGACAACTTCAGGAGAAAAGAACTAACAAATATACTTATGGGTAAAACCAACAACACTGAAATTACAAACAACTTGCTAACGTCAAAACTATTCATTATAACACGTAACTCTCAAGATTTCAAAAAATTACCTTTACTTCGCTGGCTGCATTGCTGCTAACGTCACTTCGCTTGCTACTACGCTACTGACTTTATACTGCCTCGCCGTACAGTTGCTACCTTCGCTCATTCTCCTCACTTCTGCAACCTGGGAACCTCTATGTCACTACAACATCAGCCGTCTGGAATCATCTCATGATAAATGTGTTTTTGAACTTTCTACACTCGCCCTATAACAGATCAGCCCTCCGCTTCTACAAATCAGTTCAATGACAGCGGTGTGGTTCTGCTTTCGGTGTATTTAAGTTGACTTAACATCTTTGCTATCTGGACTCTTGTTCAGTACGGCATGGGTGAGAAAAGGCTTGACATTTATATTGTGTTGTGAGCATTAAGTCCTTCATTTCAGCAGCTCCGTTAGCCAATCATCTACGAGTGTTTATTAAGCTGTCTCGAAATTTATGAAGTTCCCTGAGTAGCACAGTGATTACAGGTGGTTAACGATCCTTTGCATTATTTTGGTTACGTAACTGCGTGTGGCCATGTGAACTATTTTTCTTTACTTATGCCATTTTCAACTACGCGGGACGGTTGCTTCGATTCATGTACCTTCCCGAGTTCCCCTTTTCCTTTTTTCAATGATGGGGTTCTTCCTTTTTAATGTTCGCCACTTCTTGTTATTGTTTATCTGAGATTTGGTGTCCGGATTATTTTCTTAAGGTAACTTTCGCTGTTGTTATCTTTGCGACCATTCAAGTAATATGCGGCTGGTACACTGCGTCTTGGTCAGTGATTCGTTTTATGAATGTTATTCCGTGTTGCTCTCTTAACTTGGTCCTCTGAATTGTGTATTTAATTCTTAGCATTAATACGTGCTGCACGTTGAGTTGTTTGAAATATGTTTCTACTCTCTTTTGTCAATAATGTACTTTCCTGCGAAAATCTCTGGTTGCCGAAATGCTTCCACGAACCTAGTTAATTCCTATTATCATTGCTCTTTGTCGGTTGGACATTAGTTTCTGTATTGATGTTCGTGAGTATTATTATCATTATAGCCAACTCGCTTGAGTTAAAGTCAATTTACCACAGTCTATTAAACATTTGATACCTAACCTAACGCATAACAACCAGAACACATATCTGCGTGCTCTGGTACAGCACATGTTCACTTCACAACGTTCCTTTGGAGATTGTTCAGTTCCCCGGATGTGACACCTGTAGATGGCCACATATGGGCATACTGAAAGAATTTTTTTCCAGTCAAGACGACTATCTAGAAATGAACATGAATGAACATTGTTACAGGTGAACTACGATACGATGTTTTATTTTTATTGACCTAACCTGTACTGTATAATGTTGTAACATAGGCATTTGTAAATAGTAGAATTCTGTCTATAGTTCCTGGAAAGATCCAGAAAGTTACATAACTTTTGTACAGGGTGTGTTACTTTGTTGGTATGTGTTCTAGAAAGTGTGTTCTGTCTATTCTGGAAAAATACGACTTTCGCGATCATGCGTATTCTAGAATGTTAGTCAAAGTTCTCGAGCGAAAGTAAGGTTGTGACTGGTGAGTCTAGGTGGCGATAGGGAACACGTGCACACTGATTGGTTGCCTCCAAGGCCAGTAATTCCTATATGTAGTGAGCGAGGCAGTGTTAGAATGAATTCTGTATCCTGAATTCTGTCGGTCTCGGTTTATCTGTCTGCGAGCAGCCTATCTGGATGACGTCCCTCCGGTTTTCGGGATAGCACACTCCTCGGGTAAGCACTCTTGAATTCCGTTCCTGCTAAAAATTCCGTAATGTTCCAATTTGGTTTTCATGCAGGAGTCTGCCCTAACCTCGCCTAGATTCACCAAATTAGTTACTTACGACGCCTTAGTTTTTCAGCTGGACTTACCTGTTCGTTTCCGAGGCATTCCCGTTTTGTTTCACTAAAATATTTATATTGTAGTTTAATAGTATTTCCCTTGGGGTTTGCCTCTGATAGTTCTGTATCACTTTAGGTACGCTAGATTTTGGATAACCTGTAAATTGCATTGTACTACTGCATTGGTAACTAGATGTACAGTTGATTTGTAATTTGAAATTACACTACTACGAATAACCTATGTATATCACTGAACTTATAGCTCATAACTTGGAATGTATTTGTAGAATTATCTTGTAAATAATATTTTTAAAACTAAGGATCACGGTGATTCATTTCGGAATCCGCTATCTAAGCCATGTCCATGCCTTTGGTAGGTTCCCAGCCCTTCCATCTTCCCGTTTTGTCGTTCACTAGTTGGCCCTACCGATAGTTACGTACTTGTTTTGTTCGAGATCCGCGTAAAGGCTAGTTACTGTTTTTCCAAGTGTGCAGTGTTTTCTTATATTGTGTATTGTACTCTTACCTTCTCCTTTTAACTGTGTTTGAGCCTTGCTTGGTGTTACCACTGTAGTAGAGGTAACAAACATGAATTACAAGAGAAAACTCTCTGCTGCAACCAGTATTTACAAATATGTTCGACGATCTACAGGAATCTTATGATCAATGCTTGACGTATTAGGCCACACTTTTGACAGACTTGCACAGCAAAGTGCATACCAGTTCGTGCTAGTGCTTCAAAATTAACACACTGCGCACGGCCTACGCAAACATATGAGGAAACAGAATAAGCGAAGGAGACATCGGCCATTTATCCAACGAACATTTACGGGCGTTATTACAATTCTCTACATGTCTTTAATGGGAGGCTCCCATAACCAGGATCTCAACTCCATTTTGCTAATTATTATGCTTCTCAGTGTTGCTGTTAATCTTCATACAGCAACAGCGATTGCACTCAGACCGGCTACTTCATGCCAGGGAAAGGCTGAGCATTGTAAGCTTCAGTTTGTACCAATGAAATCATGTGATTCCTACGGGAGAATTTGAGGCATGTGGAGACAATTGCTCATGGATATATGTGATCCAAAATGCTCCCTCTGTTTTCCCATTAAGCTCTCTTGTATATGGCAACTATTTCCAGGTATTGGGGAGACTCACTTCACTTCACAACAAGCCTAATTTCTTATTAAAATCTCTACAATTATCATTATGAAGGATGAACACTGGTACCTGTTATGCTTAAGGGAGAGTATTTGCATATAAACCTGAACTTAAGGGCACATGTCTGTTAAGGACCATAATTTTAACTACAAATCACACACAAGATATCGCCAGTAGTTTGCTTCATATACACCCGAAATTCACCGTACAAGTGGAATTAACCTTTTAGAACCATAAAACAACAAAGAAAAATTAGTTAGTGAAGTATTTTAATAATTAGCCTACTTTATCCTTTGTATGTAATTAACTTTTTTGGGAGTGCAGACAGTTTTTAGGTACATTTATCTCTGAAACTTATCAATAAAGTCCACCATTTTTAACTGTATACAGAGAATGTGTGTGTGCATAAAGTAGACTACTACGGAGAACATACAGAAAGAAATGAATTAGCAGCATTAATCAAAACTTGCTACATAAAAGCACAGCAATTTTTTGTTGGGTGTAGCTGAAGTCAAGTCCTAATTTTTTAAGATAGGTCCGTGATTGTAGTCTACGTTTCTTCAATTATCGTACTGATTCTATGTACGAAGTTTCAGCCTTCTAAATTGTGTAGTTTTTGGTCTATTAAACTAAATATGACAGAAAACTAAACTTTCAGGAAATTGGACTTAAAGTTTAACTTTGCTTTTAATGAAAGTTGTGGCGTAATCTGATGTGTTTAATGCATTCCACCCCCATAATCATCTTGGCTCAGAAGTTCTTCATCCTTTTTCTTCCTCCTTATATTCCTTTTTCTGGTTCTTGCCTCCTTGGAAGTCATCTTGAACATTCTCTCTGCCTCGGCAACTATTCTGTCAATAGCAGTGAGGAGGTAGAGGAAGATCCATAATTGCACAGAAAGTTTGTGTTGCTTTTTACCCTTTTCCTATACACCGCATACCACAGGCTAGTCTTGTGTTCATATTATAGAGCCTCTTTTTATTTACCACTGAGGTATATACAGATTCCTCATGACCACAGACACTGCACATAATGATAAGTTTTGAGACTAAACTCTTTCTACTATTTACATCTTCAAATACGTCAATACTACTTTCACTTTCACAACATTTACACTTTAAACATTTGTTCAGTAAACTGCATACAACACTCAGTTCAATTGTCATAGACCCAGGATTTATGTTTGGAATCTTTTCTTCACTAAAGTTACTGCTGTATGAATCGTCCAAATATTTCAGTTTCTTTTTTGAAGCATTGGTTGCACCTTAACCTCACTCTCGCCAGAACCATTGCTGGTATTGATTTGTGTTTCTTGCTCCTTAAATGTAAATCTATTTCCGTAGAACTTGCGCCTGCCAGCACCAAATTTCCTTGTCCTCGGCATATCTATGGAAAAATTTGCTACTTATATTTTAAGAAAACTGTTGTGATCAACACTATAGTTTATTTATTACTGATGTGGAGAAAGATGGACATCGTGCAGGTTAGCAAACTTTTGAAAGTTAAGTTTACTGTTTTTGCACAGAAATTACCTTTACTTCCCCAAAGTAACTTGTTCAGGAAATATTATGAAGTTTAAATATATTTGACATGTAAAGGGGCGTGGCAGAGTTCTGCATATACACTGACTGACAGAGCAAATGCAACACCAAGAAGGAGTGGTTCGAAAGGGATGAAAGTTGGGAAAAAAACAGAGACGGCACGGACGAATAATTGATGTTTATTTCAAACCGATATGCAGGTTACACAATGCGCACGGCATCGACTCATTAGGATGTAGGACCACCGCGAGCGGCGATGCACGCAGAAACACGTCGAGGTACAGAGTCAATAAGAGTGCGGATGGTGTCCTGAGGGATGGTTCTCCATTCTCTGTGAACCATTTGCCACAGTTGGTCGTCCGTATGAGGCTGGGGCAGAGTTTGCAAACGGCGTCCAATGAGATCCCACACGTGTTCGATTGGTGAGAGATCCGGAGAGTACGCTGGCCACGGAAGCATCTGTACACCTCGTAGAGCCTGTTGGGAGATGCGAGCAGTGTGTGGGCGGGCATTATCCTGCTGAAACAGAGCATTGGGCAGCCCCTGAAGGTACGGGAGTGCCACCGGCCGCAGCACATGCTGCACGTAGCGGTGGGCATTTAACGTGCCTTGAATACGCACTAGAGGTGACGTGGAATCATACGCAATAGCGCCCCAAACCATGATGCCGCGTTGTCTAGCGGTAGGGCGCTCCACAGTTACTGGCGGATTTGACCTTTCTCCACGCCGACGCCACACTCGTCTGCGGTGACTATCACTGACAGAACAGAAGCGTGACTCATCGGAGAACACGACGTTCCGCCATTCCCTCATCCAAGTCGCTCTAGCCCGGCACCATGCCAGGCGTGCACGTCTATGCTGTGGAGTCAATGGTAGTCTTCTGAGCGGACGCCGGGAGTGCAGGCCTCCTTCAACCAATCGACGGGAAATTGTTCTGGTCGATATTGGAAAAGCCAGGGTGTCTTGCACATGCTGAAGAATGGCGGTTGACGTGGCGTGCGGGGCTGCCACCGCTTGGCGGCGGATGCGCCGATCCTCGCGTGCTGACGTCACTCGGGCTGCGCCTGGACCCCTCGCACGTGCCACATGTCCCTGCGCCAACCATCTTCGCCACAGGCGCTGCACCATGGACACATCCCTATGGGTATCGGCTGCGATTTGACGAAGCGACCAACCTGCCCTTCTCAGCCCGATCACCATACCCCTCGTAAAGTCGTCTGTCTGCTGGAAATGCCTCCGTTGACGGCGGCCTGGCATTCTTAGCTATACACGTGTCCTGTGGCACACGACAACACATTCTACAATGACTATCGGCTGAGAAATCACGGTACGAAGTGGGCCATTCGCCAACGCCGTGTCCCATTTATCGTTCGCTACGTGCGCAGCACAGCGGCGCATTTCACATCATGAGCATACCTCAGTGACGTCAGTCTACCCTGCAATTGGCATAAATTTCTGACCACTCCTTCTTGGTGTTGCATTTGCTCTGTCAGTCAGTGTATTTAAGATAAAGGCTATAAAAGGTCCTAAAAAATTAATAATATGTACTTATTGCATATGGTTGGATTCAGGAAAGCATTTTTTTTATTTTCTAAAAAATTCGTGTACATATTCTCTTAAAATACTAACTATGATTACAAGTAGATAATACATAACATTAGTACTATATGGACAAGGAGAATATTTGAGTGATATATGTACCATAAACATTACATAATTTCGTTATTTGTCTTTATTGTGGCAGGGAGTTTACAGACGAGGAGGTGGCAAAAGTAAGTTAATAAACTTAATGAATTATTTTGTATTTTATACGAGTTTATTGAGTTGAGTTCTAAAAACTGACCATGTACGTCAGAAAAATTTACTGTAAATTTATTTATACCTATTTCCTTGTTTTCATTATATTTGTGATACTTCAGGAAAGTTAATATTTAGTAGTTACAGTAAATTAAGTGAAAACTATAATCAATTCATTACATGAATTAGAACAAAAAGTAAGTCATACTTCCTGCAGTCTTTTACCTTAATTACTGTATCTCAATCTCCCTCATTGAGGCAACTGACAACAGCCGCACATTAACCCTTTCACGCCAACATCCATATATCAAATACGACTCCTTTTCTGCACACGCTGCCGACCTCTATACGAGGTACAGACACCTGCTCTTAAAATAATGAATGTTGTAGAGATGGACATGGTATACCTTTGACAGTAAAGATCTCTACCTTCTTTGTATGTATGAATCATCCCAAATCAGTGTTTCTTTATTTCTCTCTGAAGTGTTTTAAATAGTCTGATCGCTATCCGCTTGAAAGCACGAAGTCGACTCTAGCAGATGTACGTTTCATTACGGGATGTTTCCTCACGTAGATTGATAGCAGAAATCTCAATCTCTTCACTGATATGAATATTGACATCATCTGGTGAATTCATATCCCGTAATTATTTCAGTGCCTTGAAATCTGGTATGACTCCTTATTAGTTGAGAAAAAGTATATAGAGATAAACCACCCAATCAATTACAAAGCCAACGCGGCCAATATGACCTGATTACTTGTTATCATAATTTATTGACCCACTGTCAATTGAGGATGACATTGCGTGGAGCAGAAGGATAGCACGGTGCAGTTCGAATGAAAGGGAAGTAATACAGGTTTAATAAATCAGATGATATCAGCACTACACCAGACTATGGGCGTATTAACAAAGGAAAAGGGATGGAATGGTACGCGCGGCCAAGTAATGGACGACGAATCACACCGAAGCATACGCCCTCTTTCTCTTGAACTATTCGACCCATTAACCTCGGATTGGTGCCAAATAAATCTTTGAACTATTGTTCTCAGTGTTCTTCCACTCAAGTTACCTAGACAACGATTACCGTAGTTTTCACTGCATTGTGATACAACTTAGGCAAATACAACAACGTCACTTTCATTCTGTACAAATGCGGAAGTTCCCTTCTCGATTACTAAACTATCAAGGTAAATACAAAGTTAATGTGAACTGCATAATTTTCAGTCTCTTCTGTAAACATATGAAAATAATCTAGACTAAACTATATATACTTCATGATCAATATTGACAGTGCTGAACTGTGCAAAGCATAAGCCTTTGTTTTTCCTCTTATTCAATACCTTATTCAACCTCCTGAGGGGTTACAAATTCATGTCCAGTTTACTTATAAGAACAGGCATGCTTCGGTCCTTCTTTATGGATATTTGAGGTACAGCTTGTATTGTACTGGGTTGAATACTATCTAGACATACGGTACGGTGGTATAAAAATCCAAAATTATGATACACTAAGTCCTACATATTAACATTCACAAATATTTTTAATAAAACAAAAATCGCGTTTGGATAACAGCCGTCTGATGTTGCCCAACTACTGTAATTCTAAATTGAGTCTGATAGCCATGAACAGATTACACACAAACTTAGCCATATATTAATATTTTTCTCACAGGCGGAGTCATTATCACTGACAGTGCTCTATTAACTTTGATGAAATCTTCTCCATTATTCTGACGCTTTTAACCTTCAGAACGAGCATCAAGAATTGTCTACATGCACTCAAAAAGTTGTTTATCAATAAAACCAAGTATGCATGCAATATAAAATAATACTTCTTCTCAAACAACCCTTCTGAACAAACTGAATCTGCTCTGAGAATATACAACAATTTAATAGAATTTTGCCATGATGATCATATGATTTTAATATGTTTAATGAGAACGGATACTCAGTAAGTTAACAACCACTTTTACTGAATTGCGGGCTTGTGAACATCAGGCCTACTTTCTACAGAGTCCTGCAGTTATCCTGCTAAGTCTTAAACCTGTTTCCATGGTATAAAATTTATATTAATAATAATTCATGGTGTAGGTTACTATATTCAGTTTGTGAATCAGGGACAACAGCTGAATGACCTGGTAAATGGAACTGAGACACTGGATACCAGTTCTACGGAATAGGAGTGGACATCTCAAGAAAACTGTGAGTCATGGCCCTGCTTGTGAAAAGTTACTGCAAGTAGCTCGCGGTTGTGAGAAAGCATTCCCGGCCCAAAGTGTCTATACATCGATCTATTTTCAGAGGAACTTTGCTGCAAGGGAGTGAAATTGGTGTAAGTGTGATATCTTATTCATGACCTTTAAGGAACAGGCATGAAAAGAGTGAGAATGATTGCTAGTACAAACAGGTGGGAACAATGGCAGGAGATTATTCAGAATGACGGAAGATAAAGGCCAAGTTTTGAATGAACTCATTCGATAAATGTGTAAACCTGCGTATTTTTAGGGATCTTGTAAGGCGAACGGAGGATGATGTGTTATCGAGGAGAATAATGGACTCAGCCATAAAGGGTAAGAGAAGTAGCAGACCAAGACGACAATGGTTAAACTCAGTTTCCAATGAGGCAAACATTAAAGGTGTACCGGGAGGTACACCTTAACACCGCTCATTCAGAATAAGTGCCTTAAGGAACTCCTCTATCGACCAAAAGGTGAAACTGATACTACATGAAGTTGGAACTTTAATCAGAAGATCTCACTACTGAAGTTTTGAGTAATTGTGTTGTGGTGAAGTTTCCTAAACTGGTAGAATTTCTCCTTGGTTTGTTTTGCTCTACATCAAGAAGTTTGGACATTTTTCCACAGATGACTCTACCAAAAATACTATGGTCGTGCACTCTGGTGCAAGGTGGAAGAACTTATAACTTAAAGAAATTTCGTATTTCTAGATTTTCATAACTGAATCTTTGTTCATTTATTTTTGGTTTGGCAACACTTACTTAGCTTTCCGCCAGTTTTGAATCTGGCCAAACATGAATTTTTGTAATTAATTTTCAACCAATCCTGCATTTCTTGTTCACTTTGATTTAGCCAATAAAAATTGAGAGGGTGTGTCCGGATTAGTCCTGAATTCTCTCGAACCTTCACTGAGGGCATGTGAGTTGCGGTTTCCCGAGTTTCCTTTTCTATTGATCGCCGTCTTTCTGCGTGTGTGTGTTAAGGCAGGAGGCAGGCAGCATATAAGCTGGGTAATGACCACATAAATTCAATCTTTCTTGCCGTTTCCGCATACTTATCCGAGGGGAAGGTCCGTATTTCTATGTATGTAATCGTTTTAATGTAAACTTCTTGCTTTTTATGTAAAATATCATAAAATCTTTAACTGTAAATCGGCGATAGAGAGCGAGCTACCTTATCGAGCTCCCCTTCATCTTGGTTTGAGGTGACTACGATTTAGTAACTTTTTTTTTCTGTAATGTATTAAAGTGATTTCCTTAGTAGTTTGGGACTAGCCCCAGTTTCACGACCGAGAGCCTTATAGGTTTTAATTTTTCATTATCTGGGAGCGCAGGGTACGCCTCCATTCAGTTTGCGTTCGGGTCGTTTATCTAACCTGTTCTTTTTTCGCAAAGGCCCAGTAGGTTGGGTACTAGATACCCCTGTGTAAAATTATTTCCATTTGTAATTCGTGCCTTGTGAGCTCAGAAACTGTAAATCGACGGCTTGAAGCCCAAACTTGTTAAAATCCCTATTCTTGGGGTGTTCCACCCTTATGGCAATGTACCTGTGATACCATTGTTATTTTCACCAAGCGAAAATTTGTTAAATTTGTTAATTTTGAAGAAATACAACCTTCATTTCAAGTTTTAAATTAATTTTGATATTGTAGATAGACCCATTCTCCCCAGCACATTCTTTAATCTCTTTCTGCTCCACGGGTATCCCCGTAACAAAAAGTATGAAATTTAATGAGGCCACAAAACCTTGCAGACTTACCTTACCTTCCTTCCAAGGTTCACGGAGAAGAAATGTTGAAACTAGCTGCAGGAAGTGATGGCCGATACACAGCCAGATCACCTGTCACAGAGCTCTCGCAATAACTGTTGCATTCAGAAGTACGTAGAGCTGTGTTCAACCCTATAACGTGAACGTGTGGAAAGAAATTACAAACGAGCTATGAACATCAAGATTTGTCATTGTAACATGAAAGGTGTCCACGGGTCACATGTCTATGTGCCATGGTACATCACGTGTTACCTCACCATGGTCCTTTGTTCGTTACTCCGGATCTCACACCTGTAGACCTGCACATGGGACGTGCTGAAAGAGTCAGACGACTCTGTCTAGGAATGCATATGGATTACGAGAGAAGACTTTCTGCAGCAACCAGTGTTCGTACTCATGTTCCACAATCTGCAGGAATCTTAGGAACAAGCGCCGCACATTTTGACGGACTTGCACAGCGAAGTGTATATCAGTCCTTGTCAGTGCTTCAAAATGAAGTAACAGCTGTTCACTGCCTATCCAAACATATGAGGAGGTGGAATAAGCGAAGGAGACTTTTTCAGATACATCAGCGAGCTGTCCAATGAAGAGTTGAGGGTGTTTTACACTTCTCTATACGCCTTTAATGGAAAGATCCCATAGCCAGGGTCTCAACTCTACTTTTCTAATCAACATGTCTCTCAGCATTGCTGTCCATTTTGGTACAGCAACAGCAACTGCGCTCAGACCAGCTACACATGCCATGGAAACTCCGAGCTTTGTATGTTTCAGTTTGTACGAATGAAATCATGTGATCGCTATGAGATGAGCAGAGACACAGAGAGACAAGAACCCTTGTTCAATGTTATGTGAACCACCACCATCACTCTGTAAGCTGTCATGTGTAAGGGAGCTAATTCCAGCGGAGATCGGTTTCACTAAATAACGAGCCTAACCTCTCCTAAAAATCACTATGATTTTCGTTGTGAAGTACGTATATACACTGGTACAAGTTTGTCGAAGGGAGAGTATTTACTTATAAAAATTTGAACTAATGTTACAGGTAAATAACACATAATATTGGTATGATATTGAAAAGGAGAACATTTGAGTGATTCATGTTACATAAATATTACATACCTTCATGATTCGTCTTGTTTGTGGCACTGCATTTGTAGACGAGGATATGGAAAAGTAAGTTAAGACAAAAAACTTCATGAATGATTGTATTTTATCATACGAGATTATTGAGTAGAATTCTAGAAACTGAGACTGTACGTCACATTTATTGTAAATTAACTTGTTTATACCCATTTCTTTATTCCAAACACATATTTGATACTGCGGGAAAGGTGAAATTCATTAATTAAACTAAATTAAAGTAAAACTTATTATCAATTTATTATGAGAATTACAACAAAAGTTGAGTCACAACTAAAGTATCCACAGTTAACTTTCAGGATTCCAATAGAATGACATGAAGGAAATACAATGAGTAAGGAGCCAACCCCAGACAGCCTATGAACAAATGAGCCCTTAGAGCAGCGCTATTCAGTACACCAAACGTAAATTATAAGCTGTGGTTCGACTTCTTCGTGTGTTGAAGAAATCATTCGGCTCCAAATACATATCATTCATACTAGAACTGAGATGATCCGCCATCTGAAGAAACATAATTTATGAAGCAACTTGTACAAATTCAATACAGCCAATACATATTGGTAGGATGTATGGCATCCTCAATCAATATTGCTTAAAGACCCTTAAAAAGATCCCGATCATCTTCCTTCCGACGAAAGACACAGGATAATTTACAGGCAGGAAGATGAATGGGTTTATTTTATACAGCCCAATGAATATGTTAAGACGGCTATGTGTTAACACATCACCATTCCCACAGCTGTAGATTAAGATACGGTACATTAAACTAACAGGCAACGGTAAAAATTCCGTAGACCATTCGGGAACAGATCCAATATGGCGGGGCTTGAACACAAGGCTGCCAACTTAGGAATCTGGCGATGAGGTAACTAATTCTGTCGATCTCAATCCCCTTCCCGGTATAATGTTGAGGTTGACAGTGGAAATAAATGAGATATAAGCAGTTGATGGTACGCCAGTACCTTCTAATGATATGCTACAGGCATCTGGTTTTTCTGGGACAAGTGAACCAGCACCTTCTGAGAAAAACTACAATTTATTGGCAGCTACAGAGGAGAATATTATTTTCATATTCGGTGATGTGACGTGTATGAGGAACTTTCTGAGTATGGCAGACCGCAACTGTCTCCAGAAAATTCAGAAGAATCTCATTGTCAAAATGTCAAAGTTATACGTTGTGCACAGGAACCATATGTTAGACATAAATTCAGAGGATATAAGGGTCATTTTTCAGTGGCAAAACGAATCTGGAAAACATTAGAATGTTTTTGGAAATAAAATGAGATGTTAACAGTATCCAACAGCATGAGAAGGAAAACAGTTCCAGAAATCCATCAGTAATTGTATCCTTCAGGTTATATGAATCTCCTCCTCAATAATGAACTTGGCAAGGTACAAAAATATTTCAAATTTCTTAATCAAAACTTAGGGCAGTAATTTGAGGAAATCTGTTCATGTGATCTTGCAGTCGATGAAGCAATGGTTTCGTATTACAGCCGTCACAGCACCAAGCAAGGGGAAACCTCAAAGGTTCGGCCTTAGACTGTGGTCAATTCCTACGCGATTTGGTTACCTCGTAGCCTCTGAGCCTTACCAAGGATCTACAGTAAATCTGCCCAAAATCCGCGAAAGTCCAATATGCGTTTAGAGCACCAGCTGCCTTCGCACTTGAAAGTAGGCTACCAGCAAGCTGCAAACTATAACTATACTGACCAATGTCACCTGCAGGTGGTACCCCTGTATTTTTTGCGGAACACTTTTCATCTAGATTTTTGTTTTGCATTGTTTTTCGTACTGTAGCTAACGAAATCTAAAAGGAAATACATAGATGTATTTCGTACATTGTGTTTGGGCTTTGACGGGTTAACCTGGTGAGTGTGTGTGTGTTTGTTAACTATCGCAGACTCAACGAGTGTACCGTACCTCACACCGATGACTTCAGTTACGTTCTTCAAGATAAAACAGTGCTTTTTAAATTAGACATGTGACAAGCCTTCTGCCAGACATACTTAGCAGATGGAGATAAAGAAATGTCAGCCGTAATCACCATTTGGACTATTTCAATTCAACTACAATCCGTATGGGCTTAAAAGAAATCACTTTTATTGTAATGTTTTGAGAAGATTGAGAACGAATATGGTTGGGATGATGTAACAATAAGGGAGTGTTTTGGTTTAAAATATTACTTTAAAAAATCAGATTTTTTCTAGAATTCTTCTTTCAGACTATAAAACATATTGCTATTTTGTGTAATACGATTGCGACGCAGAGTGCCAAAGCAGTTACCATGTCCAACGCATTGCCACGTTTTGAATCAGCTGTTTCAGAAATAAGAGAAAACAATGAAAGGTATCAGGTAGATGAAAATGAATGTTCTACTCCAGCAACAAAAAGCTCTAAATACAGTTCTGGTTTAAATCTGATTGTAGATGCCAACTAGTGATCAACCAAATGAAAGACCTATTAAAACAGTCTCGTATAATAAGTAGTTTCGAAATTTTGTTCCGAAAAGTTTGATACGATCAGGGAAATTTTCCCAGCGAATTTAGTCAAGACTTTTTCATTAAGATGCAGTCAATTTATTAACCAAGATAAATTGAGAAATGAACTTTCAATGATTTATCGCAATGATAATTTAAGGATGTTTCCTTCTGTCTGTGATATGTTCACATTCTTCATGAATCATTCCTCCGAAGAATCGTTCTCTGAGGTACACAAAACTCTACAAATTGCACGAACTACGCCAGTTTCAACAGTGAAAGAAGAGCGAAGTTTCAGCACATTAAGAACAGTCAATAATTTTCTTTGAATAATATGGGTCAAAACAGACTGAATTCACTCAGTGTTTGTTCAATTCATAAGTAGGAAAGTGGTGAAATGCCCAACATAAACAACAAGGTCGTTGAAATGTTTGCCAGTCAGAAGAACAGGCGTGCTCAACTGCTGTATAAGTAATGTGCCACTTGGTGAGTTCACTTCTATGTCTTCATTATTAACTACTTAGTGTATATATTTAGGCCGATATATTTTGCTATACGTACGCTCCTTTGGAGTTTTTGTGGTACAGTATAGGTATCCATGTTTCAAAAATACCTGCCGCAATCCGATTTCCATGGCCGAAAACTCTATATCGGGCCCCAATGGCGGAATTGATCACGAGCCGCCACTGTATGCATTCAGGTCTGATAATATTGTAATTGGTCTTGGTTCACTCTCGGGGACTGGGTGTTTGTGTTTGTCCCAGAATTTTTCTCTTCATATTTACGCAACACTACCCAAACGCAGTAGGGATTACATCCCATCATGTAGGCTTGACGCCGGGAAGAACATCAGGCCGTAAAACAGAGTCAAATCTACATGTGCGACACATCTCGCACCCACTGCTGAGGTAGAACACAACAGATCCATGTCAAGGTTACTGTACCGGAGATACACCTGCACCAGCGCCTTGTAGAAGGCCGTCTAGATCATGAAACTTCTGAAACACATTTTGGAAATGTTGTGGAACATTTCTCGACAGATGTCACTATAATCATGTTGCGCTTCTGGGGTGGAGATGAACTACTATATTTCGAATAAATTTTGTGTGTTTTTTCCTGAATTGGAATATTTATTGTTTGTTTTTGATGTTCAAAAGTTATCAACACTTCTATCTCTTCCCACCAACTTAAGATGTGGTGCTCCTGGGAACGAAACACATGGTGTTCCTCACATAGTTGTACAAATCTCAGGGACCCGTACTACCCCGTGGTGTTCCTCTCATAGTGGTACTAATCACAGGGACCCGTACTATCCCGTGGTATTCCTTACATAGTGGGTAATAATGAGAGGTAAACCCCAGACCCATGGTGTTCCCCGGAACGCAATCCTATAAAGTTCCTCACATAGTGGGTACCAATGACAGATAAAACCCAGACCAATGGTTTTCCTAGGAATGCAAACCCATAGTTTTCCTAAGAAAGTTGTGCATAACTCAGCGACCCGTACTTTCCCGTGGTGTTCCTCACATTGTGGTACTAGTCGCAGAGACCTGTAATATACCGTGGTGTTTCTCACGTAATATTACTAATCACAGGGACGCGCATTATCCCGTGGTGTTCCTCACATTGTGGTACTAATCGCAGTGACCTGTACTATCCCGTGGCGGTCCTCACATAGTGGGTACTAATGACAGGTAAATCCCAGACCCGTGGTGTTCCTGAGAACGCGAACCCATGGTGTTCGTCACATAGTTGTACAAATCTCAGGGACCCGTACTACCCCGTGGTGTTACTCTGATAGTGGTACTAATCACAGGGACCCGTACTATCCCGTGGTATTCCTCATATAGTGGGTAATAATGAGAGGTAAACCCCAGACCCATGGTGTTCCCCGGAACGCAATCCCATAAAGTTCCTCACATAGTGGGTACCAATGACAGATAAAACCCAGACCAATGGTTTTCCTAGGAATGCAAACCCATAGTTTTCCTAAGAAAGTTTTGCATAACTCAGCAACCCGTACTTTCCCGTGGTGTTCCTCACATTGTGGTACTAGTCGCAGAGACCTGTAATATACCGTGGTGTTTCTCACATAATATTACTAATCACAGGGACCCGCATTATCCCGTGGTGTTCCTCACATTGTGGTACTAATCGCAGGGACCTGTATTATCCCGTGCCAGTCCTCACATAGTGGGTACTAATGACAGGTGAATCCCAGACCCGTGGTGTTCCTGAGAACGCGAACCCATGGTGTTCATAACACAGTTGTGCAAATCTGAGGGACCCGTACTATCCCGTGGTCTTCCTCATATTGTGGTACTAATAACAGGGACCTGTGGTATCCCGTGGTGTTCCTCACAGAGTGCGAACTAATCACAGGGTCCCATACTATACGGTGGTGTTATTCACATTGTGGTACTAATAACAGGGCCCTGTACTATCCCGCGGTGTTCCTCACATAGTGGGTACTAATGACAAGTAAAACACAGACCAGTGGTGATCCTGAGAACGCGAACCCATGGTGTTCGTCACATAGTTGTACAAGTGTCAGGGACCCGTACTATCCCGTGGTGTTCCTCACATAGTGGGTACTAATGACAGGTAAATCCCAGACCATGATGATTCTCGGAACGCAATACCATGGTGTTCCTCACATAGTGGGTACTAATGGCATGTAGACCTCAGACCCGTAGTGTTCCTAGGAATGCAAAACCATGGTGTTTCTTACAAAGTCGTGCATATCTCTGGGAACCGTACTACCTCGTGGTGCTCCTCGTAGAGTGGGAACTAATCACAGGGACCCGTACTATCCCATGGTGTTCCTCACAGAGTGGGAACTAATCACAGGGACCCGTACTGTGGTGTTCTGACAGTGCGTACTTATCACAGGTATATCCCAGACACATGTAGGGCCCGATCACCTAGATGTAAGGTCCCTTAAAACGACAAGCATCATCATCATCATCATCATCATCATCAACCAGACCCATGCTGTTCCTTGGGACGCAAATCCATGTTGTTCGTCACATAGATTTAGAAGTCTCAGGGACCCGTTCTATCCCGTGGTGTTCCTCGCATAGTGGGTACTAATGACGGGTAAAACCTAGACTTGTGATATTCCTCGGAACGCAAAAACATGGTGTTCGTCATAAAGTTCTACAAGTCTCAGCTACCCGTACTATCCCGTGGTTTTCCTCACATAGTGGGTACTAATGACCGGTAAAACTTAGACCCGTGGTGTTCCTCGGAACGGAAACGCATGGTGTTCGTCAAATAGTTGTGTAAGACTCATGGAACCGTACTATCTCGTGGTTTTCCTCAGATAGTGAGGTAAAACCAGAGACCCGTGGTGTTTCTCAGAACGCAATCCCGTGGTGTTCCTCATATAGTTGTAGTAATCACAGGGACCCGCAATATCGCGTTGTGTTCCTCACAAATTTGTACAAATCTCTGGGACCCGTACTATCCCGTGGTGTTCATCACAAAGGTGTACAAGTCTCTGGGACTCGTACTATCCTGTGGTGTTCCTCGGAACGCAAACCTATGGTTTCCAAAACCAGATGCTGAAACACCCGAGCGAGGTATGCTTCATTTATCTCCCTGGGATCCTCAAACCGAATCTAGGCAAAGCGTTAGCCTCCGTCATCGTGGCGGGTATTATGCATGGGTACTGTAAACCCACAGTGATCCTCCAACAGATACATTGTATTCCTCAGTTTGTGGTGGTTAATCGCAAGGATAGTGGAACTAAGCACAAGTAATTTGGTTCAAAATTCAGCATCCCTTGGTATCGTCCCCCACCCACAGAGATCTGTGTGTTTGGTCCGCGAGAGCTATATTATTTCGCTCATGTCGATCGGAGAGCCAGGTAAGAACCACCTACACCCCACCTGGGACGCAGCACGTGGGAGTAACACCTCTCCCCATGCTACGGCAGCGTAGTAGGTTCGTGGATAATCTTCCGTTACTTGATGTCGTGTATCCCCACTCCCTTACCGCTCTTACAACTGCCAATAGCTGCCATACAGAAAACCCGCATTAGATGACTAGACTCTAATTCTTCTGACCGTAAAATTTTGTTGGTGAGGTTTACCACTTTCCACGAGCTGGTGGGCAATCTGTTTAGCTGTTACATTCGCATGACCCTCTCTAGATGGTGGGTTACAACTCATACGTTTAACAAACCCCCAGCCTTTCTGGCTGCTCTTCCTTAGATCAGTCTCCCCCATAGCTCCTGTTATTCGATATCGCTTTTAAGAAATCTTCTCCAGCTTAGACGGTATCGGATCTCAAAGGATCGTTGTCAAAGAGATCACGGTAGTTTCTCAATATTTCAGTAGTTTCTGTATATAGTGTTCACCGTCAGCAAATTGAGATTCGAGAAAAATCTTCACGATATTTGCATAATCATCACATGATTGAGGAAAAAGCTCTATATTCAGAATGTTCTCTTGCAGTGAAATGGTGCATTATCCCCAATCAGCCTTCTTAAAAAGGCATCATCTTCGAAAAGGAACTCAGATTCTAACGATTTAAAGGTAAGATATATTGAACTAAGACGAGGCCGCAGAACGAGTTGCAAATACAGGATTGTGGTGGCGTTTTGTAAATTCAAAGAGGGTCGCAGACTGAACGCTGAAAGGCATAAAAGTCTGTAGTGAAGATGTATGTATGAATGAAAGGGAACTGTCTGCGGTCAGATTGCAGCATGTATCTGGCATATAACAGGACGATGAGGGATTGTTTGCCCCACTGATTTCGCTGAAAACCGAGATATGTGTTTGCTTACGCAGATACTGAAATTTAATATCTGGATAATATCCATCCTCCATCTCGCACTGTTGAATGATACTCGAAGTGTGTTATCATGCTGTAGAATTAAATTGCACGAATCTGTCCATTCTACGCCAGCCTCTCCTCTTTCGTCGGTACCTGGGTAGCCCCATGTTGTATTATGACTGTTGATGCACCAACCACAAACTTCACATATTGATGCTGGAAAGCTCCACAAGTGTAAATACAGTACCTGGTGGCTTATTAATTGAGCTCTACTGTGAGAGTCTCAATGTCATCACGGGAAATGATCTGGATGGTGGATAGCACAGAAGGTGTTCAACCACTAAACGCATGACCTTGATTTTTGGACGGCGAAGATTCTAGTAATGGCGAGCTTCATGAATGCATATTATTAGAGTGTCGAGTAAATTGTAAGGCTATATATTTTGTGCCGTCTTTCAGATTCTTAGAATTAAGTGAATAATAGAAATAAAATAATCAAAGTGCAAAATATTATTATGAAAACTTGCGTAAAATAAACCATTAAACCCATACATACAGAGGACGACGATGAGCAGAAAATGGGAGCTGATAAGAGTTAAATATAGTTGGTGTATTCCAGTAAATTCTACAACGTAGTCCGGTGTATTTTTCTATGTGTAGGGCTGATTAGACCTTGTAATATTTTAGTGGAAGTTTATCACAGTTTCAGCTATTAATTTTCGTGCTGAGAAGACACAAGTAGAATTTTACGGTGCTTGCGTGAGTTAGAAGTGTCACTGTGTAATATCCGATATTTAGACTTATTTTTCTTCAGGATGGGACCTTAGATTGAGGGAATTTATCATAAAATTTGTTCAGACGTAATGTGGAAAATGTTTGCAGTATAGCAGTGACATTTAGAGGAATTGTAAGTATGTTAATTTGTGAGATTTCATGTCCACAGACGTAGAATCAGTTGTGTATGTAAAATGGAAAGTTCTGATCAACTTCTAATTCATAAAGGTCAGTAATTACAATATTTATTTATTTATTTATTTTTCGTGTGGCTACATCACTAAAACAATATTTACAAATATTATCTCATACTAATAACAATAATTGATTTCATCACGCTAATAACTTGAAGATAGGGGAGAGTTCAATTTTAATCTATCTCAGCAGTATAACTAAGATATTTAGCATCTGAGGTTGCCTCAAGACATTTTCTGTGAAGCTAGTTGATTATAAAATTCATATCAAATGCTCGGCCTTCAAAAAAGGTCTCATTATTTTATCCAACAATAGGCAGGAATGAATCCAGTCCTTGAAAAACTTCATGCAATTGCAACTAAAACGAACCTAAGACTCATATTGGAAAACCCAATACATAGAAGGATCTATTCGATAATTACACAAACAAAATCTGGTAACGCAGTCTGGCAAAATTACTCAGGTAAATAATTTCAAATACTTGGAGAAGTCATCCAACCATCTGCATTAAATCATGAAGCAAACACAGAGAGATTTATATATTACAAGTAGGCCATAGAATCACATGGAAAAGGTACGACAAAAAATTAGGATTCCGGAACGCAAAATGAAAACATTATAACACCGTAATTAAGCCTCAAACATTACACACGTCAGAAACCTTGATCAGAGGAGAAAGAACATTATCTAAAATGATCGAAAAACAAGAAGGAGAAGTCCTCAGGAAAAACCTGGCCCAGTATGCATAGGAGTGTTGATGAATAGGAGGTCTCCAGAATTATATCAACATACTGAGAAAATATCAGATATAATATTTGCAAAAGGTGATTGAAGTTTGATTGCCATATTCAAAGAATAGATGATGAAAGACGCACTAAAAATATATTTAATAATGCCTCCTCGCTAAAAGTCAGAATAACTGGATAATCGCAATTGAAAAAGACCTTCAAAAATTCAACATACCAGATTGAATAATAAGGGACACGCATAGCTTTTGAACGTTGGTGAGCAAACATCATTTTGCTGAAAACCCAAGATGAGAACAGAGTTAAACAGAAGGAAGAACAGATGATAAACACAAAGAGGGAAGAAACTCTGGCAGGAGATAACATTTTGAAATAATAATAATAATAATAATAATAATAATAATAATAATAATAATAATAATAATAATAATAATAATAATAAGTAATGGAATGAGTAATAGTTACAAACCACGTGGTATCCTATTTTTGTGAAGGGTCAGTTTGCAATACATTTATCAGGAGGTGATAGCTCAGGGTTTGAAGTCTATGTTGAAGTCAGTGTCATATGTGTCTGGAGTATTATATTTCCAAGTGAAGTGAGAAACTTCATAACTGTCCATAAGTGTTGGTGGTAGATAAGTTCTATTTGTCCATGTAGTTAGGAAACCATGCGACTCAGTTTGTGAGACACGCTCCTAGTAGATACTCCAGAGGTAATAGTGTAGATAATGCCGAGGTTTCTCTGTAAAAATGCTCGAGGGAAAATCATCAGAACAGAGTGTTTTGAAATAGGGTAAGGTCCATTTTTTAACATTGAATAGGATCCTATATCCAGAGGGATTCTTTGTTCATCCAATAACTCCATTAGTACCAGTGAACTGCATATCAAATTCCACAGATCCCAATAGACTTGAAATCATTCGTGATGGCAATAATGTTGACCGATATATTCTGATAATACAAGGATTTGGACGAAGATTTGTGCTGTAGTAAAAGGCCATTCATGGCGAGATATGTTTGCTCACTTGTAAGCCAGTGGAGAGCGGCAGGTATAAACCTGTTTGACGAGATAACAGGTGTTCACATTTATATGAGGCGGAACCGCTTTGGAAATAGAGGGCCACGGTACAACATTATTGATGTTAGAATAAATGGGGAGTAATTTGAATTTCAATTCTACTGTATAGGCAAATGATAGAGTGGATTCTCAGTAACATTCCGGAACACTTGCCTGTGTATTCTAGTTTCGATGTTTCCAAAACACAGTCATAGTTCGTATTGCCATTGAGCATTTAAGTAATTACTTTGGTGTCAGAAGGTTGTCCTTAGATATTAAGATTTCCATTTCTTGATATATTCGTAGTGCAGCTAGGTATTATGACTGCCGATGTCATGTCCTTCAGTGGAAAGCAGGATGGTGGTTGAAGTGCATGGAAGGGATTCTTGGGATTGCTCGGCCATGCTAGGATCGTGAAATTATATAGCTAGCCAACTGCTCCTAGATGAGAGGTGAGTATTTTAGTTAGAGACAAAGATTCGGTACCACACGGTGTTCCATAAGATGTAGTAGCACTCTACCATTATTCCATGTGCTACCCATGATTCATGGCCAAGTTGTTCATAAAGGAGTTGTAATATTTTGTGTTTATATTTTAGTAGGACTATATAAGTGGATGTAGTTGAATTCCGCGACCTATAATATGTAAGGGTTACACATGAGTCGAGTTTATTTTGGGGTTTGACTGAAGGTTATAACTAAATGATAACAGGATTCCTCTTCACAGGTTTTCAAGAATTTATTCCAATCACTGACTTCAACCTGTTGTTTTAGTTCGTGGAACATCATTCATTTAATACAAATAATAACGCTATTTTATGTTGTGTTATTTTACGCTATTATTCACTGGCACTTGAAGTCCACATGTTTTGGAGGGCCGCTTTGGTCATCACGCACGTTCAATTAACTTCAACGAGAGGTCACTTTGGTCATCAGGCATGTTTCTTCAACCATAAACATCAATATAGTGGGTGACCATGATAGCTCAGTATGTCCATTCGAGGTTACTCAGATTCCACTGAGGTTCCAGGTATCTCGTCCTATGCTGATGGACAGTTAGTGGATGGCCTAAATTAAAAAGGTATGGAAAACAATTCCTTATAATTAGACGATCGAGAAATCGGATGCATAACGCACAGTTGTTTATGGAGCTGAGTGGATTGAATCTCATGTTGTTTTCTAGTTAACCATAAACTGTTTTTCTGTAAATAGCCCTTCAGGCTTTCTTTTGTGGTGGATATTAATTTCAACCCGAAATCGTCCAGCCGCAGCATTATGCTAATGTCACTGACCGCAGACCACTGTTTATTGCCATATTTGTAAACACACCCGCCGTCATATTTCATTGTTCTTGATTGAATACAGATACTACATTATGCAAGCTTTTAATTTATGTAGGCCTTCCTTGATACCAAACAGTCATGTTTGGAAGTGACGAAGAGCCATTAACACCCCCTGAGACACCAGAGTTAATAATGCATGTTGAAGACCTGGAACAGGCAAAAATCAGTTTGACATGAGGAAAAGGGTTCAGTGTTCAGTATGTCACTTCAACACATGCAACGTTGAGATAAAGGATATTTTAGTGACTTCCTTTTGCCTCCATTAGAGAAAAGAGAGATTCCGATTCCCTGCCACCAGGTAAACAAAAATGGAGAAAAGTATACTGCAGATGTCGAAATACGAGTCCCTACTTAAAGACACCCCACGAGAATCATGTGATCTCCATGAATAGCTACGGGCACTGAAGTAGAACTTTCTATTTGGATTCAGAACTGGCTAACAGACACATTATTATCGTACAAGAGCCCAGGGAACATGTACAGCTTTGAGCTACTGGTCTATTCTATTAAAGGAACACACGACATCTAAGCTGTGCACAGGTTTCAGCAACAATTTCAATTGCGTCCTATTATGACTTGATTCGGCACTTACTTATTCCCTTGAATTGTTTATTCTAAAGTTTGAATACTTCTTTCATGCGCTTCTAGTCTTTTACCACTTTTTTGCGATATGATTCTTCTCTGTTCATCCGGATTACTTCTTATCCTCGCATCTGGACGGCTCCCCAACGATTGTTAATGAGCACACTTCTACTTTAGTCCGAAAACAGAAAAGCGTCGTCCATGGTTGAGTAAAAGCGGTTGCATATATCTGTGATTGGTGAGGAGATAATTCATGAAATGTCCTTTGCCCTTTTAGCACACGGACCTGGCATTATGTTACCTGAAGATTTTCTCTCAGAGAAAATGGCAGAAAGGGATGGACCGCTCTCCGGTGCACATTATGAGGTGTGCAGAAAAAGTGCCGTTCAACATGAAGAACTAAATACTTCTATGTTGTGTGCGATCGCATGTGCTTCGCTACATCTCCGGAATTGGAGGTCTTGTGCAACTCCGGACACTTGTGTAGTAGTTAGTGAGACGTTAAGCAAAATAAGGTTATTATTAAATTACGTGCGGCTTAATCACGGCGTAACGTAACCCCCGTGCGCCGTCTCGCCCCAGTGAACCGACAGCGTGGTGCTGCGTGCGAAAGATTTGCCAACACGGAGCAGTGCGGCATCTCTCCAGTGTGGTTCACATGTGCATGACTTACATGATTCTCTGAACATTTTATCGCACTACTGAGCACTCGTGTGTGTTCCGAACTGAACTATTAGTGTCTTTCTTGGCTGAATATTTGCCACAGACATTACAACAGTATAGTTTCTCGCCTGTGTGAGTACGCATTTGAACTGGTAGGTAACTTTCCAGGATGAGGGATTTGCAACAGATATTGCGGCAGTGCGCCTTACGCCCGTGTAAGTCCGCACATGAGGTGCTAGGTGGAATCCTGCTGTATATCCTGCATCAGACATTGCAATAGATTGGCTTCCTGACTTGTGAGTCGGCATGTAAACTACTACGCTGAATTCGATGCTGAAGGATATGCCACAGATATAGCAGTAGTATAGCTTCTTGCCTATGTGAGTCCGCATGTGGTCGCGTTTCTGATGAATGATTTGCCGAACACATTGCCCGCAGTGTGGCTTATCGCCTGTGGGAGTACGCATGTGACCTGTTAGATGGACTTTCTGGCTGAAGGAATTCCCACAGGCGTTGCAGCAATATCGCTTCTCATGTGTGTGTGACCGTGCGTGACTTGCTTGGACGGATATACTGTTGAATTACTTGCCACAGACGTTGCAGCCTTATGGCTTCTCGTCTGTGTGTTTCCGTATGTGAACTGCTAAGCAGCCTTTCTGGATGAATGATTTGCCACACGCATTGCACCGGTAGGGCTTATCGCCTGTATGGACCCGCATATGATAAGTTAGATTGCCTTTGAGGCTGAATGATTTGCCACAGACATTGCAGCTGTATGGCTTCTCACGTGTATGGACCCGCATATGATAAGTTAGACTGCCTTTGAGGCTGAATGATTTGCCACAGACATTGCAGCTGTATGGCTTCTCACGTGTATGGACCCGCATATGATAAGTTAGATGACTTTTATGGCCGAATGATTTGCCACAGACATTGCAGCTGTATGGCTTCTCGCCTGTATGTGTCCGCACATGATTAGTTAAAGTACTTTTTTGGATAAATGATTTGCCACAAACATTGCAGCAGTTTGGCTTCTCGCCTGTGTGAGACAACGCGTGATGAGATAAACCACTTTTCTTGATAAATGATTTGCAACATACAGTGCACCTGTAAGGCTTCTCGCCTGTATGTGTTCGCACATGATCAGTTAGATGACCTTTCTGGATAAATGATTTGCCACAAACATTGCACCTGTATTGCTTCTCGGTGTGAGACAACATGTGATAAGATAACAGGCTTTTCTGGACAAATGACCTGCAACATATAGTGCAGCAGTATGGCTCCTCGCCCGTGTGAGAACGCATGTGAATATCATGATAAGCTTTCCGGCAAAACGATTCACCACAGACATTGCACCTGTATGGCTTCTCGCCCGTGTGAGAACGCATATGAACAGCAAGGATTGATTTCCTCCTGAAGGATGCACCACACACATTGCAGCTGTATGGCTTCTCGCCTGTATGGGCTCGCATATGATCAGTTAGAGTGCCTTTATGCTTGAATGATTTGCCACAAACATTGCACCAGTGTGGCATATCCCCTGTGTGGACACGCTCGTGACCTGTTAGGACATCTTTCCGGCTGAAGGATTTTCCACAGACGTTGCAGCAAAATGGCTTCTCGCCCGTTTGAGCTCGCATAAGGTCTGGACCTTTCCTGAAATTTTCGTGACATACGGAGCATTCGTTTATACTCCCACCTGCAAGCAAACGCGTGTCCTCTGTCACCAGTTTCCGCTTTGTAAAGCATTTATTAGAAAACCCCGCACACCTGGAGCGGGTGGATCTTGCGGTGTTCTGACAAGCTGCTTTGGTTAACAACAACACCTTTCCGCAGTGATCGCACTCTGAGGGACGATAATCCTTGTGTCTCTTCAGATGTCGCAAGAGGCCCAACTTCCCAGCCAGGACTTTACTGCACTCACTACACCTGAAACTACGTGATCCGCTATCCGGAGGTTGATGATCTCTATAGCTCAGCTCGGATCTCGATCTAGAATGACAAATTAAAACTATGTGACCAATAGTTCAGCGGCCAACTCCAATACAACTCTCACACAATTGATTTGCTACTGGATATTGCAATCACTGATATCCAGTGCAGAGAGCTCGTTACTCATAAACATTACGTTCCTGAGAGTAAACATCATCTGAGGTAAAATTCAGATTGTACTGTAAAATTTCAAAAGCTCTTACATGTTACGAGAATGTGTTGCGTCTTTTCTTAATCACGATATCACGCGCAAGCAAGTTGTCACGGTTTAGAAATGTACGAGTTAATAGACAACCTCATGTAAGGAATGCATGAGAAGTGGTCCAACCTAAAAGGAGAAATACCAGCTCTTTAATCCAGACACATTATTCTACTGAAATCCGAAGTCTGTTCTCCTACATAAAGGACGGCATATGCTTTGGAGTTTTGATCTTGTTGAACCACTCTGCGCTTTGTCCCAAGCAAGTAATAATTTTTGTAAAGGACCTTGTTCTTGAGGTTGTTTGAGAGAATGTCAGTGTCGTAGATATTAATAAAGGTGAGAACGTTTGCCGACATCCAGAAAGATTTGTTGAACCATGGCTAATCTTTTCTTTGTTAGTTGCTTTACGTCGCACCGACACAGATAGGTCTTATGGCGATGATGGGACAGGGAAGGGCTAGGAGTGGGAAGGAAGCGGCCGTGGCCTTAATTAAGGTCCAGCCCCAGCATTCGCCTGGTGTGAAAATGGGAAACCACGGAAAACCATCTTCAGGGCTACCGACAGTGGGGTTCGAACCTACTATCTCCCGAATACTAGATAATGGCCGCACTTAAGCGACTGCAGCTATCGAGCTAGGTGGCTAATCTTTTATGAATGTTATTTTGTCACACAAATATACCTACAATACGGATAGAAGGAGCATGAAAATCAAGGCTTGAGCCAAAATTCGAGATGAAGAGACGTTGATTTGCACCGTCGTGGATATTGCTGCTCTGTGAAGGAAGGAATGATATTAGATTTATTTTAAAAGATCACGGGCAACGTGATTATTTTTAGTGGATTCATAATATAGTTGGATAGCATCCAGTTCTGTGCCTGTCTCCCCACCACAGAGTAGTTCTACATATTCTACGAAGGAAGGGTGGGAAATAAAAATGTCTTGGTTGAAGGTGAGATCCGCTTACAACTGGCACATGGGAAAATCGATCACGCAGGCTAAAATATATCGTAACATGAACTGGTACTTATCAATTCATGCTGTATGAACTGAATTCACATGGCCCAGTCGAATGCATAACTGGCTCACAAGAATAATGGAAGGCTCGACACCGTATTGTTACTGCACTCTTATTAGAAGATAAATGGACAAATAAAAGGGGGACATTGATTCCAGATATGAGAGACTAAACGTCTTGATCAATTCACAAGATATCGATGTTGACACCACTAGACAACAGGGGGCAGAAAATACGACACTGCGTTCTGTAACATATCACGCAAAAAATGCCAAAGTCTGTAACCGTTCTTCTTTACGTGATTCTTGTGACAAGTGATTTATCAGGTTCACAATTAGTTTTTCAGTAAAATAAGGTTTCATTTTGGATTGATAAATATACTCCACGAACCAGCTATATTGCTGTAACACGTGGCGCGTCCCAGGTGACGGATACGGGTTCCCCACTGGCCTGCCGATGATCTTGAGCAAAGTAAAATAGCTCACGCGTACCAAGCACGTACAAAGCCTTTAATGGCAACTTTGGCGGAGATGGACACGTTCAGTACGGAGCAGACGGTAGAAGAAGTACCCTAAATTTCTGCAAGTTAATGCAGAAAAGAGCGTAGCGTTTCTTCTCTAGTGGAGTGGCTGAAAAAGGCATCTGTTCCCCATGTCCGGAGCTGCGTTACTACCTTCTCTCATGAGCTCTAAAATGCTTCAAGACAAGCCGGCCGTTAAATAATACCGTCACATCATTACAGAAAAAAGTCTAATGGTATCGGAGCCAAAGTTAGTGCAGCCTCTGAAAGGGACACGCGTTGGCAGGACACAGTCAGCATGAAAAATATGCAAGGATTAGCGTCGCACGGGCTGTGACGGCTAACCAAGCGAGTACCCCCATTCTGTAACCCATCATCGAATTATGCCTGGATGAAATAGCAAATAAACCAATGCACTTGAGGTGCGGGAAAAAAGATGGAGTGGAGAAAAGTCATCGGAAAAGGGGTGTGGTTACCAACTGATGTACAATGAATGCCGAAGAACAGCTCATGGTGTTGACAACGTCATATCAGCAAAATATGACGTTTCAATTTCCGAGGTGTAAACGTTTGAGAATCGCTTGATGTAACTCGTCCGCATTGGGAAGAGAAGGAAATTCGAATATTTCAGCGCAACGCTCCAAAAACTGACGTGCGCACGGAAACCAAAGATGTGTTCTGGGCACTGCCTGACAAGAACACCACTGACTATCTCATCGCTGCCGATGATCTGAATGGACGTGTCGGACGGAGGAAAGAAGAACAAACAGTCCATGGCGTTCATGGACATGGAGAAAAGAACGACGATGGCCAACGAATTCAAGATTATGCAAAAACTGATCATCGCAAACACACCGTCCAGAAAAAGCGATATTCGTACACTCAGTACTACAGTGGCTTCCATCCAATTCGCATTGACTACATCCTTGTGACAGGATGAAATCTCGAAGATGTACTAGAGATAATAGTTGTCCCTTATTAAATCCTTGATATGCAACGACGACCAGTCATCTGTGCTGGGGGTAAAGTCACCAAGAGCCCAAAACTTCACAGGAAATGGACAAATTGGGATCAAATGATTGCCCCTCAAGAAGGAGACAAACGTTGTTGCCAAAGTTACAGAGTCACAAATCACCATAGTTGAAGTGAGCCGGACTAAACTGAAAGACGCAGTTCGCTCTATTCTGGAACAATTAAGTCAGGGCGACGACAACGAAGGATAAACCATGACATATGGCTAAGGAATGAAGAGGTTAAATATGCAGTACGGTTGAAGAAGCAGCTGTACCACGAGTTCATGCTCGCTGGAATGCCTACAAAGCAGCCACTAGTAAAATGAAGGTGGTCTTTGTCGTAACAAAAGCAAACCGGTAGGCAGGTCTATATGTGAAAATTGACATGCGCGAATACGAGCGGAATTTTTAATGACTAGTCCAATCGAGCCATCGCAAAACGTCAGAAGTCCAACGTTTTTACGGCATCAATGAGGAAACAGACGATTTGCTACTGTACTGGCGGGAAGCGCGAGTAAACCGGCGGAACTATTTTGACTAAATTTAAATCATGCAATTTCCGTATCTACCAATCCTAATCACCTCCGCTGTTGAATGTCCAATGTAGAAAAATGACGTCACAAAACTCCAGACTATGTTGAAGGAAATGAAACCAGGGAAAGCCATCTGTCCCGATTATCTTCCGGCAGAGTTTTGTTTCTCTCAATGAGGGGATGCAGCAGTGCGGCTAAAGCAAGCTTTTCAACCATATCATCAAAGAAGGTCAAAAACAAACCGACTGGCGACGGATTATCCATTCAGAAATAAGGGAAGCCCTGAAGATTTTCCTAAGCACGGACGGATCATACTTCTGAGCCACGCAATGAGTGACTTGGAACAATTCTTCGACAAAAGGATTAGCGATTTAGCCAAACATACAACAAGCCAAGCTGTATTTGTGTAAAATTGTGGCGCAATAGGAGAAACTCACGCTGCCGGGCTGTTACTTGAGAGACACTGTGAAAAGAATAAGAGTCTTCAACACAAATTTCTGGACCCTGAGAAGGCCCTCCATCGGGTACTTCATAACCTAATCAGTCAGCCCTACAAGTACATGGCATTCCAGTGCACCTTTCTTAGAGGGTATAATTGCTCTACAAAGAACAAATGAGTTGTGTTCAAGCTGCCGCAGGAGCGTCTGATGAATTTCGCATAACTGTTGGAGACCATCAAGGCCCCGCCTATCACCACTGCTGTTCATTCTTGTGATGGACAAAATTATCTCAAACTTGCGCAGTCCAATAGCAGGGACACTTCCCTAAGCAAATGATATAATTTTGGCTGAAGGGAATAAGCTTGACCTGCAGCGGCAAACAGAAGACTGTAACAATCGACTAGCGCAATAAGCCCCGCGCCTCAACAAGAACAAGACAAAATACATTGCTTTACATCGTCGAGAAGTTGGAATCAAGCATGTTGACGTTGAAGACATAGCACGAGTAGGGATATTTAAGTATATTGGCTCCACAATCACTGATGATGGCCGACTTACTGCTAAAGTCAACTTAAGGATATACAAAGCCTAACTGAAGTGGAGAATGACAACAGGCGCCCTTCCGAAATTTGGACGAAGGGCCATCCCTAAATTAAGTTCTACCCAAATTATGTCTATCCTATCGTTAACCACCCTGTCGTTTTCTATGGCAATGAATGCTGGCCAGCTCTAGGGGTAGAACGCCAATTAAGCATCATGGATACGAAGCTGCTTAGGTGGAAGGCTGGGATAACTAGACTAGATCACATTGCAAATGATGTTATTACAAAAGGTTTTGGCATTGTCCCGATCCAGAATGAAATTGGGGAAAGGCGTGCGCGCTGGTTTGGGCATGTATTGCGTGCAGAGGACGATATATTGGGAAAGTCAGAGTATACAGAGAAAGTCGGTGAAAAGAGGCGCTAGGGACGAGCCAGAAAGCATAGACTGATAAAGTGCACAGCGGCCTGAAATTTGGAAGATATGGCCCGAGACTGAAGTAACTGGAGTCAATGAATCACAACACCGGACCCTGCCTCCAGGCAGGACTAACACTAAGGAAGCAGAATAACAAGAAGCAGATTGATGAATATTCTGTGATAAAAATGGGATGCAATGGATATTTTACACATCCTATCATTCAAATTACTTTATTTTATGTTCAAATTTTCTCCCCTAAATCCTATGTCCGATATCTATAAAGACTTATTATAACAAAATTGTGTTTGAATGTCTGAACGCTTCTAGATTTCGTGTTTAAGTGACTCCTATAAATGCACTGTAAAGAAAAACATATAACTCAACAAAATTAAAAATTTTGGTATAACTGTGTTTAATGGGAGGGAGAGTTTGAATATCCGGTGAAATTCTATGAGTACCAACAAGAGGGGAGTCCGTCAGTGTATTCTAGACTGAATATAATTTTGGAATCCATATTTCTGCTTACATACGTCATAGACAGCAGACGATCATATTAATCAGTTTGTTATTTTCGCTTCGATCAAGTCTATAAATATGAAGACCATGCAGGAGTGGCACAAAGTGATCAGCTCAGGGTCATGTGACACTCGACGCTCTAAAGCTGGAAGGAAACCACATAACTAAGTGGTTAGTTCAGGACCATGTGTCTCTACACAAACGGAAGTAAGCCTCATCACTATTTAGCTCAGGACGATGTGTCTCCACAAATGGAAGGTAATCTCATCACTAATTGGTAACCTCAGAAATACGTGTATTTCCACAAGTCAGCAATTAGGAAATTTTATGAATCTTAAAACCTTTCTTATCTAATTCAATACCAAACTGGCATGGCAAATATTTTAGACATTTTAAATGAAGTCATTTAAGTTGAGGCATGATATTTGTAGACTGCTGAAATGAGAGTGAGGAAAAAGTAGCGCGTAAGGTAAGATATAAAACAAAGTGGAAAGTAGCAGATAAGATCCGGTCGACTGAATCCTTCAGAAGCATCTAAAATCTATGATGTCAAATGGACTAAGCTACATAGAAAATGGACTGTCCTCTGCCATATATGCCAAGGAAAAAGAAGACACATAAAATGCATGTCGCTTTGCTGATCCGAGAGTGACTCTGCACAAAATATATTTAGAAATTAGAAAGTATTTTGTGTGTGAAAAGCATTCATAAGCAACATTTTTACTGGTGGTCATAATAAAAGATTGTTCTCTAACGCAGCCTATTGTGTCCTGTTACACATGAATTACAAAGAAACACAGAGTATGACCTGGTACTGGGTAGTTCTGAGGACCGACATGAATATTTCTTGCCACTTGTTGTGAACGTACAGTAGGAACAAGTCAATGCATCACATAAGAGTCGAGAAGATTCTAACCACACACAAAATCAAATAAATCATTCATAATTCGTAGTTTCCGTCATAAATCTGGTTTGAAGTCAAACCTTAGGCTATGACTAGCCATTGCATGACCTGCCGATACAAGGGCTTGGTTAAGAGCATCTATCCGAGACTATAAATCATTTCCCAGGGATTATCAAAGATCATTTCACACAGTGAACAATAAAGGCGTGACAGCAAAAAATTAATTAGCAATAGCCCAACTACAGTTAAAAAACACTACTGAATTAAATGTATTAAAACAGGACATACACTTGTGGTACTTTGTAAGGTCATTGACAATAATTACAATTTTGAAAGAATATTATATCACTACGTTATTTACCTATTATTATTATTATTATTATTATTATTATTATTGTTATTATTATTATTATTATTATTATTATTATTATTATTATTATTATTACTAGCATAGGGCAACAAGTTAGATACATATATACAAATATGTAGTATTTACAAATATACACAGACAAGAAACATGTTTTATAGCAGAATGTCCAGTTGGGTGATCCACTGTATGCCTTCCTCTGTTGGTTCCAAAAAGTCACTCCGGCTACCTGTGTAGGAATGTAGTGTACATTCACTTACAATATGGGAGATTGTCTGCCTAGATGCACCACAGTCACACTCTGGTGATGGGATATATTTCCACTTATAAAGGGCATCACTGCATCGTCCATGATTTGTTCTCAGCCGATTCAGAGCGGTACAGCAGGGCTGAGTGGCTCAGACGGTTAAGGCGCTGGCCTTCTGACTCCAACTTGGCAGGTTCGATCCTGGCTCAGTCCGGTGGTATTTGAAGGTGCTCAAATACGTCAGCCTCGTGTCGGTAGATTTACTGGCACGTAAAAGAACTCCTGCGGGACTAAATTCCGGCACCTCGGCGTCTCCGTAAACCGTAAAAGAGTAGTTAGTGGGACGTAAAACAAATAACATTATTATTATTATAGAGTGGTCCAAATCTTACGCGGTAGATGATGTTCACCAGAAAAGATGTGTAAGGAACTGTCTGTGGCAAATTTCCAGCGACTACTCCATTCTTCTAAAGGGTGAAAATTCCCATCAGCCAATGTGACAGCATCATGCAAAGATGGATGTCGTGACTTGAATATCTTTATCTTGAGAACAGGAATATAATCCAAAACAGGCAGTTGAGGGTCCATTTCTCTGTTCTTGAACTCTCGAATGGGAGCATTTGATCTTTTCAAATCAGGCGGCATTATACCTGACAGAATTGGGAGTTAATAAAGGGGTATGGACTGGACAGTACCAGATATGAAACGCATGCTAGCATTCAGTTGAGTATCAATTAGTCTTGTATATGGGCTATCCAGCCAAACTGGTGCACAGTACTCAGCACACCAGAAAACCAGTCCCAAAGCAGACCATAAAGTCTTTGCTGATGAACCCCAACTTAAGCCATACAATTTCTGAAGGATAATACTACATGTTTTGAGCTTTTTGGACAGATTCATAAGATGCTGTTTGTAAAATTGTGTGCGATCAAGTGTAATCCTCAAATATTTGGGATAGCTGCTATGCCGAACTTCATGGTGACAAAAACGTATGTGAAGTTTAATGCCACCTAGGCGATTATTCAGGTGAAAACATGACACTTCTGTTTTGTTAGGGTTAGGATTCAGTTGCCATTTCTTGAAGTACATTTCAAGTGAAATCAGGTCTCTTTGTAGCACTTCTTCTGTCACACTAAGGTCTCGATGTTGAGTGGCTAGTGTTATGAAATCAGCATAACAAAATTTTCGTGATGATGTATCTGGGAGATCGGAGATATACAAATTGAACAGTACGGGAGACAGTACCGATCCTTGAGGTAATCCTTTTCTGAGCTTCCTTTCTCTACTCATACTATTTCCCATACACACTCGAAATTCTCTGTCATTGAGCATATTGCTTAAAACCTGCACGATGGTCCAACAGGGTACAATTCGGAGAAGCTTGTAAATTAATCCTTCCCTCCAGACTGCGTCAAATGCTGCTGTAAGATCAATGAATGCAGCTGAGGTCTTGAGATGTTTCTGGAAACCTGCTTTCATGTGGAATGTCAGTGTAAGCACTTGATCGCAGCAGCTGCGATTGGGCATGAATCCGGCTTGATCAACTGGAATATGCTAGAAAATAGTTGCGCTGATTCCGCAGCAAATTAGCCTCACTAAAAGAAGGGAAATTGGACTATAACTGCTTGGGTCATTGGCAGGCGTATCTGGTTTCAAGATAGAAATCACTTTCATTCGCTTGAATACTGCCAGGTGTTGTCTGTTCTGTAGAAGGTCAGTAAAAACAACTTGCCAGCCAACTTCTTGCATTCTTCCTTAAACGCGATACTCTGGATGAATGTCATCAAAATCTGGAGCTTTATTTAGTTTAATGTCTTTAAGAGCAGCATTGATGTCTTGCACCGTAAGCGGTTGTGAATACCTTGATGTGCGTGGTGTTCTTGATTTCAGAGTTCGGAGTTGGCTCCGTATGTATTTGGTATGTTTCTTATCTGATGGAGTTTGGGAAGTTGTGACGATGTGAGATGCTACTTCATCCGGAATAACTCCAGGCTGTTGCTTCACCAAAGGTGTCCTTCCTCCAAGTTTTCTGAGGAGACCCTAAGGTCTTCTACTGGAATGAGTTAAGTCGATATTCTGCACTGTTTCAATTCACCGTTCTCTCCGGGTAGTACCCATGCTGGAAAGAAGTTCATCAGCTATGTCTTCATCACCAGTCTGCAGATATTCGTTATAGAGCGCATCAGTCTCAACATTCCAACCAGGGATGTATTCTTTTATATGGCCTCCAGGCATACCCTTCTTAGCTGCCAGCATAACTGCACCTACGAAACGCTTGGAATTGTTGTGCTTGGGAGCAATCCACCGAACACATTTATCCAGTTCAGTGGTGAATGTTGACCAATTTGCTTTTCTGAAGTTCCTCCGAGCATGTGGTATTGACCGTACAACAGGAATGTTGATGCCAATATCCGCTATAACGGGGCGATGTTGACTGTGAGGAAAATGTCTTTAACACTTTACGACTGGTATGTAAGGGCTGTCCTCCCTCATTGCAGCTAACAAAACACAGGTCAAGATTGGAATCCCTATTCCATGCAGCTGATTGGAAAGTACCAAGATCTTTTGGGTCAAACATCAGATGGAGATTGTTCATCTCTGTCCATTCTACGAGTTTCGCTCCACATTCACTGTTATTCGAATACTTCCATATATGTGGTCCGGTTTTTGTTTGTTTGTAGTAAGACGTCGTGACAGACCACACAGACGTGAAGAATTAGAACCTTGTGTCCCAGTGTTTTTGTGTTCTTCTCTGATCGTTTAGCCTATATATCATTGGTATTTTCCTAAGTTTCATCCTTAACCGTTGCAATTCGTTTTTGTACATAGCTCTCCCTCCTCTTTCGTAGCGTACTCCTTTCTTTTACTGTTGGCACCTCCCCCCGACATTCATTAACCCGCAAACCAGTGACTGGACGTAGCGTCTTACGACGATGTCCAACAACTAACCAAGAAGAAGAAGAAGAATACTTCCATAGTTCGTGATGGCTGTTAAGTCGCCTACATAAACTGCAGGGTGTTGAGCAGTCGGAAGTACGGTACTTGACCACTGTGTGTTTGGGGGTTTTATAAATGTTAAAAGAAGTAACATCTGCTGCTCGCACAGCAACACAATGGATGTCTTTTTCTTCGTTTTGAAAGAGCATTGAGGCATCTTGGATATTATTACGAACATAAGTAGCTATACCATGTGCACTGTGATATGTTGCACCAGGAGCTGTGTAACCATTAATGCGGCCTCTTTTCCGAAACTCTTCTTTATTGGCTGTATGTGTTTCCTGTATAGACACAACATCTATCTTATTATCCAGGATAACTTTGGATAGATAGTCACATTTTGTTCTGCTGATGCTTTCTACGTTAAGCTGGAAGAAACGGATGAAAGGTCCAATGTTTCTTGTCTGGTAGCTCTGAGAAGAGCTATTTCCATGAAATACTTTTGTCACTGCAGGGAGATTTTTAAAAAGATAGGTCCAGCAGCCACAATTATTGCTTTCTTAGTACCACTGGGGAGTCACGTGTAGGGCACTTTAAGGTTAAACCTACGGACGTGAAGCAATAATGTACCCCCTATTTATTTACTTTTACGAGATAATAAATTCACTTACTTAAAGAATTGTGAATTTTTAGGCCACCTGCACACATTTAAAACTCCATTTGTAGCTGTCCATTTTATTAGTTTATACTAACTGTGTATGATTGCAATCAACGCACTACACGCACCTGAGTGACAATGAACACCAAAATAAAGCAGCAAGTGTGACCACAACACTGGAACGAATATAAATTCAATACCACAATATTATTTTTACGCTATCGACAATGCAGACGTTTTATTTGAAAACTATGATATCGAAGATGTAGCACTACTGATCTGAAGGTTTCATTTCTACAACACATTATCTGCTTTGGCGTCCACAAATGGAGGAATCTGACATAACACACAAGAGAACAGAAATGATAATACACAAGGAATCTAACCGAATAATTTAAAAATGACATTCTCTGAGTTATCACATTCTTGAACTCAGCCATCGTATTGATTTATGAAACTGATTATGTTAGAAATAATTTTATGGTTTACAATGTACATAAAGCTTAACAATTTTGAATTTGTAGATGTAATTTATAATCTACAAACACCGCTTTTTCTGTGTGTCACTGTTGGTATGAACGTAAAAGAAACTTACTCAGAATATCTGGAAGCATTAGTTTCAGAAGGCATTTCAGATGATAAGGATGTGATGAACAAATGATGCAGAGAAAGTGAAAGAAAGAACACTTTTTCATAGTTGCTTAAAGGTATTGTAAACAAATACCCTTCAAAAATAACTAGCTTTACCAGAGATTCTTTTTTGTAGATATATATTCAATAAAACTAGATGATGGAACATTAAATATGATCTTAAAGTTCCCTATAATTTTTACCAAGAGAGTTTTCAGATATTTGCGTTTAAATGTAACCGTGAAAGGAAAGATTAAACTGATGAAAATGGCCAGTTTTTGGAGATAAACCAAACAACACTGGACACAGCTGTGAATAGGTACAATATATTCCATATGGTATAGAATTTGTAGTGTACGTACTTTGTTTCTCCTTTGATGTACGGCAAGAGCTGATCATCAGTATGTTCTTCTATGAATATTTCCTCCTTAGTATCTTCAGAAGGCTATAAGTAAGAAATAAGAAAAGTAGAATAAAGAAGAGGAAAAATATATAGGCCTAAACAAGAAACAGCTGAAAAAATGAATTTCATAGTGGCACAAGAAGAGTATAATTAATTTACCCCCATTTACAAATATATAATGGAAAGTAACAATCTAATCAAAATCACTTTAAATGCAAGAGAGGTGTCTACCTTGGTGGCAAATGGTACACAAAAATACATTATTATCAAGCACTAAATTTTAAAAGAACAGAAAGAAGCGAATTTTGTAAATACAGTATTACACAATTTATGCTATTTTATTTTCTATTAAGTACACAGTTCATCCTTAATATATGTATATAATTTACAAAATTTCACTCATAATATCTTCTGTATTACAAACATAATCAACATGTATACAACTTGTGCAGCTACTTCAAATAATAGTAGACAACTTCTATTACATTAAAATTTACATTGCATTTATTTATTTTATTTTTACCCTCTTGGGAACCTAACTTGCATAATGACCTCCTGCGTTTTAACCTGAGTTCGTTTTGCCTTTGCTTTTCAAACAACTGATAAGATAGATACGAACATGAAAAGGAACACACTGTTGCATAGCAGTAGACATGGTAGCATAGAAAAGGAGGAACATTTGTAAATATGTAAATTTAAAATTACCAGCATATTTGGGCATATTCAGCAGAGTATATGTACAGGTGTGGGTGGAGGCACTTCTGTGCATGTGTACATGTACAATTTAAGTAAAATAAATAATAATAATAAACGCTATCTCCATATCATTACACAATTCTATTCCTTGCTTCTGTATCTCTTTCTATTGATCCCTAGTACCACAATAACTAGCTATTATCTTCATCCTTTTATATTCACATTCCCCTGTTCCCATCTTCCAATACATGACTTGACTTGTCACCTCGCTGTTCATTTCCATGTTCTTTCTTTCCGAAAACACTTCACTGTAATATCAAATAATCCCACATTATTCCCACCACTTTCCCAACAAGTGGACAATGCTTAAATCACAAGCATGGAAATATCCATAATCCCTCTCTGTACATCACATTAAGACCAGAAAACATCAATCAGTCAATCAATCAATCAATGAATCAATCAAACAACAGCATTTAGGGATGTTGTTGGTTGTTTATGTAGAAAAAGATTGTGGAAATATATGAAAAAACTCTCACGGTAAATTATTTCAATCACTAAATCATTTCCTATAAGTGAACATCTCCCAAAATTAGTACCCATGAATTCCAACTTATCTTCATGTTGTGACCTTTCCTACATTTTAAGAACATGATTTAAATGTATTCATCAACTAATGTTATTCCAAGCCATCTCTCCAATGACATCTCAGAATATACTGCTTAATCGAACAGTCTCCAAGTCTTCCCAGCTGAAACTTTGCAGCATCTCTATAACACAACTCTTTTGTCAGAAATCATCCACAAGAAATTGAGCTATTCCTGTGTATTATTTCCTGTACTCTAATCCAGTAATACTGGTGATGGTCTCATACTCTCCTTTACAACCCCTAAATAAGCTCATAATCATATCAAGAGACCTGTAAATTTTATTTTCGAAACGTTTATATGATTACCACAATGAAAATATATCCTTATTATGAATAACTAGGTACTTATAGAGATCCCCTGAAGAACATTCACCCCATCAACACAATAATTAAACCAGAGAGGACTCTTTCTATTTGTGAAGCACAAAACCTGACTTTTCACCCCATTTACCAATAGAGCACTGCCCGATGTCCATCTTACAATATTGTCAAGGTCTTTTTGCAGTTACTCACAATCCTGAAACTTATTTATTACAAAGAGCTTCATCAGTTTTCAGTTCATTATTCATATTGTTTATATATATATCAGAAAATAGAGATCTCGCAATACTGCCCTGTGTGACCCGATCCCATAATTGTTACAGGATCACATAAAGCTTCACCTACTCTAATGCTCTGAGTTCTATTTTCTACAAATACAACAGACGTGGTCAAATTTTAATGGTAAAAGGTATATTTCTATCTTTATGTAAATAATTGACCTTTATACCTTAATCCTTGAACATTGTTTGGTGGTAACGTTACCACTTGGGATATCCCTGCCCACATTATTCTATTTTTTCGTATAGTGGCTACAGTGAGAACCAGAATGTAATTTCATTATTCACATGGTTTTGTGTCATATTTTGTTAGTGAACATATTCCGTTGTTTATCGTCTATATCTGCATATTGTTGTTGTATGGAAGTAAATAATGCGACCTATTGTTGAGACTGTGCATTCTGTAAGTTACATGCTTTATTGATACTATTCACGAGTTCAGTTGATATGTCTTAAGAGTGGTACTAGAGAACTGTCAAATTTTGAGGTTATGGGGAGACAAAATGACCTTTCGCCAAGAAAGGCATTGTCAGAGAGCTACTGGTTGAGAAACGTTATTCAGAGCAGGAGATAGATTCTAGATTGCAAATATAACAGCAATCTGTAAGTAGAATGTTAAAACGTGAAGATAAGGGGAAGACAAACTGTCAACAACGTGTCGGAAACTGTGGGCAAAAGAAGAAACTAACCCCAAGGAGGAAGCAAAACTGATTAATTTGTCAGTAAACTACCCCAAGGTTATTAGTTTGGATTTACGTATGAAGTTATAAGAGTATGGGTCTTTGGTACCAGCCAGGACTATGAGACGAGAGCTGTTTAATGCAAATCGGTATTTCCTGCCTAATAAGAGACAGGTCCATGTGTCAGAAGAAAAGGAGAAGCATTCCATCTAGATTGAGTGAAGCAGAGAGTGAAGCACCCCACATCAGTGATGATCTGGAGTGTGTTTTCTTGGTACGGCTGTGGAGGATTATATATTGTAGAAGGAACTATAAGACGTGAACTATATAGCATTAAGAACCCGTTTGGTACCTCAGATGCAAGAGTGGTTTGGCTAAAGTGAATTTATTTTTATGCAAGATTGGCCTCCTTACCACAAAGCCTAGAAACAGTCCAGGCATGAACCCCATAGAACATCCTAGGGCGATAGCAAAGAAAAGTCCGAGAAACGAATACAACGACAAAAATTGGCTTCATTGAGGAGCTCGTCCAGATCTGGTGTCATGATTACGATTTAAAGAGTCAGTGTAAAATACTTTTTGAGGGTATGCCCAGTCTAATCAAGTCACTCATGAAAGCTAAAGGGGTGCATACCAAGTACTAAAGTCATCAACTTAAAAATTGGTAACATCTTATGTGTTCAATTCTCAATTTTTTATGTTTAATAATTTGGCCACGTCTTTATAGTTACCCATTTAGCCACTATTTCATCTATCCCAACCACACAAATTTTTGTCAGTAGTTTCCCGAGATCTACCCTATGAAAACCCTCATAGGTATATCAATCGTGATAGATTAGATCACATGAATCTAATATATCTGCTATATCTTGCTGGAATCTACAAGATGAGCTTCAGTGGAATAATGTTTCCGAAACCTGAACTACCTTCTATCGAACCAGTTGGTAATTTCGTAAATGTGTATAATATAATCAGAAACAATGCATTCTAAGAGCTTGCATGCAACACCAGTCAAGTTGACTGATGTGTAATTACTGGCTTTATGTTTAGCACCTTTCCTTTATACACAGGGTGCTAGTACACTAATTATTCATTCATCTGGTATAGCTGCTTCACACATATACTAATCAATATCTCAAAGAATTGACTTTCGTATATGGCCAGAAATCTTACCAATCCCAGCAGCTTTTCTGGTTTTAAATTTTTGTATAATATTTAAAATGGTATATTGGTGTACACACCAATTTCCACTGAGAAGCTTCCCGAGACGTTGACAGCGCAACATATATAACCTCTGGTATTCGTGTGTAGCATCTTAATCCATGTGGACCTTGCAAAGTAATTTCAAAAGATTGGATGAAATTGCCAACTGCGTCTGGTATAGCAAAGGGCACTGACCAAACCATTGGTGACATATCCTATGCTCATTTGCTGGTGAACGGTGTCTTTTTTTTACGGGATGCAGGATTGCAATGCCCATCGACCAATGGCGTACACACATTTCCATGTTGTGTAATTGCTACTCCATACCTTTCTCAGTCCGTCGACATTCAACACCATACACAGCAGCAAGACGTAGTAACATGCATTATATTCTGAACTTCAGACGTTAGTGTTATACTTCAGTCACAGTGTGTGCCAGTGACTTCCCTTCATCTCATCTACGCTGCCTTTATCATAATTCGCACTTCAACAACTACCCCACTATTAGTCTGTAGGCAAGATCCTAGGTACCTGAATCAATTTGGACGGAGCCATTAGATGGTTCGGATGACTCCAAGTATTCATTCTTCCTTTTATATTCTAAGGTTGTATTGTGAAAAACAGGTATACAACCTTCAACTTGATGCCGCAGCCTCATTCTGGGTCTATCAACAAGAGCAATCATCATCTGCATATAAGAGAGTCCTACAAACACTCCCATGTGGTGGTGTCCATGCTGAGGACAAAGGGCAATGGGGACAGAGTGGTATCTTGGTGTACACACCAATTTTCACTGAGAAGCTTCACGAGACGTTGACTGCGCAACATATATAACCTCTGGTATTCGTGTGTAGCATCTTAATCCAAATTATAAGCATTTCTGGTACACCATGGTCACGACTGCAGACCAGATCACACGGTGCGGAACACGGCCGAAAGTATCAAGGAAGGCAATGTACACGTAGTGTTATCCATCAGTCACAGAGTCTGCCTGTGACTTCCCTTCATCTTATCCATGCTGCCTTTATCATAATTCGTACTTCAACATCTACCCCTCTACCAGTCTGTAGGCAAGATCCTAGGTACCTGAATCAATTTGGACGGAGCCTTTAGATGGTTCGGATGACTCCAAGTATTCACTCTTCCTTTTATTTATTCTAAAGTTGCATTGTGAAAAACAGGTATTTAATCTTCAACTTGATGTCTCAGTCCCATTCTGGGTCCATCAGCAAGTGCAATATCATCTGCATATACGAGAGTCCTACAAACACTCCTTTGCAGGTCCCATGTGGTGGTGTCCATGCTGAGGACAAAGGGCAATGGTGACGGAGTGGAACATTGTTGTACACACCAAGTTTCAGTGCGAACTCCCCGAGACGTTGACAGCGCAACATACATAACCTCTGGTATTTGTGTGTAGCGTCTTGATCCGAATTATAAGCATTTCTGGTACACGATGGTCACGACTGCAGACCAGATCACACGGTGTGGAACACGGTCGAAAGCCATTTCAATATCAAGGAAGGCAATGTACACTGCCTGCTGGGGCTCTCAGTGCTTTCCAATTAGCATTCTGGCAGTGACAATTGCATGAGTTGTTTCAGCACCCTTAATGAAGATGCACTGGTGAGCAATAATGCCGACGATTTCACCCAGTCAATAATGAAGGATGCTCTCAAAGATCTTCTCATGTGCAATTGGGTGCAATTTTGACGGTAATTTGCACATTCTGCTGGATAGTCATTTTGCTTCAAAATAGGCACAAAGATATTTACAGCCCAATGACTGGGAACAGAGCCAGAGTCAACTCTTCCAATGAACAAGCTTGTCAGCCAGCTGATAATGAGTTATTTAAATTGCTATAATTTCCAGAAGTTTGTTGTAAAGTCATCTGGTCCTGGCACTTTTTGGTTCTTCACACTCCTAATGATACTCTCCACTTCCTTTGATGTGGTGCATAAGATGGAACTTACCATGAGGAATAGGGTGAGGTGGTAATTCGATGCAGGAAATCTCTACAAATGTTGTTGCCAATGTTTGAGGATTTCTTGTTTGTCCTGTAATCACTGGCCATCCTTGCCTCTAATGTACACAGTGTGCTCAATACTTATGTCAATTTTGGTCAGCTGGAAATAGTTCCCTTCTCTTTCCTTTGGGTTCGGTGGTGTACAGTGATTATCAGAACTATACCGACAAATATTCAAGGATGCTCTTCATGTTATGTTAAGAACAATGGTTCAATCAGACTGGCGGGGAAAATTATACTTTTTGAGAAAATAGTTTTAAATTGTTACTTCCGGGTGCGCAATTCAAATTGACGAGCTGCTGCCGTGTTTCCGGGAAGACAAGGGTAGGGAGAGGTTGTGGAGTGTATGATGCAGACAGAGATAATGGTTCCTCACAGGATTTCGATAGGATTGTCTCTAACAGGCAATATCCACAGTTCATTTATTAAATAGCCGTAACTGCACACACAATTAAAGAACACCCTGCATTTAAGACAATCATGTTAGTCAGGGAAAGCACTAGAATGTTTCTCTTCTAATTTGTTTGTCACAGTAATATTCTATATTAATTAACATGCTCGAAAACGTGTATTCATTCACTCACAGCAATGTAAATTCAATGAAATACTGAACGAAGGAATCAACACGCCCAATGGTTTGATTACAGTAGACGTTCTATATGGCCCTCTCCTATTTTGGTGCATAGTTCACAATAATGTAGCAGAGAGTGACCTTTGGACTCTGCCCAGGATGTGAAGTGTGTAGCGAACGGTTTGGAAAGCTACCTGTATTCTTGGTACAAGTACGTCTTCTCTTTCTATGGGGATCACATAGTAGTCAATTTGTGTAGAACAAACTGTACAGTGCCTACCGGAGCTTGGAAGCGACTATGCGAAATGAACGAGAAACTTGTGCATTCGCACCGAGCGTTACTGATGCCTGCCTCTTTTCACTTCCCATCCCTTCCCTATTCTGACGCACAGCAACGGACAGTGGCTGACTCTCTGGTTTAGCAAGTACAATAAATACTTTATTTCCTAAAAAAGAAGCATTGCCCGGCACTCCAACTGCAATATCATCCTCAATATTAGTCGAAGAGCATTCCCGATTTCTTTGTCAGTACAGTTCTGATACACCTCGTACACAGGTCATTACAGTGAGAGCGCCTCGATTCAGCGACAGATTTCATAGCCACACGTTCGGCAAAGATAATTCTTTCCCAGTGTTCTGGAGTCTTTTGTGAAAGCCAATTTATATACAGCATGTCTTTGTCATTTTAGACACCTGTTCTTGAACTGGAGTGATCCATAAGAACGTTCGATTTTCAATACAGTAGGAACTAGGTTATGTCGTACCCAAGTTTACTGTAACGGTGGAAGTGAAAGATCTGTAAAATGTGTCCACATTTTGTCAACTGCATTCCTATCAACGGGAGGAAAATTTATGCTGTCTGCTAGGGTCTCCTAGTCTTTAAGCTTTCACCACTTGATCTTCTCGGGGGCATGTAACCCTCCACTTCTACGATGCATAGAGATCCTTAAATCCGCTATGCCTACCTTATGCAGAGGTGGTACACAGTTAGACGATATGACATTCACATCCTTTGTTAGTCGGAGATCACTGTGCTGAACAACGATAAGGTCAATTTGGCTGTTGCAGTCAACACAAGTGAAACCTAAAATATGAGTTCCATCATCATATCAGATACCGGAGGTATTACCACCATGGCAGCTATAAAGATTCTTAGTGTGACTAAAATGCACATAAAGATCAACACAGAGAAGTTGAAACTCATCTTCAGGACATGCTGCAACATGATATCGTAGCTCCTGCCAATGCTTTTCCTTATCAAAGTCATTACAGCCAGATTGTGACACAGAAAACACAAGTCCGAGAGGGTGCAATCTCGAGTGTAATTGACATAAGGCTATCTGAATAGCGCTGAACCTCAGCAAATCAATCTGGCAGGTTTGTGCACACAAAGACGTCAACACCATCCCTGTTGGATGTAACCTGGTAGATGAGTTCACACATATCTCTGATGTCATGAGATTTCTGGCCTTTCCAAAGCAAGCAACTTACTAACTAATTAACATAGCTACTCTTCAACTCTAAACCGGACTTACATTATCCTACTTACAACAGGTTAACAGGAACAATAGAATTCTAGTGATAACTAAATTTCTAAGGAGAAATTTCCCCTACAATGAAAAATTTAGTAATAGTAAAGGAAGAATGATATTTACTAATAAAATAACTATTGTACAATAATTCTAAGCCACATTTAGATGTATCCTAATTACAACAGTTTTATTGAAGCAACAAATATTCCTAAACTATGAATATACTGAACTTATGAGAACGTAACTCTTCATTGAATACGTACATAACATTTAGCTTCCTTGGTTTATGAAAGAGACAAAAGGTGAAAAGTTTGAATGTAATTATCAGTCAAAGAACAGTGGCCAGTTATTATCATAAATTTAATATTCATTAATGAAAGTTAATTGAACATAACCTACGGCATTTTGTTTACTTAATGGTTTCTTCCATTTCTCTATCACAGCGACAGTGATAGGTGGTATGGTGATGATGAGCTATAAATGGCTAGGAGTGGGAAGGAAGCAACTGCGGCCTTAATTAACGTACAGTCGCACCATTTCTTTGCTGTAAAATGTGAAACCATAGAAAACATGCACTGCAGGGCTCTCGACAGAGGGTTCGAACCCAGCATCTCCCAAATGCAGGCCAACAGCTAAACGGCCAGTTGATCAGTACCACAAAGAAGCAATTGCATGAATTCCTTTCTTTTTTGCTATTGGCTTTACGTCGCACTGACACAGATAGGTCTTATGGCGACAGTGGGAGAGGAAAGGGCTAGGACCGGGAAGGAAGCGACCCTGGCCTTAATTAAGGTAGAGCCCCAGCATTTTCCTGGTGTGAAAATGGGAAACCACGGTAAACCATCATCAGGATTGCCAACAATGGGGTTCGAACCCACTATCACCCGAATACTGGATACCGGCCGCACTTAAGCGACTGCAGCTATCGAGCTCACTGCTTGAATTCCTTCTCTTCCAATACTTACTGTGAGTGCATCTTAATATGTAATTTCAAACATTACGTTAAAAATTAAGTTTTTATTTTAAAAATTCGGTGTTTACAGTTCCTCAGATTTACATGCACACTTGGACATAACCTTTCATATACATGTCGAAAATGTTACGATACACGGGGTTACTTTGGAAAAGTAAAGAGTAAAGTAGAACCCCAAATGCACATCTTTAAAAATTCTATGCAGAGCATGATTTCCTCCCTTGAAGTCAAGATGGGCTGCCTACCTATGCTCTTCGGTTCTAGGGTCGAGGTAGCCCTTCTTCGCACCTTCTGCGAATGTCTTTCACCAAGAATCCACTTAGGAGACTTATCAAGCATATCGGCATTGTAATTACGATAGACCATGCTTCCAAGTTTATGCTTATATCCTTGCAGCACAGTCCGAAGTAACGCCACGAAAGAACCCAACTCAGGAAACTGCCAGAGACATGATTCTTGATGTGATCAAGCTAACGCAAGTTTAACCTAACAGAACTTCATTCAGAGTAAAACACTCAAAAACAATTCACTTCAACTAACATTTGTTGACAATGTGAACATTCAGTACCACCCGATACAACAAATAAAAAATCCCACTGAGGGACAGAGAAAAAGAGACAATAATCAAGAAATAGATTTTATCACAAAAGTTCTATAAACTTAGACTGACCTATATCAACACAGATCTATCCATATTAAGAAACAAAGTACGCCCTTGTGTGAAGATAAAACCGTCCAGAATTATCCAACGGAATATTTGGAAGCCAATACTCAGAGAAGAGCACGAAAATACTACTAAATTGCAGGGTATATGCTGTAAACGGGAATAGTGGATCAAAGGTATCTGGGTATAGAGAAATACTCACGGGTCATTTTTTCTCGAAAGTGAAGAGACTGGGTTGGATCAAACACATTTCAATGACACTTGGGTGAAATATCTATTAACACATAGTAAAATAATGATTATCATTATTTTACCGTAAAACGAACTATAGTATTAAAATTAACAGCTAAAAGATAGCTGAGCATCTAAGAAAAGTTAACTGTTAATAATGTAGAATGACACTGCGAAAGCACTGCACATATCCACAGATAGTACCACTTTAAAGATCTGCACAATTTATACTGAAAATGTAATTATACATAGGATTCTAAAAATTATATTACTAATGCAACAACGCATCAATATATCAAAATAACACACTTTCAATACTTTGTATCATTTATACAGTAGTATATACTGTGGAAAGAAATCTTTCATCTACAACATATTGTATCCGAATATGGCATAATCACAGTTAACATTGAGACTGCCGCAAAATCCTAATTTAATTCGGTCAGTGGGCCATTTATACCAGTTGAGGTGAAGGCCAGGATCTGATAACCTTGGAGCAAGTCGCCTTTAAACTCATCGCTGCATGGCCGCGTGGCGATCCGTTCCGCTTCTCGTACTGGTCAGGAGCTTAGCATGCGACAGATATGAACAGTTAACTTTTTCAAGGCTAGCACTGCCCGGCAAATTTTCAGAACTATTCACAAGACCAGTTTCGAACCATGATTTTTAAAGAATACACGAAGGAAATTTATGATTGGTTTCCAACTAATCACATGTTCTAGGGTGAGAACTGAAAAAGGCAGTGAGAAATCGACGCTCAACTTACTCAGCTTTTACTCTACTGCCTTCATACTGCTCTACTTTAGAGCACAACTTCACTTCGCTTTCCCACTAAAATTCTACAAGATATTCCACGCCTAGCGACGTACATTAGCCGTGATGTCTCATGAAGAGAACACCTTATTTCGTCTTCTGCAAGACATAACCACAATAATATTAATCCCAGAACACGTGTGGTATGCATAAATCATCTGAACCCGTATGTTAAGTGTCGACTGACATTTAAATAGGCATGGTTGGAGCACATATTAATGTACTGTTTTAGTTTCAGTGTGTGTGTATGTGTGTGAGGAAGCCTACTGTTACAAGAAGCCTGCAAGACAAGGTACAAGGGTAATCATCATGCTGCTTGCAACATGAATCTCTACATTCATCGGGGTGCACCTTGCAAGGGATGCTCCTTCCGGATTGTGCTACTAAGAGGGGAGATCCCACCACATCCTAAAGTGTGCTAAAGGGACCAATCGTGAGATTTGACAGCCAGGACTGAATCAACTTCCATCATAAATATTTAAGTACCTTTTTTAAATATTATTTTCCTTTCCAAAAGGTCTTTATTCTTGAAATAATATTATCTATTATTTTGTGTTACAGATTCTTACCGCTTCTCACCTACTTATTGGTGTTGGTAAATTTTGTGAATGTTTGAAATACACTGATGTCCTTAATATCCACAACAGCTTGAAAGATTAGAGATAGGAAGTTCATATTCACAAGACATGTGGAATAGTATGTTCTGAAGAAACGATTAGCATTTGTGTGATGTGAAAATGGGAACTAATATTTACTGGACATAACTGAATTATAACATCAAAGCATCTAAGAGTATTTATTTATTCATCTGTCGTGTCGACTTGTGTATCCAGCCGTTATCTATATTATCGGCCATTGTTGGAACTGTTACCTAACTGTGGAGGTTACCAGACCAATTTAATTCAAGTTTCTTATCCATTATTGTTACGCATTTGACTGGACTATGTATTGCGCTGAATTATCATTTGTAACTTCTGCGCAACTTCGCGGTGCACGCGTTGAATTATGGGACTGGCTACTTTTCCAGCTCAGTGTGAGCCGAGTAGTCTGCTCGCTGCTACACTCCAAGATGGCTGTGTTGTGTGAAGCTCCCAAGTGGACGGCTTGGCAAGAAGGGAAAGCGATTACAATGGAGCCTGACTCCGGTGGTTAAATGATCATGTTAGGGCTAGGCCCTGTTATTCTTTTGAAAGTAATCCAGTGTGCTCCAACCTTAATATTTTCTTAATGTAACATGTAAACTTGGTGCTGTGAGTTAACCGTTATCGGTATGAAAGATTTTAAGTATCTTGTAAGTTGGATATCTTAACTCCAAGTAAGTACTGAAAATTATAATTTATTGAAGGGATTCCATTCGTTCAGACACTAGAGTGAGTAATTTCATCGTGGACATGACCAACATCATAAACGCAACTTTTGGTATAGTGTAACCTTGTAAGCAAAATTTGATATATATTTGAACTGAATCCGTTGGAAAAAGAAAATTAATGTAATGTAGGGAGATCGGGATCGCTAATTATGCGTCTATGAGGTGGTATTTTGTGTAAGTGATTTTATCTTACGGTTTTGTCGCTGTGCATTATTGCCAACTGTTCTTCTTGATGTTCATAATGATGATGAATATTATTATTATTACTTTTATTCTTTTAGTAATTCATTTCGGTGCGTGTTTTCTCCCTTAATTTTTTCCTGGTTGGCGGTATTTGCTGTCTGATTTGAGTCCTATTGCCTTTGTGGCTGATTATTTGTACGTGATTATTATTGCATTGTTACGGGCGTTAATTAATGACACCTCATATTCGCATCGTAGCGGAATCCAGGGCCCCCTCTGTTCTAAAGTATGTAAACCGCAGGTGAATTGATTAACTAAAGCTAATGTAAACTGGTACTATCACCTCTTGGATAAATAATAATAATAATTATTATTTTTAATAACTTAAAATCTTAAAATTGAAATTTGCTGGTCGAAATTAAGTTTAATATGGGGGTCTTCTTTCGTTGTCTTATAACATTTCTCCCATTGTTTGTGTTCCTTGCTTTTGTCTTTATTACGTCATGTCATTCCTTCTTATCTAATCTGATGATACGTTATTTTTTTTGGGTGGCTTTGATGATTATTATGGGATCTTGGCTTCGCGTCGGTAACTGGTAGCTCCTGTTGTGTGCTTCAGTGTTCTATTATTATTATTATGTGCGCACCGTTAATTGTAAATTTCCTTTAATATACTTCATTTTGTTGGAGTTGCTGTGCGCTATTATTTTATTGTGTTTCCATCTAGCTCGTTTCTTCGGTGCAATGTTAATCCGCTGTTGGAGCCACTAATTGTTTTCTTTTTCGTGTGTCCTTGTGTGCGTCTTGTAATTAAGCATTTTAGTAGTGTAGCAAATTTCAATTTTAAAGAGATTTTATATCGCGGGCCCGCATATCGGTTGCAACCAAATTTAAAATAAATTTTAATCTTTCTGTATGTAAGGTAATGAGTTAGTAATGAATTTTCAAACCTTAATTTTGGTGGAAGCCTATGTTAATGCGAGCTTCATTTCATCTTAATTTCAACTTTATTTTAAAATACTGTTTCTCTCATTTAGTTTAATTGCATTTTAAATTTTTGGAAAAGATATATCTATATATATTTATTGTTCTTATTTTATACCATTTTCAAATTACATTTACTTAGTAAATTTTCTTCATTTTAAATTTATCTCGTGTGTCATTTGGTAGCTCGCAATATTTACCTGGCAACCTGTCAAAGTTATGTAAGACCCTGGCCTTTTTATTCTCGCCTTTGCCCTCCACGCTTCATTTTTATGCTACTGCCCTTACGGTAAGTATTGTGCTTGTTTTCTTCTTGATGTTTGTGCTATTCATTTGGATGTTTTGTTTACTAATTGGTAAGTCAGCATGCAACAGATATGAACTGTTAACGTTTTCAAGGCTAGCACTGCCCGGCAAATTTTCAGAACTATTCACAAGACCAATTTCGAACCATTATTTTTAAAGAATACATGAAGAAAATTTATGATTGGTTTCCAACTAATCACATGTTCTAGGCTGAGAACTGAAAAAGGCAGTGAGAAATCGACGCTCAACTTACTCAGCTTTTACTCTACTGCCTTCATACTGCTCTACTTTAGAGCACAACTTCACTTCGCTTTCCCACTAAAATTCTACAAGATATTCTACGCCTAGCGACGTATATTAGCCGTGATGTCTCATAAAGAAAACACCTTATTTCGTCTTCTGCAAGACATAACCACAATAATATTAATCCCAGAACAGGTGTGGTATGCATAAATCATCTGAACCCGTATGTTAAGTGTCGACTGACATTTAAATAGGCATGGTTGGAGCACATATTAATGTAGTGTTTTAGTTTCAGTGTGTGTGTATGTGTGTGAGGAAGCCTACTGTTACAAGAAGCCTGCAAGACAAGGTACAAGGGTAATCATCATGCTGCTTGCAACATGAATCTCTACATTCATCGGGGTGCACCTTGCAAGGGATGTTCCTTCCGGATTGTGCTACTAACAGGGGAGATCCCACCACATCCTAAAGTGTGCTAAAGGGACCAATCGTGAGATTTGACAGCCAGGACTGAATCAACTTCCATCATAAAAATTTAAGTACCTTTTTTAAATATTAATTTCCTTTTCAAAAGGAGTTTATTCTTGAAATAATATTATCTATTATTTTGTGTTACAGATTCTTACCGCTTCTCATCTACTTATTGGTGTTGGAAAATTTTGTGAATGTTTGAAATACACTGATGTCCTTAATATCCACAACAGCTTGAAAGACTAGAGATAGGAAGTTCATATTCACAAGACATGTGGATTATATGTTCTGAAGAAACGATTAGCATTTGAACCATGTCGACCCTCCGGTACAAGGTCCACATTGATATTTCTGCGCACCAACATCGGCTGGTAAACTGTGCCTGCGGCTCTCGTTGTCGCTGTCTACCGAAGGTAGTGGATCAATGTAACTTGAGGAGACGTGCAGGATGCCTCGCAGACGTATGCAAGAAAAGTACTGTCAAATGAGTGATTCTGAAGGAGGCATGAGAGAACGTGATACATCTACCTGGGATATTGCAGCTCGTGTGCAAAGAAGTGTGTCGGCAGTGCAACGGGTGTGTACAGAACGTTCACAGAAGGCTGTAGAACACGACCAGATGGGTCTGGTCGCACCACCCAGGACCCCCAACCCCGAGAAGATCGACACCTCACCCGAATGGCACTGAAGCACAGATATGTGTCCTCCTCGGCTCTGGCGCAATAGTGGAACAGTGTAACATATCGTACTTTCAGGAGTGGCAGACGGGCCCAGTTTATTATGATCTGGGTTACCGGCACGTCGCCCACTTCTCCGCATACCTTTGACTAATGTGCATAAACATGCTGGACTGCGATGGTGTATGGAACGACGTCACTGGGGACAGGAATGGCAGCAGACAGTGTTTTCAGACGAATCCAGATTCTGTCTATTTGAAAATGATGGCCGAATTTTGCTTCGCCGCAGACTGGGGGAGAGGCATCACACTGATTAAATTCACACAAGACATACAGCGCCAAGTCAAGGCATTATGGTGTGGCGTTCTATTGGGTACAACCATGAATCACAGTTGATGCGTGTCCAGGTCAATGTTACCAGTTTGACCTACGTGAATGACATCCTGGCGCCCGTAACCATACTCTTTCTGCACGACACCCCAGACGGTTTATTTCTGCAGGACAATGCACGACCACATATCGCTGCATGAACACGTGTTCTTTTCTTGTCACAGAATGTCAGACTATTGCCCTGGCGAACCTGATCACCGGACTTGTCGCTAATTGAAAATGTGTAAAGGACGGGTGCGGAACTGTGACACAATGCCAGCCACCAAAGATGAACTGTGGAACCATTTGAATGCAGCATGGATGGCTATACCCCAGGACACCATTCGCGCCTTATACGTGTCGATGCCATCACATATGGAATAAGTTATCAATGCCCTTGGAGGACACAGTGCCTAGTAGGCAACGGGATACGTGCTGACTCAGGGTGACTGAAATGTGCATTAGGGACTAAACTTATGATATAAAAATAAGTTACGTTAAAAGTAATGTATGTGGATGTACAGTAAATGATTGAGTGTTAATAATAGGGTTTAGTGACATAGGATGCTCTATTTAAGAAGACAGATAGTGCTCAATGGAAATAGCCTAGCCTTGTTAAGTGACAGAATGGTACCATAGCTCATAGCTCATACTGCATTATGGAGAGTATATTATTGAGAGCATGAAGCGACAAGCGCAGTTTTAGATATTAATCAATGTCTGTGTTCACTCAACAACCCCGAGCTTGTCTAATTAAGAAACGTATCTAATTAATGCAAATTTAAACCATCATTTGTCTGTCTTCTATAATGAATATAGATTAACAAATCTTCTTAATGGCCTAAAATGATCATTCTTACAGTTATTCGATCATGATTCTTATAGTGAAGGTGACATGAATTTCATGAATGTTCATGAAATTAAAGTTTTCAGTAAATGATGAAGATACATAATGTAATAAGTATGCCTAGATAAAATGATTAACCTCACATGACCTTACATTGGGGAGGGAGAGAATTTTAAAGTAGGGCTTGGCCAGGAGTGCAAGCTTAATCTAACGGGCACGGATTTGACTCGGGGCCTGACGTCACAAGGCCTGGATTGAACCCTAGGCTTAACCTTACAAGGTCATTAGCTTTACATACTCAAGTTTGATGTCCAATAGTACTGGCTGAAGCTAACAGGCATGGATTTGTTGCCCGGTTTAATCTTTGCGAGGGCGTTATAGACTCGAGTTTGAGATTCGTTCTTAGGTTTTACCTAGCCAGACAAGATGAGATATGGTCCATGGGCTTTAGGAGATGAGCTTGGAACTGGATGACGGCCATTCGCATTATGTTAATAGGACAAAGGAGATGGTGTAAAGATTAACATATGTGCTTTATTCTTAGGGGCATAATGCTGAAAGGTGACATCAGATCATAGAGCTGAGTGACTGCGAAAGGCCAAAAGTACAAAAAGGATACAGATCAATATGGCAAAGTGACAAATGTGCAAAAGTGTTAAATGGTTAAAGGACAAAATGGCAAAAGGGCTAAAACTAAAGGGCAAAAGGGAATGAGCTGTGGTCTAGGGCTCAGAGCTGAACGTGGAACAAGATGGCCCACCTTCCCAGAAGCTAAATTATAACAATGGTATGTACTGACCAAGGAGCTTTTTCCAAAGCACATCCCTGAAACGATGATGCTTTTTGCCTAATGAGGTCGAAAATCTAGGTGAACGGCCCCACATAAAGGTACCTATCGCTAATAAAGAAGAACCATGGTATTTCTCAACAAAAGTAACGTAAACTTTCGGTGCTCCACACAAAAGGGCGCAACCCATAGGCAACGCAAACCCATGGTGTTACCCACATAGTGGGTACTAATCACCGGGACCCGTTCTACCCCGCGGTTTTCCTGATATAGTGGACAGTAATCACAGTGACCCGTACTATACCGTGGTGTTCCTCGGAGGCAAACCCAAGTTGTTCCTCACATAGATGTTCAAATCGCAGGGAACAGTACTATCCGTGGTGTTGTTCACATAGTTGTACGATCAACATATAAAGCCCAGTCTCGTGGTGTTCCTGAGAACGCGAACCCATGGGGTTCGTCACGTAGTAGTACAGGGACCCGTACTATAACGTTGTGTTCCTAGCATAGTGGGTACTAATGACAAGTAAATCTCAGACACGTGATGTCCCACGGAACGCAAATCCATGGTGTTCCTCACACAGGGGTAATAATCACAAGTACTCCTACTATTCCGTCGTGTTCCTGAAATAGTGGTACTAACGACAGGTAAAACTCAGACCCACGGGTTCCCTCGAAACGGAAACCCATGTTATTCATCACATAATGGTACTAATCACAGGGACCCGTACAATACCGTGGTGTTCCTCGGAATGCGAACCCATAGTGTTCCTCACACAGCTGTACAAATCTCACTGACACGAACTATACCGGGGTGTTCCTCACATGGTGGGTACTAATGACAGGGTCCCGTACAATCCCGTGGTGTTCCTCATATTGTGGTATTATTCATAGGGACCCGCACTACCGTTCGGTGTTCCTCACATAGCGAGTTCTAATGACAGGTAAACCCGAGACCCGTGGTGTTCCTGAGAACGCGAACCCATGGTGTTCGTCACACAGTTGTACAAGTCTCAGGGACCCGTAGTAGCCCGTAGTGTTTCCTCACATAGTGGGTACTAATGACAGGTTAATCCCAGACCCATGGTGTTCCTCGGAACGCAATCCCATGGTGTTCCTCACATAGTGGGTACTAATGGCAGGTAAACCCCAGACCCGTAGTGTTCCTAAGAACGTGAAGCCGTGGTGTTCATCACGTAGTTGTATAGGTGTCAGGGACCCGTACTATCCCGTAGTGTTCCTCACATAGTGGGTATTAATAGCAGGTAAATCCCAGACCCATGGTGTTCCTCGGAATGCAATCCCATGGTGTTCCTCACATAGTGGGTTCTAATGAGAGATTAACCTCACACCCGTGGTGTTCCTAGGAATGCGAACCCATGGTGTTTCTTATAAAGTTGTGCATATCTCGGGGAACCGTACTATCCAGTGGTGCTCCGCACATAGTGGGTACTAATGACAGGTAAAACCCAGACCCATGCTGTGCTGCGGAACGCAATCCCATGGTGTTCCTCACATAGTGGGTACTAATGACAGGTAAATCCCAGACCCATGGTGTTCTGCGGAACGCAATCCCATGGGGTTCCACACATAGTGGGTACTAATGACAGGTAAAACCCACCCGTGGCATCCCTAGGAATGCAAACCCATGGTGTTCCTTATAAATGTTTGCATATATCTGGGACCCGTACTATCACTTGGCGTTCCTCACAGAGAGAGAATTAATTGCAGGGACCCACACTATCCCGTGGTGTTCCTCACATAGTGGGTACTAATGACAGGTAAAACCTGGACTTGTGGTGTTCCTCAGAACGCAATCACATGGCGTTCGTCACATAGTTGTACAAGCCTCAGGGACCCGTACTATCCCGTGGTGTTCCCCTCATAGTGGATACTAATGACAGGTAAATCCCAGACCCGTGATGTTCCTCGGAACGCAAACCTACGGTGTTCTTCACATTGTGGTACTAATGACAGGTAAACGGCACACCTGTGGCTTTCCTCAAAACGCAAACCCATGGAATTCATCACATAGTGGTACTAATCACAGGGACCAGTACGAACCCGTGATGTTCCTCACACAGGGCTACTAATGACAGGTAAAACCCAGATCCATGGTTTTCCTCGAAACGCAAAGCCATCGTCTTCTTCACATAATGGTACTAAACCCAGGGACCAGTACTATCCCGTGGTGTTCCTCGGAATGCAAACCAATGATGTTCCTCACATTGTTGTACAAATCTCATTGACGCGAACTATACCGGGATGTTCTTCACATCTTCTTCTTCTTCTTCGTTTTGCCTCATGACTGAGGCGTCGTGGCTGTCATAATATTCAGCCCTCTACCCGATGAATCATACTCCGCCATTCTTCCCTATCTAAAGCTTTCAATGTGGTTGCTTTGAGAGAACTCTGTAGGGGGCCGTTCACCATGTCAATCCATCGCGTTGGTACTCGTCCTCGTTGTCTGGTTCCCTGGACTTTGCCCTCAACAATCAGCTTTTGAAAACTACTAACTCGGCGCATTATATGTCCAAAGTAGCGTACAATCCGCTGAGAGACCTTACACGATAGACGAACTTTTGTCTGAAGTTGGTTCAGGATTGATGTGTTCGTGCAATGAGCTGTCCAAGAAATTCTTAACATTTTCCCCCAGCACCACATTTCAAAGCTTTCTATACTTTCACGATCACGTTTGAGGATGTTCCACGTCTCTGCGCCATACAAGAAGACTGAGAAGACTAGAGATTCAACGAGCTTCTTTTTTGTATTGATGGTGATGTTATTGTCTTTCCAGATCTTCCGCAGACGGATCATCGCTATCTTTGCTGTTCCTCACATAGTGGGTACTAATCACAGGTATATTCTAGACCAGTGGTGTTCCATTCAACGCGGATCCATGATGTTCCTCATTTAGCGTAACTAATCACAGGGACCCGTACTATAACGTGGTGCGCCTCGGAACGAAACACATGGTGTTCCTCACATAGTTGTACAAATCTCTGGGACCCGTACTATCCCGTGGTGTTCTTCACATAGTTGTACAAATCTTTGGGACTCGTACTATCCGGCGGTGTTCCTCGGAACGCACACCCATGGTTTCCACAACCACATGCTGAAACACCCGAGCGAGGTTAGCTTCTTTTATCTCCCTGGGATCCTCTAACCGAGTCTAGGCAAAGGGTTAGCCTCCGTCACAGTGGTGGGTACTATACATGGGTACTGTAAACACACAATGATCCTCTAACTTCTTCTTATGACGCCGTCTCCCTTCGAAGGTTGGCGATCCAATTGATTATGATTATACGCGAAACGGCAGCACGGAAGATTTCTATCGACGTATGTCCATACCACCGCCGCAAGTCTTTCAGCCAGGAATGTCTCCGTCTTCCTACAGATCTCTTCCCACCAATCTTCCCATGAATGATCAGTCAGAGAAGTTCGTATCGTTCACCTCTCATGATGTGCCCGAGGTAGCTGAGCTTACGCTCCTTGATGGTTATGAGAAGCTCTTTCTTCTTGTTCAAGATGTTGAGGACTTCTTCATTTGTCTTCTTTTCTAGCCAAGATATTAGGAGTACTCTTCTGTATAAGTACATTTCAAAAGATTCAATACGCTTCTCCAATAAAGGGCTAAGGGTCCACCTCTCGAAACCATACAGGACAGGAAAGACATAACACCGTAGCATTCGAACTCTGAGCTGGAGGTTGAGTTCTCGGCTGGTGAATAAGGTCCTCATGGTATTGAACATATTTTTTGCTTGTCCAATCCTAGAAAGGATTTCGCATTTTGAATCACAATGCTGGTTAACTAGAGTTCCAAGATATTTGATAGAAGATACTTGTTGGACGATGTTGTTGTTGATGTAAAGGGAGGCCTGTTTTGGTGTTTTTGAGAATAGAATAAGCTTGGTCTTGTTAATATTCAAAGATAAATCGTAGGTTTCACTGGTCCTCACGATATTGTTTATAATGATTTGAAAATCACTAGGGTTGCTGGCTAACACAATCGTGTCACCAGCGAATCGGATGTTATTGATGACAAAGCCATTAATCTTGATACCTAGATTAACATCTTCCATAGCCTCTCTGAACACAGCTTCAGAGTAGATGTTGAAAAGAATTGGGGACAGAACACATCCCTGGCGGATACCTCTTCGTATAGCTATGTCCTCAATAGTAGTTCCTTCTATTTTGACCTCTGCCGTTTGATTCCAGTACAGATGGAAAATGATACGAAGATCACCAACATCTACACCAGTAGATTTTAAAATCTCAACAAGTTTTGCATGAGATACGCAATCAAATGCTCTAACAGACACATGGTATTCCTCAGTTTGTGGTGGTTAGTCACAAGGATAGTGGAACTAAGCACAAGTCATTTGATACAAATTGAGCATCCCTTGGTCTCGTCCCCCACCCACAGAGATCTGTGTGTTTGGTCCACGAGAGCTATATTATTTCGCTCATGTCGACCGGAAAGCCAGGTAAGACCCCATACTCGCCACCTGAGACGCAGCACATGGGAGTGACACCTCTCCCCATGCTACGACGGCGTAGTAGGTTCGTGGATAATCTGCCTGTTATCTGATGTCGTCTACCTCCCCTCTGCCATAGCGCTCTTACAACTTTTTTTTTTTTACTATGGGCTTTACGTCGCGCCGACACAGATAGGTCTTATGGCGACGATGGGATAGGAAAGGCCTAGGAGTTGGAAGGAAGCGGCCGTGGCCTTAATTAAGGTACAGCCCCAGCATTTGCCTGGTGTGAAAATAGGAAACCACGGAAAACCATTTTCAGGGCTGCCGATAGTGGGATTCGAACCTACTATCTCCCGGATGCAAGCTCACAGCCGCGCGCCTCTTCGCGCACGGCTAACTCGCCCGGTGCTCTTACAACTGCCAATAGCTGCGATACAGAAAAGCCGCATAAGATTACTAGATTAATTCTTCTGAACGTAAAATTCTGAAGTCTGTTTTTGAGGTTTACCGTTTTCCACGAGCTGGTGGGCAATCTGTTTAGTTGTTACATTCGCATGACCCTCTCTAGCTGCTGGGTTACGACTCAGACGTTTAACAAACCCCCAGCTTTTCTGGCTACCTTTCCTTAGATAAGTCTCCCCCATAGCTCCTGTTATTAGGTATCGCTTTTAAGAAATCTTCCCCAGCTTGGACGGTATCGGATCTCAAAGGACCGTTGTTAAAGAGATCACGATATTTTCTCAATATTTCAGTAGTTTCCGTATATAGTGTTCACCGTCAGCGAATTGAGATACGAGAAAAAACTTCACGATATTTGCATAATCATCACATGAATAAGGAAAAGGCTCTATATTCAGAATGTTCTCCTGCAGTGAAATAGTACATTTCCCCCAATCAGCCTGCTTAAAATGACATCATCTTCGAAAAGGAACTCAGATTCTAACGATTTAAAGGTAAGATGTATTGAACAAAGACGAGGCCACAGAACTAGTTGCACATAGAGGATTGTGGTGGCGTTTAGAAAATTCACATAGGGTCGCAGACTGAACGCTGAAAGGCATAAAAGTCTGTAATGGAGATGTATGTATGAAAAGGAACTGTTTGCGGTCAGATTGCAGCATATATCTGGCATATAATAGGACGATGAGGGATTGTTTGCCCCACTGATTTCGCTGAAAACCGAGATATGCGTTTGCTTACGCAGATACTGTAATTTAATATCTGGATAATATCCATCCTCCATCTCGCACTGTTGAATGATACTGGATGTTTGTTATCATGCTGTAGAATTAGATTGCACGAATCTGTCCATTCTACGCCATCCTCTCCTCTTTCGTCCCTACCTGGGTAACCCCATGTTGTATTATGATTGTTGATGTCACCAACTACAAACTTCACATATTGATGCTGGAAGGCTCCACAAGTCTAAATACAGTACCTGGTGGCTTATTAATTGAGATCTACTGTGAGATTCTCAATGTCATCACGGGAGATAATCTGGATGTTGGATAGCACTGAGGGTGTTCAACCACTAAACGCATTACCTTGATTGTGGGACGGCAAAGATACTAGTCTCGGCGAGTTCCCTGAATGCATATTATTAGAGTGTCGAGTAAATTGCGAGAATATATATCTTGTGTTGTCTTTCAGATTCTTAGAATCAAGTGAATAATAGAAATAAAATAATCAAAGTGCAAAATATTATTATGATAACTTGCGTAAAATAAAGCAGTTAACCCGTACATACAGAGGACGACAATGAGCAGAAAATGGGAGCTGATAAGAGTTAAATACAGTCTGTGTATTCCAGTAACTTCTACAACGTAGTCCGGTGTATTCTGCTATGCGTAGAACTGATTTCACCCCGTAATATTTTAGTGGAAGTTTAACACAGTTTCACGCTTTAATTTTTGTGCTGAGAAGACACAAGTAGAAATTTGCGATGCTTGCGTGTGTTAGTAGTGTCACTGTGTTATAACCGATATTTAGTCAAATTTTTCTTTAGGATGGGACGTTAGATTCAGTGCATCTCTCATAAAATTTGTTAACGCGTAATGAGGAACATGTTTGCAGTATAGCAGTGAAATTTAGAGGAATTGTAAGTATCATAATTTGTGAGATTTTATGTCCACAGACGTAGAATCAGTTGTGTTTGCAAATTGGAAAGTTCTGGTCAACTTCTAATTTGTGAATGTCATTAATTACAATATTTATTTACTTATTTATTTATTTATTTATTTGGCGTGGGGCTACATCACTAAAACAAATAATATTTACAAATATTATCTCATACTAATAACAATAATTGATTTCATAACGCTAATAAGTTGAAGACAGGGGAGAGTTCGATTTTAATCTATCTCAGCAGTATAACTAAGATATTTAGCATCCGAGGTTGCCCCAAGACATTTTCTGTGAAACTAGTTAATCATAAAATTCATATCAAATGTTCGGCCTTCAAAAAAGGTCTCATTATTATATCCAACAATAGGTAGGAACGAATTCAGTCTCTGGAAAACTTCGTGCAATTGCATCTAAAACTAATCTAAGACTCATACAAGAAAACCCAATAAATGAAAGGATCTACTCGATAATTACACAAACAAAATCTGGTAACTCAGTTTCGCAAAATTACTCAGGTAAATAATTTTAAATACTTGGGAAAATCATCCGAACAATCTGCACTAAATCATGAGGCAAACAGAGAGATATTTCTATATTACAAGTAGGCCATAGAACAACATGGAAAAGGTACGACAAAAAATCAGTATCCCGGAACGCTAAATTAAAACATTATAACACCGTAATTAAGGCTCAACCATTACACACGTCACAAACATTGATCAGTCGAGAAAGATCATTATCTAAAATGATCGAAAAACAAGAAAGAGAAGTCCTCAGGGAAACCATGGCCCAGTATGCATAGGACTGTGGATGAATAGGAGGTCTCCGGAATTATATCAACATATTGAGGAAATATCAGATACAATCTTTGGAAAAGGTGATTGAAGTTTGATTGCCATATTCAAAGAATAGATGATGAAAGACTCACTAAAAAGATATTTAATAATGCCTCCTCGCTAATAGTCAGAATAACAGGATAATCGAAATTGAAAAGGACCTTCAAGGAATCAACATACCAGATGAAATTATATGGGACACGCCTAGCTTTAGAACGTTGGTGAACAAACATCATTCTGCTGAGAACCCAAGATGAGTATACAGTTACACAGAAGGAAGAACAGATGATAAACACAAAGAGGGAAGAAACTCTGCCAGGAAAAGAAAGCACAACCATCTGCAAAATAAGTACAATCGTGCTCCTTAGTTGGGCAAAACATGTTGAAATAATAATAAGTAATGGAATGAGTAATAGTTACCAGCCACGTGGTATGCTTTTATTGTGAAGGGTCAGTCTGCGATACATTTGTCGGGAGGTGATAGCTCGGGGTTCGGTCTATTGAGGTTTGGGGTCTACGTTGAAGTCAGTATCATATGCGAAGTGAAGTAAGAAAATTCGTAACTGTCCATAACTGTCGGTAGTAGATAAGTTCTATTTGTCCATGTAGTTATGAAACCATGCACACGCATTAAACTTTCATCATCTCCGCTGATTTGGGGTCTCAAAACTGGAGCTCACTTCTACTCAAATCCAAAGATACCGGGTATTAAGTTCATAAGATGAAAAAATGTAAAAAATCCTTAACCCGACGCGAAATCAATGACGAACTCTCCTTTCACTGAAGAGTGTGAACGATTAGCACAAACTATGTTAACTGAATGTGGAGAGAGAATGAGGTCGTGACATATGTGTATCTCAGCAAAAAAAATGACAGCAGAACATGCTGATTAGACTTGGAAATATTTGCTATGACATGAAATATAAATTTCATTGTTTTTGCAATTAGCCTAGTATGCAGATTTCAACAAAAGAACATTGGAGGTACGAACAAGTTGACTAGACTTGGAAGTAACTTATTTGCTAAGACAGGGAATACAAAGTTTATTGTTCCTACAGAGAGCTCTGGGCTGCAGATTTAAACACTGGAGACGTGTAATTGCCTGCACCTAAAATTAGAGCTGTGAACAATTAAAAAATCCTCAGGCCACCTGAGAATCAAACTCGGCAAATTTTCCCTTGGACTGATGACTATCATAATTACTAAAGGATTGTACATTCAATTCAAAACACACAACACAATTCAAAAATCACCAACCAGACTAGGAATCGAACCGGTGGATTCTTAACATGGGAAAGAAACATGCAATCTCACTAAATGACTGTTCATTAAAAGCTTGTGTATGTAATTGAAACACAACAAGTTTGACTTCCTTTCAAAGTGGGGACAATAATAATACTCGCTCTACGTCTTACTAACTACACTTGAATGTCCTAAATGTTTGCAATAATAATTTTGAAGATCCAAGCTGCTTTCATGCTGAATACCCAACATTCATTGCTATTAATTTGTTAATTTGCTAAGCGCAGAAATGTCAATCCCCACTCCAAACAGTCTTTTAAGATGCCAACGTGTCAGAATTTAGTCCTGCAAGTTTTCTTTATGTTCCAGTAAATCTAATGACACAAGGGTGATCTATCTAAACACCTTCAAATACCATCGGACTGAGCCTTAAAAGTCTGAGCCACTCAGCCCAACAATTCAACTATTAAGTTCAAAAAACACACAAACATTAAAAATGATGATAACAATAGTAACTTGGAGGATCCAACCCACCTCCGTACTGAATACTCAACATGCATACCAAATAAGTTAGTCCCGCAGGAGTTTACATCTTATCAGAATTGCCTACCTAGTAATAAATAATAAAATCCCTGGCCCAGCTGGGAATTACACAATCTAATATATTTAAACCAGCATGGATTACACACACAACAATAATAATATGAAAGATTCAAACCACGTTTGTACGAAATACTCTACATGTTTACCTAAGAAGAAAAATAAACCTTGTGCCAGAATTTAGTCCAGCAGGAGTTCGTGTCTTATCAGACTTTAACAATAAAGAAAAAAGCCCAACCTAACTGCGAACTACAAAATCTAGAATACTTCAATCAGCGTGGATTATTATTATTTAGCGTATGGCATACAAATACGTTATTACAAATGAACAAAAATAACCAATGAACCAATCTACAAACAAATATCTAGATCTTGTATGTACTCAATACATTTTGGGGTTGCCATCAAGAAGTCTTCATATGGCCCTCTATATGCTCTGATGCTGCATTCCTCCCTGATGTGTTTAATAGTTTGTCGCGGTGCACCACAGTCGCACAGCGGCGAGGAGAGCATTCGCCATTTAAAAAGTGAATCCCCACATCTTCCGTGTCCCGTCCTGAGTCGGTTGAGCATTGACCATACCTTGCGGGGTTGATCAAACCCTGGAACTGTCTTATCGATGCATGGCATTTTCAGGCATGTAGCTGGAGCATTTTGCATCCATTCTTCCCACCAGGAATCGGTGATGTTGAATCCGATGTGATTGATCTCGGCTGCAAGAGGTGGATTGCACCTACATGCACATTATTTCTGTAGTATTCAATCGTTACCAAGCAAAGTGCTAGCCCTGAACCATAGACGTGTTCCACACTCAGTTGTCAGAGACCAAAGGGGTTACTCTATTGTAGTTTCTAACAACTGGGCTCACAATAATGATGCTGAAAAGTCAACAGGAAGTTTCATGTTTTTGCATTCTTTGGACACCGCAAGCTAGGTGTGTGCAAAAATCATCAGAACTGTTAGAGCTTGTCAGCATTATTATTGTGACCCTAGCAGTTAGAAACTACAGACAGAAACCCCTTTGGTCTCTGACAACTGAGTGTGGAACACGTCTTTGCTTTTTAACAATTGAATATTATGGAAATAATGTGCATGTAGGTGTAATCAAGGCTGATTTAAATATTCTAGAGTTTGTAATTCCCGACAGAGTCGGTGATTTTACACTTTACTGAGTAATTCTGATAAGACGCAAACTCAAGCGGGACCACATTCTGGCACCAGATTATTTTTCCTTATTGGGTAAGCATATGGAGTATTCGGTACGAGGGTGGGTTGGATCCCCAAATTATGATTATTATTATTATTATTATTATTATTATTGAGTGAGTGCGCGTATGTGTAATCCTGGCTGATTTTCCTGGCTGTGACGGGGATGTTATTCTTTATCAGATGATTATGATAAGACGATAACTCCTGCTAGACTAATATTCAGCACCAGATAACATTTTGTTTTTGGGTAAACATGTATAGTAATGAGTACGAAGGTTGGTTGGATCATCAAAATGATTATCACTATTAGCTTGTCACCCTCTGCAGCATAACGGTTAGTGTTATTAGGTGCCGTTATCGAACGCCCAGGTTCGATTCCGGTACTGCCAGAAATTTCAGAAAAGCAGGAGGGCTGGTATGTGGTTAAAATGGTGCATGCAGCTCACCTGCATTGGGGGTGTGCCTGAAAAGAGCTGCACCACCTCAGGATAAGGACACGAGTTTACTTATTATTAGTGTTTGTTTTCGGCACTTAATACTCGAACTGTCTGGTTGAGTAGTTTAGACGGTTAAGGCGCTAGCCTTCTAACCCCAACTTGGCAGGTTCAATTCTGGTTCAGCCCGATGGTATTTGTAGGTGTTCAAATACATCAGCCTAGAGTCGGTAGATTTATTGGCATGTAAAAGGAAACTTGCAAGACAAAATTCTGGCACGTCAGCATCTTCGAAAACTGTCTGAAGCGGGGATTGCAATTTCAGCACTTAGCAAATTAAATTTAAAGCTGAGTAGCACAGACAGTCAAAGTGCTGCTCTTTTCTGTCTTAGTGTGCATGTATGTTGAGTATTCGGGATGAAAGAAGCCTGGATCTTCAAAATTACAATTATTATTATTTGTGAACTTTTCAGATGTTGGAGTGTAGTTAGTAAGACGTACAGTGAATATTGCTATCGTCCCCACTTCGAAAGAAAGTCGAACTAGAGGTGAATCGATTGAGCACAAGGTCTTTAATGTACAGTCATTTGGTTAGCATGCATGCTTGTTTCCCATATAAAGGACCCATGGTTTGATTCCTAGTTGGATCGGCGATGTAATTTCTTGTATCTTGAAGGATGAGTGTCTTTGAATTTAATGCACAAACATTTATTTACTATGATAGTCAGCAGGGCAAGAGAAAGAGTGCCGAATTCAATTCCCAGTCGCGGTGGTATTATTTAATTTATCGCAGCTCAAACATCATGTGTTTTGAATTAAATGGATACTTTCAATGCACAGTTATTTCCTTAGCATGATACTCAGCAGTGTAAAATGGAAGAGCCCTGGGTTCCATTCCAGTCATGTGGAGCGCGAATATTTTTTTTTTCAATTCTGAACACAAAGTTTTATTCCCTAAATGATGTCAAATAGAGGCGCGCGGCTGTGAGCTTGCATCCAGTAGATAGTAGGTTCGAATCCCACTATCGGCAGCCCTGAAGATGGTTTTCCGTGGTTTCCCATTTTCACACCAGGCAAATGCTGGGGCTGTACCTTAATTAAGGCCACAGCCACTTCCTTCCAACTCCTAGGCCTTTCCTATCCCATCATCGCCATAAGACCTATCCGTGTCGGTGAGACGTAAAGCTCCTAGCAAAAAAAAATGATGTCAACAATATTGTAAGCTACTATAAGTCACATGGAGTTCAAATGTATAAGCTCGAAATGTTACAATAAAAAGTTCAGAGTTCCAAACACTAAAAACCAACAGCGAGTCGCGCTTCAGCTCACATGCATGCATCTCTAACTCTGCAGCCGGTCAGCTTCAAGACCTTGTAGTAGGTTATTATAGGTATGCCCATATGAATAATGCACATATATTTTATCCTTTACCACCTCCCTAGCCCATACAGCCATCCTATTCCAATTTGGCTCTGAGCCTTATACCATATTTCATTCCATTTGGCCCTTCTGCCCTTCAGCCATTTAGCCCTTTTGTCTTATAGCTATTTAACCCTTTGGCTGTTTTGCAGTTTCTCAGCTCCATGACCTAAGGCCACCTTTCAATATTATGGCCCTATGAATAAAGCATATATATTAAGCCTTATGCCATTTCCCTAGCCTAATAAAACAACTGTGTAACCGCCATCTAGTTCCAAGAACAGATCCAAAAGCCACTGGACCTTGTCTCAACTTGTATGAATAGGTTAAGCCTGGGATCGAAACTGAAAGTCGAGCCTGTAATGTCCTTGTAAGGTTAAGATGGGCATTAAATTCATGCCTGTTATCTTAAACTAGCACTGATGACCCTATTCACACTGGCAGATGTGTTTAGCCACCACTCTTGGGCATCAAACTTGAGTCTGTAAAGCTGACACCATTGTAAGGTTAAGCCTAGGGTTGAATCCATGGCATGTGAAGTTAGGCATAAAGACGAATCTGTCCCTGTTAGGTTAAGCATGCGCTCTTAAGACAGCACATTCTGTGTGGCAGAGGCATGTCACAGGGGCATATGGTGGCAGTGGCCGGCAAACCTCTGAATAGTATCTACTAATATCTTCTTCCTTCAGTGTTACTTAAACCATGTTTCATACCTTCCAAGGACAGTGAAGAATATCTTCAAAGTATTATATACTTATATTGTAAAACACTTCTGTGTGTTGATTTTCAATTAAAAAAGACCTTAATATTTAACAACATCAAGAAGACTTAATTTTTGTAATTCTCATGATTTTGAGCAGTTACGTTTTAAAATAAATGTAGTCTCCTGTTGTACTTTGTTTCATTAACCAGTCATGTTCCCATTTCCCCCAAACTAATCTGCACCCAATTGGTGAACGCAGGGAATCCAGAAGTGGACCGTTTGTATTAGCATATCATTGAAACTCCAGGTTACAGTTAAAAGTCACTATTCTTAAGAACTTGCAGGATTACTGTCTTCAGTGTTAATCCTAGCAGTTTCCATGGCATTTGGTCTGGTCCAACCAAAGCAGTTCCTCGTCAGATGACCACATGTATAGGGATGTCATCGTATGTACTGATTAGTACAAGCTGCGAGGCCATGGTCTGCATTGTCGCGTCGCAGTCTCCTCACGGAGGTTGCAGCCGTGGGCACGCGGATTCTCTTTGTACTTTGTACTTTGTTTCATTAACCAGTCGTGTTCCCATTTCCCCAAAACTACTCTGCACCCAATTGGTAAACGCAGGGAATCCAGAAGTGGACCGTTTGTATTAGCAAATCATTGAAACTCCAGGTTACAGTTAAAAGTCACTATTTTTAAGAACTTGCAGGATTACTGACTTCAGTGATAATCCTAACAGTTTCCATTGTATTTGGTCTGGTCCAACCCAAGCAGTTCCTCGACAGATGACCACATGGATAGGGATGTCATCGTATGTACTGATTAGTACAAGCTGCGAGGCCGCGGTCTGCATTGTCGCGTCACAGTATCCTCACGGAGGTTGCAGCCGTGGGCACGCGGATTCTCTTCGGCTGCCATTCAACAGTCGGCTCAGAACTGGCACGGACCAGGGGAATCGGACAGTCTAATTAAAATAAAGCATTGCGATGGCCCAAGCAGGTGTTGACGCAATGTGATTTCTACCCAGTGTTCTGAATGTCAACGTGAAGAAATTAAAGCAAGCGCAGGTAAATGGCGGGAGTAACTATGACACTCTTAAGGTGTCTTGAGGTGTCGGGCATGTAAGTCCTAGTATCCGAGATGAAGCATACGTTATTGGCTCATCGTTTGAGATGTCAGGCGTATAAGACCTACTATCCGAGATGAAGCCTCTGGGGCAGCTCGGGTATCTCCCAGTTACCTGCAACGGGTGTGTGTCTTCAGCACCTGTTGGCCAAAGTGGTCAATGGTCAGGGCAGGCACAATGTGCCTTGTCATCTGCACAAGCCTGCTGCAGGAATGTCACCCCAACTCCCTACCTGTGGGTCCGGTCCTTGAGATAGACCACCCTGGTGTGGATAAAATCCCATTCATTGATCGGGATGAACTAAACAGGAGGGTAAACACCCAGTCATGGGGAAGGGCTCTTTGGGGCTAATCCCTCCTTAGAGTGGAGAGAATGATTGCGTGCAATCGGATGAGTCCTCAAAGGGCCTTGAATTCGGTCGCGTCAGGTCCTACGCACCATCTAAGTAGGCAGGGGACCATCGATGACAACCAGGACAATCCACCCGTCAACGTCGACGTTCCCTTCAAGATAACTGATTGTACCGTTTGTCTCCGCAAGATGAAGGGAACATATAAGGGTCTGAGCATCAATGATTATGTGGCTCGCTTAAAACTAAGCATGCTTCCTTAAGGATTTTATTTCGTTGCAAGTCTTGCCTGTAGACGTATGTTGGTAAGCAAGCCGCTCAGACTCATATTCCCAAGTGCACGAGCCCGCCCAAACCCGTGACACTTTCATGCGCATGTTCAGCGTGTACGATGGAATTTGCTATGCAAAGAGGTCTGTTCAAATACGAGCGCCATTCTCATCCAGCCCTCAGAAACTTGAGGCGTAAGGATCCCATTCCTAGCACAAAGCCCCGCCTTGCCGCAGGCAGTGGGAAAGAGAGCAAGTTCACTGCTGAGGAACTTGTGAAAATGTACACACTCTAGCAAGATCAAAGAGAGAATCTGGATTCATATAGACTCATATTTAAGTCATTGGAAACTAAGACCAAAAAGCAAATAAGTGATAAGCGATGTCAGCCCGCCTAGCAAACGGCTATGGATGATTTCCTTCTTAGAAATCAGGCCATCCCTCCAGTCGCTTGGGGGGGAACGCACGAGCGCAGCCAGTCGCCATGCGCTAGCACCCGGACGGGCGTTCAACCTATCCCTTCGCTAGGAGGGAGGGATGTACAGACTCACCCTGGCATCCCCATTGGGGATGATCAAGTCGAAGGACCATCTCAGCAGGGTCCAGTAACAGCTACCATCCGGGAGGAAGTATCTGGTGTGGAAGAGAATCAGGGTTCTCACGATTTTGTTATCATAGGGGAGCCTTTTACACCCCCTATGGATTCGACGAGTGTTCATGTTGAAGATGAGCCCCAGATCTCCGTTGAGGATCCTCGACCCTGGTTAGAGGCATCTTGGTAGAAGATACTTCTAGATCAGTTTAAGGAAGGGGACCTTAAATCCGGTCCGGGACTGCTGGGAGCAGGGAGCATGGAAATCAACATGTCTGTTGAGAGAGGCGGCCAGCTGTGTGAATATCACACAGGAAAATGTAGATACCGTATACACCGCGGTCATCGAATTCCTCTCAAATGAAAGTAAGCAGAATGATCCCATCCAGGATGGAGCTTCTTCCCGTAATAGGAAGAAAAAGAAATCCACCACGAAAAAGGTGCGGGTTAAAAGATAATCATGATACCTGATCTCACCACAACAACATTTCTCTCTGCACTTTATCGACTTGGTTCTCATAGAGGTCGACCCCTGAACGTTTACAGCAATAATGACACAAACTTCTTTGGAGCTGCAACAGAAATCAAGGCCTTTCTACAAAACAACCCTCAGAGAACCAACTTTTCACATAAATGCAGGCATGGGACTGACGTGGCATTTCATCCCTTCTGCAGCATCACACTTGGTGGAATCAGGGAAGCTGCTGTCAAGAGTCTGATATGTCACCCCAGACAGGTGATGGATTCTTATCGCTTGACCAACAAAGAATGGACCATTATTACAACAGATCCTTTCACAAAGCTAAATGATGACCCTATTGAAACTTCTTACCTAAGTACATTCCATTTCCTTATAGGAGAGCTAATTACTACACTCTCCGAACATGAGTATACTTTCCCTCTCATCACAACCTTGCCCATGTGGATATATTTTCAGCAGCTAACACTCAAATCCTGGAACAGATGGTGAAATGAATACCTGAATAAATGGGCAATAAAATACCCCATAGCAATATAGTCATACAATTGATGATAACGCACATGTTATGAAGAGGACGATTAGTGTGATCAAATTTATATCCTAGTAATGACGAATTAATTCCTGTAATGAATGTTCAGGTCAGTACCGGTAAATTTACAAGGCCTATTCCCAAACTCTATCCCTTACGAAGTAAGAAACAGAAAGGCCAGGTAACTCTTGAATGGCTTATTTATTCAATGCATGTTTAAGTAATATTATAAGTCACAATGGACTAGTAACACCACAGACCACATTAGGAAGAATAAAAATTAACTTTCACTTGGCATGAGATGGCTAAAATGTGTGTAGTATATAAGCGAACGAACACAGTAAACAAGCACATCACCTGCAACTTGTATCAAGAAATTACTGTATTATCTAGAAATCAATAATTAATGTACCGGGCGGTACACCTCCATGCCGCTAGTTCAAATATTGCGCCAGTTGAAACTCCTCTACAGGAGAAAGCCTGAACTTTAACAAACTGTATTAACTCAACGGTTTCTCGGAAGATGTCACTACTGTAAATTTAGTAATTTTGAAGTGTTCTGAACTGTGTCTATTTCGATTTGTGTTTTTTTGCTCCGTATCAAGAAGTTTAGACATTCTCTAACAGACGTCTCTACCAAAAACTATGATAACGCACTCTGGTGTAAAGGAATGTACTCTCATGAAGAAATATTGTATTCCTAAGTTTTGTTTTTACTAAATTTTGTTCTGGGGTTTGTGGGTTGGCAACAGTTATCCTTTCTATCCGCCTGTTTTGAATTTAATGAATCACTCATTTTTGTAATTAATTTCTGACCAATAGTGTCTTTCTTTTTCGAAGTTGATGTGTAACTTTTAGCTATCCAATAAATTGAGGGGCGTGTGTCTACACATTCCTGAAAGGTCTCGAATTTTCCACGAGGGTATAAAAATTGCTGATTTTCTTGTCTCGGTGCCACTTCAGTAAAATCTTTCTTAGTGTGTGGATATGTAGCAGGGGGCGGGAAGCGCCTCTTTCTTCGGGCAACAGATCTCCAACAAGGTAATGGCCTGTTAACATCTTCATTTCTTGCTAGCTCAGCAGTTTAACTCTCGGAGAAGGTTCGAATCCTTTAATATGTAACCCATCTTCTTAAAATGTAAATTCCTTTTCTGTCTATGTAAAATCTACAAATATCTTTTACTGTAAAGCGGGGATAGAGAGAGCTTCACCCTCTCGAACTCCCCTTCATTTTGAAAAGGAGGTGACTACGTTTCCATAACTGTTCTTCTCTTCTTTATGTAGAAAAGTTTTCTCATACAGGTCACCTCCCTGGCTTGGGATTAGCCCCTGTATTATCGGCCTAGCGCCACATAAGTGTTAAGACAAAACTTTGTGTAGGAGTGCAAGTTATCGCCTCCATTCAATTTTGTATTTTGGGCCATTTACTTAACCCGTTTTGTTTTCCTTCCGGCGAAGGCCCAGTAGATTGGGTATTAGATACCCCTGTTTCACTGTATGTGTGCCTTGAGGGCAGTTAGGAGTAAGGGTTGTTGTGGCCTTTAATAAGGCTTTTTAAAAACAAGAGCAGGTCAGCTCTTTCCGGTATTTTGGAAAGTGCCTCTAGGAGGCCTGACATTATTAAGCAGGAGCCGGAGCTCCAGGTACTGAAGGGGTTTTCTGCCCTTTGTTGAATTGTGGGTGTGAGCTGGGAGCTCAGACTTTGGGGCTTGTAGCCCAGAATTGTAAAGTTGCCGTGTACCTGATTTAGCCGTTGTTATTTGTTGTACGCTCAAAATTCTATGTTACCATTATTAAGTTTTGAAAATATAACCTTTGTTAAAGTTTAAATTAACTTTAATTTTGTAGTTGAGACCTATTCCAGCCCGCACCTTCTTTCACCTCTAACTACCACGGATATCTCCGTAACAATTAATATAATAAATAAGATAACAAAGTGTGAAATTTGGAAGCAACTAGTAAAATATCCTGTAACAGTAACAAAACAATCTATCTTATAGCTACTTTTTGTTCAAAACTATTTATGAATTCAAAAGTATTAGTAGGAATGATACCAGCTCCCAAAACGATATAGAGTAAAGGTCTTTGGAATAATACTAGCTGCAGCACAATTGATAACGCAAGATCGTGGAACAACTTGAAAGAAAAGTGAAAATTAGGTAAGTAAACAGACAATCTCATGAAAAAGTATATTTTCTGTAGGAATTTCAATCAAGTGCACTGAAATGAAGGATCACGCCTTGGTATCTGTTGAGTCATTTTCTAACCATTTCCATCAACTGACAATGGCTTATCAAATAATGTACATTACCTCAAGATAGTTTTCATGCGATGACCCTGGCTCGAATAACTCTGATTTAACTTCATCTTTCAGAGCTATCACTTCTGATACATGTTCAAAATTTTCCTGTGGAACATAAGATATATTAGGTATGCTCAAAACACACATCTATAAATATAACCTCCAACAAATGAGCATGTTCTTTCATTAATTCCAGTATTACATTACTCTCAGAATTTCACTAATGTTTAAGGAAGATTTCTACTAGCAGAGGATTTTTATAACCAAAGGCTGTACTGAGAATGGTGTTACTATTCTTCCTCACTCCTTATATCACAGAAAGGATGAGAAGAAAATGTAAAATGCAAAACATTTTCTAGCCATATCAGAAGATATAATACAAGGGATGGAATTGGGGCAATCTCACACAAAATATGGAAGGAAGCAACCATAGGCATAGACACTAAATTGTATGAACTGTTTTCATATGTACAATCACATCGATCAAATCTTAAAGGTTGTTTGAACGAATTAGAAATGTTACAGCTGTTCTAAATAATTTTTTGTTCTCAGCATAGAGTTTGTTTATAAACAGATACAAATAACTTGAAATAAGGGAAGCACATTCTCTACTCCGGTTTTGCTGAGATCACAGGGACTACATAATGCATTAAGACAGTTAAGTGTAAAATAAAAAACATAATGATGAAAGAAGCAGGCTTATCTAAATCATATACCAGCAAAAGATGTGATGTAGCCCAAAGTCAAAGCAAACACAAATGAAATATTTTACTACTACAAGCATGTTATGAATTGTTTTTTTGAAGAACTGTGGGATGAGAACACTGTCAGTAGAGAGTCAGCAGTGTTGGAGTGTACATCTGCAGTTTCAGAAGATCCTTTATGATATACTGCGAGACATTTAAATTTCTCACTTGGATTCATAAAAACTTGTCAGCACTAAAGGGGTGGGGGGAGGGACTGTCACCAAAAGCTTATATTCTACTATATGTTAACTCACTAATATGTGAATTAAAATATCAAGTTCTAGAATATACTGACTTAACCCATTCAATATAGAAGGGGACAGTAGCTGAACTAAGAAACTGATGAAAAGGATGCACAAAATGGACAGGGAAATAATGGCAAGCAGGAAAGAAAAAAAATTCTGTTTAATGTGCCGTAAGTCCTTAAAGTGTCAGAGCCCAACAAGAAGGGGCATATTAAAGAAATTATCCTCAGAAATCATGCATTCTACGAGCCCTTAGACATGATTCTCTATATAACATAGAATCAAATCTGTATTTGAGGAAAACAATGAGCTAATCACTATTCTGCCTTTCTAAATTAATTCAACATCTGAGCAAAATACTTATTTTAAGAGAACGTACATTCAGATTTTGAGCTATTTTATCCCTTGTATGCCATAGGCAAATCTTCTCTTACCTTAACACACATAATATCTACCAGCACATTATGAATGTGAGGATAACATGGAATAATCACACCTGAATTGACGTTTTGTTTAACAGACTGGTGTATCCAGTCTCAAGAACACTAACGAAAGATTTGTAATTTAACTTCTTCTACACGAATTATAGTAGGGGTAATAATTTTTAACATGTGGTGCTAATGGTGGTGCAGTAGTGTTGTTGGATTTTAGTTTTTTTAAATGTACAATGGGCCAACCATCCTCTATTATAATCACAGGGAAAATAGAAGAGGTGTAACCCCTAAATCGATGTAATTTTGATACTGATAGTAAAAAGTACAGACTAATCCAACCCCAACCTTAAGTTCCTAAGAGTTGACAGCTTTGTGTTGTGTGTTGTGGTGTATTCTCTGACAAAGAAACAAAACAGTCATACTATGCCTAGATGCTCATTCAGAAACTGGTGACTGCTGGTGTTAATACTCAGGAAGCACACAGAAATTTATGCCCCTTCCAAACTTATTCAGCTATTAAGGTTTAATTTCTGACCTCTATAAAGTTATCTGAGATGAGACTTACAAGTGATGCAGTTGTTGTTCCTTCAAGCCAGGCTGGTTCCTCTTTGATCTGTACTTCCAGGTCCATTTCGCACTGCAACTGAAGTAGTTAAAATGTACTGGGGTCGCTGATTACTTCCGATGACCTTACACTGAAACATAAGCCAGAAAAGTATATTACATTATTGATGTCATTGCTACTTATATTGTTTGTCAACAGACTAAGCAACAAGCTTTCAATTTTACATGACCATCATTATGAAACATACCGAAAAACTCAAAATTTTAAATGACTCTTGATATTGTGATCATACCCATAGGACCTCCATTTTCTATGACTGTTACTTTGATCAACGCTAAGGACTTCCAGTTTTACATGACTTCTAAAACAGTGATCACTTCCATAGGAAATATAAGTTAACATATCTGCTGATATCAAGATCATAGTCAAAGGACCTCTAATACCACATGATGCCTTATATCATACAAATAGCTGTATAACATACAGTTCTATACAGAACTGAAACCACAACAAGATGACCTTTCTTGTTAAAAATCCAACGTACATCGCTTACGATTGAAATGCACAAAACTTCTTGAAAATTCAGTGACTATTATGTTGGTATATCACTCTGATCACCTGGGTTTATATCTTGGAATCTTCCTATAATTTTTTCCTTTGCAATAAGCTTCAAAACTAACTGAACAAGTTCACAGTTTTGTCAGATTTGTTCTATAATTTTCCTTCCCGGGATCAAATTCTCTCTAACCATTCTCCTCTCATCAAGCTGATTCACTGCCTCATTGTTTTAGACATACATTATCAATCTGATTTTCAAGAACTTCAGATAACACGACCTTTCAAAGGCTTCCATGCTGTTTTCTCGGCACCAGTTATTGTCTATGTTTCACTTCCATACGGTGTCATACACCATACTCAGTGTAAACATAATTTTTAAATTTTTCAATCCGTTGAACCTAAAGAACGTGATGGAGAACAGATGGGAATTTAGGCTGGATTCAGTGATGATATTTATCGATATTGAGAAGGCATATGTCAGTGTAGTACCATGGCAAGTGGTCTCAGATGCATTGATAAGAGAGAAGGCCGGGAGAGCAGAAAAAAACAAGTATAAAAGCCCTGAAAGAAAAGAGGGTAAGTATTATGAATACTATGATAGGACGAACAAACTGGTTCAAAGTAGAAACAGGACTTCAAAAAGGATGTGTTTATCCCCTCCAATCTTCATTATGGTCATGGATGAAATCCACACAAGTATACAATAAAAAATGGCAACCAAGGACGCATCTTTGCAGATGAGACAGTAATATGTGGAGAAGATGAAATGGAAGCACAAGAACAAGATACTGTGTGGAATCAGGAGATAGAGGAATATGGAATGAAAGTAAGTGAGGAAAAGTGTATGATAGTAGTGGTGACGAGATGTAATAGAGAAGGAAGTGGGAATATTGAAGTAAAGGAAGACCATTATAAGTTGTGGAATGCTTCAAGTAATCGGGGAGAATAATTGCAGAAATGGGAAAATAAATTACAAAATTGGAAAGAGAATTGAACAAGCCAATGAGTTTTGCCAATGTGTGAGATGTATAGTCTGTAACTTGGATGTCCCAATGGAATGCAAGTAAATTTTGCACCCAATGTATTACACACCAATTTTGACATATGCATCAGGCACATGGACAAGAAAACATGATGAAAGCAGAATGCAAGAGGCCAAGGTGAAATTCCTTACATAAATAACAGGGAGGGCATGAAGGGATAAAGTCAGAAACATAGAATCAGGGAGAGAATTGGATCCCCTGAACTGAAAGGAAAGATAGAGACCTGTAAGCTGAAATGGTATGGACACATGATGAGTATGGAGTTCCAAAGTAAGTACATACAGGGAAAGTCATAGGAGAAAGACATAGGGAAATGCCCAGAAAGGGGTGAATGGATACTGTAAGGGGAGTACAGAGAAGAGAGGAGTAGAAGTAGAAAAAATATTTGAGGAAGAAAGGGAGTGGTTAAGAGAGAAAAACTGAGGAGGTATTTGAGTCACATTTCAACCCAGTAGACTGGAAATGGAAAATGAAGAAAATTCTGTTGAAATGAAGACAAGAATTTATCCAATACTGCTATAGCTCATTTCATCGAACAATGCCACCAACCTTTACTTAAGTGTCCTTTCTTTTTTTTCGGTTCATGTCATATCTAATGACACAAACAAGTGGTGCTTACCAGATCGTCCCTAGAAGGGAGTTCCATGCCAAACAATTGGTTTAAATGTTTAGCAGTTTTTATTGTTCCCCAGGTGGTACAAAAATTGTCTATATTGAATACCTCGAGTAATGCTTCAGAGAATTCATTTCAACCAATAGCAGTGTTCATTAGCCACTTTGTGATATTTTACTGTAAATGTTAACATACTGCACTAACAATTAATACTATAATTTCTCCTACAGATAATACAAGCTTTGTACCCGTGGCTAACTGAGTCAATCGTTACGCAATGCCAAAACTGTAGTGTGCCATGTTTACTTGTTCTGGTCATCACAGGTTATTCTATTAATATGTTATTGGCTTTACTTTCAAGCAACTACCTTTTACAGTTTCCACAGCCAGAACTTCTTCCTGAAGATTGCTCTTCCATTCCTGCAAGCAGTTTAATGTTGCACTAACAACTCCAAGGGAAAGGGATAAGATTAGGTACACATCAGCATTAATTGAGGTTAATTAATTATAAAATGGGGAAACCACGGAAACGTTTTTCAGGACTGCAGATCCAAGGATTCAACCCTATGCAAACTAACCACCACTCAACCCTGAAAATCTTTTACAAACCAATAAATCAGAGAGCCAGGCAACTGTACCTAAATCATCACAAATAAATACCGGATATAGCTGCTGTGGGGTTATGATGTGATACAGAAGAATCTCCATAACAACACTGATATAATAAGATACAGATATCCTAAATGGAAACCTCTCAAGATTTTGAACCCTACTACCATATGTTGCAGGATACAGTGTAAAGAACAACTTAACATTCACAGCATCACTATAAAATTGCACAGAAAGGCAAATAACACAGCAAAACAATAATTAAAATTCATCTGCATTGCTCTTCATAAATAAATCCTCATTCCACTAATTTAGGATATACGATATATCGCTACTTGACACAACTTGCAGGCACTTTCAACGCAAAGGCTGGGAGTTTTCTAAAAAGCAAGCTAGTTATATGCAAATTAATTTTAATGCTTATTTTAAAATAAAATTTAAGAAAATTAATAATGTACCGTCACTGGCGAAACCTACAGAAGGTGCGGCCTCCATAGGGTCTGGACTTCCCGAGAATATAGCACAACCCAGAGGGCAAGAACACAGATAGCCGAGGAAATCAGGTTAACAAAAGTTTATTAAACAAATAGGTAAACACCAAGAAAAGTAAAAAGATTTAAAGTATTTAAACACCAACGTCACTCAGGTTCCTCCGACACGTGCCCTATTGTAATTTACAGGGATCCAGCCCCTGTTCACAGTTCATCACCAAAAAACAGTTTAAAAGGTAATTCTGGATAAGACTTATTGATAAAGCACCACCTCAGGTGGCTCAAGGAGGAGCGCAATTTTCCCTTAACATGACACACCATGATACCATATACATATATATATATACTTTCAACCCCTAAGGGCGCAAGCGCCCAATAAGTTAAGTTGCAGTAAGACTGCAATAAACGGTCCCAAGAGGTTCACGCATACTTTACGACTTAGAGGCAACTGTGCTTTTATAACAACTTGAAACAACTCCAGCGCCTATGCAGTGGTTTACAATCAAATAATGTCCTCCCATCGTCTTATAATTATTCAGCAAGTTCTGGGTGCTTGCCTCCCATACCCCCTTAGCCGTCCGGGGTTCGAAGGCGGTGCGTGAGATGCTCAAGTCAGAGAGCGAGGCAAGAATGACACTTGCTCCCAGCCAGGCCGCACGGCCTGGCCAAGAGTAGCCGTGACGCGAGACCACGTGACGCAAGGCGACACGGTGAGTCTGCGTAAAAGAGCACGGCGCATCCGCAGTGGTACGGGAGGGAAGGCAGAGGGGAGGCAGCACAGGCTGGGCCGTTCCCAGGGCGGAAATAGTTCCTTTACCCTGGGACCATCCTTTAGGAATAATTTTATTATTATTATTTGCCCCAAGGGACAACAACGGGCGAAAAACACAATAATGCACAAAAATTGAAAAGCATTAAAACAGGCACAATAAATAGTATAGGAGGGGAGAGAATATCAAATACATGGCTCAAATAACATTAAGTATTATAAATATGCAGAATGCTGAAACTGAGAAAGATTAGTATTAACTTAATCTCAATTGAGATCTATACATTTACCAAAAGAAAATTATTGAACTTCAACATTACCGACAATATGTTAGAGGTGTTAAATGATAGAAATCACAATGAAGCAAATCCGTAACTCACTTAACGGAAGAAGCTGTACGATTGGCTAATACGGTCCTTACACAACAACATACAAGCCACTTCGAAACGAAACCGGATATTTGAATGTTGTTTAATCACTTAACACTAGAACCGCCGGAGCGGTCAAAATGACCGCTACACATTTTCAGAGCCGTACTTTGACCACATTTTCTACCGTATTGCAAAGAGCTTCAGTGACTTTTCCTGATTACAGGTCAGAATCATCCGTATTAAATTTAATTCATTTTGCGTCATTGGTTAGGGCGTAGATAACGAGTATACCTAGAACCGCCGGAGCACTCACTTTGACCGCAGTACAGACTATCATAATAAAATATGTTAGCACATGTGCTTATTCCTCTGGTTGAGATAACATTTGTTTATAATTATTCTCCCTGCAATAAGGTAAGCACAAAAATAAAACTCTGATAGTGTATGTACGGCCATTCCTCATTCTCTTCTTTATTCATTTATCGAAAGGCGGCTATCATAATTCCCTAGTGATATACGTTATCTTGATGTCAACATTTCAACTCTGGTACCGAAATTCAGCATTTAGACTGCAATTATGCCTGGTATAGGCCGAGAACTGAAAGTTTTCAATTGTTCTACTACAGCAGTAGGCAATGTAATACGAAAAACTGGAAATAAGAGGGCTCGCAACTACGCAAGCCTCCCAGGACAAAGTAATACGTTGCTAGGTACAGATGGCATCACGGAGTGGACTGTAGGAGAGTTTGGGAAGACTACACCTGGAAAGATGGCTTGTCACAACACCTTGAAAGAAAATTCAGGAACTACTCCATATTCAAAGCTGTATGTTTCTGACGACAGTATAGCGAGTGCATGGCGTCTTTTTATTGATGAAACACATCAAACACTGTACGCAGACGGAAGCAAAACGTGTTCTAGGAGGTGAATTGTGGAGTGTAAGTTTAGAAAAAAACGGGAGGCATTCATTGTCTTAGTGTATGCTCGTGGTGTTCTTGGAGCCAGTAGCACTGAACTTGATGTACTCTGGTCAAAAAAGTGGGGGCACCATTCTTCAGTGAAACAATGGGAAGGAACTATTTTCGAGAAATGCAAAGATTTTTGCGTTTCGACGTCAGAACTACAAGATTAGAACGTTTGAAGACTGATAAATTTGCGTTAGTATCAAAAGTATGGAACAAATCCATTGAAAACTGTCACTTGACTTATATTCCAGGTTCATCTGCCTGCTGATGAGCAGCTTTTTCCAAGCAAAATAAGGTGTCCATTCTCGCAGTACATGACCAACAAACCAGGTAAATTTGGAAGTAAGTTTTGACTTCTTGAGGACGTTGACTCAAAGTTTCCGTGCAATTGGTATCCCTACCTAAGAAAAGACGACCTTAGACCACGTGACAACGCTCTTCCCGAAAGTGTAGTAATGAAGTTGATGGAGCCGTTTCAAGAGAAGGGACAAAAGTGACTACAGACAACTTTTTTAAACAGTGAAACTTGGTTGTAAGTTGAAAAGTAATGGTACGAATATTGTTGAAACCATTAGACGATCAATGAGTGAAATTCCTAAAGCTGTGAAGACTATGAAAGCTAGTCTTTACGACTCAACACTCCTGAAGCATCCCAGTGACACACAGTTTATCAAGGTGAACGAAGCAAGAACATATTTCTATACAGTACTTTGCACTCAGAAGTCGAACTACTTCAAGCTAATCCCAAAAGTATTCCCGAAACTGAAGACTTCTACAACAATACTAAATATGCTGTGGACGTGGTGGATCAAATGGGAAGAAAATATACTGTTCGATCCGCTACACGAAGATGGCCTCTCCATATATTTCATAATATTCTTGACTTGGCAGCTATCGACTCCCGGATCATTTTCAAAAAGTGACAGGGAAGAAGATCAGTCGCCGAAATGACATCCTGAAGCTAGCAAAGGACCTTCGTATGGGGTGCATGGAATCGAAACCCAAGTCTGTGGATACAGAACCCGAATTTGGGAGCCTGTGGAAGGAATGGTACAGGAGAGGCAATGCCAAATGAAGAAAAGCAGGAATAAGACAAGTTTTACCTGCAGAAAGTACAAACAGCGAGTGCGTTGTTCTTGCTCAAAGGACATAACTAAGGTCGTGGTATGTAGTTCCTGCTTCTAAAGACGCAGAATTGCATCAGCGTGTGCAAATACACTGAAGGAAAAGAAGACAGATATATGTTGTGGTACATGGATTTGGCAGACTAAAAGAATTTGGAGTAAAAACAGTGTTTGTTTATTAGATAAGTGTGTTTTTTATACAAACGTTTTGGTGTTTGTAATAAATGAGGAAAACATTGCATTTGCAATAGAATTAAATAATTTGTTTCATTTCCATGTTAGATCCCATAATTAATGTTTTATGAACTTAATAAAGCATATTTGATACGATGACAATGAGTTACTATACGTATTGTGAATAAAAATAGTAATTCCAATACAGCGGTCAAAATGACCGCATCGGCGTTCTAGGTATACAGTATGTTCCGGCGGTCCTAGTGTTAAAACAACCTTTAACAAACTCTAGAAGAACAAATTTGATTCGTAACAGTCAGTTGACCAGGCTGAAGATAGAAAGAGTGTATTACTAGTGACAACTACAGAGTAGGAGGTACTTACTGAAAAGAGCAGTTTCTATTTATGTTTGTGCTTAGAAGGGACGTACGGTACCGGTTTTGTAATTAGGAAACGTATTAATGTGGCTTAAAATTATTCTAGTGTACTGTACAGTTGTATACGAGTAATATCTTATTAGAAATAGGCGTCCATACTTTATTATTGTACAAATTTTGTGTAGTATAGTAGAGGTATCTGTAGAAACCCTCTTAAAAAAATGCTGTTGTTGCAATTAGGAGAGGCTTAACTGCAGTATAGAATTGTGTAATTCTTGTGTATTCCTTTCGGTATTCAGTAATTAACAGTAGTTTACATCTGTTAGGGTGTTGTATAATAGGTTACACATAGAATACGACTAAGTAGTATTATAGTGTAGTAGTATATTAAGTACCTAATTGTTGTGTGATCGTTGAGTACTGTCCTAGACAACATTTCTTTTTTTTCTTTTCTTTTTGTTTGCACAAAACAAGTTATTTATTTTTCCTTTCATTTTCATTTTTTTTCTGTAATGAATGGCTAGAGAATGCAAGTGTATGTACTGTGGGTGTGGCGAGGCATTGAGGGGTATGAGAGAGGAGTTGGAGAGTTTGAAGGAGATAATTAGGATTCTCACAGAAGACAGGAAGGAAGATAGGACTCCCTCAAACAACGTACAGGTTACAGTAAGTGTACAAGAGGGAGAGGAAGGAAAGGAGGGAACTGTAGAAGATGGGTGTTCTAATGTTTTAAGGGGAAGGAGATTGCAGGCTAAGGGCTCTATTCAGGATCAGAACTCAGGAAACGTGTCTACAAGAAATCAGTACATGCCACTGCAGGTAGAGCAACAGAGGGAAGATGAGGAACAGGGGACTGTTGCTGAGATGTGTGGAAGTAGGAGGATGGGGAAAAGTAGGAAAGGAAAATGTAGGGTAGATAATAGGAAAAGGCAGGTGGAACAGGACCATGGGAGTGAGAAAAAGGAGGAGGAAGTAGCTTCTGCAGCTATCAGGAAAGATAGGGCTGACCAGGAGGGGAGGGGATCAAAGGAGGTGGGTAGGATTGAGGCTCTGGTCATGGGGGATTCCATTGTTAGCCACGTGGGGAAAGTGTGTGGAGAAAAGGGAACCAGGGTAGAGTGTTATCCAGAAATTAGGTTGAGGCAGATGCTGAGAAAAGTAGAAGAGAAGGAAGAAGGGAAAGTAGAAGGTGGTAATTTTTCACGTTGTTACCAACAACGTAAGGCAAGCTAATATAAGTACCAACATAGTTGGAGATGTGTGGGACGTGGTAAATGCTGTGCAGGTGAAGTATAAGAAAGCAGAGATTGTGATCAGTGGAATACTGTGTAGGAGGGATACTGACTGGAGAGTGATCGGGGATTTAAATGAGACTATGGAGTGGGTATGTGGGGAAACTGGGAATTAAATTTCTAGATCTTAATAGGAGGTAGGGATCTGCACTCAGATGGCCTTCAATTAAATCGCAGTGGTACGTATAAGTTAGGAAATTTCTTTAGAAGGGTAATAGGGAGGTACATTCAGGAAAATGGTATTGTCTACGGAGCTGTGATGAGGGTACAGAGATTCAGAAATCAAGTAGGGATGAAATAAAAGTGTTAGTGTTGAACTGTAGAAGTATTGTAAAGAAAGGAATAGAATTAAGTAACTTAATAGATATATATTTACCAGATATTGTAATATGAGTTGAATCATGGCTGAGAAATTATGTAACGAATGCAGAAATCTTCTCACGGAACAGGAGTGTGTGATAAATATAATTGTTAATCCGTATTCAAGATACTGAATGTAGGATGCTACAGGGTTTATTGTGTCACCTATTCAATACACGTACATTTTTAAACATTTAGGAATTTATTATTAATTCCATTTGGCTGATGATGCCCTCCAATGAAGGGCGAAACATGTCTCAAATGGAATTAATAATAAATTCCTAAATGTTTAAAAATGTATATGTATTGAATAGGTGACACAATAAACCCTTTAGCATCCTACATACAGGCGTGTGTATCGTAGAGATAGGATAGGAATGGTGCGAGGGGGAGTGTTTATTCTGGTGATAGAAGAATTTGTAAGCTACGAAAAAGTTAAACATGAGAAACATGAAATTCTAGGTGTAAGGCTCATTTCAACAGATAATAGGCAATCTGATGTCTTCAGAGTGTACATACTGGGAAAGGGTAGTGCTGACCCAGATTCAGAATTATTTGATAAGATAATCAGCTATGTGGGAAACGACATGGAAAGGAATGTGATTGCAGTGGGAGATCTTAATTTACCAAATGTCAATTGGAAGGAAATGCGAACGACAGGAAGCATGACCAACAAATGGCAAATAAGCTAATATGGGAAGGACAGGTGATACAGAAAGTGATGGAACCAACTAGAGGGAAAAATATCCTGGACGTGGTGCTGATAAAACCCGACAAGCTCTATAGAGAAACCAAGTAACAGATGGTATTGGTGATCACAGAGCTGTTTTTGTCATAGTTAAAAATAAATGTGAGAGAAAGGATGGTTTTAAAAGTAGGACTATTAGGCAGGATTATATGGCTGATAAAGCAGGCATGAGGCAGTTTTTAAAAAGTAATTATGATTGGTGGGAAATGGTAAATAAGAATGTAAACAGAATCTGGGATGGGTTTAAGGAAATTGTTGAGGAATGTGAAAACAGGTTTTTTTCTGGTAGGAATGGTAAAGACCCACATTATTATAATAGAGAAATAAAGAGACTAAGAAGGAGCTGCAGATTGGAAGGAAATAGAGTTAGGAATGGCCATGCAAGTAAGGAGAAGTTGAAGGAGCTTACTAGGAAATTAAATCTAGCAAAGAAGGCAGCTAAGGATAACATGAGGGCAAGCATAATTGGCAGTCATACAAATTTTTGTGGAAAATAGAACGGTATATGTAGGTATTTTAAGGCAGAAACAGGTTCCAAGAAGGACATACCAGGAATAGTTAATGAACAAGGAGAGTGTATATGTGAGGATCTTCAAAAGGCAGAAGTATTCAGTCAGCAGTATGTGAAGATTATTGATTATAAGAAAAATGTTCAGATATAGCAGGTGACTAACACTAAAGATGTATTAAAATTTACATATGATAAAAATGATATTTACAATAAGATACAACAGTTGAAAACTAGAAAAGCGGGTGGAATTGATAAGATTTCTGCGGATATAATAAAGACAATAGGATGGGATATAGTACCATATCTGAAGTGCTTATTTGATTAATGTTTATTTGAAGGTGCTATACCAAATGAATGGAGATTTGCAATAGTAGCCCCTGAATACAAAGGAAAGGGTGATAGACATAAACTTGAAAATTACAGGCCCGTAAGTTAGACATGCATTGCATGTAAGCTTTGGGCAGGCATTACTTCTGATTACAGTAGACATGTGTGAAAAATTAATAACTGGTTCGATAGAATGCAATTTGGTCTTAGGAAAAGTTATTCCACTGCAGCTCAACTTGTAGAATTTCGGCAACTTATAGCAGATTTTTTGGATTCTGGAGGTCAAATGGACTGTATCGTGATTGACCTGTCTAAAGCATTTGATAGGATGGATCACGGGAGATTACTGGCCAAACTGAGTGCAATTGGACTAGACAAAAGAGTGACTGAATGGGTTGCTACATTTCTAGAAAATAGATCTCAGAAAATTAGAGAAGGCGAAGCATTATCTGACCTGTAATAATTAAGAGGGGAATTCCTCAAGGCAGTATTATTGGACCTTTATATTTTCTTGGAATAGCTTACCGAGGGAGATGTTCAATAAATTTCCAATGTCATTGAAATTATTTACGAAGAGGCCAGGAAAATTTCAGATAGGGAATCTGCCACTTCTATTGCGCTGATGTTGTCCATGCAAACAGTTCATTATAAAACTCATGGTGTTCTTCTGTTATGTAAGATTCCAACTTCTTTATGTCTGCTAATTTCTTTTAATTCAATGGAACACAGCCTTGTGGATAAGCAAGTCTAGTTGGTAACTCAGGAAGACGGGTTGCAGAAATAAGAAACTTGAAAGTATGAACGCACAGTCCATCAATACAGTATTTTCCTAAGACATGATTTGCCTCATACTGAAACTCCATAAATTGGTTTATATGAAACGCGACTTTTGCATCTCTTTTCACACCTCTTCCTAGACACTCAAGTGAAGTAAAAACAACACCTCGCCAGGATAAGTGTACTTTCTGCACAAAACGGAATCTTTCATTCGCGACTGACAGGCAGAGATATATGGTAGAAGTGTTCTTTTTCTGCACAAAATGGTAGCCCTTCGTGCATTAATCACGGCAGTATTAATAACTCATATAGTGTCAAAAAGTGGAGAAGTGCTGTTTCTGCAACAAACGATTCAAATAAAGGCGGAACTTCTCCAGGGCAAACAAGACTGCCAAACCCTCTGATTCATAGATAGAACACTTGTTGTCTTAAGCCGATAAGGTCCTAGACGCATAGACGATGGGCCGCCTGCCGAGTTCCGTTTCCTGGGGAAGGACAGCAGCGACAGCAGATGATTAGGCATCAGTTTGGACAATGAATTTCTTAGAGAAATCGAGCATGTCTAATACAGGCGCGTTACAAAGAGCTAATTTAAGGTCTTCAAATTTAACACCTTTCCTGCGAAGTAAGTTCAGGGCCGCCGCCCTATTAGCAAAGTAATTCACCATGTTTATAAATCTAGCGATTCCTTTGATGTCCTAAGGAGGCTTGAAGTCAAGATTGGCCTGTGTTCTGGAATGGTCAATATAAACACCATCGGGCGACACAATATGTCCTAAGAACGGCATAGAAGGCTTAGCAAAAGCTGCCTTTGATAATTAAACAGTCCACTCAGGCTTCCGAAGGCGATTATGAACTTCCGCCAGATGATCTAAGTGATCTTAGAAGTTCTCTGAAAACACGACGACATCATCTAGGTAATGATCCAGATATTCGAATTTAACCCTCTCACTACTGGTGTACATGATCATGTACATAAATTTCTACAGCTATTCTGTTAGTGAATATGAAGTATTAGATATTTTGACTTCTGTTATCTGCAAGAATGCACTTCCGTCTTCACTATTGTCAGGTTGGCAACCTTAGCAATCGACAGCGCTGATGTATACAGTCAGTTGTTTTCAACATGGCAGACAGAGATCCTTCCAAGCCAGGTTAGTGCCAAGTTTATTCAAAATTACCTATTTAAATATCTAAAAAAATTTCAAATTCCCAATGTAATTTGAAAATAGAATAGATGTTTCATATTAGGACACCAATTTTTGAGATTAAATTCCGAACCTAGATTGTATACCAACAGTCAAACTTCAATGTACATTTTCGTGTACATTTGTACTCAATGGGTGCAATTATTAGAGCTATGTTCAGTGCTCCTTCGTGATGTTTATTTTTATAATTAGCTACCATTATTGACATTTATTGTTGAAAATATGTGAGTTATCCATTATTGTTTACTTACGCATGTGATATATGTTTATTAGGTCCATCATGGCGATCATCTTCGGAACGTGTTGGTATACATATAGAGAAATCAGCTATGCATCTACTTGATAAATTGGTGAGTGGTGAATTATCCGATTTGTCTGATTTGTCGGATGATGGAGACGGAGAGGAAGATATAGCAGGCATTCACAATTCAATTGCACATATTCCAGGTGAGTTCATTCATTCATTCATTTTTTCGTTTTATCGTAACAAATGGTAATTTTTGTGAGAAGGTATTATGTGTAATTATGGTGTAATTATAAGCGATATGAATAACACGTAATCAGCTGTGACCTGTAGTTGAGGACCAACCCTAGCATTTGTCTGAACTGAAAATGGGAAACCACAGAAAACTATCTTCTGGCTTGCCGTTGGGTGAACTGGAACTACCTCGTTCCTGGATTGAATGACATAAGCGGGAATTTGTAAATGTTCCTAAATATAACAGCCAAGAAAGTAAAATAAGAATAGTGATATTATTGTATCTGCTTTGTTTGTGTATTATCAATGATATTTTATTGTTGCAGTGGACGAGTTGCAAGCGGAAGATGACGAGTCAGATACTTCGTCCGTAGACCATATGTTGGCAGGTATGGATGGAGAACAACTACATACTGGAGGAGATGACCAGCTGTCAAGAACCCATGAAAGTGTCGGGAATACAAATTCCACCGTTACACAATCTGAATTTGAAACGCAGTTCGTTGTAACAGCAAAGAAATACATCAGATGGCGTCATAGCACTATTGATCCGCTTCCTGACGATTGGGAACAGTTTGATATGGATTGCAATGTAGTAATGGAACCTGTAGAATATTTCAGAAGTTATATCACTGAAACAATTTCAGAAGAAATAGCAGAAAAAACAAATATATATGCCCTTCAAAAAGGAGATAAGAATTTCAAGCCCACTAATAATCGAGAAATTGATGTGTTGATAGGACTTCATATATACATGGGTTCACTTGGATTTCCCCGGATAAGTCTCTATTGGGATAAAAGTTTTGGTATGTCCCTTTTCCAGTCTTCTATGACAAGAAATAGTTTTTACAGCCTGCGTACAAAAGTGCATGTTGTAAACAATCTTGAACGTAATCCTGGAAACAAGGACAAGTTCTATAAAGTGAGACCAATTTACGATGCTGTTCTAAAACGATGCAATGAACTTGTTCTGGAGAAAAGGCTGTGCGTTGACGAACAGATGGTTCCTTTCAAAGGACACTTTTCTGCAAAGCAATATATGCGTGAAAAGCCAAACCCTTGGGGTATCAAGTTATTTCTTTTGTGTGGGGAAAGTGGATTGGTATACAATTTTTTGATATACCAAGGAAAAACCACAGAATTGAATCAAGGACTGCAAAATAATTTCGGCTTGGGCCAGGAGTTGTAATACAACTAAGCGAACGCATTCACACTCCACATTCCCATTTGTATTTTGACAACTTTTTCAATTCATACCACCTACTCCAATTCCTGAAACAAAAGGGAATTTTGGCTGCAGGCACCGCACGGGTAAACCGCTTCTCAAATCCGCCATTTTTACCTGAAAAAGAGTTGAAGAAGAAAGAACGCGGTTTCCAGGAAGAGGTCACCAGTAAAGACAAAGACGTTGTTCTGGTTAGGTGGTTCGACAATAGAGCAGTGACACTAGCTTCAAACTTTGTTGGGATAGGAGTCAGTGACGAAGTGAGGCGATGGGACAAATCTGAGAAGAAATATATTCAAGTAAGGAGACCTGAAGTTGTGAAATTGTATAATGCTTCGATGGGTGGAGTCGACCTCTTAGATTTCCTTATTGGTTTGTACAGAATATTCATTCGATCTCGGAAGTGGACGCTGCGAATGATATTTCACTCTATTGACTTGGCAATTTGTAATAGCTGGTTGGAATACAGAAGAGATGCAGAGACACTCAAAGTCCCAGTGAAAGACTGCTTGGATTTACTCCATTTTAGACTAGCCATAGCCAACTCCTTGGTGCAAGAAGGCAAGACCTTCCCTGGAAGAAAGAGAGGATGGCCAAGTTTGGATGGTGATAATATGCCTGTACCAGCAGCACCAAAGAGAAAAGTGTCTGAAAGTCGGCCCTCAACTCGAGTTCGACACGATTCCAATAGATCATCTTCCAATACACTCTGGTAAAAAAGAAGCAGGAAGGTGTAAAGCCATCGGTTGCAAGTGTAGGTCTCACTTCCTCTGTGCTAAATGTGACGTCCATCTTTGCTTGAACAAAGACCGTAATTGTTTTGTTCATTTCCACACAAAGTGAACAGTTTTGTGTGTTTCACTCAGTTTCCGCATCATGCATGCGCTGTATATACTTTGTAGTGTTTTATGACTCGAATGTTCCTTAGTTGTAATTTCTTATGTTGGATTATGTATCAATGGGGCATTCACTTTTTACTGAATTGAGCTAAATTTAACTTGTAATGTGGTAAATATATAATTTTGTGAAAATTAGTAGCATACTGTATTTATTTCCAAGCCTTAATTTTGAACACTGCAGGAAACAAGTACAATCTTAAGTTTGGTTGAATTGACTCCTTTGAATACATTTGTACATCATCATGTACAATCTGGATTTTCACTTTCGAATTCGATAAAACCTAATTTTTTGGTATTTTTGCCGTCTTTGGCCTGTTTTATTCACTTTATGTAAAACTTTGAATTTTCCTACAATTTTTTCATGTTCTGGTAGTGAAAGGGTTAATGCCCGAGAAGACATTATCCAGATGTCTAGTAAGGACAGCTGCACCCGTGGGGAGCACGAAGGGCACGCGGTTGTATTCATACAGATTCCAATCCGTGGTGAAATCCGTCAGTTGTTTGGATTTTTCTTCCAGAGGTATTTCATAATATGCCTGGTTAAGATCCCAGATGGTAAAGAACTTGGCCTTGCGGAACCATGAAAATCAAGAATGAAGATGGGGAAGGGGCACAGATAGTAACACAACCTTACGGTTCAAAGTCCTGTAATCAATCACAGGCCTGAAACCCTCTTGAGGTTTCGGCACAAGAAAAAATGGCGATGAATACGCCGACTTGGAAGGTCGAATGATACCATCCTTTAACATCTGCTCAATGATTTCTTTAAGAGCCTTCATTTTTGTGGGGTTAGGTATAAGGAGGAAATATAACTGGAAGAGAATCAGTTAGTTCAAACCTGTACTCGATAAGGTCAGTGACACCAGGGGTATCTGAAAATACGTCAGGAAAAGACTGACAGCACCTTCTAATACTTTCAGTCTGGTCCTCAGATAGATGCCTAAGATCTAACGACATCTCACTTTGTGTAGGCGAAATAGATGCAAATGACATAGAATTACATTTCAACAAGCTGATATTAATGTCACTAGCAAACTCGAATGTGCACGACTTGCTCTGAATGTCGAACACAAGACATGAGTGGGACATAAAATCGGCCCTCAATATTACAGGGCAAGATAATTGTTTAGCTACAAATAACTTAACCTTCCAGGTAAATTTTGAAATGCGAACTTTAGCGAAAAGGAAGCCTAAAATTTCCAACGGTGACGAGTTTGCCGAAACACGTTTAATAGAAGTGAAACTATAGTACGGGAATTTACAACAAGCTTTTAATTTAAAATACCACTCTTCGGAAATAATGGGACTCACGCTTCCTGAGTCTAATAGAGCCATGACTGGTTCGTTATTTACTTCAATTTTGAGGTATGGTAGAAATTCTGGCATCTCGGAAGCAATTTTAAGGCCATTCCCTATGGTTTCAAATGATAAGTTAGATGAAGTTTTATCCTTGAAAGATTCATTGCCTAATTTAACACGGTCTGAGCCTCTGGAAGGGGATCATTGTGACTCAGCCGGTAACACTAGTCACTTCCTATACTTGTATTCGTGGAGGCAGCACCAGAAGTTGAATAAGAAAGTGTGCTGTTTGTTGAAGTGAAATTCTTAGCCAGATGGGAAAACAATCTTCAGACAACCTTGAGAGGGACCAGCTCCTTTCCTAGTTCCGCTCGATTTTACCACGGGGCATTTGCTCCTAAAATGTTCAGTTTATCCATATGCATAATACTTGCGTGTGGGAAAGGTTCGTCGAGGTAGAGTCCGAGGACAGATAGATGAAGAAGGGGGCTCCCTGGCGACTGGTAAGGTGTTAGCATACCGCACGCCTTCGGCTGACACTGCCATTGGCTCGAATTCCTAGAAAGTTTGAGGCCGAGATGCAAGGAATAGGTATGAGTAGTATAATTGGACAGTTCTGCGGCCTCCTCCTCCCACAGGAAATTTGAATTTTGGCGCGAGATTTGAATTTTGGCGCGTCATTTGAATTTGTAAACAAAGCCACGTGCTTTTTGACAGCTGTCATCGACAACAACGGATCGCTAACCTCACTGCTGCCATTTTGACGGGCCTAAACCTCAGTGGTACCAACTTAACCTAACTAGCGCGAGATTTGAATCGGTAAACAAATCCACGTGTTTTTGACAGCCATGTGCTTTTTGACAGACAACAACGCATCGGTAACCTCACTGCTGCCATCCTGACGGGCCTAAACCTCAGTGGTACCAACTTAACCTAACTAGCGCGAGATTTGAATAGGTAAACATATCCACATGTTTTTTGACAGCCATATGCTTTTTGACAGACAACAACGTATCGCAAACCTCAGTGCAGCCATCTTGACGGACCTAAACCTTAGTGGTACCAAGTTAACCTCACTAGCGCAAGATAAACAAATCCACGTGGTTTTTGACAGCCACATGCTTTTTTGACAGTTGTCACCCGCCATCTTTAAACTACAAAGCACCGTGCTGCCCTCTTTATCGCAGTAGCTGCAAATTCGTAACCTGTCATCGGCAGTGCTGCCATCTTGGCGGGTCTAAACCTTAGTGCTACCAACTTAACCTCACTAGAGCGAGATAAACAAATCCACGTGATTTTTTGACAGCTGTCATTCGCCATCTTTAATTTATAGAGACCAGTGCTGCCCTCTTTAGCTACTTACCTTTGAAATGTGGTGGCAGGTAATTCCACGTGACAGCAGCCATCTTTAATCAAGAGAGCACCGCGCTGCCCTCTTTGTGGCGGTAGCAAATTCCACGTGCTCTTGTTTGGAAACAGACTCACGTGCTTTTTTCTGACAGCTGTCATCCGCCATATTGCATCACAAACCTCAGTGCTGCACTGTTTAGCTAGATACCTTTGAAATGTGGTGGCGGCAAATTCTACATTCTCTTGTTTGGAAACAAACCTATGTGCTTTTGTGACAGCTGTCAACCGCCATCTTTAATCCAGAGAGAACAGTGCTGCACTCTTTAGTTGAAATGTGGTGGCAGCAAATTCCGCGTGCTCTTGTTTGGAAACAAATCAACGTGCTTTTTTGACAGCTGTCATCCGCCATCTTTAATCAACAGAGCACTGTTCTGCACTCTTTAGTTGAAATGTGGTGGCGGTAAATTCCACGTACTCTTGTTTGGAAACAAATTCGATGTGCTCTTCAGTTGTCATCCACCATCTTTAATCATGAGAGCACCGTGCTGCCCTCTTTGTGGTGGCGGATAATTTGAAAAATTCTTTTTGACAAGCAGCCATCTTTAATCCAGAGAGAACAGTGCTGCCCTCTTTAGCTACTTACCTTCGAGGCGGTTAATTTGAAAAATTATATTTGACAAGCTGTCATCTTTAATGAAAAGAGCATCGTGCTGCTATCTTGCGGGTAATTTTTACGTCACAGCTGTCATCCACCATCTTGCAATGCTAAACTTAGTGCTGCCCTCTTTAGCTACTTATCTCTGAAAAAATCTATTTGACAAGTTGTCACCCGCCATCTTGCATCGCAAACCTCAGTGCTGCACTCTTTAGTTGAAATGTGGTAGCGGATAATTTGAAAAAATTCTTTTTTGACAAGCAGCCATCTTTGAGCACCGTGCTGCTATCTTTATCGTAGTAGCGAGCTATTTAAAATCTAGATGCTTTTTCTAACAGTTGTCATCCGCCATCTTTAACCTAGAGAGCACCGTGCTGCCCTCTTTGTGGTGGTGGTAAATTCCACGTGCTTTACAAACCGGCGTCTTTTTTCATCCGCCATCTTTAATCTAGAGAGCGCAATGCCGCACTCTATGTAGTAGCGGATAATTTGAAAAAATTCTTTTTGACAAACAGCCATCTTTATTCAACACAGTTACCGCTATCTTACATCGCTTACCTCGGTGCTGCACTCTTTAGTTGAAATGTGGTGGCGGTAAATTCGAACAAGTTTAATCATACATCGGGGGAGCTAGAGTAAGCACGTGCTGCAGTGATGACGTCATCATGCATGTTTAGACTTGTCCGTTTTCTTAAGAGTAAGTCGGTGTAAAGGAATGCAATAAGTATGCATCATTAAAACAAGAGTTTGCATGTGCTGCAGTGATGACGTTATTGCGCATGTTTAAACCCGTTCGTTGACTAAAAACTTTAGTCTTCGAGAAACAGTGATAGAGAGTGGAGTGCAAACATGACGAAAACATTAATAGTTGATGTGCAAGGCTTTAAAGTAAACGGAAACTAATTTGTGTTTAAAGAGGTGGCTGTGTTAGATTGCAGAGTGTTGTGGGCACCAAAGCTTGTTAGTTTAGTATTTAGTCCACCGTTCCCTTACTGTTTGCAAACAGATGAAGATAAAAAGCAGACTCAGTGGATTGAAAACAATTTAGGTTTGAAGTGGGAAGAAAAAGGAATACCTTATCGTTTTCTACCTTTAATGATGAATGCACATTTGTCAAGAGCAGATCTTGTTCTTTTAAAGGGTTGTGAAAAGAAAGAATGGTTGCGTGATTTTCTACCATCATCGTGTGAAATTATCGACTTGCATGAATTGGGGTGCCCATCATTTAAAACTCTTCCGAAAGAGCATAGTAGAGAAACAAGTAAACAGTCTTTACAACAAGTATGCATGCTCTTTGATTGGTTGTGTTGCAGTGCATGCCGGGATGTGAGCAACATATGTAAACTGCAGTGTCGAAATAACCTTAGTGTATAAGAAACATTTGTAGAGTAAAGACATCATGTCATTTCTAACAGATACTAAGTGTAACGCAGTTGAAAAGGCGATCGTAAAGTTTTATGCATGCAAAAAGAAACTAAACACTTTTACTGAAGAAGAGTTAAATGCATTACCAAGGGCATTTTTGGTTAATGTAGCTGCGAATGCTGTAAAGAAGATTTGGGTTAAGGTACCTCGTGAGTGGACTCAAGATCCTGTTTTGTCAGAGCTTCAAACGTGTAGTTTACATCATGAACACGTGAGTTTAGGTAGAAGTCCTTCTGTGAGACAGTGCCGTACATGTCAACTAATTAAACGGACCTAAAACTAACGAGTTGTCTTCGCTTATAAACACTTACCATGGCTGTGGAGAGAGTAAACAAGGAAAAGGTGAAGAAACGTGCTGGGAAAAAGATGAGGAAGCATGTTGGGCGTGGACTCATCAATAGAGTGATTGATCTTCTTTTCTTCGTGCTTCATCTCCCCTGCGGCCCTAGAACACATTGGCCTGACACGTAGTTACATGCTGCCTGCATAGAGTATGTCGTGTAGCTGTTAAAATCTTCTTCGTAAAGTTATGCTGTGTGTGTTACTACCTAGTGCTTTAGCTGCTCAGAAGATAGCAGCACTTGTCGTTGTTGGTGCAATGAAACGAAAACTGAGTGACAAAGACCGTAAAATAAACAAAGGATAAAAATGTAGATATAGTCTAAAATAAATATGATTTGTCAAAACATATTACAGGTGTTCTTTAATCCTACAGCATGTCCTAGTGACTTAGAGGAAAGGAAACGTAGAGGATTAAAAGAAAACACACATAAGATTTAAAGTACATCCTCTTTATTAATCCATGAATTAAAGCTGTTATTAAAACCAAGCCATTTAACATACAGTTTATTGCCACGACGTCGAATAACACGTTCAACTAAATAGTGATCAGGATATTTTGTTTTCTGCAGTCCTTCGATGTAGAATCCTCCTTCAATAGGCTGTCCTCTGAGATCGCGAAGTAAATACGTAACTGGATTAGTAAGCTTAACACTTCTGATTTGAAAAAATTCAGTGCTCCAGTTAGGTGTGTATCCTTTTGCAAAGATAGAGTTGTGTTTGCTGATGCGAAAAAAATCACCTTCTTTAAAGCGATGGTGACGTGGATCAGCTGTTTGAATTACAAGATGAATAGCATTTACACGAGGTGTATTCTTTGAAACAAGACGTGGCTTTGTTCCGATAGTGCGATGAGGTGTATCGTTGTAGGTAAATAAAAGTCTAGGTAGCAGATCAATCCAACGATATGAACCTTGCGCTGTAAATTCTCGCCACATCGTTGTTTTGAGTGAACGATTAAAGCGTTCTACAACACTTGCCTTGAGATTGCTGAACGTAGAGTAGTGTTGAATGCCAAGTAACTTGAGGTAAGAAGAAAAATCCTTGTTGTAAAACTCTTTACCTTGATCAGTTTGAAGAAGCCTTGGGCAGCGTTTCGATTCTTCGACAATATGTTTAAATGCTTCTTTAACTTGAGCTGCTGTTTTAGAACGCACGGGTTGTGCAAAAGCAAACTTCGAGTACACATCGATAACAGTAAGTAGATACTTATACCCCTTATTACTAGAGGCATATGGAATCATTTCTACTAAGTCTGCTTGCCAGAGATCATCTTTTCCTCGTGTAATAACGCGTCTGCGACAGTAGGTGCGACGTGCTGGTTTATGTAACTCATGTGCGATGTTTACCTTTACAGGTGAGATCTTCTCTTGACAAGCCATTACAAAATAATACCGGAATAACGTAGTTCTCTTCCTATTTCTAGAATTTCTGATCCGTGACCAGTGTGACCAGCCTCTTGCGATGCTCTTAAAAGTTGTAATCGTTCAACGAGTAAGTTTGGGTCATTCCAGTATCTTACATCCACATTCGGCAACAAAGGCTTGTAGATAACATCAAGACTACTTGCATTCGGAAACAGCTTAGAAATATACTCACGATACTTGTAACTCTTATTCGCATTTACAGCTTCTGTTCTCTTGTAATTACGCCGTGTTGCGTCAGTATCAAAAAGTATTGATTTATATTTTTTTAAGATCATCTTGTAAAATTATATCCTTGTCAGGTATTCGTGAGAAAATAAGTTCTAAGAGTCCTTTCGTAGGTTTATAGGTAGCACCTTTTACAATGAGTTTGTTGTTATTAATCTTAACATTTGAATTTCCTATCCGGAAACAGTCATCTTCGTAGCGAATACCGTAGGTAGTGTCAGTTTTTCCTGTAAAAAGTTTTTCTATATAAGCTGCAAAGAGAGATCCATAGGTATCTTGAATAAAAGTTCTAAACTGATTGCGATACTCTGGTGTAATCATAACCTCAGACAAAGATGGTAGATTTTGCGTCGATGTAGTAGGTGTTTCAGCAATAACATCTGTAGTTAAAAACTCAACACGCTTAGATGGTGATGTATCATTAAGTTCTTCTTCTTCTTCTTCCTTATCTTCCTCTTCCTCTTCTTGATCTACATCCTGCTTCTTCTCTTCCTTATCTTGTTCATGCTTTTCTTCTTCATGCTTCTCTTTATGATATGATGTTTGCATAGAAGAAAAACTTGAAGTAGACTGCGGTAATGAAGTAGAATTAAAAATTTCTTTGAGTGGTGTACTTAGTTGTGTTTTTAAAAATAAATCCGTGTCTGCTTGAATACGTTTAAGCTCTTTAAATTTCCGTCGAATATTGTTTCGAGCTTGGATGATATGTTTTGTGATCTCCTTGCTAGATGTTAACATGATGATGGTTTTCAATCAAGTAGTTACTGTAATTCTGTGTTAATGCATATAAAATGATCGAAACCCATGCGATATCGTCCATGCTGTATATCACTTTCTTTATCAATAACTAAAAAGCTGTAACGGTGTAATGACCAACATTTAGCACACATACGTTTAAAGTCATCGAATGTCATATCAGTGTTAACATGATCGTTATACACATGTCGCATGTTGCGCTCATCTTGCCGAAAAAGCACAATAACATTTGCGTTGTCGCGTATCAACTGCTTAGGCACACGAGAATAGGTTTGGCACAAATAGATGCAATCAACATATTTATGCCGACCCATACTAAAGAATGCACGAATAACGTTTTGCTGTTCTGTTGCGACATCATCAAAGATCATAAGAGAATTAGGAAGCACATCGACTGGTGATGGTACTTGCTCATGCGAATTAAATTTAAAATATCTTATTCCACCTTTAACTAGATCGTGCATTACAGTTTGTAGAATAGAATATAGCGGCTGATAGAGTGACTTCGCGAAAACGTAAATATTCTCGAAGCGTACACCATTTACAGAAGTAATAAGTGTGAGTAAAAGATTTGTTTTCCCGCATCCCGACGGACCTGATATAATACATCGAACAGTAAAAGGAAACAACGTTCCATGACGTTTTCTTTTAGTTGTACTAGAACTAGGTAAGAGATGTGGTACAATGTCGGTGACAGGTAGTGTGTCTTGCTTCTTTATAATCTTCATGATAACTGAATCATAAAGTACGTAATAGTAATATATATTAAACGAAACAAGAGGCAACGGTTAGTTTATGATTTGCTCTTGACTAGTAAAGTCGTGTACAGCATGGTGAAACAATGATATCCAAACGACATGAAGAAGAAGAAGAAAGTAAAAACTGTTGGATGGAAAGATGTTATAAAGGCTGCGCAAAAAGCTATTCGAGGGGAATACAATCCTCGTGTAGCTATTACTAAAGCGTTACGCGCAGCAAGAGCGAGAATTTCTCCAAAGTGCAGAGCAATATTTAGTAAACGTGCACGAATTATTCCTGTACCAAAACGAGGAGGATTTCTTCCTGCGCTGTTTGCTGGCTTAGCAGCTTTAGGGTCATTGCTAGGTGGTGCTAGTGCTGTAGCGAGAACTGTCAAAGCTGTAGAAGAAGCGAAACAACAGTTGAAAGAGAGTGAACGTCATAACAAGACGATGGAGGCAATTGCGTTACGAGGCAAAGGTGTGAACATGAAGCTAGCGCCATACAAGAAAGGGCTTGGTATCTACACATCTCCAAAAAACGTCTACTGAATGCACTGCCATATCGAGATCTAACGTATGATGTTTTTACGTTTGCTAAACAACTAGGAATTCATTATTTTCGAGGAGTGTATATGCGCGATCAACTACCAGCGCGCCCACGTTAACGTGAAAGTGCCGTAATTAACTTGGACGACAGTCGTGGACCTGGAACTCATTACGTTGCTTATGTAAAACGTAAATCTAAAGTATGGTATTTTGATAGCTATGGAGACTTACCTCCTCCTTTTGAGCTCATACGTTATTTCGGAAGCAGTGCAGACATTGTTTACAATAAAAACCGTGTGCAAAACTTTAATAAACGCATGTACGGACGTTATGTCTTATGTTCTTATATCAAACCCAGACAGTAGAGAAAGTGCATTAGTGTCTACGTGGTGACGAACAGTGAAAGATCGTTTGCTGTACGTGGAGAAGGACCTGAAACAACCGCCTATTTTAATCCACCAATCGAACTTGGTTATCAGCGGCATAGTCTTGGACTAGTATCGTTTGAAACCTACAATAAAATCTGTAATGTGCTTGATGGTGTAAACAAGTTCTATTACGATGAGTGTGTGCTAACACTACGCTCAGGTAGTTATACAGTAGACGATATTTACGACTATATTGAAAGTACGTTAATTGATCAGTTTGGGGAAGATAGTTTGAGTAATCATAATTACAAGTTCTCAATCACTTAAAGCAACATTACACATAAATGTGTTATTGAATCATCATTTGAGATTGACTTCAAACCTGTTTCGATTGGACCACTGCTTGGATTTTCATCGAGGGAGCTCCTACCGAACGTACGTTACGAGTCTGATCAACCTATAAAACTCTTCGATGATTATAATGTGAACATTACTTGTAATATTATTAGAGACTTGAATAGTAATCTAAAATCTTCGCACGTCCTGCACGACTTTATTGTTACAGAGGAACGTGGATATACTATTTTTGAGAAACCAGCAGTAGTTCTTTATCATCCTGTGTCTGTAAAACACATTAGCAACATTACTCTTAGACTTGTAAATAAACATAATCAGCTTATTCATTTAGATCAGCACGCGTACGTAGCTTACAAACTACATCTTAAACCAGTATGAAAACCATGTATAAAACACGGTGTACATTCCGAAGACATACTATATGTGTGCAGAGACTCATCGAGTGGACCAAGCACTTCACAACTAAACAACCATGCTCTAGCTTTTCTCTTTTCTGAAGCGCGATATGAAGTAAATAATGTTGAAATAGATCGAACGAAGAATGTTGGTATTACAAGTGCAATGAAACTCTACCCTTCTTTCTGTGATGAAGAAAGTAATCTTTTGCGGATGGCTGGATGGTGTCCAAAAGCTACTAACAACTGGATGATTAATGAGGATGGAACTTTTACGGGTATGTTATCACTGAAACATATTTTTGGATTCGCAGAAGACTTTACACGTATTATAATCAACGCAAAACAAGAGCTTATTCTAATCCGTGATCGAAGTGATTACAATTCTCTTAAAGCAGTAGAAACACCAGTAGAATCGAAAATAACACTGCATCGTATACTGTGGCGGATTCCACATGAAACCTTATCTGATCGTGAAAAACTTCGATTGCTCAAGATTGTAGAAAATGATACACCATTACCTATACGTTTTAGAAGTTGGGAGCTGCATGAATATCCTGTGTTACCACCTACAAACAAGCATAGCTGGACTGTTAAAACATCACGTTTTACTGAGAAGCCCTTGTACATTATTTTTGAATTTCAAACTAATCGTAAATTCTATCACGAAAAAGATAGTTCAGTGTTTGATCACTGTAAATTAAGACACGTTAGACTATATCTCAACGGAATTACATATCCCTACGAAAACATAGACAATAACTTTGAGAAAAATAAGTTTGGGATGCTCTATGACATGTTTTGGAAATTTCAATCCTCGTATTATCAGAATGAAGATCGTCCGCTATTTACACCTCAAGAATTTAAAAATAAAGCACCGATTGTAGTTGTAGACTGCTCTTATCATGAAGAATCTATAAAAGAATCTGCAGTTGATATTCGTTTAGAATTTGAAACATCTGAAAACATTCCTGCTAACACAGCAGCCTATTGTCTTATTATTCATATGAGTGATGTTACTTACCATCCGCTAACGAATACTGTTACGAGACTATAAATAAGAATAGATCTTTATGATTTTCATTAGTGTGTGCTTCGACATCGTACGCTATGGAACAAAACTGTAAATGTGCATGCTGTTTGTATGCTCATACGCAATATCTTATTTATCTTACACGAGTGAGTGAGGCTATTAAGATGTTCTATAAACATAGAACGTCGATGCCGAAACATCTTATTCAATACTTACCACCAGGATTTTTATATACGTACGCTGCCTCTTACGTACACAATTTTTGGGACATCCTTCCTCTACACGGTAAGATGTCGATCGAAGTAGCTTTATGCAGAACTTGTGAACGACATTACAAGCATCGAGGAGAAAATGGTGATGATGATCGGGATGGGCCAAATCCGAGGATTGAACACTGTACACAGTGTATGAATGAACTTTCTCTAGTACCTCATGATGATGATGATGATTCCGAAAAGGAATAACAACAAGGTAAGAAGTATATGATCTTCTCTGTAAAGCATAACATACTTGGTATAATATATTTCTAAATGTTTTGTTTAATTTGAATGTTGCAGGAGGCATTTCAGAAGCATACGTTGTTAAGAAGCACACCAACTTTTTCAGCAGCAAAAACGAACACTGTTGTAGTACATTTGTAAATAAATATTTGATCACATTCAAAAATGTTGTACTTATTGCATTGCTTTACACCGACTCACTCTTAAGAAAAACGATAAGGTCTAAACATGCACAGTGACGTCATCACTGCAGCACGTGCTTACTCTAGCTTTCCCGATGCATACTTATTGCATTCCTTTACACCGACTTACTCTTAAGGAAACGGACAAGTCTAAACATGCATGATGACGTCATCACTGCAGCACGTGCTTACTCTAGCTCCCCCGATGTATGATTAAACTTGTTCGAATTTACCGCTACCACATTTCAACTAAAGAGTGCAGCACCGAGGTAAGCGATGTAAGATAGCGGTAACTGTGTTGAATAAAGATGGCTGTTTGTCAAAAAGATTTTTTCAAATTATCCGCTACTACATAGAGTGCGGCATTGCGCTCTCTTGATTAAAGCACGTGGGTTTGTAATGCACGTGGAATTTACCACCACCACAAAGAGGGCAGCACGGTGCTCTCTAGATTAAAGATGGCGGATGACAACTGTTAGAAAAAAGCATATAGATTTTAAATTGATCGCTACTACGATAAAGATAGCAGCACGGAGCTCAAAGATGGCTGCTTGTCAAAAAAGAATTTTTCAAATTGTCCGCTACCACATTTCAACTAAAGAGTGCAGCACTGAGGTTTGCGATGGAAGATGGCGGGTGACAGCTTGTCAAATATATTTTTTTTCTAAGGTAAGTAGCTAAAGAGGGCAGCACTGTTCTCTCTGGATTAAAAATGGCTGTTTGTCAAAAAGAATTTTTCAAATTATCCGCCACCACAAAGAGGGCAGCACGGTGCTCTCTTGATTAAAGATGGTGGATGACAGCTGTAGAGCACATAGAATTTGTTTCCAAACAAGAGTACGTGGAATTTACCACCACCACATAGAGAGCAGCACTGTTCTATGTAGATTAAAGATGGCGTATGACAGCTGACGAAATTACCCGCATGGTAGCAGCACGGTGCTCTGTTGATTAAAGATGGCAGATGACACCTGTCAAAAAAAGCACATGGCTTTGTTTCCAAACAAGAGCGCGTGGAATTTGCCGCCACCACATTTCAACTGCAGAGGGCAGCACTATGCTGTCAAAAAAGCACGTGAGTTTGTTTCCAAACAAGAGAATGTAGAATTTGCCGCCACCACATTTCAAAGGTATCTAGCTAAAGATGGCAGCACGGTGCTCTCTTGATTAAAGATGGCGGATGATAGCTAACAGAACTTTTCTTTAGTGTTTTCTGACAGATTACCAGCTACGAAGTTTGAGTGGGGCATTAAAATTTCATTTTCATAGTAGTTAGTAATAATGGACTAACACAGTTTTTATTATAATATTGGTAGGGAGCTTTACGACGCAAGCAAGCTGACAGCCGCGCGCTCCTAATCACACGGCCAACTCGCTCAGTAATAATAATAATAATAATAATAATCATAATAATAATAATAAATGTTTACGTGCCAATGGAGACGCGCGGTTTCGGAATTTTGCCCACAGGTATTCTTTAACGTGCCTGTAATTCTACCGATCAGAAGCGGACGTATTTTAGCACCTTCAAATACCAGCGAACTGAGCCAGGATCGAGCCTGCTAAGTACATGAAACCAGAGCTTGAACCGTCTGAGCCACTCAGCCTGGCTACGTTTATTTTGATACGTTTAATAGGTACTTCAAAAGCAGAATGCTTTAATTTACCATTAAACAAGTTCTTTTCGTTTGGGAGCACGAAAGGGAGGTACGTTTAATTTATTTCTATAACATGTCCCTTATTGGTATGAAGCAAAACGTTCGATGTGCTTTGATAATTCAATTCTGATACTACTCACTTGGAAATCGTATCCCATGCATTCTTTCGTTGACGTAAGAAACTTTATTTACTTACACGTCAACACAGGGTGTTTCTGCATACGGCGAGTTGGTCTCCCAAGAATCCATGGTATTGAAACCACACTGTGGGAGAATATTTCACGTAAGCAGATGGACAAATTCACTAGACCTGTCACGTGCCGGTTCGGTTGTCTGCTGTTCCTAGCGACGGGGATGTGGTGGGACGGGTTCCCACCCCTACATGAAATCACCGGACTAGAGTTATGAGCTGTCTGTCTGACCTTGACCTGAATAAGAACTGTCAGAGAGGCGAATTATCCTCCTTACTACTACGCGAGTTACTTCGTAGTAGTAGTAGTAGTATTTGAACAATGCCAGTGTATGAATACCACGAATACCATGATATGCTGCTAGTGTATCGTGTGGCAGAACAGAACACGAGTCGCCCTCCATGAATCTATCGGAAAAGGCTTCACAACAGACGGTTGCCGAATCCAGCAACGATACTTGCTGTACTGCAGCGTATTCGCGATACAGGTTGTGTTACATCACGCTTTCAGAAGCGATGGCCTAAAGGGCCATGTGTAATTCTAGACGCGGAAGAAGACATCCTGACAATGGAAATGAAATGGCGTATAGATTTTAGTGGCGGGAGATCCCAGGACGGGTTCGGCTCGCCAGGTGCATGTCTTTTGGTTTGACTCCCGTAGGTGACCTGCGCATCTTGATGAAAATGAAATGAGGATGAAGACAACACATACACCCAGCCCCATGCCAGGGAAAATAACCAAACGCCAGCACGCTAACCGTTTTGCCATGGAGCCGGGCATCCTAACAATAGTAAACGATGATCCTAGGCGCCGTACGCGTAGTATAACACGTGCCGTTGGTGTACCAACTTGGACCATACGTAGGACACTGCATGAAGAACGAGTGCATCCTGACCATATTCAACGGGTGCAGTGTCTTTGACAGCTGATTACCATTTTTTTTTACGAGTTGATGTACGTCGCCACGACACAGATAGATCTTACTGCGACGACGGGACAGGAAAGGGCTAGGAACGTGAAGAAGCAACCGTGGCCTTAATTAAGGAACAGCACCAGCATTTTCCTGGTGTGAACATGGCAAACCACGGAAAACCGTCTTTAGGGCTGCCGACAGAGGAGTTCGAACCCACTATATCCCAGTCATGGGCTGTGGAACATCCCCATTCAGTAGGAGAAGGCAATTTCCAGCACCGGTTATGAATTAATACCTGGATGGGTGTAGTAGGAAGTCGGTTACGTGGACTAATCATCTTTTTATTAATGTTACCTTGCTCCTGTGGATACAATGCGTTACTTGAGCTTTCAGAAGACGTGTCGCTTCGACTACGCAGAACCACGTGGATTTTACAAGACGGTGCAGACATTTCCTCAACGGTGGACAGGACGATGTGGAACTATCAATTGGCCAGCCAGATCTCCAGACCTTATTCCAATGGACTTTTATGTCTGGGGGAACATGAAACACAAAGTATATCGAACTGAAGTAACCACTTCGGACGACTTCTGTGAACGTATTGTTTAAGCAGCAGAGGTTATTCTGAACAACCCTGGTGAAATGAAATGAAATGAAATGTCGTATGAGTTTTAGTGCCGGGGAGTTCGGCTCGCCAGGTCCATTTGACTCCCGTACGCGACCTGCGCGTCGTGATGAGGATGAAATGATGCTGAAGACAACACATCCATTCAGCCCCCGTGCCATTGGAATTAACCAATTAAGGTTAAAATCCCCGACCCGGCCGGGAATCGAACCCGGGACCCTCTGAACGGAAGGCCAGTACGCTGACCGTTCAGCCAACGAGTCGGCACAATCCTGGTGTCTTGGCTCGTATGCGTCGCAACTGGAGTCGGAGAAGTGAAGCCTGCAGGGAAGCCCAGGGTGATCACCTTGAACAATTGCTACGAGTTTTACTTTGGTATATAAGATGTTACGCCATTTCTGCAACGTAATGGCTTGGGAGTACAGTACAGTATCGTTATAGTATTTTGAGTCTCGATAGGTCGATATTCTCATAAATCTGAGCAGGGAAATTGATGTACCGGTAACAAAAATTATAAATCGAGAGTTTCAGTGCGCGAATGCGGAAGACGTGCTTGTTAAAACACTAGACATTGAGCATGAACGCATTTCGGCAGTTGCTCAATCCTACACTGCATGTGCTTTTCGTTTTTTTTTTTTTGCTACTTGCTTTATGTCGCACCGACACAGATACGTCTTATGGTGACGATGGGACAGGAAATGGCTAGGAGTGGGAAAGAAGCGGCCGTGGCCTTAATTAAAATACAGCCCCAGCATTTGCCTGGTGTGAAAATGGGAAACCACGGAATACCATTTTCAGGGCAGCGGACAGTGGGGTTCGAACCTACTATCTCCCGAATACTGGATACTGGCCGCACATAAGTGACTGCAGACATCGAGCTCATTTTTTTGGTTCTTTACGTGTGTTCGAGAAATTTATATTTTGTTTCTTATTCACTACGAGTTAAAACAGAAGACACTTTGTGTTTTTAAGGGCCGATGACCTTAAAACAGCAATCATCATCATCATCATCAATAACACGTATAAAAATTCAAAAAATTCTTGTTTCATATTCATCACTACTGAAATATGAAAAAAATTCAATTAAATTGGTTATTTCATTCCCACACCTAGTAGAGGGGTGGGTGGGCCGTCAGCTATACGTGTAGCTCTTGGGCCATGGAGTAAGGAAGTAGAGTTGTGAGGATGAAATACACTGACTGACAGAGCAAATGCAACACCAAGAAGGAGTGGTCAGAACTTTATGCCAATTGCAGGGTAGACTGACGTCACTGAGGTATGCTCATGATGTGAAATGCGCCGCTGTGCTGCGCACGTAGCGAACGATAAATGGGACACGGCGTTGGCGAATGGCCCATTTCGTACCGTGATTTCTCAGCCGACAGTCATTGTAGAACGTGTTGTCGTGTGCCACAGGACACGTGTATAGCTAAGAATGCCAGGCCGCCGTCAACGGAGGCATTTCCAGCAGACAGACGACTTTACGAGGGGTATGGTGATCGGGCTGAGAAGGGCAGGTTGGTCGCTTCGTCAAGTCGCAGCCGATACACATAGGGATGTGTCCACGGTGCAGCGCCTGTGGCGAAGATGGTTGGCGCAGGGACATGTGGCACGTGCGAGAGGTCCAGGCGCAGCCCGAGTGACGTCAGCACGCGAGGATTGGCGCATCCGCCGCCAAGCGGTGGCAGTCCCGCATGCCACGTCAACCGCCATTCTTCAGCATGTGCAAGACACCCTGGCTGTTCCAATATCGACCAGAACAATTTCCCGTCGATTGGTTGAAGGAGGCCTGCACTCCCGGCGTCCGCTCAGAAGACTACCATTGACTCCACAGCATAGACGTGCACGCCTGGCATGGTGCCGGGCTAGAGCGACTTGGATGAGGGAATGGCGGAACGTCGTGTTCTCCGATGAGTCACGCTTCTGTTCTGTCAGTGATAGTCACCGCAGACGAGTGTGGCGTCGGCGTGGAGAAAGGTCAAATCCGTCAGTAACTGTGGAGCGCCCTACCGCTAGACAACGCGGCATCATGGTTTGGGGCGCTATTGCGCATGATTCCACGCCACCTCTAGTGCGTATTCAAGGCACGTTAAATGCCCACCGCTACGTGCAGCATGTGCTGCGGCCGGTGGCAATCCCGTACCTTCAGGGGCTGTCCAATGCTCTGTTTCAGCAGGATAATGCCCGCCCACACACTGCTCGCATCTCCCAACAGGCTCTACGAGGTGTACAAATGCTTCCGTGGCCAGCGTACTCTCCGGATCTCTCACCAATCGAACACGTGTGGGATCTCATTGGACGCCGTTTGCAAACTCTGCCCCAGCCTCGTACGGACGACCAACTGTGGCAAATGGTTGACAGAGAATGGAGAACCATCCCTCAAGACACCATCCGCACTCTTATTGACTCTGTACCTCGACGTGTTTCTGCGTGCATCGCCGCTCGCCGTGGTCCTACATCCTACTGAGTCGATGCCGTGCGCATTGTGTAATCTGGATATCGGTTTGAAATAAACATCAATTATTCATCCGTGCCGTCTCTGTTTTTCCCCAACTTTCATCCCTTTCGAACCACTCCTCCTTGGTGTTGCATTGTCACTGTCGGTCAGTGTAATTCATGTTGGACGTATGTCTTGTACATACAATAAGTTGAATTGAACATGTTAGTAAATACCTGACCGCGCAGAGAGATAACCGCAGCAACAACATGGACCCCAGAGGAGGCCCGCAGAACACACCACCCAGGACAGAGACCCCACAAACACCCCGTTTATTGAGTAAATTTCCATGGTACGATGTTGACATAGTGCAATGTTGACATACACACCTGGGTAAATAACTAAACAAACAGAGAGAAGTGGTTGGCCTTGAACTTGCTGTGCCGAGTGAGACGATTTCTTAGTCCAGATATGTGAACAAAACAAGCACTGAGGTCATTGACCATGCTACACTCTTAAAGGCTACAGGACAGATTAAAGGCGATGTATCACAAGGCCAAACTTAAACATGTAACAGAACGTAAGATATAACTGTGACACATGAGAAACGAAACACACCCGGCCTGGGGAAACAAACACAGATCTTGCAGCAATGTCTTGAAGCACAGGACAGAAACATAGAAGTACACCGGCACACGACACAAAAGGTGAATTAATGACGGAAAAAGTATTGTGTGACATGAAGCTAAAGAGAAGTTATAAATAAACGAAATAAACTAAATAATAATAATATAAAAATAACAATAATATTAATAACAAAACATCAAATATGAATAACAAGTATACGACTTAAAAGGAGAGTGAAAAGAGGAATAAGACGAAGACTTTCATTGGGGAGATACTGGGTTCGAACTCCACTGTCGACAGCCCTGAAGATGGTTCTCCGTGGTTTTCCATTTTCACATCAGGAAAATGCTAAAGCTGAACTTTCATTAAGGTCACGAATGCTTCCGTCTCACTTCTACCCCTTTTCTGTCCCATCGTCGCCATAAGACGTATCTGTGTCGGTGCGACGTAATGCCAATTGTGAAAATCATCATAATTAGGACATTATAGAACTATCGAGATCCATAGTTATAAACGATGAGAAGTATTTTCTAGGCAGACATTTTTGGCAAGTAGTCAATAATAATAATAATAATAATAATAATAATAATAATAATAATAATAATAATAATAGTCATAATAATAATAATAATAATAGTAACAATAATAATAATGATGATGATAATAATGATATTTGCGTTACGTTTACGGTTTTCGGAGACGATGAGGTGCCGGAATTTAGTCCCGCAGGGGTTCTATTTACGTGCCACTAAATCTACCGGCACGAATGTGACGTATTTTAGCACATTCAAAAACTACCAGACTGGGCCAGGTTCGAACTTGCGAGGTTGGATTCAAAAGGCCAACACCTCAACCGTCTGAGCCACACAGCCCGGCAGGAAGCACGAAATGTAGGTACGTTTAATTTTTTATTTGTATAACATGTCCATTATTCGTTTGAATTAAAACGTTGGCTGTGCTTGCCTAATTAAATTCTGTCCCATGCTTGCTTTCGTTGGCGTAAAGACACAGGTTCTCAGGTCATTTCCATACTCACTAGACCACGGGGCTGACGACCACAGATATCCCAATCCCCTAAATGACGTAACAGCAAATGAACCGGTATTGACGCTGACAATTCGATACAGCTCCAGGGTCCGAAACCGATAACTAGGGTTGTCTGACGCCCCTTAGACGGAAACTAAATATTAACAACAACAAAACCAGTCTGGCGAGAATGTAACGTAACATGGTGTACACAGATAGCAGCCTTCAGCTCTTATCGTAGTTCAGTTGCTCGTAAACTTAAAACGAGTTTGGCAAGTATATTACGTAACATCTCGTGGCATTACAAAGGTAGCGTTCAGCTGTTACGGTAGAACATTTGCTCTGAAACATAAACAGAAACCAGTTTGGCACGGATGGCGCGTGACTTGCCTGTTATCAACAGAAAGCTATCCATTCACAGAAAAAGGCATACTACCTATTCTAAAAACATCGTATCACTTTGCTCTCGAAAATAATTTCCGCGGATTAGTAAAAGTTTAATTTATAGTGGTTCGTCACATCGTTCTCTATTGCTACAAGAAATATCTGCACGTATACACTTAACACACTGTATAGTTTCTGATAATGCAAAGGTTGTCACAACTAACTTATTCCGGAAATTCTGCTTCGATCTCTCCATATCCCATGTAACAACTTCTGCTTATTCCTTCAACCATCTCCGGCTGAGCGGATCAATCGTAAATTTCGATCTGCGTTGATCGCTTTTCATCATGAAGATAATTCCAGGTGGGATAATTCTCTGCATTGGTTAACTTTTGCTTTAAATTTTGCTGTTCATGGGTCCCACAAGTTCACTCCACCCTCTCTCACGTTTAAATTTGTTCCCAACACGCCGCTGTCTAATCTTTGGTCAATCAATGATATATTACCAAAGGCAATAGGTCCTGATAATAACAGAGACTTATGGAAGAAGGCTGAAAGTAATCTGAAGGCTTCTCATGAAAAGGTTAGAGAGAGATATGATCGTGGACGGGGGCCCACCAATTACAATGTTGGAGATCAAGTCATGGTTAAGAATTTCGTACCTACAGGAAAACTTGCCCCTAGATTTCATCGGCCATGTATTTTTTGGACTTCTTCTCTCCTGTCACTCTTTTGGTCAGCAACCCAGCAACTGAGAGGATAATTTGAGCCCACATTCGCAGATTAAACTGGCATTAACTTTTGTTTTTCAGTATAGGCCACTAAGTCATGGCAGTAAGAAAACGGTTATATTTCTTCGGCGTCAGTTCTGTAACAATTTTCTTTTAAATATCAGTTTGTTAAGTTATATGGGGAGGCATTCTGCCCCTCCCATATCCGCCTAAGGGCAGTATCTAGTGCAAGTAGTATAATTGGATGGTTCGGCGGCCACCTCCACCTCAGGCTTCCAGAGGCCACCTCCACCTCCACCTCAGCCAGAGGCCTCCTAGATGCCTTCTCCACCTCCACCTCAGCCAGAGGCCTCCCAGAGGTCTCCTCCACCTCCCGCGGGAAATTTGAATTTGTAAACAAAGCCACGTGCTTTTTGACAGCTGTCATCGACAACAACGCATCGCTAACCTCAGTACAGCCATCTTGACGGGCCTAAACCTCAGTAGTGCCAACTTAAACTAACTAGCGTGAGGTAAACAAAGCCACGTGCTTTCTTGACAGCCACGTGCTTATTGACAGCTGTCATCCGCCATCTTTAAACTACAGAGCACTGTGCTGCCCTCTATATCGCAGTAGCTGCTAAATTCGTCACCTGTCATCCGCAGTGCTGCCATCTTGACGGGTCTAAACCTTAGTGCTACCAACTTAAACTAACTAGCGCGAGGTAAACAAAGCCACGTGTTTTTTGACAGCTGTCATCCGCCATCTTTAATCTATAGAGCACAGTGCTGCCCTCTTTAGCTACTTACCTTTGAAATGTGGTGGCGGATAATTTGAAAAATGCTTTTTGACAGCAGCCATCTTTGTGCACCGTGCTGCCCTCTTTAGCTAGATGCCTGTGGTGGCAGGCAATTCCACATGACAGCAGCCATCTTTAATCAAGAGAGCACTGTGCTGCCATCTTTAGCTAGATACCTTTGAGATGTGGTGGCGGCAGATTGAAAAATTTCACGTGCTCTTGTTTGGAAACAAACTCACGTGCTTTTTTGACAGCTACCATCCGCCATCTTTAACCAACAGAGCATAGTGCTGCCCTCTTTAGTTTGAAATGTGGTGGCGGCAAATTCCACGTGCTCTTGTTTGGAAACAAAGCCATGTGCTTTTTTGACAGCTGTCATCCGCCATCTTTAATCAACAGAGCACCGTGCTGCGGGCAATTTCGTCAGCTGTCAATCGCCATCTTTAATCCACAGAACACCGTGCTGCCCTCTTTATGGCTACTACCTTAAGCACGTAGTAGCGGGCAATTTGAAAAGTTCTGTTAGCTATCATCCGCCATCTTTAGACAAGAGAGCACCGTGCTGCCATCTTTAGCTAGATACCTTTGAAATGTGGTGACGGCAAATTGAAAAATTTCACTTGCTCTTGTTTGGAAACAAACTCAAGTGCTTTTTTGACAGCTACCATCCGCCATCTTTAATCAACAGAGCATAGTGCTGCCCTCTTTAGTTTGAAATGTGGTGGCGGCAAATTCCACGTGCTCTTGTTTGGAAACAAAGCCATGTGCTTTTTTGACAGCTGTCATCCGCCATCCTTAATCCAGAGAGCACCGTGCTGCCCTCTTTATCGTAGTAGATGTAAATTCGTCACCTGTCATCCGCAGTGCTGCCATCTTTAGCTAGATACCTTTGAAATGTGGTGGTGGATAATTTAAAAAGAGAAATTCTACAGCAGTCCTCTCTCAACGCTAATTGCATAAGATGGCGGCTATACATGACTCCTTAAGGGTGCTTACGCAAGATGGCTGCTATACACAGGTTCTTATGAGACTCCCTTGGGATGCTTGCGCAAGATGGCAGTTATACATGGCTCCTTATGAGATGCCCTAGGGATGCTTGCTCAAGATAGCGACTGCTCTTATGGGACGGCTTTAGTGTCCTTGCACAAGATGGCTTGAGACGCCCTAAGGATGCTTGCGCAAGATGGCGGACACAAGATGGCGGCTATACACAACTCCTTATGAGACGTTTTAAGGGTGCTTGCGCAAGATGGTTGCTACTCTTATGAAGAAAGCTAGCTTAGAGGCTAACGTGTCATGCTAGTTCGATTCATTAAATTTAGGGCTTAAATGCAAAATGTTAAATATATCGAAAACGGTGCAACGTAGAGCAAAACGGACAAAATTTTTCTGCCTAAAACGTAAGTTCGCAGTATGAGGAACAAGAAAGCCATAGTCTAATGATGAGATCAACGGTTCGGTTCCTACTTAGGCCCTTTGGCATTTGCTCTGTTTTAGCTTGTATTGAAGCGAGTCTTCGTAACATGATCACGTCTAGCTATGGTAGAGAGTATAACGTACCGTGCTGGTTCGATTCATTAAATTCGGAGGCTTAAATGCAAAATGTTAAATATCTCGAAAACGGTGCATCGTAGAGCAAAAAAGACAAAATTTTTCCGCCTAATACGTAGGTTCGTAGTATCAGGAACAAGAAAAAACATTGTCTAATGATGAGATCAACGGTTCTATTCCTACTTAAGCCCTTTGGCATTGGCAGCTATCTATTTCTACAAGATGGTGGCTGCTCTTATGAGACACAAGATGGCTTGAGACGTCCTAGGGATGCTTACGCAGGATGGCGGACACAAAATGGTGACTATACATAGCTCCTTATGAGACAGCCTAGGGGTGCTCGCACAAGATGGCAGCTACTCTTATGAAGAAAGCTAGCTTAGAGGCTACTGCGCAAGATAACAGCTGCTGTTATGCATGTGGTGGAGGTCAATTTGAAATTCTATGTGGTTAATCAATAGAGCACCCTGCTCCCCTCTTTAGCTGAAATGTGTTGGTGGATAATTTACAAAATTCTTTTGACAGCCATCATCTTTAAACAATGGCGACTATACATAGGCTGTTAAGGCCTTATCATTCTCCTCCTCCTCCTCCTCCTCCTCCTCCTCCTCCTTCTCTACCTCCTCCTCCGCCTCTTATGTCAAGGCATAGCTTTATATCGAACAAGTTTATAGAACACTGTACTCAATACATCATGTGTTTAGAATATGTCAGGGGATACCCTTGTTCTAAGAAGATCAGATTGAAACATAACAAGACTAGAATAGAACACTGTAATCGATGTTGTTAACTTCAACATGTGATCAGAACATTGATTGATGTGTTCAGAACACAAAATAAGTGATCATGACTAGAATCGAACACTGTACTCGATACAACATGTGATCAGAACATTGATCGATGTGTTCAGAACACAAAATAAGTGATCAAGACTAGAATCGAATACTGTACTCAATACAACATGTGTTTAGAACATATTAGGTGGCACCCTTGTTCTAAGAAGATCAGAATGAAGCATAACAAGACTAGAATCGAACACTGTAATCGATGTTGTTAACCTCAACATATGATCAGAACATTGTTTGATGTGTTCAGAGCAAAGTACAATTTTGATGATTTGCTTAGTGTAAAATCAAAAACTATGGAAACACACTGTGCACATATCGCATAGCTAACTCGCTCAGTAAGCAATATTGCAAAACTACAACTTCAATGATTTGCCTAGTGTAAAACATTAAAAACACACTGTACCCATACTGCGCAGCTAACTCGCTCGGTAAACGATATAGCCAAAGTATAACTTCAAATTATTTACCTTCCATCATTCGTCTTGTGTGAAAATCAGTCGAACAAGTTATCGCATAAACATGTAACATGAAATATCAGTCAATCTGTTGGCATGGGTTACAAGCATGTAGCTTATGCGGGAAGTAAAATTAAACAGAACGCTAGTGCTATAAGAAGTATTCTGCTTACATTTAAGTCCCTAGCTGTTGAACAAGTTATTACATAAATATATAACATGAAATATCGGTTCGGAAACATATTGTTTCAATCTGTTGGCATAGATTACAAGCAGGTAGCTTATGCAGGCGAGGGCTACAATTCAAAATTCTAAGCCGAAAAAAAAATCGTGATAGGGTATGGAACCCAGGGGTTACATCTTATCAGAAGGGCAAAAAGGATGAAAGGACTCTTCCTCCTCCTTACCGCACATTCCTTGTAGGGCTAATTAGCTGAAGGGCTAATGGGCTAAAGGGCTAAAAGGCTAAAAGGCTAAAGGAGCAACAACCTCATCGATCGCTATCAGCAAGAACGCTTGTACTTTGTTAAGTGTAGAAAATTAATCTTTATTGGTAAATGGTTTCATGTTCAGAACAAGGAATGGAACCTAGGGGTTACGTCTTACGTAATAAAATCCCCGAGGTGCGATGAGTTACGTTTTTCGAACTAGTGTTTGGAACACTGAACTTTTCAGGATGATAGCGGAGAGTTTAGCAATGTTCTGTTGTTGGATTATAAATTCCGCGCTACAACATGCATAAGGTGGCAGCTTTGAGGTTTACTGCCGTAAAGATGACAAGAGTGAGGTTAACAATGTTCCGTTGTTGGATTTTAAATTCCGCGCTATAACATGCATAAGGTGGCAGCCTTGAGGTTTACCGCCGTAAAGATGGCAGCAGTGAGGTTAGCGACGCTCTATTGTCCTTCAAAGTGAGGTTAGGGTTCGTCAAGAAGACAGCTGTCAAAAAAGCACGTGGCTATGTTTACCAAACAAGAGCACGTGGCTGTGACGTCACGGTCACGTAATCAATCCTTAGCTCGACGTCGTTAAGAGCAGCATTAGGATTAGCTATGCTTAAAAGTCTTGGGAACAGAGCAGCAGTATGAATTGCCATGTTTCAAAGCGTGTACGCATCACCTATCTATTTTACATGCATCGACCATCGTACTAAACTTCATCCGCTAGATCGTGCTGCTATCTTAGCATAACCTATACGCATGACCTTAAAGTACAATGAATAGCCATTTTTCAAAGCGTGTACACATCACCTATCGAATTTGCATGCATCGACTCTCGTACTAAACTTCTTCCGCCAGATTGTGCTGCTATCTTAGCATGGCCTTAAAGTACAAAGAATAGCCATGTTTCAAAGCGTGTACACATTACCTATCGATTTTGCATGTATCGACTCTCGTACTAAACTTCTGCAGGTAGATTGTGCTGCTATCTTAGCATAACTAAGACGCATGAACTTAAAGTACAAAGAATAGCTATGTCTCAAAGCGTGTACACATTACCTACCGATTTTACATGCAACAAATATCGTACTAAACTTCTTCCGCCAGATTGTGCTGCTATCTTAGCATAACCTATACGCATGACCGTAAGGTACAAAGAATAGCCATGTTTCAAAGCGTGTACACATTACCTATCGACTTTGCATGTAACAAATATCGTACTAAACTTCTTCCGCTAGGTTGTGCTGCTATCTTAGCATAACTCATACACATGAACTTAAAGTACAAAGAATAGCCATGTTTCAAAGCGTGTGCACATTACTTATTGATTTTGCATTCATCGAATCTCGTACTGAACTTCTTCCGCTAGATTGTGCTGGTATCCTAGCATAACTTATACCCATGACTTAAAGTACAAAGAATAGCCATGTTTCAAAGCGTGTACACATCAACTATCGAATTTGCATGTATCGACTCTCGTACTAAACTTCTGCAGGTAGATTATGCTGCTATCTTAGCATAACTAAGACGCATGAACTTAAAGTACAAAGAATAGCTATGTCTCAAAGCGTGTACACATTACCTATCGATTTTGCAAGCATTGACTCTCGTACTAAACTTCTTCCGCTAGATTGTACTGCTATCTTAGCATAACCTATACGCATGACCTTAAGGTACAAAGAATAGCCATGTTTCGAAGCGTGTACACATTACCTATCGACTTTGCATGTAACAAATATCGTACTAAACTTCTTCCGCTAGATTGTGCTGCTATCTTAGCATAACTTATACACATGAACATAAAGTACAAAGAATAGCCATGTTTCAAAGCATGTACACATTACTTATTGATTTTGCATTCATCGAATCTCGTACTGAACTTCTTCCGCTAGATTGTGCTGGTATCTTAGCATAACGTATACCCATGACCTTAAAGTACAAAGAATAGCCATGTTTCAAAGCGTGTACACATCAACTATCGAATTTGCATGTATCGACTCTCGTACTAAACTTCTGCAGGTAGATTGTGCTGATATCTTAGCATAACTAAGACGCATGAACTTAAAGTACAAAGAATAGCTATGTCTCAAAGTGTGTACACATTACCTATCGATTTTACATGCAACAAATATCGTACTAAACTTCTTCCGCTAGGTTGTGCTGCTATCTTAGCATAACTTATACACATGAACTTAAAGTACGAAGAATAGCCATGTTTCAAAGTGTGTACACATTACCTATTGATTTTGCATGTAACAAATATCGTACTAAATTTCTTCCGCTAGATTGTGCTGCTATCTTAGCATAACTTATACACATGAACTTAAAGTACAAAGAATAGCCATGTTTCAAAGCGTGTACACATTACCTATTGATTTTGCATGCATCAAATATCGTACTAAATTTCTTCCGCTAGATTGTGCTGCTATCGCAGCATAACCTATACCCATGAATTTAAAGTACAATGAATATCCATGTTTCAAAGCGTGTACACATCAACTATCGATTTTGCATGTATCGACTCTCGTACAAAACTTCTTCAGGTAGATTGGGCTGCTATCTTAGCCTAACCTATACGCATGAACTTAAAGTACGAAGAATAACCATGTTTTAAAGCGTGTACACGTCACCTATCGATTTTGCATGCATCAAATATCGTACTAAACTTCTTGCGCTAAATTGTGCTGCTATCTTAGCATAACCTGTACGCATGAACTTAAAGTACAAAGAATAGCCTTGTTTCAAAGCGTGTACACATTACCTAATGATTTTGCACGAAACGACTATCATACTAAACATTTTCTACTAGATTGTGCTAAAATTGTGTAAGTGTGCTGCTATCTTAGCATAACCTATCGATTTCACATGCATCGACTATCATACTAGACTTCTTCCGCTAGAGCATGTAGCAATCGCTTTTGTGTATCCCTAACCCATGTGCACGAACTTAAAGCACAAAGAAGAGCTATGTTCTAAAGCGTGTACACATCATCTATCGATAATGTATGTATCGAATATCGTACTAAACTTCTCCTGCCAGAGCGTACGACTATCGCTTGTCTGTGCACGAACTTAAAGCATAAAGAATAGCAATGTATAAACATCTTGTAAACAAAGCAGCAGCATTACGTATAGTCAAGTTTAAATGCGTGCACACATCATGTATCCATGATGCACACAGTACTAAACTTATTCCATTAGAATGTACAAAGTTCGCATGTGTTTGTGCTGCTATCTTAGCATAGCCTATGTGCATGAATTAAAGCATAAAGAATAGTTATGTGTAAAAAATCTTGTGAACATAGCAGAATGTTTACTACGTAGGCGTAGACATTGAACTTTCCATGCTGAGGCAGCATACTACGTGACCGTGACGTCACGACCACGTGCTCTTCTTTGGTAAACATAGCCACGTGCTTTCTTGACAGCTGTCTTCTTGACGAACCCTAACCTCACTTTGTAGGACAATAGAGCGTCGCTAACCTCACTGCTGCCATCTTTACGGCGGTAAACCTCAAGGCTGCCACCTTATGCATGTTATAGCGCGGAATTTAAAATCCAACAACGGAACATTGTTAACCTCACTCTTGTCATCTTTACGGCAGTAAACCTCAAAGCTGCCACCTTATGCATGTTGTAGCGCGGAATTTATAATCCAACAACAGAACATTGCTAAACTCTCCGCTATCATCCTGAAAAGTTCAGTGTTCCAAACACTAGTTCGAAAAACGTAACTCATCGCACCTCGGGGATTTTATTACGTAAGACGTAACCCCTAGGTTCCATTCCTTGTTCTGAACATGAAACCATTTACCAATAAAGATTAATTTTCTACACTTAACAAAGTACAAGCGTTCTTGCTGATAGCGATCGATGAGGTTGTTGCTCCTTTAGCCCTTTAGCCCTTTAGCCCTTCAGCTAATTAGCCCTACAAGGAATGTGCGGTAAGGAGGAGGAAGAGTCCTTTCATCCTTTTTGCCCTTCTGATAAGATGTAACCCCTGGGTTCCATACCCTATCACGATTTTTTTTTCGGCTTAGAATTTTGCATTGTAGCTCTCGCCTGCATAAGCTACATGCTTGTAATCTATGCCAACAGATTGAAACAATATGTTTCCGAACCGATATTTCATGTTACATATTTATGTAATAACTTGTTCAACAGCTAGGGACTTAAATGTAAGCAGAGTATTTCTTATAGCACTAGCGTTCTGTTTAATTTTACTTCCCGCATAAGCTACATGCTTGTAACCCATGCCAACAGATTGACTGATATTTCATGTTACATGTTTATGCGATAACTTGTTCGACTGATTTTCACACAAGACGAATGATGGAAGGTAAATAATTTGAAGTTATACTTTGGCTATATCGTTTACCGAGCGAGTTAGCTGCGCAGTATGGGTACAGTGTGTTTTTGATGTTTTACACTAGGCAAATCATTGAAGTTGTAGTTTTGCAATATTGCTTACTGAGCGAGTTAGCTATGCGATATGTGCACAGTGTGTTTCCATAGTTTTTGATTTTACACTAAGCAAATCATCAAATTGTACTTTTGCTCTGAACACATCAAACAATGTTCTGATCATATGTTGAGGTTAACAACATCGATTACAGTGTTCGATTCTAGTCTTGTTATGTTTCATTCTGATCTTCTTAGAACAAGGGTACCACCTAATATGTTCTAAACACATGTTGTATTGAGTACAGTGTTCGATTCTAGTCTTGATCACTTATTTTGTGTTCTGAACACATCGATCAATGTTCTGATCACATGTTGTATCGAGTACAGTGTTCGATTCTAGTCATGATCACTTATTTTGTGTTCTGAACACATCAATCAATGTTCTGATCACATGTTGAAGTTAACAACATCGATTACAGTGTTCTATTCTAGTCTTGTTATGTTTCAATCTGATCTTCTTAGAACAAGGGTATCCCCTGACATATTCTAAACACATGATGTATTGAGTACAGTGTTCGATGCTAGTCTTGATCACTTATTTCGTTTTCTGAACGCATCAATCAATGTTCTGATCACATGTCGTATCGAGTACAGCGTTTGATTCTACTCTTCTTACGTTTCGAAAGTCTAAACATGCACAATAATATTATCGCTGCACATGCTTGCCTTCGCGATGCAGGTTTAAACTTGTTCGATATAAAGCTATGCCTTGACATAAGAGGCGGAGGAGGAGGTAGAGAAGGAGGAGGAGGAGGAGGAGGAGGAGGAGGAGGAGGAGGAGAATGATAAGGCCTTAACAGCCTATGTATAGTCGCCATTGTTTAAAGATGATAGCTGTCAAAAGAATTTTGTAAATTATCCACCACCACATTTCAGCTAAAGAGGGCAGCAGGGTGCTCTGTTGATTAAGCACATAGAATTTCAAATTGCCCTCCACCACATGCATAACAGCAGCTGTTATCTTGCGCAGTAGCCTCTAAGCTAGCTTTCTTCATAAGAGTAGCTGCCATCTTGTGCGAGCACCCCTAGGCTGTCTCATAAGGAGCTATGTATAGTCACCATTTTGTGTCCGCCATCCTGCGTAAGCATCCCTAGGACGTCTCAAGCCATCTTGTGTCTCATAAGAGCAGCCACCATCTTGTAGAAATAGATAGCTGCCAATGCCAAAGGGCTTAAGTAGGAATCGAACCGTTGATCTCATCATTAGACTATGTTTCTTCTTGTTCCTGATACTACGAACCTACGGATTAGGCGGAAAAATTTTGTCCGTTTTGCTCTACGATGCACCGTTTTCGAGATATTTAACATTTTGCATTTAAGCCTCCAAATTTAATGAATCGAACCAGCACGGTACGTTATACTCTCTACCATAGCTAGACCTGATCATGTTACGAAGACTCGCTTCAATACAAGCTAAAACAGAGCAAATGCCAAAGGGCCTAAGTAGGAACCGAACCGTTGATCTCATCATTAGACTATGGTTTTCTTGTTCCTCATACTGCGAACCTACGTTTTAGGCAGAAAAATTTTGTCCGTTTTGCTCTACGGTGCACCGTTTTCGATATATTTAACATTTTGCATTTAAGCCCTAAATTTAATGAATCGAACTAACACGACACGTTAGCCTCTAAGCTAGCTTTCTTCATAAGAGTAGCAACCATCTTGCGCAAGCACCCTTAAAACGTCTCATAAGGAGCTGTGTATAGCCGCCATCTTGTGTCCGCCATCTTGCGCAAGAATCCTTAGGGCGTCTCAAGCCATCTTGTGCAAGGACACTTAAGCCGTCCCATAAGAGCAGTCGCTATCTTGAGCAAGCATCCCTAGGGCATCTCATAAGAACCTGTGTATAGCAGCCATCTTGCGTAAGCACCCTTAAGGAGTCATGTATAGCCGCCATCTTATGCAATTAGCGTTGAGAGAGGGCTGCTGTAGAATTTCTCTTTTTAAATTATCCACCACCACATTTCAAAGGTATCTAGCTAAAGATGGCAGCACTGCGGATGACAGGTGACGAATTTACATCTACTACGATAAAGAGGGCAGCACGGTGCTCTCTGGATTAAAGATGGCGGATGACAGCTGTAAAAAAAGCACATGGCTTTGTTTCCAAACAAGAGCACGTGGAATTTGCCGCCACCACATTTCAAACTAAAGAGGGCAGCACTATGCTCTGTTGATTAAAGATGGCGGATGGTAGCTGTCAAAAAAGCACGTGAGTTTGTTTCCAAACAAGAGCACGTGAAATTTTTCAATTTGCCACCACCACATTTCAAAGGTATCTAGCTAAAGATGGCAGCACAGTGCTCTCTTGATTAAAGATGGCTGCTGTCATGTGGAATTGCCTGCCACCACAGGTATCTAGCTAAAGAGGGCAGCACGGTGCACAAAGATGGCTGCTGTCAAAAAGCATTTTTCAAATTATCCGCCACCACATTTCAAAGGTAAGTAGCTAAAGAGGGCAGCACTGTGCTCTATAGATTAAAGATGGCGGATGACAGCTGTCAAAAAACACGTGGCTTTGTTTACCTCGCGCTAGTTAGGTTAAGTTGGTAGCACTAAGGTTTAGACCCGTCAAGATGGCAGCACTGCGGATGACAGGTGACGAATTTTGCAGCTACTGCGATATAGAGGGCAGCACAGTGCTCTGTAGTTTAAAGATGGCGGATGACAGCTGTCAATAAGCACGTGGCTGTCAAAAAAGCACGTGGCTTTGTTTACCTCACGCTAGTTAGGTTAAGTTGGCACTACTGAGGTTTAGGCCCGTCAAGATGGCTGTACTGAGGTTAGCGATGCGTTGTTGTCGATGACAGCTGTCAAAAAGCACGTGGCTTTGTTTACAAATTCAAATTTCCCGCGGGAGGTGGAGGAGACCTCTGGGAGGCCTCTGGCTGAGGTGGAGGTGGAGGAGGCATCTGGGAGGCCTCTGGCTGAGGTGGAGGTGGAGGTGGCCTCTGGGAGCCTGAGGTGGAGTTGGCCGCCGAACCATCCAATTATACTACTAGTGCATATACTTAATCCTGTACAACCGTCCCCTTTATTTAGGTTTATTTCATCCCGTTGCCCGTCTCTCACTACCTCTAAGCCCACTCATACTCGCTGCAGCCCCTCATCTGAAACTGCAACTCTCGTTCTCAACACAAACAATAAATGACAGTTTCCGTGCCCTCTCTTTAATCTGCGGCCGTATCTCAACATCTGGCGAGGGATGCCGGCGTGGGGTAAGGGCCCAGTCTCCTGCATTACGGCGTACTGGAACACCATCAGTAGATAAAGTGGATGGCTCGGCCGACACCTCCACCTCCGGCTCTCAGGGGCCTCTTCCTCATCCTACTCCTGGGGGACCTTCCCAAGGCCCTCTTTCTCCTCGTCCTGGGGGGCCATCCCAGGGGCCTCTTCCTCCTCCTCTTCCTCCTGGGGGCCTTCTCAGGGGCCTCATCCATCGCCACCTCCTGGGGGCCCACCACAGAGGCCCTCCGTAAACAAAGCTACATGCTTTTTGAAAGCTGTCATCGACAACAACGCATCGCTAACCTCACTGCTAGCCATCTTCACGGGCCTAAAAACTCAATGCTGCCAACTTAACATTAGTAGCGCGAGATTTGAATGGGTAAACAAAGCCACGTGCTTTTTTGACAGACACATGCTTTTTGACAGCTATCGTCGACAACAACGCTTCGCTAACCTGAGTGCTGCCATCTTGACGGGCCTAAACCTCAGTGCTGCCAACTAAACCTTACAAGCGAGAGATTTGAATGGGTAAACAAAGCCACTGCTTTTTTGGTAGCTGTCATACACCATCTTGCCTCACATACCTCAGTGCTGCACACTTTAGCTACATACTTTTGAAATGTGGTGGCGGCAATTTGAAAAATTCCACGTGCTCTTGTTTGGAAACAAACCCACGTGCTTTTTTTGACAGCTGACAGCAGCCATCTTTAATCAACAGATCACCGTGCTGCCCTCTTTAACTACCTACCTTTGAAATGTGGTGGCAGCAATTTGAAAAATTCCACGTGCTCATGTTTGGAAAAAAAGCCACGTGCCATTTTGACAGCTGTCATCCGCCATCCTTCATCACAAACCTCAGTGCTGCCCTCTTTATCTGCTTACCTTTGAAATGTGGTGGCGGAAAATTCCACGTGCTCTTGTTTGGAAACAAATCCACGTGCTTTTTTGACAGCTGTCGTCCGCCATCTTTAATCAAGAGAGTACCGTCCTGCTATCTTTATCGTAGTAGCGGGCAATTCCGTCAGCAGTCATCCGCAATCTTTAATCAACAGAGCACCGTGCTGCTATATTTATCGTAGTAGCGGCCAATCTGAAAAATTCCGTCAGCTGTCATCCGCCATCTTGCATCGCAAACCTCAGTGCTGCTATATTTAGCTACTACCTTTGAAATATGGTGGCGGATAATTTAAGAAATTCTACAGCAGCTATCTCTCGATGCTAATTGCACAAGATGGCGGCTATACATGACTTCTTAAGGGTGCTTAAGCAAGAAGGTGGCTGCAAGGTGGCTGCTATACATAGGTTCTTATGAGACATCCTTGGGATGCTTGCGCAAGATGGCGGCTATACATGGCTCCTTATGAGACGCCTTAAGGGTGCTTGCGCAAGATGGCGGCGGTTCATATGAGACGGCTTAAGGGTGCTTGCACAAGATGGCTTGAGACTCGCTAAGGATGCTTGCGCAAGATGGCAGACACAAGATGGCGGCTATACACGGCTCCTTATTCGACGCGTTAAGGGTGCTTGCGCAAGATGGCTGCTGAACTTATCAAGAAAGCTAGCCTAGAGCCTAACGTGCCGTGCCGGTTCGATTCATTAAATTTGGGGCTTAAGTGAATAATGTTAAATATCTCGAAAACGGTGCATCGTAGAGCAAAACGGACTAAATTTTTCCATTAATACGGAGGTTCGCAGTATCAGGAACATGATAGCATAAGAAAAACATAGTCTAATGATGAGATCAACGGTTCGGTTCCCACCTATGCCCTTTGACATTTGCTCTGTTTTAGCTTGTATTGAAGCAAGCTTTTGTAGTAATATCAGGTCTAGCTATGGTACAAAGTATAACGTGCCGTGCCGGTTCCATTCATTAAATTTGGGACTTAAATGCATAATGTTAAATATATCGAAAACGGTACATCGTAGAGCAAAATGGGCAAAATATTTCAGCCTAGTACGTAGGTTCGGAGTATCAGGAACATGATAGCATAAGAAAGATGTAGTTTATGTTGATGAGATCAACGGTTCGGTTCCTACTTATGCCCTTTGGCATTGACGGCTATCTAATTCTACAAGATGGCGGCTACACATAGCTTCTTATGAGACAGCTTAAGGCTGCTTGCACAAGATGGCTGCATCTCTTATGAGACTCCCTAAGGATGCTTGCGCAAGATGGCGGACACAAAATGGTGGCTACACATAGCTCCTTATGAGACGGCTTAAGAGCGATTGTATAAGATGGCTGCTATGCGTAGGCTCTTATGAGACTCCCTAGGGGTGCTTGCGCAAGATAGCAGCGGCAAGATAACGACTATACACAGGTCCTTATGATACGGCCTAGGGATGCTCGTTAGCTTAGAGGCTACTGCGCAAGATGGCGGCTGTCGTTATGCATGCGGTGGAGGGAAATTTGAAATTCTATGTGCTTGCGGCCATATTTAATCAACAGAGCACCGTGCTAGCATTTTTAGCTACTACCTTTGAAATGTGGTGGTGGCAATTTAAAAAATCTATGCGCTTTTTTGACAGCTGTCATCTTTAAACAATGGCGGCTATACATAGGCTGTTAAGGCCTCATCATTCTCCTCCTCCTCCTCCTCCTCCTCCACCTTGTCTTCCTCCTCCTCCGCCTCCTATGTCAAGGCATAGCTTTATCGAACAAGTTTAAACCTGCATCGCGAAGGCAAGAGTGTGCAACGATAACATCATTATGCATGTTTAGATTTACAGATGACAAAATAAGTGATTGGAACATAACAAGACTAGAATCAAACGCTGTACTCGATACAACATGTGTTTAGAACATTGCTTGATGTGTTCAAAACACTAAATAAGTGATCAAGACTAGAATAGAACACTGTACTCGATACACTAAGTGTTTAGAACATGTCGGGGGATCACTTTGTTCTAAGAAGATCAGATTACAATAGAAGTGATTGAAACATAACAAGACTAGAATCGAACACTGTACTCGATACAACATGTGTTTAGAACATATCAGGGAATGCCTTTGTTCTAAGAAGATTAGATTACAAAAGAAGTAATTAAGACTAGAATGGAACATTGTACTCGATGTCGTTAACTTCAACATGTGATTAGAACATTGACTGATGTGTTCAGAACACTAAATAAGTGATTAAGACTAGAATAGAACACGATACAACATGTGTTCAGAACATGTCAGCGGGTACCTCTGTTCTAGGTAGATGGATTCGAACAGAGGAAAAAAGAAAATAATAAGACTAGAATTCTGAACAGCGTGTGCAAGATAGCGGCTGTTATAACGTCCTCCTCCACATCCAGCTCGGTTAAGGCATATCTCTATCGAACATACAACGCGATCTAAGCTAACGAGCTAGTTCTGTACCTGAAATCTTGTTCCGTTGCTGAGCGTTTTGTTTTGTTAAAACATAGCATAAAAACAGGCAAAAAATAAATATAACTCTAATTTTAATGCTTTTAATTAATCTTTTGATTGTTATAGATGGACCGATTCATGCCCGCAGCTTCTTTTCCCTCTGTCCACCACGGTATCTAAGTAATAGAAATAAATAATTAAAAATATACTTTATCTATGATGCCCCTCACTTGATTAAATCAACTCAAAAAACAATTTGAAGAAGTATGATTTAAATGAAGGAGGGAAAATTTTAGCTAGTCTCATAAGAATTTTATAATAAAGATTCAACCATTGTTCCCAGACTAGCCACAAAATGAATAAAAAGTATATTTCACTTCCCTCATTTTCCCCAATGGGAGTTTGTTTAGCTGTTCGGACTGTGAGTCATTCTGTTGCTTGTGGCATAAATGTGGAGGTTCAATTTAATTCACTACCACCCTCTGCAGCTATTAGAGCTGACTTAATTGAAATATGTGACATACTATTTGACATCTTGGATTCCTCAAAATGTAGTATCACAGGCCCTAAGCAGTATAGAAAACACCTTTGCAGTATTTCTAATCATTTAGAAAAATTGGTAGAAATTGAAAATATCTAAGACAGATCATTGTGTTAAACAGAGGTGGTAATAGTAAACTCAACCCAACATGTATTCAATGTTGGGTAGATTATGTCACTGCTCTTAAGATTTTGTGGTCAGAATTCATGGAGCAACGGGTTTTCAATTTCTCTTCACTAGAAGACCGACACAAGATTTTCTGGAAAAATCATTTGCCATTGTCAGAGGTAAAGAGGGCAATAATACAGCTCCAGATGCATCTGATATTCACAGTGCATTAAGAACTGTTAGATAAATAACTTACTATCCCCATCACAAGGTAGCAATTGTGAGGCTGATGCTGCAGTATTCCTAAACAAATACAATTACCGGTATTTTAAAATGAGTTACGAAAGATTAAATATTAGTGATAAGAGACCTAATAGTAATGAAAAAATGAGATCATCGACAGTAATGTGCAAACTACACAGGCAAATGCAGACAATTGTGTTCTAGGTTGGGCAATCCCAAGACTGGCACACAATGTGTGTAAAAATGTTTTGATGTCCCTTGAACTTAATTGCCATGACCCTGAAAACTTCCTTCAACTAGTGAAGGAATATGAATCAAGTAACATGATATTCCCCATTGAATGTTCTCACATGTTGTACTTGAAAAGCTATTCCATAATTCGTCTAAAACTTAAAATCAATACAATACAATACAATACAATTTCGAGACCCCTGGTTCAGGTATTGTATCATAGCAGCCACAAGGAGCAGTCGACTGCGAGCCGCTAGATAGTGGTAGTAGCTGCACTTTGGAGAGTGTTTCTGCTATTATCTTTATAACCTACTTGGTGTGGCCATGTAATGCGTAGAGAGGGCACTTCACATCACACCATCTGGAAACAGGTCACGTGGTCGGTCCTAGAAACACCTTCAAGAAGACATGAGGGATGTTCATCTTGTATCAAATGATGCTCTTATAGAACCAAGTGAAAACTGGCTTCCAAAAAAAAAACAGCAGACCCTGCTCCATTGCGGGACAAGCGCTAACAGGTATTACTTGCCTATGAAGTGCTCTGTAACAATCAGGATGTAACAATACAGTAAACTGTACTCTGGTCCGACATCAGTACCGCTAACACGTAGTAATACGAGCTTGTGTCATGAGCACGAATATCTTACTTATACACTTACTACTTACTGGTCGGCGCTACAGTCCTTGTAGGTCCTTGGCCTCCTTTATCACCTGCCTCCATTCATCTCGGTCCTCAGCTTTTCTTCTCCAACGTTTAACTCCTAACTTTCTAAGGTCATCCTCAACATCATCAATCCATCTTTTCCTGGGTCTTCCTCTCCTCCTCCTTCCATCAAGTTTCCCTATAAACACCTTTTTAACGGTGCAGGTTTCTGCCATTCTCTGAACATGACCGGCCCACCTAATTCTTCCCTGCTTAATTTTAGTAACAATATCTGGCTGGCCAAACAGTCCTTGCAGCTCTACATTTGTCCTTATTCTCCACGCATCCTGCTCTCTTACTGCACCGAATATCTTTATCAATATCTTACTTTCTCACCGTAACAGCAATAGCAGATATCTTGGATTCTGGAGATCAAATGGACTGTATCACGATTGACCTGTCTAAAGCATTTGATAGGGTGGATCATGGGAGACTACTGGCAAAAATGAGTGCAATTGGACTAGACAAAAGAGTGACTGAATGGGTTGCTATATTTCTAGAAAATAGATCCCAGAGAATTAGGGTAGGTGAAGCTTTATCTGACTCTGTAATAATTAAGAGGGGAATTCCTCAAGGCAGTATTATCGGACCTTCATGTTTTCTTATATATATAAATGATATGAGTAAAGGAGTGGAATCGGAGGTAAGGCTTTTTGCGGATGATATTGTTCTCTATAGAGTGATAAATAAGTTACAATATTGTGAGCAACTGCAACGTGACCTCGAAAAGGTTGTGAGATGGACAGCAGGCAATGGTATGTTGATAAACGGGGTTAAAAGTCAGGTTGTGAGTTTCACAAATAGGAAAAGTCCTCTCAGTTTTAATTACTGCGTTGATGGGGTGAAAGTTCCTTTTGGGGATCATTGTAAGTATCTAGGTGTTAATATAAGGAAAGATCTTCATTGGGGTAATCACATAAATGGGATTGTCGTCGCCATAAGACATATCTGTGTCGGTGCGACGTAAAGCAAAATAGGAAAAAAAATGGGATTGTAAACAAAGGGTACAGATCTCTGCACATGGTTATGAGGGTGTTTAGGGGTTGTAATAAGGATGTAAAGGAGAGGGCATATAAGTCTCTGGTAAGACCCCAACTAGAGTATGGTTCCAGTGTATGGGACCATCACCAGGATTACCTGATTCAACAACTGGAAAAAATCCAAAGAAAAGCAGCTCGATTTGTTCTGGGTGATTTCCGACAAAAGAGTAGCGTTACAAAAATGTTGCAATGTTTGGGTAGGGAAGAATTGAGAGAAAGAAGAAGAGCTGCTCGACTAAGTGGTATGTTCCGAGCTGTCAGCGGAGAGATGGCGTGGAATGACATTAGTAGACGAATAAGTTTGAGTGGCGTTTATAAAAGTAGGAAAGATCACAATATGAAGATAAAGTTGGAATTCAAGAGGACAAACTGGGGGAAATATTCATTTATAGGAAGGGGAGTTAGGGATTGGAATAACTTACCAAGGGAGATGTTCAATAAATTTCCAATTTCTTTGAAATCATTTCAGAAAAGGCTAGGAAAGCAACAGATAGGGAATCTGCCACCTGGGCGACTGCCCTAAATGCAGATCGGTATTGATTGATTGATTGATTGATTGATTGATTGATTGATTGATTGATTGATTGATTGATTGATTGATTGATTGATTGATTGATTGATTGATTGATCACTGTTCTTCTCTGGAGGTCATCACCCAGCATTCTGATCCATACATAACTATTGGTCTTAGTACTGTTGTGTATATTTTAATTTTTGTATTCCTGCTATATCTTACTTATAGAGTTGGCAAGTAATTGAATTACCTGTAACGACTAGTTTCTTAGTAACTTTTACTCGTAATTTACTTCTGAAAATAAAATTGTAATCGATACATTGTAGTAATCGATATACATCGCATCGAGAATAACTTTGGAGCCCCAGCACTCTTTCATTTACTCACAGCTTGTTGAGATTTAGGTAATCGTGAGACGGTGGTGGTGATTATTGTTCTAAGAGGAAGTACAACTGGACAACCATCCTCTATTAACACTAATCAGAGGGAAAATGGAGAAGTGAAGGTATCGGCAAAAGAGAGGGAGGACACTCAAACCGTGGAGGAGCCTCACAGCAGACTCAGCTAGCGGAACCGTGGTCACCAAACGACACTCTCAAGTTGACAGTCCTTGGTCTCTCTTAAAGTCTCCTCATACTACAGGTAGAGATTACCACCCCCACGTCGTGGAGAATAGAGCCGGAATAAAGACGTGACAGTGAACTGCTTAAGGCATTTCCACTCCCCTTTTTGAATAAGTTACCCTGCAAACTCGAAAGTGACATTCTAATTTTGCTCCGTAGCTATCATTTTGAAAGCCTGTTTAGTGTCACGCCGCGATTACAGCCACTAAATGACATACTAAAAGGTACAAAACAGACTAATGCATTTCCCTCTGGCATACCCATCTGAAAAAAGTCAGTGGTTCTCTGAAGACGCGCGTTCTACGATTATTGTAACTTTACTGATTACACTCAGAAATTAATTTTTGCCCGGGTAACTAATTGAGCCCAATCAGTTTTATTTTGCACTTTTCCCGTCACAGTTTAGTTACAGCATGACTAAAATGTTTCCACAGAGCGAGTGACCACATCACTGTCGGCAGAAAGTGGGATCAAACCCCACCTCAGCAAACTTCAATATTGATTTCTGTGGTTTCCAAATTCCACACCAGGCAAACTAAGGCCAGAGTTACTTCCTTCCCTGTCTCATTGTCACCGTAAGACCTGTCCACATCTAATAGTGAACCTGCCACCTGGTGACTGCCCTAAATGCAGATCAGTGGCGACCGACTGAAGGTTGCACCCTCCTTTTTCAACACCACGGTTATTCATAAATGCATCAAGGAATCAAATGCGGAATTTCTTGGGGGAATATTCGCAAAAGATTTGTTGGAAGTAAGAGTTTAAATGTTTAGATTGAATTGCATAATATCGCAGAGTGTAACTAGTGACCCACTCAAGCTTCGTAAGGGAACAATAGTTTCTTTGTAGCGAAAGGCCTCTTATGTCATTGGGCGTTCTCCCCCTGTGCATAGCTCAGTATGACAGCCGTCAGCTCCCTCCTTTCAACCTGTGTTATGTTCAAATCCATTCTGCCATTTCAATGAAACTACGGCAGCATAACATTTAGCTTGGGTTCGATTCCATTTAAGTGGTTAAAAAGTTATATGCGGCTCCATTGGGGTGCACCTGAAATTAGCTGCACTAATTCAGGGTGAGGACGCGAGTTTACTGAGCCAACGGACTTTCAAACCAAATATTCACTGCAAAAGATATTTTTATCGTTATAAGTTAATTGAGATCATTAATTATTATTTTGGAAAATACTACGTAATTAATATCAGAATATGGTTTCTAATTTCAAGCCTGATTTTATACCCTGGTAAAATCACATTTCAAGCACTGGGGTAAGTGGATCATTAGTCTGCCTTATTCTCCGCTGACACAGCCATTTGCATCGATTCTCACTTTCACCCCTGTTTAAAAAGTAATTCAAATGCTTCTGCAGGGATCAATCCAGGAACTACTGAAAACATAAATGCAGTGGTGAGGAGTGAAAACATGAAAATTATAAGATGACCGATGTGCTTGTCATCTATGTGGTGGGATAATTACGTACATTACTTCAAGTTTCCCATCTGTGCCACATCTGAAGGCCACCTACCTAAGTGAAATCACGCTATATATTTCGTTGCCAGTGTCTTTAACGGAGACGTTCCCCGAGGTCACTTACCTGGATGATTTATGGTGCTGACTATCCACACTCTCCTCAGCCTGTAGACCGGCTTCAACCACTTAATTCGACGATACTGTGCAAGTATATTGCTCTACTCAACTCCCGGTTAGAGGGCGTCATATTGTCTGCAACACTCAGTAACAAAGGAGGCAGAGAGCTGCTAATTTAATCACAAGGAAGATGGTTCTGGGGCCAACACTAACTCATATTTAACAGTTTTATTACCTTGGAACAATTTATTTACATTGGTACAAGCCTTAGCACTGAATACCATTCGCTTCCAGGCAACTACAAAACACAGAGTTCTTTGTTGCCGGCAGGATCCCTCACTGTTGTAGCACTGAACCTCCTGAGAGGAGGAAGGGCTCCTTCTCACCTCCAGGGCGCAGGTAGGGATCGTACTACGGATAGAGGGAGACACACTAGATTACTGTCGTGTCCAAGTAACTTACTTATTCAATGATCACTGCTCTAGGAAGCGTACCACCTCATGGTGCCTTCCCTCCTCCGTTTGGCAAGGGTCAGAGCTGTGCAACTATTAGTCTTTGCATTAAGACTAGTGGGGTCTAGTGTGATGAGACACTTCACTACTTCAAAGTGACCTCCACGTGCAGCCCAGTGTAATGGTGTGTAACCACCACTAGTCTTAACATTGAGACTAGTGTGGTCTAGTGTGGTGAGGTACATCATTACTTCAAGGTGACCTTCACATGCAATCACATGTAGTGGAGGGTAATCATCAATAGTCTTAACGCTGAGACTAGTGGGTTCTAGTGTGCTGAGGTACCTCACTATATGGAGGTGACCCCACTGAGCAGTTTGTACACGAGTAGTTCCTAGCAAGTCCCCAATAATACCTGCCTCCTCCAGCAGGTACATCACCACCTCCACGTGGCCCTGTATGGCTGACAAGGAAAGTGCAGGCACTCCTTGTCTGTGGGTACCAATGTTCACATCAATGTCACTCCTTCCAAAGGAGAGATAGTCCTCTCGACCTCGATTTTCTCCTTTCCTACCAGAGCATCCACAACATGCAGCTGTCCCCTTCTGCAGCATGGTTCAAATCGGTACGCTTCCAGTCCACACGGGGATTTCTTGCAAGAAGGAAATTCACCACATTGATATATCCCTGATCAGCGGCCCAATATAGAATTTGCTGAAGGATTTCGTGACCTGGTTCGTACTGGAAGACCAGTTCCCGCAACTGTGGACCTTCCTCTCTTTTCCGCCAATCCTCTCTCTCTGGAGAGGAAGATTCTCTCTCATCCCGCACGCCAGCTCTTTCTTCTCAACAACCTTCTCTCCATCCTTACATGCACTTTCCCTTTCCTCCTCTCTATTCTTACATGCTCTCTCCAACTCCTCTTCTCTCTCCTTACGCGCATTCTCCAAATCCTTTGCTTTCTTCTCAAACGCCTTTTACCTCTGTTCTATCACCATCTCCCTCTTTTTCAGCACATCTTCCCATGAACTAGCGCTGTTCTCTGTCTCCTTAGGGGTTCTCCCCAATTCTTCCACCACTCTAGTGTCATCTTTCGGCTGCAACTCCCTCCTCTCCACATGTTACGCCAGTGATCCGCAGAGTGTCGCACCGAGTCTGGAACACACAATAACATCACAAACTAACAGATAGTCCTCCTTAGAGCCGGTTTACATGGGATCATGTTAATGAAACTGGCCATCATGAGAATTACCTGAAAGGAAATTGATTAAGTTACGAAGTGCTGCAGACATGGCAACCCTATTACAATGTTCTAGAAACTTACTTCGTCAGCTGAGTGGCACAGTAGTCAGGTTGCCAACAAAGAAAGAAAGAAAGAATAAATTGCACGCTAAAAGGATGATTTAAACATTGAATTTATTTGCAACGTAGAGCCCTCACCTGCCACACATTTTATATTGAACTACCTGTATTTCTCAATGTTGACGGTTAAATGTTTTCTTCTAGGATTGTTACAACCTGTCAATTGTCTATGATGTGAATTTTTGGAGATTTCTTTACTGTGAGAGTAATTTATATTCTTCATTTTTAATTTTAGTTTTAATATTTTAAATTAAATATTCTATTATTCTGTGTTAGCTTTTTTGGCAGCTCAGTTTGTCTACGGAATAGTTCATCCTTTCAAATTAATAGCAACCCTCGATTCCCAATTCAAAGAAATTTAAACAACTATAATTAATGCCAGACTCAGCTTGAGGTCCTCTTACCGCTAATACCACGCTCGGAAGATAAGAGCTCATAAGACCCCTTTTTAGTCGTTTCGTACAGTAGTATTCCATCACCCTCCTGCCTATGTTATATCACTCAACCGAGAGTCGCAAGTTAGGAAGGGCATCCGTTTAGGAGGATAGAACCTCGAATTGGGGTAATACGTGAAAAAGGCCCCAGCACAGCCTCCACCGGGTTTGTGCCATAGGATCCCTTGTATACGCGTGCTTCTACTTAGTTGTGTCAGGCTACTCACTTTTATCTATCCTATCCGACCTTCCTTGGTTAACTCTTGTTCTTTTCCGACGCGCACGCTATTACGTTTACGAGGGCTAAGGAGTCCTTAATTTGCACGCCTTTCGTAGCTTTTGTCTTTCTGTGGCTGATACCTTGCGCGGTCGCTCCACTCCCCAAGACCTAAGGTCGCTTTTCAGCGTTAAGCCTCAATGAATAAAGCATATTGTGTATTAAGTCTTACACCATCTCCCCAGTACCATGTCAAGTCCTAAGAGGTTAATGCGAGGCCAACGCGACGTTAGGCCTGCAGGAGCATCGAATGTGAAGTGTACGTAGGGATTTCATTCCGTATTCGGGAATTCTGATAATAAGCGAAATCCTGCAGAGCTAAATTCCGGCACTACATTATTTTTTACCTATTATATTGGGTATTCAGTACAAAGATAGTTTAGGTCTTCCTGCGTGATTGTACCTAAGTTGCGAACTTGTAGAAAAAATGAACTTTGTATTCCATGTGTTAGAAAATACATCCAAACTAGTCAACTTGCACGAGCAGTTATTTTTTTGCTTATATGTGCGTCCTAGGTTCACCGTTTCTAGAATTTCAAAGATGCTTCCCAATATTACGCTCCCTATGAATAAAACATTTGTGTTACACCATATCCCTAGTCCTATGTGTAGCCATCAGCTTCCACAAATCTCAGCATCAAAGGCGAATCTCAAACTTGAGACTGTAACGCCCTTGTAAGGTTAAGCCTGGCGTCAAACGCATGGGTTAACCTAGCATAATTGACCATAATCACGTCAGCAATTAGGTCTTGGGATGTTAACGCGTGGGTGAAGCGGGGTGATGTACTGGTCATCCTCCTCAGTTGTACCCCTCGACCCCCAGAGTCTGTAGCTCCAGGATACTGCCCTTGAGGCGCTAGAGGTAGGATCCCTCGGTAAGTCCAATGGAAAAACCGACCCTGGAGGGTAAACAGATAAAGAAGAAGAAGGAATTAGGGAATTGCCTCAATAAGGCTCTGTGTATGCCTATTTACCCCTGTGTCCTAGCACAGCTCTCCCCTGAGTTAGCCCTCCCTGTCACCCTTACGACTGGCAGTACACCACTGATGCAATTCTATCCCTCCACCTCACCTCATGAAAATGAGGATCTGAGTGGAGTGACGTCATCATAGTAGCAAAGGATATAGTGACGTCACCGCGAACAAACTTTGACCTGTAGCTGAAGACTCCAAGTTCTCTCAAGTCAGGTGTCTTGCGTCATAACACACTGTCGCATTCCTTTACAACGCCAGATCGGAAAAAATACAACTTAGCTCGCAAAGTCATTCTTTTCTTTTCTACTGAAATGTACACGTCTCCACATTTACTGTAGTCAGTACATCTTCATCGTACACATATTTCAATCAGGGTGAGGATATTTGAAATGCAATTAAGCTCTTTAGTTTTTTAGTTTTTGTGAACTCCACGTTCAAATCCTTAGGAGTGGCATTTACTCTGCTCACCTAGGTTTGAAGTGCCCCCTACAAGAGTTAGCCAAGGAGGTTAAATAGACGACAGCTTAGCACACAACATGTCTAGACTCAAATAAATACTCCTAGTTCACCAATGCAGACACAACAACAGCACAGGTTGCTCGGCTCTTACTTAAGGCAAGGGTGCCCCTGGAGTAGGTTTACTCTTTTAGAATCCCACCGCATCAGAATAAAATGTCCTACAAGAGTTGGCTCAGGAGGTTAGATAGACAACAGCTTAGCACACAACATGTCTAGACTCAACTAAATACCCCTAGTTCACCAATGCAGGCACAACAACAGCACAGGTTGCTCGGCTCTTACTTAAGGCGAGGGTGCCCCTGGAGTAGGTTTACTCTTTTAAAATCCCACCACATACTAATAAAATGTCCTACAAGAGTTGGCCAAGGGGGTTAGATAGACAACAATTTAAAATACATCATGCCTGGACTCAGCTAAAGCCCCCAGTTCGCTAACCCATGCACTTTCAAGTCAGCCGTCTCTTTTAGTAGCCTCTTTCGACAGTATTCCATAAGATTACGGCATCCTATTGTCTGAAAGTGTCAGAGGACGTAACACGTGTCTAGTATCATAATCTCCAGAAATCCCTTCTACAGCTGTAGTATTGTATCCAAGGGACGAGCTAAACATTGGTATAAAAACTCCTACTTTCAGCTGGAAATATATCGCAGGCAATGTGCTTCAATGTGGTAGCAAACAGTTGTACTGAATTGTGGATTTGTGACAATTAGGCCTATATACTACAGAGTCCTTGCGGTTACCCCGATAAGTCTTAAACTTATTACCATATTATAAGTTCAATATTAATAGTTCATGGTGTAGGTTACTGTAGTCACGTACTTCAACAGACGAGTTCGGGATACAAGTTGCTACAGAATAGGTGTGGCCATCTCAAGAACATTCTGAGTTGCAGCCCTCTCTGTTAAAAGCCACTGCAGTGAGCTGAGAGTTTGATCAACGGCATTCTGTGGGGAAGAATTCCCAGACCACACTATCTTTTCATCGGTCTGTTTTCACATCAACTTTGCTGCATGGGAGTGTAAGCTGGGTGGATGTGGGGGTACAGTATTTATGAGATACAAGTAACAGACCTGAAAGTAGTGAGAATGACTGCTGGTACCATCAAGTGGAAACAATGGCAGGAGGATATTCGGAATGAGGGTAGTTCAATCCCAATTCGTACAGTACAGCTGCCGATTTTATGTGGCTTTCGTGGTGGGGTCATGTTTGTCGAGTGGCGAAGAATAATGTATACTGCAATAGAGTGTAAGAGAAGTACAGGGAGGACCAATACGACGATGGTAAGACTCAGTTCTTAACGAGATAAAGTTTAAAGCTATTAAAATTAATGAACCACAGAGGGTTGCAGACTGAACGCAGTAGACGTGACAGTTGGAAATTAAGAAGTACTTAAGACACACTTCCCGAGTCTTTGACAGTAATTTGTGTTTGTATCAAGCCTGTCCTTATTCCGAATATTCCTCCTTCCAAGATGCGCAGGGATGAAATGACGCCAGACGCCGCTAGCTGCAGGAAAAGATGGCCAATACACAGCTTGGTCACGTGTCACAGCTTGTCGCTTCCCTCTGAATACCTGATGTACTCAAACATGCGGAAGAAACAACTTCAGGAGAAAAGAATTAACAAGTAGATTTTGAGATAAAATAAACAACACTGAAATTACAAACAAGTTATAAACTTCAAAACTTGGCAGTATAACATGAAATGTGATCGCAGCGTGCCATTCCCCCAAAATACTCTCAAGATTTCACAAATTACCTTTACTTCGACGCCTGCCTTGCTGCTAACTTCACTTCGCTTGCTACTACGCTGCTAACTTTATACTGCCTCGCCGTACTGCTGCTACCTTCGCTGATTCCCCTCACTTCTCCAACCTGGGAACCTCTATGTCACTACAATATCAGCCGTCTATCATCTTATGATAAATGTGTTTTTGAACTTTCCACACTCGCCCTACAACAGATCAGCCCTCCGCTTCTACAAATCAGTTCAATTCTGACAGCGGTGTGGTTCTGCTTTCAGCGTATTTATGTTGACTTAACTTCTTTGCTATCTGGACTCTTGTTCAGCACGGCATGGGTGAAAAAAGGCTTGATATTTATATTTTGTTGTGAGTATTAAGTCCTCACAGTATGGCTTATTTACATTCATTTCAGCAGCTCCGTTAGCCAATCATCTACGAGTGTTTTTAATGCTATCTCGAAATTTATGAAGTTCCCAGAGAAGCACAGTGATTACAGGTGGTTAACGATCCTTTGCATTATTTTGGTTACGTAACTGCGTGTGGCCATGTGAAATATTTTTCTTTACTTATGCCATTTTCAACTACGCGGGACGGTTGCTTCTATTCATGTACCACCCTGAGTTCTCCTTTTTCTTTTTCCAATGATGGGGGTTCTTCCTTTTTAATGTCCGCCACTTCTTGTTATTGTTTATCTGAGATTTGGTGTCAGGATTACTTTCTTAAGGTAACTTTCACTGTTGTTATCTTTGCGACCATTCAAGTAATATGCGGCTGGTACAGTGCTCCTTGGTTAGTGATTCGTTTTATGAATGTTATTCCGTGTTGCTCTCTGAACTTGGTACTCTGAATTGTGTATTTAATTCTTAGCATTAATACGTGTTGTACGTTGAGTTGTTTGAAATATTTTTCTACTCTCTTTTGTCAATAATGTACTTTCCTGCGAAAATCTCTGAATGCCGAAATGCTTCCACGAACCTAGTTAATTCCTATTATCATTGCTCTTTGTCGGTTGGACATTAGTTTTTGTATAGATGTTCGTTAGTATTATTATCATTATAGCCAAGTCTATTAAACATTTGATACCTAACCTAACGCATAACAACCAGAACACGTACATATGTAGCTTGGTACAGCACGTGTTAACTTCAAAACGGTCCTTTGGTGATTGTTCAGTTCCCCAGACGTCACGCCTGTAGATGGCCACACATGGGCATACTGAAAGAATTTGTTTTCCAGTCAAGACGACTCTATCTAGATAGGTACATGCATTACAAGAGAAAACTGTCTGCTGAAACCAGTATTTACAAATATGTTCGACGATCTACAGCAATCTTATGATCAATGCATGACGCATTAGGCCACACTTTTGACAGACTTGCACAGCAAAGTGCATACCAGTTCGTGCCAGTGCTTCAAAATTAACACACTGCGCACTGCTTATGCAAACATATGAGGAAAAGGAATAAGCGAAGCAGACATCCAACGAACATTTACGGGCGTTTTTACAATTCTCTACATGTCTTTAGTGGTAAGCTCCCATAGCCAGGATCTCAACTAGATTTTTCTAATTATCATGCTTTTCGGTGTTCCTGTTAATCTTCATACATCAACAGCGATTGCACTCAGACCGGCTACTTCATGCCAGGGAAAGGCTGAGCATTGTAAGCTTCAGTTTGTACCAATGAAATCATGTGATTCCTACGGGAGAATATGAGGCATGTGGAGACAATTGCTCATGGATATCTATGATCCAAAATGCTCCCTCTGTTTTCCCATGTAAGCTATCTTGTATATGGCAAATATTTCCAGGTATTGGGGAGACTCACTTCACTTCACAACAAGCCTAATTTCTTATTAAAATCTCTTAAATTATCATTATGAAGGATGCACACTGGTACCAGTCATGCTTAAGGGAGAGTGTTTGCATATAAACCTGAACTTAAGGGTACATGTCTGTGAAGGACCATAATTTTAACTACAAATCACACACAAGATATCACCAGTAGTTTGCTTCATATACACCCGAAATTCACTGTACAAGTGGAATTAACCTTTTAGAGCCATAAAACAAAAAAGAAAGTTAGTTAGTCTAGTATTTTAATAATTAGCCTACTTTATCCTTTGTATGTAATTTACTTTTTGGGAGTGTAGACAGTTTTTAGGTACCTTTATCTCTGAAAATTATCAATAAAATCCACCATTTTTAACTGTATACAGAGAATGTGTGCATAAAGTAGTCTACTACGGAGAACATTCTGAAAGAAATGAATTAGCAGCATTAATTAAAACTTGGTACATAAAAATACAGCAATTTTTTGTTGGGTGTAGCTGAAGTCAAGTCCTATCTCTTAAAGATAGGTCCATGATTGTAGTCTACTTTTCTTCAATTATCGTACTGATTCATGTACGAAGTTTCAGCCTTCTAGCTTGAGTAGTTTTTGGTCTATTAAATTAAATATGTCGGAAAACTAAACTTTCGGGAAATTGAACTTAAAGTTTAACTTTGCTTTTAATGAACGTTGTGGCGTAACCTGATGTGTTTAATGCATTCCAGCCCCATAATTATCCTGGCTCAGAAGTTCTTCATCCTCTTTCTTCCTCTTGATATTCCTTTCTCTGGTTCTTGCCTCCTTGGAAGTCACCTTGAACATTCTCTCTGTCTCGGGAACTATTCTGTCAATAGCAGTGAGGAGGTAGAGGAAGATCCATAATTGCACAGAAAGTTTGTGTTGCTTTATACCCTTTGCCTATACAGCGCATACCATAGGCTAGTCTTGTGTTCATATTATAAAGCCTCTTGTTATTTACCCCTGAGGTATATACAGATTCCTCATGACCACAGACACTGCACATAATGATAAGTTTTGAGACTAAACTCTTTCTACTATTTACATCTTCAAGCAGTTCAATACTACTTTCACTTTCACAAAATTTACAATTTAAACATTTGTTCAGTAAACTGCACAAAACACTCAGTTCCATTATCACAGACGCAGGATTTATGTTTGAAATATTTTCTTCACTAAAGTTACTGCTGTATGAGTCGTCCAAATATTTCAGTTTATTTTTTGAAGAACTTGATTGCACCTTAACCTCACTCTCACCAGAACCATTACTGGTATTGATTTGTGTTTCTTGCTCTTTAGATGTAAATCTATTTCCGTAGAACTTGCGCCTGCTGGCACCAAATTTCCTTGTCCTCGGCATATCTATGGAAATATTTGCTACTTATATTTTAAGAAAAACTGTTGTGATCAACACTATAGTTTATTTATTACTGATGTAGAGAAAGACGAACATCGTGCAGGTTAACCAACTTTTGAAAGTTAAATTTACTATTGTTGCATGGGAATTACCTTTACTGCCCCAAAGTGACTTGTTCAGGAAATATTATGAAGTTTAAATACATTTGACATGTAAAGGGGCGTGGCAGAGTTCTGCAGATATTTAAGATTGCTGCTGTAAAAGGTCCTAAATCATTAATAATATATACTTATTTTATATGGCAGGATTCAGGAAAGACTGGAGGATAGTATGAGCATTTTTTGAATTTTATAAAAAAAATCGCGTACATGTTCCCTTAAAATACTAACTACGATTACAAGTAAATAATACATAACAATAGTACGATATAGACAGGGAGAATATTTGAGTGATATATGTAACATAAATATTACATACTTTCGTGATTTGCCTTGGTTGTGGCAGTGAATTTACAGACGAAGAGGTGACAACACAATGAATTATGTTACATTTTATACGAGTTTATTGAGCTGAGTTTTAAAAACTGACCATGTACGTCACAAAAATTTACTGTAAATTTATTTATACCTATTTCCTTATTTTAATTACACTTGTGATACTTCATGAAAGGTGATATTTAATAGTTACAGTAAATTAAGTGAAAACTATAATCAATTCATTACATGAATTAGAACAAAATGTAAGTCATACTTCCTGCAGTGTTTTACCTTAATTACTGTATCTTAATCTCCCTCTTTGAAGCAACTGACAACAGCCCCACATTAAACCTTTGACGCCGACCTCCATACGAGGTATAGATACCTGAAGGCCCAACATCATTTTGTTGTTGCTCTTAAAGTAATAAATGTTGTAGAGATGGAAATGGTATATATTTGACTGTAAAGATCTCTACCTTCTTTGTATGTATGAAACATCCCAAATCAGTGTTTCTGTCTTTCTCTCTGAAGTGTTTGAAATAGTCTGATCCCTATCCGCTTGAGAGCACGAAGTAGAATCTAGCAGATGTACGTTTCATTACGGGATGTTTCCTCACGTAGATTGATAGTAGAAATCGCAATCTCTTCACTGATTATGAATGTTGACATTATCTGGTGAATTCATATACCGTAATTCTTTCAGTGCCTAGAAATCTCCTACGACTCGTAATTTCTTGAGAAGAAATACATATATAGATTAACCACCCAATGAATTACTAAGTCAATACGGCCAATATAAGCTGATTACTTATCATCATATTTAATTGACACACTGTCAGTTTGAAATAACATTGCGATACGCAGAAGGATGGCGCGGTGCAGTTTGAATGAAGGAGAAGTAATTAAGTTTTAATAAATCAAACGATAACAGCACTACACCAGACTAAACTGAGTGAAGCGAGAATAAAAGAAATGGGAGTGCACGGTACGCGCGGCCAAGTAATGGACGACGAAACACGCCGAAGTATACGCCCTCTTTCTCTTGAACTATTCGACCCATTAACCACGGATTGGTGCCAAATACATCTTTGAAGTATTGTTCTCAGTGTTCTTCCACTCAAGTTACCTAGACAACGATTACCGTAGTTTTCACTGCATTGTGATATAACCTAGGCAAATACAACAACGTCACTTTCACTCTGTACAAATGCGGAAGGTCCCTTCTCGATTACTAAACTATCAAGGTAAATACAATTAATGTAAACTACATAATTTTCAGATTCTTCTGTAAACATATGAAAATAATCTGGACTAAACTATATAAACTTCATGATCAATATTGATAGTGCTGAACTGTGCAAAGCATAAGCCTTTGTTTTTCCTCTTATTCAATACCTTATTCAACTTCCTGAGGGATTACAAATTCATGTCCAGTTTACTTGAAAGAACAGGCATGCTTCGGTCCTTCTTTAGGGATATTTGAGGTACAGCTTGTATTGTACTGGGTTCAATACTATCTAGACATACGGTACAGTGGTATAAAAATCCACAATTATGATACACTAGGTCCTACATATTAACATTCACAAATAGTGGAACAAGTATTTTTAATAAAACAAAAATCGCGTTTGGATAACAATCGTCTGATGTTGCCCAACTAATTCTAAATTGAGTCTGATAGCCATGAACAGATTAAACGCAAACTTAGCCATATATTAATACTTTTCTTACAGGCGGAATCATTATCATTGACAGTGCTCTATTAACTTGGATGAAACCTCCTCCATTATTCTGACGCTTTTAACCTTCAGAACGAGCATCAAGAATTGTCTACACGCACTCAAAAAGTTGTTTATCAATAAAACCAAGAATGCATGCAAGATAAAAGTATAGTTCTTCTCAAACAACCGTTCTGAAAAAACTGAATTTACTGTGAGAATACACAACAATTTAATATAATTTTGGCATGATGATCATATCATTTTAACATTTTTAACGAGAGGTACACCTCAACACCGCTCATTCAGAATAAGTGCCATAAGGAACTCCTCTATCGACCAAAAGGTGAAATTCATACTACATGAAGTTGGAACTTTAATCAGAAGATGTCACTACTGAAGTTTTTGAGTAACTGTGTTGTGGTGAAGTTTCCTAAACTGATTGAATTTCTCCTTGGTTTGTTTTGCTCTACATCAAGAAGTTTGGACATTTTTCCACAGATGACTCTACCAAAAATACTATGGTCATGCACTCCGGTGCAAGGTGGAAGCGCTTATAACTTAAAGAAATTTCGTATTTCTAGATTTTCATAACGAAATCTTTGTTCATTTACTTTTGGGTTGGCAACACTTCTTTATCTTTCCGCCAGTTTTGAATATGGCCAAACATTAATTTTTGTAATTTATTTTCAACCAATCCCCCATTTCTTGTTCACTTTGATTTAGCCAATAAAAATTGAGAGGGTGTGTCCGGATTAGTCCTGAATTCTCTCGAACCTTCACTGAGGGCATGTGAGTTGCGGTTTTCCGAGTTTCTTTTTCTATTGATCGCCGTCTTTCTGCGTGTGTGTGTTAAGGCAGGAGGCGGGGCGCCTCTTTCTTCGGCAGGCAGCATATAAACTGGGTAATGACCACATAAATTCAATCTTTCTTGCCGTTTCCGCATACTTATCCGAGGGGAAGGTCCGCATTTCTAAGTATGTAATCGTTTTAATGTAACCTTCTTCCTTTTTATGTAAAATATCATAAAATCTTTAACTGTAAATCGGCGATAGAGAGCGAGCTACCTTCTCGAGCTCCCCTTCATCTTGGTTTGAGGTGACGACGATTTAGTAACTGTTTTTTTCTGTAATGTATTAAAGTGATTTCCATGCGAGCCACCTTAGTAGTTTGGGACTAGCCCCAGTTTCATCGGCCGGGAGCCTTGTAGGTTTTAATTTCTCATTATCTGGGCCGTTTATCTAACCTGTTCTTTTTTCGCAAAGGCCCAGTAGGTTGGATACTAGATACCCCTGTGTAAAATTATTTCCATTTGTAATTCGTGCCTTGTGAGGCAGATTGTGATGTGATGTTATGTTGCCTTGAGTGGGGTGTAAGAAATTGAGAGCATGTAAGCTCTTTTCAAAGTATTGTAATAGTGAAGGGTGCCTCTGGAAGGCTAAATAATTTAATTTAGGGAGCAACTGCTCTTGAATTGGGAGATTTATGCCCTTAACTAAATTATTCCTCATTTTGAATTGTAAATTTTGTAAACTTGAGCTTGTAGATCAGAAACTGTAAATCGACGGCTTGAAGCCCAAACTTGTTAAATTCATTATTCTTGGGGTGTTCCACCCTTATTTGGTAATGTACCTGAGATACCATTGTTAATCTCACCAAGCGAAAATTTGTTAAATTTGTTAATTTTGAAGAAATACAACCCTCATTTCAAGTTTTAAATTAATTTTGATGTTGTAGATAGACCCATTCACCCCAGCACCTTCTTTAACCTCTTTCTGCTCCACGGGTATCCCAGTAACAAAAGGTATGAAATTTAATGAGGCCACAAAACCTTACAGACTTACCTTACCTTCCTTCCAAGGTTCACGGAGAAGAAATTTTGCAACTAGCTGCAGGAAGTGATGGCCGATACACAGCCAGATCACGTGTCACAGAGCTCTCGCAATAACTGTTGCATTCACAAGTACGTAGAGCTGTGTTCAACCCTATAAGGTGAACGTGTGGAAAGAAATTACAAACAAGCTATGAACATCAAGATTTGTCATTGTAACATGAAAGGTGTCCACGGGGTCACATGTCTGTGTGCCTTGGTACAGCACGTGTTACCTCACCATGGTCCTTTGTTCGTTACTCCGGATCTCACACCTGTAGACACCTACATATGGGACGTGCTGAAAGAGTCAGACGACTCTGTCTAGGAATGCACATGGATTACGAGAGAAGACTTTCTGCAGCAAACCTTTAGCCCTTTTGCCCATTAGCCCTTTAGCCTATTAGCCCTACAAGGAATGTGCGGTAACCTAATCTTTTTAGAACAAAGGTATCCCCTGACATGTTCTAAACACATGTTGTATCGAGTACAGTGCTCTATTTTGGTCTTGATCACTTATTTAGTGTTCTAAACACTTCAATCAATGTTCCGATCACATGGTAAGGTTAACGGCATAGAGTGCAGTGTTCGATTCTAGTCATGTTATGTTTCTTTAGTGATTTGCAAGTCTAAACATGCATAATGACGTCATCACTTCATAACGTGCTTACTCTAGCTATTCCGATGCAGGTTTAAACTTGTTCGATAGAACTATGTCTTGACATACGAGGAGGCCTTAACAGCTTATGTATAGCCGCTATTGTCTAAAGATAGCTACTGTGAAGAAAAAGCACGTCAAATTTTTCAAATTGCCCGCCACCACATTTCAAAGGTATGAGGTTTAGTGCTGTAAAAATACCTGCACGATGCAAAGCTAGCTTTCTTCATCAGAGCAGCCACCATCTTGTGAGCACCTCTAGGCCGTATCATAAGGAGTTGTGTATAGTCACCGTCTTGTCGCTGTTACCTTGCGCAAGCACTCCTAGGGCGTCTCATAAGTGCAACAGCCATCTTGTGCAAGCGCTCTTAAGCTGTCTCATAAGAAGCTATGTATAGCCGCCATCTTGTAGAATTAGATACCTGCCAATGCCAAAGGGCCTAAGTAGGGATCGAACCGTCGATCTCATTATTAGACAATGTTTTTCTTATGCTATCGTGTTCCTGATACTGCACACCTAGGTATCAGGTGGAAAAATTTTATCCGTTTTGCTCTACGATGCACCGTTTTCGAGATATTTAACATTTTGCATTTAAGCCCCAAATTTAATGAATCGAACCTGCACGGCACGTTATACTCTCTACCATAGCTAGACCTGATCATGTTACGAAGACTTGCTTCAATAAAGCTAAAACAGAGCGAATGCCAAAGGGCGTAAGTAGGAACCGAACCGTTGATCTCATCATTAGACTATGTTTTTCTTATGGTATCATGTTCCTCGTACTGCGAACCGGGGTATAGGGCAGAAAAATTTTGTCCGTTTTGCTCTACGATGCACCGTTTTCGAGATATTTAACATTTTGCATTTAAGCTCCAAATTTAATGAATCGAACTAGCATGGCACGTTAGCCTCTAAGCTAGCTTTCTTCATAAGAGCAGCAGCCATCTTGCGCAAGCACCCTTAAGGCGTCTCATAAGGAGTCGTGTATAGCCGCCATCTTGCGTCCGCCATCTTGCGCAAGCATCCTTAGGCCGTCTCTAGTCATTTTGTGCAAGGACCCTTAAGCCGCCTCATAAGAGCAACCGCCATCTTGCGCAAGCATCCCTAGGGAGTCTCATAAGGAGCCTTGTATAACCGCCATCTTGTGCAAGCATCCCAAGGGTGTCTCATAAGAACCTATGTATAGCGGCCATCTTGCATAAGCACCTTTAAGGAGTCATGTATAGCCACCATCTTGTGCAATTAGCGTCGAGAGATGGCTGCTGTAGAATTTTTCTTTTTAAATTATCCGCCACCATATTTCAACTAAAGTGTGTAGCACTGAGGTTTGCGATGTAAGATGGCGGATGACAGCTAACAAAAAGCGCGTGAGTTTGTTTACTAAACAAGAGCACGTGGAATTTTTCAATTTGTCGCCACCACATTTCAAAGGTATCTAGCTAAAGATGGCAGCACGGTGCTCTCTTGATTAAAGATGGCGGATGACAGCTAACAGAACTTTTCAAATTGCCCGCTACTACATGTCATAAAGAGGGCAGCACGGTGCTCTGTAGATTAAAGATGGCGGATGACAGCTGACGAAATTGCCCGCATGATAGCAGCACAGTGCTCTATTGATTAAAGATGGCGGATGATACCTTTCAAAAAAGCACGTGGCTTTGTTTCCAAACAAGAGCACATAGAATTTTTCAAATTGCCGCCACCACATTTCAAAGGTATCTAGCTAAAAAGTGCAGCACTGAGGTTTGTGATGCAAGATGGCGGATGACAGCTGTCAGAAAAAAGCACGTGAGTTTGTTCCCGAACAAGAGCACGTGGAATTTGCCACCGCCACAAAGAGGCAGCACGGTGTTTAAAGATGGCTGCCGTCACGTGGAATTGCCTGCCACCACATTTGAAAGGTACCTAGCCAAAGTGGGCAGCACGGTGCTCAAAGATGGCTGCTGAAAAAAAGCATTTTTCAAATTATCCGCCACCACATTTAGCTAAAGAGGGCAGCACTGTGCTCTATAGATTAAAGATGGCGGATGGCAGCTGTCAAATAAGCATGTGGCATTGTTACCAAACAAGAGCACGTGGAATTTTTCAAATTGCCGCCACCACATTTCAACTAGAGAGTGCAGCACGGTGCTCTCTTGATTAAACATGGCGAATGGTAGCTGTCAAATAGGCATGTAGCATTGTTTCCAAACAAGAGCACGTGGAATTTTTCAAATTGCCGCCACCACATTTCAACTAGAGAGTGCAGCACGATGCTCTCTTGATTAAAAGTATGCGGATGGTAGCTGTCAAAAATGCACGTGGCTTTGTTTCCAAACAAGAGCATGTGAAATTTTTCAAATTGCCGCCACCACATAGAGTTCAGCCCTGTGCTCTCTTGATTAAAGATAGCTGCTGTCACGTGGAATTGCCTGTCACCAGAGTGCAGCACGGTGCTCTGTCGATTAAAGATGGCTGCTATCAAAAAGCATTTTTCAAATTATCCGCCAACACATTTCAAAGGTAAGTAGCTAAAGAGGGCAGCACTGTGCTCTGTTGATAAAAGATGGCGGATATCAGCTGTCAAAAAGCACGTGGATTTGTTTACCGATTCAAATCTCGAGCTAGTTAGGTTAAGTTGGTACCACTAAGATTTAGGCCCGTCCAGATGGTAACGCTGAAGTTAGCAATGCGTTGTTGTCGACGATAGCTGTCAAAAAGCACGTGGTTGTCAAAAAAGCACGTGGCTTTGTTTACCGATTCAAATCTCGCGCTAGTTAGGTTAAGTTAGTACTACTGAGGTTTAGGCCCGTCAAGATGGCAGCAGTGAGGTTAGCGATGCGTTGTTGCCGATGACAGCTGTCAAAAAGCACGTGGATTTGTTTACAAATTCAAATCTCGCGCCAAAATTCAAATTTCCCGCCAAAATTCAAATTTCCTGCCAAAATTCAAATTTCACGCGAAAGGCGGAGGGGCCCCTGGGAGCCCGGAGGAGGAGGCGCCCGAACCATCCAATTATACTACTTGTGACTATACTGACCAATGTCACCTGCAGGTGGTACACCTGTATTTTTTTGCTTAACACTTTTCATCTATATTTTTGTTTTGCATTGTTTTTCGTACTGTAGCTAACGAAATCTAAAAGGAAATACATAGATGTATTTCGTACATTCTGTTTGGGCTTTGACGGGTTAACATGGTGAGGGTGTGTGTGTTTGTTAACTATCGCAGACTCAACGAGTGTACCATACCTCACACCGATGACTTCAGTTACATTCTTCAAGATAAAACAGTGCTTTTTAAATTAGACATTTGACAAGCCTTCTGCCAGACATACTTAGCAGATGAAGATAAAGAAATGTCAGCCGTAATCACCCTTTTGGACTATTTCAATTCAACTACAATCCGTATGGGCTTAAAAGAAATCACTTTTATTGTAATGTTTTGAGAAGATTGAGAACGAATATGGTTGGGATGATGTAAAAATAAGGGAGTGTTTTGGTTTAAAATATTACTTTAAAAATTCAGATTTTTTTCTAGAATTCTTCTTTCAGACTAAAAACATATTGATATTTTGTGTAATACGATTGCGACGCAGAGTGCCAAAGCAGTTACCATGTCTAAAGCATTGCCACGTTTTGAATCAGCTGTTTCAGAAATAAGAGAAAACAATGAAAGGTATCAGGTAGATGAAAATGAATGTTCTACCCCAGCAACAAAAAGCTCTAAATACAGTTCTGGTTTAAATCTGATTGTAGATGCCAACTAGTGATCAACCAAATGAAAGACCTATTAAAACAGTCTCGTATATTAAGTAGTTTCGAAATTTTGTTCCGAAAAGTTTGATAAGATCAGAGAAATTTTCCCAGCGAATTTAGTCAAGACTTTTTCATTAAGATGCAGTCAAATTATTAACCAAGATAACTTGAGAAATGAACTTTCAATGATTTATCGCAATGATAATTTAAGGATGTTTCCTTCTGTCTGTAATTTGTTCACATTCTTCATGAATCATTCCTCCGAAGAATCGTTCTCTGAGGTACACAAAACTCAATTGCACGAACTACGCCAGTTTCAACAGTGAAAGAAGAGCGAAGTTTCAGCACATTAAGAAGAGTCAATAATTGTCTTTGAATAATATGGGTCAAAACAGACTGAATTCACTCAGTGTTTGTTCAGTTCATAAGTAGGAAAGTGATGAAATGCCCAACTTCAACAACAGAGTCATTGAAATGTTTGCCAGTGCTCAACCACTGTATAAGCAATGTGCCACTTGGTGAGTTCACTTCTATGTCTTCATTATTAACTATTTAGTGTATATATTTAGGCCGATATATTTTGCTATACGTACGCTCCTTTGGAGTTTTTGTGGTACAGTATAGGTACCCATGTTTCAAAAATACCTGCCTCAATCCCATTTCCATGGCCGAAAACTGTATATCGGGCCCTACTGGCAGAATTGATCACGAGCCGCCACTGTATGCATTCAGGTCTGATAATATTGTAATTGGTCTTGGTTCACGCTCGGTGACTGGGTGTTTGTGTTTGACGCAGAATTTTTCTCTTCATATTTACGCAACACTACCCAAACGCAGTAGGGATTACATCCCATCATGTAGGCTTGACGCCGGGAAGAGCATCAGGTCGTAAAACAGAGTCAAATTCACATGTGCGACACATCTCGCACCCACTGGTGAGGTAGAACACAACAGATCCATGTCAAGGTTACTGTACCGGAGATACACCTGCACCAGCGCCTTGTAGAAGGATATCTAGATCATGAAACTTCTGAAACTCATTTTGGAAATGTTGTGGAACATTTCTCGACAGATGTCACCATGATCATGTTGCGCTTCTGGGGTGGAGATGAACTACTATATTTCGAATAAATTTTGTGTGTTTTTTCCTGAATTTGAATATTTATTGTTTGTTTTTGATGTTCAAAAGTTATCAACACTTCTATCTCTTCCCACCAACGCAAGATGTGGTGCTCCTGGGAACGAAACACATGGTGTTCCTCACATAGTTGTACAAATCTCAGGGACCCGTACTACCCCGTGGTGTTACTCTGATAGTGGTACTAATCACAGGGACCCGTACTATCCCGTGGTATTCCTCACATAGTGGGTACTAATGACCGGTAAAACTTAGACCCGTGGTGTTCCTCGGAACGGAAACGCATGGTGTTCGTCAAATAGTTGTGTAAGCCTCATGGAACCGTACTATCTCGTGGTTTTCCTCAGATAGTGAGGTAAAACCAGAGACCCGTGGTGTTCCTCAGAACGCAATCCCGTGGTGTTCCTCATATATGTAGTTGTAGTAATGGCTGGTAAAACCTAGACTTGTGGTGTTTCTCGGAACTCAAGCCGTGGTGTTCCTCATACTGTGGTACTAATCACAGGGACCCGCAATATCGCGTTGTGTTCCTCACAAATTTGTACATATCTCTGGGACCCGTACTATCCCGTGGTGTTCATCACAAAGTTGTACAAGTCTCTGGGACTCGCACTATCCTGTGGTGTTCCTCGGAACGCAAACCTATGGTTTCCAAAACCAGATGCTGAAACACCCAGGCGAGGTAAGCTTCATTTATCTCCCTGGGATCCTCAAACCGAACCCAGGCAAAGGGTTAGCCTCCGTCATTGTGGCGGGTATTATACATGGGTACTGTAAACCCACAGTGATACTCCAACAGACCCATGGTATTCCTCAGTTTGTGGTACTAATCACAAGGATAGTGGAACTAAGCACAAGTAATTTGGTTCAAAATTCAGCATCCCTTGGTCTCGTCTTCCACGCACAGAGATCTGTGTGTTTGGTCCGCGAGAGCTATATTATTTCGCTCATGTCGATTGGAGAGCCAGGTAAGAACCACCTACACGCCATCTGGGACGCAGCACGTGGGAGTAACACCTCTCCCCATGCTACGACAGCGTAGTAGATTCGTGGATAACCTTCCGTTACTTGATGTCGTGTATCCCCCCTACCTTACCGCTCTTACAACTGCCAATAGCTGCCATACAGAAAACCCGCATAAGATGACTTGACTCTAATTCTTCTGACCGTAAAATTTTGTTGGTGAGGTTTACCATTTTCCACGAGCTGGTGGGCAATCTGTTTAGCTGTTACATTCGCATGACCCTCTCTAGATGGTGGGTTACAACTCATACGTTTAACAAACCCCCAGCCTTTCTGGCTACTCTTCCTTAGATCAGTCTCCCACATAGCTCCTGTTATTCGATATCGCTTTTAAGAAATCTTCTCCAGCTTGGACGGTATCGGATCTCAAAGGATCGTTGTCAAGGAGATCACGGTAGTTTCTCAATATTTCAGTAGTTTCTCTATATAGTGTTCACCGTCAGCAAATTGAGATTCGAGAAAAATCTTCACGATATTTGCATAATCATCACATGATTGAGGAAAAAGCTCTATATTCAGAATGTTCTCTTGCAGTGAAATAGTGCATTTTCCCCAATCAGCTTTCTTAAAAAGGCATCATCTTCGAAAAGGAACTCAGATTCTAACGATTTAAAGGTAAGATATATTGAACTAAGACGAGGCCGCAGAACGAGTTGCAAATAGAGGATTGTGGTGGCGTTTTGTAAATTCAAAGAGGGTCGCAGACTGAACGCTGAAAGGCATAAACGTCTGTAATGAAGATGTATGTATGTATGAAAAGGAACTGTCTGCGGTCAGATTGCAGCATGTATCTGGCATATAACAGGACGATGAGGGATTGTTTGCCTCACTGATTTCGCTGAAAACCGAGATATGTGTTTGCTTACGCAGATACTGAAATTTAATATCTGGATAATATCCATCCTCCATCTCGCACTGTTGAATGATACTCGAAGTGTGTTATCATGCTGTAGAATTAAATTGCACGAATCTGTCCATTCTACGCCAGCCTCTCTTTCGTCGGTACCTGGGTAGCCCCATGTTGTATTATGACTGTTGATGTCACCAACCACAAACTTCACATATTGATGCTGGTAAGCTCCACAAGTGTAAATATAGTACCTGGTGGCTTATTAATTGAGCTCTACTTAATTTAATTTCGTGTGGCTATTTCTAGCCGAGTGCAGCCCTTGTAAGGCAGACCCTCCGATGAGGGTGGGCGGCATCTGCCATGTGTAGGTAACTGCGTGTTATTGTGGTGGAGGATAGTGCTATGTGTGGTGTGTGAGTTGCAGGGATGTTGGGGACAGCACAAACACCCAGCCCCCGGGCCATTGGAATTAACCAATGAAGGTTAAAAACCCCGATCCGGCCGGGAATCGAACCCGGGACCCTCTGAACCGAAGGCCAGTACGCTGACCATTCAGCCAACGAGTCGGACAGTGAGCTCTACTGTGAGAGTCTCAATGTCAGCATGGGAGATGATCTGGATTTTGGATAGCACAGAAGGTGTTCAACCACTAAACGCATGACCTTGATTTTTGGACGGCGAAGATTCTAGTCATGGCGAGCTTCCTGAATGCATATTATTAGAGTGTCGAGTAAATTGTAAGGCTACATATTTTGTGCCGTCTCTCAGATTCTTAGAATTAAGTGAATAATAGAAATAAAATAATCAAAGTGCAAAATATTATTATGAAAACTTGCGTAAAATAAACCAGCAAACCCATACATACAGAGGACGACGGTGAGCAGAAAATGGGAGCTGATAAGAGTTAAATACTGTATAGTCTGTGTATTCCAGTAAATTCTACAACGTAGTCCGGTGTATTTTGCTATGTGTAGGGCTGATTTGACCTTGTAATATTTTAGTGGAAGTTTATCACAGTTTCAGCTATTAATTTTTGTGCTGAGAAGACACAAGTAGAAATTTACGGTGCTTGCGTTTGTTAGAAGTGTCACTGTGTAATATCCGATATTTAGTCTTATTTTTCTTCAGTATGGGACGTTAGATTGAGGGAATTTCTCATATTTTTGTTCAGACGTAATGAGGAAAATGTTTGCAGTATAGCAGTGAAATTTAGAGGAATTGTAAGTATGTTAATTTGTGAGATTTCATGTCCACAGTCGTAGAATCAGTTGTGCATGTAAAATGGAAAGTTCTGATCAACTTCTAATTTATAAAGGTCAGTAATTACACTATTTATTTATTTATTTTTCGTGTGGCTACACCACTAAAACAAATAATATTTACAAATATTATCTCATACTAATAACAATAATTGATTTCATCACGCTAATAACTTGAAGACAGGGGAGAGTTTAATTTTAATCTATCTCAGCAGTATAACTAAGATATTTAGCATCTGAGGTTGCCTCAAGACATTTTCTGTGAAGCTAGTTGATCATAAAATTCATATCAAATGCTCGGCCTTCAAAAAAGGTCTCATTATTTTATCCAACAGTAGGCAGAAATGAATTCAGTCCTTGAAAAATTTCATGCAATTGCAACTAAAACGAACCTAAGACTCAAAGTGGAAAACCCAATACATGGAAGGATCTATTCGATAATTACACAAAGAAAATCTGGTAACGCAGTTTGGCAAAATTACTCAGGTAAATAATTCCAAATACTTGGAGAAGTCATCCAACCATCTGCATTAAATCATGAAGCAAACAGAGAGAGATTTATATATTACAAGTAGGCCATAGAATCACATGGAAAAGGTGCGACAAAAAATCAGGATCCCGGAACGCTAAATGAAAACATTATAACACCGTAATTAAGGCTCAAACATTACACATGTCAGAAAGCTTGATCAGAGGAGAAAGAACATTATCTAAAATGATCGAAAAACAAGAAGGAGAAGTCCTCAGGGAAAGCATGGCCCAGTATGCATAGGAGTGTGGATGGATAGGAGGTCTCCGGAATTATATCAACATACTGAGAAAATATCAGATACAATATTTGCAAAAGGTGATTTAAGTTTGATTGCCATATTCAAAGAATAGATGATGAAAGATGCACTAAAATATATTTAATAATGCCTCCTCGCTAAAAGTCAGAATAACAGGATAATCGCAATTGACAAAGACCTTCAAAAATTCAACATACCAGATGGAATTATATGGGACATGCGTAGCTTTAGAACGTTGGTGAGCATACATCATTTTGCTGAAAACCCAAGATTAGAACACAGTTAAACAGAAGGAAGAACAGATGATAAACACAAAGAGAGAAGAAACTCTGGCAGGAGATAACATTTTGAAATAATAATAATAAGTAATGGAATGAGTAATAGTTACAATCCACGTGGTATCCTATATTTTTGAAGGGTCAGTTTGCAATACATTTATCAGGAGGTGATAGCTCGGGGTTTGAAGTCTATGTTGAAGTCAGTGTCATATGTGTCTGGAGTATTATATTTCCAAGTGAATTGAGAAACTTCGTAACTGTCCATAACTGTTGGTGGTAGATAAGTTCTATTTGTCCATGTAGTTAGGAAACCCTGCGACTCAGTTTGTGAGACAAGCTCCTAGTAGATACTCCAGAGGTAATAGTGTAGATAATGCCGAGGTTTCTTTGTAAAAATGCTCGAGGGAAAATCATCAGGACAGAGTGTTTTGAAATAGGGTAAGGTCCATTTTTTAACATTGAATAGGTTCCTATATCCAGAGGGATTCTTTGTTCATCCAATAACTCCATTAGTACAAGTGAAATGCATATCATATTCCACAGATACCACTAGACTTGAAATCATTCGTGATGGCAATAATGTTGACCGATATATTCTGATAATACAAGGATTTGGACGAAGATTTGTGCTGTAGTAAAAGGCCGTCCGTGGCGAGATCTGTTTGCTCACTTGTAACCCAGTGGAGAGCGGCAGGTATAAACCTGTTTGACGAGATAACAGGTGTTCACATTTATATGAGGCGGAACCGCTTTGGAAATAGAGGGCCATGTTACAACTTTATTGATGTTAGAATAAATGGGGAGTAATTTGAATTTCAATTCTACTGCATAGGCAAATGATAGAGTGGATTCTCAGTAACATTCCCGAACACTTGACTATATATTCTAGTTTCGATGTTTCCAAAACACAGTCATAGTTCGTATTGCCACTGAGCGTTTAAATAATTACTTTGGTGTCAGAAGGTTGTCCTTAGATATTAAGATTTCCATTTCTTGATATATTCGTAGTGCAGCTATATATTATGACTGCCGATGGCATGTCCTTCAGTGGAAAGCAGGATGGTGGTTGAAGTGCATGGAAGGGATTCTTGGGATTGCTCGGCCATGCTAGGATCGTGAAATTATATAGCTAGCCAACTGCTCCTAGATGAGAGGTGAGTATTTTAGTTAGAGACATAGATTCGGTACCACATGGTATTCCATAAGATGTAGTAGCACTCTACCATTATTCCATGTGCTACCCATGATTTATGGCCAAGTTGTTCATAAAGGAGTTGTAATATTTTGTGTTTGTATTTTAGTAGGACTATATAAGTGGCTGTAGTTGAATTCCGCGACCTATAATATGTAAGGGTTACACATGAGTCGAGTTTATTTTGGGGTTTGACTGAAGTTATATCTAAATGTTAACAGGATTCCTCTTCACAGGTTTTCAAGAATTTATTCCAATCACTGACTTCAACCTGTTGTTTTGGTTCCTGGAACATCATTCATATAATACAAATAATAACGCTATTTTATGTTGTGTTATTTTACGCTATTATTCACTGGCACTTGAAGTCCACATGTTTTGGAGGGCCAGTTTGGTCATCACGCACGTTCAATTAACTTCAACGAGAGGTCACTTTGGTCATCAGGCATATTTCCTCAACCATAAACATCAATATAGTGGGTGACCATGATAGCTCAGTATGTCCATTCGAAGTTACTCAGACTCCATTGAGGTTCCAAGTATCTCGTCCTATGCTGATGGACAGTGAGTGGATGGCCTAAATTAAAAAGGTATGGAAAACACTTCCTGATATTTAGACGATCGAGAAATCGGAAGCGTAACGCACCGTTGTTTATGGAGCTGAGTGGATTGAATCTCATGTTGTTTTCTAGTTAACCATAAACTGTTTTTTCTGTAAATAGCCCTTCAGGCTTTCTTTTGTGCTGGATATTAATTTCAACCCGAAATCGTCCAGCCGCAGCGTTATGCTAATGTCACTGGCCGCAGACCACTGTTTATTGCCATATTTGTAAACACACCCGCCATCATATTTCATTGTTCTTGATTGAATACAGATAATACATAATGCAAGCTTTTAATTTATGTAGGCCATCCTTGATACCAAACAGTCATGTATGGAAGTCACGAAGAGCCATTAACACCCCTGAGACACCAGAGTTAATAATTCATGTTGAAGACCTGGAACAGGCAAAAATCAGTTTGACATGAGGAAAAGGGTTCAGTATTCAGTATGTCTCCTCAACACATGCAACGTTGAGATAAAGGATATTTTAGTGACTTCTTTTTGGCTCCATTAGAAAAAAGAGAGATTCCGATTCCCTGCCACCAGGTAAACAAAAATGGAGAAAAGTATACTGCAGCTGCCGAAACACGAGTCCCTACTTAAAGACACCCCACGAGTATCACGTGATATCCATGAATAGCTACGGGCACTGAAGTAGAACTTTCTATCTGGATTCAGAGCTGGCTAACAGACACATTATTATCGTACAAGAGCCGAGGGAACATGTACAGCTTTGAGCTACAGGTCTATTCTATTAAAGGAACACACGACATCTAAGGTGTGCACAGGTTTCAGCAACAATTTCAATTGCGTCCTATTATGACTTGATTCGGCACTTACTTATTTCCTTGAATTGTTTATTCTAAAGTTTGAGTACATCTTTCATGCGCTTCTAGCCTTTTACCACTTTTTTTGCCATATGATCCTTCTCTGTTCATCCGGATGACGACTTATCCTCGCATCTGGACGGCTCCCCAACGATTGTTAATGAGCACACTTCTACTTTAATCCGAAAACAGAAAAGCGTCGTCCATGGTAGAGAAAAAGCGGTTGCATATATCTGTGATTGGTGAGGAGATAATTCATGAAATGTCCTTTGCCCTTTTAGCACATGGACCTGGCATTATGTTACCTGAAGATTTTCTCTCAGAGAAAATGGCAGAAAGGGATGGACCGCTCTCCGCTGCACATTATGAGATGTGCAGAAAAGGTGCCGTTCTAGCTGAAGAACTAATTACTTCTATGTTGTGTGCGATCGCATGTGCCTCGCTACATCTCCGGAATTGGAGGTCTTGTGCAACTCCGGACACTTGTGTAGTAGTTAGTGGGACGTTAAGCAAAATGACATTATTATTAAATTACGTGCGGCTTAATCACGGTGTAACGTAACCCCCGTGCGCAGTCTCACCCCAGTGAACCTACAGCATGGTGCTGCGTGCGAAAGATTTGCCAACACGGAGCAGTGCGGTATCTCTCCAGTGTGGTTCACATGTGCATGACTTACATGATCTCTGAACATTTTATCGCACTACTGAGCACTCGTGTGTGTTCCGAACTGAACTATTAGAGTGACTTCCTTGGCTGAATATTTGCCACAGACATAACACCAGTATAGTTTCTCGCCTGTGTGAGTAAGCATGTGAACTGGTAGGTAACTTTCCAGGAAGAGGGATTCGCAACAGATATTGCGGCAGTGCTCCTTACGCCCGTGTAAGTCCGCATATGAGGTGCTAGGTGGAATCCTGCTGAATATCCTGCATCAGACATTGCACGAGATTGGCTTCTTGACTGTGTGAGTTGGCATGTGAACTACTAGGCTAACTTCGATGCTGAAGGATATGCCACAGATATTGCAGCAGTATGGCTTCTTGCCTATGTGTGTCCGCATGTGAACACTTAAGTCGCTTTTCTGATGAATGATTTGCCGAACACATTGCCCGCAGTGAGGCTTAACGCCTGTGTGAGTACGCATGTGACCTGTTAGATGGACTTTCTGGCTGAAGGAATTCCCACAGGCGTTGCCGCAATATCGTTTCACATGTGTGTGTGACTGTGCGTTGACTTGCTTGGACGGATATACTGCTGAATTACTTGCCACAGACGTTGCAGCATTATGGCTTCTCGTCTGTGTGTTTTCGTATGTGAACTGCTAAGCAGCGTTTCTGGATGAATGATTTGCCACACGCATTGCACCGGTAGGGCTTATCGCCTGTGTGAGTACGAATATGGTACGTTAAAAGAACCCTCAGGCTGAAAGATCTCCCACAGACGTTACAACAGTAAGGCTTCTCGCCTGTATGGACCCGGATATGATAAATTAGATTGCTTTCGCGGCCGTATGATTTGCCACAGACATTGCACCTGTATGGCTTCTCGCCTGTGAGAGACAATGTGTGACGAGATAAACCGCTTTTGCTAAAAAATGATTTGCAACATACAGTGCAACTGTACGGCTACTCGACTGTATGTGTGCGCAGATGATCAGTTAAAGTACCTCTCTGGATAAATGATTTGCCACAAACATTGCACCTGCATGGCTTCTCGCCTGTGTGAGACAACGTGTGATAAGATAAACCGCTTTTCTTGATAAATGATTTGCAACATACAGTGCAGCAGTATGGCCTCTCGCCTGTATGTGTCCGCACATGAACAGTTAGATGACCTTTCTGGATAAATGATTTGCCACAGATATTGCAGCTGTATGGCTTCTCGCCTGAGTGAGTCAACGTGTGAAGAGATAAACCGCGTTTGCTGAAAAATGATTTGCAACATACAGTGCACCTGTATTGCTTCTCGCCTGTATGTGTTCGCAAATGATCAGTTAAAGTACCTTTCTGCATAAATGATTTGCCACAAACATTGCACCTGTACGGCTTCTCGCCTGTGTGAGACAACGTGTGATAAGATAAATCGCTTTTCTTTATAAATGATTTACAACATACAGTGCAACAGTATGCCCTCTCTCCTGTATGTGTCCGCAAATGAACAGTCAGTTGACCTTTCTGCATAAATGATTTGCCACAGACATTGCAGCTGTATGGCTTCTCGGCTGTGTGAGACAACGTGTGATAAGATAAGTGGCTTCTCTGGGCAAATGATCTGCAGCATATACTGCAAAAGTACGGCTTTTCGCCCGTGTGAGAACGAATGTGAATAACATGGTATGATTTCCTCCTGAAGGATGCACCACACACATTGCAGGTGTATGGCTTGTCGCCTGTATGGGCCCGCATATGATCAGTTAGAGTGCCTTTCCGCTTGAATGATTTGCCACAGACATTGCAACAGTGTGGCATATCCCCTGTGTGAACACGCTCGTGACCTGCTAGATCACCTTTCCGGCTGAAGGATTTTCCGCAGACGTTGCAGAAAAATGGCTTCTCGCCCGTTTGAGCTCGCATAAGGTCTAGACCTATCCTGAAATTTTCGTGACATACGGAGTATTCGTTTATACTCCTACCTGCAAGCAAATGCGTGTCCTCTGTCACCAGTTTCCGCTTTGTAAAGCATTTATCAGAAAAGCCCGCACACTTGGAGCGGGTGGATCCTGAGGTGTTCCGAAAAGCTGCTTTGGTTAACAAAAACACCTTTCCGCAATGATCGCACTTGGAGGGACGATTATCCTTGTGTCTCTTCAGATGTCGCAAGAGGCCCAACTTCCCAGCCAGGACTTTACTGCACTCACTACACCTGAAACTAGGTGATCCGCTATCCGGAGGTTGGTGATCTCTATAGCTCACCTCGGATCTCGATCTAGAATGACAAATGAAAACTATGTGACCAATAGTTCAACGGCCAACTCCAATACAACTCTCACACAATTGCTTTGCTACTGGATATTGCAATCACTGATATCCAGTGCAGAGAGCTCGTTACTCATAAACATTACATTCCTGAGAGTAAACATCATCATCGTCGCCATAAGACCTATCTGTGTCGGTGCGACGTAAAGCCCCTAGCACACACACAGTAAACATCATCTGAGGTCAAATTCAGATTGTACTGTAAAATTTCAAAAGCTCTCACATGTTACGAGAATGTGTTGCGTCTTTTCTTAATCACGATATCACGCGCAAGCAAGTTGTCACGGTTTAGAAATGTACGAGTTAATAGACTACCTCATGTAAGGAATGCATGAGAAGTGGTCCAACCTATAAGGAGAAATACAAGCTCTTTAATCCAGCACACATTATTCTACTGAAATCCGAAGTCTCTTCTCCTATATAAAGGACGGCATTTGCTTTGGAGTTTTGATCTTGTTGAACCACTCTGCGCTTTGTCCCAAGTAAGTAATAATTTTTGTAAAGGACCTTGTTCATGAGTTTGTTTGAGAGAATGTCAGTGTCGTAGATATTAATAAGGGTGAGAACGTTTGCCGACATTCAGAAGGATTTGTTGAACCATGGGTAATCTTTTCTTTGTTAGTTGCTTTACGTCGCACCGACACAGATAGGTCTTATGGCGACGATGGGACAGGGAAGGGCTAGGAGTGGGAAGGAAGCGGCCTTGGCCTTAATTAAGGTACAGCCCCAGCATTCGCCTGGTGTGAAAATCGGAAACCACGGAAAACCATCTTCAGGGCTGCCGACAGTGGGGTTCGAACCTACTATCTCCCGAATACTAGATACTGGCCGCACTTAAGCGACTGCAGCTATCGAGCTCGGTGGCTAATATTTTATGAATGTTATTTTGTCACACAAATATACCTACAATACGGATAGAAGGAGCATGAAAATCAAGGCTTGAGCCAAAATTCGAGATGACAAGACGTTGAATTGCACCGTCGTGGATATTGCTGCTCTGTGAAGGAAGGAATGATATTCCATTTATTTTAAAAGATCACGGGCAACGTGATTATTTTTAGTGGATTGATGACATAGTTGGATAGCATCCAGTTCTGTGCCTGTCTCCACACCGCAGAATAGTTCTATATATTCTACGAAAGAAGGGTGGGAAAAAATGTCTTGGTTGAAGGTGAGATCCGCTTACAACTGGCACATGGGAAAATCGATCACGCAGGCTAAAATATATCGTAACATGAACTGGTACTTACCAATTCATGCTGTATGAACTGAATTCACATGTTATTTAATTTATTTTCCGGGTTGAACCGTGTTGTACTTGTACGCATATCGCGTACAGTTTGCCGACGTTTCGAATACATTGCAGTATTCATTGTCAAGGCGACTGAAATACCCCTACTCGATCCGAGGTAATCAGTCTCCCAGGCAGAGTGTAACTCGGATCGAGTAGGGGTATTTCAGTCGCCTTGACAATGAATACTGCAATGTACTCGAAACGTCGGCAAACTGTACGCGATATGCGTACAAGTACAACACGGTTCAACCCGGAAAATAAATTAAATAATTCTTCACACCGTGGAAGCTTCACTTCTAAGATATGAATTCACATGGCTCAGTCGAATGCATAACTGGCTCACAAGAATGATGGGAGGTTCGACACCGTATTGTTACTGCACTCTTAGGAGAAAATAAATGGACAAATAAAAAGGGGACATTGATTCCAGATATGAGAGACTAAACGTCTTGATCAATTCACAAGATATTGATGTTGACACCACTAGACAACACGGGGCAGAAAATACGACACTGCGTTCTGTAACATATCACGCAAAAAGTGCCAAAGTCTGTAACCGTTCTTCTTTACGTGATTCTTGTGACAAGCGATTTATCAGGTTCACAATTAGTTTTTCAGTAAAATAATGTTTCATTTTGGATTGATAAATATACTCCACGAACCAGCTATATTGCTGTAACACGTGGCGCGTCCCAGGTGACGGATACGGGTTCCCCACTGGCCTGCCAATGATCTTGAACAAAGTAAAATAGCTCTCGCTTACCAAACACGTACAAAGCCTTTAATGGCAACTTTGGCGGAGATTGACACGTTCAGTACAGAGCAGACGGCAGAAGAAGTACCCTAAATTTCTGAAAAATAATGCAGAAAAGAGCGTAGCGTTTCTTCTCTAGTGGAGTGGCTGAAAAAGGCATCTGTTCCCCATGTCCGGAGCTGCGTTACTACCTTCTGTCATGGGCTCTAAAATGCTTCAAGACAAGCCGGCCGTAAAATAATACCGTCACATCATTGCAGAAATACGTCTCATGCTATCGGAGCCAAGGTTAGTGCAGCCTCTGAAAGGGACACGCGTTGGCAGTGTAATGGATTTAAAATTAATCTTCGCGATGATACGATGCATATTGATTATGTGTCCATTTTCTTGTCTGGCCCACCGTGTATTCAAACTTCAGGATTCCATGGACTTTCTCTAATTGGTGATGGTGTGCTATCTAGCGGTCGACTTGGAATTTAAGCAGCGAGGTAGCTAAGTTGTGCTGCTATCTGGGCGCTAGAAGTGAAGCTTTCTCAGTCGTAGTCAGTCGACAATGCAGGTAGCTTTTGTTCTGATTATTGCTTCTTAATCTGAAGACGCTGGAACCTATTCTCTGCTGATTGTGCCTTAAGAAGAGTAGAAAATCATGATGCAAGAAGAGGAGATGGTTGAGAAATTAGACCATGGGTGATGGATTGTCCATCTAGGCGATAGGCCTGAAAATTTGGTTATCTTTTTAGAATATGAATCTTGTTTCCTTCCACCTCGTAAGTAAGCTGCATCCATCTTCTGTACTGAACTAAGCTACCAAGGAATGGATTAGTTAATAGTGTTAATACGCGGCGATATTTAAACTCGAATGTGAAATTCTGCATGTGGTTTAAAAGAAATTAACTTCCTAAAACAGGTCCTCATAAAAATCTTGTAATATGGTAATATTTTCGGGCTTCAAGTTGTAATGATCATTATGGCATTTGTTTACATTCCTGACTTCAGTTAATTTTACTTTTGTGCACAAAACAAGTTATGTTTATTATTATTACATTCTTCAAGCCAACGTCGGCCTACTAATAGAAAAACATTGCGCTTTTAATGTAGGGCTTCTAATGACTTCCTCGGTACTTCAAGTGCTTGTTTTGATTTCGGTGCTCGGCATCTGTTACACTCTGTGTAACAGAATGAAAACATACCGTGGCCATGCTGTGTTGAATTTGACATTTGAGTATCGACTTATTATTGGTAACTTGATTTTCAGCTGATTTTTGGTGGGGATCTTCGTGCATGTGGAAGGTTTTTCTGATTAGTTCGATTAACTCATTTGGTTTAAGCTACCGTACCTTGGAGAATATTAGGGTTATTTATCCTATTTATGGATTTATGTCCATGTTTCGAATGATTTCTTGGTGTTAACTGAAGTTATGCTTTTTCGTGGATTTGATTTAATTTTAATGCAGCCCTGGAGTAACCGAGAAATTCATTAAGGAAAACTCAGCTTTCTTTCAGTAATAGTTGTCTTAAGATTTTAATCTCTATTGATCTACGTTTGTTTATTGTTCAAAAGATTTTCTGCCTCCAGGCAATTTGAGTAGTATTAAAATAATTTATTTTCAATTGATATCCTTGATTAATTATTCTGAAAGGTGTTCACGTTCATTGTGCAGTGGTAATTGATTTTTTTAAAAAGAAATTAGTTTTGAGGTCGAAAATTCTTAAATTATTTACCTAATTAAATTTTGTTTGATCAATTTAATTTGAGTTATTATTTCAGCCAATTAGTTAATTAAGCTTATTTTAGTTGATTCGCTAGGCCTCTTGTGTCCAGAGCTTTCTCAATCAGCGACGGCCTTTTGTTGGGATAATTCGTAAGTAGTCGTTTGCTTATTTTATCCCTGGTCGTGCTAACACTCTTTACATTTACCTTATGTTGTGAGAGTGTGTTTGTTAGCAGCTGCGTGGTTGCCTTAGTAACTACGTTCTGTTATTTGGTATTATTTGGTATCTGACTGTCCGGTCTGGTGTACAGCTAACTTTCTGATATCTTATTGAGGCATATTTTCCTTGTTTGTTTCTTGTGGCTGTTGGTTATTTCACCGGGTCACAAGTATATAATTGGCTGGAATAATAAGTGGATTTGAGGATAGAATTTAAAGTTGTAAAGAGAAAGACAGACTTACGTTGGGTGATAGCTTGTTGATTTTCTGTTTCATATCAAAATGGGTGCACGTGCTGTATTGTTGCCAAGAATGTTACGGAAGGGTCAGCTGTTGTACGAACTCGAGGTTCGCGGTTTGATCTCCACCGGATCTGTGGAAGGCGATGTTACCTTGCTTCTGACTTCCTTGATTCCCCTGTAAATCCAGGTAACATGAGCATCGACGTGGGTAAGTCAGTGCATGCAATGTCCAGTTCTATTAACGAATTATTAGTGTTTATAAAACAGTTAAAAGAGTGTAGTCCATCAGATTACCAATTGAGAAGATTAAAAGCCCGTACCAATCACTTTATTAAAAGGGTGCAAGATTTGATTTCTCTTGGACCTGAAGGTGAATTGATGTCTCAATGCACTTCGTTGTTGACTTCAGTAATTAATGTTTCGGTTGAACTCGATTTTATGATTAATATGAAGAAGGTTGGTCAGTTGTCATTAAGTGATGAGATTGAAACTATTGAAGGTGCAACTAATGAGTTAATTACTCCTCAGACCGTCACTAATCCGTCCTCATCTCATTGCTGCGGACTTAGTCCTGCGGTTGAGAATTTGTTGATTAGGTCATGTTCGGCTCCCAATTCAATTAAAGATCTTTTCAAAAATGTAACGACCTTTTCTGTAGATTCCATTGACGAAACAATCAGATTCCTGCGATTTCTGGTAGAATTATCTGAGTCGGCTAATGTGTATTGCATGGATGCTCTGGGGATTTTTAGAGTGTTATTTCCCAACTGTCAAGGTGTCCTTAAAAGAGAAATTTGTAAGGCTATTAGCAGTAATTTAAGTGTAAATGAATTTCACGAGTTAATCTTGGCAAGATTTATTCCGTCCCTTGCGTTACAAAGTCTGGTTCCAAAACATTGTTATAGGACGCAGTTCTTGCATGAAAATCTATTGGCCTAAGTCTTGGATTTGAAATTTTATTGCGAAGTTTTTAAAATCATGGTGCCGGAAGGAGAGATGGTAGCTCGTATAATCAAAGGCATTACTTCTCAATATCGGTCCTTTTTATCCTTGACTAAGTGCCCGAGTAATTTTGCAGAACTTGAGGAAGCTTGTACATTTGCCGAAGATGTGAAACATGGAGATGAGTCCCGGCACACTAGGTATCCCCCTCCCTGTTTTTCATTTCGCTCTAACTATGTCTCCACTCATCCTGTGCCTTCTTCCTTCAAAAAATATTACGCTTGTGGATCTAGAGATCACCTGAGAAATAATTGCCCTTCCGAGAGAAGAAAAGATACATTGAGTCATAGACAAAATGGTAGTTGTTATGTTTGCGGATCTAAGTCACATATGAAAAGGCAGTGCCCTAAGGTAACCAATTGTTATTTTCAATGACCGTGTTGTATGCTCAATGCAGATAATGAAAGCTGGTCGGTTGAAGGTCATGTGAATAATGAGTTTCCTTTACCTCGAATGTTAGGTATTTCTAGTAATGTTGTTTCTAAAACCTCAACCATTTGTCTTGTAAGTGAATAACGAACCTGCATTGGGATTGATTGATTCCGGTAGTGCTGTGTCACTTATGAGTGAGACTTGGTATTCGAGGATGAAGCTTTGTTGCAAATTACCTGAAATTAGGACTTCTAAACTTAATTGTGTGACTGCTAATGGAGGCAGATTAAGAATTCTAGGTTGTATATCTGTCAAAATTAGAATTGCCGAGTTTACTTGGAAAACAGATTGTCTCGTGGCTTCTGATTTATCTTATCAAGTAATTTTAGGGACTGATTTTATGGGCAAGGTTGGAATGATTTTGAATGTACAAGATAGGAATTTTGGTTTCATATTTTGTCCTAATAGAATTTTCAAATTTCATGAAGATGTAGTGTTTCTAAGGTATTCTGCTTGTGCATTGGATGAGGATGTTGAGGAAAGCGAAGGTAATAAATTAGATCTTGATCACCTGCCTCTCGATCAAGCTCGTAAAATTCGTGATCTTTGTCCTGGGTATCCTGAAGTTTTCACTGATAAATTGGGATTGACTAGTGTGCTTAAATACCACATTGATATTACGGACAAGATTCCTGTTAGATCTCCGCCCTATAGGTTATCACCACCTAAGATGGTTGAATTAAAGAAAATAATCGATTAGATGCTTCAGGATGGTGTTATTCGACCTTCTATCTCTCCATACTCGTCTCCGATGTTTCTGGTGCCCAAGTCATCTGGAGGTTTCAGGCCAGTGACGGATTATAGAGAGTTAAACCGTAAGATCGTCATGCAGTCTGTGCCCTTACCGGATTTGCATACTTGCTTCTCTTGGTTCCATGGTGCTAATTATTTTTCAACCTTTGATTTGAATCAGGCATACAATCAAATACCTCTAAATGAGGAATCTATCCCTCTCACTGCTTTTGCCACTGACTGGAATCTGTACGAATACACGGTTATACCTTTTGGGCTCTCGACGGGAGCGGCTGTTTTAACTCGATTACTGGATTCTGTGTTTGGAGATGTGAAATTTAAGTACGTTATTCACTATCTTGACGATCTTGTTGTATATTCTGCAAATTTTGAAGATCATCTCAAGCATGTGCAAGAGGTAGTTGAAAGATTGAAAAAAGCAGGTTTAACTGTCAAGCTTTCCAAAACCAATTTTGCCAAATCTCAGATTTCCTTCTTGGGACATATAGTATCATCACAGGGTATTTCAATTGATCATGCCCGTACTCAAGTAATTCATGATTTCAAACCCCCTAAGGATATAAAAGGAATCGCCAGATTCATTGGCATGACTAATTTCTTCAGGAAATTCGTTCCTAATTATGCTGAAATTGCTGCTCCATAGAATTCCTTACGTAGAAAAGATGTAAAATTTGTGTGGGAAGAACCACAACAAAGAGCCTTTGAAACCTTGAAGAAAGCTCTCAGTAATGCTCCTATACTTGCCATTCCTGATTTTGAAAAAAAGGTTCATTATCCAGACTGATGCCTCAGGCAAGGCTATTGCCGGAGTCTTATTGCAAGAGTCTGAAATGGGTAGACGTCCAATCGCTTATGCATCTAGAGCCCTCTCCCCTCTGGAAAGGAAGTATTCTGTCTATGAATTAGAATGTTTAGCGGTGCTATTTTCGTTGGAGAAATTCCGTGTTTATGTGGAGCACGTTGATTTTGATTTAGAGACCGATAATGAGGCTCTTTCCTGGGTTCTGAAAAGACCTAAAAGAACTGGGAGATTAACTAGGTGGGCGCTGAGAATTTCTGCTTTCAAATTTAATGTTCGGCACATTCATGGAACGGAAAATGTAATCGCTGATGGGCTTAGTCGCATGTTTGATGAGCAGGATGGTTGTGAAAACTTGGAAGTGAATTGTATATCTCAAGTTGGTTTGGTGAATGTGAATACTATCTTGACTAATCTTCCAATGTTGTATCAAGATATTGCTCTGCAACAAAACGATGATCCTCTGTTAAAGGAAATTCTGGAAAAGATTAATTCTGGTAAAATTATCAAACCCTATTCCTTGGTGAAAGGGGTTCTCTGTTGTCAATCTCGTTATGATAAAAGGATAACGATTGTTGTCCCAAAGGTTTTAATTCCTGTCATATTTCAGTATTACCATGATAGTCCGGTTGGTGGACACTTGGGAAACTTTAAAACTAGGTCAAAAATAAGGGAGTTCTTTATTTGGAAAAACATGGATCGGGATATCGCATCCATGGTTAAGTCTTGCAAAAGTTGCGCCATTAGTAAACCTAACCTAAACAAACGGGTAGGGTTGTTGTCATCGACTCAAGCTTCCAGAGCTATGGAGCGATTGTTTATCGATCATGTTGGACACTTTCCACGTTCCCGTCGAGGAAATACTCATGCATTGGTGTGCATTGATGGCTTTACCAGGTTTTGTTGGATCTTCCCGACGAGATTGACCAATTCGCGGTCCACTATTTCCTGTTTAAATTATATTTTTGCCTCCTTTGGAACTCCTAAGTTTCTTGTATCTGACAATGCTGCTGGGTTTACTAGTCAGTCATTCAGGAAGTACTTGTTTGACTTGTGTATCTCCCATGTGACCACTACTCCATATTATCCCAACCCCTCATATTCCGAGAGAAGGAATAGAAATTCGAAGTCTGCTCTCATAGCTTACCACCACTCGAATCATACCATGTGCGATACCTGTCTTCATTGGTTGTCGTAAGCATTTAATACTGCTGCCCATGAGTCTCATGGCAAAACTCCTATGGAATTAATGTTTAGTTTTGTTCCATTTTCTCCTCTATCTAATCTCCTTCGAATTGAGGAACTGCTACCTGAAGTCTCTACTCCTCGTGATGTGCGAAAGGTGTGGGATGAGGCCAAAACGAGATTGGCTGTGTCGTATGAAAAGGTACGAAAGAACTATGACAAAGGCCGAAAACCCACTTGGAGACCAAGTCTTCGTAAAATTTTATCCCGTCAGCAAGGCTATAAATAAATTTTCATCAAAATTAGCTCCTAGATTTCAGGGACCTTGTACGATATTGCAGTTTTTGAGCCCTGTATCTATGCTTGTCAGTGATCCTGTGGCGAAAAGAATTCGGAGAGTTCATTTATCCCAAGTGAAAGCGGCTTGATATATTGCGTGTCTGGGGTTGAATTCAAAATCTTATTTGTGATGGGTGGTAATTTATCGGGATATTGTTTGATTTAAATGGGTGATGGAAGTGCGGAAATTGTTCTCTCCGCATGGATGTTGGGAAGCTGTGTATTGGGGTGTCTGGATCTTGATAATTTTCATCCTTTGTGAATATGAATCTTGTCGATGTGGACAAATGTAGGAAAGACTGTATTAGATGTTTCATCCTGTTTAAGTAGGGTATATCTGTGAAATTAACACTCGGTGATCAATTGATGGAAGTTAAAATAATGTTGTTATTATCATTGTTAAGTATGATCGGTGTGAATTTAATTGGGACCTGTTGTGATAGAAGATTGAAAATTGAGAATTGATGGGGTTCACGGTTTTGGTAATGTGATCTTGGTGTTATGATTCAGCGGTGGATGATGGACGTCTGTTAGTGGACCTTGTCGTAATATATAAAAAAAGAGAATTTTTTGAGGTGATTATGATATGGATGTAATGCATATTTAAAAGAAATTGGATGATATTATTTTTCTGTTTTGCACTTCTGGGTTCCAAGATGTGAAATCTTGATGAAATATGTATACGTTACCAATTTTCTGGCTGTCTGTGTTCCATAACGTAGTGCTGTTAAAAAAATTCTCATGTGTCTGGCATCTGACGAGAATTTCTCTTGTGTGGATATCTTCTTGCAGTGATAATTATTAAGAAACGTGTGTATCTCGGGAACTGTGGACCTGAATGATTTGTCCGTGGAAAATTTTGGTTGTAAGCGTTGAAATTGGGTTAATCTGGGGTTTGATCCGTGTGAAATTATCTGTTATGAATTTCTATCGCCCGGAGCTGGGGATGAGTTTCTGTTTGCCGTGTGCATGAACCTTGTGTTTTACTGTATCTTAATTCTTGGTTCCTAGGGATATATTTTTCATTTTGATGATCTTCATGTTTTACTCGTAAGGGTCGTTTGATTCCTAGTTTCATCTTGGGTTCTCTTCCTGACCTTCCGGTTGCTGTATCTCTTTAGGGTTCGATGTATTGATTTGTAGCCTGGTTTGCTGTTAAATTCTGAAAAATTGTTTCTGTTCCCAAGCTAGTTGAGTTACCAGGTGCCTTTCGGTTCGAAAGGTGATCTTGTATTCTGGCTATTCATCGTTGTTATCATCATTTTCTAAGGTGTTTGGAGGCAAATTACTACTTATTTTCCAGTATATTGTTAATTGGAGTTGTAGATTCATGTAATGTACTTCGAGTTTTCCTTCTTCCGTCCGTTATGGTGGAGTGATGTTGAGATAATTAAAGGATTCATGACCTAAGGAGTGTACCTCCTTTTGACCTGTAGGGTATGGTTTATGATCCTTATTTTGGATGTGAGTTTTGGTATTATGAGTTTGATTTTGGGAATTATGTTGGGGTGGCATTATGCTTTCGTTGAGAGGTGACTGTGTTCCTCTGAAGTCATGATGGTGGTTATTGCGGTTGTTGTGATGATATTGGGTGGCACTCTGTGATTTGTGGGATGCTGTCGAGGATTTGTATGTCCTTTACCTTCGAGGCTGACACATCGGCACTGGTGGTCATTTGAGTGGTGATGTGTTGTTATTGGAGTTACTTATTATGTGGGTTGTTGTAGTCTGGACACCTTGAGGAGGTTGTACATTGCCTTTTTATTTTCTCTTGGTGTCAAGGTGGATTTGGTGAAAACTCATTTTATGTATCTACAACTCATTTTGGGAAAAATTCTTAACTAATGTGTTTATTTTGGTATATGTCATCTGACTCGTGGTTCAACTTCTTATATTCTCTTCCATTACTTGTTCATCTGAGGTAATCTTACTTAAGCTCGTGGATTTAAACGTTCATTTCAATTAACCTGCCTGTCTAGTGCATTTTATTTTGGAACTTCATCTGAATGGTGTCATTAGGTATAGTAACTTATCGTTCTGTGATGTAGAAGAATAAGTGTGCGATTATTCTGCTCATTCAGACGATATTGCAGTCATCGAACCTCTACCTGGATATGGGGTCTTGTAGAAGGGTTACGTGGTTTCAGGATGGGTTTGTCTCCGATGTTTCTCCTGGTCATTTTCTGTCCCGGTGTAGGTGTGATATTGTGTGTTGATTGCCTGGTAATTGCTGATAGTTCGGTTGTTGATGACCCACCTTACGCGTACCCCACATCTGAATTGTGCATATGTCTCCAACTGTAATTAAACTTTTACCATTGCTCTAAACATTCATATCTTCTACTCTTGCTTAGCTTCCTGTTCTAAACGTGTTATCCAGTATCCTTCTATTTATTATTGTTTCTAGTTTTTCACCTTCTGCTTGGAATGAGTATATGTGTAGTAGGGCTATGGAAGTTGAAGCTGTGTGAATGGAATGTTAATTTAAACCAAGAAATGATTTGAAATTTTTAAATAAGTGTATCATCTATTGATTGGGAGGTTTTGATTTCACAGATATGTCTGTTAAAATTTTAACTTTATTGATATATTGATCTATTCGCTACACCTAATCTTGATGTGATAATTATCGTGAGTGATCTGATATTCAGGTTATGGCTCTTGCTGTGGTACTCTGATCTGATCGGTTGAAACTGATGATAAAGCGATTGGTGTGATAAGTTACTTAAAGAATTATCTAATGTTTGTTGCACTGACTTACTTCTCGTGGAGGCTTATGTTTTCCTAATTATTTTTCTTTTCTTTCTTCTTCTTCTTCTTCTTCTTGTGTTTACATTTTGGGGTATTTATGTGGTAATATGGTTATCACTCATGAAGTCTTGTCATTCCCCATAATTGAAGCCCATGAATTAAGTTCGAATGAGAATTATGCTATGTTTAATACATTGTAAGACCTGTTTTCTTGTGTAGGTTGTGCCTCTGAAAATTTATTGTGATTAAGCGAACTCCGATTACCTTAGTAACCTTGGTATTATCTGAACATTTCAAGGAAAATTGGCGTGCTGATGATATTGCACGTGAAAACATGGACTTAATTGAACACTAAAGAACTCTGAGTGGTCTGTATCACTGTGTTATACATCACCCAAGTATACCTCTGCTCACTTTGAGACGTGTTTATGTTAAATTATTGAAGATTGAACTTTTCTTACATACATACTTGAGACAACTGATGGTATTCATCTATGCCTGCTTGTTATACCCCACCCCATATTGATGCTTTCGAGGGGGAGGCTGTAATGGATTTAAAATTAATCTTCGCGATGATACGATGCATATTGATTATGTGTCCATTTTCTTGTCTGGCCCACCGTGTATTCAAACTTCAGGATTCCATGGACTTTCTCTAATTGGTGATGGTGTGCTATCTAGCGGTCGACTTGGAATTTAAGCAGCGAGGTAGCTAAGTTGTGCTGCTATCTGGGCGCTAGAAGTGAAGCTTTTTTAGTCGTAGTCAGTCGACAATGCAGATAGCTTTTGTTCTGATTATTGCTTCTTAATCTGAAGACGCTGGACCCTATTCTCTGCTGATTGTGCTTTAAGAAGAGTAGAAAATCATGATGCAAGAAGAGGAGATGGTTGAGAAATTAGACCATGGGTGATGGATTGTCCATCTAGGCGATAGGCCTGAAAATTTGGTTATCCTTTTAGAATATTTAATAGTATATCATGTTTCCTTCGACCTCGTAAGTAAGCTGCATCCATCTTCTGTACTGAACTAAGCTACCAAGGAATGGATTAGTTAATAGTTTTAATACGTGGAGATATTTAAACTCGAATGTGAAATTCTGCATGTGGTTTTAAAAGAAATTAACTTCCTAAAACAGGTCCTCATAAAATCTTGTAATATGGTAATATTTTCGGGCTTCAAGTTGTAATAATCATTATGGCATTTGTTTACCTTCTTGACTTCAGTTAATTTTAGTTTTGTGCACAAAACAAGTTATGTTTATTATTATTATTATATTTTTCAAGCCAATGTCGGCCTACTAATAGAAAAACATTGCGCTTTTAATGTAGGGCTTCTAATGACTTCCTCGGTACTTCAAGTGCTTGTTTTGATTTCGGTGCTCGGCATCTGTTACACTCTGTGTAACAGAATGAAAACATACCGTGGCCATGCTGTGTTGAATTTGACATTTGAGTATCGACTTATTATTGGTAACTTGATTTTCAGCTGATTTTTGGTGGGGTTCTTCGTGCATGTGGAAGGTTTTTCTGATTAGTTTGATTATCTCATTTGGTTTAAGCTACCGTACCTTGGAGAATATTAGGGTTATTTATCCTATTTATGGATTTATGTCCATCTTTCGAAAGATTTCTTGGTGTTAAGTGAAGTTATGCTTTTTCATGAATTTGATTTAATTTTAATGCAGCCCTGGAGTAACCGAGAAATTCATTAAGGAAAACTCAGCTTTCTTTCAGTAATAGTTGTCTTAAGATTTTAATCTCTATTGATCTACGTTTGTTTATTGTTCAAAAGATTTTCTGCCTCCAGGCAATTTGAGTAGTGTTAAAGTAATTTATTTTCAATTGATATCCTTGATTAATTATTCTGAAAGGTGTTCACGTTCATTGTGCAGTGGTAATTGATTTTTTTTAAAAAGAAATTAGTTTTGAGGTCGAAAATTCTTAAATTATTTACCTAAATAAATTTTGTTTGATCAATTTAATTTGAGTTATTATTTCAGCCAATTAGTTAATTAAGCTTATTTTAGTTGATTCGCTAGGCCTCTTGTGTCCAGAGCTTCCTTAATCAGCGACGGCCTTTTGTTGGGATAATTCGTAAGTAGTCCTTTGCTTATTTTATCCCTGGTCGTGCTAACACTCTTTACATTTACCTTATGTTGTGAGAGGCAGGACACAGACAGCATGAAAAATATGCAAGGATTAGCGTCGCACGGGCTGTGACGGCTAACCAAGCGAGTACCCCAATTCTGTAACCCATCATCGAATTATGCCTGGATGAAATAGCAAATAAACCAATGCACTTGAGAGAAGGCTTGTAGGCATCTGTGAGGTACGGGAAAAAAGATGGAGTGGAGAAAAGTCATCGGAAAAGGGGTGTGGTTATTATCTGATGTACAATGAAAGCCGAAGAACAGCTCATGGTGTTGACAATGTCATATCAGCAAAATTTGACGGTTCAATCTCCGAGGTGCAAACGTTTGACAATCGCTTGATGTAACTCGTCCGCATTGGGAAGAGAAGGAAATTCTAATATTTCAGCGCAACGCTCCAAAAACTGACGTGCGCACGGAAACCAAAGATGCGTTCTGGGCACTGCCTGACAAGAACACCACTGACTATCTCATCGCTGCCGATGATCTGAATGGACGTGTCGGACCGAGGAAAGAAGAACAAACAGTCCATTGCGTTCATGGACATGGAGAAAAGAACGACGATGGCCAACGAATTCGCGATTATTCAAAAAACTGATCATCGCAAACACACCGTCCAAAAAGAGTGATATTCATATACTCAGTACTACAGTGGCTCCCATCCGATCCGCATTGACTACATCCTTGTGACAGGATGAAATCTCGAAGATATACTAGAGATAATAGTTGTCCCTTATTAAATCCTTGATATGCAACAACGACCAGTCACCTGTGCTGGGGGTAAAGTCACCAAGAGCCCAATACTTCACAGGAAATATACAAATTGGGATCAAATGGTGGCACCTGAAGAAGGAGACTTTGTTGCACAAGTAACAGAGCCAAAAATCACCATAGTTGAAGTGAGCCGGACTAAACAGAAAGACGCCGTTCGCTCTATTCTGGAGCAATTAAGTCAGGGCGACGACAACGAAGGATTAACCATGACATATGGTTAAGGAATGAAGATGTTAAATATGCAGTACGGTTGAAGAAGCAGCTGTACCACGAGTTTCTTGCTCGTTGGAATGCCTACAAAGCAGCCACTAGTAAAATGAAGGAGGTCTTTGTAGTAACAAAAGCAAACCGGTAGGCAGGTCTATATGTGAAAATTGACATGCGCGAATACTAGCGGAATTTTTAACGGCTAGTCCAATCGAGCCATCGCAAAACGGCAGAAGTCCAACGTTTTTACGGCATCAATGAGGAAACAGACAATTTGCTACTGTACTGGCGGGAAGCGCGAGTAAACTGGCGGAACTATTTTGACTAAATTTCAATCATGCAATTTCCGTATCTACCAATCCTAATCACCTCCGCTGTTGAATGTCAAATGTAGAAAAATGACGTCACTAAAGTCCAAACTATGCTGAAGGAAATGAAACCAGGGAAAGCCATCTGTCCCGATTATCTTCCGGCAGAGTATTTTCTCTCAATGAGGGAATGCAGCAGTGTGGCTAAAGCAAGCTCTTCAACCATATCATCAAAGAAGGTCAAAAACAAACTGACTGGCGACGGAGTATCCATTCAGAAATAAGGGAAGCCCTGAAGATTTTCCTAAGCACGGACGGATCATACTTCTGAGCCACGCAATGAGAGACTTAGAACAATTCTTCGACAAAAGGATTAGCGATTTAGCCAAACATACAACAAGCCAAGCTGTATTTGTGTAAAATTGCGGCGCAATAGGAGAAACTCACGCTGCCGGGCTGTTACTTGAGAGACACTGTGAAAAGAGTAAGAGGCTTCATCACAAATTTCTGGACCCTGAGAAGGCCCTCCATCGGGTACTTCATAACCTAATCAGTCAGCCTTACAAGTACATGGCATTCCAGTGCACCTTGCTTAGAGGGTATAATTGCTCTACAAAGAACAAATGAGTTGTGTTCAAGCTGCCGCAGGAGCGTCTGATGACTTTCGCATAACTGTTGGAGACCATCAAGGCCCCGCCTATCACCACTGCTGTTCATTCTTGTGATGGACAAAATTATCTCAAACTTGCGCAGTCCAATAGCAGGGACAGTTCTCTACGCAAATGATATAATTTTGGCTGAAGGGAATAAGCTTGACCTGCAGCGTCAAACAGAAGACTGTAACAATCCACTAGCGCAATAAGCCCCGCGCCTCAACAAGAACAAGACAAAATACATTGCTTTACATCGTCGAGAAGTTGGAATCAAGCATGTTGACGTTGAAGATATAGCACGAGTAGGGATATTTAAGTATATTGGCTCCACAATATCTGATGATGGCCGACTTACTGCTAAAGTCAACTTAAAGATATACAAAGCCTGACTGAAGTGGAGAATGACAACAGGCGCCTTCCGAACTTTGGACGAAGGGCCATCTCTAAATTAAGTTCTACCCAAATTATATCTATCCTATCGTTAACCACCCTGTCGTTTTCTATGGCAATGAATGCTGGCCAGCTCTAGAGTAGAACGCCAATTAAGCATCATGGATACGAAGCTGCTTAGGTGGAAGGCTGGGATAACTAGACTAGATCACATTGCAAATGATGTTATTAGAAAAGGTTTTGGCATTGTCCCGATCCAGAATGAAATTGGGGAAAGGCGTGCGCGCTGGTTTGGGCATGTGTTGCGTGCAGAGGACGATATTTTGGGAAAGTCAGAGTATACAGAGAAAGTCGGTGAAAAGAGGCGCTAGGGACGAGCCAGAAAGCATAGACTGATAAAGTGCACAGCGGCCTGAAAGTTGGAAGATATGGCCCGAGACTGAAGTAACTGGATTCAATGAATCACAACACCGGACCCTGCCTCCAGGCAGGACTAACACTAAGGAAGCAGAATAACAAGAAGCAGATTGATGAATATTCTGTGATTAAAATGGGATGCAATGGATATTTTACACATCCTATCATTCAAATTACTTTATTTTATGTTCAAATTTTCTCCCCTAAAGCCTATGTCCGATATCTATAAAGACTTATTTTCACAAAATAGTGTTTGAATGTCTGAACGCTTCTAGATTTCGTGTTTAAGTGACTCCTATAAATGCACTGTAAAGAAAAACATATAACTCAACAAAATTAAAAATTTGGGTATAACTGTGTTAAATGGGAGGGAGAGTTTGAATATCCGGCGAAATTCTATGAGTACCAACAAGAGGGGAGTCCGACAGTGTATTCTAGACTGAATAGAATTTTGCAATCCATATTTCTGCTTACATACGTCATAGACAGCAGACGATCATATTAATCAGTTTGTTATTTTCGCTTCGATCACGTCTATAAATATGAAGACCATGGAGGAGTGGCACAAAGTGATCAGCTCAGGGCCATGTGACACTCGACGCTCTAAAGCTGGAAAGAAACCACATAACTAAGTGGTTAGTTGAGGACCATGTGTCTCTACACAAACGGAAGTAAGCCTCATCACTATTTAGCTCAGGACGATGTGTCTCCACAAATGGAAGGTAATCTCATCACTAATTGGTAATCTCAGAAATACGTGTATTTCCACAAGTCAGCAATTAAGAAATTTTATGAATCTTAAAACCTTTCTTACCTAATTCAATACCAAACTGGCATGGCAAATATTTTAAACATTTTAAAGGAAGTCATTTAAGTTGTGGCATGATATTTGTAGACTGCTGAAATGAGAGTGAGGAAAAAGTAGTGCGTGAGGTGAGATATAAAACAAAGTGGAAAGTAGCAGATAAGATCCGGTCGACTGAATCCTTCAGAAGCATCTAAAATTTATGATGTAAAATGGACTAAGCTACATAGAAAATGGACTGTCCTCTGCCATATATGCCAAGAAAAAAGAAGACACATAAAATGCATGTCGCTTTGCTGATCCGAGAGTGACTCTGCACAAAATATGTTTAGAAATTAGAAAGTATTTTGTGTGTGAAAAGCATTCATAAGCAACATTTTTACTGGTGGTCATAATAAAAGATTGTTCTCTAACGCAGCCTATTGTGTCCTGTTACACATGAATTACAAAGAAACACAGAATATGACCTGGTACTGGGTAGTTCTCAGGACCGAAATGAATATTTCTCGCCACTTGTTGTGAACGTACAGTAGGAACAAGTCAATGCATCACATAAGAGTCGAGAAGACTCTAACCACACACAAAATCAAATAAATCATTCATAATTCGTAGTTTCCGTCACAAATCTGGTTTGAAGTCAAACCTTAGGCTATGACTAGCCATTGCATGACCTGCCAATACAAGCGCTTGGTTAAGAGCATCTATCCGAGACTATAAATCATTTCCCAGGGATTATCAAAGATCATTTCACACAGTGAACAATAAAGGCGTGACAGCAAAAAAATAATTAGCAATGGCCCAACTACAGTTCAAAAACACTACTGAATTAAATGTATTAAAACAGGACATACACTTGTGGTACTTTGTAAGGTCATTGACAATAATTACAATTTTGAAAGAATATTATATCACTACGTTATTTACCTATTATTATTATTACTATTATTATTATTATTATTATTATTATTATTATTATTATTATTATTATTACTAGCATAGGGCAACAAGTTAGATACATATATACAAATATGTAGTATTTACAAATATACACAGACAAGAAACATGTTTTATAGCAGAATGTCCAGTTGGGTGATCCACTGTATGGCTTCCTCTGTTGGTTCCAAAAAGTCACTCCGGCTACCTGTGTAGGAATGTAGTGTACATTCACTTACAATATGGGAGATTGTCTGCCTAGATGCACCACAGTCGCACTCTGGTGATGGGATATATTTCCACTTATAAAGGGCATCACTGCATCGTCCATGATTTGTTCTCAGCCGATTCGGAGTGGTCCAAATCTTACGCGGTAGATGATGTTCACCAGAAAAGATGTTGTGTAAGGAACTGCCTGTGGCAAATTTCCAGCGACTTCTCCATTCTTCTAAAGGGTGAAAATTCCCATCAGCCAATGTGACAGCATTATGCAAAGATGGATGTCGTGACTTGAACATCTTTATCTTGAGAACAGGAATATCATCCAAAACAGGCAGTTGAGGGTCCATTTCTATGTTCTTCAACTCTCGAATGGGAGCATTTGATCTTTTCAAATCAGGCGGCATTATACCTGACAGAATTGGGAGCTAATAAAGGGGTATGGACTGGACAGTACCAGATATGAACCACATGCTAGCATTCAGTTGAGTATCAATTAGTCTTGTATATGGGCTATCCAGCCAAACTGGTGCACAGTACTCAGCACACCAGAAAACCAGTCCCAAAGCAGACCATAAAGTCTTTGCTGATGAACCCCAACTGAAGCCATACAATTTCTGAAGGATAATACTACATGTTTTGAGCTTTCTGGACAGATTCATAAGATGCTGTTTGTAAAATTGTGTGCGATCAAGAGTAATCCTCAAATATTTGGGATAGCTGCTATGCCGAAGTTCTTGGTGACAAAAACGTATGTGAAGTTTAATGCCACCTTGGCGATTATTCAGGTGAAAACATGACACTTCTGTTTTGTTAGGGTTAGGATTCAGTTGCCATTTCTTGAAGTACGTTTCAAGTGAAATCAGGTCTCTTTGTAGCACTTCTTCTGTCACACTAAGGTCTCGATGTTGAGTGGCTAGTGTTATGAAATCAGCATAACAAAATTTTCGTGATGATGTATCTGGGAGATCGGAGATATACAAATTGAACAGTACGGGAAACAGTACCGATCCTTGAGGTAATCCTTTTTTGAGCTTCCTTTCTCTACTCATACTATTTCCTATATACACTCGAAATCCTCTGTCATTGGGCATATTGCTTATAACCTGCACGATGGTCCAACAGGGTACAATTCGGAGAAGCTTGTAAATTAATCCTTCCCTCCAGACTGCGTCAAATGCTGCTTTAAGATCAATGAATGCAGCTGAGGTCTTGAGATGTTTCTGGAAACCTGCTTTCATATGGAATGTCAGTGAAAGCACTTGATCGCAGCAGCTGCGATTGGGCATGAATCCGGCTTGATCAAGTGGAATATGCTAGAAAATAGTTGCGCTGATTCTGCTGCAGATTAGCCTCTCAAAAAGAAGGGAAATTGGTCTATAACTGCTTGGGTCATTGGCAGGCTTATCTGGTTTCAAGATAGAAATCACTTTCATTCGCTTGAATACTGCCAGGTGTTGTCTGTTCTGTAGAAGGTCGGTAAAAACAACTTGCCAGCCAACTTCTTGCATTCTTCCTTAAACGCGAAACTCTGGATGAATGTCATCAAAATCTGGAGCTTTATTTGGTTTAATGTCTTTGAGAGCAGCATTGATGTCTTGCACCGTAAGCGGTTGTGAATACCTTGATGTGCGTGGTGTTCTTGATTTCAGAGTTTGGAGTTGGCTCCGTATGTATTTGGTATGTTTCTTATCTGATGGAGTTTGGGAAGTTGTGACGATGTGAGATGCTACTTCATCCGGAATAACTCCAGGTTGTTGCTTCACCAAAGGTGTCCTTCCTCCATGTTTTCTGAGGAGACCCTAAGGTCTTCTACTGGAATGAGTTAAGTCGATATTCTCCACTGTTTCAATTCACCATTCTCCCCGAGTAGTATCCATGCTGGAAAGAAGTTCATCAGCTATGTCTTCATCACCAGTCTGCAGATATTCGTTATAGAATACATCAGTCTCTACATTCCAACCAGGGATGTATTATTTTTATGGCCTCCAGGCATACTCTTCTTAGCCGCCAGCATAACTGCATCTACGAAACGCTTGTAATTGTGCTTGGGAGCAATCCACCGAACACATTTATCCAGTTCAGTGGTGAATCTTGACCAATTTGCTTTTCTGAAGTTCCACCGAGCATGTGGTATTGACCGTACAACAGGAATGTTGATGCCAATATTCGCTATAATGGGGCGATGTTGACTGTAGGGAAAATGTATTAACACTTTACGACTGGTATGTAAGGGCTGTCCTCCCTCATTGCAGCTAACAAAACACAGGTCAGGCTTGGAATCCCTATTCCATGCAGCTGATTGGAAAGTACCAAGATCTTTTGGGTCAAACATCAGATGGAGATTGTTCATCTCTGCCCATTCTACGAGTTTCGCTCCACATTCACTGTTATTCGAATACTTCCATAGTTCGTGATGGCTGTTGAATTCACCTATATAAACTGCAGGGTGTTGAGCAGTCGGGAGTACGGTACTTGACTACTGTGTGTTTTGGGGGGTTAATAAATGTTAAAAGAAGTAACATTTGCTACTCGAACAGCAACACAATGGAAGTCTTTTTCTTCGTTTTGAAAGAGCAGTGAGGCATCTTGGATATTATTAAGAACATACCATGTGCACTGTGATATGTTGCACCAAGTGCTGTATAACCATTAATGCGGCCCCTTTTCCGAAACTCTTCTTCATTGGCTGTATGGGTTTCCTGTATAGCCACAAAATCTATCTTATTATCCAGGATAACTTTGGATAGGTAGTCACATTTTGGTCTGCTGATGCTTTCTACGTTAAGCTGGAAGTCACGGATGAAAGGTCCAATGTTTCTTGTCTGGTAGCTCTGAGAACAGCTATTTCCATGAAATACTTTTGTCACTGCAGGGAGATTTTTAAAAAGATAGGTCCAGCAGCCACAATTATTGCTTTCTTAGTACCACTAGGGAGTCACGTGTAGAGCACTTTAAGGTTAAACCTAAAGACGTGAAGCAATAATGTACCCCCTATTTATTTACTTTTACGAGATAATAAATTCACTTACTTAAAGAATTGTGAATTTTTAGGCAACCTGCACACATTTAAAACTCCATTTGTAGCTGTCCATTTTATTAGTTTATACTAACTGCGTATGATTGCAATCAACGCACTACACGCACCTGAGTGACAATGAACACTAAAATAAAGCAGCAAGTGTGACCACAACACTGGAATGAATATAAATTCAATACCACAATATTTTTTTTACGCTTTCAACAATGCAGACGTTTTATTTGAAAACTATGATATATCGAAGATGTAACACTACTGATCTGAAGGTTTCATTTCTACAACACATTATTTGCTTTGGCGTCCACAAATGGAAGAATCTGACATAACACACAAGAGAACAGAAATGATAATACACAAGGAATCTAACCGAATAATTTAAAAATGACATTCTCTGAGTTATCACATTCTTGAACTCAGCCATCATATTGATTTATGAAACTGATTATGTTAGAAATAATTTTATGGTTTACAATGTACATAAAGCTTAACAATTTTGAATTTGTAGATGTAATTTATAATCTACAAACACCGCTTTTTCTGTGTGTCACTGTTGGTATGAACGTAAAAGAAACTTACTCAGAATATCTGGAAGCATTAGTTTCAGGAGGCATTTCAGATGATAAGAATGTGATGAACAAATGATGCAGAGAAAGTGAAAGAAAGAACACTTTTTCATAGTTGCTTAAATGTATTGTAAACAAATACCCTTCAAAAATAACTAGCTTCACCAGAGATTCTTTTTTGTAGATATATATTCAATAAAACAACATGATGGAACATTAAATATGATCTTAAAGTTCCCGATAATTTTTACGAAGAGAGTTTTAAGATATTTGCGTTTAAATGTAACCGTGAAAGGAAAGATTAAACTGATGAAAATGGCCAGTTTTTGGAGATAAACCAAACAATACAGGACACAGCTGTGAATAGGTACAATATATTCCATATGGTATAGAATTTGTAGTGTACGTACTTTGTTTCTCCTTTGATGTACGGCAAGAGCTGATCATCAGTATGTTCTTCTATGAATATTTCCTCCTTAGCATCTTCAGAAGGCTATAAGTAAGAAATAAGAAAAGTAGAATAAAGAAGAGGAAAAATATATAGGCCTAAACAAGAAACAGCTGAAAAAATTATTTTCATAGTGGCACAAGAAGAGTATAATTAATTTACCCCCATTTAAAAATATGTAATGGAAAGTAACAATCTAATCAAAATCACTTTAAATGCAAGAGAGGTGTCTACCTTTGTGGCAAATGGTACACAAAAATACATTATTATCAAGCACTAAATTTTAAAAGAACAGAAAGACGACAATTTTGTAAATACAGTATTACACAATTTATGTTGTTTTATTATTTTCTATTAAGTACACAGTTCATCCTTAATATATGTATATAATTTACAAAATTTTACTCATAATATCTTCTGTATTACAAACATAATCAACATGTATACAACTTGTGCAGCTACTTCAAATAATAGTAGACAACTTCTATTACATTAAAATTTACATTGCATTTATTTATTTTATTTTTACCCTCTTGGGAACCTAACTTGCATAATGACCTGCTGCGTTTTAACCTGAGTTCCTTTTGCCTCTGCTTTTCAAACAACTGATAAGATAGATACGAGCATGAAAAGGAACACACTGTTGCATAGCAGTAGACATGGTAGCATAGAAAAGGAGGAACATTTGTAAATATGTAAATTTAAAATTACCTACATATTTGGGCATATTCAGCAGAGTATATGTACAGGTGTGGGTGGAGGCACTTCTGTGCATGTGTACATGTACAATTTAAGTAAAATAAATAATAATAAACGCTATCTCCATATCATTACCCAATTCTATTCCTTGCTTCTGTATCTCTTTCTATTGATCCCTAATACCACAATAACTAGCTATTATCTTCATCCTTTTATATTCACATTCCCCTGTTCCCATCTTCCAATACATGACTTCACTTTCACCTCGTTGTTCATTTCCATGTTCTTTCTTTCCGAAAACACTTCACTGTAATATCAAATAATCCCACATAATTCCCACCACTTTCCCAACAAGTGGACAACGCTTAAATCACAAGCATGGAAATATCCATAATCCCTCTCTGTACATCACATTAAGACCAGAAAACATCAATCAGTCAATGAATCAATCAATGAATCAATCAAACAACAGCATTTAGGGATGTTGTTGGTTGTTTATGTAGAAAAAGATTGTGGAAATATATGAAAAAACTCTCACGGTAAATTATTTCAATCACTAAATCATCTTCCTATAAGTGAACATCTCCCAAAATTAGTACCCATGAATTCCAACTTATCTTCATGTTGTGACCTTTCCTACATTTTAAGAACATGACTTAAATGTATTCATCAACTAATGTTATTCCAAGCCATCTCTCCAATGTCATCTCAGAATATACTGCTTAATCGAACAGCTTGTCTCCTTTCTCCAAGTCTTCCCAGCTGAATCTTTGCAACATCTCTATAACACAACTCTTTTGTCACAAATCATCCACAAGAAATGTGTATTATTTCCTGTTCTCTAATTCAGTAATACTGGTGATGGTCTCATACTCTCCTTTACAACCCCTAAATAAGCTCATAATCATATCAAGAGACCTGTAAATTTCATTTTCGAAATGTTTATATGATTACCACAAGGAAAATATATCCTTATTATGAATAACTAGGTACTTATAGAGATCCCCTGAAGAACTTTTACCCCATCAACACAATAATTAAACCAGAGAGGACTCTTTCTATTTGTGAAGCACAAAACATGAATTTTCACCCCATTTACCCATATAGCACTGCCCGATGTCCATCTTAAAATATTGTCAAGGTCTTTTTGCAGTTACTCACAATCCTGAAACTTATTTATTACAAAGAGCTTCATCAGTTTTCAGTTCATTATTCATATTGTTTATATATATCAGAAAATAGAGATCTCACTGTACTGCCCTGTGCGACCCGATCCCATAATTGTTACAGAATCACATAAAGCTTCACCTACTCGAATGCTCTGAGTTCTATTTTCTACAAAAACACCAGACGTGGTCAAATTTTAATGGTAAGAGGTATATTTCTATCTTTATGTAAAATATTGACCTTTATAGCTTAATCCTTAAACATAGTTTGGTGGTAAAGTTACCACCTGGGATATCCCTGCCCACATTATTCTATTTTTTCATATAGTGGATACAGTGAAAACCAGAATGTAATTTAATTATTCACATGGTTTTGTGTCATATTTTGTTAGTGAACATATTCCGTTGTTTATCATCTATATCTGCATATTGTTGCTGTATGGAAGTAAATAATGCGACCTTTGGTTAAGACTGTGCATTCTGTAAGTTACGTGCGTTATTAATACTATTCACGAGTTCAGTTGACATGTCTTAAGAGTGGTACTAGAGAACAGTCAAATTTTGAGGTTATGGGGAGATAAAATGACCTTTCGCCAGAGAGCTACTTGTTTAGAAACGTTATTCACAGCAGGAATTTTAAAATGTGAAGATAAGGGGAAGACAAAATGTCTACAACGTGTCGGAAACTGTGGGCAAAAGAAGAAACTAACCCCAAGGAGGAAGCAAAACTGATTAATTTGTCAAGTTATTAGTTTGGATTTACGTATGAAATTATAAGAGTATGGGTCTTTGGTACCAACCAGGACTTTGAGACGAGAGCTAATTAATGCCAGATTGAGAGCAAAACGACCTCTAAGAAAAGAGAAGATTACTCCTGCTATGGCTGAAAAGATGTTTCAGTGAGCCAAGACTCTCCAGAATTGGTTCTCTGACGAACGGAAACAGGGAAGTCGATGATAATTACTGTAATTTCTAAATTATCATTCATTATTCCATTTTTAAACCAATCTGAGTGATGTAACCGTACAGTGCAGTAAATGTATTAAATTTCTCTTTCAAACCGTACAGCTTGTTGCACTTAATGCTAGGTTATTTGTTTCATTTATTTCATGTTTGTCTTAGCGGCGAATAGGTATTTCGTGCCTAATAATAGACAAGTCCATGTGTCAGAAGAAAAGGAAAAGCATTCCATCTAGATTGAGTGAAGCAGAGAGTGAAACATCCAACTTCAGTGATGGTCTGGAGTGTGTTTCCTTGGTACGGCTGTGGACGATTATATATTGTAGAAGGAACTATGAGACGTGAACGATATAGCATTAAGAACCCGTTTGACAGCTCAGGTGCATGAATGGTTTCGCCAAAGTGAATTTACTTTTATGCAAGATGGGCCTCCTTGCCACAAAGCCTACGAACAGTCCAGACTTGAACCCCATAGAACATCCTTGGGCGATAGCAAAGAAAAGTCCGAAAAACGAATACAACGACAAAAATTGGCTTTATTGAGAAGCTCGTTCAGATCTGGTGTCATGGTGACGATTTAAAGAGTCAGTGTAAAATACTGTTTGAGGGTACGCCCAGTCAAATCAAGTCACTCATGAAAGCTAAAGGGGTGCATACCAAGTACTAAAATCATCAACTTAAAAATTGGTAACATCTTATGTGTTCAATTCTCAATTTTTAATGTTTAATAATTTGGCCACGTCTTTATAGTCACCCATTTAGCCACTATTTTATCTATCCCAACCACACTAATTTTTGTCAGTAGTTTCCCGAGATCTACCGTATGAAAACCCTTATAGATATGTCAATCGTGACAGACTAGACCACATGAATCTAATATATCTGCTATATCCTGCTGGAATCTACAAGATGGGCTTCAGTGGAATAACCTTTCCGAAACCTGAACTACCTTATATCGAACCAGTTGGTAAATTCGTAAATGTGTGTGATATAATCAGAAATAATGCATTCCAAGAGCTTACATGCAACACAAGACAAGTTGACTCGTGTTTAATTACTGAAGTTTAGCACCTTTTCTTTATACACAGGGTGCTACTACACTAATTATTCATTCATCTGGTCTAGCTGATTCACACATACACTAATCAATATCTCAAAGAATTGATTTTCGTATATGCCCAGAAATTTTACCATTCCCAGCAGCATTTCTAGTTTTAAATTTTTGTAAAATATTTTCAATGTATTTTTATAGTAGGTCCATGTGGACATTGCAAAGTAATTTCAAAAGATTGGATGAAATTGCCAACTGCGTCTGGTAGAGCCAAAGGGCACTGACCAAACCATTGGTGACATATCCTATGCACATTTGCTGGTGAACAGTGTCTTTTTTTACGTGATGCAGGACTGCAATACCAATTGTCTAATGGCGTATACACATTTCCATGTTGTGTAATTGCTAATCCATACCTTTCTCAGTCCGTCGACATTCAACACCATACAAAGCAGCAAGACGTAGTAACATGCATTATATTCTGAACTTCAGACGTTAGTGTTTTACTTCAGTCACTGTGTGTGCCTGTGACTTCCCTCCATCTCATCCATGCTGCCTTTATCATAATTCGCACTTCAACAACTACCCCACTATTAATCTGTAGGCAAGATCCTAGGTACCTGAATCAATTTGGACGGAGCCATTAGATGGTTCGGATGACTCCAAGTATTCACTCTTCCTTTTATATTCTAAGGTTGTATTGTGGGAAACAGGTATTCAATCCTCAACTTGATGCCGCAATCACATTCTGGGTCTATCAACAAGTGCAGCATCATCTGCCTATAAGGGAGTCCTAGGAACACTCCTTTGCAGGTCCCATGTGGTGGTGTCTATGCTGAGGACAAGGAGCAATGGGGACAGAGTGGAACATTGGTGTACACACCAATTTTCACTGAGAAGCTTCACGAGACGTTGACAGCGCAACATATATAACCTCTGGTATTCGTGTGTAGCATCTTAATCCAAATTATAAGCATTTGTGGTACACCATGGTCACGACTGCAGACCAGATCACACGATGTGGAACACGGCCGAAAGTATCAAGGAAGGCAATGTACACTGCCTGCTGGTACTCTCAGTGCTTTTCAATTAGCATTCTGGCAGTGAAAATTGCATGAGTTCTTCCAGCACCCTTAATGAAGATGCATTGTATAGCAATAATGCCGGCGATTTCACCCAGTCAATAATGAAGGATGCTCTCAAAGATCTTCTCATGTACAATTGGGTGCAATTTTGACGGTAATTTGCACATTCTGCTGAATCGTCATTTTGCTTCAAAATAGGCAAAAAGATGTTTACAGCCCAATGACTGGGAACAGAGCCAGTCAACTCTTTCAATGAACAAGCTTGTCAGCTAGTTGATAATGAGTACTTTAAATTGATATAATTTCCAGAAGTTTGTTAGAAAGTCATCTGGTCCTGGCGCGTTTTGGTTCTTCACACTCCCAATGGCACTCTCCACTTCCTTCGATGTGATGCATAAGATGGGACTCACCATCAGGATTAGGGTGATGAGATAATTCAATGCAGGAAATCTCTACAAATATTGTTGCTAATGTTCGATGATTTCTTGTTTGTCCTGTAATCACTGGCCATCCTTGCCTCTAATGTACACAGTGTGCTCAATACTTGTGTCAATTTTGGTCAACTGGAAACAGTTCCCTTCTCTTTCCTTTGGGTTCGGTGGTGTACAGAGATTATCAGAACTATACCGACAAATATTCAAGGATGCTCTTCGTGTTATGGTAAGAACAATCGTTCAATCAGCCTGGCGGGGAAAATTATTATTTTTGAGAAAATAGTTTTAAATTGTTACTTCCGGGTGCGCGATTCAAATTGACGAGCTGCTGCCGTGTTTCAGGGAAGACAAGAGTAGGGAGGAGTTGTGGAGTGTATGATGCAGACAGAGATAATGGTTCCTCATAGGATTTCGATAGGATTGTCTCTAACAGGCAATATCCACAGTTCATATATTAAATAGCCGTAACTGCACACACAATTAAAGAACACACTGTATTTAAGACAATCATGTTAGTCAGGGAAAGCACTAGAATGTTTCTCTTCTCATTTGTTTGTCACAGTAATATTCTATATTAATTAACATGCTCGAAAACGTGTATTCATTCACTCACAGCAATGTAAATTCAATGAAATACTGAACGAAGGAATCAACACGCCCAATGGTTTGATTACAGTAGACGTTCTATATGGCCCCCTCCTATTTTGGTGCATAGTTCACAATAATGTAGCAGAGGGTGACGTTTGGACTCTGCCCAGGATGTGAAGTGTGTAGCGAACAGTTTAAAAAGCTGCCTGTATTCTTGGTACAAGTATGTCTTCCCTTTCTATGGGGATCACATAGTAGTCAATTTGTGTAGAACAAACGGTACACTGCCTACCGGAGCTCGGAAGCAACTATGCGAAATGAACGAGAAACTTGTGCATTCGCACCGAGCGTTACTGATGCCTGCCTCTTTCCACTTCCCATCCCTTCCCTATTCTGACGCACAGCAACGGACAGTGGCTGACTCTGGTTTAGCAAGTACAGTAAATACTTTATTTCCTAAAAAAGAAGCATTGCCCGGCACTCCAACTGCAATATCATCCTCAATATTAGTCGAAGAGCATCCCCGATTTCTTTGTCAGTACAGTTCTGATACACCTCGTGCACAGGTCATTACAGTGAGAGCGCCTCGATTCAGCGACAGATTTCTTAGCCACACGTTCGGTAAAGATAATTCTTTCCCTGTGTTCTGGATTCTTTTGTGAAAGCCAATTTATATACAGCATGTCTTTGTCATTTTAGACACCTGTTCTTGAACTGGAGTGATCCATAAGAACGTTTGATTTTCAATACAGTAGGAACTAGGTTATGTCGTACCCAAGTTTACTGTGACGGTGGAAGTGAAAGATCTGTAAACTGTGTCCACATTTTGTCAACTGCATTCCTATCAACGGGAGGAAAATTCACCACTTGATCTTCTCGGGGGCATGTATCCCTGCACTTCTACGATGCATAGAGATTCTTAAATCCGCTATGCCTACCTTATGCAGAGGTGGTACACAGTTAGACGATATGACATTCACATCCTTTGTTAGTCGGAGATTACTGTGCTGAACAACGATAAGGTCAATTTGGTTGCTGCAGTCGCCACAAGTGAAACCTAAAATATGAGTTCCATCATCATATCAGATACCGAAGGTATTACCACCATGGCAGCTATAAAGATTCTTAGTGTGACTAACATGCACATAAAGATCAACACAGAGAAGTTGAAACTCATCTTCAGGACATGCTGCAACATGATATCGTAGCTCCTGCCAATGCTTTTCCTTATCAAAGTCATCACAGCCAGATTGTGACATAGAAAACACAAGTCCGAGAGGATGCAATCTCGAGTGTAATTGACATAAGGCTATCTGAATAGCGCTGAACCTCAGCAAATCAATCTTGGAGGTTTGTGCACACAATGACGTCAACACCATCCCTGTTGGATGTAACCTGGTAGATAAGTTCACACATATCTCTGATGTCATGAGATTTCTGGCCTTTCCAAAGCAAGCAACTTACTAACTAATTAACATAGCTACTCTTCAACTCTAAACCGGACTTGCATTATCCTATTTACAACAGGTTAACAGGAACAATAGAATTCTAGTGATAACTAAATTTCTAAGGAGAAATTTCCCCTACAATGAAAAATTTAGTAATAGTAAAGGAAGAATGATATTTACTAATAAAATAACTATTGTACAATAATTCTAAGCCACATTTAGATGTATCCTAATTACAACAGTCTTACTGAAGCAACAAATATTCCTAAACTATGAATATACTGAACTTATGAGAACGTAACTCTTCATTGACTACGTACATAACATTTAGTTTCCTTGGTTTATGAAAGAGACAAAAGGTGAAAAGTCTGAATGTAATTATCAGTCAAAGAACAGTGGCCAGTTAGTATCATAAATTTAATATTCATTAATGAAAGTTAATTGAACATAACCTACGGCATTTTGTTTACTTAATGGTTTCTTCCATTTCTCTATCACAGCGACAGTGATAGGTGGTATGGCGATGATGAGCTATAAATGGCTAGGAGTGGGAAGGAAGCAACTGCGGCCTTAATTAAGGTACAGTTGCACCATTTCTTTGCTGTGAAAATGTGAAACCATAGAAAACATGCACTCCAGGGCTCTCGACAGAGGGTTCGAACCCAGCATCTCCCAAATGCAGGCCGACAGCTAAACGGCCAGTTGTTCAGTACCACAAAGAAGCAATTGCATGAATTCATTTTTTTTGCTATTGGCTTTACGTCGCACTGACACAGATAGGTCTTATGGCGAGAGTGGGACAGGAAAGGGCTAGGACTGGGAAGGAAGCGACCCTGGCCTTAATTAAGGTACAGCCCCAGCATTTTCCTGGTGTGAAAATGGGAAACCACGGTAAACCATAATCAGGGCTGCCAACAATGGGGTCCGAACCCACTATCTCCCGAATACTGGATACCGGCCGCACTTAAGCGACTGCAGCTATCGAGCTCGCTGCTTGAATTCCTTCTCTTCCAATACTTACTGTGAGTGCATCTTAATATGTAATTTCAAACATTACGTTAAAAATTAAGTTTTTATTTTAAAAATTCGGTGTTTACAGTTCCTCAGATTTACATGCACATTTGGACATAACCTTTCATATACATGTCGAAAATGTTACGATACATGGGGTTACTTTGGAAAAGTAAAGAGTAAAGTAGAGCCCCAAATGCACATCTTTAAAAATTCTATGCAGAGCATGATTTCCTCCCTTGAAGTCAAGATGGGCTGCCTACCTATGCTCTTCGGTTCTAGGGTCGAGGTAGCCCTTCTTCGCACCTTCTGCGAATGTCTTTCACCAAGAATCCACTTAGGAGACTTATCAAGCATATCGGCATTGTAATTACGATAGACCATGCTTCCAAGTTTATGCTTATCTCCTTGCAGCACAGTCCGAAGTAATGCCACGAAAGAACCCAACTCAGGAAACTGCCAGAGACATGATTCTTGAGGTGATCAAGCTAACGCAAGTTTAACCTAACAGAACTTCATTCAGAGTAAAACACTCAAAAACAATTCACTTCAACTAACATTTGTTGACAATGTGAACATTCAGTACCACCCGATACAACAAATAAATAATCCCACTGAGGGACAGAGAAAAAGAGACAACAATCAAGAAATAGATTTTATCACAAAAGTTCTATGAACTTAGATTGACCTATATCAACACAGATCTATCCATATTAAGAAACAAAGTACGCCCTTGTGTGAAGATAAACCCGTCCAGAATTATCCAACGGAATATTTGGAAGCCAATACTCAGAGAAGCGTACGAAAATACTACTAAACTGCAGGGTATATGCTGTAAACGGGAATAGTGGATCAAAGGTATCTGGGTATAGAGAAATACTCACGGGTCATTTTTTCTCGAAAGTGAAGAGACTGGGTTGGATCAAACACATTTCAATGACACTTGGGTGAAATATCTATTAACAAATAGTAAAATAATGATTATCATTATTTTACCGTAAAACGAATTATAGTATTAAAATTAACAGCTAAAAGATAGCTGAGCATCTAAGAAAAGTTAACTGTTAATAATGTAGAATGACGCTGCGAAAGCACTGTACAAATCCACAGATAGTACCATTTTAAAGATCTGCACAATTCATACTGAAAATGTAATTATACACAGGATTCTAAAAATTATATTACTAATGCAACAACGCATCAATATATCAAAATAACACACTTTCAATACTTTGTATCATTTATACAGTAGTATATACTGTGGAAAGAAATCCTTCATCTACAACATATTGTATCCTAATATGGCATAATCACAGTTAACATTGAGACTGCCGCAAAATCCTAATTTAATTCGGTCAGTGGGCCATTTATACCAGTTGAGGTGAAGGCCAGGATCTGATAACCTTGGAGCAAGTCGCCTTTAAACTCATCGCTGCATGGCCGCGTGGCGATCCGTTCCGCTTCTCGTACTGGTCAGGAGCTTAGCATGCGACAGATATGAACAGTTAACTTTTTCAAGGCTAGCACTGCCCGGCAAATTTTCAGAACTATTCACAAGACCAGTTTCGAACCATGATTTTTAAAGAATACATGAAGAAAATTTATGATTGGTTTCCAACTAATCACATGTTCTAGGCTGAGAACTGAAAAAGGCAGTGAGAAATCGACGCTCAACTTACTCAGCTTTTACTCTACTGCCTTCATACTGCTCTACTTAGGAGCACAACTTCACTTCACTTTCCCACTACAATTCTACAAGATATTCTACGCCTAGCGACGTACATTAGCCGTGATGTCTCATGAAGAGAACACCTTATTTCGTCTTCTGCAAGACATAACCACTACAATATTAATCCCAGAACACGTGTGGTATGCATAAATCATCTGAACCCGTATGTTAAGTGTCGACTGACATTTAAATAGGCGGGGTTGGAGCACATATTAATGTTCTGTTTTAGTTTCAGTGTGTGTGTATGTGTGTGAGGAAGCCTACTGTTACAAGAAGCCTGCAAGACAAGGTACAAGGGTAATCATCATGCTGCTTGCAACATGAATCTCTACATTCATCGGGGTGCACCTTAATAGCGATGTTCCTTCCGGATTGTGCTACTAAGAGGGGAGATCCCACCACACCCTAAAGTGTGCTAAAGGGACCAATCGTGAGATTTGACAGCCAGGACTGAATCAACTTCCATCATAAAAATTTAAGTACCTTTTTTAAATATTATTTTCCTTTTCAAAAGGACTTTATTCTTGAAATAATATTATCTACTATTTTGTGTTACAGATTCTTACCGCTTCTCATCTACTTATTGGTGTTGGAAAATTTTGTGAATGTTTGAAATACACTGATGTCCTTAATATCCACAACAGCTTGAAAGACTAGAGATAGGAAGTTCATATTCACAAGACATGTGGAACAGTATGTTCTATAGAAACGATTAGCATTTGAACCATGTCGACTCTCAGGTACAAGGTCCACATTGATATTTCTGCGCACCAACATCGGCTGGTAAACTGTGCCTGCGGCTCTCGTTGTCGCTGTCTACCGAAGGTACTGGATCATTGTAACTTGAGGAGACGTGCAGGATGCCTCGCAGACGTATGCAAGAAAAGTACTGTCAAATGAGTGATTCTGAAGGAGGCATGAGAGAACGTGATACATCTATCTGGGATATTGCAGCTCATGTGCAAAAAAGTGTGAAGGCAGTGCAACGGGTGTGTACAGAACGTTCACAGAAGACTGTAGAATATGACCAGATGGGTCCGGTCGCACCAACCAGGACCCCCAACCCCGAGAAGATCGACACCTCACCCGAATGGCACTGAAGCACAGATATGTGTCCTCCTCGGCTCTGGCGCAATGGTGGAACAGAGTAACATATCGTACTTTCAGGAGTGGCAGACCGTCCCAGTTTATTATGATCTGGGTTACCGGCACGTCGCCCACTTCTCCGCCTACCTTTGACTAATGTGCATAAACATGCTAGACTGCGATGGTGTATGGAACGACGTCGCTGGGGACAGGAATGGCAGCAGATAGTGTTTCCAGACGAATCCAGGTTCTGTCTATTTCAAAATGATGGCCGAATTTTGCTTCGCCGCAGACTGGGGGAGAGGCATCACACTGATTAAATTCACACAAGACATACAGCGCCAAGTCAAGGCATTATGGTGTGGCGTTCTATTGGGTACAACCATGAATCACAGTTGATGCGTGTCCAGGTTAATGTTACCAGTTTGACCTACGTGAATGACATCCTGGCGCCCGTAACCATACTCTTTCTGCACGACACCCCAGACGGTTTATTTCTGCAGGACAATGCACGACCACATATCGCTGCATGAACACGTGTTTTTTTCTTGTCACAGAATGTCAGACTATTGCCCTGGCGAACCTGATCACCGGACTTGTCGCTAATTGAAAATGTGTAAAGGACGGGTGTGGAACTGTGACACAATGCCAGCCACCAAAGATGAACTGTGGAACCATTTGAATGCAGCATGGATGGCTATACCCCAGGACACCATTCGCGCCTTATACGTGTCGATGCCATCACACATGGAATAAGTTATCAATGCGCTTGGAGGACACAGTGCCTAGTAGGCAACGGGACACGTGCTGACTCAGGGTGACTGAAATGTGCATTAGGGACTAAACTTATGATATAAAAATAAGTTACGTTAAAAGTAATGTATGTGGATGTAAATGATTGAGTGTTAATAATAGGGTTTAATGACATAGGATGCTCTATTTAAGAAGACAGATAGTGCTCAATGGAAATAGCCTAGCCTTGTTAAGTGACAGAATGGTACCATAGCTCATAGCTCATACTGCATTATGGAGAGTACAGTATATTATTGAGCACATGAAGCGACAAGCGCAGTTTTAGATATTAATCACTGTCTGTGTTCACTCAACAACCCCGAGCTTGTCTAATTAAGAAACGTATCTAATTAATGTAAATTTAAACCATCATTTGTCTGTCTTCTATAATGAATATAGATTAACAAATCTTCTTAACGGCCTAAAATGATCATTCTTACAGTTATTCGATCATGATTCTTATAGTGAAGGTGACATGAATTTCATGAATGTTCATGAAATTAAAGTTTTCAGTAAATGATGAAGATACATAATGTAATAAGTATGCCTAGATAAAATGATTAACCTCACATGACCTTACATTGGGGAGGGAGAGAATTTTAAAGTAGGGCTTGGCCAAGAGTGCAAGCTTAAACTAACGGGCACGGATTTGACTTGGGGCCTGACGTCACAGGCCCTGGATTCAACCTTAGGCTTAACCTTACAAGGTCATTAGCTTTACAGACTCAAGTTTGATGTCCAATAGTACTGGCTGAAGCTAACAGGCATGGATTTGTTGCCCGGTTTAATCTTTACGAGGGCGTTATAGACTCGAGTTTGAGATTCGACCTTAGGCTTAACCTAGCCAGACAAGATGAGATATGGTCCATGGGCTTTAGGAGATGAGCCTGGAACTGGATGACGGCCATTCGCGTTATTTTAATAGGACAAAGGAGATGGTGTAAAGATTAACATATGTGCTTTATTCCTAGGGGCATAATGCTGAAAGGTTACACCAGGTCATAGAGCTGAGTGACTGCAAAAGGCCAAAAGTACAAAAAGGATACAGATCAATATGGCACAGTGACAAATGTGCAAAAGTGTTAAATGGTTAAAGGACAAAATGGCAAAAGGGCTAAAACTAAAGGGCAAAAGGGAATGAACTGTGGTCTAGGGCTCAGAGCTGAACGTGGAACAAGATGGCCCACCTTCCCAGAAGCTAAATTATAACAATGGTATATACTGACCAAGGAGCTTCTTCCAAAGCACATCCCTGAAACGATGATGCTTTTTGCCTAATGAGGTCGAAAATCTAGGTGAACGGCCCCACATAAAGGTACATATCGCTAGTAAAGAAGAACCATGGTATTTCTCAAAAGTAACGTAAACTTTCGGTGCTCCACACATAAGGGCGCAACCCATAGGCAACGCAAACCCATGGTGTTACCCACATAGTGGGTACTAATCACCGGGACCCGTTCTACCCCGCAGTTTTCCTGACATAGTGGACAGTAATCATAGTGCCCATAGGGGTACTAATGACAGGTAAATCTCAGTCACGTGATGTCCCACAGAACGCAAACCCATGGTGTTCCTCACACAGGGGTAATAATCACAGGTACTCCTACTATTCCGTCGTGTTCCTGAAATAGTGGTACTAACGACAGGTAAAACTCAGACCCGCGGGTTCCCTCGAAACGGAAACCCATGTTATTCATCACATAATGGTACTAATCACAGGGACCCGTACAATACCGTGGTGTTCCTCGGAATGCGAACCCATAGTGTTCCTCACACAGCTGTACAAATCTCAGTGACACGAACTATACCGTGGTGTTCTTCACATGGTGTGTACTAATCACAGGTAAAAGCTAGACCCGCTGTGTTCCATGGAACGCGGATCAATGATGTTCCTCACATAGCGATACTAATCACAGAGGCCCATACTATACCGTTGTATCCTCGGAAAGAAAAGCATGGTGTTCCTCACATAATTGTACAAATCTCGGGGACCCAAACTATACCGTGGTGTTTCTCATATAGTGTTACTAATCAGAGGGACCCGTAGTATTGCGTGGTGTTAATCAAACAATGGAAACTAATTACAGGGACCCGTACTATCCCGTGGTGTTCCTCACATTATAGTACTAATCATAGGGACACGTACTATCCCGTGGTGTTCCTCACATTGTGGTACTAATAACAGAGACCCGTACTATCCGCGGTGTTCCTCACATTGTGGTACTAATAACAGGGACCCGTGTTATCCTGTGGTGTTCCTCACAATGTGGTACTAATTACAGGGACCTGTACTATCCCGTAGCATTCCTTATATAGTGGGCACTAATGACAGGTAAACCTCAGACCCATGGTTTTCTGCGGAACGCAATCCCATGGTGTTCCTCACATTGTGATACTAATCATAGGAACACGTACTATCCCGTGGTGTTCCTCACATTATGGTGTTAATAACAGGGACCCGTGTTATCCCGTGGTGTTCCTCACATTGTAGTACTAATCACAGGGACCCGTACTATCCCGTGGTGTTCCTCACATACTGGGTACTAATCACAGGCAAACCACAGATATGTCGTGTTCCTCGGAACGCGAACCCATGGTGTTTGTCACAGAGTTGTACAAGTCTCAGGAATCCATACTATCCCGTGGTTTTCTTCACATAGTGCACGCTAATCACAGGGTCCCGTACAATCCCGTGGTGTTCCTCATATTGTGGTAATATTCATAGGGACCCGCACTACCGCTCGGTGTTCCTCACATAGTGAGTACTAATGACAGTTAAACCCCAGACCCGTGGTGTTCCTGAGAACGCGAACCCATGGTGTTCGTCACATAGTTGTACAAGTCTCAGGGACCCGTAGTATCCCGTAGTGTTTCCTCACATAGTGGGTACCAATGACAGGTTAATCCCAGACCCATGGTGTTCCTCGGAACGCAATCCCATGGTGTTCCTCACATAGCGGGTACTAATGGCAGGTAAACCCCAGACCCGTAGTGTTCCTAAGAACGTGAAGCCGTGGTGTTCATCACGTAGTTGTATAGGTGTCAGGGACCCGTACTATCCCGTAGTGTTCCTCACATAGTGGGTATTAATAGCAGGTAAATCCCAGACCCATGGTGTTCCTCGGAATGCAATCCCATGGTGTTCCTCACATAGTGGGTTCTAATGAGAGATTAACCTCACACCCGTGGTGTTCCTAGGAATGCGAACCCGTGGTGTTTCTTACAAAGTTGTGCATATCTCGGGGAACCGTACTATCCAGTGGTGCTCCGCACATAGTGCGAACTAATCACAGGGTCCCGTACTATCCCGTTTTGTTCCACACATTGTGGTACTAATAACAGGGACCTGTACTATCCCGTAGCGTTCCTTATACAGTGGGCACTAATGACAGGTAAATCTCGGACCCATGGTGTTCCTGATAACGCGAACCCATGGTGTTCGTCACATAGTTGATGTCAGGGACCCATACTATCCGTGGTGTTCTTCACATAGTGGGTACTAATGACAGGTAAACCTCAGACCCATGGTGTGCTGCGGAACGCAATCCCATGGTGTTCCTCACATAGTGGGTACTAATGACAGGTAAAACACAGACCAGTGGCATCCCTAGGATTGCAAACCCATGGTGTTCCTTATAAATGTTTGCATATATCTGGGACCCGTACTATCACGTGGCGTTCCTCACAGAGGGAGAATTAATTGCAGGGACCCGCGCTATCTCGTGGTGTTCCTCACATAGTGGGTAATAATGACAGGTAAAACCTGGACTTGTGGTGTTCCTCGGAACGCAATCACATGGTGTTCGTCACATAGTTGTACAAACCTCAGGGACCCATACTATCCCGTGGTGTTCCCCTCATAGTGGATACTAATGACAGGTAAATCCCAGACTCGTGATGTTCCTCGGAACGCAAACCTACGGTGTTCCTCACATTGTGGTACTAATGACAGGTAAACGGCAGACCTGTGGCTTTCCTCTAAACGCAAACCCATGGAATTCATGACATAGTGGTACTAATCACAGGGACCAGTACGAACCCGTGGTGTTCCTCACACAGGGGTACTAATGACAGGTAAAACCCGGATCCGTGGTTTTCCTCGAAACGCAAAGCCATTGTCTTCTTCACATGGTGGTACTAATCCCAGGGACCAGTACTATCCCGTTGTGTTCCTCGGAATGCAAACCAATGGTGTTCCTCACATTGTTGTACAAATCTCATTGACGCGAACTATACCGGGATGTTCTTCACATCTTCTTCTTCGTTTTGCCTCATGACTGAGGCGTCGTGACTGTCATAATATTCAGCCCTCTACCCGATGAATCATACTCCGCGATTCTTTCCTATCTAAGGCTTTCAATGTGGTTGCTTTGAGAGAACTCTGTAGGGGGCCGTTCACCATGTCAATCCATCGTGTTGGTACTCGTCCTCGTTGTCTGGTTCCCTGGACTTTGCCCTCAACAATCAGCTTTTGAAGACTATCATCTCGGCGCATTATATGTCCGAAGTAGCGTACAATCCGCTGAGAGACCTTACACGATAGACGAACTTTTGTCTGAAGTTGGTTCAGGATTGATGTGTTCGTGCGATGAGCTGTACAAGGAATTCTTAACATTTTCCTCCAGCACCAAATTTCAAAGCTTTCTATCCGTTCACGATCATGTTTGAGGATGGTCCACGTCTCTGCACCATACAAGAAGACTGAGAAGACTAGAGATTCAACGAGCTTCTTTTTTGTATTGATGGTGATGTTATTATCTTTCCAGATCTTCCGCAAACGGATCATCGCTATCTTTGCTGTTCCTCACATAGTGGGTACTAATCACAGGTATATTCTAGACCTGTGGTGTTCCATGCAACGCGGATCCATGATGTTCCTCACTTAGCGTAACTAATCACAGGGACCCTTACTATAACGTGGTGAGCTTCGGAACTAAACACATGTTGTTCCTCACATAGTTGTACAAATCTCTGGGACCCGTACTATCCCGTGGTGTTCCTCACATAGTTGTACAAATCTTTGGGACTCGTACTATCGGTGGTGTTCCTCGGAACGCACACCCATGGTTTCCACAACCACATTCTGAAACACCCGAGCGAGGTTAGCTTCTTTTATCTCCCTGGGATCCTCTAACCGAGTCTAGGCAAAGGGTGAGCCTCCGTCATAGTTGAGGGTACTATACATGGTTACTGTAAACACACAATGATCCTCTAATTTCTTCTTATGGCGCCGTCTCCCTTCGAAGGTTGGCGATCCAATTGATTATGATTACACGCGAAACGGCAGCACGGAAGATTTCTATCGACGTATGTCCATACCACCGCCGCAAATCCTTCAGCCAGGAATTTTTCCATCTTCCCACAGATCTTTTCCCACCAATCTTCCCTTGAATGATCAATCAGAGAAGTTCGTATCGTTCACCTCTCATGATGTGCCCGAGGTAGCTGAGCTTACGCTCCTTGATGGTTTATGAGAAGCTCTTTCTTCTTGTTCAAGATGTTGAGGACTTCTTCATTTGTCTTTTTTTCTAGCCAAGATATTCGGAGTATTCTTCTGTATAAGTACATTTCAAAAGATTCAATACGCTTCTCCAATAAAGGGCTAAGGATCCACCTTTCGAAACCATACAGGATAGGAAAGACATAACACCGTAGCATTCGAACTTTGAGCTGGAGGTTGAGTTCTCGGCTGGTGAATAAGGTCCTCATGGTATTGAACATATTGTTTGCTTGTCCAATCCTAGAAAGGATTTCGCATTTTGAATCACAATGCTGGTTAACTAGAGTTCCAAGATATTTGATAGAAGATACTTGTTGGACGATGTTGTTGTTGATGTAAAGGGAGGCCTGTTTTGGTGTTTTTGAGAATAGAATAAGCTTGGTCTTGTTAATATTCAAAGATAAACCGTAGGTTTCACTGGTCCTCACGATGTTGTTTATAATGATTTTAAAATCACTAGGGTTGCTGGCTAACACAATCATGTCATCAGCAAATCGGATGTTATTAATGAAAAAGCCATTAATCTTGATACCTAGATTAACATCTTCCATAGCCTCTCTGAACACAGCTTCAGAGTAGATGTTGAAAAGGAGTGGCGGCAGGACACATCCCTGGCGGACACCTCTTCGTATAGCTATGTCCTCAATAGTAGTTTCTTCTATTTTGACCTCTACCGTTTGATTCCAGTACAGATGGGAAATGATACGAATATCACCAACATCTACACCAGTAGATTTTAAAATCTCAACAAGTTTTGCATGAGATACGCAATCAAATGCTCTAACAGACACATTGTATTCCTCAGTTTGTGGTGGTTAATCACAAGGATAGTGGAACTAAGCACAAGTCATTTGATACTAATTCAGCATCCCTTGGTCTCGTCCCCCACCCACACAGATCTGCGTGTTTGGTCCACGAGAGCTATATTATTTCGCTCATGTCGACGGAAAGACAGGTAAAACCCCATACACGCCACCTGGGACGCAGCACGTGGGAGTGACACCTCTCCCCATGCTATGTAGCGTAGTAGGTTCGTGGATAATCTGCCTGTTATCTGATGTCGTCTACCTCCCCCCTGCCTTAGCGCTCTTACAACTGCCAATGGCTGCCATACAGAAACGCCGCATAAGATGACTAGACTAATTCTTCTGAACATATAATTTTGAAGTCTGTTGTTGAGGTTTCCCCAGCTTGGACGGTATCGGATCTCAAAGGATCGTTGCTAAAGAGATCACGATATTTTCTCAATATTTCAATAGTTTCTGTATATAGTATTCACCGTCAGCGAATTGAGATACGAGAAGAAACTTCACGATATTTACATAATCATCACATGAATAAGGAAAAGACTCTATATTCAGAATGTTCCCCTGCAGTGAAATAGTGCATTTCCCCAAATCAGCCTTCTTAAAATGACATCATCTTCGAAAAGGAACTCAGATTCTAACGATTTAAAGGTAAGATGTATTGAACAAAGACGAGACCACAGAACTAGTTGCAAATAGAGGATTGTGGTGGCGTTTAAAAAATTCACATAGGGTTGCAGACTGAACGCTGAAAGGCATAAAAGTCTGTAATGGAGATGTATGTATGAAAAGGAACTGTCTGCGGTCAGATTGCAGCATATATCTGGCATATAATAGGACGATGAGGGATTGTTTGCCACACTGATTTCGCTGAAAACCGAGATATGCGTTTGCTTACGCAGATACTGTAATTTAATATCTGGATAATATCCATCCTCCATCTCGCACTTTTGAATGATACTGGATGTTTGTTATCATGCTGTAGAATTAGACTGCACGAATCTGTCCATTCTACGCCATCCTCTCCTCTTTCGTCGGTACCTGGGTAACCCCATGTTGTATTATGATTGTTGATGTCACCAACCACAAAATTCACATGTTGATGCTGGAAGGCTCCACAAATCTAAATACAGTACCTGGTGGCTTATTAATTGAGAACTACTGTGAGAGTCTCAATGTAATCACGGGAGATGATCTGGATGTTGGATAGCACTGAGGGTGTTCAACCACTAAACGCATAACCTTGATTATGGGACGGCGAAGATACTAGTCTCGGCGAGTTCCCTGAATGCATATTATTAGAGTGTCCAGTAAATTGCAAGGCTATATATCTTGTGTTGTCTTTCAGATTCTTAGAATTAAGTGAATAATACAAATAAAATAATCAAAGTGCAAAATATTATTATGATATCTTTTGTAAAATAAAGCAGTTAACCCGTACATACTGTACCGGTAAAAGAGCCCGACTCTCAGATTATATTTTAAAGTAGGCAAGAATATAGTTATCAGGGCTAAAACTGGGTGACTAGCAGCTAGGGCTCAGTACAGGAGGTAGGATCCTATCTACAAGAAAACGTTGACTCTGACTGAACATAAGACATGAAATTGCACATCACCTCCAGGTAGATATAAGCTGTCTTCCACATAGTCCTATAATATGGCTCGGATTCTCTAGTTCACCAAGCCGAGCAGGTTGGAACACGTTCCAGAAGATTCCAGGGACTCCGTACAGAAGCGGCTGGACTATCTGGGTTGGCAGAAGGTAGAGATGCCTCGAACTTTCGAGGCCCAGGTTGAACCCTGATGATCCTGGTGATGTTGCAGATAATCATTTGCTACCGCAGTCCAATGTGACTGAGGGGGTTGATGTCTCCAAGGTCACTCGCAGTACTGATAAATCTGAGTTCATAAAAACCTTGGGTGATTAACCTATTAGCGAAGTCACTGGTTATTATTTGTCAAGACTTTCAAAATTTAACACTCGTAAAATGATATGTCTCTGTATACGAGGATTATAAATAATTTCAGAGTTCGCCACTAGCAAAAGTCTTCGTCTCTGAATAAATACTGGCAAAAAAAACACAAGTCCCTTCTCATGAAATTATGACCAAATCTAAAGTTCATCACTGGCGAAGGTACAAGTCTTTGAATGAACACAGACGAAAAACATAAGTACATCCACATGAAAATCTGAATAGATTTAAAGTTCATCACTGGCAAAATTTATAAAATTTTGAATCAACACTGGCGAATGTACAAGTCTTTGAGTGAACATGTACGAAAAACACAAGTCCATCCACATGAATAAATATACAGTCTATCACTGGCGAAAATTATAAGTCTTTGAATCAAAACTAGAGAATGTACAAGTCTTTGAGTGAACAGGTACCAAAACACAAGTCCATCCATATGAATAAATTTACAGTCTATCACTGGCGAAATTTATAAGTCTTTGAATCAGTACCGGCAAAATCACAAATTTATGCTTACGGGAACTTTGAGCACATTCAGAGATCATCACTACCAAAGTTTATAAATCAATGTTTATTAGAGGAATGAGTCCCTTAACTATCGCAAATATTGCAGGTTTAATTTACGAAGAATTCGTTCTTTAACACACGTAAATAATACAAGTCCATTTCATGAATAATTGGAAAAATTCCAGTCTCGAACACCCGTAAATATTTTAAGTTCAATTATGAAGACTTAGAAAATGTTCTATGACACTCGAAATATTGCAAGTCCACATCAGAATACTTGGAAGAATTCGTTCTCCCACACTCGAAAAAAATACAAGTTCACTTTATGAATACTTAGAAAATTACAGAGTTCCTCGTCGGAACTGTCACTACACGACGATAGTAGCAGCGAGAGTGTCCACGCTGACTACTCAGCTGTAACTGAGTGAACAGGCTACAGTGGGCCCTCTTTTTATTCGATCCGGGACGTCTACGTCACAATACGGCTTGACTAAATATCTCCTAAATCCCTCGATGGATTTACTTGAAACTCGAGCATTGCGACGTTCAGGTGATCCCAAACAAGATGACATATCGCTCAAGCCGCTAGCGTAATTATTACGGGAGTTACAAAATTTTCCCCATCGAACATTCGGGAAGATGTGACGTGGAATCTAGAATATACGAGTCCAGGCTGGGAACACGTGCTGTGACGGGCGGGCGGTCTAGCTAGCCCCTGTGGCTACGTCAGAGCTCACAGCTGTCCTTCATTCGCTTGCTTGCTCCGCTGACGGTAAACAAACCAGGCGTGCTCAGAACATTACGCGTGATAATTAAATGTCATTTATACTCAAAAAATACTCATGTACAGGTCGTAACCGGTACAATACAGAGGACGACGATGAGCAGAAAATGGGAGCTGATAAGAGTTAAATACAGTCTGTGTATTCCAGTAACTTCTACAATGTAGTCCGGTGTATTTTGCTATGCGTAGGACTGATTTGATCTAGTAATATTTTAGTGGAAGTTTATCACAGTTTCACGCTTTTATTTTTGTGCTGAGAAGACACAAGTAGAAATTTACGATGCTTGCGTGTGTTAGAAGTGTCACTGTGTTATAACCGATATTTAGTCAAATTTTTCTTTAGAATGGGACGTTAGATTGAGTGCATTTCTCATAAAATTTGTTCAGACGTAATGAGGAACATGTTTACAGTATACCAGTGAAATTTAGAGGAATTGTAAGTATGTTAATTTGTGAGATTTTATGTCCACAGACATAGAATCAGTTGTGTATGCAAATTGGAAAGTTCTGGTCACCTTCTAATTTGTGAATGTTAGTAATTACAATATTTATTTATTTATTTGACGTGGGGCTACATCACTAAAGCAAAATATATTTACAAATATTATCTCATACTAATAACAATAATTGATTTCATAACGCTAATAAGTTGAAGACAGGGGAGAGTTAGATTTTAATCTATCTCAGCAGTATAACTAAGATATTTAGCATCTGAGGTTGCCCCAAGACATTTTCTGTGAAGCTAGTTAATCATAAAATTCATATCAAATGTTCGGCTTTCATAAAAGTCTCATTATTTTATCCAACAATAGGCAGGAACGAATTCAGTCTCTGGAAAACTTCGTGCAATTGCATCTAAATCTAATCTAAGACTCATACAAGGAAACCCAATACATGGAAGGATCTACTCGATAATTACACAAACAAAATCTGGTAACTCAGTTTCGCAAAACTACTCAGGTAAATAATTTCAAATACTTGGAGAAATCATCCAACAATCTGCACTAAATCATGAGGCAAACAGAGAGAGATTTCTATATTACAAGTACGCCATAGAACAACATGGAAAAGGTACGACAAAAAAATCAGTATCCCGGAACGCTAAATTAAAACATTATAACACCGTACTTAAGGCTCAACCATTACACACGTCACAAACCTTGATCAGTCGAGAATGATCATTATCAAAAATGATCGAAAAACAAGAAAGAGAAGTCCTCAAGGAAACCATGGCCCAGTATGCATAGGAGTGTGAATGAATAGGAGGTCTCCGGAAATTTATCAACATATTGAGGAAATATCAGATACAATATTTGGAAAAGGTGAAGTTTGATCGCCATATTCAAAGAATAGATGATGAAGGACTCACTAAAAAGATATTTAATAATGCCTCCTCGCTTAAAGTCAGAATAACTAGATAATCGAAATTGAAAAGGACCTTGAAGAAATCAACATCCCAGATGAAATTATATGGGACACGCCTAGCTTTAGAACGTTGGTGAACAAACATCATTTTGCTGAGAACCCAAGATGAGTACACAGTTACACAGAAGGAAGAACAGATGATAAACACAAAGAGGGAAGAAACTATGGCAGGAGAAGAAAGCACAACCATCCGCAATATAAGTACAATCGTGCTCCTTAGTTGGGCAAAACATGTGAAATAATAATAAGTAATGGAATGAGTAATAGTTACCAGCCACGTGGTATGCTTTTATTGTGAAGGGTCAGTCTGCGATACATTTGTCGGGAGGTGATAGCTCGGGGTTCGGTCTATTGAGGTTTGGGGTCTATGTTGAAGTCGGTGTTATATGCGTCAGGAGTATTGTATTTCCAAGTGAAGTAAGAAACTTCGTAACTGTCCATAACTGTCGGTGGTAGATAAGTTTTATTTGTCCATGTAGTTATGAAACCATGCACATGCATTAAACTTTCACCATCTCCGCTGATTTGGGATCTCAAAACTAGAGCTCATTTCTACTCAGATCTCAAGATATTAAGTTCATAAGATGAAAAAATGTAAAAAATCCTTAACTCGACGTGAAATCAATGACGAACTCTCCTTTCGCTGAAGAGTGTGAACGATTAGCACAAACTATGTTAACTGAATGTGGAGAGAGAATGAGGTCATGACATATGTGTATCTCAGCAAAAAAAAATGACAGCAGAACATGCTGATTAGACCTGGAAATATTTGCTGCGACATGAAATATAAATTTCGTTGTTTTTGCAATTAGCCTAGTATGCAGATTTCAGCAAAAGAACATTGGCGGTACGAACAAGTTGACTAGACTTGGAAGTAACTTATTTGCTAAGACAGGGAATACAAAGTTTATTGTTCCCGCATTGAGCTCTGGGCTGCAGATTTAAACACTGGAGAAGTGTAATTCCCAGCTGTAATATTTACATAACTTGGCACCTCAAATTAGAGCTGTGAACAATTAAAAAATCCCCAGGCCGCCCGAGAATCAAATTCGGCAAATTTTCCCTTGGACTGCTGACTATCATTAATAACTAAAGGATTGTACATTCAATTCAAAACACACAACACAATTCAAAAATCACCAACCAGACTAGGAATCGAACGGGTGGATTCCTAACATGGGAAAGAAACATGCAATCTCACTAAATGACTGTACATTAAAAGCTTGTGTATGCAATTGAAACACAACAAGTTTGACTTCCTTTCGAAGTGGGGACAATAATAATACTCGCTCTACGTCTTACTAACTACACTTGAACGTTTTAAAAGTTTGCAATAATAATTTTGAAGATCCAAGCTGCTTTCATGCTGAATACTCAACACTCATTGCTATTAATTTGTTAATTTGCTAAGTGCAGAAATGTCAATCCCAGCTCCAAAAAGTCTTTTAAGATGCTGACGTGTCAGAATTTAGTCCTGCAAGTTTTCTTTATGTTCCAGTAAATCTAATGACACAAGGGTGACGTATCTAAACACCTTCAAATACCAACGCGCTGAGCCTTAACCGTCTGAGCCACTCAGCCCGACAATTCAACTATTTAGTTCAAAAAACCCACAAACACTAAAAATGATGATAACAATAGTAACTTGGAGGATCCAACCCACCTCCATACTGAATACTCAACATGCATACCAAATAAGTTAGTCCCGCAGGAGTTTACATCTTATCAGAATTGCCTACCTGTTAATAAATAATAAAATCCTCGGCCCACCTGGGAATTACACAATCTAATATATTTAAAACAGCATGGATTACACACACAACAATAATAATATGAAAGATCCAAACCACGTTTGTACGGAATACTCTACATGCTTACCTAATAAGAAAAATAAACCTCGTGCCAGGATGTAGTCCAGCAGGAGTTCGCGTCTTATCAGACTTTAAGAATAAAGAAAAAAGCCCTACCTAACTGGGAACTACAAAATCTAGAATACTTCAATCAGCGTGGATTGCACCTACATGCACATTATTTCTGTAGTATTCAATCGTTACCAAGCAAAGTGCTAGCCCAGAACCATAGACGTGTTCCACACTCAAATGTCAGAGACCAAAGGGGTTACTCTATTGTAGTTTCTAACAACTAGGCTCACAATAATGATGCTGAAAAGTCAACAGGAAGTTTCGTGTTTTTGCATTCTTTGGACACCGCAAGCTAGGTGTGTGCAAAAATCATCAGAAATGTTAGAGCTTGTTAGCATTATTATTGTGACCCTAGCAGTTAGAAACTACAGACAGAAACCCCTTTGGTCTCTGACAACTGAGTGTGGAACACGTCTTTGCTTTTTAACAATTGAATGTTATGGAAATAATGTGCATGTAGGAGTAACCCAGGCTGATTTAAATATTCTAGATTTTGTAATACACTTTACTGAGTAATTCTGATAAGACACAAACTCAAGCGGGACCACATTCTGGCACCAGATTACTTTTCCTTATTTGGTAAGCATATGGAGTATTCGGTACGAAGGTGGGTTGGATTCCCAAATTATGATTATTATTATTGAGTGAGTGCGCGTATGTGTAATCCTGGCTGATTTTCCTGGCTGTGACGGGGATGTTATTCTTTATCAGATGATTATGATAAGACGATAACTCCTGCTAGACTAATATTCAGCACCAGATAACATTTTGTTTTGGGGTAAACATGTATAGTAATGAGTACAAAGGTTGGTTGGATCATCAAGATGATTATCACTATTAGCTTGTCACCCTCCGCAGCATAACGGTTAGTGTTATTAGGTGCCGTTATCGAACGCCCAAGTTCGATTTCCGGTACTGCCAGAAATTTCAGAATAGCAGGAGGGCTGGTATGTGGTTGAAATGGTGCATGCAGCTCACCAGCATTGGGGGTGTGCCTGAAAAGAGCTGCACCACCACAGGATAAGGACACGAGTTAACTTATTATTAGTGTTTGTTTTCGGCATTTAATAGTTGGACTGTCGGGCTGAGTAGTTTAGACGGTTAAGGCACTAGCCTTCCAACCACAACTTGGCAGGTTCCATTCTGGTTCAGCCTGATGGTATTTGTAGGTGTTCAAATACGTCAGCCTAGTGTCGGTAGATTTACTGGCATGTAAAAGGAAACTTGCAGGACAAAATTCTAGCACGTCAGCGTCTTCGAAAACTGTCTGACGCGAGGATTGCAATTTCAGCACTTAGCAAATTAATTGCCAAGCTGAGTAGCACAGACAGTCAAAGTGCTGCTCTTTTCTTTCTTAGTGTGCATATATGTTAAGTATTCGGCATGAAAGAAGCCTGGATCTTCAAAATTACAATTATTATTGTACCGGGCGGTACACCTCCACGCCGCTAATTCAAATATTGCGCCTGTTGAAACTCCTCTACAGGAGAAAGCCTGAATTTTAACAAACTGAATTAACCCAACGGTTTCTCGGAAGATGTCACCCCTGTAAATTTGGTAATTTTGGAGTGTTCTGAACTGTGTCTATTTCGAATTGTGTTTGTTTTGCCCTGTACCAAGAAGTGTGGACATTCTCTTCTAGATGTCCCTTCAGAGAAAAGACTACGATTGTGCACTCTGGTGCGAAGTGATGGAACTGTTATTTGAAGAAACCTTCTATCCATAAGTTTGTTCTTTGTTAAATTTCTTTCTTTCAGTTTTTGGGTTGGCAATATTGATCTCTGTTTCCGCCAGTTTTGAATTCAGCCAATCCCGAATTTTCTAAATTAATTTTCCTCCAATCCTAGGTTTCTTGTTCATGTTGTGTGTAACTTTTGATGTTAGTCAATAAAGGGAAGGGGTGTGGCGCTTTCATTTCATGAAAGGTCTCGAAGCTTCGTTGTGGGTATAAAACTGCTGAGGTTCATGGCTCGTGGGCACTCCATCGACATCTTGCTTAGTGTGTGAATATGTAGCAGGGGGCGGGTAGGCCTCTTTCTTCGGGCAGCAGTTCATCAACAAGGTAATGGCCGTTTAATAACTTTATTTCTTGCTAGCTCAGCAGTTTAACCCATGGGGCAGGTTCGAAACTTTTCTCACGTAACCTACCTTTAAAATGTAAAAGACATTTAGTAAAATTCCGTCTCTTTACCTACAAATTGGGATAGAGAGTGCCTAACCCTCTCGAGCTCCCACTCATATTGTTTTGAGGTGACTACGTTTTCATTACCGATTTTCTTATTTTCTTAATGTAATAAAAGTTTTCTTATGCGAGTCACCTCATTAGTATGGGATTAGCCCTTGTGTGACAGGCTTAGTGCCACTTAGGATTTTATGAAGTGTCATTCAGGAGTGCAAGTATTCGCCTCCATCCATTTGGTATTGTGGGCCATGTAATTAACCGGTTCTTTTCTGATTAGGCCCGGTAGATTGGGTACTAGTTACCCCTGCTTCTTGTGTGTAAGTTGTGCCGTGAGGGCAAAATTCAGCGTCGAGTTGGGTATGCCTTGTATAGGCGTGAAAACGGGAGAGCATTGTAGCTCTTTCTTGTATCATTAGGGTAAGGTGTGCCTCAACAAGGCTTGAGTATGCCATTGTTAGAGCATGTGCTCTTTGATCAGGGGATTTCTGCCCCACCAATAAGTGTATGTGGGTAAAGTTGAGCTTGGAGCTCATGATATATTAACCTAGGGCATGAAGCCCACCGATTGTTATTCCACTAGATTGTAAATTCTTTACCTGTTCATGCTACTTGTACCTGTTAAACTGTTACTTGTTGTTTTCGAGAAAGAAAATATAACCTTTTATTAGTTTTTAATTAATTTTAATTTTGGTAGTTAGACCCATTCACCTGCCAGCACCTTCTTTCACCTCTGCTGATCCACCAAACCACGGTAACAAGTGGTAGCAGAGCGTGGTTGAATGGGTCTCAATTGAACCCCTTTTGACGGCTAAATATTGCTTTTGGTTCGAACTCTAACAATTTTCTCCGTCGCTGGAATTTTTCGATTTTTCTAAATTTGTAAGATTCTGTCATGTCTGGCCCTTGCGATGTCCTCCATACCGGCCACTTGCGCAAGGAGGAATTTTTCTATAGACTCCCCATTACGAAGGTCGAATCTGGTGGCATGGTTGTTCAAGGGATTGTGATACTTAAGGTTCCGTCTGGTTGCCCCTTTCATGTGCTTTCTTTTGAGTGATGATCATTGTTTGGTCGTGTGACATCAACCTTGCCATTCGTTTCGAGTGCTTCGTAACTGCACTTTTCCTATCGGTTGCCCTTTTAAGATGTATTTTTTGGGCGAGGTTGTTGGGCATGTTCATGGACTAAATTCTTTGCGGAGGACCTACTCTCATTGTATAGGCACTATACCCTCAGGCCGCCTTGCTGGATGTCACGTCTAATGGTTGTCTGCTATGGTAAAATGTGTATATTTTATTTGCACATCTTATTTTTCTTCCTGAGTCGGGCATTTCTCTGCCCAATTCTTCCCATATATCTAATAAGCTTTGTGGGGTTCAGGTGTCGCTTACGTCCTAGTTCTTTCTCTGTAATGGAAGCCCACTATGTTGTGTGGAATCTAAGTACCTTGGGACCTGTAGACTTCTCAAGGCAGGATCTGTATGTTGTCTATTCCCTAGGCTTGATCGTAGGGTACTCTAATTTTGCGGCACGTATTGGTTGGTAAGGTTGCGTGATTGCGAGGTATGCAAACGAAGTATGTGTTCCTTTCGGCCAACATTCTGTTGTATCTTCACTTTATATATATATCCCTCCCATCGGTGATGTGTCAGATGGGGTAAAGCTTCCAACATACTTAAAGTGGTCTCCGTCATGTTTATTGATCTTCCCTGTTTTCGTCCTCACGACATACACATTTCCCGGTCTCACTTCTGTATTTTTGACAGTGCCTACCCATTTGAGGAATTTTGCTTTCATTTGAGATGTGTTTCTACTCTTTCGACCCGCTATTCGGTCCTCCTGCTCAAGTTCACCCATGATGTCTTTTGTATTTTGATGCTTTGTAGGGTCATATTATTGTGTAATAGGGGATCTTGTATGGGAGTTATCGGCTCCTTTAGATATATATTTTTCTCTTTTGTGAATTAGGGTATTTATGACGTAAGAGAATGGGAGGATGTATTTTGAGTATGTTGCTCATTTTGGGTATTGATGCATCTTCCCATGGTATTTCTTGTCTGTATTGTGAGGTCATGGTGTTACCTCTTTTCATGTGTAATTTGTATAGGGTAATTTGTCTTTTAACATTGGTGTAACGAAGTCACCCCAGAGTGATTATCCCCGGTAGGACATTTATATTGGTATGAGGCGTGTTTCGGCCTTTGGATTTATCGATGAGGTTCTACACATTAATTGCTCCTGGGAGTTGGTTTTTTTTTCTGTAGGGCAGGCTCTTATACGGTAGTAAACCATCTGCGTCGTTAATTTGAGGTTCATCCCTACGAAGTTCTCGAAATTTTTTATATATTTTTTATTTCTACCATATCAGGAATTCCTCCCGGGAAGTAGGTGCCATTCTCTTCTGTTAAATTCTTTCGGGTGTGTATCATAACAGTCCTCCCTGATAGAATGTTACTGAATTTCCGTGTCCCCCTATTTTTGGATTCGGTGTTTTTATATCGTAAAGTGATTTGCTCTTTCTTCTTTTTGGTATCCTGGTAATGAACTAGATATGAGCATGGACGGAGGTCCACCCATTTAAATGTCGGAAATATTTTATGTTTAAAAGGTTGTTCCCGCGGGCAAGCTTGCCCCCAGATTTCATGGGCCGTGTGTCATTTTAGCTTTTGACACTTGTTACATTCTTAGTAAGTAACCCAGTCACTGAGAGGATCTTTAGGGTTCACCTGTCTCAGGTGAAATCCGTGTAAATTACTTGCTCATTGGATCTTTAACTCCTTGTAAGAACTCTACAGGTTATATTTTTGGGTTTTATTTTTCAGGCCTTCTACCCTATGTTTGTCCATCTATCTACCTTGTGCAACTATGTAAAACCTTCCCCATGGTTACTCTGCTGTCCTTACCCAATGGCCATTACCAAGCTCCCGCCTCCTGCTAAACTGCACCAATGGCAAATTAAATTTCCACGCCACTGGCCCCTCAGCCTCACCAATATGATAGTACCCTAAAGCAAAATTTCCAACAAAAAGTCTGTCGCGGAGATCTTACTGTTTCAGTGCCCCCTCAGCCATCAACCGCCGCGCAGCAACTTGAATGGAAACTGGGCCCCCTTTCGTTCCTGTGAAGACTCTCTAAGAACAGTGTGCCGGAGTTCAGCTCCCGGCAAAGGCTGATGTGCGGCGCACCAGCTGCGAGCTACTGGAGGACTGCTACCAAACTTCGCATCTGCGGCGTGCTTCACCACAACCACCCCTCTCATAATGGGGGAGAGTGGTATCTCTGGGTACGGGAGGAGTCCGGGCGATTCGCATGAACATCGGCTGCCGCGGCGGGTCTGGCCGTCAAGAATTAGCAGCGTGTAGTGGTTTCACCTATCTCTAAATTGTAATTTAAATTAATAACCACAGAAAGACATTGAATTTTTTTTCTTTCATCAAGATTCGTCGCCTATTCAGCAAAAAGTACTTTCTCATCTATTAATGTTCCGACAATATTTTCTCACCCATCAATATCTAACAAATTAAGAGACCTTTGACTACTGAAAAGTTATATTTGCCTCATCGAATTTTTTTTTAACTAATCAGCAACAAACTTGGACTTTGCCAAAAAAAAAGATTTTTCTTCTGTGTAACCCCTTGGAAGGACTTTTGGGGGGGGAGGTCTGTACCGGGCGGTACACCTCCACGCCGCTAATTCAAATATTGCGCCTGTTGAAACTCCTCTACAGGAGAAAGCCTGAATTTTAACAAACTGAATTATCCCAATGGTTTCTCGGAAGAAGTCACCCCTGTAAATTTGGTAATTTTGGAGTGTTCTGAACTGTGTCTATTTCAAATTGTGTTTGTTTTGCCCTGTATCAAGAAGTGTGGACATTCTCTTCTAGATGTCTCTTCAGAGAAAATACTACGATTGTGCAATCTAGTGCGAAGTGTTGGAACAGTTTTTTGAAGAAACCTTGTATCCATAAGTTTGTTCTTTGTTAAATTTCTTTCATTCAGTCTTTGGGTTGGCAATATTGATCTCTGTTTCCGCCAGTTTTGAATTCAGCCAATCCCGAATTTTCTAAATTAATTTTCCTCCAATCCTAGGTTTTTTGTTCATGTTGTGTGTAACTTTTGATGTTAGCCAATAAAGGGAAGGGGTGTGGCGCTTTTATTTCATAAAAGGTCTTGAAGCTTCTTTGTGGGTATAAAACTGCTGAGGTTAATGGCTCGTGGACACTCCATCGACATCTTACTTAGTGTGTGAATATGTAGCAGGGGGCGGGTAGTGCTCTTTCTTCGAGCAGCAGTTCATCAACAAGGTAATGGCCGTTAAATAACTTTATTTCTTGCTAGCTCAGCAGTTTAACCCACGGGGCAGGTTCGAAACTTTTCTCATGTAACCTACCTTTAAAATGTAAAAGACATTTGGTAAAATTCCGTCTCTTTAACTACAAATTGGGATAGAGAGTGCCTAACCCTCTCGAGCTCCCACTCATATTGTTTTGAGGTGACTACGTTTTCATTACCGATTTTCTTCATTTCTTAATGTAATAAAGTTTTCTTATATGAGTCACCTCATTAGTATGGGATTTTTTTTTTGCTAGGGGCTTTACGTCGCACCGACACAGATAGGTCATATGGCGACGATGGGATAGGAATGGCCTAGGAGTTGGAAGGAAGCGGCAGTGGCTTTAATTAAGGTACAGCCCCAGCATTTGCCTGGTGTGAAAATGCGAAACCACGGAAAACCATTTTCAGGGCTGCCGATAGTGGGATTCGAACCTACTATCTCCCGGATGCAAGCTCACAGCCGCGCGCCTCTACGCGCACGGCCAACTCGCCCGGTAGTATGGGATTAGCCCTTGTGTAAAAGGCTTAGTGCCACTTAGGATTTTATGAAGTGTCATTCAGGAGTGCAAGTATTCGCCTCCATCCATTTGTTATTGTGGGCCATGTAATTAACCGGTTCTTTTCTGATTAGGCCCGGTAGATTGGGTACTAATTACCCCTGCTTCTTGTGTGTAAGTTGTGCCGTGAGGGCAAAATTCAGCGTCGAGTTGGGTATGCCTTGTATAGGCGTGAAAACGGGAGAGCATTGTAGCTCTTTCTTGTATCATTAGGGAAAGATGTGCCTCGAGAAGGCTTGACTATGCCATTGTGAGAGCATGTGCTCTTTGATCAGGGGATTTCTGCCCCACCAGTAAGTGTATGTGGGTAAAGTTGAGCTTGGAGCTCATGATATATTAACCTAGGGCATGAAGCCCAGTGATTGTTATTCCACTAGATTGTAAATTCTTTACCTGTTCATGCTACTTGTACCTGTTAAACTGTTACTTGTTGTTTTTGAGAAAGAAAATATAACCTTTTATTAGTTTTTAATTAATTCTAATTTTGGTAGTTAGACCCATTCACCAGCCCGCACCTTCTTTCACCTCTGCTGATCCCCCAAACCACGGTAACAATTATTATTTGCGAACTTTTCAGATGTTGGAGTGTAGTTAGTAAGACGTAAAGTGAACATTGTTATTATCCCCACTTCGAAAGAAAGTCGAGCTAGAGGTGATTCGATTGAGCACAAGGTCTTTAATGTACAGTCATTTAGTTAGCATGCATGCTTGTTTTCCATATAAAGGACCCATGGTTCGATTCCTAGTTGGGTCGGCAATGTATTTAATTTCTTGTATCTCGAAGGATGAGTGTCTTTGAATTTAATGCACAAACATTTATTTACTATGGTAGCCAGCAGTCCAAGAGGAAAAGTGTCGAATTCAATTCCCAGTTGGGGTGGGATTATTTAATTTATCGCAGCTCAAACATCATGTGTTTTGAATTAAATGGATACTTTCAATGCACAGTTATCTCCTTAGCATGATACTCAGCAGTGAAAAAGGGAAGAGCCCTGGGTTCCATTCCAGTCATGTGGAGAGTGAATCCTATTTTGATTCTGAACACAATGTTTTATTCCCTAAATGATGTCAACAATATTGTAAGCTATATAAGTCATGTAGAATTCAAATCTATAAGCTCAAAATGTTACAATAAAAAGTTCAGAGTTCCAAACACTAAAAACCAACAGCGAGTTACGCTGCAGCTAACATGCGTGCATCTCTGACTCTGCAGCCGCTCAGCTTCAAGAACTTGTAGTAGATTATTATAGGTATGTCCCTACGAATAATGCATATATATTTTATCCTTCACCTTCTCTCTAGTCCCATACAGCCATCCTGTCCCAATTTGGCTCTGAGCCCTACACTATATTTCATTCCATTTAGCCCTTCTGCCCTTCAGCCATTTAGCCCTTTTGCGGTTTCTCAGCTCCATGATCTAAGGCCACATTTCAATGTTATGGCCCTATGAATAAATCATATGTATTAAGCCTTATCCCATTTCCCTAGCCTAATAAAGCAATTGTGTAACCGCCATCTTGTTCGGAGAACAGATCCAAAAGCCACTGGACCTTGTCTCTACTTGTATGGATAGGTTAAGCCTGGGATCAAAACTGAAAGTCGAGTCTGTAATGTCCTTGTAAGGTTAAGATGGGCATTAAATTCATGCATGTTACCTTAAACTAGCACTCATGACCCTATTCACATTGGCAGTTGTGTTTAGCCAGGACTCTTGGGCATCAAACTTGAGTCTGTAAAGCTGACACCATTGTAAGGTTAAGCCTAGGGTTGAATCCATGGTATGTGAAGTTAGGCATAAAGACGAATCTGCCCCTGTTAGGTGAAGCATGCACTCTTAAGACAGCACATTCTGTGTGGCGGAGGAAGGTCACAGGGGCGTATGGTGGCAGTGGCCGGCAAACCTGTCAATAGTATTTATTAATATCTTCTTCCTTCAGTGTTACTTAAACCATGTTCCATACCTTCCAAGGACAGTGAAGAATATCTTCAAAGTATTATATACTTATATTGTAAAACATTTCTGTGTGTTGATTTTCAATTCAAAAAGACTTTAATATTTAACAACATCAAGAAGACTTAATTTCTGTAATTCTCATGATTTATGAGCAGTTACGTTTTAAAATAAATGTAGTCTCCAGTTGTACTTTGTTTCACTAACCAGTCGTGTTCCCATTTCCCCCAAACTACTCTGCACCCAATTGGTGAACACAGCGAATCCAGAGGTGGACCGTTTGTATTAGCATATCATTGAAACACCAGGTTACAGTTAAAAGTCAGTATTTTTAAGAACTTGCAGGATTACTGTCTTCAGTGATAATCCTAACAGTTTCCATTGCATTTGGTCTGGTCTAACCCAAGCAGTTCCTTGTCAGATGACCACATGGATAGGGATGTCATTGTATGTACCGATTAGTACAAGCTGCGAGGCCTTGGTCTGCATTGTGGCGTCGCAGTCTCCTCACAGAGGTTGCAGCCGTGGGTGCGAGGATTCTCTTTGGCTGCCATTCAACAGTCGGCTCAGAACTGGCACGGACCAGGGGAATCGGACTGTCTAATTAAAATAAAGCATTGCGATGGCCCAAGCGGGTGTTAATGCAACGTGATTTCTGCCCAGTGCTCTGAATGTCAATGTGAAGAAATTCAAGCAAGCGCAGGTAAACGGCGGGAATAACTATGACTCTCTTGAGGTGTCGGGCATGTAATTCCTAGTATCCGAGACGAAGCATACGTTATTTGCTCATCGTTTGAAATGTCAGGCATATAAGACCTAGTATCCAAGACGAAGCCTCTGGGGCAGCTAGAGTATCTCCCAGTTACCTGCGACGGGTGTGTGTCTTCAGCACCTATTGGCCGAAGTGGTCAATGGTCAGGGCAGGCACAATGTGCCTTGTCATCTGCACAAGCCTGCTGCTGGAAAGTCACCCCAACTCCCTACCTGTGGGTCTGGTCCTTGAGCAAGACCACCCGGGCGTGGATAAAATCCCATTCATTGCTCGGGATGAACTAAACAGGAGGGTAAACACCCAGTCATGGGGAAGGGCTCTTTGGGGCTAATCCCTCCTTAGAGTGGAGAGAATGATTGCGTGCAATCAAATGAGTCCTCAAAGGGCCTCGGATTCGGTCGCGTCAGGTCCTACGCACCGTCTAAGTAGGCAGGGGACCATAGATGACAACCAGGGCGATACACCAGTCTACGTCGATGTTCCCCTCAAGATAACCGATCGTCCCGTTAGTCTCCATGAGATGAAGGGAACATATAAGGATCTGAGCATCGATGATTATGTGGCTCACCTTAAAACTAAAAATGCTTCCTTGAAGATTTTATTTTGTTGCACGTCTTGCCTGAAGATGTATGTTGGTAAGCATGCCGCTCAGACCCATATTCCCAAGTGCTCGGGCCCGCCCAAACCCTTGACACTATCATACGCATGTTCAGCGTGTACGATGGAATTTGCTATGCAAATAGGTCTGTCCCAACACGAGCGCCATACTCATCCGGCCCTCAGAAACTTGAGGCGTAAGGATCCCGTTCCCAGCACAAAGCCCCGCCTTGCCGCAGGTAGTGGGAAAGAGAGCAAGTTCACTGCTAAGGAACTTGTGAATATGTACACACTCTAGCAGGATCAAAGAGGGAACCCGGATTCAAATAGACTCATATTTGAGTCGTTGGGAACTAAGACCAAAAAGCAAATAAGTGATAAGTGATGTCAGCCCGCCTATCAAAGGGCTAGGGATTATTTCCTTCTTAGAAATCAGGCCATCCCTCCAGTCGCATGGGGGAGAACGCACAAGCGCAGCCAGTCGCCATGCACAACACCCGGACGGGCGTTCAACCTATCACATCGCCAGGAGGGAGGAATGTACAGACTCCCACTGGTGTCCCCACTGGGGATGATCAAGGCGAAGGACCATCTCAGCACGTTCCAGTAATAGCTACCATCTGGGGTGGAAGAGAATCAGGGTTGTCACGATTTTGTTGTCATAGGGGAGCCTTTTACACCCCCTATGGATTTGACGAGTGTCCATGTTGAAGATGAGCCCCAGATCTCCGTTGAGGATCCTCGCCCCTGGTTAGAGGCATCTTGGTAGAAGATGCTTCTAGATCAGATTAAGGAAGGGGACCTTAAATCTGGTCCGTGACTGCTGGGAGCACGGGAACCAACATATCTGCTGAGAGAGGTGGCCAGCGGTGTGAATATCACACAGGAAGTTGTAGAAACTGTATACACCGCAGTCATCGAATTCCTCTCAAATGAAAGTAAGCAGAATGATCCCATCCAGGATGGAGCTTCTTCCTGTAATAGGAAGAAAAAGAAATCCACCACGAAAAAGGTGCGAGTTAAAAGATAATCATGATACCTGATCTCTACCACAACAACATTTCTCTCTGCACTTTATCGACTTGGTTCTCATAGGGGCCGACCCCTGAACATTTACAGCAATAACGGCACAAACTTCTTTGGAGCAGCTACAGAAATCAAGGCCTTTCTGCAAAACAACCCTCAGAAAATCAACTTTTCACAGAACTGCAGGCATGGGACTGACATGGCATTTCATCCCTTCTGCAGCATCACACTTGGTGGAATCAGGGAAGCAGCTGTCAAGAGTCTGATATATCACCCCAGACAAGTGATAGATTCTTATCGCTTTACCAACAAAGAATGGACCATTATTACAACACATCCTTTCACCAAAGCTAAATGATGACCCTATTGAAACTTCTTACCTAACTACATCCCATTTCCTTATAGGAGAGCCAATTACTACACTCTCTGATGATGAGTATATATCCTCTCTCATCACAACCTTGCCCACGTGGATATATTTTCAGCAGCTAACATAGAAATCCCGGAACAGATAGTGAAATGAATACCTCAATAAATGGGCAATGAAATACCCCATACCAATAGTCACACTGAACGATGATGACGCGCATGCTATGAAGTAGACGATTAGTGTGATCAAATTTATATCCTGGTAATGACGAATTCATTCATGTAATGAATGTTCAGGTCAGTAACATTGAATTTACAAGGCCTATTCCCAAACACTATCCCTTACGAAGTATGAAACAGAAAGGCCAGATAACTCTTGAATGGCTTATTTATTCACTGCATGTTTAAGTAATATTATAAGTCACAATGGACTAGTAACACCACAGACCATAAAGGAAGAATAAAAATTAACTTTCACTTGCCATGAGATGGCTACAATGTGTGCAGTATATAAGCGAACGCACACAGTACACAAGCATATCACCTGCAACTTGTATCAACAAATTACTGTATTATCTAGAAATCAATAATTAATATAATAAATAAGATAACAAAGTGTTTCATTTGGAAGCAACTAGTAAAATATCCTATAACAGTAACAAAGTAATCTATCTTATAGCTACTTTTTGTTCGAAACTATTTATGAATTCAAAAGTATTAGCAGGAATGATACCAGCTCCCAAAACGATATAGAGTAAAGGTCTTTGGAATAATACTAGCTGCAGCACAATTGATAACGTAAGATCGTGGAACAACTTGAAGGAAAAGTGAAAATTAGGTAAGTAAACAGACAATCTCATAAAAAAAGTATATTTTCTGTAGGAATTTTAATCCTGTGCACTGAAATGAAGGATCATGCCTTGATATCTGTTGGGCCATTTTCTAACCATTTCCATCAACTGACAATGGCTTATCAAATTATGTACATTACCTCAACATAGTTTTCATGCGATGACCCTGGCTCGGTTAATTCTGATTTAACTTCATCTTTCAGAGCTATCACTTCTGATACATGTTCAAAATTTTCCTGTGGAAAATAAGATATATTAGGTATGCTCATAACACACATCTACAAATATAGCAACCAAAATGTGATCATGTACATTCATTAATTTCCGGTATTACATTACTCTCAGAATTTTAGTAATGTTTGAGGAAGATTTCTACTAGCAGAGGATTTTTATAACCAAAAGGCTGTACTGAGAATGGTGTTACTATTCTTCCTCACTCCTGATATCACAGAAAGTATGAGAACAAAACGTAAAATGCAAAACATATTCTAGCCATATCAGAAGATATAATACAAAGGAATGGAATTGGGGTCATCTCACACAGAATTTGGAAGGAAGCAACCATAGGCATAAAAATTAAATTGTATGAACTGTTTTCATATGTACAATCACATCAATCAAATCTTAAAAGTTGTTTGAACCAATTAGAAGAGTTAAAACTATTCTAAATATTTTTTTGTTCTCAGCATAGAGTTCGTTTACAGACAGATAAAAATAACTTGAAATAATGGAAACACATTCTCTACTCTGGTTTTGCTGAGATCACAGGGGCTACATAAAGCATTAAGACAGTTAAGTGTAAAATAAAAAAAGATGAAAGAAGCAGACTTATCACAGTCATATACCAGCAAAAGATGTGATGTAGCCCAAAGTCAAAGCAACCACAAATGAAATACTTTACTCCTACAAGCATTTTATGTAGTGTTTTTTTAAGAACTGTGGGGATGAGAACACTGTCAGTGAAGAGTCAGAAAAGATCTTTTATGATATACTACGAGACATTTACATTTCTCACATGGATTTATAAAACCCCATCAGCACTAAAGTTGGGAGGGGGGGGGGGGGAATGTGACTATTAAATGTGAATTACAATATCAAGTTCTAGAATATACTGACTTAACCCATTCAATATAGAAGGGAACAGTAGCTGAACTAAGGAATGGATGAAAAGGATGCACAAAAAGGACAGGGAAATAATGAGAAAGAGGAAAGAAAATATTCTGTTTAATGTGCCTTAAGACCTTAAAATGTCAGAGCCCACTAAGAAGGAGCATTTTAAAGAAATTATTCTCAGATATCATGCATTCTAGAGCGCATAGACATGGTTCTCTATATAACATAGAATCTAACTTGTATTTGAGGAATAAAATGAGCTAAGCACTATTCCAACTTTCTAAATTAATTCAACATCTGAGCAAAGTACTTACTTTGAGAGAATGTACATTCAGATTTTGAGCTATTTTATCCCTCGTATGCCATAGGCAAATCTGCTGCTTTCCTTAACACACATAATATCTACCAGCACATTGTGGATGTGAGGATAACCCAGAATAATCACACCTGTGTTGATGTTTTGTTTAGCAAACCGGTGTATCCAGTCTCAAAAACACCAACGAAAGATTTGTGATTTAACTTCTTCTACACGAATTATGGTACGAGTAATAATTTTTAATATGTGGTGCTAATGGTGTTGCAGTAGTGTTGGAGGATTTTAGTTTTGTTTATGTACAATGGGCCAACCATCCTCTATTATAACAAGAGAGGAAAAATAGAAGAAGTGCAACCCCTAAACCAAAGTAATATTGATAGTGACAGTAAAAAGTACAGACTAATCCAACCCCAACCTTAAGATCCTAAGAGTTGGCAGCTTTTTTAGAGCGTTGTGGTGCATTCTCAGACAAAGAAGTAGAACAGGGTCATACTACGCCTAGATGCTCATTCAGCAATTGGTGACTGCTGGTGTTAATACTCAGGAAGCACAGAGAAAATTATGCCCCTTCCAAACTTATTCAGCTATTAAGGTTTAATTTCTGAGCTCTATCAAGTTATCTGGAATGAGACTTACAAGTGATGCAGTTGTTGTTCCTTCAAGCCAGGCTGGTTCCTCTTTGATCTTTATTTCCAGGTCCATTTTGCACTGCAACTTAAGTATTTAGAAGTTGATCACTTCCAATGACCTTACACTGAAATATAAGCCAGAAAAGTATATAACATTATTGATGTAATTGCTACTTATGTTGTTTGTCAACAGACTAAGCAACAAGCTTTCAATTTTACATGACTGTCAATATTAATCATACCGAAAAACTCAAAATTGTACATGACTCTTGATATTGTGATCATATCCAGAGAACCTCCAGTTTCTATGACTATATACTTCGATCAACGCTAAGGACCTCCAGTTTTACATGACTTCTAAAACAGTGATCACTTCCATAGGAAATATAAGTTAACATATCTGTCGATATCAAGATCTTAGTCAAAGGACCTCTAATACCACATGACTCCTTATATCATATAAATAACTGTATAACATACAGTTCTATACAGAACTGAAACCACAACAAGATGACCTTTCTTGTTCAAAATCCAACGTACATCGCTTGTGATTGAAATGCACAAAACTTCTTGAAAATTCAGTGACTATTCCGTTGGTATATCACTCTGATCACCTGGGTTTATATCTTGGATTCTTCCTATCATTTTTATCCTTTGCAATAAGCTTCAAAACTAACTGAACAAGTTCACAGTTTTGTCAGATTTGTTCTATAATTTTCCTTCCCGGGATCAAATTCTCTCAAATAATTCTGCTCTCATCAAGCTGATTCACTACCTCTTTATTTGAGACATATATTATCAATCTGACTTTCAAGAACTTCTGATAACACGGCCTTTCAAAGGCTTCCACACTGTTTTTCTTGGCACCAGTTATTGTCTACGTTTCACTTCCATATGGTGTCGTACCCCATACTCAGTGTAAACATAATTTTTAAATTTTTCAATCCGTTGAACCTAAAGAACGTGATTGAGAATAGATGGGAATTTAGGCTGGATTCAGTGATGATATTTATCGATAATGAAAAGGCATATGTCAGTGTACAATGGCAAGTGATCTCGGATGCATTGATAAAAAAGAAGGCCGATAGAGCAGAAGAAACAAGTATAAAAGCCATGAAAGAAAAGAGGGTAAGTATTATGAATACTATGATAGGACGAACAAACTGGTTCAAAGTAGAAACAGGACTTCAAAAAGGATGTGTTTATCCCCTCTAATCTTCATTACTGTCATGGATGTAATCCACAAAAGTATACAATAAAAAATGGCAACCAAGGACCCATCTTTGCAGGTGAGACAGTAATATGTGGAGAAGATGAAATGGAAGCACAAGAACAAGATACTGTATGGAATCAGGAGATAGAGGAATATGGAATGAAAATTAGTGTGGTAAAGTGTATGATAGTAGTGGTGACGAGATGTAATAGAGAAGTTTTTTTTTTTGCTACTTGCTTTACGTCGCATTGACGCAGTTAGGTCTTATGGCGACGATGGGACAGGAAAGGGCTGGGAGTGAGAAGGAAGCGGCTGTGGCTTTAATTAATTGCCTGGTGTGAAAATTGGAAACCACGGAAAACCATTTTCAGGGCTGCCGACAGTGCGGTTTGGACCTACTATCTCCCGAATACTGGACGCACTAGAGTGACTGCAGCTATCGAGCTCGGTAATAATAGGAAGGAAGTGGGAATATTGAAGTAAAGGAAGACAATTATAAGTTGAGGAATGCTTCAAGTATTCGGGGAGAATAATTGCAGAAGATGGGAAAATACATTACAAAATTTGAAAGAGAATTGAACAAGCCAATGAGTTTTACCAATGTGTGAGATGTATAGTCTGTAACTGGGATGTCCCAACGAAACATATACATACATACATTATCATTATAGACTGTTATGCCTTTCAGCATTCAGTCTGCAAGCTTCTGAGAATTTACTAAACGACGCCACAATCCTCGATTTGCAACTAGTGTTGTGGCCTCATTTATTTCTGCAAGGAAATGCAAGAAAATTTTGCACCCAATGTATTACACACCAATTTTGACGTATGCATCAGGCACATGGACAAGAACACATGATGAAAGCAGAATGCAAGAGGCCAAGGTGAAATTCCTTACAGAAATAACAGGGAGGGCATGAAGCGATAAAGTCAGAAACATAGAAATCAGGGAGAGAATTGGATCCCCTGAACTGAAAGGCAAGACAGAGACCCGTAAGCTGAAATGGTATAGACACATGATGAGAATGGTTGGGGATAGAGTTCCAAAGTAAGTATATACAGGGAAAGTCATAGGAGAAAGACATCGGGAAATGCCCAGAAAGGGGTGAATGGATACGGTAAGGAGAGTACAGAGAAGAGAGGAGTAAAAGTAGAAAAAATATTCAGGAAGATAGGGAGTGGTTGAAAGAGAAAAACTAAGGAGTTTCTTGATTCACATTTCAACCCAGTAGACTGGAAATGGAAAATGAAGAAAATTCTGTTCAAATGAATACAAAAAATTATCCAATACTGCTATAGCTCATTTCATCGAACAATGCCACCAACCTTTACGTAAGTGTCCTTTCTTTTTTTTCGGTTCATGTCATATCTAATGACACAAACAAGTGGTGCTTACCAGAGCATCCCTAGAAGCGAGTTCCATGCCAAACAATTGGTTTAAATGTTTAGCAGTTTCTATTGTTCCCCAGGTGGTACAAAAATTGTCTATATTGAATACCTCGAGTAATGCTTCAGAGAATTCATTTCAACCAATAGCAGTGTTCATTAGCCACTTTGTGATATTTTACTGTAAATGTTAACATACTGCACTGACAATTAATACTATAATTTCTCCTACAGGTAATACAAGCTTCGTACCCGTGGCTAATTGAGTCAATCCTTATGCATTGCCAATACTGTAATGTACCATGTTTACTTGTTCTGACCATCACATGTTATTCTATTAATATGTTACTGGCTTTACTTTCAAGCAACTACCTTTTACAGTTTCCACAGCCAGAATTTCTTCCTGAAGATTGTTCTTCCATTCCTGCTAGCAGTTTAATGTTGCACTAACAGCTCCAAAGGAAAGGGATAAGATTAGGTACACATCAGCATTAATTAAGGTTAATTAATGATAAAACGGGGAAACCACGGAAACGTTTTTCAGTGCTGCAGATCCTAGGATTCGAACCCATGCAAACTAACCGCCACTCGCCCCTGAAAATCTTTTACAAACCAATAAATCAGAGAGGCAGGCAACTGTTACCTAAATCATCACGAATAAATACCGGATATAGCTGCCACGTTGCCTCGTGCATTTAGTTTCGGTGGTTGTACCTTGATGTGGCCGTTGTGGATGACTGACTGATCGCGATTTTTCCATCTGGTAACCTATAGGAGTCTCCTGATTGCCCATCGAGGCTACTGTTGCCTGTCTTACCTATCTGTAACTCGTGTAGGTTCTGCGTCCCTTCTCCTTGATGGTTTTCCGTTGGTTTGTTCAAAATTAGGTTTCTATGCTTGAGTCCTTACCTGTGTTTGTGGGTGAACTAGGATAAGTTGCCGATCCCAGTGTGGTTTGTATTCTGGCTCTACCCCTCGTTCTTGACCCTTGGACCGATTGACGAGTTCGCCACTCTGTGGTTGTGTGTGTGTCACTCCAATATCTAAAAGTGTAATTTGATAGGTCATTCATGTGTCCTCTTAGTTTAACGTCTGGTATTCTAAACCATATGTTCCAAGGACGTCTATTCTTTGGAGTGGTCCTGTACCTTTACTTATATATTTTTCTTGTGGGTGATTTGTGCTTGAGTAATATTACTGATTTCCCTTCCGTTATGTTCTTGATCCTTAGGGATATCTGTCTTTGTCCTAGTTGGTATTATGTGTTGGATTGTACCCTATGTTTCTATGTGTTCTTGTTCATTGTTTCTCTACGTGTCATGGCTAAGTGTCCTTCGTGGCAGTGTAACATGGTATATTTTATGTAGGTTCCCTTTGATTTCTTAATTGTTGTTGAATGGGCCCTCCTCTTCCTTCGGTACTATATTGGACCAAGCTGCTGTGGGGTAATGATGTGATACAGAAGAATCTCCATAACAACACTGATATAACAACAGATATCCTAAATGGAAACCTCTCAAGATTTTGAACCCTACTACCATATGTTGCAGGATACAGTGTAAAGAACAACTTAACATTCACAGCGTCACTATAAAATTGCACAGAAAGGTAAATAACACAGCAAAACAATAATTAAAATTCTTCTGCATTGCTATTCAGAAAAAAATCCTCATTCCACTAATTTAGGATATACGATATATTGCTACTTGACACAACTTGCAGGCACATTCAACGCAAAGGCTGGGAGTTTTCTAAAAAGCAAGCTAGTTATATGCAAATTAATTTTTAATGCTTAATTTAAAATAAAAATTTAAGAAAATTAATAACATTAAGTATTATAAATATGCAGAATGCTGAAACTGAGAAAGATTACTATTAACGTATTCTCAGTTGCGATCTATACATTTAGCAAATGAAAATTATTGAACTTGAATATTACCGACAATATGTTAGAGGTGTAAAATGATAGAAATCAATCTTTAATCACTGCCTTCGTAATGCAAGGCAGTGCTTTAATGAAGCAAATCCGTAACTCACTTAACGGAAGAAGCTGTACGATTGGCTAATACGCTCCTTACATAACAACATGCAAGCCACTTCGAAACGAAACCGGATATTTGAATGTTGTTTGATCACTTAAAACAACCCTTAACAAACTCTAGAAGAACAAATTTGATTCGTAACAGTCAGTTGAACAGGCTGAAGGTGGAAAGGGTGTATTACTAGTGACAACTACAGAGTAGGAGACACTTACTGAAAAGAGCAGTTTCTATTTATGTTTGTGCTTAGTAGTGACATACGGTACCGGTTTTGTAATTAGGAAACGTATTAATGTGGCTTAAAATTATTGTAGTGTACTGTACAGTACTATACGAGTAATATCTTATTAGAAATAGGTGTCCTTACTTTATTATTGTAGAATTTTTGTGTAGTATAGTAGAGATATCTGTAGAAACCCTCTTACCAAAATGCTGTTGTTGCAATTAGGAGAGGCTTAACTGCAGTATAGAATTGTGTAATTTTTGTGTACCGTATTCCTTTCGGTATTCAGTAATTAACAGTAGTTTTTATCTGTTAGGGTGTTGTAGGATACACATAGAATACGACTAAGTAGTATTATAGTGTAGTAGTATATTAAGTACCTAATTGTTGTGTGATCATTGAGTACTATCCTAGACAATATTTTTTTCTTTTTCTTTTTTGCACAAAACAAGTTATTTATATTTCCGTTCCTTTTCATTTTTTCTGTAATGAATGGCTAAAGAATGCAAATGTATGTACTGTGGGTGTGGCAAGGCATTGAGGGGTATGAGAGAGGAGTTGGAGAGTTTGAGGGAGATAATTAGGATTCTCACAGAAGACAGGAAGGAAGATAGGACTCCCTCAAACAACGTACAGGTTACAGTAAGTGTACAAGAGGGAGAGGAAGGAAAGGAGGGAACTGTAGAAGACAGGTGTTCTAATGTTTTAAGGGGAAGGAGATTGCAGGCTAAGGACTCTAGTCAGGATAAGAACTCAGGACAGGTGTCTATGAGAAATCAGTACAAGCCACTGCAGGTAGAGCAACGGAGGGAAGATGAGGAACAGGGAACTGTTGCTGAGACGTGTGGAAGTAGGAGGAAGGTGAAAGGTAGGAAAGGAAAATGTAGAGTAGAAAATAGGAAAAGACAGGTGGAGCAGGGCCATAGGAGGGAGAAAAGGGAGGGGGAAGTAGCTTCTGCAGCTATCAGGAAAGATAGGGCTGACCAGGAGGGGAGGGGATCAAAGGAGGTAGGGAAGGGTTGAGGCTCTGGTCATGGGGGATTCCATTTTTAGCCACATGGGGAAAGTGTGTGGAGAAAAGGAAACCAGGATAGAATGTTATCCAGAAATTATGTTGAGGCAGATGCTGAGAAAAGTAGAAGAGAAGAAAGAAGGGAAAGTAGAAGGTGGTAATTTTTCACTTGGTACCAACAACGTAAGGCAAGCTAATATAAGTACCAACATATTTGGAGATGTGTGGGACCTGGTAAATGCTGCGTGGGTGAAGTTTAAGAAAGCAGAGATTGTTATCTGTGGAATACTGTGTGGGAGGGATACTGATTGGAGAGTGATTGGGGTTTTAAATGAGACTATGGAGTGGGTATGTGGGGAAACTGGGAATTAAATTTCTAGATCTTAATGGGTGGATAGGAGGTAGGGATCTGCACTCAGATGGCCTTCAATTAAATCGCAGTGGTACGTATAAGTTAGGAAATTTGTTTAGAAGGGTAATAGGGAGGAAAATGGTGTTGTCTACGGAGCGGTGATGAGGGTACAGAGATTCAGAAATCAAGTAGGGATGAAATAAAATTGTTAGTGTTGAACTGTAGAAGTATTGTCAAGAAAGGAAAAGAATTAAGTAACTTAATAGATATATATTTACCAGATGTTGTAATATGAGTTGAATCATGGCTGAGAAATTATGTAATGGATGCAGAAATTTTCTCACAGAACAGGAGTGTGTGATAAATATCATTGTTAATCCGTATTGAAGATACTGAATAGAGGATGCTACAGGCTTTATTTTGTCACCTATTCAATACATATACCTTTTTAAACATTAAGGAATTTATTATTAATTCCATTTGACTGATGATGCCCTCAATGAAGGGCAAAACATGTCTCAAATGGAATTAATAATAAATTCCTAAATGTTTAAAAATGTATATGTATTGAATAGGTGACACAATAAACCCTTTAGCATCCTACATACAGGAGTGTGTATTTTAGAGATAGGATAGGATTTATTCTGATGATAGAAGAATTTGTAAGCTACAAAAAAAGTTGAACATGAGAAACATGAAATTCTAGGTGTAAGGCTCATTTCAAAAGATAATAGGCAACCTGATGTCTTTGGAGTGTACATACTGGGAAAGGATAGTGCTGACCCAAATTCAGAATTATTTGATAAAATAATCAGCTATGTGGGAAACGACATGGAAAGGAATGTGATTGCAGTGGGAGATCTTAATTTACCAAATGTCAATTGGAAGGAAGTGGGAATAACAGGAAGCATGACCAACAAATTGCAAATAAGCTAATATAGGAAGGACAGCTGATACAGAAAGTGATGGAATCAACTAGAGGGAAAAATATCCTGGACGTGGTGCTGATAAAACCAGACAAGCTCTATAGAGAAACCGAAGTAATAGATGGTATTAGTCCACGGAGCTGTTTTTGTTGTAGTTAAAAATAAATGTGAGAGAAAGGATGGTTTTAAAAGTAGGACTATTAGGCAGGATTATATGGCTGATAAAGCAGGCATGAGGCAATTTTTAAAATGTAATTATGATTGGTGGGAAATGGTAAATAAGAATGTAAACAGAATCTGGGATGGGTTTAAGGAAATTGTTGAGGAATGTGAAAACAGGTTTGTTCCTTTAAAGCTGGTAGGAATGGTAAAGGCCCACATTATTATAATAAAGAAATAAAGAGACTAAGAAGGAGGTGCAGATTGGAAGGAAATAGAGTTAGAAATGGCCATGGAAGTAAGGAGAAGTTGAAGGAACTTACTAGGAAATTAAATCTAGCAAAGAAAGCAGCTAAGGATAACATGAGGTCAAGCATAATTGGCAGTCATACAAATTTTATTGGAAAATAGAATGGTATGTGTAGGTATTTTAAATAAGAAATAGGTTCCAAGAAGGACATTCCAGGAATAGTTAATGAACAAGGGGAGTGTGTATGTGATGATCTTCAAAAGGCAGAAGTATTCAGCCAGCAGTATGTAAAGATTATTGTTTATAAGAAAAATGTCCAGATAGAGCAGGTGACTGACACTAAAGAAGTATTAAAATTTACATATGATAAAAATTATATTTACAATAAGATACAAAAGTTGAAAAGTGGGTGGAATTGATAAGATTTCTGGGGATATAATAAAGACAATGGGTTGGGATATAGTACCATATCTGAAGTACTTATTTGATTAATGTTTGTTTGAAGGAGCTATACCAAATGAATGGAGAGTTGCAATAGTAGCCCCCGAATATAAAGGAAACGGTGATAGACATAAACCTGAAAATTACAGGCTCGTAAGTTAGACATGCATTGCATGTAAGCTTTGGGAAGGCATTCCTTCTGATTACAGTAGAAATGTGTGAAAAATTAATAACTGGTTCGATAGAAGGCAATTTGGTGTTAGGAAAAGTTATTCCACTGTAGCTCAACTTGTAGGATTTCAGCAAGTTATAGCAGATTTTTTGGATTCTGGAGGTCAAATGGACTGTATCGTGATTGACCTGTCTAAAGCATTTATAGGATGGATCACGGGAGATTACTGGCCAAACTGAGTGCAATTGGACTAGACAAAAGAATAACTGAATGGGTTGCTACATTTCTAGAAAATAGATCTCAGAAAATTAGAGAAGGCGAAGCATTATCTAACCGGTAATAATTAAGAGGGGAATTCCTCAAGGCAGTATTATTGGACCTTTATATCTTCCTGGAACAGCTTACCACGGGAGATGTTCAATAAATTTCCAGTGTCATTGAAATCATTTATGAAAAGGCCAGGAAAGCAACAGATAGGGAATCTGCCACCTGGGCGACTGCCCTAATTGCAGATCAGAATTAATTAATTGATTGATTGATTGATTGATTGATTGATTGATTGATTGATTGATTGATTGATTGATTGATTGATTGATTGATTGATTGATTGATTGATTGATTGATTGATTGATTGATTGATTGATTGATTGATTGATTGATTGATTGATTGATTGATTGATTGATTGATTGATTGATTGATTGATTGATTGATTGATTGATTGATTGATTGATTGATTGATTGATTGATTGATTGATTGATTGATTGATTGATTGATTGATTGATTGATTGATTGATTGATTGATTGATTGATTGATTGATTGATTGATTGATTGATTGATTGATTGATTGATTGATTGATTGATTGATTGATTGATTGATTGATTGATTGATTGATTGATTGATTGATTGATTGATTGATTGATTGATTGATTGATTGATTGATTGATTGATTGATTGATTGATTGATTGATTGATTGATTGATTGATTGATTGATTGATTGATTGATTGATTGATTGATTGATTGATTGATTGATTGATTGATTGATTGATTGATTGATTGATTGATTGATTGATTGATTGATTGATTGATTGATTGATTGATTGATTGATTGATTGATTGATTGATTGATTGATTGATTGATTGATTGATTGATTGATTGATTGATTGATTGATTGATTGATTGATTGATTGATTGATTGATTGATTGATTGATTGATTGATTGATTGATTGATTGATTGATTGATTGTGGCACTGGGTGCAATGTCCCGCTATGTCTGGCTCAAAGAGGATGTATAAGAGAGAAAGAACTTCTACCGGTGAAAGAAAGAATACGAAAGCAGGTCCATAAAGGGGGATCAACTGACTGAAATTTAACGTCCAATTCTTCGCACACTAACGGAAATAAATTCGTGCTTCTTTTTTTTTATACATAGGGCCTGCGTGCATTATCATTATAGTCCATTATGCCTTTCAGCGTTCAGTCTGCAAGCCTCTGTGAATTTAACGAAACGGCACGTCGCGACATTCCTCGATTTGCAACTAGTGCCGTGGCCTCATTTAGTTCTGTACCTCTTCTTTAAATCGTTAGAAACTGAGTCAAACCATTGTCCCCGCCACCGAAGACGTTTTACGCGTACAGCTTCATCCATCGAGTTCATTCCTAAATTAGCCTTCATCTGCTTGTTCCGAGTACTCTCCTGCCATTGTTCCCACCTGTTTGCAGAAGCAATAATTCACGCTACTTTCGTGTCTGTTACTTCTAATTTATGAATAAGATATCCTGAGTCCACAAAGCTTTCGCTCTCGTAAAGCAAAGATGGTCTGGAGACACACCGATGTCAAAATAGTTTCGTCCGGGAGCTGACTTCCTTCTTACAAAACACGGTTGATCGCAACTCTCAGCTCACTACATTAGCTTTACTACACCTTGATTCAGTCTCACTTACTGTATTACCATCCTGGTGGAACACACAACAAATATACTTAAAATTTTCTACCTGTTCCAGCTTTGTATCACCAATCTGACATTCAATTCTGTTGACTTTCTTACCTACTGACATAAATTTAGTCTTGGAGAGGCTAATTGTCATTCCGTACTCATTACGCCTATTTTCAAGTTCGAAGACATTAGACTGCAGGCTTTCGGCACAATCTACCATTAAGACGAAGTCGTCAGCAGAGGCCAGACTCCTTACTAAATTTCCAACTGCCTGAATCACTCCCTGCCAATTTATACCTTCCATCAGATGATCCACGTAAACTACGAAGGGCAAAGGTGAAAGATTACAGCCTTGTCTAACCCCTGTAAATATCCTGAACCAAGAACTCATTCTACCATCAGTTCTCACTGCAGCCTAATTGTCACCATGAATGCCTTTGATTGATTTTAATAATGTACCCTTAATTTCATCCCCCCGCTAGAGTGAACATCATCCCTCATATTATGCTTTCTGTAGCTCTACGAAATATAAGCACAACTGTTCATTCAAATCGTAACATTTTACATTTACCTGGCGCGTACTGAAAATCGGACCTTGACAGCCCCTCCGTGCTCAGTAATCACACTGGTTCCCGTCCAACGTCCTCTCAACCACTGATCGCACCCTCCCTTCCAAGATGCCAGCGAATACCTTGCTTGGTATAGTATACAATTAGATACCTCGATAGTTGTTGCAATCCTTCATGTTCCCTTGCTTATAGATAGGTGCAGTTACTGCTCCTCTCCGATCTGAAGGTACCTTACCAACACTCCATTCTAATCTTACTACTTTATGAAGCCATTTCATCCCTGCCTTCCCACTATACTTCACCATCTCAGGTCTAATTTCATCTATTCCTGCTGCTTTATGACAATGGAGTTTATTTACCATCCTTTCAACTTCCTCAAGCGTAATTTCACCAGCATCACTTTCTTCCTGCACATGAGCTTGGTTGTTCGCGACACCACCAGGGTGATTTTCTTTTACAATGGGAAGATTTTCAAAATATTCCCTCCACCTGTCCAGTGGTTCGCTGGGATCTATTATGAGTTCACATGTATTACCCAAAGCACAGCTTATTTCCTTTTCCTTTCATTCCCATGATTCTTTATTACTATCCAGAAAGGTTTCGCTGCTGCTTGACATAGCCTTTCCAGGTCATTACCAAAATCTTCCCATGGTTTCTTTTTGGATTCAGCAACTATTTGTATCGCTCTGTTTAATTCATCTACGTACAATTCCTTGTCTGCATCGGCCTTGTTTGGAGCCATTTCTGGTAAGCCTTCTTTTTGCGTTTACAAGCTGCTGCCACCTCATCATTCCACCGAGGTGTTAGCTTTTCTCCACCTTTACACATACCGTAGTCATTCCTAGGCATTCCCTTGGTGTTTCTATTACAGCATCCCTGTATGCCACCTATTCTCTTTCTATATCCTGAACCTGCTTACTGTCCACTGTTCAAAACTTCTCAGTAATCATATCCATGTACTTCTGTCTAATTTCCTCGTCCTGCAGATTTTCTACTCTTATTCGTTTGCTGACAGATTTCACTTTCTCTGTCCTAGGCCTAGAGATACTTAGTTCACTACACATCAGATAGTGGTCTGTATCACCGAAAGATCCCCGAAAAATCATACATTCCTAACAGACTTCCTGAATTTAATGTCGGTTGAGATATGGTCTATTTTATGGATCTGGTATCCGTAGCCCCCATGTGAAAAGCCTCATGCTTAAGGAATGTATTCATAACTGCTAAACACAAACTAGCACAGAAGTCCAACAAACGCCTCCCATTCCCGTTAGCTTCCACTTATTCCCCACATTTACCAATCACCCTTTCGAATACATCAGTTCTGTTTGCAACTTTCGCATTGGTATCGCCCATCAGCACCTTCCACATCCTTGCTGTTGACCCTGACTACGATATCATTCGATGTTTCATAAAACTTGTGAACTTCATCCTCATCTGAACCGTCACACGGTGCATACACTCAGACAATTCTCGTCCTAATTCCTCCAACTGCCAAATATATCCACATCGTTCGCTCATTTACGTGCCTAAATGAAACCATGCTGCGTATAATAGTATTCCTCATTAACATTCCTGCCACATACTGTGCCCTTCCCTCTTTAACACCAGTCAAGTACCCTTTACAATCTCCTGTCTCTTCCTCGTTATCTCTTCTTGCCCGAATATCAGTTACCCCTGGTACATCCGGATGCGTCCTCTTTGCTAAAGTACCCAGTTCTACTTTCTTTATTCGAATAGCCCCATTAATAGTGATAGTTCACGATCGATTTCCATTTCGTTCGCCAAGTCGTTTCCAAGGAGTCCATCGCCTGTTAATGGGAGTGGGACTCCATTACTCCCATAGGTCCGAGGCTTGCTTTAAACGTTCTGAACTCGGTAAATACATGAAGCAGGATGCTACCCTACTTATACATAGTCCAAGTGAGGATTTCTCCTCTAACGGGTTAGGGACCACCGGTGGATTTTGTAGTCTCAGCCACCTGAGCACAAGAAGGGCCATTGCACAGAATATGTCCGAGAACCCATTCCCGTGCCATAGCAAGTGGTATCCCGACCCTCAGGACCGCTTACTAGCCCACTCAGCCGTTGCCCATGGTTCCCGAAAAAGAACGTGACTACCGAGCTCGATAGCTGCAGTCGCTTAAGTGCGGCCAGTATCCAGTAATCGGGGGATCGTGGGTTCGAGCCCCACTGTCGGCAGCCCTGAAGATGGTTTTCCGTGGTTTCCCATTTTCACACCAGACAAATGCCGGGGCTGTACCTTAATTAAGGCCACGGCCGCTTCCTTCCACTTCCTAGGCCTTTCCTATCCCATCGTCGCTATAAGACGTATCTGTGTCGGCGCGACGTAAAACAAATAGCAAAAAAAAAGAACGTGACTACAGTAACCCACACCATGAACCGACAATTATTATTATTATTATTATTATTATTATTATTATTATTATTATTATTATTATTATTATTATTATTATTATTATTATTATTTCGGGGATATCCTTGGAGCAGAAAGAGGCTAAAGACGGTGCCGGGGTGAATGGTTCTATCAACAATATCAAAATTAATTTAAAACTTGAACTGAAGGTTATATTTCTTTAGAATTTCAAAAATCAACAAATAACTATATAACAGGTACAATTAGCAATCTTGAAACAGGACTAGGAAAATCCAATATTAGAGATTTTTTGGGATTCTGGGCTTCAAGCCCCTAATGTTACAATTCTAGATATACCGGATCCAGTTTACAATTTTAATTCAAACAAGGAATCATTTACTCAAGGGCAGAAATCCCCTAATTCAAGAGCGCTTGCTCCCAAAATACAATATCTTGCCTTCCATAGGTACACCTTACTCTTACTAAGAGGCAACAGGCTCACAGTTCCTTCTAGCCTGCTCAAGGCAACAGGCTCTCAGTTCCTTCTAGCCTGCTCAAGGCAACACGCTCACAGTTCCTTCTAGCCTGCTCAAGGCAACACGCTCTCAGTTCCTTCTAGCCTGCTCAAGGCAACACGCTCTCAGTTCTCTCAGTTCCTTCTTGCCTGCTCAAGGCAACACGCTCTCAGTTCTCTCAGTTCCTTCTTGCCTGCTCAAGGCAACAGGCTCTCAGTTCCTTCTAGCCTGCTCTAGGCAACACGCTCTCAGTTCCTTCTAGCCTGCTCAAGGCAACACGCTCTCAGTTCCTTCTAGCCTGCTCAAGGCAACACGCTCTCAGTTCCTCCTAGCCTGCTCAAGGCAACAGGCTCACAGTTCCTTCTTGCCTGCTCAAGGCAACACGCTCTCAGTTCCTTCTAGCCTGCTCAAGGCAACACGCTCTCAGTTCCTTCTAGCCTGCTCCAGGCAACACGCTCTCAGTTCCTTCTAGCCTGCTCAAGGCAACACGCTCTCAGTTCCTTCTAGCCTGCTCAAGGCAACACGCTCTCAGTTCCTTCTAGCCTGCTCAAGGCAACAGGCTCTCAGTTCTCTCAGTTCCTTCTAGCCTGCTCCAGGCAACACGCTCTCAGTTCCTTCTAGCCTGCTCAAGGCAACAGGCTCTCAGTTCTCTCAGTTCCTTCTAGCCTGCTCAAGGCAACACGCTCTCAGTTCCTTCTAGCCTGCTCAAGGCAACACGCTCTCAGTTCCTTCTAGCCTGCTCAAGGCAACACGCTCTCAGTTTCTTCTAGCCTGCTCAAGGCAACAATCTCTGGCCTCTAAAGGCACAACTTACAAATTGAAAATAATTTTATACAGGGGTATCCAGTACCCAACCTAAAGGGCCTTTGCGAAAAAGAACAGGTTAAATAAACGGCCCGAACACAAACTGAATAGAGGCGTACAGTGCACTCCTAGATAATGAAAAATTAAAACCTACAGGGCTCTCTGCCGATGAAACAGGGGCTAATCCCAAGCTACATGAGGTGGTGCGTATAGAAATAACGGCAATACATTACAGAAAAAAGGTTGCTAAATCGCAGACACCTCAAACCAAGAAGAACGGGAGCTCGAGAGGGTAACTCACTCTCTATCCCCCAATTACAATTAAAGATTTTATGAAGTTTTTACATTAGCCGAAAGAAAAGTTACATTTTAGAAATGTATTGTTACATAATTAGAGACTCGGACCTTCCCCTCGAATAAAGCTGCGGAGGTAGCAATAAAGATAATGTTTACGTGGCCATTACGTTATAGATGTTCAGCTGACCGAAGAAAGGGGCGGCCTCCTGCCTTAACACACACACAGAAAGAGGATGATCAATTGACAAGGAAACATGTAAAGCCGCGGTTTATGTACCCTCAGGGGAGGTTCGAGAGAATTCAAGACTAATCAGGACACACCCTCTTCATTTTTATTGGTGGATTCAAAATGAACTAGAAATGCGGGATTGGTTGAAAATTAATTACCAAAATTTATGATTGGTCCGATTCAAGACTGGCGGAAAGAAACGGAAATATTGCCAATCGCAAAATAAATGTACATAGATTCAGTTATAAAAACCTAGAAATACGAAACTGCTTTAAGTTATAAGTTCTTACACCTTGCACCAGAGTGCATGATCAGAGGTTTTGTGGTAATGTCATCTGTGGAAAAATGTCCAAACTTCTTGATGTATGGCGAACAAAACCAGGAGAAATTCAATCAGATTAGGAAACTTTACAATAACACAGTTACTTAATATTTCAGTGGTGACAGCTTCTGATTAAAGTTCCAACTTGTTGTGTTATTAGTTTCACTTTTTGATCGATAGGGGAGATTATTAAGGCGCTGATTTTGAATGAGCGGAGTTGAGGTGAACCTCCCGGTACTATTATTATTATTATTATTATTATTATTATTATTATTATTATTATTATTATTATTATTATTATTATTATTATTGTTATTATTATTATTATTATTATTATTATTATTATTATTATTATTATTATTATTATTATTCCGCAAATATCGTGGATCACAGAGGTGTAAGAAGGTGCTGGGCTCAATGCGTGGACAAGGATTTGACAATTTAATGCACTAAATTTTGAAATGTTATTCCTTCCTTCTTATTTCTCTTATTTAAAATTTGGTAAATAGAAGATGTGAATAAACAATAACAATATAATAATGAGCTCGTTAGCTCCAACAACGACATAAAGTAGAGAGAATTATCAGCACGATGGAACATTCACACTATTGTATAAGAGCAGGTTTGCTTCACTAAGAGTCTCAGCTCCAAACTCTAATACAGTCCAGTTTCTCATTTCTTACAGCGCACAAGGATATACAACAGCAATCTTCAAATTAGGTATTTACACTCACTTCTGCTCAATTATTTTCATATTACCTTCCGGAAACATAAAGAGGCAAAATGAGTGCCCATATTAAATGGCTACAATGTAAACGGGAAAAAGTTGATAATCATCGGCCAAAAACAAATCGCAGGTAGGCGAAAATCCTGCACTCCTTCTAGAAAACTGTTAAAAGCTTAAGTGAGCTCATGGCCCCAAGGTACAGAGGCTAAGGCTATTCTACGCCAGGGTGACTAAACAATAAGCATTAAGTACCAAAAACTCTTAATGATTATGGAGGATAAGAAACTTAATCACCCCATACCAGTTGAATGGTAGTCAACAGAGGGTAATCACTCTTGTCCCCTTACATTACATATTTCCCAGTAGGGAATAAAACAGAGCTCCTAGATTGGCGAAAATTATAGTTTTAAACCAACAGGTTTAGAAATGTACACGAAATAAAAAAGCTTTGAAATCATGCTATCTCCGGGAGCTGTCGTATGTTAAAAAGTTTCTGTCATTACCTTGTGTGGCGGGCCTTCCGAACGCCGATCCGCGACCTCTGCCACTTTAGTATACGCCGCACACAATAAACTGTAGCCATGCCAATGACAATACGGCCTTAACGCGCCCAGCTTTTATAGTATCTCGAGGGGAAGTTAGTGAACACTTTACTGATAGGTTGGATGCTTGTACACACCCCAAATATTATTCCGCTACAGAAAATATTCACAAAATTTCGAATTGTTAGATAGATGCAGGAGATTGAGGGGGGGGAGGGTTGAGGCAGATGTGTCGGCAACCTTGACACAAGAACAAAATAATTTTCAAAACTAAGATAATCTACCTTTCAAAATTAGCTTTCCCATAAGAATTTATTGTCCTTAAGCCCACCAGAGGGGGCTCTTAGGCCAATGGTAGAGGCATCCAACAGTTGAAATTCAAAGTGTCTTGCATAACATTATTTCAAGTTCCATTACATAGATGGCCTTATAGAAGGCACGCAGTTCGACCGGACGGAGAAGTTGCACCCTCGGTACAGACCGCCACCCTCTAAGCTCTTACCACGGTATGAGCAGCTTTGAAATCTTGAATCTTGCCATGCATATTTTTGAGAGAACATATATATATATATAAGTTGGAGTATCACTTGATAGAGAGTCCTTTCTTGTTTATTTGTTGAGGAAATGTAGTTCAGATAGTATGTGCGAAGTAGTAGAAGTTCGGGCTGTAGCGCCCAGAGTCTATGGCAAGAGTGGCTGCCGCTCACGATGACTGGATGGGGTCGCCCCGACTTCCAAGGTACCTTGAGATACCATCCTTCCGTATAATGTGCGGAGCAACCAAGGCATGGTCACAAAGTACCGAATAGCATTGTTCGGGCCAAGGATAGAGTGGGCGTTTGGAATACAGCTCCCAAGCCTATCCCAAGGATGATAGTCCCAAAGGAGGCAGTTTAGACGGAGTCTCGGCCAGAAAGAGGCGGGCCCATACCCCGCGCCGGCATCTCTCGCAGGTTGACACGACGTGGCCTCAAGTGAAAGTAGGGCACTGTAACACTGAACTTTGGGGCAACAGTAAATGACTCATAGATAATGTCACATGTGTTGGAGGTAAAGTTGGCAACTTTGTAGGACGAATCCACGAATTTTCTGACACACGTTTCGAGACAGTGTCCTTAATGGTGGAATAGTAATGAAGTAATTGAAAAAAAGTATTTAAGCAAAACATGGAAGTTAACTTAGGATTAACTTAAATACATAGAATATTTCACAACCTGCAGGGGCAGAAGGCCTCCTTATTCTAGCTTTCTTGTATAAAAGTTAAACTAATAAGATACTAAGGAAAGAAATATAATTAAATCAGCAATATTATCACTTGGTGGCATATAATGAAAAGCGAAGGCCTTCACACAGGTTTTACTTGAGACAGGTGGACCCCTACAATCCTTTCGTTTCTCGGGTTACTCACCAAAAGGGTGACAGGAGTAAGGAAATCGAGTGTAATGCAAGTTCCATGAAATCTGGGGGCAAGCTTGCCCTAGGGAACAAAATTTTTAACCATAATCTGATCTCCAATTTTCTAAATTGGTTTGTCTTTGTCCACGGTCATACCCAAACTTTACTCTCCTATGAGAGGCCGTAAGGTTATTTGTAGCTTTTCCACATAAATCCCGGATATCCTCTGGATCTATTGTCTCTGGCAATAGCTCATTGATTGACAACACATTTGACAAAGGAACATTTGGGACATACTTAAACATAAGTGAAAGTGGAGAAAACTCGTGGGTCTCATGAACGGTCCAGTTAAAGGCCAATGATAACCAGTTTAAGGAGTGTCCAAACGAGAATGAAATTCGTGGTGGAAGGCAATAAGGGCAGTTCGGGGATTATGATTAACCCTCTGGGTTAGAGTTGGCTGTGGGTGGTACGCAGACGTCGTGACATTGTGAATAGAGAGATCGAAACAGAACTGACGAAATAAATTAGAGGGGAACGCAATAGCGTTATCAGAAATAATATATTGACAGGGTACAAAAGGTGGAAAAATAGTGTTGAAACAAGAAACAGTGGACTGATCAGTGTCAATCCTAGTCGGAAACAGCAATGAGAACCGTGTGGAACCATCCACACACACAAGAATGAATTTATTCCCATTCCCTTTAGATTGAGGGAACGGTCCGATGCATTCGATGTACTATCCCTAATTAAACAAGACTTACATGATTTAACGATTTCCCTAATCTCGCCGACCATACTCTTCCAGATAAACATGTCCCTTATCTTTTCTCTGGTTTTGAAGACGCCTATATGTCCATCTAATGGGGCCTCATGGTAATACATGAAAATCATAGGCGCTAGAACAGCTGGAACCGCAATTTGCATTTTCTGATCATGCCTCGAAAGGCAACACAGAATCCTATTCATCAAAACATAATAGACAACGTGTTCCCCAGAAGAAAGGGTTTCCGTAATAGGAGCCAGCACTGATCTTCACGTTGGTATTTCGCTATGTCATGAAGTAACAAAGGGGCATCAGTTAGAATGGCACATATAATAGGTGTGGAAATAGAAGGCAAAGGGCTTTTTTCTTCGAGTCAACAACATCAGAATCGCCGGCAAACATTCGGCTTAATCCATCTGGGACCATATTTTTACATCACGTCTCGCACGTCAAACTAAAACGCTCATATCCGATTCTCCCGGTACGACGGGGCCTAGGAAGAATCCACCTCAGAGAATGATTGTCAGTCTCTAATTGAAATTTAACATGCTCAAGGTAAAGAAGGAAAGTTTATAAGGGGAATGGGACTGACAGTCCTTCGAACTCGTACGTAGAGTACTTGGCCTCTTGATGTGACAAGGTTCTAGACGCATGGGCGATTGGCCGCCATTCCAGTTCAGATTACTGAAGAAGAACCGCAGCAACCGTGGATGGAGAGGCGTCTGTGTTTACAATTAACTTCTTGGAGAAATCTGGAACAGTCAAGACCGGGGCGTTACATAGAGCCAATTTCAGATCCTCTAACGCTGCTTGCTGCAACGGCCCCTATTCAAACTTGACAGCTTTCCTGCTGAGACGGATTAGGAGTGCCGCCATATTGTCGAAGTTAGGAATGAATTTCCTAAAGATATCTAGCAACCCCCTTAACATCCTTACTAGGCGTGAAGTTACGTATTGCATGCGTTCTGGAATGATCGACTGAAGCTCCATCAGGTGACACAGTATGCCCCAAGTAGGACATAGATGGTTAATCAAAAGATACCTTTTACAACTTGAGCGTCAATCCGGCTTTACGAAGGCGATTAGAGCTTCATCTAGATGAGCTAAGGGTTCTTCAAAGGTCTCAGAGGAAATATCAACATCATCTAGATAATGGTAGAGATATTCAAATTTAATATCGCAGAAGACCCTACCTAGCAGCCTAGTAAGGACCGCCGTGCCGGTGGGGGAGGCCGAAATGCACGCGGTTGTCTTCATACAGATTCCAGTCGATGGAGAAGGCAGTCAGATGTTCTGATTCTTCCACCAGACGTATATCATTATAGGCTTGGTTGAGATCTAAGATGGTGAAGAACGTAGCCTCCCGAAACCAACAGAAACATGAATGCAAGTCAGGAAGTGGTACTGATTGTAGAAAAATCTTACGATTTTACGCCCTGTAATCAATTACTGGCCTGAATCCACCTTGAGGTTCCGACAACAGAAAAAAAAGGTGAAGAATACGGCGACTAGGAGGGTCGAATGATACCATCCCTCAGCATTTGGTCGATGATTTCATTGAGGACCTTCATTTTCGGCGGAGATAACCTGTAGGGAGAAAATATTACGGGGATCGAATCCGTAACCTCAATCTTGTATTCAGTTAAGTCAGTCACACCTAGATTTTCCGAATCGTCTCCATAAGACCTGTCTGTGTCAGTGCGACGTTAAGCCAATACGAAAATTTTTTCCGAAAACACGCCGGGAAATGACTAACATAATTCACGCATCCAACTAGCCTGATCCTCAGGTAGACGCATAAGGTCAAACGATATCTCACTCTGAGGAGGCGAAATAACAGAAGATGCTAGTGAATTGCAATTCAAGAGAGGTACCGTATATGAAAATTACTCCTAAATTTGAATGCGCAGGATCGAGCACGATAGTGGAATGTGACAGGAAATCTGCTATTAATATCATAGGGCATGGAAAATATTCAGCAAAAATTATCTTAGCTATCCACATAAATTTTGAATTTGAATTTTGGCATGGATAAGTCCTAAAATTTCTAGGGGAGAAGAGTTAGCCGAAACACATTTTACAGATGAATGAACATATTCAGGATATTCACAAAACTACTTCAGCTTGGAATACCATTCTACTGAAATGATGGACACAATACTTCCTGAATGTAAAGGGGCCGTAACCAGTGCGTTACCTCAATTTTGAGGAAGGGCACGAAGCCTGAAGTATTGGACGCAACCAAGCACCCTAATTATAGTAATCGCCAATTAAGGCCCTACACTAAAAGTTACATATCACCGCCTTATTCTCTTTTCTCAAGGCGCATCACTCCTGCCAACATGACTAGTTACATATTAAAAATCACCAGACATAATGATAATAACCTAACCTCAATGTGCGCATCCATACTGAACGTTCTCTTGCAGCAGAAAATGATAAAATTTAAGATGAAATTGTACTAGGCGGTACACCTCCGCGCCGCTAATTCAAACTTTGCGCCAGTTGAAACTCCTCTATTGGAGGAAGCCTGAACTCTAACAACCATGTTAATTCTAAAGGTGAACATTCTCTTCTAGATACCACTCGCCCGCACTATGAGAGGAGTCGTGGAGTTGAAGCACGCCGCGCCCGGGCGAACATACAGGTCGCGGGCAAGTTGCAGGTTGTGCGCCGCACATCAGCCTTGGCCGGGATGAGGGCTCCGGCTCGCCGTACACTGGTTGACCTCGCTGAAGAGGGGCGGGCCCATACCCCACCTCAGTGGCGGTACGGCGCCGCGCTGCTGCAGGGGCACTGAAACATTAAAATCTCGGCGGCAGAATTTTGTTGGACCAGATGATTTTAGGGTACAGTCTTTGTGGTGAGGTTGAGGGGCCAGCGGCGTGGAGGTTTTATTTTACGTTTCACTTAGCCCCAGTTTTACGTGAGCAGGAGACGGGAGCATGGTAATGGCCATGGCAAGGACAGGATGGCAGTTTAACTGGTCGGGGAAGGTGTACAATAAATGCTTAAATACAAAGAACCTGACTCCAAGGGCAGAAGGCCTCAAAATGCAACCCCCAAAAAATATAACCTTCCGAATTCTTTCGAAAATGTTAAAGCAAATATAAAATCAGCTACGTTAGCGCGGAAGCTACACAGGTTTCACCTGCGACAGGTGAACCCTAAATATCCTCTCGGTGGCTGGATTGCTTAGCAATAAGGTAACAGGAGAAAGGAAATCGAGAATAATACACGGACCATAAAATATGGGGGCAAGTTTGCCCGCGGGAACAAAATTTTTGACCATCACCTGGTCACCTACCTTTAAATTGGTGGGTCTCCGTCCACGATCATATCTTTCCCTAACCTTCTCATGAGACACTTTAAGATTGGCTTTAGCCTTCTTCCAAAGATCTTTAATATTATCAGAATCTATTGTCTCAGGTAGAATGTCACTCAGAGACCAAAGGTTAGAGAGCGGCGTGTTTGGAACAAATTTGAACATAAACTTTGGAACATTTTTGTAACTCTACATATTCTCTTCTCCGATATCACCCAGAAAAAATCAAGCTGCCTTTCTTTCGAATTTTCAGTTTTTTCTCTCATTCGTAACCTGTAATTATTCGGCATATTTTCAGTTGTCTTGCTGGTTATATATTCAAGCTTATCCAGGGAACATAGAGGAGAACTAACGTGCACGGGGTCCGAGCGGCCACCTCTGGACACAAGCAGCGGCGGCCGGTCCGGCCGTCAACCTTATTCAACAGTTAATGTACTTAATCAGCTACATGGACATTTAATATCAACGATTACTACATTTTTTGGATTCAACTGCAATATTTGGTGGACTTAGAAAATTTTTCTTCCCTTTCAAGAATTAAAAGTTTCTCCTTCTGAATTCAACTTCTACAAGCATAAAGACATTACATCAAAAGTAACTACAAAGAATTTTGAAACTGGATCCAATCATTTAAGAAAATTTGGTTGTAAATACTTCTGCAATTAATGTCCATATCAACATCATAACTTGGACCTTATTTTAAAACAAACGTTTATGTTCTTCTGTGTTACCCCTGGGAGGGACTTTTGGGGGGGGGGAGGTATGTACCAGGCGGTACACCTCCGCGCCGCTAATTCAAACTTTGCGCCAGTTGAAACTCCTCTACTGGAGGAAGCCTGAACTCTAACAACCGTGTTAATTCTAAAGGTTATCAGAAGATGTCGCTATCTGTAAATTTTGAAGAGTTTGGAGCTGTGTCTTTTTCGATTTATTTTTGTTTTCTCTGTAGTGAGAAGTGTGAACATTCTCTTCTAGATGGCACTACTGAAGAAATGCAACGGTGCACCCTAGTGCGAAGTGAAAGAACTTTTTTGAAGAATTTTAGTATGCATAAGTTTGTTCTTTGTTAAATTTCTTTTAGTCATTGTTTTGGTTGGCTGTATAACCCTTCTATTTCCGCCAGTTTTGAATTCGACCAATGAGTAATTTTTGTAATTAATTTTTCACCAATCTTAGATGTCTTCTTCAGTTTTGACTTGCAATCTTTTGGTCGTCCAATAAAATGCTTGTGGGCGGGTGTTATCATTCATGAAAGGTCTCGAATGTTCCGCGAGGGTATATAAACTGCTGATTTTCGGGTCCCTGCGCCACTTCAGTAACATCTTCTTTGTGCGATTCTGTAGCAGGGGGCGGGAAGCGCCTCTTTCTTCGGGCAGCAGTTCAATCATCAGGTAATGGCCGTTTTATAACTTATTTGCTTGCTAGCTCGGCAGTTTAACCCTCGGGGCGGGTTCGAAACTTTCCTCATGTAACCTATATTTAAAATGTAAAAGACACTTGGTATAAATTCTGTTTTCTTAACTACAAATTGGGATAGAGCGTGCCTAAACCTCTCGAGCTCCCATCCATTTTGTTTTGAGGTGACTACATTTTTATAACAGTTTCCCTTCTACTCGTAATATCATAACATTTTTCAATCGTGTCACCTCCGTAGTATGGGATTAGCCCTTGCATATGCGGCCTAGTGCCAAATAGGTTTTAAATAAAGTGTATTAGGAGTGCAAGGACGCCTCCTCTCAAGTTGGTATTTTGGAGGCCATGTAATTTTCCTGTTTCTTTAATGAATATGCCTCAGTAGGTTGGGTATTTTTACCCCTGTGTTATTGTATTTGGAGGACAGCTTAAAGGTGGAGTTCGGTGTGGCCTTTGATAGGCTTGAACCTTGAGAGCGGGTTTGCTCTTTCTTAAAAGTTGATTTTGTGTGCCTCGAGGAGGCTTTATTTGGTAATTGGGAGCAAGTGCTCCTGGGCATGATTGGGGTCTTCTGCCCCTTTGTCGAATCTTGTATTTAGGCAAAGTTGGGCTAATTGCTCAAGAATTGTGAGTCCGGGGCTCCAAGCCCAAATTCTGTAAAAACTGTAATTGTACATTCTAAATTGTAGATATTCAACCGTGTTTCTGTTATTCTTGTTATTTCTTGATCTCGAAAAGAGAACATAACCTTGTTAAATTTTATCTTAACTTTAATTACGTATTTTGAGACCTGCTCACCCCAGCACCTTCTTTCACCTCTAACTACCACAGAAACCACAAGATATTCATAATTAAGCCCTTTCCCTTGCTCAGAGAGGAACTGAGGAAATAAACGCACTTTCTCACACATACTCAAATTAATGTTACATATTTCTGCCTTTAATTTGATATATGCATTCCTAAAACGATATCCATGAAAAGAATGGTGTCTTAAACGATGCATTTTATTTAGTCTTTGCAGTGTGATTTTCGAAATTTCCACAAATTACTTAGTGCCTTTCCATCCATCCATCCATCCATCCATCCATCCATCCATCCATCCATCCATCCATCCATCCATCCATCCATCCATCCATCCATCCATCCATCCATCCATCCATCCATCCATCCATCCATCCATCCATCCATCCATCCATCCATCCATCCATCCATCCATCCATCCATCCATCCATCCATCCATCCATCCATCCATCCATCCATCCATCCATCCATCCATCCATCCATCCATCCATCCATCCATCCATCCATCCATCCATCCATCCATCCATCCATCCATCCATCCATCCATCCATCCATCCATCCATCCATCCATCCATCCATCCATCCATCCATCCATCCATCCATCCATCCATCCATCCATCCATCCATCCATCCATCCATCCATCCATCCATCCATCCATCCATCCATCCATCCATCCATCCATCCATCCATCCATCCATCCATCCATCCATCCATCCATCCATCCATCCATCCATCCATCCATCCATCCATCCATCCATCCATCCATCCATCCATCCATCCATCCATCCATCCATCCATCCATCCATCCATCCATCCATCCATCCATCCATCCATCCATCCATCCATCCATCCATCCATCCATCCATCCATCCATCCATCCATCCATCCATCCATCCATCCATCCATCCATCCATCCATCCATCCATCCATCCATCCATCCATCCATCCATCCATCCATCCATCCATCCATCCATCCATCCATCCATCCATCCATCCATCCATCCATCCATCCATCCATCCATCCATCCATCCATCCATCCATCCATCCATCCATCCATCCATCCATCCATCCATCCATCCATCCATCCATCCATCCATCCATCCATCCATCCATCCATCCATCCATCCATCCATCCATCCATCCATCCATCCATCCATCCATCCATCCATCCATCCATCCATCCATCCATCCATCCATCCATCCATCCATCCATCCATCCATCCATCCATCCATCCATCCATCCATCCATCCATCCATCCATCCATCCATCCATCCATCCATCCATCCATCCATCCATCCATCCATCCATCCATCCATCCATCCATCCATCCATCCATCCATCCATCCATCCATCCATCCATCCATCCATCCATCCATCCATCCATCCATCCATCCATCCATCCATCCATCCATCCATCCATCCATCCATCCATCCATCCATCCATCCATCCATCCATCCATCCATCCATCCATCCATCCATCCATCCATCCATCCATCCATCCATCCATCCATCCATCCATCCATCCATCCATCCATCCATCCATCCATCCATCCATCCATCCATCCATCCATCCATCCATCCATCCATCCATCCATCCATCCATCCATCCATCCATCCATCCATCCATCCATCCATCCATCCATCCATCCATCCATCCATCCATCCATCCATCCATCCATCCATCCATCCATCCATCCATCCATCCATCCATCCATCCATCCATCCATCCATCCATCCATCCATCCATCCATCCATCCATCCATCCATCCATCCATCCATCCATCCATCCATCCATCCATCCATCCATCCATCCATCCATCCATCCATCCATCCATCCATCCATCCATCCATCCATCCATCCATCCATCCATCCATCCATCCATCCATCCATCCATCCATCCATCCATCCATCCATCCATCCATCCATCCATCCATCCATCCATCCATCCATCCATCCATCCATCCATCCATCCATCCATCCATCCATCCATCTATCTCTGCATTTAGGGCAGTCGCCCAGGTGGCAAATTCCCTATGTGTTATTCTCCTAGTCTTTTCTTAAATGGTTATTAAGATATTGGAAATTTATTGAATATCTCCCTTGGTAAGTTTTACCTATCCCTAATTCCCCATGCTATAAACGAATATTTGCCCCAATTTGTCCTCTTGAATTCCAGCTTTATCTCCATATTGTAATCTTTCCTACTTTTAAAGACACCACTCAAACGTATTCGTCTACTGATATCATTCCACGCCATCTCTCCATTGACAGCTCTGAACAGTCGAGCAGCTCGTCTCTTTTATCCCAAGTCTTCCCAGCCCAAACTTTGGAACATTTTTGTAACTTTACATATTCTCTTCTCCGATATCACCCAGAAAAAATCAAGCTGCCTTTCTTTCGAATTTTCAGTTTTTCTCTCATTAGTAACCTGTAATAATTCGGCATATTTTCAGTTGTCTTGCTGGTTATATATTCAAGCTTATCCAGGGAACATAGAGGAGAACTAACGTGCACGGAAATTAGGTCAGCTTTTAAACTTATTGTTGAATTGAGAATAATAATGTTAACAGTTCTACTAACTATTTCTAGGGTTTCCATAAACGACGAGGAGCCAGAATTTCGTCCCGCAAGAATTCTTTCACTTACCGGTAGGTCTGCAGACATTAGAATGGTGTATTTGAGCACCCTCAAATACAGCCGGACTCGAATCCGCGAACCCGAGCTCGCCATACATTTTCTTCTTCACTGGCTTAAATTAAAATAAATTTAAATAGTTCCTGCCTTTATTTTGATGTACGCATTGGTATAACCGTATTCTCAACGGGAGGTGGAGGGAGAGAGAAAGAGAGACAAAGATCTAGATTGTGTATTTTGTTGCAAATTCCGTAAGTTCAAGGACTTACCACGTACTGTAGCACCTACAGTATATGTCTTCCTATTGCCTGGATGTTGTTTTATTCTTCTTCATCCTTAAATAAGCAGTAGGGGATGGGAGGGTCATTTTAAACAATGTTCAGCTTGCAAGTTGGTTTATCTCAAGCTTACCACATTAGGGAAACCAAGGAAATATACAGGGGCACTAATGAGTCAAACAAAATTACCAGATTTCTATATATTGGCTTAAATCACACTGATTGAAGACAGGTTGTAAGGCAAGAATGGGATAGGAAGGAGGGCTATGAAAAATAAAGTTACATCTAAAAGTAATAGTGAGGGAACTACGGAAAAAAACAAAAAGAACTTCAGATCTACCGACTGAGGGGTTCGAATCCACCCCCACAGCAGTGTGATCGAACTGCACGGCCAATTCACACAGTTTCTTGTGATGCGCAATACCACATGGGCTTACTCTCTCCCAAATTACACAGTTTGGACTTATACCTGTTATACCTGTATATGGATCTTCAGTTCTCCAATTATACATATAAGTAAGACCATTATGCACTATAATAAAAGGTACTTCCCTAGACTGTAGTCTGATTGGTGCAGGTATAATAAACCTGATGATGATGATGATACTTTTTGTTTGAAGGGGCCTAACATCTAGGTCATAAGTCCCTAATAGTATGAAATGAGACGAAATGTATTGACAATTTAAAAGTTCAAAATCGTCCACTGACCAGAATGAAAACGTGATGATGTAGAATAATTTGGTGGATATGAATTTTAAAGAATCGGTGGATCCGACACAGAAACTATCATAAACGATAGTATTACTGACCAAGGGATTGCTTCTAAAGCATAATCCTGAATCGAGGATGCTTGCTGTCTAAAGGGGTCCAAAATGCTGGTCAACGGCCCGTCATAATGACACTTATCGCTAGCAAAGTACAATCATAGTATTTGTCATGTTGCTGTACTAATCAAAAACAGCGTAGACTCGCGGTGTTTCACACATTATGGTATTATTCAGAAGTATTTTAGTTCGCAGAGGGAACGCAGACGTATGGTGTTTCTCACATTATGACGCTACTTATATGCAACGCAAATCCATGATGTTCATCACCTAGGTGCACTAATCACGGTCGCCAGTATTCCCTTGGTGTTCTTCATATAGTGGGTACTAATCACAGACAACGCCCAGACCGGTGGTGTTTCTCACAATTGTACTAATCACGAGTACTGGAAAACCCAAACAGACTCACCTTATATTGCTACTAATCACAAAACTCATGTGTACTTAACATAGTGGTACTACTCGCAAGTAACGGCGACCCATGGAGTTCCCCGCATTATGGTACTAATCACAATTAGTTTCATGGCTCTAACACTATCATCCCTTAGTCGCCCCTTATAGTCGCCTCTTACAATAGACAGGATATACCGTGGGTGTACTCTTCGTCTGGGTCCCTCACCCACAGGGATGTATAACACATCTATTTTGGAAGAAATGCTTTTATACTGTATCTACATCAAAAAGAAGTCATGTTGCCATAGCGTTAACAGTATGCAATGAAATAAACGAATCCAAAGAGATAAGCATAATTTACTATATTAAATATTAGTTTATTTACATTTTAAGGAATGTGTCATAATAATAATAATAATAATAATAATAATAATAATAATAATAATAATAATAATAATAATAATACCTACAACAATAGTATGCGATAAAAAGTAAATATACGGTAATTTACAACATCAAGCTTACCACATTAGGGAAACCCAGGAAATATACAGGGGCACTAATGAGTCAAACATAATTACCAGATTTCTATAAAACTTCCAACAATATTTCATTTAATGATATATTAATGGTTGGAGCAAAAATACAAGAGGATCTTTATACTATTATTCTAAGATTTCAATGCATACCTTTGCGTACACTGCAGTTATTGCTGAAATGTATCGGCAAGTCATGGTTCATGCAGATGATAGGAACGATCAGCGGATTATCTTGAGGGATTCACCTAGGGACCCACCCTGTCACTATGAAATGGCAACTGTAACATATGGTACAGCAGCAGCAGCAGCCTTCCTAGCTACCAGATCGCAGAAGCAACTTGCTGAAGATGAAGAATCGAGGTTCCCCAAAGACGCATAAGTTGTTCGGAGAGATCTTTATGCTGATGACCTAGTAAGCGGCTGTGACAATATACAGGATGCTCTTCAGTTGCAGTCTGAAACTATTAATTTAGTACAGAGTGGAGGTTTTCACCTCTGGAAATGGTGTGCAAACCACCCAGCATTACTGGAAGCTTTTAGGACAGTCGTCCAGGTGGCAGATGTCACCTAGTAAGGAGAATAGAAATCTAAATGAAACTTCGCTGTAATAATACACATGAGCAAATATATTACATACACATATGCCGTAAGCCAATAACAATGCACAAAGGCCAGGTCTGCAACCGTATCGAAGTCGAGACAAGACATGTTTTCGCAGAAACAAAATTAAAAATAACTCTTACCCCAATTAATTGTGAAACTCTTGTCATAAGGTCCAAATCACTAAGAGTGACAACTCATCGCCTTTCTTTTTCAATACGTCGTAGCAATGTCTGAATTTATTTTTGTAAACCAGGTAACGTTGGTTTCATTTTCGTAGGAGTTCTTGATGATTTTTCGTGCTCCTTAGACATCCTAATTGAATTCTGTACCTAAATATTGGACGAAATAAAACCAAAACTAATATAATGCTGCGTTCACACAAACTACGTAATCAAATGCCACCTGGTATTAGCCAAACAGATTTACAATTATACCCGCAAATGTAAGACTAGTGACTGCAATGGCAATACGTAATTCTGGCAATTCAAGAAATAAATCCTGAATGTACAGTGCCAACGTGCCGGACGTCGTATCGGAAAGTAGGGTCCCTAAACTGTATGGTTAGCGACGTCGAATAGAAACCCAACAGTTAGAAAAGTAACTATAATCACTATCTATACATTACAGGGGAGAAAGTGTAAGGTTGCACCCTTAGTGTACGGGCTTACGTGCTCAGTAGTATAACAATGGTCATTTGAGTTTGACAGTGTTGCAGCCAATGGCCAGAGAATGAAAATGAAGAAGTGAATGACAACAGGAAACGATCCAGATTGTATGTCTGTGTAAGTGGAAAGCTCAAGTGGAGAAGATATTAATGCTTTCCATCTGTTTTCTCGCCAGAGGAATGCTGTTCTCAGGTTAAAAACAACGGACAGATAAAATCGTATACCACTTTAGAGCCAGAGTAATGGAACCACCTAGAGACTGTCGAGCAGAGTGTAAAGAGAGACTTCGTGGAGACGTACGAGAAAGATTACTGGAAGAGTATTGGTCTCTAGGCAGCAGAGATAAGAGAACACCACGTGTTGATACTGAACAGGTGATCCTGTTAAGGGGACATTTAGAATTGTGTCATATGTTTTATATCTTAAGACAGATATAGTATGAGTAAAAGTGTGCAGGGGATGTTTTATGAACACAAGTGCTTCCACATGTGGGATAACACAAGAAGAAAACAGAGAAAAGATCCACAGTTATAGGCCTGCAGGCAAGCAACTCACTGCTGAAAACATCCTAGGGATATGAGCCGCTAATTTTAAGTACATAAGGTATAATGAACTATGAGGATGTATTCTATGTTTATTCCCAAAATTTGCTATCCTTTGTTTAATTATCGTTATCCGGTCGATTATATTAGTAGTTTGCCTTTTTCTACCACTACGAACGCTAATAAGAATCTATACAGAGTTTTACTTAAGACTTCGGTGAGATAATCTTTTAAAAAATCAAAAATCCCCGAGCGTATTGAACCAAGGAACTCATCACAGAAAGAATAATTTGGCTAGGATTTGAATAAGAAAGAAAACAACGTAATGAACCAAGAGATTTTAGGCATTTGGACTGGAAGTGATTTTCGAAATTTGCCTCTTTAGTTTGACAGAGCTCTCCAGTGTTCACAATAGTACACGTTAGTAGTAGTAGTAGTAGTAGTATTTATTCATTCATCATGACGTTTACATATTTACAGGACTCTGTTTTATATATACATAACTCTTCTAATAACATTATTACTTGAGAAATATTAATCTTATAACTAAACCACATATATTACAGAAGTAGTAGTATTATTATCAACATATTAATACTTAAAATAAATTGAATTTCTAATTATCTCTTGCACACATTAAATAAATTATTATTATTATTATTATTATTATTATTATTATTATTATTATTATTATTATTATTATTATTATTATTATTATTATTATTATTATTATTATTATTATTATTATTATACAAAATCACACCAACCTCAACAGAGTCGAGTAGATATCAGTAAAATACCACGTAAGGTGAAACCTTGTGTGTGGTAATTTAGAATATTAATTACTTAGTGAGAAATATATTTTAAATGATGCCTGAAGTACGAGTATGGGTATGAGCGAATGACGGATATGATCAACAGCACATGGTGGAGCATTGAATAGAAATTGGATATGGTGACGTGATATTCTCATTTAGTTATTTCTTCCATAACAGTTTTATTATCCCTGACAAAGGATTTAAGACGCTTCAGACTCATTTTCTGACCTAATAAAGTAGTTTGTAAAGAACCGGGAAGGACATTAAAGAATTTTGGAATGAAGTACAAGAAATTGCGCTTTGTTATGCTAAGTTTGGGTTTGTATAACATACAGCGGTGGTTCATCTTACTGCGTGTTGAATATTCATGTTTAATGTTCTCAATTATATTTTTGTTTTTGTTAATATATTTGTATATTTCAAGGGCATAGAGCAGTTTTACATTAAATATATTTGCTTCAGCATATAATTGACTACTTGGGTATAATCTTCCTTTCTGGTACATTATTCGTAATATAAGGTTTTGAACAACCTGTATTTTATTGATTACATTTTTGTAGGCTCCTCCCCATGCCAAAATTCCGTAGCTAAGAATAGACTGAACTAAAGCGTAATAAACCTCTCTTAACAATTTTATACTGGATAGGTATTTTAAATTATGAAATATATAAACAGTTCTTCTGATTTTCTTTCTTAAATCGGTAATGTGACTTTTCCATTTCATGTTCGAATCAATTAATAATCCCAAATACTTAACATTATTTACTTTATAAATTTTGTAGCAGTTACAATTAAATTTACAGTTGATGTTGTGTACAATTAATTCATTAAAATCGTTTCGTGTATCTGTTACAGAAAAATTCATAAATTTTGTCTTTTTAATGTTTAGAAATAATTCATTATTATCTAACCATGCTTTAACTTTAAGCAGTGCTCGAGTTGCTCTCTGTCTGACGAGATTCCAGCTATCACCCTCAACATAAATGACTGTATCATCTGCATATGTTACGACGTGCGTATGTTCGGCATTTGCTATTGTTTTCTCTAGATCATTAATAAATAGAATAAACAATAAAGGACCTAATACTGTGCCTTGTGGGACACCCTTTATTATCCTCATTGGTGTGCTTGGATGTTGATTAATTTTGACATACTGTACTCGATCTGTCAAGTAACTCTCAAGCAAATCCAGCACATTACCCCTAAAGCCGTATTTTTCCAATTTCTGGAGGAGCAAGCGGTGTGACACACTATCGAATGCCTTTTCAAGGTCGAGAAATATCCCTGTGGAGAGCAGAGAAGAATTAAGATTTTCGTATATTCTATTTGTTAAGGCGGATATAGCATCAGTCGTTCCGAGATTTTTAATGAATCCAAACTGTCTGGGCGAAAGTATTTGGTGTTTTTCTAAAAATTGGTAAATATTGTTCTTTAAGCATTTCTCGAATATTTTTGATATTGTTGTAGTTATCGAAATGGGTCTGTAATTTCTAATGTCACTAATATTTCCAGACTTGTGAAGAGGTTTTACTATTGTTGTTTTAAGCTCTTTTGGAAAGTAACCTAAGGTGAAGGAATCATTGATAATATTCAGCAACGGTTCCTTTCATGACTCTATATTTTCTTTAATAATTCGAGCCGAAATATTGTCTAATCCTACAGCTTTGTTTTCATGTACTTCACTCAAACATCTCTTCAGATCGTATTCTGTTACCGGTGCAAGGAAGCAAGTATGAGGGTTGCGAGCGATATTTAATGTGGAGTCGGAAATCTGTCTGTGATGCTTTGCTTTCTCAGTGGTTTCGTTAATGAAATAATTGTTAAATTTATTAGAAATATTTATGTCATCTTTCCAGATTTCACCTTTATATCTGATTTCCTTGATATCTTCTTTTCTAACTGACCTTTGTGGGTTATTTCATTGACTATGCCCCAGACCTTACCCCGGTTATTTGAATTGCGATTGATCAGATTCCTATAGTACTCAGTTTTCGTTTTCATAATTAGATCATTTAGTTTGTTCCTATATTTCCTGTACTGTTCTTTAATTTCCAAGTTATCCTTATTTTTTAAATATTGTTGATAAAGTCGGTCTCTTGTGTGAATAGATTTTACCAAACCATAAGAAATCCATTCTGTTCTTTTGACTTCCTTTGATTTCAATTTAACAGTGGACAGGCTCATGCAGCTTTTAATTGTATTGACGAATTTATCAAGTTTGATATCTAAATCACTGCTGTTTAAGATGTCTCCCCAATTTATTTTACTTAAATGATTTTTAAGCTCAAAATGATCTATTTTAAAACAGTTACGTCGAAAATTTTGTATATTATTAGGGACCGAGGCATTTTGAATGTTGAGACTTACTATTATAGGATAATGATCTGAAATTTTACTTTGAGAGATGATAGACAGAATGTCGTCATTTCTCAACCTACTTTTAATCAAAGCATGATAAATACAGGATTTACTTGTACCAGATACTCTAGTAGGATTGTTTATTAAGGACTGAAAATTTCTTTCTTGTACCATGTTGAGATATTCGTCACAGTCGTGTTCATTTAAAAGGTCTATATTTATGTCCCCTATTATCAGTTCGGTTTCAACATGGCATCTATCTTGGATATAATGATCTAACGCACTGAGAAACCGCTGTTTGTGATATTCATGTGACCGATATACTCCTGTAATAGACTTTCTTGTTGTCATAGTTAATTACTACTCTGAGAAATTTAAAGTCATCGTACTCAATAATTTCCATTTCGTGCTCCAAACCATTTTTTACCATTAATACAACACCATCACATTTGTTAACTGAACCCTCATTGTAATAAGATTTATACAAGGCATGGTTACTTATATTTACATTACTCAGTGACCAACTTTCTGTTAAAATTACAACATCAAACCTATGATAATATGCTTTCAAAACAACGTCTAAAATGTTCTTATTTTTCCTTATGCTTCTAATATTAGTATGAAAAATTTGTAATGTACTTTTCCCTTCCGCATGCTTCTGCAATCTACTCGTACAATATTTGATGCCCCTTCTCGTCTCTGAAAGAGGTTGGTATGTTACATAATCATCTTCTAGACCTATTCTGACTATTTACAGGAAAATGTTAAAGTCAGCTGTTAGTTATTACTAAGAAGGAAGTTACTGTAAGTACGGAGTTTGTACAGAGGGTTGGGACAAGGTCAGTGTCCAGTGGGGTACCGTAATTAACGAGCTAGTGAAGGTCAAGCAGGTAGACTACAGCCGTTCAGCCAAGCAGGGTGGAATGCAAGAGCAGTGAAGGGTAGAGTGAGAGAGAGATAGCGAGAGGGAGATGTGTCCTAGAAGAGGAAACAAAACTTAATACAAAGGGTTACCAACTTATGGGTTAGTAAACTAAACACAGGTTAGATATGAGTAAGCTCATGGAATGTCACTCATCTGCGTAGCGCGGTGCATGCTGCCATCAGCGGTCTTAAACAGGATAACTCCATCACTGGTCCAGACATTTCTGACGCCGAACTTGGAGATAGCCGCCTTCAGAACAGTCAGTCTGGCAGACGTAAGGTCCTCCCGGATCGTGACACGAGATCCTTTTAAATGCCTTTTCTTTGCGAATATCTCCTTCCTGCTGCGATAACTTGTCATCTTCACGATAATAGGCCAGGGTTTATTACCAATTTTAAGCCCGACTCTGTGGCCCCTGTCAATATCAGTCAATTTTATGTCGGCACCAATGTCACGTGCAACATTTAATACTAAATTGTCCGTGTCCTCATTCGACTCTTCGGGAATGCCAAATATGCGGAGGTTATTTCTACGCTGATATTGTTCCAAATTATCATAATTTGACTTCACTTCCGCTTTAAGTTCTGCGAGTTCCTTGTCTCTCTTGGCAATCTGATTCTTTAGGTCCTCACATGCATTTATATTGAACTGAACAGATTCCTCTGGTCTCTTTAACACACACTCAGTAATTTTGTCCACTATGGTACTCACAATTAATTCCACGAATACCTTAGACTGAAGTGTCTCTTCTGTTATTTTCTTCACGGTGTCTTCTGTTGGGTTGGCACTCCTGCACTCGGCCTGCTGTTGATTCGTCTTCGTTCCTGGCGCCATTTCACTATTACACTAATTGCACGGCACTCGAACAAAGAACGAACTAATTGTTGATAGTACTTGATTCCACGATACAAATAGATGCACTGTGGCAATTGTTTACACCTGCCAAAACACTTAAATTCCACGAGCTTAAACTCACGCGTGTTACTACTTTTATGGTTTTCGCTGTATTAGGACCCTGCGTTGTCAGCTAAGAAATGTCTTCAACATTAAAGCTACCTGGTGATGCGATGTGTGGCTGAGGTTCGCTCGTTTGAACCTCATGAAGCAACAAGAACAACAAGAAGTATATTGATTTGAACACTATGAATTACCTGTGAGTCGCACTCTATATTCTAGGGAATATCATTCAATCATGTCACAAGTGTGGAACTCTACAAATGAAATTATTTTATTTATTTATTTAGCGTATGATGCCACATTTGACAATCGTTTGAAACGTATTTTACATATAAGTGTTATTAGAAAAATATAAACATATTTATATACATGGATATAGAGTATTTACAGACTAACTAGGAGGTAAACACACACACACATTTACACACACAACTGCAGGTTCTTAGATTTCATCACAAGCTGATGTCAAGTCTTTCCAGCCAAGTGAGTGCCGTGGGGGTTACTTGATGTAGCTCCTCCATAGGCCCAGTGAATGCTCGGAGAGGACATTCTTTCACGATATGGCTGATAGTTTGCACTTCAGCACCATATTTGCAGGAAGGAGACTCCAACCACCCCCATTGGTGTAGTGCAGAAGCAATTCTTCCATCACCGCAGCGTATCCTGTTTAATCTAGTCCAGATGGTGCGTGGGATGTTGAACCCAGGAGGTTTTGCTGTTGGGTAATCAATGTTGATTAGACCATTTGGGTGTAATCTGGCCCATTCTTGCTTCCATGCTTCGTCAGGTCTGAAAGGAATGTCAGTTAGTTCCCTGGCCGTCTTCCAGGCAGTTTCCTGGATTTCAGTCTCGCAACGGCGTTTTCTTCTGCATCCTGGTGGATGGGAAGTGAGCTGTTCATCATCACCTTAGTCCATAATCTGACAAGAGCATTTTGTCGTCTGATGTGAGGAGGTTGAATGTGGCTCAGTACGGGTAACCTCTGTACAGGAGTGGAGTGCAAGGTGCCAGATATGATTCACATTGTGTGGCGCAGCTGGACATCGACCAGGCGAGTATGGGAACTATTCAGCCATACAGCAGAACAGTATTCAGCTGAAGAATATACTAGTGCTAAAGCAGTTGTTCGCAGTGAATTCGCATCTGCACCCCATGATGTTCCAGCTAGTCTACCCAGAAGGTTTAAAGTTAAAAACTTCATTATTGTTCCGTATTGAATAGAGAAATAAGATGTACAATATTATAGGTTAGGATCCACCTTTCAATACTCCGTAATAAGATGGTAAAAAGTAGTTACAACCTGTTTAATGGGACCGGTTTCAACACATTTTAAGTGTCATCATCAGCCAATTTGCGAAGATCTTACAACAACTAGCACATTGAATACAGGCAAAAAATTAACATTGTATCATAACGTAGCAATAGCAATTGCTACGTTATGATACAATGTTAATTTTTTGCCTGTATTCAATGTGCTTGCTACGTTATGATACAATGTTAATTTTTTGCCTGTATTCAATGTGCTAGTTGTTGTAAGATCTTCGCAAATTGGCTGATGATGACACTTAAAATGTGTTGAAACCGGTCCCATTAAACAGGTTGTAACTACTTTTTACCATCTTATTACGGAGTATTGAAAGGTGGATCCTAACCTATAATATTGTACATCTTACCCAGAAGGTTGTTACGACTTTTCAGTTTAGCTGCCAGTTTCTGAAGGTAATGGAGGTTGGTTAGAGATCTATCTAAAGGTACACCGAGGCTTTTGGGGGTAGCATTACACCGCAGTGTGTGATTTCTGAACCTGATTGTCGGTTGGTAGTTTGCATTCCTGTTACTGAGGTGAAACGTAGCTACTTCTGTCTTTAGAGGGCTAGGTGTCAATCGCCACTTCGTGAAATAACCGTCCATCTTCTCAAGGTCCTGGGATAGGATTTCTTCAGCTTCACTGAAGTCTGCTCTTTGTATGGTGAGGTTGATGTCATCTGCATAGATGAACTTGCGATATGTGGTTCCAGGAAGGTCGTTTATGTATAAGTTGAACAGAATTGGAGACAGCACTGAACCCTGTGGCAAACCATTGTTGAGTCTGTGGAAACGACTGCGGACATGTTCTGTACGAACCTGGAAAATCTAATTCCCAGCATATTTTTTATTAGAGTGAAGATCTTCAGACATGGTATTGCTCTGCTAAGTTTCAGGAGGAGGCCTTCTTTCCAGACTGTGTCATAGGCGGCGGTAAGATCGAGGAATACAGAGACACTTTTCTTCTTCCTCTCAAATCCATTTTCTATAAAGGAAGTCAGAGCAAGCAAATGATCGCTGCAGTCACGGCCTTGTCGAAAACCAGCTTGCTCAATCGGAATGAGGCATTCAATCGTAGGAGCTATCCTGCAAAGAACCAGTCTTTCCAGAAACTTGTAAGTTACCCTTAGTAAGGATATCGGTCTATAGCTTTGGGGAAATTTGGGATCCTTGTCTGGTTCCAAGACAGCGATGATTTTAGTTTTCTTCAGCAGCGGAGGCAGTCGGCCAGACTGCATAACATTACTAAAGAAAGAGGCAAGCCAGCGCTTAGTTGCATGACCACAGTTCTTTAAAAGTTCTGGGAATATGCCATCAAGTCCGGCAGCTTTACCACTACGAAGGGAGTCGAGACCATTTTGTATCTCTTCTGAGGAAAACGGACTTGAATATTGGTCATTTGGTTGGATTTCTTGTTTTCTCTGCCTTAGTTCCGACTTAACTTGCTTTGTGAATTTCTTATTCCCCGGAGCCCGTGGTACAGAGACCAGGTTGTTAGCTATGGTTTCCACATTTACAGAGGTCTGCATCCTCAGTGGTGTGGAAGTTGGATCTAGTTTACGGATGAGTGACCACGCTTTTCTACTAGAGTGTGTGAAGTTGAGATCTTGTATTACTGTTATCCACTTCTCTCTTCTAGCATTATCTAGAGATTTCAGAAGTTCATTTGCTTTCTCCTGACTGTTTTCTTCTACGTAGTCAGCAAACAAGCGACTCGTTTCCTCGTTCCAACCAGGCATGTAATCCTTCCGATAGCCACGAGGAATGTTTCTTTCTGCAGCTGATTTTATTAGCCCAACAAACCTCCAGCAATTTTCTGGCGTTGGAGCTATCCACCTAATGTTGGCATCTGTGTGCAAAGCATATGGCTTCCATTCAGCTTTATGGAAGTTCCATCTAGGTATGGGTACAGACCTAATAACAGGGATCTGCAGACCAACTCTAAAGATTATGGGTCGGTGTTGGCTCCGAGGGAAATTGTTCAGTACCTGCCTGTGTATTGAGGTAGTTGTCATAAGGTAATGGGAGGCAAAACAGAGATCTGGCGAATAGTCTTTTTTTTCCAACGACCAGAGTGGAAAGTTCCTTTGTCCTTGGCATCGAACACTAGCTTAAGATCGCTTGCATCCATCCATTTAAAGCACTCATCGTATCCCCACAGCATGTGGTGGCTGCTGAAGTCTCCAAGAGTGATGCTGTTTTCTGGAGGTACCAATATTCTGTGCTCTGGCGAGCTGACGCTAGGTGGCTTATATACGTTAGTAATCACGACATTATCTGCCTTTATAGATAAGGTGAAGAATGCTTCGTTTGCAACGTGTTTCATTACTTCACAGTTTTCTATATCGTTCTTGACAAAGGTGGCTATGCCTTACTTAGGATCATTCACTGCTACCGTTAGTTGGTATCCTAGAATTTTACCCGTATGTTTCAACTGCTGGTCATCTTCAGTGTGAGTTTCCTGGAGTACTACCACATCCACGGAGAGTTCATGAAGGATCTTGGATAAATATTCACTTTTGCCTTACTAATGCCTTCTATGTTAAGTTGGCAGATGGTTAATACAGAGCCGAAAGTTCGGGTGTGTGAATGTGAATGTGAGTCCTCAGAAGGACTATTATATAAGTTCGTTGCACGATTGTGATACCTGTGAGGTCCTGTAGAGCAGTACGGCGGCATCTTGCTGTTGTTGCTCGATTAGCTCCACCCGGAGGACACGTGTAGGGTACCTACGGACGTTGAGCAACGCTGTCCCCCGTACACACCAATTATGACGTGTGATGTGAAAACAGTGTTTTCGGAAAGATATTTTAAGCAAAAGTAACCGCATGTTTGTGTTTCGATACGTATTTTATCACGAAATTATTAAGTATAATCAACACGTTTGAATCTCATTGACAAACTGCAGCTTTGTATTTTGGTAAGATAAGTAATAATTTTTAATTTGGCGATGGTTAAAGCGTTTCTTACAATATAATCCGCTAATTGATAACTAGATAGTCTATATGTTCGTTTCAATGCATATTTTAACACTTTCTATTACACATTTGTATGCATATTTTGGTATTTTAAGTGTAAAATTTTCCGAAGCCTGACTATTACCATTAGAAATCAGCCTGGAAGCACGGATCAACAGAAGGGGACCGAACCCTGGATCTTCAACTCAGTGGCCAGCGCAGCCGTTATGGAGCTCTGAATAACTTCGTGGACCTCCCGAAGGCTCGAATGATTTAATACACACCAACATGTTTATAAAGTAGCTAGTGAATGCGGAGTTACTTTCTTTTTGAAAAATACACATAATGTAATGTAGATTTAATGTTGGCCAGATCCTGGCTCACACAAGTTGCGTTATACATTGTTTTATTTAGTAGAGATATTTTCTTGGGAGCTTTAAATAGTGTATTTTATTAAGCCTTAAAATGTTTATTTTGGGAATAAATGGTGTGTTTCAAGGAGGGGATAATTTAGCAAGATACATCCTAAAGCTTCAGATGGGAGGAAACGAGCCAGCCCTATTAACACTGTCTCACTAGAGAGCTTTAAGGGTGATTTATTTCGCTATGTAATGCATGCGGATAGTGTCTTCGATAACGCACGCATCCAGACGTGTGGAATTGATGGAAAACGAGGGCACCGTAGCATAGTTTAATTGGTTGTACAAGTGCTGTCTGACGTGCCATGGACTCGACCCCAGATCTCCTACTAGCTAGAGTTCTCGATGAGTGGACGATATGTTTTGCGCTGAAGGCATCGGGTATGCTGATAACAGAATCGCTAACAGCAACGAGAAAGGACATTCTAAGCGCCGCGCGTGACCACTTCGGTCAGAAATCTGTATGGACTAAGGATGGACGTATCATTATTCGAAGCAGTGATGGGAAGAAAATTCAAGTGACCGCACGAGCTGACCTTAACAATGTTATTCAAACAGCTAGGGGGTGAAACAGTGTGTAGTCACGACAATGTGGATTAGTTTAAGTTTGTATTATAGTGTTTTATTATTGAGTGTGAATGTGATTGAGTGCCTGAAAAGCCGGCGCGATATCAGAGAAAATACGCAGGTAAGAAGCATGTATTCTTCTTGGTATTCTGCGTTGTGTGATGGGTACTGTTATAACCACTACCAGCTGTGGACCTGACTGTCCCCCTACCCCTAACCTCTCCTATCCGAGAACGGAAATACCCCGCTGCCAGAGCTCACTAGTGAAAGTGTTTCAGGCCAACGCACGTTCATTGAACTGCATTCATTTAAATTCTCAATCCCTACCTGCTCACCATGAGGAGCTAACAGCTCTCCTTGAAAACAGTAATGTACACATAGCTTGTATCAGTGAGAGCTGGTTACGCGCAACAATCCCTAGTAGTATGGTACACATTACGGGCTATAATATTTACAGGCATGACCGAATAGGTAAAAGAGGTGGAGGAGTAGCCTTGTACTGTAGAGATGATATTAAATGTAAAATCGTATGCACAGCTGCCCACTGTGCTGACCCGAGACCTGAGTTCATTTTTGCCGAGATCACTGTGACAACAGTTAAAGCCCTAATAGGAGTTTTTTTTTATCGGCCACCATGGGTACGGCACCTCTCAGACATTGAAGACATCCTGCAGAGACTAGCACCTGCTTATGAACATATTTTAATATTTGGAGACTTCAATACTAATTTACTGAAACAGGCTGGAGATACAAAGCAACTCTTAAGTATTTTCCAGACGTGTGACATGACAATACTTCCACTAAAACCGACAAATCATACCTCATCTTCGCATACACTAATTGACTTGATGGTCACTAACAACCCACAGAAAATAGTATCACATGGACAAATTCCTACCTCTAGCATATCGACGGATGACTTAATATACTTGTCTTACTCGCTCAAAGTACCGAAATATAAGTCAAGATACATCACATTCAGGGACATTAAACATATAAACTTAGATCATCTGAGAGTTGATGCCTTGAATAGTCCTTGGGATGACGTAAAAATATAAACGGTATCGATAAGAAAGTTGAAACTTTAAGTTCACTTATACTTGGTCTCCTTGATAAACATGCACCTAAGCGTACAGCCAAAGTCTCCCGACCTCCTTCTCCATGGCTGACCGATGACATTAAACAAATGAGTCTCACCGTGACGCGTTACACTGGCTCTACAGACGCACACACTCTTCCAGTGCGCTTGAACATTATCGGACACTTCGGAATAGAATTAAAGTAATAATTCGAAATAAGAAATGTTCTTTTTACGATCACCTGGCTGGAAATTTAAATTTGTCAAACACTTGGAAACAACTTCGTTCCATTGGAATTGGGAAATCTTTGCCCCAGCCATGTAATCCAGACATCTCTCTGGAGAGATTGAATGCTCATTTTTCTGAAATAAAAATTAAACCGGAAATACACACAATATCACAGACTATAAAATCTCTTCTGAACCAGCCACCACCAAATAGGCCATTCTTTGAATTTCGCGAAGTCACAGAGATTGACGTGAAACGCGAGGTATTATCAATCACATCATATGCTGTAGGACCTGATGAAATACCCATACTCATAATACAACACATCACTGACATTATTCTTCCCGCCATTACTCATATATACAACACGTGCCTCACAAGTGGCCTCTATCCAAGAATGTGGAAAAATGCTATTATAAATCCTGTTCCCAAAACTTCCTCGCCTGTACTTATAACAGATTATCGACCTGTTTGCATACTTTCATCTCTCTCCAAGCCTCTTGAACGCAGAGTGCACGTGCAATTAACCGACTATTTAAATAAATACAAACTACTTGACCCTATACAATCGGGTTTCAGAAAGGGACATAGTACGGCCACTGCCCTGCTGAAAGTTACAGACGACATGAGACGTGCTATGGACGAAAGGCAGGTGACGTTACTTACACTTCTTGATTTTAGCAGCGCTTTTGACACAGTAAATATAGACGTACTTGTTGCTAAATTGAAATCGCTTCACCTTGGACAGACAGCTCTAGAATTCTTTCTCTCATATTTTACGGAACGAAAACAACGCGTAATTTTTCAGAATAGGTCACCGGAATGGGTAATGAAATATTCTGGAGTATCACAAGGCTCTGTACTTGGACCACTTCTCTTTGTTATCTATATTAACGATATATCGACACGGCTAAGACACTGTAAATACCACTTGTATGCTGACGATCTACAGATCTATTATCATTCCAAAATTTCAGACATCAATCAAGCAATAAGTTATATGAACTCAGACTTAAATAATATCTGTGCATTTGCTCATGAAAACTGTATTTTAATTATTCCATCAAAATCTAAAAGCTATTATTGCTGGGCAGACGAAGCAAATCAGTGCGGCAAAAAACAAAAACATTCCTCCACTAACTTTATCTGGTAAAATGATTCCGTACGAAAACTCGGTAAGAAATCTTGGTGTAATTATAAACGAGAATCTTCACTGGGGAGAGCATATTATAAATATCTGTAGAAAAGTGTATGCGTTCCTTCACCCACTAAAATATCTTCAAAATATGCTGCCACTAAACATGAGAATTAGGCTTATAAATACTCTTATCCTCCCTATATTTTCCTACTGTGACGTAGTATTAATTGATGCCACGAGAGAACAACTAAACCGAATACAACGTGCCATGAACTCATATATTAGATTTATCTTTTCCTTACGCTATGATGTTCATGTTACCCCTCATTATCGACAAATTTCCCTTCTAAAATTTGAACAATATAGAAACCTCTACGTGGCAGTATTAATCTTTCGAGTATTAAAAGAGAATATCCCATACTACTTATCTTCACAACTCAATTTCCTATCCTCTTTCCACCAGCATATCACACGCTCCGGCAGTACACTTGCTATCCCTCTCAGCAGGTCAGCAGCATTTAGCCGTTTCTTTGTTGCAAAGGGAGCTAGAATATGGAATTCTCTCCCCCACAACATAAAACCAAACCAAACCAAACCCCATGGCACTACAGCCCTTGAAGGGCCATGGCCTACCAAGCGACCGCTGCTCATCCCGAAGGCCTGCAGATTACGAGGTGTCGTGGGGTCAGCACGACGAATCCTCTCGGCCGTTATTCTTGGTTTTCTAGACCGGGGCCGCTATCTCAGCGTCAGATAGCTCATCAATTCTAATCACGTAGGCTGAGTGGACCTCGAACCAGCCCTCAGGTCCAGGTAAAAATCCCTGACCTGGCCGGGAATCGAACCCGGGGTCTCCGGGTGAGAGGCAGGCACGCTACCCCTACACCACGGGGCCGGCGCCCACAACATAAGAGCCATAAATTCCTTAAATTGAGCAAGTTGTCTTGCCGTGAGCATCTCCTCGCTGTGTGCCGCTAGGCTGAATGAATCTGGTAGAGTGAATGTGTGTATGAATGTACGTTTACTGTGCTTATGGTATTTTGTGTCATGCAACTTTTAATTTGTAACGATAGTTTTAAGACATGACTAAGAATATTTATAGAGTATGTGTTATTTTGTTTCATAGTTTGTAATGGTAGTTTTAAGATAAGATTATGAATATTGCTCTCACATGTACATTGTTAATGAAGTGTGGTTAAGTGTAAGAAAGGACCATGAGTCCTAACTTCGCCACTGCAAATAAAGGCAAATATAATATAATATAATATAATATAATATAATATAATATAATATAATATAATATAATATAATATAATATAATATAATATAATACAATACAATTGTGTGAAATATTCTTCATCAAGGTGTCGTAACATGTCTGGATATGCCGTGAAAACAAAACCTCCTGATATTTTACTTTAGGAAGTTGGCACGTCTGCATAGTAGTACTAATCACGGGCAATGCACATTCCTGTGGTGTTCCTCACATAGTAGTACTAATAAGACGCAAACAAGTCCCATGGAATTCCTTATATAATCATGGGCAATACTGATCCATGGTGTTCCTCACATAGTGGTGCTAATCACAGGCAACCTAGACCCGTGGAGTTTCTCACATAGTAGTACTAATCAGACGCAAACAAGTCCCATGGAATTCCTTATATAATCATGGGCAATACTGATCCATGGTGTTCCTCACATAGTGGTGCTAATCACAGGCAACCTAGACTCGTGGAGTTTCTCACATAGTGGTACTAATCAGACGCAAACAGGTCCCATGGAATTCCTTATATAATCATGGGCAATACTGATCCATGGTGTTCCTCACATAGTAGTACTAATCACAGTCAACCAAGAACTATGGAATTCCTTATAGAATAACGAGCAATGCATATCCATGGTGTTACTCATATAGTAGTGCTAATCACAGGCAACGTAGACCCGTGGTGTTCCTCACATAGTGGTACTAAACACAAGCAGCCTAGACCCATGGTGTTCCTCATAGAGTAGTACTAATCACAGGCAACCTAGACACGTGGCGTTGCTCACATAGTGGTAATAATCAAATGTAACCTAGATCCATGGTGTTCCTCACATAGTGGTACTAAACACGCGCAATGCAAATTCCTGTGGTTTTCCTCTCACAGTGGTACTAATCACAGGCAACCAAGACCCATGAAATTCCTTATTGAATCACGGACAATACAGACCCATGGTGTTCCTCACAAAGTGGTGCTAATCCCAGGCGACTTAGACCCGTGGTGTTCCTGGCATTGTGTTAAAAATCACAGGCAACCTAGACCCGTGGCCTTACTCACATAGCGGTACTAATCAAGGCAACCGAGACGCATGGTGTTTCTCATATAGTGGTTTTCCTGTCATAGTGGTACTAATCGCAGGCAACCGGGACCCATGGAATTACTATATAGTAGTACTACTCGGAGGTAACGCAGACCCATTCCGAACACGATAGAACCAACCTATTCGAGCGCAGTGCTCGGCAGATTCTCCTACTAGACGCTATTATGTGCAGCCGAGTGCCCCCTCTCCATCCTCGGTGTGATGCACACGATAGCACTAATCACATGCAATGCCCAGACCTGTGATGATCTTCAGAGAATGGTACTACAATAACAATAATATTATTAGCATTGCGTCAAGATAAGTATTTTTTACGGTTTTTGGAGACGCCGAGGTGGCGGAATGTAGTACCGCAGGAGTTCCTTTACATACCAGTAAATCTACCGACACGAGCCTGACGTATTTGAGCACCTCCAAATACTACCGGGCTGAGCCAGAATCGAACCTGCCAGGCTGGAGTCCGAAGGCCAGTGCCTCAACCACCTGGGCCACGCAGTCCGGCAGAATGGCAGACTCCAAGGTACCGTTGATCCATGTTGTTCCTCGCAGAATGGTACTAATCGTAAGTAACGTCAACCCATGGTGTTCCTCACAAGGTGGTTCTAATCGTAAGTAACGTCAACCCATGGTGTTCCTCACAAGGTGGTACTAATCGTAAGTAATGTCAACCCATGGTGTTCCTCACAAGGTGGTACTAATCGTAAGTAACGTCAACCCATGGTGTTCCTCACAAGGTGCTAGTAATCGTAAGTAACGTCAACCCATGGTGTTCCTCACAAGGTGGTTCTAATCGTAAGTAACGTCAACCCATGGTGTTCCTCACAAGGTGGTTCTAATCGTAAGTAACGTCAACCCATGGTGTTCCTCGCACGGTGGTACTAATCGTAAGTAACGTCAACCCATTGTGTTCCTCGCAGAGTGGTACTAATCGTAAGTAACGTCAACCCATGGTGTTCCTCACAAGGTGCTAGTAATCGTAAGTAACGTCAACCCATGGTGTTCCTCACAAGGTGGTACTAATCGTAAGTAACGTCAACCCATGGTGTTCCTCACAAGGTGGTTCTAATCGTAAGTAACGTCAACCCATGGTGTTCCTCGCACGGTGGTACTAATCGTAAGTAACGTCAACCCATGGTGTTCCTCGCACGGTGGTACTAATCGTAAGTAACGTCAACCCATGTTGTTCCTCGCAGAGTGGTACTAATCGTAAGTAACGTCAACCCATGTTGTTCCTCGCAGGGTGGTTCTAATCGTAAGTAACGTCAACCCATGGTGTTCCTCGCACGGTGGTACTAATCGTAAGTAACGTCAACCCATGTTGTTCCTCGCAGGGTGGTACTAATCGTAAGTAACGTCAACCCATGGTGTTCCTCGCAGGGTGGTTCTAATCGTAAGTAACGTCAACCCATGCTGTTCCCCACAGATTGGTACTAATCGTAAGTAACGTCAACCCATGTTGTTCCTCGCAGGGTGGTTCTAATCGTAAGTAACGTCAACCCATGCTGTTCCCCACAGAGTGGTACTAATCGTAAGTAACGTCAACCCATGTTGTTCCTCACAAGGTGGTTCTAATCGTAAGTAACGTCAACCCATGGTGTTCCTCGCACGGTGGTACTAATCGTAAGTAACGTCAACCCATGCTGTTCCCCACAGAGTGGTACTAATCGTAAGTAACGTCAACCCATTGTGTTCCTCGCAGGGTGGTTCTAATCGTAAGTAACATCAACCCATGCTGTTCCCCACAGAGTGGTACTAATCGTAAGTAACGTCAACCCATGTTGTTCCTCACAGGGTGGTACTAATCGTAAGTAACGTCAACCCTTGGTGTTCCTCACAAAATTTTACTACTGGTCTGATGGTTCTAAAGCCATCATCCCTTGGTCGCTCCTTTAGTCGTCTCTTAAGACAGGCAGGGGATATGGTAAATATTTTTGGCTTCGTCTTCCACCCACAGAGGAGCAGAAAAGAAGACATTTCTGATTAGGCTGGTGGCAAGCAAAAAGATAAAAGGTCTATATAGAGTTTAAGGCATTGACAGTTAACAAATACAATAGATATAACAAATGCTGTAACTTTCCTTTGAATGCCCTTACCCCTCGAATTAAAGTTCTCTGTGTTGTCTCTACTACTCGTATTTGAACCCACTGACATACTAATTTTAATTAACTGAGCATGAGCTTGAATGCCATTTTTTCATGCATGAGATACAGTTTTACGCTACTAAGATTTATTCTTGTAATCCGCAACATGCTGAATTTTAATCACACCCTTATTTGATGTGATGAAGTGCAGCATTCAGAAGAACCATTTGTGTATGTTGCAATGGTGCGAAACACCCTTAAACACTCCGAGAAATATAAACCCATAGAATACTTTCCAGAGTCGTATCTCCTTACACTTTTCTTGCTTGTCTTGCTTTCAATATAATCAGGGCATGGTTCAGGGCTATAAGCCTAGTAAAATTTTCCCAGTGAACTCATACGGGGTCAGTTAGAATTTTTCTGTGAATAACTTATCGGCAATAAGTTTCTTTCAGTAGCTGTTTCATCCCCAAAAGAGTTTGAATCACATGCTGAGGAATGTGTAGAGGGGAGAGATTTGGAGGAAGGGTCCTGTTTACGATGGGTTTTATTCCAGAATTTCATATAATCATATTCGGATGGTTTATAATCTGCTTTATTCCATTCCCAGCTATCTTCCTTTGTCTTTTTGTAGTCAGGATGAACTTCAATATCATTGTCACTTTCAAATGCGCCATCACTCACGTGAAATGTTTTGTTATGCTGCTATAATTTTCACTGCTAGTAAATAACATTGATTTATTTCCGAAAACTACATCACTGATCATTTCACTCTGACTATCCCATAATATATGATCAATTTTATTCCTTTTAATACAATGTTTACTACGGCCGGCCATTTCTGTCTGTTCAAGAGAGAGAGAGAGCAGATTCTCAACTTACAGACAGTATACTGCATGTCACGGCATCTATGGACACAAGGCTTGAACTAGTTGCAGATAGCTTACCTCTCAGTAAACCGCCTGCCAGGCGTCTGTGTATGAATGGTCACTGCAGGCGCGGCCGCCTGGTAGGCAGCAAAGTATGCCAATGAGTTAAATATTAATTTCTATCTTACATGACCTGCATTCATCTTTCACGACTTTGGAGATCGAACTTGCTTTAAAATGATACCTTTAGATTGTCCGCCTGTACAGAAAGCTGTACTGGAGAAAATAAAAGCAAGATGTGCAATTTTAGACAATTATTTTATATTTTTATTGTTACTATCGTTAACACATACCGATTGGTTTTGTTAATGATTTCTCTGAACAAAGTATCGTTAAAAGCAATTTAAAAACTCTAATTCAGTCTCTGATTTCATACCTTGCGGTAGTTTGTTGTCTGAAAGCGCTGTAAACGGCGATTTCTTGAAATCGGGATCTGCTGATTGTCAGTATCAGGCACAAGTTGGGTTAGGGTACCCAAGCCGACCGTCGCCATTTCACTTCTAGGTATCGTCAAATACAGTATATTCATTAGGGTACAAGGAAGGAGTAGAGGAGCAAAAATACTGTGGTTTTGTGTGCTGCCTGACATATACAACATTGAACGGTACACTATGTATGACTAGAACAGCACACGGTGACCATGTTTGTTTACTATCACTCGAGATTTCGTGTGCATGAGGGGACAGCAGACGGCTACACTGCCATCTAAATAATAGATTTTTGACTGACTGTCAAATAGTATCTGGATTCTACAAAATTCCACGCTGAGCCAAAAGATGGCTGTGTACTATAGCATTGTGTATTTTGTCTGTTAAGACACGGCTGACGAGCGGTGGGCGATAAAATGTAATGTCGGGCCTCACCCGACAGACAAGGGGTAATTTTAAGTCAGTGTTCATGGAGGGCAATGCTCGATCATAAAACAATGTGTTGCAGACTTCCACCATGAGGCAATTACCAAAAGGTGTCATTGTAACGAACGCCAGTTTAAGGAAATGTTCAGAATAGCGAAAGTTTTTTTAGGCCACTTCCCTTTTCCCTATTTAACGTGTGTTAAAAATATTTCATTCTAACGAATTTCTAACTTTCAGAATAACGAGTTCAAATGTAGCGTTTTCTTCAAAATATAATTGAAATCAATCCTGTTTTAATTGCCGGGCATTTCGCACAACATGTCTCTATACAGTAGTACAGCTAATACCAGGCAGCACACACTATACAACACACAGGAAAATCTACCCGATTACAAATCAGGGGAAAGTAAGCAATCGCATCACAAGTCTGACGAGCGGGTTACGTACCCAACAGTACGTTTTGGTGTACCGGTACAGAACGTCATTACAGTAAAACCTCGAAGCCGTTGAGACGCAGACATCGGACTTGGAATTAACCATCAACTCGTAATTGAGAATTGCCAAATACAGTATTGCCGCATCACAAAATATCCTAAGACCCATTACTGCATGCAATTAACTTTGATTCACAGTTTAAAGCTTTCAAATGTTATGGAAAAAGCTATTTCCAAAATATATCCAAAAACGTGCAATTACAGTATTCAGATAATGCACTCGGATGTTCTTCACTTGCACGGAAAGTGCCAGATGCCCTTAAAACTTTGTGGCTTATCAAAAGTTTCTACGAAGAGGGGATAAAGTCTCTCGCTTCCCGTGTGCGTTGCAACACAGTACAATGATCCCAACCCTTGTACAATTTCCCGCCTGGCACTTCTCTCCTTTAAAATCAAAAGTCCGTTTGGGCTCGGCATCAAAAGAAACATTGCAGTTTCATTGGCATTGACAATATCGTTCGGTGCGTACGAATTGATTGTATGAGCCACGTTTTCTTTCGCGAACTGTCGGCACAGCCAGTGGTCGCTGATTCTGCTTCTCCGCACACTGCCTGCTACGTGATATTGTGGTGTTCTTTAAAACACTGAACATGCAAGAATTACGGTTTCACTCCAATCTAGCAAATATGAAGCAAACTGTATACACACCGAAGTGAGTGAAAGTGCGAATTGCTACCCTGTACGTTCCGGAAGACGCGATCTACCATGACGCGGGTAAGTGTTGAATTTAATTTACCCTTTAAAGTTGTATTTTTTAAAATTTGAAGGCAGTCTTGAATTAAATTTGTGTTAAATTCATGTGCACTGTTTCCTGACTACCTTGAATTTTCGTTTGTGTCTGGGAGTGTATTTTTCAAAAAATAAATTCGAGGAGATAATGTACCGGTACAGGGTAAATTTTGAGATGCTGAAAACACCTTACACGTACCTGTACTTTATATTATTACTTCACGTAAATATACCGTATTTTCTTGCATAATTAACGCCCTTGCATAATTTACGCATCCCAATATTTTAGGGTACAAAGTGGAGAAAACGAAAAGTTCATGTATTTGACGTACCCACTTCTTCGAACATCCACCACGCAGCTCCGGATGCATTTCGAAATAAAGATGTCAACTACTGAAGCACCAGGCTTCCTATTGCAAAATCGGGCACTCATAATACTGGGCAACGTGCTGTTACCAGTCTATAGAAAATACCACTGCAATTAGCACAGAAGTGACTGGTGTCGCTCTATTCCCTCCTCCTGACCTTACGCATTATTTATGCTAAGCTGTTGAGTATCTATCGTCCCTTCGCCCAACTCTTGTACGACACTTCATTTCTGAGGTGGTAGGGGGGCGGGGTAAAGCTCCTCCAGTTTTGTGTAAAATATGATTTGAGATGAGTTCAAATTTTTTATCGTAACAGTAACATTTTGAAAGTATATCTTTGTAAGCCAATTAGGATGATAGAGGGTAGAAAAACTGCCATTAACACAACTGCGAGGGTTGCTGCCCCGCATCTGACCAAAGTGTAGCAAGTTTCTCTACGCCTCTCCATCATCAAACGATCAAAGCTCACATTACAAATAAGCACACAACTACAGAGACTGCAACAACACAGGTTATAAAAATTCTACAAGTACATTAGGCTGATTACCACAATATTTCCAACCTATACATAAATCAACAACGACATTTATAAAAACGTCAAGATGTGGGTTCAAACCCCTACATAAGCTGCCCTGTAAGGGATTTTCCGCACTTCTTAAGACGCTGAATACAAAATAATTACGATTTCACTCGTAGTAGGCTATGGCTATTGATAGTATTACTTTTGTTTCGGAAAAGCAGAAAAATATTATTATTATTATTATTGTTATTATTATTATTGATTAATCATGAATAACACGAACACGGAACATGTTTAATGACGTATAATAGTTGACTACATTTAAGATATTAAGAATCAGCCCTCAGCTGCAGGTAAAAATCCCTGACCTGGCCGGGAATCGAACCCGTAAATAGCATCTTCTGCCACAGTAAATAATTAGGCAGTTAAAAATTCTTACAATTTTTATGTAATTGAATGTGATTTAACATTTGCCTGGAGTGAAAATGAGATACTAGGCAAAGTCATCTTCCTTGATCAGTTATGGGTAAGGAGTGAGACGGTCGCTCGGTAGACTATGGCTGTTAATTTTATTATTCGTGTTTCCTAAAAAATGTAGAAAATGATTATTATGGATTATCCATGAATAACGCGAATACAGAACACGTTTAATGGCGTATAATCGTTTATTACATTTAAGAAATTGTATACACTTACCTTGGATACCTTTGAAGAGAAGATTCCTGTTGTGTAGCGTATAATGTAATTACCTAGGACACAGCCTGAGTACTGTGGTCGTCAACCAGCGCTCGACTGTGTCTGCTGCTTGCCAACAGGAAAATGGATGTATTCAGTTTCCTTGTGTGTCAGTATACTGCATGCGCTGGACATCTCACACATACAGTATTAGCTAATGACATTATCCACTACACGAAGGAACGAAACAATAATATTAGTATTCCTATTGTCTCAATTATGATGTGCAGATGCAACCGGGGAGATGGTGGGCTCGACCCTTCCCCCCTACTGTCATTAACTCCCATGATGTTAGTTTTCCGTGGTTTAGCATTTTCACACCAGGCAAAATGCTGCGTTGGGTTCGATTTCCAGCCAGGTTAGGGATTTTTACCTGCATATGAAGGAGTAATTTATGGCCGGGTTCGATTCCCGGTCGGGTTAGGGATTTTATTTTCACCTGCATCTAAGTCCAGTTCGTAATCTGCACAGCCTACATCGGATAGTTCATGGCCGGGTTCGATTTCCGGTCGTCAGGAATTTTTCTGAGTAGAGATGGGTTCGATTCGCACATCACCTAACCGCGAAGTAGTTTTCCGGAGTTTACCGCTTCCTCTCTATGCAAATGCCGGACTGTACGTAACTTAACGCTGCGGCCTGCTATCCCTAGAGGCCTGGGCCAGTCATAGACCAAATAGACTTAACTCCTTAACGAACATGGCTACCATGCAGACATAGATAGTAGGAATCTTAAAGAACGGGGAGAGGGGAAAAAGATCATGGAAAACTCCATATCGTATTATGATGATGACGATGATGGCATGTAAAAGACTATAGGTAAAACATTTAGTATTTTCCCGACAACATTAATAAACTCTGTTATAGATCGCTCTACAGAGAATCCGTTTTCTTCCGAACCGACTATCTCTCTCGGATGCAAGCCCACAGCTGGACGCCAATAACCGCACGGAATACAACTAGAGAGGATGTTCAGTACCTCGCGTCCTAGGTGGTTCATACCCTGCTATACAGAACGGAGGGTATGTAGGGGGATGGGAAACCGAAAACCACGTACCTATCTCCACTCATTAGACTATCCATAGCCGAGTAGTCGACGTCATGTGCAGTCTCTAGCAAGGAAGACCCTCCAAGCCTCTCCGGAGGTCACTTGCCATTATTATTATTATTATTATTATTATTATTATTATTATTATTATTATTATTATTATTATTTAGAAACTGTTTTACGTCGCACCGACGCAGTAAGGTCTTACAGCGACGAAGGGATGGGAAATGTCTAGGAGTCGGAAGGAAGAGACCGTGGCCTTAATTAAGGTACAACCCCAACATATGCCTTGTGTGAAAAAGGGAAACCACAGAAAACCATCTTCAGGGCTGCCGACAGTGGCGTTCGAACTCACCATCTCCCGGATGTAAGCTCTCAGCAGCGCACCCCTATCCCCACGGCCGACTCGCCCGGTCATGTGTCCAACTATATAAATGCCTTCTTGGGCCCAGTTTTACGGTCGCTATTTTGGAGGGATTTAACTACACAGGACCTAGTGTTATGGTCAGATGCCCCTTCCATCGCCATTTTGGAAGAGCCTAACTACACACCCGCCAACTTTGGCCCTATTTTACGCTCGCCACCATTTTAGAGGGGCCTAACTACACAGCCCCAATCTTGGACTTAGTTTTACGGACAGATGCCCCTCCCATTACTATTTTGGAGGGCCTAAACACGTACAGCCTAGTTTTACGAACAGATGCCCCTCATGTCGCCATTCTGAGGGCCTACCTACACAGAGCCTAGTTTTACGGACAGATACCTCTCCCGTCGCCATATTGAAGGGCCTAGCGACACATGGCCTAATTTTACGGACAGATGGCCCTCCCGTCGCCATTTTGTTGGGCTTAACTACACAGGATCTAGTTTTAGGGACAGATGCCCCTCCCGTCACCGTTTTCACCACAACGCTGTTCACTATTCCTCTTATAGACTTTGCAGTTCTATAAGAAACCGATATGTGTTATTACTTACGTTCACATGACAATCAGTTCTACTTATGACAGGTGGGCAGTTGTTGTTATTGTCGGGTGCAGTATAAAACTATACATCATATCTACCTAAGTGTGCACGTTAATATTAAAACATGCACTATTTTTTATGTATGATTTTTGCAGTGTGACTTTTCAAGGCGAGACAATTTTCAACGAAAGAAAACTCTAAAGCGTAACTTCGGAATATTTCCATACAAACGATGTACTGCTACGTGCAACAGGCGTGATAATCTCACACGACATGCGAATTCTAAACACATTGTTTAAGTAATCTACCAGTAGAACGCTTAGAGGCTTTGACTGAATGTCGAAAGCGCAATATAAAGAAGCGTGGTCCAAACGATACGACATTGTCCCAGCCTACTACAAGTTCTGTTACTAACCTCACACCAATAGATACAGAGAAGCAAGGAGAGGAGATGTACAAGGAGGAAGAGGTAGAAGAACTCAACATTTTCTTTACCATAGGAGCTTTTTCATTCTATTTTATTTTATGAGTCGACTGCACGTTCTGTCGCTGTGCAAATATCTCAAGAAGAGAAGCAAGATGTGCTAATACAAGACAAAGAATAGGAAGAAGATTTTACCGTTTCCTCACAATCAAACCGCGTTAAGTTTTATCAACAGATAACATTGCAGAACCACATACTACATCAAAACCAGTTCTTCCGTTCTCTATGCATCAACTGACTGCAGGTATTCTTAATGTTAACAGCAAAACTCTGTTCCCTATGCAGATGTAAGATACTGTAAAGACCTTAAGTTACTCGTTGAACGATTACAACTCCTACGAGCTTATTAAGATGCTGGTTACACAGTGTATGGACGAGAGGTTCAAGAAACAGACGAAGAAGTACGCCGTAGGGGTAAGACGCACTGAGTTACAACAACGAACTCACTGCACCTACCGTAGTAGACGGCGACATCACATGTAGAAATGGGATAGAACCGGTATTAGCTTGTTTTATTTTGTAAATAATTACAAAAATAACTATTTAATTAATTTAAAATATCTACTTATTGGATTCCCTTTGCCTCCGTACACCTACACCTACATTTTTAATGAACAAGTCAAATCATGCATAATCATGTCGACGTGATCACTACATGTTAAGAAACTGAATGACTTTAGTATTACACATGCTCTGTCCCGTCGGACGTAATACTGCGCAAGAAGACGAGGAGGAGAAGGGCATCTATCTCTCGGATGGAGACGCAAAGCCATAAGCTGACCTCTCGAGAGCGTAGGTGCACAACAAAGTAGTCCATCGGGTGGATATGTAAATCCTTGACATTTGTCATACTGTGATGTCACAGCTCTAAAGGCCTGCGTCAGTCCGCATTAAGATCACGTCGCCATAGTTATGCATGTTTGGACTTGTTTATCACTGTCGAATGAAGACGTGAAGGCTTGAGCTGACTTTCCAGCAGCTGGGTTCCAAGTTGGCGACTGCGTAGTAAGGCCCCTCCAAAATGGCGCAAATGAGGAGAGAAGGTTATGTGACCGTAAAACTGGGCCCAAGATGAATACTGTCTAGTTATGCCCATCCAAAATGGTGCCTGTGATGAGGAAAAGACATCTAACTAAAACTGCGCCCAAGATGCGACTGTGTTGATAGGCCCCTCTAAAACGGCGCCTGTGATGAGCTAAGTGTATCTGACAGTAAAACCTAGGTCCAAAATAGCAACTGTGCAGTTAAGCCCCTACAAAATGGTGGCGAGATGCCCATCTGACCGTAAAACTAGGCTCAAGATGGTAAATGTGGATTTAGGCCCTCCAAAATGCCGCATGTGTGGAGGGAGGTACATCTAATCATAAAGCAGGGTCAAAGGTGGCGACTGTATAGTTAGGACGCTCCAAATGGTACCTTTGAGGAGGGAGGAGTATCTGACTGTATAACTGGCCCAAGATGGCGACTGTGTAGTTAGGTCAGTCCAAACTGGCGCATGTGCGTAAGAAGGGGCATCTACCCGTAAAAATGCACCCAGGAATGGGAATGGCGTCTGTCAAGATGGCGTCGGGAAGAATATCTGGTCGTGTAAATAAGGCTCTGTGAGGTTAGACCCCTCCAATATTGCATTGGGAATGGCATCTGTCAAGATGGCGTCGGGAAGGTCATCTGTCCGTAAAAATAGTCCCCGCGAGTTTAGACCCCTCGAGATGGCATCGGGAAGGGCATATGGCTGTAAAACTAGGTCCTGCGAGGTTATGCCTCTCCAAAATGGCATTGGGAATGGCATCTAGCAATATGGCGCCGGGAAGGGCATCATGCTGTAAAACTAGGTGTTGTGAATTTAGGCTCCCTTCAAGATGGCGTCGGGAAGGTCATCTGGCAAGATAGCGAAGGAAAGGGCATCTCACTGTTAAAGCAAGTTTAGGCCTGTCTGACATGGCGTCTGTGAGAATAGGCTTGCTATGTTACGCAAATTCCTGCGGGAACAGTATGTATGTATGTATGCTACAGGCACATGACCTTTCGAGCGGTCAATGAGGTCGGGTGCTGACTCAGCACAAAATATGCTGACGGTTGTTTGTTTTAGAACATACAGTACATAGCCCTACTACTATCAACACGAAATATTGATTACATCCCATCACTTAGGTTTGGCACCGTGATGAGCATCAGATCGTAAAACAGAGTCAAATCCACATGTGAGACATCTCGCACCCACTGCTGTGGGAAAAGCGATATAATATAAGAGATCCATGCCATGGCTACAAATGACTGATTTTAAATTATCGACAAGAAACACCACCAGCCTCAGAATATTGTAAAGAGAATACACGATTATGTAACACACGTCGCGCGCAGTTGGTGCGATCTCAAAACTGACCCTCTTCCTCTCTCCTTATCAGGATGACGATGAAGTGTTGTGACTGCACGAACAGTATTTTATACTTATTCAAGTTAGTTCATTTACGAAGACTACTAGGTACTGTTCATTGTACATTTGCTAGTTAAATGTTTCATGAACTTTATATTTTATCATTTTATTCAGTGAATTGGACTTAGCTACGAAGCTACTAATCACAGGTAAACAGTCCCGTGGTGTTCCTCACAAAGTGGGTACTAACGACATGTAAACCCCAGAACCGTGGTGTTCCTCGGAATGCAAACCCATGGTGTTCGTCACGTATTTGTACAAATCTCAGAGACCCGTACAATCCCGTTGGGTTCCTCACATACCGGTACTAATCTCATGAACTTATACTATCCCCTGGTGTTCCTCGGAACTCAGAACCGCGATGTCCACTACCGGATGCTGAAACACCCGAGCGAGTTTAGCCTCCTTTTATCTCCCTGGGATTTTCCAACCAGATACGGGCAAAGAGTTCGCCTCCGTCATAGTGGTGGATACTATACGCGGGTTATGCAAACCTACAGTGATCCTCCAACAGACCCACGGTATACCTAAATTTGTGGTACTAATCACAAGGATGAAGGAACTAAACACGGGTAATTAGGTTCAATATTCAGCATCCCTTGGACTCGTTCCCCACTCACAGAGGTTTGTGCGTTTGGTCCGCGAGAGATATTTTATTTCGCTCGGGTCGGCCGGCAAACCTGGTAGGACCCCAATAATTGCCTCTTGGGACGCGCCATGAGGGAGTTATCTCGACAGCGTAGAAGTTTCATGGTTAATAGGCAGTAATCTGATGTCGTCTGACCCTCCTGGCTTCCTGCTCTTACAACTGTCAATGGCTGCCATGCAGAAAAGCCACATAAGATGACTAGACTATAATTCTCCCAATCTAAAATTTTTAAGTCTGATGGTGAGGTTTACCGTTTTTCAGGAGCTGGCAGGCAATCTGTTTAGCTGTTACATTAGCATGACCATTTCTAGTTGTTAAGTCACAATTCAGACGCTTAAGAAACTTCCAGGCCTTCTGGCTACTATTTCTTAGATCAGTCTCCTCCATCGCTCCTGTTACTAGATATCGCTTTTAAGAGATCTTCCTTAGCTTGGACGGTAGCGGAGCTCAAAAGATCGTTGTCAAAGAGATCGGGATAGACTCTCAATGTTTGCCTAATTTCTGTATATTAGGTACAGCCTCAGGGAACTGAGATAAGGGAACAATGCTTCACGATATTTACAAAATCATATGATTCAGGAAAAGGCTCTATATTCGGAATGTTCTCGTCCAGTGAAATAGTACATTGCTCCCAATCAGCCTTCTTAAAATGATATCTTCTTCTAAAAGGATGTCAGATTCTAACGATTTAATGATAAGACGTACAGAACCAAGACGATGCCACAGAACTAGTTGCAAATAGGGGATTGGGGTGGCGTTTAGTAAATTCACAGAGGGTCGCAGACTGAACGCTGAAAGGCATGCTAGTCTGTAATGAAAAGGTATATATGAAGAGGAACTGTCTGTGGTAGGATTGCAGCATATATCTGGCATATAACAGGAAGATGAGGGATTGCTTATCACACTGATTTCGCTGATACCTGAGATGTGTCTCAGATATTGTAAGTTAATATCTAGATTATATCCATGCCTACATCTCGCATTGTTGAATGATGCTGGAAGTTTATCATGCAGTAGAATTAGAACACTTGAATCTGCCCATTCTACCCCAACCTGTCCGCTTTTGTTGACTGGGTATCCACATGTTTTATTCTGACTTTTGAAATCACCAACCACAAACTTCACATATTGATGCTGGAAGGCTCCACAAATCTAAATGCAGTACCTGGTGACTAATTGAGATCTACTGCGAGAGCTTCAGTGTCATCACGGGAGAGGATCTGGATGATGGATAGCACCGAGGGTGTTGAACCACTAAACTCATGCCCTTGATTTTTGGTCGGCGAAGATTCTAGTCTCGGTGAGTTTCCTCAATGCATATTGTTAGCGCGAGAAAAAAATGCACCGGTATATATATTGTGTTCTCTTTCATATTCTTAGAATAACGTCAATAATGGAAATAAGATAATCAAAATGCAAAATATTACATTGCAAACGAACATACATACAGAGTACGATGATGAGCAGAAAATGAGAGCTGATAAGAAATAAATGAGGTCTGTGTATTCCAGTAACTTGTACAAAGTAGTGCGGTGTATTTTGCTAAGAGTATGGCTGATTTGAACTTGTATTATTACAGTGGAAGTTTATCACATTTCCACTATTAATTTTTGTGCTGAGAAGACATGAGGTGTAATTTACGGTGCTTGTGTGTGTTAAACGTGTCACTGTGTTATAACACAAGTTTCATTTTTGTTTTCTTTAGGATAGAACATTCAATTTAGGTCATTTCTCACCGAATTTGTTCAGACGTAATGAGGAATATATATGCAGTAGAACAGTGAAATTTAGAGGAATTTTTAGTACATTAATTAGAGAGAAATAATAAGCACAGACGTAGAATCAGTTGCGTATTAATATTGGAAAGTTTTGGTCATCTTGTAATTTGTAAGTGTCAATAATTATTATTTGTTTTGCATGCTACATTACTAAAACAATTAATATTTACAATAATTATCTCATACAAATAATATTAACAATAGTAATTTATTCCGTCAGGCTAGCAAGTAGAAGACAGGGGATAGTTCGATTATAATCTATCTCACCAGTATAACTAAGGTATTTAGCATTAGAGGTTGCTTGAAGACTTTCTGGCAAGCTAGTTAATGATAAAATTCATATCAAATGTTTGGCCCTCACATATGCTCTAGTTATTCTATTCAACAATAGGCAAGAATGAATTCATTCCTTTAAAAAACTTAATGCAATTGCACCTAAAAGGAATCCAAATCACATATTGGAAGAACTCGATACATGGAAGGATCTACTCGATAGTTACGCAAACAAAATTCCTCAGGTAAATAATTTCCAATACTTGGAGATTTCATACAACAATCTGCATTAAATCATGAAGAAAACAAAGAGAGAGTTCTATATTAAAAGTGGGCCGTAGAATTACATGGAAAGGGTACTACAAAAATCAATATTCTGGAACGCTAAATTAAAACATTATAACACTGTAATTAAGCCTGAAATATTACACATGTCAGAAATCTTAAACATTGGAGAAATATCACAAACTAAAATTATCGAAAAACAGGAAAGAGAAGTCCTCACTGAAATCTTTGGCCCACTATGCATAGCAAGAGTGTGGATGTATAGTTTGGTCTCAGGAATTCTAACAACATAGTGAGAAAATAACAGATACAATTGGGAAAAGGCGATTGAAATTTGATGGCCATATTCAAAAAATGATAATGAAAGACTCACTAAAAAGGTAATCGGATAATCGCGCTCCTTAGTTGGCCACAACATTTGGAAATAATAAAAATAAGTAATGGAATGAGTAATAGTTATTATCCGTGTGGTATGCATTGTTTGTGAAAGGTAAGTCAGCAATTCATTTGTCAGGAGGTGATAACACAGGGTTCGGTCTAACGAGGTTTGGGGACAATGTTGTAGTAAGTGTCATATGCGCCTGGAGTATTGTATTTCCAAGTGAAGTGAGAAACATTGTAACTGCCATAACTGTCGGTGGTAAATATATTCTAATTGTCCATGTAATTATGAAACCATGTGTCTCAATTAATGAGATATGTTCCTAGTAGATACTCCTGAGGGAATAGTGTAAATAATGCCGACGATTCTTTATAAACAGGCCAGAGGGAAAATTGTCAGGACAAGATGGTTTGAAATATGGTAAGGTCCATGGTTTGAACATTGAATAGGGTAGTATATCCAGGAGGATTTTTGTTCATCTAATAAGTACATTAATACCAGTGAAACGCATACCATACTCCAAAGATCCCATTAGACATGAGTCATTCGTGATAGCAATAATGTTGACCAATAAAATGTCTGATCATACAAGGATTTGGAAGTAGATTTTTTCTGTAGTAAAAGGCCATCCGTGGCGAGATTTTTTTGCTCACTTGTAAACCAGTGGATAGTCTCACGAAATAACGCGTGTTCACATTTATATGAGGCGGGCCCTGTTCGGAAATAGAGGGCCGTGTTGCAACATTATTGATGTTAAGGTAAATAGGTTTTTTTCAATTTAAATTCTATTCCATAGTCATAGTTAGTGTTGCCACTGAGCATTTAAATTATTATTTTGATGTCAGAAGGATGTCCTTAGGTATTTAGGATTTCTATTCCTTGATATATTCGCACTACAGCGAGGTGTTAAATATTGCTGATGGCGGAAAGTAGGATGATGGTTGAAGTGCATGGAATGGATTCTTGGGATTACTCGGCCATGCTAGGACCGTGAAATTATGTAGCTAGCCAACTGCTCCTAGATGAGACGTGAACATTCTAGTCTGACACAAAGATTCCATAAGATGTAGTAGCACTCTGGCAATAGTCCAATGGCTACCCATGATTTACGACCATGTTGTTCATAAAGGAGTTGTAATATTTTGTGTGTTTATATTTTAGTAGGACTATATAAGAGGATGTAGTTGAAATCCGTGACCAATAATATTTGAGGGTTACACTTGAGTCGAGTTTATTTTGGGGTTTCATTGAACGTTATAACTAAATGTTAACATGATTTCTTTTCACAGGTTTTCATGAATTTATTCCAATCACCGACTTCAACCTGTTGTTTTGGTTCATGAAACTTCCTTCATTTAATATAAATGGCACTATGGTATGTTGTGTAATTTTACGCGATTAATTCACTGGCACTTGAAGTCCTCTTGTTTTGGAGGGTCACTTTAGTCATCAGGCACGTTCAATTAACTACAATGAGACGTCACTTTGGTCATCAGGCACGTTTCCTGAACCTCAAACTTTAATGTAGTGGGTGACCATGATAGCGCAGTGATGTGAGTTGGAGGTTACTCAAATTCAATTGAGGGTCAAAGTAACTCGTCGTATGCTGATAGTCAGTTAATCAGCGGCCTAAATTGAAAAAGGTCTCGAGATCACTTCCTGATATTTAGACAATCAAGAAATCGGAAGCACAACGCACAGTTGTTTATGGAGGCGAACAGATTGAATCTCATGTTGTTGTTTTCTAGTTAACCACAAAGTGGTTTTCTGTAAATAGCCCTTCAGGCTTTCTTTTGTGGTGATATTAATTTCAACCTGAAATCGTCCAGCCGCAGCGTTATATTAATGTCACTGATCGCATTCCACTATTTATGGCCATAGTTGTAAATACACCCGCCATCATATTTCCTTGTTTTTTAATGAATAAACATAGATTATGTAAGCTTTTAATTTATATAGGCCTTCCTTGATACCCGAGTCATGCCTGGAGGTGACGAAGAGCCATTAACACCACCTGAGACACAAGAGTTAACAATTCATGCTGAAGAACTGGAACAGGCAAACATCAGTTTGACATGAGGAAAGGGTTCAGTTCTCAGTATGTCTCTTGAACACTTTCAGCGTTGAGATATAAGACATCTTTAGTGACTTCCTTGTGGCTCCATTAGAGAAAAGCGGCTGGCCAATTATCTGCCACCAGGTAAACAAAAATGGAGTAACTTAAGTGCGAGTATACTGCAGCTGTCAACATACGAGTCCTTACCTAGACGTCTTCTCGAGAATTACATGATCTTCATGAATACCAACGGGCAGTGAAGTTGAACTTCCATTTTGCACTCAAAACCGGTTGACAGGCCAATATTATTGTAAAAGTGCCGAGGGAGCATTTACAGTTTCGAGGTACTGGTCTACTCCTAATTAAAGGAACACACGACAAGTAGGAAGGGTGAGCGCAGGTGTGCTCAGTTTTCAGCAACAATTTCTTCAATTGCATACCTTACTATTACTTGATTAGGCACTTATGTATCACTTGAATTGTTTATTCAAAAGTATGAATACTTCTTTCCTGCGCTTCTAGTCCTTCGCCACGTGTCTTTGCTGTATGATTTTTCTGTGTTATCCGGATTAATTATTCTCGCATCTCGACGGCTCCCCTATGATTGTTAATGAGCACACTTTTACTTTAGTCCGAAAACAGAAAAATTGTCGTCCATGGTTGAGAACAAGCAGTTGTCATATATCTGTGATTGGTGAGGAGATAACAAATGAAATTCCGTTGCTCTTTTCGCAAACGAAACAGGCATTATTTTACTTGAAGATTTTCTCTCAGAGAAAATGACACAAAGGGACGGACTGCTCTCCGGTGTACATCATGAGGTGAGCCGAGAAGGTGCCGTTCTGGCTGAAACACTTGATTACTTCGCCAGAGAGCAGGTCTTGTGGAAATCCGAACTCTCGTGCAGAAGTAAGTGGGACGTAAAGCAAAATAACATTACAAATATATCACGTGCGGCTTCATCACGGCGAGACGTAACGCTCGTGCGCCGTCTGGCCAGTGTGCACCGACAGCGTGTGGCTACATGCGAACGATCTGCCACAAAACGCGGACCAGTGCGGCATCTCTCCAGTGTGGTTCACATGTGCGTGGTTAAGTTACATGATTCTCTGAATATTTTAACGCACTACTGAGCATCCGTGTGTTTGGATCTGAATTGCTAGAATGAAGTTTTGGCTGAATATCTGCCACAGACATCACACAGCATGACTCCTCACCTGTGTGTGATTCCGCATGTGGCGTTCGAGGTGGGATCTCCTGCTGAATGACTTGCAACAGATATTGCAGGGGAACGGCTTTTGGCCTGTGTGGGTTCGTATGTGATTTACTAAGGTGGATTTGATGTTGAATAACTTGCCACATACACTGCAACAGAATGGCTTCTCGCCAGTGTGTGTCCGCACGTGAACTGCTAGGCTGCGTTTGTGAATGAATGATTTGCCACAGAGATTGCAGCAGTAAGGTTTCTCGCCTGTATGAATAAGCATGTGACATTTTAGATGGACTTTCACCCGGAAAGTTTTCCCACAGACGTCGCAACAAAACGGCTTATCGCGTGTGTGAGTAAGGTGGTGATGTGTTAGGTTGCCTTTCTCGCTAAAGGATTTCCCACATACATTGCAACAATATGGCTTCTCACCTGAGTGAGTACGCATATGAATAGCTTGGTGGGCTTTCGTGCTGAAGGATTTCCCACACACATTGCAAATGTAAGGTTTTTCGCCTGTGTGCGTCCGCATATGAATAGCATGGTCGGCTTTCGCGCAGAAGGATTTCCCACACACATCACAGAGGAAAGGTTTTTCGCCTGTGTGAGTCCGCATGTGATAAATTAGACCGCCATTCTGGCTGAATGGTTTGCCACAGACACTGCACCTATGTGGCGTATTGCCTGTGTGAATCCGCATGTGAATAACGTGGTAGGCTTTCGTGTTGAAGGATTTGCCACACACATTGCACAAGTAAGGTTTTTCGCCAGTGTGAGTCCGCATGTGACAAGTTAGACCGCCTTTACGGCTGAATGATATGCCACAAATATTGCAACAATGCAACTTCCAGTCTGTATGAGAACGCAAGTGGTTTTTTAAGTACATCAAGTTCCTGAACTTTTTATGACATACCGAGCACTCATTTGCTAACAAATTTGTGTGTAAATGCATGTGCTCTGTCATCATGTCCCTCTCAGTAAAGCATTTATTGCAAAATCCGCACACTAGAGGCGGCTGGATTGTGAGGTTTTCCGACAAGCTGCTTCCGCTGTCGAAAAGTTTTTCGCAGTGATCGCCATTGAAGGGACGGTCATCTTTGTGTCTTTTCAGATGTTCCAAGAGGCCCAACTTCCTAGGCAGGACTGTACTGCACACATTGCACCTATAACAAGGTGATCCACCATCCGGAGATTGATGATCTCTAGAGCTAACCTCGGGTCTCGACCTATAGTAACAAAATAAAACAATGTGACCAATAGTTCAACAGCCTACTCCACTGCATCCCCCACATAAAGGAATAGCTACTGGACATTCCAATCACTGATACAAGGATGTGTTGCGTCTTTTCTCTCGAATCAAGACATCACGCGCAAGAAACTCGTCACGATTTAAAAATGTACGAGTTAATAGACAACCAGAGTTCTAGCCTAAAAGGAGAAATGCAAGTTCCTTGATCCGGTACACATTTATCTATTGAAATCTGTATATGTCTCTTCTCCTACATAAAGGACGTCATATGCTTTGGAATTTTGATCTTGTTCAACCACTCTGCGCTTTGTGGCAGGCAAGTAATAATTTTTGTAAAAGCCCTTGTTGTTGAGGTTGTTTGAGAGATTCTCAGTGTTGTAGATATTAATAAAATGAGGACGTTAGTTGCTGATGGTCAGCAAGATCTGCTGAACCATGGCTAACCTTTTATGAATGTTATTTTGTCACACAAATATACATATTGTATTTGTACACTGTTATCATATCAGTGTAGCATTCTATTACGTCACGGTGTGGTTATTCCTAAATATGTGGCTTTGATGTGCTATCAAACAGAGCCAACCTACATATAGGACGGTAGGCTTATACCAGGACGTTCATACTTACTACCATGCATTATATCAGTCTACGTCTTAATTGGTCCTTAACACAAGCCGTGTGCAACATGGAAACCACTCATCCTGATAAAAGCCTGGAAAAGCTGAAATATAACAATAATAACACGGCTCTCTCCCTAACATTGATGCTGTCTTTTCTCCTCCAGGTACTGCTCTTATAGACATTACGAAGGCAAGGCAGATTATGACTTCGGTGGTTGTGTTTTATTACAATGCTCTGATTTCCCGAATTTGAACCCTAACGCAAGCTATCATGCCCTTGAATATTTTTACAAGTATTACTTTAACAATACGGCTAGAAGGAGCACGAAAATCAAGGCTTGAGCCAAAATTCGAGAAGAGAAGACGTTGAATATCACTGTAGTGGGTATTGCTGCTATTTAAAGGAAGGAATGAGATTCCATTTATTACAATAGATCACGGAAAACGTGATTATTTTTAGTGGATTGATAACATAAATGGATAGCATCCAATTCTGTGCCTGTCCTCCCACCGCAGAAGTTCTACATATTCTAGGAGAGAAGGGCGAGAAATACAAATTTATTGCTTAAAGGTGAGATCCCCTTACAACTGGCACATGGGAAAAGTCGATCACGCAGGCCAAAGTATACCGTAACATAAACTGGTACTTCCTGATTCATGCTGTGTGCACTGAATTCACATGGCCCAGTCGAATGCATGACTTCCTCACAAGGAAAGTAATGGGAGGCTCGACCACGTCTTATTAGTGCAAACTTAGGAGAAAATAAGCGGACAAATAAAAGAGGGACATTGATTCCAGATATGACAGACTCGACCTCTTGATCATCTCACAAGGTATTGATGTTGACACCACTAGACAACAGGGGACAGAACATACGACACTGGATTGTATGTCATATGTTTTGTGGCATATCACGCCAAGCAAAAGGTGGAACAGTCTCTAACGGTTCTTCTTTTATGTGATTGCGTGTGTCTTGTGAGAAGGAATTTATCAGGTTCACAATTAGTTTTTCAGTAAAATGGTATTTCATTTTGCACTGATCAATATTCTCCACGAACCAGCTATATTGCTGTGACACGTGGCACGTCACAGGTGACGGATACGGGTTCTCCGCGGGCCTGCCGACGATCTTGAGCAAAATATAAAAACAATTTTGGCGGAGATAGAGACGTTCGGTAGGGAAGCTGTTGCCAGAAGACGTTTTCTGCCTTTCTGGAGGTTAATGCAGGAAAGAGCGCAGCGTTTCTTCTCTAGAAGAGCGGCTGCAAAAGGCGTCTGTTCCCCATGTGCGGAGCGGCGTAACTACCTGCTGTCATGAGCTCTAAAATGCTTCAAGACAAGCCGGCCGTAAATTAATACCGTCACATGATTACAGAAATATGTCTCATGGAATCGGAACTAAGGTATGGGCATCCTCTGAAAGGGACACGCGTTGGTAGGGCCCAATCAGCATGAAAAGTATGCAAGGGTTACCGTCGCACGGGCTGTGACGGCTGAGAAAGTGAGAACCCCCATTCTGAATCCCATCACTGAACTATGCCTGGATGAAGTTGCAAATAAGCCATGCACTTGAGAGAAGGCATACAGGAATCTGTGAGGTGCAGGAAAAAGGATGGAGTGGAGAAAAGTCATGGGAAAAGTGGCGCGGTTATTAACTGATGTACAACGGAAGCCGAAGAACAGCTCATGGTGTTGACATTGTAATTATCAGCAAAATTTGACGGTTCAGTCTCCGATGTGCAGAAGTATGAAAATTGTTTGATGTAACTCGTCCCCACGGGGGAGAGAAGGAACTTCTAATTTCTCAGTGCAACGCTCCACAAACTGGCGTGCGCACGGCAATCAAAGATGCGTTCTGGGTACTACCTGACAAGAAGACCGCTGACTATTTCATCGTTGCCGATTATCTGAAAGGACGTGTCGGACGGAGGAAGGAATAACACACAGTCCATGGCGTTCATGGATATGGACAAAAGAACAACGACGGCCAACAAATTCCCGATTATGCAGAAACTGACCAACGTGAACACACGGTTCCAAAAGAGTGATATTCATCTAGTCACGTACTACAGTGGCTCCCATCCAATTTACATTGACTACATCCTCGTGAGAGGATAAAATCTCAAAGATGTTCTGGAGATAACAGTTGTCCCTTACTAAATCGTTGCGATGCAACATCCACCAGACATATGTAAGCTGCTGATAAAGTCAACAAGAGCCCCAAAACTTCGCAGGAAATGGACCAATTGGGATCAAATTATGGCGCCTGAAAAAGGAGACTAACGTTGTTGCAAAAGTTACAGAGCCTCAAATCACCATAGTTGAATTGAGCCGCACTAAACTGAAAGACGCCGTAAGCTCTAATCATGGTACAACTAATCATGGCGACGACAACGAAGGATTAACCATGGCATATGGTAAAGGAATGAAGATGTTAAGTATGCAGTACGGTTAAAGAAACAGCTGCACCACGAGGTTCTTACTCGTTAGAATGCCTACAAAACAGACATTAGTAAAGTGAAAGAGGTCATTTCTGTAACAAAAGCAAACCGGTAGGCAGGTCTATATATTAAACTTGACACGCGCGAAAACGAGTGGAATATTTAAAGGCTAGTCAAATCGAGGCATCGCAAAACGGAACAAGTCCAACTTTTTTACGGCATCAATGAGGAAACAGATCATCTGCTACTCGACTGGCGGAACTATTTTGACAAAATTTCAATCACGGAATTTCCGTATCTACCAATCCTAATCACATCCGCCGTTGAAGGTCCAATATAGTAAAATGACGTCACCAAAGTCCAGGCTATGCAGAAGGATATAAAACTAGGGAAGGCCATTTGTCCTGATTATCTTCCGGCAGTTTTGTTTCTCTAAATGAGGGCGGGGGGGGATGCAGCACTGGGGCTAAAGCAAGCTTTTAAACCAGTTCATCAAAGGAGGTCAATAACAAACAGACTGGCGACAGAGTATCCATTCAAAAATAAGGGAAGCCCTGCCGATTTCTCTTATTACCACCCGATCGTACTTCTGAGCCACGCAATGACAGACTTAGAACAAATCTTCGACAAGAGGATTAGTGATTTAGACAAACATACAACAAGCCAATCTGGATTTGTGTAAAATTGTGGCGCAATATCCGGCTCAATGGCTAAATGGTTAGCGTGCTGGGCTTTGGTCACAGGGGTCCCGGGTTCGATTCCCGGCAGGGTCGGGAATTTTTACCATCTTTGGTTAATTTCGCCGGCACGTGGACTGGGTATATGTGTCGTCTTCATCATCATTTCATCCTCATCACGACACGCAGGTCGCCTACGGGTGTCAAATCAAAAGACCTGCACCTGGCGAGCCGAACATGACCTCGGACTCTCACGGCACTAAAAGCCATACGCCATTTCATTTTCATTTTTTGGCGCAATGGGAGAAACCCACGCTGAAGGGCTGTTATTTGAGAGACACTCTGACCAGAATAAGAGGGTTCATCAAGAAACCCTGATAAGGCGTTCCATCGTGTACCTCATAACCTAATCAGCCAGCACTACAAGTTCATGGCATTCTAGAGCACATTGTTGGGAGGGTATAATTGCTCTACAAAGAACAAAGGAGTTATGTTCAAGCTGCCGTAGGAGTGTCTGGTGACTTCCACATAACTGTAGGAGTCAACAAGGCCCTGCCATATAAACACTGTTCATTCTTGTAATGGACACTGTACCGGGCGGTACACCTCTACGACGCAAGTTCAAATCTTGCGCCAATTTAATCCACTCTACAGGAGAAACCCTGAACTTTAAAAACCGAACTAACTCTACTGTTTATCAGATGATGTCACTGTGTGTTTCCAATTTGCTTTTGTTTCGTTAATCAAGAAGTGTGGACATGCTCTAACAGATGTCTCTACAAAAAACTATGGTAATGCCCTCTGGTGCAAGGGAATGAACTCTCTAGAAGAATTTTTTTTCATAAGTTTTGTCTTTACTAAATTTTGTTCTGTTGTTTGTGGGTTGGCAACATTAATCCTTCTATCCGCCTGTTTTGAATTTAGCCAATCCAGAATTTCTTTAATTAATTCTCAGCCAATCATGTATGTCTTCTTCGATATGGATATGTAGCTCTAAGCTATCCAATAAAGTTGAGGGGGTGTGTCTACTCATTCTTGAAAGGTCTCGAATTTTCCACGAGGGTATAAAAACTGCTGATTTTCTTGTCTCGCGGCCACTAGTATAACATCTAACTCAGTGTGTGAATATGTAGAAGGGGCGGGAAGCGCCTCGTTCTTCAGATAGCAGTTCTTCAAAAAGGTAATGGCCTTTTGACATCTTTATTTCGTGCTAGCTCAGCAGTTTAACTCTCGGGGAAGGTTCGAAACCTTTAATATGTAACCTACCACTTCAAATGTAAATTCCTCTTCTGTCTATGTAAAAACTACAACTCTCTTTAACTGTAAGGCGGGGATAGAGAGTGCTTTACCCTCTCGAGCTCCTCTTCATTTTGCAATTGAGGTGACTATGTTTTCATAACCGTTTCTACGCTTCCTCAATGTATTAAAGTTGTGTCATACGGGTTACCTCCCTAGCTTGGGATTAGCCCCTGTGTATCGGCCTAGAGCCATTTAGGTTTTAAAAAGTGTATTTGGAGTGCAAGTTCACGCATCCAGTCCTTTCTGAACTTTGGGCCAGTAACTTAACCTGATGTTTTATTTTTCATTGCGAAGGCCCTGTAGGTTGGGTATTAAATACCCCTGTTTCTTTGTGTGCCTTGAGGGCAGATAGAAGGGAAATTCGTTGTGGCCTTTGATAGGCTTGAACTTTGAGAGCGGGTCTGCTCTTTCCTAAATTTGATTTCTGTGTGCCTCTAGGAGGCTTAACATTGTAATTTGCAGCAAGTGCCCCTTGGCATGATGGGGTTTTCTGCCCCTTTGTTCAATTTTGTACCTTGGTTGGACTAATAGTTCAAGGATTGTGATTGTGGGTTTCGAAGCCCAAATCTTGTAACGAACTGAAATTTGTAATTTCTTAATTTGTTGATCTGCTACTTGGTACTGTTATACTCTGTTATTGGTTGATTTTGAAAAGAATATATAACTTTTGGTAAAGTTTTAAATTAACTTTAATTTTGTAGTTGAGACCTATTCCAGCCCGCACCTTCTTTCACCTCCGGACTACCACGGATAAACACCGTAACAAGTGGTAGCAGAGCGTGGTTGAATGGGTCTCAATTTAGCCCCTTTCGACGGCTAAACATTGCTTTGTTTTGAACTCTAACAATTTTCTCAGTCGCTGGCATTTTTCGATTTTTCCAAATTTGTGAAGTTCTGTCATCATGCCCGGCCCTCGCGATGTCCTCCATCCCGGCTATTTGCCCAAGGAGGAATTAATCTACGAATTAACAATTAGAAATGTGCAGTCTGGAGGCACGGTTGCGGTGATACCTCGAAGCTTAAAGAGTCCCATGATATGCCTATTTCCATCCCCACTTTGGGAGAAAAAGAGATTGACGACGCTCTCTCCACGATCACTGATAATACCACTGAGCTAGCATCTGTAGTTAGTTTTTTGAAGAAAATGATCCTTCTCCAAATCAACTTAAACGTGTGCAAGCTAGATTGTTTCATTTTTCTAATAGAGTTAACGATCTGTTGTCTCTAAAGTCGAAGGACATTCAAGGGAAGGAGGCTAGTGCTCTGCTCGAAAACCTTTCCACATTGTCCAGTAAGGTTAGTCTATTGTTAACTGGGGCAGTCCCTCCCAAAGCCGACCAACCCGCTACGGTAAACGTAGTTCGCGAGGAAGACTCTTCTAAAGGAGAAGAAAATACGAAATCTTTTGGGAGCTCAACAAACCTCTGCCCAATTAGTCAACGAATCTGAGCGTCGTAACTCGTTGAATAATGCCCCTTCCGAAACAGCTTCTCCGCCACTTAGGCCTCTACCTACTATGTCACCCGGCTTCAGCAGTTTGCCCCATCCTTTAGCAATGTTGCTTAGATGTATTTCGAAATTCTCAGTCAATTCCACCAGCGATGGTATTGCTTATTTAAGATTTTTCGTTGAGTTTCAGGATCATGCTCTTGTGTTTTCTCTTTCTCCATGTCAGATTCTGCAGATTATTTATCCCTATTCAATCGGTGTGCTATCTGACAAAATAGTTAGGGCAATTGCCGAACAATCATCTATCAAAGACTTCCACGCCCATCTGTTAGCTAATTTTATTCCGGCTCGAGCTAGGTCATCACTGATCCAGAAGTACTATTATAGAGCACAGCGGTTGGATGAAAACTTGGCAGACTTCATCCAAGATATTAAGTTCTACACCAGGGTATTTGCTCTTCATTTTCCTGAAGATCCGATTGTACAGGCATTGTGGAAGGCATTTCCCCATCGTACAGGTCATATTTGTGCTTTGCGTCGCGTCCTCAAACTTTTGCCGAATTAGAGGCTATGGCTGTCTCAGCGGAAGGAGTTAGATGCGCCGACACATTACGTGTTGCGAAAGAACCCCCTCCATCCTCTAGTAATTTTCGGCCTCCACCTCGCCGACCCGTCACATCCCGTAAATATTACGCTTGCGGTTCGCCTGACCATCTCCGGAACAAGTGTCTACTAATTAAATCTAGCGGGACAAGGAATGGAGCAGGGTCATCTCAAGGCTGTTTTAAATGCGGCGCTTTCTCTCATATTGCCAAAAATTGCCCGAACTCGAATAGCACTCCCTCCTGCTCAACTTCGGGTGCAACTTCCACCAACAATCATAAGTGACTAGTGGCTCCGGCTGAGTCGGCAGATTCATCTTTTCAAGGCTCAGCCCAGGTTAAATCCGACGAAAATTCAGGGTAAAGTCAGAACTGTTCTACATTAACATTTGAGTGTCCCAGAGAATGTCTTAGGATTGCGGCGGATTCACACGCACCTGTTCCCTTTCTCAAAATTGAATAGAATAATGAGCCTGTAACTGCTCTTTTAGACTGAGACAGTGTTTGTTCTATTATTTCGGCTGAATGTATTCCAAATTAAAATCTGTGTGTAAGCTTCCTGATTATTGTTCGTCTTTGGTTCAATGCGTTTCGGCAAACTCCTCTCCATTAGAAATTGTAGGTTTTCTGTATGCTAAAATTAGAATTGCCAAATTCACTTGGAAAATTAAACTGTTTGTGGCTAAGCACTTGTCTTGCCCCGTTATATTGGGAGCCGATTTCATGTCTCACACCGGTCTAGTGCTCGACATTCAGAGCAAGTCGTGCATTTTCAAATTTGCTAATAATTTCAAAATCCCTTTATTAAAATGTAGTTCTGTGTCATTTTCATCTGTTTCGCCTACCCAGGATGAGATGTTGTTAGACCTTAGACGTCTACCTGAGAAGCAGGCTGATAATATTCGCAGGTTATGCCAGTCGTTTCCAGAAGTTTTTCTGATACTCTTAACTGACCTTATCGAATACAAGATTGAGGTTACGGATTCGATTCCAGTCCGTTTTCCACCTGATAGGCTATCTCCACCTAAAATGAAGGCTTTGAAAGAAATCATAGATCAGATGTTGAAGGATGGTATTATTCGACCCTCTAAATCGGCGTATTCTTCGCCTATTTTTCTAGTCCCGAAAGCCCAAGGGGGCTTCAGGCCTGTGATTGATTATAGGGCTCTCAATCGGAAGGTGGTGTTACAATCTGTGCCCCTTCCTGACCTTCACTCTTGTTTTTCATGGTTTCGAAAGGCTAAATTTTTCACCATCTTAGACCTTAATCAGCTTATAACCAGATCCCTCTGGCGGAAGAATCAAAACATCTGACAGCGTTTGCCATGGATTGGAACTTGTACGAATACAACCGGGTACCTTTTGGGCTCCCCACGGGAGCAGCTGTGCTTACGAGACTGCTAGATAGGGTTTTCTCTGATATCAAATTTGAGTATTTATATCATTATCTGGATGATGTCGTATTTTCTGAGACCTTTGAAGAACAATGAGATCATTTGAAAGAGGTCCTGAGTCGCCTTCGTAAGCCAGGGTTAACGGTGAGATTGTCCAAGGTTGCCTTCGCTAAACCTTCCATGTCATTCCTAGGGCATATTGTGTCGCCCGATGGTGTCGCAGTCGATCATTCTAGAACACAGGCCATCCGTGATTTCAAACCTCCCAAGGACATCAAAGGTATTGCCAGGTTCATTGGCATGGTGAACTTCTTCAGGAAATGTATTCCAAATTTCGCCAATAGAGCGGCGCCCGTGAACTTACTCCGCAGGAAAGGCGTCATATTTGAGTGGAGGCCTTCTCAACAAGCCGCTTTCGAAGACCTCAAATTAGCCCTGATTTCTCTAAGAAATTCATCGTCCAAACCGACGCGTCGTCGTCGGCGGTATCTGCAGTCCTTCTTCAAGAGACTGAACTAGGGAGGCGACCCATTGCCTATGCCTCTAGGACATTATCGGCCCAAGAATCCAAGTATTCCATCTATGAACTTCAAGGTTTAGCAGTTTTGTTTGCTCTAGAAAAGTTCCGCCTCTGTCTGGAACATGTCAAGGTCGACTTGGAGACAGATAACCAAGCCTTAAGTTGGGTCTTAGGTAGGCCGCGTCGTACAGGTCGCATTGCCCGCTGGGCCATCAGAATTTCTGTCTTCCAATTTGATGTTAGGCATATAAGAGGACTGAAAATGTTGTGGCAGATGGACTAAGCCGTTTGCCAATGACGTAGAGACCCCTGAACAGGTTGATAGTTCTTCACCTCCCGAGTCTATACTACCTGAGGTTAATGCCATTCTGACTGATGCTCCCTTGTTATTTAGGGATATTGAAAAATATCAACGTGAAGATCCAGTGCTGGCTACCATTATGGAAACCCTTTCTTCTGGCTAACAGGTCGTCCCTTATGTATTGAGGAATGGGGTTTTATGTTGCCCGTCGGGGCATGATAAGATGATGAAAGTAGTGGTTCCAGCTGTTCTTGTGCCCATGATCTTCAAGTATTATCATGAGACCCCATTATGGGGGCATCTAGGCATCTTTAAAACTGGAGAAAAGATCAGAGAGAGGTTCATTTGGAAGGGTATGGACGGAGAAAACCGTGAATTGGTAAAAGCTTGTAAAACATGTTGGCTTAGTAAACCCACCATGTCCACAAAGCAAGGGCTCTTGTCTTCTCATCAAACGTCGCGCCCCATGGAACGTCTTTATATCGACTACGTAGGACCCTTCCCCCAGTCAAAGGGGAACGCCAACAAAATAATTTTGGTGTGTGTAGATGGTTTCAAAAGATTTTCTTGGTTATTTCCGACTAAGCTGGCTACCGCTCAGTCCACCATTTCTTGTTTAAATTCTATTTTTGCTTCTTTTGGTCCGTGTCAATATATTGTGCCTGATAATGCTAAAGTTTTCACATCCAATCTCTTTCGTAAGTTCTGTTTTGATCTGTCCATCTCTCATGTGACTACTTCTGCTTACTATCCTCAACCATCTCTTGCTGAACGGGTCAATCATAATCTGAGGTCGGCTCTTATTGCCTATCATCACGACGATCACTCCAGGTGGGATACATCCCTGCATTTGTTAGCCTTCGCTTTGAACTCGGCGGTTCACGAATCTCATAAATTCACTCCAGCTTCTTTGATGTTTAAGTTTGTTCCCAACACGCCGCTCTCTAACCTTTGGTCTCTTAGTGATATTCTACCTGAGACAATAGAGCCAGATAATATTAGTGATCTTTGGAAGAAGGCTAAGGCCAATCTTAAAATTTCTCATGAAAAGGTTAGGGAAAGATATGATCGTGGACGGAGGCCCACCAATTTAAAGGTAGGAGACCAAGTTATGGTCAAGAATTTTGTTACCGCGGGCAAGCTTGCCCCCAGATTTCATGGGCCGCGCACCGTCTTGGATTTTCTTACGCCGGTCATTTTGTTATTGTGCAATCCAGCCACCGAGAGAATCTTTAGGGTTCACCTGTCTCAGGTGAAACCTGTGTAAATTACTTGTTCATTGGATCTTTAACATTTTGTAAGTGCCCCAAAGGTTATATTTTTGGGAGGGGATATTTGTAAGGCCTTCTGCTCTGTGTCATTTCATTCACCTTGTAAAACCTTCCCCATAGATACTCTGCTGTCCTGTATATCCGGCCATTACCACGCTCCCGTCTCCTGCTAAACCGCACCAGTGGCATTAAAATAAAATAAAAATTTCCACGCCGCTGGCCCCTCAGCCTCACCACAAAGACAGTACCCTAAAAACATTAATGTCCAACACAATTCTGCCGCCGAGATCTTACTGTTTCAGCGCCCCTCACTCCAGTGAGGTCAACCTGTGTACGGCGAGCCGGAGCCCTCTTGCCGGCCAAGGCTGATGTGCGGCGCACCACCCGCAAACTGCTCCAGGACTGTTAACAATCGTCGCGTCTGCGGCGTGCTTCACCACGACTATCCCGCTCATAGTAGCGGGAGAGGTGTATCTCACGGTACTTGAGGGGTCCGGGCGACCTCGACTGAACTTTGGCAGCGGCGTCTGGTCTTGCTGTCAAACTTAATTGAGTGCTAATGTACTTCTTCAGCTACATGGACACTCTATTTCTGCAATTAATAATTTTTTGCTTCAATCAACCTTTGGTGGACTTAGAAAAATATTACATCCATGAATTAATGTTTTTGATTCGAAATTCTACTACTACAAAGAAATTCTAAAACTGGATTTATACTAGTCCCACCCATCAATATCAAACAAATTAAGAGACCTCCGACTACTGACAAAATGTATTTTCTCTGCTAAATTCTCCTTCAACCAATCAGCAACAACTTGGACCTTGTTTCAAATTCTTTTTCTTTCTCTTCTGTGCCACCCCTTGGAAGGACTCCTTTTTTTGGGGGGGGGGAGGTCTGTACCGGGCGGTACATCTCTACGACGCAAGTTCAAATCTTGCGTTAATTTAATCTACTCTACAGGAGAAACCCTGAACTTTAAAAACCGAACTAACTCTACTGTTTATCAAAAGATGTCACTGTGTGTTTCCAATTTGCTTTTGTTTCGTTAATCAAGAAGTGTGGACACGCTCTAACAGATGTCTCTACAAAAAACTATGGTAATGCACTCTGGTGCAAGGGAATGAATTATCTGGAAGAAATTTTTTATTCATAAGTTTTGTCTTTACTAAATTTTGTTCTGATGTTTGTGGGTTGGCAACATTAATCCTTCTATCCGCCTGTTTTGAATTTAGCCAATCCAGAATTTCGTTAATTAATTCTCAGCCAATCATGTATGTCTTCTTCGATATGGATATGTAGCTCTAAGCTATCCAATAAAGTTGAGGGGGTGTGTCTACTCATTCTTGAAAGGTCTCGAATTTTCCACGAGGGTATAAAAACTGCTGATTTTCTTGTCTCCGGGCCACTAGTATAACATCCAACTCAGTGTGTGAATATGTAGCAGGGGGCGGGAAGCGCCTCGTTCTTCAGATAGCAGTTCTTCAAAAAGGTAATGGCCTTTTGACATCTTTATTTCGTGCTAGTTCAGCAGTTTAACTCTCGGGGAAGGTTCGAAACTTTTAATATGTAACCTACCACTTCAAATGTAAATTCCTCTTCTGTCTATGTAAAAACTACAAATCTCTTTAACTGTAAAGCGGGGATAGAGAGTGCTTTACCCTCTCGAGCTCCCCTTCATTTTGCAATTGAGGTGACTACGTTTTCATAACCGTTTCTACGCTTCCTCAATGTATTAAAGTTTTCTCATACGGGTCACCTCCCTAGCTTGGTATTAGCCCCTGTGTATCGGCCTAGAGCCATTTAGGTTTTAAAAAGTGTATTTGGAGTGCAAGTTCACGCCTCCAGTCCTTTCTGTACTTTGAGCCAGTAACTTAACCTGATGTTTTATTTTTCATTGCGAAGGCCCTGTAGGTTGGGTATTAAATACCCCTGTTTCTTTGTGTGCCTTGAGGGCAGATAGAAGTGAAATTCGTTGTGGCCTTTGATAGGATTGAACTTTGAGAGCGGGTCTGCTCTTTCCTAAATTTGATTTCTGTGTGCCTCTAGGAGGCTTAACATTGTAATTTGGAGCAAGTGCTCCTTGGCATGATGGGGTTTTCTGCCCCTTTGTTCAATTTTGTACCTTGGTAAAGTTGGGCTAATAGTTCAAGGATTGTGATTGTGGGGCTCGAAGCCCAAATCTTGTAACGAACTGTAATTTGTAATTTCTTAATTTGTTGATCTGCTACTTGGTACCTGTTATGCTCTGTTACTGGTTGATTTTGAAAATAAAATATAACCTTTGTTAAAGTTTTAAATTAACTTTAATTTTGTAGTTGAGACCTATTCCAGCCCGCACCTTCTTTAACCTCCGGACTACCACGGATAAACTCCGTAACAGACACCGTTACATCAAACTTGCACAGTCGAATACCATGGACACTTCTCTAAGCAAACTGTATCATTTTGGCTGAAGAGAATAAGCTTGATCTCCAGCGTCAAACAGAAGAGTGGAGCAATCGAGTAGCACAATTAGCCCCGCGTCATAACAAAAACATTGCATTACATTGTCGAGAAGTTGCAACCAAGCATGTTCACGTTGAGGATATAGCACGAGTAGGGGAATTTAAGTATATTGGCTCCACAATCTCTGATGATGGCCGACTTACTGATGAAGTCAACTTAAGGATATACAAAGCCTGGCAGAATTTGGGAATAACAAGAGGCCCCCTACGGCCGTCGGATAAAGGATCATCTGAAATCTAAGATCTACCGAACTGATATCTGTCCTGTCGTTTTCTACGGCAACGAAGGCTAGTAAGCAAAGGAGGAGGTAGAGCGCCAACTAAGCATCATGGATACGAAAATGCTTAGGCAGAAGGCTGGCATAACTAGACTAGATTACATTTCAAATGATGTTATTAGAAAACATTTTGGCATTGCACCGATCCAGAAGAAAATTGAGGAAAGGCGTGTGCGGTGGTTGGGGCATGTGTTGCGTGCAGATGACGATATATTGGGAAAGTCAGCGAATAAACAGAAAGTTGGAAAAAGAGGCGCAAGAAACGAACAAGTCATCATAGGACAGATAAAGTGCAAAACGACCTGAAACGAGTGAGACTACATACAGACATGGCCTGAGACCGAACTAACTGGAGACTATGAATCACAACACCGAACACTACCACCAGGCAGGACTCACACTAAAGAAGCAGAATAACAAGAAGTAGACTGATGAATAAACTGTAATAAAAATGGGATGCAATGGATACTTGACGCATCCTATCATTCAACTTAGTATGTTGCATGTTCAAATTCTCTCCCCTAAAGCCTATGTCCGATATCTATAAAGACTTATTTTCACAAAATAGGATTTGAATGGCAGAACGCTTCTGGATTTCGTGTTAGAGTGTCTCCTATAAATGCATTATAAAGTAAAATATATAAATCAACAAAATAAAAATTTTAGGATTATCTGGGTTAAATGGGAGGGACAGTTTGAATATCCGGTGAAATTCTATGAGTACCAACAAGAGGGGAGTCCGTCTGTGCATTATAGCCTGAGTGGAATTTTGCAATTCATTTTTCTGCATACATACGTCATAGATAGTAGACGATCATAATAATCAGTTTATTTTCACCCAAGTCAGTCTATAAATATGAAGATCATGAAGGAGTGGCACAAAGTGGAAAGCTCAGGGCCATGTGACACTCGACACGCTACTAGTGGAAGGAAACCACATCAATAAGTGGTTAGTTCAGGACCATGTGTCGCTACACAAACGGAAGTTAGCTCATCACTAATTATTTAGCTCAGGACGATGCATCTCTCCACAAAGGGAAGGTAATCCCATCACTAATTGGTAAGCTCAGAAATACGTGTATTTCCACAAGTCAGCAATTAGGAGATTGTATGAATCTTAAAACCTGTTCTTATGTGATTGAGTACCAAACTGGCATGGAAAATATTTTAGACATTTTAAAAGAAGTCATTTAAGTTACTGCATGATATTTGTAGACTGCTGAAATGAGAGTCAGGATAAAATAACGACTGATGTGAGATATAAAACAAAGTGGGAAGCAGTAGATAAGATCCGGTCGACTGAATCCTTCAGAAGTATCTAAAATCTATGATATACAATAGACTAAGCTACGTAGACAAAAGACAGTTCTCTGCCCCATATACCAAGGAAAGCGAAGACACATAAAATTCATGCGCTTTGCTGGTCCGAGAATGCCTCTGCACAAAATATGTTTAGGAAGTAGAAAGCCAATTTAGACTCCATCAAAAAATAGAAATCGGCATTTTGTGTGTGAAAAGCATTCATAAGCAACATTTTTACTAGTGGTAATAATAAAAGATTGTTCTCTAACGTAGCCCTTTGTGTCCTGTTACACATGAGTTGCAAAGACAGCAGGATTTGAATCTCGAGGAGTTGACGTATTAGGGCGATCTTAAGTCGTGTGCATGGTTCTACTCTGACTAATAAGAGAGTGTAAGCTGGTATTGGTAGTTGTAAGGACTGACATGAATATTTCTTGCCACTAGTTGTGAATGTACAGTAGGAACAAGTCAATGCATCACATAAGTGTCGAGAAGACTCTAATCACCCACAAAATCAAATAAACCATTCAGAACTTGTAGTTTCCATCACTAATCCGGTTTGAAGTCAAACCATAGGCCGTGACTAGCCATTGCATGACCTGCCGATACAAGGGCTCGGTTAAGAGCACCAATCCGAGACTATACAATCATTTCCCAGGGATTATCAAAGATCATTTCACACAGTAACCAACACAGGTGTAAGAGCAAAAAATTAATTAACATTGGCACACCTACAGTTCAAAAAACTCTACGGGATTACACGTTTGAAAACAGAATATACACTTGTGTTACTTTGTAAGGTCAGTGACAATAATTACAATTTCGAAATAATATTATATCATTGCATTATTTACCTACTTTTATGAGATAATAAATTCACTTGAATATATCTGAATGTTTTAGGCAAACTGCACAAGTTTAAAACTCCACTTGTAGCTGTCCATTTTATTAGTTTATGCTAATTGTGTAAGTATGTTTGCAATCAACTCACTACAAGCGGTTACACTAAAATGGTTCAGCAAGTGTGACCACAACACTGGAACGAGCATAAATTCAATACCACAATTTTTTTTACGCTTACAACAATGCAGACATTTTATTTGAAAACTATGATATCGAAGATGTAGCACTACTGATCTGAACGTTTCATTTCTACAGCACGTTATCTGCTTTGGCATCCACCAATGGAGGATTCTGACTTAACACACAAGAGAACAGAAATGATCATAAGAAAGGGAATCTAACCAAATAATTTTAAAATGACATTCTTTGAGCTATCACATTATTGAACTCAGCCACCATTGCACTGATTAATGAAACTGATTCTGTCAGTAGAAATAATTATATTATTTAAAATGTAAATAAAACATAACAATTTTGAATTTGTAGATTTTTGTAGATATATATTCAAGAAACCATATGATGGAACATTAAATATGATCATAAAGTTCCTGAATATTCTAGATAATTTTAACCAATAGAATTTTAAGATATTTGCATTTAAATGTAACCTTGTAAAGAAAGGATTAAACTGATGAAAATGGCCAGTTTGTGGAAATAAACCCACCACTACTGAACACAGCTGTGAATAGGTACAAGATATTCCATATTGTGTAGGATTTGTAGTGTACGTACTTTGTTTCGTCTTTGATGTACGGCAACAGCTGATCATCAGTTTGTTCCTCTATGAATATTTCCTCCTTAGTATCTTCGGAAGGCTATCAATAAGAAATAAGAAAAGTAGAATAAAGAAGTAAGGGAATAAAAATATATAGGCCTAAACAAGAAAGAGCTGAGAAAATAAATCATATAACGGCACAAGAATAGTATAATTAAACTCCAATTAAAAAATATATAATGGAAAGGAACAATAAAATCAAAATCACTTTAAAAGCAAGAGAGGTGTCTACCTTGGTGGCAAATGGTACACAAAAATACATTATTATCAAGCACTAAATTTTAATAGAACAGAGAAGACAATTTCTTAAAATATAGTCTTACACAATTTAAGCTATTTTTTTCTATTAAGCACACAGCTCGTTCTTAATTAATGTATATAATTTACAAAATTTGCTCATAATATCTCCTGTATTACAAACATAATCAACACATATACAACTTGTGCAACTACTTCATATAATACTATACAACTTCTATTAGATTAAAATTTACACTGCATTTATTTATTTTATTGTTTTTACCCTTTTTGAAACCTAACTTGCATAATGACCTGCTGCGTTTTAACTCGAGTCCCTTTTGCCACAGCTTTTCAGACAACCGATAAGAGCATGTTGGATAGCAGTAGACAAGGTAGCATAGAAAAGGAGGAACATTTGGAAATATGTAAATTTAAAATTACCTACCGGTACATATTTGTGAATATTCAGCAGAGTATATGTACATATACATGTGTAGGTGGAGGCACTTCCGAGTATATGTACAATTTAAGGAAAATGAAAATAATAATAATAATAATAATAATAATAATAATAATAATAATAATAATAATAATAATAACAATAATAATAATAATAATAAACACTATTTTCTAAATCCTTACCCAATATAATTCCTTGCTTCTGTTTGTCTTTCTATTGGTGCCTATTTCCACAAAGACTTGCTATTTTCTTCATCCTCTTATATTCACATTCCCCGGTTAACATCCATCTACACATGACTTGACTTGTCACCTCTTTGTACATTGCCATGTTCCTATAAACATCCTTTCCGAAAACACTTCACTGTAATGTCAAATAATCCCACATTATGCCCACCACTTTCGTAACAAGTGGACAATGCTTAATTATCATAAGTATAGAAATATCCATCACCCCTCTCTGTACATCACATTATGTATGTTGTATGTTGGCTATTCAGCCCAAAGGGTGGCTTGATCCTCTACAGCTCCACCAACAGCTGTCATACATAGCCTAGGCGTCACTGAAGAGGCATACTAGGCAATTAGGAGTGAGGTAGTTTCCCGTTGCTTTCCTCAATGAGCCAGAAGTTGCTATTAAATATCAGTCTGCAAAGCCCACTGAAATGTATGCACCAACCGACCCTATGAGCGATATTTTCGCACCATTTATAACAGGGACTGACTGCATAAGGAACGGTATTACTAGAATCGTTCATACATCAGTCACTTTCATATTGTCAAAGTCAAGGAAGAGACTGAGACAGGTCAATGAAAGTAACAAATTTATTCTATCCCATACCAGGAGACATAGTGCACTGTAAACAGTACATACTGCCAGCAAAGGCATGACATCACATTAAGACCAAAAAACATAAATCAGTCAATGAATGAATCAATCAAACAACAGCATTTAGGGCTGTTGATTGTTTATGTAGAAAAAGTGTGTGGAAATATATGAATCAACTCCCTTGATAAATTATTTCAATCACTAAATCATCTTCCTATAAGTAAACATTTGTCAAAATTTGTCCCCAAGAAATCCAACTTATCTTCATGTTGTGACCTTTCCTACACTTAAAGAAAATGACTTCATCAACTAATGTCATTCCAAGCCATCTCTCCAATGACATCTCAGAATATATTGCTTAATCATACAGCTTGTCTCCTTTCTCCAAGTCTTTCCAGCTCAAACTTTGCAACATCTCTGTAACACAACTCTTTTGTTAGAAATCACCCACATGAAATGAAGCTATTTCTGTGGATTATTGCCAGTTCCCTACTCCAGTAATACTGGGGACGGTCTCATACTCTCACTGCGGCCTTCCTGGAGATTTATATGCCCTCTACTTTACAGCCCCTAAATAACCTCATAATCTTTTAAGAGATCAGTAAATTTTATTTTCAATGTGTTTATGTGATTACCACAATGAAGACCTATTCTTATTATGAATGCCTAGGTACTTAGAGAGATCCCCATGAAGAACGTTTACCCCATCAACACAATAATTAAATCAGAGAGGACTCTTTCTATTTTTGAAACAGAGAACCTGACTTTTCTCACCGTTTACCAATATAGCATTGCCAAATGTCCATCAACAACATTGTTAAGGTCTTTTTGCAGTTACTCACAATCCTGAAACTTATTATTACATATATAAAAGCAAGTCGGTCTGAAGCGATGTATATGTAAATATTTAAACATGAAAATAGGCGTGAATTAATGAGGCACTTCCAGAAATCTCAGAAATTTGAAACTTGGTACGGAAGAAGCTGATGACCCCAGAACTCCTAGAAAAATCGAAAATTCTAAAAATTCCCTGAAGGGGGCACGCTGGGGGTATCAAATTTTGTGCTTAGCATAAGAAGAACACCGTCCAATAATTTATCCAAAGCAGCAACCTATACGTTTCTAGGGCTTAAAAATTTTCATGAATTTCCTAATTTTTATCCCCCGTCCCCCAAAGCAACATGGCGGCACAACCTGCCAGAAGAGGTAGAAAATTGAAAATTGGATACATTATAGCTTTTAGTCACTAACCGACGGATAAATTCCAAGATGTTCAAATGTTTCACATTTTACCCCACAAGACATCGAAATACGGAGGCAATTTTAATGACTGTGCAGACATTCCTTTGATGTATTTGTTGGCTAAACAGTAAGTCGTATCACAAAACGGATGGCACAATCCCAGTTCAGTTTGGAGTGATCTACAACTTTGGACTTACGACTTTTTGTCGCAAATCTCTCCTTTATACGTTAGATTTGGCCGTATATCTGGATTGTTGTTAAATTTGGTGATTTTTACAAGTATATTTCATTGTTTGACACACTTATAGCAATGACAGGATCATCAAATTAGGTGCGCATATTGCAACGATCTAAACCCATATGTGGACCAAATTTCGTCATTCTAGCATATATATAAGTATGCAAAAAGTAATGTAAAATCGTTAAAAATGTACACAAATTTCGCCCTATTCAAATGTTTGAACTCAATTTACCACCTAAATACGGGAGAAAGGAGAAAATGGTTTGGAAACAAATATGTAGAGCGATAAAAGGGGCGCCTGATGGTGCAAACCGTTTGCTGATATCATGTACCGTTTAGGAGTTATGAATCTCGAAGTGGAGGTCTGCACTTTTAAACGTGCTCATGGTTATCCGTCACTGCATATATAAAAGCAAGTCGGTCTGGAGCGCTGTATATACAAATATTGAAAAATGAAAACAGGCGTGAATTATTGAGGCACTTCCAGAAATCTCGGAAATTTGAAACTTTGTACGGGAGAACCTGATGACCCCAGGATCCCTAGAAAATACGAAAATTCGAAAAATTCCCTGAAGGGAGTACGCTGGGGGCCTCAAATTTTGGGCTCAGCATAAGAATGCAGTCGTATAATTTATCCAAAGAGACAACCTCTAGGTTTCATGGACTTAAAAAAATTTCTAGAATTTCCTAACTTTTATCCCCCGCCCCCCAAATTAAGATGGCGACACAACCTGCCAGACGAGGTAGGAAATTCAAAATTGGATAAATTATAGCTTTTAGTCCCTAACCGACGGAAGAATTTCAAGATGTTCAAATTTTTCACTTTTTACCCCCCAAAGATATCGAAATATGGAGGCAATTTTACTGACTGTGCAGACATTCCTTTTGAGCTGTTTGTTCGCTAAACGTTAAGTCGTATCACAAAACGGATGGCACGACCTCAGCTGTTTTTGGAGTGATCTACAACTTTGGTCCCATAAATTTTTGCCGTATCACTCTCCCTTTTTGGTTAGATTTGGCCGTATTTCTGGATTGTTCGTAAATTTGGTGCTTTTTACAAGTATATTACATTGTTTGACACACTTATAGGAATGATAGGATCATCAAGTTAGTTGCGCACATTGGCACGATCAAAGGCCATATATGGACAAAATTTCATGATTCTAGCTTGGGGTCTATACATAAGTATGCAAAAAGTAATGTAAAGCGTTATAAATGTACCCAAATTTCACCCTATTCAAATACCACAATTCAATTTATCCGCTAAATATGGGAGATACGAGGAAATGTTTTAGAAGCAATCATGGAGAGCAATAAAAGACGCGTCTGCTGTCGCAAACCGTTTGGTAATATCATGCACCGTTTAGGAGTTATGAATCTCGAAGTGGAGGTCTGCACTTTTCAACGTGCTCATGCTTATCCCTCATCTATATATATAAAAGCAAGTCGGTCTGAAGCGATGCATGTATAAATATTTAAAAATGAAAATAGGCGTGAATTAATGAGGCACTTTCAGAAATCTCAGATATTTGAAACTTGGTAGGGAGAAGCTGATGACCCCCGGATCCCTAGACAAATCGAAAATTCTCAAAATTCCCTGAAGGGGGCACGCTGGAGGCCTCAGATTTTGGGCTCAACATAAGAACGCCGTCGTATAATTTATCCAAAGCGACAACCTACAGGTTTCGTTGTCTTAAAAATTTTCAGGAATTTCCTAATTTTTATCCCCCGTCCCCCAAAGCAACATGGCGGAACAACCTGCCAGAAGAGGTAGAAAATTGAAAATTGGATACATTATAGCTTTCAGTCTTTAACCTACGGAAAAATTCCATGATGTTCAAATTTTTCAGTTTTAACCCCCACAAGATATCGGAATATGGAGGCAATTTTAATGACTGTGCAGACATTCCTTTAGAGGTATTTGTTGGCTAAACAGTAAGTTGTATCACAAAACGGATGCCACAATCTCAGTTCAATTTGGAGTGAACTATAACTTTGGTCCTATGACTTTTTTTCGTACCTCTCACCCTTATACGTTAGATTTGGCCTTATTTCTGGATTGTTCATAAATTTGGTGATTTTTACAAGTATATTTCATTGTTTGACACACTTATATGAATGATATGATCATCAAGTTAGGTGCGCACATTGGAACGATCTGAGGCCATATGTGGACCAAATTTCATGACCCTAGCTTATATATAATTATGCATACATACATACATACATACATACATACATACATACATTCACAACTCTATTACCCACCCTAGGGTACACCATCGGCTTACAGGTAATAAAGACAGGGCGGAACACAGAGCAAACGAACATTAGGCACTACATCTCTCCTAAAAGTACTTAACTAAATTATCTACCTCTACATCTAATCAGTGTCCTCCCATACGTACGCGGATAGGTAGCATACGTGCAGGAAGCACCGGACTGCAAACTACCCTATTCACCTACTCCCACCTACCAACTAAAATTTTTTTTTAGTAGACTGGTCGCTACGTCAGCCCTGGTATGGAATACATGCCCACCAACCCGTTGATCGCAGCCACCAGCCTCACCACGTGAGAACTAATCTCATATCTCACCTACACTTACTGACAATGTATTCCCTCCCTACCATGTGTGACAAGCCAGCTTGGCGGAAACCAGACCCAATACATGGCCTGCCACACACTTCTGCTATGTACGTCACACCTACTCTGTTCATTGTCAGCTTTTTATCTTTCCTCTCCTTTTTGTTCCCGTGCAGACATGCTCAAGCCTAACTTCTTTGGGGTGGGTCAAGGCCCAACCCCTCCCTCTTCCCTTGATACGTCACCTTCTCCTCTCTCGCACTATTCTCGTCCACTACATCTCACCTTATTAAGATTAAGACTTAAACATCAATTAACAACCATTTTACATCCCTCATCATCGCACTTAAAACAATTTAACTTTTTTTCACATCTCACTTACACACAAACAGTTTCCATTCAAAGTCCATTAGTTCACTCTCTCTTCTCAATCTACAGGACCACACTTACACCAAACTGTTAGACTTACCCATTTATTCCATCCTATTAAACTTAGTACATAAACATCAAGAATCCCTCAATTTTACACCCTTCATCAAGGCATCTACACAAGTTAACTTTTTTTCATATGACCTACTTTCATAATTTCCATACTGCCAACATTTTCTCCTTAACTACAGTTCCACTTAATCTATCTCAATTCTATTACATACACCTTCTTTATACTCCCTCCTCACACAAATACACTTAAACAATCCATTTTTTCCACTCCTCATTTACACACAGACAGACAGTGCTCCATTCCATGTCCATTAGTTCACTCAGCCACCTCACTATATATATATATATATCTATATATGTATATATTTTTGCTTCCACCTAAGCTTCATTTCAACTATCCACGATAAACTTAAACTATATACCACCTCCTTCAATTTACACTACCATCAAGCCTACTCAACCTCCCCTTTCCTCAACTCTTAGCTAATTTTCTCAGGCTTTCCCTTGTTACCAACTCTTCTCATAAACACATCTACTCTCATATTCCTCAAGTCATTAATCTATCACCTCCTCCCATCCTAGTACTTCTCTATCTACTTCCCAACAACTTGCCCCAGGCGGATCACCTTTCCACAGGGCAAGGTGCTCTCCCCCTTTCCCGTAACACTACAGCCCCCTCTTTTGATATCATGGTTACCATGATACCCTTCCCGCATCTGCTCAGGGCGGATATCCATTCCTCTGAGCAGAATGCCTTCCCCCTTCCTCAATTGGCAAGCACCACATTATCTGCACAACCCCTGTTACTCCCTCAATTTCTTTATAAATATAGCTCTGGCCACATTTAATAATTTCACTATGTTCGTTCCTTTCCCCCACTCTCTACATAACCAAGATGTCATCTTATAGCTTTCCCCTACCATATCTAGCTCCTTCTTACTTAGTAGATTGATCTTTATCTCCGCCAAAGCTCGGCATTGATTAAAAATATGCAGGTCCTCCCACTTCTCTCCACATAACACACAACTATCCCTATTCTCACTATCTACCCATCCCCAATTCTTCGGAACACGCAATACCCACCAATACAAACCTCTCTTATCCCTTCTACCCTCAAACTCCGTTTTCGTGTTTATTACTTCCACCAATTTATTTAATACTGATAAAGAGACTCCCTCTCTACATTCCCTTACTAAGCTCTGTCTTCCAATATCTAGTGGTCTTCCCTTTATCCTTTCCCATACCCATTTATTCCTACCACCCCCCAGACCTCTCCATATACCCCCAATTCATTGTTTTGTAACCATTTTTTGCACTTATTCACCCAGTAACCTTCATTCGTCATATCTTTCTGAAAACTAAACGTTTCTTGTACTAATGCCCCACCCTTCACTTCCTCCAATCTAATACAGTACTTGAACACCCTGTTAGCTATTTCAACCTCTATCGATTCTTTACAGACTAAGCTGGCACCAGCATTGGCTGTACAGTTCGGGAGGTCCATCATCATCTTACTAAATTTCGCCACCACCTGGTTTAGTTCACCCTTGCCCTCCTCCATTCCCCATACTTCAACCCCAAATAGCATTTTGCCCATTACCAGTGATTTAAACACCGTTTTCTGAATTTTGTATTTAACATCTGGAAATTTCTTTTCTAATACCCCGACTGCCGCAAGCGCTCCTCTTCCTTTAAATTTTGCCCTCTTACACTGATTTCTCCAAGAAGCATTCTGACTAATTATTACATCTAGGTACTCAATTTTTCCCCATGGTCTAATTTCTTCCTGATCTAGCCTCCAGACTGCCTTATTCTTTCTCCCACCCCTTTTCCTACACACCTTTATCTGAGTATTTCTTACATTTACTCTGAGAGACCATTTCCTAGTATACTCAACTACCTTGTCCAACCCTTTTTGCAACCCACTTACCGTCAAAGCCAAAATCAATAGGTCATGCGCGAACACCAATCTCGGAACCTCCATTTTCCCCATGCAAGGGCATTGCCATGCGTCTCCACCATGACCCTCTACAATATTATTTATAAATAATATAAATAATATCGTAATATCGGGGATAGCTTATACCCCTGCCTCACCCCGCTTTCCGATTCAAAACACTTACTCAACCTTCCATCCTGTAATTTAATCATCACAAACACTTCCTCATAAATTGTTTCTATTGCCACCCTCATTTTCTTCGACATTCCAACCTCCCTTAATCTCAAAAATAGCGCCTCACTACTGACCGTATCGAAGGCTTTTTCTAAGTCGATCGCTGCTATAAGTAATTTACGCCCTGCTATCCTCACATACTTTGTAATCAAAGTGTCCAGAATCCAAACATTATCGACTGTATTCCTTCCTTTCCTAAATCCACTTTGGAAATCAGATATCCTACCGTACTGCTCCGCCCAATTTGTTATCCTATTCGCCAAAACCCCGGTGTATATCTTCGACAACGAGTCTAGGAGTGTAATTCCTCTATAGTTGTTAGGATCACTACTAGCTTCTTTATTTTTATAAATAGGGCATAATACCCCCTTCCTCCATTCTCTAGGAAATTTTCCCGTTTCCAGCAACCTATTAAAGAATTACACAATCCCTCTCAACATCGGTTCATTTGCCCCAACCTCCTTCCGTACACTATTGGAAATACTAATCACACATCCTGCAGCCTGGGGTCTAGCATTTTTTAATACTGCAATTACCTCTTGCCTTCTTATCTCCCCATCCAATATTGTAATGACTGCTTCCAATTCCCTTCCTATATGTGACTTGTCTATTTTTCTACCCAATTTCCCCTCCCCTTCTAAAAGCCTTTTAAAATGCCTAACCCTCTCGTTTTCTCCTATTTTATCCCCCTCCCCCACCGGTTTCGTTCTTATGATCTTGTTTATTGACTCCCAAATCCTCTACAATATATATTTATTTTTTCAGCATCCGCCTCCTTCCATCCTCTTTTCTTCTCATTCAATACCTCCTTATAATCCCTTCTCAATTTACAATATTCCTTCCTTTTCTCTTGCACACCCTCCTTCCTAAATTTCGCTAGGGCTCTCATTACAACCTCACGTTTTTTCCTGCAGTCTTCGTCAAACAATCCATTCATTTTTTTCTTTTTTCCCTCTACCCTTCTCCTCACTTTCTTCCCCACCCTCCATACAGGGTATTCTATTTATTTTAGCACGTTATCCATATCATTCCCTTCTGCCGCCCTTTCAATTCCTACCCTTAATATATCTCCCTCCTCTTTCAAATGCCGTCTCAATTTCTCTTTAGTATTATCATCCCATACATACTTCCATCCTCCATTCCTATATCTCTCCCTACCTTCCACCATCTTTCCCTTCTCATCAGCAACCAAAGTTCTCAATTTTATTTTGATAGGCATATGTTCCGTTAACCCACATTCTAACACCTCAAAAATTATTCTCCTTAACGCTACCTCTGAGTTTATTCCTATATCAACTACACTCCCTCCATTTGTTGTAGTATACGTCAAATCTCCCACACTATCCCCCTTCATCCACCCATTAAAAATAAATAAATGTTCTATAGCACGTAACTCCAATAACCTTTCTCCATAACTATTTCATTATCCTTACTCTTTCTTTGCAGTTCCCCGTCTACTTTTACTTCTTTCCCGTACACCGGTACCCTATTGCTCACTCTCGCATTCCAATCCCCCAATAAAAGCATCCCATCTTCTACATACATCCCTTTAACTGTGTTTAATTCATCAATCAGTTCGTCGAGAAAATGTTTATTTGCATAAACTGAATCGCTCAGATGGTTATAAAGCAGTGCCAGCAGTGCTGCCCCCTTCCTCATTTTTACTCTCAACCACACTACCCCTTCTACCCTAGTCTGTAACGTCTCCACCATTTCAGCTATCTCATTTCTTATTAAAACTACAATGCCCCCTGGGTTTCGGCCCCTCTTCCCTATTTTTTCCTTAACACGTTAACTACTCTATAACTGTCCCATGTGATTTCAACCCCCTTCCCTAACCACGTCTCTACTAGAGCAATAATCTCAAAATCTTTCACTAAATCCACAATTTCCTTGTTCCCTAACTTCCCCATCAACCCCTCAATATTCAGCACCCCTGTCACCATATCTAGTTATTTATTTCCTCCCCCTCCCTCCCTATACTTCTGCATTTCACCACTTCTCCCCTTACTTCTCGTGATTCTTCCTTTTGGCTCCACCCCATCCCTCTCTTTCTTCTCCCCCTGCATCCTTCCCCTTTTCCGTGCCAGAGCATTTCTTCCCACCCCCATATATATTTTAAACTTGACGATCTCGCCTTATTCAACGCCTGCTTTCTCTCAAGGTTTCTTTCTGCATTTCTCTTATTCGGGGTGGTTGAGTCACTACCCTGACTCCTTTCCCTTCCCGTCACCTCTTCATTACCTATATCCACTTCACTTCCGTCTAGTGTCCTACTTGTTGATTCACTCCTTCCTGGGTTGTTCTGACTCACCAAGGACTCTGCTGTCTCCGCTAACTGCTCACTGACACCGCAGTCCCGTCTTCTCCCTTTCTTCTCCGTACTGATGTCGCCCTGCTCTCGATTTCTGCAACTCATTTCCTTCTCACATTTTTCCATTCTCAGCAGTTCCTCCTGTGTCCAAGATCGCGACCAATTTCTGCCTGAAGTTACCAGACACCTCCCCACTATCTTGACTCGCAATCCCTACGCTCTAGCACGCTACATATGCCGCTTACAGACATCCAACCGCATCCTGTCTCCTTTCTCTATCTCAGCCTTTAAATAAATGTTGGACCCTTTCAAATTTCCAGCATTCCTCAGAATTATATCGGCCATCAGAGTTGATATTAATCTTAACTTCACCGACCTATGTCCTTTGTTCCTTCCCACTCTATACATATCGTCTATATCAACTTCAGAGAAGTTGATCTTCATTTTGTTCGAAACTATGTCCACCTCTTTCAATACTAACTCCACTTTTGATTCTCTTCCTTCCTCAGGTACACCATACACAAACACATTTTTCCTTGCTGATTCTTTCCTCGCTAACCTCACTTCTCTCTTCATTGCTCTTAATTCCTCTTCCAGTACCACCACCTTCTTTTTCAAGCTCCCTACCTCATCTTCTATCTCAGCTAACTTCTCATTTACACCTCCAATTTCTTCTTTCATAAAAATTTTTAAGTCCTTCATCTCCCTCATTTGGGTTGCCTGGTATTCCTGCATCATTTCCTTTATTTCCTCACCTTTCCTCGCTTCCTTCACCACTCTCTCGATCTCTTCAAGCTCCTCCCAACCGAACGGTCCCAGGTTTGGACCCGGGTTCTTTTCTATACCTCCTACCACCAGCAGCGTCGCAATAACCGTCGCACACAACATAATCTCCAACAGTCCTTTATAACCACTGATTTCTCTTCCTCTCTCAGCTCCACCTTCCTTCAAACACCGCCTTGCACCATGCCATCTTCCTATTCTTAGCCTGTATTGCTGTAGCGTTATTCCCATATTGCGCACCTCAGCTCACTCACATGTCCGCACTTCCCGATGTCTCACTCGTGACTGATATATAAAAATGCAAAAAGTAATGTAAAGCGTTAAAAATGTATCCGAATTTCACCCTATTCAAATTTCTCAACTCAATTTACCCCCTAAATAGGGGAGATACGAAGAAATGGTTTAGAAATAAACATGTAGAGCGATAAAGGTGGCGTCTGTTGGCGCAAACCGTTTGGTAATATCATGCACCGTTTAGAAGTTATGAATCATGAAGTCGAGGTCTGCACTTTCAAACGTGCTCATTGCTATCCGTCATCCATATATATAAAAGCAAGTCGGTCTGAAGCGATATATATATAAATATTTAAAAATGAAAATTGGCGTGAATTATTGAGGCACTTCTAGAAATCTAGGAAATTCGAAACTTGGTACGGGAGAACCTGATGAACCCAGGATCCTCAGAAAAATCAAAAATTCAAAAAATTTCCTGAAGGGAGTATGCTGTGGGCTTCAAATTTTATGCTCAGCATAAGAATGCAGTCGTATAATTTATCCAAAGCGACAACCTGTATGTTTCATGGGCTTAGAAATGTTCAGGAATTTCCTATTTTTTATCCCCCGTCCCCCCGAAATCAAGACGGCGGCACAACCTGCCAGACGAGGTAGACAATTGAAAATTGGATAAATTATAGCTCTTAGTCCCTAACTAACGGAAAATTCCAAAATTTTCAAATTTTTCACTTTTTACCCCCAAGGATATCGAAATATGGAGGCAATTTTAATGAGTGTGCATACATTCCTTTTGAGGTATTTGTTGGCTGAACGTTAAGTCGTATCACGAAACGGATGGCACAATCTTCGTTCCATTTTTAGTGTTCTACAACTTTGGTCCTATGACTTTTTGTCGTATATCTCTCCCTTATACGTTATATTGAGGTCTATTTCTTGATTGTACCTGAATTTTGCACCTTGCGATTGATGGTTTGAATCACTTATGGGAAAGATAGGATCATCAAATTGTACACGAATATTAGCCCACCGATTAACTATATGTGTGCCAAATTCTATGTTTTAAGCTGTCACATGAGTATCTGAAAAAGTAATTCAATATATGAAAAGCTTACACAAATTTCACCCTATTCAACTTTTCTAAAACAATCTTACCTATAAACAGAGGAGATACTTGAACATATCATAAGACCAGCTATTTAGATCGCTAAATGTCGCCAGAGGCGTCTTATCGTACAATCCGTTTTTCGATATGATGCACAGTTTAGCAGCAGTTATCCTGTAAATGTAGGTGACATCCATATACTTACGTATGACGATCTATATTCATTCATTGATGTCGATTTGTGGAGATCTAGATAGGGTGTGTCTGCCATTGCAAATCGATAGCGACTGTCAGCAGGAGGGCATCTGTTATTGTAATCAGTCCTCCTCACACCGACATTGACAGGCAGTAAGAATGGGGTCGTCCTCCAACACCTGTGCACCCTTGTACTGAACAGTTCCCTTCTCGATTCGACTAGCAGAAGACAGGGGAGCGTGGAATTTTTTCATAACTCTTTTATCCGATTCTGTTTGTCAGTAGGCAAGGGTGTGTCCCGTTATAAACAAATATACCCATCTAAAATGTGACTGAACTTAGGCATAGTGGCCTGCAATTATAATAGAAACTCACCAACTCGGTGTGACTGGCAATAAGCTGACTGGCATTATAAAATGCGTCTGCCATTATAATGATAAGAACACAACTCAATTTTGACTGGCATTAGGGAAGGTCCTTGCAAATATAATAAAAGTTCCTTAACAGTGATCTATCTGAAAGTAGGAAATGGGGTCTGCCATTGTAATGAAACCACTCCAAATCGACTTTGGCCGCGCACTAGGCAATGGGGCCTGCCGTTAAATGAAAATTACCAACTTCTTTGTGAATTGCAGTGGACAAGTGGGCTTTCCGTTATCATCGCAATTACGCAAATTGCACTTAAATTGGAAACAACGTCTGTGGAATTCACAATGCTGTAATTTAATTCGATATCCGTATAAAATGCAGAGTACCGTAGCGAAACACGGGTATATTTGCTAGTCGTTTATATATATATATATATATATATATATATATATATATATCAAAAATAAAGGTCTCATAATACTGCCCTGTGGGAGTAAATCCAATAATTGTTACAGGATCAAATAAAGCTTCACCTACTCTAATACTCTGAGACGTGGCCAAATCCTAATGGTAAAACGTATATTTTTATCTTTATGTAAATTATCAACCTTTATAGCCTAATCCTTGAACTTGTTTGATGCTTACCACTTGGAATATCCCTGTCTACACTACTGTATTTTACCATATTGTGGCTACAGTTAGAACCACAATGTAATTTCATTATTCCTATGGTTTTGTGTCATTTTTGTTAGTGAACATGTTCTGTTGTTCGTTGTTTATATCTGCATATTGTTGCTGTATAGAAGTAAATAATGTGACCTATTATTACGTCTGTGCATTCTGTAAGTTACACGCATTATTGATACTATTCACGAGTAGTTCTAGTGAAATGTCAAATTTTGAGGTTATGGGGAGACGAAAGGCATTGACAGAGAGCTGCTTGTTGAGAAGCGCTATTCACACCAAGTGAAAGATTCTTGATTGCAAATATCACCGAAATCTGTAAGTAGAATTTTAAAATGTGAAGATAAGGGGAAGACAAAATGTCAACAACGTGTCGGAAACTGTGGGCGAAAGAAGGAAATTAAATATAGTAAGCAGTATCTCCAAATCATTGCCCAATACCATTCCTTGCTTCTGTTTCTCTTTCTGTTGATCTATAATTCCACAATGACTAGCCATTTTCTTCATCCTCTTATATTCATATTCCCCTGTTCCCATCTTCCTACATATGACTTGACTTGTCACCTCTTTGTTCATTTCCATGTTCCTATATACTTTCTTTCCAAAAACACTTCACTGTAATATCACATAATCCCACAGTACTCCCACCACTTTCCCAACAAGTGGACAATGCTTATATCAGAAGCATAGAAATATCCATCATCCCCCTCTGTACATCACATTAAGACCAAAAGCATAAATCAGTTAATGTCCCAATCAATGAATCAATCAATCAATGAATCAATCAAACCACAGCAATTAGGGCTGTTGGTTGCTTAAATAGAAAAAAATTGTGGAAATATATGAAACAAATTATTTCAATCACTAAATCATCTTCCTATAAGTGAACATTTGCCAAAATTTGTCCCCTTGAATTCAAACTTATCTTCATGTTGCAACCTTTCCTAGACTTAAAGAACATGATTTAAATGTATTCATCAACTAAAGTCATTCCAAGACATCTCTCCAATGACATCTCAGGATATACTGCTTAATCAAACAACTTGTCTCCTTTCTCCAAGTCTCCCCAGCTGAAACTTTGCAACATCTCTGTAACGCAACTCTTTTGTTAGAAATTACCCGCAAGAAATGGAGCTATTTCTGTGGATCGTTTCCTGTTCTCTACTCAAGTAATACTGGTGATGGTCTCACACTCTCATTGTGGCTTTGCTGGAGATTTATATGCCCTCTCCTTTACAACCCCTAAAAAAACTCATAATCATATTAAGAGATCTGTAACTTTTTTTTCATTATGTTTAAATGATTATCATAATGAAGCTATATCCTTATTATGAATAGCTAGGTACTTACAGAGATCCCCATGAAGAAATTTCACCCATAAATATAATAATAGAACCGGAGAGGACTCTTTCTATTTGTGAAACAAAGAAACTGACTTTTCACCACGTTTACAAATATAGCATTGCCCGATGTCCATCTTACAATATTGCCAAGGTCTTTTTCAATTACTCATAATCCTGAAACTTATTTATTAAAAAGAGCCTCATCACTTATTTCAGTTCATTATTCATACTGTTTATATATATCAGAGAATAAAGGTCTCATAATACTGCCCTGTGGGACCCAATCCCATAATTGTTACAGGATCTTATGCTCTGAGTTCTATTTTGTAGAAATACACCAGACGTGGCCAAATTTTAATGGTAAAAGGTATATTTCTACCTTTATGTAAACTATCGACCTTTATAGCCTAATCCTTGAACTTGTTTGGAGGCAAAGTTTCCACTTGGGATATCCTGGTCCACACTATTGTATTTTTTCATACAGTGGCTACAGTGAGAACCACAATGTAATTTCATTATTCACATGGTTTTGTGTCATTTTTGTTAGTGAGCATGTTCTGTTGTTTATCTTTATTAACTGCATATTGTTGCTGTTTGGAAGTAAATAATGTGACCTATTGTTAAGACTGTGCATTCTGTAAATTACATGTATTATTGATACTATTCAGGAGTTCAGTTGTATTTCTTAAGAGTGGTCCTAGAGAACTGTCAAATTTTGAGGTTATGGGAAGATGAAGAGACCTTTCGCCAAGAAAGGCACTGTTAGAGAGCTACTTCTTGAGAAACGTCATTCACAACAAGAAATGGATTCTTGATTGCAAAAACCACAGCAATCTGTAAGTAGAATTTTAAAATGTGAAGATAACGGGAAGACAAAATATGATGATGATGATTGTTGTTTTAAGCGGCCTAACATCGAAGGTCATCGGCCCAAGACAAAATGTCAACAACGTGTTGGAAACTGTGGGCAAAAGAAGAAACCAACCCCAAGGAGGAAGCAAAACTGATTAATTTGTCAATAAACAATTGCAAGGTTACTAGTTTGGATTTGCGTAAGAAATTAGAAGAGTATGGGTCATTTGTATTAGCCAGGACTCTGAGGCGAGAGCTGTTTAATGCTGGAATGAAAGCAAGATGACCTCAAGGCAAAGCGAAGACTACTCCCGCTATTGCTGTAAAGAGGTTCTAGTCAGCCAAGACTCTCCAGAGTTGGTCATCTGATGAATGGAAACAGGCAAGTCCATGACCATTACTGTAATTACTGTATTCCATTTTTAACCCAATCTAAGTGATGTAACCGTACAGTCCAGTAAATATATGATTTTTTTAAACCTTACAGCTTATTGCATTTAGTGTTAGGCTTATTTGTTTTATTTATCTCAGGTTTGCTTTAGTGAAGAATTGGTATTTCTTATCGAAGAAGAGACAACTCAATATGCCAGATGAAAAAGAGAAGCATTCCATCCAGATTGAGTGAAGCATACAACTTCAGGGATGGTCTGGAGTGTGTTCTCTTGGTACGTGTGTGGACGATTATATATTGTAATAATAATAATAATGTTATTTGCTTTACGTCCCACTAACTACTTTTACGGTCTTCGGAGACGCCGAGGTGCCGGAATTTAGTCCCGCAGGAGTTCTTTTACGTGCCAGTAAATCTACCGACACGAGGCTGTCGTATTTGAGCACCTTCAAATACCACCGGACTGAGCCAGGTTCGAACCTGCCAAGTTGGGGTTAGAAGGCCAGCGCCTTAACCGTCTGAGCCACTCAGCCCGGCGATTATATATTGTAGAAGGAACTATGAGACGTGAACAGTACAGTATTAAGAATACGTTTGGTAGCTCAGGTGCAAGAGTGGTTTGGCCAAAGTGACTGTTTTTATGCAAGATCCCTGCCATAAAGCCTAGAAATAGTCCAGACATGAACCCCGTCGAAAATCCTTGGGCGATAGCAAAGAAAAAAAGGAAAAACAAATATAACGACGAAAATTGGCTTGATTGAGAAGATTGTTCAGATCTGGTGTCATGATGACGATTTAAAGAGTCAGTGTAAAATACTGTTTGAGGGTACGCCCAGTCTAACCAAGTCACTCATGAAAGCTAAGGGGATGCATATCAAGTACTAAAGTCATCAACTTACATATTGGCAATATCTTATGTGTTCAATTCCCAATTTTTTAATGTTTAATAATTTGGCCACGTCTTTTTAGTCACCCATTCAGCCACTATTTTATCTATCCCAACCGCAGTAATTTTTGTCAGCAGTTTCCCGAGATCTACCCTATCAAAATCCTTATATATGTCAATCGTGATACATTTGACCACCTGAATCAAATATATCTGCTATATCCTGCTGTAATTTACAAGATGAGCTTCAGTGGAATAATGTTTCTGAAACCTGAACTTTCCTCTATCGAACGAGTTGGTAGTTTCGTAAATGTGTACAATATAATCAGAAAGAAAGCATTCCAAGAGCTTGCATGCAACACCAGCCAAGACGACTAGTGTGTAGTTATTGACTTTATGTTTAGCACATCTTCATTACACACAGGGTGCTACTACACTAAATCTGGTATAGCTGCTTCACACACACACCAATCAATAACTCAAAGAACTCACTTTCGTATATGCCCAGAAATTTTACCAATCGCAATAGCGTTTCTAGTTATAAAAATTTTGTATAATATTTTAATGTCTTTTTAGAGTAGGTTCACGTGGACGTTGCAAAGTAATTTCAAAAGATTGGATGAAATTGCCAAATGCGTCAGGTGCTGCAAAAGGACACGGCCATACCATTGGTGACATATCCTATGCCTCACGAGCGATGGCTGCGATGCTCATTAGCTGGTGAACGGTGTCTTTTTTACTTGGTGCAGGACTGCAATGCCCATCGACTAAAGGAGTATACACATTTCCATGTTGTGTAATTGCTACTCCATACCTTCTTCGGTCTGTCGAGATTCAACACAGTACACAGGAACACGACATAGTAACATGCAGTATAATCTGGACTTCAGACGTACTGTTATCCATCAGTCTGTGCCTGTGACTTCCCTTCATCTCATCCATACTGCCTTTATCATAATTCGCACTTCAACATCTACCCCACTACCAGTCTGTAGGCAAGATCCTAGGTACCTGAATCAATTTGGACAGAGCCTTTAGATGGTTCGGATGACTCAAAGTATTCACTCTTCCTTTTATTTATTCTAAAGTTGCATTGTGAAAAACAGGTATTCAATCTTCAACTTGATGCCGCAGTCCCATTTTGGGTCTATCAGTAAGTGCAACATCATCTGCATATAAGAGAGTCCTACAAACACTCCTTTGCAGGTCCCATGTGGTGGTGTCCACGCTGAGGACAAGGGGCAACAGGGACAGAGTGGTACATTGGTGAACACACCAACTTTCACAGAGAAGCTCCCCGAGACGTTGACAGCGCAACATACATAACCTCTGATGTTCCTGTATAGCATCTTGATCCAAATTATAAGCATTTCTGGTACACCATGGTCACGAGTGCAGACCAGATCACACGGTGTGGAACACGGCTGAAAGTAATTCCAGTATCAAGGAAGACAATGTACACTGCCGGCTGGTGCTCTCAGTGCTTTTCAATTAGCATTCTGGCAGTGAAAATTGCATGAGTTGTTCCAGCACCCTTAATGAAGATGCATTGGATAGTAATAATGTCGACGATATCACCCAGTCAATAATGAAGGATACTCTCAAAGATCTTCTCATGTACAACTGGGTGCAATTTGGACGGTAATTTACACATTTTGCTGGATCGTCATTTTGGTTCAAAAAAGGCACAAAGATGTTTACAGCCCAATGACTTGGAACAGAGCCAGAGTCAACTCTTTCAATGAAAAAGCTTGTCAGCCAGTTGATAATGAGTTTTTCAAATTGCTATATTTCAAGGAGTTTGTAGGAAAGTCATCTGGTCCTGGCGCTTTTTGGTTCTTCACACTCCTAATGGGACTCTACTTACTTTGATGTGATGCATAAGGTGGGACATACCATGGGGAATAGGGTGAGGTGGTAATTATTCCATGGGGTATTTGGAAGCTAACACTCAGAGAAGTATTTCTCTCATGGGTCAGTTTATCTCCAAAGGGAAGAGATTGGGTTGGATCAAAAACATTTCAATGACACTTGGGTGAATTATCAATTAACAAATAGTAAATGAAATGATTATAACTATTTTACAGTAAAACCAGTTTCAGTATTAAAATTAACAGCTAAAAGATAGCAAGGCATCTCAGAAAACTGTTAATAATGTAGAATGACACTGCGTAAGCATTGTACAAATCTACACATAGTTTCACTTTAAAGTTCTACACAACAATTTAATCCAAAAATGCAATTATCAGATCACACATAGGATTTCTACAAAATATCAACCCATCAAAATATCAAACTAATACACATTTAATACTTCTGTATAATTTATACAGTAGTATATACTGTGGAAAGAAATTCTTCATCCACAACATATTGTATCCTAATATGGCATAATTATATTTAACATTGAGATTGCTGCAAAAGCCAAATTTAATTCGGCCATTTATAACACCTGTGGTGAGGGCCATGATCGATAAACTTAGAGCACGTCGCATTTAAGCTCATAGCTGCATGCAACTATCGAGCTCGGTGAGGAAGTAGCAACGAATACTGCATTATGGAGATATATTATTGAGCACATGAGGCGACAAGCGCAGTTTAAGGTAATAATCACTCTCTGTGCTCAGTCAACTAAAACACCTAGCTTTAGCGTTATAAGATTCAAAGGAAAAAATCACCAACAGAACTAGGATTTGAACACGGAGCTCGCTTGGACCCAAAACTGAAGTGCTATTCAAATATCTAACACCAAAAATTAAAACTTTTAATTCTGAGCAATGAAAACAATCACTGAATTGGGTTCTCAAACCCGGAGCTAACTTCGACTCAGAACTAAAAGTCTTAAGTTCACGAGAAGAAAAAATGTTAAAAGTCCTCAACCAGACCAGGAATCAATGACGGGCTTTTCATTCATTGAAGACTAAGTGTGAACGATTAGCACAAACTATGTCAATTGAATGTGGAAAGAGAATGCAACAAATTCTGTACTAAGTGAGGTCGTGACATATGTGCGTCTTAGCAAAAAAAAGATTGATTCCAAAAACATTCTGATTAGACTTGGAAATATTTGCTGTGACATGAAATACAAAGTTTATTGTTTTTGCAATTAGCCTAGTATGCACATCTCAGCAAAAGAACATTGGCGGTACAAGCAAGTTGACTAGACTTCGAAGTAACTTATTTGGTAAGACAGGGAATACAATGTTTCTTATTTGCGCATTGAGCTCTAGGCTACAGATTTGAACCCTGGAGACGTGTAATTGCCTGCTGGTTTACATCACTTGGTAACTAACATTAGAGAAGCGAGCAAATAAAAAATCACCAGGCCGCCTGGGAATCAAACTAACATAACAACTAAAGGACTCAAAATCCACAACCTTCGAGCTAAAAGAAATTAAAAAACACCAACCAGCCTAGGAATCGAACCAGTGGCTTCTTTACACGTGCATGAAACGAGCATGCTAACTAAATGACTGTACATTAAAAGCTTTTGTGTTTAACCTCTTCGGTCCCGAGCCTGTTGATGCATTCGATGTGTTATATTTTGCTCAAATAATTTTAAAAAATTCACCATAGAAAATTAGTGTGTTTCACTAAGTTGTTTTATCAGGACTCAGAGTTGACTTTCCTACCATCATTACTTTTTTCCTTAAATTACTTTGTTTTATTGTAAGTAGAAAAAACCACATGTAGAGCATATGCTACATACGGACTGAGGAGGCTAATTGAAACACATCAAGTTCGACTTCCTTTCACGGGGTGGTGGGGGTGGTCGACAAAAAATATCGCTTTACGTCTTAATAACTATACTCAAACGTTTGAAAAGTTTGAAATAATAATTTTGAAGATCCAAGTTGCTATCGTACTGAATACTCAACATTCACGCACAATAAGAAAGATAAGGCCAGCACTTTAACCGCCTGAGCTACTCAGCTAGGCAATTAAACTATTATCTGCCAAAACACATACACACACTAATAATGATAATTGAACCGGGAGGTACACCTCAACCGCGTGCATTTAAATAAAGCGCATTGAAGAACGCTACCTATCACATAAAAATTGAAACAACTAGTGCAGGAAGTTGGGACGTTGATCAACAGATGTCACTACTAAAGTGATAGAGTAATGTGTTATATTTAGGTGTCCTAAACAGACTGCATTTCTTTTGTTCCGTTTTTGGTGTATCATAGTTGGCAAAAGCTGTTTCAAGAAGTTCGGATATTTCTCCACAGACGTCTCTATTAAACAACTGATGTCATGCACTCTGGTGTAAAGTGGAACAACTAGAAATTTATAGAAATTTTGTGTTTATAGGTTTCCTGAACTGAACGACTCTCTTTGCTTTTGATACTACTAGGTTTTGAACACTTCTTACTCATCCCGCCAGCCTTGTAGTCTGGCAAATCAAAAATTTCGTGTATTTATTTTTCTGCCAATCATAGGCTTCTTGTAACTTTTCGACTGTCCAACAAAAATGATGGGGTGTGTCTGGTCTTAGCCCAGAGCCTTCTCGGACCTTCCTCTCAGGTATAAAAGCTTACGCTTTTTCGAGTTAACTTGTTTTACTGATCATCGTGCTACTGAGTGTGTGTGATATGAAAGGAGGCGGGGGTCTCATCCATAGTCAGGCAGAATATCAGCTAAGGTAATGGCCACCATTTTTCATTTACGTAGTTATGTATACTTCTCTTTCTTCTCGTGTAATAGTTCGAGTAAATCAAGTGTACTTAACTGAAATTCGGGAGTAGAGAGTGTGACAGCCTCTCGAGTTCCCTATCAACTTGTTTTTGAGGTGACTATGTTTTTGTAACCATATTCTATCTGTAGCCTTTAACTTAAATTTCCTCTATATAGTCACCTCAGCTGTGTGGGATATGCCTCCGCATCGTCGGGCCACTAGCCCAAGTAGAGTTGTAATCTTTGATTTCAAGGAGCACATGTTTCCGCCGCCATACTTTTTGATTTTTGGGCCAGTGTAATCAATTGAAATACCGAGGGAGTTGGCCGTGCGCGTAGAGGCGCGCGGCTGTGAGCTTGCATCCGGGAGATAGCAGGTTCGAATCCCACTATCGGCAGCCCTGAAAATGGTTTTCCGTGGCTTCCCATTTTCACACCAGGCAAATGCTGGGGCTGTACCTTAATTAAGGCCACGGCCGCTTCCTTCCAACTCCTTGTCCTTTCCTATCCCATCGTCGCCATAAGACCTATCTGTGTCGGTGCGACATAAGCCCCTAGCAAAAAAAAAAAAAAATCAATTGAAATGGTCTTGTTAAATGTAGGTTGTGCCTAGAGAGGCCAAAAAGTGTAAATATGATTGAGCAAGACACTCTTATCACTAGTGTAAAAGTTAAAGGCTGTAAGGCTTTGGGAGCGTAGTATCCTCAGTAGAACTGTAGAGCATTGAGGCTCTTTTGTTCAAATGTATACACATTTATGTGATATTGAATGGTGCCTTTGGAAGGTGATAACTGGTAACTTTTGAAGCAAAGTGCTCTTGAAAATTGAGATTTAAAATTTCCTGTAAAACAAACTGGGAGATTCGTTTGCTAGCCTATCTAACTAAACGCAAGAGTAGTGGCGTAGGGACCTTGTAAATAGGGAGCTGGAAGCTCGAATTTTGTAATTAAACTTTTGTAGGTTTTTCTGTTTTTATTTTTTTATAAACTACCTCTGTACCTGAAAATTTGTTGTTTGTTAAAATTTAATATCAGAAAAGAAATATAACCTTAATTTTAAAGTTTTAAATTAATCTTTGACTATCGTAGATAGACGCATTCAAACCAGCAGCTTCTTTCACCTCTCTGTGATCCACGAAAACTCAGTGACAATAATAATAATAATAATAATAATAATAATAATAATAATAATAATAATAATAATAATAATAATAATTTTAGGAGATCCAACTCACCTTTGTACTGAATATTGTACATGCATACCTAATAAGAAAAAAGAAATCTAGTGCCGGAATGTAGTCCTACAGGAGTTTGCATCTTGTCAGAATTACCCTATTAAGAATAAAACCCCAACTTAACTGGGAATTACAACATCTAGAATATTTAAATAAGCCTGGATTACAACTACGTGCACATTATTCCTGTAATATTCAATCATTACCAAGCAAAATGCTTATCCTGAAACACAGACATGTTCCACATTCAGTTGTCAGAGACAAAAAAGGGGTTACTCTACTCTAGTTTCTAACAACTAGGCTCACAGAAACACAACTTTTCATGCAGCATTTAATAATGGATCCGAAAACTCATGAAACCTAACCAGTTCTTAAAAAATTGAGGTGAATCTGTGATGGATATGTTAGTATAATTACATACGAAAGGTAAAAGATGATCGTCAAAGGGAAATATGCAAGTGCCAGCCAACAAGCGGTATACCATGGATGGTACATGGGGGGAAGTGTTACAATCTCCGCTACATGCTACGTATATTTCCTACCTTCGCATGCTGCTTTTCTCCGACCACAACACCGCTGCTTCACTCACTCTACTGCTCTGCTCACCTGCCGCCTGTCTACTCCGTCCATCCCGTGTCTCTCCCGTTCTTCTCCATGCATCGCCTTCTCCGCTTGCTGTGTGTGTTTGTGTTATCCTGATTATGACGTTCATATTTCTGGAACATTCTGGCTTTCAGCTTCTCTATTCATCTCAACGCTTCCATACCGCTATATATTCTCTCCTCCACCACTCTAAAATTGAGCCTGCCTTCGTCTCGGAGTGGTGGAGCACCAAACATCTGTGCTACGTTTATATTGTCATTACCATCTGGACTATAATTCTTCGCATTATTTGGTGAGCAAGACTTATCATGACGTTATTTTGTCATTAGATTCTTCTTTGGGCCATCTGTCCCGGTTTGAACTTTGCTTTCGGCAGCTTATTTCGGCATCAAATTACGTATGCGAGCCATTATTCCTACTAAATATTTTTAAACACGAACTGTACTATGGACAATGGAACTTTGATCTCACATTATCTGCTTCCTAGGAGCATTGCTACATTCTGCAAAAATAATAAAACATCCTGAAGTCTAACTACACCCGGCAAAGAGAATCCTTTCCCCAGTGCGATCCCTACTTCCATTCCCATTTTTCCCTTCTTTTAGCATCTTTTCTTCTCATTTTTTTAAGGTTCTTCGAGTTTACCACTCTTTATTGTTCGCTTATACTCATTCATATGGTTTTTGATGTATTTCTGACATTCTTTATTGTAAATATGGTACAATTTCCTTGTCTTCTGAGGTTTCCTTTATATGCTTTATTGTCTGCAAAGCTCTTGTCAGGCATTTACTATCTTGTTGAGAAATGTTTAATTACTAATTTACTTATCGTTAAATATAGATCTTATTTACGTTGTTAATCTTTGGTTTTCTCTTGTCCCTATAATTTTCTCTTAGCCTAGTTCCTTCTCACTGCATGTTTCTGTCGTTATTGTTCAATTATTATTATTACTATTATTATTATCATTATTATTTATTGTGTTTCTTCTTCCACTACTTGTATGCTTAATCTAATCTATCTATTAACTATTACTATAACTATATTATCTCAGCATCGTACGTACATAACGATGATAGAAGGGCAACAGAAGATATACACAACACACAAGCAGTCACGCAAATAAAAGGACACTAGTGTCTGAACAAGGATTGGCTACTTTGGATGTATTGAAACACAAGACACAACAAGTTACAAATAGCACTGCACAAAAATAATGAAAAATATTTCAAAATTAATCACAAAGGAAATATTACAAAGGTCAGTCAGAGGGACACCAACATTTACAATTAGACTCATTAAAAAGAACAGATGATTCCTAACCAACTGTACAATAAGAAATAAGAAACATTAGGGAGGATATCGAAGTAAAAAAGAATAGGGGAAACGCGCTGACTTAGTGACAAGACGACTACAAATGAACATGATCATCAACAATACATTTTGTTGCCATGGTCCCAGATGTTTGAATCAAGATCACTGGACTATCCCAAAATCAAAACGTAATGTTCAAATTAATCTCCCAATTCAAAAAATGCCACTAAAGCTTCTTACAGTCATGCATGGTGATCTGTTCATAATAAAAGTTGCAAGATTAAACAAGGTATAGAGAGTAGCTGTATATTGTTTGCGAATTATCTCACATTAATTCAACAGTGGTACAAAAGTTTATTGGAGATCCACCTATTCAGTACACATAGCGTTCTTATAATTAAGATTTACATCTTGTCTTACTAATTTAACGGGACATGTTTCGCCCATTGCATGGGCATCATCACCCGTGATCTCATGTCTAAAGAATAAAAATCAGGATCCTGATTACTCTAGTCAAAGTGTTACATAGAGAAACATGTGTGTTATAAAAATGATGAAACTTGTTGTAAGTTCACAAATGACAATTTACACAATTAATGCATGTCTAAAAATGTGAGAGAATAATGGTTAATCTTGCTGGAGTTTTACATTGATAACTTTAAAACAATTTTTAAAATAGCCAATCTGTCTATATTTACATGAACAATAAGAATGTCTATGGCTAAAATTATGGCCTCAGGTTACAAGTTTAAAATATGAATGGAACCTGGTTTAAGGCAACTCAATTTGAAGTCATAGAATGGTTACTATGAACCTTAAGTTGTTTTATCATTGAAAGATGACACTGAATGTTCTTGTAAGAAGCTTGTAGTGTTATCAGAGAGTGTACAGCTGTGTGACTGATTGAGATGTTACTGTTATTAAACAGAGTGTCCACCAAATCCAGATTATGAAAATCCCTGACATTTCCCTGTTTTCCAGACATATAAACCAGTTCTTCTCCTGATACACAATGACAAAAAAATAAAACTATAAAGGGAGTTTCCAGCTATGACAGCAATATTAAAATTCATTTTTAAAGCTTAACAACAAACATCAAGTTTCCACCTTTTTATAACACACGGTCCTCTATGTAACACTTTGACTAGAGTAATGAGGATCGTGAATTTAATTCCTTAGGCAGGAGATCATGGCTGATGATGCCCAAACAATGGGCGAAACATGTCCCCTTAAATTAGCATGACAAGATGTAAACCTTAATTTTAAGAACCCAATGTGTATTGATTACATGGATTTCAATAAACTTTTGTAACATTGTTGATTGAATGTACATTTCAATATGGACCAGTCATGGGATTTGCAACATATAATTATCTGAGATTGTTGTAAACAACCCATGGAGTGTAATTAAAGTCCACTGTTTGTATCGGAGTTGAACCCTGTACACAAATGTTAGATTAATGTTGTGTAGGAAACTATCAACTCATATTAAGACTATAAAACCAATCATACATCAAGAAGGCCATCTTCTTGTCGGCAGACGACTGCACAATACTCCAATACCAGTGGAGTAGAAACAACTTCAACTACTTCATCCTGGCACTTGATTCTCTGAGAAACAAGTTCAGGATCTCATCAGCAAGGGGGACGGAAAGAAGCCACACTCATACATGTCCCAAATGTTCTAAGTTGAATGCAGATATCTCAGATCAATTAATGCGAAATACACAAATAGAGCCTGTAAGCCCGATATACCCATTCCTTAAAACTAGCATAGACTATGCTGGCCGAATTCTAACAAAAAAACTGTGAGAAACTGAACAAGACAAAACTGCCTAGCCACCAAGGCTGTCTACATTGACATGATACCTGATCTCACCACAACAACATTTCTCTCTGCACTTTATCAACTTAGTTCTCATAGAGGTCAACCCCTGAACGTATACAGCAATAATGGCACAAACTTCTTTGGAGCAACTACAGAAATCAAGGCCTTCCTGCAAGACAACCCTCAGAAAACCAACTCTTCGCACAACTGCAGTCATGGGACTGACATGGCATTTCATCCCTCCTGCAACACCACACTTTGGTGGAATCTGGGAAGCAGCTGTCAAGAGTTTGATTTAACGCCCCAGACAAGTGATGGATTCTTATCCCTTAACCAACAAAGAATGGACCATTCTTGAAACACATACATCCTCTCACCAAAGCTAAATGGGAAGGAGAAGGTGGTAGTGTTTCACGTTGGTACCAACAACGTAAGGCAAGCTGATATAAGTACCAACATAGTTGGAGATGTGTGGGATCTGGCAAATGCAGCACGGGTGAAGTTTAAGAAAGCGGAGATTGTTATTAGTGGAATACTGTGTAGGAGGGATACTGACTGGAGGGTGATTGGGGATTTAAATGAGACTATGGAGTGGGTATGTGGGAAATTGGGAGTGAAATTTCTAGATCCTAATGGGTGGGTAGGAGAAAGGGATCTGCGCTCGGATGGCCTTCATTTAAACCGCAGTGGTACGTATAAGTTAAGAAATTTGTTTGGAAGGGTAATAGGGAGGTACATTCAGGGAAACGGGATGGCCTAGGGAGCGGTGATAAGGGAACAGAGAACTGGAAATCAAGTAGGGATGACATAAAATTGTTAGTGTTGAACTGTAGAAGTATTGTAAAGAAAGGAATAGAATTAAGTAATTTAATAGATATATATTTACCAGATATTGTAATAGGAGTTGAATCATGGCTGAGAAATGATATAATGGATGCAGAAATTTTCTCACGGCACTGGAGTGTGTATCGTAGAGATAGGATAGGAAAGGTGGGAGGGGGAGTTTTCATTCTGGTGAAAGAAGAATTTGTAAGCTACGAAAAAGTTAAAGATGAGACACATGAAATTCTAGGTGTAAGGCTCATTTCTAAAGATAATAGGCAACTTGATATATTTGGAGTGTACAGATCGGGAAAGGGTAGCACTGATGCGGATTCGGAATTATTTGATAGGATAGTCAGCTATGTGGGAAACGACATGGAAAGAAATGTGATAGTAGCGGGAGATCTGAATTTGCCAGATGTCAATTGGGAAGGAAATGCGAACGACAGGAAGCATGACCAACAAATGGCAAATAAGTTAATATGGGAAGGACAGCTGACTCAGAAAGTGATGGAACCAACCAGAGGGAAAAATATTTTGGATGTGGTGCTGATAAAACCAGATGAGCTCTATAGGGAAACTGAAGTAATAGATGGTATTAGTGATCATGAAGCTGTTTTTGTGGTAGTTAAAAATAAATGTGATAGAAAGGAAGGTCTTAAAAGTAGGACTGTTAGGCAGTACCATATGGCTGATAAAGCAGGTATGAGGCAGTTTCTAAAAAGTAACTATGATCGGTGGAAAACGGTAAATAAAAATGTAAACAGACTCTGGGATGGGTTTAAAGAAATTGTTGAGGAATGCGAAAACAGGTTTGTACCTTTAAGGGTGGTAAGGAATGGTAAAGACCCACCTTATTATAATAGAGAAATAAAGAGACTAAGAAGGAGGTGCAGACTGGAAAGAAATAGAGTTAGAAATGGCTGTGGAAGTAAGGAGAAATTGAAGGAACTTACTAGAAAATTGAATCTAGCAAAGAAGGCAGCTAAGGATAACATGATGGCAAGCATAATTGGCAGTCATACAAATTTTAGTGAAAAATGGAAGGGTATGTATAGGTATTTTAAGGCAGAAACAGGTTCCAAGAAGGACATTCCAGGAATAATTAATGAACAAGGGGAGTGTGTATGTGAGGATCTTCAAAAGGCAGAAGTATTCAGTCAGCAGTATGTAAAGATTGTTGGTTACAAGGATAATGTCGAGATAGAGGAAGAGACTAAGGCCAAAGAAGTAATAAAATTTACGTATGATAACAATGACATTTACAATAAGATACAAAAGTTGAAAACTAGAAAAGCGGCTGGAATTGATCAGATTTCTGGGGATATACTAAAGACAATGGGTTGGGATATAGTACCATATCTGAAGTACTTATTTGATTATTGTTTGGCCGAAGGAGCTATACCAGATGAATGGAGAGTTGCTATAGTAGCCCCTGTGTATAAAGGAAAGGGTGATAGACATAAAGCTGAAAATTACAGGCCAGTAAGTTTGACATGCATTGTATGTAAGCTTTGGGAAGGCATTCTTTCTGATTATATTAGACATGTTTGTGAAATTAATAACTGGTTCGATAGAAGGCAATTCGGTTTTAGGAAAGGTTATTCCACTGAAGCTCAACTTGTAGGATTCCAGCAAGATATAGCAGATATCTTGGATTCTGGAGGTCAAATGGACTGTATCGCGATTGACATGTCTAAAGCATTTGATAGGGTGGATCATGGGAGACTACTGGCAAAAATGAGTGCAATTGGACTAGACAAAAGAGTGACTGAATGGGTTGCTATATATCTAGAAAATAGATCTCAGAGAGTTAGAGTAGGTGAAGCTTTGTCTGACCCTGTAATAGTTGAGAGGGGAGTTCCTCAGGGCAGTGTTATCGGACCCTTATGTTTTCTTATATATATAAATGATATGAGTAAAGGAGTGGAATCGGAGGTAAGGCTTTTTGCGGATGATGTTATTCTCTATAGAGTGATAAATAAGTTACAAGATTGTGAGCAACTGCAACGTGACCTCAAAAATATTGTGAGATGGACAGCAGGCAATGGTATGTTGATAAACGGGGCTAAAAGTCAGGTTGTGAGTTTCACAAATAGGAAAAGTCCTCTCAGTTTTAATTACTGCGTTGATGGGGTGAAAGTTCCTTTTGGGGATCATTGTAAGTATCTAGGTGTTAATATAAGGAAAGATCTTCACTGGGGTAATCACATAAATGGGATTGTAAATAAAGGGTACCGATCTCTGCACATGGTTATGAGGGTGTTTAGGGGTTGTAGTAAGGATGTAAAGGAGAGTGCATATAAGTCTCTGGTAAGACCCCAACTAGAGTATGGTTCCAGTGTATGGGACCCTCACCAGGATTACCTGATTCAAGAACTGGAAAAAATCCAAAGAAAAGCAGCTCGATTTGTTCTGGGTGATTTCCGACAAAAGGGTAGCGTTACAAAAATGTTGCAATGTTTGGGTTGGGAAGAATTGAGAGAAAGAAGAAGAGCTGCTCGACTAAGTGGTATGTTCCGAGCTGTCAGCGGAGAGATGGCGTGGAATGACATTAGTAGACGAATAGGTTTGAATGGCGTCTATAAAAGTAGGAAAGATCACAATATGAAGATAAAGTTGGAATTCAAGAGGACAAACTGGGGCAAATATTCATTTATAGGAAGGGGAGTTAGGGATTGGAATAACTTACCAAGGGAGATGTTCAATAAATTTCCAATTTCTTTGAAATCATTTCGGAAAAGGCTAGGAAAGCAACAGATAGGGAATCTGCCACCTGGGCGACTGCCCTAAATGCAGATCAGTATTGATTGATTGATGAACCTTTGGACACTTCTTACCTAACTACAACCCATTTCCTTATAGGACAACCAATTACTACACTCTCTGATCATGATTATATATCCTCTCTCATCACAACCTTCCCCACGTGGCTATATTTTCAGCAGCTAATCCAGAACTCCTGGAAGAGATGGTGAAATGAATATCTCAATAAATGGGCAATGAAATACCCCGTAGCAACATAGTCATAGTGAAAGAAGATGACACGCTTGCTATGAAGTGGACGATGACAGTGATCAAATGTGCAGCCTGGTAATGATGAATTCATTCTTGTAACAAATGTTCAGGTGAGTAATGGCGAACTTTACAAGGCCTATTCACAAACACTATCCCATACGAAGAATGAAACAGAAAGGCAAGATAACTCTTGAATGGCTTATTTATTCATTGCATGCTTAAGTAATATTGTTCCGAGATTATCTGTGGAACGCAGAGAGTTGAAAGAAGGTATCAGCTTGAATGGGTCTATCTACGATATCAAAGATTAATTTAAACTTTAAAACAAAGGTTATCCTTCTTTTCAGATCTCAAATTTAACAAAATTCCTCACTAGGTCAAGGAACAAAATGTCAGGTACAAAATGGCAAACAAGAATAGAAATCCAAGAGTTGGAAATTACAAGTTTTGAGCTTCCAGCTCCAATTTACAAGTTTGCAACGTCACAAATGTTGTGTTAAGGAGAGATATCTCCCAAGACACAGTTCAAGAGCACCTTGCTCCAAAGGTTACACATACGGCCTTCCAAAGGCCACACACAAAATTGCACCAATATCAGACAAGAGTTTACATGCTCTTTAAATTCAACCAAGGAGGCTGTGCTCCCAATTCCTTACAATCTACTCAAGGAAACATTACAAAAAAACCTTACAATTTCTGGTATCTCTAGGCACAACCAACAATTTAAAATTCCTTTACACAGGGGTATCTAGTACCCATAATACTGGGCATTCATAGAAAAGAACAACAGGTAATATTACTGGCCCAAACTCAAAATCTATGCAGTCGTAAACTTGCGCTCCTTGTAAATCAAGTTTTGAAACTCTACTTGGGCTTGTGGCCCAATGATGCAGAGGCTAATTCTACACAACTGAGGTGACTCGAAAGAGAAGTTAATGCGTGATTTACAGGAGAAAAAGTTACAAAATCACAGTCACCTCAAGATAAACTGAAGGGAAATTTACAGTTTAAGTCTGTATGAAATTTTACATTAGCAGAATGAAAGTTTACATTTTCGAAAACAGGTGGTTACATAGTTAAACATTAGAAACTTCCCCTCCTGTGAGTTTAAGAAGATAGCTACAGATATAGAAAACTGGGGGCCATTACCTGGGCTGACATTCTGCCTGCCAAAGAATTAGGCACCCCTCCTCCTGCCTTAACACTCACACTCAGAAATTTGACGAGAATAAGACAAGGTAACTAGAAAAAGCCGCGGATTTTATACACAAGGGGAGGGTGCGAGAATGCTCTGGGCTAAATCAGACCACACCCTCTCATTTTATTTGGCATTAAAAAGTTACAAGAAGCATATGATTTGCTGAAAAATAAAAACAGATAATATGTGACTGGCCAGACTTCAGAGCTGGCGGGATGAGAAGGAATAGTTGCAAAACATTGAAGTATCAAAATAAATTAAAGTCAATTTAGTTGAGAAAACTTTTAAAACCAAAACTTCTTTAAATGCACCAGAGTGCATGACCTCAGCTTTTTGTAGGGACTTCTATGGAGAAAAATTCAAACTTTTTGATGTACACCAAAACAAAACAAAGAAATCCAGTCAGTTTAGGAAACTTTAAAATAACATATTACTCAGTTATTCAGTAGTGACATCTTCTGATCAATGTCCCAACTATATGCATTAGGGGTTTCAAGTTTTGTTTGATAGATAGTGTTCCTTAAGGCCCTTCTTTTACATGTGCAGGGTTGAGGTGCACCTCCCGGTACAAAAATTATAAGTCACAATGGACTAGTACCATCACAGACCACATTACGGAGAAAAAGAATACTTTTCACTGGCCAAGAGACGGCTACAATGTGTGTAGTATACAAGCGAACAATCACAGTAAACAAGCACATCACCTGCAACTTGTATCAACAAATTACTGTATTATTTACAAAACAATAATTAATATAATCAATAAGATAACAAAGGGGTTTCATTTGGAAACAACCAGTAAAATATCCCATAACAGTAACAAAAGAATGTATCTTTCAGCTACTTTGTGTTCAAAACTAATTTACGAATTCAATAATATTAGTAGGAATGATGCCAGCTACCAAATAACAGAGTAGTGGTCTTTGGAATAATCCTAACTGCTGGACAATTCATGACGCAAGATTGTGGAACAACATGAAGGAAAAGTGAAAACTAGGTATGTAAACAGTCAATCTCATAAAAAGTATATTATCAGTAGGACTATCAATCATGTGCACTATAAAGATGGATCAAACCCCAGTATCTGTTGAGCCATTTTCTACCCATTTCCATTATCTGACAATGGCTTATCAAATTATGTACATTACCTCAAGAGAGTTTTCCTGCGATGCCCCTGGCTCTGTTAACTCTGATTTAACTTCTTCTTTCAGAGCTATCACTTCTGATACATGTTCGAAATTTTCCTGTGGAAAATAAGATATATTAGGTATGCTCATAACACACATCTACAAATATAGCCAGCAACAAATGAGCATGTTAATTCATTAATTTCCAGTATTAGAGTTGCTTTCAGAATTTCACTAATGTTTAAGGAAGATTTCTACCAGCAGAGGATTGTTATAACCAAAGGCTGTACTGAGAATGGTGTTACTATTCTTGCTCACTCCTTATGTCAGAGAAAGGATGAGACTGAGAACAAAATATAAAATGCAAAACATTTTCTAGCCATATCAGAAGATATACTACCAGGGATGGAATTGGGGCTATCTCACACAGAATTTAGAAGTAAGCAGCCATAGGCATAAACACTAAATTGTATGAACTGTTTTCATTTGTTCAATCATATCAATCAAATCATAAAAGTGGTCTCAACCAATTAGAAGCGTTACAACATTTCTAAATGATTTTTTGTTCTCAGCATACAGTTTGTTTATAGACAAATTAAAATAACTTGATATAATGGAATCACACTCTTTACTATGGTTTTGCTGAGATCACAGGGGCTACATAAAACATTAATACAGTTCTGTTTCAAACAACATATTTCAATGCTTCCAAGTGTAAAATAAAAAAAACAGTCATATAACAGTGAAAGATGTGATGTCGCCGAAAGTCAAAGAAGCGAGAAATGAAATATTTTAGTACTATAAGCATGTTATGCAGTGTTCTGTGAGGAGCTGAGGGGATGAGGACACCATCAATGGAGTATCAGCAGTGTTGGAGTGTATATCTGCAGTTTTAGAAGATCTTTTATGATCTACTATGAGACATTTAGATTTCACTCTTGGATTCATAAAACCTTGTCAGCATTAAAGGGGGGAGGGACTATGATTAAAAGCTTATGTTATAATGTAAGTTACTAATAAAAGTCAATTAAAGTAACAAGTTCTAGAATATACCAACTTAACACATTCAATACAGAAGAGAAGAGTAGCTGAACTAAGGAATGGATAAAGAAGATGCACAAAAAGGACAGGGAAATAATGACAAAGAGGAAAGAAAAAAATCTGTTTAATGTGCCTTAAGTAATTAAAGTGTCAGAGTCCACTAAGAAGTGGCATATAAAAGAAATTATTCTCAGATATCATACATTCTAAGGCCCTTAGACATGGTTCTCTATAAAACATAGAATCTGACCTGTATTTGAGGAATAAAATGAGCTAATCATTATTTTGTCTTTCTAGAAGAATTCATCATCTTAGCAAAATACTTATTTTGAGAGAACGTACATTCAGATTTTGAGCTATTTCATCTTTCGTATGTCATAGGGAAATCTGCTCGTTCCTTAAAACACATAATATCTTCCAGCACATTGTGGATGTGAGAGTAACCCAGAATAATCACACCTGTGTTGACATTTTGTTTAGCAGACTGGTGTATCCAGGCTCAAAAACACTAATGAAAGATTTGTGATTTAAATTCTTCTACACTAATTATGGTAGGAGTAATAAATTTTAACATGTGGTGCTAATGCTGGTGCAGTATTGTAGGAGGATATTCGATTTTTTTTAAAGTACGATCGGCCAACCATCCTCTATTATAATCAGAGAGGAAAAATAAATAAGGTGCAACCCCTAAACCAAAGTAATTTCGATACTGACAGTAAAAAGTACAGACTAATCCAAGCCCAACCTTAAGTTCCTAAGAATTGGCAGCTTTGTGTAGTGCATTGTGGTGTATTGCCAGACAAATAAACAAATCAGAGTTGTACTACGCATAGATGCCCATTCAGCAATTGGTGACTGCTGGTGTTAACACTGAGGAAGCACATAGAAAATTATGCCCCTGCCAAACTCATTCAGCTATTAAGGGATTTCTGACCTCTATAAAGTTGTCTGGAATGAGACTTACAAATGATGCAGTTGTTTTTCCTTCAAGCCAGGCTGGTTCCTCTTTAATCTTTATTTCCAGGTCCATTTCACACTGCACTCTGAACTGAACAACTGAAGTAGTTAGAAGGTACTGGGATGGTTGATAACTTCCACTGACCTTACACTGAAACATAAGCCAGAAAAATATATTACCTTATTGATGTCATTGATACTTATGGTGTTTGTCAACAGACTAACCAACAACCTTGTCATTTTAAATGACCATCAATATTATGATCATACAAAAAAACCAAAATTTTACATGACTCTTGATATTGTGATCATACCAATAGGACCTCAAGTTTTCTATGACTGATACTTCGATCAAAGCTAAGGACCTGCAGTTTTACATGATTCCTAAAACAGTGATCACTTCCATAGGAAATATAATTTAACTTATCTATCGATATCAATATCATAGTCAAAGGACCCCTAGTATTACATGACACCTTATATCGTATTAATAGCTATCTAACATACAGTTTTATATGGAACTGAAACTGCAACAAGATGATCTTTCTTGAAAATTCAGTGACTGTTCACCTGGGGCCATATACTGGAATCTTCCTACCATTTTTATCCTTTGCAATCAGCTTCAAAACTAACTGAACAAGTTCACTGTTCTTTGAGATATGTTCTATCAAAATTTTCCTTCCCAGGATCAAATTCTCCCAAACCATTCTCCTCTCATTAAGCTTATTCACTATCTCTTTATTTGAGACATGTTCTATCAAAATGATCTTCAAGAACTTCTGATAACACGGCATTTAATACGCTTCAACTCTTGTTTTTTTTGGCACCAGTTATTATCTGTGTTTCACTTCCATACGGTATCATACTCCTTAGTCAGTGTAAACATAATTTTAAAAGTTTTCAATCTGTTGAACCTAAAGAACATGATGGAGAACAGATGGGAATTTAGGCTGGATTCAGTGATGATATTTATCGTTATTGCGAAGGCATATGTCAGTGTACCATGGCAAGTGGTCTCGGATGCATTGATAAAAAAGAAGGCAGGGAGAGGTGAAGAACCAATTATAAAAGCCATGAACGAAAAGTGAGTAAGTAGTATGAATACTACGATAGGACAAACAAACTGGTTCAATGTAGAAACAGGACTTCAATAAGGATGTGTTTTATCCCCTCCAATCTTCATTATAATCATGGATGAAATCCACAAGAGTATACAACAAAAGGTGGGAACCAAGGAGGCAAAGGCCTTCCGCGGTATAAGTCTAGGATCCGCCGGCACAGGCGAGCACGGGCTCCGCGGCTGCTGCTCGTGCGTCTATATGACGTCATGTATGACGTATTTAGCGAGTTGCTGTTTGCAAACATGGCGGATAATTCGAAGGAACGTGTAGCAGCCGCTAAATGTATGAATTAATGGTCTAGTATATTTAGCTGTTTGAGACTGCGTAACACAATTCACAGCCACTAGATTGGCACTAGATTGGGTTAAAAATTGACTAGTTGGATAGTGAAATAGATATTAACGCCGCGATATGATGGGGCTGACTTGATTTCGCGAAAACTTTACGAAAATTAAGTACGTCCGGCAAGTAGGAAAAGCACTGATCTGGTTTGGTTAAGTCCGGTTAGTGGCAAAACCATTGGTCTAGAGACAAGCAAAAGGGGGTCGGTGGGCATAAGCCCCCATGTTAGGGCCGCGAAGCGGCCAACAGCCTTTAGCATCCTTTACGAAAGCAATTGTGATTCACCGAAAACCACTTTTATTTGCTAGTTGCTTTACGTTACACTGACACAGATAGGTGGGACAGGAAAGGCCTAGGAATGGGAAGGAAGTGGCCGTGGCCTTATTTAAGGTACAGCCCCAGCATTTGCCTGGTGTGAAAATGGGAAACCACGGAAAACCATCTTCAGGGCTGCCGACAGCATTACTATTTTAGTGCGGTGATCCACCGAAAACCACTGACAGTGACAGGTTAGGTTGTGATCCACCGAAAACCACTGGTAGTGACACATTAGGTTAGGTTTGGTTAGGTGCGACAGCATTACTAATTTAGCGCGGTGATCCACCGAAATCCACTGATAGTGACAGGTTAGGTTGTGATCCACCGAAAACCACTGATAGTGACAGGTTAGGTTGTGATCCACCAAAAACCACTGGTAGTGACACGTTAGGTTAGGTTTGGTTAGGTGCGACTGCATTACTAATTTAGCGGGGTGATCCACCGAAAACCCCTGATATTAGAACTTCAGTCTATGTCACGCATCATTAGTACCATGGTTACCGCTTGCATCGGCAATATCTACGCGCGGTATGACTATCCTATGTTTATTTTTCTCGCAGACGACTTGCACGACTCGCCGATGCTGCCAACCACTGTACTTAGGAACTAAATGGTACTGAGCCCTGGACCACAATTACATTTGTTTTCACATAGGTTAGGTTAGGTTATTTATTTTTCTCGCAGACGACTCGCGGTTAGGTTAGGTTAGGTTAGCCCTGGACTATGTTTATTTTTCTCGCAGACGACTCGCACGACTTACCCCTGGACCACAATGACGTTTCTCTTCACATTAATACACCACGGCATTCTATGTCGCTTACTGGTCACGAAATGATAGGATTGATAGAAGCGCACTTTTTAGTGATAGATTTTTGTACTCGTTGGAGAAGTAAGAAGGGTTCCGTTAATACTGCCAACTGAATGGAAATGAAATCTGAATTGAATAGATAATATGATCGATCGATATGAATTTTATGAACCTTTATTATTTTAAGCAAACAACTGTGTCACACACACAATATATAATACTATATAACATTTCCCGTTGCGAAACGTGTTCCTAGCATGAATTCTATAGTTTGGCTTTGCTGTGTAAACAACAACAGTACGATTACTTAAAGTGTACGCCAGATGTCGCACAGCGATGATAAGCGATTCTTAGTTTGTGTTTCAAAGGTTGCCAATACGAATCTCGAAGATAACCGAAGTCGACCACTTCAGCACTAGGATGTAAATCTATCACTAAAAAGTGCGCAGATAGTACTTCTTTCTTCGTACATAGCGCATCCAGTGCATCTGGCCATTGTTGATACAGAAAACATATCTAATTATATTGACATAGCATCGTACGATGGATGTGTTATTAATGTAACAAGTTTTTCAGCGAATTACAAGAACAACTTCAATGATTTACTTCAATTCTATGTACGTCACAATTTGATTTCAAATAGCAGAGTATGTGAATGGTGTGGCCGTCACGTGAAATTATTAGTGAATGCGAAGTTCAATCGTGTTGTTTTTTTCGTGTCGTCGCCTAACCTCCACTACATTAAGGTTGGTTCCATTTACATACATTCTTCTCTATTATACATTGTTTATTATTCACGTTACATTTCCTTGTGATTTTTTTCTTCCGGTGTCGGGAACGCTACGTACTACTAATAATTAGGCCTCTATTTCTTTTTTATATTCAATCACAAGTCGCGCGGATTTAAGCCTCTATTTCGTATTCATATTTAAGCATAACTAGCGCTATCTATGGTTTCAAGTGTTTAGAATCGTAATTACTGCATCGAAACGTCTCAACTATTTCATCACGTTATATAATCGTGGCTGGCGTTGGCACGAATGGACTCTGCATCGCCTGAAGATTTGCCCTATGAAATGTCACTACCATAGTTCAACATAGCCGGATATTCTTACTCTTATTTGTTTCATATGGTTATTCTTTGACATTGCCTCACTCTTAGGTCTTTTCATCGCGTAAGTTGGTCATAACTTTTGTCTGTATTGAATTATGGGAACGACATTTCACTGGACTAGCCTTCAACCAATGGCAGTGTCCATTCGCCCACCGTCAGCCATGATTACTATGATACAAACTTGCGTGACAAGGCCTGAAGTTTTACCCCACTCATAGTGACAGGTTAGATTGTGATCCACCGAAAACCAAAGCTAGTGACAGGTTTGGATACGTGCGACAGCATTAATAATTTAGCGGGGTGATCCACCGAAAACCATTGATAGTGACAGGTTAGGTTGTGATCCATCGAAAACCAAAGCTAGTGACAGGTTACGTTAGGTTTGGTTAGGTGCGACAGCATTACTAATTTAGAGGGGTGATCCACCGAAAACCACTGATAGTGTCAGGTTAGGTTGTGATCCACCGAAAACCAAAGCTAGTGACAGGTTTGGTTACGTGCGACAGCATTACTAATTTAGCGGGGTGATCCACCGAAAACCACTGATAGTGACACGTTAGGTTAGGTTTGGTTAGGTGCGACAGCATTACTCATTTAGCGGGGTGATCCACCGAAAACCACTGGTAGTGTCAGGTTAGGTTGTGATCCACCGAAAACCACTGATAGTGACAGGTTAGGTTGTGATCCACCGAAAACCACTGGTAGTGACACGGTAGGTTAGGTGCGACAGCATTGCTAATTGAGCGACTGTTGTTGGAAGTACACTTTTGGTGATGACATCACGAATAGGAAAGCAACACTATACACACGAGTATATTGCAACCACTGAGACAAGATATGAATTTATGGGTACTCACCGAAAGTTGGCACAGGAGTAGACAGAAGATGGACTTCTTGTGTTTGCGTAGATGTACTCCCTCTTAAAATAATAATTACTAGTATGGATGCAGCAATGAACGGGAGTTTTAATTGTTTTGGCTAGTTGTACTTAGTCTTAAAACAATCATCACGACTATCACAGAACTGAACACACGACTCGACTGTTTATCTCTAGTTATACTTCCTCTTAAAACTATAATCACGACTATGACAGAGCTGGACACACAACTCGATTGTTTTCGTCTAGTTGTAGGCCTACTTCCTCTTAAGATAGCAATCAAGACTATAACATAGCTGGACACACGACTGGTTTGTTTTCGTCTACTTGTACTCCCTCTTCAAACAATAATCACACTGCTGGTAATGAAACTCGTGATTTGAGTTTGATGTATTTTTGTTCCTCGTAAAAGTTAAGTTGGCGACAGTTCAAAGAGAGACGACAGAGTCATCTTTTGGGGTAAATATTAATTACATTGCAATGCCATCTCTATTACTGGTAATGTACTATATATACATCGTTTACGCTTCAAATTATCAAGTAACATGTTAGCGGAGTGGATAACATGATGGACTACGGAGTTCAAGATCGCTGGTTCAAGACGGCCTGCCGCCAGGAATTTATAACAGGTAAGTAAAATTAGATTAGTATGCGAATATATAAGTGAAATAACTACGTACAAAATAGGTTAAATGGATGCTGGTGAAATCCAGGCGGGGGCTGAAAGAAAGTGAAGGGAGAGGAAATACAAGGTGAAAGTTCTTCAGTATCTTTTAAGTTCTCCCCAGCCGAAACCCCTCCTACCCAGGAGGTCCCGTAAATAAGTCGTCATAGCTGTGCCGGCGAATTCTGGCCTTGTTCCGCCTTCCGCTTTGCAGATGACACAGTAATATGGGGAGAAGAAGAAATGGAAGCACAAGAACAAGATAATGTAAGGAATCAGGAGATGGAGGAATATGGAATAAAAATACGTGTGGAAAAGAGTACGATAGTAGTGGTGACGAGAGGTAACAGAGAAGGAAGTGGGAATATTGAAGTAAATGGAAGATCATTAGAAGTTGTGGAAAGCTTCAAGTATTACATGTAAATAACTTAATGTTATTATTTCAATCAAGCTTCAAGTATTCGGGGAAAATAATTCAAGAAGATGAGTAAATAAATTAAGAAATTGGATAGAGACTTGAACAAGCCAATGGGTTTTACCAATGTGTGGGACGTCCAACGGAAGGCAAGAAAATTTTGCACCCAATGTATTACACACCAATTTTGACATATGCATCAGGCACATGGACAACAAAAAACATGATGAACGCGGTATGCAAGAGGCCAAGATGAAATTCCTTACAGAAATAATAGGGAGAGCATAAGGTGATAAAGTCAGAAACATAGAAATGAGGGACTGAATTGGATTCCCTGAACTGAAAGGAAAGATAAGAGACCCATAAGCTGAAATGGTATGGACACATGATGATAATGGAAGAGGATAGAGTTCCATAGTAAGTAATTACAGAGAAAGTCATAGGGGAAAGACATTGGGGAATGTCCAGAAAGGGGTGAATGGATACGGAAAGGAGAATACAGAGAAGAGTGGAGTAAAGTAGAAAAAATATTCAAGGAAGGAAGGGAGTGGTGGAGAGAGAAAAACTGAGGAGATTTTTGATTCACATTTCTACCCAGAAGACTGGAAATGGAAAATGAAGAAAATTCTGTTGGAATGAAGACAAAAATTTATACAATACTGCTATCAGCTCATTTCATTGAACAATGCCACCAACCTTTACTTAAGTACCTTTTCTTTATTTTTTTACGCATGTCATGTCTAATGACACAACCAAGTGGTGTTCAACCAATAGCAGTGTTCATTAGTCACTTTGTGATATTTTACTGTAAATGTAAACATACTGCACTAACAATTAATACTATAATTTCTCCTACAGGTAATACAAGCTTCGTACCCATGGCTAATTGAGTCAATCCTTATGCATTGCCAATACTGTAGTGTACCATGTTTACTTGTTCTGGCCATCACAGGTTATTCTATTAATATGTTATTGGCTTTACTTTCAAGCAACTACCTTTTACAGTTTCCACAGCCAGAATTTATTCCTGAAGATTGTTCTTCCATTACTGCTAGCAGTTTAATGTTGCACTAACAACTCCAAGGGAAGGGATAAGATTAGGTATGCAGCAGCATTAATTAAGGTTAATTAATGATAAAATGGGGAAACCATGGAAACGCTTTTCAGGACTGCAGATCCTAGGATTCGACCCCATGCAAACTCACCATCACTCATCCCTGAAAATCTTTTACACACCAATATAAATCAGAGAGGAAGCCAACTGTTACCTAAATCATCACAAATAAATACCGGATATAGCTGCTGTGGGGTAATGATGTGATACAGAAGAATATCCATAACAACACTGATATAACAAGATACAGATATCCTAAATGGAATCCTCTCAAGATTTTGAACCCTACTACAACATGTCGCAGCATACAGAGTAAAGAACAACTCAACATTCACAGCGTCACTATAAAATTGCACACAAAGGTAAATAACACAGCAAAAACATAATTAAAATTACACACTACATATCGCAATTTCTTTCTGAAACTACCATCCACATTTCATCATTTCATCATCATCCTCATTCCACTAAATTTAGATATGCGATATATTGCCACTACCAGGGTGTGAAATCAGAAAGAAGTGGTGAGGGGTTGAGAAGGAACATAGGGCTTAACTACTAATTTTTTTTCAGGCACTAACTGGTAGGGGGGGGGGCGTACAAAATTCCCCTGTATTTTAATTACCCTCTCCATCCAGAAAAATGTAATTTTGAGACCTTTTTGTTCGAATTTTGCTGATATAACTGGAATGATAAACATTACATTATTCCAATCAGCTGAGAAATTTATGAGAGACTCGCTATCTTAAGAAAGGCCAGACGAGGCGCGAGTTTCCATGGTTTATTGCTTTTTCACTGGAACTTTCCTCTACCAGGGCTATGTGTTGACTAAACAAATTTGTCAGTTTGTACCCTGCTCAAGTGAATATTGACCTATTGATACCTATAGAAAACACACCCACTTCAAGAAGTACAGGAGTGGTGTAAACTCAAGCTACTTACAACAATGACAAGGGAGGATGGAATTGCCAGCGTGAAACATCAACAATAGGCTGCAGGTGCGGAGTTGCCACTGCTGCGATGTTTTATTTCTCAAGGTTTGGCAGTCATTTGAATTATTTCTGATGTTTTAATGAATATATGCCCAGTAAAAATCATTAATTCCAGTAATAATTCATGGGTTCTACATTTTCCTGTTTATTTTATAATGAAAGGTACACCCCGGGCAATTTTAGTGGGGGATGGGGGGGAGGACTTCCATTTCCCCGCCGCGATTTCGCACCCTGGCTACTACACACAAGGTGCAGGCACTTGCAACGCAAAGGCTGGGACTTTTCTAAAAAGCAAGCTAGTTATATGCGTATTCATTTATCATGCTTAATTAAAAATAAAATTTAACAAAATTACTAACATTAAATATTAAAATCATGTAGAATGCTGAAACTGAGAAATATTAGTTTTAACTTCTAATATTCTCAATTGAAATCTATACATTTAGCAAAATTGAATTATTGAATTTGAACATTACCGACAGTATGTTAGAGGTTGCGGACACAGTGTAAAATGACAGAAATCACAATTCCGCAATGAAGAAAATCCGTAACTCACTTAACGTAATAAGCTGTAGAATAGGCTAATACGCGCCATACATAACAACATACTAGCCACTTCGAAACAAAACCAGATATTTGAATGTTGTTTAATCACTTAAAACAAACTCTTGAAGAACAAATTTGATTTGTAACAGCAGTAGAACAGGCTGAATTTAGGAAAGGATGTATTACTAATGATAACTGCAGAGTAAGCGACACTTTTTCTTCTCTTGAAATGTGAATGGGCTTGTTATATCACCCAGTTTAATACGACTTGTAATAAATCACACTGAAACACTCATATATACCAAAATACACAACTGTGGGGAGAGTTGTAGTTTAACATATCCGTAATGTCTACAACTGTAGAATGGGACACTTACTGAAAAGAGCACTGGCAGCACTGGGTGCAATGTTACGCTATGTCTGGCTCAAAGAGAATGTTTAAGAGAGGTAGAGATGGGCACTATCGACTGATAACTATCGAACTAGTCGATAGTTGAAACTATCGTAACAGTCGACTACTTTAAAAAACAAGTCGACTGAATTCAGTCGCAGTCCCCGTCACGGATCTCTCCACGCTTTGCTCTCCCGTCAGCACAAAACAAGTCTTGTCTTGTCTTGTCTTGTCTAGGTTATTTGATGGGCTTCGCTAACACAAAACAAGTCGACTGAATTCAGTCGTACTCCCGTCACAGCGACGCGGAAGCGAATGGAACTATCGGTTTATGGTCATTTCGGATATGTAATACGTAATATGTTAACTTTATAGGTACATACTTAATGTGGCAATTTTCTCTTGTCGTTTATGTGCTCTTTATTTCGTTGCATTTTTGTTTATATTAATTACGTTATTCATAAATAAGGCATAACTATAAAAATCTGCATAACAATAATAATAATCTAGAAAATACAGTATTAGTGTGTTTGGCTAGTCTAATATATATCTTGATTGTGTACCGTACTACAGCAACAAATTTTACATATTATTATTGTTAGCACTGTTCGGGAATAGAGTCTCATCGTTGTCTTTCTACGTTTGACTGTCCATTTAGCACCAAGAAAGAACATTCCTATGATGCTTATTCGTATTGAGGGCATCTCCCTATTTATTAGCGCCGTGTACGGACGAGTGCGTAAATCGGATTTTAATCTGCGCAACTGTGAATTCCTCGATAGTGTGATTATAAAAGTCTGGCATTGGGGTATGCTCCCAAGGTACAGTACTATTATGGCGTTTGCCAGGAATGAATGTAGAAAACCCCATGGAAAACTGCATTAAGGATATGTTATCCGCTGTCAGTGAATGGAATACGGACCTGGGATATCTAGGTGGTGCAGCTTCTTATTCCTAATGTGGAATGGTGTGGACTCCTCGGCTGCGAACGTGGGTCCCTTTGAATAAATAAATAAATACTTTTGTTCGACTGAAAACATTCGACTATTCAGTCGATACTTTAAAGGGACTATCGCCCGACTAGTCGATAGTGGTTTTAAGTTGATAGTGCCCATCTCTAAAGAGAGGAGTCTCTCCGGGTGAAAAAAAGAAAAAAGAACACGAAAGCAAGTCCATAGGTCTTAACGTATGTGGACAGCCATGGAAGGACGGATCAACTGGCTGAACTTTACGATCCAATTCTTCGTACACTAACGGAAATAAAATCTTACGGTTTTTATAATATATACATGCATTATCATTATAGTCCGCTATGTCTTTCAGCGTTCAATCTGAAAGCCTCTGTGAGTTTACCAAAATGGCACATCACGAAAATCCTCTATTTGCAACTAGTGCCGTGGCCTCATTTAGTTCTATACCTCGTATCTTTCAATCGTTAGAAACTGAGTCAACCCATTGTCATCTTGATCCCCATCTACTCCTCTTACCCTCCGTAATATAGACTTTTATTCTCGTAGGTAACCTATCCTCCTCCATTCGTCGCACATCTCCCGCCACCGAAGATGGTTTACGCGTACAGCTTCATCCATCGAGTTCATTCCTAACTTAGCCTTTACCTGCTTGTTCCGAGTACTCTCCTTCCATTGTTCCCACCTATTTGTAAAAGCAATAATTCTCGCTACTTTCATGTCTGTTACTTCCAACTCATGAATAAGATATCCTGAAACAACACGGCTTCCGCTCTCGTGAAACAAAGATGGTCTGGAAACACACCGATGTAAAGACAGTTTCGTCCGGGGGCTGACGTCCTTCTTACACAACACTCTTTATCGCAACTGCCAGCTCACTGCATTAGCTTTAATACACCAAATACAGTGGAGACGATACGCGACACTCTGTGAGATATCGAGGGACAGCGATTTGAGCTCCCTCTAGCGGGGTGACCTGAAATTTACTGAATCTGTCATAAGAGCACGTGTATTTGTTTGTGATGTTTTTGGCGTCATTTATGCGTTTGCATTAAGTTGACATAAGTAAGTAGTAGCATGTGTCATTCCTTTCTATCTCCTCTCAATATGAGTTGAAAGATATCTGCTGTGTTTGGCTGCAATAACCATGAAGTGCAGAAGGATTCGCGGTCTTTCTTCCGTTTCCCTCGTGACAAGAAAATGTAAGTAAATATTGTGTTTGCATATATATTTTTCCGGTTACAAAGAGATTTTTATAGTACTTCCTAAACTTGTGACCTGCGCGACCCACATTTGAATTGGCTAAAAAAATATAATAAGCTAATTTTATTATATAGTGCAGCAGTTAATCTTCAATACCGATGTGTTGTTGTAAGTGTGATCTGTGGGTTTCATTTAATTCAGGAAAATACATATGTATATGCGTGTGGCTAGTTGTGTTCCAAGTTAACCCATTTGGAATGCCGTAATGCGTTGTGAAGCACTGAAGAAAATATGCGTGATTTATGAAATGTACATATTTTTGAAACAATATGATGATGCAAATTTGATTTACACTAATGAAATGGCATTGTGGCAAGTCTTGCTTATAGGGAAAATTTGAATGTTTTTGAGGCTAAATTTATAGATTTTCTTTCTGTTAGTAGGCTTCAAGTTAAAAGGAAAATTCTCCAGCTCTTAAATGTAAATTAATTGAATCATGTGGGTGAGGAATGTGCCGATATTTTTGTTGACAAGCGTTTTAATGTGATCATACAATGCTTTGAAATGAGATAAACGACAAATATAGCCGTGAACGTTCAGGCAGGTATGCTAATGCTAAAAAGTAATGCATAAATAAAAGATCAAGCCCTTTCACAGCAGTCCATTTCACATCTTGATTATATGTCTAATTTCAGTCTTTATGTAATAACCTATTAAATAATTCTTCATTCATTTATCCAGAATTGCTTTAGCAACTTTGACGTTAATATCTTAGTAACACTTTCTTTCAGGACTTAATTTATTTGTCCATTTCGTATACACATTTCCATTGATATTTGAATTAAGTGTGAATTTTCAGGTCACGCCACTAGTAGCGCCACTTGCGACTTGTCTCCCATTTAAACAAGGCTAAATCCGGAAGTGTCGCGTAATGCCTCTGCTGTATTTGACTATACCTTGATTCAATCTCACTTACTATATTACCATCCAGGGGGAATAATAATAACAATAAGTTAATTTATTATTTTACCACCTAATCAATACAATAAGTCTTGTCTTTGATGATATTCATTGACATGTAATCCTGGGAGAACACATAACAAAAATACTTAAACTTATCTACCTTTTCCAGCTTTGTATCACCAATCTGACATTCAATTCTGTTGACTTGCTTACCTACCGACATCAATTTAATCTTTGAGAGACTAATTGTTATTCCATACTCATTGCACCTATTTTCAAGATCCAAGACATTAGACTTCAGGCTTTCGGCACAATCTGCCATTAAGACGAAGTCGTCAGCAGTGGCCAGACTGCTTACTATATTTCCACCTAACTGAATCACTCCCTGCCAAATTATACCTTTCATCAGATGATCCACGTAAACTACGAAGAGCAAAGGTGAAAGATTACAGCCTTGTCTAATCCCTGTAAGTATCCTGAACCAAAAACTCATTCTATCATCAATTCTCACTGCAGCCCAATTGTCATCATGAATACCTTTGATTAATTTTAATAATCTACCCTTAATATCATACCCCCTCCCCCCAGTATGGTGAAGAACACTTCCCCCGGTACCCTGTCATATGCTTTCTCTAGATCTACGAAACATAAACACAACTATCTATTCATATCGTAGCATTTTACATTTACCTGGTGCGTACTGAACATCGGATCTTGACAGCCCCTCCGTGCTCTGTAACGACACTGGTTTTCATCCAACTTCCTCTCAACCACTGATCGCACCCTCCCTTCCAATATGCCAGTGAATACTTTGCCTGGCATACTAATCAATGAAATACCTCGATAGTTGTTGCAATCCTTCCTGTTCCCTTGGTTTTAGATAGGTGTAATTACTGCTTTTGATCAATCTGAAGGTACCTTACCAACACTCCTTTCTAATCTTACTACTCTATGAAGCCATTTAATCCCTGCATTCCCACTATACTTCACCATTGTGTCGAACCAAGCCTGCCTTGGTGGTGCACTTCCTTTATTCCTACTTCTCCTTGACTGTCGTTGTCGCCATTAGCGATAACATTACCCGAATGTGGCGTGAAACTTATAGTTTCTCATTGAAGATGGCGCTCTTGCCATCTGTTTTTATACACAGTCTCTTTGACACAGTCTGTCTCTCGCTCTCCGAGTGTTAAGTTGGTCTACTCGCGATGCCAACAATGGTCGGATCAAACGTGATAAGCAGACTGGAACTTAATATGTGCTTCTTGATCTGCGAATTGCTATTATCGTGGATTTACTTGTTTCAAGGCTCGGCTCTCCGCTTGAAGTTATTATTTTGATTGAGGTATATATTTCGAGATTCCTGATTGCTGCTCCCAGGTATTGATTCATTTTATTTCATTTTCATCCCAGTTACAAAAACTGTTCTGTGTGATTGTATTTCGGTAGTCTTTTATCACCTGTCTTTGCAGGCTCTTAATTACTTCATTTTATGTGTGTGGTTTAATTTTTTCTTTCTTTGTGTGCACACGCGTGGGAACGGAGAGTGGTATTTACCTATCTGTTTGTTTGGGCCTGTGTGTGTTTGTGGGTTTTGAGACCATGCATTTTTGTTTACTCATCATTTGAAATCATGGCTGAGCATTGGTGTATTGTGTGATTTGACGCTACGGAATTTAATCCATGTTTGTCCACGTGAGGCAATTTGGATGTCCCGTGTAGCGGGTCGACGAGTGTTGTGATTGCTACGATTATATTTGGATCAGCCTTGCCTATATTTTGCGGCGGTCCAGCATTGTATCTGCGGTGTTCTAACCATGCTCGTGAGCCCATGATATTCTTCGCTATTCTGTGCGATAGTATACGTCGCGTGCCTTTACACTCCGGCCTGATCTGGGTCGATTTTATATTGGGTCTCTCTTCTTGTTCATACGTGTGTGTGTGTGTGTGTGTGTGTGTGTGTGTGTGTGCGAGCCTGTGCTGTCTGCTTGTGTACGGTCTATAGTACTCTTCGTATCTCGTAATTTCAATTTTAATTTTTCTTTATTTTATTTTACTTTCGTTTTAGTTGGCCGATTTGGGCCATGTGTAGTGTGCTATTTTATATTTCTAAGCCGTTATTTGGTCCATTGTCGGCGATTAGTTTTTGTTTTTGTAACTGTGGCAACACCTTCTTCTCCTTCGCTTCTGCTCCTTTTGGGAGGCTGTGCTTAGCTTTTGTTAGGACGCGCTGGCATCGAATGGACACTCGCTTGGAGCGCGGATGCAAACTGTGATATGTGCGCGGCCCGTATTACCGCGACTTATTATTCCTTTAGTGGTTCCATTTTCTGATTCCTTCGATGATGTGTTTCACGTCACATTATTTTTCTCAAACGAATTTGTAAATTCTATGTAGTCATACGTAGGTGTGTTGTGCGATTGTGTGTACTGTCGGCGTGTTACACGAAACTTACTATGTCATTGGACGGGATACTGCTTGATGTTTCAATTTTCTACAGTTATGTAAGTAACTTTTAATGCAGCCTCACATTTCTGTTTTCATTCTAATATTATGTGTGTTTATAATAAACCCAAGTTTCCTTGATCCATTCTTTTATTCATGGGGGTTACGGGTTCATGCCTTTCTGTCCTTTCGCTCCCGTTTGTCTACGCACGGATCCAGCTCCGAGCTGTTTTAGCTCGTTCCAGTCCATCCACGGCAATTTACGAAGAGAGGTAAGCGAGGTAAGTATCTGCGCGCATATGTCGTGTACTGTGTTGATGTGAAACGGTAGCAGGGTATAGGGGTGGTGGAAGTGTCACAATTCATCTCAGCGATCCTCAAAACTATGGATTAGACACAGATATCGGTCGTGTTCGTTTAATGTTAACATTTCAGCTCTACTTTAGACGCTAGGGTCCTCTTACCCCAAAGGTATTTTTTCAGACAGTATGTCCATTTTTGGTCGAGAATTATGTTGCATTATACACATATACATACATTATCTCGGTCATTTTGGAAATTTTGTTTTTCACTTCTTCTCTCCGCTATGCCAAAAGAGGCAGAACTTGGACTTCTAAAAAATTCGGAGCGTTACTTTTCATCTCAGCGACCCCGAAAAGATTGGATTCGACACTATTTTCGATTATTTCTACATCTCACCCCCTCGTGGGTGTGCCAGCATTGTCATACCTCCACGCACTTTGTCTCCTGATAATAAGTATAAGTGACTAAGTTTGTTTGAAATCGCTCCCGTAGTCCCGGAAAGTATGGATTCAACACTCATATTGTTATATTTCGTCCCCTTGTCTAAGTATCTTTTTCTAGATAGTAGGTAATATTTGTACCAAGTTCAGCTGACAATTATATTGGAACGTACACACAAACATCCTTAAACTCGGTCATTTGGATATTTTCTTTTCTTCACTACTTCTCACCCGCCTGCCAATTGGGGATCAATTTGGACTTAAACGACAACCGGAGTGTCACTATTCATTTCAGCGACCCCGAGAACAATTTTGATGTGACCCCATTTTCGATTATTTTTATATCCCACCCTTTCCAGCCCCTACCCCTGGGGGTGCTAATTTGTCATAACCCCACGCAATTTATCACCTGGTAGTAACTCATAAGTGTACCAGCTTTTTTTAATCGCTCCAGTAGTCCGGAAAAGTATTATTGTTCGCTTTTAGTTACGTATATAAATCACCCCTCCTCTAGAGGTTCCAGGGGTGTCTTACCGTAAACAGTACTTTCTCCAGATAGTAATTCATACTTGAATCAATTTTGGTTGATAGCTACACTGTAACATACATAGGCTACGGAACATCCATTACTTCAGTCATTTTTGAAAATTTCTCTTTTACCCCTTATGCCCCTATGCCAAAGGGGGATTAAATATGATTTATAAAAAAATCCGGAGTGTCATTATTAATCTCAGGAACCCCGAAATTATGGATTCGAAACTATTTTCGTTTATTTTTACTTAACACTTCCCCCGCGCCCCAAACCCCAAAGGGGACTGAACTTGGACTTATAAAATATTCGGAGTGAGACGAATTATCTCAGTGCCTACGAAAACTACCGATTCGACACTATTTTAGATGACTTTGTATATCACTCTCCCCTCTTCCACCACCTTGAAGGGGGTGAACTTGGCTTTTAAAAAATCCGGAGTATGACTATTCACCTCAGTGACGCCAAAACCTATGGATTCGACAATATTTTCGATCATGTTTATATCGCACTCCCCCATAATCCCCACCATATAGGGGGATGAACATGGACTCATAAAAAATTCGGAGTGCCACAATTCACCTCAGCGACCCCGAAAACTATGGAATTCGATACTATTTTCGATTAATATTTATATCTCAAATCCCCTCATCCCCCATCATAAAGGGGCCTGAATTTGGACTTTAAAAAGTCGGAGTGCCACTAATCATCTGAGCAACCACGAAAACTGTGGATTCTACACTATTTTCGGTTATTTTTGTATAGCTATCCTCCCTCGTCCCCCCCCGCCCCCGAAGGGGCTGAACTTGGTTTAAAAAATTCTGGTATGTCACTTTTCATATCAGCGACCCCGACAAGTATGGATTCGACAATACTTTCGATGATTTTTACATCTCTCCCCCTCTCCACCACCACCCGTAAGGATGCCTGGGGTGTCTTACCCCCAAATGATTTTTCTCATGATACTAAAAATCCGGAGTGTCGCTATTCATCTCAGCGACACAGAAAAATATGGATTCAACACTACTTTCAAATATTTTTATATCTCACCCCCCTCGCCCCACCGCCCCTAATGTGTACCTGGGATGTCTTAACCCCACGTGGTTTGTCTCATTACACTAAAAAACCGGAGTGCCGCTATTCATCTCAGCTACCCCGAAAAATGTGGATTCGTCACTATTTTCGACTATCTTTATATACCACTCCTCCCTCGCCCCTACCCAAAGGGGGCTGACCTTGGAATTTAAAAAAATCCGGAGTCTCACTATTCATCTCAGCCACCCCAAAATGTATGGATTCGACACAGTTTTCGATTATTTTTTATATAATTCCCCCATCGTTCCCCCACCCAGAACGGGGCAAAACTTGGACATATTCACACCAGGCAAATGCTGGGGCTGTACCTTAATTAAGGCCACGGCCGCTTCCCTCCAATTCCTAGGCCTTTCATCTTCCATCGTCGCCAAAGACCTATCTGTGTCGGTGCGACGTAAAGCTAATAGCAAGAAAAAAATTGGACATTAAAAATTTTCGGAGTGTCACTATTCATCTCAGCGACTGCGAAAAGTATGGATTCAACACTACCTTCGATGATTTTTATATCTCACCCCCTCGCCCCCTACCCCTAATGGTAGCTGGAGTGTCTAACCCCCACGTGGTTTGTCTCATGATACTAAAAATTCGGAGTGCCGCTATTCATCTCAGTGACCCCGAAAAATGTGGATTCGACATTATTTTCGACTATTTTTATGTATCATTCCCCCCTCGCCCCAACCCCAAAGGAGCTGAATTTGGACTTATAAAATATCCGGAGTCTCACTATTCATCTCAGCGACCCCTAAAACTATGGATTTGACACTATTTTTGATTATTTTTATATCACTCCCCCATCGCCCCCACCCCGAAGGGGGCTAAACTTGGACATTAAAAAATTCTGGAGTGTCACTATTCATCTCAGCGACCACGAAAAGTATGAATTTAACACTATTTTCGAATATTTTATAAGTCATTCCCTCGCCCCCCCCCCACCCTAAGGGTACTTCGGATGTCCTACCCCCACGCGGTTTGTCAAATAAATCCGGAGTGTCACTATTCATCTCAGCGAGCCCTAAAACTATGGATTTGACACTATTTTTGATTATTTTTATATCACTCCCCCATAAAAGGATGGATTCTGATACTAAGTCATAAGTGTACCAAGTTTGGTCTAAATCGCTCCAGTGGTTTAGGAGGAGATATAATACATACATACATACATACATACATACATACATACATACATACATACATACATACATACATTACAACGAAATGTATATATATATAGATGTATCCTATTTATGACATAGTGTGCATTTTATTATAAACACAATTTTCACGTTGGAGAAACGAAGATCAGAATGAAGTTCTACGTTTTGATCGCCCTACTGAATCACTGCAAATTTGTGCTACAAGAGAAGTGAAACATTCCGGTAAATCTTACAATCTTAGTTTCAAACGATCGTTGTTTAAGGAATTTCCATGGTTGTGCTCCTCTCCAGTTCTACAGAAGTTATTTTGTTGGGCCTGCTTGCCTTTTATCAATAAAAATAACGTTTGGAATAAAGAAGGATTTTGAGCCCTTTTGAACATAACACGTTTTTTACATAAGCACTCAGACTCTGCATAACATAAAATACGGCAGCTAGATTTCAAGACATTGGAAACAAACCAAAATACGATCTCCGATGTCCTGAAGGAAAATGTCAGACTGTATATTGTAATTGTACAGTTCAGTGAAAATGTACATTTAAATAGGCTTTTCCTTCTGTTGGTAATTGATGCAGTGTTCTATTTAAGTAAGCAAGAACTAGCTTTTCGTGGACATGACGAAACATTACATTCAGTAAATCGTGGTCACGTGCTGGATCCTCCGCCAGTCACAGGTACGAGTACAAAACAACCAAAAACAACACGTAGTTCCTAAATCTTGTCCTCCTCTGTGGTGTAGTGGTTAGTGTGATTATCTGTGATTAGCTGCCACCCCGGAGGCCCGGATTCGATTCCCGGCTCTGCCACGAAATTTGAAAAGTGGTACGAGAGCTGGAACGGGGTCCAGTCAGCCTCGGGAGATCAACTGAGTAGAGGTGGGCTCGATTCCCACCTCATCCATCCTGGAAGTGGTTTTCCGTGGTTTCCCACTTCTCCTCCAGGCAAATGCCGCGATGGTAGCTAACTTAAGGCCACGGCCGCTTCCTTCCCTCTTCCTTGTCTATCCCTTCCAATCTTCCCATCCCCCACCAAGGCCCCTGTTCAGCATAGCAGGTGAGGCCGCCTGGCTGAGGTACTGGTCATCCCCCAGTTGTATCCCCCGACCCAGATTCTGAAGCTTCAGGACACTGTCCTTGAGGCGGTAGAGGTGGAATCCCTCGCTGAGTCCGAGGGAAAAACTAACCCTAAATCTGTCGCTCGAAACCGAACGGGTAATAGCTCTTCACCATACTTTACAGCCACGAGCCGCCACTGATACTGTGCATCATATATTTACCATACTCTACGTCGTGCATTTGCTCATTAAATATTCCACGAACCTCATACTTTATCTTTATCAGAACGTCGAACATTTTAGTCAGTGAACTGGAAGCGTGGTTCATGTTCCACCACGCCATCGCGAAGCACTGTTTCACTTGCATTCCGAGACGGAAGTGCGCCGTATGTCGACACACTGCTTCCAAGAAATGAGCTGTGTCCTATGAATGTTTCGAAACATTCAGCAGTGACAGTTAGGCCATGTCTATTTCTAAAACAGTGTTTAAGCCACACGAGGCGGAATAATTCAGGCTTATCGCATTCTACGATGTACAGATATATTCACAATATAGAACTAGCAATGATTCATCCTCTTATTCTTCTACAACATCCTCATCGGATGGCGGCTGTCATCCAGGCGATCTGATTCTTGTTCTCAGCAAGTCAGAAAAGCGTGGGGGTACCAAGTCCATACCATTCTCATGGAGTCCATAGCCAAGATTTACTACTTCTTCCCCTTCACCTCTTCCCTTAAAGTGTATCTTTAGGATAAACTCAAGGAGGTAATTTACTTATTTGTGTCAGGCGCATTACTCAGTAAAAGTTACAAGAAAGATGATACACATTACAGTGGTGGTGCCTAGTGCCAGATACGAGCACTAGTATCAACACTAGTCTGATTAAAGACTTCCACGTCGTACCAGACTCTTCGCATTCACGGAGCAACTTCTATTCAAGTTTCACAAGTTCCAGGTGATATGGATGAGCAGCCCCACCTAATCATGTCAAAGCATTGTGAGAAAGGACTTTTCCCTCGGTGTTGGTGCATTGATACTTGCAAAGAGTGACATCAGATACTCAGGTGTATCAATGAGTTCCAGTACTTTTCCCAATCACTTCACCTGCAACTTTAAAGATGCTTCTTTATTCCTCACGTGAAAAGCACGTGTCTGGGTGTTTGATGGATTTGGTTTGAAATTATTATTCTCTAAACGTATAAAGCGCTACACTAGCTCATAATTTCGAATGCCATGACCAAAGTACTCTACTTCCTGATATTGTACACGAATACTGTAGCCCCACATCTCGAAGGATGGTGTTCAGACCTCATACAGGACATACACAACACCGAAGTAAACAGGGGCGAAGAAAATGAAGTCCCTGTGAAAGAGGATTTAAATCATTCTCTTGAAAGCAGTTCTTGGAACCTAGATTCGACAGGGCTGCTCACGCTGTGATCAACTACGCAGGTGAGAGACCTAAAGCGCTGGACTTGCTTCAGTGATGTGCCAGCTACGCCAAGTTCATAGGTTGAATTACATGTTTTCTTACGATCATTAAATTAGTCTTTTTCGTATTTAAACGCAGAACTGTGTTTGACCACACAGTTCGCTAATATCTGTGGACCTTGAGCACTTACTGCAAACAGAAAAGTATCATCTGCATACGGCAGATTATTTATTACGATTCCATTAACAATGCTGATATCCTGTTTTCCTTGCAGTGCTACAGAGAAAACACCCTTTCACAGCAGTTATTGAAGAGGAGTTGAGTTATAACACAGCCTTGCCTCATCCCTTGCTTTATTTCAATATCACAGGTGTTAGTGTTATCAACCTTAACAGATGAGGACTGATTTTAATACAGGTTGCCAATGGTTCGTTTGTCTTTTCTATCCAGACAAATATCATATAGTATAGTCAATTTACCACGTAAACGAAAACGTTTGAGGACAACTGGGAATAAAGCAACATCAAAATGAATGAGTCTGTTCTGCAAGGAAACATCCTGCCTTTCATGAACAGTGATAACTTGATCGTGACCAACGTTTTCTAGTTTAATGTGGAATCCGAACCAGAGGATGTCTTCTTCAGCTCTTAACTCCCATATTCCGTGGCCGCAACTCCAAACGCAGCCAGCTCAGCGACAATGATACTAGGCTATCATGCCCCCTGATCTTTATCGTCAGATTAAGTCAGCAATATTCTTATGATAGGAACATCGGTCCTGATCGAAATGGACCTGTACTTAACGTCGAACTTCGATGCCATCATCCAAGGTACCATTTGGATTGTCCACTGACAGAGAACACTAGCAAGTGAGATGTGGAGCCACAGACAAGAGATTAAAAGAATTTAGAGTTTTGGGTAAATGTGTTGTAAGGAAGACATTTTAATATGTCCTTGGTGATGCGGGTCGTCACTTCACCACTGCCCGCTCCTAATGCTAGAGAGCTTCCTGAACTCTTTGAGACTGTCGTTTAGTCTTTCAAGGACGGTATCTTCGCTGTATGCCGTGGTCAAATTGCGTTAGTAGCTGCCAATGTTTCGCCGGAAACTGAGCAAGGCATTCTCAGGAATCCACTCTGTATGAAGGTCTGTAGTGGCATCCAGTAAATGGAAGAGCAATCAGAAGCGGCAAGAAATTTCTCTGAAAGGAAACATAAAACACTTTGTTGGTGTAGCTCTGAAGATGTAGCAAAATGAAACTGCCGTGAAAGTGCGAATCTGGCAACGCTTGTGGCCGTCGAGTGGAATGGGCGTGTTCCTACAAGCTGTGGCTCAGCTTACCTCACTTGTCCGTTATGTATAACACAGGAAGAACTGTTTAAAACTCGGCCATGTGTAGATATTTCAAACTGCACTGAACATACAACAGCCACACCCAGAAATCTCCTGAGCTGTATAGTGATTAACTTCCTCATGACGGAACTACAACGTGTGTACCAATCAGCCAAGTCTACTCCAAGAATTCGATGTAAAAATAAATTAAAAGTTAAAAAATTCTTCCTCTGACCAGAATTCAAATCTTGATTGTGAATAATGAATGGATAAAACGAATGTAAGATTATCAGCGGATATAAATCACAATACTCAAAATTAAAAATTCCAAAATCAATCCTCAGACTAGTATTAAAAAGCACGACGATGAACAGCGATTATGAACATAAAACAATCAGCGGAAGGGATACGCAATGGCCCACATTATAACAATGGTATGTACTGACCACGGGGCTGCTTCCAAAGCACAACCCTGAATCAATGAATTTTTTTGTCTAAAGAGGTAAAATCCCGGTCAACGGCCCCTCATAAGTATACGTATTGCTAGTAAAGCAGAACCAAGATATTTCTCACGTAGCGGTACTAATTATAAGTAACGTAGACTCACGGTGTTTTTAAGCATAAGGGCGCAACCCAGAGGCAACGCAAACCAATGGCTTCCCCAGATAAGGGTACGAATCTCAGGGACCCGTGCTATCCCGTGGTGTTCCTCACATAGTGGGTACTAATGACAGGTACCAGTATTATCCCGCGGTGTTCCTCGCATAAGGGTACAAATCTCAGGGACCGGTAAAATCCCACGGTGTTTCGCACATAGTGAGTACTAATCACAGTGACCCGTACTATCCAGTAGTGTTCTCACATAGCGGGTACTAATCACAGTAACCCGTACTATTCCGCGGTGTTCCTCACATTGTGGGTACTATTGACAGTAACCCGTACTATCTAGTGGTGTCCCTCACATTGTGGGTATTAATCACAGTCACCCGTATTATCCAGTGGTGTTCCTCACATAATGGGTACTAATCACTGGACCCGTACTATCCCGTGGTGTTCCTCACATAGTGGGTACTAGTCACAGAGACCCGTACTATCGCGTGGTATTCCCCGCATAAGGGCACAAATCTCAGGGACCCGTAAAATCCCGCAGTGTTTCGTATATAGTGAGTACTAATCACAATGACCCGTACTACACCGTGGTGCTAATCACACAGTGGTACTAATCACAGTGACCCGTACTATCCCGCGGTGTTCTTCACATTGTGGATAATATTGACTGTCACCCGTACTATCCAGTGGTGTTCCTCACATAATGGGTACTAATCACTGTACCCGTACTATCCCGTGGTGATCGTCACATAATGGGTACTAATCACGGGACGCGTACTATCCAGTGGTGTTCCTCACATAATGGGTATTAATCACAGTCACCCGTACTATCCAGTGGTGTTCCTCACATTGTGGATAATATTGACTGTCACCCGTACTATCCAGTGGTGTTCCTCACATTGTGAATAATATTGACTGTCACCCGTACTATCCCGCGGTGTTCCTCACATTGCGGATAATATTGACTGTCACCCGTACTATCCAGTGGTGTTCCTCACATAATGGGTATTAATCACAGTCACCCGTACTATCCAGTGGTGTTCCTCACATTGTGGATAATATTGACTGTCACCCGTACTATCCAGTGGTGTTCCTCACATAATGGGTATTAATCACAGTCACCCGTACTATCCAGTGGTGTTCCTCACATAATGGGTATTAATCACAGTCACCCGTACTATCCAGTGGTGTTCCTCACATAATGGGTATTAATCACAGTCACCCGTACTATCCAGTAGTGATCGTCACATAATGGGTATTAATCACAGTCACCCGTACTATCCAGTAGTGATCGTCACATAATGGGTATTAATCACAGTCACCCGTACTATCCAGTAGTGATCGTCACATAATGGGTACTAATCACGGGACGCGTACTATCCAGTGGTGTTCCTCACATAATGGGTATTAATCACAGTCACCCGTACTATCCAGTGGTGTTCCTCACATTGTGGATAATATTGACTGTCACCCGTACTATCCAGTGGTGTTCCTCACATAGTGAGAATTAATGACAAGCAAACCCCAGACCACCGAGCTCGATAGCTGTAGTCGCTTAAGTGCGGCCAGTATCCAGTATTCGGGAGATAGTAGGTTAGAACCCCACTGTCGGCAGCCCTGAGAATGGTTTCCCGTGGTTTCCCATTTTCACACCAGGCAAATGCTGGGGCTGTACCTTAATTAAGGCCACGGCCGCTTCCTTCCCTCTCCTAGCCCTTTCCTGTCCCATCGACGCCGTAAGACCTATCTGTGTCGGTGCGACGTAAAACAACTTGCAAAAAAATCCCAGACGCGTGAAGTTCCAGGGAACGAAAACCCATGGTGTTCCTCACATGGGGGTACTAATCACAGGGACCTGAACTATCCCGTGGTGTTCCTCACATAAAGGGTACTAGTCGCAGTCACCCGTACTATCCAGTGGTGCTGCTCACATAATGGGTACTAGTCGCAGTCACCCGTACTATCCAGTGGTGCTGCTCACATAATGGGTACTAGTCGCAGTCACCCGTACTATCCAGTGGTGTTGCTCACATAATGGGTACTAATCAAGGGACCCGTACTATCCCGTGGTGTTCCTAACTTAGTGGTACTAATCACAGAGACCCGTACTATCGCGTGGTGTTCCTCACATAGTGGTAACTAATGACAGGCAAAACCCAGACCTGCGAAGTCCCTCGGAACGCAAACCCATGGTGTTTCCCACGTGGTGGTACTAATCATAGGGACCTGTACTATCCCGTGGTGTTCGTCATAGTGGGGACTAATCGCAGGTAAAACCCAGACCAGCAAAGTTCCTCGGAACGCAAACCCATGGTGTTTCTCACATGGTGGTACTAATCACAGGGACCTGTACTATACCGTGGTGTTCGTCATAGTGGGGACTAATCGCAGGTAAAACCCAGACCCGCGATGTTACTCGGAACGCAAACCCATGGTGTTTCTCACGTGGTGGTATTAATCACAGGGACCTGTACTATACCGGGGTGTTCCTCACAGAATGGGTATTAATCAAAGGAGCACGTACTATCTCGTGGTGTTTCTCATATAGTTGTACATGTCTCAGAGACCCGTACTGTACCGTGGTGTTCCTCACATAGTTCTACAACTCGCAGTGACCCGTACTATACCGCAGTGTTCCTCACATAGTGGTACCAATCACAGGGGTCCATACAATCCCGTGGTGTTCCTGACATACTGTTACACATCTCAGCGACCCGTACTATCCCGTTGTGTTCGTCGGAAGGCGGACCCATGGTGTTCCTCACTTAGTTGTAGAAATCTCAGGGACCCGTACTATCCTGTGGTGTTCCTCGGAACGGAGACCCATGACGTCCACAAACAGATGCTGAAACAAACGAGCGAGATTAGCCTCTTTTTATCTCCCTGGGATTCCCCAACCGAATGCGGGCAAAGGGATAGCCTCCATCATAATGATGCGTACTATACACTGGCACATTAAACCAACAGTCATCCCCCAACAAACCCATGCTATTCCTCTGTTTGTGGTACTAATCACAAGGATGATGGATCAAAACACAGACAATGTTGTTCAAAATTCAGCATCACTTGGTGTCGTCTCCCACCCACAGGTGTTTTTGTGTTTGTTCCGCGAGAGCTATTTAATTCGCTCATGTCGGCCGGAAAACCAGGTAGAACCCCCTACTCGCCACCTGGGACGGAGCACGTGGAAGTCACATCTCTCCCCGCTGCTACGACAGCCTAGCAGGTTCGTGGTTAATCTGATGTTATCTAATGTCGTCCACCCATCCTGGCTCACCGCTCTTACAACTGTCAATGGCTGCCATGCAGAAAAGCCGCATAACATGACTATACTCTATTTCTTCATTTTTAAGTCTGATGGTGAGGTTGTGCTGTTGTGCCCCGACTTGCCTTATGTACCGGCGATCCACATTACACTACCATCCGCCGGACTTGTTTTCCACAGAGTGACCGTCAATTTGAACAATCAGCTGACTCTCCCGCTCACCTGACGTCACTGTAATGTCTGACACATTCCAGAATGAACTGTCGATTATATAAATACGCCTCACACCGCACTGGACAGAGCTGGTTCTCTAGTCCCTTCGACTGCTGCTGTTTTGGTTTCAGATGAGGCATAGAGATCAATTCATGTAAAACATCGTGTATTCATATTTCAAAACAATGACGGACTTAGGAGAGAAATGGAATGCTAGAGATCCTTGGACTTACACGCTTTACCGTATTTTTGAACTACTTCACTCTTCAAGGAAATTTTATCTCCATGTGCCTGCCGTTAATCTTATTGGAACTCTCTTCGCGCCAGTCGTTTCTCTCGGTTCCCTCATCCCCGTCCTGCCTCGACCCCTCATCTTCTTTGAAACTTTGTACGATTGTAGGGTATTCGGTATTTAAAATTTCGACCTGACTTGTAATGAACTTAACTATCGCTCGATAAATCTCACTGTTGATTCTTTTGAATTGTGTTACTCATTCAGTTAAATTTATATCACTTGTTGACGAATTCGCATAAGAGTTTCCACGTCTATGCATCTGTATTAACTATATAATGTTTTAAAACTAAACACGCACCATACACTGTCAATATTTGTCCCAGTATCCATCGAATTATATTTGTTATGCTTTGTACCCGCTGGTCGGTTGTGTACACACACGTATATCTATTCTAGTGAAAGGTTGTTGTTATGATTATTACAATTATCTTTCCATTTGATTGTATATCTTGTTACCATCCTTTACGTCCCGGATCCCTCTGGGCTATAATCCACTGCGCACAAAGTGTTTAATTATTATTAATATTATCAGCAATGTTAAACTTGTACTCTGTCACTGAGCAGTAGCTTCCGGATAACATACGGTCACCACGTGGTGCCAGAATAGCAATATAACCTAGTAACAATAAGTGATAACGTTCTAACAGTTTATAAGAACATGAAAAGGAATAACAACTACGAAATGTAACATGGTAGCAGAAATTCACTAAATCAAAACTCATTTCTTTGCTTCGCTCTAAGTTCCATCGTACTTAACCTCACATTACCTTATGAAATATTTTAAATGAATCACTTTTCCGACGACTTTTTCAATCTTTTGACGTTAATAACACTCAACCCCCGCAATGACCTCAAGTTCAATCGTTACCTAACCTCATATTAATCGATCATAATTCCCCTATTCGTCATGAGTTAAATACTTCCTCCACCTATGACTACTATCGCTAATCTATTTTGCACTTTCTGATCGCCAGTCATTCGTTTCTCTTCGGCTTCTTTTTCCCTTTTTCATATTTTCGACTGTTAGCTATAATCTCAACCTTGATAAACTGATACATTTCCTTATAAATTTTCCATAGTTACTTACAGTCATTGTATCTATTTGCACCTCCTTATTTTGTGTTTGTTACCTTTGACTCGAGGTTCGACGATTATTTAATTGGGCAGTAATAATAATAATAATAATAATAATAATAATAATAATAATAATAATAATAATAATAATAATAATAATAATAATAATAATAATAATAATAATAATAATAATAATAATAATAATAATCGTATGGCCTCATCTACCATGTGAAGACATTTCAATTTGACGTCATCTGGTTGCCTGCTCGTCGATTTCGACGTTCCGTTTTACGCTAGGTCCACTAGATGGCAGACCGAGTAAACCGAAACTCTCTTGGGCGTCTATGGCTGAGATTTAATGAATTTTGTCGGGTAAACACCAAATGTGTCACCAGAGATCTTTTACATGCCGACATCGTACGACATGGAATATCTAATGGACTTTTTCCGCCCTTCAAAAGTCCGACTACCTCTGCCGGGTTTGGGATCCGGACGCCGACAGAGGCAGTGATTTCCGGTTCTTGTATATTAAGAGTGATGGCGTGCTCTTCAAACGTTTAATCGTAAGTTTAGTTTTAGGTCCGAATATCCTCAACATCGAGTAAAAGCTTTCTAAAATTGTTTAACCCTTTGTTCGCACATAGTGATTCGTTATTTTTTCATCTTGAGCTTTCTCCAACTTCTCGATTTCTCTTTTCATCCACCCATTTGCATCCCCCCTTTCCACCTTTCCCCCGGGAGAACGTCGGCGCTTGTTATTGCCTCTGCTATTATGTCTTTTTGATCACATGTTTTACTTGTTTCTTATGCCCTATACTTGTATGGCTCTTCCGGATCCAACCCTCTTGTATGCAATGTTCATTTCCCTTAATTTTTCTCAGCAGAGTTTATATTTGGAAAAAAAGTTCCTCTATCTCCCACCTGAATCCTTTATGTGTGTGCTCGTGCATCCACTCATCCATGGCCCTTTTTACATTATCACTTCTCTCGCTCTTCTTCCGATATTTCATTCTCATGTCATAAAAATTCTCTTCTATACTGAATTCTGATGAAACAAAATATCATCTTCTTAAAAGTTTAGTTCTCAAGTAAAACACAAAAAGAATATGCACAGTGCATTTCCTTCCAACAAAAATATTTCTTCTACAAATTTACTCCTTATGCAAAAATGTAAAATATTTAAGATCTTCTACTTCAAAGTTCATGTTCAATTCTTATGCCGAATGTAAATAAAATGTTCCGTCATGTTTATTATATCCCCCTTCTTCCCACTTTCCTACCATTTGGAGCGCTCCACATTCCCTGTCCTCCTTTTCCGTTGAGAACACTCCTGACACTCTTGGACTCTTGCTGCGTAAATTATTTCTGCTTTCAGTGTAAAATGTTCTTTCTCTACGGACTTATGTGTTGCTGTCTCCTTGTTGGCGCCACCATCGATTATGCACGATATCTCTCAAGGAGCACCATTCTTCGCCTACCTCTGCAAGCATTTACCATCTCCTACCTACTACATTGCATCATCGCATAAATCAAGAATTTGGATCCCCGCACAAAAAAAGAGTTTCTGTGGCCTCAACTATTTTTCTACGAGCATGGGGATATCGTGCTGTACCTTGTTTTCCAGTGGCTGACCGCCATTTTGAAGGATCAGCTGACTATCCCGCTCACCTGACGTCGCTCTAATGACCCACACATTTTAGAATAAACTGTCGATCATATAAATTCACCTCATATCGCTCAGCTGGGCAGGTTGAACGAGAGGCCGTTCCCAGCTGGATGTGCGAGCACACCGCACTGGACAGCGCTGGTTCTCTAGTCCCTTCGACTGCTGCTGTTTTGGTATCAGGTGAGACATAGAGATCAATTCATGTAAAACATCGTGCATTCATATTTCAAACAATGACGGACTTGGGAGAGAAATAGAATGCTAGAGATCCTTGGACTTACACGCTTTACCGTATTTTTGAACTACTTCACTCTTAAAGGAAATTTTATCTCCATGTGCCTGCCTTTACTCATATTCGAACTCTTTTCGCGTCAATCGTGTCTATCGGTTTCCTCATTCCCATCCTACCTCCACCCCTCGTCTTCTTTGAAATTTTGTACGATTGTTCGGTATTAGGTATCCGAAATTTAGACCTAACTTGTAATGAACATAACTATCGCTTGATCAATCTCACTGTTGATTCTTTTGAATTGTGTTGCTCATTCAGTTAAATTTATATCACTTGTTAACGATTTGGCGTAAGAGTTCCCATGTCTATGCATCTGTATAAACTATATAATGTATTTAAACTAAACACGTACCATACACTGTCAATATTTGTCCCAGTATACATCGAATTATATTTGTTATGCTTTGTACCCGATGGTCGGCTGTGTACACACACTTATATCTATTCAAATAAAAGGTTGTGGTTATGATTATTGAAATTATCTTTTCATTTAGTTGTATATCTTGTTACCATCCTTTACGCCCCGGATCCCTCTGGGCTATATCCCCCGTGCACAAAGTGGTTTATTATTGTTATTGTTGTTATTAATATCAATATTATTATTATTACTCTTATTATAATTATAATTATTATTGTCAGTAACATTTATATTAAACCCGTACTCTATCACTGAGCAGTAGCTTCTGCCTAACATACGGTCACCACATAGTTCCAGAACAACCCCAAATGTAATAAGGTTCACCATTATCCACGAGCTGGCGGGCAGTCTGTTTAGCTGTTACATTCTCATGACCGTCTCTATCTGTTGGGTAACAACTCAGACGCTTAAGAGACCTGCAGGATTTCTGGCTACTCTTCCTTAGATCAGTCTCCTCCATCGCTCCTGTTATTAGATATCGCTTTTAAGAGATCTTCCCCAGCTTGGACGCAATCGGAGCTCAAAGGATCGTTGTCTAAGAGATCACAATAGTTTCTCAATATGTCTCTAGTTTATGTATAGGTATATAGTGTGCGGCCCCAGGGAAACGAGATACGAGAGCAATGCTTGTTGATATTTACAAAATTATCATATGATTCAGGAAAAGTCCTGTGGTCTTGGCGAGGCAGCTGTTTTAACACTTGTTCAAAATTTGCATCCCGGACACTTAATTTATCATGATCGATACTTCACATCTCCAGAACTAACCGACCAACTTTTTGAACGTGGCTTCAGGTCGACTGGTACAGTTATGAACAATAGACTTCCTAAGTCGGTTAGGCTAAAATCTGAAAAAGATATGGCTAAGGAATGAAGAGGTTCAAGTGATACCCTCGTTAGAGTTGACCAGAAACTAGCAGTCACGAAGTGGATGGACAACAAAAGTGTTATTCTTTTATCGAACCACTTCGCTGTTGATCCTTCAGACACTTGTAGGAGATGGTCAAATAAGGAAGGAAAGTTTATAGAGGTGGAAAGGCCTGCTATTGTTGGTGAATATACTAGCAATATGGGAGGAACTGACTTAGCCGACCGAATGAACTCGTATTGCCCAGTGCGTGCACATACTAAAAAGTGGACAATACGCGCAATGCTACATTTTACGGATATGGCTGTAATCAATGCTTGGTTTCAATACCGAAGTGATCTTCAGGAAAGGAATGTACCGAATAAATCAATAAAACAGTTCCGTGCGTTCAAAATGTGTTTGGGAGAAAAATTAATCCTTGAGGGCAGTCACGGAGGAAACGAAAGTAGCAGTGGTGATAAAAATTAAATAGTTGAAGTGTCATCAAAAATGCAGAGATCGACAGTCGTTCCTGTTCCACCAGAGTACAAACGTAAGAGAAGTGCACGTCATTTGCCTGAAATCCAAAAACTGAAAAGTTTTCAGAAGTGTAGACTTCCAGGTTGCAAGAAACTGTGTCGTGCCAAATGTGTTAAGTGCAATCTGTTTCTCTGTCTAAATGCAGAACGGAATTGCTTCACAGATTTTCACAAGTAAAACAATCTCAGTGAAAAACTTGTGTACAAAACAAAATATGACTTTTTTGGAAAAATCAATATTTAATTATTAGTTAATCAACGTGTTATCATTTTAATTAGTTAATTAGGTGGTTTATATATCAGCCAGAAGACGTGTGAAATAACACATTGAAAACTTAAACGTTAAACCAAATCAGTGTAATGAATATCTAAGTCCGTCATTGATTTTCAGTGTATAGGTATGTATGGCTTGAGTCCTGAGGTATATTATACTATACCTATGATTTTGAGCAAGTTAGTAAATATTTTTAAATGGTGGCTATTCTGCGTTATTGAACTCTTTCCTTAACCTATTTTAAGTCAAATCTTGCAAAAATCCAAGTTCCGGGCCTCAGGAGGATAAGTGGGGTATTCGCTCCACCCCTGAGTGCGACTGTGGTGAGAAGAAACAGACCATCTGTCATATTGGCATTGAATGTCCACGGAGGTCATATACCGGTCAGATGAAGGAGTTTGTGTGTGCTTCTGACGGGGTTGTACAAATATTGGACAGTTTATATTTAAGTTTGTGATCTGTTTCAGAGATTGGTTGATTGTTTGAAGTGCTATATTGTTTTTTATATTTTTTCATGTTTGTATATAGAGTTGTGTACTAGCCATACGCTAAATAAATAAATAAATAAATAAGCTGGAAAATAGTTCATTTCTCCTTCCTTTGAGTTCAGTGATGTACTGTGATTATCAGAACTATACCGACAAAAAATCAAGGATGCTCTTCGTGTTATGTTAAGAACAATGGTTTAATCAGACTGGCCGAGAAAATTATACTTTTTGAGAAAATTAGGTTAAATTGTTACTTCCGGGTGCGCGATTCAAATTGACGAGCTGCTGCCGTGTTTCAGGGAAGACAAGGAAAGCACCAGATTGTTTCTCCTCTCGTCTGTTTGTCGCAGTAATATTCTATATTAATTAACATGCTCGAAGATGCAAAGCTGCCGCGTCGCGATTGTGTATTCCTTCACTCACAACATTGTGAATTCAATGAAATACTGAACGAAGGAATCAACACGCCCAATGGTTTGATTACAGTAGATGTTCAATATGGCTCCCTTCTACCTTGGTGCATAGTTCATAATGGTGTAGTAGTAAGTTACTATGGACTCTGCCCAGGATGTGTAGTGTGTGGCGAACGGCTTGGAAAGCTGCCTGTATTCTTGGTACAAGTATGTCTTCTCTTTCTATGGGGTTCACATAGTAGTCAATTTGTGTAAAACAAACTGTACACTGCCCAGTTCGTTTCACTTCCCCTCCCTTCCCTCTTCTCACGCTCAGCGGCTGACTCTCTGACATAGCACTAACAGCAAATACGTCAGTAGATAGAAAAGAAGGAGACTGGACCACAAGGGGTCTAGACCAGCCGCAGCCTCCGCGCATGCGCGTGGGCTTCCCTCCCTAAAGGGGCCTCTCACTTGCTAAGGCGCGTGTGGAATGTTAACTACACATACCCAGAGGTCTTTATGTAAGAGGTAATTATTTCTTGAAAGGTGTGGGGCAAGGTGCTGTGACTGGATTTGCTTTAAAAGGTCACTTGCTGGAGTGGCTTTCACTGGCTAAGGGGGTCAACCACATGTGGAATGAGAACACAACACTCAGAGGTCATTATGTCAGAGGTAATTAATTTCCTGAAAGGTTACTGTTGTGGGCAAGGTACAGTGACTATGTGGCAACTGGATTTGCTTTAATAGGTCACTTGCTGGTGAAATATGAACAGGATGTTACTTTATGTAAAAAAAAACCTCCCTCCTCCCTTACTGTGGGTGAGGGGGAAACACTAAGGAGTGCTACAGTGCAGCTGTTACTAGGCAAGATCCGCTTTCTAGCTTGTTGAAGGTTATCTCCATCACGAACAGGATGTTTATGGTAGGTTGTAATTTCGAGTGAAGGTGAACCAGTGACAAGTCCAGCCCCCCACTGTTGAGGAGTGAAGGTGGTGGCAGGGAGTATTTAAGGAACAGAGCACGACATGAAAACTATCATCTAGTTGGAAGAGTCTGCTACTACTACTATTCTTTCCTCTTCAGTAAGTGTAAGTTTATTTAGTTTGTTAATTTTAAAAGATATAGCAGCTTCAACAGAATGGATATGCTAATGAAATTAAACAAAATTGCAAAGGCACCACAATTTCATAATAGAAAACTAAGCGAGTTGCAACTTAACCATCCATTTAAGGTTAAAGCGCTGAGAGCGGTAGAAACACGTTTCGGGAGGAAAATAATCATTGATATAGAAGGGGAAGATGAGGAGACTGTGAGTGTTTTCCTGCCGGCGCAATTCGCAAAACTTACAGCAGAAGAAATAGAAAAAATAAATTCATTAAAAAACAACTTGAAAATGATGTACAAAGGCATGTAGAGGGGCTACCATCAAGTGTGCTTCCTACAGTAGAATGTCAACAGTTACGACACTTACTTTAACTAAGTAAGTATGCAGAGAGTATTTTCGTTCTTATATGTAACTTTTTTCACCATATTTGTATAATTGTTTTGTTAATTGAAAATAGTATGTGCTGCTTCTTTTCAGGTCCGAGGTGTTGCTATGATGAAGTGGAAGAAAGTTGAGATTAAGCCAGGAACTGAACTTCAAGCATATCCAAGCATACAGAGCCGGCGTCTGCAAGCACATCGAGAGGAGGAAGTGGTCGCTACTTCACAGCGTATTGAAGATGAAGCAGGACAACTGAGCACACAACAACAAGAAGTGAGTGCTAATTGTATTGAACTATGGAACAGAGGGTGAGCACTTTTTCGTTTTACAGTATATGTGACGAACCTGTGTAAAGCATATGAAAGCCAGCAGGAGGTGACAGCTGCTGTAGTGCGATTTCTTTTAAGTGAATTCTCAAGTAATGAACATTTTTTACTATTTGTAGGCTATAATACATTCGAAGAAATTTACAAGATTGAATTTCCCTTTTCTTCACAAGAATCGAATAAAATTTCCCATTACCGGAATACATTGTTACGGAAGCTTCAGGACGAGTTTCCAAGCGAAGCTGTTCACTGTTCACTAGATGTAGCAGGGAGTGAGCTAGCTCGTTGGTTATACTGGGTGATGACGGATAATACATTCTTGATAAGTCGTTGCTACAAACGTAATTTTTTTTTAGTCATGGAGTATCCTTCGACCAAACGTAGAAAATTAGACATTAATTTACAGACAGATGAAGATGACGGAAGAATGCAAGCTCATTTTGATAGAGCGTTTGAACGCATTCGTGAGTTTATGAGGGAGGTAAATGGATCAATACTAATTTCATATCGGTTCGAACCTACCGAGGAGCGAGAAGAAGCTGAGTTCGAGCTGATTGAAAATCTTAACGAGCTAGAGGAAATGCGTAATCGGATGTTAGGTTTTTATTTTCACGCTCGCGCTGTTAATGGGCTAACTTTTCGGATAGAAGATTTGTCTGCTTTCCAGTGTAAACAAATCGAGGAAGCTTTTCGGCGCAGAGTGTACACACTAGCGGTGGTAAATGTTAACAATGATTTCTTACTTCCCGAAGAGTTCCTAGATAAATCTTACGTGTGGTTTAATAAATATGTGAACAAAGCACTTAACACACAAGCATTAAAAGTAAATACCGTTCTCTGCACACAACATGTTCTTCACGATAAAATCGATAACAATTATTTTCATTCAAGGAACGCTGAAATTACCGAAGGTACTAATTTAAGAGAATGGTACAACGAACATGTAACGAAACCGATTCTGAAAAAATTATCAGAGTTCGGGGCTCGTTATTCGGGTTGGTCTCTGCTACGAATTCGCGAATTGCGGATGAACATTAATAAAAATGTAGGTTTTCACGTGGGGAAGTCGCCAACTAGTCTAACGTTGCCTACAGCAATTAGAAACAAGAAAGCAGTTATTAATCTGCAGAACACACGCGATGCTTGCTTTGCGTAGAGTGTAGTTGCTGGCTTAGTTCCAGCTAAGCATCATGTAGATCGCATTTCTTCTTATCCACATTATAATGCAATTTTACATTTAAAGGACATACCAATCCCGATGAAAATGAGATACATGAAAAAATTTGAAGAACAAAACGAAATCTCCGTGAATGTATTCGGAGCGCAGTATGACGAGAACAACTGGGTGTGCATAGGACAGAATGATGACAAAAACGAGTTTACTCTTGTACCTTTGTACATTTCACATAAAACGTGTGAAATGAAAATAGATCTTCTAATGCTTCAGATTGCCGACCGTGAGAAGTATCAATTTTGTTTGATTAAGAATCTTCCACGTCTTGTGCACTCATCTCTTACAAAGAACCGGAATAGAATTTTTATTTGCAGACGGTGTTTGTCTTACTTTTACAATAAGGAAAAAATAGCTTTGCACAGTAATGACTGTATACAATTTCCGGTGGGCAAAAGTATAATGCCTTCGGATAAGGAACGGCTAGTGTACTTTGCAGAGTATAAGGTTAAAGAGCCAGTGCCTTTTATTGTCTATGCTGACACAGAATGCATACTGAAACCTGTGTCTACTTGTTTTCCAAATGATAACACGTCACAATCAACTCCAATTCACGAACATGTGCCATACAGTGTAGCATATTATTTACACTGTAGTTTTGACAGAGATTTGTGCTCTTTCAAACTCTATCGAGGTAGTGATTGTGTAAAATGGTTCGTAGATGAGATGTATAACTTAGTGGACACGCTTGCGCCCTATTATTTTGAAACGAAACCAATGTTACCATTAACTGTTGAGCAAGAAAATGAATTTCTCTCGTCTACATTATGTCATATATGTGAGAAGGAAGTTGCAGATAATGAAATTAAAGTTCGCGATCATTGTCATTTAACGGGTGTCTACAGGGGATCAGCACATAAATCGTGTAACTTACAATATCGTAAAATTTCTATCTTGCCGGTAGCATTCCATAATTTGACAGCCTATGATGGTCATTTTATAATTAGAGAACTGCATAGGAAGGGAGGGGATGTTGTGACAAATCTCAGAACGAACATTAAAATATTAGCAGTGAACATCGAACGATACAAAGGATTTTCAAACTTCATACGTTATAACCAAAGACAATGTGTTGAACTAAGATTTATAGACACTTACAACTTCATACCTTTTTCGCAGGACAAAATGTCACTATTACTTAGTGACGAGTCAAAGCTTGTAACGAGACGGTATTTCACCGATGATTTACAGTTTAAACTCGCTTCTCGGAAAGGGATATTTCCATACGAATATGTTACTAGTATGGAGGTGTTAGACGACACTAGTTTACCGCCAAGGAGTTCATTCTTTAGCTCCTTAAAGGGTGAAACTCTTTCGGGAGAAAACTACGCGTTTGCTCACCTTACTTGGAATAAGTTTAACTGTAAATCGTTGGGTGAATATTCTGATCTTTACTTGAAAATCGATACTTTACTCTTGGCCAATGTATTTGAAAACTTTAGATTGAGTGGAAAAGAGACATATGGTATTGATGCCGCTCATTTCTACACGGTACCGTCTATGGCATGGAGTGCTATGAAAAGAAATAACAGCTGTCCATCTAGAATTACTTCAAGATGTCGACATGCTGCAGTTTTTCGAACGCTCCATACGCGGTGGTAATGTGCAATGTGTTAAGCGGCATGCAGTAGCAAATAACAAGTACATGTTAACATACCATGTGTCCAAACCGGAATCATACATAATGTACTTTGACGTGAACAATTTATATGGATTCGCTATGCAACAGTTTCTTCCAACGGGCGGCTTTCAATGGGTCGGAAACGTCGAGAATTTAGACATTATGAATGTAGGAGATGAATCAGATGTTGGGTTTATGGTGGAGGTTGATTTAATCTACCCGCCAGAACTTCATGATAAACATGCCGATTATCCAATGTGTCCTGAAAAATCTACGAAACTAATGAGCACTCTTTACAACAAGGAACGGCATGTTCTTCATTATTGGCTATTAAAACAGTGTGTAGAATTAGGTATGAAAGTAGCTCGCATTTACAGAGCGATTCAGTTTAATCAGAGCGCATGGTTAAAATGCTACATTGATTTGAACACAGAGAAACGAAAGTTAGCAAAAAATGAGTTCGAGAAAAGTTTCCATAAATTAATGAATAACGCAATTTTGGTCGTTCATTAATGAACGTAAGGAAGCTGCGCGACGTCAGATGGGTCACACAGTGGGAGGGTCGTTCTGGTGCACGTACGTTGACCTCAAGAGCAAACTTCAAACGTCGTATTATAGTAGACGAACAGTGTATGGTTATCGAAATGAAGAAACTTCGAATTCTTCACAATCAACCGGTTTACCTCGGTGCTACAATTTTAGATTTTTCAAAAATGAAAATGAACGATTTTCACTACAACGTTATTTTGAGAAACACAGATCAAAACTCACAACTACTATACACTGACACCGATAGTTTGATATACAATTTTTCATTTGATATATACGAGTTTATGAAGGAAAATTCAGTTTTGTTTGACACAGGAAATTATGATGAAAATAATCCTTTCAAATTGAAAGAAAAAATTCAGGTGAAATAGGTCTGATGAAGGATGAAAACGGTGGAAGTATTGTTGAAGAATTTGTAGGTTTGCGACCAAAGATGTATGCTATTAAGTTGTGTGAAAAAGAGAAACCTACATGTAAAGCTAAGGGTGTCAAAAATTGGTGTCGATCACCTTACAATTGATCAGTATAGACATTGTCTGTATGAAGGTGAACGAGTGACCAAACTACAAGTGTGCATCACTTCCACTTCTCATCCTGTGTTCACGGTTCGTCACTACAAAAGAGCACTCACAGCTAATGATGACGAAAGGTACATCACAGATAACAAAATCAATACCTTACCATTTGGACATTACAGTCTTGCAGAGAAAAGAAGTATAACTAACGTATAGCTATCTTGCAAAGTAGGTTTTTGCTTTTTTTGTGAGCACCTCCTCCACTTCGTCATCAGTTTACTCTTCGGTATGAAAAATAATGTAATTTACTCTGAAGGTGATTATTAAGTAATAAGAGGAGAAGCTCTTGTTTTTTCTATGATTACTTTAATCATTTTATTTTAGAAACTTGTCTGTATTTGATTAACAAAAAATTGTGATCTTATAGAATTTCAAACTAGATAAACATTTCACTCACTGTTTCTTTCATTCAATGTATTGTACTACTTTCTCTTTTTAAGTGCACTGTATACTAATTTTATTTTAGAAACTTTTGTTTCTTCTGTATTTGATTAAGAAAAATGTAATCTTATAGAATTTCACTCGCTGTCTCTTTTATTCAATGTAATGTACTGTATTTAGTGCACTGTATACTATTATACTGTAAGTTAACTTTCGATATATATTAAAGTGCATTGTAAACCTTTATTTAATCTTTTTTCTTTTTCGAAAAAATAAATTCTAAACTAGATGATCAAAAGAGTTGTTAAAAAGTATTTCTTTCAACTATCCTGCGCTGCCTCTCCTTTTATTCCTTGTACTCTAACTAAAGTAGGAGTAGGAGAATGAGAAAAAGAGAACATATTCATTTTTACAATCAAATTTATTGAATGAGAAACTACAGTGTTTTTTGTTTTTTGATATAAAATTTCGATTGAATCTTTGACTGCCACCATGAGGAGAGATCTGCAGAGATTGATTCCTTGTCTGCCACCACGAGGAGAGATCTGCAGGGGAAAAAGAAAAGAAAAACTAGTTGATAGCAGAATAAAACATAAAACAGAAAAAGCAAGAAAAAAAGGAAACTAATATTTATTTTTCTTTACCTTAATATTTGTTGAATTAGTAGCTGAAATCAAGCTCGGACTTTGTTGTCGTTGTTAGCTCCTGAATCCTGACAATCGTGGTGTAAGTTCGCCTTCAGATGATCTGGTAGATACTGCCAGAGCGCACTTAACTGATGTTGTTCGTAAATAGATAATATGTTTTCAGGGAAGAAAGCCCACTCAAATTTATTGAATCTGCTCACACCTTCTTTCTTAAATTTGTTTATCACTGAACACACCATTCTCATCACACCATCTGACGATTTTAACCAACTATGAACTGCGTGAACGTTGAACATAGCACAGCTGCCTGAATGTCTTGCAACATGTGGTAAATGACGCGGACAGTCAACGGGGAAACACTCGTTACGCATTGTTCTTAAATCGGGTACACCTTCTATAGTGTTCAAGTCAATTATGCATGTACGAGGATACTCTCGCAGTGCTAATAGACGTAACTAATTAACACAGTTGCACACAACCAGATATTGGTATTGTTGATCACTGAGAAGATTGATAAACGACGTAAGCGTGAAATCTAAATTAGGTACACTCATACCCAATAGAGCTGTAGATAACACATTTGTAGACGAATCTATATTAAAACAGGCTATCTCGTAACCTCCAGTAGGTAACCTCTGAATGTCAACTATCACTCCTCTGGGTTTTGCACTCATGGTGTGCTTGATATCGAAGAACTGAAGCAGAGAATCCTCTCTCTCTCGTTTATATACACTATTGTTAAAAAAGGAAGAAAAACTCGCGCAAGATTATTGGAAGAAAAATACTTCATTCGTTAGTGGTTTATAATTTATTATGCGGTCATGAAAAATAATGCAATGCAGAGTAGTGTTGGCTGGAACAGGTTCGTTTGTTTCAATTTCAACGCGAACATCTACAGAGGAAGATTTTATCGATTCTACCTGTTCCATGCAATTAATAACAATAGGACAATGCGACTGATATTCACTTCGTGATATATTCGGTTCGGAACGATTATCATCAAGCTGATAGTATGCATTACGAAACTTGATGAACATATCATACAATTCACTGCAGTCGCCATTGTTAAAATTAGCTACAGCCTTTTCATAGGGATAAAAGTTTGAATTTAAGAATACGGCAACGGATCGAATTTTACAGTGATCGAACAGAGAAGACAAAGCATTAATTTTCTTACGATCGGTTTGGAAAGCAAGCATAAAAACTCTCGGGTTTTCTATTTGTGACGTGTCATAACAGTCCAATTAATCTTCGTTGAATTTGGAATAGTAGGTAACTCGTGATAACTCCACGATCGAAATGCTACAGGAATAGAAGGATTTTTTTGGATTAACTTTATGCGTTTAACTTCTTCCTCGTCGGACAGTATTAGAGTTGGTAGATTTATATACATTTTTCGTACCTCGACCTTAGCTGTATCTTCCGCGTTGGCTGAAAACAGTGCACATTTGTCATCTCTAGAACGAATAAAGATAAATTCAAGTTTACAGTTTATGAATGGTTTCCTGTAGTCTTCAAATAAACCGCAAAGAACACGCAGTGGGATGAATGTATGGAACAGCTTTGTAGTTGCGTCGGCAATATTAGCTTCGTTTGGTGGTGTGGAAATTGAAGGAAAATAACCGGCATTTTGCAGCGCTAACATTTCACTTTTAGAATAAGAGGCGAAAGTTTTTATAGCACTAGTCGTACCTACACGCCGAGTTCTTTCAATCACTTTCCCATTTAATTCAATACGAATTTCATCGAAGAGATTTGCTGCAAAGTTTTGATCGGGAGCGGCTGTAGCTAAAGGTGTATTATCTGCGCTTGATCTAACTATTTCACCTTCGATGTGAATATCAGCTTCAGAGGATAAAAAGATATGTTCTTGGTTGTGTACAGGAATTCGAATTTCATCGTTGTTTTCATATTTCGTGCCCGCATATGGATGATAGCTCCTTACCTCCCGCCTGGCAACTCTGTTGTCAAAATAACTTTATCCGTTACGTTGAACATATTTCTCCTTGATGTTACCGTTATTGTACACAACAGAGACTAAAGTAGTTTTTGGTAGAGAAATAGAATTTATATGCTTTGTCCTATAGTAGTCAGTAGCATTGTAAAAAAAATCTTTCTGTGTTCTTTCAATTGCCTTCGCATCTAATTTAATACGAATTTCATCGGAAAGATTTGCTGCGAAAGTTTGATCGGAAACGGCTGACTTTGTAGGTGCATCATCTGCGATTGATTTTACAATACCACCTTCTATGTAAACATCGGCTTCAGGAACTCGAATTTCATCGTTTTTATATTTCGTGCTTGCATTTAAATGACAGCTTCTTACCTCCTGCCTGGCTACTCCATTATCAAATACAACTTTGTCTGTTACTTTAAACATATTTCTTGTTGGTGTTACCTTGATTACACGCGAAAAGAGAGTAAAGTAGTTTCCTTAGGAGAAATAGAACTTATAGTAGTCGATAGCCTAGCGATTGTAAAAAGTCTTTATTGTTTGCGGTTAATTTGTTCTTGTTCTGTACACGATGAGATTGATTTTTAGCTTTACTCTATATTTTACTGCTCTGGCTGCTTCCTCTTTTAATCCTCGGTTTTTTGACTGGTTGTTGTAAATTACCACCACGATGTTGTTGTTCAACTGTTCCTTACTCGAATGATAGTACATAAGTGTACGCTTTATGTTAAATGTGATTACTGTATTTTCACTGGACGAATAATTAACTCTACTGTTACATCCTCATTTTGTAAGTCGATTAGGTTTTCGAACTGATATTCGAGTACGATGGATATATGTTGAATAACACTAGTCTTTACCGGTAAGAAGCTTATAGTTGACGGTTGTACTACAATAGGATAGCCTGCTGGAACAATCGGTTTAAAATTGTATAACGAATGTGTTTGTTTACCGTTGAGGTACGAACTAGGACCTAACACGAGATTACAACATACGCGAATCGAGTTTACGTTATTAATTTTAATCATCTCCCCTGAAATATGTAATTTATTAGCTTCATATTTTTGACAAGAAAATCCTAACAAATCAGCAATTGAGTCGGAAACATCAAAGTCTACGTCTAGGTTGAAGACATTTTACAGCGAAGATAAGTCTTTTCATAAGTAATAGTAATAAGTTTACTATCTCTCTCTAGTAGGTCATTCTCTTCGAGAATAGGAAAGTTGTTAATTATTGCTTCTTGAACTAGAGCTCCTATTTCCGAAAAAGTGTAACTACCTTCAGGTAATGTAATTACAGTTGTTTTGTCTCCCTTCATTTTAATACCAATCTGGTTATTTGTGCTATTAACGCTCACGTTACCTATTTCATTCAGCCGTGATTCATGGTTAGCATATTTCTCGTATACAGTTAACAGATAACCTAAGCTACTACCAACACTGCTTGGTACATTGAAATCAATGTCAAACGGAGAATGCATAGTAGGTTTGTTGTTAATAGTCGAGATAAAAAACTAAGTTTTGTAGTGCACTCCTGCAGATATAGTTTTACATTTTTAATAGTTAGCAAACTTTCTATTTTTGCCACGAGATCTTCGAATTCATAAATATCTTCTGCCACACTCAAAATAATTTTTTTACCATTCAAATATATAGCAAACTTATTGTTTTTACTAGTGACATTTCGAATACTATTAGATGTAAATAGTGCAGCAAGTTCTATTTCATAGAAGGAAGCTCTATTCAAGTAAATCGGGGTTTCTAATACTACATCAATCTTCGAGCCGCTACCCTCGAATGTAATCCGTCTTTCATATAGCATCGTGTACACTGAACACAAATACTAAGGTCGTGCTGTATTTATACAGTATAAAAATAGTAAACACAGATGACCACAAATTGATGAATTAAAAGTTTGATAAGAATGAATATTATACCGAATGTAACAGTTTTTTAAAATATTCTGGTACCTCTTTAGGGGGACGTAAATTACCAAAACTATCGAAGTAGTACACATATGCACCTCGTTTACCGAACGCAACCCAGTGCGAACCAGATTTACTTATCGGATCTAAATTCAAAATACAACTCTCATTTTTACGAGAAATTTTCGGTAACGTATCTCGCATAAACACACCTCTGAAGTAGGGAATTTTTAAACGAAATGCGTAACGATATAGATCTATGTTAGGTAATGCTCTATTCGGCAGGCCTTCCGTTATCTTTTGTATGCTGGAGGATTTAAGTAAATGCCCTTTCCTTTGTTTCGAGTAGAAAGCCCTTTCCCACGCATCGCTTCTAGCATTCGATTGTGTCGCTTCATTTCTTTTCATTCTTCCTGTGCGACTTTCGCCTTGTTTACAGCCGATGCTATGCCCGCAGCTCCACTTGCTAGACCGCCCAAGCCCGACAAGGCTGCAAATATCGGAAGGAGTGGAAGAAAACCACCTTTCTTCTTTTTACAGCATGCTGTCTTTTGTTTTCGTTTTACTCGTTCTCTTCGATGTTTTGATTTTCTTCTTCGTCTACCCCCACCTACTTTCGATTTCGCTTTCATAATACCCGTAACTGCTAGTGCAGCTGCTTTTTCTCCTAATGATGCGTCCTGAGAGTTTATACGAGACCAAGCCTTAGAGGCCAAGATTTCATCTGCTTCTTTCCTTCTGTTCTGGTCTTTGTATGTAGCATAAGCGATATCGTGTTCTTTACATGCCTTATCTAATAGATTTATTCCTTGATCACCACGCTTAAGTCGTTTTTCTAACTTTTTCCCAGGTCCTCAAAATTCATAACCTGCTATGTGCAATTCTACTGGTAAACTATCTATAGCTTTATTAAGAACTTTGCCTATTATTCCTCCTTTCCCTACTCGTTCATATGGAGCTGCTACAACATTGCGTCTTCGACGCAGCATACTCAAATAAGAGCTCCTGCTAGCAAGTGTGTTCTTATATACGAATTACATTTTTACACGATGTGCAACTGTTGAGTACTAAAATGTATTTTAGTTTATTTTTATTCTTTTTTGGAAGGTAGGAAGATATATATATAAATAAGAGAGATATTTTTCTGCTCTCCTCATTTTGCAGCGACATGGCGTACATTCCTCGTCCGTTAAATTTAAAATCTGAGGTAGATCGGATAAGGACTTTCGCTAGATGGCGTGTACCGTGGATAGACCCCGTAAGTTTAGCTAAAGCTGGATTTTACTACACGGGATACCTAGACGCAGTTAAATATATTTTTGCGGAATCGAATTATTTTCGTGGGAAAAAGATGACGATCCGTTAGCAGAACAGAGAAAATGGTCACCTTCGTGTCGGTATATGAGGGGTTGTGAAGTTGGCAACATATTATTAGATCACTATAACAGGACAGCTGTTCCAGCACTTTTTAATACTAGGTGTAGTGTGATGCACGAACCATTTTGGAACTAGATAAGTAAAAAGAGAAGGTAAAACGTTCAAGTTTATTTAGTAATCATCAATAACTTTGAGAAAAAAAGAAATTCACTGTACGTGTTGCTCCTGTGCACTCGATCGTTGAAAATTGATATCATGGTAAAGGCAATAAAACAATCATTATCTTTACCTGTTGCAAATCTGAATGACACAAAACGTTCAGTAAGAAAGAAAAATAAACATAGTAAATTGGTGCCGGACACAATACGCGGTATCATATGCGGTCCATCGAATGCAGGGAAGACTAATGTAATGATTAATTTGTTATTTCAACCGAACGGGTTACGATTTGAGAATGTGTATGTTTACTCGAAATCATTGTCGCAGAAGAAATATATTGAGCTAGAGTAGCTTTTAAAATCTATTAAAGAAATAAAATGTAAGTTTTACTCTGATCGTGAGCAAGTAATACAGCCAGAAGAAGCTCAAAGAAATTCAGTTTTTACTTTTGACGATGTAGCAAGTGACAAACAGCAGCACATGAAAGACTACTTTAGTAGAGGTCGACACCATATCGTGGATGTTTTTTACTTATGTCAGACCTATTCCTGCATTCCCAAACAACTTATTAGAGACAACGCTAATTTCATTATTCTGTTTAAACAAGATGCAAGAAATCTTCGTCATGTCTACGACGATCACGTGAACACCGATATGAGTTACAACCTGTTCACTGATTTATGGTATCGTTGTTGGTCGCAGTCGAAATTCAGCTTTCTCGTTATCGATAAGGATAGCGAAATAAGCAAAGGTCGATGTCGAAATGGATTCGATATATTTTATGTGATTTAAATACCGCGAAACGAACTCATTTTCGAATTGTTGAGTAGAGAAAGAACATCACGATGGCATCAAACAACAGAGCCAGTAACGTGTATGTAACGCGACCATCATCACGACATGATATTCCTACTAAGTCATATGTAGATGAAAAATGTTAGTTAATACAAATTACGTAACATCAACATCTATGGAAACTTAAGTATTCATGGTAAACATTTAAAGAACTTCGGCAATTCTATAAACATGGAAGATGCTTGTAATAGAAAGTGTGTTAAAAACCGTTAAGGACAGTATTAATAAAGAAGAAATACAACGTGACATTTTAGATCTTCAAAATGAAATACATGACATATGTGAACTAGAAGAGGATGCAGTTGATTTTAAGAAAAAACGGCTGAAAAGAATAGCTCCAGCGATGAATGGAAACGAAGCAGTTTCGCTTGACACAATGCGTACGCACACAAACCATGTGCAGAGAAATTTGGAGAAACGAGTCAACGACGTTTCTGCACGCATAGAATATGTTGACTCTCTTTTACGTGATATTGCGGATGATCACCTTCCTGTAACTGACAATAACCTCAACATGAACAACAAGAGAATATCGGGTGTGGCAGATCCTGAAGAGGAACAAGATGCAATTTCGCTTTTATTTTTAGAAAAGCATACAAAAGGTAGACAACTACAACTGAATGACGATGGATCGACAGATATGCAAAATAAACGAGTAACAAACATCGGCAAACCTATTCATTCGACGGATGCGATTAATAAGGCATACCTAGAAAAACATTCAGCAGCGCGTGAAGAACTCGAAGAACTGAAGAATGAAATAAGCAATCAACAGAAACTAAACGTTGATGTGGGTGGTACGTTGAGTATGGAAAATAAGCGAATTACTAATGTACATAATCCGTTAAATGAGAAAGATGTTGCAAATAAAATCTTTGTAGAACAGTATGCAGCTGCGCGGAGAGAACTTGACGAGTTAAAAGTTGTCATTTCTAAACTTCAGAAAAATTATCTACCAGTAGAATCTAACGGAGAATTAAATATGAAGAACAAACGAATTACAAATGTTGATTCACCTATCCACGAGCAAGATGTTGTTAACAAACAATATTTAGAAACGTTTGCTACTGCAAAAGAAGAGTTTGAAGTGATGAAAAAGGAACTGCACAAAAAACCAAGAAAAGCTCTTTTTCAAATTAACAGTCTACCATCAAATCAGTCACCAATATATATGCTACAAAATTGTCGACTTATGTATAAGCTTCCCTACACGGGTACACTTACACCGTTAACAGTTTCACGTAGTTCTCAGGTATATGCGATGATTAATCACGAGAACAATCCAATCGAATTAGAAGTAGGTGCAGCAATTACTGTAAGGGAAGGTGATGAAATTCAATTCCGCCTCAAAAATCCAAAACAATGGAATACTAACGATCTCCCGCTCCATATACTCTTTGAATATGCTATATATGAGTAAAACAATAGACGTTACACTTCAGTTTAAGAAATGCAGGCGAACATAGTGGAAAAGAGTCGTGTAAAGGATAAACTAGCAAAATTAAGAAAAGATGTAAAAAAATATAACTCTCTTAAAGCAGATATGGCTTTAAACCAACTAAAGTTAGAAGAAACATTTAAACCAATAACTGAACCATTAAATAAACTACAGCAGCTTACAATTAACTCGAATGGATTAAATGCAAAGAAAAATCGAAAATTAAATAGTTATATAAGTGTTGAAGAAGGAGAATCGGAAGAAGAAGCTCTGGACAGAAAGATTACAAATCTCCTGCAAAATTACCTTAACCCACAATTGAGACACAAAGTTGATAGAATATTTGGGGTTCGAGTAGTTCATGGAGAACACTATTTAGGGAGTAAAAAGTACTGTTTCGCGATAACAATCTCATAATTGACAATTTTAACTGTCCTTTAACTGAAGGTCTCCTTGAATTATATTTCAGAGAGATCCGGACCCACAGTTGTAATATGATAAGAATCTGTCAGCTTACAGTCATATATTAAATTACACTAACGTGCACAGGAAACAGTATGACGCAGGCAAGCAAATGAGAGGCACAAAATCGCTCAAATTTCAAAAACATTATCAAGCCATTAGTAGAAGGTGCAAAAGTGAAAAAGGAAGGAACACACCAAAATTCGTGAGTGTACTCAAATACAAACGTACAGGAAGAGGATCAAAAGTAGCTAAGTGGAAAAATGAACAAAGAAAGAAGATCGAATTAGTTCATTGGAATGATCCAAACAATCTGGTGGAGAGACTGAAAAAGTTAATAGCATCTAGAAGTGCTGGTCATTCGTCACACGAAAACGAAATCTTGACAATCGAAGAAGAACTTCGAAAGTCGAGGTCATCGAATAAATGAACACTGCGCGGTGGGACGAACTTCTGTTCGCAAATATATTTAATGCTGTTAGATTCTCAAAGGATATTTCAGTAATCTATGAAATTGGATGTGAAGACAGAAGAAGCAACTGGCAACAACTGGCTATACATCGACTGCGATTCAAGAAACGAATAGACGACACAGAACGAATTCTTTTACCCATACTTTATGGGCAGTACCACTTAAAACAAAAACAGTAAACGAAGTAGTAGAAAATATGGAACGTATCTATTCAAAATGTAAATGTTATCCAAAACATCCTCAAAATGACAGGGGAAAAGAATTTTATAATAAGATTTTTCAACAGTGGATTACAAAAAGAAAAATTAAACACTATTCGACAGGGAGCAGCTTGAAGGCAAGCGTAGTTGAACGCTTCAATCGAACACTGAAGCAGTGGATGTGGAGGAAATTCTCGGCGTGTGGATCATGCCACTGGCTTCGCATGCTACCAAAACTATTAGATGAATTTAATAATCGAAAACATCGTACGATTGGTATGAAACCTATAGACGTCACAAATAATCCACAACAACTTGCTACTGTGTACAAATTCCGGGAAATGAAGAAAAAAGTCTCCTTATCCACCAAAATTTAAAGTAGGTGACACAGTACGAATAAGTAAAATTAAGCGATATTTTACAAAGGGGTATACTCCTAATTGGAGTAATGAATTATTTACTGTAAGAAAAGTAAAAGAAACATTACCGAGAACTTACTTGCTTCACGACTATCAAGATAAACCAATACATGGAGCGTTCTATGAACAAGAACTGCAGAAGACAAAACATCCTAAAATATACCTCACTGATAAAATTGTACGCAGAAAGAACGACAAGGTTTTCGTATCATGGCTAGGTTTCGACGCCACGCATAATTTATGGATTCCGAAAGAATATGTATTCTAAAAAAATCAATAGTAAGTACGCTAGTATAATATATAAATATACGTTTAATTTTTTTTTTACTCTGTCTGATAGATTTACCATCTTATAGTGTCCTCTCTCTATTGTTGCAGACTTCCCTTGAACAAGAAACAGTGCTGTTTGTTTTGATGATGACAACGATTGAACATTACCTCAACCAAGAAGAAATTTTCACCTCAACTATGCAAAATTAATTCGAAACATTTATGTAACATGTATCTTAATAAATTATATTAAACAAAATTTAACTAAAGATAACCTCTTATATTTATTTTTTCCTAAAAAAAATAAAATTTTAGACTCCCTTCTTTCTTTCCTAAATATATACATATAGCTACAGTTCATTTCTTCCTACTCTTTTACGTATCTGTGTTAGTGCGACGTAAAAGAATCTCTTTAATTAGTTTATCTTCCTAAGAGCAGAAAAAAAGCAAGAAAATAAATGGTATTTACACTCACCTCTAACGTATTAAATAAATTAAATTCTCCTCCTCCAAGCTCTCCCACTTCTTATTCTTCTACTATATCAAAAGGAAAAGTTAATGTAAAATTAAAATCTTTCCCGACCCTACAATAGACGATTTCTTGAAATTAAAAGAGTTGAAACTCACCAATTATATCATCATCTTCACTTTTACGCGAGTCTATTATTTTCCGCAGCTCTATTAAAATAGCGCTGCAGGAAAAGTAGCAAAATTTATGAAAAAAACATAGTGGGAAGTGTGGGCTATCACGCCGTGAAATGATGCGAGTATAAAGACTAACGAAGAGCCGAAACCCTTCGTTAGTCAAATCTCTCATCCTATTCACAACAGTGCGCTCAAACGGCCCCTCTACTTCCACAATATTATCTAATTCACAAATTTCTTGCAGTCTGACTACTTCCCGCAGCGCTGCCAGCTTCTCGTAAAGGCTTCTTTGCACTGTCGACATATTGGACAGCTTTTTCGAAACTTTGACGTACTTACAGCAAGCGATTCGCACTATATATACCCGTTCTAACGGCGACATGTAATTTGAAAAAAGCTAGTTTCAAAAAACCTGCTAGTAAGCTGCGTGGCGTGCCGGATTTCAGTTTACGCATTCTTTTTTGTAGCCTGAGGGGATGAAACCGTGGTCCAAGAACGGCCATGACCGGCAATGACCGCGAAAGAGGTTAGGCGTTAACCGGTTAAGCCAAAGCTGCTTGCAGGAAATATCCGGGTTTGATATTCACTACGAAGCGACGTTCCGCTTGTGCCGAACCCCTCCCTTACAGATCGCATAAGAGGTAAATGAAACAAACGTAACGGGAGAATGAGGTGCGGACCGCGATTAGGGGAAGGCAGTAAACGGCCCTGAGCTCAAGATGGGCCTCGTTATTAACCAACGAGGACGATTATACAAGACTACTATAAATGAAACGCTGAATAAACATAAGGACAGGGTTTATTAATAAATTAATAATAGAATCAAGACATGGAAAAAGAAGCCAATCGAATAACAGAAGAAAAACCTTAAGACATAAACATACCTTCACAAGCGTCCCTGCCGAGATTGTGGAGTGAGCTCAACATAAATTATCATAACACACACCAAATATTTCATTATCAGCTCACTGATACAGTAGTGACCTCATTACCATCAGTATTTCGATTAAATTTGCCGTGCGCACGGTAGTACAGGCAATATCCTTTTTCACTTCAGATTACATTATTCACAGCGCATATCTTTCCATTCTCAATTCGCGCGACAACAATAGAAGCCTCCTACTACAAAAACATTCTTACCCATGTGACCAGAGAGATCAACATAAGACGCAAGGAGTAAAGGAAGGAATCAGCCAAAAGCGCTGACTACATCATCTTTGGTCCAGCAATATAAAACAGGCATGCGCAGAGATACGAAAAATAAGAATACCAACATGGCCGACCGGCGGTTAGGCCGCGCCCAAACAAACACATGGCCAAGTAAATAAAAAATCTGTACCAAGAAAAGAAAATGGGGTACCAAAACAAAATCAAAATGAAACTGAAATAAAACATGAATAAACCAATCGATAGCCCATCTTTTACTTGCATCAGACACCAGCATTCACTCATAACATTCACACGAGGTACAAATACACATCACATGACTCACCTTAACACAGCTCCAGATCTCGCATATTCAATAAATAACGTGCGCTATGGGAGCACAATATAAGAGTATTTGTATTTTATATAATCGGGCAAAACAGGCAGGATCGTGCACCAAATCACATTAAGCTTCAGTTTCGTACGACTTCAAATAAGACTTTGTCGACACGAAAGTCGTTGCTTCGAAGACGGCCAGGTACAACCAAAACAAATGCACCAAAACAAGTGCACCAAAAATGTGATGGCTTCGAGACCAAATTTCCAAATCAGTAGTAATTAGAATATTAACCTCTCACAGTCACACATGCCATTTACACGAACCGAAGTAGAAGATGCACATCGACCGGTCATCAAGGATCGTGAAAAGAGTTATGCAAACGTAGTAATAATAAAGTGACAACTAAAAGCACATACCTGTTAAATCGATATATTACTTACGGCATGAATGGCGGTAAAGGCTCATTTAAATAAGTTAAAAATCCGCCTAAAGCAAAGGAAGGCGATTCCACATCGTATAGTCTCCATTGTTAAAAAAATATCCCTAATGAGGAAGGCAAAGATATGCGTCAAAAGATGAAAACAGTAGTCTCGTACGGCAAAAGATCGTCATTACACATCACGCAGAGTGCTGCGCTCTGTGGCCTATCAAGGGATATACACAGGTTTTTCCTCGAACTGAGGTCAACAAAACTTGTTGGAGTAGTTAAACATAACATATGAGAAACATGCTAAAGGAGCATGGTTCACCATCCAGCAGCCCCACGTTTAAAATGTGTCTTATCTTGGTGATCAAGCAAGTAGACACGTTTTAAACGAGGTTTCCCTTAAAATAAATGCGCGCATTTATTACAACTAAGACCTTAAAATTAAATTATGCCTATATACAAACACAACATAAATGATTTTAACCATATGTTTCAACAACATTCAAATAAGTCGGTTCGTTACATATTGACGTGTGTATTTTCTCACAAAAGGTTACGCTGAATCAATCAGTCTATGCCTTATTACATCAACCGATCCACTTCATTCATAAATTCGAGACCGGGCTTCAAAGAGGAATGGTACAAACTGGAGCAACCTCTCCCGTTATGCCAAGGTTTTGGAATTCATTTGGTTCATTTTCATCCAAAAATACCAGCATCCATTCCATCCATTTCATTTTGCGTCGTTATCCCTGAAAAAGGAAGGACTTTAGAATGCAAATAATGGTATGACAGATCAATCAAGTATATGATGCTACCAAACTACAAGGCAGAAGAATCAAACATTACTGGCCCGTTGACGATAGGGCTTCAACAAACTCACGTGAGCTTTTGATACCCTCTTATCGGCTAAATCCATTAACTCCACTGTAACTGGTCCCAGGAATCTCCATTTTCTTGGGGCTAGACCATTTCAGACACAATTTACCAGTAATTTGGTCAGCAGCAGAGCTTATTGGAAACATCTTCACCACGACCAAGTCTCCAATTTCAAGAGTGACTCTTTTTCTGCCTTGGTCGAATCTTTTAGCCACTCGGTTCCGGGCTCTGACTAACTGGTCCAAAGCTTCTTTCCATTTCTCCTCCACGCTCCTGTTTCTGGATGCCTCCAACATATAGTTCACGTCCCATTTCAATTGGAGCGGGTCAGTAAGATTTCTCCCTAGAAAAAGAACAGCTGGGGAATTGCGATGAGACTCATGAAGTGCATTATTAAAAGCTAAAACAAAGAAAGATAGGTTATTGTCCCAGCTACGCTGGTCCGCGCTGTGGAAGGCTGACAGACAGGCTTTCAAATTTCTATGGAAACGTTCGACATGGGAAGGCTTGGGGTAGTGGGGACTCAGAAAAACGTGTTTAACACCCCATCCGAAACACAAATGCGGGAATTGGCGACATCTGAAAGTAGAAGCATTGTCAGACACTAGGACTTTCTGGGGACCATGAACACCAAATACATGTCGGGTTAAAAGCTGAACGGCGTTGCTCGAATTCATTTTACGCACGTGGAACAACCATACGAACTTGGAAAAGGCGTCGACGACGGACAGGATTCCAACGTTGCCATTCTTGGATTTTGTGAGAGGACCAAAATAATCGATAAACAGTTTTTCCCCCGGGTATGTTGCAACATCGGCAGAGTGGAAACCGGTTAGAGATGATTGAGCAGGTTTGGACCGCTGACACACATCGCAGCTCCTTACATACTCAATTACGTCCTTTTTGAGGTTGGACCACAAGAAATCACGAGAAACGCGGTGCAAGGTTTTGTACTGGCCGAGGTGAGCGCCTAGGTAGGAATCGTGGTAATAATGCAACATCATGGGCCTTAATTTAACCGGGACATAAAACTTGTCCTTTCCTTTTTTGCGATTACGATGAACCAACAAACCCCTTTTGACACTGAACGACTTGTCTCGGACAGACCCATCAGCGACTCCTTTTAACAATTCCTGACACTCATAATCATCCTTCTGATGCTTGGAGATGTCCGTGAAGGACCAGGGATAATTCTGCAAGATATTGATACTCTCAATACTATCAGTTTGACAATGGTCTTCCTCCAATTCGGCTTCACTCTCCTTTTACCCGTCAAACATTCGCGTCAGACAATCGGCCACGACATTTTCCTTACCACGTACATGCACAATTGTAAATTTATAGGCCGACAGCCGGAGAATCCATCTAGCCGTGCGACCGAGCCGCTTGATATTCGCGCTCATCCACGACAGGGCTTGGTTGTCCGTATGGACAAAGAAATGACGGTGTTCCAAGTATGAGCGGAATTTTTCAACACCTAATACAACAGCCAGGCATTCCTTCTCGTAAATCGAGTACTTCAATTCAGCTCCACGAAACAGTTTGCTAAAGTATGCAATGGGGACTAGCTTCCCATCCTCATCGGATTGATTATCACAGCAGAAATGGCGATTTCACTAGAGTCGCACTGCAGAACAAAGTCTCGTGAAAAGTCAGGACTGTGGAGGACCGGGGCTTCACAAAGAGCTTTCTTCAGTAGCTCAAAGGCACGGGTTTGATCTTGCTCCCATATGAAACGACAATTTTTCCTTTTCAAAAAATTAAGGGGGGCCGAAATTTGAGAAAAATCCTTGATGAAACGGCTGTAGAAACCGACCATACCGAGAAATCTCCTGACGCCACGGACATTTTTGGGCTGAGGAAACTCCCTAATACATTTAACTCTGTCAGGGTTTACAGCGATTCCAGAATCGGAGATGATATGACCCAGAAAGTTCAAACGTTTGGAGCAAAGGGACACCTTTTGGGGTTGATTGTGAATCCGTGCTTTCGCAAGCGAGTCAGAACTTCACGCAGATGAGCCAGGTGCTCGTCGAAAGTGGCAGAGAAAATGAGAAGATCGTCCAGAAAATTAAACACGTAGGAAAATTTTAAATCACCGAAGATCGAATCCATCACGCGGTTGAGCGCTTGGCCACCAAAAGAGATGCCCATCGGGACTTTATTGAACTCAAATAAGCCAAAAGGGGTGGCAAAGGCAGTGCAGGGGCGGCTTTTGAGGTCCAAGGGGATTTGGAAGTAAGCAGAATTGAAGTCGAAAACAGTGAAATATTTGGCCCCATGGAAATGTTGAAACGCACTCTCGATAGTGGGCAACGGGAAGCTGTCGAATACGACTTTCTCATTTATTTTTCGATATTCGATCACCAATCTAGGTTTACCGTCCTTTTTCGGGACTAGGAAGGCGGGGCTACTATAGGGCGACTTGGAGGGGGAGATGACCTTCTTCTCCAACAGGTCGTTCACACATTCACGCATGGCGCGTAACTTAGGGGGCGAGCAACTGAACGGAGGAGACCTTACAGGGGTATTATCTTTCAGTTCAATGGTGTAGGAGAAATCTCTAGCACATCCTAGCTCGACACTTAGAACATCACAAAACTCTTCCAACAGCCCATTTAACATAAGATTTTGATTGTCAGAAAGGTCACATGAGGCATTGGGAAGTTGGCATTTAGTTAGGGTACACACAGAGGCACGTTGGAATGGGGCTTCAAAGGGGTAGCTAACGCCCGATTTAAAACGGAAGGCAAAGGTTCGAGTGATAAAGTCAAGAGACAGGCCGGTAGCTAGCATGAAATCAGATCCAAGAATCATCGGTACCGACAGGTCGGGAACGACATTGAAAGTCCAATCCCAGGACAAACCATGAATTTTAATGTGACATATGACTCGACCCACCGGACATACCTCACGACCGTCAGCAGACATGAAATTTCCTAAGCTCTCACAACCTTGCAGATACGCTAAATTTACAGAAGACACCAAGGATTGATTGACAAACGAAACACATGAACCGGTGTCCAACAGAGCATAAAATATGCGCGATCCTATAAGAATTATGGCCCAGGGTGTAGACGAAGGAAGGCCCCAGATCCTCTTATTCACACCATCATCAGGCGCCAACGACGGGCCGCCACGCCGGCGCGCCTCTAGTTTCCCTGCTGGGAGTTGCACCGAGGGCATACGCGCAGTGTAACACCAGCAAGACCACACTTCGAGCATTTAGCGGGAGACCTTGACCAACAATTTTTAGAAACGTGCCCCATTTTTCCACAATTCCAACAATTTCTCATCGCGGGCACACTTGCACTGGGTGGGTTAGAAGGTTGGATAAAATTTACACAACGTTGAGGGGCAGATGCAAAGTCGGGTCTACGATTGGGGGTACTAAAAGGGGGGAATGCAGAAGGTGCCGTAGCGAAGGAGACGGATTTGGCGGGCGCACGGCAAGCAACATCGGGGAAACAACAATCAGATGGGGTAGGAGGTGGGCGATACAGTTTATTTTGATTTACGGCAGACTCAAACTCGCGACCAAGGTTTATGATGTCATCTACACACTCGACCTCAGACCACTTGATATGCAATTTATAATCAGGGGCTAAATTCCGGTAAAACTGATCGAAAACCTCGGACTTAGGTACCTTCACGCACATCCGATTAAACAAGGTGAGAATTCCTGTAGCATAATCATCAATGCTTTCCCCTATCCCTTGCGTTCTTCTAAAAGTTTCCTGCCTCAAACAATAGTCCATGTCGGACAATCTGAAACGCTGTTTTATTCGAGCAGCAAACTCCTCCCACGACTGGAAGTTATCTTTAATTAATCGGAACCATCGCAACGCCGGGCCTTCCAGCATTCCAGGAATAACAGGGATAAACAAGTCAAGGGGTATTGAGCTACACTGAGCGATATCTTCCACCCGTTCCAAAAACTCAACTACACTGAAGCCGTTCCCTTCCCCTGAGAAGTTTAATTTCCACTTACGTACAACATCGAACACAGGGTTTACATTAACCTTATAATCGCTAGTGAATCTGGAATTTGGAGAAAAAGGGTCAACACGATTTTCGCCGAGGGCGCGATTACCATATGCAATGGGATGCCTATCGTCAGTACATCTATCACTGTTACTACCAGAAGCAGGCATTTCATTAATTCTAGCACTACGGTTTCTCTTAACATTCTCAAGATTAGACATATCTGCCGCGAATACCTCGCTGTCTTTACTCAACTCTAAAACTTTGGGGTTTTCCATGATGCAGATTCTTTCTCAGAGATATTAAACACACACATATAATGGCAAACAAACACTGAACGTTAGAATTAAATTATATATATATATATATATATATATTGGCTTCATGAACTTAAGGCATGGGAATTTGCACTAGACTAAAATGTACATAATCTCCATCTCCAGCTCTATCTAGTCCGAATTTCCTTCTTTTCAGATGAGATACCCTAATCGAGTACGCCTCTGCTACAATTTTTGTGCCGAACCCCTCCCTTACAGATCGCATAAAATGTAAATGAAACAAACGTAACGGGAGAATGAGGTGCGGACCGCGATTAGGGAAGGCAGTAAACGGCCCTGAGCTCAAGATGGGCCTCGTTATTAACCAACGAGGACGATTATACAAGACTACTATAAATGAAACGCTGAATAAACATAAGGACAGGGTTTATTAATAAATTAATAATATAATCAAAACATGGAAAAAGAAGCCAATCGAATAACAGAGAAAAAACCTTAAGATATAAACATACCTTCACAAGCGTCCCTGCCGAGATTGTGGAGTGAGCTCAACATAAATTATCATAACACACACCAAATATTTCATTATCAGCTCACTGATACAGTAGTGACCTCATTACCATTAGTATTTCGATTAAATTTGCCGTGCGCACGGTAGTACAGGCAATATCCTTTTTTCCACTTCAGATTACATTATTCACAGCGCATATCTTTCCATTCTCAATTCGCGCGACAACAATGGAAGCCTCCTACTACAAAAACATTCTCACCCACGTGACCAGAGAGATCAACATAAGACGCAAGGAGTAAAGGAAGGAATCAGCCAAAAGCGCTGACTACATCATCTTTGGTCCAGCAATATAAAACAGGCATGCGCAGAGATACGAAAAATAAGAATACCAACATGGCCGACCGACGGTTAGGCCGCGCCCAAACAAACACATGGCCAAGTAAATAAAAAATCTGTACCAAGAAAAGAAAATGGGGTACCAAAACAAAATCAAAATGAAACTGAAATAAAGCATGAATAAACCAATCGATAGCCCATCTTTTACTTGCATCAGACACCAGCATTCACTCATAACATTCACATGAGGTACAAATACACATCACATGACTCACCTTAACACAGCTCCAGATCTCGCATATTCAACAAATAACGTGCACTATGGGAGCACAATATAAGAGTATATGTATTTTATATAATCGGGCAAAACAGGCAGGATCGTGCACCAAATCACATTAAGCTTCAGTTTCGTACGACTTCAAATAAAACTTTGTCGAAACGAAAGTCGTTGCTTCGAAGACGGCCAGGTACAACCAAAACAAATGCACCAAAACAAGTGCACCAAAAATGTGATGGCTTCGAGACCAAATTTCCAAATCAGCAGTAATCATAATATTAACCTCTCACAGTCACACACGCCATTTACACGAACCGAAGTAGAAGATGCACATCGACCGGTCATCAAGGATCGTGAAAAGAGTTATGCAAACGTAGTAATAATAAAGTGACGACTAAAAGCACATACCTGTTAAATCAATACATTACTTACGACATGAATGGCGGTAAAGGCTCATTTAAATAAGTTAAAAATCCACTTAAAGCAAAGGAAGGCGATTGCACATCGTCTAGCCCCCATTGTTAAAAAAATATCACGAGTGGGGAAGGCAAAGATATGCGTCAAAAGATGAAAACAGTAGTCTCGTACGGCAAAAGATCGTCAATACACATCACGCAGTGTGCTGCGCTCTGTGGTCTATCAAGGGATATACACAGGTTTTTCCTTGAACTGAGGTCAACAAAACTTGTTGGAGTAGTTATTTTTTTATAAAACAAGCGAATTCGCTCACATCTTTAGTTAGCTAGCTAGAAGAGTGCAAGTTCGATCCTCCTCGTTGGCAATCATAAAATAATTATCTCTAGTTCGCTATTTTCACACTAGGCAACTGCTAAGGAAAGTGTACCTAAAGCTAACTGGACTATACGCCATGTCAGTGTGACGTAATGTTAACTGTACCACACTATTTAAAAAAGTGTGAATAAATATTAAGGTATTGTCCTTGTTGGCAACAGTGTGTGCATGTCATCAATCATGGAGCGACTTCCACCTGTACGATGCATTAAATCCTCTATGACCACCTTATGCTACGGTGGTACACAGATGGTTGCGTCAGTCACCACAAGTACAGGTGATGAGGTGATTGATGCACTTGAAGAACGTATTACTAATAAAACCAAGACATTTGCCTCGGTGAAAACCAAAATATGAGTTCCATCATAATTTCCGATACCGCAGGTTTTACATCCTGGCAGCTAACCATAATTGGTGTGACCAACATGCGCATTAACTTCACCACAGAGAAGTGGGAACTCATCTTCAGGACACGCTGAAACATGATCTCGTACCTCCTGCCAATTCTGTTCTTTATGAAGGTCATCACAGCCAGATTGCGACGGAGAAAACACAAGTTCGAGCGGATGCAATGTCGATTGTAATTGACATAAGGCTGTCTGAATAGCGCTGAACCTCAGGAACTCAATCTTGCAGGCTTGCGCACACAGTGAAGTCAATACCATTCCTGCTGGATGTAACCTGGTAGATAAGTTCCTAGACATCTCTAACGTTTGAGATTTCTGGCCTTTCCAAAGCAAGCAACTGACTAACTAATTAACATAGCTACTGTTCAATTCCAACCAGACATACCTTATCCTAATTACAACAGATTCCCTGAAACAGTAGAATTCTAGTGATAACTACGTTTCTAGGGACATATCTCCCCTACAATGAAAATATTATATAATAATGAAGCAAGAATGATATTTACTAATAATCACACTACAATAATTCTCAGCCACATTTACTTGTATCCTAATTACAATGGTTTAACTGACACAACAAATATTCGTAAACTCTGAATCTATGGAACTTATAAGCCTGTAAATTTTCATTGACTACGTACATAACATTTCGTTCCCTTGGTTTATGGAAGAGAATAAAAGTGAAAAGTTTGAATGATATTATCAGTCAAAGAACAGCGGCCAGTTGAAATCATAAATTTAAGCTCTACTAACGAATGTTAATTAAACATAACGCACGGCATATTGTTTTTTATGATTTCTGCCATTTCACTTGCACAACAACACAGATAGGTCGTATGGTGATGATGAGCTAGAAAATGGCTAGGATTGGGAAGGAAGCAACTGTGGCCTTAATTAAGGTACAGCCGCACCAATTGTTTGCTGTGAAAATGTGAAACCGTGGATAACACGCACTTCATGGCTGTCGACAATGGGTTCGAACCCAGCATCTCCCAAATGCAGGCCGATACGTACACGGCCAGTTGTTCAGTACCACAACGAAGCAATTGCTTGAATTCCTTCTCTTCCAATACTTATTGACAGAGAATCTTATTATGAAATTTCAAACAATACATTAAAAGCAAGTTTTTATTTAAAAAATTCGGTGTTCACAGTTACCCAGATTTTCATGCACCTTGGGAAATCAGTTTTCACTTACATGTCCGAAATTTGACGATACATGGTGTTATTTTGGAAAAGTAAAGAGTAAAATAGAATCCAAAATGTATTTTTCAAAATTCTATGCAGAGCATGCTTTCCTCCCTTGAAGTAACAATAGGCTGCCAATTATGCTCTTTGGTTCTAGGATCGATGTAGCCCTTACTTTTTCGCAGCTTCTCCGCATGTCTTTCACCAAGAATCCATTTAAGAGACTTATCAAGCTTATCGGCATTATAATAATTACAAAGCCGTAATTATTACGATACACCATGCCTCCAAGTTCATGCTTATATTCTTGCAGCACATTCCGAAGTAACCCCGCGAATGTACCCTACTCAGAAAACTGCGAAAGACATTATTCTTGAGGTGATCAAGCTTACGCAAGTTGATCCTAATAGAACTTTATTTATAGTAAAACACTCGAAAACAGTTCACTTGAACTAACATTAGTTGACAATGTGAACATTCAGTACCATACCATACAACAAACAAATTCTCTCACTGGGGGACAGAAAAAAGAGACGGACATCAAGAAATAGATTTATCACAATAGTTCTATGAAGTTCGGTGTCCTATATCAACACAGACCTATCCATATTAAGAAACAAGGTATACACTTGTTTGAAGATAAACCGACGTCCAGAATTACCCCATGGAATAATTGGAAGCTAATACTCAGAGAAGTGTAAGAAAACACTAGTAAATTGCAGGGTATATGCTGTAAACGGTAATCATGGACCAAAGGTATCTGGACATAGAGAAACGCTCATGGGTCAATTTATCTCCAAAGGGAAGTGATTACTTTGGATCAAACACATTTCAATGACACTTGGGTGAATTATAAATTAACAAATAGTAAAGGTGATGATTATCACTATTTTACTGTAAAACCAATTATAGTATTAAAATTAACAGCTAAAAGATAGCTGGGCATCTCAGAAAAGTTAATTGTTAATGATGCAGAACTAGGGGAAATCTCGCATGTTTATAAAAGTATGCGGTGGAGTAGCCCCTGGTGAACAAGGAATACACAGATCAGTACAATATTCGACAGTAATCTTTGTCAGTTTTTACATTTATGATATTCACGTGAACGGAAGCAAATGCAAGTGCATTACTATACTGACGAATGTTCCGGAGTTAACTTTCAGGTTTTACTATCATTCTTCTCTTAACTGATCATTACAGCATATTATAATGACACAAAACAGCGGCCAAATGTGAAGTGGACAGCAATGATGGCGCGCATTCTCCTACAGTTAACATTTCCGGCAAGTTTTCAGAACTCTTCACAAGATCAGTTTCGAACTTACAAAGGGAACACTTTATTTCGTCTTCTGCAAGACATAACCACTACAATATTAATTCCGGAACACGTGTGGTATGCATGAATCATCTGAACCTGCAAGTTAAGTGTCAACTGACATTTAAATAGGCATGGTTGGAACAAATATTATGTGCCGTTTAAGTTTCAGTGTGTGTGTGAGTGTGCGTGTGTGTGTTTGTGTGTGTGTTTGTGTGTGTGGGTGGATGTCTGTTCACGTGTCAGGAAGCTTGCTGTTACGAGAAGCCTGCAAGGCAAGGAACAAGGAAATCATTGTGCTGTTTGCAAGAATAATTTCTGCTTTCATCTTGATGCACTTTGCAAGGGATATTCCTTTCCCGAATGTGCAACTCAAAGGGGAGATCGCACCACACCCTAAAGGGACCAATCGTGATACACTGCCAGTCAACTTCCATCATGAACATTTAAGTACCCTTTCCCTTTTCAGGACTTATTTCTTGAAATGACGTTTTGTGTTGTGGCAGATTCTTATCGCTTCTGATCTACTTTTCGGTGTTGGTAAATTTTGTGAATGATTGAAATACACCCATAACCATGAAATCGAGAACACCTTGAAAGACTAGAGATAGGAAGTTCACAGGACATGTGCAATAGTATGTTCTGAAGAAATGGTTAGCATTTGAACCATGTTGACCCTCAGGTTCAAGGTTCACATCGATATCTCTGCGCACCACCACCGACTGCGGCTCTCGTTGTAGCTATAAACCGAAGCTAATTGATCAGTGTGACTTGACGAGTACTGCTAGGTACTGTTAAGTCTATAGTTTGAATTACACCTTTCCTTACGGTCAATAAATTTATATCTTTTGTGTTTAAACGCAGAACTTTGTTTGACCAATCAGTTTGCTAATATCTGTGGATCATCAGCACTTATTGCAAACAGAAAAGTACCATATGCATATTGCAGATTATTTATTACGATTCCATTAAGAATGATATGTTCTCCTTGCAGTGCTTAGGAATAACACCCTTTTACAGTAGATATTGAAGAGGAGTAGAGTTGAAAATTGCCTCATCCCTTGCTTTATTTTAACAGTACGGTTGTTTGTGTTATCAACCTTAACAGATGAGGACTGATTTGAATACAGGTTGGCAACGGTTCGTAAGTCTTTTATATCCAGACTAATATCATATAGTTTAGTCAATTTAAGAGGTATCTAAAAAGTCTCTGGACAACTGGAAGTAAAGCAACACCAAGATGAATCAGTCTCTTCTGCAAGGAAACGTGCTGTCTTTCCTGAGCACAGATACCTTGATCATGAAGAAGGGTTTCTAGTTTAATGTGGAATCCGAACCAGAAGGATATCTTCTTAATTTCATGACTCCCACACTCCGTGGACAGAACTCCACCCACAGCCAGCTCAGCGGCAATTATATTAGGCAATCATGCCGCCTGATCTTAGGTCAGCAATGACCTTAAACCTGTCATGGTCGAAATGGGCCTGTACTTTGTATCGAACTTGGGTCTCATCATTTAAGGCACCCTTAGGGTGGCCCAGTGACAGAGAACACTAGCAAAGGAGATGTGGAGCTACAGGCAAGAGACCAAGAGAATATAGAGTTTTGGATTAATGTGTTGAAAGGAAATTTTAAGATATCCTTGGTGATGTGAGTCGTCACTTCACTAGTGCCAGCTCCTAATGCTCGAGAGCTTCCGGAACACTTTGAGATTGTAGGTTTAGTCTTCCACGGCCGGTGTCTTCACTGTATACCGTGGTCGAATTGCGTTAGTAGCTGCCAATGTTTCGCCGGAAACTGAGCGCAGCATTCTGAAGAATCCGCTCGTTATGAACCTCAGTAGTGTACTCAAGGTGTGACATGCAGTAAATGGAAGAGTAACCCGAAGTGGCAAGAAATTTCTCTGGAAAGAAACATAAAACACATTGTTGGTGTAGCTCCGAAGACGTAGCAGATGGAAAATGCCATGAAAGTGAGGATTTGGCAACGGTTGAGGCCGACATGTGGAATGGACTTGTTCCTACAAGCTGGGCTCAGCTTGCCTCGCCTGTCCGTTATGTATAACAGAGGAGAGACTTTCGACAACTTGGCCAAGTGTAGATACTTAAAGGTGCACTCAACATACAACAGCCACACCCAGAAATCTCCTGAGCTGTATAGTGATCACATTCCCCATGGTGGAACTACAACATGTGTAACATTTAGCCAAGTCTACTCCACCTCTTCTTGATGTGATTATTATTATTATTATTATTATTATTATTATTATTATTATTATTATTATTATTATTGTTGTTTATAGTGGCCTAGAATCTAGGTTATCGGCCCCTAATGGTACGAAATGTAATAACAATTTTAAAGTCTAAAAATTCATCCACCGACCACTATTCAAATCTTGAATATGAATAATGAATAGATGAATACGAATGTAAAATTATCAGCAGATCCAGCGTACAGTATTTAAATTTACAAATAATTCCAAATCAATGCTCCGAATACAATTAAAAACACGACGATGAACAATGATTATGAACTTTAAACAATGGTATGTACTGACCAAGGTGCTGCTCCCAAAGCACACCACTGAATCGATGATGTTTTTGTTCAAAATCCACGCCAACGGCCCCTCATAATGGTACGTATCCCTAGTAAAGCAGAACCATGGTATTTCTCATGTAACGGTACTAATCACAACTAAAGTATACCGTACTCACGGTGTCCCTCACATTGCGGTACTACTCACAGGTAATGTACTGCGCACAGGTAACGCAGTCTTATGGTGTTCCTCACATTGCGGTAGTACTCACAGGTAATATACTGCGCACAGGTGACGCAGACTCATGGTGGTCCTTACATAAGGGCGCCAATCATAGGCAACGCAAAACCATGGCATTCCTAACATAGTAGGTACTAATCACAGGGACCCGTACTATCCCGTGTTGTTCCTAACATAGTGCTTACTAATCACAGGTAAACACCAGACCCGTAGATTCTAACTGTCACAGTACCGAATGGGGATATCAACACAGTTATGACAATGGCGAACTACTACAACACTGGCCAGATGCTATGGAACTCTCTTATTCATGATAGTAAACTGCCACCTTCTTTTAACAGTGGCCGTTGGAGAAGAGGATATAATCCAGATTTGATCTTCGTCACTAATAACATAGGAGAACAATGCAGCAAGGGAGTATACAACCCAGTCCCAACACAGGCCAATCATATGTCAGTTTTACTCCACTATCCGACCTCAGTATGTTCCCTTTCGTCGTAGATACAACTTCAAAAAGGCAGACTGGTCAAAATTCTCTGCTTTACTGGAAGATACGGTCCAAAACATCAAACCAATTCTTGAATCATATGAACAGGTCATTGAGGCTGTTGAGGAAAGTTCTCGTAAATCTATTCCTCGTGGATGTCGCACAAGTTACATCGAAGGTCTTAAATGGATGCAGTCTCGCAACTAAATGACTACTACAAGCTATTCAAACAGAAACTAATAGGTGAGGAAACTGTTGGAGCAGCACACGCCCTAACTTCTTTAATAGCCTCATCGAAAAGAGAGAGCTGGTGAAAATTAGTGGAAGAACTCCTAAAGAAGCTGAGCAGAGATCCAACTATGAGTAACTCACATTCTTCTGTTACAGCCAATCAGACTGCCACCAACTTCTCATGAATGGCAAAATAAAACTTGAAGCCGAAACTTGGAGAGCTATGTTGAAGGTACCTGCGGGTAGGGATGAAGATACATCTGAGCTCATGCACCATTTAAATTTTACTTAGTTGAAAATGGAATTATCAAGTGCAAATCAGTTAAAGCTGCGGGTCTGGATGATATGCGAGTTGAGCCAATAAAGAACTTTGAAAGAAACAGGAATGAATGGTTGCTACAGTTTTATAATAACTGCTTACAGATGTCCAATATTTCTTCTGAGGAGCAAAGCACGTGTAATTGTTGTTCTAAAGCCTGGAAAGGGCAACAGAGACCCCAGGAACTACAGACTAATATCTATCCTGTGCCACGTATATAAGATTTTTGAAAGGATGATACTCAACAGACTAATCCAGACTATCAACCAAAAAACTCATTCCACAACAGGAAGGCTTTAGACCAGGCAAGAATGCTGTTACACAAGTTCTCAACCTCACGCAGAACATTGAGGACGGTTTTGAAAATCGACAAATTACAGGGGTAACTTTCATTGACCTCAGTGCTGCATGTGATAGAGTGAACCACCGTATACTGCTTCAGAAGATCTTTACACTTACGAAAGATTCAAAACTTACCAGATTGATGTCAACCTCGTTGTAGAACAGCAGATTCTTACTTTCAAGGACAAAGAAGCAGATGGAGATCACAAAAAGATGGATTGCCACAAGGAAGTGTACTGGCTCCATTGCTATTTAATATTTATACCAATGACCAACCACTCCCTAACAAAAGAAGAAGCTTCATATATGCAGACGACCTTGCACTAGCCGGCCAGTGTGCAACTTTTGAAGAGGTAGAACTCACACTTGACAGCGCTCGGAAGGAATTATTCACATAATACAAGGCTAACCACCTAAAGCCGAATCCGTCAAAATCTCTGCTTTGTGCTTTCCACCTCAAGAACAGAGAGGCATCAAGGAAATTACACGTCTCCTGGAATGGAACACTCCTGGAACATTCTTTCACCCCAAAGTACCTACGGGTAACGCTGAACCGCTCCCTCACTTTCAGAAAACACTGTTCCAACATCAATCACGAAGTCAGTGCCAGAAACAACATCCTGAGGAGGCTGAGAGGTACAAACTGGGATGCAAAGCCACAAGTTCTTAGAACCACTGCATTGGTTCTGTGTTACACTGCTGCGTAATACGCATCCGCTGTGTGGTATAGATCAACACACGCTAAGACTGTGGACCTGCCCTGAATGAAGCTTGTATATTAATCACAGGATGCCTGAAACCTACCCCTGTTGAGAAAACACACTGTCCTGCTGGCGTTGCACCTCCAAGTAATCGTCGAGAAATCGCGGCTTATCAAGAACGACTAAACATTTAGAATGTTGAAGCTCACCCGCTGTTTGGTCATCAACAATCTCAGTCGAGGCTGAAATCCAGGAAAAGTTTCCTCCAGACACGAAGGCCCTTGAAAGGACCACCGGATAAGTCAAGACTTTCCTTGTGGAAAACTAAGCAGCAAGAATGGATGGAGCGGGGCGTGAACATCTTCCGACTGGCTACAATGAAGACTGGAGTGTCTGGAGGTCCCTCAACCGACTAAGAACTGGTGTCGGCAGGGCTAAGTACTCACTAAAGTTATGGGGCTTCACATCAGAGGACAGCAAGTGCGATTGCAGTGAATGAAAAGCAGTGAACCGTGTGTATCAATATCCTCTCTGCCCATTTTCATGCTCAGAGCAAGATTTACTGCTTGCTTATAACAATGCCCTAGGTGTGGCTCAGTTTTGGAAAGCACCATCTAGATGTACAGTAATTTTGGTCAATTTCCTTTGTTAATTTTTGTAATTCTTGTAAATAGTTTAAAAATTATTTTAACTCTATAATTAAGTATGATTCTGATACGAGTAAATAAATAAATAAACCAGACCCGCAGTGTTCCTCAGAACGCAAATCCATGGTGTTCGTCACATATTTGTACACATCTCAGGGACCATACTCTCCCGTGGTGTTTCTCGCAACGCAAACCCATGGTGTTCGTCACATAGTTGTACAAATCTCCGGGACCCGTACTATCCCGTTGTGTTCCTCAAATAGTGGGTACTAAGGATAACCAAAGCCCAGGCCGGTTTATTTCTCGGAACGTAAACCAATAGGTTTCCTTCATAGTGGTTCTAATCACAAGGATGATGGAAATAAACACTGGTAATTTGGTTGAAAATTCAGCATCCCTTGGACTCGTCCCCCACCCACAGAGGTTTATGTGTTTGGTCCGAGAGAAAATTTTTTCGCTCAAGTCGGCCGGAAAACCGGGTATGCCCCCCCTATCCGCCACCTGGGACGCGCCATGTGGGAGTTAACACAACGGCGTAGTAGGTTTGAGGTTAATCTGCTGGAATCTGATGTTGTCTATCCCTCCTGGCTTACCGCTCTTACAACAGTCAATGGCTGCCATGCAGAAAAGCCGCATTAGATGACAAGACTCTAATTCTTCTGACAGTAAAATTTTGAAAAGTGATGGTGAGGTTTACCATTTTCAACGAGGTGGCGATCAATATGTTTAGATGTTACATTCGTATGACCATCCCTAGCTGTTAGGTTTACAACTAAGACGCTGAAGGAACCTCGAGGCATTGTGGCTAATCTTCCTTAGATCAGTATCCACCATCGCTCCTTTTATTAGATATCGCTTTCAAGAGATCTTTCCCAGCTTGGGCAGTTTCGGAAATCAAAGGATCATTGTCAAAGAGATCACGATAATTTCACAATATTCCCGTAGTTCCTGTATACAGTGTGCAGCCTCAGGGAATTGAAATACGAGAACAAGGCTTCACGACATTTTGCAATATTAGTATGTGATTCAGTAAAACGCTCTATATTCAGAATGTTCTCGTCCAGTGAAATGATATATTTCTCCCACTCAGCCTTCTTAAAATATCTTCTTCGAAGAGAAACTCAGATTCTAAAGATTTAAAGATATGGCTATAAAACTAAGACGAAGCCACAGAACTAGTTGCAAATAGAGGATTGTGGATGTGTTTAGTAAATTCACACAGGGTCGAAGGCTGAACACTGAAAGGCATAACAGTCTGTAATGAAGATGTATGTACGAAAAGGAACTGTCTGCGGTCAGATTGTAGCATATATCTGGCATATAACAGTACCTGGATAGCCCCATATTGTATTCTAAATGTTGAAATTACCAACCACAAAATTCATTTATTGATGCAGGAAGGCTCCACAAATCTAAACACAGTACCTGGTAGCTTATTAATTGAGCTCTATTGTGAGAGTTTCATTGTCCTCACGGGGAGGGATCTGGATGTTGAACAGCACTGAGGATCTTCAACCACTAAATGCATGCAATTGATTTTCGAACGGCGAAGATTCTAGTCTCGGTGAGTTCCTTGAATGCATATTATTAGCGTGCGGAGAAAATTGTGAGGGTATATATTTTGTGTTATTTTTTAGATTCTTAGAATTAAGTCAATAATGGAAATAAAATATTCAAAATGCAAAATATTATTATTCAAACTTGCGGAAAATATACCAGTATATCCATACATACAGAGGACGACGTAGATCAGAAAGTGGGAGCTGATAAATGTTAAATAAGGTCTGTTAACTCCAGTAACTTCTACAATGTAGTTCGGTGTATTTTGCTATGTGTAGGACTGATATGACCTTGTATTAGTTTAGTGGAAGTTTATCACAGTTTCAACTATTAATGTCAATGTTGTGAACCCACGAGGCGAAAAGTACGATGCTTGCGTGTGTTAGAAGTTATAACAAAAATATCGTAAACTTTTCTTCGGCTTGCGACGTTAAATTTAGTGCATTCCTCATCGAATTCGTTGAGACGTAATTAAGAACATGTTTGCAGTAGAGCAGTGAAATTCCAAAGAATTTTTAGTACGTTAATTTGCGAGATTTCGTGTTCACAGACGTAGAATCAGTCGAGTGACGTCAGCACCACATGTATCTCACCCCTCTGTAGAAACGTCTCGAAATAATTTTTATACTTCTCAACGACTTGACAGATAATATGAGACTAACACCAACTGTAGCTCAAATTTTAAATGCACGACGTTGCTAATTTGAGATTAATCCGCATATAAATAGGTCGCCGACCCGAGGGTACAGTCAGTGTGTCTTAAACTCTACAACTCGATCATGACTAGACGTCATTATGCTCCGTCGCGCTTCGCGAGAGATATGAAAGTTATGTTCTAGAACTTTGAATTTGTGCGGGGTCGTAGTAAGTGAAGTCTCAACCGCGTCGTGACGCGTGAAATGTTGTAAAGTTTTCTCAAACTGCCTTTTCGTTGTATAAGATTTAGAGTGTCTTAACTAAGTGGATTTACGATAGAGACTGTGCATTGAAGTATAATTGAGAATACCAGTGTTTAATTTACCATTCGACGGTATTGTGGACTTCGTTAATCTCTCATAATTTTTAACTTTGTCGTGATCAGTGACGTTGACAGCATACTAGGATATTGTGCGTGATAAACTGAACTTTCAGTTTATGACAACTTCATTAATTCTGAGGCGCATTTCTCGTATACAATTACGATTGTGAACTGTTTGAAATACCATTCCACTCAAATATTCAATAATTAATAGGAATAAATGTGACATTTTATGGAACTATTAGGTCATACGAACATGTGTCATGTAAACTCATTCATAAAAACCTCTTAAGCTGTGAACATTAGTATTCAAGAGACTGTTATAGGAGTGTTATTAATTGCATTTTCACAAGTTTTTCACGGACCGTGATAGTTATTCTACGATTGAATTTAAGACATAATCAGTGATTATTATGGACTGTGATAGTGTTCAATTCATGTTTTATAAACTGTGAGTAACAGACTGTGCTTTCCATTTTGAAAAGGACCTCAGGTCTTTACTGCATTAACTTGACTTAAGGTTCCAACTGTAGCATAGACTGTGATATTCCGAGTCACGTATTTAATATCGTAGAACAAAAGTGCGAGTGCAAACTGTGCATTAAGACCCATGTCAGTGTAACATACAACTCATTAATGATAATTAAGAGTCCTACAGCTCGTTGTATTGTGCCAATTGAACTTCCTGTGTTTCAAAATTTCTCTTTAAAAGAACATCGGAAATCTTGGCTAAGATTCGTGATATTACAGTACGTAGAACGTCATCTCCAGCGTGGGATTAATCGTGGTTTCTTCGTGGAATATCAGTGGTATTCAGCGAGAGATTGATCGTGGTTTCTGCGAGGGATGATAGCGTGGTGTCTTCAGGGGATGGAACGTGTTACGCTGCTGGTGCCTTGTTCGAGTACGGGCTGCACGCTGCAGAAAGTTCCAGTCGCCAAGCCGCAGGAGAGTACTTCATCTATCCTTATGAGCGGATTACAGGTGATATAAGTGTGTTTCATATATTTTTGAGTAAGTAATTACACTTAGACACTAACTGACTTTTTAATAAAGCACTCAATCAGTAACAGTGCCACATTCGTCAAAGGAAAAGTGCTTCGTGTGGATTCTGATCCTACTGTTTATAATAATTTTAGGAAGTTATTCAAGACTTCAGGTCTTATTTTGAGATTTCTCTTCAAAGTTTGTGTAAATTGAAGTCATTTTCCTTAGATGAACTATAGGGCTTGCCATAAAACAAGTACACTATTTTACCGTCTGATATAATTGGTTTAGATGAACTGCAAGTGATAGAAAATTTTTATTTGAACTATCAGATTGTTAAAGGAAGTGTGAGTTAATGTTATGTTTAATAATCTTAGAAAAAATTTAGGTTTGCATCACAAGTGATGGACTTAATTTCTATGCAATCTAGAAATTTGGTTAAATGAAATTCTATGTACAAAGTGTTATTTTGAAGTTGAATCTATATAAGAGATCCTAGTTGAACTGTAGGGTGTTTGAGATCTAAGAAAATTGATACTCATTTTGGACTTTATTAACATCAAGTGGATGTCTCACAATATAACAGCGCATATATTTTATTTTAGCATTCTGAAAAGATTGATTGAAAATTTAATTTTGATAAATCAACAGCAGGGTGATTTACTTGAGAATATCAATAAATATAGTCAAAAATTTTAGTTACCATCTATTATTCGCCCTGCGAAATTATACTTCACTGTACCTGCTCCAATAGTAACCGCGCACAACCTGAGATCCTTCCCTTGCTCTGGCCCCATAATCATTACCCGCTACAATATGCAAATTGAAAAGTTTTGGTCAACTTGTAATTTGTAAATGTTAATAATAGTAATAATAAATATTTATTTGGCGTATGACTACATCATTAAATCAATTAAGATTTACATTAATGACCTCACACTAATAACAATAATAATTGATTCCATCACGCTAGTAAGTTGAAGACAGGGGAGAGTTCGATTTTAATCTATCTCAGCAGTATAACTATGGTATTTAGCATTAGAGGTTGCCTCAAGTCATTTTCTGGCAAGCTAGTTAATGATAAAATTCCTGTCAAATATTTGGCCTTCACATATTATCCAGTCATTCTATCCAACAATAGGCAAGAATAAATTCAGTCCCTGGAAAATCTTCATGAAATTCCAACTAAAACGAATCCAAACCTCATATCAGAAAACCCGATACACGGAAGTATCTACTCGGTATTTATACGAGGTTGAGTCAATAAATAAGCCGCAAACATGTGTGTGCCTTATACCATTTGAAAATACGCGCGCAAGTTTTGCCACCAGATGGCAGCATATGTATGCTTGTCGTACGACATCTCGCAGGCACTCAGTCAGTCAGAGGCTGTTAGTGCACGATGGCACATGTGTTGCATGACTGTACACGAAAAGAACAGCGTGCAGTTGTGCGTTCTTTGTGGGCCAAAGGACTGTCCACAGAAGAAATGCATCGCGAAATACATCCCGTCTTTGGTCAAAACTGCTTCTTACGGAAAGATACGTTCATTTGGATCCAGAAGTTTAACCATGGAAGGTAAATCATCAGAGATGGGGAGCGACCTGGTCGTCCTGCGGAGGCGTCAACTACAACCACATTGCAGCGTGTGGATCAACTAATCCGTAATGACCGGCGAGTGACGACTGATGACATAGCGTGTGCTGTAGGCTGTTCACATGGAACCGCATGGAACATCGTGCATGAGCAGTTGCAGTTTCGTAACGTTTGTGCACGGTGGGTGCGCTGCTAGTTGACTGAGCAACACAAACAGAACAGAATGGGTCGGTCCTTGCAGCATCTCACTCGGTACACAGAGGAAGGAGAGGCTGTTATGGGCGACGAGTGCAATCTGTGTGGTTACACGTTGGCTGGGACAGCAACCAAAGGACTTCTTTGCTGATGGCTTTCAAGGACTTGTAAAGAGATGGAATAAGTGCCTGAATGTACAGGGTGAAAGTGCTTAAAGTGAAATAAATATTAGAAAGTTACTTTGATTATTTCTTGCCTCAATTCAGTTTTGTGACTTATTTATTGACTCGCCCTCGTACAAACAAAACCTGGTAACGCAGTTTGGCAGAATTATCAGGTAAATAATTTCGAATACTTCGGAAAATTATCAAGCAATCCGCATTAAATCATGAAGAAAACAGAAAGAGATTTCTAAGTTACAAGGTCATATTATCACATGGAAAAGGTACAAAAAATCAATATCACGGAACTCTAAATTAAAATATCATAACACCGTAATTACGTCTGAAGCATCACACATGTCACAAAACTTGATCACTGGAGAAAGATCACTATCTAAATATATCGAACAACTAAAAGGAAAGGTCCTGAGGGACATCTTTGGCCCAGTATGCATAGAAGGGGTGTGGATAAATAGGAGGTCTCAGGATTTATACCAATATATATAGAAAATATCGGACACAATTGGACAAAGGCGGTGAAATTTTATGAACATATTCAAAGAATGGATGATGAATGGCAAACTAAAAACATATGTAATTATGCCTCTTCACCAAAAAGTCAAGAATTATTGGATTAAATATACTGAAAAGACTTCAAGGAAACAGTATTCCACATGAAATTAGAATGTTGGTGAACAAACATAATTTTGCTAAAAACCCAGGATGAAAACAAAGGGATGGACCGCTCACCGGTGTACAACATGAGGTAGGCCGAGAAGGTGCAATTGTGGCTGAAGAACTTATTACTTCTCTACTGTGTACGATCGCATGTGCTTGGCTACATCTCAAGAATTGGAGATTTTCCTGTGGAACTCCGAACTCTCGTGCAGTAGATCACATTATTATTAAATCACGTGCAGCTTCATTCTGGCGAGACGTGACGCTCGTGCGCCATCTCGCTCGTGTGCACCGACAGCGGGGTGCTGCGAACGAAGATTTGCCATAAAACACGGCACAGTGCGGCAACTCTCCAGTGTGGTTTACATGTGCATCGTTAAGTCACATGACACTATAAAAATTTTATCGCATTACTGAGAACTCGTCTGCCTTCACTCTCGCATGTGTTCGGATCTGAACAGTAAGTTGGATTTTCTGGATGAATATTTGCCACACACACATTTCATTAGTATTGCTTCTCGCCAGTATGCGTTTAAAAAGTGCGTTTCTTGCGGAAAGGTGCTTACTACTGATACTGTTTGGTGTGGCTATTCTCCCGATGAGTCTGAATGTGACGTACCAAAAGGCATTTCCTGCTGAACGACTTCCCACAGAAATTGCAACCAAAGGGCTTGACTCCTGTGTGAGACCGCATATGACGTGCAAGGTTGGATTGCACACGGTAAGACTTACTACAGACATTGCAAGAGAATGGCCTCTCACCTGTGTGAGTACGCATGTGAATTTCTAAGCTAGATTTCATGCTGAATGACTTGCCACATACATTGCATCCATGCGGCCTGTCTCCGGTGTGTGAGATTATATGGAGTGCCAAATGACTTCTCCGGCCAAATGACTTGCCACAAACACCACAGGAGAATTGCTTTACGCCTATATGAGTTCGCTTGTGAGCAGCTACATGGGATTTCGTCCTGAATAACGTTCCACACACAATGCAGGAATATGGCTTATAACCCGTGTGAGTCCGTAGATGACATATTAGACCTCCCTTCTCGCTGAAAGCTTTGCCACAAACATTACAATAGTATGGCCTCCCGCCTTTGTCAGTCCGTATTTGTAGCGAAAGTCTACATATGTGCTTATAAAGCTTCCCACAGGCACTGCAGCAGAATGGTTTTCCGCCAGTATGACACCGAACGCGACAAGCTTTGTAAGATATTGTGCTGAAGGATTTGCCACAGACTTGGCACTTGCGGGGCATGTCAGCTCTGTGAGTCCGCATATGAGCGGTCATGTTCTCTTTTTGAATGAAGGATTTCCCACATACATTACACCTGTGCGGCCTGATGCCAGTGTGAGTTTTCATGTGACGTGTCATATGGCATTTCCTACTGAATAACCTGCCACAGACATTGCATTTGTGGCTCCTCTCTCCCGTATGAGCCAACATATGATCCGTTAGCCCGTATTGTCTCCTGAATGATTTGCCACAGACATTACAGAAGTAAGACTTAAGGTCAGTATGAGTCCGCATATGTCTTGAAAGTCTACTATTGTCGATGAACTGCTTCCTACATATATTGCAAGAGTATGGCTTCTTCCCCGCGTGTATCCCATAATGATAATCTAGGTGTGATTTCCTGCTGAACAATTTGCAACAGACATTACAACGGTACGTCATTTTACCCCTGTGAGTCCGATTGTGGGCTCTTAGTTCTTCTAACTGGGAGAAGGATTTCCCACATATATGGCAACCGTGTGGCTTTTCACCCATGTGAATTTTCAGGTGACGTGCCAAGTGGAATTTCCTACTAAATGACTTGCTGCAGACATTGCAACAGAATTGCTTCTCGCCTGTGTGTATACGCAAGTGAGAATCTAGGTAGGATTTCTTGCTGAACGACTTACCACATATATTACACCCATGTTCCTCAATGTTCGTGTGATTTTGTATATGTCTTGAAAGGCGGAATCTTGTGCTGCATAACTTGCCACACACATTGCACCTAAAGTTAGGTGCTCTGCCTTCCGGAGGTTCATGATCTGCATAGCTCACCTCGGCCCTCGATCTACAGTGAAAAATTAAAACAATGTGACGAATAGTTCAACAGAAAACTCAACCAGAACTCTCACACAAAGGAGAAGCTACTGAACATTCCACTCACTGATATCCCATGCAGAGAATTTCATTACATATGCCCCACATTCCTATGGTAAATATCACCTGAGATCATATTCAGAGTGCAGATTTAAATTTTAAAATCTCACAAATGTTACGTGGATGTGTTGCGTCCTTTCTCTCGAATCACGCGCAAGAAAATTCTTACGATTTAGGAATGTACAAATTCAAGTACGCCCCCATTTAAAGAATGCATGAGAAGTGGTATAGTCTAAAAGGAGAAATACAAACTAATCCGGCACACATTTATCTACTGAAATCCGTATATGTTTATTCTCCTATATAAAGACGGCATATTCTAAGGAGTTTTGAACTTGTTCAAGTGCTCTGGACTTTGTGGCAGGCAAGTAATAATTTTTGTAAAAGCCCTTGTTGTTGTGGGTGTTTGAGAGAATCTCAGTGTTGTAGATTTAATAAAGTTGAGAACATTGTTTGCCAACAATCAGCGCGATCTGCTGTACAATGGCTAATCTACTATGAATGTTATTTACTGTCACGAAAAACATACATTATGAATTTGTACATTATTATCAGATCAGTGTTATTACGGCACAGTGTGGTTATTTCTAATTACCTAGCACTGACATGCAATCAAACAGAGCCTACCCACATATAGGGCGGTAGATTTACACAAGGAATTTCATACTTACTACCATGTATTACATCAGTCTACGTCTTACATGCTGTCTTTAACAGAGGCCACATGCAACATGGAAACCACTCATCCTGATGAAATACTGCGAAAGATGAAATATAACTATCATATGACAGCCCTTTCCCTAACACTGACGCTTTCTTTTCTCTTCCAGATACTGTTGTCATAGACATTATGCAGTCAACAATGAATATGGCTTTGGTAGTGTTTTATTACAATGTTCTTCCTATCCTGAATTTGAAACCATATTCAAGTTATTATGTTTGAATATTCTTACAAGAGTTCCTGTAACACTGCGGCTACAAGGAGCATGAAAATCAAGGCTTGAGCCAAAATTCGCGATGACAGGACGTCGAATTGCACCGTAACGGATATTGCTCCTACGTAAGGGAAGGAATAAGATTCCTTTTATTTCAAAAGATCGCGGACAACGTGAATATCTTTAGTGTATTGATAACATAGTTTGATAGCATCCAAGTCTGTGCCTGTCTTCCCGCCGCAGAGTGGTTCTACATATTCTATGAAAGAAGTGCGAGAAATACAAATTTCTTGGTTAAACGTGAGATCCGCTTACAAAAGACATATGGGAAAAGTCGATCACGCAGGCCATAATATATCGTAACATGAACTGCTACTTCTCAATTCATGGTGTATGGACTGAATTCACATGACCCAGTCGAATGCATAACTTCCTCACAAGCAAAGTAATGGGATGCTCGACCACGCGTTGTTTTGCACTCTTAGGAGAAAAAAGTGGACAAATAAAACGGGGACATTGATTCCAGATACGACAGGCTAGACCTGTCGGTCATCATACAGGATATTGATGTTGACACCACTAGGCAACAGGGGGCAGATAATAGGTAGATAGATTAGATAATGCCTTTATTGGTGGCGAAGTTAGGGCTCAAGGCCCTCTCTTACACTTAACCACTAGATGAGTATACATATACATAACTTATAATTTCGAATACAAATAATACAAATAATACTAATAGCAATAATAATAATAATAATAATAATAATAATAATAATAATAATAATAATAATGGAAGAATCCTTAATTATAAAATACACAAAATAACGTACACTTAAATTATTTAACTGCAGTAATCCATTCATTCATCCCATTCATTCCTTCATTCACTCAACAATTATCCAGCAAGTCAGCGGGATCTACCCAGCAAATGCTCCCGGCAAGCCACTTTAAACTTGCGATGAGAAGGATTTTCTCTAATGTTCGCAGGTAGCGAATTCGATGACCTAGACACAGAGATTATGAAGGAGCGGCTGAACACAGCAGTACGGTTTATATGTATGGCAAGAGAGGAACCAGATCTTGTATTGTGTTCATGATAGGACGAGATGTAAGAAAAAGATGAAGACAGATAGTCGGGAGTATTAGTGGAAAGAACTTTGTGCTGAAGCGATAGCATGTGAAGTTCACGGCGCTGGTGCACTCGAAGCTACGACAGCTCCTTATAATAAGGTGATATATGAGCATCATATTGCAGATTAAAGATATATCTTATGCAGCTGTTCAGGCTCCGCTCCAGTTTCTTGTTACTGTCCCAGGTTATTCCAGTCAACACAGTGTCACAGTAGTCAAATATAGGTAGTATATGAGAGCGAATTATTTCTACTTGAAGTCGAACAGAGAATATATTAGCGAACCGTTTCAGGGGATATAAGCTTTTATGTACTTTATTGCATGTGCTTATCACCTGTTGAGTCCATTTTAGAGTCTCAGTCATGATAATTCCTAAGTTGGTCACTGAAGTAGAGTAGAGTATGATTTTATTGTTTAAAATTATTGGGGGGATGTTCTGTTGCTTGAGGGAATAAAGGTTTTTACTGGTACCGATAATAATAACTTGAGTCTTATTTGGATTCATTAATAAACTGTTTTTATTTGCATAGTCACTAAGATGTTGAAGGTCAGAATTTATTTTAGTAATTGCAGTATCAATATCACTCGGTTTTGAATGATAGTAAATCTGTATATCATCCGCGTACACTTGCAATTTGCAGAATTTAAGAGCTTTTGATATATCATTAATTTGGATGATAAATAGCAGTGGTCCAAGAACCGACCCCTGAGGGGCGCCGAGGGTCTTCCTGTGCCATCCTGAACTCAAATTTCCAACTGTTACACGTTGCCAGCGATTTTCAAGAAAAGATAAAAAGAAACGAAGTGATACACTGTTAAAATTTAGCTCTCGAAGTTTCTGCAGTAGTAACTGAGGATTAACAGTGTCGAAGGCACTACTGAGATCTAATAATGTCAATACAGTCACGTCCCGTTGGTCTATTGCACGTCTGATATCATCTGTCACTCGTAGTAAAGCTGTCGCAGTGCTATGTCCTTTCCTGAAGCCGGATTGAAAGGGATTCAAGAGGGAATGCTTGGTAAGGTATTCAGTAACTTGTGTATGAACTAGACGTTCAAGCACCTTGGATAAGGGTGGTAGAATGGATACTGGACGATAATCTGAAGGAGAATCCAACTTGGAGCTCTTCGGGATGGGTCTAATTAGTGCATCTTTCCAAATATCTGGGAAAACTCCGTTTGTCAGGCAGTAGTTAAATATATGAGTTAGTATTGGCAGAACAATTCCTAAAATATCCTTAATAAGCGATATAGGAATGTCATCATTACCTGTGGCATTAGATGTTATAGCGTATATCACACGTTTAACTTCATTCGAGCTGACATTTCTAAAAGAGAATTGCTCATACACAGGCTGCTCTTGTAACAAGGGTAGTGAATTTTCTGGGAAGGAGGTAGAGGCTATTCTTGGCCGTGCGAAATGATCATTTAAAACATCTAGCGATATGCTTGGCACATGTTGCTCTACGGCTTTACCTATACCTAACGTGCTTAATTTATTCCATTTTTGTCTGGGGCTGTTATTGTTCATCAGTTCCTGAAAGTATTTATATTTAGCATTCCTAATTAACTGCTTTGTTCTGTTTCTCAGAATCTTGTATTGCTGGAAATCATCTGTGTCATGCGTCTGCATTGTCTGTACAGTTTGTCACGACTGGTCATAGCAGATCTTATCTCGGCCGTTAGCCAAGCAGAAGAATGGCGGGTGATTCTTACCTGTTTCTTTGGTGCGTGCTTGTCAAATATTTCCAGTACCAGTGAATTGAATTTGTTTACTTTAGAGTTAATGTTCTGAAAATTACGTATACTATCCAAAGGTAAGTTATATGCATCGTAGCGTAGTTTATTCCGGTCCATATGTCGTAAGTCCCGTATTGTAATGTAGCGTGGTTTGTACTTAGGTATTCGAGTAGAATAACACACGTACAGTAGGTCATGCGAAGAGATGGGAGCAGGGATCTGTCCGTGCTTAATTACTTTTTGAGGTTGATTTGTCACAAGATCAATTAAGGTATGACTTGTGCGGTCAGAGTAATGAACATGATTAGTAGCGTTGAGGGGTAAAATTGTCATGTTTGTAGCGATAAATAAATTCAGTAGATTGATCGCGTCACTAGTCTGCTTCAAAAGGTCAGTGTTAAAGTCGCCCATGATTATAATGTCATCGTATGCCGAGATAAGATTTGCTAATGCCTCTTCAAAATCATCAGTCTGTCTTATTTTAGGCGGCTTGTATACAATCCCTATCAATATCTTTTTATGGCAGTCTAATTCTACAAACATAAATTCCGGTCGCAGTGTAAGTCGTGGGTCAGAAGTGGAAATTATCTTACATTTCAGGTCATTTCTGTAATAAAGTAGAAGTTCACCGCCTATTTTGTCAATGCGGTCATGGCGTAATATTGAGTATCTGTCAAGGTTAGCTGCCGATGACGGCATGTCTGTACGCATCCAGCTTTCACTGATTCCAATAATATGTACATTGTTCACTTCAAAAATAGCCTGTACCTCCTCCATATGAGCTAATAATGACTGGCCATTTAGGTGGCAACAATGTAACGATCGCGGGTGGCTACTGAGCTGCTCTTGCAACACAAGTCCTGTTGAAGGTGGTAGGGACGAAAGAGAAGGGGAGGGTGAGGGCTGTGGAGAGGAATGCAGGTCGATAGTATTACCGTTATACTGGTCAACAATCATATGAAAGTAAGCAGTATGAAAAACAAAAGTTAAGTAAGATGTAAAATAAGCTTACCCCAGCAACCTGGTGAGTAGATTCACTGACTTTCACAAGCACACACATACACACACACAAATATAAATTAATAATCGGTACTACACACATAATTTCTTTCTCTTAATTTCACGAGTTCATCCTACTCCCTGCAATGTTTTTTAACTGTGCCATCGTGGATATCTGAGATTTTGTTCCATCTTCTCTTAATACACAGATGCGTCCATCTTGAGTCCAGCATTTCTGCAGTCCCCATAAATCCCTTGCCTGATTAAGTATATGCTTTCTCGCACTTGTGAGGGACTCAGTTAGCATGAGCCCACTGCCCTTCAGAGCTCGCTTTGCGCGCCACACTCGATCCCGATCATGGAATCGTAGGAACTTTATAATGATAGGCCGATTTCCCTGTGAGACCACTTCAGCAGGCGTTCTATTTCGGCGGCCTAGCCTGTGGCAGCGATCCACATCAAGAATTGAAAGTTCAACCGAAAGTTTATTTTTCAGTGTGTCCAGCATTTTAATGTAGACGTCCTCGGACGGCTGTTCCGGGTCACCATGCAATAATAGGCAGTTCCGGCGACTGTACTGTTCGGCCTCGTCCAACGCGTCGTCTTGTTTCTGGAGCCGATCTTCAAGAGCCTTCAACTCCCCTTTAAGCATGGAGATGTCCTCGCTGGCCTGTTTCTTGAATTCCTGGAACTCGGCACCAAGCGCTTGAAGCACGTTCGGTGGGTTAGCGGCACTGACTGCTGAGTCTAGGCGAGCTTGAAAGTCTTTCATGCTATCTTCGAAAGCCGATATCTTCTTAGCTACTTCCTTTACCGACATGATGATTATTTTTCAAAGAAGAAGGCACTTAAATATATCACTTTTTTAATACGGATTAGCACTTTCAGCTGATTAACTTGCAATTTAAACAGGGTATAGCAAGAGTAACTTTACTCTACCGTGACACTGGATTGTATGTCATACGTTTTGAAGCATATCACGCCAAGCAAAAGGTGCAAAAGGCTGTGGCCATTCTTCTTTACGTGATTACGCGATGTTTGTGACTAGTGATTTATCAGGTTTACAATTACTTTTTCCGTAAAATGGTATTTCAATTTGCGTTGATAAATATTCTCCACGAATCAGCTATATTGTTCTAACATGTGGCACGTCCCAGGTGACGTATAAAGGTTGCCCACTGGTCTGCCGGCAGACTTGAGCTAAATATCATAGCTCTCGCGGAGTAAACACACACAAAGTTTTAATGGAAATTTTGGCGGAGATGGAGACGTTCGGTACGGAGCAGTTGGCAGAAGAGGTACTCTACCTTTCTGAAAGTTAATGCAGCAAGGAGCGTAACGTTTTATTTTTAGCGGAGGGGCTGCAAAAGGCGTCTGTTCCCCATGTCCGGAGCGGCGTAACTACCTGCTGTCATGAGCTCTAAAATGCTTCCAGACACGCCGGCCGTAAAATAATACTGTCACATGTTTACAGAAATATGCCTCATGTAATCAGAACCAATTTTAGGGCGTCCTCTGTAAGAGACGCGCTTTGGCAGGGCCCAGTAAGCATGAAACGTATGCAAGGGTTACCGTCGCGTGGGCTGTGACGGCTAGGCAAGCGAGTATCCCCATTCTGTATCCCATCACTCAACTATGCCTGGATGAAGTAGCAAATTAACCACAGCATATGAGAGAAGGCATATAGGCATATGCGAGGTGCAGGAAAAAATATGTAGTGGAGAAAAGTCATGCGAAGCGGGGTGCGATTACTAACTCATGTACAATGGAAGCCGAAGAACAACTAATAGTGTTAGCACGGAAAGCAAAGATCGCTTCAGGGCACTGCCTGACAATAAGACCGCTTACTATGTTATCGATGCCGGTGACAGAGGAAAGAATTACACACAGTCCATGGCGTTCATGGATATGTTCAGAGGAACGACAATGGCCAACAAATGCCCGATTATGCAGAAACTGATCATCGCGAACACACGGTCCAAAAAGCGTGATATTCACCTAGTCACGTACAACAGTGACTCCCATCCAACTCACATTGACTACTTCCTTGTGAGACGAAGGAATCTCAAAGATGTTCTAGAGACAACAGTTGTTCCTTACGAAACCGTTGCGATGCAACATAGACGACTCATCTGTGAGCTGCGGATAAAGTCACCAAGAGTTCAATACTTCGCAGGAAATGGACCAAATGGGATCAAACGGTGGCGCCTGAAGAAGCAGCCCACCGTTGTTGCAAACGTTACAGTGCCACGAATCACCATAGTTGAAGTGAGTTGGATTAAACTGAAAGGCGCCGCACGCTCCATTCTTGAAACAACTCAGTCAGGGCGACGAAAATGAAGGATTAACTATGACACGTGGCTTCGGAATGACGATGTTAAATATGCTGTACGGATAAATAAACAGCTGTAGGCCTACCACGTGTTTTTTGCTCGTTGGAATGCCTACAAAGCAGCCAGTATTAAAGTGAAAGAGGTTGTTGATGTAATAAAAACAAACCGGTAAGCAGGTCTGTATATGAAACCTGACATGCGCGAAAACGAGCGGAATACTTAATGGCTAGTCAAATCGAGGCATCGCTAAACGGAAGAAGTACAACGTTTTACATCATCAATGACGAAACAGACTGTTTACTACTCGACTGGCGGGAAGCGCGAGTACAATGGCGGAACTTCTTTGACAAACTTTCAATCGTGGAATTTCAGTATCTACCAATCCCAATCACCTCCTCTGTTGAAGGTCCAATGTAGGAAATTGACGTCACCGAAGTCCAGGCTATGCTGAAAGAAATGACACAAGGGAAAGCCATCTGTCCTGATTATCTTCCGGCAGAGTTTTGTTTCTCTGAATGGGTGGATGCAGCACGGTGGCTGAAGGAAGCTTTTCAAACAGATCATCAAAGAAGGTCAAAATCCAACAGATTGACGACGGAGTATCCATTGAAAAAAGGGAAGCCCGGCCGACGTTTCTAATTACCGTCCGATCATACTTCTGAGCCACGCAGTGACAGATTTCGAACAAATCTTCGACAAAAGGATTAGCAATGTAAACAAACACACAACAAGCCAAGCTGGATTTGTGTACAATTGTGGCACAACAGGAGCAACCCACGTTGCAGTGCTGTTACGTGAGAGGCACTGCGAAAAGAATAAGAGGCTTCATCACGACTTTCTGGACCCTTAGAAGGACTTCCATCCGGCATATCATAACCTAATCAGTCAGAGCTACAAGAACATGGCATTATGGAGCACCTAGTTGAGAGGGTATAATTGATCTATGTAGATCCAAGGAGTTATATTCAAGCTGCCGCAAGAGCGTCTGATGACTTCCGCGTAACTGCAGAATTCCACCAAGGCCCTGCCTTATCACCACTGCTGTTCATTATTGTGATGGACATCATTACATCAGACCTGCACAGTCCAATACCATGGACACATCTGCATGTAAATGCTGCAGAGAATAAGCGCCAAACAGAAGATTGCAACAATCGACTAGCACAATACGTCCCGCGCCTCAACAAAATGGAGACAAAATACATGACATTACGTCGTTGAGAAGTTGGAAGTATGCATGGTGAAGGTGAAGATATAGTACGAGAAGAGAAATTTAAGTATCTTGGCTCCAAAATCTCTGATGATGGCCGACTTACTGCTGAAGTCAACTTAAGGATATGCAAAGCCTGGCTGAAGTTCAGAATGAAAACGGGCGCCCTTGTGACCGTCAGATGAAGGACCATCCGAAATGTACGATCTACTGAACTCGTATCCGTTCTGTCGCTTTGTATGGCAACGATTGCTGGCCAGCTAAAAAGGAGGTAGAACGCCAACTAAGCATCATGGATACGAAGATGCATAGATGAACGGCTGGCTTAACTAGACTCGATCACATATCAAATGATGTTATTAGAAAGCGTTCTGGCATTGCACCGATAGTGAAGAAAATTGAGGAAAGGCGTGTGCGCTGGTTTGGGCATATTTGCGTGCCGAGGACGTAATATTGAGAAATTCAGCGTATACACAGAAAGTAAGTGAAAACCGGCGCAAGGGCTAACAGGACAGCATAGGACAAAGTGCACAATGACCTGAAAACTGTGAGACTACATAGAAACATAGCCCGACACCGAACTAACTGGAGACAATGAATCACAACACTGGAGCCTCCCACCACGCAGGACTAACATTAAAGGAGCAGAGAAACAAGAAGCAGATTGATGAATATTGTGTTATAGAAATGGGATACAATGGATATTTTACACATCCTATAATTCAACGTGGTATGTTCAAATTCTCTCCCTTAAAGCCTATGTCTAATATGTATATTGTCTTATTTCCACAATATAGTGTCTGAATGAGAGAACGCTTCTGGATTTCGTGTTTATGTGACTCCTATAAATGCATTATAAAGATAAGTATATAACTCAACAAAATACAAAATTCAGGAGTATCTCTTTTAACCGGGAGTGACAGTTTGAATATCCGGTGAAATTCTACGAGGACCAACAAGAGGGGAGACCGTCAGCTTATTCTAGCCTGTATGGAATTTTGCAATTCATATTTCTGCTTACATCCGTCATAGATAGCAGACAATCATAATAATTAATTTATTACTTTCACCCTAATCACGTCTATAAATATGAAGACTATGGAGGAGTGGCACAAAGAGGTCAGCTCAGGGCTAAGTGACACTCGATACTCTACAAGTGGAAGGACACCGCATCACTACATGTTTAGTTCAAGACCATGTGTCTACACAAACTGAAGTTTGCCTCATCACTAATTACTTAGCTTAGGGCGGTGTGTCGTTCCACAAATGGAAGGTAATCGCATAACTAATTGGCAAGCTCATAAATATGTGCCTTTCCACATGTCAGCAATTAGGAAATTTTATGAACCTTAAAAATCTGTTCATATGTAATTCAGTACCAAAGTGACACGGCAAATATTTTACACATTTTAAAAGAAGCAATTTAAGTTTCTGCAAGATATTTTTAGACTGCTGAAATGAGAGTCAGGATAAAATAGCACCTGAGGTGAGATATAAAAGTGGGAAGCAGTAGATAAGATCCGGTCGACTGAATCCTTCAGAAGCATCTAAAATCTATGATATACAATGGACTAAGCTACATAGACAATGCACTGTCCTCTGCCTTATACACCAAAGAGAAAGCATACACACAAAAGGCTTGTCGCTTTGCTGCTTCGAGACTGCCTCTGCACAAGATATGCTTAGGAAGAGGAAAGCTTATTTAAACTCCATCTAAAACCAGATATGCGCATTTTGTGTATGAAAAGTTCTCATAAGACACATTTTTATTGGTGGTCATAATACATGATTGTTCTCTAGCAAAGCCTATTGTGCCCTGTTACACAAAAATTACAAAGAAACAGCAGTATTTCAACCTCGAAGAGTTGACATATTTGGGCGATCTTCAGCAGTGTGCATGGTTCTACTCTGACTAACGAGAGAGTGTAAGCTGGTACTGGGTAGTTCTGAGGACTGAAATGAATATTTCTTGCCACTAGTTGCGAATGCACAGTAGGAACAAGTCAATGCGTCACATAACAGTCGATAAGATTCTAACTACCCACAAAATGAAATGAACCTTTCAGAATTCGTACTTTCCATCAGTAATCTGGTTTCAAGTCAAACCATAGGCTATATGGCTAATTGAAAAAAAAATTTTATTGTCCATGTCTTAACATGAAACGATTATCTTTCATTGAAAATCAATAAGTTCTTTCCTGATAAAGTTCATAAAGTATTGGTTTAACTCACAAAAATTGAAAATGAATATAACATCCTTTCACTTGAAAAATGACTTTCCCTAGAGCCCTTTTAATACTTTAACAATTCAAAATTTTGTAAGTTTTATCTTCTTCTAAAGTTCTGTGCTATAGTCTATTTTAGAACTCTCATTCAACGCGTATAAAATGTAATATGACTTCCAATGAGCGAAATATTTTGTTGGATTATGAATGAAATCACAGATTTTAAGTTCAACTTGTAAAACAGTCTGTTTAAATCTCAAGTTTGTTTAGAGAGGCACTCATATCACCTGAAATATCTGAATATCAAACTGGAAATGTAGAGAAATGCAGTTCAACGAACAGCATATGAAGTCCTTGGCAGCTGGTGTTGTGATGCCATCCCCATGGTACCACGTCTGATTCCCGCGTAGTAACCACGTTCTGAATCCAACCTCAAACCGCGTTCCATGTCCCGCGTAGTAACCACGTTTAAATTCAATTAAGTCACCACGTTCCAACTCCCACGTAGTCGAAATGTCAGCAGGTTGATATGACAAAATAGGCACTCGGTCAGGGTTTCAGCGTGTCACTTATAAACTTTATAAACACGAAAACGTTCAACCGACAAGATTAACTTGTGAGTGTTATATGCTTGTAAGTCGTAAAATTGGCACTGTATTTTACTAATGTTTAATCACTGGTAGTTAATTGTTATTGCTCACTAGATTGGATACACTGTTCATGTTGAAGCACAGTTATAACATATTTAAAAACGAAAATCAGTCTTATTCGTTACAACGAGATACTTAATTCGCGGATATTCACAAGTTCCTATGACGACAATGACATACAATGTCAAATACTGTTCACTTGTGATTAATGTTTAGCCTTATTAAAACTTCAGCCAATAGTTATTACACACGTATTTAAGGTAATATTATGAAATATATTAGTATGAGAGATTAAAGGTTCAATTATTTCACTTCAGAATCGTCTTAATATTCATACGCTTATTTCTCATGAATATTTACAGTCAGTTTCATTTGAATGCCAGTTTCAATACAATTAAATTTGTACGATTTGCAGTGGAAAGTACTAAGTCTGTGAAGTGATTAAATATCATTAATCATTGACAACACTTTGAAATTATTAATTTAGTATGATATCACTCGAAAAGTTTCTAAGTTCCTACACGAGTTATTATTTTATAAGTCTTGTCGAAAATTTTACCGTAGAGTTCGTACGATGTGATATCTTAAGTTCGAACCTCGCGAACCCGTTCACGTGAGACAGCATGACTACACGACGGGAGCGAGTTTAGAATTGAACTGACCCCGTTCTTTCATACCAATCCGCCAAGGTTAGCTTCCTCCCCTCATGAAAAAATCAACTTTTTATACCTGAATTGCTCTTAAGTCCGTAGGAGGATATTAATGAAACTGCAGTATGTTTGTCTGTAAATAATGGGCTATACGACGGCGTACCTCGTTAATTGGTATCTTAATGGGTTCCAAAGTTAGTACAATTTCTTCTAGTATGTTCGACAATATCAGGAGGTGCTCACGTGATAGCTGCATCACGCTCCTGTGTGACGTATCTTGCTTGCTGTTTGCATGCCCGAACCGTTCTCTTGTGCTACTTCGCATGCTAGGGTCGCCCCGCTGAGGAGACTTCCATTAAATAAAATTATGTTCCAGGCCGTACATGGATCCTGATAGAGTACGAATGTACAAAATTAGTGAGACTATCTGTAAGTAATAGTTGCAGTCGGCACTTCAGATAATAGGAATGTGATGAACAAATGATGCATTGACAGTGAAAGAAAGAACACATTGTACATGGTTGCTTAAAGGTACTGTAAAGAAATACGCTTAAAAATATCTAGCTTTACCAAAGATTATATATATATATATATATATATGTTCATTATAACTACATGACGGAACAAAAATATGATCTTAAAATTCCTGAATATTTTAGATAAATATAACTAACAGAATTTTAATATATTAGCGTTTAAATGAATCCTTGTAAAGAAAGGATTAAACTGATGAAAATGGCTAGCTGTTGGACATAAACCAACCACTACTGAACACAACAGTGAATAGGTACAATATATTCCATATTGTATAGGATTCGTAGTGCACGTACTTCGTTTCTTCCTTGATGTACGGCAACAGCTGATCATCAGTATGTTCTTCTATGGATATTTCCTCCTTAATATATTCAGAAGGCTGTAAGTAAGAAATAAGAAAAGTAGAATAAAGAAGTAAGGGAATAAAATATATTAGGCGTAAACAAGAAACAGCTGAGAAAAAAAATTCACAGTGGCACAAGAAGAGTATAATTAATTTATATCCCACTTTAAAAATATAAGAGTGGAAAGAAACAATCAAATCAAAATCACTTCAAATGCAAAGGAGGTGTCTACCTTGGTCGCAAATCGTATATAAAAATACCTTACTATCAAGCAGTAAATTGTCAATGAACAGAGAGGAAGACAATATCCTAAAATACAGTATTATACAATTTACACTAACTTTTTTCTATTAAACACACAGCTCATCGTTAATAAATTTATATTATTTACAAAATTTTACTCGTAATATCCTCTGTATTTAAAAACATTATCAACTCATATACAACACGTGGAATTATTTCAAATATTAATATACAACTGCTATAAGATTAAAATTTTCATCGCATTTATACATTTTATTTTCTTACGCTTTTTGGAACCTAACTTGCATAACGACCTGCTGCGTCTTAACCCAAGTCCCTTTTGCCACTGCTGTTCAGACAACTGATAAGAGAGGTAAGAATGTGGAAAGGGACACACTGTAGGACAGCACTAGGCAATTTAGCATAGAAAAAGAGGAACATTTGTAAATACGTAAATTTAAAATTGCCGATATATTTGTGAATAATCAGCAGAGAATATGTACACATGCATATGGGGATGGAAGCACTTCCGTGTATTTGTACATGTACAATTTAAGGAAATAAATAAATAATAATAATAAATACTATCTCCAAAAACATTACCCAATAATATTCCTTGCTTCTTTTTTCCTTTCTGCTGATCCCTATTTCAACAATGACTAGCTATTTCAATTATCCTCTTATTACCGGAGTAATAATGTATACCCTCTCTGTGAATACTTAAGTGCTGGCGGCATGGCCATTGAAATTCGTGTCTTTAATGTGGTTTGCCGCTGCGTTATTCATCAAGTGATTCATGGTCACAGATACCATGGTTTTCAATATTTATAAACATTAACTTCCGCCGGCTGTAATGTTATTAATGTGCCCATCTGTGGTGTATGGCCAGACAGTGCCTTTTCCAGTATTCTCCTGCATTCTAGTGTTGTCGGTATGAACTATCTCGCCACTCTCCCCCTCCACCGAGCGAGTATGCGCACGTAAACATTGCGACTGTGGTCTGACTTCTGGCTTCTGGGTTGTCGCCAATAAGGTTCTGTGATGGAAGGACGGCGTGCTTCTCCGCTTGGCGGGGTGGATAGACCCAGGGTGAAGTTGGTTTGATAGGGCTTATGCCCTCGTCAACTTTGCAATTTAATTTCAAATCTTTTTATTTAATGTACCTCGCCTGGAATTTTTGAGTGCACTCTAAGGGTTTCCTTTACCATACGTAAGTAAGGATATTATGCTGAAGCGAACTCACGACTACGGCAAGATACTACACTGTAAGTGTTTTCTCGAACTCATCTTTAACTTGTTCCAACTGGTGAACTGAATACTTCAAAATGTGAAGTGCGTACCGCTACAGGATGTAACTTTGCTTCAACTAAATTCTACGTTTTAGCCTTGCGGTGTTTGAAAATTTTTCCAGTCAAAATACTTATATGTAAACCACTTTTGTTTATTTGGGACTTGCGCCTGCAGTGAATTAATATTAATCCCTATTCTCGGAAATTGCAAATTTAATACTTAATGTCTGGTAGCGGCCTTCTAGCCGTTGTAAATAGGGGTTTACGCAATGTTTTGGCAGGGTTACTAACCAAGCGAGCTGCTACAAGGGTGTGGAATTTATGTTCGTTTTCCATTTTAATTTTCCTTCATTTCCTTCTTCTGGGTTACATTTTTAATTAATTTGTTTGGTATTTTCGTGATCTTCGGCGTCCTGATTTTCTTTTGTCTCTTAACACGTATATGCCTATTGTTGATTGGTGGCCTATGATTGGCCCTTTTCCTTAACTACCTAGGGTGTTTTCGTTGCCATGGGAATATTGTGTTAATTGAAGGTGATGCTGATTGCTGATGGATGTTGGTGGAAATGAATTGATGTCCCTGTTATGAATTTAGTATTGCGGGTTGTTTAACCTGTTTTTGTTTTAATTAATTTTGGCATTTTTTCTCTCCCTGCTGGCACATTTTCCTAACCTGTGTCGCGGACCTTACTATTATTATTATTATTATTATTATTATTATTATTATTATTATTATTATTATTATTATTATTATGGGGTAAGCTAATTCTTGGAAACTTGATCGTAATATTCCACCCCTCCTTGTGGGAGCTCCTTGGAATATACCCCAAATAACGTTTCAGTATCAAGAAAATCACTATATAAGTCAAATTGTTTAAAGGTTGGATAAGATATATGATCGAAAGAATAAACTTTCCAAGGTAATCTATTAGCTTGACGAATATAAGAACCAAGTGTGTTGACTCAACTGTTATAGCGTTGTAGTTTGTGGACCCACCACTGGGAGCACTGCAAACGTCGGTGTCCAACACGTGCTTCAATAGATCGGCAAACCATGTGTTGGAAAGGGCGGGAGATGTTATTGTGCGAGATATTTCAAGTCAACAAGTTGAATTTCCTTTGCTCTCAGTTCCTAAACTCAGTTCATTGTGTGTTGAGCACTTACAGCACGTGTGTTATGTGGCCTGATTATATTAATAGTCCAACATGCCGTACTGTTCTGTGCCTGGCTATAATTAGTCAAGCTATAGTAGAGTAGTTAATGGTATAAAATTATTTTCACCACCGAAGGATAGAAATAAATTTGAAAAATGGGCCAGAGCTATTCCACGAAAGGAATAGTAGAATTTGTCAAGTTCATTTCTCTGATGATTTGATAGTAAAATCAGATAACTTTATAGTGAATGGTGAAAAAGTGGTTATGCCTCGTGAGAGATGGAAATTACGTCCAGGAGCAGTGCCTCACATTTTCCCGAATTTGCCGAAATACCTTTCAAGTGAGATTAAGTCCCCTGAAACTCCCAACAGGAAAAAAGAATCTAGACACCACTAGGAGAAGAAGAAGATTGAAGACGGGAGTGTAGCAGCAAGTGGAGAATTGAAAGGTCCGTCTAATGTTGATCAAAATTTGGGTTATTCTAGTGTGCTTTCTGATGCCGAAAAGACAATATTATCGCTCAAAAGGCGCCTAAAAATGCTAATCGAAATTTAAATCGAGCTAGATCCAGTCTAAACTCAGCAAGATCGAGAATTAATTTATTGGAGAAGCAGGTTAGAAATACACAATTCGAAACTCTTCGATTGAGAAGTGTTTAGTGAACCATTTGGCTAGGTACGTTGTTAAGCACTCTTCTAAATTTATTAAGTGTTCGCTCTGTGCCCATTCTCTACGTGATAATAATCATAGTACACTTTCAGTTCTCTCCGAAATAAAAGACTACGGTTCAAGCAACAATGAAGTGTTCTTAACACGGCCTTCGGAAAGTATATGTGACATTCTTTTTCTGGCCGAGAAAGTATTTAGTGGAAAACTGAACTCAAAATCGATGTGGAGCGAAATATTTTTTGATTGTATCGATTCTATAGACAAAATTTCAGTTGATCCTTCAGGTGCTAGCTGTTGTCTTCAACATGTTATGGATATAATCCCCAGCCTTGTTTATCATTATCTGAAGTGTCGATTTTTCTTCAGAGTGAAAGAAATCCGGCGAGATTTACAACCTCTAACATCCGCCAAATCTTCACGCAAGCTTTCGAAAGTCCAGTAACCGACAAACTGGGATGGTAAGTAGAGTATTACCTTTAAATAGTTCATGGGTGTTTTTTTAATATGCTGGGAGCTGTGTTATTTATGTATATATACACTCGAGTAACTTGTGATGAAAGTCGTAGCTCTTATTTCCGTGCATGATATTTTGCCATTGTTCTCTGCCGTAGTATTTTAATTGTAATCTCTCATTTTTTTTATATAAAAGACAGTGTATATACTTATCAGTTACGGAGTAATACGTTTCCTGTGTCACCATTCCTAAGACCAGCTGATAGGTATTGTGGAGCTACCAAACTCTAGCGCTGCCTGGCGGGGCGCGCCTGAACTCGATGAGTCATCACACTTGGTTCTTATATTCGTCATGCTATTAGTATTTAAAGGATACATCAGATTTGAAGAGGCGTTTCAGAATTGTACGTAGTCTTTGTTATGTTATTTATTAATTTATTTATTTATTTTTATCTTATGAACGGTCGACCGTAGGTTTTTCTGATCTTTGAGCACTAGGTTTTTAAAATTTAATTTTCCAGCGAGGATATAACTTTAATTAATTTGTAACCAACTTAAAGTCTAATATTAAAACTCTTTGTTTCTAAATAAAAGGATGCTGTTTTTGAATGCGGGTAAACAATTCAAAATGATGACCATGTCTCCATTTTATCCACCCCTCTGGTCTCACCGGTTTAATTTATGGTGATTACTTGTTCATTTTTCTTATCTAATGTTTGTTTGGACTCAGACGTTTCCACAAATCTGATCTGTACTTATCCTTTTAATGTATGGTCAGAGCATTTGTACCGTCACTTGGTGTAATTGTCTTAACTGCGTTAAGTGGTGCAGTAAGTGTTAGCAGAGCTCTGGTTTATTATTTTTTTATTGTGCTCGAAACTAACTGTGTGCTGTATGCTTTAATATCCTTTTCTTCAAACCTGTTATCTATTCTGTTTGTGGCAACTACCCGTCAGTTGATTGCATTGTCCCTTTAAAAACCTGGTCGTTGTGTAATTTTGAATTGTTTACGGATTCAAAGAGAGTAAGAATTGAATCTTGTTTATCTTCCTGTGGAAGAAGCGCTTTTATTTGGATTAATGTGCTAACTTATTGTTTCATGTACCACAACAATGTCGAGGGCGGTTCTTATTCCCTTATCAACTCAGAAAAGCAGAGCTAGTTTATGAACTAATTATCCGGGCCATCAAACCTGCTAACACGGTCGCGGAGTGTGCTGCTTTGTTCGCCTCTCATGTCCAGGTTCGTAAAAATCTTTATTTTGTCAAAATCAACAACTTTGGTAAGTCTTTGAATTTTATTACTGACGCCTTAACTGGCATAGCGATAATTAGAGAGGAATTCACTAAAACCTCCCCCACAAAGGGGCAAATTAACAGACTTAAGTCTAGGGTGTGGCATTATTTAGGTCGCATCAAATATCTAATTGCTATGAGTCTTGAACCTAGCTTTATTTCTGAATGTACGAAACTGTTGACCATTGCTTCTACTATTTCTGCTGAACTAGACGTAATGTTGGCAAGTAAGGATATGGAGAAATCCGTTGTTGAAAGGGGAAGCTGCTCTTTTCCTACCTCTAGTAATGCTACTAATCATGTTGATGTATCCCCCAATTATCAAGGTTCATATTGTGCAGCCTACCCAGTTTTAGAGAATCTATTAGCCCGTCTAAATTCTACTTCTCGCTGCTCACTGAAAGACTTGTTCAACGGAGTTAAAAACTCAGTCAACTCAATTGAAGAGAGTGCCAGGTTTCTGAGGTTCCTGGTAGAAATGACCGAATTTGGTAGTGTATATTCCATCGATGACTTGGGTATTTTCCGTGCCGTGTTCTCCCATTATGAGGGAATCTTGAAACGTGAAATTTCTGAAGCTATTTCGAAGAATTTAAAGATTACGGAATTTCATGAGCTTGTACTATCGAAATTTATCACTTCTTTAGCACGGCAAAATTTGATTCCTGAATATTGTTTTAAGACTTAACGGTCCAATGAAATTCTCTTAAACTATATCTTAGACTTGAGGTTTTATTGCAAGGTATTTTGAATTTCGGTGCCAGAAGAAGAAATGGTGGCACATATTCTGAAAGGTTTTCCTCCCTCCAAACGATCCTACCTCTTCCTCAGGAAGAGCCCGACTAATTTGTGGAATTAGAGGCTGCTTGTACCTTTGCTGAGGATGTGAAGCAAGGGGTCGCGGCCAGACCCATCTGCCACCTTCCTCCTTTTAACCCGGTCTCGCCTCAATCTAGGGATAGTGGAAATCTTTAAAAATATTAGAATCGTGGATCACGTGACCACCTCCGGAATGCTTGCCCGTCAATAAAGCGTAGTACTGGTGCTTGCTGTTATTTGTTGGGTCGAGGCAGCATATTAAGAATAATTGCCTAACTTCTTTCAAAAAAAGCAATCAGAGACAAAAGGTTAATAGTAATGCTTGTGAATCTCTTGCCCCTAAGTTTTCTGTGGATTCTGAAAGAGTTATTCGTCCGCAGGAATGTAATAAAATCTCCGATTTGGTTGGGTCTAAAAGTACCTTCGCGAAGGCTGAGCTGTTGCTTTAATTGACTCGGGTAGCGTTGTCACTTTAATTGATGATGATACTTGTTGTTTTTTCTGCTATTCTACTTAACGTCGCACCGACACAGATATGTCTTATGGCGACGATGGGATAGGAAAAGTCTAGGAAGTGGAAGGAAGTGGCCGTGGCCTTAATTAAGGTACAGCCCCAGCATATGCCATGTGTGAAAATGGGAAACTACGGAAAACCATCTTCAGGGCTGCCGACAGTGGGGCTCGATCCCACTATCTCCCGATTACTAGATACTGGCAGCACTTAAGCGACTGCAGCAATCGAGCTCGGTGCTTGTTGTTTCAAGGGGCCTAACATCGAACGTCATCGGCCCACTTTAATTGATACCAGTTGGTATGATGAGATGAGGTCCCCTTGTAAACTGCCTGAGTTGCAGAAAGTAAAAATTGCATGTGTCACGGCTAATAAGGATAATATGGAAATTTTTGGATCTGTTGACGTGAAATTGCGTATTGGTAATTTTACTTGGAAGGTTCATTGCTTGGTAACATTAGCATTCGTAGCATTATTTTAGGCATTGACTTCTTGTCAAAGACAGGATTAGTTTTAGACCTCCACGCTAGAAAATTCTACTTTAAATTTCCCCAAACTGTAACGTCGATATTATTGATGCTCCTTTGGGTACCTTCAGAATTTCTTGTGTAGGTAGGTCGCTACCAGGGAAGAACAATGAAATCGATCAGTTGGATCTTGATCATTTGGATTATCAACAAGCTAATAAAGTCCGTAACTTGTGCCATCAATTTTCTGAGGTATTTAGCAACAAGTTAGGACTGACGGATGTATTGGAGTACGATACTGAACTGTCTGACAACCAACTTGTTAGAACCCCTCCTTACCGTCTTTCACCACCTCGCATGCTAGAACTCAAAAGATTATCGAGCAAATGCTTACCGATGGGGTCGTCAGACCCTCCATTTCTCCGTATGCCTCTCTGTTTTTTCTGGTACCTAAACCCTCTGGAGGATACCGTGCCGTTATCGATTACAGATCCCTGAATCGAATGATCATCCTGCAATCTATTCCTTTGCCAGATTTACATGTTTTGGGTGGTTCTCCGCCCAAGTTCTTTACCTTGTTAGATCTAAATCAAGCCTATTATCAGATTCTGCTCTCTAAAACTTATATTTCCCTGACCGCCTTCATCACGGACTGGAATCTTTATGAGTTCCTCAGGTTGACGTTCGTACTATCTTGCGAAGCAGCTGTTTTAACTAGATTAATGAATTCTATTCTAGGGGATATCAAGTTTAAGTTTGTTTTCAAGTACCTTGGTGACTTGTGATCTTCTCGAACACCTTTGAAGAATACATGGATCATGTCAGGGAAGTCCTGGAGCGTTTGAAAAAGGCTGGTCTTACTGTGAAACTATCCAAGGTAACTTTCGCCAAGGCGAGTATAACCTTTCTTGGCCATGTCGTGTCGCCCGACGGAGTCTCCGTTGATCAATCTAGGACCCAGGCTATCAGGGAATTCCAAACACCTAAGGACGTAAAAGGTGTTGCACGCTTTGTGGGCACGGTAAATTTCTTCCGCAAGTTTATCCCGAATTTTGCTGAGGTACCTCACCTCTTAACTATCTGCAGCGTAAGGATGTCAAGTTCATCTGGGGCCCCTCCCAGCAGGAAGCCTTTGAAACACTGAAACGTGCCTTATCGAATGCTCCTGTGTTGGCCATACCCGATTTTCTTAAACGTTTCATTGTACAAACTGATGCCTCTGGAGAAGCTGTTGCTGGTGCACTCTTTCAGGAACATGGGGACGGCCGCAGACCCGTTGCCTATGTGTCTAGGATCTTCAATAATCTGGAGAGTAAGTACTTCATCTATGATTTGGAATGTTTGGCCATGCAGTTTGCACTTGAGAAATTCAGACCCTTCATTGAACATGTAAATTTCGACCTTGAAACCGATAATCAGTCTCTCTCGTGGGTCTTGAACGGACCCAAAAGAACGGGCAGAATCACTAGATGGGCACTTAGGATTTCCGCTTTTAGTTTTCAGGTTAAGCGTATCAGAAGTTCGGAGAATGTCATCGCTGACAGCTTAAGGAGAATGTTTGACGTGAGCTTTGGCCTTGATGTAAAATCTAAAGTTGAAGAAATTGATGAAACTAATGTTGTTAGTGTGGGTGCCATTCTTCCGGATCTACCTTTGTTATGCCATGAGTTTGGCGATCAAAAAGCTGATCCTGAGTTGAAAGAACTCACCGACAAGATTAATGACGGAATGGTAGTAAAACCGTATTCTCTGGTGAAGGGTGTTCTATGTTGTAAATGTCGAATTGATGCTAATTTCAAAATTGTTGTTCCCAAAGTCCTAGTGCCAATCACCTTCAAGTATTGTCACTGTTGACGCATTGGTGGTCACTTAGGCACATTTAAAACTAGGCAGAAAATTAGAAAAATCTTCATTTGGAAAAGGATGGATAGTGATATCCGAAACATGGTTAAGTCCTGTAAAACTTGTGCTACCAGAAAACCCAACCTGAACAACCGTGTTGGTTTATTATTATCTTCAGAAGACTCTCGCCAGATGGAAACGTCATTCATCGATTTTGTAGGTCCGCTCCCTCGTTCTACCTTGGGAAACATTCATATCTTTGTGTGTATTGATGCGTTCTCTCTGTTTTCCGGGATTATTCCCACTAGATCTACGACGTCTCGTACGTCTTTAAGTTGCCTTAATTCTCCCTTTGCATCCTTTGGTCCTCCCAAGTTTCTGGTTTATGACTATGCCAGTGCATTCACTAGCCACTTGTTTAAGAAGTACCTCTTCGAGTTGAGCATTTCCCATGCTACTACAACTCCATACTATCCAAACCCATCTTACGGCGAGAGAATGAACAGGACCCTGAAATCTGCCCTGATTGCATATCATCACAATAACCAATCCAAGTGGGTTTCTTGCCTACACTGGTTAGCCCATGCCTTCAATTCTGCCACACACGAATCTCATGGTAAAACTGCCATGTCCCTTATGTTCTGTTACACCCCGTATTCTCCTATGTCCAACGTACTTGGTATTGACGATCTTCTTCCCGACCTGTCTAAACCCAACGATGTTCAGAAAATCTGGGATAAAGCCAAGAAGAAATTGTCGGTATCCTATAAGAGAAGCAGAGAGAGAGAAACAGAGATAGTACAACAAAAGTAGAAAGTCAACTTGGTTGAAATTTGAACATGAAGTTTTTGTCAGGTCCTATCTCATTAGTAAAGCCATTAACAAATTTTCTGCCAAGCTTGCTCCTATGTATCAAAGTCCCTGTACTATTTTACAGTTTTTGTCTCCAGTATCGGTACTGGGGAGTGACCCTATCACGAAGAGGATTAGGCGAGTTCATTTTCCCAGTTAAAATCAGGTTAATGTGTGATCCCCCTTCTCTCCTAAGGGCTTCTTGATAATACGTATGGTATGTAGTTTGTATCTGCGGATGAGGGCTACATTTCTGTGAGCAAATTTGTTTAATTATATTTAGATTTTCTGTAACTATTCAGATTGGGTGTGAATTTAATTTAGTAAATTTTTCCGTGTATAGTATTTTTGTTTTGAGTACTGCTTCCTGACCTTATGACCTTTTTATATCCAGAAACTGTTGTGTAGTAGTGTGCGAATTAATTACAACGTGTTAAAATTTTCTGCACCAAATCTTCTGCATTCATGTCTCATGTGAATCTTAATATCCCTGTGTAGTAGCCTACTACCGTATACTTATTGTTACCATTGTATTTTAAAATGTGATTGTGGTTCATGGCGAGTGTGGATCCTTTCACTTGCGCTATCGGCTACCTATTTATTTCATCGTTAATATCTCATTGCTCCTTTGGTTTGGGTGCATGCCTGCTCTGTCCATCATACATTGATTCTACCCTCATCATTGAAGATTACTAAATTCTGATCATTAATTTAATTATGGGCTTGATGCTGTAGCAGCCTTTGCCTTGTAGCAAATTTTGGAAAATTGTATATAATTTTAGGTCTGTGCATTTTTGTTCACTGGTATGAAAACTATTAAGGTGTCCTAACCTGTATTTATCTTTAACTGTTCTAGTATTCTATTGCCTATGTCTTGTTATCCGACTCTATTTTGGTGAAATAACTACTGTCTATTCCGGTTGTGGTATTGTTAGGTGTGCATTAAACGAACCGAGTAATCAGTTAGGTTAGTTTCTTTATTTGGGTGGGTTGACTAGGAACTAGATAGTACCCGGTGTTAGATCCAATTTGTTGAGTTTTGGTTTTGCCTGTAGATATTGGTTACTGCGGAACTCTGTCGATCGGACTTGGTGGTGGATGGCTGTTTGCCTTTACGGCGTGGACTTAACTGTCTTCACTGCTTTCGGTCTCCAACTTCTGGTGGTACGATTTCCTAATTTCCGATTGGTCTGATGCCCCCTTTTAATCATTTCTGTAATCAGTTGTGAATTATCCGTTAACTGAGTGATCTATTACTAGTCATTCCTGTCCTGTTGATTTTCTGGTGAGTAAAATTTTACCCTATCTACCTTCTCAAAATTAGGCATCTGGGTTTTTCTTTCTGGTAATGGTGGTTAACTACGTTGTTATTTGTTGTATTTTTGGGGCGCAAGTGGTACTAATTCTGCACTCTTCTACAGACATTACCTGCCTTGTTTCTGTCTCTAAACTGATGTATTATTCTTGAAGTGTGTTACTCTATCGAGTTGTAACTTCCAAGTCGCCCTACCTCGTCTACCTTTTATGGTGGTGTTATTTTTCACAAATTGCACCAATGGATCCTCAAGCCGAGGAGCGCAATCTCCTTTCGAACCTAGTAGGTAATGGTTTTGTTCCTGAGTTAGTAATGTTGTAACGGTACAATGATTTGGTTTTAAGCTTATATTGTGAGGTGGCATGATGGCTTCACGGCATGTCGTAGAGGAAAATTAGTGCTCCCTTCCCCCTTTTTGGCTAACGCACGTCCGTTGAGATTCATTAAGGTTGTGTTGTTATTGTGTCGTATAATTAAATGGCTATGACATTACGGTATGGGCGGTATTGCATTTAATTTACCCCGGTGTACCCGTAGATTGGGAAATAAACCCTGGCATGGGTTTACTACACTTCTTAGAAAAACCTTGTCTAATTGCATGTACTTTGTGATTCCTGTATGACCTGGTCTATTCTTTTTTGTTTTTATTCTCTGCATACCCACGTAATCCGACGTCATCATGTATTTATCCTGTACTATAAAGTTCATTTTGGATTAACCAGCCAACCTATTCGTCCTTTTCTCTCCGGAGTGTCAGTATCCGTTGCTATTGAATTTTTTGGTCATCTTGCCGTTCTGCGGGGCGACAGTTGAGTATGGAACTAACTAGTGCTTCATATGTGGTACTGCAGCCTCCCACTATTCGATGATAGGATATTTTAGTGGTGTTTTCTCCTTCCTCACCGTTGTACTGAGCGTTTCCCGTCGTCCTAGTTCATGATCTACCATTTAAATTTTATTTCCCTTGTTTCATATTGTGCCCGTTCGCATCTCGTAGACCGTTTGCAAAATGGCGGCGTTGGAAGGTATGGCCCATACGATCTATGAGATACTATGAATTTCAAGATAGTGCGATGTCATAGAATACCACACGTCTCGGAATGAACCAATTTGGAAGACACTACCGGACAGTAGAGGGTCACGGTGATTGTTTTTTTAAAATGTAGCAGCGAAGGGATTGTTAAAAAACTTCACTTAAAAATTTGCATCGCAAGAGGGAAGACGCATCTGCCAAACGAGCTTCATATCGGAAGAATGTATAAGAATTGAGAAGAAGATGTCGAAGTATAAGGATTGTCGTTCAAAAACTGACGGAATAATTCACCAGTGGACGATATATGAAGAGCCGAGAAACAAAAAATAAGTAAAATACGGTGATCTAGATCTAGCAGGATCCCGTGAGTAATCGTCTTACGTTAGGTAAAGAAGGACCAACTGTAACAGAGGAGAAATAACTTCAAACGGGAAGAAGACTATCCTAGCTCAATTCAAGAAGGAGGAGAGTAAATTTCGAGTTCTACAGAGAAAGCTGATAAATAAATTCTTATATACGGAGAACTTAATGCCGACCAAAGAAAAGTTTACATCCCAAAGAACAAGGAAAAGAATATCAACTGAAGAGATTTCTTCCTAAAAATGGAAAATATAATGACAGATTCCGTCTGTAAAATGAATATCTTTGCTGCCTACAGAACTGAAATGATGTGTGCCTGCTAAAAATGCAAGATGGACGGAACTGGGGAAAGGTACATCCCAACCGGATGACCAGCACATGACGAGGAAGGCGATGTCCAACCTGATGTCCAGCTCATGATGAGGGAGAATCTCAACCCACCAGAAGGCGGTTCTGAACGGGAGGACGGAGGATGACCAGACCCGGATTCCAACCGCGGGTCTAATCACTTCCGAGCACTGGAGCGACAACTGGACCAGATATAACATCAAAGGAGCTAAGTCTTTACATTTTTGGTTGCTTTTTTGATCTGCATGCGCACTCTAAGTTCGGCATGTGCTGATTAGCTGGTAATATTAACCGTTTAATTAAGAATGCAAGTGAATTATACAAGTGAAGTGTGAGATATTTAAGGCTATAATATAATATGGCAGTGTAGAATAAGATTTTTTATTACATTATATACGTGGTACAGCACTTGGTCAGAATAAGTAGAATGTGGCATGAGTAAATGAATGAGGTGCTTGTATTAAGAGCTGATAGCAATGAGTAAACAGATATTGTGGAACTTCGATAGATCTCGTATTAATTTGCACAATGTTTACGTCACGTTTGGCACGCGCGTCAGATATGAATGTATTTGAGTTACGTACTCTTTGCTCTGTAACATGAGGGTATTAAACTCTATTTTGGGTTTGAATATACATGGTTATTGAAATGCATTTAATAGAAAAGCAATTCTGAGATACTTAGCACAGCATTATAAGAGTAATCGGCGATATGTTTGTGGTTGAGATTATGCAAATGAAGTGATAGTTGTGTCTTGAAATGAAGTTGTAATATGGTTATTCAACGGAATGTATTTATGAATATTGAAACGAGGATGTTTATCCATGTGCTTCGGTGTGGATAAGAGTGCTATTTGCTGAGGAAACGCTTTGTTACATTGATATGAGTTGAGATTTCGTGTCAAATGAAAAGAGTACGTGAAAGAGAGCACATCGCGTGGATGACCTAATTGAGGTAAGATTGATATGTACTATAATAAATTGAGATTCGTGACAGAATCATATGACAGTTGTATACAGTTGTAGATGCTGTATGTTAAATACGAGAGTACGTTGATATATCACTTAACTATGTTCATGGCCAAATGTAATCATGATATTCTTTGATGCGGTAACACATTTCCAAACATGAATGCGTATTATTTTCATTCTGACTGACCATATGAACTCAGTAGCTTGCAAGGAAGAGAAATACTATGTAACATGAGACAGGGAAAGCACATTGAGCCTGAAATATATGTGTGTGTGTGGATCAGAAACTGCGTACATAGTTAGATGATTTGTTTCTTTTGATACAGAGATTATTTGAATTGCCGTTTCTTGAAAAATATAATGAATAGGTAAATGGTAGACTAGGAGCCTGATGTCACAGGCACTAGGGAAGTATTGCCTTAGCCCCTAGGCTGTTATTGAAGCGTATTTAAAGAAGAAGGACCAAACAATATGACTTCAAATTTACGAATGCAGAGTTACGAGATCAGATTTATGAGTTAAAAGATAGGGTTTATTTTCAGAGATATATATCCAAAGATATGATCAAATTTATATTTACATTCTGACTTTAATCTATTTGGTTATTTTTGCGCTTCATTCTGGTAAACTGAAATCTTCATTAAGACGTAATTGATTTGAATGTGATTAGAATAATTAATATAATTACCATGACAGTATTTACGTCAACCTAATGAAGTATTTCAGTGGAGGATTGTGATTGCTCAGTGATCAATTGTGAATAGTGAGATCCATTCTGATCTCATTTCGGAATGTGAATGTTAACATGAACAGGGATATGAATCTCAACATGAATATGAATATCAGTATATGTAAATAGCTTAAAGTTGCAATTACTTTTCTTTTTTTTGAGCCAGCGCTGACTCTGAACTATTATTCAGGTATAATAAGGTAAAAATACTACCCAAATTCACACTACTTTTTCGTAGGTCGATATTTTATTTAAATAAATATTATTATATTATTTTTCTAGAACGAATGTGTTATGAATTCTTTCTCTTACGCTTAGTTTATAAGTTAGTTGTTATGTTGAGTAATTTATTGATTGAATTGATGTATTGTAAGAATTTTTCGAGGTTTTCGGTAGTCGGTACTTTCTTAGGTGAATTAATTCTTCGGTGATACGTCTTCGGTGGACCGGTATTCTTCTGAACTCACGTAAAACACAACTTAATGTAAAATCTCAGATTTCACTTGACTGATGGATACCCTGAGAAGAAATTGAGCAGCTGGGAAAATATTTTGCTGACCGTGCTACCAAGGGGCACATCATTTAAATGGCAGCCCAACGCATGGCTCGAAAAGAAAGTTATCGAGCAAAGAAGAGACTTACCAAAGCAGTATTTAATTGCCCCTCACAGCAGGAGCGAGAAGAGAAAGACACCGGCGGACTCAGAAAGAAAAAGGCTGAAAACTCACATTATTGCCGACTGAACTTGGGATAAGACAAGAATGGAGAGTAGGCCTACCAATTCATTTTATTAATTAGCAACCCGACCTAAGATTTGAAGAGAAAGACACCGTGGGAACGGAAAGTAAAAGCGAATTGTGGACCATAAGCAGTTAATTTCGCAGCTCTAGGCGAAACTTATTTGATTATTGGATGTTGAAAAGAAGAAATGTTGTGACGAGAAGGATTCCCAAGAGGGAAGTAATGAGAGGACGCATGATGGGAACTGTATGAGGAAAGGATGATGGAATATGGATGAAGATACAATTTTATCAGTAGGAATAGATGCTAAAGAATTACTGTTATTTATCAATGATTTCTTTCTTCTCATAACAATAATGTAGGTTAGGTTTTTTTACGTCTATTTTAAAATGACACTGAGTTGATTTTGACTATAGTGAAGGCTGATGAACATCTAAGTAGATATTGGATGCCGCAGAACGGAAATTTAATTTTTTCTTTTCTCGTAACCTATTCCGAAATGAAATGAAAATCATAAATCTGAACGCATGGTCCAGTTGTTGACGGTCTATCTGGTGGGATGGTGCCAATCTCAAGGAAGGTCCTTTCATATTATCATTTACTGCAAACAAAAACTTGAAACCTGTGCATAAGGTGGAAACCATGGACTGTTTGAATCTAGTAGACTAAGGAATTATTGTCTGTGTGGTATTATATGTTGATACTTTGTGAATTTAGAGATTAGTTAGGAAAATTAGAGAATTTTAGGTAAAAATAGAGAATTTGTTAGGAATCTAGAGAGATCATACCGAATATAATTGAGTTTATTAAAGATGGCAACACAGGGAAGAGTACAGACGAGAAGGGAGCAGGAAGAGGAAATGAAAAGAGCACAAGAAAAGCAGGAAGGAACTCCTTTATGGTTCCAAGAATATTTAAAAAACAGGAAGAAGAAAAACAAGAGAAGCAAGAACGTGAAGATAAGGAGAGAATAGAGAAAGAAGAGAAGGAAAGAAGGCGAGCAGAAAAGGAACGGAAACAAGAATGGCAACTGAAACAGAAGGAGTCTTTGGAGGAAATCGTTAGGAAAATAGAAAGTAAACGTAAAGGGATGATCGAAGAGTTAAAAAGAAACAGGAAGAAGCGACTGAAGAAAGTGCAGAAATTCGATCAGAAATTTCTGAAGTCAAGAACGAAATACAGAATATGCGGACTGGGTTGACCGAAAACATGGAAAAGAAAAATTAAGAGATGCACGACGAAATAAATAAGATCAGAGCAAAAGTGACAGAAAATCGAAGCATCATTACGAGGCGGATGGATGAAGAAATAGCTAAACTGACTGCTAATTTGGAGGAAATGTAAGGCAGTAATCAGACAAAATGGGAAGAAGTAAACGAGATAAAGGATAAAGTAACGGAGAGCCAGGAAATCATCAGAAAATTGGAGGAAGAGAAGATAAATGAAGTAACAGGTGGCATGGAAGGATTAAATTTAAGGCAACAAGACTTAGATTAGAAATACGAGCAAGCTGGAAGCAAGGTAGCTGAGAAAATAGACGAATTGAAAGAAAAGATTGAGAGCAATAAGGCTGAGTCGGAACGAAAAATGGAGAAGACCAAAAAAGAGATGAAACAAATTAGAAAGGAAATACAGGAGATGAAGGTGGAAACGCAGTCAGCGAAATCTATGGCTTCAAACTCTAGCGATAGGCAAAGAGCAATTGAAGTACAAATAAGCGAGAGAGAGAATACACCTTCAGGAATAAGTGACCCGAGTAGGAGAGATATTGAAATAATAAATGGAAGTAAGCAGAGTGAGGGATCTCCAATAATCAATATCATCAAGAACTACGATGATCGCCCTAAACATTTCGACGGTTCGGCCAAAACTTCCCCGAAGCAATTCCTTAGGGACATAGAAGAGTACTTTAGAGAGGGGAAAATTCAAAAGGAGAAGAAACTGCGGATCATTGAGAAACATCTGGATGGGAACCCGAACATTTGGTTCTAGGCGTTCAAGTATAGTTTTCACAACTACGATCAGTTCAAGGTAGCCTTCTTGAGAAAGTTCTGGGACCCTAAAATTCAGCAGCAGCTGAGATTAGAGCTGTATTCGAGGAAGTTGTCGACTGCTGGCCAAACACGCTACAGCGACTACTTTTTCCTACAAATTTCATCGATTTCAGGACCTAGATTCTGCGCCGAGTGAACTTGAGGAAATTAAAACCATCCAAAGGCAGTTTCCACTCGAAGTACAGAGATTAATAGCGGCCTCAGACATAGAAAACTGCCATTGATATGGAAAAGCGATTGAGGCAGATCGACCTAACATCAACGTGCCTAATGGAAAGGAATCCGAGGAATCCTAGGCAAATCGAGGCAATTAATGCAATTAGTCCTGAAATTACCAACCGCAGAGTAGATAAGGTTGACGAGCCTAGGGCAGAAAATTGTACTAAAGCCCAAGACAAGGAACCAAGGAGATGTTGTTACCAGCGCAGCGGGGATAAACATGGAAGATGTGGGCAAAAAGGCAATAGAAACAGCCTACAGTACAGGAATAACACCCGTTACAACGCGAACAGGAGTCAACCATACTACAGGAACGGGAGGCGGTACAATGAGAGACGAGGACCAGGCCAATACAATCAGAATGAAGAAAATAGACGTTATGTACAAGAGCTCAGGGAGCAAAGACAAAACAGAAGCCGATGGGAGGAAGCTGTCAAAGATAAGGACATAAATGGCGACCTCGAAGGGGCAGAAAGTCTCGAGCTCCAAAATTACAAACGTAGAAGACAAGAAGAAGGGTGGAAAAAGCCTGATATCCGAAGGAATACGGACAACTCCGAGCCATCGGGGAGAAAAAAAACACCGATGGCAAATTAATGAATCAGGAGATTGAAAATAATGAAAGCATTGGAGAACTTTGTCAAAATTCGCAGTTGGTAGTAGCTAAAATCGATCACTGGGACATCCAGTCGGAAGACTTCATTCGAGAGGATGCTTGTCATAATATGCAACCAACATTCAAATTACCAGTCATCGTGGTGAGAGTGGCTGACATCAGGCTATATTGTTTAGTGGACTCAGGAGCCAGTACAAGTGTGATGTCACACACTTTATTTCAAGAACTGAGCTTGAAAATGGAGATACCGAAAATACCCGTATCTGGGGTAAAAATTCGAGGCATCATACCGGATAAGTCGGTCGAGTGCAAGATGCAAGCTTACTTAAATATAAAGATCGGCAAACACGAATTCGAGCACCCGTTTATGGTGATGAAAAAATAAAATACAACATTATACTTGGGATAGGCGTCATGATAAGTTCGAGGATGACGATTGACATGGAAAGATGTGAGGTTCGATTCCCAATAGTAGAAAATGATGGAAATAGGACTGTGGAAACGATCCAACTCAATGGCACGTTTGAAGGGAATGAGTGTTTGAAGATCGAAGGAAAGGAAGTGGATTTATTGGACAGAGAGAGCCTAGAACCTGAAGAAAAGGATTTTAGCCAAGAGATAAAGCCTGAAATGATCATGAGAATCGAGGAGATCATTGCCATCGAGGAGGAAAACTGCGAAAAATCAGAGATTTTGGAGGCAATTGCTCAAGCTGAGGTGTCAGCAGAAGAAAAACGAAAACTGTACGAAATCATAAATAAATTTATTGGAGTTTTTAATGATAAACCTGGGCAGATACCCAACTTCAAATTGATAGTCAATGATTGGACACCGTATAAGGGGAAAGTTTATGATGTACCGGAGAGGTACTTCGCTGAAGTAAAGCAGATCATTAAAGAAATGCTAGCTGATGGATTAATCGTTAACACCACCACTCCATTTCTAAACCCGCTGGTCATTGTCAAGAAAAGCGACGGGAAACTAAGATTATGTCTTGATGCGCGCAGGCTCAATGAAAAGCTAATTCCAGAGTATAATCAGGCCCCCAAGATCAAGGACATTGTGAAAAGGTTTTGAGGCCAGGGGTACTTCACAAGCATGGACGGCATGGCTTCATTTCACCATATTGTCCTCGAAGAAAAATCACGATTATTAACAGGATTCGTGTTTAATAATCAAACATATGCCTATTGTCGGTTGCCATTTGGTATGAAAAATAGCTCTGCCGTATTGATAAGGGCACTAGACAGGAGCCTAACAAGCGAAGTAAAAGAGTTCGTAAATTGCTATGTCGACGATCTGGTTCTTGCGAGTTCCACCTTTGAGGAACACTGGGTCAAGCTGGAGAAGCTACTAAGTAACCTGCAGAGAACTGGCTTCAAAATAAACATGTCAAAATCTAAATTTTGCCAAAGCCAGGTAGTTTTTGTCGGTCACGTGATCGATGGCGAGGGGAAAAGACCTAACCACATAAAAATAAAGGCCATATGCGAGTTCCCACGGCCGACAAAAATAAAGCACACAAGGCAATTTTTAGGGATGACTGGATTCTTCTCAGATCATTGCGAGGGTAATACGGAGACGGCTGCACCATTACAGAACCTATTAAAGGTCAACAACAAGTGGAAATGGAATAATGAGGCAGAACAGGCTTTCATCAGTATGAAAGAACTGATGAAGAAGAGTATCAAACTCGGATACACTGATTATCAAAAGAAGTTTGTGATTCAAGCTGACGCATCGCCCGTCGGTATAGGAGCGTGCTTATACCAAGAAGATGATAAGACCCAGAAACGAACTTATCTGGCGTTTACCAGTAGGAGACTAAGAAAACAAGAGCAGCACTACACCACGACCGAGCTCGAACTTCTGGCGATTATCCACGCATTACAACAGTGGAGGCGAATAATGTATGGGTACCCGGTGACTATAAAGACGGACCATAAGGCGTTGACCTTCGGGTTGAAAGCGGTAATGGTCAGCGAAAGAATAACACGCTGGATGTTATTCACGCAACAGTTTGATTTAAAGATTGAACATTGTAGCGGAAAGAGAACATCTTAGCTGATGCGTTGAGCCGAAACCCACAAAAAAGAGAAGAAGACGTACTCGGAATTGAGTTAGATACTCAAGATGAACAATTGCTAAGAAAACTCGAAAATGTGAGAGAATTCCAGGAATCTGACAGGAATTGAAGGTTATCATCGACAATTTGGCAGACAAGGAACCAGCAACGGAATTGACAAGCAATTATGAGATTGTGGATGGATTATTACTAAAAATAGTGGACAAGATCAACCGCAGGAAAAGAATCGTAATACCACAAGAATTGCAGAGAGAGCTAATATGGCACACCCACAAGATGACAGCTCATGCAGGCATAGACAAGGTCATTGGAACATTAATGGAGAAATTCACTTGGGTAGGACTGCGAAAATCAGTTAGAGATATAGTCAAGACATGCGACGTATGCCAGCGAGTAAAGCACAATAATTACGACTGCAGTCATAAACCAATCCCGATTATTCTATCCAAAGCACAGGAAATATATGCAGTAGATATATTTTGAAAATTGCCAACTGCAAGGAAAGGAAAGAAATATATCCTAGTAGTTATTGACATATTTTCAAAATATTTTTCATTGCAACCCGTCCAGAGGCTAATACCAAATAAGTTATACGGGGCCTGATCAATAAAACATTTCCTGAGATGGGACAACCTGAGCGAATCCTCACTGATAGAGGAACGCAACTTACCTCTGCTGTATTCCGTGAACGGATGAAAAATGAGCGTATCAAACATACGTTATGTTCAGTGCGACATTCGGCAGCGAAACCCGTAGAGACGTACATGAAAGAAATCGCTAAATTCGGGAGAATATACTGCAGTCAACTTCACTGGAAATGGGTAGGCATGCTAGACATCATAGAAGAGAGCTTGAACAACACCGTTATTCAGTCAATTGCCCAGATTCCCAGGGTAGCCCATAAAAATGTTCACCCTCAGAGAACTTGGGACACCATATTCACTATGCAGTTAGAGAAGAAGCCAGATCCCCAAGAAATAACTGTAATGATCCAACAGACGCTGAAGAACCAATCGCAAAAACGGCTCAGAAGGGTACGGAATATGAAATTCCATGTACCATTTAAACAAGGGAATCTAGTCCTAATTAAAACAGCCCCGATATACAATGCACCAGCAAGATTATGTGCTAAGTTCTACAGTTATACAATGGTCCATACAGAGTCGAACGTGTGCTTGGAAATAATGCATGAGATAGTGAGCTTGAATGGTAAATGCCGAAACATACACAACGCATGCAATATCAAGCTTTACTTCCAAGAAAATGATGCTCCGAAAACAGAACATAAGAAACAACAAGACCAAGAATCAGTAAATGACCTACCATCATAAAATTTACCAGAAGAAATGATTAAACAGTTTTATTTGGAATGAACAGAAAGAAAAAAGTTAGCTGTTGTGTACGCAGTTATGAGAAAAGAAAACAAACTAGATCAACAATGACAGAATCGATATCAATCTACTGATATTTAATAATCGAATAGCCAGTCTCGGAATGGGAAAGAATTCATCCGAGATGCAAAGTCACATTTGAGATTCACGTTACAAAAGAGAAAATATATTGTGACCAATATACACTGACTGACAGAGCAAATGCAACACCAAGGAGGAGTGGTTCGAAAGGGATGAAAGTTGGGGAAAAAACAGAGACGGCACGGACGAATAATTGATGTTTATTTCAAACCGATATGCAGGTTACACAATGCGCACGGCATCGACTCAGTAGGATGTAGGACCACCGCGAGCGGCGATGCACGCAGAAACACGTCGAGGTACAGTCAATAAGAGTGCGGATGATGTCCTGAGGGATGGTTCTCCATTCTCTGTCAACCATTTGCCACAGTTGGTCGTCCGTACGAGGCTGGGGCAGAGTTTGCAAACGGCGTCCAATGAGAACCCACACGTGTTCGATTGGTGAGAGATCCGGAGAGTACGCTGGCCACGGAAGCATCTGTACACCTCGTAGAGCCTGTTGGGTGATGCGAGCAGTGTGGGCGGGCATTATCCTGCTGAAACCGAGCATTGGGCAGCCCCTGAAGGTACGGGAGTGCCACCGGCCGCAGCACATGCTGCACGTAGCGGTGGGCATTTAACGTGGCTTGAATACGCACTAGAGGTGACGTGGAATCATACGCAATAGCGCCCCAAACCATGATGCCGCGTTGTCTAGCGGTAGGGCGCTCCACAGTTACTGCCGGATTTGACCTTTCTCCACGCCGACGCCACACTCGTCTGCGGTGACTATCACTGACAGAACAGAAGCGTGACTCATCGGAGAACACGACGTTCCGCCATTCCCTCATCCAAGTCGCTCTAGCCCGGCCCCATGCCAGGCGTGCACGTCTATGCTGTGGAGTCAATGGTAGTCTTCTGAGCGGACGCCGGGTGTGCAGGCCTCCTTCAACCAATCGACGGGAAATTGTTCTGGTCGATATTGGAACAGCACATGCTGAAGAATGGCGGTTGACGTGGCGAGCGGGGCTGCCACCGCTTGGCGGCGGATGCGCTGATCCTCGCGTGCTGACGTCACTCGGGCTGCGCCTGGACCCCTCGTACGTGCCACATGTCCCTGCGCCAACCATCTTCGCCACAGGCGCTGCACCGTGGACACATCCCTATGGGTATCGGCTGCGATTTGACGAAGCGACCAACCTGCCCTTCTCAGCCCGATCACCATACCTCTCGTAAAGTCGTCTGTCTGCTGGAAATGCCTCCGTTGACGGCGGACTGGCATTCTTAGCTATACACGTGTCCTGTGGCACACGACAACACGTTCTACAATGACTGTCGGCTGAGAAATAACAGAACGAAGTGGGCCATTCGCCAACGCCGTGTCCCATTTATCGTTCGCTGCGTGCGCAGCACAGCGGCGCATTTCACATCATGAGCATACCTCAGTGAGGTCAGTCTACTCTGCAATTGGCATAAAGTTCTGACCACTCCTTCTTGGTGTTGCATTAGCTCTGTCAGTCAGTGTATTTTGTCCGTGGCGGAGGATAAAATGTGCCCGTTCGCATCTCGTAGACCGTTTGCAAAATGGCGGCGTTGGAAGGAATGGCCCATGCGATCTATGAGATACTATGAATTTCTAGATAGTGCGATGTCATAGAAGGCCACACGTCTCGGAATCAACCGATTTGGAAGGCACTACGGGACAATAGAGAGTCAAGGTGATTGTTTTTAAAAAATATAGCAGCCAAGGCATTGTAAAAACTTTACTTAAAAATTTCCATCGCAAGAGGGAAGACGCATCTGCCAAACGAGCTTCATTTCGGAAGAATATATACGAATTGAGGAGAAAATATCGAAGAATAAGGATTGTCGCTCAAAAACTGACGGAATAATTCACCAGCGGACGATATAAGAAGAACCGAGAAATAAGAAATAAGTAAAATACGGTGATCCAGATCTAGCAGGATCCCGTGAGCAATCGTCTTACGTTTGGTAAAGAAGGACCAACTGTAACAGAGGAGAAATAATTTCAAACGGGAAGAAGACTATCCTAGCTCAATTCAAGAAGGAGGAGAGTAAATTTCGAGTTCTACAGAGAAAGCTGATAAATAAATTCTTATATACGGAGAACTTAATGCCGACCAAAGAAAAATTTACATCCCAAAGAACAAGGAAAAGAATATCAACTGAAGAGATATCATCATAAAATGGAAAATATAATGACAGATTCCGTCTCAAAAATGAATATCTTTGCCGCCTACAGAACTGAAATGATGTGTGCCTGCTAAAAATGCAAGATGGACGGAACTGGGAAAAAGTACATCCCAACCGGATGACCAGCACATGACGAGGAAGGCGATGTCCAACCTGATGTCCAGCTCATGATGAGGGAGAATCTCAACCCACCAGAAGGCGGTTCTGAACGGGAGGACGGAGAATGACCAGACCCGGATTCCAAACGCGGGTCTAATCACTTCCGAGCACTGGAGCGACAACTGGACCAGATATAACATCAAAGGAGCTAAGTCTTTACATTTTTTGGTTGCTTTTTTGATCTGCATGCGCACTCTAAGTTCGGCATGTGCTGATTAGCTGGTAATATTAACCGTTTAATTAAGAATGCAAGTGAATTATACAAGTGAAGTGTGAGATATTTAAGGCTATAATATAATATGGCAGAGTCGAATAAGATTTTTTATTACATTATATACGTGCTACCGCACTTGGTCAGAATAAGCAGAATGTGGCATGAGTAAATGAATGAGGTTCTTGTATTAAGAGCTGATAGCAATGAGTTAACAGATATTGTGGAACTTCGATAGATCTCGTATTAATTAGCACAATGTTTACGTCACGTTTGGCACGCGCGTCAGATATGAATGTATTTGAGTTACGTACTCTTTGCTCTGTAACATGAGGGTATTGATCTCCGTTTTGGGTTTGAATATACATGGTTATTGAAGTGCATTTAATAGAAAAGCAATTCTGAGATACTTAGCATCGGCGATATGTTTGTGGTTGAGATTATGCAAATGAAGTGATAGTTGTGTCTTGAAATGAAGTTGTAATATGGTTATTCAACGGAATGTATTTATGAATATTGAAACGTGGATGTTTATTCATGTGCTTCGTTGTGGATAAGAATGCTATTTGCTGAGGAAACGCTATGTTACATTTATATGAGTTGAGATTTCGTGTCAAATGAAAAGAGTACGTGAAAGAGAGCACATCGCGTGGATGACCTAATTGAGGTAAGATTGATATGTACTATAATAAATTGAGATTCGTGACAGAATCATATGACAGTTGTATACAGTTGTAGATGCTGTACGTTAAATACGAGAGTACGTTGATATATCACTTAACTATGTTCATGGCCAAATGTAATCATGATATTCTTTGATGCGGTAACACATTTCCAAACATGAATGCGTATTATTTTCATTCTGACTGACCATATGAACTCAGTAGCTTGCAAGGAGGAGAAATACTATGTAACATGAGACAGGGAAAGCACATTGAGCCTGAAATAGATGTGTGTGTGGATCAGAAACTGCGTACATAGTTAGATAGATGATTTGTTTCTTTTGATACAGAGATTATTTGAATTGACGTTTCTTGAAAAATATAATGAATAGGTAAATGGTAGACTAGGAGCCTGATGTCACAGGCACTAGGGAAGTATTGCCTTAGCCCCTAGGCGGTTATTGAAGCGTATTTAAGAAGTAGGACCAAACAATATTACTTCAAATTTACGAATGCAGAGTTACGAGATCAGATTTATGAGTTAAAAGCTAGGGTTTATTTTCAGAGACATATATCCAAAGATATGATCAAATAATATTTACATTCTGACTTTAATCTATTTGGTTATTTTTGCGCTCCATTCTGGTAAACTGAACGTTTTATTAAGACGTAATTGATTTGAATGTGATTAGAATAATTAATATAATTACCATGACAGTATTTACGTCAACCTAATGAAGTATTTCAGTGGAGGATTGTGATTGCTCAGTGATCAATTGTGAATAGTGAGATTCATTTTGATCTCATTTCGGAATGTGAATGTTAACATGAACAGGGATATGAATCTCAACATGAATATGAATATCAGTATGTGTAAATAGCTTAAAGTTGCAATTACTTTTCTTTTTTTTGAGCCAGCGCTGACTCTAAACTACTATTTAGGTATAATAAGGTAAAAATACTACCCAAATTCACACTACTTTTTCGTAGGTCGATATTTTATTTAAATAAATATTATATTATTTTTCTAGAACGAATGTGTTATGAATTCTTTCTCTTACGCTTAGTTTATAAGTTAGTTATTATGTTGAGTAATTTATTGATTGAATTGATGTATTGTAAGAATTTTTCGAGGTTTTCGGTAGTCGGTACTTTCTTAGGTGAATTAATTCTTCGGTGATACGTCTTCGGTGGACCGGTATTCTTCTGAACTCACGTAAAACACAACTTAATGTAAAATCTCAGATTTCACTTGATTGATGGATACCCTGAGAAGAAATTGAGCAGCTGGGAAAATAATTTGCTGACCGTGCTTCGACGGGGCACATAATTTAAATGGAAGGCCAACGCGGGGCTCGAAAAGAAAGGTATCGAGCAAAGAAGAGACTTACCAAAGCATTATTTAATTGCCCCTCACAGCAGGAGCGAGAAGAGAAAGACACCGGCGGACTCAGAAAGAAAAAGGCTGAAAACTCACATTATTGCCGACTGAACTTGGGATAAGACAAGAATGGAGAGTAGGCCTACCAATTCATTTTATTAATTAGCAACCCGACCTAAGACTTGAAGAGAAAGACACCGTGGGAACGGAAAGTAAAAGCGAACGGTGGACCATAAGCAGTTAATTTTGCAGCTCTAGGCGAAACTTATTTGGTTATTGGATGTTGAAAAGAAAAAATGTTGTGACGAGAAGGATTCCCAAGGGGGAAGTAATGAGAGGACGCATGATGGGAACTGTATGAGGAAAGGATGATGGAATACGGATGAAGATACAATTTTATCATTAGGAATAGATGATGCTAAAGAATTACTGTTATTTATCAGATGATTTCTTTCTTCTCATAACAATAATGTAGGTTAGGTTTTTTTACGTCTATTTTAAACTGACACTGAGTTGATTTTGACTATGGTGAAGGCTGATGAACATCTAAGTAGATATTGGATGCCGCAGACGGAAATTTAATTTTTTCTTTTCTCGTAACCTATTCCGAAATGAAATGAAAATCATAAATCTGAACGCATGGTCCAGTTGTTGACGGTCTATCTGGTGGGATGGTGCCAATCTCAAGGAAGGTCCATTCATATTATCATTTACTGCAAACAAAAACTAGAAACCTGTGCATAAGGTGGAAACCTTGGACTGTTTGAATCTAGTAGACTAAGGAATTGTTGTCTGTGTGGTATTATATGTTGATACTTTGTGAATTTAGAGATTTGTTAGGAAAATTAGACAATTTTAGGTAAAAATAGAGAACTTGTTAGGAATCTAGAGAGATCATACCGAATATAATTGAGTTTATTAAAGATGGCAACACAGGGAAGAGTACAGACGAGAAGGGAGCAGGAAGAGGAAATGAAAAGAGCACAAGAAAAGCAGGAAGGAACTCCTTTATGGTTCCAAGAATATTTAAAAAACAGGAAGAAGAAAAACAAGAGAAGCAAGAACGTGAAGATAAGGAGAGAATAGAGAAAGAAGAGAAGGAAAGAAGGCGAGCAGAAAAGGAACGGAAACAAGAATGGCAACTGAAACAGAAGGAGTCTTTGGAGGAAATCGTTAGGAAAATAGAAAGTAAACGTAAAGGGATGATCGAAGAGTTAAAAAGAAACAGGAAGAAGCGACTGAAGAAAGTGCAGAAATTCGATCAGAAATTTCTGAAGTCAAGAACGAAATACAGAATATGCGGACTGGGTTGACCGAAAACATGGAAAAGAAAAATAAAGAGATGCACGACGAAATAAATAAGATCAGAGCAAAAGTGACAGAAAATCGAAGCATCATTACGACGCGGATGGATGAAGAAATAGCTAAACTGACTGCTAATTTGGAGGAAATGTAAGGCAGTAATCAGACAAAATGGGAAGAAGTAAACGAGATAAAGGATAAAGTAACGGAGAGCCAGGAAATCATCAGAAAATTGGAGGAAGAGAAGATAAATGAAGTAACAGGTTGCATGGAAGGATTAAATTTAAGGCAACAAGACTTAGATTAGAAATACGAGCAAGCTGGAAGCAAAGTAGCTGAGAAAATAGACGAATTGAAAGAAAAGATTGAGAGCAATAAGGCTGAGTCGGAAAGAAAAATGGAGAAGACCGAAGAAGAGATGAAACAAATTAGAAAGGAAATACAGGAGATGAAGGTGGAAACGCAGTCAGCGAAATCTATGGCTTCAAACTCTAGCGATAGGCAAAGAGCAATTGAAGTACAAATAAGCGAGAGAGAGAATACACCTTCAGGAATAAGTGACCCGAGTAGGAGAGATATTGAAATAATAAATGGAAGTAAGCAGAGTGAGGGATCTCCAATAATCAATATCATCAAGAACTACGATGATCGCCCTAAACATTTCGACGGTTCGGCAAAAACTTCCCCGAAGCAATTCCTTAGGGACATAGAAGAGTACTTTAGAGAGGGGAAAATTCAAAAGGAGAAGAAACTGCGGATCATTGAGAGACATCTGGATGGGAACCCGAACATTTGGTTCTAGGCGTTCAAGTATAGTTTTCACAACTACGATCAGTTCAAGGTAGCCTTCTTGAGAAAGTTCTGGGACCCTAAAATTCAGCAGCAGCTGAGATTAGAGCTGTATTCGAGGAAGTTGTCGACTGCTGGCCAAACACGCTACAGCGACTACTTTTTCCTACAAATTTCATCGATTTCAGGACCTAGATTCCGCGCCGAGTGAACTTGAGGAAATTAAAACCATCCAAAGGCAGTTTCCACTCGAAGTACAGAGATTATTAGCGGCCTCAGACATACAAACTGCCATTGATATGGAAAAGCGATTGAGGCAGATCGACCTAACATCAACGTGCCTAATGGAAAGGAATCCGAGGAATCCTAGGCAAATCGAGGCGATTATTGCAATTAGTCCTGAAATTACCAACCGCAGAGTAGATAATGTTGACGAGCCTAGGGCAGAAAATTGTACTAAAGCCCAAGACAAGGAACCAAGGAGATGTTGTTACCAGTGCAGCGGGGATAAACCTGGAAGATGTGGGCAAAAAGGCAATAGAAACAGCCTACAGTACAGGAATAACACCCGTTACAACGCGAACAGGAGTCAACCATACTACAGGAATGGGAGGCGGTACAATGAGAGACGCGGACCAGGCCAATACAATCAGAATGAAGAAAATAGACGTTATGTACAAGAGCTCAGGTAGCAAAGACAAAACAGAAGCCGATGGGAGGAAGCTGTCACAGATAAGGACATAAATGGCGACCTCGAAGGGGCAGAAAGTCTCGAGCTCCAAAATTACAAACGTAGCAGACAAGAAGAAGGGTGGAAAAAGCCTGATATCCGAAGGAATACGGACAACTCCGAGCCATCGGGGAGAAAAAAAACACCGATGGCAAATTAATGAATCAGGAGATTGAAAATAATGAAAGCATTGGAGAACTTTGTCAAAATTCGCAGTTGGGTAGCAGCTAAAATCGATCACTGGGACATCCAGTCGGAAGACTTCATTCGAGAGGATGCTTGTCATAATATGCAACCTACATTCAAATTACCAGTCATCGTGGTGAGAGTGGCTGACATCAGGCTATACTGTTTAGTGGACTCAGGAGCCAGTACAAGTGTGATGTCACACACTTTATTTCAAGAACTGAGCTTGAAAATGGAGATACCGACCATACCCGTATCTGGGGTAAAAAGTCGAGGCATCATACCGGATAAGTCGGTCGAGTGCAAGATGCAAGCTTACTTAAATACACTGACTGACAGAGCAAATGCAACACCAAGAAGGAGTGGTCAGAACTTTATGCCAATTGCAGGGTAGACTGACGTCACTGAGGTTTGCTCATGATGTGAAATGCGCCGCTGTGCTGCGCACGTAGCGAACGATAAATGGGACACGGCGTTGGCGAATGGCCCACTTCGTACCGTGATCTCTCAGCCGACAGTCATTGTAGAACGTGTTGTCGTGTGCCACAGGACACGTGTATAGCTAAGAATGCCAGGCCGCCGTCAACGGAGGCATTTCCAGCAGACAGACGACTTTACGAGGGGTATGGTGATCGGGCTGAGAAGGGCAGGTTGGTCGCTTCGTCAAATCGCAGCCGATACCCATAGGGATGTGTCCACCGTGCAGCGCCTGTGGCGAATATGGTTGGCGTAGGGACATGTGGCACGTGCGAGGGATCCAGGCGCAGCCCGAGTGACGTCAGCACGCGAGGATCGGCGCATCCGCCGCCAAGCGGTGGCAGCCCCGCATGCCACGTCAACCGCCATTCTTCAGCATGTGCAAGACACCCTGGCTGTTCCAATATCGACCAGAACAATTTCCCGTCGATTGGTTGAAGGAGGCCTGCACTCCCGGCGTCCGCTCAGAAGACTACCATTGACTCCACAGCATAGACGTGCACGCCTGGCATGGTGCCGGGCTAGAGCGACTTGGATGAGGGAATGGCGGAACGTCGTGTTCTCCGATGAGTCACGCTTCTGTTCTGTCAGTGATAGTCACCGCAGACGAGTGTGGCGTCGGCGTGGAGAAAGGTCAAATCCGGCAGTAACTGTGGAGCGCCCTACCGCTAGACAACGCGGCATCATGGTTTGGGGCGCTATTGCGTATGATTCCACGTCACCTCTAGTGCGTATTCAAGCCACGTTAAATGCCCACCGCTACGTGCAGCATGTGCTGCGGCCGGTGGCACTCCCGTACCTTCAGGGGCTGCCCAATGCTCTGTTTCAGCAGGATAATGCCCGCCCACACACACTGCTCGCATCTCCCAACAGGCTCTACGAGGTGTACAGATGCTTCCGTGGCCAGCGTACTCTCCGGATCTCTCACCAGTCGAACACGTGTGGGATCTCATTGGACGCCGTTTGCAAACTCTGCCCCAGCCTCGTACGGACGACCAACTGTGGCAAATGGTTGACAGAGAATGGAGAACCATCCCTCAGGACACCATCCGCACTCTTATTGACTCTGTACCTCGACGTGTTTCTGCGTGCATCGCCGCTCGCGGTGGTCCTACATCCTACTGAGTCGATGCCGTGCGCATTGTGTAACCTGCATATCGGTTTGAAATAAACATCAATTATTCATCCGTGCCGTCTCTGTTTTTTCCCCAACTTTCATCCCTTTCGAACCACTCCTTCTTGGTGTTGCATTTGCTCTGTCAGTCAGTGTATAAAGATCGGCAAACACGAATTCGAGCACCCGTTTATGGTGATGAAAAAATAAAATACAACATTAAACTTGGCATAGGCGTCATGATAAGTTCGAGGATGACGATTGACGTGGAAAGATGTGAGGTTCGATTCCCAATAGTAGAAAATGATGGAAATAGGACTGTGGAAACGATCCAACTCAATGGCACGTTTGAAGGGAATGAGTGTTTGAAGATCGAAGGAAAGGAAGTGGATTTATTGGACAGAGAGAGCCTAGAACCTGAAGAAAAGGATTTTAGCCAAGAGATAAAGCCTGAAATGATCATGAGAATCGAGGAGATCATTGCCATCGAGGAGGAAAACTGCGAAATATCAGAGATTTTGGAGGCAATTGCTCAAGCTGAGGTGTCAGCAGAAGAAAAACGAAAACTGTACGAAATCATAAATAAATTTATTGGAGTTTTTAATGATAAACCTGGGCAGATACCCAACTTCAAATTGATAGTCAATGATTGGACACCGTATAAGGGGAAAGTTTATGATGTACCGGAGAGGTACTTCGCTGAAGTAAAGCAGATCATTAAAGAAATGCTAGCTGATGGATTAATCGTTAACACCACCACTCCATTTCTAAACCCGCTGGTCATTGTCAAGAAAAGCGACGGGAAACTAAGATTATGTCTTGATGCGCGCAGGCTCAATGAAAAGCTAATTCCAGAGTATAATCAGGCCCCCAAGATCAAGGACATTGTGAAAAGGTTTTGAGGCCAGGGGTACTTCACAAACATGGACGGCATGGCTTCATTTCACCATATTGTCCTCGAAGAAAAATCACGATTATTAACAGGATTCGTGTTTAATAATCAAACATATGCCTATTGTCGGTTGCCATTTGGTATGAAAAATAGCTCTGCCGTATTGATAAGGGCACTAGACAGGAGCCTAACAAGCAAAGTAAAAGAGTTCGTAAATTGCTATGTCGACGATCTGGTTCTTGCGAGTTCCACCTTTGAGGAACACTGGGTCAAGCTGGAGAAGCTACTAAGTAACCTGCAGAGAACTGGCTTCAAAATAAACATGTCAAAATCTAAATTTTGCCAAAGCCAGGTAGTTTTTGTCGGTCACGTGATCGATGGCGAGGGGATAAGACCTAACCACATAAAAATAAAGGCCATATGCGAGTTCCCACGGCCGACAAAAATAAAGCACACAAGGCAATTTTTAGGGATGACTGGATTCTTCTCAGATCATTGCGAGGGTAATACGGAGACGGCTGCACCATTACAGAACCTATTAAAGGTCAACAACAAGTGGAAATGGAATAATGAGGCAGAACAGGCTTTCATCAACATGAAAGAACTGATGAAGAAGAGTATCAAACTCGGATACACTGATTATCAAAAGAAGTTTGTGATTCAAGCTGACGCATCGCCCGTCGGTATAGGAGCGTGCTTATACCAAGAAGATGATAAGACCCAGAAACGAACTTATCTGGCGTTTACCAGTAGGAGACTAAGAAAACAAGAGCAGCACTACACCACGACCGAGCTCGAACTTCTGGCGATTATCCACGCATTACAACAGTGCAGGCGAATAATTTATGGGTACCCGGTGACTATAAGGACGGACCATAAGGCGTTGACCTTCGGGTTGAAAGCGGTAATGGTCAGCGAAAGAATAACACGCTGGATGTTATTCACGCAACAGTTTGATTTAAAGATTGAACATTGTAGCGGAAAGAGAACATCTTAGCTGATGCGTTGAGCCGAAACCCACAAAAAAGAGAAGAAGACGTACTCGGGATTGAGTTAGATACTCAAGATGAACAATTGCTAAGAAAACTCGAAAATGTGAGAGAATTCCAGGAATCTGACAGGAATTGAAGGTTATCATCGACAATTTGGCAGACAAGGAACCAGCACCGGAATTGACAAACAATTATGAGATTTTGGATGGATTATTACTAAAAATAGTGGACAAGATCAACCGCAGGAAAAGAATCATAATACCACAAGAATTGCAGAGAGAGCTAATATGGCACACCCACAAGATGTCAGCTCATGGAGGCATAGACAAGGTCATTGGAACATTAATGGAGAAATTCACTTGGGTAGGACTGCGAAAATCAGTTAGAGATATAGTCAAGACATGCGACGTATGCCAGCGAGTAAAGCACAATAATTACGACTGCAGTCATAAACCAATCCCGATTATTCTATCCAAAGCACAGGAAATATATGCAGTAGATATATTTGGAAAATTGCCAACTGCAAGGAAAGGAAGGAAATAGATCCTAGTAGTTATTGACATATTTTCAAAATATTTTTCATTGCAACACGTCCAGCGGCTAATACCAAATAAGTTATACGGGGCCTGATCAATAAAACATTTCCTGAGATGGGAAAACCTGAGCGAATCCTCACTGATAGAGGAACGCAACTTACCTCTGCTGTATTCCGTGAACGGATGAAAAATGAGCGTATCAAACATACGTTATGTTCAGTGCGACATTCGGCAGCGAATCCTGTAGAGACGTACATGAAAGAAATCGCTAAATTCGGGAGAATATACTGCAGTCAACTTCACTGGAAATGGGTAGGCATGCTAGACATCATAGAAGAGAGCTTGAACAACACCGTTAACCAGTCAATTGCCCAGATTCCCAGGGTAGCCCATAAAAATCTTCAGCCTGAGAGAACTTGGGACACCATATTCACTATGCAGTTAGAGAAGAAGCCAGATCCCCAAGAAATAACTGTAATGATCCAACAGACGCTGAAGAACCAATCGCATAAACGGCTCAGAAGGGTACGGAATATGAAATTCCATGTACCATTTAAACAAGGCGATCTAGTCCTAATTAAAACTGCTCCGATATACAATGCACCAGCAAGAATATGTGCTAAGTTCTACAGTTATACAATGGTCCATACAGAGTCGAACGTGTGCTTGGAAATAATGCATATGAGATAGTAAGCTTGAATGGTAAATACCGAAACATACACAACGCATGCAATATCAAGCTTTACTTCCAAGAAAATGATGCTCCGAAATCAGAACATAAGAAACAAGACCAAGAATCAATAAATGACCTACCATCATAAAATTTACCAGGAGAAATGATTAAACAGTTTTATATGGACTAAACAGAAAGAAAAAAATCAGCTGTTGTGTACGCAGTTATGAGAAAAGAAAACAAACTAGATCAACAATGACAGAATCGATATCAATCTACTGATATTTAATAATCGAATAGCCAGTCACGGAATGGGAAAGAATTCATCCGAGATGCAAACTCACATTTGAGATTCATGTTACAAAAGAGAAAATATATTGTGACTAATATACACTGAGTGACAGAGCAAATGTAACACCAAGGAGGAGTGGTTCGAAAGGGATGAAAGTTGGGGAAAAAAACAGAGACGGCACGGATGAATAATTGATGTTTATTTCAAACCGATATGCAGGTTACACAATGCGCACGGCATCGACTCAGTAGGGTGTAGGACCACCGCGAGCGGCGATGCACGCAGAAACACGTCGAGGTACAGAGTCAATAAGAGTGCGGATGGTGTCCTGAGGGATGGTTCTCCATTCTCTGTCAACCATTTGCCACAGTTGGTCGTCCGTACGAGGCTGGGGCAGAGTTTGCAAACGGCGTCCAATGAGATCCCACACGTGTTCGATTGGTGAGAGATCCGGAGAGTACGCTGGCCACGGAAGCATCTGTACACATCGTAGAGCCTGTTGGGAGATGCGAGCAGTGTGTGGGCGGACATTATCCTGCTGAAACAGAGCATTGGGCAGCCCCTGAAGGTACGGGAGTGCCACCGGCCGCAGCACATGCTGCACGTAGCGGTGGGCATTTAACGTGCCTTGAATACGCACTAGAGGTGACGTGGAATCATACGCAATAGCGCCCCAAACCACGATGCCGCGTTGTCTAGCGGTAGGGCGCTCCACAGTTACTGCCGGATTTGACCTTTCTCTACGCCGACGCCACACTCGTCTGCGGTGACTATCACTGACAGAACAGAAGCATGACTCATCGGAGAACACGACGTTCCGCCATTCCCTCATCCAAGTCGCTCTAGCCCGGCACCATGCCAGGCGTGCACGTCTATGCTGTGGAGACAATGGTAGTCTTCTGAGCGGACGCCGGGAGTGCAGGCCTCCTTCAACCAATCGACGGGAAATCGTTCTGGTCGATATTTTAACAGCCAGGGTGTCTTGCACATGCTGAAGAATGGCGGTTGACGTGGCGTGCGGGGCTGCCACCGCTTGGCGGCGGATGCGCCGATCCTCGCGTGCTGACGTCACTCGGGCTGCGCCTGGACCCCTCGTACGTGCCACATGTCCCTGCGCTAACCATCTTCGCCACAGGCGCTGCACCGTGGACACATCCCTATGGGTATCGGCTGCGATTTGACGAAGCGACCAACCTGCCCTTCTCAGTCCGATCACCATACCCCTCGTAAAGTCGTCTGTCTGCTGGAAATGCCTCCGTTGATAGCGGCCTGGCATTCTTAGATATACACGTGTCCTGTGGCACACGACAACACGTTCTACAATGACTGTCGGCTGAGAAATCACGGTACGAAGTGGGCCATTCGCCAATGCCGTGTCCCATTTATCGTTCGCTAGGTGCGCAGCACAGCGGCTTATTTCACATCATGAGCATACCTCAGTGACGTCAGTCTACCCTGCAATTGGCATAAAGTTCTGACCACTCCTTCTTGGTGTTGCATTTGCTCTGTCAGTCAGTGTAGTTAACGTTGCAATTACTTTTCTGTTATTTGAGCCAGCGCTGACTCTGAACTATTATTCACGTATAATAACATAAAAATACTACCCAAATTCACCCTACTTTTTCGTAGGTCGATATTTTATTTAAATAAATATTATTATATTGCTTTTCTAGAACGAATGTGTTATGAATACTTTCTCTTACGCTTAGCTTATATGTTAGTTGTTATGTTGAGTAATTTATTGATTAAACTGATGCAGGGTAAGAATTTTTCGAGGTTTCCGGTAGTCGGTACTTTCTTAGGTGAATTAATTCTTCGGTGATACGTCTTCGGTGGACCGGTATTCTTCTGAACTCACATAAAACACAACTTAAAGTAAAATCTCAGATTTTACTTGACTGATGGATACCCTGAGAAGAAATTGAGCCGCTGGGAAAATAATTTGCTGACCGTGCTGCCACGAGGCACAATATATATTTCACAAGGTACCTGTGGCTGTGCGGCTACAGTGTGAGTCTACGGATGTCACTTGTTACTAGTCCGGATTTGTCCGAGATCCCTTGTGGATAACCGGTAGAGAATCATGTCAGGTCTCTGCTCTCCTATTTCCAAATTGGCCACTTAATTGAGGTGTATTTCTGAACCGTTCATTTAAATGAGTAGTCCATTGTAGATGTATATGTTTGAAAATTCGGTGAAGTTTTAAGTCCTAGGGGCATACATCATGAGCTCCTAGCTCAGCTTTACACACAACATTTACTACCTGGGGCAGAAATCCCCTGAATCAAAGAGCACTTGCCCTTACTATTGAGAGAAAAGAGCCGAACAGCTCTCCGTTATTCACGACAGGCTTTACATTATTCTTGCCATCAAGGCATCATTTACAAAATGAAACAGGGGTATCTTGTACCCAATCTACTGGGCCTTAGCCGAAAAGGAACAGGTTAGTTAAGTGGCCCAAAATACCAAATGAATGGAGACGAATAATTGCACTCCTGAATGAAACTGCTTAAAACCTAAAAGGCACTAGGCCGATTAAACAGGGGCTATTCCCAAACTATAGAGGTGACTCGTGTAGGGAGAAATTAAAACATTAAGGAACAGAAACTCAGTTACAAGACGTAATCACCTCAAATCAATATGAAGGGGAGCTCAAGAGGGTGAAACACTCTTTATTCCCGAAGTACAGTTACAAGTTTAAGTTTTACACAAGCCGGCCGGATTTACATTTTGAAAGATAGATTACATTTGTAGAAAGGTTTCGGACCTTCCCCGCGGATTAAACTGCTGAGCTAGCAAGAAATAAAGATGTTAAATGGCCATTACCTTATCGCTGAGCTGTTGCCGGAAGAAAGAGGCGCTTCCTGCCTCCTGCTACATTTCCATACAATAAGGTAGATGTTGATCGAGTGGCGAAGAGATATGAAAATCAGCAGTTTTATACCCTCGAGACCTTTCATGAATTAAACCCGACACACCCCCTGCCTTTATTGGTGGATGGAAAAGTTACATACAAAATCGAAGAAGAAACACAGCATTGGTTGAAAATTAATTAAAGAATTTAGAGATTGGTTGGATTCAAAACTGTCGGAAAAGGAGATAAATATTGCCAACCCAGAAAATGAATGAACGAAATATAGCAAACAAACTTATAAATACCAAATTTCTTCCAAAAGTTCTTTCACGTCGCACCAGGGTGCATGATCATAGTTTTTCAGCAGTGACATCTTCTAGAGAAAGTCCAACTTCTTGCTAGGTAGCAAACAAAACAAGTCGAAATTGACACAGTTCAGAAATTTTCAAAATTACAGAATTTACTGTGGTGACCTCTTCTGAGGAAGGATCAAATTAGGTGAAAGCATAGTTCACAGTTTCTCCAGTAGAGGAGTATTTTTAGGCGCAAAATTTAAACTTGCGGCGTAGGGGTGTACCTCCCGGTACATGCCTTCCCCCCCCCCCAAATGTGCTTCCAGAAGAATTTAGCCGGAAGTTATTTTCTAGGAAAATTGCCAAGTCTTTTGTGTTGATTATTGAAATTAGTTGAAGAAGAATTTAGAAGAGAAAAGCCGAAGTTTAAGTCTACCTTTAGAGTTTCTTTTTTAGTAGAATTTAAAAAACTTCAACACTTGAAAGGAATATTTCTTTGGTCCACCAAAGGTTGATTTTGAAGGCAAAAGATGTTAAATGAAGATTTAAGGTGTCCATGTAGCAGTAGAAATCCATTACATGCCGATTAATTTTGACGGCCAGCACTGCTGCCGCTGCCGATATTCAGTCAAGGTCGGCCGGACCCCTCAAGTACCCTCAGATACACCTCTCCCGCTACTATGAGAGGGGTAGTCGTACTGCACGCCGCAGATGAGAGGTGCAGTTTAAGTCCCCAGATGAGTTGGTGGAAGGGGCGCCGCCCAACAGCCAGTGCCGGGAGATGGACTCCGGCGCGCCGTACCCAAATAGACATCACGGGAGTGGAGTGGGCCCATACCCCACCACGGTGGCGGTAAGGCGATGAACGGCTGCGGGGCACAGAAACATTAAAATCTTTGCGGCAGAAAGATGTTGTTGGAGACAATATATTTTAGGGTACGATCTTGTTGTTGAGGCTGAGGGGCCAGCGGCGTGAACTTTTTTCTTTTAAAGCCACCGGTATGGTTTAGCAGGAGACGGGAGCTTGGTAATGGCCGGAACAGAAAGGACAACAGAATAATCGGAAGGAAAGGTCTTACAATTAACACATAGTCCCAGTGAAATTAATCCAAGGGCAGAAGGCCTTAAGATGAGACAAAGATATAACCCACTAAGCTCTTACAAAGATGTTAATGATTAAGTTAGCCAGGTTATTACACAGGTTTCACCTGCGATAGGTGAACATTAAATATCCTCTCGGTGGCTGGATTACTCACTAACAAGGTAACAGGAGTCAAAAAAACTAAAATAACGCACGGCCCATGAAATCTGGGGGCAAGCTTGCCCGCGGGAACAAAGTTTTTTACCATTACATTATCTCCTACTTTCAAATTGGCGGGCCTCCGTCCACGATCATATCTTTCCCTAACCATTCATGGGAACCTTAAGATTGTCCTTAGCCTTCTTCCATAGATCTCTAACGTTATCTGGATCTATTGTCTCCGGTAGAATATCACTAAGAGACCACAGGTTAGAGAGCGGCGTGTTGGGTACAAACTTAAACATCAATGAAGCTGGAGTAAATTTATGGGATTCATGAACCGCCGAATTCAAAGCGAAGGCTAACCAATGCAGGGATGTGACCCACCTCGAATGATCATCATGATGACAGGCAATAAGAGCCGAACTCAGATTACGATTGACCCGTTCAGCCAGAGATGGTTGAGGATAGTATGCAGAGGTTGTTACATGTGAGATAGATAGATCAAAACAGAATTTGCGGAAAAGATTGGAGGTGAAGGCTTTAGCATTATCAGAAACAATATACTGACACGGACCAAAAGAAGCAAAGATGGAATTTAAACAAGAAATGGTGGACTGAGCGGTAGCCAGCTTAGTTGGAAAGAGCCAGGAAAATCTTGTGAAACCATCTGCACACACAAGGATGAATTTATTGGCGTTCCCCTTTGATTGGGGAAGGATCCCACGTAATCGATGTAAAGACGTTCCATGGGGCGCGACGCTTGATGAGACGACAATAGACCTAGCTTAGTGGACATGGTGGGTTTACTAAGCAAGCAAGATTTACAAGCCTTCACCAATTCTCGAATTTCACCGTCCATACCTTTCCAGATGAACATTTCACGGATCTTTTCTCGGGTTTTGAAGATGCCTAAATGCCACCCTAATGGGGTCTCATGGTAATACTTGAAGATCATAGGTACGAGAACAGCTGGAACCACAACTTTCATCTTCTTATCATGCCTCGACGGGCAACATAAAACACCATTCCGCAATACATAAGAGACGACATGTTCCCCAGAAGATAGGGTTTCCATAATAGGGTCCAGCGTCGGATCCTCACGTTGATATTTTTCAATATATCTAAACAACATGGGGGCATCTATTAGAATGGCATTTACACCAGGAGATATGGACACGGGAAATAAAGGACTGTTCTCCTGTTCAGAGGTCTCTACATCATTGGAAAACATACGGCTTATAAGGTCCGCCACAACATTTTCAGACCCTCTTATGTGCCTAACATCAAACTGGAAGGCAGAAATTCTGATGGCCCAGCGGGCTATACGACCCGTACGACGTGGCCTAGCTAAGACCCAACTTAAGCTTGATTATCGGTCTCCAAGTCAAACTTGACATGTTCCAGATACAGGCGAGTCTTTCCTAGCGCAAATAAGACTGCCAACCCTTCGAGTTCATATATGGAATACTAGGCTTCTTGAGCCGATAAAGTCCTAGATGCATAGGCGATGGGTCGCCTTCCTAGTTCAGTCTCTCGAAGAAGGACTGCAGCCACTGCATACGACGATGCGTCGGTCTGGACGATGAATTTCCTCGAGGAATCAGGCATCGCAAGGACAGGGTCATAATAAAGAGCTAATCTGAGGTCTTCGAAAGCGGCTTGTTCAGAAGGTCCCCCACACCAAATTTGACGCCTTTCCTACGAAGTAAATTCAAGGGCGCCGCTCTGTTAGGAATAAATTTCCTGAAGAAATTCACCATGCCAATGAATCGGGCAATACCTTTGATGTCCTTAGGAGGTTTAAAATCACGGATGGCCTGAGTTCTAGAATGATATCAATCGAGACGCCATCGGGCGAGACGATATGCCCTAGCAATGACATAGAAGGCTTAGCGAAGGCTACCTTAGATAACTTCACCGTTAACCCAGCCTTACGAAGGCGATTAAGGACCTCTTTTAGATGATCTAGATGTTCTTCAAAGGTCTCAGAAAATACGACATCAACGAGGTAATGGTACAAGTATTCAAACTTGATGTCGGAGAAGACCCTACCTAGCAGTCCCGTGGGGAGCCCGAAAGGCACGTGGTTGTACTCATACAAGTTCCAATCCGTGGCAAAAGCTGTTAGATGTTTTGATTCCTCGGCAAGAGGGATCTGGTTGTACGCCTGATTAAGATCTAAGATGGTGAAGAACTTAGCTTTTCGAAACCATGAAAAACTAGAATGAAGGTCGGTAAGGGGCACAGATTGTAACACCACCTTCCGATTTAAATCCCTATAGTCAATCACAGGCCTAAAGCCCCCTTGGGGTTTCGGGAATAATAAAATAGGTGATGAATATGCCGACTTAAGAGGGCCGAATAAAACAGTCTTTCAACATGTTATCTATGATCTCCTTCAGAACCTTCATTTTAGGCGGAGATAACCTATAAGGTGGAAATCTAACAGGGACTGAATCCGTAACCTCAATCTTGTATTCGATGAGGTCAGTAACGCCAAGAGTATCAGAGAAAACATCTGGAAACGACTGACGCAACTTAGGTAAACTCTCAGCCTGCTCCTCAGGTCTAAGGTCTAACAACATCTCATCCTGGGTAGGCGAAACAGATGAACATGACACAGAGCTACGTTTCAGTAAAGGAATTTTGAAATTACTCGCAAATTTGAAAGTGCACGACTTGCTCTGAATGTCGAGCACTAGACCAGAAAAGGACATGAAATCAGCTCCCAATATAATGGGGCAAGACAAAGGCTTAGCCACAAACAGTTTTACTCTCCAAGTGAATTTCAAAATGCGAATTTTGACATATAGGGAACCTAAAATTTCTAATGGAGAACGGTTGGCCGAAACGCATTGAACCGAATACGAACAATAGTCAGAAAATTTACATGCATACTTTAATTTAGAGTACTATTCAGCCGAAATAATGGAACATACACTCCCGGAATCTAATAGAGCAGTAACAGGTTCATTATTCAATTCAATTTTGAGAAATGGTACAGGTGCGGGGGAATCCGCCGCTATCCTAAGACATTCTTTGGGGCCTTCAGATGATAGATTAGAAGACTGACACTTCCCTGAGATTTCGCCGGATTTAACCGGGGCTGAGCCTTGAAAAGATGAATCTGCCGACTCAGCCGAAGCCACTACTCACTTTTGATTCTTGGTGGGAGTTGCACCAGAAGCTGAGCAGGAGGGGGTGCTATTAGCATTAGGGCAATTCTTGGCAATATGCGAAAATGCGCCACATTTAAAACAGCGTTGGGATGACCCTGCTCCATTCCTTGTTCCGCTAGATTTAACCAAAGGACACTTGTTCCGGATATGATCTGTCGACCCACAGGCATAACATTTGCGGGCTGTGATAGTTCGGCGAGGTGGAGGCCGAAACGGACTGGACGGCGGAGGGGGCTCCTTCGCGACACGTAACGTGTCGGCATATCTAACACCTTCGGCTGAGACAGCCATAGCCTCTAACTCGGCAAACGTTTGCGGACGCGACGCAAAGCACAAATATGACCAATAGGATGGTGAAATTCCTTTCACAATGGCCTGCACAATTTGATCTTCTGGGAAATGAAGAGCAAACACCCTAGTATAAAATTTGATATCCTGGATGAAGTCGGCAAGATTTTCGTCTAGTCGTTGTACTCGGTAATAGTACTTCTGTACTAATGAAGACATGGCTCGAGCCGGTATGAAAATGGCTAAAGGATGAGCGTGGAAATCTTCTATGGAAGATTGTTCAGCGATGTCTCTAATAATTTTGTCCGAGAGGACACCTATGGAATAGGATAAATCATTTGAGAATTTGCGACGCAGAGAGGGAAAACACTAGAGCATCGTCCTTGAATTCAACTAGGAATCTTAAAAATGAAATTACATCATTGATGGAGTTGATTGAGAATTTCGAAATCCGCCTAAGTAACAAGGCCAAGGGATGAGGCAAACTACTAAAACCAGGCGACACAATAGTTAACTGCCTAGGGGGTGAAGGAGGCTCGGACGCAGCGTTATTCAAAAAGAAGGGAGGAATAGAGGGACGACGACCAGGCTCGGTTTATAATGGGGCAGATGTTTGTTGGACTCCTACGGATTTCCTACTTTCTTCCCCTTTGGAAGACTCTTCCTCGCTAGCGATGTTTACCATAGGGGGCTGGTCGAGTTTGGGAGCCGCCGCCCCAGTTAACAATTGATTAACCGTACTGGACATTTTGGAAAAGTTTTCAACAAGACCACGTGCCTTCTTCCCCTGAATGTCACTTAACTTAAGAGACAATAGATCACTAACTCTATTATAAAAATGGTACAGTCTAGCTTGTACACGTTTAAGTTGATTAGGAGATGGATCACCTACTTCAAAAAAACTAACTACAGATGCTAGCTCAGTAGTATTGTCAGTGATCGTGGAGAGAGAGTCGTCAATTTCTTTCTCTCCCGAAGTTGGGATGGTAATTGGCAAATTAAGGGAATCCTTAAGCTTGTTGTGTCTACCGCAACCGTGCCTCCAGATTGAACATTTCTACCGGCTAATTCGTAAATCAATTCCATCTTGCGCAAATAGCCAGGATGGAGGACATCGCGAGGGCCGGACATGACAGAAAATTTACATCGGAAAAATTCCAGCAACTGAGAAAATTGTTAGAGTTCGAATCACAATCAATGTTTAGCCATCAAAAGGGGCTTAATTGAGACCCATTCAACCACGCTCTGTTACCACTCGTTCCGGGGTTACTCTGTGGAACAGCAGAGGTGAAAGAAGGTGCGGGCGGTGAATGGGTCTAAATACACAATCAAAGTTAATTAAAAACTTGAACAAAGGTTATATTTTTGAAAGTGATAAGATTTAACACAACAATAATATATCAGGTAGAATGACAAATTAGAAGCAAGACTAGAAGGATCCCAATTTTACGGATTTTTACACACTTGGACTACCAGCCCCAAATTTTACAATTTCTGGGTTTTAAGCCCTAGGGGCATACATCATGAGCTCCTAGCTCAGCTTTACACACAACAATTTACTACCTGGGGCAAAAGTCCCCTGAATCAAAGAGCACTTGCCCTTACTATTGAGAGAAAAGAGCCGAACAGCTCTCCGTTATTCACGACAGGCTTTACATTATTCTTGCCATCAAGGCATCATTTACAAAATGAAACAGGGGTATCTTGTACCAAATCTACTGGGCCTTAGCCGAAAAAGAACATGTTAGTTAAATGGCCCAAAATACCAAATGAATGGAGGCGAATACTTGCACTCCTGAATGAAATTGCTTAAAACCTCAGAGGCACTAGGCCGATTAAACAGGGGCTATTCCCAAACTATAGAGGTGACACGTGTAGGGAGAAATTAAAACATTATGGAACAGAAACTCAGTTACAAGAAGTAATCACCTCAAATCAATATGAAGGGGAGCTTAAGAGGGTGAAACACTCTTTATTCCCGAAGTACAGTTACAAGTTTAAGTTTTACACAAGCCGGCCGGATTTACATTTTGAAAGATAGATTACATTTGTAGAAAGGTTTCGGACCTTCCCCGCGGATTAAACTGCTGAGCTAGCAAGAAATAAAGATGTTAAATGGCCATTACCTTATCGCTGAGCTGTTGCCGGAAGAAAGAGGCGCTTCCCGCCTCCTGCTACATTTCCATACAATAAGGTAGATGTTGATCGAGTGGCGAAGAGATATGAAAATCAGCAGTTTTATACCCTCGAGACCTTTCATGAATTAAACCCGACACACCCCCTGCCTTTATTGGTGGATGGAAAAGTTACATACAAAATCGAAGAAGAAACACAGCATTGGTTGAAAATTAATTAAAGTATTTAGAGATCGGTTGGATTCAAAACTGTCGGAAAAGGAGATAAATATTGCCAACCCAGAAAATGAATCAACGAAATATAGCAAAGAACAAACTTATAAATACCAAATTTCTTCCAAAAGTTCTTTCACGTCGCACCAGTGTGCATGATCATAGTTTTTCAGCAGTGACATATTTTAGAGAAAGTCCAAACTTCTTGCTAGGTAGCAAACAAAACAAGTCGAAATTGACACAGTTCAGAAATCTTCAAAATTAGAGAATGTACTGTGGTGACCTCTTCTGAGGAAAGTTCAAATTAGGTGAAAGCATAGTTCACAGTTTCTCCAGTAGAGGAGTATTTTTAGGCGCAAAATTTAAACTTGCGGCGTAGGGGTGTACCTCCCGGTACAATTTAAATTGCTAAAATGTACATAATCATTAAATTACTGAACGAGAAGTTAGAACACCGGTGGTCTCTTGTCACAGAATGGATGAAAATTAAATCGGTACGGCATTTTGAACTGTGATTCATTTCCTGTGAAAATAGAGATTTGCAACTGAAATGCAATTTTTAAAACTCCCTTTAAAAATCGTGAATTCTATTACATTTCCGCTAAGCCTTCGCGAAGCACTGGTTGCAGATCCAATGTAGCCCGTCTAGGACGATGCCACAGCATGTTTTACAAGGTTGTCAAGTCTAACTTTACAAGACCACGGCAGCGAAAAGACCGTTGGTCTGGATTGTTGAGGTCCGGTTAGTAACCGTTGTGCTAGGGGGGAGGGGGAAAGAGAGTCTGAGGTGCGTAAGCTCCCAGGTTAACAAGCCTCTAGCATACCCTCGAACGTCTTGCTAAATTGTGACAAAACTAAGGTTATGGGCGCATGACACGAAAATTTCAAATTACGCGGTTTTTAATTTTCAACGAGGGTAGCGGCCTCGTGGGCACACATGATACAGGATCTATTGCAGGCTACAGAAAATTGTCTCATGACAGCTGACTCGGCTGACCAAAGCCGGCGAATAGAAACAAATAATATGTTCACAAATCTGAGATTTATAGTGCCTCCGTTTTCATTCTTCTATATAAGTAAGAATACTGCTAGGGCCAGCTTGGTGAGTCCTTGGCAAGCAAAAAGGATGGATCTCTCCTCTACGCTACCCCGGTATCGTTTCACGTCTTTTTATTATATTTTTCACCCAGTGAACTCGACACGATACTGCCAAATTATAACTGAAAATCCTTGAGGACATATTTCCATGTAAATTACGAATTCCCTTGTTCCTACTTTAAAGTTTTGTACTTCTAGAAACATCATCTCTAATAGTCTTTTTTATGAAACAAATGCATGATATATACTAAGCATTATTGCCAATAGCCCAACTGTACAAATTTAAGATACAGGGACAATGTAATTTGTCAATTTTATTATTTTTCAGTTCAAATGTGAGAAAAATATCACATAGATCAACTTAGAAATACTGCGATGCATCTGATACGAGTACAGAAATATGTATGTATGCAACCTTTCTACCAATCGACTTTGGGCAGCGACCAACAACCATTTTCTTCAGACCTATGCACTGCAAAGTTGGGATCTAATATGTCCCTGCATAATCCGGAGCATCTTCAAATTTCAACAAGCTGCCGGGAGCAATCACCAAGTTGGAGAAGAGTGGCATGTCCCTGGAGGAGCCATTCAGGATTGTGGAAGAAGTCAGGGGAAGTTTTGACCGAACCTCTGGGAAGGCAGCCGCTGTCAGCGAAATAAAACCGGATGAAGTGACTTCATTGAAGTTTCGTCCAGTCACTTCATGTGATGTTGAGAGATCTTTCTCTCAGTACAAAATATTATGCATGAGAGAACAAGATTGTTATCGGAAAACATTGAAAAGTTGCTTATGAATGTCTTTTACAGTAATTGATTGTGTTATTAAATTATAAGTAATTTTTTGTTGCCTATTGTACATGTTAGTGCCTATTTATATGCCTATTTTGGCTAATTTACGAGCCTATATGCCTGCCTATTTTAACTGTTTTAGTGCCTATAATTCTCGTCTCTAATAATTACTAATAAAATAACTGAATTACAACAATTCTAAGCCACGTTTAGATGAATCCTAATTATAATAGTTTAACTGAAACAACAATTATACTTAAGACTATTAACCTGTGGAACATATGTGACCGTAAATTTTCACTGACTGTGTACATAACATTTAATTTGATGTTACCTACTTAGTTTATGAAAGAGACAAAAAGTTGAAAGGTATGAATGTAGTTAACAGTCAAAGAACAGTGGCAAGTTCAAGTCTAACCGAAGATAATGAAACATAACTATGGCTAATTGGTTTTTTTGGATGATTAGTGTGGTTTCTCTATCACCAAAGAACCGTTTTACTATATGTTTTACATCACACCGACACAGATAGGTCTGTTATTTTAAAAATGTTACTAAAGTTTATTAAGATCAACCTATTCAATGCAACTGAGTACTTGACGTTAAGATTTACATCTTGCTATATTGATTTGACGGGACATGTTTCGCCCGTTATATGGGTATCATCAGCCGTACACTTACGCCTAAAATACAAAGATCAGGGCCCTGATTGCTTTGGTCAAAATATAACATAGAAGAATGTATTATAAAATATGTGAACTTGTTAGACTTCTTAAATGACAATTTACAATTAAAACTTGTTGAAAAATGTTTGCGGGAAAAATTAATAATGTTGGTGTGATTTTACACTGATAAATTAAAACTTATTATAAAATAGCAAACTAATCCTACAGCTAAAATTGAGGTCTTAATTTACAGTATCAAAGTAAGAGTAAAATCTGGTTAATGGCAACTCAATTTGAAATAGTAAAAAAGGTTAAAATGAACCTCAAATAGCTTAATTATTTAGGAGGACATTGAAACTTTCTTGTTGAAAGCTTGTAATGTTAAAATATATTATGATGCTGTGCAGAGTTATTGGAACTATTAATAGCGTAGTTTGTGAAGTGAGTCCACAGTCTTCATGTTTTTGTTACAGAAGTAATGAAAAGTTGACAACTAAGTTTTGCCGTGTAAGTCTGTACTAGCTAGAGTGATTCTTTTATCTTGCTTTTGTTGGCTGTGGCTTGAAATGTAGAAATAACTATTGAGGGATGTTTGGTGAAGAATCTGTAATGAAAAGTGTAGAAAGATTTAAAGATTAGAGAAAAATGGCCATGTTTGACGGAATGTTATGTATTCATTTACTTACCCTCTCATTTTTTGTGGTGTGAACTGGTTGCCTTTGTGGTGTCAGAACGAGTGACATTTGCATTTCTTGTTTTGTATCTATGTGGAATTGAGGGAGGGGTGTGTGGTGGAGGAGAGGAGATGGGCGGAGAGTTAAGCTTACGCGCTGTTGGCCGTGGATGATTAGCAGGGGTGCGCATGGAGGGAGTTACCATTAAGGGGAATGTGGGAACTTTATTGGAAGTAAGTTTAAGATTTTTAAGAATTTTGTTTAAATTTATATTTAAAGATTGTAATAAATTGGGTCAAATCTCGTATAAGGGATTTTTTTACTTCAACTGGATCATTGAGATTTAGGTTTTTGTTTTAGTGTTAATCTAGATATATGTAAATGTTTTCTAAATTGTTCATTAATTTCCTTTGCCCACTATTTTAATGATTGTAAGGTCCTGCTCGACAGTTGTTAAATGATGACCTTCATATGAGAACTCATGGCTGAGAAGTTGTTGTGTCTATTGGAATTGTAGTGCACCTGATATCTAGTAAAGAAGCTCCGGCCTGTTTGTATGATGTACGAAGTTTCACATTGCGTGCACTTGAGTATGCCTGAACTTGAGTAGCTGCTACTGTTTGTGTTGAGTGTGTTATAATTAAAAGACAGGTTACGGTTGGTTTTTGTTGTCTTAAAGGCAATGTTGATATTGTGTTTTTAGGGGGTTTGTTACTTGGTAAATGCCTGGATTATAGTAGGTAAATGTGGCGAACTTAGATTTTTTAGGTTTATCTGGGACGAGGTTTGTTGCTAGTTTATATTTGATCTTGTTAACTATACAGTTAAATATTTACATTTTAAAAACCGTTAAATTTTCCTAAATTCTTAATACAATTGATTTCTGCTTTTAGGTTCTTAGGTGATAAAGGGATCTTTAGGGCTCTGTAAATTAAACAGTAAAAAGGTGGCCTCTTTGTAGGAGTAAGGTTGTATTGATTAAGTTTTAACTGTTAGTGGGGTGTGGGTAGGTTTTCTGAAAATTTAGAAATCAAATGTGTTCTTGTCGCGTGTTACATTGAAGTCTAAAAAGCTGATGGATCCGGTGGCCTCGTCCTCCTTGGTGAACTTAATATTTTGATCCAGGGTGTTTAAAAATCTAAAACAATACATTAAAAAGTAAGTTTATATTTTAAAAACTGAGTGGTCACTTTTACCAAGCTTTACATGCAACTTCGGAGAATAATCATGTTGCTTGCAAGAGGAACGTCTACTTTCATCATGGTGCACATTACAAGGGATATTTCTTCCGGACTGTGCTATTAAAAGGGGAGATCCCATCACACCCTAAATGGTGCTAACAGGACCAATCGTGAGATGTAGCCAGCCAGGACTGACTCAACTTCCATCTCAAAATTTAAGTACCTCTTGTAAATATTAATTTCCTTTTCAGAAGAACTTCATTCTTGAAATAGTAGTTTCTAGTATTTTGTGTTATTACAGATTCTTATTACTTCTGATCTACTAATGCTGTTGGTAAATTTTCTGAATGACTGAAATATTTCTATGAGTTGAAATGTGTTGATATTGTAAGTGTTCAATTATTTCAATTTCTTTCACAGCGTAGTGCGCTAATATTCGAGCGTTAAAAATCATACACCAATTTGTTTAACATAGAACTTAAAAGACTATGTGGGATGGACACTGTTACTGCACATATCGCATCAACAATTATATTTAAGTAATTATATCATTTATTTGTGTTTTAACTTAACAATATTGTAGTATTTCATTTATATAATATATTTATTGATTAAGTTGTGTATAGAGGGCAGCACCTCGCTTTCGGGACTGTTTTCTGGTGCGAGTGACTGGCTAGGGACGCAAAAGAGCGACAGACAAGCCGCGAGTAACATGTGGAGACAACAGTCTCATGAAATTATGTAATTGCACAACAGTGCTAACATTTTAAGTGCAGCCAAACCATTGGCACAATTTTAGTTACGTCTTTTCAAGCGTAAACAATATTTCTAGTGTTTTTCAGTGTCCGTGCTTACCTCATATGTGTGAATGTATGTGTACAGGCAGTATATACAGTAATGGTATGTTTTAGTTCACGTATAACTGAATATATCAGTGACTTGTGTTCTCTTTATTTGTTACAAATGGTATTTTCTTAAGAACACTTAAGTGGTCCTCCGAAAGTGTACTTTATTATGTGGTTATTATATGCGACCACCAGAGGTAAGGTTAGATCGTGAACACACAGTAATTTCATCTTGGTCAGACACACACGATACATTCTTTTGTGAATTTTTGTAGTACTGTATATGACAGCTCATCTTGCTTAATTTCAGCAATGAAGTATAAATTGTCACATATATGTTATCCATGTAAATTAGGGACTAAATTATGATATAACAATAAGTTATGTTAAAAGTAACAGGCGTGGATGTAAATGATTGAGTGTTAATAATGGGCTTTAATGAGCTAGGATGTTCTATTTGAGAAGGCAGGTAGTGCTCAATGGATATAGCCTAGCCTTGTTAAGTGACAGAATGCGATGGTAGCTCATATTTATGAACAGTGAGACAGTAGCAACAAATATTGCATTATGGAGTGTATATTACTGAGCACATGAGGCAGCCAGCTCAGTTTAAGATAAAATCACTCTCTGTCCTCACTCAATAACCCCAAGCTTGTCTAATTAAAGAAATGTATCTAATTACCATTATTAGTCTATCTTCTATAATGTGTGAAGCTAGACTGACAAATCTTCTTAATGTCCTAAAGTGATCATTCGTCTAGTTATTCGATCATGATTCTTACAGTGACAGTGAAATAAATTCTAGAGTATTAATGAAATTAAGGTTTCCAATAAATGATGATGAACATAAATAATATAATAGGCATGCCTAATGTAATGATTAACTTCCATGACCTTACTTAATGGGAAAACTGAAAATCAGGGCTTGGCCAAGAGTGCAAGCTTAACCTAACAGGCATGGATTTGACTCGAGGCCTAACATCACAGGCACAGGATTCAACCATAGGCTTAACCTTCCAAGGTCATCAGCTTTACAGACTCAAGTTTGATGCCCAAGAGTGCTACCTTAAGCTAACAGGCATGGAATTGATGCCAGCCTTAACTTTACAAGGGCGTTACAGACTTGAGATTGAGATTTGATCCCAGGCTTAAAATAACTATACAAAATGAGACATGGTCCATGCGCTTTAGGAGCTTAGCTTGCAGCTGGATGGCAGCTAAACACATTTGTTTAATAGGACTAGGGAGAGGCTGTAAGGCTTAATACATGTACTTTATTCATAGGGGTATAACACTGAAAAGTGACCTTAGGTCATGGAGCTGAATGAATGCAAAAGAGCAAAGGAGCTAAAAGCAAAAGGGCTTAATGGCTAAAAGACAATAGGGCAAAAGGGCTAAATGTAAAAGGGAAAAAGGGCAAATGGGCTAACAGACTACATGGCAAAAGGATAAAAGTGTTAAATGGCTTAAGGACAAAATGCCATAAGGGCTAAATAGCAAAAGGGCTAAAGGGACAAAAGGCTAAAAGCTAAATGGCAAAAGAGCATGAGCTATGGTCTAGAGTTCAGAGTTGAACTTGGAAGAACATGGTGGTATGGGATTAGGCAGATGGTGCAAGGTTTAATACAGTGCATTATAAAGCCACTTCAAGGTCATGAAGCTGAGCAGCTAAAGTCTAAGATGCTAGCATGTGAGCTGATACATAATGTGTTGTTGGCTTTTAGTGTTTGGAACTCTAAATTATTCATTATAACAATTAGAGCTCATAGATCTGAATACTAGAGACTTATAGTAGTTTATAATATTGTTGATATAATTTAGATGAATGCAACGGGAAACTACCTCACTCCTCATTTCCCTAGTACGCCTCTTCAGTGACACCTAGGCCATCTGTGACAGCTAATGGTGAACCTGTTGAGGATCCAACCAGTCTTCGGGCTGAATACCCAACAACAACAACAACAACTTAGAGATTAAAACTTTGTGTTCAGAACTGAAAAAAAATTGCACTACACATGACTGGGAATGGAACCCAGGGCTCTTCCCTCTGGACTACTCATTATCATACTAAGTATGAACGTTTGAGATGTGAGAAATTAAAAATCCCTCGCTGACAGGGAATCAAACTCTGCACTCTTTCCCTTGGACTGCTGACTATCTCAGTAACTAAATTCTGGTGTATTAAATTCAAAAACACCCAACTTTCAAACTACAAGAAATTTAAGAATTGCGGACACAACTAGGAATCAAACCCGTGGCTTCTTTACTTGGGAAGAAAACAAGCATGCTAACCAAATGCCTGTACATTAACAGCTTATGTGTTTAACTGAAACACCTAGCTTTAGCGCTACAAGAATTGAAAAATTAAAAAATTACCATGCGAACTATGGTTTGAACATTGAGCTCACTTAAACCCAAAACTAAAATGCTTTTCAATATATAATTCCGAAAAATCAAACCTGGAGCTCACTTGGGCTCAGAACTAAAGAGTTGAAGTGCATAAGAAGATAAAATGTTAAGAAACCTCATCCCGACCCGGAATTGATGACGAGCTTTCCATTCACCGAAGACGAAGTGTGAACGATCAGCACAAAGTATGTTAACTGCATGTGCAGAGAGAATGCAACTATGTAGTATAAAGTGAGGTGCATCTCAGCAACAAAACTGACTGTACGAAAATGTTGATTTCTTTTTTTGCTAGTGGCTTTACGTCGCACCGACACTGACAGGTTTTATGGCGACGATGGGATAGGAATGGGCTAGGAGTGGGAAGGAAGCGGCCGTGGCCTTAATTAAGGTACAGCCCCATCATTTGCCTGGTGTGAAAATGGGAAACCACGGAAAACCATCTTCAGGGGTGCCGACAGTGGGATTCGAACCCAATATCTCCCGGATGCAAGCTCAAAGCAGTGCGCTCCTAACCGCTTGGAAGTAACTTATTTGCTGAGACAAGGAATACAAAGTTCATTGTTTCCACATTCAGCTCTGAGCTACAGATTTGAACCCTGGAGACATGTAACGTTTACATCATTTAGCACCTAACATTAGAGCTGCGAGCAACTAAAGAATCCCCAGGAATCCCCTGGGAATCAAACTCAGCACATTTTCTCCTGAACTGCTGACTATCATAATAACTAAATGATTGTGTGTTATATTCAAAACACACAACGTTCGATCTAAATGAAATTTAAAATTAATCGACCAGAATAGGAATCGAACCAGTAGCTCCTTTACTTGGGAAGGATTCAAGCATGCTAACTAAATGAACGCACATTAAAAGCTTGTAAGGTTAATTGAAGTACTTCAAGTTCGATTTCCTTTCGAGGTTGGGGCAATAATATTTGTTTTACGCCTTAGTAACTACACTCCAACATTTGAAAAATTTGCAATAACAATTATTATTTTGAGGATCCAGGCTACTTTCATGCTGAATACTCAACATTTATGCTCAGTAAGAAAGAAAAGGCCAGCACTTTAACAGTCTGAGCTACTCAGATCGACAATTAATTTGCTAAGTTGCTAGGTGCTGAAATTGCATCCCTGCTTCAAACAGTTTTTGAAGATCCGGACATGCCAGAATTTAGTCCTGCAAGTTTTCTTTTATGTGCCAGTAAACCTACGGACACGAGGCTGACGTATTTGAACACATTCAAACATCATCAGGCTGAGCCAGAATCGAACCTGCCAAGTTGGGATTAGAAGGCTAGCGCCTTAACCGTCTAAGCTACTCAGCCTGAGAATTCAACTACGAAGTGCCGAAAATACACACTATTAATGATAGTTGTACACCTCTACTCCGCTCAATCAAAAGAAGCGCCTTAATGAACTCTATCCAACAAACGTGAAACTGCTATTGCACGAAGTTGGGACAGTAATCAGAAGATGTCACTACTGCATAAATGAAAAGTTTGTCATATCTAAGTTTCCTAAACTGATTGGAGATATTTTGTTTTGTTTTTGCCGTACATCAAGATGTTTGGACATTTCTCCATAGATGTCATTACCAAAATCTGTGGTCATGCACTCCGGTGCAAGGTAAAGGAGTTGTTCGTGAAATAAATTTTGTGTTTATGGGTTTTCTCAAGTAAATTAAACTTCATTTGTTTTCTGTATATATTTCAAAGTTTGTAACACTTCTTTCTCATCCCACCAGTTTTGAATCTGGCAAATAACAATTTTTTGTAATTATTTTTCAGCCTATCACAGGCTTCTTTTTGGTTCTTTGGGTGTAACTTTTGAGTCTGCCAATAAAATTGAGAGGGTGTGTCCGGACTAGTCCAGAATCCTCTCGGGTATATAAGCTGAGTGTGTGCGTTTATATAGGAGGGGGAGCGCCTCATTCTTCGCCAGGCATTCCAGCAGCCAAGGTAATGTCCACCAGGCTTGTTTTACTGTAGCTACCTCTGCAGACTTACAAGAGTGGAAGGTTCAGATTTCTAATTATATAACCTCCTGTTTTCCAAAATGTAAACGTTCTTTCGGCTAATGTAAAATTTCATAAATTCTTAAAACTGTAAATCGGGGATAGAGAGTGCGTTCCCCTCTCGAGTTCCCCTGCAATTTAATTTGAGGTGACTATGATTTTGTAACTTTTTCTCTTTTGGTAAAGTGTTAAAATTAACCTTCACTCTAGTCACCTCCGTAGCTTGGGATTAGCCTCTGTATCATCGGGCCGAGAGCCCAATTAGTGTTTTATATTAAAGTTTCTGGGAGCGCAAGTGTACGCCTCCATTCAATTTGTGTTTCGGACCATTAATTTAACCTGTTCTTTTTTACAAAGGCCCAGTACGTTGGGTACTAGATATCCCTCTGTACCAACTATTGTTAAGTAGGAATTGTGCCTAGAGAGGCCAGAGGTTGTAAGATTTTGTTGTAATGATGCCTTGAGTAGGCTGTAAGAAATTTGTTGAAGTTGGAGAGCATGTAGCTCTTTCCTGTGTTTTCCGAATTCAACTGCTGTATTGAGGTGCGCATCTGGAAGGCTGTAAAGTTGTTGGAGCAAAGTGCTCTTAAATTGGAAAATTCCGGTTCTTGTCTAAAAAATTGAGATGTTGCTCAGTTTTGTAAACTGGATCTGGTATCTCAGGATTGTAAACTAAGGGCTTGAAACCCCAAATATGTAAAAAAAATCCCTAATCTTGGGTTTTCCTATTCTTGTTTCAAGATTGCTATTTGTACCTGTTACTTTATTATTTGACGAAGTGAAAAGTTTGATAAGTTAGAGATTCTAAAATAAATATAACCTATGTTAAAATTTTAAATTAATTCTTGATAGCATAGTTAGACCCATTCCACCCAGCACTTTTTTCACCTCTTTCTGCTCCACGGATATCTACGTAACAATAGTAATAATAATAATTGGAGGATCCAATCCACCTTCGCACTGAATATTCAACATCCATACACAATCAGAAAAGATATCTGGTGCCGGAATTTAGTCCTGCAGGCGTTCTAGACTTATCAGAACTACTCAGTAAAGAGTAAAATCCCTGACTCAGCCAGGAATTACAAAATCTAGAATATTTAAATCAGACTGGATTACACACACACACCGCGCAATAATAATTTCGAAGATCCAACCCACCTTCGTACTGAATACTCTACATGCATACCCAATAATAAAAGTAATCTGGTGCCGGAATTTAGTACTGCAGGAGTTCGCGTCTTATGAGAATTATCCAATAAAGAATAAAAACCCAACCCAGCTGGGAATTACAAAACCTATAATACTTAAACCTACCTGGATTACACCTACGTACACATTATATCTGTAATATTCAATCATTACCAAGCAAAGTACTAATCCTGAACCATAGACATGTTTCACATTCAGTCGTCCGAGAACGAAGGGGATACTCTATTGTAGGCACAGATGAATAATGCTGGCAAGTATACAGGAAGTTTTGTGTTACTGTATTCTTTGGAACTCACAAGCTAGATGTGTGTATGAATCACCAGAAATGGTTAATGTTATTAGCTACCGTTCTCGTGCGCCCGGGTTCGATTCCCGGTACAGCCAGAAATTTCAGAATGGCAGGAGGGCTGGTATATGGTTAAAATGGTGCATGCAGCTCACCTCCATTGGGGTGTGCCTCGGGAGGTAGACACAAGTTTCCTTTGTCTGCCTCCACAGCGTAAGGGTTAGTGTTATTAGATGTTCTCCTCGGGAGCTCGGGTTCGATTCCGGGTACTGCCAGAAATGTAAAACTGTCAGGAGGCGTGGAATGTGGTTGACATGGTACATGCAGCTCACCTCTTATGGGGGTGTGCCTGAAAAGAGCTGCACCGCACCTTTACTGAGTAATTCTGATAATACGCGAACTCCTGTATGACGTATTATTAGTGTTTTTGTCACTTAATAGTTGAATTGTCAGGCTGAGTAGCTGAGACGATCAAGGCGCTAGCCTTTAACCCCAAATCGGCAGGTTCAATGCTGGCTCAGCCCGATGGTATTTGACAGTGTTCAAATACGTCAGACTCTTGTCGGTAGATTTACAGGCATTTAAAAGAAAACTTGCAGGACTCAATTCTGGCATGTCAGCATCTTCAAAATCTGTCTGAAGCAGGGGTTGCAATTTCAGCACTTAGCAACTTAGCTAATGAATTGTCAAGCAGAGTAGCTCAGATAGTCATAGTGCTGGCTTTCACTTTCTTAATGTGCATTCATGCTGAGTATTCATCATGAAAGCATCTTGGATTTTAAAAATTATTATTTGCGAACTTCTCAAATGTCGGTGCGAAGTTAGTAAGATATAAAGCGAATATTATTATTGCCCCCACCTCGAAAGAAAGTCGAACTTGAAGTGATTCAATTAAGCATGCAAACCTTTAATGTACAGCCATTTACATAGCATGCTTGCTTCCTTTGCAAGTAAAGGAGCCACCATTCTGACTCCTAGTCAGGTCGGCGGTTTATTTAACTTCTTGTAGCTCAAAAGTTGGGTGTTCTTGAATTAAATGCACAACAATTTAGTTACTATGATAGTCAGCAGTCTAAGCAAAAAGTGCAGAGTTCAATTCCCAGTCGGGTTGGGGATTTTTTAATTTATTGCACCTCAGACATTAGGTATACGGAATTAAACATAAGCGTTCAATGTGCAGTAATTTCCTTAGCAAGATACTCAGCAGTGAAAAAGGGAAGAGCCCTGGGTTCCATTCCCAGTCATGTGTAGTGCAAACAGTTTTTTCTAGTTCTGAACATAAAGTCAACAATAATGTAAACTACTATCAGTCTCTAGAGTTCAAATCTATAATCTTGAAATGTTACAATAAAAAATTGAGAGTTCCAAACACTAAAAGCCAACAGCGTGTCAAGCATCAGCTCACACACCAGCGTCTTTGACTGCAGCCGCTTGTCTCCAAGATCTTGAATAGCTTCATCAAGTTATATCCTATGAATAATGCACATGTATTCAACCTTTCACCATCTGCCTAGTCCCATACCACCTTCTCGTTCCCAGTTCAGCTCTGAACCCTAGACAATAGCCCAGTCCCTTTAGCCATTCAGCCTTTTAGCCCTCTTCCATTTAGTCCTTTTGCCCTTTAGGCATTTAACCCTTTTTCCCTTTAGTCCTTTGGCCCTTTTGCAGTGTTCAGCTCCAGGACTTTAGCTAGCCTTTCAAAGTTATGGCCCTATATATAAAGCAAATGTATTAAGCCTTACACCATTTCCCTAGTTCTATTAAAGCAATATGTGTAGCTGCCATATTGTTCCAAAATCAGATCCAAAAGCCTCTGGACAATGCCTCGTCTTGCCTAGGTAGATTAAGCCTGGGATTGAATCTCAAACAGGTCTGTAATGCCCTTGTAAATTTAGGCTGGGCATCAAATGCATGCCTGTTAGCTTATGCTAGCACTCTTGTCCCTAATCACATTGGCAGTTGGGTTAAGCTAGCACTCTTTGGCATCAAACTTAAGTCTGTAAAGCAAATGCCCTTGTATGTTTAAGCCTAGGGTTAAATCTAGGGCCTGTGAGGTTAGGCCTTCAGTTAAATCTATGCCTTTTAGGTTAAGCTTGCACTACTGGACAAGCTCTATGTTTCAAATCTCCAGCCAAGTAAGGTCATGTGATGTTAGGCATGCACTCTGAGTCAGCACATTCTGTGTGGCGGAGGCCTCTCCCAGGGACATGTGGTGGCAGTGGCCAGCAAACCTGTGAAAAGTATCTACTAATATTTTCTTCTTTCAGTGTTATTTAAATCATGTTCCATACTTTCCAATGACACTGAAGAATATCTTCAAAATATTATATACTTATACTGTAGAAATTTGTGAGTGTTAATTTTCAATTCAAAAGGACTTAAATATTGAACAACATCAAGAAGAATTAATTTTTGTAATTCTTGTGATTTTTGAGTAGTGATGTTTTTAAATAAATGTAGTCTTTTTGTTGTACTTTGTGTCATTTGTCAGACTTGTCCCAAGTCCCACCACATCTAATACTGCCTGAAATATTTAAGCATCGCTAACACACACAGTCCAGATCTGGACTCCTTTGTGTTCACAGATAGGGAGCAGAGTAGATTGGGGGCAATATACAAACATGCAGCTATTGAGATAATATTTTATTAGTACAAACAACACAAAAAGTGTTCAAATTCTTCATTTTGTCATGCTGCGGACAACTGTGAAACAATTACAGGAGTTAGGTGAGGTCTTGATGTCTCCACTGAGAAACCTACCAAGTTTTAAAATAAGCAATAACTTTCATACTCCATGTTACAGTTAAAAGACGACTTTTAAGTACTTGCGAATTACTCTCTTCAGTGATAATCCGAGCAGTTTCCTTTAGATTCGGTCTGGTCGCACCCACGCAGTTACTTGTCAGATGTACGTACCCTTTAATACAGGAAATCATATATAGTGAAGATAACTCCCTCAATCCCTAACAGCAAAGTCTGAAAGAATGATGATGATGTTTGTTGCTTAAAGGGGCCTAACATCAAGGTCAACGGCCCCTAATGGTATGAAATGAGACGAAATGAAATGACAAATTAAAAAGTCCAAAATCCTCCATTGACCAGAATTCAAAGCGTCAGGACGAAGAATGAATGGATGGACGGATATGAATTTAAAACGGTAAGTGGATCCAACCCACAGTGCATCACATGCACTGAAGCTGGCACAAAACAATAGTATTACTGACCAAGGGACTGCTACTATAGCACGATGCTGAATTGATTATGCTTACAGTACCGGTCAAAAGTTTAGGACTACATTAAAGCATCTTGAAGTTCCATCTAGAATCTAAAATTGTGCTAGTAGACCTCTGTATGTTTTTTGCTGAGCTGTTGCATCTAATATGATGTACAACGCCTGATTTCAGTGATTTATGTCAAATATTGTATAAGTTATACATTTGTAACTGTTGGAAGGTCACATTAGAAAGTCAACATTTTTCTAAATATTATGTACTATATACTCTAATTGGTTTCAAGTAACACCACCAAAATTATTTTATAGATTAAGAATAGTTGGGGGTCATTTTAATATAAATATAAAAATTCCAAAAATATGCCAGACCGATTCTTGTGCATTTATTTTTTTTCAAACCAGCGCTAAAATGGTCAATTTTTCCTTGTCCTTGTCATAGGTCTCAGTGTGAGCTGTCGGCATCAGAAATGTGTTCTTGGATGCCATCTGCAGAGTGCAAATGAAACTATCAGGGCAGATGAGTTTGATGCCGATAGCTCCTCCTGAGACCTCGGGCCATATATGAGAAAGGAAAAGAAAAATCAACCATTTTGGCCCTGGTTCGAAAAAAATAAAACACACAAGAAAAAAGGTGCCGCATATTTTTGGAATTTTCATATTTATACTAAAATGGCCCTCACCTATTCCTAAGTCTACAAAAAATCTTCGTGGTGATACTTGCAACCAATTAGAGTATACAGTACATTATATTACAAAAAAGAACAGGAGTTTTGGTCAGGTGACTACCGAATTATCAACATGAAATCAAACAGGGGAAATGCAGGATTTGGTTTAATAATGAATAAGAAAATAGGGCAGCGGGTAAGCTACTATGACCAGCATAGTGAAAGAATTATTGTCATCAAGATAGACACCAAACCAATGCCCACCAGAATAGTGCAGGTCTATATGTCTAGTAGTTCAGCGGATGATGAGGAAATCGAAAGAATATATGAAGAGACAGAAGATTTAATACAATATGTAAAAGGTGACAAGAATCTAATTGTGATGGGAGACTGGAATGCAGTGGTAGGCCAAGGAGGAGAAGGTAGTACAGTAGGACAATTCAGATTGAGACAAAGGAACGAAAGAGGAATTTGGCTGGTTGAATTCTGTACTGATCATAACTTAGTCCTTGCCAATACTTGGTTCAAACACCAAAAACGATGGCTGTATCTGGAGACACTGTAAGGTATCCTGACCAGAACTTGTTAGTCATGAAATGCCATCTGAAGTTGAAGAAATTGAAGAAAGGGAAGAATGCAAAAAGATGGGATCTAGATAAGTTGAAAGAAAAGAGTGTGAGGGATTTTTTTAAGGAACATGTGGGACAAGGGCTAAATGAAAAGGCTGAAGGAAACACAATAGAGGAAGAGTGGATAGTCTTGAAAAATGAAGTCAGTAGGGTTGCTGAAGAGATGTTAGGAAGGAAGAAATGATCAACTAAGAATCAGTGGATAACTCAGGAGATACTAGACCTGATTGATGAATGATGAAAATACAAGAATGCTAGAAATTAAGAGGGCAGAAAAGAATATAGGAAATTAAAGAATCAAGTGGATACAAAGTGCAAGATAGCTAAGGAAGAATGGCTGAAGGAGAAGCGCAAGGATGTTGAAGGTTGTATGGTCCTGGGAAAGGTAAATGCTGCACACAGGAAAATCAAGGAAACTTTTGTAGAAAGGAAATCTAGGTATATGAATATTAAGAGCTCAGATGGAATCAAAAATGATAACCTCCCTATAACCAGTAGCTAATAACAACGAAACTGAAGCAAACATTTATTTAAATCAAGAGAATTGGTCAAACAGACAAAGGCCTGCCTTACAAAAATTAAAATACCAAGTTTCGATGGAGACATAAGGTTGAGACTATACTTCAAGGGCATTTTATAAAACAAGATCACTAGAAATTAAGGCTTAACTGGAATCAAAAAGTTTCAAACTATCACCTTGTCCCTGAAAATTTAGACAAAGACAACATTGCCATGATTGAACCAAATATCACCATACTGTAGAACTTAATTCATAACCACTACCACTGCCCTAACCTGATTGTATTGGAGTATGCAAAGCACATCCTTGAATGTACAAATAAGCTCTGCCTCACTTGTAGCATTATAATGAAGTTAGACATTATTATCAGCATCTCGACATGTTCATTAAGGCTCGTCTCTACCCCATTTAATCCTTCTAATCCGAATGGGTTGCATCGACCCAGATTTAATATTCAATTGCTTGTAATTGATAAAATATGGACTGTATATGCCTAAAAACTTGTGTATTTGTTCGTCTCCTTTCGTAGGTAGCGACGTTATTTAAAAATAATTTTCAGTTGCTGACTACTCTACCAGTTCAAAAAATTTCATATATGATGAATGGTTCAAATGGACATATCCATTAATTTCAATGCTGGCCTACCTGCTGGTCACTACACAAACAATGTTCCACTACCTCCAAGACTAGGGAGTGCTGCATTGTTTCTGTGATCAAATATGGCTGGTCATCAGTGGTTAATGAGAAATCTATCTGAAATATATTCTATGAAATTAGTGAGAGTAAACATGAAGACGAAGCTGATGATGCATTGGCTGATCCTGATTTTGTGTTTTCGAAAAAACTGATGATGGAGATCATGTCTCTCTGGAGGGAGAAGAAAATGACGAGCTCCAAGTATCTGATTATGAACTACAAGATGAGATTGACTCTGTACAACAAGAAGTGTACATATCTCAAAATGGGACAGAATGGAGAAAACAACCATATTGACAATCACATGTAAGGTACATTCAACATATACAGCAGAACCCCTATTGAACATTTTTACAGGGACCTGAATTTTTATTGTTAAATGGGGTTAACATAAATTGTGCCATCATATGTTATTTACACAATGACAGCAATAAAAGAAGGAGATATCCACCATATACACTGTACTATACTTACAGTTTGTGCTTCATTTAGACAAATTTTTTGACAAATAAGGTTTTCCTTATAAGGTTATCCATGATTTTTTTCATGAGAGTCAGGAAAGATACCAAACTCACACAAAACCCATTAAAATTAGTACAGAACAGCAATCAGTTTGTTTAAATGTTATTGCAGATGTCTTCCAAGCAGTGGCTGACTCATTAGCATGTATTTTCTAATTCCAATAGACTGAACATGCTTATTACATTTCCTTCTTAAGAATTGTAATAGCATCAGTCCAGAGGATTGTTGCAAACATTGCCAGTTTCCTATTTCAAACGGCATCACCTAACCTAGGTTTCAATTGCCAGAAATCAGCTTCATTTCCCGTATCAAATCCTATTCACAAAGAAACAGTAACAGTAAAAATTTCCACCGATTTGATACTTATATTTCCATTAAGCAAATCAACTAATCATACACAGTACATGTTTCATTCCATATTGGAACATCTTCAGCTGTATTACATTGCTTAGGTGAAAACACTAAGTATTTATCCTTTTAACCCTGACAGTAACACGTCCATAAATATCGCTTTAGTTACACCACACGTTTCGAAGACGTGTCACTCAAAGCCTATTATTTAAAGTTACATTAAATTTACCAGATGGAATGAACAAGGAATAGAGGTGGTAGAGGGGATAACTCTCCCCTCCTTAAGAGGAATAGATGGCATTCATTCGCACAACACGTCAGAAAAACGTATGGTGTTACTGTCAGGGTTAAGAACATCTCAAACAGGTACCTTGTTTTTCTTAACATCTACGTAAATTTAAAATTTTAAATAAATTAAAATCAATGCGGATTGTTGACTGGGGTGGTGAAATGAGAGGGAAGTGGATCTGCTTACGGTTAGCCTATTTTGAAATTTTTAAATCTATTCATTTGAACAAATGTTGTAAAAAACTTTTCCAGCACTTTTATCGCTAAAATATTCTGCTTCTCTTCTAATAGAAAGTCTTTGGAAAAAATAACTTTTCTTTGTCCTGTTCTTAATATTACTAGGTGTTCTCTTTGTTTTCTCCTTCCAAGGTGATTGGTATTTGTTTTAAATTTACAAGACCATCTCTTGAATTCAGTTAGTTCAGATCCCTGAAGCTAATTGCTCTTTTACTATTAATAAAAAAGTTTACCTGTAATCTTGTTGTTGATAAAACCTACTGTGTCCTTGGAGGAGTGATGGCTAATGCAGCCTTCTAGCCCATTCAACCATCCACATTGGTTTTAATTTATTTCCAATTTTAAATTTACGTATATTTTTAGAAAAGCAAGATACCTGTTTGAGATGTTCTTTAAAAGAAAAATATTTAGTGTTTTCACTTAAGCAATTTAATAAAGCTGAAGATGTTCCCAAATGGAATGAAACATGTACTGTGTATGATTAATTGATCTGCTTAATGCAAATGTAAGTATCAAATAGGTGGATATTTTTACTATTATTGTTTCTTTGTAACCTAGGCTTACCGCACACATATTATAAAAATTAATTTCAAGCTCCCTGTGGAATAATAACAATTTTACTATAAATTTACGTGGGAACAGCAATTCTGAAATCTAACAAGTTGCAAAATTACACAACCTAGCCTCTGAAATTAGTTATGCACACCATTGTATCTTAAGAGGTATCACATTCTTATTTTATTTCAGTAAATAGTATTAAAATTAAGCAATCTTTTATTTCTAAGGAGTTAACAAGTGCTGTCATTGCACTTATTGCAAAAATATGTTATCCCAATGTTTAATACACCAGTCTGAGTTGTGAGAAGACCTCAAAATCAATTCACCCATGTGTAGCAATGAATCGATACGGAAGACGATTGATCACATTCAATATAAACGCTGGAGTAGAGTGTAACAATACTGATAACAGATAAAAACTAACATGCATGAATTTGCCTGTGATAATGGATGAAACGGTAAAAGGATTCCCTTTGTATTGTAACTAAAGGATTTTTCACAGATTAATATAGGAATTTTCATAGGTTATAATAACATTGTCATTAAAACGGGGGTTCTCTTCTACTACATCGAGCCCAAACAGATGTCAATCAGAGTCTGACATCTCACTTTAGCTCTAAGTGCCCATGCTCTAAATTCCTCTTCTGCCTTGAATCATCCTTAGCAAGCTTAGGACGTCTTTTGCACAGGTCCTTAATGTCCCATAACCAAAATGAATAGAAATGTAGGAAAATTTCAATATTTCCTTAATGCTAAATGCGAGTTTTGCCCTACAGTATTTTGAATTATGCGAAATTGCATATAAAATAGCATTGCTCTTATGGAATAATTTTTCAGGACTGGAAATTTCTTCCATTAAATGCGGGTTTATGCTAAATCGAGGTCACACAAAACTGGGGTTGCACTGTAATATGAACTGTGCTATTGCTTCATTTACATCATGCATCTATATCTATAGGCCTGTATGTTCATCAATATTTCAGTTGTTTATATTAATAATACTTCAGAGAAATGTAAATTTCAATTATGCGTATTCTAGATTGCGTAACATAATGAGAATTGCACCTGGATCCTCTTCAGAGGACAAGTGATTCCCAGATGTTGGCAATGAAGTTATTCATCATTGATAAAATGCTGGAAACCACTTTATGGGAAACAAATTTTGAAATGAAGAGAGTTTTTTGAGATAAAGGGAAAGCTACAAGCCCATTTTTTTGATAGAGTTTGAAGCATTTCTAGATATGTATGATTTATACAATTTAGAAACAATAGTAGTTTCTTGTCTTTTGTTAACAGCTAATAATCACAACCAACAATAACATGCAGTTATCTATATTTGCAGGCTTGATTTCGCTGGCTGGAGTCTACTAATCAGTGGGCAAATCACTTTGAGAAGTATCGAATGAAGCAGACAGTCACCCTATCCTTCGAGCTACAATATCTCTTCAACGTTTCCAAATGATAACCCAGTTTTGAGCTTCGATAATAAGGAAGGCAGACCAGCCCATAGATGTAATGGCAAGTTAACAGCAATAGGGGATGTTCATGGCATGTTCGTTTCACAACTACCTAAAGTGTTTGTTCCATATTAAAATACTACTGTGGATGAACAGGCTGGTTTCCTTTAAGGGAAAATGCCCCTTTAAGCAGTATTTATCTACCAAACCAAGAGGAAAATATGGAATAAAATTATGGCTCCTCTCAGATTTGGACACGGTTTATGTGTGCACTGCTGCAGTTGACAACGCTACACCAGTAAACAGAGAGAGAGAGAAGTGAACCATGTAAGGAATGTGGTACTGAAACTAGTCAAAGATATTGAAGGAACAGGGAGAAACGTCACTGCAGACAATTTCTTCACTGACTTTACCCTGGTTAGTGAGTTTCTGAAAAAGAACCATAATTTCAACAATGACAATTTCCTACTGGAACATTCCTAGAGACTTAACACTTGCTGATCCCATTTATCATACTCCTCAAATGGACCTATTCCCAGGAACTCAAATTTTCATACACCATTTAATAATGGATCAGAAAACTCATAAAAACTAACCAGTTTTCCAAAACACAAAATTGAGATGAATCTCTGATGGACAGGTTAGTATAATTACTTACAAAAGATAAAAGCGAACGTCAAAGAGACATATGCACATGCTGGCCAAGAAAGGTTATAGTATGGATTGTAAACAGGGGTAAGATATAAATAATGCACAAGCAGTCAGGAAAATACAAGGACACTAGCGCATGAACAAGAACTGGCTACTTCAGATGTATTGAAAGACAAGGCACAACAACTTACAAATAGTACAACACAAAAAAATATTTAAAGGTAATTCACAACCAAACACAAAGGAAACATTACAAAGATCAGTGAGAGTGTCACTAACATTTACAATTAGTTTCATTAAACAGAACAGACATTTCCTAACCAACTGTACAATGAGAAATAAAGGAACATTATGTAACATTTTCATCTGACATCTGACAAGATGGCGACTACTGTGTGTGAGTCTGTGATATCCGTGGTGGATAATGGTGTAAGATGCAGTGAAAAATGTGGTAAATGCAGAAGAGTAGTAAAAAATGGGATTCTGTGTCGTAAGTGTGATGAATGGTACCATTTTCGTTGTGCAAATATTGTAAATAGGACTGATATTGAAGAAAGTGTGTGGCTGTGTCCCGAGTGTAAACAAACTCATAGTGAGGCAGAACAACAAGAAAGAGAGACTTAAGAAACTTTACTTAAGATTTTAGGAGTGCTACAAGGAGACTTATGTGCTCTAAAACTTGAAAATGAAAGCTTAAAAGACAGAATAAAGAAACTGGAAGATAAAGAAGACATTGGAGAAGAAAGATCGCCGTGGACGGAAGTGACACATAGCCATTTTAGGCCTAATGTTAAACATATGGGAGAAACTACGTACAACTTAAAACTGGGAAAAAACTCTTTGCAGTGCCAAAATAGATTTCAGTGTTCGCAACAAGTTCCAGAAGAAGACACATCAAATTTTCCGAATAATTTTAAATCCAGTGGAGGTAACCTACAGAAGAAGAAAACCAACCGAAAATCAAAATCGCCAAAAATTCATCTCTACGCAGACAGGCAAGGGCGGGGTATGGCAGAAGGCATCAAGGATGAGCTGCAGAATCCAGAAACTGAGGTTTTAGGTCTAATAAAATCAGGTGCCAAAACTGAAGATGTCCTTTAAAGTTGTGATCCTGTGTTAGAAAAGGACAATTATGTGGTGATTGTGAGTGGTACAAATGACATTGTTGCAAATGAAGGTGAGGACTAATTACGACGCTCAGAGATAAGATTTCCAAACTACCTGATTCAAAAGTAATTGTAGTTAATGTGCCACCCAGGTATGACCTTTTAGAGGACTCATGTGTGAACAAAGCTCTACATGATGTAAATATAATAATCAAGAGATTATGTAAGAGTTTTAGAAATGTCTATGTAGTAGATACTTTAGGTCTTGGCAGGCAAATGTTCACTAGGCATGGGTTACATCTGAATGGTAATGGAAAAGCAACTCTATGTAGACAAATTGCTATAATTATCAACAGAGATTTGCAAACTAATCTGCACTTAAGAAAACCCATACCACTGAATTGGCACTTACAGGGAAACTTGCCAGAAAACCCAGATCCTTAAATCAAGATCTATGTACAAGGATCTGGGTTCCAGGGACGTTCACAACTCATGAGTCAAATGTTACCCAATTGCAACAGTCAAGTTTTAGGGAGGAAGGGGGTCTGAAATTGCTCTTGGTAAACTGTCAGAGTGTAGTAAATAAACAAATAAAATTCGGTACATTGATGGAATCTTATGAGACTGATGTGGTAATAGGAGTGGAATTGTGGTTGAGAGAAGGGCTACATAATAGAGAAGTATTTCCAGAAGGTTATACAGTCTATCGTAGAGACCGAGGAGATAAAATGGGAGGGGGGTATTTAGTCTGGTGAAGGAAACTTATTGTTCACATTAATGGTTTACTGATGAAAGGGATGAAATATTAGGGATAAAATTTGTTTGTGATAATATGAAGGAGGTGGGAATTATAGGAACATATAGGCCTGGAAGAGAGGAAAGGGACATAGAAATATTTGAGAAAATAATAGATTATACTCATAAAAATGATAATAATGATATGGTAATAATTGGGGGAGATCTAAACTTGCCTGAAGTTGAATGTAATGGAGCTGCAAGTGAAGCCCATGAACAGAAACTGGCAAATAAGTTAATTTGGGAGGAAGGATTCACACAAGTAGTACAAGAACCGACCCGTCTCAATAACTTGCTACATGTATTCTTGGTTAAACCATGGGAAATTTTTGATAAAACTGAGGTAATTGAAGGAATAGGTGACCATAAGGCTGTAATAATGGATGTACGACTTGTACCAGAAATGCTTAATAAGAGGGTCACACAAGACAAGAAGAAATTATACAGAAAAAGTAAAGTTGATGAATTTGGGACTTACCTTAAATCACAATTCATTTCTTGGATAAGTGAAGGGAGTAATGTGGATACACTTTGGGCTAAATTTAAAGAAATAATTTGGGAAGGAGAGAAGAGATTTGTACCTGTTAAGAAGGGTAAAATGACCTCAGACCCTGTTTATTATACAAGAGAAATATGAAAATTAAAAAGAAAATGTAAAATAGTAAACAGGAAAATGAAAGAGGGTAGGGAGAATAGAGAAACTAGAAAACAGCTAATGAGGGAACTGAATAGAGTGAAAAAGGAAGCAAAAGAGAAATATATGAATGGCATACTTCAAGAGGGTAATGACCACAAAGGGAAATGGAAAAAGCTGTATTCATATATTAGAAATCAAAAAAGAAGTGGAATCCAAATTCCTACAATGGTGGGAGAAGGGGGTGAACAATATTTAACAGATGCTGAGAAAGCAAATCTATTTAGTAGGGAATTCAGAGATTCAGTAGAAGATTGTCAGGAATTGGAAACCGTAACAGAAGATAGAGAGGGAGAGATTCATAGGGAAACAAAAAGCTTCTCATTCACAAATGAAGATATTTTCATAGAAATCCAATTGTTTCAGCAAGGAAAAGCAGCAGGAAGTGATCAAATTACTGTTGAGGTATTAAAGACAATGGGGTGGTACATAGTGTCTTATTTAAAATTTCTCTTTGACTATGTCATAAATAATAGTGTAATACCAAAAGAATGGAAGGAATCTATAACAATACCAATTTATAAAGGAAAGGGTGATAAAAGGAAACCAGAGAACTACAAACCAATCAGCCTGACCAGTATAGTTTGTAAAATACTGGAGAGTTTAATAGCAAAGTACATCAGAGGGATATGTATTGATAAAAATTGATTCATGAGGAGCCAGTATGGATTTAGAAAGAAATTTTCTTGTGAGGCACAACTGGTGGGATTTCAGCAGGGCATATCAGATTAGTTGGATTCAGGAGGCCAGTTAGATTGCATAGTCATAGATCTTTCCAAAGCCTTCGATAGAGTGGAGCATGGAATATTATTAAATAAATTGGAGGGAATAGGATTGGACGTACGGGTTATACGTTGGATAAGAACATTTCTAAATTCAAGGGTTCAGAAAGTCAAAGTAGGAAATAATATATCACAGGAAGAGAAAGTTTGGAAGGGAATTGCACAGGGTAGTATAATCGGTCCGTTACTTTTTTAAATATATACAAATGATTTAGGGAACAATATAACATATAAATAAGATTGTATGCAGATGACATAATTGTTTATAGGGAAATAAATAACATTGAGGAATTTTCAGAATTACAAAGGGACCTTGAGAGTATCCAACAATGGGTTGAAGAAAATAATATGAAGGTTAATGGAGACAAATCAACTGTTCAACATTTACAAACAGGAGCTTTAAACTGAATTTGAATATACTTTGGATGAGGTAGTTATCCAAAAAGATGGGAAGTGCAAATACTTAGGTGTGAGATTTGAAAGTAATTTGCACGGGAAGGATCATATTGATGACACTGTTGGGAGAGCATACAGATTGTTACATATCATAATGAGGCTACTTAAAGAATGCAACAAAGAATTAAAAGAAAAAAGTTACTTAAGTATGGTTCGTCCATTATTGGAATATGCAAACAGTGTTTGGGATCCTCACCAAGAATACCTAATAAAAGAAATAGACAGTGTGCAGAGGAAAGCGGCAAGATTTGTAACAGGGGATTTTAGGAGAAACAGTAGTGTATCAGATTGTTAGAGGAACTTGGATGGGAAACTTTAAGTAAGAGAAGGGAGAAAACTAGACTTATAGGATTATATAGAGCCTATACAGGAGAAGAAGCATGGGGAGATATCCATGAGAGGCTTCAGTTGAAAAATAATTATATCGGCAGAACTGACCACAAGTATAAAATTAGAAGGAATTTTAGCAAAAGCGATTGATCCTTTTCCAAAATCTGTACAGATATTCAAGAAGAGAATAAACAGCAACAGAGAAAATAAATGAAATGTTAGAGGGCATTCGACCAGTGTAGGCTATTGTAGGTAAAAAATGTGTGTGAAAAAATTAATTCAATCCCCTGGTCCATGGATTTTGGACAGCCAAAGTAGAGGACTGCCTGTAGGGGTGAAGTACAGTGGGGACTTCGAGGGCACTGGGACCGCTACGGTAGCTGTGAAGGCCCTTCAGGAACTCTGAAAAGTGGTGGCAAAAAGGGCTCTGGTTAAGATGCAGCAGGTCGTTATGCTACTTAGGTTCCAAAATGGATTTTTAAAAAAGTAAATAAATGCAATGTAAATTTTAATCTTATACCAGTTGTATAGTATTATTTGAAGTAATTCCACATATTGTATATGAGTTGACTGTGTTTGTAAGTATACAGTTGATATTATAAGTAGAATTTTGTAAACAATATAAATTTATTAAGGATGAGCTGTGTGTCTAATAGAAAAAAGTTGTTAGCGTAAATTGTATATTATTGTATTCTAGAAAAATTTTCTTCTTCTCTCGTTAATTTAAAATTTAGTGCTTGACAATAATGTATTTTAGTGTACCATTTGCCACCGAGGTAGACACCTCATTTGCAAATAAAGAGATTTTGATTTTGAATCACAAAATCTGGGCATACAGTAAGAATTGAAATGACTAGCAAATATAAGCGTAAACAAGTTCAAGATAAGATTATTATGCAGTTCAAAAATGTAAACAAATTTTGATTTCCAGAATTTTTGAGAGAATGGACACACAGAAAGTTCATTTTCACATAAATTCCAAAAGCTTTCCAAATAAAGGAATCTGACATACAGTTGCACCTTTATGGACATAATCAAATATTACCACTCGAGGGTCTTGATGATGATGATGATGATGATGATGATGATGATGCTTGTTGTTAAAGGGGCCTAACATATACGGTCATCAGGCCACTTGTGAATCAAGTGCAGTTTACAATACCTTTTGGTCAATAATCAGTCCCATACCAGTGTGAAAATTTACACCAGCATAACACAAAGATGTTGCCCTCTCTCAACATTCAAAGAATGCCTCAAGGTAACAGGTAAAGACAAATACTTATATAGACCACATGAAGAGGGGAGGTACAGGAAAAGTCATGACACATGGCACCAGAAACGCCGAAAACATCCATGAAGTGTGTAGAGTGTACAATCTAAAACCGATGATGTCATCCATGTTTGATGCAGGTAATCGGCTGACTGTAGTCCCGTTACTGCAGCAGCGTGCACATGTCAAATGCCAAGAAGAAAGCAGTGGTAAATGACAAATGCGGTGGAAGTGAATTGACAAGGTAAAACCTATGCCTCATCAATCTCTACTCATACATGGAAAAAAAAAGACTGAAATTAAATAAGAAGTTTTGCCAGAAATATATTAAATTCATGTTAGAATTCAAATCACTTGATAACATGAAAGGAATGCGAAAACCTGCAGGAAGAAAATCACTATTAAATTCCACATTACCCTGTCATAAATCATTCAAGTAAAACAGCAAAAACACTTGTTAATTTCAATGCTTCAGTCAAGACTGACAATGGCATAAGTCTCAATTACATACACAATGAAGAGCCATCCACTCAAGAACATCTCTTCTCTATAATCATCTGATTGCGGGCTCAAAAAATAGCATTTACGTGTGTATGTCAGATCGTTTAGAAATGAAATGTTGCTCTGTGTAAGACGTAAGGTAGCAAAGCTTTTTAAAAAAATTTTTTTTTTACTCTCAATTCAAACTCTAAGATTTGTGGAGCCTTTCTCTTGACAAGACTACTCACAGAAAATATTAAAGGCTCCGAGTTTGAAGTTGCTAAAGATACAAATGAGTGGCCCATGTGCCGTCCAAGGAGAAACCCACTGACTTAGTGTCCAGACGACCACAAATTAACATAATCGTCAACAATACCGTTTGTTGGCATAGTCCTAGATGGTTGAATCAAGATCCCTTGAGTAGGAATAAATGAAAACGTGATGATCGAATTATTCTCCTAGATAAAAAAATGCCACAAATGGTTCTTAGAGACTTGCATGATGACTTATTCATAACAAAAGTTTCAAGATTAAAAAAGGTACAGAGAGTAGCTGCATATTGTTTTTGATTTATCTCAGATTGTTATAAACAACCCATGGAGTGAAATTCAATTCCGCTGTTCATACTGGAGTTGAACCATCCACTCAAATGTTGTATTAATGTTCTGTAGGGAACTATCTTATTTTTTGCTAGTTGTTTTACGCCGCACCGACACAGATAGGTCTTGCGGCAACGATGGGACAGGAAAGGGCTAGGAGTGGGAAGGAAGCAGCCATAGCCTTAATTAAGGTAAAGCCCCAGCATTTGACTGGTGTGAAAATGGGAAACCATGGAGAACCATTTTCAGGGCTGCCGACAGTGGGGTTCGAACCTACTATCTCCCGAATACTGGATACTGTCCGCACTTAAGCGACAGCAACTATTGAGCTTGGTAGGAAACTATCAAATCATATTAAAGATTATAACCACATTCATAGATCAGGAAGCCATCTTCTTGTTGGTGGAAGACTGAAAAATATCCTAATTCTAGTGGGGAGGCAACATTAGATCATCCTGTATCCATACCATCATCTCACAAATGTAATTATCATGGCGGAGCAACTTTAACTACTTCATCCTGGCACACAACCCATAATCACATCTCTGAGAGGCAAGTTTTGGATCCCATCAGCAAGGGGGACAGTAAAGTAGCGCAGTTATGGCTCAAGAGTCGTAAGTTGAATGCAGATACTTCTGATCAATTAACGCGAAATACACAAAGTGTGCGTGTACCCATTTCTTAACACTAGAATAGACTATGCTGGCCCAATTCTCATAAACATCGGCGTGAGATCAAACAAGACCAGACTGCCTAGCTACCAAGTCTCTCTACATAGACATGATACCTGATCTCACAACAACTACATTCCTCGTCTCCCTTTGTTGACTTATTTTCACAGAGGTAAGGAAATCAAGGCCTTTCTGAAAAACAACCCTGAGAAAAAACCAGCTCTTCCCTGCAACTGCAGGCGTGGAACTGATACGGCATTCCATCACTCCTGCAGCACTAAACTTTGATGGAAAACGAGAAGCAGCTGTCAACAGTCTGATATATCACCTTAGAAGAGTGATGAATTCTTATTGCTTCACCAACAAAGAATGGACCACTCTTACCACTCTTACAACTCAGTATGAGACTGAGTCAAATACGAAGTCAAAATATTAGTAGCAATGATGTCCACTCACTAAAGTTAAAAGATGACCCTTTTGATACTTCTTACCTAAGTACATCCAATTTCCTTATAGGAGAGAAAATGACTATATTCCCTGATCATGATTATACCTCCTCTCTCATTATCCAGATGGCTGTATATTCAGCAGCCAACCCAGAATTCCTGAAAGAGATTCTCAATTGAATATCCCAATAAATGGGCAGTTAAATACCCCATAACAACATAGTCACATGCTATGCAGTGGACGATGGCAGTGATCAAATGTGTATCCTAATTCATGTAACAAATGTTCAGGTGAGTAATGGGGAACATACAAAGCCTATTCACAAACACATATGAAACAGAAAGGCAATATCACTCTTGAAGTGCCCATTTATTTAGAGCAAGTTTAAGTAATATCATAAGTCACCATAGACTAGTATCATCACAGACCACATTAGAAGAATAAGAATGTTTTTTACTTGCCACAATATGGCTACAATGTGTGTAGTATGTAAGTGAATTCTGACAGTAACCAAGCAATCACCGGCAATTTGTATCTACAAATAACTGTATTATCTAGAAGTCAATAATTAATATAATCAACAAGATTACAAAGGTATTTCACATGGAACAACTAGTAAAATATCCAGGAACAGTAACAAAAATGTGCTCCTTATAGCAACTCCGTGTCTGAAAATATTTACGAAGTCAAAATATTAGTAGCAATGATACCACGTCCCAAATGATATACAGTAGAGGTCTTTGGATCTATCCCAACTGCTGCGTGATACATAATGCAAGATCTTAAAGAACATGAAGGAAAGTGAAAATTAGGTAAGTAAAAAGTCAATCTCATAAAAAAGTGTACTTTCCGCAGGACTATCAATCATATGCATTGAAATGAAGGGTCAACCACTGATATCTGTTCAGCAATTTTCTATTTTCAATACCTAACAATGTCTTATCAAATTATGTACATTACCTCAAATGAGTTTTCCTGCATTGGCCCTGGCTCTGTTAACTCTGATTTAGCTTCTTTGTTTAGAGGTATCATTTCTGATACATGTTCAATATTTTCCTGTGGAAAATAAGATACATAAGTTATGTACATAATACACATCTACAAATACTGTCACCAACAAATGAGCATGATAATTTATTACTTTGAAGTATTCAGTTACTTTCAAAATTTCACTAATATTTAAGGCAGATTTCTACCAGCAGAGGATTTTCAAAACCAAAGGCTGCACTGAGAATGGTGTTATTATCCTTGCTCAAACCTAATGTCAGAGAAAGCATGAGACTGAGAACCAAATATAAAGTGAGAAGAATTTTCTAGCCATATCAGAAGATATTCTACCAGAGATGGAACTGGGACCATCCCGCACAAAATTTTCAAGGGAATCTGCCATAGACATAAACACTAAATTATATTAACAGTTTTCATGTATCCAATTATGTCAATCAAATCATTGAGGTTGTTTGAATCACATCCAAGTATTAAAACTCTTCTAAATCTTTCGCCATACAGTGATAAATATTAATACTATGTTCTTAACATACATTTTGTTTACAGACAGATCAAATTCCCTTGAAACATTTTAATCACATTCTATCATCTGGTTTTGCCAAGCTCACAGGGGCTAAATACTGCATTGAGACAGTTCTGTCTCAAACAGCATATATCAATTCTTCCAAGTGTAAAAATAAAAAACGAACATGAAAGAAGCAGGCTTATCACAGTCATAGACCAGGGAAAGATGTGATGCAGGTCAAACATAAAGCAACTACAAATGAAATGTTTTACTACTACAAGGATGTTATGCAGTGTTCTGTGAAGAACTGTGGGGATGAGAACACCATCAGTGTTGGAGTGTACATCTGCAGTTACAGAAGCTCTTTCATGATCTACGAAGGTCATCCAATATAAAAGTTTCCCTATTTTTTCTCTGCAGATCATATGTTTTAGAATTAAGTTGGTACAGCAGGAACTTTCATTGGGGTATGGCTGGGGTAACGTGATCTTCAGCAGCAAGTGGTTGCTCTGTGTTCACCAGTACGGTGCCAGCTGCCATGGAGCTACCACTTAAAAGCGCGTCCACTTGTAAACTCCGTTCTGTTATTCGCTTTTTCATGGCAAAAAATGAAATGGCTACCAATATTCATCGCCATTTGGAGCGAGTTTATAGTGAAAGATGCATGCTGGCATTCATGGTTCCTGGAACGACAGCAAGATGTGCATGATGACAAGTGCAGTGCCAGGCCCATTACTGCTACAGGCAATACAGCCACTGTTGCAGTTCGGAACGTGGTGGACAAAGATTAACGCATCTGCACCGGTGAGATAATGAATCTACTGCCTCCTGGCATGGAAACTGGGCGGTCCTCTATTGCAATGATATTGTCGGATGTCCTGCGGTATTCAAAAGTCTCTGCAAGATGGGTCCCACGTTTGCTTAGTGATGCTCACAAGCAACAACAGAACGAGGTAGCCTGAGCTTTCCTGCAAATGCTTCAAAGAGAGGGAGATCATATATTTTCCTGCACTGTTACTGGAGATGAAAGCAGAGTGCATTATTCAACTCTAGAAACAAAACCACAAAGCATGCTATGGAAGAAACCTGGCAAACGTGCCCTTAAAAAAAAGAGCCAACACCTCAGCGTCTTTTTTACAATTTACTTTATATCGCACTGACACAAATAGGTCTTATGTCGACGATGGGAGAGCAAAGGCCTAGAAGCAGGAAGGAAGCAGCCGTGGCCTCAATTAAGGTACAGCCCAAATACTTACCTAGTATGAAAATGGGAAACCACGGAATACTACCTTCAAGGCTGCCGACAGTGGGGGTCGAACCGACTATCTCCCAGATGCAAGCTCACAGCTATGTGGCCCTAACTGCATGGCCAACTTGCCCGGTTAGACCTCAGCCTCCGTGGGCAAAGTTTTGGCTACAGTCTTTTGGGACTGTAATGATGTTGTATTGGTTGACTGACTGCCTCAATGCACTGTGGTCACACATGAGAGGTCCTGCACGGTCCTCACGAAGCTCGGAGTTGACATCCAACAAAAACGTTCTGGTCTTGTCTCAGAAAATGTTGCTCTTTCATGGCAACAAGCACCCCATTCAGCTCAAAGGATGCACGATTTGCTGCAGAACTCCTAATGGGACCATTTTCCCCTTCCACCTTATTCTGCGAAACTTGCCCCGAGTGATTTCTATCTCTATCCCCAACTCAAGCTGCACCTTGGAGGTAAGCGGTTTGCAACTGATGAAGAGGTGGAAGAGGAAGTGAACCGCTGTCTACAGAGACAGGACCCGACCCGGTATGATGAAGGTATCAATAAACTGCTGCCAAGATAGTAAAAGTGCTTGGACTGAAATGGTGATTATGTGGGAAGTAGTGCATGAGTTGTAGAATAAAAATTAAATATTTCACAAGTATAAATAAAACCAAAAACCATGCCGTGACATTATTCTCTGCGTTCTAGACCAGGGCCGCCATTACACCATCAGATAGCTCCTCAATTTTAATCACGTAGGGTGAGTAGACCTCCAACCAGCCCTCAGATGCAGGTAAAAATATCCCTGACCTCGCCGGGAATCGAACCCGGGGCCTCCGGGTAAGAGCCAGGCATGCTACCCCTACCCCGCAGGGCCAGCAAAAGTGTAGATAGCCCGCTTGTATTTTTTGTAAAATAGGGAAACTTATTTATCGGATGGCCCTCGTACTACGAGACCTTTAAATTTTTCACTTGGATTCATGAAACATTTTGACACTACAGGGGTGCAGGAGGGACTGTGATCAATAGCTTACATTTTATTATAAGTTAATTTACTAATAAATACAAATTAAAGTATAAAATTCTAGAATATATTCACATATCCCATTTAATATGTAAGAAATCGAACAGTAGCCGAACTAAGGAAAAAAAGATAAAATGATGCACAAATTGGAGAGTTTGTTAAAGATGAAGCCATACTTTCCATTGTAGACTTAGTTAAATGTAACATAAAAACTTTCTAGTTTGTCAAACACACAATTTTAACATAAAATTCTTATACTACAAACATACCTGTAAAAAATACACACTATTATACAAAGAATGACATGTTTCATTCTGCAAGATCATCCTCAGATTTTATGAAATCACATAAAACATGAATATATATACAGCATTGTTTATGTTGCATAAACTTGTCAATGATAGAGAGTTTAGTGATAATATGAACCAGTATTGACAAATTAGAAACTTACAAGTATTAATATAATGAGAAAACGTCTGAACTTATCTAGACTACCGATGCCAAGTCTGGTGTTACCAAATACTATTTCAGGACTGTGGTCATCAAGAGGCAAATGGAAAGTTTTGAGTACAGCACACAACTTACGGAGAGGGGAAGGGAGGCATGGGAGGCGAGTGCCGAACATTGTGGATCCCTCCTACTGGATGTTAAAATCTAGCATACTGTACCATGGAGAAGAGAGGGGGAAGCAGGACGGAGTGAGTGGAACACTCTTTCAACACTGGAGAGGGGAGAGAAGGTTATTAACCTACTTCATGTTATAATGTACTTTTATATACGATGGATGAATGCAACTTAATTATTTTAGCTAAATAATGTATGGAATTGAAATAGAGAATATCTATAGGAAATTAATGTCATAAACACCAATTTAATGAGTAAATATTGTCCACATATTATGTGAGTAGAGCAATGTGTGCAGAATTTTTTAAGTATGTATGGTCATTTAAGCTGGTTACGTTAGCATATTTTGCAAAGTAGATCTCGATTGCTTCCCTTATATTGGAAGATTTTATTTTATTTTCGATGTGTAAAATTTTAGATCTGTGTTGATGTCTGTGAAACAGTGTGAACTGTCGTATATGTGTTCCCCAAAGACTGAATGCCGATTATATCTGATTGCGTTTAATGTGATCTTTAAATCTTGTGTAGAAATTTTGTTTTGTCTGACCTATATAGGTGGCATTAGAGTTAAGTTCTTGGCACTTGAGTTCATAGACTCCTGACTTTGAGAAAGGGTCTTTTTTGTTTAGGTGCACTTGTTGCTGTGTCTCTGCAGTGTGTTGTTCATTCTAAAGGTTACTTTATAAACCTTGTTTCCAAAAAAGATATTAGCTACTTTTTATGTGTAGTTGAGAACCAAGTGTGGTGGTTTTCCGAGGATTTTCCTTTTGTTTGCTTAATATTTTATCTACTGTGCCTAGAGGGTGGTTGTCTTCTTTCATGATTTGTTTAATGATTTGTACCTCTTTATTGAAATCCATTCTGCTCATTGGTATGGAAATAGCTGTGTATCATTGTATTCAATCCTGTTATTCTTAGTGTGTATGGGTGGTTAGATTCATGCATGCAACGTCTGAGTGGGCTTTCTGTATACTTTGTAAGACAGATTGTCATTATTCCTGCTGATTGTGATGTCTAAATAGTTTATTTTCATGTTAGATTCTTGCTCCATTGTGAAGCTGATGGAATATTGTAAAGAATTTAGTGTGTTTAATAACTGGTGTGCATTAGTGAAGTCATTATCATATATGCACATGATGTCACCTCCATATCTGCTCCAGTATAAGATTCCTTTTGAATGCTGATACGTTCAGAATGTGTTTTCAAAGTTATTCAAAAAATGTTTGATACTATTATACCTTATAATGGTGAGCCCATGGCTAACCCTTCTTTTTGGCAATTGACACTGTCAGTGAATGCAAAGCAATTTTGGTGTAGCATTGTTCTAAAAAGGCTAATTATTTTTTTGGTTTCCTGAAGTAAAGTGTTTTCTTTATGAAGATTTTCGATAATTTTAATGGATTTATCTATTGGTACATTGGTGTACATGTTAGTGCTGTCAAAGTGTATCTTTAACCCTTGACCACCCACATTTTCGCTCCACTTATCCCCAGGTTTCAACCTATTAATTAGGAAACATTGAAGCAGAGCACACTGTTTCAGAAAAAGTTAAATATTATCAAAAATACTGATCACAATCTATTCACATTTTCAATAATATTAGCAAACATACCATCATTTACTGCATTTAACATACCATCGTGTCCATTTCTCTATTCATTGAGTCATAAGTTTGTTGGTTCAAACCTCCCACCCGCGCTGGTGATACTCAATACTGTTGTCACATTCTCATGTTGTCTAAATGCCCCTAAGCCAATAGAGATGTGATTCTGGAAGTGCAATGGTGACCTCGTACATCAGCTTTCATTTCCTCTAGCAAGTGTCTTCCCATTCTGTATCTACTTTACTGGAATACACCTGTTTGATTGCTGCATTGATATATATGCAATTGATTATGCCACTGAATAGATTGTCTCCACCTATCATATGTAAAAAGAAATAACCTATTTCTCATAATACTCTTTTGAAATTATTGATACGTTCAACATCATCCATATAATCATTCGAGTAACGAAACAAAATGTTTATGTTACCTGAATTGCAGCCACATCAACATCAGGTCTGATTTCTAGATAACCGTTTTCACTTATATCACCGTTATCACTACAATTATCTTCGTCAATATGTTACTTACTCACTAAAAATTTACCTCCACACCTGCACAATGATTCTGTGTCATTTCTTTCGCCTTTATTCAGCTCAGTTCCAATATCAGCAGTATTCAATCCCGTCATGTTTACGAACTAAACAGCTAACCCGCACTCGCGGAAGTTCAAGACCGTTGCCTAGACAAATTCAAGACAAATTCTCACTCTTCTTTTATTTCCTAAGCCTTGTATATTGTACTGCATGTTCATCAATGAATTATAAACAATTCACTACCAAAAAATTCAAAACTATTGCATAGATTGCACTCGTATGCAGATAATGCAGCTGGGTATTTTTGGGCACTAAGGACCGTAAGGCAAAGTGAACAGTCGGGTGCTTTCGGGCGGGAAGAGGTTCATAAGTTCTAGGCTGGTTTTAATTTATCTGCCTTCTTTAAGTAAGATTTTCTCTTTCAAGATTTTTTTTCAGTTGTTTGCCTAAATTGTAACTTGGCAAATCATTAAAATTTACTATTGGTCTAAAGGGACACGAGTTTTTGTGTATTTTGGGGATGGCTCTTAGTGTGGATAGTTTGGGATTTTTGATGGTGAGGCTTTCTTTTTCTTGTTTTGTGAGAATAAAGTCTGTTTGCTTGATAGCTTGTTTTATTTTGTTTGAAATTCATTTTTATGGTCACGTTGTAGTTCTTGATTTCCGTTGTTGTTGATGACAACTATTGTTTTTTCTATGTACCCAAGAATAGAACATAACAAGAAATGTCAAAAGTAGAGATCTTCAGTAGCAGTGCACTCGCATCTCAGATGTGTCCAGACACCGTTCTCTTCTGTAGTGTCCGTAATTTAGAACTCAACCAGCACACATCTATTGAGGGAACAGTGTGCATAAACTGCAGAATTTCACCTTGAAAAAACTCCTGGACAATATCACATCTATAAATTAGCAGTTCACATTTTTGGGAATAGATTATTATTGTCAAGTCACAGTTACTCATTGAACGTCCTTCTTCCAACTCTCAAGGTTTTCAAAGTCTCTGAGGTGCAAGAATGATGTGTACGAATTCACTTTCATGCCAGTATAACTACAGACATATGCTGGGATAATTCAGCTTCATCAAACACCTCTAGAACGGACCCGAATTACACTCGCCAACAAGAAAGTAGAATGTTATCACATCACCATGTAAGCTAACAGATGAAGAGCCACTGAACTGAAAGCACACATTCGGAAGATTGCAATGGGCTGTGTTTACAGTAGCAACAGACAGGGCAAGGAAAAATGATGAAAATATCTCGCTTCTTCTCCAAAATTACTTCACAGCTTCTCTGCCTTCATAAGAGTGTTTGCTTTAGACGTGCTAAAGTGGCAGTTAACTGCTCAGGCAGAGTTTTACTATGAGATCACTTAACATTAGTAACACTGTAAAGAAGTTTAAATGATGCAAATCATACCTAGAATTTCTTTTGGAGGAAAAATATGTTCACGATGACAGCCAAAGACCTTCTGGCCATAACCTAATTAAATCCAGCACCCATAATTGTCCTTCAGTTCAACAGCTACTAGCACTGCAATTGGCTAATGTATGATAGGAAATTACGTTAATCCCACAACGATAACCATTACCAAACCATGGAGAATAAAAACATAACCATATAACCTACAGAAATCCATTTCAATAAACACCAGAGGTAATCAATAAACAGTCATTTGAAGGGTACTTAGCTCATGAAATGCCCTGATGCCTCGATCTTGAAACACTGCCTGTCACAACTTCATTGGTAGCTGGACCTAACCAAGGTTCCTTCACTATCAAGTCCTCAACTTTAATTCAGCTTCTTGCCACTATCAAACATAGAATGCACTGCCGTCTCCCTAGTAAATGCTAGAGGCCAATTGTCCACTCGGAGACCATAATCTGGGGACATGTGCCACCAGAATCCCTTTCCTTGTTCAGTCTTGCCTAAGCCACGGACGAAGGAGGTCGCAGTGAGCTGTAGGTGCCGGGAGGGGAGTGGAGTTCGAGAGTGTGGAGTGTTGGAAGGTCGCCGAGAAGTGGGCCGACAATGATTGGTATAGAGCAGTACAGAGTGACGATAGGAAGATGGCAGAGGAAAATGAAGAAAGAAGAAAAGAAGCCAGGTGGGTGTAAAATGGATATGGAGAGGAAAGGAGAACTATTGTTATCAGCAGCAGTGATTATAATTTTACTATGTACTGGGGGGGTCGAGTTGAACCCAGGCCCGTCATCTAGTAGAAATGAGGAAAGGGAAAATATGGACGCAATGAAAAGAGCTGTAAGAGAGGTGTTAACAGAAGTTTGCCCTTTCGGGCAAATAAAAGAGATGATTGAAGAACAAACCAGTAAGATTGAAAAAATGGAAGTATGGATAAGAGAAAAAACGGACGACATGGCTGCACAGGCGAGAAATAACACCGAGGAAGTGGTAGCATTAAGGGAAAAAGTAGGACGACTTGAAGAGGAGAATTGCTAGCTGAAAGCAGAAGTGGAAGCAAATACTTTATACAGAAGGAAGAAGTGCTTGTTTATTTATGGAGTGCCTGAGGAGTCGAGAGAAGGCAAAGTACTTACAACTTATAAAGTAGTGGACCTAATACAGGGGAAAATGAAAATAAATTTTAGTGAAGTAGATATTGACGATGTGCAGAGAGTGGGGAGAACTAGAGGCAACAGGCCTATAAAGCTACAATTGTTTTCAACGTTGATGGCGGATGTTGTGTTAACAAATGCGGGAAACTACAGAGGGAGAAAATATGGATAAAGAGAGACGTGGGAAGTGACGCGATCAGAAACGAGAGGATACTCAGAAAACACAAGATACTGGCTGTAAAACAGGGGCTGAAGGCAACTATTAGAGGTCAAAATCTAGTGGTGTCAGACAGAAGCTGGAAGAGGATCTTGTCTGTGGATAGATTGATGGATTTAGAATTGAAGTTAAAACAAGATCAGGAAAAGGAGAGTAGTGCAATAAACTGTAGGCAAGTGAGGCGAAATACAAATAACAGTGTGCTGAGGATGGACGTAGGGATGAAGTCAAAGCAGGCCGAAGAAAAAGAGAGTAGTGCAGCGATTAGTGGAGATGATAGGCAAAATACCAGAAGTAACAGTGTACCGTGTGAAGAGAGGCAGGGAGAAGTGCCAAGTGCTAAAGTGACCAATAACAGTGTTTGGAGTGAAGAAGTGCTGGTAGAGAGGCGAAGTGAGAATATGGCTATTTGCAGTGAAGAGGGAAGTAAAGGAAGTGTATGCAGTGAAGTAAGGGAAGCGCAAGGTAAAAAGGTAATGGCAAGGTTGAACTTGGGGAGCCTCGACCAGAGTAGGGCCAGATACAGGAACAGAGATCTGACAGAAATGTGGGGTACAAGTGGATATGAGAGGGGGGTAGTTACTAGAAGTAAAAAACAGTAGTAGGTGGTTTGGTTACTGAAAGTAGAGATGAGAAGAGAGAATGGTTGGTAGGGTTTGGACATTGGTATATAGAGTACTTGTGTAGGGTAAGAAAAGTTGGCTGGGTAGTTAAATTTAGTTATTATTGATGTAGCATTTGTGTAGGGTATGAGGATTATTCAATGCTGAGAAGTAGTGATATTTTGTCTGTTTTGGTTTAGATTACATTGTAGGAGACGTAAGTGCTGAATATGTATTGTTGTAATATATAAATCTATTTGTGGCGAAATTGTGGAGACGGAGGGGTCTATGAGGTATTTATTGCTAAAATGTGGAGAGGGAGAAATGATAGTAGAGGTATGTCTTTTAATTATAGTGTATTTCAGAGGAGAAGTAGTGCATAGGGACCTATATGTATATGTGAGAGTGGAATAGGTATTATGCGGTATTCATTGTTAAAATGTGGAGAGAGTAGAAGTATGTCTGTTAATTAGATTGTAATTAGAGAGGTAGTGCATAGCGGTCTATGTGTATGTGTGAGAGTAAGCAAATTGTGGTTTTGCAGTCCTGAAGTGGATCAAGCATGGTTAAGCAAGAATAAGTTGCGACAGGTGAGGTGTAAGGTAAACATAGGCATGGTTGGCCTGAGCACACCTAAGCAGAGTAGGTCAAGCAGAAAAACAATGGTGGTGTGGGAATGTGCTGAGTAAACGAGGACAGTTGGTGGAAGGTGTAGTCTTGCTCCGGCATCGCATATGTGATATTTTAAGTTTATTATTTACTGTAAGTAAGTCAAACGGTTCATAGAGGGAATCTACCGTTGGCCAGTTGATTATTAATATTATTATTATTACTTTATTATTATGATTATTACCATTATTATTATTATTATTATTATTATTATTATTATTATTGACATCACTATTATTATTTTATATGTGGGTAGGGGGTATTTTATATTTAGTTATTTATTTATTTTTTCATCTAATTATTTATTTGACGTGATAGTGTCGGGTGGCTTAGGAATTGAGTATTTTTTTAGGAGGGAAGTATGGACGTGCCATGGGGAAAAAAGGATGGCTGCCATGGTGACCTATATTTGAAGGCACGTTTCCGGAGCATCTGATGGACTTCATGGCGCGCCCAAAGGAGTGCAGGATGGCATGTGGTTTTCTCTCCCTAGTCATGTATAAAGACGGAGTGGGGGTGGGCCCATTCCAAATGAAGAAGGGGTGGGAGGGGCCCACGCAGATTAGAGTTAAGAAGATAAGATGGGAATAGGGGAATAGGAGAAGGGAGCGGCGCCAGTTTAGTGGATGGGCCGCATTGGATTGGTGAGAGGGAATCACATTGTCATCTGTGAGGATTATGGGGGTCCATAGTTAGACCCCAGGGAGAGGGCCGGCCATGTCATCGACGGGATGGTGGCCTTTCTCTCACCAAGGGTGATGACATGGCCGGATAGTAGTAGTAGTAGTTAGTTAGTATTATGCTCTATTGTGAACATGTATTGGGGCTAATCGCCTGTGTTGTTCATAAATAAATGCTTCCCTTTCCTTGTTTTTGTCACTAGTTGGACCCATAGATGTACATCAATACTGTTGTTTGTAGTTCCTAAGAGTTGGCTGCCTTGTGTAGCACATTATCACATATTCCCAACAAAGAAACAAAACACAGACATACCTTTCCTAGATGTCCATGCAGCAAATGGTGAGTGCTCAGGTTAATATTGGGGAAGCACATAGTAAATTATGCTCCTGCCAAACTTATTCAGCTACTAAGGGTTAAATTCTGATCACTATAAAGTTATTTGCCATGAGACTCACAAGTGATGCATTTGTTGTTCCTTCAAGCCAGGCTGGTTCCTCTTTGATTTTTACTTCCTGGTCCATTTCACACTGCATCTGAAGTAGTTAGAAGGAACTGGGGTTGTTGATTACTTCCAATGATTTTACACTAAAACACAGGCCAGAGAAATATATTACCTTATTGCTGTCATTGCTACTTAGGTTATCTGTCAACAGACTAAGCATTATGCTTGAAAATTTACATGACCATCAATATTATGAACATACCAAAAAGACTCAAAATTTTACATGACTGTTATTATTGTGATCATACCTATAGGACCTCAAGTTTTCTATGACTAATACTATGCAGAAGAATCGCCATAACAACACTGATAACCATAACAAGAATTCTACATATGATAATTTTACAGATATCGTAAACGGAAACTTCTCAAAATTTCGAACCCTACTACCATATTTCGCAGCCTACATTGTAAAGAACAACTCAACATTCACAGCGTCACTATTAAATTGCAAACAGAGGTAAATAACACAGCAAAATAATAATTAAGATTATGCACTACATATTGTAATTTCTTTCTGAAACTAATATCCGCAATTTTTCACCTGCGTAGCCCTTTAGAAAAATTCCTCTGTCCAAAAAATTTAGATACACGTTATATTGCTACAACACACGAGGGACAGATTTGCCGGCACTTGTGACACAAAGGCCAAGAGTTTTCAAAGAGAAAGCTAGTTATATGCGTATACAGTTTTAATGTTTAAGTAAAAATAAAATTTAAGAAAATTAAAAATATTAAAAATATGTAGAATGCTGAAACTAAGAAAGATTAGTAACTTATTAACTTCTTAATGTTCTCAATTGTGATCTATAATTTTCGCAAAAAGTAAATTATTGAACTTGAACATTGCCGAGAATAGAGATTGTGGACACAGTGTAAATGATAGAAATCACAATTCCTCAATGAAGAAAATCTGTAACACAATAAATTAACGGAATAAGCTGTACAACTGGCCAACACGCGTCTTTGTAATAACATACCTCACACTTCGAGACAAAACCTGATATTTTAATTTACAGTAGTTTAATCACTTAGAACGAACTTTTGAAGAACGGATTGATTTGTATCAGTCAGTAGAACGGGATGAATTTAGGAAAGGATGAATTACCAGTTACAACTCCAGAGTATACGGCATTTCTTGAAAAGAGCACTGGGTGTTATGTACCGCTATGTTTGGCCCAAAGAGAGAAGGAACCTCTCCGCGGGTAAACAGACGGTAAAACACAACTTTGACGTCAGTTGCTTCAGGGCAGAAAAGTAATACGACAGCAGGTCCATGGAAGGAGAGATCAACTGACTGAATTTTGTGATCCAAAACTTCGTATAACAGAAATAAAATGGTACAATTATAATAATAATAATAATAATTATTATTATTATTATTATTATTATTATTATTATTATTATTATTATTATTATTATTATTATTATTACCGGTATGGGCGTGATTAGTTTAGCTGCCGGCTTCTCAGCTGGAAAAGCTGAGGATCGAATCCCCGTCGATACCACGTTAGGATTTTCATCTCAAAAATCACGCGGCATTAGCAACTCCAGCTACCGCAGATACAACCGGGCTAAGCTGAAGAAATTACATATTGTCGGTAATGTTCAAGGCTCGATCATTTACTCAGTAGAGTACGGTACCTTCTTCTTCTTCTACTTCCTGTGCTTCTCTTTCTTCTTCCTAGTCTGTTTTCTGGCCGTCTATATGCCCGTAACGGACACTCCCGTGTTGGCTCTTCCCAAGGTACGTAGAATACAAGGTAGGGATCACGAGAGAGCTGCGCAGTAGCAAAGCAGAGCTGTGACGTCACGCAGGACCCTCGCGTTGAATCTGCCCTGAATGAGGTAGTCAATCAATCAATACTGATCTGCATTTAGGGCAGTCGCCCAGGTGGCAGATTCCCTATCTGTTGCTTTCCTAGCCTTTTCCGAAATGATTTCAAAGAAATTGGAAATTTATTGAACATCTCCCTTGGTAAGTTATTCCAATCCCTAACTCCCCTTCCTATAAATGAATATTTGCCCCAGTTTGTCCTCTTGAATTCCAACTTTATCTTCATATTGTGATCTTTCCTACTTTTATAGCCGCCATTCAAACTTATTCGTCTACTAATGTCATTCCATGCCATCTCTCCGCTGACAGCTCGGAACATACCACTTAGTCGAGCAGCTCTTCTTCTTTCTCTCAATTCTTCCCAACCCAAACATTGCAACATTTTTGTAACGCTACTCTTTTGTCGGAAATCACCCAGAACAAATCGAGCTGCTTTTCTTTGGATTTTTTCCAGTTCTTGAATCAGGTAATCCTGGTGAGGGTCCCATACACTGGAACCATACTCTAGTTGGGGTCTTACCAGAGACTTATATGCACTCTCCTTTACATCCTTACTACAACCCCTAAACACCCTCATAACCATGTGCAGAGATCGGTACCCTTTATTTACAATCCCATTTATGTGATTACCCCAGTGAAGATCTTTCCTTATATTAACACCTAGATACTTACAATGATCCCCAAAAGGAACTTTCACCCCATCAACGCAGTAATTAAAACTGAGAGGACTTTTCTTATTTGTGAAACTCACAACCTGACTTTTAGCCCCGTTTATCAACATACCATTGCCTGCTGTCCATCTCACAAAATTTTCGAGGTCACGTTGCAGTTGCTCACAATCTTGTAACTTATTTATCACTCTATAGAGAATAACATCATCCGAATAAGAATCGCTGTGCACGCAGAAGCTAGGTGCTAATAGTACACGATAGTAACATATCTGTGGTATATAAGAAACCGTGTGTGTTTATTTTATGTGATGAAACATAAAAATCAGTAATAGTGTACACTTTTCAGTATGGTTTGTCATGCTAGTGCAGGCTGCACAAAACATAGCAGGCACGCGAAGGAACGAAACGTACACTTTCATGTATTCCTTAAAGCCACTGGCCTAAATAAATGGTGACAGAAGTAATCAAGACATTATCGAAAGCTATCTTTCTGAGCTTCGAGGGTTCGGGAGACTTCATGACCATCCTCTTCCGACAGCTGTGACGCAAAAGGTGAAATCATTGCTATCAGCCTCAATGCTTCCGAGGCGATAAGAAATTCAAACTGTCCTCCGGAAGATTATGAAACATTACGTCCAAATATGTTACATGATACTGATGAACTCCGTGGATATCGGGGGGCAACGCGTTCGCCTGTCACCCAGCGGCCCCGGGTTCGATTCCCGGCCGGGTCAAGGGTTTTTAATTGTAAATAATATACCTCGCCAGGGGACTGGGTGTTTGTGTCGTCCTTAACCTTCCTTTCTCACATTCAACACTCTACACTTCCGCAATTACACTTACCGTACGCGCAGGTTCCTATCATATGGTGAACGTAGTGGCAAAAGATCTACAGAAGTCGACGCCAAGAACAAATATTTTTTTTAAAGAAGGCCATCGTTGAGCCCACAACATCCTATTCTTTACTGGATGATGAGCAAGGGTTCGTTAAAGCCCTTGAAGAGCTAGTAAAACAGGTCGAGGACAGTCGCGAAACCAAGGATCGTGATGAGCTGCTTAAAGATTTCACTGGCTGTATAGCTTTTAGGGTAAAGAAGAAGAACCTCGATACAGAAAGAGAAAACAGGTCAACATACAAAAGGTGGCAATTAGATTTCAAAAACTTCTAGAGACAGTTTGATGCAGCCTACAGAGCGATGGTACTCCACTATGGTGCAGATGGAAAGAGAGTTCAAATTTTACCACGGGTAACAACTGAAAGAGGGTTCTAACATCATCATAAACCTTACGGATATCCTGAAGAAGAAATTCCCCGAAATCTATGCGCTTACAAGTTGCTTCGCGAGAAGCCGTTCTTTTATTCGAATGGACGCTTTAAACAAAAGTAAGACATTCAAGAGATCGGGTTTCAGTTAATACAATACCGATAAAAAAAGATGAAAAGCAAAGAAATTCCACTGATGCTATAGAGTGTGTTTGATGTTCTTTTTTAAAAATATTAGCATTATTCTTTGTGTATAACATACCTATTTTTTATGAAAGGCTCTTTATTATGTTGTATATGAAACCAGTGCTAAGAATGTTAATATACAGGCTCGTTAATTTATATAGCGTATCTAATGTTAACGTGGAATTTGTCAGCTCCTGGCACTTGGAGGAGAACATTTACTATGCTGTTGGTGTTGTGGACAGTTTCCTAACATTTGCTGTTTGTGTTGTTGACAGTGTATATAGTTTCCCAATATTGCTGTAACAACGGGCATATTTCTTGTAATCATCACGCTTTAATGTTCGAGTCTGTAACAATTAGAGCCCCCTTGTTATTGTTATCATAGATAACATGAATATATGGAATTGGCATTCCACTGCGATCACAGTCTTAGCATTGTTACAACCGTTTATACAGATCGAAACACTTCAGAAACGCTGCTTGATTCACACTGTATTTGATCTCCTATTATTACTCTACTGTAATAGTGAAGTGGAATGCCTTTTCTGAGGTGAAGTTAAAATATCAATGAAGTTATCTTATCTCTAACTTGTGGCTAAAACAAAATAGTTCACAGCTGTGTATTAGCCTACCTCATACAGAAGACAAGGCGCTGAGGGTTCAAGATGACGTCATCGACGGCCAAGAGTGGTGGGGAGTCCTGCGCGTGATCCCTACCTCTTACTCTATCTACCTTGGGCTCTTTCGATCCTCAGAGAGCAGGTAGGTACGCAAAAGGGAAGGAAAGGCAGGTGGGCAAAAGTCTTTTTAAGTCAAGGAAATCGATGGCTAATTGTTATCCTTAGGGAGGGTGCCCAGGAGATGTTGGTTTGAGTCACTGGAGGAAGATCATCAGAGGGAAGATGGAGGGAGATCAGGGAAGTGTTACAGAGATAGGGCGGGGCAAGAAGAAAGGGAAACGTAGAAAAGTGGATAGGAGGAAGAAGCTGGAAGAGAGATGGGAAGAAAAATTAACCGGGAGAGGAGGGGATCTAAAGACGATGGCGTTGTTGATCAGGTTAGGGAGGTGGAGGAAAGGGAAACAGAGTGAAGTATTAAGGCAGATGTTGAGGAAAATAGAATTGCGGGAGGGGGATAACGAGAATGTGGTAGCTTTCAACGTAAGGAAAGCAGGAGAGTTGTGGGATCTGGTTACTGCAGAGCGGGAGAATTTTAAGGAAGCGGAGAGACTTATCAGTGGGAAAGTTTGTAGGAGGGATAATGAATGGAATAATATTGGGGATATATGGAATGGGTATGCGGGGAATTGCAAGTGAGATTTGAAGATCCTAATGAGTGGGCGGCAGGAGATCGAGTTTGAGTTTAGATGGCCTTCACTTGAACGGCAATTGTAGACCTACGTATGAGTTCGTGGTTTTTTTTGTTTTTTAGGAGAGTTATAGGGAGGTAAATTCAGGGACACATGGTAGACTACGGAGCAGTGATCAGGGGCGGATCCAGGATTCCCTGAAGGAGGGTGGAACTTTATTAAAATATATACAACAAAAAGAACAACGAATTTAAATTGTGGAGTAAAGCGAGATGTGAGAACCGCACTATCATTTACAGTTCCATATATTTTCATGAATTATAATTGTTATATGACTATCAACATTCCACTAAGCATTCAATAATTCCATAGATAATGTACCGGGCGGTACACCTCCACGCCGCTAATTTAAAATGTGCGCCAGTGAAAACTCCTCTGCTGGAGGAAGTCTGAACTTTATCTACGATATTGATTTTCAAGTTTCTCAGAAGATGTCACTACGTGGAAATTTTTGAGTTTTTGAACTGTGTCATTTTCGACGTACTTTTGTTTTGCTTGTAGTAAGAAGTGTGAACTTTCTCTTCTAGAGGACACTACTGAAGATCAACAACGGTGCACCCTAGTGCGAAGTGAAAGAACTGTTTTTCTGGAGAAAATTTAATTTCAAAAGTTTGTTCTTTGCTAAATTTCTTTCAGTCATTGTTTAAGTTGGCAATATTAACCATTTCTTTCCCCTTGTTTTGAATCTAGCCAATCCCAAATTTCTTTAATTAATTTTCCACCAATAATATGTTTCTTCTTCGTATTGTGTAGGGGGTTTCTTGATGAACCAATAAAATCCTTGTGGGCGGGTGTTTTCCTTCCTGAAACGCCTCGAACTTTCCGCGAGGGCATATAAACTGCTGATTTTAGGGTCTCTGCGCCACTTCTGTTCCATCCTTTCGTGTGTAAAGTACATAGCAGGGGGCGGAAAGCGCCTCTTTCTTCACCAGCAGTTCAACACCAGGTAATGGCCTCTTAATAACTTCTTTTCTTGCTAGGTCGGCAGTTTAACTCTCGGGGGGGGTTCGAAGCGTTTCCACCATGTAACCTTTTCCTAAAATGTAACTACTCTTTACATCTATTCTCTTTTAAAGCTACATATTGGGATAGAGAGTGCTTCACCCTCTCGAGCTCCCACTCATATTGTTTTGAGGTGAACTTATTTTCACAACCTATTCTTCCTTAACATAATGTAAATTTATTTCTTTCTAAAGTCACCTCTTTAGTATGGGATTAGCCCTTGCATTTGTGGCCTAGAGCCAGATTAGGTTTTAAAAACAAATGTATTAGGAGTGCAGTTTGCCTCCTCTCAAATTGTTATTTTAGAGGTCATGTAATTTACCTTTTTCATTTAAGACCTCAGTAGGTTGGGTATTTTACCCCTGTGTCTATGTCCTGAGAGGACAACTTGAAGGTGGAGTTTGGTGTGGCCTTTGATTGGCTTAAATTTTGAGAGCAGATTGCTCTTTTGGAACTTGATTTTGTATGCCTCGAGGAGGCTTTTCTGTGTAAAGAGGAGCTAGTGCTCCTGGGCATTATTGGGGTTTTCTACCCCTTTTCTAACCCTTATGTACATGTAAACTCGGGCTAACTGCTCAAGGATTGGAAGTTCGGGGCTCGAAGCCCAAAGCCTGTTAATACTGTTGTTGCTCTTTGTTGCCTTGCTACTCTGTACCTGCCATTCTTGTTATTTCTGAGTTTGAAAAGAAAATATAACCTTGTTAAATTTTAAATTCACTTTACTTTCGTAGCTTGAGACCTGTTCACCACCCCGCACCTTCTTTCACCTCTAACTACCACGGAAAACTCCGTAACAGATAAATAATACGAATGAAAACTCTTCAAACGTTTAACGAGTTCCTATTTTATTATATAATTATATTACTATAGACAAGGAGGATGGACTAAGCATGCAAAGTCATACAAGCCACCACTACCAACTACGTATTCCCATGTTAGGGTCAAGTGTGCAGTTTATTTTGAATAAATAATAATGATAACAATAACGGTTACGGGGGTTTTCGTGATCTCGATAGGGAAGTAAACGTGAGGGCTAAATAGCTGGAAAAATTAAGAACCAAACTTTAAATTTTGAAAATTACGATTACTGAATACTTTATTTTATGTACCGAAGAAAATATCTCGAGAAAACAAAAAGAAGAACAATGATATAGATTTAACAACAGATAACAATCCGTCAAGCTCAGTTAAGTAATCGCCAGGGGAAAAAGGACTCGCGTTCCACCAAAGCCTTTACGTCGAAACAAAGCTAATAAGTCTCAAAAATTTACAAATCTTTGGCATAAATTGTGAGATTAGCTTTTACAAATAAATTCCCCCTAGCAGAGGGAATATAGGACCTTATTTCCTTCAAAAAGGAAGACGCAGAGGCTTCTACAACAAAGTTACCAAGAGGAGAACCGAACCGTCGAATACAAAATTACATATCAGATGGGCCTAGAAATCCGAACCACAATTCACAATTAATATTTTACAGTGATGTAATGGGCCTCGAATTCACATTAGGTTAATGACTTCACGTCAGAACACCTCTATTACATTTAGCAGTATTCTGCTCTTAAATGCTACCCTAAATTCGTTCGGGAGACAGAAAATACAGGCGAGAACCAAAATGAAATTGAGGCACTCCTAGTACAAGGCCCTGTCATACTACGACAAGAAGAGGTCAAGTCCTAAAAGAAGGGAAGAAAATTTAGAATTTGAAAACATAGTCACCAGACAATGAAATGGATAAGGGAAACGAGGATACACACTAGTGCATCCCGGAGTGTTACATTTTCTTATGCTGTTTGTTCGGGGCGTCGACCTATAGAGTTCATTTGCCCCTACTTGCACCATGTGATGTGAACCTGCATGTAATTGGAATGGAGGAAGTGTAGAGTGTTGAATGTGAGGAAAGGGACGTTAAGAACGACACAAACACCCAGTCCCCAGGCCAGGGATATTAATCATTTAGTTTTTAATGCCCTTGTGGTATCAAAAGCACTGTATGGGGTTGAAATATGGGGTATAGAAGTTGATATAAAAGAACTAGATATCATAAGTAACAAATTCTGTAAAATAGTAATGGGCCTAATAGAATGTGCAGCAAATAGTGGAGTGAGAACTATATGTGGAGATATCAGCATCCAAGCAGACATAAGTAAGAAAATAGTAAAATATTGGTTAAGATTAAAAAGAGGAGAGGGGAGGGAAATATTAAATCTAGCCTACCAGCACCAGATGAGACACCTAGATGAGAATTATTGGTTATCGAAAGTAAAAGGTATGCTAGACAAAATAGGAATGGGGCTATATTGGGATAAGGAGATGAACGGTAAAGAAAACAGCTTCATTAAAATATTAACGATTAGAGTAAAGGACATAGAGAAACAGATGATCAGAGCAGAATGTGAAACCAAAAGAACACTAGTAGAATTCTGTGGCATTATCCAATATATGTCAATAAGAAAAAATAGAATCACAAATAGGGAACTAAGAGGTGTGTTGTGGTGGCTTTTGGGTTTATACAAAAATAAGGGAATAAGTGAGAACCATAACGTAAATCAGTGTTTATTCTGTGACGACATAATGGGAGAAGCTCATTTACTGAGAACATGTAAGGGAACGGAGACACTGAGAACTAAATACCTTGGAGATGAATATAAATTAAAAGTAGAAAGAGAGAAAGAATTTTATACAATAACCAAACTGTTAAATAGAGAATGGATCACCCCAGGAAAACTAGCTAATTTTTTCTGTATTCTAAGAAACATGTGGAAGAAAGAAATTAAAATGAGATTAGTAATAACAGAAAGTAATAACAGTACTGGTAAATGATAGTAAATGTAATATACATGAGCACGATGATGACTGTACAACAAGAGATCTCGGTAATACTATAGTTATAAGTTTAGGACTATGTTTCTCTTGTAGATGTTCAGTGTTCATTTATATTAGATATTGTATATTGTTAAGTAACAGATTTAATTCAGCAACATGCTAACAGTAATGAGTTCCTTACAATGAGGTCGTTTGCTGTGTGTTAGCCTGTTTTATTTGCTGTGGGATGGTTAATTAGTTTGTTTTGGCTGCTGTAGTATAGTAGAGTAGGGAGAGGAAGAGAGAGGCTTACCTATCTCAAGCCCAGTGCTGACTCAGCACTTCTGCATGTGCAGATTAGAGTAAAGTGTGATGACAATGAAAGTTACAAGCGCAGCAGAGAGATAATATGATGATTGTACAACAAGAGATCTCGGAAATAGCAGAAATGTATGAGTTAATAAGATTTTAAGAAGTATATAGCATAAGGAAACGAAAAGACACTAGCAATAACCACAAGTATTGTTACTGTTAAACAAGCACGTGCGTCAAATATAGTAATGGTAAGGTACATGGTGGCATTTAAGCATGTAGAGGAACAGATTGATATACCTGTAAAGGTTATTTAAATGCCTGGGAAGGCGCTTTGTGACTTGCCTGAAAAGGTTTCACATAATATGTAGTATCCGCTGGAAAGTGGGTATTCACACTTATTTAATTTACTTCTGCTGTAAAGCACAAATGTGTGCCTTTGTTAGTTTGCCGCAAGGTGAGCAGTTACATTGTTTGATAATGATCTGTTTTTCTCGTTAATTTAAGTGTATATATAAATTAAGGTAAGATACATGTTGTCCTAGACAAGATAGCAATGCTAACGTTTAGGACAAAACAAATTTTATTCAGTACAGTAAACAAATGTAAGAGGAAAATGTTAATTGTTAAGCATGTATCAAATTGAACAAATTGCAATAAAAGAGTTCTCTCTCCCATAATTCCGGAATCCGGAACTAGGGGATGGGCGTACTCCATTCTATTCTATTCTATTCTATTCTATTCTATTAATCATTTAAAATTAAAAACCCCTGACCCAGCCGCGAATCGAACCCGGTGCCTCGGGGTGACAGGCGGACACATTGTCCCCTACACCGCGGGGCGGACCGTCTTATATTATGTCAATAGAAAACTTACACATTTCAAGTCCCAACACAGAGGTGGGGAACCCTACATTTAAAATTGAGAAAACGCATATCGACCTAACGGTTACATGCCAAAGGGGTACCCTGGAATCTCCCTGTTTGCCATTAATAGATAAAGTTCGCATATTTAGGTGATTGTGCCGCTTTACCTTATGCCATTTTACGCGTTCGGCTCCCGAGGAGATTTCTTCTATTAACGTAGTAGTCTGAAAAGTCCCGATGATGACTGACGCTTACAAGTTGAATCTCACAGCTATGTAAAGGGGAGTGGGTAATTTTCCCTAGAAAATGACGTAATTAAATTGTGTTATTGGTGGGAAATGACATCATAAGGCAGATAGCTGAATGGAGCTGAGGTTGATCAGGTTCATTACCGTTCAATCCATTCATATGGTAGAGTTCAGTCTTCGTTAGATTAAACTACTGACAGTTGATGAGCGGCAATTCAAACTCAGGAAGAGGTCGTACTACTGACACAATCATAATATTAATAATTTAATACACGGGTCTTCAAACAAGACACATGACTAACTTTATTAGTTGTACCTATCACTGACTAAACGTTTAGCGCTAATTGAAAAGTTATTTTACTGGTAAACATGGCCCCTGTTTAATACCGGTTTCCATTCGATAATATCAATATCATTTGAGATGGTGGAAATGTTAGCTATTTCAACTCAAGTGCTAGCAGGATTTGTCCGTATTTCATCGCCTGCAGATCTTTTGTCCTTTTCAGCAGTAATCATATCAGCACCACCTGAAGAAGTCTTAACTTCAGAATGTTTTGGCTTTTTAAAAATATTATTAAATTGAAACACTAGAAAAATGTATATTTGTCGCTGACCGCATAGAAATGGGTAAACTTTCTCTTAATATTTCAAGTATTACCTCCCCTACGAACCATGTGACCTTGCCGCGCTGGGGAGGCTTGCGTGTTCCAATGAAGCAGATAGCCGAGCCGCAGGTACAACCATATCGGATGGGTATCTGTTGAGAGACCAGACTAAGGAATGGTTCACCGAAAGGGGGTTAGCAGCCTTTCGGAAGTTGCAAGAGCGGCAGTCTACATGATCGACTGATATGGCCTTGTAATAATACTCAACATGGCTTAGCTATGATGATACTGCTACACGCCTGAAAGCAACGGGAAACTACAGCCGTAACTAACTCGCGAGGACATGCAGCTCTCTCTGTATGAATGATGTACTGATGACGGCTTCCTCCCGGATAAAATATTCTGGAGGTAAACTAGTCCCCCGTTCGGATCTCCGGGTGGGGACTACACAGGAGGGGGCGATCATCAGGAAGATATACTGACATTCTGCGAGTCGGAGCGTTGAACGTTAGAAGTTTGAATCGTTGTGGTGGGTTAGATAATCTGAAAAGGGAGATGGATAGACACAAGTTAGATGTAGTTGGTATAAGTGAAGTACGTTGGCAAGAAGAACAGGATTTTTGGTCAGGCGACTACCGAATTATCATCACGAAATCAAACAGGGGTAATGCAGGAGTTGGTTTAATAAAGAAAAAGAAAAGAGGGCAGCGGGTAAGCAACTACGACCAGCATAGTGAAATAATTATTCTCGTCAAGATAGACACCAAACCAATGCCCACCAAAATAGTGCAGGTCTATATGCCTACTAATTCAGCGGATGATGAGGAAATCGAAAGAATGTATGAAGAGATAGAAGATTTAATACAATATGTAAGAGTTGACGAGAATCTAATTGTGATGAGAGACTGGAATGCAGTGGTAGGCCAAGGAAGAGAAGGTAATACAGTAGGAGAATTTGGATTGGGACAAATGAACGAAAGAGGAACTCAGCTGGTTGAGTTCTGTAGTGATCATAATTTTTTCCTTGTCAATACTTGGTTCAAACACCACAAACGACGGCTGTATACGTGGAGGAGACCTGGAGACACTGGGAGGTATCAAATAGACTTCATAATTATTAGGCAGAGATTCAGAAACCAGGTGTTGGATTGCAAAACTTTCCCAGGAGCAGACGTGGGCTCTGATCACAACTTGTTGGTCATGAAATGCCATCTGAAGTTGAAGAAATTGAAGAAAGGGAAGAATGCAAAAAGATGGGATCTAGACAAGTGGAAAGAAAACAGTGTGAGGGATTGTTTCAAGGAACATGTTGCACAAGGGCTAAATTAAAAGGCTAAAGGAAACACAATAGAGCAAGAGTGGATAGTAATGAAAAATGAAGTCAAAAGTGCTGTTGACGTGATGTTAGGAAGGAAGAAAAATCAACTAAGAATCAGTGGATAACCCAGGACATACTAGACCTGATTGATGAACGACGAAAATACAAGAATGCTGGAAATGAAGAGGGCAGAAAGAATACAGGCGATTAAAGTATGAAGTGAATAGAAAGTGCAAGGGAGCTAAGAAGACTGGTTGAAAAAGAAGTGGAGGGATGTCGAAGGTTGTATGGTCCTGGGAAAGGTAGATGCTGCATACAGGAAAATCAAGGAAACACTTGGAGAAAGGAAATCTATGCGTATGAATATTAAGAGCTCAGATGGAAAGCCACTTCTAGGGAAAGAATACAAAGCAGAAACATGGCGAGAACATATCCAACAGTTGTATTAAGGTAAAGATGTAGATAATTTGGTTCTGGAACAAGAAGGGGCTGTTGATGCTGATGAAATGGGAGACCCAATTTTGATGTCAGAGTTTGACAGAGCTGTGAGAGACCTAAATAGGAACAAGGCACTTGGAATTGATGACATTCCCTCTGAATTACTGACTGCCTTAGGAGAAACCAGCATGGCAAGGTTATTCCATTTAGTGGGTAAGATATACGAGACAGGATAAGTCCCTTCCGATTTTCGGCAGAATGTTGTTATACCTATTCCCAAGAAAGCCGGTGCTGACAGGTGTGAAAACTGCCGCACTATCAGTTTAGTATCTCATGCCTGCAAAATTTGAACACGTATTATTTACAGAAGAATTGAGAAACAAGTTGAAACTGAATTGGGAGAAGATCAATTTGGTTTCAGAAGAATTGTAGGAATACGTGAAGCAATCCTGACTTTACGTCTGATCTTAGGATCGAATAAAGAAGGACAAGCCCACGTACATGGAATTCGTTGATCTAGAAAAGGCATTCGATAATATTGATTGAACCAAGCTACACTGACTGACAGAGCAAATGCAACACCAAGAAGGAGTGGTCAGAACTTTATGCCAATTGCAGGGTAGACTGACGTCACTGAGGTATGCTCATGATGTGAAATGCGCCACTGTGCTGCGCACGTAGCGAACGATAAAACGCCATAATACTAAACGAAGGTAGCCTTAGAGATCCTCCAAGGGATTGAAATATATTTCTGTATACACTCCTTCTGTAGCCAATTTTGTTTTGGACTCACTGCATTTTGTACAATAATCACTGACATACTGCGTTTTGAAGGTTAAATTGTACTATACTGCGTTTTGGATGAATTAGTGTAATCATGGCGACAATGTATTTAGTTTTATTTAGAAATTCACTTAATATTACAAAGCAAGTTGTTTACCTTCTCCTGAGTACAAGTACACTCATGGGTAGATCTCTACAGGTTTAGTCCAGTATCATCTTCTTCACAGGGACATTGTTCATCGTCATCGTCATTTTCTTCTGGCTGCACCACTTGAGTGATTCGTCCTCCGCCCAGTTCTCTCCCCCAAACGTCTCAAGCAACTTCTTTATGTCCTGTTTCTTTCCTTTCGAAATAGAACAAGCGATTGGATGTTCTTGCATTGTACTTTTCAGCACTTTCCCCTTTTTCAACAATGCAGACTTCTCACCGTCACCTATATCAGTTCTGTAATATTGGCGACATTCGATATGAACCTTGGGTTTACCCTTTACCACACTTTTTTCCATGATAATCCTTTTTGTACCGGGCGGTACACCTCCACGCCGCTTATTTAAAATGTGCGCCAATTGAAAACTCCTCTGCTGGAGGAAGTCTGAACTTTATGGATGGTATTAATCTTCTACCTTCTCAGAAGATGTCACTACCTGTAAATTTTGGAGTTTTAGAACTGTGTCATTTTTGATGTGTTTTTGTTTTGCTTGAAGTAAGAAGTGTGAACTTTCTCTTCTAGAGGACATTACTGAAGAATTACAATAGTGCACCCTAGTGCGAAGAAAAAGAACTGTTCCTTGGAGAAAATTTTATTTCAAAAGTTTGTTCTTTGTTAAATTTCTTTCTGTCATTGTTTAAGTTGGCAATATTTACCCCTTTCTTCCCCTTGTTTTGAATGTATCCAATCCCGAATTTCTTCAATTAATTTCTGACCAATCTGGTGTATCTTCCCCCAACTTGAATCTGATGCGGGGTCCTACCCAATAAAATCTTTGTGGGAGGGTGTTTTCTTTCCCCTAACGCCTAGAACTTTCTGCGAGAGTATTTAAACTGCTGATTTTAGGGTCTCCGGGCCACTTCTGTTCCATCTTTTCGTGTGTAAAGTACATAGCAGGAGGCGGGAAGCGCCTCTTTCTTCGGCGGCTGTCATCAACCAGGTAATGGCCAAATAATAACTTCTTTCTTTGCTAGCTCAGCGGTTTAACTCTCGGGGCGGGTTCGAAGCGTTCCACCATGTAACCTTTTCCTAAAATGTAACTACTCTTTTCATCTATTCTCTTGTAAAGCTACATACTGGGATAGAGAGTGCTAACCCTCTCGAGCTCCCACTCATATTGTTTGGAGGTGAACTTATTTTTCTCAACCTATTCTTCGTTAACGTAAAATAAATTGTTTTCTTCTTAAGTCACCTCTGTAGTATGGGATTAGCCCTTGCATCAGTGGCCTAGAGCCAACTTAGGTTTGGAAACAAAGTATATTAGGAGTGCAAGTTCGCCTCCTCTCAAATTGATATTTTAGAGGCCCGGTAATTATTCTTTTCTCTCTTAATAGGCCTCAGTAGGTTGGGTATTTTACCCCTGTGTATATGTCTTTGGAGGACAGCTTAAAGGTAGAGTTAGGAGTGGCCTATGATAGGCTTGTATTTTAAGGTAAAATTACCCTTTCTTGAAAATTGTGTTGTCTGCGCGCCTCAAGGAGGCTTTTTGATGTAATTGGAAGCAAATGTTTCTGGCATGATTGGGGGTTTTCGGCCCCTTTGTTGAATGGTGTATATTGGAAAGTTGGGCTCATTGCTCAAGACTTATGTATCTGACTCTAGAAGCCCCGAAGGGGGTAACGGTGTAAAGTGTACTTTTCAAATTGTGTTTCGGCTACTAAGTACCTGTTCTATTTGTTGTTACTTAATTTTGAAAAGAAAATATAACCTTGTTAAATTTTAAAATTAATTTCACTTTAGTAGCTTGAGACCTATTCACCACCCCGCACCTTCTTTCATGCATAACTACCACAAAGACACGGTAACACTTTTCATCTGTGAAATGCCATCAACTTTTTTCAGGTCCTGTGAAAGACTCTTAACATTCAACAGAGACCAGTTCTGACCCAAAACTTTAACCTCGAATTATATTGGATATTCAGTATGAAGATAGGTCAGGTCTTCCTGCGTGTAGGTACCCAAGTTGCGAACTTGTGAAACAATGAACTTTGTATTCCTTGTGTCAGCAAATACTTCCAAAGCTAGCCAACTAACCCGTGCAGTCTTGCTGATATGTGCATGCTAGGCTAAAATGTAAAAAAAAAAAAAAAAAAAAAAAAAAAAAAAAAAAAAAAAAAAAACCTCGCTATTTCATGCCTCAGCAAAAAATCCTGATGAGTACTTTTCTTGGTACGACTTGACATTAGCAGCCAAAAAGTGCCCCCAACGAGACCCGCTCTAATCTCTCTGTAGGTTAATAATATTAGCTTTACGTCATACTAAATACGTTTTAGATTCGGAATTTAGCCCCGCAGTAGTTCAGATCAATCTCTGTCTTAGAACTTCAAAGATGCTTCCCAATATTACACCCCGCTATGAATAAAACTTTCGTATTACACCTTACACCATATCCCTAGTCCTATTTGTAGCCATCAGCTTCTACCAATCTGAGCACCAAAGTTCCTAGATCATGTCTCATCTCGTCTAGTTAGGTTGAGTTGCAAACTTGAGACTGTAGCGCCCTTGTAAAGTTAAGCCTGGCGTCAAATGGGTGGGTATACCTAGCATTCTTAACCATAATCACGTTGGTATTTGGGTTAAGCTAGCATTCATGAGTCTGTAATGATAAATCCTATAAGCCTAGGGTCAAATCCAGGACATGCGAAGTTATGCTTGGAGTCAAATCCGTGGCTGTAAGGTTACGATTACATTATAATCACGTTAGCAGTTTAGTCAAGATTTTTTTAGTACCGAATTTAAGACTTAGGCCCTTAGGCCTAGGGTCGAACCCTGGGTCTGTCAGGTTAAGCCTGGAGTCGAATCCATAGCTGACAGTTTACGCTTACACTATAATCACGTTAGCAGTTGAGTCAAGATTTTTTAGTATCGAATTAAAGACTTAGGCCCTTAGGCCTAGGTTCGAACCCGGAGTCTCTCAGGTTAAGCCTGGACTCGAATCCGTAGCTGATAGGTTAAGCATACACTATAATCACGTTAGCAGTTGAGTCAAGATTTCTTTGTATCGAATTTAAGACATAGACCCTTAAGCGTAGGGTCGAACCTGGGGTCTGTCAGGTTAAGCCTGGAGTCGAATCCATACCTCATAGTTTAAGCTTACACTGTAATCACGTTAACAGTTGAGTCAAGATTTTTTCAGCCTCTAGACTAGCTTTCTCCATATACGACTTTATATTGCCGCCATCTTGCGCAAGAGCCCCCGAACCGTATCATAAGAGCCTATGTATAGCCACCATCTTGTACAGTAACCTCTGACCCAGGTTCTAAGGGTTAGTCTCATAACATCCTGTGTATAGCCGCCATCGTGTGCATTTGACGTCAAGAAGGGCACCTGGCCCTGAGGTTAGGCTCCTCCATATGGTTAGGTGTGCTCTCTTATGCGATCTCCTTTGCCTTATTACTCGAAATAACGTCTCGAGAATACTCATTCCCCTACTATTCTAGATAGGGTCGGGAAGGGCATCTGGTCGTAAAACTGAATTTAGTCCCCTCCTTGAAGTTAGACTTGCTCTCTTACGTTTGAAAACTAAGGTTAAGGCCCTCCAAGATAGCGTCTGTGAGGTTAAGCATGTATCATAGCAATGACCTTGCGTGAGGTCAATGCGGCGGAGGCATCTCCCGAGGGCCTGTGGTGGCGATGGCGGCCGAACCCCTCTGAAACAGCTAATGCTACTACGTATGTAACGCGCAGGCTTTACTTCGAGCATATTTGTGCGGTATAGTTTGCGCAAAGGCACGGAGGACTGTGCAGCGTCCCCACAGCACGAGTAAACGCGTTGATCATTCGGTAAATGCTGAAGATTATGAGCATTATTTCGGCCATAAAAGTCGCGTTGATCTTCAGCTTTATTTCCGCCAATTGTGTTCCAATGCTGTCTACTTGTGTTTTTCTCTTTACTTTGAGTTGTCTGGGTGGTGAGGGTGTGCTCGGGGTAGGAGATAACACGCCTAGATCAGAAGGTGGACGATCCCGTACAGAATTGCTTGCTGATGATTGTGATGGTGGGCGAGGCTCTGGGGTAGAGTTATTCGTTATTGAATCTGTGTTACTTTTATCCTGAAAAAGAAATATTACTTTATGTTCCAAGGTCACAAGAGGAATGGACACAAATAGTACTAGAATTTGAGAATAGATGGAATTTCCCTCATTGCTTGGCTGGCGTTAATGGTAAACACGTCATGATAGTACCGCCGGCAGAGAGTGGTTCGTATAAAGGATTCCGTAGTATGGTACTGATGGCAGTCGTCAGTGCAAATTATAAATTCATTATCTGTTAATTTGGTGTGAATAGAAGAATTTCCAACGAAGGTGTATTGAACAAACAGTATTTTACAATAAACTGAAAAATAATTCTTTATGTATTCCTGGTACACAACGGCTGAATAATTCAGGTACAATCCTCAACTATGTGTTTGCAGGCGGCGAAGCATTTGCCTTGACTTCAAATTTTGGAGGCCTTTTATCAAGGAGATTTAACAATTGAGCGTAGAATGTTCAATTATCGTTTATCAAGAGCAAGGCGCACTGCAGAAATTGCGTTTGGAATACTGGCATCTAGATTTAGAATTTTTCATGTCAGTATTAATGTGAAACTTGAAAATACTATAATTGTAGTTATGACGTGCTGTGTGCTTCATAACTTTTTAAGGCTACTGGGGTCTAGTGTGGTGAGGAACTTGATTACCTCAAGGTGACCCGAACTTTGCAGCCACGTGTAGTGGAGTGTAACCACCATTAGCCTTAACACTGAGACAAGTGGGGTCTAGTGTGGTGAGGTACTTTATTACTTCGAGGTGATCGAACTTTGCAGCCACGTGTAGTGGAGTGTAACCACCATTAGCCTTAACACTGAGACAAGTGGGGTCTAGTGTGGTGAGATACCTCACTATATCGAGCTGATCCCACTAAGCAGCTTGTAAAAGAGCAGTACCCAGCAACTCCCCAGTAATACCTCCCAACTCCACCAGGTACCTCACCCTATCCATACGGCCCTCTTTTGCTGACAAGAGCAGAGCAGGCACTACCATGACTGTGGCTGCTAATTTCCACATCTATGGCACTCCTTCCAAAGGATAGACAGTCCTCTCGACCCTGATCTTACTCCTCTTATACCAGAGCCCTCACGACAGGCAACTGCCCCCTCTCTGCAGCATGGTTCAATGCAGTGCGTTTCCAATCCACACATGGATTTCCTCCAAGAAGGAACTTCACCACATTGATGTACCCCTGATCAGCTGCCCAATTTAGAGTTTGCTGAAGGATTTCGTGACCTGGTTCGTACTGGGCGACTAGTTCCTGCCACCGTGAACCTTCCTCCCTGTCCCGCCAGTCCCTCCCACTCTGGCGAGAAAGTTTCTCTCTCATCTCGCAAGACAACTCTCGCCACTCAACAATCTTCTCTTTATATGCTCTCTCCACTTACTCTTCTTACATGCTCTCTCTACTTCCGCTTCTCTCATCTTAGATGCCCTTTCCACTTCCTCTTCTCTCTTCTTACATGCTCTCTCGACTTCCTCTTCTTACATGCTCTCTCCACTTCATCTTCTCTCTTCTTAGATGCCCTTTCCACTTCCTCTTCTCTCTTCTTACATGCTCTCTCGACTTCCTCTTCTTACATGCTCTCTCGACCTCCTCTTCACTGTCCTTACAGGCTTTCTGAACTCCCTTTACTTTCTTCTCAAAAGCATCCAACCTTTGTTCTATCACAACCTCCCTCTTTTCAGCACTTCTTCCCACAACCTCAGGCAGTTCTCTGTCTCCTTAAGTCTCGTCTCGAATTCCTCAACCACTCTGGTGTCTTATCTCAGCTGCAACTCCCTCATCTCCACATGTTCCGCCAGTGATCCATAGAGTGCTGCACACAGTTCGCACCGAGTCTGGAACACACAACAACACCACTAATTAACAGACAAACCTCCTAAGAGCCGGGTTACATATGATCAATTTTAGGTACCGTGGCCACCATAAGAATTACGCAAAGAGATACTGATTCACTTACGAAGTGCCACAGACATGGCAACCATATTATAATGTTCCAACTACGTCAGCTGAGTGCCATTGTAGCCAGGTTGTCAACAAACAAAGATTTAAACATTGAATTTATTTGCAGTATAGAGCCCTCAGGTGTCATTATGAATGCAGCACGTTTGATATTAACTCTAAAATACGAACGTTAGCTAGGAGTTACGTCAATACTAACTATTCGTAAAAATTACAATTAAAAAAATACGGTGTTAAAAATTAAGAAATACTTGAATAACTTAAAGTACCGCCAACGTAAGCAGTATCAAGAAGTACAACTGTAGGTCTGATTTGATTGTTCAATCGTTACACAAAACACAGCACAAACAGCGCGGAGACAGTGTCCACAGAAATTGGTCGTCATTCGTCTCAAACGCGGTAGGCACACTTGGAAATCACTTGGGGTTGATTTAGCACTGTTTTCAAGAAAACTCTATACTGTTCACGACGCTACACAGTAAAGCGAAGGGAAATTCATTTAAATCGCAAACAACAAATAATTACTCGCTATTTTACGACTACACTGATGAAACACCACTTTCAAAACAACCGGGATCACTGGCAAACACGTCCAGCAATGCAGCTCTTGGAGCAGCAGGCTGTGTTGATAAACTGTCTCGTAAAATTTGTGACGTGTTATTATACGAGAGTAAAATTACCTCTATAACTCGATGTTGCCCAAGTACCTCATTTAATGTTTACAATGTTATTTGCTTTACGTTCCCCTAATTACTTTTACGGTTTTCGGAGACGCCGAGGTGCCAGCATATTGACCCGCAGAAGATCTTTTGCGTGCCAGTAATTCTACTGACACGAGTCTGATGTATTTTAGCACCTTAAAATACCACCTATCTGAGCCAGGATCGAACCTACCACGTTGGGGTCAGAATGCCAGTGCTAAGCCGTCTGCGCCACTCAGCCCGGCCACTTAATGCTTACATTTAGGATTGTAACGACCTGTTAATTATGTATGATGGATTTTCTGTAGTTTTCTTTATTGTGACAATGATTGATATTCTTCGATGATTTAATTTTAGTTTTAAAGTTATTATCATAATTTTAATTATTAAAATTTACATCATTCTGTTTCGGGTTTCTTAAACTTTGTGTTTGTGGCAGCTCATTTTCTCTATGAAATAGTTCTGTCGTACCATAGACGTGTACAAAATTTCAAATCTTACTGGGAGAGAAACTGGACTCAGCACAGTTGAAATTGTGTACATGTCTAATCTCGAGTCACTTTGGACATTATCCTTTTCATTCCAAGTTGCTGGGGGCTGGGACAGGACTTAACTATCTATTCTACACTATTTTCAATTATATTTACAAGATACCCTTTCCCCTACTGACCCCAGGATTGTTACAGGTGACTTACCCCCACAGTATTATTTCCTAGATGCTATTATGTGTACCAAATATTGCTGAATTAGTTCCTGTGGTTTAGGTAGAAACGTGAAGCAACACTCCTCCTCACGCATGCACAATGCCATACGTTTGTTAATTATATTAAGACGTCAGATTCTAATAACAGAATGCTCACTATGTGCTACCATATAAAGAGAGCAGTTATTATTGTAATTTATCACAAAACATTCGGACTTCCTGAGCATTAAGTTTTGACAGTAGCCTTGAATTTCACCTTTTATGTTCCCTCTGCCAGTAATACCGCAATAACTCAAATATATTGCCAGCGACAAAGGGGTGAAGAGTAAATAGGCTACAACAGATAAGGTAGCCGCTTTGGTCTTAAATTGAGCTCAAACTCTCGTAACTGACTGGTGTGAGAATGAGAAACCGAACAGAATCTTCTCCAGTGCTGACAATAGCTGTCTCCCGAATACTAAAATTAAACATATAATTCTTCATTGTATTATTGGACCCATTCTTTCAAGGTGCCAATAGCGAGGCTCGAACCTACCATCTGTTGAATGCAACAGAGATAAGCTAATGAAAGGATTACTCATGGGAATAATAATGGGGAACATTATTGCAAAAGTTCACAATGGAAATACGAAGATCTAGTAGGTCCTTCTGAAAAGGTTCGAGGTGACCACTTCGTAAGAGTTCCGTAATGTTCATCAATTTATAGTAACAAATGCATTCTTCACGTTGCATTTTCTTGAACTGCACATGTGGAGATAACCAGCCGACACCGAGGATAATACTATATGGAATAACATAGATCTTACCTGGTTAATATAAGATTTTAGAACAGTTTCCTCTCTGTTAGAACACACCACGGGTGCTAGTTTCTGTGATGTCATGCGCAAGTTGTTGGTACAGATAAAACAAGGTTAATGAGACTGATAACATCCACTGGCATCAACAAGAATATAGAGACACATTTAGGGAAGGATGATGAAATAAAAATCAAGTTACAATATGTTATAATCAGTTGCCTCAAGTAAAAAGCCAAATTATCCCCAAAATTGGAAACTGTACAAAGGAATCTGTGAAATATACCAGAAATTGCTGCACTAGGACATCACACATCTGACTCCATTAATAAGACAAAGGAACAGATGACTGAGGAAATTCTCGGAACACTGTAATATAGGCGAAAGCTTAAGAATATTAGCAAAACTGGTTAAAAATCCAACAATAGGGAAATATACAGGAAAATGAAGAAGTCGAAAGAAGACACGGTTAAATCTAAATGTGAAGAGGGAGGTTCTACAGAAGAAATGTACACTTTCCAAGGTACCCAAGGAATACTGGTGTAAACGTGGGGTAAAGTGGAAATAGTGGGGAAAACTTCTATACTGTGTGTAAAAAGCTCTGGAAATGGACGTAAACGTTACGCAAATGCATATTAATAATTTACGGTGATTTTATCTTAACCCTATTACACTACTTACCTCAAATAATGGTCGAGTGGATATTAAATATTTGACACTACACTACTTTTGTAATTCCGCTCATCCAATGACCACCAGGACGTAGTTACAACATTATGTAATACAGTATATTATTTTAATCCAGGTATATTTCTTAGAAAACCAACAAAATTATATATCATGCAATACATTTTCTCTCTTGATGTATTTTAATGACTATTCTTGTATCTAATTACATCATTAACACATATTTATTCCCAATGGGAAACTACACAAACAGTACTTCATAACGAAATAGACCAGAATCGATTTCTGTTTACACTTGTTATCTCTAATGTACTCTATTTGTTCTTTAAGTTCATAAAGGTTCTGAAAATTATTTTTACACCGCTCTACAAATATCTACGTAAAGTGTCCACTGTTGCCTCAGTACTGGTAGATATCACTTCACTGTGCTCTTCTTCTTCTTAGTACGCAACTAACTCTCCAACACTTCTTTCCTCTGCAGTTATCACAGAATCATCCACCCAAAAGACAGTCCTGGGCAGCGCAGTTTGACTGCAACATTCTCCTTACATCAGGAAGCAGGCCTCTTTCTTTCACTAGCAGGCAAGAGTTGAAATTTTAGTCTCCTTCACAACTTTGCAAGACTTTTGAATGAACTTGAGCCCATACAAGGTTGAAACATACAATGATAAGGAATAAAATACACTGCAGCAGGTACTTCCTATGGAATGACTAAAAGGCGTGTATAATACCTACATCCATAGGCTGCAGCTTGTGTGTGCAGTTAACAGGCAGAAATTCTAACTGCACGTTCCTCAAACTAACATCCACAAGATTTGCAGGACCATTATCGATGAAAAGAAGAGTCCTCCTATTTTGCGTACCCATTTTTGAATCGAGAGCAGCTAACTGCTCTTGAAAAGATCTGAGGTCATGAAAACTTTATAACTGGCATCGTAGGCAGTTGTTAATGATCGCACACTCATGAAGCAACGTGGCTTCTTCGATTTCCCTATGAAATAGAGGTGGAGTCTCACAACATCACTGTCAGACTCCCACCACGGTATTTATCCCCTTTGAATGGCAAAGACTTGCTGGGCAACACACACCCCAATTGCGTTGAAATTACAATTGTTCCTAGGATCGTACTTGTTGGTCAGCTCCTGCAATCTTATATCGATTTCCTCTTCCACGGTTTCATCACAACTGTGTTTTTTCCTCAGCCATTGGATGCGGTGAAATGTTCAAAGCCAAGCATTTTCGCCACTTTACGCTCATTTTCCGAATCTTGCCTTTCCGTCCACCATAATGGCGTCAACTTTTCGTCCACATGACGTACACCGGATGACTGGCTATGGTGTCTGTTTTCTGTCCACGCTAATTTCACATGGACCGCACGCCCAAAAACACATCCTTAATAATATAACTGAATCATGACTTGTTAAAAGGGCTTAAGTCCAGTTCTTAGCGATTTTGAGTTAAGTATCAATACAAGGTCTTACCGACTTCAATACACAATGTTATGTTAAAACAATTTTAGTCCTGGAATCCTGCAGCATAATACTGAAAATGCTTTTGTGTGATCGAGTGTTAATAGGATTTAAGAGAACAACAAAATCACTGGGAACCATGAAAAAATTCTGTCCCACATTCTGAGAAGATAAGCTCCAAACAGACACAGTACATGGAGTTAAAATACTCTGCAGATATCAAAGGTTGTGTAGTTACTTCTCCATACATCAGCATTCCTGTTCGTCATACTTTCAGATTTGTACAGCCAGGAGTACAGGCAATAGGTCTTGCAAAGACTTTACCATACTACAGGGTATTGTTTCTATCAACACAAAAAACTTGTGGATATTCAACAGGTGCTGCCGTACATTCCATGAAGTGCAGAAGAAGACACATTTTACCAGGAGACTCTGCGGTGGAACAGTGAAGACAGAGGGGGTGATGTTAGTGAGGAATTGCCACACTCATGACTTCTCAAGTATTCAGCCTTTGATTTCTTAATACCCTCCAAATTAAACATTCTACACGAACCTAGTAAGTAAACTTTGCCATTTGTAACATGTCTGCAAAAAGTGTGTCTGTCACTTCAGTGATATTAATATTAAAAACAGGCGTAATGAAACTATTTACATGTGTATGGATTCAAACTATGTCATATACTAACAATATTCAAGAATGAATTGTTAAAAGGACTTAAGTCCATCTACTTTAAACACATTAATCTTTATGTTAAATTGAATTAGAAGTAAAGAACTTAGATCCTACATGTTATACATTACAGGATGAATAATGAGAATAGTGCAATTTACTCGTACAAGAACAAAATTAATCGCTTGATGAACAACGTTTTTATGTCTCTTAAAATTAGGTTCTATGGACTTACGCCCTTTTAACAAGTCATGATTCAATTTTTTAAAAAATAATTTGTTGGGTAGACAACCCGCTCCTATGAGGTGTTCTGCTTAAATTTGTCGAGTAGGCCACCGCTCATCAGAGTTGTCATGCGGTTTGCATGGCTTCCCCTGATATTATTAACCTGCTAGTTTCACCATTGGGTTGTAACACGTATGCTGTATGGTCATCATGCCGTGGTTGTTCGAAGCGTTACAGGTTAGTTGCAATGCCATTTTACTTGATTCACTCCGTCTCGAACAGCCTGACGTGGTGTAAATTGCGGCAAGCATAAAATTTCGAAAACGTAATTTTGAGAACTTTAGTACACAGCGAGCTTGGGGACACACAGGGGACCAACAAGAATATATTGTAAACGACGGGAAAACTTAAAATGCGGGGCAGTAAAATCAGGGCAATACTGTAATTACTTTAACTTTCATGAAAGTGTTAAGGAGGTAGCTGGAATATACTGACCTAACCCCAACCCAGGAGGCTGGATGAGGGGGAAGAAGGTCTAGGGAGAGGGTTGATGTAAGTCATGACGCGGTATATGACATCAATTCTGAATCTGGCCCTTGGCAAGGAAGGAAAGTCCACCAGGGAAAGTTGGAGTCCTTGTGGGAATTTCCAAGCAGCTGGGTAACAAAAACTTAAGCATCATCATACAACTGTGTGATGTTATTTAAAACAATGCCAGAACAATTAGCGTAATGAGCAATGCTCGATTACTTTGAGAAGAAAAGGATCATAAACCAGTATGTGCCGCAGACTTTCCCCATCAGGCTATTACTTGTACAAGATATATTGATACAGCGATATTTTATTTACCACAAAGAAAGGCCCAGGATTTGGTTCTATGCCTCCTATGGGCAATAATGTTAAATTATGGCGTAGCGGCCTCTAGGCAGTTCCTTGCCAGAGAGTAACTTCACAGCAGAGTGACTCAACCTGTAACACAAACAAGGTAACGTACAGGAAACAGTAGTATACTGACTCCAGAAATACCGTAACAAAATTCTAGCCTGCGGCTTTTGTGCAAAGAATATCCATAATGAGAAAGCTGTATACATTAATAGTAATTACCCACCGAAGATACATGCTTGTTTCACTCTACCATGTAATATTGAAACAACTGTAAGCTCAGTCAAGGAAGAGAACAGATACTTCTCCGTCCGGGTCAACTTGGAGGACATGTCGGAGAAACAGGTTTAACTCTTTCACATTGATATCTATGTAAATTTTATCACAGCCATTACGTAAGATACCCCGCTAAGTCTTAAACTTATTACAGTATTATAAGTTCAAATTCATAGTTCACGGTGTAGGTTACGTACTTCAACAGCTGAGTGGTCCTGAGCTCGGAATACAAGTTGATACAGAATAGGTGTGCAAACATCAACAACATTCTGAGTTGTAGCTCCCCCTGTGAAAAGCCACTGCAGTGAGCTCAGAGTTTTATCAACGGCATTCTGTGAGCAAGAATTCCCGGACCACGGTATCTTTACATCGGTCTGTTTCCACATCAGCTTTGCTGCATGGGAGTGAAAGCTGGGTGGATCTGGAGTATATTATTTATGAATTATAAGTGACAGACCTGATAGTAGTGATAATGACTGCTGGTGCAAACAGGTGAGAACAATGACAGGGCCATGAGGAATGAATTTGTGCAATGAAGCTGCAGATTTCATATGGCTTTGGTGGTGGGGTCATGTGAAGCGAATGGCGGAGAATAATGTTCACTGCCATAGAGGGTAAGAGAAGGAGAGGGAGGACCAATACGTCAATGGTTAGACTCAGTTCTTAATGAGTTTATGATTAAAGGTGTGAAACTAATTGTGCCACAGAAGCTTGCAGACTGAACGCAGAAGACGTGATGATTGTAAATTAATAAGTACTTATAAAGGTAATAAGAACACACAGTCCTCGAGTATTTGACAGTAATTTGTGTTTGTATCAAGCCTGTCCATATTCCAACTACACTTACTTTATACCTCCTTCCAAGATGCGCACACCACGAGCTACAGGAAAATATGGCCGATACACAGCTTGGTCACGTGTCACAGTTTATCGCTTCTCTCACAGTACAAGTGGACCAGTCTCAGTCCTTTGGAGAAAACTTCAGCAGAAAAGAACTAACAAATTCATTTTGGCATTAAACAAACAACACTGAAATTACAAACAAGCCATGAACATCAAAACTTGTCATTGTAATATGAAAGGTGACCACGATGTATCATTCCCCCAAAATACTCTCATGATTTTAGAAATTACCTTTATTTCGCCGCCGGCATTGCTGCTACTTCCTCGCCGTACAGCAGCTCATTCCCCTCACTTCTCCAACCTGGTGATCTCTACGTACCGGGCGAGTTCTCCGAGCGGTTAGGGGCGGCTGTGAGCTTGCATCCGGGATATAGTGGGTTCGAATCCCACTGTCGGCAGCCCTGAAGATGGTTTTCCGTGGTTTCCCATTTTCACACCAGGCAAATGCTGGGGCTGTACCTTAATTAAGGCCACGGCCGCTTCTTTCAACTCCTAGGCGTTTCCTATCCCATCGTCGCCATAAGACCTATCTGTGTCGTGGCGATGTAAAGCCAATAGTACAAGAAAGAGATCTACACGTTTCTATAACGTCAGCCGTCTGCAATCATCTTACGACCTGTTTTCTTGGTCATCCTATACTCGTCCTATAAGTGATCAGCCCTCCGCTTCTACAAATCAGTTCAGTTCTGACAGCGGTGTGGCCCTGCCTTCGGTGTATTTATGCACCGACTTGTTCAACACAGCATGGGTGAGCTTGTTGTGAGCATTAACGCTTTACTGCATACTGTTGCCCTCAGGCAACATACAACTTTTCACCTGTATAAATGGACAAATATTGTAGACAGAGGTCGTTTTACGGCACACCTTCAACTGTACAATCAATTAAACACATATCCCAATTTTAGAAATTGTTAGATTATCTTATATTAATATATTTAGTTTTTTTATATTTTTTCTCTACAGGGTTGACTGTACTATTCAATAACAGGTGAATTTAATTCTACATCATTTCACCCATTAAATGATGAGGGATGAATTATGTTGAAGAGAATATTAGTGTTGGTCATGATAGCAATTTTAGGAGGTTGTATATATATTTTTTTATTTACATAAGACAAAACAACCAAAGGTACTCCTTCCACCCCGTCAACATCGACGCGAACCAACCAACGTTTATTTTACGTGGGCCCTCCCCATCACATTACCACAAGCTTCAGGAGTACCTCTGGCTCAACCTCAAAGACTTTACCGACCTACGGTTCTGCAAGCTGTACTTGCGCCTTGCAGTACGTACCCATGGCCAGTAGGTAGTAACGTTCGGTCTTTGAATGTTAAAAGCTTAGCGTAAAATCGTGAAAATTCGTATATATATTCAACTATGGCAATCCACATCACATATGAGTGTTAAGCTATTAGCCCCAGTTAAGAATTGCCGGTACATCTAATACACTGAACGTATGTTGAACATTAAAGCTTGAAATTTTCTTCACCAAACGAAAACGAAAAATAATTCATGCAGTAGAGGGTTACGTCCTCACAAGCCATCCGCCTTTCGAAAGTAAGGCTTGTTATTTACATTCATTTCAGCAGCTCTGTCAGCCAATCATCTACGAATGTTTATTACGCTATCTCGTTATTTATTAACTTAACCAAGAAGCATAGTGATGACAGGTGGTTAACAAGATTTGCATTATTTTGGTGCGTGTGGACATGTGAACTTTTCCTTTACCTTACGCTGTTTTCTTCTCCACGGGGCAGTTGCTTCGATTAATGTACCTGCCTTTAATGTGGTTCGCTACTTCTTGCAATAATTATCTTCGAATAATATTGGTCAAAACAGACTGAATTCATTCACTGTTTGTTCAATTCATACGGAGGAAACTGGTGAAAGGTCCAACTTCAACAACAGTGTCATTGAAATGTTTGCCAGTCAGAAAAATAGGCGTGCTCAACCGCTGTATAAGTAATGTACGAAGTTTGTATCTGAGTTTTGTAACAATCGTCTGATCTTGACGAACTAATTGTAAATTGAGTGTTATACCCAAGAATAGATTACACACAAACTTAGTCACATATTAAATCATTATGTTTTGCTTACAGGTGGAATCATTGATATTGACAGTGCTCTATTAACTTTGACAAAACCTCCTTCATTACACTGAGGCTTTTAACCTTCAGAACAAGCATCAAGAATTGTCTGCACGCATTTGAAACAATGTTTATGAATAAAATCAAGTGTACACGCAAGAAAAGAAAATACATTTTATCAAACTACCGTTCTGGATAAACTGAATTTACTTTCAGAATTCACAATCATTTAATATAAATTTTGAAATGATGCATGAAAAATGATCATATGATTTTAACATTTTTAATGACGACACCAACTCAGTATGTTAATTAGGCCTACTTTCTACGGAGTCCTTTCAGTTATCCTGCTAAGTCTTAAACCTGTTACATGTTATAAAATTTATATTAATAATAATAGTTCATGGTGTAGGTTACTGTAGTCACTTCCTAGTTTGTGAATCAGGGACAACAGTTGAATGACCTGGTAAATGTAACTGAGACTCTGGATACCAGTTGCCACAGAATAGAAGTGGACATCTCGAGCAAACTCTGAGTCAAGGCCATGCTGCAAGCAGCTCGCAGTTGTGAGAAAGCGTTCTTGGCCCAAAGTATCTCTGCATCGGATTGTTTCCAGAGAGACTTTGCTGCAAGGGAGTGAAATTGTTGGAAGTGGGATATCTTATTCATGAGTTTTAAGTAATAGACATGAAAAGAGTGAAAATGATTGCTGGTACAAACAGGTGGGGACAATGGCAGGAGGTTATTCAGAATGAAGGGAGATAAAAGCAAAGTTATGAATGAACTCATTCGATAAATGTGTAAACCTGTGCATTTTTGGAGAATAATGGACTCATCCATAGAGGGTAAGAGAAGTAGCAGACCAAGACGACGATGGTTAGACTCAGTTTCAACAGCGAAAGCAGAGCGAAGTTAAGAAGAGTCAATAATTATCTTCGAATAATATTGGTCAAAACAGACTGAATTCATTCACTGTTTGTTCAATTCATACGGAGGAAACTGGTGAAAGGTCCAACTTCAACAACAGTGTCATTGAAATTGTCACCGAGGTGTCATATTTAATCGCCTTCTTCCCCCCCCCTAACGTTTTTGGACCTGGGGTAATCCCTGTGGAAATTAGTATCTTACTACAAGTTTCTGTGTATTCAGTTCGCTGAATTTCTTATTTCCTTCTAGTTTTATGATTCTCTACCACCTTATGGTAACGGTCTGGTCTGTGTAACGACCTGATCTAAAGGGCTCCTTGTACTTACTGACATCTGTGCCGAGAACTGGTACTACGATGCTCAGCTCCTTGACCAATGAGAGCTCATCTTGGACAGAGAGCGTTAGCTTGTTGGAGCTCGCTCGAAGCGAGAGAGTCATTCTTGTGGTGGCGTCTGGTTGGTGATGGACGCGTGTAGTAGGTGCCTCGTGATGATGAAGATTTTACTTGGAACTATGGAGAACGGCTGAATACTACGTGTGTGAGGGCTCTCCTCCTAGCCCTCAACATGAGGTGATACCTCATTCATGGTGAAAACGTCCACAGACTGTATGTATTTGATTTAAGTCTATCTATCTGCGTTTGGGAACCAGAGTCTTAAATGGCGACGCGGAGTGGCTTCAAGCTCCTGTTCTATTTTCGATATTGTTGAAACCCCAAAAAGAAAAACTGTTCGGAAGTGTTAGACGTGTCTTGGACTCTAATGGTTAAAATTTGTTCACTCTCGGCTAAATTTTAATGATATGTTTTCAAAAAAAAAAAAAAAGAAACTTGGGTAGTATGTCCTTTTAAAAGCATATTCATTTAACCACGTGCTATTATGGTGATGTAAACTTGTAACGTTGTTCTGGACGTATGGTAAATTTCATTCTAAATTGTTCAAGAGGAAAAAGGAATATGATATAATACCAATTTTTACTCTGCTGTTAAGCTCATCATTATTGGGTCTAACTTGAACTACTTAGCCTTAACCAAGAACCGGTTTGTTTATTTAATTTCTGGGGTCCGGTTTTATTTTTTTTTCCTTCTGTCTTTGTCCGTACTACCTAAATAGTTACCTTTTTTGCCTCGTTCCTAGTTTCCTTTCGGTGTGTATCTTTGATTTTGCATTGTTTGAGCGTGGGCCTGTTTCCATGACAACGTATGTTGTACGGTAATTGTTAACGTAAACATGTTCTGTTGATGAAGGATTTTGGTTCCTTGTTTGCCTTTCTGGGCTTCATTACCTGCGTTTCCTTTCTATTTTATTGAATGTTTGGTGCTTCCCCTTTTCTGTACCTTTGTTTTGAATTTTCCTAATTCAATTTACAATTTTTAACTTCTCCCTGTCCGTAGTGTTTAAGGTGAATTTTCTTTCTGGGTTCCTGGTAAGACCTGTTCTTGACTAGGACTAGGTGGTTCATGTGGTTTTTATTAGTTTAAGGCTGTTTCTTTATTTTTAGCTGATACCCTTTTCATTATTACATTACTTCTAGTATAGTGGGGCCCCCTAATATCTTTTAAATATGATTAATTTATTTTCTCGGTAATAATTTTATTTCATGTTGATTACTAGTCTTTCCATTTTATTACGTGGGCGTTTTCTTATTACTAATTGGAAGGTTTAACTTTTCTCTAATAAAATTCTACTTACCCTTACATCAAAACATTGGTGTTGTTCTTTCAAGTGAATTACTCATCTGATACTGGATTTTAATTTTACATGGTTTGATGTGTCACCTACTTCTTATTGTGGTAAGTAGTTTACTGATTTTAAGGTTACGTTCTGTGGGTGGCTAGTTGCGCTTCCTGTCCTAATTTTGTCTATTGTGACTCTTGTGTGTTCTATTTTATTGCTGGCCTTACCGTAGTGTTTCTGTGTTTGACTACGTTCGGGTCAGTATTGTGGTAGCTGAGCTGTGTTCCTTTGATTCATGGACCTGTGGCTCGTACCTACCCGAAGGTTATTTGCATCCTCACTTGACTTTGTTTTACCTAGTATCAGATGGTAATTAATTGAAGGAAGTACATAGTGTTAACCTGACGTAATATACTTTTGTAAAAGAATTGCAACCATCTTATTCCATCCTTGATTTATTTTGTTTCATATTGTCTTTCGTCATGGCCCGACCTGTTATTCACACTCACCACCTTCGCAAGTCGGAGTTGCAGTATGAGCTTGCGATCCGAGGTTTGGAACCAGTGGGTACTGTCTCTGAGTGTGCCGTCTTACTTTCAGCTCATCTCCAGGTGCCTCTTAACCTATCTAAATTAGATATCTCGAAGATTGGTGAGTTTTTACATGTAATTAATTCTTCCTTAAATGAAATTTCTATAATTCTTAAAGAATTTACTGAAACGCCACCTACGAAGTCTCAGATTAGTAGACTCAAGGCTAGAGTGTACCACCACTCGGGGCGTATCCAAGATCTTCTTACTTTGAAACCTGAGGGGGAATTCATTAGCGAATGCACCCGACTTTTGACATTAGCGTCCAGTATTTCTACTGAACTTGATTTAATAATTGCAAGTAGAGAAATGGAGAACTTGTCGGTTACGGATAGGACTAATCCTCCTTATAATAATGAAAGTGTAATTCAAAATTTATCTCCTCCTATTCAAGGTGCATGCTGCGTAACTTCTCCTGTCCTTGAGTCTATTTTATCACGGTTAAGTGGTACATCGCATAATTCCTTGAAAGAGCTGTTTCACGGTGTGAAGAATTTCTCCGTAAACTCAATTGAGGAGTGCCTTAGATTTTTAAGGTTCCTTGTAGAATTGCAGGAATCCGCTAGTGTATACTCTGTTGATGAGGTAGGCATGTATAGGGCCTTATTTTCCCATTGCGAAGGTATTCTAAAAAAGGAAATTTCCGAGGCTATCTCTCAGAGGTGTAAAATTGATGAATTTCATGAAACAATTCTTAACAAATTTATCCCCTCCTTAGCCCTTCAGAGTCTCATCCCTCAGTATTGTTTTCGAACTCAGTACCTTCACGAAAATTTGCTAACGTACATTGTTGATGTAAAGTTCTATTGTAAAGTGTTTCGAATTTTGGTTCCTGAGGAAGAAATGGTAACTCGCATATTAAAAGGTATATCTCCTGCTTATCGATCTTACCTTTCCCTTGTAAAATGTCCTACTAATTTCATTGAACTCGAGACTGCGTGTACCTTCGCTGAGGATGTAAAGCACGGAGACGCCTCCAGGCCTGCCCACCTTCCCCCTCCTCTTACCAATTCTAACTGTACTGGTTATGCTAATGTACCTTGTAACTTGAAAACAAAAAAATGTTTTGTGTGTGGTTCTACGGAACATCTAAAGAATTCCTGCCCGTCTAAGAGTAATGGACGTGATGTTTGTTGTTATCTTTGTGGCTCTAAGCAGCACACTAAAAATGTTTGCCCAAATTCATTTCAAAGACGCCATAAATGACTAGAACCTAAAAACCGGTCTCGAATGTTTCAACCTTTTAAGAATGTAAGGGACTCTGATGCGGTTGTTTGTCCTCGTAACTGTAACAGAATTTGTGGAAATGTTGTCTCTGTAGGAACCTTCACCAGTGTAGAAGTGAATAATGAACCATTGATGGCTTTGATTGACTCTGGGAGCGTTGTAAATTTAATTAATTCTGATTGGTATTCCAATATGAAATATGCTTGTAAGTTACCGTCCTTACAACCTTCTGATGTAAAGTGTGTTACTGCTAATGGTAATTATGTAGAAATTCTAGGGACTGCTAGGGTGAAATTGAGAATTGGAAATTTCACCTGGAAAGTGTCCTGCCTGGTGGTTCCTAATCTTTCGTGTAATTTGATTCTAGGAACTGGGTTTTTGTCCAAAACTGGACTTGTTCTCGACCTTCAAGACAGGAAATTTTTCTTTAAGTTTTCCCCTGCTAATAAATTTAACTTGTCTGATGGCTCTATGGGTACTTTAAATGCGAATTGTGTTTCTGAGTCAGTCCCTGATGAAATTAGCAATGTTAAGGAATTAAAACTTAATCATTTGAGTAAGGAACAAGCTGATGAAATTCGTGCACTTTGCAGCGAATTCCCTGAAGTGTTCACCAGTAAACTAGGGGTAACTGATGTTATGGAATATGATATTGAACTAACTGATACCAAACCTGTGAGATCCCCTCCATATAGACTCTCTCCTCCACGTATGCTGGAATTGAAAAAGATTATTGAAAAACTTCTAGCGGAAGGGGTTATACGACCTTCTAGCTCCCCATATGCCTCTCCTGTTTTCCTTGTTCCCAAGTCCACTGGGGGCTTTCGGGCTGTTTTGGACTATAGAAAATTAAACCAGAAGGTGGTCCTTCAGTCTATCCCGTTACCTGATCTGCACACTTGCTTTGGGTGGTTTTCTGGGGCAAAGTTTTTTACAGTACTGGACCTTAACCAGGCCTACTATCAAATTCCTTTATCCAAGAGGTCCATTCCACTAACTGCCTTCATCACTGACTGGAATTTGTATGAATTTGTCAGATTGCCTTTCGGTTTGAACTCTGGTGCTGGAATGTTGACACGTTTGCTGGATACTATCTTCTCTGACATTAAATTTAAATGTGTTTTTCATTATCTCGATGATTGCGTTGTCTATTCTAAAACCTTTGAAGAACATGTGATTCATGTACGGGAAGTCCTTGAGCGCATGAGGAAAGCTGGCTTGACTGTTAAGCTTTCTAAGGTAACCTTCGCCCAGCCAAGTATGTCTTTTCTTGGACATATTGTGTCTTCGAGTGGAATCTCAGTTGATCAATCCAGGACCCAAGCAATTCGTGATTTTAAACCTCCTAAAGATGTCAAAGGCATTGCCCGTTTTGTGGGAATGGTTAACTTTTTCAGGAAGTTTATTCCTAACTTCGCTGAGGTTGCTGCTCCTCTCAACCATTTAAGACGAAAAGATGTTAAGTTTGTCTGGGGTCCTCTCCAACAAGCAGCTTTTGAGAAATTGAAGTTCGCCCTCTCGAACGCCCCTGTTTTGGCAATTCCTGACTTTTCTAAACGCTTCATTGTTCAGACCGACGCATCTGGAAGAGCTATTGCCGGAGTACTCCTGCAAGAGTACGAGGATGGTCGTAGACCTGTTGCGTATGCCTCCAGAACCCTCAATGATCTTGAGAGCAAATACTCGATTTATGAGTTGGAATGTCTTGCTGTCCTATTTGCTCTCGAAAAATTTCGGCCCTTTGTCGAACATGTAAATTTTGACCTGGAGACGGATAATCAGGCGTTGTCGTGGGTTTTGAACCGACCCAAAAGAACTGGGAGAATCACCCGTTGGGCTCTTAGGATTTCTGCCTTCAATTTTCAAGTCAAACATATTAGGGGTACAGATAATGTCATCGCTGATAGTCTCAGCAGAATGTTTGATGGGGAACCTTGTCCGGAGATAAAATCTAATGTTGAAAATTTTGATGATGGTAACGTGATTAAAGTCAATGCCATTCTTTCTGAGCTACCTTTGCTTTACCATGAAATCGAAGATCTCCAGAAATCTGACTCTGAATTGAATGAAATCATAAACAAAATTGGTAATGGGACTCTTGTAAAACCTTATTCTCTTGTCAAAGGTGTTCTATGTTGTAAGGGACGAGGAGACCATTGTTTCAAAATTGTTGTTCCCAAGGTACTGGTACCTGTCATCTTCAAGTATTACCACCATTGTCCCATTGGAGGTCATCTAGGAATGTTCAAAACTAGGCAGAAAATTAGGGAATTTTTCATCTGGAAAAGAATGGACAGTGACATCAGAAGCATGATTAATACTTGCAAGGTTTGTGCCATAAGTAAACCCTGTCTAAACAACCGTGTGGGTTTGTTGTCGTCCTCACAAGCTTCACGCCCCATGGAACGTCTGTTCATCGACTATGTGGGACCAATGGTTCGATCTTCTTTGGGGAACACGCACATTTTCGTGTGTGTCGATGCGTTCTCACGGTTCACTTGGCTTATTCCAACTAGGTCTACCACTTCTCGGTCCACTATTAACTGTCTAAATTATATCTTTGCTTCTTTTGGTCCTCCTAAGTTCCTTGTCTCTGATAACGCTAGTGGGTTTACTAGTCATCTGTTCAAAAAATACCTTTTCGAGTTGAGCATCTCTCATGTCACTACTACCCCATATTATCCTAATCCATCCTATGCTGAGAGGGTAAATAGGAATTTGAAGTCCGCATTGATAGCCTACCATCATCATAACCAGGCTAAGTGGGATTCCTGTTTACATTGGCTAGCTCATGCATTTAACTCTGCCATTCATGAGTCTCATGGGAAAAAAACCCATGTCCCTTATGTTTTCCTACACTCCATACTCCCCAATGTCAAATGTACTAGGCATCGATGACCTTTTGCCTGATCTATCTAAATCTCTCGATGTCCAGAAGATTTGGGACGAAGCAAAGAAAAATCTGTCTGTTTCATATGAGAAGACCAAGAAAAGGTACAATTTAGGTAGGAAAACAACTAAGGTAAAGGTTGGTGATACAGTCTTCATAAAATGCTACCCAGTCAGTAAAGCTGTTAATAAGTTTTCCGCCAAACTGGCACCCAGGTATCAAGGTCCTTGCACCGTGTTGCAATTTCTGTCCCCGGTATCAATGTTAGTGAGTGATCCGGTTGCAAAAAGGATTAGGAGAGTCCACCTGTCACAAGTTAAACCTGGTTAATGTACAGTACTGGTTCCTGATTTTCTTCCTTTGGGTTTCTACTTTATGAAGTTCTAAGGTATTGAAAGAGACATACAGCTGAGAACTACATTTCTGTGAGCTAATTAAAAGTAAAATATCATCTTTCTGTTTAAGTGTAATTTAATTCTACATGGAGTTTTCATTGTGGTACATGGTTCTATGATTTTTAAAGCTAGGTTTGTTATGTTTCTATTTGTCTTAGTTCTGGTATTGTTTCTGGTGTGAACATTGTGGTTTGGTGGTGTGTGGTATCTGTCACATGACTGTTTCTTGGGGGCCTCTTACCAATTATATTTCTGACCTGTACTCCTTATATCTTATCTTCTCTGGGTTTTAAATTTTTAAATATCATACCAAATCTGCTTTGGGTGTGGGTAGGACTGGATAACGGATACTCGGAGACTTCCTTCGGTCTTCTTGCTGCTCACACTTGGGGATAGCAAAAGTTTTATGATCGTGTCCTGTTGATATGTATTTATCCTCCTGTCCAGGGTGTCCATTTGGTAGCCTTCTGGACTATTGGTTGCTCGTTTTAATCTCGTCACCTGGGTGATTGTTATAAAATATAGTTAAAAAAAGTTGGTTGAGTTTTAACTGTCTGGGGGTTAATTTAATCATGGAATAGTTTCTGTTCATATCTTTGTCTTGTTTCTGGTTTGGGTGATCTTATCCATATTTATCTCTTGGAAATTAGTCTTACTCTGTTTCTTCATCCATCCCTTGTAGCAAGGTTTATTTGGAAAATTAGCTTTAAAATCTTATTCTGAATTTTATTTATGGCCTATTATCGATTTTCTATGATAACTATCCCTGAGTATCCTTTGATTAAGCTTCGAAAATTAACCCTTCTACTTGCTGCTGATCAGTCGCTGCACTAAGTTAGGTTTGGTCATATCCTTTGAGGGGGTTGTTAGTCGTGGGGTGATCTGTTAACCTGTGTCGGGGTTGGTAGACCATTTGCTTCGTGCATGGATCTTGGATCTTTATGGTTTCTCCATCTCTAGCAGCTGGTTTCTGGGCCTCTTCATGTCTAATGCTACGTTGCCCTCTGGTAATTATTCTAAGTACTGACAGTAGTACCTCTATTGTAAGTAATCTCAATTTTTTCTTTACTTAACTTATGGTTTTCCTTATGTTGAAAATTTAATCTCATTGTTTTTTTGAAATTTTGTTCTGTTTTAAAACTTCCTTGTTACTTTTAGTAGTGGAAGTTTGTCCTCTATGGTATTCACGGGTCTTGTGACATTTTATTCCGCGCATAACTATCATCACTATGATACTGAAGTTTTTTTTGAATTGTTGATCTTACCGTTCTGGGGGAGTTGTGGTGTGTATGTAGGGCTGTTGACTGTAACCATCTTCCATCTATTGATATTATGTTGAGTAGTGTAGTCAAGGCATGGACTTGAATCCTGAGAAGTTATCTTCTTTTACCTAAGTGGTAGGTTTGCTAGTCCTGAATTTGGCGGTGGTGTGGTATTGCACCATGTTTGGTTAAGATGCTGTGTGGCATGTGGTTGTAAAGTGACCCTGTTGTGTTGACTCTTGGTGCTGGTTACCGGTGCTTCTGTGGGATTTCTGTGAGGCAATGTTTCTTGTATTATTGCACTCTGGTGGGTGTTTAAGCACCTTTCTTGAACCATTGTGTCTGTAGGAAGATGGGAATTAATAATGTAGATTGTGTCTACCACTCGTGTAGTATGTTATGGACTTGGTGAGTGAAAATTGAGGTTGCCCGCATAACCTGTTGTTCTGATGTCTTCCTTGTTTCCATCTATGATATTTGTGAAACTCAATTTTCTTAAACCTACCTTCTATGGTTATTTTCCCTTCAGATATTTTGCTAACATTAGTAGATATTGTTGATTTACCTGCTTTCCGTTCTGCGTTCAGGATAGTTGAGCGTGTTATTGCCTACCTGAGAGCTGTCGCTTGTGGAGTCATCTTGCCTATTTGTTTTCTGGCCCCTGTAGTCATCTAATTGAGGTATTTTAATACCTTTTCTCTTTGATTGGGTGTACTATAGTGGAAAGCGTTTTAGTTTTTCCTCTTGCTGTGTGGGTTGGTTATGTGCCCCAAGTTATGTCCTCCTGAAACCTTATCCATCAATCCTTGAACAGTGATTCTCTTTGTATTAGTTTGTTCCTTGTTTAGTATACCTCTGTGGAATGATTGTCGATGACAAACTGCTGCGCTCCCTACACCTGATAGTACTAGAGGTCTCCAACTCATTCTACTTATGGTGTCCTTGCTTGGAAAGACAGTTACCATTAACTCATTTTTGGCTTCACAATGCTCATGCTCTGGTCGGTAGTTGCTCTGATTGGTGCGTTCTTTTCTTTGAGAAGTCTTTTCTAACAGGGTTATGCGAGGTCAATTAACTATGATTTAAAATCTGCATTCCTTTATGGTCTAATTATTTGGGTTGAATTATGGTGGGTTCTTAAAATTTAATGTATCATTGGCTCACTGATCTGTGGATCTCAGTCTGTTGTTGTTTCGATAATTGTTCTTTCCTGCCTTGCCCGTCTCGTGTATGTTAATGTAAATCCTTTTCTTTTGGGGGATTGAATCTTGGTGTATTGTTGTTTGTTTTGAGGATTTACCTTATTGTTGGTAAGGGTTCTCCGATGGAGTACGTGAATTGATTATCTTTCTGGTGGGTCCCTGTATTGGTGGGGGAAACTTGGGTGACGTTACGTCCTTTCTACTTATCCATTTTCAACGTTTTGTTTAGCGTTTTGAACCATTAGTATATTCAGGTAAGTACTGTATTCTTAACATTTGAGATCCACCTTTGGAGTGTGGTGGGTTAAGCTTACCTTGCCTGTGTCGATTTAATATGTATGGTGTTCTGGTGATTTTTGGTGCTGATAGTTTATTTTGTTCGCGACCTGTCTGGTTTGCCTAATTTGTGTTCTGGTGTAATTTAGTTTGGAGGTATGCTCTAGACCTGAGTCTATTGATAATTTTACTAGTTTAAGTTTGTATTATGAGATTTATCTTTGTCTTTGGTTAAAAAAAAATTCACCAATCTTGAGGGTTTTCCCCCTCTTCTTCCTTTTCCTGTTTGCTCGCGGTATCTTCGTATTGTCGGGCATTTTAATCTAATTTGGAAAGGATGCAAGATGTTGCATTTCTTAAAACCTGGAACCCGAAAACTAGTACTCACTTTGATATGGTAATTTCAAAGTTTAATGTAAAATGTACAGCCGAGAGAGATTTCTAATTGATTATTGGAAGGAAACCCTATGTATGCCTTGTGTATAACCTTTCATGAACTCTAAGGGTGAACTTTCCGTCGTGGTGTAATCATCACCGTGTAAGCAGTTGTAATCAAAACCTAAAACTATTGGGAGTCTACTAAGTCGAAGGTGTAATTCTAATTAGACTGTGTTCTACCAACTTCTTCAAACCAGTTGTGGTTGTGATGGACCGATTCCTAAGAGAAACTGTGGCGTGTAAACTATTGAAACCTTGTGCATGGAAAGCTGAAAATATTGTGAAAAAGGTTGAACTCAGTGTTGACTGTAATTAATGCTGTAGAAAGTGATTCTGAAGCGCTACCGCCTTACTGGATATTTATTATGTGGAACGTGGTACTTGTGGTCGCTTTAATTTTGGACTATAATGAAAATTTTTGTTACTTCTGACCTCAGTGCCGAAGATATGTACTGGATAAGCAAAGCTTCGGAGGGGGTGGCTGTCACCGAGGTGTCACATTTAATCGCCTTCTTCCCCCCCCCCCTAACGTTTTTGGACCTGGGGTAATCCCTGTGGAAATTAGTATCTTACTACAAGTTTCTGTGTATTCAGTTCGCTGAATTTCTTATTTCCTTCTAGTTTTATGATTCTCTACCACCTTATGGTAACGGTCTGGTCTGTGTAACGACCTGATCTAAAGGGCTCCTTGTACGTACTGACATCTGTGCCGAGAACTGGTACTACGATGCTCAGCTCCTTGACCAATGAGAGCTCATCTTGGACAGAGAGCGTTAGCTTGTTGGAGCTCGCTCGAAGCGAGAGAGTCATTCTTGTGGTGGCGTCTGGTTGGTGATGGACGCGTGTAGTAGGTGCCTCGTGATGATGAAGATTTTACTTGGAACTATGGAGAACGGCTGAATACTACGTGTGTGAGGGCTCTCCTCCTAGCCCTCAACATGAGGTGATACCTCATTCATGGTGAAAACGTCCACAGACTGTATGTATTTGATTTAAGTCTATCTATCTGCGTTTGGGAACCAGAGTCTTAAATGGCGACGCGGAGTGGCTTCAAGCTCCTGTTCTATTTTCGATATTGTTGAAACCCCAAAAAGAAAAACTGTTCGGAAGTGTTAGACGTGTCTTGGACTCTAATGGTTAAAATTTGTTCACTCTCGGCTAAATTTTAATGATATGTTTTCAAAAAAAAAAAAAAGAAACTTGGGTAGTATGTCCTTTTAAAAGCATATTCATTTAACCACGTGCTATTATGGTGATGTAAACTTGTAACGTTGTTCTGGACGTATGGTAAATTTCATTCTAAATTGTTCAAGAGGAAAAAGGAATATGATATAATACCAATTTTTACTCTGCTGTTAAGCTCATCATTATTGGGTCTAACTTGAACTACTTAGCCTTAACCAAGAACCGGTTTGTTTATTTAATTTCTGGGGTCCGGTTTTATTTTTTTTTCCTTCTGTCTTTGTCCGTACTACCTAAATAGTTACCTTTTTTGCCTCGTTCCTAGTTTCCTTTCGGTGTGTATCTTTGATTTTGCATTGTTTGAGCGTGGGCCTGTTTCCATGACAACGTATGTTGTACGGTAATTGTTAACGTAAACATGTTCTGTTGATGAAGGATTTTGGTTCCTTGTTTGCCTTTCTGGGCTTCATTACCTGCGTTTCCTTTCTATTTTATTGAATGTTTGGTGCTTCCCCTTTTCTGTACCTTTGTTTTGAATTTTCCTAATTCAATTTACAATTTTTAACTTCTCCCTGTCCGTAGTGTTTAAGGTGAATTTTCTTTCTGGGTTCCTGGTAAGACCTGTTCTTGACTAGGACTAGGTGGTTCATATGGTTTTTATTAGTTTAAGGCTGTTTCTTTATTTTTAGCTGATACCCTTTTCATTATTACATTACTTCTAGTATAGTGGGGCCCCCTAATATCTTTTAAATATGATTAATTTATTTTCTCGGTAATAATTTTATTTCATGTTGATTACTAGTCTTTCCATTTTATTACGTGGGCGTTTTCTTATTACTAATTGGAAGGTTTAACTTTTCTCTAATAAAATTCTACTTACCCTTACATCAAAACATTGGTGTTGTTCTTTCAAGTGAATTACTCATCTGATACTGGATTTTAATTTTACATGGTTTGATGTGTCACCTACTTCTTATTGTGGTAAGTAGTTTACTGATTTTAAGGTTACGTTCTGTGGGTGGCTAGTTGCGCTTCCTGTCCTAATTTTGTCTATTGTGACTCTTGTGTGTTCTATTTTATTGCTGGCCTTACCGTAGTGTTTCTGTGTTTGACTACGTTCGGGTCAGAAATGTTTGCCAGTCAGAAAAATAGGCGTTTTCAACCGCTGTATAAGTAATGTACGATTTGGTGAGTTCAGTTCTATTTCTTCATTATTAACTAGTTAGTGTATATATCTAGGCCGATATATTTTGCTATACGTACTCTCCTTTGGAGTTTTTGTGGTACGGTATAGATACCCATGTTTCAAAAATACTTGCCTCAATCCCATTTCCATGGCCGAAAACTCTTTATCGAGCTCCACTGGCGGAATTGATCACGAGCCGCCACTGTATGCATTCAGGTCTGATAATATTGTAATTGGTCTTGGTTCACGCTCGGGGACTGGGTGTTTGTGTTTGTCCCAGAATTTCCCTCTTCATATTTAAGCAACACTACCAACGCGCAATAGGGATTACATCCCATCACGTAGGCTTGACGCCGGGAAGAGCATCAGGTCGTAAAACAGAGTCAAATCCACATGTGCGACACATCTCGCACCCACTGGTGTGGTAGAACACAACAGATCCATGCCGTGGTTACTGTACCGTGCATTTAAAACTAGCGCCTTGTAGAAGGATATTTAGATCATGAAACATGAAACTCGTTTTGGAAATATTGTGGAACATTTCTCGACAGATGTCACTATTATCATGTTGCGCCTCTGGGGTGGAGATGAACTACTATATTTCGAATACATTTTGTGCGTTAAGTTTTCCTTTGTGATCGCTCCAGTCTAGAGTGTGTACGTAGCGTAAGCAGGGGAAAGGCTCCCTCGTCCATCTTCTGGATGCCCACCAGCTCAAGGTAATGGCAGTCTCGGCGTAACTACGTGATAGTCTTTGACAGCTAGCTCGAGGGGAACGTTTCAAATATTTAGTAATGTAACTTTTATTTTCTCAAATGTCAATTTCAAACTTTAAATGTACATTTCAAACAAGTCAAATGAACTGAACCGAAATCAGGGAATAAATGGTGATTAACTCTTTTGTGTTCCCTCTCAACTCGATATTGAGATGACTCTGAGGTGGAGATGAACTACTATATTTCTGTAAATTAAATTTTTTGCTCCATCTAGTCACCTCCTTGGTATAGGCTTAGCCTCTGTAATGTCGAGCCATAAGCCCAAATAGGGTTTTAAGGATTTCATGTAAATTTCAAGGAGTGCAAGTTTTCGCCTCCTTACCATTTCCTCACACTGTGGTAGTAATGAGTGGTAAAACCCAGATCCATGGTTTTCATCGAAACGCAAACCCATGGTCTTCTCCACATAGTGGTACTAACCACAGGGACCCGTACTATCACGTGGTGTTCCTCGGAATGCAAACCAATGCTGTTGTACAAATGTCATTGACACGAACTATACCGTGGTGTTCCTCACATAGTGTGTACTAACCACAGGTATATCCTAGACCAGTGTTGTTCCATGCAAAGGAATCGCATTGTGTTCGTCAAATAGTTGTGCAAGCCTCATGGAACCGTACTATCGCGTGGTTTTCCCCACATAGTGGGTACTAATGACAGGTAAAACAGACCCGTGGTGTTTCTCAGAAACAATCCCCTGGTGTTCCTCATAAAGTTGTAGTAATGGCAGGTAAAACCTAGACTTGTGGTGTTTCTCGTAACTCAAACCGTGGTGTTCCTCATATGGTGGTACTAATCACAGGGACCCGTACTATCGCGTGGTGTTCCTCACATAGTTGTACAAATCTCTGGAACCCGTACTATCCCGTGGTGTTCCTCACATAGTTGTACAAATCTCTGGGACTCGTACTATCCCGTGGTGTTCCTCGGAACGCACATCCATGGTTTCCACAACCAGATGCTGAAACAACCGAGCGAGGTTAGCCTCTTTTTGTCTCCCTGGAATCCTCAACCGAAACTGTGCAAAGGGTTAGCCTCCGTCATAGTGGTGGGTACTATACATAGGTACTGTAAATCCACAGTGATCCTTCAACAGACCCATGGTATTCCTCAGTTTGTGGTGGTTAATCACAAGGATAATGTAACTGAACACATGTAATTTGGTTCAAAATCAGCACCCCTTGGTCTCGTCCTCCACCCACAGAGATCTGTGTGTTTGGTCCGCGACAACTGTATTATTTTGCTCACGTCGACCGGAAAGCCAGGTAAGACCCCCCTACACGCCACCTGGGACGCAGCACGTGAGAGTAACACCTCTCCCCATGCTACGACAGCGTAGTACGTTCGTGGATAATCTGCCGTTACCTGATGTCGTGTATCCTCCATGCCTTACCGCTCTTACAACTGCCAATGGCTGCCATACAGAAAATCCGCATAAGGTGACTAGACTCTAATTCTTCTGACCGTAAAATTTTGAAGTCTGTTGTTGAGGTTTACCATTTTCCACGAGCTGGTGGGCAATCTGTTTAGCTGTTAAATTCGCATGACCCTCTCTAGCTGCTGGGTTACAGCTCAGACGTTTAACAAACCCCCAGCCTTTCTGGCTACCGTTGCTTAGATCAGTCTCCCCCATAGCTCCTGTTATTAGATATCGCTTTTAAGAAATCTTCCCCGGCTTGGACGGTATCGGACCTCAAATGATCGTTGTCAAAGAGATCACGATAGTTTCTCAATATTTCAATAGTTTCTGTATATAGTGTTCACCGTCAGCGAATTGAGGTACGAGAAAAACCTTACGATATTTACATAATTATCACATGATTAAGGAAAATGCTCCTTATTCAGAATGTTTTCGTGCAGTGAAACAGTACATTTCCCCCCAATCAGCCTTCTTAAAATGACATCATCTTCGCAAAGGAACTCGGATTCTAACGATTTAAAGGTAAGATGTATTGAACTATGACGAGGCCACAGAACTAGTTGCAAATAGAGGATTGTGGTGGCGTTTAGCAAATTCACATAGGGTCGCAGACTGAACGCTGAAAGGCATAAAAGTCTGTAATGAAAATGTATGTATGAAAAGGAACTCTCTGCGGTCAGATTGCAGCATATATCTGGCATATAACAGGACGATGAGGGATGGCTTGCCCCACTAATTTCGCTGAAAACCGAGATATGTTTGCTTACGCAGATACTGTAATTTAATATCTGGATAATATCCATCCTCCATCTCGCACTGTTGATTGATACTGGAAGTTTGTTATCATGCTGTAGAATTAGATTGCACGAATCTGTCCATTCTACGCCAGCCTCTCCTCTTTCGTCGGTACCTGGGTAGCCCCACGTTGTATTATGACTGTTGATGTCACCAACCACAAACTTCACATATTGATGCTGGAAGGCTCCACAAGTCTAAGTACAGTACCTGGTGGCTTATTAATCGACCTCTACTGTAAGAGTCTCAATGTCATCACGGGAGATGATCTGGATGTTGGATAGCACTGAGGGTGTTCAACCACTAAAAGCATGACCTTGATTTTTGGACGGCAAAGATACTAGTCTGGGCGAGTTTCCTGAATGCATATTATTAGAGTGTCCAGTAAATTGCAAGGCTATATATTTTGTGTTGCCTTTCAGATTCTTATAATTAAGTGAATAATAGAAATAAAATAATCAAAGTGGAAAATTTATTATGAAAACTTGCGTAAAATAAACCAGTAAACCCATACATACAGAGGACGACGATGAGCAGAAAATGGGAACTGATAAGAGTTAAATAGAGTCTGTGTATTCCAGTAACTTCTACAACGTAGTCCGGTGTATTTTGCTATGTGTAGGTCTGATTTGACCTTGTAATATTTTAGTGGATGTTTATCACAGTTTCAGCTATTAATTTTTGTGCTGAGAAGACACAAGTAGAAATTTACGATGCTTGCGTGCGTTAGAAGTGTCACTGTGTTATGTCATATTTTTCTTCAGGATGGGACGTTAGATTGGGTGCATTTCTCATAAAATTTGTTCAGACGTAATGGGGAATATGTTTGCAGTGTAACAGTGAAATTTAGAGGAATTGTAAGTGTACCGGGAGGTACACCTCAACGCCGTGCATTCAAAATAAGCGCCTTATGAACTCCTCTATCGGTCAAAAGGTGAAACTGAAACTACAAGAACTTGGAAATTTAATTAGGAGATCTAACCACTGAAAAATTAAGTAATTGTTTTGTTGTGAAGTTTCCTAAACTGGCCGAATTTCTCCTTGTTTGCTTGCCTTTCAGCAAGAAGTTTGGACATTTTTCTACAGATGACACTACGAAAAACTATGACCATGCACTCTGGTTCAAGGTGGAAGAACTTATAATTTAAAGAAGTTTTGTATTTCTAGGTTTTCCTAACTGATCTACGTTCATTTATTTTTGGGTCGGCAATACTTCCTTTTTCTTCCTGCCAGTCTTGAATCTGGCCAATGAAAAATTTCTATAATTAATTTTAAACCTATCACAGGCTTCTTGTTCGACTTTGAGTGTTACTTTTGAACTTAACCAATAAAATTCATAGGGTGTGTCCTGATTAGTCTTGAATGATCTCGAACCTTCCCTGAGGGTTTATAAACTACGGCTTTTTATGTTTCCTGACCAAATGATCGTCGTCTATCTGAGTGAGTGTGTTTAAGCAGGAGACGGCCTCTTTCGTCGGCAGCCAGAACATCTACAAGGTAATGGCCACCTAATTCCATCTTTCTTGCTGTAGCAGCAAATTATTACGAGGGGAAGGTCCGAATCCTTACTATGTAACCTTTTCTAAAATGTAACGTTTCTTTCGGCTAATGTAAAGACTTCATTTAATCTTTAATTGTAAATTGGGGATAGAGAGTGAGTTACCCTCTCGAGCTCCCCTGCATCTTGGTTTGAGGTGACTACGTTTTGTAACTGTTTTCTTCCTTTCCCTTATGCATTAATTCAATCTTTATTCTTGTCACCTTAGTAGCTAGGGTTTAGCCCCTGTATCTCTGGCCCAAGAGCACCGTTAGGACTTTATTCTTTATTATCTAGAAGTGCAAGTGTACGCCTCCATTCATTTTGTGTTTGGGGCCAGTTATCTAACCTGTTCTTTTTCGTAAAGGCCCTGTAGGTTGGGTACCAGATACCCCTGTATTAAACCTTGCTATTTGTAATTCTGAGAGTGTAACTTTTGAAGTAATATTGCCTTGAGCGGGCTGGAGAGCCTGTTTGCTCTTTTCAAGGTGTGTACTGTGAAGGGTACCACAGGAAGGTTTGACATTTTTAATGAAGAGAGCAAGTGCTCTTGATTTAGGGGATTTCTGCCCTTGACTTAATGGTTCCCAATTTTTAACTTAAATTGTGTAAACTGGATCCGGTATCTCTGGAATTGTAAACCTAGGGGCTCGAAGCCAAGAATCTGTAAGAAATAACTAATCTTAGACTTTTCTAGTTTTGTGTCAAGATTGCTTTGGTACCTGATATGTTGTCATGTTCACTAAGTGAAAAGGATTGTTAAGTTTGTTTTCGAAAAAGAAATATAACCTTCATTTAAAGTTTTAGTTCAATTTGTGATGTTGTATTTAGACCCATTCACCTCGGCACCTTCTTTCACCTCTTTCTGCTCCACGGGTATCCCCGTAACAGTAAGTATGCTAATTAGTGAGATTTCATGTCCACAGACGTAGAATGAGTTGTGTATGCAAAATGGAAAGATCTGGTCAATTTCTAAATCGTAAATGTCAGTAATTACAATATTTATTTATTTACATATTTATTAATTTATTTATGTATGTATTTATTTATTTATTTATTTGGTGTGTGGCTACATTGCTAAAACTAATAATATTTACACGCGGAGATACAAGAAGTTCCACTCAAGGGACGTGAAAGTTCATTGAGTTGGCTCACAGTATCGTATCATCAGCTCAGATTTGATTCGACTGATGTAAGAAGACGATTGCTAATTAATATTCGAATCTAGGCTATCATCATGACGTACCTTACACTATCAAATGTGAACACCGAAAACATAACTCTTCATGGAAGGATTTTCCGTTTAATGACTAAAAATATTTAAATAACAACTACAATACTAAGAAGATTGAAAAAAATAAAAACAAAGCAACACAAATGGATGATGGAAATGATTGAATGTTACGTTAATTAAAAGGAAATAATCTTAACTGCTGACTCTTGTCAATATTTCGTTCACAACATCAACGATAACTTCAAATTAATTAGGAAAAAAGTCGAAAGAAAATCGACACCGTAATGCTGAAGGCTTATATTTTAACTAAGTCCATCATTCACCACATTCATCTTCAAACTGATGGATGAAAATCTCAAATTCTTGTTGGCTTGGCACGTCTATTCATTGACCTCAAATAAATGTCTCAACATCCCGTTATTATGTTAAAATCATCGTATAATTCATTTTAAAGATATCGATCTAACAACTTGAATGCACCGGTAACCTATGCTCTTCATTATCATTCAGGTCAAGAAAATGATCGAATAACTTAAGACAATATCGTAATCCTTCAAACAAAAACACTGAACAAATAAGAAATGAAATTGATCTCTTCTGAGCTTCATCGGCATCTGCACCTACATAATGAACATTTAAAAACATGATCATCACCAACTACAATGGTTTCAAGACTACGATGACTCTGCAGCACTGGTGTCCTCCGTGAAATCAACCTGTAAAAACTACATCAGCTCTAAGCGTCAACTCAATAGTCTATAATAAGGAATTCATCTAGCAAGGAAAATTAATGTACTCACCATATTTATATAAAGATCACACATTCCATTTTGTGGCATGGTTCTTAACTATGTAATGTCATTAACTCGTGAATATATCAATCCAACATTGTGCGCAATTACCTATACTGTATTCAATTAACATACTACCAGTGTCCTCGAATTGCCTCCAAATATCATTGTAAGTATCGCCTTATGCCTAAGTAATTACAATTCATCACAGCAAATCAAATTCATACGTATGACTAAATCAATCTCCACTACAATAAATCTCATCAGGACCTCTACATCGCATCATTCTAAAAAATGCTTAATCCCAATAACATATTCAGGACGATCCATATAACGTTAAACATTTTCATATTTCGACGACCCAATTACAATAAACCTTTCAACATATTACACACAAGTCATGCTCAACGAATTCTCATTTCATTAAAATATACTCAAGCACTTCACATTAAGAAGTCTATTCATTTTAGCACCATTATTAACACAATATCATAGCAACAACATCACAATTGCATTCGCGAATACTGCCCTTAATATAAAAATATGATCGCAGATGAATCTAAATCACGCACATGTTATTACCAATTCCTTCCAATATATATTCAGACCATAAATTAAATATAATTTCTTCACAATGGCACTATCCTTAACATGGGTATTATCCATGCCTAAATCGATCTGCATAACATTTACTAGCGACCGCTTAGATTCACACGACATAGCGTACGATATATCATAATTCAGGATAATTCACTACACAACTTACAACATTCCTACCATCGTAAGGCAAAGATTAAGAATAAAACGGTTGCCTTCAAGTTGTGTAATTTGGCATGTCACAATTTGATTTAGTGAAAATATACTACTCTACTTAAAAGCAGCTACATAGCGGCATAATAAGACATTAAATTGGGTACTCATCATTCGTTGGCTTCAGGAAGAAGACACCTCTCATCCTCCATGAGTGCCCACCCCAGTTTTCGTCAGGTCTGTTGAGACCATATACTGTAACTTAGCAAAACATGTTGGGATTCTTAACCATCTCATAGTCATCTCCAATACTTCTTGACTTCATGATACCTGAAACTCGTAATAAGTTATTAGTATAGAGTTACACGCGTTAATATCATTCACAATATTCTTTTACAACACTTGCATCTCGTTTCTTTACAAATGTTATTTCTTCTTACAGTTGACAATATTGTATTATAATCTAGCTTCACGTCTAATCTCTTTCCGATGCGTGTGCAACAATTCTGATACCCTCTAAGTTTTCAACAGAACTGTAAACTTCTCTTATTTTGAAACAAAATCTAATACTAGATTACAATAGTAACAGACGGTTTGCTTTTAAAGGACTTCTCCATATTTCCTAACTTTCCATATGTTTTTGACAATTAAACACCTGACTTCTTGATACGGAGTACTCTTATATAATCATTTACGTCGGCAAAGGAATTCATTTAATAATCCATCACACAATATAATGGTTAACAATCGACAATTTCATCACCAGTCTCGATTATCGAATCGTATCGTACTAGATAGGCGAGATATGGCCATCATATGCAGATTGAACTTAGCACGTTTAATCCAACTCTTTCCATGGCCTCCGATACAATTCTATCATTGATATTCTCGCCATTTATTTACATTTTTTAAACTTTTACTTGAAGAAACTACGATATTTACTTAATTCTGTATATCGTGCCAAGGCATATTATTATCCACCGTAACTTAACGTGATACCACGGGGTTCAGAGCTTATCATTTTTGCCGGTACCTTCAATCCGTTGCCTGTTGTTCATACAGTTGCGCGAGTTATTTGGGTTTCTGTCACACTTGGATGTATAGTAATCGGACATACGATTTCATTGATTTTTTTTCACCATAAACTTCCAATGTCTTCGCCGACTCGAATCCAACATTCTTTGGAAGGTTATAGTATTACCTAATACTAATAACAATATTTGGTTTCATCACGCTAATAAGTTGAAGACAGGGGAGAGTTCGATTTTATTCTATCTCAGCAGTATAACTAAGATATTTAGTATCTGAGGTTGCCTCAAGATATTTTCTGTGAAGCTAGTTAATCATAAAATTCATATCAAATGCTTGGCCATCACAAAAGTTCTCATTATTTTATCCAACAATAGACCAGGAATGAATTCAGTCCCTGGAAAACTTCATGCAATTGCATCTAAAACGAATCTAAGACTCATATTAGAAAACCCAATACATGGAAGGATCTATTCGATAATTACACAAACAAAATCTGGTAACTCAGGATGGCAAAATTACTCAGGTAAATAATGTCAAATACTTGGAGAAGTCATCCAACCATCTGCATTAAATCATGAAGCAAAGAGAGAGAGATTTCCATATTACAAGTAGGCCATAGAATCACATGGAAAAGTACGACAAAAAATCTGTATCCTGGAACGCTAAATTAAAATATTAAAATACCGTAATTAAGCCTCAAACATTACACACGTCAGAAACCTTGATCAGTGGAGAAAGATCATTATCTAAAATGATCGAAAAAAAAAGAAAGAGAAGTCCTCAGGGAAACCATGGCCCAGTATGCACAGGAGTGTGGATGAATAGGAGGTCTCCGGAATTGTATCAACATACTGAGAAAATATCAGATACAATATTTGCAAAAGGTGATTGAAGTTTGATTGCATATTCAAAGAATGGATGATGAAAGAATCACTAAAAAGATATTTAATAATGCCTCGTCGCTAAAAGTCAGAATAACTGGATAATCGAAATTGAAAAGGACCTTCAAGAAATCAACATTCCAGATGAAATTATATGGGACACGCCTAGCTTTAGAACGTTGGTGAACAAACATCATTTTGCTGAGAACCCAAGATGAGTACACAGTTACACAGAAGGAAGAACAGATGATAAACACAAAGAGGGAAGAAACTCTGGCAGGAGAGGAAAGCACAACCATCTGCAAAATAACTACAATCGCGCTCCTTAGTTGAGCAAAACATGTTGCAATAATAATAATAAGTAATTGTATGAGTAATAGTTACCATCCACGTAGTATGCTTTTTTATGAAGGGTACTAATTGTAAGTAACGTCAAACCATGTTTTTCCTCGCAGGGTGGTACTAATCGTAAGTAACGTCAACCCGTGCTGTTCCCCGGAGGGTGGTACTAATCGTAAGTAACATTAACCCATGTTTTTCCTCGCAGGGCGGTACTAATCGTAAGCAACATTAACCCGTGCTGTTCCTCGCAGGGTGGTACTAATCGTAAGTAACGTCAACCCATGTTGTTGCTTGCAGAGTGGTACTAATCGTAAGTAACGTCAACCCATGTTGTTCCTCGCAGGATGGTACTAATCGTAAGTAACGTCAACCCATGTTGTTCCTCGCAGGATGGTACTAATCGTAAGCAACATTAACCCGTGCTGTTCCTCGCAGGGTGGTACTAATCGTAAGTAACGTCAACCCATGTTGTTGCTTGCAGAGTGGTACTAATCGTAAGTAACGTCAACCCATGTTGTTCCTCGCAGGATGGTACTAATCGTAAGTAACGTCAACCCATGTTGTTCCCCACAGAGTGGTACTAATCGTAAGCAACATTAACCCGTGCTGTTCCTCGCAGGGTGGTACTAATCGTAAGTAACGTCAACCCATGTTGTTGCTTGCAGAGTGGTACTAATCGTAAGTAACGTCAACCCATGTTGTTCCTCGCAGGATGGTACTAATCGTAAGTAACGTCAACCCATGTTGTTCCTCGCAGGATGGTACTAATCGTAAGTAACGTCAACCCATGTTGTTCCTCGCAGGGTGGTAGTAATCGTAAGTAACATTAACCCATGGTGTTCCTCGCAGGGTGGTAGTAATCGTAAGTAACGTCAACCCATGTTGTTCCTCGCAGGGTGGTACTAATCGTAAGTAACGTCAACCCATGGTGTTCCCCACAGGGTGGTACTAATCGTAAGTAACGTCAACCCATGTTGTTCCTCGCAGGGTGGTAGTAATCGTAAGTAACGCCAACCCATGTTGTTCCTCGTAGGGTGGTACTAATCGTAAGTAACGTCAACCCATGTTGTTCCTCGTAGGGTGGTAGTAATCGTAAGTAACGTCAACCCATGTTGTTCCTCGTAGGGTGGTAGTAATCGTAAGTAACGTCAACCCATGTTGTTCCTCGCAGGATGGTACTAATCGTAAGTAACGTCAACCCATGTTGTTCCTCGCAGGATGGTACTAATCGTAAGTAACGCCAACCCATGGTGTTCCCCACAGGGTGGTACTAATCGTAAGTAACGTCAACCCATGTTGTTCCCCACAGGGTGGTACTAATCGTAAGTAACGTCAACCCATGTTGTTCCTCACAGAGTGGTACTAATCGTAAGTAACGTCAACCCATGGTGTTCCCCACAGGGTGGTACTAATCGTAAGTAACGTCAACCCATGGTGTTCCCCACAGGGTGGTACTAATCGTAAGTAACGTCAACCCATGGTGTTCCCCACAGGGTGGTACTAATCGTAAGTAACGTCAACCCATGGTGTTCCCCACAGGGTGGTACTAATCGTAAGTAACGTCAACCCATGTTGTTCCCCACAGGGTGGTACTAATCGTAAGTAACGTCAACCCATGGTGTTCCCCACAGGGTGGTACTAATCGTAAGTAACGTCAACCCATGGTGTTCCCCACAGGGTGGTACTAATCGTAAGTAACGTCAACCCATGGTGTTCCCCACAGGGTGGTACTAATCGTAAGTAACGTCAACCCATGGTGTTCCCCACAGGGTGGTACTAATCGTAAGTAACGTCAACCCATGTTGTTCCCCACAGGGTGGTACTAATCGTAAGTAACGTCAACCCATGGTGTTCCCCACAGGGTGGTACTAATCGTAAGTAACGTCAACCCATGGTGTTCCCCACAGGGTGGTACTAATCGTAAGTAACGTCAACCCATGTTGTTCCTCACAGAGTGGTACTAATCGTAAGTAACGTCAACCCATGGTGTTCCCCACAGGGTGGTACTAATCGTAAGTAACGTCAACCCATGGTGTTCCCCACAGGGTGGTACTAATCGTAAGTAACGTCAACCCATGGTGTTCCTCGCAGGGTGGTACTAATCGTAAGTAAAGTCAACCCATGTTTTTCCTCGCAGGGTGGTACTAATCGTAAGTAACGTCAACCCGTGCTGTTCCTCGCAGGGTGGTACTAATCGTAAGTAACGTCAACCCATGTTTTTCCTCGCAGGGTGGTACTAATCGTAAGTAACGTCAACCCATGTTGTTCCTCGCAGGGTGGTACTAATCGTAAGTAACATCAACCCATGTTGTTCCTCGCAGGGTGGTACTAATCGTAAGTAACGTCAACCCATGGTGTTCCCCACAGGGTGGTACTAATCGTAAGTAACGTCAACCCATGGTGTTCCCCACAGGGTGGTACTAATCGTAAGTAACGTCAACCCATGGTGTTCCCCACAGGGTGGTACTAATCGTAAGTAACGTCAACCCATGGTGTTCCTCGCAGGGTGGTACTAATCGTAAGTAAAGTCAACCCATGTTTTTCCTCGCAGGGTGGTACTAATCGTAAGTAACGTCAACCCGTGCTGTTCCTCGCAGGGTGGTACTAATCGTAAGTAACGTCAACCCATGTTTTTCCTCGCAGGGTGGTACTAATCGTAAGTAACGTCAACCCATGTTGTTCCTCGCAGGGTGGTACTAATCGTAAGTAACATTAACCCATGTTGTTCCTCGCAGGGTGGTACTAATCGTAAGTAACATTAACCCATGTTTTTCCTCGCAGAGTGGTACTAATCGTAAGTAACATTAACCCATGTTGTTCCTCGCAGGGTGGTACTAATCGTAAGTAACATTAACCCATGGTGTTCCCCACAGGGTGGTACTAATCGTAAGTAACATTAACCCATGTTGTTCCTCGCACGGTGGTACTAATCGTAAGTAACATTAACCCATGGTGTTCCCCACAGGGTGGTACTAATCGTAAGTAACATTAACCCATGTTGTTCCTCGCAGGATGGTACTAATCGTAAGTAACATTAACCCATGTTGTTCCTCGCAGGGTGGTACTAATCGTAAGTAACATTAACCCGTGCTGTTCCTCGCAGGGTGGTACTAATCGTAAGTAACATTAACCCATGTTGTTCCTCGCAGGGTGGTACTAATCGTAAGTAACATTAACCCATGTTGTTCCTCGCACGGTGGTACTAATCGTAAGTAACATTAACCCATGGTGTTCCTCGCAGGGTGGTAGTAATCGTAAGTAACATTAACCCATGTTGTTCCTCGCACGGTGGTACTAATCGTAAGTAACATTAACCCATGGTGTTCCCCACAGGGTGGTACTAATCGTAAGTAACGTCAACCCATGTTGTTCCTCGCAGGGTGGTACTAATCGTAAGTAACGTCAACCCATGTTGTTCCTCGCAGGGTGGTACTAATCGTAAGTAACATTAACCCATGTTGTTCCTCGCAGGGTGGTACTAATCGTAAGTAACATTAACCCATGTTTTTCCTCGCAGGGTGGTACTAATCGTAAGTAACATTAACCCATGTTGTTCCTCGCAGGGTGGTACTAATCGTAAGTAACATTAACCCGTGCTGTTCCTCGCAGGGTGGTACTAATCGTAAGCAACATTAACCCGTGCTGTTCCTCGCAGGGTGGTACTAATCGTAAGTAACGTCAACCCATGGTGTTCCTCGCAGGGTGGTACTAATCGTAAGTAACATTAACCCATGGTGTTCCCCACAGAGTGGTACTAATCGTAAGTAACGTCAACCCATGTTGTTCCTCGCAGGGTGGTACTAATCGTAAGTAACGTCAACCCATGTTGTTCCTCGCAGGGTGGTACTAATCGTAAGTAACATTAACCCATGGTGTTCCTCGCAGGGTGGTACTAATCGTAAGTAACGTCAACCCATGTTGTTCCTCGCAGGGTGGTACTAATCGTAAGCAACATTAACCCGTGCTGTTCCTCGCAGGGTGGTACTAATCGTAAGTAACGTCAACCCATGGTGTTCCTCGCAGGGTGGTACTAATCGTAAGTAACATTAACCCATGGTGTTCCCCACAGAGTGGTACTAATCGTAAGTAACATTAACCCGTGCTGTTCCTCGCAGGGTGGTACTAATCGTAAGTAACATTAACCCATGGTGTTCCCCACAGAGTGGTACTAATCGTAAGTAACATTAACCCGTGCTGTTCCTCGCAGGGTGGTACTAATCGTAAGTGACGTCAATCCATGTTGTTCCTCGCAGGGTGGCACTAATCGTAAGTGACGTCAATCCATGTGGTTCCTCTCAGGGTGGTACTAATCGTAAGTAACGTCAACCCATGGTGTTCCTCGCAGGGTGGTACTAATCGTAAGTAACATCAACCCATGTTGTTCCTCGCAGAGTGGTATTAATCGTAAGTAACATCAATCCATGGTGTTCCTCGCAGGGTGATACTAATCGTAAGTGACGTCAATCCATGTGGTTCCTCGCATAATGGTACTAAGTGGTCCCATGGTTCTAAAGCCATCATCTCATGGCGCTCCTTTTAGTCGTCCCTTAAGACAGGCCGGGATCAGAGAATCAGAAAACCAGACATTTCTGATTAGGCTGGTGTCAAGCAAAAGATAGAACGTCCATATCGAGTTCGAAGGCATTGGCAATCCAATAGATATCACAAATTCTGAAGCTTTTCTTTGAATGCTCTGTGCATTAAGTCAATGTTCGTACAGGGCAATGCTCGATCATAAAGCAATGTGTTGCAGACTTACACCATGAGGCAATTACAAAAAGTGTCATTGTAACGAACGCCAGTTTAACGAAATGTTCAGAATAGCGAAATTATTTTTAGGCCCCTTCCCTTTTCCCTACTTAACGTTTGTTAAAAATATTTCATACTAACGACTTTCAAACTTTCAGAATAATAAAGTTAGATGAAGCCTTTTTCTTCAAAATATAATAGAAATTAATCCTGATTTAATCGCCGGGCATTTCGCACAACATGTCTCTCTACAGTAGTACAGCTAATAACAGACAGCACACTTTATACAACACACAGGCGAAACTACCCGATTACGAATCAGGGGAAAATAAGCAAACGCATCACAAGTCAGACGTGCGGGTGGCGTACCCAACAATACGTTTTGGTGTATCGGTACAGAACGCCATTACAGTAAAGCCACCATATTTCAAAGGTATCTAGCTAAAGAGGGCAGCACTGTGCTCTCTTGATTAAAGATGGCGGATGATAGCCAACAGTACTTTTCAAATTGCCCGCTACTACGTGCTTAAGGTAGTAGCCATAAAGAGGGCACCACGACGTTCTGTAGATTAAAGATGGCGGATGACAGCTGATGAAATTGCCCGCATGATAGCAGCACGGTGCTCTGTTGATTAAAGATGGCGGATGACAGCTGTCCAAAAAGCACATGGCTTTGTTTCCAAACAAGAGCACGTGGAATTTACCGCCACCACATTTCGAAGGTGAGTAGCTAAAGAGGGGCAGCACGGTGATTACAGATGGCGGTTGACAGCTGTCAAAAAAACGCGTGAGTTTGTTTCCAAACAAGAGCATGTAGAATTTGCCGCCACCACATAGAGGGCAGCACGGTGCTCAAAGATGACTGCTGTCACGTGGAAATTGTCTACCACCACAGGTATCTAGCTAAAGAGGGCAGCACGGAGCTCAAAGATGGCTGCTGTCTAAAAGCATTTTTCAAATTATCCGCCACCACATTTCAAAGGTAAGTAGCTAAAGAGGGCAGCACTGTGCTCTATAGATTAAAGATGGCGGATGACAGCTGCACGTGGAAGGTAAGTAGCTAAAGAGGGCAGCACTGTGCTCTATAGATTAAAGATGGCGGATGTCAGCTGCACGTCGATTTGTTTATCACACGCTAGTGAGGTTAAGTTGGTAGCACTATGGTTTAGGCCCGCCAAGATGGCAGCACTGCTGATGACAGGTGACGAATTTTACATCTACTACGATAAAGAGGGCAGCACAGTGCCCTGTAGTTTAAATATGGCGGATGACAGCTGTCAAAAAAGCACGTGGTTGTCAAAAAGCACGTGGCTTTGTTTACCACGCGCTAGTTAGGTTAAGTTGGTACTACGGAGGTTTAGGCCCGTCAAGATGGCAGTACTGAGGTTAGCGATGCGTTGTTGTCTGTCAAAAAGCACGTGGCTGTCAAAAAACACGTGGCTTTGTTTCTCTCGAGCTAGTTAGGTTAAGTTGGCACTACTGAGGTTTAGGCCCGTCAAGATGGCAGTACTGAGGTTAGCGATGCATTGTTGTCGATGACAGCTGTCAAAAAGCACGTGGCTTTGTTTACAAATTCAAATTTCCCGCGGGTGGTGGAGGAGGTCTCTGGGAGGCCTCTGGCTGTGGTGGTGGTGGAGGAGGCATCTGGGAGGCCTCTGGCTGTGGTGGTGGTGGAGGTGGCCTCTGGGAGCCCGGTGGCGGTGGCGGCGCCAGAACTGTCCAATTATACTACTAACGAATTTTATAAAAACTTCAAGATGTGGGTTCAAACCCCAACATAAGCTGACCTGAAAGAGGTTTTCCGCACTTCTACTCAGGAAAAATGGTAGGCTATGGCTATTGATAGTATTACTCTTGTTTTGGATAAGTAGAAAGTTATTATTATTATTATTATTATTATTATTATTATTATTATTATTATTATTATTATTATTTTACCGGGAGGTACACCTCTACGCCGCACGTTCAAATCTTGCGCCTAGAAGGACTCCTCTACAGGAGAAACGGTGCACTTTAAACTACACCTAAGTTAGACTTCACCCAGAAGATGTCACTACTTGTAATTTGTACTCATTTTGTTATGGTTAAGTTTTCAGTACTGTATGAATTTCTACTTGTTTTGTTTAACATTTATCAAGAAGTTGCGACATTCTCTCATAGATGTCACTGCCGAAAAACTGTGATCATGCACCCTGGTGCGAAGTGAAATAAATATTTTTGAAGAAATTTTGTACTCATAAGTTTTTTCTTTACTAAATTTCGTTCATTCTTTGGTGGGATGGCATTATTTAGCTTTTCCTTACGCCAGTTTTGAAGTTAACCAATCGATAATTTCTGTAATCAATTTTCAACCAATCCCGCATTTTTTCTTCGATTTTGTGTGTAACTGTTTAATGTAGCCAACAAAAACCTGGGGGTGTGTCTTGATTATTCCTGAAAGGTCTCGAACTTTCCCCGAGGGTTTATAAATTGCGGGTTTTCTCGTCTCTCGGCCACTTGATCAACACCTAACTAAGTATGTGGACGTAAAGCAGGAGGCGGGAACCGCCTCTTTCATCAGGCAGCAGGTCTTCAGTAAGATAATGGCCGTTTAACATCTTTATTTCTCGCTAGCTCAGCAGTTTAACACGCGGGAAAGGTCCGAAACTTTAATATGTAACCTACTCTTCTAAACATGTAATTTTCTGCCGGCTTATGTAAAGACTTCATAAAATCTGTAACTGTAATTCGGGGATAGAGAGTGATTTACCCTCTCGAGCTCCCTTTCATTTTGGTTTGAGGTGACTACGTTTTAGTAACTGATTTTCTTCTCCGTAATGTCTTAAATTATTCTTATACGGGTCACCTCCATAGTTTTGGAATAGCCCCTGTTTCATCGGCCTACTGCCTTTTAGATTTTAAGAATGCATATTTAGGAGTGCAAGTACACGCCTCCATTCAACTTGGTGTTGCGGGCCATTTACTTAACCTGTTCTTTTTCTGCTAAGGCCCAGTAAGTTGGGTACGAGATACACCCGTTTCATTTGTGTAAGTTGTGCCTTGATGGCAAGTAATTGTAAAGTCTGCCATTGCCTTGAATAGGCTTGAAAAACTGAAAGCGTATCAGCCCTTTTCTAGTGTGGTAAGAATGCTTCTGGTAGGCTTGACATTGTAATGTGGGAGCAAGTGCTCCATGTTATTAGGGGTTTTCTTCCCTTGAACAAATTTGGGCGTTGAGCTAGTAGCTCGAAATTGTAAACTAGGGGCGTGTAGCCCAAGAGAGTTAAAATTTTTAGATCCTTCTAACTTTTGTTTTTATATTGCTATGTCTTTGTAATTTCCCTAGTGAAAAGCTGTTAGATTTTGTTGTTATTTATTGCTAATACTCAGAAAAATATAACCCTGTTAAAGTTTTAAATTAACTTTGATTTGGTAGTTAGACTCGTTCACCCCGGCACCTTCTATCACCTCTGTTGATCCACAAACTATGGTAACAAGTGGTAGCAGAGCGTGGTTGAATGGGTCTCAATTAAACCCCTTTTGACGGCTAAACATTGAATTCTGATCGAACTCTAACAATTTTCTCAGTCACTGGAATCTTCTTTTGTATTTTCTAAAATTGTGAAAGTTTCTGTCATCATGTCCGGCCCTCGCGAAGTCCTCCATCCCGGCTACTTGCGCAAGGAGGAGTTGATCTATGAATTAACTATTAGAAATGTGCAATCTAGAGGCACGGTTGCGGCCGATACCACCAAGCTTCAGGATTCCCTTGATTTGCCGATTAGTATCCCAAACTTGGGAGAGAAAGACATTGATGAGGCTCTCTCCACGATCACTTACAATACCACTGAGCTAGCATCTGTAGTTAGTTTTTTTGAAGTAAGTGATCCATCTCCTGATCAACTTACAGGAATGCAGACTAGATTGCACCATTTTTATAATAGAGTGAGCGATCTATTGTCTCTTAAGTTAAATGAACTTCAGGGTAACGAGGCTAGTACTCTTGTTGAACACCTTTCCAAAATGTCCAGTAAAGTTAGTCGGTTGTTAACTGGGACACTTCCTCCCAAGACTGGTCAAGCCACTGTGGTAAATATAGCTAATGAGGATTCTTCCAAAGGGGAAGAAAGTAGAAAATCTGTGGCCACTCAACAGACGTCTGCCCCATTAGGAAGTGAGTCTGATCGCCGTTCCTCAATCCCACCTTCCGTTTTGAATAACGCTGTCTCTGAAACCTCTTCACCCCCTAGGCCGTTACCTGTTATGTCGCCTGGATTTAGTAGTTTGCCTCAACCTTTGGCTATGGTACTTAGGGGAACTTCTAAGTTTTCGGTCATTTCTAATAGCGATGTAATTTCATTTTTACGATTTCTAGTTGAGTTCCAGGATCACGCTCTTGTGTTTTCTCTTTCCCCTTCTCAAATTCTTCAAATTATTTACCGTTACTCCATTGGTGTCCTCTCAGACAAAATAGTCAGAGCCATAGCTGAGCAATCTTCTATTGAAGACTTCCACGCCCACCTGCTAGCTAATTTCATTCCTGCTCGAGCTAGGTCTTCACTAATTCAAAAGTAATATTACAGAGTACAACGACTGGACGAAAATTTGGCAGACTTCATCCAAGATATTAAGTTTTATACTAGGGTGTTTGCTCTTCATTTCACAGAAGACCAAATTGTGCAGGCCGTTGTGGAAGGAATTTCACCACCCTACAGATCATATTTGTGTTTTGCGTCGCGTCCGCAAACTTTTGCCGAGTTAGAAGCTATGGCTGTCTCAGCCGAAGGAGTTAGGTATGCCGACATATTAAGTGTCGCTACGGAGCTCCCTCCGTCCTTGAGTAATTTTCGGACTCCACCTCGCCGAACTTCCCCAACCCACAAATGTTATGCTTGTGGGTCAGCAGATCATCTTAGGAATAAATGCCCTTTGATCAAATCCAATGGGACAAAGAGCGTAGCAGGATCATCCCAAGGCTTTTTTAAATGCGGTTCGTTTTCTCATATTGCCAAGGACTGCCCGAACGCTAATAGCACCCCCTCCTGTTCAACTTCGGGTGCAACTTCCACCAAATCGAAAGACCGAAAGTGACTAGTGGCCTCGGTTGAGTCCGCTACTTCCTCTTCACAAGGCTCAGCCCCGATTCAAATCACCGACAGCTGGGAACAGGGTGGAAGTTCTTCTAACCCCGCATTTGAATGCCCCAAAGACTGTCTTAGGATTGCGGCCGAGACTCCCGCACTTGTACCTTTTCTCAAAATTGAGTTGAATAATGAACCGATTACGGCTCTATTAGATTCTGGGAGTGTATGTTCCATTGTTTCGGCTGAATGGTACTCTAAATTAAAGTATGTCTGTAAATTTTCTGATTATTGTTCGTCTTCGGTTCAATACGTTTCGGCCAACACTTCGCCATTAGGAATTTTAGGTTTTATCTTTGCCAAAATTAAGATTGCTAAATTCTCTTGGAAAGTTAAACTGCTTGTGGCTAAGCACTTGTCTGGCCCTATTATATTGGGAGCGGATTTCATGTCTCATGCTGGTCTAGTGCTCGACATTCAGAGCAAGTCGTGCACTTTCAGATTTGATAGTAATTGTAAAATTCCTTCGCTTAAATGTAATTCTGTGTCATGTTCATCTGTTTCGCCTACCCAGGATGAGATGTTGTTAGACCTTCGACATCTACCAGAGGAGCAGGCTGAGAGTATTCGTAAGTTGTGTCAGTCGTTTCCAGATGTTTTCACCGATTCTCTTGGTGTTACTGACCTTATCGAATACAAAATTGAGGTTACGGATTCGATCCCGGTTAGGTTTCCACCCTATAGGCTATCCCCTCCTAAAATGAAGGCTTTGAATGAAATCATCGACCAAATGCTAAAAGATGGTATTGTTAGACCATCTAAGTCGGCGTATTCACCGCCTATGTTCCCAGTTTCGAAACCCCAAGGTGGCTTCAGGCCAGTGATTGACTATAGGGCATTAAATAGGAAGGTGCTGTTACAATCTGTGCCCCATCCCGATCTTCACTCTTGTTTTTCATGGTTTCGAAAGGCTAAGTTCTTCACTATCTTAGATCTTAATCAGGCGTATAATCAAATCCCTCTTGCTGAAGAATCAAAACATCTAACAGCGTTTGCCACGGATTGGAACTTATACGAGTACAACCGCGTGCCTTTCGGACTCCCCACGGGGGCAGCTGTGTTAACGAGACTCTTAGATAGGGTCTTCTCCGAAATCAAGTTTGAATACTTGTACCACTACATTGATGATGTCGTTGTATTTTCTGAGACCTTTGAAGAACATCTAGATTATCTAAAAGAGGTCCTTAATAGCCTGCGTTGGGCAGGGTTAACTGTCAAGTTGTCTAAGGTTACCTTTGCTAAGCCTTCCATGTCATTTCTAGGGCATATTGTGTCGTCCGATGGTGTTTCGATCGATCATTCTAGAACACAGGCCATCCGTGATTTCAGGCCTCCTAAGGACATCAAAGGTATTGCCAGGTTCATAGGAATGGTGAATTTCTTCAGGAAATTTTTTCCTTACTTCGTAGGAAAGGTGTCAAATTCGAGTGGGGGCCTTCTCAACAAGCTGCTTTCAAAGATCTGAAATTAGCTCTTTGTAATGCCCCTGTTCTTGCAATGCCTGATTTTTCGAAGAAATTCTTCGTCCAAACCGACGCGTTGTCTTCGGCGGTGGCTGGAGTGCTTCTTCAAGAGACTGAACTCGGGGGGCGACCCATCGCCTATGCATCTAGGACATTATCGGCTCAAGAAGCCAAGTATTCCATCTATGAACTTGAAGGTTTGACAGTCTTATTTGCACTAGAGAAGTTCCGCCTCTACTTGGAACACGTCAAGTTTGACCTAGAAACTGATAACCAAGCCTTAAGCTGGGTCTAGCTAGGCCGCGTCGTACTGGTCGTATAGCCCGATGGGCCATCAGGATTTCTGCTTTCCAGTTCGATGTCAGGCACATTAGAGGATCGGAAAATGTTGTGGCGGATGGATTAAGCCTATGTTCGCTCACGATGGGGAGTCAATTGAGCAGGAAGACAGTTCTTTTCTTCCCGAGGCCATACCTCCTGGGGTAAATGCCATTCTAACTGATGCTCCCATGTTGTTTAGGGATATTTAAAAGTATCAACGGGAAGATCCAGTGCTGGCTCCTATTATGGAAACCCTTTCTTCTGGGGAACATGTCGTCCCTTATGTATTGAGGAAGGGGTTTTTATGTTGCCCGTCGGGGCATGATAAGAAGATAAAAGTTGTGGTTCCAGCTGTTCTTGTACCTATGATCTTCAAGTACTACCATGAGACCCATTAGGGGGGCATTTATGCATCTTCAAAACTCGAGAAAAGATCCGTGAAATGTTCATTTGGAAAGGCATGAAGGGTGAAATTCGGGAATTGGTAAAAGCATGTAAAGCTTGTTTGCTTAGTAAGCCCACCTTGTCCACAAAGCTAGGGCTATTATCTTCTCATCCAGCGTCGCGCCCCATGGAACGCGTCTACATCGACTACGTGGGACCCTTCCCCCAATCGAAGGGGAATGCCAACAAATTCATTCCTTTGTGTGTAGATGGTTTCACCAGATTTTCCTGGTTATTTCCGACTAAGCTGGCTACCGCTGAGTCCACCATTTCTTGTTTGAATACCATCTTTGCTTGTTTTGATCCGTGTCAATACGTAGTTTCGGATAATGCTAAGGCATTTACTTCCGATCTTTTCCGTAAATTCTGTTTTGATCTATCCATCTCACATGTAACTACATCGGTATATTATCCTCAACCATCAATGGTTGAGCGGGTCAATCGTAATCTGAGATCGGCGCTCATCGCCTATCATCATGAGGATCATTCCAGGTGGGACACATCCTTGCATTGGTTGGCCTTCGCTTTGAATTCGGCGGTTCATGAATCTCATTAGTTCACTCCAGCTTCTTTGATGTTTCAATTTGTGCCTAACACGACACTCTCTAACCTTTGGTCTCTTAATGATATCCTACCAGAGACAATAGATCCCGATAATATCAGAGATCTCTGGAAGAAGGCTAAGGCCAATCTTAAAGTTTCTCATGAGAAGGTTAGGGAAAGGTATGATCGTGGACGGAGGACCACCAATCTAAAAGTAGGAGATCAAGTCATGGTTAAAAACTTTGTTCCCGCGAGCAAGCTTGCCCCCAGATTTCATGGGCCATGCATCATTGTAGATTTCCTGACTCCTGTTACCTTATTAGCGAGCAATCCAGCCACCGGGAGGATCTTTAGGGTTCACCTGTCTCAGGTGAAACCTGTGTAATGTCTCTATTAACTTAGCCATCTATGTTTTGCAACAGTGGGAAGGTTATATTTTTAAGAGGCCTTCTGCCCCAATTTATTTTAATTATTATAGTAATTTGTATTAGATGTACGGTCTTTCCCTCTGGTTTTCCTGCTGTCCATTCCTTTGTGGCCATTACCAAGCCCCCGTCTCCTGCAAATCCACACTAGTGGCAAATCGTCTTCCACGCCGCTGGCCCCTCTGCCTCACCAATTCCAACAACACTTTGCTGTCGCCGAGATATTACTGTTTCAGTGTCCCCGCAGCCGTTCGTCGCCGTACCTCCACTGAGGTGGGGTACGGGCCCACTCCACTCCCGTGATGTCTACTTGAGTACAGCGCACCGGAGTCCATCTCCCGGCAAAGGCTGGTGGGCGGCGCCCCTTCCGCCAACACATCTGGGGACTTTACCTACACTTCCGATCTGCGGCGTACTTCACCACGACTACCCCTCTCATAGTAGCGGGAGAGGTGTATCTGAGGGTACTTGAGGGGTCCGAGCGGCCTCGACTGGATATCAGCAACGGCGGCAGGCCTTGCCGTTAAAACTAACTGGCATCTAATGAACTTCAACAGCTACATCTTCATTTAATACCGTTTTTCTTCAAAATCAACCTTACAATGATTTTGAAAAGTTTTCTTCTTATGTTTCTTCAAAATTCTACTACAACAAAGACACTCTAAAGCTGGTGTTAAACTAATTTCTACCTATCTACATCAAACAAGACTTAGAAACCTTCGCCTACTGGAAATGATTTTTTTCTCTACTCCAACAAATAACGTTTTTCTAAATTTTCCTGTGTCACCACAAGGAAGGACATTTTTGGGGAGAAGGTCTGTACCGGGAGATACACCCCTGCGCCGCACGTTCAAATCTTGCGCCTAAAAGTACTCCTCTACAGGAGAAACGGTGAAATTTAAACTACACCTAAGTTAGACTTTACTCAGAAGATGTCACTACTTGTAATTTGAACTCATTTTATTATGGTGAAGTTTTCAGCACTGTGTGAATTTCTACTTGTTTTGTTTAACATTTATCAAGAAGTTGCGACATTCTCTCATAGATGTCACTGCCGAAAAACTGTGATCATGCACCCTGGTGCGAAGTGAAATACATTTTTTGAAGAAATTTTGTACTCATAAGTTTTTTCTTTACTAAATTTCGTTCATTTTTTGGTGGGTTGGCATTATTTAGCTTTTCCTTACGCCAGTTTTGAAGTTAGCCAATCGATAATTTCTGTAATCAATTTTCAGCCAATCCCGTATTTCTTCTTCGATTGTGCGTGCAACTGTTTAATATAGCCAATAAAAACCTGGGGGTGTGTCTTGATTATTCCTGAAAGGTCTCGAACTTTCCCCGAGGGTTCATAAATTGCGGGTTTTCTCGTCTCTCGGCCACTTGATCAACACATAACTAAGTGTGTGGACGTAAAGCAGGAGGCGGGAAGCGCCTCTTTCATCAGGCAGCAGGTCTTCAGTAAGGTAATGGCCGTTTAACATATTTATACCTTGCTAGCTCAGCAGTTTAACCCGCGGGAAAGGTCCGAAACTTTAATATGTAACCTGCTTTTCCAAACATGTAATTTTCTCCCGGCTTATGTAAAGACTTCATAAAATCTGCAACTGTAATTCGGGCATAGAGAGTGATTTAACCTCTCGAGCTCCCTTTCATTTTGGTTTGAGGTGACTACGTTTTAGTAACTGATTTTCTTCTCCGTAATGTTTTAAATTATTCTTATACGGGTCACCTCCATAGTTTTGGAATAGCCCCTGTTTCGTCGGCCTTCTGCCTTTTAGGTTTTAAGAATGCATATTTAGGAGTGCAAGTACACGCCTCCATTCAACTTGGTGTTGCGGGCCATTTACTTAACCTGTTCTTTTTCTGCTAAGGCCCAGTAAGTTGGGTACGAGATACACCCGTTTCATTTGTGTAAGTTATGCCTTGATGGCAAGTAATTGTAAAGTCTGTCATTGCCTTGAATAGGCTTGAAAAACTGAAAGCGTATAAGCTTTTTTCTAGTGTGGTAAGAATACCTCTGGAAGGCTTGACATTGTAATGTGGGAGCAAGTGCTCCATGTTATTAGGGGTTTTCTGCCCTTGAACAAATTTGGACGTTGAGCTAGTAGCTCGAAATAGTAAACTAGGGGCTTGTAGCCCAAGAGAGTTAAAATTTCTTGATCCTTCTAACTTTTGTTTTTAGATTGCTATGTCTTTGTAATTTCCCTAGTGAAAAGCTGTTAGATTTTGTTGTTATTGATTGTTAAAACTCAGAAAAATATAACCTTGTTAAAGTTTTAAATTAACTTTGATTTGGTAGTTAGACCCATTCACTCCGGCACCTTCATCACCTCTGCTGATCCACAAACCATGGCAACAAACATTATTATTATTATTATTGTACCGTGTTTTTTTGGTAGGTAGGCGTGAAAGAAGGCGCTGGGTGGTGAATGGATCTCAAGCTACTAAAGAGAAATTGATTTTAAAATTTAACAAGGTTATATTTTCTTTTCAAAATTAGATCACAACAAATAGAACAGGTACTTAGTAGCCGACACACGATTTGAAAGGAACAATTTACACAGTTACCCCCTTTGGGGCTTCAAAAATCAGATACATAAGTCTTGAGCAATGAGCCCAACTTTACAAATATAAGCTATTCAACAAAGGGGCCGAAAACCCCCAAACATGCCAGAAACATTTGCTTCCAATTACATATCAAAGCCTCCTAGAGGCGGAACACAATTTTCAAAGGAATCACTTGCCCTAAAATAAAAGTCTATCATAGGCCACTCCGAATTCCACGTTTAAGCTGGCCTCCAAAACTATATACACAGGGGTAAAATACCCATCTACTGAGGTCTAGTAAATAAAAGAAGGTTAATTAAATGACCTCTAAAGTAACAATTTGCGAGGAGGCGAACATGCACTCCTAATACATTTTGTTTCTAAAACCTACGTTGGCTCTAGGCCGCTGATGCAAGGGCTAATCCCATACTACTGAGGTGACTTAAGAAAAAAACTAACTTACATTACATTACTGAAGAATAGGTTACAAAAAATAAGTTCACCTCAAAACAATGTGAGTGGGAGCTCGAGAGGGTTAAGCACTCTCTATCCCGAAATGTAGTTTGAAAGATAGAATAGATACTAGTTGTTTTTACATTTTAAAGGAAAGTTACATGGTGGAAGACCTAGAACCCGCCGCGAGAGTTAAACTGCCGACCTAGCAAGAAAAGATGTTATTAATTGGCCATTACCTTGTGTTGAACGGCTGGAGAAGAAAGAGGCGCTTCCCGCCTCCTGCTCGGTACTTAATCCACTGAAAGATGGAACAGAAGTGGCCTGGAGACCCTAAAATCAGCAGTTTATATCCTCTCGCGGAAGATTCTAGGCGTTAGGGGAAATAAAACACCCTCCCTTAAGGTTTTTATTGGCTAGGGAAAAGAAACCCCTACATAGAGGAAGAAGAAACACATTATTGGTGGAAAATTAATTAAAGAAATACGGGATTGGCTAGATCCAAAATAAGGGGAAGAAGAGGGGTATACAGCCAACTTAAACCATGACAGAAAGAAATTTAACAAAGAACAAACTCTTGAAATAAAAATTTCTCCAACAAAATAGTTCTTTGATTTCGCACTAGGTCGCACTATAGTTGATCTTCAGTAGTGTCCTCTAGAAGAGAAAGTTCACACTTCTTACTTCAAGCGAAACAAAAACGCATCAAAAAATGACACAGTTCACAAACTCAAAAATTTCCAAGTGGTGACATCTTCTGAGAAACTAGAAAATTAATAGTGTAAACAAAGTTCAGACTTCCTCCAGAAGAGGAGTTTCAACTGGCGCAACTTTTAAATAAACGGAGTAGAGGTGTACCACCCGGTACAGACCTCCCCCCCCAAAAGTTCCTCCAAGGGGTAGCACAGAAGAACATAACTTTTGTTTGAAAATAAGGTCCAAGTTTTAATGTGAATATGAAGATAACTTGCAGAAGTATTTGAGAAATTTATTAATTCGGTTCAAAAATTTTGTTGTTGCAGGTGAAGTAAAGTCTTTCTGTTTGTAAAAGTTGAATTTCTGAAGATAAACTTTTAATACTTGAAAGTGAAGGAAAATTTTGCAATGTCCACCAAATATTGCTGTTGAATTCCCCAGTGTAGTTATTGCTTATAGTGACTGTCCATGTAGTTGATGTAGATTAAGTTGGATGGCCAGACCGGCCGTTGCAGTTTGCGTCCAAAAAGAGGCCGCTCGGACCCCTTAAGTACCCTGAGATACCGCTCGCCCGCACTATGAGGGGAGCAGAGGTGTTGAAACACGCCGCGCCCGCGGTGAACATATACAGGCTGCGGGCCAGTAGCAGGTCGTGCGCCGCACATCAGCCTTGGCCGGGAGGAGAGCTCCGGCTCGCCGAGCACATGTTGCCTTCGCTGGAGAGGAGGGGGCCCATCCCCCTCCCCAGTTGCTGCACGGCGCTGCGCGGCTGCGGGGGCACTGAAACATTAAAGCTAGACGGCAGAATTGTGTTGGACCATCATGTTTCTTTGAGGGCACAGGCTTTATGGAGAGGTTGAGGGGCCAGCGGCGTGTAGATATCCATGGCATTTACTATTATGAAGCCACAGTGTAAGGTGGAGCAGGAGACGGGAGCGTGGTAATGGCCGTGGCAAGAACAGGATGGCAGTTTAAGGATCGGGGCAGGTTTTACAAACGGCTTACATCTAAAACCAAAATATTACAGAAGGGGCAGAATGCCTTAAAAGTGAAACTCAAAAAAAATATAACCTTCATATCCTTTCAAAATAATATGAAGCAAGTTAACACAAAATTACACCGGTTTCACCTGAGACAGGTGAACTCTAAATATCCTCTCGGTGGCTGGATTACTTAACAATAAGGTAACCGGCGTAAGGAAATCAAGAATTATGCATGGCCCATGAAATCTGGGAGCAAGCTTGCCCGCGGGAACAAAATTTTTGACCATAACCTGGTCACCTACCTTCAAAGGGGTGGGTCTCCGTCCACGATCGTACCTTTCTCTAACCTTTTCATGAGACACTTTAAGATTGGCTTTAGCCTTCTTCCAAAGATCTTTAATGTTGTCCGGATCTATTGTCTCGGGTAGAATGTCATTCAGAGACCAGAGGTTAGAGAGCGGCGTGTTGGGAACAAATTTGAACATCAAAGAAGCTGGAGTAAACTTGTGAGATTCATGAACCGCCGAATTCAAAGCAAAAGCTATCCAATGCAGGGACGAGTCCCACCTGGAAGGATCTTCATGATGATAGGCAATGAGTGCGGACCTGAGATTACGGTTAACCCGTTCAGCCAGAGATGGTTGAGGGTAATAAGCTGAAGTAGTTACATGAGAGATGGACAAGTCAAAACAGAATTTACGAAACAAATTTGATGTAAACGCCTTAGCATTATCAGATACAATATACTGACACGGACCAAAAGAAGCAAAAATAGAATTTAAGCAGGTAATGGTAGACTGAGCGGTAGCCAGCTTAGTCGGAAATAACCAAGAAAATCTTGTAAAACCATCTACACATACAAAGATGAACTTATTAGCATTACCCTTTGACTGGGGGAAGGGTCCTACATAATCGATATACAGGCGTTCCATGGGGCGCGACGCTTGATGCGAAGACAAAAGGCCTACCTTGGTGGACATGGTAGGTTTACTAAGCAAACAAGATTTACAAGCTTTTACAAGTTCACGGATTTCACCGTCCATACCTTTCCAGATGAACATTTCACGAATCTTTTCGCGAGTTTTAAAGATACCCAGATGCCCTCCTAATGGGGTCTCATGATAATACTTGAAGATCATAGGTACCAGAACAGCTGGAACGACAACTTTCATCATCTTGTCATGCCTCGAAGGGCAACATAAAACACCATTCCTCAGAACATAAGGGACAACATGTTCCCCAGAAGAAAGGGTTTCCATTATCGGAGCCAGCGTCGGATCTTCACGTTGGTATTTCTCAATATCTCTAAAAAGCATGGGAGCATCTGTTAAGATGGCATTAACACTAGATAGTATGGACTCGGGAGGTGATGAACTGTCGACCGGTTCCTGGGTCTCGACGTCGTTAGAAAACATACGGCTGAGTCCATCAGCCACAACATTTTCAGTACCTCTGATATGCCGTACATCGAATTGGAAGGCAGAAATACGGATGGCCCAACGGGCTATACGACCTGTACGACGCGGCCTACCTAAGACCCAGCTTAAGGCTTGATTATCTGTCTCCAAGTCGAATTTGACATGTTCCAGATAGAGACGGAACTTCTCTAAGGCAAATAAGACTGCCAACCCTTCAAGCTCATAGATAGAATACTTGGCTTCTTGAGCCGACAATGTCCTAGACGCATAGGCGATGGGTCGCCTCCCTAGTTCAGTCTCTTGAAGAAGGACTGCAGCTACCGCCGACGACGACGCGTCGGTTTGGACGATGAATTTCTTCGAGAAATCAGGCATAGCGAGTACAGGAGCATTACAGAGAGCTAATTTAAGGTCTTCAAAAGCGGCTTGTTGAGAAGGTCCCCACTCAAATTTGATGCCTTTCCTACGTAGAAGGTTTAAGGGCGCCGCTCGATTAGCAAAGTTAGGAATGAACTTCCTGAAGAAATTCACCATACCGATGAACCTGGCGATACCTTTAATGTCCTTGGGAGGTTTAAAATCACGGATGGCCTGTGTTCTAGAATGATCGACTGCTACTCCATCGGGTGACACAATATGCCCTAGGAATGACATAGAGGGTTTAGCAAAGGCAACCTTGGACAACTTAACAGTTAACCCAGCCTTACGAAGGCGATTGAGAACTTCTCGCAGATGATCTAGATGTTCTTCAAAGGTCTCGGAAAATACGACGACATCATCCAAGTAATGATATAAGTATTCAAATTTGATGTCGGAGAAGACCCTATCCAACAGCCTAGTGAGTACAGCTGCCCCCGTGGGGAGCACGAAAGGCACGCGGTTGTATTCGTATAAATTCCAGTCCGTGGCAAACGCTGTAAGGTGTTTAGACTCTTCGGCAAGGGGAATTTGATTATAGGCCTGATTTAAGTCCAAGATGGTGAAGAACTTGGCCTTACGAAACCATGAAAAACAAGAATGAAGGTCGGGAAGGGGCACAGATTGCAACACCACCTTCCGATTGAGAGCCCTGTAATCAATAACAGGCCTGAAGCCTCCTTGGGGTTTCGGGACTAGAAATATAGGCGATGAATACGCCGATTTAGAAGGCCTAATAATACCATCCTTCAACATCTGATCGATAATTTCTTTCAGAGCCTTCATTTTAGGTGGAGATAGCCTATATGGAGGAAAACGGACAGGAATCGAATCCGTGACCTCAATTTTGAATTCAATAAGGTCAGTAACACCAAGAGTATCAGAGAACACCTCGGGAAACGACTGACACAATTTACGAATACTATCAGCCTGCTCCTCAGGTAGATGTCTAAGGTCTAACAACATCTCATCCTGGGTAGGCGAAATAGATGAACGTGACACAGAATTACACTTTAACAAGGGAATTTTACAAGTGGACGCAAATTTGAATGTGCACGACCTACTCTGGAGATCGAGCACAAGACCAGTGTGAGAAATAAAGTCTGCTCCCAGTATGATGGGGCAAGACAAGTGCTTAGCGACCAACAGTTTAATTTTCCATGTAAATTTGAAAATACGAATTTTGACCAGTAAGGAACCTAGAATTTCTAATGGAGATGAATTAGCCGAAACATATTTAACAGGAGACGAGTCATAGACAGATAGTTTACAAACAGATTTCAATTTAGAATACCAATCAGCCGAAATAATAGAGCAAACACTACCTGAATCTAAGAGAGCTGTTATAGGCTCGTTATTTAACTCAATCTTAAGAAAAGGAACAGGTGCGGGGGTATCCGCCGCAATCCTAAGACACTCTCTGGGGCATTCAAAAAATGAATTTGAAGATTGCTCATTCCCTGAATTCTCGACCTTTTTGCCCGGGGCTGAGCCTTGGAAAGCCGAATTAGTCGACTCAGCCGAAGCCGCTAGTCACTTTTTATTATTGGCATAGGTGGAATTTGCACCAGAAGTTGAGCAGGAGGGGGTGCTATTTGAGTTTGGGCAATTCTTGGCGATATGTGAGAAAGCCCCACATTTAAAGCAGCCTTGTGACGAACCAGCTCCATTACTTGCCCTACTAGTTTTGACCAATGGACATTTATTGCGAAGATGGTCGGGCGACCCGCAAGCATAACATTTACGGGGTGTGGGTAGTCGGCGAGGTGGAGGCCGAGTATTACTAAACGAAGGAGGGGGTTCTTTTGCCACACGCAAAGAATCGGCGTACCTAACTCCTTCCGCTGAGACGGCCAACGCTTCAAGTTCCGAGAAAGTTTGCGGGCACGCCGCGAAACACAAGTACGACCTATAAGATGGTGAAATACCTTCTACAATGGCCTGTACAATCTGATCTTCAGGAAAATGAAGAGCAAACACCCTAGTGTAGAATTTGATATCTTGGATGAAATCTGCCAAGTTTTCGTCCAAGCGCTGTACTCGATAATAGTACTTCTGAATCAGGGATGACCTGGCGCGGGCGGGAATAAAATTTGCAAGCAAATGTGCATGGAAATCTTCGATAGATGACTGTTCAGCTATGGCTCTTACTATTTTATCAGAAAGAATACCAATTGCATAGGGATAGATGATTTGCAAAATCTGACAAGGGGAAAGAGAAAACACAAGGGCATGATCCTGAAATTCCACTAGAAATCTTAAAAATGAAATTAAGTCACTGGTGGTGTTGACAGAAAACTTAGAGATACCTCTTAGCAACATTGCCAATGGATGAGGCAAGCTGCTAAACCCAGGTGACATAGTAGGTAAAGGTTTCAATGGCAAAGAAGTTAATTCAGAACGGATATTACTCAATGATGCACGGCGTTCAGACCCGCTGTCTAATGGGGCAGAGATAGTTTGAGCAGTAATGGTTTTCCTATTGACTTCTCCCTGAGGAGGCTCTTCCTCGTTACCTACATTCACCGTGGCGGGTGGATCAGTTTTGGGAGGAACTTCGCCGGTTAGCAATTGAGTGACCTTATTAGACAATTCAGAAATAGTTTCAAGGAGCGTATTAGCGTCCTTCCTCTGAACGTCATTCACCTTTAGAGACAACAGATCATTAACTCTATTTGCAAAGTGATGCAGCCTGCCTTGCACACGCTTAATTTGATTCGGAGACGGATCATTTTCATCAAAAAAACTAACTACAGAAGCTAGCCCAGTAATATTCTCGACGATCGTGGAAAGAGAGTCATCAATTTCTTTTTCTCCCAAATTGGGGATGGAAATGGGCAAATCAAGGGACTCTCTAAGCTTGTTAGTGTCGATAGCAACCGTGCCTCCAGATTGCACGTTTCTAATAGTTAATTCGTAGATCAACTCCTCTTTGCGCAAATAGTTAAGGAGGAGAACATCGCGAGGGCCAGGCATGATGACAGAACAATTTTGAAAAACTCAAAAAATTCCAGCGACTGAGAAAATTGTTAGAGTTCGAATCAAAGCAATGTTTAGCCGTCAAAAGGGGCTAAAATGAGACCCATTCAACCACGCTCTGCTACCACTTGTTACCGTGTTTTTTTGGTAGGTAGGCGTGAAAGAAGGCGCTGGGTGGTGAATGGATCTCAAGCTACTAAAGAGAAATTGATTTTAAAATTTAACAAGGTTATATTTTCTTTTCAAAATTAGATCACAACAAATAGAACAGGTACTTAGTAGCCGACACACGATTTGAAAGGAACAATTTACACAGTTACCCCCTTTGGGGCTTCAAAAATCAGATACATAAGTCTTGAGCAATGAGCCCAACTTTACAAATATAAGCTATTCAACAAAGGGGCCGAAAACCCCCAAACATGCCAGAAACATTTGCTTCCAATTACATATCAAAGCCTCCTAGAGGCGGAACACAATTTTCAAAGGAATCACTTGCCCTAAAATAAAAGTCTATCATAGGCCACTCCGAATTCCACGTTTAAGCTGGCCTCCAAAACTATATACACAGGGGTAAAATACCCATCTACTGAGGTCTAGTAAATAAAAGAAGGTTAATTAAATGACCTCTAAAGTAACAATTTGCGAGGAGGCGAACATGCACTCCTAATACATTTTGTTTCTAAAACCTACGTTGGCTCTAGGCCGCTGATGCAAGGGCTAATCCCATACTACTGAGGTGACTTAAGAAAAAAAACTAACTTACATTACATTACTGAAGAATAGGTTACAAAAAATAAGTTCACCTCAAAACAATGTGAGTGGGAGCTCGAGAGGGTTAAGCACTCTCTATCCCGAAATGTAGTTTGAAAGATAGAATAGATACTAGTTGTTTTTACATTTTAAAGGAAAGTTACATGGTGGAAGACCTAGAACCCGCCGCGAGAGTTAAACTGCCGACCTAGCAAGAAAAGATGTTATTAATTGGCCATTACCTTGTGTTGAACGGCTGGAGAAGAAAGAGGCGCTTCCCGCCTCCTGCTCGGTACTTAATCCACTGAAAGATGGAACAGAAGTGGCCTGGAGACCCTAAAATCAGCAGTTTATATCCTCTCGCGGAAGATTCTAGGCGTTAGGGGAAATAAAACACCCTCCCTTAAGGTTTTTATTGGCTAGGGAAAAGAAACCCCTACATAGAGGAAGAAGAAACACATTATTGGTGGAAAATTAATTAAAGAAATACGGGATTGGCTAGATCCAAAATAAGGGGAAGAAGAGGGGTATACAGCCAACTTAAACCATGACAGAAAGAAATTTAACAAAGAACAAACTCTTGAAATAAAAATTTCTCCAACAAAATAGTTCTTTGATTTCGCACTAGGTCGCACTATAGTTGATCTTCAGTAGTGTCCTCTAGAAGAGAAAGTTCACACTTCTTACTTCAAGCGAAACAAAAACGCATCAAAAAATGACACAGTTCACAAACTCAAAAATTTCCAAGTGGTGACATCTTCTGAGAAACTAGAAAATTAATAGTGTAAACAAAGTTCAGACTTCCTCCAGAAGAGGAGTTTCAACTGGCGCAACTTTTAAATAAACGGAGTAGAGGTGTACCACCCGGTACAATTATTATTATTATTATTATTATTATTATTATTGATTAATCATGAATAACACTAACATGGAACACGTTTAATGGCATATAATCGTTGACTATATTTAAGATATTTAAAAAATGTAGAATCAGCCCTCAGCTGCAGGTAAATATCCCTGACGTGACCGGGAATCCAACTTGTAAATGGCATCTTCTGTCACAGTAAATAATTAGTCAGTTAAAAATTATTGCAATTTTTGCGTAATTGAATGCAGTTTATCATTTGCCTGGAGTGAAAATGAGATACTACAGGAATTCATCTTCTTTGATCAGTTGTGGATACCGAGCGAGACTAGGCTATGGCTATTAATATTATTATTCGTGTTTCCGAAAGAAGTAGAAAAAATATTATTATTATTGACTATCCATGACCAACACGATCACGGAACACGTTTAATGGTGTATAATCGTTTATTACATTTAAGAAATTATATACACTTACCTTAGATAAGGTAATATAACCATTGAAGAAAAAATCTCCGTTGTGGAGCGGATAATGTAATTACCTAGGACACAGCTAAGTGCACCGTGGTCGTCAACCAGCGCTCCACTGTGTCTGCTGCTTGTCTACAGGAAAACGGATGTATTCAGTTTCATTGTGTATGCTGGACATCTCACACATACAGTACTAGCTAATGACATTATCTACTACACGACAGAGACGAAATAATAAAAATAATATTCGTATTGTCTCATCTGTTAGGTGCAGTTGCAACCGGGTAGATGGTGAGTTCGACCCCTCCCCCTACGGGCGTTAGTCCCCATGATGTTGGTTTTCCGTGGTTTAACATGTTTACACCGGACAAAACGCTGCGTTGGGTTCGATTCCCAGCCAGGTTAGGGATTTTTACCTCATCTGACGGGGTGAATTATGGCCGGGTTCGATTCCCGGTCGGGTTAGGGATTTTATTTTCACCTGCATTTAAGTCCAGTTCGTAGTCTGCACAGTCTTCATCGGATAGTTCGTAGCCGGGTTCGATTTCAGGTCAAGTCAGGGTTTTTCTGAGTAGAGGTGGGTTCGATTCGCACATCACCTAACCGTGAGGTAGTTTTCCGGAGTTTACCGCTTCCTCTCTATGCAAATGCCGGATTGTACGTAACTTAACGCTGCAGCCTGCTATCTCTAGAGGCCTGGGCCACAGTGGTAGTCCAAACAGACTTAACTCCTTAACGAACATGGCTACCAAGCAGACATAGATAGTAGGAATCTTAAAGAACGGGGAGAGGGGAAAAAGATCATCGAAACTCCATATCGTATTATGATGATGACATGTAAAAGACCATCGATAAACCATTTAGTACTTTGCCGACAACATTAATAAACTCTACAGAGAATCAGTTTTTTTGCGAACCGACTGTCTCTCTCGGATGCAAGCCCACAGCTGGACGCCCCTAACCGTACGGAATACAACTAGAGAGGATGTTCAGTACCTCACACCCGATATGCAGAACAGAGGGAATGTAGGAGGATGGGAAACGGAAAAACCCGTACCTATCTCCACTCATTAGCTGAGTAGTCGACGTCATGTGCAGTCTCTAGCATGGCAGACCCTCCAAGCCTCTCCGGAGGTCACATGCCATTATTATTATTATTTAGAAATTGCTTTACGTCGCACAGACACAGTAATGTCTTATAGCGACGAAGGGATAGGAAATGTCTAGGAGAGGGAAGGAAGAGTCCGTGGCCTTAATTAAGGTACAGCCCTAACATATGCCTTGTGTGAAAATGGGAAACCACGGTAAACCATCTCCAGGATGCAAGCTCACAGCTGCGCACCCCTATCCGCACGGCCGACTCGCCCGGTCATGGGCCTACCTACACAATCGCCACCTTGGGCCTAGTTTTACGGTCAGATGTCCCTCCTGTTGCTATTTTGGAGGGATCTAACTATACAGGACCTAGTTTCATGGTCAGATGCCCCTTCCTTCACCATTTTGGAAGAGCCTAACTACACACTCGCCATCTTTGTCCCAGTTATACGGTCAGATGCCCCGCCCGCCGCCATTTTAGAGGGGCGTAACAACACAGTCGCAGTCTTGGCCCTAGTTTTACAGACAAAAGCCCCTCCCGTCGCCATATTGACGGGCCTAGCGACGCAGGGCATAATTTAACGGACAGAAGGCCCTCCCGTCGCCATTTTGGTGGGCTTAACTACACAGGACTTAGTTTTAGGGACAGGTGCCTCTCCCATCACCGTTTTCACCACAACGCTGTTCACTATTCCTCTTATAGATTTGGTAGTTCTATAAGAAAAGGAAATATGTTATTACTTACTTTCAAATGACAATCAGTTCTACTTATGACAGATGGACAGTTGTTATGTCGGTTGCAGTATTCAACTATACATCATATCTACCTAAGTGTGAACGATAATACTAAAACATCTATTATTTTTATGTATGATTTTTCCAAAACAGGATAACCTTAGTAATACACATGCTCTGTACCATTGGACAGGGTATCTGTACGTAATACTGCGCAAGAAGGTGAGGAGGAGGGCATCGTAAAGCCTCGAGCAGATAACACAGATGCACAACTATGTAAAGATGCGTTTTAGGAAAAGGGGGAGTGTTCATAGTAATTTTTCCGTCGCATGGAGACGTAAATCCTTGAGCTGACCTCCCAGCAGCTGGGTTCCAAGTTGGCAACTGCGTAGTTAGGCCCCTCCAGAATGGCGCCTATGAGGAGAGAAGGGTACCTGACCGTAAAACTGGGCCCAAGATGAAGACTGTGTAGTTATGCACGTCCAAAATGGCGATTATGATGAGGGAGGGACATCTAACCGTAAAACTGCGCACAAGACCGCGACTGTGTTTGTTAGGCCCTCAAAATGGTGCCTGAGATGAGATTAAGTCTATCTGACCGTAAAATCTAGGTCCAAGATGGCAACTATGTAGTTAGGCCCCTCCAAAATGGTAGCGGGAGGGACATCTGAGCGCAAAACTGGGCTCAAGATGGCAACTATGTAGTTAGGCCCCTCTAAAATGGCACCTGTGAGGAGGGAGGAGCATCTGACCGTATAACTGGACCCATGATGGCGACTGTGAAGTTAGGCCCTCCAAGATGACGTCGGGAAGGGCATCTAGCAAGATGACGTCGGGAAGGGCATCAGGCCGTAAAATAGGCCTTGTGAAGTTAGGCCTCTCCAAGATAGCATCGGGAAGGGCATCTGGCAAGATGGCGACGTGAAGGGCATCTCACCGTAAAAGCGATTTAGGCTTGCCTAACATGGCGTCTGTGAGAATAGGCTTGCTATTTTAAGCAAAATCCGGCGGGGACAGTACGTACGTATGCTAGAGGTCAGTGACCTCGGGTGCTGACTCAGCACAAAATATGCTGACGGTTGTTTGTTTTAGAACATACATAGCCCTACTACTACCAACACGCAATAATGATTACATCCCATCGCTTAGATTTGGCGCTGTGATGAGCATCAGATCGTAAAACAGAGTCAAATCCAGATATGAGACACACCTCGCACCCACTTCTGTGGGAAAAGCGGTAGAATATAAGAGATCCATGCCACGGCTACAATTGACTGTTTTCAAATTATCGACAGGAAACACCACCAGCCTCAGAAAATTGTAAGGAAAATACACGATTATGTAACATGCGTCGCGCGCATTTGGTGCGATCTCAAAACTGACCCTCTTCCTCTCTCCTTACCAGGATGACGATGAAGTGTTGTGACTGTACATACTTTATAATTATTCAAGTTAGTTCACTTATGTGGATTACTAGGTACTGTTCATTGTACATTTGATAGTTATATACTTCATGAACTTTATATTTTATCGTTTTATTCAGTGAATTGGACTCGGTTATGTTCCACCACGCAATCACTGTTTCTCTTGCATTCCGAGACGGAAGCGCGCTGAGTGTCGACACAGTGCTTCGAAGAAATTCACTGTGCCGCATCGAAAGTTTCGAAACAGTATATAAGATAAACTAAAGGAGGTCACTTCTTCATTAGATCCAGTCCCATAATACAGAAAAATTACAAGAAAGATCACACATATCACAGTGGTGCTGCCTAGTGCCAGATACTAGCACTAGTATCAGCTGGATCTTCTTCTTTACGTTGTACTTGGACCTCCCAATTCGCAGTCTGCTTAAAGTATTCCATGTCGTCCAGGACTCTTCTTAGTCACAGAGCAGCTTCTATTCAAGTTTTTCAAGTTCCCAGCGATCTGGGTATTTATGGTTGCTGGCGCAAACATGGTTTACTCTGGATCTGCAACTAGAGCAGGAGAGGGCGAACAGTACCTCTGCACATTCGCGCCTACTAACGTGTCAGGTGGAGCTACGCCCACAAGGGAGTGCAACATTATTGTAGGGGTTGGTTTTAGACACCCTGTGATCAGTCAGTAAGCTTCGATGAGTGCAACGTAGATCTTCCTAGCATGTACAGATTTATACCATACAGCTGTGGCAGTTGTCACCGTTTCTGGATGAGCAGCCCAACCTGATCATGTCAGGTCATTGTGAGAGAGGACTTTTGCCTCGGTGTTGGCGCAGTGATACGTGCAAAGAGCGACCTCAGATACTTAGCCGTATCACTGTGTTCCAGTACTTTTCCCTGTCACTTCATCTCAAACTTTCAAGATGTTTCTTTATTCCCCTCGCGAAAAGCATATGTCTTCTTTTGATGGATTTGTTTGAAATTATTATTCTTCAAAGGTATAAACCAATACACTAGCTCATAATTTCGAATGACATGGCCAAAGTACTCTACATTCTCATATTTTACGTGAGTACTGTAGCCCCACATCTCGATGGATGGTGTTGAGGCCTCAGCAACATAAAGTAAGACAAGACATACACAACACCGAAGTAAACTGCAACGGAGAAAATGAAGTCCCTGTGACAGAGGATTTAAATCATTCTCTTGAAAGCAGTCCTCGGGACCTAGTTTCAACAGGACTGCTCACGATGTGATTAACCACGCAGGTGAGAAACCTAAGTACATGTGCCAGGTACTGTCAAGTTTATAGGTCGAATGACATGTTTTCTTACGGCCACTAAGTTAGTATTTTTCGTGTTTAAACGCAGAACTGCGTTGACCAATCAAATTGCTCATATTTGTAGATCTTGAGCACTTATTGCAAACAGAAAAGAATCATATGCATACTGCAGATTATTTATTACGATTCCATTAACAATGAAGATACCCCGTTTTCCTTGCAATGATTAAGAGAAACACCCTTTCACAGTAGGTATTGAAGAGGAGTGGAGTTATAACAGAGCCTCGCCTCATCTCTTGCTTTATTTTGATAGCACAGGTGTTGGTGTTATCAACATTAACAAATGAGGACTGATTTCAATACTGGATGGCAACGGTTCGTACATCTTTTCTATCCAGACCAATATCATTTAGTTCAAGGAATTTATTAGGCAACCAAAAAGTCTCTGGACAACTGGAAATAAAGAGACACCAAGATGAATCAGTCTCTTCTGCAAGGAAACTTGCTGTCTTTCATGAACACATATATACCTTCATCATGACCAAGGGTTTCTAGTTTAATGTGGAATCCGAACCATAAGGATGTCTTCTTCATTTCATAACTCCCATATTCCATGGCCGGAACTCCAACCGCAGCCAGCTCAGCGACAATGATACTAGGTTATCATGCCCCCTGTACTTTATCCTCAGTTTAGGTCAGCAAAGGTATTATGATAGAAACATCTGTCTTGGTCGAAATGGGCCTGAACTCTGTGTCGAAGTAGGATGTCATCATCTAATGCATCTTTTGGGTGGTCCAATGACAGAGAACATAAGAAAACGAGATGTGTATCTACAGGCAAGGGACCAAGAGAATATAGAGTTTTGGTTAAATGTGTTGTACGGAAGATATTGTAAGATGTCTTTGGTGATGCGGGTCGTCACTTCACCACTGCCCGCTCCTAATGCTCGAGAGCTTCCTGAATTCTTTGAGATTTTCGGTTTAGTTTTTCGCGGACGGTGACTTCGTTGTATGCCATGGTTCATTTTCATTAGGAGCTGCCAAGGTTTCACCGGAAACTGAGTGTAGTATTCTCAGGAATGCGCTCTGTATGAAGGTCAGTAGCGTACTCAAGGTGTGGCATCTAGTAAATGGAAGAGTAACCCGAAGTGGCAAGAAATTTATCTGAAAAGAAACATAAAACACATTGTTCGTGTAGCTCCGAAGACGTACTAGATGGAAACTGCAATGAAAGAGAGGATCTGGCAACTCTTGATGCCAACGTGTGGAATGGACGTGTTCCTACAAGCTGGGCTCAGATTACCTCGTCCGTCCGTCATGTATAACAGAGGAAGGACTGTTCACAACTCGGCCCCGTGTAGATATTTTAAACTGCACTCAACATATAACAGCCACACCCAGATATCTCCTGAGCTGTATAGTTATTGCGTTCCACATGACGGAACTACAAAGTGTGTAACAATTAGCAAAATGTATTCCATCTCTTCGTGATATGATTATTATTATTATTATTATTATTATTGTTACCAAGTTTTGCGGTAGTTAGAGGTGAGAGAAGGTGCGGGTGTGAACGGGTCTCAAGCTACGAAATTAGAGTTCATGTAAAATTAACAAGGTTATATTTTCTTTTCAAAATGAAGAAATGACAAGCATGGCAGGTACAGAGTAGCAAGTCAAGAAAATGTAGTTACAATATTTACCGGATTTGGGCTCAGCGCCCCTACTTCACAATTCTTGGGCAATCAGCCCAACCTTACTTCAAAATAAGTTTTAACAGAGAGGCAGAAAACCCCATTCATGCTCAGGAGCACTTGCTCCAAATTACACAGAAAAGCCTCCTCGAGGCATACCACACTCAATTTTCAAGAAAGAGCCGCTCGCTCTCAAACATTAAGCCTCTCAAAGGCCACACCAAACTCCACCTTCAAGTTGTCCTCTCTGGACATAGACACAGGGGTAAAATACCCAACCTACTGAGGTCTATTAAGTGAGAAAAAGAGTAATTACATGACCTCTAAAATAACAATTTGAGAGGAGGCGAACTTGCGCTCCTAATACGCTTTGTTTAAAACCTACTTGGCACTAGGCCGTTAATACAAGGGCTAATCCCATACTAAAGAGGTGACTTAAAAAGAAACAATTTACATTACGTTAAAGAAGAGTAGGTTGAGAAAAAATAAGTTCACCTCAAAACAATATGAGTGGGAGCTCGAGAGGGTTAAGCACTCTCTATCCCGATATGCAGTTTAAAGATAGAATAGATACCAAGGGTCTCTACATTTTAAGGAATGTTACATTATGGAAAAGCTTCGGACCCGCCCCGAGAGTTAAACTGCTGAGCTAGCAAAGAAAGAAGTTATTAATCGGCCATTACCTTGTTGTTGACCGCTGCCGAAGAAAGAGGCGCTTCCCGCCCCCTGCTAAGTACTTTACACACTGAAAGATGGTACAGAAGTGGCGCAGAGACCCAAAAATCAGCAGTTTATATACCCTCGCGGAAAGTTCGAGGCGTTTTAGGGAAGAGAACACCCGCCCACAATCACTTTATTGGCTAGGGTACAGCAACATATTCAAGTTGGGGGAAGATACATCAGATTGGTCAGAAATTAATTAAAGAAATTCGGGATTGGCTAAATACAAAACAAGGGGAAAGAGAGGGGTATACAGCCAACTTAAACAATCACAGAAAGAAATTTAACAAGAAACAAACTTTTGAAATAAAAATTTCTCCAAAAAACAGTTCTTTCACATCGCACTAGGGTGCACCATTGTAGTTTTTCAGTAGTGTCCTCTAGAAGAGAAAGTTCACACTTCTTACTACCGGTAAAACAAAAATACATCAAAAGTGGCACAGTTCAAAAACTCCAAACTTTCCAAGTAGTGACATCTTCTGAGAAACTTGAAAATTAATACCGTCGATAAAGTTCAGACTTCCTCCAGCAGAGGAGTTTCAACTGGCGCACATTTTAAATTAGCGGCGTGGAGGTGTACCGCCCGGTACAGACCTCCCCCCCCCCCAAAGTTCCTCCAAGGGGTAACACAGAAGGACATAAACTTTTGTTTGAAAATAAGGTCCAAGTTTTGATGTTGATATGGAGATTAATTGCAGAAGTATTTATAAGATTTTCTTAATTTGGTTTGATTCAGTTTCAAAATATTTGTTGTAACTGGTGAAGTAAAGTCTTTATGTTTGTAGAAGTTGAATTCAGAAGTAAAACTTTAGTTTTTAAAGTTGAGGAAAAATTTCTAAGTCCACCAAATATTGCAGTAGAATACCTAAGAAAAGGTAGTAAAGTTGAACTGGAATGTCCATATAGCTGGATATGTACTTCAAACGTTGATGATTTTAACGGCCAGACCAGCCGCCACTGCTTGCGTTCAGAGGAGGCCGCCCGGGTCCCTCAAGTACCCTGAGATACCGCTCGCCCGCACTATGAGGGGAGCAGAGGTGTAGAAGCACGCCGCGCCCGCGGTGAACATATACAGGTTGCGGGCCGGTAGCAGGTCGTGCGCCGCACATCAGCCTTGGCCGAGAGGAGAGCTCCGGCTCGCCGTGCACATGTCGCCCTCGCTGGGGTCGAGGGGGCCCTTCCTCTATCCCAGTCGCTGCACGGCGCCGCGCGGCTGCGGGGGCACTGAAACATTAAAGCTAGGCGGCAGAATTTGTTGGACCATCATCTTTTTTGAGGGCACAGGCTTGTGGAGAGGTTGAGGGGCCAGCGGCGTGCAGATATCCATGGCATTAAATAAGCCACTGTGTAGAGTGGAGCAGGAGACGGGAGCGTGGTAATGGCCGTGGGAAGGACAGGATGGCAGTTTAACGGTTCGGGGCAGGTTTTACAAAAATGCTTACATATAAAACAAAATATTATAGAAGGGGCAGAAAGCCTTAAAAGTGAAACTCAAAAAAAAATATAACCTTCATATTCCTTTCAAATTATATGAAGCAAGTTAACACAAAATTTACACTGGTTTCACCTGTGACAGGTGAACCCTAAATATCCTCTCGGTGGCTGGATTACTCAATAACAACGTAACCGGCGTGAGGAAATCGAGAATGACACCTGGCCCATGAAATCTGGGGGCAAGCTTGCCCGCGGGAACAAAATTCTTGAACATTACCTGGTCACCTACCTTCAAATGGGTGGGTCTCCGTCCACGATCATACCTTTCCCTAACCTTTTCATGAGACACTTTAAGATTGGCTTTAGCCTTCTTCCAGAGATCTTTAATGTTGTCCGGATCTATTGTCTCAGGTAGAATGTCACTCAGAGACCAGAGGTTAGAGAGCGGCGTGTTGGGAACAAACTTGAACATCAAAGAGGCTGGAGTAAATTTATGTGATTCATGAACCGCCGAATTCAAAGCAAAAGCTAACCAATGCAGGGACGTGTCCCACCTGGAATGATCTTCATGATGATAGGCAATAAGCGCGGACCTGAGATTACGGTTAACCCGTTCAGCCAGAGATGGTTGAGGGTAATAAGCAGAAGTAGTTACATGAGAGATGGACAAGTCAAAACAGAATTTACGAAAAAGATTTGATGTAAACGCCTTAGCATTATCAGACACAATATATTGGCACGGACCAAAAGAAGCAAAAATAGAATTTAGGCAAGTAATGGTGGACTGAGCGGTAGCCAGCTTAGTCGGAAATAACCAGGAAAATCTTGTAAAACCATCTACGCATACAAAGATGAACTTGTTGGCATTTCCCTTTGACAGGGGGAAGGGTCCTACATAATCAATATACAGGCGTTCCATGGGGCGCGACGCTTGATGCGAAGACAAAAGGCCTACCTTGGTGGACATGGTGGGTTTACTGAGCAAACAAGATTTACAAGCTTTTACTAGTTCACGGATTTCACCGTCCATACCCTTCCAGATGAACCTTTCACGAATCTTTTCACGAGTTTTAAAGATTCCAAGATGCCCTCCAAATGGGGTCTCATGATAATACTTGAAGATCATAGGTACAAGAACAGCTGGAACGACAACTTTCATCATCTTATCATGCCTTGAAGGGCAACATAAAACACCATTCCTCAGAACGTAAGGGACGACATGTTCCCCAGAAGAAAGGGTTTCCATTATCGGAGCCAGCGTCGGATCTTCACGTTGGTATTTCTCGATATCCCTAAAGAGCATGGGAGCATCTGTTAAGATGGCATTAACATCAGATAGTATGGACTCGGGAGGTGATGAACTGTCGACGCGTTCATGGGTCTCGACGTCGTTGGAAAACATACGGCTGAGTCCATCAGCAACAGCATTTTCGGTACCTCTAATGTGCCTGACATCGAATTGGAAGGCAGAAATTCGGATGGCCCAACGGGCTATACGACCAGTACGACGCGGCCTACCTAAGACCCAGCTTAAGGCTTGATTATCTGTCTCCAGGTCGAATTTGACATGTTCCAAATAGAGACGGAACTTCTCTAAGGCAAATAAGACTGCCAACCCTTCGAGCTCATAGATAGAATACTTGGCTTCTTGAGCCGATATAGTCCTAGGTGCATAGGCAATGGGTCGCCTCCCTAGTTCAGTATCTTGAAGAAGGACTGCAGCAACTGCTGACGACGACGCGTCAGTTTGGACGATGAATTTCTTCGCGAAATGAGACACAGCAAGTACAGGGGCATTACAGAGAGCTAATTTAAGATCTTCAAAAGCGGCTTGTTGAGAAGGTCCCCACTCGAATTTGATGCCTTTCCTACGAAGAAGGTTCGAGGGCGCCGCTCTATTAGCGAAGTTAGGAATGAACTTCCTGAAGAAATTCACCATACCAATGAACCTGGCGATACCTTTGATGTCCTTGGGAGGTTTAAAATCACGGATGGCCTGTGTTCTAGAATGATCGACTGCAACACCATCAGGTGACACAATATGCCCTAGGAATGACATAGAGGGCTTAGCAAAGACAACCTTGGACAACTTGACAGTTAACCCAGCCTTACGAAGGCGATTGAGAACTTCTCGCAGATGATCTAGATGTTCTTCAAAGGTCTCCGAAAATACGACGACATCATCCAAGTAGTGATACAAATACTCAAATTTGATGTCGGAGAAGACCCTATCTAGCAGCCTAGTGAGTACAGCTGCTCCCGTGGGGAGCCCGAAAGGCACGCGGTTGTATTCGTATAAATTCCAGTCCGTGGCAAACGCTGTAAGATGTTTAGACTCTTCCGCAAGGGGAATTTGATTGTAGGCTTGATTCAAATCCAAGATGGTGAAGAACTTGGCCTTACGGAACCAAGAAAAACAAGAATGAAGGTCGGGAAGGGGCATAGATTGTAACACCACCTTCCGATTGAGAGCCCTATAATCAATGACAGGCCTGAAGCCCCCTTGGGGTTTCGGGACTAGAAAAATAGGTGACGAATACGCCGACTTAGAGGGCCTAATGATACCATCCTTCAACATCTGACCGATGATTTCTTTCAGAGCCTTCATTTTAGGTGGAGATAGCCTATAAGGTGGAAAACGGACAGGAATTGAATCCGTGACCTCAATTTTGTATTCAATAAGGTCAGTAACACCAAGAGTATCAGAGAACACCTCTGGAAATGACTGACACAACTTACGAATACTATCAGCCTGCTCCTCAGGTAGATGTCTAAGGTCTAACAACATCTCATCCTGGGTAGGCGAAATAGATGAACATGATACAGAATTACACTTTAACAAGGGAATTTTACATTTTGACGCAAATTTGAATGTGCACGACTTACTCTGAAGATCGAGAACCAGACCAGAGTGAGAAATGAAGTCAGCTCCCAATATGATGGGGCAAGACAGGTGCTTAGCCACAAACAATTTGATTTTCCATGTAAATTTAAAAATACGAATTTTGACATTTACAGAACCTAGAATTTCCAATGGAGATGAATTAGCCGAAAGATATTGAACAGGAGATGAGTCATAGTCAGGTAGTTTACAAACAGATTTCAATTTAGAATACCATTGGTCCGAAATAATAGAACAAACACTGCCTGAATCTAATAGGGCTGTTATAGGCTCATTATTTAACTCAATTTTAAGAAAAGGAACAGGTGCGGGGGTATCCGCCGCAATCCTAAGACACTCTTTGGGGCATTCAAAAGATAGATTTGCTGATTGAACATTCCCTGAATTTACGACCTGTTTGCCAGGGGCTGAGCCTCGGGAAGATGGATTAGTCGACTCAGCCGAAGCCACTAGTCACTTTCGATTGTTGTTGGAAGTTGCACCTGAAGTTGAGCAGGAGGGGGTGCTATTCGAATTGGTACAATTCTTGGCGATATGTGAGAAAGCCCCACATTTAAAATAGCCTTGTGATGAGCCAGTTCCATTCCTTGTCCCACTAGACTTGAGCAATGGGCACTTGTTCCGAAGATGGTCGGGCGATCCGCAACCATAGCATTTACGAGGTGTGACTGGTGGGCGAGGAGGAGGAGGCCGAGGATGACCAAAAGAAGGAGGGGGTTCTTTCGCGACACGCAAAGAATCGGCGTATCTAACTCCTTCCGCTGAGACGGCCAATGCTTCAAGTTCAGAGAAGGTTTGCGGGCACGACGCGAAACACAAATATTACCTATAAGATGGTGAAATTCCTTCTACAATAGCCTGTACAATTTGATCTTTAGGAAAATGAAGTGCAAACACCCTAGTATAGAATTTAATATCTTGGATGAAGTCTGCTAAGTTTTCATCCAAACGTTGTACACGATAATAGTTCTTCTGAATAAGGGAGGACCTGGCCCTAGCCGGGATGAAGTTAGCTAGCAAGTGGGCGTGGAAATCCTCAATAGATGATTGCTCGGCAATGGCTCTTACGATTTTGTCTGAGAGAATACCAATAGCATAGGGATAGATGATTTGCAAAATCTGACATGGGGAAAGAGAAAACACAAGGGCATGATCCTGAAATTCAACTAAAAATCTTAAAAATGAAATTACGTCACTGGTGGTATTAACGGAAAACTTAGAGATACCTCTGAGCAACATTGCCAATGGATGAGGCAAGCTGCTAAACCCGGGTGACATAGTAGGTAAAGGTTTCAGTGGCAAGGAAGTTAATTCCGAACGTATATTATTCAACGATGCACGGCGTTCAGACTCATTGTCCAATGGGGCAGAGATAGTTTGAGCAGCAACGGTTATCCTATTGGCTTCTCCCTTAGGAGGCTCTTCCTCGCTACCTACATTCATCGTGGGGGGTTGATCAATTTTGGGAGGAACTTCCCCAGTTAGCAATTGAGTGACCTTGCTAGATAATTCAGAAATACTTTCAAGCAACGTACTAGCTTCCTCCCTCTGAACGTCATTCAACTTCAGAGACAACAGATCGTTAACCCTATTTGAAAAATGATATAGCCTGGCTTGCACACGCTTAATTTGATTAGGAGAAGGATCATTTTCGTCAAAAAAACTAACTACCGATGCTAGCCCAGTAGTATTCTCGGTGATCGTGGAAAGAGAGTCATCAATTTCTTTCTCTCCCAAATTGGTGATGGAAATGGGCAAATCAAGGGACTCTCTAAGCTTGTTGGTGTCTATCGCAACCGTGCCTCCAGATTGCACATTTCTGATAGTTAACTCATAGATCAACTCCTCCTTGCGCAAATAGTTAAGATGCAGAACATCGCGTGGGCCGGGCATGATGACAGAACAATTTTGAAACAGGAAAGATCAAAAATTCCAGCAACTGAGAAAATTGTTAGAGTTTGAATCAAAGCAATGTTTAGCCGTCAAAAGGGGCTAAATTGAGACCCATTCAACCACGCTCTGCTACCACTTGTTACCGAGTTTTGCGGTAGTTAGAGGTGAAAGAAGGTGCGGGTGTGAACGGGTCTCAAGCTACGAAATTAGAGTTCATGTAAAATTAACAAGGTTATATTTTCTTTTCAAAATGAAGAAATAACAAGCATGGCAGGTACAGAGTAGCAAGTCAACAAAATGTAGTTACAATATTTACCGGATTTGGGCTCAGCGCCCCTACTTCACAATTCTTGGGCAATCAGCCCAACCTTACTTCAAAATAAGTTTTAACAGAGGGGCAGAAAACCCCATTCATGCTCAGGAGCACTTGCTCCAAATTACACAGAAAAGCCTCCTCGAGGCATACCACACTCAATTTTCAAGAAAGAGCCGCTCGCTCTCAAACATTAAGCCTCTCAAAGGCCACACCAAACTCCACCTTCAAGTTGTCCTCTCTGGACATAGACACAGGGGTAAAATACCCAACCTACTGAGGTCTATTAAGTGAGAAAAAGAGTAATTACATGACCTCTAAAATAACAATTTGAGAGAAGGCGAACTTGCGCTCCTAATACGCTTTGTTTAAAACCTACTTGGCACTAGGCCGTTAATACAAGGGCTAATCCCATACTAAAGAGGTGACTTAAAAAGAAACAATTTACATTACGTTAAAGAAGAGTAGGTTGAGAAAAAATAAGTTCACCTCAAAACAATATGAGTGGGAGCTCGAGAGGGTTAAGCACTCTCTATCCCGATATGCAGTTTAAAGATAGAATAGATACCAAGGGTCTTTACATTTTAAGGAATGTTACATTATGGAAAAGCTTCGGACCCGCCCCGAGAGTTAAACTGCTGAGCTAGCAAAGAAAGAAGTTATTAATCGGCCATTACCTTGTTGTTGACCGCTGCCGAAGAAAGAGGCGCTTCCCGCCCCCTGCTAAGTACTTTACACACTGAAAGATGGTACAGAAGTGGCGCAGAGACCCAAAAATCAGCAGTTTATATACTCTCGCGGAAAGTTCGAGGCGTTTTAGGGAAGAGAACACCCGCCCACAATCACTTAGAGGGCCTAATGATACCATCCTTCAACATTTGATCGATGATTTCTTTCAGAGCCTTCATTTTAGGTGGAGATAGCCTATAAGGTGGAAAACATTATTATTATTATTATTATTATTATTATTATTATTATTATTATTATTATTATTATTATTATTATTGTTCCGGGGTTACCCGTGGACCAGCAGAGGTGAAAGAAGGTGCGGGCTGGAATGGGTCTAACTACAAATCCAAAATTGAGTTAAAACTTTAACAAAGGTTATATTTCTTTTCAAAGTCAACAAATAACAGTGTAACAGGTACCATGTATCAGAAAAACAAGTTAAAGAAGTACAATTTTAGTGAATACTACAGTTCCTGGGCTTCAAGCCCCTCGCTTTATATTTCCTGAGCTCTCAGCTCAAATTTATAAGTTATAAATTTACATAAGGGCAGAAATCCCCTAACACATGGAGCACTTGCGCCCCAAACATACAAAATCTGGCCCTCAAGTGGCATTCATTACAAAAACTTTGAAAAAAGAGCTAACAGGCTCTCAGTTTTCCAAGCCTACACAAGGCAACATCAACTTACAATTTCCGGCCTCACAAGGCACAACTTACAATAGGAACATGATTACACAGGGGTATTTAGTACCCAATCTACAGGGCCTTCGAGGAACAGTGTAACATGTTAAGTAAATGGCCCACAACACAAATTGAATGGAGACGTGTATTTGCACTCCTAGATATGAATACGTAAAACCTAACGGGCACTAGGCCTATGAAACAGGGGCTATTCCCAAACTATAGAGGTGACTCGTAGAAGAATAAATTTAAACTTTACGGAAGGGAAGAAAACCAGTTACCAAACGTAGTCACCTCAAACCAAGATGAAGGGGAGCTCGAGAGGGTACTGTCCCCTTCAAATTTGGTAATCTTGAGATAATTTATGACGAGCCAACATTAAAAGTTTTATTGTTCACCGGGAGCTGTATTCATCATTTGCAAATCTGTGTGTGGGCACCAAACTAGTTTTTTCTATCATTCATAAGGGCGATGTATTGATCCGTGTTCGACTGAGTGCGGGGTAGATCACGTGACGAGCCTGTGTTTCCAGCGTGTCACGTGCGGACAACCTGCGCTACGAGCAAACTTCGAGAAACAGTAACAGCCAATTATTAGAGACCCTGTGAACCAATGATCGTCTCTAAAAAGTACACGCCTCCTGAGCGAAGACTATAAAATGCCACGTTCGCAGTAAATCGATCTCTTCTCTGCTGATCTACACTCTGCTGTTACTCTGCTGCTGCTACTTTTCATCGTAACCATGTGGAAAGAAATTTCTGCCGTGCAAGCAGACATCCGCTCTGCGAAAATTAGTGAAATTTTATTATCAATTCTTATGGAGTGAATCTCAACATTAGTGATCCAAGTTAAGTTTATTTCTCCACGAGAACATTTAGTACTCCAGCGTGTGTGAACATATTTTAATATCTGTCCTCTTAGTTACAGCCTACACTTCTGGAACGTGACGGAATTCATCCCAATGAATCGCTGTGTACATCAAGATGGATTATTCCTCTACAATGTGCATCTTATTTTCATCGTGGGACGCCTACTGCCGTGTCTCCATGACCTTCTAAACATGTAAGGCGTTTCTGGACAGAGTGCGAGACTGACCGGGGAAATGTCGGAATGACTGACTGCAACCTGGAGTCGAACCTCATCTAAACTTGAGTACCACTTAAATGTTTATTTCCTTTCTCATCTTTGTAAAGCTAGATGATCTTTCTTCTCTAAATCGTAGCTCTATTAGTTCTTGTTTTAGATAGACTTATTTCATTTTCCATTTCTTGATGTGTCATTGTAGTCGAGTTACATGTGTGTGACTGAAATTTGAAACCTATTAGATTAGATGTGTAGTCTGTCTTTGAGTGTGTTCCCATACATAGTATTTAGACAGATCTAAAAATCAATGACCACGCGATAAACTTCATTTGTTTGCCTGTGATATTGGAAATAATCTGGATTGGAGTTACGTGTAAAATTTGTGAGATAGGATCAAACTTAGTGCCTTTTTCAGATCACTTGCATTCCTTAGGATCGAGTCACCTAATTTCACTACTTTTCAGGAGGACCGATAGATCTAATAATCACTTTAAATAATCATAAAATTAAGTAAAGATCGGGTTAAAAATAGAATTAATCGGTCGTGAGCTATAAATTATCTTAGATTCCTCATATGTGAGATTTAATGTGCTCAGTTCATGATGCGCCTGGAATATGGCTGTCCTGCAGGATGTTAATTGAATAATTTATTAATTGGAGAATTTAATATTGGTGAATGACTTGTTGTTGTGTCTTTGGGAGCACAATGTGATTTATTATAAGTGGAGCACACGTTGAATATATTTCATGAATAGGAAATAATAATGCGATTAAGGCTCACGAACGCGATATTTGCGACTTGTAACCCATGTGATGGTGATGATTATGGAATCCTATTGTAATCTTCTAATAAATTTCAAAATTTAGATGAATCTCCATCGTTGTTTGAGGAGTATTTCAAACCAAGTGATACCACGACTTTCTTTCACTAGCCACTATTAGAGTAAGGATATTTCCACACACGAATTTATCCTCCGGATACTCTTGACGTGACCATGCTAAAAATAATAAATTTTTATGGGCAGGATTCGTTGTAAATAGTGTATATATAAAGTACGTGTTACCTTGTGTGAATGTGGTGTGTGCGTGTGTGTGTTGTAATTATGAATATTTTCTATGTTTTCGATTGTTTAATGTTATTTAATCTGGTCGTGCATTTATTGCAACGACACAGATTGTGTTCAACGTTGTTTGCCACCATGAAGTCTTGTTTAGCGCACCTTAAGGAAAAGTTTGATAAGACTAGTGTCGAGTAAGACTAGGCCAGGATTTAATTTGCAATTTCTAAAGATTTAGGTGAAAGATCGTCTCGTTGTTTTTCCGCAAAGGCAAATGATTTGTAAATTATTCTTCAATTAACTCACACGTGGATATGAGAAAATTTTCAATGCATTTATATTCAAATTCCAAAATAATTTCAAACTGACTTGAAACTTTAAATGCTATGCAAATATAAAAAATTAAATGTTCATAAACAGCATAATCAACTTGAATTCAGGTGATAACGAATGATGATAATAATTAATTGCAAGGATAATTAATTAGGAAAATGTGAATTGTAATTACCATGAGAATGATTTAGTGAGATACACTAATTGGTAAACACCATCGTGTGATGATAAAGTAAAAATGCTACACAGACGAGGTTAGAGATTAATAATAATAATAATAATAATAATAATAATAATAATACTAATAATAATAATAATAATAATTTATTTTACAATTTTGGAATTAATTTTGAATTTTCATCGAAGCTTAAATTGGTGTTATTATTAATGAATGTTACACACTTTAAATACTGAAATTCATCAGAATTCAATATTCAACACGTGTTGAGATTAATACAAATTCATGGAACCTTAAGTTAATTTTTCTGTGGAATCATAAGTGAGATAGCTGCCTAATAATTTTGTGCAAATCTTTATTGAAGTCTCTGGACACTATCATTTAAATATTTTAAATTTTGAAGGCAGTAAAGGACTAATTTTTTAAAATTTTGATTCCAGAACAGTAAAGCTGGAGGACGAGGATTACATTTTGGTTGTAAAGTGCTACATGAAGATCAGACATTATGAAAATTCACTGTAATAAATCCAGCAAGGATATTTTTATGTTTTGAATGCTTGTGTTAATAAATGTAAGAGTGTCGTTTTTAAAATTTTTTCCTGCTTGGTCGTCACCCCTTTTCCCTTAAATGCCTCTAAAGAACGGAAAGACAGGAACAAACGGTCCACCCCGGGATCTCTTGCCCACTGGCTGGGCTTAGCTCGGCAATAATGGGGGCCGGCAGAAATTACAATTTAAGCAAAGGAAGGTTACATATTTAATGATTTCGGACATTTTCCCTCGGGTTACACTGCGGAGCTAGCAAGAAATAAAGATTTCACGTGGCCTTGTTGGTGAACTGCTGCCTCGATAACGAAGCCCCCGCCTCCCGCTTTACACACACACACACACACACACACACACACACACACACACACACACACAAGTAAGATGACGATCAATTGGCCAAGAGACGTGAAAATCTGCAGTTTATAAACCCTCGGGGAAGGTTCGAGACCATTCCTGAATAATTAAGACACACCCACGGAATTTTATTGGGTAAGTTTACACGTGACACACAGAATCGAGGAAGACGACAATGATTGGTGGAAAATTAATTACAGAAATTCTTGATTGGCTGCATTCAAAACTAGCGACAAGAAAAGATAAATATTGCCAACCTAAAAATAAATGAACATCAAGTAGTAAAAAAATTATGAATACCAAACTTCTTTAAAATAAAAGTTCTTTCAATTCGCACCAGGGTGCATGATCATAGTTTTTTGTAGTGTCATCTATGAGAGAAAGTCCAAACTTCTTGATGAAGGGCTAACAAAACAAGTAGAAATTCACACAATACTGGAAACTTCACCATAACAAAATTACATCGAATTACTGTAGTGACATCTTCTGAGTAAATTTCAAATTAGGTGTAGTTTCATTTTCACATTTTCTCCGGTAGAGGAGTTCTTTTAGGCGCTAGAATTAAATGCGCAGCGCAGAGGTGTGCCTCACGGTACAATCATTATTATTATTGTACCGAAGGTACACCTCAACGCCGCGCATTCAAAATCAGCGCCATAATAAACTCCTCTATCGATCAAAATGTGAAACTGATACTACACGAACTTGGAACTTTAATCAGAAGATGTCACCTCTGAAGTAAAAAGTAATTACGTTATAGTGAAATTTCCTAAACTGATTGAATTTCTCCTTGTCTTCTTTCGCTATACATCAAGAAGTTGGGACATTTTTCCACAGCTGACACTACTAAAAACTCTGATCATGCACTCTGGTGCAAGGTGAAAGAACTTACAACTGAAAGAAGTTTAGTATTTCTAGATTTTCATAACTGAATCTATGTTAATTTATTTTTGGGTTGGCATTACTTCTTTTTCATTCCGCCAGTTATGAATCTAGCCAATCACGAATTTATGTAAATAATTTTCAACCAATCCCGCATTTCTTGTCAACTTTGAATTTACCAATAAAAATTGAGAGTGCGTGTCCGGATTAATCTTGATTTCTCTCGAACCTTCCCTGAGAGTGTATAAACTGAGGCTTCTCTGGGCACCTTGACAACTGATCGCCGTCTTTATAAGTGTATGTGTTAAGGCAGGAGGCGGGGCGCCTCTTTCTTCGGCCAGCAGAACATCTACAACGTAATGGACAAATAAATTCATTCTTTCTTGCTGTATCCGCTAATTAATCCGAGGGGAAGTTCCGAATCCTTAATTAGGTAACAATACTTTTCTAAAATGTAATTTTTTCGACTAATGTAAAAAATTCATAAAATCTTTAATTGTAAATCGTGGATAGAGAGTGAGTTACCCTCTCGAGCTCCCCTTGATCTTAGTTTGAGGTGACTTCGTTTCCGTTACTGTTTTCTTTCCTGTAATGTATTAAAGATATTTCAATGCGAGCCACCTCAGTAGCTTGGGACTAGCCCGTTTCGTCGGCCGAGAGCCCTGTAGGTTTTAATATTTAATTATCTGGAGCGCAGTATACGCCTCCATTCAGAATGTTTTCGGGCCATTCAGTTAACCTGTTCATTTCCGCAAAGGCCCAGTAGGTTGAGTACTAGATACTCCTGTGTAATACCATTTCTAATTTGTAATTCGTACCTTGTGAGGCATGAGATTGTAATATTTTGAGGTAATATTGCCTTGAGTAGGCTGGAAGGAACTGAGAGCCTATTAGCTCTTTTCAATGTGTTGTAAGAATGAAGAGGGCCTCTGGAAGGTTAGATATTGTAATTTATGGAGCAAATGATCTTGAATTAGGGGATTTCTGCCCTTGACTAAATTAGTTCTCATTTTGAAATGTAAATTTGAGCTGGGAGCTCAGGATTTGTAAAACGAGAGGCTAGAAGCCCAAAGTTGTTAATGTTCTGAATCTTGGATTTTTCCAAGTCTCGTTTAATGATCGCTGATTGTAACTGTCATGTTGTTATTTGTTAATTTTTGAAATTCTAAAGAAATATAACCTTTGTTAAAGTTTTAATTCATTTTGATGTGGTAGTTAGATCCATTCAATACCCGCACCTTTTTTAACCTCTTTCTGCTCCACGGAAAACCCCGTTACAAGTGGTTGCAGAGCGTGGTTGAATAGGTCTAAATTAAGCCCCTTTTGACGGCTCAACATAGGATCCGCGCCGAACTCTAAGAATTTTCTCGGTCGCTGGGAGTTTTGTTTCTAAATATGTAAATATTCTATCATCATGTCTGGCCCTCGCGAAGTTCTCCATCCCGGGTATTTGCGCAAGGAGGAATTGATCTATGAGTTACTCATTAGAAATATTGAATCTGGAGGCACGGTTGCGGCAGATACTGTCAAACTTAAGGAGTCAATCGAATTGCCCATTTGTATACCAATTTGGGGGAACAGGAAATTGATGAGGCTCTATCCACTATCACTGACAATACCACTGAAATAGCATCTGTAGTAAGTTTTTCTGATGTAAGCGATCCATATGCTAACCAACATAAAAGAGAGCAGGCTAGATTGTTCCATTTTTATCATAGTGTTAGGGACCCATTTTCTCTAAAGTTAAAAGAAGATCATGTTAAGGAAGCTAGTAAATTTAGTTGACCATCTATCAAAAATATCAAATAGAGTCAATCAATTTTTGACTGGGGCAGCTGCTCCCAAAACCGACCAAGCCCCTGTGATAAACACTGTGAGTGAGGAGGATTCTTCCAAGATGGTAGAAAGTAGAAAATCTGTAGCAACTTAACAAAATTCTGCCCCATTAGAAAATGATTCTGTTCATCGTACACAAATTCCACCTTTCTTTTTAAATAATGCTGTGTTAGAAGCTTCTGAAACCTCGAGGCCGCCATCAATTATGTCACCCGGTTTTAGTAGTTTGCCCCATCCACTGGCTATGTTCCTTAAGGGTATTTCTAAATTTTCAGTAAACTCCACCAATGATGTCATTTCATTTCTCAGGTTCCTTGTTGAATTTCAAGATCACGCTCTATTGTTTTTTCTCTCTCATTCTCAAATTCTTCAAATTATGTATCCACATTAAGTAGGCGTCCTCTCGGACAAAATATTTAAGGCCATTGCTGATCGCTCATGTATAGAAGACCTCCACGCCCAACTTGTGGCTAATTTCATTCCGGCTAGGGCAATGTCCTCTTTAATACATAACTTCTATTTTAGGGTACAACGTCTGGGCGAAAATCTTGCGGACTTCATTCATTCTGGTATACCCTAGTGTTCGCTCTGTATTTTTCCGAGGACTAAATAGTGAAAGCTGTTGTTGAAGGTATTTCTCCACCTTATCGATCTTATTTATGTTTTGAGTCTCGTTCCCCATCTTTCGCAGAATTAGAGGCTATGGCTGTCTCAGCTGAAGGAGTAAGATATGCCCACACCTTAAGAGTTTCAAAGGAGCCCCCTCCATCGTCTAGTAGTTTTCGGCCTCCACCTCGCCATACTTTCTCCACCGGCAAATGCTATGCTTGTGGGTCTACGGAACACCTCCGTAACAAGGGCCCATTGATCATATCGAGTGGGACAAAGAATGGAGCAGGGCCGTCTCAAGGATGTTTCAAATGTGGCTCGTTTACTCAACTCGCCAAAAATTGCACTAATGTTAATAGCACCCCCTCCTGCTCAACTTCTGGTGCTACCTCCACGAACTCAAATAATAGGAAGTGACTAGTGTCTCCGGCTGAATCGGTCTGTTCATCTTCCCAAGGCTCAGCCCCGGTTAAACCCACCGAAAGCTCTGGTAAGGGTAAATGTCATTCTAATCTATTATTTGAAGGCCCTAAAGAATGCCTCAGAATTGCGGCGGAATCCCCAGCACATGTACCATTTCTTAAAAATGAATTGAATAGTGAACCCGTCACTGCTCTATTAGTCTCAGGGAGTGTGTGTCCTATTGTTTCGGCTGAATTGCATTCTAAATTAAAGTTTGTTTGTAAGTTTCCCGACTATTGTTCATCTTCTGTCCAATGCATTTCGGCTAACTCTTCTCCTTTAGAAATTTTGGGTTTCATCTTTGCTGAAATTCCTATTTCTAAATTTACCTGTAACATAAAATTATTTTTGGCCAAACACTTGTCTTGCCTTTAATAATGAGAGCAGATTTCATACCTTTTACTGGTCTGGTGCTCGATATTCAGAGCAAGTCGTGCACCTTCAAATTTGCTAATAATTGTGAAATTCCTTTGCTCAAATGTAACACGGTGTCATGTTCATCTCCTACGCCTACCCAGGATGAGATGTTGTTAGACATAAGACATGTACCTGAGGAGCAGGCTGAAAGTATTCGTAAATTATGTCAGTCGTTTCCGGATATGTTTTCTTATACTCTTCGTGTTACTTCCTTATCGAATACAAGATTGAGGTTACGGATTCGATACCAGTTAAGTTTCCACCTTATAGGTTGTCTCCACCTAAAATGGAGGCTCTAAAAGAGATCATCGATCAAATGCTAAAAGATGGTATTATTCGACGGTCCAAGTCGGCGTATTCATCACCCATTTTCATGGTGCCGAAACGCCAAAGCGGCTTCCGGCCTGTGATTGACTATACGGCTTTAAATCGTAAGGTAGTGTTACAATCTGTTCCTCTTCCTGACCTTCATTTTTTTTTTTTCATGGTTTCGGAAAGCCAAGTTCTCTACCATCTTAGACCTTAATCAGGCGTACAACCAGATCCCTCACGCTGAATAATCGAAACATCTAACGGCTTTTGCCACGGATTGGAACATGTATGAGTACAAACGCGTGCCTTCCGGGCTCCCCACGGGGGCAGCTGGTCTCACTAGACTGCTAGAGGAGGTCTTCTCCGAAATCAAATTTGAATATCTGTAGCAATATCTTGATGATGTCGTTGTATTTTCTGAGACTTTCGAAGACCACCTAGATCATCTAAAAGAGGTACTCAATCGCTTTCGTAAAGCTGGGTTGACTGTGAAGTTATATAAGGTAGCTTTTGCTAAACATTCTATGTCATTCCTAGGGCATATTGTGTCGCCCGATGGTGTTTCTAAGGATCATTCTAGAACACAGGCCATCCGTGATTTCAAACCTCCTAAGGACATCAAAGGTATTGCCATGTTCATAGGCATGGTGAATTTCTTCAGGAAATTTATTCCTAACTTCGCTAACAGAGCGGCGCCCTTGAACTTACTCCGTAGGAAAGGAATAAATTTGAATTGGGGCCGTCTCAAGAAACCGCTTTAGAAGATCTGAAAATAACTCTTTGTAACACCCCCGTTCTTGCAATGCCAGATTTTTCGAAGACATTCATTGTTCAAACAGACGCCGCATCATCGGCGGTGGCTGCTCTCCTTCTCCAGGAAACTGAACTCGGGAGGCGGCCCACAGCTTATGCGTCTAGTACATTATCTGCTCAAGAGGCCAAATATTCCATTTATGAACTTGAGGGTTTGGCAGTTTTATTTGCACTAGAGAAGTTCCAACTCCATCTGAAACATGTCAAGTTCGACCTAGAAACAGATAACCAAGCCGTAAATTGGGTACTAGCTAGGCCGCGTCGTACTGGTCGTATAGCCCGGTGGGCCATCAGGATTTCCGCTTTCCAGTTTGATGTGAGACATTATCAGAGGATCTGAAAACTGTTGTTGCGGATGGACTAAGCCGCATGTTTGCTCACGACGAGGATTCCACCCAACAAGAATATAGTTCTTCTCTTCCCACGCCCATACCTTCGGGTATTAATGCTATCCTGACTGAAGCCCCTATGTTATTTCGGGATATTGAAAAATATCAACGAGAAGATCCTGTGCTGGCCCTAAATATTTAAACACTTTCTTCTGGGGAACATGTCGTCCTTATGTGTTGAGAAACGGGGTTTTGTGTCGCCCATCGAGGCATGACCAAAAGATGAATGTAGTGGTTCCAGCTGTTCTTGTGCCTATGATCTTCAAGTACTATCTTGAGACCCCTTTAGGGGGGCATTTAGGCATCTTCAAAACTCGAGGAAGGATTCGAGAGATGTTTAATTGGAAAGATATGGACGGCGAAATTAGTGAATTGGTATCTTGCTTGCTTAGTAAGCCCACCTTGTCCACTATGCTAGGTCTATTATCGTCTCATCAAGCGTCGCACACCATGGAACGCCTGTATACAGATTACGTCGGACCCTTCCCCCAATCAAAGGGGAACGCTAATAAATTCATTCGGGTGTGTGTAGATGGTTTCACTAGATTTTCTTGGTTATTCCCGAATAAGCTGGCAACCGCTCAGTCCACCTTTTCTTGTTTAAATACCATATTTGCTTCTTTTGGTCCCTGTCGATATATAGTTTCTGATAACGCTAAAGCATTCACTTCCAACCTATTCCGTAAATTCTGTTTTGACCTGTCTATATCACATGTAACTACTTCGGCGTATTATCCTCAACCATCTCTGGCTGAGCGGGTCAATCGTAATCTTACATCTGCTCTAATCGCATTTCATCATGGAGATCATTCCAGGTGGGATACTTTCCTGCATTGGCTGGCTTTCGCTTTAAATTCGGCGGTTCATGAGTCCCATAATTTTATTCCAGCTTCTCTTATGTTTAAATTTGTTCCGAACACGCCGCTCTCTAACCTTTGGTTACTTAATGATGGTTTACCAGAGACAATAGATCCCGATAATATTAGAGATCTATGGAAGAAGGCTAAAGCCAATCATAAAGCTTCCCATGAAAAGGTTAAGGAAAGATATGATCGTGGACGGAGGCCCACCAATTTAAAAGTCGGAGATCAAGTCATGTTTAGGAATTCTTTCCTGCGGGCAAGCTTGCCCCCGATTCCATGGGCCGTGCGTTATATTAGATTTTTTGACACCAGTTACCTTATTGATAAATAATCCAGCCAAAAAGCAAAGCAAAGACAGGTCACCTCCGTACAGGCCATGAAGGCCCTGGGAGCAGTGGAAGGTAAAGACTTGCACCATTGTTAACCTCGGCACTGATGGGGTAGAGTGGTTAGCTTTACGCCCGGCCGCCTTTGTCCCCAGGAATCAACCCGGTACTCATTTTTGGTGTAGGATGAGTGAACCTCAGGGCCATATGCACCTCCGGAAGTGGAAATCTCGTTTCTTAAATTTTACGACTTCCTGACGGGGATTCGAACCCACGTCCTTCCGGGCGAAACGAGCACGCCTTTACCGCCTCGGCCAGGCAGCCCCAAATAATCCAGGCACAGAGAGAATCCTTAGGGTTCACCTCTCTCAGGTGAAACCTGCGTAATTTAATAGTTTACCTTAGCCATTAAAATTTGGCAGAAATCTAAGGTTTTTTTTAATTCGAGGCCTTCTGCCCCCATTGTTTTATTAAATTTTGTATATGACCTGTTATGTACGATCTTCCCCTCTGTTTTTCCTGCTGTCAGTTCCCTGATGGACATTACCACGCTCCGCACTTTCAACACACACTCACCTTCCACGCCGCCCTCCCCACTGCCACACCAATAAAGATCGTACTCTCCAATCTCAAGAAACAACACTTCTCTGTCGCCAAGATCTTACTGTTTCAGCCATCAGCCGCCGTACAGCAACATCCGGCGAGAAAAACCAGATTGGGGTAAGGGCCCACTCCACTCCAGTGAAGACTCCTTGTGAACGGCGCACCGGAGTCCACCTTCCCGGCAAAGGCTGAAGTGCGGTAACCCTACCGCTAACACATCTGGGGACTGCATATATACATATAATCTGTGGCAACGATCACCACAACTACCCCTCTCATAGTAGCGGGAGAGGTGTATCTGAGGGTACTCGGGGAGTCCGGGCGACCTTACCTGAGCATTGACAGCAGCGGCAGGTCTTGCGGTCAAACATCATAACTGTGTAATCAACTTCTGCAGTCACAAGAAGGCTACCAAAATTATGTTGAGTACAATTTCTCTGCAAATCTACTTTCGGAAAAAAGACTTATAAAAAAAATTTCTACTCGAAATGTTTTCTTCAAATTCTTCGGTGTCACCCCTATGAAAGACATTTGGGGGGGGGGAGGTCTATACCGGAAGGTACACCTCAACGCCGCGCTTTCAAAATCAGCACCTTAATAAACTCCTCTATCGATAAAAAGGTGACAATGATACTATACGAACTTGGAACTTTAATCAGAAGATGTCACAAGTGAAATAAAAAATAATTGCGTTATGGTGAAGTTTCCTAAACTGATAGAACTTCTCCTTGCCTTCTTTCGCTATACATCAAGAAGTTGGGACATTTTTGCACAGATGACACTACTAAAAACTCTGATCATGCACTCTGGTGCTAGGTGAAAGAAGTTTAGTATTTCTAGATTTTCATAACAGAAGGTATGTTCATTTATTTTTGGGTAGGAAAAACTTCTTTTTCTTTCCTCCAGTTTTTAATCTAGCCAATCACGAATTTGTGTAATTAATTTTCAACCAATCCCGCATTTCTTGTTCACTTTTAGTTTAGCAACAAAAATTGAGAGTGCGTGTTCGGTTTAATCCTGATTTCTCTCGAAACTTCCCAGAGGGTATATAAACTGCGGCTTTTCTGGGTACCTTGTCTTTCTTCGGCCAGGAGAATATCTACGAGGTAACGGCCACAAAAATCATTCTTTCTTGCTGTATCCGCTAATTAATCCGAGGGCAAGGTCCGAATCTTTAATTAAGTAACAATACTTTTCCATGCAAACCACCTCAGTAGCTTGGGACTAGCCCCTGTTTCATAGGCCGAGAGCCTTGTAGGTTTTAATATTTCATTATCTTGAGGCAGTATATGCCTCCATTCATGTTGTTTTTGGGCCATTTAGTTAACCTGTTCTTTTCCGCAAAAGCCCAGTAGATTGGGTACTAGATACCCTGTGTAACACTACTTCTAGTTTGAAATTCGTGCCTTGTGAGGCATGAGATTGTAATATTTTGATGTAATGTTGCCTTGAGTAGGCTGGAAGGAACTGAGAGCCTATTAGCTCTTTTCAAAGTGTTGTAATAATGAAGAGTGCCTCTGGAATGCTAGTTATTGTAATTAGGGAGCAAATGATCTTGAATTAGGGGATTTCTGCCCTTGACTAAATTAGTTCTCATTTTGAATTGTAAATTTGAGCCGGGAGCTCAGGAATTGTAAAACGAGGGGCTTGAAGCCAAACATAGTTAAAGTTCTGAATCTTGGATTTTTGCAAGTCTTGTTTAATGATCGCTAATTGTACCTGTCATGTTGTTATTTGTCAATTTTTGAAATTCTAAAGAAATATAACCTTTGTTAAAGTTTTAATGAATTTTGATGTGGTAGTTAGATCTATTCAACACCCGCACGTTCTATAAACTCTTTCTGCTCCACGGGTATCCCCGTAACAATTATTATTATTGTTATTGTTGTTTGAAGCGGCCTACCATCTAGGTCACCGCCCCCTAATGGTACGAAATGTAATAACAATAATTTTAATGTCCAAAAATTCATCCACTGACCACAACTCAAAACTAAATTATGAATAATGAATTGATGAAAATTAATTTAAAATTGTCAGCATATCCAAATCACAGGATTAAAATTTACAAATAATTCCAAATCAATCCTCCGAGTAGAATTAAAATCATGACGATGAATAATGATTAGGAACATAAAACAATCAGTGGATTCGATACGCAATGACCCTCTCTCCCAGAAGCTAACTTAAAGTAATGGAATGTACTGACCAAGGGACTGCTTCCAAAGCACAGCCCTGAATCGATAATGCTTTTTGTCCAAAGTCCAGGTCAACGGCACCTCATAAATGTACGCATCGCTAGAAAAGCAGAAACATGGTATTTCTCACGTAGCGATAATAATCACAAGTAACGCAGTCTCACGGTGTGCCTCACATCGCGGTACTACTCACAGGTAATGTACTACGCAGAGGTAATGGAGACCTATGGTGTTCCTCACATAAGGGCGCCACTCATAGGCAATGCATGACCATGGTGTTCCTAATATAGGTGCTAATCACACGGACTCGTACTATCCCGTGGTGTTCCTCACATAGTAGATACTAATCACAGGTAAACACCAGACCTGTTGTGCTCCTCGGAACGCAACCCATGGTGTTCGTCACATTTTTGTACAAATCTCAGGGAACCGTAGATTCCCGTGGTGTTCCTCACATTGTAGGTATTAATCACAGGTAAAAACCAGACCCGTGGTGTTACTCGGAACGCAAACCCATGGTGTTCTTCATATAGTTGTACAAATCTCACGGACCTGTACATTCCGTTTTTTACTCGCATAGCGGGTACTAATGACTGTTAAAGCCCAGACCCGTGGTGTTTCTCGGAACACAAAGCCATGGTGTTCCTCGCATAGTGGTATTAATCTCAGGGACCCGTACTATCCCGTGGTGTTCATCACATAATGGTACCAATGACAGGTAAACCCCAGACCCGTGGTCTTCCTCGGAACGCAATCCCATGGTGTTCTAGCATATTTGTATAAAACGCAGGGACCCGTACCATCCCCTGGTGTTCATCACACAGTGGGCACTAATGACAGGTAAACTCCATACCCGTGGTGTTCCTTACATAGTGGGTACTAATCACAGGTAAACAACGGACCCGTGGTGTTCCTCACATAGTGGGTACTAACGACAGGTAAATCCCAGACGCAAGGTGTTCCTCTGAGTGCAAACCCATGGTGTTCGTCACGTAGTTGTACAAATCTCAGGGACCCGTACTATCCTGCGGTGTTCCTCACATATCGGTACTAATCACAGGGACTTATAAAATCCCCTGTTGTTGCTCGGAACTCAGAACCGTGATGTCCACTACCAGATGCTGAAACACCTGAGCGAGGCTAGCCTCTTTTTATCTCCCTGGGATTTTCCAACAGAATCTGGGCAAAGGGTTTTCCTCCGTCATAGTGGTGGATACTATACGCGGGTTGTGTAAACCTATAGTGATCTTCCAACAGATCATAGTATTCCTCAGTTTGTGGTACTAATCACAAGGAAGATTGAACTAAAGACGGGTAATTAGGTTCAAAATTCAGCATCCCTTGGACTCGTCCCCCACCCACAGAGGTTTGTGTGTTTGGTCGGCGAGAGATATTTTATTTCGCTCGAGTCGGCCGGCAAACCGTGTAGGACCCCACTATATGCCTCCTGGGACGCGCCATGTGCGAGTTATCACGACAGCGTAGTAGTTTCGTGGTTAATAGGCAGTAATTTGATGTCATCTAACCTTCCTGGCTTACTGCACATACAACTGTCAGAGGGTGCCATACAAAAAAGCCGCATAAGATGATTAGACTCTAATTCTTCTGACCGTAAAATTTTGAAGTCTGATGGCGAGGTTTACCATTTTCCACGAGCTGGTGGGCAATCTGTTTAGCTGCTACATTCGCATGACCCTCTCTAGTTGTTTGGTCACAATTTAGACGCTTAAGAAACCTACAGGCTTTCTGGCTACTATTCCTTAGTTCAGTCTCCTCCATCGCTCCTGTTATTAGATATCGCTTTTAAGAGATCTTCCCTAACATGGACGGTATCGGAGCTCAAAAGATCGTTGTCAAAGAAATTGCGGTAGTTTCTCAATATATCCTTAGTTTCTGTATACAGTGTACAACCTCAGTGAACTGAGATAAGAGAACAGTGCTTCACAATATTTACAAAATCATCATATGATTCAAGAAAAGGCTCTATATTCGGAATGTTCTCGTCCAGTAAAATGGTACGTTTCTCTTATGAGCCTTCTTAAAATGATATCTTCTTCAAAAATGAACTCAGATTCTAACGACTGAAAGATAAGATGTACAGAACTAAGACGATGCCACAGAACTAGTTGCAAATATAGGATTGTGGTGGCATTTAGTAAATTCACAGAGGGTCGCAGACTTAACGCTGAAAGGCATAACGGTCTGTAATGAAGATGGATGTATGAAGAGGAACTGTCTCCGGTCCGATTGTAGCATATATCTGGCATATAACAAAATGATGAGGGATTGCTTGCTCCACTTATTTCGCTGATAACTGAGATGTGTCTCAGATACTGTAAGTTAATATCTACACTATATCCATGCCTCCATTTCACACTGTTGAATGATGCTGGAAGTTTGTTATCATGCAGTAGAATTCGAACACATGAATCTGCCCATTCTATACCAGCCTGTCCGAAGAACGAATGAAAAACACAGGGAGGGAAGAAGAGAATCTGGGAAGAGAAGAAAGCACACTCATCTGCAGAATAAGTACAACCGCGCTCCTTAGATGGGCACAATATTTTGAAATAATAATAATAATAAGTATTGGAATTAGTAATAGTTACACTGCGTGTGGTATGCTTTGTTTGTGAAGGGCCAATCAGCGATACATTTGTCAGGAGGTAATAGCACGGGGTTCGGTCTGCTGATGTTTGGGGTCGAAGTTGAAGTCAGTGTCATATGTGTTTGGAGTATTGTATTTCCAAGTGAAGTGAGAAATTTCGTAACTGTCCATAACTGTCGGTGGTAGATATGTTCTAGTTGTCCATGTAGTTATGAAACCATGCGACTCTGTTAGTGGGATATGTTCCTAGTAGATACTCCAGAGGTAATAGTGTATATAATGCCGAAGTTCCTTTGTAAAAAGGCCAGAGGGAAAATCGTCAGGACAGAATATTTTCAAATATGGTAAGGTCAATGGTTAGCATATTGAATGGGATCCCATATCCAGAGGGATCCTTTGTTCATGTAATAAGTACATTAGTACCAGTGAAATGCATATCATATTCCACAGATCCCATTAGACTTCAGTTCATTAGTGATGGCAATAATGCTGACCAATAAATTGTCTGACAATACAAGGATTTGGACGTAGATCTGTGCTGTAGTAAAAGGCCATCCGTGGCGAGATTTGTTTGCTCACTTGTAAACCAGGGGAGAGCGGCAGGTATAAACTTGTTTTACGAGATAACGGGTGTTCACATTTATATGAGGCGGACCCTGTTCGGAAATAGAGGGCCGTGTTACAACATTATTGATATTAAAATAAATGGGGAGTTATTTGTATTTCAATTATATTGCATAGGCAAAAGATAGAATGGATTCTCAGTAACATTCCCGAACATTTGGCTATGTATTCTAATTTCGATGTTTCCATAACACAGTCATAGTTCGTATTGCCACTGAGCATTAAAATAATTATTTTAGTGTCAGAAGTTTGTCCTTAGATATTTGGGATTTCCATTTCTTGATATATTAATAGTGAACTTAGGTGTTAAGGACTGCCGATGGCGTATCCTCCATTGGATAGTAGGATGGTGATTGAAGTACATGGAAGGGATTCTGGGATTGCTCGTCCATGCTAGACCGTGAAATTATGTAGCTAGCTAACTGCTCCTACAAGAGAGGTGAGTATCCTACTCTGACGCAAAGATGTAGTAGCAATTTGCCTTTAGTGCATGGGCTACCCATGATTTATGGTCATGTTACTCATAAAGTAGTTTAAATATTTTGTGTGTTTATATTTTAGTAGGACTACATAAGTGGATGTAGTTGAACTCCATGAAGGCAAGGGTTACCCATGAGTCGAGTTTATTTTGGGGTTTGATTGAACGTTATAACTAAATGTTGACAGGATTTCTTTTCACAGGTTTTCATAAATTTATTCCAATCAACGACTTCAACCTGTTGTTTTGGTTCATGGAACTTCATTCATTTAATATAAAGAACATTATTTTATATTGCGTAATTTTACGCTTTTAATTCACTGGCACATGAAATCTTCTTGTTGTGAAGGGTGACTATGATCATCAGGCACGTTTCTTGAACCATAAGTATTAATATAGTGGATGACCATTATAGCTCAGTGATGTGAATTCGAGGTTACTCATATTCAATTGAGGATCCAGGTAACTCGTCCTACGCAGATGGTCAGTTAGTGCATGGCGTAAATTAAAAAGGCATGGAGAACATTTTTTGATATTTAGACGAATGAGAAATCGGAAGTATAACGCACAGTTGCTTATGGAGCCGAGCATATTGAATCGCATGTTGTTGTTTTGTACTTAACCACAAAGTGGTTTTCTGTAAATAGCCCTGCAGGCTCTTTTGTGGTGGATATTAATATCAACTTGAAATCTTCCATCCGCAGCGTTATATTAATGCCGCTGACCGCAGACCACTGTTCATGGGCATATTTGTAAACACACCCGCCATCACAATTCATTGTTTTTACTGAATAAGCATAGTTAGATTATGTAAGTTTTATTTATATAGGCCTTCCCTGATACCCAATAGGCATGTCTGGAAGTGGCGAAGAGCCATTAACACCCTCTGAGACACAACAGTTAACAATTCATTCTGAAGACCTGGAACAGGCAAACATCAGTTTGACATGAGGAAAAGGTTTCAGTACTCAGTATGTCTCTTCAACACATGCAACGTTGAGATATTAGAGATTTTCAGTGACTTCCTTGTGGCTCCATTAGAGAAAAGCAAGTGGCCTACTCTCTGCCACGAGGTAAACAAGAATGGAGAAACTTAAGCGCGAGTATACCGCAGCTTTCGACATACGAGTCCTTACTTAAAGACGGCCCTCGAGGATCACGTGATCTTCATGAATAGCTACGGGCACTGAAGTAGAACTTTCAATTTGCATTCGGAACCGGTTGACAGACACAATATTATCGTACAAGTGCCGAGGGAGCAGGTATAGTTTTGAGCTACTGGTCTACTCATAATTAAAGGAACACACGACATGTAGGAAGGGGGAGCTCAGAGTGCTCAGTTTTCAGCAACAACTTCTTCAATTGCATACCCTATTATAACTTGATTAGGCACTTACGTATCACTTGGATTGTTTATTCAAACGATTGAATATTTCTTTCCTGCGCTGTTAGTCCTTTACCACTTGTCTTTGCCGCATGATTCTTCTGTGTTCATCCGGCTTACTTCTTATACTCGCACCTGGACGGCTCCCCAATGAGTGTTAATGAGCACACTTCTACTTTAGTCCGAAAACAGAAAAATGGTCCTCCAAGGTTGAGGACAAGCGGTTGCGTATATCTGGGATTGGTGAGGAGATAATTAATGAATCTTTCCTTTGCTCTTTTCGCACTCGGACCTGGCATTATGTTACCTGAAGATTTTTTCTCAGAGAATATGGCACAAAGGAATGGACTGCTCTCGATGTACATCTTGAGGTGTGCAGAAAAGGTGCTGTTGTGACTGGGGAACTTATTACTTCTCTGCTGTGTGCGATCGCATGTGCCTCGCTACATCTCCACAATTGGAGAAGGTCTTGTGGAACACCGAATTCTTGTGCAGCACTTAGTGGGACGTAAAGCAAGAGAATATTATTATGAAATCACGTGCGGCTTCATCACGGCGTGACGTAACGCTCGTGTGCCGTCTCACCAGTGTGCACCGACAGTGCGGTGCTGCGTGCGAACGATTTGCCACAAAACACGGAGCAGTGCGGCATATCTCCAGTGTGGTTCACATGTGGATGGTTAAGTTACATGATTCTCTGAACAATTTATCGCACTACTGAGCAATCGTGTGTATTCGAATCTGAACTGTTACACTGACTTTCTGGCTGAGTATGAGCCACGGACAATACAGCAGTACTTATAGCATCTCACCGGTGCGAGTCAGCACGTGAACTGCTAGGTCGCCTTTTGGATGAATGATTTTTCTCAGAGGATTTCGCACGTGTGAGTCCGCATGTGACGTGTTAGCTGGGAAGTACTGCTGAAAAACTTGCCACAGACATTGCATTCATATGGTCTCTCGCCTGTGTGAGACCGCATGTGAACTACTAGGTGCTCTTTCATGCCGAAGAATTTTCCACAGATATTGCACCCGTATGGCTTCTCGCCAGTATGTGTCCGCATGTGAACTTTTAAGTAGCTTTTCCTACTGAATGATTTGTCACAGACATTGCAGGGATGTGGCTTCTCGCCAGTATGAATACGCAAATGAGCTACTAATTTCATTTTGAGGCTGAAGAACTTGCTACAGACATTGCAACAGTATGGCTTCTCACCTGTGTGTGTACGTATGTGAACTGCTAAGTAGTATTTTTGTTTAAATGATGCGTCACAGACATTGCAACAGTATGGCTTCTCGGCCGTATGAGTACGCATGTGAACTAGTAAATTAGTTTTGAAGCTGAAGAAATTGCCACAAACATTGCACAAGTAAGGTTTCTCGCCCGTGTGAGACCGCATATGAACAGCTTGGTAGAATTTCGTGCTGAAGGACTTCCCACAGACAATGCAGCAGTATCGCTTCCTTTCTGTGTGAGTACGCATGTGAATAGCTTGACAGTCTTTCCTGCTGAAGGATTTGCCACAAAGATGACACGAAAATGGCTTCACGCCTGTGTGAGACAGCATGTGGTTTACTAGACCCCACTTCCGGATGAATGATTTGCCGCAGACATGGCAGCAATGCGGCCTAAGACCTGTGTGAGAACACATGTGATCTGTGAGATGGACTTTCCGGCGGAATGATTTGCAACAGACATCGCACCAGTATGGCTTCTGGTCTGTGTGCGTCCGCGTATGCCTTTCTTGGTCTGATTTTCGGCTGAATGACTTGCCACACATATTGCAACAGTGCGGCTTAATGCCTGTATGAGAACGTATGTGATCTGTCAGATGGTCTTTCCTGTTGAAGGATTTTCCACAGACATTGCAATAGTATGGCTGCTCGCCTCTGCATCCTGATATCCTGGAATATGAAACCAAATGCAACCTATCATGCCCTAGATATTCTTACGACTAGTACTTTAACAATACAGTTAGAAGGAGCATGAAAATCAAGACTTGAGCCAAAATCCGAGATGACAAGATGTTGAATTGCAACGTAGTGTATATTGCTGCAATGAAAAGGAAGGAATGAGATTTCATTTACTTCAAAAGATCACGGACAACGTGATTATTTTTAGTGATTGATAACATAGTTGGTTGGATAGCACCCAATTCTGTGCCTGTCTCCCCACCGCAGAGTGGTTCTACATATTCTAGGAAAGAAGGGCGTGAAATAAAAATTTCTTGGTTAAAGGTAAGATCCGCTTACAACTGGCTCATGGGAAATGTCGATCACGCAGGCCAAAATATATCGTAACATGAACTGGCACTTCCCAATTCATGCTGATGCACTGAATTCACATGGCTCAGTCGAACGCATGACTGGCTCACAAGCAAAGTAATAGGAGGCTCGACCACGTATTGTTACTGCACTCTTAGGAGAAAAGAGTGGTCAAATAAAAGGGGGACACTGATTCCAGATATGACAAACTAGACCTCTTGATCATCTCACAAGATATTGACGTTGCAACCACTAGACAACAGGGGGCAAAAATACGACACTGGATTGCATGTATTGCATGTCATACGGTTCGTAGCGTATCACGCCAAGCAGAAGTTCTTCTTTACGTGATTCTTCTGACAAGTCATTTACCAGGTTCACAATTACTTTTTCAGTAAAATGGTGTTTCATTTTACATTGACAAATATTCTCCAGAAACCAGCTCTATTGATGTAACACGTGGCGCGTTCCAGGTGACGGATTCGGGTCCTCCACTGGCCTGCCGACGAACTTGAGCAAAATATAATAGCTCTCGCGTACCAAACAGGCACAAAATCTTTAATGGCAATTTTGGCGGAAATGGAGACTTTCGTTACGGAGTACTTGGCGGAAGAGGTACCCTACGTTTCTAGATGTTATTGCAGAAAAGAGCGTAGCGTTTTTTCCCTACAGGAGCGGTTGCTAAAGGCATCTCTACCGCGTGTCCGGAGCAGCGTAACTACCTGCTGTCATGAACTCAAAAATGATTCAACACAAGCCGGCCGTAAAATAATACTGTCACATGATTATCGAAATATGTCTCATGGTATTGGAACAAAGGTTTGTATGGCCTCTGAAAGGAACGCGTGGGCAACGCCAAGTCAGCATGAAAAGTATGCAAGGGTTACCGTCGCACGGGCTGTGACGGCTAAGCAAGCGAGTACCCTATTCTGTATCCCATCATCGAACTATGCCTCGATGAAATAGCAAATAAGCCACAGCACTTGAGAGAAGACATATAGGCATCTGTGAGGCGTAGGATAAAGTATGGACTGGAGAAAAGTCACGGGAAAATGGGTGCGGCTGCTAGCAGATGTACAACCGAAGCCGAAGAACAGCTCATGGTGATGACATTGTCATATCAGCAAAATTTGACGGTTCAGTCTTAGAGGTGCAAAAGTAAGGCAATCGCTTGATATAACTCGTCCGCAATGGGAAGAGAAGGAAATTCTAATTTTCAGCGCAACGCTCCACAAACTGGCGTGCGCAAGGAAACCAAAAATGCGTTCTGGGCACTGCCTGACAAGAAGACCACTGACTATCTCATCGCTGTTGATGATCTGAATGGACGCGTTGGACGGAGGAAAGAAGAACAAACAGTCCATGGCGTTCATGGACATGGACAAAAGAACGACGATTGCCAACAAATTCGCGGTTATGCAGAAACTGATCATCGCAAACACACGGTTCAAAAAGAGTGATATTCATCTAGTCACGTACTACAGTAGCTCCCATCCAATTCACACTGACTACATCCTTGTGAGAGGAAGAAATCTGGAAGATGTTCTGGAGACAACAGTTGTCCCTTATTAAATCGTTGCTATGCAACATCGACCAGTCATCTGTAAGCTGCGGATAAAGTCACCAAGAGTCCAATACTTCGCAGGAAATGGACCAATTGGGATTAAATGGTGGCGCCTGATGAAGGAGATTAACGTTGCTGTAAATTATATAGGACCACAAATCACCAGTTGAAATGAGCCGGACTAAACTGAAAGACGCCGTGCGCACTAATGTTGGAACAACTAAGTCAGGGCGACGACAACGAAGGATTAACCGTGACATATGGCTAAAGAATGAAGATGTTAAATATGAAATACGGTTGAAGACGCAGCTGTACCACGAGTTTCTTGCTCGTTGGAATGCCTACAAAGCAGCCACTAGTAAAGTGAAGGAGGTCATTGCCGTAACAAAAGCAAACCGGTAGGCAGGTCTATATGTGAAATTTGACATGCGCGAAAACGAGCGGAATATTTAACGGCTAGTCCAATCGAGGCATCACAAAACGTCAGACGTCCAACGTTTTTACGGCATCAATGAGGAAACAGACGATTAGCTACTGGATTGGCGGGAATTGCGAGTACACTGCCGGAACTATTTTTACAAAGTTCAATCATGGAACTTCCGTATCTACCAATCCTGATCACCTCCCCTGTTGAAGGTCCAATGTAGGAAAATTATGTCACTAAAGTCCGGACTATGCTGAAAGAAATGAAACGAGGGAAAGCCATCTGTCCCGATGATCTTCCGGCAGAGTTTTGTTTCTCTCAATGGGGCGATGCAGCAGTGTGGCTAAAGCAAGCTTTTCAACCATATCATCAAAGAAGGTCAAAAACAAACAGACTGGCGACGGAGTATCCTTTCAAAAATAAGGGAGGCTCTGGCGATTTTACTAATCACGGCCCGATCATACTTCTGAGCCACGCAATGACGGATTTAGAACAAATCTTCGACAAAAGGATTAGCGATTTAACCAAACATACAACAAGCCAAGTTGGATTTGTGTAAAATTTTGGCGCAATAGGAGAAACCCACGCTTCTGGGCTGTTACTTGAGAGACACCGTGAAAATAATACGAGGCTTCATCACAAATTTCTGGACCCTGAGAAGGCCTTCCATCGGGTACACCATTACACAATCAGTCAGCCCTACAGGAACATGGCATTCAAGAGCACCTAGTTGAGAGGGTATAATTGCTATAGAAAGATCAAATGAGTTATGTTCAAGCTGCTGCAGGAGCGTCCGATGACTTCCGCAAAACTGTAGGAGTCCACCAAGGCCCTGCCTTATCACAACTGTTGTTCATTCTTGTGATGGACACAATTACATCAGAACTGCACAGTCCAATACCATGGCCACTTCTCTAAGCAAATGATATCATTTTGGCTGAGGAGAAGAAGCTAGATCTCCATCGTCAAACAGAAGACTGGAGCAGTCGACTAGCGCAATAAGCCCCACACCTCAACAAAAACAAGGCAGAATACACTGCATTATATAGTCGAGAAGTTGGAACCATGCATGTTGACGTAGAAAAAATAGCACGAGCAGAGAAATTTAAGTGTATTGGCTCCGCAATCTCTGATGATGGCCGACTTACTGATGAAGTCAACTTAAGGATATACAAAGCAACTGGAGTGGAGAATGACAATGGACACGCCTGTGACCGTCGGATGTATGACCATTTGAAATGTAAGATCTATCGATCTGTTATCCTTCCTGTCGTTTTCTACGACAACGAATGCTGACCAGTTAAAAGGGTAGAACGCAAACTAAGCATCATGGATACGAAGATGCTTAGGTGGAAGGCTGGCATAACTAGACTAGATCACATTTCAAATGATGTTATTAGAAAACGTTTTGGCATTGCACCGATCCAGAAGAAAATTGGGGAAAGGCGTGTGCGCTGGTTTGGGTATATGTTACGTGCAGAGAACGATATATTGGGAAAGTCGCGTATACACAGAAAGTCGGTGAAAAGAAGCGCTAGGGACGAACCAGACAGCATAGGACAGATAAAGTGCACAACGGCCTGAAAGTTGGGAGACTACATGCAGACATGGCCCGAGACCGAACTAACTGGAGGCAATGAATTCCAACACCGCACCCTGCCACCAGGCAGAACTAGCACTAAAATAGCAGAATAACAAGAAGCAGATTGATGAATATTCTGCTATAAAAATGGGATGCAATGGAAATTTTACACATCCTATAAATCAACTTAGTATGTTGTATGTTCAAATTCTCTCCCCTAAAGCCTATGTCGGATCTCTACAAAGACTTATTTTCACAAAATAGTGTTTGAATGGCAGAACGCTTCTGGATTTCGTGTGTAAATGACGAGTAAATGCGTTGCAAAGAAAAATATATAACTCAACAAAACAAACATTTTGGGATTATCTGTATTAAATGGAAGGGACAGTTTGAATATCCAGTGAAATTCTATGAGTACCAGCAAGAGGGGAATCCATCAGTGTATTCTAGCCTGAATGGAATTTTGCAATTCATATTTCTGCATACATACGTCATAGATAGCAGACGATCATAATAATCCGTTTGTTATTTTCACCCCGATCACATCTATAAATATGAAGACCATGGAGGAATGGCACAAAGTGGTCAGCTCAGGGCCATGTGACACTCGACACTCTAAAGCTGGAAGGAAGCCACATAAGTAAGTTGTTAGTTCAGGACCATGTGTCTCTACACAAACGGAAGTATGCCTCATCACTAATTATTTGGCTCAGGACGATGTGTCTCTCCACAAATGGAAGGTAATCTCATCACTAATTGCTAATTTTAGAAATAGGTGTATTTCCACAAGTCAGCACTTATGAGATTGTATGAATCTTAAAACCTGTTCTTCTGTAATTGAGTACCAAACTGGCATGGCAAATATTTTAGACATTTTAAATGAAGTCATTTAAGTCGCGGCATGATATTTGTAGACTGCTGAAATGAGAGTCAGGATAACATAGCGCCTGAGGTGAGATATAAAACAAAGTGGGAAGCAGCAGACAAGATCCAGTCGACTGAATCCTTCAGAGGCATCCAAAATCTAAGATATACAATGCACAAAGCTATGTAGACAATGGACGGATGGATGACGTGACTTGAGCCTCGTTATCTTGAGAACAGGAATATCATCCTAAACAGCCAGTTGACGGTTCATTTCTATCTTCTTGAACTCTTGAATGGGACCATTTGATATTCTTAAATCAGGCGGCATTATACCTGAAAGAATTGGGAGCTAATAACGGGGTGTGGACTGGATAGTACCAGAAATTAACCACATGCTAGCAATCAGTTGAGTATCAATGAGTCTTGTATATGGGCTATCCAGCCAAACTGGTGCACAGTACCCACCACACGAGAAAACCATTCCCAAAGCAGAAGATATTAAAGTATTTGGTGATGAAACCCAACTTGAGCCATACAATTTCTGAAGGATAATATTACGTGTTTTGAGCTTTTTGAACAGATTCATAAGATGTTGTTTGTAAGATAGTGTGCGATCAAGTGTAATGCCGAAGTTCACGATGACAAAAACGTATGTGAAGTTTAATGCCAGCTTGGCGATTATTCAGATGAAAACATGACACTTTTGCTTTGTTATGGTTAGGATTCAGTTGCCATTTCTTGAAGTGTGTTTCAAGTGAAACGAGGTCTCTTTGTAGCACTTCTTCTGTCACACTAATGTCTCGATATTGAGTGGCTAGTGTTATGTCATCAGCATAACAGAATTTTTGTGATGATTTTTCTGAGAGATCGGAGATATACAAATTGAACAGTAGGGGATACTGTACCGATCCTTGAGGTAATCAATTTTCGAGCTTCCTTTCTTTACTCACACTATTTCCCATACACACTCGAAATCTTCTGTCATTGAGCATATTGCTTATAACCTGCACGATGGTCCTACAGGGTACAATTCGGAGAAGCTTGTAAATTAACCCTTCCCTCCAGAGTGTGTCAAATGCTGTTGTAAGATCAATGAATGCATCTGAGGTCTTGAGTTGTTTCTGGGAGCCTGCTTCCATGTGGAATGTCAGTGAAAGCAATTGATCGTAGCAGCGATTGGGCCTGAAACGGGCTTGCTCAACTGGAATATGCTGAAAAATAGTTGCGCTGATTCCGTTGTAGATTAGCCTCTCTAAAAGCTTATAACAATAAATACGAAGGCAATAAGTGTATAGCTGCTTGGGTCATTGGTACGCTTACCTGGTTTCAAGATGGAAATCGCTTTCGTTCGTTTGAATTATGCCGGGAGTTGTCTGTTCTGTAGAAGGTCGGTATAAAACCTTGCCAGCCAACTTCTTGCATTCTTCCTTTAAATGAATGAGAAATTCTGGATGAATGCCATCAATACCTGGAGCTTTATTTGGTTTGACGTCTTTGAGAGCAGCATTGATGTCTTGCACTGTAAACGGTTGTGAATACCTTGATATGGGTGGTGTTCTTGATTTCAGAGTTTGGAGCTGTCGCCGTACGTATTTGGTATGTTTCTTATCTGATGGAGTTTGGGAAGTTGTAACGATGAGGGATGCTACTTCATCCGCAGTAACTGCAGGCTGTTGCTTCACCAAAGGTGTGCTTCCTCCAAGTTTTCTGAGTAGCCCCTAAGCTCTTCTACTGGAATGAGTTAGGTCGATATTCTCCACTGTTTCAACCCACCGTTCTCTCCGGGTAGTATAAATGCTGGAAAGAAGTTCATCAGCTATGTCTTCATCACCAGTCTGCAGATATTCGTTATAGAATGCATCAGTCTCAACATTCCAACCAGGGATGTATTCTTTTCTATGGCATCTAGGCATACTCATCTTAGCCACAATCATAACTGCACCTACGAAACGCTTATAATTGTTGTGATTGGGAGCAATCCACCGAACGCATTTACCCAGTTCAGTGGTGAATGTTGACCAATTTGCTTTCCTGAAGTTCCAACGAGCATGTGGTATTGACAGTACAACAGGAATGTTGATACCTATATCCCCTATAATGGGGCGATATTGTCTGTGGGGAAAATGTATTACCACTTTACGACTGGTATGTAAGGGCTGTCCTCCCTCATTGCAGCTAACAAAACACAGGTCAAGATTGGAATCCCTATTCCATGCAGCTGATCGGAAAGCACCAAGATCTTTTGGGTCAAAAATCGGATGGAGGTTGTTCATTTCTGTCCATTCTACGAGTTTCTTTCCACAATCATTGTTATTCGATTACTTCCATAGTTCGTGATGGCTGTTGAAGTCGCCTATATAAACTGCAGGGTGTTGAGCAGTCGGGAGTACGGTACTTGGCCACTGTGCGTTTGGGGGTTTATAAATGTTAAAAATAGTAACATGTGCCACTCGCACAGCAACACAATGGATGTCTTCGTCTTCGTTTTGAAAGAGCAGTGAGGCATCTTGGATATTATTACGAACATAAGTAGCTATACCATGTGCACTGTGATATGTTGCACCAAGAGCTGTGAAACCATTAATGCGGCCCCTTTTCCGAAACTGTTCTTTATTGGCTGTATGGATTTCATGTATAACCACAACATCTATATTATTATTCAGGATAACTTTGGATAGATAGTCACATTTTGCTCTGCTGATGCTTTCTATATTAAGCTGGAAGACACGGATGAAAGGTCCAATGTTTCTTGTCTGGTAGCTCTGAGAAGAGCCATTTCAATGAAATACTTCTGCCATTGCTGGGAGATCTTTAAAAAATTAGGTCCAGCAGCCACAGTTACTGACTTCATAGCACAACCCGGGGGTCACGTGTAGGGCACTTTGAGGTGAAACCTACGGACGTGAAGCAACAATGTACCCCCAATTTATCTACTTTTACGAGATAATAATTTTTTTTTTTGCTAGGGGCTTTACGTCGCACCGACACAGATAGGTCTTATGGCGACGATGGGATAGGAAAGGCCTAGGAGTTGGAAGGAAGCGGCCGTGGCCTTATTTAAGGTACAGCCCCAGCATTTGCCTGGTGTGAAAATGGGAAACCACGGAAAACCATTTTCAGGGCTGCCGATAGTGGGATTCGAACCTACTATCTCCCGGATGCAAGCTCACAGCCGGGCGCCTCTACACGCACGGCCAACTCGCCCGGTAGATAATAAATTCACTTACTTGAAGAAATCTGAATTTTTTAAGGCAACATGCACAAATTTAAAACCCCACTTGTAGCTGTCCATTTTATTAGTTTATACTAATTGTGTAAGTATGTTTGCAATCAACACACTAGAAGCACCTGACTGACAATGAACACTAAAATGAATCAGCAAGTGTGACCACAACACTGGAATGAACATAAATTCAATACCACAATATTTTTACGCTTACAACAATGCATAAGTTTTATTTGAAAACTATGATATCGAAGATGTAGCATTACTGATCTCAAGGTTTCATTTCTACAACACATTATCTGCTCTGGCTGCCACAAATGGAGGAATCTGACTTAACACACAAGAGAACAGAAATTATCAGAAAAAAGGAATCTAACTAAATAATTAAATATGACATTCTTTGAGTTATCACATTATTGAACTTAGCCATAATTATATTGATTAATGAAACTGATTGTGTTCTTTTGAAATAATTATTGTTTACAATATACATAAAACTTAACAATTTGGAATTTTTAGATTTAATTTATAACCTACAAACATCGCTTTTTCTGTGTGTCCCTGTTGGTATGAACGTAAAAAAAACTTACTCAGAATATCTGGAGGCAATATTTTCAGATGGCATTTCAGATGATAAGAATGTGATGAAAAAATTAGGCAGAGAAAGTGAAAGAAAGAACACGTTTTCACAGTTGCTTAAAGGTATTGAAAACAAATACACTTCAAAAATATCTAGCTTTACCAGAAATTCTTATTCTAGATATATATTCAATAAAACTACATGATGGAACATTAAATATGATCTTAAAGTCCCTGATAATTATAACCAATAGAGTTTTAAGATATTTGCGTTTAAATGTAACCTTGTAAAGAAAATATTAAACTGATGAAAATGACCAGTTTTTGGAGATAAACCAACCACCAATGAACACAGCTGTGAATAGGTACAATATATTCCATATTGTATAGAATTTGTAGTGTACGTACTTTGTTTCTTCTTTGACGTACGGCAAGAGCTGATCATCGGTATGTTCTTCTATGAATATTTCCTCCTTAATATCTTCAGAAGGCTATAAGTAAGAAATAAGAAAAGTAGAATAAAGAAGTAAGGGAATAAAAATATATAGGCCTAAACAATAAAAAGCTGAGAAAATAAATTTCGTAGTGGCACAATAAGAGTATAATTAATTTACCTCCAATTTAAAAATTATATAATGGAAAGGAACAATCAATTCAAAATCACTTTAAATGCAAGAGAGGTGTCTAGTTTGGTGGCAAACGGTACACAAAAATACATTATTATCAAGCACTAAATTTTAAAAGAACAGAGAAGAGGACAATTTTGTAAATACAGTATTATGCAATTTATGCTATTTATTTCTATTAAGCACACAGCTCATCCTTAATAAATGTACATAATTTACAAAATTTTACATATAATATCTTCGGTATTACAAACATAATCAACGCGTACCATATACAACTTGTGCAGCTACTTCAAATAATAGTATATAACTTCTATTAGATTAAAATTTACATTGCATTTATTTACTTTATTTTTACCCTTTTGGGAACCTAACTTGCATAATGACCTGCTGCGTTTTAACCCGAGTCCCTTTGGCCACTGCTTCTGAAACAACTGATAAGATAGATAAGAACATGAAAAGGAAAACACTGTTGCATAGCAGTAGACAAGGTAGCATACAAAAGGAGGAACATTTGTAAATATGTAAATTTAAAATTACCTACATATTTGTGAATATTCAGCAGAGTATATCTACACATACATGTGTGGGTGGAGGCACTTCCGTATTTGCGTACATGTAAATCATTACCCAATACCATTCCTTGCTTCTGTTTCTCTTTCTGTTGGTCCCTATTACCACAATGACTAGCTATTATCTTCAACCTCTTATATTCACATTCCCCTGTTCCCATCTTTCTATACATAACTTGACTCGTCACTTCTTTGTTCATTTCCATTTTCTTATATACTTTCTTTCCGAAATCACTTCACTGTAATATCAAATAATCCCACATTAATCCCAGCACTTTCCCAACAGGTGGACAATGCTTAAATCACAAGCATAGAAATATTCATCATCCCTCTCTGTACATCACATTAAGACCAGAAAACCTAAATAAGTCAATGTCCCAATCAATGAATGAATCAATCAATGAATCAATCAAACAACAGCATTTAGGGATGTTGGTTGCTTATGCAGAAAAAGATTGGTGAAGTAAATGAAAAAACTCCCATGGTAAATGATTTCAATCACTAAATCATCTTCCTATAAGTGAACATTTGCCAAAACTTGTCCTCTTGAATTCCAACTTACACTGACTGACAGTGACAATGCAACACCAAGGAGAAGTGGTTCGAAAGGGATGAAAGTTGGGGAAAAAACAGAGACGGCACGGACGAATAATTGATGTTTATTTCAAACCGATATGCAGGTTACACAATGCGCACGTCATCGACTCAGTAGGATGTAGGACCACTGCGAGCGGCGATGCACGCAGAAACACGTCGAGGTACAGAGTCAATAAGAGTGCGGATGGTGTCCTGAGGGATGGTTCTCCATTCTCTGTCAACCATTTGCCACAGTTGGTCATCCGTACGAGGCTGGGGCAGAGTTTGGAAACGGCGTCCAATGAGATCACACACGTGTTCGATTGGTGAGAGATCCGGAGAGTACGCTGGCCACGGAAGCATCTGTACACCTCGTAGAGCCTGTTGGGAGATGCGAGCAGTGTGTGGGCGGGCATTATCCTGCTGAAACAGAGCATTGGGCAGCCCCTGAAGGTACGGGAGTGCCACTGGCCGCAGCACATGCTGCACGTAGCGGTGGGCATTTAACGTGCCTTGAATACGCACTAGAGGTGACGTGGAATCATACGCAATACCGCCCCAAACCATGTTGCCGCGTTGTCTAGCGGTAGGGCGCTCCACAGTTACTGCCGGATTTGACCTTTCTCTACGCCGACGCCACACTCGTCTGCAGTGACTATCACTGACATAACAGAAGCGTGACTCATCGGAGAACACGACGTTCCGCCATTCCCTCATCCAAGTCGCTCTAGCCCGGCACCATGCCAGGCGTGCACGTCTATGCTGTGGAGTCAATGGTAGTCTTCTGAGCGGACGCCGGGAGTGCAGGCCTCCTTCAACCAATCGACGAGAAATTGTTCTGGTCGATATTGGAACAGCCAGGGTGTCTTGCACATGCTGAAGAATGGTGGTTGACGTGGCGTGCGGGGCTGCTACCGCTTGGCGGCGGATGCGCCGATCCTCGCGTGCTGACGTCACTCGGGCTGCGCCTGGACCCCTCGCACGTGCCACATGTCCCTGCGCCAACCATCTTCGCCACAGGCGCTGCACCGTGGACACATCCCTATGGGTATCGGCTGCGATTTGACGAAGCGACCAACCTGCCCTTCTCAGCCCGATCACCATACCCCTCGTAAAGTCGTCTGTCTGCTGGAAATGCCTCCGTTGACGGCGGCCTGGCATTCTTAGCTATACACGTGTCCTGTGGCACACGACAAGACGTTCTACAATGACTGTCGGCTGAGAAATCACGGTACGAAGTGGGCCATTCGCCAACGCCGTGTCCCATTTATCGTTCGCTACGTGCGCAGCACAGCGGCGCATTTCACATCATGAGCAAACCTCAGTGACGTCAGTCTACCTTGCAATTGGCATAAAGTTCTGACCACTCCTTCTTGGTGTTGCATTTGCTCTGTCAGTCAGTGTATATTCATGTCATGACCTTTCCTACACTTAAAGAACATGACTTAAAAGTATTAATCAACTAATGTCATTCCAAGCCATCTCTCCAATGACATCTCAGAATATACTGCTGAATCGAACAGCTTGTCTCCCTCCTCCAAGTCTTGCCAGCTGAAACTTTGCAACAGCTCTGTAACACAACTCTTTTGTTAGAAATCACCTGCAAGAAATGGATCTATTCCTGTGGATTATTTCCTGTTCTCTACTAAAGTAATACTGGTGATGGTCTCATACTCTCATTACGGTTTTGCTACAGATTTATATGCCCTCTCCTTTACAACCCCTAAATAACCTCATAATCACATCAAGAGACCTGTTAAGTTTTATTTTCAATATGTTTATATGATTACCACAATGAAGATATATCCTTACTATGAATAACTAGCTACTTACAGAAATCCCCATGAACAACGTTCACCCCATCAACACAATAATTAAACCAGAGAGGACTCTTTCTATTTGTGAAGCACAGAACCTGACTTAACACCCCGTTTACGGATGTCCATCTTACAATATTGTCAAGGTCTTGTTGCAGTTACTCACAATCATGAAACTTATTTATTACAAAGAGGCTCAACCCTTTTTTCAGTTCATTATTCATATTGATTAAATATATATCAGAAAATAAAGGTCTCATAATACTGCCCTGAGGGACCCAATCCCATAATTGTTACAGGATAAAATAAAGCTTCACCTACTCTAATGCTCTGAGTTCTATTTTCTACAAATACCCTAGACGTGGCCAAATTTTAATGGTAAAATGTATATTTCTATCTTTATGTAAATTATCGAACTTTATTGATTAATCTCTGAACATTGTTTGGTGGTAAAGTTACCACCTGTGATATCCCTGCCCACATTATTGTTTTTTTTTTCATATAGTGGCTACAGTGAGAACCACAATGTAATTTCATTATTCACATAGTTTTGTGTCATATTTTGTTAGTGAACATATTCTGTTGTTTATCGTCTATATCTGCATATTGTTGCTGTATGGAAGTGAATAATGCAACCTACTGTTAAGACTGTGCATTCTGTAAGTTACATGCGTTATGGATACTATTCACGAGTTCAGTTGTTATGTCTTAGGAGTGGTACTAGAGAAGTGTCAAATTTTGAGGTTATGGGGAGACAAAAAGACCTTTCGCCAAGAAAGGCATTGTCAGAGAGATACTTGTTGAGAAAAGTTTTTCACAGCAAGAGATAGATTCTAAATTGCAAATATCACATCAATCTATAAGTATAATTTTAAAATGTGAAGATAAGAGGAATATAAAATGTCAACAACGTGTTGGAAACTGTGGGCGAAAGAAGAAACTAACCCCAAGGAGGAAGCAAAACTGATTAATTTGTCAGTAAACAACCGCAAGGTTACTAGTTTGGATTTACGTAAGAAATTAGAAGAGTATGGGTCATTGGTACCAGCCAGAACTGTGAGACGAGAGCTGTTTAATACTAGAATGAAAGCAAGACGACCTCAAAGAAAAGCGAAGATTACTCCTACTATGGCTCCAAAGAGGTTCCAGTGGGCCAAGACTCTCCAGAATTGGTCATCTGATGAATGGAAACAGGCAAGTCCATGACAATTGCTGTACTTCCTAAATTATCATTCATTATTCCATTATAACCCAATCTAAGTGATGTAACCGTAAAGTACAGTAAAAGTATGAAATTTTTATTTCAAACCGTAAAACTTATTGCATTTAATGCTAGGCTTATTTGTTTCATTTATTTCAGGGTTGTTTTAGTGGCGAATCGGTATTTCCTGTCGAAGAAGAGACAAGTCAATGTGTCAGAAGAAAAGGAGAAGCATTCCATCCAGATTGAGTGAAGCAGAGAGTGAAGCATCCAACTTCAGTGATGGTCTGGAGTGTGTTTTCTTGGTACGGATGTGAACGGTATATATTTCTGAAGGAACTATAAGACGTAAACAATATAGCATTAAGAACCCGTTTGTTACCTCCGATGCAAGAGTGGTGAATTTGTTTTATGCAAGATGTGCCTCCTTGCCACAAAGCCTAGAAACAGTCCGGACATGAACCCCATAGAACATCCTTGGGCGATAGCAAAGAAAAGTCCGAAAAGCGAATATAACGACAAAAATTGGCTTCATTGAGAAGCTCGTTCAGATCTGGTGTCATGATTACGATTTAAAGAGTCAGTGTAAAATACTGTTTGAGGGTATGCCCAGTCTAATTAAGTCACTCATGAAAGCTAAGGGGGTGCATGCCAAGTACTAAAGTCATCAACTTAAAAATTGGTAACATCTTATCTGTTCAATTCTAAATTTTTAATGTTTAATAATTTAGCCATATCTTTATAGTCGCCCATTTAGCCACTATTTTATGCATCCCAACCACACTAATTTTTGTCAGTAGTTTCCCGTGATCTACCCTATGAAAATCCTTAGATATGTCAATCGTGACACATTTGACAACGTGAATCTACTATATCTACTATATCCTGCTGTAATTTACAAGATGAGTTTCAGTAGAATAATGTTTCCGAAACCTGAACTACCTTCTATCGAACCAGTTGGTAATTTCGTAAATGTGTATAACATAATCAGAAAGAATGCACTCCAAGAGCTTGCATGCAACACCAGTCAAGACGACTAGTGTGCAGCTACTGGCTTTATGTTTACCACATTTTCATTATACACAGGGTGCTACTACACCAATTAATCATTCATCTGGTATAGCTGCTTCACACATACACTAATCAATATCTCAAAGAACTGACTTTCGTATATGCCCAGAAATTTTACCAATCCCAGCAGCATTTCTAGTGTTACATTTTTTAATAATATTTTCAAAGTCTTTTTAGAGTAGGTCCATGTGGACATTGCAAGGTAGTTTCAAAAGATTTGATGAAATTGCCAACTTCGTCAGGTACAGCAAAAGGACACGACTATACCATTGGAGACATATCCTATGCCTCTCGAGTGACGGGTGCGATGCTCATTTGCTGGTGAACGGCGTCTTTTTTTACGTGGTGCAGGACTGTAATGCCCATCGACTAAAGGCGTATACACATTTCTATGTTATGTAATTGCTACTCCATACATTTCTCAGTCCGTCGACATTCAACACCATACACAGCAACAAGACGTAGTAACATGCAGTATATTCTGAACTTCAGACGTAGTGTTATACTTCAGTCACAGTGTGTGCCTGTGACTTCCCTTCATCTCATCCTCAACTTGGACGGAGCCATTACATGGTTCGGATGACTCCAGGTATTAACTCTTCCTTTTGTTCATTCTAAGGTTGTATTGTGAAAAACAGGTATTCAATCTTCACCTTGATGCCGCAGTCCCATTCTGGGTCTACCAAAAAGTGCAACATCATCTGCATAAAAGAGAGTCCTACAAACACTCCCTTGCAAGTCCCATGTGGTGGTGTCTATGCTGAGGACAAAGGGCAATGGGGACAGAGTGGAACATTGGTGTACACAACAACTTTTAATGAGAAGCTCTCCGAGACGTTGACAGCGCAAGATACACAACCTCTGGTGTTCGTGTATAGCATCTTGATCTAATTTATGAACATTTCTGGTACACCATGGTCACGAGTGCAGACCAGATCACACGGTGTGAAACACGGGCTGTCATCAATCAACTCTCAATCACTATTGATCTGCATTAAGGGCTGTCGCCCACATGGCAGATTCCCCATCCGTTTTTCCTAGCCTTCTCTGAAATGATTGCAAAGAAATTGGAAATTTATCGAACATCTCCCTCGGTAAGTTGTCCCACTCCTTAAATCCAATTCCTATAAACGAATATTTGCCCCAACCTGTCCTCTTGAATTCCAACTTGATCTTCATATTGTGATATTTCCTACTTTTAAAGACACCATCCAAACTTATTCGTCTGCCGATGCCATTCCACGCCATCTCTCCACTGACAGCTCGGAACATACCACTTAGTCGAGCAACTCGTCTCCTTTCTACCAAGTTTTCCCAGCCCAAACTTTGCAACATTTTTGTTGCGCTACTCTTTTGTCGGAAATCACCCAGAACAAATCGAGCTGCTTTTCTTTGGATTTTTTCCAGTTCTTGAATCAAGTAATCCTGGTGAGGGTCCCATACACTGGAACCATATTCTAGTTGGGGTCTTACCAGACATTTATAGGCCCTCTCCTTTACATCCTTACAACAACCCCTAAACACCCTCATAACCATGTGCATAGATATGTATCCTTTATTTACAATCCCATTTATATGATTATCCCAATGAAGTTCTTTCCTTATATTAACACCCAGATACATACAATGATCCTCAAAAGGGACTTTCACCCCATCAACGCAGTAATTAAAACTGAGAGGACTTTTCCTATTTTTGAAACTCACAACCTGACTTTTAACACCGTTTATCATCATACCTTTGCCTACTGTCCATCTCACATGATCGTAGTCATTTTGCAATTGCTCACAATCTTGTAACTTATTTATTACTCTGTACAGAATAACATCATTTGCAAAAAGCCTTATCTCAGATTCCACTTATTTACACATATCATTGATGTATATACGAAAACATAAAGGTCCTATAATACTGCGTTGAGGAATTCCCCCCTTGATTATTACAGGGACAGATAAAGCTTTGCCTACTCTAATTCTCTGAGTTCTATTTTCTAGAAACATAGCCACCCATTTAGTCACTCTTTTGTCAAGTCCAAGTGCACTTATTTTTGCCAGTGGTCTCCCACGATCCACCCTATCAAATGCCTTAGATAGGTCAATCGCGATACAGTCCATTTGACCTCCTGATTCCAGGATATCAGCTATATCTTGCTGGAATCCTACAAGTTGAGCTTGAGTGGAATAACCTTCCCTAAACCCAAACTGCCTTCTATCACACCAGTTATTAATTTCACAAACATGTCTAATATAATCAGAAACAATGCTTTACCGAAGTTTACATGTAATGCATATCAAACTGACTGGCCTGTAATTTTCAGCTTTATGTCTATCACCCTTTCCTTTATACACAGGGGCTACTATAGCAACTCTCCATTCATCTGTTGCAGCTCCTTCATGCAAACAACAATCAAATAAGTACTTCAGATATGGTACTATATCCCAAGACATTGTCTTTAGTATATCCCCAGAAACCTTATCAATTCCAGATGCTTTTCAACTTTTGTATCTTACTGTAAATGTCATTGTTGTCATAGGTAAATGTTAATACTTCTTTAGTATTAGTCACCTCATCTATCTAGACATTATCCTTGTAACCAACAATCTTTACATACTGTTGACTGAATACTTCGGCCTTTTGAAGATCCTCGCATACACACTCCCCTTGTTCTTTAATGATTCCTGGAATGTCCTTCTTGGAACCTGTTTCTGCCTTAAAGTACCTATACATACTCTTCCATTTTTCACTAAAATTTGTACGACCGCCAATTATGCTTGCCATCATGTTATCCTTAGCAGACTTCTTTGCTAGATTCAACTTCCTAGTAAGTTCCTTCAGTTCCTCCCTACTCCACAGCCATTTCTAACTCTATTCTTTCCAACCTGCACTGCCTCCTTAGTCACTTTACTTCTCTGTTATAATATAGTGGATCCTTACCATTCCTTACAACCTTTAAAGATACAAACCTATTCTCACATCCCTCAGCTATCTTTAAACCCACCCCAGAGTCTGTTTACATTTTTATTTACCGTTTTCCACCGATGAGAGTTACTTTATAAAAATTCCCTCATGCCCCTTTTATCAGCCATATGGTACTGCCTAATAGTCCTAATTTTAATACCTTCCTTTCTTTCACATACATTTGTAACATCCACAAAAACAGCTTCGTGATCACTAACACCATATATTACTTCGGTTTCTCTATACAGCTCATCTGGTTCTTCCAGCACAACATCCAGATTATTCTTCCCTCTAATTGGTTCCATCACTTTCTGAATCAGATGCCATTCCCTTATTAACTTATTTGCCATTTGTTGGTCATGTTTACTGTCGTTCGCATTACCTTCCCAATTGACATTTCGTAAATTGGTATCACCCGCTAAAATCACATTCCTTTCCTTATCGTTTCACACATAGCTGATTATTTTATCAAATAATTCTGAATCAGCGTCAGCGCTACATTTTCCCGCTCTGTACACTCCAAAGAAATCAAGTTGCCTATTACCTTTATAGATGAGCCTTACACCTAGAATTTCGTGTTTCTCATCTTTGACTTTTCCGTAGCTTACAAATTCTTCTTTCACCAGAATGAATACTCCCCCTCCTACCATTCCTATCCTATCTCTACGATACACACTCCAGTTCCGTGAGAAAATATCTGCATCCATTATATCGTTTCTCAGCCATGATTCAACTCCTATTACAATATCTGGTGAGTATACACTGACTGAGCAAATTTCATGGGATAGCGGAGCACTGATGCGCAGGTGTGTTGTCTGCGCACCACATGCCCCCTGAGCCAGCGGCAGTTGTGCAGGAGACCTTGTGAGCAGTGGCTGTGTATGCGCCAGGTGTAACATGGAACGTCGTCGTGAGCTGACACCGTTCGAACGGGGTATTGTGGTCGGTGCCCGACGGATGGGAAGTGCGATTTCGGATGTGGTGCAGAAATTCGGCTTCACACGATCAACCGTGTCCAGAGTGTATCGTGAATGGTTGAATGCGGGTGTCACCGTCCACAACAGACGAACGACCGGCCGTCCAGCCACCCTGGATGACCGTGACCGGCGACATTTGCGACGGATTGTCAATAGTGACAGGCGGGCAACCGTGCAACAAATCACGGCTCAATTCAACATAGGCCGTGCTAGACACGTCTCCCACTGGACAATCCGTAGGAACATGGGTTCTATGGCGTATGGGAGCCGGCGCCGCACACGGGTGCCACTGTTAACCCAACGTCAACGGGCACATCGACGCGCATTTGTCGCCAGTCACCAGGGAAGGACACTGGAATAATGGCGTAACGTGATTTGGTCGGACGATTCACGATTTCAACTGCACTATGCCGATGGAAGGCGTGTATGGCGCAGACCACATGAAGCGATGGATCCCGCCTGCCTCGAAGGTGTGGTCCAGGGCGCTGGTGTCTCTGTTATGCTCTGATGTGCATTTTTCTGGTATGGAATGGGCCTCCTAGTTGTGCTAGAAGAGACTTTGGATGGTTCGCGGTATGTTGAGCTGCTCGGAGACCATCTCCACCCATTTTTGGCCTTCCAGCGCCCAGACGGTTCTGCGGTGTTTCATGATGACAACGCGCCGCCCCATCGCTCCCACATCGCCAGAGAATGGTTCCAGGAACATGCAGCGGAGGTCTAACGACTGCCATGGCCACTCAGGAGCCCCGATATGAACCCTATCGAGCATATCTGCGATGTCCTGGAACGCAGGCTCCGTGCCATGGGTCCTGCACCCACGAACAGACCAGCACTGGCGGCCGCTCTGCAAACGATTTGGTGTCAGCTGCGTCCAGAGGACTACCAGGGACTTGACGACTCACTTCCACAGCGTCTCACTGCAGTTCACAGGGACTGTGGAAGCCCCACACGCTATTAGGTGACTATCCCATGACATTTGCTAAGTCAGTGTATATCTATTACATTACTTAATTCAATTCCTTTCTTTAGAATACTTCTACAGTTCAGCACTAACATTTTTATGCCATCCCTACTTGACTTCCAGTTCCCTGTTCCCTTATCACCGCTCCCTAGGCCACCCCGTTACCCTGAACTTTCCTCCTTCTAACCCTCCTAAACAAATATCCTAACTTATATGTACCACTGTGGTTTAAGTGGAAGCCATCTGAGCGCAGACCCCTATCTCCTACCCACCCATTAGGATCTAGAAATCTCACTCCCAGTTTCCCACATACTTACTCCATAGTCTCATTTAAATCCCCAATCACCTTCCAGTCATTATCCCTCCTACACAGTATTCCACTAATAACAATCTCCGCTTTCTTAAACTTCACGCATGCTGCATTTACCAGATCCCACACATCCCCAACTATGATGGTACTTATACCCGCTTGTCTTACGTTGTTAGTACCAACGTTAAACACTACCATCTTTTCCATTCCCTCCTCTTTTTCTTCTACTTTCCTCAACATCTGCCTTAACCTAATTCCTGGATAACATTCTACCCTGGTTCCCTTTCCTCCACACACTTTCTCCACATGTCTAACGATGGAATCCCCCATGACCAGAGCCTCAACCTTACCCACCTCATTTGATCCCCTACCCTCCTGGTCAGTCCTATCATCCCTGAGAGCTGCAGAAGCTACTTCCTCCTCCCTTTTCTCCATCCCATGACCCTTTCCACCTGCTTTTTCCTATCCACTACTCCACATTTCCCTTTCCTACCTTTCCCTTCCTCACACTTCCATACTTCTCAGCAACAGTTCCCTGTTCTTCATCTTCCCTCGGCGTACCACATGCGGTGACTTGTAACTATTTCTCACAGACACCTGTCCTGAATTCTGCTCCTCAGTGGAGCCCTTAGCCTGCAATCTCCTTCCACTTAAAACATTAGACCACCTGTCTTGTACAGTTCCCCCCTTTCCTTCCCTTCCCTCATTTACACCTACTGTATCCTGTACACTGTTTGAGGGAGGCCTACTTTCCTTCCTGTCCTCTGAGAGGATCCTAATTATCTCCCTCAAACTCTCCAACTCCTCCCTCATACTCCTTAATGCCAGGCCACATCCACAGTTCCTACACTTGCACTCCTTAGCTATTCTTTACAGAATAATGAAAAGAAAAGGAAAAATAAGATGACTTATTCTGTGCAAAATAAAAATGAAAGGAAGGAAATATTGTCTAGGATAGTTCACAAAGATCACACGACAATAAGGTAGTGAATATAGGCTACTACTACACTACAACACTAGTTAGTTGCACGATTTTTTCCTACAACACTCTAACAGGATGAAAATTGCTGTTAATTATTGGAAACAGAAAATGATACTCAAGAATTACACAATTCTAAACTGCAGTTAAGTCTACCATAATTACTACAACAGAATTCTAGTAAGAGAGTTATCACAGATACTACAGCCACTATACTACACAAATACTCGTATTTCACAGTAATAGAAGAACCACACTAACATCTAGTACGATACTATAATACAGTACAATAATTTTAAACAAAGTCCAGACTACGTTCAGATACTACAATACACTGCAATAATTTTAAACTATATTCAGACGTACCGGTATCTTAATTACAACAGGTTATTACTAAGCACAAACAGAAATGGAAGTTACAATTAAAGTTTGAAATTAGCAAGACTACTCAAAATAATAGAATAAGCAATCTAATTTCTAATAAGTTACTGCAATACACTACAATAATTTTAAATTACGTTCAGACGTATCCTAATTACAATAGGTTATTATTAAGCACAAATAGAAATGAAACTTGCAATTAGGCCTAAAGTTTAAAATTCGCAAGAACTACTCAAGGATTACAAACAAAGTCAAACGCCTGGACAGATTATTATTAAATTAGTACTACCTAATCTTTCTATGCTCTAACAGAAATGAATCCTGCCGTTTGTTAAATGCTAAATTATCGAAAGTGTTACCATACACAGAGATACACACGAATATAACAGGCAAGATACTATCTAATATACCGAATCTACACTACAATAAATTCTCAACTGAAATGTGGTTATGTGATTATTACAGATGGTGGATTCTATTATTTCCCTTACTCCGCGCGACGGAGAATAAAAGTGTCCTTAAATGCTGAAAAATATCGGTTGTCTACAATAGTTTCTCAAGAATACTTCTGTCAAAACAACGCCAGGGACTTTAATTGCTATTATTCGGATACAGGAAATTGATTGTTATTACCTAACCGCTCATAAGTAATGAAAGATCGAGGTGTGAAATATAAATTACGGATACTTGAACTGCCTACTCAGAACTACAAAAGATCGGAATACAAGGATCACTGATATTTATTTATATATTCTTGATACACTACACCCTTTGTTCACGACTGTAGCCAAAAATGCAATATTTGAATACTAAGAGCGACAATAATCTATAACAATACAACGACTCTTATCTGTCTCGCCAGTGAAATACTCTTTATTCAGTTGAAAAACTGTCCTTAAACAAAATTTAAAACAGTATCGCGTTATTTAAAGAAGTTATTACCTTCGAACAGTAGAACTGCTATTTGATATTGCCTATCGATTGCCTGCACTAATATAACCCCTGCCAAGTTACGACTCTCTTTAATATCCCTTCATTGTAAGTATTTTAACAAACCTACTGATATTTTAATAATAATATTAAAAAGAAAGACACCTATACTTCTTCCTTCACGCAGTCAGAAATTACAGATTTTAATCTAGCGAACGCCTACGGAACTACTTAGTGTGCAAATTGTAAATAAATGCCACTAAGTGCTTATCAATTAGCATTCTGATAGTGGAAGTTGCATGAGTTGTTCCAGCACCCTTAATGAAGATGCACTGGTTAGCAATAATGCCGACGATTTCACCCAGTCAATAATGAAGGATACTCTCAAAGATATCCTAATGTACAATTAGGTGCAATTAGGATGGTAATTTGCATATTGTGCTGGTTCGTCATTTTGCTCAAAAAAGGCACAAGGATGTTTACAGCCCAATGACTGGGAACAGAGCCGGAGTCAACTCGGGCACTGAATAAGCGTGTCAGCCAGTTGATAATGAGTTCTTTAAATTGCTACAACTTCCAGAAGTGTGCTGGAAGGTCATCCGGTCCTGGCGCTTCTTGGTTCTTCACACTCCTAATGGCACTGTCCACTTCCTTTGATGTGATGCACAAGATGAGACTTGCCGTCTAGAATAGGGTGATGTGGGAATTCAATGCAAGAAATCTCTACAAATGTTGTTGCCAATGCTTGAGGATTTCTTGTTAGTCCTGTTATCACTGGTCATCTTTGCCTCTAATGCACACAGAGCGCTCAATACTTGTGTCAATTTTGGTCAGCAGGAAAATAGTTGTTTCCTTCTTCCTTTGAGTTCGGTGGTGTACAGTGTGTATCAGAACTATACCGACAAAAAATTAAGGATGCTCCTCATGTATGTTAAGAACAATGTTTCAATCAGACTGGCGGGGAAAATTATTATTTTTGAGAAAGTAGTTTTAAATTGTTAGTTCCGGGTGCGCGATTCAAATTGACCAGCTGCTGCCGTGTTTCAGGGACGACAAGGGTAGGGAGGGGTTGTGAAGTGTATGATGCAGACTGAACCGCACCCAACCCTTACCGACAAGACACCTCACCAAAACACACCTATGTCGGAAGATTCGAGGCTTGGACCCTGACTGGGAAAGGCCGAAAACAGCCCTGAACTGGAGACAGTATACATATCAAACAATAATAATAAAATGGCAGGGACAGTACTACGGCTACGGGCAATAAAACCCAAGTGAATTTATATGGGGGTTTATGAAAACAATTAAATAAAAGAAAATAGGAAGTGGAAACACTACTAAAGAGATAAGTAAAGGATACATACGTATGTATGGCCGTTCGATTAAAATCGTAACATCAAAACATGAGCACAACCCTTTCACACTTCAAGCTCAAATCATTAATAACACGGGCTCGTCATTACATCTCATTCTACCAACACAATCAGGTAATTCTAATGCAAACATCACGGGTTACCTTGGTCATTCTTTTGGCGAGATTAATGAACCTTTATTATGCACGCGTCAGTATACCTTCCATATCATCACAACAATGACCACACAGATCCAAGCTATCACGCACCACGGAGAAAAAAGAGGTACAGAGAAGATGAATAACGAGATGCGAGAGATCGCATCAAAACAGAAAATCTCTGGACCAAAGAAGCAAAATTTAAAATCAAAGACCTTCATGGGCATGCGCATGACCCGAAAAGAAAAGAAAATGGCGGCCTCCTAGGCACACACCGGCCGCGATAAAAACAAAGGCAAAATAAATACAACCGTGCCGGTAACAAATATGAGGCACAGGAAAAAGGTTAAAATATGAAATAAACTGACCGATACGTCATCGCTTCCTCCCCTTCCAATCACAAGCACAAACCAAACATTGCCGCAACGGCAAACAATCTTAGCATTAGCTCAGTTTAATAAGTCGAACTCAATCAGGTATAATACAGCTCTTATGGTCACAAACCAAGGTCTCGCGTAAGACAGAGTAGCGTGCACGGCGCAATCATCAGTAGGATAATACAGACCCAGTGGTCACACATTAAGCCATCATTTCACGGGCTCCGTACCATACGAATGGATCTCCGCGTCGACATGCAGGGAGTACATATATTGATGGCAAGATACATTACCACGAAGTGCACCAGCATTATTAATCAGAGAGCCAGTTATAATCCCATTATAATCACATCAATCACAGACACACGGCCCATTCACGCAGCAGAACCAAAGAACGCGTATCAATCGGTCATAATTAAAGCGCAAGAAACACACGAGATAAACATTGGATCAATATAAAACAAAGATTACTCTACCGGTAATATCAATAGTTAAATCAATACGAAGGATGGTAGTACGGGTCAGATTTAAATCTATTAAAGACCCATTTGCAGCATAAGAATGCCACTCCATTTAGCGTGGGCTCCATGTTCTCATGCCTCACACGTAATAATGCAAAGAAAACGCTCCTAAGAGATAAAACTACTCTCCCGCCGAAAGAAATGATCTTCCTTGCACATAAGCGAGCGAGCTGCCCTCTCTGATACAAATATGCAAACACTTAAGTCAATGAAATGAAGCCGATACAGGCTCATTGCAATACGGGAAATCTCATTTGTATGAACATGCAATGTAAGCATGGTTCATTATCACATTGCCCCCATTAAAATGTGCTTGTTCTTGTTGATCACACAAGGAGACACATTTTAAAACGAGGTTCTATTCCTTAAATCTACAGTGCGCGCACTGCTAAAACTAGAGGCCTTACACACTAACTAAAACTAGGGATACACACGTAATACACATAATTACAAAGATTGGTTATAATCAAGCACTGTAAAATGCAGTACACCTCAACCTGAGGCCCTGTACTTTTATAAACAGTACCACGCTGAATCAATCAGTTCATTTCAGTCAATTCATTTAATACTTCCATGAACTTTGTCAGAATAGCCGGGAAGTTGTAATTTAACATAACATCCTCGTGTCTCCAAGGGATCTCCAACTTATTTCGTCACATCTTTAACTAAAGACATCGATATTCCTTTCCATTCTCCCTTCTTCTTTTACGTTATTTTATCTGAACGAAAAAGGACTTTAGATCATTGACAATTTCACACCAAGCACAATATACATGTGTCAGCACTAATGTATAGTAAAATAGAAAGTATATGTATAGTTCACGTCCCCCTTAGGTGAAACCTTTTCAGCAGGGACACGTGAGTCCTAGATACCCTTTTATCAGTAACATCTTGGAACCTCACTATCCTTTTGGGGCTGGCGCATTTGTGACAGTGTTTGGTGGCGATTTGGTCGTCTGTCGAGCTTATAGGGAACATTTTCACTACAACCAGGTCTCTAACTTCCAGGGTGACCATTTTCCTCCCCTGGTTGAATCTTTTAGCTACCTGGTCTCGGGCTCTGACCAAGTGCTCCAAGGCTTCCTTCCAGTTTTCCTCTATATTCCTGTTTCTCGACGGCTCAGACAGATACCCGATGTCCCACTTCAGCTGGAGCGGATCAGCAAGGCTCCTTCCTAGAAATAAATCAGCAGGGGTCTGCCGGTGCGACTCATGCACACCGCTGTTGAACGCTAAAATAAAAACTAAAATTATCGTCCCAGCTGCGCTGATCAGCGCTGTGAAATGCACTTAGACAGGCTTTGAGATTTCGGTGAAATCTTTCAACGTGAGAGGGCTTGGGGTAGTGGGGGCTCAGGAAAACATGCTTTACTCCCCATCCAAAACATAAGTGACGAAATTTACGGCCGCTGAATGTAGACGCATGGTCCGTTACTAACACTTTCGGGGGCCATAAACTCCAAAAATATGCCGAGATAAAAAGTGGACGGCGCTGTTCGAGTTAATTTTACGGACTGGGAATAACCATACGAATTTCGAAAAGGCATCTACGACGGACAGGATTCCAAAGCTGCCATTCTTGGATCTCGTGGGAGGACCGAAATAATCAATGAACAACTTTTCTCCTGGGCACGATGCAACGTCAGCGGAATGGACTCCAGTTTGTGAAGATTGCGCAGGTTTGCACCGTTGACAAACGTCGCAACTTTTCCCACACTCTAGCACTTCTCTTTTGAAGTTAGGCCACAAAAAAACGAGAGATACGATGCAATATTTTATATTGACCTAGATGAGCTCCCAGGTAAGAATCGTGATAGTAGTGAAACATCATGGACCTTAATTTGAGAGGAACGTAAATTTTGTCTTTGCCATTTTTACGGTTGCGACGAACCAACAACCCTCGTTTGATACGAAATGACTCGGCACGCAGAGACCCATCTGCGATTCCTTTCAGCAATTATTGACATTCACAGTCATCCTTCTGGTGCTCAGAAATGTCCGTGAAGGACCAAGGATAATTTTGTAGAATATTGATACTATCAACATTTTCAGTTAGATGATAGTCTTCCTCCGGTTCGACCTCACTCTCCTTTACACCGCCGAACATACGCGACAGACAGTCGGCCACAACATTGTCTTTCCCACGAAGATGAACAACAGTAAATTTATAGGCTGATACCCGGAGAATCCACCTAGCTGTCCTGCCAAGTCGCTTCACGCTCGCACTCATCCACGATAGGGCTTGATTTTCCGTATGGACGAAGAAATGACGGTGTTCCAAATATGAGCGGAATTTCTCAACACCCAAGACTTCGACCAGGCATTCCTTTTCATAAACCGAATACCGTAATTCGGCTCCCTGCAAGTTTGCAAAAATAGGCAATAGGCACTAGCTTCCCGTCCTCATCGGACTGGTTAAGTACAGCAGAAAGGGCAAGTTCGCTGAAGTCACACTGTGGGACAAAATCTCGGGAAAAATTTGGACTGTGGAGGACAGGGGCTTCACAAAGGGCTCTTTTCAGTTGACCGAAGGCATGGGTTTGAGCTTCCTCCCATACGAATCGGGAGTTTTTCCTTTTCAGAAGGTTTAAAGGGGCCGAAATTTGGGAAAATCATTTGATGAAACGGCTGTAAAAAACGACCATTGCCTGAAATCTTCTCACACCGAAGACATTCTTTGCCCGAGGAAACTCTTCGATACATTTAACTCTGTTGCGGTTCACAGCAATTCCGGAATCAGGTATGACACGACCAAGAAAATTTAAGCGCTTAGAGCAAAGAGACAACTTCTTCGGATTTACTGTGAAACCGTGCTTGCGCAAACGACTGAGAACCTCTCGAAGATGCGCCAGGAGCTCCTCAAAGCTTGGAGAAAAAATGAGAAGATCGTCCAGAAAATTGAAGACGTAGGAAAATTTCAGATCTCCGAAGATCGAATCCATCACGTGGCTGAGCGCTTGCCCACGAATGGAGATGCCCATCGGTACTTTGTTGAATTCAAACAGGCCGAAAGGAGTGGCGAAGGCAGTACAGGAGCGACTTTTATGATCCAAAGGTATTTGGTAGTACGCTGAATTGAAGTCAAAACTGTGAAATACTTAGCGCAACGCACTTTCAATGGTGGGCAAGGGGAAGCTGTCGAAGACAATATTCTTATTGACCTTCCGATAGTCAATTACAAACCTGAATCTACCGTCCTTTTGGGGGACAAGGAAGGCGGGACTACTGAAAGGTGACTTGGAGGGACTGATGACCTTCTTTTCCCCAGGTCATTAACACATTCTCTCATAGCGGACAGTTTTGGGAGCGAGCAGCTGAACGGAGGGGACCTAACAGGGTTATCATCTTTGAGTTCAACGGAATAGCAGAAATTTTGGCACAACCTAAATCAGCAGTTAAAACATCAGAAAATTCTTCCAACAAACCGTTCAACATCAAGTTTTGGTTGTCAGTCAAATCACTAGATGGGTTGGGAAGTTGAGATTTCGAAAGAGTGCATACAATAGCACGTCGGAATGGGGCTTCAAAAAAGGTAATTTACGCCAGATTTGAATCGAAATGCAAAGGTGCGAGTGATAATATCAATAGACAGACCGGTGGCCAACATAAAATCAGTTCCTAAAATAAACGACACAGACAGATCGGGAACAACATTAAACGTCCAATCCCACGAAAAATCATGAATTTTGATATGACACTTGACTCCACCCACGGGACATACCTGACGGCCATCAGCAGACATTAACTTTCCCAAGCTCTCAGAGGCTTGGAGATATTTTAAATCCATAGAAGACACATGGGATTGGTTCACGAAGGAAACACAGGAACCGGTGTCTAATAAGGCATACAGTATGCGCGATCCAACATAATCTTGGTCCAGGGTGTAGACGAGAGGAGGCCCCAGATTCTTTTATTAACACCAACATCAGGCGCCAACGTCGGGCCATCACGCCCGCGCCCTTAGTTACCCTGCTGAGAGTTGCACCGAGGACGCACGTGCTGAGTGACACCAGCAAGACCACACTTAGAGCATTTGATAGGAGACTTAGACCAACAATTCCTTGACACGTGCCCTAGTTTTCCACAATTCCAGCATGTCCTAGCTGTAGTGTCATTTACAACAAGCGAGTTAGAGGGTTGGATGGCATTAACGCAACGTTGGGGCGGAGATACAACGTTGGGCCGGCGCTCGGGACTGCCTACGGGCGAGATCGCGAAGGGGCTGTACCAAAAGAGACTTATTTAATGGAGGATGATGGTGATTTTATAAAAACAAATTATAGGCCTATATGAATGTACCACTTCTTGGCAATATGTTACCTAGTTTTTATGACTCTGTGACCAATAAAATAATACATCAGAACTCGCACAGTTGAATGATGCCTCAACTTGCTTACTGTTCAACTTCCTTCAGTATTGTTTTATCTTTGACATGTGTATGCTCCAGTATTGCAATGTCTTTGTTGAAGTTATAGGAGTCATCTACAGATGGCAATACTGGTACTTAATCTGTGAATGAACAATATAGACAAGACTTGGAGGTTAGTTTGTCCTTTCTAGAAGTAGTCCTTCATGTGAAAACTTTATTGCTGTGTTTACAGGGTGAATGTGACGGTTTTCAGCAAATAGTGCATATATTATCCACACTTTGCAAGTTTATTATGGAAAAGCAATCAGATAAAATGGAACAAGTGTAGATTCTATGAAGAGAGCAGTTTGGGCCTCATATTTCCATAAGTTATCTACCAATGAGCAACCACAACATATGTTGTGCCCCAATGGCAGTGACACTTGGTGTGGATATTGGAAAGCTAAGATGGCTGGTGAGACATATGACCAGAACCATAACTTACCCTCTGCAGTTTTAAATGAAATAAAGCCTGTGTACAGAGATCTTGCACATCCAAGGCTTTTAGAAAAATGCTTGCATGGAGGTACACAAAACTGCAATGAAAGTTTGAACAATCAAATATGGCTGCGATGCCCCAAAACTACATTTTGTGGTACTAAAACTGTTCAGACAGCAACATATTATGCTGTTCTATATTATAATGATGGAAATGAAGGAAAAGTGAAGGTATTAGAACTTTTAGGGATCAATCCAGGGATGCACACATTAAAAACATTGAGAGTCTTGGACAAGGAGCGGGTGGATCGGGCTTATGCAGCATTGACAAAAGCATCCTAAGTTCACAGGCAGTTGACAAGATCACAGAAGAAAGGAAGAGAAGATGAGGAAGACCCTAATCATGGTGCAGGAAAGCTTTAAACATCCATTACATCTTTATTTTTCAAAAAAAGTTGCAAAATTTCTCAATGCAAACTTTAAACCTGTTTTTCCACAAATGTAATTTTTTAGTATTTAGGAACGTGTAACTCTATGATGGTTTAAGTCAGAACTTTCAAATTTTCTAAGCTTGTGTGTATAGACAAGCTGCTTAAAATGGACTACAATGAAGTAAATCGGGGGAGTATTACAACTGGTATGTGACAAAATACATAAAAAAATGACATACAAAAACAGTCTGTACAAAAAATATAAAACTGTAGTTAGTGGAACAGTGATATTCATTTTAGTCCAAGTTGTAAACTGAACAATTAAGACTGTTTTAGCCATGTTTCATGACAGTGTGTCTATTGGTTGAGAAATTGTGTGTTCCTAAATTAGTTAATGTTACTATACTGTTATACACAATTGATATTGTTAAAATTAATTGCATAACTTATTTTTCTACCGAAAACTGTAGACTGACTTTCTACAAATATCTGTGCCAGGTCACATTTAAATATGTTAATATTAGCATTGGTTTTTTAATTAAATTACATACTACTGCATTTTCACCATCATCCCCCCTTAACCGGCGCACGACAGGCAACATCGGGAAAAGAACAATCAGACGGGGTAGGAGACGGATGGTACATTTTATTTTGGCAAACTGTGGACTCGAATTCACGGCTTAAATTGATAATATCTTCAACATATTCAACCTGAGATCGTTTAATATATAATTTATAATCAGGGGCTAAGTTTCTGTAGAACTGGTCAAAGACTTCAGACTCAGGTACCTTCGCACACATACGATTAAATAAGATAAATATACCGGTAGCATAATCGTCAATTCCTTCCCGTACTCCCTGCGTTCTCCCAAAAATTTCCTGTATCAAACAGTAGTCCATGTTGGACAACCCAAATCGCTGTTTGATACGAGTGGCGAAGTCGTCCAATGACTGAATGTTAGTTTAGATTAACCTGAACCATTTTAACGCTGGCCCCTCCAGCATCCCCGGGACGGTTCACGTCAAGGGTACCATTAGTACATGCAATAGCATTCCTACCGCCTGGGCTCCTATCGCTATCAGAGCCAGACACGAGCGACGCATTAGCATCAACAATACCTTCCCTCTTATCTCTCTCAAGGTTGGAGACTTCCCCGGTAAAGATTTCTCTTTCATCAATCATCTCTACGGCCTTCCGACTTTCCATATTCTAGGCAGGTTTTACCGGTAATAAACATCAAACACATTACACAAATGGCCACAACAATACACATAAATTATGAATAACACATAGGACAACGTTAGAACGGCTTACTCTAGAGAAAATAAGAACCCACTTAATATATTAACGTAGAACACCATCTCCAGTTCTACCCCGCCCGATACTTTTTCAGAAGAGGTATCCCAGTCGAGCACGCACCTGCTACCATTTGAACCGCACCCCACACTTACCGACAAGACACCTCACCAAAACACACCTATGTCGGAAGATTCGAGGCGTAGACCCCGAATGGGAAAGGCCGAAAACAGCCCTGAACTGGAGACGGTATTCATATCAAATAATAATAATAAAATGGTAGGGACAGTATCACGGCTACTGGCAATAAAACACCAGTGAATTTATATGGGGTTTATTAAAACAATTAAATAAAAGGAAATAGGAAGTGAAAACACTACTAAAGAAATAAATAAAGTATACATACGTATGTATGGCCAGTTCGATTGAAATCGTAACACCAAAACTGGAATGATCCATAACAACGTTTGATTTTTCAATACAGTAGGAACTAGGTTATGTCGTACCCAAGTTTACTGTGACGGTTGCAGTGAAAGATCTGTAAAATGTGTCCACATTTTGTCAATTGCATTCCGATCAACGAGTGGAAAATTTACGCTGTCTGCTAAGGTCTCCTAGTCTTTAAGCTTTCACCACTTGATCTTCTCGGGAGCATTTATCCCTGCACCTCTACGACGCATAGAGATCCTTAAATCCGCTATGTCTACCTTATGCAGAGGTGGTACAGTCAGATGATATGACATTCACATCCTTTGTTAGTCGGAGATCACGGTGCTGAACAACGATAAGGTCAATTTGGTTGCTGCAGTCGCCACAAGTGAAACCTAAAATATGAGTTCCATCATCATATCAGGTACCTAAGGTATTACCACTATGGCAGCTATAAAATTTATTAGTGTGACTAACATGCACATAAAGATTACCACAGAGAAGTGGAAACTCATCTTCAGGGCACGCTGCAACATGATCTCGTAGCTCCTGCCAACGCTGTTCCTTATTCAGGTCATCACAGCCAGATTGTGATACAGAAAACACAAGTCCGAGAGGATGCAATGCCAAGTGTAATTGACATAAGGCTGTCTGAATACCGCTGAACCTCATCAACTCAATCGTGCAAGCTTGTGCACACAATGAAGTCAACGCCATTCCTGCTGAATGTAACCTGGTAGATAAGTTCACAGATATCTCTGATGTCATGAGATTTCTGGCCTTTCCAATGCAAGCAACTGAAGCAACAAATATTCCTAAACTATGAATCTACTGAACTTATGAGAATGTAACTTGTCATTGACTACGTACATAACAATTAGTTTCCTCGGTTTATGAAAGAGACAAAAGGTGAAAAGTCTGAATGTAGTTATCAGCAAGGAACAGTGGCCAGTTATAATCATAAATTTAAGCCTTATTAACGAAAGTTAATTCAACATAACCTATGGCATTTTGTTTATTTCATGCTTTCTACCGTTTCCCTTTCACACCAACTGAGATAGGTCGTATGGCGATGATGAGGTAAAAATGGCTACGATTGGGAAGGAAGCACCTCAGGGCTCTCGACAGAGGGTTCTAACCCAGCATCTCCCAAATGCAGGCCAATAGCTAAACGGCGAGTTGCTCAGTACCACAAATAAGCAATTTCTTGAATTCCTTCTCTTCCAGTACTTATTGTGAGTGTAATTTCAAACATTACGTTAAAAATTAAGTTTTTATTTAAAAAATTCGGTGTTTACAGTTCCCCAGATTTACATGCACATTTGGACATAAGTTTTCATATACATATCGAAAATTTTACGATACCTATGCTCTTCGGTTCTAGGATCGAGGTAGCCCTTACTTCTTCGCAGCTTGACTTCAAGGGAAGAAAGCATGCTTTGCATAGAATTTTGAAAGATGTGCACTTGGGGCTCTACTTTACTCTTTACTTTTACAAAGTACCCCCAATTTATCGTGGAACAGAGTAACATATCGTAATTTCAGGAGTGACAGACCGTCCCAGTTTATTACGATCTGGGTTACCGGCACGTCGCCCACTTCTCCGCCTACCTTTGACTAAGGTGCATGAACATGCTAGACTGCGATGGTGTATGCAACGACGTCACTGGGGACAGGAATGGCAGCAGACAGTGTTTTCAGACGAATCCAGGTTCTGTCTATTTGAAAATGATAGCCGCATTTTGGTTCGCCGCAGACTGGGGGAGACGCATCACACTGACTAAATTCACACAAGACATACAGCGCCAACTCAAGGCATTATGGTGTGGCGTGCTATTGGGTACAACACAAATCACAGTTGGTGCGTGTCCAGGTCAATGTCACAAGTTTGACCTACGTGAATGACATCCTGCCGCCCGTAGCCATACCCTTTCTGCACGACACCCCAGACGGTTTATTTCAGCAGGACAATGCGCGACCACATGTCACTGCACGAACACGTGCTTTCTTCTTGTCACAGAATGTCAGACTATTGCCCTGGCCAACCTGATCACCGGACTTGTCGCTAATTGCAAATGTGAAAAGGACGGGTGCGGCGCTCTGACACAATGCCTGCCACCAAACATGAACTGTGGAACCATATGAATGCAGCATGGATGGCTATACCCCAGGACACCATTCGGGCCTTATGCGTGTCGATGCCATCACAAATGGAATAAGTTATCAGTGCCCTTAGAGGACCCAGTGCCTACTAGGCAACGGGATACGTGCCGACTCTGGGTGACTGAAATGCTAATCGTTTCTGCAGAACATACTAATGAACATGTCCTATGAATATGAATTCCCTGTCTCTGGTCTTTCAAGGTGTTCGGTTTTTTATGAACATGAGTGTACTGTAATTCTATGGGATAAAATGTGTTGATAATGTAAGTATTCAATTATTTGAAATTCATTAACAGCGAAGTGCACTAATAATCAAGTGTTAAAATCATAGACCAATTTGTTTAACTTAGAACCTAAAAGACTAATTGGGATGGATACGATGCATTCATTTGTGAATGTTAATAGAATTTGACACCTCATCTTACATAATCTCATCAATGAAATATAAATTGTCGCCTAAATGTTATTCATGTACATTACGGACTAAACTTATGATATAAAAATAAGTTATGTTGAAAGTAATGAAAGTGGATGTAAATGATCGAGTGTTAATAAAGGGCCTTAATGACCTAGGATGCTCTATTTATGAAGGCAGATAGTGCTCAATGGAAATAGCCTAGCCTTGTTAAGTGACAGAATGATACCATAGCTCATATCTATGATCACTGATGAAGTAGCAACGAATGCTGCATTATGGAGAGTATATTATTGAGCACATGAAGCGACAAGCGTAGTTTAAGAAAACAATCACTCTCTGTGCTCACTCAATAACCCCAAGTTTGTCTAATAAAAAACGTATCTAATTAATGCACATTTTAAACCATTTTTAGTCTGTCTTCTATAATGTGTGAAGATAGATTTACAAATCTTCTTATTGTCCTAAAGTGATCGTTCTTCTAGTGATTCTTATAGCGAGAGTGACATAGGATCTCGAATTTTCATGAAGTTAAAGTTTTCAGTAAATGATAAAGATACATCATGTAATAATTATGCCTAAATAAAATGATTAACCTCTCATGACCTTACACTGGGGTGGGGGGAGAATTTGAAAGTGGCGCTTGGCCAGAGTGCAAGCTTAACCTAACGGGCACGGATTCGACTCGGGGCCTAACATCACAGGCCCTGGATTCAAGCCTAGGCTTAACCTTACAATGGCATTACCTTTACAGACTCAAGTTTGATGTCCAAGGGTGCTGGCTTAAGCTAACAGGCATGGATTTGTTGCCCGGTTTAACCTTACAAGGGCGTTATAGACTCGAGTTTTAGATTCGATCCTAGGCTTAACCTAGCTAGACAAGATGAGACATGGTCCATGAAGGATGTTAGGAGCTGAGGTTGGAACTGGATGGCGGCCATTCGCATTATTTTAATAGGACAAGGGCGATGGTGTAAAGATTAATGCATGTGCTTTATTCTTAGGGGCATAATGCTGAAAGGTGACATCAGGTCATAGAGCTGAGTGACTGCAAAAGGCCAAAAGTACAAAAAGGATACAGATCAATATGGCGAAAGGACAAATGTGCAAAAGTGTTAAATGGTTAAAGGACAAAATGGCAAAAGGGCTAAAACTAAAGGGCAAAAGGGAATGAGCTGTTGTCTAGGGCTCAGAGCTGAACGTGGTACAAGATGGTGGTATGGGACTACGGAGATGGTGAAAGGTTTAATGCATGTGCATTATTCACAGGGACATACCTTTATAAAGCTACCTCAAGGTCCTTAAGCTGAGCTACTGCAGAGTCAAAGATGCTAGCATATAGGCTGATGCGTAATGTGCTGTTGGTATTTAGTGCTTGGAACCCCAATTTTCCTATTGTAACAATCCGAGCTCAGAGATTTGAATTCTGGAGACTGATAGTAGCTTATAATACTGTTGATATCACTCAAGAGATTAAAACTTAAATGATCAGAACTGAGGAAATGTTCGCACAACACGTGACTGAGAATGGAACCCAGGGCTCATTCCTTAGGACTGCTGATTATAAAGCTAAGTAAATGACTGCATGTTGAAAGTGGGCATTTAATTCAAAACGCCTAACGTTTGAGCTGCGAGAAATTAAAAGATCCCCACACCGACTGGGAATAGAACTCGGCACTCTTTCCCTTGGTATGCTGACTAAATGATTGCGCGATAAACTCAAAAACACCAAAAATTTGAAGTACAAGAAATGAACATTTCACCTACCCGACTAGGATTCGAACCCGGGACTCATTTACTTGGGAAGCAAACAAGCATGTTTACTAAATGACTGTACATTAACAGCTTATGTATTTCTTTGAAACACGTAGCTCAATGTTACAAGATTCAAAGTTAAAAATCACTGACAGAACTAGGATTTGAACCTGGAGCTCACTTGGACCGAAAGCTAAACTGCTATTCAGATATCTAACGCCGAAAAGTCAAACTTCTAATTCTGAGCAAAGAAAACAATCGCTGATTTGGGGTCTCAAAACTGCAGCTCACTTCGACTCAGATCTAAAGATGAAAAAAAAAATCCTCAACCCGACCCAGAATCAATGACGAACTATGCTTCCACTGAAGAGTAGGTGTGAACGATTAGCACAAGCTATGTTAACTGAATGTGGAGAGAGAATGAGGTCGTGACATATGTGTATCTCAGCAACAACAAAAAATTGACTGCAGGAACATGCTGATTAGACTTGGAAATATTTTCTATGACATGAAATATAAAGTTCATTGTTTCTGCAATTAGCCTAGTATGCACATTTCAGCAAAATGCCTCTGTGGATCCGTGGTAGAGTGTCGGCCTCCGGATCCCAAGATAGCGGGTTCAAACCCGGCAGAGGTAGTCGGATTTTTGAAGGGCGGAAAAAAGTCCATTCGACACTCCATGTCGTACGATGTCGGCATGTAAAAGATCTCTGGTGATACATTTTGTATTTACCCGACAAAATTACTTAAATCTCAGCCATAGACGCCCAAGAGAGATCCGATTTACTCTGTCTGCCATCTAGCGGACCTAGAGTAAAACGGAACGTCGAAATTGACGAGCAGACAGCCAGATGGCGTCAAATCGAAATGTCTGCACACGGTAGCTGAGGCCATACGATTATTATTATTATTATTTAGCAAAATGATATTGGCGGTACGAACAAGTTGACTAGACTAGGAAGTAACTTATTTGCTAAGACAGGGAATACAAAGTTTATTGTTCCCGCATTGAGCTCTGGGCTGCAGATTTGAACCCTAGAGACGTGGAATTGCCTGCTCTAATGTTTACATCACTTGGCACCTACAATTAGAGCTGAACAATTAAAAAATCCCCAGGCCGCCTGGGAATCAAACTCGGCAAACTTTCCCTTGGACTGTTGACTATCATAATAAATAAAGGATTGTACATTCAATTCAAAACACACAACCTTCGAGCTAAAAGGAATTTAAAAATCACCGACCAGACTAGGAATCGAGCCGGTGGATTCTTTACATGGGAAAGAAACAAACATGCTAACTAAATGACTGCACATTAAAAGCTTGTGTGTTTAATTGAAACACATCAAGTTTGACTTCCTTTCGAAGTGGGGACAATAATAATACTCGCTTTACGTCTTACTAAGTACACTCGAACGTTTGAAGATTTCGCAATAACAATTTTGAAGATCCAAGCTGCTTTCATGCTGAATACTCAATATTCATTCACAATAAGAAAGATAACCGCCTGAGCTTCTCACTTTGGCTAAGTTGCTAAGTGCAGAAATGTCAAACAGTTTTTGAAGATGCCGACGTACCAGAATTTAGTCCTGTAAGTTTTATTTTATGTGACAGTAAATCTAACGACACAAGGCTGACGTATTTGAGCACCTTTAAATACCTTTGGCTGAGCCAGAATCGAACTTGCCAAGTTGGTGTAAGAAGGCTAGCGAATTAACCGTCTGAGCTACTCAGCCTGACAATTAAGCTATTAGGTGCCGAAAACCCATACACACTAATAATGATCAACCTACCTTTGTACTGAATACTCAACATGCATACCCAATAAGAAAAAAATAGCTGGTGCGGGAAGTTACTCCCGCAGGAGTTCGCGTCTTCTCAAACTTAAACAATAAAGAAAACAACCAAACCTAACTGAGAACTACAAAATCAAGAATATTTAAATCAGCCTGGATTACAACTACATGCACATTATTTCTGTAATATTCAATCGTTACCAAGCAAAGTGCTAGTACTGAACCATAGACATGTTCCACACTCAGTTGTCGGAGACGAAAGGGGTTACTCTATTGTAGTTTCTAACAACTAGGCTCACAATAAAAATGCTGACAAGTAAACAGGAAGTTTCGTGTTATTGCATTCTTTGGACCTCGCAAGCTAGATGTGCGCAGAAATCCTCAGAACTGTTAGAGCTTGTCAACATTATTGTTGCGACCCTAGCAGTTAGAAACTACAAACAGAAACCCCTTTGGTCTCTGACAACTGAGTGTGGAACACGTCTATATTTCAGGACAAGGACTTTGCTTTTTAACAATTGAACATTACGGAAATAATGTGCATGTAGGTGTAATCCAGGCTGATTTAAATATCCTAGATTTTGTAATTCCCGGCAGAGTCGGTGATTTTACTCTTTACTGAGTAATTCTGATAAGACGCGAACTCCAGCGGGACTAAATTCTGACACCAGATTACTTTTCCTCGTCGGGTAAGCATGTAGAGTATTCAGTACGAAGGTGGGTTGGATACCCAAATTTTGATTATTATTGGGTATAAGTGTGTGTGTATGTAATCCTGGCTGATGTTTCTGGCTGTGACGGGAATGTTATTCTTTATTAGGCAATTCTGATAAGACGATAACTAATGTTAGACTAACTTCCAGCACCAGATAACTTTTTCTTATTGGGTATGCATGTACAGTATTCAGTATGAATGTGGGTTGGATCCTCCAAATACTTATCACTATTATTATCATTATTAGTGTATCAGCCTCCGCAGCGTAACGGTTAGTGTTGTCAGCTGCAGTTCTCGTACGCCCAGGTTCAATTCCCGGTACTACCAGATATTTAACAATGGCAGGAGGTCTGTTATGTGGTTAAAAATGGTGCATGCAACTCACCTCCATTGGGGGTGTGCCTGAATATAGCGGCACCAACTCAGGATAAGGACACGAGTTTACTTATTAGAGTGTGTTTTCGGCACTTAACGGTCGAACTGTCGGGCTGAGTAGCTTAGACGTTTAAGGCGCAAACCTTCTAACCCCAACTTGGCAGGTTCGATCCAGGTTCAGTCCGATGGTACTTGAAACTGTTCAATTACGTCAGCCTAGTGTCGGTAGATTTACTGGCACGTAAAAGGAAACTTGCAGGACTAAATTTTGGCATGTCAGCGATTTCGGAAACTGCTTGAATAGGGGATTGCGATTTCAGCACTTGGCAAATTGGCAAGCTGAGTAGCTCAGACGGTTAAAGTGCTGCCCATTTCTTTCTTAGTGTGTATGTATGTTGAGTACTTGGCATGAAAGCAGCCTGGATCTTCAAAATTACAATTATTATTATTTGCGAACTTTTCAAACGTTGGAGTGTAGTTAGTAAGGCGTAAAGTGAATATTATTATTGTCCCCACCTCGAAAGGAAGTCGAACTAGAACTCATTTAGTTAGCATGCATCTTTGCTTCCCGAGTAAAGGACCCACTGTTCGATTCCTAGTTGGGTCGGTGATGTATTTAATTTCTTATCTCTCGAAGGTTGGGTGTCTGAATTGAATGCACAATCATTGATTTACTATGATAGTCAGCAGTCCAAGAGGAAGAGTGCCGAATTTGATTCCCATTTGAGGTGGGATTATTTTAATTCTCACAGCTCAAATATAGTGCGTTTTGAATTAAATGGATGCTTTCAATGCGCAGTCGTTTCCTTAGCATGATACTCAGCAGTGAAATAGGAAAGAGCCCAGTCATGTGCAGCACGAACACGAAGTGATGTCAACAATATTGTAAGTTTCTATAAGTAACTTAGTGTTCAAATATATAAACTCGAAATGTAACAATAAAAAATTCAGAGTTCCAAACACTAAAAACCAACAGCGTGTTACGCTTCAGCTCATATGCCTACAACTTTGACTCTGCAGCCGATCGACTTCAAGACCTTGTAGTAGCTTTATATAGGTACGCCCCTATGAATAATGCACATATATTAAACCCTTCACCATCTCCCTAGTCCCATACAATCATCTTGTCCCAAGTTCAGCTGTGAGCCCTACACCATAGCTCACTCCATTTAGCCCTTCTGCCCTTCAGTCATTCAGCACTTTTCCTTTAGTCCTTTATCCATTTCGCCCTTTTGTATTATAGCCATTTAACCCTTTGGCGGTTTTGCAGTTTCTCAGCTCCATGACCTAAGGCCACCTTTCAATGTAGGGCCCTATGAATAAAGGATATATATTAAGCCTTATGCCATTTGCTTAGCCTAATAAAATAATGTGTGTAGCCACCATCTTGTTCCGAGAACAGATACAAAAGCCACTGGACCTTGTCTCAACTTGTCTGGATGGGTCAAGCCTGGAATCGAAACTAAAAATCTAGTCTGTAATGTCCTTCTAAGGTTAAGCTGGGCATCAAATTCGTGCCTGTGATCTTAAACTAGCACTCATGACCCTAATCACATTGGCAGTTGTGTTTAGCCAGCACTCTTGGGCATCAAACTTGAGTCTGTATAGCTAACACCATTGCAATGTTAAGTATATGGTTGAATCCATGGCATGTGAAGTTAGGCATAAAGTCGAATCTGTCCCTGTTAGGTTAAGCATGCCTCCTTAAGACAGCACATTCTGTGTGGCAGAGGCGTATCCCAAGGGCATATGGTGGCAGTGGCCAGCAAACCTGTGAATAGTATCTACAGAAATCTTCTTCCTTCAGTGTTATTTAACCCATGTTCCATACCTTCCAAGGAGAGGGAAGAACATCTTCAAAGTATTATATACGTATATTGTAAAAATTTGTGTGCGATGATTTTCAATTCAAAAAGACTTTAATATTGAACAACACCAAGAAGACTTAATTTTTGTGATTCTTATGATTTTTGAGCAGTTACATTTTAAAATAAACGTAGTCTCCGGTTGTACTTTGTTTTAGTAACCAGACATGTTCCAATTTCCCCCAATCTACTCTGCACCCACTTGGTGAACACAGGGAATCCAGAGGTGGACCGTGTGTATTAGCATATCAATGATACTCCTGGTTACAGTTAAAAGTCACTACTTTTAAGAACTTGCAGGATTACTGTCTTCGGTGATAATCCTAACAGTTTCCATTGCATTTGGTCTGGTCCAACCCAAGCAGTTCCTTGTCAGATGACCACATGTATAGGGACGTCCTCATATGCACCGAATAGTACAACAAATTTTATATAGTGAAGATAACTACCTCAATTCATAATAGATAAACCTGAAAGAACAACTTGTACAAAATCCACACCACTGTCCTAGCAACAAGCCACTGCTTGAAACGGGCAATTCCTGCAATATGCCACAAGTAGGAATGATGCCAACTGCCGTAAATTATGTATATTGCAAAGTATCTGGGAATAGTATCAGCTGCTGCATGGCCTTGGAGCAAAGCCAGGTGTCACACAATATCTAGCAGTGCATTACAGTACTCTGTGGAAGACTTACGTACTACTTGAAGGAAATTAGAATATACACACAAAAACTGCGTTTATAAGGAACTTCAGACTTAATGCTTAAAAATAAGGAGTGTGGTAGTAAAGATGAATGATTTCTAAGGGGAAGTACAACTAATAACCATTCACTAAAAGAAGGGGTGTCTCAATGACTTTGACTATATTAAAAATGCTTTGAAGAACTTTAAAACTTACTGGAGTCAAAATGGTAACCTCCATAAATCCAGTACCTAATAATAATGGAACTGACGCAATGTATTATTTAAATAAAAAGAATTGGTCAATATGACAAAGGTCTGGCTTCCAAAAATGAAATTACCAAATTTCGATGGAGACATAATGTTGTGACTATATTTCAAGGGCACTTTTGGAAATATGATCACTAAAACATAAGGCTTAATTGGAATCAAAAAGTTTCAATATATAACCTTGTTCCTGAAGGTTCAGAGAAAGAAAACCATAATAACACATTGCCATGATCGAACTCAATGTCACCATACTATACAATTTATCTCATAACCGCTACCACTGCCCTAAGCTGATTGCACCAGAGTAAGTTAAGCACGAATGAGCTGTGCTCTACCTGTAGCATTATAATGTTCATTAAGGCTCTTCTCTACCCCGTTTACCCCTTTTACTCTGAATGGGTCCAATCGACCCAGATTTAATTTCCAGTTGCTTGTAACTGATAAAATATGGACTTTATATGCCCGAAATTTTGTGTATTCATTCATCTCATTTAGCAGTCACTGACAAGATTTAAACATATTTTTTGCTTGCTGACTACATGTTCAATAAATTACATATATGATGAATGTGTCGAATTGACCCTTCAGTTAATTTTAATGCTGCCCTACCTACCGGTCACTACAGAAACAATGTTCGACTACCTGCATGACTAGGGAGTGCTGCAGTAAGGAATGTAATAATCTGTTCATTGTTTCTGTGTTCAAGTATGGCTGGTCATAAGCGGTTACGTGAGAAATCTGTATGAAATATATTATATGAAATCAGTGCGAGTGAACATATAGAGGAAGCTGGTGACACATTGGCTGATCCTGATTTTGTGTTTCTCAAAAAAAAACTGATGATGAGGATCATGTTTCTCTCGAGGGAGAAGAAAATGAGAAGCTCCAAGTATTACATACAGATACATGGAACTCTCCAACATCTTAGACAGAAAGCAAAAACTCTAGAAAATAAACTAAATCACCTAATAGAAGATCAAAACAGTTGACCGTTAAAGGAAAAATAGATCCGATTCCTTTAAAGATAAACTACCCCGCGACAATTAATTTATCAGACACCAATTTTTCTGAAAATGAAATGAACATACTCAACAAAGGAACTAAGTTCAATTGGCCTAACCCGTACAAAATGGAAAAATTAACTATCACAATAGCGGAATCTAAAGCAAATATAGGGAAACTGCCGGCAGAAATACAAAATGACATTAAATATGAAGTAAAAAAAATTCCCAAGTTTAGTAGAAGAAATGGAAACTAATTCCGACCAAACCCTCCTAAAACAAATAAAAGATTTAAAGACAAAAATAAAAGATAACGACATTATCGTGACTAAGGCAGATAAAGGCGAAACAATACTCCTAGTAAACAAAAGTGACTACATCAAAAAACCGAAAATTCTTTTCTAACGAATCTTACACTATAGTAAATAAAGACCCGGTCACTAAAATTCAAAGGAATCTTAAAACAATCCTTTAAAATTAAATGTGTTTATTTAATGAGCAAGAACAACAAAAATGGTCAACATGAACCCAACATTACCCAAGGAAAAAGCACTACCTAAGGTACACATAAACAATACACCCATTCGACCAATTATAAATAGCAGAAATAGCCCAACATATAAAATATCAAAATTTATACATCAGTTCCTCAGAAAGCATTATAAGTTCCAGAGCAACTCCTCAATTAAAAACTCAATTGAATTTTGCGACAGATGAAAAAACTTCAACTTACAACCCCACCATAGAATGAGCTCGTTTGACATTTCCAATATGTATTCAAATATTCCCATTAAAGAAACGATCGAAATTATTAACTCAAACCTTTCCAAATATAGCGACTTAAGTAAGCTAGAAGATGAATTTATTACACTACTTAAATTTGTATTAAATAACAACTATTTCACCTTTAACAATAAAATTTACCACCAATTAAGTTTAGCTATGGGTGACCCCAGCTCAGGAATATTAGCAGATATTTATATGGATAACATAGAACATAGCATAATTAAACCAAACATATAAGGAATCTGTCTTCGGCTGAGATTTGTTGACGATACATTTGTAATAATAGACAACCGAAAAAATAACAGCGAAAAAATCCTTGAATTTTAAACAACATCGATAGATACGTAAAATTTACCAAAGAAGACGAAAAAAACTCATTGAATTACCTAGATGTTACTCTAACACGCTTAAAATCCAAATTTGTTTATCAGATATACAGAAACACACACACCAATAACAATAAGAAATGACTCACTCCACCCCAAATCCCACAAACAAGCAACCTTTCTCAGTATGGTCTACAGAGCCTATAAAATACCCTTATCACCCGCGAAGTTTACAAAAGAAAATTTTTTATAAAAGAACTAGCACTAGCCAATGGATATAGACATAGTAAATCGAATCATCAACAAAGAAAGCTCAAAATAGCCATAAACCTCGCACCGGAAAAGACTAAGAAATCAAAATACGCAACCTTCACTTACACCAGTTCAAATATTCACCAAATAGCAAACCCACTCAAAAAACGGGATATGCAAATAGCCTTTAAAACATATAACACTAACAAAAAATGTTTCAACCATAACACAGTAAATGCCTATAATAACAAATTTCAAAGCTCCGGAATATACAGACAAACATGCGCACAGTGTAAATCTTCATATGTTGGCCAAACTGGACGCAGTTTCCTAACCACACACTTGGAACACTTCAACGCCTTAAAACAGATTAAACACTTCGCAATGAGTAATCATATGAAAGAAACCGGCCATCAATACACCTCAATAGACAAAGTCCTTACAATAATCAAAAGAATCGAAAAAGGGAAACTAATGACAGAGTTTGAAAACATATATATTTATTTGGATCAATACTTTAATAAAGAAAAAAACCTGATTGACGCGGTCTATTTTTTGCTAGGGGCTTTACGTCGCACCGACACAGATAGGTCTTATGGCGACGATGGGATGGGAAAGGCCTAGGAGTTGGAAGGAAGCGGCCGTGGCCTTAATTAAGTGACGCGGTCTAAATAAAAAGTCCGTTAATAGAGCAGTTGCCAACATTATTACGAAATCTCAAATCAGATAAAAGCAAATTCTTTAAAATATTCAATCTAAATACACTCACAACTGAAACCATTTCGGAAACGCAAAAAAATCCCCCTCCACATAACACGCCAAAGCATAACACCCCGCCTGCAGGATCGTCCTCTACCCCCACCTCGACAACAGATAAGAATTCCCTACCACATAGCACGTCAATTGCAAACGCCCCGCCCAACATCTCTTCCCCTCAACCCCCTACCCGCCCTTCACAACTCTGTCATACGTAAACACAAGGAGTAGAACCACAACAAACAATAGTCACAGTAACGCAATAAGGTCCACAAGATTCTGTAGCAGCAGACAATGGGGTAAGTGATAATGCAATATCAACACTCACATTACAATACACACATACACAATATTACTTAAGTCAATTTCCATTTTGTTCCAGATTTTAAAAAATCTCGAAATAAAACAAAATGAGATACTCAAAATTTGGATTGAAGCCCCTTTTAACCATAACTTACATTAAAACAATCAACTTCCAACGGAGAGTCTGGTCGCTACAAACAAGAATCAAATATGTCAATACTTCCTCTGATCAAATTGCCAAACTGTAGCAGCAAGCCTCATCAAATCTAGAAGCCATTCTCCAACGAACCCAAGACTTCAATTTTAGATTATCATCATGACTCTAATCACACATGATACAAAATTACAGTCTTTTTAAATAACATTATTTAGAGAGCACAATTCTTAACTAAAATTCTCAATACTGAAATATTACTGTATTCGAGAAACCAACGCACTTTAGAAACTATAGCTCCTATATAATAACATCCAATATTTATATTTATGGCTCAAATGTTAATGCCAAATTAAAGTTGAATTAATTTTATTTGAACATTGTAAACAATTTTAGCCAAATTTTCAAATTGTAAAGACTGTGTTTTGGACGTCAATGTGTTTTAGAATTAAGAGTTACTCTATTTTAACATTGCAAATCATATTGTTATAATTTTAGTGTGTATATTATTCATATGTTTTAAATATTGTTATCACTGAAATTAGATTTACAATCTATGTAATGAAATTTGTAATAACATTCCAAATATGAAAAACCTTGAGGCAATTGTACAGGCTGATGATGCTTATAAATAAAGCGAAACATGTCCCGGTAAATTAGTGTTGTGACATTACAACCTAGCAACACAAACTAATTCGTATTGAAAAGGTGGATCAAAACAACTAACAAACTGTTAGTATATCAAAGCTCCAAGTATCCGATAATATATCTTGAAATGGGACGGAATGGAGAAAACAACCCTACTGACAATCACGTGTAAGGTACGTTCAACATATACAGTAGAACCCAAATTTAACTTTTTTACAGGGATCTTATTTTTTAACCTTAAATGAGGGTTTGCCTGAAATTGATGTCCCTGTATGAAGCACAAATTTGTAGAGATCTTTGCCTTTATTAACATAAAATGTACCGTCATACATTACTTATGCAATGACAGCAATAAAGAAGGAGATAACTACCCTACACACTGTACTGTAGTTACAGATTTTTCTCCACTTTGACAAATTTTTGTCAGTGAATGCAAATTACTTCATTTAAAGTGTTTCTTATAATACCATACATGATTTTCCATAAAAGTCCGGAAAGATAACAAACCTGAACAAAAACAACTTAAAAGTGACATGAAACGGCAATTGGTTTGTTTAAACATTTTGCGTATCTTTTCCAAAAAAGCAGCTTGCTCATTAACAGGTATTTTCTAATTCCAATAGTCTAAGCACACATATTCCATTTAATTCTGAAGAACTGAAATAGCATCAACGCAGAGGATTATGGCAAATATTTCTATTTTCTTATTTAAAACAGCGTCTCCTAACCTAGGTTTACCGTGCACGTATTGTGAAAACATATTTCAAGCTCCCCACAGAATAGTGATAATTTTACTATAAATTTACACGGGAAGAGCTTTTCTGAAATTCAACAAGACGCGAAAGTACAGCTGTCATTGCAATACTTGCAGAAACATGAATCCTGATGTTTAGTATACCAGTTGGAGCTTTGAGAAGAACTCAGGCTATATTAACATCGATTCGATCCTGCGTAGGAAGGAATCGATACCTAAGGTGATAGATCCCATTCAATACAAACGCTGAAGCAGTGTATGAATGCTAATGGATAAAAACTATCATGCCCAAATTTGTCCGTGATAATGCATGAATCAATAAAAGTGTCTTCACTTTAACCAAAGGATGTTGCACAGATTAATATAGGAATTTTCGAAGGTTATAATAACATTTTCATTAAAACGGTGGTTTTCTTCTACTACACTGGCCGCAGTCATATGTATCAGAGTCCAACATATCACTTTAGACCTATGTGCCCGTGCTCTAAATTCCTCTTCTGCCTTGAATCACCCTTAGCAAGATTATGACTCTTTTGTGCAGGTTCTCAATATTCCATAACCAAAATGAATAGAAACAAATATTTGAGAATTTTAACATTTCCTTAATGCTAAATGCGAGTTTTGCCCTATTTGGAATTATGTGAAAACGAATAGACAATTAAATTGCTGTTGTGGAACAATTTTCGGGACTGGAAATTTCTTCTGTTAAAGGCGGGTTTATGCTAATTCAAGGTCATGCAGAATTGGGGTTATACTGTAGTATGAACTATGTTACTGTTTCATTTACATTCTGTACAACGTAAAACTATAGGCCTATAAGCTCATAAAAATTTCATTAGGTTATATTTATAATAATTCGGAAAAACGTACATTTCGATTATATGTATATCAGATTGGATAACATAATGAGAATTGCACCTGGACCCACGAAATATGCTTTTCAGAGGACAGGTGATTCCCGATTGTTAGCAATGAAGTTATTCTTCATAGACAAGATGATGGAAACCACTTTATGGGAAACAAACTGTGAAAGGAGAGGGTTTTCGTAGATAAAGGAGAAACCCACAAGCCCATTTATTTGATAAAGCTTGAAGCAGTTTTAGGTATGTACAATTTACACAATTTAGTACCAATAGCAGTTTCTGCCTATATCGTCGACTGCTAATAATCACAATCAACAATGACATGCAGTTATCTATATTTACAGGCTTGATTTTGCCAGCCGGAGTCTAAAAATCAGCGGGCGAATAACTTCAAGTATTATGGAAGGAAGCACAAGGTCGTCTTTATCCTTCGAGCTGCAATGTCTCTCAATGGTTCCAAATGGTAACCCAGTTTTGAGGTTCGATAGTATGGAAGACAGACTAGCCTTTAGACGTAATGGCAAGTTAGCAGCAATAAGGTATGTCACTGACATGTTAATTTCACAACTATCTAAAGTGTTTTACCATACAAAGTTACCACTGAGGGTGAACAGAACGTTCGCTTTAAGGGAAAATGTCCCTTAAATTAGTATTTATCGACCAAGCTAAGAGTAAAATATTGAATAAATGTATGGCTCATCTCGGATTTGGACACGGCTTATCTTTTCGCCGCTGAAGCTCAGAATGTAAACCAGTAAACGGACAGAGAGAAGTGAACCAGGGAAAGAATGTGGTATTGAGACTTGTCAAGGATACTGAGGGAACAGGGAGAAACGTCACTACATACAATTTGTACACCGAACTCACCCTGGCTAGCGAGCTTCCGAAAAGGAACCACAATTTCAACAATGACTGTTATGGTTTTTTTAAATGACTGATCATCACCTCTCCTACTGGAACATTCCTTGTTGATCCTTGTTGATCCCATGCTCCATAATCCTCGAACAGATCTATTCCCAGGAACTCAACTTTTCATGCAACATTTAATAATGGATCAGAAAACTCATGTAACCTAACCAGTTTTCCAAAACACAAAATTGACCTGAATCTCTGACGGATATGTTAGTATAATTACATACAAAAGATAAAAGATGACTGCCGAAGAGACATACGCAAGTGCCAGCCAACAAGGTGTATAACTTGGATGGATCACGGGGGAAGATATAAATAATATGCAAGCAGTCACAAAAATACAGAGACACAAGTGTATGAACAACAACTGGCTACTTCGGATATATTGAAACAACGGACACAACAAGTTACCAATAGTAGAGCACAAGAAATATCAAAAAATATTTCACAACAAATCACAAAGGAAATATTACAAAGATCAGTTAGAGGGACACAAACATTTACAATTAGATTCATTAAAAAGAACAGATGATTCCTAACCAACTGTACAATAAGAAATAAGAAACATTAGGGAGGATATCGTAGAAAAAAAGAGAAAACTGCTGACTTAGGGTGCAGACGACTACAAATGAACATAATCATCAACAATACAGTTTGTTTGCCATGGTCCTAGATGATTGAATCAAGATCCCTTAACTAGCCCAAAATTAAAACTTGATACTTAAATTAACCTCCAAAAAAAGTGCCACTAATGCTTCTTACAGTCATGCACGGTGATCTGTCCATAAAAAAGTTGCAAGATAAAACAAGGTAGAGGGAGTCACTGCATATTGTTTGCGAATTATCTGTGATGAATTCAAAAATGTTACAAACGTTTATTGAGATCCACCTCTTCAATACACATTGGGTTCTTAAAGTAAAGATTTACATCTTGTCATTCTAATTTAATGGGACAAGTTTCCCCCATTGCATGGGCATCATCAGCCGTGATCTCATGCCTAAAGGATAAAAATCAGGATCCTGATTACTCTAGTAAAGGTGTTACATAGAGAAACATGTGTGTTATAAGAATGAGGAAATTTGTTGTAAGTTCACAAATGACAATTTACAAAATTAAAACATGTCTAAAAATATATATGAGAATAATGATTAACTTTGGTGCTGTCTTACATTGGTATTCTTAAAACATTTAAAAATAGCCACTCGGTCTATATTTATATGAACGATAAGAAAGTTTATGGTTAAAATTATGGGCTCAAATTGTGGGCCCAGGAGATGACCTGGGGGAGTCATTAATTCAACCTTGTGACTCTGGCTAATAAATGGGGGTGAGATGTAAGTATAAGAACTCAACAAGAGTGTTCTCTTAGCCTCTCTCACCCTAAATCTCCACAATTCTACCTACATGTTGTGCCCCTGTTAAGCTGAGCAACCCAGCAGGTTGGGTATCAACCCCAGCGGGAATCTGGGTCAGCGAGCCGACAGGATGTGGGGGACAGTGGAAGGCAATGGGAAACCACCACTGGCAGTATCTCCAAAGACGTTCATGAGATCGACCTCTTTGTAAAATATTCCTGAGGTAAAGATTCCCCTCATTCGGATCTCCAGGAGGGGTGTACAACGACGTTTTTAAAATATGGAAGGAAGGAGAAGAAGAAAGAAGAATTATTGCTGATAGAGACGTGGAATATTCTAACCCTTTTACAGGAAGGAAAATTAGAAAACGCTAAATATGAGGTGAAGAGAAATAATTTTGAAGCAGACAACATGGCGCTAACTACTGCTGTTGTGTGAAACGCCTCTCCAGTAAATCTCGTTAATTAGCAAGATTAACAGCCAACAAGTGCCATTTGTGACTTTCTCAGTGTAACTAAACTGTCATTGACCTGAATCATCTTTCAGTATGTCCGCTAAAGAAGCTATTCGTCGTGTAGCGTCTATTGAAGATGTTATGAAGGACTTCCAAGGCCGCTTGGAACACGTTGCAAGCTGTACCTGCCGCGCGGATGAGCTGCAGCGGCTAAAGGCTGAGTTCTCTCAGTTCCAAGAAAAGGTGTCTAGTGAGCTGAAAGACATAACAAAAAACTGGAATTTACTGAACAGCGCCTCGAACAACAGGCCGAGCTGTTTGATGAAGCTGAACAGTACAGCCGGCGGAACTGCTTAGTGCTGCATGATATTCCAGAGGAGCCGGCAGAGAACGTTTACGATAAAGTTATCAACACGATGAAGGGCAAGTTATTTGTAGATATAACTATGTCTGATATAGATCGTTGCTATCGTTTAGGAGTGCTAAAACGAACCACAGCTCAGGTTGTTGCTTCGGGTAAGCGCCCTATAATTATAAAATTCGTGCGTTATCGTGACCGGGACAGAGTTTGGAGGGCCAAGCGGCTATTAAAAGGAACTGGCCTTCTACTGACTGAATCCCTGACAGGTATCAGAAAAACTATTCTAAATAGGGCACGTGATCACTTCGGACTCCGACGGGTGTGGACACAGGACGGCCACATTGTTGTTTTGAAAGACAATGGACAGAAAATATTTGTTAGCAGCATGGCACAATTAATAAGCCTTATGTGAGCGACGAGACTGACTAGGAAAAACAATGAGTGATATAATAGCGTATAATGTTTGTGTATTTGAATGTGGCTGTGTGTGCGAGAGTGATTGTGTAAATATTTCTGGAGGTGCTTATGAAACAACTAGGGTGAGTAGTTTGAATTTTTCTGTTGACAATGGCTAACGTAAATGAGTCAAGTATTTATACCGAACAGCATGTCCGTGATGTCATTGACCCTATCCCTCTTCATTGTCGTCCGCCTTCACCCTTACCTTCCCCTTCACCAGCCGTGGCAGGAGACATTCTTAAGGAAAGCTTAGCTCCCCACCAACAATATTTTCAGTGTTGTCATATCAATACACAATCGCTTCTTTGTCACTTCGACGAAATACTGGCTCTATTTAGTAACAGTAACTTGCATTGTATTTGTATAACAGAGACATGGTTACAGCAGTCACTCAAATCTGATCTCGTAAAGCTGAATAATATGACGTTACATCGCCTAGATCGTTTAAATCGTGTAGGGGGCGGTTGCGCTATATATTGCCGCAGCGACTTAAAAAAGTAAAATAATTATGACCTCAGATCCTAAGACTCCATTTCGACCTGAATTCATGTTTGTTGAACTCTTGATTAATAATCAAAAACTACTGATCGGAGTGGTATACAAGGCGCCGGACATACGACATATATCTGACCTAGAAGTGGCATTATCGAAGATAACTCCGCTGTACGAAAACATAATCATTCTTGGTGACTTCAATACTAATCTCCTAGTTACAAGTAATGAATCAACATACTTAAAAAACTTATTCCATGGCATGGATTACAATATACTGACACTAGACGCGACTAACCATGTTCATAGAATAAACCACACGTCTCACACACTGATTGACCTTATTATAACAAACAATCCGCAGAAAGTGGTAAAACATGGACAGCTTGTTGTACCAGGTATTTCGACCCACGATCTCATATACTTATGTTACTCTCCCAAGGCACCAAAGTACAAAACCAGGTACATAACGCGAAGGGACTTCAAGAATTTTAATACTGAGATAATACGAAATGAAGCATATAAATTGCCGTGGAATGACATTCTACTGACTAATGACGTTGATGATAAGGTTGACAGACTGAACTCTTTAATATTAGGACTGTATGACAAACACGCTCCGAAGAAGCAAATTCGAGTTTCTCACCCTTCGTCTCCTTGGCTAACAAATGAAATTAAGTCGGTCATGGCAAATCGTGATGCTTGGTATAGGCGATTTAGGCGAACTGAAAGCACTAGTGATTTCGAAAATTACCGTATTCTTCGAAATCAAGTTAAGAAATTAATTCGTAACAGCAAGTATAAATATATTCAAGAGATAACAAACAGACGAAATTCAGCACTAATATGGAAACATTTGCATCAGATGGGTATAGGTCGCAGCCTGACCATGCAGGCACCCAGTATACCACTTGATGATCTAAATTCTCATTTTACGAAAGCAGCATACACTAATAACGATATTAATGACAATAATGACTATGATGCTAACTATACTAATAATGATGATGATAATAATAATAATAATAATAATAATAATATATCATCATCATCGACCAGTTGATGACGTAACTGATGATGATATTAACGCCATAAATGTTCATTCCCGAGTAAATAAAGTAAAATTCAGTTTCAAAAAACTTGGTGCGAACGATGTGAAGCGTGTAATTTACTCCCTCAAGTCAGATGCTCCGGGTAATGACGACATACCATTATCTTTCATAAAAAATATTATTGGTGTCATATTACCTATTCTGACGCATATATTTAATCATTGCGTCGTACAGGGTATTCCCAACTGTGTGGAAGCACGGTATCGTCATTCCTACTCCTAAGAAGAATTCTCCTAGTTTACCATCAGATTATCGCCCTATATCCCTTCTCCCACCCCTTCCCAAAGTACTAGAACGCTTGGTACACGAACAAGTCCTCACTTACTTGACTAACTTCTCATTGCTTGACCCTTACCAATCTGGTTTCAAGAAAGGACACAGCACAACGACTGCCCTACTGAAAGTAACTGATGATATCCGACAGGCAATGGACACTCGACAAGTGACTGTACTGGTTCTACTTGATTTTTCTAGTGCTTTTGATACTGTTCCTCAACTGCTACTTTCAAAATTGGATTCATTAAATTTCAGCAAGACGGCAAACAGTTCGTACCTCAAAAATCGCCGTCAGTATGTCTAAGTAAATAATAGCAGATCTGAGTGGCTTAACAAACCCCTCGGTGTCCCCCAAGGGTCTGTACTTGGACCATTGCTGTTTGCAATTTACTTATATGATGTTTCCAAATCGATTACACATTGCAAGTATCATCTTTATGCTGATGATCTGCAGATCTACTACCACTCAAGAACTGATAAAATTCAGAGTGCTGTAGAATAAGTTAATGCTGATTTAAGCCTCATAAGTAATTTTGCATTGAGTAACAATCTCAAAATTAATCCTCTTAAAACGCAAGCAATAATCATTGGTACTTCGAAAAACTTACACGTCTTAAAACAATACGAAATTTCTCCTGTAGCACTAAACAATACCATTATTCCATTCCGTGAAACAGTTATGAATCTTGGTGTGGCTATAAGCGAAACATTGAACTGGTCGCAAAATGTGACGAAAGTGTGCCAAAAGGTATATCAAAGCCTGCATCCTCTGAAGCGGTTTAAAAATATATTTCCTTGGTCCTTGAAAATGAAGCTCATTCAATCACTCTTGTTTCCAATTCTCGAATACTGTGATACAGTTTTTATTGATATCAATAACGAGCAAAGCATGAGACTACAACGTGCCCAAAATGCATACATCAGGTATGCATTCGACATACAACCATACGCCCATGTATCCCCATTCTATACACAATTATCTTGGTTACGACTGAATGGCAGACGTAGACTCCATGCAACTACTTTGGTGTATCAAGTGCTTTCTGAAAACACTCCTCCTTACCTATCCACCATATTTCGCTACCTTAGTTCCCTACACCTGTTCAATACCCGGTCAGGCTGTACGCTAGAAATTCCTGTGCATCGAACCGCAAACTACAACAGATCGTTCACGATCACCGCCACGAGCTGGTGGAATGAACTCCCCAATGACATCAGAGAAGCTAAATCTAAGACAAAATTTAAAATCCTTTGCCAGCGTCATCTTTTAAGCACTTCCAGTCTTTCTTGAGTGTGAATGGGATGCATGAATGAGAGTGAATATGGTTGTTTATTGCAATGTGTTCCTGTATATAATTTAGATATACTTTACTCACTTTAGTTTAGTTAGTGATACTTTAGTTGCTTTAGTCATACTTTAGGTTGTAAAAATTTCATATGTTTAAATTTTATGTAATAATATTACATTGCATATACATGAAGTTGTTAAGTGTAAGAAAGGGCCGGGAGCCCTAACTTCGCCACAATAAAGACGCTTTAATAATAATAATAATAATAATAATAATAATAATGTGTGAAGTGAGATGGGGTGGATGCGGAGAACTAGAAAGGGGTGACTTCCGAATGTACTATTCAGGTGAAGGTAAAAATGGATTGTATGGAGTTGGAATACTGATTGGAAAACGACTGAAGAACTAAGTTATGAAGGTTGAATATATCAATGGAAGGATTATGATGATAAGACTGAAAGGGAAAAGAAAAGACTTAGTGATCATTCAAGTTTATATGCCGACCTGTAATCATTCTGATGAAGATGTAGAAGAGTGTTACGAGAAGGTAGATCAACTCATTGAGAAAGAGGAAAAGAATGCATGTGTTGTTGTAATGGTTGATTGGAATGCGGTTTTTGGTGAAGGATCAGATGGTAAGACTATTGGTAACTTTGGATTGGGAGACAGAAGTGAGAGGGGAGAAAGGATGATTGAATTCTGTAATGAAAATTGCATGATGGTTGGAAACACTTCGTTTGACAGCCACAAAAGTAGAAGGTATACTTGGATATCTCAATTAGTTGACAAGAAATATCAAATTGATTATATAACGATACAACAATGGTACAGAAACTGCCTGAAGAATGCTAAATGTTACTCAGGAGCAGACATTTATTCTGACCATATATTAGTTGTAGCAGAGGTTGACTAAACTGAAAACAGTATGGAAAGGAGAGAAGAGAGAAGAAATTAATATTGAGAAACTGAAAGACAAAGACAAGTGTAGAGAACTAGAGGATGAGTATTGTAACAATAATACATTAGGAAATTAAACAGAATGCATAGAAAGGAGATGGGAAACTTTCAAAAATGGGATAAAAGAAGCAGCTAAGAAAACGCTTGTAGTCAAAGAGTGGAAATGGACAAAGAAGGAATGGATAACATCAGAAATGATAAATAAAATGGAGGAACGCAGGAAATGGAAAACAGTAAATACAGAAGAAGGAAGGCGTAACTACAGGCAGTTAAATAATGAATTAAGAAGAGAAACAGAAAAAGCAAAATGTGTGATGAGATAGAGCAACTGGAGAAAGAAGGGAAATATGACTTGATGCACAAAGAAGCAACAAATATAGTATTCAGAGAAAAGAGAAGGAACAACAGCAATAAGGAAATAGAGGATACAGATGGCACAGTGATATAAGAACCCCAAGAAATAATGAAAAAATTGGAAGAATACATAGAATGGCTATACCCCTTTAAGACCTGAAAGAAAACTGGCGGTGTAAATTTTTGTTTGTACGTCAAAAACTGACTAAAATGCTCTTAAATACATATATTTTTAATTTATTTTACAAAATGAACATTAACATCTGAGAAAAAGCAGCCACACAATTGTGCGTGTCAGGACTTAATTCATTACTTACAAAATGAAAAATTACCTCAATGCATGTGAATATACATATGTACATGATCAAATATTTTATTTCACAGTGGGGAATAATTTGAAACAATTAAATATTCGTTCAAACACAAGTAAATGCTACATTTTCTACACTGAGGACAAGTTTTGCCTTTACTGTCCTTTTGGCAACAGCACCCTGTCGTCGGGTCTGAAAGAAAACTCGAGGTGTGAATTTGTCAAGAACTTACTAAAATGCTCTCAAATACATGTTTTTATTTTACAAAATGAGAACTTTCAGCTAAAAAACAGTACCCACAAAATTGTGCGTGTCAGGACTTTATTCACTACTTACAAAAATAAAATAAGAAAATTCAGCTCAGTACATGTGAATATACACATGTACATGATCAAATGTTCTACTTTACAGTGTGGAACAATGTATTTTAAACAATTAAAATCTTATACGTTACATTTCTCACGTAGAGTACGAGTTTTGCCTTCACAGTCTTTTGGTGGCAGCACCCAGCACTCTTGGATGCATTGCCTGCAGGGAAGCCTAGCCTGCACAATTGTGCGTATCAACATTCAAAACCTCATGGTATCACGTACGATGTTGTAAGTTCACAATTTACGTTCGCTAAACAATTTACACACCTCATTGATTATATTCTGATATTCAGATGAGCTTCTAGATTAACACATTGGAGACCGAGCCCGAGTGTGTATCGGGGTGGGGTAACAGCTCAGACTGACCGCGCCCGAGGCTACCTCGGGCCCGCGTATTTGTTATATTGTCAACACAGCCAGGACGAGAATCGCTCGGAAAGTATACATACCACTTTAAATAACTTTTATAACAGCTATGCCGTGCGTTCGTGTCCTCTGTCGTTGTTTTCTCGAACTTATACCAGCTTAATTTGCTCGAGTTCGTTTCTACACTCCATGCTCCCAGCCTTGCTTCCAGCTGCTCAAAGCGCGCGCTTTCAGAGTTTTGTTTACATCGTGCGAAGTGTTTCGATTGCGTTTTGTTTCTGCTATAATGATTGGATCATTGAATGAAGGTGGAATTGGATGAGTTTTTGCTGCGCTTGCTCACTGAATAAGAAAGCTGAATTCTTGATTAGTGTTTTTCAATTTTGTTAAATTCTGGTTGTGGGTTCCTTGTTGACTGTTGAAAATGTCGCATCTGCAAAAATGTTTTCTGTTTTTATAAAATATTCCTTGCTGTATAATAAAACTGTGGTCCCTCCTTTGCCCGCTTTAGTTACTATGATGTTATTGTCATTAACTTTGCTTTTTAATCCTTGAATTAGATTTGTGTGGTTGGAATCAGAAGTTTTATTTAATTCCTCCATTACTGTTGGAAATTCCCTTTTTACTTCATACCTGGCATCATTCTTTAAATCTACGGGGAGATTCGAAATATTAGATTCAACCTCTGCTATAGTGTTGATAATGTTGCTTTCTTTTCATGTGCTGGGCCAATTATGCTTTAATCCTTTGCTTAACAGGTCAATTTCTTTTTTGGAGAAGTCTGAGTTTGTCATAATAACTCTGATGAGTTGTTAAAAGGTGGGATGCGTTTTATTTTTTGTAGGTTCTTTTTGGGTAACTGCAGCTGAGATTCTTTTAAGTAAGCAAGTTTATAATCTAAAGTCGCTTGTTTCCTGCTTAAGGTAACAATTAACTTGTAATCTACATGTAGCTGAAAGCAACTCCATTCTATTGGGGATATGTGTTGAGATACTGCTAAGTGTATCTTGTATAACTGTAAATTTAATTGCAACTTCTTTCCATTTGATTTCGTCCTTACACAAGATTTCATTGGTTCAATTTTGGGTTTTAGTTAAACTGGGACCAGGTAAGCCTTTCTTCTGAACATGTCTAAAAAATCTAGGTACCAAATTTAGTCGTAGACTTTCTTTTAAATAAGCTATATCTTTAGTTATTTTACAGATCTTTATCTTTAGGTTGAGGTACTTATTTTACTTACAGGGAGCCTGGTTGGCTCTGACATTTCATGTTACAAATCTCATGACTGGTCCGTACTGAAAGGTACATTAATTCGAAAATGTTACAAAAGTTTATTGAGATTCACCTATTCAATACACACTGGGTTCTTAAATTTAGGGTTTACATACTGACATATTAATTTATTGGGAAACTTTTCACACATTGCATGGGCATCATCACCTGCCTAGAGGATAAAATTTAGGATCCTGATCACTCTAGTGAAAGTGTTACACAGAGTAGCTTGTGTGTTATAAAAATGAGGAATCTTGCTGTAAGTTCAAAAACGACAACTTACACAATCAAAACACGGCTAAAAAATAAGCATGAGAGTAATAATGGTTAATGTTGGTACAGTCTTATATTGACACTTTAAACATTTATAAAAATGGCCAATCCGTCTATATTTACATGAACGAAAAGAATGTCTACGGCTAAAATTATGTATGAATGGGATGTGGTTTAAGGCAACTCGATTTCAAGTCAGAGAATGGTTACTATGAACCTTAAGTAGTTTAATCGTTGAAAGATGACATTGAATATTCATGTAGGAAGCTTGTATTGTTACCATACAGTGTACAGCTCTGTGAGTGATGGCGTTGTTCTTGTTATTAAGCCCGCATTCCTACGGTGCATCCACAGTCTCCTTATTTTTGTTGAAATGGAAAATGATTCACAACTGTGTGTTGCCGTGATGTTGATGTGATAGCCTCCTCTTATACTATTAGTCAAATAGGGACACTCGTGCTTGGAGTTGGCTAAAGCTTGAATGTTGAAATTGACTATTGAGGGATGTGTGGTGAAGAATCTGTAATGAGAGTAGGGTAGAAGGATTTTTAAGATCAGAGGAAAAAGGGTTAAATTTGACAAAAAAACACTTCGTATTCATTCACTTACCCACTCGACGTTTAAGGTGTGAACTAGCTGCGTTCGCAGCGTCAGAATGAATGACACTTGCATTTCTTGTATTATATCTGTGTGGAATTGAAGGAACGGGGTGTGGCAGAGGAGAGGAGATGGGCGGAGTGTTGGTCTTATTCACTGATGGCTGTAGGCTGAACATTTACAGCGATAACTGCACAATTTTTTTTGGAGCAGCATTAGTAATTTTTCATAGTGATGAGTATATTCATGGTGACCTAACTATTAATTGATCAAGCCCTTTCTGCAAAACAACCCTCAAAATACCAACTCTTCACACAACTGCAGGCATGGGACAGACATGGCATTTCATCCCTCCTGCAGCACCACACTTTGATGGAATCTGGGAAGCAGCTGTCAGGAGTCTGATATGTCACCTCTGAGGAATGATGGATTCTTATCGCTTCACCAACAAAGAATGGACAACTCTTAAAACACATACTCATATCCTGTCACCAAGTATTTCTTAGACGTGTTTTCATTGTGTATATTGTCGTTTGTGAACTTACAACAACTTTCCTCAATTTTATAACACACATGTTTCTCTATGTAACACCCTGACTAGAATAATCAGGATCCAGATGTTAATCCTCTAGGCATGAGATCACGGCTGTTGATGCCCATGCAATGGGCGAAACATGTCCCGTTAAATTAGTAGGACTAGATGTAAATCTTAATTTTAAGAACCCAATGTGTATTGGATAGGTGGTTCTCACTAAACTTTTGTAAAATTGTTGAATTAACGTACGTTTCAGTATGGATCAGTCATGAGATCTGTAACATACAATTATCTGAGATTCTCAAAAACAACCCACGGAGTGAAATTAAAGTCCACTGTTCATACTGGAGTTGAACCCTGTACACAAATGATAGATCAATGTTGTGTACATAACTACAAACCCATAGTAAGACTATAAATCCAATCATAGATCAAGAAGGCAATCTTCATGTTGGAAAAGACTGCACAATACTCCAATACTAGTGGAGTGGAAACATTAGAAATTCTGTATCATATGATCTCATAAATATAATTATGATGGCAGAACACCTCGACTACTTCATCCTGGCACTCAACTCTCTGACAGACAAATTTAGTATCTCATCAGCAAGGGGGATGGAAAGAAGCCACACTCAAGAACAAATGAGCATCTTAATACATTAATTGCCAGTATTACAGGTACTTTCAAAATTTCACTAATATTTAAGGAAGATTACTACCAGCAGAGGATTGTTATAACAAAAGGCTGTACTGAGAATGTTACTATTCTTCCTCACTCCTTATGTGAGATAAAAAATGAGACTGAGAACAAAATATAAAATGAGAAACATTTCCTAGCCATACCAGGATATATACTAACAGGGATGGAACTGGCACATCTCGCACAGAATTTGGAAGGAAGCAGCCATAGGCATAAACACTAAATTACATGAACTGTTTTCATGTGTAAAATCATATCAATCAAATCTTAAAAGTTGTTTGAACCAATTGCAAGTGCTACAACAGCTCTAAATCATTTTTTATTCTCAGCTTAGAGTTTGTTTTTCTTATTTGTGAGTAAAACTATATCCTATCCTGCTTCTTGCATGGAGTGTATACATAGCGTTAAAATTGATTTTTTGCAAATTTATTTTTAGACATTGGCCGTGTGATTAAAAGGGTCTAGAAATTTGTTTATTCGCTCACTGATTAGTGGTTCTACTCCATTTATTATAAAGGTGCAGGTTGTAAGCTTAATTGACTTGTATTTCTGTGTAACGTGTTATCGCCATGCAACTTGTTCTTCCTTGGTCAGCATCTGTGTTTTGTTATGTTATGTGTGGATGGGAGTTTTCCTTAGTTCCTTTCTGTGGTCCATTCTGCGACCGTGGGTAGGCGTTTGTCTGAAGTTTTATGTCTATGTAACGGTAGCCTCCTTGTTTCGGTTTGTTGATGCTGACATTATTGTGTGGCATCCTGATAGTGTTGATTAAATGTATAGGAAGCTAATTTAAGGAGATAACTATTTTGGTTTTCAAGTTTATCATTTTCCTTATTTGTTGTGCATTGTATCCCTGACCATATATTTAATTTAGGCTTGAATTTTTTATGGTCATGTAATTTGGTACCTGATTAAGGGTTGTTTAAGTATTTATTGTTTTCTAATCTTGTTTGTCCTTTCCTTCTCTAGCAGGTTTATCCAGTGCCATACTGTAGTCTTAAGTCATGTTAATCTAGTTAAAGTTTAAGTTAAGTATTCTCTGGTTGGACCGTGTTTTATGCTCATCAAATTTGTTTCTCCTTTGTTCCTTCCCTTTCTGCTTCTTTTTTCTTTTGTTGATGTTGCCATCCAAGCAAAAGGGTGGAAACCAAATGAAGGCGTTTCTTATCTAAGGCAAGTCCGATAATTAATACTAATTTGTCTAATATGTAGTAGTTTAAGTCTAGGTATGTGATCAGATGCAGTTAAGACCAAGAAGGTCTAACGTTCTACCAGTGAACATTTACGTGCTTGTTCTAATTGCGTGTGTACCACAAGGTAATGTAATTTTCGATCAGATGATGGAAATGAACTTGCGGAACTTGATCATTCGAATTAATGCTTAACAAGCAATCTGGAGAATAAGTGTCACCTTTGATCCAGAACATTAATAAATTTACCTGCGACTTGTGTGTAGCACCAGTTTGGTGTATGGGACTTCGTCATGATTGAATGTGACTAGACATCTGGTGTCGTCTAAGTGAACTCTATTATTTCTTTTACTCAAATCATATATGTTTTGGTTCCTAATGAATGTTGGATTCATCCTGCTGGTGGTGCATAGACTAAAACTAGTGATTGGTGGTTGTTTTCACATTCGGACTATTCCGCCAAAAAGTTAGCTTGCTTCATGACCACTGCCTTATGATGGTAATCATATGTTGTACATGTGTGGCTTAGCTTAGGGGAGGGAGACTATTACCAGAGTAATAATTTATATGCTCTCCATAAATATTTTTGAACTACCTGCATGGTTCTAGAAATTCGTGTCCTTGAAGTGGTCTGCCGCTTCGATTTTCATTAAAGTAATTCATGGTCAAGATACCCTTACTTTCAATATTTATAAACTGAAACCTTCTCGGACTGGTAAGGTTATTTAAATGCATTTCTGCTGTATTAGTCCAGACGGTGCCTTTACTGTACTCTCCTGCATTCTGGTGGTGTAGGTATGAACTACCTCACCACTCGCATCTTCATCTGGGTGCGTATGCGCATGTTATCGTGGTAGCCATTGCGTGACTGATGGATATTGGGTAATCACCATTATGCTTCGGAAAGTGAAATGAGATGGATGTGTGGCGTGCCTCTCTCCCTAGGGAGATATTCAGTGAAATGATGTTCGACCCAGGTTGAAGTTACCTTGGTAGGGCTTAAGCCCTAGTGAATCTGCAAGTTTCTTTTTTAAGATTCAATCTACCTCGTCTGGAAATTGTAATGATTTCTATGTATTACCTCTACTATATGTAAGTAGAATACAATGCTGGAGCGTCCTCGCAACTACTGCAGCATGAACTGTAAGTGTTCTTCCAACTCACCATTTACCAATTATATCTGGCGAACTGAAAATTCCTCCATGTGAAGTGTGTGTGTGTTGGGACACGATGTAGTTTGGCGTCATCTAAAACCTACGTTTATGCCTTGTGGTATTTGAAACATTTTTTGGCTTGTTAAAAGGAAATTACAGCATATGTAAATAACGTTTGTTTAACAGGGACTTGCGTGTACGGTAAACGAGTTTTCTTTAAATTTCTTCGAAATTGTAATTTGAATACTTGATGTTTGATTATGGTTTTCTAGGCCTAAAAAGGTGGTGGTAAAAACAATGTTTTAGGCTGGGTTAATTAACCAGGCGAGTTGCTACAAGGGTGTGGGGTTTACATGTATATTCTGTTCCCGTTCCTACTTCATTTCTTACTTCTCTGTTTAATTTTTAATAAGCTATTTTCTTGGTATTTGGGTGGCTTTTCTGCGTCCCATTTTCCTCTTGTCCTTTGAAAGTATTCGCCTATTGTTGATTGGCGGCCTGTGATTGGCCCTTTCCTTTCCCTGACTTATCGTGTGTTCGTTGCTATGGTAATGCTGAGATTGTTGAGGTTGTTGATAAATGATTAATGATATGAATTGATGTCCCTGTTACGAATTCAGTTTTGTGGGTGGTTTAATTTGGTTCCTTTTAGTTTATTTTGGCATTTTATCCACCCTTCTGCTCAATTTTCTACCTGGCTTTACGCACCTTATTATTATTATAAAATACCTTATTTTCGGTAATTCTTTTCTGGGACTTGTACGTAATACCCGCCCATTCTTGTAGGAGCTCCTATGGAAATACCCGAAACAACGTTTCAGTATCAACAAAAAAAAAAACTGTTTCAGTCAAAGTTGTTTTTCAGGTTTGAAAAAGATGTATGATAGACCTAGGTACTTGCCAAGGAAACCTTTTGGTATTTAAAGAATTATTTTGAGTTGATGAGGCGTTCCATAATTGTACGTAGTCTTGTTAAGGTCTTTCATTAATTAATTAATTAATTAATTTTTCATTATAAACGGTCAACCGTAGGCTTTCTAATTTTGAGTTTTAAGTTACCTAAATTTAATTTTTATCCCGGGAGGATATACCTTTTAAAATTTGTTAATTACTAAAACTTGGTGATTAAATCTCTCTTTGTTACCAAGTAAGTGTTCGTGTTTTCCTTTAAGGGGGTAAATTTGAAAAGACCAGGTGTACTTTTAATCCACCCCTCTGGGGTCTCTGGTTTATTTAATGTTGAGTGTCTTTCTTTTTCTTTCTTATGTGTTGATCTGTGCCTTGGCTGCATGGTCAGAGCATTTGTGCTGACACTTGGGGTGATTGGTGTCATCAATTGCTCTAAGTGCTTCAACAAAATACTTATTTTGAGAGAAAGTACATTCAGATTTTGAACTATTTTATCTCTCATATGCTATAGGCAAATCTGCTCTTTCCTTAACACACATACCTTCCAGCACATTGTGGACGTGTGGGTAACCCAGAGTAATCACATCAATGTTGACATTTTGTTTAGCAGACTGGTGTATCCAGTCTCAAAATCACTGACGAAAGATTTGTTATTTAACTTCTCCTACACTAATTACGATAGGAGTAATAATTTTTAACATGTGGTTCTAATGGTGCTGAAGTAGTGTTGAAAGATATTAGTTTTTAAAAAAGTACAATGGGCCAACCATCCTATAGTATAATCAGAGGGGGAAAATGGAAGAGGTGCAACCCCTAAACCAAAGTAATTTCGATACTGACAGTAAAAAGTACTGTCTAATCCAACCTCAACCTTTACATACTTGCTAACAGTTTTTGATATTGGCACATACTTCATTAACATAATTCTCATATCTGTACAAGTTTGAAGCAGTAGCATTATAAGAAATATTAAACCTAGAGTTTTTAATCAGGAGTGTGCTCATATGCCACGTTCAAGTCTGACATAACAAGAAATACTAAAGGTAGAGATCTTGAACAACAGTACTCTCACATCTTGGATAAAGTCAGACAACATTCTCTCCTGTAGTGCCTGTAACTCAGAACTCAAAAAGCACACATTTATTCTGAGAACAGGATTCATTAATTGCAGAAATTTAGCTTCAAGCAACTTTTGAGCAATATCTCATACGCAAATTAGCAGTTCACAGTGTTTGCAATAGGTTATTACTGTCAAGGCACAGTTATTCATTGTATCATTGAACATCTCTCTTCAAACTGTCAAGGTTTCCAAAGACTCTGAGGTGCCTGAATGATGTGCAGAAATTCACTTTCATGCCAGTAAAACTACAGACATATGCTGGGATGACTCAGCTTCTTCAAATACCTCTGGATCAAACCCAAATCACACTCACAGACATGAAATTAGCATGTCATCAGTTTACCCCCCGAGCTATAAGTTGAAAAGCCATTGAACTGGAAATCACACACACAGAAGATTGCAATGGACTGTGATTAGAGTAGCAAAAGACAGAGAAAGGAAAGTTGATGAAAATACCTCGCATCATCTCCAAAGTTTTCCACTGCATCTCTGCATCCATCAGGGTGTTTGCTTTAGACGAACTATACTCACAGTAAATTTCTAGGCAGAATTTTACTACGTGCTCACCCAACATCCGTGTCATCGTAAAGAAGTTTAAATGATGCAAATCTGATATGGAATTTCTTTTGGAGGAAAAATGTTCTCCATGAGAGGCAGGGAACTACTGGCCATAACATAATTCAATCTAGCACCCACCATTTTCCAGCAACTCAGCAACTACTAGCACTGCAATTGGCTGATATTATAGGAAATGATGTCAATACCACAAAGATTCCATTACCAGACCATGCAGAATAAATACATGACCACATAACCTCCAGAAATCAATTTCAATAACCAACAGAGGTAATCAATTAACAACAGACAGTCAGTCAATGGGTACTTAACACATGAAATGCCCTGAAGCCTCAATCTTGAGATACTGCTCATCACAACTTCGTCACTAGCTGGAAATAACCAAGGCTCCTTAAACATCAAGCCTACACCACTGATTCAAATTTATGCCACTGTAAAACATAGAATGCATTGCCATCTCCCTAGTAAACGCTAGTGGCCAACTACCCACATGGCGAACTTATCTGGTGGCTTATACCATCAGAACCCCTTTCCTTGTCGCATGAATGATAATTTTGTCACTAGTTTGACCCATGGATGTACATCAATAGTGTGGTTTGTAGTTCCTAAGGTTTGGAAGCTTTGTGTAGCATACTCCCAGAAAAAGAGACAAAACAGAGTCATATTACGCACAGATGCTAAGCAGAAAATGGTGACTGCTGGTGTTAATATCAAGGCAGCACATAGTAAATTATGTCCCTGCCAAACTTATTCAGCTACTAAGGGCTAATTATTGACCTCTATAAAGTTATCTGGAATGAGACTTACAAGTAATGCAGTTGTTGTTCCTTCAAGCCAGGCTGGTTCCTCTTTTATCTTTACTTCTAGGTCCATTTCACACTGCAACGGAAGCAGTTAGAAGATACTGGGATTGTTGATAACTTCCAATGACCTTACACTGAAACATAAGCCAGAAAATATATTACCTTATTGCTGTCATTGCTACTTCTGTTGTTTGTCAACATACTAAGCAACAAGCTTGTAATTTTATCTGACCGTCAATATTATGTTCATACCGAAAAACTAGAAATTTTACATGACTTCTAATACAGTGATCATTTCCATATGAAATATAATTTAACATATCTGTCGATATCAAGGTCCCCTAGTTTCACATGGCACCTTTTATCATATTAATAGCTATATATACGGCCGCTTCCTTCCCATTCCTAGGCCTTTCCTGTCCCATCGTCGCCGTAAGACCTATCTGTGTCGGCGCGACATAAAGCAACTAGCAACAAAAATAGCTATATAACATACAGTATTATACGGAACTGAAAGCGCAACAAGAAGACATTTCATGTTACGAATCCAATGTACATCGCTTGTAATCAAAAAGCACAAAAATTCTCGAAAATTCAGTAACTATTCCATTTGCAGATTCACTATCTCTTTATTTGAGACATGTTCTATCGGTCTGATCTTCAACAACTTCTGATAACACGGCATTTCAAAGGCTTGAACTCTGTTTTGGATTTTAGGTAGGATTTAGTGATGATATATATCGATATTGAGAAGGCATATGCCAGTGTACCACAGCAAGTAGTCTTGGATGCATTGATAAAAGGAAACACAGGGAGAGAAGAACCAGTTATAAAAGACATAAACGAAAAGTGAGTAATTAGTATGAAGACTACGATAGGACAAACTGGTTCAAAGTAGAAACAGGACTTCAACAAGTATGTGTATTATCACTTCCACACTTCATTACAACCATAAGTGAAATGCACAAGAGTATGCAACAAACAATGGGAACCTTACTCTTTGCAGATGACACGGTAATATGAGGAGAAGATGAAATGGAGGTACAAGTACAAGATACTATAATGGTTATGGCGTCCGCCATGCCAACTCGCTACGCGCCGGGGGCGTCATCGTATCGGCCCCACCCCCCTTCGCTCGAGCGCGCCAATCCCGAGCAACACTTGGTGCCAGGCCGGCCCTTTCTCCTCCGTCCGCGGCACCACAGCAGAGGACGACGGAAATTAATCGACTATTAATCTGGAGTCTTCTATCTCGCGAGGTTCTTAGAGACATCTAGCATCCGGACTGTTCTGGAAGGCACAGAGCAGGCATATAAGGAGAGGAGTAACTTGGAGTGACAGTCAGTGAGAGTTAGACGGAGTTAGTGAGTGAGAGCGAGACTGAGTTCGCTGAAGCGCAGTCAGTGATGGCCTGGGAGAGTGCAGCCTGATGAATTATCTGCCTGTTGGGGCCGAGGACTCGTTCCTGTTCCCCTGACGTCGTGTGTGTGTGCGCGTCCCTTGTGGCTGGCTGCTGGAAAAGAACTTTGGTTGTTCTGCAGCGGCGAAGAAGGGAACACTGGGTGACGACGTGTGTAGAGTGCGAACGGGGTTCGACGGATTGAGTGAACAGCGGATACTATCCCGACCTGCGAGACTGACGTGTAGGCTGTGGACCGTCACAGCGCTAACAAGTGTGACTGAGTGGCTGAGTGAGCGTAGTATAAATAATCGGGGACTCTGTGTGTATGTGTCATTGTAGATGGGACATGAGAAACTAAGAGAGAGAGAGAGAGAGAGCGCGCGAATCGTATGTGTAACCGTGTACTTGTGTAACGTGTAATCTCGGCTATCGTCTGTGTGTGTGTAAATCTGTAATTGTAGTGCTAAGTTAATAAATCTTAGAAATAAGGACGCTACCAGGACCTGTACTCAATTATTCATTTATTCATCCCGCCAACACGCTACAATACTGTATGGAATCACGAGAAAGAGGAATATGTAATGAAAATAAGTGTGGGAAAGTGTACGATAGTAGTGGTGACGAAAGGTAATAGAGAAGGAAGTGGGAATATTAAAGGAAATGGAAGACCATAAGAAGTTGTGGAAAGCTTCAAGTATTCGCGGAGAATAACTGCAGAAGATGAGAAAATAAATTAAGAAATTAGAAAGAGAATTGAGCAAGCCAACGGGTTTTACCAATGTGTGAGAATTATAGCCTGTAACTGGGACGTCCCAAAAGAATGGAAGAAAATTTTGCATCCAATATATTACACACCATTTCTGACATATGCTTCAGGCATATGGACAACAACAAAACATGATGAAAGCAAAATGCAGGAGGCCAAGATGAAATTCCTTAGAGAAGTAATAGGGAGGATATGAAGGGATAAAATCAGAAACATAGAAATCCGGGAGTGAATTGGATTCCCTGAACTGAAAGGCAATATAGAGACCAATAAGCTGAAATGGTATGGACACATGATGAGAACGGAAGAGGATAGACTTCCAAAGTAAGTATTTACAGAGAGTCATAGGAGAAAGACATCGGGGAATGCCCACAAAGGGGTAAATGGATATAGTGAAAGAGAGTACAGAGAAGAGTGGAGTAAAAGTAGAAAAAATATTCGAGGAAGGAAGGGAGTGGTGGAGAGAGAAAGGCTGAGGAGCATACCTGCCAACCTTCATAAAGAGAAATCCGGAAGATTCTTAAGCGGAAAATCTTTAACACGCGCATGCGTAACAGTCTTGAGACATAACGAAAAAGGACGGCAAGGAGGGGGGAGAGATTATAAACAATACTAATACAAGTCAAATACGATCGAACCTCGATGAATCGTTCCCGGAACTGTCGTTTTCCCGTATTCATCGTTGAATTTATTCGGTCCTAAAAATGTTCCATATAGACCAATATTAAATTTCCCCGTATCTATCGTTTCTTGAACTATCGATTTTATCGCATTGATCGTAGAAAAATATTATTCCTCGGTCAAAATTTTCCCGCACTGATCGATCATACGTAAGAAAAATATACGCAAGAGTATATTTTTTTTTTGAATTTAGGGTGACTGCTCAATACTCTTAACATATAATAGCGGCAACCTGTTACGCGAGAATGTACATGCGACTCGGAGCTGGTAGTCTTGAACAGGGGTATTGTAGGCTGGAGTGCTGTGGGCAGGCCATTCACGCGCAACCTCACTACAAGCCACCTGAGGCCAACGCTTCTCCTCGGCCCACTAACCGACCCCAAGAAGTATTCTTGTTTACAAGAATTAAAACGTAGACAACGTAAAACTCAAATTCGTCACCATTTTCTCTGTTGGTATAGGCTGCCTAGGGCTGCCAACGTCATCTAAAAAAAGATAAAACCGCGCAGTGCGCCAGATACGTTTTAATTAGTCACAGGGTGATTAATTGCGTCGTACCTTGTGGAGTATGGGGAATTCTAGAGGCCTGTTGACCGCTTTGTTGCCCTCTGCCTAAAACTCTTGAAAAGCCGGACCTAACCAGGCCAGACCAATAATCTTTTCTCATAGCCTAGTCTTGTAACTAGTTCCTAAGTTGGCAACTTCACACAAGCCGCTGTGACATCATTCGAGATGTGCTGCGTTGAATTTCTAACCTCTTTGCAATCGTCTGAGCTGAGCTGCGGGAGCCGCGCCGTGTTGGGTATTCAACCTATCGTTCGCAAAGGGTCTAGGGAATCTTTTCCTAAATGTAGGTTATCGCCGTAATATGAAACGAAACGGCGCAAAAGTCACGTTTTTTATTTTCATCTCGTAGGCTTATATCATGGTTGCAATATTTTCATACCGGTATGAGCTAAATGGTTAGCACGTGTTGGTCTGTGGTTGAAGGGGTCTGGATTGGGTCGAGAATTTTTAATTTTCCTCGGTAAATTCCAACGGTTCGCTGGCTGTCTGTTTGCCGAATTGTCTTGTCTTGTCTTATCTTGATAATTTGATGGGCTTCGCTTGGGAGCGGTATACCCAGGCACGTTCCCTTAAATCAAGTATAAAATAATATGGCACAGAACAGGGTAATAAAACGTAAGGAGAGGATATTGAATGTAACAATACACCTACAACACAGGAGAAACACAAGGACACAAGGTATTAAGCTTCACGCCAGAGCGACCAGAACTTGGCGACTTTCTACCAATCACATACAAGACCGGGTCAACACTTAAGAGGAATAGAAAGGGACCTAACCTACAGGAATATTATGGGAACCGAAAGAAAATTGGACAGGGCACAAACCTATTTTCGTGGGAACAAGAGTCCACACTTCAATTACATTTATAACCCGAATAAGTTGTGCAAAAAAAATGTTTGCCGAATTAAACATTAGAATTCATCTAAGGTAGGGCCGCATTTTCATATGCGCGTAGATCGCCCATCACGCGATAACTCGAAAGACCTGCACCCGGCTCAGGAGGCCACGCGCCTTTATTGTTGTTGTTTATATAATAATAATAATAATAATAATAATAATAATAATAATAATAATAATAATTTCGTGTGGCTGTTTCTAGCCGACTGCAGCCCTTGTAAGGCAGACCCTCCGATGAGGGCGGGCGGCATCTGCCATGTGTAGGTAACTGCGTGTGATTGTGGTGGAGGATAGTGTTTTGTGTGGTGTGTGAGTTGCAGGGATGTTGGGGACAACACAAACACCCAGTCCCCGGGCCATTGGAATTAACCAGTGAAGATTAAAATCCCCGACCCGGCCGGGAATCGAACCCAGGAGCCTCTGAACCGAAGGCCAGTACGCTGACCATTCAGCCAACGAGTCGGACATAATAATAATAATAATAATAATAATAATAATAATAATAATAAAAATAATAATATATTTACATAATGAAAAATGTCCCAATTCAGTATGCGTGTTTTAATATTTTGCTTTCTCCCTATTTTTATGTTGTCCGCATTTATAGTTTTCTCGCATCCGTCGTCATTTTACCCCTGCCCCCTAAAAAACGATGCATCGAGGTCTTACTGTGTATGTTATAATCACCCCTGAACTTATATAATTGCACAAAGTTACATCTTGACGAGCGCTCATCTCTTTTCATAGGGAACAATTTCCGTGGTCGTAAAAAACAAGGAAATTAAGCAGAATATGACTCCCGAAAAGACTGATAATATCGTTTCTTAGTTGAACTCATTACGAACATTACTAACTCGCTTAGAAATTCGTCACACAATTCCACGAGTTTCAGAACTACCGCCAATGTCACACACGCACAGGAACAAAGCCTTTCACCTGCTACGAAGCACGACGCAGTTACTAAAGTTGTTTTTTATAAATTCACAGCCTGCAACTTTTCACGGATTTCTTTCCTTCAAAATAGCAGCCTGCTACTTGTTTGAGAACATCTCATTCGACGTAGCAGTCGAGGTCGAACAGGTGACAAAAGCAAATACAGTAGAGACAATACGCGACACTTCCGGATTTAACTTTGTTAAAATGGGAGAAAAGTCGCAAGTGGCGCTCCTAGTGGCGTGACCAGAAAATTGGCACTAAATTCAAATATCAATTGAAACGTATATACAGAAATGGATAAATAAATTACATCTAGAAAGAAAGTGTTACTAAGATATTAACTTCAAAGTTGCTAAAGCAATTCTGGATAAGCGAATGGAGAATTATTTAACAGGTTATTACTTAAAGACTGAATTACACATATAATCAAGATGTGAAATGGATTGCTGTGAAAGGGCTTGATCTTTCATTTATGCATTACTTTTGAGCTTTAGCATTCCTGCCTGAACGTTCACGGCTAGATTTGTCTTTTTTTTTTTTCATTTAAAAGCATTGTATCATCACATTAAAACACTTGTTCTTCTATTCCTGCTAGTAGTTTAATTCTGCACTAGGCCTAACAAGTCCAAGGGAAAGGGATAAGATTAGGTATGCAGAGGCATTAATTAAGGTTAATTAATAACAAAATGCGGAAACAATGGAAATATTATTCAGGTCTGCCGATCCTGGGAATCGACACCATGCTAAGTCACCGCCACTCGCCCCTGAAGATCTTTTGCACACCAATAAATCAGAGAGTTACCTTAATCATCACGAATAAATACCGGATATAGCTGTTGTGGGGTTATGATGTGATACAGAAGAATCTCCATAACAACACTGATATAACAAGATACAGATATCCTAAATAGAAACTTCTCAGTATTTCGAAACCTACTACCAAATGTCGCAGCATAGAGTGTAAAGGACAACTCAACATTCAGAGGGTCACTATTATTTGCACACGGAGGTAAATGACACAGCAAAACAATAATTAAAATTATATACTACATATTGTAATTTCTTTCTGAAACTACAATCCGCATTTCTTCATCTGCGTAGCTCTTCAGAAAAAAGTCCTCATTCCATTAAATTTAGATACAGTACCGTTATACATTATATTGCTACTACACACAACTTGCCGGCACATGCAATGCAAAGGCTGGGAATTTTCAAAAAGCAAGCTAGTTATATGCATATTCATTTTTTATGCATCACTGAAAATAAAATTTTAGAAAATTAAAAACATTAAACATTAAAAATATGTAGAATGCTGAAACTAAGAAGGATTATTATTAACTTCATACAGTTCTCAACTGAGATCTATAAATTTCGCTAAAATAATTTATTGAACTTGAACATTACCTACAATATGGTAGAGAATGTGGTGGACACAGTGTAAAATGATAGAAAAAACAATTCCTCAACGAAGAAAATCCGTAACGCACTTAACGGAATAAGCTGTACAATTGGCTCCTTATGTAACAACATACCACCCACCTCGAAACAAAAACCGTATATTTGAATGTTGTTTAATCACTTAAACGAAATCTTGAAGAACAAATTTGATTCGTAGCAGTCAGCCGAACAGGCTGAATTTAGGAAAGGATGTATTATTAGTGACATCTACAGAGTATGCTACACTTACTGAAAAGAGCACTGGCAGCACTGGGTTCAATGTCCCGTTATGTCTGGCTCAAGGAGGATATATAAGAGAGAAGGAACCACTCCGGGTGAGGAAAATAAAAAGGGGGTTACAAAAGCAGCTCAATAAGTCTTAACGTATGTGGACAGCCAAGGAAGGAGGGAGCCAATCACTGAACTTTACGATCCAATTCTTCATATACTAACGGAAATACAATCGTAGGTAGGGATTTTATACGTATATAGGCTACATGCATTATCATTGTAGTCCGTTATGCCTCTCAGCGTTCAGTCTACAAGCCTCTATATCGGCACGTCGCCACAATCCCCTCTATTTGCAACTAGTACTGGGGCCTCATTTTGATCTATACCTCTTATCCCTAAATCGTTAGAAACTGAGTCTAACCATCGTTGTCTTGTTCTCCCTGAACTCCTCTCACCATCCATAACAGTCCATTATTCTCCTAGGTACCGGTAACCTATCCTCCTATATCCGTCTCACATGGCACCACCACCGAAACCAGTTTATGCATACAGCTTAATCCAATGAGTTAATTCTTAACTTAGCCTTTATTTCCTCATTCCGAGTACCTTCCTGCCATTATTCCCACCTGTTTATGCCATCAATCATTCTCGCTACTTTCATGTCTGTCACTTCTAACTTATGAATAAGATATCCTGAGTCCACGCACCTTTCGCTCCCGTAAAGCAAAGTTAGTCTGTAAACAGACCGATAAAAAGATAGTTTCGTCTCGGAGCTGATTTCCTTCGTACAGAACACTGTTGATTGCAACTGCGAACTCACTGCATTAGCTTTACTACACCTTGATTTAATCTCACTATATTACCATCCAGGGAGAACACACAACCTAAATACTTGAAATTATCGACCTGTTCTAGCTTTGTATCACCCACCTGACATTCAATTCTGTTGAATTTCTTACCTACTGACATCAATTTAGTCTTCGGGAGGGTAATTTTCATACCATACTCATTGCACCTATTTTCAATTTCCAAGATATAACAGTAGACTGCAGGTTTACGGCTCAATTTGCTATTAAGACCAAGTCGTGAGCATGAGCCAGACTGCGTATTACGTTTCCACCTAACCGAAACCCTCCCTGCCACTTTATACCATTCAGCACATGATCCATGTAAACTACGAGCAGCAAAGGTGAAATAATACAGCTCTGTCTCACCCCTGTAAGTATCCCGAACCAAGAACTCATTCGACCATCAATTCTCACTGCAGATCAACTGTAAACATAAATGCCTTTGAGTGATTTTAATAATCTATCCTTAATACCATAGTCCTCCACGATGACGAACATATTTTCCCTCGGTACCCTGTCATATGCTTTCTCTACATCTACCAAACATGAACACAACTGTCTATTCATCTCGTAATATTTTTCATTTACTGGTGCATACTGAAAATAGGATCCTGACAGTCCCTCTGTGGTCTGTAACCACACTGGTTTTCATCCAACTTCCTCTCAAGCACTGATCGCATCCTCCCTTCCAAGATGCCAGTGAATACTTTGCCTGGTATACTAATCAATGAGATACCGGTACCTCCATAGTTGTTGCAATCCTTCTACTTCCCTTGTTTATAGATAGGTGCGATTACGCTTTTGTCCAGTCTGAAGGTACCTTACCAACACTCCATTCTAATCTTACTACTCTATGGAACAATTTCACCCCTGCCTTCCCACTACACTTCAGGGTTTCAACGTCTAATTTCATCTCTTCCTGTTGCCTTATGACAATGGAGTTTATTTACCATCCTTTCCACTCCCTGGAGTGTAATTTCACCAACACCACTTTCTTTCTACCCATGAGCTTGATGTTCGCGATACCATCAGGAAGATTTCCTTTTACGTTGAGAAAATTTTCAAAATATTCCCTCCACCTGTCCAGTGATTCCCTGGGATCTATTATGAGTACACCTGAATTACCCAAAACACTGTTCATTTCTTTTTTCCTTTACTTCATAAGGTTCTTTATTACTGCCAGAAAGGTTTCGCTGCTGCCTGACTTGGCCTTTCCAGGTTATTACCAACATCTTCCCACGACTTGCTTTTGGATTCAACTACTATTTGTTTCGCTCTGTCTCATTCATTTACGTACAATTCCCTGTCTGCATCAGCCCTTGTTTGGAGCCATTTCTGATAAGCCTTCTTTTTACGTTTACAAGCTGCTGTCACTTCATCATTCCACGAAGATATTCGCTTTTTTCCACCTTTACACACAGTAATTCCTAGACATTCCCTTGCTGTTTCTACTACAGCATCCCTGTACGCCACCTATTCTCTTTCTACATCCTGAAACTGCTTACTCTCCACTCTTGGAAACTTCTCACTAATCATATCCATGTACTTCCAATTTCCTCTTCCTGGAGATTTTCTACTCTTATTCCTCTGCAGAAAGATTTCACTTTCTCTATCCTAGGCCTAGAGTTACTTAGTTCACTACAGATCAGATAGTGGTCTGTATCACCGAAAAATCCCTGAAAAATTCATACATTCCTAACAGACTTCCTGACTTCCAGACTTCTTGTTAGGATATAGTCTATTTTATGGATCTGGTACCCCTAGTCCCAAATGTGAATAGCCTTATGCTTGAAGAATGTATTCATAACTGCTAAACACACTAGCACAGAAGTCCAGCAAACGCTTCCCATTCCCATTAGCTTCCATGTCTTCCTCAAATTGACCAATCACCCTTTCGAATATTTCAGTTCTATTTGCAACTCTCGTATTGATATCGCCCATTAGCACTATCCTATCCTTGCTGTTGACCCTGACTATGGTGTCACTCAATGTTTCATAAAATTTGTCAACTTCATCCTCATCTGCCCCGCACAATTCTCGAACTAAATCCTCCAACAGCCAAATCTACCCACATCATTCGCCCATTTACGTGCCTAACAGAAACTATGCCGCGTACAACAGTATTCCTGATAAACAGTCTTACCTCATACTCTGCCCTTCCCTTTTTAACACCCGCCAAGTACCCTCTATTATCTCCTGACTCTTCCTCGTTATCTCTTCTTATCCGAATATCACTTACCCCTAGTACATCCAGATGCATCCTCTTTGCTGAATCAGCCAGTCCTACCTTCTCTTTTCCAAAAGCACAATTAATGCTGATAGCACCCCTTCGTATTCCATTTCGTTCGCCAAGTTGTTTCCAAGGAGACCCTCGTCTGTCAAATGAAAGTGGGACTCCATTTTTCCCAGAGGTCCAGGCTTGCTTAAAACTTTCTGAACTCGGTAGATTCATGAAGCAGGATGCTACCCTACTTACACATATTCCAATTGAGGATCCCTCCTCTAACGGGTGAGGGACCAACGGTGGATTCTGTAGTCCTAACCGTCTGAGCACAAGAAGGGCCATTACACAGAACATGTCCGAGAACTCATCCCCGTTCCATAGCAACTGATATCCCGACCCTCAGGAATACTTACTAGGCCACCCAGCCGTTGCCCATGGTTCACGAACTAGGACATGACTGCAGTAACCCACACGATGAACTATCAGTTATTATTACCAATATTGTTATTATTATTATTATCTTCATTATTCCTGTGACATCGTGGACCACAGATGTGTAAGGAGGTGCTCGGTTAAATGGATGGGCAAGGATTGAGCAAGAGCATAATTTAATGCACTAAATTATTGAACTGTTTCCTTCCTTCTTGTGTCTCTTCTTTGAAATTTCGTAAACGGGAGATCTGAATAAACAATAACAATATAATTATGAACATGTTAGCTCCAACAACAAGGACATAAAGTCCAAAATTAGGGACAACAGTAGATAATATGGAGTGTTCGGCCGCCGCCACCGCCACCGGGCTCCCAGGGGCCTCCTCCTCCACAAAGGGGGCATTCCCAGGGGCCTCCTTCTCCGCCTCCGCAGGGAGGCCTTCCAAGGGGCCCGCTCCTCCACACGCGGGAAATTTGAATTGGTAAACAAAGCCACGTGCTTTTTGACAGCTGTCATCGACAACAACGCATCGCCAACCTCACTGCTGCCATCTTGACGGGCCTAAACCTCAATGCCGCCAACTTAACCTAACTAGCGCGAGATTTGAATCGGTGAACATAGCCACGTGCTTTTTTGACAGCCACGTGCTTTTTGACAGGTGTTATCGACAACAACGCATCGCTAACCTCAGTGCTGCTATCTTAACGGACCTAAACTTCAGTGCTGCCAACTTAACCTTACTTGCGCGAGATTTGAATCGGTAAACAAATCCACGTGCTATATTGACAGCTGCCATCCGTCATTTTTTATCAACAGAGCACCGTGCTGCTATCTTTATCGTAGTAGTGGGCAATTCCGTCAGCTGTCATCCGCCATCTTTAATCTACATAGCACCGAGCTGCCCTCTTCATGGCTACTAGTTTAAGCACGTAGTAGCGGGAAATTTGAAAAGTTCCGTTAGCTGTCATCCACTACCTTTAATCAAGAGAACACCGTGCTACACTCTTTAGCTACTTGCCTTCGAAATGTGGTGGCGGCAAATTCCACGTGCTCTTGTTTGAAAACAAATCCACGTGCTTTTTTGACAGCTGTCATCCACCATCTTTAATCAGGAAAGCACCGTGCTGCACTCTTTAGCTACATACCTTTAACATGTGGTGGCGGACAATTTGACAAGCTGTTATCTTTAATCAAGAGAGCACCGTGCTGCTATCTTTATCGTAGTGGCGGACAAATTTGAAAAATTGTATTTGACAAGCTGCCATCTTTAATGAAGAGAACGTCGTGCTGCCATCTTTATAACACTAAACTTTATTCTTTGACATGTGGTGGTAGGTAATGTGCTTTTTTGACAACAGCCATCTTTAATCTACAGAGCACCGTGCTGATATCTTAATCGTAGTGGCAGACAATTTAAAAGAACATGTCAAGGAATACCTTTGTTCTAAGAAGATTATATTACAAAAGAAGTGATTAAGAATATAATCGAACACTGTACTCGATGGAACAAGTTTAAACTTGAATTATTTGCTGTACTACGCTCTCAGCGTACCTCTCAATTCTTACTACCATTATACAATATGTACAGTAAATTGTGATGTAGGACGATTAGATTAAAACATAACAAGACTAGAATCGAACACTGTACTCGATGACGTTAACATCAACATGTAATTAGAACATTAATTGATGTGTTCAAAACACTAAATAGATGATTAAAACTAGAGTAGAGTATGATAAACGATATAGCATGTCTGAGGATACCTTTAGGCATATAGCCTAACTGCAGTAATGGATGTTTAGACTTGAACACATACTGCTGTTCAGAACCTATTACAACTAGAATCGTACACAATAGTTCGATGTTGTACAACACCACATTGCAAGACTAGAATTAAACACTGTTCAGATAAAAAAATCTGTTCTCAACATACTTACTGAGCTAGACGATAACATACTTACGAATCTGCTTAACACTTTCTTTCTTAACATACTTACTCTTCTTCCATGAGTGATGTAGTCTAGAGTCTAGTGTCAGACCTAAGACGAAACGCTGGTTAATAGAGCAAACGCCTGAAAAGCCTTACATCTGATATGTTTTTGACATGCTCTATTGGTGAAAAATATCTTTTTCCCTCCATGGGAATTTAAAATTTTCCATTCGGAATCGCTAGGCGGGCAATAATTCCATTGTGGAGATTTTTCTCCCGTATGCAGTTATCAGACTGTGCCTCTCATATAGGCTTCTGATAAGCTCACCTGCATACACCCAGCGTCAGTGGGTAGGGTAGAACACATCCCACTCTGACGAGTCTAGTGTCAGACCTAAGACGAAACGCTGGTTAATAGAGCTAACGCCTGAAAAGCCTTACATCTGATATGTTTTTGAAGTAGTACCTATCAATACTACTATGCCCCCAGGCTAGAGTGTTGGTAGAATGTGGAATGACAAATCGTTTGCAATCATCATTATTAAGGGCTACATTACTAATTAAATGAGTGTACAACTGATGCTTCTTGCTTGTAATAACAGCCATTTGCTCATGTAAAATAGATGGATTACTTTTAATACAATTTTTATAATTTTCTAAACTTAGCTGATTCTGAAAGACATTCCTTTTAATCCCCTTCAATCTCTTCATTTGCAGTTAATTTAAGAGCATAATGCAATACGACTTGGATTTAGTACCTACAAATGTATCGATAATATTTCCAGCACATTCGTCTTTCATTTTACCTAGAATATTTTTGATTATTTTCAGGATATTTACTAGTATCAAACCTACCCAAGTCTGGCTTTATATCGTTGTAATAGTCATCAGTTTTGATTTGGTAAATAAGCGAACTGGTATCTGTGTAGAGAAATTGCGCATTATGAGCGTACTTCTTCATCATATAATCGTAATGGAATTCATACATGGGTGTTTTAGCTAATTCAAGTACTGCAAAGCCGACGTACGTAGGTATGTCATACTTAACCTTAACACGATTCATCTGTATAATAACTAAATTTTCATGTATGATAGTACAGCTGTGGAAATTCGGTTTACTTATTAAATGAATAGCACCAAACTTTTTCTTTATAATTTTCCCAGTTTGTAATCAATTTTACATTAACGCGTTTGTTAACATTTTCCATAGTCTCACCAAACACACTGTTATTCATGAGCTTGTAAAAATCTTTCTCAAACTCGTTAACTGCATTTCTTCTTAAATCATTGTTGAGATCGATATAGGGCTTTAGCCACGGTAACTGATTAAATTCTAGTACGCGATGAATTTTGGTTGCTAAAACTGTTTTAAATTTCGATAATGAATGACATACCTATATTTGTCACACAAATCAGCAATTAGAATTTTTGTTGTTGATGTGATGTACGGGGACTTCATATATTCAGGGCAGAACGGTAAGTCATTATGAGAAGTGTGTAACTCTTTAGGATACTGTAAGTCAACTTCGAGGAAATAGTCTTTATTAGCTTCATCGTCTAGGGCCTGCAGCTGTAAATCATCAATTTCAGAATGCGTTAGCCAGTGGAAACCACTTACTGGTACATGCTGACTCATCGCCCACCCATATTGATTGTTAGCATCAAGATAAAAAATATACTGGGATTCCTGGCTAGAGTCAAAACTCGGCATGAACTTATAATTCGCCTTAGAATACCGCCCAATGTAATAATAATCTTCCTCACCAGGCTTGTATTACTGGCAGCTGTGTTCAAGGATATTGCTTACATCACATGACCAGGCAGTCATGGTCATCATGCCTAACCGTAGCGTTCTTGGAATGCAAGCGAGTATCCTCTTCAAATATTTCGAACTCCTGATATTATCCGTCTTAGAATTCACCTTCAGACATTCAGGCGGGCCAGCCCTCCGTCACCATATCACACTATACTAGAGAGAAGTGCCTATTCTCCGAGTACCAATGCCACAACGGTGAGCATTCAGCCAAACAGCAATACAGAGGACCTTGGTCTTTTACACTTTGCCTGCTGGATATCGCAAGGAGCAGGGCACAGTACGCTGGTGTAGTGCAGGCTGCCTGCTGGATATCGCTTGGAGTAGGACACAGTACGCTGGTGTAGTGAAGGCTGCCTGCTGGATATCGCAAGGAGCAGGACACAGTACGCTGGTGTAGTGCAGGCTGCCTGCTGGATACTGCAAGGAGCAGGACACAGTACGCTGGTGTAGTGCACGTTGCCTGCTGGATATCGCAAGGAGCAGGACACAGTACGCTGGTGTAGTGCAGGCTGCCTGCTGGATATCGCAAGGAGCAGGGCACAGTACGCTGGTGTAGTGCAGGCTACCTGCTGGATACTGCAAGGAGCATGACACAGTACGCTGGTGTAGTGCACGTTGCCTGCTGGATATCGCAAGGAGCAGGACATAGTACGTTGGTGTAGTGCAGGCTGCCTGCTGGATATCGCAAGGAGCAGAACAGAGTACGCTGGTGTAGTGCAGGCTGCCTGCTGGATACTGCAAGGAGCAGGACACAGTACGCTGGTGAAGTGCAGGCTGCCTGCTGGATATCGCAAGGAGCAGGACACAGAACGTTGCTGTAGTGCACGTTGCCTACTGGATGTCGCAAGGAGTAGGACACAGGAGGTTGGTGCAGTGCACGTTGCCTGCTGGATGTCGCAAGGAGCAGAACAGAGTACGCTGGTGTAGTGCAGGCTGTCTGCTGGATATCGCAAAAAGCAGGACACAGAACGCTGGTGTAGTGAAGGCTGCCTGCTGGATATCGCAAGGAGCAGGACACAGTACGCTGGTGTAGTGCAGGCTGTCTGCTGGATATCGCAAGGAGTAGGACACAGTACGCTGGTGTAGTGCAGGCTGCCTGCTGGATATCGCAAGGAGTAGGACACAGTACGCTGGTGTAGTGCAGGCTGCCTGCTGGATATCGCAAGGAGTAGGACACAGTACGCTGGTGTAGTGAAGGCTGCCTGCTGGATATCGCAAGGAGTAGGACACAGTACGCTGGTGTAGTGCAGGCTGTCTGCTGTATATCGCAAGGAGTAGGACACAGTACGCTGGTGTAGTGCAGGCTGCCTGCTGGATATCGCAAGGAGCAGGACACAGTACGCTGGTGTAGTGCAGGCTGTCTGCTGGATATCGCAAGGAGTAGGACACAGAACGTTGGTGCAGTGCACGTTGTCTGATGGCTATCTCAAGGAGCAAGACACAGAAAGTTGGTGTAGTGCAGGTTGTCTGCTATATATCGCAAGGAGCAGGACACAGAACGTTGGTGCAGCGCACGTTGTCTGATGGCTATCTCAAGGAGCAGGACACAGAAAGTTGGTGTAGTGCAGTTTGCCTGCTGGATATTGCAAGGAGCAGGACACAGAACGTTGGTGTAGTGCAGGTTACCTGCTGGATATCGCAAAGAACAGATTCGCTGTCGATCTGCCAGAGCCTCCGTCACTGGCTGCAGAGCACGAAGACCGCAGAAAATAGAAAGTTTCTATTTCATTCGAAAAGGAAGCGAAATTATGTCTCTCTGTTAGGTCATCAGCCCAGAGGCTGGTTGGATCTTCAAATAGCACCACCAAAGGTTATGCGGTTATAAGGAAACCGCAAACACCAATGGCAGTACCAAAATGAGGCGTACTAGGCAAGACGAGGAGTGAGGTAGTTTTTGCCATTGATTTCCTCACTGGGTCAGAAAGTGCCATCGCAGCACGATTGACCCTATGAGCAACACCCTTCCTAACACTCAGATGCACTGTTTGTGCTCCGAATGTCATTACTCAGCACAACCCGTACCCCAGCAGCTTCCATATTGTCACAGCCATGGATGAGACTGGGACTTCGGTGAAAGCTACACTTTACTTTGGCCTGTTCCAAGAGATAGACAGAAAAGTACTGTATCCATCTTTGAATTGAACGGACATTTCACATATAATCTGCATATTTTGTAGGATATAAAAGATTTAGAGAAAATTGGAAAAAATACTCCCCTTTTTTGCTTTTTGGCTAGTGGCCTTACGTCTCATCGACACAGATAGGTCTTTTGGCGACGAGGGTATAGGAAAGGCCTAGGAGTTGGAAGGCAGCGGCCGCGTCTTTACTTAAGGTACAGTCCCAGCATTTGCCTGGTGTGAAAATGGTAAACCACGGATAACCATCTTCAGGGCTGCCGACAGTCGGATTTGAACCCACTATCTCCCGGATGCAAACTCACAGCCGCGCGCCCCTAACCGCACGGCCAACTCAATCGGTAAAGAATCATTCTCTGGCCTTCGTACAAACCCCCAGTCAATTAAATGATTTGCAAATCATATAAATATCAAAACTGCTCCTGGATGAGTAGACTCTAAATATCAAGTTCGGTCGAGATGTATCCGGCAGTTTCGCCACCATAGTACAACAAACAGAAGAACAGACAAACAGACACGAAAGTAACGATTGATGAGGTCATTTATTGATCTAAAACGGAAATATATCCCAAAAATTGACAAATTAAACGAAATTACAGACAAGGGCTACCTGCAATGTTATTTATATAGATAGTTATTATCAGCAGCCTTCCAGTAACTGTATTTATACCGTCTATCTGGAGGTTCACGAGCACTCTGACCGTTGTAACATCTCGCAGACCGTACTAGAACTCAATTCAGGACCGGCATTATTCTGTAATCGGGCCATACGTAATGGACACAAAATCAGGCCTGAAAAGGCCCAGAAAAATACTTTAACGTATATTAGAAGTGGAAACCTCTGTGGCGTCACAATAAACCTACATTGCATTATCTGATTTGCACCTACAACTCTGACGTGAATAAATTCTCCATGGAGATCAGCAGACTGACAACAGATTGATCATGCCGGTGAGGAAAAAGGGAAAGGCGGTACGTAATGCAATGTAGGCTTGTTACCCCAGTACAGTATGTGATAAGAAGTACTGTTTGTTACTCGTAAGAACATAGAAAACTAATAAAATGATTTTAAACAATTAAAAGAGTTGTAATACGCTTAAGGAATTAGAAAATAATAGCTTCCTCAAACGGAGAGGTCATGATCAAGTTCAATTGATGTGATAGTCTATCTGCGTTCCTTTCCAAGCACAGTGCAGCTAAACATCAACGGCTGTTAATTTCAGGTGACCATCAGCCATAAGACATAGATTGCGCCGTTGCTACACATCACATGATATCTAGCCATGAGATAAAAGGAATTACGAATATACTTGCAACAGGTAATAATCTCAATCTTCATAAATCACAAGGCACATTATAATGATTACTATTACTTGCACATAAGTGTTACAGCATTAATGAAAGACTATCAAGTCATTGCTACTAATAACCTCCAAATATTCGTTCGAAGAAGAATGCCTTAGCTACATGTTATACCAAAAACGCTATATTGATACCTTTTAGTAAAGGCTATTTTAAATTGAACATTATTAGACATTTCTAATAAAAGAGAGATCTATTGTAGACAGGGCAGTATTTTTGTTAAACTTCAATCAGCAACGAATCACCTACAATTACACTTCAATGCTTCTCTTAGAGCATTAATACACAGAGTGCATGTCGCAGCGTGAAGCCAACATCACGATCAGCTAATCGGTGTTACGAATTAGGATCTGTGAGGGTATAAGGAGAATTCTCAAACAGTGACATTCGAAAAGGCCAAGAAATCACAACATGGGAGGTGCCCGGCTTGGCTGCTGTGATTAACCGTAAATTGCAATAAAAACCGCGGACATAAATGAGTATTTACGACCGAAATCCTTTAAAACAAACGGGACCTAGGCTAGGTTACACCTCAACATGATCGTATTACATCCCCGTGAGTAACGCTATTTATTGTTTAATGTTAATTATTTATTACTAGCGAATGTACCCGTGCTTCGCTACGGTATTCTACATTGTATTCGAATATCGAAGTAAATAGTGTACATGCAGTAAATAAGATTGTTTCAAAATTGCATGTCTCTTAGCGTTATCCGAGAAAGAGTATGGGGAGGACCCCGTACGTTGTTTCCAATGCAAAGTGTTTGTTACGGATTTGTGATATAACGGCAGGCTCACTTGCCTACTGCCATTCACAATCGAGTTGGGAAGTTTACATTATAATTGCAGGCCCCATTGCCTACTACGCGGACAGAATCGATTTGGGGAGTTTCCGTTAAAATGGCAGCCCCCCTTTCCTACTTCCAGACAGATTACAGTTGAGGAGTTTCTATTATAATGGCAGGCAATTACCCTACTATCACTAGAAATTGAGTTGTGCAGTTATCATTATAATGCCAGGCCCATTTTCCTACTGCCAGCCAGCTTACTGCCAGTCACACCAAGTTGGTGAGTTTCCATCAAAATAGCAGGCCACTATGCTTAATGCCAGTCACATTTTAGATGAGGACATTTATTTATAATGGCGGGCACCCTTGCCTACTGCCAAACACAATCGGGTAAAGGAGTTTTAAACAAAACTGCATGCTCACTTGCCTTCTGCAAGTCACATCGAGAAGGGAATTATTCATTACAATTGTAGGCCTTCCTTACACAGGAGTTGGAGAAGGAACCCTTTCCTACTGCCAGTCAAAGTCGGTGTGGGGAGTACTGATTACAATAGCAGACCCACCCTTTCTCGATCGCTACAAATCGACATCAGTGAATAGATCGACATACGAAAGTAGGTATATGCGTGTTTACAATATTGAAGACCTTCATTTACAGATTAACTGCTACTAAACGTACGTCATATCGACAAAGGATTATACCATAAGACACGCCGGATGTAGTGGCCTAAATGGCTGGTCCTATGATATGTCATCTATTCTTGGGTAAGATTGAGTTAGAAACGTGGAACAGGGTAAAGGTTTTGTAAGATTATCTCACATTACATTACTTTTCGGATAATTATGTGACAGCTACATACATAGCATTTGGCTCACATATGGCTACTGAGTGGGCCAAGAGTTTGATGATTCTGTATTTGATATAAGTAATTGAAAGAATGAATTATGCATGTGAAAATTCCAAATTGACTTAACATCGATTAACAGAGAAAAATCAAACGTAAAAGGGATAGAGATACGGCAAAAAGTCATAAGACCAAGGTTGTAGATCATTCCAAATTGAACGGAGATTGTTCAATCCGTTATGTGATAGGAATTTCCGAAGGTCTGCACCATCATTAAAATTGCCTGCATATTTCGATATTCTTCGGGGATAAAAAGTGAAAAATTTAATGATCTAGGATGTTTTCCGTTCGTTACAGGCTAAAATGTATAATTTTGTCAAATTTCAATTATCTTCTTTTTCTTCTGGCAGATTATGCCACAATCTGGATTTTGGGCGAGGCGGGTAAATATTAGGACTTCCAGGTAACTAAACCAAAAATTATGGAGATGATCATTATTACCCCTTAAACGGAAAGCTGTACGAAAATTTCGCCAAAATAGTCAGTGTAGAGACACATAGTCGTTACGATTTGATTTATATAGATAAGGAATCTGCTCCATGTAAAACACCCTTCGGGCTATGTGCGCTGGACTTAACATGCAAAGGTGACCATTCATGATATCTCCCTTATTAATCCTACTGACGAAAAAATGCACATGAAAACAAAAAGGGTTTACAGGTGGAATCATATCACGTTTGGTCGATTTCGTCAGGTTGGTCTTGTTCTGTATATATTGTGGAAGAGTAAAATAACCATTTCGGTTCCCTATAAACCGCCAGTCCATTCCGGAACATGAAATGTTATTTAAGTTTAAAACCTACCTTTGGACAGGTGGATGCTAAATACAAAGTTTGGTTCGAATGTCTTCAGTAGTTTTCAAGGAATACGCTTTACACGCACCCGCTCGTGAGTTAAGTCCGATGGGACTTGTACAGAAAAACGGTACGTTAATGATATCTCCCTTATTAATCCTCGTATCGAAATGATGCATATGAGGAAAAAGGTTTAGAAATTAATTTCTACCAAGGTTGTGTATATTTTGTGGAAGTGCAAAATCACTGTTTCGGTTTCGTATAAACCCCCAGTCAGTTCAGAGATTTAGAAACAATATTTGCCCAAAACCTATCAAGGACAGATGTATTCTAAATGTGAGTCTTGGTGGAAATACATCCAGTAGTTTGTAGCACACGCGTACATACGGCGTAATTAAGGAAGAAAATAATACAGTTAAGAAAGTTGAAAGTAATAGAAAATGGATTATAACTGAGGACAGCCGGATAACGACAAATATGTAAATGCCAAGTGAATGTATTGGAAAATCAAATGCCCCTCAATAAATTATTCTAGTGTGAGTTATGGATATAATAAAGCGGTAACAGAGGAGAAATTTAGGTCCAGTGATTCTTAGGTAAACAAATAATAAGAAGATGACTAATGGTGTTATTACTTAATCTATTCGAGGGCGGTTATAACATCCAACGATATTCCGCCAATATCCCGCAGATAGGCCGATTGACGCCTCTCTTGCCTTCTACCCAAGGAACAACCACGAATTTAAAAGCATGATGAGGAAAATGGCAATACGTTACTTCCCTGCTGGCATGCAGTCAGAGACGTTGCCATGGTAACCTGTAGGTTCGTTGTCGGTCTGTCGGTCACTCAATGCAGAGCATGATACCAGCGGAAAATTGTAAATTTCTCCGTCATGTGAAGAGTAAGGTAAATTATGAACATAACGAAAGTTGTTTATAATGAAGAGACGTTTCACGTACGGTAAACTAAGTTTACAGAAAATCAATAGTATAAGAGAAAATGGAGGAAAACCATTCGGGTTGTCCTATAAACCTCCGTCTATTCAATGATTTTAAAATAATATGCATATCAAAACCTTCCCCGGGATGAGTATACTCTAAATATGAAGTTTCGTTGAGATCCATCCAGCCGTTTCGAAGTGATGGTGGAAAAACCATTCAGGTTTTCCTATAAGCCCCCCGTCTATTCAAAGATTTTAAAATAATATGCATATCGAAACCTTCCCCGGGATGACTGTACTCCAAATATAAAGTTTGGTTGTGATCTATCCAGCCGTTTCGACGTGATGGTGGAAAAACCATTCTGGTTTTCTTATAATCCCCCGTGTATTCAAAGATTTTAAAATGATATGCATATCGAAACCTTTCCCGGGATGAGTATACTCTAAATATGAAGTTTGGTTGAGATCTATCCAGCCGTTTCGACGTGATGGTGGGAAAACCATTCTGGTTTCCCTATAAACCCCCCGTGTATTCAAAGATTTTAAAACGATATGCATATCGAAACCTTCCCCGGGATGAGTATACTCTAAATATGAAGTTTGGTTGAGATCTATCCAGCCGTTTCGACGTGATGGTGGAACAGACAAACAAACAGACAGACAAACAGACAAACAGACAAACAAACAGACACGAAACGTAAAAACCACCGATTCCGTCTTGAGTTGACCTAAAACGGATAAATATCTGAAAAATTGGCAAAACAGAAGAAATTACAGACAGCGGACCCCCTACAATTTTATTTATATAGATAATCTAAGGGATATACAATTTTTACAATTACTGCATCATATTCGGATTAATGACTGAAGTTAACTTTTGAATGTTGTTCATAACGAAGTGTAGCCTTCTTCTTCTTCATCTTCTATGCGCCCTGCCTAATCTCCGGGACGTTGTGGTGAGTGCTTTCCTGTCTTCATCAAAATGGTACAGTTCTTCAGTGCTTTTTATGCCTGTCCATTTTTTAATATTCATAAGGCATGTTGTTCGCCTTCTGCCTACTCGTCGGCGCCCTTTAATTTTTCCTTTCAAAATAAGATGAAAAACTGCGTATTTTTCACCACGCAAAACATGCCCTGGGTATGCACTTTTTCTTAATTTGATGGTCGTTACCAGTTCCTTCTTTTTTGCGTTTTGCTCTCTGTAAAACATGTTCATTGGTAGCATGGTCAATCCACGAGACTCTGAGCTTTCTTCTATGAAGCCAAAGTCTTCCAGTCTTTGATGATGGCCTCTTTTAACGTCCAAGCTTCAACCCCATAAAGGAGAGTAGACCAAATATAACATTTCACCATAGGCTGCCAAAGTTTTAAATTTAATGTCTCATCACACAGCAATGCCCTCATCTTCCTGAATGTTGACCTTAAAATTTCTATCCGGCTCTTAATTTCTAGGTCTGGGTTCAAGTCATTCGTTATCCAACAGCCGAAATATTTAGGTTTATTTGTTGCTCGTTAAGTTTCAGAGCAGCATTACTTCTTTCTCCACTGAAACTATTTGTTAATGTTGATATTTAGACCAATCTTTTTCCCAACTATATTAATTTCTTCCAGCAGTAGTTGCAAGCTTTCAAGACTATTAACAAGAATTACTGTGTCATCTGCAAATTACTTGTTAGTTCTCCATTTACTTTAATTCCCACTTCCAAGTCGGCTGATGCTCCCTTAAATATGGCATCTGAATAGATTTTTAACAATAACAGAGACAAAGCACAGCCTTGAAGAACTCCTCGTCGGATTTCTGTTTAGTCCGTTGTATCATGATCAACCTTCACCACAGCCTTCTCTTGCCAATACAGGTTTTCAAAAATTCTTATATCTTCATCACCAATTCCAGTTTTCTGCAGTGCTCTGATGAGTTCGGTATCTTTGACTCTATCAAAAGCCCTTTCATTATCTATGAAACAGGCGAAGACATCCTTTTGTTGATCCCAACATTGTTGAAGAAGAGTCATTAAACTTAAAATAGCCTCATGATTTCCATATCCATTCTGAAATCCAAACTGGGTATCATGCAGGATTTCTTCAGATTTCTTCCTTATTCGAGCATGGATAACTTACAAAAAAGATTTTAACGAATGGCTCATTGTGCTAATGAGACGATATTCACCACATGTTGATGGGTTGCTTTTTTAAAAGGTGAATTAAAGTAGAGGTTAGCCAATCTTGAGGCAGTTTTGCGGAGTTATAAATGTTATTAGAAACGTCCACTATCTTACTAATTTGCTCTTCATTGATAAGTTTCATAACTTCAGCTGAAATTTCATCTGGGCCGAAAGCTTTCCTATCTTTTAATTGGCTTATCGCATGAATTACCTCCGATTTCAAAATGTTCGATCCATTTGAGCATTCACGATTTTCATTTAATGTCGGTCAATTATCATAGAAGAGTTCATATATATATTCATCCCATATCTTAATTTTTTCAAGATGATTTATAACAGCTTTCCATGAATTATCTTCTGGAACTGGAGGCATCTTTCTTCTGAAAATTCCAGTTACTTCTTTTAAAATTCGTCCATATTGAAGGATCATGTTTTTCTTCCATATTTTCAATGTTGCTACATTTTTCAATCATCCAATTTTGTTTTGCCTTTGTAATTACTCTTCTAATTTAACCATGTATCTGACGGTATTGGGCCTTATTTTCCTTAGCTTTTCTGCGTTCTTCCATTAAGCCCAAGATATGATCCGTCATCCTCTTCTTTTTTTGTCTTTTTATCAGATTGTGGGTATTTCTTGATTACATTCTGTATAGCTTCTTTCACTTCCTCCCACTGGTTTTCCACCTGTTGACTATTCAGTGATGCTTGTCTTAGCTCTTCATTAATTACATTTGCAAATTCTGGCTTTATTTCACTGTTTACCAATTTTCGTTGGTCAATTCGGTTGGAATGTATGTTTTCTGTAACACTTTCAATTATAGTTGTACATCAGCAGCTAGTGGATTATGATCAGAACCTATCTCTGCTCCTGGGCATGTAATAACCCTTTTAATGAAGCTTCTGAACCTCTTATTTATGAGGATATAATCAATAGAACATGATGTTCAGTGTCACCAGGTGGAACCCAAATATATAATCGACGATCAGGAAGTTGTTTGTAATAACCATTTCATTTTCTTCACAAAATTCGTATAAACTATCCCCGCCTTCATTGAATTCTCCGAGTCCCCAATTCCCTATCAAATTTCCTCGTCGGCCCTTGCCGATCTTAGCATTGAAATCGCCCATTATTATGGTTATGCTACCATTTTTGGTTGATTGCAGATTATTTTGCAAGCTTTCATAGAATCTTTCCACATCAGTGTCAGACTGTGTATCTGCTGTTGGAGCATATACTTGTATTATATTGATCTTGAAGGGTTGGCCGTGTAGTTGTAAAAGCATGAGTCTGTCTGATATTGGAACAAAATTGGTGATATATTTCACGAATTCTGATTTTAAAAATATCGCTACACCATTTCTGTGACTTTTATCAGTTTCAGACCTGCCAGAATAGCATAGACTTCCATCTTCCCCTTGGCATGTACCTTTGCACGGCCACCTCAGTTCTCTTATCCCAAGGATAGAAATTTTTAACCTCATCATTTCTTTAACCATATTATCAAGTTTTCCAACCATGAACAAACTTATTACATTCCATGTTGCTAATCTTGTGTTGGACTTCATTACTTTGAGCAAGGAGATTATTCGCACCCGCTGCCCACTAAAGCGCTGCCTGGGACTAGGGGTCATTATTTCATTAACATTCTCCATAATGATATCCTGGGGAAAATATACCTGAGTGGTTTCCCGTTGCCTTTTCTTGTTAATATTCAGCCGCCCCTAACCTGGGGATCAGATCCTGTTGGTAGCCGCCCCTAACATGGGATACAGCCGCTACCTAATGGGATACAGTGGCATTTCCTCCACTGAGGAACCATTACCCACCTAAAGAAGCTCGTACACCCTAAGATGTTGGCTCCTTTAGAGTGCTAGGTTATTTCCCGCCGCCTAATTTTAAATATTAATGAGACTGATATCTAAAATAAATCCTTCATAACTTTTACAAAGAAGTGTAAAGTTATGTATTTACCGTTCTTGGTGTACTTTCTACTGAAATAGGCTTACATCAAAGCAATGCCCACGCAGAAGATACAAAATGTAACACACAGTCTAGAGGAAAATTATGGAGTAGCGTACTTCAGTGAACCATACACCGCCAACAGATGGCAACAAATATGAACTCCCAGGAGCAAAATATAAACAGGTAATAAGAAACCTTCATTTATCGTAAGTCTGAAAATTTCACAATACATTAGGGTCAACTGCAGATCAGTTGGAACCGGTTGTAAATGAAACAGGGGTCTTTGATAATCCGCAAGATTCAAAAACAAAATAATAATCATAATAATCAAGGAATGCATGAAAATCAACACAGGTAAAATTTCACTCCATCTACTAAATTAGGCTTGGTGAAGTCCATTATAAACTAATGCACACGCCACATTTGAAGTAGGCCTGCAAATAGGAGGTAACCTCTGAAGAAAGGAACATTCTGCTGGTAAAATGTGGGGTGGGAAATTAAAATGGCTTCAGTTTAACTCGCACATCAAATGCTCCGTTATCAAAACATTCCGTTGGAAAATGATTAGAGCATAATCTCGAATGCTTTCCCTTCTTAATGCAATCGCCCATTAATATTCCTTGCCTCATTATCAGGAAAACTGAAATCCATTAATGCACAATATTCAAAATTTCAGTACCCGGGAAACTGGAACTGCAACCATATAAATAAGTTACACGTAGTTTTTCGTATTCTACAGGACGACATTATAAAACATATAAAAACCTCACACCACCATAGTTTGTGATTATCTAAGAAATCACAGGTAAATGTTATGTTACCCGAGAAGAGAAATGCCAGGCCCTTATTTGAAAGTTTCCTTCCACCCATATGCTACGCAATAGTGAACTATCCCTTCATTAATTGCAACTAAGAGTCACTAATTTTATACGCCGATGGCAATTGTTGTCTATAACACAATTTTCAAAATTCTCAGCTTATTGAGATCTTGGCTTGAAGAATGTAACGTCATGACATATCTGTTGGATATAAAATCGAAGACGCTACCCATGTATGTACAGCCGCTATGACACATATCGATAATATACCAGATAGATGGAGAACGTTGTCTCCCCTAGCCCCTGTCGCATCATTTCTCGAAGTACAGATATCAAAGATAATATGTCGATAGTTAGGTTTGTCATATTTTAGCAATAAGAATACTATTACATAACGAAAACGCTACATTATACAGCGTGGGAAGAACCAACAGTTAGAGGTCAGGAGTGTTTAATTGACCCTCGTTCCCTTCAGCTCAGACAGACCTGTCAGACCTATATGCAGACACCCGTTCTCTATTAACTTCTTGGAAATTTAGCTTCGTTTTGAAAAAATGAAATTGGATTGGGGCGCCTTGTTTCTTAAGAGGATGAATGCGAACATAACAAGTGGTAAGGGACGGGTATGGTTATGGTGAATCTTCTTACGGGCAGATCACTGAAGTTCGTTGTATAGTTAAAAGTCCGTGAAATCTTCTTCTGAACGATTATTAAAGAAGTTGACATGTGTCCTCTTATCTGCTCTGAGTTGACCTGAGGTTAGCAGGTCACGACGCGATAGTATTTAAAATTTCTTGGTTCAATCAATGTGAGCCAGAACAATATCAGAGAGAGACCCTGGCACTCTGCCGGTCACGACTTCTGTAAGAATGTTAGCTGATATCTCGGCGTCAGTAAAATTACATGTTCTTGTTGAGTATTTGACTAAGTATTAAGCTAATTTGAAAATTCCGAATCGAACATTATCCACTCAAAGAAGACTGTAATTTGACATAAGAATTAATGATTCTGGAGGGACTGAACGAGTAAGTTAATTAAGATAAAAGGGAGACGCAGGAGAGGACGTTCAGTATTACAGAATTAAAAATGATTGTGTTTATCATTACGGTCTTAAATCATACTGAACTTAATGCATTAGAATAAATTCAAACCTATTGCGGACTTTTAAAACGAGTATTACCAGTGGAGGACGTCCACGATTCCATGTATTTCACATGTTGTATGGGAAGTAATGTACTTACGTCACTCTCATTCTTCAGTTCAGTAATTGATTTAAATCTAGAAAAACTGACACCAAAAAAAGGCATTAGGTGAAATACGATTTACTTCAGAAGGAATTTAACTTCTTCTGTTCCTCAAGTAAATATTTTGAAGAAGGCAATGTTCAGCGCGATATTGACTGCTCCATGGAAGCGATAAAATAATATAAAGTATGACATGTGAATTGGAGAAAGAGGAGATAGATTGTCCTGCTGTACTAAGCACAGTCCACGTCTGAGGGAACAAAGAACGGTAGACGAGAGTCGGACGAGATTCCTCAATATCATCCAACATGTTTCATGTTTTATTAAAGGGGTAAATGAGGCAAACACAAACCTCAACGGGGAACAGAGTCAGTACGATAGTCGTGACGCCATGTACACGTTATTGGTATGACAAGGGGTTTCACTCACTTCTCACAACATAACTGTTTTGTTGTTATCTGCTGGAGAAGCCGACCTGCCCAGTGAACCACTTGTAACTTGATGTTCACCATCAGTAGTTTCAAAGAACTGCCATGCATCAGTCGGTTTTCCTCGGCACTTGTGGTTAAACTCTCTGTAAACATCTCTTAAGTTCCTTTAATTGTTCTAAAGCATAAATGCTATCTAACAATAGGATTACATATCAAGCAAATACCACAATTATTATCTAACACACTTTGCATTACCTGCAAAACACACCAAACGGAGGAAATAAGCACAAAGTCATTTTAAACATAGAGTAGGTCGTGTGCTACTTGCAGGGGATCGGTGGGACACTCTACCGCCACAACCGGATTACTCACCGGTATTACTCGCTCTGCTCCCAGCTCTAGTCGTGCGCTACTTGCAGGGGATCGATGCGAGACTCTACCGCTACATCTGGGTTACTCACCGGTATTACTCGCTCTGCTCCCAGCTCTGGCCGTGTGCTACTTGCAGGGGATCGGTGGGACACTCTACCGCTACATCTGGGTTACTCACCGGTATTACTCGCTCTGCTCCCAGCTCTAGTCGTGCGCTACTTGCAGGGGATCGGTGCGAGACTCTACCGCTACATCTGGGTTACTCACCGGTATTACTCGCTCTGCTCCCAGCTCTGGCCGTGCGCTACTTGCAGGGGATCGATGGGACACTCTACCGCTACATCTGGATTACTCACCGGTATTACTCGCTCTGCTCCCAGCTCTGGCCGTGTGCTACTTGCAGGGGATCGGTGCGAGACTCTACCGCTACATCTGGGTTACTCACCGGTATTACTCGCTCTGCTCCCAGCTCTGGCCGTGTGCTACTTGCAGGGGATCGATGGGACACTCTACCGCTACATCTGGGTTACTCACCGGTATTACTCGCTCTGCTCCCAGCTCTGGCCGTGTGCTACTTGCAGGGGATCGGTGCGAGACTCTACCGCTACATCTGGGTTACTCACCGGTATTACTCGCTCTGCTCCCAGCTCTGGCCGTGTGCTACTTGCAGGGGATCGGTGGGACACTCTACCGCTACATCTGGGTTACTCACCGGTATTACTCGCTCTGCTCCCAGCTCTGGCCGTGTGCTACTTGCAGGGGATCGGTGGGACACTCTACCGCTACATCTGGGTTACTCACCGGTATTACTCGCTCTGCTCCCAGCTCTGGCCGTGTGCTACTTGCAGGAGATCGGTGCGAGACTCTACCGCTACATCTGGGTTACTCACCGGTATTACTCGCTCTGCTCCCAGCTCTGGCCGTGTGCTACTTGCAGGAGATCGGTGCGAGACTCTACCGCTACATCTGGGTTACTCACCGGTATTACTCGCTCTGCTCCCAGCTCTGGCCGTGTGCTACTTGCAGGGGATCGGTGGGACACTCTACCGCTATAACCGGATTACTCACTGGTATTACTCGCTCTGCTCCCAGCTCTAGTCGTGCGCTACTTGCAGGGGATCGGTGGGACACTCTACCGCCACAACCGGATTACTCACCGGTATTACTCGCTCTGCTCCCAGCTCTAGTCGTGCGCTACTTGCAGGGGATCGGTGGGACACTCTACCGCTACATCTGGGTTACTCACCGGTATTACTCGCTCTGCTCCCAGCTCTAGTCGTGTGCTACTTGCAGGGGATCGGTGCGAGACTCTACCGCTACATCTGGATTACTCACCGGTATTACTCGCTCTGCTCCCAGCTCTGGCCGTGTGCTACTTGCAGGGGATCGGTGCGAGACTCTACCGCTACATCTGGATTACTCACCGGTATTACTCGCTCTGCTCCCAGCTCTGGCCGTGTGCTACTTGCAGGGGATCGGTGGGACACTCTACCGCTACATCTGGGTTACTCACCGGTATTACTCGCTCTGCTCCCAGCTCTGGCCGTGTGCTACTTGCAGGGGATCGGTGCGAGACTCTACCGCTACATCTGGGTTACTCATCGGTATTACTCGCTCTGCTCCCAGCTCTAGTCGTGCGCAACTTGCAGGGGATCGGTGCGAGACTCTACCGCTACATCTGGGTTACTCACCGGTATTACTCGCTCTGCTCCCAGCTCTGGCCGTGTGCTACTTGCAGGGGATCGGTGGGACACTCTACCGCTACAACCGGATTACTCACCGGTATTACTCGCTCTGCTCCCAGCTCTAGTCGTGCGCTACTTGCAGGGGATCGGTGCGAGACTCTACCGCTACATCTGGGTTACTCACCGGTATTACTCGCTCTGCTCCCAGCTCTAGTCGTGCGCTACTTGCAGGGGATCGGTGCGAGACTCTACCGCTACATCTGGGTTACTCACCGGTATTACTCGCTCTGCTCCCAGCTCTAGTCGTAGACTCGGGAAATGTTCCGTACAGAAGTTAACTTGTCGTTTTGATGACTGGTGAGAGAAGTTCGATCCAAGGCTCCTTGACTGATTTGTGCAAGGATTTCGTCTGGAAAATGCTCTTCTTCTGTGAATTACAATGACTGTTCTAAAGGCCTCATTTATGACACTAAATTTCAGTGGTATCTTCAAATCTCTTTATTTCTAATTACATTATCATGTCTCGATTAGGCTTTAACTTGCATGACTGTGCAAGAAATTTTGTTTGTTGTAAAGCAAAAGAAGTAATCGGTAATATCCGTTTCAAAATTTAGCTTCCACTAATTCCAACACTATCCTCAGAATGTATATCTAAAAGTGACATAGGACATATAAATAATCCCCTCACTTGAACTCCCGTTGGCTCCTCTAGGTAAGACTTGCCACTAGTAGTTAAATATCAACTGGACATTGTGTGATTGGTACGACAACACTGTCCTTTCTCCATTTCCAGGTGGAATCTTCTCCTCAAAAAGAATCTTTAACGACAAAACTGCAAAATGTTCCATGCTACCAGGTTTCTAGACTTTGGTTCCTTCTCCGGAAATTCTACAAGAGCAAGAGCGCCAAACCAGGATAGAGGAGAGGAGTGTACAGGACAATTAGTGAAGGGACTTTCCACAGCTCCTGGAAATAAATCGTTGTGCATGAAATGCTACGATGTACCCGGTCAACTGCTCAAGGAAAACGTGGTCTAAAGAAGCAAGTCCAACAATTAATCCGACAGCACCATTCTCACTTCTTGAAATCTAAATACATCCACAAACTGTGTGAACTGTTGCACTACCATGCGATATCCCCTTCTTGTGAGCTGCATGTTCCGAGGTCAGAATGCTGCCAGATGCACCTCACAGACGGGGACGGAACTAAAATCCTTCTAGTAATTTCCTGTTATGCTGTAAACACCAGGGGAGTTCTAGGTTAACCTATAAGAGTCCTAGAGTCCCTGTACATTTGTTGGGCTTTCACATGTCTAAAAAATATAAAAACGTCGTGTACATGGTGTAAAGTGAGCGTTCCAAACGGATTGTGAAGACTTTACGTCTTCAGTACGATAAAGCAACCCTCTCTAGCTGTTACTACGTCTCAGTATCTTTGGCCCAGGACTGATAACAGCATTGATACAACAACAATTAATACTGTTAGTTGTGAACAAATCAAGTTACGACTAGAGAGGGCGCCTTCCTTTGTGTCCACGTTATTAAAATCGTTATTAGTTATGAAAAAAGTCCTTTTAGAACGACAGCGGTTGCCTTCCTTTTTATCCACATTCTTATAACTCTTCGTACTATTTGTTGTGATGAATTCCACTTAGGACTACAGATGTTGATTTCTTTACTTCACATAATTATATTACATTACAATTGTAACCCGTAGTGGGTGACATGGTACCTGAGCTGCAAGAAAACGTTTAAGTTTGTATTCTGGATGAATAGAACTATTGGACGGCAATCTCTGTTTTCTATACATCAAGAAATTGTAATTTTATTTTGTTTTCTCGGTGAAAATTTATTTGAAAATTATATTTAAAAAATGTAGCCACGTGGTGTTTCAATGAAGAAGGTTGTGTGAAAATGTTTTGTGTATCTCGAGAAATGTTTTTTGTCTAGGCAAAGATTATCCGAAAATGATTTTGAAACAAACAGTTTGGACGTATGAAGAAAAATTGTGTTATTATGTTTTGTGTATCCCAAGAAAAAGATTATTGGATAAGACTGTTAAAGAACTTCTAAAAAAATGCCTCAAGAGATTTAAGACATTTGATTGTTTCAATTATTCCAGTGATGTCTAGAAAACTTGAAGATTGTATAATTTGGTCTTGCTGATTTCATGTTTTAAAATTTTGGTCCAGTTTTAAAATGAACTCCCTATACCGGCACGTGTAAGAAATTGATGGTTCAATTGTTGCGTCAGCAATTTCTTCATGGCTTGTCCTTTGCTTGATGGCCATATAAGGTCAGGGTTTTTGTAATTGGTTTAACATGGAGGTGTTGTCCGATTGGCGGTTTGATATCGAACGATTTCCGGTATGATGTGAGGTACGCGTGTGTTTCCGTTTTCTTGTCGCTTTTCGTTTTCGATCGTTGAAGGGGTCGGACGCGCGGTGCGCGTGGTCCGAGTCTACGGGGCCAACCTGCCCTAAGGTAAGCACATTTAATTATCTTATTATTTTGTAACATGTGATTTTGTTTTTTCCTCTTTCTAAATTTAACTTTCGTGTATTTCGGCCTTTCTTCTTAAATTTCGCGAAATGTAAATGTTCTTATCCTGCCAGGAAATCACCTCGGATCTTAGTTTGGGCAACTTCATTTATGCCTCTGTGTCACACGAGGCCACCTTTTGTTTGGTTTTCCTGTTTTAAAATTTCTTTTAACCTTAATGTTGTAATGTGTTAATTTTCCGTCAGGTTGCCTCCAGTAGCTCTGTATAAAGAAATTACGAGAAATGTTTGTAGTCGTCCTATGATGGACCATCCAGATGATTGTCTGTTATATCCTATCTGGTTTATGGTTCAAGATTCAAGTTGCAGTTGTATTTCTGTTCCTTTTTCACGATCTGTTTTCTATACGTTTCTGTTCTTTTCTTGGTTTCTCTAATTATATTATATACGAAGGGTATGGGCGAGTACGTTCTTTTCCTTACAAAAACTTACGATCTTACAGCCTCATAGGTTCCAAGTCCGCTTTCCACACTATTCCTGTATGTAGTTGTCATTTAGAACCTTAAGTTTTAAGTATCCTAATTATCCTAATCCGCATCTTTTATGTTATTTACGATTTTATGTTTAAAGTGTGTAGCCAACCTTATCCTTGCTTCCGTTGTGTTTTGATAACTTGCGTGATACCGTTAATACCGTATTGCTGGTATCGGGATAATGGTGATAATTATCTTTTACTATTATTATTACTTCGACGTTCACATTTTATGCATCCTTTTGGCCGTGAAAAATTAACACAGGCTACATTTGAAATAAATTTTCACCGAGAAAACAAAATAAAATTACAATTTCTTGATGTATAGAAAACAGAGATTGCCGTCCAATAGTTCTATTCATCCAGAATAAAAACTTAAACGTTTTCTTGCAGCTCAGGTACCATGTCACCCACTATGGGTTACAACAATGACGATTGGAAGTACTAAACGCACAATCACTAAGCATACAAACAATCTCTTACATAATTTGTTAAAAGTATTACAGGGAAAATACAAAGTGTTATTAAGAGGTTTTAATGTTTCTGGTGGGTATTACAGTGGTGAGTGAGTGCCAACAATCAGAGCTGAACGTCCAGGGATCTAAACCAGCTGGCGGCTTGACTATATAACTTAAAATTTCTGGTTGGTTAAAAGTTACGTAAGTGATTAGATGGGGTGCTGAGATCACCCCAAAATTGTGCTGGGATATCTCGGACTAAACTTTTTCAGCAAATTTCTTACTTATTTTGGATACTAGTCACATATTTTTAACCCGTTTTCATAACCTAAAACAATAAATGAATTAACAAATAATTTAAAACCTCTAGAAGGTATACTTATGTTTTTAGCTGCCTGCTTCTACACGTTGCTATTTTAAGCATTTTGCGTTGGTTAATTTCTTAAGAAACTTCGGTTTTGTGTTTTACTAACCTAAACTTAAAACAACACAATTTTAAAGATAATCGGTTTTACCAAGAGAAATTTGGAAAAAGAAGGAGACTGAAAATCTTTCATCCAAATTGGTATTTTCTGTATTTAGTACCAAAGTTAATGTAAAAGTCATTCGCTAATGTAAGGATTGTATTGTATTTTCATTACTGAAATGTTAAGAGCCATCAGCGTCATCAGAGGAAGGATCATAGCAGTACGTGTGGCACACGCTCTCCGTATGATTCACGCACATGTAGCTGAAGTGTATGGGTTCCTTGTCTGACTTCCAGGGACAAACAGTGCACCTTCTTTTTCTACGGTTATCATCTTCGGGAGCTGGTGGTACTACGCTTATATCAGACACATTGTTTGCCTTCAGCCGAATTAAGTCAAGAACTGAGGATGACTGTCCTCTCTTCGCAACGTGAGGTTTTAGATGTTCTTGGCCTAACTGGCGAAGGAAATATCACCTTTCGGTGGTAGAATCAGGATAATTAGCCATAAAAGTCACTTGCGCATTGGTGCACGCTAGGACTTTCATCCGGAAAAATACAGCCGATGGCCATCTCTTCGTTATCCTTTTTGTAGTGTAAGTAGCCGACATCTTATCCACCGTTTCTACTCCACCCTTTGCGATGTTGTAAAAATGATTAATACTGGCTTCTTCTTGTTTCCGGTAGAGGGGTGAATGTCTGATGAATATTCTTGCGAACGTACGATAAGCATATGACATCGTCACAGTGTGCAAATTTAGTGCTGTAAATATCTCTCTCCTTGATATCAGTCAGTGCCTTTGGCAATTGAGGTTTATTTTTGCATGGTGACCACAAGCGTTAGCCTTTTCTTTAGTAGTTCTTCTGCTAGCGGTATGCTGGCAAGCCAGTTATCACCCGTGATATTCCTTCCTGTACCATAGGTATGCTATGGAAGTCTGAGGACGACATCTTTCTCTGAATTAGAGACTCTGAAATGACCATCGGGTTGTTTTCAGCAATAAATTTCCGTGAATGGTGTATACCAAGTTCTCGCATCACAAAGTGTTTGAATCTTGATGCCATATTCGGGTGGTTTAATCGGTAGGTATTGCCGGAAAGGACATTTCTCCTTAAACAGTACAACTGTTCATAAATACCCGTGTGTTCTGTAAGGCAGTAAAAATTTTGACAGTTCTCAGTAAACACTGTAAACAGTTCTTTGATCGAAGCTTATTTATTCAGTTCTCTACGCTATGCACGATCATTAACATCGTCAAACGTTACACATCTCAAAAGAAATAGAAATCTTGTCAGCGACATGGTAGTGTTGAATATTCCTACTCCTATGATCAGTAGTCCCAAGAATGATCCAATTTCCATTTCATTTATTTTGGGACAACACTCTGGTTTGTTACGTAACTACAAGTAAATTTTTCAATACATAGGTATATTTGTACATTGAGTGATTGCTCTGATTATAACATCGTTCATGAGTACACTGAAACAATCGTGTGGCGTTTTAGCAACTTTAGCTTGCAATCAGGTACCTGGTAAATGCGTTATGATATTCTGTGACCTGGTGCGTACGTTATCGTTCATTCTAATATTTCGTAACCACTTAATTTTTCTGCCGCTTTCCAACCATAACTTCCGTCACTCCTGTTGCAACCGGGTTTGAAGGAGGAAGAGTAAACATAACTGGAGATGAAGTCGTTTCAAGCTCATTCATTCTATTGCTCACTTTTAGCCAAATTCTCACTAAGTTCACAATCACCTGTCTTCTGAAAACCAGAATCGCTACATGAATCTTCAAGCATTCTCCTTTTCGGAAGACATGGCAAGGCAAACAAAGCTTCCACAATGAACTGGCTGTACAATCTAAAACGACTATGCCAACAGAGATATTACACAACTTGGAAGGTGGCGTGTGGATAGTTTGTTTGTTATGGCCAGGTGCTGAGCCCGCCACCAGCATAGCCAACATAACAAATAGTAATGCTGCACCCCACATAACAGGTGTCACCATAGTCAAAATATGGTCCAGAACCTGCACTCGCTTCATTGATGACCAATCTTTCGTGGTTGGTTGAAACCAGGGGGAACCTAGTTGGTCAGAATTGATCCGGGTTCTTCGCGACAAGCTTGATTCGTGCTAAACAGGGACTCAAGCAGCCTCTCACCTCGCTTCATGACGGAATTCAATCCCCATTGGTAGTGTTGCGCACAGTCTTGGTGTGTAGAGAGACATAGATTTCACAACATTTCTGTTTGCCTTCGAAGACGAGGAGGATGGATGTTGGACAAAACCGGAATGCCGTTCTAGGGTACGGATTTGATGGTGCAAGGTGCTGTCCACTCTGTCTTGTGTGTGCTCTACTGAGCCATATAGTACTGCAGAACCTCACAAGGGGAAGAGCTGTTGTTCTCAGAACCGTTGCATTTGCTCCACAACGTGTACCACTAAATGTTTCTCTCTGCTGTTCTGTACAGAGCTGTCCAGGTATTGTACTTGATGTAATGAGCTCCGAATTCTACTTGGAGCACGTAGTTGGCGTCTAGTGCAATCAAATCTACCAGTACTAAGTGACGTGCTAACATCGACCAGTGCAGATCAATCAATCAATCAATCAATCAATCAATCAATCAATCAATCAATCAATCAATCAATCAATCAATCAATCAATCAATCAATCAATCAATCAATCAAACAAACAATCAATCAGTCAATCAATCAATCAATCAATCAGTCAATCAAACAATCAATCAATCAGTCAATCAATCAATAAATCAATCAATCAACCTACACAGGTGGCAGAATCCCTGTCAATTGTTTTCCCAGCTTTTTCTTAAACATTTTCCCAGAACTTGGAAAATGTATCGAACATTTCCCTTGATAATTTATTCCAGTCCCTCAGTCCTCGTCATATAAATTAACATTTGTCCTCTTGAATTCCAACTTCATCTTCATATTATGATCCTTCCTACATTTAAAAGCTCCACTCAAGCTGATTAGTCTACTTGTGTCATTCCACAACAACTCTCCACTGACAGCTCGGAACATACCACGTAGTCGAGCATCTCGTCTCCTTACTCCCAAGTCTTCCCAGCATTTGTGTAACACTACTCCGTTGTCGGAAATGCTTTCCTTTGATTTTCACCGTTCTGGTATCAAGTAGTCGTGACGAGTGTCTCGTAGACTGGCGGTCTTACCAGAGACTTAAACGCCATCTCTTTTACATCCTTACTACAACCCCTAAGTACTCTCATAACCAGGTGCAGAGATCTGTAGGTTTTGTAACAACCTTGTTCTTATGTTTTACTCAATGAAGATCATTCCTTACATTTACATGTAGGTACTTAATAGCGTTCCCCAAGAGGTGCTATCGCCCCATCAGCACGATAATTGAAACTGAGAGCACTTTTGAAACTAACAACTGGACTTCTCATTCCGTCCATCTCCCTCTGCAGTCGCTCTCAACCTGCAACTCATTTACTGCTCTAAACAGTAAAACATTATCCGTAAGTAGCCGTATCTGTGATTCCATTTCTTTACTCTGATCGTTTATACAAACAATAAAACGTAAAAGTCCAATAATACTGCCTTACGGCACCCCACACTCAATCATTACGGGATGAGATAACACCTGACCTCTCTAATTATCTGAGTACTATTTACATAAACGTAGCCATCCTTTCAACCATATATTTATCAAGTCCAATAGTCCACATTTTCGTTAGTTATCTCCCGTAATCTGCTCTATTATAATCCTTGGATAGGTCAATAGCGATACAGTCCATTTGACCTCCCCAATCTAAAATATCTCCTGTATCTTGCTGGAATCCTACGAGTTGACCTTTCCTCGACCCGAACTGTCTTCTGTCAAACTAGTTAGTAATTACACAAAAGTGTCTAATAAAACGAGAAACAATATTTACAAACAACACACATAAAGCGGACTACACTGTAATTATCCGCTGAACTGGGGGAAAATAAAAGAAATAGATATTCATACCCAATCCTCCGACATATGACAACTGCGATACGGGAAATGGGAAGTTGGAAATGTTATTCGACGACTTCTGTTGGAAGATGGGGCTAGAACAACAAGCTCAGAACATTTACGGTCCATTACCATATTCCTCCATTTAAGGAAATTCTCTCGACACACGGGAGAGTCTGTAGCTGAACAACTGGGAAGCAGTAAATATACGGTAGTAATAACTTCTAAATAGACACAACACAAATACAGTATCAGTCACACATGTGTGAAACTGAACCCGAATACAAAGTAAACGTGTCGAGTATCGCCATCTACATGCTGTCATTGTACTAAAAACTCGCTGCTGTACCCGGCGTTGCCCGGATATTTTTTGTATGTTTACCTTTAAGATTTGTATTACCAGGTAGTTATGTGTGAAGTGAATTTTTACAGAATTCCTTTTTTGAAATGTTGACTGATATTTTACGAGCACAACCATCACAGCTTCGCCCGTGGTAATAATGCGCCGAACTCGTAATGATATATATTAATTAATAATGATGTGTATGAGTACATTGATGAAATAGTTTTGTGATTTGTGGTAATATATATACAAACTCACAAAATTCGCACTCTTTCTTTTCTATATTAATATAGATAGGCAGATTGGTAAACCAAACTGGTGTCGTGTATCTAAGTGGACATTATCAGTGGTATTTCCTCAGGGACATAAATGTTGGCACATTTGACCGTCGCAGTGAAATAATTTTATAAGCGGATCACTAGTACCCTCCATATGAGAGCAAACACAAAATATTCGCGCTCTCTCTTTATAATATTATTATGGATTATCATATATTTTGTAATTAAATGTGTCCAATCACTTTCTACCAATGTTCCAACTTAATTTTGTAATGTACGAATTAATCATTGAATCTCTTTCGTGTAATCTCCCACTCGGCCTATTTCCTGAGTCTCGATTTTTCATCTCTAACCCCCCAAACTCAGCCCCCCTGTCTCAGTAACTGCCCCCAGCCACTATTCCGCTCATATTTCAAATTAATGTTTAATTTATAAATTTTGCTCTTTCCTCCATTTCATATCCCCACTCTGCCGTCTTTTCTAAGTTACCATTTTCAACAGCCCCTTCAGGCACCCTGTCACGCTAACCCCCCTACCATTTCTGCATTCTGCTCAAGTTCCAAGCTTATGTTTCAATGTACCAATTAAATTCCTTCATTTCATACCACCACTCCGCAGTCTTTCCTAGATTTAGATATTTAACCCTGCCCCGTAACCGTTGGGGGTCGATTTCCAAAATACGTGTTCCTAGGAAATCTGTAATCGGAAAGAGAAAATGCTTTCCAAATTTAAAGTCTTTAGCTTCCATGATTGCGGAGTATTCCTGTTTAATGTATCAGTGAAGTGACATTTTCCTGTCACACGCCTTAATGTGGAATGGAATGAGGGTTGTAGTGATATTGCCGTTGTGTAGACGGAACGTGGCATAAGCGAGGACATACCAGGCTAAACGGTGTAGTTACCTGTACGAGTGGAGACACAGGGAGGATTTTAGATGTGCATATTCTAACAAAATATTGCCAATCATGTGAAAACCTGAAAAGTGACGAAGAGAACATGAGGTTAATAATGACTGTGCAATAAATTATATGGGAGTGAGTAGTGGAATGGAAACAGAAGGTGTTGTATACATTTTTGAACGCTCTCTTGAAAAGTATTGTGTTAGGTGATAGCAAGGCATATGAGAGAGTTTTGGAAAGTAAACCATATGGAGACACAGAAATATCAAAACCGGAATGTATCGGCCGCGTCCAGAAACGCATGGGCACACGCCTCAGAAAACTGAGGAAAAGCAATAAAGGTAAGCGTCTCGAGGACAACAAACCTCTAACAAGACAAGGTAGGCTCTCTCAGAAAGAAACTGACAGGTTTATGAGCAGGCTATAAGAAGCAATACAGACAGCTTGGAAAGGATGACGCAGCAGTTTGGGCAACATTTTTTTCCATAGGCTTTCTACCGGCAGTGAACCAGTACATTATTTTTGTCCAAAAGGTGAAAAATCACGCTGCAAATATAACAGGGCTCAAATTACTGGCGAAGAGTACAGTCATCACCACATTCCTAAACCTGTAGCAGACAGTATTAGGTCTATGGGAATTGCGGACCACCTCTTCAGCATTTTTTCTGCTGCGTCAGCACATAAGGTCATTGACCCCGAGGTCATTGGTCACATGACGTCATGACCACGTGACCATGATGTGGATTTTGACAGCTGTCAAAGATTAGAGCTGTCACCTTGACGGACCCTAAGCTCACTCTTGGGGACAAGTGAACATAGCTAACCACAATGCTCTTATCTTGACTGGGCCTAACCTCACTGTTGCCTCCTTAAGCATGTAGAGGCGCGGAATTTAAAATCCACGTGCTCTTTTACAGCTGTCATCTTGACAGGTCCTATCCATGTGCACTTGTTGAAGAAGTGAACGCATATAACCTCACTGCTGACATCTTGATAGGGCCTAACCTCATTACTGCAACCTTAAACACGCAGGGGGTCGCGGAATTTAAAATTCACATGCTTTTTGACAGCTGTCAAGATGACGGGTCCTTTGAGCGCGTGGGCGCGGATTTTGACCAACTGAACAAGGATAACCTCAATGCTGCCATCTTAACAGCGAAAACCTCACTCTTGCCAGCTTAACCACGTACGTGAGTCGCGTAATTTAAAATCCACATGCTTTTTGACAGCTTTTAGGTCCTTTGAGCACGTGGACGCGGAATTTAAGCAAATGAACGTGGCTAACCTCACTGTAGGCATCTTAACACCGCCAAACCTCACTGCTACAATCTTAATCGTGTAGGAAGCGCGGGACTTAGCCACGCCGCGGATTCTTAACGATCCTAAAGCCAGGGGTCTAACCACAGTGGATTAAGACAAGCTGCCCTTCTCGACATGACACCATCTTGGGGAGGGCCTGAGGAATATAGTTTAAGGCAAGCTGCCCTTCCCGAAAAACCCTTCCCGGCATGGTTTTCATGCAAGTTGCCCTTCTCGACATGAATATTTGACGTTATATTTCATCGTGTGAATATTACTAAAGGGATTTCTGTACTTCACGTGTTCTGTTTTTGGTAATAGCGATACGCACGAATTTTTTCATATATTCTTTCTTACCTATATGTGACTTTATAGGTACTTCAGGTACCGTATTTCAGCAAAATGAGCTCGCAAAATATGATTTATTGCGCGAATTACGCAAATAATCACGAAATATACCCCACTTGATACGAAAAGTGCTAAATAGTTCCAGAAAAGCTCTCCGATAAATGTTGAAACGCTTCTGACAACTTGAATATTTTAGTTTCCTGTCTTTTGCTTGATAGGCTGTATATTCTCCACACAAAGCGATGAGGACTGTGTATTCAGTTCCGCGGTCTCTAAGGCAATCAATAAAAATCGGTATATATTATCGATTACGGCAAATAGCGTTGAGCCACACCCTCCCCATCTATCACTACATAAATCAGCGATCCAAGCAATACCTTAGTGAAATATTCATGGGGAACAATATTTGAGGCCCGGATCGTGTCGACTGGGCAAGGCACATACATAACCCTGAGCTGAAAACCCCCCCTTGTAATCAGGCAACAAGGGCAAGACTACATCTATTTGAAATAAAAGAAGAAATGGTTTAAACCAGGGGATTTATTAAATAAATATGAGAGAAAAAGATTAAACCAAGAAAAGAAAATCACACAAAATAAATAGGGAAATTAATCGTAATGCTGATGGACATACCTTGTTCTTTTTCACATAGTTGAAACATGGCGTGAAAACTCACTAATACTCTTCAAAAATATTGATACGTAATTTAAAATGCTCACTGCTCCTCGACACATCGCTATTACAATACCAGCAGCTTCCTTTCATCATAAACTATTCAACCAGGTCGCCCGTTTTACCAAGATTCAAGTATCCAAGGTACTGCACCATATATCACATCAGGCAGCTAACAATGCGAAAACGTTCGCACAACAATAAGCCGTGCCGGAGAACAAAAGGCAGATAAGAATAACGACAGATGAGACTGAGCACAGCCTCCATGGACCAATCAAAGCCAAGACAAGACCCAAAGAATACAATAGGTACGCCCATGCGCAAATATGAAACCAACATGGCGGGTACTCAAGCTGAGCATCAGCCATGAATAATAAATAAATATAACTCTGCGCTGAAAACCAAACAAGGCGCAGAATTTGAAAGACAAATACAACAGGTCAATCGGCATATCAACCTTTCCTCTCCCATACATTCGAACTCACATGCATACCACATTTACGCACACACAATGAGGGTATCGGGAAAATAAAACACGAACGGCCGTTCAGATTTCGTAGTCAAATATTTGCGTGCGGCGTGCAATTACACATAAGGTCAGAATTGGACATTACTTTATTCACATCACTGGCATGTTGCGCCTTGTACAACCTGGATTGGTATCTCCTGCGGACGAGACAAGGGGCACATCATGAGGATCACGCAGTATTAAAGCACGCAGTGCACCAAATCATAACCACAGAGACCCTTTTTCAATTATAACAACAAGACCACAAATACATTCATTCAAAGCACATCGTATGACGGAGCGGAAAGATGTATGCCATCGACCGTAACATACGGGAATAAATCGTCACCAAATTTAAATATAAGCCAACTATCACGTACCTGTGATTATCAATGGTAAAATCGAATAGCAGTTAGCGTGAAAGGTCCAGGCTTGAACACATTAAATGAATATTTAAAGCATAAAAAGAACACACCAAACATAGCGGCAGCCATTGTTAGCATCTGCCCCACATAGTACAGCAGAAGAACTCCACAGAGTAAAAATTATCGCTCAGCAAAACGAACGACCTCACAGATAAAAACATAGCGTGTGCTGCTCCCTACTGGACGTCATTAGACTGACACACAAAACTGAAGGAAGCTATTTACATAATTAAATGTCAAATCGTGGAACATGCGATAAGCATGGTTCAAATATCCAGCGGCACCGCCTTTTAAAATGCTCCGAAACTCGTTGATCAGACGAGTGGACGCATTTTAAAAGAGGTCCATAACTTAAAACTACGAGCGCGTGCCCACTTAACCTAGGTACTTATGAACTACTTATATCTACAATTATATACGGACACATGAAATTTACAAGAACAGTCACCACATTATACATTTTAAATGAGAAAGTCTGCCTCATGGGAGGTCTGTATTAGCTTGTCACGTGCAACGCTGATTTACATCAGTCCATTATTACACTGTTTCATTCGCGCATTCAGGTTGAAATCTAGGCATTCAAAGGTCAAGGCGGTTGGGTATAATATTTCCATGCACTCAGGGATCTGGATGTGAATTCAGTTCAACTCCAGCAATTCGAACCACTTCCCTTTTTTTTCTATTACCTTTCTTTCCTTTCTTTCATTTCCGTTCTCATTCATGAAACACGATTTTTACCTGAAAGAAAAGGCATGTTAGAAAACTGGGAATTCATTAAGGACAAGGTTAATATACACCACTACAGATACGTAAGATATGGAAATATACGAGGTTTACTGGCTTCTTTGATGGTAAGCCTTTAGCATCGAGACGTGAGCCTTGCTCACCTTCTTACTTACTACATCTTCCAGTTCTACTGTCACAGGTCCTAGGAATCTGGTTACCTTTTTAGGCTGAGACCATTTATAACATAACTTAGCCGTGACTTGATTAGCCGTTGAGCTCAATGGAAAACTTTCACTACGACCAAGTCTCCAACTTCAAGCTTTACTCTCTTTCTGTTCCGATTGTACCTCTCAGCCACACGGTCTCGAGCCCTGGTTAACGGTGTCACTGCTTCCTTCCATTTGGCCTCTACGTCCATCGTCCTGGACGGTTTGGACAGATACCCAATATTCCACTTCAACTGCAGTGGGTCGACAAGATCCCTGCCTAGAAATAGAGCAGCCGGGGCTTGCCGGTGCGACTCATGTACACTGCTGTTGAATGCTAAAACAAAGAAATCAAGATTACAGTCCCAGCTGCGCTGGTCAGCGTTGTGAAAGGCCGTCAAACAAGCTTTGAGATTTCGATGGAACCTTTCAACGTGCGAGGGTTTGGGATAGTGAGGGCTTAAAAACACATGCTTGATTCCCCACCCAAAGCATAAGTGTCGGAGCTTACGACAGTTAAAAGTGGACGCATTGTCGGTCACTATCGTCTTAGGGGGTCCGTAAATTCCAAAAATGTGCCGGGATAGGAAATGCACAACGTTGTTCGAATTTATCTTGCGCACGGGAAATAGCCAAACAAATTTTGAAAATGCATCGTCGACGGACAAGATCCCAACGTTGCCACTCTTGGACTTGGTGAGGGGGCCAAAATAGTCAATGAATAACCTTTCCCCGGGGCATGTCGCTATGTCAGCAGAATGGGGTCCAACGAGAGAAGACTGCGCGGGTTTAGCCCTCTGGCAAACATCGCAACTTCTTACATACTCCAAAACATCTCTTTTCAAGTTAGGCCAGAAGTAGTCGCGAGAGATTCGATTTAAAGTTTTATATTGACCTAAATGAGCGCCCAGATAGGAGTCGTGATAAAACTGAAGTAGCATGGGCCTCAATTTCAAGGGTACGTAAATTCTGTCACTACCATTTTTCCGACATCGACGGGACAACAATCCTCTCTTAACACTATACGACTCGTCTTCAAGAGAGCCATCCGCGATTCGTTTCAACAACTCGCGACACTCGGAGTCGTCCTTCTGGTGTTCGGAGATATCCTTGAAGGACTATGGGAAATTTTGCAAAATACTAACGGTGTTATCTTCTTCGGTTGGGACACGGTCTTCCTCAGGTTCGACCGCACTCTCCTTCACTCCCTCGAACATGCGCGACAAGCAGTCGGCTACAACATTGTCCTTTCCACGGACATGTACGACAGTAAATTTGTACGCAGATAATCGGAGAATCCATCTGGCGGTTCGACCAAGTCTTTTCACATTAGCGCTCATCCACGAGAGAGCTTGATTGTCCGTGTGGATGTAAAAATGGCGGTGCTCAAGATACGAGCGAAACTTTTCGACACCCAAAACTACTGCTAGGCATTCTTTTTCGTAAATGGAATACCTCAGTTCAGCTCCATGTAGTAGTTTACTGAAGTACGCGACGGGGACTAGCTTACCCTGCTCATCGGCTTGATTGAGCACCGCGGACACAGCGAACTCGCTGGAGTCGCATTGCAAGATGAAATCGCGGGAAAAATCCGGACTATGCAATACAGGGGCTTCACAGAGTGCCTGTTTCAATTGTTCGAAGGCCTGGGTTTGATCATGGCTCCAGACAAAGCGACAACCTTTTCTTTTCAGCAGGTTTAAAGGGGCCGAAATCTGAGAGAAATTTTTGATGAACCGGCTGTAAAATCCTACCATACCAAGAAATCTTCGCACACCGCGAACGTTTTTGGGCGGGGGAAAATCTTTGATGCACTTAACCCGATCAGGGTTTACAGCGATTCCAGAGTCAGATACAACGTGGCCTAGAAAATTTAGCCGTTTGGTACAAAGAGAGACCTTCTTTGGGTTGATCGTGAAGCCGTGCTTGCGCAACCGACTGAGAACTTCGCGCAGATGGGCCAGGTGCTCGTCAAAGCTGGGCGAAAAGATCAGAAGATCGTCCAAAATATTAAATACACAGGAAAATTTGAGGTCACCGAAAATTGAGTCCATCACGCGGCTACGCGCTTGTCCTCCCACAGAAATGCCCATCGGGACTTTATTGAATTCGAACAATCCAAACGGAGTGGCGAAGGCAGTACAGGGGCGACTTTTAAGGTCCAAGGGGATCTGATAATATGCGGAATTGAAGTCAAATACAGTGAAGTACTTGGCGCCATGAAAATGCTGGAAGGCACTTTCGATGGTGGGTAATGGGAAGCTGTCGAAGACAATGTTCTTGTTGACCTTTCTGTAGTCTATCACGAATCTCAGTTTGCCGTCCTTTTTAGGGATTAGGAAGGCGGGACTACTAAAAGGGGACTTGGAGTGACTGATGACCTTCTTATCTAGCAGGTCGTTGACATATTCCCTCATAGCGGACAACTTCGGGGGCGAACAACTGAACGGAGGGGACCTCACAGGAGTGTCATCTTTTAGTTCGATGCAGTATGAAAAATTCTTAGCACACCCAAGCTTATCGGTCAAGACGTCGGAAAACTCCTCTAACAGGCAGTTCAACATGAGATTTTGGTTTTCGCTGAGCTCACATGAGGCATTGATAAGAGGAGGTTCCGTCAGAGCGGACACAGTGGGACGCTGAAATGGTGTCTCAAAGGGGTAACTGACATCAGATTTAAAGCGAAAGGCAAAGGATCGATTAATGAAATCAAGGGACAAGCCGGTAGCCAACATAAAATCGGTGCCTAGTATGATCGGCGCGGACAGGTTGGGCACAACATGAAACGTCCAATCCCACGACAAACCATGTATCTTGATATGGCACTTGGTTCTACCAACGGGACACACCTCACGACCATCGACAGACACGTACTTTCTCGGGTTCTCACTTTCAGGAAGATACTCTAATTTCATAGAAAGCACTAGGGATTTGTCTACAAGAGAAATACATGAGCCGGTATCCAACAAGCCATACAATACACGAGACCCAATATAAACTTTGGCCCATGGGGTAGATGACGGAAGGCCCCAGATCCTTTTATTGAGCGCGACCTTAGGCGCCAACGGCGGGCCATCACGCCGGCGCGCCTCTAGTTTCCCTGCTGAGGGTTACAACGAGGACATACGCGCGCTGTGACACCAACAAGACCACACTGAGAACACTTTGCAGGGGGCCTGGACCAACAGTTCTTTGAGACGTGGCCTAATTTACCACAATTCCAACATGACTTGACTCTACCACCCTTTACAGGAGCTATGTTGGATGGTTGGGTTGCATTGACATAAAGCGGGGGCGGAGTTTGAGGGCTGGGCCTGCGTTCGGGGCTACGGACTAGACGAGACGGAGGAGGGGAGGTACCAAAACTAACAGATTTGATGGGCGTACGACAAGCGACGTCAGGAAAAGAGCACTCGGATGGGATGGGAGGCGGACGGTATTGTTTGTTTTGGCTAACTACGCCCTCGAATTCGCGACCCAGGTTGATGATGTCGTCGACGCTCTGAACTAGAGACCGTTTAATGTGTAGCTTGTAGTCGGGGGCAAGATTTCTATAGAATTGGTCGAAAATCTCGTCTTCGGCCACCTTAACATTCATGCGGTTAAATAACGTCAAAATCCCAGTGGCATAGTCGTCGATGTTTTCACCTACTCCTTGCGTTCTACGGAAGATTTCCTGCTTCAGACAGTAGTCCATATCAGATACCCCGAATCGCTCCTTTATGCGGCTGGAGAATTCACTCCACGTTATGATACTCCCTTTAATAAGCCTATACCATTTTAGAGCCGGCCCTTCTAGCATTCCCGGGGTGACGGGCACAAACAAATCGAGAGGTAACGAGCTACACTCAGCTATGTCCTCAACTCGCTCCAAAAATTCAATTACACTAGAGGTTTTCCCTTCACCAGAGAAATTTAACCTCCATTTTCTCACAGTTTCAAACACGGGGTTCACTTCAGCATGCCGGTCAGAACTGGGCCTAGGAGATGGGGAAGTTAATCGCTTACGATTTTCGTCAGGAATACGATTACGAAAGGTAATGACATTGTTATCGTCAGGGCATGAATTACAGCGGTTGCTTCCCGCGGACGAAACATGGAGTTCATTCGTCCCTTGCTCCATTTCGCTTTCCGGGTTAGGCATGTCGCTAGTAACACTATCGTTACGATTATTTATTTCTACAGCCTTTTGATTATCCATATCGCAACCCACGTTTCAAAGGTTTGAACACGAGACACATACACAATATAACAACAATGGATTTGAATTCAACAATGCACATAAATTATAGATCACACTTAAAATTAGGGCCAGAGACTAACTGAATCATGAGATTAAATTAAAGTGACCAGAACTGACTTCGAATGGTTTTCCAGCTCTACCTCGTCCGTTTTCCTTTCAGAGGAGGTATCCCAGTCGAGCACGCTTCTGCTACCATTTACTGAGCCACACCCTCCCCATCTATCACTACATAAATCAGCGATCCAAGCAATACCTTAGTGAAATATTCATGGGGAACAATATTTGAGGCCCGGATCGTGTCGACTGGGCAAGGCACATACATAACCCTGAGCTGAAAACCCCCCCTTGTAATCAGGCAACAAGGGCAAGACTACATCTATTTGAAATAAAAGAAGAAATGGTTTAAACCAGGGGATTTATTAAATAAATATGAGAGAAAAAGATTAAACCAAGAAAAGAAAATCACACAAAATAAATAGGGAAATTAATCGTAATGCTGATGGACACACCTTGTTCTTTTTCACATAGTTGAAACATGGCGTGAAAACTCACTAATACTCTTCAAAAATATTGATACGTAATTTAAAATGCTCACTGCTCCTCGACACATCGCTATTACAATACCAGCAGCTTCCTTTCATCATAAACTATTCAACCAGGTCGCCCGTTTTACCAAGATTCAAGTATCCAAGGTACTGCACCATATATCACATCAGGCAGCTAACAATGCGAAAACGTTCGCACAACAATAAGCCGTGCCGGAGAACAAAAGGCAGATAAGAATAACGACAGATGAGACTGAGCACAGCCTCCATGGACCAATCAAAGCCAAGACAAGACCCAAAGAATACAATAGGTACGCCCATGCGCAAATATGAAACCAACATGGCGGGTACTCAAGCTGAGCATCAGCTATGAATAATAAATAAATATAACTCTGCGCTGAAAACCAAACAAGGCGCAGAATTTGAAAGACAAATACAACAGGTCAATCGGCATATCAACCTTTCCTCTCCCACACATTCGAACTTACATGCATACCACATTCACGCACACACAATGAGGGTATCGGGAAAATAAAACACGAACGGCCGTTCAGATTTCGTAGTCAAATATTTGCGTGCGGCGTGCAATTACACATAAGGTCAGAATTGGACATTACTTTATTCACATCACTGGCATGTTGCGCCTTGTACAACCTGGATTGGTATCTCCTGCGGTCGAGACAAGGGGCACATCACGAGGATCACGCAGTATTAAAGCACGCAGTGCACCAAATCATAACCACAGAGACCCTTTTTCAATTATAACAACAAGACCACAAATACATTCATTCAAAGCACATCGTATGACGGAGCGGAAAGATGTATGCCATCGACCGTAACATACGGGAATAAATCGTCACCAAATTTAAATATAAACCAACTATCACGTACCTGTGATTATCAATGGTAAAATCGAATAGCAGTTAGCGTGAAAGGTCCAGGCTTGAACACATTAAATGAATATTTAAAGCATAAAAAGGCCACACCAAACATAGCGGCAGCCATTGTTAGTATCTGCCCCACATAGAACAGCAGAAGAACTCCACAGAGTAAAAATTATCGCTCAGCAAAACGAACGACCTCACAGATAAAAACATAGCGTGTGCTGCTCCCTACTGGACGTCATTAGACTGACACACAAAACTGAAGGAAGCTATTTACATAATTAAATGTCAAATCGTGGAACATGCGATAAGCATGGTTCAGCGTTGAGGTCGAGAGTTCGCTACTGGCAAATGTCCATCATTTAAGTATAAAAATACCGAAAACTGAAGTCACAACAGTTTTTCCGAGGGCCGAGGAATACAACAGTGAGGCGTTCTATGTGTTTGGTGCTGCAAGAAAGATTCCAATGTGTAAGTCCTGTAATGTTCGCATTATGTGGAAACGAAAAGACACGTGCGATAACACCGCAGAGAATAAGAAACACACAAAAAAGACGAATGAAGCAAATAAGCGACAAAAATATTCGACGATATTTTACACATCGCAAGGAAGTTGAAAAGTGACAGGCAGCATTCCGGTAGAAGTACTCGTAAAATACGATGGTATTAGTAGTAATAATGTTATTGTTTTTGTCCTCGGAGGCGCCGAGATGCCGAAATGTTGTCCCGTATTAGACGGGGCTGACGTATTTGAGCACCTTCAAATACCACCGGACTGAAGAGCGCCTTAACCGTCTGGTCGGGTAGCACCAGCCTATCCACGAACATCTTCCAGGGCTATATGGCAGTGAAAGCACATCTAAAGACATTATTAGTGAAGTTTTAGGAGCTTTGAGAGAAGACCACGGCCGACCCCGTGGTGTATGGGTACCGTGCTTGCTTCTTACCCGGAGGACCCGGGTTCGATTCCCGGCCAGGTCAGGGATTTTTACCTAGACCTGAGGGACGGTTTATGGTCCACTCAGCCTACGTGATTAGAATTGAGGAGCTATCTGACGGTGAGATAGCGGCCCCGGTCTAGAAACTCAAGGATAACGGCCGAGAGGATTCGTCGTGTTGACCACACGACACCTCGTAATCTGCAGGCCTTCGGGCTGAGCAGCGGTCGCTTGGTAGGCCAAGGCCGTTCACGGTCTGTAGTGCTATGGGGTTCGGGTTGGGTTTGATAGAAGGCCACAGTGAATCCGCATCCATGTGTTCGCAAGCATGGTTTTCGTCGTCTAATGTGGTCAAGCTTCTCTGCTTACACAAAGATACTTTCTGATTGTCGCACATCTCTGCATCCTGATAGCGTTAGCTTGTGCTTTGTAGACGAGTAACTCAAAATGGAAAAATATGTAGGCTATGTATAAATTCATATAATTTCATTTCGAGGTATCAGTGGTTTATATACCAGTATTTATTTCTATAACATTTTGTATATTTAGTTCTAAGACTTAATCACAATTTAATACATTACAAGAGTTCACTCTAAAACTCCTAATCACAAAATCAGTTAGTTTTACCCCATACTACAAGGAAGGAAGGTACCACAAGGAACACAGATCACTATGACAACTTATTTCAAGAAATACCCACAGAAATAGGTCAGTTTTGACACCGAAATCAACAGATATATTTCACCAAAAATACGGCCCATAGTCATCTAAGTCATCTATATCTATCTGTATCTATCTATCTATCTATCTATCTATCTATCTATCTATCTATCTATGTATATATATAAGCAGGTCGGTCTGGAGCGATCTATATGTAAATTGCCGCGAATTTATGAGGCACTTCCAGAAATCTCAGAAATGAGAAACTTTGTACCGGAGAAGCTGGCGACCCCAGGACCCCTAGAAAAATCGAAAATTCTCAAAATTCCCCGAAGGGAGCACGCTGGAGGCCTTCAAATTTTGGGCTTAGCGAAGAACGCAGTCGTATAACTTATCTAAAGCGACAACCTATAGGTTTCGTCGTCTTAAAAAAATTTTTGGATTTCCTAAATTTCCCCTTCCCTCCAAATCAAGGTGGCGGCACCATATGCCAGACGAGCTAGAAAATTGAAATTTGGTGAAATTATAGCTCTGAGCCTGTAACCGATGTAAAAAATCCAAGATGTTCATATTTTTCACGTTTTACCACCCAAAATATCGAAATATGGACGCAACTTTAATGACTGTTCAGACATTCTTTTGAGCTATTTGGTGGCTAAACGTTAAGTCGTATCACAAAACGGATGGCACAGTTCCGGCTCAATTTTCAGTGATCAGCAACTTTGGTCCTGAGACTTTTACGTTACTTATACGTTAGAATGGACTGTATTTCCGGATTGTTCGTAATCATCAAGTTTGGTGCACACATTGGCACAATTGAAAGCCATATGTGGACCAAATTTCATGATACTAGCTTATATATAAGTAGGCCAAAATTAATATAGAGTGTTAAAAATGTACCCATATTTCACCCAATTCAAATTTTCGAACTCCATTTAACCCATAAATATTGGAGATACGAGAAAATGTTTTAGAACCAAACATGTAGAAGGGTAAAAGGGGCGTCTGAAGCCGCGAACCGTTTGTTAATATGATGTACCGTTTAGGAGTGGTGAACCTCGAAGTGGACATCTGCACTTTTAAACTTGCTCATGCTTATCTGTCATCTATATATATAAATAAAAGCAAGTCGGTCTGGAGCGATCTATATGTAAAGGAACAAAAAATAAAATTAGACGCGAATTAATGAAGCACTTCCAGAAAACTCAGAAATTTGAACTTGGTACCGAAAAAGCTGATTACCCGAGGACCCATAGAAAACTCTAAAATCCATAAAATTCCCCGAAGAGGGCACGCTCGGGCTTCAAATATTGGGATCATCATAAGAACGCACTCGTATAATTTATCCGAAGCGACATCCTATAGGTTTCGTGGGCTAACAACAATTTCATGGATTTCCTAAATTGTATCCCCCTTCCCGCAAATCAAGATGTCGGCACTATCTGCCAGACGAGCTAGAAAATTGAAATTTGACAAAATTATAGCTTCTGGCCTGTAACCGACGGCAAAATTCCAAGATGTTCTAATTGTTCACGTTTTATCCCCCAAAATATCGAAGTATGGACCCAATTTTAATGACTGTGCAGATATTACTTTTGAGCTATTTGTTAGCTGAACGATAAGTCGTATCCAAAACGGATGGCACGAACTCTGCTCAATTTGGAGTGATCTACAACTTTGGCCCTATGATCTGTTTTCGTATCCCTCTCCCTTATACATTAGATTTGGCTGTATTTTTGGATTGTTCGTGAATACGGTTATTTTTGCAATATATTTCACTGTTTGACACACTTATAAGAAATATAGTGTCATCAAGTTTGGTGCGCACATTGGCACGATTGAAGGCCACGTGTGAACCAAATTTCATGTTTCTAGCTTATACATCAGTATACAAAAAATGTAAAGCGTAAAAATTTACCCAAATTTCACCCTATTCAAATTTTCGGACTCAATTTCAACCATAAATGTGGGAGGTAGGAGAAAATGTTATAGAACCAAACATATTGTTTCTAAATCACTGAATTCACTGCGGGTTTATACGAAATCGAGACCATGATTTTCCACTCCCACAAAATATACACAACCAAACTTAATTGAAATCTGCCTGCCTTAATGGAAATAAATTTCTAAACCTTTTTTCCTCATTGGTCGTTTACCAGTAAGGTTAGTCTTGTATACAATGTGGGAGAGTTAATTCACTATTTATGTCCCAAATAAACCCCCAGTCCATTCCGGGAATTTGAAATGCCATGAACCTCGAAACATACCTTGGATAGGTAGATGCTAAATATGAAGTTTGGTTGACGTATCTAGAAAATTAAGGATACGAGTAACACAATGAGCATCGCGTCTAATAACGCTCAGATTCAGTCAGATTTCGTTCATAACAAGGCTGAAGAGGAAGAATGGACAATCGTGAAGGAGAAGATCAGTAGGTCAGCTTAAAATAATTTAGGAAGAAAGTTAGGATCAAATAAGAATCAGAGATATTCGACCTGATTGATGAACAAGAACACAAAAACTGAGGAGGGAAGAAAAGAATGCAAGCGATTAAAGAACGAAGAAGATATGAAGTGCAGGACAGCTAAGGAAGAATGAGCTCAACTCGTAACCACTTCTGGGGAAATAGGACAGGGCACAAAGATGCGGGAATTCAATAACTGTATCAAGCAGAAGAAGAAACTGTTGATGCTGGTGAAATGGGAGACCCAGTTTTTAGGTCAGAACTGGACAGAACTCTGCGAGATGTAAATAGGAATAAGGCACCTGGAACTGATGACATCCTCTGTCATAGGAGAAGGTGGAGATGTATGATACAGGGGAAGTGCCACCCGATTTTATACAGAATAATGTTATACCAGGTGCTTACAAGTGTTAAAACTACCGCAACATTAGTTCAGTATGCCACGCCTGCAAAATTTTAAAACGTATTATTTTCAGAAGAATGGAAAGACAAGTTGAACCTGAGTTGGCAGAAGATCAGTTTGGCTTCAAAAGAGATGTAGGAACACCTGAAGCAATCCAGACTTTAAGTCTGATCTTACAGGACCGAATTAAGGAAGACAATTCCACGTACAAATCATTAGCAGATCTAGAAAAAGAAAACGATAATGTCGATTGGACCAAGCTACTCGATATTCTGAAGCTGATCGCGTTGAGATACCAAGAAAGATTCTACGATCTGTAGAAAAAGCAGTCTGTACTGATAGGAATCGTAGGCTGTGAATAACATAAGCAGCAGTCCAGAAAAGTGTCAGTTTGTCCCCTATCCTGGCCAATGTTTACATATAACAGGCAATGAAGGAAACAGAAGAGGAATTCGGGAAATAAATCGCTATCCAAGTAGAGGAAATCGAAACTCAAGGTTTGCCGATGATATTTTATCTGAAGCTGGAGAAATCTGGAGAAATTGCTGAATAGAATGAACAGAGTCTTGGAGGAGTACGAGATGAGAATGGAGCGCAAGCATGATATGCAGGGAACATTAGATTAGGAAAGGAGTTAGTAAATAGCAGACTTCTAACAATAATATAGGAATTATTGTATGACAGTGAAACAAGAAAAAGAATAGAAGGTTTCGAAATGTGGTGCTATAGAAGATGAGTTGGATAGATTGAATCAAGAATGAAAGGATACTGAATCGGATTGCTGAGAGGAGGGCGATTTGTCAAATTTTGATAAGAAGAAGAAGAAGCAGAACGATAGGACATATCTTAAGACTCGCACGATTTGTTCAGTTGGTTTTGAGGTAAATATACGTGGTAAAAATGGCAGCGGTAATCAAAGGTTTTTCGTGGAATATTCGCTACTAAATTACACTTGCACCTCTTCCTGTCAATAAATCAAACTTCACAGAGAAAGACGCTCGAGAACTCGTTAACAAAAGCCACAAAGTTGTAAATTTAGGGAAGAATGCCGACACTGTGTGTTCAGCTCACGGGAGGCCTACACAGTTTAACTAATGTTAAACTAATTATTACCTTAGTATGGAATAAATGTAACTTTTCTAGTCACAAAATGAAAGAGTTTTGTTAAAATCTGCTCTTTATTCATAGTTTCTTGTTACAGGCTCGCACATTGAGTTTTTTTGCGTGGTAAACCTCCGCTCGGTTATCAGAATATGACGTCGAAGATTCTCAGAGGTCATCCAGTCGGCCAGCGAGCTGGCAGCATTGAGCATGCGGGGCTTTCTTAACACTCAAGTCAATGAAATAAATAGCAAGCCAGAGCTAAAGATACCACTACCAGAACTCGTAAGGATGTCGCTTCTCTTGGTGAGTGTTTGTTTATTTCTCTGTAGCTGATAACAAGGTGTCAAGGGAGAAGTGATTTCAGTCTTGGATTGGAAATTTAATACTACTACTAATAATAATAACAACCCGCCTCTTAGTCTTGATCGTTAAGGCTTTGAGGTATAAACGCTGTGACACCGCGGTTATTCGGTTCGAGTCCCATTGCTCGAATGTTGGCTGGCAGGGTAGAGGTGTTGGCGGGATGCAATTTCTAATCACTAGATTACATGTTCAATGCCTGGATTAAATTGTAAACGTCTCCGCAGTGCTCATACGGAGTGAGGCCATATGACGCTGTTGCCTTTGTTTCGACCATAAGCAGCCACCTTGGTGCTATTTAACAGGAGAAGGCTATGTGCCGGCACCAGGTTCCACCCTCTCCTTTCTTACTATCATATGTCAGGTAATTCATTTCATCTCATTAACGTCTCTGATAAGTTTGACGTCAGAGGATATCCGGTCAAAAGAAAAAAGAACCCGCCACGACAGGTTCATCTCACCTCATACCCGACCTCGTAGTGAAACGGGACAAGTGTTGGACAAATAATAATAATAATAATAATAATAATAATAATAATAATAATAATAATCCAAGTAAATGTCTTGGAAAGAATCGCCAGCAGAACTGGCTTAAGAATTTCTGCAGAAAAAACAAAATTTTTAACAAATATTTGGGATGCACCAAAATTTCTGAAAACACATATTGGCCAAATAGAGAGGGTAAAAAATTCTAATATCTAGGGGAAATAATCCATGAAAATGGTTTAGAAAAATCTGCAGTAGAGGAGAGGGTACATAAAATGGAGAGAGCTTATGGTGTCACAAAAGATATCTACAATAAAAGATGCCTATCCAAAAATGCCAAAATAAGGCATTACAACACTGTAGTGAAGCCAGAATGCCTATATGCAAGCGAATGTCTGGCATTAAACTAGAATTTAGATAAACTAGAAATACTAGAAAGGCGAATCATAAGGAAAATATTAGGCCCACAAAACACAGCAGAAGGTTGGAAATTACGAAGTAATGCTGAAATATATTAAAAAAATAGAAAATATATCAGATGTAATGAGGAAAAGGAGACTTATGTTTTTTGACATTTATATCGAATGCAGGATAGTAGATTAACCAGTAAGATATTCAGATATTTGTGGGGTAAGGAATCATCGACAAGCTGGGTCAATGAAGTAAGAATGGATTTAGAAAAAAACAATATAACAACGGAAGAAATAAATAATAGAGAAGGCTTTCGGGAAAAAGTATTGAAAATAGAAGGATTCCAAGGTAGGAAAGTAAAAAAGACTGGTTCAAAGTGGTCTGAAGACAGAAAGAAGAAACATAGTGAACAGATGAAAGCGTACTGGAAGAAAAGGAAAGAACAAAGAAGAAGGAATTGAAATTGGCACGTGGTCCTCTGGTGGCCCATTCGAAAAAATAATAATAATAATAATAATAATAATAATAATAATAATAATAATAATAATAATAATAATAATAATAATGGCGAATAACCTCCGAACACGCATGGTGCAGGTCTTATAGGCGACCTGCATGTCTCTGGGGATGCGGCTCCTTCTTCAGAAGGCATGACAAATACACGGCCCCCGATTAAGAAAATAAGGTTTAAATCTGGATAGGGCAGCTAATCAAACCCGATACCCGTTGTACCAAATCATTTCGCCACGGAGCTGGGTAATTTAAGTATGGAATATCTCTATAGATTAATGGAATTTTCATAGAATTTCGGTGGGATATTTTATGGTTGTTGAATGTTCAAAGGGAAAGTGATATAACACAAGAGTGCGCTGTCAGTGGTGGAGATAAGTCGGAGGAGAGCAAAGAGATGCTCTCAGCAGGCACCAAGCTATACAGTAAAGTGCGGTCTCTTCACATGAGCAATAGAGGGACAATTTGTTATTAAGAGTACATAATTCTGTGCTTGCAGAAATTGTCAATTCTACTTTCATCCTCCCGTCCCTTTGGACGCTCAGTCTACCGGAATAAATAGCATCACACTGGATAGAGTCCTAGTGCCGTATCCGTCATCGAACGTTGGCGATTTTAGTTTTGTTGTTGGCTGAACCACAGTCGCAGGTTCCCCAGTCAAGACGTGCGGGCTCTCCCAGGACCCCTCTTCTCTCGATGTTCCCTTGTATATTTATTTGGAGTAGGGCGCCTCATGATATGACCAGCTTCATGACCTTAGCAGCCCAGCGCAGTTTTACACCTCCTGGTCAATACAGTAGACCCACATTTCAATTGCTCCTAATCTTTCATCATAGTCCAGGACTCTACTCCATACACACAGCCCCGCGCTATCCTAAGACGAAACTGCGGCGCTCGTTGACGGCGATATTCTCAGTATCGGAGCTCCGTTGACCCACAGGGCCTTGCTCACAATAATGTATTGGGTCTTCTTTAAGTTCAGGTGTAGACCAAGGTTTTCACATGTCTCCACAACTTTCACGAAGATCTGATGCAAGTCATCAGTCTGTTTCCACAGCATTCTTTCCTCAAAGAATATGCGTATAAAGTGTCTAAGATGACGCTTAGGTCATTCAGGCAAAACACATGAAACTCTATCCCTGACAATTTCCTTGTATAGAGTTAAGTGTGGTGATGTATTGCTAATCAAAATAATGTTGAAAATGTTCGTCTCCTTACTCACAAGTCTTCCCAGCACGAAGTTTCCAACGTAACACTGCTCTTTGTCGGACGCCACCCAGAGCAAATTGCGCTGTTCTCATCTGGATCTTTTCATGTTGTTCTTGAGTCAAATAATCTGTCGAGTCTCTCGTACGCTGAACGGGTCTTGCCAGTGACTTATACGCCTCTGTCTTACATTCTTACTACAACTCCTAAATACACCCATAACCATATGAAGAGATCTGTAAAGATCACCTAGGTACTTGCAGTGATCCCCATGTGCTGCTTTCACAGCATCGAGGCAGTAATTAACATGCAAGAAAACAGTAACATTGCCTTGCGGGATCCACTCTTAATCAGAGTATAACCCGACAGCGTTCCACCTATTCTAAGACATTGAGTTTGCTTTCTGGAAATGTCGCCACATATTCAGTTACACCTTGTCCGGTCCAAAGGCCGTCTCTTCCTTGTTCTGCTCTCTCGATAGACTTTGATTAGGTCAATACCGATGCAGTCCATTTGGCCTCCTGAGTATAAAATATCTGCCATATCTTGCTTGAACCCTTCCTTAGTGGAATGACTTTTCCTAAACACAAATTTCCTTCTATCAGAGCAGTTTGAAACATTGTGTGCAATGTAACAAGAAGGAATGCTTTCCTTATCTTACGTGCATCACATGTCAAGCTATCTGGACTATAACTATCCCCTTTATATGTTTGTCACTTAGTCACTTGTAAACTGGGTATACTATAGAAACTCTGAGCTAATTTCGTATAGCTCCTTCACGCAAACAGTGAAGTACAGTAAATGGGGAGGTGCTCCAAGGTAAATAAGTAGTTATGCCCAATTATGACACATTTAGAGAGGTGTATGGTGGAATCCTACAGGAAAACTTGTAGGCATTGCCGGCATTTACGTTCACTGCTTCGATATTGCGGCCTCGTGAAGTTGACTATGCTGTTACCTGTGTGAAGTGCCTTAAACCGTCAGATATTCTAGTAGTTTGACTTCCGTGACAATATGTCCCTAGCATCGATTTTGGACTGCTCCCTGGCGTTAAAAGCACTTTATCAGCCTGGGAGAGAAGTCGTATTTTGAAGTTGAGTAACCTATCGGCAGTAAGTTATTCTTTTAATCATTCAGAAGTTATCAAAACTGTGATCAATTCTGTACCGGGCGGTACACCTCCACGCCGCTAATTCAAACATTGCGCCAGTTGAAACTCCTCTACTGGAGGAAGCCTGAACTTTAACAACCACATTAATTCTAAGATTTCTCAGAAGATGTCCCTACTGTAAATTTAGAAGTGTTCTGAACTAGGTCAGTTTCGATTCGTTTTTGTTTTCTCTGTAGCAAGAAGTGTGAACATTCTCTTCTAGATGGCACCACTTAAGAACTACAATTGTGCACCCTAGTGCGAAGTGAAGGAACTTTTCTTTTGAAGAAATTTTGTAGTCATAAGTTTGTTCTTTGTTAAATTTCTTTCTGTCATTGTTTGTGTTGGCAATGTTAATCCGTTCGTTCCGCCGGTTTTGAAATTAGCCAATCCCGAATTTCTTAAATTAATTTTCGACCAATCGGGGCTTTCTTTCCCAACCTGCTCTGTAACTGTGTTCGGTAACCAATACAACTTTGTGGGCGGGTTGTAATCATTCATGAAACGTCTCGAATCTTCCACGAGGATATATAAACTGCTGATTTTCTGGTCTCGTTGCCACTTCAGTAACATCTATCCTAGTGTGATTATGTAGCAGGGGGCGGGAAGCGCCTCTTTCTTCGGGTAGCCGTTCATCCATAAGGTAATGGCCTTTTAATAACTTCTTTTCTTGCTAGCTCAGCAGTTTAACCCTCGGGGCAGGTTCGAAACTTTTATCATGTAACCTTCCTTTAAAATGTAAAAGACACTTGATATAAATTCTGTCTCTTTAACTACAAATTGGGATAGAGAGTGCCTAACCCTCTCGAGCTCCCACTCATATTGTTTTGAGGTGACTACATTTTTATAACAGTTTCCCAGCTCTTCGTAATGAAATAAAGTTTTATTTCGTGTCACCTCCGTAGTATGGGATTAGCCCTTGCATAAGCGGCCTAGGGCCAAATTAGGTTTTAATAAAGTGTATTAGGAGTGCTGAGTACGCCTCCACTCAAGTTGGTATTTTGGGGCCATGTCATTGTCCTGTTTCTTTACTGAATAGGCCTCAGTAGGTTGGGTATTTTTACCCCTGTTTTTATGTGTCCGGAGGACAGCTTGAAGGTGGAGTTTGGTGTGGCCGTTGATGGGCTTGAACTTTGAGAGCGGGTTGCTCTTTCTTAAATTTGGTTTCTGTGTGCCTCGAGCAGGCTTTACTGGGTAATTGGGAGCAAGTGCTCCTGGGCATGATTGGGGTTTTCCGCCCCTTTGTCAAACCTTGTATTTGGGTAAAGTTGGGCTAATTGCTCAAGAATTGTGAGCCTGGGGCTCGAAGCCCAAATCCTGTAGCAAACTGTAATTGTACATTCTTAATTGGTAGATATGCTACTGAATACCTGTTATACTTGTTATTTCTTGATCTTGAAAAGAAAATATAACCTTGTTAAATTTAAATTAACTTTAATTTCGTAAGTTGAGACCTATTCATCCCAGCACTTTCTTTCACCTCTAACTACCACGGAAATCTCCGTAACAAATTCAATCAGCCCATCAAATTATATAATATTAAATTGATTATTCACTCAAAATGTATGAAAGTAAATCCTTCAGGAAACATCGGCTAATACTATATTTAAATGTGTCTGGTACTGATTGACTTGTGTGTGTAATAAGGGAGAGGAGACGGGGGAGCAGGTATTTAACAAGGTATTGCAGAAATGTAATTATGTGAAAATTATGCGTGTGAAACTCGGGAGGATTTAGAAATTTTAGTAAGCTTGTAACAGTTAGTGTGTCCGCATTTCCCTAAAATTCATGAAGGTCCCATCCTCTGTTGTTTGGTTCCACTAATACCGAGAGGATAACCAGGTATAACTAATTATGTAATACACCCCTTCTGCTTTAAGGGTCTGTGTAACGTACTTTACAGCCCCGACAACGGGCGTATTGTAAAATCATTGTGAACTAAAATTGGAGGTTCAAGCCCCGTCTAATGTAAAACTAGGAGCAACTGCTCCTACCGATTCTGAGTACCTTTTTTAAACCCAAATGTTAAGTGAACTTCTCGATTCGAGACCCGACCTAGGTAATGTGCTTTGGAAGCTACGGCTTCTTTTTGTGAATTATGTCTTTCCAATTTGTAAAGGCAAGCCTGCGGGTCATCAGACTGTGATAGACGCAGATATGTTGTAAAGTATCAGAGATTTCGAGCTCCTCATTCTACATTTCAACTTGATGGTTGAACCATGCTTATCGCATGTTCCACGATTTGACATTTAATTATGTAAATAGCTTCCTTCAGTTTTGTGTGTCAGTCTAATGACGTCCAGTAGGGAGCAGCACACGCTATGTTTTTATCTGTGAGGTCGTTCGTTTTGCTGAGCGATAATTTTTACTCTGTGGAGTTCTTTTGCTGTTCTATGTGGGGCAGATACTAACAATGGCTGCCGCTATGTTTGGTGTGGCATTTTTATGCCTCAAATATTCATTTAATGTGTTCAAGCCTGGACCTTTCACGCTAACTGCTATTTGATTTTACCATTGATAATCACAGGTACGTGATAGTTGGTTTATATTTAAATTTGGTGACGATTTATTCCCGTATGTTACGGTCGATGGCATACATCCTTCCGCTCCGTCATCCGATTTGCTTTGAATGAATGTATTTGTGGTCTTGTTGTTATGATTGAAAAAGGGTCTCTGTGGTTATGATTTGGTGCGCTGCGTGCTTTAATACTGCGTGATCCTCATGATGTGCCCCTTGTCTCGACCGCAGGAGAGACCAATCCAGGTTGTACAAGGCGCAACATGCCAGTGATGTGAATAAAGTAATGTCCAATTCTGACCTTATGTGTAATTGCACGCCGCACGCAAACATTTGAGTAATTGAGACCCACTGATAATGACCGTGGAGTCATAATTTATGGTTTGTATTTGACCACGAAATCTGAACGGCCGTTCGTGTTTTATTTTCCCGATACCCTCATTGTGTGTGCGTGAATGTGGTATGCATGTGAGTTCGAATGTGTGGGAGAGGAAAGGTTGATATGCCGGTTGACCTGTCGTATTTGTCTTTCAAATTCTGCGCCTTGTTTGGTTTTCAGCGCAGAGCTATATTTATTTATTATCCATGGCTGATGCTCAGCTTGAGTACCCGCCATGTTGGTTTCATATTTGCGCATGGGCGTACCTATTGTATTCTTTGGGTCTTGTCTTGGCTTTGATTGGTCCATGGAGGCTGTGCCCAGTCTCATCTGTCGTTATTCTTATCTGCCTTTTGTTCCCCGGCACGGCTTATTGTTATGCGAACTTTTCGCATTGTTAGTTGCCTAATGAATACATGATGCAGTGCCTTGGATATTTGAATCTTGGTAAAACGGGCGACCTAGTTGAATAGTTTATGATGAAAGGAAGCTGCTGGTATTGTAATAGCGATGTGTCGAGGAGCAGTGAGCATTTTAAATTACGTATCATTTTTTTTTAGAGTATTAGTGAGTTTTCACGCCATGTTTCAACTATGTGAGAAAGAATAAGGTATGTCCATCAGTATTACGATGAATTTCCCTATTTATTTTGTGTGATTTTCTTTTCTTGCTTTAATTTTTCTCTCATATTTATTTAATAAATCCCCTGGTTTAAACCATTTCTTCTTTTATTTCAATTAGATGTAGTCTTGCCCTTGTTGCCTGATTACAAGGGGGGGTTTTCAGCTCAGGGTTATGTATGCGCCTTGCCCAGTCGACACGATCCGGGCCTCAAATATTGTTCCCCGTGAATATTTCACTAAGTTATTGCTTGAATCGCTGATTTATGAAGTGATAGATGGGGAGGGTGTGGCTCAGTAAATGGTAGCAGAGCGTGCTCGACTGGGATACCTCCTCTGAAAGGAAAGCGGACGAGGTAGAGCTGGAAACCCATTCGAAGTCAGTTCTGGTCGCTTTAATTTAATCTCATGATTCAGTTAGTCTCTGTCCCTAATTTTAAGTGTGATCTATAATTTATGTCCATTGTTGAATTCAAATCCATTGTTGTTATATTGTGTATGTGTCTCGTGTTCAAACCTTTGAAACTTGGGTTGCGATATGGATAATCAGAAGGCTGTAGAAATAAATAATCGTAACGATAGTATTACTAGCGACATGCCTAACCCGGAAAGCGAAATGGAGCAAGGGACGAATGAAGTCCATGTTTCGTCCGCGGGAAGCAACCGCTGTAATTCATGCCCTGACGATAACAATGTCATTACCTTTCGTAATCGTATTCCTGACGAAAATCGTAAGCGATTAACTTCCCCATCTCCTAGGCCCAGTTCCGACCGGCATGCTGAAGTGAACCCCGTGTTTGAAATTGTGAGAAAATGGAGGTTAAATTTCTCTGGTGAAGGGAAAACATCCAGTGTAATTGAATTTTTGGAGCGAGTTGAGGACATAGCTGAGTGTAGCTCGTTACCTCTCGATTTGTTTGTGCCCGTCATCCCGGGAATGCTTGAAGGGCCGGCTCTAAAATGGTATAGGCTTATTAAAGGGAGTATCATAACGTGGAGTGAATTCGCCAGCCGCATAAAGGAGCGATTCGGGGTATCTGATATGGACTACTGTCTGAAGCAGGAAATCTTCCGTAGAACGCAAGGAGTAGGTGAAAGCATCGACGACTATGCCACTGGGATTTTGACGTTATTTAACCGCATGAATGTTAAGGTGCCCGAAGACGAGATTTTCGACCAATTCTATAGAAATCTTGCCCCCGACTACAAGCTACACATTAAACGGTCTCTAGTTCAGACCGTCGACGACGTCATCAACCTGGGTCGCGAATTCGAGGGGGTAGTCAGCCAAAACAAACAATACCGTCCGCCTCCCATCCCATCCGAGTGCTCTTTTCCTGACGTCGCTTGTCGTACGCCCATCAAATCTGTTAGTTTTGGTACCTCCCCTCCTCCGTCTCGTCTCGTCCGTAGCCCCGAACGCAGGCCCAGCCCTCAAACTCCGCCCCCGCTTTATGTCAATGCAACCCAACCATCCAACACAGCTCCTGTAAAGGGTGGTAGAGTCAAGTCATGTTGGAATTGTGGTAAATTAGGCCACGTCTCAAAGAACTGTTGGTCCAGGCCTCCTGCAAAGTGTTCTCAGTGTGGTCTTGTTGGTGTCACAGCGCGCGTATGTCCTCGTTGTAACCCTCAGCAGGGAAACTAGAGGCGCGCCGGCGTGATGGCCCGCCGTTGGCGCCTAAGGTCGGTCTCAATAAAAGGATCTGGGGCCTTCCGTCATCTACCCCATGGGCCAAAGTTTATATTGGGTCTCGTGTATTGTATGGCTTGTTGGATACCGGCTCATGTATTTCTCTTGTAGACAAATCCCTAGTGCTTTCTATGAAATTAGAGTATCTTCCTGAAAGTGAGAACCCGAGAAAGTACGTGTCTGTCGATGGTCGTGAGGTGTGTCCCGTTGGTAGAACCAAGTGCCATATCAAGATACATGGTTTGTCGTGGGATTGGACGTTTCATGTTGTGCCCAACCTGTCCGCGCCGATCATACTAGGCACCGATTTTATGTTGGCTACCGGCTTGTCCCTCGATTTCATTAATCGATCCTTTGCCTTTCGCTTTAAATCTGATGTCAGTTACCCCTTTGAGACACCATTTCAGCGTCCCACTGTGTTCGCTCTGACGGAACCTCCTCTTATCAATGCCTCATGTGAGCTCAGCGAAAACCAAAATCTCATGTTGAACTGCCTGTTAGAGGAGTTTTCCGACGTCTTGACCGATAAGCTTGGGTGTGCTAAGAATTTTTCATACTGCATCGAACTCAAAGATGACACTCCTGTGAGGTCCCCTCCGTTCAGTTGTTCGCCCCCGAAGTTGTCCGCTATGAGGGAATATGTCAACGACCTGCTAGATAAGAAGGTCATCAGTCACTCCAAGTCCCCTTTTAGTAGTCCCGCCTTCCTAATCCCTAAAAAGGACGGCAAACTGAGATTCGTGATAGACTACATAAAGGTCAACAAGAACATTGTCTTCGACAGCTTCCCATTACCCACCATCGAAAGTGCCTTCCAGCATTTTCATGGCGCCAAGTACTTCACTGTATTTGACTTCAATTCCGCATATTATCAGATCCCCTTGGACCTTAAAAGTCGCCCCTGTACTGCCTTCGCCACTCCGTTTGGATTGTTCGAATTCAATAAAGTCCCGATGGGCATTTCTGTGGGAGGACAAGCGCTTAGCCGCGTGATGGACTCAATTTTCGGTGACCTCAAATTTTCCTGTGTATTTAATTTTTTGGACGATCTTCTGATCTTTTCGCACAGCTTTGACGAGCACCTGGCCCATCTTCGCGAAGTTCTCAGTCGGTTGCGCAAGCACGGCTTCACGATCAACCCAAAGAAGGTCTCTCTTTGTACCAAACGGCTAAATTTTCTAGGCCACGTTGTATCTGACTCTGGAATCGCTGTAAACCCTGATCGGGTTAAGTGCATCAAAGATTTTCCCCCGCCCAAAAACGTTCGCGGTGTGCGAAGATTTCTTGGTATGGTAGGATTTTACAGCCGGTTCATCAAAAATTTCTCTCAGATTTCGGCCCCTTTAAACCTGCTGAAAAGGAAAGGTTGTCGCTTTGTCTGGAGCCATGATCAAACCCAGGCCTTCGAACGATTGAAACAGGCACTCTGTGAAGCCCCTGTATTACATAGTCCGGATTTTTCCCGCGATTTCATCTTGCAATGCGACTCCAGCGAGCTCGCTGTGTCCGCGGTGCTCAATCAAGCCGATGAGCAGGGTAAGCTAGTCCCCGTCGCGTACTTCAGTAAACTACTACATGGAGCTGAACTGAGGTATTCCATTTACGAAAAAGAATGCCTAGCAGTAGTTTTGGGTGTCGAAAAGTTTCGCTCGTATCTTTAGCACCGCCATTTTTACATCCACACGGACAATCAAGCTCTCTCGTGGATGAGCGCTAGTGTGAAAAGACTTGGTCGAACCGCCAGATGGATTCTCCGATTATCTGCGTACAAATTTACTGTCGTACATGTCCGTAGAAAGGACAATGTTGTAGCCGACTGCTTGTCGCGCATGTTCGAGGGAGTGAAGGAGAGTGCGGTCGAACCTGAGGAAGACCGTGTCCCAACCGAAGAAGATAACACCATTAGTATTTTGCAAAATTTCCCATGGTCCTTCACGGATATCTCCGAACACCAGAAGGACGACTCCGAGTGTCGCGAGTTGTTGAAACGAATCGCGGATGGCTCTCTTGAAGACGAGTCGTATAGTGTTAAGAGTGGATTGTTGTCCCGTCGATGTCGGAAAAGTGGTAGTGACAGAATTTACGTACCCTTGAAATTGAGGCCCATGCTACTTCAGTTTTATCACGACTCTTATCTGGGCGCTCATTTAGGTCAATATAAAACTTTAAATCGAATCTCTCGCGACTACTTCTGGCCTAACTTGAAAAGTGATGTTTTGGAGTATGTAAGAAGTTGCGATGTTTGCCAGAGGGCTAAACCCGCGCAGTCTTCTCTCGTTGGACCCCATTCTGCTGACATAGCGACATGCCCCGGAGAAAGGTTATTCATTGACTATTTTGGCCCCCTCACCAAGTCCAAGAGTGGCAACGTTGGGATCTTGTCCGTCGTTGATGCATTTTCAAAATTTGTTTGGCTATTTCCCGTGCGCAAGATAAATTCGAACAACGTTGTGTATTTCTTATCCCGGCACATTTTTGGAATTTACGGACCCCCTAAGACGATAGTGACCGACAATGCGTCCACCTTTAACTGTCGTAAGCTCCGACACTTATGCTTTGGGTGGGGAATAAAGCATGTGTTTTTAAGCCCTCACTATCCCAAACCCTCGCACGTTGAAAGGTTCCATCGAAATCTCAAAGCTTGCTTGACGGCATTTCACAACGCTGACCAGCGCAGCTGGGACTGTAATCTTGATTTCTTTGTTTTAGCATTCAACAGCAGTGTACATGAGTCGCACCGGCAAGCCCCGGCTGCTCTATTTCTAGGCAGGGATCTTGTCGACCCACTGCAGTTGAAGTGGAATATCGGGTATCTGTCCAAACCGTCCAGGACGATGGACGTAGAGGCCAAATGGAAGGAAGCAGTGACTCAGTTAACCAGGGCTCGAGACCGTGTGGCTGAGAGGTACAATCGGAACAGAAAGAGAGTAAAGCTTGAAGTTGGAGACTTGGTCGTAGTGAAAGTTTTTCCATTGAGCTCAACGGCAAATCAAGTCACGGCCAAATTATGTTATAAATGGTCTCAGCCTAAAAAGGTAACCAGATTCCTGGGACCTGTGACAGTAGAACTGGAAGACGTAGTAAGTAAGAGGGTGAGCAAAGCTCACGTCTCGATGGTAAAGGCTTACCATCAAAGAAGCCAGTAAACCTCGTATATTTCCATATCTTACGTATCTGTAGTGGTGTATATTAACCTTGTCCTTAATGAATTCCCAGTTTTCTAACATGCCTTTTCTTTCAGGTAAAAATTCGTGTTTCATGAATGAGAACGGAAATGAAAGAAAGGAAAGAAAGGAAATAGAAAAAAAAGGGAAGTGGTTCGAATTGCTGGAGTTGAACTGAATTCACATCCAGATCCCTGAGTGCATGGAAATATTATACCCAACCGCCTTGACTTTTGAATGCCTAGATTTCAACCTGAGTGCGCGAATGAAACAGTGTAATAATGGACTGATGTAAATCAGCGTTGCACGTGACAAGCTAATACAGACCTCCCATGAGGCAGACTTTCTCATTTAAAATGTATAATGTGGTGACTGTTCTTGTAAATTTCATGTGTCTGTAAATAATTGTAGATATAAGTAGTTCATAAGTACCTAGGTTAAGTGGGCGCGCGCTCGTAGTTTTAAGTTATGGACCTCTTTTAAAATGCGTCCACTCGTCTGATCAACGAGTTTCGGAGCATTTTAAAAGGCGGTGCCGCTGGATATTTGAACCATGCTTATCGCATGTTCCACGATTTGACATTTAATTATGTAAATAGCTTCCTTCAGTTTTGTGTGTCAGTCTAATGACGTCCAGTAGGGAGCAGCACACGCTATGTTTTTATCTGTGAGGTCGTTCGTTTTGCTGAGCGATAATTTTTACTCTGTGGAGTTCTTTTGCTGTTCTATGTGGGGCAGATACTAACAATGGCTGCCGCTATGTTTGGTGTGGCATTTTTATGCCTCAAATATTCATTTAATGTGTTCAAGCCTGGACCTTTCACGCTAACTGCTATTTGATTTTACCATTGATAATCACAGGTACGTGATAGTTGGTTTATATTTAAATTTGGTGACGATTTATTCCCGTATGTTACGGTCGATGGCATACATCCTTCCGCTCCGTCATCCGATTTGCTTTGAATGAATGTATTTGTGGTCTTGTTGTTATGATTGAAAAAGGGTCTCTGTGGTTATGATTTGGTGCGCTGCGTGCTTTAATACTGCGTGATCCTCATGATGTGCCCCTTGTCTCGACCGCAGGAGAGACCAATCCAGGTTGTACAAGGCGCAACATGCCAGTGATGTGAATAAAGTAATGTCCAATTCTGACCTTATGTGTAATTGCACGCCGCACGCAAACATTTGAGTAATTGAGACCCACTGATAATGACCGTGGAGTCATAATTTATGGTTTGTATTTGACCACGAAATCTGAACGGCCGTTCGTGTTTTATTTTCCCGATACCCTCATTGTGTGTGCGTGAATGTGGTATGCATGTGAGTTCGAATGTGTGGGAGAGGAAAGGTTGATATGCCGGTTGACCTGTCGTATTTGTCTTTCAAATTCTGCGCCTTGTTTGGTTTTCAGCGCAGAGCTATATTTATTTATTATCCATGGCTGATGCTCAGCTTGAGTACCCGCCATGTTGGTTTCATATTTGCGCATGGGCGTACCTATTGTATTCTTTGGGTCTTGTCTTGGCTTTGATTGGTCCATGGAGGCTGTGCCCAGTCTCATCTGTCGTTATTCTTATCTGCCTTTTGTTCCCCGGCACGGCTTATTGTTATGCGAACTTTTCGCATTGTTAGTTGCCTAATGAATACATGATGCAGTGCCTTGGATATTTGAATCTTGGTAAAACGGGCGACCTAGTTGAATAGTTTATGATGAAAGGAAGCTGCTGGTATTGTAATAGCGATGTGTCGAGGAGCAGTGAGCATTTTAAATTACGTATCATTTTTTTTTAGAGTATTAGTGAGTTTTCACGCCATGTTTCAACTATGTGAGAAAGAATAAGGTATGTCCATCAGTATTACGATGAATTTCCCTATTTATTTTGTGTGATTTTCTTTTCTTGCTTTAATTTTTCTCTCATATTTATTTAATAAATCCCCTGGTTTAAACCATTTCTTCTTTTATTTCAATTAGATGTAGTCTTGCCCTTGTTGCCTGATTACAAGGGGGGGTTTCCAGCTCAGGGTTATGTATGCGCCTTGCCCAGTCGACACGATCCGGGCCTCAAATATTGTTCCCCGTGAATATTTCACTAAGTTATTGCTTGAATCGCTGATTTATGAAGTGATAGATGGGGAGGGTGTGGCTCATGGTTCACGTTCCAGCCATTGTCCCTAACTACAGTGAGTCTCTGCACAAGGCACTCGTTACTTGGACTAGTCGGGGCTGTAGTTTTCAAGGCTCCGTTATAGGAATATTGGCCACGACAGAGGAAAATGTATCAAGGGCTGTGGAATGTCAGATCATTTAGCATGTACTTAGAACCAAGTTCATGAAGCTCTCGTCACAATAATTAACAAATACTTAGGAACATGTTAATAAATCCTGTCAGAATACTTAAAATTGTAAAGGGAAGCGGACGATTAATTTACACAGTAAAATATTGCGGGCTGTTTTCTTAACTGACCATCAAAGTTTTCAAGCGGGGCTGACGATCTAAGGTAATGTATTTGTTTGACTGAGGATGGATAGCGAATGAAGCTGAAATTAGTACTCTGCATTGAAGTGCCATATTTTATGTCATAACCTCCTTTAGGCTGTAATTTTAGTCACAGTTAACTGTTGAACTCTGTACTTGTTCCAGGTTCTCTTGCCCCTGACGCTAGCAGTTTCACTGGCGAGCACAGACCACTGTGCATCGTCTGTGGGCTCGAAGTTGGACCTGTCTGTGCATAGCCGCAGGAACGCCAGTGGACACTGGATAATAACGGTACCGTGAATTATCAAATTCAGAGTTGTGTTTCCGTGTTGGATGGATAATATTGTATGTGATTAATACACGTAACTTATTGCTGTGTATAATAAATATTTGCATGCATCATTCAAATTTCAACCAAATTTCAAACCACAGTACAGTTTGCGGAAGTAATCTAATATGTCCTTGATATCATAGTGCATCAAACACTAACCTGCTTTGCATGTGCTAACCACTAACGGCTTAAGAAAGTGGAGTAACTCGTAGCAGACGTAATTACTCACGATTGTGTTGTTATTGCTGGGAAAAAAGTCCCGTGTTTAAAATAATATCTGCATGTTGCTAATACGCTTGACCCAAGACAAGCAGCCAGCTAGTTCGAGAGATCGTCACAGGAAACGCTAGAACTTAGTAGTTAACTGAATTTATATTTCACAGACATTTCACACAGTTTGTCTTTGTGACAACAGCCTATGATAATCCCGCACTGAACTTGTTAAATAATATAATAACGGTAACACACAGGTTGTGGGTTTATGGAAAATAAATAAAGTAGAAACTAGAACTTTCCTTTAAGAAATCATTCCAGGAACATCGATCTGGCTGGAAATATCTCGTAATGGTGCCCCCTGATTTACGATGAAGTCTGAAAGGTTTGTCCGGCCCAGATGGAGACCCTGAGGAAAAAAAAAGAGCTCCGTGGATGTGGAGACTGCCGCAGTCTTGGGTTTAATGAAGAAGTCCTGCCAATCGATATCTAGTGCAATATTGCCTTGAGCAGTAAGAATAAGCCCAGCCAGGTCATATACTGCTACACTGCCTGGAGCCGTAAAAAGTAGACGAGCCAGGTCATATCTACTGCTACACTGGCTGGAGCCGTACGAAGTAGTCCAGCCAGGTCATATCTACTGCTACACTGCCTGGAGCCGTAAAAAGTAGTCGAGCCAGGTCATATCTACTGCTACACTGCCTGGAGTCGTACGAAGTAGTCCAGCCAGGTCATATCTACTGCTACAATGCCTGGAGCCATGGGAAGTAGTCCAGCCAGGTCATATCTACTGCTACACTGCCTGGAGCCATAGGAAGTAGTCCAGCCAGGTCATATCTACTGCTACAATGCCTGGAGCCATACGAAGTAGTCCAGCCAGGTCATATCTACTGCTACATTGCCTGGAGCCATAGGAAGTAGTCAAGCCAGGTCATATCTACTGCTACACTGCCTGGAGCCATAGAAAGTAGTCCAGCCGGGCCGTGTCTACTGCTACACTGCCTGGAGCCATAGGAAGTAGTCCAGCCAGGTCATGTCTACTGCTACAATGCCTGGAGCCATAGGAAGTAGACCAGCCAAATCATGTCTACTGCTACAACGCCTGGAGCCATACGAAGTAGTCCAGCCAGGTCATCTCTACTGCTACACTGCCTGGAGCCGTAAGAAGTAGTCCAGTCAGGTCATATCTACTGCTACACTGCCTGGAGCCGTAAGAAGTAGTCGAGCCAGGTCATATCTACTGCTACACTGCCTGGAGCCGTAAGAAGTAGTCCAGCCAGGTCATATCTACTGCTACACTGCCTGGAGCCGTAAGAAGTAGTCCAGTCAGGTCATATCTACTGCTACACTGCCTGGAGCCGTAAGAAGTAGTCCAGCCAGGTCATATCTACTGCTACACTGCCTCGAGCCGTAAGAAGTAGTCGAGCCAGGTCATATCTACTGCTACACTGCCTGGAGCCATAGGAAGTAGTCCAGCCAGGTCATATCTACTGCTACACTGCCTGGAGCCATAGGAAGTAGTCCAGCCAGGTCATATCTACTGCTACTCTGCCTGGAGCCGTAAGAAGTAGTCGAGCCAGGTCATATCTACTGCTACACTGCCTGGAGCCGTAAGAAGTAGTCCAGCCAGGTCATATCTACTGCTACACTGCCTGGAGCCGTAAGAAGTAGTCGAGCCAGGTCATATCTACTGCTGCACTGCCTGGAGCCGTAATAAGTAGTCGAGCCTGGTCATATCTACTGCTACACTGCCTGGAGCCGTAAGAAGTAGTCGAGCCAGGTCATATACTGCTACACTGCCTGGAGCCGTAAGAAGTAGTCCAGCCAGGTCATATCTACTGCTACAATGCCTGGAGCCATAGGAAGTAGTCCAGCCAGGTCATATCTACTGCTACACTGCCTGGAGCCGTACGAAGTAGTCCAGCCAGGTCATATCTACTGCTACACTGCCTGGAGCCATAGGAAGTAGTCCAGCCAGGTCATCTGTACTGCTACACTGCCTGGAGCCGTACGAAGTAGTCCAACCAGGTCATGTCTACTGCTTCACTGCCTGGAGCCATAGAAAGTAGTCCAGCCAGGTCATATCTACTGCTACAATGCCTGGAGCCATGGGAAGTAGTCCAGCCAGGTCATATCTACTGCTACACTGCCTGGAGCCATAGGAAGTAGTCCAGCCAGGTCATATCTACTGCTACAATGCCTGGAGCCATACGAAGTAGTCCAGCCAGGTCATATCTACTGCTACATTGCCTGGAGCCATAGGAAGTAGTCAAGCCAGGTCATATCTACTGCTACACTGCCTGGAGCCATAGAAAGTAGTCCAGCCAGGTCATGTCTACTGCTACACTGCCTGGAGCCATAGGAAGTAGCCCAGCCAGGTCATGTCTACTGCTACAATGCCTGGAGCCATAGGAAGTAGTCCAGCCAAATCATGTCTACTGCTACAACGCCTGGAGCCATACGAAGTAGTCCAGCCAGGTCATATCTACTGCTACACTGCCTCGAGCCATAGGAAGTAGTCCAGCCAGGTCATATCTACTGCTACACTGCCTGGAGCCATAGGAAGTAGTCCAGCCAGGTCATATCTACTGCTACACTGCCTGGAGCCATAGGAAGTAGTCCAGCCAGGTCATATCTACTGCTACACTGCCTGGAGCCGTAAGAAGTAGTCCAGCCAGGTCATATCTACTGCTACACTGCCTCGAGCCGTAAGAAGTAGTCGAGCCAGGTCATATCTACTGCTACACTGCTTGGAGCCGTAAGAAGTAGTCGAGCCAGGTCATATCTACTGCTACACTGCCTGGAGCCGTAATAAGTAGTCGAGCCTGGTCATATCTACTGCTACACTGCCTGGAGCCGTAAGAAGTAGTCGAGCCAGGTCATATACTGCTACACTGCCTGGAGCAGTAAGAAGTAGTCCAGCCAGGTCATATCTACTGCTACAATGCCTGGAGCCATAGGAAGTAGTCCAGCCAGGTCATATCTACTGCTACACTGCCTGGAGCCGTAAGAAGTAGTCGAGCCAGGTCATATCTACTGCTACACTGCCTGGAGCCGTAAGAAGTAGTCCAGTCAGGTCATATCTACTGCTACACTGCCTGGAGGCGTAAGAAGTAGTCGAGCCAGGTCATATCTACTGCTACACTGTCTGGAGCCGTAAGAAGTAGTCGAGCCAGGTAATATCTACCGCTACACTGCCTGGAGCCGTAAGAAGTAGTCGAGCCACGTCATATCTACTGCTACACTGCCTGGAGCCGTAAGAAGTAGTCGAGCCAGGTCATATCTACTGCTACACTGCCTGGAGCCGTAAGAAGTAGTCCAGCCAGGTCATATCTACTGCTACACTGCCTGGAGCCATAGGAAGTAGTCGAGCCAGGTCATATCTACTGCTACAATGCCTGGAACCGTAAGAAGTAGTCGAGCCAGTTCATATCTACCGCTACACTGCCTGGAGCCGTAGGAAGTAGTCGAGCCAGGTCATATCTACTGCTACACTGCCTGGAGCCGTAAGAAGTAGTCGAGCCAGGTCATATCTTCTGCTACACTGCCTGGAGCCGTAAGAAGTAGTCGAGCCAGGTCATATCTACTGCTACACTGCCTGGAGCCGTAAGAAGTAGTCGAGCCAGGTCATATCTACTGCTACACTGCCTGGAGCCGTAAGAAGTAGTCGAGCCAGGTCATATCTACTGCTACACTGCCTGGAGCCGTAAGAAGTAGTCGAGCCAGGTCATATCTACTGCTGCACTGTCTGGAAACGTATCTACGTCTTCGGTACCGTATTCCCGGACCGATCCCTGAATCTCTCCGTTATATTCACTCTGATATGTGATTGTGATTTCGTCCACTCCACTTCCTTTATCTCGAAACTATGGTCACTGAAGCCGAGCTTGGAGACATCGGAAGTCTCGTTTGAAAAATAAATTTCTTTTTGGACATATTGTCTCTTTTTACAGCTGGAGAATGATGTCAAGAAATACCGAAATTCCGTGCTTTAAACATTCAGTTCTAAGACACACGATCAATTGTACCGAATTAAATGAAACTGGGATGTTTTAGTAATATCTAAGAATAACGAACAAACAGCATCTCTGGGAGTACGTTATAGGTTTTCCGTAAGTTACGGCTCCGATTGCCACTATATGGTGCGGCGAAACTCCGAGTAAAACACCAATTGTGGTTGTGTGGTGTGGTAGTTGGGCATAATGGCATCTCATGTGACGTGCGAGGAAGGAAACAGGAATGTGAGTAGGAAGGGTTGTTTCAAATGGGTGCTTCATACTCACCTTGGAATTATAGTGGATTGTGAACTGAATGTGGGCTATAATTTTCTATATCTTAAGAGTTCAATATTCTTTACAGGTTGATACGCGGCGATTGACATCGACGGAGAACCAATGGGAATTAGCTGTGAATGTCCACCAAGAAAGAAGATCATGTGATAGCAGTGAAGTTGAGCAGCTTGTTTCGGTGACTTCTGTACATCCACCAGTATACGGTAAGACCTGATCGTTGTCATAGAACTCTCATTCACACTCGGTGTTCCTTACCCCAAAGAAGTAGGACTGCAGTGTTTGTGGGCGGTATCTACTCCGTGTTCAGGGGCAATCAGCTAGGGAACGTGCCTGCGTCAGTCTCCTCCCTATTCGATATTGTGGATGGGACTAGGCGTTCTGAAATGCTTGAGAGGATTGGAATTACAGGTAACGAAGAGTACCACAAACTGCAGTGATCAGCGAGCGAGGCAGGTGCGTGGTCTGCCTCTCCTTCAGTTAAATGTGTATAGAGCAGGCAGTATTGGATATGGAGGAACGTCATTGTTGGAGGATGTCAAGGGCAGTTGAATGTAATAGATAAGGTCAGGTGAAGCACGTGATATAAGACTAGGAAATGTACTCATAAAGGAAGTGGAGGAATTTGGGTGGCTAGGAAGTAACATAACGAATGAAAGGAGAAACTATCCGTTCATTACCGAAGAAGAATATTTGCTAAAGGAAGCCATCTTGTAAATGAAACATTCTACTCACCATAAATATAAAATTCAGGCCGTCGTTTGCCGAAGTATTTGTCTGTAACGTTAGAGTCATGCTAAGTAGAGAAATAGAGTAGAGGCCTTTGAAATGTGGTGTTACAGAAGAATTCTTTTGGTAATAATGGGAACTCGTGTCCTTTTCCGAGGTTATGCAGTTCTTTCCAGCAGCACTCCTAATCGAGGTGATCATATTTAACTACCTACCTGCAGTCCTGCCAACATTACATTTCTCAAAGTAGTGGGAAAAAGCGTAGACCACGAGCTTTGCAAGTAATTGTGTTTACCGTTACTCTACGGGGTTTAAGGTGAGATTGGACGATCATAGCCCAAATAAAGAGCAGGTGACGGGAGGGAGATATGGGATAAGTATGAAAAAGTGTTTACGCTGCTGACGGAGAACAGGAACAATGTACAGGGTGCGGTGGGAGGAGAAGTTCTGAAAGACAGATATGCTAATAGTTTAAGGGGGAGGAAACTGAGGGCAACGGGATAAAGTCAAGGGCAGTTATCAGTAGGGTATCCGTGAGTAACCGCTGGTAAACACAGAGGGATATAGGGGGAAATGAACTTGTTTCAGGAATGTGGGGGTAAGAGAAAAGGTACAGTAGGTGGAGGGGCAGAGGGGGTGGAACATGGAGGAGGAGAAGGTATGGTCTGCAAACATCAGGGAAGACTGTTGAAACTATTAGGGAAGCGGATATAATGAAATAAGTGAGGTCGAGACTCTGGTCATCGAGGACTCCATAGTTAGGCTCGGGGAGAAAGTGCACGGAGGAAAGGGAACCAAGGTAGAGGAATTACGTTAAGACAGACGATGGGGAGAGGGTGTGGTAGTTTTCTATGTTGGTACGAACAACGTACGACATAGTGTGGGATCTGTTATGAAGTTGAATGGAGAGGAGGTTATTATCAGTGGGACACTTTCTATGAGAGGGTAATATAAATGAAACTAAGGGGTATTTATGTGGGGGGGACTGGGAGTGCGTGTGTTGTTTAGAAAGGATACGTGGCGGACTAGGCAGCGGAAGTGAAAGTACGTGGATATGGTGGTTATAAGATACATATTTACTAGATATTGTATAAGGAATTGTTTCATGGTTGAGAAGTGACGTAATGGATGTCTTCCAAAACTGGAGTGTTTTTGTAGAGATGGGATCAAATCGATAGCTGGGGGAGTATTTATACCGGCGGAAGAAGTATGTTTATGGTATGGAAAAGTTAAAGATGAGAAACATTAAGTTCTAGGTATAGGGCTCATCTCTTTGCGGTGTACAGATACGGATGAATTGATGCAGACGCGGAAATATTTCACTAGGTAATCAGCGAGGTGGGGAGCGTGGCATCACTAGGCAATTTAGATCTGGCTGTCAAACTGAGTTTTCTTCTGGAATGAATGCGATGTGTGTAGGAGATCTAAATTATATCAAGTCCGTTGCTATATGAATCTGCTTTGAAAATACAGTAGTAATATAAAGTGTAAACAACTTATCTTTATTTGCCATAAAATCAAAATTAACCTCCTCCTTCTTAAACTCGTGATTGTGTTCAAAAGGACCTAAGTAAGGAATCTAACCTTTCTTCACTTTTATGAATGATACAACAAACCATATACACCTTTCTGGAGCGGCATTATCATGATGAGTAGTGTTTCAACTGGACAAAATAGAATCATTACAAGTAAGAGACACACGCACTATTTTAATAATCTTGGTACAGGCGATTTCTTGAACATAACCATAATCTGAAGTAGGCCTTGTCGCAGACCGTAAAATGATTCCATACGGATTTTATTTGCACAGTTTGCGATAGATTTTCAGGATTATTATTTATCAGAAATTGCATATTTCATGCGTATTTTTGTTCCAGTTACTTCGACGTCTCAATATATGAAGCCAGTCACACCTGCAACTACTACACCAGCTTACACTACTGCACCGACTGCTACTACTCCACCGACTACTACTATTACCACTGCTCCAACTACTACTACACCAGCTAGTACTACTACTACGAAACCAAGGTCCTGTCCTCATTCAGGTGAGTGATAAACTCTCAAGAATTTAATCAGATTATCTATGAGTGGTGTACGAGAGACGAACGTGCATGTGTTTCTTGGAGATTTGGATCTAGTTTGTTCAGATAGAAAAGTAAAGCTCTTAATCGTTGTATTCCACGTTCCACAGATAAAGTACTCACCCTGCAGTTACTGTGTAGGTGTTTGCTTGGAGCAGCAGTCTGCAGAACGAGTGCACGAGTAGAGAGAATATGATAAACTTGTTGTAGGAGGAGAAATGAGAGCGTCTTGGGTCCGAAGTGAAGGCGGGACCCGGTGAGTGTTCCACATATCGCAGCGCACGGCACAGCGGCCCCACACGCGAGCCGATGATACTATCACGTGCAAACCATTGTAGAGGTTGTGGGTTCGACATCCCTCAAGGTGATTCCGTGGCTTCTCAGTTTTGCATGAGACAAATATCTGGATGTGCACATTTAGTAAGGCACCTTCCCGTTTATGGCTCTTTCCTACGGCACGCAGTCATAATATTATTATCTAAGATTGATTCATGATTTTGGGCAGGAAAGCAACTGGAAACTACTTCAATAAAACTACCAGGAATCCATACTTACCTTTTGTTTCCAGGTGAATTGCAATACGTACAAAATTTAGCAACCATCCTTATCAGTTCTTGCTGAACTCCGCAGGACTCTCAGAGAAAGGCTCGTCTCCCTCCTCAACTTGTTCGGGGCGCTCTTGAGAGCTGCGAACAGTACACATTAGGATTGTAACCGTTCCTCGAATGGAGAATTCCACTTGTAGGGGAAATAGGAAACAAAACCCCTGGGGGATCCACTGGAGAGAATGGATGTCAGAACCACAGATTTAACATTATCACTTAGTTTACAAAAACTGTTTTATAATTGATATTTTTCACATGAATAATTGAATAGCAAATAAGTCGAAAGCCTTACAACACCATCTGAAAACAAGTCGTCTTATACGTCTGACAAAAAACAGAGGATAATATTTTTACATGAAACGTTGCCAGGTTAAGATTAATTTAATGACTTGCAATTTGTCAAAACCTGCACTGCATAAATTTTACATTTGATAATTTTAGTTGGAGGCACAGCCTTCGTTATAACGAGAGAGAAAAACTGGTAAAATGCCAACAGCAGTTAATTAGAGAAAAAGTTTAACATTGATAAATACACCAAAGGCAGGAGGTAGCAAAGGGCCCTTTTGGTAGATTCGCTGACTAAATAATAATAACATTAAGAAAAACTCTTCATCAAAATGACAGAGTAATTGGGCGAGGTGCCATAAGAGTTACTTTATTGATTGCTTTCGTGATTAAACATATGTACTAAATAAACAATATTTCGAGTTAAATTAAATACATACTAACCCTAGGAAAGAATTATATTAGTCATATAACTTCGAAATGATAGCCGGTATATATGCGTGTTCGTTTGGCAGAGATTCTAAAACTTTGATCTTGTTTTTCTGAGATCATCATTTTCTGACTTAAGTCGTATGTGAACGATTCGATCGAAACCTGTAATTGCTACAACTTCTCTTTCATCATACTTTTCAGTGGACATAACTTTAACGCGGATAACTGTTTATGTCTCCCTAAAGAGAATTAGTCCTTTTGAAGACCCTAAAGTCACATGTACCCTCTCACAGAACCCTGAATGGTTACACACCAGTGAAGTATGTCCCACCATCTTCCAATCTGAAGGACACAAACATAAAGATGATCAATATTACGTATGAAAAGAATAATTATCAAGACATTTTTCTGAAATATTAAATCAAGAGACACGTGAATCATGTGAATTTTTTTATTTATAAAACTTGCTGATGTTTGAATTATAGGTCATCCCTCTGCCAGTTATTCCATTCTTCACTCGCGGTTCCCTGGGCACGTGGAGAACATGTGGGAGCACTTTATAGACCTTGAGGCAGACAGTGGTCAAGCAGAAGTTCTCCATTTATCTCTTCCGCTCGGTAACTCTCATTACTTTACTTGGTACAACTGCAGATGCCTTTCCGATGAGTGGCACAATATGTGCGGGTTTAGGGCATTCGAAGACGACATGACCTGGCCTTTGTTTTCTATCACAGTATTATTGTAATTCGGTCTGAGAACGACGGTTCTTCCCAAGTGTGGATGCCGTTGATCAGTGCTGATGTTCTCAGTTTTACTGACTGTCATGTGTGCTCCTGTTTTGTGTAAGTGCTCGTTTATTCTACACTAATGTATAACATGGGCCTCGCAGGCCAACACAAAACAGCTGCATTTTGTGACTAATCAAGGCGTAATGAGGTAGAAATACTCATAAATGCAGTGTTGCCACCGCTGAGATTTAACTTTTAAAATATTGCAAAATAATGTCTCATGTAATTTAACCAAAAGTTTTACAAATGATGAAGTTAGTAATACGTCGTTCACTTTTAAGAAATCCAATGTGGACCACATTCTAGTGGTTCTATTGCTCGCAACTATTGGAAATACTGTACATAGTAGAAACTTTGCAGTTGGATAAAAGCCCCCTCTAATGAGTGATTAATGTAGATTTAGGCTGCTCCAGAGTTATTAATAGTGAGCAAATGGAGGTGGCAACAAAACAGGGGAAATGCAAGTAAATTCAAGAGGAAGTCATTAATACATAGTGCGTCTTGCGTTATGTCTTACTGCGCTTGAAGACAGTGCCGCATGTTTCGTACACATAACCGATCATCTTCAGGTAGCCATTTAGAGCAGTGGGAAAAGGCTGTCCGAGGAACGGACACAAATCCGACTCATAATTTGTTTTTCTGTGTGATATCAATTTTTAGCATTACTTCTTGATAAACGTAAAGTAATTTACGGAGATCGATGAAATTTCTCCCGAGGACAGTTAGGAAACGTAACTCTCCAGAGAAGGGGCAATTCACGCGGACAGATGTCACTATGAAAATCCCGAATCTGAACATAAATCAACAAGAATAGGAAATAATTATATTCTATACAATGTTAAACAAATATCAACTGAAAGTTAAGAATGGAATGCATTGCCTCGGATTCTCTTCTTTTTAAACCAAATCTCCCAGTGGTTTTCGGCACCGCTTAATCATCACGACTTACCGCCACTTTGCCTCTCATTTGAGTGAAGGGCCTTAAATGATCGTGCTACTGCTGCCATAGTGCAATGTTTGAGTGGAAGAAGGAGCATGGACGTTGATATTACACGAGCTAAAGGTTACAGAAGGAAGTATGTTTAACTCTGAATCATTTCAGCAGCTGGATCGTTTGGAGTATTTTCGAGATGATTTAGCTGTCTTGGAAACAGCCATCTCTCTTCGTATTCCGGAGATGTGAAATATGAATAATCAAGAACATCACCGTCGTATTTTCTGTACTTGGTCATGAATACTTAAATATGTGTGGCGCGTCTGAAAGTGCCCAAAGCAATGCATCCTGGAATGAACGTCACCCCTGGTGATATAATTGCAAACATTCTAATTCATATCATCATACAATTAGAGCAGGCGTGTGTAGGAATCATTGGTTTCAAGTCACATGGTAGCCAGTAGAATAAAACGTTATGGATATCGTTAGGAATATCCGGCAACATATAGAATCTAATATGCCCAATTTCCAATCCAAGTTACTCAGCTGAAAACTGGGCACTTTCAGACGCGCCACACATATTTAAGTATCCATGACGAAGTACAGGAAATACGACGGTGATCTTGTTGATTATTCATTTTTCACATCTCCGGAATACGAAGAGAGCTGGCTGTTTCCAAGACAGCTAAATCATCTCGAAAATACTCCGAACGCTCCAGCTCCGGAAATAAGCTGCACAAATCAGTTTATCACGTAGATAGAAGCACTGGTCCGCCTGCTGGGCAAGATGCTTAAGGCGTCCCGTTGGTCGAAACAATTTTCACCATCACAATGTTGGCCAGCCGGGTGGGAGAGGTGCTGGTAGATTGCGTACAAAAGCCTGGATTCATTACAAACCTCACCACATTGCTCATTTAGAGTGAGGGCATAGGTCGCATTTATGACGGGTGGCGACGTTGAGCCATGAGCAAATCGCTTGCTGCTTTATGACCGAAGTAGGCTGCATGTCGGTACCGCGTTTCACCTTCTCCTTTTCCGCTATCGTACCTCACGTCCTTCACTTCATCTCATTATCTCCTCTTCTCTACGCTATGGTGTCTCCTGATCATGTCATGCAACAAAGAGTAGGACAAATAATGAAGGATCGTCATTTTCACCCGTAGGATGGTCTAAAATCTAAAAGTGTGAACTAACTATTTAAATGTGATGTTCTATCTGCCCACAGGTTACCGACTGTTTGAAGGTTTCAACTGTTATAAGGGATACCGTGACTATAAGATATGGAGTAACGCCAGGGAGCAGTGCAAGAGAGACGGAGGCGATCTCATGGTATTGGAAAGTGAACGGGAGAGAAGCGAGGTGTTCCCTACAATGTACGAGAGTGAGTTCTGGGACCCCTGGATGGGAGTTTACAAGCCCGAAGGTGAAGGTCGTTGGGTCTCTGTGAAAGGTGAGTTCTCTCTAGCTCTCTTCTCCTCATGAATTACCGAATGTCGCACGGAAGACATTTGTCATATTAAACAACAGAAGCCGACATTTAGCTGTAGTTAGCGATGTCACTGGCTGATGACCACACCGTATTGCCTATAATCAGGGGAGGAATGAAGAAGTCTTGCCCTCAGTAGCCCAAGCGGTAGGCCGTTGGCGTTCTGAGCCCAACTTGGCAGGTTCGATCCTCGCTCAGTTCGGTGGTATGTCAGTCTTGTGACGGTAGATTTACTGGCACATAAAATAAAACCTGATGGATAAAATTCCGGCACGTTGGCGTCTCCCAAACCATACGAATGTAGTTACTGGAACATAAAGTGAATAATATTACTTATTTCTAAATGAAGGTAAAGAGTCGTAAAGTGAGCGTATGAGGGCATTCATCTGTCGGATGGGGACGTTAATCCTTGAGCAGACCACTCGGTGCTCTTTGACAGGAATAGGCTATGTGCTGCATCAAGGCGTGCAGGTTTATCACGGACGTCAACAAGAGAGTAGGACACACTGGGGTCGTGGTAGGGACTTCATCATTATAGACTGCTGTACCCTCGTTTAGTTCCACACCTCTTGTCTTTAAATAATTAGAAACTGAGTCCTGATCTCCTCTACTGCTCTTACCCTCGATGGCTGACTACGTTATTCTCGCAGGTAACCCATCATCCTCCATTCACCTCACGCGACCCCAACACCGGAGTACCGCTTCATCAATGGAGCTTATGCATCAATAAGCATTTATCTTCTCATTCTGGGTACCTTCCTGTCGTTGTTCCCACCCGTTCTTTCTAGACTTCATTCTCGTTATTGCAATGTATATTACAACTAACGTATGGACGATATATCCAGAGTCCTCCCAGCTTGCACTCCCACACAGCGAAGTTTTCCCGAAAACAGACCGTTCCATCCCAGAGCTCACTGCATTAATTTTGCTGCACCTTGCTTCCTGGCAGAAGTTCCAGTTTTGTATCTCCGACCTGACATTCAGTTCTCGGAACTTTCCTAACTAACAGACATGACTTTATTCTTGGCAATAAAAAAAAGCAAAGACATCTCCGTACAGGCCACGAAGGCCCTGGGAGTGGTGGCAGGTGAAGACTTCCACTATTCGTAAAATCGGCACTTGATGGGGTAGAGTTGTTAGCTCTACGCCCGGCCGCCTTTGACCACAATAATTAACCTGGTACTCATTTTTGATGTAGGATGAGTGAACCTCAGGGCCATATGCACCTCCGGAAGTGGAAATCTAATTTCCTAAATTTTACGACTTTCTGACGTGGATTCGAACCCACGTCCTTCCGGGTGAACCGAGTACGCCTTTACCGCCTCGGCCAGGGAGCCCCTTTATTCTTGGTAATGCCAATATTAATGTCGGACTCACTGCACCTCTTTTATTTTCCAAGAAATTAGACTGCAGGATTTCAGCTCTGTCTGCCATTAACACCAAAATGCTTACGACATTTCCGCATCCCTGGCGCTTTATACCTTCCAGTAGATGATCCTTGTAAACTATGAACAACAACATTGAAGATTGCAGCCATATCCCACCCCTGTAAGTACCTTGAATCAAGAACTCGTTCTACCATCAAATTTCAATGTCAACATAAGTGAGTTTTATTGCTCCCAATAATCTAGGCTTAATCCCATATTCTCCCAGTGTGGCTGACATCCTTCCCTGAAGTACTCTGTCATATGCCTTCTCTAGATCTACGAAACAAAAACAAAACTTGCTATTCATATCATAGCACTTTTTACTTATGTGACGAATACTGAAGACCTGACCATGAAAACCCCTCTGAGGTCTGAAACCACACTGCTCTCATCCAACACAGTATAAGACATTAATTGGTTTCTCCCTCCAAAAATACTAGTGAATACCTTGCCCGGTGCACGAAGGAATCACCATCATCAGTGTCGTTGAAATACCTTGATGGTTCTAGCAGTCGTCTTGCTTATAAATAGGTACAATTACTGCTTTCGTCAAATCAGAAGGACCTTTACTAACTTTCCAGGCTCATTTTATTACTCTGTCGGCTTGGTGGTTCGCGACGTCAAGATGAATATTTCCTCTTATATTCCATCCACCTGTACCATTATCTGTTCGGAAGTACTATGAGTTTACCAGATTAATCCAAAATATATTTTTTTTCCTTTTTCCCTCCGTACATCACAAACTGCCCATCCTTTTTCAACACTTGTTAAATGCATTTGATTTCCTCCTGTCCCTTAATCGTTATCACCGCTTGCCGAAATATCATTATTTCCTAACTCTTCCTAACTCGCCCATTTCTACTTTATTTGTTATGTTTTCCCCATTACTGTGGGTTGATAGATTAATATCGAATACCATTTCCTTCACCTCTTTGCTTCCAAAGAATCCTGCACTGTCAAAACTAATTGGAAATCCTTTAATCCCGGAGGCTTGATTAAAATAATCTCGGCTCGGTAAATTATGTGAAGCAGGCTGTTCATCTACTTACACATAGTCCAAGTGAGAGTCTCTCCTCTGACAAGTTAGCGACCTACGGTTGATTGTATAGTCCTCGCCTCTTGAGCACAAGGAGGGCCATGACTCAGAATATGTCTGAGGTGCCCAATACTACTCCCAACTCAAGGAGGACCATGACTCAGAATATGTCCGAGGTGCCCAATACTACTCCCGACTCAAGGAGGACCATGACTCAGAATATGTCCGAGGTGCTCAATACTACTCCCGACTCAAGGAGGACCATGACTCAGAATATGTCCGAGGTGCCCAATACTACTCCCGACTCAAGGAGGACCATGACTCAGAATATGTCCGAGGTGCTCAATACTACTCCCGACTCAAGGAGGACCATGACTCAGGGTATGTCCGAGGTGCCCAATACTACTCCCGACTCAAGGAGGGCCATGACTCAGAATATGTCCGAGGTGCTCAATACTACTCCCGACTCAAGGAGGGCCATGACTCAGAATATGTCCGAGGTGCCCAATACTACTCCCGACTCAAGGAGGACCATGACACAGAATATGTCCGAGGTGCCCAATACTACTCCCGACTCAAGGAGGGCCATGACTCAGAATATGTCCGAGGTGCTCAATACTACTCCCGACTCAAGGAGGGCCATCACTCAGAATATGTCCGAGGTACCCAGTAATACTCCCGACTCAAGGAGGGCCATGACTCAGAATATGTCCGAGGTGCCCAATACTACTCCCGACTCAAGTAGGGCCATGACTCAGAATATGTCCGAGGTGCCCAATACTACTCCCGACTCAAGGAGGGCCATGACTCAGAATATGTCCGAGGTGCCCAATACTACTCCCGGCTCAAGGAGGGCCATGACTCAGAATATGTCCGAGGTCCCCAATACTACTCCCGACTCAAGGAGGGCCATGACTCAGAATATGTCCGAAGTGCCCAATACTACTCCCGACTCAAGTAGGGCCATGACTCAGAATATGTCCGAGGTGCCCAATACTACTCCCGACTCTCAGTACCACTTACTCGTCCCCTCAGTCGTTGCCCATATTTCAAGTACTCGGACGTGACTGCAGTCACTCACACGACAACAGTACTCTGGGCTCATGTTGGACACGAAAGAGGTTCAACAACGAAGCAGCCGTCAAAAACGCCTTCGAAATATCTCTCACCATCAGACGGTCTATCACCTGGGAAACGGGTGCGAATGCTCCTGCATCGCGCAGAAGAAGTGAATTGCATTTAGTGATGCACATCCTATTTAATAAAAATTCCTCGTCATGGAGTTCTCGTTGTGAGAAATGTTACTACCAACTAGCAGGTACAGGGTGTTTCTTGATCATCAACACACTCATGTGCGACGATAAGTATTACAGGTAAAGCTCGTAGACAAACAGCCCGAGTGAATAAGAATGTGTCGCTTCCTGTTTAAATGTACCGCCTGTCGTCATATTTTATTATTCTCTTTTTCATACACACTACCAATCACCAGCAGCTGTCTGTTACTCCGATCTCTATTTATAGTTGACGTTGTGTTTTACCGATTTCTTACTAAACATTTCCTTATTTTCTCTGAATCACTTGAAGTAATTCGTGAGGCAGGGCCCAGAAACTTGCTTAGAATGTCCATATTTCCATTTTCACGGCTAGAATGTACTTTTCGGTACTCGCTCAGATGATCTCGAAGACAATATTTTTATATAATTATAACGAACGGTTTTGGATGATGGAGACCGTACGTAAATGCTGTCTCTGTTTCAGGATATATCGCCGTGAATTACCTAGAAGGATACGCGTATCACCGTTATCACCGTGATTGATATTACTGAGCAGAGCCAGAGCAGGAATGTCACTACTTTGACACGTGAACATGTTTGAGGAGCCCTCGTAGACTTTTACAGTTCTCACAAGAAGCAAGCTACAACTTTCAGATTTCCAGATTACCAGATCTCATTTACATCATAGCCAGAACTTTATATTCCTCCAAGATGCTGATTTACCTCAGTCTCAAATGCAGAAACGCAGTTCCGTGTTTTGTCGCAGATTTTCTCATTTCTGATTGGTAGAATGTGTGGCCTTGTCTTTACCGTTTGCGCTCAGAGACGATGAACAATTCCGGTGGGGATGAAACAGCACTTGTTTGGTCATCACATCCTCCTGAGACACATAGGAGGTCATCTCTACTCTCTGGTGGGGCCACACAATTTTACAGCCGGATGGCCTCCCTGATGTGGGAGAGGTGTTCTCTATTGTGTGAGCTGAAAACTTTCTTGTGAGGACAAAACGGAAACCAGATTTTGAGAAGTACCGAATGCATCTCACAGTGGACAAAGACCAAGTGTTCGTAAACCTCCGCTGAGAAACTCCTTGGTGTGTTTTGTACTTGAGTTTTTTAAATTACTGTTTTAAATAAGGCATTCATATCTTAGGACCATCGGAATTAGGATTCCTCGGTCTCAAGAAGTGCACAACACCTTGCAAATATATGGATCTTTTTGTTCAGCATATGTCTACAAAGCGGAAAAATCTCAGAGGACTGGAGGAAATTTAGAATAAAGACATGATATAAAGGAAAGGACAAGCCGACAAACTAATCTCATAACGAGGGATTGCTCTGGAGTATAATATCAGAAGGACAAACGAACTTCACTGGCCATCAAATATAGGAGTATCAATTCAGATTAAGAAGGAAACGATCACCTTCACATCTGGGCGGCTTAAGACACCCAAAAGGCAAATACTGTAAAGTCTTCACATTCGACATGTTGGACAGGAACATTATGGACCCCATGACAGAAGACACGGCAATTGTAAAACTCATAGGAAACTCCTATCACAAAGCAATGTAGCGATAAATGACGGGATAAGTATATCAAAAGAAATCCTTCAAACAAATTGAGTAATTCAAGGTGACCCTGTTAGCCCCTCCTGTTTAATATTGCCACATCTGACGCAGAAAATCCATTGAAAATATGAAATCGGTGTCGCTCTATATGTATCCTCATGACAATGTCCTAGGTTCGCAGACCGATAATGACCTTAAAGAAGCCTTAAACAAACTGAACATTTGAGCTGAAAACAACAAATTCGTCATAAACCAGAAAAAAGTATACATATGGTTTTCCGAAGAGGGGCAGGTTACCGACCGAAGACAAGATGTTACTAGGAACAAGTACTTAGGACTAACTCTAGAGACATCAGGAACGTCATACAGGATCCACATCAGGGAAAGAGCGATAAGAGCTATGACTCTGTTCAGCGCTAAAATAGTACCAATTATCACGTACGACTTGGAACTGATCTGGGAATTTCTAGAGACAATAGAAAAAGTAAAAGTCCGCTTCCTAAAATGAGCCCTCGGAATTGCAAAAAAGCGCCCTCAAGGCTTGCGTATGAACCTGCCAAATAAACCTCCATTAATGAGGACTTGAGATGTCACTTAACCAGCCAAGAAAATAATTATTGACCCTCCGACGAGACAAGCGGACGAATGTAGAAGAGAATTTCTACTCTACAGATGCCATGATTGATAGAGGATAGACAAAAGGAAACCACGACGTGCGTTCTGCACTGACAAGCCTGGCGATACGTGGATACCACCACAGAATATGCAAGAATACGAAGTACCATGAACCCAACAAGGACTCTTCGTGTAGTTTGTGTGACAAATAAAACTCCTCCTGTTGCAAGAATCGCAAGAGAACACTACTACATTATACCAGAGAATAAACATCCACACTTCCCTATGTGCATTTGTATGCTCTTACTAATTAATTAATTAAAAGTGCCCACATGTCTCGTCGTGAAAGTATAATAGATACGTAGTGTTCCTCACTTCGTTGTAATCGCCAAGAACTCAATGGTGTCTCTCTGTACTCGAACGTGAACAGTAATTTACAAATTGAGATGCTAACACTTCAGAGACATAGAATGAAAGTTGTGTGGCAATATCATCCATATCCCTGGTAACGACTACGGAACCTCCTGAACCTCAGACCAAGTAGTGACATCGTCGATAGTTAGACGACCAAAGCCAACTTCGCTGTTCTAATAGTCTCTGTGATTTGATCCCGGAAATGTTTTCTTCTGAACAGATGACGTCTAGACGTGAACCGCGGTGTCTTCACTTGACCTCAGGTTAACTAATCGATACATATGTGCTTGCTCTCTTCACCTTCACATCATCGACTCCCGAAGCAGTTTCTACTTTCTGGTGCGCTTGAATTTTCATATTTATTGTGATATTTGAAGATATCTCCTTCCCGTTTCTTCTCACTTATAATAAAAGAAAGTGCTCGAATTTGTTGTGAATCTCACTGTGCTCTCTTTTCAGCTTCCTTATTGCAGCTACTACAATTTCCGCTTCTCTTTGAGTCTGCGACTTGCACGTTTCGCATCACTGTATTCCCAACAAGTACAGTCTGACACTATCACTCCACTGGGGGTGATATTTGCACTGTGCCTTTGTGTATTTCGTTCATCGCAATTATGATTCTCATCGCTTCACTTTGGCTGACTTTTGGGTGGTTCACTGGTTTGTATTGACTTTAGATATCGTTGTGTCTGTTATAAAATGTGCACTACGGGTGACAGATCGGGATGGGCATAGTTTCGTCAGTGGGCGTGCTCAATGAAAGAAGAAAAATTACAGATGGGAAGGAACCTTTTAGAAAACCATCGCCTGAAGAAGTCTTGTTTATCTCTGATGTTACTCAGTGGAACACAGGATGGCACGTTACGATATGCAGGTGCTACCAGCACGCCGAGTGCTAGAGATCGGTGGCTGTGAGGAACCTTGACCACATCTTTCATGTATTAAATCCCTATTTTGTTTGTCATTCAGGACGATATTGAAATAATGAGAATGTTTCCACAGTTATAGACAGACGCTCATTTCTGCGAAGTGATTACCTCGTGTGATGATGTACATAGCTACAACGGCACTTCTGTTGCCTTACACAAAGTTACTGAGGAAACGGGAATCATTAGCACCAGTTACACATTACAAGATCTCGAACTGTTAAGTGTTAAATACTATCTCTCAGTGAATGGATCATTTGCACTATGCAAACCATGTTATCTCCATAGTATGTATTAAAGACTATTAACATACATACATACATTATCATTATAGACTGTTATGCCTTTCAGCGTTCAGAACATCCAGGGATAACGACTATCTGTCTTTTGTTTCATTAACAAGTGTGGTTCTTATTTCCAATTACTTGTCGTACAGCACTAGTCGTATATATTGTTGTGAGTTTCGGACAGCACGGCGCGATTCTTACTAAGTGGACATTTTAGGTGAACAGATGTATAATAAGGCACTGCCACAATTTCTTCAGACGACAGTGCTCCAGGCATAGTGGATTTGATCTTGGTTTGAGGAGCATCAGCATGTACTTCAACTTCTTCTCTGGCCTATTCAATCACTCGAACCACTGTGGTACGTTATAGCGACAAGACTTCATCGTCTCTGAGGCAGCTCGGTCAATATTTTATGACGTTTGTTACTTATTACTATTTTCAATTATCGGGTGGTGGTATGGTGGTATTTGTATTTTATGAGGAACTAAAATTGGGCAGCCATCCACTAATGGAGCAAAAGAATGAAAAGGGTCGACACTTCGAGAGATGAAGGTGTCGGCTAAAGAAAGGGAAGGGGGAGATGAAAGTCTCCTCAGGTATCGAAAATGTAATATCGCCGTGGTCGGACAAGAACGAGAGTTAACCAAGGATAGATGAAAGTGAGGAGCCTGACAAAATTATGTGGAAGTAATGCCAGGACTCAGCTAACTTCCCCACGGTCACTAAGTCACGCTTCAAAATGAAGAGCTCCTGGGGCGCATTTTGTTATCCTCTTACGATTGGCAGGGAATACCATGGATGTATTCTATGGTCCCTACCCACGGGGTCGTACTTATCGGGAAAATAAAACAACAATGTTGTCGCAACCTCAAAACACACGGATAAGAATTACGAAACTTGAAAATGTTGAAAATATACCGAAAGCGATGACTGTGTCTTTTAAGGGACAGACTATTTATTAATAGAATTGTAAGAATAAGTACATGAAATCAGAATAGAAATTCCGCGGTGCGTAATGATAGGGAATACAATTCAATATGGAAGAGTGGAACAGAATGTGGAAATGCACGTAATAGAGTACAGGTGCAGGAAGAAGTTGACTGGCAGCACACGGCGTATCGACATGAAGTACCAGCTTCGTAACATCAAAGTTATCGGATTGAAAACTGGAGCACGAGATAACATCCAAGACTTCTTTATAAATTTCCACAAAGTGCTTCAGCTGCCTGTGAAAAGCGTAGATAAAATTGACATCGCTCCAATTCGTGGATCTGTGAACATATTCCGATCTCATTTACACGGACCTGGTTGACTTCATGATAGCAATATGTAATACCAGTTTGACGAACCACTCACGTGGTAAGTTGTTGCCATCAATAGAAATTATTATTAGAATAAGATTACTGGTGGCTTAACAGTGCAGTCAAGTAGAACATAAGAGAATATTGTTTTAATAGGAATACCACTGGGAGACCATCCTCTATTAACACCAATCAGAAGCGGTCCGGCACTTCTAAAAATTGAAGGTGCCGGAAAGATAGAGAATCCCCACGACGGTCGTGATTATGAAAGACTCCCAAGGCTGTCGGTGTCGGACTAGAACAAGTGTTGACCCAGAGAGGTCGCACAAGAAAGATAAGAGAGAGGAGCCTGACAAGAATTTAGTGGGGAAAATGCCAGGCTCAGCTAGAGGACCCGTGGTCGTCAAACCACGGTCTCAAGTGAGATCCAGTGGTTGACCTTTTAGTGTCTTCTTACGACAAACAGGGGATACCGTGGATGCTCTTCTAACTCCCAAATCCACTGGGGGTCCTGAAGGCTGAGGTTCGAATCCCGCTCTATACTGGGTTGATATTTTCATCCAGAAATGCGCGTATTTTCAGGAAGTCCTTGTGGCCGTAAATCTGAGGCGAAAACCAAAATGAGCCTGGGGTGTTCCAGTAACATCGGAAATAACTGGGATAATCTGAAGAATGATAAAGTGTTATGGATCGAGTGTACGACACTTATGTCCTGTGTTTCAGGTGAGCCTGCTCTCAGCAGTTGGTGGTATCTTGGTGAACCGGATAACAGTGCTGGTAGGAAGTGCGCCTTTGCTGACGGGAGAGGTCTGCTGGTGAACTTCGATTGTGCAGATCGCTTTTTCTTCATCTGCGAGATCCCGCTGTGAACAGATCTCATGTACAGTGTTGATATATAATAAAGGTACTTGTAAATAAGTCGTGGCGTTCTTTCTCCTGTTTCAACACTAACTACAGGGAAACTTTTCAGAACAGCGAGGTCATCAGTCGTGTATGTTCTACGTTCCCTTAAAAACAACAAGGTAATCAGACATCCAATATTCTACCTTTCCTTAAAACATCAAGGTCATCGGACATGTAATGTTCTACATTCCCTCAAAAGTAACAAGGTCAGCAGACATATAATGTTCTACCTACTTTTAAAACAACAAGGTCCTCAGACATGTCATGTTTTATGTTCCGTTAGAAACAACAAGGTCATCAGACATGTAATGTTTTACCTTCCTTTAAAAACAACAACTTCATCAGACATGTAATGTTTTACCTTCCCTCAAAAACAACATGGTCATCGGACATGTAATGTTCTACATTCCTTTAAAAAACAAGGTCACCAGTCATGTAATGTTCAACCCTCCCTCAGAAACAACAAGGTCATCAGATATATAATATTCTACCTTCCCCCCAAAACATCAAGGTCAACAGATATATAATGTTCTACATTCCTTTAAAACAGCAAGGTCATCAGACATGTAATATTCTGCCTTCCTTTAAAAACAACAAGGTCACCGGGTATGTAATATTCTACCTTCTGTCAAAAGTAACGAAGTCATCAGACATATAATGTTCTACCTTCCCTCAGAAACAACAATGTCATGAGACATGTTGTGTTCTACCTTCCCTTAAAAACAAAAAGGCCATCAGACATGTAATGTTCTACATTCCCTAAAACAACAAGGTCATCAGACATGTGACATTCTATATTCTGTTAGAAACAACAAGGTCATGGACATCTAATGTTCTACTATCCCTTAAATACAACAATGTCATCAGGCATGCAATTATCTACGTCCCTTAAAAACAACAAGGTCATCACACACATAATGTTCTTCCTTCCTTTAAAACAACAAGGTCACTAGACACGTAATTTTCAGCCTTCCCTTAAAAACGACAAAGTTATGAGACATGTAATGTTCTACCTTCCCTGAAAATCAGCAAGGTCATCAGGCAAGTAAAGTTCAGCCTTCCCTTAAAAACTACAAAGTTATGGGACATGTAATGTTCTACCTTCCCTGAAAATCAGCAAGGTCATAGACACGTAAAGTTCAGCCTTCCCTTAAAAACGACAAAGTTATAGGACATGACGTAATGTTCTACGTTCCCTTAAAATCAGCAAGGTCATCAGACACGTAAAGTTCAGCTTTCCCTTAAAAACAACAAAGCTATGAGACATGTAATGGGTTACCTTCTTTTATAAAATACAAGGCCATCTGACATATGTAGTGGGCATTGAGGTTTCACGCTATTGTTGATAGAAGTGTGCAACTGTGGTTTTCTCTACTGTCTCTCGACTCGTTCGACACTTTACTCAGGGACCGTCATCATTCTGGAGCTCAAATGTAGAGCTGATAGTCTACGCACAGCGATGGAACGACTGCGAACAGAGCGGCATTCAGTAAAGATCTACATGATTTTGAACGTAATACACGAACCGGAAAACGCATGAGGGACATGAAGTCCCCGCAATCCCCCCTGTTTTATGGTGAAAATACCACCAGGTACCGTTCTAAGACATTCCCAGGTAAAAATAAAACACGGCGACTAAGTGCTACTGCCGAGGAGCAGCCTCCTGAATTGTGATCCACGGCAGACCGTCACACACGTCAAGAAACCTCGCTCATCGAAGGCCCGCAAAAGTCTTCCATTATCCATCCCTACAGGCAGCTTTCAGAGGCATAATCTTTACCTGGCTTGGGAACTGGAATTCCAGTGCCCTTACGCCATATGCTGTTGATCAGTCACTCAAATGGTTAAGGATTTTGTACGGCCCAGGAGACGCTTTGCTGCACCCCTCAAGTCCACCTCCATGAAGGGCGCCTGAGATGGTGTGCCACAACCTCGCGCTTTATGGCCAAAACTGAACATACCTGCCGAAAGTGACGGGAGGTGGAGATGAGTAGGTGAATTGTGTATTCCGACGATACGCGGGAGTTCTGCCCACACTTGCGATGATGGAGTATGGGCCGTCACGGAAGACACATACTATACCTGCCATCTCGAATCCTTTAGGCCGTAGGTGTTTAAGTACTATATGTTTGGTCATCTGACTAATTGCGAGAGATGCCGGAGGAGGACACACTTGTTTGTTCTGCCGCAGTCGCAATTCCCAGCGTGGTTTTCAACAGACCCGCAGTCACTTGGCGTTTGGAAAATTACGGCCAGTTTTCCCATGAGGTAGGCAGTGTTTCGGCACTTCGGACTGTCTTTGTTATCGCCATCCATTTGCTATGGTGATGTTATCTGAGTTTGCGTTACATTGAAGAGCTAGGGAAGGAACGCAACTGGAAGGTACTCCAGTGTAACTACGGGGGATCCAAGAAGACTTACGTACTTCAGGTTTCAAGTCAAAAGTAGCACAACCTAAATTCAGCAAATTGCCTAATCATTTGCATGCATCACTGAAATCTGCAGGACTCCCAAAGTGAAGGCTGGTGCTGTTCAATGATGAAAGAGATGAAATAATTCTACTTTTCTACTTAAAACGAAGTTAGAACTGTTGGTCTTGTTCCGTTTTCCTGCCACTTACTGACTCAGTTGGTTCCATGGAGCCTTGAGGAACCGGAAGAAGCCTTTCCTTGACCTTCAGGTAGACAGTGGTCATGCGGGATAATTATGTTTCCTCTTTGGATTGATCGTGTTAGGCTTGAGTAAACAGGTGCTGAGATTCACAGTTCCGCTGACTGAACTCTCGTAATGTTCTCGTTAGAGGAATTTTGTACCGTCTTTTTGACATTGAACATTGCTGGGTTTAGGATGGTTCTCTATCATTAAGCTGACAGACTTCCACTCTGCAGCTTTCCTACAGCCTCTTGAGCTTCTGCGGGGCAATGTACGTCTGACACTAAAAGGACACGCTTAAATTTTTATTGGCATAGCAATAGTCAAATGGCAGAATTAACGGCCTGGTTGGGTCACACCCACTGTGGGTGGAGGCGATTGATAACAACCAAATTATTCCTACCTTTCGCAAGAGGCGACTAAAAGGAGCCCTAGAGGTTCTTGATTTGGGATCGCTATTTGACGACCACTGCACACTTAGCTTCAACTTACTTGAGGAACGCTCCTCTTTTTCATCTGTCTTACCCGACCTTCCTTGGCCAACACTACTTCGTTTCTGACCCCTTAGGTATTAGGTAACTTGCCCTGGGGGTCTTTCATTTTCAAGGTCTTCGTGGCCCGTGTCTTTCTTTGGCTGATGCCTTCATTTTTCGACGTTATCATTTTAACCTCTGTTTAGTGTTAATATAGGGTGGTTAAATTATAACCACCACCACCACCACCTCCACCACCACCACCACCACAATGGTTTCCCTTGAGCAGATTCCAATGTAGAGCTTTAGGGTTGTTTTGCGGGGAACTGTGATCAGAGACACATTTCGGACAGAGGTTTAAAAAGCTACTAAACTCGGTATCTGACGGATATTTCACTTTAACTTCTGTCCGAAGGCAGTGACTTCTATCTGAAAGACATCACCTTCTCATCATTGTTTTCGGAAGCAGTTTCTAATTTATTTACAGTCACGTCGCGAATCTCACTCTGTTGCCTTCTCAGTTTCTTCACTGTACCTACTGGAATATCCGATTTTGTCCGAGTCTGCCGTTTTCAGCATTCCCAGCAAAGACGACACGGCTGTGTGTTGGTGACACATCACATCACTGTCTAACACAGGTGGTGATATTAGCGCTCCGCCTTCATCACAACTGGGATGCTCATGGCCTCTTGCTCGCTCATGTTTCGCTGTTTTGTGCTTACAGTAGTCGCGAGAACATAACGGTATCTTATTATCGGCTATAACATGTGCACTACAGATGACAGATCGGTCATATCGGGATCATGGAGATGGATGGGAATAGTTACACACACAGGAATACTTACAATTAAACAAAATATTAACTATGAGGTCCTGGGTTCAAAAGCTTGTGAGAAATATCCGTGAACCATTAGTCTCTTAGAAACCAAGGACTCTTGTTACTCTCAGTGGAATACAGCATGGCCGCGTGCTACCCAGCTGTTTCCTAGCGGGATCGTCTAGAATATTGTAGGTCTTGACACGCCTCGTACTGGAAGACACGGAGATGATCTTGCTTTGCCCAGCACCAGGATCAAGTTCAACTTCTTCCCTGCCTATTCAATCATTCTACGGCCCACATCCACGAGGGTTCCCGAAAGGTGAAGTTCGAATCCCGGTGTACTCTCGGTTGATATTTTAATCTCGAAATGCACGTGGAGTCTGGAAGGGCATCCGACCGTAAATCTCCGGCCAAAAGCAAAACTTTCCTTGGGATCTCTAGCGACCCCAGAAACAACTGCGATATTCTGAAGAGAGAATAATTGTATGGATCTACTGTGCGACTCTTGGTGGCGGTCTGGTGAGCCGGTTAACAGAGCAGCTCCTCAGGGCTGCGGTCTCGTTCTTTAGCCTTCATTTTTCGTTTTTCACAATATTATCTCTAACATCTGGAGTCTTTGTAACATGCTGAGTTATGTCGCTTTGGTGAATTATTAAATATTTCTATTTAAACGGAAACAATTTATATGAGTCCAACTTTGTCCTCCGCAGTAAGAGAGAATGTACAAACAGCAGACAGGTCCTAAATATTTTCAAAGTTGCTTTTTCGCTAAATAGCAAACAGAACTAATAATAGCTCTGTTTGTAATGAGGTACACATGTCTGGAGCGTTCCGCCTACAAATTGTTTAAAAATGGTGTCACGTTTCTATGTAGGAAAATCAAAGATTCGTTCCATATATCTCTCAGTCACGACCATTTTTCATCGGTTGACCAGATTCACGTTAGTCTCGTGACTGACTGAGATCAATGTTCTAGCTGTGAGGCGTTAAACACTTGCTGGTAGGCCTGAGAGGAAGACTGTTATGCTACCGTATTGAGGTGTGGTGTGTAAGGTGTCCGTGTATTGTGCGACGTGTGGACGTTAGAGTGGCCCTTAAAACCCATACTTACCAGTATTGACATTGACACCTGCACTGTGGATATGTAACATTGTCAGGCTACTACCCATCCACACAGTACATCACAGCATGCAGAGTTACAATATAACTTTGTCAGGCTACACATCCACACAGTACATCACAGCATGTACGATTACAATGTAACTTTGTCAGGCTATTACTCATCCAGAGTTTACATACACACCCTGCACTGTTACTAGGAAACACGGTCTGCGCATCCATTCTTATTTTACATCACAGACTGCTCGGTTGTATGAAAACATTGTCTGGCGATCCATCTAACCTCCACATCACAGCCTGTACAATTTATTGGTAACAATTTCTGGCCAACCATCCATACCTTACATCAAACCTGCTCGGTTACTAGGTGACACTGTCTGGCCATCCATCATGGCCGGACTTTACTAAGGCCGTGACATTGGAGATCTGACAACGTCACTTGGAGTCAAGTATATGACTTCTGTGTTCGTAATTTATAAACAAGTCTAACGTGGTGTATCATTATATTTTGTGTTGAGCGTGAATTAACTTGATGGCACTGTTTAAAATTCAAAGTATACTGAAGATATTTTATGTGCTATAGTTTAAAATATTAATCTACACGCTATTTGGCATCCTGGAACGGCATTAATTTACGGCGAAGGTGAGCTTTCTCATGTTGCAGTATGTATAAGAGTGACAATCCACACCGTTGTTTTAAGCCATTCTGTGTTTGTATTTTTAAAATTGAGTAGTTAGAAAGAGCAGAATGATTGTGTTATTTTATTTTACATTGCACAAATATAACAACTAAAGCTAGGCTTAATTTCAGATGCCAAGGCATTGCTGTGTTCTTTCGTGCTCCAGCAACTATGATTTTAATAGACAGTTGTGTGGTGCCAATTATAATGTATCTGTTTTACAAGTTTTTGAAGCTGAGAAGAAGATAAGAGTGCAGTGTTTGCTAGGATTAAGGTCTGCAAAATATAAAGAAATATATTTAAGCAAGGACATGTTTGAATTAGATTCCGATTCATTGAACATAACTGACGAAACAGATATACGCAGTGAATTTTCCAGTGTGCTAGTGAAAGTAAGTGAAATAGAAGTAGACTTTGATAACATGTTTCCTGTCATTTACGTTTCAGGTTATGTAGCTTTAAGCTAGCCAGTAAACTTAACTGCAGATACTGTATCTCGAACATATCAAATGAAGCAGTGGATAGCTTAAACAGAGGTGGATTATCGGTCCCTTCAAAATTGCTCTTAAATGTGTGTACAAGTATATATAAGATCATGCAGATTTTAATCTCTGAGGAATATAAAGTAGCATTCTTCAGAAATTTGTATGGATTCAGCTTGCTAGGCAAAGTGTAAGTGATACAACGGAGTGCTGCTCATATTGTGAAAAACCTCTATATTAACTTATCTTCATACCTTTGCCCTATTCTGCAAATATTTTGATCAACAACTACACGAAACATGTTAATGATGGTGATGCCATGGTTAAGAGTTCTGGCAAGGAAAGGAAACTGATGACCCCGGAGTAACTTGATTCCCAATGCTAGAAATGTATTTTGATGAACATAGATAGATAGATAGATAGATAGATAGATAGATAGATAGATAGATAGATAGATAGATAGATAGATAGATAGATAGATAGATAGATAAATGTCTTTATTGGCGTTGTTAAGGCCATTAGGCCTTCTCTGACACTAAACCAATTACTATACATTAAAGCCATAAGTAATACTACCGTAATTAATACTAGAAGACACAATTTAAACACAATCAAAATATACATACATACATACATACATACATTATCATTTTAGACTGTTATGCCTTTCAGCGTTCAGTCTGCAAGCCTCTGAGAATTAACTAAACGTCGCCAAAATCCTCGATTTGCAACTAGTGTTGTGGCCTCATTTAGTTCTATACCTCTTATCTTTAAATCGTTAGAAACAGAGTCTAACCATCGTCGTCTTGGTCTCCCTCTACTTCTCTTACCCTCCATAACAGAGTCCATTATTCTCCTAGGTAACCTATCCTCCTCCATTCGCCTCACATCAAAATATAACAAATAAAATTCCACCACAGTGAGACATACATACAACAGCAATAATAATAATAATAATAATAATAATAATAATAATAATAATAATAATAATAATAATAATAATAATAATAATAATATTAATAATCATAATAGCTAGTAATGGTATTGTAGTAGCACTATCAGTGAAGACCAGAAATGCACAGGTCAATCGCATCCTGCTGTAACTCTTAACGCTCTTTTAAATGACACTGTAGTTGGTATTCCTCTCACGTCATCTCGTAAACGATTCCATTCTCGTGCGGCAAACATCGAGAATAAGCTGTTATATGCGGCAGTTCGATGGTGAGGGATGATGAGCAGGTTGGATGTTTGAGCCCTTGTACGTCTGTCATGAACCTTTGAGAAATAATGGAACCGTGAAGAAAGAACTCGATGGAGGAGAGACAAAGTATGATGGTTACGACGAACATGGAGTCGCGACCACTCAAATTTTAGGAAAGATGGTGACACGTGGTCATATTTTCTTAAATTGCATATATATCTCACACATGCATTTTGAGCGCGCTGTAGCCTTAGGGAAAATTGCGGCCTCACGTCATTGAAAACAACATCACAATAGTCAAAATGTGGCATTACAAGAGCATCAATTAATTTAATTTTAAGCTTTATTGGAAATATATGTTCATATTTATATAAAGAATGTAAAGCTGAGTAAACTTTTTGACATGTATGTAAGACATGTGGAGACCAAGTCATGCGTTCGTCCATGATAACACCGAGATTCTCCACTTGTGATACAAAAGGAATTGGAACATCCTGAAGTATTACTCTTGGCAACGGACGTTTAGTTATACTCATTATTTGACTTTGATGCCCAAGAAGGATTACTTGCGACTTTGTAGGGTTCAATTTCAGGCCGTGCGCAGCAGACCAATCACTAACAGCATATAAGTCAATGTTTAGTAAGTCGATATCTTCCTGGAAGTCTCGTGCTCTACAGTCTGTGTAGAGTTGAAGATCGTAAGCGTACATATGGTAGTTGCAGTGTTTTAAATTCGATGATATGTCATTCACAAAGAGTGCGAAAAGAAGAGGACCAAGTACAGAGCCTTGAGGGACTCCTCTATTCACGTGGCGCCACGAGGAAACGATTCCATTATTACCTTTCACACATTGTTGACGTCCGTGAAGATAAGAATGCATCCAAGCAATCGTACTCTGAGAAAAATGTAGAGCTTTCAGTTTTACTAGTAAAATGTCAATGTCTACGCTGTCGAAAGCTTTACTGTAATCTAGTAGTACCAGAACTGTGAATCGTCCTCTGTCTATTGCTTGTCTAACATCCTCAGTCACTTTAAGTAAGGCTGTAGTTGTACTATGTCCTTGTCGGAAACCGGACTAGAGAGGATTAAGGAGATTGTGCGTTCGAAGGTACTCAGACATTTGTGTATGGACTACATATTCTAAGATTTTAGATAAAGCTGATGAAATACAGATTGGACGATAGTCCCCCTCGTTCGAAGGCGTTTGACTTTTCGGAAGAGGTAGCACAATATCCTTCTTCCAGAGAGTTGGATATGTTGAGTATAGAAGAGAGAAATTGATTACATGAGCTAAGGTTGGTAATATACAATCCATGTCAGTCCCAATCACATCAATTCCTTTTGCTTTCGTGCTTATTCTGAGGAGTGATTTAATGACTTGGAAGGGCGTCACGTGACTGAAATAGAATTTCTCTCTGTCAGGGGTAGGCTGTGTATCGTAATAATTCATAAGTCTCTGTTTGTCGTCAGGTCGTTCTGCGGAGCAATTAGCAGTAAAGTACTCGTTAAAAGTCTCGAGAGGTACTGTAATTTCTTCTCTGTTCTTGTTCTTCGTAAGTCCAATCTTATTAATAGATTTCCAAAATGTCGTCGATGTTTTACCGTCAGGCGTAATTAAACTGTAAGCGTATCTCAGTTTAGCATTTCGTATTTGTTGTGTTGTCTTATTTCGTAACTTCCTATATTCGTCAATGTTTTGTACGGTAGGGACATTTTTGTATTGTCTGTGGGCGCAGTCTCTTTGTTTCATTAGTTGTCTAATTTCGTCATTTAACCACGGGGAAGGTGCTTTCGATATTCTCGCTCGCCGCTTTGGGGCATGCTTGTCAAATAGTTCTGTTACTTTGCTATTAAAGAAGTCAACTTTGTCGTCTAGATTGTTATAGTTCGTTACGTCATACCAGGGTATTTTGCCTGCGTCCTCTAAGAGTCTATCTTTATTTACATTTTTCAGTAGTCTATAGGTGATAAATTTCTGGGAGGGTTTCGGTGGCCGGAGTTTATACTAAATGTATATTGCGTCGTGTGCAGATATACCAGGTACAGAGGTTTGACCAACATTGAGGACTCTGTCTGAGTTGGTAGTAACTGTAAGATCTAATAGTGTGTGCGAATGAGATGTATGGTGAGTCGGAGAGAGAGGTAAGATTTCCATATTATCGGCTTGAAACAATGTTCTGAGTCGTGTGGATTCGGAAGAAGTTGCGTCAGTTAAGTCCGTATTGAAGTCTCCCATAATTATTGTGTAAGGGTAGTCTGGCAGTAGTTTAGTTAAGTCAGCTTCAAAATCTTCTAAGTGACCTGTATTCGGTTTGTAAACTACTCCTACAAGGGCTTTAATCCCGTTCGTTGTTATTTCCACGAACATGTATTCTGGTTTTCTCTCATACCTGCCTGCTGAATGACCTAACAACTTAGGTTTGAGGCTAGTTAGGAAATAGCCACATACCCCTTCAACCCGTTTGTGAGTGCGGTCATTTCTCAGAAGCGAGTAGCCTTCAAGATGACACAAAGAAGACTGGCTATTATCTGTTAACCATGACTCAGACACTAGCAGGACATGGTAAACAGATGGAGTGAATATTTCTACAATCTCGTCCATTCGGTTGGCTGCTAATATACTTTGCGCGTTTATATGACAGACGTGTTGTTGGGATGTTGCGAGACGAAATTCTTAAGGATACTAGCGGTACTTTGGTCAAGGTTTGCGCTAGAGGGTGAGGGGAGTGGGGACAGCGGAAGGACGGGAGAGAGTAGCTGGTCTGAGGCGACATGAGGTAGCTGTTGAAATCGACTAGTGACGTCAGAGGAATTTGTTTTGTCACTTGTAACTCTTGCCAACTTGGAACGACGAGAGTTAACAAAATGTACAGATAAACACAAAGAGCTAGGAGGAATTTAACGTTAATTGAAGTAGTGGGGTGCAGGAATATAATCAACTGTGCCTAGAATTATCTAATTATTTTCAAGTGCGACTAAATTAAGGGTGTTGTGTCTAACTTAGCAAAATAAAAATTAAAAGTATTTAAAAATGAAAGTTGTTAAATGAATAATTAATCATCAAGAAATAAGAAAGCAAATTCAATTATTTAGTAAAATATGTAGATAAATAGTAGCAATAGAAATTTTAACTAAGCTAAACGAAAATAAATGATAATTCACTAAACTATTCTAAGATAAAATTTAACGATCTTGAGAGAAATAAATATGGACTAATCTGGGAATATAAACTCTCAGTTCTGTGAATTGTTACATTTAGCTGCTGTCACTGTCCTTAGGAATGTCACTCAGCCGGTTAATTCTAATTTTACTGCCATCTGGTTTCTTAATAATGATGTCTCCACTCGAGGTCCAAAAATTGCTCTAATTAAAGCGGAGAATAGCAGCCTTAAGAATTGACAGTCTGGTGGAGGTCAGATCCTCGCGAATAGTTACTTGGGTACCTTTCAATTTTCGCTTATTGCGAAACACTTCCTGCCTTGTTCGATATGATGTGAATTTGACAATGATTGGCTGAGGTTTCCCTGGAAATTTAGGTCCCACTCGGTGACTCCTATCAATGTCTTGCAAATTCACATTCACACCTATCTCTCTAAAAAACATTTACTGCAAGTTCGTCCGTATTTTCACTTACACTTTCCTGTACCCCAAAAATTCTAACGTAAGCTCTTCTACTGTATTGTTCCAGTAAGTCACACCTTGTAGCAAAATCTTCCCTCATCTCGTGGATTTCTTTATCCCTGCTCTCTAGTTTTGCGTTCAATTCTGCCACAATTTCAGAATTGAACTGGAGAGATTTATCTAATTCCTTTATGGCGAGTTCTGTAACACGCTCCGATATGGCGGCTACTATCTTTTCAAGAAACTTACCAGAGCTGATGGTTTCGTTTAGTGGTGACTGCCTCTTCAACAGGGTTGCCACTTCTGCGGTTGGCACTACTGCTCGGGTCACTGGCGTTGCGCTTTCTGCGGCCCATATTGCCTGAGAAATCACTACTTAATATTGGTGAACTGATTGTTACAATGACTGATACTCGCTGGTTTGACTCAACACTGTATCACACACTCGTGTACCACTTATTATATAGCTACCTTTAGAATAACACCTTCTAATTCACTTAAACTGAGGAGCCGGTCTTACGCACGTCCGTCACCCATACCATAAAATATAAAGGATTTTATTGTTTTTTCTAGTTGTAGCCATATGTTTGTTTATTCTCATCTATATCTTGACGTATTTATTTCAATTTTCACCTTGTTTTATATGTATAGAATGAAAACTGCTCTTCCAGCAACGTTTTATTTGAGAAAGCATCATTGAAGGTTAACTTCCCAAATGTTACATGTAAGACTCCAAGGAGTAACAGTACAGTGTTGCCAAGTTTCAGTGTCACAGCCTTTAATGTAGTCTGGCCATGCTCCATGCCACGACGAATTCATCAATGTATTGCAGCTCGTGGTGGGCACATCCTGTAATGATTGTTGTCCAAACTTGCCGTCAGAGGGACCTGGACGTGTAATCATCGAATCACAACCGAACACTCATCCTGCATGTTCAATTGCAGCAATGTAGCACCACTCCTTCTGGGTGTTGCAATTTCCATTTTCTTTGGTGTATATTTCATTCATTTCCATACCATATTATTTTAAATTTCATAATCATTTCATACGCACAGGATGAGAGGGGTAACGCCCTATGGTAATGGAATAGACCACACCGCCTTCAACTCTACGCCTAGTGTCGGGTAGTGGAAAATAATCCGACTCCCTGACTACTCTGCGTGAACGAATTTCTACTCAGTTTGATTACAAGGCATCTGACTTTCCGTTTCAGGAGAACCTTACAAAAATGTAATCCTACTCCTCACTATGTTTAAGGGTGAGGAAATGCCATCACAGACAGATGAACTGTATATACATCTCGCCAGTCATATTGGATTTAGCAGGCAAGGGAAAATCACCTGATATTTCCCCAGCAGTGTGTTTCGTGATGTAAAATTGGCTACGTGCCATGTATAGCATAAGTTGAAGCCAAGTGATGTAAGTGCTAGTGTGACACCAGGGCGAGTATCAGAGGGGATGCAGTGAAGCGCAACAGCTATAGCCGGCCGTTAATATTATATGAGGAAAATTTACTGTACAAATACACTTTAAAAAGCAGTGATTCCAACTTACCATATTAAACAATGAATACCCAGTTCAGATGTGATCTCACAATGCAATTAAGGTACCCAGACTAGAACTCGCTATCATTTTGCACTGAACAATCATGTTCAGAGATTGAATCGCTATTCCTGTCACTACCAACATGTATGAGGAGTTCTCCGAGCTACACATTCCTCTTCCAGCACTCAACTCTTAACTTGTATACAAATTCATACTCATTCCATTCCTCACTTGTAACGGCTGCAAAGGAAGGACACTGTGATGGTGCACTCTTTATCCCTGAGTAGCTGGTACATATTTTTGTCAGCAGTTAGGTGCTTCACAGTACTCCAATTTGTGATTAGCCAGTTCTCTTAATTCGTATTTACTGCCAGATGTTGAAGGTACTTCATTAATCTGATGGGTGTAGTACATCACATTGTCCATCAATATGTCACACTTGATATGTGTGGTACAAGCTGTTTTAAGTCAAGTTATGAAGTTATATACCTCCATTTCACCTTGGTAAAATATTTGGTTTTCAATTTGAACATGCAGAGTCCGCAGGGTACAAACCGTTCCTAACTACCTGCATATGATCTTTCGCTGACCTGCACTGTCCAAAGATGAACTATACTCCCAAAACTTCATTACAGTGTAGGATGGACGGAAAAAATATTTCATCTAAAAATGGGACCGATCTCTTGTCTTTCTCTGCTGAAGTTCTCAGGTACACCAATGTCTTAAGCAGAATTTAGTTTCTTCCATGTTCTTCACACTTCTTAAATTTAAAGCCTATTGAGAGCAATACTTATCTCAGATGTTTGCGACTCGCCTTGTAATACAGCAACCTTGAAAGGGACTTATCCTGCATCCACCTTATTCAATACCAATGCGTACTGGTGTCGATACAGAACAGCGAATATGAGATTTATAAACTGCAGATCGCCTTGTTCCGTCTGATGATGCACTTGCCTGTATCACCTAGTACAATTTCCTTATTCACTACTCCCTTTTTACCCTGAGTGGATAACTTCATCCCATCATCACCTCCCTTCTGATTTTCTCAATAAATGGCTGATGTTTCCTTACCACTGAAGCTCGTTTACTTGCTTGAAAGAAAGCTAAAGGAAATTGCACCCTTTTCTAAACCACGAAAAGCAATTACATTCCCTATAAACAACTTTGTTTTAGGACCTGCCATCACCTAACATATGGAGACAATACACTTCCGAAGGAATACGATACATTCAATGAACGGTGTCAGCTAAAAGACAGTTCAACACTCGGCATACAAAAGCCGACTGCACAGCTAATTAGGCACCTTCCCCGCCAGCACATACCCCAGTATTGCCAAGCTGTGCATAGTACGGACGAGAATTCCTTTTCCTCGGGAGTTTAGAGAAAAATGGCTAAAATCTGGAGAATCTCAAAGCATCTCGAAAGAAACTGAATAGTGCCACATTCCTTGAGCGCCATTGCAACAAAATGTTGGTGTTAGAACTTCTTGCTCAAAGAGCAAAATTCGGGTTATTTTAAACAACGGCATTCTTTGTTGATCTGCCCTGGAACACTTGGAATATTTCTTTTGCTCTTACATTTAAGTTTATATGAACACATAAAGGAATGACATAGAAAATAACTTACTTTAGATGGTCTTCAGAAATGAACACAAAAATTAAAATCGAATAGTCCATTCGTAACTCTCACAATGGTTTCATGGGCTGTGAAATAGTGGAACACCCTCTTACATTATTTTAAAGACGTAATATTTATTATGAAATGTAAACTTCTCGAACATACGCAACGGTAATTACTTAGTATGTATGTCTGGAGCAGAAGTCATAGAATCAGATGTCGAAGAGACTCCCACTATCTCCCATTTATTGTAAATTATTCACTTCACAGATATATACACATATCTATACAGTGGGCAACATTAACATTGAATCATACAATAGTGCTGACTCGACGAATCAGGCAACGTGATCTTGCTGTCACTGAACTGCGACTACCAGAGTCAAGTTTTGTCTGTCATAAACGTGTTAGATTGTTAATAACGTAATTCTAAATACAGAATGTAATGAAAGTAACATTAACATACACTTCTTTAACATGGCATTGCAGTTTATCTTCTGAGTTGTCCCTGAAATATTCACGGGCCCATGATTTCCTCTTGGTAGCTATCAATATGCGCTCTAAGAACTGCATCGCTTTAACGACAGTCAAATGATTAAGCTTAAATTAAATGACTGACTTTTACTCGTAGGTTAAGTGTGATGCTGCATACCTACTTACAGCTCGTTAGTGTATCATTCCCCGTGAATAGAAGGCCAAACTTTCCCTCATGACACAACCTGTTGTCCCGTTGCGCACGCTGTCAAAGCCTGTCGTTCTCAGTGTGCCACGTAATGTGGTGTAAGGTGCGAGCTTATGTCCTCGAGAGCCTCGTGAGGCATGCTTTTGTGAGAAAAGCATTGAGAAGTTCTCGAGGATCTTGTTACCTATCCCTAGTGCACAGTGACTAGAGCTATTCAATATTGGCTTAACGGCAACGTCTCCCATGAGACCTGGGTGAGCACTGACCTGCGTTCACCGTTCGACAACATTGGACAATCTTCACTTTTATTGGCTTGTGACGGTACACTCCCCTGTGCAGATTAGAAAGCTATTGGTCTTGGTTGACTAGGGCCAGAAGAGCAGGTAAGTTATCGAGAAGTTTGCATTTCCCAGAAGTTTCACTTGGAGTTGCTAAGATCTAGGTATGGAGGTACAGGCCTCACATGTGGTATTGGTGACTTGATCCGGCATGTGGAATACGGTATCAAGAGTTTTAGTTCACGCTGAAAAGCTGGGACTCCAAGAGTAAGAGCTGTTTCATGAGAAGTTAGACATTTGTGGCTTCCCCAGAACACATTAGCCATATTGAGACACAACACACCGCAAGGGACACATTCCTCTACACGATCATGATCGTGTTGATCACCAGTCATATCAGTGCAGAAGTATGTAAAATCACAGATGTTGATCTGAAAAAGCAAAGGGGATTTGGCTAGGACTGAGAAAGGAGAATGCCTCATACATTTTGTGATTTAGACAATAACACTCCTTCAATTCATGTTTATTACTATTAATTTGCAACATATAAAAGAAACAGAAGAAAAATTCTCCTCATGGCATCTCAAAAATACAAAATGAACTAAGATTAGCACAAAATCACATAATTTCTGTGTCACAAAACAATCAGGACCTCGCAAGTTAATTGCAGAAAGCTTAACACATCTTGTTCCATAAGCTGTTAAAAATCTTCTTTCTTGAGGAAACCACTTTTCATTGCTCAGAATTTAAATCCAGACCTCGATAACCAACCAATGGTAATGTTATCCAGAAATCATGCCCCACTAAAATGATATTGTAAATGTTATTTGAACACCACTACTAAATTAAGTATTTTTAGATTCACACATTATACTATTCCTCATTCAATTCTGAAGAGCTCGAAATAAATACCCTACACAGGGTGGCGCAAAAGTCACTGGACACTGATGTAAACAAAAGATTGAATTTCTGTTTCATTACAAATACAAACAATGCTAACTGTTTTCCGTCTGCATGAATACATCTTCCAAGTTTTTGGAACATTTAGGCCTACATACTGTATGGCATAGTGTGGTATCACTGTCAAAGTCACGAAATGCGTCGTGTATATAGTCTTTTATTTCAGCAATGGTCCGAGGATCTTAAAAATAAACAGAGTCCTTGACGACATCACGTAGGAAAAAATCCATGCACGTGATATCTGGTGAACGTGGAGGCATGTCACCCTTCGACCAATCACTTTTCTTTGGAATGTTTCATTTAAATAATCGCGGACGGCAGTGGCATGATGCGGTGGTGCCCAACCATGTTGAAGGTAATTTTCTTGAAAGTTTTCAGCACACGCCGTAAGTCCTGGTACCAGATAATTCTGAAGCACGTCCAAATACTTATCCCCTGTAACTGTTCCGTCAAACAATATGGTCCAAATACGCCAAATAATGATATTGCCTCCAGACACTCACATTAGGTTGATTTACTTGTTCTTCTAAGAAAAGATGTTTATTCTCAGTACACCAGTACGTGCATTTATGTCCGTTAACTTGTCCGGTTAACTTAACATTGGCCTCATCAGACTACAGAATGCTATTGAATAGGTTAGGATCATCTTTTTGTTCGCCAAGCATCAATTCACAAAACTTAAGACGATATGGATCGTCTTCCAGTAACCCATGTCGTAAACGTGGTATGTTAATTTTAAAATTCTGTTTGTGTAACATTCTTTGCACTGACCCTCGTGATAAATTCAGCTCACTTGCTAATCGTCTGGTTGATTTTCGCGGACTTTGGTTCACAGCTAAACATACACGCAATTCATTTTCCTCAATTGTGACTGTTCTTGGGCGGTCAGATCCCGGTGCATCATAACAGATCTATGTTCTTCAAAACTATTTCGTACGTCGTACGCTGTTTGTCTAGACGTTGGTTTTGATCTAAAGTGTTGTCCCCGTTCATTAACAACTGCAGTAGCACCACCTTTGAAAATGACAAAATTAAACCAAGATTCGTTGGTAAATCACATCAATGCACATCATATTACAAGAAAAACACAAATTACAGGGGACAATGAAATAACATTCCCAATAAATATACATTCACCAGCCTAGTGATACTTGAAATACACAATTAAATGTGCATTTATAAGAAAATCATAATTATTGATAAACAATTTGCTAACACCTTAATGCACATTTCAATCATCGTTTTCCAATTCATACTGCAATGACACTTATCAAGGTTACAAAAACTGCTAGCACTGCCTCTCTTTGATTCTGTAACTTAGGAAATTCTGGTTTGTAACTGTAACCAATTAACACATAGAAAATTCTGAACAGTTTGCACAGTGGCGGCTGTAACCCATCCCCACTCCAAAAAATACAAATATTTAGAAACATACCGGTGTGTGGTTTTCTTTCTTTGCCATTTGCCTTACGTCGCACCGACACAGATAGGTCTTATGGCGACGATGGGACAGGAAGGGTCTGGGAATGGGAAGGAAGCGGCCGTGGCCTTAATTAAGGTACAGCCCCAGCATTTGCCTGGTGTGAAAATGGGAAACCACGTAAAACCACCTTCAGGGCTGCCGACAGTGGGATACGAACCCACTATCTCCCGGATGCGAGCTCACAGCTGCGCGCTTCTAACCGCACGGCGAATTCGCTCGGTGGTATGTGGTTTTCAAGGGGCTCTCCACTGAGTTTTCCACACTGAACGAACACGCAAACAACCCCAACACATATACACATTCCTCATAAAAAAACTATAAACCTATATAATTAAACACAATAACACCTGCAATGGCTAAATATTCACCAATTCAATCACTTGGTGTGAGCGCGCAAAAACGTAACTTCTTAATGTTTCCAACATCATTGAAATAAAACCAGCAACGTCGTAATGCAAAATTACATGTTATGTTTTTATATTGACATTTATGAACTAGAGATTTTTAATTAAAGAAAATCACAATATCATGTCCTTATTTTGACAACATAAAAAGTGCAACGTTTAAGGTTCATCGATTTACAAATGTGGCTATGGAATAGGAAAGTTGGTGGTATTCTATCCTCTTTGGTATTAAAAGACCTGGCGGGAACAGCTCTACAGCATTTTGTGTTCCCGTTTGCTTTGAGCGATCCCCTCTTAAATACTACCGCTGAGTCAAGAGGGTGCCAGCTGCCACGTTCTCATATCGGTCGTAATGCAAGTGCTGCCTCTCTGTGGTCGAACGAAGAATTGCTGTGAAGTGATGTCTTGGCTGTTGTTTCCACAGCCTGTCGGAACACATTCTGTTTGTATCGAAAAAGTTGGGCACGCATGCGCAAAAGGCAGAGTTCCTGGTTTCTGGCTAAAAGCTTAGCTCTCGCTGAGCTGTGACCACACATCACCCGGCGTGCAGCGCACCAGTAGTTACCTGGTTGTGAGGGGAGTTGAATAATTTCTTATTCTTTTGCTGACGCCTTTTCCAATGCACTGTATTTGATTGTAGATAATATTTTTCCAACAGGCAATGTGCTGCAGCACATAAGGTACGGCCGCCACACAGGACATGACCATCAATGATGGACACTTCTAACCACCTCTCTACACTACTTTGGAATACATCACCATTTCCCTATCACTATCCACAAGCAATTTCTTTTCAGCCTGCAACATTTTAATGCAGACATCACACTTTTTAAATGATATTTTAATCACTTGCAAACTGATGTAGCTGGCAATGCAGACTAAAATCCATTGTGTTCCAAGGGGAACTCTGATATGAACTATTTCTTCTAATGCAAGCTCTAACCCATCTAAATTATCAATAACTGTATCATGGCTATTGATATAAACATTATGAGCAAAGTCTTTCAAAGTAAATTCACGAAGTTTTGCAGACCTCATCTTCAATACACCTAACAGTTTGATCTTTCTTTCAGACTCAAGAATTCATTCCACAGAGGCATTAGAAGTGCAACCACTCAATCTCCTGTAGAGACTAAATCTTCTCTCTGAACTGTCTGTCTACAATTTTGTAGTAAACACATAAGACCAGTGGTAATTATTGAAAACACATTGTGGTAAGTATGTTTATCAATGTAGTGTATGTTTCACTTGTCAATCTTCCTTCTGCTTATGACATGTGCCTAAGTGCATATATGTTTTAAACATGTAAGGAATGAAAGGTTCATGTTACCAGGACCAGTAATTGGACTAGCATCTTCATTCATAGTATATGTATCTTTCATGGGATGCTGTAAATTACAGACTGACCACCACTTTTGAATTAATTTTAGGAACTGGATTGTGCCATCAGAAACATACACACCTTGAGTCTTAAGCAAATACAAATCAGCAACATTCTTACGATCAAACACTTTACTGCTAATGATACATTTTGTCTCTATTGTTGTTGGATACAGAGCCATCCTAGATAAATTTGAAGCCATTTTTAGTAACAATTTCTTCTCCGAACGAAACAGCTCTTTATGATCTGAAAATTTGGCCTGAGAAGTTATAATTTACAGACTGGCTCTGTACCAACACCAACACTGACCACATCACTTAAAACATCAACTGTCTTATCAAAGTTTGGTATAATAAGAGAATGTCACTGCCCATATCATTAGTTCTGGAGAGTATCTTATTTGATTAATTACAGAGAGCCCTAACTGTTCCGGGACAAATTTTACTTCACTAATTCCCTCTGCATTAAACTCACAGGTCTAACTCAAGTGCATTTTTTTAAAAGGTTCATAGAAAGAATCATCAGAATAACTTGTGAAATGACTTAGCAAAGTGTAAAACTTCGTCCATCTGTCATATTTCCGGTCTTCACAAGCACTAAAATGCTCTAGGCAAACACACATTTTTGTGAAACATTTGAACTGCAAATGAACTTGAAACTTTAAATCTCAATGTTGCAACCTTAATACATGACTCATCATCCACCTTCACAAACAATGCATAATCTTCCTTCACTATTCCATCGAATGGTTCAACGAATTTCTTCTGAACTTCACAGATGAAGGGGGTAAAATCTGTAAAATTGTCACATTCACACCACTTAATGAAATAACGTCCAAATACTAAAAACACCACAACATATAAAAATATCTTGATAACCGATAAATGGACACTGCAACACTATTTACACATAAAAATATTCGGTGGAAAACAAACCAAAACCAAACCCCATGGCACTACTGCCCATGAAGGGCCTTGGCCTACCAAGCGACTGCTGCTCAGCCCAAAGGCCTGCAGATTGCGAGATGTCGTGTGGTCAGCACGACGAATCCTCTCGGCCATTATTCTTGGCTTTCAAGACCCATTTGGTGGAAAAATACAAATCGCGAATTCCAGTAGCAAGATAACCTCAACCAACCACACACGTGAGCGGTATAAACCGAACTGTATGTAGGCATGGCCTCACACGCCGTCTACACGTGGCCCAATGTGACAGCCATTTTGTCACGTATCTATGTATGCATTCCGGTCTGATAATATTGTAGTTGGTCCGGGTTCATACGTGAAGAGAAATTGACAATCCTTTCCAACATACGATAAGTCAAAGACGCCAAAATTTGGTTGTTTGAGATGATAGACGACTTTAACAGGCTGGGTGGTGCGCATACAGACGTAGAAGTACCGCACGATTGAATTTACTGAAAAGTGTTTCTTATTTCTACAACAAGGAGCAACATAATAAATATAAGAGATCCGTCCGACTCCTTGGCTGAATGGTCTGCGTTCAGGCCTTCAATTCGGAGGGTCCCGGCTTCCAATACCGGCAGGGTCACGATTGTAACTGCTTGTGGCTCGAGGACTGTGTGTCCCAACACTCTCCTCTTCATATTTATGCAACACTACCAACACGCAATAGTGATTACATCCCATCACGTAGGCTTGGCGTCGGGATGAACATCAGATCGTAAAACAGAGTCAAATCCACATGTGAGACACATCTTGCACCCACTACCCAAATGCTGTGGGAAAAGCGGTAAAATATAACAGACCCATGTCATGGCTGCAATTGACTTATATTAAATTATCGACAAGAAGCAGAAACTTGTAAAGAGAATACACGATTATGTAACATAAGTCGCGCGCAGTTGGTACGATCTCAAAACTGACCCTCTTCCTTTCTCCTTACCAGGATGACGATGAAGTGTTGTAACTGCACGTACAGTATTTTATAATTATTCAAGTTAGTTCACTTACGTAGATTACTAAGTACTGTTCATTTGCTAGTTAACATTTCATGAAGTTCATATTTTCTCGTTGTCAGAACGTCGAACATTTACTTTAGTAAATTGGACTTAGCTATGAAGCATGGTTCATTTACCACGACGCCATCAAGAAACACTGTTTCTCTTGCATTCCGAGACGGAAGTGCGCTGTGTGTCGTCACACGGCTTCGAGGAATTTCGCTGTGGCGCATCGAATGTTTCGAAACAGTCAGCGGTGACATTTAGCCCATATTTACTGTTAAAACTGTATTTAAATATACAAGAGGCTTATCGCATTCTATGTTGTACATATATAATCACGATATAAAACTAGCAATAATTCTTCTTCTTCTCATCGCATGTCCGCTGTCATCACGGCGATCGACTCTTGTTCCCAGCAAGTCAGAAAAGTGTGGTGGAACGAAGCCCACAACATTCTCGTAGATTATGTACGCAAGATTTTCTCCTTTTTGCCCTACTCCTCTTTCCTTAAATGTCATCTATAAGATAAACTGCAGGAGGTCACTTATTCATTTGAGCCAGTCCCATAATACAGTAAAAATTACAAGAAAGATGATACATATTAGAGTGGTGCTGCCTAGTACCAGATACTAGCACTAGTATCAGAGGGATGTTTTTCTTTACGTTGTCCTTGGACCTCCCAATTCAGTTTAAAGACTTCCATGTCGTCCAGGACTCTTCGTAGTAACAGAGAAGCTTCTGTTCAAGTTACTCAAGTTCCAAGCGATCTGGGAATGTGCGGTTCCTGGTTCAAACATGGTTTCATTTGGATCTGCAAGTAGACAAGTTGATGTCTATGGAGAGGGCGAACTGTACGTCTCCACATTCGCGGCTACTTCACGTCGAGTGCCAGGTGGAGCTATTAGTTTTAGTTGGTTGGTTTTAGATACCCTGCGATCAGTCAGTAAGCTTCTACGAGTGCAACGTAGAACTTCTTGGCATGTACAGATTTATACCATACAGCTGTGGCACTGTTTCTGGATGAGCGGCCCAATCTGATCATGTCAAAGCATTGTGAGAGGACTTTTGCCTCGGTGTTGAAGCAGTGATAAGTGCAAAGCTTGACCTCAGATACTTAGGCGTATCACTGTGTTCCAGTACATTTCCCAATCACTTCACCTGCAACTTTCAGTATTCCCCACGTGAAAAGCATGTCTGGTTCTTTGATGGATTTGGTTTGAAATTATTATTCCCTAAACGTATAAACCACCACATTACCTCACAATTTCCAATGACATGACGAAAGTACTCTACTTTCTGATATTGTACGTGACCTCCAGCTCGGAGTACTGTAGCCCCACATCTCGAAGGATGGTGTGCAGGCGTCAGCAACATAAAGTAAACTGGGTGAGTTAGTAATGCGGTTATGGGCGCGCGGCTGTGAGCTTGCGTCCGGGAGGTAGTGGGTTCGAACTCCACTGTCGGCAGCCCTGAATATGGTTTTCTGTAGATTCCCATTGTTACTTGGGGCAAATGCTGGGGCTGTACCTTACGAAGGCCACTGCCGATTCCTTCCCACACACAGGCCTTTCCTATCCCATCGTCGCCATAACACCTATCTGTGTCGGTGCAACGTAGAGCAAATAGCAAAACCACCATAAAATAAGACAGGACATACACAACACTGAAGTAAACAGGAACAGAGAAAACGAAGTGACACGGGATTTAAATCATTATCTTGAATGCAGTCCTTGGGAACTAGTTTCAACAGGACTGCTCATGTTGTGATCAAGTACGCTGGTGAGAGACCTAAAGCACTGCACATGCTCCAGTGATGTGTCAGGTACTGTCAACTTTATGGGATGAATGGCATGTTTTCTTACGGTAACTAAGTTAGTATTTTTCGTGTTTAAACCCAGAACTTTTTTTGACCAATCAATTTGCCAATATCTGTGGATTTTCATCACTTACTGCAAACAGAAAAGTATCATATGCATATTGCGGATTATTAATTTATTTTTTTATTTATTTATTTATTTATTTATTTATTCATTTATTCATTTATTTATTTATTTATTTATTACGATTTATTACGATTTATTACGATTCAATGGGATGGGTTTAAAGCAATTGTTGAGGAATGTGAAAATAGGTTTGTACGTTTAAAGGTGGTAAGGAATGGTAAAGATCCCCTATATTATAACAGGGAAGTAAAGAGACTAAGGAGGAGGTGCAGGTTGGAAAGAAATAGAGTAAGAAATGGCTGTGGAAGTGAGGAGAAATTGAAGGAACTTTCTAGGAAATTGAATCTAGCAAAGAAGTCAGCTAAGGATAACATGATGGCAAGCATAATTGGAGGCCATACTAATTTTAGTGAAAAATGGAAGAATATGTATAGGTACTTTGAGGCAGAAACGGGTTCCAAGAAAAACATTCCAGGAATCATTAATGAACAAGGGGAGTGTGTATGCGAGGATCTTCAAAAGGCAGAAGTATTCAGTCAACAGTATGTAAGGACTGTTGGTTAGAAGGATAATGTCCAGATAGAGGAGGTGACTAATACTAAAGAAGTATTAAAATTACCTATGACAGCAGTGACATTTACAGTAAGATACAAAAGTTGAAAACTAGAAAAGCAGCTGGAATTGATAAGGTTTCGGGGGATATACTAAAGACAACGGGTTGGGATATAGTACCATATCTGAAGTACTTATATGATTATTGTTTGCATAAAAGAACTTTACTAAATGAATGGAGAGTTGCTGTATTAGCCCCTGTATATAATGGAAAGGGTGATAGACATAAAGCAGAAAATTACAGGTCAGTCAGTTTGACATGCATTGTATGTAAGCTTTGGGAAAGCATTTTTTCTAATTATATTAGACATGTTTGCAGAATTAATAACTGGTTTGATTGAATTTTGGCATTTAATAGGGTAGATCATGGGAGACTATTGGCAAAAATGAGTGCAATTGGACTTGACAAAAGAGTGACTGAATGGGTAGCTCTGTTTCTAGAAAATAGAACTCACAGAATTAGAGTAGGTGAAATGTTATCTGTCCCTGTAAAAATTAAGAGGGGAATTCCTCAAGGCAGTATTATTGGACTTTTATGTTTTCTTGTATATATCAACGATATGTGTGAAGAAGTTGAATCAGAGATAAGGCTTTTCGAAGATGACGTTATTCTGTACAGAGTAATAAATAAGTTACAAGACTGTGAGCAACTGCAAAATGACCTCGATAATGTTGTGAGGTGGACAGTAGGGAGTGTATGATGATAAACGGGGATAAAAGTCAGGTTGTGAGTTTCACAAATTGGAAAAGTCCTCTCAGTTTTAATTACTGCGTTGATGGGGTGAAAGTTCCCTTTGGGGATCATTGTAAATACCTAGGAATTAATATAAGGAAAGATCTTCATTTGGGTAATCACATAAATGGAGTTGTAAATAAAGGGTACAGGTCTCTGCACATGGTTATGAGAGTATTTAGGGGCTGTAGTAAGGATGTAGAGGAGAGAGCATATTTGTCTCTGGTGAGACCCCAACTAGAGTAGATTACTTGATTCAGGAACTGGAAAAAATCCAAAGAAAAGCACCTCGATTTGATCTGGGCGATTTCCGACAAAAGAGTAGCGTTACAAAAATGTTGCAAAGTTTGGGCTGGGAAGACTTGGGAGAAAGGTGACGAGCTGCTCGTCTAAGTGGTACTTCGGTAGACATGAGACGGAGGGCGTGTACCATTCGCTGAAGTGCGTACAGAGGGAGAGGGTTTGTTTAGAAATAAATCTTAAAATTTTTCCTCTGAGTTTATTAATAAATTCAAAGTCATGTCACCTCTGTACAGCAGATACAGTAGAAAATGTTCCTCGTCCTAGGGCTGGCGATGTCCTTGGATTCCGGCAGCTCCTCCTTTTCCCATACCAGTGAATCACCATTCCTCCCCCGATGGAAGTTCTAGAAGATCCATCCGACGTCTTGAAGATCCATACGGTGCTGATGAAGGGCGTTGAGGTAGTCCTCGTAGCCGATGAACGTGAATGAATTTCGTTAAGCTTTCGGGCGAGTTAATGCAAAGACTGCTTCTGCACAGATGAGAGGAAAGTTTATCAATGGTTTTAACAAGGTTCAAACACGAAAAAAGGTATCTTTGAGAGTTTATCACACGGTGAAATGTCACTAAATTTTGTCCCGTGTTAAATGAAAATAAGGCCACTAGACTCGAATGAGCATGTAAGTTTAATACTCATAAAAATAAAAGTCCACTCGAAACTTATCGTCGAATTTTAACAGAGTCACTTGAAGTTTGTGGCACTTGGCATAATGTAAAGTAATGCCGCACGACTTAGTTCTTAATTAGAAACATTGTTCAAGGTAATTTAATTGGATTAGAAAATAAAGATGTTTCACTCGTGAATTCGAACTCATTCACGTATTGATAATAACATGAAATTAAAAGACGAAATTAATCATGTATTGACAGTCCTCGGTCCGACTGTTCGTAAAATCGAAACGCACAACTGAATGTTCGTAGAATTGAAGCGTGCTGTTTAGTATAATTGAAATGCACAGTTCACACATGCACAGTTTACAGTTCATGACCTAAAGTTCATGAAATGGTAAATTAGTGACGTAGTCATGCTTGCAATCGAGTAAATCTGGATTAAAACACAGTCTCATAAACTTGAAGTATTTAGTACTCTGTAAGGAGCAAACTGTTCTAAGTCCTGTCCAGAACATTAAACTTCAAATTACGAGCACTCGAAAACATTCGCAAGTCTTAGACACTCGTGTAGAATAAACAGTCACTTGATAATGTTCAGACGAAGCACAATTTATATAACGTCCCGTCGGAGTAAAAGTTTATCACTCACAGTATAAAGAAATCCGTACAAGTCCATATTCGACCCGATTGGTCAAAGTCTACGGACTCGAAGATTGATAGCCGCTTCACGCTAGATCACGGTCCTCGCGAACCGACTGTATGACTCCACTGCCTAGCGTGCACATACACACTGTGGCCACACACTCAGGCCACACATTGCTCTGCTGAGCGAAGCAGTACTGTATTTATATTTGATCCGGGCCTCCACATCTCGTTCCATAACTTCATCGCCTCATGTCAGATTTACGTGAAACTCTGCAGGAACGTAGATAAGGGATCGGGCTACACGATGATATTGTTAAATTTGTTTAATTATTATTATGGGGAAAGTTATTACCCGTAGAATCTCGAAGAACATTCCACATCAGTCTAGGCTCTGTGTTGTGGTGAGGCATGCTGTGACGTCACCCGCTCTCTACGTCACACGCACACAGCTGTTGCTCACCATCCAGTCAGTCTTTCGTAGCCGGCCCGGAGCGTAACGCGTAAGTTTTTAACATTTCTATTGCGGGGACTTAGTTTTGTACCGCCGTTACCGGTACATCTCCCCCTCCTCCTGGGGAAAAGAAAATTCGATAGGATTTTCTTTTAATGATCTCTCCTGAAATATTTCTTTAGGTTGGCTGCATTGTAAATGCCCTCGATGCTTCCATCCAGCTTATTAATTTTGTATGCCCCGGTTTCGAGAACCTCTGCAATTCTATATGGTCTTACATAAAGTGGGCAAAACCTTGCATAAATGCGAAGTTCGGGGTGCGAAACAGCTGGTTTTCTTATCAAAGGCCAGGGAGTTTAGATACGGAGTGACACATTTAGAAATGATACCATTATTCTCCATCTCTTTGATCACCGTCCTGCCTTCCTCTCGGTACTTCTCAGGAACTGGATAGGGCCGTTTTTTATAAGGAGAGGTGTCGTTAACATTCAATTGGTACTCAAAATCTCTAATAATGCCGGGTTTGTCATCAAAAACCTCAGGAAATTTCTCAAATATTTGTTGAGTTGCCTCTGCCATGCGGGAATCAAGCTCTGGGCTTTCAGCCGCACTGGTGAGAAATATGAAGTGATCACGACCTTCGTCGAACACATCCTCAATAATGGGCACTTCCTGGCCCTCGACGGGACTCTCTTGACCGGGTCTACCCTCTTCGCAATCTATTTCATCGGCAGGCAGAGCATCGCTCATGTTGCCTCCGGTTTCTATGAATGGGGTACCCAGATCTTGGCACTTCAAATTATTACAGTCTACCAGCTGCAACTCTACAGAGTCGATGTTAAAAAATCGTATGACGTTGGCAGGATAATCAATGATTCCCCCATACTTGGCTAGGAAATCTAACCCTAGGATGACGTTGAATTTCATCGGCGAAATGACTAGGAATATATGCTCGAACTGGACACCTTCAATGTCAAATGTAACGAAAGCTTGAAATTTACATTTGATATGCCTGTCCGGTACTATACCTTTAATTTTGATCTGTGCGACTGGTATCAATAACATGTCTTCTCCCCCCTTCAACATTTCAATTAACCTCTCAGAAATTAATGAGGCCTTAGCTCCAGAATCGATTAAGGCGGTTACGTAAAGGGTATCCGAAGTAATATTAATAACTGGAAGTCTTCGTTGGACCTTTGGTGTTGTACGAGTGGGATCTTCATACAAGAGATCTGAGTCATCCAAGTACCAGTAATTAATATTAGTGACAGAAATTATTTCTCCTCTATTCCGGTTTTCAGGCAATCTTATTGTTGTGTTGTCGAAGTTTTTTTTTAATTGCGCCTGTCGATTCGGGATTTGTCGCAGGCGTCGTGTTCTGTCTTTTGGCGTGCTCTTGGTATTCTAATGAGGTAGCGCCAGGTAATCCTTCATCCCGGTTTCGATTCTGGATATATTCGCGAGTTTCTCTCCATCTTCTTTCGATCTCGGCTCTCGGCGAATCTCCATCTCGAGTAAGCGACTCAATAGGTTTCTTCCACGTTTGATTACGTCTGTAAGGCGTACTTTGCCCGTATGGACGTCTCCTAAATCGCCGGAAATGAGATAACGAATCTCTCCGTGGTTCCACTTCCTCACGGGGTTCGGGATTCGATCTCGGCGGGTTGTTAACTTCGGCATGGTTGGTTGCAACCTCTTTCGTCTTAGCAACCCTGGGCGGATTTTGTGTATGGGCAGTGTCAAGTTTCCTTAATAAATTATCAAGTTGTTCTAGGTCTTGAACATTGGCTGCCACAAGAATTTCTTGTACATGCGCCGAAAATTGTAAAGTTACTACCTGTATTAACTCCTGTAGTGGCAAAGGAGGATCAAAGAATTGCATCTTCTTTAATTGAGAAATGAGAAAGTCGGAATATCGTGAAGAATTAATCGCTGTGTTGTATCTCCTGGAGTACAACTGTAGCTTAATCAAATGTTGAATTTCTGAATTCCAAAACCTTTTCAAAAGGCCTCCTTGAACTCATCATAGGTTTTAATGTTAAATTTAAATGCTGTGTACCAATTTCATGCTTTCCCTTCCAATAATCTAGAAGCTATCCTCAATTGATGATCGGATCGTACTTTATTCTCTTGAAAGTACTCTTCAATGTTGAGGAGGAATTCTTTCGCTGTGTACTCTTCCTTTCCGGAAAATTTTGCAGGTTTATCGTCTGATAATTTTAAAACTGTGGAAATGCTAGAAGTATCTCCGCTAGACCCTTGACATTGGTGTGTAGACACCTCCTTCTCCACCTGAGATATCCTATTATCAATGGTCTCTATTTTTCCTTGCAATTCGACGTTGATAGTCTTAACTTGTCCACGGACGGAGTTTTCCACGCTCTGGACTTTCTTTTCGAGGTCCTGCTTCACTTCATTTACGTCGCGGCCTATGCGAATGATTTGAGTATGTGCGCTATCTAATTGGGTTTTTACATGCTTATCTGTTTCCTCTTGCTTTGTTTTAAGTAAATTAACCTCATTACTTATTTTCTGGAAGTTAGTCTTAAAAGATTCATGGATGTTATCCTGAATAGAGGCTATTTTTGCTTGTGCCTGTGATAACTGACCATGAGATTCTTTAAATTCTGCCTTTAAGCTTTCAACTTCCTTAATCAATTGATGTGAGGTGGGAAACGAAGCTTTTAAGTCTTCAACTATTTGTAGTTTAAGGTCTTGTTTTACTGTTTCTAAGTCACGGATGAGGCGTTCGTTTATTTCCGTAAACTTAGAATTAATCTTCGCATTAATTTTTGAGAATCGTTTTTCAATTTCATACCAGCTTTAGTAAGCCTATTTTCCAAATTAGCATTAACTTCGGTAAACTTGGTATTAATTATTTTAGTTACTTGTGTGATACGACTTTCTAAGTTGGCTGCAGTTGCTGCATTGGGCTCATTAATACGAGTGTTAATCTCATTAATACGAGATTCTAAAGTAGTACCTAATTGAGCAGTTGCAGCATTGGCCTCGTTAATACGAGCTTGTAAATCAGCACCTACTTGAGCATGCGATTCGGCAATACGTTCATTTATGCTAATCTTAAGAGCTTCAATAGCAGCTAAAATATTTTCCATTTTGATGGTAATGTATTTAACACATTGCGGACCGGTCCCGAGAAAACTCGTGCATGCCTGGCCGAACGTTGCGGACCGGTCCCGAGTTATCTCGTGTTAGCAGCAGACTGAAGTTTAGTGCTATCTTTTGATATATACCGGAACTATTTGGATGTCAAGGGTGCTAGAACTCTTATGTATGGTTCTACACAATCGATAGTCGCATTTCTTTTCGATTATTCTTCATATCATAGCTTTTCTTTGCATTTCCTGACAACATGTTTACAAAGTTTGAAGAGCCATGCAAGATGGCAGCGTTCAGGGATCGCACGTGTTTAGACAGGGATGAAATTATTCGCCTATTATGTGCTGATACAGGCTCAGAATGTCGAAGTGATGCTGAATATTTAGCGTTCGATGATGAAGTACATTCTAACGGAAATGTTTCAAGTGATGACGAGTAGATATCCTTATCTTCAAGGTGTGGAACTCACGTGGGGCAGGACGAGCCTCATAATTGTGTTACGGGTGTAAATATTCTAAATATTGTAAATAATATAGTGTTTTCTGACAACTAGGTTATGGACAACAGTAAACCTAGGCTAGAGGATTTTGAACGTGCTCCTGATATAATGGTATGGCCTAATGAACCTGGAAACGTAGGACAAGTATCAGTACTTATGTTTGTGGGGACTTTTTCATTATGTAGCTGAGCAGACAAACTTATACCATGAGCAGAATTCACATTCTCATAACGTATCCCGTAAAACCCAAAGTGGACTAATGTCCCTAGGAGGGAAATTAAAAAATTGTTTTGTTTATATTGATAGGGCAGGTTAAGAAACCGTATCTGAAAGATTACTGGCCAACCGATCCCCTAATAGAAAAACATATATTTCGGAAAACTATGAGCCGAAATAGATTTCAGCAAATACTTACCTAACTGCATTTCAACTACTAATCAGGAATGCCTCCAGAATAAAACACAGTAGTCCTTCAAAGGCTAGTGAAGTTCTGGCAGTTTATTTGAATGCATGCACTCCAGTTTGGAGGTAGTTATAAAGTGGCCGGGAACAGGGCTGTGCATGGGGTGAAGGGCACCCGGTCCGCAATGTGTTAAACCAAGCAACAAGAAAATCATAAATCACTTGAAAAGAATTCAGATATCACCATTATTGTCCAATGGTTAAAAATTCATGTTCAAAGTCATTCAAACATTCTCAATAAGAAAATTCTCCAAGACATTTAAGACACACAAAAATTATCCCATATCATTGATAACACTTCTTATAAAAGAAAAGTTAAATCTTGTTAGAAAGTTCTTTGGAATGTTAATGGCTATTCCACACAAAGCACTGGAAATGTATCGGGATTAAGTTGCTAAGTCACACGATTTTAGTGCGATTTTGTCTATCACTGCACTTCTTAATTTATTACTAGTACTTCAAAATTGAGCATAGAATGGTCAAGTGTCAATTTAATTTCTACTGCACTCATAATTAAGTTCTTATATTGATGAAACGCTAATTTCTAGTTCTACTGCACTCCAAATCGGCCCCAACACGACTGGGGCGCCAATTTCTCCCCCTCTCATCTGTAACAGTAAATGTGGTACTTCGGTAGACATGAGACGGAGGGCGTGTACCATTCGCTGAAGTGCGTACAGAGGGAGAGGGTTTGTTTAGAAATAAATCTTAAAATTTTTCCTCTGAGTTTATTAATAAATTCAAAGTCATGTTACCTCTGTACAGCAGATACAGTAGAAAATGTTCCTCGTCCTAGGGCTGGCGATGTCCTTGGATTCCGGCAGCTCCTCCTTTTCCCATACCAGTGAATCACCATTCCTCCCCCGATGGAAGTTCTAGAAGATCCATCCGACGTCTTGAAGATCCATACGGTGCTGATGAAGGGCGTTGAGGTAGTCCTCGTAGCCGATGAACGTGAATGAATTTCGTTAAGCTTTCGGGCGAGTTAATGCAAAGACTGCTTCTGCACAGATGAGAGGAAAGTTTATCAATGGTTTTAACAAGGTTCAAACACGAAAAAAGATATCTTTGAGAGTTTATCACACAGTGAAATGTCACTAAATTTTGTCCCGTGTTAAATGAAAATAAGGCCACTAGACTCGAATGAGCATGTAAGTTTAATACTCATAAAAATAAAAGTCCACTCGAAACTTATCGTCGAATTTTAACAGAGTCACTTGAAGTTTGTGGCACTTGGCATAATGTAAAGTAATGCCGCACGACTTAGTTCTTAATTAGAAACATTGTTCAAGGTAATTTAATTGGATTAGAAAATAAAGATGTTTCACTCGTGAATTCGAACTCATTCACGTATTGATAATAACATGAAATTAAAAGACGAAATTAATCATGTATTGACAGTCCTCGGTCCGACTGTTCGTAAAATCGAAACGCACAACTGAATGTTCGTAGAATTGAAGCGTGCTGTTTAGTATAATTGAAATGCACAGTTCACACATGCACAGTTTACAGTTCATGACCTAAAGTTCATGAAATGGTAAATTAGTGACGTAGTCATGCTTGCAATCGAGTAAATCTGGATTAAAACACAGTCTCATAAACTTGAAGTATTTAGTACTCTGTAAGGAGCAAACTGTTCTAAGTCCTGTCCAGAACATTAAACTTCAAATTACGAGCACTCGAAAACATTCGCAAGTCTTAGACACTCGTGTAGAATAAACAGTCACTTGATAATGTTCAGACGAAGCACAATTTATATAACGTCCCGTCGGAGTAAAAGTTTATCACTCACAGTATAAAGAAATCCGTACAAGTCCATATTCGACCCGATTGGTCAAAGTCTACGGACTCGAAGATTGATAGCCGCTTCACGCTAGATCACGGTCCTCGCGAACCGACTGTATGACTCCACTGCCTAGCGTGCACATACACACTGTGGCCACACACTCAGGCCACACATTGCTCTGCTGAGCGAAGCAGTACTGTATTTATATTTGATCCGGGCCTCCACATCTCGTTCCATAACTTCATCGCCTCATGTCAGATTTACGTGAAACTCTGCAGGAACGTAGATAAGGGATCGGGCTACACGATGATATTGTTAAATTTGTTTAATTATTATTATGGGGAAAGTTATTACCCGTAGAATCTCGAAGAACATTCCACATCAGTCTAGGCTCTGTGTTGTGGTGAGGCATGCTGTGACGTCACCCGCTCTCTACGTCACACGCACACAGCTGTTGCTCACCATCCAGTCAGTCTTTCGTAGCCGGCCCGGAGCGTAACGCGTAAGTTTTTAACATTTCTATTGCGGGGACTTAGTTTTGTACCGCCGTTACCGGTACATCTCCCCCTCCTCCTGGGGAAAAGAAAATTCGATAGGATTTTCTTTTAATGATCTCTCCTGAAATATTTCTTTAGGTTGGCTGCATTGTAAATGCCCTCGATGCTTCCATCCAGCTTATTAATTTTGTATGCCCCGGTTTCGAGAACCTCTGCAATTCTATATGGTCTTACATAAAGTGGGCAAAACCTTGCATAAATGCGAAGTTCGGGGTGCGAAACAGCTGGTTTTCTTATCAAAGGCCAGGGAGTTTAGATACGGAGTGACACATTTAGAAATGATACCATTATTCTCCATCTCTTTGATCACCGTCCTGCCTTCCTCTCGGTACTTCTCAGGAACTGGATAGGGCCGTTTTTTATAAGGAGAGGTGTCCTTAACATTCAATTGGTACTCAAAATCTCTAATAACGCCGGGTTTGTCATCAAAAACCTCAGGAAATTTCTCAAATATTTGTTGAGTTGCCTCTGCCATGCGGGAATCAAGCTCTGGGCTTTCAGCCGCACTGGTGAGAAATATGAAGTGATCACGACCTTCGTCGAACACATCCTCAATAATGGGCACTTCCTGGCCCTCGACAGGTCTCTCTTGACCGGGTCTACCCTCTTCGCAATCTATTTCATCGGCAGGCAGAGCATCGCTCATGTTGCCTCCGGTTTCTATGAATGGGGTACCCAGATCTTGGCACTTCAAATTATTACAGTCTACCAGCTGCAACTCTACAGAGTCGATGTTAAAAAATCGTATGACGTTGGCAGGATAATCAATGATTCCCCCATACTTGGCTAGGAAATCTAACCCTAGGATGACGTTGAATTTCATCGGCGAAATGACTAGGAATATATGCTCGAACTGGACACCTTCAATGTCAAATGTAACGAAAGCTTGAAATTTACATTTGATATGCCTGTCCGGTACTATACCTTTAATTTTGATCTGTGCGACTGGTATCAATAACATGTCTTCTCCCCCCTTCAACATTTCAATTAACCTCTCAGAAATTAATGAGGCCTTAGCTCCAGAATCGATTAAGGCGGTTACGTAAAGGGTATCCAAAGTAATATTAATAACTGGAAGTCTTCGTTGGACCTTTGGTGTTGTACGAGTGGGATCTTCATACAAGAGATCTGAGTCATCCAAGTACCAGTAATTAATATTAGTGACAGAAATTATTTCTCCTCTATTCCGGTTTTCAGGCAATCTTATTGTTGTGTTGTCGAAGTTTTTTTTAATTGCGTCTGTCGATTCGGGATTTGTCGCAGGCGTCGTGTTCTGTCTTTTGGCGTGCTCTTGGTATTCTAAAGAGGTAGCGCCAGGTAATCCTTCATCCCGGTTTCGATTCTGGATATATTCGCGAGTTTCTCTCCATCTTCTTTCGATCTCGGCTCTCGGCGAATCTCCATCTCGAGTAAGCGACTCAATAGGTTTCTTCCACGTTTGATTACGTCTGTAAGGCGTACTTTGCCCGTATGGACGTCTCCTAAATCGCCGGAAATGAGATAACGAATCTCTCCGTGGTTCCACTTCCTCACGGGGTTCGGGATTCGATCTCGGCGGGTTGTTAACTTCGGCATGGTTGGTTGCAACCTCTTTCGTCTTAGCAACCCTGGGCGGATTTTGTGTATGGGCAGTGTCAAGTTTCCTTAATAAATTATCAAGTTGTTCTAGGTCTTGAACATTGGCTGCCACAAGAATTTCTTGTACATGCGCCGGAAATTGTAAAGTTACTACCTGTATTAACTCCTGTTGTGGCAAAGGAGGATCAAAGAATTGCATCTTCTTTAATTGAGAAATGAGAAAGTCGGAATATCGTGAAGAATTAATCGCTGTGTTGTATCTCCTGGAGTACAACTGTAGCTTAATCAAATGTTGAATTTCTGAATTCCAAAACCTTTTCAAAAGGCCTCCTTGAACTCATCATAGGTTTTAATGTTAAATTTAAATGCTGTGTACCAATTTCATGCTTTCCCTTCCAATAATCTAGAAGCTATCCTCAATTGATGATCGGATCGTACTTTATTCTCTTGAAAGTACTCTTCAATGTTGAGGAGGAATTCTTTCGCTGTGTACTCTTCCTTTCCGGAAAATTTTGCAGGTTTATCGTCTGATAATTTTAAAACTGTGGAAATGCTAGAAGTATCTCCGCTAGACCCTTGACATTGGTGTGTAGACACCTCCTTCTCCACCTGAGATATCCTATTATCAATGGTCTCTATTTTTCCTTGCAATTCGACGTTGATAGTCTTAACTTGTCCACGGACGGAGTTTTCCACGCTCTGGACTTTCTTTTCGAGGTCCTGCTTCACTTCATTTACGTCGCGGCCTATGCGAATGATTTGAGTATGTGCGCTATCTAATTGGGTTTTTACATGCTTATCTGTTTCCTCTTGCTTTGTTTTAAGTAAATTAACCTCATTACTTATTTTCTGGAAGTTAGTCTTAAAAGATTCATGGATGTTATCCTGAATAGAGGCTATTTTTGCTTGTGCCTGTGATAACTGACCATGAGATTCTTTAAATTCTGCCTTTAAGCTTTCAACTTCCTTAATCAATTGATGTGAGGTGGGAAACGAAGCTTTTAAGTCTTCAACTATTTGTAGTTTAAGGTCTTGTTTTACTGTTTCTAAGTCACGGATGAGGCGTTCGTTTATTTCCGTAAACTTAGAATTAATCTTCGCATTAATTTTTGAGAATCGTTTTTCAATTTCATACCAGCTTTAGTAAGCCTATTTTCCAAATTAGCATTAACTTCGGTAAACTTGGTATTAATTATTTTAGTTACTTGTGTGATACGACTTTCTAAGTTGGCTGCAGTTGCTGCATTGGGCTCATTAATACGAGTGTTAATCTCATTAATACGAGATTCTAAAGTAGTACCTAATTGAGCAGTTGCAGCATTGGCCTCGTTAATACGAGCTTGTAAATCAGCACCTACTTGAGCATGCGATTCGGCAATACGTTCATTTATGCTAATCTTAAGAGCTTCAATAGCAGCTAAAATATTTTCCATTTTGATGGTAATGTATTTAAACCAAGCAACAAGAAAATCATAAATCACTTGAAAAGAATTCAGATATCACCATTATTGTCCAATGGTTAAAAATTCATGTTCAAAGTCATTCAAACATTCTCAATAAGAAAATTCTCCAAGACATTTAAGACACACAAAAATTATCCCATATCATTGATAACACTTCTTATAAAAGAAAAGTTAAATCTTGTTAGAAAGTTCTTTGGAATGTTAATGGCTATTCCACACAAAGCACTGGAAATGTATCGGGATTAAGTTGCTAAGTCACACGATTTTAGTGCGATTTTGTCTATCACTGCACTTCTTAATTTATTACTAGTACTTCAAAATTGAGCATAGAATGGTCAAGTGTCAATTTAATTTCTACTGCACTCATAATTAAGTTCTTATATTGATGAAACGCTAATTTCTAGTTCTACTGCACTCCAAATCGGCCCCAACACGACTGGGGCGCCAATTTCTCCCCCTCTCATCTGTAACAGTAAATGTGGTACTTCGGTAGACATGAGACGGAGGGCGTGTACCATTCGCTGAAGTGCGTACAGAGGGAGAGGGTTTGTTTAGAAATAAATCTTAAAATTTTTCCTCTGAGTTCATTAATAAATTCAAAGTCATGTCACCTCTGTACAGCAGATATAGTAGAAAATGTTCCTCGTCCTAGGGCTGGCGATGTTCTTGGATTCCGGCAGCTCCTCCTTTTCCAATACCAGTGAACCACCATTCCTCTCCGATGGAAGTTCTAGAAGATCCATCCGACGTCTTGAAGATCCATACGGTGCTGATGAAGGGCGTTGAGGTAGTCCTCGTAGACGATGAACGTGAATGAACATCGTTAAGCCTTCGGGCGACTTAATGCAAAGACTGCTTCTGCACAGATGAGAGGAAAGTTTATCAATGGTTTTAACAAGGTTCAAACACGAAAAAAGATATCTTTGAGAGTCTATCACACGGTGACATGTCACTAAATTTTGTCCCGTGTTAAATGAAAATAAGGCCACTAGACTCGAATGAGCATGTAAGTTTAATACTCATAAAAATAAAAGTCCACTCGAAACTTATCGTCGAATTTTAACAGAGTCACTTGAAGTTTGTGGCACACGGCATAATGTAAAGTAATGCCGCACGACTTAGTTCTTAGTTTGAAACACTGTTCAACAAAATTTTATTGGATACGAAAATAAAGATGTTTCACTCGTGAATTCGAACTCATTCACGTATTGATAATAACATGAAATTAAAAGACGAAATTAATCATTTATTGACAGTCCTCGGTTCGACTGTTCGTAAAATCGAAACGCACAACTGAATGTTCGTAGAATTGAAATGTGCTGTTTAATAGAATTGAAATGCACAGTTCACATATGCACAGTTTACAGTTCATGACCTAAAGTTCATGAAATGGTAAATTAGTGACGTGGTCATGCTTGCAATCGAGTAAATATGGATTAAAACACAGTCTCATAAACTTGAAGTATTTAGTACTCTGTAAGGAGCAAACTGTCCTAAGTCCTGTCCATAACATTAAACTTCAAATTACGAGCACTCGAAAACATTCGCAAGTCTTAGACACTCGTGTAGAATAAACAGTCACTTGATAATGTTCAGACGAAGCACAATTTATATCACGTCCCGTCGGAGTAAAAGTTTATCACTCACAGTATAAAGAAATCCATACAAGTCCATATTCGACCCGATTGGGTTAAAGTCCACGGACTCGAAGATTGATAGCCGCTTCACGCTAAATCACGGTCCTCGCGAACCGACTGTATGAACTCCACTGCCTAGCGTGCACATACACACTCTGGCCACATACTCAGGCCACACTCTGCTCTGCTGAGCGAAGCAGTACTGTATTTATATCTGATTCGGGCCTTCACATCTCGTTCCATAACTTCATCGCCTCATGCCAGATGTACGTGAAACTCTGCAGGAACGTAGACAAGGGATCGGGTTACACGATGATATTGTTAAATTTGTTTAATTATTATTGTGGGGAAAGTTATTACCCATAGAAACTCGAAGAACATTCCACATCAGTCTAGGCTCTGTGTTGTGGTGAGGCATGCTGTGACGTCTCCCGCTCTCTACGTCACACGCACACAGCTGTTGCTCGCCATCCAGTCAGTCTTTCGTAGCCGGCCCGGAGCGTAACGCGTAAGTTTTTTTAAAGATTTCTATTACGGGGACTTAGTTTTGTACCGCCGTTACCGGTACAATATAAAGAGATAGAAGATTTAATACAATATGTAAAGGTGACGAGAATCTAATTGTGATGGGAGACTGGAATATAGTGGTATGCAAAGGAGGATAAAGTAATATAGTAGGAGAATTCGGATTGGGACAATGGAACGGAAGAGGAAGTCGGCTGGGTGAATTCTGCACTGATCATAATTTAGTCCTTGCTTAATACTTGGTTCAAACGCCACAAACGACGGCTGTATACGTGGACGAGACCTGGAGACACTGGAAGGTATCAAATAGACTTCATTATGATTAGGCAGTGATTCAGAAACCCGGTGTTGGGTTGGAACACTTTCCTAGGAGCAGAAGTGGACTCCGACCACAACTTGTTGGTCATTAAATGCCATCTGAAGTTGAAGAAATTGAAGAAAGGAAGGAATGCAAGTGGATGGGATCTAGACATGTTGAACGAAAAGAATGTGAGGGATTGTTTCAAGGAACATTTTGCAAAAGGATTAAATGAAAAGGCTGATGGAAACACAATAGAGGAAGCGTGGATATTCATGTAAAAACAAGTCAGTATGGCTGCTGAAGAAATGTTTGGAAGGAAGAAAAGATCAAGTAAGAATCAATGGATAACTCAGGAGATCCTAGACCTGATTGATGAACGACGAAAATACGAAAATGCTAGAAATGAAGAAGGCAGAAGAGAATACAAGCGATTAAAGAATGAAGTGGATAGAAAGTGCAAGGTAGCTAAGGAAGAATGGCTCAAGGAGAAGTGCAAGGATGTCGAAGGTTGTATGGTCCTAGGGAAGGTAGGTGCTGCATACAGGAAAATTAAGGAAACCTTTATAGAAAGGAAATCTAGGTGTATGACTATTAAGAGCTCAAATGGAAAGCCACTTCTAAGAAAAGAAGACAAAGCAGAAAGATGGCAAGAACATATCCAACAGTTGTATCAAGGTAAAGATGTAGATGATTTGGTTCGGGAACAGGAAGAGGCTGTTGATGCTGATGAAATGGGAGACCCAATTTTGAGGTCAGAGTTTGACAGAGCTGTGAGTAATAAATAGGAACAAGGCTCCTGGAATTGATGACATTCCCTCTGAATTACTGACTACCTTAGGAGAAACCAGCATGGCAAGGTTATTCCATTTAGTGTGTAAGATGTATGAGACAGGAGAGTGTAATTAATTTATCTCCCACTTAAAAAAATATAAGAGCGGAAATGAACAATCAAATCAAAATGACTTCAAATGCAATGGAGGTGTCTACCTTGGTGGCAAATGGCACACAAAAACATCTTACTATCAAGCATTAAATTGTCAATGAACAGACAGGAAGACAATTTCCTAAAATACAGTATTATACAATTTACACTAACTTTTTCTTTTAAACACACAGCTCATCATTAATAAATTTACAATATTTACAAAACTTAACTAATGATGATGATGATGCTTGTTGTTTAATGGGGCCTAACATCGAGGTCATCGGCCCCTAATGTTACGAAATGCTATGACAAATTAAAAGTCCAAAATTCTCAACTGACCAGAACTCAATACGTGAGGACGAAGAATGAATGAATGGACATGAATTTAAAGCAATCAGTGGATGCGACCCGCAATGCCTTACATTCACAGAAACTTACGTAAAACAATAGGATTACTGACCAAGCGACTGTTGCTATAGCGTAACACTGAATGGATGATGCTTGCAGTCTAAAGGGGGTCGAAAATCCAAGTTATCGGCCCGCATAACGCTACTTACCTCTAGGAAGGTAGAATATGGTATTTGCCATGTTGCGGTACTAATCAAAAGTAGCAGAGACTTGCGGTATTCCAAATATTATGGTACTACACACAGGTCGTGGTTCCTTGGTCGCCCCTTACGACAGGCAGGGAATAACGTGAGTGTATTCTTGGTCTGCGTCCCCCAACCCACAGGGGGGTTGTGTGTTTGGTCCGCGAGAGGTATTTTATTTCCCTCAAGTCCGCCAGCAAGCCGCTTAGGACCCCCTATCCGCCACCTGGGACGCGCCACGTGGGAGTATCACTTCTCCCCCTGCTACGCCAGCGTAGTAGGTTCGTGGAAATTTTACTCATAATATCATCTGTATTTAAAAACATTATCAACTCATATACAACATGTGGAGTTATTTCAAACAATAATATTTAACTGCTATTAGATTAAAATTTACGTTGCATTTATATATTTTATTTTCTTATACTTTTTGGAACCTAACTTGCATAGCGACCTGCTGCGTCTTAACCCAAGTCCTTTCGCCACTGCTTTTTAGACAACTGATAAGAGATAGGAATGTGAAAAGGGACACACTGTAGGATAGCAGTAGACAACTAAGCGTAGAAAAAGCGGAACGTTTGTAAATATGTAAATTTAAAATTACCTATATATTTGTGAATATTCAGCAGAGAATATGCACACATACATACGGGGATGGAGGCACTTCCCTGCATTTGTACATGTACAATTTTAGGAAAATAAATAAATAATAGTATTAATAATAAATACTATCTCCAAAATATTACCCAATACTATTCCTTGCTTCCTTTTTCCTTTCTGTTGATCCCTATTTCAACAATGACTAGCTACTTTATTTATCCTCCTATTACCGGAGTAATAATGTATATCATCTCTGTGAATACTTCAGTGCTGGCGGCATGGCCATTGAAATTCGTGTCTTTACTGTGGTTTGCCGCTGCGTTATTCATCAAGTGATTCATGGTCACAGATACTATGGTTTTGAATATTTAAAAACATTAACTTCCACCGGCTTTAAAGTTATTAATGAGCCCATCTGTGGTGTATGGCCAGACAGTGTCTTTTCCAGTATTCTTCTGCATTCTAGTGTCGTCGGTATGAAGCATCCCGCCACTCTCCCCCTCCACCGAGCGAGTATGCGCACGTAAACATTGCGACTGTGATCTGACTTCTGGCTTCTGGGTTGTCGCCAATAAGGTTCTGTGATGGAAGGACGGCGTGCTTCTCCGCTTGGCGGTGTGGATAGACCCAGGGTGAAGTTGGTTTGATAGGGCTTACGCCCTCGTCAACTTTGCAATTTAATTTCAAATTTTGTTATCATTTAATGCACCTCGCCTGGAATTTTTCAGTGCACTCTAAGGGTTACCTTTACCATACGCAAGTAAGGATATTATGCTGAAGCGTACTGACGACTATGGCAAGATACTACACCGTAAGTGGTTTCTTAACTCATCTTTAACTTGTTCCAACTGGTGAACTGAATATTTCTAAATGCCTTGTTCCGCCATTGTGAGGGTATCCTGAAACGTGAAATTTCTGAAGCTATTTCGAAGAATATAAAGATTACGGAATTTCATGAGCTTGTACTATCAAAATTTATTCCTTCTTTAGCACTGAAAATTTGTTTCCTCAATATTGTTTTAGGACTCAATTATACCTTAGACTCGAGGTTTTATTGCATGGTATTTCGAATTTCGGCGCCAGAAGAAGAAATGGTGACACATATTCTGAAAGGTTTTCCTCCCTACAACCGATCCTACCTCTTCCTCAGGAAGAGCCCGACTAATTTTGTGGAATTATAGGCTGCTTGTACCTTTGCTGAATATGTCAAGCACGGGGACGTGGCCAGACCCATCTGCCACCCTCCTCCTTTTAACCCGGCCTCGCCTCAATCTAGGGATAGTGGAAATCTTAAGAATGGTATAATTGTGGATTACGTGACCACCTTCGGAATGCTCGCCCGTTAATAAAGCGTAGTACTGGTCCTTGTTCTTATTTGTGTGGGTCGAGGCAGCGCATTAAGAATAATTGCCCAACCTCTTTCTAAAAACGCAATCAATGACTAAAGGTTAATAGTAATACTTGTGAATCTTGCCCCTGAATTTTCTGTGGATTCAGAGAGAGTTATTTGTCGGCGAGAATGTAATAAAATCTCCGATTTGGTTGAGTCTAAAAGTGCCTTCGCGAAGGCAGAGCTGAATAATGAACCGATTGTTACTTTAAAGGACTCGGGTAACGTTGTCACTTTAATATATGATGATGCTTGTTGTTTTTTCTATTTGCTTAACGTCGCACCGACAGAGATATGTCTTATTGCGACGATGGGATAGGAAAGTTCTAGGAAGTGGAAGTGGCCTTAATTATGGTACAGCTCCAGCATTTGCCTGGTGTGAAAATGGGAAACCACGAAAACCATCTTCAGGGCTGGCGACAGTGGGGCTCGAACCCACTGTCTCCCGATTACTGGATACTGGCCGCACTTAAGCGACTGCAGCTATCGAGCTCGGTGCTTACCGTCTTTCACCTCCTCACATCGAAGGTCAACGGCCCACATTAATTGATGCCAGTTGGTATGATGAAATAAGGTCCTCTTGTAAACTGCCTCAGTTGCAGAAAGTCAAAATTGCATGTGTCACGGCTAATAAGGATAATATGGAAATTTTTGGATCTGTTGACGTGATATTGCGTATTGGTTATTTTATTTGGAAGGTTCATTGCTTGGTATCTCCGAATTTAACTTGTAGTATTATTTTAGGCACTGACTTCTTGTCAAGGACCGGATTCGTTTTAGACCTCCAGGCTAGACAATTCTATTTTAAATTTTCCTCAAATTGTAACGTCGATATTATTGATGCTCCTTTGGGTATCTTCAGAATTTCTTGTGTAGGTAGGCCGCTACCAGGGAAGAACAATGAAATCGATCAGTTGGATCTTGATCATTTGGATTATCAACAAGCTAATAAAGTCCGTAACTTGTGCCATCAATTTCCTGAGGTATTTACCAACAAGTTAGGACTGACGGATGTATTGGAGTACGATACTGAACTGTCTGTCAACCAACTTGTTAGAACTCCTCCTTACCTCTTTCACCTCCTCGCATGCTAGAACTCTAAAGGATTATCGACCAAATGCTTGCCAATGGTGTCATCAGACCGTCCATTTCTCCTTATGCCTCTCTGGTTTACCTGGTACCTAAACCCTCAGGAGGATACCGTGCCGTTATCGATTACAGATTCTTTAATCGCACAATCATCCTGCAATCTATTCCTTTGCCAGATTTACATGTTTTGGGTGGTTCTACGCCCATGTTCTTTACCGTGTTAGATCTAAATCAATCCTATTATCAGATTCCGCTCTCTAAAACTGCCTTCATCACGGACTGGAATATATATGAGTACCTCAGGTTGACGTTCGGACTATCTTGCGGAGCAGCTGTTTTAACTAGATTTCTGAATTCTATTCAAGGGGATATCAAGTTTAAGTTTGTTTTTAATTACCTTGATGACTTGTGATCTTCTCGAATACCTCTGAAGAACATGTGGATCATGTCACGGAAGTCGTTGAGCGTTTGAAATAGGCTGGTCTTACTGTGAAACTATCCAAGGTAACCTTCGCCAAGCTATATATATCCTTTCTTGGCCATGTCGTGTCGCCCGACGGAGTCTCCGTTGATCAATCTAGGACCCAGGCTATCAGGGAATTCCAACCACCTAAGGACGTAAAAGGTGTTGCACACTTTGTGGGTACGGTAAATTTCTTCCGCAAGTTTATCCCGAATTTTGCTGTGGTACGTCACCCCTTAACTATCAGAGGCGTAAGGATGTCAAGTTCACCTGGGTCCCTCCCAGCAAGTAGCCTTTGAAATTCTGAAACTTGCCTTATCGAATGCTCCTTGTTGGCCATACCCGACTTTAGTAAACGTTTCATTGCACAAACTGATGCCTCTGGAGAAGCTGTTGCTGGAGCACTCTTTCAGGACTATGAGGACGGTCGTAGACTCGTTGCCTATGTGTTTAGGATACTCAATAATGTGGAGAGTAAGTACTCAATCTATGAGTTGGAATGTTTGGACGTGCTGTTTGCACTTGAGAAATTCAGACCCTTTACTGAACATGTAAATTTCGACCTTGAACCGAAGCAAAAGAACGGACAGAATCACTAGATGGGCACTTAGGATACCCGCTTTTAGTTTTCAGGTTAAGCGTATCAGAGGTTCGGAGAATGTCACCGCTAACGGCTTAAGTAGATGTAATATTGTTAGTGTGGGCGCCATTCTTCCGGATCTACCTTTGTCATACCATGAGTTTGGCGATCAAAAAGCAGATCCTGAGTTGAAAGAAATCACCGACAAGATTAGTGACGGAATGGTAGTAAAACCTTATTCTCTGGTGAAGGGTGTTCTATGTTGAAATGGTCGCATTGATGCTAATTTCATTATTGTTCTTCCCAAGGTCCTAGTGCCAATCATCTTCAAATATTATCACTTTTGACGCATTGGTGGTCACTTAGGCACATTTAAAACTAGGCAGAAAATTAGAAAATAGAAAATTCTTCATTTGGAAAATGGTTAAGTCCTGTAAAACTTGTGCTATCAGTAAACCCAACCTGAAGAACCGTGTTGGTTTATTTTCATCTTCAGAAGACTCTCGGCAGATGGAAAGGTCATTCATCGATTTTGTACGTCCACTCCCTCGCTCTACCTTGGGAAACATTCATATCTTTGTGTGTATTGATGCGTACTCGGTTTTCCGGGATTATTCCCACTAGATTTATGACTTCTCGTACGTCTATTAAGTTGCCTTAATTCTATCGTCGCATCATTTGGTCCTCCCAAGTTTCGGGTTTATGACAATGCCAGTGCATTCACTAGCCACTTGTTTAAGAAGTACCTATTCCAGTTGAGCATTTCCCATGCTACTACAACTCCAAACTATCCAAACCCATCTTACGCCGAGAGAATGAACAGGAACCTGAAATCCTCCCTGATTGCATATCATCACAATAACCAATCCAAGTGGGATTCTTGCCAACACTGGTTAGCCCATGCCTTCAATACTTCCACACACGAATCTCATAGTAAAACTCCCATGTTCCTTATGTTCTGTTACACCCCGTATTCTCCTATGTCCAACGAACTTGGTATTGATAATATTCCCGACCTGTCTAAACCCAACTATGTTCAGAAGAAAAAATTGTCGGTATCCTGTAAGACAGGCAGAGATAAGTACAACGAATTTAGAAAGTCAACTAGGTTGAAAGTTGGTGATCAAGTTTTTGTCAGGTTCTATACCATTAGTAAAGAAATTAACAAATTTTATGCTAAGCTTGCTCCTAGGTATCAAGGTCCCTGTACTATTTTACAGTTTTTGTCTCCATTATCGGTACTGGGGAGTGACCCCATCACCAAGAGGATTAGGCGAGTTCAATTTTCCCAGTTAATATCAGGTTATGTGTGATCCCTCTTCTCTCTTAAGGGCTTCTTGATAATACGTATGGTATGTAGTACGGACCTGCGGATGAAGGCTACATTTCAGTGAGAAAATTTGTTTAATTACCTTTAGATTATTTTGTAACTATTCTGGTTGCGTGTGAATTTTATTTAGTAACTTTTCCATGTATAGTATTTTTGTTTTCAGAATTGCTTCCTGACCGTATGACCTTTTTCTCTCCAGAAATTGTAGTTTAGTAGTGTGCGAATTAATTACAACCTGTTATGATTTTCTGCACCAAATCTTCTGCATTCATGTCTCATGTAAATCTTCATATCACTGTGTAGTAGCTTACTACCGTGTACTTGTTACCATTGTATTTTAAAATGTGATTGTGGTTCGTGGCGTGTGGATCCTTTCACTTGCGCTATTGGCACCTATTTATTTAATCGTTAATATCTCGTTGCTCCTTTGGTTTGGGTGCATGCCTGCTCTGTCCATCATAAATTGATTCTATCCTGATCATTGAAGATTACTAAATTTTCATCATTAATTTAATTATGTATTATGTAGTAGCCTTTGTCTTGTAGCAAATTTTGGAAAATTGTATATAATATTAGGTCTGTGCATTGTTGTTCACTGGTATGAAAACTGTTAAGGTGTCCTAACCTGTATTTATCTTTAACTGTTCTAGTATTCTATTGCCTATGTCTTGTTATCCGACTTTAATTTGGTGATATAACTGTCTATTCCGGTTGTGGTATTGTTAGGTGTGCATTAAACGAACCGAGTAATCTGTTAGGTTAGTTTCTTTATTTGGGGGGTTGACTAGGAACTGGATAGTACCCGGTGTTAGATCCTATTTGTTGAGTTTTGGATTTGCCTGTGGATATTGGTTATTGCGGAACTCTGTCGATCGGACTTGGTGGTGGTTGGCTGTTTGCCTTTACGGCATGGACTTAACTGTCTTCACTGCTTTCGGTCTCCAACTTATGGTGATACGATTTCCTAATTTCCGATTGGTCTCATGCCCAACTTTTAATCATTTCTGTAATCAGTTGTGAATTACCCGTTAACTGAGTGATCTATTTCTAGTCATTCCTGTCCTTTTGATTTTCTGGTGAGTAAAATTTTACCCTATCTACCTTCTCAAAATTAGGCATCTGGGTTTTCCTTTCTGGTAATGGTGGTTAACTACGTTGTTATTTGTTGTATTTTTGGGGTGCATGTGGTATTAATTCTGTAATCTTCTACAGACCTTACTTGCCTGGTTTCTATCTCTAAATTGGTGTATTATTCATGAAGTGTGTTAATCTATTGAGTTGTAACGTCCATGTCGTCCTACCTCGTCCACTTGTTATGGTGGTGTTATTTTTCACAAATTGCACCAATGGATCCTCTCCTTTCGAACCTAGTAGGTAATGGTTTTGGTCCTGAGTGAGTTATGTTGTAACGGTACGTGATTTTGTTTTAAGCTTGCATTGTGAGGTGGCATGATTGCTTCAAGGCATGTCGTTGAGGATGGTTAGTGCTCCCTTCCCCCCTTTTTTGCTAACGCATGTCCGTTGAGATTCATTAAGGTTGTATTGTTATTGTGTTGTATAATTAAATTGTTATAACACTTCGGTATGGTCGGTATTGCATTTAATTTACCCCTGTGTGCCCGTAGATTGGGAAATAAATCCCGGCATGGGTTTACCACTCTTCTTAGAAAAACCTGGTCTGCTTGCATGTAATTTGTGATTCCTGTATGACCTGGTCTATTCTTGTTTTGCTTTAATTCTCTGCATACCCGGGTAATCTGACGTCATCATGTATTTATCCTGTACTATAAAGTTCATTTTGGATTAACCTGCCAGTCTATTGGTCCTTTTCTCTCCGGAGTGTTAGTATCCGTTGCTATTAATTTTTGGTCATCTTGCCGTTCTGCGGGGCGCCAGTTGAGTATGGGATTAACTAGTGCTTCATAGGTGGTATTGAAGCCTCCCACTATTGGATGATCGGGTCTTTTCGTTGTGTTTTCTCCTTCTTCACCGTTCTATTGAGCGTTTTCCCTCGTCCTAGTTCATGATCTACCATTTAAATTATATTTACCTTTTTCATATATATTTCGCACGGTACCTGCGGCTGTGTGGCTACAGTGTGAGTCTACGGATGTCACTTGTTACTATTCCGGATTTTGTCCGAGATCCCTTGTGGATAACCGGTAGGGAATCGTGTCACGTCTCTGCTCTCATTTCCAAATTGGCCACTTAATTGAGGGGTATTTCTAAACCATTTATTTAAATGAGTATTCCATTGTTGATGTATATGTTTGAAAATTCGGTGAAGTTGTGAGGAATATAAGATCGGGTGACACTTCTGAATTTCTTTCTGCCATTTTCTGTCCTGCTCCACCATGGTGTTAATGACTGTGTTATTATGAGTTCCACCCCACATATCATTGTATTATAAAATATGAATTACTGTATTAATTTGATATTTTAAGATAGATTATGTAAGAATGACTCTCTCTGCGGGGATCCAGCCAGAAAGGTACAAGAGCGGGGTGGGCACAGGAAAGTTATTTGTACATTTCACTAGGAAATAAAATGACCTGGGGTGGATTCCACCCCATACGCGTGTGTTTGAGGGTTAATGGGTTTAAAAATTTATTTATTGGCTCACTGATTAGTGATTCTACTCTACTGATTTAAAAATTAATTGTAATTTTAATTAACTTGGATTACTGTGTAATGTGTTATTGCTTCGCAACATGTTCTCCCTTGGTCAACGTCTGGTTATTTTGAAATTATGTGTGGATTGCTGTTCTCTTAGTATTTCAATTCTAGAAATGATTTGACATCTCTGGGTAGGTCATCTACATGAAGAGTACTGTCGGTGTGGCTGTGTTTTTATAATTTGATGTGTTCTTTGCTGTGTTGTTATCATGCATTGCTGGATCAGCTGTTATGATCTGTAGCGTGTTCTTACTTGATTGATGCCTGGACTTATTGAACTTACCATGTTTGTGGTTTGTTGTATTCTGTCAGAATCTTCTTTTCTAAGCTTAACTTATTTCCGTGTATGTTTGAAGTTGTATGTCTATGCAACGGTAGCTTCTCGTTTTCATTGTTGCTAGTGGTGCCTTTATTATGCGGCATTCCGATAGGGTTGCTGACGTGCACAGAAAACTAATTTGAGGAGATGACTATCTTTAATTTTCAAGTTAATTCTTTTCCTTATATGTTGTGCATCAAATTTCTGCCGATATATTTAATTTTAGCATGATATATTTATGGTTATATATTTCATAGTACCTGGTCAAGTGCCGTTTAGGTAATTATTGTATTCTATTGTAATCCTGTTCTCCTTTTGCTTTTACTAGTAGCTTTATCCAATGCCATACTGTAGTCTTAAGTCAAGTTAATCCATTTTAAGATTATGTAAAGCATTTACCTGTTGGATCTTGTGATCTTATTACATGCTCACCAATTTTGTTTTCCTATATTTGCTCATTTCTTTTCCTTGCCCTTCTGGGCGTTTTTCATTTGTTGAATTGGTTTATGCCACCCTGGCAATAATAATAAAAATGGAAACCAAATGAAGGCGTTTCTTTACTTATGCAAGTCCGATAAACAATACTAAAATGAATGTCTAACATGTGATAATCTCAATTTGGGTTTATAATCGCGTGCATTTAAATCTAAGAAGGTTTATTATTATACCAGTGAACATTTAGGAAGTTGTTCAGTTGTGTGTGTATACCACAAAGTAACGATATCTTTGAACAGTTGATACATATGAACTTGCGAGACTTGTTTATTGGAATTAAAACTTAGCAAATGATCTGGAGCATGAGTGTCACCATTTATCTAGAACATTAACAGAATTGCGTGTACCACCACTTTAATGCATGGGACTTCTTAATGATTGAAGGTAACTGTACAGCTAGTGTCATTTAAATGCACTCAATTGTTTTTTACTCAATTCATATATGTTTTGGTTCTTAATTGACTATTGGATTCATCTTGCTGGTGGTGCATAAACTGGGACATGTGATCGGTGGTCATTTTCTTATTCGGACTATTCCATCAAGAACTCAGCTTGTATCCAGACCACCACCTTATGAAAGTTATTATATTTTGTATATGTGGAGCTTCGGGGAGGGAGACTATTACCGAATTAAGAATTTATACCTCTCTGTGAATACATTAGTGCTGGCTGCATGGCCATTGAAATTCGTGTGTTTAATGTGGTTTGCCGCTGCGTTATTCATCAAGGTGATACATGGTCGCAGATACCATGGTTTTCAATATTTATAAACATTAACTTCCGCCGGCTTTAAAGTTATTAATGTGCCCATCTGTGGTGTATGGCCAGAAAGTGCCTTTTCCAGTATTCCCCTGCATTCTAGTGTCGTCGGTATGAACCATCTCGCCACTCTCCCCCTCCACCGAGCGAGTATGCGCACGTAAACATTGCGACTGTGGTCTGACATGTAGGCTTCTGGCCAGTCGCCATTAAGGTTTTGCTAGTGAGCTGTTATGGAAGGAGGGCGTGCTTCTCCACTTGCCGGGATGGATAGAGCGATTATCATGGGCCCAGGGTGACGTTCGCTTGATACGGCTTATGCACTCTTGAACTGTGAAAGTTAATTTTAAGTTTTATTACCATTTAATGTACCTCGCCTGGAATTTTGGAGTGCACTCTAAGGATTACCTTTACCATACTGTACCATTACGTTACATTTGAGGCAGTAACTATTATGGAAATACAGTGGACAAATATGGCGCGGAGCAGCTTCAGGCGGCGTAAATGCGAACGGAATATAATATTACTGCAAATCAATCTTGATCAGTAGGCGGAGGTCGATATTGACCAGCAAAAGAGTAAAGATTTTCCAAGATTGAATAACTATGGACCATGAAATAATTGAATTGACTCGATTCTTGGATACCTTGAGAAAAAAAACTGCGTGAAGGAAGAACGGTACGTTTTACTACGAGATAGCGAAAGAAAATCAACGAATTATAAATACTAAAGTAATTTATAAACAATAAATCCAAGGAATAAACCTCCAATATCTGCAGGATACTTAAGGAATCAAAGAAAAACACCAAGATATTGAAGTAAAGTGTGACTGCAGCCGAGTCAGATATCGACGTAAAGAAAAAGGCCCGAATAGCATAATAAGTGGCCAATCTACACTAAAAAACGCAGATAAAACTATTTCAAGTTATAAGCAGTACCTGTTTAGGCGACATAATTGTCGAAAAGCAGACCAAAATTGAGGAAATATATAATTTATGAGAAATATTTCTATCAGTTATAAAATATATTAAATCAAGTACACGTATTGGAAAACCTGCAATTCATCAGAGAAATATGTATTCTACAAAATATTTGCTGTCTTTTCGTTGCATGATCCCTGGTGACGTAATGAATCTCGCCTAAACGGATGGAGGAAGATTGCGCAAGATGAACTCAGCTCAAGCCAAGATGCCCAGCCGTGATGTGATCCTGGGACATGATTGACTACTCCGAGATATCCTAGTCGATGAAGGAGCCAGCAACGGGAAAGTCGACACGAGATAAGTAATATGGTTTTGAACTTTGCATTATAAAATTTTAATTATTTGCTAGAATATATTTATTTGAGTGCAGAAGTGCCTACAGATATATACACTGACTGACAGAGCAAATGAAACACCAAGAAGGAGTGGTTCGAAAGGGATGAAAGTTGGGTAAAAACAGAGACGGCACGGACGAATAATTGATGTTTATTTCAAACCGATATGCAGGTTACACAATGCGCACGGCATCGACTCAGTAGGATGTAGGACCACCGCGAGCAGCGATGCACGCAGAAACACGTCGAGGTACAGAGTCAGTAAGAGTGTGGATGGTGTCCTGAGGGATGGTTCTCCATTCTCTGTCAACCATTTGCCACAGTTGGTCGTCCGTACGAGGCTGGGGCAGAGTTTGCAAACGGCGTCCAATGAGATCCCACACGTGTTCGATTGGTGAGAGATCCGGAGAGTACGCTGGCCACGGAAGCATCTGTACACCTCGTAGAGCGGGTTGGGAGATGCGAGCAGTGTGTGGGCGGGCATTATCCTGCTGAAACAGAGCATTGGGCAGCCCCTGAAGGTACGGGAGTGCCACCGGCCGCAGCACACGCTGCAAGTAGCGGTGGGCATTTAACGTGCCTTGAATACGGACTAGAGGTGACGTGGAATCATACGCAATAGCGCCCCAAACCATGATGCCGCGTTGTCTAGCGGTAGGGCGCTCCACAGTTACTGCCGGATTTGACCTTTCTCCACGCCGACGCCACACTCGTCTGCGGTGACTATCACTGACAGAACAGAAGCGTGACTCATCGGAGAACACGACGTTCCGCCATTCCCTCATCCAAGTCGCTCTAGCCCGGCACCATGCCAGGCGTGCACGTCTATGCTGTGGAGTCAATGGTAGTCTTCTGAGCGGACGCCGGGAATGCAGGCCTCCTTCAACCAATCGACGGGAAATTGTTCTGGTCGATATTGGAACAGCCAGGGTGTCTTGCACATGCTGAAGAATGGCGGTTGACGTGGCGTGCGGGGCTGCCACCGCTTGGCGGCGGATGCGCCGATCCTCGCGTGCTGACGTCACTCGGGCTGCGCCTGGACCCCTCGCACGTGCCACATGTCCCTGCGCCAACCATCTTCGCCACAGGCGCTGCACCGTGGACACATCCCTATGGGTATCGGCTGCGATTTGACGAAGCGACCAACCTGCCCTTCTCAGCCCGATCACCATACCCCTCGTAAAGTCGTCTGTCTGCTGGAAATACCTCCGTTGACGGCGGCCTGGCATTCTTAGCTATATACGTGTCCTGTGGCACACGACAACACGTTCTACAATGACTGTCGGCTGAGAAATCACGGTACGAAGTGGGCCATTCGCCAACGCCGTGTCCCATTTATCGTTCGCTACGTGCGCAGCACAGCGGCGCATTTCACATCATGAGCATACCTCAGTGACGTCTACCCCGCAATTGACATAAAGTTCTGACCACTCCTTCTTGGTGTTGCATTTGCTCTGTCAGTCAGTGTATAAAGTGCAAATAAGTGAATACTATGGTCTGGATATATATATAATTAACTGCTGACATGTGCTATTTTAAGTAATACAAATCCTGTGCTCGTGAGATATTTGTAGGTTATTATAAACAAAATCAATATGAGCATATCCATGTTTTATATGCTAATCTACTTGAGAAGACCAATTAATATCGAACTATTTGTGGTTAAGAGGAATGTATGCGATGTACGTAACGTAACCTAGTTTTTATGAGCACTTGACCGGCAGACATGGCCAGTACGATTATTGTATTGAAAGGAAATGATGAAATATTAGGGAGTTGCAGTTTATGAATGGAAACTCAGGCTATTGGACTGTTTTCACCGTAACACAGAGGTTATTGAAATGAAGTTGAATTTGTATTGTTTTTATATGAAAATATCGGGAAGAATTGAAATATGAGAATTGCATAATGTCGTTAGCCTGAGGAAATGTGAATTGTTCTCGGCGTAAGCAAAGCCTAGATGAGGTTATTGCGAGTTTCTGTGTCGGTTACGGTTTTTAATATAGAGGTTAACAATGCAAGAGATGGAATTAGGTCATGTTTATGTGAATGTATGTTACAGTCCAAGCGTTATATGATCGATAAATAGCACTGATGCCAGACATATCGCTAGGTTATTTGTGTATTACATGCAATATAATCTGAATATACGTACAGATGTAGGAACATCGCATAACTAAAAATATGTCTTATTATGTGAATGTATATCGGTAGAGTAGGTTTTTAACCTAATTTTGGCACAGCGGTGAATAACTTGAGAGTTGATTTTATATGCAATGGCACGTATTTATGAAAACATTTGGCACAACTTACGCGTTTACAACTGATTGATCATCGTAATGGTGGCACTCTATAGTAAGAATACTTGAATTAATCTTGCACATATGAATGTATATAATTATAATAAGCTTGATATCGGTATCGATAGGTACATTTATAGTTGCATTGATATATTTTTAAAACCATAATTAAGAAACATATTACTTATCTCATGTCGTGAAGAAGTTATAATGAAAGTTCAAACCAAAAATTTCAAATGAGAATCCAGTGGATGTCCCAAAGCTAGCACAACTAATACTAACAGGAAGATACACCACTCCCTCCATGATAAATAAAGAATTATCCCTCTCTTACCCAATGAAACATATTAAAATAATGAAAATGGTTATATGACCGGATGATATTCAGTTTAATGAATATAATATGATGAATTCAATTATGTTTACCATTAAGATTACGAGCTCAAGAATGATATTATAACATGAATCCAATTTCTTTTCACTATTGCTAATAATTTAATTCCTATTTTAATTATAAAACATTAGCATGCTAATAAATTAGATCTAGGCTTATTTATCTGTTTCTATTCCCAAAGTAACTTATAATACGTAGAAATAGTATAGTATTAGAGCTATTTAAGGTTAGATATGCTGAGTAATGAACCTCATATCAGGTTTTCACCTACTCGCGTGGGAATTGAATGATTGATTAGAATCATGACTACTCTTCAACGGAACGTACGACGGTTTTGTATAATTTGAGACTTTAATGAGATGTTTTACCCTGTGAACCGAATGTATACCTCCGACCATCGTACTTATACATGCGAGAGACCCCCGCGTACATGATGGTTACCTTAGTTTTGGGTCATTTGCAGCAGAGGCATGATAATATGATCGCCCAACGAGAGTTATATGAGTAGATAGGTGCCGATGACAGGAGAGAAGTTGGTAGGAAAGGTGTAATACGTAAGTAAGGATATGACGCTGAAGCGAACTCACGACTATGGCAAGATACTACACTGTAAGTGTTTTTCCAACTCATCCTTAACTTGTTCCAACTGGTGAACTGAATATTTCAAAATGTGAAGTGCGTACCGCAACAGGATGTAACTTTGCATCAACTAAACTCTACATTTTAGCCCTGCGGTGTTTGAACACTTTTCGAGTCAAAACCTTATATATAAACTACTTTTGTTTACCAGGGACTGGCACCTGCTGTGAATTAATATTAATTCTTATTCTTGGAAATTGCAAATTTAATACTGAATGATTGGTAGCGGCTTTCTAGCCCTAATAAGTAGGGGTTAATGCAATGTTTTGGCAGGGTTATTAACCAAGCGGGTTGCTGCAAGGATGTGGAACAAACGTTCGTTTTCCATCTTAATTTTCCTACTTCTGGGTTATATTATTAAAATAATTTGTTTGGTATTTTCGTGATTTTTCGACGTCCTGTTTTTCTTTTGTCTCTTAATATGTACATACCTATTGTTGTTTGGTGGCCTATGATTGGCCATTTTCCTTAACTACCTGACGTATTAATTAAAATTACCAAGTTTCGACAGAGACATAATGTTGTGACTATACTTCAAGGGCAATTTTTTAAATAAGATCACTAGAAATTAAGGCCTAACTGGAATCAAAAGTTTCAAAATATCACCTTGTCCCTGAAAGTTTAGACAAAGGAAACCCTAGTAAAACATTGCCATGATTGAACCAAATATAACCATACTGTAGAACTTACTTCATAACCACTACCACTGCCCTAAGCTGATTGCATTGGAGTACGCGAAGCACATCCTTGAATGTACAAATAAGCTCTGCCCCACTTGTAACATTATAATGAAGTTAGACATTATTATCAGCATCTCGACATGTTCATTAAGGCTCGTCTCTACCCCATTTAATCCTTCTAATCTGAATGGATTGCATCGACCCAGATTTAATATTCAATTGCTTGTAACTGACAAAATATGAACTGTATATGCCAAAAAACTTGTGTATTTGTTCATCTCCTTCAGTAGGTATTGACATGATTTAAAAATATTTTTCAGTTGCTGACTACTCTACCAGTTCAAAAAATTACATATATGATGAATGGATCAAATGGACATATCCATTAATATCAATGCTGCCCTACCTGCTGGTCACTACACAAACAATGTTCGACTACCTCCACGACTAGGGAGTGCTGCATTGTTTCTGTGATCAAATATGGATGGTCATCAGCGGTTAATGAGAAATCTATATGAAATATATTATATGAAATTAGTGAGAGTAAACATGAAGAGGAAGCTGATGATGCGTTGGCTGATCCTGAATTTGTTTTTTCCAAAAAACCTGATGACGATCACGTTTCTCTGGAGGGAGAAGAAAATGACGAGCTCCAAGTATCTGGTTATAAACTACAAGATGAGATTGACTCTCTACAAAAAGAAGTGTACATATCTCGAAATGGGACGGGATGGAGAAAACAACCATATTGACAATCAGGTGTAAGGTACGTTCCACATTCAGCAGAACCCCTATTTAACGTTTTTACAGGGACCTGAATTTTTATTGTTAAATAGGGGTTAACATATATTGTGCCATCATACGTTATTTACACAATGACAGCAATAAAAGAAGGAGATATCTACATTATACACTCTACTATAGTTACAGTTTGTGCTTCATTATGGCAATTTTTTGTTGGTGAATGCAAATCCCATATTACATTTCCTTCTTACGAACTGCAATAGCATCAGTCCAGAGGTTTGTTGCAAACATTGCCAGTTTCCTATTTCAAGCGGCATCACCTAACCTAGGTATCAATTGCAAGAAATCAGCTTCATTTCCCGTATCAAATCCTATTTACAAAGAAACAGTAACAGTAAAATTTTCCACCTATTTGATACTTATATTTGCATTAAGCAAATCAATTAATCACACACAGTACATGTTTCATTCCATTTTGAAATATCTTCAGCTGTATTACATTGCTTAGGTTAACTCATTAAGTATTTATCTTTTTAAGAACATCTCAAACAGGTACCTTGTTTTTCTTAAAATCTACATCAATTTAAAATTTGAAATAGATTAAAATCAATGTGGATGGTTGAATGGGGTGGTGAAATGAGAGGGAAATGGATCTGTTTATGGTTAGCCTATTTAAAAAAAATCTATTCACTTGAACAGATGTTGTAAAAAATGTTTCCAGCACTTTTATCACCAAAATATTCTGCTTGTCTCCTAATAAGAAGTTTTTTGAAAATATAACTTTCCTTTGTCACTGTTCTGAATATTACAAGGTGTTCTCTTCGTTTGCTCCTTCAAAGGTGATTGCTATTTGTTTTAAATTTACAAAAGTATCTCTTGAATTTGGTTCGTTCAGGATCCCTGAAGCTGATTGCTGTTTTACTTCCCCATAATCTTGTTGCTAAAATCTACTATGTCCTTGGAGGAGCACAGCTAATGCAGCCTTCGACCCCATTCAACCATCCACATTCATTTTAATTTAATGCAAATTTTAAATTCACGTAGATTTTAAGAAAAACAAAGTACCTGTTTGAGATATTCTTAAAAAGATAAATACTTAGTGTTTTCACCTAAGCAATGGAATACAGCTGAAGATGTTCCAAAATGGAATGAAACATCTACTGTGTATGATTATTTGATTTGCTTAACGCAAATATAAGTATCAAATAGGTGGAAATTTTTACTGTTATTGTTTCTTTGTAACATAGGTTTACCGCGCACATTTTATAAAAATAAATTTCAAGCTCCCTGTAGAATAATAACAATTTTACTATAAATATACATGGGAACAGCCATTCTGAAATTTAACAAGATGCAAAAGTACATAACCTAACCTCTGAAATTAGTTATGCACACCACTGTATCTTGAGAAGCATCACATTCTTATTTTATTTCAGAAGATAGTAAATTAAGCAATCTTTTACTTCAGCTTTTATTTCTAAGAGTTAACAAGTGCTGTCATTGCACTTATTGCAAAAATATGTTATCCCTATGTTTAATACACCAGTCTGTGTTGTGAGAAGACCTCAGACTCACTCAAGATCAATTCACTCATGCGTAGCAATGAATCAACACAGAAGACGATTGATCACATTCAATATAAACCCTGGAGTAGAGTGTATGAATATTGGTAATGGATGAAAACTAACATCCCTGAATTTGCCTGTGATAATGGATGAAACGGTAAAAGGATTCTCATTGTATTGTAACTAAAGGATATTGCACAGATTAATACAGGAATTTTCATAGATTATAATAACATTGTCATTAAAACGGGGGTTCTGTTCTACTACATAGGCTGCGAACAGATGTCAATCAGAGTCAGACATCTCACTTTAGCTCTAAGTGCCCATGCTCCAAATTCCTCTTCTGCCTTGAATCATCCTTAGCAAGCTTACAACGTCTTTCGCAGTGGTTCATAATGTCCCATAACCAAAATGAATAGAAATATAGGAAAATTTTAACATTTCCTTAACGCTAAATGCGAGTTTTGCCCTACAGTATTTTGAATTATGTAAAATTGAAAATAAAATTGCATTGCTCTTATGGAATAATTTTCAGGGCCTGAAATTTCTTCCATTAAATGCGGGTTTATGCTAAATCGAGGTCACACAAAACTGGGGTTGCACTGTAATATGAACAATGCTATTGCTTCATTTACATCATGGACCTATATGCTATTCAATATTTTAGTTCTTTATATTAATAATACTTCAGAAAAACGTAAATTTCAATTATGCGTATTCCAGATTGAGTAACATAATGAGAATTGCACCTGGACCCACGAGATATGCTCTTCAGAGGACAGGTGATCCCAGATGTAGGCAATGAAGTTATTCATCATTGATAAAATGCTGGAAACCACTTTATGGGAAACAAATATTGAAATGAAGAGGGTTTCTGCAGATAAAGGGAAAGCTACAAGCCCATTTCTTTGATAGAGTTTGAAGCATTTCCAGATATGTACGATTTACACAATTTGGAAACAATAGCAGTTTCTGTTTTTTGTTAACTGCTAATAATCACAATCAACAATAATATGCAGTTATCTATATTTGCAGGCTTGATTTTGCTGGAGTCTACAAATCAGTGGACAAATCACTTCGAGAAGTATGGAATGAAGCAGACGGTCACTCTATCCTTCGAGCTATAATATCTCTTCAACAGTCCTAAATGATAACCCAGTTTTGAGCTTCGATAATAAGGAAGAGAGACCAGCTCATACATGTAATGGCAAGTTAACAGCAATAAGAGAAGTTCATGACTTGTTCATTTCACAACTAACTAAAGTGTTTGTTCCATATGAAAATAATACTGTGGATGAACAGCTGGCTTCCTTTAGGGAAAATGCCTCTTTAAGCAGTATTTATCTACCAAACCAAGAGGAAAATATGGAACAAAATTATGCCTCCTCTCGGATTTGGACACGGTTTATGTGTGCGCCTCTACAGTTGACAACGCTACACCAGTAAACAGAGAGAGGGAAGTGAACAATGGAAGGAATGTGGTATTGAGACTTGTCAAAAATATTGAGGGAACAGGGAGAAATGTCACTACAGACAATTTCATCACCGACTTTACCTTGGCTAGTTAGCTTCTGAAAAAGGATCACAATTTCAACAATGACAATTTCCTACTGGAACATTCCTAGAGACTTAACACTTGCTGATCCCATTTTGCATACTCCTCAAATGGACCTATTCCCAAAAACTCAAATTTTCATACACCATTTAATAATGTATCAGCAAACTCATAAAAACTAACCAGTTCTCCAAAACACAAAATTGAAATGAATCTCTGATGGACAGGTTAGTACAATTACTTACGAAAGATAAAAGGTGAACATCAAAGAGACATATGCACGTGCTGGCCAAGAAAGGTTATACTATGGATTGTACACAGGGGTAAGATATAAATAATGCACAAGCAGTCAGGAAAATACAAGGACACTAGTGCATGAACAAGAACTGGCTACTTCAGATATATTGCCATGTGCTGTCCAAAGAGAAACCCGCTGACTTAGTGTCTCTATAGAAAAAATATAAGAACAGGTGACTGAATAAAAGATCAGCATTTTCAATTACAAAATCTGGGCATACAGTAAGAATTGAAATGACTAGAAAATATGAGCAAAGCAAGTTCAAGATAAGACTATTATGCAGTTCAGGAATGTAAACAAATTTTTAATTCCAGGATTTTTGAGAGAATTGACACACAGAAAGTTCATTTTCACATAAATTCCTAAAGCATTCCAAATTAAGGAGTTACACATGCAGCTGCACCTTTATGGATACATAATCAATTATTACCACTCAAGAGTCTTGATGATGATGATGATGATGATGCTTGTTGTTTAAAGGGGCCTAACATCTAAGGTCATCGGCTCACTCGAGAATCAAGCGCAGTTTACAATACCTTATGGTCAAGAATAAGTCCCATACCAGTGTGAAAATTTACACCAGCATAAGACTAAGATTTTGCCCTCTGTCCAACAGCCAAAGAGTGCATCAAGGTAACAGGTAAAGATGACATGAAGAGGGGAGGTAGAGGAAAAGCAACGACACATGGCGCTAGAAACGCCGAAAACATCCATGAAGAGTGTAGAGTGTACAATCTAAAACCGATGATGCCATCCATGTTTGATGCAGGTAATCGGCTGACTGCAGTCCCGTAACTGCAGCAGTGTGCACATGTCAAATGCCAGGAAGAAAGCAGTGGTAAATGACGAATGCGGCAGAGGTGAGTTGACAAGATAAAACCTATGCCTCATCAATCTCTACTCGTATGCAACCTACAAAACAAAATTCACTATTTTGGATAACATAAGAGAACAACACCAATGGAAAAACAGCATGAAGCAAACTTCCAGCAACACATGATGACAGACACGTCAGTTAGATACACTGTGAAGAAATGCTTTAAAACTTGGTTGATCTAAACAAATGGAAATTAAGCATGTCCTGTCCCTGGAAAGAAACGTCTGAAAAATAAGAAGTTTTGCCAGGAATATATTAAATTCATGTTAGAATTCAAATCACTTGATAACATGAGAGGAATGTGAAAACCTGCAGGAAGAAAACACTATTAAATTCCACATTACCCTGTCATAAATCATTCAAGTAAAACAGCAAAAAAACTTGTTAATATCAACGCTTCAGTCAAGACTGACAATGGCATTAGTCTCAACTACATACACCATTAAGGGTCATCCACTCAAGAACATCTCTTCTCTATAATAATCTGACTGCGGGCTCAACAAATAGCATTTACGTGTGTATGTCAGATTGTTTAGCAATAAAATGTTGCTCTGTGTAAAATGCAAGGCAGCAAAGCTTTAAAAAAATTGGTTTTTCATAACTCTCCCTTCAAAGTCTGAGATTTGCGGAGCCTTTCTCTTGACAAGACTATTCAAAGAAAACATTAAAGGCTCCCAGTTTGAAGTAGCTAAAGATACAAATGAGTGGCACCATGTGCCGTCCAAAGAGAAAACCGCTGACTTAGTGTCCAGACGACCACAAATGAAAACAATTGTCAAGAATACAGTTTGTTGGCATAGCTCTGGTTGGATGAATGAAGATCCTATGAGTAGGAATAAATGAAAACGTGATGTTCGAATTAACCTCCCAGTTCAAAAACTCAAGATTAAAAGTTTCAAGATTAGAAAAGGTACAGAGAGTAGCTGCATATTGTTTTTGATTTATCTCAGATTGTTATAAACAAGAGTGAAATTCATGTCCACTGTTCATATCGGAGTTGAACCTTCCACTCAAATGTTGCATTAATGTTCTGTAGAAAATATTAAGTCATACTGATTATAACCATAATCATAGATAAAGAAGCCATCTCCTTGTCGGCAGAAGACTGCACAATACCTTAATTCTAGTGGGGAGGAAATATTAGATCATTCTGTATATATATCATCATCTCACTAATCTAATTATCATTGCGGAACAACTTCGACTACTTCATCATGGCACTCAACTCTTAATCACATCTCTGAGAGGCAAGTTTCGGATCCCATCAGCAAGGGGGGCGGTAAAGTAGCAACATTTATGCACGTCTCAAGGGTCGTAAGTTGAATGCAAATACTTCTGAACAATTAACGCGAAATACACAAAGTGTGCATGTACCCATTTCTTAACACTAGAATAGACTATGCTGGCTCAATTCTCATAAACATTGGCATGAGATGGAACAAGACCAGACTGCCTAGCTACCAAGCCTCTCTACATACACATGATACCTGATCTCACAACAACTACATTGCTCGCCTCTCTTTGTTCACTTATTTTCACAGAGGTCACCCCCTGAACATTTACAGTGATAATGGCACAAACTTCTTCAGAGCAGCTAAGGAAATCAAGGCCTTTCTGAAAAACAATCCTGAGAAAAACCAGCTCTTCCCTGCAACTGCAGGCATGGGACTGATACAGCATTCCATCCCTCCTGCAGCACTACACTTTGATAGAAAACGAGAAGCAGCTGTCAACAGTCTGATATATCACCTTAGAAGAGTGATGAATTCTTATTTCTTGACCAACAAAGAATGGACCACTCTTACAACACATACTCACATCTCCTCACTAAAGTTAAATGACGACCCTTTTGACACTTCTTACCTAACTACATCCAATTTCCTTTGTAGGAGAGAAAAATACTACACTCCCTGATCATGTTTATACTTCCTCTCTCATTATCCAGATGGCTGTATATTGAGCAGCCAACCCAGAATTCCTGAAAGAGATTGTCAATTAAATATCCCAATAAATAGCCCATAACAACACAGTGGACAATGGCAGTGATCCTAATGTTCAGGTGAGTAATGGGGAACATACAAAGCCTGTCCTTTACCACACATGAAACAGAAAGGCAAGATCACTCTTGAAGGGCTCATTTATTCATTGAAAGTTTAAGTAATATTATAAGTCACCATAGACAAGTATCATCACAGACCACATTAGGAAGGATAAGAATGTTTTCTACTTGTAAGTGAATTCTGACAGTAAGCAAGCAATCACCTGCAACTTGTATCTACAAATAATTGTATTATCTAGAAGTCAATATAATCAACAAGATTACAACGGTGTTTCATTTGGAACAACTAGTAAAATACCCAGGAACAGTAACAAAAAAGTGCTCCTTATAGCAACTCCGTGTTTGAAAATATTCACTAAGTCAAAAATATTAGTAGCAATGATACCACCACCCAAATGATATACAGTAGAGGTCTTTGGATCTATCCCGACTGCTGCGTGATACATAATGCAAGATCTTAAAGAACATGAAGGAAACGTGAAAATTAGGTAAGTAAACAGTCAATCTCATAAAAAAGTGTATCAATCATATGTATTGAAATGAAAGGTCAACCACTGATATCTGTTCAGCAATTTTATATTTTCAGTACCTAACAATGGCTTATCAAATTATGTACATTACCTCAAGTGAGTTTTCCTGCATTGGCCCTGGCTCTGTTAACTCTGATTTGGCTTCTTTTTTCAGTGGTATCATTCCTGATACATTTTCAATATTTTCCTGTGGAAAATAAGATACATAAGTTATGCATGTAACACACATCTACAAATACTGTCACCAACAAAAGAGCATGATAATTTACTACTTCCAAGTATTACAGTTACTTTCAAAATTTTACTACGGTTTAAGAGAGATTTCTACCAGCAGAGGATTTCAAAACCAAAGGCTGCACTGAGAATGGTGTTATCATCCTTGTTCAAACCTAATGTCAGAGAAAGCATGAGACTGAGAACCAAATATAAAGTGAGAAGCATTTTCTAGCCATATCAGAAGATATCCTACCAGAGATGGAATTGGCACCATCTCGCACAAAATTTTGGAAGGAATCTGCCACAGACATAAACACTAAATTATATTAATTGTTTTTATGTATCCAATTACGTCTATCAAATCATTGAGGTTGTTTAAATCACATCCAAGTATTAAAACTGTCCTAAATCTTTTGCCATACAGTGAGAAATATTAATACTATGCTCTTAACATACATTTTGTTTAGACAGACAGATCAAAATCCCTTGAAACATTTTAATCACTTTCTATAATCTGGTTTTGCCAAGCTCACAGGGGATAAACACTGCATTGAGACAGTTCTGTTCATCCAAGTGTAAAAATAAAAAACAAACATGAAAGAAGCAGGCTTATCACAGTCATAGACCAGGGAAAGATGTGATGCAGGTCAAACATAAAGCAAGTACAAATGAAATGTTTTACTACTACAAGGATGTTATGCAGTGATCTGTGAAGAACTGTGGGGATGAGAACACCATCAGTGTTAGAGTGTACATCTGCAGTTACAGAAGCTCTTTCATGATCTACGAAGGTCATCCAATAAATAAGTTTCCCTATTATTTCTCTGCAAATCACATGTTTTAGAATCAAGTTGGTACTGTAGGAACTTCCACTGGCGTATGGCTGGGGTAAGGTGATCTTCAACCGCACGTGCTTGTTCTGTGTTCACCAGTACGGCGCTACCTGCCATGGAGCTACCACTTGATAGCGTTTCCGCTTGTGAAATCTGTCCTGTTATTCGCTTTTCCACGGCAAAAAATGAAATGGCTACCAATATTCATTGCCATTTGGTGTGAGTTTATAGTGAAAGATGCATGCTGGCATTCATGGTTCCTGGAACGGCAGCACGATGTACATGATGACAAGCGCAGCGCCAGCCCGAATACAGCCACTGTTGGTCAGAATGTGGTGGACAAAGATTAATGCATCAGCACTGATGAGATAATGTATCTACTGCCTCCCGGCACGGAAACTGGGCAGTCCTTTATTGCAATGATATTGTTGAATGTCTTGCAGTATTGAAAAGTCTGTGCAAGATGGGTCCCAAGTTTTCTTACTGATGCTCACAAGCAATAACAGAATGAGGTAGCCTGAGCTTTCCTGCAAATGCTTCAAAGAGAGGGAGATCAAATGTTTTCCCGCATTGTTACTGGAGATGAAAGCAGGGTGCATTATTCAACTCTAAAAACAAAACCACAAAGCATGCTATGGAAGAAACTTGGCGAACGTGCTCATAAAAAAGGGCCAAGACCTCAGACTCTTTTTTACACTTTACTTTACATCGCACCGACACAAATAGGTCTTATGTTGACAATTGGAGAGGAAGAGCCTAGGAGTGGGAAGGAAGCAGCTGTGGCGTTAATTAAGGTACATCCCCAATACTTACCTGGTATGAAAATGGGAAACCACGGAAAACCATCTTCAGGGCTGCCGACAGTGGGGTTTGAACGCACTATCTCCCAGATGCAAGCTCACAGCTGCGCGGCCTTAACCGCATGGCCAACTTGCCCGGTTAGACCTCAGCCTCTGTAGGCATAGTTTTGGCTACTGCCTTTTGGGACTGTAATGATGTTGTATTGGTTGACTGACCTGCCCCAATGCACTGTGGTCACACATGAGAGGTCCTGCACGGTCCTCACGAAGCTCAGAGTTGAAATCCAACGAAAACGTTCTGGTCTTGTCTCAAAAAATATTGCCCATTCAGCTCAAAGGATGCAGGATTTGCTGCAGAACTTCAAAAGTTATTATTCTGCGGAACTTGCCCCGAGTGATTTCCATCTCTATCCACAACTCAAGTTGCACCTTGGAGGTAAGCGGTTTGCAACTGATGAAGAGGTGGAAGAGGAAGTGCACCGCTGTCTACAGAGATGGGACCCGACCCGGTATGATGAAGGTATCAAGAAACTGCTGCCAAGATAACAAAATGTTTGGACTGAAATAGTGACTATGTGGAAAAGTAGTGTACGAGTTGTAGAATGAAAATTAAGTATTTCTCAAAGGTAAATAAAACCAAGCTCCATGGGGCAACAGCCCCCGTAGGGCCACGGCTTACCAAGTGACCACTACTCAGCCCGAAGGCCTACAGATTAAGAGGTGTCATGTGGTGAGTACGAACAATCCTCTCCGTCGTTATTCTAGACTTCCTAGACCAGGGCCACCATCTCACTGTCAAATAGCTCCTCAATTTTAATAACATAGGCTGTGTAGACCTCCAACCAACCTGCAGATGCAGGTAAAAATCCCTGACCTGGCCAGGAATTGAACCCAGGGCCTCTGGGTAAAAGGCAGGCATGCTATCCCCACACTGCAGGGCCAACACAAGTGTAAATAGCCTGCTTGTATTTTTGTAAAATAGGGAAACCTATTTATCGGATGGCCCTCGTACTACGAGACCTTTAAATTTTTCACTTGGATTCATGAAACATTTTGACACTACAGGGGTGCAGGAGGGACTGTGATCAAAAGCTTACATTCTATTACAAGTTAGTTTACTAATAAAAGCGAATTAAAGTATAAAATTCCAGAATATACTCACTTATCCCATTTAATACAGAAGAAATCGAACAGTAGCTGAACTAAGGAAAGGAAGATAAAATGACGCACAAAATGGAGAGTTTGTTAAAGATGAAGCCATACTTTCCATTGTAGACTTAGTTAAATATAACAAAAAAACTTTCTAGTTTGTCAAACATACAATTTTAACATAAATTATTACACTATAAACATACCCGTAAAAAATAAACACTCTATTATACAAAGAATGACATGTTTCATTCTACAAGAACATCCTCAGACTCTATGAAATCACACAAAATATGCATATATGTACAGCATTGTTTACGTTGCATAAACTGGTCAATGATAAAGAGTTCAGTGATAATATGAGCCAGTACTGACAAATAAGAAATTTACAAGTATTAATATATCGAGAAAACTCCTGAACTTATCTAGACTGCCAATGCCAACTTTGTTGTCACTAAATACTATTTCAGGACTGTGGTCATGGAGAGGTAAATGGAAAGTTTTGAGTATAGCACAAACCTTACGGAGAGGGGAAGGGAAGCATGAGAGGGGAGTGCCGAACATTGTGGATCCCTCCTACTGGATGTTAAAATCTAGTACACTGTACCATGGAGAGGAGAGGGGGAAGTAGGATGGAACTAGTGGAGCACTCTGGAATACTCTTTCCACACTGGAGAGGGGAGAGAAGGTTATTAACCTACTTCATGTTATAATGTACTTTTATGTAAGATGGATGAATGCAACTGAATGATTTTAGATGAATAATGTATGGAATTGAAACAGAGAATATCTATAGGATATTATTGTGATAAATGCCAATTTAATGAGTAAGTATGGCCCAGATATTATGTGAGTAGAGCGATGTGCGGGGAATTTTTTAAGTGTGTATGGTTATTTAAGTTGGTTACGTTAGCACTTTTTGCGATGTAGATCTCGATTGCTACCCTAATATTCGAAGATTTTGTTTTATTTTCAATGTGTAAAATTTTTAGATCTGTGTTGATGTCTGTGAAATAGTGTGAACTGTCGTACATGTGCTCCCCAAAGGCTGAATGCTGATTATATCTGATCGTTTATTGTGTTCTTTGAATCTTGTGTGGAAATTTCGTTTTGTCTGACCTATATAGGTGGCACTGCAGTTAAGTTCTTGGCACTGGAGTTCATAGACTCGTGACTTTGAGAAAGGGTCTTTTTTGTTTAGGTGCACTTGTTGATGTGTCTCTGCAGTGTGTTGTTCATCCTAAAGGTTAATTAAAACCCTGTTTCCTAAAGATATAACCTACTTTTTATGTGTTATTATTAATCTAGTTGAGAACCAAGTGTGGTGGTTTTCCAGGGACTTTTCTTTTGTTTGTTTAATGTTTTATCTACTGTGCCTGGAGGGTGGTTGTCTTCTTTCATGATTTGTTTGACAATTTTGCCTCTTCATTGAACTCCATTGTGCTCATTGGTATGGAAACAGCTCTGTGTATCATTGTATTCAATCCAGCTATTTTTAGTGTGTATGCATGGTTAGACTCGTCAATAGCATGCAACACCTGAGTGGGCTTGCTGTACACTTTGTAAGACAGCTTGCCATTATTCCTGCTGATTGTGGTGTTATTTTCTTATTAGATTCTTGCTCCATTGTGAAGCTGGTGGAATTTTGTAAATAATTTAGTGTGTTTAATAACTGGTGTGCATTAGTGAAGTCATTATCATAAGCACATGATGTTGCCAACATACCTGCTCCAGTATAATATTCCTTTTGAATGCTGATACATTCAGATGTTCTCAAAGTTATTCAAAAAATGTTTGCTATTATACCTTATAATGGTGAGCCCATGGCTAACCCTTCTTTGTGGCAATAGATCTTGTCAGTGAATGCAAAGCAATTTTGGGGTAGCATTGTTCTAATAAGGCTAATTATTTCTTTGGTTTCCTGCAGTGAAGTATTTTCTTTATGAAACTTTTCGATAATTTTAATGGATTCATCTATTGTTATGTTGGTGTACATGTTAGTGATGTCAAAGGGTATCTTTAACCCTTTACCACCCACATTTTTGCTCTGCTTATCCCCAGGCTTCAACCTATTAATTAGGAAACATTCAAGCAGAGCACACCGTTTCATTTTCAATAATATTAGAAAACATGCCATCATTTACAACATTTAATATACCATCATGTCCATTTCTCTATTCATTGAGTCATAAGTATGTCGGTTCAAACCCCCACCCAGCTGGAGATACTCAACACTGAGGTAGGCTGTATTTGTCATATTCTCATGTTGTCTAAATCCCCCTAAGCCAATAAAGATGAGATTCTGGAAGTGTAATGGTGACCTTGTATATCAACTTTCATCTACTCTAGCAAGTGTCTTCCCATTCTGTTTCTATTTTACTGAAATGCGCCTGTTTGATTGCTGCATTGATATATACGCAATCGGTAATGTCACTGAATAGATTGTCCCCGCCTAACATATGTAAAAATATAACCTATTTCTCATAATACTCTTTTGAAATTATTGATAGTTTCAACATCATCCATATAATCATTGAGTAATGAAACAAAATATTCGTGTTACCTGAATTGCAGCCACATCATCATCAGGTCCGATTTCTAGATATCCGTTTTTATTTATATCACAGTTATCAGTAAAATTATCTTTGTTGATATGTTATTTACTCACTAAAAATTTACCTCCACCCCTGCTCAAGAATTCTGTGTCATTTCTTATGCCGTTATTCAGCTCATTCTCAATATCCGCAGTATTCAATCCCGTCATGTTTACGAACTAAACAGCAGACCAGCACTCGCGGAAGTTCAAGTCCGTTGCCTAGACAACTTCAAGACAAATTCTCACTCTTCTTTTATTTCCTAAGCCTTGTATATTGTACTGCAAGTTCATCAAAAGCCTAATAAACAATTCACTACCAAAAAATACAAAACTATTGCATAGATTGCACACGTATGCAGATAATGCAGCTGGGTGTTTTCGGGCAATAAGGACCGTAAGGCAAAGTGAACAGTCGGGCGCTTTCGGGCGGGAAGGGGTTGATTAGTTCTAGGCTGGTTTTAATTTATCTGTCTTCTTTAATTGAGATTTTCTCTTTTAGGATTTTTTTCAACTGTTAGCTTAAATTGTAAATTGGCACATCATAATTTACTATTGGTCTAATGCGACATGAGCTTTTGTGTATTTTGGGGATGGCTCTTACTGTGGGGAGTTTGGGATTTTTTGATAGTGAGGCTTTCCTTTTCTTGTTCTGTGAGAATAAAGTCTGTTTGCTGGATAGCTTGTTTTATTTTGTTTTGCAATTTATTTGTAGGGTCACATTGTAGTTCTTGAATTCCGTTGTTGTTGATGACAGCTATTGTTTTGTTCTATATACCCAAGAATAGAACATAACAAGAAGTGTCAAGAGTATAGATCTTGAATAGCAGTGCACTCGCATCTCAGATATATTCAGACACCGTTCTCTTCTGTAGTGTCTATAATTTAGAACTCAACCAGCACACATTTATTCAGAGAACAGTGTGCATAAACTGCAGAATTTCACCTTTAAGCAACTCCTGGACAAGACACATATGCAGATAAATTAGCAGTTCACAGTGTTGGGAGTAGATTTATGCTGCCGAGTCACAATTATTCATTGAATATCCCTCTTCCAACTCTCAAGGTTTTCAAAGACTCTGAGGTGCAAGAATGAGGTGCAGGAATTCACTTTTATGCCAGTATAACTACAGACGTGTGCTGGGATATTCAGCTTCATCAAATACCTCTAGAATGGACCCAAGTTACACTCCCCAACATGAAACTAGAATGTTATCACAACACCATGTAAGCTATCAGATGAAGAGAGACTGAACTGTAAGCCACACATTCAGAAGATTACAATGGACTGTATTTACAGTAGCAACAGACAGAGCAAGGAAAGATGATGACAATAAGTCGCTTCTTCTCCAAAATTATTTCACAGCTTCTCCGCCAAGGCAGAGTTTTACTATGAGATCACCCAACATTAGTAACATTGTAAAGAAGTTTAAATGATGCAAATCTTACCAGGAATTTCTTTTGGAGGAAAAATATGTTCACTATGAGATTCAAAGACCTACTGGCCATAACCAAATTAAATCCAGCACCCACAATTGTCCTTCAGTTCAGCAGCTACTAGCACTAAAATTGGGTAATGTATGATAGGAGCTGATGTCAATCCCACAATGATACCATTACCAAACCATGGAGAATAAAAACATAACCATACAACCTACAGAAATCCATTTCAATAAACGCCAGATGTAATCAATACACAATAAAAAGTCATTTGATGGGTACTTAGCTCATGAAATGTCCTAATGCCTCGATCTTGAAACGCTGCCTGTCACAACTTTATTGGTAGCTGGACCTAACCAAGGTTCCTTCACTATCAAGTCCACAACTTTAATTCAGCTTTTGCCACTATCAAACATAGCATGCACTGCCATCTTCCTAGTAAATGCTAGAGGCCATGTGTCCACTTGGCGACCATAATCTGGGGGCATGTGCCACCAGAAGCCCTTTCCTTGCCCCAATGAACAAAGTTTCTGTCACTAGTTGGACCTATAGATGTATATAAATACTGTTGTTTGTACTTCCTAAGAGTTGGCTGCCTTGCGTAGCACAATATCACATACTCCCAGACAAAGAAACAAAAGAGAGACATACTTTTCCTAGATGCCCATGTAGCAAATGGCGACTGCTGGGGTTAATATTGGGGAAGCACATAGTAAATTATGCCCCTGCCAAACTTATTCAGCTTCTAAGGGTTAAATTCTGACCTCTATAAAGTTATTTGCCATGAGACTCACAAGTGATGCATTTGTTGTTCTTTCAAGCCAGGCTGGTTCCTCTTTGCTTTTTACTTGCAGGTCTATTTCACACCGCAACTGAAGTAGTTAGAAGGTACTGGGGTTCTTGATTACTTCCAATGATTTTACACTAAAACATAGGCCAGAGAAATATATTACCTTATTGCTGTCATTGCTACTTAGGTTATCTGTCAACAGACTAAACATTATGCTTGAAATTTTACATGACCGTCAATATTATGAACATACCAAAAAGACTCAACATTTTACATGACTGTTAATATTGTGATCATACCTATTGGACCTCAAGTTTTCTATGACTGATACTATGCAGAAGAATCTCCATAACAACACTGATAACCATAACAAGAATTCTACATATGATATCCTAAACGGAAACTTCTCAAAATTTCGAACCCTACTACCATATGTCGCAGCCTACAGTGTAAAGAACAACTCAACATTCACAGCGTCACTATTAAATTGCAAATATAGGTAAATAACACAGCAACACAATAATTAAAATTATGCACTACATATTGTAATTTCTTTCTGAAACTAATATCCGCGATTCTTCACCTGCGTAGCCCTTCAGAAATATTCTTCACTCCAAAAAATTTTGATAGGTAAGGTAAGTTACGTTATATTGCTACAACACACGAGGAACAGATTTGCCGGCACTTGTGACACAAAGGCCAGGAGTTTTCAAAAAGAATGCCAGTAATATGCGTATACAGTTTTAATGCTTAAGTAGAAATAAAATTTATGAAAATTAAAAATATTAAATGTTAAAAATATGTAGAATGCTGAAACTGAGAAAGATTAGTATTAATTTCTTACTGTTCCCAATTGAGATGTTTAATTTTCGCAAAAGTAAATTATAGAACTTGAACCTTACCGACAATAGAGATTGTGGACACAGTGTAAATGATAGAAATCACCATTTCTCAATGAAGAAAATCTGTAGCACAATAAATTAACGGAATAGGCTGTACAAATGGCTAATACGCGTCTTATGTAACACATACCTCACACCTGGAGACAAAACCTGATATTTTAATTCAGTGTAATCACTTAAAACAAACACTTAAAGAACGGATTTGATTTGTATCAGTCAGTAGAACGGGCTGAATTTAGGAAAGGATGAATTACCAGTGACAACTCCAGAGTACACGACACTTCTTGAAAACAGCACTGGGTGCAATGTCCCGTTATATTTGTAACTATCTATACAGTCCTGTTCTAGTGGGCTTTACACGTGGTCAAAGAGAATGAGTTACAGATGACTCTCAACGTTATTTTTCACTTCTGTACGCAACGGCTGCGCAAAGATCACCAGGAATTGCACACCAGCGCCCCTAGTGTAAACAGGGCTGAACTAAATTTACCGAGCGGGTGATTTAAATCGTTTAGCGCGCGGAGGGTCCCCAGGTTCTCGTCCCCCCTCCACTCTTAAATATTATATTAAATATATTTTTCTTTTTTTTTTATTTCTCTTATATTTTTCTTTCATTTCCTTTCCTTTCTTTCCTTCTTTCTGTTACCTTTTTCTGAAATACTGCATTCTGAACAACAATACACCGGGAGGTTGGCCTGTGCTTTATTATTATTATTATTAATAATTTTTTTGCTGGAGAAAGAAGCTTACCACTTGTGCTGCTTATTATAATTATTTCAAATATGGAGCTATATTTTATTTTTACTAATTCACAAAGCCTTGAAGGATCGGAGCGACTGGCCTTGCCTGTGCTGCTTTTGTTTGTTTCTGCTGAGGAAGAAGGAAGCTAACTCACAAAGGGAGGAAGGAAGTGACCTGAAGGTGAGTGGGATTGGCAATACTTATCTCAGATTAAGACCTATGACAGAAATAGGCACTAACATCCCCTCGTACATCAGTCCTCTTTAACACTACTTAAGCCAACTGTAACAGTCAATAGTATCAAGATATGCCACTTATGCAGGAAATAAAATATAAATACAATGTAAGAAAGAAAACCATACACAGGAACCAAAATGATGAAAGGAAACTCATATGCTAAGGAGGGAGTTTGTAGGATTCAAAGGTAAATTGAAATGAAACATGATCTTTTGATTTATGGAGCTATATTCTACCTACTATCCACAGTGTTACAGGTATAAAATTGTGTAGAAATTTGAACAAAAGTTTTAGTGATCATAGTATATCATAATCTCATGACATTATATTCAGCAGTGTTAATCATCAATTAATATTCATCAGCCAGAAAACTATTCAATACAACACAAATACAAGATCATTCATTTATGAAAGAAAGACTGGAACTGACAAGGTACAACATAATACTTTTCTCTCTTATTGCAGTTTAACGTAGCACTGACATTGCAAAAGTTTTCAGCAACACCATTTGTATTTTCCCAAGGAACTTACTATATGATACATCTTTCAGTCTGTCAAATGAGGCACCTAGGGTCACACACTGCAAAATACTGAGATTTGTACTTCTTTTGCATCTACTAGAGGATGGCAAATCTCTGGCAGAGTAGTGTTTGAAGAAACCAAGACATGATAGCACATACTCTGTTCCTACATACTGCACCAAAACACAACATATCATTCAATCAATCATCTGCATTTAGATGATAAACAATGTCAAGCTACAAAATTGTATGCATCCCTTGTATTCATTAACCTACACTACTTACAATAAAAATGATCTATTTTATGTGACAGTAGGATATATCAAAATTTTTCTGCTACATGGAAAAGGATGGAATCATGAATATATTTCAGGGTTTAAAAGACAAGGGAGAGCTTACAGATTCTGTGATTGCTCCCTCTTACAACATGCAGGAGGTACAAATAATGCTTCCTTTCAGTCCATCTGCAGGAGAGGAGTTCTAATAAATTTATAGAAATATGTAGCATCAGGATCTACATACAATAATATGGCAGCTGATCCAGCACAAAAACATTCCCATGTCAAGTCACAACATAGCTCTACCTATTAAGAGCTATGTCCAAGGAATTGCTTGCTAATTTAGTACAGTATTATGGACAATATGCTGCTACTTCCACAACATTACTGTGTGCAAGGAACTTTGCTGTGACCTAGACGAAATGCCAGTTGAAGACAGTGGAAACTCACTTCAGACAGTGCCATTTGTACCTACTGTATATCGAAGGCAGAAATCTATGTTGGTGGTTGCAGAGTAGGCTGATCTGTGGTCTGACAGCATGCACTCCGACCGGCCAACCAAGGAGAGGAGGGGTGGCTATGGTTCCACCGTGTTTCTACACCTCTGCATTTGGGACACAGAAACGTGCTGTTCCCCTACCACTGGCTGTCCTGAGATTGGTTTTTCCTTTCGCCTGCAGTAAGGCAAATGATGGGACAGTTCCTAGTATATGTCATGGCCACCAAATATCTTGCCCTCACCACAAATCACCTTGCTTAAGATGATGATGCTTGTTGATTAAAAGGGCCTAAAATATAGTTCATTGTTTTAAGAGTAAGTACAACTAGGCAACCATCCCCTATACACATTAGTAATTTGAGAGAAGAAATGGAAGGGGGCTGACACTAGGAAAAATGATGGTATCAGCAAAGGAGGACCAGGGCCATGGAGGGAAAATAAGACTCCCTAGGCCTACATACATAATACAATCGGGGGCAGAAAAGAACAGGTCGTGATCGAGGTAGATCAGATAGGATTGATGAAAGTGGGGAGCCTGGCACAAGTAAGCGGAAGCAGTGCCAAAATTCAATTAAGGGCTCCGTGGTCGCCTACCCAAGCTCCCAAGTGCAGAGCCCACATGGGACCCCTTTTAGTCGTCTCTTACAGCAGGCGGAGGATGCAGTGGCTGTTATTCTACTGGCCCTACCCACAGGGGGACAACTATGATAAGGCTAGTTGCTTTACGTTGCACCGACACAGATAGGTCAAATGGCGATGATGGGACAGGAAAGGCTTAGGAATGGGAAGGAAGCAGCCGTGGTCTTAATTAAGGTACAGCCCCAGCATTTGCCTGGTGTGAAAATGGGAAACCACAGAAAACCATTTTCAGGGCTGCCGATAGTGGGGTTCGAACCTACTATCTCCCGAATACTGGATACTGGCCGCACTTGTGTTTCAAATTATCCGAAATTCATTTCCCTTGGTGTGGTATGTTTTCATGTTCTGGTCTCAGGAGATTAGTAAAAAAGAACAGTAAGGATGCTTACCTCAAATATCTTGTACTTTTTCTTCAAACACGCAAACGAATATAACAGATATACGCATACAAATCAAAGTAAAGCAAAATGTCACAAACGTCAAAAACGTGGTCCAAGTTGTCAAACTCAAATCGACCAATAGCATTCGGAAGGTATTTCTACCAATAGGAGCTGCCGTATTCGTCACGTGGGCTTAGGGTGAGTGACGTGATGAACAACAGCGCGCCCACGCGGGTGGAGGGCAAAAGTATTCAGTCTGAGCCGGGCCCTCAGAAGGGTAGGACCTATGCCGCTGTCAAACCCTTGCACGTGGTAGTGGTGGGGGTAAGGTTCGGCAGTTCGTTTCACTGCCGTCCCAATCCTACATATATATATATTGAGACGGCGGTGGTTCGGTTATAGATGTTGGGGAGGAAGGGCCGTTAGCGTTGAAGGAGTGATTGGATATGTGTGGGGTATAGTAGCCATTACTGAATTAAACCAGCTCATTTGGGAGCTTTAATTTGAAAATGCAACAACCCGACATTATAGAGATCATTTTGCAGTTGCTCACAATCTTGTAACTTATTTATTACTCTGTACAGAATAACATCATCTGCAAAAAGCCTTATCTCTGATTCCACTTCTTTACACATATCATCGATATATATAAGAAAACATAAAGGTCCAATAACACTGCCTTGAGGAATTCCCATCTTAATTTTTACAGGGCAGGATAAAGCTTCACCTACTCTAATTCTCTGAGATCCATTTTCTAAAAACAGAGCCACCCATTCAGTCACTGTTTTATCTAGTCCAATTGCACTCATTTTTGCCAGTAGTCTCCCATGATCTACCCTATCAAATGCCTTAGGCAGGTCAGTCGCGATACAGACCAATTGACCTCCTGAATCCAGGATATCTGCTATATCTTGCTGGAATCCTACAAGTTGTGCTTCAGTGGTATAAACTTTGCAACAGTATGGCTTCTCTTCTGGTTGTGTCCGCATATGAACAGTTAGGTCAGACAGCCCTTCTTTGTGAATGATTTGCCACAGACATTGCAGCTGTTTGGCGTCTCGCCTGTTGGTCAGACTGCCTTTCCTTGTGACTAATTTGCCACAGACATTGCACCTGTAAGGTTTATCGCCTGTATGGGTCCGCATATGTTTGTTTAGTTTGCCGCTCTTTATGACTCGCCTGTATGTCTCCGCATATGTTCGGTAAGTTTGCCTCTCTTTATGAATGATTTGCCACAGACATTGCAGTTGTATGGCTTCTCGCCTGTATGGGTCCGCATATGATCGGTTAGAATGCCTCTCTGTATGAATGATTTGCCACAGTCATTGCAGCTGTATGGCTTTTCGCCTGTATGGGTCCGCATATGTCCGGTTAAAATCCCTTTCTGTATGAATGATTTGCTACAAACATTGCACCTGTAAGGCTTCTCGCCTGTATGCGTCCGCATATGTTCGGTTAGTTTACCTCTCCGTACGAATGATTTGCCACAGACATTGCACTTGTGTGGCTTCTCGCCTGTATGGGTCCACATATGAACGGTCAGACTACCTTTGCTTGTGAATGATTTGCCACAGACATTGCACCTGTAAGCTTTCTCGCCTGTATGGGTCCTCATATGAACAATTAGTGTGCCGTTGAGGAAGAATGATTTGCCACAGACATTGCAGCTGTAAGGCTTCTCGCCTGCATGGGTCCGCATATGTTCGTTTAGTTTACCTCTCCTTATGAATGATTTGCCACAGACATTGCAGCTATATGGCTTCTCCCCTGTATGGGTCCGCATATGATAGGTCAAATTGCCCTTCAATGTGAATAATTTGCCACACACATTGCAACTGTAAGGCTTCTCGCCTGTGTGGGTCCGCATATGATTAGTCAGACTGCCTTTCTGTATGAATGACTTGTTACAGACGTTGCAGCAGTATCGGTTCTCGCTCGCGTGAGAACGCCTAATGCCCGGCCTTTTCCTAAAATTTTTATGGGATACTGAGCATTCGTTTTTAATCCCACCTTTATGCAATCGCGTCCCTGTCAGCATTTTCATATTTGTAAAGCATTTATCAGAAAATCCGCACACTTGGAGCGGGTGGATCCTGAGGTATTTCGAAAAGCTGCCGGGTCGATCTTCCTTGTGTCTCTTCAGATGTCGCAAGAGGTCCAACTTCCTAGCCAGGACTTCACTGCACACACTACACCTATAACTAGATGATCCGCCGTCCGGAGGTTGATGATCTCTATAGCTCACCTCGGGTCTCGATCTACAGTGACAAATTAAAACAATGTGAGCAATAGTTCAACAGCCAAATCCACTACAACTCTCACACAGGGGATTTGCTACTGGACATTCCAATCACTGATATCCAGTGCAGAGAGCTCGTTACTCAAACATTACATTCCTGAGAGTAAACATCATCTGAGGTTAAATTTCAAAAGCTCACACCTGTTACGAGAATATATTGCGTCTTTTCGTAACACCTTGAGTGCCACGTGAGACCAACGTTGACTCACAGAGCTTAATGCCAGTCGGGCCGCGTGAGTCCGCTGTGGACTCACGCGCACTCTCCAAGTCTCAGGCCCCGTGGTACCATACTGTCATCACACTTGACATGTAAACGTATGTTAAATGAAAGTAGGTGGCCAGTACGTCATGAATCTACTCTTGGCCTGTTCATTTGCGAGTCCGATGTGGCACAACGTAGCCTGGACGTCACTGTAATATATCGACCACAATAAATAAATTATGATATTTTTATTGTTTTCAGATCGTGTCATGTGTACAAATAACAAAAGATTGTACTGTACAGTGTACTCATTGTTCATTGTCTCATATCAGGGTCTATAGACGAATTGAAAATATAGGGCATAAAAATTACATGAACTTTCTAGAAAAAATATTTGTAACTTTGTGTCATTCGCAATCACACCACAAATTGGTACACTTCTTGCATATGAATTTAAAGTATAACAAATGAGACTTTCTGAAGAAATATAATTCAAACTGTGTTTCACAATCACACTACAAATTTGTGCACTTTGAAGAAACAGTCCAAACAGAAGAAATTTTCACAGGCTGATCATTTGAACTTAGACTGCAGAGTCTTCTTCATGGCATATTGCCTTCCTGATTTCCGATGGATCTCTTCATAACACTTACTGCATTTTCGTCTTCCCTGCCAGCCTACATCATCCAGTCGGTGGGGTAATACCCATTTTTGGTACTTGTTGGGGAATGTGAAGATCTTCGATACTGTTCAACAATATCCTCTTTGAACTGGGTAACAGATATACTCTTATTCCCAAGTTGATTTGAAATATATATGGCATTTACTATACTTGTGTCGATCAATATCTCAATAGCCATTTTTCTGTACCATTTTACTCCCCGTTTCAGGGAAGTACTATAGCACTTTTTATGATCTGGTAAATGAATGTACGGTTTGCATTTGTTATACTCTATAACACTCCATGACTTTTGCATTCACCATCCCTCCTCTGAATAGTGACCGTCTCACCAGTGTGTTTAGTTGTCAAAATTAACACATCTCTTTTACCATGCGATTTCTGAACAACCACACCAGTGATACTTTTACGGGCTCTTGTCTCTCCTCTTGCTAAATTGCTTTTGGTAACATCGGTTGGATTATACTTCCGGTTAGATTTCAATATTCCAAAGATATGAGTTTTATTCTTTAGTAGTTCATCAGCTAATGAGACAGACGTATACCAGTGTGTCAGGAAGGTGAAAACTGCGCTAGGATACGTGGTGACACATTGGTCTCACGCGGCCTATACAGCTGAAAGATAGTGTCAGTGCCCGCGTGAGACCAATGTGTCACCACAATTTCAACACAATGTTATGACTACAATTTTGGCCCAAGAAGACTAAAAGGTACTTTTCTGTAATAAGATGCGCTATTTTATACTCTATAGTAAAAAAAGAAAGAATGGCCTGGATGGAATTTTTTTCACTGCATATGTGGCACTTAAGGTGTTAAATCACGATATCACGCGCAAGAAACTTGTCACGGTTTAGAAATGTACGAGTTAATTTTGAAGAAAGCATGAGAAGTGGTCCAGCCTAAAAGGGTAAATACTCGTACAAGCTCTTTAATCCAGCACATATTATTCTATCGAAATCCGTAGTCTGTTCTCCTACATAAAGAACGGCATATGCTTTGGAGTTTTGATCTTGTTGAAGCACTCTGCGCTTTGTTGCAGGCAAGTAATAATTTTTGTAATGGACCTTGTTCTTGAGGTTGTTTGAGAGAATGTCTGTGTTGTAGATATTAATAAAGTTAAGAACGTTTGTCGACATTCAGCAAGATCTGTTGAAACATGGCTAATCATTTAAGAATGTTATTTTGTCACACAAATATACATATTGTGTTTGTAAATTGTTATCATATCACTATACCATTTTATTATGTCACTGTGTCGCTTTTCCGAAATATGTATCTTTGATGTGCAATCAAACATAGCCAACCTACATATAGGACGGTAGGTTTATACAAGGACGTTCATACTTACTACCATGTACTACATCAGTCTACGTCTTAATTCCTGTATTTAACACGGAAGCCACTAATCCTGATGAAATCCTGGAAAAGCTGAAATATAACAAGTATACGACGGCTCTCTCGCTAGCATTGATACTGTCTTTTCTCCTCAAGACACTGCTGTTAAAGACATTATGAAGGCAACACAGAATATGGCATTGGTGGTAGCGTTTTATTACAATGTTCTAATATCCTGATTTTGAAACCAAACGCAACCTATCATGCCCTTGAATATTCTTACACGTATTACTTTAACAATACGGATAGAAGGAGCATGAAAATCAATGCTTGAGCCAAAATTCGAGATGACAAGACGTTGAATTGCACCGTAGTGGATATTGCTGCCATGTATAAGAAGGAATATTATTCTATTTATTTCAAAAGATCACGGGCAACGTGATTATTTTTAGTGGATTGATAACATAGTTGGATAGCATCCAATTCTGAGCCTCTCTCCCCACCACAGAGTAGTTCTACATATTCTACGGAAGAAGGGCGGGAAATGCAAATTTCTTGGTTAAAGGTGAGATCCGCTTACAACTGCCACATGGGAAAATCGATCACGCAGGCTAAAATATATCGTAACATGAACTGGTACTTTCCAATTCATGCTCTATGAACTGAATTCACATGGCCCAGTCGAATGCATGACTGGCTCAAAGCAAAGTACTGGGAGGCTCGACCATGCATTGTTACTGCACTCTTTGGAGAAAACAAGTGGACAAATGAAAGGGGAGCATTGATTCCAGATATGACAGACTAAATCTCTTGATCATCAAACAAGATATTGATGTTGACACCACTAGACAACAGGGGGCAGAAAATACGACACTGGATTGTATGTCATGCGTTCTGTGGCATATCACACCAAGCAAACGTGCAAAAGCCTGTAACCCTTCTTCTTTACGTGAATACGTGATTCCTCTGACAAGTAATTTATCAGGTTCACAATTAGTTTTCAGTAAAATAATGTTTCATTTTGCATTGATAAATATTCTACACGAACCAGCTATATTGCTGTAACACGTGGCGCGTCCCAGGTGACGGATACGGGTTCCCCGCTGGCCTGCCGATGAACATGAGCAAAATATAAAAGCTATCGCGTACCAAACATGTACAAAGTCTTTAATGGCAACTTTGGCGGAGATGGAGAAGTTCACTAGGGACCAGATGGCGGAAGAGGTACACTGAATTTCTGGAAGTTAATGCAGAAAAGAGGGTAGCGTTTCTTCTCTAGAGGAGTGGCTGCAAAAGGCATCTGTTCTCCATGTCCGCAGCTGCGTTACTAAATTCTGTCATGAGCCCTTAAATGCTTCAAGACAAGCCGGCCGTAAAATAATACCGTTACATCATTACAGAAATATGTCTCATGGTATCGGAGCCAAGGTTAGTGCAGCCCCTGGAAGGGACGCGCATTGGCAGTGCCCAGTCAGCATGAAAAGTATGCTAGGGTTACCGTCGCACGGGCTGTGACGGCTAGCCATGCTAGTACCCCCATTTTGTACCCCATCATTGAATTATGCCTGGATGAAGTAGCGAATAAGCCACTGCACTTGAGAGAAGGCTTGTAGGCATCTGAGAGGTGCGGAAAAAAAGATGGAATGGAGAAAAGTCATGTGAAAAGAGGTGTGGTTACTAATGGTGTACAACAGAAACCGAAGAACAGATCATGGTGTTGACATTGTCATATCAGCTAAATTTGACGGTTCAGTCTCCGAGGTGCAAAAGTTTGACAATCGCTTGATGTAACTCGTCCGCATTGGGGAGAGAAGGAAATTCCAATGTTTCAGCGCAACGCTCCACAAACTGACGTGCGCATGGAAACCAAAGATGCGTTCTGGGCACTGCCTGACATGAAGACCGCTGCCACTGATCTGAATGGACGCGTCGGACCGAGGAAAGAAGAACAAACAGTCCATGGCGTTCATGGACATGGAGAATAGAACGACGATGCCCAACAAATTCGCGATTATGCAGAAACTGATCATCGCAAACACACGGTTCAAAAAGAGTGATATTCATCTACTCTGTACTACAGTGGCTCCCATCCAATTCGCAATGACTACATCCTTGTGAGAGGATGAAATCTCGAAGATGTTCTAGAGATAACAGTTGCCCCTTATTAAATCCTTGCGATGCAACAACGACCAGTCATCTAAGCTGTGGATAAAGTCACCAAGAGCCCAATACTTCACAGGTAATAGACAAATTGGGATCAAATGGTTGCCCCTGAAGAAGGAAACTAACGTCGTTGCAAAAGTTACAGAGTCACAAATCACCACAGTTGAAGTGAGCCGGACTAAACTGAAAGACGCCTTTCGCTCTATTCCTGGAACAATTAAGTCAGGGCGACGACAACGAAGGATTAAACATGACATATGGCCAAGGAATGAAGCTGTTAAATATGCAGTACGGTTGAAGAAGCAGGTGTAGCACGAGTTTCTTGCTCGTTGGAATGCCTACAAGGCAGCCACTCGTAAAATGAAGGAGGTATTTGCCGTAACAAAATCAAACCGGTAGGCAGGTCTATATGTGAAACATGACATGCGCGAATTCGAGCGGAATTTTTAACGGCTAGTCAATCGAGCCATCGCAAAACGTCAGAAGTCCAACGTTTTTACGGCATCAATGAGGAAACAGACGATTTGCTACTGGACAGGCGGGAAGCGCGAGTACACTGGTGGAACTATTTTGACAACATCTCAATCATGGAATTTCCGTATCTACCAATCCTAATCACCTCCGCTGTTGAAGGTCTAACGTAGGAAAATGACGTCACTAAAGTCCAGACTATGCTGAAGGAAATGTAACCAGGGAAAGCCATCTGTCCCGATTATCTTCCAGCAGAGTTTTGTTTCTCTCAATGGGGGGATGCAGCAGCGTGGCTATAGCAAGCTCTTCAACCATATCATAAAAGAAGGTCAAAAACAAACAGACCAGCGACGGAGTATCAATTCAGATATAAGGGAAGCCCTGCCGATTTTCCTAATCACGGCCCGAACATACTTCTGAACCTCGCAATGAGAGACTTAGAACAAATCTTCGACAAAAGGATTAGCGATTTAGACAAACATACAACAAGCCAAGCTGGATTTGTGTAAAATTGTGGCACAATAGGAGAAACCCATGCTGCCGGACTGTTACTTGAGAAACACTGTGAAAAGAATAAGAGGCTTAATCACAAATTTCTGGACCCTTAGAAGCCCTTCCATCGGGTACTTCATGACCTAATCAGTCAGCCCTACAAGTACATGGCATTCCAGAGCATCTTGCTGAGAGGGTATAATTGCTCTACAAAGAACAAATGAGTTGTGTTCAAGCTACCGCAGGAGCGTCTGATGACTTCCGCGTAACTGTAGGAGTCCATCGAGGCCCCGGCTTATCACCACTGCAGCTCATTCTTGTGATGGACATAATTACCACAAACCTGCGCAGTTCAATACCATGGACACTTCTCTAAGCAAATGATATCATTTGGCTGAAGAGAATAAGCTAGACCTGCAGCGTCAAACAGAAGACTGGAACAATAGACTAGCGCAATAAGCCCCGCGCCTTAACAAGAACAAGACAGAATACATTGCATTACATCGTCGAGAAGTTGGAACCATGCATGTTGACGTTGAAGATATAACACGAGTAGAGATATTTAAGTATATTGGCTCCACAATCTATGATTATGGCTGACTTACTGATGAAGTCTACTTAAAGATATACAAAGCCTGACTGAAGTGGAGAATGACAACAGGCGCCCTTCCGAACTTTGGACGAAGGGCCATCTCTAAACTAAGTTCTACCGAACTGATATCTGTCCAATCGATATCAATCCTGTCGTTTTCTACGGCAACGAATGCTGAGCAGCTCTACAAGTAGAACGCCAACTAAGCATCATGGATACGAAGTTGCTTAGGTGGAAGGCTGGCATAATTAGACTAGATTACATTTCAAATGATGTTATTAGAAAACGTTTTGGCATTGCACCGATCCAGAAGAAAATTGGGGAAAGGCGTGTGCGCTGGTTTGGGCATGTGTTGCGTGTAGAGGACGATACATAGGGAAAGTCAGACTATTACACAGAAAGTCGGTGAAAAGAGGCGCTAGGGACGAACCAGACAGCATATACTGATAAAGTGCACAACGGCCTGAAAGTTGGAAGACTACATGCAGACATGGCCCGAGACCGAACTAACTGGAGTCAATGAACCACAACACCGGACCCTGCCACCAGATGCAGACTGAAGAATATTCTGTTACAAAAATGAAATGTAATGGATATTTTACACATCCTAACATTCAAATTAGTTTAGTGTATGTTCAAATTTCCTTCCGTAATGCCTATGTCCGATATCTATAAAAACTTATTTTCACAAAATATTGTTTGAATGGCTGAACGCTTCTGGATTTCATGTTTTAGTGACTAATACATTAGTGAAAAAAAACTTATAACTCAAAAAATAAAACAAATGGGTATATATGTGTTAAATGGGAAGGACAGTTTGAATATCCGGTGAAAATATATGAGTACCTACAAGAGGGGAGTCCGTCAGTGTATTCTAGCCTGAATAGAATTTTGCAATTCATATGTCTGCTTACATACGTCATAGACAGCAGACGATCATATTAATCAGCTTGTTATTTTCACTCCGATCACGCCTATAAATATTAAGACCATGGAGGTGTGGCACAAAGTGGTCAGCTCAGGGCCATGTGACACTCAACGCTCTAAGGCTGGAAGGAAGCCACATAACTAAGTGGTTACTTCAGGACCATGTGTCTCTACACAAACGGAAGTATGCCTCATCACTATTTAGCTCAGGACGATGTATCTCTCCACAAATGGAAGGTAATCTCATCACTAATTGGTAATCTCAGAAATACGTGTATTTCCACAAGTCAGCAAGTAGGAAATTTTACGAATCATAAAATCTTTTCTTATGCAATTCAATACCCAACTGGCATGGCAAATAGTTTAGACATTTTAAAGGAAGTCATTTAAGTTGTGGCATGATATTTGTAGACTGCTGAAATGAGAATGAGGAAACAATAGAGCCTGAGGTGAGATATAAAACAAAGTGGGAAATAGCAGATAAGATCCGGTCGACTGAATCCTTCAGAAGCATCTAAAATCTATGATGTAAAATGGACTAAGCTACGTAGACAATGAACTGTCCTCTGACATATATGCCAAGAAAAAAGAAGACACATAAAATGCATGTCGCTTTGCTGGTCTCTGCACAAAATACGTTTAGAAAGTAGAAAGCTAATTTAGACTCCATCAAAAATAGAAATATGATTTTGTGTGTGAAAAGGATTCATAAGCAACATTTTTACTGGTGGTCATAATACAAGATTGTTCTCTAACGTAGCCTATTGTGTCCTGTTACACATGAATTACAAAGAAACAGAGAGTGTGAGCTGGTACTGGGTAGTTCTGAGGACCGACATGAATATTTCTTGCCACTAGTTGTGAAAGTACAGTAGGAACAGGTCACTACATCACATAAGAGCCGAGAAGACTCTAACCACTCACAAAATCAAATAAACCATTCAGAATTCATAGTTTCCATCACAAATCTGGTTTGAAGTCAAACCTTAGGCTATGACTAGCCATCGCATGACCCGCTGATACAAGGGCTTGGTTAAGAGCACCAATCCGAGACTATACAATCATTTCCCACGGATTATCAAAGATCACTTCACACAGTAACCAACAAAGGTGTGACAGCAAAAAATTAATTAGCAATGTCACAACTACAGTTCAAAAACACTACTGCATTAAATGTTTTAAAACAGGACGTACACTTGTGGTACTTTGTAAGGTCAGTGACAATAATTACAATTTTGAAAGAATATTATATCACTACGTTATTTACCTGTTACTATATTTATTATTATTATTATTATTATTATTATTATTATTATTATTATTATTATTATTATTATTAGCATAGGGCAAATAGTTAGATACATATATACAAATATATAGAATTTACAAATATACACAGACAAGAAACATGTTTTATAGCAGAATGTCCAGTTGAGTGTTCCACTGTATAGCTTCCTCTGTTGGTTTCAAAAAGTCAGTACATTCACTTACAATATGGGGATCATCTGTCGAGATGCACCACAGTCACACTCTGGTGATGAGATATATTTCCACTTATAAAGGGCATCCCTGCGTGGTCCATGATTTGTTCTCACCCAATTCAGAGTGGTCCAAATCTTACGCGGAAGATGACGTTCACCAGAAAAGATGTTGTGTAAGGAACTGTCTGTGGCAAATTTCCAGCGACTTCTCCATTCTTCTAAAGGGTGAAAATTCCCATCAGCCAATGCGACAGCACAAAGATGGATGTCGTGACTCCAACCTCGTAACCTTGAGAACAGGAATATGCTCCAAAACAGGCAATTGAGGGTTCACTTCTATCTTCTTGAACTCTCGGATGGGAGCAATTTATCTTTTAAAAAACAGGTGGCATTATACCTGACAGAATTGGGAGCAAATAAAGGGATGTGGACTGGATAGTACCAGATATTAACCGCAAGCTAACATTCAGTTGAGTATCAATTAGTCTTTTATATGGGCTATCCAGCCAAACTGGTGCACAGTACTCACCACATGAGAATACCAGTCCCAAAGCAGATCATAAAGTCTTTGCTGATGAACCCCAACTTGAGCCATACAATTTCTGAAGGATAATATTATGTGTTTTGAGCTTTTTGACAGATTCATAAGATGTTGTTTGTAAGATAGTGTGCGATCAAGTGTAATCCACAAATATTTGGGATAGCTGCTATGCCGAAGTTCTTGGTGACAAAAACGTATGTGAAGTTTAATACCAGCTTGCGATTATTCAGGTGAAAACATGCCACTTCTGTTTTGTTAGAGTTAGGACACAGTTGCCATTTCTTGAAGTACGTTTCAAGTGAAATCAGGTCTCTTTGTAGGACTTCTTCTGTCACACTAAGGTATCGATTTTGAGTGGCTAGTGTTATGATATCAGCATAACAAAATGTTTGCGATGATGTTTCTGGGAGATCGGAGATATACAAATTGAACAGTAGGGGAGACAGTACCGATCCTTGAGGTAATCCATTTTTGAGCTTCCTTTCTCTACTCATACTATTTCCCATATACACTCGAAATCTTCTGTCATTGAGCATATTCCTTATAACCTGCACGATGCTCCTACGGGGTGCAATTCGGAGAAGCTTGTAAATTAATCCTTCCCTCCAGACTGCGTCAAATGCTGCTGTAAGATCAATGAATACAGCTGAGGTCTTGAGTTGTTTCTGGAAACCTGCTTCCATGTGGAATGTCAGTGAAAGCACTTGATCGCAGCAGCTGATATTTGACCTAAATCCAGCTTGATCAACTGTAATACGCCGAAAAAAAGTTGCGCTGATTCTGTTGTGGAATAGCCTCTCAAAAAGAAGGGCAACTGGTCTATAACTGCTTGGGTCATTGGCAGGCTTACCTGGTTTCAAGATGGAAATCACTTTCGTTCGTTTGAATTCTGCCGCGAGTTGTCTGTTCTGTAGAAGGTCGGTAAAAAACCTTAACAGCCAACTTCTTGCATTCTTCCCTAAATGAATGCGAAATTCTGGATGAATGTCATCAAAATCTGGAGCTGAACTTGGTTTAACGTCTTTGAGAGCAGCATTGATGTCTTGCACCGTAAGTGGTTGTGAATACCTTGATGTGCGTGGTGTTCTTGATTCCAGAGTTTCGAGCTGGCACCGTATGTATTAAGTATGTTTCTTATCTGATGGAGTTTGGGAAGTTGTGACGATGTGAGATACTACTTCATCCGGAGTAACTCCAGGCTATTGCTTCACCAAAGGTGTCCTTCCTCCAAGTTTTCTGCGGTGCCTCCAAGATCTTCTACTGGAATGAGTTAGGTCGATATTCTCCACTGTCTCAATCCACCGTTCTCTCCGGGTAGTATCCTTGCTGGAAAGAAGTTCATCAGCTATGTCTTCATCACCAGTATGCAGATATTCATTATAGAGTGCATCAGTCTCTACATTCCAACCAGGGATGTATTCTTTTCTATGGCATACTCTTCTTAGCCGACATCATAACTGCATCTACGAAACGCTTGTAATTGTGCTTGGGGGCAATCCACCGAACACATTTATCCAGTTCAGTGGTGAATGTTGACCAATTTGCTTTTCTGAATTTCCTCCGAGCATGTGGAATTGACCGTACAACAGGAATTTTGATGCCAATATCCACTACAATGGGGCCATGTTGACTGTGGGGAAAATGTATGACACTTTATGACTGGTATGTAAGGGCTGTCCTGCATCATTGCAGCTAACAAATCACAAGTCAGGACTGAAAACCCTATTTCATGCAGCTGACTGGAAAGTACCAAGATCTTTTGGGTCAAAAATCAGATGGAGATTGTTCATTTCTGTCTATTCTACAAGTTTCTTTACACATTCATTGTCATTCGAGTACTTCCATAGTTCGTGATGGCTGTTGAAGTTGCCTATACAAACTGCAGGGTGTTGAGCAGTCGGGAGTACGGTACCTGACCACTGTGCGTTTGGGGGTTTATAAATGTTAAAAATAGTAACATGTGCCACATGCTCAGCAACACAATGGATGTCTTCGTCTTTGTTTTGAAAGAGCATTGAGGCATCTTAGATATTATTATGAACATAAGTAGCTATACCATGTGCACTGTGATATGTTGCACCAAGAGCTGTGAAACCATTAATGAGGCCCCTTTTCGGAAACTCTTCTTCATTGGCTGTATGGATTTCATGTATACCCACAACATCTATATTATTATTCAGGATAACTTTGTATAGGTAGTCACACTTTGCTCTGCTGATGCTTTCTACGTTAAGCTCAAAAACATGGATGAAAGATCCGATGTTTCTTGTCTGGCAGCTATGAGAAGAGCCATTTCCATGAAATACTTCTGCCATTGCTAGAGGATCTTTAAAAAGATAGGTCCAGCGGCCACAGTTATTGCTTTCTTAGCACCACCCGAGGGTCACGTGTAGGGCACTTTGAGGGTAAACCTACAGACGTGAAGCAATAATGTACCACCTATTTATCTACTTTTATGAGATAATAAATTCACTTACTTGAAGAATTCTGAGATTTTTTAAGCAACCTGCACAAATTTAAAACTCCACTTGTACCTTTCCATTTTATTAGTTAATACTAATTGTGTAAGTATGTTTGCAATCAACACACTAGAAGCACCTGACTGACAATGAACACTAAAATGAATCAGAAAGTGTGACTACATCACTGGAATGAACATAAATTCAATAGCACAATTTTTTTACGCTTACAACAATGCACAAGTTTTTTTTTAAACTATGATACCGAAGATGTAGCATAACTGACCTCAAAGTTTCATTTCTACAACACATTATCTGCTTTGGCGTCCACAAATGGAGGAATCTGACTTAACACACAAGAGAACAGAAATGATCAGAAAAAAGGAATCAAACCAAATAATTTCAAAATGACATTCTTCGAGTCATCACATTATTGAACTCAGCCATCATTATATTGATTAATGAAACTGATTATGTTAGTTTTAAATATTTATTGTTTACAATGTACATAAAACTTAACAATTTCGAATTTGTAGATTTAATTTTTAATCTATAAATATTGCTTTTTCTGTGTGTCACTGTTGGCATGAACGTATAAAAATATTACTCAGAATATCTGGAAGCAATAGCTTCAGATAGCATTTCAGATGATACGAATGTGATGAATAAATGATGCAGAGAAAGTGAAAGAAAGAACACTTTTTCATGGTTGCTTAAAGGTATTGTAAACAAATACACTTCAAAAATATCTAGCTTTACCAGAGATTCTTTTTGTAGATGTATATTGAATAAAACTATGAGTACATGATGGAACATTAAAAATTATCTTGAAGTTCCTGAATATTTTAGGTAATTTTAACCAATAGAATTTTCACATATTAGTGTTTAAATGTAACCTTGTAGAGACAGGATTGAACTGATGAAAATGGCCACTTTTGGAGATAAACCAACCACTACTGAACACAACTGTGAATAGGTACAACATATTCCATATTGTATAGGACTTGTAGTATACGTACTTTGTTTCTTCTTTGATGTATGGCAACAGCTGATCATCAGTTTGTTCCTCTATGAATATTTCCTCCTTAGTATCTTCGGAAGGCTGTCAGTAAGAAATAAGAAAAGTAGAATAAAGAAGTAAGGAAATAAAAATATATAGGCCTAAAATAGAAACAGCTGAGAAAATAAATTTCATAGTGGCACAAGAAGACTATAATTAATTTATCTCCCATTTAAAAAATATATAATGGAAAGGAACAATCAAATGACAATCCCATTAAATGCAAGAGAGGTGTCTACCTTGGTGGCAAATGGTACACAAAAATACATTATTATCAAGCACTAAATTTTAAAAGAACAGAGAAGAAGACAATTTCCTAAAAACAGTATTATACAATTTTTGCAATTTTTTTCTATTAAGCACACAGCTCATCCTTAATAAATGTAAAGAATTTACAAACTCTTACTCATAATATTCTCTGTTTTACAAACATAATCAACACACATACCACTTGTGCAACTACTTCAAATAATACTATACAAATTCTATTAAGTTAAAATTTACATTGCATTTACTTATTTATTTTATTTTTTACCCTTTTTGGAACCTAACTTTCACAATGACCTGCTGTGTTTTAACCTGAGTCCCTTTTGCCACTGCTTTTCAAACAATTGATGAGATATAAGAACATGAAAAGGAACACACTGTTGGACAGCAGTAGACACAGTAGCATAGAAAGGGAGGAACATTGCAAATTTGTAAATTTAAAATCACCTACATATTTGTGAATATTCAGCAGAGCATATGTACACATACGTGTATGTGAACATGTACAATTTTAGGAAAATAAATAATAGTCAGCAGTATCTCCAAATCATTGGCCAATACCATTCCTTGCTTCTGTTTCTCTATCTGTTGATCCCTAATTCCACAATGACTAGCCATTTTCTTCATCCTCTTATATTCATATTGCCCTGTTCCCATCTTCCTACATATGACTTGACTTGTCACCTCTTTGTTCATTTCCATGTTCCTATATACTTTCTTTCCAAAAACACTTCACTGTAATATCAAATAATCCCACAGTACTCCCACCACTTTCCCAACAAGTGGACAATGCTTATATCAGAAGCATAGAAATATCCATCATCACCCTCTGTACATCACATTAAGACCAAAAGCATAAATCAGTTAATGTCCCAATCAATGAATGAATCAATCAATGAATCAATCAAACCACAGCAATTAGGGCTGTTGGTTGTTTAAATAGAAAAAGATTGTGGAAATATATGAAACAAATTATTTCAATCACTAAATCATCCTCCTATAAGTGAATATTTGCCAAAATTTGTCCCCTTGAATTCAAACTTATCTTCATGTTGCGACCTTTCCTTGACTTAAAGAACATGATTTAAATGTATTCATCAACTAATGTCATTCCAAGACATCTCTCCAATGACATCTCAGAATATACTGCTTAATCAAACAACTTGTCTCCTTTCTCCAAGTCTCCCCAGTTGAAACTTTGCAACATCTCTGTAACACAACTCTTTTGTTAGAAATCACCCGCAAGAAATGGAGCTATTTCTGTGGATCATTTCCAGTTCTCTACTCAAGTAATACTGGTGATGGTCTCACACTCTCATTGTGGCTTTGCTGGAGATTTATATACCCTCTCCTTTACAACCCCTAAAAAACCTCATAATCATATTAAGAGATCTGTAAATTTTATTTTCAATATGTTTAAATGATTACCATAATGAAGCTATATCCTTATTATGAATAGCTAGGTACTTACAGAGATCCGCATGAAGAAATTTCACCCATCAATACAATAATAAAACCGGAGAGGACTCTTTCTATTTGTGAAACAAAGAAACTGACTTTTCACCACGTTTACAAATATAGCATTGCCCGATGTCCATCTTACAATATTGTCAAGGTCTTTTTCAGTTACTCATAATCCTGAAACTTATTTATTGCAAAGAGCCTCATCACTTATTTCAGTTCATTATTCATATTGTTTATATATATCAGAGAATAAAGGTCTCATAATACAGCCCTGTGGGACCCAATCCCATCATTGTTACAGGATCAAATAAAGCTTCACCTACTCTTATGCTCTGAGTTCTATTTTGTAGAAATACACTAGACGTGGCCAAATTTTAATGGTAAAAGGTATATTTCTACCTTTATGTAAACTATTGACCTTTATAGCCTAATCCTTGAACTTGTTTGGAGGCAAAGTTTCCACTTGGGATATCCTGGTCCACACTATTGCATTTTTTCATACAGTGGCTACAGTGAGAACCACAATGTAATTTCATTATTCACATGGTTTTGTGTCATTTTTGTTAGTGAGCATGTTCTGTTGTTTATCTTTATTATCTGCATATTGTTGCTTTTTGGAAGTAAATAATGTGACCTATTGTTAAGACTGTCCATTCTGTAAATTACATGTATTATTGATACTATTAGGGAGTTCAGTTGTATTTCTTAAGAGTGGTTCTAGAGAACTGTCAAATTTTGAGGTTATGGGAAGACAAGGAGACCTTTCGCCAAGAAAGGCACTGTCAGAGAGCTACTTCTTGAGAAACGTCATTCACAACAGGAAATAGATTCTAGATTGCAAATACCACAGCAATCTGTAAGTAGAATTTTAAAATGTGAAGATAACTGGAAGACAAAATGTGATGATGATGATGATTGTTGTTTTAAGGGGCCTAACATTGAAGGTCATCGGCCCAAGACAAAATGTCAACAACGTGTTGGAAACTGTGGGCAAAAGAAGAAACCAACCCCAAGGAGGAAGCAAAACTGATTAATTTGTCAGTAAAAACCGCAAGGTTACTAGTTTGGATTTACGTAAGAAATTAGAAGAGTATGGGTCATTTGTATTAGCCAGGACTCTGAGGCGAGAGCTGTTTAATGCTGGAATGAAAGCAAGATGACCTCAAGGCAAAGCAAAGTTTACACCTGCTATGGCTGCAAAGAGGTTCCAGTGTGCCAAGACTGTCCAGAATTGGTCATCTGATGAATGGAAACAGGCAAGTCCATGACAATTACTGTAATTCCTAAATTATCATTCATTATTCCATTATAACCCAATCTAAGTGATGTAACCGTACAGCACAGTAAATGTATGAAATTCTTCTTTTAAACCTTACAGCTTATTGCATTTAATGCTAGGCTTATTTCTTTTATTTATTTAAGGTTTGCTTTAGTGACGAATTGGTATTTCCTGTCAAAGAAGAGACAAATCAATATGTCAGAAGATAAGGAGAAGCATTCCATCCAGATTGAGTGAGGCATCCAACTTCAGTGATGGTCTGGAGTGTGTTTTCTTCGTATGGCCGTGGACGATTATATATTGTAGAAGGAACTATCAGACGTGAACAGTATAGTATTAAGAACCCGTTTGGTAGCTCAGGTGCAGGAGTAGTTTGGCCAAAGCGAATTTATTTTTATGCCACAAAGCCTAGAAACAGTCCAGACATGAACCCCATAGAATATCCTTAGCCGATAGCAAAGAAAAGTCCAAAGAAAAATAACGACAAAAATTGGCTTCATTGACAAGCTCGGTCAGATGTGGTGTCATGATGACGATTTAAAGAGTCAGTGTAAAATACTGTTTGAGGGTATGCCCAGTCTAATCAAGTCGCTCACGAAAGCTAAGGGGGTGCATACCAAGTACTAATGTCATGAACTTAAAAATTGGTAACATCTCATGTGTTCAATTCTCAAATTTTTAATGTTTAATAATTTGGCCATATCTTTATTGTCACCCATTTAGCCATTGTTTTAGCTATCCCAAACGCACTAATTTTTTGTCAGTAGTTTCCCGAGATCTACCCTAAGAAAATTCTTAGATATGTCAATCATGATATATTTGACTTCCTGAATCTAATATATCTGCTATATCCTGCTGGAATCCACAAGATGAGCTTCAGTGGAATAATATTTCCTAAACCTGAACTACCTTCTATCGAGCCAGTTGGTAATTTCTTAAATGTGTATAACATAATCAGAAAGAATGCATTCCAAGTGCTTGCATGCAACACAAGTCATGACGACTAGTGTGTAATTACTGGCTTTAAGTTTAGCACATTTTCTCTATACACAGAGTGCTACTACACTAAGTATTCATTCATCTGGTATAGCTGTTTCATACATACTCTAATCAATATCTCAAAGAACTGACTTTCGTATATGCCCAGAAAATTTACCCATCCCAGCAGCATTTCTAGTATAAAATTTTTGTATATTACCTTCAATGTTCCTTATAGTGGATATTGTAAAGTAATTTCAAAGGATTAGGTGAAATTGTCAACTGCGTCAGGTACTGCAAAAGGACATGATCATACCATTGGTGACATATCCTATGCATCACGAGTGACGGCTGTGATGCCCATCGACTAATGAAGTATACACATTCCCATGTTGTGTAATTGCTTCTTCATACCTTTCTTAATCTGTCAACATTCAACACCGTACACAGCAACAAGCCGTAGTAACACGGCTGAAAGTAATTCCAGTATCAAGGAAGACAATGTACACTGCCGGCTGGTGCTCTCAGTGCTTTTCAATTAGCATTCTGGCAGTGAAAATTGCATGAGTTGTTCCAACACCCTTAATGAAGATGCATTGGATAGCAATAATGCCGGCGATTTCACCCAGTCAATAATGAAGGCTACTCTAAAAGATCTTCTCATGTACAATTGGGTGCAATTTGGATGGTAATTTGCACATTCTGCTGAATCGTCATTTTGCTCAAAAATAGGCACAAGGATGTTTACAGTCCAATGACTGGGAACAGAGCCAGAGTCAACTCTGGCACTGAATAAGCTTGTCAGCCAGTTGATAATGAGTTCTTTAAACTGCCTCATCTTCTAGAAGTTTGCTGGATGGTCATCCGGTCCTGGCGCGTTTTGGTCCTTCATACTCCCAATGGTACTCTCCACTTCCTTTGATGTAATGCATAAGATGGGACTTACCATCAGGAATAGGGTGATGTGGTAACTCAATGCAGGAAATATCTACAAATGTTGTTGCCAATGATTGAGGATTTATTGTTTGTCCTCTAATCACTGGTCATCTTTGTCTCTAATGCAGACAGTGTGCTCAATACTTGTGTCAAATTTCGTCAGATGGAAAGCAGTTCTCTTCTTCTTCCCTTGAACTCAGTGGTGTACAGAGTTTATCAGGACTACACCGACAAAAATCAAGGATGCTCTTCGTATTATGTTAAGAATAATAGTTCAATCAGACTGGCGGGAAAAATTATATTTTTGAGAAAATGAGGTTAAATTGTTACTTCCTGGTGCACGATTGAAATAGAAGACCTGCTGCCGCCTTTCAGGGAAGACAGGGTGAGAGAGGTGTTGTGGAGTGTATGAGCAGACAGAGATAATGCTTCCTCATACAACTTCGAAAGGATTCTCTCTAACAGGCAATATCCATAGTCCATTTATCTAATAGCCGTAACTGCACACACAGTTAAAGAACACACTGTATTTAAGACACACATGTTAGTCAAGGAAAGCACCAGATTGTTTCTCCTCTCGTCTGTTTGTCGCAGTAATATTCTATATTAATTAACATGCTCTAAGATTGTGTATTCCTTCCCTCATAATATTGTAAACTCAATGAAATACTGAATGAAGGAATCAACATGCCCAATGGTTTGATTACAGTGTATGTTCAATAAGGCCCCCTCCTACTTTGGTGTATAGTTCACTATGGCGTAGTAGTGAGTGACTATGGACTATGTCCAGGATGTGTAGTGTGTGGCGAACGGTTTAGAAAGCGGCCTGTATTCTTGTTACAAGATGTCTTCTCTTTCTATAGGGTTCACATAGTAGTCAATTCGTGTAGAACAAACTGTACAGTGCCTACCGGAGTGTGGAAGCGACTATGTGAAAAGAACAAGAAACTTGTGCATTCGCATCGAGAATTACCTATTTCTCCAAATTTCACTTCCCCTGCCTTCTCTTTTCTGATGCACAGCGGCTGACTCTCTGACATAGCAAATAGAGCAAGTTCATAATCTGAACTGCATGACCGGAAGTAACAAGGTCACTTTAATTTCCTCAAAAGGAAACATTTACCCGAGAATCTGACTGCACCATCATTCTCAACATTCCACGAAGAGCATCCCTGATTTCTCTATCAGTATAGTTCTGATACACCTTGTACACAGGTCATTACAGTGAGTGCGTCTCGATTGAGATTTATATACAGTAATGCCTTCGTCTTATTCTATAACTCTTCTTTGACTGCAATCATCCATAAGAAAGTTAGATATTGAATACAAGAGGAACTAGGTTATATCGTACCCAAGTTTACTGTGACGGTTGCAGAGAATGATCTGTAGAATGTGTCTACATGTTGTCAAATTCATTAAGATCAACAAGAGGAAAATTTATGTTGTTGCTAGGGTCTCCTTCTAGTCTTAAAGCTTCCACCACTTGATGTTCTCGGGGGCATAGAGGTCCTTAAATCCGCTATGCCTACCTTATGCACAGGTGGAATACAGTCAGATGATATGACATTCACATCCTTTCTTCGTCGTAGATCACGGTGCTGGTCAACGATAACGTCAATTTGCTTGCTTCAGTCACCACAAGTGAAACTTCAAATATGAGCTCCATCATCATATCAGGTACCGAAAGTATTACCACCATGGCAGCTATAAAAATTCTTAGTGACCATCATGCGCATTAAGGTCATCACAGAGAAGTGGAAACTCATCTTAAGGATACGCTGCAACATGACCTCGTAGTTCCTGCCAATGCTCTTCCTTATCCAGGTCATCACAGCCAGATTGTGACATAGAAAACACAAGTTCGAGAGGATGCAACGTCAAATGTAATTCACATAAGGCTGTCGGAATAGCACTGAACCTCAGCAACTCAATCTTGCATGCTTGCGCACACAATGAAATCAACACCATTCATGCTGGATGTAACCTGGCAGATAAGTTCACAGACATCTTTGATGTCATGAGATTTCTGGCCTTTCCAAAGCGAGCAACTTAAAATCTAATTACATAGCTACACTTCAATTCTAAACCGGACTTACATTATCCAAATTGCAACATGTTAACAGGAACAATAGAATGAAAAGATTAAGTAATAATAAAGCAAGAATGATATTTACTAATAAAATAATTATTCTACAATAATTCTAAGCCACATTTAGATGTATCCTAACTACAATAGTTTAACTGAAGCAACAAATATTCCTAAAGTATGAATTTATGGAACTTATGAGAATGTAAATATTCATTGACTATGTACATAAAATTTAGTTTCCTTGATTCATCAAAGAGACAAAAAGGTGAATAGTTTGAATGTAATTATCAGTCAAAGAACAGTGGCCAGTTATAATCATAAATTTAAGCCATATTAATGAAAGTTAATTGAACATAACCTACGGCATATTGTTTATTTGATGGTTTCTACCATTTCTCTTTCACATCGACACAGATAGGTCATATGGCGACGATGAGCTAAAAATGGCTAGGAATGAGAAGGAAGCAATTGTGGCCTTAATTAAGGTACATTCGCACCATTTGTTTGCTGTGAAAATGTGAAACATGCACTTCAGGGCTGTCGACAGTGGGTTCGAGCCAAGCATCTTATAAATGCAGGCCAAGAGCTACATGGTCAGTTATTCAGTACAACAAGGAAGCAATTGCTTGAATTCCTTCTCTTCCAATACTTACTGTGAGAGTATATTAATATGTAATTTCAAACAATACGTTAAAAAGTAAGTTTTTATTTCAAAAACTCAGCTTTCACAGTTCCCCAGATGTACATGCACATTTGGACATAAGTTTTCATATACATGTCCAAAATTTTACGATACATGGGGTTCCTTTGGAAAAGTAAACAGTAAAGTAGATTCCCAAAATTCTATGCAGAGCATGCCTTCCTCCCTTGAAGTCAAGATGGGCTGCCTACGTATGCTCTTCGGATCTAGGATCGAGGTGGCCCTTACTTCTTCGCAGCTTCTCTGTATGCCCTTCACCAAGAATCCCTTTAAGAGACTTATCAAGCTTATCGGCATTGTAATTACGTTAGACAATGCTTCGAAATTTATGCTTATATTCTTGCAACGCATTCCGAAGTAACCCCATGAAAGAACCTTACTCAGAAGAACACCAAAGACATGATTCTTGAGGTGATCAAGCTAATGCAAGTTGAACCTAACAGCACTTCAGTTAGAGTAAAACAATTCACTTCAACTAACATTTCTTGACAATGTGAACATTTGGTACCACACGATACAACAAGCAACGTCTCTCACTGAGGGACAAAGAAAAAAGAGACAACAATCAAGAAAAAGTTTTATCACAATAGTTCTATGAATTTTGACTGTCCTACATCAACACAGATCTATCCATATTAAGAAACAAAGTACACATATATGTGAAGATAAATGACGTCCAGAATTATCGCATGGAATATATGGAAGAGAAGTGTACGAAAATACTAATAAATTGCAGGGTATATGCTGCAAATGGGAATCATGGATCAAAGGTATCTGGGCATAGAGAAATACTCACAGGTCAATTTATCTCCAAAAGTGAGGAGACAGGGTTGGATCAAACACATTTCAATGACACTTGGGTGAAATATCAATTAAGAAATAGTAAATGTTATGATTATCATTATTTTACTGTAAAACCAATTATAGTATTAACATTAACAGATAAAAGATAGCTGGGCATCTCAGAGAAGTTAACTGTTAACAATGTAGAATGACACTACATAAGCACTGTACAAGTCTACAGATAGTTTCACCTTAAAGTTCTACACAACACTTTATAGCGCAAATGCAGTTTTCACACCACACACAGGATTTCTACAAACCAATTTTACTAATTCCGCATCAATATATCGAAATAATACACTTTTAATAATTCTGCATCATTTATACAGCAGTGTATACTGTGGAAAGAAATCTTTCACCTACAACATATTGTAACCGAAAATGGCATAACTGGAGTTAAAATTGAGATTGCCACAAAAGCCTAATTTAATTCGGTCAGTGGGTCATTTACAACAGCTGTAGTGAAGGCCAGGATCTGATAACATTGGAGAAATTCGCCTTTAGGCTCATTGCTGCATGGCCGTGTGGCGATCCACTCCTTTTCTCTTATTGGTCAGGAGGTTAGCATGCAACAGATATGAACAGTTAATATTTTCAAGGCTAACACCGCCCGGCAAGTTTTCAGAACTCTTCACAAGAACAGTTCTGAACCATGATACTTTAAGAAGACGTTAATAAAATTATGATTGGTTTCCAACTAATCACACTTTCTAGGCCGAGAACTGATAAAAGCAGTGTGTAATCGACGCTCAACTTACTCAGCTCCTACACTACTGATTTCATACTGCTCTACTTTAGAGCACAACTTCACTTCGCTTTCCCACTACAATTCTACAAGATATTCTTCGCCAAGAGACGTTTATTAGTCGTGATGTCTCATAAAGGGAACACTTTATTTCGTCTTCTACAAGACATAACCACGACTATATTAATTCCAGAACACGTGTGGTATGCATAAATCATCTGAACCCGCAAGTTAAGTGTCGACTGACATTTAAATAGGCATGGATGGAACACATATCAATGTGCTGCTTCAGTTACACACACACACACACACACACAGAGAGAGAGAGAGAGAGAGAGAGAGAGAGTGTGTGTTTGTGTGAGTGTGTGTGTGAGAGAGAGAAAGTGAGTTTGAGTGTGTTTGTGAGAGAGAGAGAGGAAGCCTACTGTTACGAGAAGCCTGCAAGACAAGGAACAAGGGGAATCATCATGCTGCTTGCAAGAGGAATCTTTACTTTCATCATGGTGCACCTTGCAAGGGATATTCCTTCCGGAAAAGGGGAGATCCCACCAAACCCTAAAGGGTGGTAAAGGGACCAATCGTGAGACGTTGCCAGCCAGGAATAAATCAACTTCCATCATAAAATTTTAAGTAACTTTTTTAAATATTAATTTCATTTCCAGAGGGACTTCATTCTTGAAATAATTTCTATTACTTTCTGCTGTTGTAGATTCTTATCGCTTCTCATCTACTTATTGATGTTGGTAAATTTTGTGAATGATTGAAGTACACTCATGTCCATCAAATCCAGAACACCTTGAAAGACTAGAGATTGGAAGTCTATATTCATAGGACATGTGCATTAGTATGTTCTGAAGAAAGGTCCACATCAATATCTCTGCGCAACACCGACTGGTAAATTGTGCCTGCTGTGTTTTTAGTCTTAAGGTCTATAAAATGTGCTTAAATGTAGCTGCGTATGCTTTTATAATATACTTTATATTAGGCTTATACCTTGTCAAATTAAGTAATATAGACCTCAAGACTAAAAACAACGCAACTAGGAACTTGTTTTACTCGTAAAACTTGAACGTTAATGATATAATTCAAGGTCATATGTACATAGCAAAGTTTTATCATACGTTGTGATCCTTTTAATGTGTTCAAAAAGTGGTATCTTTATAATATATAATAGTTTTCTATACTTAGACATAAAAAACAGTATTATTCACTCTGAAACATATTACCTAATGTCAGTCAAATATGAAATGTTTATGGGCAAGGTACAACTATTAAAAAAATGTATTCGAATATGAATGTACATGACAGCTGAGGATGACTTGTGAAGAGTCGAAACAGGTCCTGTTATTAAGAAGAAAATTTTAATAAATTAGTATTGATTAAGTGGATCTCTTTCTTTCTATGACATATTTAGTTCATCTATATGAGTTGAGAAACTAAACTCTTGGCACTAAGGTGACATAAGCGAAGTGTGCTTTTATGTCTATTTAGGGCTGACTGGACAATGTGAGTTGTAACTTCAAAGAGGGGGAGATTAGGGTGAATGGACTAGCAGGTAGACAGGTTGCTGGGATAGGTGGGGAAGGGGAAGTGTGGCAAGGGAAAATATTGCTATGGTCAGAGGGATTATGGCTGTTTGTGGTATGCATTGCCAATTGCTAAAATGAAACTAAAACACAGCATGTGACTACACCCTATTAATGGTCAGCAATTAACATATTTTAGGTAATTGAATTGTCAGTAATAATAATAGTGATAATGTGCAACAGCAGATTAGGCATACAGAATACTCAAGTAGGAGCTTTTTCTACATAGTGTTGACGTTAGAACTATGTACACGTAATATGGAGGCCTGACTTACAAGAGAACGAGTTAGGAAAATTTTATTAAAGAGTATGTAGATCGACAGGGGGTAGGATAAGAAGACAGATTAAGTGAATAGATATTTAGACAGACAGATAAATACAGTAAATGGATAGATAGATAGACAAATTTACTTGAAAAAATAAAAAAGCTAGCTCCTCAGCTGTGACTTACGGTAAACGATAGGTTTGGACTCACATAGTCAAGTGATCAAATAGCACTGCAAGAGAAGCTTATGCCATATGAAGTTCCTTTAACTGGCACACTTTTAATTTCATTCCGTCAGCCTTCTTGATTATGATGTCTCCTGAGTCAGTCCAAATGTTTCTAAAACCAAAACACTGGATTGCTGTCGTCATGATGGACATTCTGGTAGCTGTAAGATCTTCACAGATTGTTGTGGATGAGCCTTTCAGTTTCCTTTTCCTAGTGAAGACATTCTGCCATGAGTGATAAGACACAAATTTGAATAGGATAGGACTTGTTTTCCATGGTGATCAAGGACCTAGTCTGTGACACCTATCAATATCATTAACTGTAACATAGGCACCTACTGCTTTGCACACTCTGAGCACTAGTTCATCTCAGTTTTCGTTCAAACATTCGGGGATGCCGAAATACATTATTCCTCCTGTTGTATTGCTCCAATGAATAACATTTGGAGTCCATATCCTCCTTCATTTTGTGGATTTCCACCTCCTTTTTATCAAGATTTTCAGTTAACTCTGAAAATGCTTCGACATTAAATATTAAACTTTTTTCAAGTTCTCTTAAAACCATTTCTGTTATGCAGGTCAAAATGGCCTGCACAATTTTTTTAAGGAAGCTGTCCGAGTTAATAAAGTCGTCCAGCGTACACTTCATGAGGTGGTCTACGTTGGTATCGATGGTAGTGGCTGGGCTTTTCCGTCTGTTGTTTCGGGGGCCTATTTTGTTTACAATGCAAATTTGGAAGAAAAAGAACAATACCGAAAAAATGTGTTGGTATGATTCATAAATACAAACGTAACACTACCACAAGTTTTTATCACTTCCACTGCTGTATAACACCTTCAAATCACTTGATTACTGAGGAGCCTCACTCACCCACGTCCGTGACGAACCATTTCATCAGATAGGTTAGAAACTCAACATGGTGCGGCCTGAATGGTGTCACGATGCATTAAGCATTTACACAAGATTTACCTACATCAGCACATTTAATAATTGTAATAATATTAATAATAATAATAATAATAATCGCAATAGCAATGAGCACTTGAATGAGTATTAAGTTCAAGTGATTTTCACACTTACCTGCATTCAGTCAGTGTTTTTTGTCTCTTTTTACATTTTACGAGGTAGTGACTATCGCACACGTCATTACATAGTAAACAAACAGAGTCATCTGTTGTCTATGGGCATATTTCGCTGTGGAAGCCATATATTTAAGCTATTAGAAAGCTGAAAACGCAATATAGGCCTCTCCATTCAGCAACAACACAGAATATACAATAGTAAGCAAATCAAATCATTGAAAATTGGATCAACCGATCAGACCGCTATAGGCTACCCATATAGCTACTGAAGCTATTGGTTACTTCACATTAAATATCACACTTGGTTTTGTTTGAATGTTTATTCAGTTTCCTTTACAATTTATTCCTGGCATAAAAGACATAAGCCTACTCAAGATTAGTGTTATAAAAATTAAAAAATGTGCTTCTATTAAGGGATAAATAAGGTATGTCCATTTTATCTGGCCAAAGAACGAATTTCCAGATATTTTCTGAATACCCTGACATTTCCTGGTTTTCCCGCTATTAATCGAATTCTCTGACATTCCCTGATTTGCGGTTTTCCATGCAGGTGGACACCCTGTTAAACCCTTATTTGGGCCGATGACCTTCAATGTTAGGCCCCTTAAAACAACAAGCAGCATCAAACCCATATTCGTATGGGGAGGCCACTCACTTTTTATTTTCGTTGAAGTGAAAGAAGGTTCATGACCGTGTGTTGCTGTGTATGTTTTTACTAGTTGATGTGGTAACCTCCTTTTGTCGAATTAGTCAAGTGGAGACGCTCATGCTTGAAGTTGGCTACAGCTTCAATGTTGAAACCGACTACTGAGGGATGTGTAATGAAGAATCAGTAATGAGAGGAGGGTAGAACAATATTTAAGATCAGAGAAAAAAGGGTTAAATTTTGTGAAAAACACTGTGTATACATTTACCTACACCGTCAACCTTTCTGGTATGAACTAGTTGCCTTTGTAGCGTCAGAACAAATGACACTTGCACTTCTTGTATTGTATCTGTGTGGTATTGAGGGAAGGGGGTGTGGCGAAGGAGAGGAGATGGGCAGAGCATTGAGCTTATGCGCTGTTGGCTGTAGGCTGAACACTTACAGCGATAATGGCACAAACTTCTTCAGAGTAGCTAAAGAAATCAAGACCTATCTGTAAAACAACCTTCAGAAAACCAACTCTTCACACAACTGCAGGCATGGGACTAAGTTTCCTCCTTTTTATAACACACGGTCCTCTATGTAACACTTTGACTAGAGTAATCAGGATCGTGATTTTAATCCCTTTGGCATGAGATCACGGCTGATGATGCACATGCAATGGGCGAAACATGTCCCCTTAAGTTAGTATGACAAGATGAAATTCTTAATTTTAAGAACCCAATGTGTATTGAATACGAGGATTTCAATAAACTTTTGTAACCTCGTTGAATGAATGTACATTTCAATATGGACCAGTCATGAGATTTGTAACATATAATTATCTGAGATTGTTGTAAACAACCCACGGAGTGAAATTGAAGTCCACTGTTTGTATCGGAGTTGAACCCTTCACACAAATATTATATTAATGTTGTGCAGGAAACTAACAACTCATATAAAGACTATTAATCCAATCATAGATCAAGAAGGCCATCTTCTTGTCAGTGGATGACTGCACAATACTCCAATACTAGCGGACTGGAAACATTAGAAATTCTGTATCACCTCACAAATATAATTATGATGGCAGAATACCTTGGACTACTTCATCCTGGCACTCAACACTCTGAGAGACAAGTTTAGGATCACTTCAGAGAGGGGAACAGAAAGAAGCTACACTCATACACATCTCAGGTGTTACATCGTGTCATACTAATTTATGTTTCGCCCATTGCATACGCATCATCAGCCGTGATCTCACGCCTGGGCGAATAAAAATTACGATCCTGATTACTCTATGCAAAGTGTTACATAGAGGAATAATTAATGAGAAATACATAAATGGTGTCTTTAACCCCGACATACCCATTCCTTAAAACTAGAACAGACTATGCTGGCCCAAATGTAATAAAAAAATTGTGTGAAATCAAACAAGACCAGACTGCTAGCTAATAAGGCTCTCTACTTAGACATGATACCCGATCTCACCACAACAACATTTCCCTCCGCACGTTATCAACTTAGTTCTCATAGAGGTCAACCCCTAAACATTTACAGCAATAATGGCACAAACTTCAACGGAGCAGCTACAGAAATCAAGGCCTTCCTGCAAAATAACCCTCAGAAAACCAACTCTTTGCACAACTGCAGGCATGGGACTGATGTGGCATTTCACCCCTCCTGCAACACCAAACTTTCATGGAATCTAGGAAGCAGCTCTCATGAGTCTGATTTAACGCCCCAGACAAGTGATGGATACTTATCGCTTCACCAACAAAGAATGTACCATTCTTGAAACACATACATCCACTCACCAAAGCTAAATCATGAACCTTTTGATACTTCTTACCTAACTACAACCAATTTCCTTATAGGAGAGCCAATTACTACAATCTCTGGTCATGATTATACTTCCTCTCTCATCACAACCTTGCCCACATGGCTATATTTTCAGCAGCTAACCCAGATCTCCTGGATGAGATGTTGAAATGAATATCTCAATAAATGGGCAATGAAATACCCCATAGCAACATAGTGATAGTAAAAGAAGATGACACGCATGCTATGAAGTGGACGATGACAGTGATCAAATGTGCATCCTGGTAATGATGAATTATTCATGTAACGAATGTTCAGGTGAGTAATGGTGAACTTACAAGATCTATTCACAAACACTATCCCTTACGAAGTATGAAACACAAAGGCAAGGTAACTCTTCAATGGCTTATTTATTCATTGCATGTTTAAGTAATATTGTTCCGAGATTATCTGTGGAACGCAGAGAGCTGAAAGAAGGTGTCAGCATTAATGGGTCTATCTACGATATCAAAGATTAATTTAAACTTTAAAACAAAGGTTATATTTCTTTTCAGATCTCAAATTTAACAAAATTCTTCACAAGGTCAAGGAACAAAATATCAGGTACAAAATAGCAAACAAGAATAGAAATCCAAGGGTTGTAAATTACAAGTTTTGAGCTTCCAGCTCCAATTTACAAGTTTACGTCATAAATGTTGTGTTTGGTTAGATAACGAGAGATATGTCCCAAGACACAGTTCCAGAGCACCTTGCACCAAACGTTACACATATGGCCTTCCAAAGGCCCGACTGAAAATTGCACCAATATCAGACAAGAGTTTACATGCTCTTTAAATTCAACCAAGGATGCTGTGCTCCCAATTCATTACAGCCTACTCAAGGAAACATTACACAAAACTATACAATTTCTGGCATTTCTAGGCACAACCTACAATTCCTTTACACAGGGGCATCTAGTACCCATACTACTGGGCCTTCATGGAAGAGAACAACAGGTTATATTACTGGTCCAAACTCAAAATGTATGCAGTCGTAAACTTGCACTCCTTGAAAACCAACTTTTGAAACCCTACTTGGGCTTGTGGCCCAATGATGCAGAGGCTAAATCTACACAACTGAGGTGACTCGAAAGAGAAGTTAATGAGAGATTTACAGAAGAAAAAGGTTACAAAATCGTAGTCACCTCAAGATAAACTGAAGGGGAATTCGAGAGGGTAACACACTCTCTATCCCCAATTTACAGTTTAAGTCTGTATGAAATTTTACATTAGCAGAAAGAAAGCTTACATTTTTGAAAACAGATGGTTACATAGTTAAACATTAGAAGCTTCCCCTCCTGTGAGTTTAAGGAGACAGCTACAGATATAGAAAAATGGTGGCCATTACCTGGGCTGACGTTCTGCCTGCCAAAGAATTAGGCCTCCTGTCTTAACACACACTCAGAAATTTGACGAGAATAAGACAAGGTAACTAGAAAAAGCCATGGCTTTCATACTCTAGGGGAGGGTTCAAGAAGGCTCTGGGCAAAATCTGACCACACCCTGTCATTTTATTTGATACTCAAAAAGTTACAAGAAGCATATGATTGGCTGAAATATAAATACAGAAAATTTGTGATTGGCCAGACTTCAAAGCTGGCGAGATGAGAAGGAAGTGTTGCAAAACATTGAAGTATCAAAATAAATTAAAGTAAATTTAGTTCAAAAGACTTATAAACCCAAAACTTCATTAAATCACTAATTATTCCACCTTGCACCAGAGTGCATCTATGGAGAAAAATTCAAACTTTTTGATGTACACCAAAACAAAACAAAGAAATCCAGTCAGTTTAGGAAACGTTAAAATAACATACTCAGTTATTCAGTAGTGACATCTTCTGATCAATGTCCCAGCTTTATGCATTAGTGGTTTCAAGTTTTGTTCGATAGATAGTGTTCCCTAAGGCGCTTCTTTTCAATGTGCGGGGTTGAGGTGCACCTCCCGGTACAAATATTATAAGTCACATTGGACTACTACCATCACAGACCACATTACGGAGAAAAAGAATATTTTTCACTTGCCAAGAGATGGCTACAATGTGTGTAGTATACAGGCGAACAATCACAGTAAACAAGCATATCACCTGCAACTTGTATCAATAAATTACTGTATTATTTAGAAAACAATAATTAATATAATCAATAAGATAACAAAGGTGTTTCATTTGGAAATGACTAGTAAAATACTCTGTAACAGTAACAAAAGAATGTACCTTTCAGCTACTTTGTGTTCAAAACTAATTAACGAATTCAAAAGTATTAGTAGGAATGATACCAGCTACCAAATGACATAGAGTAGAGTTCTTTGGAATAATCCTAACTGCTGCACAATTCATAACGCAAGATCGTGGAACAACTTGAACGAAAAGTGAAAACTAGATATGTAGACAGTCAATCTCATAAAAAAGTATATTATCGGTAGGACTATCAATCATGTGCACTAAAAAGATGGATCAAACCCTGGTATCTGTTGAGCTATTTTCTACCCATTTCCATTATCTGACGATGGATTATCAAATTATATACATTACCTCAAGAGAGTCTTCCTGCGATGACTCTGGCTCGGTTAACTCTGATTTAACTTCTTCTTTCAGAGCTATCACTTCTGATACATGTTCAAAATTTTCCTGTGGAAAATAAGAAATATTAGGTATGCTCATAACACGCATCTACAAAAACAGTCACCAACAAATGAGCATCTTAATTCATTAATTTCCAGTATTACAGTTACTTTCAGAATTTCACTAATGTTTAAGGAAGATTTCTACCAGCAGAGGATTGTTATAACCAAAGGCTGTACTGAGAATGGTGTTACTATTCTTGCTCACTCCTTATGTCAGAGAAAGGATGAGACTGAGAATAAAATATAAAATGCCAAACGATTTCTAGCCATACCAGAAGATATAATACCAGAGATGGAATGGGGGCTATCTCACACAGAATTTGGAAGGACGCAGCCATAGGCATAAACACTAAATTGTATGAACTGTTTTCATATGTTCAATCATATCAATCAAATGATAACAGTTCTCTGAACCAATTAGAAGCGTTACATTTCTATATAATTTTTTGTTCTCAGCATAGAGTTTGTTTATAGACAGATTAAAATTACTTGAAATAATGGAATCACATTCTCTACTATGGTTTTGCTGAGATCACAGGGGCTACATAAAACATTAATACAGTTCTGTTTGAAACAGCATATTTCAATGCTTCCAAGTGTAAAATAAAAAACATAAACATGAAAGAAGTAGACTTATCACAGTCATATAACAGTGAAAGATGTGATGTAACCCAAAGTCAAAGCAGCTAGAAATGAAATATTGCAATAATATAAGCTTGTTATCTAGTGTTCTGTGAGGAGCTGAGGGGATGAGGACACCGTCAGTGGAGAATCAGCAGTGTTGGAGTTAATATCTGCAGTTTCAGAAGATCTTTTATGATCTACTATGAGACATTTAAATTTCACTCTTAGATTCATAAAACCTTGTCAGCATTACAGGGGGGAGGGACTGTGATTAAAAGCTTATGTTCTCATGTAAATTAAGTAACTAAAAAAAGTGAATTAACGTAACAAGTTCTAGAATATGCCAACTTAACACATTCAATACAGAAGAGAAGAGTAGCTGAACTAAGGAATGGATGAAAAGGATGCACAAAAAGGACAGGGAAATAATGACAAAGAGGAAAGAAAAAAATCTGTTTAATGTGCCATAAGTCCTTAAAGTGTCAGAGCCCACTAAGAAGGGGCATATAAAAGAAATCATTCTTAGAAATTATACATTCTAGAGCCCTTAGACATGGTTCTCTATATAACATAGAATCTGACCTGTATTTGAGGAATAAAATGAACTAATCACTATTCTGTCTTTCTAGAAGAATTCAACATGTGAGCAAAATACTTATTTTGAGAGAACGTACATTCAGATTTTGAGCTATTACATCCCTCGTATGTCATAGGCAAATCTGCTCGTTCCTTAAAACATATAATATCTTCCAGCACATTGTGGATGTGAGGGTAACCCAGAATAATCACACCTGTATTGACATTTCGTTTAGCAGACTGGTGTATCCTGGCTTTAAAACACTAATGAAAGATTTGTGATTTAATTTCTTCTACACTAATTATGGTAGGAGTAATAATTTTTAACATGTGGTGCTAATAGTGGTGCAGTAGTGTAGGAGGATATTAGTTTTTTAAAGTACAATTGGGCAACCTTCCTCTATTTTAATCAGAGGGGAAAAATAAAAAAGTACAACCCCTAAACCAAAGTAATTTCGATACTGACAGTAAAAAGTACAGACTAATCCAAGCCCAACCTTAAGTTCCTAACAGTTGGCAGCTTTGTGTAGTGCGTTGTGGTGTATTCCCAGACAAATAAGCAAAACAGAGTTGTACTACGCATAGATGCTAATTCAGCAATTGGTGACTGCTGGTGTTAATACTGAGGAAGCACATAGAAAATTATGCCCCTGCCAAACTTATTCAGCTATTAAGGGTTAATTTCTGACCTCTATGAAGTTATCTGGAATGAGACTTACAAGTGATGCAGTTGCTTTTCCTTCAAGCCAGGCTGGTTCCGCTTTGATCTTTGCTTCCAGGTCCATTTTGCACTGCAAACTGAAGTAGTTAGAAGGCACTGGTATGGTTGATTACTTCCACTGACCTTACACTGAAACATAAGCCAGAAAAATATATTACCTTATTGATGTCATTGATACTTATGGTGTTTGTCAACAAACTAAGCAACAATCGTGTCATTTTATATGACCATCAATATTATGATCATACCAAAAAACCCGAAATTTTACATGACAGTTGATATTATGATCATACCTATAGGACTTCAATCAAAGCTAAGAACCTGCAGTTTTATATGATTTCTAAAACAGTGATCACTTTCATAGGAAATTTAATTTAACTTATCTGTCTATATCAAGATCATAGTCAAAGGACCCCTGGTATTACATGACCGAGCTTGATAGCAGCAAGTCGCATAAGTGCGGACAGTATCCAGTATTCGGGAGATAGTGGGTTCGAACCCCACTGTCGGCAGTCCTGAAGATGGTTTTCTGTGGTTTCCCATTTTCACACCAGGCAAATGCTGGGGCTGTACCTTTATTAAGGCCACGGCCGCTTCCTTCCCACTCCGAGCCATTTTCTGTCCCATCGTCGCCATAAGACATATCTGTGTTGGTGCAACGTAAAGCCAATAGCAAAAAAAAAATAGTATTACAGGACACCTTATATCGTATTAATAGCTATCTAACATACAGTTTTATATGCAACTGAAACTGCAACAAGATGACCTTTCTTGAAAATTCAGTGACTGTATGGTTTGCATATCACTCTGATCACCGTGGTCCATATACTGGAATGTTCCTACCATTTTTATCCTTTGCAATCGGCTTCAAAACTAACTGAACAAGTTTACAGTTCTTTGAGATGTGTTCTACCAAAATTTTCCTTCCCAGGATCAAATTTTCTCAAACCATTCTCCTCTCATTAAGCGTATTCACTATCTCTTTATTTGAGACATGTTCTATCAAAATGATCTTCAAGAACTTCTGATAACACGGCATTTAAAAGGCTTCAAACTCTGTTTTCCATGGCACCAGTTATTATATGTGTTTCACTTCCATACAGTGTCATACTCCTTACTCAGTGTAAACACAATTTTAAAAGTTTTCAATCTGTTCAACCTAAAGAACATGATATTGAACAGATGGGAATTTAGGCTGGATTCAGTGATGATAATTATCGATATTGAGAAGGCATATGTCAGTGTACCATGGCAAGTGGTCTCGGATGTATTGTTAAAAAAGAAGGCAGGGAGAGGTGAAGAACATATTATAAAAGCCATGAACGAAAAGTGGGTAAGTAGTATGAATACTAAGATAGGACAAACAAACTGGTTCAAAGTAGAAACAGAACTTCAAAATGGATGCGTTTTATCCCCTCCAATCTTAATTACAATCATTGATGAAATCCATAAGAGTATACAACAAAAAAATGGGAAACAAGGAGGCAAAGGCCTCACTCTTTGCAGATTAGACAGTAATATGTGGAGAAGATGAAATGGAAGGACAAGAACAAGATAATATAAGGAATCAGGAGATGGAGGAATATGGAACGAAAATCAGCATGGAAAAGAGTACGATAGTAGTGGTAACAAGAGGTAATAGAGAAGGAATTGGGAATATTGAAGTAAATGGAAGACCATTAGATGTTGTGGAAAGCTTCAAGTATTCAGGGAGAATAATTGAAGAAGATGGGAAAATAAATTAAGAAACTGGATAGAGACTTGAACAAGCCAATGAGTTTTACCAATGTGTGAGATGTATATGTAGCTGGGACATCCAATGGAATGCAAGAAAATTTTGCACCCAATGTATTACACACCATGGACAACAGAAATACATGATGAACACAGAATGCAAGAGGCCAAGATGAAATTATTTAGAAAAGTAATAGGGAGGGCATAAAGGGATAAAGTCAGAAACATAGAAATGAGGGAGTGAATTGGATTCCCTGAACTGAAAGGCAAGAGAGAGACCCGTAAGCTGAAATGGTATGGACACATGATGAGAATGGAAGAGGATAGAGTTGCACAGTAAGTATTTACAGAGAAAGTCATAGGAGAATGACATCGGAGAATGCCCAGAAAGGGGTGAATGGATACGGTAAGGAGAGTACAGAGAAGAGTGGAGTAAAATTAGAAAAAATATTCAAGGAAGGAAAGGAGTGGTGGAGAGAGAAAAACAGAGGAGGTTCTTGATTCACATTTCTACCCAGAAGACTGGAAATGGAAAATGAAGAAAATTCTGTTGAAATGAAGACAAAAGTTTATACAATACTGCTTTCAGCTCATTTCATTGAACAATGCCAGCAAACTTTACTTAAGTGCCTTTTCTTTATTTTTCTATGCATGTCATGTCTAATGACACAACCACGTGGTGTTTAACAGAGAGCCCCTTGTAGGGAGTTCCATGTCAAACGAGTGGTTTAAATGTTAAGCAGTTTTTATTTTTCGCAGGTGGTACGAAAATTGTCTATGTTGAATACACACAATATTAAACAGAAGGAAGGATCCACTTTTCAATACTCAATTTTAAGTTGAACCAAATAGAGGTTACAACTTGTTCATTTGGGACCGGTTTCAACACATTTGAAGTGTCATCATCAGCCAATTGGCAAAGCAGTGCAAATATTAAGTCATAAATGTCTAAAAAAAACTAACACAGTGATCACAACTTAACAACGGAGTATTGAAAGGTGGATCCTTCCTTCTGTTTAATATTGTGTGTTTCTCTATTCAATACGGGAAAATCATGAAATTTTTAACTTTGTATGTTGAATACCTCGAGTAGTGCCCCAGAGAATTCATTTCACCCACTTGCAGTGTTCATTAGTCACTTAGTGATATTTTACTGTAAATGTAAACATACTGCACAAACAATGAATACTACAATTTCTCCTACAGATAATACAAGCTTCGTTCCTGTGGCTAATTTTGTAGATTCTTACACATTGCCAGGGAATACATGCTATGTAAACACATATCTATTCAGGAAACTATGCTCATTTGTATTTTGTATATTTTAATGTAGGGGACAATACTGAAATGTACCGTGTTTACTTGTTCTGACTACCGTTTACTGTTTCTACAGCCAGAATTTATTCCTGAAGATTGTTCTTCCATTCCTGAAAGCAGTTTAATGTTGCACTAACAACTCCAAGGTAAAGGGTTAAGATTAGGTATGCAGTGGCATTAATTAAGGTTAATTAATGATAAAATGGGGAAACCACGGAAACGTTTTTCAGGGCTGCAGATACTAGTATTTGACCCCATGCAATCTCACCGCCACTCACTCCTGAAAATCTTTTACACAGCCATAAATCAAAAAAGACAGCCGAGAGTAACCTAAATCATCACAAAAACATACCAGAAATAGCTGCTGCGGGGTATTGATGTGATACAGAAGAATCTCCATAACAACACTGATATAACAAAATACAGATATCCTAAATGGAAACCTCTCAAGAATTTGAACCCTACTTCCATATGTCGCATCATACAGAGTAATGAACAACTCAACATTCACAGCCTCACTATAAAATTGCACACAGAGTTAAATAACACAGCAAAACAATATCGGTAATTAAAATTACACACTAAATATTGCAATTTTTTGTCTAACTACCATCCGCATTTCTTCATCTGTGATGCTCTAAAGAAAAAAAAATCCTCAATCCACAAAATTTAGATACGTGATAGATTGCTACTACACACAACTTGCAGGCACTTGCAACGCAAAGGCTGGTAGTTTTCTAAAGCAAGCTAGTTATATGCGTATTCATTTTTAATGCTAAATTAATATTAACTTCTAATATTCTCACTTGAGATCTATGCATTTAGCAAATGTACATTATTGAACTTGAACATTACCGACAATATGTTAGAGGTTGTGGACGCAGTGTAAAAAGACATAAATCACAATTCCTCAATGAAGAAAATCCGTAACTTTCATAACGAAATAAGCTGAAGAATTGGCCTTATATAACAACATACCAGCTACTTCGAAACAAAACCGGATATTTGAATGTATACTCCGTACGGCTCTACTTCTAAATTGACGTTTTAGCAGATTTTGGCTCTGTCTGGTGGTTATGCGCTGAAGCGTAGACATCCAACCAATCCCAAGCTGCCATTCATATCGATTTATATCGGCAGAGCACGATCTCGAAACTTAGTTGCCAACTCCAATATTTACATTCGCCACGTGGTTAACCTATCTCGCTCACCGTGTATGCTATTCGGTACGGTTCGCGATCTTTTGCTTTTTCCTTCAGTAATTAGTGTGTTCTTCATATTGTTGGAGGGTTCTAGTGAATGAGATCAGTGGAGTGCTCCCTTTGTAGGCCATAACCTCCTTTCTGTGCCAGCCATTAACCGTTAGTGATGTGTTATTTCCTCATCCTCTTTTATTGTTAATAATATATTCTCTTTTAGTGCCAGATATCGGTAGAAAGTGTAGTTCTTGTGAATTTGTTTTCAATCCATATTCATTTGTTTTTCTGAGTACTGTATTGCAATTTAAAAGGGCTGTTTATCGCGGTTGTATTGCATCAGCTGTTCCCACGGCAGTAGCGCGCTGGCAACAGAGGGAAGGCGATGCTCATTTGTTTTGCGAAACTTCAATTTAGAAGTAAGGCCGTGCGGAGTGTAGTTCAACCACTTAAAACCAACTCTTGAAGTACAAATTTGATTTCTAACAGTCAGTAGAACAGGCTGAATTTAGGAAAGGATGTATTACTTAAGACTTCTTCTTCTTCTTCTCCTTGATAATTATGGACTTTTTTTACTGTCGTCCAGCCACTATGCGTATAAAAAGGAGATCACACGCCAAATAGAGTCCAAAAAACATAGGATAAGTGCATTTTGCACATATTGTAGAGGGTGGAAAAAACTTATGTCTTGAAAGCAGTCTAAGGGTTCACTGTTCACTAGTGCTGGGGACGGAGCGGAGCGGAGCGGAGCAGTTGTTGTGACGTCATCACCCGGTAGTACCGAGTGAACTACCGAGTGAATGTCCTGACGCGGGACGTTTAAACACGTTATAGGTATGGCACTGCGAAGGTATTGCATCCCCCTATTAATACCCTTCTCTCACAACGTAACAACTGTAAATAACTGCATATATATTCACTATAATTGTTATATACGTAACTGCTAGGGAGTAGGAGGTAGTATGTGGAATAAAGGTTAGTAATTCGTATAGTTAAATCATTCGAATAGTGAAACAAAGTATGGCGCATACCTACCGAAAGGGTTTGTATACAAGGGGATTGGAAGTTAACAGAAAATAATGTACAGTATTAACAATTATTTCGTAAGTTCATGTGATACGGTACACTGTTAATGAGAAGAATAACCTGAATATAAAGAATCTTATCAGAATATAATGAAAAACACTGACATAATTTCATCTACAGGATGACAAAAGTAATTTCGTAAATGAACGTTGACTGGAATGTCCTTCTTTGCAAATGTGATTACAAAACGGATCTGACAACATACTACTACACGTCCCAATGCCAAACAGCTATCAGTAGCATGCTTCTATAAATACAGTTATTATATTATATTATATTATATTATATTATATTATATTATATTATATTATATTATATTATATTATATTATATTATATTATATTATATTATATTATATTATATTATATTATATTATATTATATTATATTATATTATATTATATTATATTATATTATATTATATTTGATGCGCCACCACCCGTCACGTATGTGCGGCCACAAAATTTGCATTTTGCGTGTTTCCTATTATCAGTGATGTCAAAAAACTGCCAGGCATCCGACGGTTTTCGTGGCATTTGTGGAACAACGTTCTGTAAAAAATTTCTTTAAATGCTTTTAAATGTTCTAAAAATATAACTACTATCTACGAATATGTTTAAATATCACACTAACACCACAAATATAATCTAACAGACTTTACATTATCTACAAAACATAACAAGCGTAGGAAATATATACGTACATTCGAAACACACAGACTGAATACAGGTACTTTCGTACGTGTGTTGTGCGCTACACTATGCTCAGGTCCTCCGCGAGTACTCGCAGTTGTAAGCGGAGGGGATCGGTGGTGCGCTCTACCGCTACAACCGGATTACTCATCGGTATTACTCGCTCCGTCCCCACCTCTACTGTTCACATACAACCAAAACTTGCACTGGATTCAAAGATGGAAGCCAGAACAGCACGCAATAATGATAGCTATAAACTTGTGGAGAGAACAAAATATATGGAGCACCAGTAAATATAATCGAACTGCGAACATGTCATGTAAATTCTTGTATGGAACGTAACAATGTAAAGCAGGTGAGAAGGGGGAAAATAAGGGTGTGTGACACAGAAAAAAGCACAGGGAAACAAAGGTACTAAACTTCACGCCGAAGTGGCCTATCTTGGCGACTTGTCTACTACTCAAACACAACACCGGGCATACAATTGGGATAGACAAACACTTAGGAAAAATGTAGTAGGGAGAAAGGAAAAAATTAAAGCTAATAGGAGTATTAATTGAAGGAATATTAAGGAGTTGAGGTATAGGCCCATATCAGAGAATTTAGTGCAGAAATGAGAATACTATCCTAAAAACAGTAGTGCGCAATGTTCTGATTTAGTTGGTGAAAGACGAATGCACCGGAATTACGTATAGTAATGTTTGAAGCACGAGGAACGGGAGTAACAAAAGACTGTAGCTGTGGAATGTAGCGAGACAAGCAGTAGCAACTAAAGTGAAGTATAACGGGAGCCAAATGAAAACTAGGATCAAATGAAAATGAGTGAATAAACGTATATACCAGTGAAATATGTAATTAAAGGACCAAAAGCGTGGAATGATTAGAGGGTCAAATGAGCATCGTCAATAAATTGATTAAGAACTGCAATGATAACAGATGAGAGATCAACTAATAGACAAGTAAGACTTGTAGGAAAGGGAATTTTCATTCGTGTCAGGCTAGCGAGTAACTTACGCCGGGGTGCAGAATAGAGAGGACATTGAAAAAAGAGATGGTTACTATCCCCTTCTAATTCACCACATACACAGTTAGGATGATTAACAGAATGAAAACGAAAATTGTATTGCGGCGTAAGGGAATGATTGAAACGTAATCGAATTATGTTAGTGATATGTCGACGTGTGTATGAACCCTTGGCAAACCAGGGTTTTGTGGTAATATGTGGTTGTAGTTGATAATAATACGTGCCTCTAGAACGTGCAGTTTGATTCCAGTCATCTTGCCAGGAGCTGTAGGCCATGTCCTTAAGACTGGGATAGAAATCAAGAGGGGGTATAGCTACTGTGAGAGGGGGCGTGGGGAGTCGACTAGCTTCTTTAGCAGCAGTGTCCGCTAGATCATTACCAAGAATATTGGAATGTCGCGGTATCCATACGAGTGTAATATATATGCCATTTTGTTCAAGGTGATAAGGTAGGGATTTAACAGTATAAATATATAAATTTAAGGATGGAGTAACAGAGGATAATGCCTGTAATACACTTTTAGCGTCGGTATAAATAGTAGTTTTTGGCAAGGAATGTTGTATGTAGATTAATGCTTGTTGAATGGCAAATAACTCTGCAGAAAAGATGGAGAAAGTAGTCGGAAGATGAAAACTTTCAATTGTGTTGGAGTCTCTAATAACAAAAGCAGCACCGACTCCTTGGGGTTGTTTTGCCCCATCTGTGTAAAAGTCTACACCGATAACAGAGGGAGATATGCGCATTCTTTTTGACATGGGGTAGGCGCAATCAGCGTTAGCTGACGATCCTGTTAATAAAGATGTATGAGAGAAAATTGTTGTGGGTGTGTAGTGTAAGCTTGCAAATGGAGTAGAATACATGGGTATGGAAAGAGTTCTAAGGATCGAAGTTCAGAACCTGTTTAATGGTATATGCAGTATATATAGCCGGCACGCGTCCCGATCTAGGCGCACATTGTTGATAGTAGTCATGTAAGAGCTGTAGCTTTGGAATTAAAGGGGTAGATGAAAAAGCAAGCCTTTTAATCAGATACTTTTGTGAGAGCAGTAAACGCCTTATCACAAGTGGGACTTCACTCGTTTCCACTAATAATGCATTGGTTGGGGTAGTCTTAAGTGCTCCAATACAAAGGCGTAAAGCTTGAAATTGGAGGGTATTGAGTGGAATAAGCGAGGTAACTGAAGCGATGTCTATTATGTGAGCTGAATAATCAAAAATGGAGCGTATAGATGCTTTGTATTGTAACAGTAAATTTGGTACTTCGGTAGAGATGAGACGCAGGGCGTGTACCAGTCGCTGAAGTGCATACAGAGGGAGAGGGTTTGTTTAAAAGAAATCTTAAAAACTTTTGTTTCAGAGTTTATTAAATAATTGAAGTTAATATCACCTCTGTACAGCGTATACAGTCGAAAACGTTCCTTGTCCTATGGCTGGCGATGTCCTTGGATTCCGGCACCTCCACTTTCCATAGCAGCGAACCACCATTCGTCCCCCGATGGAAGTTCTAGAAGATCTATTCGGTGCTTTGAAGATCCATGGCGTCGAGATAGTCCTTGTAAACGGTGAACATGAATGAACATCGTTCAGCTCTGGGGCGAGTTAGTGCGAAGGCTGCTTCTACACAGATGATAGAGTGTTTATAAATGCTTTTGACAAAGTCCAAACACAAATGTCTCGGTGAAATGTCACTTAACTTTATCACGTGTCAAGTGAAAGAAACATTCACAAAATAAAGTTCACTCGGAACTGATTGTCCAGTTTAAAGTTACTTAAAGTTTGTTGCACCTATTACAACATGAAGTAATGTCACATTACTTAGTTCATTGAAGCACTGTTCAATTTAAGTGAAATAAAGATGTTCCGCTCGTGAATCAAACTCGTTCACGTGTTGAAACCAAAAGACGAAATTAACTGAGTACTGACAGTCCTTGGTTTGACTGTTCGTAAACTAAATGTGCGTAGAATTGAAATACACTGTTCATTAGAATAGAAATGCACTGTTCATTAAAATAGAGATGCGCTGTTCACACCTGCACAGTTCACAGTTCACGACCTTAAATGTCGACACAGTTTACGGATTGGTAAATTAAATTTGGATTAAACACAGTTTATAACTTAAAGTATCGAGTCCTCGGCAAGGAGCAATCAGTTTTAAGTCCATAAAATTTCAATTCCGAACACTCGAAAATGTTTGCGGATCTTGGACACTCGTATAGAGTAACAGTCAATAAATAATGTCCAGACGATACACAATTCACCTCACGTCCTATCGGAGTAAAAGGTTGTCACAATATAAGGAAATCTGAATAAGTCCACATTCAACGTGACTATATTAAAGTCCACGAACTTGAAACTTAGCAGCGGCTTCACGCTCGATTACCGCACCCGCGAACTGACTGCGCGAATACTACAGTCTAGTGTGCTTATAGAAATCCCGGCCACAAACTGGTATCACATTCTGCAGCACACTGCTGCTCACTATAACAAGCTGTAACACACACACTGATCTGCTGAGCGAAGCAGCACGTATTTATATTTGATCCGAAACTCGTAGAACATTCTACATCAATCCAGGCTATGTAGTGCAGCGAGGCATGCTGTGACGTCACCCGCTCACTACGTCACACGCGCGCAGCTGTTGCTCGCTGCCTAGTCAGTTCTTCGTAAGCGGTCCGGAGCATAACACGTAAGTTTAAGATTTTCATGACGGGGACTTAGTCTGTACCGCCGTTACCGGTACATCTCCCCCTCCTCCTGAGGAAAAGAAAATTCGATAGGATTTTCTTTTAATGATATTCTCTCCTGAAATATTTCTTTAGGTTGGCTGCATTGTAAATGCCCTCGATGCTTCCATCCAGCTTATTAATTTTGTATGCCCCGTTCTCGAGAACCTCTGCAATCCTATATGGTCCTACATAAAGTGGGCAAAACTTTGCATAAATGCGAAGTTCGGGATGTGAAACAGCTGGTTTTCTTATCAAAACATAATCATTGACCCTAAGTGGTTGTCGAAACGCGCGGTTTCGGTATCGGTTCTCTCTGATTCTAGCAGCGTGTCTGAGCTTCTCCCTTGTTGCGTCCACGCGAGTCTGATAAGTAATTGCTGGATCTTGAGGTGATGGCAATACTTGGTCCCATGGCCTGTGAGGCATGACATCTCTATGTACAGTCATGGGGATGTCCTGCGTAGACTCATGAACAGTTGAATTTACACATTGCTGCATCACGGGTAAGACTTCGATCCATTTCCAGTGTTGAGTTCTGCAATACAAACGGCAAAACCTTGCAATCTCGCGCATGATTCTCTCAGCGGGATTAGCCTCTGGGTGTCGAATAGAATTCATAATGTGTCTTATACCGAGTTCTTCAAGTACTGTTTGGAACTCCATAGATGTAAATTGGGGTCCATGATCGGTGAGTAGGAACTCCGGTTTTCCCATCTCTGGAATAATGTTTTTCTTGATCCTTCGGAGGATGTTCCCAGCATTAGCCTTCTGTATGGGCAGTAGCATCGTATACTTAGAGAAGACATCTACTGCCACCACAATGTGCCTGTTGCCGCGTTTCGCCTTGGGGAGTGGTCCATATAGGTCTAAAGCCAATATTTCACCAGGTTTTTCGGGAAGAAGTGGCTTTGGAAACTCCCTCAATAATCTATTATTAGGCTTAGTTCGTTGGCAGACATCACAAGTTCGGAGAATGTTTCTAATATCACGTCTCATGTACTCCCAAGTGAACTTTTCCTTTATGATCATCATTACTTTATCCGTGCCGGCATGTCCAGATATTGAATGACAGTGCCAGATAATGTTGGACCTTAAGCGTGGAGGAGCATAAATTCGGCGTTTGGTTTTGGCATGATCAAGATACTTATACAGTAGTCCATCATGAAAGCAAAAAGATTGAGCCAACGTTGAGATGCGAAAATAGTCATCGTCATTTGCAGGAATCAAACCCTTAAAAAATCTAATCAATTCTCGGGACTTCCTATCTCTCCCCTGTGCTTGAGGTAAGTACTGTAATTTCCTAAGAAATTCCTCATCTTCGTTGCTCATGACTTCTATGTGATGACTAGTGACGACATCGACTGGATTGCGGCTTAAAGCATCAGCTAGGATCTTCTTTCTTCCTGGTCTGTGAATAACAGTTATGTTGAACTGCTGAATAAAAAGTGCCCACCGGGTTACTCTCTCGCTAGTTAGATCAGAAGACATGATAAATGTGAGGGCTTTGTGATCCGTGTAGATGGTCACGGGATACCCATATATAATCTTCCTCCAGTACAACAAGGAATATACAATAGCAAGAGCCTCAAGTTCCGTAATAGTATAGGACCTCTCATGTGGTCTCAACTTCCTGCTCATGAATGAAATAAAGATGCGGACATCAGGCTTCTCAGGATCGATTTGGTATAGCGCCGCGCCGATGCCTACGGAGCTGGCGTCGCACTCAAGGCAAAAGGGCCATTCAAAGTTAGGATATGCTAACTGTACGCTTACCTGAAGCATCTTCTTTGTTTCGGAAAAGCCCCCTCGCATTCCTTTGACCATTTCCACTTATTATTTTTCTTGAGCAGCAGCTGCAAGGGTGCCACTGTTTTGGTGTAATCTGGGCAATGCTGTGCAAAGAACTGACATAGTCCCAGAAATTGTCTCACATGTTTAATTTTTGTGGGTTTCGGGAAATCCAAAATACTCTGAATCTTGGCCGGATTAGGCCTGATCCCGTCTCCACTAATGAGGTGACCCAAGAACAGTACCTCTGTCTTAAAAAACTGGCTTTTACAGGCATTTATCTTAACATTTTTGGTTTTGAGTTCGTCGAGTACCTTATTAACGTCTTCAATGTGTTGCTCTAAGGACTCCGAAGCTATCAGGATATCATCAACATAAATCGTTGCGATTTTTTTAATCTCATCGGATAATTGATTCTCAAGAGCCCTGATGAGAACTGCCCCTGAATTCTTGATCCCGAAAGGGAGACGATTGAATGCATATGTAATGTTTTCGAAAATGAAGCCTGTAAATTTCCTGCTATCCTCTGCCAATAAAATGTGAAAGTAAGATGACGTCATGTCCATAGTAGAGAAGAGCTTCATGTCTCTAAATTTCCGGATGACATCCCTGAGTGAAGGTGGGTGGTCATGTTCCAATACAAGTCTGTCATTGAGTATGCGCGCGTCTAGGCACAAACGCAGACTGCCATTCGGTTTTTTTACAATAGCCAAGGGGTTTAGATACGGAGTGACACATTTAGAAATGATACCATTATTTTCCATTTCCTTTATCACAGTCCTGGCTTCTTCTCGGTACTTCTCAGGAACTGGATAGGGCCGTTTTTTATAAGGAGAGGTGTCCTTGACGTTCAATTGGTATTCAAAATCTCTAATAACGCCTGGTTTGTCATCAAAAACTTCAGGGAATTTCTCAAATATTTGTCGAGTTGCTTCTGCCACACGGGAATCGAACTCTGGGCTTTCAGCCGCACTGGTGAGAAATATGAAGTGATCACGACCTTCGTCGAACACATCCTCAACAATGGGCACTTCCTGGCCCTCGACGGGTCCCTCTTGACCGGGTCTACCCTCTTCGCAATTTATTTCATCGGCAGGCCAAGCATGGCTCATCTTGCCTCCGGTTTCTATGAATGGGGTACCCAGACCTTGGCACTTCAAATTATTACAGTCTACCAGCTGCAACTCTACAGAGTCGATATTAAAAAATCGTATGACGTTGGCAGGATAATCAATGATTCCCCCATACTTGGCTAGGAAATCTGACCCTAGGATGACGTTGAATTTCATCGGCGAAATAACTAGGAATATATGCTCGAACTGGACACCTTCAATGTCAAATGTAACAAAAGCTTGAAATTTACATTTGATATGCCTGTCCGGTACTCTCCCTTAAATTTTAATCTGTGCGACTGGTATCAATAACATGCCTTCTCCTCCCTTCAACATTTCAATTAACCTCTCAGACATTAATGAAGCTTGAGCTCCAGAATCGATTAAGGCAGTTACATAAAGGGCATCCAAAGTAATATTAATAACTGGAAGGCTTCGTTGGACCTTCGGTGTTGTAGGAGTGGGATCTTCATACAAGAGATCTGAGTCATCCAAGTACCAGTAATTAATATTAGTGACACAAATCATTTCCCCTCCACTACGGTTTTCAGGCAATCTTATTGTTGTGTTGTCGAAGTTTTTTTTATTGCGCCTGTCGATTCGAGGTTGGTCGCAGGCGTCGTGTTCTGTCTTCTGGCATGCTCTTGATATTCTAAAGAGGTAGCGCCAGGTAATCCTTCATCCCGGTTTCGATTCTGGATATATTCGCGAGTTTCTCTCCATCTTCTTTCGATCTCGGCTCTCGGCGAATCTCTATCTCGAGTAAGTGACTCGGTAGGTTTCTTCCACGTTTGATTACGTCTATAAGGCGCACTTTGCCTGTATGGACGTCTCCTGAATCGTCGGAAATGAGATAACGGATCTCTCCGCGGTTCTACTTCCTCACGGGGTTCGGGATTCGATCTCGGCGGGTTGTTAACTTCGACATGGTTAGCTGTAACCTCTTTCGTCTTAGTAACCCTAGGTAGATTTCGTGTATGTGCAGTGTCAAGTTTCCTTAATAAATCATCAAGTTGTTCTAGGTCTTGAACATTGGCTGCCACAAGAATTTCTTGTACATGCGCCGGAAATTGTAAAGTTATTACCTGTATTAACTCCTGTTCTGGCAAAGGAGGATCAAAGAATTGCATCTTCTTTAATTGGGAAATGAGAAAATCAGAATATCGTGAAGAATTAATAGCTGTGTTGTATCTCCTAGAGTATAATTGTAACTTAATCAAATGCAGAATTTCCGAATTCCAAAACCTCTTCAACAAGGCTTCCTTAAATTCATCATAGGTTTTAATGTTAAATTTAAATGCTGTGTACCAATTTAGTGCTTTCCCTTCCAATAATCTAGAAGCTATCCTCAATTGATGATCGGATCGTACTTTATTCTCTTGAAAGTACTCTTCAATATTGAGAAGGAATTCTTTCGCTGTGTACTCTTCCTTTCCGGAAAATTTTGCAGGTTTATCGTCTGATAATTTTAAAACAGTGGACCTGCTAGAAGTATCTCCGCTAGACCCTTGACACTGGTGTGTAGACACCTCCTTTTCCACCTGAGAAATTATATTATCAATCGTCTCTATTTTTCCTTGCAATTCAACCTTGATAGTCTTAACTTGTCCACGGATGGAGTTTTCCACGCTCTGGACTTCCTTTTCGAGGTCCTGCTTTACTTCATTTACATCGCGGCCTAAGCGAATGATTTGAGTATGCGCGCTATCTAATTGGTTTTTTACATGCTTATCTGTTTCCTCCTGCTTTGTCTTAAGTAAATTGACTTCATTACTTATTTTCTGAAAGTTAGTCTTAAAAGACTCATGGATGTTATCCTGAATAGAGGCTATTTTTGCTTGTGCCTGTGATAACTGACCAGGAGATTCTTTAAATTCTGCCTTTAAGCTTTCAACTTCCTTAATCAATTGATGTGAGGTGGGGAATGAAGCTTTTAAGTCTTCAACTATTTGTAGTTTAAGGTCCTGTTTTACTGTTTCTAAGTCACGGGTGAGGCGTTCGTTTATTTCCGTAAACTTAGAATTAATCTTCGCATTAGTTTCTGAGAATCGTTTTTCAATCTCAGAACCAGCTTTAGTAAGCCTATTTTCCAAATTAGCATTAACTTCGGTAAACTTGGTATTAATTATTTTAGTTACTTGTGTGATACGACTTTCTAAGTTGGCTGTAGTTGCGGTACTGGTCTCATTAATACGAGTGTTAATCTCATTAATACGAGTGTTAATCTCAGTAACACGAGATTCTAAAGTAGTACCTAATTGAGCCTGCGATTCGGCGATCCGTTCATTTAAGTTAATCTTAAGAGCTTCAATAGCAGCTAAAATATTTTCCATTTTCACGGTAATGTATTTAATCCAAGCAACAAGAGAATCATAAATCACTTGAAAAGAATTCAGATATCACCATTATTGTCCAATGGTTAAAAGTTCATGTTCAAAGTCATTCAAACATTCTCAAAAAGAAAATTTCCAAAACATTTAACACACAAAAGTTATCCCATATCATTGATAACACTTCTTGTAATAGAGAAGTTAAATCTTGTTAGAAAGTTCACTGTAATATTAATAGTTATTCCACATAAAGCACTGGAAATGTATCTGAATTAAATTACTAAGTCACACGATTTAGTGCGATATTGTCTATCACTGCACTTCTTAATTATTACTAGTACTTCAACATTGAGCCTAGAATGGTTAAGTGTCAATTTAATGTCTACTGCACTCATAATTAAGTTCTGATATTGTTGAAGCGCTAATTTCTAATTTTACTGCACTCCAAATCGGCCCCGATACGACTGGGGCGCCAATTTCTACCCCTCTCCTCTGTAACAGTAAATTTGGTACTTCGGTAGAGATGAGACGCAGGGCGTGTACCAGTCGCTGAAGTGCATACAGAGGGAGAGGGTTTGTTTAAAAGAAATCTTAAAAACTTTTGTTTCAGAGTTTATTAAAAAATTGAAGTTAATATCACCTCTGTACAGCGTATACAGTCGAAAACGTTCCTTGTCCTATGGCTGGCGATGTCCTTGGATTCCGGCAGCTCCACTTTCCATAGCAGCGAACCACCATTCGTCCCCCAATGGAAGTTCTAGAAGATCTATTCGGTGCTTTGAAGATCCATGGCGTCGAGGTAGTCCTTGTAAACGGTGAACATGAATGAACATCGTTCAGCTCTGGGGCGAGTTAGTGCGAAGGCTGCTTCTGCACAGATGATAGAGTGTTTATAAATGCTTTTGACAAAGTCCAAACACAAATGTCTCGGTGAAATGTCACTTAACTTTATCACGTGTCAAGTGAAAGAAACATTCACAAAATAAAGTTCACTCGGAACTGATTGTCCAGTTTAAAGTTACTTAAAGTTTGTTGCACCTATTACAACATGAAGTAATGTCACATTATTTAGTTCATTGAAGCACTGTTCAATTTAAGTGAAATAAAGATGTTCCGCTCGTGAATCAAACTCGTTCACGTGTTGAAACCAAAAGACGAAATTAACTGAATACTGACAGTCCTTGGTTTGACTGTTCGTAAACTAAATGTGCGTAGAATTGAAATACACTGTTCATTAGAATAGAAATGCACTGTTCATTAAAATAGAGATGCGCTGTTCACACCTGCACAGTTCACAGTTCATGACCTTAAATGTCGACACAGTTTACGGATTGGTAAATTAAATTTGGATTAAACACAGTTTATAACTTAAAGTATCGAGTCCTCGGCAAGGAGCAATCAGTTTTAAGTCCATAAAATTTCAATTCCGAACACTCGAAAATGTTTGCGGGTCTTGGACACTCGTATAGAGTAACAGTCAATAAATAATGTCCAGACGATACACAATTCACCTCACGTCCTATCGGAGTAAAAGGTTGTCACAATATAAGGAAATCTGAATAAGTCCACATTCAACGTGACTATATTAAAGTCCACGAACTTGAAACTTAGCAGCGGCTTCACGCTCGATTACCGCACCCGCGAACTGACTGCGCGAATACTACAGTCTAGTGTGCTTATAGAAATCCCGGCCACAAACTGGTATCACATTCTGCAGCACACTGTTGCTCACTATAACAAGCTGTAACACACACACTGATCTGCTGAGCGAAGCAGCACGTATTTATATTTGATCCGAAACTCGTAGAACATTCTACATCAATCCAGGCTATGTAGTGCAGCGAGGCATGCTGTGACGTCACCCGCTCACTACGTCACACGCGCGCAGCTGTTGCTCGCTGCCTAGTCAGTTCTTCGTAAGCGGTCCGGAGCATAACACGTAAGTTTAAGATTTTCATGACGGGGACTTAGTCTGTACCGCCGTTACCGGTAGAGTATAAGGAAAGAGCAGTATTGGGGTCGGCGCCCAGTTACGACGAACTACAGTTTTAAGAATTTTGATAAATCCATCAACTTTTTGACGTATCAAAAAATAATATGACGTTGCCAGGTGAGTTTGTGATCAAAGATTATGCCAAGGCATTTATGATGAGTAGTGAGAGGGATACTATATCCCTCAAAAGTAAAGGGAGAGTGATCATATGAACGCTTATGAGTAAATATCATTGCCGCACATTTTTCGATGGATAGTTGAAGGCCATTATCTTGAAACCATATACACTGACTGACAGTAACAATGCAACACCAAGGAGGAGTGGTTCGAAAGGGATGAAAGTTGGGGAAAAAACAGAGACGGCACGGATGAATAATTGATGTTTATTTCAAACCGATATGCAGGTTACACAATGCGCACGGCATCGACTCAGTAGGATGTAGGACCACCGCGAGCGGCGATGCACGCAGAAACACGTCGAGGTACAGAGTCAATAAGAGTGCGGATGGTGTCCTGAGGGATGGTTCTCCATTCTCTGTCAACCATTTGCCACAGTTGGTCGTCCGTACGAGGCTGGGGCAGAGTTTGCAAACGGCGTCCAATGAGATCCCACACGTGTTCGATTGGTGAGAGATCCGGAGAGTACGCTGGCCATGGAAGCATCTGTACACCTCGTAGAGCCTGTTGGGAGATGCGAGCAGTGTGTGGGCGGGCATTATCCTGCTGAAACAGAGCATTGGGCAGCCCCTGAAGGTACGGGAGTGCCACCGGCCGCAGCACATGCTGCACGTAGCGGTGGGCATTTAACGTGCCTTGAATACGCACTAGAGGTGACGTGGAATCATACGCAATAGCGCCCCAAACCATGATGCCGCGTTGTCTAGCGGTAGGGCGCTCCACAGTTACTGCCGGATTTGACCTTTCTCCACGCCGACGCCACACACGTCTGCGGTGACTATCACTGACAGAACAGAAGCGTAACTCATCGGAGAACACGACGTTCCGCCATTCCCTCATGCAAGTGGTTCTAGCCCGGCACCATGCCAGGCGTGCACGTCTATGCTGTGGAGTCAATGGTAGTCTTCTGAGCGGACGCCGGGAGTGCAGGCCTCCTTCAACCAATCGACGGGAAATTGTTCTGGTCGATATTGGAACAGCCAGGGTGTCTTGCACATGCTGAAGAATGGCGGTTGACGTGGCGTGCGGGGCTGCCACCGCTTGGCGGCGGATGCGCCGATCCTCGCGTGCTGACGTCACTCGGGCTGCGCCTGGACCCCTCGCACGTGCCACATGTCCCTGCGCCAACCATCTTTGCCACAGGCGCTGCACCGTGGACACAACCCTATGGGTATCGGCTGCGATTTGACGAAGCGACCAACCTGCCCTTCTCAGCCCGACCACCATACCCCTCGTAAAGTCGTCTGTCTGCTGGAAATGCCTCCGCTGACGGCGGCCTGGCATTCATAGCTATACACGTGTCCTGTGGCGCACGACAACACGTTCTACAATGACTGTCGGCTGAGAAATCACGGTACGAAGTGGGTCATTCGCGAACGCCGTGTCCCATTTATCGTTCGCTACGTGCGCAGCACAGCGGCGCATTTCACATCATGAGCATACCTCAGTGACGTCAGTCTACCCTGCAATTGGCATAAAGTTCTGACCACTCCTTCTTGGTGTTGCATTTGCTCTGTCAGTCAGTGTATACACGTGACTCATGACCTGGTTCATCAGCTGTCAGGCAACTTCAATGTTGTCTTGCGATGTGTAAAGAACTATATCATCTGCATAAATAAGTATTCGGGCATATTGTGAAATGAGATGTTCCAATTCACTGATATAAAGGGCAAATAAAATTCCGCTTCATATATCACCCTGAGACAAACCATTACAAGCAGAGCGGCTGGGTACGTGATGATACGATTATTTAATATTTAATGAGCGATATGTATATAATTTTTGCAGGATAACAATAAAGGCGGGAGGTATGCCTTTTACCGCGAATTTTTCCCAAAGACAGTGGAGTCATATGCACCTTTGATATCTAAAAATATAGAAAGAGTACTATGCTTTCGATTTTTGGCTAGGAGCAGGTCAATAGTAAAAGTATTAATAGGATCTTGGGTGCTTTTGCCTTTAAGGAAAGCATATTGATATTTAGGTATTAACTGATAATACTCAATAGTCCATAATAGTCTTTGAAATAATACTTTTAAGAATGTCTTACGAATACAAGATCCAAGTACAATACCACAATAACTGTTTGGATCTGTTGGGGATTTTTGTGGTTTGAGGATCGGTATCAGAAAAAATTCAGTCCAATGCGGTGGAATATGCTTATTCAGTAAAATATCATTATAAGAATTTAGAAGTGCATTTTGTGCTCGTAAGGGTAAGAGCCGGAGCATAGTGTATGAAATATAGTCCGGGCCTGGGGTGGATTTAGAGGCGGAATGAAGGACAGCTGATATTTCACTTAATTGAATGGGTTGAATTAGAGTGGAGTACTGTGAGCGAACATTATACGAGGGAAGTTCAAAATAAGGTATCACATAGTCTGGGGTCAGAGAATGCAGAAACTTATTGATGATATCACGTGGGATGATTCGATGTACTTGATGTTGAGAGGCACGCGACAACATACGAATAGCGTTCCATAAATGCAGAGCTGACATATGAGAATTGAGAGAGGAGATGAACGACTTCCACGCAGCACGTCTTTTCTGATTAAGGATAAGTTTAGTTTTGGGAATATGATTCTTTAAACGTAAATAATTACCTCGCGTTAGAGAATGACGATATGTGCGGAATAAAGCCTTGCGGGTTAATATTAATTGGTGACATTCCTTATCCCACCAATGGATATAATGGAACGGGCGAGGAGTAGAAGAGGCGAATGGTTTGGGAGGATGATAGATATCAAGATACTGATGAAGAAGTGACATAAGGGAAGAGTACGTGTTGATGCGCTCGGAGCTATGACGAAGATGATATTGCCTATAAGATATATGTGTCTGTTCATCAAATGATCGTATTGAACGTACATTGCTGGATGACGTTGAAGTGGGCTGGTCTTGTATGGGTCTACCAACCCCATACGTAATCCATATGGGATAATGGTCGCTGGTGTATGTATCTGAGAGTCTTGACCACGTAATTATAGGGATCAAGATTGATCGACAGAATGTTAAATCAACCGCACTAGGTGGGGATCCAGGTACAGTGAGGCGAGTGGGGGATCCATCATTCAAAGGAGTTAGGTCATGCTGCTGAGACGCTATGAGGAGATATGAGCCTCGTGGGGTATCACTAATGCCACCCCATGCTGTATGGTGCAGATTGAAGTCTCCAAAGATGATAATATGAGACAAATGATGAAATTGATGGAAAAAGCGAGACCAACTCGAACTCGAAATATAAATATCAGGGGGCAATACAGGTTAATAAGGTGTAGTTGCCGATAAGAAATGGCGACAAGAAAAGTATGTGGAATGTAATACTGTATAGGTAATGATTGATATGAGATCGTATAATGAATAAGAAATGCAGCCCCTCCATACCCCGGGCCATCATGCCGCACAAGATCATATCCGGGAAGTAGAAAATTTGTTTGTTCGGAAAACCATGTTTCCTGTAAAGCAATAACATGTGCATGAGTTTCATTAATTATTAACTGAATATCACTCTTCTTATGAAGGACACTCCTAGCATTCCATTGGACGATATTGATTATATAACGAAAAAATATCACTTAACCTGTCACGTAATTGGTAAATAGCATGCTGTAAAGAAGGGTGACCGCCTACCGCCTACAGTAGGAGGATAAGAATTTTATGTATGTCGTGTTGTAAGTTGTCTTTTTGGCGATAAACGGGACGTTGTGGCTGGTCAGAAGATGGAAGGGGGGAAATTACATTCGCCAAAGGAGCCGGGAATTGCGGCTATGAAAGGGGTGGGGGGAGCATTATGTTCATAGGCACAGTAAGTGGATTAGGGGTATCCCGAAGGATAGCCATGTGTGCAGCTCGATCATACCCCTGAGCGGGTTGCGGTCTGCGTGATTGAGTAATAATCTGAGTAAACTTTCGTTTTCTCGGATTTGAAATAGGAGGAGGGGAGTGTTCAGCAACAAGAGGGGGAAATTGTTGGGGGTGTTGCGCTGGGCAGTAGCTAGGTGGTGAAATCTTGGACTTGGCCTCAAGAAAAGATACATGCTCGGTGCTCATTATTTTCTTAATAAGCTGTTGTTGTTTGTGCTCGGGGCATGACTCATGTCCTGTGGGATGGTCCCCATTATAATGAGCACATTTGGTATACTGCTCCGTACACTTATCCGTAGCATGCGACAAGGTGCATTTGCCGCATCGGAACGTTTGCGAACGACACTGACGTATTGTATGGCCGTATCGCTGGCATTTTTTACAAATTATGGGATTAAAGATAAATGGTTCCACCTCCAGAAAGACACTATATAGAGAGACATATCGTGGCAACTGCTGGGATCGGAAAACTACTTTTACTGATCCAGTAGGAAGGTATTCGATAGCCTCATTAACAACCGCTTTACGTTTTAATCTCTGGACAGATTTAACAATGTAGTCAGATTTGAGATGTTGGAGTATAGATTCCTCAGTCAAATTTTTATCAACCCCTCTTATGATACCAACACGGAATATGCTTGTGCTTGGAATATATGCCCGTGCACAAATAGATTCTAATAACGGGTGACTCAAAAATTTATTTGCTTGGGTTGCATGCTCAAATTGCACCTGAAGACGATTTCTGCCCTTACGTATGATGGATTTTACTGGTAAATTTCGATCATAAAATAAACGACCTTAGGTCATAGGATGCAGCTCTCCAACATTTTGTCCGTTACAGATTCTACTAGAAAAATGTAAGGACCAGAAAGTTCTGGAGTGTATTCGTCCGAACTAATCAAAGATGTCGACTTTTGAGTATTCTGAGTGGTTTGTTTGTTAGGTATTGGATCTCGAGAACTTGATTATTAGATTGACTATTTAGAGAAACATCGTCCATTTCCACCTCAATCTCCTTTTCAACTGGTAACTTGGAGATATCCAGAAGGGACCTCCCATCACTGGCGGCAGCCATCACACGCTAACTTCACAAGACACAAAGCACGAACAAACTCCTCGCGACCACCAAGTAAATACCGTGCACACTGTACAACCGAACTGATTCGCAGCACAGCGTAGACTGTATTACTTAAGACAACTACAGAGTATGAGACACTTCTTCCGCTACTTGAAATGTGAATGGGCTTGTTATATCACCCAGTTCCATACTTGTAATCAATCACGCTGTAACACTCATACATACTAAAATACACAACTGTGGGGAGAGTTGTAGTTGAACACATCCGTAATGACTACAATTGTAGTATGAGGCACTTACTGAAAAGTGCACTGTTGGCACTGAGTGAAATGAGTAGTGTTTAAGAACCTTGTGTCCCGCTATGTCTAGCTCAAAGAGGATATATAAGGGAGAAGGAACCTCTCCGGGTGAAAGAAAGAGAATACGAAAGCAGGTCCGTAAGTCTAAATGAATGTGGACAGCCATGGAAGGAGGAATCAACTGCCTGAACTTTACGATCCAATTCTTCGTACACTAACGGAAATAAAATCATACGGTTTTAATACATATATACATGCATTAACATTAAAGTCCGTTATGCCATTCAGCGTACAGTCTGCAAGACTCTGTGAATTTACCAAAACGGCACGTCGCGACAATCCTCTATTTGCAACAGTGCCGTGACCTCATTTAGTTCTATAGGTGGGCCGGCGTAAGGTTGCACATGACAGCTGCGCACAATATTGGTCACACTGCATTGGCGCACGAAGCGATGTTGCCGCCGTAACAGCAGCTGATTGCACGACACATGGGTTTTTAAAAACATGGGAGAAATGTTTTTAATGTCATCGCGATGATACATAATACAAATGAAATCTGCCGACAAAAATTGAACTTTCAACTCACCGATTATTCATCACACAACATTATACGAGCTAAATATACTAAGAAGTTCTTATTATCGCGATGTTAGAAAACACGGAAGAAATCGGCCAACAAGGATCTCACATCATATACATCTACACCAATAAATGTTAGAATAATATACACCGGTGCTAACACAAAATGTTTCAAGTAAATTCTATAAAATTAACGAAAATTCAGAAACCTTATTTTCATACCTGATTCACAAAGGCAGAGGCTCGATACCCTCCAGTTCACTGCCATCACCCTCGTTGTCATTGTCATCATCGTCTAGGCAGATCATCAACTCCTGAGAGTCACTGATGATGCCATGTATTGTCATTGCCGAATTAATGAATGCTGCGACCTGGCTAAATTTCTTCCTGCACAAAGCCGCATCCATTCGAGCAATACTCTCCCGGAACAGTCCTTCCACTTCAGTAACTGTGAAGGACTTTTTTAAGTGCGTACGTAATGTTTTACTTCACCCCATACCGTACCAGCTCAATGAGGTTGAAGTGACAGTGGTACGGCGGCAACCTAATAACCTCGTGTCCTTGTTCCTTCGCTACCTCGTCGACTATTTTTTTTTTTTTGCTATTTGCTTTACGTCGCACCGACACAGATAGGTTTCATAGCGACGATGGGACAGGAAAGGCCTAGGATTTGGAAGGAAGCGACCGTTGCCTTAATTAAGGTACACCCCCAGCATTTGCCTGAAGTGAAAATGAGAAACCACGGAAAACCACCTTCAGGGCTGCCGACTGTGGAATTCGAACCCACTATCTCCCGTATGCGAGCTCACAGCTGCGCGCCCCTAACCGCACGGCCAACTCGCCCGGTGTCGACTAATTTAGTCATACACATATGCGCTGGGATATTTCTTTACTGCAGCCATGCCACTTACAGTTCTTTACGGGCGCTCGAAGAAGGGGTCTTGTCCATTATCACGGAGTGGTAACGTGCATTGTCCATAACAATGACAGAAGGGACTTGGAGCAGTAAAAATCGTACTCATGTCTTCGTATTGCATCAGCCTGGAAAGAATTAATTCCTGTTACAGGAGATAGCTTAATTCGTTTCTTTCCCGGGGTGCTGTGAAACAAGTCCCTACTATCAGCCCCGTTTTTGCTACTGCTATGTACCCCAGTCACTTTTTCCTTCTGTTCTTGGAGGCGAACACCTGTTTGAATGAAAGTACGCTTTGAAAGCCCTAATGTTTGAGATATGCGATCCACAACATGATCTACAGGAACGGAGAGACGGATATACAAGCGTACGAATTTCGTCTCCCTCTCGTAAAACTCACGAGTTCTCCGCACTAATTCTAATGCCTGAATATTAAGGGACACTCCGCGGCTCAAAGGATTATCACTTCGCGCTTCATGACCATGTTGTTATTTCCGAGATATCGCACTGCCTTCGTTAAAATAAAATTTCACAATTATCTCACAATGAAAACAAAACTTTCATATACGCGCGAATCACACCTGACCACGTGCTAGCGGCGACAGACAAAACGGCAACACTTCAATGCAGTAGTCAAGCTACTTATAGATGGCACCACTATCCTACCTATATTGCCAACAACAATCAGCTGAAAATAGTTCGTATTTATTTTGTAGCTCGCTTAAACCTTATAATATCTTTTAAATGCTCATATTTGTGTAATCAAATAAAAGATTATGAACACTATACGGAATTAAATACGAATTAACATGAATAAAATGCGTAACTGTATCTGACATAAAAAGTAGTGGATTGGTGATTCTGATTGACGGGTGACGTTCTTCATTTCATTTTTGTAGTGTTACCAACATGACTTAAAACTGTCAAGTGCAACCTTGTGCCGGCCCACCTCTTATCATTAAATCGTTAGAAACTGAATCAAACCATTGTCAACTTGGTCTCCCTCTGCTCCTCTTACCCACCATAATAGAGACTATTATTTTTCTAGGTAACCTATCCTCCTGCATTCGTCGCACATGTGCCCACCACCGAAGACGGTTTACGCGTGCAGCTTCATCCATCGAGTTCATTCCTAACATAGCCTTTATCTGCTAGTTCCGAGTAGGCCTACTCTCCTGCCTTTATTCCCACCTGTTTTAAAAGCAACAATTCTCGCTACTTTTATGTCTGTTACTTCAATTTTATGAATAATATATCCTGAGTCCACCCAGCTTTCGTTCTCGTAAAGCAAAGATGGTCTGGAAACACACCGATGTAAATATAGTTTCGTCCGGGAGATGACTTCCTTCTTACAGAACAATGTTGATCGCAACTGCCAACTCACTACATTGGCTTTACTAGACCGTGATTTAATCTCACTTACTATATTACCATCCTGGGGGAACAACCAACAAAAATACTTAAAATTATCTACCTGTTCCATGTTTGTATCACCAATCTGACATTCACTTCTGTTGACTTTCTTACCTACTGACATCAATTTAGTCTTGGAGAGGCTAATTGTTATTCCATACTCACTGCACCTATTTTCAAGTTCCAGGACATTAGACTGCAGGCTTTCGGCACAATCTGCCATTAAGACGAAGTCGTCAGCAGACGCCAGACGGCATACTAAATTTCCACCCGCCTGAATCATTCCTTGCCAATTTATACCTTTCAGCAGATGATCCACGTAAACTACGAAGAGCAAATGAGAAAGATTACAGCCTTGTCTAACCCCTGTAAGTATCCTGAACCAAGAACCCGTTCTACCATCAATTCTTACTGGAGCCCAATTGTCATCACGAATGCCTTTGATTGATTTTAATAATCTACCCTTAACGTCATCCCCCCCGCAGTATTGTGAACATCATTTCCCTCGGTACCCTGTCATATGCTTTCTCTAGATATACTAAACCAATACACAGCTGTCTATTCATTTCCTAACATTTTACATTCACCTGGTGCGTACTGAAAATTGGATCTTGACAGACCCTCCGTGCTCTGTAACCACACTGGATTTCATGCAACTTCCTCTCTGATCGCACCCTCTCTTCCGAGATGCCGGTGAATACTTTGCTTGGTATAGTAATCATACAGGGAACGGATTTATATGTACTAATATTTATTGAAATATGTGCATATATATTTAGTTATTTTTATTCAAATATGGAATTATATATGGACTTAAAATTGCACATATAACATTCATTTCTATTTTTATCAAAGTTCAAAGAAGCTAAACAAAGTAGATCTACATGCAACACAATGTTGCACTTCACATTTAAATATATTTGTAGAACACACAATATTTTATTCTCTGTTACCAAAAGAATGGATTACAAAATGTTCTTTTAAGTGCTGCAAAATGAATCTCCATCTATTATCTGTAAGGACAGTTTCATATTGACTGAAACTGCGTTCAACATCGGAAGACGTAATGGGGGCATAATTCAACTTCACAATACCTACTGGCGTTAAATCCAGTGTTAATTTTACAGTTAAATCTCCACACAGCATTGCAGCAACCTTTGTCATTTCTTCATATCCGGAGTTATTTGAAAGCACAGTGGCCATCTCTTGTTTGCTTCATTTGCAGGATTTAGTTGTTCCCCAGTTTTATTCACAATTTCACAATTTTCAGAAAGTGGGAGATGCGAGTTTTGGAGCCTTTTCAGTGTTTTTTTGATGCATAAAAATTATGCTGAATGTAACATAAGTCATTTTTCACATATATGTCGCAAACAACTATTTTCGCGGTTTCAATTGAGGCTGCATCTTCAGAGTCCATGGTATGCAGAACGTTCTTAATACAGCCTATATATATTCAACATAATATTCAATCGCTTGCAGCCACGTACCCCACCTAGTTAGAATCGGCTTAGGCGGCACTGGAATCTCTAGGTACATTTCTTTCAAAAGATGAACTCTTCTGTGGGCTTTGAGAAAAACTGTTTTCACTGAGGAAATCAAAAGATACACCTTGGGGTAACTGCCTTTTACCACTTCAGCCACACGATGATAGGCATGTGCTACACATGTTAAATGAGTCATCATAGGATATACAGCACATAATGTTTCTCCGGCGTTCATCATATAAGGTGCAGAATCGCTAATAAAAAGTAACACTTTATTATACTTAACGCCCTGTGGCCAGAGGTTACTCATAGCCTCACTGAACCGTTTTGCTATAGTTTTGTTATCGCACTTTTCTAAAACATCACAGTATAAGAGAATCCGTTTACAATAATCTTCGCTTAAAAAGCCAATGATTACGTTGCCAATTAGCCTGCCTTCTTTGTCTGTTGTCTCATCCATGGAAACCGAAATTGGACCGTCTTTAATCTCTTGACTTATCTTCCGAACAGTTTCATCGTATATGGCTGAACAGTACGTTTTTCTGAACGTTGACTCATCCGGGATGGATCGCTTGGTATATTTCTCGAGGAATTCCATGAAGCTCTGATTATAAGAGAGGTATGTCAGCAGAGATGAGAGCACGGCAGAGATCGGTGTTGAACTCGAACGTTACACTGGAAGTTGCTGGTTGTGTCAGAAACAACTGTCTCTGCTTGGAATCTCCTTGTTTGTTAGCCTTGTGTTTACTGGTTGAAACGTGCTGTTGCACTAGGAACATTTGAGTAGATGTCAGTGTACAAAGACACAAATTACAAAATAATATCTTACTGTCAGTTGATAAACCATCTTCTTCAAATTCTGATACGTAACTTTTCAGTTTTAAACTGATTGACCGAGCTACTTTAGGCACATTGTAACAATGTTAATTTCTTCAATGAATATCAGTATACAACTGCACACACTGAACGTACTAGAACACTATGATCCGTCTCACTGATAATTCAAACTGTGAAGACTGGTAGTGAATTAGATGGAGTTATGAAGCAATCGACGGGAATGCCCGAATTAACTAATCCGGAAACCACTAGCACATCGTCGTTGAATGAGATTTCCCTAGTTACGAAAGCATGGCACGGACACAGTCGATGTTATGTAATGCAGCTTATCAGTGGTGTAAGTGTGATTCAGATAGTCACGGTACTGATCATCTGATCTCCACCACTTCCGGGCTCAACCTCTCTCTTTCTTCGCACCGCTTTTCAGCTTACTTTATCAGCCCAGACCTGGACAGGCGTGATAATGACCTGCACACCACTTAAAATATTAATTTTTTGATAATTGATTTTTAATTTATTTCATTATTGAGATGACTGCTAATTTAATATAATTTAATACTTTTTAACCGAAATATGGACTATATTGATTTTAATGACGAAGAATATGGAACATGTGTACTAAACTCCGAAATATGGAAAAATATGGAAAATGAATACCCCATTTTTTAACTCCACGCGTCATGATTCGTAAATATAATGAAAAATATAATTAATTTTATCTTCCTAAACAGATATGCATTTACATATAAATCCGTTCCCTGCTAATCAATGAGATACCTCGATAGTTGTTGGAATCCTTCCTGTTCCATTGCTTATAGATAGGTGCAATTACTGCTTTTGTGCAATCTGAAGGTACCTGACCAACACTCCATTCTAATCCTACTACTCTATAAAGCAATTTCATTCCTGCCTTCCCAGTATACTTCACCATTTTGGGTCTAAATTCATCTATTCCTGCTGCCTTATGACAATGGAGTTTATTTACCATCCTTTCCACTTCATCAAGCGTAATTTCACCAACATCACTTTCTTCCTGTCCATTAGCTAGGTTGTTCGCGACACCACCAGGAAGATTTCCTTTTACATTGAGAAGATGTTCAAAATGTTCCCTCCACCTCTCCAGTGATTCCCTGGGATCTATTATGGTTCACCTGAATTACCCAAAACACTGCTCATTTCCTTTTTCCTTTACTTCCTAAGATTCTTTATTACTGTCCGGAAAGGTTTCGCTGCTGCTTGACATAGTCTTTCCAGGTTATTACCAAATTTCTCCCACGGTTTCTTTTTGGATTCAACAAATATTTGTTTCGCTCTGTTTCATTCAACTACGTGCAATTCCCTGTCTGCATCAGCCCTTGTGTGGAGCCATTTCTGATAAGCCTTCTTTTTACGTTTACAAGCTGCCGTCACTTCATCAATCCACCAAGATGTTCGCTTTTCCCCACCTTTACACATACGCGTTCCTAGGCATTCCCTTACTATTCCTGCTACAGCATCCCTGTATGCCACCTATTCTCTTTCTATATCCTGAACCTGCTTACCGTCCACTGTTCGAAGCATCTCACTAATCATATCCATGTACTTCTGTCTAATCTCCTCGTCCTGGAGATTTTCTACTCTTGTTCGTTTGCAGGTAGATTTCATTTCCTGTATTCTAGGCTTAGAGATACTTAGTTCACTACAGATCGGATAGTAGTCTGTATCACCGAAAAATCCCCGTAAAACTCATACTTTCCTACCAGACTTCCAGAATTTAAAATCGGTTAAGATATAATATATTTTGTGGACCTGTTACCTTTAGCTCCCCAACTGAATAGCCTTATGCTTGAAGAATATATTCGTAACAGCTAAACACAAACTAGCATAGAAGTCGAACAAACGCTTCCCGTTCCCATTAGCTTCCATGTATTCCCCACATTTACCAATTACCCTTTCGAATACTTCAGTTCTGTTTCCAACTCTCGCATTGATATCGACCAATCGGCTAACGTATGCGGCTGTTGGCCGCAAAATTTGAAACCAACTCGCCGTTTCGTCTCGGCGCATCACAGTGTAATGGAAGGAGCCAGTATTCCTAAGTTACACCCTTCCCCATTAGGCGGCACGGTTTCCAAGGAGGCGCCCAGTGTGTCTTCTAAGTTCATAGGTGTCAGATCGGCGGCTGTCTGCCAGTGTGTCTCAGCTCTTGGTCACAATGTAAGTGTATGTTATTATTATTTTGTTTTGTGGATTGCTTTGTAAATAGGTGTTTTCAACGATATTAAATATAAAATTATTAATGTCTAATACAAATAAGTACATACTATAAAACTTTTGTCATATTTAAAATATACGCATCCTTACTTAGAAACTTGACCAGCTACTACTACTTCTGTAGCTAAACGCTTGCTGAGCATCTTCTGAAGAATAGCATTACATTCCTTGGGATTCTGCGTGAAGTCTTTGCAGGCCGATTTTCGAAAGTTCCAGAAATTACTTAGTGCCTTTACTTTCTTTTGTACGAGCGTCAATCAATCAATCAATCAATCAATCAATCAATCAATCAATCAATCAATCAATCAATCAATCAATCAATCAATCAATCAATCAATCAATTAATCAATCAATCGATCGATCAATCAATCAATCAATCAATGAATCGATCGATCGATCAATCAATCAATCAATCAATCATTAAACCAATCAGTCAATCAATCAATACTGATCTGCATTTACAACAGTCGGCCAGGTTGCAAATTCCCTATCTGTTGTTCTCCTAGCGTTTTCTCAACTGATTATTAAGAAAGTGGAAATTTATTGATCGTTTCCCTTGGTGAGTTATTCCAATCCCTAACTCCACATCCTATGAACGTACATTTGCCCCAATTTTTCCTCTTGAATTCCAGCCTTCTCTTCGTATTTTAATCTCCTACTTTTAAAGACACCTCTCAAACTTATTCGTCTACTGATGTCATTCCGCGCTATCTCTCCACTGACAGCTCGGAACATACCACTTAGTCGAGCAGCTCGTCTCCTTTATTCCAATTCTTCCCAGCCCAAACTTTGCAACATTTTTGTAAAGCTATTCTTTTGTCACATATCACCCAGAACAAATCAAGCTGCTTTCTTTTCGATTTTCTCAGTTTCTTTCTCTCATCAATAACCTGTAAGAGAGATTATTCGTCATATTTTCAGTTTACAGGCTGGTTATGTCTTCAAGCCTATCCAGGAAACATAGAGGAGAACTAATGTGCTAAGCTATGTGAACGGAAATTAGGTCAGCTTTCAAGCTCATTTCTGAATTGAGAATAATAATGTTAATATTTCTACTAACTAAATCTATGGTTTTTATAAAGGACGAGGAGCCAGAATTTCGTCCCACAAGAATTCTTTTAGGTACCGGTATGTCTACAGACATGAGACTGGCGTATTTGAACACCCTCAAATACTGCCGGACTCGAACCCGCCAACCCGAGCTAGTCATACGTTCCCTCCTTCATCAGCTTAAATTAAATGTAAGTTAAATATTTCCTGCCTTTATTTTGATTTAGGCATTAGTATAACCGTATTGTCAACGGGAGGGGGGAGCGAGAGAAATCTAGATTGTATATTTTATTGCAATTTCCATAAGTTCAAGGACTTACCACGTAGGACCTATACATCCTTCCTTTGGCTTGGATGTTTTTTATTCTTCTTCTCTCTTCAATAAGCAGTAGGGGACAGGAGGGTCATTTTAAACATATTTTGAACTTACACTTTGGTGTATCTCAAGCTTACCACATTAGGGGAGCCCAGGAATTCTCCAGGGACACTAATGAGTCAAACAAAATTACCAGATTTTTTAAATATATTGGCCTAAGTCACACTGATAGAAGACATGTTGTAAGGCAAGAATGGCATAGGAAAGAGGGCTAATACTAAAATGAAAGGAAGCGCTCCTTGCCTTAATAAGGGTACAGCCACAGAATTAGTCTAAAGTGGAAACGAGGGAACCAAGGAAAAAACAAATATAACTTCAGATCTACCGATTGAGGGGTTGGAATCCACCACCTCCTGAAAGCAAGCTCACAGCAGTGTAATCGAACTGCACAGCCAATTCACTCAGTTTCTTGTGACGCGCAATACCACATGGGCTTACTCTCTCCCAAATTACACAGTTTCGATTTATACCAGTTATAACCGTATATGGATCTTCAGATCTTTAATGATACAAATAAGTAAGGACGTTATGTATTGCAATAAAAGGCATTTCCCTAGTCTGTAGTCTAACTGGTGTGGGTATAATTAACCTAGTGATGATGATGATGGTACTTTTTGCTTGAAGGGCCAGCATCTAGGTCATCAATCCCTAATGGTATGAAATGAGACGAAAGAGAATGACAATTTAAAAATTCAAAATTGTCCACAGAGCAGAATAAAAACGTGATGAAGAATTAAGGGTGGATATGAATTTAAAACAATCGGTGGATCCGACCCAGAAACTGTCATAAACGATAGTATTACTGACCAAAGGACTGCTTCTAAAGCATAATCCTGAATCGAGGATGCTTGTTGTCTAAAGGGGTCCAAAATGCTGGTCAATGGCCCGTCATAATGACACGTATCGCTAGTAAAGTAAAATCATAGTATTTGTAATGTTGTTGTACTAATAAAAAATAGTGTAGACTCATAGTGTTCCACACATTATGGTATTACTCAAAAGTATTTTACTTCGCACATGTAACGGAGACCAATGGTGTTTCTCACATTATGACACTACTTATAGGCAACGCAAACCCATATGTTCCTCACCTAGGTGTACTAATCACGGGTTCCAGTATTCCCTTGGTCTTCTTCATATAGTGAGTACTGATTACAGACAACGCAGACCACGGCGTCGCTGATATAGTGGTGCTAATCGTAGACAACGCCCAGACCCGTGGTGTTTCGCACAATGGCACCAATCACGGGTACTGGAAAACCCATACAGACTCACCTTATGTTGCTACTAATCACCAACCTATTGTGTGACCCATTGAGTTCCCCGCATGATGCTACTAATCACAATTATATTCATGGCTCTAACACTATCATCCCTTGGTCGCCCCTTATAGTCGCGTCCTATAACAGACAGAGTACATCGTGGGTGTATTCTTCATCTTCGTCCCTCACCCACACGGGGTGTATAACAAATCTATTTGGGAAGAAATACTTTTCTACTGTGTCTATATCATAAAGAAGTCATGTTGCCATAGCGATAACAATATGCAATAAAATATATGAATCCAAAGAGATAAGCATAACTTACTATATTAAATATTAGTTTATTTACATTTTAAGAGATACCGTATGTCATATTAATAATAATAATACAACAAAAGTATGCAATACAAAATAAATGAACGGTAATTTACAACATCAAGAGCCATTCCATGGACAGTGAATTACCTACAGAGCAGGGAGTGTGAATAAACAAACATAATAAACATGAGTATTTGTATTTAAAAAGGAAAACAACAAAGTCATCTCCGTACAAGCAATGGGGGTCATTGGAATGGTGAAAGGTAAAGGCTTGCACTATTCATAACTTTGCCACTTGGTGGGGTAGAGTGTTAGCTCTACATTCAGCATGAACATTGGAACTTGCTCACTGACCGCAAGTTCTTCCCGCCAAGTGACATTGAGTTGTTAATGGGTACAGAACAGGTCTTTTCATTATTGAAACTTGGTCCCAGAACTCGATCACCAGATTATCCTATTCCTCAAGACACAGAACTAGGATGGATTATTGCTGGACACTACCATCACATGTTTCTCGAAGTCAGAGGACATCAGTGGCGTGCGGTGGTTTTGAAAAGTGGGTATGCTGTCCAAGGTAGGACGTTCTAATTACCGGACGTAGGAAGTATAATTTAACGTACATCATTATACAAAGGAATATAACCAAGCTGTAACCATATAGACTTACATATGTGTAATCTCATGAAAATTGAAGGACTTCTAACCAGAGCGTACTGTATCATGTCAAATCCTTGGCTTTTCAGGAAACACAAAATAACTAGCGACATCACATCTACAGATTTTAAAAATCGATATATTTTTAAAGCTGCAATTAACTTATTGAGATGTATAGAAATAGTTTATTTATTCCCAATGACAGTGCAAAATCCGTAAAAAAAGGAAGACAAACGTGTCATTGTTGCGCTTTTGTCTAAAAATTCTTATTTTAATCAGTTTCCTACAAGAAAGTGCATAGATTAGTAGAAATCACGTCTATTTCATGTATCCCGTCACTATTCAGTTAAAAACTCTTTGATCTCTTATGTATGTATCAGAAAACTCTCTGTCCTGTTACACTTTTCACCCTTCAGCATAGAAGCCAACTTAAAATACCTCTGACACTATTGCAACAGTATCATGCATATTACATTGTACACATAGGCCTATCAAAAATGATAGTAACTTATTTGCTACGTTTTTGTGCGAAGTTCTTCTATTGTCCACTGTATGGTCTACTAATAACAAAACTCCACAAGATTTTTGGTTTCTTTGAGTCTACTTGAAGGTGAAATCTAGTCATCTCTCTTGTTTTGTGAATGTTGTGATGACATCATAAAATGTGTCTGTGCTTTTCAGTTGGTGTAGAACTTCCTTTTCTATGGACAGAACTGCCAAGCCTGAAAGCCGCTCTTGACTCTGTGTTGACCTCTGAAAAGTCCTAATCCTCTTGAGAGCTGACACTGACGCTGTTGTGCTTGGAACAGTTACTATAAGTACACCCAATTTATACACTAAAGGCAGGGCTGTATCTAATCGTTTGCTTTTCAGAGAACACTCTAACTGATGAGGGTATTGACCATAACATTCATCAAACGAATACAGCACGGTAAGTTCATTCTTCAATCGGATAAAATCAAACAAGTCTTTATAGGACAGTTTAAGATTTTCAAAAGCGGAATGAGTAAAAGTAGCTTTGTACACTTCATACTTCAGAGGATACAACAAGGAAGTAAACTGTAATTGGTTTAATGACTCAAATCTTTCGTTTAATTGTACAATAATGTTGTCAAAAATAGAGCGGTAAAAGCATTTCCTTGATATTATTGTATCTTCTTCCCGACATTGTCGTTTAGTTGGTAGAGAGTCTTCGACACCATGATAGACCAGAGTCTCGGCCCAAATTACGTCGCACTTATTCCTGTGGTTTAGTATCTCTCTTTTGATTTCCTGAACTTTCTGCGAGCAATATAGGACGTCTAAATGCTTGGATTGAAGGATATTGAAAAGGATATCAGTGAAGGTAAAAATGGTGCTAAGAATCAGTAACAAAAAGGAAGTTTCAGTGCTGGTTAGAAATTTCATGAAATCTTGTGCCGCTACTACTGTTTCATTGTCCAAGTTTGAGCTTTCATCTAAAACATTCCGAAAGAATTCAAGGAATGAAGTGCGATGTTCTTTCACTGTGTGAACAAGACGAGATGAAAAATTCCACAGTGTTGGAGCATTTCTAGGCATCCTTTTTGCGGTAAATTCTTTCAGTCCATGAGATCGTTTAGAGGACCTGTGAAAAAAATGATCCTAATCCCGTTGAGGTTTGAAAAAATATTCTACATTCTTTGATACAGGAAACTGACTGTGACAAAATCAGATTAAGCTAGTGACTGAAGCAATGGATAACTTTGGCCTTCGGAAAGAGTTCTTTCCTTGTACTTTGGTTCTTAGTCCACTTGTGTGGCCGGCCATCACAGATACTCCGTCGAACGTTTGTGCAACCAACCTGTAGTTTACGTCAAACTCAGTAACGATGTTTTTCACATGTTCAAGCAAAACCACTGGCTGTTCGATCTGCGCTAACATCAGTGAAAAAATTAACCTTTCGTGAACTTTACCACTTTTAGAATCAACGTATATCAGAGTAGTTGATAGTTGAGACAAATTCATAATGTCTGAAGTCTCGTGAAGGAGAAGGGCAACAAAAATAGCGTGTTTTATTTCTGACTTCACTTTTTCCAAAACTACATCACTGACTGCCCTTATTAAGTCATTTTGTATCCTGTTTGAAGTTCTGCGAAACACGGACAATGTTTCTAGGTATGTATTTAACGTCGCATCGTAAGTGACGAGTAAGTTCAATGCACCCCAGTTCAAAGAATCTTCACCCACAGAATGTCCTCGGAATGGTAATTCGTGAGTAGCTAAAAACACACACAACATCAATCAATCGCTTGACCACCTCTCTGTTTTTCCGAAAGGTCTCATTATATTGTACAGCGCTTGCAAGCAATTGAGCATCAAGCTGAATATCAATTCTAGATTTTCCAAACGTTCTCAGCCGTAATAGTGCAGAAATGTGTGACTGCGATTTCTCATGCTTTTGAATGGCATTGTGCAAGTTACTCAGATTATCATAACCGGTGTCAGACCAAACAGTTCGGTCTCTTGCAAAGAGTAAGCATGGCCAGCAAAACAGTTTATTAAATTTGGAACTTCCAGCAATCCATTTAAGGTCGGGCATATCAGGAGAAGGTTTTCCAGATTGAACAATTTCTAGTATCTCACATAAGCTCCTAAAACGAAACGGTTTGTCCAACAGTTGTTCAATCACACAAATAGAGTCAGCCATCGCAAATATTACGATAGTTCAAACTAATAAGAAATTACCGTATATTTCACTAAATACTTCTACGTAAGTACATAATTACGCACTCACGACACAGCACTGGCCACGTTGCATGTTAGGCCTATTATGAAAGTCATTAGGTCTTACGCCCCCACAAGCACGCCACATGGTCCATAACAACACTGGTACCTACTATTAGATAAGTTTTTCTCAAACCGTTACATTTAAGAAAAAGCTAATTTTCATTCTAAAATGAACTGGATATACGTACTGTTAAAACGTTCTTCACTGCTGTCAGTTATCACTCGCAAGAGCTGTTTCAGCAATAAGCCAAATCACAATAAATAAACGTATCATAAACCCGCACAAAGTTGCTTCACACTGCTACACCATGCGATCAAGCCGGGCAGCGTTGAGTTGTCGGCTTACCAAGCTCATTTATTGGCGCGGTTACTACGCATGCGTCACCTTGAGCTCAACGCTGGGCGAGCCAAGCGGTAAGTGTGTCGCGTACCCTCGCTAATGCAGAAATTCGTACTGCAGAATACACTTGCTGCAGCAACTGTTGTCATTAAAAAATTGTATTGCCAAATGACAAGATAAAACTAATTGTTGCACTTTACAGTTGCATTACTGCTTACTTAGCTTCTCAAGTCCAACGGGTAAGCCCGGCTTAGCCTGCATACCCACAATGCACGCTACTGGAGGACAGGTTAGACACGCAGCTACAGCAGTCATGGGAAATAGAAGAGATTACGTCCCAGTCATGACAAGAGAAGAGAGAGCAACAGAAAGGCACTTTACAGTACCACTAGGGAAGCTACAGGTAGATTTATAGTTTAGTTACCCCTCAAGCACAAACCTGGGATTCTGGGAAACTCATTCAGTCATGCCATGTCAAGAGTAGCACAACTAGAACTGCATTTTAGTAGGCAGCCCTCACTTAAGCACGAGTTCTGTAACCTTCTTCACTAGTATGAGGCCATGTGGTATATGGCTAAGGTCAGGGAATGAAGGTGGAAACTATTATCTACTACATCATCCAGTTTTTAAGCTTAGTAGCTCAACTACAAAAACGAGGGTTGTATTTGATTTACCTGCTAAAACTTCTAACAATATTTCATTTTATGATATATTAATGGCTGGAACGACAATACAAGATGATCATTACTCCATTATTCTAATATTTAGAATTCATATCTTTGCCTTCACTGCAGATATTGCTGAAATGTATCGGCAAATCATGGTTCATGCAGATGATAGGAACGCTCAGCGTATTATCTGGAGTGAATCTCCTAGGGACCCACCCGGTCATTATCGACCGACAACTGTAGCATATGGTACAGCAGCAGCAGCCTTCCTAGCTACCAGATCACAGAAGCAACTTGCTGAAGATGAAGAATCAAGGTTTCCCCAGAGACGCACAAGTTGTTCGCAGAGATTTTTATGCTGATGACCGAGTAAGCGGCTGTGAAAATATAGAGGATGCTCTTCAGTTGCAGTCGGAAACTATTAATTTACTAGAGAGTGGAGGATTTCACCTCTAGAAATGGTGTGCAAACCACCCAGTATTACTGGAAGCATTTAGGACAGTCGCCCAGGCGGCAGATGTTACCCAGTAAACAGAATAGAAATCTAAATTAAACCACGCTGTAATAATACACATGAGCTAGTATATTGCATACACATATCCCGTAAGTCAATAAGAATACACAAAGGCTAGGTCTGCAAACCGCATTAAAATTCGAGACAAGAGATGTTTAGGTTAGGTTTGGTTAGGATAGGTTCATAACGAAGAATTTTTCCAGTTCAACTGATTCTCATTGTCAGAAACTTATCACAGGAATAGAGGTAAAATTAACACTTGCCCTAATTAATTGTAAAACTCTTGCCATAAAGTCCATATCACTAAGAGTGACAACTCATCGCCTTCCTTTTTCAATACCCCGTAGCACGGTCTGAAGTGTTCTGTGAACGAGGTAACGTTGCTTTCATTTCGTATGAGTCCTTGATGACATTTCGTGCTCGTTAGACATCCTAACTGATTTCTGTACGTAAGTATTGGACGAAATAAAACCAAATTAATAAAATGCTGCGTTCACACAAGCTACGTTATCAAATACCACCTGGCATTAGGCAAACAGATTTACAATTATACCCGCAAATGTAAGACTAGTGACTGCAGTGGCAATACGTAATTCAGGCAATTCACGAGATAAATCCTGACTGTAGAGTGCCAACGTGGCAAACGTCGTATCGGAAAGTGGGGTCCCTAAACTGTATGGTGAGCGACACTGAATAGAAACCCAACAGTTAGAAAAGTAACTATAAATCACTATCTTTACATTACAGGGGAGAAAGAGTAAGGTTGCGCCCTTAGTGTACGGGCTTGCGTGCTCAGGAGTACAACAATGGTCATTTGAGTGTTGCAGCCAATGGCCAGAGATGAAAGTGAAGAAGTGAATGACAACAGGGAAACGATCCAGATTCTCTGCCTGTGTAAGTTGAAAGCTCAAGTTGAGAAGATGTCAATGTTTTCCATCAGGTTTTTCGCGAAAAGAACGCTGTTCGAAGGTTGAAAACAGCGGAAAGGGAAAATCTTATACCACTTTAGAGCCAGAGTAATGGAACCACTTAGCGACTATCGATCAAAGTGTAAAGAGAGACTTCGTGAAGACGTACGAGAAAGATTATTGAAAGAATATTGGTCTCTTGGCATCAGAGGTAAGAGAACACCACATGTTGATACTGATACGGAGATATTTACAATTGTGTCATGTGTTTCATATCTTAAGACAGATGTAGTATGAGCAAAAGTGCGCAGAGGAGAACACCACATGTTGATACAGAACAGGAGATGCTGATGAGGGGACATTTAGAATTGTGTCATGTGTTTCATATCTTAAGACAGATGTAGTATGAGTAAAGGTGCGCAGGAGAGAACACCACATATTGGTACAGAACAAGAGATCCTGATAAGGGGACATTTAGAATTGTGTCATATGTTTCATATCTTAAGACAGATGTAGTATGAGTAAAAGTGCGCAGGGGAGAACACCACATGTTGATACAGAACAGGAGATCCTGATGAGGGGACATTTAGAATTGTGTCGTATGTTTCATATCTTAAGACAGATGGGGTATGAGTAAAAGTGTGCGGAGGATGTTCTATATACACATCGGCAGTAATGAACAAAGATGCTTCCACATCTGGCATAACGCAAAAAGAAAAGGGAGGAAAATCCACAGTTCTAGGCCTCTGGCAAGCAACTCAATGCTGAAAATATCCTAGCGATATGAGCCACGACTGTTAAGTAAATAAAATATAATAAACTATGAGAATATATTCTATATTGATTCCTAAAAACTGCAACCATTTGTTTAATCATCGTCACCCGGTCGATTAGTTTAGCAGTTTGCCTTCGTCTACCACTACGAGCGCTAGTGTGAGCCAATACATTGAGTCACTTAAGCACCACTACGAGCGCTAATGTGAGTCTATGCAGAGTCTTCGTCCATATGGCCCCACATGGATGCCGACACCCCTACGGTGTACTCTACCAATGGACCCGCCTGCAGATGGGACATAGCCTGGCCAACGCTGGGCTGTTGCAGTCCCTCAGATGATCCCTTATCTCGACGACTGGCTCATCCATAGCCCCTATCTCACGGACGCTCTCATGCGCGAGATCGATGTCTATCTTACCCAGATTCTCGGCATCGCCCTCAACTATTCCAAGTCGGTGCTGCACCCGACTCCCATACTGACGTATCTTGGCGTCACCATCGACATCCCCAGCCAAGAGGTGACCATGCATCATGTCACCCAGCAGCGCGCCCTCTCCCTTGTGTGCGAGCTACTCGACCCGTCCCCACATCAACTCCAACAGGCTGCCGGCTACTTTTCTTGGCTCTGCCGGGTCATGGGGTGGCCGGTATTCCCTGCTAAACACATCCTTCCAGGCGAGTTCTTCTGGGTACGACGACTCTTCACCCCTCAGTTCCTGTCGACGCCCCGCCAGATGTCCGGTGGCTCTCTACAGCGACGCCACCCCACAAAGCGTTGCAGCAGTCTGCCCTGCAGTGAACCAGGCCTGGGCACAGGCATTCCACCAGCCTCATCGGATCAATGTGGCCGCGGTCGTGGCAGTGCATCACTTCCTACAGGACTTTTCCCACTTGTTCTTATGTATACGGACAGTTCCGTGGCCCGATACACTTTGCAGTCGGGCCGCGGACCTGCCCTCCATTCTAATGTATTTCTTCTTGATTTGTATGTACAAGTTCTCAATAAAGCAGCACAGAGAGACGTTCGGCTCTCATGGCGGCCCATCGCGTCGGCCGATAATCCTGCTGACGCTCCCTCCCGGGAAGTGCTGTCCTCAGTACACGTGAGCCTCAATTCTATATAAGGAGGCTCTCCCCGGGAGGGACGTCAGTCGGTTGTCGGTTCGGGGCGATGGGGCGTCACCTTCCCACCGCCGGGCAGCATTCGGCGCAGCCGCGCGCGTCCGGGTGACGGTGGCGAGAGGCTCCGCTGGAGACCTACAATCGGGCGTCCGACCAGAGGGTACTCCCCAAACTCGCTTAGTCGGCACGTCGATTGTGGCGTCAAGCTGGAACCTTCAAGTGCTTTATTAACATGAAAGAATACAGGAGGGCGGTCCGAAGACCTAGTACAAACAAATTATGCATGAGAATACCATTAACAAAAGAATAAGATCAAGGCTACATAGGCTGTAATGAACAAAACAATACACAGAATCACTCCACAAGTCCATGACACAACCGGTGATGGCTGATGTACGGCGTGCTGGGCGGCAGGCACTTCCCAGACGTCGTCACTAGGTTGTCCCTCCGGATGGCGCCCCACGGGCCCCGCGAGCGCCACGACCCTTGCCGCGACTGACCGCGGGTAGCCTGGTGGGGTTCTGAAACTGGAAACCGGGCGGCAAGTTGACCAGGTCATCAGCGGTGGCGTTGTCCACCTGCACAGCCATGCTCCACCCCTTGGTTAGTGCGTAGTACAGGATCGATGTCCCGGTATAGAAAAACCTGCGTTGGACGTGATCCATTTTTCAAAAAATCAAAGATTCCTGAGAGTGCTGAGCCAAGGAACGCATTACAGAAAGAATATTTCAGCTAGGATTTGAACAAGTAGGAAAACGAGTAATGACCAAGCGATTTTAGGCTCGATGTGATTTTCGAAATTTGCTTTTTTAGATTGATAGAGCTCTACAGTGCTCACATCATAACACGTTAGCCCCTCAACTGTCGGCACAATTGAGGATACTCCCTACTTTTATGGTTTTCGCAGTATGGGGACCCTACATTGACAGCTGAGAAATGTTTTCTATATTAAAGTCACCTGGTGATGCGATGTGTGGCTGAGGTTCGTTCGTTTGAATCTCACTATGTACTCCGTGTCGGTCGCACTTTATATTCTAGGGAATATCTTTCAAACATGTCACAAGTGTGGAACTCTACAAATGAAATTGAAGCTAGCCAAGGATTAAGGAGAACAAGAGATCAAAAATGAAATTTCTCTTCATCAGGTGAATCCTTCAGTTCGGCTGAAATTAGAATACACACTGAATGATGACACAAACCTGTTTGTATCGAATAAACTACAGCCAAATATGTTTACAACACTGCACTTCCTATTTCCAAGGAAAATAACAAGGATCTGTTAGTCCTTTACCGCTGATTGACACAGTCTTCGAAGCTAAAGTCCACTGCGGAAGCTGAAAATACACTTTCTGGTATAGATGAATTCACTGAATGTAAGTGTGCCCTGTCAGAAGATGTAATTGTGCAAAATACACTTGCATTCTTATGAAAAGTACGACATACTTTGTGTTGTCAAAACAGTTGTCAAGTTTGAAACTTAATTTTCTTATAATACTTCAATTATTTTACGTTATTCTCCGTTCGTTCTCTCAGTATACGGTAGACTAAGTCCCATTAATATTAAGAAGCTCAACGACATGAGGAAACTTATAGTGTATATTGGTGGTAAGATGCCAGTTTCTACCATGACGCTGTCAACAACTGTCCAATTACTGAGCAGGAAGCTCTGCGTGAAGAAGAATTCTGATCCCCTTAAAGAGAAGCTACTTGCAGTTATTGTTTTATATTCTTAACCTACGGTCAGGGACTACAATATGTTCATTACAATGGTTACAAGGTCAGTTCTCGATGAGAGAACATGAACCGTATTGAATAATGTTATGTCCTATAAGACGGAATGAATATGTTCGCTGATTTTTTTGTTAAAACTATAATATGTCCGTTGTTTAGGATCACTTCATAATTCTCTGATTTCTAAATGTTATAGGTTGATTGAAAAGCGACATTGTAACGGAAACTCAAATTAAAATCAAAACTAAAGGACAGGGATGAAAATTTCGTTTATATTTTCTGAGAAAATTCTGTTCACTTAGAAAACTGTATGCATCCAGAACACAAAATTTGATTTTTCTTACCTTCAGGGATGGGATCTGGAATCCGTATTATAGGAATAAAGGGCCTTTTACTAGTTATATGCAAATTCAAAAATTTCGTTTCTTAATTCCTTTTTGTATCTCTCCTGTTAAATGCAATATTTTGGACGTGTCCCCTTTTCCAGATGACCGACTCAGTCAGTGCCAATCGCTCAGCTTGACTTACGTCAGGAAAAAGTTGCTGTTCACCGCAAGAACGGACTCCAGACATGAGAGAACTCAGTTCTTTCTGATAACTACTAGCAGTAGAACATTGTTGTGCACCACAGAAACAGACTCCAGAGATGAGAGAACTCAGTTCTTTCTGATAACTACTAGCAGTAGAACTTTGCTGCGTACCGCAAGAACGGACTCCAGACATGAGAGAACTCAGTTCTTTCTGATAACTACTAGCAGTAGAACTTTGTTGTGTACCACAGAAACAGACTCCAGAGATGAGAGAACTCAGTTCTTTCTGATAACTACTAGCAGTAGAACTTTGTTGTGTACCACAGAAACAGACTCCAGAGATGAGAGAACTCAGTTCTTTCTGATAACTACTAGCAGTAGAACTTTGTTGTGCACCACAGAAACTGACTCCAGAGATGAGAGAACTCAGTTCTTTCTGATAACTACTAGCAGTAGAACTTTGTTGTGCACCACAGGAACTGACTCCAGAGATGAGAGAACTCAGTTCTTTCTGATAACTACTAGCAGTAGAACTTTGCTGCGTACCGCAAGAACGGACTCCAGACATGAGAGAACTCAGTTCTTTCTGATAACTACTAGCAGTAGAACTTTGTTGTGTACCACAGAAACAGACTCCAGAGATGAGAGAACTCAGTTCTTTCTGATAACTACTAGCAGTAGAACTTTGTTGTGTACCACAGAAACAGACTCCAGAGATGAGAGAACTCAGTTCTTTCTGATAACTACTAGCAGTAGAACTTTGTTGTTCACCACAGGAACTGACTCCAGAGGTGAGAGAGAGAGAACTCAGTTCTTTCTGATAACTACTAGCAGTATAACTTTGCTGTACACAACAGAAACAGACTCCAGACATGAGAGAACTCAGTTCTTTCTGATAACTACAAGCAGTAGAACTTTGTTGTTCACCACAGGAACTGACTCCAGAGGTGAGAGAGAGAGAACTCAGTTCTTTCTGATAACTACTAGCAGTAGAACTTTGCTGTTCACCACAGGAACTGACTCCAGAGGTGACAGAACTCAGTTCTTTCTGATAACTACTAGCAGTAGAACTTTGCTGTGCACCACAGAAACAGACTCCAGACATGAGAGAACTCAGTTCTTTCTGATAACTACTAGCAGTAGAACTTTGCTGTGCACCACAGGAACTGACTCCAGAGATGAGAGAACTCAGTTCTTTCTGATAACTACTAGCAGTAGAACTTTGCTGTTCACCACAGGAACTGACTCCAGAGATGAGAGAACTCAGTTCTTTCTGATAACTACTAGCAGTAGAACTTTGCTGTGCACCACAGAAACAGACTCCAGACATGAGAGAACTCAGTTCTTTCTGATAACTACTAGCAGTAGAACTTTGCTGTGCACCACAGAAACAGACTCCAGACATGAGAGAACTCAGTTCTTTCTGATAACTACTAGCAGTAGAACTTTGCTGCGTACCGCAAGAACTGACTCCAGAGGTGAGAGAACTCAGTTCTTTCTGATAACTACTAGCAGTAGAACTTTGCTGTACACAACAGAAACAGACTCCAGACATGAGAGAACTCAGTTCTTTCTGATAACTACTAGCAGTAGAACTTTGCTGTGCACCACAGAAACAGACTCCAGAGGTGAGAGAACTCAGTTCTTTCTGATAACTACTAGCAGTAGAACCACAGAAACAGACTCCAGAGGTGAGAGAACTCAGTTCTTTCTGATAACTACTAGCAGTAGAACCACAGAAACAGACTCCAGAGATGAGAGAACTCAGTTCTTTCTGATAACTACTAGCAGTAGAACTTTGTTGTGTATCACAAGAACTGACTCCAGAGATGAGAGAACTCAGTTCTTTCTGATAACTACTAGCAGTAGAACTTTGCTGTACACAACAGAAACAGACTCCAGACATGAGAGAACTCAGTTCTTTCTGATAACTACTAGCAGTAGAACTTTGCTGTGCACCACAGAAACAGACTCCAGAGGTGAGAGAACTCAGTTCTTTCTGATAACTACTAGCAGTAGAACTTTGTTGTTCACAACAGAAACAGACTCCAGAGGTGAGAGAACTCAGTTCTTTCTGATAACTACTAGCAGTAGAACTTTGCTGTGCACCACAGGAACTGTATCCAGAGGTGAGAGAACTCAGTTCTTTCTGATAACTACTAGCAGTAGAACCACAGAAACAGACTCCAGAGGTGAGAGAACTCAGTTCTTTCTGATAACTACTAGCAGTAGAACTTTGCTGTGTACCACAGGAACTGACTCCAGAGATGAGAGAACTCAGTTCTTTCTGATAACTACTAGCAGTAGAACTTTGCTGTGTACCACAGAAACAGACTTCAGAGGTGAGAGAACTCAGTTCTTTCTGATAACTACTAGCAGTAGAACTTTGCTGTACACAACAGAAACAGACTCCAGAGGTGAGAGAACTCAGTTCGTTCTGATAACTACTAGCAGTAGAACTTTGCTGTACACAACAGAACAGGCTCCAGAGGTGAGAGAACTCAGTTCGTTAGCAGTAGAACGAAGAACTCTCAGTAACGTTATCAAGTCTAGCCGTTACTAGGAACGTACAACTTACCGGAAGTTCCATGGAAAGGTAAACATCGTCGCGCTAAGAAATGAACAATGCCAATTACAACGCCTCAGTTCTCTTTGTATGAGAATCCAATTGCTTTTAGATGTTTCCTGTTTGCTGAGATACGAGTATAAATGTCCTCCATCACCAGTGAGAGAAATTTGGCTACAAGTGAACAAAACGCATGGTGCATTCCTTAGTACAGCTACGAGGAAGAACAAAATCACTTTGCGCCCATGAACTAACCTGCTACTCATTTCTGGAGCAGGCTGAGTGAACCTCTGGGTCATGTGCTGCTCCAGAAAATGAAATCAATTTTCTCACGTTTCTCGAACTCACACTCTTCCAGGAGAATCAAGGACGTGTTGGCAACCTCGGCTATGCAGACCTTGTTAAACAGAGTTCTTACTGTAAGGGTGAGTCTCAATTCTGTGAAGACAGGTGACTGGTGTAAATTCAGGATATTTCTCCCTCTCTCGGACGACTAATGAGTTACATCCAAGTGTTCACTCACATTGCAAAACTTTCCTAGTGCCCTTTGTATTGGGCATTTGGAAAGAGATCCTCTAGCGAACACCAATCCATGAGCAAGGGAGATGGAGGGAAGATATTTCGTTGATCAGTCACAGGCAGTGTGTGGGCTGAGCACAAGATTGTCAGTATCAGTCAAGTAATTGAACGATAGGAAGAGAGAGTTATGCTCATGGCAGAGCACCAGGAGATCGGGAACAGATTCTTACAGAACTGATGACAACCTTCCTCTCTTAACACCAATCAGAGGACAATGAAGCTATCGATAAAAGGAAGGGAAGACACAAACCTAATAGCGTCAGAGTCGGAAAAGATTAGGAGTTGACTAAGGAAGATCGGACAGTGAATACGAAAGTTAGGAGGCTCACAAAAATAACTAGATAGTGTGTTAGACTCAGCTACGAGTTTCGTGGTCACCAAGCGTAGAGTCAAGGAGAGGTTACGTCTTCTTTCTCCTACTTAGGATTATGTGATTCAGAGACGGACGATCTTTTCTACAGCTGTCCCTTATCAGTTCAACATGTCGCATCACTAATCAGATAACTTGGTGGTTACATAGAGTTAGGCACCCCTTTAAGCCCTTTCATACGACCGCGCTCAGAGTGATTCTGTTCAGTCTGGTTGTTTGTATACTATACTCTTGGTAAAGTCCTGGTCTCTTCTGACGCACAGTGAATCCCTCATTTTCTGTGGACATGTCTTCATTGCATTCTATTTTCTCTTTTGTTTTACCTGCGCGCTGTACCGTCCTGGTCACAATCCATACTTTGTAAGGAGCACGAACACTACATTTATGAAGAGCTCGCTTCCAAAATTGGGAAGTTATAGAATTACATGTAAAAATTACTTTATTTGTAATTTTTACTCGTAATTCACTTCTGAAATTAAAATTGTAATCGTTACATTGTAGTAATCGAGATACATCGCAACAAGAGCTTGGTAAATTTGGAGCCCCAGCACTCGTTCATTTACTCGCAGCTTGTTGAGATTTAGGTAATCGTGTACTACATTGTTCAGACGGTGGTGGTGATTATTGTTTTAAGAGGAAGTACAACTGGACAACCATCCTCTATTAACACTAAGCAGAGGGAAAATGAAGGAGATATGACATTGAAAGTTATCGGCAAAAGAATGAGTGGACTCCATTGGACTCGAGCACCTCAAAAAACCGTGGAACAGAGTCACACAAGACTCAGCTAGCGGAACCGTGGAGGAGCCTTACACATGACTGAGCTAGCGGAACCATGGAGGGGCTCACACAAGACTGAGCTAGCGGAATCGTGGAGGAGCCTCACACAAGAGCCAGCTAGCAGAATCGTGGCGGAGCCTCACACAAGACTCAACTAGCGGAACCGTGGAGGAGCCTCACACAAGAGCCAGCTAGCGGAATCGTGGAAGAGCCTCACACAAGGCTCAGCAAGAAGAACAGTGAAGCAGCCTCACACAAGACTCAACTAGCGGAACCGTGGAGGAGCCTCACACAAGAGCCAGCTAGCGGAATCGTGGAAGAGCCTCACACAAGAGCCAGCTAGCAGAATCGTGGCGGAGCCTCACACAAGACTCAGCTAGCGGAACCGTGGAGGAGCCTCACACAAGAGCCAGCTAGCGGAACAGTGAAGGAGCCTCACACAAGACTCAACTAGCGGAACAGTGGAGGAGCCTCACACAAGAGCCAGCTAGCGGAACAGTGAAGGAGCCTCACACAAGACTGAGCTAGCGGAACCGTGGAGGAGCCTCACACAAGAGCCAGCTAGCAGAATCGTGGCGGAGCCTCACACAAGACTCAACTAGCGGAACAGTGGAGGAGCCTCACACAAGACTCAACTAGCGGAACAGTGAAGGAGCCTCACACAAGACTCAACTAGCGGAACCGTGGAAGAGCCTCACACAAGACTCAACTAGCGGAACAGTGAAGGAGCCTCACACAAGACTCAACTAGCGGAACAGTGGAGGAGCCTCACACAAGACTCAACTAGCGGAACCGTGGAAGAGCCTCACACAAGACTCAACTAGCGGAACAGTGGAGGAGCTCACACAAGACTGAGGTAGCGGAACCGTGGAAGAGCCTCACACAAGAACCAGCTAGCGGAACAGTGAAGGAGCCTCACACAAGACTCAACTAGCGGAACCGCGGAAGAGCCTCACACAAGACTCAACTAGCGGAACAGTGAAGGAGCCTCACACAAGACTCAACTAGCGGAACCGTGGAAGAGCCTCACACAAGACTCAACTAGCGGAACCGTGGAAGAGCCTCACACAAGACTCAGCTAGCGGAACAGTGAAGGAGCCTCACACAAGACTCAGCTAGCGGAACTTGGGAGGAACCTCACACAAGATCCAGCTAGCGGAATCGTGGAAGAGCCTCACACAAGACCGAGCTAGCGGAACTTGGGAGGAACCTCACACAAGATCCAGCTAGCGGAATCGTGGAAGAGCCTCACACAAGAGCCAGCTAGCAGAATCGTGGCGGAGCCTCACACAAGACTCAGCTAGCGGAACCGTGGAGGAGCCTCACACAAGACTCAGCTAGCGGAACAGTGAAGGAGCCTCACACAAGACTCAGCTAGCGGAACAGTGGAGTAGCCTCACACAAGAGCCAGCTAGCGGAACTTGGGAGGTACCTCACACAAGACTCAACTAGCGGAACCGTGGATGAGCCTCACACAAGAGCCAGCTAGTGGAACCGTGGAGGTGCCTCACACAAGACTGAGCTAGCGGAACCATGGAGGGGCTCACACAAGAGCCAGCTAGCGGATTCGTGGAGGTGCCTCACACAAGACTCAGCTAGCGGAACCATGGAGGGGCTCACACAAGACTGAGCTAGCGGAACAGTGGAGAAGCCTCACACAAGACTGAGGTAGCGGAACAGTGAAGGAGCCTCACACAAGACTCAGCTAGCGGAACAGTGGAGGAGCCTCACACAAGAGGCAGTTAGCGGAACTTGGGAGGTACCTCACACAAGACTCAACTAGCGGAACCGTGGAGGAGTCTCACACAAGAGCCAGCTAGCGGAACAGTGGAGGAGCCTCACACAAGAGCCAGCTAGTGGAACCGTGGAGGTGCCTCACACAAGACTGAGCTAGTGGAACAGTGGAGGAACCTCACACAAGAGCCAGCTAGCGGAACAGTGGAGGAGCCTCACACAAGAGCCAGCTAGCGGAACAGTGGAGGAGCCTCACACAAGACTCAGCTAGCGGAACAGTGGAGGAGCCTCACACAAGACTCAGCTAGCGGAACAGTGGAGGAGCCTCACACAAGAGCCAGCTAGCGGAACAGTGGAGTATCCTCACACAAGAGCCAGCTAGCGGAACAGTGGAGGTGCCTCACACAAGACTGAGGTAGCGGAACAGTGAAGGAGCCTCACACAAGACTCAGCTAGCGGAACAGTGGAGGAGCCTCACACAAGAGGCAGTTAGCGGAACTTGGGAGGTACCTCACACAAGACTCAACTAGCGGAACCGTGGATGAGCCTCACACAAGAGCCAGCTAGTGGAACCGTGGAGGTGCCTCACACAAGACTCAGCTAGTGGAACAGTGGAGGAACCTCACACAAGACTCAACTAGCGGAACCGTGGATGAGCCTCACACAAGAGCCAGCTAGTGGAACCGTGGAGGTGCCTCACACAAGACTGAGCTAGTGGAACAGTGGAGGAACCTCACACAAGAGCCAGCTAGCGGAACAGTGGAGGTGCCTCACACAAGACTCAGCTAGCGGAACAGTGGAGTAGCCTCACACAAGACTCAGCTAGCGGAACAGTGGAGTAGCCTCACACAAGAGCCAGCTAGCGGAACAGTGGAGTAGCCTCACACAAGACTCAACTAGCGGAACCGTGGATGAGCCTCACAGAAGAGCCAGCTAGTGGAACCGTGGAGGTTCCTCACACAAGACTGAGCTAGTGGAATCGTGGAGGAACCTCACACAAGACTCAGATAGCGGAACAATGGAAGAGCGTCACACAAGGCTGAGCTAGCGGAATCGTGGAGGATCCTCACACAAGACTGAGCTAGCGGAACCATGGAGGGGCTCACACAAGACTGAGCTAGCGGAACCGTGGAGAAGCCTCACACAAGGCTGAGCTAGCGGAACCATGGAGGTACCTCACACAAGACCAAGCTAGCGGATTCGTGGAAGAGCCTCACACAAGACTCAGCTAGCGGAACCATGGAGGGGCTCACACAAGACTGAGCTAGCGGATTCGTGGAAGAGCCTCACACAAGACTCAGCTAGCGGAACCATGGAGGGGCTCACACAAGACTGAGCTAGCGGAACCGTGGAGAAGCCTCACACAGGACTGAGCTAGCAGAACCGTGGAGGTGTCTCACACTGTTACCGAGGTAACGATTTTAGCCTTCCCCATTTATGGTTTGGACTGGCAATCGCTGTAGAAATTAGTGTCACATCATGCTCATCTTTCAAACTGGTTTTCTACGACTACTTCTAAGTTACTGGGGGCCATACTCCTAACTTATTATTTCTACTTGCCTAAAACACTCCGTTCTATTTTAATTAAAGAACTGTCTGCTTGTGTTTCGCGTTATTCTGTGCCAGGTACGGACCATTGATGGGCTAATTAATATAAAAATAGGATCAAATAAGTATAAAGTGTGCACTATGGAACAGTTAAATAAACTAAAGTGATATGCGGGAGAAATGGTCACAACATTTTGTAACTTTCTATTGTAGTTTAATTTTAGAGTTATCCTTATAGTATATCGTAATTTTTAACATTAACTCTCTATTAGAACGTAATTAGTAATATAGTTTACTTTTGCTTGCCGTAGTGGTAGATTGGTGTTAGTAGCAGCAGACTTGGTTCAGTGCCTTATTTTTGTCGTGTTTATTTCCACTTGCATTATTGACACATTTCCATTATCGTATTGATCGCTGTAAATTGTTATTCCCATTCCCATTATTGTCATAATCATCTCCAACGTAACTGAGAACAACGTAAGTTACAGTCCCCCTGATGAACTTGAGACAAACGAACAGGCTCCCCTCTTCCTTGCAAACATTCCTCAAAACCTTTCATTTACTCCACCCTCCCCCACTGTCGCTGGAACCAGCTATGCAGGCAACACACATATATTGTCATCTGAGCTTTCTTGCCATTCCCAGTCGACAAGGCACATCATGAACCACCAGCTCTCTGCGTACAGTAATGCTTTAAATATTTGTAATATAAACGCTCAAAGCTTCATTGCGGAGGCGCGAATGGATGAAATAAAAGCCTCCCAGTTTCCACGCAATATTAATCACTGAATCTTGGTTAAAACCACACCACGCAATAGAAAGACTGCAGCTGGCGGGTTATACATTTCTCAGATCCGACAGATTAAGTAATCCCTCCGGGGTACTGCCGCATACTGTATGTTATGACCGGCTTACGCCTTAAAATAATATGTAGGTCTCCAGGTCCGTACGAGTGAAAACCTGAGTTCATGTTGGAAATAACTGTGAGTGAAGTAAAATGTCTTCTGGGTGTAGTATATAAACCACCGAAAGCGGGATTTTTATGCGATCTAGAGACTCAAATACAAGATTAAGTCCCTGATTACTCAAATATAATTATAACGGGCGACTTCAACATACATCTTCTTGAACCTAACTCTCCTCAGACAACCCACCTATTGACTTCTTTTAAAGCTTGCGATTTAACGTTTCTCCCTCTCAACGCTACACATCACACAGACACATCACACACTTTAATTGATCTCATTACCACTAACCAACCTGAATTAGTTCTTCATCGCGGTCAAATTAGTGCCCCAGGCATATCGCGACATGATGCTATATTTATGGCCTATTCTATTAAAAGTCCCAACTTCAAACCGAAAATAATTTCATATAGAGTTCTACGAAGAATTGATAAGAATAAACTTTTACAAGAGACAGTTGCAGTGCCATGGCATGACATATTTAAATTTAAAGACTTAAATGACAAAGTGACTCTCTTCAATCAACATATGACTGAACTGTACGATAGACATGCCCCTGAAAAAAAAGGCTCGAGTTACGCGAAAGCCAGCTCCTGGCTCTCAGATGAGATTAGAGCACTAATGGCTGAACGCGATGCTGCTTATAGACGAGTTAAGAAACATTGCACTGCTGACAATCTACTGAACTATAAGAGACTAAGAAACGCTACGACCCAACAGATTAGAAACGCTAAACTACGACACGCTCACAGTTTAATTCAAAGAAATGCTTCAACAGCTGTATTGTGGAAATCCATAAAGAGCTTTGGAATTACCAAAGGACGAGAGGACGACGAAAAAAATATACCCTTGGAAAAACTGAACGATTATTTTTCATCTAACTACACATTAAATGCAGCCCTGAAACAGATAGTTCTAGACGGGAATTATGCAAAGACGCGAACAGATAGAGAAAACTTCTACTTCCGTCCAACAAGCCACTCACAAGTCAGGTTTGCTATAAATCGGATAACATCAGCGGCAAAAGGAAATGACAGTATAGGAATAGAGACGATAAAACCGTGAAGGATGTGATATTTCCTGCACTAATTAACAAATTTAACTCTTCCCTTGTAGAGAGCACATTTCCCGAAATATGGAAAATGGGCATTATACGTCCTGTAAAAAGTAGCATCCCCTTCTGAACCATCTGACTACAGAGCCATCTGCATACTTTCTGCTTTATCCAAAGCGCTAGAGTTCATCGCTCATAGACAAATAACAGACTACATGACGACTTACAACATACTTGACCCACTACAATCTGGTTTTCGTCAAGCACACAGCACTACAACGGCACTACTGAAGGTCACAGAAGACATCCGAAAAGCTATGGACAAAGAGGAAGTGACAGTTTTAATACTCCTAGACTTGAACGAAGCTTTTGACTCTGTTGAAATTGACATTTTGCTCTCGAAATTGTATTTCCTCTATTACTCGGACAGCGCCCTCCTTTGGTTGCATTCCTACTTACAAGGCCGTTGGCAGTGTGTTACAGATAGAATAAACAAATCAATTTGGCGGTCTGTGCAGTGTGGTATGCCCCAAGGGTCGGTGTTAGGACCCCTTCCTTTTTCTATTTACATTAATGACGTCTCCCAAATCCTAACACACTGAAAATACCATATTTATGCTGATGGTGTACAAATGTACCTCCATACATCTCCAGATCTAATATTTTTGGCCGTAGACAAAATCAATCAGGATTTAACATCGTTTTCTTCTTGGTCTTTGGGATGTGGTCTTAGGTTAAACCCAGCAAAAACGCAAGCGCGCATCCTTGGATACCCTAAACTACTCGCGAAGGTCAATCGACCAGAGATTCCATCTATAAGGTTGTGTAATACTGACATACCATTCATGTCATCAGTAAAAGTCCTAGGTGTTACTTTCGATGATGACATGTCATGGAAAACGCATATTACAAACATCACCCAGAAAACATTCTCTCCATTGCACATGCTGCACGGGTATAAACACTTATTTTCCTGAAAAACTCAAAAAATACTGGTAGAAACACTGGTTTTCCCTCATTTCGACTATTGTGACGCGATTTATAGAGACACTCGGGGCATGTTATTGAGCAGATTACAACGTGGTCAAAATGCATGTGTGAGATTCGTCTGTAACCTACGGTACTATGACCACTAACTCCTTCATATAACCACCTATCTTGGCCCCGACTAGAAATCCGTCGCACTATGCCATCTCCATAAAATCCTTAATTCTTCAAAGCCATTTTACCTTACTTCATATTTCAAATACCTATCCTCTTATCATAGTCTTAACACCAGATCTGCTAATAATTCCATCATTGCTTTACCTACCCACAGAACTGCCATCTACGATAAATCATTCACAGTAATTGCCTGCCGTGAGTGGAACCCCCTTCCGGAAAGTATCAGAGGGTTAAGCGCTATTCGCACTTTCAAGGAAGCACTTTGGAGACATTTTATGCACTAGTAAGGATCATGTAAACTTGATGCTGCTACTTACAAACATTCTCTTGTTATGCATGTCCTGGTAGAGAGTCTAAAATTCTTATCCGATATGTTTTTAAAATCACGTTTTATGTACTGCCTCTTTCTTTTACATGTAGAATATTACTTTGAAGAATTTATCCTTTTATTATATCTGATTTATTTCACCTTAATTTAACCTTAATTTATTTCATCTTAATGTACTCTCACCATCCTTGTATTTTTGTTAATTTAATTTGTATGAGATCTACTTATTGTAAGTAATACAATGTAATATATGTATATTTCACTTCCTGGTTAGATGGAAGAGGAGGCCTGAGGGCCTTATATATCGGTTTTGTTACAATCTGTACCCCTTCTGAATGTTCATTCTTGTTTTCCATGGTTTCGCAAGGCTAAGTTCTTTACCATATTAGATCTTAACCAGGCATATAATAAATACCTCTGCCAGAAGAATCCAAATACATGACGGCTTTCGCCACGGATTGGAATCTGTATAAATACTGCCGCGCCCCTTCGGGATCCACACGTGTGCAGCTGTTATTGCTAGACAGCTGGAGAGGGTCTTCTCTGATATCAAATTCGAATATCTGAAACATTACCTCGATGATGTCGTCGTGTTTTCAGTGACCTCCAAAGAGCACTTAGATCACCTGACGGAATTCCTCAATCGCCTTCGGAAGGCTGGGTTGACTGTTAAATTATCTAAGGTAGCCTTTGATAATCCTTCTATGTCGTTCTCAGGCCATACTGTGTCGCCCGATGGTGTTTATATTGACCATCCCAGAACACAGGCTATTCGTGACTTCAAGCCTCCGAAGGACATAAAGGGAATCGCTAGATTCATAGGCTTGGTGATTTTTTCAGGAAATGTATTAATAACTTTGCTATTAGGGCGGCGCCCTTGAACTTACTTCGCAAGAAAGGTGTAAAATTTGAATGGGGGCCGTCGCAGCCAGCCGCTTTTGAAGACCTTAAATTAGCTCTTTGTAACGTCCCTGTACAAGCCATGCCCGATTTCTCTAAGAAATTCATTGTCCAAAGTGATGCCTGTTCATCTGCTGTGAATGCTGTCCTTTTTCAGGAAACGGAACTCGGAAGGCGGCATACCTTCTATGCGTCCAGGACCTTATCGGCTCGAGAAGTAAAGTATTCCAGCTATGAATTAGAGTCTTTGGCAGTGTTGTTTGCCCTGGAGAAGTTACGCCTTTATCTGGAACATGTCAAATTTGAATTAGAAACATACAAGCAGCCTTAAGGTGGGTTTTAGCAAGGCCTCGTAGTAACGGACGTAACGCCCGTTGGGCTATCAGGATCTCAGCTTTCCTATGTGATGTACGACACATTAGGGGATCATAAAATGTAGTTGCTGATGGACTAAGCAACATGTTTTCTAGTGATATTGAGACCAGTGAACAGGAAGTTCTTCTCTTTCTATGCCCACACCTCTTAGTATTAATGCTATTTTGACGGATGCTCCTACGCTGTTTCGTGACACTGAGATTTAACAACCAGAAGATCCCGTGCTGGATCCGATAATGGAAACCCTTTCTTCTGGGGAACATGTTGTCCCTTATTTATTGAGTAACGGGGTTTTGTGTTGTCCTTCGAGGCATGATCAGAAAATGAAGGTTGTGGTTCCAACCTTTCTTGTGCCAATGATCTTCAAATACTATCATGAGACCCCATTAGGGATCAAAGGGGAACGGGAATAAATTTATTATTATTGTATGTGTAGATGGCTTCACTAGATTTTCATGGTTGTTTCCCACTAAGCTGACTACCGCTCAATCTACTCTTTCTTGTCTTAATACTATCTTTGCTTCTTTTGGTCCCTGTCAGTATATAGTTACAGATAATGCAAAGGCTTTCACTTCTAACTTATTCCGGAAATTCTGTTTCAATCTGTCCATATCCCATGTAACAACTTCAGCTTATTACCCTCAACCATCTCTGGCTGAGGGGATCAATCGTAATTTTCGATCTGCGTTGATCGCTTTTTATCATGGAGATCATTCCAAGTGAGATACTTCTCTGAATTGGTTATGTTTTACTTTAAATTCGGCTGTTCATGAGTCCCACAAGTTCACTCCCGCCTCTCTCGTGTTTAGATTTGTTCCCAACTCGCCGCTGTCTAATCTTTGGTCACTCAATGACAGATTACCAGAGACAATAAGTCCTGATAATATCAGAGACCTATGGAAGAAGGCTGAAAGTAATCTGAAGGCTTCTCATGATTAGAGAGAGATATGATCGTGGACGTAGGCCCACCAATTTGAAGGTTGCAGATCAAGTCATGGTTAAGAATTTCGTGCCTGCAGGAAAACTTGCCCCCAGATTTCATGGGCCTTATATTTTTTGGACTTCTTAACTCCCGTCACACTTTTGGTCAGTTACTCAGCCACTGAGACGTTATTTAGAGCCCACTTTCGCAGATTAAACCGGTATAATCTTTTGTTTTGCAGTATATGCCACTAAGTCATGGCAGTAAGAAAACTGTTATCTTTCTTCGGGGTCAATTCTGTAACAACATTTTTTAAATATCAGTTTGTAAGGTATATGGAGAGGCCTTCTGCCGCTCCCATATCCACCTAACGGCAGTATCCTATGTATATACTTAATCCTATACAACCTTCCCCTCTAGTGAGGTTTATTTTATCCCGTTGCCCGCCTCTAAGCCCAAGCCTGCTAGTGACACATGCAGCCCGCCTGATCTGAAACTGCAACTTAGAAAAATATACAACTCTTGCTCCCCACAAAAACAATTTTTGTCGCCAAATAAATGACAGTTTCATCTGGCGAGGGATACCGGCGTGTGGTAACGGCCCACTCTGCTCTAGCCCACTCTCCTGCATAACGGCACACTGGAACACCATCATTTCCGGCGAGGGCTGTGGTGCGGTAACTCAATCGCCTACCCATCTTGGAGCAGTATCACTATATCTGGTCTGTGGCGACCATCACCATGGCTACCCCTCTCAACGTAGCGGGAGAGATGTATCTGAGAGTACTTGGGGATCCGGGCGACCCCACCAGGCAAATGCAGACAATTATCTTTCCTATGTGATGTACGACACATTAGGGGATCATAAAATGTAGTTGCTGATGGACTAAGCAACATGTTTTCTAGTGATATTGAAAATTATATGATTGCCGACAAAACTTGAACTGTATATCTTGTATTGGTACGGCTGAAAGAAGATTTCAAAATTGTTTTCTTAACGTAATTTCTTAAAAATGAACTTTTTCAAGAAAATTTCTGTCTGTAAAATACAACTTGGTATTTTTTCTTCTTAGAAGCAAAATGTCAAACTTTAACTGTTGGTTGATTTTCTGATATCTCCTATCTTGTATCTAAGCTACCGAGCTAGTTCTGTACCTGAAATCTTGTTCTGTTACTGAGCGACTTGTTTTGTTAAAACTTAGCATAAAAACGGCCAAAAATTAATATAAATCTAAATTTAAAGCTTTTTATTAATATTTTAATTGTCATAGGTAGACCCATTCATGCCCGCACCTCCTTTCCCCTCTGTCCGCCACGGCATCCCCGTAACAGAAATAAATTGTGAAAAAATATACTTTATCTATGATGCCCCTCACTTGTTTAAATCACTCAAAACAATCTAAAGAAGTATGATTTAAATGGAGGAGGGAAAATTTGTAGCTAGTCTCATACTGAATAATTTTATAATAAATATTCAACCATTGTTCCCAGACTAGCCCCAAAATTAATAAAACGATGTATTTCACTTCCCTCCTTTCACCAATGAGAGTGTGTGTAGCTGTTCGAACTGTGAATCATTATGTTGCTTGTGGCATAAAGGTGCATGTTCAATTTAATTCACTACCACCCTCTGCAGTTATTCGGGCTGTTTTAATTGAAATATGTGACATACTATTTGATATCTTGAATTCTTCAAAATGTAGTATCAGTTTCTAAACAGTATAGACAACACCTTTGCAGTGAATCTAATAATTTAGAAAAAATTGGTAGAAATTGAAAATATCTAAGGCAGATCATTGTGTTGAACAGAGGTGCTAATAGTAAACTCAACCCAATATGTATTCAATGTTGGGTAGATCATATCACTGCTCTTAAGATTTTGGGGTCAGAATTGATGGAGCAATGGATTTTCAATTTCTCTTCACTAGAAGACTGACACAGATTGTCTGGAAAAGTCATTTGCCATTGTCAGAAGTAAAGAGGGCAATAATATAGCTCCAGATGCATCTGATATTCACAGTGCATTAAGAACTGCTGGATAAATAACTTACTATCCCCATCACAAGATAGCAATTGTGAGGCTGAAGTTGCAGTATTCCTAACAAATACAATTATTTGAAAATGAGCTACGCTGTGAATGAAAGATTAAATATTAGTTATAAGATACCTACCTGTAATGAAAAAATTATATCATCGACTGTAATGTGCAAAATACACAGGCAAATGCAGTCAATTATATTATTGTTTGGCAATCCAAAGACTGCACACAATGAGTGTGAAAATGTTCTGATGTTCCTTGACCTTAATTCCAATGGCCCAGAAAACTTCCTCTTACTAGTGAAGAAATATGAATCAAGTAACATGCTTTTCCCCAATGATTGTTCTCACATGTTGTGTTCTAAAATGTGCAGTGATTTTCAGAATAATCGAAATTAATTCATATGTGAAATCACTCACGATGTCAAAGACAAGTTAGCGAAGACCTTAATGAATGAATATGTTAGTGTAGAAGGTATGTGTGACAGTTGTTATTCCTTGCTGGCACATAAATACTTTGCAGTCCACAATACAGCTTTTGTAAATAAAAAAATGGTTTATACACATATCAGCAGAGTGTGGCTCCATGGCTAAATGGTTAGCGTGCTGGCCTTTAGTCACAGGGGCCCTGGGTTCGATTTACGGCAGCGTCGGGAATTTTAACCATCATTCGTTAATTTCTCTGACAAAGGAGGTGGGTGTATGTGTCGTCTTCATCACCATTTCATCCTCATAACGACGCGCAGGTCGCCTACGGGAGTCAAATCAAAAGACCTGCACCTAGCGAGCCGAACTTGTCCTTGGACACTCCCGGCACTAAATGCCATACTCCATTTCTTTATCTCAGCAGAAAAAAATTCCAAATTACAGAATGTAACACATATGTAATTTCATGTTCAAGTGCACCGATATGTACATAATATATATAATTGTGGTATGTGCATGGTTTTCAGTACACATGGTTGCCTATCGTGTAGTTATATGCAAATTGTTACAGAAATTTGTCATGACTTAACTTCAATTTGTGGAAAATAGCATGTGTACCGTAGGAAAATATACTTTTGAATGTATATGGCGCATGTGAAAAAGTGGACGGTAGGCTATCACATGAAAGATCCAGTAGTTTTGGTCTAGGTGTAGCCCTAAAATTGATGTTACTTTCCATGCCTTAGGGTATTTCGTGACGAATAAAATGTTATAACCGCAGATCAAACATTTTGTACTTGAAAAGCTATCCCATAATTCGTTTAAAAATTAAAACTTAAAATCAATACAATACAATACAATACAATTTCGAGACCTCTGGCTCAGGTGTTATGTCATAGCAGCCACAAGGAGCAGTCGACTGCGAGCCGCTAGATAGTGGTAGTGGCTGCACTTTCGAGAGTGTTTCAGCTAATATCTTTATAACCTACTTGGTGTGGCCATGTAATGCGTACCGAGGGCACTTCGCATCACACCATCTGAAAACAGGCCACGTGGTCGGTCCTAGAAACACCTTCAAGAAGACATGAGGGATGTTCATCTTGTTCCAAATGATGCTCTTATAGAACCAAGTGAAGATTGGCTTACAAGAGACAGCAAACCCTGCTCAACTGCGGGACAAGCGCTAACAGGCATTACTTGCCTATGAAGTGCTCTGTAACAATCAGGATATGACAATACAGTGAACTTTACTCTGGTCCGACATCAGTACCGTTAACACGCAGTAATACGAGCTTGTGTCATGAGCACGAATATCTTACTTATAGAGTTGGCAAGTTATTGAATTACTTGTAACGACTACTTTCTTAATAACTTTTACTCGTAATTTACTTCTGCAAATAAAATTGTAATCGATACATTGTAGTAAACGATATGCATCGCATCTACAGCTTGGTAAGTTTGTAGCCCCAGCACTCGTTCATTTACTCACAGCTTGTTGATATTTAGGTAATCGTGAGACGGTGGTGGTGATTATTGTTCTAAGAGGAAGTACAACTGGAGGAGAAGTGAAGGTATCGGCAAAATAGAGGGAAGATTCCCTAGGACTCGAGCACCTCAAACCGTGGAGGAGCCTAATACCAGACTCAGCTAGCGGAACCGTGGTCACCAAACGACACTCCCAAGTTGACTGTCCTTGGTCTCCCTTAAATTCGCCTCATACTACAGGCAGGCAATACAGCCCCCACGTCGTGGAGAACTGAGCCGGAATAAACACGTGTTGAGGCACTTCCACTCTCATATTTGAATAAGTTACTCTGAAAACTCGAAAGTGACATTCTATTTTCGCTCGGGAGCTATCATTTTGAATGTCTGTTTAGTCTAACGCAGCAATGATAGCCACTTAATGTCTTTATACTAAAAGGTACAAAACAGACTAATGCATTTCCCCCTGGCATACCCACTGGAAATAAGTCAGTGATTCTCTGAAGACTCGCGTTCTGCGATGATTGTAACTTTGCTGATTACATTCAGAAATTAATTTCTGCTCGGGTAACTAATTGAGCCCAATCACTTTTTTCCCTCTTTTCCCGTCACATCTTAGTTACAGCATAACGAGAATGTTTCCACAGAGCTAATGTCCACATAAATGTCGGGAGAAAATGGGATCTAACCCCACCTCAGCAAACTTGAATATTGATTTCTGTGGTTACCAAATTCCCCACCAGGCAAACTAAGGCCAGAGTAACTTCCCTCGCTATCTCATTGTCACCGTAAGACCTGTCCACATCAAATAGTGAACCTGCCACCTGGTGACTGCCCTAAATGCAGATCAGTGGCGACAGACTGAAGGTTGCACCCTCCTGTTCCAATACCACGGTTAGTCCTAAATGCATCAAGGAATCATATGAGGCATTTCTTGTGGGAAGATTCGCAAATTATTTGTTGGAAGTAAGAGTTTAAATGTTTAGATTGAATTGCATAATATCGCATAGTGCAACTAGTGATATACTGAAGTTTCTTATGGGATCAATAGTTGCTTTGTAGCGACAGTCCTCTTATGTCATTGGCCGTTCTCCCCCTGTACATGGCTCAGTATGACAGCCGTCAGCTCCCTCCTTTCAACCTGTGTTATATTCAAACCCATACTGCCATTTCAATGAAACCACGGCATCATAACATTCAGCTAGGGTTCGATTCCAGGTACGTGGTTAAAAAGGTATATGCATCTCCAATGGGGTGCACCTGAAATTAGCTGCACTACTTCAGGGTGAGGACGCGAGTTTACTGAGCCAACGGCTTTTCAAACCAAATATTTACTGCAAAAGATATATTTATCGTCATAAGTTAATTGAGATCATTAATGATTATTTTGATAAATACCATACAATTAAACTCAGAATGTACTTTCTAATTTCAAGCCTGATTTCATACTCCGGTAAAATCGCATTTCAAGCACTGGGATAAGTGAATCATTAGTCTGCCTTATTCTCCGCTGACACAGCCACTTGCATCGACTCTCACCTTCACCCTTGTTTAAAAGGTAATTCAAATACTTCTGCAGGGCTCAATGCAGGAACTACTGAAAGCATAAATGTAGTGGTACCGGGCGAGTTGGCCGTGCGCGCAGAGGCGCGCCGCTGTGAGCTTGCATCCGGGAGAGAGTAGGTTCGAATCCCACTATCGGCAGCCCTGAAGATGGTTTTCCGTGGTTTCCCATTTTCACACCAGGCAAATGCTGGGGCTGTACCTTAATTAAGGCCACGGCCGCTTCCTTCCAACTCCTAGCCCTTTCCTATCCCATCGTCGCCATAAGACCTATCTGTGTCGGTGCGACGTAAAGCCCCTAGCAAAAAAAGTGTAGTGGTGAGGAGGGAAAACATGAAAATTATAAGATGACTGAAGTGCTTGTCACCTGTGTGATGGGAAATTTACGTACAATATTTCAAGTTTCCCATCTGTGCCACATCTGAAGGCCACCTACCTATCTGGGATCATGCTAAATATTTCATTGCCGGTGTCTTCAACGGAAACGTTTCTCGAGGTCACTTACCTGGATGATCTATGGTGCTGACTATCCACACTGTCAACAGCCTGTACAGCGGCTTCAACCACTTAATTGGACGATACTGTGCAAGTATATTACTCTACTCAACTCCCAATTAGAGAGCGGCATATGGTCAGCAGAGAGCTGCTAATTTAATCACAAGGAAGATGGTTCTGGGGCCAACACTAACTCACATTTAACAGTTTTATTACCTTGGAACAATTTATTTGCATTGGTACAAACCTTAGCACAGAATACCATTCGCTTCTAGGCAACGACACAACACAGAGTTCTTTGTTACCGGTAGGATCCCTCACTGTTGTAGCACTGAACCTCCTGAGAGGAGGAAGGGCTCCTCCTCACCTCCACGGCGCAGGTAAGGATCGTAGTGTCGATAGAGGGAGACACACTACATTACTGTTGTGTGTCCAAGTAACTTACTTGCTCAGTGAGCACTGCTCTAGGAAGCGGACCACCTCATGGTGGCTTCCCCCCTCCGTTTGGCAAGGGACAGAGATGTGCAACTATTAGCCTTAGCATTGAGACTAGTGGGGTCTAGTGTGGTGAGGTTCATCACTATATCGAGGTGACCCCACTGAGCAACTCCCCAGTAATACCTCCCTCCTCCTCCAGGTACATCACCACCTCCACTTGGCCCTCTATGGCTGACAAGGTCAGTGCAGGCACTTCTTGTCTGTGGGTACCAATGTTCACATCAATGTCACTCCTTAAAAAGGAGAGACAGTCCTCTCGACCTCGATTTTCTCCTTTCCTACCAGTGCCTCCACAACATGCAGCTGCCCCCTATCTGCAACATGGTTCAAATCGGTGCTCATCCAGTCTACACAGGGATTTCTTGCAAGAAGGAAATTCACCGAATTGATATATCCCTGATCAGAGGCCCAATGTAGAATTTGCTGAAGGATTTCTTGACCTGGTTCGTACTGGACGAGCAGTTCCCGCCACCGTGGACCTTCCTCTTTGTTCCACCACTTTCCCTGTCTCTCTGGAGAGGAAGTTTCTCTCTCATCCCGCACGCCAGCTCTCTCTTCTCAACAAACTTGTCTCCGTCCTTACAAGCTCTTTCTATTTCCTCCTCTCTCTTCTTTAATGCTCTCTCCACCTCCTCTTCTCTGTCCTTACGTGCTTTCTCCACATCCATTGCTTTCTTTTCAAATGCCACCTCCGTCAGTTCTATCACCATCTCACTGTATTTCAGCACTTCTTCCCATAAACTCGGGCTGTTCCCTGTCTCCTCATTAGTTCTCTCCAATTCTTTCCACCACTCTGGTATCTTCTTTCAGCTGCAATTACCTTATCTCCGCATGTTCCGCCAGTGATCCTCAGAGTGCCGCACAGAGTTCGCACCGAGGCTGGAACACACAATAACACCACAAATTAACAGAGAGTCCTCCTTAGAGCTGGTTTACATGGGATAAATTTTAGTGAAACAGGCCACCATAAGAATTACCTGAAGGGAAATTGATTCAGTTACGAAGTGCTGCAGACATGGCAACCCTGTTCTAATGTTCTGGAGACTTACTTCATCAGCTGAGTGGCACTGTAGTCAGGTTGCCAACAAAGAAAGAAAGAATAAATTGCACGCGAAAAGGATGCTTTAAACGTTGAATTTTTTTCTTATATAGAGTCCTCGCCTGTCATTTCGAATGCCACACGTTTTATATTAAACTACCTGTATTTCTCAATGTTGACGGTTGAATGTTTACTTCTAGTATTGTTACGACCTATCAATTATCTATTATGTGAATTTTTGCAGATTTCTTTATTGTGAGAGTAATTGATCTTCTTCACTTTTTAATTTTAGTTTCAAACTTATTATATTTTTAAATTAAAAATTCTATTATTCCGTCTTAGTTCTTTTTGGTAGAACAGTTTTTCTAGGGAATAGTTCGTCCTTTCAAATTAATAGCAACCCTCGATTCCCTATTCAAAGCAACTTAAACAAATACAATTAATTCCAGACTCAGCTTGTGGTCCTCTAGCCGCTAATACCACGCTCGGAAGCTAAAAACCCATAACACCCCTTCTTAGTCGTTTCTTACAGCAGTATTCCATCACCCTCCAACCTATGTTACATCACTCTACCGAGAGTCGCAAGTTAGGAAGGGCATCCGGTTGGGAGGATAGAACCTCGAATTAGGGTAATACGTGAAAAAAGCCCTAGCACAGCCTCCGCCGGGTTAGTGCAATAAGAGCCCATGTACACGCGTGCTTCTACTTACTTGTGTTAGGCCACTCACTTTTATCTATCCTATCCGACCTTCCACGGTTAACTCTTGTTCTTTTCCGAGCCCCCACGCTATTAGGTTTACGAGGGCTAAGGAGTGTTTAATTTTCACGCCTTTCGTAGCCTTTGTCTTTCTTTGGCTTATACCTTGCGCGGTCACTCAACTCTCCAATGAATAAAGAATATGTATTAAGTCTTACACCATCTCCCTGGTACCATGTCAAGTCCTGGGAGGTTAACGCGTGGTCAACGCAACGTTAGGCCTGCAGGGGCATCGAACGTGAAGTGTAGGTAGGGATCTTATTCCGTATTCGGGAATTCTGATAATACGCGAACTCCTGCAGGGCTAAATTCCAGCAGCACATTATTTTTAGTATTATATTGGGTATTTAGTCTGAAGATAGGTTAGGTCTTCCTGTACGATTGTACTGTACCTAAGTTGCGAACTTATAGAAAAAATGAACTTTGCATTCCATGTGTCAGCAAATACATCCAAAGCTAGTCAACTTGCACGTGCAGTTATTTCTTGCTGATATGTGCATGCTAGGCTCTCCGTATCTAGAACTTCGAATATGCTTCCCAATATACGCCCCGTATGAATAAAGCATTTGTATTACACCTTACATCATATTCCTAGTCCTATGTGTAGCCATCAGCTTCCATCAATCTCAGCATCAGAATCCCTGGATCATGTCCCATCTCGTCTATTTAGGTTGAGACTGTAACGCCCTTGTAAAGTTAAGTCTGGTGTCAAATGCATCAGTTAACCTAACACTTTTGACCATAATCACGTCAGCAGTTAGGTTTTGAGAGGTTAACGCGCGGGCGAGGCGGGGTGAGGTACTGGCCATCCTCCTCCTTTGTATCCTCCGACCCCCAGTCTGTAGTTCCAGGACACTGCCCTTGAGGCGGTAGAGGTAGGATCCCTCGCTAAGTCCGATGGAAAAACCGACCCTGGAGCGTAAACAGATAGAGAAGAAGAAGAGGAAGAAGAAAAAGAAATTAGGGAATGCATCTATAAGGCTCTGTCTATGCCTATTTACCACTGTGTCCTAGCACAGCTCTCGCCAGAGTTAGCCCTCCCTTTTAGTCACCCTTACGACTGGCAGTATACCATTGACGCAATTCTACCCCTCCACCTCACCTCATAAAAAATGAGGATCTGGGTGGAGTGACGTCATCATAGTAGCAAGAGTTGTAGTAACGACACCACGAACAAGCCGTGTCGTCTCAAAACTCACGAGTTTCAAAACTCACGAGTCTCAAAACTCACGAATTCCAGGAAGAGGATTAGTAAGAATAAGTTTCTCTACCTGGGCCAGTCTCAGAACTCACGAATTCCTGGAAGAGGATTAGTAAGAACAAGTTTATCTACCTGCGCCAGTCTCAAAACTCACGAATTCCTGGAAGAGGATTAGTAAGAACAAGTTTCTCTACCTGCGCCAGTCTCAAAACTCACGAATTCCTGGAAGACTATTAGTAAGAACAAGTTTCTCTACCTGCGCCAGTCTCAAAACTCACGAATTCCTGGAAGAGGATTCGAAAGAGTATGTTTCTCTACCTGCGCCAGTCTCAAAACTCACGAATTCCAGAAAGAGGATTAGAAAGAGTAAGTTTCTCTACCTGGGCCAGTCTCAAAACTCACGAATTCCAGGAAGAGGATTAGAAAGAGTAAGTTTCTCTACCTGGGCCAGTCTCAAAACTCACGAATTCCTGGAAGAGGATTAGAAAGAGTAAGTTTCTCTACCTGCGCCAGTCTCAAAACTCACGAATTCCTGGAAGAGGATTAGAAAGAGTAAGTTTCTCTACCTGGTCCAGTCTCAAAACTCACGAATTCCTGGAAGAGGATTAGAAAGAGTTTCTCTACCTGCGCCAGTCTCAAAACTCACGAGTTCCAAAACTCACGAATTCCTGGAAGAGGATTAGAAAGAGTAAGTTTCTCTACCTGCGCCAGTCTCAAAACTCACGAGTTTCATAACTCACGAATTCCTGGAAGAGGATTAGAAAGAGTAAGTTTCTCTACCTGCGCCATTCTCAAAACTCACGAATTCCTGGAAGAGGATTATAAAGAGTAAGTATATCTACCTGCGCTAGTCTCAAAACTCACGAGCAAGGCCAGTCCTTCTTTGAATGGTTAAATGTCCACCCTATTAGTGATGGATTAATCGAATACTTTTAATAATCAAATAACTTCCATCCGATTATTTAAATAATCGAATAAATAATCAAATAAAATAATCCAATGAGTTTCAAATATCATTCATTTATATCGCGCGGAATAATGGGATGCGACACGGATATTTTTTTCGGTTTAAATGTATCTGGTAGATAACCGATTGAAGTAAGCAAATAGATGAACGCTTACGAAAATTAGAAATACGCCTTTTTCCAAATGAATCTCCAAATGTTGAAACTAAATGAGTGAATTAACTGGCTTGGCATCTAATATCTCTAAATATAATTCCTTATTCAAACAAATGTCGCCTTCTGGCGCATTATGGAGCTAAGCCCCAGTACTAACAACTGACAATTTCTTTTAACTAGCAGTGGGAAATATACGTACTTTAATTTTATGTCGTCCAGCTGCATGCATAAATGGTTAGCATGCTGGCCTTTGGTCCAAGGGGTCATGGTGTCCTGAGTTCGGTTTCCGGTCGGGTGGGAGATTTTAACTTTCATTAGTTAATTCCTATGGCTCGGGGACTGGTGTTCGTGCCGTCTTCAGCATTAGACTTCATCTTAGGTAGGACTTCATCCTCACAGACGTGCAGGTGACCTATCCGGCGTCAACTCTAAAGACCTGCACCAGACCTCCCCGGAGGCCGTAAGTCAGTATTATAAATTTATGTGAAAGGTAAGAAACGTATTATATTAACTTCAAGACAACAGCAAAATATTTTTAAAATAATGATATTAATACACCTCGGTCTCTTTCATTCACGAACATTATTTTTCCCCTGTGTTGGGGTGGCAGAATAACATTCACAGTATCCCCTGCCTGTCGTAAGAAGCGACTAAAAAGGGCCCCCAGGGGTTCTTAAATTATTTAAGAAAAGACTAGATAAACAACTGATAGGCAATCTGCTACCAGGGTGACTGCCTTAAGTCGATGGAAAAACATGGGTTGAAGGGAGGCGTGAGTCACCGCGCACCTCATCCCTCGTGCAGTCATCGCAAGCACCTGCTGTCAGGATTCGTGAATTTTGAGACTCATTAGAATGTTTACTTTAGCTACCAGTTTGTAGTCGTCAGTTTTGATACTATTTGTTACTAATTATAGCCCGTGAGTTCTGAGACTCGTGAGTTTTGAGACGTAACCGAACAAGCTTTGACCTGTAGCTGAAGACTCCGGGTTCTCTCAAGTCAGATGTCTTGCGTCATAACACGTTGTCGCATTCCTTTACAACACCAGATTGGAAAAATACAGCTTAGCTCGCAAAGTCATTTTTTTCCGCTGACATGTACACTGTAGTCATTTACTGTAGTCAGTATACCTCCATCGTAAACATATTTCAATAAGGGTGGGGAAATGCAATTAAGCTCTTTAGTTTTTGAGTTTATGTCGACTCCACGTTCGAATCCTTAGGAGTGGCATTTACTCTGCTCACCTAGGGCTGAAGTGCCCCCTACAAGAGATGGCCAAGGAGGTTAGATAGACGACAGCTTAGCACACAACATGCCTAAACTCAGCTAGAGACCCCCGCGATTCCGCCCATGCAGACAAAACAACAGCACAGGTTATTCGACTCATACCTAAGGCAAGGGTGCCCCTGGAGGAGCTTTACTATTCTAGAACCCCACCACATCGGAATGAAGTGTCCTACAAGAGTTGGCCCAGGTGGTTGGACAGACAACATCTTAGCACACAACATGTCTAGACTGAGCTAAAGACCCCGTGTTCGCTAACACATGCTCTCTCAAGTCAGGCGCCCTTTTCAGTAGCCTCTTTCGACAGTATTCCATAAGATAACGGCATCCTATTGTCTGGAGGTTTGAGAGGACGTAACGCGTGGCTAGAGGTGGATTGCGCGTCGCGGCCATCTAGCGCAGTAGCCCCTGGGCCAGCTCCCAGGAGTTAGTCCCATACGAGCCCAGGTATATCCGCCAGCTTGCACATTAGCCCCTGTGCCAGCTCCGCCTATCTTCCCTACTCATGGCATTTGGTATTTTATGAGCCCCAGCAGAAAAGGTTTTCATATTTGTTTTCTCGCCTTTTTCACACCTTTTAATAATACTTTCCTCTCATCTTTAGATATGGTATAGTTTACACTGTACCCGCGGCTACACAACGTAAAGTGGCCTCATGTCGGGAAAAGTCGTATTTGTTGTTTCTGTATCTTTGTTGGATAGTTTTTATTCGTATATAGAGAAGTAGGTTTCCTTGCTTAGCACGTTATTTTTTGTTGTCCCCTGTAGGAACGTCTTAACGAGGCTTTGCTGTCATAAATGTCATAAAAGAATATTTAAACTACCCTATTCATAGTTCATAAAATGAACACACCCGTAAGTTTATAGTTAATTTTAGAAATAGTCCAACCTACATGATGGCAATTTTTATCCAGTTTTTTTAAGAAATATTTTAAATTCACTTTGACAGCTGTACTGAACAACAAAAATGAATTTTGCAATAGAACCGAGGGTTCTGAATTAGAGGAAAGTAACACAAAGTAGCATACAAGACATATATGCCAACTTATCAATTTCTAAAGCAATAGATATTGTAAGTGATGGGAATCCGTATGATGATGAGTTGCAAGAGGAAGATGTGCCTCAAAGTGTTCAATAGACTTCGACTCTTGTGCAGGCAGCAAACATGGCACGTAGTCTTCAGGATTTTCTTCTGGCATGAAGTGATGTGCCAGAATCTCTGTTAAATTCACGTGCAGTCGTTGCTGACTGCCTTGAATATTCGTTTGTGTCTGGGAGTGTTCAGAAGAAATTCGCAGACTTTTCCATAATATAAAGTCGAGAAGATAATGTACCGATACAGGGTAAAATTTGAGATGCTGAAAATTTCTAATTATAACATTAACACATAATTATAACACAGTTTATATAATCACAGGCAAATGTACCCGTGCTTCGCTATGATATTCAACATTGTATACGGATTTCTCCGTAAATTACTCTAAAGGCAGTTAGTAAGATTATATTAAATTGCATGTCTCTTAGCGAGTCCGAGAAAGAAAACAGGGAGGACACCATACGTTGTTTCCGATGTGAGGTAGGCATTGTGGAAATTTCCTTGATAATGGCAGGCCACATATCCTACCGCCAATCACAATCGAGTTCGGTAATTTCTACTATAATGACAAGCTCATTTGGAAACTACCATTCACAGTAGAGATGGAGAGTTTTCATTATAAAGGCAGGCCCCTTTTCCTCATGCCAGTCACAATCGAGTTGGAGGGATTTCATAATAATCGAGAAATGCAGCGCTAACGTATCAATTGGGACACGAAAATAAACCATAGGACCAAAGTTCTAGATCTCTCCAACTTGAACGGCGATTGTGCTATCTGTTTTTAATACGCCTTACCGTATAGCCACCATATACCCAGAAACGAAGGCCTGCACCGTTCGGGAAAGAAATATCAAATAAAGTCTGCGGTAAAATAAACAATACGGAAATTACAGACAAGCTATGAACATCAGGATGCGTCATTATAACCTGAAAGGTGACCACGGAGTCACATATCTATGCACCTTAGTCCTTTGGAGATTGTTCAGTTCCCCGGACGTCACACCTGTAGATGGCCACATATGGGGCATACTCAACGAATTTGTTTTCCAGTAAAGACGACTCTATCTATAAATGTACGTGAATTACAAGAGAAAACTGTCTGTTGCAACCATTATTCACAAATATGTTCGACGATCTACAGGAATCTTATGATCTATGCATGACGCATTACGCCACACTTTTCACAGACTTGCACAGCAAAGTGCATACCAGTTCGTGCCAGTGCTTCAAAAAGAACACATTACACACTGCCCACGCAAACATATTGCGCCGTTCCCGCGTCCAGGCGTGGACACAAGAGATCCTGACTAGCTCTACATTCAATTAATCCGGTAACCAAGTCTTACGGGTGTGAGTTCCGTAATGGAAAAACGTCCAGGTAATGGTAGTTCCTAACTAACGCAGAAAGACGTCTCTAACTCGTAACTAGTTAGATGTTGTTGTTTGAGTCATCAGTCCATAGACTGGTTTGATGCAGCTCTCCATGCCACCCTATCCTGTGCTAACGTTTTCATTTCTACGTAACTATTGCATCCTACATCTGCTCTAATCTGTTTGTCATATTCATACCTTGGTTTACCCCTACCGTTCTTGCCACCTACACTTCCTTCAAAAACCAACTGAACAAGTCCTGGGTGTCTTAAGATGTGTCCTATCATTCTATCTCTTCTTCTCGTCAAATTTAGCCAAATCGATCTCCTCTCACCAATTCGATTCAGTATCTCTTCATTTGTAATTCGATCTATCCATCTCACCTTCAGCATTCTTCTGTAACACCACATTTCAAAAGCTTCTATTCTCTTTCTTTCTGAGCTAGTTATCGTCCATGTTTCACTTCCATACAATGCCACGCTCCACACAAAAGTCTTCAAAAACATCTTTCTAATTCCGATATCAATGTTTGAAGTGAGCAAATTTCTTTTCTTAAGAAAGCTCTTCCTTGCTTGTGCTAGTCTGCATTTTATGTCCTCCTTACTTCTGCCATCGTTGGTTATTTTACTACCCAAGTAACAATATTCATCTACTTCCTTTAAGACTTCGTTTCCTAATCTAATATTTCCTACATCACCTGCCTTCGTTCGACTGCACTCCATTACTTTTGTTTTGGACTTATTTATTTTCATCTTGTACTCCTTACCTAAGACTTCATCCATACCATTCAGCAACTTCTCGAGATTTTCTGCAGTCTCAGATAAAATAACAATATCATCCGCAAATCTCAAGGTTTTGATTTTCTCTCCTTGGACTGTGATTCCCTTTCCAAATTTCTCTTTGATTTCCTTTACTGCCTGTTCTATGTAAACATTGAAAAGGAGAGGGGACAAACTGCAGCCTTGCCTCACTCCTTTCTGGATTGCTGCTTCTTTTTCAAAGCCCTCGATTCTTATCACTGCAGACTGATTTTTATACAGGTTGTAGATAATTCTTCGTTCTCGGTATCTGATCCCTATCATCTTCAGAATCATAAATAGCCTGGTCCAATCAACATTATCGAATGCCTTTTCTAGATCTACGAATGCCATGTACGTGGGCTTGTCCTTCTTGATTCGATCCTCTAAGATCAGACGTAAAGTCAGGATTGCTTCACGTGTTCCTACATTTCTTCTGAAGCCAAATTGATCTTCCTCCAACTCAGCTTCAACTTGTTTTTCCATTCTTCTGTAAATAATACGTGTTAAAATTTTGCAGGCATGAGATACTAAACTAATAGTGCGGTAGTTTTCACACCTGTCAGCACCGGCTTTCTTGGGAATAGGTATAACAACATTCTGCCGAAAATCGGATGGTACTTCTCCTGTCTCATACATCTTGCACACTAAATGAAATAACCTTACCATGCTGGTTTCTCCTAAGGCAGTCAGTAATTCAGAGGGAATATCATCAATTCCAGGTGCCTTGTTCCTATTTAGGTCACTCACAGCTCTGTCAAACTCTGACCTCAAAATTGGGTCTCCCATTTCATCAGCATCAACAGCCTCTTCATGTTCCAGAACGAAATTATCTACATCGTTACCTTGATACAACTGTTGGACATGCTCCTGCCATCTTTCTGCTTTGTCTTCTTTCCCTAGAAGTGGCTTTCCATCTGAGCTCTTAATATTCATGCACCTAGATTTCCTTTCTCCAAAGGTTTCCTTGATTTTCCTGTATGCAGCATCTACCTTTCCCAGGACCATAGAGCCTTCGACATCCTTGCACTTCTCCTTCAGCCATTCTTCCTTAGCTACCTTGCACTTTCTATCCACTTCATTCTTTAATCGCCTGTATTCTTTTCTGCCCTCTTCATTTCTAGCATTCTTGTATTTTCGTCGTTCATCAATCAGGTCTAGTATCTCCTGAGTTATCCACTGATTCTTAGTTGATCTTTTCTTCCTTCCTAACATTTCTTCAGCAGCCCTACTGACTTCATTTTTCATGACTCTCCACTCTTCTTCTACTGTGTTTCCTTCGGCCTTTTCATTTAGTCCTTGTGCAACATGTTCCTTGAAACAATCCATCACACTCTTTTCTTTCAACTTGTCTAGATACCATGCTCTTATTAGCTCTTAGAGAAATTGTCGTCGATTGAAATAACTACAGTCTTACCACTAATTCTTATTCTAAGAACACAGAGAAAGAATGTTTGGTTTCACTATTCCATATTTATTTTAAATATTAATTCAAACATTCAAGAAAATTATCTCCAATTTTGCCAATAAAATTTCTTGAAGTGAGTGACTCACTGTCATCCCTATAGTCTATATCCGTCAACAACATTTCAGAAAAATTACATCTTCCGAATTCATCCTAAATAAATGTCTTCTCGGATTACACTATTTCCTTTCATAAGTCCATTGATCTCAAAATCATAAATTATTAGAATAAATACTATGTAACATCTGGGAAACTTTTGAAAAGGATATGTTTTCCTTCGCATACAACTCACTTACGAAGTTGGGCGACAATAAAATAAATTAATGTGAATGCAGTTAACTGTATTTACATGTGCCGTACTGGCAAGAAAATAAACATTAAAATCAAGTATACTAAAAAATGGGATGCATCCTCTAAGAAGAAAAATAAAAATTGTATTAGTTACTATTTACAATATTTCTAGCGATACTCTCTTGAGAAAATAAAGAAACGCTTGTAGAATTGCCGAGTTAATGCTCAGTTAAGGATTGGAGTTCAAGTTGTCTGAATCAATCATTCTTGGAATAAGTATTAGATTCTGTTAGTAACCCCCTATTCCTTACACTTTAAACTGCCACATTACTTAATTTTCACTGACTGTTTGTCTGAATGCAGGTTTAAAAATTCTCAATAAAAGCTATCACAAAGTTCTTCTTCCTTTGATCTGACAAGTACTCTCTTGTATGTTTTACAGTTTAAAATATTCACTTCCGCATACTTAGTTGCCTCTTAGTTGCTCATATTTCCCTGTGTCACACACCATAAGCTAAGCTACGTCCATTGTAAGTCGTAATCACCCTTCAAGTAACGTTATTGTAAGATTTAATTCATGAACTTCAGGTAATGTGACCTTAGCTTATTGATATTAGACTACGTGCGTACAAGGTTGCAAGAAACGTCACCACACATATCATACATAGTTATCATAACACATACTACCAATGGAAAATCTACTTGATCAGATGACACAATCTCCGACTAAAATAATTCCTTTTTGAAAATCTATGTCACCAGTGATTAGCCTAGTAGGTTGAATTTTGTCCAGAATAATGTTATACACAGTGAGTTTTTCAAGATCATCCTAAATAAATCAGTGAAGGCTCAAATCTCATCTTGCGTACATATATGATTCTCTAGGTAATCCTAACATGGACAAAAACATTGCACTACACGTCTCGAGATCATATCCTGAGCTAGGTAAAATGCGTAGGATCCAGAATTATTACATGGAATTGGCGAGAATTCAGTGACACTCTCAGAAACATCATTTGCAATCACGAGATCTCACTTCGCACAACTATGACTATTTCTCTCTCGAAGAAAACAATAAATACAACCATCATAAATCATTAACAACCTTATATTATATCTATAACGCGTTAAATATTACTCACATTTCATATATAACAACTCTTTCACTTCATCATATGTAAATCACTCCCTTAACTTGCACATCAACGTGCCGTGACATTCATAAAATGCCTACTTTACTTACTACTGTCATAGTGCTAAACTTAACATGAACTTGGAGTAGTCTACTGCCTTATTCCTTCATAAAACACTTCCAATATACGATCTCGAAATGACTGACATTGATTAAATTAGGACACACAGGTATTAATGCCAACTTCACTCTTTACTCTTCACTGATAATAACTCTAGCTATCTCTCCTCACATATCACTGGAAAACATTACGATCGGAAAATCACTTGGTGACCACGCCTACAAATGGAATTGACATTTTATATGGATGAGTACCTACTTCCAATCATCTCAGCTAGACGTTTATCTACGCACTGTCTTCGCACAAAACAAACATCAACATACAATAAAAGAAATAATATACTCTTACTTACGAAAACGACTTGGATAATGGACTTAGCTTTCTCAAGATGGTCTCGGTGTTTCCTCATCTCCGGTCATCTGAGATTAGGATCTCGTCATCTGGTTCCTCCACAAGTGGTCGGGTACATCGTAGCTTCTCAACACTGATTACAGGTCATCCGGGACAGCCAACATCGTATCGCCTCATCAGGATCCAAGTAGCGTTGCCTTGCTTCTTTACCGACTCATGGTTGAAACTCGAGCGTATGAAACAGAACAATAATAAAATATTTGATTCATTGCTGACATCTTTCAATTAATATATCTCTTGTGTTGCTCAAGTGGTATAGATTTCGTTAAGGTACAGTTGATCCAACAAACTAGTTCCAAATCGACTAAGATAGATGTTCTGTATATATTCCAATTTGAAAATAAATTTCTTTCCGCTATCTTTTTATTGGCGTAAATGCACTCAACAACTGATCAGTAGGTGTCCTTCAACATTAAACAGTATCGGGAAAATTTTATTGAGGCCCTGCGCCACTCCGTGACGTAGTTCTACTGTAGTCTATTTATCTCTTCTTTTTACGTATTTAATCTCCCGCGCAGCGTTTAAATCTTGATATCAGCAGATTGGCGTGTAGTCGCGAATTATCTTTCGTTTCCAATTTATAGTATTTAGCTCCGCTGGATAATCCCTTTCAAATCTAGTCTTGCGTCTTCTTAACACATCGAAGTCAGATTATATAATAAGTGATGAGCACTTTTTTTCTTGAATAATGGTTTTAAATAATGTCCATTTGTCATTTTTTTCTGCGCCTTCTATACGCGGTTATTTCCGTAACCGACCGACGAAAAGACTTACATTTCGGCCCGTACTGACGTTAAATGCATTTTATTTGACATTTTGATCGCAGAGACTCCATCTTTGTTACTACAGCTCTTATAAAGAACTGTGAAACGGCACATTAACTTCCCCTACGTTGAAAGAAATATATGGCTTGCTGTATATTTATTATATTCGCCTTCCTTCTTATCATGGGACTTTTCACTGTTCTTGATAAGTTCTCCTTTATATCATTACTCTTTCTTCGGAATAATCTGTTCATTCATGATGTAAGTGGCTTCAATACATACTTCTTTGCTTCGTCATCACCTGAGATGGTCTGCCACTTCTCTATTCCTTGAAATATAACTTGATGTTTGAACTGTTATGGACTCCTTTACTGTTTCCATTTAAGTCGTGAATTTCGTATGCATTATTTCTGAATGAACGGTTTATCATAAATGGTCCTTCGAATAAATGCAAGAATTTCGCGAAGATTTTGTTCGTTACACTGGAGATTGCGGGTTTCTTTATTAATACAAGGTCGCCTTTCTTCAACTCAGGTTGGAATTTCTTATGCTGTACTCTCCTTAACCTTCTCTGTGCTTGTCTGTACATTCTCTCTCGAACCAGTTTGTTAATTTCGTTGATATCTAAGTTAGGTTCAGCAGGTAGGTGAATAACTGTGTCCCAAGGTCTCTCAGGTTTAATACTATGGTGAATAATTTTAGGTATTTGTCCGCTGGATTCATGTATTGTGTTATTCATGCTGTCTTCTATTATTCTAATTACCTCTAACCACCTCCAGTGTTGGTTCGGACAATAGATTCGACAGAACTTCGCTATTTCTTTCATGCATCTTTCAACAGGATTGGACGCTGGATGTCTCACCGAGCAAAGAATGTGTTTAATTCCTAACTCTCCCATGGTTTCTCTGAATTGAAGCGACGTAAATTGTGTCCCTCTGTCTGACAGTAATTTCTCAGGCTTTCCCATACTAGGTAAGGTGTTCTTGATTAGACGTTGTAATACCTGTTTTGTGTTGGCGCGTTGAATTGGTTGTAACGACACGTATTTAGAGAACACATCCATCACTACGACTATGTACTTATGTCCCTTTCTGGCAGTTGGGAGTCTGCCAAAGATATCTATAGCATATAATTCTCGAGCTTTCTGCGGTAGTATAGCTCTGGGTTCGTGTCTTACTGTACCACTGCCATGTTTGACCTTCTGGCATATGTCGCATGTTCTTACTGCATTCCTCACAGTCCTTCGAATTCCTCTCCAAGTAAATTTCTCGAGTATGACTTGGGTTACCTTTTCTACGCCACCGTGACCTGTAATCCTATGTATGTGCCAGATTACTTCCTTGTATAACATCGAAGGTAGTACTATACGTATCCTTTTATGACCTTTACCTGTTCTAGCCATTAGTATTCCTTGCTCTAAGCTGTAGATTTTCGCAATCCTCGACCTTGTTTCACTTTCACGGTTTCCGTCTTCCAATTTATCTATAATTTGTTTCAACCTTTCGTCTTGACGCTGCAAGTGTACTAGGTTCAGTAATTTCTCTAATGTTTCTTCATCTTCCGGGACCAATTCTATTTTATGAATTACTTCCTCTTTCTCCACAGGGTTACGACTTAAGGCGTCAGCAAGGATGTTTTCCTTTCCCTTACAATACTCGATTTTTATCTGGAATTGCTGCGTGAACAACATCCACCTTGTTATCCGCTCATTAGTCATTGCAGCTTTCAATCCAAACGTTAATGCCTTATGGTCTGATCTGACCGTTATTGGGTATCCGTAAATAGTTTTTCTCCATTGCTGTAAGGCGTAAATGATTGCTAACAGCTCCTGTTCTGTCGTGGTATAGTTAACCTCGTGGCTCCTCAATTTTCGGCTAGTGAATGCTAGATATATTCTTTTGGGAGGTGTTCCTTCTTCTTCTTGGTACAAACAAGCTCCGATGCCAACATTAGATGCGTCTGACTGTATTATAAATTCTTTTTCATAGTTCGGATAGCCTAATTTGATGCTTTTGGTTAACAAGGTCTTTAATTCTTGGAATGCTCTCTCTGCCTTTTCATCCCATTTCCACCTGTTGTTGATCTTTAACAAATCCTGTAAAGGTGCAGCGGTCTGGGTATATCCTTGAAAATGGTTAGAGAAAACCTGCGCCATACCAAGAAATTGTCTGACGTGCTTTATACGCTTCGGTCGGGGAAAATCGCATATGGCCTGGATCTTAACTGGGTTTGGCCGTACACCTGTACCGTCTATCATGTGACCGACGAATAGGACCTCTTCTTGACAGAATTTTGATTTTGTAAGGTTGATCTTAAATCCAGCGGCTCTTAGGTTCCGAAACAACTTTTCAAGCTTGTCACAATGTTCTGTAAATGTTTTAGTTGCCAGAATTAGATCGTCCACGTAGTAAGTTAAAAACTCCTTTATTCCGGTGATAAATTTCTGTCTAATGCTCTCACCAAAACTGCACAACTATTCCTCAAACCGAATGGGAGACGACAATAGATATATGTCTGATTATCAAACATAAATCCGGTTAACAATGGGGTTTTTCCTCCAGAACGATGTGATGGTATGAGGACGTAAAATCCATGGTTGAAAAATACCTCATGTCACGGAATTTCTGAATAATATCCTTTATCTTTGGAGTTTGATTATACTCTGGAATCAACCGACCGTTCAAAGAACGCGCGTCAAGGCACAGACGGAGTTTCCCGTTGCTTTTCACTACAATTACTAAGGGATTCAAATAAGGACTAGATGTCTTCATTATAATGAAATCGTCTTCCATTTCCTTTATGATCCTTTTCACTTCTGGGAAGTGTTTCTCCGGAATTCCATAGAGTTTGCCTTTATAGGGTGTCCAATCGTTCACTATTAGTTTATATTTAAAATTTGGAATCTGTCCTGGTTTATTCTTAAATAAATCCGAGTATTCCTGTAAGATTCCATGGAGTTTTGACTTTTCGACCGAGGAAATCTTAGCATTCGCCACTGCTTCTGCAATGTTCGGCATGTCTTCTTCCTCCTCCATAGCCATTACCTTTTCTAAGCTTTCTACAATGTTTTCATCTGCCAGAGGTATCTCTCCTTCCTCTGATTGAAAGTTTGGATGCTCTTCCGATGGTAAGTTTTCTTCTTCCGGTACCTCCTTGTTATCTATGATAATGTCGCCATTGATCTTAATCCGTTCTTGGTTTTCCCTGGTGTGTTCGTCAGATATAGGGAATCTTATTTCTTGTTTCTCCATATCGATCGTCATTCCAGTTACCGTCATGAAGTCTATTCCTAGTATAATATTATATTTAATTTTGTTCATGACGATGAATGGATGTTCAAAGTGTCTGTTTCCAATATTGATTTCCAAATATGTTTGTATATTGCATTCCACCGTTTTATCCGGAATTATACCTCTTATTTTAATTTTCGAAACTGGGATGGTTAATAATTTCATTCTTCTACTCATATCTTGGAATAATTCCTTTGAAAGCACACTGATGCTAGCCCCAGAATCAACTAGGCAACGTACCTTCAGCTCTCCAACTCTTGCTACGATAATAGGCAATTCATATTTTCTTTTCATGTGATGTACTGTCAAATCCTTTATTAGTTCTTCCGAATCGATTTCCCATGAATCAACCTGCGTTATGAAATAACTGTGAAATTTGGAATCCAATGCGTTCTTTATATTCTCAACCTCACCTTCTAATTCAAAATCGGCGGTTTTTTTGCTTGTTATCTCATTTTCTCTTCTACATTCGAATTCTCTCGAATTTGGATCGAGGATTTGTTCTTCCTGTTTCCTCTTTTTGTATCTCTGTAACTCAAGACTCTCCGCTTCCTCTACATCAGCGTTGACGTCTTGTTCTCTAATTGCTTTCTCCCACTTGACCTTCTCGTTTCGGTCCTCATTTACTTCGCGTATAGGTCTCCGATTATAAGTTTCCCTTCCTTGGTTGTCTCTCACATTTCTTTTTCCGTAACCATATCTTCCTCTGAAATTACTTCTTCCTCTGTTTTCTCTATACGGGTTCCTGTATCGCATGTTGGGTCTATATGCTCTATTTCCCATATATGCTTCTTGGTTGTAGGACCCTTTCCTGCAATAGCATTTTTCTTCATCTCTCCTTCCACTCTCCTGGTTTCCCCATTGTCTCTTCCTGTTCATTTTTCCTCTTTCTTCAGGGGTATTCCTATCGATGTTTTCCTGTGTGAGCACATTAACCGTTTCTTCACCGTAAGTATTCCTAATCATTCTTTGAGGGTGTGGTGCTGTAGTCATATCGATCTGTCTAAGTGTCGTTTCCATTTGTACTGCCGTAGTTGGGTTAGCAGTAGCCAGCAGTCGTTGTACATCTGAGGGAAATTGTCGTTGTATCGTCTTGATCGCTTCAAGTTCACTGGGTGGCGAATCAAGATCTTGAAAACGGTGAAACTGGTAAGCGAAGTAATCACTAAACCCTGTTTGACCATTAGTAGCATACTTGCGAGAATACAACTCTAGACGTAAACTCTGCTGCACTTCTGGACTCCAAAATTTTTGAAATAATAACATTAAGTTATTTATTAGACCACCTAATCAATACAAAATCGTCTTGGATGATTTACATAAATTTGTTAGTTAATAGTGGGACATGTTTCGCCTTCCCTGAAGGCATCATCAGCCATAGTCTTAACCTTAAATTAAAAATAAGCGTCTAAATAACATGTAGTAATGAAATGAATTTTAAAAAATCTTGAAGAGATTTGAAGTAAAATAACATTAAAAATAACAATGATGGTTTGAGAATACAATGTGATGAGATACAATAGTGGAAGTGTTAACAAAATTAACATAGAAGGCTGCTAAAATAAGTACAATGGATAAAACAACAGATTGTTATACAACAAGTAGTAAGATTGCATAAAAGTAAAGTTGATAGTCATGGCGGTTATAATTAGACGATGGCGAAAAATCTTATATAATCAAAGTAAAGAGGAGAGAATAAAAGTCAAAGTTAGTCGAGAGATCCAAAGTTCATCATGATCTTGAAGATAAAAGACGAAAGTCAGATGCATATGGTGAAGTTGTGGAACACGTTGAGGATATGAAGTAGGTGAATAGAAGTTGAAGAACAGTTTCAAATAGGATCACTATGGACCATCTCAAAGTTTGAAGTGATGTTCAAATGTTGTAAATTGTGAGTTTGTAGATATTCTAGTTGAAAAAGCATATAAAAGTGGAATCTGTAAATGGAAGCAAGAAGCGTAGAGTTAATTGTGTGAAAAGATATTTGAAAAATATTGAAGTAGAATCGTATGCACTTACCATTTGACGGTGACAAAAATAGCTTGTAATATTATGAGTTAGAAGAATTTGCAACCGTAGACTTCTTGCTACGTGTGTCATAACTGAAGTTTTGTGCTGGAGGGGGATCTGTTTGCGTTGACGTAACTATTGGAGGGGGGCTGCTATTGGTGGGAGGGAAGGAAGAGAGTGTATTACTGCGCGTGTTGTAACGGTGTAAGGCTATTGGAGGGAGCGATGTTCCGGTGGGCGTGGCTATGGGTTTATTGGTTGTATTTGAATTAGAGGTACTAGCGGCGGGGGGAAGGGAGGGGGGTATATTAGCTGTAGGGGAGGTGGGAACTCTAATTGATTTGAGGTTGAAGATTTTTAAGAATTTGTTGGTGAGGGAAGTTGATTCTCGTAATAAAATAAGAATCTGTTCATACAAGGGGCTTTTTTTATCAATAGTGTCATTTAGATTTTTATCTTTATTAAAATGTTGGTCGAGGAAAATAAATAAGTTTTCATATTCTGTCATGAGTTTGCTTTTATCGACTCTTTTTAGGATATGGAGGTCTTGTTCTATTGTGGTGAATTTATGCCCGGTGTCCCTCATATGGCTGGCCATTGCGGAGAATTTGTTGTGTCTTTGGGCATTGTAATGCTCGGCATATCTGGTAGAGAAGCTGCGGCCAGTTTGGCCAACATAAGAAAAATTACATGTAGAGCATTTCAATCTGTATATTCCTGATCCAGAGTAACTATTGTCTGTGATGTTGATAGAGTTGTGATTGAAGAATAAATTACGATTAGTGTTTTTTGTTGTGTAGGCTATTTTTATTTCGTGCTTCATTAATGAATTGGTTATCGGGTAAATGCTATGGTTAGTGAACGTGAATTTAGCGTATTTTGGTTTGACGGGTTTTAATGGGGTTAAATTGGTAGCTAGTTTCAGTTTGGTTTTATTGATGATTTTATCAATCATACTCGTGTTAAATCCATTGAATTTAGCTATTTCCTTGATGAATAGTAATTCTTTCTTTAAATTAGTAGAGGACATAGGGATCTTTAATGCTCTATATATTAAACTGTGATAAGTGGCTTTTTTATGTGAGTTGGGATGTAAAGAATCATTTTTTATGGTTGTTGGAGAAAAGGTGGTTTTTCTGTATATTTGGAAGTCGAATTTGTTCAATGCTCGTGTGATTTTGATATCTAAGAAGTTCAAAGAGTTATTGAACTCATCTTCTTTAGTGAATTTAATATTATTATCTAAGTTGTTGAGGAATGATAGTATGTTATTGCTGTTGTTGATTTGTTTATCAATGATAGCTATGGTATCATCAACATAGCGATGCCAAAGACAGAGTCCGTTGATGTTATTAATAATCTTACTATGTTCGAGATTATCTAAGTATATATCGGCTAGTATTCCAGACAACGGGTCTCCCATCGCTAGACCTTCTTGTTTGTAAATTTTCTTATTGAAGGTAAAATAGTTGTTGTCTAAAACGAAATTAAGTAATTTTAACCATTCATCAATTTCGATTTTACTCAATGTGCTATGTTTCAACAGATTGTTTTTTATGATGTTAATAGTATTATTGATAGGGATATTAGTATACATGTTGGTGATGTCAAAAGAACATAAAACGTGGTTTGGTTGTAGACTGAAATTATTTAGGGAATTACAAAGTTCGATCGAGTTCTTTATGGGGTTGGAGTTGTGAAATTTGAAGTGTTTTTTAGGAATTTGTGTAGGAATTGAGAGGTTTTATAGGTAGGACTATTGATACTATTAATTATAGGCCGAATGGGGACATCATTTTTATGAATTTTGGGCAGTGATCTGACTGTAGGTAATTTTGGGTTCATTACAGTTAATTTCTGATAATCTTGATCATTTAAAATGAAGTTGGAATTTTTAAGAAGGTTCTTTAAGTTACGCTGTATTTTGTTTGTTGGATCTTTGTTAATTAAGGTATAGGTATTGTCTGAAAAAAAGGTTTCAGTTTTATTGATGTAATCTTGTTTGTTCATTATTACTATGGTGTTACCCTTATCTGCTTTTGTAATTACTACGTTGTTGTTATGGATTTTGGATTTCAGGTTTAGAATTTGTTTCGAGACATTGTAGTTATTATTAGATGTTATCTCATTAATCAATGTTGGGAGTTTCCTTTTTACTTCATATCGTACGTCATTCTGTTTATCAATTGGGATTTGTTTATCGATATTAGTTTCGGTTTCAGCGATGGTAGTGATGATGTCTTCTGCCTTTTTGTGATTAGGCCAATTATGTTTGATGCCTTTATCTAATAGATTTAATTCTTGGTTAGAGAAGGTTGCATTAGATAGGTTGATTGTAGTGGGAATGTTAGTCAAATGGGAAGGGGACACTTTGTTGTTTGTATTTTGGTCAGGAGTTTTACATTTGTTTTCTTGAAGACAAAGTAATTTATGGTTTAGGGTTTTCTGTTTCTTGTCTAATACGTAAGATAGTTTGATGTCAGTGTACCTTAAAATGAGCTCCATTCAAGTGGGGGTAATTTCTGAGAGATGGTCAAATGAGTCCTATATAATTGTAAATTTAGTAAAGATTTCTTCTTGTATAATAGTTTAATTTCATTTTTCAACCATATGTTGTTTACTTTCTTTTGAGTGGCATTAGATTTTGAATAGGGATGACTTTTTCTTTGTAAAGATTTGAGAAATTTAGGTACCAACTCTAATTTCAAGCAATCTTTAAGAAACTTGATATCTCTAGAAATCTTGCCTATTTTAATTTTTAGGTTCAAGTACTTGTTAGGTTTTACTATTGCCTGGTTGGCATTGACATTACATGTAATAAATATCATTTTTGGTCCGTATTGATGATATTAGATTGAAATAATAACATTAAGTTATTTATTAGACCACCTAATCAATACAAAATCGTCTTGGATGATTTACATAAATTTGTTAGTCAATAGTGGGACATGTTTCGCCTTCCCTGAAGGCATCATCAGCCATAGTCTTAACCTTAAATTAAAAATAAGCGTCTAAATAACATGTAGTAATGAAATGAATTTTAAAAAATCTTGAAGAGATTTGAAGTAAAATAACATTAAAATAACAATGATGGTTTGAGAATACAATGTGATGAGATACAATAGTGGAAGTGTTAACAAAATTAACATAGAAGGCTGCTAAAATAAGTACAATGGATAAAACAACAGATTGTTATACAACAAGTAGTAAGATTGCATAAAAGTAAAGTTGATAGTCATGGCGGTTATAATTAGACGATGGCGAAAAATCTTATATAATCAAAGTAAAGAGGAGAGAATAAAAGTCAAAGTTAGTCGAGAGATCCAAAGTTCATCATGATCTTGAAGATAAAAGACGAAAGTCAGATGCATATGGTGAAGTTGTGGAACACGTTGAGGATATGAAGTAGGTGAATAGAAGTTGAAGAACAGTTTCAAATAGGATCACTATGGACCATCTCAAAGTTTGAAGTGATGTTCAAATGTTGTAAATTGTGAGTTTGTAGATATTCTAGTTGAAAAAGCATATAAAAGTGGAATCTGTAAATGGAAGCAAGAAGCGTAGAGTTAATTGTGTGAAAAGATATTTGAAAAATATTGAAGTAGAATCGTATGCACTTACCATTTGACGGTGACAAAAATAGCTTGTAATATTATGAGTTAGAAGAATTTGCAACCGTAGACTTCTTGCTACGTGTGTCATAACTGAAGTTTTGTGCTGGAGGGGGATCTGTTTGCGTTGACGTAACTATTGGAGGGGGGCTGCTATTGGTGGGAGGGAAGGAAGAGAGTGTATTACTGCGCGTGTTGTAACGGTGTAAGGCTATTGGAGGGAGCGATGTTCCGGTGGGCGTGGCTATGGGTTTATTGGTTGTATTTGAATTAGAGGTACTAGCGGCGGGGGGAAGGGAGGGGGGTATATTAGCTGTAGGGGAGGTGGGAACTCTAATTGATTTGAGGTTGAAGATTTTTAAGAATTTGTTGGTGAGGGAAGTTGATTCTCGTAATAAAATAAGAATCTGTTCATACAAGGGGCTTTTTTTATCAATAGTGTCATTTAGATTTTTATCTTTATTAAAATGTTGGTCGAGGAAAATAAATAAGTTTTCATATTCTGTCATGAGTTTGCTTTTATCGACTCTTTTTAGGATATGGAGGTCTTGTTCTATTGTGGTGAATTTATGCCCGGTGTCCCTCATATGGCTGGCCATTGCGGAGAATTTGTTGTGTCTTTGGGCATTGTAATGCTCGGCATATCTGGTAGAGAAGCTGCGGCCAGTTTGGCCAACATAAGAAAAATTACATGTAGAGCATTTCAATCTGTATATTCCTGATCCAGAGTAACTATTGTCTGTGATGTTGATAGAGTTGTGATTGAAGAATAAATTACGATTAGTGTTTTTTGTTGTGTAGGCTATTTTTATTTCGTGCTTCATTAATGAATTGGTTATCGGGTAAATGCTATGGTTAGTGAACGTGAATTTAGCGTATTTTGGTTTGACGGGTTTTAATGGGGTTAAATTGGTAGCTAGTTTCAGTTTGGTTTTATTGATGATTTTATCAATCATACTCGTGTTAAATCCATTGAATTTAGCTATTTCCTTGATGAATAGTAATTCTTTCTTTAAATTAGTAGAGGACATAGGGATCTTTAATGCTCTATATATTAAACTGTGATAAGTGGCTTTTTTATGTGAGTTGGGATGTAAAGAATCATTTTTTATGGTTGTTGGAGAAAAGGTGGTTTTTCTGTATATTTGGAAGTCGAATTTGTTCAATGCTCGTGTGATTTTGATATCTAAGAAGTTCAAAGAGTTATTGAACTCATCTTCTTTAGTGAATTTAATATTATTATCTAAGTTGTTGAGGAATGATAGTATGTTATTGCTGTTGTTGATTTGTTTATCAATGATAGCTATGGTATCATCAACATAGCGATGCCAAAGACAGAGTCCGTTGATGTTATTAATAATCTTACTATGTTCGAGATTATCTAAGTATATATCGGCTAGTATTCCAGACAACGGGTCTCCCATCGCTAGACCTTCTTGTTTGTAAATTTTCTTATTGAAGGTAAAATAGTTGTTGTCTAAAACGAAATTAAGTAATTTTAACCATTCATCAATTTCGATTTTACTCAATGTGCTATGTTTCAACAGATTGTTTTTTATGATGTTAATAGTATTGTTGATAGGGATATTAGTATACATGTTGGTGATGTCAAAAGAACATAAAACGTGGTTTGGTTGTAGACTGAAATTATTTAGGGAATTACAAAGTTCGATCGAGTTCTTTATGGGGTTGGAGTTGTGAAATTTGAAGTGTTTTTTAGGAATTTGTGTAGGAATTGAGAGGTTTTATAGGTAGGACTATTGATACTATTAATTATAGGCCGAATGGGGACATCATTTTTATGAATTTTGGGCAGTGATCTGACTGTAGGTAATTTTGGGTTCATTACAGTTAATTTCTGATAATCTTGATCATTTAAAATGAAGTTGGAATTTTTAAGAAGGTTCTTTAAGTTACGCTGTATTTTGTTTGTTGGATCTTTGTTAATTAAGGTATAGGTATTGTCTGAAAAAAAGGTTTCAGTTTTATTGATGTAATCTTGTTTGTTCATTATTACTATGGTGTTACCCTTATCTGCTTTTGTAATTACTACGTTGTTGTTATGGATTTTGGATTTCAGGTTTAGAATTTGTTTCGAGACATTGTAGTTATTATTAGATGTTATCTCATTAATCAATGTTGGGAGTTTCCTTTTTACTTCATATCGTACGTCATTCTGTTTATCAATTGGGATTTGTTTATCGATATTAGTTTCGGTTTCAGCGATGGTAGTGATGATGTCTTCTGCCTTTTTGTGATTAGGCCAATTATGTTTGATGCCTTTATCTAATAGATTTAATTCTTGGTTAGAGAAGGTTGCATTAGATAGGTTGATTGTAGTGGGAATGTTAGTCAAATGGGAAGGGGACACTTTGTTGTTTGTATTTTGGTCAGGAGTTTTACATTTGTTTTCTTGAAGACAAAGTAATTTATGGTTTAGGGTTTTCTGTTTCTTGTCTAATACGTAAGATAGTTTTATGTCAGTGTACCTTAAAATGAGCTCCATTCAAGTGGGGGTAATTTCTGAGAGATGGTCAAATGAGTCCTATATAATTGTAAATTTAGTAAAGATTTCTTCTTGTATAATAGTTTAATTTCATTTTTCAACCATATGTTGTTTACTTTCTTTTGAGTGGCATTAGATTTTGAATAGGGATGACTTTTTCTTTGTAAAGATTTGAGAAATTTAGGTACCAACTCTAATTTCAAGCAATCTTTAAGAAACTTGATATCTCTAGAAATCTTGCCTATTTTAATTTTTAGGTTCAAGTACTTGTTAGGTTTTACTATTGCCTGGTTGGCATTGACATTACATGTAATAAATATCATTTTTGGTCCGTATTGATGATATTAGATTGAAATAATAACATTAAGTTATTTATTAGACCACCTAATCAATACAAAATCGTCTTGGATGATTTACATAAATTTGTTAGTCAATAGTGGGACATGTTTCGCCTTCCCTGAAGGCATCATCAGCCATAGTCTTAACCTTAAATTAAAAATAAGCGTCTAAATAACATGTAGTAATGAAATGAATTTTAAAAAATCTTGAAGAGATTTGAAGTAAAATAACATTAAAATAACAATGATGGTTTGAGAATACAATGTGATGAGATACAATAGTGGAAGTGTTAACAAAATTAACATAGAAGGCTGCTAAAATAAGTACAATGGATAAAACAACAGATTGTTATACAACAAGTATAATTATAATAATTATAATTATAATTATATAATTATAAGTATAATTATAACCGCCATGACTATCAACTTTACTTTTATGCAATCTTACTACTTGTTGTATAACAATCTGTTGTTTTATCCATTGTACTTATTTTAGCAGCCTTCTATGTTAATTTCGTTAACACTTCCACTATTGTATCTCATCACATTGTATTCTCAAAACATCATTGTTATTTTTAATGTTATTTTACTTCAAATCTCTTCAAGATTTTTTAAAATTCATTTCATTACTACATGTTATTTAGACGCTTATTTTTAATTTAAGGTTAAGACTATGGCTGATGATGCCTTCAGGGAAGGCGAAACATGTCCCACTATTAACTAACAAATTTATGTAAATCATCCAAGACGATTTTGTATTGATTAGGTGGTCTAATAAATAACTTAATGTTATTATTTCAATCTAATATCATCAATACGGACCAAAAATGATATTTATTACATGTAATGTCAATGCCAACCAGGCAATAGTAAAACCTAACAAGTACTTGAACCTAAAAATTAAAATAGGCAAGATTTCTAGAGATATCAAGTTTCTTAAAGATTGCTTGAAATTAGAGTTGGTACCTAAATTTCTCAAATCTTTACAAAGAAAAAGTCATCCCTATTCAAAATCTAATGCCACTCAAAAGAAAGTAAACAACATATGGTTGAAAAATGAAATTAAACTATTATACAAGAAGAAATCTTTACTAAATTTACAATTATATAGGACTCATTTGACCATCTCTCAGAAATTTCCCCCTCTTGAATGGAGCTCATTTTTAAGGTACACTGACATCAAACTATCTTACGTATTAGACAAGAAACAGAAAACCCTAAACCATAAATTTCTTTGTCTTCAAGAAAACAAATGTAAAACTCCTGACCAAAATACAAACAACAAAGTGTCCCCTTCCCATTTGACTAACATTCCCACTACAATCAACCTATCTAATGCAACCTTCTCTAACCAAGAATTAAATCTATTAGATAAAGGCATCAAACATAATTGGCCTAATCACAAAAAGGCAGAAGACATCATCACTACCATCGCTGAAACCGAAACTAATATCGATAAACAAATCCCAATTGATAAACAGAATGACGTACGATATGAAGTAAAAAAGAAACTCCCAACTTTGATTAATGAGATAACATCTAATAATAACTACAATGTCTCGAAACAAATTCTAAACCTGAAATCAAAAATCCATAACAACAACGTAGTAATTACAAAAGCAGATAAGGGTAACACCATAGTAATAATGAACAAACAAGATTACATCAATAAAACTGAAACCTTTTTTCAGACAATACCTATACCTTAATTAACAAAGATCCAACAAACAAAATACAGCGTAACTTAAAGAACCTTCTTAAAAATTCTAACTTCATTTTTAATGATCAAGATTATCAGAAATTAACTGTAATGAACCCAAAATTACCTACAGTCAGATCACTGCCCAAAATTCATAAAAATGATGTCCCCATTCGGCCTATAATTAATAGTATCAATAGTCCTACCTATAAAACCTCTCAATTCCTACACAAATTCCCAAAAAAACACTTCAAATTTCACAACTCCAACCCCATAAAGAACTCGATCGAACTTTGTAATTCCCTAAATAATTTCAGTCTACAACCAAACCACGTTTTATGTTCTTTTGACATCACCAACATGTATACTAATATCCCTATCAACAATACTATTAACATCATAAAAAACAATCTGTTGAAACATAGCACATTGAGTAAAATCGAAATTGATGAATGGTTAAAATTACTTAATTTCGTTTTAGACAACAACTATTTTACCTTCAATAAGAAAATTTACAAACAAGAAGGTCTAGCGATGGGAGACCCGTTGTCTGGAATACTAGCCGATATATACTTAGATAATCTCGAACATAGTAAGATTATTAATAACATCAACGGACTCTGTCTTTGGCATCGCTATGTTGATGATACCATAGCTATCATTGATAAACAAATCAACAACAGCAATAACATACTATCATTCCTCAACAACTTAGATAATAATATTAAATTCACTAAAGAAGATGAGTTCAATAACTCTTTGAACTTCTTAGATATCAAAATCACACGAGCATTGAACAAATTCGACTTCCAAATATACAGAAAACCCACCTTTTCTCCAACAACCATAAAAAAATGATTCTTTACATCCCAACTCACATAAAAAAGCCACTTATCACAGTTTAATATATAGAGCATTAAAGATCCCTATGTCCTCTACTAATTTAAAGAAAGAATTACTATTCATCAAGGAAATAGCTAAATTCAATGGATTTAACACGAGTATGATTGATAAAATCATCAATAAAACCAAACTGAAACTAGCTACCAATTTAACCCCATTAAAACCCGTCAAACCAAAATACGCTAAATTCACGTTCACTAACCATAGCATTTACCCGATAACCAATTCATTAATGAAGCACGAAATAAAAATAGCCTACACAACAAAAAACACTAATCGTAATTTATTCTTCAATCACAACTCTATCAACATCACAGACAATAGTTACTCTGGATCAGGAATATACAGATTGAAATGCTCTACATGTAATTTTTCTTATGTTGGCCAAACTGGCCGCAGCTTCTCTACCAGATATGCCGAGCATTACAATGCCCAAAGACACAACAAATTCTCCGCAATGGCCAACCATATGAGGGACACCGGGCATAAATTCACCACAATAGAACAATACCTCCATATCCTAAAAAGAGTCGATAAAAGCAAACTCATGACAGAATATGAAAACTTATTTATTTTCCTCGACCAACATTTTAATAAAGATAAATATCTAAATGACACTATTGATAAAAAAGCCCCTTGTATGAACAGATTCTTATTTTATTACGAGAATCAACTTCCCTCACCAACAAATTCTTAAAAATCTTCAACCTCAAATCAATTAGAGTTCCCACCTCCCCTACAGCTAATATACCCCCCTCCCTTCCCCCCGCCGCTAGTACCTCTAATTCAAATACAACCAATAAACCCATAGCCACGCCCACCGGAACATCGCTCCCTCCAATAGCCTTACACCGTTACAACACGCGCAGTAATACACTCTCTTCCTTCCCTCCCACCAATAGCAGCCCCCCTCCAATAGTTACGTCAACGCAAACAGATCCCCCTCCAGCACAAAACTTCAGTTATGACACACGTAGCAAGAAGTCTACGGTTGCAAATTCTTCTAACTCATAATATTACAAGCTATCTTTGTCACCGTCAAATGGTAAGTGCATACGATTCTACTTCAATATTTTTCAAATATCTTTTCACACAATTAACTCTACGCTTCTTGCTTCCATTTACAGATTCCACTTTTATATGCTTTTTCAACTAGAATATCTACAAACTCACAATTTACAACATTTGAACATCACTTCAAATTTTGAGATGGTCCATAGTGATCCTATTTGAAACTGTTCTTCAACTTCTATTCACCTACTTCATATCCTCAACGTGTTCCACAACTTCACCATATGCATCTGACTTTCGTCTTTTATCTTCAAGATCATGATGAACTTTGGATCTCTCGACTAACTTTGACTTTTATTCTCTCCTCTTTACTTTGATTATATAAGATTTTTCGCCATCGTCTAATTATAACCGCCATGACTATCAACTTTACTTTTATGCAATCTTACTACTTGTTGTATAACAATCTGTTGTTTTATCCATTGTACTTATTTTAGCAGCCTTCTATGTTAATTTTGTTAACACTTCCACTATTGTATCTCATCACATTGTATTCTCAAACCATCATTGTTATTTTTAATGTTATTTTACTTCAAATCTCTTCAAGATTTTTTAAAATTCATTTCATTACTACATGTTATTTAGACGCTTATTTTTAATTTAAGGTTAAGACTATGGCTGATGATGCCTTCAGGGAAGGCGAAACATGTCCCACTATTAACTAACAAATTTATGTAAATCATCCAAGACGATTTTGTATTGATTAAGTGGTCTAATAAATAACTTAATGTTATTATTTCAATCTAATATCATCAATACGGACCAAAATGATATTTATTACATGTAATCCAAAATTTTTGTAAGAACGCCGTTTTAAAGTCGCTATACTCATGGAAAGTATACTTAAATGCTTGGAACCATAAGCTTGGATTAGCATCTAAATGCTTTTCCACTATTTTCAATTTCTTCTCCTCAGCGATGCCATGTTCCTTAAAGTAATCCTCCATTTCCCTAAGGAAACGTTTTGGGCGAAATACTGGTTGAATTATTAAAGTGCTTCGTTCTATCATCGAAAGTTTTTATGACGTTAATAATCGTAGGATAACCACTGCTTCCGTTATCTACATTTGTCTCCCCCATACTGTGGTTAGAACGTGTGACTGGTATGGGTGTCACTTCTCTTTCATTTATTTGAAACTCAACTCCTCTGTTCCGCTCGCTACCAGACATCATAACAGTCTTTCCTGGTCCTTCCTCCCGAATTTCTCGTAACTGAGCTTGCATTTGTCTAAGCCCTTCTTCAGATTTCGATATTCTTTGGTTTAACTCATCCTTATGTTGTTCTATTTCGTCCCTTATCTCCGTTATTCTGCTCCCAATTTGGTTTGCAGCCTGGTCGTACTTCTTTTCCAGACTTGTACTCGTGGTTTGCACGTCCTCACCTAGTTTTCCTATACTTTCCTCACATAATCTCCACTTTTCTTGGAAATCTAGGCTTAACTTTTCCATGTTGTCTGATAAATCCTTTATTACATTCTCCTTTAAAGACTGGAGATAGTTATTGTCCCCTGTCATTTCTTTCCTAATTTCGTTTATTTCTTCTCGTATCTCTCGGTTCTTCTCCTCTATACTTCCACTAATTTCAGCTTTCCATTCATCTATATTGTTCTTGATCTCTTCTTTCATCTCCTCCATCATTATCTTATGTCTTTCTTCTTGTTCCCTAGTCACTTCTTCCATCTTCTCCTGATATTTATTCATTTCTTCCCTTTGTTCTTGCTGACCTCTCCTTATTTCCTCCATCATTTCTCTATGTTTTACTTCCTGTATCTCCCCCATTTTTCTCTCCAAATCTTCCATGAATCTCTGATAACGTTCCTCTTGTTCTTGCTTCTCTCTCTTCCTCTCTTCTTCCTGCCTCTTCTCCTTCTCCTCTCGTTCTTGTCTCTCTTTATTCTTCTCTTCTTCCTGCCTCTTCTCCTTCTCCTCTCGTTCTCGTCTCTCTTTATTCTTCTCTTCTTCCTGCTTCTTAGCCATTTCTTCCACCTGTTTCTTATTCATTTCTTCCATCATCTTCTTCAACGTCTCTTCCTGCTTTCTCATTTCTTCCTGCCTCTCTTTCTTAGCTTCCTCGTCGCGTCTTCTAGCTTCTTCATCACGCTTTCTGTTCTCTTCCAACCTCTCCTTTCTAGCTTCTTCATCACGCTTTCTAGCTTCTTCATCGCGCTTTCTGTTCTCTTCTAATCTCTCCTTTTTAGCTTCTTCCATCATTTCTTTTATAGCCTGCAACAATCCCCGTTGCTCTTCTTTCTGTCTACTTTCTTTCTCTTCCTGTTCTTTTTGATATTTCTCTTGTTTCTCTTCTTGGCCTTTCCGATACTGTTCTTGTTCTTCTCGTTGCTCCCTTTGATACTCCTCAAATTGAGCTTTCAAATGGCTTAACGTCGTCATATCGATATTCAATTAGTATTCTAAATTCTAAAAATCCTGATAAACTTTATATTTTCCCTAAGTTCTCCACAACCCAAGTTCTCCAGCAATGCCTCTCCCACTACTTCAACCAACAATATATATTCAGCAAATAAACAGGCAGGCTTCACTACTTGGATCTGACTCAGCTAACGATGTTGACCCAATCACACTAGGAAATATGAGGAACTTGTTCATGTACTTATGACTCCAATTCTTAACTGAAAATAACTCAAATAACCTCTTACAATCTATCTCTTATATCTAAGTTACATCTAAATAAATTAACATATCAGCGGTAATCTATCCTTCTCTCCTAGTTCTGACTGCCATCAGCCATTTTCTGCTATTCTCTTCAGAGCAATCATCCATTTCTTCTTTCTCCTATTCCATTATCTATACTGGGCATCTACTCGTTCTCACAGTCTAATATCTTGCTGTGTCCACTTCGATCCCATAAAATAATAATGCATAACAGTCCAGTAAAGAAATTACCGTACGACATCTCCATCTCCATGCAATCATCTTGCTGTTACAATCAATAACTCCTCATCCATTAATTCCTAAAGTATCTCCTTTATCTTACCCACTTCTTTTGAGTAAATTCTCCCATTTTACTCGAATATTGCACCAAAGATCCGTCATTCGACTATCATCTCTGTCATCTTCTTAACAGGTTTCCCGATGTTTTCCTCATTCTTACTGTTACATATGGGAATCAACCTCTTCACAGTTCTGTGTCGAATTCTTTCTCTTGGAATTCCCACGACGACTTTCTCTTGAATTTCCACTTGCACGAGTATCCCAAAAATTCTACCTGGTTTACGACCAACAGTTCCCGTGGCGTTTTCTCCATTCGCATCACGTTGAGGCGCCATTTTCTACTTGCGCCGTTCCCGCGTCCAGGCGTGGACACAAGAGATCCTGACTAGCTCTACATTCAATTAATCCGGTAACCAAGTCTTACGGGTGTGAGTTCCGTAATAGAAAAACGTCCACGTAATGGTAGTTCCTAACTAACGCAGAAAGACGTCTCTAACTCGTAACTAGTTAGATACCATGCTCTTATTAGCTCTTAGAGAAATTGTCGTCGATTGAAACAACTACAGTCTTACCACTAATTCTTATTCTAAGAACACAGAGAAAGAATGTTTGGTTTCACTATTCCATATTTATTTTAAATATTAATTCAAACATTCAAGAAAATTATCTCCAATTTTGCCAATAAAATTTCTTGAAGTGAGTGACTCACTGTCATCCCTATAGTCTATATCCGTCAACAACATTTCAGAAAAATTACATCTTCCGAATTCATCCTAAATAAATGTCTTCTCGGATTACACTATTTCCTTTCATAAGTCCATTGATCTCAAAATCATAAATTATTAGAATAAATACTATGTAACATCTGGGAAACTTTTGAAAAGGATATGTTTTCCTTCGCATACAACTCACTTACGAAGTTGGGCGACAATAAAATAAATTAATGTGAATGCAGTTAACTGTATTTACATGTGCCGTACTGGCAAGAAAATAAACATTAAAATCAAGTATACTAAGAAAATGGGATGCATCCTCTAAGAAGAAAAATAAAAATTGTATTAGTTACTATTTACAATATTTCTAGCGATACTCTCTTGAGAAAATAAAGAAACGCTTGTAGAATTGCCGAGTTAATGCTCAGTTAAGGATTGGAGTTCAAGTTGTCTGAATCAATCATTCTTGGAATAAGTATTAGATTCTGTTAGTTACCCCCTATTCCTTACACTTTAAACTGCCACATTACTTAATTTTCACTGACTGTTTGTCTGAATGCAGGTTTAAAAATTCTCAATAAAAGCTATCACAAAGTTCTTCTTCCTTTGATCTGACAAGTACTCTCTTGTATGTTTTACAGTTTAAAATATTCACTTCCGCATACTTAGTTGCCTCTTAGTTGCTCATATTTCCCTGTGTCACACACCATAAGCTAAGCTACGTCCATTGTAAGTCGTAATCACCCTTCAAGTAACGTTATTGTAAGATTTAATTCATGAACTTAAGGTAATGTGACCTTAGCTTATTGATATTAGACTACGTGCGTATAAGGTTGCAAGACGCGTCACCACACATATCATACATAGTTATCATAACACATACTACCAATGGAAAATCTACTTGATCAGATGACACAATCTCCGACTAAAATAATTCCTTTTTGAAAATCTATGTCACCAGTGATTAGCCTAGTAGGTTGAATTTTGTCCAGAATAATGTTGTACACAGTGAGTTTTTCAAGATCATCCTAAATAAATCAGTGAAGGCTCAAATCTCATCTTGCGTACATATATGATTCTCTAGGTAATCCTAACATGGACAAAAACATTGCACTACACGTCTCGAGATCATATCCTGAGCTAGGTAAAATGCGTAGGATCCAGAATTATTACATGGAATTGGCGAGAATTCAGTGACACTCTCAGAAACATCATTTGCAATCACGAGATCTCACTTCGCACAACTATGACTATTTCTCTCTCGAAGAAAACAATAAATACAACCATCATAAATCATTAACAACCTTATATTATATCTATAACGCGTTAAATATTACTCACATTTCATATATAACAACTCTTTCACTTCATCATATGTAAATCACTCCCTTAACTTGCACATCAACGTGCCGTGACATTCATAAAATGCCTACTTTACTTACTACTGTCATAGTGCTAAACTTAACATGAACTTGGAGTAGTCTACTGCCTTATTCCTTCATAAAACACTTCCAATATACGATCTCGAAATGACTGACATTGATTAAATTAGGACACACAGGTATTAATGCCAACTTCACTCTTTACTCTTCACTGATAATAACTCTAGCTATCTCTCCTCACATATCACTGGAAAACATTACGATCGGAAAATCACTTGGTGACCACGCCTACAAATGGAATTGACATTTCATATGGATGAGTACCTACTTCCAATCATCTCAGCTAGACGTTTATCTACGCACTGTCTTCGCACAAAACAAACATCAACATACAATAAAAGAAATAATATACTCTTACTTACGAAAACGACTTGGATAATGGACTTAGCTTTGCTCAAGATGGTCTCGGTGTTTCCTCATCTCCGGTCATCTGAGATTAGGATCTCGTCATCTGGTTCCTCCACAAGTGGTCGGGTACATCATAGCTTCTCAACACTGATTACAGGTCATCCGGGACAGCCAACATCGTATCGCCTCATCAGGATCCAAGTAGCGTTGCCTTGCTTCTTTACCGACTCATGGTTGAAACTCGAGCGTATGAAACAGAACAATAATAAAATATTTGATTCATTGCTGACATCTTTCAATTAATATATCTCTTGTGTTGCTCAAGTGGTATAGATTTCGTTAAGGTACAGTTGATCCAACAAACTAGTTCCAAATCGACTAAGATAGATGTTCTGTATATATTCCAATTTGAAAATAAATTTCTTTCCGCTATCTTTTTATTGGCGTAAATGCACTCAACAACTGATCAGTAGGTGTCCTTCAACATTAAACAGTATCGGGAAAATTTTATTGAGGCCCTGCGCCACTCCGTGACGTAGTTCTACTGTAGTCTATTTATCTCTTCTTTTTACGTATTTAATCTCCCGCGCAGCGTTTAAATCTTGATATCAGCAGATTGGCGTGTAGTCGCGAATTATCTTTCGTTTCCAATTTATAGTATTTAGCTCCGCTGGATAATCCCTTTCAAATCTAGTCTTGCGTCTTCTTAACACATCGAAGTCAGATTATATAATAAGTGATGAGCACTTTTTTTCTTGAATAATGGTTTTAAATAATGTCCATTTGTCATTTTTTCTGCGCCTTCTATACGCGGTTATTTCCGTAACCGACCGACGAAAAGACTTACATTTCGGCCCGTACTGACGTTAAATGCATTTTATTTGACATTTTGATCGCAGAGACTCCATCTTTGTTACTACAGCTCTTATAAAGAACTGTGAAACGGCACAATATGAGGAAACGGAATAACCGAAGGAGACATCGGCCATTCATCCAACGAACATTTACGGGCGTTTTTACAATTCTCTACATGTCTTTAGTGGGAAGCTCCCATAGCCAGGGTCTCAGCTCCATTTTGCTAATTATCATGCTTCTCAGTGTTGCTGTTAATCTTCATACAGCAACAGCGATTGCACTCAGACCGGCTACTCCATGCCAGGGAAAGGCTGAGCATTGTAAGCTTCAATTTGTACCAATGAAATCATGTGATTCCTACGGGAGAATTTGAGGTATGTAGAGACAATTGCTCATGGATATCTGTGCTCCCTCTGTTTTACCATGTAAGCTGTCTAGCATATGGCAAATATTTCCAGGTATTGGGGAGACTCACTTCACTTCACAACAAGCCTAATTTCTTATTAACCCGTATACTGGGGAGCGCGACTTAAGTCGCTCGACGAAATAACCAGCCAGGTGGAGAGAGCGACTTCAGTCGCCCGCTGCTATTTAATTTTTTTCCTCGACTCTCAGCTTAGCCAGAGTTATGAAATTCAGTCCTCGTTATCTGCATACCCCTGTCATCAAGTGGTATTTTTAGTAAGTACTTCCGCTTAACAGAAACAGATCAGAGAGAGCTGTATATCATTCAACATAATTCGCTTCCGTGCAAAAGCGCGCTATGTGTTCGCCTCGCACGGGAACTAGGCTAATTAGCTGCGTCCTTGCTATGTGCTTACTCGAATACTTTAGGCTGATTCTCCACGAGCAGGTAAAACGCCGCTGTTCGCCCGCCTGACCGCTCAAACTTTTAGCCTATTCTACACGAGCGGTTGAACTGACGCCTGTAAACAGCGCCAAAATACGCCGGTGACACGCGCAGCCATTCTCCACCAGCGATAAACCTGCCATACTATAATGATGGATGTCGTACGAATAGGTTGTGTTGTCGGAGCTGTTCAACTACAGTTATTAGCAATATTAAAAAAAGAACCTGGTAAGAAAAGACGTTGGTGGACTCACCCTGCGTTATCGAATCGGCTCACCACTGGACACTTAGTAGTAGTAGGCTCACTTAGTAGTAGTAGTAGCATGACCTGGTCTAGGATTACAATTTGCTGGGGCTGTACTTTAATTAAGGCCACGGACGCTTCCTTCCCACTCCTAGCCCTTTCCTGTCTCATCGTCGCCATAAGACCTATCTGTGTCGGTGCGACGTAAAGCAACTTGCAAAACAAAAACAAAAGCAAAGAATTACAGTTTAGGCCTACTCCAAATTATAGAACCACAATTCACTGAATAATTCAAAATTCAACCCTGAAGAGAGCCGTTTCGTAAGGAAAGCTTCTTCTGCTTCACTTTTATTAAATCTATATTCATTTTATTTCAAATTGGCAGTGAAGAGGGGCTTTCTCCTCTGGCTTTGAGGAAGAATTTGCCTCCAAGTCAGATAGTTTCTTCCCCCGCCAGTGTAGTGAATTGAGATTTTCCGATTCATCGTGTAGTAAAAGGGCATAGTTTTTGCCCTGGAACTCTCCACTATTCGACCCTCCCCCATCCCCGCCGAAAAAACGACGAAGAGTGTTCACGGATCACGGCTGTCTGCGGCTTGGTCATTCAGGCTCTGAAAATTTGGATTGTTTGATCGGCAGCGTAGTACTGTTCGTTAAAAGTGAGAAAATTCGTAGTTTGTCATTTGATCGAGTATTTCATATGAAAACATTGCTTTTAATCGCGCCATTCCTACTGACATCATTGTAATGACCTATGTTCATTTCAGTTGGGAAAATGACTAAGACAGTCTTTCTGAGGATGTTAAAAAGGCAGTGTCTGCCATTATAATCTAAACTCCCCAACTTGTTTGTGACTGATGGTAGGCAAGCGGGCCTATCGTTACAATGAATATTCCCTAACCCAGTCTTCATATGAGAAAAGACGTTTGGTGACTTTGCCGTCGCGTTTCTAGGGTAACGTTAGGAGCTATGGAATTTGATACAATCTTGCTCACAACGTGTACACTACCTAACCTATACTTCTGTATACAATGTAGAATTCTGTAGCGAAGTACGGGTACATCAGCTAGTAAAGAATATACTACACTTCAAGCAGTTCCTATCGTGCGACAGAGGCGGGTGAACTGCTCACTGCCGCCACGTGGAGTATGACTCGCTGTTCTACCGCTAGCGGGAATGACGCCTCTGCTGGCGTTAGACCCGCCTGCCCGCTCATAGACGCGTCCACCCGCGGCGTGCAAACCGCCCGTGTAGACAGCTCTACAAATACTCCATAGTTCTGTTCCGCAAGCGGGTTTGTAGCGGGCGAACAGCGGCGTTTTACCTGCTCGTGGAGAATCAGCCTTAGTGTTTTATGAGACTGGGAACTGTATAGTATATCAGTGTGAAAAGGAGTACTGTAATTTCGGGGAGGAGTGAATTTGAACTTATAGATGCGTTGCACTTCTGTTCTTTCATAAGAGTACTTTTCAGTCATAATTATGTCTTCTAAACGACATCGAGTTGAAGAATTACGTGATGACAGCTTGCGTTCACTTGTACATGAAATGTTGGAGTTTAGCGACGAGGACGATGACTTCAGTGACTTCCATTCAGATAGTGAAGATAATTCGTTCTCTGGAGAAGGAGGCACATGTGGTACAGGACAGCATTCTGGTGCTATCACAGCGAATGGTCGCGGGTTCGAAAGTAACACCTCGGGTGACGACAGTGACGATGGAGAGATACAGGCAGATTCAAACTGCAGTGATATGTCAGGGCCTATTACGTGGGTAGAAGATGGACAGAAAAGGAGTAGATTTCCAGCAAAGTTCATTCCTGGAGTAAAAGGACAGTTTATGGATGTAAAGACTCCAGAGGATATTTACGAACTGTTTGTGGACGATACTATCTGTCAGTATATTGCTGAGCAAACTAATATTTATGCGCAACAGAAAATTCGTGGGAAAACACTGGTGCACAAAATGAAACGGAGGAGTAGGGAAAAAGACTGGATACCTACAAATAAGGATGAAATAAAACTTTTATTCGGACTTTTGCTTCTTCAAGGGATTATCCACAAACCTACAATGGGGCATTATTTTTCTCGTAACAAGTTACTGGCCACGCCCATATTTTACGAGACCATGACGGAAAAGAGGTTTTTCCTTCTCTTGAAATTTCTACATTTTCTGACAATGAGGCCTACGATGGGCAGATGCCTCCTAAACTATACAAGGTAAAGCCAGTCTTCGATCACTTTGTGAAAATGTTTCAACAGGCTTACATCCCGGATTACCAGCTATCCATAGACGAAAGCCTTCTTCTATGGAAAGGTCGCCTTGGTTGGAAGGTATACATTCCAAAGAAAAGGTCCCGGTTCGGAAATGAATCTTACAAAATTTGCGAAGCGAAAACGGGTTACGTGTGGAATATGTTGTGATACACGGGAAAATCAACAGAACTCAAGAGTGAAGTCCATGACATTGATCTATCACAGTCTTCCAAGCCGACGAGAATTGTGTGTACTCTGGCAGATAATCTACTGAAACAAGGATATCTGATAGGAATGGACAACTACTATAGCAGCCCTGAATTATACGACCTGCTAAATGACCTCGATACTGACGCAGTGGGTACAGTAAGAACCAACCGGAAAAATCTCCCTAAGGAACTTATGAGTAAAAAGCTGAAGAAAGGAGAGGTAACGGCTGCTTATCGAAAGAAATTCCTGGTTCTAAAATGGAAGGACAAGAGAGATGTTTGCATGCTCAGTAGTATCCACGATGCTGAAATGCGAACTGTCCCTATCAGAGGAAAGGACGAAACCAAAGAGAAACCTGTAGTTTGCATAGACTACAATGATTCTATGGGGGGAGTTGACCTTTCCGAACAGTACGTCATTATGTACTCCACAGCAAGGAAGCGAATGAAAAAATATTACCAGAAAATTTTCCGGCATCTTCTGGACCTCGTGGTATTCAATTCATTCATCATTTTCCGGCAACTTGGAGGAAAATGCAATCACCTGCAGTTCAGAATTCACCTCATCGATAAAATCCTCGAAAAGTACACAGGTTCAACCCCCGCTGAAGCAATGCCTGTCCTTTCAGTTAGACCACTTCCCGCTGCTCCCACAGAAAGATTCAGCGGTAGGCATTTTCCTGATGTGAATCCACCATCGGGAAGAAGGCAGCATGGTGTGAAGAGGTGCGTGGTGTGTCTGGCGAAAAGAGAAAGACGTGAAACAATCTACAGGTGCAGTGACTGCGACGTCGCTCTCTGTGCAGCTCCGTGTTTCCGTGCTTATCACATGCAAGATGTGTAAAAACACTGTGTGACTAGTGTAAATAATATAATTAGTGAAATCAGTCCTGATGCGTAAATTCATTTCGATAAAGAAGTAATTATTGTGAGAAGACGATTAGAACCAGGCTACCGCTGTAAGTACTTATTCTCAACTTATTACTGCGATTGCAAACCCTGAATGAAATGTATTTCTCTCAACTGCGGTATTTATTTCAGAAATTGTAGATTAGTTAATGATAAAGTGTATTTGCAGTGTATAGGCTTTTAATTTTCCTGAAATTAATATGAAAATATAGATATTCCGAAAAGAAATTTATATTTGTAATATACAGAAGTTAGTACGAGACTAAGGTCGTTTTTGCTCCAAAACTATAACACCCACAAATATTAACAAATAGGCAAAAAATCACTTTCTATATCAGAATTAGGATATACGTAGCATTTTATTATCAAGTATATAAAAAATTGGAAGGTTTCTTGAATTTATTTGATTATTTTTTGAGTTACGAAAATTCGTCCCCACCAGAACGGAGTTACCGTATCGCGCGCTCCCCAGTTAACGGGTTAAAACCTCTACAATTATCATTATGAAGGATGCACACTGGTACCAGTCATGCTTAAGGGAGAACTTAAGGGTAAATCTCCGTGAAGGACCATAATTTTAACTACAAATCACACACAAGATATCACCAGTAGTATGCTTCATATACACCCGAAATTCACTGTACAAGTGGAATTAACCTGTAGAACCATAAAACAAGAAAGAAACATTAGTTAGTCAAGTATTTTAATAATTAGCCTACTTCATCCTTTGTATGTAATTTACTTTTTGGGAGTGTAGATTTTTTTTAGGTACCTTTATCTCTGAAACTTATCAATAAAATCCACCATTTTTAACTGTATACAGAGAATGTGTGTGTGCATAAAGTAGACTACTACGGAGAACATACAGAAAGAAATGAATTAACAGCATTAATTAAAACTAGGTACCGGTACATAAAAATACAGCATTTATTGTTGGTGATAGCTGAAGTCAAGTCCTAATTTTTTAAGAGAGGTCCATGATTGTAGTCTACTTTTCTTCAATTATCGTACTGATTCTATGTACAATGTTTCAGCCTTCTAGCTTGAGTAGTTTTTGATCTAATTAGTGAAATATGTCAGAAAACTAAACTTCTGTGAAATTGGACTTAAAATTTAACTTTGCATTTAATGAAAGTTGTGGCGTAACCTGATGTGTTTAATGCATTCCAGCCCCATAATCATCTTGGTTCAGAAGTTCTTCATCCTCTTTCTTCCTCCCTATATTCCTTTTTCTGGCTCTTGCCTCCTTGGAAGTCACCTTGAACATTGTCTCTGCCTCGGCAACTATTCTGTCAATAGCAGTGAGGAGGTAGAGGAAAATCCATAATTGCACAGAAAGTTGGTGTTGCTTTATACCCTTTGCCTATACAGCGCATACCATAGGCTAGTCTTGTGTTCATATTATAAAGCCTCTTGTTATTTACCCCTGAGGTATATACAGATTGCTCATGACCACAGACACTGCACATAATGATAAGTTTTTAGACTTAACTCTTTCTACTATTTACATCTTCAAGCAGTTCAATACTACTTTCACTTTCACAATATTTACACTTTAAACATTTGTTCAGTAAATTGCACACAATACTCAGTTAAATTATCACAGACCCAGGATTAATGTTTGGAATCTTTTCTTCACTAAAGTTACTGCTGTATGAATCGTCCAAATATTTCAGGTTATTTTTTGAAGCACTTGATTGCACCTTAACCTCACTCTCTACAGAACCATTACTGGTACTGATTTGTGTTTCTTGCTCCTTAGATGTAAATCTATTTCCGTAGAACTTGCGCCTGGCAGCACCAAATTTCCTTGTCCTCGGCATATCTATGGAAATATTTGCTACTTATATTTTATGAAAAACTGTTGTGATCAACACTATAGTTTATTTATTACTGATGTGGAGAAAGATGAACATCGTGCAGGTTAGCCAACTTTTGAAAGTGAAATTTACTATTTTTGCACAGATATTAGATTTACTGCCCCAAAGTGACTCGTTCAGGAAATATTATGAAGTTTAAATACATTTGAAATGTAAAGGGGCGCGGCAGAGTTCTGCAGATATTTAGGATTAGCGCTGTAAAAGGTCCTAAAACATTAATAATGTGTACTTATTGTATATGGTTGGATTCAGGAAAGACTGGGGGATAGTATAACAGCAATTCTTTTATTTTCTAAGAAAATTCGCGTACATGTTCCCTTAAAATACTAACTATGATTACAAGTAAATAATACATAACATTAGTACGATATGGACAAGAAGAATATTTGAGTGATATATGTTGTACCGGGCGGTACACCTCCACGCCGCTAATTCAAACTTTGCGCCAGTTGAAACTCCTCTACTGGAGGAAGTCTGAACTTTATCTAATGTGTTAATTTTCAAGTTTCTCAGAAGATGTCACTACTTGTAAATTTTGAAGTTTCTGAACTGGGTCGTTTTCGATGTATTTTTTTTTGCCTGTAGTAAGAAGTGTGGACATTCTCTTCCAGATGGCACTACCGAAGAATTACAATTATGCACACTAGTGCGAAGTGAAAGAACTATGTTTTTGGAGAAAATTTGTGTTCATAAGTTTGTTCTTTGTTAAATTTCCTTCAGTCATTGTTTGTGTTGGCAATGTTGATCCTTTCGTTCCGCCAGGTTTGAAATTAGCCAATCCCGAATTTCTTTAATTAATTTATGACCAATCAGGTGTATCTCCTTCAACTTGGATATGTTGCTTAACCCTAGCCAATAAAATTCTTGTTGGAGGGTGTTCTCATTCCTGAAACGCCTCGAACTTTCCGCGAGGGTTTATAAACTGCTGATTTTAGGGTCTCTGCGCCACTTCAGTAACATCTATCAGTGTGGAAAGTACGTAGCAGGGGCGGGAAGCGCCTCTTTCTTCGGGCAGCAGTTCAGCCACCAGGTAATGGCCGTTTAATAAATTTTTTCTTGTTAGCTCAGCAGTTTAACTCTCGGGGCAGGTCCGAAGCCTTTCTACCATGTAACTTTTCCCCTAAAATGTAAAGACACTTCGTATCAATTCTATCTTTGAACTACATATTGGGATAGAGAGTGCTTAACCCTCTCGACCTCCCACTCATATTGCGTTGAGGTGATCTTATTTTCTCATCCGTTTCTTCCTTAATGTAATGTAAATTATCTTCTTCTGTAAGTCACCTCTCTAGTATGGGATTAGCCCTTGCAGTAACGGCCTAGGGCCAAGTAGGTTTTATATAAAAAGTATATTAGGAGTGCAGTTTTGCCTCCTCTCTAGTTGGTATTGTCGAGGCCATGTAATATTTCTGTTTCTCTATGGAATAGGCCTCAGTAGGTTGGGTGTATTTACCCCTGTGTCTATGTCCTTGGAGGACAGCTTGAACGTGGAGTTTGGTGTGGCCTTTGATAGGCTTGAACTTAAGAGCGGGTCGCTCTTTCTTAAAATTTGTTTATGCGTGCCTCGAGGAGGCGTTACTGTGTAATTGGGAGCAAGAGCTCCTGGGCAGGATTGGGGTCTTCTGCCCCTTTGTTGAATTCTGTATATCGTAAGGTTGGGCTTATAGCTCAAGAATTGTGTGTCTGGCTCTCGGAGTCCAAATCCTGTAATCACTGTAATTGTACATTTTCTAATTGTGTTTCGGCTACTGAGTACCTGTTCTACTTGTTATTTCTTAATCTTGAAAAGAAAATATAACCTTGTTAAATTTTATCTTAACTTTAATTTCGTATTTTGAGACCTGTTCACCCCAGATGGCACTACTGAAGAATTACAATTATGCACCCAAGTGCGAAGTGAAAGAACTATGTTTTTGGAGAAATTTTGTGTTCATAAGTTTGTTCTTTGTTAAATTTCCTGCAGTCATTGTTTGTGTTGGCAATGTTAATCCTTTCGTTCCGCCAGGTTTGAAATTAGCCAATCCCGAATTTCTTTACTTAATTTATGACCAATCAGGTGTATCTTCTTCAACTTGGATATGTTGCTTAACCCTAGCCAATAAAATTCTTGTGGGAGGGTGTTCTCATTCCTGAAACGCCTCGAACTTTCCGCGAGGGTTTATAAACTGCTGATCCACCAAACCACGGTAACATATGTAACCGAAATATTACATACTTTCGTGATTTGTCTTGGTTGTGACAGTGAGTTTACAGACGAGGAGGTGACAACAGTAAGCTAATAAACATAATGAATTATTTTATATTTCATACAAGTTTATTGAGTTGAGTTCTAAAAACTGACCACGTACGTCACAGAAATTGACTGTAAATATATTTATACCTATTTCCTTATTTTAATTACATTTGTGATACTTCAGGAAAGGTGATATTTAGTAGTTACAGTAAATTAAGTGAAAACTGTAATCAATTCATTACATGAATTAGAACAAAAGGTAAGTCATACTTCCTGCAGACTTTTACCTTAATTACTGTATCTTAATCTCCCTTATTGAGGCAACTGACAACAGCCCCACATTAACCCTTTGACGCCGACATCCATATATCATATACGACTCATTTTCTACACACGCTGCCGACCTCCATACGTCGTATAGATACCTGCAGGCCCAACATCATTTTGTTGTTGCTCTTTAAGTAATAAATATTGTAGAGATGGAAGTGGTATATCTTAGACAGTAAAGATCTCTACCTTACTTGTATGTATGAATCATCCCAAATCAATGTTTCTGTCTTTCTCTCTAAAGTGTTTGAAATAGTCTGATCGCTATCCGCCTGAGAGCACGAAGTCGAATCTAGCAGATGTACGTTTCATTACGGGATGTTTCCTCACGTAGATTGATAGTAGAAATCGCAATCTCTTCACTGATATGAATGTTGACATCATCTGGTGAATTCATATACCGTAATCCTTTCAGTGCCTTGAAATCTGCTATGACTCCTTATTCGTTGGGGGAAAGGATATAGAGATAAACCACCCAATCAATTACAAAGTCAATACGGCCAATTTGAGCTGATTATCATAATTAATTGACCCGCTGTCAATTTGAAAGGACATTGCGTGGAGCAGAAGGATGGCACGGTGCAGTTTGAATGAAAGGGAAGTAATACAGGTTTAATAAATCAGACGATATCAGCACTACACCAGACTAAACTGAGCGAATCGAGAAGGGGCGTATTAACAAAAGAAATGGGAGTGCATGGTGCGCAGCAAAGTAACGGACGACGAAACACGCCAAAGTATACGCCCTCTTTCTCATGAACTATTCGACCCATTAACCTGGGATTGGTGCCAAATAAATCTTTGAACTATTGTTCTCAGTTTTTCCACTCAGTTACTGAGACGATTACCGAAGTTTTCACTGCACTGAGAAACATCGCAGACAAATACAAGAACGTAACTTTCATTCTGTACAAATGCGGAAGGTCCCTTCTCTATTACTAAACTATCAAGGTAAATACAAAGTTAATGTAAAGTACATTGTTTTCAGTCTCTTCTGTAAACGTCTGAAAATAATCTGGACTAAACTGTATAAACTTCATGATCTGTATTGTCAGTGCTGAACTGTGCAAAGTATAAGTCTTTGTTTTTTCTCCTATTCAAAACCTTATTCAACCTCCGGAGGGAGTTACAAATTCATGTCAGGTTTACTTAAAAGAACAGGCATGTTTCGGTCATTCTTTATGGACATTTGAGGTACAGATTCTATTGTACTAAATTTTAAATAATCTAGATATAAGGTACGGTAGTATAAAAATTGTCAATTATGGTACAATACACATAAACATTCACAAATTGTGGACCAAATTTTTTTTGATAAACCAAAAATTGCGTTAGGATAACAATCGCCTGATGTTGCTAAACTAATTCTAAATTGAGTCTGATACCCATGAACAGATTACACACAACCTTAGCCACATATTAACAATTTACTTACAGGCAGAGTCATTATCATTGACAGTGCTCTGTTAACTTTGATGAAACCTTCTCCGTTATACTGAAGCTTTTAACAATAGGCAGCCATGAAATAGGTTCACAGTTTCTACGGTCATTAGACAAGAATAGGAGAGAAAAGCGGGAAGCAACAGTGAAAGATATGGACTTTGCAAAATCGAGCAGAAAAGCTTGGAGGGTCTTAAATCAACTTACTGGAAAACATTATTCTAAAAAGCAGTACACTAACTTGAGCCCAGATGCCATTGCAAATAGAATGGTTGAAGTCACCCGAGCCAAGAGAGATAAATGCCATACGAAAACTGTGAAACGTAAGCTCACCGAGCTCAAACATGGAACAAAGAAGAATGAGGAACTGTCTAGACCATTCTCTATTCGGGAAGTTGAAGCTGCTATAAAAATGCTGAAAAGCGGTAAGGCTGCTGGCCCTGATAATATCTTCAACGAATTCCTTCGAAATATGGGTCCACATAGCATAAAATGGATCACTTCTCTTTTTACTTATATCCTTCAGGCTAATAACCTGCCCAAGCAGTTCAAACGGTCAAAGGTGATCGCCCTTCTTAAACCTGGAATGTCTGAGCAGAGACCTGAAGACTACCGCCTAATAGCACTTCTCAGTTGCACTTATAAACTCTTGGAGCGAGTCCTCCTCACTGGGATAGCACCACTTATTGACGCTGTAATTCCCCCAGAGCAAGCTGGTTTCAGAAGAAGTCGTAGCTACACTGATCAAGTTTTGTCTCTTACCATTCACATCGAGGCAGGCTTCTAAAAGAAGTTAAAATCAACAGCTGTCTTTATTGATCCGACAAGTGCATATGATACTGTCTGGCGACATGGACTAATTCTTAAAGTGCTGGAAGTAATTCCCTGCTTCGAAATTGCAAACCTAATTTCCAACATGCTCTGTGAGAGAGAGTTTGTAATATTCCTAGGTGATTCTAAAAGCCGGAAAAGAAAATTAAATAACGGTCTGCCACAGGGATCAGTATTGGCCACAGTTCTCTTCAACCTATACATCCTTGACTTACCACCAACCACATCCACTAAGTTCATCTATGCAGACGGCATTGCATTGGTAGCTCAAAGCAGAAATTTTGAGGAAGGAGAAGGCATTCCTTCAGCAGACTTGGTCAAAACGGCAACTTTCTTCAAGTCTTGGCGTTTGATCCCAAGTGCTTCTGAGACCGAGGTTTCATGTTTTCGTCTCAGCAACCGACTCGCAAACTATGAGCGATCTGTCTTATTCCTTGGTGAGAAACTAAAGTACAACCCGTTCCCGAAATATCTAGGAGTCACACTGGACAGAACTCTGAGCTACAAAGAACACCTCACCAAGCTCTCTCACAAAATCGCTACAAGGAATAACATCCTACACAAGCTTTGTGGCAGTTCCTAGGGAGCCTCGGCTGACTGCTTACGATTAACGGGTATCAGTCTTGTCTACTCTTCAGCGGAATACTGTGCCCCAGTGTGGCTGGAAAGTGCACATGTGCATAAAGTGGATACTAAGTTGAATGATACCATGCTCTGCATAACTGGTACTGTAAAGTCAACACCTCGCCACTGGTTACCCGTACATAGTCATATCCCACCACCCCACCTGAGGAGAAAGGAAGCTCTGCTGAGAGAAGCAAAGAAGATCTGGTCATCTCCCTCATTACCAGTTCACCAGGAATTTTGTTACCCATCGCCACGACGACTTCGATCTAGGAGACCAGCAAGTATACTCGCTGTCCGACTCTTGAGGGATAATTTTAATCTAAACGAGAGCTGGCGGGTTGAGTGGTAAATTTCAACATCTGGAAAAATGCTCATGACCTAAATCCAACCCTGAAAATGAAGGGATTCGACCTCCCAAGAAAACTATGGTGTCGCCTTAACAGACTGAGAACTGGGCATGGACGCTGCAATTTCTTACGCCATAAGTGGGGTTGGATGGTTTCTCCAATTAGTGAATGCAATGAAGAGGAGCAGACCATGGACCATGTCATCCCGTACTGCCCTCTTCATGCCTACTCCGTAAGCCCCAGCGACCTGTTTCATTTTTCAGAAAGTGCTGTAGAGTGGCTGAAACACTTGGACCTGGACTTATAAATTTGTAGTTATAATCATCATACGATTAAATAAATAAATAAACCTTTAGAACGAGCATCGACAATTATCTACAGGCACTCAAAAATTTGTTTATCAATAAAATGAAGTATACACGCAAGAGAATACTTCTCCCCAAAGAACCTTTTGAACAAACTGAATTTACTCTGAGAATACACAAAAATTTAATATAAATTTTGGCATGATGATCATACGATTTTAATATTTTTAATGGGAACGGATACTCAGTATGTTAACAACCACTTTTACTGAATTGTGGGCTTGTGAAAATTAGGCCTACTTTCTACAGAGTCCTTGCAGTTATCCTACTAAGTCTTAAACCTGTTATCATGGTATAAAATTTATATTTATATTAACAGTTCGTGGTGTAGGGTACTGTAGTCAGTTTGTGAATCAGGGACAACAGCTGAATGACCTGGTAAATGGAACTGAGACTCTGGATACCAGTTGCTACAGAATAGGAGTGGACATCTCGAGAAAACTGTGAGTCACGGCCCTGCTTGTGAAAAGTTACTGCAAGTAGCTCGCAGTTGTGAGACAGTATCACTACATCGGTCTGTTTTCAGAGGAACATTGCTGCAAGGGAGTAAAGTTGGTGGAAGTGGGATATCTTATTCATGAGTTTTAAGTAACAGACATGAAATGAGTGAGAATGATTGCTGGTTCAAACAGGTGGAGACAATGGAAGGAGATTATTCAGAATGAAGGGAGATAAAGGCCAAGTTATGAATGAACTCATTCGATAAATGTGTAAACCTGCGTATTTTTGGGATCATGTAAGGTGAATGGAGGATGATGTGTTATCGAGGGGAATAATGGACTCAGCCATAGAGGGTAAGTGAAGTAGCAGACTAAGACGACGATGGTTAGACTCAGTTTCTAATGAGGTAAACATTAAAGGTATGAAATTTAATGAGGCCACGAAGCCTTACAGACTTACCTTATCACTCCTTCCAAGTTATACGGAGAAGAGAGAGTGTGACAAGCTGCAGGAAGTGATGGCCGATACACAGCTAGGTCACGTGTTACAGAGCTAATTGCTTCTCTCGCAATAACTGTTACATTCACAAGTACGTAGAGTTGTGATGAACGTGTGGATCAGTCTCTATCACTTGGTAGACAACTTCAGACGTAAAAGAACTAACAAATACATTTTGAGGTAAAAGAAACAAACAATGCTGGAATTACAAACAAGCTATGAAGATCAGGTTTGTCATTGTAGCATGAAAGGTGTCCACTGGGTCACATGTCTATGTTCTTTGGTACAGCACGTGTTACCCCACAATGGTCCTTTGTTCGGCACTCCAGATCTCACACCTGTAGACACCTACATATAGGACGTGCTGAAAGAATTTGTTTACCAGTCAGACGACTCTGTCTAGGAATGCACATGAATTACGAGAGAAGACTGTCTGCAGCAACCAGTGTTCATACACATGTTCCATAATCCACAGCAATCTTATGAACAAGGCGTGTTGCATTGCGCCGCACATTTTGACGGAGTTGCACAGCGAAGTGTGTATCAGTCCGTGCCAGTGTTCCAAAATGAAGTAACAGCTGTTCAGTGCCTATCCAAACATATGAGGAGGTGGAATAAGCGAAGGAGACTTTTTCGGATACATCAGCGAGTTGTCCAACGAAGAGTTAAGGGTGCTTTTACACTTCTCTACATGCCTTTATTGGAAAGCTGCCATAACCAGGGTCTCATCTCTACTTTGCTAATTAACATGTCTCTCAGCATTGCTGTCCATTTTGATACAGCAACAGCAACTGCGCTCAGACCAGCTACACCATGCCATGGAAACTCCGAGCTTTGTATGTTTCAATTTGTACCAATGAAATCATGTGATCGCTATCAGACGAGCAGAGACACAGAGAGACAAAAGCCCGAGGATATCTCTGATCCACCATGATCCTTCTGTTTATCAGTGTAAGCTGCCATGTATAGGGGAACTATTGCCAGCGGAGATCGGTTTCATTAAATAACGAGCTTCACCTCTTCTCAAAATCTCTATGAAGCATATACACTGGCACGAGTTTGGCGAAGGGAGAGTTTTTACTTATAAAAATGTTAAGTATTGTTACGGGTAAATAACACATAATATTGGTATGATATGGAAAAGGAAGACATTTGAGTGATACATGTTATATATATATATTACATACCTTCATGATTTGTCTTGTTTGTGGAACTGAATCCGTAGACGAGGGTATGGAAATGTAAGTTAAGACAATAAACTTCATGATTGATTGTATTTTACCATACGAGATTATTGAGTAGACTTCTAAAAACTCACAATGTATGTCATATTAATTTAAGTTAATTTGTTCATACAGATTTATTTACTCCAAACACATTTTTGATACTGCGGGAAAGGTTATATTCATTAATTAAACTAAGTTAACGTAGAAATTATAATCAATTCATTTTGAAAATTACAACAAAAGTTGAGTCACACCTAAAGTCTTGTTTTCTAAAACCGGATAATTCACAGTTAACTTTCAGGATTCCAAGAGAATAATATGGAGGAAATGCAATGAGTAAGGAGCCAAGCTCAGACAGCCGATGAACAAATGAGCCCTTAAAGCAGCGCTATTCAGTATAACAAAAGTAAATTATAAGCCGTGGTTCAGCTTCTTACTGTGTTGCAAACTTACTAAAGGACAACACTCATTCCGCGCCAGCTACATACCATTCATACAAGAACTGAGATGATATGCCATCTGGAGAAACACAATTTATGAAGCAACTTGTGCAAAATTCAATACAGCCAATATTTACTGGTAGGCTGAATGGCATCCTCGATCAATGTTGTGTGAAGAACACTTAAGGAGATCCCAATCATCTTCCTTCCGACGAAAGGCACAGGATAATTTACAACAACACGATGAATGGGTTTATTTTATACAGCTTAATGAATATATTAAGATGGTTATGTGTAAACACATCTCCATTTCAACCATTCACGAACAGGTACAATATGGTGTGGCTCGAACAGTGGCAAAACAAGGCTGCCAACTTAGGAATCTTTACAAGACCATTTGGCTGGATGGGTTAGGTCCGGCTGGTGAGAAAAGCTGAGGGATGACTGCTTACCAAGGCGGCTTGGGGACGGGGGTGAGGGGGGGCATACCACAAGCAAGTTTAAAGCCGCGAAGCTGCCCCCAGGATTCTAGGACCTTACGTTACATCACCACTGGTATGGCTAGTGAAAAGACCACCGGTCTGGATAGTGACAAGACCACTGGTCTGGATAGTGACAAGACCACTGGTCTGCCTAGTGACAAGACCATTGGTCTGCCTAGTGACGAAACCACTAGTCTGGCTAATGACAAGACCACTGGTCTGGATAGGTAGGGTCCGGGCACTCACCAAACCATTGGGATGGAGTCCTCCATAATTTCTAAAAATTGTCACCTCTACTTTTCAACACATGTGCCGACAAGCCTGCTATGTCGTTCTACATTTTGTTGTTGTTGTTGTTGTTGTTTGAGTCATCAGCCCATTGACTTGTTTGATGCAGAACTCCATGCCATCATATTCTGTACCAAACTTTTAATTGTACATAACTGCTTCACTATACTTCTGCTCTAATCTGCCTCTCATATTCACACCTTGGCCTACCCCTACCGTTCTTACTGGCTACAAATACTGAACAAGTGCTGGGTGTCTATCATTTTATCTCTCCCTCTCATCAAATTTAGCCAAATCGATCTCCTCTCACCAATTCGATTTAGGATGATGATGTTAGTCTCTTACGTACCTTATTGCTTTTGGTGAAGGGAGTGGTAACCTTGAGAGCTACAGATTTATGTCGGTTTCAAACAACACGTACACGATTTTTCATTTAATAATTCTTACCATGCACCACAGAGATTCATACCTGGGCAATTTTGGCGAAGAACCCAGTGACTGTATCAACCTTTAAACCCCATCCCGCTGACCTAGAAAGGTAACAGACTGGATTTAAGAGGAGAAACAACTGCGCGTTGTTATGGTATGGAAAGTGTGTGATAAAGGTAATTATATTTTGCAGTTTATGCGTGTAAATCGCTTAAAGGATCAGAAATTAATGTTATATTCTTAAGCATAATATTATAAATTAAACATGTGTTATTGACATGAAAGGCATGATGTTACCTATATGCGTCATTGGTCACATAAAGTAGGCACTTTTGTCCAGTTTCAGTTATGAATAGTATCTGATATTCACTTCATATTTTCTCTCCCTTTTCAGTCTGAGATTGGATGAGGTACTAGAAATGTTGGAAGATCTATAGATCTATAGATGATATTACTAAGTTTCTACAAAATGACAGGTATATTACAGATGAGAGAAGTGGCGATGAGGCAACTAATTCTGTCGATCTCAATCCCCTTCCCGGTAGAATGTTGAGGTTGACAGTGGAAATAAATATATCAGCAGATGATGGTACGCCGGTACCATCTAATGAAATGAAGTAGGCGCCTGGTTTTTCTGGGGCAAATAAACGAGCACCTTCTAAGGAAAAATACAACAAGTTGTGGGCAGCTACGGAGGAGAATTTTATTTTCCGATTGGGTGAGGGACGGGCATGAGGAACCTTCAGAATATGACGGACCGCAACTGTATCCAGTTCAATGTTTTGAGTTACTATTCATTGCAGAAGAAGAATCTCATTGTGAAAATGTCAAAATTATGCGTTGTGCACAGGAACCATATGTTAGACATAAATTCAGATGGCATAAGAGTTTATATCACTGTACTATTTTTGACTAGCAAAAGGCATCTGGAAAACATACGAACTTAGCAAGGTACCGTACAAAGATACTTCAAATTTCTTAATCAAAACTTTGGGCAGCAATTTGAGGGAATCGGTTCAAGTGATCTTGCAGTGGATGAAGTTATGGTTTCCTATTACAGCCGTCACAGCAACAAGCAAGGGGAAACCTCTAAGGTTCGGACTCAAACTGTGATCAATTCCTACGCGATTTGCTTACCTCGTAGCCTTTGAGCCTTACCAAGGATCTAAACCGGCCCAGCAGCCGCGACAGTCCAATATGCGTTAGGAGCAGCAGCTGTGTTCGCAATTGAAAGTAGGCTACCAACAGGCTGCAAACTGTAACTATACTGACCAATGTAATCTACAGGTGGCATCCCTGTATTTTTTTTTTTTTTTTTTTTGTGGAACACTTTTCCTCTAGATTTTTAGTTTTGCTTTGTTTTTCGTAATATAGCTAACATAATCTAAAATGAAATACATAGATCAATTTCGTACATTGTGTGGGCATTGGCAGTTTAAACTGGTGTGTGTGTGTGTGTGGTAACCATCACAGACATGCTTAGCAGATGAAGATAAAGAAATCTCAACAGTAATCAACCCTTTTGGACTATTTCAATTCAACTACATGCCGTATGGTCTTAAAAGAAATCACATTTATTGTAATGTTTTGAGAAGATTGAGAACGAATATGGTTGGGATGATGTAACAATAAGGGAGTGTTTTGGTTTAAAATATTACTTTAACAATTCAGAATATTTTTTTCTGGAATTCTTCTTTGAGACTATAAAATATATTTATTTTGTATAACACGATTGCGATGCAGAGTGCCAAAGCAGTTACCATACCCAATGCACTACAACATTCTGAATCAGCTGTTTCATAAATAAGAGAAAATAATGAAAGGTATCGGATAGATGATGATGAATGTTCTACTCCAGAAACAAAAATCTCTAAACACAGTTCTTGTTTAAATCTGATTGTAGATCAACCAACATTAACTAGTTTGGAAATTTTGTTCCCAAAAGTTTGCTACGTTCAGAGAAATTTTCCCAACGAATTTAGTCAATACTTTTTCATTAAGTCCATTAATGTACCAAGATAAATTGAGAAATGAACTTTCAGTGATTTATGGCAATTATAATTTAAGGATATTTCCTTCTGCCTGTGATTAGTTCACAATCTTCATGAAGCATTCCTCCGAAGAATCGTTCTCTGAGGAACACAAAACTCTACAAATTGCACTAACTACGCCAGTTTCAGCAGCGAAATCAGAGCGAAGTTTCAAAGCAGACTGAATTCACTCACTGTTTGTTCAATTCATTAGGAGAACACCGGTAAAATGCACAACTTCAACAACAGAGTCATTGAAATGTTAGCCAGTGCTCAACCACTGTATAAGTAATGTGCCATTTGGTGAGTTCACTTCTATGTCTTCAGTATTAACTATTTAGTGTATATATTTAGGCCAATATATTTTGCTATACGTACTCTCCTTTGGAGTTTTTGTGGTACGGTATAGATACCTATGTTTCAGAAATACCTGCCGCAATCCCATTTCCATGGCCGAAAACTCTATATCGGGCCCCACTGGTGGAACTGATCCCGAGCCGCTAATGTATGCATTCAGGTCTTATAACACTGTAATTGGTCTTGGTTCACGCTCGGTGACTGGGTGTTTGTGTTTGTCGCAGAATTTTCCTCTTCATATTTACGCAACACTACCAACACGCAATAGGGTTTACCGTACATTCCATCACGTAGGCTTGGCCTCGGGAAGAGCATCAGATCGCAAACAAGAGTCAAATCCACATGTACAACACATCTCGCACCCACTGCTGTGGTAGAACATAACAGATCCATGCCATGGTTACTGTACCAGAGGTATGCCCGACTCGTGCATTTGAAACTAGTGACTTGTAGAAGTCCATGAAGATCATGAAATCTGAAACCCATTTTGGAAATAGTGTGAACGTTTCTCGGCATATGTCACTACTATCGACTTATGTTGTGCCCTCTGGGGTGAAGATGAACTATTAAAATTCAGGATAAATTTTGTGCGTTAAGGTTTCCTAAACTGGAATATTTAGTGTTTGTTTTAGATGTTCAAAGGTTATCAACACTGCTATCTCTTCCCATACGCTTAACGCGTTGGCCGCTGAAAAATGTTGTATATTTATTTATCGGCAAATAAAAAATTTTCTGATATTTATTAAATTAACCAATAAGAATTTGGGGTGTGTCAGAGCCTGGCTTTTCCTCGCCACTATAAAAGCCGAGGGCTGATGAGCCATGATGTCCTTTGTGACCGCTCCAGTCTAGAGCGTGTACGTAACGGAGGCTCCCTCGTCCATCTTCTGGAGGTCCACAAGCTCGAGATAATGGCAGTTTCGTCTTAACTATGTGATAGTTTTGAAAGCTAGCTTGAGAGGAAAGTTTCAAACGTCTAGTAATGTAACTTTTATTTTGTCAAATGTATATTTCAAACTTTAATTGTAAAATTCAAACAAGTCAAAAGAACTGAACCATAATCAGAGAATAGAGAGTGAGTAACTCTCATGTATTCCCTCTCATGTTGACATTGAGGTGACCATGATTTTGTAACCGTTAAAATCCACCTAGCATTTCTGTAATTAAATATTTTCTCCATGTAGTCACCTCTCTAACGTCGGGCCATAAGCCCAAATAGGGTCTTAAGAATTTCATGTAAGTATCAAGTAGTGAATGTGTTCGCCTCCTTACCATTTTGATTTTCGGCCAGTAACTTTACCTTTTGCTTTTATTAAAAGCCAGGTAGAATGGGCACTTGTTACCCCTGTTACAGTTAACATCATTCACTTCATTTTTAGGCAATTAGACTGTTGAGCAGTTAGGGCAGTGAGTACTGTTTCATTTTGTTAAATGTAGGTTGCGCCTAGATAGGCCAGGAACTTGTAAATTTCGAGAATAGTCTACAAAAAAGTGAATTTGTAGATCAAAAAGCTCTTCCCCTGATGCAGAAACTAGAAGATCCGTCTCCTTGACAATTGATTGAAAGGATCAGTAGCGCTGATTTAAAAATTGTAATTAGGGAGCCGAGTCTCATTATATTCCGAATCGCGAGTCAAGTGATTAAATTAACAATGCACTCCACAATGTAAGGTCTTTCACACGGAAACATTACATTATTGTTCTCAAAGCAGGGTCACATTATAAGAGAAAGTCGCAAATGTTTCTAAAATTATTTTTTAAAACTTAAATTTGAAGTAAAATTTTAAAATGGCATAGACCAAGTCTGCTACTATACACATAATACCGATCTTGGGCTCTTCTGAGATTTTGTTACTCATTTTATAATTATTCAAGTTGGTCCACTTACTTAGACTACTTTTGCAACTGGATTACGTATACATAGAATAACTATTTTGAACTGTTTTTAAATTTCGTTAATCATTTTATAAATATTCACATTAGTTACTGTTTTAATGTGCATTTAACGGAAAAATTGATTGCTTTTAGTACCATTGTAAGCGCGTAATGGGGAAGGAAACGCTGTATATTACCGGTACTATAAACTGGTACTACAATACTGTGCATCATATATTTATCATACTGTACGTTGTACATTTGCTCATTAAATACTTCATGATCCTCATATTTTATCTGTATTAGAACGTCGAACAATTTAGTCCGTGAATTAGACTTAGCTATGAAACGTGGTTCATGTTCCACCACGCCATCGCGAAGCAATGTTTCTCTTGGATTCCGAGACGGAAGTGCGCCGTGTGTCGCTGTGCCGTATGAAACATTCAGCAGTGACAGTTAGGCCATGTCTATTATTAAAACAGCATTTAAGCCACACGAGGCGGAATAATTCAGGCTTATTGCATTCTACGTTGTGCAGATATATTCACAATATAAATCTAGCAATGATTCATCTTCTTGTTCTTGTTCTACAATATCCTTATCATATGTCAGCTGTCATCGGGGCGATCTGACCCTTGTCCTCAGCAAGTTGGGGTACCGAGTCCATACCATTCTCGTACAGTCCGTAGCCAAGATTTTCTCCTTCTTCTCCTACACCTCTTTCCTTAAAGTATATCTTTGAGATAAACTGAAGGAGGTCATTTATTTATTTGTCTCAGTCGCAAAATACAGTAAAATTACAAGAGAGATTATACATATTACAGTGGTGCTTCATATTGCCAGATACGAGCACTAGTATCAGGTGGATGTTATTCTTTACGTTGTCGCAATTCGCACTCTCTTTGAAGACTTCCACGTCGTCCAGGGTTCTCCGCAGTTACGGAGCAACTTCTACTCAAGTTTCGCAAGTTTCAGGCGAGCTGGATGAGCAGCCCTGCCTGATCAAGTCAAAGCATCGTGAGAGAGGAGTTTTGCCTCGGAGTTGGCGCAGTGATACCTGCAAAGTGTGGCCTCAGGTACATTGGTGTATCACTGTGTTCCAGTAGCTCTCCCATCTACTTGACCTGCAAGTTTCAAGATACTTCTTCATTCCTCACGTGAAAAGCATGGATCTGGGTTTTTGATGGATTTGGTTTTAACTTATAATTCTCTAAACGTATTAACCACTGCACTACCTCATAATTTCGAATGATATTGTACGTGAACTCCAGCTCGGAGTACTGTAGCCCCACATCTCAAAGGATGGTGTTCAGGCCTCAACAACATTAAGTAAGGCAGGAGATACACAACACCGAAGTAAACATGGACGGAGAAAATGAAGTCCCTGTTACAGAGGATTTAAATAATTCTCTTGAAGGCAGTCCTTGGGACCCAGTTTCAACAGAACTGCTCAAGCTGTGATCAAGTATGCAGGTGAGAGACCTAAAGTACTGGACTTGCTTTAGTGATGTGCCAGCTACTGTGTGGAGATGAGAAGAATGCACGAATGAGGAATGTGGTCTGCAAGCACGAACTTCCTGTTCTGCCCAGACAGATCGGCTCTTATCTGCTACACGAAAACACTGGCTCACACTTTGCAGTTTGCTGGATTACAACTAACAAGAGCGAAGAGCTACTAGTAGAAGATAATGTAAAGTCGCCTGGGTAGTAGCGGAGTTACTATGGTAACCATTGCGTCACGGGCTCTGCTGGTGAAAACCCCTTCGCCGCATGCCTCACCGGGCATGTGCATTCTTCTGATCTCCCAACAATACTCTCAACTTTATAGGTTGAATGACATGTTTTCTTACGATCATTAAGTTAGTATTTTTCGTGTTTAAACGCACAACTCTGTTTGACCACACAGTTCGCTAATATCTGTGGACCTTCAGCACTTATTGCAAACCGAAGGGTATCATCCGCATATGGCAGATTATTTTTCACGATTCCTTTAACAATACTGATATCAGAAAAGCACCCTTTCATAGAAGTTATTGAAGAGGAGTGGAGTTATAACAGAGCCTTGCCTCATCCCTTGCTTTATTTCAATAGCACAGGCTTTGGTGTTATCAACCTTAAGAGATGCGAACTGATGTTAATACAGGTTGGCAACGTTTCGTATATCTTTTCCATCCAGACCAATATCATATAGTATAGTCAATTTACCATGTAACCAAAGAAGTCTCTGGACAACTGGGAATAAAGCAACACCAAGATGAATTAGCCTCTTCTGCAAGGAAACTTCCTGTCTTTCATGAACATATATACCTTGATCATGACCAAGGGTTTCTAGTGTAATGTGGAATCCGAACCAGAGGATGTCTTCATTTTACGAGGCACGTCCAGAAAGTAAGTTCCGTTTCAATTTATTTCCGCTGCAGCGCTGCGATCGCAGGTCCGCAAATGCACGGTAGACGCTCTGTATCAAGGAGAAGGAGCGTGTGCCATTTTGAGATCGCTGTCAGCCACGTACGCTTTGTTGTGCTTGTTTACAATGTCGATGTTGATTGAAAATCCCGCCGCTTGTGAAATCAGATCTGTGATTCGTTTTCTGAATGCTAGGAAAGTGAAACCAATTGAAATTTATCGGCAAATTTGCGACGTTTACGGACAAAATGCGATGAGTGATTCAATGGTGAGAAGCTGGGTCCGACAGTTCAATGAAGGACGTAGTGACGTGCACGATGAAGAACGAAGTGGGCGTCCATCTTTGGTTACAGAAGAACTGGTTCACGCGATTGATGACAAGATCCGGGAAAACCGCAGGTTTACAATTAGTGCTGTTCCCAACTGGTTGAAGACACAGGCGGCAAACTTCTATGAAGAAGGTATACAAAAACGTGTGCCCAGCTATGACAAATGCCTGCAAAATTTCGGCAGTTATGGGGAAAAGTAGTTTAAGAGTTGTGGAATTTTGTGCAATAAATAATTTTTCTGTATCTGTACACAATTTAGTTTTATTACCAAACGGAACTTACTTTCTGGACGTACTTCGTATAACTCCCGAATTCCGTGGCCAGAACTCCAACCGCAGCCAGCTCAGCGACAATGATAATAGGCTATCAAGCCCCCTGATCTTTATCGTCAAATTAAGTCAGCAATGCCCTTATGATAGGAACATCGGTCCTGGTTGAAATGGGCCTCTACTTTGTGTCAAAATTGGATGTCTTCATTTAAGGCACCATTTCGATGGATTCCGTTCCCGGACCACGCCTGGCTGAGGGTCGGTTGCTAAAACTGATCGCGTCATTGCGTTCGAAGGGTGGAAGCGTCGCGGTTCGTGCGGCCACGGCCGCCGCCGCGTCTCCTGAAAAGAGCTTCACCCCGGTGGAGCTGGACCGGTCGACACCACCACTGAGAGTGTGTGAGACGGGAGGGTAGGTCCGCGCAGCAGTCTTTGTGTCTCCTGGCGCCGCTTCGCCGCCCTTGCTCCGTGACCAAGCTCGAAAGTGTGTGCTGTGTGTGCAGCGACCGAACATTTTGTGCGACACGCACAAACCAAACACGACCTCAGAGCAGGCGAGACTACCCGCCGAATTTAAGCATATTATTAAGCGGAGGAAAAGAAACTAACAAGGATTACCTTGTTAGCGAACAGGGAAGAGCCCAGCACCGAATCTCGCAGGTTTGGGAGGGTCCACTTAACCGGGAACCTGCGGCGAGTTCAAGTCCTTCTTGAATGGGGCCACGCTCCGCAGAGGGTTCTAGGCCCGTAGAGACCGCTGCGGCTTCCGGGAGGATCTCTCCTTAGAGTGGGGTTGCTTGAGAATGCAGCCGTAAGTGGGTGGTAAACTCCATCTAAGGCTAAATATGACCACGAGACCGATAGCGAACAAGAACCGTGAGGGAAAGCTGAAAAGAACATTGAAGAGAGAGTTCGAGAGTACGTGAAACCGTTCGGGGGTAAACGTGAGAAACCCGAAAATACCTCAACCGGGGAGATACAAGCCTTATCCGCGCCTCTTCCCCTGCTTTGGCCAGATGGGTCTGTCCCCCTGCACGGAGCAATCCGGCGTCAGGGTGGTAACAGGTTTCTACTCGGCCGGGTAGTGGTGGGGAGGTCGGTGGGCCGCGCACTTCTCCCCTCGTTGGACGTCGCGACCCGTTGGGTGTCGGTCTAAGGCCTGGGTGTGTAGCCTGTTCGTCCGCGTCGCAAGGCGTGTTCGTCGGACAGACGGTCGACGGCTCGACGGTATGTGTGCGCGGAGTTGATTCGCCGCCCTTCGGGGCAGGCGTCCGGCCCCTGGCAAGCGAGGGCGCGTGGCATGGACGACGGACCTCCGGCCCGGCTCCGGCCCCGCTCAGCTGTTGGTTTGGGGATGCCTCGGACAGAAAAATCTTGTAGAATCCCGGCAGCGAAGCAAAAGCTTCGGGTAATTTCACGACCCGTCTTGAAACACGGACCAAGGAGTCTAACATGTGCGCGAGTCATTGGGTTGACACTAAACCTAAAGGCGCAATGAAAGTGAAGGTCCCGCCTCGTGCGGACCGAGGGAAGATGGGCCGCGCTGCTGTGCGGCTCCGCATTCCCGGGGCGTCTCGTTCTCATTGCGAGTTGAGGCGCACCCAGAGCGTACACGTTGGGACCCGAAAGATGGTGAACTATGCCTGGCCAGGACACTAGCAAGGGAGATGTGGAGCTACAGGCAAGAAACCAAGAGAATTTAGAGTTTTGTGTAAATATGTTGGAAGGAAGATGTTTTACGATGTCCTTGATGAAGCGGGCAGTCACTTCACCACTGCCTGCTCCTTAGGCTCGAGAGCTTCCTGAACTCTCTGAAACTCTCGGTTTAGTTTTTCACGGCCGGTGTCTTCGCTGTATGCCGTGGTCGAATTGCGTTAGTAGTTGCCAATGTCCCACCGGAAACTGAGCGGGGCATTCCCAGGAATCCGGTCCGTATGAAGGTCAGTAGAGTACTGAAGGTGTGGCATCCAGTAAATGGAAGAGCAATCCGAAGCGGCAAGAAATTTATCTGAAAGGAAACATAAAACACTTTGTCGGTGTAGCTCGGAAGATGTAGCAAAATGAAACTGCCGTGAAAGTGGGAATCTGGCAACGCTTGTGGCCGTCGAGTGGAATGACGTGTTCCTACAAGCTGTGGCTCAGCTTACCTCGCCTTTCCGTTATGTATAACAGAGGGAGGACTGTTTACTACTCGGCCATGTGTACATACTTCAATCTGCACTGAACATACAACGGCCACACCCAGAAATCTCCTGAGCTGTATAGTGATTACCTTCCTCATGACGAAACTGCAACGTGAGTAAAAATTAGCCAAGTATACTCCATATCTTCGTGATGTGATGATGATTATTGTTTAAAGATGCCTAGCATCTAGCTTCTTGGCCCCTAATTATACGAAATGTAAAAACAATTTAAAAGTCCAAATATTCAACCTCTGACTGGAATTCATATCTTGATTGTGAATAATGAATGGACTAATACGAAAGCAAGATAATCAGCGGATCCAACTCGAATATTAAACATTAAGAAGAATTCCAATAATCAATCCTACGAATACAAATATAAACACGACGATGAACAATTACTATGAACTTAAAACAATCAGCGGATCCGCTCCGAAATGGCGCACCTATCCAGAAGCTAACTTATAACAATGGTGTATACTGACCAAGGAGCTGCTTCCAAAGCACATCCTTGAATCGATTATGCTTTGTGTCTAAAGAGGTCGAAAATCTAGGTGAATGGCCCCTCATAAAGGTACCTATCGCTAGTAAAGAAGAACCACGGTGTAATGGATTTAAAATTCATCTTCGCGATGATACGATGCATATTGATTATGTGTCCATTTTCTTGTCTGGCCCACCGTGTATTCAAACTTCAGGATTCCATTGACTTTCTCTAATTGGTGATGGTGTGCTATCTAGCGGTCGACTTGGAATTTAAGCAGCGAGGTAGCTAAGTTGTGCTGCTATCTGGGCGCTAGAAGTGAAGCTTTCTCAGTCGTAGTCAGTCGACAATGCAGATAGCAGTTGTTCTGATTTTTGCTTCTTAACCTGAAGACGCTGGAACCTATTCTCTGCTGATTGTGCCTTAAGAAGAGTAGAAAATCATGATGCAAGAAGAGGAGATGGTCGCGAAATTAGACCCTGGATGATGGATTGTCCATCTAGGCGATAGGCCTGAACATTTGGTTATCCTTTTAGAATATTTAATATATCTTGTTTCCTTCGACCTCGTAAGTAAGTTGCATCCATCTTCTGTAGTGAACTAAGCTACCAAGGAATGGATTAGTTAATAGTGTTAATACGCGGAGATATTTAACCTCAAAATTGAAATTCTGCATGTGGTTTTAAAAGAAATTGACTTCCTAAAACAGGTCCTCATAATAATCTTGTAATATGGTAATATTTTCGGGCTTAAAGTTGTAATGGTCATTATGGCATATGTTTATCTTCTTGACTTTAGTTAATTAAGGTTTTGTGCACAAAACAAGATATGTTTATTATTATCATATTTTCAATCAAATGTCGGGCTACTAATAGAGAAACATTGTGCCTTTAATGTAGGGCTTCTAATGACTTCCTCGGTACTTCAAGTGCTTGTTTTGATTTCGGTGCTCGTCATCTGTTACACTCTGTGTAACAGAATGAAAACATACCGTGGCCATGCTGTGTTGAATTTGACATTTGAGTATCGAATTATTGTTGGTAACTTGATTTTCAGCTAATTTTTGGTGTGGATCTTCGTGCATATGGAAGGTTTTTCTGATGAGTTTGATTAGCTCATTTGGGTATTTATTAGGGTTATTTATCCTATTTATGGATTTATGTCCATGTTTCGAATGATTTCATGGTGTTAACTGAAGTTATGCTTTTTGGTGGATTTAATTTTAATGCAGCCCTGGAGTAACCGAGAAATTCATTAGGGAAATTTCAGCTTTCTTTCTGTAATAGTTGTCTTAAGATTTTAATCTTCTATTGATCTACGTTTGTTTATTGTTCAAAAAGATTTTCTGCCTCCTGGCAATTTGAGTTAGTGTTAAAATAATTTTATTTCAATTGATATCCTTGATTAATTATTCTGAAAGGTGTTCACGTTCATTGTGCAGTGGTAATTGATTTTTAAAAAAATTGTTCTGAGGTCGAAAATTCTTAAATTATTTACCTAATTAAATTTTGTTTGATCAATTTAATTTGAGTTATTATTTCAGCCAATTAGTTAATTAAGCTTATTTTAGTTGATTCGCTAGGCCTCTTGTGTCCAGAGCTTCCTCAATCAGCGACGGCCTTCTGTTGGGATAATTCGTAAGTCGTCCTTTTGCTTATTTTATCCCTGGTCGTGCTAACACTCTTGACATTTACCTTATGTTGTGAGAACGGTATTTCTAGAAAATA